>NC_084478.1:127871964-133634464 GCF_027409185.1 Cynocephalus volans | reverse complement strand
GAGGGGTGAGGAAGGGAGGGGAGAGGAGAGAACGTGGAGAGGAGGGGAGGGAAGAAGAGAGGACAGGATGGGAGAGGAGAGGAGGGGGGAGGGGAAGAGGGGAGAGGAGGGGAAGAGAGAGGATAGGAGGGGAGGGGAGAGGAGAGGAGGGAAGGGGAGAGGAGAGGAGGGGAGAGGAGAGGAGAGGAGGGGAGAGGAGAGGAGGGGAGGGGAGAGGAGAGGAGGGGAGAGGAGAGGAGAGGAGGGGAGAGGAGAGGAGAGGAGAGGAGAGGAGGGGAGAGGAGAGGAGAGGAGGAGAGAGGAGAGGAGAGGAGGGGCGGGGAGAGGAGGGGAGGGGAAAGGAGGAAAGAGGAGAGGAAGGGAGGGGATTGGAGAGGATAGGAGCGGAGAGAAGGGGAGAGGAGGGGAGGTGAGGGGAGGGGAGGGGATAGGAGTGGAAGGAGGGGGGAGGAGAGGAGGAGAGAGGAAGGCAGGGAGAGGAGTGGAGTGGAGGGGAGAGAGGAGTAAGGAGGTGAGAAGAGGAGAGACAAGAAGAGAATAGAGGAGAGGAGAGGGGGGAGAGGAGAGGAGAGGAGGAGAGAGGAGGGGAGAAGAGGAGAGATTAGGAGAGAGGATAGGAGAGGAGGGGGAGGAGAGGAGAAGAGAGGAAGGGAGAGGAGGAGAGAGGAGAGGAAAGGAAGAGAGAGGAGAGGATCGGAGAGGAGGGGAGAGGGAGGGAGGGAGAGTGGGAGAGTCGGAGAGATAGAGAGGGATTCAGAGGGAGAGAGATGGAGAGAGGGAGAGGGAGAGAGAGAGGGAGGGAAGGAGAGAGGGAGAGGTGGAGAGAGAGGGAAGGAGACATGAAGGGTGGGAGAGAGGGAGAAAGAGAGAGAGAGGGAGGCAGGGAGATAGAGACAGAGGGAGAGAGGGAGGGAGAAGGACAGAGTGAGAGAGAGAGGGAGAGAGGGAGGGAGAGAGGAAGAGGGGTGGAGAGGGAGGGAGAGAGGGAGGGAGGGAGAGAGAGAGATACAGAGGGAGGGAGGGAGAGAGGGAGCAAGAGAGAGAGGAAAAGAAAGAGAGAGAGACAGGGAGGGAGAGAGTGAAGGAGAGAGGGAGGAGGGAGACAGAGAAGGAGGGACAGAGAGAGAGGGAGGGAGAGAGAGGGAGGGAGGTAGACAGGGAGAGGGATTGCGGGAGAGAGAGGGAAGGAGAGATGAAGGGTGGGAGAGAGGGAGAGAGGGAGACACGGAGACAGAGAGGAGGGAGAAAGAGAGGGATGGAGGGAGGGAGAAAGAGAGAGTGAGAGAGAGATATGAAAAGAGAAAGAAAGAAAGGGAGAGAGGGAGGGAGAGTTGGAGAGAGATAGAGAGAGAGTGAGGGAGAGAGAGAAAGGGAGTGAGAGAAGGAGGGAGGAGAGGGAGAGAGATAGGGAGGGAGGGTGATAGGGAGGAAGAGAGAGAGGGAGGTAGAGGGAGAGAGAGAGAGGGAGAAAGGGAGGAAGTATGGGAGGGAGAGAGGGAGAGAGATAGAGAGAGGGAGGGAAGGAGAGGAGAGAGAGAGGGAGACAGAGTGAGAGAGAGGGAGACAGAGTGAGAGAGCCAGAGACAGAGAGAGGGAGGGAGGGAGGGAGGGAGAAAGAGGGAGAGAGAGAGGGAGAGAGGGGAGAGGGAGGGAGAGTGAGAGGGAGGGAGAGAGATGGAGTGAGAGACGGAGGGAGGAAGACAGAGAGGGAGTGAGACAGGGAGGGAGGAGAGAGGGAGGGATGGAGGGAGAGAGACAGAAAGGATAGAGAGAGAGGGAGGGAGGGAGAGAGTGGGAGAGAGGGAGGGAGAAGGGGAGAGAGAGTGAGGGAGGCAGGGAGACAGAGAGGGAGGGAGATAGAGAGGGAAAGACAGAGTGAGGGAGGGAGAGAGTGGGAGAGAGGGAGGGAGAGAGGGAGGGAAAGACAGAGTGAGGAAGAGATGGAGAGAGGGAGAGGGGGGGAATAGGGAGGGTGAGAGGGAGGGAGAGAGAGAGGGAGGGAGGGAGACAGGGAAGGAGAGAGACAGATCAAGATAGAGAGGGAGAGAGAGAGAGAAAGAGAGGGAGAGTGGGAGGGAGAGAGGGAGAGAGATAGAGAGAGAGGGAGAGAGAGGGATTGAAGGAGAGGGTGAGAGACAAAGGGAGGGAGAGAGGGAGGGAGAGAGGGAGAGAAAGAGGGAGGGAGGGACAGAGGGAGATTGGGAGAGAGAGAGAGGGAGGCAGAGGGAGAGAGACAGAGAGAGAGGGGGAGAGAGGGATAGAGGGAGAGAGAGATTGGGAGCGAGGGAGAGTGTGGGGTGAGGGAAGTAAACAGATGAAGAGAGGGAGAGAGGGAAGTAGAGAGCAAGGGAGAGAGAGAGGGAGACAGAGGGAGAGAGGGAGAGGAGAGAGGGAGAGAGAGCGTGAGGGAGGGAGAGAGGGAGGGAGGGAGAGAGAGAGACAAAGAGAGGGAGAGAGAGGGAGAAAGGGAGGGAGAGTGGGAGGGAGAGAGGGAGAGAGGGAGGGAGGGAGGGCAGGAGGGATAGAGGGAGAATGATAGAGAGAGAGAGAGGGAAGGAGAGAGAGAAAGGGAGAGAGAATGGGAGGGAGAGAGAGAGAGGGAGAGAGAGAGGAAGAGAGGGATGGAGAGAGAGAGGGAGAGAGGTAGGGAGAGAGGAAGATGGGGGAGAGGGAGAGGGAAAATGGTGGAGAGACAGAGGGGGAGAGGGAGGGAGAGAGAGGGAGAGAGAGAGGGAGGGAGGGAGAGAGAGAGGGGGAGGGACAGAGGGAGAGAGATGGAGAGAGAGAGGGAGAAAGGGAGGGAGAGAGAGAGGGAGATAGAGAGGAAGACGGAGAGGGAGGGAGGGAGACAGAGCCCAAGGGAGGGGGGAGAGAGGGAGAGATGGAGAGAGAGAGGGAGGGAGAAAGCGAGAGGGGGCAGGGAGAGAGGGAAAGAGACAGAGAGACAGAGAGAGAGAGGGAGGGAGGGAGACAAAGAAAGGGTGAGAGAGAGGGAGACATAGACGGAGAGAGAGGGAGAGAGGGTGAGAGGGAGAGAGAGAGGGAGGGAGGGAGGGAGAGAGTGAAGGAGAAAGGCAGAGAAAGGGAGGGAGAGTGGGAAGGTGAGAGGGAGAGATATATAGAGAGAGGGTGGGAAGAAGAGGGAGAGAGAGAAAGGGAGGGTGAGAGGGAGGGAGAGAGGGAGAGTGGAAGAGAGAGAGAGACGAAGAGAGAGAGGGAGAGAAGGGGAGGGAGTTGGGAGTGAGGGAGAGAGAGGGAGGGAGGGAGAGAGAGAGAGAAGGGGAGGGAGAGTGGGAGTGAGGGAGAGAGAGAGAGAGAGGGAGGGAGAGGTGGAGGGGGGTGAGGGAGGGAGAGGTGGAGGGGGTGAGGGAGGGAGAGGTGGAGGGGGTGAGGGAGGGAGGGAGAGAGGGAGGAAGGGAGAGAGGGAGAGGGGGAGAGAGGAGACAGGGAGGGAGAGAGGGAGTGAGAGTGGGAGAGAGAGGGAGGGAGTGAGGTAGGGAGGGAGAGAGGGAGGAAGAGGGGTTGGGAGTCGGGGGGAAAGGGAGGGAGAGAGAAGTTGCCAGGGTCCTTTAAACAACCAGCTCTCTCGGGAACTAATAGAGCAAGAACTCACTCACTATTCTTCTCCTCCTCCAGGGAGAGCATTAATCCATTCATGAGGGATCTGCCCCCATGTCTCAATCAGTTTCCAATACTGCCACAGTGGGGATCAAATTTCTACATGAGTTTTGGAGGGGACAGCACATCCAAATTCCATCAGAGTCTTCTTCCAAGATTATGTGGTTCTTTACAGAATTCATATCTTTGCAGCTGCATAACTCATAGCCGTTTGCTTCTCACAGGGCAGCAGAAATCACCTCTCTATTAGACTGCCTTTTAAGGGTTTACCTGATCAGGTTAGGTCCATCCAGGATGGTCTTCATTTGATTAACTCAAAGTCAACCAATTAGAAACCTCAATTACATATGCAAAATCCCTTCACCTTTGTCATATAATGTAACATAATTACAGGAGTGAGCCCACCATATGAACAGCCCCGCCCACATTCGATGGTGGAGAGTATATAGGGCAGGAATCTTGGGAACCGTCCTAGAATTCTGCCTTTCTCAGGTACATACCTAAGAGAAATGTTATACCTTTTTATATTGTACCACACTTCTTGAATGTTACATTCTGATAATGATGATGATGATGCTGACTATGATGATGATAATGATCATGATTTTCTCTTTGCATTTCAGTTTGGAAAGTTTCTACTGACCTATCTTCAAGCTTACTGATTCTTTCTTCAGCTGTGTGGAGTCTACCATGAGCCCATTGAAAGCATTCGACATATCTATTATTGTGTTTTTTTATTTCTAGCATTTCATTTTGACTCTCTCATAATGTGCATCTCTCTGCTTACATTATCCATCTGTTCTTGCATGTTGTCTACTTTTTTTCATTAGAGCCAATTACAGTTATTTTAAGTTCCCTATCTGATAATTCTAATATCTGTGTCAAATCTGAGTCTGGTTTTGATGGTTGTTTTGTCTCTTAAGATTGGTTTTTCTTTCCTTTTGGCATACCTTATAATTTTTGGTTGAAAGCCAGACATGATATATCAGTTAATAAAAACTGAAATAAATAGATTTTTAGTGTATTTGTGTTAATCTGGCTAGGAGTTGGACTGTGTTTAATGTGTGATGTAGCTATAGGTACTAGATCCTTCAAATTCCTCCAGTGTCCTTGTTTTTGTCTCCTCTTGACTTTGGTCTTCCGCAAATCCTCATCCTTAGTGTCTATGTCTTGTGGCTTTTTCATCTGCAATCTGCTGTTAGTACTAGGGTACTTCAGAAAATTCATGGAAAAGTAGAATTAAAAGATAATACAAATCTTTCCATGAGCTTTTTGAAGTGCCTTCATACACTGGAGGCTTGTTGGTGTGGTGGTACTTTGTAGAGGAGGGGAGCATGCCGTCATCTTCTGATTAATTCTTGGTCTTTTAGTGGGATGTGACCTTCACAAGTACTTCTGTTCTTCCTTCAGGGGCATAAATTTTTTCCACCCTGCCCCTACTCCCATCCCTAGCTGCAGCATTCCCAATCTATTTCCTTGAAACCCTGCCCCCTTTTGACTATATTTTGTTGTTGTCTGTTTTTAAAAGTGTGACAGAAATGCTGGAGCAGGCTGGAGGTGGGGGTGGCGGGAGCAATCCTCTTCTCCCAGGTGGGATAAGGTTTCAGTATTGCCCAATGGTAGTTTTTACCCAGGAGCAGGGGCTTTCCGGTGGAGCAGACTTTACATGTCTGTTACAATGACTCCTCTTCCCCTTCCTTAGCCAGGGCCAAGAGGATACTTTTCTCAGATCCTCACCTTGAGAAGCTGGTGGGGGTCCTGGAAGGAAAGCCCATGGAAGTGTGGGAGTCCCACACTTTGATTGTAGCCCCCAGGAATTTTTAACTCTCATGCTAGTCCACACACATGCTAGGCCCCTGTGTTTTCTTCTGTCCTCTAGCAATTTGTCAAAATTATTAGTCAATAGATTCCAGTGACTTCTGCTCCAGGTAAGCTAATTACAAATGCTGTATCTCTCCATATGTACCTGCATCTCCAGATTCTGGGGTGTCAGTTTGCCCTATGATCTTAGTTCTCCGGTGGATTCAAGAGAAGTCACTGATTTTCAGTTTGTTCAGTTTCTCTAGTGGTGAGGACGGGAATAATGACTTCCAATCTCTTTACATGTCATAGTTGAAACTGAAAGTCACTTTCCTAAGAGAAATGAAAATATATGTCCACACAAAGACTTTTATACCTGACAACCAAAAACTGGAAAACAAAACAAATGTCTATGAACAAGCAAATGAATAAATATGATATATCCTTACAATAAATACTACTCAGCAATGAAAACGAATTAAGTACTGGTAGATACAATAATATGGGTGAATCTCAAAGTACACTGAGTGAAGGAAGACACACACAAAACAAGAGTATGTAAAGTATGATTCAATTTATATAAAAGTCTAGGAAATGCAAACTAATCTGTAGCAACAGAAAGCAGATCAGTCAGTGGTTGCCTGAGGCTGGGTAGGGTGCAAGGATGGACTGCAAAAAGGAAGGAGAAAACTTTCGAAGGTAGTGGATATGTTCTATGTCATGATTGTGGTGGTGGTTTCACAAGTATATTCATATGTCAAAATTCATTAAATTGTACCCTTTAAATAGGTGCACTTTATTGTATGTAAATTCTTACTCAATAGAGTTGATTTTTAAGTGGTATCTTTGGTATTAGATAGACAAGGTTCTAATCCCAACTCTGCTTTTTATCAGCTGTGTGACCATGAGCAAGTCATTTGACCTCTCTGAATCTCAGTTTCCTCATATGTAAAATTCAATTAATAATACTTTTTAGACTTATTGTAACTGTTACCTGTAATGACTCACATGAGGCATCTAGCATAGAATCTGGCTCATAGTGAGTTTTCAATGAATAGAAGGAAGCAGATAAAGAAAGCACTGATGGCAAACTCTTAACTATGAAACAGTTCTGTTTTGGATGGTCCCTGGTAGTCCCTGTATCCCATTGCCAGACAGAGCAGTAAAGTCCCTGTCCTTTGTACTTCTTTTGGCCACTCTCTGTGGCCCCTGTGTTTTCTTCTGTCCTAGAACTTCACATACTGTATGGTAAGTGTTAGTTACTTTGCCAATAATCATCAGCATTTATATTTTCCTAATACAAACTGCTTCAAAGATTATCCAGTTTAGGGCCGGCCCGTGGCTCACTCGGAAGAGTGCAGTGCTGATAACACCAAGGCCGTGGGTTCGGATCCCATATAGGGATGGCTGGTTAACTCACTGGGTGAGCGTGGTGCTGACAACATGAAGTCAAGGGTTAAGATCCCTTTCCCAGTCATCTTAAAAAAAAAAAAAAAAAGATTATCCAGTTTTAAAAGGTTGATTCTCATCACCAGCCTTAGATACCCAAGGTCCTCATGGTAGCCAGAGCCCCCAGTATGATACCTGACCTAGGCTGGCCTTGTGTCTCACCTGGTCAAACCTTGTCTGTCCTATATCCCAGTCCTTCACATCCTGCTCAGTGACAGGAGTGGATTCAGTAGACTGACGACTTATGACGATGACGGTATATTTACATTCTAATAGGGACCTTAAGCCAAACAGATTTGTGTTAAGGATTTCAAGCTCAAAGCAGGCTAGGAAAGGAACTAATTTTCTGTGCCCCTTGGGTCATACTTTGGAGGCTACCTCTAAATTTGGCTAAAAGACAAGCTCTTCCATTTCCTCTGGCTATTACTCACCAGCCTCCATGCTCCACAGAATTACAAGACCCCAACATTTCAGAAAGAGACAGTCTTGGTGAGATCATATAACTCAATCATTCTCAAAGTGTGGTCCCCAGACCAGCTGCATCAACATCACCTGGGAATTTATGGAAATGCAAATTCTCAGGCTCCACCTTCTGAATCAGAAACTGAGGGATGCACCCAATAATTGGTGATTAAACAATCCCTTCTGGCGATTCCAATGCATGTGAAAATTTGAGAATCACTGCTCTAGCCCAACATTCCCATTTTACAGATGAGAACATTGAGACCCAGCTGTCCAAGTTAACTAAACTGACACCTGATAGAATCAATGCTCTGACCCTCAATCCAGTGCTCTTTCCAATTTACCACATAGCTCCAGAGATATGCTTGATGACTACCAATGGAAAAGGCAGCAACTTCCTTCTACTAGGAAAGAGCTTGAAATATTATTAAACATTCCAATAAATTCAGGATTGTTACCAAGCACGTGGAATGAATCAATTACAGCCACGTGTATCCCAATGGTCAACAAGAGACTCTTCATGCTTTTAGCATTAATTTTGCCTCCCTTGACATCAGAAACTCTGGATAACAACAACCTCAGAAGAATATTTGTGGTGTTTGGTCCTCACAGACTTCAGCAAGCAGTCAGCCGGAAGTAACACATAAAGCACAAAACACAGACATATCCCATCCTTTTAAAATCAGCAGAGCCACTGAAAACTGGCTCCCTCAGGACTCTGGAAGAAGCAGCTAGCACATCTGGCAAGGGAGGCCAGCCACACCTCACCACCTCGGAGAGCAGGGTAACTGAGTAGCCAAATCTTTTAAAAGGATCCTGATTAATGGAGTAGCTGGGGACCCGCATACACAGTCAGGGCCAGGCTGACTTGGCAGTGTAGTTCCTTAGATCATGTTGATACTGGTTAATGTATGTGAAAGAATGAGATTCCAGAAACCATTCACTTGAGGTCGTCAGTACTTCAGTACCATCACCACCACCACAATCCAGAAAAATCCTGGATACAGCAAATGAGAAGGTATCTTAGCAGTAGCTATGGCCTGGGGAATAATCACAGCTAGAGTGTGCAGTATACCATCATTGAGGCAAAAGAAATTACTTGGACTCAAATTAACAGAGAATCCATAAAACCATTCTGTCCATAAATCATCACTAGAATACAAGACTTTTTTTCAGAAATTGATAATAAATTCAAAGTTGGGGAAGATGAAGAAGAGGGGACTCTGATCTTTTCTTCTCTTGCCATCTTTCCTTTTCTTCAATTGCCTAAATCTAGGATTCTGCAACTTTTTCATACACCTTGCTTTCTTCCCTTCCTCCAGCCTTTTTTCTCCATCCACCACCTGTTTCTTCCCTTAGACTCACTTTCCTCCAAATGCAGTCCTCTCTCTGTCCTAAGCTCAGGCAAGCAGCCTGATATTCAGAGGAGGTCTTCAGGCTGTGCCTCTTCCACAGCAGACTAGGGGGAAGTAGGGGCCACCACTGTTTAGGCCTGCCCCCATGGTTGTCAGTGTATTGGGAATCCCTCAGTGGCAGAGCACAGCCTCCTTGCCATTTCCTTGGCAGAGGTGCATGCAGCAGCCCTGCATCCTCTAGCAGAAGACCCTCCGAATAGCACAGACAGCTGAGCCGTTGGCCTCTCCATGTCTACCTACACCCCCATGGGCCCTGGCAGCTTGTCTTCCATAGGCCCCAACCCTCACGATGCTGATATTGAGGCTAGACAGGGTCCTGCTTCAACTGAACTCCTGGGAAAACCAGTGGAGAAATGGACATTGTCACCATCTCTGCCTTGCGCCCCCAGAACTGCACTCCTATCCTACTTTCCATAGGCAAAAAGCCCCATAGACTCCAGGAGATTAAACCTGCTCCCTTTCTGTTTGGACTTGATGTTTGGATTGTCAGCCTTCTGCCCCAAGAAGCTGGATTTTACATGATTTTTTTTTCCTTTTTTCTAATCTAGGTTTTATTCCTCAGTGCTCCAGCACTTGCTCTCAGCATGCCCTTGTAGCTCTGTCAATACCCTGCTGGGACTGAATTATAAACCCTTTACCCCCTACCTCTCATTCTTTTTTCACTCCTCACTTTTTTTCAGCCCCTCCCTCTTTTATTTTCATCCCTATTCTCTAAACTTCTGCCTCTGCCTCTTCTGTACCTTCCTTTTCCTTTTCTGATTCCCTTCTCCCCATCACAATTATACCACATTTTGTGTTTTACATGAACAACACAGAACAATCACTCTGTGAACGAGATCCAGAGACTGAAGTGTCTCCTTTTGACCTTGAACATTTTACACAACCAATTTTCAAAGAAGATAGATTAATCAAGGTTGATTTAAACCTGCTGCCCCCATCAGAGTCTCTGAAGCCAATCTTCCCACCACAACAATTTTCCATTTTAACTGGGGTTGTCAGGGATGAGGATGTTAAGATAGTAAAGTGTTCTTTGCTTCCCTCCAGCCATCAAAAAGCAATTTTCACTAATATTCATAAGAATTACATTAAAATTGTGTAAAAGAAAGAAATGATCTCATTTTTTGTCAGCTGATGCTCAGCAGAGATGTCAAGGTGCTCTCTCTCACCAGCTCTAGCTACTAAGGCTGACCTGAAATGTTAAAAGCTCAGCCAGTTGGGTAGAAAGGAGGGTGTTCCCTTTAGGTCACCATATTCCATTACCATTGATTGACTTGTTAAACCTCACTGACTCCCTCTCTTCTGAACCATTGTTCATGCTTCTTGAAATTCACTCTAACCCCCCCATTTCAGATCTTTTGAAGGGGAGTCTGGTCCAAACTGATGCAAAGTTTAAATCAGTGATTCCCAACTGATTCCAATCAACATGGGGTGAAGGAGTAGAAATAGTGATATCTGTGAATTTGCAAAGGCCCCCTAGATAAATTATCTGATATATACAAAACGACTTTAGTACTGTAAACTTCTTAATTTAAAGCACAGAGTATGACTTCAGGTGCCCTCCTCCCCACAAATCATTGCCAGGTAAAAGTCTTCAAGTAGGCTGTCTAAGGAGAAACTATAAAGTAATTATCCTGTAATTACATACGCACTCACTTTTAAAATTTCAAAACATTTCACTTGCATATTGCACTCTGAAGTAAAACAATTAGCTTTGGAAGTAAAATTGTCAACAGAAATATAATGCACTGATTTGTGACTAGATCATCAGTGTGACCTTGTGTTCTTAGAAAAGAGTGCCTGAAAATAACATTCCACAAGTCCTAGGAAAAGAGGCTCTCTTAGTCCATTCAGGCTGTTATAACAAAATACCAGAAGCTGAATAGCTTATAAACAAATTTATTTCTCACAATTCTGGAGGCTGGGAAGTCCAAGATGCAGGCACCAGTAGATTCAGTGTCTGGTGAGGGCTTGCTCTGTCCTTCATAGATGGCATCTTTTTGCTGTGTCCTCACGTGGTGGAAGGGGCTAGCTAGCTCTCTGGGGCCTCATGTATAAGGGTGCTCACTAATCCCACTTATGAGGGCTCTGCCCTCATGTCCTAATCACCTCCCCAAAACCCCACCTCTTAATACTGTCACACTGAGTTAGGTTTCAACATATGAATGAGGATGGGGCACAAACATTCAGACAATAGCAGAGCCCACATGGACATTTCTTTTTTCAGTAGAAACAGCTGCATTGTCAAACAGCTAGTTAAGCCTAAAGAAGACATTCATCAAATCAATTCCCATTTTCTCAAAGCCTCCTCTGTTTAAAACTAGAAGTAGGCAAACTGACCATTGGTTCTTGTCCTTGGCTCTGGTAATATAACTTACCCAAAGATTATGTGCAGTGTGCAACTGGGGCCTTTTTTTCCAGGGAAGGCAAATTACCACTCTCATTTCCTAGGGTAGCCCTCTAGTTTAATTGTGCATTAAGTCTGTATGTCTCTCATCTTTGTCTATTCATTAATTTAGTCAAATATTTATAGAATGCCTACTATTTGCCAATCAATTGGCTAGGCACTAATAAGAAAACAGCAACAAGCAAGGTAGTCACAGTGTCTTCCCTCAAAGAGTTTACAATCTAACGTTCTCCTGGGTCACACTATCTTTTATTCTTGATCCAGACTCCTTTCCTAAGTCCCTTACCTGAACCAGGTGTTTCTACCCTACTCCTTGTACAAACTGTGGGCATTGAATTCAGTCCACAGGGGTTTTCTATCTTAACCCCATCGCACAACCCAATTCCCAGTCAGAAGATCTTGAAAGAGAGCAAAAAGGCCAGACAGGTCACCATCATCTCTTAATCTAGTCCTATCTTTTGCCCAGTCATGATCTATTAGTACCCAGATTCCTGAAACCCACATCACAGGAATTTGATGGCCAGGTCTGTGATTGTTCCTTTGTCCATTATGTTCCCTGACACTACCCAGTAAATTACCAAACTTGTATGGAGATTTGTACATTCAAATTAGTACTATGGTCATATCACCCTGAAATCAATGTCTCAGACATGTATGCAGAATAAAGATACAGACATAATTCAAAACCTGTGTCAGTTGGGGTCGCATCAGAAAATGGATGACACATTCAAAATGGATACTTTGGAGAGGGGTGAGGGTTAATAAATGAGCTATTTATAAAGGTGCAGGCAGGGTGCCCCAGGAGTTGGAGATGCCATCTTGGCCCAACTAAGGAAAGGGAGACCTTTGATGTCATTCCTAAAGGTTAACCTCCCAAGGCAGAATGCAGGATGAAGGATGAAGAGAGGATCTGAAAGGGCAGGTGGAAATTATCCAGCACAGAACTTCTCATTCAAATTTTGCGGTAATTCAGACCAGAGCTGAAATCAAGGTATTGTGAATTGATCTGTGAAAATCGGCTTTGTTAGGCAAATGAGTAAGCTAAACAAAATGGCAAGGAGAGATTTTATCCTTCTTCAAAAAAGTAAACATTTTCAGACATTTTTAAAGGATGGAAGAACTCATTTGCATAGAATAATGAATGATTCTTCTTATCTATTTATTAAAACAGGTCTTGCTTTGACACTTTGTTAGCATTAGCTAGTGTTACTAAATGTGACTGAAAGGAATGAAACTGTATTTATTTAAAATAGTCTGGATTTCAGATTTATAGCTAATTCAGGTTGGTTTTCTTGCATCCCCCACCAAAAATAAAAGCTGGATATACCAAATTAAGGAGGGAGCTTTAATACTTATTTATAATAACATTACAACACTGATCAATTAACTAAACATTGATTTTCTGTGGTCCACTAGAAGAGCCTAATAACAAGAAAACAAGTTGATATTGGGGCTCCTACTTTTAAAAAATAATCAAAAATGGACCTCATTCCAAGGGCTGCCATTGCACAACCCAGGCTCCTGACCCTCCCTCTCTGCCTCCATTCCTAACCCTGAACAGTCTCCCCAGATGGCTGGTATGATAACACTAAGGCCCTGTCTGAAGCCCAGGAATCACACAATAGAGTCCATCGTGGGCAAAACTCTGATCTCTGAGGCTGAGTCCTTTGCATTAGACAGACTGGCTTCGCCATTTACTAACTATGCCACCTCAGGTGAGTTATTTAGTACCTGAGAGCCTCAGTTTCCTCAGCTTTAAAATGGGGAAAAAAGGCATCAGTTGTTATGGGGGTTGAATAAGATCATGTCTGTAAAATATCCAGCCTAGTATCTGACACATTATATACATAAAAACTGTTATTTTTATACTCAGAAATAAGAGCTAATGCAAAGAAGCAGGGGGGGTGGAAATCAGGGGTGAGGAGTGGGTTACTTTTCGATTAACTAGAACGTTATATTGCCCAGATTCCCATTCCCCAGAGGGTCCCATTAAGTCCACATTTATGGTATTGATTTTTCCTGTACAAAGATCATTTTACACATTAAGTGTCTCTACCTCCTGCTACTGTTTTACAGGTGGCCATTATAACAAGATCTCTACTCATGTCAGTGCAGAAGTCTTTATCTCTTTCTCTGTCAAAAGCAGGAAGTAAAGCAGGATAAGAGACATAGGTCACTATGGAAAAAAAATGTGTCTAAGAATACTCAAGAACTAGGTTGGGAGGGGGATCTGAGGTGGAATAAGAGGCACAAGAGGAAGGGATTCAAATTGCCATGGTGAGTTTGGCTCTTGATCCAAAGAAGCCACATCTGCATATGTAAGGCACACTTTTACATCTAATTTATTTCTTCCTGTATGCATGTGCACAAAGTCCAAGGTCACAACCCTCCCCCTAGTCCCCACAAGGGGAGAGGATAAGAGAAGATAAGAACGCTGGACAAATCAGAATACTCTCCTAACCTCCAACATAGCCTTCCTCCTTCCATCCTTCCCTCTCTATAGTCTATCCATCCCAAAGCAGCCAGAGTGATACTTTGTGTATTGGATCGTACCACTCCTCTGCTCAAATCCATCCATGTCTTTTCATCTCACTCAAAGTCCTAGTCCTTACAATGGCCTACAAGCCCTAAGCAACTTACCCAGCCCCTACCACTACCACCATGAGCTCTCTAGTCTCATCTCCTACCCTTCTCCGCCTAACTCACTTCCCACCAGCCACATTTAGGCTCCTTGTTTTTCTAGAATACACCAAGCACACTCCTGATTTGAGTTCTTTGCATTGGCTGTTCCTTCTGCCAAGTATCCTCTTTCTCCAGATATCTACATGGCTCATGCCACCAAACTATTTCAGGTCTTCTTTAATTGTCCCTTCCTTAACTGTGAAACTTTCTTTGACTACCCTAATTCAAATTGCATCACAAATGAGCCCTGGTCTTCCCTATATCCCTTCCTTGCTTTATTTTTCTCCATTACACTTGTCATCATTTAACATATTTTAGTTAACTATCTTATTTATTGTCTGTCTTCCCCATTGAAACACCAGACCAGGGATATTTGTCTCTTTTGTTCACGGCTGTATTCCCAGGGCCTATAACAGTGCCTGGCACATGATAAGTACCCAATATTTGTGGAATGAGTGAATTCACCTAGTTTAAAGTAGTGGTCTCCAGCCCCAACTGTACATTAAAATTCCCTGTAAGGGTGGCTTTTAAAACCTTCTGATACCAATTAATTCAGAATCTCTGGAACTAGGACCCAGGAATCTTTTTTCAAAGCTATCCAGATGATCCTAATGAGCAGCCAGAGTTAACTTCTTGCTCAGAAAGTCAAATAGCTCTTCATATCTTACGAATAACAGACATCTCTGGGATAACTCATCTGCAGAATAAACTACTTGCACCCTTATTAGCTCAATAAATATTTATTGTGTGAAAGAATCTGAGTGAAACTAGGTGCAAAGGATCATCAAGATGAAGAAAACAGAAAGAGCAGTCAGTGGAGTACGTTGAAGGCAGAGTTGTGGGGTATTAGTAAAGTGTACTATGGTTAAGAGGTAAGACAGAGAGGTCATGTCTATAAGTATGTGTGTCTCCCTGGGGTCAACTTGGGTCCAGGAGCTGGCTTTCAGTTTTAGAGGTTAAAAAACCACATTTTATCAGCCCATTCAGGGGTAATCTTCTTGAAGGAATAACTTCCATTCATCAAACTCACAAGAGATTGATAAGACCGTCTGCATCATTATGCAACTACATGACTAACTCACTGGTGCCCTAGCCCTGATAGAAGGAAGGCCATAGAGAGATGGAACACTGTACGCATAGGTTTTAATTTAGGGGGAGGGAGGTGGAAAGGGAAGAGAATGCCATCTAAAAGGCAGCACTGCTCAGGTAGGCACTTCTTAGAAAGGTGTGCAGTGTGGTAAACATCTATGGCTACTGTGTGGAGTCTCTGCTTTGCGCAGGTTTTAAACACTTTTTAACAAGTGTTTAGAGGTGCCAAACGCCTGCTGGTAACAGGGAAGGGTGGGATGCGTCAAGTGGAGAAAAATAAGTTTGCATTTTCCACTTAAAAGGGGAAGTAGAAAATGCATGATGGGATGAGAAATTTAATAACTATCATTTTTTTTTATTTTAACAGTTTTTTTATTGAAATATAATTGGTTATATATATTTTTGAGGTACAGAATCAAATATCAGTACATGTGTACAATATGTGGTGATTAAATCAGGATAATTAGTATACTCATGTTTACAAAACATAATCAATCTTTGTGATCCTTAACTAGTTTCTCGCCAAATCCCCTCCCCCTCTCCCTTTTCCATCTCTAACCACAGTTCTGTTCTTTTTTTTTTTGAAAGTTGAATGTATTATTGTGACTCTTTCTTTCTTTCTTTCTTTCTTTCTTTCTTTCTTTCTTTCTTTCTTTCTTTCTTTCTTTCTTTCTTTCTTTTTTTCTTTCTTTCTTTTCTTTTCTTTATTTTAGCTCCCACTTATGACTGAGGACATGCAGTATTTCTCTTTCTGTGCCTGGCTTATTTCACTTAACATAATTTTCTCTAAGTTCATCCGTGTTGCTACAAATGGCAGAATTTCATTCCTTTTTATGGCAGAGTAGTATTCCATTGTGCATGCATACCACATTTTCCTTATCCAATTGTCTGTCAATGGACATTTAGGTTGGTTCCATATCTTGGCTACTTTAAATACAGCTGTGATAAACATGGTAGTGCAGATATCCCTTGGACATGATGATTTCCATTCCTTTGGGTATATACCCAACAATGGGATTGCTGGGTCATATGGCAGATCTATCTGTAGTTGAGGAACCTTCATACCATTTTCCATAAATGACTGCACCAATTTTCAATCTCACCAACAGTGTAGGAGGGTTCCCCTTTCTCCACATCCTCACCAGCATTTGTTATTCTCTGTCTTTTTGATAATAGCCACTCTAACGGGGGTGAGATGATATCTCAACGTGGTTTTGATTTGCATTTCCCTGATGACTAGTGATTTTGAGCATTTTTTCACGTGTCTGTTGGCCATTTGTTTATCTTCATATAAGAAATGTCTATTCAGCTCCTTTGCCCATTTTTTAATTGGGTTACTTGTTTTCTTACTGTTGGGTCATTTGAGTTCTTTGTATATTCTGGATATTAATCCCTCATTGGATACATAGTTTGCAAATATTTTCTCTCATTTTGTAGGTTTTCTTTTTGCTCTGTTGTTTCTTTTGCTGTGCAGAAGCTTTTTAGTTTGATATAATCTCATTTGTTTATTTTTTCTTTTGTTGCCTGTGCTTTTGGGGTCCATTTAATCCTCCCAACAGCAGTGTGAGTGAGGTACTATTATTACTCCATAAGGAAGACTCTAAGTCTCAGAGAGGTTAAATAGCTTGACCAAGATCAAGAGTTGGTAAGTAATAGAGGCAGGATTGGAACTCTCAAAGGCCCGTGCTTTGACCCGACTGTCCTCAAACTTTCTTGTACATTAGAGTCACCCGAGGAGCTTGTTTGAACTGCTGGCTGCTGGGACCCTGCCCCCCACCCCACTCCCCCAGATTCTGATTTGGAGGGTGTAAGATGGGGCTCAATAGTCTGAATATTACAAGCCCCACTCCTCCCCTGCTCGGGCACTTATGGTGCAAGTGGTCCTTTATGGGGATTCACAACTCTTCTCTTTGTATGATACCCTTGGGCAAGGAAACTGCCTCCTCCCTCTTGACAGCACACCCAGACTAGACTTTAAAAGAAGCTTAAACCATGATTCTCTTGTGTTCTTTGATCCTCTTCCACTTCCTGGAGTTGCTTGATGAGTTCAATGGCCCTTCACAGGGAGCTCAGATCAGGACAAAGTGCACACATGTCTCTTAGTGAAGCATCTATTCCAGCTGGCTCATATCCCAAGAGAAGGCAATGAGCTCTCCCCCAACACAAGGCCCCCAAATAAGGGAGAGGCAACAAGCAGCTCTATTGCAGATCATCTCCCTGAATACCTTCAAGAAGAAAGCATCTGTTTGGCCTTGAATTAGGTTATTTGGTCTCTGTTTGTTGCTCTGCACCACATCCCTGCACCAATTCCAGGAGAAAGGGAAGCAAACATTGGCTCCCAAAGAACTGCCTGCCTGCAGTGAGTGCAAAAGCCTTCCCAGCTGCTAGAAGCCGGCCCCACTGCAGCTGGGGGGAGAGGGAGGGCTGTCATATTCCTAGCCTCAGTGTAATCACCTGCATTTGGATTTAATTCTGCTTTGGCCTTCCCTCGACACCCTGTCCTCAGCCTCAGCTCCTGAGAAAGCCAGCGCCCCCTTCCGCTCCTCCCTGACCCCATCCATTCCTCCTAGCCAGGTTTCTGGGGAAAGTTGGGTAAGAGCCTCCATTGCTTGGTGGTTGTGAAGGTCTTGAGCAAGCATTTCATTAAAGAAATAGCATAAGCAAGGAAGCTCTCCATTCCACTCCTTCAGAAAAGATGAAACTATTTCACTTATGTAGCAGAAGTAGCACAGAGGACTCAAAACGCCACTCTGCCACTTTGTGCAAGCTACTTTAATCTTTCTGAGCCTTGTGTATAAAAAAGGGATACCATCTATTATGCTCAGGTGTGATAAGGAGTATATTAAAAAAGTGAATATTAAAGCACCTAGCACATAGGAGCTCAGTAATAATAACAGCAACAATAGCTAATATTTATTGAATATTTATGCCAAGCACTCTTCTAGTTGCTACATTTGTATTCATTTTTAAATTACAACAACCCTCTGAAATAAGCACCTTGTATTGAGCCCATTTTACGGATGATGAAACAAGTTCAGAGGTGTGGAGCAAAGTGCTCAAGGTCACAAAATAAGTTAGAATCAGAGCTGAAATTTAAACCTACATCTATGACTCCAGTGTCTGCTGCTGATGCTATTGTCCTTGTCTTTGTTGTTTACTAAGGACCTGCTGTGTGATAGTCATGAGGGCCATAAAGAGTAATTATACATGGGCTTTGTCCCCAGTAAGTTTATAGTCTAGACCAGATATGAAGACAGACCTTTGGCATTAAAGAGACTCTGGTATGAGGTAGCTCTGCCAAGTGCTCACCGAGTAGTTCAGAAGTACAGAGAGGAAAAACGAAGTCCATGGAGACATTGGGAATTAAATACCCTTGAGAGGAAAAAGGAAGTACGTGGAGAGGTTAGGAATTACGTACCCTTGTATTTACTGAACGCCTCCTTCGATAGACTTGCCTTGAGTTCCTGGGCCCCTCAATAAACCAGGGGCTTTAGAGTTATACTACATGGGTTCCGGTTGCAGCTACAGTTTGGGGTAAATCAGCTAGCCCCTATGAGCTTTATTTTCCTTATCTACCAAATGGGGACAATAACAACACTTCCCCCTCCAGTGTTACTATGAGGATTACTTGAGAAAACATGTACAAAGAGCATAGCACATGTTCAGCACTCAATAAAATGGGAACATTTATGACTATCTTTTTTTACTGTTGACATGGAAAGAGGGGCCCCAATCCTCTCATTTCCTGTGTGCTCTTATTCAGATTCAGAAGGTAGTCATTCCCACCCCCACTGGAATTTCACTGTGGACCACATGGAAGGAAGGGGAAAGGAGAATAGAGAGGGCGGGTTCCTGGACATGCACTGGCAATTCATGGCAGGGGCTCAGGATGGACAGCAGAAAGGGAGGAGGCTGAAGCCCAAGTGCTGCAGAGCTGGTGGAGAAGGCAAAGAGCCTCCTCCTAGACAGGAGTGGCCATCCTGAGCAGCCTTGTTATATCTGCAAACCATCTTCTTTCGGATTCAGCTGCTGAAAGTGAGCAGGGGTGGGGGCTTGGGGATTTATGGGCACTTAGAAGAAAAGGGACGAGGGAAGAAGCAGAATGCAAGAGAGGATGGCATCTACTGAGCCTCTTTTTTGTGCCAAGCACAGGACTGAGTGCTTTCACCCAGTCAACAAGTATTTTATTATTTATACCAGACACTGAGAATCCAGCCGTAAAGTGGACCGATATGAAAGATATTGCTACATTTCATTCTGGTGAGGGGTGGGAGACAGATGATGAGAGAAATAAACAAGTAAAATACTGAGTATATTCAATAGCGATAAGTGCTGTGAGGTAAAATAAAGCACTAAAGCAGTACTTTTTTCCCCCCCAATCGGGTTTTGCGCCTGGATACTTCTGGAAGTGATGTCATTATGCAACATGCAACATCACACTTTTAGAATCATGTGATTGGAAGCTACTTTACCAGGAACCCCAGTGGCCTAATGGATAAGGCATTGGCCTCCTAAGTCAGAGATTGTGGGTTCGAGTCCCACCTGGGGTGGACTAAGACAGGTTTCTCTTTATGGCCACGTGGGGCTTTTCTTTTTTTAATTTTTATTGAATCATAATTAATTATACATATTTGGGGGATTCAACATTGACATATGTTAATCAGATCAATACCACTAGCATATATATTGTTACAAATCATGCATATTCTTTATGCCCCTTGTCCAATCTCTCCCTATCCCCCTCTCCCTCCCTCCTCCCCCCTCTGATAACCCCAGATTTCTTCTCTGCTTCTGAAACAATAATGGTTACTCTGTTGATTTGTTGCCTAGATGATCTGTCCAATGCTGAGAGGTGTGTTCAGGTCCCCCAATATTATCGTAGAGCAGATGCTTTCTGTCACTCTGGAATGAGCTTTGTGGGCTTTCTTTTCTTTGGTCTCTGATGGTGACTCTCCTTGTGTCAATGCACTCCAGTGGCTGGCGGACCATCTGCATGGTAGTTGTGGCATCTAGCCACTTTCGCAGCAGCTGGGGTTATTGTGGTGGCTGTGGTGGGTGACCCACATGGAGGTGATGTTTTTGGCATGCTCCTTGGCACTGGTGGTGTGCTTGGTTGTGAGGGGTGTCCAGTCCCCAGCTCCACACCTCCAGACCCTGGACTGGCCCCAAGGCACTGGTGGTGTGCCTGGTTGTGGGAGGGGGATCTGGTCCCCACTCCATGCCTCAGGTCCCTGGACAGGCCCAGAATCACTTGTAGTGTGTGTGGGCTGGAGTTAATTTTTTGTCCTTTGCTTACTTCTAAAATGGGGGAACTTCCTGTGGAGACCAGTACTTGAGCTGTGTGGTTAGCTAAATTGCTGCTTTGCTGCTGATTCCCTAGGGAAGGCTTTTTGTGCAGCTTGGGTGTTAATGGTTGACCTTGTAGGTACTTCTGGCTCTCCAGAGACCCAGTACACCTGGGTTGTGTAGAAACTCTGATCTGGGCCTGAGTCTTTTCATCAAACTGCACCCCATACAATTCTATATTCCTGACCAGTCTACTCTGAGTGATCCTTCAGTGATTGGGGTGCAGGTCAATTGTCCTTGCTGTGCCCCAGTGTTCCCCCAGTGTGCCCATCTCCCACACCCCTCGTGCTGAAAACACTTCCCATGGGATGGGCTGTGTGATGCTCCCTTGTGATGACTCACCGGCCTCTGAGTGGCTCCTTTTTTTCAGTTGTTGTGGCTCCTTGCTCCTATGTGGGTCCATGGGAGCACTTTCAGTACTCTTGCTGGCCTGGGGGCCACCAAAGCCCCCTTCTCCCCTGACACCTCCACGCAACTTCATCTGGAGGGCACAGCTGTGGCTTTTGCCGGCTCATGCTCTGTGCACTCAGCAGCTACAGCCTTAAAGCAGCAATGGCACGAAATGATCAGAGCAGTTTTTTCTTTCTCTCATCATGGCTTCTCCCACCTTCATGCACTCCATAGTTCTCTCCTCCTCTTCCCCTGAGCTCTAGCGGCCCCAGCTTGGCTGTTATTGCTTTTTTATAGTTGTAAACTGGTTGATTTGTGGGAGAGAATAACGCTGGAGACTGTCTATTCCACCATCTTGACCGGAAGCCGAGCAGTAAATCAGTACTTTTAAAGAATGCTTGGGGCGTGGTTTCAATTCTAAATAGGATAGTCAGGGAAGGTGTCACTGAAAAAGTGACATTTGAGCACGTAACTCATTTAATACTCATAGCTACTGTATCAAGTAGATACTGTCATCCCCATTTTCTGCAGGAAGTCACTTAATGGAGGTAAGTGGGAGAGGATATTGGGAGACACTCCTCCATGAGTCTCTTGTGCTCCTACACTTCTTGCTGGTCTGCCAAGAATACAAGGCTCTGACCACTCTTTACCAGGAACATTTCTCAGGGTTATGTTTGCAGCAAGCAGTCTTGAGGGATGAGGTAATGTCACCCTCTGGGACAAAAAAAGAGCATGCTTATGCTTGCTACAAAATGTTGGGTTCCCCAAGCTCAGTGCCATGTCCCTCAGCTGTGATGTAAACTGACTAGATAGAAAACATGCATGTGGGTCCTTCTGCATCATCCCTGTGGGACTTGGGGACAAGGGGAACTGATATAAACACGTTGATGCTCATACCGCTTGCTGGGCTGTGAGCAATACAGTCTGTTGACTCTGATCCAGGAACATTGTGTTTTCTTTCAGCAACCATGAAACCGTAACAAGCAAAGTTATTACCTTGTAAATAGAGTAAAATCAAGTCCAAAACCTGACAGAAGATAACAACCTATTGAGAATCTGTGATGTATCACACATACTTTTAGGCACTGAACATACAAGTGTATGTCAAAAAGTTCAGGGAAAATGGAATTGAAAGATTATACAAACCCTTCCATGAACTTTTTGAAGTACCCTCATATATAGCAGTGAACAAAACAAGCAGAAGTCCTCTCCCATAGAGTGTACACTCTAAGGGAGCAGACAGACAAGGATACAAATAAACAGGGTGATTAGAGATTGTAGTCAGCATTATGAAGGAAATAAGTAAGGATAAATTACTCTCAGTATCCTCATCTGTAAAATGGGGCCAGTGTTAATACATACCTCTCAGGATTGTTGTGAATGCCCGGTTTATGAAAAGTCTTTAACAAATATGGGTATTCATTATTTATTCCTTCTTCTTTCTCCCATGGAAATAAGGAAAGAAAGTAGCTCCCTGGTATGCTTTGTAAGGGCTGAGGGAGGAGAGAGCAGCAGTGAGAAGAGAAGAGTTTCCTTGCAGCTCCTGTGAAGATGGAGTTCAGCAAACGGATCTTTCCCTAAGCAGATATGAGGTAAGCAGGTCCTTGTCACCTATTTTTTTTTTTTTTATTGATCAATACCTGGGAGCAAGGAATTTGAATTATTTTCCCAGTGAATTAAACTTTATTCTGAGTTGCGAATTATGTATGATTAACATAGGTTTTATACTGATGTTTCTGAACCACTTATTCAATGCTAATTTTCAATAGGTTTTCATATACACATTTAAAAGCAGAATTTCAGCAAGATAAGATGAAAGATGCACTCTGAGTTACTTCAGGAATTTGAAATATTACAAACAATAAAGAACTTGGAATTGCAATCAGTCTAAGACCTTGGTGCCCCCTTTCCACACAAAGATATCCACTGAAAACGCACCTCAGCTGAGTGGTTCTGGCCACAGGAACCCCCTTCCCCTCCCCTCTTCCTCCAGTTGCTGCCCAGGGCCTGCCTTTCCCAGGGCCAGCTGGGCAGAGCTGGGCTGGCAAGTTCTGTCCATGCGGGATGTGCAGAACCCTTGCAAACCTCTGCTCCTTCCCCTCTCACTTCTACCACCCAAATGCAGCTGCTTCCTCCCCGCCCCAGTACTGACTCTGACAGCAGTGTCTCCAGCCTATTTCCTCCTCTCCAATCTTTCACCAGCACCTGTGTCAACATGAAGCTCACTGACAGACCCCACTCCAATCTAGATGGAGCAGACAGTAACAAATGGTGATTACCACCATGCAAAAGGTTGGAGCCCTACTTTTCATACAAGAAACTATTTCCAGGACCCATTTTGTGCCATGAATGCATCCCTCCCCTTAAATAACTCACCCAGACATCACCATAATAGCTCTATCTCCCTGGTGAATAAATAGCTGGCCTCCAATTGCTCTGACCCATTTGCTGCTGCAGTGCGTGTATGTTCAAGTGATGGCTGGTGATCAAGTGGCTAATTTACAATAATGATCAGACAAGACATCTCATGTCTTTGTTGCAGGCTCTGCTTCCATGTATCATATTTTAAAGTCCTTTCTGAGCATTTTGAAAGAGACCTTCATTATAAGGGTGTGTATCTCTTGTTCTGTGATGTCTGGAACTGGGGTAGCTGGCCTTGGCACAAGATTTTTCTCTGAAGTGTGTGTACCTGAGCTTCTCCAGGCCTTTCTAGCCCACAGGTATGCATAAAAGGTCACAGTGCCAATTATCTCCCAGATTTTACCAGTCCTTGCCTTTATCTCTCATGCAGAATTTAGCCTCTCACAAGAGACCTCTACTAATATTAGAGTCCCCAGGGAACGTCTGCTTCCTGCCAGGGGCTGCTACTGCTACCCTCCTATTTATTTCTTGGTGCCAGCGCTGAGGAACTCTCTGTCCACCGGGCACTGCTATCTACTGCTACAGGTGAGGCATTGGGGCTCTTGAGATGCCAAAGCCAGGCCTTGTACTGTTACAGACAGGGGAGAATGCTTCTCTCCCCCTTGTGGTATCCTTTGTTAGAGGCACAGCCAAGCAGCCTTGCTTATATGCTGTTGTCCTACTAACACTTTTTTTAGAGACACCCCTTCCCTTCCACCCCTCTTTTTAAAAGATTCAGAAGTTATTTCAGAAGCAGTTGAACCAGGAGAAACCTATATCTGCATTCAGAATTTTCCCTTCCCTCCCAAAGCTAAGGATTTTTTACTGGGTCCAGCTCACTGTGCCTGGTCTGTGTTTCCCTTAGAGTGAAGCATATAAATCAAACTTCAATGCTGGATGTACTCTTCAACACATCAACAACACCTATGCACTCCTTTGTCCTTCTCCCTACAAGGGCTAAGTTAGAAGAGAAAAAGAGGGAGAGTGCGAAGGTAGGGACACCAGGTGGCCTTATGTCAGGTTTTTGCTAATAGTAAAAGTTCTTCAAAGGCTATATACTTACATCAACATCAGAGGGCAAAGATTGTGTGGTGGTAGTTTCTGGTCAGAAGCCAAAGATTTTACATCGCCTCATAAGAGAAGTTTAAGCTGAGGCAGGATGCTATCAAACAAAAGTTGTATAGGCTATTTTAGGATTGAATGGGGGAAGGATGTTCATTAGATGGCCTTTATCTTGGTCGGTTTGGGCTGCTATAACAATACCACAGACTGGGTGGCTTAAACTACAGACATTTATTTCTGGAGGCTGGGAGGTCCAAGATCAAGGTTCCCAGTGAGGGTCCTCTTCCTAGTTTGCGGATGGCCACCTTCTTGCTGGGTCATGTGCTGGAGGGAGAGATCATCTCTCCTGTGTCTCTTCCTATAAGGAAATTAATCCCATTTGTGAAGGCTCCACCTTCACAACCTAATTACTTCCCAGGGGTCCCACTTCCATATACCATCACATAGGGGATTAGGGATTCAATGTATAAGTTTCAGGGGAGGACATAAACATTCAGTCCATAGCAGCCTTCAAGGCCCATTACAATCCTGAGGTTGGAGAAACTGCTTAGAACAGTGTAGTGTGGCCCAAAGTGTGGTAGGCAAACCACCAGTGAGATGAGAGATGATTGTTAGTCATACCCAGATGAACATTTATAATTAACACTTACAAGTCTATTATTATAGTTTTCTTCTATTTAGGGCACTTGATACTGAATTTCAGTTTATCACAGTGACATATCTCTCTGTCCACCATGTTAGGACACAACAAGGTGGCTGCCTGCAATCCAGGGAAAGGACCCCTCACTAGGAACCTTGATCTTCTACTTCCCAGCCTCCAGAACTGTGAGAAATGGTTTAATCCACTCAGACTATGGTATTTTTGTTATAGCAGCCCAAATCAACATAAATTTTCCTTTTAATGAAAGTTTAAGTAAAAAACAAAAGTTAATTCAAAAATATTAAGGAAATAGGAACCTACTATGAGCTGACAACAGCTTAACCACCCCATCAATCATCAGATTGCAGATTGTAAAAACCACTGCACCTGTGCACTAGGAGGAACAAAAGTGCAGATGACCTTCCACCAGTGAATTCAGACTAGAAAGGACAAAGTAAAAGAGCAAGTGATTTCAATGTGCCTGACCAAAAATTTCAGAAACTCAGGTATGCATGACAGGAAGCTGATGCAACCTCCCATAGGCTTTTTAGGCCTTAATTACCCTAGATCCTCCCCCATGGCCAAATATTCCTCCCCTTTGTTAGAAAAGAGAAACATCCCTATCCCAGATCAACATATAAACCCTCCCCTTAGGAACACAGGTGGGGAGAGGCACTCAAAAAAAAGTTAAGGAAATAATAGTATAGACTACATAATATAGCAAAAAAAAAAAAATCATGAAGGTGGTGTTTGAGAGGCTCAAGGCTGGAAAATGATGGAATCGTGGTTTAAAAGTTGAGCTTTGCAACTGACACTTGACAAGGGTAACAGGAGCATACATTGGGGAAAGGACTGCCTCTTCAATAAGTGGTGCTGGCAAAACCGGACATCCATATGTAGAAGAATGTACCTCTCACCATATACCAAAATCAACTCAAAATGGATTAAAGAATTAAATATATGTCCTGAAACTATAAAATTTCTAAAAGAAAACACAAGGGAAACACTTCAGGAAGTAGGACTTGGCAAAGACTTTATGAACAAAACCCCAAAAGCACAGGTAACAAAAGAAAAAATAAACAAATGAGATTATATCAAACTAAAAAGTTTCTGCACAGCAAAAGAAAGTTACTAAACCAAAAAGGCAACCTAAAGAATGGGAGAAAATATTCACAAACCAAGCATCCAATTAGGGATTAATATCCAGAATGTACAAGGAACTCAAACAACTTAACAGCAAAAAAAAACAAGTAACCCAATTTAAAAAATGGGCAAAGGAGCTGAATAGGCATTTCTCAAAGGAAAATATAAGAATGACCAACAGACACATGAAAAGGATGCTCGACATCACTCAGCATCAGGGAAATGCAGATCAAATCACACTGAGATATTATGTCATGCCAGTTAGACTGGCAAGTATCAAAAAGACAGAGAATAGCAAATGCTGACGAGGATGTGGAGAAAGGGGACCCTCCTACACTGTTGGTGGGACTGTAAATTAGTGCAGCCATTATGGAAAACAGTATGGAGTTTCCTTAAGCAACTACAGATAGAACTTCCATATGATCCAGCAATCCCAATGCTGGGTATATATCAAAAGGAATGGAGATCATCATGTTAAAAGGATACCTTCACTTCTATGTTTATTGCAGCTCTATTTACAATAGCTAAGATTTGGAACCAACCTAAATGTCCATTGGCAGACAACCGGATAAGGAAACTGTGCTATACATACTCAATGGAATACTACTCTTCCATAAAAAGGAATGAAATTCTGCCATTTATAGCAACATAGATAAACTTAGAGAAAACTATGTTAAGTGAAATAAGCCAGGTACAGAAAGAAAAATACTGCATGTCCTCATTCATAAGTGGGAGCTGGAAAAAAAAAAAAGGAAGAAGAAGAAGAAAGAGAGAGAGAAAGAAAGAAAGAATCACAATAATTCCTTGAACTTTCGAAAGGAGAGAACAGAACTGAAGCCACCAGAGGTGGGAGAGGGAGAGGGAGGGTTAGGGAAAAACTGGTAAAGGGCCACAAAAAATGTTCATATTGTGTAATGATAAAATAAAAAAATAGAAAGTACATAAATAAATAAAAATAAAACAAACACCACAAGTTTTAAAATTCAAAATAAAATAAAATAAAGCTTGAGCGTTGAAGTCAGACAGACCTGGCTTCCAGTGCTGGCTCTACCACTCACTAGCGGGGTGATGTTGAGCACACATACATGTGTGTGCTTAATATGGTGCTGGGCATGCAGATTTGGCCAAAATTTCATTCTTGAAAGCCTAGGAGGATCCACCTCAAAGGCCAGAGTTGTCCTGCCCAATAAATAAGGCAGCCGGTGCAAAGTGCCTCAATAGGAGCTGATCCAGGGCTGGCCTCACACCTCGGGCCTGATTTGACAGCTGTGTGTGGAAAAACACTTTATAAAATGCTGACCATATGCCAGCTAAACCTCTCCAACCCTAACTGCAGGTGGTTAACCACATGTTGGGGTGTCCTGGTCTGACAATGGTGGTGAGTCTTTGGCCTTAGTCAGGTCAGCAGTCTGGCCCAGGGCCTCTGTTCCTAAGCCTTGCCTGTACCGTGCTTTATCAAACCAGCCCTCACATCGTCTGCATTAGAGGAAAAGGAGGAAATTGAGAAAAGACTACCCATTTCTACCGCAGGTGGCCTAACAGTGTCTCAGAATCACTGTATTCCAGGGTTCCCTGGGAACAGAACAGAGAGGCAGAAATTGTCCCCCATCCTCATCTTTTTACTATTCCATAAAACCACCCCTGTGTCTATTCCTTTCAAACAGCTCCCTGATCACAAAATCTTAGGAAGAGTCCTTAAAGGCCGTTGAGAATAGTTTGAGTTTTCCCAAGGGCCTCAGTCTCAAGTGGGCCCACTTGCCCTTTTGTGCGGTGAACAGGCTAGGGTAGGTCACTTAGCAGTAAGTCCTCCCAGTCCAACTCCAGAGAGCACGTGGGAAAAACTCTTTCCTTACAGGAGCCTTCAAGACATCTGCAGGGAAAGAAACAGCCACTCCTTTCAGCTCACTGGTCCAAAAGCCGCTTTCGCCAAACACTGATGCTGCTTCCAGTTCAATTTGTCTTTCACTTGATTCTGTATCATTTCTCTTATTTTAAATAGCCGAGTGAAGCCCTGGTGGTCCTCTCAGATTCCCATATTTGGATTCTTTATTTCCATGTGAATGGACATGGGACCTCTAAGCAAGACACCTTTTTGCTCTTGACTTCTTTTGAATTTTGCTGTTTCTGTTTATCAGTATAAGTTTACTTTAGGCTGAAAGTTTCAAGAGCCTCGGCTGATTTGGGTCACCTGTTGGGAAAAGAGGTTTAGAGTAGAAAAAAGGAGTAGTGTTTTTCAAGACATACAAAAAGGAGAAAAGAAGAGAAGTGGGGGACAGTGCTGCTGAAAGACCAGCTGTTCCATCCGACCCCATCTTTATACACACCATCAGTGGGGGCTTATTAATGGCAACACTTCCTCACTACCCCACACACAATTCAGGTCATTAGGGGCTCTGCTGGCCTCTTAGAGCCTCCAGTAGTGCTGGGGGTGATGAACTGACTCTAGCTGCTAATGGCACCCCAGTAGCAGGAGGCCTCTTAGGCATTTTGCCTTATTAAGCAGACCAAAAGCATGGTGCCCCAAGTGATGATGACCTGGTAATAGGGTTACCAAGCAAATTACAGGAGGCAATATTTGGAATATACAAATACTTTAAAAATACCTATTGTTTATCTGAAATTCAAATTTAACTGGGCATTCCATAGTTTTATTTGCTAAATCTGGTAGATTTAGCAAAACCCTGCCCAGAGACCCCATAGCAATGTGATTCTAACTTGCACTTTGAAACAGGCTGAGAAGTAAGGGTTCTCCAAGCAATAATGCATTTTTTTTCAAATTGTCTGACAAAGGTCAAACTCTCCAGCCCTAACCCCAGTGCCCCAAACCTGCAGTAAAAACACATGGCTAATTTCCCCATGTTGAGAGCAGCTGGCTATCTCCGTTGCTCCAATTCTCACTTGCTCTAGGTTACCCCTACATTTTTCTCACACAAAATGAACTCTTCCCAGGTGAACTCTGCCACCTGCAAGTTTCAGAGAAATGTGCAGAATGTCTCTACAAGTGGCTAGGCTAGGTGATGGTCACTGAGAGGTTTCAGAGAATGTTCTGTGATTGCTCCCCATGGAATCAGCAGAGTTGAGAAGGAAGGAAGAGACTATTGTCCAGCCTGGCCTCTTTGACTTTTAAGCCCATCTCTTCAGGCTCCTGCAGCCTGCAAGTCCCCATCCTGGCTCCAGTAGCTCTGATTGTAAAGCTATTATTTTGCTCATAAAGATGACTGAGAGATCCACTAAAATAAAATAAATTTAAGAAATGAGTTTATGAATATTCAGAAAAGCAGCATGTTGCATGAATTAAAACATATTCACATGCCAAAAGCAAGAGCACACATACTGTACTTTCCAGAATGTTTTGAAAGGTATTGGACCATTTTTTATTTACTAGCCTCCAAGCATTATTACACAAACTAGATCGGGATAGATGGCGGCTGACACAGTACCTGTAGGATGTATAGGACACCCTCAGATTGAAAGCCGTTCCTCCCAATACCACTTTGGTCCACACAGCACAGGAAGCAGACAGGAGGTAAGGTGGTGGACAGGTGGGTTCACTGCCGTGTCCTGAAAGGGACTTCCTCTGAAAGGGACTTATATGCCTTGGGGCTCTGGCTGGACAACTGTCAGCTGCCCATAGATTAAACTTTAACAAAAACTCCTGTCTGGTTATGGCTCCCCCAAGGGATCTAAGCCTGAGGTCTCTTACCATTTATTTATTCAATCAACAAACATTTAATGAATTTCTACTGTATGTCAGCACAGCTGATACAGCAGTAGGAAAAACTAATGTAATTCCAAAACTCATGGAGCTGAGGGTCTAACGGGAGGCAAAGACTAGGAACATAGTGTGGAAGTGCAAGTGCTACTTGCACATGCTCCTACAGGAGCATGAAGGACAGATATCTCACCCATCCCAACAGGGTGTGGGAAAGGATCTCCATGGAAACTGATGTCTGAACTGAGGCCTGAAGCTCGAGGAATTCATGGAGAAGGGTGTTCCAAGCAGAGGAAACATGTCCCAATGACCGGAAGGGAGTTTGAGGAGCAGTAGAATGGAAGCATGGAGTTTGAGGGCTAATCACAGTAATGCACTGGGTGAGGATGCAGTGGGTGCCAGTGCTCTGCTAAGCATTCAGTATGCGTTGTATCATTTTAGCCTCACAGCGTTCCTCAGATGAGGCGACTGAGGCACAGAAGTGAAATGAAGTGCCTTACCCAAAGTCACACCTCTGGTAAGTAGGGAAGCCAGGAAGTGTACCCCAGCCGTCTAGCTGCAGAGCCCACATTCTTAACCCCCACTCTATGATGCCCAAATCTGTAACTCAAATGAATAAAACAAATGGTGAGACTTCAGGACAGAACTCCAGCCTTCACTCCTGGAGCCACTAACCCCATCTATAGATCCAAATTCAACTCAGCCTCTGGCCCTTCTCTGACCTCAGAACCTCTGTCCAGTCCCTGCTTTCTTGCCAATTACTGGTGCCCAGTATGACTCTTGCTGTTCCCTGGATCCCTAGTCAGCATGTCAGGTTCCAAGAGTTGAGGCTGACTCCCTAATTCTCCTGAAAATTAGAGCCTTTCTTGCCCCTGAATCCCAGTCCCTAATCCCCTTTTATCAGACCCACAGACACCACACTGTGACTACTTCTCTAGATTTCTTCCTATTCTCGTTTTGAGCATCCCCAGATTGCTTTAGTGTCTCTGTGTCTCTGACTTGTCTTTGGGGCCAAGCCCATCCACACTCTAGCCTAACAATTGCCCACCAAAGCCCAGCTTGGGAGGGGAGAGGCAGGAGGAAGGATAGACTTGTGAAGGCAAGAAGGGAAACTGTGTGGGAGGCTGGGTAAGTGGGGAGATTTTGGAATATGGGTAGGGTTGGGGCTGAGGGCCTAGAAGCAGAGCTGACTTTATTCTTAGGTGGAGTGTGTGACCCAGGCTCTCCCCAAATACCTTACTCCAATAGCTAGCTGAGGACTGAAATTCCTTTAAAAGAGGGTTCATAAAGAAAAAGCTGACAATATAGAGAGCCCATGCGAGGAGAGATACATACTTAATTTTACACGAGAGTCCATGCCTTCCCAGATGTTCACTTTGGTCGGGAAGCGTACTTTTGAGTACCCCACTGCCTTTGGCTCCTCTTCCTCACCTACAAGGCCCTCTCCCTTTTCCTTTCAGGTGCAGGGTGCACCATTCAGAGGCAAGTGAGTCACTGCAAGGGACCAGGGCTGGGCCCATCCCATGGGAGGAGTTTGGAGCACAGGCAGTGGGGGAGACGGGCCCACTGGGAGAACACTGGGCCACAGCAAGGACAATAGATCTGCCCCCCAGTCAGTGCAGGACCACTGCCTAGACATAACACACGCACTCTCTTCAAAAGTCCTCCTTCTTTCAAATATAATGTTATATTATTTGCTTTTAACAGTTTAATCACAGAAATAAAATCAGGCCCTCTTCTCTCCTGCTATCTCCAAGCAACTCCATCTGAAGGGCACTGCTGCAGCTTCTGCCGGCTCCTGCTCCACACGGTCAGCAGCTCCAGCCTTAAAGTGGCCATGGCCCGAAACACTCCAAGCAGTTTTTTCTTTCTCTCATCATGGCTTCTTCCCCTTCATGCACTCCGTAGGTCTCTCCTCCTCTTCCCCTGAGCTCCAGCGGCCCCAGCTTGGCTGTTGTTATATTTTTATAGTTGTAAATTGGTTGATTTGTGTGAGAGAGTGACGCTGGGGACCGTCTATTCCACCATCTTGATCGGACCACCTTCTCCTTTTTTTCTACTCCAGAGTTTAGGGACAGCTGTAGAGCAGATGGGGGAGGCAGTTAGCAGCTAGCCTGAGACTTCTCAAGTTATGATGTGTCCATGATCACCTGGAGATCTTCTTGAAATGCAGATTCTGATTCAGTAGGCTTCAGGTGGGGTCCAGAGTTTGAATTTCTAACAAGCCCCCAGGTAATTCTGATACTGCCAGTTGAGGGACACACTTTAGACAGCAAATCTATTCCTGCCATAGTGCATTCTATTACATTAATGTGCTTCTTTATAACCTGTGAAGTACTGAAAAAATAACGAAGGAATCATATCAGACTTTGATAAATCTGGCAACCCTAAATATAATGGATGAATGAACAAGTAAACTTAAAACAACAAAAGTAAAATTACACAGGCCAAGAGGGAGAATTATGTTTTCCCCAAGATTTCTACAGCTGTTTATTGATAATCGGACACAAAAAACATCTTATGGACATTTGCTGCCAAAGAAAAATTTCTTCCAACTGAGCTAGGAGTTAAATATTACCATAGATATTAATACATTTTTACAGTTCAGCTCAGTTATCACATTGTTTATCATGTTGCTTTACAATATTGTAGGCTATTGAAGCTGTTTCTTCATTTGACAGATTCGAAAATGAAGGCTGGCCAGAGGGGTGATTCAACTTGCTCAAAGTCACATGGCTAGTTAGAAGCAGAACTGGACTAGAACCAGTCAGTGAGCCCAGTGCTCTTTTTATTGCAAGGATTTGTTAAAATAGTGTCTGACCAGGAGAAAGATTTAAAATTGATTGGTGATTCCCATACCCTGCTGTGGGAAGCTTGTTGGAGGTTTTCTGGATGAAAACAAACATTTGGGAGTGGAGAAAAAATTTTCCAGGCTCTTGGTCACTCAAGCAAGTTGACATCTTTTTGAGCATGGATTACCCATTTGTTTATTCATCAAATATTTGTTGAGCCAAGAGCTAAGTGGGGATAGAGATTTAAAAAACAAAAACAAAAAACCACAGTTCCTGACTTGGAGAGCTCAGAATCCAGTAAGGAGAGATTGACTCATAAACAAATAAGTGTAATAAACTCCTATAGGTATAGAGGGGGCACAGGAGAAGGGATGAAAGGCTTCAGAAAGGAGATCATCAGCCAAAAAAGAAATCAGACTGAGCTAAGCACTGAGCATGAGGCAGAAATTTAAGTGTGGTATGGTCAGAGTTTGGTGGAAAGAGGGAAGAAGGGATCTTTGTGAACTACAGAGGTCATGGAAGGCTTTGTGGAATGGTAGGTCTAGAACTAAGCATTTGTAGGAATCATATAACCAGAGAGGATGCTTCAGATGGGGAAGAGCATGAGCAAAGGTATAGATATAAGAAAGTACATTGAGGCTGGTTGGTTAGCTCAGTTGGTTAGAGCACAGCCTTGTAACATCAAGGTCATGCATTCAGATCCCCACACCAGCCAGCCACCCCATCAAAAAAAAAAATACATTGCATATTTGGGGATAGCCCTTTGGATATCAAGTTTAAAACTGTTCGTAAATCACCCTTTACCTTTTGCTTCTCCAGAAGTTTCCTTTTGCCTGTCCTGTAAGTACCTCTGGCCAATAGGTCACATTTGAATTGTTTCTTCACTCTCCAACTTCACTTTCACTGTACCTCCAGTAGTCTGCAAGGCCACCATGTGCAGTTACATATGTTGTTCACTGCAAAAAAGATGCCCGCACATGGAGGTGAATGGGGGCTGAAATCCAGACAGCACTGCACTCACCAAGCTATGCTTTCTTTTCCTAATTTGATATATGTGTGCTTGAAAAGCCATGTGCACAGAAAAAGGGGCACTTTTTCTAGTTTATGTAAAGGTGCCCTAGCAGTGGCTGAGGCACTAGATCAGCTGTAAATCAAATTGTGAGGTAAATGAAATTTTTCTCTGATTTAATCTAGCCCCCAAGTTTTTATAGCTCAAGCCACTAATGAAGCCACAACACGTAGGCTCAGTTCCACCATAGTTCTTATACTAATCATGACTAAAGTAGGAAAAGTATAAAGAGCCCCAGTCACCCTTCAGGGAGCTTAGAACTGCCACTCTCCTGGATCAGGCATCAGGAGACCCAGAAATGACTTAGACCTGATGTAGTTCCCTTGATTTCATTTCCTTTTAATCCTAAACTGGATGACTAAGTGTCTCCAGTTCCCCTGAATCAGTTCTTCTTTCGCATAAGAAGACTACATTCCTGCACAACTCATGACCAAGCTTATCCCTTGTTTCTTGTCTCCCCTGCCTGACAACACTATCAAAATCAGCCTTAAAAATCGAACGGGCATTCACCTGTTATACTCACCAAGTCCTGATTCCCTTTTCCCTCCTACATGTCCTGTGCCACCAGGAACTGCTCTTCCCCACAACCTACCAACCAGGGCTTTCAGACCTCCAGGGTTTCCCCTTCTTTATTATGGTTAAAGAGCTAAGCTACTATAATATAAAGTCCCAACAGTACAGTGAGACAAAAAAACAAAAAGTTTTTCTCCACATGACAGTTCAGGGCGCACAGGTGGCCTGCTCAACTCATTCAGTCATTCAAGGACTTGGGTTCATTCCATTATGTTTCTCCACCCTCCTTTAAGGCAACAGTCTCATCTACCTAATTGAAGCTGTATTACAGGCACATCCACATTTCTGCTGGCAGGAAGAGCATAGAAAAGTTTAAAGGGCTAAGCCTAAATGGACCACACATCACTCCTGCTCACATTGTATTAGTCACAGAGCCACACCCAAGGGAGGCTGGGAAACGTAGTACCTAGCTGGACAGACTCGTCCCAGTTACAACTCTATTATTACGGAGCATGTTGTACCTTCTTTCCTATCAGTAAAAAGCATCTGTTTTGTGACAATTTCCTACCCAAAGTGGAAACTTGATGATCAAGTTCAATCAAGTTCAACCAACTTAAGTAGAATCAAAACTTGATGTATTAATATTTAATGTGTAGCATATACCTTTCCCTTAGGCACTGTTTCTAGAAGTGTGATGCATGGACTCTAGATGATCCAAGGCCACTGATTGTCCCCAGAAACCTAGCAAGTGGCAGAAGAAAAAAGATTATTTCACATACCTTCCACATATTTAAGATGTAAGGCTAATTATAATTTTTCACAGCAACTGCATTATATTCTTAGCAATCCTTATGTTCTTAAACGTTGGGCAATGCACTATGAGAACTGTGTTTACCTCTATCAACACTCACTTATTGGGGTACAATATACCTCTGTTAACAAATATATGTGCCTTTTGCATGTTATTGCTTATGCTAGTTAAATTTGCATTTTGTGTTATGACTTTTGTGCACCATTATATCCCCCAACCAAGTCAACCACTCAAAAGTGGTTCACTGATATTAAAGTAGTAATAAAAACAGTAAATTAATTGTTACAACTCAGTAAACATCATGAACATAAACAGTGGACAGGTCTCCAGTACAAATACAGAATGTGAACCTGTTTATGCTGGGACAAATAAGCCTTTGCACGTGTGACAACATCACACAAGCAGCCAAAACTGTAAATATGAGGTAAGAAAATAAATATCTGAAAATTCGATATTACTACACTTTCCATCCGTTTGCCCCAGTCTCCAACATGCTATTTGTAATAAAATGTATCAAATTGTAGCATGAAATCAAAACTTTTACATAATTATTAATCAAAGTACAGTTAACTCTGTGGTAAACCAATTGAATTTTTTGAGAGTAACATGAAGTAATTCTTTGCCATATGAAACTGATAAATATTGTGACTAAGGAAAAGAAGATACTACAGCTATAGGGGTATCATTCAAAGCTATTTGATTTCTTGGCAAAACAAGTACGAGTCACTTCATTGCCAAGAAGCTTATAAAACCAGGCATAATATTGACAAAATGACTTAGAGAAAGCAGAATGAGCTATTGGCAAAATTCTTGTAACAAATGACATCACTGGACATCCATAATATCTATGGTACACAATATATAAGGGCAATTACTATCACATGTGAATAATGCCAGTGGATATTTTACTTTAGAGTCAGACAAAACCACTAATGTGCAGCCTCTTGGCATAGGAGCGGTGCGTACACACACAGAGAGGAAAAGTGCCCATAACATTTTTGTTTTTTGACCCTGAAATCCCATGCTATAAGATGAAAGGTCTTTTTAAAAATTAAACTTGTTATTTTGAGATAATGGCAGACTTGCATGCAGTTGTAAGAAATAATGCAGAGAGAAACCATGTACAAGTTTCCCCAATGATATGATCTTGCAAAACCATGCTACAGTATCACAACCAGGATATTGACATTGATACAGTCAAGACACAGAACAGTTCAATCACCACAAGGATCCCCCATATTGCCCATTTATAGCTATATCCCCTCTACCCCCATCTCCACCACACCCTCCTTAACTCCTGGCAACCACTAATCTGTTCTCCGTTTTTATAATTTTGTCATTTCAAGCATATTATATATTTAGAATCATATAGTAGGTAGCCTTTGGGCATTGCCCTTTTTTTCACTCAGTATAATTCTTTGTAGATCCACCCAAGATGTTGTATGTATCGATAATTTGATCCACCCACCTGGTTCTTCCACCCCCCTGCCAGGGGTCCCAGCAGCTCAGGCAGCGGGAGGAGCAGCAGCAGCCAGGTAGAACCAGCTTGGTGAAGGCTCTTGGTATCCAGCACGTGCCCTCCCCACTACCAAGATGCCCAAGAGGAAAGTCAACTCAGCCGAAGGGGTGGCAAAGGAAGAGCTCAGTAGGAGATCAGCGAGGCTGACAGCTAAACCTGCTCCTGCAAAAGTAGAAATGAAGCCAAAAAAGGCAGCAGCAAAGGATAAATCTTCAGACAAGAAAGTGCAAACAAAAGGGGAAAGGGGAAGCAAAGGGAAAACAGGCCAAAGTGACTAACCAAGAAACTAAAGAAAGTTTACCAACAGAAAATGAAAAAACTAAAAACGGGGCGAGTCCAGCCTCTGATGAAGCAGGAGAAAAGAAGCCAAGTCTGGTTAATATCATATACCGAGTCTTATGGGTGGTCCCTGTCACTCTTCTGGTACAATCCAGAGGAATATTTTTATTAACTGTTTTCTAAATGCAAGGTTTTTTTTAGTAGTTATAGAAACTTTTTTAAGAGGGAAGAAATCCCACCTTGTCCCATTTTTTAAGTGTAAATGTTTTTCTTAAGAGGTGAAATAATTTGCTGGTTTATTTTTTTGGTACAACCAGAAGTAGTGGAATATTGAATTCTGGGAGGCTTTGACTGTCTTGGGTGTCAGCTTAACATTCCATTGATGGAGGGGTAGTTTTTATATCCTATAATACAAAGCATACTAAATGGAAATTTGGAGTCACAGTTGTGCATTTAATGTGTCTTGAACATTTTACATTACTTCTATTGCCATGCTGGTTTTTAGTAGAATTGTTTCTTAAAGAAGACCACTCCTTGGTCATTGCTCTCCCTGTCAGAATTGTGCGCACTCTGTGACATCTTTGGTCGTGGTAGTCCAGTTTTCCTAATAATTTTTTAAATGTGCTGTGAATGATTAAAAATTTGAGTATATGATATTAAACTGTAAATTGATGGGACTTCATAGCTTGTCAACATTGAACGATACTGACACTTGATATCCTCTTAAGGAAATTTTCCACCAAATGTGAAGCTGGAAAGTCACTAGAATAACTTTTAAAAAGAATCACGATACATGGCTTTTTAGATTTTCAGTACGTACGTTAAGAATTGCGTACAAATTGAAATGTCTGTGTATTGATCCTCAACACGACCAACAAAACCTCAATTATGAGAGAAAATAATAACTTTTTCCTTTTCACTGGTGAGCAGTGTTCTGTGATACGGATGGACCACGGTTCGTTTAACCACTCACATGTTGAAGGACAACTGGGCTGTTTCCAGTTTGGGGCTATCACAAATAAAGCTGCTGTGAACGTCTGTGTACAGGTTTTGGTGTGAACATAAGTTTTCATTTCTCTGGGATAAATGTCCATGAGTGCAACTGCTGGATTGTATAATAGTTGCATGTTTTGTTTTATAAGAAACTGTCCATCTCTTTTCCAGAATGGCTGTAACGTTTTACATTGCCACCATCAATATGGGAGGGATACCGCTTCTCCCCATAAGAAGGAAGGTTTTTAATTTAGTTAACAATCATTTTTTGTGAGTCATGAAGTAGATGGAAAGGGGCACTAAGATCAATTCTGAGGAGTATTAGCCATGAGTGCAGCCCAGAAATACTCATATGTTGCTATGCAAATAACAGAGGTTGCACCCAAATGTCAAGCCACTCGCTACTTGATTTACTAACAGTCAGCAATCAGCAATCTGCCCTCTGATCATGATTTAGTGTTGAAGATAACAATAAAATTGTGATAACGATAACATTGCGAAGATTATAATAAAATTGTGGTCCTTAAGGGTACGTCTTCCCAGTGTGCTGTACAAAGAAATGAGCAGCTAATACCAACCTCCACTTTTCCACACTAAGCGTGCCAGCTGTTGAGAGAAACTGCTCTTCCATAGGTTTTTGATACAGGGATGGGGAAAAAAGACTTCATGAAAATAATAATGCCACTAAAGATCATTTATCAGATTTTAAATGCTTTGCTCAAGGGGTGTTTTATAGCCATATATTCAGAATATTGAGGCTGCAAGTATTATTTTAGAAGTGAAATATTGCTATGTTTAATGTTAAAGATAAAATAATCCAGATTTTCTAAGACCAAACTATGGTGCAAACAGTTTTATCACATACACCACACACACACACACACACACACACACACACACACACACAGACACACACACAGACACACAATTGATTCTGTCCCAACATGTGGACAATTTTATTCATTTCTTGAAGAAATGAAGAAATATTATAGGCTATATTTAAACATCACATCCAAGTCTTTCAGCAGAGATTATAACCACACTTTCTAGAACTGAATACAATCAAAGAGGTAATTTAGGAATTCACACCCATGTATCTACCAAGTTCAACCATCCAGCCTTTCAGGCTTTGACTGTGATTTGCTTAAAGACTTTAACACCTGATGGACTGCTATAAAGTGTCATCAGGGAACTGTCATTGTAATTTCTGGGCCCATGTTTACTCCAAACACCCAAAACAATGTGATAAAGCCACTAAATACTTGAGGCAGTTCCCAGTGATCTAGGATTCCGAGTTAGGATTTTTAACTTTTTATTATGAAAAAATTCAAACATGTACAAAAGCAGAGTACATAGGATAACATATCTCTATGTATCCACTACCTAGATACAGAAGTGTAGCAAATGTCTCTGGTACCGTACATCACAGCTTCTCAGTCCACCTCTGATTTCAGCCAGAGCTGGGGTGGACAGTTCTATGCAAACCCAGACTTTCATCACCCTGACAGCATCCCACCTCGAGATCAAACATCTCTCTTTCCGCTTCTGCCCCAGGGCCTTCTCCAAAACCAGTTCACATAAAAACAGAGCCTGGAAGTGTAGGAGTATTAATGCCTTTGGGGATAACCTTCAACCAGCGGAGAACGGGAACCACTGGATGAGAGCTGCAGACTCTCATCCATCAGGAAGACAGTTCTGGGAAATATTCTGTATTCTTCTTAGGAAGTCTGGCCAAAATCAAGCCCTTGTTATCCAGTTCAGAAATCTCATAATGCACCCTTGCATTGACTTTTGCACCTTCTCTAACTCTCCCTACTACCTCACTCCTGCTTCCTGGGATAACACCCCAAATATACTAACTGCACCCAAGTATATGCCTCAGATTCTGCCCTGGGGGACCCTCAACTAAGACAAATAGTAATCAAACTTTACCATTCTTATTTCACCTATCCTGGAGTATTTTAAAGCATTTAAAGCATTTTAAGGTATTTTAAAGTTTGGAAGGAAAAAAAACAACTCAACATGAAAACTGATCTCTGACCAAGCTGTGCATCACCAAGACAGACCTACATACCCCTAAACACCATTTCTTTCCCTGATATGAAATTATTATTAAGTATATTATTTTAAATAATATTTTAATGTGATGGTGATAAAAATGTGATGGAGCTTCTTTTTAATCTACTCCTGTGGTTGTCTATGTGTGGGCAGGGTATCCATTGCATGATTTTTGAAAATCAACGATGAGAAATGCTGACCATCCAAAGACTCCCCAGGGCAGTTCACAGGAGTCTGTGAACTCCATGAAAATGAATGCTGACGTATGTATACACATGTGCATTCATTTGGGGGGGGAAAGCTTTGATTCTAAAGCAAAGTCCTTGACCAAAAAAGGGTTAAGAACCCCTGACGAATGGAGATCAGGCACTACGACCTCTGAGTACAAATGATTTTATTGTACAGAGGGAGCCCTTCTGGAACTCTTTAAATCGTTCTACACGGCTGATTATCATCCTCACCAAATTGCATGGCTAACCTCATTATGTGAATCTAACTAGAAGTGATATGATTTTAATGAAAGAATTTTCCCTCCTCAGGTTCTAGTTTATAAAGAAATGACTTTTTTCCCCACAAGGCCTAATTTATAATAAAATTTGAGGTTTTTTTTTTTTCTTCTCAAGGACTTGTTTTCAACATCTGGATTAGATGATCTGGTCCCAATTTTCTCCTCAAAGCTATCTCTCCTAGCCTCAAAGAACTTTTGGCATTTTGCCAATCAGCAGGAAAAGGATTTAGATTACAGTACGTGCTCTTTCCAGACTAGCCCTAGTTCTCCCAGATACTTCCATACACTGAACCGGGGCACTTCCAGGAATGTGAGAGATTCAGGGCCAGCGGTCAAGGAAGCAATTCCTTCCACCTGCATCTTGTCCAGCTCCTAAATTACTAACTCAGAAAGGAAGTTAAAAAGTTAAAGAGGCATACTTTCTCTAAAGAGGCTTAATTAGGTTTGCCATTTGGGTTTGTGCTTTTTTTTTTCCTTTCCTTATTAACAAAGAGCTATTTGTACATCGTAAATACAAGTAGAGGAAGAAAATTACATCTTAAAATCATTTCCACTTGAAAACCAAGACAAAAATGGTACAGGTGGCTTTTTAAAAGGAGGGAGAAAACCCCTTCACATAAGCCCTTTCCTTGAATAGGCCTCTAACTAGCCCTGCTGCAGCTGCAAGAACGCATTTAACGTTCCTGTGATTTATTACCCTGAAGAGGATATTCTCAGCCATCATCTGCAGAAGAGGCCCTAGCAGGATGTAGAATGCGAGACTAAGAACATATTGGAACAGGCTAAATTTTTCATGTGGTTTCCATTTTCTTACTGATTGTACACTGAAAGGCTTTTTTTGTTTTGTTTTTTGTTTTTTGTTTTTTTAAAAAAAGGCTTGTGGCCACCACAAATATCACAAAAGCACCCTGCCCCTAAGGCAGCTTGTAGCAGGTCTGAGCCAGAAGCCGAGATTATTAGAAAGGGGAGGAGCTCAAAACATCCTCCATATTAAAAGGTGAAGGTTCCTAAAGCCAGCTCTTAGCACAAAAATGTGCTCTCTGACTTAAAGACCTATGACTTTATGCGGTGACCCCAGACCAAGTCACAATTGTAAGGTAGTACAGAAGAGCTAACAATGACTGAGCACTAACTATGTGACAGAGAATGTTCTGGGACATTTACATAGATTATTTCATTTAATCCTTAACTTATCATCTCCACTTTACAGATGAGGAAACTTCAACTGAGAGTGGTTAAGTCACTTTACTGAAGGCCACAGAGCCTGTGAACGGACAGCCAGGACTTAATCCCTGGTTTGTAGAATTCCAGTTGTAGTGCTTTTAACTACTACATAATTTTCATCCCTTCCTGTTCTTCTAGGGTCTCTCCCTGACCACAAATATAATATAGTCCCAGGCCTTATAGTAGCCCCAGGCTGCCTAGGAGCTCTAACTAAAGTAGACATCTATGCCTGTCCCCCTTGTATGAAATTTTTCATTTTATCCAAATATATATTATATATCCCTATGGAACTCTACGTTTCCCATCAAATCTTTCAGTAAAATTATTGTACTTTTTTTTATAATAAAAATCACTTCCGATCTCTTGATACTATTTGAAAAATCTTTTTTGTATATACCCACATACTCACACATCCTCTTATTCTACTAGTTCACCTATATTGAGCAATTACTATATGCCAGACATCATGCTAATATGTTAATTACTTCACATGAATTTTCTCATTTGATTCTGTACAGTAACCCTATTAGGGTAGTTACTATTATTGTTTTACATACGAGAAAACTGAGGCTCAGAAAAGTTCTGTAACTTACTGAAGCAAGTGGAGGAGTTAGAGTTTGAATTCAGATGTGTTTGACTTGAGAGTCCAAACCCCTGAACCACTAAACTCTACTTCTACTCTTCTTGATGGTGGTAAGTCATATTGATACTGTATACCAGTGATGCGATGTGGCAAGAATGGCTCTTTACTGCTGTGGTGGTCATCCCAAACCCCAAGGCCTCGGTATAATTATGAGAGAAACTCTACTGTACTGATCCCAGCTGTCCACTCCCTGCTTTGGACCTCTTCTGCAGGAGAATTGCACACTGGGCACCTCTAGTCCACCATCTTAACCCAGAACAATCCTGCTACTGGGTATATATCCAGAGGATTGGAAATCATCATATCGAATGGATACCTGCACTCCCATGCTTATCGCAGCTCTATTTACAATAACTAGGCTATGGAACCAATCTAAATGTTCATTGATGGATGACTGGATAAGGAAAATGTGGTATAGATACACAATGGAATACTGCTCAGCCACAAAAAAGAATGAAACTCTGCCATTCACAACAAGATGGATGAGCCTGGAAAAAAATATGGTAAGTGAAACAACCCAGGTGCAGAAAGAGAAATACCACATGTCCTCACTCACAAGTGGGAGTTGAATCCATAAATAAACAAATAAACAGTAAAGAGAAAGAGAGAGAGAGAAACAATAATCACAATAATACATTGAACTTTCAGAAAGAGAGAACAGACCTGGGGTTACTAGAGGTGGAAAAGGAGAGGGTAGGGGAAAAGGGAGGGAGGTTAATGAGAAATTCACTAAGGGACACAAAGAATGATTACATATTGTAATGATGAATAAGCTAACTATCCTGATCTGACCATCACACATTGTACACAGCTACTGAAAGTCAACTTTGTACCCCACATAAATGTATAATAAATTATCTTTAAAAAAAAAATATGAAAGAAACTTCAGACAAATATCATTGGAGGGACATTCTTAACAATACCTAATAAGTACTCCCCAAAACTGTCAAGGCCATCAAAAATAAGGAAAGAATTCAGATGACATCTGCGAAAATGATGGAGTAGGAAACTCCAAAAGTTTGTCCCTTTACAAAAGCAATGAATAAACTGGCAAATGCTGTCAGAGCAATTTTCTCAGAACTCTGGATACTAATCCAAAGCTTGCAGAAACAGGGGTATGCTTAATCAAGAAAAAGCAGCTGGATCTTGATAAGAGAGCTTTGTGGCATTTAAACTTACCCTAGACGCATCCCCTACTCCCTGGCTCAGCAGCAGCCTTGAAGACAGTAGCCCACATTCCCGGTGCAAGTACCTAATAACTGCACCCAGTATTTGGAGGGAGCAAAATAGACCTTATTCTCAAAGAATCTTGTTGGTTTGTCTTGATTTGCTTTGTAATTCCCTGAAAGACTGACTCAACATGCTTGCCTTTATTTAGCTTAACTCAGAACTCTCCCAGGGCTCAGGCAACTTACCCAGGGTGTGGTTGTCAAAAATCTTTTAAAGGCAAATGTATTAGTTGCTGCCACCTAGAACAAGGGATAATAGTTAGGGCAAACAATTGACTAACCAGAAATCTTGGGAGAGAAGGCTGGGGAATGAAATGATTTGGGTAATAAGGTCTTTGAGAAGATTCTACATATTTCTAGGAATCTAGAAGGCTACACACATGACCAGGACTGGGTGCATGCTCAGAGAAGACCTGAGAAGACCCTAAGCTCTTGTGTCTGGCTGAGAGTTTGTACTTTTTCTTGTATAATTTAAAGAAAATTAAACAACATGGGTTGTTTATGACATGATAAAAATGGAAATGTATTTTTATATAGTATTTGGTATACCATTTGGGCACTTTTTTCAGTATTTTCAGTATCCCCTATTTTCAATACCATACCCAGATCCACAGCTGTGTACTCTTACCTCCTATCATGGTGTGTACAACTGGAAGACAAAAACCAAAATTGTGCTCTAGAAAGAGTGCCAAAGTCTTTTGTTCTCTGTTCCTTTTATATAGCACCCTGTTCTAGTTTAGTGGATGGCAATATCTTACCACTCTAAGAATGCAGTATTTTCTTTGAAGCTTTCTTAGGTTTTTGAACTGTCTCGTGTTCTTTTGATTTGCTTCCCTTCTGCTCATGGTCTCTGTCTTTCATTTTGGATGCCTTCTTCAAATGACTGGTGATTCTTGGTTTCTCATTTATATTTAAATTGAAGTTCTAAATGCTGAATAGAATCTCTGTGTGGGGGTAGGGCTTTGTCAACTGGTGGGCTTCATGTCAGATCAAACATGTGGCCTTCTGGCTTTTTTTTTAAAGGGTCCCGTGAATGTCAAAGTCACTCGGCTGTTCAGTTTCTCCAGAGAAAGTTTTTTTAATTAACTGCTTGTGGGGGAACTGGGTAAGCCTGATTGCTTGCCTTTTGAAGTTGAGCAGGAGAATGGGCTGGGAGTATTTCAATCCAGAATTGGATTTTCAATTCTTTTACCTGCTTTTGGTTTCATGCTTCACTGCTCTATTCCATGCCTGGTGTGCCAGAGCAGAGCTGCTCTGCTCCAGTTCCTCTAAATATTATTCCTCCTGTCTCCTCTGTGATTCAGAGACTTGACTGCACTGGATAAGGGTAAGGATTTGGAGGCCTAACTCTTCCATAAAAAGATTTAAATTATCTTCAAGTTTTCAACCTTGTACACACCATCAAAGTTACATGGTTTCTCCAATTCCTGAGACTACCTGGGATTTTAAAGGAACAGTCAGCTTGCTTTTCACCAGTATCTCCTTTTGTGAGCACTTAGGATGGGACCTCTCTCCTTTCTACTAAGTCATTTCCCATTCTAACATCTTCCCATTCTAATATATTTAGATTGAGTTACTGATGTGGCCTGGTTTCATCAAATATGGAGATGTCCAGGATGTCCAATATCTAACTAATAGCTCTACTAGAAAGAAACAACAGAAAAAGGGAGGGAAAAAGAAAAATATTAAAAAATAATACAATATTATTCCCCAGAACTGAAAGATGTGAGTCTCCAGATAGAAGGGCCCACTGAGTACCCAGCACAATGAATGAGAAAATATCTCCAGTAAGGTTTATCATCATTAAATTTTGGAAAAGTCAGAGATTAAGATAAGTTATAAGCTTCCAGAGGGGAGAGAAGACAACGGGTCATATGCAGAGATCAGGAATACTGCTTGGGAATCAGAATCACATTTGATTTCTCAGTAGCAACACTGGAAGTTACATACTAAGGATTTTTTGCCAACCTAGAAATACATAACCAGACAAACATCAAGGAGTTCTTGAAAAGAATACATTTTCAGATATACAAATTCTCAAAGAATTTACCTCCAATACAAATTTTCTTAGAAAACTTTTGAAAGGAAAATATGAAATCCAGGAAACAGATGAGTGAAACACAGAAGAGACACAACGAGAAGTCCCAAGGTGACAATTGTGCATGAGGCCTAGAGCAGTGCTGCCCAAAGTGTGGAAATTAAAGGTAATATATTATTTGCAGAAAAGTATTACAAATGGCACACTGAAAGATCCTTTCCTATTGAACACCAGAAACAAAATACAGAAATTAAAAAGAAAAAAGTACAGTTGGGTATTTTAAGGGAATTTTTGGAAAAATTTTATTAAACTTTAGAATATAGTTGGAAAAACATGATCATATGAACACATTACTAGAATCAATCCCAGAGCTTTAGAAGAAGCTGGTGCAAATATAATGTCCTGGGTTCAAGCATCAAGGTAAATCTCCTCTCCATCACTGGCACAGCCAGAGAGGTTTCTGAGGGTACCATCAAAGAAGTTCCTTCAAGTAGCTTCTGGGACATTTCCATCTCATTGTGTTTATAGTCATACCATGTATGTCTTAAAATGAAAAATATGTTCATTGCATACATAATTTTATTGAACACTTAGTTTTTGCCAGGCACTGTTCTAGGCATTTTACAAACATTATTGCAAATATTTATTAACTGTCACAATAACCCTGTGAGTAGGTACTATTATCTCTGTTTTATAGCTATAGGAAATGAGGAAGATCAGAAGATAAAGCTATTTCCCCAAGTTATGCAGGTAAGTTGTAGAGCCAAGATCCAGAATTAGGTCTCTATGATTCCAGCACTCTAGCTCTTTCCACTGCACCCCAAACTCCCAAATTTTTTCCATTTGCTGATTCTTCTACTCACCTCCTGTCATCAGGCTTTTCCAGGTGCTTCTGATAATGCTATTCTTTGCTTGAACTTTGGGTTGTCTCTGGCAGCAGCTGTGGCTTCTATCAGCACAACCAATGTCTCCTTTGCTATCACTGTTATCCCAGCAAAGTGGGAAGGAGATTCCCATTTCCTGCAAGTAGTTACAGAATTTTTTTTCAAGCTTCCTGACTTTATCATATTCCTGAATCTGCGTATTCTAACAATAAAGGATACATTGCTGTGTACTCACTGCTGGATCAAGGCATATACTACATCTTAGCATTTAATATATAGCACCCAACACTACAAGATTTTATCCTCCTTCTGGCACTTTAGCTGAGCTGTCAACAGCCTGTTCTATTTTTCTACCAAGCATTCTGTAAGCTCTCAGATGGTGGCACCAGCTTTAGGCAATCCAGGCAGAGAATGCAAATGTATATCTAGATTATGTAATCATTCTGCTGAAGAAGAATCTCTGCCCCTCTTCAGGATAAAAGGGATCCAAGTAATTGACCTGATATCAGGTAGCTGGCTGGTCTCTCTGAAGGATGGTGCTGTATCAAGGGCTGCTGGCAGGCTGGGATCTTAGCTGTGGCACATGCTAGATCAGCTTTAGTGATGGGAAGCCTACCTACTTAGGAGTATTTTCTTCACCACTGTCCTTCAGAGCCACTGCTGAATGAGGCTGTCAAGGAAAAGCAATCCATTTCCACATAGTGCAAACGTATTCTGCTGACCCATCTTTGAAACAGGCCTGAATCTTTTCCTCCTCTGTCAGTTGACAGTAGCGGACCACCAAACATGATGCAACATAGGTGTGGGTTGAAAGAGGGACAGTGGTGCAGCAGAAACAGGTGACATTTGTCTATGCCATCTGCTCTTCTTTTTATTGAATCGTAATTGATTATACACATTTTGGGGATTGAACATTGACGTATGTTGAACAAGTCAATATTATTAGAATATATATTATTACAAATCATACTTATTCTTTAAGCTCCTTATCCAATCTCTCCCCATCCGCCTCTCCCTCCCCACTCCCACCTCTCATAACCCTAGATTTCTTCTCTCTTTCTGAAAGAGTAAGGGTTACTCTGTTGATTTGTTGCCTAGATGATCTGCCCAGTGCTGAGAGAGGGGTGTTCAGGTCTCCCACTATCATCGTAGAGTAGATGCTTCTTCTATCACTCTGGAATGGGCTTTGTGGAAAGAAACATTCTCTTCTTTTCTGTGGTCTCTGCTGGTGACTCTCCTTGTGTCAATGCACTTGAGTGGCTGATGGTCCATCTGCACGGTGGTTGTGGCATCTAGCTGCTTTTGTGGCAGCTGTGGCTATTGAGGTGGCTGTGTTGGGCCACCCACGTGGAAGTGGTGTTTTTGCGTGCCTGGTTGCAGGAGAAAAGGTCGGTCCTCAACTCCATGCTCAGGACCCCATGCAGGCCCCGTGTAGGCCATCTGCTCTTACACTTTATTCATGTCTATTGGACCTGCTTGACCCCAGTCCTAAGTGTACCACTATAGGCTATTGCTGATCATGCCCAACCTTACAACTCTGTAGGTCATATAACACCCAATTTATTATGAAGAGCTCATATTACATAGTAGCTTGGTGCCTGTGGTGGACACACCCTAAGGTGACACTCTAATGAGTCACACCATTATATAATTTCCTCCCTTTGAGTATAGGCAAAACCTGTGACATGTTTCAAGGCGATAGAATATAGCAAAGGTGATGGAATAATCACTCCCATGATTATATTACATTATATAAGACTCCACCTTGGCAGACTGGAGTGAGAGCTTCTCCTGCTTGCCTTTAAGAACTAAACTGCAAACTGAGGTTACCAGAGGTGGGGAAGAAGGAGGGGGAGGGGAGTACTGAGTGGTTGGTTAATGGACACAAAACAGCTAGATAGGAAAAATAATTTCTATTTATGTACAGTTGAGCTAAGCATCTATAATTAACAATAATTCTCTTCATGTTATCAAATGGCTAGAAAAGAGACTGATCGAATGTCCTTATCACAAAGAAATGATTAACTTTTGTAATGATGAACATGCTAATTACCCTGATTTGATCATCACACATTATATACATGTGTTGAAATATAACTCTGTACACCACAAATATGTATAATAAATACTTTTCAATTAAAAATTAAATTGTATTTTTAAAAACTAGACTGCAATGTTGTAAAAGGACCTGTGAGGGGGCCTGTGGCAAGGAACTGCGGGCAGTCTGAAGGACTAAGAGGCATCCCTGGTCAACAATCAGCAAGGAAACTGAGACTTTAGTCCTACAGTTGCAAGGAAATAAATTCTGCCAACAACCACATGAGCTTGAAAGAGAGCCTCAAGCTCCAGAAAGGAATGCAGCCTGGCCAACACCTTGATGGCAGTCTTGTGAGACACTGAGCAGAGGACTCAACTAAGCCAAGACCAGACTCCTGACCCATGGAAACTCTGAGATAATCTGTATAAACTGTATTAACTGTTAAATTTGTGATAATGTTGTAATTCAGCAATAGATAAGTAATACAGTGCTACATGGTCAGGGACTCAGTCTCTACTAGCACATCGGATGATGTTTTTAAAACAATAGTTCTCTGCTACCAAGGGCATGGTCTTGCTCCAGAAACTTGGAGATCCATACTGTGATTTCATAGAGGGTTGCTAGAGGCCTAATCTAGCACCTTTGTATCTGATAGGTTATAAGACCCAGGAGGCAGATCAGCTTATACTGTATAGTAGCCCCCCTTATCTGCAGGGGATACGGTCCAAGACCCCCAGTGGATGCCTGAAACCACGGATAGTATCAAACTCTATACTAGTATATAGTGTATTTTTTCCTCCACGTACATACCTATGATAAGGCATAGTACGAGATTAACAACAGTAGCTAGTAGTAAAATAAAACAATTGTAACAATATACTGTAATAAAAGTTATGTGAATGCATTCTCTCTCTCTCAGAATATCTTACTGGACTGTACTCACCAATTTTTGAACCATGCTTGAGCACGGGTAACTGAAACCACATATAAGGGTGGACTACTACAGTCTAGACTTGTTACAGAGCCTTCTCTTGCTCCAGGCCTTACTTGAAAGTGGCAGCCTTCTGGGTTACCTAATAAATGAGAGCTGGATTCTCACATGCAATATATGTTGTATCCAAAATCCTGAAAGATCTACCAGTGCTGTGACTCTTTCTTAGTGGTAGGAGGCGCAAAGTACAGTATTTTGTCCTTTACCTTAGAGATGATGTCCTTCTCCAGACCCCCAAACCCGTAGAAATTTACAATGTGAATACATTTATCAAAATAGAAGGCTAATGTGATATTCTATGGTCAAGGTATATAGAAATCAGGAGAGTTAAAATAGCTCTGGAGGAAGACAGTAAGGGTGTCCTTGCCATATAAAGGTAAACTACTTTTTACATTTTTTATTGATATAATTGACATACAAAAAAATACAGACTTTAGTTTTGTCAGTTACATATATTCATGTAACCACCACTCAAAACAAGATATGCAATATTTTCATCACTCCAGAAACTTCCCTTATGCCCTTTCCAGTTAATTCCCTTATGCACACCCAGAGGCAACCCCTTTCAGATTTCATTCTCCATGGATATGTATTGCTGTTCTTGGAAGTCATATAAATGGAATCATGCAGTATATATTTTTTGGGTATGTCCGAATTCTTGCATTCAAACAATTCACATGTTTTTGAGATTGTGAATGGCTTTCAATTCTCCCTATTAATGAACACACAAAAAAAAATTGCTGGAGCAAGGTTTGTACTTCTCTGTCCAAGCTGTACTGAGATCTGATTCTGGTTATTTACCTGGAGGCAATGAGGGTGGTGGAGTATATCTTGAGGGAAAAACAATGTCATCTTACAAGGCATCTGATTCAGGTAGAATCATTTCGTGGTCTCCATGAAAAGAGAAGTTTTTCTCCTCTGGAGAGGGAAAGGGTCTTCTTCTGCTAGCAAGAAAAGTTCAAGGAAATTGGAGAGTTCATAATACTTGTATTTATCCACCCAAATAACATCCCACATCTCCATGTTTCATTCTTTCTCTATCTGATTTTTACGTAATGAACCTGGCAAGGTTGAACATCTAGTATTCTTCACAGCTCTGCCACCCTTATTTTCAGGTCCTGAGCCTGATTTTTAGTAAAGTCTTTCCTGCAATTGCAGGTGATAAGGATCTCCTTTAAAGTTGCCATAAAGGCAGCATTTCATCTGCAGTCAAAAGCAACCAAAATCCTTATAAATGACATCATTTGTATATCAACTGAGTGCCATAGCCACTTGACCTCCCCATATCTTGCCTTCTACCTACATGTCATGCCAGTAAAATAGCACATACAATAGGTAAAAGCTCAAGTAATTGCAATGCCACTTCATGCTGTGGGTTATTACCACACCACTTACCACCAGCAATAGGGTCACGATTGCTTTAGAGAAGGTGGACAATCCAACTCCAAAATTCCATCCTGATAGTTTGTTTTCTAGAACCACTTCTCATATCAAATGTCTTAGGGTCTTCTAGAAAACAGAAGAGACAAGAATTCATTTGGGTGTTGTGCAAGCCTGAGGCAATAGGATGAGGAAAAAAGATAAGTGAGGCAAAGAAAGATGTAAGACAATGTGATGCAATGCACTATCTCACTGACCATCAACTTCACAAAACTGCAGGTCACTTGCCAAGTATATTTGCTGAGCACATGGGTCGTTTTCCGGAATGGTTGAAAGGAAAACACACATGCGTGTACACACACACTTCAGAGTAGCATACAAAGGGAGAAAGTAGGTGAAATTTATCTACCTGGCTCCCTCATGCCTTTTAATTTCCATTAATCAAGGTTCATACCTCAGGAAGATGACTCCTCTTCACTTCTAGGTTGCATCATTTTGTCCCTTGGCAGCTTCTCACAAAGCCAGATCCCATATCCATGGCATGGCATTTTACCCACGTGTGGAAGTGGAGTGGTAATTTGGCACTGATAGGCTCAGTGTGTAGAACATGAGGGCCATTCAGGTGTAGGGCTTCAACATAGACTACCATGTAGCTCTGGGAGCTTAGAAGACATGCCAAAAAAAATGGAATGGCAGCTGCACAGTTTAAAAAGTGGGTGGCATCTTAGAATCTAAGAAGGTGAACAAGTTTGTGCCCAATACAGGTTAGTCCAAGTAAGACAAAAGGATAGTTTAGACTAGGGTAGTTACAGTGGTGATGGAGAGAAGAGGAGAGATTTAGGATACATTTTAAAGATAGAGCCAATGGAACTTTTTTTATATATATATAAAGATGACCAGTAAGGGGATCTCAACCCTTGGCGTGGTGTTGTCAGCACCACGCTCAGCCAGTGAGCCAACTGGCCATCCCTATACAGGATCCGAACCCATGGCTTTGGTGTTATCTGCACCACACTCTCCCGAGTGAGCCACGGGCCGGCGCTCCAATGAAACTTTTTAATGAACTGGATGTGAGGGGCCAGGGAAAGAGAGGATTCATAGATGACCACTTCATTTTTTTTTTTACATGAGTAACTGGATAGACCATTAAATCATTTCCGAGATATGGGATATGGGGAAGGAATAGATTTGTCAGGGAATGAGTCAATATTTATTTTAGTACTGTCCAAATGTTTGGCCTAAAACATTTTGTGTTTGTATTTTATTATTTATTTTTTATTTTTATCAAAAGATGACTGGCAAGGGAAAACCAGAGACAGAGAGTGAACACCCGACCTGGCAAAACCCTGTGAGTGACCCCTGGCCCAGCTCTGTTCGGGGGGATTACGCCCACCCGGCTCCCGCCTGCATCACCAGGCCACTCACCGCCCCGGGGCTGCCTCCATTTTCCCAGGTGCGGGCAGCTCCGCCCGGCTCCGCCGTCACTGAGCCTTCCCACTTGCTTGGCCCGGCGCCGGGCTTTCTGGAGCCCGTTGCAATGGCAGTATTTCATTTGTTTTTATAGCTGAGTAGTATTCCATTGTGTAGATGTACCACATTTTCCGTATCCACTCATCTGACGATGGACATTTGGGCTGGTTCCAACTCTTGGCTATTGTAAAGAGTGCTGCGATGAACATTGGGGAACAGGTATACCTTAGACTTGATGATTTCCATTCCTCTGGGTATATTCCCAGCAGTGGGATAGCTGGGTCGTATGGTAGATCTATCTGCAATTGTTTGAGGAACCTCCATACCATTTTCCATAGAGGCTGCACCATTTTGCAGTCCCACCAACAATGTATGAGAGTTCCTTTTTCTCCGCAGCCTCGCCAGCATTTATCGTTCAGAGTCTTTTGGATTTTAGCCATCCTAACTGGGGTTAGATGGTATCTCAGTGTGGTTTTGATTTGCATTTCCCGGATGCTGAGTGATGTTGAGCATTTTTTCATATGTCTGTTGGCCATTTGTATATCTTCCTTAGAGAAATGCCTACTTAGCTCTTTTGCCCATTTTTTAATTGGGTTGCTTGTTTTTTTCTTGTAAAGTTGTTTGAGTTCCTTATATATTCTGGATATTAATCCTTTGTCAGATGTATATTTTGCAAATATTTTCTCCCACTCTGTTGGTTGTCTTTTAACTCTGTTAATTGTTTCTTTTGCTGTGCAGAAGCTTTTTAGTTTGATCTAATCCCATTTGTTTATTTTTCCTTTGGTTACCCGTGCTTTTGGGGTCGTATTCATGAAGTTGTGCCCAGTCCTATTTCCTGAAGTGTTTCTCCTATGTTTTCTTTAAGAAGTTTTATTGATTCAGGGTGTATATTTAAATCCTTAATCCATTTTGAGTTGATTTTAGTATACGGTGAGAGGTATGGATCTTGTTATTCTCCTGCATATGGATATCCATTTATCCCAGCACCATTTGCTGAAGTAGTCCCTTCCCCAGTGAATAGGTTTGGTGCCTTTGTCAAAGATCAGATGGAAGCAAGTGCGTGGGTTGATTTCTGGATTCTCTATTCTATTCCATTGGTCAGTGTGTCTGTTTTTATGCCAGTACCATACTGTTTTGGTTATTATAGCTTTGTAGTATAGCATAAAGTCAGGTAGTGTTATGCCTCCAGCTTTATGTTTTTTGCTCAGCATTGCTTTGGCTATGCGTGGTATTTTATTGTTCCATATAAATGTCTGGAGAGTTTTTTCCATTTCTGAGAAAAATGTCTTTGGAATTTTGATAGGGATTGCATTGAATTTGTATATCACTTTGGGTAGTATGGACATTTTCATTATGTTGATTCTTCCAATCCAAGAGCATGGGATATCTTTCCATCTTCTTGTATCCTCTCTAATTTCTCTCAGCAGTGGTTTGTAGTTCTCATTATAGAGATTTTTCACCTCCCTGGTTAACTCAATTCCTAAGTATTTTATTTTTTTGGTGGCTATTGTAAATGGGCAGGCTTTCTTGATTTCTCGTTCTGCATGTTCACTATTGGAGAAAAGAAATGCTACTGATTTCTGTGTGTTGATTTTGTATCCTGCTACTGTGCTGAAATCATTTATCAATTCCAAGAGTGTTTTTGTAGAGGTTTTAGGCTGTTCGATATATAGGATCATGTCATCTGCAAACAGGGACAGTTTGACTTCATCTTTTCCAATCTGGATGCCCTTTATTTCCTTCTCTTCTCTGATTGCTCTGGCTAGTACTTCCAACACTATGTTGAATAGGAGTGGTGAGAGTGGGCATCCTTGTCTAGTTCCTGTTCTTAAAGGAAAAGCTTTCAGCTTTTCCCCATTCAGGATGATATTGGCAGTGGGTTTGGCATATATGGCTTTAATTATGTGGAGATACTTTCCCTCTATACCTAACTTATAGAGGGTCTTTGTCATGAATGAGTGCTGAACTTTATCAAATGCTTTTTCAGCATCTATAGAGATGATCATATGGTCCTTGTGTTTGAGTTTATTAATATGGTGTATCACATTTATTGATTTGCGTATCTTGAACCAACCTTGCATCCCTGGGATGAATCCCACTTGATCGTGGTGAATAATTTTACGTATGTGTTGCTGTATTCTGTTTGCTAGTATTTTAGTGAGGATTTTTGCATCTATATTCATCAAGGATATCGGCCTGTAGTTTTCTTTTTTGGTTATATCTTTACCTGGTTTTGGTATCCGGATGATGTTTGGTTCATAGAAAGAGTTCAGGAGATTTGCGTCCGTTTCAATCTTTTGGAATAGTTTGTAAAGAATCGGTGTCAATTCCTCTTTGAATGTTTGGGAAAATTCTGCTGTGAATCCATCTGGTCCTGGGCTTTTCTTTGTTGGGAGCCTTCTGATAACAGCTTCAATCTCCTTTATTGTTATTGGTCTGTTCAAATTTTCTACGTCTTTATGGTTCAGTTTTGGGAGCTTGTGTGTGTCCAGAAATTTATCCTTTTCCTCCAGATTTTCAAATTTGTTGGCATATAGTTGTTTATATTAGTCTCGAATGATTCCTTGTATTTCAGATGAATCAGTTGTAATATCACCTTTTTCATTTCTAATTTTTGTTATTTGAGTCTTCTCTCTTCTTTTTTTTTGTTAGCCATGCTAATGGTTTGTCAATTTTATTTATCTTTTCAAAAAACCAACTTTTTGATTCATTGATCATTTGAATTGTTTTTTGGGTTTCAATTTCATTCAGTTCTGCTCTGATATTAATGATTTCTTTCCGTCTGCTAACTTTAGGTTTGGATTGTTCTTGTTTTTCTAGTTCTTTAAGGTGAAGTGTTAGGTTGTTCACTTGCCATCTTTCCAGTCTTCTGAAGTGAGCATTTAATGCAATAAATTTCCCCCCTTATACTGCTTTTGCAGTATCCCACAGGTTTTGGTATGATGTATCATTGCTTTCATTAGTTTCAATAAATTTTTTGATTTCCTGCTTGATTTCTTCTTGGACCCATATGTCATTAAGTAGAATGCTGTTTAATTTCCTTGTGTTTGTATAGTTTCCAGAGTTTCATTTGTTATTAATTTCTAGTTTTAATCCATTGTGGTCTGAGAAGATACATGGGATAATTCCAATTTTTTTGAATTTATTGAGACTTGCTTTGTGACCTAATATGTGATCTATCCTGGAGAATGATCCATGTGCTGATGAGAAGAATGAATATTCTGAGGTTGTTGGGTGGAATGTTCTGTAGATATCTGCCAATTCCAATTGGTCTAGAGTCTTGTTTAGATCTTGTGTTTCTCTACTGATTCTTTGCCTAGATGATCTGTCTAATATTGACAGTGGGGTGTTCAGGTCCCCTGCTATTATGGTATTAGTGTCTATTTCCTTCTTTAGGTCTAATAGAGTTTGTTTTATAAATCTGGCTGCTCCAACATTGGGTGCGTACATATTTATGATTGTTATGTCTTCTTGATGGATCAGTCCTTTTATCATTAAGTAGTGTCCCTCATTGTCTCTTTTTATGGTTTTTAGTTTAAAGTCTATTTTGTCAGATATAAGAATAACTACTCCAGCTCGTTTTTCTTTTCTGTTTGCATGGTAAATCTTTTTCCATCCTTTCACTCTCAGTCTATGTGAATCTTTACGGATGAGGTGGGTCTCTTGTAGGCAGCATAGAGTTGGGTCCTGCTTTTTGATCCAGTCAGCCAGTCTGTGTCTTTTGATTGGGGAATTTAAGCCTTTTACATTAAGAGTTGTTATTGAAAGGTGTTGATTTATTCCTAGCATTTTATTGGTTGTTTGGTTGTCTTAGGTGTCTTTTGTTCCTTGCTTTCTGATTTACTGTTTGGTTTCTGTGTTTGTTGGTTCCTTAGGTTGTAGATAGTGTTTTTGTTTGCTTGTTTTCTCTTCATGAATGCCATTTTTATTATACTAGTGGGTTTTGATTTTTCTTGGGTTTTTATGGCAGTGGTATTTATTTTTCAGGAACCAAACCCAGTACTCCCTTGAGGATTTCTTGCAAGGGTGGTCGTGTGGTAGTGAACTCCCGCAGTTTTTGTTTGTCTGAGAAATATACTATGTGCCCTTCATTTCGGAAGGATAGCCTTGCAGGGCAGAGTATTCTTGGCTGGCAATCTTTGTCTTTTAGTATTTTGAATATATCATCCCATTCCTTTCTAGCTTTTAGGGTTAGTGATGAGAAGTCTGATGTTAGCCTGATGTGGGCTCCCTTATAGGTGATTTGACGCTTCTCTCTTGCAGCTTTTAAGATTCTCTCTTTGTCTCTGAGTTTTGCCAATTTGACTATGACATGTCTTGGAGCAGGCCTTTTTGGGTTGAATACATTTGGAGATCGTTGAGCTTCCTGGATCTGAAGATCTGTGATTTTTCCTATACCTGGGAAGTTTTCTGCCACTATTTTGTTGAATATGTTTTCAATGGAATCTCCATTTTCCTCCCCTTCTGGAATACCCATGACTCGGATATTTGATCGCTTAAGGTTGTCTGATATCTCTCTCAGATTTTCTTCAATGTCCTTGATTCTTTTTTCTTTCTTTTTGTCTGCTTGTGTTATTTCAAACAGCCCATCTTCAAGTTCAGAGGTTCTCTCTTCAACTTCAACAAGCCTGCTGGTTAAACTCTCCGTTGTGTTTTTTATTTCGCTGAAAAACTTCTTCAGTTCAGCAAGTTCTGCTACATTTTTTTTCAGGACATTGATTTCCTTGTACATTTCCTCTTTCAGATCCTGTATACTTTTCCTCATTTCATCATGATGTCTAGCTGAGTTTTCTTGTATCTCATTCAGTTTCCTTAGAATTATCACTCGAAATTCCTCATCAGTCATTTCAAGGGCTTCTTGTTCTATAGGATCTAGAGTTTGAGATTTATTAACTTTTGGTGGTGTACTTTCTTGATTTTTTGTATTTCTGGTATCTTTTTTTTGATGTTTATTCATTGTGGCACGGGATTTCACAGTCCACCGGTTTGAGACTAATGACTAACTAAGATGTTGCTGTGGTTGCCAATTTCGTATGGCTCCCTCCGTAACTGCTCACTTGGCCTCTAGTGCCTTGTGTGTATGGTTGCCTCGGGTCTTGGGCCTCCCCAGGGAGCCACCTTTCTGGTCAGCTTGGACTCTGCTGGGCTGGTGGATCACGTACCACAGGGTGTGTGATCTCTGTTGAGCTTTCCCTTCCTGTGCAGGACTTCTCCCTCTTCCGAGTGCTCTGGCCCAGGCTGTTGGATCGTGCAGTGGCGACCCCACCGGGTGTGTGGTTTCTGTTGAGTCTCCGCCTCCCAGGCCGCACGTCTCCCCACTCTGTGCGCACTGTGCTGGGCTGGGACGTGTCTTCTGCAAACTTCGTCTATCAGCTGGGCCTTCAAGACCCTGCTCGGCACCGCCTCGCCCAGGAAGTCTACCAGGTTTCTGCTAGGCACAGACGACCGGTCACTCTGGGTGCCTTTGTAGCACTGTGTAGATCTTTCTCAGGACTTGTTCACCTTTGTATCCCCCCGGCATGGATCGAGTCTAGCGCCCACCTGCAGCCAGCTCTCCGGCAGGTTCAAGCGGACTTGGGGACTCTCCTACCACACTATTCCCAACCAGAAATTGGTTAGGCGTTTTTTCCAAACTGGTGGCCACAGAGATGGTATCTGCCTCCCAGTAACAGGAAGTTTACCGGGGGCCGGAGTCCAGGGTGTGGTGGAGTGACAGTCGGCCCCGCCCGTACTTCCTTGCCCTCCTGACACTGGCCGGGGATGCCCCACGCCACCCGCCCCGCCAGAGAACCGCGGAGGGAGTGGGATGGGAGGCTGGCCCGCAGGCCCCAGGAAGCCCCGTGCCGGAGCCCAGCTGAGCCGGGCCAGAGCTGCCAGCACCTGGGAAAATGGAGGCAGCCCCGGGGTGGTGAGTGACCCGGTGATGCAGGTGGAAGCCGGGTGGGCATCAGTCCCCCAAGTAGGGCTGGGCCAGGGGTCACTCACAGGGCTGTGCCAGGTCGGGCGCTCACTCTCTGCCTCTGGTTTGTCGCCTTCCCCGTTCTCAGCCGCTGCCGCCTTGGGCTGTTCAGTCAGTCCCGCGGTGCGGCTCGGGCGCTCCCAGGAATCTTCTTTAGCGCTGGCCTGAAACCTCGAATCCTGAATAGGGTAGCTGGCCACCTTCAGCGTGGCCCTGGCCTCCGGGATCCTGTCTGCATCCACAGCAGCCCTGGCACCATGTTCCCTGTTTAGAGACTCGCTTTTGCAGCTAAGAAACAGTTCTTTTCCTGCTCCACACTTCAAAGCTGTTGCCTGTAAATGAGGCAGTCTCTCCTGTCGGGGGCAAAGTGGTGGTCAGCCCCTACAACCAGCCAGCAGCAGCAGTCCTCCCTTAAGAGATGGCGAGAGGAAGGTCCACAAGTTTCCAATAGATATACTTTATGACAAGGAATCCCACCTTTCTGCTCCTCGGCTTTCTCATGTGGGTAAAGGGAGTGATATCCAAGTGCCTGGCCCACTGCAGGTGCTGAGTAAATGCCCACTGTCTTACCCTCTGCCCATCCAAGTCAGGTAGCAGGAGTCTTGGCCCAACACCAGCTAGGACTTTTCTTTCCTTCAAAGTCCTCTCCAGACGATTCTGGGACAGCTGCATCTGGCACGGGCCTCAGGCTGCTTCTACTCATGGCGGAAAGTGGCAGGCAGCCGGCGGGTACAAGCAGATCACATGGCGAGAGGAAGCAAGAGCGAGTTTGTAGAATTTAAAAAAAAAAAAAAAAGAAGCCCCCACCCTTCTCATTTCTCTAAGTTTCATTGCTCTAAGTTTCTATCTCCCTAAGTCTCTGTTCCCAGGAGCAGGCTGAGCAGGCTGTACCCAAAGTATAACATTGTAACTGCTTCCCCCTGCCAGCCGAAGGTTTCTGTCTCCCCAAGTCCCTTCCCATGAATAGGCTGTATCCGGAGTGGAACACTGGGACTGTCTTCCCAGGCACCAGATGCCAATCTTTTTTTTCTGAGTAGAAAATATTTTATTCTTGATAATTATTTTTTAAAATGTCAGTTTACTAGTTTAGATAAACTCTCTTGGTATCTCAAAAGTTTCTGCATGCTCTCTGTAATGAGGAATTATTACTGAACTTTCAGGAGGCAGAACAAGTATGTCTGAATAGCTTTTAACACTATAAACAGGTAATCTGATTAGAAGAGTAGTACTTCTGAATTAATCCACCCTTAAATGGTATTTTTATTTATTTATTTTTTAATTTTTTCTTAACCCTATGAAAGAAGACACCCAACTACCTCTCAGTGCTGATGCCATTTTTCGGCTCAGTCCGGCAGGTCTGCTTGCCACTTGCTAATAAAATCTTCTTTTCTTCCTCTACCTGGCTAGCGTCTCCTTCCTCAGTGACCTTATAGTACGTATACACAATGGAATACTATTTAGCCCTAAAAAAAAGAAGGAAATTCTGTCATTTGTGACAACATGGATGGAAATGGAGAACATTATGCTAAGTGAAATAAGCCAGGCACAAAAGTACAAATAACCACATGTTCTCACTTACATGTGGAATCCAAGAAAGTTGAACTCATAGAAGCAGAAAAAACTATACCTTTTTCACATGCATTCTCAAAGCCCGTTTCTTCTATGGAAACCTGCGTATAATTCTGAGTTTCTTTGCCATATAAGCTCCTTCAAATGCCCCCATAAGCCAATATCGACTGAAACACTCAAGCTTCCATAATGTAATAAGGCAAGGCAGCAACAAAACAAGAATAAAAACCAAGTCTTTTCACCAGTGTTTAGTTCAGGACCTGGCCCCAAGTAGATGCTCCATGAAATTTCATTGAATTATACAAGAAGAGAAGGAAGAAGCAATTCTTAACCTTCCTTAGCAGGTGCCACAGCTTCAACCAGAAGAGGAACTGAGAGAGACAGGAGAGAGAGATACTTTATAGCATGAGTAGGGACATAGCAAGGCTTTCATTTCAGAGTCACTTTCTCTCACATTAGATGCAAAGTCATTACTCCTTCTAGACAGTTTCAACGTTCTGTGTTGTTATAGTCAACCACCAGCAGCATGTTGTAGTGGGCACCTAGCAGCCCTGAAAGGGCTTCCTGCCCAAAGTGATCCCCCACAGTGGCCTGTCATGCTGTCTCACCTTCTCGGTATAATCTTTACTCTTTAAACGGTTAGAAATTTTTTTTTACTATCAAGAGTTAACATGCAGCAGAGATTGGATCATCTCACTAAGTGGATAGAGCCAGACCTCAGCTCCTACACGTCTTTTGTGAGCAACCCATGATTCTTCAAACCTCCTGAATTCCGTATTACAATATCCTTTTATACTGGATTTAGTGAGGTTTGTGATAGGCACACGGTTCTCCTGCATGACAATGTAGGAAAACATCTTTCTCTTCAAGTCAGTGACAAATCATCTGGTACTCTATGTTTATGTCCAATATCTTTCTCTGACACTCTGGAAGAGAGCAAATAGGTTAAGTGACTCTTAAGTACGGTTGCAGAGACTTGATGGTGCCAAGGTCCTAGCTTCATAGCCAATCCAAGGGTACAGGTTTTGTAAAAAGGCAAGAATGGGTCGGCCCATGGCTCACTTGGGAGAGCATGGTGCTGACAACACCAAGTCAAGGGTTAAGATTCTCTTATCAGTCATCTCTAAAAAAAAAAGAGGTAGGAACAATTATATAAAGCCAAATTTGGAGAAAGTGCCAGGAGAATTTATGAATTGAAAATGTCTAAAGTAGTAGACTTTAATCTATACTATATACAAAAATTAACTCAAAATGGTTCAAATACATAAATTTAAGAACTAAAACTATAAAACTTGTAGAAGAAAACATAGGAGCAAATTTTTATGACTTTGAATTTGGACATGCTTTCTTAAATCTGACACCGAAAATATAGGAAACAAAAAAAACAAAGAAAAAAATATATTAATTGCACTTCATTAAAATTAAAATCTTTTGTGTATCAAAGGATATTATCAAGAGAGTGAAAAGACAACTCACAGAATGGGAGAAAATATTTGCAAATCATATATCTGATAATGGTTTAACGTACAAAATATATAAAGAACTCCTACAACTCAGCAACAAAAAGACAAACAACCCGATTTAAAATGGTCGAAGGACTTGAATAGACATTTCACCAAATAAGATATACAAATGGCAAATAAGCACATGAAAAGATGCTCCACATCATTAGTCGTGAGAGAAATGTAAAGCAAAACCACAAAGAGATACCACTTCACCCCTGCTAGGATACATAGAATAAAAAAAAATTTGGAAATTAACAAGTGTTGATGAGGATGTGGAGAAATTGGAACACTCATACAGTGCTGTTGGGAATGTAAAATAGTACAGCCACTGTGGAAAACTGTTTGGTAGTTCCTTAAAAAAAATTTAAACATAGCATTACCACGTGACCCAGTAATTCCACTTTTGGGTATACAGATGAGCCTTGAACAACTCAGGGCTCTCTCCTCCCACCCCCCACCTATTTTATTTTTATCTATTTATTTATTTATTGCATATCTCTTGATATTTATTGAGCTTTGTGGGATTGGTGGAGGCAGGGCACCTAGAACTGAGGCAGAATGGGAGAAAGAATGGGGAGGGTGGGGGAGGACACCTGGGCTGAGAATCAAGGATGGTGGTGGGTTGTAGGTTTAGGGGGTGACACTCTTCATCCTCCAGCGTCTCCACTCCGTGGTCTACTGTGTGAGGCTTTGGTGGACCATTGGGAATAAGGTCAGTGGCCTTCGATCTTCTCTAAGTTGCCCCTAAGGGGCAGCTGTGGGGGTCAGGGGTCGGTGGGCTGTCAGGGGTAGGCTGTCAGTGTCACCCAGTATGTTCTCAGGGTGCCAGCCCCTCAGAGGTCACATCCAGAGCCCCAGAGAAGAGCATGGAGCAGGCAAGGCACGACCCCAGCTCAGAAAGGTGGGCAGTAGGGCAGTAGAGAAGCCCCAACCAGCAACCCCGAGGGGCCAGGGAGTGGGAGGACTCCACATATAACCTTTGACGACCCCAAAACTTAACTACCTAACTACTACTTAAGTAATTTAAGTACTTAACTACTTATAATACCACTAATAACCTACTAATAGCCTGCTGTTAGGTAGGCTACTTAATTGTTTGGTTAAGTATGTCATGCTTTCATTCATTCATGACATACCTAAACAAAAATTTTCCAACATATTTATTGAAAAAAATCCACATATAAGTGGACCCATGCAGTTCAAACCTGTGTTGTTCAAAGGTCAACTGTATACCTGAAAAAACTGAAACCAGAAACTCAAACAAATACTTGCACATGCATATTCATAGCAATGTTATTCACAATAGCCAAAAGGTGGAAACAATCCAAGTGTCTATCAATAGATGAATGATAAATAAAATGTGGTATATTCATACAATGGAATATTATTCAGCTGTAAAAATGAATGAAGTGCTGACACATGCTACAACATGGATGATCCTTGACAACATGCTGAGTGAAATAAGCCAGACATAAAAGAACAAATATTATATGACTCCACTTATATGACAGATTTTGAATAGGCAAATTCATAGAGACAGAGAGTAGATTAGAGGTTACAAGGGAGTGGGAGTGGGAGTGAGAGAAGAATGGGGAGTTATTGCTTAATGGGTTCCAAGTTTCTATCTGGAGTTATGAAAGAAAATTTAGAAATAGTGGTGATGGTTGTACAACATTGTGAATGCAATTAATGCCACTGAGTTGTACACTTAAAATGGTTAAAATGGTAGCTTATATCATATATACTTTACCACAATAGCAAAAGCAGTTGCTGTATCTGTGTTAATGGTTTTATTTGAAGTGAGAAGCCATAATGGAAGCAGAAGCAGCTCAAGGGCATCTTGACAGGGGACCTGAGAGAACAATGCCAGCAACTCCAGTCTTGCACGAGAACGTTGGTGGCTCAGTGTGCTGGTCCAAATCTTTGTCACATCCTCATCAGATGCTGCTTTGCTGAGCTTCAGGGTGAGCTGCATGATCCCATGACTTCAGTGCAGGAGATCTCTGGAAGCCCTAGAAAGTGAATGAGCTCAGCATCTGTGTTAGGCTTGGAGAGAGGATGTTCCAAGGACTACAGGTGGAGCCAGCATGTTTGTTGCCCAGAGTTACAATGCCTGGAGCCAAGGATCAGATTCCAAGTGTAAAGTCCTGAGGATGCCAACATGCAAGTTGGTACAGAGCCCAAAACATAGATCACTAAGCCTGAGGAGCTAGCAGAGATATAGAACCAAGATATGAAAGCAAAAATTGGGGAGATACAGGGAAGCTAATAAGTAAGTTAGTGTGGACCTGAATTAATCCTGAGCTGTCTGCCTCAGATTTCTATAGGATTCTCATGCCTGACTCTACATTTAAGGGCCTGAAAAGAACAGAAAGTATAAGATATTTTGACATTATAAACCACCATTATTAGGTTCTTTTAAAAATATCCCCCCCCCTTTTTCTTTTAGTATATGTGGTGCCAAAGCAAGCACAGAACACTCCCTTTTAAGGAAAGAAGTTACCTGGGAAACTGACAGGAGCTGTTAGCCTGAGAAGAGAAGAATCAGGGCACGTCAATCCTTTTTCCTCTGCAAATGATCTATAGAAATAACAGCAACTGTCAGACATAATAAAACATATTAGAGAACACTTCATTTACACACAGACTTGAGAAATGAAAGAGAGAACAATTGTCCACTACATGACGATTGGATATGATATTAGAAATTGGTTATCACATGAAACAGAGATGCTTCTGCGGTGCTGGTACCTGCTGTGGAAGCTCCATCTCCAGAACAACCAAGCCCATGTGTTGCTGTCCAGGTCAGGTTAGTGTCCTAAGGCTAAAAGTGATATCAAGTAGAGAAAATGGGGACAGCTCGGTGAGCTGAGGTAAAGAGTGAGACAAAACCTCTGGTACAGGAGTCTTATCACACACTGGGATGGCTGCCTCTTTCAATCCAGGCAGTGCTCCTACAGCTCATACTTATAAATTCAGGGTAGGGGCCATCAGATTGTGAGACCCAATAGATTTATCTATTGCCACATAGAGACCTGGGCCCAGAAGGAATGAGACTGTCTTTGAGTGTAGATGGGGAGAAGGCAGGGAAGGTTTAAAAAATAGGGTGGGAGAGGTACATTGATGAAAGAAGCATGGAGGGGAGCAGGACTCAATCGCTTCTCCCTTACAATGCCAACGGCAGGGCTGGGCTTGCCAAAACTCCACAAGAGTCAGGGATTAAATATTTACCCAACAGTCAGGGGCTAAAATAGATTATAATATGAAACCGACTGAATTATCAGAATTACTTGAGCAGTAGAAAACTCAAATATATGAAAGTCATCCATCAGGCCCTCCCGTTGCTAGTAAATGATAATTGGCTGAATCTATTATCTAGGGTTGCTAGCAAAGATTGCTCAGGCTCCTCTTCTGGCAGGGAGCAAAAGGAGCAGGCCCTGGGCAGTTAACCCTGCAGACAGGATTTGGCAGAGGGGTGCTTCTTTCTTGTGTATTAGGCAGAAAACAAGCAAGAAACAATAGTGTGCATATTGGGGAGAAGTGCACAAGTCGAAGTTAGAATGGAGAAGTCAAATGTGTTATCAACCAAAGTGTCTAGACCTGGGGTTCCTAAGCTTTTTTGAGCCATAGACCCCTTTGACAGTTTGGTAAAAACTATAGATTTCTTTTCAGAATAATATTTTTAAATGCATGAAATAAAACACAGTGTAGCCACAGAGTGAAAAATGGGTAATTATGTTAGATGATAGATATGTTAATTTGTTCCACTATAGTAATCATTTTACTGTATATATATACATATAGATATATACACACACATATATACATACATGTATATATATCTCTTATAACATCATGTTGTATACCTTAAGTATACACAATAAAACTTATTTTTAAAAAATAAAATTAAATGTTTGAACATTCTGGGGAAAAACACAATGGACTACAAAGGAAACTAAATATATTTCAATACAATTATAAAAAATGTTTTATATCTGATATAGTAATATATGTGTTTTCTTATTAACACATTAAATAACAAGATCTAGGGGTGAGTATAACAACTACCATAATTTCAAAGTAGTAATGAGCATAAAAGTTATTTTGAAACCTCTACAACTTCTGTAATTTGACATAAAAGGATTTTTATTGGTTTCCAAGTTTCCAGTACTACAAATATTACTGTTGTTCATTGTTTAAATTCATGATAGAAAAAAATGTTAAATTTCAGTTACAGGTTAGTGAAAATGAAGCTGTATTTTTTCCCATACAAGTTTATGGACTCCTTGATTTTTATCCATGGACTCCTTAGGGATTTGTGCACCCAGACTAAGAATCTCTGATAGAAATTAAAAACAGAAGCCAAACAAGAAACCAGGAAAGTTAAGAACAAAAAGTAACAGAAGGGCGAGCAGAAGGTCTAAATGAATTCAGACGATGAAGTACAGATACCCATAGTGGCTTTTTAAATATTCCCATTGTCTTAGTCTGTTTGGGCTGCTATAACCAAATACCATAAAATGGGTAGCTTATAAACAACAGAAATTTATTTCTCACAGTTCTGGAGGCTGGGAAGTCCAAGATCAAGGCACCAGCACATCTGGTATCCGGTGAGGGCCTGTTTCTTCATTCATAGATGGCACCTCTCACTGACCTCACATGGTAGAAGGGGCAAATGAGCTCTCTGGGAACTCTTTATAACAGTGCTAATCCCATTCGTGAGGGCTCCACCCTCATGGCCTAATCACCTCTCCAAGGCCTCCTCTCCTAATACCATCACATTGATGAGTAGGTTTCAACATATGAATTTGGGGAAACACAACATGCAGACCATAGTACCCATAGTGAACTTTCTTTGCTAAACTGCATTCAGTTAAAGGCCCTGACAAAAAGTGGGTGGTATAAATGAAAGAAGAGTGGCTACATATTGATAGCTTTTGAAGCTGGGTGATGCATATATAGAAGTTCTCTATACCACTCCCTCTACTTTTCTGTATACTTGAAATTTTTCATACTAAAATGATCTAGAAGTAATAAATAAAATAAAGAGCTTGATATTCTGTTTGATCATCAGAATTTCTCAAATTCACTCATTCACCTATCCACTCATTCACTCAACAAATATTTATGGTTGCCTCTGGTACAATTTAGGTTATAGCAAGACTGAAACCAGAGTCATGAAGGGGTCAGATCAGAAGAAACAGTAAAGAGGAGACAGTTCCAGTCCACAATGAAAGAAAGAGAATGGTAGGCAGAAGCCAGGAGGCAGAATAAAATTCTGATGGGACTTTTTTTTTTTTTTTTTTTGGTGGCTGGCCGGTATAGGTATCTGAACCCTTGACCTTGGTGTTATAAGGTGGTGCTTTAACCAACTGAGCTAGCCGGTCAGCCCTTGATGGGGCATTTTGATGGGGGTGAAGTTCATGAAAGAGAAAGGCAGAGGGCCAGCCCATGGCTCACTTGGGAGAGTGTGGTGCCAATAACACCAAGGCCACGGGTTCGGATCCTATATAGGGATGGCCGGTTGGCTCACTGGCTGAGCGTGGTGCTGACAACACCAAGCCAAGGGTTGAGATTCCCTTACTAGTCATCTTTTTTAAAAAAAAAAAAAAGAGAGAGAGAGAGAGGGAGAACAGGGGTGAGCAGACTGCAGTGGAGTGGGAGGCAGAGTGTGCATTATAAGGGTATAAGGTGACTGGCGGCAGCAATGGGGAAGTGAAGAAAATGGCTGAAGAAGAAGGGAACCACCAAAAGCTGTTTTTGCATGTCTAACCCTGCATGGAGGGATCTGCTTGGTGGCTGTTTTCCACCCAAAAAAGATGTATTCAAGAACACACCATTCGGATAAACAAAAACAAACAGATCCAGGCCAGCAACGGAGCCAGCCCAGACACCCGGGAGTCCTGAGACAGGAGCTGAGGGCCAACCATGCCTCCACCTACAACCAGATCTTAGAATATACTTATTAGCCATGTGTGTTTCTTTGGGGTGTGTGACCTATCTGCTCATGTCCTTCACCAAATTTCTGCTTTGATTTTTCTAATCCATTTTTAAGAGATCTTTTTGCAATAAAAAATATTAAAATATAAAATTAAAATATAAAAATATTTTTTTAAAAAGCAGGTCACATCAAATTTCCATCCTTAAAACATGAGTTTTAAAGTTCATTTTCAATCTCAAAATATATATGTGCATGTTAACTTTGTAGAACAGAGCTTTAAAAGGAACACAGTATAACCTGGAATTTATATAAATCAAACATCAGAGAGAAGAAATTAATCTCTGTTTATATTTCATTTCCTCTAACATTTGTCTAACTGAGAAAACAGCAACTAGGTTTTAATAACATTGGAGGAGCAAAAATTCCCAGGAAGTCACCCTTTAAACAAGTTTTCTTCCAAAGCCAATTTCAATAACAACTTGATAATTACTGCACTCACAAGAGATCTCTAGCTGGTACCTTCCAATAGTGGGCTGCAAGATCCTGCTGGTGGCCAGATTCCCACATTCTAAACTCCTGACTCATTTAAGAAAAGAAGCAAAGTCCAGACGAGTTTCACCAGGAAAGCTTTTGCAAGAAGCTTGGCAAATGAGAGGAATTCTGCTTCAAAGTGTGTTTCTCTTCCATTAGCTACTAGTTGTGCTTCCTTCAGCACTTCCTGTGACTGTTGACCATAACACAATGACTTGAACTTTTTGTCCAATTGGCAACTATTCCATTCCCCTCAGGAGTCCCAGTTATATCTGTTACAACTTCTGAACAGTGGGTGGTTCAGTCCCTGTCCACAAAGGCATGCAATTCAGAAGGGACAATAATATCTCTAAAAATGTTAATATGTTAATATCTTAGAAACCTTCTTATGCCCATGGTCAGGGGCAAGAAAAGTCACATTTGCTAGGACCAGTATTCACAGAGTTTACTGATCTGCATTCAAATTAGCCTAACCTCCCCTGGTTAAGAACACAGGCTCTGGAGACAAACATGGGTCTTAATTTAAGAGACCCTCTCACACTTACTAGCTGTGTGACCTTGAACAAGTTACTTAACTCCTCTGAGACTTAGTTTCATGATCACTAAATAGGGAATAACTATAGGTGTCTATCTCATAGAGTTGTAAGAATTAAATGACAGATTGTTGTGCAGCTCCTCCTCTGATGCCCCACTCCCTCAGTAATGCAGGCCCACCACTCCACTAGCCAGTCAGACCCCACCAGCCTCCTCTAGAGGTATGGATCTGGGAAGGCTCTGAGTACCCTACAGAAAACCCCCAGTATGAACATCCAGAGCTCTTAAGCACCCTAGGATAATGTAAACACTTACTCCACCGCCATCCTACCACCAAGGCCAGAGGACAGGAGAAGGGTCACCTAAAAAGCGATGAAGACCGAGCACCCATAGGCAAAGGGGAGTCTCCTCACCCTAAATACAACAGATGTGGCAGGCCAGGCCACCTGAAGTGCCATTGAGCCAGTACCACCAGTCTTGAGACCAAAAGAGAGCCTACAAGAGACTCAGAAGAAGAAAGGAAAAGGAGGAGGAGAAAGAGGAGAATGAGAAGAGGAAGGGGAAGGAGGATGAGGAGGAAGAGAAGGAGCAGGAAGAGAAATAATTTCCCTTACATGAGCTTGCTATAGACTGAATGTTTGAGTCCTTCCAAAATTTATCTTAAAACCTAATCCCCAATATGATGGTATTTAGAGGTGGGGCCTTTAGGAGGTAAGTAGGTCATAAGGGTGGAGCCCTCATGAATGGGATTAGTCCCTTATAAAAGAGACCCCTGAGACTTCCCTATCCTCTTCCACCACGTGAGGTCATAGAGAGAAGATGGCCACCTATGAACCAGAAAGCAGGCTCTCACCAGACATCTTCTGGTGCCTTGACCTTGGACTTCCCAGCCTCCAGAATTGTGAGCAGTAAATTTCTGTTGTTTATAAATCACCCAGTCTATGGCATTCTGTTAAAATAGCCTGAATGGAGTAAGACAGAACCCTTCGAATATAGGCCTATAAAGGAGAAAGTAGAAAAAAGTTGAAGATGTTATGTCTCCCACCTCACCTACCAAGGGGAGGAGAAAATTGAGCTGGCACTATTGAACAGTCTGCCAGGAAGGAAAGGCTATCACCACCACCTCCTCCCAAAATCCAGGAGTCCCAGGCAGAAGCTACCTCTGTCAGTAATACCAGAGGCACAAAAGGAGACAGGGCTCCAAGCCACAGAGTTGTTCACCCCCTCAGGCTAGAGACCAGCACCCACACCAAAGGCCAGGGAGCAGAAAGAGGAGCTGGTTTGGGGGCACACAGATGATTGCTGAGCTGCTAAAATTGTGCTGTCATTTTAAGGTCACTGACCAGATCTGGTGCTCTGGCTTTCTCCCCATGCTAAAAAAGGAACCAGCTTCTACCCTCTCCCAGCCACATTTTCCCCCTCCTCTTTTCTGAGGACTTTCCCATCATTCACCTGGCCTTCCTCCCTCAAGAACAGTTGAAAACGATCTCTTGCAATTTCCCAAGTGAGTTAAGTGATGTAAAATGCTCCTGTCCATGTCCCCACCTCATTCCCTAACTACTATACCTGCAGAGGTAAATTTCTGATTCCCCTCCCTACTTCTACTCCAGGTAAGTTTTGTTTACTTTGCCCACTAAGTCCCAGAGCCAGAAGTAGAGTGTTTACACTCCCAGACTGAGAATCCACCCCTGCCACCCCATGTTGAGTTTTTAGTCTCTTGTGCTATTCCAAGGATCTCTGATTTGGGCACTGGCCCTCCCTAGGTTTATGCCTCTTGACTGTGGATCAGTTGTGTGTCCCTTTTAGATATAGTAGGCAAATGGTTAGGCTTTGAGGTGGAGAGTCAGGGAAGACAAGAAAACACCTAATGTAAAACAGCTTATTTTTTTCTCCCCCCTGTTGTAAATAAGATATAATGGCCAAACCCTGGAGATATATACATTCTAATTGCTAACATCATTCCCACCTAGCTATCCAGCTTCATTGCAGCATTTACAAAGGAAATAAGTGCTGATCCTTCTTTAAAAAAGAGAGAATTAAATAAGATAGTCTATGTGTGTTTTTTTAGCAAAAATCTAGCACAGAGTAAGTGTTCGATAAATGTTAGCTTTTGTTATTGTTCATTTTAAAGATTTCAGAGGGCTTTTTTTATTCCTCCATTCATTTACTCTCTCAAAAAAGTATTGTTTGGGTTCTTAGTTTGTTACAAGCATAATAAAGTACTAGACATTGGGGGCAGAGAGTTGGAGTACAAAGAAAGATAAGAACAGCTCTAAATAGTTTCTACTATCTAGCAGTTTATAATGTAATTGTGGAAACAAGACGTACACATGAGTGATAGTGTCAGAAACCCTGGCAAGACATTAAGTGCCTAAGTGAATGATACAGATTGAGAAGGGTGTGCTTGGTGGAGTTGAGGCCAAAGCTGGCTGCATGCAACTTGTGTTGACCTTTAAAGGATGGTCAAAACTTTTGGTAGCAAGGAACACTGCAGGCAGTGGCAACAACATGAGCATGGACTTAAAATTCAAAAAAAAAAAAAAATACAACATATTCAAAGACAGTGAGAAAACTAACCTGTAGAGGGGCCGTGGCAGCAGGCAGTAGAAAGTACAGCTAGAGAGATTTTGGTAATATCAAGATTCGTGGCTAATAGGAGTTTAAGATACATAGCCTGTCTTCTGGATATGCGGGGATCAGAAAGAAGACAGTGTCTGTGGGGAAGGGGCACTGATGGTAAGGAACAGTAGAAGAGGGCAAGAAGCAATAGTATGTAGAGATGATTAACTAGGTAATAAATGTCAAGTACAAGAAAAACCTTTACTAATTAGAAAGTTTGGAGCAATTCTTTTGGGCAATATAATGTTCTAGCAATCTAAATGTTAAGCTGAAACCCCTTTGGATTGGTCCCTACAACCAACCACAAACACCCCCCTTGGAAAACCTTTTTGTAAAATTTGAGCTCATCACCCTTTCTTAGCAGACTCTGTGTAAGGCACAGTATTTTTCTGCTGGCCAAGGGCCTGGGGGTAATCATTATCAATTATGAAAAGTTAGACATCTAGGGCATATAGTTGTCAGACTGGCTGAGTGTGGAATGAGCTGAGACATGCTCTACAAGTTGATCTTTAAAAATAAATTCCTGGAAAAAAAAAATGAAAAATACAAAAAAGAAAACAAGAACAACAAAAACAAAAAATATAGAAAAAGAAAAAAAGAAAGAAAAGAAAAAAATAATAAAATAAAATAAATTCCTGATAGAGCCTTGTTTTTCTGTTGCTTACCTCATTCTCCTGAAGTTAAACATAGCAAGATAGGAAAAACAAAGCAAAGTAAAAGTTAACATTCAGTTAACTTCTGTTTCTGGCCAAGATGGAGTAACAGGGACTGGAATTATATTACTACCTTAAAAACTACAAAATTGTACAAAATATAGGAAAGAACAGTTTTCAAACATCGGGCAACAAGCCGTGAATAACTGTAAGCCCCAAGTATCTTGAAACAAAGCAAGCCTTACAATAGCACCAGGTTACTGCCTTGAGGCAGTTTCCAGTGTGCGGCATAAAAAAAAAAGGAACCCAAACAGAACCCAGCAGTCTCGTTGAGTTGAGAAGACAAAGATAGGTGTTCAGGGAGGCCAAGACAACTATCATTGTGTGATAGACTACTGTAAAGGAGGGAGATGCACAGAGAAAGAGTTCCAAAGATCTGCAGAGGGGTCCCCTTAAGTCTTTGGCTGAATATTAGTCTGCACAGAAGTGAGAGGAAAATACCAAGGGCTAAGGAAAGAACCACTAAAAACAAAAACAAAAACAAACAACAAAAAAAGTAACTAGAATAATTCCTGGAGCTCACATAAGGCTGGTAATAAATAGTTCATGTCCTCACCAACCAGAGTAGAAAGATCTCCTAATCACAGATGGTCCAGCAGAATCCTCAGAAGGATGGTACATTAGTACAGGGTGGGGTGCAAAATTAACCCTAGACTAAAGGATGTTCCGGATTTGTCCTAACAAAGCTTAAAAACAAGCTGAACAAAAATGAAAGTAAAACATGGAAATTGTAACTTGTAGCTAAAGCAATCCTTAGAGGGAAATGTGTAGCATTGAATGCTTATATTAGAAAAGAGGAGCAATAATTTTTTGAAAATTGCATCAAAAATACAAGCAATAAAATAAAAAAAACAAGGAGGACTACATCAAACTAAAAAGCTTCTGTACAGCAAAGGAAACAATCAACAAAATAAAAAATCTAAGGAATGGGAGAAAATATTTGCAAACCATATATCTGATAAGGGGTTAATATCCCAAAATATATAAGGAACTCATACAATTCAATAGCAAAAAAAATTTTAAATGGTCAAAGGATCTGAATAGACATTTCTCAAAAGAAGACATACAAATGGCCAACAGGTATATCAAAAGATGCTCAGTATCACTAATCATCAGGGAAATGCAAATCAAAACCACAATGAGGTATCACCTTACCCCTGTTAGAATGGCTATTTTCAAAAAGACAAGAGACAAATGTTGGCAAGAATGTGAATAAAAGGTTGGTTAGAGTGCCACCTTGTAACACCAAGGTCAAGGGTTCAGATCCCCATAACAGCCAGGTGCAAAAAAACAAAGTGAAGGAAATGAAACCCTTGTGACTACTGGTGAGAATGTAAATTGGTACAGCCATTATAGAAAACAGTGTGGAGGTTTGTCAAAAAATTAAATACAGAACTACCATACAATCCGGTGATCCAACTATTGGATATATAGCCAAAGGAAATGAAATCAGTATCTCAAAGAAATATCTGTACTCCCACATTCATTGCAATATAATTGACAATATCCAAGATATGAAAGCAACCTAAGTGTCTACCAATAGATGAATGGATAAATAAAATGTGATGTGATATATATTGGAATATTATTCAGCCATAAAAAAGAAGGAAATTCTGCCATTTTTGACAGCATGTATAAACCTGGAGGACATTATATTAAGTGAAATGAGCCAGATACAGAAAGATAAATACTGTTTGATCTCACCTGTATCTGGAATCTAAAAAAGTCAAACTCATAGAAGCAGAGAGTAGAATGGTGGTTACCAGGAGCTGGGAGGAGGGGAAAATGGAGAGATGTTGGTCAAAGGGTAAAAACTTCCAGTTATAAGATGAACAAGTCATGGGGATCAAATATACAGCATGGTGTACAGCATGACTATAGTTAACAATACTGTACTTGAAATTTGCTAAGGTTTTAAATGTTCTCACCATATAAAAATGAGGCGATAGATGTGTTAACTAACTTGATTATGGTAATCATTTCACAGTATATTCATATATGGAATTATCACATTATACACCTTAAACTTCTATAATTTTATGTTAATTATACCTCAATAAAACTCTGGAGAAAAAGGAAACATCTCAACTCAATAGTATGAGCTCCCATCTCAAGAAATTAGAAAAAGAACGAAATAAACCCAAAGCAAGCAGAAGTAAGGAAAAAATAAAGATAAGAGGAGAAATTAATGAAATTGAAAACATAAAACAATAGAGAAAATCAATGAAAATAAAAGCTTACTATTTGAAAAGATCAATAAAATCAATAAATCTGACAAAGATTGTAAATGAAAGAAGACACAAATTACCAATATCAGAAATGAAAGAGAAAGGGCTGGCCCATGGCTCACTTGGGAGAGTGTGGTGCTGATAACACCACAGCAGGGTTGGTTTCTTGTGAGGCCTCTCTCCTTGGCCTGCAAATTCCCACTTTCTCATTGTGTTCTCTTATGGCTTTTCCTCTGTGCGTGCATACCCCTGGTGTCTCTTTTGTGTGTCCAAATTTCCTCTTCTTATATAAGGACAGCAGTCACATTGGGTTAGGCCAAGGGTTCGGATCCCTATATAGGGATGGCCAGTTAGCTCACTTGGGAGAGCGTGGTGCTGACAACACCAAGTCAAGGGTTAAGATCCCCTTACTTGTCATCTTTTTTAAAAAAAGGAAAAAAAAAATGAAACAGAGTGGACACCTTATGATCTTGTGGAAGCTAGACAGAAGTGTGCGTTTTGGGTTAGGAGGCAGAAGTAGTGTCATCCCAGGGCCTGACCTGTGCCAAGAGGTTAACAGGAGCAGAATGAAGGAGTGGAATTCCTCCCTCCTAGGACTGATAAGAACAAAGATGGAAACATGACTTTCCCTCAGACATACACACTCTAGTGAGGATAAGAGTGAAGTCCTGCCAATCAGAGGGCTTCTGGAGTCAAACAACCCACGTGTTCTCAGACTCATGACAAGTAGGTTCTGAATAAGTGGCTCTGGGATGGAGCACAGATGTCTTAACATTCTTAACAAACACCACAGTTTCTAGTACACACAACTCATTATTTTAGGGTGTACTGTGTTCCCCAAATTCACATGTTGAAGCCCTAACCCCCAGTACCTCACTCAAAATCTAACTGTATTTGGGAATAGGGCTTTTAAAGAGGAAATTTAGTTAAAAAGAAGCCATTAGAGTGGCCTAATCCAATGTGACTGGTGTCCTTATATAAGAAGAGGAAATTTGGACACACAAAAGAGACATCAGGGAGATGCGCGCACAGAGGAAAGGCCATAAGAGAACACAATGAGAAAGTGGGAATTTGCAGGCCAAGGAGAGAGGCCTCACAAGAAACCAACCCTGCTGACACCTTAATCTTGGACTTCCAGCCTCCAGTACTGTGAGAAAATAAATTTCTGTCATTTAAGTCACCCAGTCTATAGTATTTTGTTATGGCATCTCTATCAAACTAATATACTCATAAACCACACTTCAGGTTTCAAAATTCAAAAGTAAAAGATTATACAGCCCAGCAATCCCATTTCTGGGTATATACCCAAAGAAATGGAAATTATCGTGTTGAAGGAGTATTTGCACCCCCATGTTCATTGTAGCCCTATTTACAACAGCCAAGAGTTGGAATCAACCTAAATGTCCATTCACAGATGACTGGATAAGGAAAATGTGGCATATATACTCAATGGAATGCTACTCTGCCATAAAAAAAAAAAAAAAAGGAAATTCTGCCATTCACAGCAACATGGATGAACTCAGAAAAAATTATGTTAAGTGAAATAAGCCAGGCACAGAAAGAGAAATAACTCATGTCCTCACTCATAAGTGGGAGGAGAGAGAGACAGACAGACAGACAGACAGACAGAAAGACAGAGAGAAAGAAAGAAAGAAAAAGAAAAGAAGGAAGGAAGGGAGGGAGGGAGGATGACAATACGTTAAACTTTCCAAAAAAAGAGAGAACTGAACTGTGGTTATTAGAGGGAAACAGGGAGGGGGAGGGGGATGGTGAAAAACTAGTTAAGGGTCACAAAGATTGACTACGTTTTGTAAACATGAGTATACTAATTATCCTGATTTGATCACCACATATTGTATACATGTATTAATATTCGATTCTGTACCTCATAAATATATATAATCAATAAAAATAATTCTTTTTTTTAAAAAAGATTACATAATGTAAAATCTCCTTCCTTCCAGTGCCCCCAGCCACTTGTTCCCCTCCTCAAAGGTAATCAACCTTGTCAGTTCCTTGTGTGTTCCTCCAGAGATGCTTTATGCATCCGAAAGCAATACATATATTTGAGCAGAGTCACGTGGCACACTTGAGAAACCCTGCTGCAGGCAATGGGAGAACTGCTAGGGTCTGAGCTGCACACTAACATGGTAATAGGATAGGTAAGCCTGATGGCAGAGTAAGAGATGACAATGATGGTTTCCAGCTCAAACATGTAATGGTTGGAAGATTGGTAAGGAGCATAGTGAAGAAGCGACTACAATTCAGGTTTGAATAATAAGAGCCTGAACTAGGGCAGTACCTATGAGGCTAGAATGGCAGGCATATATAAGAAAAAAAAAAATCAAGGTCAAATTAGCAGGACTTAATTAATAGGATGATTTTGTTTGTACTACCCTAATTTTTTTTTTTTTTTAAAGATGACCAGTAAGGGATCTTAACCCTTGACTTGGTGTTGTCAGCACCACGCTCTCTCAAGTGAGCTAACCGGCCATCCCTATATAGGGATCCGAACCCGTGGCCTTGGTGTTATCAGCACCACACTCTCCCAAGTGAGCCACAGTCTAGCCCAACTCTAAATTTTTAAATGAATTGGTATGATTGAAAAATACACCTCTAACCTCTCCCATAGATTTCAATGTGGCCAGTGAGGCAGGGAAGAACCAGATTTTTTTCCTGAACTTATTTTATATCTCCTGAAAAACACATTTTCCATGGTGTTCAGAAGTTTGTGCTGCAATTATTATTTCTGAATGAAAAAAATCCTCTGTCAAGAAAAACTTTAGCTGCTTTAACCATAGAAAGCAATGAGAATGATAACCCTCTGTAAACAAGAAATCACTGCTGGGTGTCTGAGGCAAAAGTTAAAGCAAAATTTGAATCATGGTGCATTTTGCTTAGAACTTTTTGGTGACTCTAACTGCTCTGAAGATCTAAACTCCTTTCCACAGCCTCCAAGCCCCTGCATGCTATGGCCTTGTTAACCCTTCCAGCCACTCTCCTTCCTATTATCTAACAACAGCCACTTGCCCTCCGTCAAAACTACGGTGGTGCCAAACTCTTGCCTGTTTTGTGGTATTTGCACATGCTAGTCCCTCTACCTCTAAAACTCTATCTCTTCCTCTTTGCCTGACTAAGTCCTACGTACTGGTCCCAATTTAAGTATCACATCCTCCAGGAAGCCTTCCCTGATCCCCTACATTAGGAAAAAATTATTTAGTGTTTGTTTTCTAGCACCTTCTTATTTTCCCTCATAGTATTTATTCATGTCTGGCTACCCCACTCAGCTGTGAGCTCCGTGAGAGCAGGAGCGACATCTCCTTTGTTCGCCATGGTGCCTGGTATATTTTAGGGTGTAGACACTCAATGAAAATTTCAGTTGAGTGCAGAGAGGCAGTACAATGCACCCTAGGAATGATTTCCCCGAAGAGAAACCTGGTAAGAGAAGTGACCTAATTACCTCCTCTTCTTTCTCACTCTGCCATCTCAACCACTTTGCCCAGGCTCTCCATTCCTAACCTTAACTATTGTTCAACCCACTTGTATACTTCAATTCTTGAAACACAATGATTCTCTCCCCTCTCGCTCTAGCTTTTCTTTTCCCAGTTTTTACAGAAACTGGGTATGAAAAAATATTTCACTTTCTTCTTAATGTCACTGGAAGAAGAACAATGCCAGTTCGATGAAAAATGGTAACTGACTTTCAGATTCAACATCAAGTTGATAATAAGGGCAGCCATTGCTCACTTTCGATCAGTTGTTGCCATGAGGAATTGGGGGGCATATAAGCCATGTTCCATTATGAGGGGATAAGTCAGAAATCCATATTTTTGTATGAAACTTTCTATTTTTGAAATATTGGCAACTTTTTTTTAACGTGAACATGTATTAGCCAAATGAAGCACAGCTGTGGGCTAGAGGTATCCCATAGGCCACCATTTTGCTTGCTCAAAATTGTAAATAATTTAACTATAATACAAGTCAGAATGAAATCAGTCATATAATGGAAGTAAAAGCAAATTGCCATAGGAACACATAGAAAGAAACAATCAAAAAATGCACACTGTCATATTAATGGATACTTTTTTAAAAATAGGCCATGTGATCCATTTGCATCAGAGCATAGTGAAGGCAGGTTTCCTTACCCCAACATTTGTTTGGCCTCCTGAGTCATACAGCTTGCTCAGTTATGAACCGTGACATGCTCTCTTGTCTATTTTTTACCTCTTAGATCTTGGCAATAAAGACAGGAAGTAAGGGAGGAACGATGATCAAAACAAAGAAAAATAAGCTTAGAAAGGAGCACAGTGTTCTCTCAGAAAAGCACTACAGGAAATGAGTTCAAGAAAAATGATTCTCAGGCCCTTGTATTCATTAATAGTGCATTCCTAGGGCACCTGTTGAATTTAGTCATTTCAATTGTGATTTCTAATATTGCACTTTAAGACCCTCACTTAAATCCCTTGCCTTATCTCTTCAGTCTCCTAGTTTACCAGAACATTCAAAGCTGTGTTTGCCACTTAATCCTATGTAACCTCAATATTCTACTTCTCCTCTAGTGAAAACACTCCTAATTGCTATTTAAATCTAACTACTTCCGCAAAGCTTATCTGAACTATTCCCATAACTCAATTTATTTCTCCACCCATGCCTCATCCTTTCCATTTCCCTAATCTGTAACTCTTTTGTGAATATCTATGTGTAGCTCCATAACTCATGAACTTTTTCATGATTTACCTTAGGTAATTAGTTTCCTGGAATATAGCCATTGCCTACAAAACTAATATTCATAGCACTCTTGAAACTACCTGAAATCCTAGATGAGCATTTCTGATGGCAAGCTATACAAACAGGTTTGAGAACATATGGGACATAAAAGAGGCAGATGCAAGGATGTTCAGTGAAGCATTTTTTGCAACAGAAAAAGACTAGGTAAGGGGCAGCAGGTATGTAGGATGAATAAGTCTCATGTACAATACAAGAGCAATAGGTAATAAAATTGTGGTGTGTATGGGATTCATATTAAATGAGTAGGTTTTTTTTTTTTTTTTTTTTTAAGGTGACCGGTAAGGGGATCTTAACCCTTGACTTGGTGTTGTCAGCACCACGCTCAGCCAGTGAGCCAACCGGCCATCCCTATATGGGATCCGAACCCGGGGCCTTGGTATTCTCAACACCGCACTCTCCCGAGTGAGCCACGGGCTGGCCCTTAAATGAGTAGGTTTTAGCTGCTCTTCCCACTAAAACAAAAGAATGGGTGTCTATATGAGATGTTCAATATGCTAATTTGCTTCACTATAGAAACCTTCTTACTATCTATATGTATTCCATAACATCATGTTGTATACCTTAAATACACACAATAAAATTTATTTTTAAAAAATAAAAAAAAGACTAGGTAAATCCCATTGGAGAATAGCTAAATGCACCAGTACAGAACCATACTGAGGATAACTATGAATGTTTCATGTATGAATGGACATGAGAAGATCTCAAGGATACATTGCTGAGTACAAAAAGTAAGTTAGAGAACAACACATAGAACATGATACTATTTATGTAATTTTTAGAAAGCAAAACAGTATATATTTATAGATATCACACACACACATACACACATTTTTTAAACTGTGGGGGGATAATTACCTTTGTGAAGAGGGGAGAATTTTTTTTTGTTGTCTGGCTGGTATGGGGATCTGAACCCTTGACGTCGGTGGCAAAGGAGGAAAATTTTAAGGGAAGATGGGGAAGTAAATGGAAACTTAAAAATGTATTGGATGTTCATAATTTTATTCTGTTATTTTAGTATTATATGCCCTCTTTTTTTGTTTTGGTGGCTGGCCAGTACGGGGATCCAAGCCCTGACCTTGGTGTTATAAGGCTGCACTCTAGCCAACTGAGCTAACCAGCTAGCCTATATGCCTTTTCTAATAGAATATAGTCTCCATGAGAAGAAGGCTAAATTTTTTAACATTTAAAAAAATTATTGTAAAATACACATAACATAAATTTTACCTTCTTAATATAATTTTCTCAGTCCAAATTATATTAAGTGAAACAAGTCGGGCACAGAAAGAGAAATACCACATGTTCTCACTTATTTGTGAGAGCTAAAAATAAGTAAATAAATAAAAATGCAAACAAATAAAGGGGGGGAAGAAAACACAACAATCACAACAATTCCTTGAACTTGTTAAGACAAGTGAACAGATATGATGCAGTGAGGTGGGAAGGGGAGAGAGAGTGGGGAAAGAGGAACAGGTAAAGAAACATGAAATCAACTACAATGTATATTGAGAAGTTAAAATATAAATAAATAAAAATTTTACCATCTTAACCACTTTTAAGTGTATAATTCAGTGGCGTTTAGTATATTCACATTGTTAGGCAACTATCACCATCGTCTACCTCCAGAACTTTTTCACCTTGCATAACTGAAACTCTATACGCATTAAACAATAACTACCCATTCCCACTCCACCAGCCCCTGGCTACAGCTGTTCTACTTCCTGTCTCTATGAATTCAACTACTTTAGGTACCTCATATAACTGGAATCATTTGTTCTTTTGAGACTGGCTTATTTCACTTAGCATAATATCCTCAAGGCTCAACCATGTTGTAACTCCCCATGTGTCAAAATTTCCTTCCTTTTTAAGGCTGAATAATATTCTATTGTATGAATATACCACATTTTGTTTATCCATTCATCCATCAATGGACAGTTAGGTTGTTTCCACCTTTTGACTATTGTGAATAGTGCTGCTATGACTGTGGGTGTAAAAATCTCTCTTTAAGTTCCTGCTTTCAATTCTTTGGGGCATATACTTAAAAGTGAAATTGCTGGATCACATATGATGATTCTATTTTTAACTTTTTGAGGAATTGCCATATTGTTTTCCATAGGAGCTGCAGCATTTTATGTTCCCATCAACAGTGCAGAAGTGCTCCAATTTCTCCACATCTTTGCCAGCACTTGTTATTTTCTGGTTTTTGATAGTAACCATCCTAATGGTTGTGAGGTGGTATCTCATTGTCATTTTGATTTGCAACTCCCTAATGAATGTGATGTTGAGCATCTTTTCATGTGCTTATTGGCCATTTATTTGAATATCTGTTTGGGGAAATGTCTGTTCAAGTCTTTTTCCCTTTTTGTAATTGAGTTGTTTCTGGTTTTCTGTTAAGTTGTAGGATAATTTTATTCGTAATTTTTGTATTATTTAAATTTCTTATAATAATATTTTTAAATATGCAAGAAAAATAAAAAGCTAAAAAGAAATTTTACAAACAAAAATTTGTGCACAATATGTATATCAAGTACTTATTCTGCACAAAATTCAAGAAATATTTATTGAGCCAGGCACTGTTCTAGGTGCTGGAGACACAGCTTACAAACTAGTTAGAGGAGATAATCAGTCAATCAATCAATCAACAAATAAACAAATGAGTGAACAAACAACATATATCAGGGAACAATATGGACTATAGAAAAAGTTTTAAAAGTTTATAATAATAGAGACTACCAAGTGATAGATTTGTATTTAGATACAATAGGCAGAAACGGTCACTCCAAGAAGATGACAGTTGAGCAGAGGTCTGAAGGAAGTGAGAAAGCAAGTCATGTAGATAGCTGGGGAAAGAATATCCATCCAGAGGAAGCAGCAAGCACAAAGGCCCTGAGACAGGGAAGTGTCTTCTCCGTGTTGCTGAGGCTGAGGAAAGAAGAGTGGGAGTACTGGGAGATGAGATCAAAGAGTTCAGTCTTTTGGACAATTGGTGGAGCAGACCCTATAGGCTGATGTAAAATATCACACATATGAAAGTTATTGTTGTCATTATTATTACCACTTGAAAAACTACTTTAAAAAATCTTTTTCAGTGATGACTCTCACACTTCCATCTTCAGTTTCTAGAGAACTCAATATCTAACAGTCATCTCAGAATCTCAGGCTTCACACATTCGAAACTGAACTCTTGATTCCCCTTCCACCTTGTCAAACTCAGATGTTTTCCCCTGGTGGTCTTCTCTTCACATTCTTCTAGTTGCTCCAGGCCTAAATATCTGAGGTTTTCTTGAAACCTCTCATTCTCTCATTCCCCATGTGTAATTTATAGGCAAATTCTGTTGATGTTGCCTTCAAAGTATACATAAAATCCAACCACTTCTCACTACTTTCATGACTATCATCCTGGTCCATGTCACATCTTTTGCATAGTGTGGCAGTTCAGATCCTCGAGAAGAAACTTCAAGATGAGATTATATGAGCAAGAGATTTATTTGAGGAAATGCCTGTGAAGGATAAAGGGTAAAGAGCAAGTGAAGGAAGGGAGAGTTTTTAGACCATAGTGCAGGTCTAAAACCTGCAAAGGAGAGAGGGAAGGAAGATTGAGTAGGAATAGTCTTAGACTACAGTGAAGTTCTAAGAAAGTTTTATTCAGAAAAAAATGGGGAGTCCTTGAGCCTAAGTTGCCCATTACAGGAATCCCACATCAAGATAGAATGGGCCAGCACTGATACCACTCCCTCCTCTGCTGCACTCCAATCATTTACATGGTAACTGACACAGTTTGTCTTAGGTTGGGTTTCCTAGAAGCAGGGCCTGAGACAAGGATCCTTGCACAAATGATTTATTGGGGGAGGCGCTCTAAGGAGAAGGGAGAAAGGCAAGCAGGACAGGAACAGAGGAAAAAGCTAGGCAAGGGGCCGGCCCGTGGCTCACTCGGGAGAGTGTGGTGCTGAGAACACCAAGGCCCCGGGTTCGGATCCCATATACGGATGGCCGGTTCGCTCACTGGCTGAGCGTGGTGCTCACAACACCAAGTCAAGGGTTAAGATCCCCTTACCGGTCATCTTTAAAAAAAAAAAAAAAAAAAAAAAAAAAAAGCTAGGCAAGAATTTAGTCTTAGCTGCAGACTAGCTTCAATCTGATCCCAGGGAGGTCCTCTGGAGTATAAATTGTTCTACAGAGTATTTCCCCCCAACCTTGAGAAAAAGGCCTTTTGTACTCCCATGCCAGTCAGTTCAAGAGTTCTCAAAAGTTTGGGCATTTCCCTTTCTCCAGTGTACAGTTTACTCAAATAAATGGCCATGGGTCCCTTTGGGAAAGGACTGGAAGAATCATTAATATGCATGCTGGCAGTGGTATTTGAGGGTTCTTTCTCCCTGGGGAGCTGCCCCCCCCCACACCTTTTAGTCCATGGGTTTCAGGATTGAAAACTGGTTTATGTTCAGAAACTCAGCAACAGATCGTGACTTTGTATGCAGCAACTGCCCTCAGCATCCTGATAATTCAAGCTTGATTGCTTTTGATTTTGCAGATTGAGTAGTATCTTTGCTGTCTGCTCATCTAATTTTGCCCCTAGGTATGCCATGTTCTATTAACTACCTCCATAAGTGCCTCTGGGTCAGGCTGCCTTGGCTGCCATTCTGACCTAGCTCCTCACACAATTTTTGCATCCACCTAGCTTCTGGCAGTTGAGCATAGCCACCTGGCTTCTAGTACTTCTCTTTCCTCATCCTCCCCATTGCCAGTTATGAGGCCAGCTCTGTGATTGCCCCTCCTACCATGTGCCCTGGCCTGCAGAGGAGCGCCATACCGAACTTCTCAGTGATTCTGCTGCCCCTCCCACCAACATTCCTCGTGGCCTGGGTGAATGGTGTGTTCCCTGAGCCCTTCCATGCAACACAATCCTCCAGTGGATCTTCTGGCCTCACATAATATATCCGCTCCAACATGCCCACCTCCCTGAGCCTTCTAACCCACTGTCTGTCATGGCGATTCAGGCATTGCTACCTGACTTCGTGTCGGTCACATGTTGTCCATGCTTCTAGGATCCATCCTAGTAACGTGTTTGCACTATCTTCCAGGGTCTTTGCCAGGGTGTTAAATCCTGTATCTAGGATAGTACTCCTATATTGGTAAACTATCTTTTATCCAAATTTGTGTTCTACCTCATTCAGTTTAGCACTCTCAAAATCCTTGCCCATGCCTATTTCCTAGCTTCCACTGGTACATGTTGACTAGATGCTGCAGTTTTATCAGCATCTATCCCTTTTTCTATCCCTTTCCTGTCTTAGGAGGCGTAGCATGTCCTCAGTTGTGTTACATTGTTATTTAACCCTAGTTACTGGCCTACTGTACAGGAGAAGGGATGTGGGTGCATGTTGTCTTGCAAGACAGAGGCCTCTGTAGCATATTCAAACAAATGGGGCATGCGAGCTCTTAACAGGGAGGAGCGGGCCACTTCTACACACTCAGAGAGTAATGGGAAATCTGGGAATTCAAGGTTTTCAGGCCCAGAAGTCCCTATCCCATGTGTCAGAGTCTCATTTTTTCCCAACTAGAACCTTGACTTTGGCATAACAGACCTGCCTTACTTGTGGTTTTAACCACCTTTGGAACTTGACTTCTGTAGTGGATTGAATTATGTCCCCCCAAAACTCATTGAAACTTGAATTGTGTCCTCCCAAGTTTTATGTTAGAAACTTAGCCCCCAGTGTGACTGTTGAGAGGGTGGGACATCCTATTATGGTAACTGAAAGTTGGAGCCTTGAAGAGGTGATTGGATTGTAGGACCGTGCAGTAGTGAATGGATTAATAATGGTGGTCAGGGGCGTGGTTCTGAGGGCTTTACAGGAAGAGGAGAGGAGAGTCTCTCTCTGCTGTCTCTGCTTCTACCATCTTGCAATGTGAGACCCCTGGGTCACTGTTGCCACCACCAGATGGACTTTGGACTTCCCAGCCTCAGAAGCCGTAAGCAATAAATTTCATTTTCTTTGTAAATCACCCAGTTCTGTGTATTCTCTTATAAGCAACAAAAACAGACTAATACAGCCACACTTATGATTAAGTCCTAGGCCTAGTCCTAGCTTTATCTGTTGCAGAAAGAGAGAGCCTCTTTGTATGCTACCAAGGAGGTTTTGTGGCTTGCACTCTTAACTTTAAATTGCCAACTAAACACTTTCATCATTTTGTTATCTTTTTTCAAAGTGTCAATCAAATTTAAGAATAGCCATCAAATTTTGTTTTAAGGGGCTGGCCGGAAAGCTCAGTTGATTAGAGCACAGTGTTATAACAACCAGGTCAAGGGTTCAGATCCCTATACCGGCCAGTTGCCAAAAAATAAAAATAAAAAATTCATTTTTTGAAGATTACTATTCTCCCCGCATTTCTCAGATATGCCTGATGTATCCCAATAGCTGATGTATTCCCTTCCAACAATGAAAATTTTAATTGCAGGCCGGCCCGTGGCTCACTCGGTAGAGTGCGGTGCTGATAACACCAAGGCCATGGGTTCGGATCCTATATAGGGATGGCCGGTTTGCTCACTGGCTGAGCGTGGTGCTGACAACACCAAGCCAAGGGTTGAGATCCCCTTACCGGTCATCTTTTAAAAAAAAAAAGAAAGAAAGAAAATTTTAATTGCACTTCTACCTGTGTCAGGGAAAATCAAAGCCCCACCTACCACCAATAATGGGGTCCTCAGTGTCAACTAGGAAGTGGGTAATTCAGGTCCAAAATCCCACCATAGTACCTGCTTCCTCAGACCACTCCTGTCACCAACTGTCACAGAGTCTGTGTTCCCCAGGGAATAGACTCTGAGATGGGGACTCGTGTGTAGGATGTTTATTAGGGAGTGCTCTTGAGATCAACACCTGTGGAAGGGGGGTGAAAGAAAGAGGATGGGACAGACGGCAAAGTGAAGCTATAATGCAGTTCCAACAAAGACCTCAGCCAACTGCAGGTGAGGCTCTAGAACTAGAATGACTGGTTTTCCCAAATTAGGTTAAGAGGGCTGGGCCTTTATATCCCCTCACTGATTAGTCACTAGGCGTGGGCTGCTCCTGGAAGGAGACAATACTGGGTGAGACACTTTTCTTCAGCTGAGACACTCTCTAAAGAGCATTGACACCCAAGAACCATCTTCTAGATGTGCTCCCAGCAGCTGGAGTAATAACAGCTTCGTTGCTGAAGGGAGATACGGATGGCACATTACAGCATTCACCACACAGACTGATATGCATACCATGTGGGTATGGAAAATAATACATTCATTTCATCAATAGACACATACATATGTCTGTGCTAATCTGCTGTAGTAAAGATACCACATCTGACACAGCAGTTACAACTGGTACTGCAACTTACTTAAATTTGTGATTCTTCATTGTCACCTGCCATGATTCATCTGGTTGTTTCAGGGCCACACTGGTGAATTAGATAGGTATCCAATGGGGACTACATTGTATAAGTCTTTGAGGGCATTAAATTCTGAAATTCTCTCTAGGATACAATAGAGTTTTTAAATTCTATTTACTCACTATCTTGGCAAATGGGTGTGAAGAATTTCTGACGTTTCTACTTGGCCTTTCCTACTACAGTAGCTCTTACTCTACTGGTCAAGGAACCAATATGAGGGTTCTGCAAATTTCTTAAGTTTTTTTAACCCAATCATACATCTGGAACTGGGGAAATGACCACCAGCTAGGTCCATAGACCTAGCCGACCCACAGTCACCTATTCCTGGGCCAGGACTCCATTTATTACCCTTTCCCAATGTGTTCCCACTCAAACAGAGGGCCTTGGTTTCTCTACTGAGAAGTTACTGTTTTTCTTTTTGTAATTAATAAATATCTTGGGAAAGATACTTTGAGACTATGCAAATATCCTATTCTCAAACTTTCTCCCACTGATTTTTTTCTCTTTTTGTGAATATGTGTATTTGAATCCCACTGATTTTAACATCCATTTTGTCTACAACAATTATGGCGATTGTCTAATGCTGATTTTGTGTTTTTCTCATTTCTTCTACATTTAGTAATTGGAATTCTTCTGTAAGACTCGTAATTCTCCTCAATTTTTAGGTGATTTCTAAGCACATATAGAGCTGACATTTTAGGGTTCATTGTATTTATCACAATTTGTAATAATTTTGTTTTTCTGTCTAATTGGTATTGGTCTGTCTTCATATCAAGTAGTCAAGTAGCCCCTAAACAACAGTGCATTGGCAGCTGCTAGGTTGGCTTACCACACTTCCATAGATTCAGCCAATAAGAAGACAACAAGCCCAAATGTATACAGTTTATTACACAGGCAACAAAAGCAAGATCAGCATGGGGTCCCTAGTCCCATAGGATGACATTGAATTGGAGAGGTCAGACAACAATGGGTCACTCTGTTGTGGAGGATCCAACTCTAAACTACAGCCAAGCAGTTTATGCTGCAGCTACACTGAACGGGGCTGTGTGTGTGACGGTGGAAAGCTCTATGTCTCCCACCGTGAGGCAGATAAAAAACTGCCTCATGGCAGCCTCCCGCAAGTTAGGGAGGTGGATGAGAAACGGCCTTGTGACAGCTCCTCACAATATTGCTTATCTTGCCATGTTTCATATAGGATCACAGGGCATTCCTCCAAGACTTGAGTCAAACCATGGTTGAACCTTAGCTGTGTGACCTATGTGGAGACATTCAAGGCTAGCAGGGCATCATGTCAAAGCCATTTCCCTACATGCACAACTAGAATTAAAGTTCCGTGAGTACAAGATCTGTATCTGGCCTTTTTACTGTTATATTCCTGGTTCCTAGAATAGTGCCTGACACATAGTAGATGCTCAGCAAAGATTTCATTTATGAATGAATGAATGAATTGGGATTTATAATGTCTGCTCTTATGGGGTGAGAAGGAGGTGTCTGCCTTCCCTCTCTCTACCTCAAAGAAGAATCCATGTCCTTGTCTTTACTGGTCTTTCTTTAGCTCTAATGATTTACCTCTGCCAACTGCTGTTCAGCTTGTGCTAGTAAATCAGATTCAACAAATGACATTCCTAAGGTGTTTCTTTACTCCTCATCCTTCTTCCTTATTGAATGTTCTTAATTTTTTAGAAGAAATTTAAAATATATATATCACTTTTTTAAAGCTTTTCTAAGAACCTTCATGCCTGTGATTTTAAAGAGTGTCACAACAGCCATGGAAGTAAATTGGGTAGTGACCCAACCAACAAGAAAACTGAGAAAAGAGAGGTCATGTAACCTACGCAAGGTTGCTCAGCAAAACTAAGACTGAATCCTAGAACCATTGACTAAAAAGCAGCTATTCTCTTCATCTGATGACTCTTATAAAAGCTCTATTAATAGATCCCCTTAAATAAGTAGGTTGGTCATCTGATCAGAATTCTGAACTGTTGAACATGTTGGGGTAGTTTCTCTTACTTGACCTTTTCAAAGGAGGGATTGTACCTGAAGAAATCCAATCAATATTCCCCAGGTCTATAATCAGTCCTTAGGTACATGGTTTATTTTGGTTTTTGGTTTCCCTCCACCTCTGTTTTCTCTTATAAAATATTTCAATAACCATGCTGTTGGTACATTGAACAAAAGAAAAAGAAACCTTCCCCACTTCACCAGCATCACCTAAGTTTGTTACCATGTGACACTTTTTGTAATTTCAAAACTAAAAAAAATGCAGTAAAAGTAGCAACACTAAAGTCTAATAACCACAAGATGGCAGAGTTTACCATTTCATTTTATTCTTGCTTATATCATTTATTCATTCGTTTATTCAAAAATTATTCTTTGAGTGTCTGTTATGTATCTAATGCTTTTCTAAGAGTCAAAAGGATTACAAAAGAGGTGTGTATGTGATATGGTTCCTGCCTTTGATGAGCTTGGGGTGGTGGGGTGTGGGGAGGAGTCTGTAGGGAAGAAAAGACATACCTGAGAACATTTAAATGAAAATACATGGTAATGTGTGATTATAGGCCAAATGAGTGATGTAGACATGTGTATGAATTTACAATGAGCCTTTATGGAGGAGGTAAGAACTGAGCTGGAGCTTGAGGGATGAATAAATAGATAAATTCAAAAAGAAAAAATAAATTCCAGGCAAAGGAACCACTGTGAACCATGCCACTGAGGTAGAAATGAGCAAAACATGAATCCAGGTCAGTGATGTGACTAACCTAATTATAGCAAACACATATTTGGTGAACAAGATGGAAATAAATGAGATCTCCATTGATTTTGCTAGAATGATGCCCTCCACAAAAGCTAAATTTATCTATTAAGTCTGCCACTAACTAAAGTCTGCTAAAGCCTTTGGGCAGGCAATTCGACTGGTCTAGTTTCAGTTTCCTCACCTGTAAAATGTGCTGGTTGGACAAGATGACCTCTAATAGCTCTTTTAGATCTTATGAGAGAAAGAAAGAAAGACAGAGGGATAGAAAGAAAAGTGAGAAAAGAAGGGAGTGAGGGAAGGGAAGACAAGGAAAAAGAAAATGGATTCTAAGTTGCTGAGCAATTACTGCAAGGATTTGGACATGGTTCAATTGCCAACAAGAATAGTGACAGTCTTGCATGATGGTTAGAACTTGGGCTGTACTGTAACTAGACTTAGTTCAAGTCTTGGATCAATCATTTAATAGTTATTCAACAGTAGAGAAGTTAACTTAGACTTTATAAGAGTCATCATTCATTCAACAAACATGTAACACATTACTCTATTAGTCAGGGTTCTCAGAGAAACAGACATAAGAGAGATGAGAGAGGGACAGAGAGAAAGAAATTTATTATAGAAATCAGCTCACACAATTATGAAGGCCAGGACGTATCTGCTGTCTGCAAGTGGGAGAACCAGAAAAGCCAGTGGTGTGTAATTCAGTTCACATGAGAACCAGGAGAGCAATGGTGTAAGTCCCATATGAATCTGAAATCCCAAGAACCAGGAGCACTGATGTCCAAGGACAGGAGAAGATGGATGTCCCAGTTCAAATAGAGAGAGTGAATTTACCCTTCATCCAAATTCATGCCCTCAATAGATCAGATGATGCCTACCCACATTGGTGAGGACATCTTCTTTATATAGCCCACCAATTCAGATGCTAATCTCTTCCAGAAACACCCTCGCAGACACACCCAGAAATACGTTTTACCAGCTACTGGGCATCCCTTAGCCCACTCAAGTTGACGCATAAAATGAACCATCACAGTTAATATATGCTAAGCTCTATTCTAGTCATTAGGAATAAAGAGAGATAAACAAGATAAAGATCCCTTAACTGAAGCTTTTGTAAAGGAGACAGTCTAAAAATAATCACACAAGAAACTAAATACAATTGTAATATATGCAAAAGTGCAGAGTGCTATGAGAGCAGATAACTTAAAGGCCTAAACTGGTGTAGTAGATCAGAGATTTCCCCAAGAAAAGATGAGTCAGGCAAAGAAGAGGAGAAAAGTATTTCAGATCAAGGGAACAGCATGTGAAAGGGCTCTAGAAGGATCTTGGCACATCAAGGAAATAGGAGTGCACTGTAGCTACAGCATGAAGAACTAGGGGGATAATGGCAGAGGGTAGACAAGGTTATGTCTGTCAACAGGGCCCAGATTACAGTGTCCTGGGGCCCTAAGAAGCCTGTAGACTTTATCCTAAAGCAATGAGAAGTCCCAGTTTCCTTATTTGTAAATGAGGGGAAATAGTCACACCTCCCTTGTACGGTGACTGTGAAGATTAAAGGACACCCATGTCCTCTCCTATCCTGCACCTCTTTATCAAATCCATCACCCATCTCTGAAAAATTTGTCGGTGCCATTTCTGAAAAATTTGTCACCTCTAAAATTCATCTCCAGGGGCCAGCCCATGGCTCACTCGGGAGAGTGTGGTGCTGATAACACCAAGGCCGTGGGTTCGGATCCCATATAGCGATGGCCAGTTGGCTCACTGGGTGAGCGTGGTGCTGACAACACCAAGTCAAGGGTTAAGATCCCCTTACCAGTCATCTTTTAAAAAAATAAATAAAATAAAATAAAATAAAATAATAAATAAATAAAATTCATCTCCATCTCCACTACCACCACCCTGGTCAACATCACCATTTCTAGCCTGGACTATTGCTAACTGGTCCCCTGACTTCCACTTTTGCTCCCTTCTAATCCACTATCCCTACAACAACTAGAGCAGTCATATTAAAATGTAAATCTGATCATAGCACACCTTTTGCTTAAAACCTTTCAGTGACTTCTCACTGCTCTTGGGATAGAGACCAAGTCCCTAGGACACATACTAATTCTGTTCCTCTCCCTAAAATGTGCATTTCATCTCCCAACTTCCAGCCCCTGCTCCTCTAGTTCATTCCAACACATCCTAACCTCCCTTCTTCAAAGAAGCCTTCTCTGATCCCACCCCACCATCCATTTCAGGTGCTTTTGTTACTTGCCCCACAGAGAACCATGTCCTTTCCCTTCTGATCACTTATCTCTATAACTGCATAGTCATTGGTATGATTATTTAATGTCTATTTCCTACAGTAAACTATAAGCACCAAGAAAGCAAGGAACACTTAAGTTTTTGTTTACATTTGTGTCCCCAGAACCTTGCTCAATGCTTGACACATAGGAAGCACTCCATGAATATTTGTTGATGGAGATATTAGCTACTGCTACAAACAAAAATAAGAACAAGAGTAATAATAATAATAATAAAATAATGATAATAAAATATGCTGTTTCACTGATAGATATCCCTCCAGAAACCAGCTCTAAGCAAAATGGTGGTATAGAACACATTGTTGGTCAGTAAATACTCTGTCACCTTTTTTCAGAGCCCCTATATCTATATTGAGATCAATTATCATTACCTAATTATAGCTACCACCAAGCATGGTTATGAGCACAGACTCTGAAGTCAAACTAGACCTAAATCCTGTTTCTGCTACTTTCTTTGTGACTTTGAACAAGTTAGCTTCTCTGGGACAAAGTTTGTTCTGAGACTCCTGAGAATTTAATGAGATCATGCATGAAAAGTGCTTAGTATAGTACCTGGAATATAATATGCATTCAATAATATTATTACATCTCACAAATGTTTGATTAATCTAAACAAGTGTCTGCTAAAATGTACACGAAAACCAGAATATCAAAGGGCTTGTTACAGCATGCTGTCTGGGCCTGCTGGGGAAAAGAAAAACTCCCTCATGATGTATGTTTGTGACTGAGTCTTCCTGTAATCTTGAGAAATAAAGGGAACTTTCAGGGAGGCAAGAAAGGCTACAGAAGATTGCAGTCAGGGACCTTTGAGAATTAAAACGCATTGTTTACCTTATGTGCTAGCAAGGTCATTCAGAACTCAAAAACAATGGAGAAGGTCCCAAAGGGTTGGCTTTCTCAATGGTAGCAAACCTGTGAGGGTACCAATATAAAATTTGTACTTGATCTAATCTATCCTGCTTTGGACCTTTGTGTCCCTGATTCTCCAAAACTGATTACCTTGAGGAAACAGAATTAATTATCCGTGTCCTTTATTTGGGGGACTTAGCTAAAAGCCCATTTTCCTCCACTCAAATGTTATCTAACGTGCTATCTGATGATAAGCCATTGCTGGTCCTTTGGATAGATTTATTTTAAAAAGGTATCTTCGGGTAGGAAAACCTTTCATGATCCAAGGGATTGAATCTCAAATGGTGGAATTTAAGAAATGAAGACATGCAATGCACAATATAGGTTCAGGAAGGGCACTTTGCCCTGTGTGCTTCAAATCAGGCAGTGGTTAGAAGCAGGTGTTTGGAATCAGACGGATGGGATTTCAAATCCAATTGTAAATCCTAGATCTGCAATGTACTAGCAAGGTGATCAAGGTAAGTTAATTAAGCCAGTTTCCTCAAAATGGAGATAATAAGGACTTATCTTACAAGGTTGTTATAAAGATTAAATGAGATGACATGAAGTCATTCAAGAAGAGTCTGGCATACTTTTTTGAGTGCTCACATATTTTTATTATTTAATCACATCTGGTGATTTAATCACACCTGGTGATTAAATAGAGCTGGCTGTCACCTATTCTTTTCTGAAACCATGTAGAGCTCCTCTGAGAGAGCCCTGGGGCATATGTGGTCGCCCGCCCTGTTTCTATTCCAGGCAGAGAGTGGCAGGAGCAGCAATGAGGGGAGTCCAGACCTCTGGCCACTGATCCCATTTAATTGGTAACAGCCACATACAGAACACAAAGGGGAAAACTTAAAAAGACAGATGAAACCTCAGGCCAGCCCTTGGCTCACTTGGGAGAGCGTGGTGCTGATGACACCAAGTCAAGCGTTAAGATCCCCTTACCAGTCATCTTTAAAAAAAAAACAGCAAAAAAAACCCCAGAAAGATGAAACCTGTATCTCCTCTCCTCCCAAATAAAAACTAAAAGCACGATTTAGCATAATCTTGCCTAGACTTCCACGGGGAGAAGTTTGCACACTAGATGTTTTTATGTAAAGACTGCCAGGTCAATTAAGATCCCCAGTGCTTAAAGGAGTGAGGTGGCAGGAAGTGGGGAGCCGGCAACAGTTTTCTTGTCTCCCACCTCTCCAACAACTACCCTGATGTCCCAGACACTGCCTCCCTTTCCAGCAAACTGGTGGAGTGGGCGAACTTCATAAGTGTCCTCTCTCTCCTCTTTTAGACCTCCTCAGTCTAGTCCCAGAAACCTCTGGTGGTTTCTATGTCCTACTTTAGAGCCTCCAGACTTTTCCCAGGTCCTTCCTCTATCAAAATGTACCTGTCCCATTCCCTCAAGGCCTTACTCTTTACTAAATGTTAGTGATATAATTCCAGATTAAAAAATACTAATATTTTGGTTATTTTGTTTCCCATCAGTCCCAGGTAGGAGTTTCAAAGAATACATTATGAAGAATATTAAATCAACAAAGATTTTGGAGGGCCTATGTTATACCCAACATTGTGCTAGATCCTATAATTATACAAAGGAACAGAAAAATTGCCACAGTGAGTCTGTCCAGCTTAGTTGCTAACATCAGCAACAAAGAATGTGCTCTGAAAAAAACTTAGGTGAAACATTTATACAAACTTTCTGGCAGGCGATTTAGCCAAATGTAGCAAAAGCCTTGAAAATTTATATGATCTTTGACCCTGTAATTTTGCTCCTAAGAATTTGTACGAAGGAAGTAATCAGAAATACACACAAAGATGTACGTACAATGATGTGTATTACAACATTATTTATAATACCAAAAACTTGAAAACAACCTAAGTATCCAAAATAAGGGATTAAGTAAATATTTAGTTCTGCATCCATATGACATAATACTGTATATACGTTTATGTTATATTAGTAAGTGATTATTTAAAGACAAGAAAAATGTATTTATTGCTGAGTGTGAGCATTTTTGTTTTAATTTTATGCATGGAAAAAAGACTGAAAAGATATACCCTAAATATTCAAAATAATGGTTATTGTAAAATGATAAGATTATTAATGACCTTTTTTGGGATACATGTTCTAAATTTTTCACACAAAAAAATTCCTTTTTAATTGGAAAAATAAACAATGAAACTTATCTATTTTTAAAATTTAATATCCCCTGAGAGGGACTGTTTGTCTTCCTTGGAACATCAAAGATTAACTATATTCCTAGCTTTTCCTAATGTTACTATTTATAATTTTGCATTTACAAATGTGTTTAACATTTTTAATCTTTTTGATTTATGGTTCGTAACTTCTCATACTATTATTTTTTTTGAACAACTTATAGACTCACAGAAGGTTGCAGGAAATATATAGAGAAGTCCCATGCACCCTTCCTCTGTATCTTCCAAAGTTACCATCTTATACAACTACAGTGCCATATTAAAACCAAGAAATTGACATTGTTACAATCCACAGTGTGTATTTAGATTTCACCAGTTATATGTGTAATAATTTGTATGCGGGTGTGTGGGAGGGTGACTGTTTAGCTGTATATAATTTTATCACATATACTGCCTTGTATAACCACCGCCACAATCAAGATTTCCATCACCACAAGGATCCCTCATGTTGCCCTTTCATGACCACAATTCCCTTTCTCCCTCTCCACTTCCCTAACCCCTAGCAGCCACTAATCATTATTCCATCTCTATAAATGTTTCATTTCAGGAAGGTTATGTAAATGGAATCATACAGAATATTACCTTTGGGATTGGCCTTTTTCATTCAGTTTAATTCAGTTTAATTCAGATTCAGAGAAATCTGGAGATTCCTCCAGGTTGTTGTGTGTATCAATAGTTCATCCCCTTTTCTTGCTGAGTATTATCCCAAGTTATAGATGTACCATAGTTTGTTTAACCATTCATCCACTGAAGGACATCTGGGCTGTTTTGGTTTGGGCTATTACAAAAAAATTTTCTATGGACATTCATGTACATCTTACTATTTTTTTTAAATCCTCATCCAAGTACCCAAGAAAGCTTCCTCCTATATACCAGGACTTGTTGAACAAACCCACATTTACCTTACCCATACTGGCATAGTTTTATGAGAAACAAGCTAGGTTAAGAAAAGAACAGAGAGAAAAAAAAAAAAGAAAAGAACAGAGAATTACACGACATTTTCTTGCTGAATTATGTTTTTTTATTTATCTGTTTCTGCCCATGACTGAATTGCCTCTGTACCTAGGGCAGGGCACAGGGCCTAGCATAGAGTATCTAGAAAATGTTAGGATCTCTAGGGGTAGGTGGGGCCCAGATATGGATGTCTTATAACAAGGTCCATAGATTATAATGGGCAGTCAGTGTTAAGAACTACTATTTAGCTGAATAAACAAATACATAAAGGGAAAGAGAGAAAGCTCATGTAGGAAAAGGTACACTCAGGACAGGGGGAATGTTGATGTTCTATGATTTTTCTTCACCTCAGAGACCAAGAGGGCTGTGTTCAGATAAACCTCTAGACTGCTTGATAAGCGATCAGTAATTTCCAGTGCTGTGTTTGAGAGCTATTATTAAATCCCTATAGCTGAGTGGGGCAAAGAAAAGACAGCTGTCATTTGCTCTGTGAGGCTTTACCTATTTGAAAGGCTGACCCGCATATCTTTTTTTCTTTTTTTTTTTTTAACAAGGGGATCTGAACCCTTGGCTTGGTGTTGTCAGCACCACGCTCTCCAAGTGAGCAAACCGGCCATCCCTATAAATGGATCCAAACCCACGGCCTTGGTGTTATCAGCACCGCACTCTCCCAAGTGAGGCATGGGGCTGGCCCAGACCCACGTATTTTTTAAGCCCCAGACAGCTTCTGGAGTTTGATGGAAAAAGCAATTGGTGATATGAATTACTTGGAGGTGCTCGTTTGTCTAGATGGCATAATTATATTTGGCAGAGCTTTGGAGGAGAGAAACAATGGCTCCTTATGTTACCGAATCACTGGGGAAACATAACCTGAAATTGTCCTTAGGCAAATACCAGTTCTGCCAGACCTCAATAAAATATGTTGGGCATATAAAATCGCAGCAGGGGCTGGGCACAGACCCTAGAAACACCATTGAATGACCAGGGCTCAACATTTAAAGACATTTGGGAGATTCAATAGGTACTACAGCAGCTGTTTTAAGAACTGTTCAAAGATGAAAAAACTCATCAGTGAGTTGACTCAGGGTGGTCAGAATTGGAGCACACATCAGAAATGCTGTGCAAAGAGCTGAGGAGTTGGAGACGGAGGGGAAGGCAGGCACAGAATGCCAGGCCTGGCAGTCAAGAAGAGTGTTTGGGGCATAACTATGTAACGTACTAAAACAAAGCTGTCTTTGCTGAGGGACCCCCCCCAAAAAAGTAAACAAACAACAAAAGAGTTTTCAAAACTTCTCTCACGCGCCTTTTCTCTTACTTGAACCTTTTGGAGATTGTCAAGCTTCTTGGCTCAGGGTTCTGTCCACCTCCAAGGCCTTTTAAAAATTGATGCCAGTTTTGATGACTTAGGAGCTGTACTATGTCATAAAGACACAGAGGAGAAGATAACCATTGATTTTTGCTAATTAGAATCTGTCAGCTGGTGAGATTTGGGATCTGATTCAAAAATTCAAGCTTGTAGCACAAAAGTAGACAATCATGGACAACATCCTTAGGCACTTGGTGCCCTGGAAGGCAGGGACCATAGGCCTGGGCTGATTGTTTGAGCGAAAGGCATCTCCTTTATGCTGGAAAGTTGAACTATTGGCCAGGTAAGGAGAGCGAGGAGGAAGGAGTAGAGGAAGTATAAGCTCAGTCTCTGGAATTGAGAAGGCATCTGTAAAATGCTTTCCCTAAACTTGCTTGGAGTCAAGTAAGTTCTAATCAAGAAGGCAAGCCCTGCGTCACACTTTTGTACAGACCCTCAGAATGCTTATTTCAGCCTCCTTCTGCCCTACTCAGAGGGGCAGGTTGAAATCTCATATTGAAACGTGGAAAGACTATGACCCAGAGGTCCTTTGTTCTCCTCCAAGCTAAGAAGTGAAGTAAGAACTGACAGGATCCAGGTGTGTGCCCTGGGGACAGCATCTATCTTTCTCCAGGAAAAAGTATAACCATGGCAGCCCAGGTGCTGTCCACCATCAATTAAATAGTTGAAAAAGGTAGTAGTGTTGCCAGATGCAGGACAGGTGACAGCAAGAAAGGAAGCACAGGGTTGCTTCAGTGGTAATGCAGTGCTGTGGGCCCTCAGTGGCAACTGTGAGTATGACCCTGAACAAGAGGCCAAAAAGTTCCTCAACTGGTCACATTCAGGTCTCCCCTCCATCAGGAACTCCACAATTGAACAGCCAAGATTGGCCTCAGAGGAAATAGAAGGGAGCAAAGGCATTGGCAGAATGCTGTCTCGGATTTGTAGAAAGAGGCATCTACGGCATTTGGTTTATCTTGGTGTTGTGCCAAAGTGTGTTGGGGAAGGACTTGATCCTCTGTGCACATCTCGGTCAGAAGAGGCACTATCCTCTTCTGTACTCATTTGGAGGTTGATGGAAGGAAACAATAAGTAGGTCTTCCTTTGTAATGACTCCAGGGTTTTTGCCCCAGGCAGTTTATAACATGCAGTTGTTGAGGCTTTAGACTTATTTAGACATGAATTCAAATCTTGCCTTTTACCACTTATTAGCTGTGTGAGCCTGAGCAATTTAATTCACTTCTCTGAACCTTAGTATTCCCATCTGTAAAATGAGAATGATAATACTTATATATAGTTATAGTGCAGTTTGAATCAAATAATGTTCAATGGCTGACATTTAATAAGTATTCAGTAGATTGCTATTATTACTATAATTTGGGTTGATTACTGTAAATTTTCATCTGCAACAAGACAATTTTGGATAATGAAGAAAACATAAGCTTTGAAGCTAGACAGGTTCAGGTTTGGATCCTGGCTCTACTGCTTTCTATGCTAGGTTGGGCAAGCCAGTGTCCTTATCTATACTATGGAACATTCCAAATGATCACCAATATTTACTTCATAGGCAGTGGCAGATCCAGGTTTTGTTGGGCCTGAAACTAATACCATTTGAGGTTAAAAAAAAAAAAAAAAAAAAAGTCTTTTAAGTATAAAATTAGGTACAATCCTGAGCCTTTATTTAGAATGAGAAAATAAATCATAAGAAACAACAAGTTTTTAAAACAGACAAATACCATTTCTATTCAGGAAATTACTAACGCAGGCACTGAGGACTACACACAATAGTGAGGAAAAGATGGAGGTCTCTTATTGGCTCTAGGAGTTAAATCATTGATGATCTAACATCAATGTAATTGTTGGGGAAAGTTTGAGTTTGGAGACACCAGTCCTACATTTCCGGTTCCATTAGCATCTGACCTTAACTTGCTCGGTGAACTTGGGAAAATAGTTGTACTATTTGGACCTATGTTTCTGTAGCTATAAAATAAGGAAGTTGCACTGGATTATTGATTCCCAAGTTTCTACCATTAAAGACAATCTCATAAAACCAAAAAAAAAAAAAAAAAAAAACCAAAAACAAAAAAACAGACAAATACCACAAACATCACAAAATCAAGAAAATAACATATTTTTATTATGTTAACTGACACACCTCTACACTACTTCTTTTTCTATATTTTTAGCTGCATGTCCTTTGATCAGCTCTTCATCCAATACCACTTTTGTAGTGTAATTTCTTTTTTTTTTTTTTTAAAGATGACTATGTGGTGTCAGCACCACGGTCTCCCAAGTGAGTTAACCGGCCATCCCTATATAGGGATCCAAACCCATGGCCTGTATGTTATCAGCACCACCACACTCTCCCAAGTGAGCCACGGGCCTGCCCCTTGAAGCGTAATTTCTATAGGGAGAATAGAAAAACAACGTAGTTTTAGTTTTAGAAAAGTCTCAGCATTGCAACTAATCACTGGTTAATATCACATGAATTTTCTGGATTGTCAAATTTGGGAAAACCTCTATCAAACCTCTGTCATTTCTTTTACATATGAGTTGTAAGACTTTAGGAAATGTCAAGTGTTATATATATAGTGGCTAATCTCCAATAAGCTTTGAATGGACTACTTTAGAAATGTTCTCGCAAGTCATTCCTGCACTGGTACAGCCAGCAATGACTTAACTATACACAGAGGAGACAGCAAGCCACATAAATATATCCCACTAACCCCAGATAAATGTATCTGCAACTCAATTTCTCCTCAGTTGGAGCCCCCAAATGCCTGTTCCCACTCCAGCAGCACTCAACCTGAAGAGAAGAATGATGGAGGGGAATAAAGAATGGAAAGAGATAACGGGGGCCAGTCTGTGGCTCACTTGGGAGAGTGTGGTGCTGATAACACCAAGGCCACGGGTTCGGATCCCTATATAGGGATGGCTGGTTAGCTCACTTAGGGAGAGCGTGGTGCTGACAACACCAAGTCAAGGGTTAAGATCCCCTTATTGGTCATCTTTTTAAAAAAATAAAAAATAAAAAGAGATATCGGGCTTAACTAATTCCATTTTGTCAACCTAAATAACAGAGAGAGGATATCTAACATAATGAGTTTAATTGGGAATAGTACATTGCAGTGGGAATACGTGTGCCATAGTAAACTATATGTGTATTCAGGGAGGTGAAGGAAGACAAAGGTTTTTAAAGGAAAATAGTGGAGAATTACATAATTTGTGGATAATTATCTTTGGCTACAAAGATCAATAACAAGAGTGACACCAGTTCAAGATTAGACAGGCAGTCTGGACAGATACCCTATCAGAAGTATTTTTTGTGTAAGGTTGTGATGACCTTTGTGTGAGGCTGTAGTTTTGCAGAGTCCTTTGTGATAGTTCTCATTATCAAGCATACCTGCACGAGAAACACTCCCTTTGTGGCTTTATATTGTCAGTGTTGTTTTTGTTTATTTGTTTGTTTGTTTTTTAACACAAGTGACTCCATTTTGATTCTGAAAACTCACAATTTATAACTTATTTTCACAAAATTTACAAAAATCTATGGCCATGTGAACTCATAGGGCCCTTCCCAGAGGTTTGAAAGAGTCCGTGCAAGGGAGAGGCCCTGGGGTTTAGGCTTCCTTAACTTCAAAGCAAATCCACCTTTGATCATGGGTTTGTTGATAGGATTAAATGAGATAGTTGAAATGAAAGTGCTTAGTACAGGGCCTAGCTCTTAGTAAATATTACCTTCTTCCTCCCTTCCCATGGTGAAAATAATGTCTATATTACTCTATGTGACCCAAATAAAAACCAGGCTCCCCCATGGCCAGGTCTGTGCGTGGAACTGCATATAAGAAAACGGTCCGATAACAAAGAGTAATTTAAAAGCTCTGGCTAAGTTCAACTCTCCCTGGTCTCAAATTTGGCTTCACGAAAGAGCAGCTCTGGTAAAGACAAATCTCTCATTAGAAAGCAAAGAAAAGCAGAAAGGGCAAAAGTGTTTTCCAGCTTGGATAAGTTAGACAACATTTAGTTTTAATACATCTTGTGCCTTCACATGTAGATTCAAAGTTTAAAATGTAGTCCCCTCAGATATACATTTAAAATACTGTAGTGTTGTGAACTCCACTAATCCAATTTGGAAAAAAAACATCCCAGAAGGACGACAACTCAGAGGAAACCTGGTAGAGCTAATCTAAGGCAGAAAAGCCTTCACCACCATTGAACTCTAGACCTGTTCTGTGGCAAACGATGTTCTAAAGGAGGACAGCAACAGAAATCCTAAAGGAAAAATGGACCGATATAACTGTATAAAACTTAAAATAGCTGTGTGGTTAAGGTAAACATCAAATGTCAAACAAAAAACAGGAGGAAAAAGTATTTGTTATTCATATTACAAAGGATTAATAGCCCCAATCCAGAAGTCAGTTAAAATTTTAAAAGCATGAGGAATCCAGTAGTAGAACTGTCAAAGAAAATGAACAAGTCATTCACAGAGGAAGAAATACAAAATGCAAAAATTAAAAGAATTTGGAAGGACTTAGGGAAACCAAGCCCTCTCACCATGCTGTTGGGAATGTAAATTATTTCAGTCTTTATGCAGGCCAATTTAACAACACGAAATAACACTATCATTTAAGGAGCTATTTGCCAAGCACTCTGTGAAGTGCTTTAAACTGATAGACTCATTCAATCCTAACTCAATTTTATTGACATTTAATGTGCATCATTTGTTATAATGAAACACTCAAGACCCTTTACATACCCAACAATAGGATTTTGGTTAAATGGAACATGGAACTTCTATACAATAGGATTGAAAATATCTATATTTACTACCATGGAAAGCTTTCTAAAATGTAATAAGTTTTTAAAAAAGAGCTGCAGAAGAAAAGTATAATACACCATTTCATAACATAAAAAATTTATAAATACATGTCTGTGTGTGTATACATATACAGAAAAATTTCTGGGATATACAGCAAAATGATAACAGTGGTTGTTTCTAGGTGGTGGGATTGTAGATAATCTTGATTTTCTATTTCATATTTTTCTTTCTTTTATTTGACTTTTTTCTACTTTACACTTTTCTATTATACTTTCTAAATTGTTGCCATCACTACTCCTGCTACCCAGGAAAAGCGTTGGCCTCATGGGCATACAGCCTGTGCAGTTGCAGAGTCCCATCCTTAAAAGAGCTGATGTTTGGTTTAATGCTCTACAGTCACTGATTTGAAATTCTTGCAAGAGCCCCCCACATTTTCATTTTGCACTGAGTCCTAAAAACTACATAGTTGGTCCTGTCAGAAGTATAACTCCCCTCTTCAGCTCTCACCCTGAAATGTGTTACTCTACAACCACCAACCACCACTGTGAGAATTTGACACTCTCATTTTCCTTCCTTCAAGTAGAAGCAGAAAAACCTTTCAACAAGGAGGCTTTTGACTTTTTTTTACCCTTTCCCTGGAAAGGGAGAGAAAACCTCTGAGGGCAGATTATTTTCCTTCCCCACTAGAGTTTAGCGTCACATTCTCCCAGCTCCTGAAAGGATGGATTGTGAGAGTCTGTATTAGGGTATCTGTCCATACCTACCGAGTTGCCAATTCCTGTAGCAGGAGAAAAATTTGTTCTGGGCTTCCACAATCAATTCCAGCCACTGCCTTAGCATCATTTGCATGTATGTAAATTTACATATGTAAATTGTCTTTAAGTCATTTAGTAATGAACTTTCATGCCTAGGGCCTTCCTATGCAAGGTCATCGTGATATCGCTGAGTAGTTTAGCAACAACACAGAGGAACAGCTAGAGCCGATCTTCATGCCCATGAGATTTCCTATAGTTTATTCCTGTCAACAAAGCTATTGTCAGGAACAGTTTAATGTAATCAATAACTTGAGCATTCCTTTCATTGTGCACTCCTTCCTTCAGATCTTTTGTAAAGATTTATTTTTTTAATTAGCCACACCCCAGCTTATCCCTAAGAAATCATGCTTTTGAAACATCAAAACAATTTTCTTAACCTCCTTTATCGTTATCTTTGTTTCCTATTTCTAAAACAATATCTACTCAGAGGAAAAGGGGTCACAATTTTATGGTGACTCAATTCTCTTAACAAGAGAGGTTGTGACATTTTGTCTAAAGCTTTTTATGGTTAAGTTATATTATATCCACCTAATGTTTTGTCTTCATGCTATTTATTCCTTTAAATAAACCCAGTTAACTAGATAAGCACTATAGAAATCACATTTCCTTTAACAAATTTTTTGGTTCAAATACCCTCTACTTTACTAGCTTTTCTGACATGACAGTCAGACTCCCCAGTTCTTGAGTGACCTCCATTGTCACATAAACAAAAACTTTTATTAAATTATGGATATTTTTGAACCACACAAAAGTATAGAGAATAGTACAATGAAGTTCCAGGTACCCATTACTCAGCTTCGACAACTATATCCTGTCAATCATAATCACCACATTTTAATTTTGTTTCCTGATTTAGAGGAAATTTTGATCATTAGATTCTAACTAAATTCAGCCATATTTATATTCTCACTTGAAATAAAGCTGTTACCTATGTAGTAGTTATCTAGTTAGAATCTAAAAGCATACCCATTTCCAGATTTTTCATCTGCTCTCCACTCCCTCTCCTCCTCACCCATGAACTGCTGAAGTCCTGCTTCAGCGAGGGGTGGGTACCCGGAAAAAGGGAGAGGGAGGGTCAGTGAAAATAACAAACACAGACAGAGACCTCAATGCATCAATATGCACGTTCTCTCTCTGCGGGCTGTCAGCCTGTTGCAGCTGGAGCCCAGTAGAGCATGAGACAATGCCTTTTATTTAGATTTTTCTCTGCAGGGGGGTTTTAGGTCCAGCTTAAATCAATAGTCCAAAAAGCAGGGAGGAAACTTTTTTAGAGGTCAGTATGTCTTAGGTGATCAACTTGTGCTTCTTTTTCCTGGAATCAGGTTATCAGATCGGCCATCCCTTCATTGTCTTGAAGTTACCTCGTGACTTTTTTCTGTTAGCAAGCTGTGGTTAATATCCACCCTGTTAACAGGGTGGGAGCCAAATGTAAAAAGAACAGTGGATATTTGAGCAGCATTATCATGCACATTTTTTTTTTTTTTTTTTTTTTTTAAAAGATGACCGGTAAGGGGATCTTAACCCTTGACTTGGTGTTGTGAGCACCACGCTCAGCCAGTGAGCGAACCGGCCATCCGTATATGGGATCCAAACCCGGGGCCTTGGTGTTCTCAGCACCGCACTCTCCCGAGTGAGCCACGGGCCGGCCCTATCATGCACATTTTAAGGTTATGCATTGGCGGTGGCCCTGTAATCTTGATCTAAATGTCAAAGTGTCATTGTGCACAGCACCATCCCTCACCAAACCAGTTACATTTACCTCTTGGGTCTAATTTTGCAGGTTTAATAATTTTACAGCATATATTTTTATCCCAATATCTAATTCTTAATGATTTATTTAAAACTGGATACCACCAAGTAAAGGAAATTCTACGGTTTTATTCCCATATACTTAATTTGTCCCAATAATTTCTCATTAATGCCAACCATTCTCTTGCCATTAATACAATCTCCAATAAATGATGTTTTCCAACTTACATCATATTTTGGACGTCCCCTGGGAGGATACCAAATTTTTCCCTTTATCATTTTATATCCCATGTAACCATATACCCAGATGGTGGGAAGAGGATGGGGACTTCTTTTATTTATTAATTTCTCTGGTAAAGGCAATTGCCCATGATTAATTGTGACCGATGTTTTTGAGACATCCATTGGCATAATTAATTGACTCAAAAGGGACAATTTGAAATTGTTCAATCTTCCCAGATCTTTGGTGGGACTATCTAATTTTATGACAACAACTGTTTGTGTGTCATTTTTTGCATCTTTTGGAAACTCATGAAACTGCCACGCTGACCAAAACATCAAGACAGAGTAAAAGCAGGACCACTATGCCGAGGCAGAGATCTTTACGGTTGCAGCAAGTGCTCGTAGCTGTGGCACTGCCAGCAGCTCTCCCTCCGGCGGCCTTGCCAACTCAGAGAGGGCAGCCCAAGACAATTCCTTTAGGATCCTGCCATGGCGTGGACCACGCCAATGAGCTGCAGCCAGCATTTGAACCAGCTAACTGATCTAATCCTCTCAACTATGTAAATATAAGACAGGAGTACTTTCAGAATAGATTTATTTGGCATTCTGCAGAAGAGGCAAAATTGCCTTCTGATTGATCTTTCCAGGGCAATTCCATTTCAATTCTTTACTTCCTGAAGAAGTGAACGATAAAAGCATTAGAATAAAACTCATTTTTTAGACCTTTAGTTCAAAGATCTGTTTAAAAGCATACCTCGTGTCTATGCATGTGAGAGTGGATGTTAGGTAAAAAAGGCAAGAAAAGCAAGGCTTGGAGGGAATACAGTGAAGGAGAATTAAGTTATGGATAATAGTTCTAGGCTCTCTCTGGAAGACTATATCTCTTTTAAACTTCCCAGCAACTTCAGGTATAATCTACTTCCCATTTTACATATGAGGAAACTGAGGAAACAAATCTCAGAAGTCCTGTGGCTCAAGACACCCAGCTTGTGAGAGTTGCAGGAGAGAATTGAATTTTATTTGTCTGATTCCAAAGCTTCACTCTTTCTATGTAAGTGGTAGGGTCAGGAGCACTGGGCACTGGCCTAAAAAATCGATTGGGGTCCCTAGGACAATCCCTTTTGAGGCCTGAGGCTACAAACGAATGCCACTGTATAATGAGACTTTCTTTCTCATCAGCTGGTCTCCTAAATTAGTTGAAGGCCTTCAATATAATACAGGCAGATGAATCTTGATTATAATACAGCAGTGTGGACTTTGTTGCAACTGCTATGCTTAAAAAGGTAGAATGTGGTTGACTTACAACATTTTCTTTTTAAAGAATAGGGTAGTTCTTTGTGCTTGGTCAGCTCAGCCACCGAATGCCTGGCTCCTCTCCATAACAGACAGCACTGCACCCAGCCAGGCCCTAAAAAGCAAGGGTTCCGTAGCCATTTGTCTGGGACAGCACTGGGTTACAAGACCTTCACCCAATCCATACTGCTGATGTTGCTCCTAGGAGACCCGCTGGTGGCAGTTGTTGCTGTTCCTCTCTTGAACAGACTAGGCAAGAAATATTTCCTCAGGAAGCCCCCAGCTTGCTGGAATAATGTCACCCACCACCTTCTTCGACATCAGCATTTACCCTACCTGCCTGGATCTAGAAACTGATCTCTCTAGACTAGAGATCATCCCTTTTCTTCCCCACTGAGTGGGAGGACAAGAAGCAACTTTAAAACTTGCTTATCTTTTACTCATACTTAGTATGTCTGTTTTGTCTGTATGTGAAGGCCCAGTCATCCAGAGCTAGGAAAAATTCTGCTCTTACATCTAACTTTGGAACCAAGAAATCAATTTTTATTCAAACACATTCTTCCTCCACAAAGCATAGCAGTTGGGGTGGATTAGAGGCAGCATGAGGTTGCAGGATCCAAGAGAGACAGGAAGGAAAGCACCACTGAAAGGAAATGAAGGGAAGTTTCTCTCAGGAAAGGGAGAAGATATCCTCAGAGGGTTAAGCAGGCAGCAGTGAGGACCATAAATTCATGGTTCAGGAGAAAAGGAGAAGGAGCTAAGTACCAAGTACGATGCTAAATGCTTTACATACACGAAGTGAGGAAGGACTAGAAATGGGGAGAAATTTATGTATGTTATTACAGTAGTTCAGGCGAGAAGTGATGAGCGGCTTAATAGAGCGGTGGCAGTTTAAATGGAAAAGAAAGGTTAATGCAAGATTCATTATAAAAAGGAGACTTGACCTGACTTAGCAACTGACTAGGTGTAGAGGTCAGGGAGAAGGAGAAAACCAAGAGAGCTTTGCATTTTCACAGTGACTGGGAAGATAAGGGGACATTAATGGGAAAACAATTGTCAGAATATGGATGTAGACGAGGTTGATCAATTTGATTTTGAACATATTTAATCTTTTAAAAATTTTATTACGCAAATTTTTGAACATAGAGAAAAATAGAGTAGAATATTGAAGCCTCATATACCTAGCTTAATGATTATCACCTCATGACCAATCTTGTTTCATCAATACCCTTACCAGTTCCTCCCCTCCCTGAATCAGATTATTTTGAGGTAAATCCCATACATCATCTGATATCACCCACAAACACATCAGTATGTATTTCTTTTTTTTTTTTTTTTTTTTTTTTAAAGATGACCAGTAAGGGGATCTCAACCCTTGGCTTGGTGTTGTCAGCACCACGCTCAGCCAGTGAGCAAACCGGCCATCCCTATATAGGATCCGAACCCGTGGCCTTGGTGTTATCAGCACCGCACTCTACCGAGTGAGCCACGGGCCGGCCTAGGGCCCGAGTATTTCTAAAAGATACTTTTGGGCTGGCCTGTTAGATCAGTTGGGGAGAATGCAGTGTTATAACACCAAAGTCGAGGGTTCGGATCCCTGTACCAGCCAGCCACCCCCCCAAAATAATAATTAATTAATCAAAAATAAATAAAAGATGCTCTTAATATAACCACATACAATTATCGCACCTAAAAAATTAACATTAAGCCTTTAATGTCATCGACTATCTCATAAGTATTCAAATCTCCTCAATCGTTTCCTTGTTGTTTGTATTTGATTGGTTGAAATCAGGATCCAAATAAGCAGACTCATTGAATGTTCAATTCTGTCTGAAACAGTCATACGAAAATATCAGCAGGAAATTGAAATTTGGGGTCCAAAACTCAAGGAAGAAGTAGAATCCAGAAATATAGATTTTGAAATCATTTTCCTACAGGGAGTAAGTGGAGCTATTTGAATAGATAAAACTATTGAGCAGCTATCATAGGGAGAGAATATAGCAATAAAAATGGCCCAAGGATAGAACCTTGAGGAACAATTACATTTGGGAAGAGGAGGAAGAGACACCAAGGATGAGTATGGGGGTCAGGAGAGAGGGAGTAGTTTGAGAAAGAAAAAAGTTGAAAAGTTGAAAAAGTAAACAAGATAGTGTAACTGAAACCAAGAAATGAAAGTATTGTGTGGAGAGAGGACCTGTTTTCTATCAAAAGAGCCTTGGCAGAGAGTAGAACAGCAGTTACCAGAGACTAGACAGGGGCGGGAGGAAGGGAAAACAAGAACAGGCTGGCCAACAGGTACAAAATGACAATTAGATAGGAAGAATAAGTTCTGATGTTCTATAGCCCCCCCAAAATGATAAATGCATGAGGTAATGGATATACTAACTACCCTGACCTCATCGTTATACAATATATATATGTATCAAAGAATCATATTGTACTCCATAAATATGTACAATTACGATGTCTCAATTAAAATTTTTTTAAAAAAATTAAAAGAGCCTTGGGCTAGGATTTAGTCCCTGCTCTGTTGTATGACTTTCCACTTGTGTTAGGTTGAGCTAGTTGTCTCCCTAAGCCCAAGATTCTTCAGATATAAAAAATGAACAAAATCAGTTTCTCTGGTTAAAAGGCAGCTATGTGGATCAAATGAGAATGCATGTGAAAATGGCCTTTGTTGACTGTAAAGCACTGGACAAACATGAGAGGCTGTTCATTCAGAAAACCTTCATAATTATTTTAATAAATAATGTGAAAATGTAACAACTGTTGAATGGAGGATTTAATGTTTTTAATATTGGAAAATCCTGAATTTGAAAGGCTTATATTTGTATAGATAAATATTTTTAATATGAGTATTAGAAATTCTGTGAATTTCCTAGAAATTTGTTGTCCTTACTGTCCATATAATTGGATATAATTCCAGTTATCTTAAATATAATAAACTCCCATCAGATTAAAAAAAAAAGTCTCATTAAATATGATGGCTAGCTTTTATTGAGCATTTCCTGTGTGCTGGACATTTTTCTAAACCCTCTACATACCTTAACTCACTTAATCTTCACAAAAACCTTATGAGATAGGTACTATTATTAGCCTCATTTTACAGATGAGGAAACTAAGGCTGAGAGAATAAGCTAACTTGTCCCAGGTCACACAGCTAGGAAGTGACAGAACCACATCTCAAAACCAGAGCCTGAGGCCGAGCCCGTGGCACACTCGGGAGAGTGCGGCGCTGGGAGCGCGGCTCCAGCCGCGGGTTCGGATCCTATATGGGAATGGCCGGTGCACTCACTGGCTGAGTGCCGGTCACGAAAAAGACAAAAAAAAAAAAAAAAAAAAAAAAAAACCCAGAGCCTGACCGCTTGCTACACTGAACTTCCTCTTAAAAATATGCCTTGGAAAATTAGAAGATCACTATATTGTAACCCTAATAAATTACCTATCAACATTGAGCATCAAAGGCAGCTATCATCACAAAGAGAGACAACCAGACATTATGTGGCTCCTGAGAGAAGCATACAGCATCATGCATGAATCAGTTTTGCCTTAAAAAAAAAAAAAAATTGAACCTGAATGCAACAAAGCCATTTTAAGGTTAGAGTTTCCAGATAAAATTAAGGATGCATAGATAAAACTGAATTTCAGATAAACTTTTTTTTTTTTTTTTTTAGTGTAAGCATGTCTCATGGAATATTTAGTATAACCCGTATTTGGGACATACTTATACTAAAAAGTATCTGTTGTTTATCTGAGTTTCAATTTAATTGGGAGCCCTATGTCTAGCTAGGGCTGGGTCTGGAGCTCACAGACCCCTCAAGCCTGTTCAAAGACTGGGTGGCAAATACTTCATATGCCAGGCTGGTCCCCAGACTCCTCCCACACAGGTCTATGAGCTAGGTAACTGGCAAAAAGGTCCTTGGAGCTGTAAGTTCTAGAGCATGTCTGAGCGCAGTGGATGCCCAAGGCAGTTGATGCCAGCCAAGGTGGTGGCCCCACGTATGTGCACTAACTCCACCCACACACACCTCATTTACAAAGAATGCTCTGCACCACCCCCAACCAGACCTAAGGTGAGGGGGCCTGATTAAATTATTCTATTTTCCCACCACCCTACTTTTTATTTATTTATAATAGACATGTAGTAATTGTACATAGTTATGAGGTACAGAGTTCTATTATTGTCTAGCACTACTGTAGACCACCAGAACTTATTTTTTCTATCTAGCTGTAATTTTGTATTCATTAACCAACCTCTCCCTATCCCTCCTAACCCTACCCTTCCTAACCTCTAATAACCATGATTCTATTCTCTACTTCTATGAGCTCAACATTTTTTAGCTCCTATATATGAGTGAGAACATGCAATATTTAATTTTCAGTGCCTGATTTACTTCACTTAACATAATGTTTTCAAGGCTCATCCATGTTTCTTTCTTTCTTTCTTCATTTATTTATTTATTTTTATATCACCTTTCAGGTTCGTCCATGTCACTGCAAATGACAGTATTTCATTCTTTTTTACAGCTGAATATTATGCCATTCTGTATGTATACACCACATTTTCTTTATCCATTCATCTGTTTCTGGACACCTAGGTTGATTCCATATAGTGGCTATTGTGAATAGTGCTGCAATAAACATGAGGGTGTGGATAGCTCTTTGGTATGCTAATTTCCTTTGCTTTGGATAAATACCCAGCGGTGGGATTGCTGGATCATGTGGAAGTTCTACTTTTAGTTTTTTGAGGAACTTCCATACTGTTTTCCATAATGGCTGTATTAATTTGTATTCCCACCAACAGTGTACGAGTGTACTTCAAAAAGTTCGTGGAAAAGTAGAATTAAAAGATAATATGAAGGTCAGAGGTTTGGATCCCCATACAGGCCAACCACCAAAAAAACAAATAGCCAAAAATAAAAGATAATATGAATCTTTTCATGAACTTTTTGAAGTACCCTTGTATGAGTTCCCTTTTCTCCGTATCTTCACCAGTATTTGTTTATTTTTTTGTCTTTTTGATACTAGCCATTCTAACTGGGGTGAAATGATATTTCAATGGGGTTTTGATTTGCATTTCCCTGATGATTAGTGATGTTGGGCAATTTTTCATATGCCTGTTGGCCATTTTTATGTCTTCTTCTGAGAAATGTCTATTCAGGTCATTTGCCCATTTTTTTAATTGGATTTTTTTCCCCCTGCTGTCGACTTCTTTAAGCTCCTTGTACATTCTGGATATTAATCCCGTGTCAGAAGAATACTTTGCAAATATTTTCTCCCATTTTGCATGTTGCCTCTCCGTTCTGTTGATTGTTCCTTTTGCTGTGCAGCCCTGCATTTTTTATTTGCTAAATCTGGCAACCCTACTTTAGACCCAACTACTCGTTTACGAGAAACACAAAAGACAGAATAAAATATTAAAGGAACTGTGATGAGACAATCAGCACCAGACTATGGGTAAATGTACAAGACAAATAACCACATTTCTTCAATAAAGAAATGTCAAGGGGAAAGAGAGAGAAAAATCTATAGACTACAAAGAGAATTAAGAGACACAAAACCCAATCACAATGTGAAGACTTTACTTGGAGTCTGATTTAGACTATTAAAAAATCACGACATTTGTGATAATATTGGCAATTTGAACACTGACTGGATGTTTTATTATATTAAGGAATTATTTTTTTAGTTGTGCTAGTGGTATTGCAACTTTTTAAAAAGAAGTCCTTACTCTTTTAGACACATATTGAAAGGTTTATGGGTGAAATTATATGATGTACGGGAGGTGTTTACCAATAATCTGGAAGGGAGGGAAGAAAGAGAGGTATAGATGCTTGTGATGCTTAAACTTGCTAAAAATTACATGTCATTTCATTACACTTTTCTCTCTACTTCTGGATATGTTTGAAATCCGCCATAATAAAAAAGTTTTAAATAATGCTTAGCATAGTGCCTGACAGACTGTAAACACTTAATATATATTTGTTGGAGGGCAAATGAGTTTATTATTTTTAAAAAGAAAACTCTTATATAGCCATCAAATAGAAAAACACGTCCCACATTGGAGGGAAAGAAGAAAAAAAACAGAAAAACATTTTTGAAATGAATTGCAAGTATGAATATGCCTGAATGCACAAATGAGATTCATTTAGAGACCACACTATACTCAAATGGAAACGATAATGAATTTATTCAGAAAAGGGAGTTTGTTTTTTGAATATAAACAGTTGAGAAACTCTGGGCAGAAGAGGTACATATATTATAAGTAATTTATTTAGGTAAACATACAAGACATTTTTAACTCTCCAATAAGATATTACGCAGAAAACAATTCACTTTAGATTTTTTTCAACATTTATTATTCCAGTGAACTGTTGTGGAAAGCCATGTTAATTTCCTAAAGGCCTTTGGACAGATTTGAGTGCTCACTTGCAAGTGAATTGCCAATTACTAGAAATTAATGACCTCTTGTGCTGAATAATGCACGCGCTTGGCAGAAATAACTTACCAAAATGCAGTGTTGTCAGTTTTGAATGCAATCTTGCCTCACCTGCTGTGTACACAAAGGCAAACAAATTCTTAAGTAACCCTCCCATACAAGGTACAGCTTAATGTGTTTAGGGAAGTGTGTAGTGCAGGTTAGTGAAATAAGCTCTCTGCTTATTTTATGCTTAATATTCTACTATATAGATGTACCATAATGAATTCAACCACTCTCTTATTTTATTTATTTATTTATTTATTTTTTTTAAAGATGACTGGTAAGGGGATCTTAACCCTTGACTTGGTGTTGTCAGCACCACGCTCAGCCAGTGAGCGAACCGGCCATCCGTATATGGGATCCGAACCCGTGGCCTTGGTGTTATCAGCACCGCACTCTCCCGAGTGAGCCACGGGCCGGCCCCAACCACTCTCTTATTAATGGATATTTACTATGCTTGCTATTATAAACAATAATGTATTTTTCCTTATACATTTAGGCTTACATTCAGGTGTTTTAATTTCTGTGGAAGAGATTACTAGAAGTGGGTTCGCTGGACCAAAGAATGTGAATATTCCTAATTTTAATAGATACTAATTACATATACTTTAAAATTAGGGCTACAGGGCCAGCCCGTGGCTCACTTGGGAGAGTGTGGTGCTGATAACACCAAGGCCACAGGTTCGGATCCTATATAAGGATGGCTGGTTTGCTCACTGGCTGAGTGTGATGATGACAACACCAAGTCAAGGATTGAGATCCCCTTACCGGTCATCTTTTTAAAATAAATAAATAAATAAAATAAAATTAGGGCTACAATATGGAATGTTGTCTAAAAAATGCAATCATCTAACTTAATTTCAAATGCTAAGTATATTTAAGCTCTGCTTTAGGTAGAAAACTGGGTTCTTAGACAATCTCTCATTAAGAGTTCTTTTGGTATTGAAAATCTCGTGGTTTATTCTGTTTCGGAGCATCCTGTATCATTACTTCCAGTTTGATATATCTTTCTCTTTTTTTTTTTTTTTTTGGCTGCTGCCCAGTACAGGGCTCTGAACCCTTGACCTTGCTCTAACCAGCTGAGCTAACCAGCCAGCCCTAGTTTGGTATACCTTCCTGTACTAAAATAAGAAAAGAAACATTTTATTTTTTCCCAGCTTTATTGAGGTATATTTGACAAAAAAAAAATTGTAAATATTTAAGGAGTACAGTGCAATGATTTGATATATGTATACATTGTGTAATGATTACCACAATCAAGCTAATTAACATATCCATCACCTAACATAATTACCTTCTTTTTAGAAGAAATATTTTAAATTGTGTCCTTATTACTGTCTCTGAATTCTGAGTGCCATTTCTATCTGTCCTTTCTTGGTCCCTTTTTGCTAGGATAGACCGGTACTTTGCACTCTTTAAAAGGTATTTTTATTGGTATGTGCTATGGTTTGAATATTCATCCTCTCTAGAGCTCATGTTGAAGCTTAATCCCCAATGCAGCAGTGTTAAGAAGTGGGGTCTTTAGGAGGTTACTGGATCGAAAGGGCTCTGTCCTCATGCATAAATTAATCCATTAATGGATTAATGGGTGTATTAGTCCGTTTTCCTTGCTTATAACAAAATACTTGGAACTGGGTAATTTATAAAGAAAACGAAATTTATTGCTTACAGTTTGTGAGGGTGGAAAGTCCAAAGTCTATCTGGTGATGGCGACAGTGACCCAAGGGTCTCACATTGCAAGATGGTGGAAGCAGAGAGAGCAGAGAGAGGGAAAGACAGACTTTCCTCTCTCTTCTTTTAAAGCCTTCAGAACCACACTCCTGACCACCGTTTTTAATCCATTCACTACTGCACAGTCCTATAATCCAATAACCTCTTCAAGGCTCCACCTTTCAATTACCGTAATAGGATTTCCCACCTTCTTAACATTCACAGTGGGAGCTAAATTTCTAATACATGAAACTTGGGGGACACAATTCAAGCTTCAATGAGTTTTGGGGGGATATAATTCAATCCACTACAATGGGTTAACAGATTAATGAGTTATCATGGTAGTGAAACTGATGACTTTATAAGAAGAGGAAGAGAGAACATGTGAGCACGCTCTTGCCCTGCTGCCATGAGATGCTCTGCATTGCCTCGGGACTCTGCAGAGGTCCCCCACCAGGAAGAAGGCCCTCACCAGATGGCACCCCCTTGACCAAAACTGTAAGAAATAAATTTTATTTCTTTATAAATTACCCGGTTTCAGGTATTCTGAATGATAGAAAATGTACTGATAGTATTTGTTCGTCTTTTTTTGTTTAATTTTAAAGATCCCTTTATTTGCTGTTCTTCAAATTCAAAAGTAATAAATGCTTGTATAACCAGTGAAACAATGCAATACAACGATTTATAAAGACAAAGCTAATCATCCCCCAACCTCTTGATTTAATCAATATTAACATCCTACTGAGTAGCCCTCTACAACTCAAAACAGATCAGACATATGTGCTCATATATAACATGTTTGTTTTCACCAAAACATAATCTTATTATATATATTATTCTGCAATTTGTTTCACTTAACTATACATATGTACATATACATACATACAAGAGTACTTCAAAAGGTTCAGGTAAAAATGTTATTAAAAGATAATATGATCTTTCCATGAACTTTTTGAAGATCCGTTGTATATATTTATATATAATATGTGATAATAAACAATATATATTACTTAACAAAATATAACGGAAATATCATGCAGTCTAAGCTCCTTTCCAATTCTAAAATGCATTTCTGTATTCCTTTAGAGAACATACCACCGTTATAATGAATTGTTTAATGTCTCTCTTCCCTCCTACACTGAGAGCTCCGTGAAGGCAGGGGACTTATTTTATTCACCACTATATCCCCAGAATTTAGGGTAGTGCTGTCAGGATAGTTATTGCCTTAAATCTATTTATTCATTGTTTCAGTGCTCCCTGAAACCTTCAGTCTGCCAATACTCAAATATACGTGTCTTTAGGAACTCAGGCCTAAGTCACCGCTTAATGTTATTTCAATGAAACCTAGTTAAAGTACTTGTACATTTTATTTTATTTTATTTTATTTTATTTATTTATTTATTTATTTATTTTTACATTTTAAATATTTGTAAGAATTTGTACTTTTTTGGGCCGGACTGTGGCTCACTTGCGGGAGTTTGGTGCTGATAACACCAAGGCCGTGGATTCGAATCCCTATGTAGGGATGGCCGGTTAGCTCACTTGGGAGAGCGTGGTGCTAACAACACCAAGTTAAGGGTTAAGATCCCCTTACCGGTCATCTTTTAAAAAAAAAAAAAAAAGAATTTGTACTTTTTTGCAAAAGCCCCTCTGCCACAATAATGAATTTTAAGACAGATCATAAATTTAGTAGAAAGAGAGCTCTGAACTCATAATTAGGATTATAGTCCCACCTCTACCATTAATTCACTGTGTGACCTTTCGAAAGTTCCTTATCCTTTCTGGGCCTGGTTCCTCATCTGTAGCTCTAACATTCATTAATTCCACACACATTTATTGTCTACTGCGTGCTGGCACTAGGTTAAGTGCTAGAGATACATGGGTGAGTAATAACAGCTAGTATCTAATAAATGCTTACTCTATGCTTAATCTTTTGCTAAGCGAGTCACGTGCACCATCTCATTTTTTACTTTTTATTTTTTGGGCGGCTGGCCTGCGCAGGGATCCGAACCCTTGACGTTGGTGTTAGAACACCGCAATCTAACCAAATGAGTAACTGGCCAGCCCCTATCTCATTTAATCTTCTATGAGATAGGCACTAAAGTGATACTTTTCTATACTTTACAAAAGAGGGAACTGAGGCTTAGCGAGATAAAATAACTTTCCCAGGTTATCCAAGGACGAGGTGAAGACAGGATTGAATTTCACGCTGTGGAGCTTCAGATCCCATTCCAGTAACCATAGCGAATCCTTGCCCTCATAATTCGATGCCTATTTCAGTGGCTTGCATTTTGGTCCCAGCCCAGGAGTACCGGCCAACATGAGGGTGCTAAGACGCAGGGGTACGTTAGAAAAGCCACTGAGAGATCTGACACAAGCGATGCAGGGAGCAAGGTTCTTCTTCCCTCTCAGTTTCCAAGCAGGGAAGGTAGAGAGGTGGGAGGTGTCAGCGAGTGGCCCTCCCGCCCGCTTCTCCGGGCGTCCCACCCGGTATAGGCGAGCGTGAGGCTCACACCAGCCACCTGCTCTGCTCCGAACTCGGCGGGGGCGGGGAGAAAGGGTACGCAGCGTGCGCGCGAGCCCGGCGGACGTTTGCGCGGGCGCGCGGGCGAGCGGTCAGGGCTCGTTTGCCCCGCCCCGCTCCCCTCCTTCTCGGTGTCAGCTTCCTGGCCCCTCCACCTTTAGCGAGACCAACGAGAGGACACCGCCTGAGTCTAGAGCAGCCCGGCGTAACCGAGTGGCGCGCGAATGTGACGGGAAAGCTGTACACGGCTGCACTTTCCTGACCCCCAGACGTTCTAAACGCGGGTGAGTGCCGGGGTCTGGACCCCAACCCGGTGCGCACCCCAGAGCGGCTAGACCCGTCCCCTCCCCTCCCCTGGGAAAGGCTTGGGCCCTAGCCCTCTCCCGGCATGCTCTACGTGGGATTCTGGGGCAGGTGCAGGGGGAGAACTAGTGGGAGCGGGAGACGGAGAGCCGCCCTCCTGGAGGCGCTCCCTGGGCCCTTCAGTGGAGTCTGGAAGTGACCCTATCCTCCATCTCACTTCTCTTCTCCATTTCGTTCTGCCTTTTCCATACTCCACCCCAACCACCTTCACCTTCTAAAAAGCTTCATCTCAAAAGCCATTTGGATGGTTGCTGCCGTATTTGTGCCTGTGTTCAGTTTTAAGTTTCCCCCACCACTGCAGAAAAATATCCTCTCATGTGCAGCCCCAGTGTTAGATTTTTGTCTCTCCTGATGGGAAAACTCAGAATCACTTGTGCAAATGATTTCGTTTAAAATTTGTAGACTTCTTGAGTTTTGATCAATATTTTTGCAGCCAGGAGTAGTATCCCCATCAGGAAGAATTCTGATACATACATGAGCTATAATCGAGCGAAGAGATCTGTGTGAATTATCATATATTGGTCAGAAGTAGGGAAAATAGTGTAATGTGAAATGCCAAAATCTTATATAAATTAATTTTAGAGTGACTTCAGCTTGTTTCCTGTTACTTCTCTTTTCCTTCTCGGAGCAGTGTTTAATGACCAAGTTATGTGAGTGACACTGGAAAACCATCCTGCCTCTTTCCCCACTCCCTACTCAGGAATTACAGCCACACCTTGTCCTTATGGTAGAAGTCAAAGTCCATTTCCTCTAGAAGAAAACCATAGGGATAGTTTCCTTGTAGCAGTAGGTTGCAAATCATCAATTATGGTCAGCAGGTTCCACAGTTTTATTTGTGGGAAAACAAGGTTATTAAATAGCTCGTTTATTAAACTCAATAATATGGTACGAGCACTGTGAAGATTATTATTCTGTAGTGGAAAAAGCATTAAACTGATGTCAGGAGGTCTGGTTTCTAGTCCACTTCTACCACTGACTAGCTGTGTGACTTTGGGTTATTTACTTAACCTCTGTGGACTTTCATTTCCATATCTGTAAAATGAGAGAAATGATATTAATGAGCTTCTAAGTCCCCTTTCAACTTTAAGAGACAGAGGGAAAATTTAAGTAGCTCAGTAGAACATTCTTTGTGGAGATAGAGGAGAGATTGGGAAAATTTCAGCCTTTACTTAGCATAAATGTGTAGCATACTTTTTTTTCAAGTTATGTTTAACGTTGGCTTTTCTTTTAATCTCTAATTGAAATAAAAGTGTAGACTTTTTCCCTTTTATTTCTCCAAAGAAGAAGAAAATGCCTTTTGAGAAAATAAAAATGTTCATTAATGGTTCCCAGATATGCCTATATTGACTCATTTTTCATCCAAATTATTTTCATTATGGTCTCATTACATCAATAGTTGAGATATTATATTGGAAACTATTTAGTCTTAGGAAAAGAAGGGTAAATATTAACATTTTGGTATCAATCTCAAGTGACTTTTTTTAGATGTGTTCAACACACCTAAGGACAGAAGCCATCAGTTAAATAAAGCACTACGTTGAGAACAAAAATGTCAGCACAGATACCATTGGTGATTTGCCAATTATAGGTGGTTTTATCTGTTCAATTTAAGGTTTTAGTGTAAAAGTCCATTTATATCTGCAGAGGTATTTAAATAACATAATGCAAGCTTGTGATGCGAAATTCTTTAAAGATCATAGTGGAAGAACACCTCTGTAGCTAGCATTGGTTTCTAGGGTTAATGCGTTGACTTGGTACTCAGTTAATTAAGTCCCCATAGGTGAAGTATAAAAATAGCCTTGCCACAGCAAATTCTCTCCATAGAGGAGTTTCTACAAAGTTCCAGTTTATAATGAACAGTAATCAGATACCACTGGAAGCTAAAGATTCTGAGAGTCCGTGGTACTACAAGGGTACTTTAAAAAGTTTGTGGAAAACTAGAATTAAAAGAATACAAATCTTTCCATGAACTTTAAGTATATGCAACTTAACTTGATTTCAAGCTTGGGAACCTCTTATTAATGTTAAGAGAAAAAATGTAAGTATATAAGGAAGACCAAATCAAATTACTAGAGTAATCCTTTTCTATTAAGTATTTTAAGGGTCTTTTTCTTCTTTATAGGAAAAATGCTTTCCGAAAGCAGCTCCTTTTTGAAGGGTGTGATGCTTGGAAGCATTTCCTGTGCTTTGATCACTATGCTAGGACACGTTAGGATTGGTCATGGAAATAGAATGCACCACCATGAGCATCATCACCTCCAAGCTCCTAACAAAGAAGATATCTTGAAAATTTCAGAGGATGAACGCATGGAGCTCAGTAAGAATTTTCGGGTATACTGCATCATCCTTGTAAAACCCAAAGATGTGAGTCTTTGGGCTGCAGTGAAGGAGACTTGGACCAAACACTGTGACAAAGCAGAGTTCTTCAGTTCTGAAAATGTTAAAGTGTTTGAGTCAGTTAATATGGAAACAAATGACATGTGGTTAATGATGCGAAAAGCTTATAAATATGCCTTTGATAGGTATAGAGACCAGTACAACTGGTTCTTCCTCGCACGCCCCACTACGTTTGCTATTATTGAAAACCTAAAATATTTTTTATTAAAAAAGGACCCATCACAGCCTTTCTATCTAGGTCACACTATAAAATCTGGAGACCTTGAATACGTGAGTGTGGAAGGAGGAATTGTCTTAAGTATAGAATCAATGAAAAGACTTGACAGCCTTCTCGATATCCCTGAAAAGTGTCCTGAACAAGGAGGGATGATTTGGAAGATATCTGAAGATAAGCAGCTAGCGGTCTGCCTGAAATATGCTGGAGTGTTTGCAGAAAATGCAGAAGATGCTGATGGAAAAGATGTATTTAATACCAAATCTGTTGGGCTTTTTATTAAAGAGGCAATGACTAATCACCCCAACCAGGTAGTAGAAGGATGTTGTTCAGATATGGCTGTTACTTTTAATGGACTGACTCCTAATCAGATGCATGTGATGATGTATGGGGTATACCGTCTCAGGGCCTTTGGGCATATTTTCAATGATGCATTTGTTTTCTTACCTCCAAATGGTTCTGACAATGACTGAGAGGTAAAACAAGAGCATGTATATGATCACCATGTAGTGCATGTGTTGTCATTATTTGTAGTAATGACTACATAGCCAACATAATGGTATGTTTTTTGTTTGTTTTTCTTTTCTAATTTGGTGGCACTGGTATAATCACACATTAAAGTTTAGTAATACAGTTTTTAATGGGGTGGTATTTTTTTCCTTCAAACATTAAAATTTTAAATGTGTTGGAAAGAAATGTTTTAAGAATAATACTTTTGCAAATAAAGGATATACTTATAAATACTATATTTATGTGATAAATTCCAAGTTATGAACATTAGAAATTTGGCACATATTTTTACTGATTGGTTAAAAAATTTAACATGTCCTTTTAGCTTTCTAAGATATTCAAATTAAATATCTAGTTGTGAATTTGTGATTAAAGTAGAACTTTTAACCATGTGTTTCTTTACTTCTAATGTTGGTTTATGTTCTAAGCCTCCCCAAGTGCCAATGGATGTCTTCTCAAAATATACAACCAAGTAACTGAGGAAATGACCCTAACCAATGTTAAAGTTGAAATCTCTCCCTGAGAGAAAAAGTGAAAATTACTTATACAGGCTAAGTAATTTTCCTGGGAGCTGATTTAGTGGCGTTCTACACCATACACAATTTCAGTGTAACTCTGTGCTTCCATATGCAGATACTGAAATTGGAGGGGTGACTATGAAGAATGTAATGTCATTTAACTGTTGTTTCCCAGTTAATCAAGCTCCCAGCTGCAACTTGAGTAAAAATGTATCAGTTGAGATTTATTTACTCCTGCTGGGCAAATGAGTTAGGTGGAAATCTCCTTTGAAGAATTTGTTTTAGCCAGCTGGCAGTATTCACTTACCTGAGTTGTCTGTCCTGGTTTTTGTTTACTTGTTCAACTTCTGATATTTTTTCCATGTTCATGGTTGCACCACATCCAACTGTTTTTGGTGTGGAAGCCCTAACTTCACCATCCACCGTGGATTACCATACTATTTGCTTAGTTTTAGCGGCTACCCCAAAACTTTACCCAGTGGTGGATGCAATAATTCCTGTGGTTATAAACGTGTGAAATACTTAGAGCTGACTTGTCCTATAATCTGGCCAGTACCTGCTGTATTAAGTCAGATCCATAAGCCCCCATAGGGTGTGAGACCATGATATTTTAGAGACCAGCGTTTCCTGTAACTGGCCTCATGATGTTAATGGTCTCCCACAGCTTCAGCAAGCCAGAAAGATAATTTGCTCAAGAGGGCCTTGTGCTTCAACTTACTGATACTCAGAGTAGTATGTAAAACCCTCTGTCTTAATTTCTCTGATTTTCTTCATTGGGGCTTTTGGTTAAGATGAAAGTTGTTAATTTTGAAGAAATTAGGGTTATTAGTGTGCAGTCTATGCACTATAATTTTCCGTGTATATACTGAGTATCTATGAGCCCAACACTAGGCCTGGTGCCTTGTGGAAAGCAAAAGGAGGCCAAACTCATGTTTCATTACAGGGAGACAAATAATCATTTCATAAGCTTTGCATGAGCAATAAGACCAACCATAGTTTATTATTAGAATATGGTGGTCCTTTTGCCTTAAAATTCCTGGATTTGATAAATGCTATTTCTTTTAACCTACATAATTATCATTTCTTTGGTAGTTTTCATTGATTCCACACAAGAACAGCCACACTGCTTATGCCATTCCCTTGACAATTTGGCAAAAGCCCTGGTAGAAAGAGGACTTAATAAGACTGATTTTAGACCCCCCCTCCCACCCACAACCAGGCACACCACCAGGGCCAAGGAACATGCTAAAAACATCACCTCCATGTGGGTGGCCCACCACAACCACCGCAGTAACCACGATGGCTGTGAAAGTGGCTAGACATCACAACCACCACACAGATGGTCCGCCAGCCACTGAGTAGTGCATTGACACAAGGAGAGTCACCAGCAGAGACCAAAGAAAAGAAGAGGATGTCTCTCTCCACGAAGCCCATTCCAGAGTGACAGAAGAAGCATCTGCTCTATGATAATATTGGGGGACCAGAACACACCTTTCACCATTGGGCAGATCATCTAGGCAACAAATCAACAGAGCAACCATTACTCTTTCAGAGGGAGAGAAGAAATCTAGGGTGGTGGGAGAGGGGGATAGGGAGAGATTGAACAAGGGGCATAAAGAATAAGTACAATTTGTAACAATATACATACTAGTAGTATTGATTTGATCAACATATGTCAACATTGAATCCCAAAATATGTATAATCAATTATGATTCAATAAAATAAAGTTGTAAACATAAAAAGACTGATTTTTTTTTTTTTTTTTTTGTCATTTTCGTGACTGGTAAGGGGATCGCAACCCTCGGTGTGGTGTCACCCACACCGCACTCAGCCAGTGAGCACACGGGCCAGCCCTATATAGGATCTGAACCTGCGGCGGAAGCGGCGCAGCGCTCCCAGCACCGCACTCTCCTGAGTGCGCAATGGGGTCGGCCCGAAAAAGACTGATTTTAAAGAGAAAGATAGGAAGGACAACTGCCCTTAATGTGTGGCAGCCTTGCATTAGGGAAAAAAAATGCTTTGATCTAGTGAGTGGACTGATAGAGACATCCACCTACATACCCACAGTGATGAATAAAGGGGAATGTTCTAATAATCAAAATGCCAGCCCTGTACCATCTGAGGGAAGAGGGAAAATTAGTCCCTGGCTTGATGGGAAGCAGAATACTGACACTGAGAATCTTTTCCATATTTACCATCCTAAAGCACTTGCCTTAGAAGCTTCAGGGAATACTGCCTATTCTCCAACCCAGTGTCATACAACAGAAATATGAGTCACATGTAATTTTAAATTTTCTAGTAGCCACATTAAAAAAATAAAATGACACAGGTGAAATTACTTTTAGTAATTTATTTAACCCAATATATCCAAAATATTGTCATTCCAACATGTAATCAACAGAAAAAAAGTAGTTCACATTCTATTTTTATCTCCTTTAAAATCCAGTGTATATTTTACAGTTACAGCACATCTCAATTCAGACTAGTCACATTTCAAGTGCTCAGTAGCCACATATGCCTAGTGGCTACCATATTGGGCAGCACAAGTCTAACCAATTCCAGAACTATGAGACCCCCAGAGTAAGGTGGTTCAGTCATGCACGATGTAACAACATTTCGGTCAATGACCGCATATTTGACAGTGGTTGGAGCAATAGGCTGGGTGTGTAGTAGACTATACCACAGGTTTGTGTAAGTACACTACGATGTTCACACGACATTGCCTAATGACGCATTTCTCATGAAGTATCCCTGTCATTAAGTGATGCATGACAGTATCTTTTCCGGTTTTCTGTAATGCAATGGAAAGTAAACTGCAACCCTACTTTTAGCAAGCCCCAGGCCATCTCCTTGTATGAATTCAATCACCGGATCTTCCTTCTCAAAATTAAGTCATCGGATCTAGAATAAAATATGATTAGATCCCTCAACTTTTTCCATTAAATTATAACAACCAAAACTGCTCCTGTCATTTTTAATATTCACTAGTCTTTTTCCCCAACTACCTTCAAAGCAACTGATAGTCCTGCCTTTGCACATTACATTCTACACTCATTGCCCCACTTCCTAAGTAACCATCCCCCTTGTGTCCTCTTCTAAAGATACAGCAAAGGCTTCTAAATGGCATAACCTTTAAATAGTCACTTGGCTTGTAGGTGACTATAATAGGAAAAGTTCAGGCCTCAGGACTGAGTTCAATTTCAAAAGATTCTCCTACTATACCCTGCTATTGAGGAAAACAGAAACTAACATTCCCTAAGTAACACAAATAAGACACTGTGCAAGCATCCCACTCTTACCTCATTAAAATCCTACCTGTATTTCCCCACTGTGGAACAGAGGCTTGCCAATTTATACCTCTCTCCAATAACCCATATCTAATAACCAATAAAGATGGTGATTCGACTTGTGGGGCAAGATGAATATTTTATAAGAAACAAGGTGAGAGTTTTCTGCAAAACAGACTTTGCAGTCAGGCGGACCTAGGTTCGAATTCCAGTTCTGCCATTTATTAGCTAGGTATCTTCAGGAAAGTTACATAACCTCACTGAGACTTAGTTTCCTCATTTGTAAAATGAGGATTAAAATCTACCTCATGGAGTCACTGTAAAGATTCGGCAAGACACAGAAGTAGAGTTTGTGCACATAGTAGGCACTCGGGGAATTTCATTTCCTTTTCCTGAACAAGTTTAGCACTCTAAACAGCTAAATATGTTAAATCCTTTTTATTACATATTTATTTATTTGTTTGTTTTGGTGGCTGGCCAGTGCAGGGATCCGAACCTTTGACCTTGGTGTTACAACACTGCGCTTTAACCAACTGAGCCAACTGGCCAACCGTGTATTAAATATCTTGGTGGTAGTATATTAAAATAGTGATGTGAATAACAGCTGGTACTTAATATTCAAATTCACAAAGGAACTCCTTAATTAGCAGATTTAAGGTAACATCTGTACATTTAATCTGTGCCATGCAATAAAACAGCTTTTCAATAAATATTTTTAAGGAGAAATTCATATGTTGCTTTTAAGAACATTAACTTAGAACATGTTCCCCATTTACAGCAAATTAGACGTTATTGGTGCCAAAACTGCCCAAATTGGTATGGTTTCTATTTCCCCATACTTTAATCAATATGGTCTCTTTATACTGGCAAAAACCACTGCTTAAGTGAGACTCCTGCATCCCTGTAAATGCATTTGTGCATTTGGTACTTGAGAGACTTGGGTTTCGTAACAACTAGAAATGAATGAAGCTGTGTGCCTTCTTTCAGACCTTTGCATTTGGGAGCAAGAAAGCAGATTACTCTGGACTCCTTTTTAGACATTTTACAAAATATAAAATTTTAACCTTGTGAAACACAACATAAAATAAGTGCAGTATAAGAATCCAAGTTTTTAATAACATTTTAGCCTTTACTATTTTAAAAACAGAATAAAGCAATATCAGTGAAAAATATTTTTCAGTCATGTGCTTTTTGAAAGCTGTTTAGTAGATATTAATTTGATGGGTTAGAGATTGCTATTAATCCCACTAAAAGCTGTTTCTACTCTATATTGAAATATATTTCAAGTTGGACTTTCTTAATCGAAAATGCTTACACAAGCAAACTTTAGGAAGAACTTAGTCATGCAAAAGCATATTTTTTCCTAATCCTGGATAAGTCAACTCTCTAAGAAAGCTGTCCAGAGCCTCCAGGGCAAAAAGGACTCTCCTCCCAGCCTCCTCACCCTGCCAATCTAGTCCAGATGTTTAAGTGAAGAGTGAATTTTGACTTTAAAAAAATGCATTCTGAATGGAGCAACATTAGAACTGATGAAAACAGTATCCAAACTAAGAAGTGCATACAAAATCTTTCCAATCATGAGAAACTAAAAATTTGTGAAAACATCAGAATGCAGAGACAGACATGCAAGCCCCACTGATAGGGAAGCAAAACTAAAAGTACATGCTACTTTTAGAAGTTGTCTCAAATTTAAGCTCACCCAAGGACTATTAATAGACAGTGTCAAACTACCATGCAGTTTCACCACGAGATCATCTTATTGGTTTGCAAGTTTCCAAGCCTCCGGCTTCATCATGCAACAGCAAGGACAACCCCAGAATTTGGGGACAAAGACAGAAAACATCCCCTTTTAAAATAAATGTTGGTAAGAAAAATGGGTTGCCTGATCAGAAGTCTCCCTGATACAGATCCCCCTAAGGCAAAGGGGGAACTGAATTTGTTTTCAAGGCATATGTTTGGAGAAATAGCACTTTCTCCAAGCAAGTGCTTAGTCAGAACAAAGATTTATTGTTTGAAAACTCAGTCTTTTGCTCACATGCTTATGACAATCAGAAGAAATTATTTTACCATAAGAGATTAAGTGAAAATTAACAGTTAACACTGACAATCAAGTCTTGTGATTAAAAAAAATTAAAATAAAATTACAAAAAGTAAATCTTTTTATCTTTTAAATCTAGGTTTTTCTCCCCCTGTGGTAGTTCTGAGAACACTTACAATGAACTTGAAGGAAATGAAGTTAATTTGAAGTCCTTTATATTCACATATTGGGTGAAATTAAAGTATTTCAAAATTGGAGAATGAAACAAGAAGAGCAATAAAAATTATGATATGGAAATTACGGTTTGTTTTACTTTAAAAATGAGACTTTTTAAAATGTATGGGTGGTTTAATGAATTCGATTTTTTCCTTTTTGTTTTTGCCTAAAATACAAACCAATTTATGTTGATATTGTTTGCTATACTCTGGACATCATAGCCTGTTGAATTACAGTCTTCTATGTAAGACTAGTGCCTGCAACTCAATTTTATTTATTTATTTATTTAGAAAGGTGACAGGTAAGGGGATCTTAACCTTTGACTTGGTGTTGCCAACACCACGCTCTCCCAAGTGAGCTAACCGGCCATTCCTACATAGGGATCCGAACCCGTGGCCTTGGTGTTATCAGCACCACTCTCCCAAGTGAGCCACGGGCTGGCCCTGTAACTCAATTTTGATTAACTAATTCTGATGGTTACACATCTTTTCCTTCCTTCCTCTAATCTAAGTTTTTTTAGTTACTTGAAGCATCAGTTTTCCCTTGTTAGTACTACTATGTTTGCTATATTTCGCAAACACATTAATTTCCAAAACAATCCATTTAATTAGAATTGTGAGGCATGTCATTCTCTGTAACAACTAAGTTTACATAGAAATTATTTCACTAATTTTTATTCTCAGTGCTCAAGGATAAAATTTGGAGTTCTTTAATTTTCACTTCAAGAGGCAAATATTAATTGTACTTACAAGTTTTGATGTTTTTACTTATTTTTCCTCCCCATGACCTGTTCTTAATGAACCTGGTACTATTAGAAATTCCAGTGAATCATCTCCTGTATTTCCTTCCATACATAAATCATATTCTTAGAAGGCCAGCCTCTTAAACAAACAAATCTGTCTAATGGTCTCAACAATGATTTAAAAACTGGCCCTCGTTTTGTTCATTCATTCCTAATCTAATGGAGTTGTGGTCCTTTACTAGTAGTACTTAATTAGTTTTAATACAACTTTAAACAAATTGATATTAAAGTTAGTAATATCTACTCATTCTTTTACCTGCCCTAATAAAGTATAATAAAAGTATACAAAGTATAAAATACATACAAAGTATAATACATTTACATTCATTAGTCTCCATGTTGACAGGTATGATTTCTTTAGGAATTGCTGCTGAAAGACTGATATTTAAGAGTACAATTATACTTAGTCTAATTTTTACTGCCTTAATATGATTGATAACATATTAAACATAAGTGTTCTGCAGGACTCCAAAATATATTTTAGTGGCCTAATTCTTATAGATTACTGAATAACTTGAGTAAGTTTCTGATTGCTTGAAACCTCAGAAGTGATGGTTATATTGACATAGGATGCATACATTTTCATTGTTTTTCTTTCATTACAAATCAGTTTAGTGGATACTCCGTTAGAAATTGGAATCATTAAGTTTCTTGAAGAGCCTTGAGAGAGATATTCTCAAAATTAAGGAACCTAGATAAACAAAGTTAAAATATTTACTACATTTTGTTTGGGCATACATTCATTTCATATTTCCATTAATATATAATTGCTACACTATTAATATTCTCATGAACAACAAAAAAGTGAAATATTTATTATAATGAAATACCTCTGCAAATTAAGTGAATTGCCATTCTTATGTCTTCTTCTGAAGTCTACACCTATAAATACTGTATCCTTGGTTGCTGAATTGTATATGGATGGGGAACTTGTTTGGATATAATCATTATTTGACAAGTGCCATATGACCTTCTATTTGGGGAAGATCAAATCCCTCAAATTGCAAATGCTCATGACTATCCCTGGCATAAATCCCGCTACTTTTGTTTGGGGTCCAAACATTAAAAAAAAAGGAAAAATGCAGCTGCCAACACACCACCACCAAACCACTGTAACAGTCTGCTGGAAGAGGATTGATCAGGCCTTTATGCTACTGGACAACAAGACAACCATCTGAGTTGGAATGCTGAATTGCAGCAACTCCAAAACATCTGGATTTTTTTAAACCTTACATTGGATACAATCTAAGGAACATTTTTATTTTTGGTTCATGTGTAATTTCAAAATTTTGATGAACGAAACTGGAAAAGTATTAGTGAATTCCTACTGACAATAAATTAGTATTAGGCTGTCACCATTACACAGATTTTTTTTTTAATGTAAATTTTCTTTACTCACTAGACTAGAAGCTCCTTAAGGGCAAAGGCTACTTGTATATTATTCATCTTTGTGCTACATCATCTAGAATCTAGTAGATACTCAATAAATACCAATTGAGGTGAACTGAGCTTGGCTGAGTAAAAGTGAGTCAGATAAACAAAAATGACCAGACTGTAGGTTGGTTTGATGCAAAATTAATTTTGAAACTAAAAATGAACTAGAGATACATTGCCTGAGAGAAAACAACCTATCCCTGTATTCTACTCTGAGGAATATGGGTAAACTAAAAATTTCCTTCAAGCATAGTGCCTAAAGAGGCTGATATATCTAATTTAACCTCTTTGAATTGGCTTCCATGTACGGTGTAATGTTTACAAAATGACAAGGCTCACACATGTACAGTGACACCCCTGATTAACACTGATGGCTGAGGCCTTAGACCCAGGGGAGGCAGGGAACATACGTATTTAGTCCACATCACCAAGGCAACACAGTCAGTGTACCTTAGCATAGTAGAAAAACAAGCACAGATGTTGATGTTGAATATTTAAAAAGTGTTCCCTACACCCACTGTAACAGTGGTTAGATATACGAATAAATTATTTCAAAAACTAGGCAATTAAAGTTTTAACTTCTCTAATGTGTGGTTATGTGCTTTGTTTTTCATTGCTAACTCTCCATAGGCAATCTTGGTCAGTTAACATTATCTTAGCACCAAAAATAAAGGTCCAACGTTTGGTGTTGACATAAATGACTTGTATACTCTCTTTTTAAGAATACAAGGAACTACAGGACTCACATAGGATGTCTCCTCCCCGAAATGGGGAGACATCTGATTTGAAGCCAATAAATCAGCATAAAATGAGACTGTCTGTTGAAGAAACCTGCCCTGAGACCTGATTTACAAATATGTCACCAATGAGACTATTTACACTTTTATCTACCAAGAATAAATAATAAAATATAACAATACTGTAAGTTGTAGAATATAAATGTCATAACAAAAGGAAAATATTCTACATGAAACTTGAAAAGGATATAGGAAGTAAAATATCAGGGCACCTCTATGGACTAGGAGACAAGATTATGACAGAGATAAGCATTCTAATTAATGATGAAGCGGGAAAAATTCTCCAAGCCTTATCCTAGTCCAGATGAAATATTACCCCAAGTTATCAACCCTCCTTTGCTCTTATCCATGTTCACCAAGAAACTTCCTGTTTACTAATTGTTTACCCTAGGTAGACCTCTCACTATAAACTAATATTTACATTCTAACTGGGGAATCTCCAAGTTTTACAAGTTTCATCAGTGGGAAATGGTTCCTCAATCTGAGGGGCAGACACTGGATCTATGTTCACCTATGTTATATCCTAGGAGGCCCAGATGGAACAGCCACCTGCATGATCTCTCTCTTCTCACTATCCACCCTCACCTTTCTCACCAACTTCTAACTGTAACACAGGTCACCACAATCTTGTAAATGTCTGTATCCATCTGAAAAATAAAATCACATGTCATATATTGGTAAACAACCAAATGAAGATGGCTGAGATACTAGAATAATAGCAAAGTTATTAGGAAGAAAGGGCTTTATCACTAAATAAATTCATAACTGTTCTTTTAACTCTCCAAACAGATTCCTGTTCTTACTAAAGTAGGTCCATGGCCCTCATACCCCACTTATGATAGGAGATACATTCTTTGGGGAATACAGCGGAGCCCCGAATCTGGAAGTTCTGGGCATCTGTGTGGTATGATTTTACTCAAGAGAGAGCACTAAAATAATTGAACCTGAATCTGATCAAGCCTGTCTGTTTACAGTATATACAGGGGGCATAAAAGCAAATTAAATGACTTCACAGTGGTAAAATCAACAAAATCCAGAATGTTTGTGGAAAATTTACAAAACAACTAGATTTCTTTTTTTTTCAAAAAAGATGACTGGTAAAGGGATCTTAACCCTTGACTTGGTGTTGTCAGCACCATGCTCTCGCAAGTGAGCTAACCAGCCATCCCCATATAGGGATCCGAACCCATGGCCTTGGTGTTATCAGAACCACATTCTCCCGAGTGAGCCATGGGCCAGCCTTTTTTTTTTTTTTTTTTAGATTTTTTAAATAATTAATTTAAAGGGGAAAAGGAGGGGAACTTAAAAGAAACTTAAATAGCAACCAAATATGCAATGTGTAGACTTTCTCCTGTGCCTAATTCAAGCAAACCAACACTGAAAAAAAATTTAAAAGAGTAAATCAAGGGCATTTGAATACAGTCTAGATAGTTGATCATATTAAGAAACAGTTAAACTTTTTAGGTGTAATAATGATATTGTGGTTATGCTTTTTTAAGACCACTTATCTTTTAGGGCCGGCCCATGGCTCACTCAGGAGAGTGTGGTGCTGATAACACCAAGGCTACGGGTTCAGATCCCTATATGGGGATGGCCGGTTGGCTCACTTCGGAGAGCGTGGTGGTGACAACAACAAGTCAAGGGTTGAGATCCCCTTACTGGTCATCTTTTTAAAAAAAAAAAAAAAAAAAAGACCACTTATCTTTTAAATATACATACTAAAGTAGTTATGGATGAAATGATAGAGTATCTGGGATTTGCTTCAAAATAATTGGGGGAGTGGGTGGGAGGAGTAAGTGAGGTATAGATGAAATAACATTAACCATAAAGTGAAGCTGGGTAATGGACATAGAAAGGTCCATTATACTATTCCCCATACTTTTGAGTATGTTAGGAGTTTTCCATAATGAAAACTTAATAAAATTCCCAGTCTAGCTTCCAACCCCATTAACTAGATAGATTGTTTGGGTGTCTGCCATAAATTGGCAAGTCCATTTACCAAGTCCTGCCCTTCATCTTATATCACTAGCCTAAGAAAGGACATTAGGTTGTCTGAGTTTGGTTACTTACCAGATACCTTTTAATGTCCAAATTTGCTACCCCTTTTAACTTGAGTTTAAGAAAAATTAAAATAATTTCTGAAGCTAACAGAATTTTAGCATCTGTTGAATTTATTCAGCATAACCACAGAGGCATCATTGCTCTTCATGCTGTCACACACAGACACAAACACAGATACAGCACAACATCCATATTTAGCTCAAGTGCATTCCTTCTGAGGCTCATTTATACGTCTTCATATGCCACAGCCCATCATTTAAATAATGGATATTTTCAATGCCAATTCCTTTGTTGACTTTCTCACTGTAAGAAGGGAAGAAACAATAAACATATTTTTATGCATTTTTATAGGCTTAGTCATGGTAAATACAATTCAAAGTGCATTGCTATTTTGTAATTGTTGAGCCATATGTAGAGAATTTATTGCTATTACACTTATATTATTGTCTATATTAAACTACATTACTCTGCTGTAGTTCATGTCTTAAAGTGATTTTAGTAATCTATCTAGTGGGTCTATAGAAGCAGAGTAATAAAGTCGTAAGATCAGGAGAATATCAAAGTGTTATATTAACCCTGAAATAAAATTAATAGGACTAATTTGGTCATCAAAGTTCTTAAATATACTGCCTATATTTTAGTAACACAGCATATCTTTAATAGGTCCCTAATATTCTACATTTCTTATACCACTAGGTCAGAATATAAGATAAATAGTGTGTGGTGCTGAACTATGTCACTGTTTCAAAAACTAGCAGCAAAACATCTTTTTCCCCCCAATTTAAATCATGCTAAATAAGAATTCCTAAAGTACCACATATACACATATAAAAGAGCTATGTTAGCACATGGATTCTTTTCAGAGTGCTTAAGAAAGAATGCAATCCTGAAAACAAAATAGGTTTCAATGGCTTCCTAAGTGTTAGCAAAAATCAGAAGTGAAGCTTCTGGGCCGAGCCCGTGGTGCACTCGGGAGAGTGCAGCGCTGGGAGCGCAGTGACGCTTCCGCCGCGGGTTCGGATCCTATGTAGGAATGGCCGGTGCACTCACTGGCTGAGTGCCGGTCACGAAAAAGACAAAAAAAAAAAAAAAAAAAAAAGAAGTGAAGCTTCTGTCTTTAGATACTTGTAAGATGTGGTATGAATGAGACCAGATTTCACCTATAATTCTGATGCTTCCTGGGTTGGTTACCCATATCTCAAAATCTAAGAGGGCCTAAGGCGAGACTTACATATCTTCTGCAGACATCTTCATGACTCCAACACATAAAGCATGCTGTTTTCCTTCTGCCATAATTGCCTGAAAACACACAGCTAAGAAAACTATCTATCAAAATGCCTTGGAGGAAAGGAAGCATGTCAAATAATGATTATGTCACTAGTTAAGCCACTTTGAACCCAGCTATGTCCTTTCCTAGACTGTTAACTCCTTAAAGCAGGGACTTAGCAGAGTCTGTGGATACATAGTAAATAATAAATGCTAAGTGAGTGAATCTAATAATCATTTCTGTTTCAAGTCAAATGTTAATACTATAACCTCATGCCAACAAAACCAGAATAAGTCGTGCAAAAAATGAGATAAAATTTCTTGCACAAAGATACTAAAAACTATGAAATAAATATCAATTGTTCTAGTGTTTTGGTCACTGAATGGTGCTTTTATGTAAAAGACACATTAAAAGTTCAAGGGTGGGGCTGGCTCGTTAGCTCAGTCAGGTAAAGTGTGGTGCTGAGAACACCAAAGTCCAGGGTTTGATCCCTGTCCTGGCCAGCTGCCCCGCCTTGCCCCCAATAAAGTTCAAGGGTACACAGGACCTCTCCATACTATTTTTTGCAACTTTCTGTAAATCTACAATTATTTCAAAATAAAAATTATTTTATTTTAAAAAGGTAAATGCTAGGTACTAGGAAATTTTTCCACTTAAGGAAAACTCTACAACTGTAAACTTACCAACACTTAGAGGAATCATAAACATAAAAAAGTCACCTGTCCTCACTGAATATTTTTCTCCATTGGTTTTCAATTCAATCATTTATTCAGTGTTCCACCAATATTTGAACACCTATTATGTGACCAGTATCTATTTCAGCACAAGGTATTCTTAAAATATAAACATACAACTTATACTACTCCCTTGGCTATAATTGCCACAACAGAGGATATCCAACTTTTGAGCACAGGACACACTCTTAAACCCACTCCAGTGGCCTTCCCACTCCACAGTGATTTCCCTATTCCCACCAAATACCATTCCTTTTCTCAACCTGAGGCAAATGGCCATTTTGGCTATGACAAAGGAAAAGATGGCTTCCTGTCCAGACCAGTTGACAATAACCTATTTGAGAATATAGCTCAAACAGCACTGTAGAAATGAAAATAATGCAGAATTATTCAGCTATGTCATGAGCTGAACTGATTCTTAAGGACTATTTGGAATTTTGACATTTCTCTGAGAAAACGTGTTCTGAGACCCAAACAACCAACTTAAAAATGAATTTTTAAAGTAAAAGTTGGGGATTGCCAATATTTCCCACTAACCACTCCTAACAAAATTGTTGCTTGGGAAAAGAGATACTATAACTGGTGCCTAAATTCTTTTTCTTTTTGAGTGCTTTTATTCCAGTGTGTCTGGGTAAGTCAAACTAAAAATTAAAGTGGCAAGTTGATGTCCAAAAAGCTGATCCCATCATATCACATATATCTTTTCCATTACTGATCGACAGTTTCGTATTGTATCCTGAGTCTGATAACAATAGGCCTTAACTGGGCTGAAAGGCAGCTGGGACTTTTGTAAATTGTTCTCATTTAACTTTTTTTTTTTGTAAAAAGATGACCGGTAAGGGGATCTTAACCCTTGGCTTGGTGTTGTCAGCACCACGCTCACCCAGTGAGCTAACTGGCCATCCCTATATAGGGTCCGAACCCGTGGCCTTGCTGTTATCCACACTGCATTCTTCCAAGTAAGCCAAGGCCGGCCCTCATTAACTTCTAAGAAACCACCTAAGACGGGATATAACTTACTATCAAGAAATAAACAAGTTGCTTTCCATAACTTCAAATTTAACCAGAAAGGCACGAGACAACAGTAATAGTAACCTCCAAAAAAGTACATCTGATGTTCTCTTGGATGATAGATCTTTCAGTAATGACAAGAACACAATGAATACATTTTTCAGCAGTTACAGCCTGGGAAGGATACAACAATGGTATCTACTGCAGCAGGGTAAAGCTTAGCTCCAGGAGAAGTTAAGCCTGGACACATGATATTTGCTCCACTGAGTACAAATTTGATGGCTCCTTTATCAACCTGCTGGTGTGGCAGGATAAAAGGATCTAGAAGAAAAGAAATACATTACATAAATGAATAAGAGTAATGACTCGACAGAAAAAGACAAAGACTTGAACAAATATTTCCCAAAATTACAGTACTCTGAAAGGTGCAAAATAAAACTGAAACATTATTTTCACTTATCAAATTGGTAAATTTTTTTTTTTTTTTAATTTTATTTTGTCGATATACATTGTGGCTGATTATTGCTCCCCATCACCAAAACCTCCCTCCCTTCTCCCTCCCCCCTCCCTTGGTAAATATTTTTTAAGAAAAGTAATTCCCAGTACTAGCAAGAGTATAGCAACACTGGCATTCCCATGTACTGCTAAAAGGCTTGTAAATGGGTACAACGTTTCTTTAGGACTACTTGGCAGCATGCATCAACAACCGTGAAAAGGTTTAAACTCTTTGACTCAGTAATTCTACTTCTAGGACTTTATCTTAAGGAAAAATAAGGGATATAAAATATATTTAGGTAGAAAGATATTCATTGCAATACTAATATTTATAAATAAACTGGAATCAACCCAAATGTCTGACAATAATGTAATGAATAATGTAATGATAAATGACTTAAGGTATGTCTATAATATCTATATAATAAAATCATGTTTCTGGAGAATACTTAATGCCCTAGGAAACATTTATGATATAATGTTAAGTAAAAAAAGCAAAATAAAAAACTGTCAAGAAGATCAGTGGTTACTAGGAGTTGGGGATTATGGGGAGAAGGAACAATGAATAGGTAGAACATGGGGTGTTTAGGGCAGTAAAACTAATCTATATATGATACCGTAACAGTGGATACTTGATGTTATACATTTGGCAAAACCCATAGAACTGTACAACACAGAGTGAACATTAATGTAAACAATGGACTTTCATTAATAATAATGATGTGTCAGTATATGTTCATCAATTGTAACAAATGCATCACACCAACAGAAGATGTTAATAAGGGAAACTAAGTTGGGGAGGGGGAGTATATGGGAACTCTGTACTTTCTGTTCATTTATTCTGTAAACATAAAACTGCTTTAACAAATAAAGTCTATTAAATAAATAAATAAAACAACTATGTAACAGAGCCCCATTTAAAAAGTAAAAACATTAGCATTTACATACATCACAGGAAATAAAATTGGATGGAAGTATACCAATACACTAATGGGTAACTCTAGGTCATGAGAATATAGCTGATTATTAATCAGTTACATATATTTCTGTATTTTCCAAATTTATAGTGCTTATGTTCCTTTTGTAATCTTAAAAAAAAAATGTGTGTATATATGTGTGTCTACTAATAATTCATAACCTAACAATTAAAGGGGCCCTGGATGATTTCAAACAATGACGGGGGGGAAACTTTTTAAGCCTCTCAGGGCTCTCTAGGAATAACAATGGCAATGACAGGTAAAATTTATTCACTTTAATGCCTTACCACTAGCCCTCTCACCAGTCAGAGAACAGGTAAGACTTTTTCCTACCAAGACCACAAATTAATTTAAATATGGTCCCAAATTAACTTAAACATCTTACTGACAAAAAGGAACCTAATTGAATAAATGCATTTACTATTCACAAGCCATAATTTGTTTACTAGATCTTCATCCACATCAATATCTGCCTCTTAATAATAATGATTATGACCATAATCATGACGATGATAAGTAGTAGTAAACATTTATTGAACAATTAATGACTATATCATTATTGCTATCATATATTGAACATTTACTATGTTCCAGGCATTGTGTTAGGAACACTGCGTGCACTCTCTCATTTAATCTCCGCAACCCCAGAAGATATGTACAATTATCATGTCCATTTTTAAAGATAAAGGAATAAAGCTTAACAAGGTTAAGTGACTTGCCAAAAGTGACATATACTGGGAATTGAACCCAGGTCCGCCTAACTCCAAGTTCACATTTTAAACCACCATATGATTGTGCTTCTTGCACAATAATAATTTTAAGATGTTCTAAAAGGTTGATCCCCAGCAAAATATTAAATAGGAACATCCTTTCCTCTCCATTTGTTATGAAAATGCTTAGCATACAGAAAAACTAGAAGAATAGTTCAGTAAACACCTGGACACTATTCACTTACATTCAACAATTGTTTATTAACACTTTGCCATATTATTTTATCTCCTATTTACAAACACATTTTTTTCCTCTACCATTTGAAAGTTAGTTCAGACATAATGCTTCATCATAAATAAACACACATCAGGGCCGGCCGGTGGCTCACTCGGGAGAGTGCGGTGCTGATAACACCAAGGCCATGGGTTTGGATCCCTACATAGGGGCGTCTGGTTCGCTCACCAGCTGACTGTGGTGCTGACAACACCAACTCAAGGGTTAAGATCCCGTTACCGGTCATCTTTATAAATAAATAAATAAATAAACAAACAAACAAACAAACAAACATCTAAGAATAAAGTCATTCTCCTTATACAACCACATACAACCCTCACACCAAAAAATTTAACAGTAATTCTACTATATCATTTAATAGCCAAATCATATTCAAATTTCCCCCAACTGTCCTAGAAAAGTCTTTTATATCTTTTGCGGGGAGGGAGGGCTTGAATTTTGTTTGTTTTTCAACAACAACAAAGTTGCCTGTGCCTCTACAGTTTCACATTTCATAAGGACAGGGACCTAGTCCATTTTTGCTTCTTATTGTATTCCCAGTACCTAGTTCAGTGCCTGGCACATAGTAAGTTCAATAAATAATTGTTGAATGAATGAATGAATACTCTTCCTTGGACTTTCTGGAATGCATAATGAGAGAATTTGCATTTTTCAGATTTACCACAAGACAGGCATTCATTTTTAGTTTTATATTCCTTATTACCTAGTACTAATAAATAACAAGTTAACTATCAGAAGTCGTTTTCAATTCCTTTTGTGTCTTTCCATATCCCGAAACGCACATTTCTAACAAGACTTACATTTGTGAAGTAACCTTAGGGTTGGATAAAAAGGCCCCTCTCTTTGCCTAAAAAATAGTAATTCTCCATTTACTGTAAGGATTTCTATATGTTCATGGCTGTAAGACAAATGTCACAAAGTACCAAGTTAGATATTTTCTCTCAAAAATTATAAGTCAAACATCCTTTAAATTTTATAACATGAAATATGCATATACAGAGATACAGAAAACTTTTTTAAAAATTTCAGTAAAAATCCTGGCCAAAAAAACCCCATTATTTACATTGTTTTTCCTATCATACCAGCCCAGTAGAGAAAAATATGACCTGCTACAACTGATTTTTTTCACATTTTATTATTTTAATTCCATCATTAGATAATTCAAATAAACAAATCTCTAAAGAACAAACTGAAATAAATCCAATTGTGAATGAAAACATTTAACTCTTTAATAAAAGAATCAATACACAAAGCCATATTTTTCATGGACATAGAAAATATTTGGAAATACAAATATTGTTAAGTTTTAGGGTTATTCTTTACCTATTCCCATCATTAATCTATCAATAATTAATGTGAAAATAATTTCATTTAGTATGAATACAATCTAATTATTAACTATTCAGCTACTCTGAGCTTTACATAAAGGAAAAACAAAGACTTACCATCGGACTATTTTGACAGGATCTTTCTTAGGCATGATTTGATTAAGCCATGGTTCAATACCTGGAAATTGCTCTATCAATTGGTTCTTAATACCCTTAATAACTGAGGTTTTCAACTGGATGCAGTTAGACACATTTTCTTTTTCATCAAATCTGCCAAGTGATTTTTGCAAGGGGGAAAAAAAAAGGCATTTCTAAGCAGAATATCAAAATACCTAAAGGTATTGTTCTAATTAGTCATCTATTCCCAAGCAAGTATTCAGATACCTCAAATAATTATGAAATAAGTCATTTCTTAAAATACCATTTCCCTTTTATTCTGCCTAGCACAAAACCAATGTCTTAATACAATAGTAAAATAAACTATCATGTATACAGCAAATAGCTGGGGTGGGGGAGGGGGAGAGATATGAGAGATGTTTTGCACTACAATCTGTAATCAGCTACACAAATGACTTTCCTGGAAAATCTTACTCAATTCTACCCAGGAAGAAGCTCAGACTTCCACCAACAATAAAATCTGTGTTTAAAACAAAAACAAAAACAAAACCCCTCAAGGATTAAGATACAGAAGACCAACCTAAGCCTAACACAGAAAATTGGCCCCTGCTAGGCTATGTAATTTGCTGAGATTTTTTAAAAATGTGATGAGGATGATGATGATTTCTAAGATTCCTATTTATTTTTGCTCAAAATGTCATGCACAAAACCCACCTTCCTTTGCCCATGTTCCCCCTTTGCTTTTTGCGTCTACCAAATCTGGAAGGAAAACCCACTAGGTAGGTTTCCAAGGAATTTTTGTCTTCCTTACACTGAATAGTCTATGTGGCAATCACGGTATTTTCAAGGCAAGGTTAATCTGGCAGCTAGGCAATAGGCATGACAGGCCGCTTGCTTCCTGTCACCCAGACTCCTTCACTCCCATGACCCAGGAAGTCAAGCCTTCCCTTATTCGGTTCATAACTAATAAACATATGGCAGTGAGTGCAGGGCTCCCCTCTCAGCTAAAGAAGATATGCCCCTAAATCACAGTGCAAGGATGTGATTGGTAGAACCCTAGGAAGGGAGACAGAATTGGGGGAGGGGGCAAAAGAGGGGTAAGAAGAAAGAAAATGGGAGTAGAGGGACCAAACCCCTATTGAGGATTAGGAATGGAAAGCTTAAAGAAGTGTTGCAAGTTGCGAGTGAGAGAGCATAGTACTATAGAAAACCTTAGGGAGTCAGGATGGCAGGGGCGGGGGAGAGAGAAAGAGGTTCGTTGCTCTCGCCCTCTTCCCCACCCCCACCCCCACCGCCTTTGTGAGCAGCCGATGGAGACCATAGCATGTCCTTACTTCTTGAACATGATCCAAGGTGAAGGGGGCGACGGTAGGGAAGGGCCCGGAATGGGATAGAAATTGAATTAGCAAGGGTCCGGCAGATCCCCTTACACGAGGAAGGCCGGCACTGAGAGTCGGAGCTGTTGTCGTTATCCGGAAAGCGAGAAAGCTTACGGCTCAGTGAAATGTTACTACTTCCGCTTCTCTGAACTCCACGTCGGCGCTTTTGCCAGCTCCTTTTGGGCAGCCGATTCCTCTCTAGTGGAGGTAGCTAAAAGGGCGGGTCTTGTGAAGGAAGAAGTGATAGAGCAATTCTTTCCAGTTACAGGAAGAGAAGAATGGAGGGGGCGGGATATCAAAGCAGCATTTATGGCAATTGCGTCAGTTACGGGTTCCTCAAAGGGTCAAGACTCTTCCGTGTTTCGTTGCTACCTGTTAACCTAAACAATCTTAGTGGGGATGGTTTTTGTTCCTTGCCTGAGGCAACTGAATGGAATGGTGCTTACCGACAAGCATGAACTCAGGAAAGCTTCCTGGCTTCATGTTAATGTACTGGTAGGATGGCTAGGTTTAGCAAATAAAAATACGGGACGCCTAGTTAAATCTGAATTTCAGATAAAAAAATGAATACTTTTTTAAGTGTAACTATGTCTCAATAGTTTGGACGTACACACGAAAAATATATAATTTCGGTTTATCGATTTTATTGCGCGTCCTGTTTTTTATCTGGTAACCCTATTCACTAGCTACAATTAGGTGCCCCCATAGAATTATGAAATAAAAGTTACTAGGTGGCAGTCCCCAGCCTCACCCCCCTACCTACAAACTGAATGTCAAGAGGTAATTTCCTTGAAGGATAGAATGGCCTCTAGGCGAGCAATGCTAGACTATAATCTGATTGAAGAGATAAAGGCTAAAGAAATGTTTTACTTACGTAATTTTTAAAAAGAGAGTTGATAGAAAAATATATATATTCCAATCAACATAGAAAGCATAGAGAGAAAAAAACAAAAACAAAAAAAACCCTGAACAGGCACTACTCAGGAGGTGGGGTGGGTGTGCACTGATATGTAAAACAAATAAATCAGTCTCCCCAGGAAACAAATACTCTAGTCCATATTGGGGAGATGGACCATTAGAGCAATCATAACCAACTGTACTATGCATTTGAATTGTCCAACTAGCTCACCTTGTCTTGATTCTATGATACCAACAATCTTCTAATTATAATTTGGCTTCCCATTAAGATCTGCCCACAGGGAAAGAATCTGCTATTTTCAAATCAAATCTGCATGAACAATTATGTTTGTCTTTGTGAATCAATAAATTGGCATTCTGGTTTATACATCAGTCTCTTGTAAATGTCCTTAGCATGAATCTGCATTCTCAGCATCAATCAACTATGCAAAATTCAGAATATTAAGTTTACGAACATGCAAAACTGAAGCCCAGACCCCAAGCTGTGGTTAGTGCTACATTGTCAGGCTTCTTGCCAAATAGCTTTCCTCTCCTGGCAACTTTCACATCACCCTGGGAGGCTGCCATTTAATAACAAATACATTATAAAACAACAACAAACAGCTATTATTAAGCAGTTTGAGATGAGTGGAAATAGATCATTTGTATTAGATCTTATATATGATAATACCATATGTAACAAGTATATATTCCACTAGCAAATAAAAGTTAACTTGATGGACCCAGAAATTAATAATACCTAGATAGACTTCCTAATTTCTTGAACTTTTTGTTTGAGAAACCTACTAATTATAGACTTATCAAAAGTATTATGCTGAAAACTTAATGCTAGAAATAATAGCTAACTTTTAATTCTATAAAACTTTTACATACCCTATCTAAATTACAACAAATCCTATATTGATATATAGCTACATTATATATATCACATATATGATACATATATAGCAGGAATTGATATACAGCTACGTGTACATATATATTTTAATCTACTTTCATATACTTGATAATCACAGAAACCAAATCTGAATTATGACAAATGCCAAATTAGGTCATTAGCCTTAATGAGATACTCAGATCTGAACGTGTACATAAGTACCTTCATTCATAACCTACCTACACAGATATATGAGCAGGGCCCACTTTATACTGCAATGCATTTTTGGATATTGTGTTGTAAATGGTATCATCATAAATTGGATACTGTTTTTCCAAGGTTATAATTGGGGGAGGGGGGAGTTGCTCCTGACAAAGGACTTACCTTCAAATAAATCATAGCTACGACAAACCATATGTCGTAAAAGAAGAAATACCTCAAAATAAACCTCTTCAAAAATTAAAATAATGAACTTTATTTATTCATGTGATAAACAGTTATAAAGGACCTTTATGTTTTAGACATACATTCTCTTTGTCCTGTATTTGTGCATAAATATTCTGTGCAGTTTATTTTACAAGGGTCCTCAAAGTACATGTAGCACAGGACACAGAAAACCCAAGTCTCTCATTTATGTTACTAAAATAAATAACTTAGCCATACTAAGCATTAAATGTTTAACAATTGTTAAATTAGAATTTTGAAAGGATTTTATAGGGTCATTTTGACATGAGACTCTAAAATACTGCTCAAGGAAGTTTGTATAAGGCCTCCTTTTCTTTTTCATAAACTTCCTTGAACACTAATAAGCATAGCACCCAAAGCCTTCAGTGTCCAAGAAAGAAAGGTTTCTTTAGAAGCTAGGCCACAGCTTTGAACACTGGAGTAGCTACTTTCACTGCAAGAAAGAATTGGGCCACTGCCAGACCCCTTCTGGGCCTCACATCTCTCAGAATCTACAGTCTGTGAAGTCTTCCAAAAGGGTCATATTTCCCACAACGTGCCTCTCAGCCTTACACCTTAGAGCCAGCTGTAGCCTGGCTTTATATCCCCCAGTAGGGCCAGACACATCTAAGAATCACACCACTACCCCACCACCAATCACTCTGCAGAGCACAGATGAGAAAATGCATTGGTCCTGCCACTGCTTGGATCCTCCCATACCAAGCAATTTAAGATACACTAACAAAACAACAGCTCCCACCTCCAGTCTCAAATACAGCCAAATTTGGAGAGGCCTGAGAGCCCCCTGTTTATCAAAAGACCATCAGGGCTAACCGTCTAGCCAAACTTGTGATGAGCCAAACACACCATGCCCCTGTCATCACCCAATATATAAGCACCCTGTTCCACTTACCTGCTATGTGACCTTGGGCAAGTCACTTAAACTCTGTGCCTGTGTTCTCATCTGTAAAATGAAAGCTCTACTTCATGAGGTTGTTATGGGGATAAAATGAGATGATCCATGCAAAGCACTGTAAAATTGTTATTGTTACTATTAAGTTATTATTATTGTTGTTGTTGTTGTTTCTCTCCTCTAACCACATTCCCATATTGCCCTGTGCTTCTTCTTCCTGGACCTGACCTCCCACTTCTAACTTCACTTCCAGGTGCTTCTGCTGTGCCTCCTGGAACACCATTCCATGATTAACAAATTCTTCTACCATCCTCATACTCATCCCTGAATAACCACTGACATTCCTGGCTTTCCCAAGAGGATGGAGCATCCTTACAGCCCTTTCCAGTGAAAGTGATTTATACCAACACACCATATGTACTGCAAAGTCAGGAGGTGAGGAGGGTATCCTCTTCTAGCCACACTGCAACTTCCAGACCATTCTTCCTCCACCCTCGGGTAAAACCCCCTGATCCTTCTTCTTCTGAGTTTCATGAATGTGGTCAGACCTTGACTCCCACCCTTTGCTGTCCTCTACTCATTCATTGAAGATCCTGGCATCTGGTTCACGGCCCCCCCCACTCCCAAGTTGTTAAGCACTGCAAGAGAAAATCACAGAGTCGAATAAATTGGTATCACTCTGAATTTGTGTTTGCTGACCTCAAGTGGACCTTTGGTATTTCTGGAGATTCCTGTCATGTTTTCAGCTTACTCTCTCATTCTCCCCAATGATACTTCCCAAGCTTCTCCATTTTCCTCAAAACTCCAACTCCTCAGCAGCCCCGAATAATTTACCTCCTAAAGATAAGATAAAAGACTCCAGATGGAAAATCAGCTTCCTACTACCAAACTAGAAATATATTCACAGCCATCCTTTCCTACTGTTAAAATGAAAGATATGCCTCTTCCAATCTAGGTCTAATTCCTCCATCTGTGTTCCAGATCCCATTCATGTATGGGTCTCAATAACCTAACTCAACCTATTATTACCTCTCCCCTATATTTTCAACCTCTTCCTCTCTACTGGCTCTTTCCTCTCAGTGTTTTCAAAGGAAATGAATGAATATTCTCACATTATATAACATTCAAACACAGACGACTGTAATAATAGCTAATGTTTATTGAGTTAGTAAGTAGTTACCATTAGTACAAGGGTACTGCAAAAAGTTCATGGAAAGACTGAATGAAAAGATAATACGAGGGCTAAGTGGTTAGCTCAGTTGGTTAGAGCATGGTGTTACAACACCGACACCGGGTCAATGGTTCAGATCCCTGTACTGGCCAGCTGCCAAAAAACTAAACTCACAAAAAATTAAATTAAATCAAATTAAAAAAATAAATAAAGGATAATATGAATCTTTCCATGAACTTTTTGAAGACCCTTTGTATTTCAATTTTATTGATGAAGAAACTGAGGGAAAAGGAGGTTAAGTAGCTTGCTCAAGATTACCCAGCTATGAAGTACCAGAATCTGCATTTGAAAGCAAGTACAGTAGTTACAACTTTGTGCTCTCCAAATCACAACACTTAAAATCCCCCTGTCCTTCCTTCCTCAGCTCTTCCCTTCCCTCTCCATAGGTAACAACTAGTGATAGCACCAAAAAAATTTTGGTGTATTTACATATACATTGTACATACGTACTTTTAAAAAACATTAATGGGATCATACTTTGCATGCTATTTTGCTTTTTTCACTTCATGGGTGAAATTCATCTTGGAGATTTTTCCATCTCAGATGAGAGATAGAGAGGGAGAGAGAGAGAGAGGAAGAGGGAGAGGGAGATTTCACTGCTTGTGATGGCTGCAGGGCATTCCATAGTACGTATGTACCGCAATTTATTTAACCAGTCCCCTTCTGACAGTCATCCAGGCATCTGAAAGAGAAGATTGAAGATGGGATGAAGCCACAGAACTCCATTGTTCCTCAGACCTTCTATTGCCCACACTTCATCAGGAGTCAGGGCCCTATGTTATACCTATCCTACTTCAGAAGTCCTCAACTGCATCAACAGGGGGTCAGTGGAGACCCCATATACAGCCCTGTCTCTGGTGGAAGTCAACAACAAACTCATACACTGGAACTAAAACCACACCTCCTTGAGGTTTTCACACTCCACCAACATTGGTCAAGAGAAGGCCCATGTACTCCAAGTAAGGGCTCAGAGTGAAGCAAATGTCAAGCTTCCCCAAACTTCCTCTATCAATAGGAATCAAGGAGGAGCTCCAGACACCCACTCCTTCCTATAGCCTCACCATCATTACCTACTGTGAGTCTCTCAGGGACTGTTCTCATTAGAACATCTGTCTCTATTTATGACGGTCACCATAAGAAGCCCCAGACTCCCAGGCGGCCCCTCATCTAACCTGCTCTCATATCCATTTGGCTCTTTACATCCTCCGTTCTGTCTCCATCTCCCAAGTTTCCCCAACAACTGAAATCTTTCCACTATACATTCTGGAACTCATATCCATCATCAGGAAAACCTGTATTCTCAGCCTCCTTTCTGTGTGCTCCCTTCATCTTACTCTAAAGGAAACCTACATCTTCTCTGCAGTCATTGCTTCCCTGCAGCCCTCAAATGGTGAATGTTTATTCTCCCACAGGGTGGGGTAGGTGTCCTCCTTATACTCTATTGACACTTCCAGACCATTTCCCTCCCTCAGACTTCCTGCTATGAATTTCATGTCAGCAGATTATATTATCCATCCACTGCCCACTCATTGTTGCTGTCATCTGCTGACCTCTGGATTATTCCTCTTCATTCCTCAGTTTTAATTCCTGGGATACTGTCACCCTAACACTAGTCCTATTGTAAATATTGAGTGTGTCAAAATGCACTTAATTGATCCTTCCAACATCCTTTCCTCTCAACTCCTTGAACTCTACTCTTCCAATGATCTTGCTTGCTCTCCACCTTATCCCAGCACTCTCTCATGGTTATACCCTACATTTTGTCTTTAGTAGTAACTGAAACCCCATCATAATCTCATTTTCATGTGTCCCATTCTGACCACCACCTCCTCTCTTTACACTCACTCACTCTAGTACTGACTCCCACAATCCTTTGACCCCCACACAAAACTCCAATCCACTGATCCTATCAACTGCTCCCTGTCCCTCACCCTCCTCACCCCTCAGTTCCCTCCTTACCCAGCTTGCATTCCCTGGCCAATCATTACAAACACTCCATTTCGTATACCCTCAAGTCCCTTTCCTCCTCTCACTTTCATGTACTCACTTGGCAAATCTCCAACCTGATTTAAATACAACCCTGTCCACTCTGTGCCTAGATCCAGAGAGCTGAATGTGGCTGGAGAATAATACACAACCATGCTGACTGGCTTCATTTTAAATTCATGATTATTGATCTTAAGTGGGCCCTTAATTCTTCCTGACAATCATATTATATATTCTTAGACCAGTGTTGTCCAATTCACTTTTTTCAATGATGGAAATATTCTATAATCTGTGCCATCCATAATGGTGCCACTAGCACATATAGCTACTTATATTTACATTTAAATAATTAAGTGGAACTTTAAAATCAGCTTCTTAGTCATATTAGCTACATTTCAAGTGCTCAATAGTCACATAGCTAGTGGCTAATTATTGGACAGTGCAGCATAGACCAGTCACTCTCCCACTCCCCTAGATAGCTATTTCTCTCTTCCAACCCCCAACGCCTTCCACAGACTCCATCTATCCACTTATAGCAACATCTGTACCCATACATTGTCTTTTCTCATGTTGCTATAGATCAGTGGTTCTCTCTTGATACAACTTCTCTCTCCTGCTCCATTTATGTACTCCCATTATAGCAAAACACCTGTAAAGACTTGAATATCTCACTGTTTCCAATTTCCCTCCTATTCTCTCTTGAACTCACTTCAATTAGGCTTTTGCCCCAACCATTCACCAAAATTGCTCTTGTCAAAAGTAATCAATGAGTTCCACATTGTTAAATCCAATGGTGCATTCTCAGTTCTATTCTTACTTCACCTATCTGCAACACTTTACACAGTTGATCACTCCTTCTTTCTGAAAACACTTTCTGGGCCAGCCCGTGGCTCACTCGGGAGAGTGCAGTGCTGATAACACCAAGGCCCCGGGTTCGGATCCCATATACGGATGGCCGGTTCGCTCACTGGCTGAGTGTGGTGCTGACAACACCAAGTCAAGGGTTAAGATCCCCTTACCGGTCATCTTTAAAAAAAAAAAAAAAAAAAATGAAAACACTTTCTTCAATTGGCTTCTTTTGGACTTCCTCCTACTTCAGTGGCTGCTACTTCTTGGACTCCATCACTGATTCCTTCTTCTCTCCCAGAACCCGATCCTTGGTCTTCTCTTCCCTGTCTACACACCCTCCCTTGGTGATCTCATCTAGTCTCACAGCTTTGAATACCATTTATATTTCCAGCCTAGATCTCTCCCTTAAACTCCAGACTTGTATATCCAACTGCCTATTTGAGTTCTCCACTTGAATATCTAAAAGATATCTCAAAGCACATGTCTGAAACTGTACTTCTGTTCTCTCCCCATTCTGCCTCCCACACACATCCCCAAACCTATTTCACCTACTGCTATGGTTTAAACGTCCTCTCCAAATCTCATGTTGCAACTTAATCTCCATTGTAACAGTATTAAGAGGCTGGGAAATCCAACTATGGTATTTGAAAGGTGAGGCCCTCATGAATGGATTAATCCATTCATGGATTAATGGGTTATCATGGGAGTAGATTTGTTGGCTTTATAAGGAGAGGAAGAGAGCAGTGAACAGGCTTTTGTCCTCTTGCCATGTGATGTCCTATGCTGCCCTGTGCTGCCTTGGGACTCTGCAGAGAATCTCCACCAGGAAGAAGACCCTCACCCGATGTGCCCCCTTGACCTTGGACTTCCCAGCCTCCAAAACTGTAAGAAATAAACTTATTTTCTTTATAAATTACCCAGTTTCAGGTATTCTGTTATAAGATACAGAAAATGGACTAAGATAACTCCAGTCTTCAGTTGACAACTCCATCCTTTCATGTTCAGACCCAAAATCTTGAGGATTTCTTCGATTCCTCTCTTTCTCTCATATTACACATTCAAGTCATCAGCAAATCACACTGATTATTCAAAATTCAACCACTTCTCATAGCCCCCACAGCGACCATTCTGGTTTAAGCCATCATTATCTCTTGCCTTAATTATTTCAATAGCCTCCTATCTGGTCTTCTACTTCTATCCCCTATCACGATCTACTCTCAACACAAATCAGATTTTCCTATTAAAAATGAAAGTTAAAGGGCCAGACTGTGGCTCACTTGGGAGAGTGTGGTGCTGATAACACCAAGGCTATGGGTTCAGATCCCTACATAGGAATGGCCAGTTAGAAAAAAAAATTTAAAAAGTTAAAGTCTCTTCTAGAGCACAGCCTTGTAACACCAAGATCAAGGGTTCAGATTCCCATAACGGCCAGCTGCAAAAAAAAAAAAAAAAAAAAAAAAATTAAATCTCTGCTCAAACCTCTCCAATGGCTTTCTGTCTCATTTAGAGTAAAAACAGTATCTGTACAATACCTTACAAGGTCTTTAATTGTCTGGATTCCTGTTACCTCTTTGATTTCATTTCCTTCTACTGTCCCCCCACCCCTTCTCTTAATCTTCTTCAGTCACATTGACGTCCTTGCTATTTTTCTAACACACTTGGCATGCTTATATCTCAGGGTCTTTGCACTGACTCTTCCTTCTACCTGGAAAATTCTACCCCATATCTCCAAATGACTAATTCCCTCACCTCTTTCAGGTCTTTGCTCAAATATCACCTTCTCAATGAGGCAATGCCTTATTCACCCCATTTAAAAATGCCATCTGCCCTCCTATCCCTTTTACTCAGTTCAAATTTTTCATAGCATGTATCACCTTCTAACATATTATGAAATTTATTTGTTGATTTTGTTATTATTTATTGTCTCTCTTCTCAACTAGATTGTAAGCTTTGTGAAGGCAGGGAGTTACCTGTTTTTGCTCACTGTTGTATCCAAGTTCTTGGCACATGGTAGACGTTCAAGAAATATTTGTTGAATGAATAAATGAAATACTACTTCAGCTACCATCAAAATTCCCTTTTCTCTGTAATAGCAACAATCCTGGAAACAGTTGTCCATACTTACAATCAAGTTTAACACCATCAGTGACAGGTCATATTGATAGCATGCACCCTTGATACGATGTGATGATAATGGCACTTTACTTTTTTGATCTTCCTCCCAGAAATCCACAACCCCTGTCTAACTAAGAAAAAAGCATCAGGCAAGCCCAAATTCTACAAAATATCTCAACAGACTGAAAATTGTTGAGGTAATCAAAAACAAGGAAGGTCTGAGAAACTGTCACAGTCGAGAAACCTAAGAAGACACAATTTCTAAATATAGTGTGGTATCCTGAATGGAATCCTGGAAGAGAAAAAAGAACATTAGGTAAAAAAAAAAAAAAAAAAAACCAAAACTAAGGACATCTGAATAAAATATGGACTTTAGTTAATAATAATCAATATTGGTTCATTAGTTGAGACAAATGTACCATGGTAATGTTAACAATAGGAGAAACTGGGTATGGGGTATATAGGAAGTCTATAATATTCTTTTTTTAAAAAAACATTTTGAAGAACTGATAGACTGTAATATTCTCGTATGTTTTCTGTAAATCTAAAACTATTCTAAAGAACTTTATTAAATGTTGGAAAAATACCCTATCAGAATGGCTATAATCAAAAAGACAAATAATAACATGTGTTGACACATCCCAGGATGTGGAGACACTGGAACCTTCATTCATTACTGGTGGGAAAATAAAATGGTGCAACCTTTTTGGATATCCAAAAGAAATGAAAACATATGCTCACACAAAAACATGCACAAATGTTCGTAGCAGCATTATTCATAATAGCTAGAAAGTAGAAACTACCCAAATATCTTAAAATTGGCAAATGGATAAACAAATATGGCATATTCATACAATGGAATATTATTTGGCCGTAAAAAGGAATGAAGTGGGCTGGCTGGTTAGCTCAGTTGGTTAGAGCATGGTACTGATAACACCAAGGTCCAGGGTTCAATCCCCTACCAGCCAGCCACAAAAAGAAAAAAAAAAAGGAATGAAGTACTACAACAAGGATGAGCCTTAAAAATATTAGGCAAGTGAAAGAAGTTGGTCACAAAAGACCACATATTGTATCCATTTATATGAAATATCCACAACAGGCAAATTCATAGAGGAAGAAAGTAGATTAGTCATTGCTAGGGTATGTAGAAAGGAGGGAATGGGGTGTGCTGGTTAATGGGTACAGGGTTTCTCTTGGGGGTGATGAAAATGTTCTAAAATTAGAATGTGGCAATGGTTGCACAACTTTGTGAATATACGAAAACCATTGAATTGTACACTTTTAAAGGGTAAATTTTATGGTGTGTAAATTATATCTCAAGAAAGCTGTTATTTATTTGTGTTTGTTTGTTTGCATATGGCAACTGGCCAGTACAGGGATCAAACCCTGGACTTTGGTGTTATCAGCACCATGCTCTAACCAACTGAGCTAACAGGCCAGCAAGAAAGCTGTTATTTTATTTTATTTTATTTATTTATTAAAATGATGACCGGTAAGGGGATCTTAACTCTTGACTTGGTGTTGTTAGCACCACGCTCTCCCAAGTGAGCTAACTGGCCATCCCTATATAGGGATCCGAACCCATGGCCTTGGTGTTATCAGCACCACACTCTCCCAAGTGAGCCACGGGCTGGCCCAGAAAGCTTTTATTTTAAAAATACCCTCTCTAAGGGACTTTAACCAGAAAAAAATTCTAAGGATATCGATTTCTTGGGTTCTTTTTCTATTGTTAATTTCTAATGTTACTAGACTGTGATCAGAGAATATTTCTTGTATGATTTCTACATTTTTGCAGAGGAATAAATGATTCATTTTTGAAAATGTTCTATGGGTATTTACAAAGAAAATACATTCTATGTTTGTATAAGGTAATCTCTCGAATATATATAACCCATATTATATGTTATGATCAACCTTGGTAAGTAGTGTTATGAACTTTTCTATTTCCTTACTTACTCACGTGATCTATTGTTTTCTAGAGAAATATTTTACCTCAAATGTGTCTGAAAGTCTGCCCAGCAATCCTAGTACATATCTTGTCAAGTCATTCTGAATTGTTTCAAACGTTTTCCACTTTTCTCAAACTCTTCCCACCCTACACTGCATCCTACTTTATACGTAAAATAGAAGGGAAAATGAGATTGCCCTCATCTGCTTGCTACCAACCATATAACTATTGCTATGTTTTAAATGTTTGTCTCCTATAAAACTCATATTGAAACTTAATCCCCATTGTAATAGTATTAAGAAGATGGAAAATATGACTATGGTATTTGAAAGGTGGGGCCTTTAAGAGGTGATTGTGTCATTAGGGCTCTGCTTTCATGAATGGATTAATCCATTCATGGATTAATGGGTTGTCATGGGAGTAGGACTGGTGGCTTTATAAGAAGAGGAAGGGAGACCTGAGCTAGCATGCTCAGCCCCCTCTCCATGTGATGCCCTGCCCCACCTTGGGACTCTACAGAGAGTCCCCACCAGCAAGAATGACCTTACCAGATTTGCTCCCTCAACCTTGGACTTCCCAGCCTCCAGAACTGTAAGAAATAAATTTTGTTTCTTTATAAATTACCCAGTTTCAGGTATTCAGTTGTAAGCAACTGAATGGACTGAGACAACTGTCTACTTCCATACCATTCCATTTAACTTTTCTCATTCATAAGGCTAGGTCATAAGGAAACCTTGTAGCTTCCACCTGGGCATCTTAGAACACTCACTCTTGGACCATTGAGGTACCATGTAACAAGTCTGTCTACCCTGAGTCTGTCATTCTGTGAGGAGACTCTAATTGGCCATGTAGAGAGGCTGTTTGGAGAGATACATGACCAACCCACTCCCAACTATTCTAGTTCCTATCCATTCAAGTCATCCCAGCTGAGGCTCCAGACATCATGAAGCAAAAATGAGCCATCCCTGATGTGCCCTGTCTGAATTCCTGACCTAAATAATCATGAGACATAATAATAAATTATTGTTTTAAGCCACTCTGTTTTGGGGTTGTGTGTTATGCAGAACTAGATTACAGGAATAGTCAAAAATGACCCTTATTTTGCTAAATCTAATAGACATGCTTTCATCCTCATTTACTTGACCTGTCAGCAGCCTTTGTCACAGGTAGCCATTCCCTCTTTTTGAAACATTCTCTTCCCTTGGTGTATCTGACACATCACTCTCCTAACTTTCCTCAGCCTTCTCTGGTAATTCCTTGTCCTCCTTTACTCAACAGTTAATGTTAACATTCAACTTGGTTACAGACTCTCTTCTCACTTTATAATCTCTGTTTGGGTAATCTCTTACATATCTGGGACTTCAATTACCACCTGTTCATATATCTCACAAATTTATACCTCCAGATTTTCTCTGAGCTTCAGACGTTTTTATACAAATGCCTACTATACTGCTCTTTTTGGATGTCTCAAAAGCACCTCAAACTCAACACATTCAAAAGCAAACTCTTCTCTTCCTCCTCTCCCCAAAACTAAAACCAAAAACAATCATGTGGTCCTCTTGTAGTGTTCCTTAACGCAGTAAATGGCACCATGATCCACCCATTCTAAAAGCCAGAAACTAGGGAGTCATCCTTGCTATGTCCTCTCCCTCATCTTCATGTGCAACCCACCCTGAAGCCCTTTCAATTTTGCCCAAATATCTCTTAAAGCTTACTTGTTCATGATGTCTACCACTCCCACCACCCCTGTCTAAGGTATCTTCTTTTCTTGTCAGGAGTCCAGTAATAGCCTTCTAATTCATTTCCCTGCTTTCACTTTTGCCCCTCGTACAATACTATTTACAGACAGCTTGGTCTTTTTCACTTTGAAACTTTTCAGTGATTCCTATTGTTCTTAGGATAAGGACAAAATAATTAATATAGCCTCTGAGCCCCTGCATAGCCTCAGCCTCATAAAATTTTCCACTTGCTGTCTGAGCTCCAGCCACAGTGGGTCTCTTTTGTCCTTCATATGCACTGGGCTTTCTCCTGCCACAGGGCTTTTGCACATGCTTTCCCCCTTCTGCTTGGAATGCTATTTTTCCCTCTTCACTTGGTTAACTCCAATGTACTCTTCAGATCTCTGAGCAAGTTTTGCTTGCTCAGGGAATCTCCCCTGACCTCATAGCTCTGTGTACCTCTCCTAGAGAGCACTCATCACAATTGTAATTTTACATGTATTTGAATAAATTTTTGAGTAATATCTATCTCCCTGACTAGACTGTAAGCTTCATGTGGTAGGTACCAAGGTTGTTTTGCTTTCTACTGTGCCCGTAGTACCTAACACAATGCCTGATACATAGTGGGTGCTAAATATATATTTGTTGGAGAATGGGAGAGGAGAAAGCAGGAAAGGGATAAGGACAGAAGGGGGAAGGAGGGAATGGAGAACTAGAGAGGGGGATTTCCCCCCTATGATGGGTTATTTGTAAATTTTTATTCTCATTGTATTTCTAACAGACTTTGCTTTATATATCTCTAATTCACGCTGTCATGTGCATAAAGGTCCACAACTCCTACATGTTCTTGTTAGAGTGAACCTTTTATCAATATTAAATATCCCTTTGTCTCTTAATATCATTTGCTCTGAATTCTATTTTTGTCTGATTCAAATATCACTTCTTTTTGCTAGCATTTGTACAATTCAAAGTTTCATCATTTCTTTGTATGTTCTTTTTCGGACTCATTTTTCATTTTGCTGTAACACACGCTTGACTAATTAACAGAGGTTCTGAATAAGTCTGAAATGTGTTTTGAATATTCTCTGAATAGGTCTGAAAATTAGAAATGTGTTTTGAATATTCTCTGAATAGGTCTGAAAATTAGAATCTGAAAATGGGAATTTTGTTGCTTGTATTATTTCACTCCCCCTCTCCCTGCCCTTTCCATGCAGGGTCAATTGTTCCATTTATCCATTATTCATTTGGTCCTTCTCTTTTATGCTGTAGATTTTCTCCAAATATTTCTGGTAATCCTTCGTTGTCTGTGCATATTGGTGAATAAGAGACAAATCAATTACCAACGATAGCTTGCCTGGGGTTCCTCTGCCTGTGTCCCCTGACTGAACTGTCTCCTGAGGGTGAGGGCTCTGTTTAAGTGGGTTGAGTGTGTTGACCTGTCAGGCTTCTCTTTAAGGTGAGTGGGTACAGGAGACAGAAAGCCCAGTCCCCTCTCCCTGCAAATTGCCAAAACGATTTTACAATGGCAGTAGAGGACTTCAGTGTTTTCCTCTCCTAGTCAAAGCTGCTTCTTTTGTTTTGTTTCCCCCTATATTTTCTGTAAGTCCAGATTACATCAAGGTCTGTTCTGTTTTGTTTTTGTGTTGTTGGGTTTTTTCCCCTATAATCCTACCCCCACACTAGCAAACTTTTGGAAGCAAATATTTCTTTTTCTTTAGTGTGAAATTCTAGGTTTTAACCTTGGAATAAATTGGAGGAAGGAGGAGCAGGGCCTGTAACAGAGGTGCCCAACTGGCTCTTCTTTCTGAATGTCGTTCCTTAATTAACTGGAGGGGCCCCTGCTCTTTGCATTTGTTCATTCTGAAATTTGATTTTCTCTGGATTTACTCCAGTAATTTTCTCTTGTAGGTTTTGTTTAGGCTGGGTTCCTCCTTCTAGCTTATCAATATGATTCCATCTGATTTCTGTCCTCAAGGGATTGTTCACAATTTCTGGACTGCTGATTGTATGCTTTCCTTTAATTACACCACTCTTGTTCCTTTTGCCATTGTAATAATCTAAGGGATTTGGTGAGGGGAGGATGGGGACAAAGTTACAAGTACTTAGGCTGCCATCTTGATCTAATCTACCCAAAGTCATTTTCTTATGTGAATTTGCCTGAGGCAAGGAGAGCAGCCAGGGCTCACTTGTAGAGGCAAGGGGAAAGGGCTTCTTCCAGTATTGCCTTCTGATTACTCAGGACTTCTGATTAAGACCCCTTTAAGACTTGGAAATGTAGTATGTGCATATCAATGCTTCTGAGACAGCCAAGGCTGTAGCTAGCACATAAGGCCCCTTAGGAGTGGGGCCGGCCCGTGGCTCACTCGGTAGAGTGCGGTGCTGATAGCGCCAAGGCCCCGGGTTCGGATCCCATATACGGATGGCCGGTTCGCTCACTGGCTGAGCGTGGTGCTGACAACACCAAGTCAAGGGTTAAGATCCCCTTACCGGTCATCTTTTAAAAAAAAAAAAAAAAAAAAAAAAAAAGGCCCCTTAGGAGAAATTAAAAACCGGCATGACCTTCAGAGCAGAAACATTGCAAAATCAGTGCCCCCTTGGGGTAGATTAATTAGAAAAAGGCACCCCTTTGGATAGGCCAATTATAAAAAAGCTTGTTTTCCTCTGCTCACAGTGGCATCCCTCCATTAACGCATAAGGCTTCATTGATTAGCAGAGTATAGGCTAGATTTTGTTCCCCCACACATAGTCCCTGTACCAGGCACAGACTGCAGAACCATATTATAGAGAATAATAGCCTCTGCCAGTGCCGATGACAATGCCCATACAAGTCCTCTGTCCTTTGGGGCTTCTCTCAACTTTACGCACAGGGCTGAGAGATCAGGTTGAAGCTCAGAGAGACTTTGCTAAAGTAGGCTTCTTATAACAGCAGACTTTGTCCCCCACCATCCACTGCACCAAGAGACAGGCCTCTGACCTCCCTGAGCCCTTGCTGAGCCAACATTATCAGAGCAGCCCAGAGACCATCCTTCCAACAACCATGGAACTCTGGTTTCAAAGACTAGGCTCTCCTCACTCGGGCTTCTAATAGAGTCACCCTCAGTACCAAGAGGAGAAGTCTTTAGTACAAATGCCACCAACAGCTCTCAGAGACCATCAACCACCACTAGGCCTCTCCAGATGTTATCTTCAGGAACTAGAGACAAAGCCTCATTGACTATGCCAGAACCCTCCCCCCAGTCCCCACAACTTACCCCATTAACCCTCCTGAGCCATCAGCAAATCCACCAGAAGGAAAATACATCTATTTATATTTTTAAAATAAAAATGGGATTATCAGTAGATACTGTGCTACAACTTGTTTTATTTCCCACTTAATGCATCACAGACAACTTTCAGATGTGTACATACAGTTCTATCACTTTCTTTTTAATGGCTGCATAATATTCCATTGCATGGATGTACCACGCTTTATTTAGGCTTCCTTACCTTCCACCCAATTCATTGCTCCTCATCCCCTCAACAGACTCATAGCAAATTTTGGATAAACTATTATGTTTACAACATTATGATTATGTATAAATAATTAACTGATAAGCCAAGTAGTATATTATGATTACATTTCCTTTCTTAAACAACTTTTCCTTTTCCTGAATTTAATAATTGTCTGTCCTCTTCATTTGTTTAGTTTTCAGTAGTGTTCTGTGGTGTTGTGCAGTGTAAGGCCTATATATTTATACATTGCAGTCCTGTTTGTACCTTTGGCTAAGTCATCCCAAACTATCTATCAGACTATTAATATAATTTTATACACAGTTAAATTAATAGATAAAATATCAGTTACATTAAATTTTTTCTCAGAGCCCTCTGTTTTCCTACTTCAATCTCCTGTGTAAGATCTTCTGATTCCCAAGGCTGGCTGATTAGGTAAGTTGGTTACAGCATGGTCTTGATAACACCAAGGTCAAGGGTTTGGATCCCCATACTAGCCAACCACCAAAAAAAGAAAAAAGACCTGTTTCCTGGATGCCATATCTTTCTCTTTCTTGGTTTACTCTCTAGTTTTAGTGGAGCATGTCCTTTAGATACTTCTTGAGAGTGTGTGTGCATGGGAGGAAAAATTTTTGAGCATTGTATGTCTGAAAATGTATTTATTCTATTCTAATACTCAGTTGATTGGTTAGCTGAATATAGAATTCTATGTTGAAAAATATATTCACTAAAAATTTGCAAAGCATGGCTCAATTGTCATTTAGCTTTACTGATTTCTGTTGAGAAGCCCAATGTCATTCTTATTCATCCTTTTTATGAAACCTTTTACTTTTTCCAACCTCTGGAACCTTTTAAGGTCTGCTCTTTAACTCTAGCATTCTGAAATTTCACAATGGTGTGAGTCTATGCAGGTATTTTTCTCACTCATGTTTCATGATTTATGAATTAAACATTCTTTCTTATTTCTCTGAGTATACTAATTGGAGTGGAAACATAGTGGTGGTTTTTATGTTTTTGTCTGGTCCCTCCATTGTCTTTATTTTCTTTGAGCTCCCCTTTTCTGTTTTTTAGGTTTGGCCTCTGGCTTTCACATTGAATCTTTCCTTGAACTGTCTGAAATCCTTGGTAATTTGTTCATATTTGAGAGTAAGGCACTAAAAAGCTGACTGGAAGCCCTTGTGGACAATGAGCCCAGTGTGGGGAGTGGCTAAGAGGCCACATGACTATACTTTTCCATAGGTGAAGTACATGCTGAGTGTTGCTTTGCCTCCCACAGATTTGTCACCCCTTTTCCCCTGGGTGACGGAGCTGCCAAAGATTACTCAAAGCCCATCTCTTTTGAGCAGTGAGAAGCCCCAAAAAAGTGGTTAATATCCCAGAACTTCCTCAAGCATGAGGCATTTCTTCCATTTGGGAAATTAATCACGAATGGGGGTTCTCTTCCTGCATTTATTCTCCAGACCAAGAAGTTACAGGAAGAGACATAGCTGGGATTTTGCTAAGTACAGTTTAACAAGTTTTACAACAGAAGCTGGTAACATTCAGTAAAAACAAGTCAGATGATATTCTGTTAGGCAATTAAGTGATCCACTAACAAAGGCTTGATTTAGCCAACATTCCTTTTCCTTCCAGCAGCTTTTTAGTAACTTTACATATCAATTAGTAACTTGTCTGTCTTTGAGCCAGCAACCTTGCTGTGTTAAAATTCTTATCTTGCAACAGAGATTCAATAGCCTGGGGAAAATTTCCTGTCCTTTGCAAGGTCAATATTTGAAACTGCAAGGCTTTGGAAAACCAGGCCCTGTGAGGTACGTTTGTTTTATGAATCCTCTGCACTGAGTCTCCCCCATACTCCTCAATCTCAGGCTGCTGCTGGACATTGCCATTTTGGGATAGGAGCCAGAGGAGCCCAGAGTCCCACTGACCCAGTGGTCCTACCTCCCAGTGGAGAGAGTGGGGGGAGCATGTCAGCTTCCTGGATCCATGCCCTCCTTCCCCCAGGAGCTCAGAGCCCATCTGACTCAGTGCCCCCTGAAAGGACGAGTCGACACCAGTTGACGATCCACTGGAGAGGGCTCATTTATTAGGCAGCACACACACATATATATAGGGCTTTAAGGGAAAGCTGATTGGCTTAAAATACAATCCCTACTTAGCTTGGGGGGTGAGCTGATTGGTGTGCGATTCACGCCAGTGGGAAGGAGAATGCGGAAGAGAAAGGCAACAAGCGCCATGATGGGGTGTGGCCGAGAAGGGCTTATGTGATCAGGGTGTGATCCCTTGGGGCATTTGGGTTCTTACATTCCTCCCTTTTTCTTGTTTTAGGAAAGGGGACGTTGAAGTCATCGAGCTACTTCCTGCTGAACTGGGGCATTGTGGGGGGGGCAAAGGGAGGAAAGTACATAAAACCCATTATGAAACCCCAAAGGAGGGTGGAGAAACAAGTAATTTCAAAAGGGGAAAAGTCCATAAACGTTCCTTGAAGCCACAAGTCGAATATGCACTGGTTCCATTCTTCATAGTTGGAGACTGGAGGGAGCAGCCAGGCGTCGGTGGCGAGGGCATGTAGGAATGCGTTCCCTCTGTAAGGTGGTACCTCTTCAGCATCGGCTGAGGCACTCACGAAATGAGGCGGGGTGGGGGGGTTCATCGATATCTAGGAGCTGGTAGTTTCTAAGCAAAAGCTGGTTAAAAGCCCGATTAGAAATTTTTCCCACTTGGGCTTGAAGAAACCTAATGATACAGGGCAAGAAAAGGCAGGTTACGAGGATAATGATTAGAGGTCCCAAAATGGGCCAAATCTTAAGATAAAGGATAGGGCTTAAGATAAAGGAGGAAAAGGGGTTAGAACTGGATGTGGTTCGTAGGCTGGAAGCTAAGTCAGTGAGTTTGATGATGTTTGTTTCTACTAGACCGGATTCATTGATATAATAACAGCATTCTTCCACAAGGAAGATGCAAGTACCTCCTTTTTCTGCGGTGAGGAGGTCTAGTGCTCTACGGTTTTGGAGGGTGACCTGAGCTAAAGAGGTGATTTGTCTTTGTAGAGGGGAAAGAAAGTCGGCAGTGGAGGTTAGAGCCCCTTCAAGTTTAGCACTGATGTCTTTGACCGCCCATAAACTGTGTCCTAAGGCTCCTCCCGACAGGCCGGCTCCAACAGCTGATGTTGTTAGGGAAATACCAACCATGATTGGGAGGAAGGTGGCCCCTTTTTGTTTTGAGGGTGGATGAAGAAGATAGAACAGTTCTGAATTGGAGTACAGAGTGAGTTGAGGGACGATGGTGACAAGAAGGCATGGGACAGTAAGATTAGACTGGATGGAGGTAGAGAGGGTCCCCTTGCACCAGAAGAAAGAGCCTGGTGGGGCGAAGGTGTGGTTATAAATGGTTGAGGAAGGGAAGCGTTTAAGGGGACAGCCGCCAGGAGCGGTTGCATGAGAGAAAACAATTTCCGGGAGAGACAGAGAAAGATGAGTGTTTCAGAAATGATCTGTTGTTGGGCCGGCCCGTGGCTCACTCGGGAGAGTGCGGTGTTGAGAACACCAAGGCCCCGGGTTCGGATCCCATATAGGGATGGCCGGTTAGCTCGCTGGCTGAGCGTGGTGCTGACAACACCAAGTCAAGGGTTAAGATCCCCTTACCGGTCATCTTTTTAAAAAAAAAAAAAAAAGAAATGATCTGTTGCCAGGTGTAAAGGGGTGACCTAGCAGAGGGGCCTGAAAGCTCCCTGGGTGAAATGAAAAGAACAGGAGAAGGCCAAGGAGAAGGTTCATGTCTCCGGAATTGGGGGTAAGGCTGAGGTCCAGGATAGGCGGAGTTTGAAAGGGTCGGTAGGATGAGAGATACACTTAAAAGAATGGTGTGTTAAGTTCTTTTGCAGCTAGTTATTGGAGTTCTCAGTGGCCGAGGGTGGATCCTGAGTGTAAGGCTTCAGCCTGGAAATATGAATCCATGGAGTAACATGATTACCTGGCAGGGCAAGTTTAGCAGCAGTTGGAGTGCAAAGGATGACAGGACATGGGCCTTCCCACTTAGGGGTTAGGGGGGTTTTGGGTTCTGGGGAAGTGTAGAATACTAATTGGCCTGGGCTGAGTGAAAGGTTATTTTTGGAAAGTGACGGATCTGGAAGTAGCCAGTCCTGGTACTTCCATAATTCGGTGAGAAGGTGGGAGAGCAAGGGTAAGGCCATGGTGGGTGGTATGGGTCCTTCAGTTGCTGTGATCCCCGGGGGTAGGAGGGGTCTACCATACATGACTTCAAAAGGGGAAAGATTGGAGGGCCTTTTGGGGAGAGCTCTGGTCTTGAGTAGAGCGAGAGGTAGAAGACGGACCCATCAAGGTGTAATTCCAGAGACAATTTAGTTAGTATGTCCTTTAAGGTTCTTTTGGTTCTCTCTACCTTTCTGGATGCCTGAGGGCGGTAAGGGCAATGTAGGTGCCAGGGGAGAGAGAGTGACTGGGAGAGTTTTTGTATTACCTGGGCGGTAAATTCAGGTCCATTGTCAGATTGAATGGAAGTGGGCATCCCAAATCGTGGGATGATTTGGGAAAGGAGAGTCTGGGCTATGGTGGAGGCCTTTTTATTGGATGTTGGGAATGCCTCTACCCATCCTGAAAAGGTATCAACAAACACCAAGAGGACAGAAGGCATGTGTGTAAAATCGACTTGCCAGTCGTCCGCGGGTGTGAGACCTCTGGCCTGGTGGGAGGAGTATGGCCCAGTTTTGAGAGGGGTGTTAGCATTGGTACGCTGGCAGATTGTGCATGAGGAGGAAATTTTTTGTAAGAGGGCTTTGTCAGATGGGGTGACTGAGAAGAAGGCTTGTAAAAACTGGGATAAAGCATGGGGGCTAGAGTGAAACAGGTCATGGAGCAAGCAAAACAGAGAGGACTTATCATCATTAGGCGGTTGAGGCTGAGAGGGTGTCTGTGAACCTTGGGAGCCGTATGGAAGAATAGGAAGTTGGTTTTGTGTCAGACCGCATTCTTTCCATATGGCGGCATGAGAGAGAAGTATATGAAAGACATATTTGGAGTCAGTGTATAAGTTAAGAGTTTTTCCTTCAGCTAGAACGCAGGCTCGCGTGGCGGCGATAAGTTCAGCCTGCTGGTTGGTAGTACCCTTGGGTAAAGGTTGGGCTTCTATAACCGAATCAAGGGAGACTATGGCATAACCTGTGTAATGAGTGTTTCCTTCCTTGAATGAGGACCCATCCGTGAACCATGTGAGATCAGCGTGAGACAGGGGCCCCTCAGTGATGGAAGAGCGGTAAGGTATGAAATTCTGAAGGCTTTCTACGCAGCTGTGCAAAGGGGTGTTGGGGGAATCTGGTATAAGCAGTAGGGTAGCCGGGTTTAGGGGTGGGTAGGTATTGAAGGATAGGGCAGGATTTTCCAGAAACGAGGATAGGAGGGTTAGGATTCTGGAAGGTGGGAGGGATTGGAGAGCCTTATAGGTAAGGAGGTCTTTAAGGTGATGTGGTGAGAGAATGGTGAGAGGTGCCCCAATTGTTAATTTGGATGCCTCCTTATGCAGTAACTGCCCCACTGCTAGGGCTCTTAGACAGGGTGCCCAGCCTCGTACAGTGGGGTCCAACTGTTTTGATAGGTATGCTACAGGGGCAAAGGAGGGGCCATAATTCTGTCCTAGGATGCCTAGAGCTTGTCCCGTATTTTCATGAACATAGAGGAAAAAGGGTTTAGTTAGACCAGGAAGATGAAGTGCAGGGGCCGTTAGAAGGGCCTGCCGAAGCTTGAGAAAAGGGCGCTGAGGTGAGGAGAGCAAAGGTTCTTCAGGAAGACCCTTACTCATATTATAGAGAGGTTGGGCTAGCAAAGAGAAATTGGGGATCCATGCTCTGAAATATCCGGCTAGACCCAGGAAAAATAGGATCTCTGTTTTGGTTTTGGGGATGGGCAGGTCAGTAAGGAACTGTTTCCTGTCCAGGGTGATTTCCTTCTTTCCCGGGGAGAGGAGAAAACCAAGGTAGGTTACAGACGGTAAGGAGATTTGGGCTTTGGTGGGGGACACCTGATATCCCTTACCCGCTAGGAAGTTAAGCAAATGGGCAGTGTCAGCTTGGGATTGTTCCCATGAAGGACTACATAGAAGGAGATTGTCCACATATTGTAATAAGGTGGACTCTGGATGTTTTAAGTGAAAAGATTTGAGGTCCTGTGCTAGGGTTTGCCCGAAAATATGAGGGCTATCCCGAAATCCCTGTGACAGGACCGTCCAAGTGAGTTGTTTGGAGTGACGGGAGTGGGGGTCAGTCCATGTGAAGGCCAAAATGTCCTGAGTATCGGTTTCCAGGGGTATGGAAAAGAAGGCATCCTTTAAGTCCAGAACCGAGAAATGAGTAGAGGTCGCTGGGACCTTGGAAAGAAGAGTGTATGGATTTGATACAAGGGGGTGAATGGGAATGACAGCAGCGTTAACAAGGCAGAGATCTTGGACGAGACGAAAGGTGCCATTAGATTTTTTTACAGCGAGTATGGGAGTATTGAAAGGGGATTGAGTGGGACGGAGATACCCCTTTTTTAATAGGTCCTGAATGATGGGGCTTAACCTGAGGAGGGCTGTTGTGGTTAATGGATACTGTTTATGTGTACAGGGGAACACTGGGCCAGAGCGGGGCTGGCAGTGTCCCAAACTGTGGGGTTAACAGGGTGCGTTAGCATGGGTAAGGACTTCTTTGGAGGGGTGGAATTAGTAGGATCTTGGGCTTGAACTAGCGCTAGGAGGAAGGAAACAGGGGAAGAGGAAGAGGACAGGGGCAAAGTAATGGAGACTTGAAGCCGTGATAGAATGTCCCGACCCAACAAGGGGACGGGGCATTGTGGCATGACTAGAAAGGAATGGGAGAAAACGGATTGAGTGCCTTGAAGGCAGCAGATTAAAAGAGGGGTTTTTTGGGGAAAGATTTGTTTACCTCCTACCCCGACTAAAGGAGAGCTGCTGGAGGTGGTGGGGCCTTTATATTCCCTTAAGACTGAAAACGTGGCTCCAGTGTCCAGGAGGAAAGATATTGGGTGGCCGTCCACAACCATGGATACCCTGGGCTCCTGCTTTGTTATAGAGATGGTCGGGAAGGGCCCAAGGCTCTGTCAGTCCTCCTCAGCGAGGCCCACCATAGGTGGAGTCCACGGTTTGGGGGACTGTTGGGAAGTTGGTCCCTCACCCCTTTGGGCGAGGGGGCAATCAGATCCCCAATGTCCCTTCTTTTTGCATTTTGGACAAGGAGTGGTGGGTGGCCTGGGGGTGGGGCAAGCCTTTGCCCAATGCCCTTCCTTTCCACATTTAAAGCAGTCTCCAGGTGGAGGCTTAGAGGTGGAGGCTGTGGGAGGGCGCCCAGGGAGTTTGATAAGCCGGGCCAACATCTGGATGTTGGCGTGGTCGGCCTTTTGTTTTCAACGTTCCTTTTCCTCCTCCCGATTATGAAAAACCTTGAAGGCCACTGACAGGATTTCGGTCTGAGGAGTTGCAGGACCCTGCTCTAATTTTTTAAGTTTAGTTTTAATGTCGGGGTAGGATTGGGCCAGGAAATAGGTCATAAGGACATGCCGGCTGTCTTCTGAGTTGGGGTCTAAGTTAGTGTATTGTTGAAAGGCCTGAGTTAATCTATTGAGGAACTCGGAGGGAGTTTCCTCCTTTTTTTGGACAATTTCTTGAATTTTTTGGAAATTGACGACCTTGCGAGCTGATTTCTTGAGGCCAATTATTAAGCAAGAGGCAAAACGGTCTTGAGCCTGGATTCCCTGGGCTGTGTTATAATCCCAATTAGGTTCCTGTTCTGGTACTGCTTGGGGCCTGGCGGGTGATCCGGATTGGTATGATGGGTAGGTCTGCAGGATCCATTGGAATTCTTTAATGTAGGTGGTAGGGTCGGTAGAGAAAGAACCTAGTCTTTTTTCTAATTCTGTAAGGTCAGCTAGGGAAAAGGGAACATGGACCCTAACAACTCCTTCAGCCCCAGCTACCTCACGTAGTGGGGCGATTGTTGAAGTGGCGGGGGGAGGACCTTGGGAACGGGTGAAAGGGGGGCTTAGTGGGTCAGGAGTAGGTGAGGGTAAAGACGGGGGAGTGGATGGCGCAGGAGGTGCAGAAGGTGACGCGGATGACGGGGGAGGAGGAGCGGATGCCGGAGGCACTGGGGGAGGATGAGGTCGGTAGGGTGGGGGTTCATCAGCAGGGTTGAAGGTGGAAAAATCGAGGGGTGACTGTGAAGAGGGTTTACAGGCTAAAAGGACTTGAGAGGGAGCACAGGAGGAGCAGAGGGCGGGGTTCTGAGCCAAGAGGCGAAAAGCCTCGATGTAGGGGATCTCCTTCCATTTTTTTAGGCGCTGGCAGTAGTTAAAGAGGTCGCATAGAATGTTAGGATCTAGTGTGCCCTCAGGGGGCCATGTGTTTTGATTATCTAAAGGATAATAAGGCCAATCTTGTGTGCAGAATTTGGTGAGGTGTTTGAGCTTGATATCCGGCCTGAGGGAAAGGTTGGTGAGGTTTTTCAGAAGGCATTGAAGTGGAGAGTCCCCTAGGGAGGAAGAGGAAGTGCCCATTCTGGTCTCTTAATGGGAATTTAGACAGAAATCAGACAGAGATTAGTGATAAGACAGATCCTTCAGCCGGTTGGGAAAGGCGGGATCCTAGAGGGCATCCCCAGTAGGTCACGTCAGTCCCGGCAGGTTCAGGTACGAACCAGGAGGAGAGAAGGGAGGCGTGGGTCGTCATCCAGACATTCACTTCTCTAGGGCAAAAGCCCGGTGCCTGAAGGAAACCTAGCGCTAGGAATTTCTGGTCGGGTCCCGGACCCGGGAAGTGGAGAGAGACGGAAATCGGACAGAGATTAGAAGAGAGTGGTGGACAAGAGGGTGAAAGAGAGAAGGAGAGAACAGAATGGGGCTTTTAACCTCCAAAAATGAAAGTAAAAGTTTACTGGGGCTTTGGAACCTGTTATAGTTTGGGAATTTATGGTGGTGGTGTAGACCGTGGTGGGGTGGGGTATGGGCGTTATGGGCTACTGGACAATCATGGCTAGGCTCCCTGTAGTAGCCTGAAAAAGGGCTGATGCCCTTTAGGAAAGGGCGCTTACCTAATGATGAGCCGGTGATGAGTGGAAGGAGCCAGCGCTGAAAAGAATGGATGAGGGTGGACCGTCAATGGTGAGCGGTGGAAGGGAGGCTGGTCCTGGCGGGACGGAGTTCCTGAGGGGCGACTTGAAAAGTGCTGCCACTGTGATTCAAAAAGTGTTACAGCTCGAGGTAGCCCCGAGGGGCGGCTCGGAAAGTGTTGCCGCTGCGATCTGAAAAGTGTCGCCGCTGCGATCCGAAAAGTGTCGCCGCTCGAGAGAAACTCCGTCCTGGGTTTCGGCACCAAATGAAAGGACGAGTCGACACCAGTTGACGATCCACCAGAGAGGGCTCGTTTATTAGGCAGCACACACACATATATATAGGGCTTTAAGGGAAAGCTGATTGGCTTAAAATACAATCCCTACTTAGCTTGGGGGGTGAGCTGATTGGTGTGCGATTCGCGCCGGCGGGAAGGAGAATGCGGAAGAGAAGGGCAACCAGCGTCATGATGGGGTGTGGCCAAGAAGGGCTTATGTGATCAGGGTGTGATCCCTTAGGGCATTTGGGTTCTTACACCCCCTCACCCAGTGGACTTCAAGCAGGGATTGCACCAGTCCCCTGTGCCAGTTGCTTGGATTCACACCCACCTTCCCTGGGAGCTCAGAATCCTACCTGACACAGCAGGCCTACCTGCACCAGCACAGAGGGTGCAGGGAGCAATTTGGTACTTACTACCACGCACACCCAGAACCAAACATGCTACACCCAACCTGACTATCAATATAGAACACTTCTACAAGTAAAAGTCTCTCCCCTCAAAAACTACTCCAAAAAGTAAAAGAAGTGACTACACCACAAGATGCCCCGACATCAATGCAGAGATACAAGAAGCATGAAAAAATAGGGAAGCTTGACTCCTCCAAAAGAAGACAATGATTCTCCAATACCAGACCCCAAACAACAGGAAACCAATGAAATGCCTGAAGAGGAATCCCAAATGGCAATCTTAAGGATACTCAACATGATGCAAGAAAAAAATAAAAATCACAATGAAGTGAAAAAAAGAAAATCCAGGATGAGTATGAGAAATTCAGCAAAGAGATAGAAACTAAAAAACCAGAAAGAAGAACCAAGCAGAAATTCTGGAACTGAAAATTCATTCAGTGAAATAAAAAAGTACAATTGAGAGCATAAGAAACAGGCTAAAACAAGCAGCAGAAAGAATTTCTGAACTAGAAGACAGGCTTTTTGAATTAAAGATATTCTATGCAAATAGAAACCAAAAATGAGCAGGAGTTGCCACACTTATATCATTTAAAATACACTTTAAACCAAGAACTAAAAAAGAGACAAAGAAGGACATTATGTAATGATACAAGGACCAATGCAGCAAGAAGATATAATAATCATAAATATATATGTACCCAACACCAGAGCACCCAGATATATAAAGCAATTGTTAATGGATCTAAAGAGAGAAACAGACCCCAACACAATAATAGCTGGGGAATTTAACACATCTCTCAGTATTGGACAGATCATCTAGACAAAAAATTAGCAGAGAAATATTGCATTTAAATAGCACTTTAGACCAAATGGACATGACAGACATTTACAGAATATTTCATTCAACAACTGCAGAATATGCATTCTTCTCATCAGCACATGGATCATTCTCCACGATAGACCACATATTAGGCCACAAATCAAGTCTAAACCAATTTTAAAAGATTTAAATCATATCAAGTATATTTTCAGACCACGATGGAATAAAACTAGAAATTCACAACAAACAAAACTTCAAAAATTATACAAATACATCAAAATTAAACAACCTGCTCCTGAATGACTAATGGGTCAAAGAAGAAACACGTCAGGAAATCAAAAGATTCCTTGAAACAAATGAAAATACAAGCAGAATTTACCAAAACCTATGGGATACTGCAAAAGCAGAACTAAGAGGGAAGAATATTGCAACAAGTGCTTACATCAAAAAAGTTCAAAGATCCCAAATAAAGAACCTAATATTACACCTCAAGGAACTAGAAAAGCAAGAATAATCCTATCTCAAAATTAGTAGATTGAAAGATATAATAAAGATCAGAGCAGAACTAAATGAAATAGAGACCAAGAAAATGATACAAATGATTGATGAAACAAAGTTGTTTTCTCGAGAAGATGAAAAAAATTGACAAACAGCTAGACTAACCAAGAAAAGACCCAAATGTCAAAAATCAGAAATGAAAAAGGAGGCATTATAACTAATTTCACAGAAATATAAAGAATCATTACAGACTATTATGAACAACTATATGCCAACAAATTTGAAAATCTAGAGGAAAAGAATAAGTTTCTAGACACATATACCCTACCAAGACTGAACCAAGAAGAAACAGAAAACATGAACAGACCAATAACAAGCAACGAGATTGAATTAGTAAGCAACAGTCTCCTAACAAAGAAGAGCCCAGGACTGGTTAGTTTCACCACTGAATTCTACCAAACTTTTAAAGAAGATTTAATACCAATTCTTCTTAAACTATTCCAAAATTTCAAAGCAGAGAGTATTCTCCTAAACTCTCTATGAGGCCAGCTCCACCCTGATACCAAAACCAGACAAAGACACAACAAAAATGGAAAACTACAAGCCAATATCCATGATGAACTTAGATGCAAAAATTCTCAACCAAGTGGTAGCAAACGGAATCCAACAGCACATCAAAAAGATTATACACCATGATCAAGTGGGATTCACACCAGGGATGCAAGGGTGGTTCAACATATGCAAAACAATAAATGTGATACACTACATCAACAAAATGAAAGATAAAAACCATATGATCATGTCAATAGATGTAGAAAAAGCATTTGATAAAATTCAACATTGCTTTATGATAAAAATTTTCAACAAATTAGGTATAGAAGGAAAGTATCTCAACAAATAAAAGCCATATATGACAAACCCACAGCTATCATCATCCCAAACGGGGGAAAAGCTCAAAGCTTTTCCTCAAAGAATAGGAACAAGACAAGGATTCCTACTCTCACCACTCGCTTTTAACATAGTACTGGAAGTTGTAACCAGAGCAATTAGGCAAAGAAAGGAATAAAGGGCATCCAAATTGGAAAAGAGGAAGTCAAATTGTCCCTGTTTGCAGATGACATGATCTTGCTTGTTTATACTTCGGTGGTTGGAAGTAGGGGGATCAGAACCCTTGACCTTGGTATTATAATGCTGTGCTCTAAACAACTGAACTAACCAGCCAGCCCATAAGCACTTGTTGTTGTTGTTGTTGTTGTTGTTCTTCTTCTTCTTTTTGGCAGCTTGCCAGTGTGGAGATCTGAACCTGTGACCTTGGTGTTATAAGGCTACACTCTAACCAACTGAGTTAACTGGCCAGCCCAACATGATCTTATACATAGAAAAACTTAAATACTCCACAAAAAACTCTTAGATCTGACAAACAAATTCAGCAAAGTTGCACGATATAAAATCAACATACAAAAGTCATAACGTTTCTATACATCAAAATGAACTGGCAGAAAATGAAATCAAGAAAGCAATCCCATTTACAATACCTTCCAAAAAATAAAATACTTAGGAATAAATCTAACCAAGGAGGTAAAAGTTCTCTCTACAATGAAAACTACAAAACACTGATGAAAGAAATTAAAGAGGATGTGAAAAAATGGAAAGATATTCCATGCTCATGGATTGGAAGAATTAATGTTGTGAAAATGACCATACTACCCAAAGTGATCTACAGATTCAACACAATCCCTATCAAATTACCAATGACATTATTCACAGAAATAAAAGAAGCAATCTCGGGCCGGCCCGTGGCTCACTCCGTAGAGTGCGGTGCTGATAACACCAAGGCCCCGGGTTCGGTTCCCATATACGGATGGCCGGTTCGCTCACTGGCTGAGTGTGGTGCTGACAACACCAAGTCAAGGGTTAAGATCTCCTTACCGGTCATCTTTAAAAAAAAAAAAAAGAAGCAATCTAATCCTAACACTCATATGGAACAACAAAAGACCCCCAAATAGCCAAAGCAATCCTGAACAAAAAGAGTAAAGCAGGAGGCATCAGACTACCTGACTTCAAATTATACTGCAAAGCCATAGTAACCAAAACAGCATGGTACTGGCATAAAACCAGACACTTGGACAAATGGAAAGCCCAGAAATAAATCCATATACTTACAGGCAATTGATCTTTGATAAAGGTTCTAAAAACATACCTTGGGGAAAGGACAGCCTCTTCAATAACTGGTGCTGGGAAAACTGGATATCCATGTGTAGAAGAACGAAACTAGACCTCTATCTCTCACCATGTACAAAAATCAACTCAAAATGGATTAAAGACTTAAATATAAGACCTGAAGCTAGAAAACTTCTAGAGGAAAACAAAGGGGAAATGCTCCAGGGACACAGGACTAGGCAAAGATTTTATGAATAAGACCTCAAAAGCACAAGCAACAAAAGTAAAAATAAGCAAATGAGATTATATCAAACTTAAAAGCTTCTGCACAGCAAAGGAAATAATCAACAGAGTGAAAAGACAACCTACAGAATGGGAGAAAATATTTGTAAACTATGTATCTGACAAGGGGATAATTTCCAGAATAGACATGGAACTCAAACAACTCAATAGTAAAAAACTAAATAACTCAATTTAAAAATGGGCAAGGGAGCTCAATGTACATTTCTCAAAAGAACACATACAAAAGGCCAACAGTTTTTGAACAAATGCTCATCGTCAGGAAATTGCAAATCAAAACCACATTGAGATACAGTCTCATCCCAGTTAGACTAGCTGTTATCAAAATGACAGAAAATAACAAATGCTGGCAAGGATGTAGAGATAGGGGAACCCTTATACATTGTTGGTAGGATTGTAAATTAGTATAGCCATTATGGAAAACTGTATGGACATTTCTCAAACAACTACAGATAGAACTACCCTATGATCCAGGAATCCCACTACTAGGTGTATACCCAAAGGAATGGAAATCATTGTGTGGAAGGGATACCTGCACCCCCATGTTAATTGCAGCTATGTTCACAATAGCCAAGATATGGAACCAACCTAAATGTCCATCGACAGATGACTGGATAAAGAAAATGTGGTACATATACACTATGGAATACTACTCAGCCATAAAAATGAATGAGATCTGCCATTTGTAGCAACATGATGAGGTTAGAGAAAATTACATTAAGTGAAATAAGCCAGGCACAGAAATAGAAATACTGCATGTTCTGTTCTCACTCATATGTGGGAGCTAAAAAGAATGAGAACAAAATAAAACAAGCAAATAGAAACAAATAAATAATAAATCGATCTGTTAAAAGGAGAGAGATCTATGGTTACTAGAGGTGGGAAAGGGGAGGGAGGGAGGAGGGTAGTGAAAGGCTGATCAATGGATACAACAGTACAGCAAGATAGGAAAAATAAACACTATTGGTGTACAGCCGACCCAGAAATCGGTAATCAATAATGTCTTACTGCATGTAACCAAACAACTAGAAGAGGGATCAGATATGCACATCACAAAGAAATTAGGTTTTGCAATGATGAATAGGCTAATTACTCTGAATAGATCAACACACATTGTACACGTTCATTGAAATACAAATCTGTGCCTCATGAATATGTACGATCAATAAAAAATGATGTTTCAATAAAAAATTTTAAAATATAAACAATTTTACCAGGAACACCAATATGCCCACCTCCTGGATTTTACAATTAGTATTCTATTATTGGGCTGGCCGGTTAGCTCAGTTGCTTAGAATGTGGTGCTGATAACACCAAGGTCCAGAGTTTGATTCCTGCACTGGCCAGCAGCAAAAAAAAAGAAAAAAAGAAAAAAATATATATATATATAATTATTATTATTATATTTCGATAGCTTTCTCTTATTCTAGCAATAACAGAAAAAGAAACAAAAAATATATATCCCGGGCCGAGCCCGTGGCGCACTCTGGAGAGTGCGGCGCTGGGAGCGTGACGACCTCCCACCACGGGTTCGGATCCTATATGGGAATGGCCGGTGCACTCACTGGCTGAGTGCCGGTCACGAAAAAGACAAAAGACAAAAAACAAACAAACAAACAAACAAACAAAATATATATATATCCCATTCACATCAGTGGGAAAAGGTATGTGTGAAACACCAACAGGCACAAAGCCCCAACAAAACTTTTCTGTCTACACAATGGATCAGGAAAGGAACAATCTAGCAATATAGAAAATTTTAGGGCCGACCTGTGGCTCACTCGGGAGAGTGTGGTGCTGATAACACCAAGGCCGCGGGTTCGGATCCCATACAGGGATGGCCGGTTTGCTCACTGGCTGAGCATGGTGCTGACACCACCAAGTCAAGGGTTAAGATCCCCTGACCGGTCATCTTTAAAAAAAAAAAAAAGAAAGAAAAAAAAAGAAAATTTTAGATAGCTGATCTACTCTAACCAAACGCCGCAACAAAAACTGTGGCCCCACCATCACCCACAAGAGCAAGGCCCAAGAGGGGTGCCTAGACTTCCTCCCTTGGAAGGCTATAACAAGGCTCCCTCCCCCATCTTCCATCCCCCACCTTTCCCCATCCCCCCACACTCCATCTCCCTCAGTGAAGACCACTTGGGGAGACTGATGACTCTTCCCCTCCACGCCTGGGGTGAGTCAGTACCACCTGTGGTAATGAGGCCACCCCTCCCCAACCATATTAGTTTAGTCCTGGCACAGAAAACCTTGGCTTACCTCTTGATGTCCTAAAGGTGGTATTATTAAAGGCAGAATAATGCAGGCTTTGGGAAATATATCACTACCGGATCGTTTTGAGTTTCGGTTTCTTCCCTTTTGGCGCCAACTAGGCCCCTGTTAGTTGAGTGGGGTTTTCCCTGCAGGGATTGGTCAGATCTGCTATCAATCATCTTGAAAGCCGTTAGAGACGCAGGAAATCCAGCCTACCTAGCCTGCAGAACGTAACTAGGCAAAGAGCAGCGAGTTGCTAGCATGTCTTCCCAGCCTTCCAAGTGTGAGAGATCCAACGTTCGATGGAACACAGCAACAATTGTTTTTGATCTCCTAGTGAAGGTCCCTTTTGAGACTGAAACAGGGAGAGGGTGCCGTTTAGGAACTTAGTGACCGTTGGCTTTGTTTTGAGACTCAAGACTAAGGAAAGCCACGTTTTTAGACCATTTTAAGTTATTCTCAATGTTGTACTAAGTTTCGTTATTTCCAAACGTTTGGAAGAGGTATGTTAAAAAAAAAAGCTATGGCCTTTACTCACCTGTGATGTGGAGAATTTAGAGAAAAGTATGTTATAGCTGTAGTTATCTGCGAAGAAAACTCCACCCAGCGAAGCGTGATCAAAAGGAGGGCCCTCAACCATCATAGCACTGCAGCTCACTAAGGAGGCAGGAGTAGAAGAACATTAGTGACCTGGTTCAAGTTACATGTGAGATAGTATTTTGGAGAATCTGCAGAAATAGCTGGAGGACACATTGATGGGAGCCTATATTTTAGCATTCAAGCCAGTCGGGGCTCAAGCCATTGTAATTTAAAAGGACATGTCAGACTTCGATTTAAAATATTAGTCTGAACAAATGTGTTTTCCTCCCCCAAATTAGCTTAAAAAGAGATTTTAAAATTTAAGAATAGCACCATAATTGCAAGGGACAACAGGGGAGAGTGTGATCTGTAGACCAAAATTTTGAGGATTTTCTTGAAGATACAGAATAAATTAGCATAAAATTGGTTGAGAAACCAGAATCAATGAATCCATGACACATATAGATATGGGAAAGGACTTCTGGAGGAGGTAATTCTCTATTTTCTAACATAATTCCAAGAGACAGGATGTCACATGCATCTGGATCAGGAAATGAGAATGATGAAGGGGCCACCTCAGGAAACAATGGTAAGTAAATGAATCAGTAAAATTTAGAGTTAAGACTAAATAATTGTTAACAATATGTCTAGGAAGCTTGAGTAAATTATTAAGAAATTATTCCTAAGAAGATCAAACATAATGAAACAATTAATGAAAAGGTAATAGCAAGGTGTAAATAATTTTCTCCAAAGAGAATTAGGACCAGGGAATGGTGGTCAAGTGGTACTTCTGTTTTTACTTTGTTGTTGTTTTACAGTGAGAATGAATTCATGTAATATTTTGGCAAAAACTTTAAAGTTTGAACAAATTTAGTATTACTAAGGGTTTGGGGCAATCAACTGTCACTCAGAAGGTGGGATGATGTATTGGCACAACATTTCTGAAAGATAATATGGCAGTCTACCAAAATTTTAAATATACCTTCCCCATGACCTAATTCTATTTCTTCAACTATATCCTCAGAAATACTTTTTATATATGCACAAAGATCTATGTTACAGGATGTTCATTGTAGCATGTTTGTAGTTGCAAAAATTGGAAATAACCAAATGTCCAAAAATAGGGGAACAGTTAAATAAAATGTGGTATATCTTTACTATGAAATAGTATGCAGCACTTAAAAGGAATGAGGTAGATCTCTATGTACTGTCGTGGAAAGAGCTCCAATAAATATTAAGTGAAAAAAGCAAATTGCAGAGCTATATGTATGATACCATTTTTTGAAAAAAATACCAAAGCTTCCTGTATGTATAGTACAAGTATGTATGTATATAAACACTGAGGAAAGTGATACACCAACCTTAATAGCAAAGGGACACATCCACTTTTTATCCTATATTCTTCTATCCTGTTTGATTTTTTTTGTTATAAGAATGCGTTTGCATACCATTTGTATAAGTAAATAAACCGAAAGGTAACCGTTAATAGTATGTAAATACATAGTGTGTAAAACTTCCCAAACACCAATAGTTGAAAAAAGGACCAAAAGTAATTCAGTCAGTCCAGCAAAAGTAAGGAAAGGGGAAAAAGAAACAACAATAAAGTGTGATAGATTTTTTTTTAAAGTGATAAGAATATGTGCATTCATATTTAATATACTATGCTGCCCTTAAAAATAGTGAGGTAGATCTATGTATACTAAGAAGGAATGACATACATGATGTAATATTAAGCAAACGATAGATAAAGTGACAGAAGAATTCATATAGTATGATCTTTTTTTTTTTTAAAGCAAAATCTCTGCATGTTGGTAAATGCATAGAAAAAGTTATTTAATTAGCAAACTGTTAATTGAAGTTACCTTTGGGGAGTGGGTTTAGTTGGGAAACAGGGAGCTAAGAGAGATGGCACCTCGTCTGTTTTGTAGTTGAAGGTTGTTGAGACCTGGACATTTGTAAATGTAAATCTGATCATATTATTTCCTTCCCTGTTTGAAGCCCTTCAGTGGTTATCTATGACCTATCAGCTAGAATCCAAACTCTGGAGCATGGCATACAATGCTCACCATTGTCTGAACCCTGCCTGCCTCTCCGTCTTCATCTCCCACCTTTCTCCCACAGGCCTACTGCACATCAGTCGCACAGCATGATAATACTTAGGTTTGCTTAAATGGGCCATGATCTTTCTCATGGCTTTGTGTCTTTGCATACACTGTTCCCTTTTTCAAGTAACCCATCGATCTCCAGATCTCACCATCCTGATCCTACAAATTAAGTTCAGATTTATATGATTAATATACAAATTACAGCAATTCTAAGCCTCCATCTTGTGGACCATGGAAAGTACATTCTTAAACAAGGTTGGAGGGTGCTTCCCCTTGCCCCCGAGTAATTTCAGGACATCCATAGATATGCTTAAATGTTGCAAAAATCAGTCCTAGTTGTCATTTGCCATCTTTGCCAGTTATTCTTTTTCCAAATCGCCATGTTCTAGCCTTCAACAGGTTACCATTTGCTGTCTTTAAATTTTTAAAAACTTTTTATTATGTAATTTTAATATACACAAAATATATATGATGTGTAATTTATGGATAATAATAAAACAAGTATCCATGAACCATTATCAGCTTAAGAAATAGGACATTACCAGTGCTTTTTAATCTACCTAAATTCTTCCCCACATTCCGCCCCCCCCCACACACACTTCCCCTAGAGCAATCCCCTATCCTAGATCTTATGGTTATTATTTCCCTTCTATATTTTAATAGTTTTACCAAATTATATATTTATGTTTTCTTATTTTTGAGCTTTAAAATGTTCTAAAATGTTTTTTAAAAATGTTATGAAATCATATGTATTCTTCTGTGATTTGCTTTTTTCATATAACATTTTTTCTGAGACTTATGCATGTAGCAGTAATTCATTTTTCATTGTTGTATTTCATTGTGTGACTATACCACATTTCAGTTAGCCATTCTTCTATCAAAGAATATTCTCTTGCCATCCTTTGAAGTGTGTATAAAAGGTGATGCAGAGGGCTGGCTGTTTAGCTCAGTTGGTTGAAGCATTGGTGCCAATTGGTCCAGGGTGTGATCCATGTATAAGCCAGCCGCCCCTGAAAAAAAGAGGATTCAGACTCGGAATAGAAAATCCTTAGCATGTTTTAAACCACTCTGTCTATTGCACTACAACTAAACATTCTCCAAATCTCCATTTTTAGCACTTAGTATATTAAAGTGCAAGGATCGGGAATTTTTTTTTTTTTTTTTTTCTGTAAAGGACCAGGTAGGAAACATTTTAGGCTCTGTGGGCCATATGTCTCTGTCACAACTCTGAACTCTGTTGTTTTAGCACAAAAGAAGCCACAGAAAATATGTAGACGAATGAGTATGGCAATGTTCCAATAAAACTTTATTTACAAAAACAGGCAAAGCGCTGGGTTTTGTCCACAAGGCCATAGTTTCCCAAACCCTGCTCTAGTTCATTTGAATTCCTGTAGTATTGCCCAGTACTGTGGCTGTATTATCAAGTCCACCCTTGTCTTATTTCCCATGTCTCATTCCCCCTCCTTTTGTGATTCTTAACTCCTATATATAAGGATGAACCCAACCTGTAAGCCCAATTCCTGACTGAAACTGTGTCACTTAAGACAGGAATTATTAGCCACAGCTCCAACAGCAAGTAGGGTATAGGAGTAAGACTTAGTACTAAGAGGGCTAGAAATTGCTGTACCAGATTTGAAACTGGGATGCTGCCTTGATTCCCCTCCAGGGGGCTGGCTGGTTAGCTCAGTTGGTTAGAGCATGGCCTTGTAAAAACAAGGACAAGATGACCTTACCGGTCATCTTTTTAAAAAAAAAAAATAAGGACAAGGGTTCTGTTTCCCTTACTGACCAGCCCTCCTTACCTCTCCATAGATTCTGGTTAGGACTGAAGCTATGCCCTAATAACTAGTCTCCTTGCAGTTTTCTGAATATGCCTTATAGTCTCTCACCTTCAGGATTTATTAATTTATTTATTTTAAAAGATGACTGGTAAGGTGATCTTAACCCTTGACTTGGTGTTAGCACCACACTCTCCAAATGAGCTAAACGGCCATCCCTATATAGGGATCTGAACCCATGGCCTTGATGTTATCAGCACCATACTCTCCTAAGTGAGCCACCGGCCGGCGCTCACCTTCAGGATTTAAATGTGGTCCCTATTCTTCATTCTTTGTGTCCCCTGCTCCCTTTCACTCCCCTTGCCTGACTAATTCCCACTCAGCTTCAGGGATTTTTTCCTCTGGAAGCTATTCTTAACCACCCCTCCCCCATTTCCTCCACTCCACCCCACCCCACCCTCCTAGGCTAGGCAAGTATCCCTCCTCTGTTTTCATAGCAGCCTTTATCAATCTGTCCTGTAGTTGTCTGCCACACCCACTAGGCTAACTGAGAACTGTTTGAAGGCAAGGGTTGTCTTTGTATACTCAATGACTGGATCATAACGGGTACTCAGGCAAGCTTTGCTCAGTGTTTGTCTGGATTTGGCCAGGAGAAGGAGCTGATTTCTATCTCCTGTGAAGATCAGCCACTGGCTAAGTGTCCAGCCAGGGAATCGACTGATTTTCTAGAACCAAATTGCCACTGTTTCCTTAAATGTGCATTGCTTGCTACTCTGTCCTACCTACTTGATGATGGCCTGAACTGCATTCCAGCTTGGTCTCCCTTTGGGCACTGTGATTTGGCTCATCTCAATAAAGGAGTTATTTTATTATTCCTCATTTTTTTTCTCCTGGTGAGTGGAGCTCTGAACATCTTTTCCTAACATGTCTACTACTTGAGACTATTTTGTGGCATGTTTCCTTACTACATTGTAAACTATGGGAGGCATTTGAAGTTAGTAAAGAACTGGGTTTAAGTCTGTGTGCTTTGTGACTTTGGCAAGTAATTTTAACCTTTGGTGAGCTTGTTTCTCATCTATAAAATGGGGATGGTACCTGACCTATCTCACAGTGTGGTTTATAAGGGTAAAATAAGGTTGTGTGTGAAAGTGCTTTGAAAAACTGTAACATCAACTACAAATGAAATTTTGTATTAGTTCTGTATTCCCTTATGGCATCTAGTACCATGCCTTGCTGAGAGAAGTTGCTTAATACATTTTTGTTGAATGACCAAATGAATTGGCAAGAGAAATAATGCTATTGTGGGAATAAAGGACACTTAGTAGAATCAGGAAAAATAGATGACTTGGTAATAGAAACTTCTATATGGTGAGTGATAATTCAGAAGTTGGGCATTTATGGGTAGCTCTAAATCTACATTCCCAAAGTCTGTCCTTTGCTTATAAAAATTTTTAAAAATTTTCTTTTCACTTGATTTTGACAGCTGAGATAAGCTGACTAGATCTTAAATATGCAGTAATTACAAATCAAGATTTGCCGTAGGCAATACCGTGAAGTCAGCAAAATGTACTCTCAGAAATCTTTCTTTCCTTGTTGGTAACATTACCTTTCCCCACCCCCCATTGTAGAGGCTTCTCCTAGTTCTGTTTACCTCCAGACACTTATAACTTTTGTATTAGCCTTTTCCCCCCAAGAGACACTCACCTTAAAGGGTTAGGAACTAAGTCTCCTTGGCTAATTTGCGTTTGATAAAAGGATTCCTGGAGAAGAGGGCAATGTTTTATACCAAGGAGTGAATAAATAGTGAGATTTTAGGCATTAAAGGGAGTGCTAGGGCTTATCAGCTTCATTCAAATCACAAGGCATAGGACTATGGTCTCTCAACCTTGGAGATATGTAGAATCACCTGGAGAGCCTCTTTAAAATACTGATAGTGGAAGTGGTACTCACAGAGATTCTGATTGAATTGGATTAGGTTTGGACCTGGGCAAAGATTTTTTTTAAAAATTTCCCCAGGTGATTCTGTTTTGCAGAGTTGGGAACCGTTGATTTAAACCTAAGTTTGCTTTGTGAGAAAAAGAAAAGCTGAATGTCATTAGAAGATCAAACGTTAGAGCAGGTTGGGGGTGCAGGGACTGCAAGAGTCATTGATAAAGTGAACAGAAGGTTTAAAAATAGGCTCAGCAACTCCATAATAAGCAAGTGTTTGGCAACACCAAAGGGAAAAGTAATCTGTGGCTGGTCTGGTTCTCCACGCCCAACCCCCAGGGAAAATGGCCTGTCCTTAACTTTTGGTCTTTAAATATGCTTTCCAGATGGTTCACCAGTATGACAGATGAAATCTCTGAGCTAAGGGGAGAATGGTTGACGTGCCAAGTCAGTAAGTCTTGAGGTGATGAGATAATTTTACACAGAAGATATACGATTTTGTTAAAAATATGAGATCTGTGTTATCTATTTACATTTACTTAGCACCATAGGTTCAGTATTTGTTATTAAGTTCCTTGCTACTTTATAAAGCAACATCAGGATGGCAAATGGATGAATTCACATTGTGTAGTTAAATCATCTTTGCCTGAGCTTCAGCCTCCTCGGCCATCCCATAGCAGCCCATTATTGTTGACAGCACAACAAAGTCCTTATTATGATATAATCTTTGGTATCACAGCACTGCTTGGTTTGCCTTCTCTGTATTTTCATGCTTTACAGATGGTCCTTCAGAAAAGTGGATAGAGAAAATGGACCACCTTTTACCCAGCAGTTCTCCTTTTTTTTTTTTTTGACATATTCTTAAACAATGTTTGCTTCAAAAACATCTTTGGTATTTTGCTGAGCAAGCAGTCTCTCCTATTTTTAAGGAAAATCCCACCCTTTGGAGTATCTATCCAGAGGCACAACTCTACCATGAAATGTCTGGAGAGGACCTAAAACCAAGCACCCTGGGGAATCACTGTGATCAAAAAAGGAAAACAGGTTACGCTCTGCCTTTTTAGGGAGATGCCTACAGAAATACGGGAATGAACATTAGAAATACTAGTCCTCTGTCTTAGTTTGTATTTCTTCCTTTATACATAAATTTACCTTTATAAATAGCTTGGTTAAAAGAAGGCCACTAATAACTACACCTCATCTGACAGCACTGTAAAGTTTAATTAATGTTTCTAAGGTACGAGTTGAATTCACGAGATGAAAGATTCTATACATGGAATATGTGTTAAGTGCCCGATCTGGTTTAGTCTGATAATGGCTATAATTGTATGGTATCCCATATTACACATCTTGATTATTGTGGCTTCAGTGAGTTCAGCTTTGAAACATGTATTTTAATATTGAGAATGTGTTTCACGTTGGTTGGCAAACATTTGGGTGTACAGAATATTTGCTTATGTTTTAGCTAGCCCCAATTAGTTAATTCTTGATCTAAAAGATGTTTTACAAAGCAACATGGGAGGTTTTTCTTTTTTTAGATTGGTCTGAGGGTCCAAGAAGAAACAAAGTTCTGGTCCTCACACATCATATAGTAACATTTAAGTTGGTTTGTGCCACAAAATTTAACTATTAAACAAAAAATTACTAAATTACATATCCATATTAGATGTGCTAAATATGCAAGGATTGAACTGGCCCAGAATAAAATGTGGTTGTAAAATGTCAAAAGGAAGATTATTATTGCTTACTTAAGAGAAAAAAAATTGTTTTTTCCACAAAACTCACTTAAGGATATTTCATTGAAAACTTAAATAGATTAGCCTACTGGGTCATTCAAAGTGATCCAGAGCTCAAGAGCCAACGGTCTGTGCTTTCAGAACTAAGACGTAACTCAGAAGGCTGAAGGTTTTAGATAACCATATGAGATTGTGAGCTATTATTACTAGAATGTAGTTGAATATTAACAGGACTCAGCTATCTTTTAAGATAGCATAAAAGTTTATCTTTGTCTGGCAAAAGCAGCTTTCTCTTATCTTTATGTCCATTCTCTTTCAGGTGCACTAATATTTGTAATTTTTAAGATAGCTAGCACTTCAATACACTCTTCTAAGGAATTTAATTACATGAATTAGAGCAAACTTATTCATTAAATCCTGAAAATTTTTCCAGTTAATCCTCCCTTATAAGGATACAGCATTATTTTTATTCTCATTCAATGAAATATTCAATAAGTATTTACTCTGCATTTACAAAGTTGTTTAGCATTGTATGAATGTGAGACACAATAAAGGAAGGCTTAATGTTTTAGGACACCTTCTGTGGCCTTAAAAGTTTACTATCTCATTTTGGGCAGCAAAAACTGTACAGTATATTCAAAACAGGACTGCTTCCATCTGCCACCTTTCGGGCCTCTGTCTCCCTTCTCTAAGCCCCTAGGGCCTAAATTCCATTAGAACCTTTCTCTCAGCAGGCTGTCATCAAACAGCACAAGGATATTATTGGCTGATAATGCCCAAGGTGGTACCTTTCCAGGAGGATGTGCATTTTAACCAGGGGCTTTTAAACACACACAGAAAAAGTGGGCCTGTTATTCACTTATCACAAACTAAACCATACAAGCTGCCTTTACCCCACCCACCATACTGTCACTCCCCTGCTTATAAAAGCCAACTTGCTCAGTGATTGTTTCACCTCTGTCTACCATTGCCTACAGGGTAGACTCCAAAAGTCTTGGCTTGCTGTGCTAGGCACTTTTGAGCCTCATCTTCCTTACTCCCCACCAGACATTCTACTTTCCAGCCTCACTGCATTTTCCATGTTTCCATAAACAGGCTAGGCCCTTTCACAACTCCTTGCTTTTCCCTTGTTTCCTTTGCCCAGAATGCCTTTCACCCTCTCCCTTCTTGTCTTTTTGGCAACTTCCACTTTGAGACCCAGGATAAACATCATCTCTGTGAAACTATTCCAGATTTCCCCCAAATTTCTTGTTTTGCCTCTTCCCCCAGCACTTTGTACATTTGTTACAGTACTGTTATGCAAATTAATTTTGAAACTATCTTCCCCCACTGGCTTCTCAAGGGCAGGGACCTGACATAGTATCTGGCATATGAAGTCGTTGGATACATGCTTGTTGAATGGTTTCTGCAGTTAGAATGGTCAGCAGGTTGGCAAACTTAGTTTTACTTGAAATTGTGTTCTCTTCTTCTGAGAGTGCCCTAGGGTTAAGTAAAAACTCCCAGCAGGGAATTTACCAGATTTATTGTTTCTGATTTAACCAAATTCAGAGGGCTTTTTTTTTTTTTTTTTCCTTTTCAGTAATCATCTTTAAAATTGGGCTTATGAAACAAATTGGTAGAAAATATTGTTTTGTCAATACTGTTCTCCTAAAGTGTCTCCTTTGAGACAGTGTGTATAAGCTGAGATTTGGTAAAAGAAGGAAGTGGGTCTTAGCTTTGGTGTATAAATTACTGAGTTAATGACTGATAGGTGAGGGTAGCAGGTGGTCCTGGGAATTGTGCTGGGTAGGGGGTCAGTTACCTTCCTGTTTCTTGGCCTTTGCATGCACCCTTAACTCTGGCGAGCCATCTTAGAAAATGCTCCTGGTAGAAAGGTAAAAGGATTTACGACTACATTACTGAGAAAGGTATCAAAACTCAGGCCCTATTCAATATTGGGCCTGTGGTACCTTGACGTAAAAGAAAACAATTTATAGCTCCACCAAATAAAATAAACTCCTTTTCTTCCTATCTAAGCTTTTTTTCTTTCCTATCTTGACATCATAACATTCCTCTCCAGCAGCAGGCATAATGGCATGATTATGTTTTCCTCTATTTCGGGTTACTCCCCTCGCCTTGCAACCCCTTACTCCTTTATCTCTTTCAAAGTTTCCATTCTCCCGTTCCTTACTTTTTGCTCCTTACCTCTCTCCTCCTCCCCCTCTTTTTTCCCAGCTAGCTCACCCCGCCCCTCTCCGTCACCACCTTCCCTCCCCTTCAGGCTCCTTCCCGCTCCTTGGCCCGCCACCCCCCACCCCCGCCGGCCGGCTGGCCGGCCTGGCGTTCAGAAAGCTCCAATCGGGAGCTCCGAAGGTGTCTCGGAGACCCGCCCCTCCTCCCTTTCCACTTCTCTCCCCACCTCCTCCGCCCCCCCCCCCCCCCCCCCCCCGTACTCGTCCTGCGGACCTGGGGGCTTCGGGATCTGGGCGCTATGAAAAGTGTCTGCCCAGTCACTTCCGGTAAGGGCGCTGCGGCGCGAAGCCTCCCGCGGGACCGTTAAGAAGGGGGTGGGAGTTACCGGTGAGCCGGAGGGGGAGGAGGGTGCTGCCAGGGAAGGGGAGAGGGAGCGGGATGGAACGAGCGCGAGCGTCTGGGGCGCACCAGCTGCCCCTTTCCCGCCGCCCCACTACTAACCAGCTCCCTCGCCCCCCGGGCAGCTGCAGTGCTTCTCTCCACCTCCCGCTCCCGGAGAGAGACGCCGCCCCTCCCTCGGCGCCGCGTGACCGGAAGTGGCGCCATCTTTAGCCTCTTGTGCTATTGACAATAACAAGCCCTGGTTCTCTCTCCCTCCCCCTCCCCCTAACCCCAGCATCTCCCCTCCCAGTGAGAGGGAGAAAAGGAGGAGGAGCTGCAGCTTCACAGACTCACTGAGTCGCTCCTGCAGAAAGGGGGGGAGAGAGATCGAAAAGCAAGGGAGGGGGACGGCACGGCCGTTTACCTGTCTGCCTCCTCGTTCGCTCTCCCCCCTCGTTCTGCTCACTCCTGGTGTCAGCCTATCCGCCTTCCGAAACCTCCCATTCCCCCGGTGCAGGCCCCCCCTTCACTTTTCTTCTCGTCCTCTGTGTTTCTCCTCTCTTCTTTCTTCCCTTCCCCCTCTAGCATTTCCACCTCTCCTACACACACGCAGGCATATAAACGTAGGTTTTTGATGCTCCTCTGCCTGTTGACCCCGCTATTTTCATGTTTCCAACAGGTTTTTCTTCCCCCAATCCTTCAGCTGCTGCTGCTGCTCAGGAGGTCAGATCTGCCACTGATGGTAATACCAGCACCACTCCGCCCACCTCTGCCAAGAAGAGAAAGTTAAACAGTAGCAGCAGTAGCAACAGCAGTAACAGTAGTAACGAGAGAGAAGATTTTGATTCCATCTCTTCCTCCCCTCCTTTACAACCCAGAGATTCGGCATCCCCTTCAACCTCGTCCTTCTGCCTGGGGGTTTCAGTAGCTGCTTCCAGCCACGTACCGATACAGAAGAAGCTGCGTTTTGAAGACACCCTGGAATTTGTAGGGTTTGATGCGAAGATGGCTGAGGAATCCTCCTCCTCCTCCTCCTCATCTTCACCAACTGCTGCAACATCTCAGCAGCAGCAACTTAAAAATAAGAGTATATTAATCTCTTCTGTGGCTTCGGTTCATCATGCAAACGGCCTAGCCAAATCTTCTACCACCGTCTCTAGCTTTGCTAACAGCAAGCCTGGCTCTGCTAAGAAGTTAGTGATCAAGAACTTTAAAGGTAACCAAGGCCAAAATCCATAATCACCTACTAAGGATTTGACACTTGGGCGGTCACGTGCTCTATTTATGTTAATATATTAAACAGTATAGAGGTGGCCTAACGTTTTATGCATAATCAATGAGGTGGAGGGGAGGTCCTATTTTTGGTGGAGGGTTCATTCTCCAGGGGTGGATGGTATCCTTGTGCTGAAGCATACACCGGGTGTTTCTGTGCAGTATTTTGAGATCTTTCTTAACCTATTTCATTTAATCTGTTATTCCTTCTAATATTGACAATCGGTATGATTGATCCGGATTTTACAGGTGAGAGATTTGTATTCTAAAGAGGTTTATTTATTTCAGGTGCATAGCGAGGCTTGGCACTGCTGGGGTTTTTATTTTTATGCTTCAGTAGGCCACATTCTCCACTCCTTAAAAATGCAGGTGGCAATGGTGATTTTCTCATGCTCAAATAAGATTTATAATTAGATTTATAATGTTGAGTACTATCTTCATGAAACTCATCGTGGAAGCAATGTTTGGAGAAAAATATTTGTGGTCTCTGCATTTCCAAAGGCAGGGTTTGAAAGTGAAAAATATTGTCTGTACACAGAAGTAGTAACTCTGTGTACCACTAGTCTAAAGATAGGAACGATTACTATATCTATTTTTTTTAATCACTAAAATGAGTTTTAAAGTATTGACCTGCAGCTTTTAGGAAAATTTGCTCATACTGTGCATGAGATATGTGATTGAGAGTATTATGAATGCATTGATGCAAATATAAAATCAGCAATTTTTAAAAATGAATTAGAGCCAAATCAGTTTTTATCTGTTGAGTGTTATTTCTATTTTTCTGACTTTTGCAACACCTTTAACTGGTGGGTAATAGATGATAAATGTTATTTAAATGGAGAAGTGAATGAATGAACTTTAGTAATATTTACCAGATAAGTGCCTTGTGGCTAAATATTAGTATTGAGAAAATTAGGTTCTCCGTGCTGTTTTTTCAACATTAGTATGGAAATCAGGAATGTGCTTTATTTTGTCTCAAGCAGAGGGTACGGTGTTGTCTATTTTTAACCCTTTCTTTTTTGTATTACTACCCTCCTATCCCCAGACTCTCAAGAGTATTGTATTTCTGATTTAAGAATAGAGCTTTCTGAAGTGAATAAGAATTGTAATTGGCTGATGTGTTCATTATTTCTCTTAAAGATATATCAATTTAATAGCCAAGGGTTTTTTAAGAAATGAGCTATGATCCTGATTGCATTTGCAAATTGGTTTCAGAGATTTTGTTTTTCTCTCCCTCCTAAAGGAAAAACATTATTAAACCATTTGGATGTTTTAATTAAAATTTTTTTTTCACTCATTGCTGGTCAACAGAGTTTAAATTAAAGCGTTGATTAAGATGCGTTTTTCCATTCTGAAAATGCTACATAAGTTCTGGAGTCATTTGGATGTTTTAATTTTTTAAAATTTCACTCAGCTTCTAAATGTTTAAAACCTGAGTGAAGATGTTTATCTTCATTTCTTTAGATGCTGCGTAAACCGGGGGGGGTCAAACAGATCTGTATTAGAATCCCAGCTTTGCCATCAACTAGTTATGGTGACCTTGGGCAAGCTTACCACGTGAATTCCAGCCTCAGTTTCCTCAGTTATGAAATAGAGATAATAATGTTTTCCTCAGGGCATTGTTGGAAAGATTTAGAGGTTTATAAGGAGTCAAAACAACCTAAACAGTATTCTGGCATTTCAAATTTTATTCTTTATACTAAACTTAAATACAGTGGTTACTTTAGGAGTAATAGTGATAAAGATAACAATTTATCCTAAAAAATAGTAATGCTGTTGTATTTTATGGATCTTCAGTTATATATCCTACATATTATTCTGATACCAACTTTTTGTTTATCACCTAGATAAGCCTAAATTACCAGAAAACTACACAGATGAAACATGGCAGAAACTTAAAGAAGCAGTTGAAGCTATTCAGAATAGTACTTCAATTAAGTACAATTTAGAAGAACTCTACCAGGTATGTATTTATGTGGGTAACCAGATTCGTTTAACATAAATTGAGGTGGAAGATATGGATTTTACTTTCTGAAATGGGTCCTTAAGTAGACTTTTGGTTCCCTTCTGATTACAACTTCTCCATTAATTGATTTACTCTATTTTATAATCAGACCACATATTCTCATGTAAACTTTGGTTACAGTCATACTGGTATAAATTGGGCTTATCTTGGACCCTTCTGATTAGGAATTATAGTTAGGTGTACCTTGATATAATAGAGGTCTTACCTATAATGGAATCCTATAGCATGGATCCCAAAGGTAATTTCTAGTGACATGTCATTCTGTTGTAATAATTCTTGCGTAGTTGTGTTACCCACCTACAGGAAAGGCATCAAGACATGCAGGTATTCTTCACATTCTTTATTCTACCTCCTTCCCTTCCTATTAGTAGCCTTTTGCCATTTCTTTTTCTTGCTTTTTATGTTTGTCTTACTTCCTGGGCTACAAGACACACCTTAGCCCAGAAATGAGCAGCAGGTTGTAGCCCCGCAGCTTAGTCTGAGGTTCAGATTTGTTTCTTTTGCTTAACAAAAGGGTCTTTACTTGAAATGTTTAACTGAAATATAATGTCAAGGTCAATTACTGATTAGACTCTTGCTACCAAGAGATTTCGCCCCACTGTGTTTTTGACACAACCAATTCATGAAGTTACTTTCTATTGTAGCACTAGCAGTTTGGTATAAGAAAATACTTCAGAGTACTTCATAGTTTGAATCTGGATTGATAAGTACCTTGTAAGAAATTATGTTGGTTCAATTTATCATGTAGTTTTCATATTTACTTGCAGAGGTTGTATGGTGATGGCTGAACCCTGGATTAGGAATCAGAAGACAGGTTTGGGATGTAGTTTTGACTGCTATTATTCTTGTAATCTTGGGCAAGGAACTAAATCCCCCTCAGCTCTAGTGTTCCCTGTAAAATAGGGGAAAAATATATGTCCTGTCTACCTCACAGGGTTGCCTATAAGAATCAAATAAGATGTTTGTGAAAAACACCTTGAAGCACTATGATATATAAATAGTCATGTAAGATGATGTTATCACTAGTCAAACTTTTTCATAAGCCAGAAACTTTTTCACTTTCATTATGTCAATCGAGATCACCACTTTTTGTTACTATGAGAATTAAATGTGTCAGTGCATGCAAAACACTCAGAACAATGTTCAACAACGCATAGTTATAATGCTGTGTAATATTATAAGCATTTTAATGCTATGTAAATATTAGCTGGTAGTAGTAGTAATAAGCTATTACTTATGGATAAGCCCACTTCATTTAGTTCTTTTGGTATATATGGCTCATGAGTTGTACAATAATGAAAGTAGGATTATGGAATTAAAGAGTTAGAATGGCCTTGAGACATCACGTGGTCCAATATCTTCATACAGTGTGTGTGACAGCCAGCAAAGCAGCTTCATCTTATATTATCTCATTTAGATATCATAGAAACCCTTTCTGAAGTAGATAGGGTGGTAGTTATTATCTCCACTTTATTGATGAGGAGACAGTCTCAGAGAAGTTAAATATCCTGCCCAGAGTTGTATATTGGCAGAGTAGGGGGACTCAAACTGAGATGCTCAATTCGTAGTCCAGTGCACTTTCACCACCATGCTGCCTCACTAATACACCACAGCCCTTCAAGTACCACCATAGTGCAGTGTTTGAAGCAAGTCAGTTGTTCTGCTTTAGGAGAAAACTCATTGTTACCAATGCAGGTAATTTTTTTGCTCTTGCACATATATGGTTATTATTTGGATATGCTGGTATACAGCATATTTAATTTCAATAATGTGTTACTTTATCAGCACCGCACTCTCCCGAGTAATGTGTTACTTTATATATTTCATATTTATAACAAATGTTGATTATAGTTGTTAATAAACCCTGTTCACTTTGAATGTTTTCCAGAGCTTTTGATTTGAAAATATTTTTTGATATATTGATTCTGTTAAATCTTTGTTTCAAGAGCCTGTAGCTTACATTTTTTGTTTTTTCTTTCTTGTACTTCAGAAGTTTTACCTGCTTTTGTTCAGTTGCATTTCTTTAGCCTAAAAGCTCAAGTGTTATAACTTTTCACCATTGTGTGCATTCTTCATAGTACCTTACTGCTTCCGCGATAATAAATGCAAAAGCATTTGTTTCTAGCACTTTGTTTTTTATCCTTAATTTTGTAAACGCTCCTTTGGATCATTCTCAGAAAGATTATTTTGAGATGTTCAAAATGGAGATTAAAGGAGGTAGAGTTATTTCATATCATCTGGAGTTCAGGTGCTTATTTGATCTTTGACTCATTAAAATGTAATTAAAAACTACTTTCCTGAAATTGAAACAATATAGGAATATGTAGTTATACAGAGCAAAAGTTCTCTAAACCCTTATCCCACCCTCTTCTCCCTGAAGTAAACACTTTTTAGCATGTATCTATCCAGAACTTTTTTCTGCATGAAAAACCATTTTGCTTTAAAGCTTAAGCTAGTGTGGGTTGCATATACTGCCTACTAAGTTTTTAATTTCTAGAAAAGAACACGCTGAGTGCATTCACGATAAGCAAACATTGTCTTTTTAAAGTAATTTTAAATGAGAATTGTACCTGTTTTAAAATTATCTTTCCTTGACAACCTTGAAATCCTGTAAGAGTGAGGCAGTGGTTAGTGGTTTGTTTTGTTTGGGTTTTTTGGGGGTTTTTTGGCTTTTTTGTTTGTTGCTTGCTTGTTTTTGATTGACCACAAATAGGACTAACACTGTAACACTGCCTATATGGCCGGGTTGTTTAGTTGTAAATAAAATATTGCAAAAAAGTACTTAGTACAACCCCTACTATACATTGGTATCATCAGTGATGATAAATATTTGTGTCTTTAAAAAAAGAAAACTTTATTTTAAAATTACTTTTTATTTTAGTACTGTAAAGCCACACATTTTTAAATTCTAAATCCACACTAGGCCAGAACAGCTGGCTGATAAATAGATTACATTCCAAATATGCTTCAGTAGACACCATTAGCAAAATTTAAAAAATAATAGAAAAAGAGAGGAACTTTCTAGGAACAGCATCCCTCTGCACTTCTCAAGAATGTGTCCTGTTTTCACATGTGATATCTTATAGTTGGAATCTTGGTTTTATTGTGTGTTTTTTACTAAGTAATATTTTAAATAATGGGATTATTTTTCTCATGTTCTCAGCCTTTGTGTGAGTAGCTACATACTGTTTTTAAATCAGCTATCTTTTTTGGAGCTGCTGGAAGTTTATATGTGACAGTGTAACATTCTTAGTGTAAATGTCTAGCTGTTATATTTGAAGGCAAACCTAGTCCATACTTCAATTCTCATGAAAATAATTTTGTCTATCATTAATAACAAGAACTCTGGTTAGCTTTTTGTGAAATAAATCTTAAATAATGAACCATTCTGTTAATGACTCGTTTATAGGGTAGTTGAACACAAGACTGGAAGCAAATATCTCAGTATAGGTTATTTAATATTGTAAAATCTGGTTGCTTAAGCAGTCAGTGGTTATAGGAAAGCAGTTAGGTTCTTAGCAGTGTTGATGACTAGCTATTGGATTCTATGTAACTTTGTTTAACTGATGTTACACTGTTGATGTTTTTAAGCTTAGTCTGTTAGTATTTCTCTTTTTACTGAATTGTTAATCAGTACCAATTAACTGCTACTTTAAAAATAGCAGTTATTTTAAAAAATGTGCAATTACAAATTCTTGGTCCTTAATAATTTTCAGTCTTATTTAAGTCCTGTTTACTAGGTTGAAAAAGAAAAGTAATTTAGGTTTCATTGTATTATTGGTTTCCTTTCTACAAAGTCTTAGTTTTTGATATATTTGGAGGATGTTTTAGCTATTTCCACTAGATGTAGAAAGAGAGAGAATTTAGATTTTATTGCTGTATCAGTTGTTGAAAAGTTTTGTGGTACGTTTCTGTCTTTAAACATAGTTTAAAAAATAAGAACCAACCCATTAGGTCAGTGACCAGAGTTCAGCACCCTGGTGGGAATTCAGTAGCTTTTTTTATTGTCTGCTGTTGTTAAGTAAACATTTGCTACAAGTTTATATTTTCTTTGGAGTGTCTCCCCCCCCACCCCCCTCCACAAAAAAACATGTTTTTGATGTGAGGTGTGGATTTTGGAGGGGAGGGGCTGGGATTTGGAAAAATAAAGGATAAAATCTTGCTAGGATGTATTTTATACTTGACGATCTTCAAAGGATTTAAGGCAGCATATTTACCAGTAATGACTGGGAGCTTAAGTATCAAGATAGTTTTATTTAAAGAACTTGTAAAACATCTAGAATTTATTTAATTCAAACAGGTGCCTGTGAGACAAGAGGTTATTTTAGTAATAATTAAACTAGATTAAACGCCAGGGATTTCCAAAGTGTTTTATTTATTTAGTGAAATGTAAAATAATTAATACATTTCTGAAAGTATATTTTGAAGATCTGGAATAAGCTTATCTCACTTTGTTATGTTTCTATCCCGGCACCTACGAGGAGGCAGAGTACTAATACTAGTACTAAACACTCATTCCTTGTTGAATCAGTGACTGCTTACTGTGTGCAAAGCTGAACAGACTCCTTGGGGATAGAGAGGTCACTTAGTCCTTGCCCCTAAGGTACTTATGTTCTAGTAGGTTCAGGAAAGTAACTTATTAGTTTGTGACCAGCATTTTTTCTAAAAGAAATAAAATAGGAACTATTAGAGTGCATCACACATAGTAATGATGTATAGTTTCGTGAAGATTTTGTTTCAATCATATAAATTTATTTCATGTACAATGATTGTAACATAAAATATATTTCTTACTGTGGTTTGGGGTTGGAAGGTTTTGGAGGCCACTGTTTTAGGCACACACGACTCCTCCAAACAAACCTTGCTCAAAAGTGGGGAAAGTAGAGTGTTTAGCTCATGGGATGTGTGGAAGGTTATAATCAGATATGAGACTAAAATGGTAAGAATGGGTCTTGAATGCCATGCTAAAATATGTGGTAGTGGGAATGATAAAAAGGGTTTTATTGGGGGAGGCAAGTATTTGTTTTTTCAATACTTAATATAGTCATCTGGTTCAAAGCCCAAGAAGTCTTACACAGCATGTAGTAAAAAGTTTCTTTTCCACTCCATCTTCCAACCCCCCAGCTAGTTCTCCTCTTGACAAATGTTATTACTTTTGGGGGGTTTCTTTCCAGAGATGTTTAATGTATGTAAAAACAACTGTGTATGTTTTTGTTCATTTTCCCCCTTTTTTATATAAATGATAGTAGACCATGTACCACACTATTCTGTTGTTTGCCTTTTGTTTATACCTATTATGGGATTTCTCCATAACAGTACATGAAGAGCTTGATGGAAAGTTGTTGAGGAAGGAAAATTACTAGATTTGGTCTATAGTTAAGAAGCAGTGGAGGCTAAATTAGAAAAGCAGAGTGTTCCCTTCAAACTTGACCTTCAAAACTCACCTTAGATGCTTGCTCCTGCCTTTTTTGCCTTTCTTGCCCTAGACTTCTTAAACTACCCTCCAGCTAAACACAGGTGAGGCTGAATGTGTAAAAAGCTCGGCTTAATTCTGTTTTTCACTATTCCCACTAGTCTTTATCAATTTCCTTCTGGGTCTTTGGGACTTCGCCTCTTTATCTCTGCCCAGGCTTTCCTGACTTGCACTTCCCAAAAAGCTGGATTAGGGGCCTCTTTTCTCTGCTTATACCCATCATAGCATCATGCTGTTGTAATTACATGTTTTCTGGCCAGTTTTCTCATTATGCTAGAAGCCCCTTCTGTGTTCAGGACACATTGCTAGTTGTTGTAGATACCTTAGTTTTTTGAATACTTAATATAGTCCCCTGGTTCAAAGCCACAAAAGCATGAAGGAACTTATAGATACATGACTGCGTGATCTCTTTCTGTCATTAAGGAGAGTCAGGGAGACAGGATATACACATAAAAAGATAAATAGTATTGACTCAGTGACAAGTCAGTGTGGTATGATTGGTGTGAGTGCCATGTAAATCACTGGCAGCTGAGGCAACTAAGAATTTATTGGAATAATGGGGACCTAGCTGAATAGTAAGGTACGTGATATCTTCTGTGAGAAGATAAATAGATGTGTTGAGAACTGTTTTATGGGAGAAAGAGGGATGCTGCAGAAGGAAGTGGGATAAAAGGACTTGGAGAGGTACTAGAAGTGGGAAATGTGGAGAAGTTGAAGTACGCACTAAGTCATGACAGAATCTAAGCAGGGAAATGAGAAATACCAAGAAAATAAGTCATTCAAAAGAGAGACTGAGATGTAATGAGAGGACTGCTAAAGGAGGAAGGGGGACAGTTCATAGAGGACCAATATGAACAGAGAGTCACATGTAATGAACAAATATACCCTTAGGCATTTGTGGCCTAACTCCGGGTCACATGGAAAGTGAAGACTCAGCCTTCTTGTTCCTCCAAAGCTACTGAATGTAATTGGCCTGCTGTTTCCTGGTGAGGTATAGTGACTTCCCTCTGATGGTATAAGTGGTTCTCTTTGATCTTTCTTTTCGTTTGCTAATTTACTTACTGGACCTGCCTATTGGGAATGTGACTTTCAGCTACCTATTTATGAAATTCCACTCCAACGAACATAACTTGAATGTCCCCTTAGAGTCCATTTTAATGGAATTTTTGCCTTAGGTTGTGGTGAGAAAGGAATTCTGGTGTTATTAAGTCATTACTAGTTGAAATTGTAGATTATATCAGGGTTCACTTAAAGAGTTTTACCACACCTGTTGTTTTAAATTTGAAAATCTTTTGTTTGTTTGTTTGTTTTAAAAGATAACCAGTAAGGGGATCTCAACCCTTGGCTTGGTGTTGTCAGCACCACGCTCAGCCAGTGAGCAAACTGGCCATCCCTATATACGATCCGAACCTGTGGCCTTGATGTTATCAGCACTGCACTCTACCGAGTGAGCCATGGGCCGGCCTTAAATTTGAAAGTCTTGATACACATGAGGAGAAATTCACTGAAATCCAAAGCCTTTCCTTTTGGGATCTGAGTATAAAAGACTAATTCAACTATTAGAATGAAGTAAAAATGCAGTCATATCTTTTGTAATTAGTATTTATTTAGTGGTGCAAATTTTAAAACCCCTATATTTATTAACTATTCTTAAACTGAAATGTTGGAGAAAATTCCTTGGGATTTAATTATATCATACTCATTATAATAACTGCCAGCAATAATTTCTGCTTTGTTCCTTTCAGGAAAACCCAAGAAAGTATAAATAAATTCTGATTCAATTGTTGTAGGACTGCCTGGCCCATCTGATACATAAACAATTGGTGAAATTATCTTTTAAACTCCAAATGGAGTTCTGCTTGTGAAAATGATTAACATTTTTAAGAACAAGACAGCTTTTGTATGTAGCAGTTGCTATAAATTGGACATCTTCACAGGGGAGAACTTGGCTTGATTTCCTTCATCCTTAAACCTGTATAGCCATAATAAATATATTAATTTGTTCTTTTTTGGTACAATATATTGGTTATGAAAAAGTTTACCACCCACATTGATATATTTTCTTTTACCTTGTGTCTTAAATGGATGAATAACCCTTTTTAATAAGCTGATGTGGTAGAAATATCAAAATAATAAGAATTTGATGTAAATAATTGAGAAACCCTCCCTTCCTCATCTTCTCCTTAAGAAAGTATGTGTTTAATCTTGCAGGCTGTAGAAAATCTCTGTTCTTACAAGATTTCTGCAAACTTGTACAAACAGTTGAGACAGATTTGTGAAGATCACATCAAAGCACAGATTCATCAGTTCAGAGAATATCCTTTTAAAAACAAAAAATCTTGTATTTCTGTCTTCTCCTTCTTCCTAACCATCACTATTTAACCCAGCTTGAAGTGGAATGCCTATGTTTTATAGGTTTGTTATTTTGGGTTTATTTTTTTTTTTTGTATTTCTAGAGAAAGAAGAAACAGACTTTTTGACTTTTCAGCTTAATTAGGGTCCAAATCTACATACGGTATTTGTGTAGGTAAGATGTCCTTATGTATTTACCCCCCCTTTTTTTCAACAAGTTTCCATTTGAGGGAAGATAATCTTCTAAGGGAAATCATAAACTGAAAACGTGATGTTCATTTACGTCTAAACCTTGATTTTATAGGTTGCTTTTTAGTGGGATTTAAATTTTTTTTATAGTTTAAGAAGTAGCATTTTGTTCTATAGTTAAGTGTTTAGCATGTAGGATATTCCATATTTAAGACAAATGTGCTCTTACATTGCATATATTACTTGTACTATGCACTTTAAAATATCCTTAACATATATTTCATGGATTCATTGGATAGTGTTCTTTTTCTAAAGAAGATCGATAGATGCTGGCAAAACCACTGTAGACAAATGGTAAGTAGGAAAAAGTATTACATTTCAGCTAAACATTGTAGTTAAATGTCTTCAAATACAGGAATGTTAGTTTTAAAAGCTTTGCAGTAGGGAAACTGCCTCAATATCTGTTCTTTTTCTGAATTGGAAACTAATGTTTGTTGCGTTTTCAATTTTAAAACTGCAAGTTACAGATAAACCAGCATTTCAGAATGGCTTGCATTTTAGGATTATTTTTGTGTTACACTTAATGAAAAAAGTATTTATCTCATTAAAGAGTTACATTTTGTCTGTCAGTCTTGATGGCCATCCTGTCCACTATTTGATAATATGTGAAATCCTGTATTTTAGTTTGTTCATATCACAACCTTTTCTATTCTCCCTAGTCTGTTATTCTTACCTTATATTTTGTAAGTTTAAAATCTTAAAATCTATCCCTCCCCACCAAGTAAATCCCACATGTACAATTTAAGGCAGTTTTACCACCTAGCACTTGTGCTAAGGAAGATTGTATGAATGTCCTCTTGATTTCCTACTTTTATTTTCAGTTACTTTTCAAATAGCAAAGAAGTCAGAGGACCATTCTAAGTGTCTCTTTTCTACAAACCACAGCAAGATTTAAGACAATAGAATAGTTTAATGAAAATGGTATGGGCATATTCTCAGGTAGATGTGTTTATTGACATGTTTGATCCTAGTAGTCTAGTGTATATACAGATACCCTTCAAATTTATTCTTATTTTATTGAGAATATAAATACTTCAACTTTACAAAATATTAAAATTGCTTGATTTTTTTTTTTTCTTTTTTTTTATTGGCAGATCATGATCAGGAGCATTTTTTTGTTTCTGGATAGAACTTATGTTCTTCAGAATTCAATGCTACCCTCCATTTGGTAAGGATGCCAGCTAAATATGAAAAGATTTGTTACAAATCATAGTCAAAATCTTAATTACACTAATGAAAGAGAGTAAGCAACACTGTGACTGTTCTCCTAAAAATTCACATTTGGCTTCTAGACTTTTATTTATAGCAGTTTTACCTTTTTAATTATATTTTGACTATGCTAATATTGAAGATAGGTAACGTTTCATGAGCATATATTGATTTATGAAAGAAGTTTTTTATTAGCCAAGGGGATTAAAGTTTGCTTTGGATTATCTGTGAGTGTGAGTCATTTTGTTGCTGGTCATCAAGAGTTCACCCACTTAATATTATTATGGAACAGTTCGTGTACACACGAAGATAGAATAGTACAATTTAATGAACTCTTTCCTCCACCATGTGCCTGGCATCTGCCTACAGCAATGATCAGAATACACTCATTTTTGAGTACTGAAGCCAGTTGATAAATGACCAAGTAAGCTTTCACTACCAGTACAGTGAAAACTATTTTATGTCATTGAACTAATTTTGTCTCTTGATTTGACCAAGGAAGAAATCCGCCAGAGGAAGTAATACAACAAAACTTAGTTATGCAGGAAGACAGGAATTTAGCCTCAGTTCTCATTAAAGACAAAATGAACTTCCTTTATTCTTTAATCTAATAATGTTATTCAGAATTAAATGTGTGGATTTTATCCTTTTACAATTGCTGCTTCAAAGCCTGGAGCCCTAATTAACATGTGTAAGAAGTTAAGCAAGTCTCTTCAGAAGTGATACTGTCATCAGTTAATTTAGATTGTATATGTTTTTATTTTAGGGACATGGGATTGGAGTTATTTAGGGCTCATATTATAAGTGACCAGAAAGTCCAGAATAAGACAATTGATGGCATTCTTCTCTTGATTGAGAGGGAAAGGAATGGTGAAGCAATTGATAGAAGTTTACTCCGAAGCCTTTTAAGCATGCTCTCTGATTTGCAAGTAAGTTAACTACTTCACTTACTACAGAGCTGATTGCTATTCTTAGTTTGATGTTTAAAAACCAATTCAATGTGCTGTTCACGTAGAGGACTTTGAGTAAATATACATTGAATAAATGAACCTCCTTTACTTTGTTCCCTCTCCCAGATTTATCAAGATTCTTTTGAACAACGATTTTTGGAAGAAACTAACCGGCTCTATGCAGCTGAAGGCCAAAAATTAATGCAAGAAAGAGAGGTATAAAAAATCATAATTAATAAATCCACTGTCTTTTTTTTTTTTTTTTTTAAAGATGACCGGTAAGGGGATCTTAACCCTTGACTTGGTGTTGTCAGCACCACGCTCACCCAGTGAGCAACCGGCCATCCCTATATGGGATCCAAACCTGTGGCCTTGGTGTTATCAGCACCACACTCTCCCGAGTGAGCCACGGGCCAGCCCCAAATCTACTGTCTTTTACAGTAGACTTTACTTTGTAGAACATAAGCTTCCCTTTGCATTTATCTTCCCAATGTTGCGATGCTCTTCTCTCACTTAGGTGCTCCTTTCTTTTCTTTCTTCTTAAAGGCCAGAATTCTGGATCATAAACTCTACCTATAATTTTACGTATGATTCAACCCTGTCACATTTGACAGGGCTGCTCCCAGGATCTTTTGGACTTGACATTTTCTGAATGAGTTATGGGGAGGAAAACAATAATAAAAAAAAACTATCTTTGTAGGTTCCTGAATATCTTCATCATGTTAACAAACGTCTAGAAGAAGAAGCAGACAGACTTATTACTTACTTAGATCAGACCACCCAGTAAGTATTATATGCTCAGCTAAATAGTCTTAAACTGTTGTTAGAGCACTTAAGGCACTTTAGGCATCCTAAACATGTTAGTGACTATTTTCAGGTGGGATTTGAGAGTTTGTTTCCATAATGCAAACTTCAAGTTATTATTTTCCCTAGTTAATTAGATTTATTCAAAGATTTGATTACTGGTTGTGTGTGTGTTTAGGATGTAATTGGAAAATAGTATTAGAGGCTGAGATGATCTTTAAAATCTTAAGGCCGATTAAAAATCAGTAGGCGTCCATAGGAGAAACTTTCTGTACTTTTCCTAAATATTATTAGCCAAGGGGTTCCTATAAGTAGTGTAGATAACTTTACCTTCTTAATAAAAGCAGAGAAACGTAGAAACAGCCAACCACGGCAGGACCGTGGAGATATTTATTTCAGGATGTAAGTCAAATTCTGAAATATGCAATGCTTTCCTTTGTCTAGGCGTAGAGTAACTCTGAGCACCAGTAAATGTATTCATAGGATAAGAATATCGAAATTAGCATAAAATGAGCGATTTGATTTTTTTTCCCCCAGGAGAGGTTTTAAATTTTTAGGAAAGTCAAATATCAATAATTCTAAACTTTTTTTCCTTGTAGGAAGTCATTAATTGCTACTGTAGAAAAACAACTTCTAGGTGAACACTTAACAGCAATTCTTCAGAAAGGTAATTGGCAATTTGAAAATAAGAGATTACTTTTTAAATGGTAGTGGCAAACAAATAGGAATATTTTTAAATATTGCCCTTTTAAAAGCTCAATAGTGTGCAGCCGCATTTCTGAGGATAGACACAACCTTTTTCTCCTATTTATCACAGTAAACTTTTCTGGAGGTGCCAGTCTCCTTAACTGAAAGATACAGGAACTGAGAAGAGAGGGGTCCACCAATATCAGTAAAGAAACAGTGGAAATTGGGAATTCTTGACTTAATATGTAAAACTACAGTAAGGAAAGGCACTCCTTTTTGCACTAAAGTGTTTTTTTGGGGCTGGTTGGTTAGCTCAGTTGATTAGAGCACAGTGTTATAACACCAAGGTCATGGGTTCAGATCCCCGTACCAGCCAGCCACCCCCCACCCCCCAAAAACAGTATATTACAAACAAAGGGCTGCCTGGTTAGCTCAGTTGGTTAGAGTGTGATGTTGATAACACCAAGGTCCAGGGTTTGATCCCTGTTACCGGCCAGGTGCCAAAAAACCCCAAAAACAAATTAAAAAAAAAAAAAAAATCTAAGGAAAAAAAGGGATCAAACCCTGGACCTTGGTGTTATCCACCATGCTGTAAATCGACTGAGTTAACTGGCCAGCCCTAAGTGGTATTTTGTTGTTGTTGTTCGTAGCCTATAAAACCAAGCACTTGTAATCCCAAGTGATCTTAGAGTATACCTTGAATTTTACTTTGATAATGCCACAAAAAAAAGGCAAATCTTAACCTTTCTCTTCAACAGTGTTTTGAATAAAACTGATATATTTAGAATTTTAGTGAAGTAGCACTATTATTTCATTCTGAAAATCAAATACAGTCCCCAATTTAAAATAGTGCAGCTTGGATATTGACCTTATGATGGTGCGAAGGCAATATGCATTTAATAGAAACCGAACTTTGAGTATCCATGTAACCATTCTGTTTTTTACTTTCAGTACAGTGTTCAATAAATTACATGATATATTCAACACTTTATTTTAAAATAGGCTTTGTGTTAGATGATTTTGCCCAACTGTAGGCTAGTGTAAGTGTTCTGAACATGTTTATTAAGGTAGGCATGGCTAAGCTATGATGTTCGGTAGGTTAGGTGTATTAAATGCATTTTGGATTACAGTATTTTCAACTAGGATTGGTTTGCTGGGATATAACCCCATTGTAAGTTGAGGAGCATCTGTACAATAGAACCTCATTTAAATTTGACCTATTTATGCATGGCTTTTGATATATCATAGGCTATATCCAATACTCTGAAATATAGCTATGTATACTAATACCAGATATAATATGGCTACTGCATATATGAGGCGTTTATAACATGTATTTATGTAAACCACTTCTTATAAATTGGTTTATACATCTGATCTACCACACTAATGGCACAAGTCATTATGCAGTCAGCAGTTTTTATTTTTATAGTGACTAAAATGGCTATATTTAGTTTTTTTGGTTTTGCTTTTGCTTTTGTTTTTGTTTTTTTGGTGGCTGGCGCATATTAGGATCTGAACCTTTAACATTGTGCTCTAACCATGTGAGCTAACCAGCCAGTCCTATATTTAGTTTTCACCCAGAAAGGTGATTGTTTATTTGGGTTTAATTCAAAGGAAATCTCTACATTACAACTCATACAGACTAGTCATAGTTCAGACCAGTATCACAATCATAATTTTAAGTTAAATTTTATTAAAATACCTGACATTTTGTTTACTTTTTTTGTTTACTATTTTAATGTAAAAATGTCTGAAAATTCAGGTTTAAATAACCTCCTTGATGAAAACCGAATTCAAGATTTATCTCTACTGTATCAGCTCTTCAGTAGAGTTCGAGGTGGAGTTCAGGTTCTCTTGCAGCAGTGGATTGAATACATCAAGGTATTAACAATTTACCTGTGATTTTTCTCTCTCATGGCTTATAACTACACACCCAGAGCACGTATGAGCAAGCATTTCTTGATAGATCTAATTTTTTTTAAAGTAAGGGAATTTTGAAATTTTTTTTAAAAATGAGAATTTTGGGAACAATCAACCTGAGAATGATAGCTTTGTGGCAAATCAGCAATAAAACCTGATTGATGTCTGACATGATTTCTAGCTTCAACACTTAAAGCAGTGAATGTGGAAAAAGAAAGGATTCTCTTTGACTCCAAAATTTCTTTCCTTCAATCTTACGCTGAAGCCAGATTGCCATTTTCAAAAAATTCAAAGCTAACCTTTCAAAATACAGAAAAGATCCAGAAGTTTCTAATAATATCATTATGATATTGTATACCTAGTAGTCATTCCTTATTTTTTTGTGATTATAGATGAGTGATATCAGTCTGGATGTTTTATTGCTTAATTTTTTCTTTACTTCACCTCAAAAATAGCTTTATTTTAATTTTTTAAGATCTGTAAATTCATGTGCCAATTTAAAATAAGATTTTGGGATTGTTTTCTTTGTAGATAATTCAATTCCAATAAAAAGTGGTAATTTTTGTTTTTAGGCCTTTGGCAGCACTATTGTAATTAATCCTGAAAAAGATAAAACCATGGTTCAAGAATTGCTGGATTTTAAAGATAAGGTTGACCATATAATTGATATCTGTTTTCTGAAGAATGAAAAATTTATCAACGCCATGAAAGAAGCATTTGAAACGTTCATTAACAAAAGACCAAATAAACCAGCTGAACTTATAGGTATTATTCTAGTCCTTTTTCCAGTTACTTAATGTTCATCTTTTATTCATAAAATCTCAATCTGACATTTTGGCAAGGTTGTAATATACTAACACCTCATTTATTTGGGGTTGCTTAGCTGGTAATATCTAGTCTGAAAAGTGTTTTTAAGAACCTAGATATAAGGAATAAAGTCCTTCAAGCTAAAGAACATCTCAAAGCTCACATGTCAAACAGGATGTGCTTTCATTCTAAGGAACAATATTGTACCCTGCTTACTTTTATTAATAATAGGCTTGGTTATCTGTTTTCCAAGTCTACAGTGATTTAGAAATGGGGCAGGGTGTTATTTCTAGAGGCCCACACTTAGGGCTATAAGAAAGGGCAGCACAAAATTACAGTTGCCATTGAGAAAGAAGAAAGTCCAGGATGAAAATAAACCTAATAATCTGGGCCCATTAGTTTAAGGGTGTGGTATATACTGCAGTTCTTCTTGGGTTTTTCCCTCCAAATACCCTTTAATGTCAGAGGAGGGGGTACCCTGAGAAGGTCTAGGGTCCTCTGCCAAAAGGATGAAATTTTGTTGAAATCTCTACTATTTATCCCTAAAAGTTTTGCTAATTTTGCCTTCTACTCTGTAATGTATCTGGTTTATTTTGATAGAATAGTAATATTTAAGATTGCTTATCATCAATGTAAAATGGACACTCCAGAAGATACCTCATGTCTTTTTTTGTTTGTGTTTTGGCTGCTGGCCGTTACAGGGATCTGAACCCTTGACCTGGGTCTTACAAGGTGGCACTCTAATCAGTTGAGCTGTCCAGCCAGCCCACAATGTTCCATGTCTTTCAGTGGCTTTGATTATCCCCACACAGGGCTACATGTAGCCTCTCCCATGGAGTACCCATACTTTATTTTAATAAACATCAGTATAGTGGAAAATTCATTTAATCTGGAGTCAGAAGACTTGGGTTTGAGTTCAGGCTCTGGTGTTTATTAGCTCTGTGGCACTGAACAAGTCACTTAATCTCCCTGACTTTGGAGACTTTAAAAAATGCATATATATTGCTGAAGCACTGAAAAACTCAGTATATTTTACTCCTATTTAAGTATGTATAGTACCCAGTACCTGATGGATATCCATGGTCATTAAACAACATACTTTTTCCCTATTTTAGCCAAGTATGTAGATTCAAAGCTTCGTGCAGGCAACAAAGAAGCTACAGATGAAGAACTTGAGAAAATGTTGGATAAAATTATGATTATATTTAGATTTATCTATGGTAAGTATTTATCACTTTTTTTTTTTTTTTTTTTTTAATTTTGTGACTGGCTGGTTACAGGAATTGAACCCTGGACCTTGGTGTTAATATTTTCATTTAAAACAAAGCACTCAACAGAGAAACTAGAAAGTATATTCAACCTAGAGGGAGTATTTATTTGTGAGTTAGAAATTTAAAATTGTATTTATTCCCTGTATTTAATTCATTGGGGATATTTGAGGAATGTTACTTGGCTTGTGCTTTAACTTTTTCACTGTTAAGAGTCTTGACTTTTGCTTCTTGTTTTAATCTCTTGAATATTTGTGCTAAAGCTATCAGTGGACTAAAGCTTTTCTGAAGAACAGTTAATGCAATCTTAATTCTTCACGCTAAAGAACTTTTGAAATATCTGGCACAAAATGGACCTCTAATTTTCTTACATTTAACGAACTTGGATAAAATGTGTAAAGAAAAATAACTTGGAGTAATGGTGTGACTTATTAACACTTTAAAGCAATTTTGTCAGAACATTTTTTTTTTGGAATACTATGACTTTTAACATTTTTTTATTTAACATAGGCAAGGACGTTTTTGAGGCCTTCTATAAGAAAGATTTAGCCAAGCGCCTGTTAGTTGGGAAAAGTGCATCTGTAGATGCTGAAAAATCAATGCTGTCCAAACTTAAACATGGTATGTTTGTCATTCTTTCTGTTCCTTTGACTTCTGAGAGAAGATGTTAGCTTAATTTTTGCTCTTTCAGTCAATTGCGTCTTTTGTTTATCAGTGTATGTATGTATGATAAAAACATAAATTGAGCAAGCTCATGAGGTTTCCAACCTATTGTAAATATCCAGAGCTGTTGTGCGTTTTTAAAAATAAAGCATTTTGTAAAAAATTATTTATATGGGGCCGAGCCCGTGGCGCACTTGGTAGAGTGCTGCGCTGGGAGTGTGGCGACGCTCCTGCCGCGGGTTCAGATCCTATATAGGACTGACCGGTGCACTCACTGGCTGAGTGCCGGTCACGAAAAAACGACAAAAAAATTATTTATATGAAAATTTCCCGTTTATCTTATACCTAAATAGTAGATAAGGTTACTACAGGATTAAAGATTTTTACTCTGAATTAGTGGGGCATACACTTTGGGGTAAGGATTTCTTTTTATTCTAATGAATAGTTATAGATCATATTTCATGGTAAAGTAAGTTTTACGTTTCATGTTTCCCATTTTAAACTTTTTGTTTTTACCACTTTAAAATATAAATGTGCAAACATCTTTAATAGAATGCGGAGCTGCTTTCACCAGCAAACTTGAAGGAATGTTTAAAGACATGGAACTTTCTAAAGACATCATGATTCAATTCAAACAGGTAAAAGTGAGTTAAACCCTTACTTAATTCCTCAAACTTAAATATATTTAGTTATCTCCTTGCTTTGGTTTGTACGAAGAGGATAAATAGAAATGTATTTGTTGTAAATACTTTATAGCAATTAGATGATATTCACAGTAGAGAAAAAAAATCATCAATGAAATGTAAGTATATATGACCCATTTTAGGAGTCAGTTTTAATAAGCACCCAAAAATATTGCGAAAATAGAAATAAAATGTACTGAACTGAAGTCAGCACAAGAAGAGCTGTAGCTAGATAGTTGGAAGAGGGTTTTCCCTAGCATCTAATCGCTTCGTGATTTGCATGTTCAGAGCTTGCAATGGGAAGATAGGAGAGGATAAAGTGGTTGTGTAAAGCCTTTGGGGACAGTGGGAATGAAAAGCTAGACCCATAGTTTTGAAGATGTACGTAGAAAGTAGTTTTGAAATGTTTAAGAACATAGGTGATAGGGATAGTAAGTTAGATTTTTCTCTCTTGGGGTTTTAATAGTGACTTCTTTATATTGCTAAGGCAGGAAATGAAAATGAAAGACTCAAGAGAAAGATCAGGGTCAGTAGGATCATGGATCCTATAGTAGCTGCAGAATGGGGTTTATCTACTTTGCCCTTTCCTCCTCTTCTTCCTTCCCCACTTCAGGTCACCCCCTGCAAACAGGCAGTGGAGCAAGTGAAAAATCGGAGACTTGGGCTGGCTGGTGGGGTGAGGAATGGGGGTTGCTGCAAGGTGTTTCAAGCCACATAGGGGTCTCCAAAGGTGGGGACTGCAGGTGGTATCGGGGGAAAGAATGGAGAAGAGATCCTATAATAGCCCAGCTGCATGTGAGAAATTAAGTTGAATGCCTATAATGAGGTCATGTGATCCCTGTATGCCATTGTAGCAAAATGTTAACCTATCTATGTACTTTTCTAGTGCCCTTTTAGGCTTCATTTAAAGTCCTCTTAATAGTTGCCTTTTATTTTTATTTTAAAGATGGTCAGTATTTGCATGTAATTTTATGATGGGGAACTACTTAATTGGGTCGTTATTATGACATGAAATGTATGTACTTTTATTTTAAGATCTCAGTGTGTATGTTGATCTCCTTATAGTATATGCAGAATCAGAATGTACCTGGGAATATTGAATTAACTGTGAATATCCTGACAATGGGTTACTGGCCAACATATGTGCCTATGGAAGTCCATTTACCGCCAGAGGTAAGAGTTACTGTTTAGGACCTGAGTTATAGTCATAGAAGTCATGACACTTCTATTTTGCTTGTTGTTTAAAAATGGATACCTTTTAAAAGCTATGTCAGTAAACACACAAATACCAAATGCTAACTGTTTTAATATTTTACTCTTGTGCTTATATTTCCAAGTCCAGTTTAGCACATAGCTAATGATGCCAAGCTTCTGGGTTAAGTGTCAATTTCCCTGACTCTTCTTTCATCTCCCCAGATTATACCCATTACTCTGCCTAGCTATCAAAAATTCTTGCTCATATTTCACCTGGAAGTGGGATTGCTGAATGATGGGTGCTTGAGTAAATCTATCCTAACTCTTGGAAAAATGTGTAGTTCAGGACTAAATCCTGGAAAAGGGGTTGAGGCCAGAGAGATGGATATTGAGAATCCTTCATGGAGATGATCATGGAAGCCCAGGGAGTAGATCTTCCTCATTGAGAAGGAGAATATGGAGAACAGGAAGAAAAAAGGGCAGAGGTAGAACTTTAGGAAAGGCTCATATTTGGCAAGTGGTAGGAAGAGGAACCTGTGAAGGAAACCAATGCAGAAGCAACAGTGAGATAAAGGAACCAGCATCGTAGGGAGGCACAAAAGCCACTGGAGGTGAATGTTTCAAAAGAGGGGATGATTAAATGGTGCAGAGAGATCAAAGAGTATAAAGCCTCGTAAATGCCATTAGATCTGGTGATTGGGAAATCATTACCTTACTTCAAAGTGATTGGTGGGCCTGCTGGATAGTATTTAAGCCTTTTAGAAATTGGGCTGGCCAGTAGGCTCAGTTGGTTAGTGTGTGGTGCTGATAACACTAAGGTCCAGGGTTCAATCCCTGTGTACCAGCCAGCTGCAAAAAACAAACAAAAAACTTGTAGAAGTTATAACACATGAGGTAAATGTAATGATTGGTAAATGTGGTATTGGATACAGGGCTTTAATAAAGCCTTATTTTATTTATTTTAGATGGTAAAACTTCAGGAGATTTTCAAGACATTTTACCTAGGTAAACATAGTGGCAGAAAACTTCAGTGGCAGTCAACTCTAGGACACTGTGTGCTAAAAGCAGAATTTAAAGAGGTAAGTGGATATTCCCAAAATGTAGTCATTTTCTTCATCTTTAACATTGAGGTTATTCCTCTGAACGTGAAGATTTAAGCTGTTGTTTTATAAATGTATCCTAGATTATCTGCATGACAATAGCAATAGCTTGTCACAACTATATATATATTTTAAGATTGTGGTGTTTTTCATAATTGATTTGGCTGTTCTGCAAAACTAAAACCAATAACCCCTTTCCTCCATTCTTTCCCCACCTGTGGATGCAGAATTCACACTGGGACTTCTTGACAGAAATCTTCCTGTTGCTGGGAGCTAGAGAATAGAGTGGGAGTTAAGGGGAACAGTGCCCATATCTAATTTCAAAAAAACTCCTGCAGCTTTTCATGACTAATCTGAATCAAACAAGTAGAAAATGCATTTGAAATAGTGATTTCTTGCTGCTTGTGATGAATATCTGTAATGACACATAGGGCTGAGATATTAATTTTTGTTTCTTTGTTTTTCTATTTTAATTATAAGGCTTAAAAAAGACCTATTAAAAGGTCAACTAATCCTTCTTGCTATTTTAGGTAGGATCACACCTAAACCCTACAGTGAACATACTGTATTACCACCTCAAGTGGCTTTTCTGGATAATGTTAATCTGTGTTTCTAAATCCACTAATTGAAAAATGTTTTTCCTATAAGAGATTATTTGATTCATTTTTCACATGTTTTTAAAAAAATGACGGCTAAACACTGCTATTTCTCCGACAGGGTAAAAAAGAACTCCAGGTCTCTCTTTTTCAAACACTGGTGCTGCTAATGTTTAATGAGGGAGAGGAATTCAGTTTAGAAGAGATCAAGCAGGCTACCGGAATAGGTTTGTGTTGAATCAGTCGATTAGCAAGCATTATTAAGTGTCCGCTGTGTGCACACCACTATGTTAAGAGCTCTGGGGGATACAAAGGAATAATCCCTCTCCTTAGTACTTTTAATATAACCATGGGAAAGGGGGAAATGACACTTGAGATCATTTCAGAGCCAGTAAATACTGGTCTGTGGTGCTGATTAGAAGTGTGTTAGGAGTTCAGCATAGCAAGAGATCACTGTGGACTGACACGACTGGGAAAGCCCTCAAGAAGAAAGTGGAATTTAATCTGGGCCTTCAAGTTTTGGTCGGGGAGAAGGCATATGCAGCAAGGGGAAATACTGTGAGAAAAGGCTGGGAGGTAGGAATGGGTACAGTGTGGGCAGGAATCATGAAGAGCTTAATTGGAGCATAGAACAGTGAGCTACAAAATTAGATGGGTGAGATGGGTAGGTCCTGATCATGGAGAGCCTGATAGAAACCTAACAAATGAAACCTACATTTTAGGGTCTCAAATGTGTGACGTAATGGAAGTAACTTATTTGGACAACTTGCCTGGAGTCAATATATAGGGCAACTTGGAGGATGATGAGATTCCAATCCAGAAGCTATTGGGATCATTCAGCATAAAGTGATAAGGGACTTAGCCTAGAATGAGGCCAGTGATAATGGAGAAGGGGCACCTCTAAGGAAGCAACTACTAGATACAGGGAAAGCGAAGGAGGCAGAAGAGTTAAAGATGATGATTCCAGGGTTTCTCACCACTAACAATTGAGACAAGAACACAGTTTTATGGGGAAGATGATGAGTAAAATTTTGGACCTGCTAGAGTTGATAGTAAGACAGTCAGGTGGAAGTATCCTTTAAACGTGGTACTAGAGAGAAGTGAAATGTCATTTCAAAAGATTTGGTAGTTATCCACATGGAATGATAATTGACACCTTTAGAAGATGACTAGGAAAAAAGCCATTGGATAGGACAAAGAGGAAGTCAGAACCTTGGGGAAAAAAGAAACAGTTTTAATAGAGGGATGGGGTAGAAGCTAGATTGAGGTTGAATGTAGCTAGCTGTTCATGCTGATGATTGAGGTTGTGTGGCTGTTCGTGCTGATGGGCTAGTAACAAATAACTAAACTGCTGTTTCTTCTTCAGAGGATGGAGAATTAAGGAGAACTCTGCAGTCATTAGCCTGTGGCAAAGCTAGAGTTCTGGCGAAAAATCCAAAGGGCAAAGATATCGAAGACGGTGACAAGTTCATTTGTAATGATGATTTCAAACACAAACTTTTCAGGATAAAGATCAATCAAATCCAGATGAAAGAAACGGTATTTCTATTGCTTTCTCCTAGTCCTAATAATGCACAGTAATTATACGTGTTTATAATAATTTATAAAGAAGATTTTATACCCATAATGGTAGTGGTACTACCATTATCGTGCTCTGTGCCTATCTATATCCAGCTAAATGTATTTCAGTATTTGATTTTGGGTTTTTTTTTTTATGGGGAGTGCACATGATTGGGTTGATATTCAACATAGTTTTATATCCTGCTTTTTCCCAGTTAATATTCAATAGAATATTAATAGAATTATATTATATAGATATTAAAAAATATCTATAGGATTTTTCCATGCCATTAAATATTTTCAGAAATGACAAGTGGCTGCACAATATTCTTTTACATGGCTATTATAATTTATTCAACCACTGTTCATTGTTGGGCAATTAAATTCATGACTTCTTGGTGTTATAATAAAACTTCAAGAAACATCTTTGTACCTAAATCTTAATCTCTCTGATTCTTCCCTTATGATAAATTCATGGAAGTAGATTTTTGTGGTCAAAGGGCGTGATCATTTTAAGAGTTTTAGTACATAATGCCATATTGTGTTCCCGAAAGGCTGGACCAGTGCATATTCTCTCCAGCAGCATATGAGTACCTGTCTTGCTGTGCCCTCACAAGCACTAAAGATTACATTTTCTTTTTTAAAACTTGCTGGCTTGGTGAAAAATCTGAATGATTTAGTTAGTTCTTCTTTGATTAGCAGTAAGGTGAATGTTTGTTTTTATTATTTGAATTTTGTTTTTTGGCACCTGGCCAGTATGGGGATCTGAACCCTTGATCTTGGTGTTATAACTCCATACTCTAACCAATAGAGTTAACCAGCTAGCCCTGTCATTGGAATGTGTAAGAAACTTTTATTAAGGAAACCAACTGCAGCATCCTGGAACTGGTTGGTTCCAATTCCAACAAGGTTTAATGCAATACTTGAGAAAGAGTTTTAATGTGGTACAGGGGTCAGTATCTTCAAACAAGTTCTTGTCTTTTTCACATACACATCAAAGGCACGATAATCCCTTAAACGATTACTGTGTCCTTACTTTTAAGACATCTATGCTGTGCCAGAAAGAAACTGCTGTAAAAAGCCCAAACTATTTTTTTTTTGGTTTAGTTACTAAAGATTAACAAGATTTGGTAAATAGACTCCTAAACACCTAAATTTTTGTAAGTCTTTAAGGAATGTGAGCACTAATGGTATACATTTCTGATTTATATATTGCAAAATAAAATTAATTTTCAAAGAGTTAGATTCTAATAACTGTTTTGCTTTGAGTCAGAGATCAGAGTCAGTCTTACAGGTAAGCTATTGTCATACAGAAATCTTGTCAACATCCCGTTGTAACTGACATGCACCTTTAGAAGATACCAAGAACAGAGTAAAAGAAAATGGTAAATTACGTCAAACATCTCTACTCCTAGAAAACTAATTTAAAGATGGTGTTTTTCTATTTGCTAGTATCAGTGTTACTTCATTGGTACAGGGCAATATAATCGGAACAGAAAGGAGTTATGTTTATAGGATTTTGTTTGTTTTTCTGTCATCTGTATTTATAAGGGCCCATTTAGAGAATTCAGTACATTTAAAGCAATAACAGTGTCATGTCCCTAAAATGTACAGTTTGTGTAAGTAATCAAGTTTCACTTCAGGTACAGTTCTCAAGTTTAAAACTTTTCTGTCAGGTTGAGGAACAAGCAAGCACTACAGAAAGAGTATTTCAAGACAGACAATATCAAATTGATGCTGCAATTGTTCGAATTATGAAGATGAGAAAGACACTTAGCCACAATCTCCTTGTTTCAGAAGTATACAACCAGTTGAAGTTTCCAGTAAAGGTAGGTACTTCTGTGTTTTCACATTGACCTTGTTATATAAAAAGAGAACACATTAGATTTTCAGACACAAATTTTACAAACAGATTAAAATCTCAAGACCATTTGGAGAGACAAAAGTTGCAATTTCCCATGCTCATGCGTATGATTTCGAAAAAAAACTTGGTGGTTTCATGTGGGCAGCTATGATAAAAGGGAAAAACAATTTATAAAAGCTCTTATATCTCAAAGTTTAACTGTTAAATGAGTCTTTAAAGTTGTCAAGTTATTTCTTCTGAACATCTTTGTTGTTTTATTTACTTCTTCTCAAAGTACCTAGGTACTTGACAGATTTGTTTATTTCAGATTGAGTTAAATCTTGTTTGATTAGTTTATATTATTGTCTATTAAAAACTGTATATAGATAATTAGTCATCATTAATCTGTATATAGTTTTTAATAGACACTATCAAACTGAAATTGTAAACTGAATGCTGGTAAACTGAAATTTTACCAGAATTCTGAAATTCTGGTAAACTGAAATCAGTCATCAAATGGACATGTTCCAGTGTAGATGCCCAATAATAAAGATAATACTTAGTGTGATGTTGTACTGGACTATTTTCTAAGTTTTAGAAGGTTCTCAAACCCTTGTCATGATAAACACTTGGTATAGTTTGGGTAGACTCCTGGCTATTAGGGTTCTTACAGGCTGTGGAGTTTGGTAAATCACTTCACCTTGTTCAGCTTGTTTTCCTCTTTTGTAAAATGGAGATAATAATAGTACTAACCTTGTAGGATTATTGTGAGGCTTAAATGAGATCGTGAATGTCAAAAACTTAGTAATGGATCTGGCATATAATAAGCACTCAGTAGCTATTCTAATAAGGTAGGCTTTTTCTCTTCTCCAAACCTAATACTGCCTCCTCATTACCATACTCTCACCCTCATGCTTTGCCTACATGCATTTCATCTCTATCCAGAGAGATGCTAGGGAAGTTAGAGGATCACTCTCATAGATACTGTGCTAATATTCTAGGTCTTTCACTGTAATTAAGACAAAGTCATTTGATTTTCAAATTTTGGGATTACTAGATAAAATTATGGCTAAAATTTTGGCTGCCCCATCAGACTACTTTCCTTTTTTTGCCTTCTTGATCAGTAGTCATTTTACATATTCTGAAAAACTCTCTATTAACAAGCAAGATTACATTCTTTTTAAAGGCTAGATAGACAATACATATTGTGAAATTTTGTCATCCAAGAGCTAAGAATGCAATCATGAAGACAAGCTACAAACTTTCTTGATTTCTAAACCACAAGTAAGATTCAGAAATCCAAATCACTTATAGTAGATAACAGTTAAATCTTACATTAAACCTGAAATAACAAAGATCTGAATTATGAGACGGTAACTTTATTTATGAGGCTGTAGTATTCTTTTAAATAGTGATTTCCTCAATAGATTTTTAAATTTAATTTTTAAAAATGAAACTTAACTTAGAGAACTAGCTTTTGCCTAAAGTAAAGGTGTGCTTATCTCCTCAAATTAAATTGACAAAACTAAAGAGTATTCTGTTTTCCTAAACTATAATGTGTTCCTCATGTGAAGTGATGATAAGTTTAGAGGGTAGCTGGTTCTGGGAAGACCTCTTTAAAACAGGGCAATAATAGAAAGTATTGTATACCAATATGGCAAGGGTGTGACAGTATAATAAATGTATAGTATAAAAACATTTTTTAACCTGATTTATTTGTATTGTACTTTTCTCTAAAAAAAATAGAGAAATTTAAATAAATAAAAATTTAAAAAATTAAGGAGCTTTAATTAAATACATTAAGTCAGTGAGCCAAAACTGTTCTTTTTTTTTAATGGAGTATTAGTAAGTGGGCTTGAGCCAATGATTATGAGCTCTGCATTGAAAATTTGCCTTCTTTTACAGCCTGCTGATCTTAAGAAGAGAATAGAATCCTTAATTGACCGGGACTACATGGAAAGAGATAAAGAAAATCCAAACCAGTACAACTATATTGCATAGAATGTTGGCCTTGGAGCATTTGTTGTCATATGCAGTAGCCAGTGGATAAACTAACCTTTTGATCCTGTATTATTTGACTTCTTTTATACTACCAATGACCAAATGAAGCAGTGTAATGGCAATAGTTGAGTGGACTTTTTCTCAGTGGTTAACATGCCCATTTTAAAGAGTAATACTTACCTTTAAGAAGAATGTTGTTGAACTCTTTGCATGTTATTTAGTATGATGTGCAGAAAACTCTTAAGAAAGTACCTGGTCTTCGTGATTCCTCTTTGGACCTGGAGAAGAGGTCCCTGTGGCTATTAGAAAGGGGGCAGGGGTTCTTATACACCATTAATTATGAAGCAAAAGGTTTATTTGCTTAAAATGTCATTTAAAGATACTTAAACTGCATGCAAACTTTATTTACTGTACAGAGTTCTGGATGTATTTATCAAATAGAAAAACCACCCTTGACTTGGTTGTTCCCCTGTTTTGTGATTTCCCATGAAAAGAAAAATAAGTTGTCATAGCCATTGCTATTTTACTAGGTAATATTCTGTTACACTGAAAGGGATAGGGATGTTTTTTTAAAAAAAAAAAAAACTTATTTGGAAATAAGTTTTCAAGTAGGGGGGCAGTTGCTTATGTAATATCTTATATATTCACATCCTAAAATTTTCCATTTATGAATATGGGATGTGTGTGTATATGGCTTAGTCCCAAGCTTACTGTGCTGATTAACAGGTACTTATAAAATTAGCTAAAATAGAAAATTGCTGATCAGTTGTACTAGAGGAACATCATAGGAGAGAAAAATCCAACTCTTTCTTTGTACTAAAAATGAATACAATATGAAAATTGCAGAAGAGACCAAAATGTGTTTTGTAAATTACTACAGGAGCAAAAATTCGTCAACTAGTATTCAACGTACTTTAGACTTTAAATGTTGTTTGGACACTTTTGTCTTTAACTTGGACCAATTGTAGGTTGTTACAGTCCTAGGATTTAGCATTCCTATTTTCTCTACCAAAGTGTTTTTGGAAGCATCCCAACTCGTTGATAAATAAGGCTTTCCTATCATCCTCATTCTAACTTCCTAAAACCTTAGATATAAAGATCCTTCCTCGTTTTCCACATATATCCCCCTATTTGGGAATTTGAGATTCTGTTTCATGCTGATCATCTTCCTAATCAAAATTGCTTTAAGTTCTCATAGCCACTGGATACCTACTTTTCAGGGGACTGTCCCAGGATTGTTCATACATAGAAAATGGCAAAAGTACTGTTCATGAATTTCCCTTTAACATCAGTGGTTTTTTTGTTTTTGTTTTGCTTCCTTATTTGTTTTTCCTTGAAGCTTTGAAGAGAATTGATCATGGAGGAGAAACAGAAAATTTTGTATTTTAAAAATCAGAACTACTTTAATGCTTTTTGCAACAGCATATTTCCTTGCCTGTTTCCATTCGGAATACTTAGGTCCTAACCTTCAACTGAGCAGACCTTTGGCTCTTGTGTCTACTATTGATTGTTTTCTTGAGTTCTCAAAGACCTGTGGCCAGCTATTTTAAAAAGTTGCCTGTTTCTCTCTAATTGCATCAACTTGCACACTGTTGTCTAACTATATGTGGTATTTAGAATTACTTTTTAATTCTTTTTGTGCAGCCATTGCCTGGATTTTCTGAGCTCATCTCTCTTTTCCTTACACGAGCTCATCTGACAAGGAAATGAAGCTTTTTGTTTTCCCTTTCTCTATACTGGACCATCTATATCAGTGTTCTAACTCATCCATGATGGTTTCTGAGGTCTGTAGACTATTGCACAAGACTCAATAGTTACTCTTAAGCAATTTTTGGGTAGAGTTGGCCCTGTTAGGAGACTTTTGAAGTCACCTTTATTATCTTGAAAGCGGGTCCCTTCCCTGAGGCTCTTAGTTTTTTAAGAACTTGATGCTGTTTCAGCTTAAAAATTAGCAAGACTATTAAAAAACAAGTTGAGGGGAGCTGTTTATGAAATTGAGAAGTAATTGCAAACTACAATGGATAACTGTGACTTTCAGTTGTTCTGTATCAGTTGAATTTTTGTGCTCTTTTCCCTGTGTACATGGTGGTTCTATTTTTCTCCAATAAAACTTTTATTTAAAAAAAGTTTCTGGAGAAGATCTTTAAAATTCAGATTTTGTTAGAAAGTTATAAAACCACAGGTCTTAAAATCTTTCTAATGATTTCTTTTAATGAATTCACATTTGTCAATTTTATTTTTTAAATTTCTTTTTTTATTTTTGTGGTGGTTTTGTGATAATGCTATAGGTGTGTGGGGGAGGGTATGGTAAAAAGGGTGAGTAAAATTCCCAGGAATCCTCTTCTGAAGGCAGGTATTTATTCTTTTTTGTTTTTGTTGTTGTTGGGGGGAGAGGTGTAATTCTTAAATGTTATTTTAGAAAAATCAACTATAAACATTGTTTCATTCAAATCCTCAAAGTCTAAGAGTTTTATAAAGTCAATAGGAAACTAGTCTGCATTTGAGTTACAGGGAGAATGAAAGATTAGCTACTTTTATTTCAGTGCCACTTGATCTGCCTTTTCTGTTAATACTTGGAATTCTGGGCCAAATACTCTCACAGTAAGATGTTCCTTGAAGTTTTTTGAACAAAGTTCCTGAGTCTATTGAAATTCATAGTGTGGGTGCACAGTTCAGGAAATTAGTTTATTCTATTTAGGCATCTGTGTCTAACGGTTTGAGAAGTTTGTTAGTATCCATAAATCTTTTTTAATTAGCTGATTTTTTTTGTTTATTTTAATGACCACTCTTTAATTCTGTGAATGGCAGGTGCATTATAAACAAGTTCTCATTTACACAAAATTTGCCAAAATGTTCATTAAAGAGAAAAGAGGAAGATTAATAGGAATTTGTATAATTGTGCTTTATAAAATGGTGTCCTTGCTAATACTTCATTAATGAATATTTTTTAGTTCCCTCCAAAAAAATCTTGCTTTACATTTGAATAATGAACAGATTTGTTCACCTGGAAACACTTGGTTTGAATATAACACTTTGTTCAATTATTTTTCTATTTCCCTTGCTATTAAAAAAAGGGTATTTATTCTTTTGGATGGACACTTCATATACTTTTATATTTAATAATCTTTAAAAGTTATATCTAGCATGATAAAACAAAAACTTTTCTTTTGTAGAACCATTTTTATTTGATATAGAATATAAGAATGTATTATGTTGACATGTTAGGACTTGTTTTGCAAGCTACAAAAAAAACCAGATTCTCATTTTTCCTCTATTTCTTGTAGTAAGATCTTCTAAAACTTTCTTTAAATTTTTTTTATTGTGATAAAATACATATAACACTAAATTTACTATTCTAACCATTTTAAAGTATACAATTCAGACATTTAGTACATTCACAATATTCTGCAACCATTGCCATTACATAGTTCCAGAAATTTTCATCAATCCAAAAGGAAATCCATTAAACAATCTCTCCCCATTACCCCTTTCACCCAGCCTCTGGAAACCAGTAATCTGCTTTCTGTCTCTATGGATTTGCCTATTTTGGATATTTTATATTAGTAGAATCATTATGTGACCTTTTGTGTCTGATTTCTTTCGCTTAACATGATGTTTTCAAAGTTCATCCGTTTTGTTGTATGTATCAGTATTTTATTCCTTTTTATGGCTGAATAACAGTATGTATATACTATATTTTGTTCATCAGTTGGTGGACATTTGGGTTGTTTCCACCTTTGGGCTATTGTGAATGGTGCTGCTATGAAGATTTGTGTATAAATATTTGTTTGAATCCCTGTTTTAAATTCTTTGGGGGATATATCCAGGAGTAAATTTGCTGGGTTATATGGTAATTCTATGCTTAACAAAGAACCACCAATTTTTCCACAGCATCTGCACCATTTTACATTCTCACCAGTACTGTATGAAGGTTCCAGTTTCTTCACACACTCATCAATACTTGCTGTTTTCTGGTTTGTTTTGTGTTTTTTGTGTGCATGTTTTGGTTTTTTAAAAATTATTACAGCCGTCTTAGTGGGTGTGAAGTGGTAGTTCATTGTGGTTTTGAATTTCATTTCCTTTAATGGCTGATGATGTTGACCATCCTTTCATGTATTTGTTGTCCATTTGTACATGTTCTTTGGAGAAATGTCTATTCACATTCTTTTTGCTATTTTTTAAATTGGTTGTTTGTCTTTTTGTTGTTGAGTTATATGAGTTCTTTATATATTCGGGATATTAGACCCTTATCAGATAGAGTGATTTGTTAATATTTTCTCCAGTTTTGTGAGTTGTCTTTTTTATTCATTTAATAGTGTCTTTTGTAGAAAAGTTTTTAATTTTAATGAAGTCCAGTTAATCTATTTTTTCTTTTATTGCTTGTGCTTTTGGTGTTACATTTAAGAAACCATTGTCAAATCCAAGCTCATTATGGCTTACCCCTATGTTTTCTTGTTAAGAGTTTTATTTCTTACATTTAAGTCTTTGATCTCATTTGAGTTAATTTTTATATATGGTATGAGGTAAGGGTCCAACTCTACTTTTTTGCATGAGGATATCCAGTTATTCCAGCACCATTTGTCAAAGAGACTATTTGTTCCCCCTTGAACGGTCTTTTCACCCTTGTCGAAAATCAATTGCCCATAGCTATGTGGGTTTATTTCTGGACTCTAAATTTTGTTTTCATTCATCTGTATGTCAATCGGTTGTTATGTTAGCACTACACTGTTTTTTTGTTTTTTTAAAGATGACCGGTAAAGGGATCTTAACCCTTGACTCAGTGTTGTCAGTACCACGCTCTCCTAAGTGAGCAAACCGGCTATCCCTATATAGAGATCCGAACCCGCAGACTTGGTGTCATCAGCACCACACTCTCCTAAGTGAGCTATGGGCCAGCCCTAGTACTACACTGTTTTGATTACTATAGCTTTTTGGTTAATTTTGAAATCAGAAAGTGAGTACTCTTTGTTCTTCCTTTTCAAGATTGTTTTAACTATTCAGTTCCCTTACCATTTTCCATATGAATTTTAGGATCAACTTTTCCATTTCTGCAAAAAAGGCCATTGGGATTTTGATAGGGATTGCATTGAATCTGTAGATCGCTTTGAGGAATATTGTCATATTAACAATATTAAGTCTTGTAATCCATGAACAAAAGATGTTTTTCTATTTTTTTGTTCTTCTAAAATTTTTTTCAATAAAGTTTTATGTTTTTCAGTTTACAAGTCTTGTGTCTCCCTATTTAAATATATTTCTAAATATTTTATTTTTGATGCTATTAATCATGGAATTGTTTTTTAGTTTACTTTTCAGATTGTTCATTGCCAGTGTATACAACTGTATACAACTGATTTTGCATATTGATCTTGTACCTAGCATTTTTGCTGGATTCATTAGCTCTAATATATTTTTATGGATTTTTAAGGATTTTCTATATGTAGCATCTTTGCCATCTATAAACAGAAATGGTTTACTTCTTCCTTTCCAATTTGGGTGTGTTTTATTTGTTTTAATTGCATAATTTCTCTGGCTAGAGCTTCCAAAACATTGTTGAATAAAAGTGGCTAAAGTGAGCATCCTTGTCTTGTTCCTGGTTTTGGGGGGAAGAAGCTTTTAGTCTTTCACCATTGAGTTTGATGTTAGCTGTGACTATTGGGAAAGTTTCCTTTTACTCCTAGTTTTCTGAGTGTTTTTATTATGAAAGGGTATTGAATTTTGTTAAATACTTTTTCTGCATCAATTGAAATGATCATGTGGGTTTATCCTTCATTCTATTAATGTGTATTACATTGATTTGTTTTCATATATTGAACCACTTTTGCATTCTTGGCATAAATCCCACTTGATCACAGTGTGTAATCCTTTTGATACGTTGTCGGATTTAGTTTGCTAGTATTTTGTTAAGGATTTTTGCATCTGTATTCACAAGGAATATTGGCCTGTAGTATTCTTGTGGTGTCTTTGTCCAGCTTTGGTATCAGGATATACTAGCCTCTCAGAATGAGTTAAGGACTGTTTCTTCCTCTAGTTTTTGGAAGACTTTGAGAAGAATTGGTGTTCATTCTTCTTTAAATATTAATAGAATTCACCAGTGAAGCCATATGGGCTTTTCTTCTGCGGGAGGTTTTTGATTATTAATTCAGTCTCTTATAGGTCTTTTCAGATTTTCTGTTTCTTCTTGAGTCATTTTCAGTAGTTTGTGTAATTTCAGGAATTTGTCAGTTTCATCTTGGTTATCTAATTTGTTGCTGTACAAGTGTTTGTTGTAGTCTTTTATAATCCTTTTTACTTCTGTAAGGTCAATAATAATGTCCCACTTTTATATCTGATTTTAGTAATTTGAGTCTTTTTTGTTCTTAGTCTAGCTAAAGGTTTGTCAATTTTGTTGATCTTTACAAAGAACTTACTTGTGATTTTGTTGTTTTTCTATTGTCTATTTCCTTTATATCTGCTCTAATCTTTATTATTTACTTACCTCTGCTAGTTTTGGGTTTAGCTTGTTCTTTTTATTTATTTGTTTTTGTTCTTAGCGTGGAAAGTAACCTCACTGATAATGAGATCTTTCTTTTTTAGTGTAGGTAATTCACAGCTGTTCCCTCTGAGCACTGTTTTTGCTACATTCCGTAAGTTTTGGTATGTTGTTTTCATTTTCATTCATCTCAAAGTACAGGTACTTCATAATTTCTCTTGTAATTTTTTTGACCCATTGGTTGTTTAAGAATGTGTTAGTTTTCACATTTTGTGAATTTTCCACTTTTCCTTGTTATTTATTTCTAATTTCATTCCGTTGTGATCAGAGAAGAGACAGTGTATGATTTCATTCTTTTTAAATTCATTGAGACTGGTGTGGCCTAACATACGGTCCATCCTAGAGAATGTTCCATGTAGACTTGAGAAGAATTCTGTATTCTGCTGTTTTGGGTAGAGTCTGTTTTATATATGTCTGCTTAGTCAAGTAGGTGTGTAGTCTTTTTTAAGTTCTCTGTTTCCTTATTGTTCTTCTGTCTAGTTGTTCTATCCATTATTGAAAGTAAGGCATTGAAGTCTTCAACTATTATTGTAGAACTGCATATTTCTTCGTTTAATTCTGCCAATTTTTGTTTCATATATTTTGGGACTCTATTAGGTGTGTATATATTATGATTATTATACCTTTTAGATGGGTTGACCCTTCTATCAATATATACTATTGTTCTTGGTCTCTTGCAAATAATATAAATTTTTACTTTAAAAAGTCTGTTTTATCTGATGTTAGTAGAGCCACCCAGGTCTCTTTTGGTAACTGTTTGCATGCAATGTCTTTTTCCATCCTTTCTCTTTCAACCTACTTGTGCTTTAGAATCTAAAGGTAAGTCTCTTGTAGACAGTCTATGGTTAGACTATGTTTTTAATACATTCTGCCAGTCTCTGCCTTTTGAAATTGAAGAGTTTAATTTTTTTATATTTAAAATAATTTCTGATAAGGAAGGACTTATGCCACTTTGCTATTTGTTTTCTATATATCTTATGTCTTTTTGTTCCTTAATACCTTTATTACTGACTTCTTCTGTGTATGTTTTTTCCAAATACATGGATTTTTTGTTTTATTGCTGTGCTTAATATACCTGAAGTAATGAATACTGCATTTCTACATGAATTTGTTCTTAGGTTGAATTTATAACTTTATAATCTTAAACATCTAGGAGAGATAACATAAGCTTATTTGACTAGTAAACCCAGGTAAAATAAAAGTTGTATGTGCATTATATTTAATGCTGACAACTCAAAAGGCACTTCCTTTTTTAAAAAAAACTAAACCAACATTATTCTTATTTACCAAAAACTATACAACTCACATGAACTTGAAAAGCATTTAGGTTAGTTCCTATATTTTCTGAGAGAATATCTCATTTACATAAGTTTATTTTTCTCTAAGACAATTAAATAGAGCTCTTTTACAAATTAATTTTGGCAATACCATCTGGAGGTAGGAAAATATCACATATATAACATATGTGTACAGACATACATAAACATGCAGATCCAAACAACTCTCACAGCTTTCATTTAAAAATTTTAGCCATGTGTCAGGTACAATAATACAAATTCAGTAGCTTGTAAAAGAATAGCAGGATCTATTTGGTTTTTTTACTTATTTCTGATGAGAGTCATCTCATTTTAAAAGAGCCCTCAGGCCATAGGGGAGACAGTATAAAATTTACATTTCGGGGCACAAAGAAAGGATGAAAGTTCTCTTCTTGAAGGAGTTTGGGGTCATGTTTGCCTATTATCAGAAGTCAATCTTTTTTGTTTTGTTTTGTTTTGGCAGCTGGCCAGTATAGGCATCTGAACCCTTGACCTTGGTGGTGTCTGTACCATGCTCTCCCAAGTGAGCTAACCAGCCAGCCCCAGAGGTCAATTTTATGGCGACTGTGGATTAAATTTTAGGTGAGTGGTTGAGGTGATAACCAGTGGCTGTCTGAATGTTTCCAGAGCCCATCTGAGTGGATAAAATATCATCTATTTCCAACTAGTCTTTTTCTTTTTTTTCTTTTCAGCATTAGATAGTTGCTTCTGGGGATCCCTGAGTCCCCTGAGAGCAGGAGGCCTACAGTTCAAGTAACTGAGGGGCTGGAGTGGGAAGGAAAAAGATCTAGCAAGTTTAGACAGGGATGGAGGAGGTAGGGGTTTGGAGGGCAACATATCAGGGATTCAAAGCAACTGAATTGAAGATCGAAGGTGGCAGAAGGAAAAAGGAGCAGAAGCAAGGGGAAGGAAGAGGTCTTAGAGGAGCCAGTTTTAGGAGATCTTAAGTTTTCTAAAGAAGCCGATGAAGTTTCAGATTATTAAATTTGCAAAACCTTTGCAACAAGGTGGACAAAGTTGGCAGAACATACAGTCTGCACTGGTCCAAGAAAGTAGTTTCAGTCAACTGGGAGGTTCTCATGGGAGGAGCAAAATCAAAAAGAAAAGAATATTCCTTGCAGTACTGAGCTTTTTTTTTTCTCTTTTTCTTTTAAACCAAAGGTATATCTGTATACCTTGTATGGTTTTAAGCCAAAACCAGTAAGCCTTTTATGACTTAAATCAATAAGCCCTTTATGGCTTAATTGTGGATGCAAGACACAAGAGGTACCTCTAAAGAAAGTGCAAAGATAACAGCTCTCCTAAGATCTGGAGTCGCTCCCAAAGATAGCCAAAATAAAAACTTAGAGAAGTCCCCTGAGAGCTGGAACAGTTGGTAGGATATTAAATGCAAATGAGGTGCAACCCATATTTCTGTCTGACCATATATCTCAGGGGCCCCCAATCTTTTGGTTGGCTGCCTGCATGTGCGGGCCTGGTAGCCAGTGTGCCCTGACAGGCTGAAAGCCAAGACAAGCTCTCAGGACACAAAATGAAACAAAAAGGAAAGCAATAGCTGTCTCTGGAAGGGAAGTAGCCAGTTCTAATGGGTACCCCCAAACCTGACTCATAATCTAAAGAATAAATTTTTACAAATGTTTCTCCTGCTAATCTGAAGTTGGAAAGGAAGGGACAGGAAGTTTTTGCCTTCCTCTCTCAACCGGGCCCTATAGATAGAGACCCAAGAGAGCTGACTTTGGTAAGAATTCTTACCCTTTACCAGCTTCTGCCAATTTTCCCAGGATCCCATCAGTAGGCTCCAGAGTGTGTGGGGTACCCCAAAGATCCCATCCTTGTCACCAGAAATTCTAAGGGAGGAAAAATAATTTTCTGTCTACACTTCGTAGTTCTTAGTTGAGATGGACCCCTATAACAAAAGACAAGTTAACAAGAGAAAAACAAGTTTAAAGGCTTGTGTACCTCATATATACATAAAAGAAACCCAGGTGAAGATACGTAAATCTTTTGTATTATGTTTAATTGATTTTTTTTTTTTAGTATACTGTTTAGATTTTCTTTTCATTTTGTTTTCTGTATATCTTTTAGTTATTTTCTTAGTGAGTGCCCTGGGGATTACAATTGGCATCTTAAATTTACAACAAACTGGTATGAATTAAGAGTGACGTAGCTTCAATGGTATACAAAAACTCCGTTCCTGTATAGCTCCACCCTTCCTCTTATGTAGTTATTGTCACAAACTACATCTTTGTACATTGTGTGCCCATTAACAGAGATGAAATATTTTTCGTGTTTCCTAATCAGTCTGAAATAGCTAATGAGGCATTAAGTTGAAAGTAATATAAATATCAGAGTGAGTTGCTGTTAGGTATTCAACTGTTTTGTGTTGATTAGAAACCCCTTATGTGTATAAACCTAGTTTCTTGTTGGTTACTATATGTCAAAGAATTATTTTTTCAACATTTCACAGACAAAATTTTCATTACATACAAAGACATCTATTCTTTTGGTTGTTGATTTATTTAAGTCATTGGTGTGTGAATATCTTGTGATGAAAGCATTTTTTAAAAGGTAATTAGTTGTCAGAAAGTTCTTTATAATGGTTAACATTGTACATAAAAGTATAGGGTGGAATTTGCTGGATTTTTAGAAGATATCACAAGAGAGAAGCAAATGCAAGTTTTCTTAGAATCAGACCTACATAATGAACTAGCCTTCTGTCCTTAAATAAGAGCAGCAGTTCAGGCTATGGAGCTGGCATCTTTCAAAGGTTTGTTTCTAATTTTTCTTTGAATTAAGGAGTTCTGACTATGAGGCAGAAAGGTACTATGCAATCTTTTCCCCTTTATCTTTTAAAACTATTAAATTCTTAATATACTTTGTAATTCATAAAATGTTTAGGAATCTCGAGTATTCTACTTAATCAGTATGGTTTTTGCATTTGATTGCATTAAGAGGAAATTAGATATAAACAGGTCAAATGGTTTAATCAAAGACAAGAGTAGCATGAAAGCCTCAAGTCTCTTTAAATGCATGGAGTCTAATATTATCCGCCTCACCCTATATGTAGGAAGTAATAAATAGAACGTCACTTCCTTCACAATTTTGAAGAGAACTGGAAAAGTTGATTGTTCCAGAACAGTATATATATAATTACTACATAGGGCTGTCTGGTTTGCTCAGTTGGTTAGAGTGTGGTGCTGATAACACCAAGATCCAGGGTTTGATCCCTGTACCTGCCAGCCACACAGACACACGCACACACAATTCCTACATAAATCAGATCATCAGGTTGTATCATCCAAGAATGGGTATTTTGGGGATATCAGGTTCTATTAAAACACTAGAACATTCTGTGCATTTAATTTCTAATTTGTTGTTCCAAAGCAAGTCATTAAAATGTGGTCTTTAGAAGAAAGGAGAGGGATGCCAGAAAAAATGGTGACCAAAGTAATTGATGAAACATGTTCACATATTTAAGTAAACACTGACTAAAAGTAAAAGTGACTAATTTTGTTGGGGAAGATGAAAATAAGAGTGGCACTAAAATACTAGAAAAGCTAACATGGAAGATGGAAGGGGAGTTTGGCACTAAAATGTAATAAGGTCTTTGTTTTGTTCAGAAGGGGAATAAAGATATTAACTTTGGACTCTAAGTATGCATATAAAAATTAAAGGGTACCCAGAAATCCCACTCCTAGTTATTTACCCAAGAGGCATAAAACCTTAAATCCACAAAAGCGCCTGTATGTAAATGTTTATGGTAGTTTTATTTCTAATTGCCAAAAACCTGAAACAACCCAAATGTCCTTCAACTATGAATGGGTAAGCAATGATACGTCTATGCAATGAAATACTACTACTGAGCAATATAAAGGAGTAAACTATTGTTGTATTCAACAACAGGAATAAATCTCCAATTCATTATGCTAAGTGAAAGAAGCTGGGATCAAAAGACTGCATATGGTAAAAATCCATTTGCATTACATTCCACAAACCGCAAAATTAGGTGTGGAAAACAGAAATGATTAGCAGAGGTTGGGGTGGAGTAAGGAGCTCACTACGAAGGGATAGTAAGAGAGAATTCTAGGGGGAGAAGGAACTGCTCTGTATCTTAACTGTGGTGGTGGTTACACAACCCTGCATTTGTCAAAGTTCATAACTGTACACCAAAAACATGAATTTTACTGTATGAAATTAAATTTTTTTATTTATATTTTTTATTATGCATATTCATGAGATACAAAGCTAATTGTCACCCCTCGTGCCTATGATATGAGGGCCAGATTACTACTGGCAGCATACCCATTACCAGAAATTACTTTCGTACACCATGTCCCCCACTCAATCATCCCCCAATCACCTTCCCTCTCCCGCTTTCCCCCACAGTCCACTCTGCAGCCCTAGGAATGCTCCCTCCCTCTGTATGAACAACGCACTACTGTGGTCTTTCCTTCCTTCTTTCTCTCTTAGCTCCCACATTTCACTCAACATAAGTTTCTCCAGGTTCATCCGTGTTCTTCTTAATGGCAGAATAGTATTCCATGGTGTATATATACCAGAGTTTCCTTATCCAGTCATCCATCAATGGACATTTTGGTTGGTTCCATATCTTTGCTATTGTAAACAGAGCTGCAATGAAAATGGGAGTGCAGGTATCCCTTTGACATGATGATTTCCACGCCTCTGGGTATATACCCAGAAGAGGGATTCCTGGATCATATGGAAGATCTATCTGTAGTTGTTTGAGAAACCTCCATACTGTTTTCCATAGTGGTTGTACTAATTTACAGTCCCACCAACAGTGTAGGAGTGTTCCCTTCTCTCCACACCCTCGCCAGCATTGGTTATTAGCACGGTCTATGCCATGGCAGGATCCTAAAGGAGTCAGCTTAGGCTGCCCTCTCTGAGTTGGCAGGACCGCTGGAGGGAGAGCTGTCGGCAGGGCCACAGCTATGAGCACTTGCTGCAACCGGAAGGGCTGCCTGCCTCAGCTTCATGGTACTGCTTTTACTCTCTTTTGATATTTTGGTTAGTGTGGCAGTTCTCTGAATTCCCAAAAGATTATAAAAATAACACAAATGATTATGCGGTCATTGAACTAAACATTCCCACAGAGGATCCGAGTAAATTGGACAATTTAAAATTATCCCCTTATGATAAATTGACCACACCAACATATATTCCAAAAGCACCACTCATGACTAAATATGAGCTGCAGCCTAATGTAAGTTGGCAAACATCATTTACTGGAAATTATATTAGTGGCAAGAGAATGGTTGGTATTAATGAGAAATTATATGATTGGGATAAATTAAGTATATGGGAATGAAAGTGTAGAACCCTCTTTACTTGGTGGTGTCCAGTTTTAATAAATCATTAAAAATCAGGTATTGGGATAAATATATATGCTGTAAAATTATTAAACCTGCAAAACTAGATCTTAGAAAAATAAAAGAGTACACCTAGTTTTGTGAGGGATGGTGCTGTGCACAAGGACACTTTAACATTTAGATCAAGATTACAGGGCCACAGCCAATGCATAACCTTAAAATGTGCATGATAATGCTGCTCAAATATCCACTGTTCTTTTTACATTTGGCTCCCACCCTGTTAGAAGGGTGGATATTAACCACAGCTTGCTAACAGAAAAAGGTCACAAGATAACTTCAAGACAATGAAGGGATGGTTTGAATCTGATAACCTGATTCCAGGAAAAAGAAGCACGAGTTGATCACGTAAGATGTGCTGACCTCTAAAAAAGTTTCCTCCCTGCTTTTTGGACTATTGATTTAAGCTTGCTGATACAATAAAAATAGTACCCCCAAACCCCCCTGCAGAGAAAAATCTAAATAAAAGGCATTGTCTCATGCTCTACTGGGCTCCAGCTGCAACAGGCTGACAGCCCGCAGAGAGAGAACGTGCATATTGATGCATTGAGGTCTCCGTCTGTGTTTGTTATTTTTGCCGACCCTCCCTCTCCCTTTTCGGGTACCCACAACTCGACTGGAGCTGGTCTCCAGCAGGTTATGCACCATCTTTTTGATTATAGCCAGTCTAATGGGGGTGAGGTGATATCTCAATGTAGTTTGATTTGCATTTCCTTGATGACTAGTGATGTTGAGCATTTTTTCATGTATCTGTTGGCCATTAGTATGTCTTTTTTTGAAAATTGTCTATTCAGCTCCTTTGCCCTTTTTTTTTTTTAAAGATGACCAGTAAGGGGATCTTAACCCTTGACTTGGTGTTGTCAGCACCACGCTCAACCAGTGAGCTAACCAGCCATCCCTATGTGGGATCCAAACTCATGGCCTTGGTGTTATCAGCACCGCACTCTCCCGAGTAAGCCACAGGCCGGCCCTTTTGCCCATTTTTTAATTGGGTCATTTGCTTTTTCTAACTGTGTAATTGCTTGAGCTCTATGTATGTTCTGGATACTAATCCGTTGTTGGATGCATAGTTAGAGTAACTTTTCTCCCACTCTGTATGTTGTCGTTTTACTGTTGATTGTCTCCATTGCTGTGCAGAAGCTTTTTAGTTTGATATAGTCCCATTTGTTTATTCTTTCTTTGCTGCTTGTGCTTTTGGGCTCATGTTCATAAAAGCTGTGCCCACACCAAATTGCTAAAGCATTTCACCTATATTTTCCCTTAGGAATTTTATAGTTTCAGGTCTTATACTTAAGTCTTTAATCCATTTAGAGTTGGGCCTGCCTGTGGCTCACTCGGGAGTGTGCGGTGCTGATAACACCAAGGCTGCAGGTTCGGATCCCATGTAGGGATGGCCGGTTTACTCGCCGGGTGAGCGTGGTGCTGACAACACCAAGTCAAGGGTTAAGATCCCCTTACCGGTCATCTTTAAAAAAAAAAAAAAAAATCCATTTAGAGTTGATTTTAGTGTATGGTGAGAGGTACATATCTAGGTTCATTCTTTTGCATATTGATATCAAGTTTTTCTAGCACCACTTGTTGAAGAGGCAGTCTTATCCCTAGTGTAGGTTTTTGATGCATTTGTCCAATATCAGATGGCTATAAGCCTGAGGTGATTTCTAGGTTCTCAATTCTACTCCACTGGTCTGAATGTGTGTATTTATACCAATACTGTGCTGTTTTGGTTATAATAGCTTTGTAGTTTAATTTGAAGTCAGGTAGTGTTATGCCTCCAGCTTTATTTTATTTATTTATTTGTTTATTTATTTATTTATTTATTTGCTCAGGATTGCTTTGGCTATTTGGGGTCTTTTGTTGTTCCACATGAAAGCTAAAATTGTTTTTTCTGTGAAGAATGTCATTGGTATTTTGATGAGATTGCATTGAATCTGTAGATGGCTTTGAGTAGTATACACATTTTCACAATGTTAATTCTTCCATTCCAAGAGCATGCAATATATTTCCATATTTTCATGTTGTCTTTAATTTCTTTCAGAAGTGGTTTGTACTTCTCATTGTAGAGGCCTTTCACCTCCTTGTTTAAATTGATCTCTAAGTATCTTATTTTGGGGGTGATAATTGTAAATGGGCATACTTTATTTCTCTTTCTGTTAATTCACTATTTGAGTATATAAATGCTACTGATTCTTGGGCATTTATTTTGTATCCTGCAACATTACTGAAGTTATTAACCAGCTGTAGGATTTTTTTGATAGAGTCTTTAGGTTTTTGTATATATAGTATCATGTCATCTGCACATAGAGAAAGTTTGACTTCATCTTTTCCAATCTGGATTCCATTTATTTCTTTCTCTTGCCTGATTGCTCTGGCTAGTACCTCATACAGTTGTTTATAATAGTCTCTAATGGTTCTCGGTATTTCTGTGGTATTGGTTGTAATGTCTCCCTTTTCAATTCTGATTTTTGTTATTTTGGTCTTCTCCCATCTTTTTTTTTTTTTTTTTTCGTTAACCTAACTAATGGTTTGTCTATTTTACTGATCTTCTCAAAAAACCAACTTCTGTTTTTTTTATCTTTTCTGTTTTGTGGGGGTCTGTATTTCATTTAGTTCTGTTCTGATCTTAATTATTTCTTTCCATCTACTACCTATAGGTTTGGATTTTTGTTGTTTTTGAAGTTCTTTGAGGCATACTGTTATGTGATTTATTTAAAGTATTTTCATTTTTTTTTTTTTAGAGATGACTGGTAAGTGGGATTTCAACCCTTGGCTTGGTGTTGTCAGCACCACTCTCAGCCAGTGAGGTAACCGACCATCCCTATATAGGATCCAAACCCAGGACCTTGGTGTTCTCAGCATGACACTCTCCCAAGTGAGCCACTGGCTGGCCCATTCATTCTTTTGATATAAGCATTTATTGCAATAAATTGCCTCTTAGTACTGCTTCTGCAGTATCCCACAGGTTTTGGTATGATATATCTTTACTTTCATTAGTTTCTAGAAACTTTTGGATTTCCTGTTTAATTTCTTCTTGGACCTGGAGGTCATTCAGGAGCTTATTTAATTTCCTTGTATTTGTATAGCTTCCAGAGTTTTGCTTATTGTTAGTTTCCAATTTTAGTCCACTGTGGTCTGAAAAGATAGTTGGAAAGATTTCAGTTTTTAAAAATTTGCTGACCTAATATGTGGTCTATCCTGGAGAATGTAACATGAGCTGATGAGAAGAAAGTGTATTCTTTAGTTGTTGGGTGAAATGTTTTGTATATATCTGCCAAGTCCAGTTGGTCTAGGGTGTGGATTAAATCCTGTGACTCTTTGTTGACTTGTTGCCTGGAAGATCTGTCCTATAATGAGAGAGGGATGTTCAGATCACCCACTATTAATGTATTAAGTCCTATTTCTTTCTTTAGGTCTAAGAGTGTTTGCTTTATATATCTGGATGCTCCGGTATTGGGTGCATATATGTTTATGATTGTTATGTATTCTAGCTAGGTAGATCACTTTATTGTTATATAGTGGCCCTCTTTGTCTCTTTCTGTGTTTTTCAGACTAAAGTCTATTTTGTCCAATAGAATAATAGCTACTGCTGCTTGATTCGTGTTTCCATTTGCTTGGTATATCTTTTTCCATCCCTTCACTTTTAGTCTGTGTGTGTCTCTACAGGTGAGGTGGGTCTCTTGAAGACAGCATATACTTGGGTCTAGCTTTTTAATCCAGTCAGTCAGTCTGTGTCTTTCGAATGGGGAGTTTAGTCCATTCACATTTAGGGAAGTTATTGACAAGTGTTGCTTAATTCCTGTCATTTAATTGCTGCTTCTTTAGATGGTTTAAATATCTTTTGATCATTATTTCCCCTTTTATTTCTCTTCTTCTGTGTTAGTTGGGAATTTAAGGTGGGATGATTTAGCTTCTTTCTCTTTCTTGCTGGCATTTTTGTTTTAACGGTGTGTTTTGCTCTTTCTTGTGTATTTGTGATAGTGGTCACCATTGTTCAGATTCCAGATGAATGACTCCCTTGAGAATTTCTTGCAGGGCTGGTTGTATGGTGGTGAACTCCCACAACTTTTGTTTGTCTGGGAAATACACAATTTCTCCCTCATTTCTGAAGGAGAGCCTTGGCGGGTAAACAATTCTTGGTTGGCAATATTTTTCTTTTAGTATTTTGATTATATCATTCCACTTTCTTGTGGCCTCTAGGGTTTTGGTTGAGAAGTCTGCTGTTAGTTTGATGGGGGCTCCACTATAAGTGACCTGACACTTTTCTCATGCTGCTTGTAGAATTCTCCATTTGTTTTTGAGCTTTGAAAATTTAAGTATAATGTATCTTGAGGAGGATCTTTTTGGATTGAATCTGTTTGGGGACCTTTGAGCTTCCTGGATCTGAAGGTCTGTCTCGTCCTTCACCTGGGAAGTTTCCTATTACTATTTCCTTGAGTAGGTTGTCAATACCGTTTCCTTTCTCCTCCCTTTCAGGAATACCCACGATTTGGATGTTAGAGCGCTTGAAGTTGTCTGCTATCTCTCTTAGATTTTCCTCTTTATTTTTAATTCTTTTTTCCTGTTTTGTCTGCCTGAGTTATTTCAAAAAGACCATCTTCGGGCTCTGAAATTCTTTCTTCTGCTTGCTCTACCCTGCTGCTAAAGCTCTCAGTTGTGCTTTTATTTCACTGAGTGAATCTTTCATTTCTAGAAGTTCTGGTACACTCTTTATTAAGGTATTAATCTCTTTGTAGATTTCCTTCTTCATATTTTGGATTTTTTGTTTGTTTGTTTCATTGTGTTCTCTAATTAAGTGTTCCTTTATTTCTTCAAGTTTTCTTAAGATCATTGCACGGAATTCTTTTTCAGACATTTCAAGGATTCCGTGTTCCATGGAGTCTGACTTTGGAGCATTCCTGTATTCCTTCGGTGTATTTCTTCTTGTTTGTTTGTATTTCTAATATTTTTTGTTGATGTTTGGTAATTTGGTAGAGGGTTTGCTTCTTCTGTTATACTGAGGTTGGCTGTGGAATGGCCCTGGTTGCTACTGTGCTGGTGAATTGTCCTTGCTTGACTGTGGGTGTGCTGTTGGTTATGTTAAACCACCTTGGGTCCTGTTCCAGATCTGGAGTCCTAGAATGAGCCTCTAGCACTGCATGGTGCTGCAGGCCTCACCTCAGTGGGTCTGATCCTGCAGGCTGGTGCTGCACTTCGGATTAAAGGAGGGAGGAAAGGCCACATCTAGACACGTGGTTCTCCTGCTGGGCTCCCCTTGGTGCAGGTCATGGCACACGAGCTGGCACTCCCCTCTGGGTCCAAAGAGAGGGGAAGGGCCACCCCTAGCCATGCAGTTCTCTGTAATTAAATTTTTAAAAATATCTTAAGGGTGACCCTAAAAGAATAGAAACAGAACATGTAACATCCAGACCAGTAGAGAAGGTGGTATGGCTTGAAGGTTTGTTCTATCTAAAACTCATGTTAAATGGATGAGCTTGGAGAAACTTACTGAGTGAAATAAGTAAAGCACAGAAGTATAAATACCTCATGTACTCACTCAAGTGGGAGCTAAGAGAAAAAGAAGGAAGGAAAGAAAGACGGCAGTGGCGTGTTGGACTTGCAGAGGGAAAGAACATACCTAGGGATACAAACTGGAGTGGGGGAAAGGGGGATGGGGAGGGAGGTCAGGGATAATTGGGTGGGCGACATGGGGTATAATCACGATTTGTGGTGATGGGCATGCTGCCAGTATGGATTGGGCCATCACATCTTGGGCACAAGTGGTAATAATCCGCTTTGTATCCCATGAATATTCACAACCAATAAAAAATTAAAGTAATCAATAAATAAAAAAGAACAAAAAATAAATAAAACTCATGTTAAAACTTAATCCCCATTGTAATAGTTTTAAGAGGGTAACCTATGGTATTTAAAAGATGGGGCCTTTTAAGAGGTGATTGGATCATGAGGGCTGTGCCTTCAATTCATTCATGGATTAATGGATTTGACCGGTGGCTTTGTAAAGAAAGGAAGAGAGCACATGGACACTCTTTCCCCAACTCATCATGTGATGCCCCGCACTGCCTCCAGACTCTACAGAAAGTTCCCATCAGGAAGAAGGCCCTTACCAGATGCGCCTCCCAGACTTTTGACTTCCCAGCCTCCAGAATTGTAAGAAATAAATTTCATTTCTTTATAAATTACCCAGCATTAGGTGTTCTGTTACAAGCAACAGAAAACTGTGATCAGTGGAATAGTCAGGGAAAGAAGGAAGAAAAAGAGGCTTAGAAAAAGCAAAGTTACCGTACTGGTCAGCTGCCAAAAGAAAAAACATGAAAAAAACAGTTAATGCAAAGCAGAAAAATAATATGGTAGAGATAGTTACCATATAACTAATCAAAAGGCCCCATAAAATCAGAAAGGCAGTTCACAGAGAGGGAGAAGATATTCATAGGCCATATAACCATCACAGGATTAATATTCAGAAAATGTAAATAAGGTTCATAAGTCAATAAGAAAAGCATAGGTAACTAAAAAATGAGCAAATATGAATAGGCAATTCACAAAAGAGGAGACCCAAATGGCCAAAAATTTATGGCTGATTACTAATCAGGAAAATGCAAAACAAAATAGGTAGCATATCACCTGCGTCAGATTGGCAAAATTGGAAAAGCCTCAGCACTAAATGATAAGGAGCAGGCTGGAGCTCAGGGGAAGTGGAGGAGAGACCTACAGAGTTCATGAAGGTGGGAGAAACCATGATGGGAGAAAGAAAAAACTGCTCTGAGGGTTTCAGGTGGTGGCCCCTTTAAGGCTGGAGCTGATGAGCCCATGAAGCAGCAGCCTGCAGAAGCGGCAGCTGTGCCCTTCAGATGGAGTTACTTGGAGGTGGCAGGGGAAAAGAGGGCCTTGATGGGTCCCAAGACAGCAAGACCACTAATAGGGTTCCTATGGACCCTAATAATGTTCGGGGCCCTGATCACACCTTGCAGCACAGGACAGATCATCTAGGTAACAAATCAACAGAGTAACCATTATTCTTTCAGAAGGAAAGAAGAAAGCTAGGGTAATTAGAGGGGGGAGGGGGGAGGTAGAGGATGGGGAGAGATTGGACAAGGGGCATAAAGAATAATTACGATTTGTAACAATATATATATGCTAGTAAAATTGATTTGATCAATCTATCTCAATGTTGAACGCCCCCAAAATGTATAATCAATTGTGATTCAATAAAAAAATAAATGATACCGAACAATGTAAACTCATCCATGGTAGGAATATAAATTGGCACAACTACTTTGAAAAGCTGTAGTGAGCTTTCCACAAGATGGCACCAAAGGCGAAGGAAGCTCCTGCCCCTGCCAAAGCCAAAGCCGAAGCAAAGGCTTATAATGCGAAGAGGGCAGTGCCGAAAAGTGTCCAAAGCCACAAAAAAAAGAAGATCTGCACCAACCTTCCGGCAGCCCAAGACACTGCGGCTCCTGAGGCAACCCAAATATCCTTGGAAGAGCGCCCCCAGAAGGAACAAGCTTGACCACTATGCCATCATCAAGTTCCTCCTGACCACTGAGTCTGCCATGAAGAAGATAGGAGACAGCAACACACTTGTGTTCATTGTGGATGCCAAGGCCAATAAGCACCGGATCAAACACACTGTGAAGAAGCTCTATGACATTGTTGTAGCCAAGGTCAACACCCTGACTAGGTCTGATGGAGAGAAGAAGGTCTATGTTTGACTGGCTCCTGATTATGATGCTTGGGATGTTGCCAACAAAATTGGGATCATTTAAACTGAGCCCAGCTGGTTAATTCTAAATATACATTTTTTCACCATTAAAAAGAAAGGCTATAATGATATTTTGTAAAGTCAAAGATGGCCACATCTTATGGCCAAGCAATTATAGTCTTAGATAGATATATATCCTAGAGGAATTTTCACACTATGTATGAAGAGAAATCTACAAGAATGTTCATTTCTGTGTCATCTGAAATTAGTAAAAAAAAAAAAAAAAAAAAAAGTTATGTGTGTTCAACGGAGAATGCATGAATTGTGATACATTTATAAATTACAATGGTGTATGACAGTTAAAATGAATTAGTACTATATGTATCAACACAGATGAATCTCTAAAATGATGGTGTGCAAAGGGCACAGGAGGACAAATCCAGTATGATTTATTAAAAGTAAATAAAATTCTTTAAAATTTAAAGACATAATACTTTATAATGTTTAAGGACATTTATATATGAAAGGATATTCCTGCCCAACGTCAATATTTACCATATAGCTATAGTAATTAAGAAAAAAATAGCCAAATGGAAACTTTACAACTGAAAAGTAAATCAGAAAGAAAAAACTCACTGGACTGGCTTGAGTGGAGATGAAAAGGCATGCAGTCAGTGAACTTTAGAATATAACCATAGAAGGGCCGGCCTGTGGCTCACTCGGGAGAGTGTGGTGCTGAGAACACCAAGGCCCCAGGTTCAGATCCTATATGGGGATGGCTGGTTAGCTCACTGGGTGAGCGTGGTGCTGGCAACATGAAGTCAAGGGTTAAGATCCCTTTTCTGGTCATCTTTAAAAAAAAAAAAAAGAATATAACCATAGAATTTACTCGATCTGAACACTAGAAAGAAAACAGATTTTTAAAAATTGAACAGACTCTCTGAGACCTGTGGGACAATTTGAAAAGACCCAACATTCAGATCATAAGAGGCTAAAAAAAGAAATAGTGGGGCTAAATCATAGTTGAAGAAATAATGGCTGACAGTGTCCCACATCTGGCCAAAGACACAAACCTACAGATTTGAGAGGCTGAGGGAATCCCATATAGTACAAATTGAAAAAAAAATTCCATACCAAAATACGTCATAATTACACTTCTCAAAATTAAAGGAAAAGAAAAATCTCAAAAGTATCCAGGAAGAAATAATACATTGCCTATGGAAGAACATCGATTCAAATGAAAGTGGATTTCTCACCTGAATATTGTTACTGACTGACTTTTTGTGTCCCTCAAAACTTATATGTTGGAGCCTTAATCTCCAATATGATGATATTTGGAAATGGGGCCTTTGGGAAATAATTAGGTTTGGATGAGATAATGAGGGTAGGGTCCTCATGAGGGGATTATTGCCCTTATAATGAGAGACACCACAGAGCTTGTTCTCTCTCTCTCTGCCGTGTAATAACACAGCAAGAAGGTGGCCATATACAAGCAAAGAACAGGACCGTTACCAGGAACTGAAGTGGTTGGCACCTTGATCCTGGACTTCTCAGCCTCCAGAATTATGAGAAACAGAGCATTTCAAGATGGCGGTGGCTGCGGTGGTTGGCGCGGAGTAGCTGAAGTGGAAAAGGCGGCCAATGGGCCTCAGGCAGCCAGGAAACTTGTGGACCTTCCTCTTGCCATCTCTTAAGGGAGGACTGCTGCTGCTGGCCGGTCGTGGGGGCTGACTGCCACTTTGCCCCCGGCAGGAGAGGCTGCCTTATTTACAGGCAATAGCTTTGAAGTGTGGAGCAGGAAAAGAACTGTTTCTTAGCTGCAAAAGCGAGTCTCGAAACAGGGAACACGGCGCCAGGGCTGCTGTGGATGCAGACAGGACCCCGGAGGCTGGGGCCATGCTGAAGGAGGCCAGCTGCCCTATTCAGGATTCGAGGTTTCAGGCCGGCATTAAAGAAGATTCGTGGGAGGGCCCGAGCCGTGCCACGACTGAACAGCCCGAGGCGGCAGCAGCCGAGAAGGGGGAAGGCGACAAACCAGAGGCAGAGAGTGAGCGCCCGACCTGGCAAAGCCCTGTGAGTGACCCCTGGCCCAGCCCTGTTCGGGGGGCTGACGCCCACCCAGCTACCACCTGCATCACCAGTTCACTCACCGCCCCGGGGCTGCCTCCATTTTCCCAGGTGCCGGCAACTCCGCCTGGCCCAGCTCAGCCCCTCACTGAGCCTTCCCACCTGCTTGGCCCGGCGCGGGGCTTTCCGGAGCCTGCGGGCCGGCCTCCCCTCCCACTCCCTCCGTGGTTCTCTGCCAGGGCTGGTGGCATGGGGCGTCCCCGGCCAGTGTCAGGAGGGTAAGGAAGTATGGGCGGGCCGACTGTCACTCCAACACACCCTGGACTCTGCCCCCAGTAAACTTCCTGTTACTGGGAGGCAGATACCATCTCTGCGGCCACCAGTTCGGAAAAACGCCTAACCAATTTCTGGTTGGGAATAGCATGGTAGGAAAGTTCCCAGGTCCGCTTGAACCTGCCGGAGAGCTGGCTGCAGGTGGGCGCTAGATTCGGTCTATGGTGGGGGGATACAAAGGTGAACAAGTCCTGAGAAAGATCTACACAGTGCTACAAAGGCACCCAGAGAGACCGGTCATCTGTGCCTACCAGAAACCTGGTAGACTTCCTGTGCGAGGCAGTGCCGAGCAGGGTCTTGAAGGCCCAGCTGATAGACGAGGGTGGCAGAAGACATGTCCCAGCCCAGCACAGTGCGCACAGAGTGGGGAGATGTGCGGCCAGGGAGGCGGAGACTTGACAGAAACCACACACCCTGTGGGGTCACTACTGCACGATCCAACAGCCTGGGCCAGAGCACTCGGAACAGGGAGAAGTCCTGCACAGGAAGTGAAAGCTCAACAGAGATCATACACCCTGTGGTACGTGATCCACCAGCCCAGCAGAGTCCAAGCTGACCAGAAAGGCAGCTCCCCGGAGAAGCCCAAGACCCGAGGCAACCAGATACACAAGGCACTAGAGGCCAACTGAGCAGTCACGGAGGGAGCCATACGAAATTGGCAACCACAGCCACATCCTAGTTAGTCATTAGTCTCAAACCAGTGGACTGTGAAACCCCCTGCCACAATGAATAAACATCAAAAAAAAGATACCAGAAATACACAAAATCAAGAAAGTACACCACCAAAAGTTAATAAATCTCAAACTCTAGATCCTATAGAACAAGAAGCTCTTGTAATGACTGACAAGGAATTTCGAGTGATAATTCTAAGGAAACTGAATGAGATACAAGAAAACTCAGCTAGACATCATGATGAAATGAGGAAAAGTATACAGGATCTGAAAGAGGAAATGTACAAGGAAATCAATGTCCTGAAAAAAAATGTAGCAAAACTTGCTGAACCGAAGAAGTTATTCAGCGAAATAAAAAACACAATGGAGAGTTTAACCAGCAGGCTTGTCGAAGTTGAAGAGAGAACCTCTGAACTTGAAGATGGGCTGTTTGAAATAACACAAGCAGACCAAAGGAAGAAAAAAGAATCAAGGACATTGAAGAAAATCTGAGAAAGATATCGGACAACCTTAAGCGATCAAATATCCGAGTCATGGGTATTCCAGAAGGGGAGGAAAATGGAGATTCCATTGAAAATATATTCAACAAAATAGTGGCAGAAAACTTCCCAGGTATAGGAAAAATCACAGATTTTCAGATCCAGGAAGCTCAACGATCTTCAAATGTATTCAACCCAAAAAGGCCTTCTCCAAGACATGTTATAGTCAAATTGGTAAAACTCAGATACAAAGAGAGAATCTTAAAAGCTGCAAGAGAGAAGCGTCAAATCACCTATAAGGGAGCCCCAATCAGGCTAACATCAGACTTTTCATCACAAACCCTAAAAGCTAGAAAGGAATGGGATGATACCTTCAAAATACTAAAAGACAAAGATTGCCAGCCAAGAATACTCTACCCTGCAAGGCTATCCTTCCGAAATGAAGGGCAAATAGTATATTTCTCAGACAAACAAAAACTGCGGGAGTTCACTACCACACAACCACCCTTACAAGAAATCCTCAAGGGAGTACTGGGTTTGGTTCCTGAAAAATAAATACCACTGCCATAGAAAACCGAAGAAAAATCAATACCCACCAGTACAATAAAAATGGCATTCATGAAGGGAAAACAAGCAAACAAAAACACTATCTACAACCTAAGGAACCAATGAACACAGAAACCAAACAGTAAATCAGAAAGCAAGGAACAAAAGAAACCTAAGACAACCAAGCAACCAATAAAATGCTAGGAATAAATCAACACCTTTCAATAACAACTCTTAATGTAAAAGGCTTAAATTCCCCAATCAAAAGACATAGACTGGTTGACTGGATCAAAAAGGAGGACCCAACTATATGCTGCCTACAAGAGACCCACCTCACCCATAAAGATTCACACAGACTAAGAGTGAAAGGATGGAAAAAGATTTACCATGCAAACAGAAAAGAAAAATGAGCTGGAGTAGCTATTCTTATATCTGACAAAATAGTCTTTAAACTAAAAACCATAAAAAGAGACAATGAGGGACACTACTTAATGATAAAAGGACTGATCCATCAAGAAGACATAATCATAAATATGTGCGCACCCAATGTTGGAGCAGCCAGATTTATAAAACAAAATCTATTGGACCTAAAAAAGGAAATAGACACTAATACCATAATAGCAGGGGACCTGAACACCCCACTGTCAATATTAGACAGATCATCTAGGCAAAGAATCAGTAGAGAAACACAAGATCTAAACAAGACTCTAGACCAATTGGAATTGGCAGATATCTACAGAACATTCCACCCAACAACCTCAGAATATTCATTCTTCTCATCAGCACATGGATCATTCTCCAGGATAGATCACATATTAGGTCACAAATCAAGTCTTGATAAATTCAAAAAAATTGGAATTATCCCATGTATCTTCTCAGACCACAATGGATTAAAACTAGAAATTAATAACAAACGAAACTCTGGAAACTATACAAACACATGGAAATTAAACAGCATTCTACTTAATGACATATGGGTCCAAGAAGAAATCAAGCAGGAAATCAAAAAATTTATTGAAACTAATGAAAACAATGATACATCATACCAAAACCTGTGGGATACTGCAAAAGCAGTATTGAGGGGGAAATTTATTCCATTAAATGCTCACCTCAGAAGAATGGAAAGATGGCAAGTGAACAACCTAACACTTCATCTTAAAGAACTAGAAAAACAAGAACAATCCAAACCTAAAGTTAGCAGACGGAAAGAAATCATTAAGATCAGAGCAGAACTGAATGAAATTGAAAACCAAAAAACAATTCAAAAGATCAATGAATCAAAAAATTGTTTTTTTGAAAAGATAAATAAAATAGACAAACTATTAGCATGGCTAACAAAAAAAAAGAAGAGAGAAGACTCAAATAACAGAAATTATAAATGAAAAAGGCGATATTAAAGCTGATTCATCTGAAATACAAGGAATCATTCGAGACTACTATAAACAACTATAAGCCAACAAATTTGAAAATCTGGAGGAAATTGATAAATTTGTGGACACACACAAGCTCGCAAAACTGAACCCTGAAGATGTAGAAAATTTGAACAGACCAATAACAATAAAGGAGATTGAAGCTGTTATCAGAAGGCTCCCAACAAAGAAAAGCCCAGGACCAGATGGATTCACAGCAGAATTTTCCCAAACATTCAAAGAGGAATTGACACCGATTCTTTACAAACTATTCCAAAAGATTGAAACCGACGCAAATCTCCCAAACTCATTCTATGAAGCAAACATCATCCTGATACCAAAACCAGGTAAAGATATAACCAAAAAAGAAAACTACAGGCCGATATCCTTGATGAATATAGATGCAAAAATCCTCACTAAAATACTAGCAAACAGAATACAGCAACACATATGTAAAATTATTCATCACGATCAAGTGGGATTTATCTCAGGGATGCAAGGTTGGTTCAACATATGCAAATCAATAAATGTGATACACCATATTACTAAAGTCAAACACAAGGCCCATATGATCATCTCTATAGATGCTGAAAAAGCATTTGATAAAGTTCAGCACTCATTCATGACAAAGACCCTCTATAAGTTAGGTATAGAGGGAAAGTATCCCAACATAATTAAAGCCATATATGCCTAACCCACTGCCAATATCATCCTGAATGGGGAAGAGCTGAAAGCTTTTCCTTTAAGAACAGGAACTAGACTAGTGGATGCCCACTCTCACCACTCCTATTCAACATAGTGTTGGAAGTACTAGCCAGAGCAATCAGAGAAGAGAAGGAAATAAAGGGCATCCAGATTGGAAAAGATGAAGTCAAACTGTCCCTGTTTGCAGATGACATGATCCTATATATCGAACAGCCTAAAACCTCTACAAAAAAACTGCTGGAATTGATAAATGATTTCAGCACAGTAGCAGGATACAAAATCAACACACAAAAATCAGTAGCATTTCTTTTCTCCAATAGTGAACATGCAGAACGAGAAATCAAGAAAGCCTGCCCATTTACAATAGCCACCAAATAAATAAAATACTTAGGAATTGAGTTAACCAAGGAGGTGAAAAATCTCTATAATGAGAACTACAGACAACTGATGAGAGAAATTAGAGAGGATACAAGAAGATGGAAAGATATCCCATGCTCTTGGATTGGAATAATCAACATAGTGAAAATGTCCATACTACCCAAAGTGATATACAAATTCAATGCAATCCCCATCAAAATTCCAAAGACATTTTTCTCAGAAATGGAAAGAACTATCCAGACATTTATATGGAACAATAAAAGACCACGCATAGCCAAAGCAATGCTGAGCAAAAAAAATAAAGCTGGAGGCATAACACTACCTGACTTTAAGCTATACTACAAAGCTATAATAACCAAAACAGTATGGTACTGGCATAAAAACAGACACATTGATCAATGGAATAGAATAGAGAATCCAGAAATCAACTCACACACTTAGTGCCATCTGAACTTTGCCAAAGGCACCAAGCCTATTCACTGGGGAAGGGACTGCCTCTTCAGCAAATGGTGCTGGGATAACTGGATATCCATATGCAGGAGAATGAAACTAGATCCATACCTCTCACCGTATACTAAAATCAACTCAAAATGGATCAAGGATTTAAATATACACCCTGAAACAATAAAACTTCTTAAAGAAAACATAGGAGAAACACTTCGGGAAATAGGACTGGGCACAGACTTCATGAATACGACCCCAAAAGCATGGGCAACCAAAGGAAAAATAAACAAATGGGATTATATCAAACTAAAAAGCTTCTGCACAGCAAAAGAAACAACTAGAAGAGTTAAAAGACAACCAACAGAGTGGGAGAAAATATTTGCAAAATATACATCTGACAAAGGATTAATATCCAGAATATACAAGGAACTCAAACAACTTCACAAGAAGAAAACAAGCAACCCAATTAAAAAATGGGCAAAAGAGCTAAGTAGGCATTTCTCTAAGGAAGATATACAAATGGCCAACAGACATATGAAAAAATGCTCAACATCACTCAGCATCTGGGAAATGCAAATCAAAACCACATTGAGATACCATCTAACCCCAGTTAGGATGGCTAAAATCCAAAAGACTCTGAACGATAAATGCTGACGAGGTTGCGGAGAAAAAGGAACTCTCATACATTGTTGGTGGGACTGTAAAATGGTGCAGCCTCTATGGAAAATGGTGTGGAGGTTCCTCAAACAATTGCAGATAGATCTACCATACGACTCAGCTATCCCACTGTTGGGAATATACCCAGAGGAATGGAAATCATCAAGTCGAAGGTGTACCTGTTCCTCAATGTTCATCGCAGCACTCTTTACAATAGCCAAGAGTTGGAACCAGCCCAAATGTCCATCATCAGATGAGTGGATACGGAAAATGTGGTACATCTACACAATGGAATACTACTCAGCTATAAAAACGAATGAAATACTGCCATTTGCAACAACATGGATGGACCTTGAGAGAATTATATTAAGTGAAACAAGTCAGGCACAGAAAGGGAAATACCACATGTTCTCACTTATTGGTGGGAGCTAAAAATTAATATATAAATTCACACACACACACACACACACACACACACACACACACAGACACACACACACACAAAAAAAAAAAAACCCGGGGGGAGGGGAAGAAGATATAACAACCACAATTACTTGAAGTTGATACGACAAGCAAACAGAAAGGACGTTGTTGGGGGGGAGGGAGGGGGGGAGAAGGCAGGGAGGTTTTGGTGATGGGTAGCAATACTCAGCCACAATGTATATCGACAAAATAAAATTTAAAAAATATATAAATAAATAAAATAAAATAAAATAAAAAAGGATATATATTCTTTACTTTTGCTAAAAAAAAAAAAAAAAAAAGAATTATGAGAAACAAATGTCTGTTGTTTAAGCCACTAAGTCTGTGGTATTTTGTTACGGCAGCCTGAGCAGACTAATACAAATAGGAAGTCCAGAAAGAAATTTTTTTTAATTTCACATTTTCATGATACCTTAACATTCTCAGAAACAGGCTGTGAGCACCCTTCCCTGGTGACCACATGCACTGGTATGTTAAGACTGGTCCCTGCCACAAGTTCCCCTTCCTGCCCTCCCCTGACTGTGACCTAATGACATTCAAATGTACCAATGAGGCTGGCCAGTTAGCTCACTTGGTTAGAGCATGGTGGTGTAATACCAAAGTCAAGTGTTTGGATCCCCATATCAACCACCTGCCAAAAAAAAATGTACCAATGACACCCCTCATCCCTTTTTCCTGTATACTATACACGGCCCCCCAATAAAGGCATTTTCCCACATATCCTTACTCTCCTTTGCTCCCCACCTGCTGGGTTGAACCACTTCCTGGGAGCTTGTCCCACATGGTCTCCTGAGTGGCATGCTGTGTCAACTGTCTTCTAAGGCCTATAAGTATAATAAATCTCTTTCATTTTCATTTGCCTCTCTGTGCTGTTATTCTGTTTGCCCCTGACTGATCACATTAGAAAGAAAAATTAAGTTATTTTTTTACAACACTAAGTGGCACAAAACTTTTCAAAAGCTGAAAGAACTGAACTGTCAATCATGAATTCTATATCCAGTGGAAATATTCTTCCTGAATGTAGGAGAAATAAGGACATTCTCAGACAAAGGAAAACTAATAGAATTTTTCCCTAGCAGAACTATGTTTAAGTAATGGTTCAAGAAAATTATTCGAATAGAAGGGAAATAATAGAAGAAATCTTGGAGCATCAGAAAGGAAGAACGAAGAAAGAAAAGGGCAGAAATATAGGTAAATACAATAGACAGTTCTCATTAGTTTTTTTTAAATTGGTTATGAATATTCATGGGGTACAAAGCTGATTGTCACCACTCGTGCCCAAGATGTGGTGGCCAGATCCATACTGGCAGCATGCCTTTTACCACAAATTGTGATTATATGCCATGTCCCCCTCCCAATTATCCCCATCCTCCCTCCCCATCCCCCTTCCCCCCACTCCACTTTGTATCCATAGGTCTGTTCTCTCCCTCTGCAAGTCCAATGCAGAACTGTGATCTTCCTTTCCTTCCTTCTTTCTCTCTTAACTCCCACTTGAGTGAAATAAGCCAAGCACAGACGGACAAATACCACATGTACTCATGAGTTTTCTAAGTTATAGGTCATCATTACAACAAAAATGATAAAACTATCTGATAGTCAAGACAATGACATTTAAAAGTGGGTGGGTAAAGAGACGTAAGTGAAAGTAAGGATTCCACACTTCACTCAAAGTCGTAAAATATTGATATCAGTAGACTGTGGTGAGTCAGCCTTGCCACATATGTACATGAAATGCATGTGCATATTTTAATACCCAGAACAACAACTGAGAAAACTATACAAAGCAATACACTCAAAAATAAATGTAATTCTAAAAAATGTTCAACTACCACAATGGAAAGCAAAACAAAGAGGAACAAGAAACAGTGGAAGTAAACAGAAAACATTAAAATGACAGATTTAGGGCTTAACATATAAATAATTACCTTAAAGGTAGATGGCATAAATACCCCAATTAATAGGAAGAGATTAGCAAGGGGACTTTAGAAAAGCAGGACTTAACTGCATGTTGTTTACAAGAAACTCACTTCAAAGTATATGAATAAGCTGAAAGTAAAAGGATAGAAAAAGATATACCATGCAAAAAGTCATTTACAAAAAGTAGGAGGGGGCTTTATTAATATCAAAGTAGACTTCAGAGTAAAGAAAATTATTAAAGACAAAGAGGGACATTACATAAGGATCAATTCACCAGGAAAACTTATGATCCTAAATGTGTATCCATTAAATAACAGCATTGTAATACATGAAGCAAAAACTGACAGGGCTGAAAGAATCAGAGAAATCCACAATAGTTGAGAACTTCAACAACGCACTCTCAGCAGCTGATTGAAAATTGGCAAGAATATAGAATATCAGAGCACAATCAACCAATAGGATCTAATTGACATATATTAAGCACTTTACCCAACAACAGTAGAATATACAATCTTTTTTCAAGTTTCCGTGAAGCATTCACTGAGATAGACCATATCCTAGGCCATAAAGGAAACCTCAACAAATTAAAAGAATTGAAATAATAGAGTGTGTTTCTGACCACAGTTGAATTAAACTAGAAATAACAGACAAAAGGAAAACCTCCAAACATGGAAATTAAATAACACATTTCTAAATAATCCACGAGTCAAAGAAGTCTCAAAGGAAATTTATAAATACATAGAACTGAATGAAACTGAAAATATGTATCAAAATATGTGGGATAAAGCTAAGGCACTATGGAGAGGGAAAATTTATAGCACAAACATTAGAAAAGAGGAAATATCTCAAGTCTTCATACCTATCTCAAAAACTAGAAAAAGAAGAGCAAAATAAACTCAAAGCAAGCAGAAAAAGGAAATAAACAGCAAAAATCAATGAAATTGAAACTAGGAAAATAATAGAAACAAACTGATTAAATAAAAAGCAAGCTCTTAATAAAATCAATAAATTCAGTAAACTTCTATCAAGACTGACGAAAAAAAAAAAAAAAGACACCAATCACCAATATCAAGAATGAAATAGGGGATATCACTACATACTCTACAGCCATTTAAGGGATAATAAGGCAATAGTGTAAACAACTTGATGCTTATAAATTCAAATACTTTTTTGTTGGTTTTTGTTTTTGGTGGCTGGCTGGTGTGGGAATCTGAACCCTTGACCTTGGTGTTATCACATCACACCCTAACCAGCTGAGCTAACCAGGCAGCCCTAAGCTCATAATTTCAACATAGAAAAAATGAGCAAATTCTTCAAACTATAAACCACAAACTATCAAAATTTAACCAAGATGAAATAGTGAAATAGTCTGAATAGTCCCATAACCATTAAATAAAGTGAATTCATAATTATAAAGCTCCCACAAAATAAATTTTCAGGTCCATATGGTTTCACTGGGAATTCTACCCAACATTTAAAGAAGAGTTTACACCAGTTTTCCGCAATCTCTTCCAGAAAATAAAAAAGAAGGGAAAGCTTTCCAACTCATTTTACGAGGCCACTATTAACCTGATACAAAAACCAAAGACAGTACCCTCCAAAAAAAGAAAAAAGGAAACTGCAGACCAATAATTCTCATGAACTTACACACAAAAACTACTCAGCAAATTTTAGAAAATCAAATTCAGTAGTTTATGCTATTATACACCACGACCAACTGGGATTTATTTCAGGTGTTACTGTACTTATCAGGATTCTCCTGAGAAACATACCAGTAGGAGGGAGCAGGGAGAGAGAAAGAGAGAGCAAAAAAAAAAAAAAAAAAAAAAAAAAAGAAAAGAAAAGAAAAAGAAATCAATCTATTATGAGAAACAGGGAAATTGGCTCATGCAATTATGAAGGCTGAGAATTCTAAGTCTCATGATCTGCCATCTGCAAGCTGAAAACCTAGGAAATCTGGCAGTTTAATTCAGTCTGAGTTTGAAGGCTTAAGAACCATGGGAACCAATGGTGTAAATCCCAGTTCAAGGACTGGAGAAGATGAGATTACATGTCCCAGATTAAGCAGGCAGGCTGGAAGGAAAAAGGGTAATATCCTTCCACCTTTTGTTCTATTCAAGTCCTCAAAGGACTGGATGATGCCCACCCATATCAGGGAGGGCAGTCTTCTTCACTGAGTCCACCAATTCAAATGCTCATTTCATATGGAAACGTACTCACAGACACACCCAGAAATAATGTTTAGTCTTGGCATCCATGGCCAATCAATTTGACACATAAAATTAATCATCACAGTATTCAATGGTGGTTCCACATTCAAAAATCAATTAATCCATCATATCAATAGCTCAAGAAGAAAAATTATATTTATTGACACAGAGGAGATATTGACAAAATTCAACACCCATTTATGATTTTAAAAAAATCAAGAGTTCGGATCCCTGTACTGGCCAGCCACCAAAAAAAAAAGAAAGAAAGAAAGAGGGAAAAAACTCAGCAAGTTAGCATAATAGGAGAACTACCTCAACTTGATAAAAAACGTCTACAAAAAACCTACAGCTAACAAAACAAAACTAAACTAAACAAAAACTGCCTTCCCCCTAAGTTTAGAAACAAGGCATGGCTATTCACTCTTACCACTCAACATAGTACTTGAAGGGCAACACAATAAGATAAGAAAAAGAAATAAAAGGAATTCATATTCAAAAGGAAAAAATAAACCTATCCTTATTTGAAGATAACGTACTTGTCTATACAGAAAAGCCCAAGAAATCTCCAAAGAATGAAAACCTCCTAGAACTAATAGGTGAGTTCAGCAAGGTTGCAGGATACATGATCAATATGCAAAAATTAGTGCATTTCTCTACATTAACAGTGAATATGTGGAAACCAAAATTAAAAACACGTTATCACTTATAATTGCTCCAAAGAAAATGAAATACTTAGGTATAAACTTAAAACATGTCATCTGTATGGTGAAAATTAGAAAATACTGGTGAAAGAGATCAAAGAAGACTTAAATAAATAGAGATGTTGGCAGAGGTATAGACACAGATCAATGGAACAGAATACAGAATGCAGAAATGGTCCTGCACAAATATACCCACCTGTTCTCTTTTTTTTATTGTGGTAAAATACATGTAACTTATAGTTTACCATTCCACTTTATTTTTGACAAGGGTACAAAAGCAACTCAATGGAGGAAGAATAGGTCTTTTCAACAAATGGTACTGAAGCAATTGGACATCCGTAAGCAAAATAAAATGAACTTCAATCTAGATCTTACACCTTATACAAAAAATAATGCAAATTGACCATGGACTTAAATGTAAAATGTAAAGTCATAAAACTTTTTAAAAATTATAGGCATCTATAATTAATAATTTATTGTGTGTTCTCAACTGGCTAGAAGAGAGGAGCTAAATACTCTCATGACAAAGAAATCAATTTTTGCAATTGCAAATATGCTAATTACCCTGATTTGATCACCACATATTGTATACATGTATTGAAATATAACTCTGTACCCCATATATACGTACAATTAATACATGTCAATTAAAAAAACGTAGGAGAAAAGCTATGGGATTTATGGTGAAGAGTTCTTAGACATCATATCAAAGGCATAATTTAAAAAAAGAAAAAGTAATAAATTAGACTATCAAAATTAACATTAATAGAGAATTTTTATGATTCTATTCTATCACATTTGTTGGCTTATTAAACTCTTTGTTTTGCTATTTTAGTGGTTGCTTTAGGATTTATAGCAATACATCTTTAACCTTTCACAGTCTACCTTCAAGTAATATTAAACCACTTCACTTACAGTATGAGAACTGTATAATAGTGTGCTTCCATTTCTCCCCTCTGGACCTTTATGCTATTTGTCTTAGTCTGTTGGTGCTACTATAACAGAATATCACAAACTGGGTAATTTATAAAGAACAGAAATTTATTTTTCACAGTTCTGGAGGCTGGGAGGTCCGAGACCAAGGTGCCAGTGGGTTTGGTGTCTGGTGAGGGCTGCTGTCTGCTTCTGAGAAGGTACCTTGTTGCTGTGTCCTCCAGGGGGAACAAATGGCTGTGTCCTCACATGGCGGAAGGTGGCAGGGCAAAAAGGTCCTAAAGTAGTTCCCCCCAGTCCTTCTATATGGCACTAATTCATTCATGAGGGTGAAGCCCTCATGACTTAATCACTTCCACAAAAGCCCTACCTCTTAATATTACCACAATGGGGATTAAGTTTCAACATGAATTTTCAAAGGGACACATTCAAACCATACTACTATTATTGCCATGCATGTTTTTCTACATATGTTATAAACCACAATATACTGTCACTATTTTTATTTTAAGTCAAATATAAGAGATTTGAATAATAAGAAAAAAAATCTTGTGTATTTTAACCACGTAGTTGCCATTTCCGGTGCTCTTTATTCCTTTGTGTAGATCCAGGTCTCCATCTGGTATCATTTTTCAACTGTTCGAAGGGCATCCTCTAACATTTCTTATAGTAGGAGATCTGCTGCTCCTTCTCTTCCTTATCCCACCAACAGAGCAAGCCAGTCTCTCTCTACCTCACCCCAGGCACGTAGTCTACAGCCATTAAGATAGTCTATCCCTTGGAAAGGCTCTAACTGTTAGCCTTTATCCAACCAATGAAGAAGTAAAGGTATGGTGACCTGGAGATAGCCTGGACTTAGAGACAAAAGATATGAGTTTACTTCAATCTATACAACTACCTAGTGGGACCTTGAGCATTTCTGGGCTTCACTGTTTTCATCTGGAAAATGGGGGAAATAATTTTCTTATCTTCATTCACGTGATTGTTTTAAGGATGAAATGAGATTATAGAGGAGGCAGGTGTAGTGTAAAGGCAGGAAAGAATTTTCTTATCTTCATTCACGTGATTGTTGTAAGGATGAAATGAGATTATAGAGGAGGCAGGTGTAGTGTAAAGGCAGGAAATAATTTTCTTATCTTCATTCACGTGATTGTTGTAAGGATGAAATTAGATTATAGAGGAGGCAGGTGTAGTGTAAAGAGCTTATTGGATCCAACAAAATGATGCTCCCAATTCCAATGTAAACACTTTCTAGTTGTGTGACCTTGGGGAAGTTATTTAATCTTTCAAGACCCTAATTTTCCAATTTGTAGAATGAAATAAAGATACCTGTCTCACAGGGACATTTGAGGATTAAATGAGATAATGTGAGATAATGTTCAGAGGTGCTTGACCTGTAGTAGGCACTCAGGAAATGGTAATACATTACAAAATCTATGCTAATATTTTGTAAAATCCTATTCAAATGGGGCAAGGGGGTACACCATGGGAGGAATTCGCTGCTTTTTTTTTTTTTTTTTTTTTTTTTTTTAAGGACGTGGCCCTCCTCCTTCATAAAGATTGATTACCCTGTTACCCTGGATCCTTGCCATATCATCTTTTAATTTTTTTTCCATTTGGCTGGTACGGGGATCTGAGCCCTTGACCTCAGTGTTATAACACTGTGTTCTAACCAATATATCATCTTTAAATTTAAGATTTCACAATAACAGTTTTCAGAGAAACTCAGGGCAGTAGTGTGCTATAAAGGATAGAAAAAAAAAGACTTCAGGAAAGTGGACAGAGACCTCTAGCTCCACCCTGATGCCCCCAAAATGAGGTGCTCCAAGAATTAGCGTGGGACACTCATTTTCTCAAAATACATGGTTCTTATTGACTTTTTTTTTTTTTTGCCTTCATAGGCACAGCATTCTTAACATGTTGCATCATCTAGTGTTTTCCCATAAGAACGTTTACTACTCTTCAACTATTCATGTATATTTTTGTGCAACATTGGTAATTTTCATATTTATTTATTTCTAATTTCATTTCTTTTTCTTTTTTTTTTTTCTTTTTTTTGTCTTTTTCGTGACCGGCACTCAGCCAGTGAGTGCACCGGCCATTCCTATATAGGATCCGAACCCGCGGTGGGAGCGTTGTCGCCGTGCTCCCAGTGCCGCACTCTCCTGAGTGCGCCACGGGCTCGGCCCTCTAATTTCATTTCTATTGTAACCCTATGTCACTTCTTACTGGGACTTTCAAACACTCTTGCTGCTTTTGTATATGACGGGACTTCAAAATGTTTGTGGAAAAATGGAATTAAGAGATAAAAAATATATAAACTTTATTTCTCAATATAAGCTCCATCAACTTCAAGACACTTTTATGAGCAATGATACCCAGCCATTTAGTTCATCAGTAAAGAACAGAGGGTCCTGGGAATTTAACCATGTTAATGCAGTCCTTTTTTACATTATCATTAACTGAAGAAAAATGGGTGCTCTTCAAAGATTTTTTTTTAAGATTGGGAAACAGAAAGAAGTCAGAGGGAGCCAAATCAGGACTTTAAGGTGGATGGCCAATGATTTCCCATCAAAACTCTCATGAAATTACTGTCATTTGATGAAAGCAATGAGCAAGGAGCATTGTCGTGGTAAAGGACTCTGGTGAAGCTAACTTTCTTAACACCCTTTCATGATAAGCAGATGTTATAGTTCTTTGGCCTTCCATAAAGTCAACAAGCAAAATGCCTTGAGCATCCCCCAAAACTTTCCATGACGTTTGCTTTTGACTGGACCACTGCCACCTCTTTGTAGCCATGGCTTTGATTGTGCTTTGTCTTCAGAATCATACTGGTAAAGCGATGTTTCATCTCATTAGAATTCTTTGAAGAAAGGCTTCAGGATCTGTAGTGGATTGAATTTTGACCCCCCAAGACTCATTGAAGCTTGAATTGTGTCCCCTAAGTTTTATCTATTAGAAACTTAGCCCCCACTGTGACTGTTAAGAAGGTGGGAAATCCTGTTATGGTAATTGAAAAGTGGAGCCTTGAAGAGGTGATTGGATTGTAGGACCATGCAGCTGTGAATGGATTAATAATAGTGGACAGGGATGTGGTTCTGAGGGCTTTAAAAAGAGTGAATGAGAAGCTTTCTCTCTCTCTCTCTCTCTCTCTCTCTCTGCTCTCTCTGCTTCCACCATCTTGCAATGTGAGACCCCTGGGTCACTGTTGCCACCACCAGATGGACTTTGGACTTCCCAGCCTCAGAAAATATAAGCAATAAATTTTATTTTCTTTATAAATTACCCAGTTTCAAGTATTTTGTTATAAGCAACAGAAACAGACTAACACGGGATCATGATCTCACTTGTTTGAAATTTCCATTGAAAGCTCTGCTCTTATCTGCAGCTGATCTGGGCACAATAGTTTTTGCATCCATTGAATGGAATGTTTGCTCCACTGTAGTTTGTTAGTCAGAATTGTGTAAGCTGAATCAGTTGAGATGTCTATGGTGTTGGCTATTGTTTCTGCTGTTAATCGTTGGTCCTCTTCAATTTAGGCAGAAACAAGACTGACTTTTTCTTTGCAAATTGATGTGAATGGTCTGCCACTGCAGGCTTCATCTTCAATATTGTCTTGTATCTTGTTAAAATGCGTTATTAATTTGTAAACTGCTGATTTCTTTGGAGCATTGTCCCCTTAAACTTTTCATAAAATATCAATGATTTCACCATTCTTCCACACAAGCTTCACCATAAATCTGATGTTCATTTATGCTTCAATTTTAGCAGAATTCATGTTGCTCTAATAGGGCCTCTTTTCAAATTGATGTCTTATCTTTCTTAATGCCTCAAGCTAGATCCTGTTCAGACATGTTATAACTAGTTAGTATGAGTTTATTTTGGTGCAAAAATCTGAAATCCATGAAAAATTTTTTTCATAATATGCATTTTTAATAAACTTTTTGAAGATCCCTCGTGTATCAAATATATAAATAACATTTATTCAACTGCTCAAACCTAAGCAAAATTACAGCAAACATGCCTGATGAACCACCAATACCAAAGGCCAAATGACAACCAATAACCATCTACTAGTGGCAGAGAGAGTTGATGAGATTTGCTCTCCACACAGCTTTGTGGCTCTCAAAGCAATGTCTCAAGCACAGGAATTTCTGTATGCATAAGGAACATACTATGTGCCAGGCATTGTGCTGGGAGCTGGGAATACAGGGGGAGCAGGCCAGATCTAGTCTCTTGTTTTTCCCAAACTTCCAGTCTAGCAGAGGGCAATTGCTATGCAGTGTGGTAAGATGACAAGAAGCTGTAGATGCACTAAGAAAGGTCACCTAATTCAGACTTGAAGAGATGACTCCTGGAGGAAGTAATGTCTAAGCTGAGTCAGAAGGATGAGTAAAATTGAGTCAGGCAAAGATGGAGGGAAGAGGTCCTATGCGGGGAACATGGCCTGTTCAGAAAACTGAGTGATGTGGAAGGCTAGAAAGGTAAGTGGGAGCCAGGCCACACAGGGCTTTATAAGCCATGGGGAAGAAGTGAAGAGTAGTTAGGTGATCTGGAGGGAGACTCTTGGAGTCTCAGCAGTCTCTTCCACTTAGCAGTGTGAACTTGGACAAATTATTTAATATTTTAAGCCTCAGTTTCCTCATGTGCAAAATGAGAACTGTACTCTAACAATACATACCTCAGAGACTTAAGTGTTAAATAGCGGACATAAGATATCTAATACACAGTATGTGCTTAATAAATGTCAGCAATTATTATTTGTATATTATTTCCTCTAATATGAACTTGGCATTTTGGCTGTTGGAGTGGTGGTTTCATAGATTTGTACAGGTTTTATATATGTGTGTGTGTGTGTATATATTATATAATTAATTACATATTATATATAATTATATATGCAATTATATATACTTTATGTTGACTTTTTAAAAAATTTTTCATTGAATCAAAATGGATTATACATATTTGGGGGGTTCAATGTTGAGATATGTTGATCAAATCAATATTACTAGCATATATGTTGTTATAAATCATACTTATTCTTGATGCCCCTTGTCCAGTCTCACCCAATCCCCCTCTCCCTACCACCTCCCACCACTTATAGCCCTAGATTTCTTCTCTCCTTCTGAAAGAAAAATGCTTACTCTGTTGATTTCTTGCCTAGATGATCTGTCCAATGCTGACAGGTGTGTTCAGGTCCCCCAATATTATCATAGAGCAGATGCTTCTTCTGTCACTTTGGAATGAGCTTTGTGGAGAGAGACATCCTCTTCTTTCCTTTACCTCTGCTGGTGACTCTCCTTGTGTTAATGCACTCCAGTGGCTGGTGGACCATCTGCATGGTGGTCATGGCATCTAGCCACTTTCATGGCAGCCATGGTTATTGTGGTGGCGGTTGTGGGCCACCCACATGGAGGTGATGTTTTTGGCATGCTCCTTGGCCTGGCAGTGTGCCTGGTTGTGGGGGGGTCCGGTCCCCTTCTCCATGATTCTGGTCCCAGGGTGGGCCCCGAGGCACTGGCGCAGTGTGCCTGGTTGTGGGAGGGAGGTCTGGTCTTCTTCTCCATGCCTCAGGTCCCTGGGTGGGCCCCGAGGTGCTGGGGTGGTGTGCCTGGTTGTGGAGGGGGTCCGGTCCCCTTTCTCCATACCTTGGGTCCCCAGGTGGGCCCCTAGGCACTGGTATGGTGTGCCTGGTTGTGGGAGGGGGCTCTGGTCCCTGGTTCCATGGTGGATCTGAGGTGCTGGTGATGTGTCTGAGCCAGAACTAATTTTTTTGTCCTTTGCTTACTTCTAAAGTGGGGGAACTTCCTGTTGGGACCAGTACTTGATCTGTGTGGTTTAGCTAAATTGCTGCTTTGCTGCTGCTTCCCTAGGGAAGGCTTTTTGTGCACACAGGTTATAATGGTTGACTTTATAGGTCCTTCCAGCTCTCCAGAGACTTGGTGCACCTGGGTTGTGTAGTAACTCTGATCTGGGCCTGAGTCTTTTCATCAAACTGTACCCCATGCAATTCTATATTCCTGACCAGTCTCCTCTGAGTGGTCCTACACTGATTGGGGTGCAGATCAGCTGTCCTTGCTGTGACCTAGTGTTCACCCAGTGGGCCCATCTCTCGCATGGCCTGTGCTGCAAACATTTCCTGTTGAAAGGGCTGTACAATAGTCCCTTGTGATGACTCACTGGAACCTCTGAGTGGTTCCATTTTTTCAGTTGTTGTGGCTCCTTGCTCCTATGTGGGTCCACAGGAACCCTATTAGTGGTCTTGCTGTCCTAGGGGCCATAGAGGCCCTCTTTTCTCCTGCCACCTCCAAGCAATTCCATCCAAAGGGCACAGCTGCAGCTTTTGCCAGCTCCTGCTCCATGTGCTCAGCAGCTCCAGCCTTAAACCAGCTACAGGATGAAATGATCAGAGAGGTTTTCTCTTTCTCTCATCGTGGCTTCTCCCATCTTCATGCATTACGTAGGTCTCTCCTCCTCTCCCCCTGAGCTCCAGCAGCCCCAGCTTGACTGATGTTACATTTTTATAGTTGTAAATTAGTTGGTTTCTGGGAGAGAGTGATGCTGGGGAACTGTCTATTCTGCCATCTTGACTGGAACTCTTGTTGACTTTTTTTATTCCTATGTATTAGAAACTTTTTTTTCACATTACATTGTTTTGTTTTTAATCTAAGTTTTACTGATTATGAAACAGAAGTTTTATATGTTTATGTAGTCCTATTTGGCCTCCCTTTCTTTTCTAATTTGCTGTCCATAGCTTTAATATCTTAAACTCTATGCCTCCACAGAGGCAGTGTCTTCTCTGTTCCCCAGTCTCCTTGAAACTTGCTGCTTGCTTCTGTGCTTTCCTGCTGGGGACATCTAAATTGGTACTGCTTAAGAACAAGCACCCTCTGGCATTCATCTCGTGTTAGCTCAGGAGACTGTGTCCCATTACTGTGGTCTATGGTCCCTGCCTATCGCCTATGAGCAGAAACCCTCAGTACCAGAGAGCATGGAGGCTGTTAAAACTGTAGGTTTTATAATACAAAACCTCTGGCTATTATAAAATGTTCTGTCCTTGAACTTCCAAAGATATCACAGAGCTGCTTATCAATATATGGCCTACATAAATGTATCCATACACAAAGATTATTACACAAAGAGACTTTCCTAAAAGAAAATGTGCAAAGATTTGGAGCCCTGGAATCGATGTCTACGTATCCACTATTACTGTGTGGCCTTGGAAAAGTTCTTCTCCCAGTTGAGCCTCCCATTTTAAAAATGAAAATGTAAGACTGTCTTCATGTTTTTCAAAATATGTTTTGTAGGGGGTTTTCAAGATGGCGGCGGCTGCGGCGGCTGGCGTGGAGTAGCTGAGGTGGAAAAGGTGGCCACTGGGCCTCAGGCAGCCGGGAAACTTCTGGACCTTCCTCTCACCATCTCTTAAGGGAGGACCGCTGCTGCTGACCGGTCGTGGGGGGTGACCGCCACTTTGCCCCCGGCAGGAAAGGCTGCCTCATTTACAGGCAACAGCTTTGAAGGGTGGAGCAGGAAAAGAACTGTTTCTTAGCTGCAAAAGCGAGTCTCGAAACAGGGAACACGGTGCCAGGGCTGCTGTGGATGCAGACAGGACCCCGGAGGCCGGGGCCGCGCTGAAGGCGGCCAGCTGCCCTATTCAGGATTCGAGGTTTCAGGCCGGCATTAAAGAAGATTCCTGGGAGCGCCCGAGCCGCGCCGCGACTGAACAGCCCAAGGCGGCAGCGGCCGAGAACTGGGAAAGGCGGCAAACCAGAGACAGAGCGAGCGCCCGACCTGGCACAGCACTGTGAGTGACCCTTGGCACAGCTCTGTTCGGCGGGTGGATGCCCACGCGGCTCCCGCCTGCACCACCAGGCCACTCACCGCCCCGGGGCTGCCTCCATTTTCCCAGGTGCGGGCAGCCCCGACCAGCTTGGCCATCACTGAGCCCTCCCACTTGCTTGGCCTGGCGCGGGGCTTTCCGGAGCCTGCGGGCTGGACTCCGCTCCCACTCCCTCCGCGGTTCTCTGGCAGGGCTGGTGGTGGGGGGCATCCCCGGCCAGTGTCGGGAGGGCAAGGAAGTACGGGCAGGCCGACTGTCATGCCACCACACCCTGGACTCCGGCCCCAGGTAAACTCCCTGTTACTGGGAGGCAGATACCATCTCTGCGGCCACCAGTTTGGAAAAAAGCCTAACGAATTTCTGGTTGGGAATAGTGTGGTAGGAGAGTTCCCAGGTCTGCTTGAACCTGCCGGAGACCAGGCTGCAGGTGGGCGCTTGACTCGGTTTATACTGGGGAGATACAAAGGTGAACAATACTCGAGAAAGATCTACATAGTGCTACAAAGGCACCCAGAGAGACTGGTCGTCTGTGCCTAGCAGAAACCTGGTAGACTTCCTGGGCGAGGCAGTGCCGAGCAGGGTCGTGAAGGCCCAGCTGATAGACGAGGGGTGCAGAAGACACGTCCCAGCCCAGCACAGTGCACACAGAGTGGGGAGATGTGCGGCCAGGGAGGCGGAGACTCGACAGAAACCACACACCTGGTGGGGTCACCACTGCACGATCTAACAGCCTGGGCCACAGCACACGGAACAGGGAGAAGTCCTGCACAGGAAGTGAAAGCTCAAAAGAGATCACACACCCTGTGGTACATGATCCACCAGCCCAGCAGAGTCCAAGCTGACCAGAAAGGTGGCTCCCCAGAGAAGCCCAAGACCCGAGGCAACCACACACACAAGGCACTAGAGGCCAACTGAGCAGTCACAGAGGGAGCCATACGAAATTGGCAACCACAGCCACATCCTAGTTAATCATTAGTCTCAAACCGGTGGACTGTAAAACGCCCTGCCACAATGAATAAACACCAAAAGAAAGATACCAGAAATACAAAAAATCAAGAAAGTACACCACCAAAAGTTAATAAATCTCAAACTCTAGATCCTATAGAACAAGAAGCCCTTGAAATAACTGATAAGGAATTTCGAGTGATAATTCTAAGGAAACTGAATGAGATACAAGAAAACTCAGTTAGACATCATGATGAAATGAGGAAAAGTATACAGGATCTGAAAGAGGAAATGTACAAAGAAATCAATGTCCTGAAAAAAAAATGTAGCAGAAGTAGCTGAACTGAAGAAGTTATTCAACAAAATAAAAAACACAACAGAGAGTTTAACCAGCAGGCTTGTCGAAGTTGAAGAGAGAACCTCTGAACTTGAAGATGGGCTGTTTGAAATAACACAAGCAGACAAAAAGAAAGAAAAAAGAATCAAGGACATTGAAGAAAATCTGAGAGAGATATCAGACAACCTTAAGCGCTAAAATATCCGAGTCATGGGTATTCCAGAAGGGGAGGAAAATGGAGATTCCATTGAAAACATATTCAACAAAATAGTGGCAGAAAACTTCCCAGGTATAGGAAAAATCACAGATCTTCAGATCCAGGAAGCTCAACGATCTCCAAATGTATTCAACCCAAAAAGACCTTCTCCAAGACATGTCATAGTCAAATTGGCAAAACTCAGAGACAAAGAGAGAATCTTAAAAGCTGCAAGAGAGAAGCGTCAAATCACCTATAAGGGAGCCCCAATCAGGTTAACATCAGACTTTTCATCACAAACCCTAAAAGCTAGAAAGGAATGGGATGATATTTTCAAAATACTAAAAGACAAAGATTGCCAGCCAAGAATACTCTACCCTGCAAGGCTATCCTTCTGAAATGAGGGGCAAATAGTATATTTCTCAGACAAACAAAAACTGCGGGAGTTCACTACCACACGACCACCCTTACAAGAAATCCTCAAGGGAGTACTGGGTTTGGTTCCTGAAATATAACTACCACTGCCATAAAAACCCAAGAAAAATCTAAACCCACTAGTATAATGAAAATGGCATTCATGAAGAGAAAACAAGCTAACAAAAACACTATCTACAACCTAAGGAACCAACAAACACAGAAAACAAACAGTAAATCAGAAAGCAAGGAACAAAAGACACCTAAGACAACCAAACAACCAATAAAATGCTAGGAATAAATCAACACCTTTCAATAACAACTCTTAATGTAAAAGGCTCAAATTCCCCAATTAAAAGACACAGACTGGCTGACTGGATCAAAAAGCAGGACCCAACTATATGCTGCCTACATGAGACCCACCTCACCCATAAAGATTCACACAGACTAAGAGTGAAAGGATAGAAAAAGATTTACCATGCAAACAGAAAAGAAAAACGAGCTGGAGTAGCTATTCTTTTATCTGACAAAATAGACTTTAAACTAAAAACCATAAAAAGAGACAATGAGGGACTCTACTTAATGATAAAAGGACTGATCCATCAAGAAGACATAACAATCATAAATATGTATGCACCCAATGTTGGAGCAGCCAGATTTATAAAACAAACTCTATTAGACCTAAAGAAGGAAATAGACACTAATACCATAATAGCAGGGGACCTGAACACCCCACTGTCAATATTAGACAGATCATCTAGGCAAAGAATCAGTAGAGAAACACAAGATCTCAACAAGACTCTAGACCAATTGGAATTGACAGATATCTACAGAACATTCCACCCAACAACCTCAGAATATTCATTTTTCTCATCAGCACATGGATCATTCTCCAGGATAGATCACATATTAGGTCACAAATCAAGTCTCAATAAATTCAAAAAAATTGGAATTATCCCATGTATCTTCTCAGACCACAATGGATTAAAACTAGAAATTAATAACAAATGAAACTCTGGAAACTATACAAACACATGGAAATTAAACAGCATTCTACTTAATGACATATGGGTCCAAGAAGAAATCAAGCAGGAAATCAAAAAGTTTATTGAAACTAATGAAAACAATGATACATCATACCAAAACCTGTGGGATACTGCAAAAGCAGTATTGAGGGGAAAATTTATTGCAGACGGAAATTTATTGCATTAAACGCTCACTTCAGAAGAATGGAAAGATGGCAAGTGAGCAACCTAACACTTCATCTTAAAGAACTAGATAAACAAGAACAATCCAAACCTAAAGTTAGCAGACGGAAAGAAATCATTAAGATCAGAGCAGAACTTAATGAAATTGAAAACCAAAAACAATTCAAAAGATCAACGAATCAAAAAGTTGGTTTTTTGAAAAGATAAATAAAATTTTATTAACCATTTACAAACCATTAGCATGGCTAACAAAAAAAAAGAAGAGAGAAGACTCAAATAACAAAAATTAGAAATGAAAAAGGTGATATTACAACTGATTCATCTGAAATACAAGGAATCATTCGAGACTACTATAAACAACTATACGCCAACAAATTTGAAAATCTGGAGGAAATGGATAAATTTCTGGACACACACAAGCTCCCAAAACTGAACCGTGAAGACGTAGAAAATTTGAACAGACCAATAACAATAAAGGAGATTGAAGCTGTTATCAGAAGGCTCCCAACAAAGAAAAGCCCAGGACCAGATGGATTCACAGCAGAATTTTACCAAACATTCAAAGAGGAATTGACACCGATTCTTTACAAACTATTCCAAAAGATTGAAACGGATGCAAATCTCCCAAACTCATTCTATGAAGCAAACATCATCCTGATACCAAAACCAGATAAAGATAAAACCAAAAAAGAAAACTACAGGCCAATATCCTTGATGAATATAGATGCAAAAATCCTCACTAAAATACTAGCAAACAGAATACAGCAACACATTCGTAAAATTATTCATCACGATCAAGTGGGATTCATCCCAGGGATGCAAGGTTGGTTCAACACACGCAAATCAATAAATGTGATACACCATATTAATAAACTCAAACACAAGGACCATATGATCATCTCTATAGATGCTGAAAAAGCATTTGATAAAGTTCAGCACTCATTCATGACAAAGACCCTCTATAAGTTAGGTATAGAGGGAAAGTATCTCAACATAATTCAAGCCATATATGACAAACCCACAGCCAATATCATTCTGAATGGGGAAAAGCTGAAAGCTTTTCCTTTAAGAACAGGAACTAGACAAGGATGCCCACTCTCACCACTCCTATTCAACATAGTGTTGGAAGTACTAGCCAGAGCAATCAGAGAAGAGAAGGAAATAAAGGGCATCCAGATTGGAAAAGATGAAGTCAAACTGTCCCTGTTTGCAGATGACATGATCCTATATATCGAACAGCCTGAAACCTCTACAAAAAAACTGTTGGAATTGATAAATGATTTCAGCACAGTAGCAGGATACAAAATCAACACACAAAAATCAGTAGCATTTCTTTTCTCCAATAGTGAACATGCAGAAAGAGAAATCAAGAAAGCCTGCGCAATTACAATAGCCAACAAAAAAATAAAATACTTAGGAACTGAGTTAACCAAGCAGGTGAAAAATTTCTATAATGAGAACTACAAACCACTGCTGAGAGATATTAGAGAGGATACAAGAAGATGGAAAGATATCCCATGCTCTTGGATTGGAAGAATCAACATAGTGAAAATGTCCATACTACCCAAAGTGATATACAAATTCAATGCAATCCCCATCAAAATTCCAAAGTCATTTTTCTCAGAAATGGAAAAAACTATCCAGACATTTATATGGAACAATAAAAGACCACGCATAGCCAAAGCAATGCTGAGCAAAAAAAATAAAGCTGGAGGCATAACACTACCTGACTTTAAGCTATACTACAAAGCTATAATAATCAAAACAGTATGGTACTGGCATAAAAGCAGACACACTGACCAATGGAATAGAATAGAGAATCCAGAAATCAACCCACACACTTACTGTCAGCTGATCTTTGCAAAGGCAACAAGCCTATTCACTGGCGAAGGGACTGCCTCTTCAGCAAATGGTGCTGGGATAACTGGATATCCATATGCAGGAGAATGAAACTAGATCCATACCTCTCGCCGTATACTAAAATCAACTCAAAATGGATCAAGGATTTAAATATACACCCTGAAACAATAAAACTTCTTAAAGAAACCATAGGAGAAACACTTCAGGAAATAGGACTGGGCACAGACTTCATGAATACGACCCCAAAAGCATGGGCAACCAAAGGAAAAATAAACAAATGGGATTATATCAAACTAAAAAGCTTCTGCACAGCATAAGAAACAATTAAAAGAGTTAAAAGACAACCAACAGAGTGGGAGAAAATATTTGCAAAATATATATCTGACAAAGGATTAATATCCAGAATATATAAGGAACTCAAACAACTTCACAAGAAGAAAACAAGCAACCCAATTAAAAAATGGGCAAAAGAGCTAAATAGGCATTTCTCTAAGGAAGATATCCAAATGGCCAACAGGCATATGAAAAAATGCTCAACATCACTCAGCATCCGGGAAATGCAAGTCAAAACCACATTGAGATACCATCTAACCCCAGTTAGGATGGCTAAAATCCAAAAGACTCTGAACGATAAATGCTGGTGAGGCTGCAGAGAAAAAGGAACTCTCATACATTGTTGGTGGGACTGCAAAATGGTGCAGCCTCTATGGAAAATGGTATGGAGGTTCCTCAAACAATTGCAGATAAATCTACCATACGACCCAGCTATCCTACTGTTGGGAATATACCCAGAGGAATGGAAATCATCAAGTTGAAGGTATACCTGTTTCCCAATGTTTATCGCAGCACTCTTTACAATAGCCAAGAGTAGGAACCAGCCCAAATGCCCATCATCAGATGAGTGGATACGGAAAATGTAGTACATCTACACAATGGAATACTACTCAGCTATAAAAACGAATGAAATTCTGCCATTTGCAACAACATTGATGGACCTTGAGAGAATTATATTAAGCGAAACAAGTCAGGCACAGAAAGAGAAATACCACATGTTCTCACTTATTGGTGGGAGCTAAAAATTAATATATAAATTCACACACACACACACACACACACACACACACACACAAACACACACAAAAACCGGGGAGGGGGGAAGAAGATATAACAACCACAATTATTTGTAGTTGATACAACAAGCAAACAGAAAAGACATTGTGGGGGGTAGTGGGGGAGAGGGAGGAGGGAGGGTGGTTTCGGTAATGGGCCACAATAATCAACCACATTGTATATCGACAAAATAAAATTTTTAAAAAATAATAAATAAATAAAATCCATTTTTTGCCCAAAATAAGTGTTTCAAAAATTATATAGTTATTTTTAGAGCTTTCTTCATTCAAAAGTTGAATAGGCTTGGTGCCTTTGTCAAAGATCAGATGGCACTAAGTATGTGGGTTGATTTCTGGATTCTTTATTCTATTCTATTGATATGTGTGTCTGTTTTTATGCCAGTACCATACTGTTTTGGTTGTTATAGCTCTGTAGTATAGCTTAAAGTCTGGTAGTGTTATGCCTCGAGCTTTATTTTTTTTGCTCAGCATTGCTTGAGCTATGCGTGGTCTTTTATTATTCCATATAAATGTGTGGATAGTTCTTTCCATTTCTGAGAAAAATGTCTTTGGAATTTTGATGGGGATTGCATTGAATTTGTATATCACTTTGGGTAGTATGGACATTTTCTCTATGTTGATTCTTCCAATCTAAGAGCATGGGATATCTTTCCATCTTCTTGTATCCTCTCTAATTTCTCTCAGCAGTGGTTTGTAGTTCTCATTATAGAGATGTTTCACATCCTTGGTTAACTCAATTCTTAAGTATTTTATTTTTTTGGTGGCTATTGTAAATGGGTAGGCTTTCTTGATTTCTCCTTCTGCATGTTCACTACTGGAGAATAGAAATGCTACTGATTTTTGTGTGTTGATTTTGTATCCTGCTACTGTGCTGAAATCATTTATCAACTCCAAGATTTTTTTTGTAGAGGCTTTAGGCTGTTTGATATATAGGATCATGTCATCTGCAAACAGGGACAGTTTGACTTCATTTTTTCCAATCTGGATGCCCTTTATTTCCTTCTCTTTCCTGATTGCTCTGGCTAGTACTTCCAACACTATGTTGAATAGGAGTGGTGAGAGTGGGCATCCTTGTCTAGGTCCTGTTCTTAAAGAAAAGCTTTCAGTTTTTCCCCATTCAGGATGATATTGGCAGTGGGTTTATCATATATGGCTTTAATCATGTTTAGATACTTTCCATCTATATCTAACTTATAGAGGATCTTTGTCATGAATGAGTGTTGAATTTGATCAAATGCTTTTTCAGCATCTATAGAGATGATCATATGGTCCTTGTGTTTGATTTTATTAATATGGTGTATCACATTTATTGATTTTCGTATGTTGAACCAACCTTGCATCCCTGGGATGAATCCCACTTGATCGTGGTGAATAATTTTATGTATCTGTTGCTGTATTCTGTTTGCTCGTATTTTAGTGAGGATTTTTGCATCTATATACATCAAGGATATCGGCCTGTAGTTTTCTTTTTTAGTTGTATCTTTACCTGGTTTTGGTACTAGGGTGATGTTTGCTTCATAGAATGTGTTTTGGGGAATTCCCTCTGTTTCAAACTTTTGGAATAGTTTGTAGAAAATTGGTGTTAATTCCTCTTTGTTTGGCAAAATTCTATTGTGAATCCATCTGGTCCTGGGCTTTTCTTTGTTGGGAGCTGTCTGATAACAATTTCAATCTCCTGTATTGTTACTGGTCTGTTCAGATTGTCTACATCTTCTTGGCTCAGTTTTAGTAGCTTGTGTGTATCCAGAAATTTATCCATTTCCTCCAGATTTTCAAATTTGTTGGTGTATAATTGTTCATAGTAGTCTCAAATGATTCCTTGTATTTCAGATGAATCAGTTGTAATATCAATCTTTTCATTTCTAATTTTTATTATTTGAATCTTCTCTTCTTTTTTTGTTAGCCATGCTAATGGTTGGTTAATTTTATTTATCTTTTCAAAAAACCAATGTTTTGATTCATTGATCTTTTGTATTTTTTTTGGGGTTTCAATTTCATCATGTTCTACTCTGATCTTAATGATTTCTTTCCGTCTGCTCACTTTAGATTTGGATTGTTCTTGTTTTTCTAGTTCTTTAATTTCAAGTATTAGGTTGTTCACTTGCCATCTTTCCATTCTTCTGAGGTGAGCATTTAATGCAATAAATTTCCCCCTTAATACTGCTTTTGCAGTATCCCACAGGTTCTGGTATGATGTATCATTATTTTCATTAGTTTCAATAAATTTTTTGATTTCCTGCTTAATTTCTTCTTGGACCCATATGTCATTAAGTAGAATGCAGTTTAATTTCCATGTGTTTGTATAGTTTCCAGAATTTCATTTGGTTTTGATTTCTAATTTTAATCCTTTTTTTTTTTGTCGTTTTTTCGTGACCGGCACTCAGTCAGTGAGTGCACCGGTCAGTCCTATATAGGATCCGAACCCGCGGCGGGAGCGTCGCCGCGCTCCCAGCGCAGCACTCTACCAAGTGCGCCACGGGCTCGGCCCTAATTTTAATCCATTTTTGTCTGAAAAAATACATGAGATAATTCCAATTTTTTTGAATTTGTTGAGACTTGATTTGTGATCTAACATGTGATCTGTCCTGGAGAATGATCCATGTGCTGATGAGAAGAATGAATATTCTGAGGTTGTTGGGTGGAATGTTCTGTAGATATCTGCCAAGTCCAATTGGTCTAGAGTATTGTTTAGATCTTGTGTTTCTCTGGTAATTCTTTGCCTAGATGATCTGTCCAATATTGACAGTGGGGTGTTCAGGTCCCCTACTATTGTGGTATTAGTGTCTATTTCCTTCTTTAGGTTTAATAGAGTTTGTTTTATAAATCTGGCTGCTCCAACATTGGGTTCGTACACATTTATGATTGTTATGTCTTCTTTATGGATCAATCCTTTTATCATTACGTAGTGTCCGTCATTGTCTCTTTTTATGGTTTTTAGTTTAAAGTCTATTTTGTCAGATAAAAGAATAGCTACTCCAGCTCGTTTTTCATTTCTGTTTGCATGGTAAGTCTTTTTCCATCCTTTCACTCTTAGTCTATGTGAGTCTTTATGGGTGAGGTGGGTCTCTTGAAGGCAGCATATGGTTGGGTCCTCCTTTTTAATCCATTCAGCCAGTCTGTGTCTTTTGATTGGGGATTTAAGCCATTTACATTAAGAGTTGTTTTTGAAGGTGTTATTTTATTCCTAGCATTTTTTAAATTATTGTTTGGTTGTCTTAGGTGTCTTTTTGCTTTCTGATTTACTGTTTGGTTTCTGTGTTTGTTGGTTCCTTAGGTTGTAGATAGCCTTTTTGTTTGTTTGCTTTCTCTTCATGAATGCCATTTTTATTATACTAGTGGGTTTAGATTTTTCTTTGGTTTTTATGGCAGTGCTAGTTATTTTTCAGGGACCAAACCCAGTACTCCCTTGAGAATTTCTTGTAAGGGTGGTCGTGTGGTGGTGAACTCCCGCAGTTTTTGTTTGTCTGAGTAATATAATATTTGCCCTTCATTTTGGAAGGATAGCCTTGCAGGGTAGAGTATTCTTGGCTGACAATCTCTGTCTTTTAGTATTTTGAATATATCATCCCATTCCTTTCTGGCTTTTAGTGTTTGTGATGAAAATTCTGATGTTAGCCTGATTGGGGCTCCCGTATAGATGATTTGACGCTTCTCTCTTGCAGCTTTTAAGATTCTCTCTTTGTCTTTGAGTTTTGCAAATTTGACTATAACATGTCTTGGAGAAGGCCTTTTTGGGTTGAATACGTTTGGAGATCGTTGAGCTTCCTTCATCTGAAGATCTGTGATTTTTCCTATACCTGGGAAGTTTTCTGCCACTATTTTGTTGAATATGTTTTCAATGCAATCTCCTTTTTCCTCCCCTTCTAGAATACCCATGACTCGGATATTTCAGCACTTAAGGTTGTCTGATATCTCTCTCAGATTTTTTTCAATGCCTTTGATTCTTTTTTCTTTTTTTTTTTTGTCTGCTTGTGTTATTTCAAACAGCCCATCTTCAAGTTCAGAGGTTCTCTCTTCAACTTCCGCAAGCCTGCTTGTTAAACTCTCCATTGTGTTTTCTATTTTGCTGAATAACTTCTTCAGTTCGGCAAGTTCTGCTACATTTTTTTTCAGGGCATTGATTTCCTTGTTCATTTCCTCTTTCAGGTACTGTATACTTTTCCTCGTTTCATCATGATGTCTAGCTGAGTTTTCTTGTATCTCATTCAGTTTCCTTAGAATTATCACTCGAAATTCCTCATCAGTCATTTCAAGGGCTTCCTGTTCTATAGGATCTAGAGCTTGAGAGTTATCCTTTGTTGGTGCACTTTCTTGATTTTTCATATTTCTGGTATCTTTTTTTTGATGTTTATTCATTGTGGCAAGGGGTTTCACAGTCCACAGGTTTGACACTATTGACTGACTAAGATGTTGCTGTGGTTGCCATTTTGGTATGGCTACCTCAATGACTACTCAGTTGGCCATTAGTGCCTTGCATGTGTGGTTGCCTCGGGTCTTGGGCCTATCCGGGGAGCCACCTCTCTGGTCAGCTTGGACTCTGCCAGGCTGCTGGATCACGGGGCGGTGCCACAGGGTGTGTGGTCTCTGCTGAGCTTCCACGTCTGATGCTGGACTTCTCCCTGTTCCATGCGCTCTGGCCCGGGGTGCTGCGATGTGCCAAGGCACCGCAGAGCGTGTGGTCTCTGCAGACATCCCCTTCCCCTGCAGTTTGTCATCCCCTGCAGGATGTCTCCCTGCTCTGTGCGCACTAGGCCAGGCTTGAGATGGAGCCAGGTGGTGGCAGTGAAGCCTACCTGCCGCTGGATAGTGTGGCAGCAGCCCCCCCACAGTGTGTTTGGACTCTACGGAGCTTCTATCTCCCTTGCTGGACGACTCTGTGCTCCGTATGCACTGGGCTGGGCTGCTGGATCACCTGGCAGCCGTGTGGTCCCCGTGGAGTTCCCGCCTCCCCTGCCAGATGTCTCCCTGCTCTGAGCGCACTAGGGCAGGCTGGGAATGGAGCCGGGTGCCTGTGGTGAAGCCTACCTGCTGGATCACACAGTGGTGGCCCCACAGGGTGTGTGGTTTCTGCGGAGCCTCCGCCTCCCCTGCCGGATGTCTCCCCACTCTGTGCACACTCGCTGGGCTGGGAATGGAGCTGGGTGGCAGCGGTGTAGCCTATCTGCCGGATCGTGTGCCGGCAGCCCCGCAGGCCATGTGGTCTCCGTGGAGCTTCTGCCTCCCCCACTGGACGTCTCCCCGTTCTTTATGCAGTTCATGTTATGTTTTTATAGTTTAAATCGGTTGATTTGTGGGAGAGAGTGATGCTAGGGACCATCTATTCCGCCATCTTGACCAGAAGACTCTACATTAGTTTCATTCCCAGAGTCTTAACTTCTTTCAACTCAAAATTCCAAAGTTCAAAGTCCCATAGTTTCTGAGGCTGGGAAGTCTAAAGTCCATCTGTTGGTGGCGTGAGTGACCATTGCAAGATGGAAGCAGAGAGAGCAGAGAGCCTCAAGTATCTTTTCAGATGACAACAAATTAAAAAGTTTCTGAGGATGGGACGTCCAAAGTCCAGGGAACACATCTGGTGAAGGCCTTCCTTGCTGGTGATTTCAGAGACTCAAGGCATCACATTGCAAAAATGGCAAAGAAGAGCCAAAAAATTGATTTTATTATATTGATATGCAAAAACCATTGTGAAAAGTAAAACCCCTTGTTTTAAAAATGAAAATAACATCTATCTATGCATATTAAATAAAAATATGTTATTTATATTGATTATATGAACATTTAAAAATAGCAAAAGTTGAGTAATTATTGGTACATATTCACATAGTTTGATTAGTTTCTTAGCTCTATCTTTTATAATGTATCACGGGTATTTTTGTGAAGAATGTATTGTTTAAATATAGTTTTATTATTTTCAAAATTTTTAAATAAAATGGCCTGAATTACATGGTTAAGAAATTTGAAAATAGGTTGGCCAGTTAGTTCAGTTGGTTAGAGCGCAGTGTTCCAACACCAAGGTCAAGAAATTTGAAATTGTTCACACCTTCAATTGGCTCCTATCTGTAAACCATACTATTTTTAATTTAGAAAATACTATGTCTGTGACTCATCAAGTTCTACTAAATGAAGAATGTTCACGATTACATTTTAAAAAATATTGAAATGTGTAAATATTTAATACTAAGTATTCTCTAGAAACTTTTTATTCAAAATATCATTTTTCAACAAATATTTTCACAAAACTCATTTAAAAGGTGTCTCTATGTTTCTTTAGCAAATTTTGCCAAATTTGGCTGCTGAGAATCATAGGTCTTCTCAATTTCATTTCATTCAGGTACAGAATATAAATTTATCTAATTAAAATTGTATACATTTAAATTTATCTAGGAGCTTTATCAAAATGTCAAGTGTTTTCTCTCAAGGCAAGACATCCCAAAGCACAATTGTAGAATTGCATGATTAAATCCTGTTTTTACATTGTTCACCATTTGAGTTCTTGTTTAATATGTTCCACTCATTGTTTAGGGATATATATATTTTTTTACATATAGCTTATTTTTAATAACCATTTCAATACATTTGTCTTACAGAAAAGTTAGAATGTCTCACTCATGTACCCTTATTTAAAATTATTTTGAATATTCACGAGATACAAAGCTGATTGTCCCCCCTCCTGCCCATGATGTGCGGGCCAGATTCATACTGGGGACATACCCATTACAAGAAATTGCGTTTGTACCCTTTGTCCCTTTCCAATTATCCCCCAACCTCCCCCCTCTCCTTCCCTTCTCCCCTCAACTTCAATTTGTAGCCCTAGGAATGTTCCCTCCCTCTGTTGGATCACGGCACTACTGTGGTCTTTCTTTCCTTCCTTCCTTTCTCTCTTAGCTCCCACATATGAGTGAGCACATGAGATATTTATCCCTCTGTGCCTTGCTCCTTTCACTCAACATAAGTTTCTCCAGGTTCATCCATGTTGTTGCAAATACTATGGCAGAGTAGTATTCCATAGTGTATATATACCACAGTTTCCTTATCTTTAGGGATACATTTTAATGCCTTCCTGTTTTCCAGGCTTTGTTTTCAATTATTGCAATTTGTTAAAAAGCTTTAAAAAAACAAAGGTTTTTAAAAAATCACTCTATTTGTTGAATATTTTGATTAAATATTTCCAACTGATGTTGAACAAAGTATCCCAAAATTTAGAGAAGTCTTTGTAAAAAGTTTACTACCATTGTAGGATGCTTAGGTGGACTAACAAAGTAGCTCTATAAAAGCTCAAACATTTCTAAAATCTGATTGTTGACAGGCAGCACATGTTGAATACCAAAAAAAGAAAAACAGCATGGTATTTAATATGAATTTTTCACATATAAAAAATGTAGTTCAGACACTAATTGTTTATAGAAAAATTATATTTGTAAACTTTGACACTGCAGCTTTTTTGATGGTGTGATGCGATTTTAAGTGTCAACTGGATTAAATTAAGAAATACCTAGAAATCTGGAAAACCATTATTTTTGGGTGTGTCCGTGAGGATGTTTCCAGAAGAATTAGCATGTAAGCCTGAGTGGACTGGGTGGGAAAGATCTGTCCTAAATATGGGCAGGCATCATCCAATCTGCTGGGGGCCCGGAGAGAACAAAAACAGAGGAAAAGGCAAATCTCTTGCTCTGTCCACTGGAGCTAGACTACGCTTTTCTCTCCCATCTGTGGACATCAGAAGTGAAGACTCTTCAGCCTTTGGGTTCCAGGATTTACATCAGCATCACCTACAGCATTTGGTTTCCAGGATTTACACCAAGGACACCATCAGCTTCCCTGGTTCTGGGGCTTCTGGACTTGGAGTGAGCCACACCACCAGCATCCAGAGTGTAAATGGCCTATCATGGGCATTCTCAGCCTTCATAATTGCATGAGCCAATTCCTCTAATAAATCTATCTCTCATGTATTTATGTACATGTCCTATTAGTTCTGTCTCTCTGGAGAACCCTAATGCAGATGGGCATAATATTGTGGCTTGTTTGGATGTAGTTATCAGTTATATGTGCACTATAATCAATCCCAAGGACATTTCTGCTCTTCTGTTTCTTGCGTAAGAACATTATTTAAACATATTTTCCTCTGCTAAGTTTATGTTTATATTATCATTGGAAAAAAACCAATTTTATCTTTGATGTTTAACTTTGTTACTGAAGTTACAACAGCATTTACAGTGCTGTAAAATGTTTCAGCCTTCTCAGATTGAATTTCCAAAATTGTTATTTTGATTTCATGCATTGGATGAAATAATCGGACCATTATTAATTTAACTTCTCTTCTATTTGAAGTACCTGAGGACACTGACATAAAGTTGGCATCGTTAAACTGTTTGTTTGGCTAATTCAGCCAACACCTTAACAGCTACTGCTTTGCTTTTTGTATGTGCACAAGGAAATTTGGAGTAAAAATTGAGCAAAATGAATTGAGAAGAACAATCATTTGATCTACATGAAAAGTCATGCTTCACAGAGTTGTATTTAAACCTGTGGTCCTTGAGCACATTCTTAAAATAACTACCGATTTTTGAGGTAGATGCTGATGCTTTTTCAGCAGATGGATGGCTTCTGGCTTTTGTGTGGTCAGTTATATCATTGTGGCCCCCATGAATGGTAAACACCAATAGCCATTTTGTGTGACTAACAAGTACATAGTCAGATTTAGTACCTAAATTTTCAATAAACATGTACTTCCATTTATTTGAGCTCATTACTGTTGAGAGGGTTTATTGCAAAATAAAAAAGCATTGTCAATCTATACAATAAATAGTTGTAGATTTACACCATGTATAAATTACATGACCACAGTTGCAAGAATATTCAGACTGCTCTTTATATCCTCTGTGGCAGGACTGCTTAGCCTCTGTGTCCTACACATATTTCGTGTACACATAACCTGTAATTTCCTACATCTCCCATTGATTCTGCTAACTGATGGCTTTTGGAACTCACGTCTAGGACTCACAGGTGAAGGAACCACTGGCTAGTCAAGTGGCAGACAGCTGGTCAGCTTTTTTTTTTTTTTTTTTTTTTTTTAAAAGATGACCGGTAAGGGGATCTTAACCCTTGACTTGGTGTGGTCAGCACCACGCTCACCCAGTGAGCGAACCGGCCATCCGTATATGGGATCCGAACCCAGGGCCTTGGTGTTATTAGCACAGCACTCTCCCGAGTGAGCCACGGGCCGGCCCAAGTGGCAGACAGCTGGACAGTGTCAAATACCTCCTCCACCACTACACAAGAACTGAGGTTGTTAGCCATCCCTAGCTGCTGGTACCTGGGCACATTTCCTCTTATTAGTGAGCTTCCTGCTTGCTTTCCTTAATTAATTATGGTTATATCTGGAAGGTTAATTATATCTGGAAAGGGTGAGGAAAAGAGATGGATTATCGCTGGTTGTCTTTCAGATTTAATCATGTGAGACCCAAAGTGAGAACTTTGTAGAAACTGGAAGTTCAAAGTGGAGATCTACTAACCCAAACAAAATTATTTTAGTGCCTACTAGTACTAATATTTAGTTCAAAAATGAAAAAAATCTGAAAAATGTTAAACTGAATGAGATATAGGACAATGGGTGTAAACTGAGACTGTCCCAGGCAAACTGGGAATGTAGTCATCCTGGTTATACTACTTCTTATTGGATTATTATTTCTGAACTGGGTCCCCTTTAATAACTCCACATGGTCTTAACCAACACCCTAGAGTAATAATATAATGATGATGATGATGATGAGCAACTTTGGGCCCAGTTGATTACACTATCTTTCTTAAGATGTTCTTCCCTGTCTTGGCTTCTGAGGAATTTTCATCCTAACTCTGGTGTCTCTCCTCCTCTGCTCAAGTCTAACTGTTAGAGTGCTTCAGACCTCAGCCCTGGTCCTGCCTCTCTTTTTCTACCTGCACTATTTCTCTAGGAGATCTCATCTTGTTCTATGGCTTTAAAAGCCATTTCTATGCCAATGGCTTCTGAATCTATATGTGCAGCGTGGGCTTCTCCTTTGGCCCCAGACTCATATCTCCCCATTGACTACTCAAAATATCCACTTGGATATTTTACAGACATCTTAAACTTAACATGTCTAAAAAGGAATTATTATCTGGGTTTGAATCCTGGCTCTAACATTTACTAGCTATGTAGCATTGGTCACATCTCTGTGCCTTAATTTCCTTAATTTCTAAAATGAGGATATTAAACCTATGGGGACCTTGTAGAGTTGTGTTAGTCAATGTAAAGCTTGGAACAGTATTTGGCACATATTAAGTATTCCACTCAATAAAAGTTAGCTATTATTATCTATCCTCTATTTTTCTCATAAAGCAATAAATTTGAAATTATTTTGTCTATTTGTTTCACACCAGTCTCCTCTACTAGAATGTAAACTCCTTGAAGACAGAGACAATATCTGTCTTATGCATCACTGTATCCTCAACACCAAGAATAGTGCCTGGCCCATAATAGGTGCTCAACAAATATTTGTCAAATTGAATGAATAAAATAATTCGTGATCCTATTCAAAGATCCTGAAGCAAAAATTTCTGTCTCTCCTTTCTTCTATGTATTTTATCCAGGAAAGAACTGGGAGAAATGATGAGAGTAGTTGTTTTGAATGGGGATCAGGGTGCAGTATAGATGACTTAATGTAGGTGACCACTAGCTACATATACTTTTCTACTACAAGAGTTCTTAACAGTTTTTATACCATGCACCTCTCTGAGAGTTTGATGAAGCCTATGGACCTTGACGTAAAATAATGTTTTAAATGCATAAAGTAAGATATATAAGATTACAAAGGGAGCCAATTATATCAAAATATTTAATAAGAAATGTGTGGTACAATAATACATGTGATTCTTTATTAACACATTAAATATCAAGATCTAGAGGAAGATTTAAAAAGTAACAGTTTTGAAGTACTGATGAGCACAAACCATATTTCAAGAGACCCACAACAATAGTAATGTGATGTAAAACATATCCATGGTTTCTACTGGTGACCAAATCATAGGTATTGCTAATTCTACTGTGGTTTATTGCCTATATTCATGATTTAAGGAAATCCTACATTTCAGTAAGAGGTTAGTTCAGACAAAGATGCTATGTTTTTCCCATCCCATTTCATGGGTCCTCTGAATTCTATCTATGGACCCTGGGTTAAGGACTCCTGCCTTGGAGGCAGGGAGTTTAGGATACTGACTCAAGAGAGGTCACATCATTTATTTCTGCTACTTGGGATCCCACTCAGATTGCCTCTTCATTACTGTATCTCAACATTTGTGGATGATTTACTCTAACTGATGGTAACTGGTCAATACGTTTAATAACAGAATCTTACATATACCCTCATGGCCTGTGCCATTGGTTCTTTTGTTACTGGGTTTGCCATCTCTGCCATTAGAGTCTTGTGATTAAGGGTGCTGTCTGGATCATTTCTTCCTAGAAAGTTTGCAACAGTGAGGGTGCTATGTACAGCCTCATAGTGTGTAATCCATGGTGCTGATCCATCCTTTGTGGGGTTCTCAAGCTGTAGCGTGCAGAAGCAGTGGGGATGCCTGTTAAACATGCTAATTCCTGGGTCTAACCCCAGAGATGCTGCTGAGGGGATTGGTGGGGGGAGATTGGCCTGGGAACTTAACAAGCATTTTTAAACAAGCACCCTAAGTGATGAGGAACATTGCTGTGAGGCAGTATAGATTTCTGGGACAGCCATGGGCTAAGATTTGCTCTGCCTCTGGTCCTTTCCTCTCCTCACATGTCACTACCAACACTGTTCTCCTATCCTAACTTCTCCTTGCTCCCACACTATATAAAATCCTACCAATTGCACATGATCAATCTGGCAATAGCCTCGGATTCTTTCCTCTTAAGCAGAGCAAACTTTTCTCTGTGGCAGTTGCTCTTACTGCACATGTACACTTGTTTGGGGCACAGACATGTCATTTCACTTTTCCTACTATCCTGTGTCAAGAGATGACCCCTTAGTCCTCTTCCTTAACATGTTGAGATATGGTTAGAATTCACTGTTCTGAACAGTCAACAGTTTGCCTGTTACCACATTGTTGGTTTACCCACAGTGTGGTGGACACAGGGAATACCATTCTGATCCCCCTTTGAGGAAGGACTTGCTGCTCAGTTGTGAAGAATGTGCTGACACACCAGCTTTCACCTACTTTCGAGTCTGCCTAAACTTCAGGTCACAAGGTCATGCTCTTCCCAGGGCAGCCCGCCTCCAGGGATTGAGAGAGAGGGTGTGTGAAGGCCCTTGCCTGATCAGCCCATTGTGGGACACTCTGATGGCAGTACTTGGTCCAGACCTTCCCATGGGGTTGGCCAAGGTTTTGGTGGGCTAGCATTGTTGTTCACCTTTTCCTTCTGCCCAATCTTCCCTCCCACCCCTTCCTTTCACAGATGTTGATCTCTAAATAAACACCTTGAACCTTAGATTCCACCTCAGCATCTGCTTTTGCAAAAACCAACCTGTGACATCCCATTCCCTACCCTTACAGCAACTACAAATAAAGTACACAAAGTCCAGGGCAACACTTCAGTGCAAACTTCAATGCTTCCCTCCCTGTAGCTCAGTGCCGAGTGGCCCAACCCAGGTCTCCCACACTAGCCCGCACTTGGAATGATGCTTCCTTGTCCTGCTCCATAGCCATGCGAAAGGCCATATGTGTTGAGTTGGAGGACATGAATCAGGGAAAGCTCCATGGAGTAGGCTGAATTTGAGCTGAACACTTCAAAGTAAAGGAGGGGGAAGGAGGAAGAGAACTAATACCAACTGAGCCTTATGGCTCAGGCTCTCTGCTAGGAACTTCACTTGCTCTGCTCACAGTGATACCATGAGGTAGGTGGTTCCACCACCAATGATAATAACAAAATAAAAATAAGTACATTGATTACAGCACCAATGGCAATAACAAAATAAGAAGGAGTACCATAGATTACATAGTACTATGTGTCAGGTACTGTTCTGAACCTTCACATTCGTTATTATCTCATTTAATCCTTAAAAGTCCTCATGGCCTAAGAAGCTTCCAGATTTTGAGAACACTTACCAACCTTCTACCCTCCTACCTCCTAGTACTAGGGGCTATGGATTTCACTTAGGATCAGCTTTTGTGATAATTATTCTCTCAGCAATTCTGCACAAATTCATTAAGAAGCAATAGCTCATATCTGAAGCTCACCTAAAGTCGAGGCTCCCCCCACATGATCTTTCTTTCTGCTACTCCTCTGCTAACCCTGATTCACTCAGGAACTCTGTGAGGAAGCTGAGGCTTAGAGAACATAAGACTCGCCTCAGTTCACACAGCTGGCAAGTGGCAGAGTTTGAACTCAGCCTGAGGCCAGCCTGATTCCTTAGCCAGGGTTCCTGAGCCCTGTGCCGTGTCACCCCCTATCTGCTCCTACCTGGCTTGTTTCTTTTCTTTTCCTTTTTTTTTTTTTTTGAGGCATGATGGCTTTGTACTTTTTTAGATGTCACAGCAATAGTAAATAAAATATTAATGAAATATCCTGTCAGGAAAAACTTTGCAAGTAAAACCATTTGCCTATATTTACAGAAATTTAAGGCTTTAAAATAAGTAACAGTTAACTCACAAGAACGGGAAATAGATGTGATTTTTTCCACTACTCAGTGTTGTAGATAAAATAAATATACTTTTGCATTTTATCAGTTATCTAGTGTTAGTTACCATTTATTATTTAATCTTGTGAGTGTGCTTCTTTTAAACAGCTTTATTGAGGCACAATTGACATACAGTAAACTACACATACTTAGAGTGTACAGTTTGATAAGTTTTGAGATGTGAATATGATTGAAACAATTGTGGTATCTTTTCATGGCAATGGAAGTCATCGGTAGCCACAGCAGCACTTGTAGCCTACCAACGTGCCAACCCAGGAAAGGCACTTAACTAGGCTTCGGTGCAGGTTCCTGCTTGCATAAAGGACAAGTGAGTAGGTACGTCGGCGAAAGACTTCAAAGCACTTACTGCAGGTGAAGTCAGGAGCACTAACTTTAGACTTAAAGGGCAGCGCTTTATTGCCCTTTCCTCGAAAAGGCCATAATTAACTGGTCAGGAGTGCATGCTACTCTTGGCTTTGGCGCCAAGAATAAAGCAGCATCACACTATAAAAACAAACTGCATTTAACGCCTGGGCCGCCAGGGGGAGAAAGCTCCTGGAGGAATGTCGAGAAAGTGGCAAAGCCTCCGGAGTCACTAGCTCAAAGTACAATACTCGCTTTGTTGAGCAAGGACGCCTTGACCGCTGGCAGCAAGCGCGGCCTGCCACAGCTGCAGCCGGACCTCCAAAGGTACCAAACACAGTAGACTCACAAGGCCAATGTTTCGCCCAGATCGATGCGTTCCAGTTCCCGCAACCCTGACCCACGAGCCTAAAGGCGCTCCCGCACTGCCCGGCTCCCCTCCTTCAGCCCCCGTCTTTCAGGGTTCCTCCCAGTGGAGAAACCAAAGGATAGATGAAAACCTTTTAACATACCAAGAGCGGGTGGAGAGGGGAGGGAAGGATAACCACGTCTGGTTACATTTCGTTTTCATTAAAATCTTCAAGTGATTGTCCAACTCTTGACTCAGCGATTTCCCCAAACAGCCTCCTTTAATTTATTGGTTTGTCATCACCGCCTTCGTCTTTTCTTGTACAGTCCTACCTACCAGTTTTGAACATTTAAACGGAATTCTCCCATTCGATACAAAGAATAAATTACTTTTGACTCAAAAACAAAAATCAAGGTTTGGTTTCCAAGAATTTACTTTAGCCAATTCATTTATCCCAGTTCACTTCAAGCCCGCAAAAGGATAAGATAGGGATTTTAAATAATCAAGTGACACAAGTTTCCTCCTTCATTCCCCACGGAAGCAATTGCCACGCATTTTCTTAAAAGGGCCATCAGTTTTTCTCACTCTTCCACTTTAGTTCTGGATTATTATAGACCCTTTTCTTTCTCTCTGTCTCTCTCTCTCTTCCTTCCTTCCTTCCTTCTTTCTTTTCTTCCTTTCTTCCTTTTCTTTTTCTTTCTTTCAATTGATAAATAAATATTGTATACATGTTGTGCAACATGATGTTTTGATATATGCATACATTGTGGAATGGCTAAATAAAACTAATTAATATGTGCATTACCTCCCATACTTATTTTTTTGTGGCGAGGGCAATTAAAATCTACTTTCTTAGCAATTTTCAAGAATAGGATACATTGTTACTAATTTTAGTAACCTTGATGTACAATAGAGCTTACAGATCCATTCTTAAGCAAATGAGAGAATTAGATAAAGACTTGATAAACAGTTATTCTGGATTTTTTTCTCCCTTCCCCACAGATACACCCCAGTAGTGACAATTCTGAAAAGTTTTTGCAAATCGAATTTTTATAAATCAAACCTTAATTTTTGTTTTAAAAGTTTGTTTTAATCTTTATAATAAAAAGAATACACACCGATTACAGAAAATGTAGACAGACAATTCAAAGACAGAAAAGAAATCATTTACAATCTCAACATTCAGAAGCAGTCTGTTAATAATTTGGTGTCTTTCCTTCCAGTCTTTTTATTATGAATTTTAAAAAAACAATTGTAATTAATAGTTTAATAGTCTATTGTACGGATTGAACACGGATAACAATACCAGTTCCTCTATTTTGCGACATTTGGGTTCAATTTTTTTTTTCAATTTAGCAAACTATTTAAAATAACGCTATAGTAAATTTTTTCTATGAAGTGAGGCATCCTTTGAAATGCAAATAGTCACTCACACACCCAATCTATCTTTATAAATTTGAGTTCTTACTTATTGGGGTTTGCTTAAGGTGAAAACATGCCCAAACTTTTTTTTTAAGTTTGAAGTTTTCCTACAAGTGTATGTTTTTAAAAAACCCCAAACTATTGTTGCATCCTTTGTGTTTTTTCCAGTGTTTCAACATCATATGTATATCTATAAGTTCCTTGATTCAGTGAAAGGAGTGATTTAACTCTCTTCCCACTCAATTCTTCCTACGGAAGAGAGAAGAGAAACATGCAGAGAATCGGCGATCACTAGAATAGCAATAGGGTTAGGGGGCAGTGGCAGAAAGCAACTGAGCATCGGGGAAATCGAGGTAAATTAAAGGTATAGTATACCTGCCCCCAAGAGTTTGCAGCCTGGCCAGCCACAGCGAAATCAAACACACGTGAGATATTTGGACAGACAGATTCTAAGTCACAAAATGTCTTATTCTTTTATAGCCCACCCCCAAGATCTGGCCTAGATAGGCACAAAAAAGATAACAAATTCATTTATTCAACAATATTTACTGACTATCTGCTATGTACCAGGCACTGTTCTTATGCTTAGGATATAACCATGAACATAAAAGACACAAATTCCCACACTTTGTGGCACTAACATTTTAATGGGTGAAGATGGACACTAAACACACAACATAATAATAAATAAATTCTATTTTATGTTAGAAGGAGATAAGTGCTATGAAAAAACGGGCAGGAAAAGGGAGGTTGAAAGGGTGCACGCGCGCGCGCGCGCGCGTGTGTGTGTGCGCGCGCGTGTGTGTGCGTGTGTGTGCGCGCGCGCGTGTGTGTGTGTGTGTGTGTGTGTGTGTGGTGGAGGGGTGGGCGGTCAGTATTAAATAGGGTAGTCAGAGTAGGCCTCATTAGGAAAGTGACAGTTAAGCAAAGACTTGGAGGAAGTGAGAGAGTTAGCCATCTGAATATCTGAGGGAAGAATGTTCCAGGCAGAGAAAAGAGCCAGTGTCAAGGCCCTGGATGGAGAGGAGCCAAGCTGATAGCTTAAACGAATAAATGGCTAGATATGTGATTACAAAGCAAGATGTTAGCAAGTATGAAAAACCCCATCCATACCTCATCCATACCACAAATGGAAGGTATGAGTACTTGAGCAGCTGCCGAATTGGAAAGAAGTTATCACAAGAGGATAGGTCTAGGTAGGCTTTCTGAAACTTGAGTTGTGGAAGGGAGGGGAGGGTGCATAGGGGATAGGAAATAGAGCCAGAGCCTCAAACTGCCCTACAGTCATTGTCCAGACTTGCAGGTTCCTGGAGGACCAGACGAAAAACCTGTCTTGAGAGTATTGAAAACTGATGTATGTGCTCTTATTCTGGGACTTTTGTTGAGTGGGGAAAACAAACAAACAAAAAAACCCCAAAACAAAAAATAAAGACAAAAACCGCATTTTCCATCAACATCTTCTAAATGCCAATTTCAGGGGCAAAATACTCAGACACTCAGCTTGTTTTCCCTAAAACTTGCTAGTCTTTCACACAGGGGTTGTTGTATTTATTTTCTTTATTTGCTTTACTGAATCACCACAGACTTGGTGGCTTAAAACAACACAAATTTATTTATTATCTTACAATTCTGGAGGTTAGAAGTCCTAAAATCAAGGTGTCAGCAAGGCTGTTTTCCTTCTGCAGGCTCTATGGATGAATATGTTTCCTTGCCTTTTCTGGTTAACTGGGGCCGCCCACATTCCTTGCCTTGTGGCCCCTTCCTCCATCTTCACAGGTAGCAATGGTTTGTCTAGTCTTTCTCATGTCAGATCACTGCGACCTTTGCTTCCATTGTCATGTCTCCTTCTTTGATTCTGCTGCCTCCTTCTTTCACTTATAAAGACCCTTGCAATTACATTGAACCCACTGGATAATCTAGCATAGTCTTCCTATTTTAAAGTTAGATGATAGCAACCTTAATTCCATTTGAGACCTTCAGTCCCCCTTTTTCTGGGGTTCAGGATAGGGACACCTTGCAGGGGGATGCATTGTTCTGCCTACCAAAGCAGGTAACTTGGGAATGGGGAGAGGGAGTCCATCCTGACTAGTTGTTTTGTAATTAACAGAAGCTCAAACGCTTTCTGAAATATTTGTCAAAGAAATTTTGATGGCACTGAATGTACCTTTCCTTTTATACTGTCACTGTTGAATGCCTCTTGTGTTTTCATTCACTGTACACTCCCTCCTCTAACAACTACTGAGGCACAAGGAATTTCAGAAAGCTATGGGATCTAAGTTGCTACAGCGCTTACAGTTCATCTTATCCAACTTTTCTTCTGATGCTAAAACTCATCCTACATTTTCTGGACAAATGTTCATTCAGCTTCTTAAACATTTCCAGTGGTTTAGAACAAGTCACTATGAGTTACTACTTTTTAATGTCTTGTTAGAAACTGTCCCTTCCTACTGAACTGAGCTGTGGGTCCTTGTAATTTCAAACTACTCTTTCTTCTTTTCTCTCTGAAGCTCTATAAATGTCTTCCTACCTCTGTTCACCATATATATATATATATATATATATATATATATATATATATATATATATATATATATTTTGTTGTTGTTTTTGCAGCTGCAAAGTACAGGGATCGAGCCCTGGACCTTGGCATTATCAGCATCATGCTCTAAGCAACTTAGCTAACAGGCCAGCCCTACCCTATAGGTACTTGAAGACTATTACCCCAGTAAGACTTCTGTTCTCTAGCCAGAGAATGACCAGGCCTACCCATTCTGGTCTCCCTTTCCTGGAGGCTCTCTAGTTTGTTAACGTCCTTTTGCAACTGTGGAACACAGAACTGGATATATGACTCCATGGCAGAGTCCACTGGGATATCACTTCCTTTGACAAGCTTTTTACCTAAGTGGCCCGAACTTGCACTTTGCGTCTTTTTTTTTAAGAGTCACACTGTTCACTCATATTGAGTTTGTCAGTAATAAAATCCTGCAGATCTTTTTCATATGAATTTTGGCTAACTATGATCTCTTCCATCTTGTATTTGTGCAGTAGATTTTTTTTTTAAAAAACCTAAAACCAGACTTTATGTTTGTCTCTGTTAAGTTTAATCGCACTGGTTTAGATCCACTATTCCAGTCTGTTCCAGATAATTAGAAATCTTGATGCATTTGAATCTGAATCATCAGACTAGTTTGCTCCCCTAAATTTGGATCATTGCAAAGTTTATGCCCACTTAATTTTCAGGAAAAGGTTCCTGTCATTTAAAATGTAATTTTATCTCCTTTTTTTTCTGTATTTATACTCACTTTTAGCATAATGGAAATTAGCATTGTCCTTCAGTTCAAATAATCAGTTTAACCTAAACAAATTTTGTTTATTTTCTTTCTTTAGAGCAGAGAACTGTAATCACTTTTCCCATATCTGATTATAACAGCTACAGATTAATTTTCTGTTCAAAGTGTATTTTTACTTTCAAAAGGAGAGAACAGAACTGTGGTTATTATAGGTGGGAAAAGGGGAGGGAGAGGGGAGTTAGTGAGAAGTTGGTTAAGGGTCACAAGAATGATTACGTTTTGTGAAGATGAATATACTAATTATCTCAATTTGATCATCATATATTACACACAGGCATTGATATTCAACTCTGTACCCACAAATATGTATAATCGATTGTGTTTCAATAAAAAAGTATATTTCTAAACAAGTAAAAAAATTGATCACAGAATTTTCTAGATACAAGGTTTTTTTTTTTTTGGTGGCTGGCTGGTGTTACAACACTGCACTCTTACCAGCTGAGCTAACGGGCCAGCCGAATGTATAAGTTTACTTAGAACAGAGTCTCTCATAGTGTGGCCCACAGGCCACATACATCTGTACCAGCTGGCTATTTTCTAAAAATGCAGTCCCTGCGCCCCATTCAGACCTTTAGAGTCTCCGGTAGTGGGGCTCAGAAATCATTATTTTACATAAACCACAGGTGATTCTTATGGATGCCCAAGCTCAAGAACCCTGCTTTAAGATTTCAACGGTGATCTACAGCACTGGGTCTCAACCCTACCTGTACCTTAGAATCACCTGGAGCCCCTTAAAGTCTGACGTCCAGACCACACCTTGTACTAATTAATTTAAAATCTCTGGGGGCAGAACCCCAGAATCTGAATGTTTGAAAACATTCCCCAGGTGATTCAAATGTGCAGACATGATTGAGAAACACTGATGTATATTTAAGAAACTGTCAAATTTCATAAAACCCTTTTAGCTCATAAAATGTCACCTGTTTACTTTAAACTTTGAATTACTTGTCCTAGAGTAAAAAGTGACTTATCACTGTGAAAGGAGACGCAAGGGGCCTCTTGTTCAGCACTAAGAGTTCTAACATTAACTGCCATCATTATTCAGACAAGGAAGGTCGAGGGACCACTACTGTATGTGCAGCACAGTGCTAAGCACTGCTGGCAGCACTGGGGAAGAATAAGCTAGTAGAAAGCATGGTCCTCAAGGAATTTAGTCTAGTTGGAGAGTCAAAGGAACCTGGGAGAAGCCAGAGTGAAAAGTAATACAGAAGCTTGTTGTAATGAAGTACAGTCATTTCTCAGTATCCGTGGAGGACTGGTTCCAGGACCTCCTGCAAATACCAAAATCCACAGGTGCTCAAATCCCTTATATAAAAAAGGCATAGTATTTGCACATAACCTACGCACATCCTTCCATATACTTTAAATCATCTATAGATTACTTACTTATAATACCTAATACAATGTAGATGCTGTTTTAGTCCGTTTTGTGTTGCTATAACAGAAATACCTGATACTGGGTAATTTATAAGGAAAAGAGGTTTATTTGGTTTACAATTCTGGGACAGCTGCATCTGGCAGGGGCCTCAGGCTGCGCTGCTTCTACTCATGGCAGAAAGTCCAGTGGGTACAAGCAGATCACATGGGGGGGAGGGAGAGGGAGAGGGAGAGAGAGTTTAAAGCAATGAGCTCTTGTGGGAACTAATAGAGTGAGAACTCACTCATTAATCAAATTTCCACATGAGTTTTGGAGGGGACAACGCATCCAAACGCCATCAGATGCTATTTAAATAGTCATTACCCTGCAGTGTTTAGGGAATAATGACGAGAAAAAAGTCTGTACATGTTCAGTACAGATGGAATTATTTTTCAAATATTTTTGATCCATGGATGTGGAACCCACAGATATGGAGGGCCAACTGTACTAAACTGGACATATGTTAAATGCTAGTTCAGAAGTTCAGCAGAGAAGGATTGGTGAGGTCTGCAGTAGTCAGGGAAAAATTTGCCAGCAGATAGGGTTTGAGCTGCATCTTGAAAACATTTCAGGATTTGAGCTGATGGTGGAATAAATGGGCAGCTTCCTGGATGAAGGGTATTGTATTAGTTCAGATGACTTCAAATGCACATAACAAAATTCCCCAGCTAACAGTGGCTTAAAAATATATGCACATTTATTATCCCACTTGTCTTAGTCTGCTTGAGCTGCTAAAACAAAATACCATAGACTGAGTGGTTTAAACAACAAACACTTACTTCTCACAGCTCTGGAGGCTGTAAGTCTAAGATCAAAGTGCTGGCACATCTGGTGTCTGGTGAGGGCCCTCTTCCTGGTTTGCAGATGGCTGCCTTCTTGCTGTATCCTCACATGGTGGAGAGAAGAGGGCTATGGTCTCTTCCTCTTCTTATAAGGACACAAATCGATCGTGGGGCCTCCACCCTCAGGACCTCATCTAAACCTAATTACTTCCCAAAGGCTCCACGCCCACATATCATCAGATTGGGGGCTAGGGCTTCAACATATGAATTTTGGGAGGACACAAGCATTCAGTCCAAAGCACCACTTAACAAGAAATTGAGAGCTGTGCAGTCCCAGGGTCTGTGAAGCACCTCAAGAATATCATCAATATTTTTGTCTTTTTGCTCTGAAATCCTCAGTGCGATAGCAATGTCTTCCCTCGTGGTTCCAAGATGGCTGCCACAGCACTAAGCATCACATACTATCTCTAGTATCTCAAGGAAGAGATTACTGGAGCCCTTTTCCACATTCATCTCTTTTTCAGGGAGGAAAAATCTTTCCCAGAAGCTCCCTCAGAGTCCTCCTCATGTCTCATTAGCCAGAACTAAGTCACCTGGTTATCCCTATATCCATCACTAGTAAAAGTTTGCATGTCTGGCTTAAAATCATTGTGATTTATCCCTTGGGGCAGAGTGCGTTGTCACCTGTAACATAATCAAGGTTCTGTTACTAAGAAATTAGGGGGATTGACTGGTAGGCAACAAGCCATGTCTGGCACAGATGTAATGTGAATGAAAACTTACACAGCAATAAAGAGACCAGCCAAGTTAGAACAGGGCACACGTAATGTGGAAATAAGATTGGCTTAGAAGAGAGGAAGCAGACTGTGAAGGCCTTAAAAGCCAAGCAGAAGAATCTAGAGTTAATACAGTAGGAAAGAGAGAGCTATTGAAGAGTTCAGAGTAGGAGGAGAATGTGATAAAAGCAATATTTGAGGACGATCAAGGTGACATTAGTGTGTAGGATGGATTGGAATCAAAGTGACCAGTTAGGGTGGGAATAGAGTGCTAAAGATAGAGTCAAGAGAAATAATAAAAGAAAAATCAACAGGAGTGGGCAAGTGCTAGTTTGGGGTATGGAGGAGCTGGATTAAAGATAATGTCCAGATTTCTAGTCTCGGTGACTAGGAGAATGATAGGGACAAAGAAAATTGGGAGGGACACCTGGCTGGGGGAAAAAAAGGAATGATGAGTTTGTTTTAGGATATATTAAATTTGAGGTGTTAGCTTTTTGAGTGGATATGTTCAATGGGCAGATGTATTTTTAGGGATTAGAAATAGCACCTGGTCCTAGAGATTTAGCATAATAGTGTAATGGTTAGGAACAGGGAGGGACTCTGGAGCTAGATTGCTAGGGGTTGAAGCCTGAGCCAGCTCATGTGACCACGTGCTAGTTATCTAACCTTTCTGTGCTTCAGTTCCCTCATCCATAAAACAGAGATAATAATACCTGCATCACAGAGTTGTTGTGAGAATTATATGAGGTAGGACATGTAAAAGACTTAGAAGAGTCCCTGGCACATAGGAGATGCTAACTATCATTATTCTTTGGGTGTCATCAGCTTAGAGGTGGGCCTAGAGCCCTGCTGTGGATGTGCTCTTCGAGTGTCCTTAAATGAGCTACTGCTATTAGAGCAAAACACACCAGAATCCTTCATTATAAAACAGGTCCTTATGGGAGACTCAGAAAGAACCTAAGATTTTAGACTGCTGCAGCTGAAATTGACCTTGGCAATTTTGTAGTCCAGTGTTTCTTATTATTTTTTAGCCACAGAGCCCTTTGTTTAAACAAAATTTTACACAAAAGCCCACGATCTAAAACAGAGAAAACTAGAGCCACTCTGGTTGGTGTTAGGTGAAAGGCAGGGTGCTCTGCCCACCCAACCTCTTCCTCACCCCCTCTGATATACCATCCCTTAACCCAAGGGCTCTATGGAACACACTTTGGTAAACACTGAAGTTCAAACCCTTAGACAGTAAATGCAAGTGTGCTCCAAAGAGATCAAGTGGCCTGAACAGGCCACAGAGCGAGTAGTGGTCGAACTGGGATCAGAAACCAGCTCCCCTGATACTTATGCTGAGGAGAGTGAGTGACTCTTAGGTGCGAGCACTGTGCTAGATGTGCCATTATGGTCAAGACTCTCTGCAGGGCCTGTGAGATCCATTACTTAGCTTTTGTCTGCATCGTTGGTACCTCCATTCTGGTCTACAGGTCTTCAAGTGGGTGTCTGTCCCTGGAAGCCACCCCGGATCTCAGAAATCATTGTGTCTGGAAATAAAGGATTGGAAAATATGGTCCGGAAAGGGATTGAATCAAGTGAGTTTGTGTGTGTGCGTGACTGAGATATACTTCTTTATTAATACATTAAATAACAATATTTAGTAGGGTGTCTAATTACTCAAAATTCTATCATAATATGAGCAATATTTCAAGATATCTGCAGCAAGTGTACTATATAAAAATATCTGCATTTTTTTTTTAATAGGCAGGTTGGTTGCAGAGATATTCTTTTTTTTTTCTTGAATCATAATTGATTATACATATTTTGGGGGTTCAATGTTGACATCTGTTGATCAAATCAATATTACTAGTATATATATATTGTTACAAATTGTAATTATTCTTTATGCCCTTTGTCCAATCTCTCCCTACCTCCCTCTCCCTACCCCCTCCCACCACTTATAGCCCTAGATTTCTTCTCTCCCTCTGAAAGAGTAATGGTTACTCTGTTGATTTGTTGCCTAGATGATCTGTCCAATGCTGACAGGTGTGTTCAAGTCCCCCAATATTATCATAGAGCAGATGCTTCTTTTGTCACTCTGGAATGGGGTTTGTGGAGAGAGACACCCTCTTCTTTTCTTTGGTCTCTGCTGGTGACTCTCCTTGTGTCAATGCACTCCAGTGGCTGGTGGACCATCTCCATGGTGGTTGTGATGTCTAGCCACTTTCACAGCAGCCATGGTTACTGTGGCGGCTGTTGTGGGTCACCCGCATGGAGGTGATATTTTTGGCAAGCTCCTTGGCACGGGCAGTGTGCCTGGTTGTCGGGGGGTCTGGTCCTGGCTCTATGCCTCAGATCCCTGGTCGGGCCCCAAGGCACTGGTGGTGTGCCTGGTTGTGGGTGGAGTGTCCGGTCCCCGGCTCCATACTTAAGGTCCCCTGGCAGGCCCCAAGGTGCTGGTGTAGTGCCTGGGCCAGAACTAATTTGTTGTCCTTTGCTTACTTCTAAAATGGGGGAACTTCCTGTGGGAACCAGTACTTGAGCTGTGTGGTTGAGCTAAATTGCTGCTTTGCTGCTGTTTCCCTAGGGAAGGCTTTTTGTGCAGCTCAGGGTTGTTTTTTTTTTTTTTAATTTTATTTTGTCGATATACATTTTGGCTGATTATTGCTCCCCATCACCAAAACCTCCCTCCCCTCTCCCTCCCCCCCAACAATGTCCTTTCTGTTTGCTTGTCATATCAACTTCAAGTAGTTGTGGTTGTTATATCTTCTTCCCCACCCCCCCGGTTTTGTGTGTGTGTCTGTGTGTGTGAATTTATATATTAATTTTTAGCTGCCACCAATAAGTGAGAACATGTGGTATTTCTCTTTCTGTGCCTGACTTGTTTCACTTAATATAATTCTCTCAAGGTCCATCCATGTTGTTGCAAATGGCAGTATTTCATTCGTTTTTATAGCTGAGTAGTATTCCATTGTGTAGATGTACCACATTTTCCGTATCCACTCATCTGATGATGGACATTTGGGCTGGTTCCAACTCTTGGCTATTGTAAAGAGTGCTGCGATGAACATTGGGGAACAGGTATACCTTCGACTAGATGATTTCCATTCCTCTGGGTATATTCCCAACAGTGGGATAGCTGGGTCGTATGGTAGATCTATCTGCAATTGTTTAAGGAACCTCCATACCATTTTCCATAGAGGCTGCACCATTTTGCAGTCCCACCAACAATGTATGAGAGGTCCTTTTTCTCCGCAACCACGCCAGCATTTATCGTTCAGAGTCTTTTGGATTTTAGCTATCCTAACTGGGGTTAGATGGTATCTCAATGTGGTTTTGATTTGCATTTCCCGGATGCTGAGTGATGTTGAGCATTTTTTCATATGTCTGTTGGCCATTTGTATATCTTCCTTAGAGAAATGCCTACTTAGCTCTTTTGCCCATTTTTTAATTGGGTTGCTTGTTTTCTTCTTGTAAAGTTGTTTGAGTTCCTTATATATTCTGGATATTAATCCTTTGTCAGATGTATATTTGCAAATATTTTCTCCCACTCTGTTGGTTGTCTTTTAACTCTTTTAATTGTTTCTTTTGCTGTGCAGAAGCTTTTTAGTTTGATATAATCCCATTTGTCTATTTTTCCTTTGGTTGCCCGTGCTTTTGGGGTCGTATTCATGAAGTCTGTGTCCAGTCCTATTTCCTGAAGTGTTTCTCCTATGTTTTCTTTAAGAAGTTTTATTGTTTCAGGGTGTATATTTAAATCCTTAATCCATTTTGAGTTGATTTTAGTATACGGTGAGAGGTATGGATCTAGTTTCATTCTCCTGCATATGGATATCCAGTTATCCCAGCACCATTTGCTGAGGAGGCAGTCCCTTCCCCAGTGAATAGGATTGGTGCATTTGTCAAAGATCAGATGGCAGTAAGTGTGTGGGTTGATTTCTGGATTCTCTATTCTATTCCATTGGTCAGTGTGTCTGTTTTTATGCCAGTACCATACTGTTTTGGTTATTATAGCTTTGTAATATAGCTTAAAGTCAGGTAGTGTTATGCCTCCAGCTTTATTTTTTTTTGCTCAGCATTGCTTTGGCTATGTGTGGTCTTTTATTGTTCCATATAAATGACTGGAGAGTTTTTTCCATTTCTGAGAAAAATGTCTTTGGAATTTTGATGGGGATTGCATTGAATTTGTATACCACTTTGGGTAGTATGGACATTTTCACTATGTTGATTCTTCCAGTCCAAGAGCATGGGATATCTTTCCATCTTCTTGTATCCTCTCTAATTTCTCTCAGCAGTGGTTTGTAGTTCTCATTATAGAGATTTTTCACATCCTTGGTTAACTCAGTTCCTAAGTATTTTATTTTTTTGGTGGCTATTGTAAATGGGCAGGCTTTCTTGATTTCTCGTTCTGCATGTTCACTATTGGAGAAAAGAAATGCTACTGATTTTTGTGTGTTGATTTTGTATCCTGCTACTGTGCTGAAATCATTTACCAATTCCAAGAGTTTTTTTGTAGAGGTTTCAGGCTGTTCGATATATAGGATCATGTCATCTGCAAACAGGGACAGTTTGACTTCATCTTTTCCAATCTGGATGCCCTTTATTTCCTTCTCTTCTCTGATTGCTCTGGCTAGTACTTCCAACACTATGTTGAATAGGAGTGGTGAGAGTGGGCATCCTTGTCTAGTTCCTTTTCTTAAAGGAAAAGCTTTCAGTTTTTCCCCATTCAGGATGATATTGGCAGTGGGTTTGGCATATATGGCTTTAATTATGTTGAGATACTTTCTCTCTATACCTAACTTATAGAGGGTCTTTTTCATGAATGAGTGCTGAACTTTATCAAATGCTTTTTCAGCATCTATAGAGATGATCATATGGTCCTTGTGTTTGAGTTTATTAATATGGTGTATCACATTTATTGATTTGCGTATGTTTTTTTTTTTTTTTTTTTTTTTTTTTTTTTTTTTAATTTTATTTTGTCGATATACATTGTAGCTGATTAATGCTCCCCATCACCAAAACCTCCCTCCCTTCTCCCTCCCCCCCTCCCCCCGAACCATGTCCTTTCTGTTTGTTTGTTGTATCAACTTCAAATAATTGTGGTTGTTATATCTTCTTACCCCCCCCCCCGGTTTGTGTGTGTATGTGTGTATGTGTGTGTGTGAATTTATATATTAATTTTTAGCTCCCACCAATAAGTGAGAACATGTGGTATTTCTCTTTCTGTGCCTGACTTGTTTCACTTAATATAATTCTCTCGAGGTCCATCCATGTTGTTGCAAATGGCAGTATTTCATTCGTTTTTATAGCTGAGTAGTATTCCATTGTGTAGATGTACCACATTTTCCGTATCCACTCATCTGATGATGGGCATTTGGGCTGGTTCCAACTCTTGGCTATTGTAAAGAGTGCTGCGATGAACATTGGGAAACAGGTATACCTTCGACTTGATGATTTCCATTCCTCTGGGTATATTCCCAACAGTGGGATGGCTGGGTCGTATGGTAGATCTATTTGCAATTGTTTAAGGAACCTCCATACCATTTTCCATAGAGGCTGCACCATTTTGCAGTCCCACCAACAATGTATGAGAGTTCCTTTTTCTCCGCAGCCTCGCCAGCATTTATCGTTCATACTCTTTTGGATTTTAGCCATCCTAACTGGGGTTAGATGGTATCTCAATGTGGTTTTGATTTGCATTTCCCGGATGCTGAGTGATGTTGAGCATTTTTTCATATGTCTGTTGGCCATTTGGATATCTTCCTTAGAGAAATGCCTACTTAGCTCTTTTGCCCATTTTTTAATTGGGTTGCTTGTTTTCTTCTTGTAAAGTTGTTTGAGTTCCTTATATATTCTGGATATTAATCCTTTGTCAGATGTATATTTTGAAAATATTTTCTCCCACTCTGTTGGTTGTCTTTTAACTCTTTTAATTGTTTCTTTTGCTGTGCAGAAGCTTTTTAGTTTGATATAATCCCATTTGTTTATTTTTCCTTTGGTTGCCCGTGCTTTTGGGGTCGTATTCATGAAGTCTGTGCCCAGTCCTATTTCCTGAAGTGTTTCCCCTATATTTTCTTTAAGAAGTTTTATTGTCTCAGGATGTATATTTAAATCCTTAATCCATTTTGAGTTGATTTTAGTATACGGTGAGAGGTATGGATCTAGTTTCATTCTCCTGCATATCGATATCCAGTTATCCCAGCACCACTTGCTGAAGAGGCAGTCCCTTCCCCAGTGAATAGGCTTGGTGCCTTTGTCAAAGATCAGATGGCAGTAAGTGTGAGGGTTGATTTCCGGATTCTCTATTCTATTCCATTGGTCAGTGTGTCTGTTTTTATGCCAGTACCATACTGTTTTGGTTATTATAGCTTTGTAGTATACCTTAAAGTCAGGTAGTGTTATGCCTCCAGCTTTATTTTTTTTGCTGAGCATTGCTTTGGCTATTCGTGGTCTTTTATTGTTCCATATAAATGTCTGAATAGTTTTTTCCATTTCTGAGAAAAATGTCTTTGGAATTTTGATGGGGATTGCATTGAATTTGTATATCACTTTGGGTAGTATGGACATTTTCACTATGTTGATTCTTCCAATCCAAGAGCATGGAATATCTTTCCATCTTCTTGTATCCTCTCTAATTTCTCTCAGCAGTGGTTTGTAGTTCTCATTATAGAGATTTTTCACCTCCTTGGTTAACTCAATTCCTAAGTATTTTATTTTTTTGGTGGCTATTGTAAATGGGCAGGCTTTCTTGATTTCTCCTTCTGCATGTTCACTATTGGAGAAAAGAAATGCTACTGATTTTTGTGTGTTGATTTTGTATCCTGCTACTGTGCTGAAATCATTTATCAATTCCAACAGTTTTTTTGTAGAGGTTTGAGGCTGTTCGATGTATAGGATCATGTCATCTGCAAACAGGGACAGTTTGACTTCATCTTTTCCAATCTGGATGCCCTTTATTTCCTTCTCTTCTCTGATTGCTCTGGCTAGTACTTCCAACACTATGTTGAATAGGAGTGGTGAGAGTGGGCATCCTTGTCTAGTGCCTGTTCTTAAAGGAAAAGCTTTCAGCTTTTCCCCATTCAGGATGATATTGGCAGTGGGTTTGGCATATATGGCTTTAATTATGTTGAGATACTTTCCCTCTATACCTAACTTATAGAGGGTCTTTGTCATGAATGAGTGCTGAACTTTATCAAATGCTTTTTCAGCATCTATAGAGATGATCATATGGTCCTTGTGTTTGATTTTATTAATTTGGTGTATCACATTTATTGATTTGCGTATGTTGAACCAACCTTGCATCCCTGGGATGAATCCCACTTGATCGTGATGAATAATTTTTCGTATGTGTTGCTGTATTCTGTTTGCTAGTATTTTAGTGAGGATTTTTGCATCTATATTCATCAAGGATATCGGTCTGTAGTTTTCTTTTTTGGTTATATCTTTACCTGGTTTTGGTATCAGGATGATGTTTGCTTCATAGAATGAGTTTGGGAGATTTGCGTCCGTTTCAATCTTTTGGAATAGTTTGTAAAGAATCGGTGTCAATTCCTCTTTGAATGTTTGGTAAAATTCTGCTGTGAATCCATCTGGTCCTGGGCTTTTCTTTGTTGGGAGCCTTCTGATAACAGCTTCAATCTCCTTTATTGTTATTGGTCTGTTCAAATTTTCTACGTCTTCACGGTTCAGTTTTGGGAGCTTGTGTGTGTCCAGAAATTTATCCATTTCCTCCAGATTTTCAAATTTGTTGGCGTATAGTTGTTTATAGTAGTCTCGAATGATTCCTTGTATTTCAGATGAATCAGTTGTAATATCGCCTTTTTCATTTCTAATTTTGGTTATTTGAGTCTTCTCTCTTCTTTTTTTTGTTAGCCATGCTAATGGTTTGTCAATTTTATTTATCTTTTCAAAAAACCAACTTTTTGATTCGTTGATCTTTTGAATTGTTTTTTGGTTTTCAATTTCATTCAGTTCTGCTCTGATCTTAATGATTTCTTTCCGTCTGCTAACTTTAGGATTGGATTGTTCTTGTTTTTCTAGTTCTTTAAGGTGAAGTGTTAGGTTGTTTACTTGCCATCTTTCCATTCTTCTGAAGTGAGCATTTAATGCAATAAATTTTCCCCTCAATACTGCTTTTGCAGTATCCCACAGGTTTTGGTATGATGTATCATTGTTTTCATTAGTTTCAATAAATTTTTTGATTTCCTGCTTGATTTCTTCTTGGACCCATATGTCATTAAGTAGAATGCTGTTTAATTTCCATGTGTTTGTATAGTTTCCAGAGTTTTGTTTGTTATTAATTTCTAGTTTTAATCCATTGTGGTCTGAGAAGATACATGGGATAATTCCAATTTTTTTGAATTTATTGAGACTTGATTTGTGACCTAATATGTGATCTATCTTGGAGAATGATCCATGTGCTGATGAGAAGAATGAATATTCTGAGGTTGTTGGGTGGAATGTTCTGTAGATATCTGCCAATTCCAATTGGTCTAGAGTCTTGTTTAGATCTTGTGTTTCTCTACTGATTCTTTGCCTAGATGATCTGTCTAATATTGACAGTGGAGTGTTCAGGTCCCCTGCTATTATGGTATTAGTGTCTATTTCCTTCTTTAGGTCTAATAGAGTTTGTTTTATAAATCTGGCTGCTCCAACATTGGGTGCGTACATATTTATGATTGTTATGTCTTCTTGATGGATCAGTCCTTTTATCATTAAGTAGTGTCCCTCATTGTCTCTTTTTATGGTTTTTAGTTTAAAGTCTATTTTGTCAGATATAAGAACAGGTACTCCAGCTCGTTTTTCTTTTCTGTTTGCATGGTAAATCTTTTTCTATCCTTTCACTCTTAGTCTATGTGAATCTTTATGGGTGAGGTGGGTCTCTTGTAGGCAGCATATAGTTGGGTCCTGCTTTTTGATCCAGTCAACCAGTCTATGTCTTTTAATTGGGGAATTTAAGCCTTTTACATTAAGAGTTGTTATAGAAAGGTGTTGATTTATTCCTAGCATTTTATTGGTTGTTTGGTTGTCTTAGGTGTCTTTTGTTCCTTGCTTTCTGATTTACTGTTTGGTTTCTGTGTTTGTTGGTTCCTTAGGTTGTAGATAGTGTTTTTGTTAGCTTGTTTTCTCTTCATGAATGCCATTTTTATTATACTAGTGGGTTTAGATTTTTCTTGTGTTTTCATGGCAGTGGTAGTTATTTTTCAGGAACCAAACCCAGTACTCCCTTGAGGATTTCTTGTAAGGGTGGTCGTGTGGTAGTGAACTCCCGCAGTTTTTGTTTGTCTGAGAAATATACTATTTGCCCTTCATTTCGGAAGGATAGCCTTGCAGGGTAGAGTATTCTTGGCTGGCAATCTTTGTCTTTTAGTATTTTGAAAATATCATCCCATTCCTTTCTAGGTTTTAGGGTTTGTGATGAAAAGTCTGATGTTAACCTGATTGGGGCTCCCGTATAGGTGATTTGACGCTTCTCTCTTGCAGCTTTTAAGATTCTCTCTTTGTCTCTGAGTTGTGCCAATTTGACTATGACATGTCTTGGAGAAGATCTTTTTGGGTTGAATACATTTGGAGATCGTTGAGCTTCCTGGATCTGAAGATCTGTGATTTTTCCTATACCTGGGAAGTTTTCTGCCATTATTTCGTTGAAAATGTTTTCAATGGAATCTCCATTTTCCTCCCCTTCTGGAATTCCCATGACTCAGATATTTTAGCGCTTAAGGTTGTCTGATATCTCTCTCAGATTTTCTTCAATGTCCTTGATTCTTTTTTCTTTCTTTTTGTCTGCTTGTGTTATTTCAAACAGCCCATCTTCAAGTTCAGAGGTTCTCTCTTCAACTTCGACAAGCCTGCTAGTTAAACTCTCTGTTGTGTTTTTTATTTCGCTGAATAACTTCTTCAGTTCAGCCTGTTCTGCTACATTTTTTTTCAGGACATTGATTTCCTTGTACATTTCCTCTTTCAGATCCTGTATACTTTTCCTCATTTCATCATGATGTCTAGCTGAGTTTTCTTGTATCTCATTCAGTTTCCTTAGAATTATCACTCAAAATTCCTTGTCAGTCATTTCAAGGGCTTCTTGTTCTATAGGATCTAGAGTTTGAGATTTATTAACTTTTGGTGGTGTACTTTCTTGATTTTTTGTATTTCTGGTATCTTTTTTTTGGTGTTTATTCATTGTGGCAGGGGGTTTCACAGTCCACCGGTTTGAGACTAATGACTAACTAGGATGTTGCTGTGGTTGCCAATTTGGTATGGCTCCCTCCGTGACTGCTCAGTTGGCCTCTGGTGCCTTGTGTGTGTGGTTGCCTCGGGTCTTGGGCTTCTCCAGGGAGCCGCCTTTCTGGTCAGCTTGGACTCTGCTGGGCTGGTGGATCACGTACCACTGGGTGTGTGATCTCTGTTGAGCTTTCACTTCCTGTGCAGGACTTCTCCCCGTTCCGTGTGCTCTGGCCCAGGCTGTTAGAACGTGCAGTGGCGACCCCATAGGGTGTGTGGTTTCTGTTGAGTCTCCGCCTCCCTGGCCGCACGTCTCCCCACTCTGTGCGCACTGTGCTGGGCTGGGACGTGTCTTCTGCACCCCTCCTCTATCAGCTGGGCCTTCAAGACCCTGCTCGGCACCGCCTCACCCAGGAAGTCTACCAGGTTTCTGCTAGGCACAGACGACCGGTCGCTCTGGGTGCCTTTGTAGCACTGTGTAGATCTTTCTCGGGTCTTGTTCACCTTTGTATCCCCCCGGCATAGACCGAATCTAGCGCCCGCCTGCAGCCAGCTCTGTGGCAGGTTCAAGCGGACCTGGGAACTCTCCTACCACACTATTCCCAACCAGAAATTCGTTAGGCTTTTTTCCAAACTGGTGGCCACAGAGATGGTGTCTGCCTCCCAGTAACAGGAAGTTTACCGGGGGCCGGAGTCCAGGGTGTGGTGGAGTGACAGTTGGCCTGCCCGTACTTCCTTGCCCTCCCAACACTGGCCGGGGACGCCCCATGCCACCAGCCCCGCCAGATAACCGCGGAGGTAGTGGGAGGGGAGGCCAGCCCGCAGGCTCTGGAAAGCCCGGCGCCGGGCCAAGCAAATGGGAGGGCTCAGTGGCAGCCGAGGGCGGAGCTGCCAGCACCTTGGAAAATGGAGGCAGCGCCGGGGCAGTGAGTGGCCTGGTGATGCAGGCGGGCCCGGAACAGAGCTGGGCCAGGGGTCACTCACAGTGCTGTGCCAGGTCGGGTGCTCACTCTCTGCCTCTGGTTTGTTGCCTTCCCCATTCTCGGCCGCTGCCGCCTCGGGCTGTTCAGTCGTGGCGCGGCTCGTGCGCTCCCAGGAATCTTCTTTAATGCCGGCCTGAAACCTCGAATCCTGAATAGGGCAGCTGGCTGCCTTCAGCGCGGCCCCGGCCTCCGGGGTCCTGTCTGCATCCACAGCAGCCCTGGCACCGTGTTCCCTGTTTCGAGACTCGCTTTTGCAGCTAAGAAACAGTTCTTTTCCTGCTCCACACTTCAAAGCTGTTGCCTGTAAATGAGGCAGCCTCTCCTGCCGGGGGCAAAGTGGCGGTCACCCCCCCACGACCGGCCAGCAGCTGCGGTCGTCCCTTAAGAGATGGCGAGAGGAAGGTCCACAGGTTTCCCGGTTGCCTGAGGCCCAGTGGCCGCCTTTTCCACCTCAGCTACTCCACGCCAACCACCACAGCCTCCGCCATCTTGAAACCCGGCTGCAGCTCAGGGTTTAATGGTTGACCTGATGGGTCCTTCTGGCTCTCCAGAGACCCAGTGCACCTGGGTTGTGTAGAAACTCTGATCTGGGCCTGAGTCTTTTCATCAAACTGCACCCCATGCAATTCTATATTCCTGACCAGTCTCCTTTGAGTGGTCCTGTGCTGATTGGGGGGTGGATCTGCTGTCCTTGCTGTGCCCCAGTGTTCTCCCGGTGGGCCTGTCTTCCCCACCTCCCATGCTCCAAACAGTTCCCATGGGATGGGCCGTCTGCTGGTCCCTTGCAATGACTCACCGGCCTCTGTGTGGCTCCTTTTTTTCAGTTGTTGTGGCTCCTCGCTTCTATGTGGGTCCATGAGAACCCTATTAGTGTTCTTGCTGTCCTGGGGGCCACCAAGGCCCTCTTCTCCTCTGCCGCCTCCAAGCAACTCCATCTGAAGGGCACAGCTGCAGCTTCTGCCAGCTCCTGCTCCATGTGCAAAGCAGCTCCAGCTTTAAAGGAGTTGCAGCCCGAAATGCTCAGAGCAGTTTTTTCTTTTTCTCATTGTGGCTTCTCCCGCCTTTGTGAACTCTGTAGGTTTCTCCTCCTCTTCCCCTGAGCTCCAGCAGCCCCAGCTTGGCTGTTGGTGCTTTTTTATAGTTGTAAATTGGTTGATTTGTGGGAGAGAGTGATGCTGGGGACCATTTATTCTGCAATCTTGACCAGAAGCCTATCTGCAATTTCTGTTGTTATCAAATCACAAGTACTGAAAATATTATTGTGGTTTGTTGTTTACTTTAATAATTAAAGGAACTGCTAAATTTCAGTTAAGAGTTTGTGAACATAAAGATTTAATTTTTCCCACATATGAGGGTACTTGAAAAAATTGTGGAAAAATAGAATGAAAAGATAATACAAATCTTTCCATGAACTTTTTGAAGTACTCTCATATGTTCATAGAGCCCTAACTTCTTTCCCTGTACCTCAGATTAAGAACCCTTGAATTAGAAGGTAAAATAAATCCCATATATAAGAAATTGACATAAAAATTAATTGATGATGTGTAATTCATACCACAATGTGATATAATATATTAGTGTCTTTTTAAAAGAAAAAAGCTATGTTTTAAGCTTTATTGAGGTGTGATTGACAAATAAAAGTCATATACATTTAACATGTAAAACTTGATGTTTTTATGTACTTATTTTTATTGACTTCTATTAAATCCCTAATGAAGAGGTTGGCTGGATGGACTGTCTTTCCACTGTAAAGCCACTGAATGCTTATGTGAACAGTCAGCTTGAAAAGGGAATAAATAACATCTGGAAGAGTGAAGTTGCTAGGAAACTTACACATTTCAGTTCATAAGAGTGCTAAGGTCTCCATCAATAAATTCTGTACCAGAACTGAACAGGGCATTCAGTGTTTTCCTGGCCTTTCTCACTGACATAAAATTTTAATGAAGGGGGCCTTTTAGAGCACAGGACTTGAGCCAATCGAGAATAGAGCACTAGACAAGAAATACAGAGGTAAGAGTTCTATTCCCAGCTCTGTTGCCTACTTGGGCAAGTAACTTGACCCCTGTGGGCAAAATGAAGAGGTTGAAGCACACAAGGGCTCTTCTGATTTTAAAATGTCTGTCATTCCATATCAAGAGTTTGCAACAAGTAGCCCCCATCTTATGCCGAAGAGCTGGCTGCAGCCTTTTCAGTCACACTTGCAGAGTTAGGTTGTTGTCATCATCAATAGTGTTATAAAGGGCGAGGTAAGAAGTTTGGAATCTGAGCTCTCTCCTCCAAATCTCCACTGCAAAGGAAGAGAATAATATATTATTTCCTAAGTGATGCATCAGTTCACAGTTTGGCAGATCATAATGTCTTGGGATCATTCTGCTTCAAAATCTATTGAGTCGAAAGAGAAAATGTAGTCTGGCTGGTTGGCTGAGCTGATCGGAGCGTGGTGCTGATAACACCAAGGTCAAGGGTTCAATCCCTGTACCGGCCAACTGCCAAAGAAAAAAAAAAAGGAAAGAGAATATGGAGATCATAGTGCAGAGATAAGTAAGGGTGGCGTGACAGTGTGTGTGTGTGTGTGTGTGTGTGTGTGTGTGTGTGTGTGTGTGTGTGAGAGAGAGACAGACAGAGAGAAACAACGTGAGAGAGAGACACACACATACACAGAGAAACAAAGAAAGACACAGAAAGAGACAGAGAGATAAAGACAGACATGTAGACAGGGAGAAAGTGGTAGAGGTGAAAATGAGAAGTGTGTCAGTGTCAGCTGGCTAGTCTAGTGGGAAAAAAGCATACATCCTGCCACTTTCCCTGATGTGACATGGATGGAAAAAACCTGGGAAATATTCTGGGGAGATCATTCCACCAGCTCAGCGCTTAGGTCATCCGGTCTCCAAAAGCCAGAGTCTATTCTTACATCTTTCATTCATTCATTAATTCAATAAACATTTACTGAGTATTTATTATGAGAAGAGATTGGTGAAAAAATATGGTCGTGTTCTCTGCCATAAAGAAGCTCCCAGCTACTACTGGGTCTGGGCCAGTGAACAGACAATTGCATGAGGGAAGTCCAGGGTGTTAGGGGAGCACATGGGTGAAATCTCCCTAATTCAGCCTTGGCTGGTTTAAGGAGAGTTTCTTTGTAGAAAGTCACATCACCTGAAGGAGGAGCAAGAGCCATCCTCGTGGGGAGAGAGTGGGGCGAGAAGGAACGTTCTAGGCAGAAGTGGGCCCATGGATTATTTTAATCTCATCTTTGTGCTTAGCAGTGTTTTATAAATGTTCTTTATTGAGCATGTATTACATTTATACAAGGAGAATTATAAAATATGAAGGATAGGAATAGCCCTCAGGTCAACTGGCTCCCTTGTGCAGAGAGCACAATGAGAACTCCCTTAAGTCTGTGACATACCGCCAGGGAGAGAAGGGAACACTACACTTATTAATACTGATAACAGTAATGGATGATATTTGTTGAGTGCTTACTACATGTCAGCATTTTCTATGTACCTCGTCTAATCCTTCCAATAATTGTATAAGTTAGGTATAACTATTATCATCTCCATTCAATGGATTAGGAAACCAAGGCCCAGAAGTCACACAGCTGGTAAGCGGTAGAGGCAGGAATCAAATCCAGGCAGTCCAGAGCCAGAGCCGGGCTCTTAACTGCTACACTATATCGTCCCTGAAGAGTGCGATATGATTTTGAAGAAATGATAAAAGAGATGCATGCAAGAGACTAACTAGTGTTCTAAATCAGCCCTCTTCTGAGAAACAACTTCTTGCCATCAGCTGACTATGTCTCTGTCTCCTCCAAATCCAGTGGGAAGGGGTGTCCTAATTTGTATGTGGAGAGGGAGATAAGATGCACAAACAGGATGAAGTGACTTTCCTAAGGTCACATGATAATCTGATGGCTGAGTGGGTTCCACCAATCTAGTTCAGCATCATAACTGCTGGACTCCGTTTTGCTTTGGCTACACCAGCAACGCTTATCTTGTGACACGTTTCTAATTTCCAAAACAATGACATAAGTATAAATGGTTTACTAAAATTCCCTGTAAAATAAAATGGTGTTGTTCTGTGATGCAATTCTTATACTAACCACATGGTGATGCTGCAGATAGATCTAGGGATTCAATTGGGTAGGAAGGGTTTAAGAATATTTTTATTTTTATAAATTATGTTACAACTACACAATTAAAGGTTATACAGCCATTTGAAAAAATGAGTTAAAGCTATATAACTTATAAGAAACATCTTCAAGATATGTCACTGAGAGAGAAAAGCAACTTACTAAACAATATAAAGAGCATGCTCACATTTGTCTAATTAAAAAAAGGATATAAATATATATAGCGGTATATGTAGAGTTTTTTTTCCTGAGAGCATAAAAAAAGAGACTGCTAACAGGTGCTATTTTCGGGAGTGGAACTTCAGCCCAAGGGAGGGGAAAGAGTGTTTTCTTTTGATTTTGTACCTTTTTAAATTATTTGACTTTTTAATGATTTGCGTTAATTAATTTAAAAGCCATTATTACAGAAACAATCCATTTGTTGTACAAATTTCAACACTGAAGGCATTAATAAAAGTTCCTTCTCCCCCACCTCTTAATCCCATTCACCAGAGGACAGAGAACCACCAATAAGAATTTGGGACCTCATGACCCAAGAGTGTGGTCTCCAGCTGTGAAGCTTAGGTTGGAAGGGATCTCATGGCGTTCCTCAAACATCGACCTCAGTCCCACGTATAGATCTGCTTCTACCATAGAAAGCCTAGGAAAAGGTCCTTCAACCTGGAGTAGGGTAATGGGAGACTGCATACAAAAAGGGGTAGTTTTCACAGTGTTTTGGGGAAAAGCATTAAAGAATTGTGAGTATAGAAGCTCAGACCAAATAAAGATTTGAAAATTTGTAGCCTATTTATTCTGACAAAATACCCACCATTTACCTATAACTTCTAAAACACTGTTCTGTTTCACGAAGATTCCTTCCCAGTCAAGGATCCAGTATTTGTTTTTGTCTGAGGAAAAGGTTGTGATGGGGTTGGGGGCTGGGGGCAGGGAGATTAGTTTATAATTATGCTGGTACTTCACTGTGTTCTTTTTTTTTTTCTTTTTAATTTGATGATACCTGTGAGAGATAAAGGACAGCAATTTATTAAACCAGATGTTTGACTAAGTGGGACACTTTGTTTCCCAAAGCTGGGGCTACCTTAGAGATCACCTCTGGCCCATTAGTATTGTCTTGGGGAGTTTTGCAAAAAATACCATGCCCAGGCCTGACTCTGGACCAACTGAAACAGAATCTCAAGAGGTGGGACTAAGGGGCATCTCTATTTTTAAATTTCCACAAGTGGTTCCAATGTGCAGCCAGGACTGAGAAACACAGCTCTAGTCTCACTATTTTCATTTTACAGGTAAGGATACAGAAGCTCAAAGAGATGAGGTGACTTGCCCATGCCCAAGGTCACACTGCCAGTAAGTGGTGTCTCACACCCAATTCCTCTGACTGCCAATCCAATGTTCTTTCCACTATGCTCTTTTGTCTCTTCTAGAACTTAGGGTTTGGGGCTGGCCGGTTAGCTCACATGGCAGAGCTTGGTGCTGATAACACTAGGGATCGAGGAATTTAGATCCCCTTACCAGCCAGCTGCCAAAAAAAAAAAAAAAAACTTAGCATTTTGCTGCACATTAAAGTTACACAATTTGCAGCTGAGGGAGAAGGGCCAGAGTCCATCAATAAGGGATTACTGCAACAACCTCTGAGGGTTCAACTCAATTGTGGGTTCTCTGAAGAATACTATACTCAGGACCATAGCTCCTGCCAAGTCTTGTTGATCGTGGGGCAGTCAAATGGTGTTTTGCTAAAGTCAATGACTAATACTGTAGTGTATGTTAGTCCTGTGTTGGGCAAGTCACTTGCTCAGGACACATGATTGAAGTGTTCTCACTTTCAAGAATTAATCAAATTAAAGTAAATGCTAGTGGGGTATATCAGTGATTCTTAATATGTGAGTTGGGGTAGGGGTTAGGGTGTAGTGTCACAGGTCCCATTTGAGAGCTAGTGAAAATTATATACTGCCCCAGGAAAAAATACATATACATAAATGTTGCATGTAATTTCTGAGGATTCACTGACACTCCTCCCCTTACCCAGCTGAAGCTCATTCATAGACCCCAGATTAAGATCTCCTGGACTAGATGATTTTGAAACTATTTTGGTATTTCTCAAAGTGTGGTCCATGGGCCACAGCATCAGAATAACTTGCATTGTTTGTTAACAAAACAAAGCAAAACAAACAGATTTGTAGGACTGCCACAGACCTACTGTTTCAGAATCTCTGGAGAATGAGGTACAGAAATCTGTATGTTTTGAAAACTTCTCAGATGATGTTTTTGGAAACATCTGAGAATCAATGTTTTATTCCAACTCGAGATTTTTATGGTTTTTGAACACTTTCATCTGTTAGCGATTTTAGGTTTTGTCTTTTCATCTGTCAAGTATACCAAACAGTACGTTTAATATGAACACATTACAGAATACAAGGGTACTTCAAAAAGCTCGTGGAAAAAATAGAATTAAAAGATAGTCATAATAGGAATCTTTCCATGAACTTTTTGAGGACCCCTGATATTTGTGTGTATATACATAGGAAAAACATCTGGAAGGATAATATATATACTCTTAACAGTGTCTCTCTCTGAGTAGTGTGAATATAGATGGTCTTTATTTTTTTCCTTTTATTCTTCTTCTTTATTTCTCTCTCATTTTTTTCTTCCTGTATTTAAAAAAAGACCTTCCTCTTTGTGAGCTCAATTTCCTCATCTGAGAAACAGGCTGTTGTAACTTCAAGACCACGTCCTGCTCCCGTGGTCAGTGACTGCATACTACCCCCAGCTGCCTGGTCCGTCTAACAGCATGAACTGCACAGGTAACAATAGTGTTTGGAGAATAATCATGTATTATTTTGTATGTATTAGTCGAGATGACTAGCAAACGTTTTTACGCCAGGAAAATTATTCTCTTCTTCCCCAAGGAACCGGAACGGAAATGATCCGCTATCTACGGCCCTCAAAAGTCTATCCTCCCTTTTCAGCCTTAGAAAATGCCGTCCGCACTTGCTCTTAGGAGCATAAGGACTGTGAACCAAAAAGCCAGGGCGTGGCCGCCCCGCCCACCGGCACCGACATCACCACCCCTCTCGCCGCTTTCAAGCGCGGAGATTGGCTGAAAGCAAGAAAGAGCCCCGCCCCTGGTCTTATGACTCACGCTGAAGCGCCGCTTCCTGGCTTTGGCAGCGCTGTGGTCGGTGGTCAGCTGTGCTCCTACCCCAGGTCCAGTGAGCCTTTTCCCTGGTGTTGCTGCTCTCGTTGCCGCCGCCGCCGCCGCCCCTTGCTCTGAGTAATCATGGTGTGCTTCCGCCTGTCACCGGTTCCGGGCGCGGGGCTCGTTCTGTTCTGCCTCGTCCTGGGTGAGTTGTCGGGCCCTCCTGATCCGTCTCTCAGCCTGGGCCCGGGCCGCCGGTTCAAAGGCCACAACCTGAAAGACTGGTCCCGGGCGAGGGGGTTGAGAGGCTCAACAGCTGACCCTGGGCGGTGGCGGAACCGCCCGGGTAGGCAAACAGTGATCTAGAGAAGGCCTGACCGAGGGATGGTGGGGAAGAAGGGCCCGGGAGAGTAAGAAGGGGCAAGTAAGGAGGATGGACGCCCAGGCAGGAAACAGTGAAGTGGAGGAGGTCGGGGTGGAAAGAGTAACTTAGGGAAGACCCTAAGGAGTGAGCATAGGAGGGCGGTACATGCAGATTCTGGGGCGGCAGAGACATTTACAGTCCTGGTTTCCTGAGATCAGGGAAGAGTTTTGAAGATGGTGGAAACACCGTGGGGTGAGAAAGAAAACTGGGAGGGAAGAGACTGCCTGCCTGGAGTAGCTTGGGGGAAGAGTGTGAATGGGGGACAAGGACAGGGCTGGGAGTTTCGTAGGTAGGCATTTGAGGCTGGGGAGAAAGGGTGATCCAATAGATGAGGACTGATGCTGGATTTGAGTTTGGTAGTCAGAATTTTGAGAATGAAGGAACCTAAGGTGGCTGGGGCAATTTCCAGGAGAGAAAACTTGGACCTAACCTCTGGTGACTTAAAGGGATAAGTGGGAACTTTTGTGGGGAATGAATATCTGACGTGGAGGTGTTGAGGTTGTCGGCTTTCTACCAGTTTTGCTACCTCCTCCCAGCCAAACCCTGTCCAAAAAAATCCCCAGATGCTTCAGTTAGGAGGGCCTCCCACATGTGAAGTTTTGGGGGTGGTGTATCTGAGTTTTGTGTACTACCTCCTTACCTTCAGTCTCTTGTTTTCTCCTTCCCCATCGCACAACTGGCCTATTACCTCGTTCTTGGAGGAGGGGGTAGGTGACTTCCTAAGGATTGGGTTGTTACCAGGTTCTAAGAGTGGCTGGATTAATGATGGCTGATTGCTCTCTGCCCCATTAGGCGGTGGATCCCTAGCAGCTTTAATGCGTAAGGTGAACTTTGACCAGAGTGTCTCTTCCTGACCTGATTTATCCTGTTTGTTGCTACCTATTGGCTCCTGCTGTTTGAGACCTAATAAAAGAACAGAAGGATTAGACCCAGAGGGGAATGGGGAGGAAATAGACATATTAAGGGTCTGAGAAGGCAGTGAGGGGCATACATTTTGTAATTCACATTTCAGTAGAATAAAATCAACACCCTAGAACAGTGGGTTTTCAACCAGGGGACATTTGGCAGTATCTGGAGACATTGGAGACATTTTTGTTTGTGACAACTGGGGGATTGCTTTTGGCGTCTAGTGACTAGAGGCCGGGGATGCTGCTAAACATCCTACTAAGCACGAGACACAACAAAGAATATCTGCCTCAAAATGTCAATAGTGACAAGGTTGAGAAACCCTGCTCCAGAACCATAGCACTAGAAGGGTTCTTGATTATCTAAACCAGTGATTTCTCAAGGACCCTTTCCAGGGGTCTGTGAGATTAAAACTCTTCGAATAATACTGAGAAGGTATTTGTCTTTTTCACTCTCATCCTTTCACCAGTGTACAGTGGAGTTTTCCAGAGGCTACATAATGTGTGATGACATCACCACTCTGATGGATCTGATGTTCTTGTGTTTTATTCATTTCTTAGTTTTAATTTCTAATACAGTCTTTACTAATAAATATAACTCATACAAGCCAAAGCTCTGTGAGGTCCTCAGTGGTTAAGAATAAAAGGGTGCTGACACCAAAATGTTTGTGAGTCTGTGATCTATACAGCTGTTCACATGCAGGAAACTTTTCTGTAGCACTTCTGAAAGGGGGCCAGGAGGCTTTGCTTGAACACTTAATTTGAAGTCTTAACTCTACTGCACAGCACTTACTGAGGACCGACTGAGCCTGAGAGGATTGTTTATAAGGGAAGTTACCGTATCAGTGACTATCTGATTAAGCCTTCAGTTAATCAGTAGTTCCCTGCTAGCTGAATCTGTGCACAAATACAACACCACTATTGTTTGGAGAAAGTGAAAAAAAAAAAATAGTTGTCCTACTTGTTGGCTTTCATATGTCGTTAATTTTTTTTTGTTTTTTAATGAAAGCTTTTTTTTTTTTAAACAAAAGCAATGCTTGCTCATTGTGGAAAATAAATAGGCAAAAAGCATGTAAAAGAACTCATCAGCTCATCTGCTAGTTTGTCATTTATTGATTGGGACTAACTAGATTCATCCTCTTGGAAGATTTCCAAGATTGATTCTCTCCACCTCCGAGTTCAGAACAGGATTTGGAAGAGTAAAAGTTAATACCGTACCTAGATTCAATTTTTAAAAGGTTCCGGGATGAAATAGAAACCATATTTCTATACAGCTGCTTTTTCTGACAGCTCTTGCTTCACTGTGGAGCTCAGAATCTGTCCATATGGCTTTTTCTCCTAAGAATTTAGCAGGTCTTTAGTTGCTTGGTGGGTTTTGCATGTTACTTTCCTATATCAAAATGGATACCAAGAGTAGGTTTCTGAAAACTCAATAAATATTTGTAAAGTACCTGCTGTGTACCTAGAACTGTACCTGTGTAGTGTAGAGGGTACCAGTGAGGGAGGATCTGTCCTGAATTTATAGTCTTATTAGCATTAGTGCACTGGCTGTGCCAGTTTCACTTTGTAACTTTATAACTCTGTCCCAGCTCTACCGGTAGCCTTTTAAAAGTAGCTGCTTTAGAGGAAGTATAGAAAATAATTCTCAGAGGCTTTGTATTGATCTTTTTCATAGAGATTAAATTATGCTGATATTTATTTGCATGTGTTAGAACTGACCAGAGAACTTTCTGAAGAAAAATACATGATTTAGAGGCATTATAAAGACAGTAGTGGATGAAAATCCTTTCCTAACATCATTGCCTAATTATGTTCCCTTTGTGACATGATAAATTTCAGAATCATAAGTTATTGATTCTTACAACTAGCTTGACTTGTTTTGTTTGTTTGTTTAAGATTTGAGGCTTTTCTGGGTAGGAAAAACCTCATATAAATATCCTTAGTGTGTACTTCACTAGTTGAAGCCTCTCCCTCCTTCCCTTTCTTCCACAAATGTTTATTGAATGCCTATTGTGTCCCTGTCACTGAACAGAGCAATGAATAAGACAGACGAGATTCCTGCTGTCATGGAGCTTACATTTTAGTGGGGAAAGACAGCCCCGCAAATAAGTAATACAACTTCAGATAGCATGAAGGATTTCCTAGTTCTCCATATTACCCTTCATGACTATGTGAGTATACATGAAGGAGTACAGGTAAGAGACTATCTTGCCACGGGGGTGGGGTGGGGGTTGGAATTTATTTTTCCCATATGATAAACACTGTGAAGATAATAAAGCAAGTAATGAGGAAGGAGAATGCTCAGATGACAGTAGTGGGTGATGGAGGTTGACCTGCCTTTCCATTCTTTGGTCAAAAGGCCTTCCATTATTGGGTGCCTTTTGGACAGAGACTTGAATATTGGAAAGAGCCAGCCATATGACTATTTGGGAGAATAAGAATAAATCTTGTCTTTCCCAGACTCTTGAGTTATTACACTTGCCTGTTTTCCACTCTTTTTTCCCCTCCCAGTTCTAGTCAAGTCTCTTCTATGGTATTAGTCTATGAGAACAGAGACTATCCTGTGTACTGTTAATTCCCATTGCCTACCTGTCACAGGGCCTGGTACGTGGTTAACTCTCAGTAAATTTTTGTTGAGGGTGTTCATTGGTGTGCACTGGGATATGATGGTGAACTAAACTAATCTGGTCTCCTTTTTTCTTCCATGAACCTTAAATGATGTTTTGCAAGAAGTTCTTTTGTCTTTGGATTGAGAACTTCCATATCAGTGCTAAGTAGTACAGATAATTATGAAACCAGTTTACTAAAGCATAATCCCATATGACAATGCTAGTCTCTTTTTTAAAAAAATAAAATTTATTGTATATATTTAAGGTATACAACAAGATGTTATAAGATACACCTATATAGTAAAATGGTTACTATAGTGTAACAAATTAACATATACATCTTCACACAAAGTTACCCCTTTCCCCCCCCATGGCAAGATAATGATAGTCTCTTACCTGTACTCCTTCATGTATACTCACATGGTCATGAAGGGTAAATATAGAGAAGTAGGAAATCCTTGGTGAGAAGGAGAGTTAGGTTTTTACAAAGAATCGCAAGGTTCTGTTGAAATCATTCTAGCAAAAATAGAGATACTTGAAAGGACAGGCTTGTCACTAGTCCATTAGTCATTGGTTATCACATCTGATAGGATTATAGATATTCAAATATTTCCCATGAGTACAGCTTGCTTCTCCTATATTCTTGGGTAGATTTTGTCTGTAACCAAGAATTATTTCACAGCACTGGAACTGACTTAAGTGACCCTTGGTGCAGGAAGGCTGCTCTTCCTCCTGTAGTGATAAAAGCATTCTGATCATAATTTCATACTAAAGTGATCAGTGATCCACTCAGATCCAAAAGTGTACTTTTTAAGTACTTGTTGGTATCCTGCTGTGTATTGCAAAAGGATTCTGGAGGTCTGCCAAATACCACTCAGCAATAAGAACTTTCCATTAGTTGAATAGTGTTGAATTTTGTTTCCTTACCACTCTCTGACCTTAAAAAAATTGCCATTTTGTAGCTTAAAATCATATTTCTTATTAATTTTTAATGCTCCTTTTCCCATGTCCAACATTCTTAGCTTAATATCATATTATTACTTTTCTGTTTTAAGAGACTTACTGAAAAGCAAGAGTATAAGCAACTGAATGCAGCGAATATACCTATATTAGGATTTGTAAATGAGGAACGGTCAATCTGACTTAAACCTATAGAAAATCCATCACTCTGAATAGAAAAGAAAGAGTAAATAGGTACTGTATGCCTCTGTGTCCTGTTTTTTTAAAAACGAACTTTTGTTCAACATCATTCTGAGTTGATGAGTTTGAAGACAAGAATCCAGAACTTAATATGATGAAAGTAAACATAAACCTAAAGTTTGGGAAGGATCCTGTTAGGTGCAGTGTTTACTGGAAGGGAGGCTTGTAACTTGCTTGGCAAAGTTCTCTTATCCCTGAATGGTTTATATCCTTTCTAATAACCTATTAGAGAAATACACACTACACTTTTTAGCAAGGGGAAATTGCCCAGAGTCTTACAGCTAGTAATTTGGACTGCCTGATTTGAATTCTAGCTCTTCAGCTCCAGGGATGGGGGCTCTTAACCAGCTCGTTATATTGCCTCTTAGATCATTGTTTCTTACTGGTTTTGTTTTATTGCTAGTATTATGTTTTTCCACTATCCCCAATTTGTTGCAGGATCTTATCCTTAGGGAAATAAGGTCTGAGTTCTAAAAGAACCTATAAATGACCTTTTTAGAAACAGGATTGAGAGTATATTTGAATTTGGGAAAGTTGATTTTGAGATTTTGAAGCATGCCTTTTTCTTTTCTTTGGAGAATAAATTCTACTCTGTAATTATACACTCTAGGATATATTCAGCTGTGGCTTTTTTTTTTTTTTTTTTTTTTCTTTCTTGTGGCTGGCTGGTACAGGGATCCGAAGCCTTGACCTTGATGTTATAACACTGTACTCTAACCAGTTGGGCTAACTGGCCGGCCCCAAGCTATGGCTTTTTAGTGTCACAAAGCCTTTTAAACAAAATGATTTGGCTATTCTAAAATCAAACACAGCAATAAGGATGGAAATCGCTTGAAAGGGACTTTTTACCAAAGTGTAAATATTTCAAGTGTTAACTCTTATAGGAAAAGCATTATTCCTAGCTTGAAATGCAAGTTAAAATTTATTGAGGAGAAAAGTGACATGGGGTTTGAGGGGGTATTCAGAAGACTGATAGCTTCATGATTTGGAAGAGCTAAAGGACTGGCCTTCCAGTAATTAGATTAAGCTGTATTTCAGGTCCTTAATGCAGGGTATTTTCACCTTGATATAATAAGTCAGTATTTATTGAAAATCTAATATGTATTCAGCACTACTAGGAATGATAGGAGATAGAGGAAAAGTAATAGACATGGTCTCCCCCACCATGACACCTATGATAGATGACATTCATATAAAAGACACACTCCTAGGGGCTGTGGCATAGATAAGATCATCTGATCAAGGGGGCATATTGGAATTCAAATGACTGAGAAAAACATTATCAAAAGAGAATCTTAAATCTACCCATATATATCATTCATTTATAGACTTTGGTACTTTTTTTATTAGTAACAAATTACTTGCTGTATACTATAATTTACCATAGCACCCCAGTTTGTTGTGAAGTGACAGTTGAAAACTGCTGTTTTGGAGCTTATGACAGTAGGGGAGACAGGATTTACTGGCATAAAATAACTGAATAATTCAGGACAGTATAAAATATACAGAAATGTGGAGATACGCATTATTACTCCTTGAGGGCTTTTATAGTCGAGGAAAGCTCTGGAGAAAATGGCCGCTGAAAAATGGATCGCATATCAGTCTAGGTTAATTGCAAGCAAGAGAAATAAAATCTGATTGATTTTAAGCAGAAAAGGAATTTATTAAAAAGACAAGGACATATTGCATACCTTGACCCCACAAATTCATTCCTAGGTATATACCCAACAGACTCACGTGTTTACCAATATGTGCAAGAATGTTTACAGCAGCATTTGTAATAGAACCAAACTGGAAACTATCCAAATGCCCATCAGCAGCAGCACAGATAAGTAGTGTAGTATTCATCCGATAGTAGAAAGCTATTACACACAGCATGGGTGAATCTCGCAAAACATAATATTGAGTGAAAGAAACCGATGCAGAAGAGAGAGCATAGTGAATGATTCCATTTATGTTGAGCTGAAAAACAGGTAAAGCTAATCTATATGGTCAGAAGTCAGGATAGTGGTTACCCTTTGGAACAGAAGAGAAACTGGAAGGGGAGAAAAGGGGGTTTTGGGTAGTACTTGTAATGTTTTGTTTCTTGACACAAGTAGGTTCAGTTTGTGAAAATTCCTTGAGTTGTGTACTTAATGTTATGTGCACTTTACCCTAATGTATGTTATGCTGTGCACTTTTCTGTATCTATGTTACATTACATATCAATAAAATGTTTACTTTGTAAAAAAATGAATATTGGGTAATTCAGAATAACTAGTGCTCTTGGAGGTATATTCCAAAGCCTGATTCAGTACTCCAAATCATGCCACAGAACCGCACTACCACTGCCACTGGCCACTGCCTCTGGCTGTGCTGGCCTTGTTGCCTGGGAGCTTGATCCTTCTGCAGCTTCCCCGCCCCCCCCCCCCCCACTTGTCCCATTCCTGACTCCATTTGCAGCCCTACTGTTCAAAGTCTGGGGTGATACCTTTGTTAGACAGAGCCTAAGCACAAGTGCTCCTCCTTGCTGTGAGGGAGGCTGGGAAAGCAAGCATCCAGCATTCTCAGCTTTTGTACTGGGCTGTGATATCTACTAGGAATTGTTACAAAGTGGAGAGGGGTTTCCACATTTGGGCCACCAGTAATGGAGGGAAATCCTTCTTGAGGTGAACATTTAGGTCAGTAGAAGAAGGTAGATTTCAGGTTAGAAACAATAGAAACCTGGGGTAGAGGTTGAATAGAGTATGGCATTTAGGTCTGGTGGAAACAAGTTTAACTGGATTAAAGGGTGTGTTCTGGGAAAATGGTTTGACAAGTCGAAGGAGTAGGGTGGGACAAGATTAAGGATTACTTTGAAAGTCAGGCAGAGGAATTTAAATTTAATATGGGAATGTTGGAGCCAGTAAAATTTTTGAACAAGAAAGTGTCCTGAGAGGAAGTTGTATTTAGGACTATTAATCAGCAGCACTTTAGGGGCAGCTAGGAGGCATCTGCAGTAATTTGGACGTAGATTGGGAATAGAAATAAAAAGCAAAGTTTCGATTTAAGAGAAAATTTGAAGGACAAAAATCAATAGGACTTCATGAAGACAATGAAGCTATTTCTAAAACTTCTGAGCCTAAGTGATTGGTCCTGCCTTTCATTAGAAGCTGAGGAGGAAACGAGTTTGGAGGAAGTAGAAGAATGAATTTTAGTTTTCGAATTGTTGCATTTGAGGTGATAGGTATTTGAGTAAAAGTGATCCCTGTGTAGTTGGAGATGGAGACCAGTAACTAGAAAGAATCGCTCTTCCAGACAGAAAGGCTGTGAAGGGAATGGAACAGAGTGTGCTGGAGCCCTCAGGATGTTTCTCAGTTCTGTTTATAGGCCGCCAGTAGACTCTTGAATTTCAAGTAATAAATTTGAACCACAATCTGTGCCTTCTTCATAAAGCTTCAGTTCTCCCACCTTGGGACGCATTGATCCTATTAACTATTTTATGTGGTTTTCTTCCTGTTATTCTAATATCTTTGGAAAGAAAATGATTAATACATGTGAGGCTTTTCTTAGTTATTTTTAATAGTTTTGAATGCTTTGAATATAAGGAGAAGAATATGCTAAAGCTAGAGACTTTAAACAAGACCAAGAGAGACAGCATATATAAAGCAAACCTCCAGTTGGTTAGAAAAAAATGTAAGTTGGGGTTCTTAGCACTAATGCAGAGTAGCCTTGGATCAGTATGACAGCTCCATTCCATATTGTACTTGGAAAAGAATGATCATAAAACCTACTTAGGCCTCACAAGGTCTTTTTGAGGCTTGACCAATGCATTTAGTCACTGTCTGTAACCACAAGCTTTACCATAATATTCGGGCTTGCTGAGGCAGCGAGGTCTCCAGAGCATGACGATAGGCTTTTGTGTACAACTTGAAAGGTGTTGCTGAGGCACGCCTTCTTGGTATTCCTCTTAGGACTTTTTTCTCCACAATTTATAGCATGTCCCTACCTGTAGATGACACTGGATTGCCCAGATATCACTAAAGGGTATGCAGCTATCTTAACAGGAAACAGCTTAATCTGTGGGTAATGTGTGAGACAGTGGAGAAAATCCTTAGATAGTTGCCCATTATTTATGTTGCTGGTGGTTTGCTGGCATGTTTCCCCCCACTGAATGCGTATTTTTGAGTCCTTGGACTCTTCAGTTTAATAGGTAGTGTTTTCTATGTTTAAGTGTAGAAGATTGAAGGTCAAGTTAGCTGAAAAGTCCCAAAGCTTTTCTGCCTTTGTAAGATTTCTCTGCCTAAAGAGGTAGCAGGTTGAGAATTTAGAAAGTACCTTTAAGTCCATGTCAAAAGATGCATCAACTTTCTTATCAGTTGGATTTTGAAGTGAAACAAAGTGATCAACTTTGCATTTATAAAAATCAACCCTTTTCTTATGGATTTAACAGCCCTTTGCAACTCTGCTTCTTTGGTTACATGATATACATGCTTAGAAAGAGCTATCCCACATCTGATCACATCAGAGTAAAATAGTTTGGGAAGACATCTGTGTGGTCATGTAGCTTACAACTGGATTTAAAGCAACAAAACCGTACAACATCAGATCTATCATTATTTCTGCAGAGAGAGTTTCACCAGCTGGTTTGAGAGAAGCAGGAGTTTAACACCACTTCTAGGCTTCCCCTTACCTCATTTACCTCACAAAACAGTTGTAACAGGCAGATTATAATTTCCTAAAACAAAACTAGCAAGGTGCAGATGAATGTATAAGTGATTATTAAGAGGCAGAAGGCAAGCGTCCGTGCCATTACCTAAGCATTCTGGTTTCATATCCATTCTTTTAAGAAGGGATAATGCTAACTTTATCAATAGGATTCCATTAAAAATTCAAAGAAAAACAATCACCAGGATACCATATATGTTAAAAATACTTTCATTTTAGAGCTGGTTGAACTTCGATAGTGGATAGAGCTTGTTTTTATTTTATATGTGTTTTTGTGGTATAATTTTAAAATCTTATTTTTTTTAATAAATTCAGGAGCTATCCGGTCTTATGCATTGGAACTTAATTTGACAAATTCAGAAAATGCCACTTGCCTTTATGCAAAATGGCAGATGAAATTCACAATACATTATGAAACTACCAACAAAACTTATGTAAGTAAATATTTTAATTTTTCTTTAATTTTTATAGTAGGAATTTAGTTCTGATTCTTTTTTATCCTTTAGATACATGTATGCAAATAAGATTTCATGTTAACTGTCTAAACACACTTAAACTCTGGGTTTTTTTAACATATACACTTGAAGGTATTCTGTTTAGTGTTGGGATAAATATTTTTTCTAATTGGTTCTTTGGAGTTTTTTTGGAGTTGGTTAAGGGCAAATAATCTGAAGATTATGTGTATTCAGGTCTAACTACTTCTATAATGTGTTTAAAATGTATTAACATCAAAGTGTGCCCCCCTTTTTTTTAAATAGCTTGCTATATAAAATCTTTTTCGGGTTTCCTCTTAATCCTTTTGCCTTCTTCTTTTTCTTAAGGTCCTTCCTGCTATACAACCTAAAAAATCAGCAGAATAGTTCAGGCCAGTTTTCCTTTTCTTTTTAGACACACATGAATTTGTACCAGAGGGCTGCTGTATAGCTGAAGAATCTGAGACTGGTTTACCCTGCAGACCAGGCAAAGGACAGCCTGGCCATGGGGAACGTGTGATTTAGACTGAAGTGGCACGCCCTGCATAGGTGCTTGGTGCTCATCACTGCCTCTTTGTTCCTCACCCCCAAACTTCTTTTTCTTTTAGAAAACTGTAACCATTTCAGACCTTGGCACTGTGACATATAATGGAAGCATTTGTGGGGATGACCAGAATGGTCCCAAAATAGAGGTACAGTTTGGATCTGGTTTTTCCTGGACTGTGAACTTTACCAAGGAGGTGTCCAATTATTTAATTACCAGCATCTCGTTTTCCTACAACACTAGGGATAACACAATATTTCCTGATGCTCAAGATAAAGGTAACCTTATGAACTGAATTTGTGTTATGTTCTCTTTTTATTAATAATAAAAAATGTAAACAATTTAAAAATCATCATTATGTCTGTCCGTCTTCCTAACTAGAATGGAAACTTCAAGTCTCTGTACCTGCCCACCCCCCACAACCCCGCTCTGACCCCATGTGTAGCACAATGTTCGATACAGTGATGATATTTGCTGTCATTGCTTGTGTGCTTTACTCTGTGCCAGGTAGTACCCTAAGTATGTTACCTGCAGCATCTCACTTAATGCTCAACAGCAACCCTGAGATGTAGATATTGTCTCAGTTTTACAGGTAAAGGGAATGGGGCTTGATGGGATTAAATGACTTTCTTAAGGTCACACAATCTAATAAGTGGGTGAGCTGGTGCTTGAACCAAAGTCTGTTGAGCTACAGAATTCATACACTTAACTATTATTATTTATTTCATTCAATAGTGGACACTAAACAGAAGTTGAGTGAGTGAGAAAATCTTTTACTATTAACTATTTAAATGTGTACAAGTTCAGTAGTCTGACAGGAGAAGAAATGCCTCATCTTCAAATCTTTTTATTATTTAGATAGAATTTTGACTGAAAAGTAAATGATCATTAATTAAAGGTAAAATAACTAAAGTCAACATTTGCTGCATTTTGAGACAATTGCAGGTGAAAATGAACTTGTGAAGGCATTGGCAATTAGGCCATTCTTATGATACTCAGAACTGAAATGTGTAATAAAATATTTTGAAAGCATAGATAGTAGAGATTTTAATTTATGGACATAATTCTCTCCTTTCTTCCCACTCCACTGAGATTGGGTTGACATGGTGTTTGTAGTAGCTTAACTCTTCTCACAGATGGTATTTCATTCTGACCCCAGAAACACAGGTACATGGGCTTTGGTTGCCTAGATCTGGGGATTATTAACTCATTTGGACTTGTGGATATCAAAAGATCATATTTTAAAGACCCAGAAGTGAATAAGCTTATGTAAAACTAGGGTGGTATCTCAGACTGAGACTTGGAAATCAAGTCCTAGTTTTCTTTTTATTAATCTTGTAGTTTGATAGGATAATTAAAGCAAGTGGTTATTGTGATCTTATGTATTTATCTCTGTGCCCTGCATTGTCTTTCAGAACTGGTATAAGATTTGCCCCTCTGGGGAGCTAAATTGTGTTCCCAAGTTATATGGAAAAATAGGAAAATGTTGACCTTACTTTGATTTTGTTGTTGTTGTTTGTGTTTTTGTGTGAGGGAGTAGAGGGTTCATAAATCTTTTCTGACAATGTGAGGAAAGCTCTAGACCCTACCTCTCAAAAAAGAAAAAGTACACAGTAAATTTTGCATATGGTTCATAGTCCCTGAGCCCATCTGAGGATCCCCGAGGTTAATTAAGAGTGCTGGATTTAAAAGTGTTCCCACAATTGGTCCTGATTAGGAGCAGAGAAAAAGGAGAGGTAAGTGTGCATTAGAGGAGTGAGCTGGAACTTGACTGATGGTAGAATTTGAGTAAGTGAAGGATATTGAGAGGATGTTTCCAGTAGGGGGAAGCACAGTATGTGCAGCAGTAATTGGAGAGCTGCCTGATTCAAATAGAGGCTGTGTTTAGCAGAAGGAAAATAAAGTTGGCTAAGTGCAGTGGGTCTAAATTATAGGAGCCTTGGAAGCCAAGGAAAGGCATTTAGCTTGATGGGGTAGGCACTGGGGGATCATTTTAGGTTTTTTAAGCAGGAGAATGATATAACAAAAGTACAGACAGTAGTTTATAAAGAATATTCTGCAGGATAAATTTGGAAGTGTGGAGACTGCAGCCAGAGATGGCAGTTTAAGAGGCTGTTGCAGTAATCAAGGGATGATGTAATAAATGTCTGGACCAAGGGGGCAGCAGTAAAAGGAGGAGGGGTTTAATCTGCCATAATTGGATAGAAAAACAATGGACTCTAAAATGTTAACCCTTCTTTCTCCCCACTTTTATTTTAAACAAGGGGAGGACTGTTTTTTTTTTTTTTTTTACTAGCTTCTGTATAATTAGACATTTGAAATTATTTGGAATTTAAAATGGCTTCATGAAATGGACTGTTGATAATTGTTTTTGAAATAATTCAGTATTTCAAAATACTAATTTATTTTTAGGCATCTGATAATTGAAGTAACTTTGAAGCTGCTTTCTTTTTTAAAAACTTTTTCATGATTAAAATATATAACAGATCCACATGTACCCATTACCCAGAATTAATAAATGCCATTTTTTATATTTGCTTAATTTTTTTGTTTGTTTAAAGAAATGAAACCTTACAGCAGATACACTTGAGGTTTCCTTCGTCTTTACACCCTAAATTCATTTTCCTCCCTGGCTGCTGAGAGGCAACCACTCTCACGAATTTGGGGTATAGCCTTCCCGTTTGTGTGTTTATATTTTATTACATAAGTACATGCTCATAAACAATACATAGTTTAAAAAACTTATATAGTTTCATAGTATAGCTCCAATCAATATGTCTACAACATATTTTTTCACTCATCTGTTTTTGAGACCTTGCTATACACAGACAATTTATATATCTGGTCATTTTTGTTAATGGTAAGAAACAGTTTGGGGGAAAATGTTCTAGTTGATTGCTTTAAAAAAAATTCCTTTGGCCATTAGGGGGTGCCAAGGCTGCCTTGCTACATGATGGAGAGGCCCAGAAGGCAGCCTGTATTAGGGACCTTAAATACCTTCCTTTCTTGCTGCTTCTCCAAAAGATACTAAGCCTTTGGGTGGATAAGTGTGATCACAGTCTTTTGAAGTTTCACTGTAGGCATTCTGATAAAAACTCTGTACAGAAAGGCTGTAACTTACTGCTTTCATGCCTGAAATGGAATAGTCCTTCAATTCCATCCATGAAGAGGTTCCACAAGCTCATTAGCGTTAATATAACTTATTTTGGGATAGTAGCACAAAAATAAGTATTCATTATAAAGTCCGTGATTAATTCATCTCTCTTTCTTCTTTGTTTATAATCACTAAGTTCTGTTGAGTCTCCCTTAGATAGATAGGTGTTTTCAGTTTGGCCTCTTCGTTCTCTTCCTACTGCTGCTCACCATCTTAGTTTAGGCATCGTCCCCCACTCCCCTTCACCTTAACCAGGCCATCAGCTTTCTTACTGTTTTCCTTCTTAAATGGCTTCCCTTAAACATTTTCTCACCTGACCATCCCCTACACATTTGGTGTCTTCCTTAAAGTAAATTATATGTGTATTATTTCCTGCTTTAAAAACTGAAGCTGGCCCTCCATTGCTAGCAAAGAAAGCCCAAACTGTTCTTAGATTGTAGAATATGCTTCAAAGTGTGGCTATCTGCAACTTGCCTTTCCTTCTTGACCCCTATTTTTTCTTCCCCCTTACTCCCTATGTTTCAGCCACTGTGAATTTGTCATTCCCTTGAATGTGCCATACCCTTTGTCACTTTGGGCATGAGGTAGAGGCAGACAAAGTGAAGGAGAAGACAGCCTATATGAATATATTACATTTTCCCCCTATCTTCTTGGAAACAGCCATTGTTGATCTTGTTTTATAGGAATTCTTACTGTTAATGACCCCGTGGCAATCAGAATTCCATTGAATGAAATCTTTAGATGCAATAGTCTATCAACTTTAGAAGAGAATGATGTTGTCCAAAACTATTGGGATGTTCTTGTGCAAGCTTTTGTCCAAAATGGCACAGTGAGCACAAAAGGTAAGTACGTAAAGTATATATTTCTATATAGTACTTGGGTCCTAATTTAAGATTAGGATATACTAAGTAGCTTTCATTGAAGTCATTATCTGCAAGCATATATATATATTAAGGCTTATTTGTGGCTTCCACTAGACTGTAAAAGTTTTTGTAAATAACAGCAATTCTTATTTTTTGAAACTTGCAGTTTAAAGTTTATGATGTACATGTTGTGGAATGGTGTTTTAAAAGGCTTTACCTATAATGTTTTCAGCTGACAAAACCTAATCTTTGTTTGAACAGATCTTCAAATAGCTTGATCATCAGCTCGTTATCAGTTCCAAGACCAAAGCTTAGAAATTAGATTTCTGTGTTCTAATCTTGAATTTTTTAAGTTGATTTTGTAACTTTTATATGGCTTTATGGAAATGTAATATTCATCAGTTCATTCACCAGTTCTGGAAAACTACTAACACTTCCTGAGAAGAGTCTGAAGTGCCTATGATTTGCTATAGGGGTAATGCATGTAAAAGGTTCATTTGTATTTAAATCCTTTAATGATCACTAAACTTTTTTTAGTAAACTGTATTCTTCCTTATAACTTTTATGTGGGAATGAAGAAGGCAGGCTAGGTAGGGGTGAAATATTTTCAAACTTAAATCTCTGAATTTCACGTCAGAGGCAAGTGTAGTTCTTTGGGAATAAAGGGGTTTAAGGGTCTGAAAAAGATTAGTGTGCAGCCACGTGTGAGTAGAACATTTGGATGTGTCCCGAGTTTGTCTGCTGTGTTGTAACCCATAGAGATTGTCTGTATATAAAGCAGCAGTTTGAGAACCTCTGCCTCGTTTAATTTAAAATACGAGGGATCTTCAAAAAGTTCATGAAAAGATTGGTATTATCTTAATTCTATTTTTCCATGAACTTTTTGAAGTACCCTCATATACTAATAAGGTATTCCCTTCCCCTAATGTAACTCTCTTCGACTTCTATTGGAAGAAATATTTTGCTATTCTGTGGCCTTATGGATTAAGAAAAAGTCAACTTTATTTTGTCCTTTTTTGTTTGTTTTAGAGTTTCTGTGTGATAAAGACAGAACTTCAACAACGGTGGCACCCATCATTCACACCGTTGTGCCATCTCCTACTACAACACCCACTCCGAAGGAAAAACCAAAGGTTGGAACCTATTCAATTAGTAATGGCAATGGTACTTGTCTGCTGGCTAGCATGGGGCTGCAGCTGAACGTCACTCAGGATAAGGTATACTTGTTTGTCTTTATCTATACATCCTTTTTTGTATTTCCTTTCAAATACTACCTTCAGTGCAAGAGTACTGTTACTAGAATGATTCAGTTTTAAATGGATATTTGATGTTGACTTGTTGAGTTTTGATTAGTTTAGATTTAATATAACGGTGAAGAATTAATGTTGCTTTCAAGGTGTTGTCTTGGCCAGCAGAAAACCTAGCAGTTTAAAGGACTCTTTGGGGTTAGATTCTCTTTACCATCAGTAGATCAGAGTTTAAACAGTTAATCTTTCTTTCAGTCAGTTTAAAATACAACTCCTTCACACTTTCATCTGAAACACGCTGTAGGTTGGTGTACGGGAACAGTGCAGCTGTGTTTCTCCAGCTGTTTGATGACTGCTGTTGTGTAGGGATGCTCAAGTACGTGATGGCACGTCTAGTTGCAGTGTTCCACTGAGGCTACAGAGGGAGTGCCAATGAACAAATCCCCTTTCCAGGATCCTGTGACTTAAACAAACTAGACAGATGGCTCTTGTGCTCCATAAAAATGTGTGTTTCCATTTGGCTCATTACTGAGGAAGCTTCCCTCTTGTTGTTGTTTTTTTTTTTACGTCGTCTGAGTCATAGCTTGAGGGCCCATGCCAACTTTATTTGAAAGTAAGACACCATGAATTTAAGTATCCAGACAAAGGATTTTTTTGTTCTACACTGAAGTTGGTCTTATTAGAGTATAAGGCGCTGCTGTCAACTTTTATAGTTAATCGGTACCCCTGCCCCCCTTCTTCCCCTGAAGGTTGCTTCGGTTATTAACATCAACCCCAATTCAACTGACTTCACTGGCAGCTGCCACCCTCAAACTGCTCTGCTGAGGCTGAATAGCAGCATCATTAAGTATCTTGACTTTGTCTTTGCTGTGGTGAGTAACAAATTTTCCAAAATTAGGTTCATTTTCTTAGAAACATGTTTGAAAGTCTAAATAGTTGTGTGTGTGTATGTGTGGGATATTTAGCTTTATTTTCCATTTCAACACTACTTAATTATAAATTGTAGTCCATTGATCCCTGTTCATCCCTCAGAGTCTTCTTGGTGATCTGTGGACCGGACTCTTGTATTAATGTTCACCAAGAGTGGCCATTCTGCCATTATATAGTCTCTAGGGTAGGAACAAGAATTAACACACATCAAAAATCTATATAATCTATCCATATGTAAGTAATTTCCATGATAATATTTTTCTCTATTATTGGTTAGACAACTCTCATATTTGTCTGTTATAATATTTTAAGCCTTTTGGAGGCTATGGTATTTGTAATAGTGTCAGTAATAGTGATAGCTAACATTTATTGGGTACTTACTATGTACAAGGCTCTGTGTAAGTACATGTATTAATCCATTAAATCAGGATAATTTATATGGTGGCATTTGGGTTTTTGTTGTTGTTCATGCTTGTATCAAGAGCTGATCCCTAAACAGAAGGTTTCAGGTTAAGCATCCCTGTTCTACTTTTTGCTAGCATAAGTTAATCATTGGGGACCTTTATTTCTGCCTTCTCAGAAGCAATTATTATCCCCATAATTTTTTGTGAGAGGGTATATGTGTGTGTGTGCTGTGGCAAATGAGAGTGGGGAAAATGTTGACCCACCAACAATTCTCAGAGTAAGAGCTATTGAATAATTGGATAAAAACCAATATATTAAAAGTAGATATGTTGTTATTTCATATCTGAACTCGGTATCTTGAGTCTAAATCCTTTTTTCTCTCCAGAATATATGCTGAGTAATTGAGAATTATGTTAGGCAATTGTTTTAGAAAGGTTTACAAAAATCTTCCTTTTTGTAGCATTCAAATAATTCCTCTGGTATAGTACACATATGACCAGAAAATTACTATTAAAAATGTCTAATTAAACTTGTCCACTTCAATATGGTAAGAGCAGGCCTCCCCAGACACATTCTCTTTTAAAGTTATCTCATAGGGGTTATGATCAATAAGACTGAGGAAGGTAATATTTTAGGTTCATTCCCTTTTGAGTGATTGAGTTTGATCTTTCTAGCTGTGGTAGGCTCCTAAAAGGAACATGGTTTCTTCTGATTCTCATGGGAAAATGTTTAATATTTAATAATTATAATATTTAATTTGCCCGGCAAACTATTTTAAGATGTAATCTAAAATAGTGACACTTTAACCATGCTACAGGCACTTTGAAAAATCCAAAAACACCTGCAATGTCACCAGAGTTCAGTGGGGCCCATATCACCTTCAATTCTGTCGTGTTAGATGCTCCTTAGGAGAATGTATAGAATTCAAGTGAGTTATGTGCAGGCTGCTATGGTGGGATACAAAGAAGAAAGCCTGTATTCTTAAGGTGCCCACAGTTTAGTGGTAAAGATAGAAATACACAAATAATTACCATTTTTGTGGAAGGCCTAAATGCCATGCTAAGGCTTTTGAACTTGATTCTGTGGGACAATAGAGTACTGTGGAAGGTGCGTACACAGTGGGCTGAGTGCCAGACTAGAGGTTAATACAAAGTGCTGTGGGAGAATAGAGGAGGGAGAGGTTGATTCTGGCTGGAGGAGAGACAGGAATGTTTAATGGAAGAAATGGCATTTGATCTGGGCCTTCAAGGATGGGTCAGATTTGTGCATGTGGAGATAGGGGGAGTAAGCGGAAAAGTGCAAGTTATCTCTAGATAAAGGAACATAATCAATACCAGCTGGGAGAATGAGGCATGTGGTATGTTTAGTGAAAGTATGGAAAGGTATTTGGGACAAATAGCAGAGAGCCTTGAATGCCAAGCCAAGACATAGCTTAAGCAGAGGAGTGGCATGATGAGCTCATGAAGTCCTCCTTTATGCTTCCTTCTGAAATGGCTCTTGAGTCTGTCCCTTCGATTTCATTCCCCACTGCCTTTTCTCTGGTTCCAGTGGTATTGCCTCTTGCCTGGCCTGTTCAAACAGCCTCCTGTGTAGTCTCTCCTCTTTCTCACTGCCCCCAATGTTCTTCCACATTAGCTTAATCTTCCTAAAGCACAGCTCTTCCTCAAACACCTTCAGCGGTTCTGTTTTGCCCACAAGGTAACATCTAAACTCCATGGCAGGTAGTTCAAATCCCTTTTCCCCCATGCAGTGTAGCCTGCATTTCCAGCCTTTGTTTCCTTCACTCCCTTTTCATGAACCTTACGCTTCCCACACCCTGTCCCCTGTGCATATCTCGTGAGGCAGGAGAACATAGTAGTAACCCTCACCTCTGCAGCTAGACTTCCTGGGCTTAAATCCCAGCTCACAGACTACTAACCATATAGCCTTAGGGGAAGTTAGTTAACATCTCTGTGCTTCGATTACTCCATCTCAAAATGGGGATTACGACAGCACCTGTTGCATAGGGATATTGTAATTATTCTTTGAAGCCTCATATGGGAAGTTTTAAGAACTGTGCTTGGCACTTAGTGAGTTCTCAAATGCTAGTGTAGTCATGGTTCTGCTTGTATGCTGACTACCTTTACTCATGCACTCATGCTGTTGCCATCTTGAGTACCCTTTTTCCACTGGTTTCTAACAGAATCCTACCCAATTCAAATGCCCCATCCCTAAGCTAGCATTACTTTTGTTCCTCTCCAGTTGAAAGCAATTTCTCTCCTATTAATTTTCATAACTTTTCATTTTCTTTTTTGTAGTATGGTGATTTATTTTATCTTTCCTGGCCAATTGCAGACACAGTGAGGGCAGGATCCAAGTCTAGTTCATTTTGCTAGCTCCCTGGAGCACTTCGACATGTTACCTTGTATTATCCAGCACTCAAATAATTAGAATGACTGGCTGATCAGATGAGTGCTTCAAAAAGATAATAGCAGTAAAAATGAAAGATTAGAATTGGAGGGGCTGAAAGGCAGGGAGCCCAGTAAAGAAGCTATCATGATCCAGACTAGAGTTGGTGAGGGCTCATCAAGTGACAGGAGGAATAAAATTGAGGAGATGAATCATCGAGTATCCAAGAACCACATGACTACCCCTGTGGTCCAAAAGTTGGAAATTAAATGCAGAGGAAAAGAGTTTCTCTCACATTTTGAGTTCTCTTTTACTTAGTTGCCGTTTATTCTACTGCCTCAGGTCTAATCCATGGTTTCTTCTTCTGTGTAATATTATTAGATTGCTTTTCTTCTGTAGATATTAACTGTACCTGCAGATGGTTGTGATATGTTCATTAACTGGAAACTCTTTTTTGAACAGAAAAATGAAAACCGATTCTATCTGAAGGAAGTGAATGTCAGCATGTATTTGGTTAATGGCTCTGGTAAGCAAAGCATTGGCCTGGGGGAAAAGAGTGTGGGACACACTGAAGGAATAGAAACCATAATTGTCATGTTACCAAATAGTGCCTTATTTAATGGAACAGAAGATGCTTTGTAAAAAGTGTACATTGACCACAACTTAAAATCAGTAACTTAGAACTATGGTGTTCTATCTTTTGCAGTATTCCATCTTTTCAAAGTACAGTGGATAATAGTTAAGGATATGAGTGATGTTTAGACTATTTATAGATGTTTAGAAACATCTACAGAAAAATAAGGGAACCTAGTGATGGTAAGAATTGCTTTTTGTGGGTAGACTGTCCCCCAAGCGCCCATACTTCACTGAAAATCCCTGAGGACTGTCCTATTTTTTTGATGCTGATAGGATCAGAAGTTACTAACCTCTTTCTTTTTTTTAAAGTTTTCAGCATTGCAAATAATAATCTTAGCTACTGGGATGCCCCCCTGGGAAGTTCTTATATGTGCAATAAAGAGCAGACTGTTTCAGTGTCTGGAACATTTCAGATAAATACCTTTGATCTAAGGGTTCAGCCTTTCAATGTGATGGAAGGAAAGTATTCCACAGGTAAGAATCACGCAAACTTTATTAATAATTTATGTTCTTATGTTGATTGATAGGTGGCTTTTCCTTAGAGTCATGGAAATCTTAATGTTGGTATAGAGAAATATGAGTTCACCTCTTGACTCTGTTGTAGAGTCCTCATAGCCTTGAGCGAGTTGTGTAACTCTATATTTGGCTCATCATTTTGCTCCAACAAGATGTTTTTGTGGCCTGGAAACCAGTTGCAGCGAAGTTCTTAAAGCTAAAAACTGATAGAAGCTTTAACTGAGCTTTATTTAAGGTGTAGGTGCTTCCTGTAGGTTTTAGTTTATGGGGAGGATGGCACTAGGGAGCAGCAGCTTTGAGCATCTTGTGTCTGCTTCCTTGGGGCCATCTTCTCACTGGAAACATTGTCATACCTGAATGAAGGCAGTTTGGTCTGATTTTGTTAGGACAGAAGCTAAAAAGTGGTAGCAAAGCCTCAAATATCGTGAACTGTGTTTTTACAAGCCAAAATGATGTGGATAGTTTTCAAAGCATTTGCTAGTGTGAATGAAGCTTTTTGAAGATCTCAGGGCTAATGGTGGTATCTCAGATTTTTAATGAAACCCTTGTGTGAAGGGCTTGTTATAATGTATTCATATGAAAGGATGTATTTGGCATTATAAGATTAAAATTTACATGAAGGAAAAAAAGTACATAAAATTCCTTAATCGACTTGAACTCTTAAGCCAATTACTTAAAATTGGGGGTTTATGGATCTCAGCTCTGCTGAGCAGAGCTATTCCAGTCATCCACATCCTTTTTAACAATTAATTCTACAGTTTAGAAGGAAATGTGGAAGCTGTGTTTAAAAGTGAATATGCTGTGAGCCATTCAGCTGCTTTTGCAGTGGTGCTGAATACCTAGTCTGACTTGGTTAGGCGAGAATAAATCGGGCTCTTCACCCTACTGTTCTTGGAAGTAGAGAGGTTAATCACATTTTTAAAATATTTTCAAGAATTCATTTTCCCTTTTGTTGGTTTTGCTTATGTACTTCAATTATTTTGGTCTTTTAATAGCTTTATTTTGGAGTCTTTATCTAGCTCCAGTACATTATTACCCTAAATTTAGGTCCAGATTTGTGTTAAGAATTTAAAATCATTTGTAATGTGAATATCAGTTCAAGCCTATTTATCTAGTCAGCTATAATAGAGATGAACTGTGTTCTTTCTCTAATTTGAAACTTTGGTTTTTATGCACATGGAATTAAAAATGTCATCCAAAGGGGTATACAGCATTTAATACTGATATTGAATGTATAATCTATTTGTAGAACTAGTTTCTTAGCTGTGGGCCCCTGTAGTTACAACATACAGGGAACACTTGACTATATAGAGGGAGGAAATAGAACTGTGTTAGAAGAGTGTTGATTGGATTTTACTGGATCAGACTATTCTCTAGAAATAGAAAAAATAGACCCCATGGGCTGCCAGCCCTTACTACATTGATAAGAAATGTAGTAAATACACTCAAATTAGTAAGAGGTTCTAGCTTCTTGACTTTTACAGCCACTAAAATTGTATATTCTAAGTCAGGGATCTGCAAACTTTTTCTGTAAAGGTCTAGAGAGTAAATGTTTTAGGCTTTGGGGCCATATCATTTCTGTCACTGCTATTTAGCTCTGCTGTTGTAGCATGAGCACAACCATAGGCAATACATCAACAGATGAGTGTGGCTGTGTTCCAATAAAACTTTATTTATGGATACTGAAATTTCGATTCCACATAACTCTTACAAAATATTGTTTTTCTTTTTCTCCCCAACCATTTAAAAATGTAAAAGCCATTTTTAACTCTTGGGCCAGATTTGGCCCATGGGTTATAGTTCGCTGACCCCTATTCTAGAGGAGCTCCAGAGCCAGCCTGGCTGTTCAAATCCCATGATACTTTCCTGATCTGTTCCCAGTTTCCCCAAAGACATTCACTCTATCACTGAGAGGCTAATCTGGCAATGTAGAAATGCGCTAAATTAGCTCTCTTCAATTCTGGTACGGTAATACTCCTATTTTGGGAAGGACTTGGAATATAAACAAACACACAAATACACATATGGGTGTATAATACCGTATAATACAAACAGTGTGTGCTTATTCATAGATAGAAATAATTATATAGATATTCATATGTGAATACCTATATGTACACACACAAACATAAGTGAAAGGACAAATAAGTTTTAGGATTTTAGTTCTAGAACAGAAAATAATTTTCCGTAGTTTTATAAAAATATGCCTGTCTTAGTTACTTGAAGTTGATCTTATAAGAGCATTTCTGACTTTTGAATCAACATCTTTTACTTTCAGACATTCTTTTTTGATTGTACTCATTATTTGTTACACACTTTTTCTCACCTACAGCCCAGGAGTGTTCGCTGGATGATGACACCATTCTAGTACCAATTATAGTTGGTGCTGGTCTTTCAGGCTTGATTATCGTTATAGTGATTGCTTACCTAATTGGCAGAAGAAAGAGTTATGCTGGATATCAGACTCTGTAACACAAATCCATATGTGATCTCTGTTACAAAATAATAAAGCAAGTACAAATTCCAACATGCAACATTTTTCAATTTAAGGTATATTTAGTTACAGTCCTGCTCTTAAATGGGTGGTATGGGGGATTTCGAACTTAAAACCTCCCCAAAACTATAAACTACAAGTTAGTCATATGATTTGGTTTCCCCAACCAAGGAATTTAAAACTGTCATTTCTGCTGCAAAAGACATGTGCAAACTCACTTGGATTATAGGTTCTATTTTACTGTCTTGAATTAGTATTTTAGTATATTTGCTTTAGATATTCTGACTGGTAATATATGAGAGTACTTCAAAAAGTTCATAGAAAAATGGAATTAAGAGATAATAGAAATCTTTCCATGAACTTTTTGAAGGCCCCTTGTACAGTTTAGGAAAAACAATTTTTCAAAAGAAATTTCTTTCCCCTGAATGTAGTTGAGTTGGGAAAACACATTCTATAGTGGATTTGTACTTGCTCCTTTTGCATTTTTAAATTTTTGAGGGGTGATTTTCTTTGCAGGTTAACTTAGCTACTTTGGCATTGCTGCATATTTGACCTATGAGAGATATGCTAGTAGATTTGAACAGGGCCTAGTATTATGTTCTTAGCAATGAATGCTTTTCTAATGCTTTTTGAATACATTTGTATTTAATGTGGCTGTAATGGCAAAAAATACAAAAGCTTTCTAAATTTTAGAATAGGTGTTAACCTTATTGTTTAATCCTTTTTTAAAAAATTGGATATTTCAGTCTTTTAAATTGCAAGACACAAGACTATTCCAACTGGGCATTTCAATCCATTTTTTAGGTGCTTTAGAGATAATTGCTAGACAGTGCCAAATGAGGGTATTAGTCCTTTGTACCCGTAAGTTGGCCTCCACATGCGGTAATGAAATTAATGCGGATTTTCTCTCTAGCCTTTCAGTATTCCTTGTTGGTGGTAATGTGTTTTGTTCTTTTCTTTTTCTTAAAGAAGAAATGACAGTATGTCCTAGAACCTAGATAAAGGAGTGCACTTAAACATAAAATAACTTGCATCTAACCTAAAAAGTCTTGGTCTTCTCTTAGTCCATTAGAAAGTTGTTCTTTGTTTCCAGCTTGCATTGATTGCTACAACATTTACTAATTTGGCTTTTACATTTAAATGGTTCTGTGCTAATCAAAACATACATTATTATTGTTCATTATGGTAGAATCATAATTAATTCACATACTTTGTAGTCATATTTGTGCTCTGAGAGATGCACCAATTGTCCACTTGCCCTGCACCACCTAATGTTTATATGAGAAAGCAAAACATTTCAGCTTGACAGGTAACACATCATGTATCTCTTGCTGCTTCTAGGAGATCTTTTCTTGTATTGGAATGGCTGAGCAAATATTTGAAAGTTGTTAATATGCAGCCATATATGTAAAGTTTCTGTGTTTTCTTGTTTTGTTTTTATTGGGGGGGATTATGTGCCTCCCATTCACTAGAACATGAGAAAATATCTGGGTTCCAAAATATTGATATTAAATTCATCTATAATATACATACACAGACACAGGCAATTGCATGCTAGCATGTGTATGTCCATGACTATGTTTTGAATTATATTCTGGTAAAATATATAGTGGTAAATATTTTCTCTCACTTAAATTTGCTTTCTGTTTAGCCTGAAAATTTTACTGGCTCAGAATCAGATTCTTGACCAACCCTTCTCTTAGAACTACATTAAGCTGCATTGCTAGCTTAAAATACTTCTTAAAGACTAAATATAAATATGATTTTTAAATATTATTTTTTATTTAGATTGTGTTTTAGTGTAAAATTGTTAACCTTATAAGAATATAAGAGAGAACTTATATGAGAACTTATATGAGGCCTTAGATATTTCTCATGAGTCAAAACAAAGCAGCTTAAAAAAAATTGGAAGCACAAGTGGGTGGCGTTGGCTTAATGCTGTTAATGTTTCTAAAAGTTTCTACATTTAGATTATGTATCAGATTCATATTAAAAGCACTAATAAGCACTGTTTTATAGAAGATCTGACTTCAGTGAATATTTTTGTATTTTACATGGGCCAGTTTGTATACTGCTGTTTACACTATTATTTCCACTTGTTCTTTGTACCTTCTGAATTAGTTTTATTTGTTGTAATGGGTTTATACCTTGATGGTAATACTCTATATGGCTTTGGGTGTTTTTCATGTTTTAGCATTTGTATAAGGAAACTGGTCCATGTAAATACTTTCCGTATTTTTCCCTTAAATGTCTAAACCACTAGTTGATGTATGGTATCTCTCTTTAGATATTTGCCTGTCTGTTTGCTCAACATTGCTTCTAAAACAATAAAGATTGTTTTATTTCTTAAGGAAAGTTGCTCACATTTTTTCCCATTGGTTAAAGTCAAGATTTTGTATACTACATAATGGCAATTTCTTTCAAAAGGAAAAACTTTAGGAATGCCTAGAATTAGAGTTAAATTATTTCTAAAATGCTCTGTGTGTGTATTACTATCCCGAAGAATAGCCCCGTATGCAGGCCTCTACTGATGCTAGGCTGGGTACAGAATAAGTATCACCTGGGAAGCACATTATAAAAATACAGATTCCAGGCTCCATCCCTAGAGGATTTTTTAACTTAGAGGGTCTGGGATGAGTGTGTGTGTGTGTGTGTGTGTGTGTGTGTGCTTGTGTGTGTGTGCTTGTGTGTATGTGTGTATGTATGTATGTATGTAAACTCCCCTGGTGAATCTCATGCATAGCCAGTTAGTGAACCAGTAATCTAGAATATTTATTTCATGGTAAAAGCTTCAGAGAATCTCTTCGTACACTTTTCTCAGCTCCTAAGGTGAGACTGATATTTAATATCTATATGTAGCAGCTTTCTATTGCAGCCATACAAATGGAGCTATTGATCAGAACCAAAGTAGGATTATGTGCATTCTGTCTCTTAGATCACTCTAAAGTACTTGAACGGTCCAATTTCTGGATAGTTTCTCAGTCACCTTAATTAATATATCACACAAGAAAATTTAGCAACCTAGCTAGGACTTGCCTCTGGATTAAGCAGTTAAGCCATGTGAATGCCAGTTAGCCATCATGGCTCCAGACTCTGCTATTGGCTACCATGTGACTTTGGCCAAGTTATTTAACTTCTGAGATCTTGGTTTCTTCATCTAGGGGTTAGGGGCTTTAAAATCCTGATACTCTTATTTCTTTGAGTGATAGTTTCCATTTCAGAGAATATAAATACATATTTGAGTATTTTTAGAAGGAATCTGATAAGAAGCTACTTGTTATATATCAAGAACATGCTTTACGTTCAGTGTAAAATGGACAATCTCGTTTCCTGCATTTTTTCAGGAGGAATTCTTGTAAGACTCAGATTTTTTAAGATTATAGCATTGCATGTGTTTGTTTAGGTAGATAACGTTAAATGGTCTTAGGTTCATCTCTCTCCCACCGATCTCCTTTTCTTTTACACTGGTGGCTAACTTTCTGCGTCAGTAATTACCATATCTTGTCTTTGAAACTGGTATACACCTGCATGAGTGATACTGAGTAGTTTCAAATATTTTTTCATATTTATGTGATATACTTCAAACAGTTTGAGTATACATCTAAAAAGTATATAATAAATGTCATGTTAGAATGTGATTCTCAACGCTGATTCTTCCAAAGAGAAATTTTGACTCAGTTGGTTTTTTTTATTTTAATTTATCAATATACGATGTAGTTGATTTTCATGTCCCTTTACCAATTCCTCCTTTACCCCTTTCCCTCCTTCCCCCATCAACATCATATCTGTTCACTTGTCTTAACAAGTTCAAGGAATTGTTGACTCAGTTGGTTTTTAAGAGGAGTTTTATATTTTGTTGTAAATGTATATCTGAACTTTCCAATTCTTATGCTGAAAATTGTATTTGAAAAATTTCTGAACTAACAAAAAATTGAAGAGTAACATTATTTTTAAATCTACATGAAACTTTCATTGAAATTTTAGTGGACATGAAACTTTTTAATCTTTAAAAATCTTTATTGCTTTGCGGCTATTACACTCTTCCACAAATATACTTTTTCTTTCCCCAGAAATATTTTCAATAGGTATTAAGTGTACATTAGGCAAGTAGATCAGGTCAAAATGACTTACAGAATGAGATTTTCTTTTCTTCAGGATGTGATCCCATTAAAATTACTGTTTTACCAAAATTTCTTTCCATTACCAAAAGAATTTTTAAAGGCTGAATTCATAAAATCAATAGTTATTATAAATTAATATTTCACATACTAATTGAGAGCATTTTAAGTAAGTGACAGCATGTAGAAAGATCTTTGTATTAGCGGAATTGCCTTTCTGATCTACTCTGGGAATATTTGTCTTACATGAAAGCCTTATTGGCAGTATTTATGAAAGCCGTTTCAGAACTAGGTCAAATACCCAATTTGGGAAAGAGAAGACTATGAGTTTGTTGCCAGAATACGAAATTAATCTACTAATGAATTTTTTAAAAACCAAGTTATATTAAATCCAAGGCATAATACTTTATGGTATGTGTCACCTAATAGTTTATGGGCTGGGTGGTAATTTGGGAAATTGAAGAGTAGGAGTTAACTAGGGACTCTTAATACCATCTGTTCACAAGTTACATCTGGCAACCTCAGCTATCTAGATTCTTAACCAAAAAACAAGTAAAAAAGATAATTGAGCTGGCAGCTGTAGGATTGCATTCTGTTTCCAGTTATTGCCCCAGAGGCTAGCAAAAAACAAAACAAAACAAAACAAAAAACAAAAAAAACCCAAGCACTATCAGAATCACCTTGCAGCCTATTCATCCCTATTTTCTACACAATTCCAATAAGCTTAATTATCTGATTTATCAAGCCCTGGTAGATTGCAAGCTATTAGGAGAACTAGGGCAACAGGAGACAAGGAAAGGGGAAATAGTGAGAAGTGGCAATTCAACATCCTAGCCCTCTTCTTCCCTTTCTGTAAGTGTGTATCCATCTGTACCACTCTTTCCTCCTCTTCAGTCTCAGGTAGGCTTTCTTTTCTTGGTCAGTAGTTCTGGAATCCCATTCCTCCTTACCTCCTAAGAGACCTTGTACCATTCAGCATCTTCAACTTGTCAATTGTTAATGGCTCCTTCTCTTATCCTGTAAATATGCTTAAGCCTCTTCTACCCTGACACTGTCTTCCTATAAATAGTTAAGTCTCATCTTACAGACATGTTTAAGTCTCTTCCATCCTGAAGCTATCCTTTCTTGTCCCTAGGTCCCCTTTCTAACTACTTCCCTATTGTCCTCTCAATCATTCTCAACTTCTCAAAATAAGTATGGTATGTTCCTCATCCCATGTTCTTGATGTTGTTACTGATCATTTCCCATTCACTCCTAAACTTGACTCATACCCCCCACCCTCCATGTTGCTAGATCCAATGGACATTTTTATTTCAGGCTTCTCTAATATTTTAGGCTATTCTCCTACCCTAATTGAAACTCCTTCCTTCCTTGTGGCTTCTGTGGCACCATTTTTTTTTTACCTGTCATTTCTACTCCCCCCCCCCATTCCTTTGTCTGTCCTTCAAATATTGGTGTTCCCAAGGGTTTTGTCTCTGGTCCTCCTTTTATTGTACTTGCCCTCACTGAGAAATATCGTTGTCCATGGTTTTAACTATCACTTAGGTTCACATAACCACTTGGTTGGGACACAGGCATCTTAAACTCAGCATATGCAAAATTGAGTGTCTCCACCTTCCACATATCCTTTTCTGTCCCCCAATCTCCCCCCAACAAATAACTCCAAGCAAAACAAAAATGAAATGCATATATTCTTCCCTCTGTGTTTCCTGTTATGATGAATGACACCAGCATCTACATAATCACTCAAGTATGGAATTGGAAACCATTTTATTATCTCCTCTTGCTACATCCCCTACATCCATTAGGTCAGTTCTGCCTTCTAATTGGATCTCCAGTCTGTCCCTTCTGCATCTGCACTTCATTAACCCAGTTGAGGACCATATTATTGGTCACCTGGACTCTAGCAATAGCGGCGACTTCCAACTGACTACCTCCAGTTTTCAATGTGCCATAACTTCCGAAACAAATATCCTACTTAAAATCCTGCTGCTAGAAATTTTTTTTTTTCTATCAGGATGAAGCCAAACTATCTAAGAGCATCCAGTGCCTTTATGAGCTGATCCTAGTACACTTTTTTGGGCCTTCTTCCAGCCAAGAGTACCTCTTGATCCATTGTTTTAGCTATGCCAGCCTGCTTGCATTTTCCCTCAAGTGCCATGCTTTCTTTCCCTCCATATTTTTGTCTGTGTTGTTTTGTATGCCTTGAATGCTCTTCCTCTATTATCTGCATGCTTAATTCCTACTTATTCTTAAAAACTCAGCTCAAGTGTCACCTTTTCAGTGTGTCTTTTGTAACAAGGCTAAATTTGAGTGTGCCACTGAAACACTACAATGACACTGTGTTGCCTCCCCCTACCACAGCTCATTTTAAAACTGTAATCACTGATTTTCTTGTCTGACTCTCACACTAGATTGAACATCTTGAAGCAAACAGTTATGCCATCAAGGCCAGTTCATATCTCTTTTCCTATTACTAAATGACTCCAGATTGCTGTGCATTGAGTTTTAATGTCTGCTTAGTGTAGTTGTTCATTTGGTGAGTTAATACTTCACAATCTGCAGTATTCCAGGCACTGTGCTTCTTCAACATCATAACAGGTTGCTTCTGAAAGCTCACAATCTCATCATCAGGGAAAGTCATTATATTTATTCATTATGTTCTGTTTAAGAAATCTGGGAAGTATGTGATCATTTTATACATCTTTCATCCAAAATGACTGAATTTTTGGTACTTAAAAGTGTATGACTTGTTATTTGGAAAATCACTTTTGTGGAACATCTCATTTGCTGCTAATGAATGCCAATGACTTGTTACCTTGATGTAAAAAGCAAAATATACGTGTTGGGAAGTGCTGTCATTTTAACTTAAAATTGACAGATTTGAAATTTTATCACTATTTCTGTTCTCAATTGTCCTTTCTCCACATCTAGCTCAAGACTGCAGTGCAGATGACGACAACTTCCTTGTGCCCATAGCGGTGGGAGCAGCCTTGGCAGGAGTACTTATTCTAGTGTTGCTGGCTTATTTTATTGGTCTCAAGCGCCATCATGCTGGATATGAGCAATTTTAGAACCTGCAATCTGATTGATTATATGAAATACATGCAAATAACAAGGTTTTCTTGCCTCTGAGTTTTTGGAACACTTTGCTCCTTAAAATTGATATGTTGAAACTTTCATTCTTTTTATTTAATATGGTTAATTTTAATTATAAATTTTGGCCATAAAACAAGTCTTAATGCATTTAAAAAGACTAAGATCACAGAAAATGTGTTCTCTGACCACAATAACAGAAGGAAATTTAGAAAATTCACAAATGTGTGGAAATTAAACAGTACTCTTCTAAATAATGGGTAAAAAGAAAAATCACAGGGAAATTAGAGTACTTCAAGATAAAAATCAACATCAAAATTTATAGGATGAAGGGCTGTTGCAGTGCTTAGAGGAAAATTCATACTTGTAAACATCTGTTTTAAAAATAAGAAAAATCCCAAATCAGTAATGTAAACTTCTACCTTAAGAAAACAGAAAAAGAGCAAACTAAACCAAAAGCAAATATAAGTAGGAAATAAAAAAGATTACAACAGAAGTATATAAAATAGCTAATTAAAAAATAATAGAGAAAATCAACAAAACCAAAAGTTGATTTTTTAAAAAGATCAACAAAATCGGCAGACCTTTATCTAGACTGACCAAGATGAGAGAAGACAGAAATTACTAAAATCAGAAATAAAGCAGGGGTATTATTACATTGTCATTATGTTTTTTGGTGGTGGTAAGATTTAGTTTCTCTTTCTCATTTGCATTTTTTTCTACCAGTGGGTTTTGTTCTCTCTTGTGTATTTGTGGTAATGATTATCGTTTTTCAGATTCCAGATGCAGGACTACCTTGAGGGTATCTTGTATGGATGGTTGTGTGGTGGTGAACTCCCACAGTTTTTGTTTGTCTGGAAAATATACTATTTCTCCCTCATTTCTAAAGGATAGCCTTGCTGAGTACGGTATTCTTGGCTGGTAGTTTTTTTACTTTTAGTATTTTGAATATATCGTCCCATTTTCTTCTGACCTGTTTAGTTTCTGCTGAGAAGTCTGCTATTATTCTGATAGAGGCTCCCTTTTGGGTGACTTGACACTTTCTCTTGCGTCTTTTAAGATTTTCTCTTTGTTTTTGAGCTTTGCCAGTTTGACTATAATGTGTCTTGGAGAGGATCTTTTTGGGTTGAATCTGTTTGGAGAGGATCTTTTTGGGTTGAATCTGTTTGGGGATCTTTGAGCCTCCTGGATCTGAAGGTCTGTGTCTCTCCCTGTACCTAGGAAGTTTTCCGTTATTATTTCATTGAATAGGTTTTCAATGCCTTTTCCTTTCTCCTCCCCTCTGGAACACCTGTGGTTCAAATGTTTGTGCAGTTACGGTTGTCTGCTAGCTCTCTTAGATTTTCCTCATTTTTAAATCCTTTTTTCCTTTTTTTTGTCTGTCTAGGTTATTTTGAAAAGATTATGTTCAAGATCAGAAATTCTTTTTCTCCTCTTTCTAGCCTGCTGCTTAAGCTATTGGTTGTGGTTTTTTTTTTTTTTTTTTGTCTTTTTCATGACCGGCACTCAGCCAGTGAGTGCACCGGCCAGTCCTATATAGGATCCGAACCCGCGGCAGGAGCGTCGCCGTGCTCCCAGCGCCGCACTCTCCCGAGTGCACCACGGGCTCGGCCCTGGTTGTGGTTTTTTATTTCACTGAGTGAATCTTTCAGTTCCATGGGTTCTGCTACATTCTTTTTTAAGGTATAATCTCTTTGTAAATTTCCTCCTTCAGTTCCTGGATTTTTTTTCTCATTTCATTATGTTGTCTAACTGAGTCTTCTCATATCTTGGTGAGTTTCCTTTCTTAAGATTGTTGCTCAGAATTCCTTTTCAGTCATTTCAAGCGTTTCCTGCTCTGTAGGGTCTGGTATTTGAGAATTACTGTATTCTTTTGGTGGTGTCATTTTTTCTTAGGTTTTCATATTTCTAATATCTCCATGTTGATGTCAGGTCATCTGGTAGAGCAGTTGCTTCTTCTGTTACTTTGGAGTGGGCATTGAGGAGAGAGACGTCCTCTTTTTTCAGTCTCCTTGTGTTAATACAGTAGGGTGTCTGGCAGGCCACTTTCATGGTGGCTGTGACTACTGCTGGGGTGTTGAGCCACTTTTGCTGCAGCCATGGCTGTGGGAGCAGCTGTGGTGGGTCACCTGCATGGAAGTGGTGTTTTCAGTGTGCTCTCTTGCCTGCTTCCAGGTGGAGGGGGCTGTCCTTGGCTCCTGCCTAGGACCCCAGGCATGCTCTCTTGCCTGCTTCTGGGTGGAGGGGACTGCCCTCCTGAAACTTTAATTCTTAAATTAATCCCAGCATTTTGAGATCAGTCTTGATTAATAAAAACTGCTCTCTGATCAGCTTAAAATAAAAATTGTTGCATTTACTTGTCCTGAAGACAAACTTGTTAAAAAGAACATTGGTGTGCAGTGTGTTTTAAGGTATATTTTAAGAAGCCTTGGCCAAATTTTTATCCTAAGATGCCTGAAACTTATTAACATGGCCATTATAAGAATAAAATATGTAGTGTGTCTTAATGGAATTAATAAATATTGTTTCACTACCAGTGTTCTGTTTCAGTGTATAAAAACTGTCCTGATTTAAACTCATCACTCTGCATATAGTTCATTAAATAAATATTGATGTGGCATAAATGCCCATCAGATATGCTCAAACTTGGCTTTCGGTTGAATAAAGTAGAGACTGTCCTCAGGACCATCAGCATTTTTAAGGTTATGCGACTTTTGTTGATTTCTTTGAGTTCAAGTTAAGGATGAAGTCAGTACTGCAGGCTTGTGATTTTTCCCTAGATAAAAAATAGACCCAAGAGGCTACACCAGAACTTGAACTGGCTTCAGAATTAAGAATGTTTATAAGAATTGTTTGTTTTTCAGCAATATAGACTGAAAAGATCCAAGCATATTTAACTACTTGCCTTTTTTTTCTTGTGTTTTACTCTTCTTTGGATGCCTGATTAGCATTGAAAGATAGAAATATTCTGTGAACTAATTAGGACAGATTGTGTTGTGTTTCTCTACCTCATCTTGTTGATCTCTGGAGCATTAAAATCTATTTAGTGTTGTCATCAGACTGGTACTTATGAAATGTAAGCTAATAGCAATCTCAGAAGGGAGGCAGTGAAGCATAGCAACTAGGCTCTTTCTTCTTCAGAATAGCCCCTGTGGGGCCGAGCATAGATGGGGTGTAGAGAGAAGCTGTTGGCATTAAAATGAGCTAGATAATCAGCCCTTATTGACGCATATTCCATGGTAAAAGTGCAGCACAGATATTGAGAGTATAGATAAATAAGGAAGCTTAATAGATGAGAAGACTTTCATATTGAAGTGATAATTTTATTAATTCATTTTATGTATGTATTGACTTGTTTTAGAGTTTCTGTAACTTACTGATTAACAAGTACAGTGTATCTTGGTACCCAGTACTCAGTCTGAGAGCTTTCAGTAAATTCATGTTCTATACTCAACCTTAGAAATTTTTTTTTTTTTTTTTTTTTTTTTCCAGCTGGCTGGTACTGGGACCCAAGCCCTTGACCTTGGTGTTATAACACTGAACTCTAACCAGCTAAGATAACCGGCCAGCCCATTAACAACTTTTTTATGAATGACAAAAGTGCAAGAGGAGGAAAAGTTAAAATTAGAGGAAAAATGCAAGTTATTGCTCAGTCGTAAATCACACCAAATATCACATTTTGTTAATTGCATTAGCCTTATACTGGAAATAACTTTAATGATTATTTGCTCTCACTTCATAATTTTATAGAAGGGGTTGTGACTTCACTGAGGTTACACAGCTAGTGGACAACAAAACCATTATTAGCACTTTGATAAAAATTGCCCCAGGCCGGCTCCGTGGCTCACTCGGGAGAGTGCAGTGCTGGTAGCGCCCAGGCTGCTGGTTTGGATCCTATATAGGGGTGGCCGGTGCGCTCACTTGGCTGAGCGTGCTGAGGGTTGAGATACCCTTACCAGTCAAAAAAAAAAAATTGCCCCATGAAATCTAGTTACTCAACAGTAAAACAAATGCTAGTTTAAACTTGAAATTATCAGATCAGAATTGGACACTTTGAGCTTCTGTACTAACTACATTTTGCTTAAGTATTTTAAAAGTACTGAATACTGGATTTTTTGATAATAATATACTGAAACACTCCTCTTTTGATCTCAGTTTGCTTCTTCATAACCTAAACCTTCTCAAATGGCATCATGAACATGGGAGGAAAAGAGAAGGGAATGAACACTTGTTGACCACCTGATGTGTGTCAGATTCTTTAGAAATATAGTTGTATTTAATCCTCAAATAGCTTATAATGTAGGTATTATTATCCCCTTTTCCAGATGAGGAAAATAAGTCCCAGTTTAAATAACTTGACCAAGGTCCTTTAGCTAGTACTTGAAAGAGTCAAGATTCATACTCAGTTCTGTCTGAATCCAGAGCTCAAAATCTGCATTGCATGCATTGCCTTCCTGGTGGTCCAGCGGAATGAACTAAAACATATTTGATTCTGCTGTTCTTCCAGGCCACTGCTCATCTAAAAATAATTGTGTATAACCTGATAGCTACCTTAATGCCTGTGTGAAAAAAATTATACTGCATTTTCTTGGTTCAAAGTCTTTTAACTTAGATTTTATTACTTATATGGAATTCTTATTTATACTTTAATGATAGATGTGGCAAGGGAGAAAGGGAGTGGAGAAATACACAGGCAGTGGTTTTAAGTGTAGACAATAGCTCTTTTCCCCAGTGCCATTAGACAATTAAACTAAAATCTTCCCATATTAGGCAAGCACAATTCTGTATTTTGGACCTTTTCCCATTCTTCCCTTAACTTCTGCTTTATGTACTGAGGAATTCAGTGTGATTTTAGATGAAGTGACAGAGATGTAGGATGATCACTTGCTTAGAAATATTTGAGTAGATATTGAGAACATAAAAAGAGTAGGGGTAATACTATGAAAGACTAACCTATGTATAATTTCAAAATGCTTGTTACTTGTTTGCTCATTGCCACCTAATTGCATTCTTTACTAATTTCCTGTCTTTGCTCTCTGTTTGTTCTTTTCTAACAGCTGAAGAATGTTCTGCTGACACTGACCTCAACTTTCTTATTCCTGTTGCAGTGGGTGTGGCCTTGGGCTTCCTTATAATTGTTGTCTTTATCTCTTATATGATTGGAAGAAGGAAAAGTCGTACTGGTTATCAGTCTGTATAATTAATTAAATATAGTGCTTTTTTCTTTTTCTTTCTTTTTTTTTTGCAATCAGAAGTTATGTTTCCATTGGCTGAAAGCCAGGAAATGCTGTGCAATAGATGGTTTAAGATATGCAGACTAACCTCATTGAGTTGCTAGCTAACTTGGGCATGAGTAGCACTTATTTAAAAAAAATGTATTGGGACCAGTTTTTTCCCTCTTTTCCTTTTCCTTTGTTAAAGTGTAAATGAAAGAAAAATTGTGGTTTGGAATATTTTTTTTTTAAGTAAATAATGATTTTAAGCCTCTGAATCCAATTATGAAATCATTTCTACAGAAGTATAATTTTATATGTTGCGGTTACTTGTATTTTGCTACTTTGATGTTATTTGCAAAATCGAAGCTTTTAGAGAATTTAACTCGCTTCAGAAAATAAATTCAAGAACATAAAGAATTCATTTTCATTGGTGGCAAACATTGGTTTATAATAAAACTTCCTTTCCCTACCTCCTAATCAAGATTATTTACATCTGTGTTTTTCTGCTAGTTAAAAAAGAAATGGCTTCAAAATATTATATTTAATAGCAAAAGTCTGGCTGTTTTCTCCATTACTGTTAGTGGCTGCTATATTTTAAAAAGGGTGTCTTTTTGTTTTGCCTTCTGGACTGTGGAATATATTGATTATCTCAGACCTGTCATCTGTGGTGACGGATAAAAGTAAGACCTTCAGATTTTTTTTTAAGGTGTTAAATCAACACCTAAATCTAAATCAGAATGGGTTATGGTTTTTTAAGGTTATGATTTATATATTTTTTTCCTTAGAGCCTTAACTTGTTCAGAAAATTAATTCATCCTGTCTTTAAAAAACACTTCTATATACTCTGTGTGTCTCCTGCACTCTCCCATTCCCTATATGGATAAGTCCTAATTGGTATTTTTTGATGCATTGAGTTCTTTTTTTCCCACAGCAGCAAGTGCTGACTCTAGAGGCTAGTGGGCCCTGACATGTCATCTGTGACATGGCTGCCTAGCCAAAGCTGGACCAGGATTATTCTGTAAATTTGTTGATCTTGATATAGACTTATATCCCTGTAGGACCCTCTAATGTCTCTGGCTTCTGGAGTAAGGTGCTAGAGGCCACTTATTTCTGTGTCTGCTTGATTGGTTCAGCTGCTGAATTGCCCTTTTATTTGGAAACTGCTGAATTGCTCTTTTATTTGGTTGTCTAGAGCCCAAATGGCTGCTTTGCACACCTGTCATTAGCATGAGGCATGTGTTTATTTTATAAAACTATTTTATCTTTACATTTAACTAAAAACAAAAGTTCCCAAAGATTTGCCTTTACTTCAGAAATTTTCCTTGGATTAAAAAATTAAGCCTAAACCTTGAAAAAAAAGTTAGTTTGTTATTAAACCCAAGGATTAAGTCCCAGTCTACCTCTCAGCACAATGTAGATGCTCACCACTGTATTGCTGCCATTAGCTGATGCCAGAACTCTTTGCCAATAACTGGAATTACAAAATTTTGTTAAAAAGAAAGAAAATTCATCAGCATCTTTCTTTACTATCCTATCTATATGTGCATCTCGAAATCATACATTCCAAACTGGAGTAGAAAGTCAGATTGCTCAATTACATCTCCTTTAGAATTCTGCAGCTCTGACTCACAGATTCAAGTTCTCCTCTACTTGCTAAGTATATAAAGAATGTTTTATTTTAAAACGTTCTCTTTTGAGAACATCTGCTTATTTGTTATTTGGTAAAAGGCATTTGGTCAAAATGATGGCACCATAAAGAACAGTGGCTTCATTTCAATACATATTTTTGAGATTGTCTAGAAGTCACATTAGTTAAATCAGCCTGTGACCTCGCTAAATATATGAATTAAAAATTCAGGTTCATTCACAATTATGGGTTCATTTAAAAGTTTTCTACCTTTTGGGTAGGAGATTAATATCACTAACTCTTCATTAGGTATCATGGCTTTACCTTAGAAATTAGTAAACGTGTGTTTAATTCTTTGAGGATTAAAATATAAAATATTAACAGAGGGTTCAAACAAAAGCTGCTTCAACTCCAATAAAATACAGGAAGCTCAAAGTCTATGGACTGAGTGTTCAATTAGCTTTGCTCACTGAGTTCATTTTTATGTCAGTAAAACAGTGGATCAGTAGGACTTTGAACTCATAGGAATTATTTTTCACCTAAGCTTCTTTGGAAGAACTGATGCTTGCTGCTACCTAAAGTTTGGGATATATCAGTTTAGTGAACTAATTAATACCTGCAAGATAAAGCATATTGTGGTACTCCTGTTTGATTTGATATGTGTGATTTTAGATTGATGGATTGAAAAATAATAAAGATCATATGTTCTATGCCACTATGGATAACTTTATTTTTTATTCTATATGTTCAGCCTGAAGAGTTTAGCTTGATTTGTATAATCTAAGTTCATTAAATTCTAATCCTTGAATTGTCAGCAGGAATCATATGATCTCATATGTCTCCAACTTAACCAAGTCCCATCATTAGGAAGGCACTAGAACTTTTAATACAGGCACTTCAGATATGGAGACTACATGGTATTGAAAATTCCAAGAAAACATTGAAGACAAAATATGGAGATCTAACAAATGTAAGAGCATTTTAATAAATGTACTTCCAGCATATTTCTGTTTTTATTGGTGAACTTTACTCATTTGTTGAAGTGCTTTCCATTTTGAGCAAGATATACCTCAGGGATATGGCAGGGGCAGGAGGAGCTAACCATTTTTGGAAATTCCTTTAAATTCCTTACAACCCAGTCCAATGCACAATTTTTATATGTTTGGGTTAAATGACAACACATACATAACACAATCTTTTTTTACCTAAGGGGTATTTTTGGTGGGAGGAGGAATTGAATAGTTCCTGAATGATGGAGTTTCACTTTCTGCTTGTTACATGTTTAATAGCTTTTAATTAAGTCAAAAATTGTCCTTACTTTGCATTTGTGTGACTGGTGAGGGGGCCTCAATAGAACCTGTCTGTCTTGTCTCAGCTCTTTCACTGAATATACTTCACAGCTGTGCACCTCACAGGGCCTCTGAGAGCACTTTAAGATTACTGATAGCAAGAAGAGCGGTTCTGTATATGTTGCTGTGAGGGTTTCTGTGTATCTAAAAAGTCACCTTGGAGATTAAACTTTTTAAGTTCAATGTGTATGCTCTTTGAATGCTAGAACTGCCTTTAGAACTCTGAGGAAATGTTTTTCTTTTCCTTTGCTTTTACTGTTTGTATTTTTGTCAGCAGTGTAAATTTGGGCTCCCTTATTTCAAGAGGTATGCATCGTGAACAGGAAATCTTGGTATACAAGGCACTGTTAGTAGGAAAAGCAGCTGTAGTCTAATTGAGCAGTTCCCTTGCTGTGCACTTCATACACATTATTTCATTTAATATTCACAGCAACTCTCTAAGGTTGGGTGGTATCATCCCCAGTTTACAGATGAGGTAACTGAGGCTTGAATTGGTTACTTAACCAAAGTCACATCGGAGTAAGTGGCAAAACTGACATTTGAGCCCAGCTCTGTCTGCTTCCAAAGACCATGCTCTTTAACCACTATGCACCCTGCCCTTCTAGGAAACAGTAGATTTTTTAAAAAGCATATTCCTTACATTAAATGGTTACAAAAACCTGACTTCTGTACTCTTCTTTCCTGTAAGTAGTCACCTTATAAATATTCTTCAGTTTTCTTAAAATAAGTTTTGTCTGGCCCACTTGAGAGGCAGACGGATGTTGTGACAGCATGACTTTCGAAAGATCAAAACCAAGGCCACTTTGCTCTGTACCTCATCATTAATGTTAAGCCCTGAATGTCACTTTTTGCAGGGTAGCCTCAGCTAGTTATTCTGATCACGTATCATTATCATTCTGCCCTCAAACTCTTCTGCACCATGAATCATTTTGACCATGCATTAGTGTGCTTAAGAGACTAAATGGAACCGTCTCTCTCCTCACTTTCCTTAAATTAATGCCATCCTTACCCCCAGTCGTCCCTTAGATTTAAGTGCAGGATAGCCATGACACTTAGCAATCCTTGCTAGGTAGGTCTGAGCCCCAATACACAGTTCCTACTCCCAAATCTAGAGCCTTTTCAAGAAATACTTACCTGCGTATTTGAAGTTTCCAACCATGCGTCAGAACAGAGTTTGAATCCTCTTACCATGCGGTAGCTCTGAGACCTTGGACAAGTTACTTAACCTCTCCAAGCCTAGGTTCCCCCATCTTTAAAATGAAGATTATACTATTTTCTATCTTGTAGGGTTTTAAAGAAATTTAAATAAGATAATGCCACCAAGTACACAGTAAGCAATAAATGTTAGCTTTTTTATGATATCAATCTGTATCTTCTTCCTAAAGATAATAGATGTCAGATGTTTAGATAAAATCATGGAAGAGGTAGTGGAGAGAGAAAAGAGAACTGAAATAAAACCCTGAGGAATAGAAATCTACTCAAACTAGGTTAAAAAGGAAGAATGAATTGTGAAGTTATACGGTAAGTCTCACAAAATCAAATTGAAGGAAGTATATCTGGGACTCAAAGGAATAGGGAATTAGATTATAAAGCTTCAACTGAGAGAATACACAGGTGATGACTACCAAGAAAGTTTAGAAAAAGTTGAATAACGAGTGATAACTTGCAGTGCATTTATTAAAATGTGTTATAAAGCTAGAATCAAATGTTAGGTGGGTATAAGAACAGACCACCATGTAACACCAAGGTCAAGGGTTCGGATTCCCGTACCAATCAGCCACCACAAAAAAAAAAAAAAACGGTTCAAAGGACAAGACACAGTATATGCATACACACACGCACCCATTAGTATGTGTATATATGTGTGTGTGTATATAGTCATGTATCAATGACAGGTATATGTTCTGGGAAATGTGTCGTTAGGTGATTTCATCATTGTGGAAGCATCATAGAGTGTACTTACATAAATCTAGATGGTACAGCCCACTACACACCTCCAGCTCCATTATAATCTTATGGCACCACCATTGCATATGCTGTCTGCCATTGACAAAAACATTGTTATGCGGTGCATGACTGTATATATAATTGGTATTTAATAAAGACGTTCTTTTCAGATCAGTGGGGAAAGAACAGATCATTGAAAAATGATGCTGAGACACTAAGATACTAGGTTAATTATTTGGGGGGAAAATAGATTTAGACACCTCCCCCCAAACACCAAAATAAATTCAAGAATGACTAGAGTTAAATTTTTAAAAAGCCATAAAAGATATAAAATCAAATATAGTTGGCTGTGTGTCTTATCTCAAAGAAGACCTTCCTAAGAATAAAAGAAAAAGAAGAAATGATGGTGGAAAAGAAAAGATTTCAATATATAAAAATTTAATATTTCTGACCATTAAAATGCCACCTGACACAAATTTAAAGATAAACTACAAACAAGGGAAAAATCCTTGCAATCTGAAGTATGACAAAGGGTTGGGTTAATATTGTTACTATCGAATAAATACAAAACAAGATGAATATTCCATGAGTAAATTTAAATAAAGATATGAATAGCCAAATCATGACAGAAGAAATACAAATGGACAAGCAACTGGAAAAACTCTTCTGTCTTTCTAGTAAACAAAGAAATATAAACTAAACAAGATACTTTTCAAACTGGCTAAGGTATTTTTAATGATAATATTCACTCTTGGCCATGGTACAGAAAACTGTGCAACTAACAATGTTGAGAGTGAAAATGAAAATTTGGAAACAACCTAAATACCCAATAAGATAGAACTAGTTAAGTATATTGTGAAACAATGACATGACAGGATGTTACACAGCCATTTAAAATCACATTCTCAAATAATAATATGGGACTCTGCTGGTGTCCTACTGTTAAATAAAATGAATGTTGGAAAGAAATATGTACTATTACGCTTTGGTAAGTAGATCTCTCTCTGCCTCTATCTCTTTCTCTACCTTTATATCTATATCTAACTGCCCCTCTACCACCCAAAAAGTACTTCTCCCTATCGTTGTACCTTCCCACATGCTGGGTGCAGAGTCCACCACCGGAGGGTCCAGATCGGAGCCACTACTTCTGCAGTTGAGGAGGCTACAAAAGAATATGTACACTATCCTGTCTTGTATACATGTATATGTATATATGTAAATATGTGTGTGTATAAAGTAAATAGATGAGAGCATAAACAGCAGTCACCTCCAGGTTTGGGGATTATGGGTGGCTTTAGTTGCTTTTCACAGTTCTGTTTAGGTGAATCTGGTTTACTGTGATAGTCAGAAGGGCTTCAAGAAAGTGATTTCCAAGAGAGTAGGTTTTGAATCTCCTTTTTTGTGTGTGTATGTGTGTGTTCTGCTCATAAGTGAGAGCTGGCGAGGACCCAGCCTCCATTCCTACCAGATATGTTAAAGAGGGAACTCTCCTCATTTGAAACATCCTTTTATTTTTTAAAAAAATCATTTATTTTACATTGTTCATTAGTCCAGTCACCTGGCCTTGATCGTGCACAACTCTCTTATCCCACGAGGGATGCACAGGCACACTTATCTTCGGTCTATTGTTGGGTCCTGTGACACTTGAGAATTGCTTCTCCCCATCCCTACCCCTTTCCCAAGCTGTTTGCAGAGGCCCTCACAGGGCGGGTCTGGGTTGAAGCCACTACTTGTAGTTCAATGAGACAAATGGGAGTGGAAGTGTTGGTGACTAGGGGCCCTGTGGAGGTGGGAATGGGGGACATGCCAACCACCACATGCTGCCCTGCTTCTTGCATCTGTCTCTGCAGGTTTCACTAGGAGCCATGTCCACAATCCTCTCTTTCCTCCACCTCCTTTTCTAGCACCAACACGATCTGCAGTGACCAAGCCTGACACTTTTGCCACCTCCACCCACTTTCCTCTCCATCAGACTGCCTCTCTGACTCAAAGTTCCTCCGTTATTGTCAGTTCTATGGGTCAAGGTATCAGCAGACCCTGTTAACTGCTGTTAATTGGTAAGGGTAAAAGGTTAAAAGCACTGTGCTGTAGTAGAAAGAGCACAGAGTTTGGTGCCAGGCAAGTTGGAGCTTGAACCCAGGCTTCACCAAGTCCCAACTGAATGATTGAGTAAGTGATTGAGTTGTCACATCTGTAAAGCGGAGTAAAATATCCTCCTTGCAGAACTATTAACAGGGGGTATCTGTTATACTTCACAGAGCTGTGATGGCCACTAACAGGATAATGGCCATGGTCCCACGTAGTAGGCAGTCAGTGGGAATCCCTTTTACCCACTGCTCCGTCATCACAGAGCAGAACCCCGAGGGAAGCAGAAAGAAGCCAACACTTTCCAGGGCGTGGAGAAATTCAGTAACTTGTTCAAAGTCACACAGCTAGTGAATAGCAGAGCAGGGATTTGAACCCAGTTCTCTTCTGCTCCAAAGCCCAGCCCAGAACTAAGGGAGAATTAACAGCCAACTTCAATGATTCTGGCCAAAGATTCAGGCAGATCACCGTGAAAAGAGTCAGCCCTGAAACTGGGTAATCACATTCAGCTGTACAAAAGCTATGCACACACCGACAGACATTCCAGCAGACACCATAATGTATTGTGAAGCCCTAAACGAATCAACCATCAGAACTTCTGGAGTCAGGAGGCCTGAGACGGGTTTTGAGAATTTGCATTTGTAACAAGTTCCCAGGTGTATTAGAGTTCTTCAGAGAGACAGAATCAATAGGATATATAGATATTATGTAGATATAGATATATGAGAGGGGATTTAATAGGAAAATTGGGCTCACGTGATCATGTAGAGTTTTACAACAGGCGGTCTGCAAGCTGGAGACCCTGGGATGCCGGTAGTGTGGCTCAGTCCAAGTCTGAAAGCCTCAGAACCAGGGAAGCCAATGGTGTGACTCTCTGAGGCCAAAGGCCTGAGGACCCTGGCGGCAGAAGGGTAGTGTGGGGATAGGGCTGGTGTAAGTCTCGGAGTCCCAAGGCCAGAGAACCTGGAATTATCAGAACTCCAGGCACAGGAAGGGGAGAATGACCCAGCTTCAGAAGAGAGAGAGAGAGAGACTAATCGCCTTTCCTCTGTTTTTGTTCTATCGGGGCTGCTGGTCAATCGGACGATGGCCATCCACACTGAGGGCAGATCCTTCCCACTCTGTCACTCAGACTTACACGCCAACCTCCTCTGGAAACAACCTCGCAGACACACCCCAAAATAATGCTTTACCAGTTGTCTAGGTATTCCTTAATCCAATCAAGTTGACACCTAAAATTAACCATTACATCAGGTGTTCGTGACACTGCTGGTCCACAAACCACACACTGAGAACCACATTAAAATGTACTACAACATTCCCAAGTCTCATCTGTGCCCCATCTTCCCAAAATTCCAAGGAGCTCTCAGCACACACAGGAATATCACAAAGCCAGAAAACCTAGCTTTGGGTTTGATGTTCCTGATGGACATCTTCCTCTCCAGCGCTCCCCTTCTAAGTAACCAGGACCCTCCTGGTAATCGCGACTCTGAGGGAAGTGAGAATGCTGGTGGGGCAGGGCCACCCCTGTTCGCTGTTCCCATTCCTGTCGGTATACCAAGCAGGTAGCCCGCCCTCACCCACCTTCACCACATGCAATGATTGTCCTGTGAGCAGACAGTCTACAGCCTGGTGCTTTCCAGAATCCTGAGCACCTTGCATAGGAGGGAGGGGACATTTCCTGTAGAAATGCAGGAGGGAAATTTCTACTCATGGAACATCGGGGGACCTCAGGGAGACAAGGTCTCAGGGAAGGGAGGCTGGACCCCAGGCATCAGGGCTCCCAGCCTAGGCAGAAGTACCTGCCCCACCTCACCCCTTGTGCCCCACTAGCTCTGGAGCAGCAGTCATGTGCACCTGCAAGGGACCATGTGATCTTGAACAGTGAGAGTAGCAGGGACAATCACCATGGATTGAAAGCCCCTCAGAGGTGACCCCCAATTCTTGGGTAACTCGTCAGAAGAGGAGGGGCCATCCAATAGTGAATGAAATTGAGCTTCCCTTCACCTTAGTGGGATGGAGGAAAGATGCAGATTTAAGCTGCAGCCTCTGAGCAAACCTGCCCCAAGATGCACACCACACAGAAGACACAGCAGTCAAGTGCACACTCTGTTACCGTTAGGATTGGAAAAACCCTGACAAAGGTTGACCTTGATGAGCTGGGAGGGATCTCATGGAGGAACTGGAGGACACCTTTTGTTGAGACTGGAGGCGGATCTAACCTCCCACTCCTGGGCTCCACCCTGGCTCCCTCCTTGGCCTACAGCAGCTGCCTTGGGGGAGCAGAGAACCTGCAGAGAAAGAAGGGGCCTAGAGGCATTCTCTAAAGTGCTCACCGCAGTCCAGTTCCATTTTTAACCCAATTAGTCCTCCCGAGAGAAGCACCATGCAGAGCTCGGTGGTCGCGATGTCTGTTCTTGGAACCCATTTTGTCTTTCATCCACTGTTGACTGGAAAGAGATGGGGGGGCAGCCCAAGGCTGAGGGCTGGAGCATGTAGCCCATGGTCCCCCAAGCACTGTCTCTTTTCAAGACAACCCAGTGGTTTTCCAGGCAGGCGGGTGGGCAACCTGGAAAATAGCTGCCCCTCTCAAGGGAAGAAATCAACAGAGGATCAGAAAAGCCCTGCCTGCACTTTCATGAGGACACTTTCCTGATCTTTGCCACTGCTCATTTGTCTCCATTGGGACTAATGAGATGAGCAGTTTAGTTACTCAAGTCCTTTCATGAAAGTCTCTTTCCCGCTGCCCCCAGAACTGCAAGAATGGATCTGGATGTTATTTCAATTGGGTTTACCCAAGGCCACACTACCTGCAAGGAGAAGACGACACCCCTGATCTACACTGTATCTCAAAATAGGCTCTCTCCTGTCATCTAATCAAACTCCTTCAATTGGATTATAATGTGTGCACCAGATTATAACACATAATTGTAGTTCCTAACACATACTAGGCCACCAGTAATTATTCACTCAATGAATTAATGAATGAAATTCAACAAACTTGCTGTAATCTCTAAAATTTAATACTGCCCTTCCAACCCTCTTTGAACTCTGCTGTGTCAATCCCTTTTCTCCAACAGAAAGATTAAGTTCTAACAAAATCTGTGGCAGATGTCTCCTTCTTCTTGACTTCTTCATACTTTCTTTTAGCTCCAGTCAGTTGAGGTCTTACTGAGATGAAGGCTGCTGAAGGGCCGGAGGAGGATTCACATGCTGGGAGCTGGAGCTTCCTCAGCTTCTTGCAGAGTTCCTGGAACTTAGAGATAAAAAGAACAGGCCCTCACTTATGAATGTTATAAAAATAAATCAAGAAACAATTGTGAACACTGCTGCAGTTTACAACATAACAATAGCATTCTCAAGGAAAAAGCACTTCCTAGGACATAATGCATCTTATGTTCTAAAAGCATGGCTATTCCCAGCCAAAGACCTGGTGTTACGGAAGAGAGTCGATTAAGAAAAATGCAGAGAGGAGAAAAGAGAATGTTCGATAATGTCAGCTTCTTCAGGGTGTCAACCAATCAGTAGCAGCCATCAAGAGCTGACCATCTGTGAACTTAAATGCAACTGGAGAAATTTTCCTTTTAAAGATTGACAAATAGAATCTCATCTTTCTTGAAAACAATACATATTATATGTACACATATATATGTAGAATATGAAACTGGGGAAAGAGATCCGTATGTGGAAATATAATAATGTAGTAAAAATGGTTATTGCTTGATGGTGGGATAATGAAAATTTTTGTTTGATGGGTTTTCAAATGATCTATAATGTAAATAAAAGTTAGTTTTTGGTCAAACGGGGGCCTCCAGAAATTGATTTCCCTTTGGAATATGTCTCCATTCTTTTTCTACCTCCACTGAATTCAGTGAGGAACTTGTTTTGGCTCAAGGCTTCCCACCTCACCTGGTAGCTAGGTTTCCTTGCATTTATAGCAGGCCAAGCGTCAAGAAAAATGAACACACTTTACACCGTGGGCGGTCCCAATCCCTCCTCCTGAGGTCTGGGGCAAGTTTCTCCTCTTGCTGGGGATTCAAAGGCTTTCTTACCTTTTGGTAGCCTGGCCACCTGTCTCTGAGATTGTTGCTTCCTTGGGCCTCCTTGGTTCTGGCTGTGCTGAGGGGGGTTTTTGAAGTGGGATCTCAACGGACCTTCCCCCTGGCCTTGTCTCCTCTGGTCCCGCAGGAAGGCTGTCTCCTGAGACCCCATCACAGCTGACTGCAGGCCAGGTAGGCAGATGACCCTAGTAGGCAACTGGCGTGGGACTGAACCTCCTGTCACCACTTGTGCTTCCATGACTACTCTGGGTGGGGGAAGTTGTGAGTATGGGAATGGCACTGGGAATGGTGTAAGGAATGGCACTGGCAGAGGGGGCTGAATGACCTGGGCCCAAGGACTAGGAAGTCCTGGCCCATAAAGCACACGTGTCGGGGGTGCCACCCGGGCCTCTTTCCTCTGGGACTCTGCATCCTGCCCACGCTGAGACCCTGCAGCCAGCGTCTCCCTTGGCTCATGTGCATCCAGGAGCCACCCCTCAGACCCGTGCTGCTGCGCTCCCGAGTTGGGTACGACTTGCTGGGGCAGCGGGTGGGCCTGGGCCGACCTCTCCAACTGGAGCAGCTGCCAGAACAGCATGTCACGCTCCTCTAGCACCTGCCGCAGGCTGCTTTCTGCGCAATGCAGCTGCGAGACCACCTCCTCACGCTCCTCTTGCAGCCGGTGCAGGCTGGAGGACATAGCCAAGGCGGCCACGTCAAGCTGCTCCATCTGCTCCTGCAGCTTCCAGACCAGGCGCACCTGCTGCTCCCGCTGCCCAATGGCCGCTCGCAGGTTCATCGCCAGCGCAGCCCAGGCACAGGCCCTCTTGATGGCGCGTGGCACCAGCGAGTCGGCCACGATGGCCTGCAGGATGTCCTCAATTTCGTTCCAGGACGGCAACTGGAAGGTCGGATAGAAGTCCAGGCCGCCGCTGTCACTGAGCACCTCTTCGTTGATGAACATGACCACTTCACGGTGGCGGAACCCGCTCCTGAAGTCCTTGGGGTCTATCGCCATGGCCACCGCGGCCTGATCAGCCGACCCTCTGCTACTGTTAAAGCCGTGGGGCCCCTCACCTTCCCGTTCAGTCCTATTTCAGTCCTTGTCCAGTCCTCCTCGGCCTCCTTCCCCACCCATCCCCTCCTTTTCCTCACAGAGACTGAAGCCCTGAAGAATTCCCCGTCATACTAACCCCTTCCTAGGCAACGGGGTAGCACGTCACAGACATGAGCCCTAAGTGGTGCTGCAAGGCCTTCTGGGACCAACGGTCCTCCACAGAGCTCTACGAGCTCTAAGTGGTGCTGCAAGGCGGGAAGCACGTCACAGACACGAGCCCTAAGTGCTGCTAGGCCTTCTGGGACCAAACTTCCTCCACAGAGCTCCCCCTGCTCAGCGGACAAGTTTGACAGGTAAGGGGATTGCAACCCTCGGCTCGGTGTCGTCCGCACCACGCTCAGCCAGTGAGCGCACCTGGCCATCCCTATATAGGATCCAAACCCGCAGCCTCGGCGCTACTAGCGCCGCACTCTCCCGAGTGAGCCACAGGGCGGCACTGTCTTGACCTTCTTAACACGCCTTTCTCTCTTCTTACCTCTATCACAACCCTATATTTCTAACTTAGGCTTCTCTTTGATTTTCAGATGTATATTTTTTTCTTCATTCGACAGTTACTGAGCACACAGTAAGTTCACTTGACAGGAAGTGGTGGAAAATATTGAAGAGTTCCTGGTCCTTATGCTGTTTATATCCCGTTGGTGGAATAATAAATTTTAAAAAAAGTAAATAAGCAATGTTTATTGTAATTATAAATTGTGATATGTGCTGTCAAGTTAATATATCATCAATGTGAGAGATAGAGACTCCACCGAGAGTTAAGGTTGTCCCCTGTACATAAGGAGTTTAGTGAAGGTCTCTTTGAGAAGATGGCATTTGAGCTGAGATCCAGAACCCCAGTAGCAAAAGCCTCAATGTAGAAAAAACTTCAAATCTCCAAGGAATAGAAAAGATCTCAGTGTGACCAGAGCATAAATTAGGGAGAAAGTGGAATGAGATGTTGGAAACATAGACAAGGGTGTCATCATGCATGGCCTCAGAAGCATTATTAAGAAGATTGAAAAAAAAAAAGAAGATTGAATTTTTATTCTAGGTGTGAGGGGATGACACCGTAGTGTTTCTAATGGTAGTGTCATCAAATCTGGAGAGTTTTACTCTGGATGCTGCATGGAATAGATATCATATGGGATCAAGAGTGTAAATAAGGATAATAGTTTGGAAGCTGTTGCAATTGACCAAGCAAGAAGTGATCAATATTTGGCTTAGTCTAAAATGGTGTTAAAGGAGATGGACACAAAGACAAAGATTGAGAATATATTTTCAGAGCAAAATTGACAGGTGTTATAGATTGTTTGGATGGGGTGTGTGTGTAAAGACTGAGAGAAAGAAAGGAGACAAGGATGACCCCTGGTTTTTAGCTTTGACTGAGTGAATGGTGGTGCCATTTCTGAGATGGATAGAGAAGAGTGGGGAAAGAAAAGAAAAGGCAATAGTACTTGTAGTGAATTGGATGTCTCCCCCAAGCTCATTGAAGCTTGAATTGTGTTCCCCAAGTTTTATGTGTTAGAAACTTGGCCCCCACTGTGACTGTTAAGAGGGTGGGAAATCCTATTATAGTAATTGAAAGGTGGAGCCTTGAAGAGGTGATTAGATTGTAGGACCATGCCTTAGTGAATGGATTAAAAATGGTGGTCATGGACATGGTTTGGAAGGCTTTAAAGAGAGAGTGCATGAGGAACGATCTCTCTGCTCTCTCTGCTTCCACCGCCTTGCAATGTGAGGGGTCACTGTTGCCACCACCAGTGTGTTCCTTGGACTTTGGACTTCCCAGCCTCAGAAACTGTAAGCAAATTTTGTTTTCTTTATAAATCACCCCATTCTGTGTATTTTGTTATAAGCAACAGAAACAGACTAATACATCACTGTTTCAGAGATGTGGTTTGTGATGTCTCTTAGCAACCAGGTGGAGATATTAAGTAGACCTTCTGGGGTATACAGGTCTGGAGCACAGAGAAGAAATTGGGTTGAAAATTAATATTGAATTGATGATATTTAACAACCTGAATGAGATCCACTAGGGAAAAGAGAGTCATATAGAAATGACTAGAAAATAGTGCATGACTCCTGGGGCACTCCTTTTTTTTTTTTTTTTTGTGGCTGGCCAGTATAGATATTGAATCCTAGACCTTGGCGTTATCAGCACCATGCTTTAACCGACTTATCTAACCGGCCAGCCTAAGCTCTACTCTAAATTTTACAAGCGTAGTTAGAGTGTAGTCAGTCATTAAAAGCACAAAAATGACGTCATGTTAATTCCTATTTAACTTTGAAAATCAGACAATTATGGTGATGTATACTAGTTCAGCAACAGAAAAATATTAAAAGCTCCCCAGACCATTTTGTGTAGCCATCATAATACCTAATGAGAAAAATATATTACCCAAAAGAGTGCTATTGACCCATCTCATTTATAAATATAGCTGCAAAGAGATTGCACCAACATTTCTATGTTACTTTTGGTTAATATCTAAGAGAAATTCCTTGTTGTGAGGTTTGTTCATTATTCATGAACTAGTATAACTTTTGAAGATATATTATGATAAATTAAAGATGAGTATTGTAAGCTAAAGGTGTATATTCCACACCATAGAAAAGATGGACAGCTCCCCAGTTCATTTTGTGAAGCCAACTAAATTTTAATAGTTAATTAGAAAAATAGTGCACAAAATAAAATAATACAAAATATATGATACATCTGCAAAAATTCTACGTAAGATATCTGAAAAGGGACTGTATCAACATTCTTGTGGCAGACATTGTTGGTTAATAAGCAACAGCAAAGCCCACTCTCTCCTTTGCTAACAGAATCTACATTGCTCAGACAGTGATGTGTCTGGATAGTGTCTCATGATTGGTTTCAGCCAACCTTGTTCCCTTTTGAAGGTGACTGGTTTAGGAGTGGCCATTTAACCCTGCACTGGTCATTGAGACATATCATGAAATCTACTGGGGGCTTCAGGGAAAGATTTTCTTTTGTGATTAGATAGGGGACCAATAAAGTGAAATCCTTTCCCCATGAGCCCCCATCCTTTATGTTTGAGATACTGGTATCAGGATGTGTTGTTTGGAGCTGCAGTAGTTACCTTGAGACTGTGAGAAGAGACATGGCAGACACATGTGACCATCATGCAGAAACAAGGTGAACCCCTACCCAGAATTTAGTTCAGAGGTCAAGACTGATGATACCACACACACTAAGACGGTATGAAAATGTTGATTACCTACATAATCGAGCTTTCTTGGGACAGCAGCTAAGCCTCCCAGGTTGGTCCAAAAATGGCTTGAGAGAGCAAGGAAAGGAGACTGGCTTAGAATTTTTTTTTTAAATTTAAAATTTTTATTTGTTATTGGCATATTCATTTTTACAAATCGTGATATTTCTTTATGCCTTTTGCTGGTCCTATCACTTCCCAACCCCCCCCCCTCCCTCCCCCCAACTCTAGTATCCTTAGGTTCGTTCTCTCCTTCTGAAAGTTCAACGTATTATGGTGGTCTTTTCTTTCTTTCCTTTCTTCATTCCTTCTTCCCTCCTTCCCTGCCCCCCTCCATCCTTCCTTCCCTTCCTTCCTAGCAGCCAGTTAGGAGTGAGAACACGCGGTATTTCTGTTTCTTTGTCAGGCTTATTTCACTTATAATTTTCTCCGGACTCATCCATGTTGCTGCAAATGGCAGAAATTCATTCCTTTTTATGGCTGAGTCGTATTCCATTCTGTATATATACAGTTTGCTTATCCAGTCATCTATCGATGGACACTTAGGTTGGTTCCATATTTCGGCTATTGTAGATAGAGCTGCAGTGAACATGGGAGTGCAGGTGTCCCTTCGACATGATTTCCATATGATCCAGCAATCCCACTACAGGGTATACATCCAAAGGACTGGCTTAGAATTTTAATTGTGGCTAGGGGTGAGGCAGGGTGAGAGTTCCTGTGTGCAAACAGAGGCTTATGTGGTTTGAAACTCCTGTTGGCATCAAAGGAGCGAGTACCAAGGCTTTCTTATCAGCTTGCCCATGTGTGGGGCCCAAGGGGAGAGGGATGGGTGAGACTTAAAAGCTGTTAGCAATCAAACTTCCAAAAATGGAGTCAGGCTCTTCATTGCTTACCCCTGATGTTTGGGTGATGACAAAAATGTACCATGCTTAATTTCATTGAATTTGAACTTGTTTAAATAGCAAGTTCATTATGGAACCCTGTGAGCCCGAAGCCTATAGCCTGTGAGGAAGGTGAAAGCTTTGTTCAAGAGCCCAGCATTGTGTATTCCAAGAAGTGAAGTAAGTGCCTTGGTCACAATCAGTAACGTTTGGAATTCCAAAGGGGAAAGGAGTATATTGGTGAGGCCTTGTATTGTGGTTTCGGTATATGTACAGGCATGTGTGACCTTGATTAATATTTTGGGTATCTATGAGGCAGTGGATTATCAGAGTTTTTACCCCAAAGGGGGAAACCTTGGACAAGGAATTATTGTTGCTGCCACTAGCCAGACCAGAGAGCCAGACCATTGGCAATGGCCCAAAAATCTGTAAAATGGTGCAGATGGGGATGATTTTTGGCCAGGGAAAGCAGTGCTAAGATGCCTGCCTGAAGTTTGGCCAATTGGGTTGACACCTGAGTCCCATCTTTTATTAGGCATTTCCTGGTTGAGAGATGAAAAGCAGTAGCTCTGTATTGAGCTCCAATTACATGCAATGGTGACAATATTATCTGTAAAATGTACAAATTTCCATTGCTGTTCACTCATTTGATCCAAGAGTGCTCCCCAGGTAGCTAACGGGTCTTGTGAAAGAGTGATCTTCTCCAGCATCATAACATCTGGCAAGGAACTGAGGTCATGGGAGTCCACTCCCTCCTGCAAGTATGCTATGCCACAGGGCCTATGTTAGGTTCCATACTGTAGTAAAAAGGCCTTGGTGGCCATGGCAATCTTGTGAGGTGCTGCTTCCATGACTCAGCGCATAGTGGACATCAGGGTATGGAGGGCCATGGGCTCAAGGCATGTGGGGCCTGTATTTCTAGGAAAGTACAGTATGCAGTCAGCAATTGCTGCTCTAATGACATATAGCACAGGGCTGAGGAGGGCAGTTTTTTGCATAAGAAGCCCATAAGCAGCTTATGGCCATTATTGATGGTCTAGAGTCTCCAGGAGGCATGAAAGGAGGTTATTAAAGCCTCCACCATGAAAGGAGTCTGATGGGGGGCACTAACAGGCGGGGCTGTTGTACTGCAATTTGAGCAGAATCTAGAGCCGTTTGTTGGAGTGGTCCTGTTCAAGGCGGGCTGTTTTGCAAATAACCACATAAATGGGGTTAAGTGAAATTTGTAAAGGAAGAATATGCTACCCCCAGAACCCAAAACTCCTAAAAGATTTTGGACTTGTTTTTACATTGTACAGGCTGAGAGGGTAAATAGCTATTTCTTGACAGTGTCAGGGATGGAGCAGCACTTGGTTTGCCAAATAATTTTCAGGACTTTACAGAGTTGGTGGGGCCTTGCTCTATGTGAGGCAGTAGCCCATCTATTCTTTCAGTCTCCTTTGTGGGTATCTGTATGTTCTGAGTGAGTGTGTCAAATGAATATCCTCAGAAGAGAACATCATGAATATAATATCAGACCTGTGCCCCTGGAGAAAGTTGGGTGTAGTTAAAATTACGTTTGCAAAAATTGTGTGTAATAGCAAGGTTGCTGAGGTACCCCATTGGATATCTGGGTAAAGATGTATCATGTCCATTAGGAGGAAAAGGAAAACTGCAGCTGACAGGTTGTTAAAAATCGGCATTGAACAAATCATATTGGCCAAATCTATTACAGCAAAATAATTACCAGTTGCTGATTGGATGGTGTGAGTAATTTCAACAATTTTGGGTATAGGATCTTAATGGATGTGATGATCGCATTGAGGTTGCAGTAATCAACTGTGAGGCACCATTAATTCTTTCCAAGACTAAGAACAGGCCAAAATGTATTGTTAAGTGGAGGATCAGTGGTAACAATCACCCCTTTTCTTTTTTAAAATTTTTATTGAATCATAATTGGTTATACATATTTTGGGGGTTCAACATTGACATATGTTGATCAAATCAATATTACTTGCATATATACTGTTACAAATCATACTTATTCTTTATGCTCCTTGTCCAATCTCTCCCCATCCCCCTCTACCTCCTTCCCCCACTGCTGATAACCCTAGATTTCTGCTCTCCTCTGAAAGAGTAATGGTTACTCTGTTGATTTGTAGCCTAGATGGTCCGTCCAGTGCTGAGAGGTGTGTTCTGCTCCCCCAATATTATTGTAGAGCAGGTGCTTCTTCTGTCACTCTGGAATAGGCTTTGTGGAGAGAAATATCCTCTTCTTTTCTTTGGTCTCTGCTGCTGACTCTCCTTGTGTCAATGCACTTCAGTGGCTGGCGGACCATCTGCATGGCGGTTGTGGCATCTAGCCACTTTCATGGCAGCTGTGGTTATTGTGGTGGCTGTGGTGGGCCACTCACATGGAGGTGATGTTTTTGGCATGCTCCTTACCTAGTTGCTGGTGGCTCCTGGCTCCATACCTCAGGACCCCAGGTGGGCCCCATGGCACTGGCCGTGTGCCTGGTTGTGGCAGGAGGGTCCAGTCCCTGGCTCCATACCTCTGGACCCCGGACAATAACCCCTTTTCTAAATAGGTCTTGTATAATGGGTTTCAATCCTTGAAGGCCCTATTTTAATTTTCCTTGGACCTTATTCACTATTTTAATGGGGATGGGGAGTGGGAAAGGTATATGTTCCCTCATTTTGTTCAAAGCCAATTTTTAAGTTTCAAAGGCTTAGTTTTAATTTAGTACCTACTGGGTCAGAGCATCCATGCTCCCTATGGGATATTTTACAGTGGGTGTTACAATCATGGGGAATTTAGGCAAGGCAATTGTTCTAATAATTAAAGTGAGGCATAACTGTTTGTCCTCTATTTTATGTTCAGTAACTCCCCTAAGATTATAGGAGGTGTGTTGTTCAAATTTAGAAGGATCCTCAGGTATTACTGTAATTTGAAGGTTTGCCAATTGGTGCATTTCAGCAGATATTAAAGTTAATTCAGAAGCTATGCTGTAGAGGTGCAAAAGCAGTTCAGAACACACTTATCTTTCTGTTTTATAAATTAAGTAAATTTTGGATTTCCAATTGGGTCAAATTATAAACCTGTTTCAGTATTTTGTTTCCTCTCCTGTATCCAGATTTCCTTCCTTCCTTCCTTCCTGCCTACCTGCCTGCATTTCTATCTTATCTGTCTTTTCTTTCCTTTTTTTGTAATTATTGAATATAATTTCTCTCTACTCTTTTTGTATTTATAAATTTCTTTCTCCATAAAGCCTCAAATTAGAATCATCAGTGTTAGGGCCTCTCCCATGGCAATGGTTGCTTCATATCACTTAAGAACCTCAGGCTATACTCAGGTTTGAATTTATTCCTTTGCTGTGTCACAGAGGTGCTGTGGGTGATTTTCCCTATAACTCTGAGGATCAAGATCTTTGTTGTGGCATAGGTGCTAGCAGTAATAGCAACAAAGTCATTTTGTAGGGTCCTAATAAGCCTTCTGCCTTTAGGAGTGTGGACTCAATAATTAAAATCTTCAAATAGCAACTGCTCCTCAAATAGCTATCCCTCTTCCTTCACACAAGCAACCACTCAATGGGCCTGTGTATTGCACAGGGTATAGTCTTTCCTATGAGTGCTCTATAGAATGGTGGCCAATGCTTGGTTGAGACATGACCAGTCTCTGGGTAAGACTCTTTCCCCTGAGCCTAGTATTAGTCACAGCTTATGCTGAAATCAAGGCAGATTATTCATTCTAAAACACACAGATAGGTCTGGGCCAAGACATACAGTCCAGAATTACTTAAATGCCAATCAATGCTTGAAACTTCTGACTTGGGTCAGTTAAATCTATAACAGAGTCTCAGTAGAACTCAGCAAATGCAGCCCAGAGCAGCACAACTCAAAGTGCAAGCTAGCCAGTAGGCAGCAGCTCAAAGTGCGTGCTTACTGTCAGGCAGCAGAGTCCGTTAGCAAGTCAAAGCAAGAGAAGGAAGACACCTGTTGGTGGTGGTAATCATCTTAGCATCCTGCTCACAGTACCATTTATGGACACTCTAAAGAAACAGGATGGACTCCCACCCAAAATTTGGTTTTGAGGTCAAGACTGATGATTCCATACATACATGAAGAGGATATGAAAGGTGCTTACATAATGCGGCTTTCTGGGGCAACCAGGGAAGACATGCTAAGATGATTTGAAAACGGCTTGAGAGAGCAAGGAAAGGAAACTGGATTCAGATTTTTATGGTGGTTAGGGGGTGGGCTGAGGTGAGAGTTCCTGTGAGCAGGATGGGACCTGTATGGTTTGAATCATGGCCAGTACCAAAGGAAGGAGAATCAAGGCTTTCTTATCAGCTTGCCAAGCTGTGAGGCACAAGGGGAAGAGGGAGGATGAGGCTTAAAATGTGTCAGAAGTCGAACATTTGTGTTGCTATAACAGAATACCCAAGAATGAGCAACTTATAAAGATAAGAGGCTTAGTTGGCTCACAATTCTGGGACAGCTGTATCTGTCACAGGCCTCAGGCTACTTTTACTCATGGTGGAAAATGGCAGGGCAACAAACAGGTGCAAGGAGATCATATGGCAAGAGGAAGCAAGAGAGAGAGGGAGAAGAAATGTCAGGCTCCTTTTAACAACCAGCTCTTGCAGGAACTAATAGAGTGAGAACTCACCCACTACCCGCCCCCCGGAGAGGGTATTAATTTGTGAGGGATCTGCCCCCATTACCACAGGGTCAAATTAATAATATACTTAAAAAGGCTTTCACAAAATTCAGCAACTATTCCTAATAAAAAGACAAGGTAAAAGAGGAGTAGAAAGCACCTACCTAAAGACTTTTTACTAAAAACTAGCATCATTCAAACTGAGGAGGAAAAAGTAAAACTATCTCTGTTCACAAATATGATCTTATGTGCAGAAAACCTTGAAGACTCAAAAAAAAAAAACAACAACAACACTGTTAGAATTAACAAACAAATTCAGCAAAGTTGCAGGATACAAAGTCAACATGCAAAAATCAGTTGCATTTCCATGCACTAACAATGAATAATCTGAAAAGGAAATTAAGAAAATGATTTCATGTAAAATAGCATCTGTAGTGGATTGAATTATGTCCCCTCAAAACTCATTTGAAACTTGAATTGTGTCCCCCAAGTTTTATGTATTAGAAACTTAGCTCCCACTGTGACTGTTAAGAAGGTGGGAAATCCTATTATGGTAATTGAAAGGTGGAGCCTTGAAGAGGTGATTGGATTGTAGGACCGTGCGGTAGTGAATGGATTAAAAATGGTGGTCAGGGGTGTGGTTTTGAGGACATTAAAAGAAGAGGACAGTCTCTCTGCTCTCTCTGCTTACACCATCTTGCAATGTGAGACTCCCACGATGCTGTCACCACCCCCAGATGGACTTTGGATTTCTCAGCCTCCGAAACTGTAAGCAATAAATTTTATTTTCATTATTAATTACCCAGTTCCAAGTATTTTGTTATAAGCAACAGGAATGGACTAATACAGAAAATTGGTATGAGGAGTGGGGTGTTGATTATAACAAATACTTGAACATGTGGAAGCACCTTTGGGACTGGGTGTTAGGCAAAGGTTGGAGGAGTTTGGCGGACTCAGAAAAAGACAAAGAGATGATAGAAGTTTTGGAATGTCTTAGAGACTAGTTACATGGTGGCAAGCAGAATGCTGATAGAAATAAGGACTGTAAAGACCATTCTAGGGAGGTCTCAGATAGAAATAAGAAGGAGTTTTTCAGAAACTTGGGCAAAGATCACTCTTGCTGTGAACTGGCAAGAACTTGGCTTCATTGTGTCCATGCTCTACGAGTTTGTGGAAGGTGGGACTTAAAAGTTCTGAACCAGAATGTTTAGCAGAAGAAATTTCCAAGCAGCAAAGCATTAAGGAAGTTGCATGGCTACTTGCAGCAGCCTGTGCTGAGTTATGGTGGCAAAGGCATGACATAAAACCAGATTTTAAAAGGGAAAAAGTTGGAAAGTTTGCAGTCTTGGAAAGACTTGGAAAGTTTGCAGTCTGGACAAGTGGGAGAGAAGCAGAGAGCATTTTCAGAAGAAAAATTCAATGGTGTTAAGAAGATTAACACAAAATTATGGGATTATCAAGAGAAGGGGAAATGGGCCCTGAACGCATTCCATTTCAGGCCCAAAGACCTGGGGAGACAGAATGGTCTTGGGGAACAGGCCTGAGGTGCCTTCCACAGGCTCACTGCCCATGGCCACCTTAGGAAGCTGCTTCCAACACCAGCACTCTTCCAACATCAGCAGCTCCAGCCATGGCTAAATTGGTCCCAGGTGTAGTTGGACCTTCAGTTTTGGAAGATACAAGCCAGAAGCCTTAGTGGTGTCCACATGGTGTTAAGTCTTCAGGCTGGCAGAATGCCAGAGCTGTGGAGGTTTAGGAGCCTCCACCTGATTTCACAGGATGTATGGAAAAGCCTGGGGGCCCAGGAAGAGATGTGTTGCAGGGGTAGAGCCACCGCAGACAACTTTCACTAGAGTAATAACCAGTGGAAACGTGGGGTCAGAGGTGCAGCAGAGAAACCCCATCAGCGCCATGCCTAGTGGAGCCATGAGAGTGGGACCACCATGGAGAAGCCAGACTTGTGGAGTTACCAGTGTCCAATGCCAGCCTGCGAGAGCTAAAGCATCACCCGAGACCAGAAAAGCCACAAAAGCAGATCTGCCAGGGGACTTGGGGACCCAACCCTCACACCAGTGTGCAGAGGACATTGAACATGGAGTCAAGTTACAAGATTCACCAGCTTTGAGATTTAATGACTGCCCTGCTGAGTTTTGGGCTGGTTTTGGATCTGTTACACCTTTCCTTTGGCCTATTTCTCCTTTTTGGAATGGGAACATATACCCTATGTTTGTCCCACCATGGTATCTTGGAAGTAGATAACATATTGATATCACAGATGGGACTTTGAACTTTGGACTTCTGAGATGAAACAAGTTAAGACTTTGGGGACAAAATGAATTTTTGCATGAGAAGAAGACATGAGTTTTGGGGGGCCAGGGGTGGAATGTAGAGGATTGAATTATGTCCCCCCAAAACTCATTGAAACTTGAATTATGTCCCCCAAGTTTTATGTATTAGAAACTAAGCCCCCACTGTGACTGTTAAGAGGGTGGGAAATCCTATTATGGTAAATGAAAGGTGGAGCCTTGAAGAGGCGATTGCATTGTAGGACCATGTGGTAGTGAATGGATTAAACATGGTGGTCAAGGGTGTAGTTCTGAGGGCTTTAAAAGAAGAGGACAGTCTCTCTGCTCTCTCTGCTTCCACTATCTTGCAATGTGAGACCCCTGGGTCGCTGTTGCCACCACCAGATGGATTTTGGACTTCTCAGCCTCAGAAACTGCAAGCTATAAATTTCATTTTCTTTATAAATTACCCAGTTCCAAGTATTTTGTTATAAGCAACAGGAACGGACTCATACAACATCAAAAAGAATAAAAATCCTAGGAATAAGTGTACCAAAAGAGGTGAAAGATTTGCACACTGAAAATTACAAACCATTGATGAGAGAAATTAAAGAAGACACAAATGAATGAAAAGACATCTTGTGTTTATGTTTTGGAAGACTTAATACTGTTAAGCTGTCCATACTACCCAAAGCAATCTACAGATTCAATGCAATCCCTATCAAAATCCCAATGGCATTTTTTGAGGAACTGAAAAAGTTTATCCTAAAATTCATATGGAATTTTAAAGGACCCTGAATAGCTAAACAATTTTGAAAAAGAAGAACAAAGTTGGAGGACTCACACTTCCTGATTTCAAAATACATCACAAAGATATACTAATCAAAAAATGTGGCACTAGTATAAAGACAGACAGATAGTCCAACGGAATAGGATACAGATCCCAGAAACAAGTCTTTGGATATACAGTCAAATGATCTTTGACAAGGGCACCAAAACCACTCCATGGGGAATGGACAATCTCTTCAACAAATGGTATTGAGAAAACTAGATATCTACATGCAAAATAATGAAATTGGATCTCTATTTTATACCGTATACAAAAGCTAAGTCTAAATGTATTAAAGACCCAAACATAAGACTTAAAACAAGCTCCTAGAAGAAAACATAGGGGGAAAGCTTCATAACATAGTACTTGGCAATGACCTCTTGGATAGGACACCAAAAGCACAGGCAACAAAAGTAAAAATAGACAAATGAGACTACATCAAATTTAAAATCTTTTTGTATCAAAGTACACAATCAACAGAGTGAAAAGCCAATCTAAAGGGTGGGAGAAAATATTTGCAAATCATATATCTGATAAGGGGTTAATATCCAAAATATATAAAGAAGTCCTACAACTCAGTAACAAAAAATCAAATAACCCAATTAAAAATGGGCAAAGGACTTAAATAGACATTTCTCCAAAGATGATATATAAATGGCCAACAAACATTATGAAAAGATGTTCAACATCACTAATCATCAGAGAAATAAAAATCAAAGCCACAATGAAGTATCACCTCACACCTTTTAGGATGGCTACTATCACAAAAGCAGAAAATAAGTGATGGTGAGGATGCAGAGAAATTGGAACCCTTATGCACTGTTGGTGGGAACTGTAAAATGGTACAATCACTATAGAAAACAGTATAAAATCTCCTGAAAAATTTTAAAATATAACTATTATATGATCCAGAAATCCCACTTCTGGGTATATATCTATAAGAATTGAAATCAGGGACTCTGAGAGATATTTGCACACTCATGTTCATAGCAGTACTATTCACAATCTCTAAGAGGTGGAAGGAACCCAAATGTCCATTGACAGATGAATGATAAACAAAGTATGGTTATACATACAATAAGACATTATTTAGCCTTAAAAAGGAAGGAAATTCTTTCACATGCTACAGCATGGATGAACCCTGAGAACATTATGATAAGTGAAATAAGACACCCACAAAAATCAAACACTATATTCTTTCACTTATATAAGGTATCTACAGTAGTCAAATTCATAATTCTCAAATGAGACTAGCAAAGGTCTCATTTCACCAAAGAACACCTATCACACCTAGAAGGACTGGAAGTCCCCTGGGCTACCAAGACAGAAAGGGGGGACAACCAGGCACACGACCAGTACCACGGGACCTTCCTGGGGTTCTGAGGCGTGGATCCAGGGACTGGAGCCCCTGATCCACAGCCAGACACACCACCAGCACCACAGGGCCCACCCAGGGCCTGAGGTATGGAGCCAGAGACTAAATCCCCCCTCTACAACCAGGCACATCACCAGTGCCACAGGGCCTGCCTGGGATCCTGAGGCATGGAACTGGAGGCTGGACCCCCTTCCACAACCAGGCACACTGCCATCACCACCACCAACTAGGCAAGGAGCATGCCAAAAACATCACCTCCATGTGGGTGGCCCACCACAGCCACCACAATAACCATGGCTCCCACGAAAGCAGCTAGACTCCACAATCACTATGCAGATGGTCTGCCAGCCACTGGAGTGCATTGACACAAGGAGAGTGACCAACAGAGACCAAAGAAAAGAAGATGTGTCTCTCCACAAACCTCATTCCAGAGTGACAGAAGAAGCATCTGCTCTATGATAATATTGGGGGACCGAAACACACCTCTCAGCATTGGATAGATCATCTAGGCAACAAATCAACAGAGTAACCATTACTCTTTCAGAAAGAGAGAAGAAATCTAGGGTAATTAGAGGGGGGAAGGGGAGGGAGAGGTGGATGGGAAGAGATTAGACAAGGAGCATAAAGAATAAGTATGATTTGTAACAATATATATGCTAGTAATATTGATTTTATCAACGTATGTTGACGTTGAATCCCCAAAGTATGTATAATCAATTATGATTCAATAAAAATTAAAATAATAATAATAATAAAATAAAAGTTGTGATGCAAAAGAAACAAAAGTAATTGGTTGAAGCAAACATAGTAACAATGTAGTGTGTTTATAACTTGTAGAAGAAAAATGTATGACAGCAATAGCACAAAGATGAAAACGGAAATATATTGTTTTAAAGTTTCTATAGTACACATAAAGTGTGACTTGAAGGTAGACAGTGATAAATTAAAGATATCTACTATAACCCTAAAGTGGTGTCTAAGAAAAGCAAACAAGGCAATATAGCTAATAATTCAATAAAGCGGGTAAAGTGGAATCATTTTTAAAACTCAGTTAATCCAATAGAAGGCAGAAAAAGAAGAAAAGGGGAACAATGAACAGATGGCCCCAACAGAAAACAAACAACAACATGGTAGATTTAAACATAACCATATCAATAATCACATTATATATAATGATCTAAACAACACAAGTAAAAGGTTGAGATTGTCATAATAAAAAAATGCAAGATCCCAGATTATTTAAGGAAATGAATTAAATTGATAAATACCCAGCCAGATTCATTAGTAAAAAAAGAGAAAAGACACAAATTACTGCTGTAAGGAATGAGAGAAAAGATATCATTACAAATTCATACTGACATTAAAAGTATTATACTATCACAAACAAATATATGTCACTAAAAATGACAACGTAGAGTATATTTTGACATAATAAGATATACTGTTTCCTCAAAATCTGGGTTTGCTATTGTTGGAATGTATTCATCCCTCCAAAATTCATATGTTGGAACCTAAGACTCCATGTGATCGTATTAAAAAGTGGGGCCTTTTGGGGGTGATTAAGTCATGAGGGCTCTTCCCTTATAGAAGGGCTCAGGGGAACTAGCTAGGCCCTTTTGCCTTTCTGCCTTCTGCCATGGAGGACACAGCAAGAAGGCCCTCATCAGACACTGAATGCTGGCACCTCAATCTTGGACTTCCCAGACTTCAGAACTGTGAGAAAAAATTTCTGTTGTTTATAAGTTACCCAGTCTGTGGTATTTTGCTGTAGCAGCACAAATGGACTGACAGGGTCTGAACGTCAGGGTTGGTGTTGCAGTTAGAGATTTCCAGAAACAGATACTTAGATGCAGTTGAGGGTGCAAGATGTTTGTTAGGGATCAACACTTGTAAAAGGGGTATGAAGAAGAATTGGGCCAATGGAGAAGTCGACAGCCGATGTAGGCCAAACAAAAGGTTGGATAATCCAGCAAATAGCTCTAGAATGAATATTGCCAACCAGAGAGGTCCCATGTCAAGCTCACTCAGTCACTAGATGTGAACTGCCCCAGGAAGGCCATAGCTTGGCCAGAGACTCTGCAGCTAAGGCACACCCTGAAGAAGCTGACAGCTACATCCGGTCTGGTGACTTCCCTCTTCAGAGCTGAGCAGGAAGCTCTTCCTTGAGGAGAGATCTGGGTAGTGCATCTCTGTGTTCACCACAATACCCCGCTTGTGCCACTTGGATATGTTTCTCTCTATATATCTGGGAAGCAGCTTCTACAGGACTCCAGATGGCCTTTCCTCCTGAGAGAAAACTTAGAAGAAGGAGGTAAGTGTTACAAACTAAAACCAATATTACAGCAGTTGGTTTGGGGTTCACAATTGAGAGTTATCATCTCCCTCCTCTACTATCTATTCTAAATTCTCCCCACTCCTAGTTATCACCTCTGCTGCCTCAGTGGCTTAGCTAGTGGTATGACCCAGACCTTCCTCCTCGAAGGGCCTGAATCTCCATCATCATATCCTTCTTAGTCAGGGATTGCTGTATGTTTCTATTTACAGTCATAACTGGGAAAGGTAGTATCTAGAAATCTTCAAATGGATCACTTGTGTTTTACATGCATTACTGTAGGCAAACAGCTCAACCATGGCACCCTGACAACCTTGAATATATCTGTGTAGACCATGTAGGCAGTGCTCAATCTGTCTAACCCTAAACCCTGGAAGAACACTCTGTGATTCTCCAGGAACATGGCAAGAAAGCAGTCTAGTGAGGAGCTCTCATAAGGCTATTTCTCATCAGCTTCTCTACCTTGTGGGAGGGTGCCATGAATCAGGTTCTCATCTCCCTCCCTGGTTCCAGTGAAGCATGGGATTATCCACCTTGGCCTCCTTAGTATACAGCTGCAGGTATAACACCACTTAGCTACACTCTAGAATTGTCTCCTCCACAACTGAGTGACCTCCCAGTCATGTTACCTGTCATTTGACACCTATGACTCAGTGTTGTCCTGTGGGATTAAGAACGTGGGGCGCTGACATGTCATCTTGCTTATGCTGTCTATAAAAATAATAAAGATGTATATCCATTTGAGCATGTCGTCTCCTTACTGGCCAAATCTCTGACAGAGTAGCAAAGCAACCTAGCAGCTGTTTCTGCTCAGAGACTGCTTGACCCCCTGATCATTCCTCCCCATTTCCATTGTGTAACAGCAGCCTTACCTCCTCCTGATAATCAGGGTCAATCGACCAAGTTAAGATGGTGAATTTTCTTGTCTGCTGGTCCCTGGACACAAGGAGATCAAAATGGCCAGGTCACAGCCACAAATTGTAGTTCAGTACAAATCTTCTTTAATTCACTGGCTAGAGTGATTCTCAATATGGGATGGTTTGGTCCCCAATGGAACATTTGGCAATATCTGGAGACATTTTTGTTTGTCACAGTGGGAAGGGTGTCCTACTGGCATCTAATGGGTAGAAGCCAGGAATGCTATTAAATATCCTATGATGCACAGGACAGCTCTCACAACAAAGAATTATCCAGCCCCAAATATCAATAGTGGCAAGATTGAGAAATATTGGGCTAAAGTAAGCTCCCTTCAGGACCAGGGACCTCTAACTCTAGAAAGTTCAGAATTGCAGGGATGGCAAACACAAAGTCCATCAATATGTCATTGGAAGTGATGGTAAATGTGGCTATTCCTGCTTCCACTCCTTTGTTTCTGAACCCATATATTGTTCTTATTGAGGACATACATCATCTAAAGTTCTTTGATCCAATGAATACATTGCATTCTGGAGAACAGGAACCTATCCTAACAGAATATTGACTTTGAGTTGGTGCTTCAGCTGTTCTTCAGCAGGCAATTCCACTACTCTGTGAAAACATCAGTTTTCTGGGTGATGTTGTAAGGTATGGCACCAGTAGATTCCATCATCGTAGGCACACTTCTGTAAAATGAATCCCCTATCTAATGCAATGTTATGTGGTATCACATGGCAATTGATCACATACTCTGTAAGATTTCAGATATCTATCAGTGTTGACTGAGACCCTGTGGTTAAGAAAGGCAAACCTATACCAGGAATATATGTTCATTGCTGTGAAAACAAACTGCTGGTACATCCAGGATAGAAGTGGCTCACTGGGGTCAACTTGTCACCAAATGGTCAGCTGGACACCTGAAGTAATGGTGCCAAGCCAGAAGCTCCATGTTTGCCTCACTTGCTGGCAAGTTGGAGATTCAGTGCTGATGGTAGCCAGATCAGTCTTGACAAATATAAGTCAACGCTGTTGTTTCCATATTTAGTCTCTGCCTCTGCCACTAAGACCACTTTGTTTATGTGGTCAACACACCAGCATTGAAATGGCTGGCTAATGTCAATTGACCAAGTCATTTACTGTACTTGTTTTTTTTAGTGCCTCTTCCATGGTAGACACTCTCTGGTGATCATTAACATGTGATACAAAGATCTTCGCACTTTGTAACCACTGCTATGTTTATCCAGATTCCAGACTCTTTGTCTGCAATCTTTAAAGCTTTTTTCTTCCAGGTCCCTGACCAGTGAGCCAGGTAGTGTACCACTGCTCATAATTCTGTGCATTGTCTTACCTTTAAAAAAATCATTATAAATATTTTTATTTTAAACGCTCAATAAACTGGAGGAGAGATTGAACATAGTAAGTAGAGACATGGGGAATATAAAATGAATCCAAATCAAACTTGTAGAAATGAGAGCTATTATATCTGAAATGAAATAACTGCTGTATTAGATTAATGATAGATTACCAATTGCAGAGGAAAAGATTAATGAACTTGAATACAGCAATAGAAAAATATTCAAAATGAAACAAGATTTCAAAAAGACTGAAAGATCAGAGTATCAGTGAATTGTGGGAAAATTTCAAGCAACCCAATATATGTGTATTTGGAGCCCCTCCAAAGCAGAGGATTGGGTGGGAGTGGTGGTAGAAAAAAATATTTGAAGAAATAATGGCTGAGTTTTCTCCAAATTTAATGAAAAATATAAGCACACAGGTCTAAAGTCAATGAATTCACAGTACAAGGAACATGAAAACTACACCAAGCACATCATTTCAAGTTGCTTAGAAATAGTGTAAAAAGAAAATCTTACAAGCAGCAATGGGGAAAAAAAAGTTATATAAAGGCACAATGGTAAGGTTGACATCAGATTTCTTGAAGGAACAAGCCAGAAGACAGTGAAACGACATCTTTAAAGAAATAAAAGAGAACACTCTCAATCTAGAATTGTATAGTCATCAAAATATTGCTCAAAAAAATATATATAGACTTTCAGGCATACAAAAGCTGAAATAAACCATCACCAGCAGTTCTGCACTACAAAAAAAGGTCATCTTTTCTTCAAGTAGAAAAAAAATGATAGTAGATGAAAATATGAGTCCAGGGTTTGAACCCTGTACTGGCCAGCCACCAAAAAAAAAAAAAAAAGAAGGAAAAGGAAAGGAAAGGAAAGGAAAGAAATGAAAGAAGAAAGAAAGAAGAAGACTGGAAGTGGTAACTACGTATGTGATTAAACATGTATGAATTTTTTCTTATTATTTAAATCTCTTTGAAAGAGAACTGACCATTTAAACAAAAACAGCAACAATGTGTTGTGGTGCTTATAAATGTGTTGTGGTGCTTATAACATGCACAAGCGAAATGTATGATAACAATAGCATAAAGCTCTAAAGTGAGAAATGAATGTATACTATTGTAAAGTTTTTATATAATACATGAAGTGGTATAATATAACTTGAAGGTAGATTGTTATGTTAAAGATGTAAACTATAAACCAGTGGTTCTCAATCAGCAGTGCTTTTGACCCCCAGGGGACATTCAGCAATATCTGACATTTTCTGTTTCCAAAACTGGAGGGGGTACTACTGGTGTCTATTGGACAGAGATCAAGGATGCTGTTAAACATTCTAAAGTGTACGGAATATTCCCCAAAACAAATAATTACCTAGCCCAAAATGTCAACAATGCTGAAGTTGAAAAAACCTACTATAAACCCTAAGACAACATTGGAATGGAACCTTTCTTGCAGAAATTGACAGGCAGATCCGAACATTCATATGGAAATTCAAGGGATGCAGAAAAGAAAAAAAATTCTTAAAATAAAGGAAAACAAAGTTGGAAAACTCACACTTCCCAATTTCACGACTTACTACAAAGCTATAGTAATTACATGTGGTAACTAAAAATGGTCATAGATCTAAATGTAAGAAAGAAGTAAAGCTACAAAACACTTGGAATAAAATATAGGAGTAAGTCTTAGAAAATCATTTCTTAGATATGACACCAAAAGCATATGCAACAAAAGAAAAAATATAAATTGGACTTTATCAAAATTAAAAACTTTTTTGCTTCAAAAAATACTATCAAAAGATTGAAAAGATAACCCAAAAATGGGACAAATTTCTTTTTTTCAAATCCTACATTTTATAAGAATCTAGTATCCAGAATGTGAGTATATAAAGAACTCTAACAAATCAATAGTCAAAAGACAATCTAATTTAAAAATGAGTAGAGGACTTGAATAGACAGTTTCTTATACAAATTGCCAGTGAGCACATGAAAAACAATGTTCACCATCATTAATTATCAGGGAAATGCAAATCGAAAACACAGTAAGATACCACTGCACACCCAGTGCGTTAGCTGTAAGAAAAAAAATCAGACGATAATAAGTGCTGACAAGGATGAGGAGATATTGGAATCCTCACACATTGCTAATGAGAATATAAAATGGTGCAGCTGCTTTGGAAAACAGTCTCACAATTCCTCAAAAAATTAAACATAAAGTTACCATATGACTGAGAATTTTTTCTCTCTCTCCTCTCTTCTCTCTCTGTACATGGGTACTTCAAAAAGATCATGGAAAAATAGAATTAAAAGATAATATGAATCTTTCCATGAACTTTTGAAGTACCCTTATACAAATTTTTCCATAAACTTTTTGAGGATTCTGTGTGTGCGTGTGTGTGTGTGTGTGTGTAAATATTATATATATATACTTTTTTTCTGCTATAACAGAATACCAGAGTATGGATAATTTATAAAAAATAGAAATTTATTGCTCACAGTTCTGGAGGTTGGGAAGTCCAAGAGCAAGGTATTGGCATTTGGTCTGATGAGGGCCTTCTTACTGCATTTTCACACAGCACCAGGCAGAAGGGAAGCTGACCAAATGCTGCATGAAGCCTCTTTTATGAGCACCTTAATGCCATTAAAAAGGGAGCAGCTTTCACAGTCTAATCACCTCTTAAAGGCCCAACTCTCTCTCTCTATATATAACCTCATCTCCACTGTCCATTACCCCTCTCTCCAACTCCTGGTCTACTTTATGTCTTTGTACATTTGCCTCTTCTGGACGCGTCATAAGAATGAAACCATACAACATGTGGCATTTTGTGTTTGGCTTATTTCATTTAGCATAATGTTTTGAAGTTCATCCATACTGTAGCCTAAAATCAGTATTTTATTCCTTTTATGGCTGAATAATATACCACACTTTGTTTATCCATTCATCAGTTGACAGACATTTTGGTTATTTCTGCTCTTGGTTATTATGAATATTGCTGCTATGAACATTTGTATACATGTTTTTGTGTAGAAATATATTTTTAATTATCTTTGATGTATATCTAGTAGTGAAATTGCTGAATCCTACAAGAAATCTGCGTTTAACCTTTTGAAGAACTGCCAAACTGTTATTTTAAAGTGGCTTCACCATTTTACATTCCCTCTGGCAGTATATGAGAGTTCTACATCCTCAACAACTCTTGTTGTTATTCCTTTCTAAAAAATTATAGCCATCGTAGTAGGTGTGAAATGGTTTCTTTTTTCCAGGTTTATTGAGGTGCGATTGACAAATAAAAATTATATATATTTAGGGTGTACAATGTGATGTTTTGATATATGTATACATTGTGAAATGATTAGCACAATCAAGGTAATCAACATATCCATCACTTCACGTAATTACCTGTCTGAGTGTGTGTGTGTGTGGTGAGAACATCTGAGATCTAATCTCTTAGCAAATTTCAAGTATGCAATACATTATTATTAACTATAGTCACCATGCTGTACATTAGACCTCCAATACTAATAATCTTGCATAACTCAATAGTTTTGTATAACTGAAGTATGGTATCTCCCATTTTCCTCCATGCCCCAGCCCCTGATAACTACCATTTTACTCTCTGTTACTATAAGTTCACCTTTTTTTACATTCCACATATAACTGAGATCATGCAGTATTAGTCTTTCTGTGTCTGACTTATTTTGCTTAGCATAATGTCCTCAAGGTTCATCCATGTTGTTGCAAATGGCAGGATTTCCTTCTTTGAAAGGCTGGATAATATTCCATTGTATGTATATACCACATTTTCTTAATCCATTCATCTGTTGATGGACACATGGGTTGTTTCTATATCTTGGCTATTGTGAATATTGCTGCAAAGAACATGAAAGTGCACATACCTCTTAGAGATAGTAATTTTATTTTCTTTGAAAATATATACTCAGAAGTAGAATTGTTGGATCATATGGTGGTTTTATTTTTAATTTTTTGAGGAACTTCTATACTCTTCCATAATGGTTGTACCAATTTACATTCCCACCAACCATTTACAAGGATTCTCCTTTCTCCACATTATCACCAACATTTATCTTTCTATTTTTTTAGTAGAAAAAAAATCAAATTGTGTATGTAATCACAAAAGACCCCCAATAGCTAAAGCAGTCTTTAGCAAAAAGAATAAAGCTGGAGGCAACATACTTCCTGATTTCAAACTATATTACAATGCTATAGTAATCAAAACAGTATGGTTACTGGCATAAAAACAGACACATAGACCAATGGAACAGAATAGAAAGCCCAGAAATAAACCCATGCATGCATGGTCAACTAATTTTTGACAAAGTAACCAAGAATACACAATGGGGGAAGGATAGACTCTTCAATAAATGGTGTTAGGTAAACTTGATATCCTCAGGCAAAAAAAAAAAAATGAAATTGGACCATTCTCTTACACTATACACAAAAATCATTTTAAAATAAAACTCTAAAATGTAAGACCTTATTGTGATTTTAAGTGGTACTTCCATAATGAATAATAATGTTGAGCATCATTTCACATGCTTATCGTCCATTTGTATATATCTTCTTTGGAAAAATACCTATTTAAATTCTTCATGGGAGTTCTGGTCAAGAGGGCAGAGCAGTTGGTTCCTGGTGTTGCTTGCTCCCACAGAATGACCAATTTGCAACTATTAAGAAGTAACGACAGAAGGCCCAAATCCGTGCCAGAACAGGCAGGAACCACACACCACAGGACTTCAGTCCAGCTTGCTCCCCACCACTTAGAGAGAGTTTAGAGCTTCTGGGCCCCCATGCCCTGAGCCAGCCATGCCATAAAAGGCAGGTGGTGCAGGACTGCCAGCTCAGGCTGGTCCCTGCCACTGGGAGAGACTTAAGAGCCTCAGGGCCCCCATGCCCTGAGCCAGCCATACTGGAGAAGGCAGATGGGGTGGAACCTCCAGCCTAGGGCTGTCCCCACCCCCAGGAGAGATTTAAAAGCCTCTGGGCCCCCATGCCCTGAGCCAGCTGTCCCAGAAGAGGCAGGCGCTGTGGGAACACCAGCCCAGGCTAGTTCCTGTTGCCCAGAATTGGCAGTCCCTTCAGGATCCAAGCCAGACAACAGGGTGAAACGAGTGGACTATGATACCCACTGCTACAATGACAAACACCAAAGGAAAGATACCAGAAATATGAAAAAGCAAGAAAGTACATCACCACCAAAGGAAAATAATAACTCTCAAGTGCTAGATCCTATAGAACAGAAAGTCTTTGAAATGACTGACAAGGAATTTAGATTAACAATTCTAAGGAAACTAAATGATATACAAGAAAACTAAGACAGCACAATGAAATGAGAAAAAATATACAGGATCTGAAAGAAGAAAAGTACAAAGAAATCAATGTCCAGAAAATGAATGTAGCAGAGCTTGTGGAGCTGAAAGATTCATTCAACGAAATAAAAACACAAAAGAGAGTTTAACCAGCAGAGTAGAACAAGCAGAAGAGAGAATTTCTGACCTTGAACACAGGCTGTTTGAATTAACACAGGCAGACCAGAAAAAAGAAAAAAGAATTTAAAAAGTTAAAGAAAATCTAAGAGAGATAACAGACAACCTTAAGCACTTGAACATCTGAATCATGGGTATTCCAGAAGGGGAGGAAAAAGGAAATTCTTCTCATTCTTCTCATCAGCACAGGAACATTCTTCAGGATAGACCACATGTTAGGATGCAAAGCAAGTCTCAACAAATTCAAAAAACTTGGAATTATTCCATGTATTTTTTTCAGATCACAATGGATTTAAATTAGAAATCAACAACAAATGAAACTCTGGAAACTATACAAACACATGGAAATTAAACAACATTCTACTTAATAACGTACGGGTCCAAGAAGAAATTAAACAGGAAATCAAAAAATTTCTTGAAACTAATGAAAATAACGACACATCATACCAAAACCTGTGGGATACTGCAAAAGCAGTATTATGGGGGAAATTTATCACATTAAATGCTTACTTCAGAAGAAAGGAAAGATGGCAAATAAGCAACCTAACACTTCACCTTAAAGATCTAGGAAAACAAGAACAATCCAAACCCAAAGTTAGTAGACGGAAAGAAATATTTAAGATCAGAGCAGAACTAAATGAAATAGAAACCTGAAAAACAATACAAAAGATTGATGAAACAAAAAGTTTGTTTTTTGGAAAGTTAAATAAAATCAATAAGCTTTTAGCAAGGTTAACTAAGAAAAGAAGAGAGAAGACCCAAATAAGAAAAATTAGACATGAAAAAAGTGATATTACAATTGACACCTCAGAAGTACAAGGAATCATTAGTGACTACTATAAACAACTATACGCCAACAAATTTGAAAATCTGGAGGAAATGGATAAATTTCTGGACACATACAAACTACCAAAACTGAGGCAAGAAGATATAGAAAACCTGAACAGACTAATAACAATAAAAGAGATTGAAGCTGTTATCAGAAGGCTCCCAACAAAGAAAAGCCCAGGACCGGACGGGTTCACTGCAGAGTACTACCAAACCTTCAAAGAGGAACTGATACCAATTCTCTACAAACTGTTCCGTAAGATTGAAATAGAGGCCATTCTCCCAAACGCATTCTATGAGACAAGCATCACCCTGATACCAAAACCAGACAAAGATGCATCAAAAACAGAAAACAACAGGCCAATATCCTTGATGAATATAGATGCAAAAATCCTCAATAAAATACGAGCTAACAGAATACAGCAACACATACACAAAATTATATATCACGATGAAGTGGGATTCATCGCAGCGATGCAAGGTTGGTTCATCATAAGCAAATCAATAAATGTGATACACCACATCAATAAAAGCAAACACAAACACCATATGATCATATCTATAGATGCTGAAAAAGCATTTGACAAAATTCAACATTCTTTCTTGATGAAGATTCTCTACAAGTTAGGCATAGACAGAAAGTATCTCAACATAATTAAAGGCTTATATGATAAGCCCATTGCCAGTATCATCCTGAATGGGAAATAGCTATGCTTTCCCTCAAGAACAGGAACTAGACAAAGATGCGCACTCACAGGACTCCTACTCAACATAGCGTTGGAAGTACTAGCCAGAGCAATCAAAGAGAAGGAAATAAAGAGCATTCAGATTGGAAAGGGTGAAGTCAAACTGTCCCTGTTTGCAGATGATATGATCCTATATATTGAACAGCCTAAAACCTCTATAAAAAAACTCCTAGAGTTGATAAATGATTTCAGCAAAGTTGCAGGATACAAAATCAATACACAAAAATCAATAGCATTTCTATCCTCCAACAGTGAACATGCAGAAAAAGAAATCAAGAAAGCTAGCCCATTTACAATAGTCACCAAAAAAATAAAATTCTTAGGAATAAAGCTAAACAAGGATGTGAAAAATCTCTATGAAGAGAACTACAAACCACTGTTGGGAGAAATTAAAGAGGACAGAAGAAGATGGAAAGATATCCCATGATCTGGGATTGGAAGAATTAACATTGTGAAAATGTCCATATTACCCCAAGTGATCTACAGATTCAGTGCAATCCCCATCAAAATTCCAATGACATTTTTCTCAGAAGTGGAAAAAGCTATCCAGATATTTATATGGAATAACAAAAGACCATGCATAGCCAAAGCAATCCTGAGCCAAAAAAATAAAGCTGGCATAAAACTTCCTGACTTTAAACTATATTGCAAAGCTATAATAACCAAAACAGCATGGTACTGGCATAAGAACAGACACATGGATCAATGGAATAGAATAGAGAATGCAGAAATTAACCCATATGCCTACAGCCATCTGATCTTTGACAAAGGCAGCAAGTCTACATATTGGGGAAGAGACTGCCTTTTCAACAGAAGGTGCTGGGACAACTGGATAGTCATATGTAGGAGGATGAAACTAGACCTGTACCTTTAACCATATACCAAAATCAACTCAGAATGGATTAAAGAATTAAATATACATCCTGAAACAATAGAACTCCTTAAAGAAAATATAGGGGAAACACTAGAGGAAGTAGGATTGGGTACAGACTTTATGAATAGGACCACAAAGGCATAGGCAACTAAGGGAAAAATAAACAAATGAGATTACATCAAACCAAAAACTTCTGCACAGCAAAAGAAACAATCAACAGAGTAAATACACAACCAACAGAGTGGGAGAAAATATTTGCAAAATATACATCCGACAAAGGATTAATATCCAGAATATACAAGGAACTCAAAAACTATACAGCAAAAAAACAAATAACCCAATTAAAAAATGGGCAAAGGAGCTGAATAGGCATTTCTCAAAGGAAGATATATGAATGGCCAACAGACACATGCAAAAATGCTCAACTTCACTCAGCTTCCAAGAAATGCAAATCAAGACCACTTTGAGATACTATCTCACTCCAGTTAGGATGGCTAATATCCAAAAGGCTGGAAATGATAAGTGCTGGAGAGGTTGTGGAGAAAAAGGAACTCTCATACACTGTTGGTGGGGCTGCAAAATGGTGCAGCCTTTATGGAAAATGGTACGGAGGTTCCTCAAACAATTACATATAGATCTACCACATGACCCAGCTATTCCACTGTTGAGAATATACCCAGAGGAATGGAAATCATCATGCCGAAGGGATACCTGTACTCCAATGTTTATTGCAGCACTATTTACAATAGCCAAGAGCTGGAACCAGACCAAATGTCCATCATCAGATGAGTGGATGTGGGAAATGTGGTATATCTACACAATGGAGTACTACTCTGCTATAAAAAAGAATGAAATACTGCCATTCAGATGGACTTAGAGAAAATTATATTAAGTGAAACAAGTCAGGCACAGAAAGAGAAAGGCCACATGTTCTCTCTTACTTGTGGGAGCTAGAAATAAATAAATAAATACAGAAACAAATAAGGGGGGGGGAAGGAGACACAACAGTAGCAAAAATTCCTTGAACTTTTTAAGTCAAGTGAACAGATATGATGTGGGGGGGGGGGGGGAGAGGAGCGGGGGAGGGGAGGTGGTGGAGAGGAACAGGTACAGGGGCATGAAAATCAACTACAATGTATATTGAGAAGTAAGATAAAATTTAAAAATAAATAAATAAATAAATAAATAAATTCTTTGCATATCTTTTGTTGGGTTCTTTGTCTTCTTACTGTTGAGCTGTAAGGATTATGTGTGTGTGTGTGTGTGTGTGTGTGTGTGTGTGTGTGTGTGTGTGTGTGTGTGTGTGTGTGTGTGTGTGTGTGTGTGTGTGTGTGTGTGTGAGTATAATACATATATATTCTGGGTACTAGTCCCTTATCAGATATATAATTTGCAAATATTTTCTCCCATTTTGTTGTTTGTATTTTCACTTTCCTGACAGAGTCCTTTGAAGCACAAGAGTTTAATTTTGATGAAGTTTTATTTACCTACTTTTCTTTTGTCATTTGTGCTTTTGGTGTCATATTTAAGAAAGCATTGTTTAATCCAAGATCACAAAAATTTATGTCTTTTTTTTCCCTAAGAGTTTTATAGTTTTATAAACACTTACATTTAGATCTTTTATACATTGTGGATTAATTTTTGTATATGATATGAGGTAGGGGTCCAAATTCATTCTTTTGCACAGTCATTGTCCCAGAACCATTTGTTGAAGAGACTATTCTTTGACCATTGAATGGCCTTAGCACGTTTTTCAAAAATCAATTTGCCAGGGATGTATGAGTTTATTTCTTGACTCTCAATTCCATTTCATTGATCTATATGTCTATCCCTATGACAGGAACACAGCGGGTTAATTACTCTATCTTTATAGTAAGTTTTTAAACTGGAAATTATGAGTCTTCTGGCTTTGTTCTCTTTTTTTCAAGATTGTTTTGGCTATTCTGAGTCCCTTCCATTTCCATTTGAATTTTATGTTCACCTTTTCAATTCCGGGGGTGGGGGAAGGCAGGTGGAATTTTGAAAGGATTGTGGTGAATCTGTAGAGCAATTTGGTGAGTAATGCCATTTTAACAATATTAATATTGTAATCCATGAATACAGTGTCTTGCCATTTATTTAGTTCTTTAACCTATATCAACAATAGTATGTAGTTTTCAGTGGATAAGTCTTGCATTTCTTTTGTTAATCTTTTCCTAAGTGTTTTATTCTTTTTATGCTATTTAAAATGGAATTGTTTTGTTAATTTCACTTTTTAATTGTGCATTGCTAGTGTATGGAAAGACAACTGATTTTTGTGTACTGATATTTTATCTTGCAACCTTGGTGAACTTGTTCTTTAGCTCCAATAGTCTTTTAGTATATTCCTTAGGATTTACTGTATAGAAGTTGGTGTCTTCAGTTGCAGGACTGGAAAGGAGGGTAAGAATGTCATCCTCATCCTGCTTCTCATTTATGAACATGTTTGTTCCTGATGGAAGTCAGGAACTCTTCTGGTTCAAGTTAACTGTTTTTATGAAGGTCATACCATTTTCTTCTGGAAAGAGCATGTTTTATGCAAGCTAGACTTCTAATGCGGAATTGAGTTGTAGAATTTTCTTTGATAAATACAAAGCAGAATAAATCAAGGAGACTTCTCTCTCTCTCTCTCTCTCGTTCTCGCTCTTGCTCTTTTTCTCCACTGCCTCCTTCTTCTGAGGAAAAAGTGTTGACAAGACACTGGGGGAGCGGGTAAAAGGACTATTTCTTGGAGGTCTTAATGTTAACAGTATGGAAATGTTTTAAGGTTCAGATGTAACCATAAGTAGGTATAGAATTTGACAGGACACTATTTGACAAAATGTAGTGAGCATCTGTTCTATCTGCCACTTGATATGCATTCACCCTCTTCGGTAGTTCACCCACCAGTGTTCCTCAGGGGGACCATCTCTCCCTGACTTTCAGTCCAGGCAGTCTGAGTGGTGTTGGTATCTCTCTAAGTTTCAAGGATGGGCATGTGACTGAACCCTGTCCAATAAGAGAAGTTTCTCCCAGTGGTCATAGAGATTGATTCAAGGGTTGGCACAGGATCCAATTCAAGCCAATGGGAGACCCAGAATTTTTATTTTCTATTTGAACTTTCAGGGAAGAGCAGCTATGTTTTCAAGTGGACATTAGCTCTTAAGGATGTAGGCTTGAGGGGCTGGCCTATGGCTCACTTGGGAGAGCGTGGTGCTGACAACACCAAGTCAAGAGTTAAGATCCCCTTAATAGTCATCTTTTAGTTTTTTAAAAAAAGGATATAGCCCTGGCAATATTGACAGCCATCTTGCCGATCTTGATTTGTGAAGCCTGAGAATAAAGGCAGTGTGACGGAGAGAAGAATAGAGAGTTGGAGAGGGACTGGTTTCTAATGACATCTTTGAGCTCCTGGATCTGATTATACTTGAAGCGAAACTATACCTGGACTTTAGGCTAATTGCAAGTTAGAAGGGAGGAAGGGTTCAATTATGTGATTCAGTAAATTCTATTTTGTCCTTCAGTCAATTTGAATTTTTTGTTCATTTGTTTGTTTTGTCACATGCAAGCAAAACTATTCCTCCAGCAAGATCAATCTAGAATTTAGTGGGTGAGAAAATATTTACGAGAAATTATCAACTTGTTCTGAGATACATTGTTTAAAATTGAAATTAATTATAATTAGTTTTAACAGTTTTAATTGTAAAATCTATAAGCATACAGAACACACACACACACGAGTTCTAAATGATGTACCAAAGGATACCAGATTAGGAAAGTATGAAGGAGAAAATCTGAAAAAGAAATGAATGCTAAACAATAGAGAAAAAAAGTTTCTATAATGGGAAAGCCTAACGCCTTTGACCCCACAGCCACAGAGCAGAGTATGTGTGAAGATCAAATTGACCCAGTCACTGGAGTTGGTTCAGTAGATGGCTCCAGCACTGTAGCAGGTTCCAAGGGGTCTGCTCACAGAACCTCCACTTGCCAGTGATGCTAGATATCTTCCGTTTGCCCCTCCAGATGTCCTCTCCACCCTTCTCTACCCTGCTTTCTTCCTTGGGAGGCTGACCTGTATGGACCACATCAATAGGCTTTTTTTCCCCTATGGCTTTTGGTTGGGTTCGACCAATGAGAATTACCAGCAGATCAGAGAGATGGAAGAAAATTAAGTCGCAGTATTTATTCTCCTGTTCTTCTCCCTGAAAGGTCATCTTGGTCTAGCTTACTGTTTCAACAAGGTCACCACTCTTCTCAAGGCAGTCAGCTGTACATGACTCACTCATGGGTTCTGGTAACCACTTCCTGCTCCTGTATCTTAGGGTCTGGGGATGGTAAGAGTTCAGTTTCTACTAGGCTGGGTTACTGTGCTATTTGTGGTTCCCTACATCTATGTCCTTATAAGTAATCTCTCTGTAAATAAACCCTCTTCCAATTATCCTATTTTGTCAAGTGTGCTATTTCTTGTTGGGACCCTGACTGATGTTATGGCCATCTAGGAACCTGCAAGGAAGTACATTCTGGACAGTAAGCTGCCGGACTGAGCGCCTATCATATCCTTCTTAAACCTTTTGGATCCACCTATCAGCCTGCAACTAAAGAACTTAGTGAAGTACTCTTTCAACTCCTCTTTCCTTGCTCTTTGCCTCTACCTATCCTATTCACCCTGTTTCCCCCCAACACACACACACACAAATAGCCAAGCCTCCATTTTCTGCCTGGATAAAAGCAGAGTGTAATTCTGTATGATTTGGTTAAATTAATTTATTTTGTACGAACATTTTCAGAGGAAGTCAGTAAAAAAAAGGACTCTAATGAAAAACTTAGATGGGGGAAATATATTGGGATCACGAACTCCACCCCGCCCCCCCACCAATTCAAACCATGTCAGCCTAGGAGACCTTAGGTCAGGGCAGCTTCCTGCTACAGCTTAGCTTCTAAGTTGAATAAGGCACTGTGAATATTTCTCTTTAATTGCAATTGCCACTAGAGATTTGCTTTGGGAGAAAGTTTGTGGTTAGATGTGTACTGAAGTCACTTAGCCAGGCTTTCATCAAGCATTTACAAAGTTTTTGTTTGGATTTCGTTCTGTCCCCCCACCTCAAAGTTTCTCTTAGTGTTCCTCTCCTACACAAACAGAACAATTTATACCAGAACTCAACCTTGATGAAGAATGGAAAGCTGCTGTGACAAAGCAGGCTTCTGAGAAACCGGCACATGGAGACTGCAAAAGGATACATGACCAGAAATGAAAAACCTTTTAATTTCACCCTCCTGTGGCTAAACCTCAAGAGTCAAAAAAAAAAAAAAAAAAAAAAAGTGGGGGTGGGGGGCGGGAGAGAAGAAAGAAAACAGTCTTCAACTAATAGGTTGTCAATTGTCAAGTTTTCCACCCACACGGCTGCCCAATATTCTTGTGGGAAAATCAGTGATATGATCTAGAAAGAGGAAATCATACATTTCTTTTTTATTTCGATTTATTGTTGTCAACAACTCCCCAAGACAATATAAACGTTTTCTACATGAAGATGCCCAGCAAATAGATGCCTAAGAAAGGTTAATGTAGGATAATGATTTCAGAGGGTGGAGGGTGCAAAATTATAACCGAAGGTCTTAGCAAGGACAAAACCATGAAGGCATTTGGAAGTAGTATTTCTCATGGAAAATCAAGTAAAACCAAGTGCATTGCCACAGATGGTATACAAATCAAATCCTGGTACAGCACAGTATGAGGGACTTTTAAAATTAATCCACCAGAAGTTTACTGAACAGTTAGAATCTAACTTTAATGAATATATGATCATATCTAGTTCTGTATAATAAAGCTATTTTTTCATGTCCCAGCTGACAACCCGAACTGTCTCAGCACTCTTCAGTAATTCTTTGTAATTGTGGACACAATGGGTCCCACTGAATGAGAAATAGTGCAAGACAAAAGATTCGTAACTCCTTGTCTGTTTAACAGTCAACGTATTTAACAGGATAATGTATTATGTATAAAATATAGCACCAGTAGTTGAATTCCTGTGAAATGTTAACTATTTTAACTGAACTTTGACATATGTTTCAAAATGTTTGGGATATCATATGTTGATTTTTAAAAAGATGGTACTTCCCGACAAGCAGCAGCTCAGAGTAGAAAGAGCACTGGACCTGGAGTCAGATGCAATGTGGGTTGTTTTCTCTAAACGTTCTATAATATCCTTTCCAGATCTAATGTTCGATTATTTTTCACTACTAGATCTTGAGAGTATGACTGAGGTAATTTTAAATGGTTTTAAAGTTGTTGTCTTTTTTATTTTGTTCTTTTTTTAAAGGTTAGTTTTGAAAATTGAGTTTGTTAAGGAAATGGGTTGGGAGGAGATGGTTTTATTGGTTTTTGTATATTCCTGATATTTTCTATCACTTGGTAATTGCGGCCAGCCCCCCTCTACTCTGTCGGTAAGACTTGGAAGATGTCTGGGAAGGAGGTTCCAAAGAGCAACAGCAGTTTTTCTGCCACAAAGCCAAGAGAAAAACACTATGTTAGAGACTAGATTGGTGTAGTGTGTTTACATAACTGGGTTAAATTTCCAAGATTACATAGTTTACAATTTCTTAAGCGAGTTCACTTAGCCAAATGTTGCTTTTGTTCTCAACTTTCCTTCTCCCCAAACCTACATGTGTTTACATCTCCACATCAATGTCCGGCCAGTAGAAATCACAAGCCTAAAATGTCCAAAATTGATCTCAATATCTTTCCCTTCAAGCTTGCTTCTCTCTTGTATTCCCAGTCTTGATCGACAATGTCACCTCTCACTGGTTCTAGCCAAGCTCAAAACCTTGGAGTCATTTTTGACTCCTTTTTCTCCCTCTTTCCCAATTCCCCAGTCTTGTCCCTCTCCAATCTACCCTTCACTTTGTGGTAGCCAAAGTGCTCTTTCTTTTCTTTCTTTCTTTCTTTTTTTTTTTTTTTTTTTGTCTTTTTTGTGACCGGTAAGGGGATCGCAAACCTTGGGTTTGTGTCGTCCACACCGCACTCAGCCAGTGAGCGCACCGGCCATCCCTATGTAGGATCCAAACCTGCATGGCGGCAGCGCCGCTGCACTCGCAGCCCCGCACTCTCCCTAGTGTGCCACGCGGTCGGCCCCAAAGTGCTCTTTCTAAAATGCAGATTTGACCATAGAGATTCCCTGAATAAAATGCTTTAATTTCTTTTCACCTACTGGATAAAACCCAGAGTCTTCTTTTGCTCCCTGAATACCTTTCTAGTCCAGTCTCCAGTCACTCCCTGCCATGCCTTTGAGCCCATTACACTCCAGTTAAATGAACTGATGATAGTTAATCAAATACATCATGGTCTTTTCATGATCATGGCTTTGCATGTGAAATTTCTTCTGCTACTTTCTCAGGTTGAGATAGTTATTTTTCTTGATGTTCCCATAGCATTTCCACATTCTAGTTTTATAATTCTTGTCACACTATATTGTAGTTAGTTCTCCACTTGTTTGTCTTCACTACCAAACTGCCAGTTTCCTATTTGGGGAGAAAGTAAACATTGTAGAGGAGATTCAGACTCTGGATGCTTCTAGGTGGCATATAAGCTTGCTTTGGACCCTGAGACACTATGATAATCTTCGATGCCTGCCTTCTGTTTTTGTCCCAGCCCTCCCCCTGGTGGAGGTGTAAAGAAGCAGTAGAAGGTCACATGGCCAAAGATAAGGCAAAGTGACCTGGCTGATCCACAACCTGGTTAAACATCTGCCTCATGTCATTTTCAAAGTAAATGCAAAACTGACTAATGAGCCTTGGCTTTAGGATGACCTGGGAGGAGCTTTCTGTCTTGCCATGTATTAGTTGGCAGACCCTGATTTCAATCCCCAAAGCTGTAGCTGGGGATCAACACACCCATTCCTGATGGTGTCAAACAGCATCACATGACTGTCAAATAGCCCAGGAAGAATTAGCTGGTGGAGATCCTCTTCTACGTATTCTCCTCTGCCTGAAGCTAACACAAACCTATTTGCAGGAATGTTTTCCTTTGGATGATTACACCATAGGGCAAGGAATCAAACACCAGTCACATTCACATGCTAAGTGTTCTCCCTAATTGCAGTGGACCCCACCTCCCAAAAAAGTCACAGGGAAGGTCTTCATCTCTATCTCAGAACAATATCCAGTTAGCACTGCTTTCTGTCCCAGTTGAAGATAACCTAGACTTTGAATTAGTATTTAGTTGCCTGTGGGAGGCAGCCAGTGTCTGAAGCACCCCTGGATATGGAGTTCCATAGGTATAGTGGCCTCAGGTGTAGTCTGGGTTGGTTTGAGAGATGTTTCCCAAGGAAGGACCTTGCCAGGTGGGTTTTAAAAAAAAGGGGATAGATTATCAGCCTGGTTGGGAGGAATCTCAATTCTAAAACCAACAAAATTTTAGAAAATGTTATGAAGTTATAATCATCATACAAATTCTCCATCATGGCTATGGTGAATTTTATCAAATACTATGTTTACAACACAGGGAGACTTCTAGCAGCAAGAATGGGTTTTAGTTTTAAGTGTAGGGAAAGGAAATTAATAGAATCTATTTGTCTTCAGGAGAGACTACCTTTAAAAAATCAGCTCCCACAATGTCATTTTATACACATGTCAAAGGCAAGGAAAGATGATCTGCTGTCTTAGGCATCCATCTGGCTGTGTCCTCATTAAAGAAGAAGAATTCAGGTGCTACCAAGGATAACATGAAATAAAACAGAAACAGAACTGGTGGGCGTGGCCCCCTTAAGTTCTTAGGTTTCTATGTTCAGGGTAAAGATTACCCTACCCACAAAACGATCACTGATGACATCATTTGTGATGCCTTTGCCCTTCAGTTGGCACTGCACAGGCACTGCTTGGTTCTTCACCACATCTGTAAAGTGCATTGCAACCAGTGGGGAAGTGTAGTTAACCTGTAGGTGGAAGAACAATGGATTCTAAGTGGAGGGAGGTAGTAGGAGGGAAGTGATGATCAGATATTCAGTGCAGGATGGGATGAGCTCCACAGAAGGAACTGAGTAAATCCCTTGATACCAAGTCACAAATGGCCAAAGCAACTGACATGCTCTCCCCGCCTTGGGAAAGTGTGGGGAAATTACACATTTTTCTCATAAGTCATTGTCAGATAACAGATTGTCCTCTGGGGGGAACCAATTCTGACCTGGTGTAAAAAGATTTTCTGGTTATCAGACCATGAATCAAACCACAACTCATATCCATCAAGTTCCCATACTAGAGATGAAGCCTTCACTATCCCAAGGCTTCAAATGAGAGAAACAGGGAAGTGTGATTATTAGGGCATGATTGAGAGCAGTGGCAGTAATGTGTTCGCTCCTGGCTCTGCCACTAATTAGCTATGTGACCTCGGGCAAGTCACTTTCTCTCTCTAGACCCCAATTTCATCATCTGTAAACCGAAGGGGTTATACCAGACCCGGTATGAAATTCTTTCAGATATGGAAAGGAGTGTAGTTGTGATAAGAATTGGTAAAGGGAGCCCCTGGCTATGGCCAGCAGCTGTTCACTGCTCTGTTACTACCTGCTACTCCCTGACTCTCATAGATCCTGGCCAGTCCTTGCTTTGTCTCTGAGCCCTTTCTGCCAGCAAAGACTGAAGGGGATACAGCTTACGTGAGTCAGTTTGCCGTAGTAAGGGTAGTAGCGGAGGTCAAAAGAAGCCGACTCTGGGTAGTAATTGATGGATCGGATGTCGTTTTCATCACCTGTCTGTAAGCAAAAGCAAGTATATGTGGGGTGCTGGGTTATACAGTGGGTTGGGGTCTGAGCTGAAGGGATTTGTGCCCCAGGTGAAGTCACTGTGTGACTTACAACCATCCATCCCAGGAAGACCACGAAAGTGGAATGGGGCAGAGCTCAGCTCTAACCTATCCCCAGAGGAGCATTTCCAGGGAGTGCTGTGCCTTGGCTTTTCAGTTCAAAGAATACTGAGTAGGAGGTCTGGGCTGAGGAGGTCAAAAGTGCTCAGTATGACTCTGTGCTGGTTTCTATGGGACCAGACAGAAGGGTTCCAAAGGGCTTGCAGTACCTCGTGCTGCTGTGGAAATAGGGCTTACTACTCCAGTCCCTCTCCAAAGAATCATATTGGACCTGGCACCCAATCCTGGACTTTGGAGCTGAGGCAGGTATAAGTTAGAAAACATTTAGTAAATCCACTCCACAACTTGCACACTGTAGGCTTGGTTCTATCGGAAGTCAGAGCAGGTGCCCAGGGACCTGATGCATTGGCATACTGCCTACAGTTGGCTCACCTAAACTCATGTCTCTGACTACATTCTCTGTGGTACTTAATTACAATAGGTGGAGTCAGCAGGACAAGCAAGAAGGAGCCAGGTAATGGAAATGATTAAAGTAAACAGGTCTATTCTCATCACATCAGGTCAGGTAGGGGGCTGCCTATTCTGCCTATGCAATGGGCTCGCCCTAAATAGCAGGGTCTGGGGGCTAATAAGGACAAATAATTCAGCACTACTTCCAAATTACTGGGGTCATGTGATTACTTCTGTCCATATACTATAATTGTTCTCGGTACAAATTGAGGTCTTCTTAATTTATTCTACTTATTAGCTCATCCTGCTCAATTTCCACAAGTGGGTGTGGATTTGACCAGTATCGATTATTATAGAATGTGTAAAGACTCTTAACATTTCTCATTTTAAAGGACAGTTCTCAGCAAAGCTGAAACTATGAAAAGCTTCCATTAGGAAACTACAAGCAGAATTCAGCCCACTTACTATGCTAGTTTCAGTCTGAGTTGATGTTTATGATTTATTTATATATTCTTTTAAAGAGCAGTGAAATTTATTTTTTGTGAATAGTCTGTGGAATCAATTCTGCTAGTTTGTAATCTCACCTCACATTTGTGAATATTTACACATACACATGTACATGTGAACAGAATGAATGTCCTTCCTACCTTGTTCACCTGGCAAATACCGCCTGACCTTTCAAAGCTCATCTTCAGTGTCACCACCTCCCACGTGGAACTGACCTTTCTTTCTTTAATGTTCCCATTGCACCTTACATAGCACCTGTAATACTTGATTGACCTGATTTCAGAGATAGAGTCATACTTATCTCAGCAATCTCAACACCTAGCAAAATACCTGGTGTATAACAAATGATCCATAAATGTTTGCTGAATGTGGAATATTGGCTGAATAAATGCTGCCTTTTGCTGTTTTCTGATCTTCCACCATGAAGATTGGACTTCGGAGCTGCAATTCTAGTACTGAGAATAGGATTACCTGGCCTCACACATTTGCAGGACAACTGTCCAGGGCTGGGGTGCAGTTAATGTCATTGAATAGAAGGGAGCTACTGCCTGTTTATGAAGCAAACCCAAGATATAGGGCTTTTTCCTACAAAGGAGCTAATTGGTGCAGATGAGATAAGAGTTAATGGTCCCTCAAAGGACAGTTAATTAGCATATTAATGGAGTTCTGTTTATACTTCCCTTGTAGTCATTTGTTATTGCAACACCCAGTGCCACTGGTCATTGCTGCAAAACGTGAAATTCAGTTTTAAAATCTGGGATTAATGACTCTAATGAAAGCTGTTTGTTTAGTTCAAAGAAAAGAAGTAATTAGAGCTAAAAGCAAAAGTGTAAACAGAATCTCAGTTAATGACTTGGCACATTGTTGTTCCCTGCTGTGGCCCCTAGCTGAGGTTCAGTCTTTGGCTTTCAGGAGTATGAATCATGACACACACACACACACACACACACACACACACACACACACACACACACGGATAAAATGCTTTCTGGAAATAGGAAGGCGCCTGAAGGCACTAAAGTTCGGAAGTGTAGTTATGGAAAGATTAACCCTTTCCCTAACCTATCCATGTGTAGGTCCTTGGAAAGGATAAACTACCTTTCTGTATGAAACAGATGTGCTAACAATGCTTATTCAAAAGGGCACTTTACCTGAACTTTGCAGGAAACCTTCACAGGATCTCCAAGCTCAGGACGAAAGCCTACAATCTATCAAAAGAAAACCAGTGTTTTTTCTTTTCTTTTCTTTTTTTTTTTTTTTCTAAAAAGATTTGACAGTAGGAATGGGACTTTTGTAAACCCCTTTTAAGTCATCATTCCTCAGGCTAAATCTATTTTGCCCTCTCAGAAGTGTTATAAACAGCAGAAAATGCAAAACACCTTTAGAGTCGTGCAGCTCAGCTTACTCCTTATTGTATTTGTGTCTGACACTCATACGCAGGAAAAACCACAGCAAGATAATCCTAAAGATGTAAAGAACTTTCTAAGTTCAAGGGGGGGTACGCCAGGTAAGGCTCTGTCACACCTAAGGCATGGCAGGAGAGAAGAAAAATGCATATTTTATGATATAAGAACTGTCCCCCATCACACCCCCATATGTTCCAAACAGCTCAGGAGCCTATTCTTGACAGAGCCATCAAAGGGTGGGGGAGAAGAATGGCAACAGAAAGTGGCCAGGAAGAAAAATAAGTTGATAGGTTTGTCTGGTTGTTTGTGTTTCTGATGCAGTTGGTAAAAATGGCCAAGCCTGCAATGCATGAAGACAGAGCCCAAGAGAAACAGAGTGGCCAGAGCCCTTGTACCCAGCTTATCCACTCATCACCACAAGATACAAGAGCCAGTATACCCGGTTCATCTTGAGAAGGATGCAGGGCTGTCCGGTGGAGTATCCAAAAGTAGGGTCCTCCAGACCAGAACAGTTCTTCAGGGAGGAGCGCTTGAACTGGCAGGCCTTCTTGTCCGCATCCTCATCGCCGTCTTGGATGAAGTACTGACCCGGTGGACAATCTACATTCATTTCCTCTTGAAGACTGTCATTGTAACCTGAAGCATGTGTGGGTGGCAAAGGGTCATGTTAGACAGGTGCCACGCGGGAAGGCCTTGTTTTCCGTAGTGCTCGCTTCCTCGCTTCCTTTCTCCAGCTTTCTTGTACTCCTCTGAAAGCTGACTCAGTCTACCCTAAGCCCTGTGACCTGGCATCAGGTGCCCGAGGGCCTTCATCGACAACATCCTTCTAGGAAGTCTTCCTGGCTAGTCACCTCAGCCCACTTTGAATGTCCACCCCCTGCTTCTCATTTCCTTAGAACATCTGGATATCCATCTCTGGGTCATACATTGGTCACGTTAAAACTTTCTTCTATTTTCCATGATCTCTTTTCAGATATGGTAAATGGTAAACTTAGAGGGCTGCCCCTTCTACTTCTGGGAGAGGAATAGGTGCATGGTTGGTAGACTTTGGAAGAGGGACTGAATCATGTCAGGGCATGGGGCATGGAGGCTAATTTTCTGGGTTAAATCTCCTTAGGGTCAGCTTAGGAGACATCTCCCCTTGAGGCCCATGAAGGAGAGGCACCTGATGGAAGACAGTGAGAAGTATGTGCTGTGGGACAGAAGGAAAGCGGAAGGAGAGGAAGAGGAGAAGGAGGAAACAAATCAGTCTTCATCCTTTACAGAGGGCAGTCGGCGCTTCAAAGAAGCAGCCGAGGTTGAGAGACACAAACCAACGATAACCACAGGGTTTCCACCGAGAGGCTGAGGGGGTGAAATCCTGTCTACTGAGACCTGAGGCACTCAGGGTTAATGCTCCTTTGCACTGGATGGAATGTAACACGTGTCCAAGGTACACACATCAGGGAAAGAGCTGAAAGGGGCTATCTGTAAGCTGACTCTGGACTACCAGATGCCATAAAACCGGGCTTGGGGAATTACTCCATTCTTACCAATTTGGTTCTAAATGATAGAGCCCCATTAGTTCTATTAGACTCCATGTAATTATGTTTGAAGTAGCTCTGTTTTTCAGAAGAGATTGTGCACCTATGATCCACCAGAAGTAAAACTTAAAATGTACTGCTGGATCCTATCTAGACAGGTTGTGACCTGGGTTTGATATTATTAAGAAGCCACTGGGAATTTAAAATCCATTCCAATCATGGCTATGCTTTTATTTTTCCTTTCACAAAGCCACATTTAATTCAAGATTCAATTCAAGGTTTTGTTTTCATCTTTTAATTTTTTTAAGAACAAGAACAACTATGCTCAAATAATAACTTTCTAAATAGAAGCTGCAATCACGTGCTCATTGTTTCTCTTGAGGTAGTTCCATTAAAAATAACGTGACATGGACATGACCCTTATTGCAAAATCCCAGTCCTCATGGAAATGAAACTGATACCCTGGGATGTCTATTTCAGAGATGTGCTACTTTTTAGCAGGGCATATTATCTACTCTTAGGAACTAAAATCTCAGTGCTTTTCCTAATGTTCCCAGCCTCATCATCAAATCAGATCAGAACTGGTATTTCTCCATCTACTAGCTTCTTGGAGGGATTTACTCAGCAGAGAATCTGGAAATATATGAAGAATCTTCAAACAGTTCATGGGAAGATTTGTATTATCTTTGAATTCTATTTTTCCACAAACTTTTTGAAGTACCCTCGTATTTGCAATAGCTCACAAGCATTTTGAAAGAAAAGTCGGTATTGTTCTGGTTATGATGCCTAAAATATTCTTGTGGCCAACAAAGGAACTAGATGGACCCAGAAAGAAGCCAGTCACCCCTCATTTTATGGATGAGGCATCTGAAGCTTAGACTTACCAAAAATAATACTGAGCGTTACTGATATAAAGTTGAGTTTCCAATTCATGGTCATATGGCAGCAATACAGAGTTATGAAAAACCGCACTTCTTAAACTTTCATACAAATCAACTGTGGATTTTGTTAAAATGCAGATTCTGATTCAACAGGTCTGAGGTGGGGCCCAAGATTCTAACAAACTCCCTGGTGTTACCCGTGCTGCTGGTCCCTGGACATCATTTTGAGTAGTAGCAAGGGCGTGAAGAACATTGATGTGGGTTCAAACACCAGTTCTGCTGCTGGGAGACTTGGATCAAGTTACTTCCCCTTTCTGAGCCTCAGTTCCCTCATTCATAAAATAGGAATGATAGACTCTACTATAGAGGGTTAAAGTTAAATGACAAAATTTATGCATTTAGATAACACTTCCTGGCACCCGATAAGAAATTGTTCTCCTAATTCAGTGCATATTCTACTAACTACCCCCCGCCCCCCACTTCAGCCAGGCCAAGACAACCAAACCAGTCTGACTGCCCTCCCCTCTGCAAAGATTAGGTGCAGAGATGCAAACCCCACTGGGGCTCCTCTTTGATAGTTGGATAAATACAGAACCTGCATGTTCTGTGTTTAACCTTAACAAAGCTGCTACCTCAGCTTTTACCACATGGAAGGGCCTCCCACAAAGCCATTCATTTGTCCCTGAAAATTTAGCTGATGATGTTATAGAGAAAGATATCTTGAAAGCATTTGGGATCAAAACATTGGAGTGACTGCCACCCAGAGATTCTTCCTCTAACTCCTTTCTGGAATGCTTTTAAGTAAAGACACTTTATCTCTCTTCAAGAAAGCCCATCTCCGAGAAATGAATTGTCTTACCTTGAGAAAGTATAGGAGGCAGGAATCTTTCCAGCTCTGGAGAACATTCTCCTTTTCTCACCACTATCTCCCTTCAGAGTTATCTTTTATAAATTATCATTATTGAGCCACTTGGATGTGCTCAGGACTTAACTAGGTGCTGTAGGGTGTTCAAGAAGAGAAAACAAGTTCTCTGCCTCAAAGAACTTATCATCTTGCTGGAGGGTTGGTGTGTATGCTTTCAGGGCAACATACAATCACACACTAGAGCAGTTTTGATTGTATCTACAGGTGTTGAGGGGAATGGACGGTAAGGAAAGACCATGATGGGTTGGAATTAGTAAGACTGGGATTTCTGGGCCAGGTGAATTTTGAATTTTGAATTTTGAATTCCCACCCATCACCTTTCAAAAGAGCTTTCCACCATTCAGATGAACTTACTTACCCTGGAGAAAGCCATTTAGGCTGATCACATAATGCTGCCAAGTGTCAGGTTCAGAAACGTTGAAGTTGAAGTTAAGGCTATGGGCGAAGGGCCTGATCATAACTCCTGGCAATAAAAACAGGTCTTGGATATATTAACCCATTCTTGGGATAATTTTTTTGTATCGATTCCCATGAAACCATTTCCCCCCAGGCAATCAAAATGAAAAGGACCACAATTTGCCAAGTACCATTTTACTTTTACTCTTAATAATTGAATCTCTAAGTCATTACCGGGAAGAGCCAAAGTTAATTGAGGCTGAACATGCTGTGCAAGCAGATTTCTGTCCAGCAAGTTCTGACAACACAGGGCATTTGGGCACACTCACCAGGAGGCTTCATCTGCTCATTGAAGGTCGGCATGTAAGGACTGATGGTCAGAAATAGCGTGTACATGCAGAGAGTGATCACAGCAGCCAGGGAGGCATAGAAGAAGAAGTAAATGACTAAGATCAGGCCTGCAGAGCAATCAAAGATGAGAGTGGTCAGTGCTTGCCAACAGACCCTGCCTCCCCACTTGAACTCCTGAACCAGAACCAACCCAAGCATGAGATAGCTTTTTAAAAAATTTCCCAGATTCAGTATGTCCTTGCTCATTCAGATTTTACCAATTTGAAATCTGTGAGAATTGTGTCAGGGGTGTGATTGTGGTTTACCTTTACAGCATCTCCGTTGGAAGGGCTTGCTGAGCAAATGATGGCCATGAACAAGATTACAGGGGAGTGGAGTTTTAAGTACTGCAGAGGGCAAATTGCTTGAGAGTCCTCTGGGCAACCGTTGATGTCCTAAGTACAAATCATTCTTCGCTATTCATTAAAGCAGGTGCCCCGAAGAGTCCTAGCAGCTTGGTTCCAGTGATTGTATGTATTTGCAAGTGATGAAAACAGCATTTCTTTTCACAAAGTCTATAATTCAAACTTTTGATTAATTTCCACCAGACCTGCCTCTAATCAAGGCAAAGTGAGGTTTTATCCTACTTATTTCAAATCTTATTCATCTTTAGCAAATGTTTAAGTGGCTCTGCTTTTCAAAAAGAACACTAACACAAGGTGGGGAAGGGAGAAGGAGGAAATGGTACTTAGTCACTGACACTTGCTGCCTGTAAAGTTGGGCAAGTTACAGAATCTCTCTGCATCCCTGATTCCACACAGGTAAAATGGGATAAGTTTAGCACTTACCTCATATCCTTATCTATATCCCTAACAATATCTGAAATTCAGCCTTTCCCTACATCCTGCCCTGACTACCCCACTTCCTAGCTGTTTAATCTTGGACATGCAGTTCACCTTTATGGGCCTCATTTTCCTTATCTGTAAAATAAAGACAATAATAGTACTTCTTAGCATTGAATAACGCATATAAACAGCATAGCACAGAGCCTGGCATGTACTAAGTGCTCTATAAATGGCCATCATAACCATCATTGTTATTACTAATGTTATTATTGCTATATCACCAGATACTTAGTTGTGTGAATTCCCCCTCTGTGGGCTGTATTAGGGCTAGGTTTGCCCCAGTATTAGGCAGCACAGACCAGGGAGAATGAGCGTGAGATTGCTGCTGAGAATCTCTTTTCAAGCCATCCTTGGGGCTCTCTCAGGCAATAATATTTGGCTCCACTCACAGCAGTAATATGATGTTGGAACTACAGATTTGAACTGAATCATGAATCAGAAACCGGAACAAACCACGTAACTTTGCTGTACCCAAAACTGAATCCAAATATTAATTTTTTAATTGAACCATGAAACCAAATAAAATTAACCAAAAAAAAAAAAAAAAAAAAAAAGTGGGGGAAGGGAGAAAAACCTGTAGTAATCCAACTGGAAATGGAATTGACTCTTTATGTTTCATAAGATGAACTAAAGCAGAACCTGAACATAAACACATTGATTCAATTGAAGTCCCTGGAGAAGAAACAACAGCACCTGTGTGCCTGTGATAGTTGGCTATTGCCCATTGGCTATCCTAAGGGATGTGCCCTGTGCGTCCTCCTCCATTTCTCTACCTTCATCCCCATTTTGGAAAGGGATCAACAGCTGGAGTCATCCTGGGGTACCAAAAGACTCAGTCTCATGGATGAAGGCAAAGCAATGGAACTCAGGTACATTCCCTTGGAGATATCTTCCTTCTTTCCCCAGATATGTGGCCAGGAAGCTGTAGATGGGAGAATTGCACTAGCAATGAGTCCTCTCAGCCTCACCCAAGAGTAGGTACCCTGAAATCCATGATAGACAAACTATCTCAGCCAACCCCAGGCAAAACCAAGCATAGTCCCCATCTGAATCCACTGATTCCTTCAACCCTTTTTGCTCAGGACGACCAAGTTTTACTTGGGCCTCTCCTCTATGTAATCTAGGAGTCTCTCCTGAATGCCCCACCCAGGCTTGGATAGACTACTAAGTACCCATGCTCCCAACTCTTCACTCCTCCCATCAAAACACCCCATCAGGTCCTGAGGCCCTACCTCTCAGGGACTTGTTCATTGTTAGAGTTCACGAAGACAGTGTTCTGGCAAGAGAATAAACTCTGGTATTCATCCAACCTGGGCTTGAATCCCAGCACTGCCACTTAGTAACTGTGTGACTTTAGACAAGTTACTTACCCTCTCTAAGCCTCAGTTTCTGCATCTGTAAAATGGGGATAATAATATTACTACCTCATATGGTTCTTGTCAGTATCCAATAAAATAACATATAGTTCCTAAGAATAAGGGTTTTCCAGCTATCAAAGGAAAAGCCCAGAGTATACTAACAGGCTGGGTAAATATGTTGGGCATGTTGATGTCCAGGTTGGGACAGAGTTAGTAAGTGCTCAGATGGGGCACTCAGCTCTCAGGAAAGAGGGCAGCAAGGCATGTGCTTTATGGCCTAGACATTAACATGACCATTTTCCCTTTGGGCAGGAGTAGCCCAATAGAAGAAGGCTGAATTCCTGGGTGCTCCTTAGACCCTCTACCCAAAGTTCCAGCTATGGCCTACCACACAGTGTCCCCACTGTCATATCTTCTCTGGGCACTTGAATCTTCCTCCCTCATCCCACTTATTGGCCTATGTATTGTCATCCACAGAAGCAGTTTGAATGAGCTCATCTAGTAAGTTCCAATGGGCTGGCTGTTTAGGGGTTAATGCATGGCTCCCCCTCCTAAAATCACACTTGCATTTCACAAGGCCTGTTTTTCCAATCCTCTTTAAGCAAGGGAGAAACAGCTGTGCTCCTTTTGGAGTCCCAGTGAGTGTCCAGCATTTGTCTGCCACTTCCAGAATGTCAGAATGTCCCTTAAATGGTACATTTGTTCCAGTCAAGAGTTCGAAGGATAGTCAGGGGTGGGGCTGGGAACTGAGGAGGGGAAAAGGGAGATGGGTGTTGTTCAGAGCCCCACACCTGCCATTCCTAATTCCAGGAATCAGAGCTGGCTCTTTTGCTCTGGATGAGCTGAATTAGCAACATTAACTAAGAGGGAGAGCATTCTCAGCCAAAGGGGTCTTTAGAGGCATGGCTATCAACTCCAGCAGCATAGACCCTTGGCACTAGTGGACTCTTATTTCATCCATGGTGTCCTCTAATTTTTTTCTCCTGTGGATTAACTGAGTTTCAAACCAGCAGCTGCTATTTTTCTGGGCTGTGTAAAGTGTGGCAAATGTGAATTTTACCACAGGCTGTGTCTTAAGGAGAAGGCTTGGCATTAATAGTTTAAGAGGTGGGTAAGATCCTGGGAGGAGAGTGCTGGGGAATTTGTGAAGTAAAAATGGTGGCAGCATGTGGTATAAAGAGAAAGTCATAAGAAATATAATTCTGCCATTGATCAAGCAACATGGAGGGTCAGCCTTAATCTCTAGTAATGATCCCCTTAAACCCAATTCCTCTGTGTCTACCATGGGAATGTAAAGCACCCCCAAACCGGGGCCAGGGTCAGGCCTCCTGATCTTCTTCTCTGACATCACTAGGTGAAGTAATAAGGCTCTATAAACACTTGGGCAGATTAGCAGGGACTTGGGTCTCACATCCCAGAAATGGTCTCCTGCATAGTACTTTCAGCTTTACAATTTTAACTTCTCATTGTAGCCTCACACTAATCCTGTGAGTGAGGCAGGGATTGTTTTCCTCATTTGGCAGGTGAGAAAACTGAGGCTCAGTCAGAGAAGGTAAATGATGAGCCTAGGGTCACATGGATAGAAAGTAACAAGGCTGGGACTTAAAAAAAAAAAAACTGTGCTTTTTCAACTCACTCTCACTATCTCTCTGCATTGCAACCAATATTGAGCAATGGATTTCATTTACACATTCAAGTTTGTTCATCCACTTGGAATTTATTCTGATGGGATCTGTCCACAGTCCAGGCATTTTCCTAGGCATTGGTCCCTTTACATGAAATGCTAAGAGAAGTTTGCAGACAAGCCCATCCAGCGTATGGTAAAGGAGTCCTGGACACCACACCAAAAGCAAAGGACACCAGACTGGGGCATTGGGATGATTGGGACTTACTCCAACTCTGACCTGTTCGGGCCAGAGACATCCTTCTCTCCGGATCCCACAGGTATTCGTTCAAGATCTGCAATTTCCTCCACCAGGCATTGCCTGTTGGCTGACCCTGCCCCTCTTCCTCCTCCTTTTTCTCCTCTTCTTCCCCTTTCTCCTCTTCCTCCTCTTCCTCCTTCTCCAAATTGGGCACCACCATCACCCGAGCCTCTTCTTCTGCTTCCTCCTCTTCATCTGCTAAATAGTTCTGGTTTACTTCATCCTGATCATCCTGGAACAGTGACAAAACACAATCTCTTTTTTGAAAAAAATTTTCAACAGCACATCCCATCAGCCAAAGACAAATGAAAATGACTCAATATTTGGAGATGTTTTAAATTTCCACGTCTGCACAAACACACCCATTGTTACAAGAGACAGGTCTTCTTTCTCTCTATTCTTTTGAAGGGAATACCCTTTCTATGACCCATTTTGACTCAGTATTCTTTTCATAGAGGTGCAAGTTTTATTTTCAGCTTCAAGCATTCGGGCTCTTCCCCTAGACTGCTCATGTCACTACTCTGTCTTTGAGCCTTGGCCTCCTGCTTAACTTTGGCCTGTCAGGACAGAACTGAGCTCACACTGGAGGATGGAGTAGACATTTGTGTCCATGATGGCAAATTCCCAATCCATGCCAGTTTCATCCTAACACTCTGTACACTTTCAGCTGCTTAACCTCACCATCCCAAGTTGTGTCTAAAAATAGCGTGGGACAGACATCAGGAGGAGAGGTCAACTGTTGTATCCCTCCTCAGAACTTAGACTGCCTTCCCAATAGAAACAAGAAACGGGGAGTTATTTGCTGCTTTTATGACTATTGCCCTAGCTGGAAACTCTTCCTGCCTTAAGCTGGTTGGATAGGTCACCTAAGAACTGGGACCCAAACCGATACTTCCTTTGTCTCCTCCTGTATCCTAGGCAAAAAGCTGGGCACATAGTAAGTGTTCAGCACATATTTGTTGAGTGACTGATTGCAGCCATTACTTGAGATTTAAAACTGTAATCTTCTTTGAGTGGTTCTAAGAAAATTAAACCAAAAAAAAGAAAGAAAGAAAGAAAAACACAGACTTCACCAAGGAGTGTTTCAAATACCTCCCAGCCACAGGCTGGAGAGTTGTATCTGCTCTTTGGGGGGTTGCCAAGGCTCATTGCAGCAGCAGAAAATGAGGCCACCCTCCCTTCTCTCCGCTGTCCAAGTTTGAAGAGTGGCAGAGCCTGTGCACCTGTTGGGGTTGGATGTGTCAAATGCTAGAAGCCAGGGGCTCCACGCTGCCCCCTCCCTTCCTGATTCCTCAAAGGCCACTTAGAGGGCATTCAGCTAAAAATGCTCCCTTTGGTGGGGGATTCAGCAAATTGGATCGTTCAGAATCAGTAAAAGTGATACAGAATGACAAGGTCTACTCTCGGCATTCAGTCTGCCCAGCATTATGTAGCTCTTGATTAATAAGCACTCTCTCATTGCTCTTTAATTTGTTCAAATGTACAGCTCTATATCACGTACCATATCAGAACTGACAGGGACCTTCAAGATTTGCTGGTTCATCTGAGGGCCAGAGGGGGATAGGATCTAGCCAAAGCCATGCAGCAAGTTCAAGACAGAGTCGACAGTCTCAGAACCTATGTCTCTCGATGCCTTGGAAAATAATGTTTCTCCTCTATCACATTGAGCACGAATGTCTAGAGGTGGCTTAGAAGATTTGTAAAGCACAAAATTGTCTTAGCTTTGTGTTCCCAAGAGATTATAGGTGCTTATAATCAAAGATTTCTGACTCTGACACACACTCACACTCTAAGACCTAGGAAAATAAACCTTGTCTGTCACTCAATTTTGAATGGATTAATACATATTCTTAAAGCTCTTTCACTTGTGTATGAACCTATGCACACTTTTCACCGCCCAAACTACATTTTGAGCACCCAGGGGGAGAACCCCTTAATGGCTTATCACAGTGTGAAGCCCACAGCTAAGTACACAAAGGGTACTGACCAAATATCAATGATAGCTGCCTGACGTAAAATTCCTGATGCAGGATTCTGGGGGAATGCTGTCACTGAGCTTGCCACCCTAACCTCTGCAGTCATGTGCACTGGAGTGGGTGGTCATCACAGCCCCAGAGAATCTACTGCACCTGAGAATCTCAGAATTTGAAGTGTAACATTTCATCACGGAGGAATTTATATTTCCTTTACATTTTCTGAACAACTTACTTTTCTCTCCTTGTTGCCTATGCAACACCTCTGCTCCACCGAGGAGGCAGCTGGCCTTGGCCTCAGCTTGATCTTATTTGTAGATATGAGCCCTCATGATAATCCCATTAAAGATGGCTCTCATTAAAGCTTTACCTTCCTGGGAAGAGTTAATCTTCTCAGAACAAATTTCCCCCAACAGTGCTCACACCTCCTGAGCCTTATTTCAAGTACCTCAAATATTTTTCCTCTCTCCTGCTTCCAGGTATAGGAGAATGTTACATTGTGCAAAAGAGGCCTTCCCAAAATGTTTCTCATTAATTAAATACTGTGTAAAATTCACTTTTGTGCAACTATTTAACAAAATCCAGTAGGGAATCCTTTGGTGTTACGAATGCTTATCCCCAAGGTTCTGTTTTTGTCAGTTTCCTAAAGTGGCACTATTCTCATGTGATAGTGTGTGTGAGTGTGCTGGGATATGGTAGTGGGTGTGTGCTGGGGCTGTCATGTTTCCCTAAAAGGGAAGAGTCTGAAGGACAGAGGGTGGCTCCATTTTGAGCAATCTAAATATATAAACATATAAACAAATATATAAACAAACAGTATGACCCACCGGATAAATTTGTGCCCTGCATTGAGTAACACCCTGTAAACATTTGAATGGTTGGTTAATTTTAAGAGAAATTAGCACGTGATTACATTCAACAATTTATTTTTTAATTTAATGAAGCATTATAAAGAGCAAGATCCCTTGACACATTTAAAACCCAAATCATCTGACAAATAATTGAAATTATACAGTTTAGTAACATTGCATAGAAAAGAAGTCAAGCAAGAAACAGTTATATATGCCTCACAGATCGTGGCTGCTCTGAGAGCTGAAAGGGACTTTGGGAATGTCAAAAGAAAGATTCTACAAATTGTGGCTGGAAAGCTAAGGGAAGACCTCTGTAGGTTGATATGGAGTTAGAAGAATTCACATTTTCTTCTGCTGCCTGTTGACAGTCTTCACTTAACTCCCTAGTTATAAGTGGCCATACCCAAAGAAAAACGGATTAGGCATTGTTTCTTCCTGGGGCTCAGATCACAATCCTCTCTAGGGAAGAGTTCAGAATCCCCCCTCCCCCCCCCGCCAAAGTACTGTGTATGTCACATATTATTGATTTATAGCAAAGTAAATGCAAAAAACTTTTGGATCAAATAAATTTGTAATGCACCCTGGAGATAAATGATGGCACCAAAGGGGTGTGTGTGTGTGTGTGCGTGCGCGCTCGCGCACGTGTGTGCTGTGTGTGGTAGGGTGGGGTGGCAGGCAGGGTGGTAATGGCAGTTGGCGGATCAGGGGGTTAGAGCATTGCATACTGCAAATACAATGGAAAGAGCACAGGATTAGACGTAAGGAGACTTGCATTCTCACTTTGGCTCCTCCACTAACTTGCAAGTCATTCCTGCGCCCTGAACCCCAGAAACTTCCTTTACATAATGAAGGGTTCTGGAGAGATGATGTCTAGGATTCTTCCCAGCTCCTATAGAGGATTTTATGATTTTATCTATAGCTTGGAATTTCTGCTTTAGAAAAAGAGCAGCTGGTTGCTTGAGAAACATTCTAGAAGCTTCCTCAGAAAAAATACATGATGAATAAATTTTTTGTCTTTACATTTTATTAATAGTTTCACTGGATTTAGAGTTATAGGCTGCAAATAATTGCCTGGCAGACTTTTGAAGGCATTGATTTTACCTTCGGCTGTTGCTGTGGAAAGGCCAAATGCTATTTCAATTCCTGATCCTTGTATATGACTTTTTTCCCTCTCTGGAAGCTTTTAGGATCCTTTTTTAAATGTTATAACTTCTTCACATGGGGTCAATCTGCCATATTAAACAGGACTTATCATGTGTTTTAATTTTGTCTCCCAGGGAGACAGCAAGTATAGCAGAAAGAACATTGACTCTGAAAAGTTATGCCTAAATAGATAGATGTGATTGTTGAATAAAATGATATATGTAAAGCACCTGGCACATCTTGATATTGATGCCCCATTCTCCAAGTGGACTTATACATCTGAGGATTGGAACCAGGTCTTATATACCTTTGTCATTCTCAAAACATCTAGCATATGCTGGGCACTTAATAGATTCTCAATAAATGTGACTTGATGACTTGATGAGTCATAAAAAAAAAATAGAAAAAGAGCAGCTGGGTTCTAAGAAGCTTCCACCCAAAGAGACTGAGACAGCTGGGTAGACAGTGTCTTTCATTTCCTCTTCTCCTTCCCTTCTCTCTTGGCTAAATTCTTTGCTACCAGAATGAAACTTCTATTCCCAGACTCCAAAAGGCCTGTTCAAATTCTAGACCCCCAGGAAAAAACATGGGGGGGTTCCTTAGTGTCTGGTATCTTTCCCTTCCCTTATCTTTGTTTCACAGGAAGAGGGGCTTCTTCCTTCAATCCAGGAATTTAGCATGCCCTGGTGTCCTGGGAGTCACTGCTCCTTCTTAAAACCCTGGGCTTCCCTAAACTTCATTGTTTTTGCTCATTACAAGGTGAAGCAGCCATAAGCCAAGGTCTATAAAGCCCCCAACCCACCCCGTCAAAAAAAGGGCAGCAAAATATTCTGCTCCCTGGGACTCACAAGTCTGTAGCGATAACCATAAGGAAAGGCCAGAGCCCTTCTGGACCGGAGTTGCCTTCTCATGGCTGTTCAGTGGGCAAAGAAGCGGCAGACGCAGAAAAATGGGTGAGAGTTCTGGAGCTTCTGCTGGTACAAAAGACACTGGTTGCTGGGGACACTTGGCGCCTGGCAAAAGTGAACACTCCTGGCATGAGCCCTTCCCCAAAATAATCTGACATGCCCCTCTCTCATTGGTTGGCCCCTTCCCTGAATCAAGGGAAAGCCCTTATGGAAAAGCAAGCTCATCATTACAGGGAGGGGGAGATATTCTGGGTAACGAGGATGAGCGACTCATCCCCCCCCTTCATGTGTCTTTCCACCCCTTGCCCTTCTCCAGCGCCTGAGATATGATGGGCCCAATGGAAATCTTAAGTCATATTCTTCTCAATTGAGAGCTGGATATCAGTGTGTGCATGGGGTGGGGCATGGGTGGGAGTTGGGGTTGAGGGGAGATGACCAAGAATAACTTTCTTTTTTCATAAGGCTGATCTCATGCAAAAGGATCTAGGGTGTAAGGAAATATTCCTTTTGCTCCCACCCCCCAACACACACACACTCTGAGCCACCTACAATATTCCTTATTTGTGTCAATCCATGAACTCCTTAAAATGTGGATTATGCTTTATGCTTTCTGATTTTAGAGGCCAGGCTCCTGCTTTACCCTTTCCTGCCCCAAACAGGTCCCTGGACATAAAGAAGCCTTTTTCTAGTCCATGTGTGAGGGTGGCCCCATCAGTCACTGCCCCTCGTACACACACCCCTTGGAATCCTGGCCAAATTTCTGTAGTGGTTGAGGTCTATATTTATCCCTTAGCATCAGGGCAGGGAACAAGCCAGAACTTTGCAGTGTCAGTTTCCCAGACATATATAACTCCTAAAGCCAATGTGCGATCAACAAAAGAAAAATTAGTAGAAACAGCCAAGAACATTGAATAGCATTTTTGGTCTGTTTGGTACACCTTCACTGGGTGGCTAAAAGGTCTGGATGGAGTTTGCAATCCTTCTTTCACAAATCACCCCCCATTATACCCAGGTGGCCAAGAATGTTGCAGATACTGAGATTTTGGGCATATTCATAACCAAGAGAAACAGCACAATAGTTTAGATAGATAGATTTAGTCATAACTCCAAGTCTAGGTTTGTCTGATGAAAATGGCTTCAATTGTGGTTAATTTTAAATAGGGACTCCATTTACTGTGATGTTACTAATCGGGACTCTTTTTTTTAACAGAATCTCTCCCCATATCCTTCTTGGAAGAGAGACTACTTACAAAAAAAGAGAAACTCATTCCTCTTTTTGGATTTTAATCAAAGCAAAATATATGCCCGATGATATCCTGATCTTAGTAGATGCTGAACACTATCTCCTATGCCTTCTCTACTCCAGTTTTATGTGATTTCCGATGCTAAATATGATAATCCTGAGGCCTTTGGAAACCTCCAAACCACACAAACGATAGGTTAACTGGTCTTGTCTTACTAAGGTAGGAAAGAGACTATAGTCATTAAACATTTCAGAAACCAAGAGTAGAGGGACAATAGGGGGTTTGGAGTGACATGACCTCAGGTAACAAAATATCTTATTCTCCAGAATCTCTCATACCCTAACCTTCTGGGTAATTGGGGACTTGATATATTAATACATTTACAATGTATTTCGACTATAACCCAGGCCGCTTTCTGGAATGCCAGCTGTTGGGTGGGGTAAAATAACCAAATCCCATAGGATGTCAAAGACATAAATCTGTATGAGTTCAAACTCAAAAGACTCAAGTTAAAGGAGAAACCATTCCTGCCAATTTTGGGGGGGTGGGGGGAGCAATATGCTTAACAGGGCAGCAGAGTGGAGCCAGAAGTGGCTATGGGGCTGCAAATGAAGCTGCGGCTACAGAGGCATGAGAGGACGGAGGAAGGAGAGGCTTTGAATATGACAGCAGACTCAAAGGCAAATTATTCAAGTCTCTAAAACTACCTGCCCATTCCTTGGACACAGGTGTTAGCAGCTGCTTTTATAAGACCCTTGTCCTCATTGCCTGCTTAGGTAAAACCACATAGTTCCTGACAATGGCAACTGGGAACAGAAACAATCTTATGGATTGAGTCCTGTTCCCAAAGGAAGAAAGGGATGGTAGCACCCTTCAGAGAATCTTTGACTTTACCATGAAATGGGCTAGTTTACGGCATCTGTTCTTGTAGGCCATTTCCACAATTGTGTATAGGTGTGGGGGGGGCGGGGGGGCAATGTGTCCCAGAGTTATCAAAGAACAGTTGTGTACTTTCCCTATCCAGGTATTGGCTAGATCTTCAGGGAGATTCAGGAAAGTCATGTAGTGGAGCTTAAGAGTTTTTTGGCATTGGAGTCATCTGGGCATTGTTGGGTGCTCTCTAGAACCCCAGTCCCTTCTGGCATTAGTGACCTGTGGACTCTGAGGCCACTGGGTAAGGAAGTTCCAGGGTGCCCTTGAAAGCTGCCCAGTATAGGGTGTCATTTTTGAAGCGCACAGAGGAGGGAGAACTCACTTGGGGCTCCGATGATCAGGAAAGCCTTCCCAGAACAGGCGGAGTTTGGGCTGGACCTTGAAGGGCAGTCCTTCAAGCTGGAACAGTTACTGCTTGACATTGATGGTGCCAGTCTGGTCCCCAGTGCCCAAAGTTCCCCCTCCCGAGCAGCTAGCCTCTGAGTAGTGGCCAGCAGGAGTAGCCAGCAGGCTCACTGATTAAGGCAAGAGGGTTTCTTTAACCTGAATAGTCCAGATAATGGCCCAGATCCTTACTTCACTGGGTTCCAGGAAGAACCCTCAGCACACCACATTCCTGAGCAGAGTTTCCATCTGTCCAGTACAGCTGTACAGTGGGAGATGCTTTCATTTTGGGGGACTGAAGGCCATGGGTCTGTGACTGTAAAGCCTAGACCCCTAGGGAAAAAATGAAGGCTTAGGAAATTATGAGGTCCTTGTGAAGATTCAAGCTTATTTCCAGTGGCCAAAAGGCACTAATGAGCATAATGCAGGCAAGAGACGTTGGTTCAAACAAACAAGTAATTGGAATTAAGAGAAGTGTGTAGAGGCCCTTAATGAATGGATATGCTAATTGGTCTTCTTTGCTAGCCCCTTGGGCTTTGGCTGTGACATAGACTAGCTTATTAGATGCCTGCTCTGTAATAGCTGCTGAACGCTAGGGCCCTTTATTGCCATGGTAACATTGATGTCTAGAGTCTAGCTGAGCCCTGGATCTCTTAATTTACTACTCAGGAGGCTACAATTCTTTGGGTTTTATTATTCTTCGTGCCCCGGGTGCCAGAGTGGCAGTGAATCATGCTTATTCATCCTCTGCACCGCCCACGGTGTCTTTGAATAAGTCAGGGTGTCTCTAACTGCATGTGATGAGCAGATTATTAAGTTAAAGCCTATTTCTGCCTTAGCTAGACTGGTGCTTCTCAGAAACCCACAGCACCTCTCTAACCACTTACTTACCTGCTGCCTCAAATGGCTTTTGGCAAGCAGAGTGATGGCACTGCAGTGGGCCTGCAGAAGCCCAGCTTCTCAGAAGCCTTTGCTTCCTTGGTGGGCAGGAAGGAGAGCGGCACAATATAGGTGGGGCAGCACTGACTGGGAGAATGAACCTTGAAAACACATGCCATCAAAATGGAGCAGTCAGAAGGGGAGAAGAGTCATTGCAGAAAGGGTCCTGGCTGAGAACTGTGGTGCTAGATGTTTTAGTCCCGCTGGGATAAGGGAACTGGTGCTGTGTAGAAAAGGCCATCCCATATTCTGAATGACTCCAGAGGAAGGAAGCAGCCCCCAAAAGCTAGAAGGTACAGTGGGGATGGATTTTACTTTATTTGATAAGACCTTTGTTTAAATAGCTGGCCCAGAGACCAGTTGCTTCTAAAAGTTAGTAAGCACTTTGTCACCTGAGCTGCCCAAACTTTGATCTTTCAGTATAGAGATGCTATAAGCATCCACTCCCAGGGGGCATGGAGTAGGATGAATGATCTCTTAGGACTCCTCCAACCTTGAAATCTTGTGTATTTATATATGATGCTGTTTAATTTATCACAACACACGCTAAACTTGGACGATGCTTAATATGTACATGTGCTTGATTCAACAGCACATATGTTAAAATTGGGATGATACTCTATATGTGTGTGTCTGTGTCTGTCTCCAGCCATAAATGAAACTTTGCAACAGGTGCAGAGAGATGTTTTTCTGACACCTCTGTCGCTAAGAAATGGGCAACCTGAAACTAAAGATAAATTGCTCTTTATTTGGGGATTTAAATCCCCAAATTACAAATGACTCATAGCAAGGGAGAGTCTTGAGGTCGTTGATTTTTGTGGTTTGTTTCTTTTCTTTCTTTCTTTTTTTCATTTCACTGCAGCATTTGCAGCATTTCACTGGGCATTCTCATGGGAGAATTGGCAGACTACAGAGAGAGCTGTGGGCTACCCAAATTTGGAGCACATTTAAACGCTTTTTTCTGTTTATTGGGTATGGAGGGTATAGGGTGGAGGTGAGAGGTCTTCTTGAACTAACTAGATTCTAAGAAATGGAGTTTTTCCCTGTGATGGTCTGAAAAAAGAGCTATAAACCTAAGGACAGTCAATCAAATGTGCCAAGCACAGAAGGGGCTGTTAGGCAACATGGGTCTTTTCCACCAAGCTCTGCAAACCTGTTTATTATCAAGCAGCAGCATTTCCACACACAGAGGACAGTGATATTAATCCAACCCGAACCCACTCTGGATTCAGCAAGCACCAGTTAGAAATCACAGTGGCTCTCAGCTGCCTCTTAAATCAAAGTTGAATTCATAAGCAAGAGCTTAAGGTCTCTCCATCACCAGCTTTGTTCAGTTACTCACTTGCTGTAAGACCACAGGAATGTCAATTGATTTCTCTGTTGTGCCTTCTCCCCACCTTGAAAAAAAAATAAGCCCACCATCTCTGCTTCTTCACTCTCAGGAATGCTGTGGGTCTGGATTTCTTCAGAAGAAAATGGCAAAGGAATTCTGAAGTTGGGTGGAATTATCACTTATTAGGAGTATAGCATAGTGTTTAAATTGTAGGCTCTATAACTGAAACTGAGTTTGAATCCAATTCCCACTCTTAATAGCTGTAAGAATATGGGGAAGTTACTTCACCTTTCTGAGCCTCAATTTTCCCACTTGTAAAATCATTAGGTTGGTATAAGGATCAAATGATTTAATTTTTATAAAATACCTGGCCTAGTTTACTCAATAAAGGTGATAATGATGATGATGATGATGATGATGATGTTGTTGATGATGATGATGATGATGATGATGATGATGTTGATGATGATGATGATGGTCAGTACCATAATCATATGTCTTATGTGGATGTTAGTAAAGTAGCTCCCAGAGAACATGACTTCTCAGGGCTCTTCTTTGTCAAGACAGCAATTGAATCAATGAATTCTAAAACCATTGGAAAAAGTTTCTGGGGGAGCAGGATCAAAGTATTATTCTACAGATTACTTATTAATTTCAAAGAAAAAGTGCACTTTTACAATGAAGAATTCTAGCAGACATTACTTTAGCTATGTGATCAAATTTAGCATCACTAATAACAGGGCAATGGGCAATGACACATGGGCCTCCTGATGTGACACAATGGGACGTCAACAACATTACTTCTGTAGTATTCTTGCCAAAAATGTTTAATATGGATGTAATCATGAGGAAATAATCAGACAAATCCAGATTGTACGAATATACAAGACAACTAGTCTGGACTCTTCAAAAATAACAGTATCATTGAAGAAAAAAGCCAAATGTACCGTTCCAGAGCCTAGATTAAAGGAGACTAAAAAGAAAAGTCAGTCAAATGAAATCCACAATTCTTGACCTAATCCTCTCAGTACAAACAGCTAGGATGTTTGGAGGCAATTTGAGAAATTTTAATATGGACTTGATATTGTATAATGTTATTTTTTTGATATTATAATGGCATTATGATTATGCAAGAAAATGAGAAAATGTTCTTTTTCTGAGGAAATACATGCTGAAGTATTTAGTTGTGAAGTGGCATAATTGCAATTTAAATTCAAATTCTGTAGCCAAATACATACATATGTGTATTACATATATATACTTGTGAGAGAGAACATGTGTGCAAATGTTGTAAAATGTTAACAATTTCTAGGTAAAGGGTATGCTGGTACTCATCATAGTTTACTTTCAATTTTTAACATCTTTCCAAATAAAATTTGGGGGCAAACTATAAATCCTTTCTTTCAGCTCCATCCCAGATATGCCTTCTCATATCCCCAACAGGTCCCTGCACCCCAGTCCTTTCACCCCTGATATTCTCCATCTTATAGCAAAAGGAAAGAGTTGGAGTTAAGGACACGTGAAATCAGGGAAAGTTTCATAAAGGCAGCTACATCTGAGCTTGGTCTCCAGGGATGGGGCAGGATTTTACCAAGCAAAGATGGAAGGGAAAGAACTTTCCAGAAAGAGGCAATAAGGTAAGTGAAGCTTGAAGAATATAGAGCAGAGGTTCTCAACTTTAGTATGCAGTTATGTGAGGAGCTTGCTAACTATGCAGACTCCCTGATTCCAACTCCGAAATTCAGATTACGCAGGTCTGAAGTAGGGCCCATAAATCTGAAGGTTTAACAAGCACTAAGATGAATCTGATGCAGGAGTTCAAGGACCATGATGTGGGAAACACTGACATGGACTGTTGCTTATTCTACAGACACAGAGAACTGGCCCTGTCTCTTTCATGTTCAGCTGAATCTCTCACAGGTGAGTTGTTACCAAGGCTGACTTAAGCCTTCACAGGCAAGTCCTCTGTATTAGACCTGTCAGTCATGGTGTCTGCCATGTCCAATACTCTGCTCACTGCCCCCTGCTCAGTAAAGCAAATCCAGCTAGTTGTGGCAAGGTGGTAACCTTAATTATACCAGGAATGAGCCCCACAATTTGATGACAGATAATGTAGCCTGGCACAAAGAGCTCTGCCCAACAGGATTGATATTAACAAACTAAGAGAATCAGACTACCATCCCATGGAACTAATCCCACAGACTATGGAGAGAATTTTCTAGTCAGTTTCAAGAGAATTGAGAAAAACTTACAGAGGGAAGCAGGACATAATGCAAAGAGAGAGAACAAGATGCTGATGCCTAGTGCTGCTCTGGAATCTAGTGGTTTTCCAAGCCATGTGTATCCTCACCATACTCTTTCTTTTCTTGAGGTATCCTAAGTTGACCTCTGTTATCTATGAAAAAGGATTAAATTAATGCACCCTCTATGAGGTTCCCAGTTCTTAGAGAACTCAATGCCCACACTACGAAAACAAGTATCTCCAGGGCATGTTGCTGCCCATCTCAGGAGCTGGCAGGCACAAAGTAAGCTCCTTGTTTCCTTGTCTCTTGCCTCTTCAAGCCGACATACAAGTCAAGAAAAGAAACCCTAAACCCACTTTCTCAAGACCCTCCCTACCTCTGTCCCAAACGCCTCCTATTCCTATCTTTACTCCTCCCTGCATGGTTCAGGCTGGTGGAAACCTCAACTTACTTAGTCCTTTTCTGAATTGTTTTCCTTCCATCACCTCTGGCTCCAACCCAAGCAAAGCCTAACTTAATAAATCTATGCCCAGGAGTGAAGAAGTTAAACAATCATCCTCTGTTCAGATAAGAGTAACAGCTGCTGGAGGGGTTCAAGGAGAGGATAGAAGAAGGCTGTGGAGAGGTTCCCAGTCCCCATCTCTTTTCAGTACACCAGTCCTTAAGCCACCTGAATGATTCTTCCACCCTTTGTGGAAGGAAGCCTGGCATGGCATGGCTTGGCATTGACTTTGCCCTTCCCTCTGTCCCCTGACATTCTGTCTGGCAGGATAACCAGAATCTGTCGGAGTAAAAGAATCCTCATCTTAATGTTCCTACTCCTTTACCTCCTTGAAACCAGGGCACTATCCTTGCTAAGTATTCAAGGCAGGAAAAGGAATTCTAGCCCCAGAGCTGCTATAGATGCAGTGCAATGTTGGACTAGTTAGTCACTTAATCTCTTTGGACATCAGTTTCCTCAAAGGGCTGTTGTGAGGATGGCGTGCAATCACTTTGGTGAAGGTGCTAGACAAATGATCAGGACTTCTGGTTGAGCAGTCCTCTGGGTGCATAATAAGTGGGAATGGCCTCACTCCTCCACAGCCTCCTGTTTCTCTTCTCTCCAACCCCATGCTGGCAACTTTTTCTCTAGCATTAGTAAACAGAGATAATGATTGTCTAACATCCCAACATTGCTGAAGATAAAAAGATTTTGCAGACAATGAGAGCACATGACCTATATGAACAAAAGGGATACTTGGGACTCCCGAGTTAAAAAATCTCTACTGAAACTGCTTTATACAATTAATGTGGGGGTTAGAAATATATGGAAAATGTGATCTTGGGATCCCACCATTGTACACCCCCGAACTACCACCCAGGTGGCCCAGCAGGGATATAGGAGGCCTAGTGTCTTTTAATGTAGAGTTTGGCAGGTATCTCCCAAAAAGCTAAAACTAGCTGGTTGTTTATAAAGTGTCTAAGGTATTCCAGTTCCTCTGGAAATTTCTGTCCATCAATATGAATCTACCTGGCAAAATCCTGACTATTGCAAGAACCACAGCCCTGAGAAAATAGCATGATTAAGAAAATGGGATGATAGATTAAGGACTTCCATTAACCTGGGAGACAGAAGGAAAGACAATCAGATTCTTTAAACTTCTCTTTTCAGTGTAACGGGACACCCAAATCTTCCAGCTTGAAAAGTTAAGTTCAGGTTCAGTGACACATTAGGTATGAGGGAAGCACAGGGAGAAAAGACATCAGATGATGTAGCAAGTACCCGTGAGCACAGCTCAGAAAGCAACACCATCCTGGGAGAAGCGTGGGTTCCAGAGTCAATTAGACATGGGTGAATTCCCAGTTCTGATGCTTTTCACCTGTGTGACTGTCAAGTCTTGTGAGGATTCTGAGATTTTATCTTACTTTCAAGCTAACAAGTTAGCCTGCCACATTTTCATGGATGCTGGCAGAAGACCTGAGACTCTTGAGTCAGAGATAAGGAACTTTATTTCTCACAGAATGGTGTTAGCCAGAGTATAAGCATTTTCTTGTGTCAGTACCTCTTGCCCGTAAGTCCCATAGGAGCTACCTGAAGAGGGCCAGGTGATACCTGCACATGCTGTGGGTTGTGTTACAGGAGAGCAACACTAAGGTTAATAAATCTGAATCTTTTATGATGGGCAGTAAGTGTGCCTATCTTTTGTTCCAGAGGGAGGCACTCTATCTTTCAAAGCTGTTCACTATAAACATATCCTTGAAAAGGTAGTCCGGAACACTGTCAGTCAGTGTCTCTGCTTAAAAGACGTGTGGAAACATGAGAGACCCGTGGGAAATTGTCTCACAGTAATGATCATGAACAAGTAATCTAACCTCTTTGATTCTCAATTTTTTCTCATCTGTAAAATGTATATCATAATAGTACCTACCTCTGGAATTGTGCAGATTAAATGAGTTCATACCTGTTAAAGCACTAGGCACTTAGAAGGTGCTCAACAAATATGAGTTTCATCCCTCTTACTCACTTTCTCATTGCTATTACTAGAAGGCCCTACAATCCGCACTTCCTGTTCTGTTCCTATAGTCATTCCCTGGCTCCTAACAAAGACCTCAGTGTATTTATTGCCACCTGTTATGCACTCATTTGCTAGTTTTCAACTACATCCTGTCAGGATTTAAGTCCCACTTCATTCATTCATTCATTCATTCATTCATTCAACAAACAGTTATAGAATACTTACGATGTGTCAAATACTGTGCTAGGTGCTGGGGATACAGCAAAGAATGAAAAGGACATTGTCACCATCCTCATGAAGTTTGCCCTTTAGTTAGGGAGACAGACATTAAACAAATAAATCATGTGAAATTATTGGTCACCAGTAAAGCATGACATATGAAAGAGAGGACTATCCCCATTTTACTCATTTGATCTGTGCTACCCCACTGAGAGTTAGACACTGTCCACATGGGATAACATCTCTTACCGCTTTTCCTTCATGGAGTCAAACTTCACTCCTGGGCCCTAACTAGGTAAAAGGTCAATCTAAACTTGTGGACCAGCTAGGATGTAGATCACTGTCTAAGGGGTGGAGTCCTATTACTTTTCAAGACAGACAACAACACTGGTTATAGAAAGGAGGGTAAGGAAAATAAGGCTTCTAGAATCTGCTAAAGACTTGAAAGAACAGACCCCAGTTGGCATTAGCAGAGCCATTCTTTAAGAGAAAACACAGCTGCTATAGGAGTGTTTGGAAGCCAATCTATTGGCCTTCACTCTTAAGGAACCTACCCAGTGTCCTCATTTTTCACTATTAATTAACTATACAAACCTGCCTCCCTTTCCTCAAAGGTCATCTCTGGCATATAAAGAAAGGATCATACACTCCAAACTAGTGAGATATTTCACTGGTTTGCTACCACCCTTCCTCCTCCTAGGTGAATATTTTCTCTCTCCAGTAGGATTGTAAGAACCCTGAAGTCAAGGCTTGTACCTTACTTTTCTTATAATTTACTTCCACTTCTTTCATTCCAGCAAAGCCTGCATCTGTTCAGTGACACAAACAACCCGTTCTTTAAAAACTAACTAGCTAAAAAAAGGAATGATGCTATGGAATGGCATGGTGTTTACAAGCAGTTTCAAGTTATTTTATTTATAAAAATTCCCAGACTTCTTTGGTCAGTCACCCTTATGGTAGCAACAGAAATATTTTTTTCCCCAAGTAATTCGTGAGCCCAAACCGATTGGTCTCCCTAGTTTCACAGATAGAAAGTCAGGTGTTAATATGAACCAATGATATGTTAATACAGTACTGCTAGGAATAGAAGCACAGAAACATTATCCCTGACTCTCACTTTAATCATTAGCTTGTCCTGTTTCTTAATCTAATCCCCTTGATCATGAATCAGGAACATTTCCAAGAGTAATGCCAAAGCTGCTTCTGCCACCGTTCCTCCCTGGGGGAAGGGGCAGAGGTGATTAACTTCTGGGGTTGGGGTGGTGGAGGAGGTTGTCACCACTCAAATATTGTAACTTGTGTGTCAAGGGGAGAAACCAACTTTTTGTAGAGAGAAAGATTGGAAGGAACTTTTCTTTCTTCATTTTTATAGCAGTTTTAGTTTTACAGAGAAATTGAGCAGAAAGTAGAGATCCCATACCCTCTCCCAACTCACATATACAGTTTCTCCTATTATTGACTTGTTATGTCAGTGTGCAACATTTGTTATAATTATGGATCAATATTGATATATTATTATTAGCCTTCTTTTTCATTAGGGTTCCCTGTTTGTATTGTACAGTTCTATGGCTTTTGCCTAGTGCATAATGTCATGTATTAACCATTATGGTATCATACACAAGAGTTTTGCCCCCAAAATCCTCCATATTCCACCTATTCTTCCCTCCTTCTTCCCTCCCTCTCTCATCCCCTGAAATCCTGGAAAACATTCATTTTTGTTTTTAAGTTAACTCAAACATTTACCATTTCTTTGTGTTGGAAACACTCAAAATCCTCTTTTCTAGCTAATTGAAGTTATACAATAAATCGTTGTTAATTAGTCACCCTACAGTGCTATGGAGCACTAGCTATCATCCCCCTGATCATGAATCCCATCTAGTTGTACTTTTGTGTCCATTAACCTGCCTCTCCTTATCCCCCGCTTCTCCCTACCCTTTCCAGCCTTTGGTAACCACCATTCTACTTTCTCCTTCTTTGCAATCTTACTTTTACTTTTAACTTACTTAGCTTGCACATATGCATGAGAGCATGCAGTATTTTTCTGTCTGTTCCTGGCTTACTTCACTTAACATATTGTCCTCCAAGCTCATTTATGTTGCCATGAATGACAGGATTTTATTATTTTTTTTATGGCTAAATAGTATTCTATTGTGTATATATTCCACATTTTTTTTTTTTTTTAAGATGACCGGTAAGGGGATCTTAACCCTTGACTTGGTGTTGTCAGCACCACGCTCACCCAGTGAGCGAACCGGCCATCCGTATATGGGATCTGAACCCGCGGCCTTGGTGTTATCAGCACCACACTCTCCCGAGTGAGCCACGGGCCGGCCCTTCCACACTTTTTTTTATCCATTCTTCCATTGCTGGACACTTGGGTTGATTCCATATCTTGACTATTGTAAATAATGCTGCAATAAATATGGGAGTGCAAGTATCTCTTCGATATACTGATTTCCTTTCCTTTGAATATATACCCAGCAGTGGGGTTCATGAATCATATGCTAGTTCTATTTGTAGTTTTTTGAGGAACCTCCAGACTATTCTTCATAATAGTTGTACTAATTTACTTTCCCAGCAACAGTGTAAGAGTTCCCCTTTCTCTGCATCCTTTCCAGCATTTCGTTATTTTGTCTTTTTGATAATAGCCATTTTAACTGGAGTAAGATGACATCTCATTGTGGTTTTGATTTGCTTTTCCCTGATGATTAGTAATGTTGACCATTTTTTCATATACCTGTTGACCATTTTTATTTCTTCTTTTGAGAAACTATAAAACACTGATGAAGGAAATTGAAATGATAGGTATATTCAGCTTATTTGCCCATTTTTTGATCAGATTATCTGTTTTCTTGTTATAGAGTTATTTGAGTTCCTTGTATATTCTGGATATTAATCCCTTGTCAGATGCATAGTTTGAAAATATTTTCTCACATTCTGCAGGTTGTCTCTTCACTCTGTTTATTGTTTCCTTTGCTGTGCATAAACTTTTTAGTTTGACATGATCCCATTTGTCTGTTTTTTTCTTCTGTTACCTGTGCTTTTGAGGGCCTCTTTATAAAGTCTTTGTCCAGTCCTACATCCTGAGGTATTTCCCCTATGTTTTCTTCTAGGAGTTTTATAGTTTCAGGTCTTATATTTAAGTTTTTAATACATTTTGAGTTGATTTTGGTATAAGGTGAGAGATAAGGGTTTAGTTTCATTCTTCTACATATGGCTACCCATTTTTCCCAGAACCATTTATTGAATAGACTGTCCTTTCCCCAGTGAATACTCTTGGTGCCTTCATCGAAAACCAGTTGGCTGTAAATATGTGACCTTATTTCTGGGTTCTCTATTCTGTCCCATTGGTCTGTGTATCTGTTTTTATGCCAGTCCCATGCTGCATTTTGTTTACTATTGCTTTGTAGTATATTTTGAAGTCAGGTAGTGTGATGCTTCTTGCTTTTTTCTTTTTGCTCACAATTGCTTTGGCTATTCAGGGTCTTTACTGGTTCCATACAAATTTTTGTGAAGAATGTCATTGGTATTTTGATAGGGATTGCATTGAATCTATAGATTGTTTTTGGTAGTATGATAATTTTCACATTAATTCTTTCAACTCATGAACATGGAACATCTTTCTATTTCTTTGTGTCCTCTTCAATTTCTTTCATCAGTGTTTTATAGTTTTTATTGTAGAGATCTTTTACCTCCTTGGTTGAATTAATTCTTGGGTATTTTATTTTTTTGGTAACTGTTGTAAATGGGATTGCTTTTTTATTTCTTTTTCATCTTACTCATTATCGGTGTATAGAAATGCTACTGATTTTTGTATGTTGGTTTTGTATCCTGCAACTTTACTGAATTGGTTTCTCAGTTCTTGGAGAATTTTGGTTGTTTTAAATGTCTGTAAGGTCGGGCCGAGCCCGTGGCGCACTCGGTAGAGTGCTGCGCCGGGAGCGCGGCGACGCTCCCGCCGCGGGTTCGGATCCTATATAAGAATGACCAGTGCACTCACTGGCTGAGTGCCGGTCACGAAAAAACGACAAAAAAATAAAATAAAATAAAAAATAAAAAAAAAAAATAAATGTCTGTAAGGTCCATTTGGACTATGGTGCAGTTTAAATCCAATGTTACTTTGTTGATTTGCTGTCTAGATGATCTGTCTAATGCTGAAAGTGGGGTGTTGAAGTCTGTGATGGTTAATTTTAGGTGTCAACTTGACTAGATTAAGGAAGACCTAGAAACCTCATAAAGCATTATTTTTGGGTGTGTCTGTGAGGGTGTTTCCAGAAAAAATCAGAATGTAAGCCTGAGTGGAGTGGGTAGTAAAGATCTGCTCTCAATATGGGCAGGCATCATCCAATCTGCTGGGGGCTCAGAGAGAATGAAATCAGAGGAAAAGGAAAATCTCTTGCTCTATCTGCTGGAGCTGGGATACACTTTTCTTTCCTGTGCATGGACATCAGGATAAGAGACTCTTCAGCCTTTGAGTTCCAAGGCTTACACCAGTGGCACCTCCAGCTCTCCAGCCTTTGGCCTCAGACTGGGAATTACACCATTGGTTTCCCTGGTTCTGAGGCTTCTGAACCTGGACTGAGCCACCCCAGTGGTATGTGCTTTGCAAAAGGCCCATCATGGGAATTCTCAGCCTTCATAATCATGTGAACCAATTCCCCTAATAAATCCCCTCTCATATATTTATATACATATCCTATTGGTTCTGTCTCTCTGGAGAACCCTAATACAACGTCCTTAACTATTATTGTATTGGGATCTATCTCTTCCCTTAGATCTAATAATATTTGCTTTATATATCTGGGTGTGTCAATGTTGTGTACATATATACTTATAATTGTTATATCCTCTTGATGAATTAACCCCTTTAACATTATATAATGACCTTCTTTGTCTCTTTTTACAGTTTCAGACTTATACTTGATTTTATCTTATAGAAGTATAGCTACTCATGCTCACTTTTGGTTTCTGTTTGCATGGAATATATTTTTCCATCCCTTCACTTTCAGTCTTTGTGTGTCTTTACAGGTGAAGTGAGTTTCTTGAAGGCAGCATATAGTTGAATCTTGTCTTTTAATCCATTCATCCAGTCCATACCTTTTAATTGGGGAATTTAGTCCATTTACATTCAATGTTGTTATTGGTGAGGACTTACTCCTGGTATTTTATTGATAGTTTTCTGGTTATTTTGTATATCTTTTGTTCCTGTCTCTGGGCAGGTTCTTCAGCTATGATCAATGTCACCACCAACTATGGGTGCTTCAGTGCCTTAGGCTACAGAAGTTTGGGACAGCAGCAGTAGGACATATGGTGTTAAGGTCATCAGTGGGAAGGGCTTTTGGGATCTTCCTATTCTCATTTTTTTCACAATGGAGCAATTTTGCCAAGGAAATTCTTCTCGGTGTTGGATTTGTCCTAACCTACAAGCAGCTATAATGGTGCTGGGTTCCAGGTGCAGGTGCTCGGAATGGCTGGGGAGCCAGGATCCTGGGCTCAGTGTCTCATGAACCTATTGTGGAACCTAGGTCTTAGGGTGCAGGTTCCCTCTCTGTGGCAGGATTGGATGTTGATTGCCCACAGTGCCAGGATTAGTGGCTCTGAGGCCCACCTGGCAGCTGGAGCCCTATGGGCCAGGTTATAGCTGTGACTCTAACCCTGGGGGGCTGAGCACAGCACTGAGCTGACTCTGGGGGAGAAGGAGTGCTCTGGAGATTTGGGCCCAGGGAGCAGAGTATAGCCACAATTCGGGCACCAGAGCAAATGGGGCTCAGTAGTCACTCAGTTGCCAGGGGGTGAGGCAACTTGTGGTGATAACTCTAGCCCCTGGAACAGTGGTACTTAGCAATATCTCAGTTTTTGTGAGGCCAGGTGCATTGGCAGCAAGAATCCAGAATGTCAGGGCACAGATGGCATTTGGGCCTTGTGAGCAAGGTACCCGTACAGTACTTACTTCACTCCCCAGGGGAAGGGGTCTCTCAGCAGCTTAGTCTCTAGGGAAATAGCCCAACTCCAGGGAAGCAAAGTGCTGGAGTTGTTCAGCCCCTAGGGTAGGATGTCTCAGCTCAACCACTACGCTGTTTTCCTGGTAGTACGTCAGCTCAGCCAATCATCTTCTTAGCTAAGCAGCTTCTTGGAAAGCAGCTTCTCAGCAAGCAGCTTCTCAGCCAAGACAGCAATTCCCTTGGGGGTGATGCACCCCTTCAACTCAGTCCCAGGGGAATGGTGCATAACTGTGACTGTTGGAGGTAGTTAAAGATTCCCCCAGAGGGAGCATGCAGCTTTGTAGCTTCAGTTCCAGCCTGAGGGGGAGGGGCACTACTACGACTGGGAGGGGTGGGAGGAGTGGTTCTACTACTGCCTAGTACCTCAGGGTAGGGTGTAACAGCTGCTCTCTGTTTGGCTTGAGGAAGTCTGTTCAATGGTGACTTAGTCTCTGGGATGAATGGGTGTCATTCACCCCTGGGGTAAGATGCCTTCCAGCAGCAGTTCCAGTTCCAAGATGGCACAGTAGCCATGTGAGCCACAGAGGGTGGGGCACAATGTCAGCTCCTCTTGGGGAGCATAACTGTGTGGACTCCAGGCAGCTCCTTCAACTGGGCTTGGTGCCTGTGATGACTGCCAAGGTCCCTAGTGCTGAGGATGATAGCTGTCCAAGGTGTTGATGAGGGCTGCTTGAGTCCTCTCCTTTACCTTCTCTCCCACAGGGATAAGTTCCTCCTGGTTCCCTGCTGTTCCTGGCTGGGGGATGGGGTGGTGGAGAGCGGGTGTTTCCTTTTGTTCTCTATATGGCTATCCTGAGCTTCTGCGCTTACTAGCATTTCTGTTACTCCTTTGATGTGCTCCAGTGCTCTCCTTTATTTTTGTCCAAGTATAGTCATTTATTCATTGTTTTGTCTGTGTTTGTGGGAGAGACAAGTGGTAGGGTCTTCTAGTCTGCCATCTTGCCTGGAAGGAAATTTTAAATGTAGCAACAAGTAGGGAAGAGGAAAAAGCTGTGATAACTGCAAAAATTAGGCCAGGCACTGAATCTAGCTGTTCACTTATCAAGACTGGACTTAGGAGACCTGGGAGGTCCATGATTCCTAACTTGATTCTAGAAAAGAAGGGTGGTATAATGGGGAAAGTATAGAATTTGGACTTTGATAGCCCATATACTTAACTAAGTCTAAAGTTAACGTATTGATGCACCTACTAAAAAATGAAAGAACCTTAGCACACTATAACTATAATCACTTCTCTCCAGACATTTCTCCCCTTTTAAAAGCTGTGAAATATACATACAAAATTTTTAATAGACATTTTAGAGAGCAGTTTTAGGTTCACAGCACAATTGAGCAGGAAGTACATAGTTCCCATACACCCCCTACTCCCCCTAACAGCCTCCCTTACTGTCAACATTCCCCACCAGAGTGGTACATTTGTTACAATTGATGGACCTACATTGACACATCATTATCACCAGAGTCCATAGTTTACATCAGGGTTCACTTTTGCTGTTGTACATTCTATGGATTTGAACAAATGTTTAATGACATGTATCCACCATTATACTATCGTACAGAATAGTTTCATTTCCCTAAAAATCCTCTGTGCTCTGTTTTCCCTTTCTTCCTTCCAATCCCTAGCAATCACTGACCTTTTTATTGTCGCTATAGTTTTGCCTTTTTCAGAATGTCATATAGTTGGAATCATACAGTATGTAGCTTTTTCAGATTGACTTCTATCATTCAGTAATATGTATTTCAGGTTCCTCCATGTCTTTTCATGGCTTGATATCTCATTTCTTTATAATACAGATTAAACACAAATTTGATGCATAAAATATTATTGTGCTGCTTAATGCAAAATTATAAAGCTTACACCACAGGGTAACAACTACCCAGGTCAAGAAATAAAAGATTGATACACTCAAGGAGTGACACCTCCTTTGTGCACTTCTAGAAAACAACTAGTCTGGACTTTTTAAAATTTCAATAACATGAAAAGAAAAGTAGAGAGGCCTATTTTTAGTTAGTAATCTAAAGAGACAAAGCAGTGAAATGCAATATGTGAACCTTGTTTGGTTGCTGGTTTTCCACCCCACCCGCCTACAAAAAGGTCCATAAAAGACATTGTTGGAGAAATTTGAATATGAACTCTTTATTAAATAACACTATAGAATTACGTTAATTTATTTAAGAGTAATAATGGTATTGCAGTTATGTAAGAAATTTTTCTTATTTTTTGGAAGATGCATGCTGAAGTATTTAGGGATGAAGTTTCCTAACGTCTTCAACATATTTTGATATGGTTCAGCAGAAATATATGTATGGGAGTTCCACTTCCAGCATGACAATGTGAGGAGATCTTTGCACAAGCTCTGCAGCGAAATAGAAAATTATGAAAAAACCTGCAACAATTAAAAGTCTCTAAAAATGATCCTAAGGACATGAAGCAAATGGAGAAACATCTATTCAAGAAAGTCTACTAAAACTTGGTGAGAACATTGGGAGTATGTGGTATTTGAACCAAGACCCATCTCTGCCTCTCCCAGTTCTGTGAGGAAGGAAACTCCACTCCAGATTGGTGCAACCAAAAACCCAGGGCTCCACTTTCCCCTAGCTCCCAGTTGGAAGATTATCTTCACAGTAGGGGTGGGACATGAACACTTCTCATCCTGCCCTCAGCTACCTGTTGCTGAAGCTAAGATCCAGTGAGTGCAGCCAAGAGGTGTGGGATCCCTTTTCCCACTGTATCATGGGGGCCCCAAATCTGAAAGGGCACTTGAGTACTGTTTGCCTATTCCAAAAAATTCACCCAGTTCAATAGGTAGAGACACCAGTTTATTTGACTTATGGGAGTCACTGATGGTGGCTGGCCAGCTGGATATCTGTGCTGCCACGGGGTACGTACAATAGTATATAGTGAACAGATCAAAGTAAAGGTGTAAAGCATTTGCATGCTTCTGTGTAGACCCTCACCCAGCTCACATAACTCAAAGCACATGGAAGATCTACTTGCTGCTCTCCTTGTGCCATAGCACTGTATCACCAGCATGCTAATTCATTTACTTAGGGTCCCTGCTTCCTCCAGTCTTTTGTTTGTCTTAAATGGGACACGCCTTTCCTTGGGCAACTATCTTGGCCAAGGGTGGTTTCCCAGCGGGAAAGGGGAACTCTAGTATGCACAGGGAGGGGGAATAGGTCTATGTCCAGCATTTATCCTATACCCACCCAGCCTCCACTGTGAGATGGAGGCTCTACCTTGGGCATGGTACTGCTGAACATACTGAGGCCCTGATCATCTTTGCCCTGGCTTATAAGGTGGTGGTTTTTTATACCAGTAGAGGCAAGTCTAGAAGATTTGAGGCTACTGTCCCCTCCATTTCACTGAGCACTAAGTTCCTAGAGTAAGAGCATCACTCAGAAGTGTGTCATTGTCCTCACTTCCAGCTCCAGAGCCATGGCCCAGAAATCTTGTCTGGGCAGAAAAGCAGGCCATAAACAGAGAGCTCTGAATGTCTTCCCAAAGAAACTAATTTCATTTGCAACAGAGTGTGGAGAAGTTCCAGTTTAAGGGTGCTCTCAAAAACAGTGGAAGTTGTAGTGAAAGGAAGAAGATTGGTAGATTAATTAGAGATATAGGCTAAACTGTAGGCTGGCTAGTTTGCTGGAGAAAATCTGGGAGACAGTTGGGAGGAGTCTTTCAAGGATCAGAACAAATCCTAAATACTTACCTCTGGAAGTGTCCTTTCAAAGGAATCCGAATTTGATTGGATTAGTCTGTTGAACACTTTGTGCCTCAGGACATTGTTGAAAACAATAGAGCAATCTTATGAGAGTTAGTGGACCTTAACCACTAGGTGTGGGTAAAGAAAGAGACAAAAGAGACACCTGTGAAAACCACTGTCACCCCAGAGTGACTGTGGAAATACCCAAAGCTGCACCACTGAGGAGCAACATTAGAGCCTTCACATTGTGTTGGTGATGAATGTGGAATATACTTCACTAAAATAATCCATACAGTCACGAAACGAAAAAGAAAACAAAACAAGACAATAAAATCAAGCAAATACAAATAACAAGCCCTTGAGGAGGAACCAGTACCCAGAGTTGCTACAATATGTTATGTAAAATATCTAGTTTCCAACAAAAAATTATAAGACATGCAAAGAAACAGGAAAGTATTATCTGCACACTGGGAACAAAAGGCAGGCCACATAAACTATCTGTGACAGTGCTATGGACTGAATATTTGTGTCTGCCAAAAATTCATTATGTTGAAGCCCTAACCCCAATGTGATAATATTTAGAGGTGGGGCCTTTGAGAGGTAATTGGGTACAGATAAAGTCATAAGGCTAGGGCCCCTGTAATGGAATTAGTGCCCTTATAAGAAGAGGAAGAGATTAGAGCTCATTCATTCTCTGTATCCTCCAGAGAGGACACAGCAAGAAGGCAGCCATCTGCAAGACAAAAAGAGGGTTCTAACCAGAACCCAATTATTCCAGCAACCTGATCTTGAACTTCCAGCCTCCAGAACTGTAAGAAAATTAATTTATGTTCTTTAAGCCATCCAGTCTATGCATTTGGTATAGCAGCCAAAGTTGACTAAGATAGACAGTGACCGGAAGATGGATTTAACAATATATATATATGTCCAAAGAAGGAAAGGAAATTGTGATTGAAGAAGAAAAGAAAGGTATGATGCCAATATTACATCAAATAGAGACTATCAATAAAGAGATATAAATTATAAAAAGAGCCAAATATATCTTCTGGAATGGAAAAGCACAATAAGTAAAATAAGAATTTCACTAGAGGGACTTGGTAATAGATTTGAACTGGCAGAAGAAAGAATTACTGAACTTGAAGATAGACCAATAGAGTTTATCCAATCCAAAGAACAAAACAGAGTGATGAAAAATGAACTGACCTTCAGAGAAATTTGGAACAATATTATGCACACCAATGCACATGCAATGGGAATACCAGAAGAGCATAAGAGAGAAAGAAGCAGAAAAATTATTGGAAGAAATGATGGCTGAAAACTTCACAAATTTATTGCAAACATTTATCTACACCTCTAGGAAGCTCAGTAAATGCCAAGCAGGATATATGTAAAGCGAAACAAAAATAGTCACATCATAGTAAAAATGCTCAAAGTCAAAGACAAGGAGAAAATCTGGAGAGCAGCAACAGAAAAAGACTCATCACTTAGGAGCAACTCCAAGTTTCATAGCTGAATTCTCATCAGTCACAATGGAGGCCAGAAAGCAGTAGGATGACACATTCAAGGTGCTCAAAGAAAAACACTGTAAAGCAAGAGTTGTGTATTCAGAAAAGGTCTCTTTCAAAAATAGTGGTGAAGTTTCAAGATGGCGGCGGCTGCGGCGGCTGGCGCGGAGTAGCTGAGGTGGAAAAGGTGGCCACTGGGCCTCAGGCAGCCGGGAAACTTGTGGACCTTTCTCTGGCCATCTCTTAAGGGAGGACTGCTGCTGCTGGCCGGTCGTGGGGGCTCAACGCCACTTTGCCCCCGGCAGGAGAGGCTGCCTCATTTACAGGCAACAGCTTTGAAGTGTGGAGCAGGAAAAGAACTGATTCTTAGCTGCAAAAGTGAGTGTTGAAACAGGGAACACGGCGCCAGGGCTGCTGTGGATGCAGCCAGGATCCCGGAGGCTGGGGCCGCACTGAAGGCGGCCAGCTGCCCTATCCAGGATTCGAGGTTTCAGGCCGGCATTAAAGAAGACTCCTGGGAGCGCCCGAGTGGCGCCGCGACTGAACAGCCCGAGGCGGCAGCGCCGAGAACACGGAAGGCAACAAACCAGAGACAGAGCGAGCGCCCGACCTGGCACAGCACTGTGAGTGATCCCTGGCACAGCTCTGTTCGGGGGGTGGATGCCCACGCGGCTCCCCGCCTGCACCACCAGGCCACTCACTGCCCCGAGTGCTGCCTCCATTTTCCCAGGTGCGGGCAGCTCCGCTCTGCTCGGCCATCACTGAGCCCATTTGCTTGGCCTGGCGCGGGGCTTTCCGGACCCTGCGGGCCGACCTCCTCTCCCACTCCCTCCACGGTTCTCTGGCAGGGCTGGGGGTGTGGGGCGTCCCGACCAGTTTTGGGAGGGCTAGGAAGTACGGGCAGGCCGACTGTCACTCCACCACACCCTGGACTCCGGCCCTGGTAAACTTCCTGTTACTGGGAGGCAGATACCATCTCTGCGACCACCAGTTTGGAAAAAAGCCTAACGAATTTCTGGTTGGGAATAGTGTGGTAGGAGAGTTCCCAGGTCTGCTTGAACCTGCCGGAGAGCAGGCTGCAGGCAGGCACTAGACTCGGTTTATACCGGGAGGATACAAAGGTGAACAAGACCCGAGAAAGATCTACACAGTGCTACAAAGGCACCCAGAGAGACTGGTCGTCTGTGCCTAGCAGAAACCTGGTAGACTTCCTGGGCGAGGCGGTGCTGAGCAGAGTCTTGAAGGCCCAGCTGATAGACGAGGGGTGCAGAAGACACGCCCCAACCCAGCACAGTGTGCACAGAGGGGGGAGACGTGCGGCCAGGGAGGCGGAGACTCGACAGAAACCACACACCCGGTGGGGTCGCCACTGCACGATCTAACAGCCTGGGCCAGAGCACACTGAACGGGGAGAAGTCCTGTACAGAAAGTGAAAGCTCAACAGAGATCACACACCCTGTGGTACGTGATCCACCAGCCCAGCAGAGTCCAAGCTGACCAGAAAGGTGGATCCCCGGAGAAGCCCAAGACCCGAGGCAACCACACACACAAGACACTAGAGGCCAACTGAGCAGTCACGGCGGGAGCCATACCAAATTGGCAACCACAGCAACATCCTAGTTAGTCATTAGTCTCAAACCGGTGGACTGTGAAACCCCCTGCCACAATGAATAAACACCAAAAAAAAGACACCAGAAATACAAAAAATCAAGAAAGTACACCACCAAAAGTTAATAAATTTCATACTGTAGATCCTATACAACAAGAAGCCCTTGAAATAACTGACAAGGAATTTCGAGTGATAATTCTAAGGAAACTGAATGAGATACAAGAAAACTCAGCTAGACATCATGATGAAATGAGGAAAAGTATACAGGATCTGAAAGAGGAAATATACAAGGAAATCAATGTCCTGAAAAAAAATGTAGCAGAACTTGCTGAACTGAAGAAGTTATTCAGCGAAATAAAAAACACAACGGAGAGTTTAACCAGCAGGCTTGTCGAAGTTGAAGAGAGAACCTCTGAACTTGAAGATGGGCTGTTTGAAATAACACAAGCAGACAAAAAGAAAGAAAAAAGAATCAAGGACATGGAAGAAAATCTGAGAGAGATATCAGACAACCTCAAGCGCTCAAATATCCGAGTCATGGGTATTCCAGAAGGGGAGGAAAATGGAGATTCCATTGAAAACATATTCAACAAAATAGTGGCAGAAAACTTCCCAGGTATAGGAAAAATCACAGATCTTCAGATCCAGGAAGCTCAACGATCTCCAAACGTATTCAACCCAAAAAGGCCTTCTCCAAGACATGTCATAGTCAAATTGGCAAAACTCTGAGACAAAGAGAGAATCTTAAAAGCTGCAAGAGAGAAGCGTCAAATCACCTATAAGGGAGCCCCAATCAGGTTAACATCAGACTTTTCATCACAAACCCTAAAAGCTAGAAAGGAATGGGATGATATTTTCAAAATACTAAAAGACAAAGATTGCCAGCCAAGAATACTCTACCCTGCAAGGCTATCCTTCCGAAATGAGGGGCAAATAGTATATTTCTCAGACAAACAAAAACTGCGGGAGTTCACTACCACAAGACCACCCTTACAAGAAATCCTCAAGGGAGTACTGGGTTTGGTTCCTGAAAAATAACTACCACTGCCATAAAAACCTAAGAAAAATCTAAACCCGCTAGTACAATAAAAATGGCATTCATGAAGAGAAAACAAGCTAACAAAAACACTATCTACAACCTAAGGAACCAACAAACAAAGAAACCAAACAGTAAATCAGAAAGCAAGGAACAAAAGACACCTAAGACAACCAAACAACCAATAAAATGCTAAGAATAAATCAACACCTTTCAATAACAACTCTTAATGTTAAAGGCTTAAATTCCCCAATTAAAAGACACAGACTGGCTGACTGGATCAAAAAGCAGGACCCAACTATATGCTGCCTACAAGAGACCCACCTCACCCATAAAGATTCACACAGACTAAGAGTAAAAGGATGGAAAAAGATTTACCATGCAAACAGAAAAGAAAAACGAGCTGGAGTGGCTATTCTTATATCTGACAAAATAGACTTTAAACTAAAAACCATAAAAAGAGACAATGAGGGACACTACTTAATGATAAAAGGACTGATCCATCAAGAAGACATAACAATCATAAATATGTACGCACCCAATGTTGGAGCAGCCAGATTTATAAAACAAACTCTATTAGACCTAAAGAAGGAAATAGACACTAATACCATAATAGCAGGGGACCTGAACACTCCACTGTCAATATTAGACAGATCATCTAGGCAAAGAATCAGTAGAGAAACACAAGATCTAAACAAGACTCTAGACCAATTGGAATTGGCAGATATCTACAGAACATTCCACCCAACAACCTCAGAATATTCATTCTTCTCATCAGCACATGGATCATTCTCCAAGATAGATCACATATTAGGTCACAAATCAAGTCTCAATAAATTCAAAAAAATTGGAATTATCCCATGTATCTTCTCAGACCACAATGGATTAAAACTAGAAATTAATAACAAACAAAACTCTGGAAACTATACAAACACATGGAAATTAAACAGCATTCTACTTAATGACATATGGGTCCAAGAAGAAATCAAGCAGGAAATCAAAAAGTTTATTGAAACTAATGAAAACAATGATACATCATACCAAAACCTGTGGGATACTGCAAAAGCAGTATTGAGGGGAAAATTTATTGCATTAAATGCTCACTTCAGAAGAATGGAAAGATGGCAAGTGAACAACCTAACACTTCACCTTAAAGAACTAGAAAAACAAGAACAATCCAATCCTAAAGTTAGCAGACGGAAAGAAATCATTAAGATCAGAGCAGAACTGAATGAAATTGAAAACCAAAAAACAATTCAAAAGATCAACGAATCAAAAAGTTGGTTTTTTGAAAAGATAAATAAAATTGACAAACCATTAGCATGGCTAACAAAAAAAAGAAGAGAGAAGACTCAAATAACAAAAATTAGAAATGAAAAAGGCGATATTACAACTGATTCATCTGAAATACAAGGAAACATTCGAGACTACTATAAACAACTATACGCCAACAAATTTGAAAATCTGGAGGAAATGGATAAATTTCTGGACACACACAAGCTCCCAAAACTGAACCGTGAAGACGTAGAAAATTTGAACAGACCAATAACAATAAAGGAGATTGAAGCTGTTATCAGAAGGCTCCCAACAAAGAAAAGCCCAGGACCAGATGGATTCACAGCAGAATTTTACCAAACATTCAAAGAGGAATTGACACCGATTCTTTACAAACTATTCCAAAAGATTGAAACGGACGCAAATCTCCCAAACTCATTCTATGAAGCAAACATCATCCTGATACCAAAACCAGGTAAAGATATAACCAAAAAAGAAAACTACAGGCCGATATCCTTGATGAATATAGATGCAAAAATCCTCACTAAAATACTAGCAAACAGAATACAGCAACACATACGAAAAATTATTCATCACGATCAAGTGGGATTCATCCCAGAGATGCAAGGTTGGTTCAACATACGCAAAACAATAAATGTGATACACCATATTAATAAACTCAAACACAAGGACCATATGATCATCTCTATAGATGCTGAAAAAGCATTTGATAAAGTTCAGCACTCATTCATGACAAAGACCCTCTGTAAGTTAGGTATAGAGGGAAAGTATCTCAACATAATTAAAGCCATATATGCCAAACCCACTGCCAACATCATCCTGAATGGGGAAAAGCTGAAAGCTTTTCCTTTAAGAACAGGAACTAGGCAAGGATGCCCACTCTCACCACTCCTATTCAACCTAGTGTTGGAAGTACTAGCCAGAGCAATCAGAGAAGAGAAGGAAATAAAGGGCATCCAGATTGGAAAAGATGAAGTCAAACTGTCCCTGTTTGCAGATGACATGATCCTATATATCGAACAGCCTAAAACCTCTACAAAAAAACTGTTGGAATTGATAAATGATTTCAGCACAGTAGCAGGATACAAAATCAACACACAAAAATCAGTAGCATTTCTTTTCTCCAATAGTGAACATGCAGAAGGAGAAATCAAGAAAGCCTGCCCATTTACAATAGCCACCAAAAAAATAAAATACTTAGGAATTGAGTTAATCAAGGAGGTGAAAAATCTCTATAATGAGAACTACAAACCACTGCTGAGAGAAATTAGAGAGGATACAAGAAGATGGAAAGATATCCCATGCTCTTGGATTGGAAGAATCAACATAGTGAAAATGTCCATACTACCCAAAGTGATATACAAATTCAATGCAATCCCCATCAAAATTCCAAAGACATTTTTCTCAGAAATGGAAAAAACTATTCAGACATTTATATGGAACAATAAAAGACCACGAATAGCCAAAGCAATGCTCAGCAAAAAAAATAAAGCTGGAGGCATAACACTACCTGACTTTAAGCTATACTACAAAGCTATAATAACCAAAACAGTATGGTACTGGCATAAAAACAGACACACTGACCAATGGAATAGAATAGAGAATCCAGAAATCAACCCTCACACTTACTGCCATCTGATCTTTGACAAAGGCACCAAGCCTATTCACTGGGGAAGGGACTGCCTCTTCAGCAAGTGGTGCTGGGATAACTGGATATCGTTATGCAGGAGAATGAAACTAGATCCATACCTCTCACCATATACTAAAATCAACTCAAAATGGATTAAGGATTTAAATATACACCCTGAGACAATAAAACTTCTTAAAGAAAACATAGGGGAAACACTTCAGGAAATAGGACTGGGCACAGACTTCATGAATACGACCCCAAAAGCACGGGCAACCAAAGGAAAAATAAACAAATGGGATTATATCAAACTAAAAAGCTTCTGCACAGCAAAAGAAACAATTAAAAGAGTTAAAAGACAACCAACAGAGTGGGAGAAAATATTTGCAAAATATACATCTGACAAAGGATTAATATCCAGAATTTATAAGGAACTCAAACAACTTTACAAGAAGAAAACAAGCAACCCAATTAAAAAATGGGCAAAAGAGCTAAGTAGGCATTTCTCTAAGGAAGATATCCAAATGGCCAACAGACAAATGAAAAAATGCTCAACATCACTCAGCATCCGGGAAATGCAAATCAAAACCACATTGAGATACCATCTAACCCCAGTTAGGATGGCTGAAATCCAAAAGACTATGAACGATAAATGCTGGCGAGGCTGCGGAGAAAAAGGAACTCTCATACATTGTTGGTGGGACTGCAAAATGGTGCAGCCTCTATGGAAAATGGTATGGAGGTTCCTTAAACAATTGCAAATAGATCTACCATACGACCCAGCCATCCCACTGTTGGGAATATACCCAGAGGAATGGAAATCATCAAGTCGAAGGTATACCTGTTCCCCAATGTTCATCGCAGCACTCTTTACAATAGCCAAGAGTTGGAACCAGCCCAAATGCCCATCATCAGATGAGTGGATACGGAAAATGTGGTACATCTACACAATGGAATACTACTCAGCTATAAAAACGAATGAAATACTGCCATTTGCAACAACATGGATGGACCTCGAGAGAATTATATTAAGTGAAACAAGTCAGGCACAGAAAGAGAAATACCACATGTTCTCACTTATTGGTGGGAGCTAAAAATTAATATACAAATTCACACACACACATACACACATACACACACAAACCGGGGGGGGGGGGGGGAAGAAGATATAACAACCACAATTATTTGAAGTTGATACAACAAACAAACAGAAAGGACATGGTTGGGGGGGAGGGGGGGAGGGAGAAGGGAGGGAGGTTTTGGTGATGGGGAGCATTAATCAGCTACAATGTATATCGACAAAATAAAATTAAAAAATAAATAAATAAATAAATAAATAAATTTAAAAAAAAAAATGATCTCAGAGTAGGGAAAGATTTCATAAAGTTTACAAAATTTATTTAACAAAGAATCATGGAGTACTTACTACATGCCTGACACTGTTGTATATATTTTATAAACATTAGCTCAGTTAATTTTCATTAAAAGAACAATATAATACTATTCTTCATTAAAAGAATCTTTATTAATATAATCTTCATTAATAAAAGAATAAAATACTAAAAAAAAAAAACAAAAAAACAAAAATAGTGGTGAAATAGACATTCTCAGATACACAAAAATTGAGAGAATTTGTTACTAGCAGATATGCCTTACAATAAATACAAAAGGAAGTACCTCAGGTTGAAAGCAAGTGACCCCAGATAATAATTTGAATTCACATGAAAAGTCAAAGAGCACTGGCAAAAATAATTATGTTAAAATAAAAGACAGTTTAAGCCTGTATTTTCTCTCCTTCCTTCTCATAATTGATTTAAAAATCAAGTGTAAAAAAAATTAAAAGGTAATTGTTGAAAACAATATGTGTGTAATATATTGTTTGGACTATAATAGAAATATATTTACCAATAACAGCACAAAGGAAATGAATGGGAGCAAGATGCATTGGGCTGAGGAAATGACTTAAGATGGTAGCTCAAACCAACAAGAACAAATGAAGAGAATCGGAAATAATAAGAAAGTTAATATGACAAAAGCTATTAGTATATACTTGCTCTCCTTTCTTCATTCAGCTCCTATAAAAATCATAAAGTTTGTGTTTATCTAACAATATGTGTTGGGTTTGTAACATTTATAACTGTAATATGTATAAAAATAATATTTAAAAGGGGGAATAAAATACAACTACATATATGAGTAACATATCTGTATTTCACTGGAAATAAGTTAGTATAAATCTGAAGGTGATTCTGATAAGATGTATATTAAGCCCCAGAATTACTAATAAGGAAATAACTTTAAAAAGTATAGTTAAAGATCATAAAAATATTTAAATGGTACATTAAAAAAATTTACATTATGAAAAAAAAGTAAGGAAGAATACAGAAACAAAAAGACATGAGACATGTATATAAAACACAAAGTAAAATGGCAGACATAAATCCAACTATATCAATAATTACATTAAATGTGAATATGGTAAGCAATTCAACCAACATGCAGAAGTTGCAAGAATGGATTAAAATCAAATCTAGCTGGCTGCTTAGCTCTTGGTTAGAGCATGGTGCTGATAACAACAGGTCTACTGTTTGATCCCTGTACCAGCCAACTATCAAAAACAAAACAAAACAAAAAATACATCTAATATACACTTTCTATATTTTGAACACATTTTAGATTCAAAGATAAAAATAAATTGAAAATAAAAAGAAGTAAAAAGATATATCATGCAAACACCAACCACAAGAAAGGTGGAATGGCTATAACAACATCAGACAAAATAGACTTTAAGACAAAAAATATTACTAGAAACTAAGACCAACATTTCCCAATGATAAAAGGGTCAATCCATCAGAAAGATATAGTAATTATAAGTATATATATATAACTAACAACAGAGCACTAGAATACATGAAGCAAAATTAAAGGGAGAAATAGACAAATCAACAATAATAACAGAGATTTCAATACCTCACTTCCAATAATGAATAGAACTAGACAGAAGATCAACAAGGAAATAGTGGACTTGAACAACAATATATACCAACTAAACTTAACAGACTTCTATAGAACATTCCACCCCACAACAACAAAATACACATTCTTTTCAAATGTACATAGAACATTCTCTGGGATAGACCATATGCTAGGCCATAAATCAAGTCTCAATACATTTAAAAGGATAGAAATAATACAAAGTTTGTTCTACTACTACAATGTAGAGAAATTAGAAATCAATAACAGAAAGAAATTTCAGAAATTCATGGATATGAGAAAATTAAACAACAAACTTCTAAAAAACCAGTGGATCTGGGAGCAATAATCAGCTACAATGTATATCGACAAAATAAAATTAAAAAAAATAAAAATAAAAATAAAAATAAAAAAAATAAAAATTAAAAAAATAAATAAATAAAAAACCAGTGGATCAAAGAATAAATCAAAGGGAAATGAGAAAGTACTTTAAAATGAATCCACAACATACCAAAACTTACGGGATCCAGCCAATGCAGTGTTCAAGAGGGAAATTTATAGCTGCAAATACCTACATTAAAAAAGAAGATCTCAAATCAATAACCTAAGCTTCCTACTTAGAAAACTAGGGAAAAAAAAAAAAAAGAACAAACAGAACTCAAATCAGGAAGGAAGGACATAATAAGTGGAAAGTAATAAAATAGAGAGTTAAAAAACAATAGAGAAAATCAATAAAACGAGAAGCTGGTTCTTTGAAAAGATCAACAATAATGACAAACTTTCAGTTAGATTGACCAAGAAAAAAAAAGAGAGAAGATTCAAATTATTAGAATTATAAATAAAAGAGAGGATATTACTATTGATCTTATAGAAAAAATTGTTATTAAGGAATGCTATGAACAATTGTATGCCAATAAATTAAATAATGTGGATAAAATGGAAAAATTCCTAGAAAGACACAAACTACCAGCACTGATTCAATGAAATAGAATTGAGAGTTCAGAAATAAATCCATATTTCTATGATCAGCTGATTTTCAATAAAGGTGCCAAGACCATTCAATTGAGAAAGAATAGCCTTTTCAACAAATGGTGCCAGGACAACTGAATGGCCACATGCAAAAGAATGAGGTCATGCCCTTCCCTCACACCATATATAAAAATTAACTTAAAATGGATCAAAGACCTAGATGTAAGAGCTGAAACTATAACACACTCAGAAGAAAACTTAGGGGTAAATCTTCATGACCTCAGATTTGGCAATCAATTCCTGGATATAGCACCAAAAGTACAATCAACAAAAGGAAAAATTGATAAGAAGGACTTCACAAAAATTAAAAACTTTTGTGCTTCAAGGGACACAATCAGGAAAGTGAAAAGACAACCCACAGAACTGGAGAAAATATTTTCAAATTATGTATCTGATAAGGGACTTACAAGCAGAATATAAAAAGAACACTTACAGCTCAATAATACAAAGGGAAATAACTCAATTAAAAATTGGGGAAAGGATTTGAATAGACATTTTCCCAAAGAAGAAATGCAAATAGCCAATAAGCATATAGAAAGATGCTAGACATCACAAGTGATCAGAGAAATGCAAATCAAAACCACAATAAGATGCCATTCACACCCATTAAGATGGCTATAATAAAAAGTCAGATAATAACAAGTGTTGACAAGAATAAATAAATTCAGAATCCTCATACACTCCAGTGGAAATGTAAGATGGTGCAGCCATTTTAGAAACCAGTATGGAAGTTTCTCCAATGGTTAAATGTAGAGTTACCACATGACCTCCTAGTTCAATTCCTAGGCACAGTGTATTAACAAGAGAAATGAACACATGTCCACACAAAAACTTGTACATGGCTGTTTATAGCAGTGTTACGCATAATAGATGAAAGGTGGAAACAACTCAAATCTCCATCAACTGATGAATGGATAAACAAAATATGAGCTAATAAATAAATATACACACACATACATACACACACAAACAGTTGAATACTCCAGCCATAAATTGGAATGAAGTACTGTTCTGGACTGAATTTTGTCCCCCTCTGACCCCAAAATTTATATGTTGAAACCCTAACCCCCTGTGACTGTTTGGGAGATAGGGCATTAGCTTCAAATCTACTAGACAATGTCAAATATTTTCAAAGTGGTTAAATCAAATTACATCTCCACTAGTGGTGAATCAGAGTTCCTTTTGCTCCACGTCTGCCAACAGTTGATATTGTAAGGATTTTTAAAAAAATTTTAGCCATTCTGGTGGATGTGTGGTGATATCTCATAATGGTTTTAATTTGCATTTCTCTGATAAAGTTAAGGACATTTTCATGTTTATTGGCCATTTGGATTTTCACTTTTGTAAAATAATTGTTTATGAGTATTTGCCAATTTTTCTTATATTTTTATTATTTTCCAGAAATTCTGTGTATGTTCCATGTCCTAGAACTTTATTTGAGATATATCTATAGCTATATCTATAGCTATATGTATAGAATATCTTTTACTACTTTGTGACTCAATTTTTTATTCTCTTAATAGTGGCTTTCAGTAGACTGACTATTTAATTTTAATGTGGTCAGAGTTATCAATTTTTTCCTTAATGGTTTTGTGTACTGTTTAAGAGGTTTTTCACTATCTCAAGATTGTGACATAGTCATTTATATTTTAAAAGCATGATTTTGTCTTTCAAATTTAGATGTACAATCAACTTGTAACTGGTTTGGGAGGCATTAATTGAAGTAAGGGTCATAAATACTTTTGCTACTCAAACCTGCTTCCTTCTCCTTTATCTTTTACAGGTAACACTCTACTCCCAATAAACTTCAGGCATATCTAACTCCATTTCATCATCTGTTTACCGGAGGCCTTAAACTGACACACCATCCTTTCTCCAATTCTTTGCAGTGCCATCTCTGTCATAAAACAGGTCTCCACAAATATGAATCTGTTCCAGAGCTCATTTTTTTGTTCCATTTGTCTGTTTGTCTACCTGTGCCAATATTATATTGTCTCATTTACTACAGCTTTATAATATGTCTGATATTTGGTAAAGCAAGTCGTCTCACTTTGTTTTGCTTCTTCAAAAATGTCTACCATATTCCTGGTATTTTTATATGCATCTTCCCAGGGACGAAAGGTTGGTTCAACATATGCAAATCAATAAATGTGATACACCATATCAATAAAATCAAACACAAGGACCATATGATCATCTATAGATGCTGAAAAAGCATTTGATAAAATTCAACACTGGTTCATGATAAAGACTCTCTACAAGTTAGGTATAGATGGAAAGTATCTCAACATAATTAAAGCTATATATGATAAACCCACTGCCAATATCATCTTGAATGGGGAAAAGCTGAAAGCTTTTCCTTTAAGAACAGGGACTAGACAAGGATGCCCACTCTCACCACTCCTATTCAACATAGTGTTGGAAGTACTAGCCAGAGCAATCAGAGAAGAGAAGGAAATAAAGGACATCCAAATTGGAAAAGATGAAGTCAAAATGTCCCTGTTTGCAGATGACATGATCCTATATATCAAACAGTCTAAAGCCTCTACAAAAAAACTCTTAGAATTGATAAATGATTTCAGCAAAGTTGCAGGATACAAAGTCAACACACAAAAATCAGTAGCATTTCTATTCTCCAGGAGTGAACATGCAGAATGAGAAATCAAGAAAGCTTGCCCATTTACAATAGCCACCAAAAAAATAACATACTTAGGAATTGAGTTAACCAAGGATGTGAAAAATCTCTATAGTGAGAACTACAAACCACTGCTGAGAGAAGTGAGAGAGGATACAAGAAGATGGAAAGATATCCCATGCTCTTGGATTGGAAGAACAAACATTGTGCAAATGTCCATACTACCCAAAGTGATATACAAATTCAGTGCAATCCCTTTAAAAATTCCAGTGACATTTTTCTCAGAATTGGAAAAAAACTATCCAGACATTTATATGGAATAACAAAAGACCATTGCCAAAGCAATTCTGAGCAAAAAAAATAAAGCTGGATATATAACACTACCTAACTTTAAACTATACTATAAAGCTATAATAAACAAAACAGCATGGTACTGGCAAAAACAGACACACTGATCAATGGAACAGAATAGAGAATCCAGAAATCAACCCACACACCTACAGCCATCTGATCTTTGACAAAGGCACCAAGCCTATACACTAGTGAAGAGACTGTCTCTTCAGCAAATGGTGCTGGGATAACTGGATATCCATATGCAGGAGAATGAAACTAGACCCATACTTCTCAGCATATACTAAAATCAACTCAAAATGGATTAAAGAATTAAATATACACCCTGAAACAATAAAACTTCTTAAATAAAACTTAGGAGAAACACTTCAGGAAGTAGGACTGGGCACAGACTTCATGAATACAACCCCAACATCACTCAGCATTTGGGAAATGCAAATCAAAACCACACTGAGATACCATCTCACCCCAGTTAGGATGGCTAATATCCCAAAGACTGTTAATGATAAATGCTGGAGAGGTTGCAGAGAAAAAGGAACTCTCATACATTGTTGGTGGGAAAGCAAAATGGTGCAGCCTGTATGGAAAATGGTATGGAGGTTCCTCAAATAATTGCAGGTAGATCTACCATATGACCCAGCTATCCCACTTCTGGGAATATATCCAGAGGAATGGAAGTCATCAAGTCAAAGGTATACCTGTTCTCCAATGTTCATTGCAGCACTCTTTACAATAGCTAAGAGTTGGAACCAGCCCAAATGTCCATCATCAGATGAGTGGATATGGAAAATGTGGTATATCTACACAATGGAATCCTACTCTTCTATAAAAAGGAATGAAGTACTGACATTTGCAACAACACAGATGGATCCCGAGAGAATTATATTAAGTGAAACAAGTTAGGCTCAGAAAGATAAATATCACATGTTCTCACTTATTTGTGGGAGCTATAAATAAATAAATAAATAAATACACAAATAAACTGGACGGGGGAGGGAGGAAGACAGAACAATTACAATTCCTTGAATTTGATAAAACAAACGCACAGATAGGAGGTTGTTGGGAGGAAGGAGGCAGAGGGAGGAGGGAGGGAGGTTTCGGTAATGGGCCATAATAATCAACCACATTGTATATTGACGAAATAAAATAAAATTTTTTAAAAAACCCAAAAAACTGAAAAAATCAAAAAGTAAAAAATGAAATAAAATTAGCTTTTAGGTTTCTCACACACACACACACACACACACACACACACACACACGAACACAGGGGGAGATTTTGATTAGGATTGCATTGAATCTATATTTGAGGGAATTGACAGCATTACATTACGAGTCTTCTGATTTATGAATATGAGAGGACTTCAAATATTTTGTTGGAAAAAGAAATTAAAAGATAAAGATAAAAATATAAACTTTGTTTCTCAACATAAATAAACTCAATCAAGTTCAGGACATTTTTGGAAGTGACAATACAAGCTATTTAGTCCATCCCTAAAGAACTGTGGATCCTGGGAATTTAACCATGTCAATGCAGTCTTTTTTACATTATTAACTGAAGAAAAATGGGTGCCCTTGAAAAACTTTTTAAGATTAGGGAAAAAAAAAAGTCAGAGAAGCCAGATCAGACTATAAGGTGGATGCCTAATGATTTTCCATCAAAACTCTCACAAAATTGCCCTTGTTTGATGACAGCATTGTCGTGGTGGAGAAGGACTCTCTGGTGAAGCTTTCCAAGGCATTTTTCTGCTAATCTTTGGCTAACTTTCTCAAAACACTCTCATAATAAGAAGACTTCATGGTTCTTTGCTACCCTATCCCCAGAAAGTCAACAAGCAAAATGCCTTGAGCATACCAAAAACTATTGCCATGACCTTTGCTCTTGACCAGTACACTTTTGTTTGACTGGACCATTTCCACCACTTGGTAGCCATGGCTTTGATTGTGCTTTATCTTCAGTATCATACTGGTAAAGCCAATGTTTCAACTCCTGTTAAAATTCTTCAAAGAAATGCCTCAGGATCTCAATTCTACTTGTTTAAAATTTCCATTGAAAGCTCTGTTCTTGCCTGCAGCCGATCTGAGCACAACACTTTTGGCACCCTTTGAACAGAAAGTTTACTCAACTGTAATTTTTCAATCAGAATTGTGTAATCTCAACCAGTTGACATGTCTCTGTTGTTGGCTACTGTTTATTCTGTTAGCCATCAGTCCTCTTTAATTAGGGCATGAACAAGATTCCTTTTTCCTCACCAATTGAAATGGATGGTCTGTTGCTGCAGGCTTCATCTTCAACATCGTCTTGTCCATTCTTGAAATGAGCTCTCCATTTGTAAACTGCTGATTTCTTTGGGGCATTGTCCCCATAAACTTTTCATAAAGTATCAATGATGTCACCATTCTTTACCCAAGCTTCACCATAGATATGATTTTTGTTTTTGTTTCAATTTTACCAGAATTCATGTTGCTTTGATAGGAGCTCTTCTTAAACTGATGTCTTATCTTCTTAGTGCTTCAAACTAATCCTGTTCAGACAAGTTATAACAAAGCAGTACGAGTTTATTTTGGTGCAAATTTTTTTTGCAATCTGTGAATAGCTTTTTCATAATATGCATTTTCCATGAATTTTTTAAAGACCCCTTGAAATGTATATCTCTTCTCCTATACAGACCTTTGGTGTCTCTCAGTAAAGCATTATAGTTTTCCATATAAAGGTTTGCCCACCTTTTATTAGATTTATTTCTAGGAAGTTTTTAAAAAACTTTTAGGGGCCGGCCTGTGGCCCACTCGGGAGAGTGTGGTGCTGATAATGCCAAGGCCATGGGTTCGGATCCCATATAGGGATGGCTGGTTAGTTCACTTGGGAGAGCGTGGTGCTGACAAGACCAAGTCAAGGGTTAAGATCCCCTTACCGGTCATCTTTAAAAAAAAAGAAAAGAAAAAAAAACTTAAAAAAAAAAATGATATCAGATTTACAGAAAAGTTACAAAAGTGTGTTCTATACTTTTTACACACACAGAATGCCCAAATATTAACATTTCACCACATTTCCTTTCTCTCTCTCTCATGTATATTTTTGTGAAACATTTGAAATTAAGTTGCAGACATGATATTCCTTTTCCTCTAAATAGGTATTTCCTATAAAGAAATGCATTCTCTTATACACCTTCAGAACAATTATCAAAATCAGAATTTAACGTTGATACAATATCATTATTGAGTGTGACAATTTAATTTTCACCAATAGTCACACTTGTGCCTTTTATAGCAAAAGAAAAAAATCTGGTCCAGGTTCCAATCCAGGTTCACATGCTGCATTTAACTGTCATATCTTTTTAGACTCTTTTCAATCTTTCCTAGTTCCTCAGTCTTTTTCTGGACCTTGATTTTTTTTCGGATAGTACGTGCCAACTATTTTGTAGAACGTCCCTCAGTTTGGGGTTTTCTGATGATTTATTATTATTAGACTTAGATTATACATTTTTGGCAGAAATACCACAGAAGTAATATTGTGTCCTTTACAGTGCATCATATTAGACACACACATGATACTGCTTTGTTCTATTGCTCATAATGTTAACTTTGATTATTTGGTTAAGGTGGTCCCTGACAGGTTTCTCCACTGGAAAGTTACATGATAACTTATAATTAGTACATATCTTGTATTATAATTACATATCTTTTACTGTAATTAATACATATCTTGTGGAGAGATACTTTGAGACTATATAAATATCCTTTCTCTGATTATACTTTCACCTGCTGGTTTTAGCATCCATTCATGATTTTTGCCTAAAACAAATGTTATTTTGGTGGTTGCCGAATGCTGATTTTTCTAATTCCATCATTCCTCCTACATTTACTAGTTGGAAATAAAAGTGTTTTCCTTGTTTATTTATTTCAATATGGACTCATGAACATTTGTTTTATTCTATGGGTTATGTAACTCATTGCTATCATTATCTATTTTGTTCATCAAATTGTCCTATATTTGGCCGGTGGAAGTCATTTCAAACTGGCTTCTGTATTCTTTTGACAGGTACAAATCATTATTTGAGTACTTCCTTATTTTCTACCCACAAGATATTTCTCCTGTCCCAGCCCTAGAATTAGCCATTTCTCCCAAGTGGTCTGGTTCCTTTTACTGAGGAAGTATTTAGATATTGAGATCTGGGCATTAGATGAGCTCGCTGCTATTAGGGCATTATTACTACTAGAGCTTATCAGTTGACAGAGAAAATATGCAAGTAATGTATGTTAAGAATCATCATGTCACACTGACAACTCTGATTCAAATCCAACACCATTTTCATTCCATTTTGTAAGTCCCTTCTCTGATAGCAAGAAACCTGACTTTCATTATCCACACTATGTGTTCCTATTTGCTCAATTCTAGAATACACATAAAAAAACCTTCAGAATTGTTATCCCATACCACTGCAAAAACAACAGCAACAGAAAACATACCTACTAAGTAGAGTATACTATTTGCTTACAATTATTTTGTTTTTAACTCCATGGCATATAGTCAAAATATCATGTTAAAAAGTTTCTTAGTTTATTTCTCCCTCTATCCCCAAAGTGGTTATGCTATTTATTTGAAATATTGTTAGCTTCATTTATTTCTGTTTGTATTCTTTTTTGGATTTCCACACCACCCCCTTATTTGTGTTATTTGTTTATTTATATAGTGAAAGTAGAATAAAATGAATGATTTTTGTATATTGATTTTGTATCCAGCAACCTTGCTAAATGTGTACTTATTGTCATGCAATTACTGCCTAGCATTTTCATTGAATTCTCTTTTTTATACTGTCAGTTATATATTATTTGTTTACCTTGTTTGTTTGGATTTACCCACATGTCCATCAATTCTTTCTCACTATTTCTTCTTGTGATTTAGACCTTCTTTCTGAGATTCATTCTATAAGTTTTTGCTTATCTGAAAGTGCTTTTATTTCACCATCATGCATGCAAGATAGTTTTCCTGAGTATCAATTCAGAATTGACAGACTTTGTCAGCCCTTTGAGGATATAATTGAACTGTCTTCTGACTTTCATTGCTGCTCTTGAGAAGTCTGCTGGCAGTCAGTCTCTCTTCTTCTGTAGGAGATCTGTCTTTTCTCTCTGGCTACTTTATTTTTAATTAAAAATTTTATTGATGTGATTGTTGATTTACATACAGTTACAAAAGTAATACTAAGATATATCTTGTGCACTCTGCCTAGTTCCCCAATGGTAACATTTTGCAAAAACAGTATGTTATCACCACCAGGATAATGTCATCAATACAATCCACTGATCTTATTCAGATGTCTCCAATTTTATTTACACTCATTTTTTGTATACATGTCTGTGTGTGCATATTAAGTTCTATACAATTTTATCATCTGTGTAGTTTCATGTATCTACCGTTTCATTTCCAGCACTACAGGGATCCCTCATGTTGCCCTTTTATAACCACACCCACCTCCCTCCTACCCGCTTCCTCTGTCTCTTATCTTTGGGATGGGTTTTTATCACTGAGCATAATTTTCTAGAAAGTTATCCAGGATGTTGTGGTATCAATAGTTTGTGCCTCTTTATAGTACTGTTCCATGGTATGCATGTGCAATTCTTTGTTTAACCATTCTCCTACTGAAGGACATCAGATGCCAGTCTTTGTAAACAAAAGAAAACAAAACAAAACTGCCATGTACAATATTGAATAGATTTTTGTGTGAATATAAATTTTCATTTCTCTGAGATAATGTCTCTGGCTACTTTTAAAATATTTTTATCTCTGGTAACTGCATTTCAGTGTGTCTAGGTGTGGAGTTCTCTTTAGTTATTCTGCTTGGTATAAAACATGTGTCCTATATCTGTGGATTCAGGTATTTCATCAGTTTTGGGAAATTTGCAACCATTATGTCTTCAAATATTATCTCTCCTCAACTCTCAATTCTCTCTTTCCAAGACTCCAATAAGATGTACATTAGGCTTTTTTACTACCTTCTATATCTCTTAACTTCTTTTATACTTATCATTTCCTTATCTGTCTATACTGCATTCTGAGTAACTTCCCAACTCTATTCTAACATTACGGATACCCTAATTATATGAAGGCATCACAAGAAAAGCAGAGAACAGACAAATACCGTTCAAGAAAACAAAATTTTCAAACAAAATTTTTCAAAACAAAATTTTAGAAAAGAGTCCAACAAAGTATAAAAAGGATAACACATCATCATAAAATTAATGTTTAGCCCAGGAAACAAAAGTTGGTTTAACTTTTGATAATCAATCACTGTAATTTGCCATATTAACAGATTAAATGCAGAAAAAATATTTGATAAAATCCATCATTCATTCCTGATAAAATCTTTCAGCAAACTAAGAAGAGAAATTCTTTAACCTGATGAAGGCAACTACAAAGAACCTATATCTAACATCATAATTAATGGTGAAAGAATGAATTATTTCCCCTTAAGATCGGTATCTTAGTCCATTTGTGCTACTATAGCAGAATACCCGAGACTACATAATTTATAAAGAACAGAAATTTATTTCTCAAAGTTCTGGAGGCTGGGAAGTCTGAGATCAAGGCACCAGCATCTTTTTAGGGTCTTCTTGCTGTATCCTCACATGGCAGAAGGCAAAATAACAAAAGGAGACAAACACTATGACCTCACATGGCAGAAGAGTAAGCTAGCTGATTGTTGCATGAAGCCTCTTTTATAAGGACCTTAATCCCATTGACAAGGGAGGAGTTCTCATGGCCTAATCACCTCTTTAAGGTCCCACCTCTTAATATTATCACATTGGCAACACCTGAATTTTGGAGAGGCAATATTCAAACCCTAGCATGCAGGAATAAAGCAAGATACATATATAGATATATAGATAGTGGTGGAAAAAGTAAAAATTGCTTCAGGGAACCAGCATCAAATATACACATTGCTTCTTCTTTATTTCAGAAGGCTTCATGGAGGAGACAAGATTTGAGCAGCAGTTGAAAAGATTAGTGAAAGAGACAAAGTGAGGGCTGGTAGGCCTGATAAATGACCTGAGGTCTCTGTCCTGAAATAGGAAATGGAACAAATCTAAGGCATCCTGCTACTCCCAGGCTTGGTAGTCACATTAGGTATTCTGTATCAGCAAGAAACAAGATAGAAACTACACTGGATTTCAAACCATGGAGCACAGTCAAGGACAAATGCATTTTCAAATTCAAGTTTTCCTGGTTTCTCGTACCTTTTTAAATATGCCTTCTCTTTTTTTCTGTTTTTCTAAATGATCTTTAAGTATTGCTGTTCCTTAGTTTTGTCCTAAGATCTTTGTTCTTTATATCCTACAAATTCTCCCTGAGTGATTGAATCCATTCCAATGCTTTAAGCTATTTTGACATCTTCCACATTTTTATCTGTATACCAGATTGCCCCTCCCAAGCTTCAGATTTTTATACATAGCTCCCTAGTAGATATCTCTACTTAGAAATCCTATAGATATCCCAAACTCAAAATGCTCAAAATTGAATGAGTGATATCAGAAATAATGGTGTGGCAAGAAAAAAAAATTTTCCACAGAAGCAATGAGAACAGTGCTAAAAATAGTCAGGACCAACTTGTTTAGACCTTTGGAAATTAACTAAAGGCTTATAAAAATCAAGCAGTGCTTCTTGAAGAAAAACAGCTGAACTGTGGTAAAAACAGCAAGCTCTGTGGCATTTTAACTTGCTCTATGTCCATCCCCTTCTCTCCAGCTCTGCAGTAGGCTTTAAAACTGACATCCCACAATCATGTGGAAAATCAGGAGCCTGGCAGCCACTGGAGGAGGCAGAATGGGGTGAGAGCTCCTTCAAAACCCCATACCCATATAATTGTTATTACCTGACCTGGCTAATGGTTCCCTGGAAGACCCCACTCACAAAGCTTGTCTTTATTTCACCGGACTCAGCTTGCCCAGTGTGAACAGCCTTTTTTGCTGAGGGTATTTGTTGAAAACAATAGATGGCAATTGTTACCATCATGGCTGCCTGATAAAACAGACAAGAGTTGAGGCAAATAATATAGGCTGACAAAAACGTTTAAAATGAAAAGTGGGGAAATGAAAGGTCCATAGGAGCTTTGACAAGCTCTGACAGATTCTTGAGAATCTAGAAGGCCACACACGTGCACAGGGCCATGTGCATGCCCAGGGATGCATGCATACTCAGGAAAGACCTGAGAAGTCTCAAAACTCTTATCTTTGGCTGACTTTGTGGTTCTACATAAGCAGGAAATTAAGGCTAAGACAGAATTTAAAATTGTCTGGCTGAGTGTTGAATGCCCCGAAATGAACACAGAGCTCCTCAATAAAGACTGGTAAGCTTATTGGCTCCAGGGACTTAAAAAAATCTCTGTTTAATTATTAGCTGACCATGAAGCTAACAAAACAGAGACTTCAGTGGTCACACATGACAGAGAATACAAAATTTACAGAATTACTTCACTAAAGTCATTAAACAAACAGCAACAATAACAAAACCAAACAGCAACAAAAATACACCCTGTGCTTAAGAGACAATCTAATTTCCAGAATTGCCACATTATATAATTTAAAATATCTGGTTTTCAAAAAAATTATGAGACATACAAAGAAACAAGAAAGTATGAGCCATTTGTGGAGGAAGAGGGTGGGGCAGTCAATAGAAAGAGTCCCTGAGAAAGCTCAGACATTGAAATTCCTAATGCAAAAACTTCAAATGAAATATTTAAAATATGCCCAAATAAAGAAACCCAAATCTACATAACTAAAGGAAAGTATAGTAATTATATCTCACCAAATAGTAATTACCACAAAAGAGATCTGTCTGCAGATCTTCACTATAAAAAGTAATGAAATAGAAAGTGTGAAGTTGAAAAGTACAATAACTGAAATGCAAAATTCACTAGAGGAACTTGGTAGCAGAATTGAGAAGGCAAAAGAAAGAATCAATGAACCTGAAGACAGGTTAGTTGAGATTATTGAATCCGAGGGGCAGAAGTTTAAAAATTGAGAAACATGAACAAATGAACAGAGACTCAGAGACCTGTTGGACATGATCAAGCATACTAACATAGGCACAATGTAGACCTACAGGTAGAGTATAAGAGAATAAGGAAAAAAACATACTTGAAGTAATAATGTAAGAAAAATTCCTGAATTTTATTTAAAAAACCCATAAATCTACACATTCAAGTGATGAAATGACTACAAGAAGAACAAAGTCAAGATATCCACACCTAGACACATCACAGTCAAACTGCCAAAAGACAAAGACAAAGACAGGATCTTGAAAGCAGAAAGGAAGAAGTGACTCATAAGATACAAAGGCTGATAAACAAAATTAACAGCTAATTTCTCATCAGAAACAATGGAGGCCAGAAGGCAGTAAGAAGACATATCAAAAGTGTTGAAATAAGAGAGAAGCCCAAGAGCTGTCAGGCCCATGTGCCCCAAGGCACCAGAGCCGGAGCAGGTAGGTGCTGCTGTGGGACACCCAGCCCAGGCCAGTCCCCGCAGCCCTGAGAGGCCTGAGCCTCCCGCCCACAGGAACTGAGGCAGCCATGGCAAATTGGCAGTCCCTGCAGGATCCTAGCCAGACATTAGGGTCAAACAAGTGGACCATGAAATCCCCTGCCACAATGACTAAACACCAAAGGAAAGATGCTAAAAATATGAAAAATCAAGAACATACACCACCAAAGAGCAATAATAACTCTCAACCTCTAGATTCTATAGAACAGGAAGTCCTTGAAATGACTGACAGAAACTTTGAGCAACTATTCCAAGGAAACTAAATGAGATACAAGAAAACTCAGTTTGACAACACAGTGAAATGAGGAAAAGTATACAGGACCTGAAAGAAGAAATGTACAAAGAAATCAATGCCCTGAAAAAGAATGTAGCAGAGCTTGTGGACCTGAAGAATTCATTCAACAAAATAAAAAACACAACAGAGAGTTTAACCAGCAGGCTAGAACAAACAGAAGAGAGAATTTCTTTCTTTTTGGTTTTTTTTAAAGATGACTGGTAAGGGGATCTTAACCCTTGACTTGGTGTTGTCAGCACTATGCTCTCCCAAGTGAGCAAACAGGCCATTCTTATATAGGGATCTGAACCCACAGCCTTGGTGTTATCAGCACCACACTCTCCCAAGTGATCCATGGGCCGGCCATAGAAGAGAGAATTTCTTACCTTGAATATGGACTGTTTGAAATAACATAGGCAGACAAAAAAATAATAATAATAATAAAGAAAAAAGAATTAAAAACATTGAAGAAAATCTAGGAGAAATAACAGACAACCTTAAGTGCTCAAATATCCAAATCATGGGTATTCCAGAAGGGGAGGAAAAAGGAAATGGCACTGAAAACATATTCAATGAAATAATGGCAGAAAACTTCCCAGGTGTAGGAAAAGACACAGATCTTCACATTCAGGAGGCTCATAGATCCACAAACATATTCAACCCTAAAAGGTCCCCTCCAAGACATGTTATAGTCAAATTGGCAAAACTCAAAGACAAAGAGAGAGAATCTTAAAAGCTGCAAGAGAGAAGCATCAAGTCACCTATAAGGGAGCCCCAATCAGACTAACATCAGACTTTTCATCACAAACCCTAAAATCCAGAAAAGAATGGAATGATATATTCAAAGCACTAAAGGACAAAAATTGTCAGCCAAGAATACTTTACCCATCAAGGCTATCTTTCTGAAATGAAGGAAAAATAGTATATTTCTAAGACAAACAAAAGCTGCAGGAGTTCACTATCACAGCCTTACAAGAAATTCTCAAGGAAGTACTGGGTTTGGTACCTGAAAAACAACCATCACTGCCAGAAATACTCAAGAAAAAACAAAACCAACTAGTAAAATAAAAATACTAACAATAAAGAGAAAAAAAGTTTATCTACTACCCCAAGAAACCAACAAATACAGAAGACAAACAGTAAATAAGAAAGAAAGGAATAAAAGATACTTAAGACATCTAAACAAAAATCAATAAAATGCTAGGAGTAAATCAACACCTTTCAATAACAACTCTTAATGTAAAAGGATCAGATTCCCCACTCAAAAGACACAGACTGACTGGATTAAAAAGGTGGACCCAACTATATGCTGCCTTCAAGGGACTCACCTCACCTGTAAAGACACACAGAGACTAAGAGTGAAAGGATGGAAAAAGATATACAATGCAAATAGAAATGAAAAATGAGATGGAGTAGTTATTCTTATATCAGATAAAATAGACTTTAAACCAAAAACCATAAAAGAGATGAAGAAGGTGACTATATAATGATAAAAGGGTTTATCCATCAAGAAGACAAAACAATCATAAATATATACACAATCAATGTCAGAACAGCCAGATTTATGAAACAAACACTATTAGACCTAAAGAATGAGATAGACACTAATACCATAATAGCAGGGGACCTGAATACCCCACTCTCTGTATTGGACAGATCATCTAGACAAAGAATCAGCAAAGAAACACAAGATTTAAACAACACTTTAGACCAATTCGACTTGGCAGATATCTACAGAACATTCCATCCAACAACTTCAGAATATTCATTCTTCTCATCAGCACATGGAACATTCTCCAAGATAGACTGCATGTTAGGTCACAAAACAAGTCTCAACAAATTCAAAAAAATTGGAATTATTCCATGTATTCTTTTAGATCACAATGGATTAAAATTAGAAATCAATAACAAACGAAACTCTGGAAATTATACAAATGCATGGAAATTAAACAGCATTCTACTTAATGACATATGGGTCCAAGAAGAAATTAAAAAGAAAATCAAAAAATTTCTTGAAACTAATAAAAATAATGACATGTCATACCAAAACCAGTGGGATACTACAAAAGCAGTACTAAGGGGGAAATTTATTGCATTAAATGCTTACTTCAGAAGAATGGAAAGATGGCAAATAAACAACCTAACACTTCACCTTAAAGAACTAAAAAACCAAGAATGATCCAACCCCAAAGTTAGCAAATGGAAAGAAATAATTAAGATCAGAGCAGAACTTAATGAAATAGAAACCCAGAAAGCCATACAGAAGATCAATGAATCAAAAAGTTGTGTTTTTTTTAAAAGATAAATAAAATTGACAAACCTTTAGCAAGGCTAACTAAAAAAAGAATAGAGAAGACCCAAATAACAAAAATTAGAAATGAAAAAGTTGATATTACAACTGATACCTCAGAAATACAAGAAATCATTAGAGACTACTACAAACAACTATATGCCAATAAATTTGAAAATCTGGAGGAAATGGATAAATTTTTGGACACACACAAACTACCAAAACTGAGCCAAGAAAATGTAGAAAATCTGAACAGACTAATAACAATAAGAGATATTGAAGCTGTTATCAGAAGGCTCCTAACAAAGAAAAGCCCAAGACCAGGTGGGCTCACTCCAGAATTCTCCCAAACCTTCAAAGGACAACTGATACCAATTCTCTACAAATTATTCCAAAAGATTGAAACAGGCTATTCTCTGAAGCTCATTCTATGAGCAAACATCACCCTAATACCAAAACCAGACAAAGATACAACAAAAAAAGAAAGCTACAGGCCAATATCCTTGATAAATATAGATGCAAAAATCCTCAGTAAAATACTAGCTAACAGAATACAGCAACATATACACAAAATTACACACCATGATCAAGTGGGATTCATCCCAGGGATGCAAGGTTGGTTCAACATATGCAAATCAATGAATGTAACATACCACATGAATAAAATCAAAGACAAACACCATATGATCATCTCTATAGATGCTAAAAAAGCATTTGACAAAATTCAACATTTGTTCATGATAAAGACTCTCTACAATTTAGGTATAGATGGGAAGTATCTTAACATAATTAAGGCCATATATGTGAAAAATCTCTACAATGAGAATGACAAACCACTGTTGAAAGAAATTAAAGAGGACACAAGAAGACGGAAAGATATCCCATGCTCTTGGATTGGAAGAATTAGCATTGTGAAAATGTTCATACTACCCAAAGTGATCTACAGATACAATGAAATCTCTATCAAAATTCCAGTGACATTTTTCTCTGAAATGGAAAATACTATCCTAACATTTATATGGAATAAGAAAAGACCACACATAGCCAAAGCAATTCTGAGCAAAAAAAAAAAAAAAGAAAGAAAAAGAAAAAGAAAAAAGAAACCTGGAGGCATAACACTACCTGACTTTAAAGTATATTACAAAGCTATAATAACCAAAACTACATGGTACTGGCATAAAAACAGACACACTGATCAATGGAACAGAATAGAGAATCCAGAAATCAACCCTACACTTACAGCCATCTGATCTTTGACAAAGGCACGAGGTCTACACACTGGGGAAGAGACTGCCTCTTCAGCAAATGGTGCTGGGAAAATTGGATATCCATATGCAGGAGAATGAAACTAGATCCACACCTCTCACCATATACCCAAATCAACTCAAAATGGATTAAAGTATTAAATACATACCCCGAAACAATAAAACTCCTTAAAGAAAACATAGGGGAAACACTCCAGGAAGTAGGATTGGGTACAGACTTCATGAATATGACCCCAAAAGCACAGGCAAACAAAGGAAAAATGAATGAATGGGATTATATAAAACTAAAAAGCTCCTGCATAGCAAAAGAAACAATTAACAGAGTTTAAAGACAACCAACAGAGTGGGAGAAAATATTTGCAAAATATACATCTGACTAATAAAAATACATCTGATTAATATCCAGAATATTTAAGGAACTCAAACAACTTTACAGCAAAAACAAGTAACCCAATTATAAAATGGGCAAAGGAGCTGAATAGGTATTTCTCAAAGGAAGATATACAAATGGCCAACAGGCACATGAAAATATGCTCAGCATCTCTCATCATTCAGGAAATGCAAATCAAAACCACACTGAGATACCATCTCACTCCAGTTAGGATGGCTAATATCCAAAGGACTGAGAATGATAAATGCTGGTGAGGTTGTGGAGAAAATGGAACCTTCCTACACTGTTATGGGACTGCAAAATGGTGCAGCCTTTATGGAAAGTGGTTTGGAGGCTCCTCAAGCAAGTACAGATAGATCTACCATATGACCCATCTATTCCAGTGCTGGGAATATACCGAGGGAAATGGAACTCATCATGTTGAAGGGATACGTATACCCCAATGTTTATTACAGCACTATTTACAATAACCAAGAGTTGGAACCAGCCCAGATGTCCATCATCAGATGAGTGGATATGGGAAATGTGGTACATCTACACAATGGAATTCTACTCTGCTATAAAAAAGAATGAAATACTACCATTCACACAACATGGATGGAGTTAGAAAAAATTATATTAAGTGAAACAAGTCAGGCACAGAAAGAGAAACACCACATGTTCTCACTTATTTGTGGGAGCTAAAAATAAATAAATAAATACACAAATAATGGGGGGCATAGGGAAGAAGACACAACAATCACAATTGCTTGAACTTGTTAAGACAAGTGAATAGATATAATGTTGATGGGTGGGAGGGGGAAGAGGGAGGGGGAGGGAGAAAGCGGTAAAGGGACACAAAAAACAACAAAATTGCATATTGATAAAATTTTTTTTAAAGTGCTGAAATAAAAAGATTGCCAACTAAGAGTTCTATATCCAGCAAAACGTTTCCTCAAAAGTGAAAGAAAAGTTGAGCCATTCCCAGATAAACAAAAACTGAGAGAATTTCTTGCTGGCAGACCTACCATATAAGAAATTAAATTGGGGGTTTTCAGATTGAAGTGAAAGAAGAACACTAGATAGTAACTCAAATCCACATGAAGAAATAAATAAATCAGTAAATTTAACTATCTAGGTAAATATAGAAGACAATATAAATGTATTTTTTCTTGCTCCTTCTTTTAATTATTTCCTCTTCACCCCATCGGTGAGGGATGGATCCCCAACTTAGGGTTATGGAGATGACTGAATACATGACACATGACACTGGACAGATGATATCAACAGCAGTCACATATACTCACAGCCCAGGGGAGGAGGATACCAGATGCCACTCAGGGACACGAGGGGGTTGCACTTGGGAACAGAATGAACAAACAGGGTTTACGGAAGGCAAACTTTGTAATAATAAGAGGGTTAGGTGACCCCTGGTTCCCATAGAAGGATGTGGTTGGCTTGTTTGAATAATCCCATGGGCTGGCAAGGACTGAGGCCCACTACTTAGGGATAAGCAACTGGTCTGGTCTCCATAACAGGAGGGTTTTAAGCTAGGTGACCTTATCTGCAGGAGCAGAGTGGGGAAGGGAACTTGTGGTTAGGCAACTTTGAGACCCTCCTGCTTATCCAAATATCAAGGCAGCACTTAATATGAAGTTTAGAACTTACATTGCAACTAACCCCTTGATGTCTTGATATCAATTTAAACCTTGGTGATGACGGAGACTTTTGGGGAGTAGAAGTGTTTTCATAGGAAGAGAAGCAGACACTTGACTAGGAGGAAGAGGGCCACATGATAAGGTAGTCATCAAAAAACACGATTATTAAAGGTGTCCCCCTTTATGACCAATAAAGGCATTTGAGTGACCTGTGTGGCATTGGTTCAGGGAATGCATGTCCCCAGGGGGCATGATTTTAGAGTCACCAATGCCTGTGGCAATAGTGACACCCAGTGGGGGGTCTATTTGCCACTTTGCAACTTAAATAAGAGTTCTCTAAGGAGCCCATTATGCTTTCAGTTAAACCAGCTGCCTGGGGCCTATAGGGCAGGCGGAAATTCCTTTGAATGCCTTCTTCAAGAGCCCAGCACTGTGTATTCTGAGAAGAGAAATGAGTGCCTTCATCACTATCAGAAATGCCTGGAACTCCAAAGGGAATAAGGAGTGTCCTGGTGAGGTTGTGTATTGTGGCTTTAGTACAGGTATAGATGTGTGTGACCCTAATTTATATTTTGGGTATCTATGAGGCAAGAGATTCCCAGAGTTCTTTACCCCAAAGGAGGCAACTTTTAGGCAATGGCCCAAGAATTTGTAAAAATGTGAAGATGGAACCATTTGTTGGCCAGGGCATCGAATGTTAAGATCACTGCCTGAAGTGTGGCCAATTGTGCTAACTCTTGGATAACATCTTTTCAGGGACGTTCTGGTTAAAGGATGAAAAGCAGCAACATTCTGCTGAACTTCATCACATATGATGGTGAGATGCCATCCAGAAAATGTATGAATTCCCATTTTTGATCACTTAGTTGATCTTAAGGGGATCCCTAGGGAGTCAAGGGCTGGGGAGAGGGTTGACTTCCTTCATCATCATGGCATCTGGCAAGTGACTGAGTATAGGAGAGGCCAATCCCTTCTGTAGGTGGGACTACTAAAGGGCCCAAGTTTGACTCCACTCTGTAGCAAGAAGGCCTCAGTACCTGTGCTGAGCTTGTGGAGTACTGCTTCTATGATCCAAGGCTTAATTGACAGCTGGGTATAGAAGGATACAGGCACAGGGGCTGTGAGAGCCTTGATTTTCAGGAGAGCCCAGTACGTGGCCAGCAATTATTGCCCTAACGGTGTATAGCACAGGGCTGAGAAGAGCAGTTCCTTGTATCAGAAGCCTATGGACAACTTACAGTCATCATAGGTGGTCTCAGAAGTTATGACAGGAGGTTGCTAAAACTTCTATGGTAAAGGAATCTCTGAGGGCACTAACAGGAGTGCCTACTGATGTCAATTTGGACTGATCTTATAACTTTTTGTTGGAGAAGACCCCAGTCAAGGTTGGCCAGTTTGCAAGTAACAGCATCAGTGAGATTAAGTAAAATTTGTAAATGAGGAATATGTTGCCTCCAGAACCGAAAAAGTGCTAAAAGGTGCTGGACTTCTATTAACACTGTGGGTGCTGAAAGGGTCAATCGCTGTTTCTTAAGTGTGAGGGATGGAGCAGCCTTCGTTTACCAAACAACTTTCAGGAATTTAACTAGAGGTGGTGGGGCTTTGTGTGGTACTATGTGTGGAGCAATGGTCTATCACCTTTTTGTGAGCTCCTTTGTATTTATATGTACTTAATTAATGTGTCAAATGAATCTCCTTGGAGGCGGATGTTATCAGTGTGATGTCATACATGTGTCTCTAGAAAAAGGTGAATGCAGTTAGGATTTTGCCTACAAGGATTGTGTGAAATGGCAAGTCCTGATAAAGAGGTGCAGTAGTCCCCCCTTTATCTGTGGTTTCACTTTCCATGGTCTGAAAATATTAAGTGGAAAATTCCAGAAATAAACAATTCATAAGTTTTAAATTGCACACTGTTCTGAATAGTGTGACGAAACCTCATGCTGTTTTGCTCCATCCCTTCTTCATCACAAGAAGAGGGGTGAGTACAGTACAATAAGATATTTTGAGAGAGAGAGAGAGAGACCACATTCACATAGTTTTTATTAAAGTATACTGTTATAATTGTTCTATTTTGTTATTAGTTATTGTTGTTAATCTCTTTCTGTGTCTAATTTATAAATTAAACTTTATCATAGGTGTGTATGTATGTATAGGAAAAAAACATAATATATTCAGGGTTTGGTACTATCCACAGTTTCAGGTATCTACAGGGATCTTAGAATATCTCCCCTGTGGATAAGGTGGGGGGACTACTTTATTGTGTCCCTTGGTAGGTGAAAACAAACTGCAACTGAGAGGCTGCTGAATGTTGAAACAGACACTGAACAGAATATATTACCCAAATCTACAATAGTAAAATATTTAGTGGTTGCTGATTGGCTAGAGTCAGTAATTCCAATAATATTGGGTAATGAGTACGGGGGCCTTAATGGATGAGACCCCAGAACTGAGGTTGCAGTTATGTGCCATGAGGCACCATTCATTCTTTCTGGGTTTAAGAAAAGGCCAAATTGGGACGTTGAACAGAAGCAGTGGGGATTAGCACCCCTTCACTAATTAGGTCTTGTATAATAAATTTTAATCCTTGAAGGTCCTATTTTAAGTTACACTGGGCCATATTATTTGAGCCAATTTTTTTTTTCCATTTTTTAAATTTCTTTGTTTCTTTTTCTTTCTTTTTTTCTTTTGGTGGCTGGCTGGTACAGGGATCTGAACCCTTGACCTTGGTGCTACAAGGCAGCGCTCTAACCAACTGAGAAACCAGCCAGCCCCTATTTCTTTTCTTTTCTTTTTTTCGTTGCACGTTTATGGTGTATAATTTGTTGTTTCAATATGTGCATATATTGTATAATAATCTAATCAAAATAGTTAGCATGTCTATCACCTAAACATTTATCATTTCTTTGTGGTTACAACATTAAAGACTCTCTTTTATGGCCATCTTGAAACATACAATATTATTAACTGTTGTGACCCTAGAGCACCAGAGCTTATTCTTCCTATCTAAGTGTAACTTTGTAACTTTGTACCAGCTACCAACCTTTCCCTGGCCCCCTTCCTCCCTCCCTGTCCCTGCCTCTGGTAACCACTATTATACTCTCTATTTCTCTCTTTTTCCCTTCTCCTTTAAGTTGATTTTTCTTAATTGACCCATGATAATTGTATATATTTATGGAGTACAATATACTTATTGGGTACACTCATACTGTGTGTAATGGATCATGTCAGAGTGCTTAGTACATCCATCACCTCAAACATTTGTCACTTCTTTGTGTTAGGAACATTCAACATCAACTCGACTAGCTGTTCAAAGATACACAGTACTTTGCTGTTAACTGTAGTCTCCCTGTATTACTATAGAACCCTAGATCTCTTCCTCCTATCTCTTTAATATTTTGTATTCTGACCACTCTGTCCCCATCCCCCTCTCCCCCTTCCCCCTACTAGTCTCTAGTAACCACTATTCTACTCTCTATTTCTATGAGATCAACTTTTTTAGCCTCCACATATGAGTGAGAACATGTGGTATTTCTCTCTGTGCCTGGCTTATTTTGCTTAACATAATTTCTCCAAGCTCATCCATGTTGCTGCAAATGGCAGAATTTCATTATTTTTTTATGGCCAAGTAGTATTCCACTGTGTATATACACCACATTTTCTTTATCCAATAATCCACTGAAAGACATTTAGGTTGGTTCCAACTCTTGGATATTGTGAATAGCAGAGCGATAAACATGGAAGTGCAGGTATCCCTTCAACTTATTGATTTTCATTCCATTGGATATATACCCAGTAGTGGGATTGCTGAATCATATTGTAGTTCTATTTGTAGTTGTTTGAGAAATCTCCATACTGTTTTCCATACTGGCTGTACTAATTTACATTCCCACCAACAATGTATAAGAGTTCTTCTTTCTCTGAATCTTCACCAGCATTTGTCATTTTCTGTCTTTTTGATACTAATCATTCTAACTGGGGTGAGATGATATCTGATTGTGGTTTAATTTGCATTTCCCCAATGCTTAGTGATGTTGAGCATTTTTTCACATACTCGTTGGCCGTTTGTATGCCTTCTTTCAGAAATGTCTATTCAGTTCTTTTGCCCATTTTAAATTAAATTTATTTTATTTTATTTTTATTGAGACATAGTTGATTGTACATATCTGTGGGGTACAGAGTTGAATATCAATACCTGTGTGCAATATGTGATGCTTAAATCAGGATAATTGGTATATTCAACGTTGTACAATGTAATCATTTTTCATGATCCTTTACCAATTCCTTGCTTGCCCCCTTCTTTACCTTCCCCATTCCCACCTCTGGTAACCTCAATTCTGCTCTCTCTTTTAGAAAGTTCACTGTATTATTGTGATTGTTGTTTCTTTCTTTCTTTCTTTCTTTCTTTCTTTCTTTCTTTCTTTCTTTCTTTCTTTCTTTCTTTCTTTCTTTCTTTCTTTCTTTCTTTCTTTCTTTCTTTCTTTCTTTCTTTCTTTCTTTCACTTCCACTTATGACTGATGACGTGCAGTATTTCTCTTTCTGTGCCTGGCTTATTTTGCTTAACATAATTTTCTATAAGTTCATCCATGTTGCTGCAAATGATAGTATTTCATTCTTTTTTTATGGCAGAGTAGTATTACATTGTGTAAATATACCACATTTTCCTTATCCAGTCATCCGATGATGGACATTTAGGTTGGTTCCAACTCTTGGCTATTGTAAGTAGAGCTGGAATAAACATGGGAGTTTTTGCTTATTTTTTAATTGAATTATTCAGTTTTTTACTATGGAATTGCTTGAATTCTTTGTATATTCTTGATATTAATCCCTTGTTGGATGCATCGTTTGCAAATATTTTCTCCCTTTCTGCAGTTTGTCTTTTCACTCTGTTGATTGTTTCCTTTGTAGTCAAGCCAATTTTTAAGTGCCAAAGACTAATTTAATTTTAATTTATTATCATTGAGTCAAGGTATCCATGCTCACTACAAGATATTTTAGGGTAATAGGTGTTATGATCATGGAGAATTTAGGCAAAATAATAATTTGGTGTTCAGTAACTCCCTTAAGATTATAGGGGACCTTGTTTAAATTTAATTAGTCCCCAGTTATATATTGAGTTATATATATTTGAGCCCTAGTATTGATTAAGTCCACATGAAGGTTTGCCAACTGGTTCATTTTAGCAAATATTGAAGTAAGTTCAGACCCTATGTTGTAGAGGTACAAAAGTCAATGAGTGCCCTTTTGTCTTTTTACTGTACAAATTATTTTAGTAAATTTTGGACTTCCAATTCTGTTAAACTGTGGACCTCTGTTCCAATTTAATTTTTTTCCTGCTACCCTGAAGACTGACCTCTTTGTTGCAATGGAGGCATAAGCAGCAGAGTGGCATAGTAGAAGAGCATTGGGCCCGCAATTCTACTGCAGCTCCACTCTTTCCCCCACACGGGCTTCCCTTTTCCCTCTCTTTTCTCTCTGTAAAAATTCCTTCATAATAATTGAGATTTCTAGTTATGTAAGATTGCTGCTTTCAGTTTCTGTCTTTGTGCAATCACACATGATATAGACCTTATTGGTGGTTATGGGGACAGGTTCAAGGGCCCTGGGACCCACCTCACGAGTGGCTGCCTCCTCTTCCAGGGCATGCCAGTCAGTCTTCCCAGGGTTGAGGTTCTCATTCCGTAAGATAATTTTGTCTATGGTCTGATGGGATTCATCAAGCCCTGTTGTCACAAGATTAGCCCTTTGGCATGCTGGTAAGCAGCAGTGCTAGGCAGATCCCAGGTGCATTGGCTAGGGGTTATGCACTGGGAGAGCAATTGAGTATAAAAGACTTCTTCCCATTTTAAAAAAAATCATCAGTGTGTGGGCCATGGGCCACCATAGATGTACTCTTCACTACATTTGGAGGTCAGAAGAGCAGCATCAGGAGAGAAGCAGGGATGCTTCTGTTGCCTGAACAACAATTACTATTAGGCAACAGGGATGCCATACTTAATTCTCCCCAGGATAGTGGTCTCCTTCTTTTCCACATACTCCACAAAAGCCTGTCCCCTGGCCATCCTGTGGGCATACAATCACAAACAAGGTTTGCATGGATGTCCCAAACAGCCAGTGATGATAACCAGGATAGACACAGTGACCAGAAAGCTCTAGCCCCACCCTAAGTAATTGGACTCAATTGTCAACTCATTAGGATGCTGTGTTGTGTTGTCTTCACTGGCAGGAGCCTCAGAGACTAACTGACAAACACAGGCCAAACCTGATGGCATATGTTTTAGTCCGTTTCGTGTTGCTATGACAGAATTACCTGAGACTGGGTAATTTATAAAGGAAAGAGGTTTATTTGGTTTATGATTCTGGGACAGCTGCGTCTGGCATGGGCCTCAGGCTGCTTCTACTCATGGCGGAAAGTGGCATGCAGCCGGCGGGTACAAGCAGATCACATGGCGACAGGAAGCAAGAAAGAGGAAGCAAGAGAGAGAGAGAGAAGGTGCCAGGGTCTTTCTTAAGCGACGAGCTCTTGCGGGAACTAATAGAGTGAGAACTCACTCATTACCCCCCGCCTCCCCCAGGAAGAGCATTAATCCATTCATGAGGGATCCACCCCCATGACTCAATCAGTTTCCAGCACTGCCACATTGGAGATCAAATTTCCACATGAGTTTTGGAGGGGACAGCACATCCAAACTCCATCATTCAGCCCCTGGCCCCCCATAACTCATGTCACTCTCACATACAAAATACTATCCCCAAATTCTATCCCAACAGTCCCAAAAGTCTTAGCTTGTTCCAGCACCAACTTAAAAGCCCAAAGTCCGAAGTCCCTCTGAGACCAAAAGCAAAAGTCCTTCAAACTGTGAACCTGTAAAAGTGTAAACCAAATTTATCTACTGCCAAGATACAATGGTGGAACAGACATTGGATACACAGCATATCATGCTGGGGTGTACTCAATAAAAAAACAATTCTTGTTTTGAGGATTAGAGCATGTAGAGTGGGAAGAGATGGTGACATCTGGCAAAAAACAACACAGTGCCATGTAAGCCAAAGCACAAGTCCACCAGCAACTGGCAGTTCCATTCCAGGCAGCATTTGCCACATCATGAAACCAGTTAATTAGCCATAAGCAGTTAATTAAAGCTGACAAGGTGTCTTTGGCCATGGTTGGTTCATCCTGTTCATGACACTAATTGTTTTGATCATCTTTTCTTTACCCCATTGGTGAGGGAGGGATCCCACCCTAAGGTTATAGGGATGGCTAAACACACAACACCTAACATTGGACAGATGAGATTGACAGCAGTTTATTAGTTGTATATACTCATAGCCTGAGGAAGGAGGACACTGCGCACCACATGGCACTACAATGGGTTTGTACTTTGAAATAGTGAACAGTCAGAGACTGTTGGAGAAATGCTTTGTAGTATCGAGAAGATAGGGTAACCCCTGGTTCCCATGAGAGGATATGATTGGCTGTCAGGGACCCGAAGCCCACTGCTGTTAAAGGAATAAATAATTCAGACACACTTGTTGAAGATGGTAAGGCAGACTCTATGCAGCACCATCATGATAAATAGAGTAGGGACCACTGCAATGGGATCTTGCAGTGTGGGAGAGAGATTGGGCTTAACTCCAAATACAGCATGGCAAAATGTAAATTTATAGCCAAGGAGCAGGGTGGCAGTCAGTGGATGAAAATTACCAAGAGGAAACATCAGGGGTAAGGGGGAATTCTGGCTAAATTGGCGTACTAGGATTTTTGCTGAAAGCAGGCCGTGGTAATCAGACAGAGATAGAAAGAACAGATAAAAAATATGATTCAATTATAAGCTGTCTGCAAGAGACATGATTTAGACTCAAAGACACAATTAAGTTAAAAGTAAGAAGATGGAAAAGGATATACCATGCAAATAGTAACCAAAGGAGAGTTGGAGCAAATATACTAATATCTGACAAAATACACTTTAAGACAAAAATTGCTACTAGAGACAAAGAAGGACATTTTATTATGATAAAAGGGTCAATAATTCAGGAAGGAATAACAATTATAAACACACTCACACCTAAAAACAGATCCCTAATATATATGAAGCAAATCTGACAAAATTGCAGGGAGAACTAGACAATTCAGCAAGAATAGTTGAAGACATTAATACCCAACATTAAATAGTGGATAAAATGATTAGACAACAGATCAATAAAGAAAGAGAAGACTTGAAAACAATATAAACCAACTAGACTTGACATTACAGAACACTCCACTCCACAACAGCAAAATGCACATACTTCTCAAGAGCACACAGAACATACTCCAGAATATACTATGTGCTAGGCATAAATAAAGTCTCAATATATTTAAGAAGGTTGAAATCATAGAAAGTATGTTCTTTAACCACAATGAAATAAAATTAGAAATCAATAACAGAAGGAAATTTGAGATATTCACAAATATGTGGAAATTAAACAGCAAACTCTTAAATAACCAATGGGTCAAAGAAGAAATCACAAGGAACATTAGGCAATAGTTTGAGATGAGTGAAAACAAAAATACAACACATCAAACTTATTTATGGGATGCATTCAAAGCATTGCTTATAGGAAAATTTATAGCTATGAATGCCGACATTAAAAAAGAAAACCTATCTCAAGTCAATTATCCAAACTTCCACCTTAAGAAACTAGAAAAAAAAGCAAACTAAATCTAAAGCAAACAGAAAAGAGGAAATAAAAATTACAGAGAAAAAAGTGAAATAGAGGATAGAAAAACACTAGAGTAATGGTTAATTTTTATGTGTCAACCTTACTGATAAGGACACCATGAAGAAAGTAAAAAGTGACAACCCATAGGATGAGGGAAAATTTTTGAAAATCATATATCTGATAAGGGACTATCTATCTGTCTATCTATCTATCTGTCTGTCTGTCTGTCTGTCTGTCTATCTATCTATATCTATCTATCTATCTATCTATCTATCTATCTATCTATCTGTCTGTCTGTCTGTCTGTCTGTCTGTCTGTCTGTCTGTCTGTCTGTCTGTCTGTCTGTCTATTTATTATAGGAATTAACTCACATGATTATGGAGGCCAAGAAGTCCCAAGATTTGCCATCTACAAGCTGGAGAACCAGTGGAGAACCAGGAAAGCCAGTGCTGTAGTTCAGTCAGAATCTGAAGGCCTGAGAATGAGGAGCACTGATGTTCAACAGCAGGAGTGGAATATCACTGCTCAAACAGAGAGGGTGAATTTGCCTTTCTTCCATGTTTTTGTTCTAGCTGGACTCTCAACAGATTGGCTGATGCCCCTACATTGGTGAGCGCAATCTTCTTAGGTTTCTCATTCAAATGCTTATCTGTTCTAGAAATAGCCTTATAAAAACACCAAGAAATAATGTTTTATCAGATATCTGGGCATCTCTTAGCCCAGTCAAGTTGACACATAAAAATTAAACTATCACACTAGGTAGATGCAAATTGAAACCACAGTGAGACACTACTTCACACCCACTAGGATGAATATAGTAAAAAAGACAGATAACAGCAAGTGCTGGAGCGATGTGGAGATATTAGAACCCTCATATATTGCTGGTTGGAATGTAAAATGGTGCAGCCACTTTGCAAAACAGTTTGGCAGTTCATCAACATGTTAATTATGGGGTCACCATATTTTATAGCTATTCTACTCCTAGGTATGTACCCAAGAGAACTGAAAATGTGTCCACACAAAAACTTATAAATGAATATTCATAGCAGCATTATTCATAATAGCCAAAAGGTGGAAACAACCTAAATGTCCACCAACTGATGAATGGGTAAACAAAATGTGGTATGTTCATACATTGGAATATTATTCAGCTATAAAAGTGAAATAAGTACTGATGCATGCTACAATATGGATGAACTATGAAAACAAGCCAGATACAAAAAGCACATATTGTATGATTCCATTTAGTTGAAATGTCCAAAGTAGGCAAATTTATAAGAACAGAAAGTAGATTAGTAGTTTCCAGGGGCTGTGCAAAGGGGGTAATGAGGAATGACTGCTAATGGGTATGGTTTTCCTTTTGGGGGTGATGAAAATGTTCTATAGTTTTAAAATCATAAAACTCTCTGAAGAAAACAGGCATAAATCTTTGTGTTTTTGGATTAGGCAATGAATTTTTAGATATGACACCAAAAGCACAAGTGACAAAAGAAAAAAATACATAATTTGAAAACTTTTATGTTCAAAAGAACACCACCAAGAAAGTGGTGATGGTTGCACAACTTTGTTACTACACTAAAATCTACTGAACTCTTCCATTTTAAAAAATAAAACACAGTTCATGATGGAGAATTGTACACTTTTAAAATGAATTTTATGGTATGTGAATTATACCCCAGTAAAAACTATATATAAAAAAGATTACAATCAGAACCTCTAAAATTAAGCTAATTAACTAATTAATTGCTCCATGCCACCCAAACTTGTTTCTCTTCTTATACTCTCTATATCAGTAAACAGCACCACCATCCACAGAGTTACTCATGCTACAATTCTGAGAGAGGGATTCTCCCCCCTCCCCTTACTCTAGACATCAAGTCCTGAGGATTTTACCTCCCACATATTTTTCTCATTTCTATTCCTACTACCATTGATCCAGTCCCGGATACCATCACCTCTTTATCTGGGTCATTGCACAATCTCCTAACATTATCTTGCCCCTTGCTCCCTACTTTAATTCATTTTTCACACAGCTCCCAGAGTAATCTTTCTAAAAGACGTCACTCCCTTTCTTAAAACTCTTCAGTGGCTCTCCATTTCTTTCAGGATACAGTCCAAGTGTCTTACCATGGAATATAAGGCCCTCCACTATCCTAATTCTCCAGCTTCATTTTTCAATACTACCTGCCTTGAATTCTGTGCTCCATCAACACTGAGATTTTTGTAGTTCCCTAAACTCTCCATGCAATATCTAGTCTCTGTGCATTTAATCATATTGTCTTCTTTGCCTGAGATGACCCCTCTCACCTTGATCCTCATTCCCTGAATAATTCCTAGTGCTCCATTTCTCTACTTCCTTTTACAGTCAAACTTCTTGAAAATTTCTCTACACATATTTCCATTTTCCCATTTACATTAACTCTTTATCCCACTGAAATTAAGTTTTTCGCTTCCCACTACTGCACTGAAACTGCTTGTCAAGGTCACCAATTAGCTCCATCATCAGATTAGGTGAACACATTGCAGTCCTTATCTAATTTGACCTCTCAGGATCATTTAACCCAGTTGACTTATCCCTCTTTTTTAAGACAATCCCTTCTCTCATCTTCCACAACACCAGGATGTCCTGATTTTTCTCACATTTCTCTACCTTCTCAGTCTTCTTTGCTATCTCTTCTACCCAACTTCTAAATGATGCTGTTCCTCAGGGTTTGCCGTGGGTCCTCCTCTTTCCTTTCTTCTCTCCACTTCTTAGGTGATGTCATTCAATCATATGGATTTAAAGATTTTCCTTACATTGATGCCTCCCAGATCTATCTATCTATCTATCTATCTATCTATCTATCTATCTATCTATCTATCTATCTATGGGCCAGACTGTTTCTCTAAACTTCAGACCCAGAAATCCAACTGCCCACTTAACCTTCCCATTACTATGCCTCACAAACATCTCAAACTTAACATGCCTCAAATACAACTCTTTGGTGATTTCCACTCTGAAATTTCCTCCCAACCCCACTATTGGACATCTGTACATCTCAGTAAATGGCAACATGATCCGCCCAGCTGCTCAAGCCAGAAAACTAGAAATCCTCCTTTACTCTTTCCTTTCTATTGCATCTTGCCCATGTATCCCAAGCACTTAGCACAGTGCCTGGCACATAGTAAGCATGTATTCATTTATTCAATGAATATTTACTGAGCTCCTACAATATTCCTGGTACAGTGTTAGGCATTAGAGATACAACAGTGAATAAAACAAATCCCTGACCTTGTGGTTCTTATGCCCTAGAGAATGAATGAATAAACAAATGAGTAAATCTTTTAATACTTAAGTCAGGCATGACTTCCCCTATCCTTACTGCATGGGTTAGGAACCTATTCTCAGTCTTCTTTCAGTATCCGGCACACACCTTTGCCATTATATTTAGTTTTTTGTACTGAAATCTTCTTTTTACAAATTTTTCTCTCCCTGAGCTGTCCAGTTAGCTCAATTGGTTAGAGCACAGCCTTATAACACCAAGGGCACAGGTTCGGATCCCAGAACTGGCCAGCAGTGAAAAAAAAATTCTCTCCCATTTCACTGTGAACTCCTTGCGAGCAGGATCTGGAGGATCTTATTTGTTTTTAGGTCCTGGCACACAGCCAGTGCTCAATAATGGTTTGTTGTCTTCTAACTTTGAATACCATCTCCATACCTCCAGTACAATTCCACCTTTAGAGACCTTCCTTTATTTTTTTAAAATTTTTACATGAATGAGAATAATTTCTTCTTTTTTTTTTAGCAAGTTCCCTAAGGTGATTCTTTTTAACTTTTACTTTGTCGATATACATTGTGGTTGATTATTGTTGCCCCTTAACAAAACCTCCCTCCCTCCTCCCTCTCCTCCCTCACCCGCAACAATGTCCTTTCTGTTTGCTTGTCGTATCAACTTCAAGTAATTGTGGTTGTTATATCTTCTTCCCCCCCCCGCCCCGGTTTTTTTTCTGTGTGTGTGTGTGTGAATTTATATATTAATTTTAGCTCCCACCAATAAGTGAGAATATGTGGTATTTCTCTTTCTGTGCCTGACTCGTTTCACTTAATATAATTCTCTCAAGGTCCATCCATGTTGTTACAAGTGGCAGTATTTCATTCGTTTTTATACCTGAGTAGTATTTCATTGTGTAGATGTACCACATTTTCCGTATCCACTCATCCCATGATGGACATTTGGGCTGGTTCCAACTCTGGGCTATTGTAAAGAGTGCTGCAATGAACATTGGGGAACAGGTGTACCTTCGACTTCATGATTTCCATTCCTCTGGGTATATTCCCAGCAGTGGGATAGCTGGGTCATATGGTAGATCTATCTGCAATTGTTTGAGGAAACTCCATACCATTTTCCATAGAGGCTGCACCATTTTGCAGTCCCACCAACAATGTATGAGAGTTCCTTTTTCTCCGCAACCTCGCCAGCATTTATCGTTCAGAGTCTTTTGGATTTTAGCCATCCTAACTGGGGTTAGGTGGTATCTCAGTGTGGTTTTGATTTGCATTTCCCGGATGCTGAGTGTTGTTGAGCATTTTTCCATATGTCTGTTGGCCATTTGTATATCATCCTTAGAGAAATGCCTACTTAGCTCTTTTGCCCATTTTTTAGTTGGCTTGCTTGTTTTTTTCTTGTAAAGTTGTTTGAGTTCCTTATGTATTCTGGATATTAATCCTTTGTCAGATGTATATTTTGCAAATATTTTCTCCCACTCTGTTGGTTGTCTTTTAACTCTGTTAATTGTTTCTTTTGCTGTGCAGAAGCTTTTTAGTTAGATATAATCCCATTTGTTTATTTTTCCTTTGGTTGCCCGTGCTTTTGGGGTCGAATTCATGAAGTCTGTGTCCACTCCTATTTCCTGAAGTGTTTCTCCTATGTTTTCTTTAAGAAGTTTGATTGTTTCAGGGTGTATATTTAAATCCTTAATCCATTTTGAGTTGATTTTAGTATATGGCGAGAGGTATGGGTCTAGTTTCATTCTCCTGCATATGGATATCCAGTTATCCCAGCACCATTTGCTGAAGAGGCAATCCCTTCTCCAGTGAATAGGCTTGGTGCCTTTGTCAAAGATCAAATGGCAGTAAGTGTGTGGGTTGATTTCTGCATTCTCCATTCTATTCCATTGGTCAGTGTGTCTGTTTTTAGGCCAGTACCATACTGTTTTGGTTATTATAGCTTTGTAGTATAGCTTAAAGTTGGGTAGTGTTATGCCTCCAGTTTATTTTTTTTGCTCAGCATTGCTTTGGCTATGCATGGTCTTTTATTATTCCATATAAATGTGTGGATAGTTCTTTCCATTTCTGAGAAAAATGTCTTTGGAATTTTGATGGGGATTGCATTGAATTTGTATATCACTTTGGGTAGTATGGACATTTTCACTATGTTGATTCTTCCAGTCCAAGAGCATGGGATATCTTTCCATCTTCTTGTATCCTCTCTAATTTCTCTCAGCAGTGGTTTGTAGTTCTCATTATAGAGATTTTTCACCTCCTTGGTTAACTCAATTCCTAAGTATTTTATTTTTTTGGTGGCTATTGTAAATGGGCAGGCTTTCTTGATTTCTCCTACTGCATGTTCACTATTGGAGAAAAGAAATGCTACTGATTTTTGTGTGTTGATTTTGTATCCTGCTACTGTGCTGGAATCATATATCAATTCCAACAGTTTTGTTGTAGAGGTTTTAGGCTGTTCGATATATAGGATCATGTCATCTGCAAACAGGGACAGTTTGACTTCATCTTTCCAATCTGGATGCCCTTTATTTCCTTCTCTTCTCTGATTGCTCTGGCTAGTACTTCCAACACTATGTTGAATAGGAGTGGTGAGAGTGGGCATCCTTGTCTAGTTCCTGTTCTTAAAGGAAAAGCTTTCAGCTTTTCCCCATTCAGGATGATATTGGCAGTGGGTTTGGCATATATGGCTTTAATTATGTTGAGATACTTTCCCTCTATACCTAACTTATAGAGGGTCTTTGTCATGAATGAGTGCTGAACTTTATCAAATGCTTTTTCAGCATCTATAGAGATGATCATATGGTCCTTGTGTTTGACTTTAGTAATATGGTGTATCACATTTATTGATTTGCATATGTTGAACCAACCTTACATCCCTGGGATGAATCCCACTTGATCGTGGTGAATAATTTTATGTATGTGTTGCTGTATTCTGTTTGCTAGTGTTTTAGTGAGGATTTTTGCATCTATATTCATCAAGGATATCGGCCTGTAATTTTCTTTTTCGGTTATATCTTTACCTGGTTTTGGTATCAGGATGATGTTTGCTTCATAGAATGAGTTTGGGAGATTTGCGTCTGTTTCAATCTTCTGGAATAGTTTGTAATGAATCGGTGTCAATTCCTCTTTGAATGTTTGGTAAAATTCTCCTGTGAATCCATCTGGTCCTGGGCTTTTCTTTGTTGGGAGCCTTCTGATAACAGCTTCAATCGCCTTTATTGTTACTGGTCTGTTCAGATTGTCTACATCTTCATGGTTCAGTTTTGGGAGCTTGTGTGTGTCCAGAAATTTATCCATTTCCTCCAGATTTTCAAATTTGTTGGCGTATAGTTGTTTATAGTAGTCTCGAATGATTCCTTGTATTTCATATTAATCAGTTGTAATATTGCCTTTTTCATTTCTAATTTTTGTTATTTGAGTCTTCTCTCTTCTTTTTTTTCTTAGCCATGCTAATGGTTTGTCAATTGTATTTATCTTTTCAAAAAACCAACTTTTTCATTCATTGATATTTGAATTTTTTGGGGGGTTTCAATTTCATTCAGTTCTGCTCTGATCTTAATGATTTCTTTCCGTCTGCTAACTTTAGGTTTGGATTGTTCTTGTTTTTCTAGTTCTTTAAGGTGAAGTGTTAGGTTGTTCACTTGCCATCTTTCCATTCTTCTGAGGTGAGCATTTAATGCAATAAATTACCCCCTTAATACCGCTTTTGCAGTATCCCACAGGTTTTGGTATGATGTATCATTATTTTCATTAGTTTCAATAAATTTTTTGATTTCCTGCTTGATTTCTTCTTGGACCCATATGTCATTAAGTAGAATGCTGTTTAATTTCCATGTGTTTGTATAGCTTCCAGAATTTCGTTTGTTTTTGATTTCTAATTTTAATCCATTTTCGTCTGAAAAAATACATGAGATAATTCCAAGTTTTTTGAATTTGTTCAGGCTTGATTTGTGACCTAATATGTGATCTATCCTGGAGAATGATCCATGTGCTGATGAGAAGAATAAATATTCTGAGGTTGTTGGATGGAATGTTCTGTAGATATCTGCCAATTCCAATTGGTCTAGAGTATTGTTTAGATCTTGTGTTTCTCTACTGATTCTTTGCCTAGATGATCTGTTTAATATTGACAGTGGGGTGTTCAGGTCCCCTGCTATTATGGTATTAGTTTCTATTTCCTTCTTTAGGTCTAATAGAGTTTGTTTTATAAATCTGGCTGCTCCAACATTGGGTGCGTACATATTTATGATTGTTATGTCTTCTTGATGGATCAGGCCTTTTATCATTAAGTAGTGTCCCTCATTGTCTCTTTTTATGGTTTTTAGTTTAAAGTCTATTTTGTCAGATATAAGAATAGCTACTCCAGCTCGTTTTTCTTTTCTGTTTTCATGGTAAATCTTTTTCCATCATTTTACCCTTAGTCTATGTGAATCTTTATGGGTGAGGTGGGTCTCTTGAAGGCAGCATATAGTTGGGTCCTCCTTTGTAATCCAGTCAACCAGTGTGTGTCTTTTGATTGGGGAATTTAAGCCTTTTACATTAAGAGTTGTTATTGAAAGGTGTTGATTTATTCCTAGCATTTTGTTGGTTGTTTGGTTGTCTTAGGTGTCTTTTGTTCCTTGCTTTCTGATTTACTGTTTGGTTTCTGTGTTTGTTGGTTCCTTAGGTTGTAGATAGCGTTTTTGTTTGTTTGTTTTTTCTTCATGAATGCCATTTTTATTATACTAGTGGGTTTTGATTTTTCTTGGGTTTTTATGGCAGTGGTAGTTATTTTTCAGGAACCAAACCCAGTACTCCCTTGAGGATTTCTTGTAAGGGTGGTCGTGTGGTAGTGAACTCCCGCAGTTTTTGTTTGTCTGAGAAATATACTATTTGCCCTTTATTTCGGAAGGATAGCCTTGCAGGGTAGAGTATTCTTGGCTGGCAATCTTTGTCTTTTAGTATTTTGAATATATCATCCCATTCCTTTCTAGCTTTTAGGGTTTGTGATGAAAAGTCTGATGTTAGCCTGATTCGGGCTCCCTTATAGGTGATTTGATGCTTCTCTCTTGCAGCTTTTAAGATTCTCTCTTTGTCTTTGAGTTTTGCCAATTTGACTATAACATGTCTTGGAGAGGGCCTTTTTGGGTTGAATACTTTTGGAGATCGTTGAGCTTCCTGGATCTGAAGATCTGTGATTTTTCCTATACCTGGGAAGTTTTCTGCCACTATTTTGTTGAATATGTTTTCAATGCAATCTCCGTTTTCCTCCCCTTCTGGAATACCCATGACTCGGATATTTGAGCGCTTGAGGTTGTCTGATATCTCTCTCAGATTTTCTTCCATGTCCTTGATTCTTTTTTCTTTCTTTTTGTCTGCTTGTGTTATTTCAAACAGCCCATCTTCAAGTTCAGAGGTTCTCTCTTCAACTTCGACAAGCCTGCTCGTTAAACTCTCCATTGTGTTTTTTATTTTGCTGAATAACTTCTTCAGTTCGGCAAGTTCTGCTACATATTTTTTCAGGATATTGATTTCCTTGTACATTTCCTCTTTCAGGTCCTGTATACTTTTCCTCATTTAATCATGATGTCTAGCTGAGTTTTCTTGTATATCATTCAGTTTCCTTAGAATTATCACTCGAAATTCCTTGTCAGTCATTTCAAGGGCTTCCTGTTCTATAGGATCTAAAGTTTGAGATTTAGTAACTTTTGGTGGTGTACTTTCTTTATTTTTTGTATTTTTGGTATCTTTTCTTTGATGTTTATTCATTGTGACAGGGGGTTTCACAGTCCACCGGTTTGAGACTATTGACTAACTAAGATGTTGCTATGGTTGCCAATTTGGTATGGCTACCTCCGTGACTGCTCAGTTGGCCTCTAGTGCCTTGTGTGTCTGGTTGCCTCAGGCCTTGGGCCTCTCCAGAGAGCCACCTCTCTGGTCAGCTTGGACTCTGCTGGGCTGCTGGATCACAGGGCGGTACCGCAGGGTGTGTGGTCTCTGCTGAGCTTCCACTTCCCATGCAGGACTTCTCCCTGTTCCGTGTGCTCTGGCCCGGGCTGTTGGATCACGCAGTGGCAACCCCACAGGGTGTGTGGTTTCTGTCAAGTCTCCGCCTCCCTAGCTGGACGTCTCCCCACCCTGTGCACACTGGGCTGGGCTGGGACGTGTCTTCTGCAGCCCTCGTCTATCAGCTGGGTCTTCAAGACCCTGCTCGGCACCGCCTCGCCCAGGAAGTCTACCAGGTTTCTGCTAGGCGCAGACGACCGGTCGCTCTGGATGCCTTTGTAGCACTGTCTAGACCTTTCTCAGGACTTATCACCTTCCTCCTGGTATCGCGGTTATTTGTGTCCTTGTCTTATCTCCCACACCAGAGTGTGAGCTCCTTGGGGGAGGAGCCTGCAGCACACGGTTCACCTTTGAATCCCCCCGGCGTGGACCGAGTCCGGTGCCCACCCACAGTCAGTTCTCTGGCAGGTTGAAGCGAACTCAGGAGCTCTCCGACCACACTATTCCTAACCAGAAATCGGTTAGGTGTTTTTCCGAACTGGTGGCCACAGAGATGGTATCTGCCTCCCAGCAACAGGAAGTTTACCGGGGGCCAGAGCCCAGGGTGCGGTAGAGTGACAGTCAGCCCAGCCTGTACTTCCTTGCCCTCCCGACGCTGGCTGGGGATGCCCCATGCCACCAGCCCCACCAGAGAAAGACCTTCCTTTAAAACACACACAACTTAATGCAGCAGGAACACTAGTCAGCTCTATGTTTTTCCTGAATTACAGATTAATTCCATACATAGGGCCCTGGGGTGGTACCTCAGTCAAAGCTTAGAAATCTTGAAGTACTCTCAACTGCCCATGAAACAATAGACTGCTCAGCACTTTCCTTGAGTTTAAAGAGGGTCATTGCAGCCCTATCCATTTTGGTCCTCTTGGTCTTAAAAGGCTACTTTTTCCACTGTAAACTGTGGCCATAATAGTGCCAAGCACTGCCTTCATCTTCAGTCAGATTCCCATGGTGATTCTGGGGCACACTTTGGAGAGATTTGGTATAAATTTTTCAAACTAGGGAAACAAAGACCAGAAGGAAATTGTGGCTAGCTTATCCAACCTATCTTTACTACTGGGAAAACATCTTATATCATAAATCCTGGTGAGGGAGACCCAATATAGTCAGCTCAGATGAAAAGCACCTGATGTCATTTGAGTGGTAGTATATGGCAGTCATGTAGGTCTCTGCTGCATTTCCTATATGTTAGGGAGTATAATACTGACTACAGAATTTCCGCAAGTCAGTATAACAACCTCTGTATTTCTGATGGAAATAAAGGCCAAGAAGGGTTAATTAGACCAGGAGACTCTAGTCATTTTGTGAGGAGAGGCCATTTTTCATTTCATTTAAGGCTTGAGAGCACCTATGGGGAAGAAAAGGGATGCATGCATATGTGCATGTGTGAGTGTGTTGGGAGGATGCTGTCAGTAAAGGCCTTGAAGCCTTGAAGCCGGGATGGGGTGGGGGGTGGGGACGCTAAGAGTGATGGATCTGAGGGACTCAGGGAATAGATAATGATAGGAAGAGGTTAAAGGAGAGGGCAAGGAAGACGCTGGGGGCAGGAAGGAGGCTGACAGTAAAGATCCTTGGAGTGGGGAGGAATTGACAATCTGACAGTGATGACCCTACACAGAGCCATGGAGGGGCTTGCTGCTGTTTTGCTGCATTTCCTTAGTAGTTGATCCAGTGTCCTACTTGGGGCCCCCTGGGCTGGACTAATAATGTACGTGTCCCACTACAATGCCAACACATCAAATAAGCCACCATTAGAACAGGATCATTTTCCTCCAGGCAGCTGCTTGCTGCAATCATTCCACTGATTAAATTTCATTCTGGAAAGTACTGCACAGACATTAATCAGGTGTCACAGCCACTCCATCCTATAGAGCCAAAGCCTCTCTGACCTTTACAAATACACCAAACAGTTGCTAAAACACATCTCCCTAGGGAGGACAGAGCCTCAGGCCAGCCCCCAGAAATTCATGCTGTCTTTACCCCCTTCCAATGGATCTTTCTCACCCCTGGAGATAGCAAACAGCAACAAAAACCTTTCTGACATTTTTGTCTAGGGGACTCTCTGGTCAGCCTTCTATTTTGGTGATACCATCAACCCTCTATATATGTGGATTTGAAGGTTTGGAAAGGTTTCCCCATCCCCAAATAACTTCCCCACTGGCCTGCTCCACTGTCTGACATTTTCACTGTAATAAGCACTCTTCTTGGTTAAAACATTGTAATCTCCAGGAATCTCCATGTTTAAACAAAATAAAATAAAACTGGTTTATCTGGAAGAAAAAATTCATAAATAATAATGGCATTTTAAAATCACAGAGCACTTTTTTCTTGCTCTCAATGTACTCTTCTATATGTTATTTCATTTCACCTTTACATGAACTCTGTGAAAAAAATACCATTATAATCCCCATTTTACAGATGGCAAAATGGAGGCTCAGAGAGATTAATTGAATTGATCAAAGGCCTAGGGCTAGAAAATGGCCTTTTGATGCCAAGCCTTAAGCGTTTTCTGTCATGCTAACACAAATGAATACAGGCAACTGAGAGTTCTAAAAAGAGATGTGTTTTGATGGGGGTGCAGGGGGGGCCGTCAGAAAATGGTTAAGGAAGTCACCTTCAAGTAGGATTCAAAGAGCCAGCCTGAAAACAGCCAGAGGGCATGTTGGAGACAATGAGCACCTGGATAAGGTGGTAAGACAGCAGTGAGAGGGGCTGAAAGCAGCCTGGTCTTCTTCACCAATTCAGATGTTAGTACAAGTGCGCCCCTCTTCCTTCCCCCTAAGCCGGTAGGTGGCAAATAAAGTGGCTTATCTCTAGTTGCACCTTCCTGCCAGAAGTGGTGGAGAGGGGCTGGATGTAATTTGAGGAGGGACGACCACATATTTGTGTTACTGTGAGTTGGGCTGCCCTTGGTGAAGTGTACCAGAAGCCTCTGGCTGCCCACTCTTCAGGCAGTGCCCATTCACGTCCAGAGCATTAGTACTAAGAAAGAACATTATAACACTGAATCAATAATGTAAGACAGTGCCCTGTCCTTAAAGCATAATGTAATTTAAAATGCAGTGTGTAGTAGACTGCAACTTAATTGGAAAAGATGTCTTGGACCATTCAGGATGCTACAGAACATTTGGCATAGCCATTAAAAACTGTTCTCCAGAGCCCAGGAAACTAATTGCAAATGGTTAGGTAATGCAGAGCTAATGGAAAGATTTTCCTTTAAACTGATTCCATGGTATATGTACAGGGATGTTTATTGCAACATTGCTTGTAACTATGAAAAAGTGGAACTAAATTAAATGTCCACCCATGGGGGGTTGGTTAAAAAAGTCTGAAACATTCACATGATGGAATGTTATGCAGCAGTTAAAAAATGAGGTAAACCTATATACATTGACATGCAAAATATGTCCATAAAATAGTGTTGGGTTTTTTTAAAAAGTAAGTGGCAGAATAGTCTTAATAGTTTGGTTTCATTTTTGTTCACTATGTGTGTAACCGAGTGTGCATTTGTGCATGCATGTACTTCTTGTATATGCATAGAAAAAGGGGAAAAGTCTGGAAAAATATACACTAGACCTTTAATAGGGGTTACCACTGAAGAGTGAGATTGGAGAGGGAAAGATTTTCACTTTTTAATGTATACAATTTTGTATTGTTTGAAATTTATGTGCATATTTTACTTTTGTAATTGTTGGCTGCGTATTAAGGAAGGCAGCCTTTACTGAACAACCCTTCCTTGTTACAGCAGGATTCTGGGTTCCTGAGCAGAGTTGAGAGGCAGGCATGGATTTAGGTGCATTTCACCTTTAATAGAACTTCTTACAGGTCCAATTGAACTATATTAAAAAAAAACAGTAAAACACTAAAATACAACCTTACCAAAGGAATCCTCACTGATAAACACGGTTACTGGTTTTATCCCTCTCTCTATTCTGTCTTGCCCCCAAATTTCCTCCTCCTCTCCCCCCTAGGCAGAGTTCCTTTTATCTTCCTGGACAGGTCAGTTTCCCAGAAAGCTGCTTCTTCCAGGCAAACCACAGAGTAGACAGCCCCCTACTGGTATAATTTCAGGGGCATAGACACAGCCAGGCAGGGAGGGAGAGGGAGAGGGAGAGGGAGAGAGAGAGAGAGAAAGAGAGAACCAAAGTAGGCAACCTCAGGGATACACTGAAGGGTGAACAGAGTATAATTTATGAAACTTTCTCCTGTTTATTTAACTAGTTTATAAAATGTAATTTGGACGGGGTTTGTGCTAATTTTAATACATATTCACTGAATAGATTTGAAAGATAAAGAAAAGTATTTAAAAAGCAGTCTCCTGTAATTTCACTACTCCGAGATAACTGCAGTATTTTTGAATTTCCTTCTAATCGTTTTTTTCTCTGCACATATATACAATTTCAAACAAAATTGGGATCAACTATATACGCAGTTCTTAGTCTACTTTTTTAGTCATTATTATGTATATTTCCATTGCCTTAAATATTTGAAAACAAAATTTTAATAGCTATGTAACATATGCATCAAATGGCTGTGGTATCATCTAGTTAACCGTTCCTCTAATTTTGGGCATTTCAGAGTTTTTTCCTCATTTTTTTTTTTACTTATAAATAACATTGCCATGAACATCCTTGCACATAAATCTTAGTCAAGATTTCTCTTTTCTTAGTACAGATTCCCAGAAGTGGAATTACTGGGGCACAGAGTGTAAACATTTTAAAAAGTCTCTGTGCAGTACTTTGAACTGGTAGCAAATCTATTGATTCCCAGAAACTACTGAACACAGAAATCCTCTCCAGTCCAAACCTGAACCAAGCAGTTGGACACACACACCCCCACTTGTGATAATGCCACATCTAATCAGGTGTTTAATGAATTTTTTTTTTTTTTGATGAGGATAAGGGAAAAGGATGTACTGGTCTCTGTAATTAATAAGAGGAAGGAAACAAGGTCGTTATGACCTAACTGAATCCTATTTTACTAAGCCACCAACTCCCATCTCTTCCAGGGCATCTAAACTGTGAGATCCCCCAAATGATCCCCCAACTCAGTCCCTGTGAGCTTAAAGCCACTCACTGTCATCTCCTGCCCTTTTTTTTCCTGATTAAAAAGTAATATGTATGGTAAATTTTTCTGTATGAATGTTTTCCTTCAATAATTAGTTTTACTGTATAAAATATGTTAATTATCTTTACTAATTGACTGATCTCACTCCAACCTTAACTTTTTTTGTGTGATTATTAACCTCTGTTACATTTATTCTAAAATTCAAAAAAGCATTAACTAGCCTTTTGAATATCACGGTGTCTCTAATGTATTCACTGCTTCATGCATTATTGTTCTCTGTAGCTGTTTTATACCTTCAAATTAGAAAAACATGACATTTTGTGGGGGGAAAAACCCTTTGATTTTAAAAAGAAACTACCTCCTTTCTGTAGTAGAAAATACACTGTTCTTCAGAACTTTCCTATCAAGAATTTAGTAGAAGTATGTATACCTGTATCATTTTGATGTTTTTGTTAATGATTCCAAACAGTGTCCTTTGAAATCAGAATCATTTCGTTATCTTCATTTTCATATAATTCTCTTAATGCTCTTCATCACACATTAGTGATCAGAAAAGAGATGTAATTTCCATTCCCTGCTCATAACAGCTAAATAGGTATCATAATATAAGTTGGAGAAAGTTTTATTGTGCAAGAATGAACTGCTATTGGGTTTGGTTGATTGAAGATGGACTTGGATGTAGTGTATTTGAAAGCTATTAAATGCAACTGACAATGCTTAATAAAAATATTTTTTTATTTTATGATTTGAAAAGTTTACATTTTAGAAGGATTTTTAACTCTTGAAATAAAGAAACAAAAGTAAAAGTATGCATGGAGAAAAAAATCTGGAAAAATGCGTCCAAACCTGTAAACTGTTGTTATCTCTGGGGAGTAGAATTGTAGGTGAGGGGGTAATTTGTTGCATCACGTATGTGTGCAGTTTGGGGAATTTTTACAGTGTCATGTTTTATTTCAGAAACAATCAATTTAAAATGTCATATATGCAACATGTATTTAAATGTCAACTATGTACCACTCAGAACTAAGTGATCACTTTAGAAATTTGAAAGCTAAATATGAGGATGACTATGGGTATGTGCAACAGAGAATAATAATGAATACAACAAGGAAAACACGTAAGAGGACTTCCCTCAGCCTCAGGCTTCTAGATCTGTGGTTCCCACTGAATGCCTTGTACCTAGCTAAACTCCAATTTGGCTTCTTGACTGGCCCTTACCTTTGCTGACTGTAACTAGATGTATCTCCAATGCTAAAACATCTCTTTTTCAGCATAAAGCCAAGAGGATGTGGGGACACAGACAGTTTTACATGCTAATGGTGGGAATGTATTTTGCTACAAATATTTTGGAGGACAATTTGGCAATACATATTCAAAGCCTTAAAAATGTTTGGACTTGATAAAAATCTGAACAGTGGTTACCTCTGGGAGGGCTATTGACTGGGAAGGGGGCTCAAGGGAGCCATCTGGGATGTTGGAAAGATTTGTGTCTTGATCTCAGTGGTGGTTACAATGGGTAAATATATGTGTGAAAATTCACTGATATGCACACTTTACTTCTCGATGTTGATAAAAAATTTAATTAAAAATATGTGTTTGGAACTTTGGAACCAATAATTCCACTGTAGTATTGTGTCCTATGGTTTATGAGTTGCAAGGATTTAGTTCATTGTGTTATTTACACCATTGAAAAATTGGAAACCTCTAAAATATCCAATAACAATGCATAAATAAATAAATAAATGATGTTCCAGCCACTTAAAATCATATTATCAAAGATTCCTTATTGGTATTAGAAAACACTTATGATATAGAGTTTGTTAACTAAAGCAGATCACAAAATAACAAAGACAAGTACCAGGGCTGTTCCTTGATGCTGTGGTTATTTGCCTGGTACCCAAAGAAAATGACCAGCTGACAATGGGAACCAGTCAAGCTTCGTGGTTGAAATAACACCTTCAACCATGGTTCTCCTCAGTGAAGATTTAGTGTTTGTGGTGCAGGCACTGAGTACTAGGCATTGACCTATGGTAGTCTGGTGGGCACAACTACAACCTCAGTTACGGATGTTTGGACTCTTTGAGGTGCTCCATTATTCTGAAGCCCTCTTTGTTTGTGGTCAACCTAAGTCTGGGAAGTGAGAGGTGGATGGTGATAACCAAGGCGGAGAGATAACGTTTTGGATGTGTATATGTATGTGTATTTGTGAATACTTTGTGGCCACCATTTTAAATACGCATGTATGCATGTACATGTGTACATACATGTAGACACGATACCTCTAGCTCATATTTCCAAATTAACAATCAGGAAGGTACTACAGTAGCTTAACTAGTCAAATTGATCATCAAAATAAGGAGGTGATTGAGTGCTATGGCTATTCCCAGGGTTAATGTGTTAGAGACAGAGTGCCATCTCGCATTTTTCTAGGGGTCTGAAGGCTTCTGGGGAGGGTCTTCGTCATTGGTTTGAAGAAGATGGAGAGAAGTAGGCTGCGGCCCCATTGGAAAACATTTCCTGATACTATAAAACTGTTTGCAACCTAGGGCCGCGCTGTATGCTTGATTAAGCTTGCAATGAAAAGGATTTATTTTAAGCCATTTTAATAATTTCTTTCTTATCAGAAGCTAACCAAACATTTTTATAGTAGCCTTCACCTGCAAAAAAGCTGCATGAAAGACCTGTTTCTTCATCTAGATGGCTTGCCTATTGGTAAATTTTACTGTGAACGTACTTATGTTTAAAATCCACAAGTTTTAACATGAAGAAAATCAGAATGGAGCCCATGAAAAATCACCTCTTGCTTTTTAATTCTTCAGCTCATTCTGAGTTAAAATAAATTTTAATTTGGACAAAAAGAGGTCTATGCACCAGGCTTGGTTGACATGTGGGGTTTTTTTTCTAGTGCCCACTCTAGTCTCTCCCCTTATCCCAGATCCTCTATTCAAACGAGTACGCCATCTCTGGGGAGAAGACTGCTACTACTCTCCGAGCTGCCACAGCTGCTGCTATTGTCACCACTACTGGTCTCAAAGTCATTTTTAACTTGACTGAGTGCCTGCTGTATTCCAAGTCCCATAAGGCACTCCAAGAGACAGTACGAAAGAAACATAAAATATGCAGTTATTTTAAATAGCCGTTCCTCCAGTACTTTTAAATAATAGTGTTCAATTTTCACACAGGACTCAGAAATAAAAGCAAGGCTCACCCCCATTATGGGTAACCTCACTAGTTTGTGGCTTTGATTATAAAGGTTAAATTGCATATGCCCTCTGTATCATTTGATGGGTAGTGTGTTTTTCTTTGAAGTGAAAAAACCTCATTTTATCCATTGAAGTCAGCACAGTAATGTTTCTATCTGTCTTCTTTAGGGCTCTCTAGCTGTATGGTTGCTTAGGGAGCCAAGCATATTTAAACAAGGGGTTAAACAGTCTTTTCCAGACTGTATAAAACCTTTTTTCTTCAAGGCTACTTTCACAGAAACAAAATAAGTTAATTAGGAAGCACTCCTGAGAAATCAGTGCTGGTTTCAGAAGTTCTTCACATTAAATATGAGATATTTAGAGTGGGAAGAGGGAGATAAATAAACAGGACTGAAAGACAATCATTGCAAGGGCATAAATATGGGATTTCTCCCGGCCTTTGTGGAGCTTACGAAGACTCTGACACATAAGCCAAGCATGCTTAAGACATACACCTCTACAATAGCGGGCATCTTGTCTCTATCTAGGACATAGATCAGAGATTTCTAAACCACATTGATATCAGGGTACTTCAAAAAGTTTGGAGGAAAATGGAATTAAAAGATAATACAGATCTTTCCATGAAATTTTTGAAGTGCCCTCGTGGTGTAGGGCTGCTAATAACGCCTGGCACAGCATTCAACCTGGCCCTGGAGTGCCCAAGTTCTTTTCAAAGGGCTTCCTTTTTAACCTTCAGGAAGCATCTTTTCTTTCTTTGGAAGATAGGAAAGGGCACGGGTCCTCAGTTTTATTTCCTGGATAAGGAAACAAAGTCTCACAGTAGATGAGCAAGGCAGATCTGGAAAGAGTCAAGGATTTTCCTCTATCCTATTGACTCTCAGGAGGATTTTATACTTGATTTGGTTTGGGCTTTTTGGAGTGGGGGGGACATGTAGAGAGGATTGTAGCAATCATCACGATGAAGTGGTTGAAAAGAGAGCTGGCAAGCAGAACCTGGGAGCTCCTCACTGGGATGGAATGGACATCTCCAAGCAGGTAAATTCCCTGAGATATGTCAGGCCCACAGGGCTGAGTTTCCAGAGAGAGCTGGAGCCCATTGTTACCCCCTTCCTCAGCCTCCACCTCCCCTGGCTACCAGGCAGATGTCTTGGGGACACTCCAAGGAGGCCTCATCATGTTCTGCAGCTGTTTTCAAGACATCCGAACCACCCTCTCGGCCAACAGCATGGTGCTTCCAGCCCAATATCCTAATGGGGGTCCAGAAGTATAGGCTGGGGAAGGACTTGGCTGTCTTCCAAGATCAGGGACATTCCCATTTCATCCCCAGTTTCCATTAGTAATCCACAGTGGATCTGCCAGCTATGACTTATTTTCACTCTTTCCCAAGCTACTGTTGCACCACTTGGGGTTAATGAATGCCTTAAGTTTCTAATATGCTATATAGAGTAATATTTCTTTTCAGCTGCCATAGCAAGAAGAGTACTGGCCTGGGGGTCCAACGGATCTAGGTTTGAATCCACCCTCTGCCACTTACTAACTGAGTAGGCACAAGAAATTTTCATCCCTTCTCTGAGACTCAGTTTCTTCATCTGTAAAATGGGGTTATTAATAACTTCTCTTCCTCTCTTGCATGGCTGCTATGATGAAAAAAATGAGATCCTTTCTATAAAAGCACCTTGTACAAAAGTACAAACTGAGGTGCTGATGCAGTCATTTGCTTTAGTTGAATCTTCTAGCGCTTAGGGGGCTGTTGGTTCTAGTATTCTCACATCTGGTGAATAAGGCTGTTTCCTCTCTCCGTCTCTGCATAATTTTATACACTCTGGTCACATCCCTTCCCAGCCTTCATCTTTCTAGACTAAAGAGTCTGCATTTGTTTAATCTATCTTCATATGGCAGTCCCCCCCCCATCCCCTTGATTATGGAGTGGCCCTTCTCTGGATCATCTCCAGCTCCATTATGTCATTCTGGAAGCACTAAGACCAGACCTGCACAGACGTGTGTGTGTGTGTGTGTGTGTGTGTGTGTGTGTGTGTGTGTGTGTGTGTGTGTGTGTGTGTGTGTTCCTCAACTCTGAACCTCTGACTCTGTCCCCCACCCCAATTATAAATCCTAGAACAGGACAGTTGCCCAAGACTCTCCAAACTACAGAGAGGCTGGTTGGCCCCAGGCTGAAGCCTCCCCCTCTTTCTCTCCGTAGCCCTTGCCCCAAGGGGCTAAAACGGCTCCCTGTCTGGCTTGGGAGGCTGGGAGGTGAATAACTAGGATGGGGGGGCCGAGGGGGAGGGAGGGGGGGTCTTGCGCAAGCGCGCGCCGCTGCAACGACCGCCAGTGCTGCTGCCTCCCGGAGCAGAGAGGCAGAAGAGGAGGGAGGGAGAAGAGGGGAAGGGAGGGGGAGGCGGTACTTGGGCTGCAGCTCGCAACCAGAGGCAGTCTCTCTCAGCACTCGAAGGGACCGGGAGAAGCAGCCACGGAGTAGGATGCTCTGCGGGGCGCCCTGAGCCGGGGGCGCTTGAAGCAGCTTCGGAGACTGGGGCAACCGGGCAGCTTTCACCATGCATCAGTCCCTGACTCAGCAGCGGTCTAGCGACATGTCCCTGCCCGATTCCATGGGTAAGTCTAGCCGCTTTTCCTCCGGGCGGGGGCAGCCCCGAAAGCTAGAGAGCGGGAAGCGGAGCTAGGGGTGTCCACGCGCCCCAGCGTCTGGGTGGTGGACTGGAGCCCCAGGGGAGCGGCCCGGCTGCGGCGGGGGCGACGCGCGGAGACTGGAGCGCTAAGCTTGCGTGGAAGTATCCCTGCCCCGGAGTGCGGATATGTGCGTGTTTGTGTGCGTGTGTCTACAGACTTGCAGTCGGTGGTAAATCCCAGCTGTCTGGGGATCAAAACACTTCCCTGCAACCTGCGTCTTCGCTTTCCATTCGACGCTCCCTCTTTGCAAAGTCCTCCTCACTTCTAAGAGTCACAACTAACGATAATTAGATGAAGCGGCGTCCTCGCCCCTTCCCAACTCTCTTGAAGCTGCCCTGAAATTTAGAGCTGCGGTGGTGGTGGTGGGGAGGGTGGCTTGTACCTCGCTGATGGGGGGGGGGGGCGTTGCGCAACCATGGGGGATGGGCGAGGGTGGTGGGGGGAGAAGAACAGAGGGGGGCTGGGGCTGGCAGGAGGGGAATTCTTGAGGAATCACTCAAGCCCAGCCCTGCCGTCTGCAGCGGCAGTATCAGCAATCCTTGAATTTGATTCCTAGTCTGCTTCAAATACACGGAATGTGCGTGAGTGTGAAAAGAAGGGGGGGGGCGAGAGAGCGCGAGAAAGAAAGATCGAGCGCGAGCCCGCGCATCTTCTGAAGTCGCGCTTTTCCTCTCTGGGAGGAATGGAGGGGGAGGGGCACCTTTTGACACCTATCGTCATCGAAACTGGGGGACGGCTACCTTCTGGCACCAACTTGGCTGTCCCTAGAAGCTGCTTTTTGGTAGTTACAAACAAAAACCAAATCCAGTCCACCTCAGCTGTTAGGCACCTTCCCAAGCCCTATGATTTCACTGGGCGGAGAAATTAATTCGGAGCCCAGGAGAGCGGGAGGGGAATTGTCAAACCATGATCCCACCTAATCTTAAAATTCCGCCTCGATACACTTCCACAAAATCGAATTCTCTCTTTCCAACATACTTTACCTTCTGCAAAATCCCTCTGTCCCGAATTCCTGGCATCCAATCTGCTCAAGTCTTCTCCGATGAATTTGCGGGAACATCTCGAGGGGAGGAGGCGAGGAGAAGATTGAACCCCCTGTATGAACCCCCAACTGCCTACAAAAGACTCAGTCGCAACAAAATTCGTTCACTGGAGGGGCCCCACAAAGTGTTATCTACTGGATTGTGGAAAGATCCGTATTTTCAATAGTTTCGCATATTCGGTACAATAATTTGCTCTTTTTCATTTTGAAGGGCGTAGCTATTTGCAAAGCGGTACAAATGAGGCCAAGGACGTGGGTCCGAATCCAGATCCCAGCAGTATGAGGCTCCCTCTCACCCCCAGAGCTCGCTCCCTCGCGCGTTCTCTCTCTCTCTCTCTCTCAAACACACACACACGCATACGCGCACACACACACGCATACGCGCACACACACACACACACGCGCACACACAAACACACACACACACACACACACGCATACGCGCTCACACAAACACAATGCACTCCTTACCTTGGCCAGCTGTGGCGCCAACGCAGCCCTAGCTCCTCCACGCCAAGCTGTTGCGCGAGGGAGGGCTGGGTGGAAGAGTGCGAAGGTTCCGCGGCGTCCATTCCCGCTGCGGGTGACAACCACCTGCAAACCAAGCCTCACCGCCCCAGGTCCGTCTGCCTGCGGGGAGTGGGCAGGTTGGTGGCCCAGGTCTTAAAGGGTTGTTACTTGGCACACTGGTCTGTGGGTTGGGGCACAAGATAAACAGAGTTCTTTCTTGGGCTCCCAGGACCCTCAGCCAATCTTGCGTTTCTCGAAAGGTCTGTGCAACAAGAAACTGAGCGGGCTTCGCCCAGCCTCGACACTGCGGAAAGGAATCATAGATCCCATATAAACGCGGAGCCGGCGCCATGCATTCCGCTTTTTAAAGTCCGCAGACCGACGGCACTAGCCAATTCTTGAGTCGAGTGGTAACCCTGGGTTTCCACAGTTTGGACAGGGGAGTCTCCCCGGAGTTCCCTGGCGTTGGTCCCGTACAGTCCAGGCCTGAATCAGCGTCTAGGCTACTTAGGAGCTACTCCCAGTTAACTCAGCTCTGGCAACGCCACCTTCCCTTGCATGGGGGGGGAGCGGGAGAGTGGGTGGGTGGGTTAGTGTTTCAGCCTCCAAGGGCAGCATTTCTGAAGGGATTTCTTCTGCAGTCAAGACAGCACCTCAGCCAAAACAATAAAATTTATAACACACAGACACACTGCACCAAGGTGCCTGCACTCTACTCTTGTTAGCTGCCCGGGGATGAGCGTTTAGTCCCAGCCTCAGAGCGGAGCAGGCGCCCTTGGCAATTATAAAGATGGTAATTTGACTCCAGCACCCCTCCATCCCCTCCCAGCAACCCCCCTTCTCCCTTTTGGCAACACCGCCCCCAGGCGCTAAGGCACCTCTACTACAGCAGGGTATTATTACTTCTCTCCCAGATAACACATTTGTAATTCACCAGCGGCCTTGGATGTCTCCATTAAAAAAATTGACTAAAGGCGGGTGGTGGATTTCAGCGCCTTTAAGGAAATGTTTGGGAGGTTAGCAGGGCCTTGAAGCTCTTGTGTGGGCAGCCACCTGTTTCCACGGATGCTCAAAGCTGGGACTTCCAGAGACCCATCCTGTGTGGTAAAGCTGACTAAGGTAAGCATATCCCAATCGGTTCAAAAGATCAACCCCCAGAATCAGCCAGTTGTCAACAACACAGTGTACAGGATAGGAGACCGGGCCCCAGTCTTTGCTGCACCCCGATAAAGATTACACACTCTACCTACTCTCTTGGGAGGGGGTAATCAAGAACACGTACAAAGTAAAACACAAGTGAGCAGAGACAACATCCTACCTTCTAGCAACCCACACCTCGGGTCCTGTCCCATGCATAATCCCGGAACTGGTGGACATCATACGGGTTGTGGACCAGACCCACAGTTACAATTGTAATTGTAGGAGTTGCAGTTAATATACTTATTTAGTAAGGTATCTAGGAACTTAGGGATATGAAGTAATGAGTGATTACAGGAGAGTGGGCTTGACCCAGAAAAAGGTGAGTTTTGAGCAGGTTTCAAAGGAAGGGACTGACTGAAATTTGAAGACCGCAATGCAGGTGGGGGATCTGATCAGTGGGAAAACCCAGAGGAGGGAGAAGCTGGTTGTATTTGGAAGGGAGGAGACAGCACATAATTAGGCCCTTCTTGGGCTGAGCATCCTGGTCCTCACAAATCTGGGTGGAGGTGGGGCACTGCAGAGATGGAGGGCTGCAGTAGTTCTGCAGGGAGGCAGGGGTTGAGGGGCAGGCAATGCCAATGATGAGATTTCAGACTCTCTCATTGCTGTTGGTTACAGGGGTTGTTGTTGTTTAAACAGAAATACACTGGGGAGTAAGAGATACTGGGGTTGTGACACTAGTTGGTCAGAAGGCTTTCAGTTCTAGGGAGCCCGTAGGTATACCCTATTTTTAAAAAATCAATTCTATAAGCATAGCCTGTATTTATTCACACAATTCCTCCCACAGCCTTTTTGATCCGAAGAGAAATAATTCTGAGATGTTGCCTCTTGTTTATTCAACAAGTGCCTACTGCTTACTACATATCGAACACCATGTTAGGCACTGTTTTCAAGTACCTGCTGCTTTATTTAAGTACCTCATGGTGTCCAAGTTTTTTGATGTGTTGATTTACTAAATAAAATTGGAATACGATGGTTCTGTGTTCACAGAAACATCTAAGGCAAGCTCCAAATTGTACCCTAATAAGAATAGAGCTCTATTTCTCCCTTCTAAAATAAAACAACCAGCAGGAAAATGTCTTAAGCAGACACAATGAGCCACCTTTTAAAAGCCCAGGCCACCCCTTCAGAGAACAAGTATGTCTTGCTCTAAGTTGATGTGAGTTTCATTAAGTCAAATTGACACCAAAGATAAATTGAGAGGTGATTCTTCATTTTCAAAAGGCTCTACCAGGGGGTTTCTTAAAACGGTCCACTCCCTGAATGCAGCTGGAAACAATTTCATTTTACACAATTATGATTCTTGTAGTGTAAAATAAGAGGCGATTGGGGTGGGGGTGTGTGTGAGGGGACGAATATTCCACCTAGTAATGGGAGAGTTTCTTAGGAATTTTATTCAAAGAAAATCCTATCTGGAGGGAAAGCCCCTGTGGGGCTGTAGGATCTTTGCTGGGTTTCTCAACTGACTGAATTTTCAATTCAGGTTCTAAAGCAGGGGAAAAAATAGATTTTCAAATGACACCATTGTGGCTTGCTGAGTCACTTTTCTGACCTGGCTCCTGTGCTTTAAAGAGTTAGTGATATTAGCAAAGAAGACCCAAGAGCTGTGAATAAGATTAAAGGCTAGTTGGTGTGGAAGGAGAAGGCGAGTGAAAGAAAAAAATTAGAAAGACCATGCATACAAACACACTCCTCCAACTTTAGTCTCTAAGGTTACATGTTTTCTGTGTAAGGTTTAAGACACTCTTGTGTCATAAAGATACCCTTGGTGTATTCAAATGTTCCTTCACTCTCTTTTGAGAATTTGGGGCAGGGGAGGGCTAGAGATTGTGTGAGCGACAAAGGAGAAAGGAAAACATGAATGGTTCGTATATGTTAGAGCCCCCCTGTGGAATCAACTCACAGATTTACTGAGAAGTAGCAACCATCAAACACACTTAGGGACCCTGGTTTAGAGACTCATTTAGGGTCCCTCACAATCAAGAGGAAGGATAACTAACCTGCAGGTAAATAGAAAAATGAATCCCGCTCCCCACCCCCACTCCCACACTGCCCTTCTATTCCCTCCCCAGCACCAGACAGTCTGGATCTCCCGACTTTGTTCATTGTGACCACCAAGAGTCAGCTCGCTATTTGCATCCCGAATAGCCCCCTCACACAGAGGGCCCTGATGTCACAGGTGTCTCTAATGGCTTGTGTGTTTTTCCCCCGTGGAGGCTGGACTCAGGTGTTGTTGGAGAGGGTCCTCATCTCCCCAGTCTCCTAACCGCTCCTCTCACGGTGAGACTTGGGGCTTTAGTATGTGGGTGCCCATAAACGCTTAAACCACTTCTACATTTCAATGTAAAATAGCCTTAGAATACTGCTATATTAGAAATGACCCTGATGAGTCACGTCGCTCACTTCCGAGGCTGACGTCAGGGGAGACCGCCAGCCCCTCCCATCTCCAGTGGAGCCTTCGGCAGGGGCCGCACTGGGGAAGACAAGATGGATGGTGGAGCTAACCCAGGGTGGCACTCCTGATGCTTTTCTTCCTTGCGGGAGCGGGTGTCTGCAGGGGGCTGCAAGGCCAGCCACAGCCCCTCCCCCTCACCACCGCCAGGCCTCCTGGGTCTCGCCTGATTTTCTCGCCTTCCTCCCCCTCTCCTCCATCCTCTCCCCTCCCTCCTAGCGGTGCAGTCTGGGCGGCTTCCCTTGGCTCCTGCTTCCTGAGGCTGCAGTGAGGCCTCCCAGCGTGAAGGGATTTCATGAACAGACCCAAGTGGTCTCTTTAGGGCCATAAGTGACAGTCAAGGCATCTGAGTGAGCCACCATAAGGCCACCTGAGTGGGCCCCCATAAGTTTGCCCACTGCGTCCTTCTCCCCGCTCTCCCCACCTCCACTAGAGAACTGGACTCTCACACCATTCCCCATTTGCTTGGATTTTTGAGAACTCCTAGGTGGTAAGTCTCCCATGGTATTTCCTGTGGAGAGACCCTCTCCCTGTGCCAGAGAAATGTCTGCAGAGTGGGGAGCGGTGCTTGGTTTCTTTAAAAAAAAAAAAAAAAATTGAAAAGCGAGCCTAGATATCATTTTTCTATCCGACTTAATAAGCCTGTTTTCGAAAAAAGTATTGGTTTGCACTATCATGTCTGATAAGCCCTGAAGAGGAGAATGAGTTTCTCATTATTTATATTTATGTCGCCCTCACACAAGCCCAATTGTGTATAAGTTATAATCCTCCCCATCTTCCTCCCGCGATATATATCTTTGTAGACTAATGGGCTCCAAACACTTACTTTATTACACACATTTGTTATGGGACAAATCTTGCCAACATACCATTTTAAAGTTTATACATTAGGTAGCAAATGTCAGAAATAAATGAAAAAAAAAAAAAAATCCCGGTACCTGCCTTGGTTCTGATATTTACACTGAAAATGAAATTTCATATCCTAGCTTATGAAAAAAAAACATCTTAGGTGCACACTGGCTTTAAAATATTTTCGTTTACTATCCCCACACATACACTTCCCATTTATCTTATACCTTACAATTTGGCCTTAAAAAAAAAAAAAAACACTCTACTAAGTGGGCATGACATCTTTTATAGAATGCCAAAAGCACAAAAATTTGTTTTTATATGACTGGTGAAATTTCTTCTGTTATTTTCAAACTTGAAATATATTTTTTATTATAAAAGTGGCACCTGATGACTGCAAAAACTAAAGGTCCATTCCTTCACCACAATTCCCCTCCTTAGTGAGAACCCCAGTTGCCAGGAGTAGGAAAGGAAAACCATCCTAGTGTTTTTTTTTTATTTTTTTTTTAAGTCACTCCCTTCCCTGGCTGAAATGAGCAATTTCAGTTTCTTTCTGTGCTTTCAGGAGCCTTCAATCGGAGGAAACGAAACTCCATCTATGTCACCGTGACTTTGCTTATTGTGTCCGTGTTAATTCTCACAGTTGGCCTTGCTGCGACCACCAGGACCCAGAATGTGACTGTTGGAGGTTATTACCCTGGAGTTATTGTAAGTATAGAAGGTGTAGGTAGGGCTCAGTAGCTCGCTGGTTACAGAAATTTGGGCTCTACTCTGACAGTTTTCAATTCTTAGTTTGTAGTGTTTGCTTAGATTTCCTCCTTTATCTCTCTCTCTATTTATATAGACAGGCAACTATGAGCCTGTTAAGAAGAGCCTGTTAAGAAGAATCAGAAGAATCCCAGCACCATTCCTAACTAGCAGTGTGATCCTGAGCAATTCATCTCACTCTTTAGGACCTTGGTTTTCTGGGATAGGAGATGTTACTAACTAGCTAACTAGCAGTGTTTTTTTTTTTTTTAAATTTTATTTTGTCGATATACATTGTGGCTGATTATTGCTCCCCATCACCAAAACCTCCCTCCCTCCTCCCTCCCCCCTCCCCCCCAACAATGTCCTTTCTGTTTGCTTGTCGTATCAACTTCGAGTAATTGTGGTTGTTATATCTTCTTCCCCCCGCCCCGGTTGTGTGTGTGTGTGTGTGTGTGAATTTATTTATTAATTTTTAGCTTCCACCAATAAGTGAGAACATGTGGTATTTCTCTTTCTGTGCCTGACTTGTTTCACTTAATATAATTCTCTCGAGGTCCATCCATGTTGTTGCAAATGGCAGTATTTCATTCGTTTTTATAGCTGAGTAGTATTCCATTGTGTAGACTAGCAGTGTTAACCTTAGGCTAAGGTCCTTTCTTTCTGGGCCTCTGCTTTTCTATATATAATAGAGGTCACCTGATCTTACCTGAAATCTGAGGACTTTGGTAACTTGACACACTATGGCCAACAACACCGATCTCTAAAGTGATCCTGCACTCCTATCAGGAAAAAGATGTGGAAGATATACTTCTAAAATATGTATATTTATTCATTTATAAGTTATATGCATGTTTACAAAATTTATACAAAAATGGAAATTCAAAAATTAGATAAATATGAAATGTGCTATCATTTTTAATATCTTCATATGAACAGTACCTAAAATGTCACAGGATGGACGATATGCACTTAGTGTGAAGTTTGTCAGTAAAGATAGTGGCTATAAATCCTTATTTGAAATGGCCCACTAGATAACTGTGAATATTTTTGGCTGACTTCTTATCATCTATGAATAGATTGTCGTTGGAATCATTGTTTTTTAATGTCAGTTTCACAATGTGGCTGACAAAAAGCTCACTCTGGGAGCTAGAAGTATCAACTCTGCCATTTTCTTGTTGCTCACATGTGCTTACATTATTAGGGTCATCTTCAATTTGTGGTTTCTCAACAGGAATCTTTTCAAACCTTTTGTCCATTTTCTTGGGACAAGTTTAGTTAAAACTGGATAATACAATCTGGGCACACATAAAATGCCCCACCATCAACCCTGGGCTGCATGGTACTTGCCCTTCTTCCACAGGATAGCTCATCTGATCATCTGACATTCACACCCATGGAGGGTGCCAGTGACAGCCTGTTTACTGAATAATAACAATGCTTGATTTCTTTTTTATTATTTTAAATAAACAATAAATAGGAAACAAGTGTTCTAATAGTTTTTTTCTCTATATATTCCACTTTGGAGACCACTGAATTCATTTGGGTCTACATATAGTGCTGTTGGACCCAAAAACCTAGCCCTAGAGGTTAGATCATATTTTTAACATCAATTAAATTGCTCCCCAAGTGTAACTGCTAGAGAACAGGAAGGCAGTTTAGGACGGTTTATTTTTATTTATATTCTAGGACGGCAAAGAGGTCAGATGTATTTTTGTTGTTGTTTTGTTTCATTTCTTTCTCTCTCTCTTGTTTTTGAGAGGTGGGGGTTGGAGAGAGAAGCAAAGAGAAGGGAAAGGATTAAAGATGATGACTTGAAAGCCAGCGCTGTGAGTGACCAAGCCTGGAGCCTGTTGCCTAGGTCACCAATTTCATTCCACAGTCAGCCTCCTCAATAGCCCTTGCAACGAAGCTGGGGTCTGATGTAGGCTGTGCCTTCTGAGAGCTGAAAGCTGGACGGGGGAAGAGGGGATTGGGGGATGGGGGTGTAGGGGTGGGAGGGGGCGGGGCGGGAATGGAGGGGGAGTTTCTTCACAGCTCTTGGGCAGGCTGGGCTCCCCTCAGCCGAGGGCACGTGTCCCACAGACACCGTTTGGTGCCCTCTGTTAAACATGTGATGTGAGAACTCACCCAGTTCACTTCCTGTGGTGAGGCAAGAAAACCAGTCATCAGCAGAATTGGGTTTTATTTTTAAACACAAGCAAGGGGAGAGGGGAGGAAAGGAGCGGGTAAGATAGCATTTTGGTGGCTTGGAAAAGCAATTTATAGGGTCTGTGTGACTTTGTGTGCTTCAGGTAGCTGCTTTAGTAAAATATTTCTGACTGATGGGCAAATGCTCAAGCCAAGATTCAGAGTCTCTGTGGGTGAAGGGAAGGTATTTTCCATGTCATTTAAGAGTATGAACTCTTATTCATGAACAGTGGCTATGAACTTTCTCTGTAGAATATCTGCCTGTGGGTGGCTAGGTTGGAATACATTAACAAAGGAAGGAGGGAGCAAGATTGCTGTTGTTCAGGTACCTGATGTTCAGCTAGCACTGGAAGTTGAAGCAGTGGGGGCGTGTGTCTGTGTGTGTGCGTTTCACTAAAAGCTAATATGGATGTGTTAATAAGAGAGCCATCCCTAAGGACAGTGTGTCCCCATGATTTAACCTTTAAAAATTTGCTCTCACAGTTCCTGTAGATCATTTCTTTAAAATGGGTTTTAATTATAGAAAGTGAGGGGGAAAGATAGCAGATTGAAAAGCAGATAAATCCATTTGAGTTTATAGGTCAGATCATGTTGTAACAAATATGATTATGACTCATACATCTGAAACAGTAAACACCTGAGAATTAAGATTTCTCTGGGAATGGGGTGATTTCACTAATTGAATAGTTTGGTTATTAGGGAGGTACTATATAAACTCTAATCCAGTGGTTTCCCCACCATGGTATGAATAAGAATGATCTGGTGAGCCTGTAAAAAATGCAGATCTCTACTTCCTAATTCCAGAGATTCTGACTTGGTAGGTCTGGGTGGGCCCCAGAAATCTGAATTTTCATTTCATGAGCTAACTTTTGATTGAAAAAATAATAAAGGTGGAATCTACATTTTAATAAGCACCCCAGGAGAGTCTAATTCAGGTGGACCAGCAACCACTTGGAGAGCTAAAACACAATATAAAATATGCTTAGCAATAAAACTAGAAGAAGCATAATGTGGCATTTTAAGATTCTGCACTGTCAAATCGATCACTTTGAATATAAATTACCATTGTATAGAACTTTGAAAAATTTCAGGTTATTCAGAACTCTGCTATTTTGGACTCTGGTTAAATGTGTTAACAATACATGACAATTTAAATGTTCAAAACAGACAAAATAGAGAGATGTTATTAGATTAAAAGACTCACCGTACGATTCATTTAAATATTGAGATCTCAGGCATTTACAATGTAATTCAATTTGCGTAACTCTAAGTCATGTGAAACTTTTCAGGGGCATCTTTATTTTGCCAAACGAGATGCTCTTGCACAGTGTTGTGCATTATAATAGCACATTAGCTACTGTACCTGAGCTAGAATGTAGTATCATCATTCTAAGAGACATATGTACACATGCATCTTTAAAGATGTGCTGAACTGTAAAGTTTTTAAAAATTAAGACTGACAAAGACAGACAAACTGGCTTAAGATTTTTTGCTGTCCTTGAATATTCAAGATATATTCCATTCCAGAAGAGTTCTAGTGAGCTTTCTACTCTGAAGACCTAAAAATCCAAGAGCCTCGGTTGTTGCATGAAGCTGAAAAGGGCAGGTGAGAGAGGTTGCTCCTTCTCTGTACAATTCCCCTTACATTATATGCAGGAGAAAGGAGCCCTAAATGTGTTTCCCAAGCACCCTAAGAGATGGAGTTGGCCCTCTGATCAGTAGGGAAAGCCTATTATTATTGTATATCTTCTCAGCTGTTGTGCTGTAGGGCTTTCTTTCAGGAGAGAAACCAGGGGTTTCTGCCCCATTTCCTGGGGGCTAAGTTAATTGAAAATCATAACAGAGGGTCGGCCCGTGGCTCACTTGGGAGAGTGCGATGCTGATAACACCAAGGCCATGGGTTCTGATCCCTATATACGGATGGCCGGTTAGCTCACTGCGTGAGCATGGTACTCACAACACCAAGTCAAGGGTTAAGATCCCCTTACCGGTCATCTTTTTTTTTTAAAAAAAAAAGAAAGAAAATCATAACAGAGTTATTCTGGGATATTAGGAGACAGGAACAACAGTGATCATTCAAAACAATCAGGAGCCCAGAAACCTTGTCTAGGCCAATGTGGCTTCAGCTTCACATGTAAAGACTCTTTTGATAAGTCCAAAAAAGTTTGATTAACTTAACTGCTCAGGAAATATAAGGAGCCTGGATAGTGGGATTTTGTGGTTTATTGTGAATTAGGCAGAAACTTTCCACCTCGTGAAAATGTTGAAAATGTTTCTAAAATTTAATTCTAAAATATAAATTCCTAACTTAATAAGTACACTTTAAAGATGAGACATTCAAGTCCATAATAAAACATGAATTTTTACACTAAGTGGGATGAGATTATAAAATAACCTCAGATCAGTTCAGGTTTTGCCACCAAGTTAGTTACAAAAACTCATTTGGTTTTAAGAGTTTTATAGATTTCAGGATTATGCAAAAAAAAAAAAAAAAAAAAAAAACGTGTACTGATTTACCTAATTATACTATGACCTCCTTGAGCCTGAGTCTCATTGGTTTTGGTATCATATCCCACCCCACTTCCTGGCCTCCAAATCACAGATTGAACGCAGTGCCTGCCACAGAGTAAATGTAGAATTAATATTTACTGAATGATTAATCCTTCTGAGCCTCAGCCCTGGGTGTCTGGAAGAGTGGGTGGGAACAGGCATAGATGATAGGGTCCAGCCCAGAAAGAGCCCTTAAATCTGACTTTGATTTCTAACTATTTGTCTTTTTTTCTTGCACAAGTGGAAGGCAACTAAAACAAAACAAACAAGACAAACAAACAAACAAATTTGTTCAGGTAATGGGGAATCAAGATGGCAGTCCAAAGGTCTGAACATTACATGATTCCATGAAGTTCTTGACAGGGGACCACAGAAGCTTACCTCTCTGAGGTCTTGGGAGAGTAAACAGTTGGTTAGAAGCAGCTGCCCATTTTCAGGAAACTCTGTTGGTTTTCCCTTCCTTATTTTCAGCCTCTCAGCTCTTCCCCAAGTAGGATTTCTCACTCCATCTCTGCAGAGAACTTATTCCCTAGGGGACAATAAGGCTCTTGTTGCTTGAAGGTCACTATTCTACTAATATTGGCCACACATGCAGCGAGATGTGGATGAAAGAACACCAACTGTTGGCTAGCCAGTCTTGGCCCTGCCATTAACTTTCTGTAAGAGGGGATAAGTTCTTATAATACTCTAGGCCTCCATTTTATCCGTCTATCAAATGGGAATAGTATAAGCTCCACCAAACTCCATAGCATTCCTGTGACCAAAATGGGAGGCAAGTGCTTCTTTAACTGAAAATGCTTTTCAAATGTAAGGTATTTTAGTGACAATGGTGAGTGAATTCTTCCAGCCATGACTCAATAGATATTAGTTCCCTGCCTGCTGAACTCTATCCATCCTTCTAGCCCATATAAAAATGTCTCCTCCTCTACAAAACCTTAGAATTACTATTTATTTAGCAGCCTATCTTGTGCAAGTCACACTACATACTTTATCTCATTTAATCCTCACAGCAACCTTGTGTGGTACATACTATCGTGATTCCCATTTTATATTCCTCATATATATGAGGAAATGAAGCACAGAGTGGTTAAGGGACTGGCCCAAGGTCATACAGTTTATAAGTAGCAGAGCAAGGATATAATCCAGAATGAATTATTCCCTGCTTATAAAGCTCTCTGTTTTTACCTTGCCTGTGGTTCTTAAGCCACAGTTTGTCTCTCCCTCACTTGACTCTTGGAGGGCAGGGGCCATGTCTTCTTATTCATTTGGCATAAAGGGATACTCAGTGAATGTTAGCAAATCTAATGGACTGGAGTAGAATAAAATGGAAGGGAAGAGAGGGAAAGGGAACTGGATGAAGTAGCTGGCTGGCCTAGGATTTCTGGTTCTAGAGTGCACGTCTTTCCAGTCAACTCCACAAGGCTTCTACCACCTCTTCTGGTCACTGCCATCAGAGTTATTTGAGAGTGCAAGGAACAGCGAGTGTCTTTGCCTCCTGTCTTAGGGTAAAGACTGCTGTCGGAGTTCAGGAGACATTCTGTGAATATCTGTGGAAGCTGAAGAACTGTTCAGTAAAAGGACTTATTTTCTCTGTAAGAAGCTGCCTCTGAATTTCTCTTAATCTCCACAAGTGGCCCACGGTACCATAAGCACAGACTATTTGTAGAATTCCTCCTAAAAAATAAAAGCTGTGGAACATATCGGAGGGAGAGATAAGATAGAACAGGGACACTCTCTTATCATGAAATAGACAAATAATGCTAGGGTTTTCCAGCTTAAATCAGGTTAGAGTGGTTCAAAAGTTAAATGTCTTTAAAAATAGTAATAGTAAAACCACTAGAACAAAATAATATTTACTCAGTACTTACTGTGTAACAGTCACTGTGCCACGTTCTTTGAATATATCATCCTGGCTAATCCTCACAAAAGCCCTATAAGGTAGCCGGTACTATGGTCCTTGTTTTGCATATAAGGAGACTGAAGTTTAGAGAGTTTAATCAGTTTATTCAAGGTTACACAGATATAAGTGGAAGATATGGGGTTGGAAGACAGGCTAGTGTGATAACCAGGTTTTAATCAGTGTACTTTATGACAACACATTCTAATTATATTTGAACTAAGACCTGGTGGGAGACAGGCATAGTTGAATGAGGATGAACTGTTGAATGAGTATATTCTCGGTAGAGTCTTGAATGGTATGGGATATACCGTCAGGTACTTCAGCTTCTGTTTCCCAAGAGGGGGTGCTGGCTGAGTGGCCCCACAGAAGGAGTTCTTGGAAATTTGCATTCATTTCTTCCCTTCATTCTCTTTCATTCTTGGGGTCCTGAGACAATGACCCAGTCCCCCTATACTGCCCCATCAAACTTTTGCTCAGTGCTTGAGTCCATTACATTTCCAGGCCTAGGTGTGAGGCTTGGTGGTCTGAGACTGAAACAGATGCTCCTGTGAGCCAAGGTAAGGCTGCAGAAGGAAACCCAGACCATTAGTGAGGCCAAAGAGAAATGTAACTATATTGCTGAACTTGCTTTAAGATTTATTGGTCCATTCTCACCACTTTTTACTTCTTCCATTTTCATCCCCTTCAACAGCTGTCGGTTAGCCATCATTTTCAGCTGAGACTGGCAGACTCAGTCCACTAATGGCAGAGCTGAGAAGGTGGTGGGATCTGCTACACCGAGCCATATTCCAGCCACTTAGACAGGGAAATTGTTTTTCAGGGTTTTACGCTGCCATTTCTGTTCACCCTTTAATGAATGCTTTCTGTCGGTAAATGAAGGAGAGATGGAAGAAGAGGTGAATAAGTGCTAACATAAATTGCAGTGGGTCAACCACAGATACAGGCCTTCAAAAAAAAAGATCTTTTTTTGATTTTATTTTTTTAGTGTGGGTTAAGGTGATTGCTGATTTCTAAAGTACTTCCTGAGTTTTGTTAGTATGCCGGATGCATCAAAAATTGCTATTGCAAACCTGTATTTTGTAATCCATGCATCAGAGTGGAAGGTCTTTTTCAAAAAAAGATAAAGATCAGAATATAATTTGTGCATTTCACCATTATTTGTCTCTTGCTGACTCACCAATCACATGCTGGGTGATAGATATTGAAATTGAAATAGGTAGGCTCTGAAAAGCTATGGTTGACATTTACTTTTAGTTTTGGGGCCCTTGAGTTTCCTTTTAGGTGTGATTCATAGCTACAAGAGAAAATTGGCAAATGGTGGGAGAAAATACTTTTAATTGTACATGTGGTATTAGTGTAAGTAACAACTGCATGTGGCTTTAACATCTCTACCCCAGTTATTTTTCATTACCCTGAATCATATTCAGGAGCTGGAATGACTGTGTGGTCAGGGTGACTGTCTTCCCACATGCTATGTGTGCCATGTTGCTTTGCAGCTCGGCTTTGGATCGTTCCTTGGAATCATTGGATCAAACCTTATTGAGAACAAACGGCAGATGGTAAGTTTTCATTCCTATAGAATCAAGTTCTTCATCTGAAAAAGCTCAAAATTTATGTGGATAAGTAACACATCTCTTAAGTTTGTACGAATTTGGTCACAAAAGAAACTGCTACTTTGCCTTTTCTCCTAAGCCTCCAGGGAACTTGTTTTACAGAGGCCTTGTGGTATGGGGCTTGTTCTCATCTTGCCTGATGCTTCCTCACTGGCCTACCTAGTCTCCTTAAGCCACAAGGAAGAATATTCTGGATCTTGCCCTTTGCTTTCCTCCTTGCTCCCAAAGGAGTGCTCTAGTCTATCCAGTCAGGCTATCGTCCTCACCTAGAATGCCTTTGCTTCTATGATTTCTGTTATTGCAGCCCTGGATTAGTGGTGACCCTTACATCTTCCCCTCTGATACATAACCTTTTGGGAAAGTTTTTGCAGAGGGTTTCTGCCTTTTAGGAGATTACAATCTAGGGGACTTAGATTAAGAGAACAAAAGTACTTGGGACACACATACATACAAACAAAATAAAATTATGAAGCCAAGCTAAAGTATCTCCATTACCCATTCAAAGCTAAATGTGTTGTAAAGTTGAAAGGAAAGATGAGTATGTAACAGAGGGTGAAGCTTAGAAAGTTATATGTCCTAATGGGAGCCCACAAGAGCAAGCTGTTATATTTTCCCAGTTCAATCTGAGAATGCTTCCTCAAGGGCAAGGGTAGAAGGTACAGGCTGAATTGCAGGCACACTGCAGTTTTATAGGTTTGCAAATCAAGATGGTTGGTGAGTGGTCAGATGGTGGACTGATTAGGCTTCCCCTGTAAAAGTCTCTGTGGCATCAACACTTTGCTAATGGGGCCTATTTAACAGCAAGTTTAATAAGATAATGTAATAGCTCCAGGGACAGAGAACTCTAACCATATGTTTTCCCCCAGCGATGTGGTGAATCACCCTCAGAGTAGTTCTAATAGCTTTTTTCTTCCATTTCACCTGGACTCCCCCTACGTCAGTGTGTTTGTACTTTGTTCTTAAATTATTCAAAATAATGGAGGAGTTTTAATTGTAGAGCTGATCATAGCATAGCTAATAATGCCAATTTCATGACATCGTTCATCCATTATTTACCAATTCCCTGTAGTGCTGTAAAGTGAGATTTATGAAGAGAGGTTTCTGAACAACTCCCAAAGGAGATAAGTATTTCCTCCTAGCTTGTCGAGGTGGGAGAACCCTAGGGTGGCCTTGACTTTGGTTTCCTCCATCTCCCTGGAAAGCAGCAAAACTTTAAAGAAGAGAAATGCTGATTCCATCCAGTTCTAAGGGTGAACACAGGCAGATGGTGGGCTCAGATAGCACCTATTCCTGTCCCTGGAAACACATTGAAACACCTACCCCCCCAACACACACATTGGGTTGTAGTATCACCTTTGTAAGAGAAGACAGATTATTAGGAAATTTTTGTTATTTAACATGATTAGAGAATAGGGCAGTCTGATGCAAGCAAACATTTTTTCTTACTTGAAAGTTTCCATATATACCACACAGAATTAATCCGTTTCAGAGACATCAACCCTTGTAAAATGTCCTTGATATTTAAGTCTAACTAAGTTGAATGTCTTCTTTCTTCAATGATACAGAAGGCCGTGTAGAGTTGTGCAGGACCTCAGAATCTTCCTTGTCTTCATCAGTGTCTGCTATACAATCAAATAGCATGTGAGGGGGTGGAAAGAACACGACTAGGAGCTGGTGGGCACCAGGCTCTTCCACAGACTAGATGGAAACCCTGAGTACAGCAGTTCCCCTCACTATACCTCTATTTTCACATAAATAATATAGGGGGATGGACTATATGATGTTAAAGGCTCAACATTTTTCTGGGTCTGAGGATGGAAGGGCCACCCAGTGAAATTCCTCCATAGACAGCATGCTGGATACCAGCAAGCCTCCTCTCCACTTGGTGCTCACAGAGTAAATTGCTTAGCTTGCCCTGAAAATGTAAAACGTGCTTTAGTTGCCCGTTCTCTGCATCACCTGCCTACCCCTGTTCCCACTTCTCCTGCATGTCTGAAAAGAGCATCCCCATGGGGTGGCAGGCTAGAGTTATGCTTTGGCTGGCCGTCTCTTGGGGATTGCCTAGTCTTCAGACGCAGCAAGAGTAGAAGGCTAACAAACACTTCTGTTTTGTTCTCCCCTGCAGCTGGTGGCTTCTATCGTGTTTATCAGCTTTGGTGTGATTGCGGCTTTTTGTTGTGCCATAGTTGACGGGGTCTTTGCTGCCAGACACATTGTGAGTATTTTTGGTCCTGGGTTAAAGTAAATTTGCAATACAGCAAGGCTGTATGTTCCGTGCTGTGTTAAGTGCTATGAGGGAGAAGACAAGGGTCCCTTTACTCAAGGAGCTGACAGTCAAGATGAGGATGCCAGTTGATACACAGGCATCTAGAAAACTGAGTCTAAGCTTGGGGTACAAACTCCAAGTGGTACAAACTGCACTCAGCCATAGTGGTTAATCTTAGACTCCAGAGGTCAGGGAAGGCTTCCCAGGGATGGTAGGGCTAGAGCTAGGCCTTTGACATATTGGTAAGATTTGAAAAGGCAAATATGAGGGCATTGGGGCCAGGGGAATGTCTTGGAACTAGTGTCGTGGGTGAGGGGTTAGGGAGAGAGCAGCAGGAAGCCACATGACTTCCTGAGAGCCTTGAAAGTTTCAGTGGCTCACCTCTCCTTCAACAGCAACAAGAGCAGCCCATGAAGACAGAGTCATCTCTTCTCAGATACCCAAATGTTGCTATCCCTACAACATTGGTTGGAGAGTAATGATGTGATTGGGGATCTGGAGAAAGCCCTAGAGCTAGAAGCCTCCACTTAGAGACCAGTCCTGCAGTTCAGGTGCCAAATGCTTCCTGCTCTGTAGAAACCATGCCTTCAGTAAGGGCCATTTTCCACCTGAAACCCAAACCTGTGTTCCCTCTCTGGAGAAGCCTGAGACTATGGACATTTTTATGTGGCTCTCTATAAGAGCCCTCATTTCTCTTTCAGTGCTTTCTATTTCATAGTATTCCAGATATCTGGCCCAGGGCTGAATTCTTCATTAGGCATAATAAGCACAGTGCCTAGAACCCAGAGTACCTTCAAGGTCTTATAAAAATGTTATTATTTCTTTGCAAATAAAAATGAACTTTGAGGTCAAAAGAAGTTTTAGCATATAATATAAATATATTTGTCTTATAACAATGCAGTCATACACTATCATTAAAATAAATAAAATAAAATTTTTAATATTTTTAATGGAGGAAGGGGCCCACAAAGGCAAAAGAGCCTAAGGCCCAGGGAAGTCATAACATAGCCCTGATCTGGCCCACAAACCAAAATCAAGAGTGAGTCATAGCAACTTACTGAGCCCCACAACAAACTCACAGAGTCATTTTTTTCCCAACTGAACCTACATTGAAAATAAAAGCATCCCAGGAACTAGTTGGAAATGATGTTTTCTAAAACAATTGAATTAGAGCAAAATTGGATCGTTAGAATTTTCTGTGGATCTAATGCTGTTTTATTCCATTTTAATCACTGGCTAATTGTTAAGGCCATCCTGAGGGAGTGTCATGGGTATGGTTGGATCTGGGTTAGGACAATTTGAGACATCATTATTTCAATTCCAACCCATTCTTGGACCCTCCTCCCAGACAGAAGAGTTAGTCTTTTGTTCACCAAGATTGAGGAATTCATATGGTCAAGGCTGTCACCCAAGCAGTCTCTGAAATGTCATCTCAGTAAATAATTTCTGGGCAGTAGGAAAAATAAGGGGTGGGAGAGAGAATTCTTTGCCTGATTTTCTCTCAGGGACCCGTCCCTTCTGATTTTAGCTGAGAACAGCCATTTTTTTCTTCCACAAAAGGCAAATGACACATCAGTAACTTTTGGCATCCACAACTCTACCACCCTAACATAGAAATTCTTATTGTTTTTGTGTATTACCCTCTGAATATATACCTATTACTTAGCATGGTTGCAGTCAATCATAGTATGCATACTACTTTGGATTCAACAGGAGTCGTCTTAATAACAATAATTCTTTGTTTTGTATAATGCATTTAGCTTTTCAATGTGCCTTCACATCTATTATCCCATTTGAGACTCACAGCGACCCTGTGAGGTATGTAGGGCAGGCATTATTATCCCCATTTGACAAGCAGTATTCACTCTGAGGCAGTCTCCATGGCAACATAGGCCTAGTGGCTAAGAAGCCTACAGTAGATTTTGATGGCATCATGAACTAAAATGGCTTCCTTCTTTTCCCTCCTCCTCCCACTCCTAACGTTTTTTTTAAAAAACAGCTCTATTGAAATGTAGTTCATATCCCATACAATTCACTCATTTAAAGTGTATAATTCAGTGGTTTGTCGTATATTCACAGTATGTGCTACCATCACCACGGTCAACGTTAGATTTTCATTATCTCAAAAAGAAACCCCATACACTTTAGCTATCATCTCTTTATACCCCCACTTCCTCTAACCCTAAGCAACCATTAATCTACTTTCTTTTTTTATAGACATACCTATTCTAGACATTTTATATTAATGAAATCATGTAACATGTGTTCTCGTGTGACTGACTTCTTTCACATAGTACAATGTTTTCAAGGCTCATCCATGTTGTAGCATGTGTCAGCACTTCTTCCCTTCTTATGGTCTAATATTCTGTTGTGTGGATATACTACATTTTGTTTGTCCATTCACCAGTTCATGGACATTTGGGTTGTTTTTACCTTTAACTATTATGAATAATGCTGCTATAAACATTTGCACACAAGTTTCTTCAGGGACATGTGTTTTTATTTTCATTTCCTTTTCACCTAAGAGTGGAACTGCTGGGCCATAGCTAATTATGTTTAATTGTTTGAGGAACTGCTGGACTGTTTTCCAAAGTGGCTGCACTGTTTTATGTTCTCACTAGCAGTGTATGAGATTTCTGATTTCTTCACATCCTTGCCATCTCTTGTTATTTTGTGACTTTTTGATTCTAGCCATCCTGGTGGGTATGAAGTGGTATCTCATTATAGTTTTGGTTTGCATTTTCCTGACACTCCTAATGTTTTTGATCATTGGCCTCAGTCAAAGGCAATTGGCAAAAATCCAAATTATATTTACTGAAAGTTTCCTCTAATGATCAATCACCTACTTACCTGAATCCAGGCCTTCAGTACCTCCTGTAGTTAGTGACCTGCGGTATAGCATTTGTCTCAGGGATTTGGGGTAACGCTGGAGAAATCTTGAAGAAAATATTTCTGCTTTTACTATACCTGGCCTACGACATCTGCCAATCCTCACTGATACCCAAAGAGTTTTGAGGAAGGAGGCTTTATTAATCTGTCAGGCAACTTAAATTAAAGGCACATTTAGACCCTAGCTAGCTTAGCTTGGGCGCGTTAGAGCCAGCCTGTCCCCTTTACATCATCTTGCCCCATTCCTTTGGCTTGGGCGAATCTGAATTTCCCCTTAAGAACTACCTTTTTTTTTACAACCTTCTATTTGTGTCTTGTTCCTTCTCTGTTGCCTCATATTTCCTTCCTTTCCACTCCCCTACTGTAGCCGTTAACTAGCTGGGAAAGTCACTTTTCTTTCTTGTGCTGCAGTTTCCTTCTATTCCTAATGGATGTAATAGTACTCTACCTTTCAGGGTTAACATGAGGATGAAATTAAATAATGGGTATAAGCATAACCTAAGAGGGCCTGGCATAGAGGAGACGCTCAGTGTAAAGCAATTTTCCTTTCCACCCCTTCACTCCATAGTTGGTGGCCCTTCAGATTAAAGAAGTTGCCAAGCCCTGGCTGAGTGAACTTTTCTCACCTCCCAATTACCTATTCTTGCTCCTCTTTTGGAGCCTCAATGAAGAATAGCAGTCAGAAGCAGCAAATGGACAACCACCACATGTCTGTCTTCATTCAGGACAATTGGTGGCCAAATGCTTTTTGCAGAAGCAGGAGGTCAGGAGGGATATGACCAACACATCAAGCCTCCTCTTCTGTAAGATAACAATGACTCTGCCATTACCCAAACATGGAAAATAAACCCTTCCGGGTGTGAGCATGAGAGCCCTCATTCCTTTCCAGCCTGATTCCAGGCTAAGCTAATGGGGCAACGTGCTTTCAGAACATCGAGCAGCCAGGAGGTTCACGTAAAAGTAGCTGATGGAAAGTCCTAGGTCCTTGATGGGGTGGCCCACTAGGAGGCAAGAGGCACTTGGGTGCCAAGCACAGGAGATGCTAAATCACATGTGTGGGGAAAATCAGCCACCGGGATTATCGGAAATATCAAGAGAAGTGGGGGCAGAGAGGAGGGAGGTAATAGATAAATTCCCTCTGCTGGGGTACTTTGGCCAAACCCTTGAGGTCAGTTTGCATAATGTCCTGTCCTAACCTGACTTTGGCAGAAGCCCCCTACCACTGAGGGGATGTTTAGCATCAGCCGTGAAAGTGAACAGCATCCTTTGCCTGTAAGCTTCCAGGCCGCCCTGCTGTTGTCTGTCTCTTCTACCCCAACCCCCATGCCTGAGACCTCCCTCACCAGGAAGCTGGCCAAGCCAGCAGGGTAAATCAACTGTCCTTGAGCCCCATGTTAGTTTTCTGGGCTTTAGCAGAATTTTTGAAGTTCATTGGCTTTATCTAATCTGTGTAGCTGAGTGAAAATGGTTCATAGTTCAGTTGAGTTAAAATCTATAGCAGTCTCAGTAGCTGCCCATCATCATGGAGCTTGCTTCCTGAGCTCTTCCTTCTGAAAAAGCCGTGGAAATGACAGCAGGGAGTACAAGACAGCCAGCCCTAGTCCTGTCTTTAGGTGAAAATGAGATTTTATTGTTGGAGTGTCATGTCACAATAACCTGGAGTTTCGAATCTTGTTCCCTGGGGACTGTTTGCAAGAAGACAAAGACTAGAAGTAAAGGAAAACCAGAGAGGAAATTTCAAGAAACCCATTTCTCAATCAATATCCATCTCTTATTAACTGTGTAGCCCAATAGAAAGCAGTTATTAGAGCATTTTTGTCTGATTCTCATATTCTGTCTCTTTAGATGGGCAACTTTCAGAAATTAACTGAACCCACTGCCTGCTCTGATATGTGTATGTGTGTGTGTTATTTTCAAATCTTTTATTACCAAGCAGAGCACTTGCTGCTTTATTTTCCAAAGCCAAAACCCCTTTGGTTTGGTGTTTCTTTTTCCAGGATCTGAAACCACTCTACGCTAATAGGTGCCACTATGTCCCCAAGACATCCCAGAAGGAAGCTGAGGAGGTGAGCAGAATGAGGCTGCATGTTTACCTCCTGGGAAAGTCTGCTGTTCTGCCTGAAACTACCTTGCTTTTACTTCTTTTCATGGGCCTCAGGTTCATTGCTGGGTGTCTGTAGCTGATTTGTTCAGTGGGTCATAGCACAGTGCTAATGAGACCATGGTCATAGGTTAGAACCTCAGGAGGCCTAATCAGATTTGTTCTGTGGCCACAGGCTGCTCTCTGACCCCAGCCAGCAGCCTCTCAGTGTTTGGCTTTGATCCCGAGAGGGACAGATAAGAGTACAGAGGCCACAGGGCATGCCCCTCCCCCTTCTCTATGGATGATGGTTTAGTTGTCTGTACATGGTGCCCAGCTAGAAGAAAAGCAGGAGCCCCACCAAGGCACTAGGCCTGGACCAGGGAGGCAGAGCCTGGGTCCATGCGGGAGGGGTCTGGAGGCCGGATGAGGGTTATTGAGAAGTCTGGTCCACCTCGAGACTCTGGGGAGGCCCAGATTGTCAGCCTGGTCCCTCTCATGACACTCCCAAGAGGCCAGCCTCATAATGCTTGAGTGGGCACATAAAAGTATCTCTCTTATCCCACACAGCTCTCTTTGTGTTCTGTGTCACCTCAGGCAGAACGAGAGGCAATGGGCAGTGAGGCGAAGCACGGCTCCAGCTCATTTTTGGAGAGGTCTCATTTCAGTACACAATAATCCCTCCCTATCCCACGGGTTCCTTCATACAAAACTCTACCTGTGCTTCCAGGAACCTTGACAATTTGGTACTCTATTTACCTCATATTGAAAGTGATAAACTTTCGAATTGAAAATGGTAAACTTGTGATTGGGAAGAGAAAAGGAAGACTAGTGGATGTAAGATGGACACTGCAGTGCACAACTTTAGGGGAAATCATTTTACATAAAATACAATGTGAATGGTGCTCTCGGAGTTAGGCAAAGTGATGGTCCTGCTCCCAAGGCACCGTGGCAAATACTTTTATTTTGGCTCTGCCATCCACTTACCTCCTTTTTCTTTTACCAATCACTAATTTTCCATCTTTCTAACTATTCTTGGGTTAGAAGGGAGGATTAGAAATATGTACATGCTAACAGCTTATCAAAAAGGCAATGAGCATTTAGATGAATGCTCATATAGAGATATAGAAAAAAGTGTCCATTTACTATGAATATTCTCTATAACAAAGCAAAACAAATTTACAAGTACTTCTTTGCATCCATATGGGGGGAAAGGGAGAGCCTAGAAAATTTTTTGTAAACAATAGACAGTAAATGGAAATGAATTTTATTTTTCATGTTTTAAACATTTTTTGTAAACTCAAAATGTGTAAAATGTCATTGCTATTGTCTTGATTTCATCATGATAGCTTTCTTGTGTTAATTTGGTAACTGTAAAAACATTAATAATTATTAATATTAATAATATTCCATAGGTTCACTTGTAACCCTGGTCCCCCTAACCCTATTTTTCCTATGTAAGGTCATAAGTTCCTCAACCAAAAATTCTCCTTCCGCGAGGGTTATGAGGAACCTTACCCAGGCAGCTAGAGAGGTACTACTGTACTTCAGAGTGCATGTGACAGCCCCTCTGTCTTCCTTCCCACCTGATCCTCTTTCCTCCTGTACCCTTATTTCCCCTCCCTTTGTATCCTTTTTGCCTACCATCCATTTGTTCTTCCGTCTGTCCTTCCATTTGTCCTTTCTCCTCTCCATTTCCACCAACAGGGATGGGGCACTGAGGGCTATGGCTGAGGCTGGAATCAAGCCCAGCAGCACAGTGACTTGCCTCATGCGCCAGTTCCACCAGCTCCCTGCCCAGCCCTGTCCCTCTCATGTGTTGGTACGTTCATTTCACAGCCATCCTTATCGTCTCCATCAGTCACCAACTTGCACTTCCAGTCCCAGAGGTCCTGCCTCCCATCCAATGCCAGCTCATTTTCTCACTGTTGTGTATCCTCAGGTGAACTGCCCTCACCTCAGCCGTGGATTCTGCACGCCTCGCATCCGGGGCAACACCTGCTTCTGCTGTGACCTCTACAACTGTGGCAAGTAAGTGTTGAGCCCCAGGCACAGGAATAATGGTTTGACCACACTGGGCACTAGAAGGGCTGAGGGTGGAGAAAGGTGAATGGTAGTGATCAGAGAAGTAGAAGACAGGCATTACCTGCTTTCTCTGTGCCAGGCATCATGCTTAGTATGTTCACATACTCGATCTTACTTAATTCTTACCTATTAGGTACATAGAGTTATTCCCATTTTACAGATGAGGAAAGTGAAGTCCAAAGGAAGGAGACAGCTAGCCCAAGTTCACACAGAACTTGAAAATGGTAGAGGTAGAATTCAAACCCAGCTCTGTCTATGTCCAGGTTCAACAACATTCAATAAAGAGTTATTATGCACCTTCTCTGTGCCTGGCCCTGTTCCAGAAACTGAAGATTCAGCAGCAAACAAAATAAAAGTCCTTGCCCCCATGGAGCTTATATTCTAGTAGGGGAGACAGTCAATAAACACACAAATATATAATATAATGCCAAATGGTGATCAGAGCTCTGAAGAAAAAGGAAGCAGGAGAGGTAGATAGATAGTGATGAGGTGGGGCATGTATTCATGTGCCATAATAGACAGAATATCCAAGGAAGGCCTCTTTGAGGAGATGACATCTGTGCAGAGACCTGAATGAAGTGAGAAGGCAACCCAGCTACTTGGGGAATAGTGTTTCAAGCAGAAAGAATAGCAAGTGCAAAGGCCCTGAGGTGGGGGCAGATATGGTGCTAGTTCTGCTACAACCACTCTGGCTCTCTGCCCTCCAGTTGCCAAAATATCATTCATTCTTTCTTTCAAAACATATTTAGGTGCTAATAACACAGAGACTGTGACTGAGGAGCTCTCAGACTACTAGAGAAGATAGATATATGAACAATTGATTGCAATATAGTGTGATAAACATGGTGGGGAACTAGTGGATGTAGCAGGGACCCTGGCGGCCCAAATGAATGAAAATCAGAGTTTGCTGGGGGGAAACAGTGTTAAAGAGGAGGTCGTGTGGGAGTGGAGATTTAAAGGATTAGTAGCGAGTTAGGAGACAAACCAAAAGAGGGTAGAGGTGGGAAGGATATTCCTAGCAGTTATTAGGAGGTGAGGGGTGGAGGTAGTTATAGAAGGTGTGGTAGGAGGTGAGGACAGAGTTATAGCCAGAGGTCAGATGATGAAGAGCCCATTGGCCATAAGAATGACTTTGGACTTGACCCTGTAGGCAATTGGGAGCCATTGAAGGGTACAGTATGGAAGATGGACTTGAGTGGTTAGCGACTGGAGGCAACTGGGAGGCTACTGTGAGAGTGCAGGCTGAAGAAAAGGGAGCCTAGATTAAGTTTGTTTGGGGACAATAGAAAGCAGGGAATATTTTTAAGAGCAATTTAGAAGGTGGACTTGACAGGGAGGTGTAAGTAGGTGATGCAAAGCACGAGTGAACACACCTTCATGTGGGGTGTGTCAGCCATGCCTGCCTAAGCAGGTGTTTTCTTCAGACGCTTAGTGCGTGAGAGCATGAGAGCTGAGAGCCGTGGGACGGAGGGAGTATGGGAGGAACTGGCAGAGGCAGGCTGGATGGAGCTAGATTCAGAGACGTCAGGTGGATACAGCCCCCTCATTCACTCTTGCTATTTGGGGGCCAGTTTCTCTGGTTTGAGGATTAAGACCTGACGGACTGGAGGCAGGGAGGAGAAGGGAGAGAACACTCACCAGCTCTTTACCTTCTTTGTCAGCATCAGTCTCATTTTGTTGAAAGGTTTGGCGATATAGGAAGAGAAAAACTTAAAGACTCAAATGAGGTTCAGGGATTATCTGCGGGGGTTCAATTATTCATGTTGCAAAAATAAGTAGCACTTATTGACCCTTGCCCTCAAGAGGTTACAATTTCGACAGAGACATCATGTTGGCCTTGGCCTTGGTTGTAGCTCCAGCACCCTAAGGACTTCCCTCCTTAGCAGCGGTGATTGAGAGCTGGCTATAATTGTACTTTCTGAGCCCATCCTTCCAAAATGATCAGAGAAGTAAAGTAGGTTCTCAGGGAATTGGGGTTATTCTGCTTTCTTTCCTCTTGCCTCCCTTTACCTCTCCCTCCCCTGCTCTGTCTTCACTTTTCTCTCGTCCCTCTTCTATCCTCCTCCTGCTATCCTCCTCCCTTCTCCTTCTTGCTGCTCTCTCCCTCTCCTCTGGCCCACTCCCTTCTCTCTTCCCATTTCCTGGCCTCCTGGGTCGGGAGCTGGGAGCTGGCCAGAACTGGGCCTGAGAGAGGAGAGAAGAGGCCCACTGAGAGGGCCGAGCAGTGATTCCTTGCAGACACACCTTGCTCTCTGTGATGGGTGTGTTTCCCAGAAAGGTTTGAATACACAAAATCCTACTTTAAATTCCATTTAGCTGAGCCCTCAGGTGAATTTTTTCTTTTTTTGAAAGTGGAAGCTCAGGCCCAATTTATCTTCCTGTCAATCTGAACTTTATAACTGATTTTCTTACTTTCTTAAAGCAAGTTATACCGGTATTGTCTTCAAAGTTCTAAAGGAATTTTATGAAAAACTCCTAAACTATGGGCTCCTTAAGGGCAGGAAGTATGACTTCATCTTATCTATATATACTGGCCCCAGCACAGGGCTGGGCATAAGTAAAGAACTGATGAAAAGGGAGTGGCATTTGTTGAAAAGGAACAAAAAGAACTCTCTTTTCACCAGACTGGACTAGGCAACTGAGTGGGGTCCTGGGAACACTGCTCCTAAAGATCTCCAAACGTGGAAATGGCATTAACCTACCTGGCTGCCTGGAGACCAGGCCCAAGCATCTCTCAAAGCCCTTCCCCAAGTTTGTAGTGCTAAGATTCCAAAGGCAAATTCAGCAGAAAAGGACTTGATTAGGTTTTCATCAGGAAACAGTCCCACTGGGTCATAAACCCAGGCCATAAGGCCGAAGAAGGGATGATCCCACCATAAAGGGAAGTGTTTCCTTGACTGGAGGCTTTTTCCAACCAGAGTCAAAGAGACCTAGACTCAAGGCCTAAATATAGCTGGCGACAAGCATGCTGAGGCCTGGAGACTTTAATTTTGCCGAATGCGTATTTGTTTCCCTCACATGAAGCCTATTTTTAATCAATTGCCAGCTCCTCCTGTCCATTTCCTGGAAAGGAGGCCAAGAAAAAAAAGTGGCAACAAAAACATCAGGCAGTCATTTGTACAGTGCTATGGAAACAGACTTTCTACAGTCCCCTCGAACCCACAGACCTTCTTTGATGTCAGGGGCGGTGAGGTTTTAATACCAAACATAGATTATTCCATTTAGCCTTGTACAGGAAGGTGGCTTTCTCTAAGACACAGCTCCTCAGCAATTGCCTTTCAGAGTACGGGTTTTTGTCTACTCGCTCGTCTTTGGAGAGGTCAAGTCAATATCACGGGTTTTCAATGTGTAACCTAAAGGAAATGAAAGGAGATGGGGTGGTTTGTAGATTGCTTCAGCTGGTAATAAAATGAAAAAAGATAACTTACTTCCATTCGTTCCCTCCTTTGACAAACTTTTATTGAGCTCCGACTATGTGCCAGGGACTGTTCTAAAAGAATAGGTATCAATAAGACATGGTTTTTCCCTTAAGGAACTCAATTTACCAGGAGGATTGTATGGACGGGGACTTGAATGGTTATTTAGAATACATGCAGTGAGAGAGAGATGCACAGAGGCTGCCGTCTCCCAAGAATTGGTATTGTTCCAGGCTTCTATTGAAGAGCAGAAGGATGCCCTCCTGCCTTATCCAAGATCTGCTGCCTCCTACTTTTGTTAAGTGGAGACTGAAACACAGAGATGTTATCTGTTTCTCCAGGCCCAACCAGCAGGTTGAGAGCAAGGGGGTGAAAGCCCATATTGGGTAATCAATCTCATGATCAATGCAATGATCAGTCTTTGCACTCATTTACTCATTCACCAAGTATTTATTGATGACCTTTAAGGTTTCCACCACTGTTCTAGGCAGTGAAGGAGACACAAAGAAATGTAAGAAATGACCCTTGCCCTCAGGAGGTTACGATTTCGACAGAGACATCATATTGGCCTTAGCCTTGGTTGTAGCTTCAGCACCCAGCACAGTACTCAGCACTGAGTAGGCTCTCAATACATATTGGACTAAATAAATAATCGAATGATTGACATATGCAAAGTGCCAAACTAAGAAGAATAGACTGAGGCTGCAGGAGTACAGAGAAAAAGCTAAAGAATGGGCCACTGGAGTCCTTGGAAAAGGTCCTATTGAAGCTTTTAGCAGTGGGAGAGATTAGGACAGGTAGAGAACAAAAGGATGTACCTTCCATTTAGGGGGAGAAATCTGAGCAGAGGTTTGGAATATGTAAGTACCCAGCATGGCTAGTTTGGGGCTTCTGAGGACTCCAGGCTGGAGCGTGGACTACAACTTGGGGCTGGATTGTGGCAAACTGAGGAATTTGGACACTTTTTCCTTAAGGTAATGGGGAGCCATGGTATGATTTTGATTAAATGAATGACATAGATTCAAAAGTGTTTTAGGAAGAGTAATCAGGCTGTGGTAGGGTCTAGTAAGAGGGCCTTGCAGTCGTGGAGGTGTCGGGGGTGTGGGGGGAGCAGTAGGAATGCAAAAGAAGCAGTTTCAGAGGAAGCTCTGGCCAGAGACTGAACCAAATGGAATCATGAATCTTGAACAGAAACAAACCACATTAATTTGCTAAACTCTGAACCATAGCTAAGTATTAACTTTCTTTTGCTTTATGGTTCAGTTAAAAAAATCTAAATTGCTGCTGAACCCACTCAAACTGAAACCAAACATATATTCCCTAAAATTATTGAATATTTTTAAACGAACCACTAACCTATCCCCATGTTGTGGTTCTGTGCTTTTAAAGCATTAATGCCTTTAAAACAGGATTCAAAGGTTTGAATTGTGCTTCCAGAGGCTGGCTCTTGGATGGGACGAAATGTAGCTACATGTTTTAGTGGGGGCTCTTATTATGTGCTGGAGTACTGCTTTCATGCATGCTCTCATTAAATCCCCAAGGCTCAGAGAGGTTAAGAAAGTTGCTCAGGGTCAAACAGCAAATACATGACAGAGCCAGGATTCTAATGCAGTCTGACTTCAGAGTCTGCTATGGCCTACCACCTGTCTATCTATATATACTACCAGTCCACCCTTGCTGTTTTAGGAGGTAGGCGAAGATAATTTGTGGGATGTCAGAAGCTGAGTCCGAAGCCACTAAGGTGCACCTACAATCCCACACTCACCCTTACACATAGGCCTTCCCTTTTCAGGGGATAGCCCTTGTACTGCTGTGTCTTTTATGGGCAGTAAGTAATCTGTGTATCCTCCCTACCCCATCCCCGGGGTACATTGCCAACTAATAGGAAACTCTCAATGTATGCTTATGGATAGGCTCTTCAGATGTGCTCCTGAAAATACTGAAATCTAATTCAAGTCTGATGAATTGAAATACCCTTAAAATTCCACTGTGGAAACTTACTATTAAAAACAGTGGATCTCAAACATTGGTGAGCTTGTTAACGCAGATTCCTGAGCCCTGCCCCCAGAAATTCTGCCAGATTTAGTAGGCTGGGCCTAGGAATCTGAATGGTTAACCGTCTCTTTGTCAAAGACACATGCAGGCTTGCACAGAGACACAGAGATACCCACACACAGATAACACACTGACACACATAGGCCGGCACACAGACACAAATGCAGATGATTCTGACACAGTCTGTCCTGTAAACACACCAATTTCGATTCCTTAGAGAAACACTGACTTTAAACAATACAAAAATAAATTCGGGGCTGGATGGTTAGAGCATGGTGTTGGTAACATCAAGGTCCAAGGTTTGGATTCCCATACTGACCAGATGCCAAAAAGAAAAAAAAAAAAAAAAGAAAGAAAGAAAAGATAAATTCACCTGTAAAGTTTAAATGTCTTTTGTTAGGTGAATAATCCCTCCCTAATTCATTTTGAAGATTGACCCTTAATTTTTTTTTTTTAACAGCTATCCTGATGCCAGGGCATTTGGTTGTGACTTTAATTTTAAGAACCTTAGTGTTTTAGATTCATTATCAATTCCAGTGGCCAAATTGTAATTTAGTTTACAACATCTAGGAGGACAGGAACTTTTGATTAATTTAACAGGTATTTATGTAGCACTAACTATGTGTCAGGCACAGCAATGAACAAAAATGAACCAAGTCCCTGCCCTCATGGAGCTCGCATTTAAGTCGAGGAGGCAGACAATAATGTAGTAGACACAGTAAGATAATTTCACATAGGAATGAGTGCTACAAAGGAATTAGAGAAGGATAATGTACGAGGGTACTTTTAAAAGTTCATGGAAAAATAGAATTAGAAGATAATATGAATCTTTCCATGAACTCTTTGAAGACCCCTAGTTAGTTAACTAGGGCTGCCATAACAAAGTACCATAGAGCAGGTGTCTTAAGCAACAGAAATTCATTTTCTTACGGGTCTGAAAGCTGAAAGTCCAAGATCAGGGTGCCAGCATTGTAGGGTTCTGGTGAAGGCTCTCTTTCTGGTCTGTAGCCTCCTCTCTGTGTGTTCACATGACCTTTCCTTTCACACTGGAGTGGGGAGGGAGGGAGAGGGAAGGAGAGAGAGAGAGAGAGAGAGAGAGAGAGAGAGAGAGAATATCTCTTCCTATTCTTGTGAGGCCACCAGTCCTATCAGATTAGGACCCCACCTTTATGACCTCATTTAACCTTAATTATCTTTTAAAATCCTTGTCTACAAATATAGTCACATTGGGGGTTAGGGTGGCAACATATGAATTTGGGGGGACACAATTCAGTCTATAGCAAGTACTGTGGTAGTAACTGGGCTGGGTGAGGAGAATGTCTTTGGACAGAGTGGTCAGGGAAGGCCTCTTTGAGGAAGTGATATTCTGGTTTTGTGCAGCAACTCAGCATTAGTTCCTTATTGGGACATTGTTTTTTGTTTTGAGAGGGGAGACACTGAAGTCTTCAAAGCCTGAGTTCAGATCCCAACTCTATCACTCGACTTGGGCAAATTCTTTAACCTCTCTGTGCTTTATTTCCTTCATCTGTAAAGGGGAATGGTGATAGTACCCACTTCATAGAATGTTGTAAGGATTTGCAGCCCTGTCTAATAGAACTTTCTGCAATGAGGGAAATGTTCTGTGTCTGCTCTGTCCACTACAGTAACCACTAGCCACATGTGACTATTGAGCTGAGCACTTGAAATATGGCTGGTGAACTGAACAATTGAATTTTAAATTTTACTTAATTTAAATTAATTTTAAATTTAAATAGCCACATGTGGCTAGTAGCTACCATATTGGACAGCGCTGATTCAATGAATTCACAAATGTAAAATGCTTAGCACTGTGCCTGGTACATTGCAAGCATCAATAAATGCTACCTAGGATTAGTATTAGTGATGGTTACAAGTGTTTCTCTGGCAGGTAGGAGTTGGTTTTTTGTTTGTTTTTTTTGGATTAACAGCAATCACACTTTGATTTAATATAAGGTCTCCCTCTCCAAGTGCATGGCTATGATGTCTGCCCAACTGTCTTTTTGCTGAGCTGCATGCTAGCCAGATCCCTGGGGGGACAACCTAGGGATTGACTGGAGTGTGCTTCTCCCTGTCCAGCCGGGTGGAGATCACCGGTGGGTACTATGAATACATTGATGTCAGCAGCTGCCAGGACATCATTCACCTCTACCACCTGCTCTGGTCTGCCACCATCCTCAACATTGTCGGCCTGTTCCTGGGCATCATCACTGCTGCTGTCCTGGGAGGCTTTAAGGACATGGTAAGGAAGGAAATGATTTTCTGTTTATGTTCTTGAGGCACATTCTGGGGGTGGAGTGAGAGGGAGGCATGTTCTCAGTTTCCCCACTCACATTGGTTATGTAAACAGTCTTTCATACTCTCCTCCCCCCACACTTTTAGTGGAAACTTTTTGGGTAGTTTTTTCCTCTAACAGACTTTGGGAGAGGCAGGATGAAAGAGGGTTTTTTAGTTATAAGTAAGATTAATGCTAGTCTCCCTCTCCCCAGGAATTTCATCCTGGAGTTTCTCCAGAAAGAGCATTTGGGCTCTTTTCAAGGCATTTGAACAGCCAGCTCTAGATGAAGCTGCTTGCCAGGTCTTGCCTTCAGCCCCAACCTCAACCTCAACCTCAGCCTCCCCACGTACATTCCCCTTCCTCCCTTCCAAATCTTTTCCATATTGGTGTGTGTGTCTGCAAAGACACACCAGGACTCAGCACCCTGTAGGTGCTCCGTAGTAGTAGGCTCCTCCCTTTCTTTGCTTTTAAAACATTTCTAAGCATTTATTTGCTTATCTGATAAACTTGATTTCTAATTATGGCGATTATAGTTTCGAGCTATGGTTATCAACCTAGCTTCATATTAGAATCACCCAACGTACTTCAAAAACAGAGAAACATTAAAAAACCCACGAGATACCTGGTCCCCTTCTCCAGATATTCTGATTTAATCTGTCTAAATTGAAGCCCACGTATCCATGTTTTTTTTTTTTTTTTTTAAGGTCACCAAGTGATTCTGATCTGCAGTTAGAGTTGAGTACCACTGCTTTAAAAGAACTCCACATGTATTTAGGGAATTATTTTATGCCTAAAAGGGGGTTTTCCTTTGACCCCGGAAATGAGGCAGGCAGCCCCTAGGCCCTTGGCTGTTTCTGTCCCATTTTGGGGTCCCCAAGGAACAGGAACCTGAAAGACAGTTTATAATTTGATCCTGGATTGTCAAAAGGATGGGTGATGGAAAATGAAAGATGGGGTAGAACAAGAAAATCAGGACTGGGCTGACTGGAAGTATTGAGCGGTCCTGCTGATGACCCTAAGTCAAAGGAAATCCTTTCCTGCTTGTCCCCAGTATGTCTTTCTCTCTCTTTTTTCTCTCCCTCTCTCATACACACACTTTTCATTCCCATTCCCCTCCCTCCATTCCGGAAAGCCCAAACACTAAGGAATGGGGGAAGCATTAAAGTAGGTGGGGCCCTAAGAGGGAAAAGGATTTCCTGTAAGCTTGGGCCTGAGGGAGCTTTTAGGTGAGAGAGCTGCTGAAAAGCTGTTTCTGGGTTGGGGCTTCTTTGGGGAACAGAATGCCCATTGTTCTAGGAGACTTTTTCCAGGGGGCAGGTGAAAGTGGAGGCATTGTATAGAATCTGAGCTGCTCTGGCTGGAAGAGAAGCTCCCTGGGTTGTGGAGCTGAGGAGATGAGATCTCAGGACGGGTGTTAAGAGCTCAGGTGTTCCTAGAGCTTTCAAGGCTTGGGTGGCAGAGCTACCTTGATGCACGATGCAGTAGATGGTGGCCACTTGGTAGGCTCCATGGGGTTTCTGCAAGTCTTCCCTGTCTCCAGTTTTACCCCACTGTAGGTCATATTGCGGAAACTTCCACCATTTTTGATTTCTTATTTGAAGATGGGCATTGTCCTCTTTCTCCTTGACCACTTTCAAAATGCATGTATTAAAAAAGAAAAAGGCTAATACACCACCGAAGTGTTAATAACTTGAGTTACTAACTTTCATTGTGAAGTGTTTGATAAGATCCTTTTCCATGGTGACAAAAGGAATTGGGATTTGAAGGCAAAGGGCACCTGGGGAAGACGGGGAGGCTGGGTGGACACCTTTCTTTAAAAAATTTTTGGAAATTGGAAATAAGGGAGGACTGGGTAGGTGATGTGCTAAAGAATACAGCGCTGCCAAGCTTTTGGCCTTAACTTCAGATCTCTGTTCCCACACTGTGCCCTTTTTTAAAAAAAAATTGAGATGGAAGACACAAACACAAAATTGACCACTTCAAAGTATACAGTTCAGTGGCATTTAGTATATTCACAGTGTTGTGCAATCATCACCTCTATCTAGTTCCAGAACTTTTTCATTACCTGAAACCTGTACCTACTAAACCATTACTCCCCAACCCTTTCCCCTGAGCCTGTAGCAACCACTAATCTGCTTTCTGTCCTATGGATTTACCTATCCTGGATATTTCATGTAAATGGAATCATACAATAGGTAAACTCCTGTGTCTGATTCCTTTCACTTATCATAATTTTCAAGATTCACCTACCTTGTAGTATATATCAGTGCTTCATTTCTTTTTATGGCTGAATAATATTCCATTGTATGGATATACCCCATTTTGTTTACCTTTTTATCCATTGATAGACATTTGGGTTGTTTCCACCTTCTGATCTATTATAAATAATACTGCCATGAACATTTGTGTACAAGTATTTGTTTGAATACATGTTTCTAATTCTTTTGGGTATTTGCTAGGAGTGGAATGGCTGGGTCATATGATAATTCTATGCTCAACTTTTTGAGGAACTGCTAATTGTTTTCCACAGCAGCTGCACCACCTTACATTTTCACCAGCAGTGTACTGGGGTTCCAATTTCTCCACATCCTCACCGACACTTTTTTTTTTTTTAAATATAGGCATTCTTTTGGGTACAAAGTAGTATCTTATTGTGATTTCGATTTGCGTTTCCCTAATGACCAGAGATGTTGGGCATGTTTCCATGTGGGCAGTTTGTATATCTTCTTTGGAGAAATGTCTATTCAAGTTCTTTACCCAATTTTTTTTTTTAATCGGGCTGTTTGTGCTTTTTTTACTGAGTTGTAAAAGTTCTTTATATATTGTGAATATAGACTCTGATCAGATATATGACCTGCAAACATTCTTTCCCATTCTATGGGTTGTCTTTTAACTTTTTGATAATTTTCCTTGATGCATAAAAGTTTTTAGTTTTGATGAAGTCCAATTTATCTATTTTCTTTTTTGTCACTGTGCTTTTGGTGTCATATCTATGAATCCATTGCCTAATTCAAGGTCATAAAAGTTTTTCCCTATGTTTTCTTCTAAGAGTTTTATAGTTTTAGTTCTTACATTTAGATCTTTGACCTTTTTTAATTTAATTCTTATATCTGGGGTGAGGTAGGGGTCCAACTTCATTCTTTTGCATGTAGATATTCAGTTGTATCAACACATTTGTTGAAGAGACTGCTCTTTCCCCATTTTATGGTCTTAGAACCCTTGTCAAAAATCAGTTAATCACAGATGTATAGGCTTATTTCTAGATTCTTAGTTTCACTGGTATCATGGATCTCTAGAAAAAAGGGTTTATTGATGGTCTGTCCTAATAGGTGCAGTGATGGTCCTTTACTCTCTACAAAGTGCTTTCGCACAACTACTTTCTTCGATCTTCGCTATTATACCTTGTGAGTACTGTCCCCATTTAACAGATGAGGAGACAATCTAAACGGGGTTAAGTGACTTGCTCAGAGCTAAATAGCAGAACTGGGACTGGAGCACAGATTTGTAAGATGCTAGAGCCTTTGCTCTTTCTACTCCATCCCAGCTGCCCCTATCTAATATTTGGATATCCCTATCTGGTTCTACAAGTGTTTTGACAGACATTACTTCCTTTGTTTAGTTGCTTTCTTTCTTTTTTTTTTTTTGACAACTGGCTGATAGGGGAATCTGAGCCCTTGACCTTGGTGTTACAACATTGTGCTCTAACTAACTGAGCTAACCATTAAGCCCCCATTTAGTTGCTTTGATTAAAAAAATTAAAAGTGAGTTGTTTCCAATTGTTGGGAGTTTCTTTAACCATAAGGGAGGAGAGCAAGGGAAGTACTGAGCATTATCTAATGCCAAGCTTGAGAAATCTATCAAGAACTAGTGGGAAAATGAAAGACGAAGGAAAGCAAAGATCAGGGAAGAAGATTGATTCATGAGCTGAGAGAACACTAGTGGGGGTATAAGATGGGGACATCAATGAGGAACCATTACTTAGATTACTTTATTAAAATGAGAATATGGTACAGAAAGTCCCGAAACATCATCTGGGTAAGCATAAGTAAAATTCTCGGCCTAGGTTCAAATGTGATGGTGACTTGTGGAGTGCCTCCTCCCTGAGTAGAGTGCCCTGGGGACTGCAGGGAGTCCCAGAGGTGCTGGCTGATGGAAGCCATTTTCAGGGAGTGGAGGACAGGAGCCAAGGGCCATGAGCTGGCAGCATTCAAAAGAATCGGTGAGGGGTCACCATTTCCAGAGTTGTGGGATCCTGAAAGGAAAAAGGATGTCTTTATTCCTTTACCAGAGGTGAGAAGGATCTTAAAGAAATGTTTGATGAAGTGTTTATTGACTAAAAATATGATGATTTGAGATGAATCTTTAAAAAGTGAATATTTTTGGCCATTCTCTTCTAATTGGTGTCTTTGGTTTGGAGTAAACTAGAGAGGAATAAAAATGGTATTCTTTCCAAAGTCCACAATCATTGTCTCAGAATAGACTCAGTTTTGTCCAGGCAAGACTGCTTTCACCATTTCCGGTGCTACCTAGTAACCTTTTGTTTTACTGTAGCTCAGAATGCTACTGATCAACAATGGGGGTCTCACAACTTAAGCTCCAGAATTTTAACAGAAACACACACACACTACTATATGTGCACACAAATACAGAGCCCAAATTTATTGTAAAATCAGAATTATTGATTTAAAACGTAACCCGACCATTACTCTGGGTGATCTCCTTTGCCCTATTCCTGCTCACTCTTCACAGCTCCGCCCCCAACTCCCTCTTCCTCTTTCTTGTTGCCCCGTCCATTTTCTCCACATCTTTTACCCCTGACTCTCTTCTCTTCAGTGACTTTCCTGTGCTTATTCAGTCTTCCTCTGGTGTTTCTTCTGTGTACTTTTCTCTATAATAGTCAACTTCCTTTCAAATATTATCCTGGACACTTGGCCTTGCTGAACACTTAAAACTTTTATAGACATAGTTTACATTTCATGATTGTTTCTTCATGGATAGGCTTAGTTTATTTGTATACAAGAGCGGATTTCATTTTGTAAGAGATGGAGGATGTGTTTTTAATTGACAGAAGGCCAAGGAAACATGTTTTATAGTACTTCCTCAGGGATGAAATTTCTTTTCAGAATTGTGGTGGAAAGGTAAGGGCATTTCTGACTGCTTCATTGGAATGGGCTGAGCCAGCCCTTGGAATGGTCAAGATCTCAGCCTTCTCCCACACATTAGAGAGTCTGACAAACATTTCTCTGGTTGTCTGTGAGCTGCATTGTAATGACTGAGGTTTGTAGATCTTCAAACCTTCTAGAGATGTAAACAGTAACCCACTCCAAAGGAAGAGAGTAACAGAACTGTGTTGAAACTTGCTCTAAGAGAGTTTTCCCTGCCAACACCCTAACATGGTTGCCTGTGCCATTGCCAAAGCCTGCCTACACATTTTCATCACTTGAGAGGAATCTTCTGCTTTTCATTAATGTGACATAGATATGTACCAGAAAGAAGATGCATTGATTTTTTCAGACAGCTCTTGATTATCCACACAAATGGAGAAGTCAATGACATAGAAGATGGAAGTAACGTACCTCATACCTTGACCCATGTGGTACAAAGCACAGTCCTATTTGGGAACTATTGAGCAGTGGTAACTTCCTTTAGCAGTGCTTTGGCCCTGTTGAAAGCAGCGCCTCCATCCAGGACAAGATTAGCTTTAACCCTTGAAGGGCTACACACACCACCATGTTGTAAAAATGATATAAAATTATTTCTGCACTATTTTGTTTGGAAAAAAAAGAAAGAAAAAGGATCAACATACTCTGCTTGGTCTTTCATTTCTTCTATGTATTGCTAGGGTTTTGCCTCTAGCCTGAAGGGCTGAGAAGTGAATACCCTTCATGTCTGCAGGAGAGCTCTTTAGCAAGGTTGGACTATGCACGAATTCTCACAACTTTTATGAACTCTGATTGAAGGCATTCTGTCACAGCAAGAGCAGTAGCCTGTTCAGCCTTGTCTACTTGACATTTTGTATTTTGAGTCTTATTTTTTCTTTTTTATTCTTGTTTTTAAAAATCACATAAATAATGTCAACTTTTCTATAGGTTTAAATTTTTCAAATTATAAAGTTGGGGGAAAATGACACAAAATAGATGATCCTTGATTTACGATGGAGTTATATCCTGATAAACCCATTGTAAGCTGAACATATCATAGCTTCGCTTAGTTTACCTTAAACATGCTCAGAACACTTATATTAGCCTAAACTTGGGCAAGATCATCTAACACAAACCTATTTTATAATAAAACGTTGAATATCTAATGCAATTTACTGAATACTGTACTGAAAGTGAAAAACAGAATGGTTGTATGGATACTTGAAGTATATTTCTACTGACTGCATATCGCTTTCCCACCATTGTAAAGTCAAAAAATTTTAAGTTGAACCATTGTTAAGTCAGGGACTATCTATACATATTAGTTGTAGAAAGTTAAGAGTCCCCATTTACCTCCTAATAATACTCCCTCCCAAGAGATAACCACAGTTAACGGTTTGTTGTGAATCTTTCCAGATTAATTTCTTTGCATTTGCAAATATGTACACATATATAATTGTTTGGAGATATATATATATATATATATATATATATATATATATATATATATATATATATATATATATATACATGGATCATGCTATATTAATTTAACATGGTGGCTTTTTAAAAGCAATTAATGATATATCCTGTACAAATTTCTGCCTCACTAAATATAGGTCCATGTCATTGTTTATCAATGGCTGAATGGCATTCCATAGTATGGATTGGATGTACTACAATTTAATCATTCTCCTAGTGATGAACATTTATGTTGTTTCTAATTTGTGTTTTTCTACAGAACCCAACTCTCCCAGCACTGAACTGTTCTGTTGAAAATGCCCATCCAACTGTTTCTTACTATGCTCGTCCCCAAGTGGCATCCTACAATACCTACTACCATAGCCCTCCTCATCTGCCACCATATTCTGCTTATGACTTTCAGGTATGTTTTGAGAGAAAAGGAACTCTCTATTACCCTTGATTTTGCTCATGCTCTCTTGTTCTGTCTCTAAATTCAATTATGGAACCTTCCCATTGTTTTCATAATATGTATGATGTAGCCAGACTGTCTATCCCTGATGGCCTTTAACAGCCTTGAGGATACCAGTAACTAGCTTAAGGACTACATAGGCAGGCAATGGATGGGAGAAATGGGGAGGGTGGGAATGGCACAAGAGGAGAAGAGATGGAAGAAAAAGGGAAAGAAGGTGGTAGAATCAAGGTGTCGCAAATTGCCTTGAACTACACCAAGGAGGAGAAAACCTGGCTGGGAGATGGAAGCTCATTAGTGCACCACCATGGTCCCCTGTCTAACAGTTGCTTTTTCCATTCCTCTGCCACAGGGAAAGACCTAGCTCTGCTCCTTAGCACAAGGGCATTCTGAGCCACACAAGGATTTAAATCACAGCTGTAATGAACAAGAAGCCCCTTTCTTTTTCATTAGACTTCCAAACTAGGACTACATAGAGAAAGTATTTTTTATAGCACCCACTCCGCCTTTTTGCCCTATTATCACATAAATGAGAAATAATGTTATGACATTTGTACTTTCTATTTTTCTTTTTGAGCTGAGACTAAGTGTAGAAAAACAGAACCAAAAAGACACTTAATTAAAAGATTAATTGTATGCAGATCACTGAACTAGGCACTTTGGGAAAACAAATGAAATGGCCCTTTAGGCATGTACAGTGATTAGAAATCCTTGACCATAGAAGAGTGAGGTTACAGTAAAATCTGGTTAATTTGAAATTCATGAACCAAAAAAAAAAAAAAATCCTTTAAAGAAGGGAAACTCATAATAAAATTGCTTCTATTGATTAAGAGCCCATGAATGCTCCAAGGAGACATAAAAGTATGATTTTTGGGGGTGCTTCCAATTAACCAGCCAGTTTGGTGATATAAAGCCCTTGGGCAACCTAATTTCAGCTTCAGTTTAACAAAATAATTAAAACTTAAGAATCTTACTATGTTGAGTAAAATGTAGTTGTGTTTGGTTTAGATACTGTTGGTAGAGGTCTAGGGCTCTATAATGCAATAATAATACGTATAGTATGAACATGGACTTGTTCACTGCTATAAAATACAGTGCTAGTACAAGAGGGCATCCATTAAAGCTTGGAAAAAATAATGTTAGAATCTGTTTTAAAGTCTACTGTATACACAGGTAGACGATTCGGGTAATTTGTTACCCAAATAGGTGGTATACATTGGAAAACACAGATATGTTCAAGAAGGGCATAGATAATTTCAATAGTGAGAGAGGCATAAGGAATCTTTTAAGAGAACACCAGGATGTTGAAGCTAACACAAGGAGAGTCACCATTTTCTTGGGGACCCTATAATAAAAAGTTTCCCTCGGATAGAGAGGCCACACATAGATCCAGGCCAAAAGGCTTTCTCCATTTTTATATCAAAGTAAATTACATTGATTTTAGGAATTTACACTTTATAATGAACCCTTTAAGTAGGGATCATAATATCCCTGGCGATGTTTGCCACAAACTCTGAGATAGGAAACTCCTCTTAAGGGTATTGAGCCATCTCTCTGTCTATCCAGCAATTAAAACAAGATTAACAATGCCAATGGTGACTCGGGCTGTTGGTTTCAGTTCAATCAATGTTTACTCTGTGTTCCCATGTGCCAGACACTGTGCTAGGAGCTGTGGATAAGAGTCTGAATAAGACAGTCTCTGCATTAAGAGATCTGTATAGGTACTTGGGGGGTAGGGGGAGGTTAGGGAACAGCAGTGAGGACAAAAAAGTAAATAGACTATTACCCAGAGTGCTAGGGAAACAAGGTACCTAACGCAGAGAACGGATCCAGATTTAGCCACCTTGTCCAAACCTACACTATGGTTATATAGTAGTGACTTCAGGGATTATAGACGCCTCTGCTTTTTAATAACAGCTACTATTCATTGAGCACTTACTATGTACCAAGCATTGTGCTAAATGTTTTACATATATCAGCATTCAGTCATTTAGTCCTTTAGGGAAGTACTCTTTTGTGATTGCCATTTTTAGGAGGAGATGACTGAATCGTGGTGAGGTTAAGTGATTCCCCAAAATCACAGAAGTGGTAAGTGGAGCAAGGATTTATATCCAGGGTTTGATTCCAGAGATTGGCTTGAGGGATTCTCTGGAGAAGCTGTGAATCTGAGTGCAGCCTAGATATTTTCCCCAGTTAATTTTAGGATATTGATACTTTCTACTGGTTTAAATTACAGGCTTCCTAATCATGACCTCAGAAAGGTGTCTTTATTTTCTTGTTAAATTATTAAATTGATCTCACCTGAAAAAGGATTCCCTTCCTTAATGCATTCCCCAATTCACAGGCTGTTTGGATAATTCTTATACATCTCCCAGTTCTTTCCCTAGGCTCAAGTTGTCTTTTGTATTTCCTGTTTGGAGACTTTATAGTTATATGGTGTAGGTCTTGAGGGGTATGTTTTTAAATGATTTGTTTCCCTCTAGAACTTAGATGGAGTTTCATTTTAGTATTTGAGTTTAACTTTCTTTTGTTCACCAAGTTCCATTCCCTTATAGTTTCATAGGAGGAAATACCAAGAAAGCCAAAAGGCCGGGGAACATCTGCTTATGTTCCCAGATAAATAAAGAGCAATCAGTAAATGCACGCCAGCTCTGACAATAAAACCACCAGAAGAAAAAACCTGCCAAAAAAAGGCCAGAGCTCCCTCATGCTCTTCTCAGATTGTAAAATGACCTAAGTTACAGCCAGAAAATTGACTTTTAAAGACTTTCTTCTGAATGACTTCCCTATTTTGGTCATTTCCAAATAGGACTATTTCTGTGACTTTGGGTTTGAAGATTTCTGTGTACTTTCTACTCTGAGGCTAATAGAAGGATGAGGAAAAAGACTTAGAGGGTTTTGTTTTAACCCCTCAAAGTCCTGCTCTCATTGGGTAGCTTGGGAAACATTTCTTGTGGTCAGACATGAGCAAGGACTTGGGTATGGTCAGCTGGCCGTGAGGAAGTTTTGAATGGTGAGCTTGGAGAAACAGGATCCTTTCAAACATTGTTGGACTGTAAGGAGTACTTGCTCCTAATGAACTTCCCATACTCCAAAGCAGGAAGGATATAGGCTGAGACTACCTTTGCCTCCTTGCTCATCTCCCCGACATTCACTTCTCTTGCATTTGCACTCATTTCCCCACTACCTTTTCATCTTCAGCCAAGTAGTCCAAATTCTGTAGGGTATAAAGCATCAGTTTCTGCTTCTGCTGGGAAATTAAACCCAGTGTAGCTTTTGATAAACCTCTTAAGGTTCCCAGCCGTATTTCCTAGCCTGGCATACCGGGCCAGTACATCTATTTTACTCTAACCATGGACTGGTCCCTTTCCTGCCCATTGGTGAACTAGCACGTTTAAGCTTGAAAGTCTCAGCCTATGCAAAATGCAAGTGTCTCTGTTCATGCTCTTTATTAAATCACATGAGGGTACACTAGGTTTCACCTTAGCCACTAAATGACTCATTATAAATTGGACCCATTTAATAAAAGGATTGCTTTAATCCTGGGGGAAGCAGTTTATGGCACAGGTTGCTGAGAGACTTAGAAGGTTGTTGCTGCTGCTGCCACTCAACTTTTCCTTTTTTTCCCTCTCCTGCCAAGTTTTGCTTTCTTCTCCTCCTTTCCCTTGTTCCTGTTCCCCTTTTCTTCCTCTTCCATCTACTCTTTTTTTCCATCTCCCCAGCCTTTGCTTTGTTGGGTAGAACAGAGGGGGAATGCAAAGAACCAACAGATCCTGGATTTTACCCTTGGGACACAGCATCTCTAGCTAGTAATTATCACTGGCCAGTTCCACGGCTCCTTTTGGAGTCACTGCCCCACAGTGCTCCTGAAAAGAGAAGCATGCACTGACAGATGCGCACGTTGATCTTGAAGTCTGTGGGTCAGCCATCAGGGGAGGCAGGCTGAGGTGGGAGGTGGGAAAGGAGAGCTGTCTGTATCCCTGGAAGGGCGGTGCTCCTCATTTTGCACCATCAGTCTGTAGGCCACCCCAGCCTCTAAGCAGCAGCTCAGGAAGCTAAAGCGGACTGGGCCCAGCAGTAGGCTATTTATATGCCTTTCATGCTTTGTGGTGCACAAGGATTCAAAGCTGTTTTCCTGAGCTGCCCGCCGCATTAGTAAATTCAGACTCTAAGGCAGGAACAAAAATGCACCAGGACAGCTCCCCAGCTGCAACAAAGCCAAATTTTTCCCAAGGTGCCTGACTGTTGCTAGGAACTACACACTGGTACTGTGGGCCTTTCCCCTCCAAACCCCAAGGATGTGTGGACTACAGCCAGGTAGCTTTCTAGCTCTGCCAGCAACCCTTCAATTTTATCCTTAAGACTCCCAGCATCCTCAGAGGGAAGTGAGAACCACCCTCCTCCCCCATACTTTCCAAACATGAAACTGAGAAGTGAAAACCTGAGGGCCGTTGTACCACTCCCTTTTATTATTGAAGTGTACAACTGCCACCCATGGCAGCTGCTGCCCACAGAAGCCTTTTAATGCCTCTCAGGACAGAACTGCCTTTAGCTCTACTGCAGGAAACTAGCCCCTCCCTTCTGTGGTTGGGAACACCTAAAACTGGACTGCTGCCTCTCACTGTCCCTGCAGTGGGATTTAGAAAGGCAGAGTGCTACATGCCCGGGCACAGAGATTCTTGGCCTTGGTGGGTGGGTTAGGCTCTCCTGTCTGGTTAAGAGGAGAGAGTTTTTAGTGAGGAAAGCAACAGAAGAGAAAGGAGGGAGAAAAGGAGAAAGGGAGAGTTTGGGAGGTGCAAAGTACAAAATTAGGAAATCACTATACTAATGTAACAACGGGTCTCTTCTTGGAGGGAGGAGAAAAACTGAGTTTTTAAGAAGTAATCTGGCTTGTATTGAGTCCACTGCCTCAAGTCGTTTTGCCTTGAAAGGCTCTCCAGGTTCTATGACCCTGTCATTCCTCCACTCAGAGTGAAATAATAAATGGGCTGGGGAAGCAGGGGGATTATGGCAGCTACAGTCTCTTCTCAGTCCTAACATTATGTGGTAAGGGACAGATATTTCAGTGTCTCAAGCAAGACCTAGAGACCTGGACATCCCTTTTCCAAGAGTACAGAGGTCAGGCCTGGGGATAAAGAGAATCAGCTAACTGGTCTCAGGCTCCAGAAACCTCATGCCAAGGCTGACTCTAGATTGAATCCATCACTCCCTTTTCTACATTTATAACTCAAGCTTTCAATACCTCTCTCTTGAGCTATGGCAAGAGCATCCCAACTAGTCTTCAAAGAGTTACTTTGGACCTAGCTACAGGACTGGAAAAATGACATGATCTACTCAAACTCTGGCTAGCATAACAAAGTAAAGGTGTGGCTCCTCCACCGCCCCCCCCCCGCCCCAAATAGCACTTGAACTCTTGAGAAGTTTTGGTGTTTTTTGTTTGTTTAATATATCAGCTCTTCCTAGAGCTGGGACACAACAGAATAACTGCAGTTCTCCTGCCTTGTTTGTTGGCTTATGTTTGTCCTTCCTGAGAGCCTAAAACTGGCCTCCTGCCTCTCACCATCCTTCTAGTCCCCTTCAGCCTTCAGGCCTCACCTCAGTCCTGCTCCACCACTGGAGTAAGGTGTGACCCTATTCTCTGAAACTAGTTAGATTTTATTTTAAAAAGCATTCCAAGTTCATCTTATATATTCCTGAAGTTATAGTCACTCATTCAAGATTTATTTAGAATCTACTACTTTTCACGCACTGTTCTGAGCTCTGGGAGATACAGCAATGAACAAAACAAGCCAACTCTCCTTGAGCAGGAAAATCATTAGGGTCAAGGGTATACATGGTCCCAGTTAGAGGGGCAAATGACTCCTAACATGCCAATTCACTGGGTATATTTAAAAACCCATATCTGCTCCTTTCCCAAAGACTACCAAAGTTAGACAACACAAAGTAAAACTGAATTCTCTCTGCAGCCTGACATATTGCTCCTCATTCTTACCATTGGTATTCTCACCTCCATGCCTTTGTTACTCTTTGCTCTCCAACGTACCCTGCACTTGAGGGTGATCAAGTGGGCAGATAAGGTGGAATAGAAAATGTTGTACTCAGTCAAAAAACTCCAGATCCAAGCAAGCCATTTAATTTATCTGACCTTCGTTTTTTGTCTATGAGATGGGCTCCTGACCACTGTACTACCTTCCTGTGATATATTCTTTTAGCAAGGTCTTTCCCAGGGATCGATGGCTTAACCTCATTAAATGTTTGTAAGGCCTAAACTAGGTTTTTGAAGACTGGTTGGGATGCTGTTGCCATAGCTCGAGGGAAAGGTATTGAAGGCTTGGGTTATAAATGTAGAAAAGGAAATGATGGATTGAAGAGACAACACAGCAGTAGAAGCAACAGGATTTGGTAACTGACTGGATGTGGGGCTCAAGGGGAGGGGAGAATTCCAAAATATCTCTGCATGAGGCTTGCAGCCTGAGTGACTGAGTGAACACGGGACCACCTGTTTCATGTCCCCTTTGTGTGGTTTAGGAGCTCTCTGTTACTCCAAGCAGAAACAAACTTGGTCCGTATTCATTTTTAAATAGTAATGACTGTTTGGGGAATTGCAAACTCACTGCCTAAACTGTTGTCATTTTCTTTTTATTACACAGCATTCCAGTGTCTTTCCATCCTCCCCACCCTCTGGACTTTCTGATGAGCCCCAGTCTGCTTCTCCTTCGCCCAGCTACATGTGGTCCTCGAGTGCACCACCCCGTTACTCTCCACCCTACTATCCACCTTTTGAAAAGCCACCACCTTACAGTCCCTAAAGAGGAATGCTTGCTGGCTATTGAGATTATTGTGGCTTTTGTATTTCTGCTTTAGTGGAAGCGTTTAGGGTACAAAATTTAAAGTGTGACTCTTACGCATAAAGTTTGACAATGGCCTGCCAGGCTAGGGAAAGATAGGGATGAAGCTTATTTATTGTCAGTGCAGAGCAGGGGTGGGTAGGCTGAACCTAGCACTTCCAAAGGGCAGCTCACTCTCTAAGCAAGGTTGTGGAGCCAGCCCAGCAAGAAGCTTGTCATGTTTGGACCTGCATTACCCTGTGCTCCACCTCTATGCAGCAGAAGCGTGGTTGCCATCTGTTTCACTTTATGTAAAGAAGTGTTGTCCTCAGGCCTTTGGCAGATTGCCACCTTAGCACCTTGGGTGAAGCACCTGGCTTACAGGGCCCTATCTTTCCCTACCACTAAAGTCAGTCCCTAAGGAAAACTTCCCAGCTGATGGGGCTACATAGAAGTCCCAATACAGAGAGTTCTGGCTAAGATTGTTTGCTTGTGTCTGGGTGTTGAAAAAAGCTGCCCATATCTCCTACTTCTTTCTTCTCTGTGAGTATCGTAAAAATGGCTGTTGTGATCATTCAGCTCAGCTTTTGTTGTTGGTACCTCCTAAAGGGAAAAGTGCAATATTCCCTTATCTTGAGTAGTGAGGAACAGGACTGTTTCAGAAGTACTGAAATATAGAGCAACATGTGAGATGTTTTAAGTAGGTCTCAGTAATACATCTGATAACTTAGGAGACAGTGGTTCTACTACATGTTGAATTATTACAAAATGCATTTGCTACAGGAGATATAAGTCTTAACGGCTGAAATTCTGAATTTCAAAATGCTAGATTAGGTTCTTGGGTCATGATATGAATTGTTACTAATCTTTGTGACTATTTAATCTTCAAATATTGTGCTTCGACCCCAGCAAACTGCACGTATACTGCACCCCACCCCAAAAGAATCATCTGTATTTTAATGCCACTGCTCTTATTGGTCCTTTTTTTTCTGTTGAGACCGATCATGACAGCGTTCAATTCAAGATTATGAAAGTGTTACAACGCCGCTTCAAGTCCACAAAACCTCAACTGTAGCCAACTTGACAAATTCTTCAGTGTTACGATAGATTCAAAATCCATCTGCACATTGTGGTAGGTATTTGTACAGTTCTTTTAATTATACACAGCTTTAAACCATCAACCTGATGAGTTTAAAACACTTTGGCACCCATGCCTTCACTTCAGAATGAACACTTTCATTGTGATCCTATGTTAACCTGAAAATTGACCGATTTAAAGATGGATAATCCTACACTTGCATAATGTAAAAATACAGGGGCTACAGGTGGGGACCTAATTAGAAAGTTCTGCAAACACAGAACACATACTGGAAAATTTTCCAGCCAATTTCGCTACCTCCCAACTTGGTGGATTAGAGGTAGCAGGCAAATGCTGGTGCTCCCATCTACCTTGTAGACACCCAGCCATCAAAAATAATCAAGGCACAAGTGCACTCACTCATTGTTCACAGTAAATGTTTGCAAAATATTCAGTTTAATTTTCAGCATTTTGAATGTTGTCTTATCCAGATTTCAAATCTGAAAAACTATAATCCTTTTGCATTATACAAAATTACTATTATTTTTTACAGTTCTGAGCATATTAAAATTCTATTGGATTTCAAAAAGGGACTAATAACCAATTGACTTACTATACAAATATCAACTTGTAATACTCAAATTTTTTTTGCGGTTTACACTTTACCTTTTGATTTAGTGAATGTGTATATTTAATTTTTTTAAAGGCATCATTACACAGTATATCATACATTTAATCACATTTCTTAAAGTGTTAAGATGACTCATTTCTATGTATTTTTCTTACTTTACAAAATAACTTGAAACAGTATAGATTTTGTAACACTTAATTTGAGCAGCTTCTTTTTTTTATTACATTGAATTAAAGTGCATGCTACCTTAGAAAAATTAATATTTGCTGCTTTACTCTTTTGCAAAATATTTGCTGTAATGAAGGAATTTGTATTTCCAATATGTATCCTGACTGCATTTTGTAGTATTTACTGCTTTATTCCTAATTCTGCTTTAAAGTATTGAATTGGGCATGAAACATTAAAATATTAATCCAGAACCTGTATAAGCTGGATGTTGCTTAAAATCTGTATCACTGCCATATTGGAAACCCAGACTGCTTTTGTGATGTTTTAAATTAAAACTGTCCTCCTCCTTATCCACTTACATGTGTCCTCATGGTATATACAAAAGTATAACAACTACTCTAAAGCAACCAATAGCAGCCAACTCATTTCTGACTATTACAGTTCGAGATACAATGGGATGTGGTTAACCAAAATATGAAACTTAATGGGAATTTTTGCCATGCTGTCATCAGAAATACAGCTCCAGTCTTCTGCTACGGAAATTGAAAAACAATATAAAAGCCTATATAATTTCTGAAAGACAATCTTGTAAAAATGCACTCAAAATTAGAATTAAACATTTTATTTTTGCCATAAGAAGTTCTACGAACTAATATCAGGTAATGGTTAATGAAAAGTAGAAGTTAAAGTCATGATAGGGAAGACTGTACAAGTATGAACATTACAGTATTGGGGAAAATAAACAGGGTTTCATATGATTGACAGGCGAAGAAGCCAGTGCTATTGAATTAGCATTTAATTCTTTAAAATATGCATGCCTTGACAATACAAAAAACCTCGATCAACATTTACCACTTGTTTTATCTTTTTGGTACAATGGAAAAACTGTGGCATCATTTCCTCATAGTGCTTGTATGTGGGGGATCATTACCACAAAAAGTATCATAATAATCATTTAAAATATATTTTAGTCTTGCAAGACTGCTATGGCATTTTAAAATCTTTGCTTATCCAAGCATTTCTGTCATTTTTTAAAGCAAGTTACTATTTCAAAAGGTTCCTATCCAGAATATTTATAGGTAATTTAGCATAGGAGCAAATTTGAGGCCAATTTTTTAAAAAAAGGCCTGAAAGCTAAGTATGAAAGAAAAAAAAAAAAAAAAAAAGGTAAATTTTAAACAGCATCTTGCTGCAGATTTCCAATCCAATAAATACCAGGAGTAAAGGGTTTTCACCCCAAAGGAGTATTCCACACAAACTCTGAACTCTGGATATTGAAACTTCTAGAAAAACTGAAGACCCTGAGACACATGCAAGTCTTCTGGCAAAAATACATTTTAATTTTCCAGTATTCCTCCTCCCACAAAACTCCAGAAGATACCTTTAGTAGGCACAGGGTTTAAATTTCATATTCAGAATTTACACAGAGCACAGCAGCAGCAAATAATGATATACATATTATTCAGAATGGATAGTTTTCCATCACAGAATTCCTGGTTTGTCATAATAGGCTTGTAGAAACTACCAAATTTTATTATGACAAACTAATTTACCTAGCAGTTGAGTCTGAAAGGTCTGGAAGCTCTGCTGACATCAGTATCATTCACACTGGAAGAAGTAATTTATGTCTAACCAGTGAAATATCATTAATCAAAGTCAAACTTCCACTGAGAACATTTGAGAGTGCACCCTATAGTCAAAGTAATCTACACAGAAAGGAAACAGATATTGAGAGATCACAGAGTCTTAAGTTATAAGGTAATTTCAAATTTTCCAAGAATTAGTTTACAAAATGGTTTGAAGGTCTAGACTCACAGAAAACAGATAAATGCGCATCACTCTACCCCTTTGGTAGGCAAAGGATTATATTATTTTTCTTTTTCCTTGTATTACTGCAAATACTGATGCCTGATGCCCTTAGCTACCAACTTAAGAAACACTGAAACCATTATCTTCAAATATAGCTTACCCCCAGAAGAATGATGTATACATGAAAAATTATGATTAAAGCTTTAAGTTCAAAGTCAAGAAATAGACTATTTTTAAAAATACATGGTAAGGAAAAAAAATCTATGTTGAACTAAGAAATACTTTAGCAAGGTTACAAATGACTAATAACTATGCACAACAATCTTTCAGTATCTATTAATTTTTTCCTTTGCAAAAAATCATTTACAGAAATTCAACAAATTCATTCTGTTATAAATGCTAGGCTATATATTTGATCCAACCTGCTTCCTTTTAGTACTAGCACTTCAATAAGTTTTAACTTTATTTTCTAAGTATTTAAATATGTATCATTTTAAAAGGAAGGTGGTATTTATTGTTGCCAAGATAAATGGGAATTGACAAGCCAACATAACATTCCATGTCATTTTTGATTGCTATAATATTGCAGCAATTTGCAGATAGAATGGAACTTATTTTAGAGAAGGTAAAAACCTAAAAGATCTTGCTGAAAGGAAAATACTAGATCACCAATTCAACTATTTCAAATGAAAACTTCCTATTGGAGATTCTAAGTAACATGGACATTTAAAAATATATGGCAGTAGCCTTCCGCCCCAAATATGTAAGTCTCATCTACGGAATCTATCATTTACAAAGGTTTATACATAATTACAGATTAATTTGGTGGCTTTCATATTCAAAATTTTAAAAATTTCATGGGAATATTTGTAACCATAATGAGCAAAAAGGAAATCTCCATTCAATCCCATTCTGTCTCTATCACATAAGAGCTCATAATTAAAAATGAGTGTGACAGTACTTTTCATCTCCTGTCTGCATTACAGAGATTTGTTTTTCCATTAGTTTTTTGCCCACACAGACCACACTGCAAAAGTATATAGTGGTCTAGACCCCAAAGTCTTTTATAGACTATGGCAATAAAAGCAAGAATTCTAATTAGCTAAAACTAATTTATTCTTCAGATAAGAGACTTGTCTGCATGACTATTTTCATGGGGGGAGGGCGGCTGGAGGTTGCTATCTATTTGGACTAGCAAAATACACAACCAAGTGGAGACTTATTCTGACATTTTCCAGAACATTTTAGAAGTTCCCAGAACAATTCTGGAAGTTCTTGTTTATTTTTTATGCCATATATGAAACGCAACCCACATTTATAGTCTCAACATTAAGAAAATTGAGAATTCAGCAGTAAAGTGCTAACATGGAAGAGGAAAGTTGTAAGATGTACTAAGGTATGCTAATAACTCCAGTTATTTTCAAAGAACATTCAGACTGCTTCAAATTCTATTCAGAACACTGTCTCTCCAAGTTTTTTTTTTGGTTTTTTTTTTTTTTTTTGCATCTTTTAAATGAACTGCAAGCTAACTATATAAACAGATACTTGGGGGAAAGGGACTTCTCAATCTCTACTCAAACTTTCAGAAAAATTTGCTTCTAAAAATTATCAACAAATAATCCAACTGGACTACCTTCAGATGATGTGGCAGATCAAATTAATTTGTTTTCACCTTAATCTGTTTTACAGGTCTTCTGAAGCCCCTGCCCCTTAATCCAAACCAAAACTTTCTGATATTTCAAAGTTCAGTAAGACTCTGGTATTATAAATTCAAACTCAGTACTGCCATCTGTTACATTCTGTTTAAAAATTGAATCATTTTCCTGCTGAATAAAAATATCTTCCCAGGTCATTGGCTTGTTCTGAGGAGTAGATGTGGTCCCTACTGGAGGTTCTTTTCCAGCATCAACCTTATATCCAATACCATCATCCTTTATTGCAGGCATAGTGCTTGACCTATCAGAAAGGTACGCATATTGTCTGATCTGTAAAGACCTGCATGGATGTAAACGATAAAGCTTTGAATCCCCAGAAGGATCCTGGCTGTGAACTGACTTTATGTGTGAAGACATAAACTGGTAGTTGATAAAAGATTTGCCACAGGCCAAACACTGATACCTTCGCTCCCCCGTGTGATGAATTTCATGTTTTGTGCGATATTCTGCAAGAGGAAATACCTTCTCACAGTAACGGCATGGATACTTCTTCTCCCAAGAATGAATGTTAAAATGTCTCCGCAAGCTTGTCAGACAGACATAGGATCTTTTACATACAATACAGATATAATAGACCCTTCCGTCTACTATTAATTCATAGTGATCATCATGTTTTACTTTCATACGTTTGTTTGCCGTCTCACTGCCAGATGTTTTTGGTATCTCATTCTCAAGTCTGGCTTCCCCTTCGTCAGGGTCATCTTTGACAGGGATCACTATGTCATAAGTATCTTCACCGATATTTGCATAAACCTTGCAACCAGTTGACAAGCCTTCAATTTCAGTAGCTGTATCTAAAGTAATGATCTTCTGACCCTCCATTAGATGTTTTGGTCCTAAACCTGGACCATTAGTGTTCCTAGTAATTACATCCGAAATTTTTAAAGAATTGGAAGATGGTTCTTGCAGAAGTGTAGGAATCTGCATCTTCTGTATCAATGATCCATCAAAAGTGGTATTTTGGGAGGCATCAGCCTGTGGGACCAAAGATGTATTACTGACTGCCGAGTCTGGACTGGAGCTAATAGTGTCATCATCATCATCTATAATTTCCTCCTCTTCCTCTTCATTGGCCTTGTTTCCTGTTAAAAGAGCACTGTTTGATGTCTGCTGATTCTGTACAAGTAAATTGATTGAAGAGGACGTATGATTTGGAAGTGAAGAACTGACATTTGGTGGTGTAGTAAGTGGTGTCTGATTTAACAAAATAATGTTGGGAGTCAGATGTGTTGGAGCTGAAGATACCAGCAATTTTTCACTTCCCTGTGTTTGGCTCAGAGTTGCCTGATTCACAGGAGTAGGAATTTTCTGAGTAGGTGTGATATTTGTTAAAGGGGGAGAGCTACTGGTAACACAAGGTGCATCATCTGAAATAGCAACGGGGCCTGGGTTAGGCTGCACCTGTGCCACTACATTGTTACTTGGCAAAGTCTCCTTTGCAGGCAGAATCTCAGAGCAGAAAATGACATCATCATCATCATCATCATCTGAATCGGTAACAATGATCTTTTTTGTTTCATAATCTTCAGCAGATAATGAAAAAGATTCTGTTATAATAGGCATTATAGTAGCCCCATTATCTTGGGCTTCATCTTTTGATTTTTGTATTACAAGATTCTTGTCACTAGAACCAGAAGGTAAAGTTTCATCATTACCATCCTGAGTAGTACCTGAGATGCTTTTAACCTGTGACAGTGGGACACCAAGCTCTGCTATAAATTTCACTCCTAATAACTGCCCTGATTTAATTAACTCATCAAGTAAATCTGATCTGACACGAACAATTTTAGAACTATAGATATAATTGAGAATTTCTGCAAAGATCTCTGCTCTTATAAAGCTCAGTTCAACAACTTGCCCGGCAAGTGAGAAGAGCTGATGGAAGTATGTACTAGAAGCTGAAAGAATATTCTTGTGAGCCCGGAATTTTCGGTCTTCTACAATAACGGTAACATCACAGAAGAGTCCATGGCCACGTTGCTCATTCAAAGAGTTCAGCAGACTGCCAGAGTACTGAATGTCTGTAGCAGAAATCAGTTTTCTGCTCTCCATACCTATAAGAGAAAGGGAAGAGGAGGAGATGGGAGAGCATTAGGAAGGGGAAAAAAAAGTACTTTATCATTCAGAATTTAAGCCACAGTATCATTAGTTTATTCAAGTTATAACCAAATTTTGGCATAACTTTTTAGCTTTTATATAAATTGTTCATACAGGCTGGCTTTTGGACCATGTATCAAATCTCATGACATCCCTCAGAGAAGAATCAAGCAAGTTTTAAATTGCTATACAGATATGAATAGAATTAATTTTCTTAGTTCCAATTTTGAGTTTTCTCCCCAAGAAGAAGTAAGAGCTAATTTTTAGCTGTCTTAAAAGTGTTTTAAGGAAAGTCACCATCATCATGAATGCACAGAAATTATTTCATCTGTAATGATTTAAATGTCAGAAAAGCTTGGTGTGTGTAATACTGAGTTAAATATATACACCTCTTAAATTTTAACTAATCTTATCTTTAAGAACATATTCAAAAGCTACTCCCTGCAGCCAATGACACTTATAAACACTGACAATTATTACCTCTCAACTTTCCATTATTTTTCTGTTCTTATTTAAATTGGGGTGCCTCATCTTGATAAACTACTAAACATCTTTCTTACCCTTTCCTCTTTCTTCATCCCCTTGTCCCTTCCCCTCACCTCCCTACCTCTACAATCTCCAGAGGTAAAACATCAAAGAGTGCCAAGTGAAGTCAACTGATGCTACCTTGAAAAAATAAGACAAAGAGGAAAGTTTACCATTTCTTAATGCTTATTTGCACAAAAAACACGAAAAATTTCATTTTTTGGTAAGAATTATGTGCATTGGTATAAGAACATTTTTTCACACCAAATGAGTTAGTAAAAATGGAAACATTTACTGGCAAAGAGCAGACATTACTCTTGAAGGGGTGGGGGAGATGTCAGTAAATCACATTGCTGTGTACCACCCCCAAAACACCTTTTTTTTTTTTTTTGGTATTTCACAGAAGATATTCCCAGTAACAATAATGCCAGAGTTGATTTAAAAAAAATAATATATAAATATCCATATGTATATATGGATATATTAACAATTAATTGATAAGTACTTTTAGTAAAGAAACTTTATTGTTAATATTCTTTTCCTTTAAAGTTACCAAGAGAATGTCACTGTCACAGTGCTTAAGTTACATAAGTGTGGAAGGAAGAATGCCTCAAATACTTTTTAAATTTTTCAAAACTATAGCTTAAGAACAAAAGGTGGGCAAAAAGTCTAAAAATCAAGGATTTAAAGCATCATCTGTTAGAAGGTGTTGCATGTTAACAATACCAAGGAATTCCAGGTTACAATAAAGGCGGTCATCAGAAGGGGTGACCTTTGGACAGCATACCAATAACCAAAGTTTCCTAAACACGGGGATTTGGACAGAAATCACCTTTAAGTGAAGAAACAGGTTTTCTGAATACGGTCCTACAATTTTTGTTGTTTGCAAATGGGTTTTTCCAATGTGGGAATGCAACAAATGTACATGTTTAGGTGACACTGGGACTTGGTTTCGTTTTGTTTAAGTGTCCCCCTCCTCCCCGTCAGGGTGGGCCCAGGGATAGCACAAGCTGGTCTGAACCCACCCCCAAGATTTGCGACTTGACTGTGGAAAAGCCATTCCTCATCATTATGAGATAAATACTTGACCGAGAGCAGGTTTGAAGGGGCTGGTGAGGTGGGAAAAGATAAAAGCCATCAGCGAGAGAGTGAAACAAATCGACACATGGCTCCCTGCGGCAGCTGAACCTCATCTCCCTTCCTCCACCTCCCTCTTCTCCATTTGCACCCTGCCAGCTGCAATCGAGGTTTTTAACCCCAATTTACGTGAAAAGCCCTGAGGTTCTTGCAATAGAGATGGAGGTACAAACAGCAGAGTGAGGGCGGAGGGAATAAGGGGTGCCAGGGAAAGTAAAAGGTGGCGAACAGTAGGGTGCGGTGTTGGGGGGGGGGGCGGGAGAGTAAAGCAGGCGGCATTGTTATGCCCCGGGAAGGGGACGATGGCCCCAGCAGAAAAGCTCTAAATCAAAGTAAGGTCCAAAAGGAAAAAAAGAGGCACAAAAAGAAAGGCAGAGGGGCGAGAGAAGCCAAGTGGGTCTCTGTGGTGAGTTCCCCACGCCCCGGGCCTACCCAGGGCACCGAGAGCCCTGCGGCCCCTGACGGCGAAGGGGAACGCGCCGCGGCCCTCCTGGTTCGTCCCCTCCTTCACTCCGCGGCCCACACAAAGAAATCGCCGGAGGAGCGGAGCCTCCGACTCCGCCGCTTCCTGGTTCAAGTGAGGCGAATGCAAACGCAGGCGCGGCCCAGGGGCTGAGGAGGCCGACACGCTCCTTCGCCCCTTCCCGGACTGGGGCCCGGTCCTCACCTGCTTCCCGGCGCCGCCGCTTCTCCTCCTCGGGCCGCGCGGAAGGGTGGGAGCCCTCCGACAACAAGAAGCGGGATTCCCCGGCGATTAGGCTCCTTCTTTAAACGTCGCTCCAGTCTTGGTCGACGTCGACGCGGCTGCCGCCACCGCCGCTACAGCTGCCCCACGCCGCCGACAGAGAGCACAGCGCGGGGGTGAAGCGCTGGAGTCAAAGGCGCCCTCCTCTTCCGAGCGCAGTCCGGGGCCGTCCGGAAGGGCCCGAGCTTTAGGCGGCTCCGCTTCGGCGCCCTACTCTGCCTTCGGCTCTTTCCGCAAGGGGGCGGAGAAAGACTGGGGGCTCTTGAAGGGTTCGGCTCTTTCCGGAGAGCGAAAGGGTGGGAAAAGGAAAGGGAAAGATCTGGTAACACAGTCATAAACAGTTGGCGAGAAAGAGAAGCTAGTCTCTTTCATCTAAATTCAGTGCAAGCTTCTAGAGCATAAAAACTTTTGGAGACTTATACGTGTTTCGTTTCTCTTGCAAGTTTGAATCTGCTCTAGTAGCCTGTTTGTTAAATGATAAACCACTTTGAAATATAAGCTGATTAAATATAATCGAATACAGTTTATCAACTCATTATGATAATTCAAGTTCTAGGATAACAAGACAACTACATTATACTAACTACTTTTAAGAAAGAAATCTAGAGTTTGGACAAATACTCTCTTAATTAAATGCTAAATGACGCAGTACTTACTATGTTAATTCCTTTATTTCAATTAACGTTTACTGACCCCATGTTTGCATGTTTGCATTTATAACAAACCCTTTGTTAGGCTCTGTGGAATGCAAAGATGAATAAGCCAAGAGTCTCTTCCTTTTTAGAGAACTCAGTAGATAAGTACACAAAAATGGTCAAAAGTTTTCGTACAAGGTATAGAGAAGCACAGACAAGGGAATAGCAAACTGAATGTTGTCATTTGAGCTGTATCTTGAAAGATGACTCATATTAACACTTGCATTGTTATTTTCTTCTTATTTCCGTAGCATTTCATCCTCAAAGTGTTTTAGTGTCTGACACATAGTAGGTGTCCAGTAATTGTTTAGTGAATTAATCAATTGTGAGTTACATAATTTTAAAAAATCCTCTGGTAATACATTTCCGACTGACTACCATGAGGAATGAAGCAACAGAATGGGTGTTAGGAGAGCAAAAGATTTCCCTTTAGGCTGGTTTTGATCATGCTCAACTAAAGAACCAAATAGCAACTTTTTTCCTATAACAGTTAAGGCCATTCACTACCTTCACTTGCTTTTTAAAAGATATGTATAGGATAATATTGCATCAGTTTCCAAAAACTTGAATTTTCACCTATTTACCTTTTAGTTGGAATTCTTGTGCTTCTTTCCTACAAAAATCTTGCTGAAAATGTCCATTAGGGTACTCCAGACAGAAACAGATCTAACTATATCTAATTTTCTTCAACAGGAATCAGACATAGGTGTCATCATCTATCTATCCCTAATCTGTTCTACATTCTCCTTAGTAAAGTAAAGCCACATAGTAAAACATCAAAGTGATGTAATACAGCTGTACTTTCACATGGAATTCCTTAAGCTCGTCTCCAAGATTTTGTGGGAAAACAAACTATGTGGGAATTATTGCACTACTGATTTTTTATTAGAAATTAAAATTATGAAAGTTTCATTGTTTAACATAAAGACATTTCACCAGAAATAGGAGTGCATGTTTATAAAAAGAAACTAAGGCATATTAGTATTTCCTGGCAACTCAGCACTTAAAACTAGGTAGTAGACTAATTACCATTTTTCTGAGTTATCTTCCCCAAAAATTTAGTAGAAAAAAAAAATTTAGTAAATAGGACAAAGTATATCTTGAAAGTTTAGGATCTATTTATCTTTCAGTAGCTTAGCTTACTGAAAGTAAAATGAGATATATCTTTGAAATATAGATCACAGTGGTAGTAGATGCCACTCTTGATACGATGTTTGTTGTTTACCTTTCACTATATTGGAAGACACAATACAATTTCTTTTGCACCAGAATTAACAACATGAAGGCTGCCAACAGAATTGCCTTGCCCTTGTCCCTTTTCTGAAAGTGCTTGAAAAGGAGAAGCAACAGAGGTATGATAAAATCCTGTCAATTCAAACCACAGAAAACCTCTTCTGTTATGGCCGTGTCACTCACTTCCCAACCAAGCAAAAACTAAAGTTTAAAAGCTCCTTATAATGAAAGGGGATCTAATGATCAGGAAAGGAATTTTATTTGTAGGAGAGCAGAGTGAACCAAGCAACTTGAGGGGCCTCAATAATTGTCTTTGGGACAGGACCATTGGGAAGTTTCATTAATTTTCTGTTTTTTGATAAGTTATTCCACCTTTTCCTTTTTTTTTTTTTAATCTGAAGGCTCAGTTCTTCTTCAAACAACCCAGGAGATTTAAGAGAAGAAACTATATCTAACGAATTTGTAGGTATCAATTGTTTCACCTTCAAGAAATGTTTTTGATTGGCTGATAATGGAATCAGTTAGGTTTTATAACCACATTGTCAGTGTTTGCTTACCTTGTTTGAATTTGATTATGAATTCCATGGGGGCAGAAATTGTCCTCTTCTGTGTTAAAATGCCAGTAATCATGTGGATGCTTAATATATATTAATTGATGATGATAAAAGGAAAAGAGTGACATTTACTCAGTCCCAGAGACCTTCCTCTGAGTTATGCTTAGGCTCACAGATTTGCTGAGGTCATTACACAAAATAAAAAGAAACTCCAGTAAAGTAAAGTGGAAAAAATGTCTTGAGGAGATGTGAATGAGCTGAATTCTGGCACCGCCAGTTAGAAGCTCTGTGATCTTGAGCCTGATTCTTCATCTGTAAAATAGGGATAATATCATACTCCCATACAGTCGTTATGAAGATTAAACGAATTAACTATGTATAATGTCAAACTGCATACAGTTTCGAGAATATGCCGTGCTGTTCACTGCTTCTAAGTCCACGCCTGAAACCCTGAGCCTGGAATCGTCATTCCCTTCATATCCACACTTCTCCTTACCTGTTGTCTGGACGAGTGCCTGGTCTTCCATAAAGAGCTAACTCAAGCATTAACTAATTTGTGAAGCCTCTCTTGGCCCAATAAATGTAGAAAGATGTGGTTAATTAATGAATGAATGTCTAGAACCCAATAAATGCTAAATATATGTTTGCTTTCTCATCACTATCTCCTTTTCTGATTAATCCCAACAAATCTCTCTTTAAGTGACCCGCTTAATACTGCTGATTGCCCTTTTCTTAAAATTTTCCAGCGTCAATTGGATAGGGATTTATAACCATCCTACCAGGAAAGGGGGAGTAAATACTTGCTAACAACAATATGAAGGCACTTCAAAAAGCTCATGGAAAAATAGAATTAAAAGATAATATGAATCTTTCCATGAACTTTTTGAAGGCCTCTCATACAATCTACAAAAAAAAATTTAAAAAAAGCAACATACAACTAGTTCCAAACATAAAAAAAATCAAGGGAATATACTACCCACGAGCCATTTGTGAAAGATTACTTGGCAATATGAAGTCAAATCAAATAAGAAATGAATCAAAATAATTAAGTGTTGCTTTGCCTCCCATGGATTTGTCACCCATTTTCTCTTGGGTGATGGAACCACCAAAGATTACTCAAAGCCCATCTCTTCTGAGCAGTGAGATGACCCAAAAAGGGGTTAAACTACCAGAACCATCAAGAGAGAGGCATTCCTTCCATTTAGGAAATTAAAAATTAATTGAGGTTCTCTTACCACATTTATTCTCCAGACCAGGAAGTTACAGGAAGAGAACATAGGTGGGGTTTTATCTAATACAGTTTAACAAGTTTAACAATAGAAGCTGGTAACATTCAGTAAGGTGACATTCTATAATTCAATTTGCAACAAAAGCTTGATTTTAGCAAACATTCTCTTCTTACAGCAATTTCCCAGTATCTTTACATATCAGTCAGTAACCTGCCTGTCTTTGAGCCAGCAACCTTGCTATGTTACAATTCTTTATACTACAACAGAGACTATAAAGCCTGGGGAAAATTTCCTGTTCTTTGCAAGGTCAATATTTGAAACACCAAGGCTTTGGAAAACCAGGCTCTGTGAAGTACATTTGCTTTATGCATACTCTACAATTAAGAATGGAGATATTGCAGTAAGCCAACCTATTTAAATGGAGGACTAAGACCAAACAACAGGATTGATTAGGACTATGTGACAAAATGAAACTCATAAACCCCGACACAATAAAAATCCATTCATTCATTTGTTCAATACATATTAAATACATATCATTTAGTACTACACTGTGCCAGGCAATGGTCTAGGTACTGTGGATATGGTCATTATCAAGTTGAACTCCCAATCTTTATGAAACTTACATTTTAAATGAGAGAGACATAAAATAAACATGTGTATAGGTATATAATCTAAATATGTAATACAATATCAGATAGTAATAAGTGCTATGAAAAAAACTAAATGGACTAAAAGGATAGAGAATGATGGTGCTATTGTAGATATTGTGGTCAGGATCAGCATCTTTGAAAAGGTGATGTATGAGCAAAGAAGAAAAATGAACTTAGGGGAAGGGTCATGCATATATCTAAGGAAGAACATTCTAGGTAGTGGAACATATCAATGCCCTTCAACCACAGATCACCAGAAGTATACCCATAGTTGACAAGTTGGGCTTATTACTCTTTGCAGGGAGAATGCATACCATAGGGAACTATGGGGTGCATCAGTAAGAGCATGTTAGAAACAACCTGTTATAGGATTTCGGTGATTTGAGGGACAGTCAAAGGAAGCAGGAGTTTGCTCTAACTCAGATGCTGTCTGAAAGCAAGAGGAATTGTGCGATTTCACATCTCTGTAAATCTTATCTACAGGGAGGGCAGACTAGAGGGACAATGAAGCTATACAACAATTGGCAAAGTAGCAGTCACCTATCTTGGACAAAAGAAGGGGTATTTGGTGTTTTCTGGGTGGCACAGTGTCCTTGTTTTTGTCTGTGCTTAGACAAAATTATGAACTGATCTCGTTTTGTCTCATTTGGTCAGTGTCCCAGTAACCTTGCCTTAGGTTGGTGCTCTGTGAGTTTATGTCCCACAAGAGAACATGCCTAACTGTGAGGGCTAGGCAAACTTCCAGATATCAGGGGCTTCCCCAACCCTCCTTTATCAAACAGGAAGTAAGAAGCCTTAGAATATAAGGAACAAATTTTAGAAGTGGTGGGAGAAAGGGGAGGAAGTACAACAGTGGCCATCATCTAGTCTGTAATAGAAAGTAGTCATTTAGGAGAAGCAGAAGATCCACGGAGACCACATGCCCTGCGGTGCCAGCGTGTGACCCAGGAGGTAGGCCTTGCCACTGCCGCCTGACTCCATCCCCAGCTGGCTGAGTGAATGCTGACCAGAGAGGCACCACCCTGGAGAGGCCCAAGACCCAAGGCAACCATGCACCCAAGGCACTACTGGGCAACCAAGTAGACACTGAGGCAGCCATACCAAATTGGCAGCCCCAGCAGCATCTTAGCCAGACAATAGTGTCAAACCAGTGGACCGTGAAATCCCTTGCCACAATGACTAAACATCAAAGGAAAGATACCAGAAATATGAATAATCAAGAAAGTATACCACCAAAGGGTAATAACTCTCAAGCTCTAGATCCTATAGAACAAGGAGCCCTTGAAATGTCTGACAAGGAATTTCAAGTGATAATTCTAAGGAAACTAAAAGAGATACAAGAAAACTCAGCTAGACAACATGATGAAATGAGGAAAAGTATACAGGACTGGAAAGAAGAAATGTACAAGGAAATCAATGCCCTGAAAAAGAATGTAGCAGAGCTGGCCGAGCTGAAGAATTCATTCAAGGAATAAAAAATAGAACAAAGAGTTTAACCAGCAGACTTGCAGAAACAGAAGAGAGAACTTCTGACCTTGAAGATGGTCTCTTTAAAATAACACAGGTGGGCAAAAAAAAAAAAAGGAATTAAAAACATTGAAGAAAATCTAAGAGAGATATCAGACAAAATTAAGCACTCAAATATTCGAATCATGGGTATTCCAGAAGAGGAGGAAAAAAGAGATTGCATTGAAAACATATTCAACAAAGTAGTGTCAGAAAAATTCACAGTTATAGGAAAAGACACAGATCTTCAGATTCAGGAAGCTCAAAGATAACCCAAAAAGGTCTTCTCCAAGACACATTATAGTCAAAATGGCAAAACTCAAAGACAAAGAGAGAATCTTAAAAGCTCCAAGAGAGAAGCATCAAATCACCTATAAGGGAGCCCAAATCAGAATAACATTAGACTTTTAATCAGAAACCCTAAAAGCCAGAAAGGAATGGGATGATATATTCAAAATACTAAAAGACAGAGATTGCCAGCCAAGAATACTCTAACCTGCAAGGCTATCCTTCTGAAATGAAGGACAAATAGTATATTTCTCAGACAAACAAAAACTGCGGGAGTTCACCAACACACGTCCACCCTTATAAAAAATTCTCAAAGAGTACTGGGTTTAGTAACAGACAAATAAGTACCACTGGCATAAAAACTCAAAAAAATCAAAAGCCACTAGTAAAATAAAAATGGCAACAATGAAGAGAAAAAAAAGTTTATCTTCAACCCAAAGAACCAAGAAATACAGAAAACAAACAGTAAATCAGAAAGAAAGGAACAAAAGACACTTAAGACATCCAAACAAAAATCAATAAAATGCTAGGAGTAAATCAACACTTTTCAATAACAACTCTCAATGTAAAAGGCTTAAATTCCCCAATCAAAAGACACACACTGGCTGATGGGATTAAAAAGGAGGACCCAATTATATGCTGTTTTCAAGAGACCCACCTCACCTATGAAAACTGACATAGATGAAAAATGAAAGGATGGAAAAAGATTTACCATGCAAACAGAAATGATAAACTAGCTGGAGTAGCTATTCTTATATGTGATAAAATAGACTTTAAACTAAAAACCATAAAAAGAGATAATGAGGGCCACTACATAATGATAAAAGGATTTATCCACCAAGAAGAGATAACAATCATAAATATACGCACCCAATGTCGGAGCAACCAGATTTATAAAGCAAACTCTGTTAGACCTAAAGAAGGAAATAGACACTAATACCATAATAGCAGGGGACCTAAACACCCCACTGTCAATACTGGACAGATCATCTAGGCAAAGAATCAGCAGAGAAACACAAGATCTAAACAAGACTCTAGACCAATTGGACTTGGCAGATATCTACAGAACATTCCATCCAACAACCTCAGAATATTCATTCTTCTCATCAGCACATGGATCATTCTCCTGGATAGATCACCTGTTAGGTCACAAATCAAGTCTCAACAAATTCAAAAAAATTGGAATTATCTCATGTATTTTTTCAGACCACAGTGGATTAAAATTAGAAATCAATAACAAACAAAATTCTGGAAACTATACAAACACATGGAAATTAAACAGCATTCTACTGAATGACATACGGGTCCAAGAAGAAATCAAACAGGAAATCAAAAAATATATTGAAACTAATGAAAATAATGATACATCATACCAAAACCTGTGGGACACTGTAAACAGTACTAAAGGGGAGATTTATCACATTAAATGCTTACTTCAGAAGAATTGAAAGATGACAAGTGAACAACCTAATACTTCACCTTAAAGAACTAGAAAAACAAGAACAATTCAAACCCAAAGATAGCAGATGGAAAGAAATCATTAAGATCAGAGCAGAACTTAATGAAATTGAAACCCAAAAAACAATACAAAAGATCAATGAATAAAAAAGTTGGTTTATTGAAAAGATAAATAAAATTGACAAACCATTAGTAAGGCTAACTAAAAAAAGAAGAGAGAAGATCCAAATAACAAAAATTAGAAATGAAAAAGGTGATATTACAACTGATACATCAGAAATACAAGGATTATTCGAGACTACTATAAACAACTATAAGCCAAGAAATTTGAAATTCTGGAGGAAATGGATAAACTTCTGGACACACACAAGCTCCCAAAACTGAGCCATGAAGACGTAGAAAATCTGAATAGACCAATAACAATAAAGGAGATTGAAGCTGTTATCAGAAGGCTCCCAACAAAGAAAAGCCCAGGACCAGAGGGACTCACAGCAGAATTTTACCAAACATTCAAAGAGGAATTGACACTGATTCTTTACACACTATTCCAAAAGATTGAAACAGACGCAAATCTCCCAAACTCATTCTATGAAGCAAACATCATCCCGATACCAAAACCAGGTAAAGATACAACCAAAAAAGAAAACTACAGGCCGATATCCTTGATGAATATAGATGCAAAAATCCTCACTAAAATACTAGCAAACAGAATACAGCAACACATACGTAAAATTATTCACCACAATCAAGTGGGATTCATCCCAGGGATGCAAGGTTGATCGAACATATGCAAATCAATAAATGTGACACACCATATAAATAAAATCAAACAGAAGGACCATATGGTCATCTCTATAGATGCTGAAAAAGCATTTGATAAAATTCAACACTCATTCATGCAAAGACTCTTTATAAGTTAGGTATAGATGGAAAGTATCTCATAATTCAAGCCATATATGATAAGCCCCCTGCCAATATCATCTTGCATGGGGAAAATCTGACAGTTTTTCCTTTAAGAACAGGAACCAGACAAGGATGCCCACTCTCACCACTCCTATGCAACATAGTGTTGGAAATACTAGCCAGAGCAATCAGAGAAGAGAAGGAAATAAAGAGCATCCAGATTCGAACAGATGAAGTCAAACTGTCCCTGTTTGCAGATGACATGATCCTATATATCAAACAGCCTAAAGCCTCTACAAAAAAACTCTTGGAGTTGATAAATGATTTCAGCAAAGTAGCAGGATACAAAGTCAACACTCAAAAATCAGTAGCATTTCTAATCTCTAATAGTGAACATGCAGAAAGAGAAATCAAGAAATCTTGCCCATTTACAATAGCCACCAAGAAAATAAAATACTTAGGAATAGAGTTAGCCAAGGATGTGAAAAATCTCTATAATGAGAACTACAAACCACTGCTGAGAGAAATTAAAGAGGACACAAGAAGATGGAAAGATATCCCATGTTCTTGGATTGGAAGAATCAACATTGTGAAAATGTCCATACTGCCCAAAGTGATATACAAATTCAATGCAATCTCCATCAAAATCCCAATGACATTTTTCTCAGAAATGGAAAAAAGTATCCAGACATTTATATGGAATAACAAAAGACCACGCATAGCTAAAGCAATTCTGAGCAAAAAAAATAAAGCTGGAGGCATAACACTACCTGACTTTAAACTATACTACAAAGCTATAGTAACCAAAACAGCATGGTACTGGCATAAAAACAGACACACTGATCAATGGAATAGAATAGAGATTCCAGAAATCAAGCCTCACTCATACAGCCATCTGTTCTTTCACAAAGGCACCAAGCCCATACACTGGGGAAGAGACTGCCTCTTCAGCAAATGGTGCTGGGATAACTGGATATCCATATGCAGAAGAATGAAACTAGACCCATACTTCTCACCATATATTAAAATCAACTCAAAATGGATTAAAGAATTAAATATACATCCTGACACAATAAAACTTTTTAAAGGAAACATAGGAAGAACACTTCAGGAAGTAGGACTGGACACGGACTTCATGAATACAACCCCAAAAGCATGGGCAACTGACAGAAAAACAAACAAGTGGGATTATATCAAACTAAAAAGCTTCTGCACAGCAAAAGAAACAATTAACAGAGTGAAATGACCACCAACAGAGTGGGAGAAAATATTTGCAAAATATATATCTGACAAAGAATTAATATCCAGAATATACAAGGAACTCAAACAACTTTCCAACAAAAAAACAAGCAACCCAATTAAAAAATTGGCAAAAGAGCTAAATAGGCATTTCTCAAAGGAAGATATACGAATGGCCAACAGATACATGAAAAAATGCTCAACATCACTCAGCATTCGGGAAATGCAAATCAAAACCACACTGAGATACCATCTCACCCCAGTTAGGATGGCTAATGTCCAAAAGACTGTGAATGATAAATTTTGGCGAGGTTGCGGAGAAAAAGTAACTCTCATACCTTGTTGGTGGGACTGCAAAATGGTGCAGCCTCTATGGAAAACGGTATGGAGGTTTCTCAAAGAACTGCTGGGAATATGCTCAGAGGAGTGGAAATCATCAAGTTGAAGGTATACCTGTTCTCCAATGTTCATTGCAGCACTCTTTACAATAGCTAAGTGTTGGTACCAGCATAATTGTCCATCATCAGATGAGTGGTACGGAAAAAGTGGTATATCTACACAATGGAATACTACTCTGCTATAAGAAAGAATGAAATACTGCCATTTGCAACAACGTGTATGGACCTAGAGAGAATTATATTAAGTGAAATGAGTCAGGCACAGAAAGAGAAATGTCATATGTTCTCACATATTTTAGGAAGCTAAAAATAAATAAATAAATAAATATACAAATAAACTGGGGTGGGAAGGGAAGAAGACATAACAATCACAATTCCTTAAAGTTGTTATGTCAAGCAAACAGATATGAGGTTGTTGGGAGTGCGGAGAGAGAGGAAGAGAGAAGGGAGGTTTCGGTAATGGGCCACAATAATCAACCACATTGTATATTGACAAAATAACACAAAATAAAAAAAAAAAGAAAGTAGTCATTTAATGCTGCATTATTATTGTATGCAACATACAGTAGAACATTATTTGTTTTTATGTGAAATTCAAATGTAAGCAGGCCTATTGTATATTTTGTTTTTGCTAAATCTGACAATACTGAAATAAACACACTGGCAGTTGCATAGGAAATACTTTGAATACTTTGCCCCTTTACTTTCTGTTTCTCTTATATTTTTCTTTTAATTCAAATAGACTCAGAAAAAATAGGTAGATTAGAGCCATTACTATATATTACATATGTAAGAGGGGTCTTCAAAAACTTCATGGAAGGATTCCAGTTATCTTTTAATTCAATTTTCCATGAACTTTTTGAAGTACCCTCATATATACACACACATAAGTGTGTATATATTATGTATACGTATACACACACACACGACCCAGTAAGCACCCAATGTTATAGAATATGCAATACACAGACGCACAGAAAACACCCGAAACATGAGCAGAATTGACTGTGTTGTTCATAAGGTCACTCTGTGAAATGTGTCCTGTGGCTTGTCGTCCTGCCCTTCAGTTATTACAAGTATGAGGGGGGGTCTCCGGTCCCGTTTATAACTGGCGAGCCTCATGCGGAACCGAAGCATGGGCGGAACTAGTTGCAGTGGCGGCTTATTTATACCACTACACACACCCCTTCACCTCAGCTGGAGGCCTGGTTCCTTAGCTTTGGGTGGTTTCACGGGGCGGGGTCTGGGAGCCAAGGCAACGGAGATCTTCCGAGGCTCCCGAGAGCGTCCTTTATTTTCGTGGCTGCAATAGTTCTAGTGTCCAGCTCTGCAGTACTGAGGGTAAGGCCTCAGGCTCTGGGGGGAAGTGTCGCAGTTCATCCAAGAGCCCCAGGTCGAGCACAGTCGCCCATTCCCCGCGGGGCCGCCGCTCTCGCTCACGCTTTTGCTCTTGGTCTCGGGACCGGAATGGCCTCAACCAAGGCTCTCCAAACCAGCCTTTCTCCTGCTTGTGGTCCCATTCTCGAGAGCCGCCCTCTGCGCTGCGGGGCGCCTCCTTGGCTTCCGCCTCCTCGTCTGCCTATTGCGGCAGCTACTCGTGCTTCTCCCAGAGCTCCAGGCCCCGGCCTAGCCTCCAGGACAAGGAGAGGGAAGACAGCCTGCGGCGGAGGTGAGTGAGACGGCCGCATCTTCACTCTGAGAGCCCACTTGCCTTCGCAGTATGCTTCATCTTTCATCCCGCTTCTGACCATTCGCATTTCGCTTCTTCTACCTTACTTGCGCCCATTTTCATCCTTTTCTTCAGTCTATCCAAGGAAGCCCCTTTCTTCGTCCCTTTCCTCCCTTACAGTCTCACTCGTCCTTGGGCCCTTCGTAGAGTGCTCTGGTCTCGCTCCACTCTCTTCCATCTCTGACATGGCCAAGGGTCGCAGATCTACTTATAGCATTTATTTGCTTTGTGTTATCATTCGTGGATATGTTTTTCTTTTCCACTAGACTGAGCTCATGGGAAGGAGAAGCCCTGTTTTATTTATTACAGAATTTGCAGTGCCTACCACTTAGTAGGTGCTCAACCTTTGCGTGTTAGATGAATGAACAATTGGTTTGATAACAGTATATGTAAGTGGAAATTCCTTGTAGGGAGTTGGGAAGGGTTGAGATTGAGGGTTTAAATTGGAAAGGAGAAAAACTTTCTTCTGAGACAAGATAATTGGATGAATGTAGGAAAAGTGATGGGCTAAACTGCAGATGAGGCTACCTTGAGAAAGGTCTTGTTGAGTGAGTGGTCTCAATCTTGACTGAAGAATAAAAGAAGGTGAGATCAATTTCCCTCTAATGAGAGTGAATATTGGAGTGGAAAAACAGATGGTTTGAGAAGGAAAATAGTTAAAATTGTTTCTGTGTAAGTATTCGTATGTAATGTTTATTGAATGTTTCAGGTACCACCACATGCACTATGTGTTAGAAAATAAGAAATTTAAAAACATTACAGACATTGAGGGGTGTGTTGAAATTCCTCCAGTTGGGTGATGACTTGATGATTCTTTTTCTTCTGGCAGTGGGAGGTCATAATGTATAGTGATGAGGAGGGCAGCCTCTAGATTCAGACTGCCTTGAGTTTGAAACCCTGTTTTGCCACTTAATACCTGTGTGACCTTGGGCAAGTTACTTAATCTCTCCAAGATTCATTTCTTCACCTGTAAAAAGGCGATAAAAATAGTACTGACGTTTTAAGGGTTATTGTAATAATTTAGTGACTTGAATGATAAACATTCCACAAGTGTTGGCTATTAGGGTTTCATGCCTAGGAGCATTAGCAGTAAAAAGAGTCTTGAGTCAGGCTGAAATTATACCTCTCACACCTCTGTGGGAGAGATGAGTGAAACTGCTGTACCTTTACTTTGAGGAGCCCTTCTTCCTTAGTAGTGGAAAGGTCCTCCTAGTCTGTGTCAATCAAAAAACAAACAACTTCTTATTTTAGAATCCTAATCAAAATATATAAGAATAACTTGGACGAAATTTGCATTCGTACATGTAGAAGATAAGTAATTTATCTTAAGAATCTAGATAAAACCAGGTAGCAGCAGGAACTGTTTTGTCTCTTATTCACCCTGTTGGTGAAGGAGGGATTTCTACCCTGATGTTATGGGTTGGCTAAACAGCACAGATGAGATCAACAGCTTATATACTCACAGCTGGGGGAGGGGAGGGGGGGAGGAGTACACAGCATGCCACGAAGGGTCACACAGTGGTTGCTGTTGGTAAGAGAGTGAACTGAGGGCTATAGGAGGCAGGTTTTATAGTATCAAGACATTGTGGTAACTCCTGGTTCCCCCTGGGAGGATGTGATTAGTTTGAGTAATTGGGCAGGCTGGCAGGGTACTTATCTGTTACCCAGGGATAATCTGGAACTGCGCACCTGGTCCCTTTGATATCAAGGATTGTTTGGCTAGGGGACCTTATCTTCAGGTGTGGAGTGGGAAGGGGCATTTGCAGTTAGGCCACCATGAGCCCTCCTGGTTTCCCCAAATGTCAAGGCAGCTCACAATATTGGGCCTTAATGTTGTCTTACACCACAAAGACTGTCTTTAAAGTCTGGTAGGCATCCTTGGTCTCTATACTCATATATTCTAAGAACTGTGATTTGTATGCCTACTTTTAGATTGTCTGCTCTTGAAATGGGAGACACACTGATTCCAACTCTGCATAGTTATAATACCTTTCCTCCTAAATAAAGAAGCAAAAAAAAAAAAAAATTATTCAAACAAGACCAAATATTTATTTTGTAAGGATTTTTTAAAAAAAACAAATGGAGACATAAGCAGCTAAACTTTGGGGAATTGAAATGCTATTAGTTTTGGGTTTTGGGTTTTTTTTTTTTTTTTTTCAGGTTGTGAGTAACAGCGCAAATTGAAACAGAAGAAATGATGAACATTATAATTTAAAAAAATTTAGTGCCCTTCAAAGAGCAGATAGGTAATGTACTCCTTTTCTATAAAGAAACTAAAAGGAGCTAACATACCTAAGAACTAAAACATGTTGCTAGTTGATTTTAGCATGCTAATTGTTTTCTTTAAATTTTAATTCATGGGGTGCTAATTTCCTATTAAGAGAGGATTTAGTGTTAAAACAAATAACACATTTATATTATTTTGAATTATTTTTTTCTTAACTAACCCAGTAGCATATTGCATGCTGGATAATACAAGGGTACTTCGAAATAATTCACGGAAAAATTTGTATTTTAATTCTATTTTTCCAAGAACTTTTGAAGTACCCTCTAGTATTACAAAGGAATTTTAAAAAATGAATATACCAGTATGGTTTTGTTTAATTTTCGTATATTCAATACTATCTGAAAGCTTAATCTTTTTATTTATTTATTTTTTAAAATTTTTAATTTATTTTTTTCATTGTACATGTTTATGGGGTACAGTTTCTTGTTTCAATAAATGCATGTATTGTGTAGTGATCTAATCAGAATAGTTAGAGTATCTATCACCTAAATATTTATCATTTATTTGCGGTTATAACATTCAAGATCCTCTTTTCTGGCTATCTTGAAATATGCAATACAATATTATTAGCTACTGTCATCCTAGGGCACCAGAACTTATTCTTCCTATCTAACTTTGTACCAGCTACCAACCTTTCCCTTGCCCACCTTACCCCCTTCCTTTCCCTGCCTCTGGTAACCACTATTCTACTCTCTATTTCTCTCTTTTTAATTTATTTTTCTTAATTGATTCATGGTAATTGTATATATTTATGGAGTACAATATGATATTTGGGTATATTCATACTGTGTGCAGTGGATCATATCAGGGTACTTAGTATATCCATCACCTCAAACATTTGTCACTTCTTTGTGTTAGGAACATTCAACATCATCTTGACTAGCTATTCAAAGAGACACAGCACATTGCTGTTAACTGTAGTCTTATATTAGTACAGAACCCTAGATCCCATTCTTCCTCTGTCTCTAATATTTTGTATTCACTGATCACCCTTTCTCCATCATCCCCTTCTCCAGTCTCTAGTAACCACTGTTCTACTCTCTATTTCTATGAAATCAACTTTTTTAGCTTCTACATATGAATGAGAACGTGTATTTCTCTCTCTGCCTGGCTTATTTCACTTAGCATAATTTCCTCCAAGCCCATCCATGTTGCTGCAAATGGCATCATTTAATTCTTCTTTATGGCTGAGTAATATTCCATTGTGTATATATACTGCATTTTCTTTATCTAATCATCTATGGAAGGTCATTTCAGTTCTTGGCTATTGTGAATAGAGCTGCAATAAACATGGGAGTGCAGGTGTCTCTTCAACCTGTTGATTTTCATTCTCTGGGTATATACCTAGTAGTGGAATTGCTGGGTCATGTAGTAGCTCTATCTGCAGTTGTTTGGGAAATTTCCATACTATTTACTGTTTTCCATAGTGTCTATACTACTTTACAGTTCCCCCAACTGTATATAAGAGTTCACCTTTCTCCACATCCTCACCAGCATTTGTTATTTTCTTTTTGATAATAGCCATTCTAACTGGGATGATATCTCATTGTGGTTTTGATTTGCATTTCTCTTATGTTTAGCGATGTTGAGCATTTTTTCATTTGCCCATTGGCCATTTGTATGTCTTTTTTTGAAAAATGTCTATTCAGTTCCTTTGCCCATTTTTTATTTGGATTATTTGGGTTTTTTACTATTAAATTGTTTGAGTTCTTTGTATATTCTGGATATCAGTCCCCTGTCAGATGCATAGTTTGCAGATATTTTCTCTCATTCTGTAGGTTGTCTCTTCACCCTGTTGATTATTTCCTTTGCTGGGCAGAAGCTTTTTAGTTTGATATAATCCCATTTGTTAATTTTTGCTTTTGTTCCCTGTACTTCTGAAGTATTATTCATAAAGTCTTTGCCCAGACCTATGTCCTGAAGTGTTTCCCTTATGTTTTTCAAGAAGTTTTGTAGTTCCTTGTCTTACATTTAAGTCTTTAATCCATTTTGAGTTGATTTTGTTATATGGTGAGAGATAGGGTCTAGTTTCATTCTTCTGCCTATGGATCTCCAAATTTCCTAGCACCAGTTGTTGAAGAGATTTTCCTTTCCCCAATGTATGTTCTTGGCTCCATGTCAAAAATCGGTTGGCTGTAGGTATGTGGATTTATTTCTGAATTCTCCATTCTGTTTCACTGGTCCATCTGTCTATTTTTGTGCCAGTACCATGCTGTTTTGATTACTATCACTTTGTAGTATATTTTGAAGTCAGGGAATGTGATACCCCTGCTTTGTTCTTTTTGCTTAGGATTTCCTTGGCTATTTGGGGTTTGTTGTTGTTCCATATAAATTTTTGAATTGTTTTTTATATTTCTGTGAAGTATGTCATTGGTAGTTTCATGGGGATTCCGTTAATCTGTAGATTGCTTTGGGTAGTATGGCAGTGTGCCTGTGGAGCTGCTTAATTGCTCCTGTCATAACAATGAGGATCCTGTTCTGTTGCTTCAGAACGAAGACTGCCTTGGTCAGAAGTCCTGAACAAACTGGATGGATATTGTAAGTTTAAATGCAAGACAGATGGTACCCAGAAAGGGCTAGTGTTACACTGCATTCAGAAAGCCCTGATACAGAGCCAGGAGCTGAATGATGAGAAGATCTAGGTTGTGAGTCAGATGGTAGAGCTGGTTGAGAACTGGACCAGACAAGTGGACAGTCACGTGGAATTCTTTGAGTTACATCAAGAGATCAGCAACACCAATGGCAAAAGTGATGTATTTGGCCAAGATAAGTCAAAGAATGAGACAATCACACAGGTAGAAAAGGTGAATAACAGGAGATCCTGATGATAGTGCAACAATGAGAATTGAGAGAATGCATCTAATAGTCATAACCACGATGACATCACCTCAGGAATGCCCATAGAGAAGACAGCAAAAACCTTGAAGAAAAAGAAATGCCCCTAGGCTAAAGCAGAGAGGGAAACTTCCGTACAGACTTTCCCATTGACCTGAAAGAGCCAACGTATTGTCTGTGCAATCAGGTTACCAATGGAGAAATGATAGGCTGTGATAACAATTAAGTGCCTCATCGAGTGGTTCTGCTTCTCATGCATGGGACTCAACCCAACCTAAACCAAAGGGCAATTGTTACTGTCCCAAATGTCAAGGGGAAAATGAGAAAACTATGAACAAAGCACTAGAGAAATCCTAAAAAGGAGGGCTCATGGCAGGTAGTTTGTGGACATTCATTTAGTAGGGAGAAGAACAAAATAAACCAGTGTGTTTATTATATTCCCACCTTTGTGGAGGTGTAAGGACTGTAAAATGTATATTTTTGAAAAATGTTAGAAAAGGAGCTATTCCTTTTATAGGGATGGAAATCAACAAGTTGAAGGGACACCTGCACTCCCATGTTTATCGTGGCTCTATTCACAATAGCCAGAGTTTTGGAGCCAACCTAAATGTTCATCTGCAGGTGATTGTATAAAGAAAATGTGTTATATATACACAATGCAATACTACTCAGCCATAAAGAAGAATGAAATTCTCCCATTTGCAGGTAACATGGATGAGCTTGGAGAAAATTAGGTTGAGTAAAATAAGCCAGGCACAGAAAGAAAAATATCATATGTGTGATATGTGAAGTGGGGAAGAGTAATGAGAAATTATTCCTTAATGGGTACACAGTTTATGTTTACGATAACAAAAAAGTTTTGGAAATGGATAGAGGTAGCAGTTACACAGAATTGTGAAAGTAGTTAATTCCACATAATTGTGCATTTTTAAATGCTTAAAATGGCCATCCTTATGTTATATATGATTTACCGCAATAAAAAAATAATAGCAGCCAAGATTTTTTGAATGCTCACTGACTTTGTGTCAGGCAGCCTGCTAAGTGCTTTATATTGATTATATTTATTATTGCCATTTAATCCACACAGTAACTGTAGGGTACATCTTATAGATGAGGAAATGGAGGCACAGAGCAGGTTATAAGTATCTAACCCAAAGTGACAGTTGGAATTCAGTCCTAAGCAATGGGACTCCAGATTGGTTGTGTGTAGTTGTACAAGGCACGTGGCACCAGGCCAAGTTGGGAGGTTGGTCTATATGATGCATGGCACCTAAGTAAGCCTTGCAGTGCCACATCAGCCTAGACAAAGGGCTCTTTTGGGCAATTCTCATGCCCAATTGGCACCTCTGTGCAGTTTTTAAAAGGTATGCGATAAAGTATCCCCTTCAGGCTGGCTGCCAATTGATGCAAGGCACCCCATCTGGGGTAGTGCATCACAAAAAGCCACCTTTTTATGCCCTCTCCTGGCCAATGATTAACTGGAGGGTCCCTCTTTTCAGGTTGACACAATATACAAAGGCTCCCCTTTCTCTGTTATCACCCGGTTTCCTGGTCCCTGATGTCGCTTTTCTTCCTTACTGCTAGGAGACTGAATTTTCTCAAAGCACAAACCTGAGCCTGTCAGTCCCCTACTTAAAATCCTTCAATAGCTCGCCATAGCCTTCAGGGTAAAGTTAGGACCCTGACTGATCCCTCTGTAACCACATATACTCTGTCGCTCTCTCTTGCACCGTCTTCTGCAGCCTGAGAACTACTTTCTTTCTCCTCGGTATTCCATGTTCTTTTTCTTGACTCTGTTACTTGGTACAGAGAGCCCTTCTACAAACAAAGCCAGTCTCTCCCTCCTTCCAGCTTGGCTGCTCATCACAACAGTGGGCATGCATTGCTTTTGTAATCAACTGATTTTAAAAAGAACTAGCTTAAGAGTCATCTTTTCCTGGTCAATCTTTCCTCAGCCACCCTCCCCAAATCAGTCTGATTTTGAGCACTCCATCCTCAGAGCACCCTATGCTTCCCCCTGTCACTCCAGATCATATTTATCTCTACCTGTTTCTTCCATTAGACTGAGTTCCTAGAAGGCATTGCCCTCATCTGCCATGCACACATAGGTTTTTTTTCTTTTCGTTATGAAAATTTTCAAATGTTCAGGAAAATAAAGGGAATAGTATAATTAATACCATATACTTATCACTTGGGTTTAATACTTGTTAGCATTTTGACATATTTGCTTCAAATATAATATGGGTTTTTTTCTGAGGTATTCAAAGTAGATTACAAATGTCATCATGCTTCAATGCTAAATATTTCTTATGCATCTCTTTAAAAAAGGACATTTTCCTACTTAACCACAATATCATTAGCTTGCCAAATACATTCATAATACCCTATATCATCTACTACCTAGTGTGACTTTAATTTCTATGTCCCCAGTACCTAGCACAGCTCCTGACAAGTAGCAATAAATGTTTGAATGAATGAATTTCTCTGTAACAACAAATGGGACAGCACAAGCATATCTATTTACTCAAAGGTATTGAGGTTTTAGAGGTATTTTTCTTTCAATAATAATCTGTCTTAATTCACAGATGAAGATACTAAAAGCAGAGCAAAGAAAGCCAAGCAAAAGGAAAAGAAGAAACCCAGATGTCCAGGTTTTTCTCCTTTAATTTTTATTATGGAAAAGGTCAAATGTACATAAAAGCACAGAGAATAACGTAATGATCCCCCATGTACACAGCACCAGCTTGAACAATTATCAACTTGTGGGAAGTTGCCACTGCCCGTCAGTTATTTTGGATTCAATCCCAGGTGTCATTTCATTTATAAACAATTCAGCATGTGTTTCTAAAAGATATACATTCTTTAAAAAAAAAAAAAAAACTACAATACTATTATTACACCTAAAAAATTAACAGTAATTTCTCAATTCTCATCACATTCCATTTTTTATTTTTGTTGTTTTCTAGCCTGCCAGTTTCACATGAGGAAGACAGCAAGCCAAGGTCTGACTTCTTTTCTTTTTTTTTTAATTTTTAAAAATTGCCTTTATTACAAATTTAAGACTCCCCACCCACAGAGTTCATGAACATGTACAGCAAAGCTAATGCATTTTAAAAAGATGAGATTAAAAAGGCAGAAGATACTATCCATATGCATTAGTCCGACTTCTAAGAGGTAGGGCAATCCTCAGGTAGTCAGAGTACCAAAGTTAGTAAGGTTGTCTTAACCACTAGCATTTATAGCTCAATTTCTTCACTTAAGACCAAGGTATAAAATTTTTGTAGTCCAACAAGGGACAAACTACACTGTTCCCAAATGACACTTCTTGATGGGACCCCAAATTTTCCACTTGAGATGATGTTGAGTTTTTCTTTTCTACTGGCCTTTGAGGTGTTCCCCCAAATGCACTGCTATGATTTTCTATCTTTTTTTTGTGCAAAGGTGAATGGAAAGTTTCTGTGAACAGCACATGGCACTGGGGTATGACCTCCAACATTCAAAAACCCTGGTTCGTATGTATTTGAACTTTCAGTGAGAATGCTCCATGGGTGCTCATATTTCCTGAGGCCATACAAAGTAAGTATAAATGAACTCAAAGAAACTAGGCAGCGCTCTGTTTATAGGACAGCCAGTTCCTACATATAGTCATATATCTGGGGAGCAGCTTAGCCACATAAGGTGCTTGTCTAATTTGGACTCAGAGCCAGAATTTAGTACAGGTTGCAGACAAATCATCAAGACTATGAATCATCACAAACAGCATGAGGAGCCCTCCTAGCACGCCAGAGATCTTCATTGCTTCAGATCTCAATCCAGTGTATCACAGGAAACAGGAAATCAAATCCTGCTTTTTAATGATAGATTAATCTTGAATATCAGTCAAGGGACTATCTCCTTCCTCTTGCTTCCAGCAGCACTAAACCAAAATGTTCCCTTTTGGTGTTTAATCATCAGGAGCCAGGGTCTTCTAAAGGAGGTTGAATGAGACAAAACACATTTGAATTCATGACAGTCAGCTTTTCAGCTGGGGAAGTTGTAATAATATGTCTCCTGGGGTGAGGATGGGAGAGAAAAGGGAGAAGAGCCTTACTCTGGCCTTGATGAAGTCTCTTCTTGTGTTTTCTTTGAAGCAGCAGGACCTTTAGACCAGAAGGATTCCTATTTCACCATGTCTTCCACAAAAAGGGAGGGTGGTGAACAGAATTTGGAACATTCCAGATGGATGTTTGGCTGCCACCTTCCATAAAGTCCTGTGAGTAGCTTCTTAGGACAATTCCCTTAGACTCCAGGGTTATACCTGCGCTCCTTAGCATAAATGGAGATGGCCTTGCCTTGAAACACACTGTTCTCTTAGTAGGGACTTGCCCCGCCCCATTCTACACATGTGTGTATCTGAGATGTGCAGGGCTTATTAATGGTGATTCGGGCATATCACCTTATGAAATGAGGCTTCCTTACAATTCTTTTTGAGTAGATTTTCCTTACTAATTCTCACCCACACCCCATTTGGCATACAAAACAAATATACAGAGAATTCACATCTTTGTTGAAAATATAAAATGTACCTTACAAAAAATAATGCACTGACTTTTGTTTGTTTGTTTGTTTATTCAATTCATTTAACAGATATTCGATGAACTCCTCTTGATGATGTGCTATGTAGAATTTGAATCCGGTGCAAAACACTTTGAAAAAACTCTTAAAAAATAGACCTTAAAAAATGGGGCTACATCAGTAGAGTGTGGTGCTGATAACACCAAGGTCAAGGGTTCAGATCTCGATACCAGCCAGATGTTGAAAAAAAAAAAGAAAAAAGAAAATGCGGCTACAAAATGAATGCTAATGATATGGGCTCATGCCAGGCCAAGCAAAACCAGGCCAAAGGAAGGCACAGACAGAGGAGGCAGGGGCAGCCTGGGTATTCTGGGCTTCAGTGGCACCAGAAGAATCCAGCTCCAATGGGGATCCAGAACAAGGATGGCATTCTAAGGCTCATTTAAGATTTTGACAACAGGGTGGACCATGGCAGTGGGTGGCATATTTCTGAAAACTGAAGTCTCTGACATCTCCTGCATTGGTCCTTCTATTGCTAAACCAAACCTTCAGAGAGGGGAAAAAGATTGGTTTAGTATATTGACCGGCTAATTTCTTAATAGAAAAACAACATGCAAACCTATATGGTATTGAAATTTTAAATCACAATGGGAGAAGCTATTTCCTTATACCTAAAATATCCTAGGAGAGTTAACACTGCATTGACTCCCTTCAGCTCCCTGTTCTAGTCCATTGTTGAGCATGAACTATTTCCAAGCTTGGACTAGGCTTATGGTTTTGTTTTTATCCTCCTATTTTTAATATTCTTTCATTTTTTTCCAGGTCTTGGATGTGAGTGTAGCTAATGAATGGCACTGTGTTCTTGCTGCTAATGCTATGCCTGGTAACAGGATAAAGAAATGTTAGTGTCCTGATAGCTGATGATCAGCTGTCCAACCAGCTGATCCAACTTCCACCCCCTCCTTACTAGAGGTAGTGTCCCATCGTCATGAGAGAAGCTGATTATTATAAAAAATGGACCCCTTTTAAAGTCATAGTGAGGGAAACAGCTCTGTGTTATAATAAGAAATATTTTTGGTCTTTTTCCCTGGTTCCTGTCACAGTGCTCCTAAAACCCTTGAAAATTTCCTGAGTAATAGGAATGTCTTTTGTTATTTATAATGAGCCCCTTTTGATCACATCTGAGTTTATGCTAATAAGGTGACTTAGAGTTGGGGCCCTACATAGCCCAGGATGGGTGGGATCTGACACTATCTCCAGGTAGTAGTGTAAGAATTGAGTTAAATTATAGGACACCCAATTGGTCAGTGTCTGCTAGAGAATCTGGCATCAAAAGTGTTTTGTGTTGAGTATTAAATCAACTGTGTGTGAGAGTAGAGGGAAAACAGTTTTTTTTTTCCTTTAGAAGCCCCCTATTTGGAAAGCCCATCTTTAGTCTAAATTAACTAGTCAATAGGAGCACATTGGATTTTGAGACAGGTTTCCTTCAAGCATGATTAAGGGGTAATTCTTTTTTTTTGTCGTTGTTTGTTTTGGCAGCTGGCTGGTATGGGGATTCAAACCCTTGAGCCTGGTGTTATAATACCACACTCTAACCAAATGAGCTAACCAGCCAGACTAGTAATTTGTTTTCTGAAGCCTTTTGAGAGTTTAAAAAGATTGTATGGCTAGGGAGGCCTGATCATGGGGCCAAGGAGGTTTATGGCTTGTCTTACTGGGACACAAGAGTTGCTGAAGCCCTGGACACTGCCTTGCTATTTTAGCTTTTAATACTAAGGAAAGTTTAGTCTAACTAGGTTCAAAATCATTAAAACTCAAAGTTTCCGCCCAGCCAATAGTTTGAAAGGGAAGAGACATAACCATTCTCAATTCTCCATGTTCCAATCTGCCACCACCCTCCAAACCTTCCTGGGTTCAAGACCATGTTCTAGCTACAGGTTCAGGATTCTGGGCAGAGGCTGATGTTGTCCAGATTGGTGGGACACTATATGCCCTGCCAGTCCCACTCCTCAACTAGGAGATACTATTCCCATCACCAGTTCCCAAGGCAGGGAAGTGAAACTAGGCATTTTAGTACAAGGTCAACAACAATGTGGGGTGGGGTCACAAAAAAGGCTTTTCCCTAAATGCCTGGCAACTATTAAAAAACAACAAAACAACCCTGTCAACTAGGCTTCACTCATCATCCACTCAGCATCCTAGTTAATGGGGTTTACATTGTAGTTAATCCTTTCAGAAGTCCCAAACTGCAAATTGAGACACTATGGACCTCCTCTCCCTACCTGACTCCTTGTTTTCACTCTCCTGTTTTAAGATTTAGGATCCTTCCTCTACATGAAGAGATAGTTTAAAGAATGCCAGTGTAATAGAGCTCATTTGGGGGGAATTCATATGTACCAGTAGCTAAACCTCCCTAAACAGCCACAATACAATGGGCTAACTGTTGTATGGGCCAATATTAGGTTCCTATTCCCAATATTGGTTACATAAAATAGGTCTATTTTATCTACAAAAAAGAGAAAAGGGGAAAGCATCTATTAAGAATTTCTTGGAGGAAATTCATGCTGTAGAATTTGGAAATTGATGAGGACATTTTTCTCTTATTTGTTTCATGTGGCTCCTTTTGCTTTCAGAACTTCATTAAGAGACCACTGTACTGTGTAAACTCAGGAAAAGCAACTCACCAAGCTTTTTTTTTTTTTAAAGATGACCGATAAGGGGATCATAACCCTTGGCTTGGTGTTGTCAGCACCACGCTCAACCAGTGAGCCAACTGACCATCCCTATACAGGATCCAAACCTGTGGCCTTGGTGTTATCAGCACCGCACTCTCCCAAGTGAGCCACGGGCCGGCCCTTCACCAAACTTTAAATCTTTCTTTTCCCCTGAGCTTGCCATGCTTCCTGAGACAGTGGAGGTTTCATCCTTCCAACATGAGGCTAGGCCTGACTGTAAGCCCTGCCTGTGGCATTAGGATGCCAGCACTCAGTGGCCTGCTTTGTTGGGCTGCTTTTCTGGACACCCCACCAGCAGATCTGCAGAGCATTTCTATCACAGCACTGACTCAGTCATTCTGCAGCAAAGCTAATATCATCCTGATTTTTTTTCCTGGCCAATAGTTGATACAACTTATGGTTTTCTGTGGTATCAAGTAGTCACCTTTTGACTTCATGACCTTGCAAATAACTCATCACTGCTTGATGAAATGAAAAAGTATTTCAAATTAACATAGGTACAAATCTACCCTAAATGGACAGCTACCCTACCACCACCAAATTCCACAAAACCCACCTCTTCATAATTGTACCACCAAAAGGAAAAAAAAAAATTCCTTAGATATTAGAAATGCCTTAAGAGGATATTCACTTATGCATTTGGTAGTTTGATGATGTTGAATTTGTGTGGTACCTGCAAGGCATATTTTGACTATATAGAATTCTCTAATATTTTCATTCTTAGGGCAATGAAATTTTATTCATAATTGTTCTTTTTCATTTTATTTTTTAGACAAATCTAGGGATGCCACTTCCTACATTGCTCTACCAAATGCTTAGGAACAACAACAGGAGAACTTGGCCTTTTAAGCTCTCCCCCCCCCCCTTCAGTCTCATCATAACTAAACATATAAGTGTGCTTAATAAGCTCACAGAAAGATTCATATTATCTTTTATTTTCCAGAACTTTTTAAAGTACCCCCATACATTAGTGTGTTCTGGGAGTGAATTACTTCCTCATACCATAAGTGCCTAAATATTTACAAAATCATTTATTTTAGTTCATAGGTTATGCTTGGTTTCAAATATTTCACATACTTTAGTACAGTTAAACCCTTTTATAACCAGCTCCTCAGTGCATTAATGCAAATACTTCCAGGTCAGATTGAGTCCCAACATGATTGTACACAGAAGACAATAATTTTCCTTCCTTAGAGAGGGTTAACATCCTCGGTATTTATTTATCCCATTTCAACTCCTTAAAGCCTCCACAGTTCAAAATTTATTTCCCAATCATGAAAAAGGCAATAAAAACACCACTGTCCTCTGGGATTTTGTCCACCAGCTCCCATGTCAATGCCTCCTAGTTGCTCCACTTCCTAACGTATTTCCTTCTCATCCTCTCCTCCTGCTTCTATCACTGAGATCACGGGAGACCTCGCATCCGGAAAGCAGGAAAGGCAGAGATCAAGGTGCTGTAGCCTAGGGTGCATGGGGCAGAGAGATGAAGGACCACGACCTGAGAGCAGTGGCTGTCGCGTGGCATCCTGTAACTCATCTTTGCCAGAGAAAGCTCGTTTCCCAGGATTCATCAAAGCACCTGTCCCAGTCCAGGCAGTGACCAGGCAGTTCTTCCCAGTCTTCATTGACTCTGAGGCTGTGATAGCCAGTATCATTGCAGCTGCATGTCCAGGGTGCTGTCGATGAAACTGCACCTCCGCAGACTCTGCACTGGTATCCACCCGGATACCCTTCCTGGTCGAGGTTAGAACTGGGGACACTGGCCGGATTGGATCTTCTTTCTGGAGCCTGGTCACGGTTGCACTGTGTTTACTGCACGTCCGTAGCACACACGCTCCAGGTTAGGTTCCTGCCATTGGTGTTCTTGCTACCTCCGGTTGGGGTGGGTGGGACCTGCTGGAGCACGCAGGCGATCAGGGCTTAGCCATAAAATACCGGAAGTGTGTGCGAGAAGGGTGCTGGCAGGGTGCGTGCGTGTGTGCTGAATAGGAGCTCCAATTTGCAGCTTAGCAGACCACTCCCGATTCGGGCGGGGTGACTGCCCTGAGGAAGGGGCTGTGCAAGCCAATTCGGTGCAGGGAGGGGGCGGAGTAGCGAGACCTCACATTAGACCCCAGAGCCCTTGGAGAAATGTTTGCGGAACCTCTTTCCACCCAGCCCTCAATGCACAGCAGCTGGCACGTGGCTTGGTGCCCTTTGGTTCCCCGGAGCGAGAGACAAGGCCGGAGAATGCTGCTTGGCCCCACCAGCTGGGCACACTGAAGCGAAGGTAGTCCACTCTGTCATACGGTCTCTGATCACAGCTCTTCTGTATGAGAAGTTGGTGACTAATGGATGGGACTCTCTGGTTCTGCTCCATTCTCCCAAAGTCCGGGCTTGTGATTCAGATGAAATAATTAGCTAGGCGGCTACTTGCCCTGTTTTTTTTGCAACAACACTGAAAGCAGAGCTCTCTAGGCTCGCTAGGGCACCTGGTAGCAGGTGCCTGGGCCAAATTTTGCCGAGCAGTGCAAATGCTCCCATGCACTGCTACAAGAAACTCCACATGCCTCTTGAGAAAGTCCAAGTACTCAAGATTTTCAGTAATGAACCTACATCAGAGTGTAAATGTAAAAGCTTGTCCAGTACATTCAAAATGTTTACGGTACAGTGGGCTCTTCATTCGACTTTGGACACGATAGACTCTGCTCTGCACCTCTGGCTGTAGGCACCCTAGGAAAGCACACATTTGCCCTTATTAGGGCCTGTGTTGTAAACCAGGTGAATTTCCCATTTTCCTCACTGCTGCCTCTTCTCTCTGTCTGTGTCTCTCTATCTCAAAACTATCTTCTTGAATTCTTGTTTCTCACTGAGAAGTGTCAATAAGAGCCAGGCTAGGTTAAGGGCTCTGTTTCTTCAAGAAGTGTTTTGCAGGTGTCCTGGGATGTGTTAATCTCTGCATATGGAGAATAGCTTCTAACTATGGGTCCAATGCTTGACACTACATGATTTATTCTTACCTGCACAACCACCATTGTCATCATTCCCATTTTAAAAGAAATTAAGTCAGGGTGGAACGACTCCACTTTGCTCATATGCAAGTCATTTCCCACTTTTTCGAATGATGAATGAAGTGGTTCCACTCACTGGACTTAGGTCGTGGCTCCTCTTCCATTAGCAAGTTGGAGTAGAAAAGTAAGGGCAGGTAGACAGAGGCTGAGCCCCTTTGTCAGCAAACCTGCCTTTGAAAAGAAAAAGAAATTTGATTAAACTGCCTCTTCAGTGCCTTTATCATGGAGGACATTGATCATTTTTTCTTTGTCATTAACAGTGCCTGGCACAGCAAGTGCTTGATTCATGTGAGCCATTGCTATTATACGCATTGTTACTCCCATGTTATTGATGAAAACTATCTCTAACTCAGACTCTTGTCCATGTCATTCAGTTAGGAGTGAGATCTGAGCCTGGATAAGGAGAATGGTTAGACAATCAGTACAGGAGATACCTCAAGCAAAAAAGGCTTGAGCCAAGGCCCTGGGCCAGGAGCATGCAAGTATGTCCAAGAAATGGAGGAATGTCCAGGGATCCACAGACTGTGTGTGTAATAGTAGGACATACGGTCGAAAGGGAAGAAATTGAGATGTGGTCATGCTGTACAAAACCTAAAGATATTTATTCTATATGTCAGGGGGAACCAGGAGGTATTTTGAGAAAATAAGTTACATAATCCCATTCATGTTTTGGAAAGGTAACACAGGCTGCAAGAAGTAGGGAGGAGTGAGGTAGAAGCTAAAGTTAGGAATCAAGTAGGAGTTTGTCGTGACAGTACAATACAAGTACTGAATGATGACGACTGGGCAATGGGATATTAGAAATATTAGGAATATGAAATAGTGGGAGGCCTGTGAATATAAGAGAAAAATGGAGGAGAATAGCTTGAAGCCACTGGGAAGCTGGACAGGAGATTGCAAAGATATTCTGCTGATTTTATGGGATAATCTGTGATTTGAGCATTTTCCGAAGGGAAAAGAACCAGAGGTGGCTTTATTTATCAAAAAACAGTTGATTTTTACTAAAGAACCTTCAATAAAAAACTATGCTCTTTTTGTTTTTGTTTTGACTGGCATTAACTTATATAACCAGAACATGGTAAGTAGCTCAATAGCTGCATAAATTAAAATTATTATTTTTTCTCTGGAAAATTTAAGTTATGGAAAAGGAAATATTAACTTGGCTACTTAAGTTTTGCACCTTCTATTACTCTAAGAGTAATAGAAAACTATGGGTGTTATTTTGAAGAGCTAATGTTCTTCAGGGGTTGTGGTAATAATAATAATACTAGTAATAATCATCATTACTAATATTGATTTAGGATTTGCTATGTGCTAGGCCCTAACTAGTTATTTTACATGTATTATCTTATTTAATTCTTTCAACACCCCTAGCCAATCAGTAATATTATTACTTCCACTTAAAGATGAGAAAATTGGAGCCCAGAAAGTCTGTGACCTGTGTAAAGATGCACAGTAAGTTCCAGAGACAAAATTGAAACTCAGCCTACACCATTGCAGTACATTCCTACAAAAATTCACACTGATAGGTAGGTAGACACCACTTCAGTAAAAGATGTATGAACAGGAATGTCTAATGCAGTGTCTTTAATAAGAGTTTAATATTTGAAAAAGCTCATTTGTCTATCAATAAGGGACTGATTAAACTGATGAAGGTATATCCATTCACTGGAATAATTATGCATCTGTTTGGAATTATATTTCAAAGAACTGTGGATACTGCGATCCAATTTTAGGAATTATAACATTTTCTAACTAGTATTCATATATATAAATAAGTGTGGGGATTTTTTTTTTCAGTTTTGGAAAGTTATACAGCAAAAATACTAGCAATGATCATCTAGAAGTATAGGACTGTAGGTAATTTATGCCATTAACTTCTCCCAATTTCTCTTACAATAATCACGTAATAAAGAATAGAATAAAATCCTTAAAAGTCACACCACTATCCTTTCAGTAAGAAACACTGCTTCCCTCTTGAACTGTAGACTGGAAATCAGCCCTGACTGCACTCAAGTGCTCTGTGACCTTGGACAAGTCATTTATCCTCTCTGGGCTTCCCATTTCACATATATAATAATAAGGTGGTTTGATTTCAAAGGTTCCTTCCAGCTCTAACATTCTTTGACTTAATGAGTCTCATTCTTAGCAAAGTTCTCTTAAAAAAAGAACAAATGGTGTGTGGGGATTTAAATGTTGATACATGGTCTCTTCATACTTTGTTTTATTTGTCCTATGAAGTTGTTTCCATTATTCTTTCCCATCAATCTTTTGAGAAAAGAAAGTTAATGCATTTCACTAGAAATGTGTCAAATCACTCTGAAAAAATAAGTGCCCGTAGGGGAAATATAGGAAAATGGTCAGAATCTTGCCAAGCATTTCCTGTAAATATCCGCGTGCGCCCAGGTGTTCCTTGGTTATTATCTAATGTAATTTTGTATGGGCACCTAGTTGTCCTGCGTTATGGACCTGAGTATAAAGGACTAATGGCTCTGATACATGGCATTTCTCAGGACAGTCCAGGAGGCCACTAGGGCGGCTGCTCCTAGTTCTGAATAAAGCCTATTAATTTTTTACCCACGGCTCCCAGAATCTTTTCCTTTTACCTAGCTCGTGGACCTGCGTGTGAAGGGTTTGTGACCCAGTCTGTACAACGGGCTTGAGGGGTCTGTGAGCCCTTGCCCTAGCTTGACAATTGGTGTAGTAGGCAACAGGATTCTGAGCAGGTACGAGCCAATAGTCCCTTGGGAGGAGGAGGAAATGTGGCTACTCTTTAGTATGTGGTACCCGGCGGCCACTTTCCTGTTGACTGGGATCTGGTTGCTGCTCACTATACTTCGAGTCAGCACAGATCAGGCACTCCATGAAGCAGTGTAGCTTTGAGATTTGCAGCAGAAAGCCCCTTGGGAGGGGGAGGAAATGTGACTATCCTTGAGTATGTGGTACCTGGTGGCCACTTTCCTGCTGACCAGAGTCTGGCTACTGCTTAGTATACTGCAAACCAATCGAGATTTGCAACAGAAAGCAGATTTGTTAGAAGCATGGATACTTGTCCTGGAGGATGACATGCAGCGATGGGTCATCCTTGCTTCTCACACCAGGGAAGATGACAAACCCGGTGGTGAGTAGGGAGAGACTGCATCTCCAGGCATGACCTGTTGTGCATCAGAAAATGAAGCACGAGCAGTCTATGGGACCAGATGGACAACCAGTGGGCAATCCACAGGTGACCCAATTCACTACCTATGTCCCATATACCTAGGTCGAATTAATTGACTAGAGGAGACAGTTCCGGCAGAAACAGGGAGAGCCCCTGGCTGCCTGACTGCTGCAGTTATGGGACCTAGGGGTAGATAGTGTGATGTGCTCTGGTGAGGAGATGGAAAAGTTGGCCTCCATTTCCATGCACCTGTTCCTGAGGCAGCACCTACAGAACAGCTGCAGATATGCACAAGGGCTGGGTAATCACTCCTTAATGGACTGGGTGAATGCAGCTGCCTGAATTGTGTGGGTGAATGCTGGAGAACTGCCCAGAATTGTGAGTAAATGGCAAACATATGCTGAGTTGGTTTAAATAATTCAGGAGCTGGGGATGCAGCAGTCCATGTTGAATGTAAACACCTGTGGCCTGGACGATGAATTTTTTACAGTTAGTATGAGAGACATAGTGCTGCAAAATGCCCTGTCAATGTCCTTTGGGTCACTGATGGCCATACTGGCCCCATACGTTGGTCATCCTATACATGAAGTAACAACCATGATAGCCAGTCTGGGCGAAGTGGAGGAAAGGAGACAAGCAAAAGGGGTCCAAAAGAGAGCTAAGACCAAACCCCCAAGAAATGCTCAGGATTTTATCCTGAGGGGACCAAGCAAGACCAGCCATAAGCAGATGTGGCTTGACTTGCTTGTGGCAGGGGTTTATAGCAAGAAAATTCACCGGCAACCAAATGTAGTCCTGTTTGCCTTGTGGCAATAATTGTGCCCCGAACAGCGTTTCATTAAATGTCTGGAAAGAGGTGGTGAGGTATGCCCAGTGGATTTAAAGGATTTTTTGGTTGCTCCCATGGAGGCAGACGAACTGTTCCATTTTGCTTAGGGAGCAGGCCAAGGTGCTCGTCTTTTGGGGGCAGGCAAGGACCGGAGGCCTCACACTGGACTGGCAATACATTGGTCAAGGACAAATGTGCAGCATGTATTGGCATTGATGGATGCTGGTGCAGAATGTAGCCTGATATATGGCAATCCAGATAAGTTTCCAGGGGCCACAGTTTGTGCAGATGACTATGGAGGACATACTATTGAAGTCAAAGCTGTGTCATTGCCATTGGGCATAGGGTGATTGTCCCATCGTGTATATACTCTATATACATCCCCAGTAGCTGAATACGTCTTGGGTATGGATGTACTTTATGGCTTGCACCTGCAAACAACAGTTGGAAAGTTTCAACTGCAAATACGGGCAGTAAATCCTGTGTTAGAGGGAAATGCTAAACATGCCCCACAGGTGTTACCCATGCCAAGCTGTGTAGTTAGTGAGAAGCAGTATCACCTACTGGGAGGACATGCAGAGATAGGTGCCACTATATTGGAGTTAGAGAAAGTCGGCATTATTCGTCCAGCAGGTATTCCATTTAAAAGCTCTGGTATGGCCAATGAAAAAACCTGATTTTATCTGGAGGATGACTGTAGATTATCGAGAACTAAACAAAGTAGTGCCTCCTTTGCATGCAGCCATGCCTTCAGTTCACGATTTGATGGATGACTCAGCTAGGAACTTATTATGTATTGGACCTTGCAAATGCTGTTTTCCCTATTCCAATCTCAGCTGATAGCCAAGATCAGTTTGTCTTCATCTGGGAAGGGAGGCAGTGAACTTTTCAAGTATTGCCCCAAGGCTATCTGCCTAGCCCAACCGTCTCTCATGGTTTAGTGGCTGGGGACCTAGCCAAGTGGACTAGGCCCACCACAGTTACAATGTTTCATATTGATGACATGTTATTAACCTTTGATTCTATTGCAGATTTAACCCAGGCAGCTCCAAAGCTGCTAAGTCATTTGGGAAAATGTGGTTGGGCTGTGAACACAGACAAAGTGCAAGGACCTGGGCTGTCAGTCAAATTCTTGGGAATGGTCTGGTCGAGTAAGATGAGAGTCATCTCAGAAGCTATTATAGACAAGATACAGGCATACCCTCGACCCACAACAGCAGCTCAGCTACAGACATATTTGGGACTTCTGGGGTATTGGAGAACTTTTGTACCCCATATGGCCCAAATGGCACACCTGCTGTATGCATTAGCAAAGAAAGGAGCCCCCTGGGATTGGACTGTGGAAGTAGAATGGGTTTACTGGGCTACAAAGAGGGCAATACAGCAAGTGCAGGCTCTTTAAGTGGCTGATCACACTAAGCCTTTTGAATTAGATGTACATATAACCCAAGAAGGGTTAGGGTGGGGTTTGTGGCAGAGACAAGACTGATTCCAAACACCTGTAGGATTCTGGTCTCAGCTCTAGAAGGGCACTGAAGTACATTATTCTCTAATAGAGAAACAATTAGCAGCTGAGTATTCTGCCCTGATGGCTACTCAAGCTATCACAGGAAATGCCAAAGTCCTAGTAAGGATGACATACCCCATATTAGGTTGGCTGCGCACATGGGCAACCATCTCTAAAATGGGCATAGCTCAGACTCCCACTCTATCTAAATGGGGAGCATATATAGGAACAAAGAAGCACTGTGTCAATGAGTCCTCTGTCTAAAGAGTTGCAGACTGTGTTAGGCCCAGTAGAGGTTGTGGAGGAAACTTTGACACACCCTTACCCATGGAGGTGGAGGCCACACCTTTCTGTGAGGGACAGGGACCTATCACAGAGCAAGCTTGGTAAACAGATGGCACAAGCATAGGACCCTCAGCATTGTGGACAGCTGTTGCTGTGCAGCCCTTAACAGATACCATGTGGTATGAAAATGGCACAGGGAAAAGTAGTCAATGGGTTGAATTGAGAGCAGTATGGATGGTGATAGAAAATGAGCCTGGGCCATTAACCATCTGTGCTGACAGCTGGGCTGTGTACAAAGGTTTAACCCTTTGGATCTCTACTTGGAAATATCAGTGGTGGATGGTAGGCCACCGACACCTCTGGGGACAAGCCATGTGGCAAGGGTTATGGGAACTGGGACATGAGAAAGAAGTAACTCTTTTCCATGTCACAGGACACTTTCCCTTTGCCAGTCCAGGAAATGATGAAGCCAATGCCTTGGCTAAGTTAAGATGGATGGAGAGGAGCCCCAGCTACTGATGTAGTCCAGTGGTTACATCGATGAATGCAGCGTGCTGGCAGTAAAACCATGTGGATAGTGGCTCAAAGGTGGGCTCTCCTCATAAAATGGGAAGATGTAGTGAACATTTGTCGCGTTTGTCCAGTATGCGCTCAAGGGAGTCCACACCCCCAGTAGGTGCCACATACAGATGAACAAATGTCTCGAGGAAGGGTGCCCCTGACTCAATGGCAAGTGGACTTCGTAGGACCACTGGCAAGGTCAGAGAATTCCAGATACATCTTCATAGCTATTGATACAGCTACTGGTCTTCTGTTTGTGTTCGCTTGTAAGGCCTCAGAACAGGTAAGCACTCTGAAGGCATTGAATAGTCTTACAGCCATGTATGGCTGGCTTCTAGTCATAGAGAGTGATAATGGAACCCACTTTATTAGACATGAGATATGGAATTGGGCTTCCCAGTTGTCTATTCAGTGGAAGTTACATATACCATGTCATCCCCAGGCAGCAGAAATGATTGAATGGTACAGTGGTCTTTTTGAAAAGGGACTAAGACTATCTGCCCAATCCCCATCCCTGAAGGGGTGGACATGGTGGTTATGGCCAACAGTCAGGATTCTAAATGAGAGAACTTGAAAGGGTGGACCCTCTCCAGTGGAACCTCTGTTGCATAGGGCCGCAGCACCTATACAACTGCAAGTCACTACTAAAGAAGCTTTTGAAACCAGGATAAGGCAAGAATGGAAATATTCTCTTACTGGCACCAACCTGTTTGCAACAGGGACAGGCAGTACAACGGGAATGGCCTTGGAGAATAGAAGCCCCCATATATGCTGGGTAGGCCTAATAGGGCCTTGTGGGAAAGGATTAGAAGAAAACTTGCAAGTTTCAACTTGGGTGACAAGTACCTGGCCTCCCCAAGTAAAGGTAACATGACTGGGAACAGATAAGTGCTCTATTACAAAGGGCACATTTGTATTATTATGGCCAATTATGAGTTCCCCTATACTGTTACATGTAGAAACTACAGATCCAACAGTGTTAGTGGATAATGTATGGTATCATAAACCAGGTAAGATACCTGTTCCTGCAACCATCCTTTCTCAGGGTGGCAAACTGGCATGTATCCTACCAGAGGGGCAAGAACTCCCCCTATTGGTACCAATAACCCCTCTGTCTTTTTGCCCAGTGTTGTGGCTGTGAGTACCAACATACATTCGTGTGGCCAATATGGCAGCTTGCTGAAGATGCACTGAACTTCCCATCAGTATGGCTACAGAATTCCCATGGAAAATCTCCCCAATGATGACTACTAACTGGACATGTGCAGCTGATAGTTGAAAGGATAGAACTACGGGATAAGCCTTAAGGCGTATTGAACAGATAATAGGTTATATGAGTGTAATGGTCATTTACCCTTGCTAAGGGAATATCACAGAAGATTCTGAATGTGTAGATTGTATGGCAAGGGACCCTGAAGGGGTGGATTGTGGGGAAAATATAGGAAAATGGTGTTCCTTGGTTACTATCTAATGTAATTGCGTATGGGCACCCAGGTGTCTTCAGTTAAGAACTTACGTAGAAAGGACTAACGACTGATACATGGCACATCTCAGGATGCTCCATGTTGGGAAAATATAAGAAAATGGTCAGGGCCCCTCAGATGTTCAGAATCTTGCCAAGCATTTGATGTAAATATGCACGTGCACCCAGGTGTTCCTTGGCTATTGAGTAGTGTAATTGTGTATGTGAGCTCAGGTGTCCTGGGTTATGGATTTAAGTATAAAGGATGAGTGGCTCTGATCCATGGCACCCCCCGCCCCTGGGGGGGCCACAGGAAGGCCACTACTGCTGCTGGAGGCTGTTGCTGCAAGCTGTTGCTGCCAGAGCCCCCGGGACCCTCTGGGAGGCCACCACTGCTGCTCCTGTGGGCTGCTGTAAGCTGCTGCTACTGCTACTGCTGGTGCTGCTGCTGTAAGCTGCTACTGTTACTGAAGACTGAACTCATGTCATTTGCCAGTGGCTTCCAGGAAATTTCCCAATTACCTAGTGTGAACCTGCATGTGAGGGGTCTGGTGACCCCAGTCTGTACAGTGGGTTTGAAGGGTCTGATCCTTAGCCCTGACAATACAAATGGAAACTTAGTATAACTAAAATAATGAAATATTTTGGCTTTAGTTATGAAATGCCTAGCCATTCAATTAGCATCGCTATTGCCTCAACCTGACAACCGGCATAGTCGTGGCAGGATTCTGGGATGGTAAAAGAGCCTGGAAGTTGGTGTTCTGGGTAGGATGCCAAGCAGGTAAAGGAGCCATTAACCCCTTGGGAGGGGTAGGAAATGTGGCTACCATTGGGTATGTGGTGCCTGGTGGCCGCTTTCCTGTTGACTGGGATCTGACTGTTGCTTGCTGTGCTGTGAGCCAACATGGACCAGAAACCCCATGAAGTGGCACAGTTTTGAGACTTGCAGCAGAAAGCAGACAGATTGGAAACACGAGTACATGCCCTAGAGGATGAAGTACAGCAACAGGTCACTCCTGCTTCTGACACCGGGATGATGATGAACATGATGGTGAGTTGGGGGAGACTGTGCATCTCCTGGAACAACCTGCTCATCAGAAAGAGAAGCAGGAGCAGCCTATGGGACCAGCAGACCAGTAGGCAACTCACAGGTGACCCAGTTCACTACCTATGCCCCATATACCCAGGTCAAATTGGTTGGCTTGGGGAAACAGTAAAGCAGCAGAAGCAGAGAGAGTCCTTGGCTACTGCAGCTATGGGACCTAGGGGTGGATGGTGTAACGTGCTCTGGAGATGATGTATTAAACGCATGTCATGTTTGTCCAAAGGCAAATGGCTTGCTGGGTGCCACTTAAACCAAGAAGGCTCAGAGGGTGCTGCTTAAACCCAATGGCTCACCAGGTGCCATATAAACCTGAGAAAAGAGTGCCACATGCAGATGAGCAGATGACCTGAGGACGGGTGCCCCTGCAGAATTTCAAGTATGTTTTCACATGGTAAAAAGGTGGAAAATTTAGCCTCCATTACTACACACCTGTCTCTGTGGCAGTGGTAACAGAATAGCTACAGATATGCACAGGGGCAGAGCAGCTACTCCTTGATGAAATGGGCAAATGCAGCTGTTTGAACTGTGTGGTCAAATGCTGCAGAACTGCCTGAGACTGTGAGTGAATAGCCAGTGTAAGCCAAGTTGATTCAAGTGATTCAAGAGTCAGGGATGGGGCAGCTAGATGCTAATAGCCAAGACAATGGGAAAAGGCCCTGAGGGCATTTCAGAAGTTTGGGAGAGCACCCCTCCCATCACAGGGCTGGAGGCCTAAGAGTGTTGGGAAGATTCAAGATTAATTATTTCGGGCTGATCCCATGGCTCACTTGGGAGAGTGCGGCACTGGGAGCGCAGTGGTGCTCCTGCCGTGGATTCAGATCCCATATAGGGATGGCCGGTGCACTCACTGGCTGAGCTCGGTGTGAGCGACACCAAGCCAAGGGTTATGATCCCCTTACTGGTCACAAAAAAAAAAAAAAAAATTCTTTCAGTAGCTTGTTTTGCCTTTAAAACAGAACCTGCTTATTGTATCAGCTTTACTCATACTAAACAGCTCTGCACTCCTGCTTCAAAGCAAAACTTAAAAACCCAGAAGAGTTTGCCTATATAAACCCTGTAACACTTGAGCTCGGGGCTCAGAGCTTGGAGCACTAGCTCATCTGGACTTGCCTGCATAATAAAATACGTGACTCTCCAACCCTCTGAGTGCCAACTGCTTCTTTGTTGAGTCCATTCCATAACATTTTCTGTTGCATTGGCTGGGAAGTGACTCAGACTGGCCCCTTGAGCCACTGGTTTGGGTGGGGTGACCCAGTGGATTGGTGATGCCACAGAGGACTGAGGAGGTGCCACCTGGACATTTTGTCAGGACCTTGGAGAACAGGACCTCACTGATCCTAGGGAGCGCCTGTCCAACCAGACTCAATGGAGGGAAGGACCAGTCAGACCCCCCGCCACCTGCAGGACAGGTTGGACCTCCCAATCATCAGTTCAGTTCAGGCCCACCTTCGGGCAGAAGGGGAGCTTGAGCACCTCTTGAAAGTGTCTCCTTGAGGACCTGTCTGGGTTGAGGACTTCATAGTGAGGTCCATCTGGTCTGGACCTTTAAGGTCCATCTGTGAGGGACCTTATAGTAAGTGGCCATGTCAAGAGGTCCCTCTGTTCAGTTTAGATCAGGATTGGGAAAAGGAAAAGTATCTTAACTTCTGTGTGAGTGTGTGTGAGTGTTTGTGTATGGGACCAAGGCTCTGCCATGGTTTCTGAGTGGGTGCTAACCTGCAGTTCCATGGTCATGTTGTATGGCATAATGGTGATTCCAGTCCCTGGTAGACTTGACCAGGTCTGGGGTTTATACAGACACACCTCGGCCAAGATGGACCCAAAGTCCCTCAGGGGACATGGCCAGGTGGATGCCAGATTGTTTCCCCTTCTGAAAGGGAGAGGGAATTCCCTGCCCTTTGTCCATATGCACCTCCAATGCAGGGAGGGATTTGGGAGGGGTCCCACATGCAGTCGAGGGAAAGCCTTTGTTTATGTCTGAGCGCCCCCTAGAGCCCCTGAAAGGCAAACACTTCTTTTTGGATCTAGGCAACGTTTACTTGACTCCCGAGGAATGACACGTTCTTTCACATTGTTTGCTCTGGGAGATCCATTGTCCATTCTGTCATAGAGTCCCCCTCCCCACACATGAGTTCCATACATCCTCAGGGGTAAAGCCTCCACTCAGCCACCTAGAAGGGAACCCAGATTGGAGCCATATCCTAGTACAACTTTTCTGTCACTGTCTGACTTTCCCCTATCACCCTTATTCCCCTGGAATTTGGTCATTTGCATGTGGCAAGGAGGCCCTAGTCTATGGGTTATTGGTCTCTGTGTACATCCTTCAAATCCACACAGCCTGCCAGGTCATAAAAGACTCAGGCTACCATTTCCCTTATGCCAGAAAACCTTTGTGTCCAGTGTGTAAAATAGGGACTGCCCCCCCCTTGCAGTCCTTAGCTGCCAAAACTTACACCAGTACATGAGAAAGCAATTTGGGAGCTCCAGACTGTTGCTGAGTGACAGCACCAACGCTATATGGGATACAAGCACCTGAGGCAGGAGTGGGAGGCTAAAATTAAGTATGGGGGCAAGTGCCTCAAAACCTACTGTCTGTAAGCACAAGTTAAAGAATTTTCAGAAGGGCTACTCTGGGGAGTAGGGAATTAAAATGACCCACAGGAAACCCTGGACCCTGTGTGAATTAGAATGGCCCACCTTTGAGGTTGGGTGGCCTTCAGAAGTGACCCTAGACCTCTCAAAGGTTTGAGCAGTATATGAGGTCATAACAGGGGAGCCAGGGCACCTGTTTCAATTTCCATACATAGACTCCTGGTTGACAATAGCTTTGACCCTGCCACCCTGGGTCTGATTCTGTGTTCACGAGGGAAAGTGTAAGGTTCTCACTGCATGAGCAGTCTGAAAGTCAGAGCACAACCAGCAAGAAACAAAAAGGCCTATATATCAAGGAGATCCAGATGAAGAACTCTTAGCTCCACTGTACTCCAATCCTTCAGGAATGCTTGGCCCCAGGCACCCCTTGCCAGACAGCCCCTCCAGCTTCAGTTCCACTGGCTCCACTGGCATCATTTCCAGAGAGTCCAGAGAGTCCTGAGAGTCCTGAACTGGTGAGAAGGTGACTACGCTCCACCCAACAGGTTCCAGCCCTCCAGATGACCCTGAGGGAGACCTAAGGCCCACAGCAGATCAATCCAGATGACAATGTGCAGCCAGGGCACCCCATCTTCTACCACCAACCCTTTACAACTATGGATCTCCTGAATTGGAAACACCATACTCTGTCATATTCAGAAAAGCCCCAGGCTCTCATCAGTCTCCTGGAATTGATTTTCCTCACTCATCAGCCCACCTGGGAAGACTGCCATCAGTTACTCCTCACCCTGTTCAGCACTAAGGAATGGAGGGGCATCCTGGCAGGAGCCAGGCAATGGTTGCAAGTGCAGGCACCCGAAGCCACCCTGGATCCCGAGAGCTGAGCAAGAGACACAGCACCAGATGCTGCACCAAACTGGAACTTCAATGAAGAAGAAGGGAGAAATCAATTCTGCCGATATAGAGAGGCCCTCCTCCAAAGTCTGAAAGCAGGAGCCAGAAAACCCACTAACATGTCCAAAATAACCATTGTGACCCAGAAACCAGACAAGCCACCTGCAGAGTTCTATGAAAGGCTATGCAAGTCCTTCCAGATCTACACATCATTAGATCCCAAGGCAGCCGAGAATCAATGGATAGTCAATGCAGCCTTTGTGAAACAGTCCTGTGCTGATATCTGTCACAAACTTCAAAAGCTGGAAGGTTTTGCTGGGATGAATGCCACACAGTTATTGAGGTGGCCAAAAAGATATTTGTCAATCGGGAGTGGGAGGCCCAAAAGGAAGTGGATAAATGCCTAAGGCAGAAGGTGGCACTCTTGGCAGCAGCACTCAATTCAGACTGGAACTCTGCACTGAAGAAGAAGAACCCCTACCAAGAAGAACAGGCACCCCTACACTCCAACCATTTTGCTTTCTGCAGGGAGCTTGGCCATTGGGAAAATGAATGCCCCAAAAGGGGAGAGAACCCCCAACCAACGTTCCAGGGCAAGACACACTCTGGAAAGAAAAAATATGGGCCTGAACCATCTAGCCAAGAGTTCCAGAACCTCATCGGCCTTGTAGGGATAGACCCAGATTAGGAAAGACCAGGCTCCCTGTTCCTGGGCCCCCAGGAGCCCATGATCAAAATGACAGTAGGGGGCCAACCTTCATGGTGGATACCAGGGCAGAACACTCTGTAGTCACCAGCGCAGTGGCTCTATTCTCAGGCCAAAAAGCCATTGTTATTGGTGCTACAGGGACATAAGCAGACCAGACATTATGCAGGGCCCAGACTTGTCACTTCAGGGGTCACAGGTGATTCATAAATTCCTATATTTGCCTGACTGTCCAGTACCCCTACTAGGAGGAGATTTGCTGAGAAAACTAGGGGCACAAATAACCTTTGCATCTGGGGAGGCAACTCATTTGACCTTAAACAACCAGAAAACTTTAGTAATGGCTATAATGATGCCCAGGGAAGAAGAATGGTGCCTATACACCAAGGCCAAAGAAGACTCAAACATAGGACCATCAGACCTCTTAAGAGACTGCTTCTTTAGAGACTTTCCCTCTATCTGGGGAGAAATGGGACCCCTGGGTATGGCAAAGAACCATGCCCCTATAATTATAGAACTGAAACCAGGGGCCGCACCAGTCAGGGTAAAACAATACCCATTCCCTCAGGAAGCTCAACTGGGAATTCAAGAACACATCCACTGGTTACAAGAAGCAGGAATGCTGGTGGAATGCCAGTCTCCTTGGAACATGTCACTCCTGCTGGTCAAGAAGCCCAATGGAAAGGGGTACGATCCAGTCCAGGATCTGTGTGCTGTGAACAAAACAGCTGTCACCCTCCACCCCATGGCACCAAATCCTTACACACTCCTGAGTTTATTCCCTGTACAGGATAGATGGTTCTCCTGTCTTGACCTCAAAAACGCCTTCTTCTGCCTCCAACTGGCACACAAGAGTCAGCCACTGTTTGCCTTTAAATGGGAAAATCCCCTCACAGGAAGAAAAGCTCAGTTTACCTGGACTAGACTGCTGCATGGGTTCAAAAACTCACCTACACTCTTTGGGGAAGTGCTAGCCTCAGACCTAGCTGTCTTCCCAGGAGACAGGTTGAATTGCACCCTGCTTCAATATGTTGATGACATCCTCCTGGCCAGTCCCACACAGGAAAACTGCTGGGAAGAAACAAGAGTCCCACTGAACCTGCTCTCTGACTTAGGATATAAAGTGTTCTGAGAAAAAACTCAAATATGTCAACAGAAGGTCAGATACCTGGGGTACGACATCTCTGAAGGACGCTGCTCACTGGGGATAGAGAGAAAACAAGCCATTTGTGTTATACCCCAACCAGACACCAAGAGGAAAGTCCAAGAGTTCCTCAGGGCTGCCAGCTTCTGTCGAATCTGGATACTGGGATGCTTGGAAAAGGCTAAACCCCTGTGTGAAGCAATCAAAGGAGCTGAAAAGGGACCCTTAGTGTGGGGTCCAAAGCAAGGACATGATTTCTCAGAAATCAAAACTCAGTTAACCCAGGCTTGTGCCCTAGGAATTCCAGATATAACTTGGGACTTTAACCTCTTTGTACATGAGAGAGATCATGTGGCTGGGGAGGTCCTCACCCAGACCATAGGGCCCTAGCAGAAGCCAGTGGTATACTTATCCAAATAACTGGATACTGTGGCAGCTGCCTGGCCACCATGCTTGTGGGCCCTGGCAGCCACTGTTGCCCTAATCCAGGAGGCAGATGAACTCACTTTGGGACAAAATCTCAATGTAAAGTTCCCACATGCAGTGACCACCCTAATGAACAGTTGGGGATACAAATGGCTGACCAACTCCAAGATGACTCACTATCAAGGACTCCTCTGTGAAAACCCCTGAGCATGCCTTGAAACAGTGCAGACTCTGAACCCAGCCACGCTCCTACCTGCTGAGCCCAGATCCCTGTACCATGACTGTGGAGAATTAATGGATGAAATATACTGTAGCAGGCCCGATTTGATGGACTAGCCCTTGACTGACCCAGACATGGAACTGTTCACAGACAGGAGCAGTTACATTCAAGAAGGACAACAAAGAGCTGGATATGTGGCAACAACTCATAAAGAGGTTATAGAGACAAAATCCTTGCTGGTCAGCACAGCAAGCAGAGCTATGGGCATTAATCCAAGTGCTCAGACTCTTGAGAGGAAAACGACTCAACATTTACACTAACTCTAGATATGCCTTTGCAACTTTACACATCCATGGGGCCCTATGCAAAGAAAGGGGCCTGCTGATGGCAGAAAGAAAGACAATTAAAAATAAAGAAATTCTCTAGCTCCTCAAAGCAGTGTGGGAGCCCACTCAAGTTGCCATTATACACTACAGAAAACATCAAAAAGGCACTGACAGAATCAATGAAGGAAACCAGCTGGCTGATCAGATGGCCAAAAGAGCAGCTGCCCAAACAGAGCTTGCTTAAAGGCCTGAATGAGACTGCCAAAATCATGCTGGTGCCAGAAATAGCACAGCAACTAAAGTACACAAAGGAGGAGACTCAATGGGCAGAGAAAGAAGGTGGAATTAAATTCCCTGAAGGATGGTGGAAGCTCCCAGACCACAGACTAATGATTCCTCAATGACTGGCTCACTGACTAGTTCTGGAATATCATGAACTGACCCAGTGGGGAAAAATGGCCCTGGACACCATGCTGAGTTTCTACTATTTCATCCCAAGATTGTCTTCCCTCTGTGCCCAGGTCAGCTCCCGATGCCTGACCTGCATCCAAAACAGTGCCAAGCAAGGGCCCCAGCTGTCCTCCAGAGTCCAGCCAGTTGGGACATCACCCTTCAAGGACCTGGTGTGGACTTCACCAAAGTGAAATCCTGCAGGGGCTAAAAATATTTGCTAGTAATTATATGTACCTTCACTGGATGGACGGAGGCACTTCCCTCACATTCTGAACAAGCCTGGGAGGTCACAAAGGCCCTTTTAAGGGAAGTTGTCCTAAGATGCAGGCTCCCTCTGACTATAGGATCAGACAATGGGCCAGCATTCATAGCAGAAGTCATGCAAAGACTGGCCAAAATGCTGAGAATACAATGAAAACTCTACACAGCACACCAGCCACAGAGCCTAGGGAAAGTGGAACCACTTTCCGGGAAAGGAACAGTACCCTAATGACCACTTTAGCTGAGCTTTGCCAGGAGACAGGGCTACCCTGGATAGATATGCTTCCCTTAGCTTTGTTATGGGTCCGGAGTATATCGGGGCCAACAGGATACTCCCCTTTTGAAATCATGTATGGGAGACCACCCCCACTTATAGCTAGACTACAGGGAGATCCCCAGCATTTGGGGGAGATGCAAATATCACAGTACTTACAATCACTGGCCAGTACCTTCTGACAGATAACCAAGACAGTTTTAGAATGAGCTCCTAGGGCTGGCTTGTGGCTCACTCGGGAGAGTGTGGTGCTAACAACACCAAGCCAAGGGTTAAGATCCCCTTACCAGTCATCTTTTATTAAAAAAATAAAATAACGAGCTCCCATTCCTTTAGGAAATTGGGCTCACCCGTTCCAACCTGGTGACAAGGTATGGGTAAAAGACTGGAAAAAGGCTCCCTTAAAGCCAACCTGGACAGGGCCACATATAGTTGTACTAACTAACCCTACTGCAGTTAAAGTTGCAGGTTTAATTCCCTAGATCCCTAATATGTGGGTGAAACAGGCAGCTTCCCAGATGACACCTCCTCATGGTCTGTGAAGGCTGATCCCTCTGACCTGCTCAAGGTCCAGTTCCAGAGGTAGCCCGCTAATCAATGAGCCCTGCTTCAGCCACTCTGTGGGCTGGCTGATCTACGCACGGCTGAAGCCTGAGGATCTTACTGCTGAGGGACATAACAAGTACACTGATTTGTTTTTATAAAATGATAAGCATATGTCACCCCTTGCCTTTAGTTTTTGTTGTATTGCTTGTTTTGCTTTTTGATATAGGATTGACAACAGTAACCCCAGAGGATTGGAATAATATAGAAAAGTTTTTGCTAGTACTCCTTTATTTCCTGTCAACAGGATGTTTTTAGCCATCTCATGGTGGGAATGTGCCTTCTAAAGATAGCCTCTTCCTTGACCATGTGCATGTGCACTCAGCTTACTGACCCTGGCACACATACTGCCCCTTGCTCTGGGCCAGGGGAAAAGTGCACAAAGAAGGGAGGAATTTAAAAAGTCTTGGTTCTCATGGACAGACACTTGGAGCTGGCTATTCTGGCTTTTGCCTCTAGCCAGTCCACTGTTTATGTTACTCTTAGCTCTCTTGTTTGATTCATGTGTTTTAAATTGCCTTGTCAGGTTTGTTTTGACTCCTTTAGAGTCAATCAAATTACAGATGGCCTTGTCATCACAAGAATGCGCTTATATGCCCTAAAAACCAAAAATTCTAAAGGTGATGCTCACTCCAATGTTTAGAGAGAACATCAAAGGGGGGAAATGTTGGGGAGATTCAAAATTAATTCTTTTGGTAGCTTGCTTTGCTTTTAGAATAGAATCTGCTTATTGTATCAGCTTTACTGATAATCAACTGCTTTGCACTCCCACTTCTGTAAACTGTGCTTGCTTATCACAATAGCTACGTGAATGCTGAGAAATGAAACATATTACTGTACTAGCTACATGAATGCTGAGAAAGCAAAACTTAAAAACCCAGAAGAGTTTGCCTATATAAATTCTGTAACACTTGAGCTCGGGGCTCAGAGCTTGCAGTGCCTCTCCAACTGCTTCTTTGTCGAGTCGATTCCATAACAAGAGAACTGAGTTTCTTTGGAGGACAGACCTGGGGTGCTGCTGCCCTTGGGAAACTGCTCCCTGCATCCCAGCCACTCTGGCGGGAGCAGCCTTGCCTCAGGTGGCTCCAAGTGTGGTTCATGCAGCAGCTCTGGAGAGCATAAGCCAGAAACCATGGTGGCAGCCACGTCGTGTTGTTTGCAGACTAGCAGAACCTGAGAGCAGTGGAGATGTGGCAGCCTCCACCCAAATTTCAGAAGATGTATAGAAAAAGCCAGGGACTCAGGGAGAGACCTGCTGCAGGGGTGGAGCCACCATGGAGATCATCTACAGAGCAATGTGGAGCAGAAAAGTGGGGTCAGAGCCCCCATAGGGAACGCCCACTGGGGAAATGTCTAGTGGAGCCAGGACAGGAGGGCTGCCACCAGGAGCCCAGAACTGTGGGGCTGCTGGCAACATGCAGCTCCAGCCTGGAAAAGCTGCAGGCACCAGGGCAGCTCCGTGAGCTTCACCTGGCAGAACTGTAGGAGCAAGGCTGCCCAATGCTTTGGGGGCCCAGATGCCCCACTGTGCTTAATGTTTGTCCTGTTTGGGTTTCAGATTTGTTTGCGCCCTGTTTCTCCTCTTTCTTGGTCTATTCCTCCCTTTTGGAATGGAAATGTGTACCCAGTGTCTTTCCCACTGTATCTTGGAAGTAGATAAATTTGTTTTTGACTCTTTACAGGTTCACAGCTGAAAGGAGTTTTGCCTTTAGTCTCAGATGAGACTTTGGACTTTTGAGTTGGTGTTGCAACAAGCTAAAGTTTTTTGGGACTGCAATGGAAAGTGTAATATGTGAATGCAAGGGTCAGTATTCCTCACTAAAGGAACATTACAGAAGATTCTGAACATGTAGACTGTACGGTGAGGGACCCTGAAGTGGTGGATTGTTGGGAAAATATAGGAAAATGGTCAGGGCCCCTCAGATGTTCAGAATTTTGCTGAGCATTTGATATAAATATGCACGTGCACCCAAGTGTTCCTTGGCTATTGATTAATGTAATTGTGTATGTGTGTTCAGGTGTCCTGGGTTATGGACTTAAGTATAAAGGATGAGTGGCTCTGACCCACGGAGCCCCCTACCCCCGGAAAAACCCCCAACCCTGGGATGCCCCCAGGGGGGCCACGGGGAGGCCGCTACTGCTGCCTGAGGCTGTTGCTGTAAGCTGTTGCTGCCAGGGCCCCCAGGACCCTCCAGGAGGCCACCGCCACTGCTGTGGAGGCTCCTGGAGGCTGCTGTAAGCTGCTGCTTCTGCTGCTATTGCTGCTGCTGCTGAGGACTGAGCTCGTGTCATCTGCCAATGGCTCCCAGGATCTTTCCCAATTACCTAGCTAGCATGGACCTGCGTGTGAGGGGTCTGGTGACCCAAACTGGCATGTGAGAGGTCTGGTGATCCAGTCTGTACTATGGGTTTGAAGGGTCTGAGCCCTAGCCCTGACAATACAAATGGGAACTTAGTATAACTAAAATAATGAAACATTTTGGCTTTAGTTATGAAATGCCTAGCCATACAATTAGCATAGCTATTGCCTCAACCTGACACTTCAGGAGGCCACTAGGATGGCTACCCCTAGCTCTGAATAAAGCCTATTAATTTTTTACCCAGGGCCCCAAGATCTTTTCCTATTACCTAGCTCATGAATCTGCATGTGAAGGGTTTGTGACCCAGTCTGTACAACGGGCTTGAGGGATCTGTAAGCCCTAGCCCTAGCTTGACAGTGCCTTTTCCCAGAAAGACAATTTTTAAACAATACATTATAACAAATAGACACATAAAAATGCTACATGTTGAAACAACAAACTCCCCAACCCAAACAAAAAAAGAAACAAAAGCAACGTATTCAAACACGATCCCCACTCCCGTCCTTATTCCAGATTATTGGCTTTGTCCTTAAGATCACCTGTTACCTATATATTTGATTAATGATAATAATAATGATGATAACTAGTCTTTATTTTACAGATATTCATACGGCCATTTAAAATATTCTCATAGAGAAGCATAGTGAACTCAATGCTGAGCAGAGGAGGCCTAGAAGAAAGAGTAGTTTGTTTTGTTTTGTTTTTTTAGAAAGGTGGTGGCCTGCTCAATCGGCTCACTACCTGTCAAGAAATTAACCCAGGCAGGGAGGCTGCACCTGCATGAGTGTGTGTCCCCAAAGTCTATGACAAGAGGCCCTCAGGCACCCGCTGCTCTAGAGTTGACCCCACGCCCCCTCTGCCAGAGGGACCTCCTAGCTGTGCACTGGACTCTCTCCACCCACGCCTTCCATACTTGCTTTTTACAAATGGCTGTTTCTTGTCATTCATGGGGTGATGTGAAGATTGACTGGTGATGTGGGGTGAAGTGGAGCTTGGGGAGGGAGCTGTTGTGAGGGGTGTGTGGAGCCTGAGAGGTAGTGTGCAGACTAGGGGGTTCTCAAGGGGAGTCTGTGGGGTGGAGTTGGGGTGATGTGCAGCTTGGGGAGGGAAATGTGCAGCCTGTGGGTTTGTGTCAGCAAGACCTGTTTTCCCTTATGGGAGCATAGTCCTTCCTGGAACAACCTGCGCCAGGGCATCTCCCACATCCTGCAGCCCTTTGCTGTGCTCAGGAGAATGAAATAAAGCTCGTATGCACTTTCCCAATTGCCTTTTAATCCTTCCTCCTTCCCGTAAACCAAAAAATCTACCCTCAGAGAAGTGACGTATTTTCTGCTATCCTTCCCAACTAGAGCTGTCTTTCATCAGTCCATGTTATGAAAACAGAAGGTATTTTTAAACAAATGTAAATATTGAATATGTGTTTTGCCCATTGTCACCCCTTACCCTTCTCCCCAGGGGAACATCTCGCTAGGAATCAGTGCTCTGAAATCTGCTCACCTGCCTACTTCACACACACTTTCTCCCCTCTCCTATTGCTTTATCAAACAGTCTCCTAGATGGTGTATTCACCTAGAAACTATAATTCTGGGTTCTTATCCATTTATGTACACTTGCTAGCTGGGTGGCGGCAAGTAAGTCACTAAACTACTCTGAATTAACATCAACCTCATTGAGTCCATTCATTTATTCACTCATACAATACATGTCACCTGAGCACCTACTCCAGTTGAACCCCAGGCTAAGTGCTGGGAAAACATCAGTGAACAAGACAGATGCTTTTCTTACTCTCACGAAATTTGCCACCCAACTGGGGAGCCAGACAATACACCAATAAATACAAAAATTGTGGTAAGTGTGTCAGTGGTACAACTAGGAAGAATATGATGGATTTTAATTTAGGTTGTAGGTAATGGGAGACCACTCCAAAGAAGGGACACGAAAGCAAAATATGAATGACAAATAAGAATGAGCCATGTGAAAGATGATGGACAAAGATCCCAACATTGGGAACATTTCATGCATTCCAGGAGAGGCCATGTGGCTGGATTATAAGTGAGAAGAAGAGAGACTCCAAAGGAGCTTAGAGAATTAAGCAGGGGATAGATTAGGCAAAGCCTGGAAGGCCATGCTAAAAATTTTGAATCAAATTCTAGAATACAATGGAAAGCCATTGTATTCATTTTTAATCACTGCATGATATCATGTGGGTTTTGGAAAGACCACTTTGGCTAATATGGAGGTAATAGATGGGAGGGAAGCAAGAGTGAGAGCAGGAGCCTAGTAAAGAGCTATTGCAGGGGTTCAGGGAAGAGCTGACAGTGACAGCTTGGCTATCATTGTCAGCTCAGTGGAAGTCATGAGAAGTAACCAGATTTGGAGCATATTTTGAAGAAAACAGAATATGCTGACGTAATGCACATGGGGCTGAGGAAGAGGAAGGCATCATGAATGATGTCTTAGTCTGTTCAGGCTGCTATAACAAAATATAGACTGGGAGGCTCAAACAACAAAAATTTACTTTCTCACAGTTCTGGAGGCTGGAAGTCCAATATGAGGGTTCCAGCATGGTCAGGTTTTGGTGAGGGTCCTCCTCTTGGCTTGCAAATGGCTGTGTTCCCCTCTCTGTTCTCACATGGCCTTTCCTCAGTATGTGTGAGTGGAGAGAGAGAGAACTTCCTCTTCTTATAAGGGGTCTACTGAATTAGGACCACACATTTATAACCTCACTTAACCTTAATTACCTCCTAGGGGCCCTATCTCCAAATACAGTCATGCTGGGGGTTAAGGCTTCACCATACAAATTAGGGGGGAGGCAGAGTTGGCACAATTCAGTTAATTAAAGCTGACATTTAGGTCTCTGGCAGTGAGAGTGAGGACTCTGAGAGGAGCAGTTTCAGGGAGTTGCTCTAACTTGTACATAGGTTATGTACAGGAAAGTAGTCCAGTATCCTGGTCTAAGCTGCAGCTGCATCTTAAGTAGGTGTTGATAAATGTATCCAGGAACATCGTTCTCTAAGGAGACCCATTTGATGCCAAACTTCTATATTAACAGCACTTGAGGAAAGCATTTGTTGGGTGACACTGTTTTGATGTACAGGAGAAAAATGAAAGAAAATCTAGAGTATGTTTTAATATAGTGAATTCGAATATTATTTTCTATTTTAAAGATAATGAAAACATGTATTTAGCTATGTCAAAAGAGCAAAAGTAGATGTGATATAAGAACGGCACAGGGGACATGGGGCAGGAGGCAACTAAGCATCCAAATCAAGTCAGGAACTGGGTCAGATTCTTTACAGTCTGAAAATTTTAATCAATTGACATGCCCTCATGATTCAACATCAATGTAGGGCTTCTTTTAAAAATATTATTTATTTGTTTGTTTATTTTTAATATTTTATTTTATTTTATTTTGTCGATATACAAAGTGGTTGATTATTGTGGCCCATTACCGAAATCTCCCTCCCTCCTCCCTCTCCCCCCTCCCTCCCAACAATGTCCTTTCTGTTCACTTGTCGTATCAATTTCAAGGAATTGCAATTGTTATGTCTTCTCCCCCCCCCCCGGTTTTTTTTGTATTTATTTATTTATTTTTAGCTCCCACAAATAAGTGAGAACATGTGATATTTCTCTTTCTGTGCCTGACTTGTTTCACTTAATGTAATTCTCTCTAGGTCCATCAATGTCCTTGCAAATGGAAGTATTTCATTCTTTTTTATAGCTGAGTAGTATTCTATTGTGTAGATATACCACATTTTCCGTATCCACTCATCCGATGATGGACATTTGGGCTGGTTCCAACTCTTGGCTATTGTAAAGAGTGCTGCAATGAACATTGGGGAGCAGGTATACCTTCGACTTGATGATTTCCATTCCTCTGGATATATTCCCAACAGTGGGATAGCTGGGTCGTATGTGTTTTTTTCTGAATTGGTTGTTTGCTTGATTGCTATAGACCTTTAACTGTTTTCTATAGTTTCTATAACATTTGTTCAGCTAGTTTTCTTTGTTTTTGATGTTTCCATTTGGGACTGAGGGCTTGAAATTTCCTAGTTTGGCATTTTCCTGACATTACTATCTGCTATGGGTTGAATGTGTCTCCCGAAAATTCATGTGTTGGAAACTTGATCCCCATTGTAACAGTGTTAAGAGGGTGGAAAATTCGATTATGGTATTTGAAAAATGGGGCCTTTGCTTGGTGATTGGATCATGAGAACTAGGCTCTCACAAACTGATTAATTAATTAATTCATGGAGTAATGGGTTAATGATTTAATGGGTTATCATGGATGTAGGCTGGTGGTTTTATAAGATGAGCACATGAAAGTGCTTTTGCCATTCTTACCATGTGATACCCTTCATTGCCATCAGACTCTGTACAGAGCCCCCATTAAGAGGAAGGCTCTTATCAGATATATCCCCTGGACCTTGGACTTCCCAGCCTCCAAAACTGTAAGAAATAAATTTTGTTTCTTTATAAATTACCCAGTTTCAGGTATTCTGTTATGAACAACAGAAAACTGACTAATACAGAAAAATTAATACTGCGAAGTGGGTTGTACTAGTAAAAAAAAAACCCACCTGAAAATATGAAAGTGGCTTTGGAACTGGGTAATGGGTAGAGGCTTGAAGAATTTGGGGCAGCAGGCTAGAAAGAGTCTAGATTGCTATAAATGGAGTATTAAGGTTGATTCTGGTGAGGGCTTAGAAAACAAGACAACCAGAGAGAGTTTGGAATTTCTTATAGACTGGTTAAATGGTGGTGACCAGAATACTGATAGAAGTGTGGATAGTAAAGGCCATACTGAGGAGGTTTCAGATGGAAATGAGGAAGAAGCTTATTAGAAACTGGAGCAAAAATCACCCTTGTTTCAAAGTTGCAAAGAACTTGGCTGCATTGTTTTTATGCCTGAGGGCTTTATGGAATGTGGAACTTAAGAGTATTTGGTGGAAGCAGGGTATATGGTGGAAGAAATTTCTAAGTAGTAAAGCATTCACACAGCTGCATGGCTACTTCTAATAGCCTATGTTGAATTATGGCAGCAAAGACATGATTTAAAGGTGCAATATATAAATAAATGGGAAGCAAATGGTTAAAAAATTGGAAAACTCTCAGCATGGCCACATAAAGAGTAAAAAAGTGTGTTCAGGAAGGGAAACTAAAGGTTTAGCCCAGCAATCATCCACTAAGGAGATTAGTACAGAAGGAAGGGATCATCAAGAGAATGGAAAAAAGACCCTGAAGGCATTTCAGAGATCTTCAAGGCTGCCCCTCCCATCACAGACCCAGAAGCCTAGGAAGATAGAATGGTGTAAGGGAACAGACCTGGGGCACCCTTCATGGGCTTGCTGCCCAGGGATGCCTTGGGAAACTGCTTCCTCCCTACATTCCAACACAGTGCTCCTTAGCTGCTCCAGCTGTAGCCAAATTGGCCCAGGTGCTGCTGTACCTGCTGCTTTGGAAGATATAAGCAGGAAACCTTGGCAGCGTCCACGTGGTATTAAGTATGTAGGCTCAGAGAATGCCAGAACTGTGGAGGCATGAGAGCCTCCACCTAGATTTCAAAGTATATATCGAAAAGCCTGGGGTCCCAGGAAGAGATTTGTCACAGGGTCAGAGTCACTGTAGAGAGCCTTCCCTAGAGCGATGCCAAATGGAAATGCAAGGTCAGAGTAGCAGCAGGGGGGCCGGCCCGTGGCTCACTCGGTAGAGTGCGGTGCTGATAACACCAAGGCCACGGGTGCGGATCCTATATAGGGATGGCCGGTTTGCTCACTAGCTGAGCGTGGTGCTGACAACACCAAGCCAAGGGTTGAGATCCCCTTACCGGTCATCTATTTAAAAAAAAAAAAAAAAAAAAAAAAGAGTAGCAGCAGGGAACCTCCTCCAGGGCCATGCCTAGTGGAGCTGTGGGAGCAGGACCACCGCTGAAACTGCAGCATCGTAGAGCTACCAGCATGAAATGCCAGCCTGGAGACCTGAAGCATAGGCTGAGCCCAGGAAAGCCATAGGGGTGGGGCTGCCCAAGGACTTGGAGGCTGATAGAGTTTGGATGTGTTGTCCCCACCAAAATTCATGTGGAAGTCTAATCCCCAATGTGGCAGTGTTGGAAACTGATTTAGTCATGAATGGATTAGTGCTCTCCCTAGGTGGAGGAAGTAATGAGTGAGTTCTCGCTCTATTAGTTCTGGCAAGAGCTGTTTGTATAAAGGACCCTGGCAACTCCCCTCTTGCTCTCTTGCTTCCTCTTGCCATGTGATCTGCTTGTACCCACCAGCTGCCTGTCACTTTCTGCCATAAGTAGAAGCAGCCTGAGGCCTGTGCCAGATGCAGCTGTTCCAAGATCATAAGCCAAATAAACCTCTGTTCTTTATAAATTACCCAGTCTCAGGTATTCTGTTATAACAACAGAAAACAGACTAATACACTCTTCACTATTGAGTATTTTTCATGGTTCCTCTTCACTTTTCACCAATACACAGCACTCTAAATTAGATTATATTTTAAAAATCAAACTTTGGGGTTTGTGAGGTTTATAATGTTTAAAAATGTACACCTCTACTCAGAAAAAGTAGTCATCAAAAACCCATTTGCAATTTAAAAAATTAATAGTGACCAACCACACTGTAGATCAATTTTTCTCAGTCTCCTAGATTACAGGGGCCAGCAAAATCTCAAATACAGTTTGGGAACTGACAACAGGGTTACCAAATTCTTATTTTTTGACAAATAAAGTTATGAAAAAAGTAACTTCCCACTGGAGAGGTAGTACAGAATAAGGGCTAATGATATGGGTTGTGGTCTGTGGAGTACACTAACATTTATAAAACAAATGTATTTCACAGGACCTAGTTTCCAGAGCCCTGCAGTTTCAGGTTTAGCCTAACTTCTTAAAATTACATATAGAAATGTTAACCTTGCAAAAGACAGGAAATTTTCCCCAGGCTAAAGCCTCTGATATAGATATAGAATTGTAACACAGCAAAATTGCTGGCTCAAAGGGTACATGTCCTTGATGCAGGTTAACCATACTTAATTGTTATGTAAACATACTAAGGAAATTACTGTAGGGAAAGAAGATGTTGGCTAAGAGCAGGCTTTTGTTGGTGGATCGACTTAACCTTTTGCAAATTGCATTATGGAATGTCACTTTGTTATTTCACTGATGTTACCAGCTTCTGTTATTAAACTATACTTAGCCATAACCCCACCTATATTGCTTTGTAACTTTCTGGCCTAGAGAATAAATACTGAGACAGAACCCCAGTTCAGTGTTAATTTCCCAAAGGAGGAATGCATCTCTCTTGAAGGTTCCAGGAAGTTAACCCCTTTGGGGTGTCTCACTGCTCAGAGGAAATGGGCTTTGAGTAATCCTTTGCATCTCTGTCACCCAGGGGAGAGAGGTGGCGAATCTGTGTGAGAACAAAGAGAGTGCAACAGTGGTCTGCATCTAAGCTCTGCCATGCCCTTACATGCTGTATGACCTTAAGCAAGGCATTGCCAGAACTCACCTCAATCCTGAAAGTTGACTAGCACCAAGATCATCTTTTTTTATTTTATTTTATTTTATTTTATTTTTTTCTCTAAATGACAGCACTTTATTCTGTTTGCATGATCATTGTCTTTATCTTTACATGTACATATTATTAATATTTGTGTGTGGGGGAGTGAGTACTTGAGAATAAATTGCAGAGATAATGTCCTTTTATCCCTAAATATTTCCATGTTAATTTTCTTTTTTTTTTTTTTTTTTTTTTTTTTTTTTTTTAAAAGATGACCGGTAAGGGGATCTTAACCCTTGACTTGGTGTCAGCACCACGCTCAGCCAGTGAGCGAACCGGCCATCCGTATATGGGATCCGAACCCGGGGCCTTGGTGTTATCAGCACCGCACTCTACCGAGTGAGCCACGGGCCGGCCCTCCATGTTAATTTTCTAAACACAAAGACATTCTAAACCACCCAAATACAATTCTCAAAATTAGGAAATTAACATTGATACAATACTATTATCTAATTTTCAGTCCTTACTTAAAATCTCATCAATTGTGTCACTAATGTCCTTTTTAGCAAAAGGAAGAAAATTCTACTCTGGATTAAATCCATAATAATAGTTTGCATTTATTTGCTTTGTCTCTTTAATCTCCTTTAATCTGGAACTAATTCTCAGTCTCTCTTTGTATTAGTTTTTTAATTCAGCTGTAACAAATTATCACATTAGTGTGTCAAAAACACACATACTTATTTATCTTACAGTTCTGGAGATCGGATGTCCAAAATCAGTCTCAATAAGCCAAAGTCAAGGTGTCTGCAGGGCTGGTTTCTTCTGGAGGCTCTGAGGGGAGAATCCATTTTCTCGCCTTCCCCCCCCCCCAAAAAAAAGTTTTCACATATTTATTATGGAATCAATCTACTTTTGCAGAGCATAGAAACAGAATTTCCCCAATAAAACATGTCCCAGTGTCCAGACGTTCAGCTTGATATGGTAAGATAATAGTGACATTGATCAATTGGTAAATATGTGTGCCATTTCACATGCAATTCTTTATAGACCAGCTTGGTTCTTCTCCAATGTCTCCTCTTGGAGTTGTACATGATTTTATTACTAGTTTTCATCCGAATCCACTGGCAATGAGCCGATTTTGCTTGTGTTTCTTGGCCAGGAATCGCCTGATCCTGAAAGTCTTATGAGAAGACATGGTGAAGAAGGGAGGCCACCGCATATACCACAATGGCGGAGAAAGGGAGAGAGAGCTTTCTCGACTTTTTTAGTTTCTTTTCTTTTTTTTTTTTTAAATTTTATTTTGTCGATATACATTGTGGCTGATTATTGCTTCCCATCACCAAAACCTCCCTCCCTTCTCCCTCCCCCCCTACCCACAACAATGTCCTTTCTGTTTGCTTGTCATATCAACTTCAAGTAATTGTGGTTGTTATATCTTCTTCCCCCCCCCTGTTTTTTTTTTTTTGTGTGTGTGTGTGTGTGTGTGCACGCGCGTGTGTGTGAATTTATATATTAATTTTTAGCTCCCACCAATAAGTGAGAACATGTGGTATTTCTCTTTCTGTGCCTGACTTGTTTCACTTAATATAATTCTCTCAAGGTCCATCCATGTTGTTGCAAATGGCAGTATTTCATTCGTTTTTATAGCTGAGTAGTATTCCATTGTGTAGATGTACCACATTTTCCGTATCCACTCATCTGATGATGGACATTTGGGCTGGTTCCAACTCCTGGCTACTGTAAAGAGTGCTGCGATGAACATTGGGGAACAGGTATACCTTCGACTTGATGATTTCCATTCCTCTGGGTATATTCCCAACAGTGGGATAGCTGGGTCGTATGGTAGATCTATCTGCAATTGTTTGAGGAACCTCCATACCATTTTCCATAGAGGCTGCACCATTTTGCAGTCCCACCAACAATGTATGAGAGTTCCTTTTTCTCCGCAGCCTCGCCAGCATTTATCGTTCAAAGTCTTTTGGATTTTAGCCATCCTAACTGGGGTTAGATGGCATCTCAATGTGGTTTTGATTTGCATTTCCCGGATGCTGAGTGATGTTGAGCATTTTTTCATATGTCTGTTGGCCATTTGGATATCTTCCTTAGAGAAATGCCTACTTAGCTCTTTTGCCCATTTTTTAATTGGGTTGCTTGTTTTCTTCTTGTAAAGTTGTTTGAGTTCCTTATATATTCTGGATATTAATCCTTTGTCAGATGTATATTTTGCAAATATTTTCTCCCACTCTGTTGGTTGTCTTTTAACTCTGTTAATTGTTTCTTTTGCTGTGCAGAAGCTTTTTAGTTTGATATAATCCCATTTGTTTATTTTTCCTTTGGTTGCCTGTGCTTTTGGGGTCGTATTCATGAAGTCTGTGTCCACTCCTATTTGCTGAAGTGTTTCTACTATGTTTTCTTTAAGGAGTTTTATTGTTTCAGGGTGTATATTTAAATCCTTAATCCATTTTGAGTTGATTTTAGTATATGGTGAGAGGTATGGGTCTAGTTTCATTCTCCTGCATATGGATATCCAGTTATCCCAGCACCATTTGCTGAAGAGGCAGTCCCTTCCCCAGTGAATAGGCTTGGTGCCTTTGTCAAAGATCAGATGGCAGTAAGTGTGTGGGTTGATTTCTGGATTCTCTATTCTATTCCATTGGTCAGTGTGTCTGTTTTTATGCCAGTACCATACTGTTTTGGTTATTATAGCTTTGTAGTATAGCTTAAAGTCAGGTAGTGTTATGCCTCCAGCTTTATTTTTTTTGCTCAGCATTGCTTTGGCTATGTGTGGTCTTTTATTGTTCCATATAAATGTCTGGATAGTTCTTTCCATTTCTGAGAAAAATGTCTTTGGAATTTTGATGGGGATTGCATTGAATTTGTATATCACTTTGGGTAGTATGGACATTTTCACTATGTTGATTCTTCCAATCCAAGAGCATGGGATATCTTTCCATCCCCTTGTATCCTCTCTAATTTCTCTCAGCAGTGGTTTGTAGTTCTCATTATAGAGATTTTTCACCTCCTTGGTTAACTCAATTCCTAAGTATTTTATTTTTTTGGTGGCTATTGTAAATGGGCAGGCTTTCTTGATTTCTCGTTCTGCATGTTCACTATTGGAGAAAAGAAATGCTACTGATTTTTGTGTGTTGATTTTGTATCCTGCTACTGTGCTGAAATCATTTATCAATTCCAAGAGTTTTTTTGTAGAGGTTTTAGGCTGTTCGATATATAGGATCATGTCATCTGCAAACAAGGACAGTTTGACTTCATCTTTTCCAGTCTGGATGCCCTTTATTTCCTTCTCTTCTCTGATTGCTCTGGCTAGTACTTCCAACACTATGTTGCATAGGAGTGGTGAGAGTGGGCATCCTTGTCTAGTTCCTGTTCTTAAAGGAAAAGCTTTCAGCTTTTGCCCATTCAGGATGATATTTGCAGTGGGTTTGGCATATATGGCTTTAATTATGTTGAGATACTTTCCCTCTATACCTAACTTATAGAGGGTCTTTGTCATGAATGAGTGCTGAACTTTATCAAATGCGTTTTCAGCATCTATAGAGATGATCATATGGTCCTTGTGTTTGAGTTTATTAATATGGTGTGTCACATTTATTGATTTGCGTATGTTGAACCAACCTTGCATCCCTGGGATGAATCCCACTTGATCGTGATGAATAATTTTACGTATGTGTTGCTGTATTCTGTTTGCTAGTATTTTATTGAGGATTTTTGCATCTATATTCATCAAGGATATGGGCCTGTAGTTTTCTTTTTTGGTTATATCTTTACCTGGTTTTGGTATCGCACCAAGATCATCTTGCTTTGATACATGGTAATGATTCATTCCAGCAATTTGCCTATTTATGTTCATCAACCTCCACTGATATAGTCAGCAACCATTTTCTCCCTACAAAGTAAAGACTACTATTGCAGATTATGAAGATGAGTGAACTAATAATTGGATAGTATAATTCTACAAAGATGATATTCTAAGAAAAGGAATTATCACTGAAATATAACCAAATTATCGGTATAAGTCATGAAATCTCCAAATTAAAATCAGGTAATTAAACTTTAGAATTAAGATGGCCAACTATGATTTTTACACGTTTGTGTTTCAACCAGCTTCATTATCAGGAAAACAAAAAACAAATAAATTCATATTCTAGAGTATATTCTAGAGACGATGTGAAAGACTGTTAGAATTAGCTAAACACCCCAGCAGAAATATAAAGTGGATCACATATGGTCAATGCACAGTGGAAGTGGGCCATAGGAAAATTGAGAAGTTCATTTCAATAAGGTGACCATTTCAGCTTGGTACATGAGGGCGAAGAACAGCAAAATAGATGTTGTTTGATTAAAAGTTTGAAGTACAGAAGCTCTAGAAGATGATATCAAAGGCAACTAACATAAGTAAACATTGGCCCAATCTTACTTCAAAAATCAAAACGTGAAGGTGAAAAAAAAATCGTATTTTCTATTTATTGATAATTTATTTTTATTGATTGATTGATTGACTGATTTCCCAATCATATTTTCTAGTGTTTGTGTTATCATAACTCTCTGTTTTCCTAGGAATATCTTATATTCGCAGTTAAACATTTTCCTCATGCCAGGGCATTAAATGGGGATCCAGTGGCCTGTATTAGTGCATTTTATGTTGCTCATAACAGAATACCTGAAACTGGGCAATTTATAAAGAAAAGAAATTTATTTCCTACATTTTTGGAGGTTGGGAAGTCCAAGGTGGAGGGGTCACATCTGGTGAGAGCCTTCTTGGGGACTTTCTGAAGAATTCCAAGGCAGCATAGGGTATCACATGGCAAGTGGGGAGAGCAAGAGCATGGTAAAGTGCTCTCTTCCTCTCCTTATAAAGCCGCCAGAATACTCCCATGATAACCCATTAATCCATTAATCCATGAATGGATTAATCCATCTATGAGGGCATAGCTCTCATGGTCCAATCACCTTTTAAGGGCCCCACCTTTCAAATACCATAGTTAGATTTCCCACCTTCTTAATACGATTCCACTGGGGATTAACTTTCAACATGAGCTTTGGAGGGGACAAACATTCAAACCATAGCATGGCCTAAGGAGGAAGATTAAAAAAAAATGGTAGTTTTCTATGACCAACTTTAGAATGTTCATATTAACCAAGAGAATGTGAATGGACCAAAAGTCATTTTGATTTAGCTTTGGGATGTACTCCTATTAACTGCACAGTCAGATGTACATGCTCATGAATCATTTGGGGATTTATTTTCTACCTTTATCTGGCTCTGATCACTTTGTATGGCTTATACTGGAAGTTTTTGGGAGAAGGCCCTGGGTTGCTTTGCATAACTGGCAGGGTAGATAAAGAAGAATCATTTGAAATTCCTTCTCACTGGATTTTCTTGGAAGAGAAACCAGTTGAAATTGGTAGAGAAAAACTCCCCCATCCTGGGGAGAAGTTACAGCTGTCTCTGTTCCTCTGACTAGCCCATCAAAGCCTACAACCCTCAGGGAAGTTTCCTAGACCTTAGGATGCCCTGGTCAGGTAGAAAGGAGGAAATGTCAGGGACTTCTGGCTTCACACCCTCCATCTGTGCTCCAGGCACAACTCACTGCTCTTATTTGGAGGAGCATCTAGAGCATAGTGAGGATGAATGGTGCAAAGTATAAATTATTCTTGGGCCTTCCTGCTCTGGAGCATGTCTCCAATTGGGGTTGGGCAAAAGATCCTGCCAGATACACCCAAGGTTGTGAATCAGACTGGAATGGGACACAGAGATGGAAAAAATTTTGCCCTGGAAAGCCCACTGATCACTTGATAAAAAGCAAAAGTAAGTCTTGACAAGGCCATTGTCAGGTCTGCAAGACCCAATGTAATCTGAGCTCCCTCCCACTCCCCAAGATTTATGGCTGACTCCATCATGCACTCCCTTCTCCCATTTTACCTTCTTCACTTCATCTATACCTGCCTCCTTGCTTTCTTCAACTGCCAGCCATGTCCGCCCTTGGGATCTTTGCACTTGCTGTTCCCTTTGCCTGGAAACTTCTCCTCTGAGATATTCTATGACTCATCTTTTTACCTTCCTTCAGATCTTTGCTGACATGCCATGTGCTCATTGATGTTATTCCTGACCCTCTTATCAATAATTATACCATTCTTCCTTTCCTACTTTATTTATTTCTTTTGCACTTATCACTACCTAAGATAAAAGATTTTAATTATTTATCTTATTGCTTTTTTTCTAATACCAGTATATATGGCCCATGAGGGAAGACTCTTCTTATTGAATTCTTGGTTCCTAGTCCCTAGAAATGTTAAGTAAACAGTAGCTGCTCTATAAATATTTTTTGAACACACGAATGGATTTATAGTCTCCATAGAAATATTTTTCCTTTGCAAAATAATATTTTCATTGTGATATAATTTATATATCATGATGTGCACTCTGTTAAAATATACGATTCAGTGGTTTTTAGTATATTTACAAATTTATAAATCAATCCCAACTATCTCCAGAACATTTTACTCACCTAAAAAAGAAACCTCATGTGCATTAGCAGTCACCCACCATTCCCCTTCCCTAGCCCCTGGCACGCACTAACCTACTTCCTGTCTCTATGGATTTCAATATTCTAGACATTCCTAACAAATGAAATCACATAATATGTAGTCTTTCGTGTGTAGCTTCTTTCACTTAGCATAGTGTTTTCAAGGCTCATCCGTGTATTAGAACTTCATTTTTTGTATTGAGATATTTCATATATCATCATTTTAAAGTGCATAATTCAGTGCTTTTAGTATATTCACAACTTTGTACACTCATCAAAACTATTTAGTTTTTAGAATATTTTTTCATTCCCAGAAGAAATTGAAAGGACGAGTTGACACCAGTTGACGATCCACCAGAGAGAACTCGTTTATTAGGCAGCACACACACATATATATAGGGCTTTAAGGGAAGGCTGATTGGCTTAAAATACAGTCCCTACTTAGCATACTGCATGTGGCTTAGGGTGGGTGTGGCCGAGAAGGATCAGGGTGTGATCCCTTGGGGCATTTGGGTTCTTACATTCCTCCCTTTTTCTTGTTTTAGGAAAGGGGACGTTGAAGTCATCAAGCTACTTCCTGCTGAACTGGGGCGTTGTGTGGGGGGGCAAAGGGAGAAAGGTACATAAATACCCATTATGAAACCCCAAAGGAGGGTGGAGAAACAAGTAATTTCAAAAGGGGAAAAGTCCATAAATGTTCCTTGAAGCCACAAGTCGAATATGCACCGGTTCCATTGTTCGTAGTTGGAGACTGGAGGGAGCAGCCAGGTGTCCGTGGCAAGGGCGTGTAGGAATGCATTTCCTCTGTAAGGTGGTACCTCTTCAGCATCGGCTGAGGCGCTCATGAGATGAGGCGGGGGGTTCATCGATACCTAGAAGCTGATAGTTTCTAAGCAAAAGCTGGTTAAAGGCCTGATTAGAGATTTTTCCCACTTGGGTTTGAAGAAACCTAATGATGCAGGGCAAGAAAAGGCAGGTTATGAGGATAATGATTAGAGGTCCCAAAATGGGCCAAATCCAAGTTAGGATAGGGTTTAAGATAAAAGAAGAAAAGGGATTAGAACTGGATGTGGTTCGTAGGCTGGAAGCTAAGTCGGTGAGTTTGATGATGTTTGTTTCTACTAGACCAGATTCATTGATATAATAACAGCATTCTTCCCCAAGGAAGATGCTAGTACCTCCTTTTTCTGTGGTGAGGAGGTCTAGTGCTCTACGGTTTTGGAGGGTGACATGAGCTAAAGAGGTAATTTGTCTCTGTAGAGATGAAAGAGATTCGGCAGTGGAGGTCAGAGCCCCTTCAAGTTTAGCATTTATGTCTTTGACCGCCCATAAACTGTGTCCTAAGGCTCCTCCCGACAGGCCGGCTCCGACCGCTGATGTTGTTAGTGAAATACCAACCATGATCAGGAGGAAGGTGGCCCTTTTTTGCCTTGAGGGGGGATGAAGAAGATGGAACAGTTCTGAACTGGTGTACAGAGTGAGTTGAGGGACGATGGTGACAAGAAGACATGGGGCAGTAAGATTAGGTAGGATGGAAGTATAGAGGGTTCCATTGCACCAGAAGAAAGAGCCTGAAATTCGGGTCCATTGTCAGATTGAATGGAAGTGGGCATCCCAAATCGTGGGATGATTTGGGAAAGGAGAGTCTGGGCTATGGTGGAGGCCTTTTTATTGCATGTTGGGAATGCCTCTACCCATCCTGAAAAGGTATCAACAAACACCAAGAGGTATTTGAGGCGCCGGACGGAAGGCATGTGTGTAAAATCGACTTGCCAGTCAGCCGCTGGTGTGAGACCTCTGGCCTGGTGGGAGGGGTATGGCCCAGGTTTGAGAGGGGTGTTAGGATTGGTACGCTGGCAGATTGTGCATGAGGAGGAAATTTTTTGCAAGAGGGCTTTGTCAGATGGGGTGACTGAGAAGAAGGCTTGTAAAAACTGGGATAAAGCTTGGGGGCTAGAGTGAAACAGGTCATCAAGCAAGCGAAAGAGAGAGGACTTATCATCATTAGGCAGTTGAGGCTGAGAGGGTGTCTGTGAACCTTGGGAGCCGTATGGAAGAATGGGAAGTTGGTTTTGTGTCTGTGGGTGCCGTGCCGCAGTGCGTGCAGCGAGGTCAGCCTTACAATTCCTGCAAGTGATTGGGGAATCGTCCCTCTGGTGGGCTCTGCAATGAATGACTCCTAATTCACGAGGTAAATGGGATGCCTCAATTAATGTGGAGATTAAAGCTGAGTTGGTGATTGTGTTACCCTTGGTGTTAAGCAGACCGCGTTCTTTCCATATGGCGGCATGAGAGAGAAGTATATGAAAGACATATTTGGAGTCAGTGTATAAGTTAAGAGTTTTTCCTTCAGCTAGAACGCAGGCTCGGGTGGCAGCGATAAGTTCAGCCTGCTGGTTGGTAGTACCCTTGGGTAAAGGTTGGGCTTCTATAACCGAATCAAGGGAGGCTATGGCATAACCTGCGTAATGAGTGTTTCCTTCCCTGAATGAGGACCCATCCGTGATGGAAGAGCGGTAAGGTATAAAATTTTGAAGGCTTTCTACGCAGCTGTGCAAAGGGGTGTTGGGGGAATCTGGTATAAGCAGTAGGGTGGCCGGATTTAGGGGTGGGCAGGTAGTGAAGGATAGGGCAGGATTTTCCAGAAACGAGGATAGGAGAGTTAGGATTCTGGAAGGTGGGAGGGATTGGAGAGCCTTATAGGTAAGGAGGTCTTTGAGGTGATGTGGTGAGAGAATGGTGAGAGGTGCCCCAAATGTTAATTTGGATGCCTCCATATGCAGTAACTGCCCCGCTGCCAGGGCTCTTAAACAGGGTGCCCAACCTTGTACAGTGGGGTCCAATTGTTTTGATAGGTATGCTACGGGGGCAAAAGAGGGGCCATAATTCTGTCCTAGAACGCCCAGAGCTTGTCCTGTATTTTCATGAACATAGAGGAAAAAGGGTTTAGTTAGATCAGGGAGATGAAGTGCAGGGGCTGTTAGAAGGGCCTGTAGTGACGGGAGTGGGGGTCAGTCCATGTGAAGGCAAAAATGTCTTGAGTATCGGTTTACAGCGAGTATGGGAGTATTGAAAGGGGAGCGAGTGGGACGGAGATACCCCTTTTTTAATAGGTCCTGAATGATGGGGCTTAACCCGAGGAGGGCTGTTGTGGTTAATGGATACTGAGCCTGACAAATGTATTTGGAGGGGTCTTTTAGTTTTATGTGTACAGGGGAACACTGGGCCAGAGCGGGGCTGGCAGTGTCCCAAACTGTGGGGTTAACAGGGTGCGTTAGCATGGGTAAGGACTTCTTTGGAGGAGTGGGATCAGTAGGATCTTGGGCTTGAACTAGCGCTAGGAGGAAGGAAACGGGGGAAGAGGAAGAGGACAGGGGCAAAGTAATGGAGACTTGAAGCCGTGATAGAATGTCCCGACCCAACAAGGGGATGGGGCATTGTGGCATGACTAGAAAGGAATGGGAGAAAACGGATTGAGTGCCTTGAAGGCAGCAGGTTAAAAAAGGGTTTTTTTGGGGAAAGATTTGTTTACCTCCTACCCCGACTATAGGAGAGCTGCTGGAGGTGGTGGGGCCTTTATATTCCCTTAAGACCGAAAAGGTGGCTCCAGTGTCCAGGAGGAAAGATATTGGGTGGCCGTCCACAACCATGGATACCCTGGGCTCCTGCTTTGTTATAGAGATGGTCGGGAAGGGCCCAAGGCTCCGTCAGTCCTCCTCAGTGAGGCCCACCATAGGTGGTGTCCACGGTTCGGGGGACTGTGGGGCAGTTGGTCCCTCACCCCTTCGGGCAAGGGGGCAATCAGATCCCCAGTGTCCCTTCTTTTTGCATTTTGGACAAGGAGTGGTGGGTGGCCTGGGGGTGGGGCAAGCCTTGGCCCAATGTCCTTCCCTCCCACATTTAAAGCAGGCTCCAGGTGGAGGCTTAGAGGTGGAGGCTGTGGGAGGGTGCCCAGGGGGTTTGATAAGCCAGGCCAACATCTGGAAGTTGGCGTGGTCGGCCTTTTGTTTTCGACGTTCCTTTTCCTCCTCCCGATTATGAAAAACCTTGAAGGCCACTGACAGGATTTCGGTCTGAGGGGTTGCAGGACCCTGCTCTAATTTTTTAAGTTTAGTTTTAATGTCGGGGTAGGATTGGGCCAGGAAATAGGTCATAAGGACATGCCGGCCGTCTTCTGAGTTGGGGTCTAAGTTAGTGTATTGTTGAAAGGCCTGAGTTAATCTACTGAGGAACTCAGAGGGAGTTTCCTCCTTTTTTTGGACAATTTCTTGAATTTTTTGGAAATTGACGACCTTGCGAGCCGATTTCTTGAAGCCAATTATTAAGCAAGAGGCAAAAAGGTCTTGAGCCTGGATTCCCTGGGCTGTGTTATAATCCCAATTAGGTTCCTGTTCTGGGACTGCTTGGGGGCCTGGCGGGTGATTCGGATTGGTATGATGGGTGTCAGTGGCATGGGTTTGGGCTGTATCCCAGAACCTGCGGCGTTCCTCGGGAAGGAGGGTATTGGCTAGGAGCATGAAGATGTCATGATGTGTGAGGCTGTAGGCCTGCAGAATCCATTGGAATTCTTTAATGTAGGTGGTAGGGTCGGTAGAGAAAGAGCCTAGTCTTTTTTCTAATTCTGTAAGGTCAGCTAGGGAAAAGGGACCCTAACTACTCCTTCAGCCCCAGCTACCTCGTGTAGTGGGGCGATTGTTAAAGGTGTGGGGGGTGGTCCTCGGGAACGGGTGAAAGGGGGGCTTAGTGGGTCAGGAGTAGGTGAGGGTAAAGACGGGGGAGTAGATGGCGCAGGAGGTGCAGAAGGTGACGCAGATGACGGGGGAGGAGGAGCAGGCGCTGGAGGCGCTGGGGGAGGATGAGGTTGGTAGGGTGGGGGCTCATCAGCAGGGTCAAAGGTGGAAGAATCGAGGGGTGAAGATGGTTTACAGGCTAAAAGGACTTGAGAAGGGAGCACAGGAGGAGCAGAGGGTGGGGTTCTGAGCCAAGAGGCGAAAAGCCTCAATGTAGGGGATCTCCTTCCATTTTTTTAGGCACTGGCAGTAGTTAAAGAGGTCTCGTAGAACGTTAGGATCTAGTGTGCCCTCAGGGGGCCATGTGTTTTGATTATCTAAAGGATAATAAGGCCAATTTTGTGTACAGAATTTAGTGAGGAGTTTGGGCTCAATATCCGGCCTGAGGGAAAGGTTGGTGAGGCTTTTCAGAAGGCACTGAAGTGGAGAGTCCCCTAGGGAGGAGGAGGAAGTGCCCATTCTGGTCTCTTAATGGGAATTTAGACAGAAATTGGACAGAGATTAGTGATAAGACAGATCCTTCAGCCGGTTGGGAAAGGCGGGATCCTAGAGGGCGTCCCCAGTAGGTCACGTCAGTCCTGGCAGGTTCAGGTACGAACCAGGAGGAGAGAAGGGAGGTGTAGGTCGTCACTCAGACCTCCACTTCTCTAGGGAAAAAGCCCGGTACCTGAAGGAACCTAGCGCCAGGATTTTCTGGTCGGGTCCCAGACCCGGGAAGTGGAGAGAAGAGAGTGGTGGACAGGAGGGTGAAAGAGAGAAGGAGAGAACAGAATGGGGCTTTTAACCTCCAAAAATGAAAGTAAAAGTTTACCAGGGCTTTGAAACCTGTTATAGTTTGGGAATTTATGGTTGTCATGAAGACCGTGGTGGGGTGGGGTATGGGCGTTAGGGGCCTGTGGTAGCCTGAAAAAGGGCTGGTGCCCTTTAGGAAAGGGGGCTTACCTAATGATGAGCAGGTGGTGAGTGGAAGGAGCCAGCGCTGAAAAGAATGGACGAGGGTGGACCGTCAGTGGTGAGCAGTGGAAGAGAGGCCGGTCCTGGCGGGACAGAGTTCCGAGGGGCGACTCGAAAAGTGCTGCCGCTGCGATTTGAAAAGTGTTACAGCTCGAGGGAGCCATGAGGGGCGGCTCGGAAAGTGTTGCTGCTCGAGAGAAACTTCGTCCCGGGTTTCGGCACCAAATGAAAGGACGAGTCGACACCAGTTGACGATCCACCAGAGAGAGCTCGTTTATTAGGCAGAACACACACATATATATAGGGCTTTAAGGGAAGGCTGATTGGCTTAAAATACAATCCCTACTTAGCATACCGCATGTGGCTTGGGGTGGGTGTGGCCGAGAAGGATCAGGGTGTGATCCCTTGGGGCATTTGGGTTCTTACAGAAATCCCCTAGCAGTCACTCCCCATCCTACCTACTCCATGCTTCTTTGTGGATTTACCTATTCTGGATATTTTATATAAGAGGAATCATATAATATATTTTGACTGATAATAATGCTGCTATGAGCATTCACATACAATTTTTTGTGTAAACATATGGTTTCAATTCTTTGGGATATATACCTAGGAGTTGAATTGCTGGGTCATATGGTAATTTCATGTTTAGCTATTTGGGTTACTGGAAAAGCAGTTTCTAAAGTGGCTGCACTTTTACACTCCCAACTTGGGAAGTGTTAATTCAACAAAAGTGGCTAAATCTCAGTAAGAACAGCAGGCTTTTTGTGTTTTAGATTTTCCTAGTCACATCCTCCATTCCACAGCTCTGTTGTAGCCTTGAAAAATAACAACCTACATTCCCAGTGCAGGAGGAAGTAGAATGGTCCTCTTTCAAAACCTCATTTACAAGGAATTTTCATTATTTAACCTATCTGGTGATTCACTGGAAGACCCTGTTCTAAAGAGTTGTTTTTATTTGAACTGGCTAGAAGCTGTCTGATGCTAAAAACAAAACAAAACAAAACAAAACAAAAAACAAACAAATAAACAGAAAAAAACCCTTCTCCTTGGGGGCATTTGGCAAAAACCTTCACTGGAAAGTGTTCTAGTGAAGGATGCCTGAGGCAATAGATAGCACTTGGGGCAAATAGACTAACCAAAAGACTTAGAAGAACAGGCTGGGGAACTAGATGTCCACAGGGGCTTTGAAAAACTCTGGTATGTTCCTAGGAATCTAGAAGGCCACCTACATGATTAGGGTATTGTCAGTGTTCAAGAAAGAGTGAGGGCCGGCCTGTGGCTCACTCGGGAGAGTGCGGTGCTGAGAACACCAAGGCCACGGGTTCGGATCCCATATAGGGATGGCCGGTTAGCTCACTGGGTGAGTGTGGTGCTGACAACACCAAGTCAAGGGTTAAGATCCCCTTACCGGTCATCTTTTAAAAAAATAAGAAAAAAAAAAAATAGAAAGAGTGAGAAAGGCCTGAGCTTTTACCTCTAGCTAACCTTAAGGCTCTGAGCAGCAGGAAGTGAAGGTTAATACAAAGTTGTAAGCTGACTGAATGATGAAGGCATGCCCCAACACTCACAGAGACTCAGAAATGACTGGGAGATTTATTTGTTCCAGGCATTTAAGGAAATTTCTGTCCATCATTAGCCAAAAACTAAGATAACTGAGCAGAGACTTTAGTAGCTACACACACAACAAATAATATAGTATTTACAGAACTAATTTCTAAAATTCCTTAAAAAACAAACTACAACAAGCAACAACACAAATATTCCAGTTACCTCTATCTTTTTTTTTTTTTTTTTTTTTTTTGTCTTTTTCGTGACCGGTACTCAGCCAGTGAGTGCACCGGCCATTCCCATATAGGATCCGAACCCACGGCGGGAGCGTCGCTGCGCTCCCAGTGCCGCACTCTCCCGAGTGCGCCACGGGCTCGGCCCAGTTGCCTCTATCTTTGACAGGAGCAAGTTGACATCTAGGGAGGCATTTTGTTCCTATGGCACCAGGGTCCAATTGCAACAATCAGGTCCAGAGTAATAAGGTACCTGAGGTAACAGAAAGGTTCATGTTTGGAAAAATGTCCATTTGTAGTATTCAGTGGCACAGCAATCAGATGTTTATCTGCAAGGTTGGGTGGTGAATGACATATCCAGCAATTTGTCAAATTCAGGGGGTTAGGAACTGACTGGAATTTCTTGAAGTGGAAGTCACACAGGCTGTTATGTGGGAGAGAGAAAAAAGAATTAGATACCAGTCCCCTCCCTTTGTTCCTGGACTTACAGGTCTGATAGTGCTTATGTCCTATCAGTTAGGGGTACTTTTTCCCATCGACTGTGGAGTGGGCAGTCTGTCCTATACCATGATCAAGGATAGCACCTTTCATTTATCCCCCAGGGAGGTGAACCCTAATCTTTCCGCTTGGATCCTCTTGTTGCTCAACAAAAATTTTTTTCTGTGTATTAGTATTCATCTCATGGAGCTACCCAGGGCAAAGCAGCAGAATCGCCTTAAGGGTAATGTTGAACCAGCAACTTTGAATTAATGATCATTATATTTGAAGTCTTTGTAGGCAAAAATCCATCCAGGGACTAAATGAAGAAGTTTACTGTCTCCTATCCCACACTGTTTAATAGCCATCCTAATTTCTCATCTATTTGAGTCTTCAGAAAAGAGTTGAAGATAGGCCTTTGTAGGGTCCCCATGGAAACCAAGATATCAGTGACTGTAAAAGTAGGGTATGCAATTGAAGGAAGGGGACAGACAGCCTGAGTAAACATACAACACAAATGAGAAGTGCCTTTTTTGGGTAATTGCTGCATTGAGACTCCAGGCTGTTTACCTGAGGTATATAGTCGAGGCTGGGATTATCTTGTCTCCTCTTATCAGCTGCTTAAGCATGTTTTAAATTTTTCATTAAGATACTTCATCACCCCTGTGGCTTGCAGATCATATGGAACATGGAGAGTCTGTCATATGCCCCATGACTGGGCCCACTAATATGTGATTTGGGCTGCAAATCTGGGACCATTATCAGATGTAGCCTTTTCAGAAAATGTGAACAAGAGATTAATATGGTCTTGTAGGACTTAGATAGTTTGGTATAAGTCAGCGGAACACAGGGGGATGGCTAGGCCATACCCCGAGAAAGTGTGAACTGCAGTCAGGATCCAGCAAAATACTCTGGATGGGATGAGGGGCCCAATGTGATCTACCTGCCAAGAATGTTCTAGTCTGTTGGCTCAGGGAATCTGTCTCAGGCAGTGTTTTTAGCCTTGGCTGGAGTCTGATAGGCAGGAAAGTTATCTATGCTGTTTTGGTTTCTTCTGATAACAGTGGCAGTCCATACATATGGGCCCAGTCTAGGATAGTGTCTGAATTCCCATTGGCCATCCCCTCATGGATCCAAGGGGCATATCTGCTTGCTCTGAGACAGAGGACACTTCAGTCTCTATGTTTAGTTGACAAGCATAGTCTGCTCATTATTTATGTTCCCTCTTGTATAGGGGCCTTTCTGGTGAATATCCAGATGAGCAACGAAAAGCTTATTAGGAGCAGAACTGATTTTTACCCAAAAGTCTTGTCACTACAGGATGGTGGGGGGTGGGGGGGAGAGCTTGCTTTATACGCCAGTTTGAGGCCTACTACAGGCCTGACCAAATGGTGAGGCCATTAGCCAAAGCCCATGAGTCAGTTAAAATATAACAAGACTCCTTTTTTGGGGTGGTCTGGATTGCCATTCATACTGCATGAAGCTCTGCCCATTGTACTCAGCATCCCTTACCACACTAAGTAAGGGAAAGGTCTCTCTCAGGTTGGATGGAATCTGGACCCCATTCCTACTTGGTAGTAGTTAATAAGGAGGAGCCATCAGTGAACCAGACCCATTCATGATCCAGGAGGTCTTTATATTTGGACCCTCATTAGGCCAGAGGAGGCAGTGGCTCCTTGAGCAATAAGCCAGGGGTTCAGAAGGGCACTCCTGAGACCTTTTTATGGAGTTGTGTGACCCCAGCTGGGCTGGGCTTTGCTCACTCCTGTATGTGCCATTTATATTTTAGTGTGAAGACTCCTGAGCCACCCCCACCAGGAGATTTGAGACATTTGCTTGGATCCATAATGTGATTGGGATGTCTGGTCTTAAGATTACTTCACAACCATGGATTGTGTGCTCAGTATCCACCAAGGTTCAATAACAGGCTAATAATTGTGTCTTAAGTGGTATGTGCCTTTCAATTGACTCTGGGAGCTTACAGGTCCAAAAACCCAATGGGCATTGCTCCCCCAACCTCACTAGGTTTAATCCACACTGTTAACTGTTGAGGGTGGAAAATCCTATTATGGTAATTGAAAGGTGGGGCCTTGAAGAGGTGGTTAGATTGTAGGACCATGCAGTAGTGAATGGATTAATAATGGTGGTCAGAGGCATGGTTCTGAGGGCTTTAAAAGAAGAGCATAGGACTTCCGGTCAAGATGGCAGAATAGATGGTCCCCAGCATTACTCTCTCCCACAAATCAACCAATTTCCAACTATAAAAATGTAACATGGCCAAGCTGGAGCCACTGGAGCTCAGGGAAAGAGGAGGAGAGACCTACGGAGTTCACGAAGGTGGGAGAAACCACTATAAGAGAAAGAAAAAACTACTCTGAGCATTTCGGGCCACAGCTGCTCTAAGGCTCGAGCTGATGAATGCATGGAGCAGGAGCCAGCAGAAGCTGCAGCTGTGCCCTTGGGATGGAGTTATTTGGAGGCGACAGGGGAGAAGAGGACCTTGGTGGTTCCCAGGACAGCAAGACTGCTAATAGAGTACTTGTGGACCTACACAGGAGTGAGGACCCAGAACAACTGAAAAAGGGGAGTCATTCAGAGATTGGTGAGTCATCACAAGGGACTGAAGCAGGGTCCATCCCACGGGAAGTATTTGGAGCATGGGCAATGGGGGAGACAGGCCCACTGAGAGAAGACTGGGACACATCAAGACAGCTGATCCACCCCCCAATCAGCACAGGACCACTCAGAGGAGACTGGTCGGGAATGCAGAATTGCATGGGAAGCAGTTTGATGACAAAACTCAAGCCCAGATCAGAGTTTCTACACAACCCAGGTGCACCAAATCTCTGGATAGCTGGAAGTACCTATAAGGTCAACCATCAAACCCTGAGCTGAACAAAAATTCTTCCCTAGAGAAACAGCAGCAAAGCAGCAATTTAGGTCAACCACACAGCTCAAGTACTGGTTCCCACAGGATGTTCCCTCATTTTAAAAGCAAAGGACAAAAAATTAGTTCTGGCCCAGGCACACCATCAGCACCTTGGGGCCTTTGAGGGGACATGAGGCATGGATCTGGGGACAGGACCCCCACCCACAACCACTCATACCACCAGCACCTTGGAGCCCACTTGGGAACCCAAGGCTTCCAGCCAGGGACCGGACCCCCCCACTCCCACATCCAGGCACACCACCAGTGCCTCAGGGCCTGCCTGGGGGCTCAGGGCATGGATCCAGGAACCAGACACCCCTCCCACAACCAGGCACACTGCACTAGCACCTCGGGGCCCACCCGGGGACCCAAGGCATGGAGAATGGGACTGGACCCCCCTCCCACAACCAAACACACTGTGCCAGTGCCTCAGGGCCCGCCCAGGGACCCAAGGCATGGAGAAAGGGACCAGACCCCCTGCCCACAACCAGACACATTGCTAACATCTCGGGGCCCTGCCCCAGGTCCCAGGGTCCCAGGGTCCCAGGGTATAGAGCAGAGGACTGGACACCTCTCCCACAACCAGGCACACCACCAGCACAAAGGAGCATACCAAAAACATCATAGCCACCACAATAACCATGGCTGCTGGAAAAGCAGCTAGATGCCATAACCACCGTGCAGATGGTCCATCAGCCACTGGAGTGCATTGACACAAGGAGTGTCACCAGCAGAGATAAAGAAAAGAAGATATCCCTCTCCACAAAGCCCATTACAGAGTGACAGAAGAAGCATCTGCTCTATGGTAATATTGGGGGACCTGAACATACCTCTCAGCATTGGACAGATCATCTAGGCAACAAATCAGCAGAGTAACCATTATTCTTTCAGAAGAAGAGAAGAAATCTAGGGTAATTAGAGGGGGGAGGGGGCGGGAGAGGGGGATAGGGAAAGATTGGACAAGGGGCATAAAGAATAATTACAACTTGTAGCAATATATATGCTAGTAATATTGATTTGATCAACATATCTCAATATTGAACCCCAAAAATATGTACAATCAATTTTGATTCAATAAAAATTTAAAAAATAAATAAAAATTTAAAAAATAAATAAAAATTTAAAAAATTTAAAAAAAGAATAGGAGGTGGGTCTAAAATATACTGTACCGAGTTCCTTACATTATCTATGAGGTAATATTTGAAAGTAGCAAACCCTAAATTAAAGGTCAGCAAACTTTTTCTGTAAAAAGTTAAATACTAAATATTTTAGGCTTTGCAAGCCCTGCTTTCTATATTACAACTACTAAATTCTGTTGTTGTTATATGAAGCAGCCATAGACAATCCATAAACAAGAGTGTAGCTGTGTTCCAATAAAACTTTATTAATTAAAAAAAAGAGCACATGAGAGATTAGTCTCTCTCTGCTCCACCATTTTCTGCCATGTGAGACCCCAGGGTCACTGTTGTCACCACCAAGACCCTCACCAGATGTGTTCCCTGGAATTTGGACTTCCCAGCCTCTGAAACTGTAAGCAATAAATTTTGTTTTCTTTTAAATCACCCAGTTTCAGCTTCTGGTCAAGAGGACAGAATAGACAGTCTCCAGTGTCACTCTCTCCTATAATCAACCAATTTACAACTATTAAAAAGCAATGACAACTAAGCTGGGGCTGCTAGAGCTCAGGGGAAGAGGAAGACAGACCTATGGAGTTCATGAAGGCAGGAGAGCCATGATGAGAGAAAGAAAGGACCACTCCTACCATTTTGAATCTTGGCCACTTCAAGGATGGAGCTGGCGAGTGCACAGAGCAAAAGCTGGCAAAAGCTGTGCCTGTGCCCTTCCTATGAAGTTGATTGGAGGCAGCAGGGGAGAAGAGGTTCTTGCTGGCCCCCAGGCCAGCAATACCACTAACAGGGTTCCCATGGATGCAGAGGAGTGAGCAGCCACAACAACTGAAAAAAGGAGCCACTCAGAGGCCAGTGAGTCATTGCAAGGGACTGGCACATGGCCTGTCCCATAGTAAATGTTTGGAGCATGGGCAGTGGGGGAGACGGGCCCACCGGGGGAACATTTGGGTACAGCAAGAACAGCTGATCTATCCTCCAATCAGCTCAGGCCCACTCTGTGTAGACTTGGCAGGAATATAGAACTGCAGGGGGTGCAGTTTGCTGAAAAGACTTAGGTCCAAACTAGAGTTTCTACACAACCCAGGGGTACCAGTTCTCACAAGACCCAGAAGTACCTATAAAGTCAACCATTAAATATGAGCTGCACAAAAAGCCTTCCCCAGGGAATCAGCAGCAAAGCAGCTGATTTAGGTCAACCACACAGCTGAAGTGCTGGTCCCCACAGGAAGTTACCCCATTTTAGAAGTAAGCAAAGAACAACATATTAGTTCCAGTGCAGAGTTTAAGTAGTGGAAACAGCAAATAACCTAACACAGAACAGAAAGAAGACACAAAATACCCACAGACCAGAGACAAAGTTTGATATTAACTAGTAAAGATCTCACTTCACCAGAGAACACCTATAAAACCTAGAAGGCCTGGAAGCCCCCTGGGCCCCCAAGCCAGGGAGGGGAGAGGACTGGGGACCTTAGCCATGTCCCCTGCCACCCACAACCAGCCCAGCGATGACCACCGAGCTGCCACAGGAAGCACCCCAGGCCCCCAAACTGGGAAGGTGGGGAGGCCTCAGGCCTCGGCCACACTCCCCTGACATCAGTATTCAGCCCGGCAATGACCAAGCCACCACTGGAAGCCTTCTGGTCTCCCCTGCAGGAATGAGGGGAATGCCACAGGCCTCAACCATGCCCCTTCTCCTTCCTTCTTCTCCCACCCTATTTCTTTCCCCCTTCCACTCTCCCCCTCCCACCCAACTGCTCTGCAACAACATCTTAGAATGTAAAAAGAAATGGACCCGGGGACTGACCCCTCCTCCTGCAACCAGGCACACCACCATTGCCATAGGGCCTGCCTGGGGTCCTGAGGTATGGATCCGGGGACTGACCCATCCTCCCTCAACCATGCAAGGAGCATGCCAAAAACACCACTTCCACGTGGATGGTCCACCACAGCCACCACAATAGCCACAGCTGATGCAAAAGTGGCTAGATGCCACAACAACCGTGCAGATGGCCCGGTTGTCGAATGCATTGACACAAGGAGAGTCACCAGCAAAGACCAAAGAAAAGAAGAGAACGTCTGTCTCCACAAAGCCCATTCCAGAGTGACAGAAGAAGCATCTACTCTACAATAATAGTGAGAGACCTGAACACCCCTCTCTCAGCACTGGACAGATCATCTAGGCAACAAATCAACAGAGTAACCATTACTCTTTCAGAAAGAGAGAAGAAATTTAAGGTTATCAGAGGTGGGAGGGGGAGGGAGAGGGGGATGGGAAGAGATTGGACGAGGGGAATAAAGAATAAGTATGATTTTTAATAATATATGCTAATAATATCAATTTGATCAACATACATCAATGTTGAACCCCCAGCAGATGTGTAATCAATTATGATTCAATAAAAAATTTAAGTTAAAAAAATAAAAAATAAATCACACAGTTTCGAGTATTTTGTTATAAGCAACAGAAATGAAAATACAGGCACTTTTGACCTCTGGTGGTAATCTTTTTTCTTAGGCTTCAATTAATGAACTGGGAGTTTGCTGAGACTTATGAGTAAAGTGGCAAATGTGGATCAGTGGGGCCCAGAGGAAAAGCAACCTGAGTGGCCCACTAAAAGGCCTCCAGGGCATCCTGCTGATTGGGGCCCCACTCAAATGTTGCTACCTTTGCCTTTCTGGTAATCCAGTAGTTAGAAGCTGTCAAGAGCCCCATGTGGAGAAAGTGAGAGTGTCAGGAGCCGAATAGTCGTACCAATTGCTGGGCTTCCTTTTGGTTTGTTTTGGCTGAGAGGGCCAAGAGCTTGGCAATCAGCTCCTCTGGAATGAAATGCTGTACTCTTTCCCAGATTATGCCTAGGAATTTCATGTGGGCATTCAGTTCTTGTATTTTGTCTGTGTTAATGGTCCAGCTGTGCTTTTGCACATGGGTCAACAGGGCATTCAGTCCCTGTTGCGTGTTGTCCTTGTCTAGGCCCACCAGGAAGAAATCATCACTATAGTGAAAAGCCAGTTCTTCCTACAAGAGTGGGACTTTTTTCAAGTGTCGGCCTATCCATTGATGGCAGATAGCCAGACAATTTAGACAGCTTTGTGAAAGGACGTTAAAGGTGTATTGTAACTCATTCCACATGAAGGCAAACTGATCCCGATCATCTGGGTGAAGAGGGATGCATTTTGTAGTATCAATTGCTGCATAACAAGTTCCCTTAGCTTGGGCAATAGCCTCTGTAACAGTCAATGTCAGGTAGCACTGGTTGTAAAGTTGGCATCATGCATTGAGCTGACTATAATCAACGGTAAGTCTACAAGCACCCAAGGTCTTGTGCACAGGCCAGATGAGGCTATTGAATGGATAAAGTCTCACAGAATACCCCAGCTTTCTTAAGCTCAGCAATGAGAGCAGTTATTTCTTTTTCTTCCCCAGATAACTGACATTGTTTTTTGGAAAACAACAGCACTAGATGCTCGTCATCAGATGGGTTCATGGTCTTTTATATGCCCCACTAAGATGGCCACTACTATCAAAATTCTTGTCAGGGCTTGGGGACAAAGACGAGTGGGAGTGCACGTGGACAACACATCAATACCAATATCCCATTCAGTAGTGGGGGAGTGGTCGCTGGTCAGCTGGAGTGAATAAACTGCCCTTTGCTGCAAAAAACGAAAAAGTAGTGGGGGAGCATAAGAAAGGAGGTTAATAGGGGCCCAAAGTAAGAGAATGTTGTCTGTTTTCCATTGGTCTTGATTCCAGGGGTTGTGGGGACCATAGTCACTGTGTCCTGGTATATAAAAGGCCCAGGAAATGCAGTTCCCCTCTATTTCCCCATTGATCTCTAACCTTGGCACTCTAACCTTGGCATAGGGTCTCTGGGCCCCTGGGTACAGAGGAATCTTGATGTAGCACCTAATCTTGTTTATATTTGAAAGCCAAGTGGTCTGAGCAAAAGTTACTTGAGCTCTCGGATTCATCTCCAAATTCACCAGGAGAGGCAGAGGACCATCACCCTGCAAACCCTAGTGGGATCACTTATCAAGTACCCTGTGGCCTGGTACCTGGCCTTCAGTTCCTTAGTGGGGAGCCTATCAATCTCCTTCGAGGTCCCATTACTGAGTAATCAGACCTAGAGATCTCTTTGGAAAGACCGTTGCCCAGATAGTCCAGAAGAGGGCGCCCAATTACCACTTTTATGCTCCCTTTTGGGTCAAATTTTGCTATTTTCTCAGTGGCTGCTTTTTCTGTGCCTGGGAATTTTTTATTTTATTTTATTTTATTTTATTTTATTTTATTTTATTTTATTTTATTTTATTTATTTTATTTTATTTTATTTTATTTTAATTTAATTTAATTTAATTTAATTTAATTTAATTTAATTTAATTTTGTCGATATACAATGTGGTTGATTATTGTGGCCCATTACCGAAACCTCCCTCCCTCCTGCCTGGGAATTTTTTAGTTAAGATCCAGATTATGTTGCAAACTGACAGATCTGACTTCATAAGGTAGTTTAATTGAGCTTGATAAACAGCAGGAGCAGCACTGACATATAAGTCATTCTGTTAAACAATCTCATCATCTACTGGTCTCTCTCCCTCTTAGTAGACCCAAGAGACCAACAGGAGTGCTGCAGAACCTCTTTAGCCTCTGCCAGGGTGGTTCAGACATGTGACAGGGTACTCATCATGTGTGGGCCAAATAGTTCAGAGACCACATATTACCCAGTTGAGGAAGGAGAGAGTCTTTGGTATTCTTGTACATACCGTCTCATATCTCCCTTCGTCCTCCTCGTCCTTAGGCAAAGTGGCCACTGTTAGGGCACTCTGGAGGAGGAGGCTCTACTCCCATCAAGAAACCACTTTTCCTCTTGTAGTTTAACAAGATTACCTCTTTCATAATGGAGGCAAACTAGCCAAGTCTCTAAGTTCACTTCAGATCACTGGATAAAGTGACCCCGAAGAGTTCTACATTCTTTTTCATTAGAAGCATGAGTCTCAATAACACACTGAGTGACAGGTTGTTCATCAGCTCCAGGGACCTGCTTAGAGCTAACAGTAGTTCTTGGGTACAACTCAGTTAGCCGGGTCTCCAATGACTTATCATCAGAGAATAGCAAGCCATAGTCAGGGAATTGCTTCCCTGGCTTTCTTAGAGTTCCACTGCTGGATCTCTAATTTGATCCACCAGGTAATCTCAGTCATGATGGTGGAGACTAAAGAGAAGGACCAATCGTCCATCTTGGAACTTAAAAGCCTATATGAGCAATCTTCTGTCACCCTCCAAGTATGTCCTGTGGCTTTTGCTAGCACTTCCTGAGACCCATGGGCATGGCGGTGATGTACCCCATGGGATCTGCTAGCCCTTCCCAAGACCCATTGGCAAAGTGCCCAGTGAAACCCTCTGACTCTGGTAAATGATCCCTTAGCACCCTCCAGGAGTTCCCTTCAAGCTTTGCTAGTACCCCATTGGTGGAATGTCCCATGAGATTTTCAGGCTTTTTGCTCTTCAAAATAGCATTGTGCTTCATCAACTACCCTGCTTGCTGTGCCTATTTTCCTAGAGCTGAGCTGACCTAGAGAGAGCTGCTGGGTGTCAGAGTAGTTGATTAAGAAAATGTGAAGATTAATTCTAGTTGTCAACTTGATTAGATAAAGGAATGCCAAGATACCTGGTATAACTCTCTTTTTAGGTGTGTCTATGAGGGTGTTTCCTGAAGAGATTAGCATGAGAGCCTGAGTGGACTAGGTGGGAACGATCCACCCTCAATATGGGTGGGAACCATTCAATCTGCTGGGGGCCCCAAGAGAACAAAAGAGGGAGAAAAAAGGTGAATCACTCTATCTGCTGGAGCTGGGATACACTCTTCTTTCCTGTCCATGGACATCAGAGCTCAAGAGTCTTCAGCTTTTGGGTTCCAGGACTTACACCAAGGACACCATCAGCTTCCCTGATTTTGAGGCCTTCAGACTTGGACTGAGCCACAGTATTGGCATCCAGTTTACAGATGGCCTATCGTGGGACTCCTCAGCCTTCACAATTGTGTGAGCTAATTTTCCTAATAAATCCCCTCTCGTATATTTATAACATATTCTATTGATTCGGTCTCTCTGGAGAACTCTGACTAATACAAAAAACAAGTAAAATAAAAGTAACAGTCAAGACTTTGATCACTTCCTTTGATAGTATAAGCAAGGGACTGAACCAGAGAAAGTAACAACTCCCCCACAATTCTGTTTTTCCACGCAGAACAGCTCCAGTGGGAGTCAGGTGGATTAGCACAAATGCAGAGAATTGCCTCACTGTTGCAGGAGCCCTGAACAAAAGTCTCCTGCTGTTTTATGGACCTGAGGGTGGGAGGGGGTGAGGGAGAAGGGATAGGAGTGGAAAAGTACTGAGTACTGAATCAGAGTGGAGAAAAAATATCTTTAAGTCCCCTCTCCAAAAGGAGGTCTTGGCAGAGATGCTGGAGGAAGGCCTCTGCTAAAGGCCCCAGATAAAGAGGCCTCCAAATGGAAGCACCTGGGCTAGAAATGCAGCCATGTGTAAGAGCATGGTCAGCTAGGGAGGTCTGAGTCCTTGACTGTAACTCCCTTCAGGGACTGCAATGCACTGGCTGTACATCAAGTCTGATGTGAAGAAGACTCTTCCCCCCTTGACCCCTGCCAGGTAAAGCTTTTGTAATTGCCTATGGTAGGGCCTGAAAAATCACACATCAGTTTTTGATCAGGAGCTGAACTACTCACTCTCTCCAGTGGTCCCAGCACTTGCTATAAGAGGTCTTGTTGTCCTTGTCTTCAAAAACTTAAAACAAAATAAGTCAAAGAGCTCTGCCCTCTTGAAATACAGCTACTGTGGGGTTGGGTGTTTCCAGCTCCCATTCCAGAAGTACTAAATACACCCTCCACCACACACACAGGGAACCCAGGCTAGGAGGTTCATGGCAGTTGGTCTGATGGGCTTTATGTGAGTCAGATCAGTGAGCAGAACTGATGCCAGTCATGATTGATAGTAGTTGGAGCTCTGGAGCTTATGTGCTCACCAATGACAGTGTCCACATGAATCCTCCTTCTGGCTTGGCTGCTGAGCATTGACCTTAATTAGAGCTCAGGACACACCTGTCCCCTGAGTTCTGGTCAAATTCTCCTAGCTTCAGGGGGAGTGGTAGGTTCTTTCTGGTGCCTCTGCTTTTTGATTGTCTGTTGTGGTTAGTTTCTCCCTCACCATGATTGTGGTAACTAATGTTCGTTGAACCCTTAAAGTGTACCTGTCTTTGTTGTGAGTGCTTGGTATGAATCACCTCATTTCATCTTCTCATCGATCGTATGAAGTGACTATTAAGATTGCCAAAGTCCACATGAGACTCAGAGAGGTGAAACAACCTGCCTGAGGTCACAACGCCAGTAAGTGGAAGATCTGTGATTTGAATCCCTCTGTCTACTTTCAGAGTCTTTGTTCTTCCTATTAAGGAACAAAGCCTACCACACTGTTCCTTCCCCACACCGATGCCCTTACCTCTCCACGCCATCTCAGCAGTATAATATGTGTGTGTATGTGGGGGGGGGGGATGGGGGGGGGTCCTGTATTTGTGTAGTGTCTTCCAGCCGGTGAGCTCAGTATTTCTTCCTGCATAGAGAGAACACTTAGCAAAGCACTTTCCTTTCTGTGTAGGAATTGAGACCAATTGTCTTAAGGTGAGAAACCACTTCATATACAAAGCATAGTGGATAAAGGCAGGAGTTCTGAAACTTGGGGATTTCAGGGACTAATAAAATTAATAAAATAACACTGGGTCCTGACATAGGTCATCATCTTTTTATTTCACCAGTTAAGGCCATTTAAAAGAACACCATTTATACTACAAAAAATAATATTGACAGGAATAATATCTAATCCTTGTAGAGAGAGATTACAGTGTAGCAGGTACTGTTCTCAGTCTTTCAATGAACTATCTGATTTAATCCTCATAAAAATCCTATCAGTAGGCATGATTGTTATTACCATTTTATAAGAAAGGAAATTGAAAGAGAAACACTATGTAAATTGCTCCTGACCGTGTGATGATAACCATTATAGTATCCTTCCTCTCCTCTCTGTTTCATAAAAGACATCTTTTAAAGAGACCATCAAGCCCACAAGGGAGGCCGTAATCTCAGAATTTAGGAGTAACCAAGTAAAAGCACAGACACTTCTGGGTTTGAGTCTTGGGCAAATGAACACTGTGTTTGTTTCCTGAAATTTAATGTGAAAACACTAATATCTGTTCTGAGGAGTAAATGACAACATATACTGAGCACTTTACACAGTAACTGGTATATAATAAGGACCCCAGCACATACCAGCTATGAGGCTTATCATTAGTATTCCTCCTGGCACAGCCCTAGAAGCTCATGTCTTGCTGGAAAAAAAAAAAAAAAAAAAAAAAAAAAAAACTGTGTATGGATACTATAGGCTGGTCCTGTTATTGAGATCAGGTAATTTCTGTGACTGACTATGCCCCTCCTTCCTTCACTCTCTCCCATTTCCTCCTCTTTTACTAAACTAAAACAGGCAGAAATATTTGGGCTTTACTTCGCATTGGTTGAAATTGTTATTGCCGCAGCAGCACTCATAAATATTTCTTCTGGGATCCCCTGGGAAGAGCTGCTTAAAGACTCCTTCTGAGGCTTCCATAGCTGCTACTGCTACTGCTCCAAACAAGGATCTGGTTACTCAGGTGTTGGGGTTTGTTAGGAGTGGGGGTGCTCCACAAAAAGGGATCTACAGTAGTTCTCCCCACTCGTCACCCAGACTACAAACTCGACTGCGCTCCCATCTCTTCCTGCCCATTCTGCCTGTCTAGCCTCTTATTAGGAAAGTAAAGATAGAAAAAGAACTAGGAAAGGCCAGTGGGAAGTGGGGATCAAGAGTGATATGTCCCCACAGATATGTGAGAATAAAATCCTAGCATTTTCCTTCTCCTGCTGGAGCTCAGGGCTCCATGAAGAAAGTTCTAAAGAGGGTCTTCCCATGAATAAAGATTCCACCTCATTTGCTTGGTGTTGGCGGTCATGGATTTTACTCCAAGTCAGTCCTAGAGACATTTTGCCAAAAGCCAAGTCACAGAATGACCAAGTGAACAAGTGGGCCATTCTTGGAAGGATCAAGCTGCGAATGCCTAATTTTTGTTGTGTTTTCCAGTGCTGTCTTGACCCAGTTTTGAGTCCCTGGCTAGAGGCCGGTCAGTTCCTCTTCCTGAGCGGCTAATTAAATATACACCTCAACCACTTCCCTTGGGGGCTCTCACGTTCCAGGCAACTAACTGTGCACTTGCCTTAATCACCCCAGGGCTAGGTACCAGACAACTAGGGACAGCTCCTATGCCCCAATTTCAAATTAGCAAATCCTCAGGGAGCCTGTGAAATCCCACCTCCCTTGCCATACTTAGGCCGACTCCTACTGCTCCAGCTATGTACCCATTTGCAGCCTCAGGTGTGGCCCTGCCTAGTAGCTTTTTCTCCTTTGGAGCTGTAAGTAACAAAGAATTCTGCCTTTTATCTATCCGAGTATATTTGTGTTACGTCTCACCATCCAAAGAATCTGCATTCCTGCCTAATACAATTATAAAACAGTATGGGTATAAGTAAGTCAGTAGGAGATCCAGTCCCCTGCCTCCTTCTGGTTTCACATGAGGCTCTCCAAGTTTAAAGTGGGCAGGATACCACGTCCATTCTCAGCCTCAAATTAAAATAACTGAAGGGGAAAACGGAAGTAACCGAAGGTCCACAGGATACATTTTACAGAGTGGTTTTATCAACAACGTAGTCAATTCTCCCTGTGTTTTAGATACTATCTCTGTATCCACACACGCATATACATTCATATAAAATATAGGAATGGCTCAAATTGAAGTGCGTATTCTTTTTCTTAATCTCTCCTCATTTAGAAGAAATCACAATTGGACAAGAAGAAAAGGAACAAAGTAAAGTATTTCTTTGTTTAACTTTTAGAATTTTGTTTATTAAAATGTAATTGATTATACTTATTTGTGGGATACAGAGTTGACTATCAATACCTGTGTACAATGTGATGATCAAGTCAGGATAATTAACATATTCATCACTACAAAACAGGCTTGTTTCTTTGTGTTGAGGACATTTGATCTCCTCTCGTAGTCATTTGATAAGATGCAGTAAATTAATGTTGATTATAGGTGCCTAACTCGACTGTCCAATAGAACATATTTTTTCTAACTAGCTGTTTTATGTCTATTAACCCATTTCTTGCTATCCCTTTCCCCCTCTAACTTTCCTGCCTCTAGAAACCACAGTTCTGTTCTCTCCTTTTGAAAGTTCAACGTATTCTTTTCCTTTATTTTCTTTCTTTTTATTTTTAGCTCCCATTTAAGAGTGAGGCCGTGCAGTATTTCTCTTTCTGTGCCTGGCTTATTTTACTTAACATAATTTTCTCCAAACTCATCTAGGCTGCTGCAAATGGCAGAATTTTTTTTTTTTTTTTTTTATGGCCGAGTAGTATTCTATTGTGTAAATATACATTTTTCTTTTTTTAAAATTGTATTGGTTATGCATATTCCTAGGGTACAAAGCTGACCGTCACCACTTGTGCCCAAGATGTGATGGCCAGATGAACGCTATCAGCATGCTCATTATCACAAATTGTGATTATTCCGTGTCCCCCACCAAAATAAGCGCCGAACCCCTCCTCCCTTCTCCCACCCCATCCATAACCTTACATATGCTCTCTCCCTCTGCAAGTCCAACACACCACTGTGGTCTTTCTTTCCTTCCTTCTTTCTCTCTTAGCTCCCACTTTTGAATGAGGACATGCGGTATTTTTCCCTCTGTGCCTGGCTTATTTCACTTAACATATTTTTCTCCAAACTCATCAAAGATGCTCCAAATGGCAGAATTTCATTCTTTTTTATGGAAGAGTAGTATTCCATGGTGTATATATACTACATTTTCCTTATCCAGTCATCTGTCAATGGACATTTAGGTTGGTTCCCTGTTTTGGCTATTGTAAATAGAGCTGCAATGAACATGGGAGTGCAGGTATCCCCTTGACATGATGATTTATATTTCTTTGGGATTATACTCAGTAGTGGGATTGCTGGATCGTATGGTAGTTCTATTCTATCTGTAGTTGTTTGAGAAAACTCCATACTGTTTTCCATAATGGCTGCACTAATTTACATTCCTACCAACAGTGCATAAGGGTTTCCCTTTATCTGTATCTTCATCAGCATTTGTTATTATCTGGTGTTTTTCTTTTTCTATAACAGCCAGTCTAACTGTGGTGAGATGATATCTCCATGTGGTTTTGATTTGCAGTTCCCTGATGATTAGTGATGTTGAGTATTTTTTCATGTACCTGCTGTCTTCTTTTGAGAAATGTCTACTCAGCTCATTTGCCCATTTTTTAATTGGGTTATTTGTTTTTATACTATTAAGTTGTTCAAGTTCTATGTATATGCTGGATATTAATCCCTTGTCTGATACATAGTTTGCAAATATTTTCTTTTCATTGTGTTGATTGTTTCCTTTGCTGGGCAGAAGCTTTTCAGTTTGATATAATCCCATTTGTCTATTTTTTCTTTTGTTACCTGTGCTTTTGAGGTCATATTCATAAAGTCTTTGCCCAGTCCTACATCCTGAAGTGTTCCCCTATGTTTTCTTCCAGGGCTTTTATAGTTTCAGGTCTTATATTTAAGTCTTTAATCCATTTTGAGTTGATTTTGCTATATGGCAAGAGATACGGGTCTAATTTCATTCTTCTAAATATGGATATCCAATTTTCTCAGCACCATTTATTGACAAAGCTGTTCTTTCCCCAATGTATGTTCTTGGCACCTTTGTTGAAGATTAGTTAGCTGTAAGTATAGGGCTTGATTTCTGAGTTCTCTATTCTGTTCCATTGGTCCCTGTATCTGTTTTTATGCTAGTATCATGCTGTTTTGATTACTATAGCTTTTAGTATTATTTGAAGTCAGGTGGCATAATGCCTCGGGCTTTATTTATTTATTTTTGCTCAGGATTGTTTGGCTTTTTGGGGTCTTTTGTTGTTTCATATGAATGTTAGGATTGGTTTTTTATATTTCTGTGAAGAATGTCATTGGAATTTTGATGGGGATTGCATTGAATCTGTAGACTGCTTTGGGTAGTAAGGACATTTTCACAAAATTTATTCTACCAATTCACAAAGCATGGAATGTCCTTCCATCTTTTGTGTCCTTTTAAATTTCTTTCGTCCATGTTTTGTAGTTCTCCTTATAGAAATCTTTCACTTCCTTGGTTAAATTAATTTCTAGGTTGTATTTTTTTTTTTTTTTTGGTATCTATTGTAAATATGCTTGCTTTCTTGATTTCCTTTTACTGCTAGTTTAGTGTTCGTGTATTAAAATGCTACTGATTTTTGTATATTGTTGTATCCTGCAACTTTGCTTCATTCGTTTATCAGCTCTAGAACTTTTTTGGTAGAGTGTTCAGGTTTTTCTATATATAGGATCATATCATCTGCAAACATGGACAATTTGACTTCATCTTTTCCAGTTTGGATGTCCTTTATTTCTTTCTCTTACCTGATTGCTCTGGCTAGTACTTCCAATACTATGTTAAATAGGAGTGGTGAGAGTGAGCATCCTTGTCTTGTTCTTGTTCTTAAAGGAAAAGCTGAAAGCTTTTCCTCATTGAGGATGACGTTGGCAGTGGTTTGTCATATATGGCTTTTATTGTGCTGCGATACTTTCCTTCTATATCTAATTTGCTGAGATTCTTTATCATGAAGAGATGTTGAATTTTGTGAAATGCTTTTTCTGCATGTATTGAGATAATCATGATTTTTTCCCTTGATTTTGTAGATGTAGTGTGTCACATTTATTGACTTGTGTATGTTGAACCATCCTTGCATACCAGGGATGAATCCCACTTGATTAAGATGTATAATTTTTTTATGTCCTGTTGAATTCTGTTTGCTAATATTTTGTTGAGGATTTTTGCATCTACGATCATCAAGGATATTGGCCTGTAATTTTATTTTTTGTTGTTGTATCTTTGTCTAGTTATGGTATCAGGGTGATGCTGGCCTTATAGAATGAGTTTGGGAGGTTGCCATCTGTTTCAATTCTTTGGAATAGTTTGAAGAGAATTGGTATTAATTCCACTTTAATGGTCTTGTAGGATTTAGCAGCAAAACTATCCAGTCCCAGGCTTTCTCTGTTGGGACATTGCTGATTACTGCTTCAATCTCATTGCTCATTATTGGTCTGCTTGGGTTTTCTATTTGTTCTTGCTTCAGTGTTGTTAGTTGTATCTTTCCAGACAGTTACCCATTTCCACTGGATTTTCAAATTTGTTGGCATATAGCTTTTCATAATAGTCTCTATTGATTCTTTGTATTTTTGTGGTATCAGTTGTAATGTCTCCTTTTTCATTTCTGATTTTTGTTTGGGGGCCTTCTCTCTTCTTTTTTTAGTTAGTTTAGCTAATGGCTTGTTTATTTTGTTTATCTTTGGAAAAAAACAACTTTTTCTTTTGTTGCTCTTTCATGTCTTTTTTTTGTCTCTATCTCACTTAGTTCTGCTCTAATTTTTGATATTTCTTTCCATCTACTAATTTTAGGATTGGATTGTTGTTGTTTTTCTAGTTCTTTGAGGTATAACATTAGGTTGTTTATTTGAAGTTTTTCAATTCTTCCGATGTAGGCATTTGTTGCAATAAGCTCCACTCTTAGTACTGCTTTACAGTATACCATAGGTTTTGATATGGTGTACTTTTATTTTCATTTGTTTCAATAATGTTTTTTTATTTCCTACTTAATTTCTTCTTTGACTGTTCAGAGCACATTGTTTAATTTCTATGTATTTGCATAGTTTCCAAAGCTTTGCTTGTTACTGATTCTAGTTTTGTTCCATGTGGTCTGAAAAGATACTTGAAATTATTTTAATTTTAAAAATTTGTTGAGACTTGATTCATGACCTAACATGTGGTTTATCCTTGAGAATGTTCCATGTGCTGATGAGAAGAATGTATATTCTGTAGTTGTTGGATGAAATGTTCTGTAGATGTCTGTCAAGTCCAATTGGTCTAAACTGCAGTTTAATTCTTTCTTCAGTTTTTCTGTTGATTAGTTGCCTAGATGATCTTTCCAATGTTGAGAGAAGAGTGTAGTCCCCGACTATTATTGTATTGGGGGTCTATCTCTTTCTTTGGATCTAATCATATTTGCTTTATATATCTGACTGCTCTGATGTTGGGTTCATATATATTTACAGTTGTTACATTCTCTTGATGGATAGATCCCTTTATATTTATATAATGACATTCTTTGTCTCTTTTTAAAATTTTTGGCTTAAAGTCCATTTTATCTGATATATGAATAGCTATCCTGCTCGTTTTTGGTTTCTATTTGCATGATATATCTTTTCCCTCCTTTCACTGATAGTCTTTGTGAGTCTTCACAGGTGAGGTGAGTTTCTTACAGGCAGCATATGGTTCGGTCTAATTTTTTAATCCATTTGGCCAGTCTATGTCTTTTGAGTGGGGAATTCAATTCATTTACATTTAGGGTTGTAATTGAAAGGTATTGTCTTACTCCTGGCATTTTGTTTATTTATTTTATAGTTGTTTTATATCTCTTTTGTTCCTTTCTTTCCCTTTTATTGTTTATCTTCAGTATTTGTTGGTTTTTGTAATGATAAGATATTGTTTCTATCTCTTTCTCATTTGCACATCTGCTCTACCAGTGGGCTTTATTCTTCTCATGTATTTATTATGGTGATTATAATTTATTGGGTTCCAGATGTATGACTCCCTTGAGGATTTCTTGTAGGGTTGGTCATGTCATGGTGAACTCCTACAGTTTTTGTTTGATTGGGAAACTCACTATATCCCCTTCATTTCTGAAGGATAGCTTTGCTGGTTATAGTATTCTTGTCTAGCAGGTTTTTTTTTCTTTTAATACTTTAAATACATCATCCCATTCTCTCCTGGCTTGTAAGATTTCTGCTGAGAAATCTGGTGTTAGTCTGATGGGGACTCCTTATAGGTGACTTGACACTTTACTCTTGCTGTTTTTAGTATTCTCTCTTTGTCTTTGAATGTGGAAAATTTGAGTACTGTGTGTCTCAAAGAGAACCTTTTGAATTGAATCTGTTTGGGGATCTTTGAGCCTCTTGAATCTGGAATTCTGTATCTCTCCCAATACCTGGGAAGTTTTCTGCTATTATTTTGTTGAATAGGTTTTCAATACTTTTTGCTGACTCCTCCCCTTCCAGAACACCCATGATTCAGACGTTTGTTCACTTAATATTGTCTGAGAACTCTCATAGGTTTTCTTCATTTTTGAAAATTCTTTTTTCTTTCTTTCTTTTTTTGTCCACCTGGGTTATTTCAAAAAGGCTGTATTTGAGATGAGAAATTCTTTATTCTGCTTCTCTAGCTTGTCACTTAAGCTCTCAGTTGTATTTTTTATTTTGTTGAATGAATCCTTTAGTTCCAAGAATTCTGCTGCATTCCTTTCTAAGGTATCTTTCTCTTTGTACAATTCCTCCCTCTTATCCTAGATTGTTTTTCTCATTTCTCTGTATTGTCTATCTGAGTTTTCTTGTATCTCATTGAGTTTTCTTCAGATTGTTGTTTGGAATTCCTTTTCAGTCATTTCAAAGGTTTCCTGCTGTTTGGGGTGTGGTACTAGAGAATTATTGTATTCCTTTGGGCTTGTCATATTATCTTATTTTTTTCATATTTCTAGCATCCCTACATTGATGTCTGGGCATTTGGTGGAGCAGTTCCTTCTTTTAATACCCTGGAGTGGCTTTTGAGAGCAGAGACTCCCTCCTGTAGATGTGTTCTATATTAGTTTTTGTTCCAGGTGGATGCAGTAGTGTAGTCTCCATATGGTTACTTCGACTGTATTTAATCTTGGAGTTGTCTGTGAGTGCCTTCATGGCCTAGGGAGTGCAGCACTCAATAGTTCCTTTCTGAAATGAGTGGCACTGTGTTGGATCTTCAAGGTCATGGGTAATATCCTGAGCTCTTGGGAAAAGCAAGTGGGTGTCCTGTTTCTCCTTGGGTTAGGTGGGTGATCCAGGGTGGACTTACTGTCACCTCAGCTAGTGTCACATGGCCCTGATAGGTGCATTGGGATGTTCTGAATCTCCTCAGCTTAAATGGATGACCCTCTTTCCTGCAGGCAGAGATTCCTCCTGGTCTTTTGCTGCTCCCTGTTGTGGGATGGAGTGATGGTGGCCAGGAATTTTCTTCTGTACTCTATTTGGCTATCCCGAGTGTCGGCACTCACCAGCATCTCTGCTGCTCTTTTGATTTGTTACGGCTTTCTCCCTTCACCTTTTTTATCCAAGTGTAATTGTGTATTCAATGTATTCTATGTTTTTGTGGGAGAGATGAGCAATGTACCCTTCTAGTCCCCAAGGGATTATAATGCATAGCCTCCATGTTGCAGGGCCTGCAGTGGCACTCAGTGAGCCGCCAGAGGCTATAAGGCACTGGAAGATTGGCTGGGTCAAACCAGCGCTGTCAGCCTATGTGGCCTGACACTTGAGGATTAGGTTGGGTGGGGAAAGCACCTTGTCTTGGGATGCAGGCCCTTCAAAGTATTTCCTAAACAACTAACAATGTGTTTATTTATAGTTGCAAGATTTACCAAATAAAATACAAGATGTTCAGTTAAATTGGAATTAATGGTCCAGGGGAAGACAGATGGGAGGTGGCAGACCTGGAATTGGAAGCTAGATTACTCTAACTCTGGTATCCAAGTGCATGACAACTGTATTAAATTTGACAAAGCATGGGTTCTGAAGTCAGACACTATTTTGAATCTTGGCTCTCTTATTAGCTTTGTGACCATGTGCAATGGTTTCCTCATGATTGTTATTATAAATAATATGTTTATTTATAATTACAAGATTTTCCAATGTAAAATATAGAATGTTCAGTTAAATTGGAATTACAGGTAAGCAAAAAATATGTTTTTTAGATAGGTATGTCCCATGCATGTTGATTTTTAGTAAAGTGATGATAAGATGTAGTACAAAATAGTAGTAGCAAACATATCTGTGTGCTTACTCTGTAGCTGGGCATTTTGCTAGGCACATTAGTTATGTTATGTAATTTATTCCTCTCATCAATTCTGAGATAGGTATTTCTATTATTCCTCTCTTATAGAGCAGACCACTGAAACCATAGTGTTTAGGTAAATGGTCCAGCGGACGACAGATAGGAGGTGGCAGACCTCAAATTGGAAGCCCGATTGCTCTAACTCTGGTATCCAAGTGCATGACAACTATGTTAAATTTGACGAAGCATGGGTTCTTAAGTCAGACTGATGTTATTTTGAATCCTGTCTCTTTTATTAGCTTTGCAGCCATGTGCAATGGTTTCCTTATCTTTAACGGAGATAATCTTCAGTTTTAGGGTTTATTTGAGGATTAAATTAGGTCATCCATGTAAATTACTTCGCACATTACTAGCCATAGAGTAAAGGCATAATATACATAAGCTAATGAAAAGGGGAAAGGGCTATTAAAACAGCAGTATCTCCACCAATGTGTTCCAGAAAAAAAAAATTCTAACCTGTTTCCTACCCAGCCCTTTAAAACAGTCCCTTAATATGCCACCTTAACAATATGTGGTTCAAGGCCAGTTTATATTTATTACATACTGTTTTTAAGTGAAAGCATCCTAACTCTAATCCTATTTATTTTAATTGTCAAAGGCACAAAAAATTAGCTCTGGAAATTCAGAATCCAGTATACCAGAAGCTAGATGGCCTCTGAGCCTTTCCTTCTAAGAGATAACTTATCAGACACACTGTATTAATCTGCTTGTGCTGCCATGAAAAAATATCATAGACTGGGTGGCTTAAGCAACAGAAATTTATTTTCTTACAGTTCTAGAGGCTAGAAGTTTAAGATTAATGTTTGAGTCAATTCAGTTTCTGATGAGGACTATATTCCTGGCTTGCACCTTCTCACTGTGCCCTCACATAGCCCTTTTTTGGTGCATTCACACATAGAGGAAGAGAGCTCTCTGGTGTCTCTTTTTAAAAGGACACTAATCCTATTGGGTCAGGGCCCCACCCTTATGACCTCATTTAACCTTAATTACTTCCTTATAGGGCTTGCTATGGACTGAGCTGTGTCTCTCCCAAATTCACATGTTGAAGCCCCAACACCCAATGTAATTTTATTTGGAAATGAAGATTTGGGGAGGTAATTAGGTTTAGATGAGGTTATGAGAGTGGAGTCCTCATGATGTGTCTGAAGGTGGACCAAAGGCAAAATGTCCAACAAACGGAGAACTTATCTTGAGACCAAAAAATGAAACAGGCAGTTCCATGTGCTCAATCAAATAATTTTAGTAAAAGTTACTTACATACAGGATTATGGATCAGAGAGATGATGACCCAGAGGTGTATACAAAATTTCTCCAAGCCACCTCCTGGCCAATCTTAAGAACAATGAGTAGGTTAAATAGTAAATAGTCATTCAAGCCAGAATCAAACCAGCAACCTACACAATCCCATCCCTAAACAGTGATTAGAATTGACTAGATGGCTTTTGCCAAAATTATCTGTGGACTTTTGTCCCCTACTTGAGAGCCTTTTGCCTCATTCTTGCATTACCTAAAAATCCTATTCTAACATCAAAGGAGAATCAAGATTTGTAACACACTACAAATAATAATTCTTAATGTAAAAGGATTAAATTCCCCATGCAAAACACACTGACTGGATTTAAGAGATGTACCCAACAATATGCTGCCTTCAAGAGACTCACCTCACCTGTAAAAACACACATAGACCAAGAGTGAAAGGATGGAAAAAGACATACCATGCAAATAGAAACAAAAAATGAGCTGGAGTAGCTATTCTTATATCAGATAAAATAGACCTTAAACCAAAAACCATATAAAGAGATAAAGAAGGCTCTATATAATGATAAAAGGATCTATCCATCAAGAAGAACTAACAATCATACAGACATATGCACCCAATATTGGAGCAGCCACTTTTATAAAGCAAACTCTATTAGACCTAAAGAATTAGAAAGACAACAACACCATAATGGCAGGAGACTGGAAAACCCAACTCTCAACATTGAACAGAACTTCTAGGCAAAAATCAAAAGAGAAACACAAGATCTAAACAACACTTTAGACCAATTGGACTAGGCGGATATCTACATGTTCCATCCAACAACCTTATAATATTCATTCTTCTCATCAGCACATGGAATGTTCTCCAGGATAGACCACATGTTGGGTCACAAATCAAGTCTCAACAAATTTTAAAAAATTGGAATTATTCCATGTATTTTTTCAGATCACCATGGATTAAAATTAGAAATCAATAACAAATGAAACTGTGGAAACTATATAAACACATGAAAATTAAATAACATTCTACTTAATGACATATGGGTCTAAGAAGAAATTAAAAAGGAAATCAAAAAATTTCTTGAAACTAATGAAAATAGACACATCATACCAAAACCTGTGGGATACTGCAAAAGCAGCACTAAGGGGGAAATTTATTGCATTAAATCCTTATTTCAGAAGAATGAAAAGATAGCAAGTAAACAGCCTAACATTTCACCTTAAAGAACTAGAAAAACAAGAACAATCCAAAACCAAAGTTAGTAGATGGAAAGAAATAATTAATGTCAGAGCAGAACTAAATGAACTAGAAACCCAAAAAACAATACAAATAATCAATGAAACAAAAAGTTGGCTTTCTGAAATGATAAATCAAAATGACAAGCCATTAGCAAGGATAACTAAAAAAAAGGAGAGAGTAGGCACATATAACAAAAATTAGAAATGAAAAAGGTGATATTACAACTGATACCACAAAAATTCAAGGAATCATTAAATACTACTATGAAGAACTATTTGCCAACAAATTTGAAAATCTGGAGAAAATGGATAAATTTCTGGACACACACAAACTACCAAGACTGAGCCAAGAAAATATAGACAACCTGAACAGACAATAACAATGAAAGAGATTGAAGCTGTTATCAGAAGGCTCCCAACAAAGAAAAGCTCAGGACTGGATGTCTTCACTGCAGAATTCTACCAAACTTTCAGCGAGGAATTGATACCAATTCTCTATAAACTATTCCAAAAGAATGAAGCAGAGGCCATTCTCCCAAGCTCATTCTATTAGGCAAACATCACCCTGACACCAAAACCAGACAAAGACACAACAAAAAAAGAAAGCTACAGGCCAATATCCTTGATGAATATGGTTGCAAAAATCCTCAATAAAATACTAGCTAACAGAATATGGCAACACATACACAAAATTATACACCATGATCAAGTGGGATTCCAGGGATGCAAGGCTGGTTCAGCATATGCAAATCAGTAAATACGACACACTGCATCAATAAAAGCAAAGACAAGAACCATATGATCATCTCTATAGACGCTGAAAAAGCATTGAACAAAATTCAATATTCATTCATGATAAAGACTTTCTATAAGTTGGGTATAGATGGAAAGTATCTCAATACAATTAAAGCCATATATGATAAACCCATTGCCAATATCATTCTGAACAGAAGAACAAGACAAGGATGCCCACTTGGCCACTCCTATTCAACATAGTGGTGGAAATACTAGCCAGAGCAATCAGAGAAGAGAAGGAAATAAAGGGCATCCAGATTCAAAAAGATGAAGTCAAATTGTCCCTGTTTGCAGATGATATTATCCTATATATCAAACAGCCTAAAGCCTTTACGAAAAAACTCTTAGAGTTGATAAATGATTTCTGCAATGTTGCAGGATACAAAATCAACACACAAAAATCAGTAGCATTTCTATATTCCAACAATGAACATGCAGAAAAGAAATCAAGAAAGCTAGCCCATTTACATTAGTCACCAAAAAAATAAAATACTTAGGAATAAAGTTAACCAGGGATGTGAAAAATCTCTCTGATGAGAACTACAAACCACTGTTGAGAGAAATTAAAGAAGACACAAGAAGATGGAAAGATATCCCATGCTCTTGTATTGGAAGAATTAACATTGTGAAAATGTCCACACTACCCAAAGTGATCTACAGATTCAATGCAGTCCCCATCAAAATTCCAATGGCATTTTTCTCAGAAATGGAAAACAGCAATCCTAACATTCATATGGAATAGCAAAAGACCATGAATAGCCAATGCAATCCTGAGTAAAAAAAAAGAAAAAGTGAAGCTGGAGGCATAACACTACCCGATTTTAAACTATTTTACAAAGCTATAATAACCAAAGCAGCATGATACTGGCATAAAAACGGACACATGGATCAATGGAATAGAACAGAGAATCCAGAAATTAACCCATACACTTACAGCCATCTGATCTTTGACAGAGGCACCAAGTCTACACACTGGGGAAGAGACAGCCTCTTCAGTAAATGGTGCTGGGAAAATTGGATATTCATATATAGGACAATGAAACTAGACCCATACCTCTTACCGTATATCAAAATCTACTCAAAATGGATTAGAGAAGTAAGTATACATCCTGAAACAATAATCCTCCTTAAAGAAAACATAGGAGAAACACTCCAGGAAGTAGAATTTGGTACAGACTTCATGAATATGACCCCAAAAGCACAGGTAACCAAAGGAGTAGAGAAAAAATGGGATTATATCAAACTAAAAAGCTTCATCACAGCAAAAGAAGCAATTAGCAGAGCAAAAGGACAACCAATAGAGTGGGAGAAAATATTTGCAAAATTTACATCTGACAAAGGATTAATATCCAGAATATACGAGGAACTCAAACAACTTCACAGCAAAGAAACAAGTAACCCAACTAAAAATTGGGCAAAGAAGCTGAATAGGCAGTTCTCAAAGGAAGATATATGAATGGCAAACAGACACATGAAAAAATGCTCAATATCACTCAGCATTTGGGAAATGCAAATTAAAACCACTTTAGATACCATCTCACTCCAGTTAGGATGGCTAATATCCAAAAGACTGAGAATGATAAATGCTGATGAGATTGCAGAGAAAAAGGAACCATCATACACTGTTGGTGGGACTGCAAAATGGTACAGCCTTCATGGAAAATGGTATGGAGGTTCCTCACACAATTACAGGTAGATATACCATATGACCCAGCTATTCCACTGCTGGGTATATACCCAGAGGAATGGAAATCATCATGTTGAAGGGATACATGTACTCCCATATTTATTGCAGTGCTATTTACAGTAGCCAAGAGTTGAAACCATCCCAAATGTCTACCATCAGATGAGTGGATATGGAAAATGTGGTATATCTACACAATGGAATACTACTCTGCCATAAAAAAGAATGAAATACTACCATTCACAGCAACATGGATGGACTTAGAGAAAACTATATTAAGTGAAATAACCACGCATAGAAAGAGAAACACTGCATGTTCTCACTTATTTTGGAGAGCTAAAAATAAATAAATAAATAAATATACAAACAAATAAATGGGGGGGCGGTGGAAGAAGACACAACAATCACAGCAATTCCTTGAACTTGTTAAGACAAGTGAACAGATGTGATGCTGATGGGGGAGGGGGAGAGGGAGGGGGGAAAGAGAAATTGGTAAAGGGACATGAAATCAATTACATTGTATATTGATAAATATACATATATAATGCAATATTAATAGAGCTGAAAAAAGAAATAGACTACAATACAATGTAGTAAGAGACTTTAACAGACAACTTTTAGCAATAAACAGATCATCCAGGCAGAAAATCAATAAAGAAACAATCAATTTTAACTACACTTTAGACCAAATGTACCTAATAGACACATGCAGAACATTCCATCCAACAGCAGCAAAATGCACATTCTTCTCAGGCACATGTGTAACAGTCTTCAGGGTAGATCATTTGTTAGGCCACAAAACAAGTGTTAAGTTTAAGAAGATTGAAATCATATCAGGTATCTTTTCTGACTACAATGCTATAAAACCAGATGAGTAATTGGAGGCATTTTGGAAAATTCACAAACAAGTGGCAATTAAACAACATGCTCTTGAACATCAAATGGTTCAAAGAGGAATTTAAAAGGGAAATTAAAAAATATCTGATAACAGATAAAGGTGGAAACACACTTAACTAAACTTATGGGATACGGTAATCACAGTTCCAAGAGGGAAGTTTATAGCAATAAATGCCTGCAGCAAAAAAGAAGAAAGATCTCAAATAAATGACCTACTGTTATACCTTAAGGAACTGAGAAGAAGAACAAACTAAGCCCAAAGATAGCAGAAGGATGGGAATAACAAAGATCAGAGCAGAAACAAATGAAATAGAGACTAGAAGCACAATAGAATAGATCAATGAAACTAAGTTGGTTTTGTGAAAAGAGAAACAAAACTGACAAATCCTTAGCTAAACTAAGAACAAAAAAGAGAGTAGTCAAATAAAAAAAAATCAGAAATAAAAGAAGAGACATTAATACCGATACCACAGAAATATGAAGGATAATAAGAGACTATTATGAACAATTAATTATACATCAACAATTTGGATAACCTAAAAGAAATGGATACATTTGTGGAAACATACAACCTACCAGAACCTAATCATTAAAGAATAGAAAATCTGAACAGACAAATAATAAGTAAAGAAACTGAATCAGTACTAAAATTCTCCCATAAAAGGGAAGCCCAGAACCTGATGTCTTAATGGCTAAATTATACCAAACACTTAAAGAAGAGCTAATAACGTTTCTTTTAAAAGTCTTCAAAAAAACTGAAGAGGAGGAAATATTTCAAAACTTATTTTATGAGGCCAGCATTACAGCATTACTCTGATATCAAAGCCAGACAAGGAAACTGCAAGAAAAGAAAATTACAGGTCAATATCCCTGATGAACATAGGTGCAACAATCTTCAACAAAATACCAACAACCAAATTCAAGAGCACATTAAAAAGATCACTCACCATGATCAAGTGGGGTTTATCCAAAGGATACAAGGATGGTTCAATGTGTGCAAAGCAATAAATGTGATACATGACATTAACAGAATGAAGAACAAAAGCCATATGATCACATCAATAGATGGATAAAAAGCATTTGGCCAAATTCAACATTCTTTATGATAAAAACACTCAACAAGTTAGATATAGAAGAAATGTATCTCAACACAATGAAGGCCGCATATAACAAGTCCATAGCTAACATCATATTTAATGGTGAAAAGCTGAAAACTTTCCCTTTAAGATCAAGAAGACAAAGATGCTCACTATGGTCACTTATAGTTAATGTAGTACTGGAAGTCCTAGCCAAAGCAATTAGGCAAGAACAATTAGGCAAGAAATAAAAGGCATATAAATCAAAAAGGAAGAAGTTAAGTTGTCTCTGCTTGTAGATGACATCATTTTATACATAGAAAACCCTAAAGACTCCACCAAAACCCCATAAGAACTAATAAACAAATTCAGTAAAATTTCAAAACACAATATCAACATACAAAAATCAGTAGCACTTCTATACACTAATGATGAACTGTCCAAAAAAGAAATCAAGAAAACAATCCCACTTGTAATACTTACAAAAAGTAAAATACTTAGGAATAAATTTCACCAAGGAGGTGAAAGATCTGACACTAAAAACTATAAACAATGAAAGAAATAGAAGAATACACAAATACAGGGAAAGACATTCTTTGTTCACGGATTGGAAGAGCTAATATTGTTAAAATGTCCATACTACCCAGAGTGATCTACAGATTCAATATAATCCCTATCAAAATTCAAATGACATCTTTCACAGAAATAGAAAAAAATCCTAAAATTAATATAGAATCGCAAAAGACCCTGATTAGCCAACACAATCTTGAGCAAAAAGAACAAAGCCAGACACATCAAATTAACCAATCTATTATAAAATCTTTTACAAAGCTATAGCAATCACAGCAGCATGGTATTGGCATAAAAACAGATACATAGAGCAATGGAACAGAATAGAACGCTCAGAAATAAATCCACGCATTTACAATCAATTGATTTTGAACAAAGGTGCCAAGAACAAACAATGGGGAAAGGACAATCTTTTCAATAAATGGTGATGAAAAAACTGGATATCCACAGGAAGAATGAATGTTGACCCTTATCTCACTTCATCTACAAAAATCAACTCAAAATAGAATATAGATTTAAATGTAAGACCTGAAATTACAAACTATTAGAAGAAAACATCAGGAAAAAGCTCCATGACATTGATTGAGGCAATGATTTTTTGTGGATATGACCCAAAAAGCACAGGCAACAAAAGCAAAAATAGACAAATGGTATTACATAAAACTAAAAAGCTACTGCACAGCCAAGGAAACAATCAAGAAAGTGAACAGAAAACCTATGGAATGGGAGAAAATATTTCCAAACCATTCATCTGATAAGGTGTTAATACCCCAAATGTATAAGGAACTCAAACAACTCAATAGCATAAAACCAAATAACCTGATTAAAAACAGTCAAAAGACTTAAATAGACATTTCTCAAAAAAGACATACATATGGCCAACAGATACATGAATAAAAAAATGCTCTACATCACTGATCATCAGAAAAATGCAAATTAAACGCACAATGAGCTATCCCTTCATCTCTGTTAGAATGGCTATTATCAGAAAGAAAAGATAAAGGTATCGACTGTTGGCAAGAATGTGGAGAAAAGAGAATACTTGCACATTGTTGGTGAGAATGTAAATTAGTACAGCCATTATGGAAAACAGTATAGAAGTCCTTCAAAAAATTAAAAATAGAACTACCACTTGACCAGAAATCCACTTCTGGGTATACATCCAAAAGAAAGGAAATCAGTATGTTGAAGGTATATCTGCACTCCCATGTTCACTGCAGCATTATTCACAATAGCCAAAATATGGAATCAACTTAAGTGTCCATCAGTGGCTGAACAGATAAAAAAAATGTGGTATATATACACATGGAATACTATTCAGTCTTTAAAAAGAAGGAAATCCTGTCATTTTTGACAACATGAGTAAACCTGGAGGATATTATGTTAAGCAAAATAAGCTGGGCACAGAAAGACAAACCCCTCATGATATCACTTAAATGTGGAATCCAAAAAAGGCAAACTTACAGAAGCAGTAAGTAGAATGGTGTTTACCAGGAGCTAGGAGGGGAGTTGGGGAGATGTTTGTCCAAGGGAACAGAATTTCAGTTACAAAGGAGGAACAATTTCAAGAGATATATTGTGCAACATTATGATTTACCAAATATATAACTTACCTAAGACTACCAAAGTTACCGATTTACCAAAAACTGTTGTTTCATTATTACTTTTAAATACAAAGTCTACAGCAATTTGTTTTGGTCAATTTGTCAAAATCTAAGAGCTGTGGGGAGCCAATTCTGTAAGAATCTGTGCCTCTAGACACTGCTCCCTCCCCCGTCCTTCAGCCTCTCTTCAATTTGGGATGGGCACCACCCTTACTTACTCCAGAGCTGCAGCAACAGGGAACTTAAATGAGGAAAACTAAGCTTAAAATGCTAATATAAAGACCTAGATGAACACCAGTCAAGATACATACAGAAATGTTCAATGGCTGTTCAAACCGTTATTGAATTGATGACAATGGGAGCTGGGTTAATGGTGTATTATCCACCTAACCCTGGGACCAATGATGATATTGAGAAAGGAGACAGTTTCGTCCTTCTTAGTAGTGTTCCTAAAACATGCTGTTAGCATGAGATATTATTAAGACTTAAACAACAAAAATTATAACTCTTTTCCTTTCTCCTTCCTCCACCATTCATTTTTCCACTCCGATACTCTCTCATTCAAAGAGATCTGATATCACCCTTGCATCGTTCTTGAAGTTCAAAAAAGAGACCACCTAACAAACCTATCTCAGGGTAGTCTTATTTAGAGCTTAGATCACTTTTCCTATATTTATACAATCATCTTGTCTCGGAGGAAGTTTTCCCTTCTCTCCCATTTAAACCCTTATTATCAACTGTTCCCAACTCCCTACAAAGTATTTGTAGTTATATGTTATCATCTGGAATCTAATGTATGTTTATTCATTCAATAAGCAATGTTTGGGACTTACAAAGCGCTGCAAGTTCTGGGATAAATAAAATAAGTATCCTTTCCACGAAATCAGTCTAGTGGAAAATAAAATTACTCAAGAACAATATCAGCACAAGGCTAATAAATGCTACAATTCCAATAGGTTTGTGGCATTTGGACATGATTCCTCCAAGCCAGGAAGAGGGTAAAGGGACACCAGGGAACTGTATGAAGAAAATGAACCAGATATTTAGCGAGAATGTAAAAGCGGAGAACGGTGAATAAGAGGTTGCTGTAGATGGATTGATGAAAGGGATGAAAATGGGCGAAAGGGAGGCAGACGAAGTGAAATGCTACCGGTCAGAAGCAATATGACAGGTGAAGTGACACAACAGGCAGGTGGGCTCCTCCAAGGGAAGATGCCTATGTCTCACTCAATCCTGTCACAGGCTTTCCTCCCTCTCCTTGTCCAAGAGGCCGGCCAAGTTTTGTAGCCCAGGAAGGGCGCGATTAGAAGCTTTAAAAGTCGGATGAGGGTTCAGAAGTGAGCGGGAGCGGTAGGACTGGTTTCGGGAGCCGTGGCTGAAGCCACTTAGCTGGTGGCTGAGGCCATTCCGATTCCCGGACTGAGAGCAAGAGGACGAGCAAGAGCGGTGGCCCCGTGGGGAGCGAGCAGATTTGCTGGGCTTGGGGCTTCGCGACGAACTGCGACGTTTCTCCACGGAGCCCGAGGCCTCCAGGTCGGGGCTGCGCGAGCCCGACACCGGAGCCATCGCGCCCGCTGCGCCCCTAAAGCCGCGGGGGAAGGGGGCGCTCTCTCGAGCCAGGAATGATCTCGGTTGCCTTGGCTCCCAGAACCCCCCGCCACGCAACCACCCAAACCTGGTCCGTGGCAAAACCCCTCCCAAAGCCCAGGAAGGACTCAGGCCGAAGTGAAGTGTACATCTCACAGAGCGGTCGTATGAATAACAGCCAATTCTGTTGTGTTTTGGGTGCTGGATGTGTGTGTGTCTAGTGTATATCGTGTGCTCTCTCTCTCTCCCTCCCTCTCTCTCTCTCTCTCTCTCTCTCTCTCTGTAGTAATGCCTCAAATTTAAGTACATATTTTCTCTGACTTTCTCTTGAGTTAAAGAAAAGTCACAATTGAACAGGAAGAAAAAGGACAAAGTAATCAAAGACTTCCTAAGCAATTGACAACGTGTTTATTTTACAGATGCAAGATTAAGCAAATAAAAATACACAGCCCAGGTTAAATCTGAGTTACGGATAAAAAATAAATACATTTTCGGTGGATAAGCATGTCCCGATCAATATTTGGAAGATATTTACAAAAACATTAATCATTGTTTATCTGAATTTCAAATTTAACTGCGGGTCCTGTATTTTACCTGAACTCAAGTCTATTTCTCATTATTCAAAATCCTCAAAATTAAAACGTTGATGGCTTTTTAAAAAATTTCAAATTTCTGTCCAATGAAAAAAATTCTGCCCATTGAAAGAATTGTCCATGGAAAATTTCTGTCCACTGTAGCCATAAAAAGGATAATTTGGCATTATGAAAACTTGAGCAGTCACAAAAGTGCAAAGCAGAAAGAACAAATCTACCCACATCTCATGATCAAGAATCAGGTTTGACACTGGTGAACATTTTCACAGATATCTCTATGCAAATAAAGTGAAGAAAGAGGGATTAATGGATGCATGTATGCAGATGAAGAATGTAATAAGACTGGGATCACATTATATACACTTTTATAATATAAAAAGGATTAGATTGAAAGAACTGCTGAATTTCAGAGAAAGAAAAAAGTTTCTTTACCAAAACAGATTTTAGCTCTGTAAAATTTCCCTTTTCTTCTCTAGGATGCCCTGACCTACCCAGCCTGTTACCTTGTTTGGTGAGGTATAATGTTTCTCATCAAATCTGTGACATACTTTTAACATCTTGTAGAGGAAAACAATGAAACTGTTTATCATTAATACAAGTGCAATATGTCCCAGAAAAAAAGTCCAGGTCAGGTGCTGCCTGAAAGCCTGATTTGTAATTATGAGCCCTTCTGCATTAGACACTTTTGATGTTTTGCTACTCAGTGTTCATGGAATTTCTAGGTAATATTAATGAAGGGTAAAGTTAGAGAAACCCACAGACAGGGTTGAGAGCAGAGTAAAGCATATATGAGAGCAAAACTCATAATGAGGAAAAACAGAGCAGAATAATGGCATTTTAGGATTTTTAGCTTTCAAAGTACTTACATTCCACTGTTCTAGAGTTTTGAAAACTGCCTAAAATTACCTTCTCAGGCAAAGATTGAAACTTGTCAGCTGCACCTTCTATGTGGTCTACAGACCTATTTTGGATGACAAGCACTTTTCAATAAAACATATTTGAACTGATTGTTCAGATTTAAAGAATAGAAAGTTTTATATAAACATTTTTATTTCTGGCCAATCTTGACAAACTGAAAAATCTGCCAGCTCTGGGCCCTGTATTTCTGCCCAGAAAAACTTAGCTAGAGCTGAGTATTGGCTGTCCCCTTTGGAGGAGACTCCTCTTTTTCCAGTTTGTCACAGTCCCCAGTCTGCTTGTTTTCCTCATTTATGTTACCCGTCTGGCGCTGCTAGCATCAAGTTTCAATCCTTAATCTTTTGGGGAAAAAAAAAAGAGATTATGGAAAAAAATCAAATATATACAAAATCAGAGAATCATAAGATGAATGCTCATGTAGCCATCACCCACACTCAACAATTATCATTTCACACCTAATATTGTTTCATCAATAGACTTTCTAACCCTCCAACATCCTTGCACCCAACCTGAGATTACTTTGAAATAAATCAAGAAATCACATAATTTTATCAATAAATATTATACTGCGCATATTTTAATGATAGACTTTCTACACACATAGCGACAGCATCATTATCATAGACAAAACATGAGCAAATCTCTACTTTCATCAAATATTTACTGTGCTCAACTTAAAATTTCTCTCCATGTTATTCATGTCAACTGATTTCCTTTCTCTGTCTTTGGCAAGAAATGACAAAAGGAAAGTGTTGGTCTATAAAAGTGGAATGGGAAGGAGAAACATCAATAGGACCCTCCAAACTCTAGAAAACAATGCATGAAATCCTTCTTTTTTTCACAATGCATTGATTCATTTATTTTTTTCTGATTTTTTTAAAGCATCCTCAATAACTTTCCACCACTAAACCTACTCCAAATACATTAGTCAGGCTATTACTGTCATGATTTTATACGTGAGAAAACAGACATATAGCCGGTTAAGTGACTTGTTCAAGGTTACAAAGATAGTAACAGAGCTGCAGAAAGAACCGAGATCACCTGGTTCCTAATCAGGCCTCTCTCCTTTACACCACATAGGAAAGGTGGGATGACAGATGATAATATAATGATAGGAGACAGTACAGAATGATGGCAGTGAACATTTCTGCACGCTTGCTCTGTGGCTGGGCATTCTGGGAGGCAACTTACATATATTATTGTTTAGTCCTCTCATCAATTCTATGACATAATATTCCCATCTTATAGAGAAAAGCAATGACCACAGAGATTAGGGAAATTTCCCAGAGATAAACAACTGGAAAGTGGCAGAGCTGGAATTGGAAGCCAGATTGCTCTAACCGTGCCATCCCAGTGCATGACCACTGCATTAAATTTGACAGAGCATGGGTTCTGGAGGCAGACAGACTTGGCTTCAATCATGGAAAGGTTCTCTTTATTGGCTTTGTAACCAGGGGAAATAGTTTCATCTTCTTTAAATGAAGATACAAGGACCTCACTGTTTGGATTTATTTGAACATCAAATAAAACCATTTAAGGAAATTATTTCATTGCTTGCCACAGAGTAAAGCAAAACAGATGTAAGCTACTAACAAAAGGGTGTGTGCATATGAAGATCATGACAATACTATCTCCACCAATATGCCTCAGCAAAGGGAAATTCTAACCTGCTCCCTACCGAGCCCATTGAATAGTCCCATCATATGCTACCTCAACAATGTGTGGTTCAAGGTCAGTTTCTATTCATTTTATATGATGTTTTTAAGTGAAAGGGAATTCTAAGTCTAATTCTATGAATGTTAATTGATTAAGGCACAAGAATTCTGCTTTGGAAGTTCGGAACATCAGACTTTTAGAGCTAGATGACTTGTTGTCCATGATTCTAACAGGGAACTTACCAGACACATGAAAACTAATGCCAAGTGGTTATAAGAAATCTTTTCTGGGATATAAAGGAAAAGTCTCCAGCTGAAGAAGTCTTTGGATGGTGTAAAATTTTTATGAATCTGATCACCATGGGGAGAAAAACGGAGAGTATGATTTCAATCTCCTTTCCCTACTTTTTTCCCTTTTTTGTCCTTTTTTGAGTATCACCAGACTGCCAAGTGCTTCAGTGTGAATGTAGAAGGACCAACAAGGACGAGCAGTAGACAAACCGGCACAAAATATGACAAACAGAAGCAATTACCAACTGAATGTGCACTGAAACCTGAAACTCAGTGCACAACACAATGGGAGCAATAGCAAAGGAAGGAAAATCTCAACAGAAGAGGAAGAAAGCCTCCACTTGACCAACGTGCATGCATGGGTGAATGGTGCATTCATGGACTTTGCTTACTCTCACCAGGGCCTGGGGCCTTTGGGGTAGCAATAAACTCCTCTCTGCAAAAGCCACACATTAAATGCAATTGCTTTGCTGCTGCCTGACATCCACAATTGTGGGAGACACCCACAGTAGGAGAGAAGACAGAAATGAAAAGCAGCGGACGGGCTGGCAGAAACAGAACCGTCCTTCCAGCCTTCAGGCTGGAAACACAAGCATTGTAAAGCTGGCCTACAATTAATTCCTATGAGAGGAAGTTCTCCTGTAACCGTGGCTCCTTACCTGCAGACACTTAAATCACTTCACAGTGGCCATGGGGTTCACAATTACCACATATTCTTCTTTTTGGAGGGAGTATTTTTCTTCTTCTTTTCATGTGGTAAAATATAAATAACATAAAATTTGCCATTCTGACCATTTTAGCTGTATAATTAACTGGCATTAATTACACTGGCACTTCTAACAGAAAACTACCTTAAAGAAGCCTTGCATCGCTAGAGATGAGAACTTACGAATTTTAAAAAGTGGGCCTTGCTTCCTTCCTGATACCCGTTTGACTTTTGTTCTTTCACCCTAACAGTTTCAGGTGAAAAAGATTGCATGAACAAAGCCAAGGTCTAACTGCATCTCTTATTTTATTTTATTTATTTATTTTTTCAGTTTTAGAAAAGATTTTTTAAAAAATGTTTAACTTAACTTAATTTAGTCAGTATACAGTGTGGTTGAGTTTTGTGTACCTTCACCGAATCCTCCCTCCCCCGCTGCCCCTTCCCGGGCTTCAATGTCATATCTGTTTCCTTGTCTTAACCACTTCAACGAATTGTGATTGTTGTGTCTTCTTCCTGCTCACCCCCCTCCCCACTTGTTTGTGTATTTATTTACTTATTTTTAGCTCCCACAAATAAGTGAGAATATGTGGTATTTCTCTTTCTGTACCTGACTACTTCTTTTAAATGAAACAGTTATTCTGGATCATTGTTTGGGGACCATTCCTTTCTTCCGACAGACATCAGTAAAACAAGAAGTTCCCTTTTAGTGTTTACTTAACTGGAACCAGGGTCCTCTCAAGGATGTGGAAGGTGACAAAATACATGTGAAGTCATGGCAGTCAATTTCTGAGCTGGGCAAGGTGCAATAATATGAGCTCCATGTCTTGAGGGTGGTGGATGGGAAAGGGAAAAGAGCCTCACTCTGGCCTTCATGGAGTGTCCTGTGTTTTCTTTGAAGAGGTAGGACCCTCCCGCAGGAATGGATTCTATCCCCATGTCTCCTCCACAAGAAGAGAAGGCAGTGAACAGAATTTGGGGAGCACCAGGTGAATTCCTATCTCCCACCTCTCCATAAAGCCCTAGGAGTAGCCCCTTAGGAAGTTTCCCTTAGAGTCGGTGTGGTGCCTGAGCTCGTCAGCGTGAAGAAATCTCGGCCCCACCTTGAAACACACGCTTCTCTCATTAGGGACTCAGGCTGCCCCATCTTGCACATGTGCGTGATCCCAACAGGGCAGGGTGGGGGGGAGGATGGGGTGCTGGGGGAGAGGGATGGGAGAGAACATGTGGGTCCACGCAAACCAGCCGTGGGCGCTTGGGAAACTTCTGTGATGTGCACAGGCCTCCTGACGATGACTCAAGGATATTACTGCATGAAGGGAGGTGTTCTTGCCATTTGGCTTAAATGGCATCTCTTAGCTATCGCCATCCATACCTTACTAACCCCAAGGGACACACAAAACAAACAGACATGGAATTCAAATCTTTATTGAAAATACAAAAACGTGCCCTCAGATGGGTCAATGGATTTTGTACTTTTATTTAGTACATTTAAAAGGAGTTTGATGAAATGCTCTTGATGGGGTGCTGTGTAAAATTTGAAGGTGGCCTCAAAACAATTCGGAAAAATACAGAGATAATCCTTTAAGAAATGAGGTAGAGAATGGGATTGATGATGATCAGACACCAGACCAGGCCAGGGGAACCTGGGCCAGCGGGATACAAACATGGAGGAGGGAATGGCACAAAAGGCAAGAAGATATGAGGCATGGGCTGCACTGGCAACAGGGGCAGCCCCAGCAGCGGTGGTGGTAGCTGCACAAAACCCTGCCTCCAATATGGATTCCGAACAAGTGGAGCATAATAGGGTGCTCTCAAGATTATGAAGGCAGGAGGGGCTTGGATCACGGGGGGCATGTTTCTCAACATTAATGTCCTCTGATGTCTTCTCCATCTGGCTCTCCTATTCCTAAACCAACTCTTCAAGTGAAGAAAAAAAGTAATCGGTTTAGTATACTGACCATTTAATGTCATAAGAACAAAAACACAACAGACAATTCTATATGAACTTAATATTTTTAACTGCACCAGGAGAAGTTACTTCCTTATTGCTAAAATATCTCAGGAAAGTTGGCGCCACACCGGCTCCTTAGTAAGCTTCAACTATGTGCCAAGCTCTAACTTGGCTCATTGCTTTGTCTCTCTCCTCCTACCTTTAATAGTATTGTTGTTTTCCACTCTTCGATGCAATTGTGGCTGATGAATTGGATTTGGTCCCTGCTGCTATTGCAATGTGTGGTATGTCTGTTTCCTGAGAGCTGACCATCAGCTATCCAGCTGCCACCAGCCCCTACTCACTAGGCAAGTGTGACCCTGGTAAAGGGAAACCTGAGCTTGGTACAAAGTGGGTGCCTTTTAAATGAATACAGAGGGAAATGGCCCCCATTCTGAAAAGCCCATCTTCAGTGTAAAGGAAATAATCAACAGGAGCACGTTGGATTTTTAATAACAGTTTTCCTTCAAGGGTTTCTAAGGGGTCATTCATCCTCTGAAGGCTCTTGAAAGGTAAAAAGTTGGTATTGCAGGAGATGCCTGGTCATAGGGGGCCCAGGGAGTCTGTGGCTTGTCTTGATGGGATAGGAGGGTGAAACCCTGGACATTCTCAATACTCTAGCTTGAAATTTTAAGGTTGACACTAATGCAGTCCAAATTTACAAAAATTCTCAAAAATCTTTACCCACTTAAGAGTTTGGCGGGAGGAAGGTACTGCCTTCCATTCTGCATACTCCATCCTCCAGACCTTCCTGGGCTCAGGACAAGGTCAGCTCACTCTGTTCTCCCTATAGTCCCGGGTTCCGGGACAGGAGACTTAGTTGCCCATATTGCTGGGACACCTTCAGCCAGCTAGCGCTGCTCCTCAAGCAGTATATTTCAATCCCACCAGAATTCCTAAAGCAGGAAAGTCCAAATAGGCACTTTTGAAGATGTTCAATAATAACATGGTGGAGGTATCCAAGAGGACTAGTCCCGAAATACCTGCCAACTATGAAAAGATAAAAATCAAGCCTTTCAGTTAAACTGCACTATCCCCTCAGCATCCTAGTTAATGAGATATCCATTGTGTCCAATCTTTTTGGAAGTTCCAAACTGTAAATGTTATGAGACAAAGGGCCTCCTCTCCGTTTGATGCCTCATTTTCTCTCTCCCATGTTACCATTTGGAGTCCTTCTCCCTCATGAATATAAAGCTTAAAAACTCCAGTGTAACAGTGCTAGCTTTGGGGAGATCCAAATGCAGCAGTGGTCAAAGGTTCATAAACATAACCAATGTCAATAGCTGGCTCAGTGTGATATGGTCGACATTAGTCCCTATTCCCAGTACTGGTTTCATAAAATAGCTATTAATATATTTACAAAATAGAGGGGGAAAGGTCTATTCAAAGTTCTTTGGAGATATTCAAGATGAACAGTTTGGCAGTACATGAGAACATTAAGTCCTTTTTTTTTTTTTTTTTTTTTACTTTGTTGCATGTGGGTCATTTTGCCTTCAGAACTCCATTGAGAGAATGCTACGCCAACTCAGGGAGGGAAAAAGCAACTCACTGAAAGTTAAGATCTTCTTTTCCCCCAAGTTTGCGTTGCCTGCCTGAGAAAGTGAGACCTCCAGCCTGAGCCAGGCCTCACTTTTACTCCAGCCTGCGGCATTAGGATGCCAGCACTCAGTGGCCTTCTTTGTTAGGCTGCTTTTCTAGGTACCACCATTACCACCACCAGATCTGCAGCATGGTTCCGTCCCTGCGCCGACACATGCACTCTGCTGCAGAGCTAAGATCATTCTGATTTTTCTCTCTTTTTATCTTTTCTACATTTTTTTTCCAAAAACTCCTTTCATACAACTTACGGTTTTCTATGGGCTCAAATAATCACCTTTGGATCCACTGACCTACAGATTAGTTATCACTGCCTGAGCAAATGAAAAAGTATTTCAAATGAACACAGGTAAAAATCTAGCCTTAACTGACAAGTCTCCCCCATTGTCAACAAATGCCACCAAAGGCGTCTCTTTATAATAGTACCACAGAAAGGAAGAAAAACATCTCTTACGTGTTAGAAATTGCTCAAGAAAATGTTGACTAACACATTTGGTGGTTTCATAAATTTGAATATGTGCAGTTTCTCCAATGAATATGTTTGATTTTATACAACTTATGCTAAAAGACCAAACAGACAAACAAACAAACAAACAAAAAATGACATTTCTTAAGTCAGGAGAAATTGATCTGAATTTGTTCTTTAAGATGGTTTTGGTTTTTAGACAAATTCCTAAATATTGCAAATGTTTTCCCCAATTCTACCATGATGCACAACCGATTATGTTAGCAGTGTTTACAGGCTGGCATTTCAAAGTATTCCAGATAATTAAAATTTAGGGCTGCCACTCTCTATATGGCTTCACGAAATACTTAAAAACAGCAGCCAGGGAACCAGTCACTTGGACTTCATGCTGTCCCCTCCCCATCAGTCTCCCCTTCACTAAACTTACAATAGTTATACATATGTTCTGTTCTGGTTATAAATTATTCCCTCACCCCATTGCCTAAGTATCTATAAATTCAAGCTTTAATCAAAGAGTCTATGCCTGGTTTAAATATTTTAAATACACACACACACACACACACACACACACACACACACACAAAAACCGGGGGTGGGGGAAGAAGATATAACAACCACAATTACTTGAAGTTGATACGACAAGCAAACAGAAAGGACATTGTTGGGGGGGGGGAGGGAGAAGGGAGGGAGGTTTTGGTGATGGGGAGCAATAATCAGCCACAATGTATATCGACAAAATAAAACTTAAAAAAAAAATATATATATATATATATTTTAAATAATGTAGTATAATTGAGCTCCTTGGTGCATTAATGTGAATAATTCCCATGTCAGTCAACCCTAATATGACTCCACATGAAGTGCTACCTAGAGGATCCCAGTATTAGATGGAGTTGAATTTTACTACATACAGTTACACGTATATATATCTTATGGTTATACCTAATGTGTAAATATATTTATAATTTAAAACATATTTATATATTATATACATTTGTATACAAGGAATAAAAGTAGTTCAGTACTTTTTTTCCCTCTAGGAAGTCATGTTCCCTCTGGCAATGGGAAATTTCCATACACTGGGCTTTCCCCATCTCATTTTCCACCCACAAAGACCCCAAACCTCAAAACTCATTTCCCAGACATGGAAAGTGACAATGTCCAGGACAAAGGTGTCTAAGCCCTGAAGCAGGCTTTAGACCGGCTGTCCTGCCAAACCACTTTGTTTCAGGTTTACTGACCTTCACTCTGGCTTCAGGCACATGCATGCGCCTTGCAAGCTCATTTCTGAGGAAAAAACATGGCAAATGTTCAGTACTTGACCTTGTGGATGAAATAAAATATGCACAGTACATCTCATGTTCGTTTAAAAATGTTTAGCCCATCAAATCTCCCCTCCCCCACGGCCGCTACCCAGCACCCCCACCCCAAATATGCAGATATTCTGTAGTATCCGCCTTAAGGCTTGCTTTAGCGACAATTTTCTGCCAGGTGCAAACTTTAAGGGAATGCCAAAAAGTCAGTAATCAAGACAAATAATGTTCTCATGTCTTTAAAAATCTAAAAACTAAGGAAAAAAAAATACATGACTAACAGATTATCAAAATTTGAAACAAAGACAGGAGGCGGCCCTGCACTTGGTCGACCATGCCTTGGCCTCCTCACCTTTATTCCTGCCTGGGTGCCAATGGGATGTTATTTACAATAACAGGTGACGACCAGTTTCCCGACTCAGTTCACTGAAATACTTTTGAGAATATTGACCATCATTGTTAGCTGGCGTAGCCCCACCCAGAACCCAAGTGCGGGGAGAGGGGGCCCTAGCAGCCTGGAGTCTACAAGGTGGCTTTTACTTGAGGCGGGAAAGAGAGGGAGCTGAGAGAGAGACAAAGGCCGCTTGGACCAGCACGTGCTCCCTGGAAACTAGGCGCCAACCCGAGCGATGGCTTACCGTGCTGGCATGTCGGGGTATTGATTGTGCCGGAAAAAGCTCTCCAGTTCCTGCCACTGCGGCACAGTGAACCTGGTGCGGCGGGACTGCAGCTGCCTCTCCCTGGGCTGTGCAAACCCGAGGGCAGCCTGAGGGGGCACGTGGTCGCCGCCACTCGCGCCACCGCCCTCATGGCTCTCGTCATCGATATGGCTGAGAGAGCCTGCGCCATCGTGACCTTCTCCTTCATTTTTCTCATCCTCTTCTTGGGCTGCTGCTCCTTCCTGCTCAGGCCTGCACTCTACAGTGAGTGAGATCTCCTCAGGCGTCGCATCTGGAAAGGAGGAAACCCAAAGAGAAAGCTCAGGGCGTCGGAGCCCAGGGTGGGCGGGAAGGAGGTGGGGAGGGGCCGCGATCTGACTGGCCGTGTGTCCAGTCCAGTCACTGACCATGTGGTTCTTCCCGGTCCTCATCAACGGTCGGGCTGAGCAAGCCGGTGGCTTCGGGGCTGCACCCGTGAGGAGGCTCCATATCCTGAGTGCTGTAGATGAAGCTGTTGGCTTCGTCAGATTCTTAGCTGGAGGTCCCCTACGATCCCCTGGGCTGGGCTAGAGCTGTTGAATGGCGGCCTGGAAGGGTCCTCTTCCGGGGTCTAATCTGAGTATGCGCACTGTTACAGGCGCCCTCCCAGGCTCTCTCCTTACCAGGAGTTGTTGGGGGTTGGGTCTGCTAAGGTGCGCATGTGTCGAGGCAGGGTCACACGTCGGAGGCGGGTGCGATGGGTTCTCGCAAGGCGAGCGCTGGAGGTGAGTGTGTGTGAGTGCAGAACTTGGGACTCCAAGTTGCAGCTCAGCTGACTAGTCTGGACTTTTTGGGCTGTCTTTCCAGAGGAAGGAATTGTGCTGAATAATGCAAGCTGAGTTATAGGGTTTAAGGGAAAGACTTCACACTAGCTCTGGAGGTCTTGGAGAAATGTTCAGGGACTGTCTCCTGGCGTAGCCCTCCATGTCCAGCGGCCAGTACTTGGCAGGGGATAGAAATTAAGCTAATAGGATTAGTCAGGAGGCTGCTTGCTCTGAGTTTTTGCAGAGGGTGAAATCAGAGCCTACCATGCTTCCTGGGTGTCCAGGAGCAGGAGTTTGGGGATGGGTTTGAAGAGCATGGTTGCTGCTCAAATGCACTGTGCAAAAAGGACAGTGCGTTCTTGAGAAAGTCCATGGCCTCCAAACATTTAGTGATTATTTAATGTCAGAGTACAGTAGTAGACACCTTCGTGGTGCTTAGAGCATCCAAGAATGAATGCTTACACTGCACAGGGACTCTCCTTTCTTTTTCTTTCTTTTATTTTTTTTCTTTAACTCTGGTGGCAGCTGCAGGTCTTACAATGACTTCTGTGCCTCTGGCTGTAAACCCTGTACAAAGGGGCGCTCATCCCTTGTGTTGGGCCCCTGTGGGCCTGGGAGAGTTCCCCACTTTCTTGCTACTGACTTACTCCCTTCTCTCTCCCCCTTACCTTTTCTAGAAATATCTTCCCGAGCCCTTGCCAAGCAATAAATTGTATTTATTGTCAAATTAAAGACAACCAGGCCAAATTAAGTGCTCTGTGGTTCTTCCTTCAAGAAGCAGTGAATGTTCCGGGAGGTGTTGATGTCTGGAACATTGAAGATAGCTTCTAATAATGGGGTTATGCTTTACAATGTACTTGATTAATCCTGTGTTTACCTGCACAACCACCATTGTCATCAGCCCCATTTTATATCAGAAATGAAGCCAGTTCTGTGGTACCCTAAATGTATCATGGGCTTTAGTCATGCCACCTACTGTGTCTAAGGGATAAGTCCCCCTTGCCTCGTGTTCACAGGGGATGGGTAAGAAAACAGCTAAAAAATGTTTGATTCACCAATTGATTTTCAGAAGATGGTAATGGATGGCAATCCGACCCTCTGCCTGACTTTCACCAAGACATTTCCTCCTCAGGTTGGCCCTTGCTGGTTTCTACACTCCTCCCCCTCTCTTGGCTAGATAGCCTGTGCACTTATTTTGGCCTTGGATAAGTTGTTACGTGAGAGACCTACAAAAGCATTAATCATGGTGTACAGTAGCCTCACTAGGACAACTGTGACAGCTCGGGGGGGTGCCCTCTTACATCTTAGATTTCCACAGTATACTCAGAGTTGTCTAACCTTTAGTCATTCATGTAACCCTTAGGAGTCTTGTCCTACCTCAGCACCAATTAAGGTAGTATGTACTTAAAACTTTTACTGATGTAAATCACTATACATTTCGAAAACCTTAAACACTGAATGGAAGCTCATCCTAAGCAGCCATAGCCATGAATCATGGTTTGGTGTATCAGATGGATGAGAGCAGGGCTCAGGGAACTAGACTCGTGGAATCTGAAACCTTGCTTTGCTCATTGCTTGCTAGATGGCTAATCTGGCACGTTGCTTATGCTCTCGTTGCCTTGGTTTCGTCAACCAAAGTAAATTATCCACCTGGTTAAGGTACAAAACAAAGAGAGTTTACTTGAGAACTTGTGAGGACTACAGCCCAGAAGACACAGATTCAAGAGGCTTTGAAAACGTGCTCCAGATAACAAAGAGAAGTCAGCGTATTTCAAGAGAAAAGACGAGAAAAGGAGGGGGCGGGTACAATAGTTGGGACTGGTGCCAGCGTATGTCAAACAGCCTTGTCCGTAAGGATTGGTCAGAACAGTTCTTTGAGGCAGGCTTTGGAAGGAACCTTCTGGTTTGGCAGGAAATATCAAAAAGTACCAAACAGCAGAATTGTCAGCAGTTGTTCATCCAAGAGGTCATGACCTTGTGTTGGTGCTGAGTGCACATTTCCCGAATGTTCTCAGTTAAGACGCATCTAAAGCTCAAGCTGAGATGGCCTCCGGGCTCCATTTTAGGTGCCTTGACCAGACTGACATCAGTTTCCCTCATCAGTTTCTTCATTTGTAAAATAGGAACAGCAACAGGAACTACCTCACTGGGTTGCTCCAAGGATTGAGATGATAAAGACAAAACTTTATAAGTGGCCATAGCACCCTGTCTCACACTTGTGATGTTAGTCAATTTCCTATTTATTCACAAGCATTCATGAGACATGAGGGATAATGGTTATTCTCTGGCAGTTGGAAATGAGGACAGGATGTTTTCTTGTGAATATAATGTCTCTAAGTGTCTTTTATACAGATATGTGCTTTACTCAGTAAGCCTTTGTTGGCCGTCCGGTGTACAGAGCCCTGTGGGGAGTGTCAGGATGCCTGACCCTGCCATTGAGCGACAGCTTCTCATAGTCTGGTGAGGGAGATAGGCCCACGTCAGATAGAGAAGCCGCAAGTTTTGCTGGCAGCCTTGCTAGCTCCACCACATACTCCCTCAGTGACCCGGGGGTAAGTTAGCTGATGTCGCTGTGCCTTGGTTGGCACATCTGTAGAGCAGGGATTGTGATGGTGTTGTTGTGCAGTTTACATGAAGTAATACAGGTAACACCCCTGTGAGTGCTCAGTCCGCTTGAGCTGATGCTGGAATTAAGGGATCAAGATCGAGTGGGGAGAGTCCATGCATAGGCCCACACTGTGACTGAAGATGCCAGACCGGGAGTGCCACCCCTGCTCCTAAGTGGATGTGGTGTCTTATTGAGGGCACGCAACTGGGCTTGCTCATGTTGGTGATATTCTGTGCGTGTCCACTGTGCACCAGAGCTGGACTAATCAGTCCTCACAGCATCCTCTCTGGAGGAGATCATCACTCTCTTTAGTTCTTAACCATGGAAATAGATGCTCAGAGAGGTCCAGTGACTTTCTCAAGGTCACACAGCCTAAAGAAAGTGAGCCAGGATTCAAACGTTTGAAGACACTCTATTCTTAGCAGCAGCAGGTTTTAGTTCTTTGTTGTAGGTTTGTTTTCTTTGGGGGCAATTGTGGTTTCCCTTATAAAAGGGAATGGGTCAGACTTTGGCAAATGCTGATCTTTGCAGGGAAATGCAGGCTTTGCAGGGAATCCCAGTTACAGGAGGCAGTATGAGCAACCCCAGGAGGGACCAAGTAAAAGTTTATCTCAGGAAACCCCAGTAGAGCCAGCGTGGCCAGGAGAGTGAATGCATATGAACTGTGACCTTCAGGGAGAGTGGGGGAGCTTGAAGAGAACTCTGTAGTGGGTGGGAAATAAAGTTTCAAAATTATGTTGGGGTGAAATTCGTGGAAGGAGTTAAACGTCAGCATTTGGGATCATGGAAAACTGTGAAGAGTTTTGGACAAGGGGGTGACTTAATGAAAGCAGTGTTTAGAATGTGTTTATAGCGGAGGCGGGGGGTCTCTAGGCTGGCTCTTGATTCAGTTCATCACAGTTACTGTGGGTGGGGGAGAAGGTCGAGACATGCGGTCTGGATTTGGGGCCACAGTTGGTAATCAGGGGAATTGCAGCAGTCTGTACACCTTTCATGAGATAAAGTGGGGTACAGTGCCTCTAACCACTTCCCCACCCCAAAATATAAAAGACCAGGGAATTGAGTAAAGTGGCCAGGCTTTGGAGTTGGAGCACATGCGTATGGTTTCAGAGTACAGCCTTGTTCATATATTTTCCTGCTCAGAGCAAGACCTTTGGCCCCATATTTTCACCACATGGCACTGGGAAGCATCATTGTCTCTGAGCTTCTGTTTCCCCAACTGTCAATAGAGTGGCTATAACTATTACTACTATTACTTGTTAGAATAAACATAATCATCGCACAAAATTCTTGTGAAGTTAGAAACGAAGAATGGAAAGACACTTTCTTAACTTTAACTGTGTGCTAACATAAGCAGTGATTCGTATTATCATCATTTGCGTTAAGGGATTTCACTTGTTTCTTCTTAAAAAATGGTGAAGAGTGACTTCCTGACTGATGTTGCTTCTTTATAGCACTGTAGAGTGAAACCTATTAGTAAAGATTTAAGCAATTTAGGCAGAGGCACCAGTAATTTTAAGGACCTACTTAGCTTCTGAGTTGTGTTTAAGTTACCTCTAAACAGATAATCTCTGACTTGTTTGCTATATTTTAAAATATAAATTACATTTCTTTAAATAAAGTCGATCACTGAAAAAAATATGTTTTATCAAGAACTGTGGGGAGCTGCCCACGTTACACCGTAATCGCCATTACAAGATGGCGCCGGCCGACACTGACAATCGGCAAAAACAAGTCTAGAGCGCATGTGCTGGGAATTTCCCCACCTCTAGTCTCTGCCTCTCCCGTGGCGTCATCTGGGCTGATGCACGACCGCCAATCAGATGGGAACACGTCCTAGGCGAGGGACTGTCTCTATATAAGGGGCGCGGCTCCCCTCGCTCGGGGTCTCCGCCCCGATAAGCTTGTGCTCTGCCTCTCAAGACGCATTAAAGCTTTACTGCAGAAGGATCCTGTGTGTGCCGCGTCGTTCTTGCTGGCGAGACGGTTGCGTGGGACATCTGGTGCCGAAACCCGGGAAAACTTGTGACATCGTCAGCACCTTCGGAGACCCCCTGGTGACAGGGAGGATTCAGAACTGCAGGAGGGTAAGTTCAGAGAGGTGTGTCTGTTCTTGGTCTGGGGTGAATTCGGTTAGATTACAAGGTTTTAGACTCATCCCTTGGTGTGGTCAGACTGACGTAGATAAGCAGCTGCACCTGAGACCCGTGTGAGCCTCTCGTACATAAGGGAGCGGTGTGTCTCACAGCGCCTCCTAAAGCAGGGCGCGTTATGGGTTCTACGCAGTCTATGGTTACCGCGTTAGAGGCTGTGCTGAGACAACATGAGATCAAAGTAGGGGGCCGTGTACTCAGAAATTTTGTGAAAGAGGTAGATCGTGTAGCGCCGTGGTTTGCTTGTTCCGGCTCCTTGACTTTGAGCTCTTGGAACAAACTAGGCAGAGACCTTGACCGCAAGTACGCGGAGGGAGACCTCCGTCAGGGCACCAAGACCATTTGGAAGTTTATTAAAAATTGCTTAGAAGATGAAGGCTGTAAACCGGTAGTGACAGAAGGACAAAATATATTAGAGGAAGTCCAAGACAGCATGTCAGAAACTGAACGGAGTGAGAGGATGGGTACCCACAAGAGGAGAGACGTCTCCTGTAGAAAAAAGTGCCCTCCCGGTAAGTCTACGGACGAGGGAGAGATTCTAAACCATCAAAGTGATGTTCCCGGAAAATCTGCCGGGGAGGAAGGGGTTTTAAACCCCCACCAAAAGAGAAAAAACAAAAGAGAGCTTTACCCTGTAGGAGAGCTGAGGGCCATAGACCAAGGGTTGGAGGACTTAAATCTACATGAACCCGACTCTGACTCCCTCAGCCCTAGCGAGGAGTCCGATTTAGAGGAGGAAGCTGGGGGCATGCCACCTTTGAGTGGAATACGTCCGAGACTTTTGAGTCTTCTGTTTCTGTCCAAAGGTACGGACAAAATACGTCTGTACCATCGACACCAGTCTGCCTTTTCCCCCCTTTCGTGTTTATTTTAGTTCAGGATGCAGTACAGGAAAATCAGATTACTTGCACCAATGAATCCTGCTTTTATGCACAGTGTTGGAATGCTACTGGGTTTAAATTGGCTGTGATTGCGCGAATGCCTAGGTGGGTTCCCGTTCCTGTGGAGGCCCCTAATGCTATGTCCTTATTCAGGCAAAAGAGGGATTTTGGTTTCACCGCAGCAATTGTTACCGCTGTCTCCTTGGCGGCAGCTGCAGCTACAGCTGCGGCTGTGTCTTTGGGTACCACGGTTCAGACTGCCTCCACATTAAATAATTTGTCCTCTTCTGTTGCTCAGGCCCTGAACACACAAGCTGCGATAAATGCTCAGTTAAAGGGAGGATTAATGGTGGTTAACCAGCGGGTAGATCTAGTACAGGAACAAGTAGATGTTTTGTGGCAAGTAGCACAGTTGGGGTGTCAGTGGAAATATTCAGGATTATGTGTAACCAGCATCCAATATGAAAATTTTACCAGGGCGGCAAATTTGTCTCATCAATTGTCTAAGTATCTTTTAGGAAACTGGACAGGGAACTTTGACGACCTGATGCAAGAACTGCGCTATGCCATCGTGTCTGTGAATTCAACAAGAGTGGATGCCTCCTTTTCAGCTGGACTGTCCTCCTGGATCACAACTGCCATGGCACATTTCAAGGAATGGGTGGGGGTGGGGTTGTTTGGAGCGGCCCTCTGCTGTGGACTAGTGTTCCTTCTTTGGCTGGTCTGTAGGCTGAAAGCCCAAACACAAAAAGACAAGGTGGTCATTGCCCAAGCACTTGTGGCTCTGGAGCAAGGAGCCAATCCCGATATTTGGCTATCTATGCTCAAAGACTAGTCCCCCCCCCCTCTTTTCGGCTGGCCTCCCTGAAAACTGATCAGTGGGGTTCGCCCTGGCTCGTGCTGGCCCACAATTCACAATTCAGAGTCCGCTCCAGTAGATCCAGAGACGGGCAACTTCCCCCCAGACGTGTGCCGACCTAAGACATGGTGCCTGGTGGCGATAGGGTTAACCTTTGACGGGTAAGGTCACGGCCTGAGGTGGGTCGACCTAAGACAGGACTACTGGCTAGACATGTTGTGGCCAATGAGCTTGCTCCAGCCTCTTAATGTAATAAGAAAGGGGGAGATGTGGGGAGCTGCCCACGTTACACCGTAATCGCCATTACAAGATGGCGCCGGCCGACACTGACAATCGGCAAAAACAAGTCTAGAGCGCATGTGCTGGGAATTTCCCCACCTCTAGTCTCTGCCTCTCCCGTGGCGTCATCTGGGCTGATGCACGACCGCCAATCAGATGGGAACACGTCCTAGGCGAGGGACTGTCTCTATATAAGGGGCGCGGCTCCCCTCGCTCGGGGTCTCCATTTTTAGCAAGCTTATGCTCTTCCTCTCAAGAGGCATTAAAGCTTATCTGCAGAAGGATCCTTTGTGTGCCGCGTCGTTCTTGCTGGCGAGACGGTAGCGCGGGACAAAGAACATATTGAAACATACACAAAAAATGGCAAGAATATCGTAACGGATCCCCATAAAAAACCATCATCCAGATTCAAAATATCAGGTTATGCCAAACTTGTTTCTTTTATCCTCTTTCTTTCTTTGCTTCCTTCTTCTCTTCCCCTCCCTTCTTCCTTCCTTTAGCCTTCTTCCCTCCCCACTTAATCTTGTCTTCCTTCTGTGACAATTTAAAAGAAACTCAAGACAGCATGTCTTTTCAGTCCTACATGTTCCTGTGCATGCACTTTCTAAGAAATTTTGCCTACATAACCACAGTGCTGTTTAGGTACCTGAAGGTAATGATAATCCCTTGATATGGTCACCCAGTCGCCTGTACTCAGACTTCCCTGAGTGCCTCAAACATGACTTTTTACAGTTGGTATCTTTAGAACTTCAGTTTGCTATGTCCACACTGACAAAATAAAAGGAAACCTCGTAGCAGCTATTTTCATGCTTAATCCTAGCCTTCGAATGGGGAGGTGGAAGTCAAAGACAGGCCCTAGATTATCTATCAATGCTGGAGGTTTTACGTGCCAATAAGAGCGATTCTCTTTTTGTTTTTTGCATTCACTGTCCTGTCTTAGGACATCATGAACCCTTCAGGTTTGTTCCAGGACACCAAATACTTTGCACACTAAATCCTAGCCCAGAGCCTGAGACTGCGTTTTTCTTTTTATTTCTTTACTTACTTACTTACTTACTTACTTACTTACTTACTTACTTACTTACTTACTTACTTATTTATTTATTTATTTATTTATTTATTTATTTATTTATTTATGGTGTTTGGGGTGTTTTCTTCTTTGTTTGTTTGCTGTAGCCAGGATTCAGGGGTAAAAGTATGTGACTTTTCTTTAGCCACTATGGCCAGAAAGCTTGTAGAATCAGTGCTGTTCATAGGTCCATGCACAGAAACATGAACCACACACCACCCCTAAGGATATCTTTACTTCATCTAGGGCGCCGTTGCCTCAAGCCTCAAAAGGCCTGCTCTTGACAGCTACATTCTCTGTAGGGGACTTTTGGAGGTGAACCTTACATGACATTCTTGATCCTTGCTATGATCAGGAAAAGTTAATAGCTTTGAGTCTACTACCAAGTAGTAGACCACCAGGTAAAAGAAAAATATAATGTGCTGACTTTCATTGACTCTCACATGTTTCAACTTCTAGCCCAATCCCTACATCTTGTAAAAAGCCTTCCCAGCCCACCCAGCCTCCAGTACTTTCCTCCTCTGAGCTCCTACTGTACTTGCAATGGGATCAAGTCACTGGATTCCTATTACACATTGTCTCGGTTTTAAGTCACTTTTACATCTGTGGAAGTACGAATACATAGGTGTATGCATGCACATGTGTCAGTGTACCCTGTATGTATACATAGATATATGTGTGTGTGCATGTGTGCGTGCATGTATTTTGTGATTTCTCAATTAGATTGTAATCGTCTTGCACTTTATACACTGCTTAGTATGTATTTCCCAAAGAGGTGCTGTATACATAGTCATTCAGAAGGACCTGTTGACTGGTTGGCAAATATGGGTGAAGAGCGGATGGCCTTGCCCGAGGCCAACGAGCTTGGGACTTTTAGTAACTGAGCTTTTCTAGTGTTGGCCACATGCTCTCATATTCCTCTCAGTACATCTGGCAGTCCTGAGAGACAAACTCTGCAGATGCAAAGGTCTTCCGAGGAAGTGATAGGCATTTAGTTGGTGGACTTAGATGTGGGTAGAGAATCAGGTCAGCACCACACTCTCCTCTTTGGCTAAAGCGCTGTTTGTGGAGCCCCCCTGGAATTCCTCTCTAAGTTGCAAAGTCTTTTCTCTCCTGTTCCTATCTCCTTCTTCATCACCCTTATCCTCCCTATCGTGTGTGTGTGTGTGTGTGTGTGTGTGTGTGTGTGTGTGTGTGTGTGTGTGTGTGTATTCTAATTCAGGGTCCTTGTTCTGTGAGCAAGGGCTAGTGCGATAAGCAAGTCATGGAGAGAAAAAAACGCATCATTGATTTTCGTATATACAATGAAACAAGGCAAATGTCAACATGGAACAAGGCAAATGCCACAAGTGAAGAACAAAGCAATGTTAACAAGAGTTCAAAGAACGTACAAATTACACTCAGTACTAGTCTGGAAATACATGGAATAGAGGGAATTTAAGATGAATGTGTGGGTGGGAGTTACTGGCCTTGTCAAAATAAATACTCCCCCGCCCCCCATAGCAAAAGTAACACATGATCATTGTGATATACACAGAAGGTATAGAGTCACACTGAAACTGCACCAATGACACTCTTGAGTTTCCAGCTTGCCAACTGCCGACTTCAGGAGTTCTAAGCCTGCATAAATGCAATAGCCAATTCCTTACACTATCTCTCTGTCTCTCTGTCTCTCTCTGTCTCTCTCATCTCTTATACCTCATATATATGTATGTGTGTGTATATACAAGGGAACTTCGAAAACTTCATGGAAAAATAGAATTGAAACATAATGTGAATCTTTCAATGAACGTTTGGAAGACCCCTCATGTGTATACATACACCCATCCTGTTGCTTCTGTTTCTCTGGAGAAGCCCAGATAATACAAACAGGTAGATGGATTCCTTCTCTTTCATTCTTCTTTTTCAAAATCGTTGGAGCTATTCTCATTCCTTTGCATTTTCATATAAATTTTAGAATCAATTTGTTACTATCTACAGAGCATCCTGCTGGGACATTCATAGGAATTCCACTAAACTTAGAGGTAAATATGGGGAGAATCAATACCTTTACTATGTTGAAACTTCAAATCCAAAACCATGATAAGTCTCTCAGCAATTCACAAAGCATAACTATCCCCGTCACTTAGCTCATTACCTGGTGGTTTGCAGGGGGAAAGGGCTTTGTAGTCTGGTTTCTCAAGAGTTGGGCAGCAATTTTATGAATTTTGATGCAAATGAATATAAGGAAGGCATACAGACAAATAAACTCAAAACATCTGTACACCTTTTAAAAATCTACTCCTGAGGAATTGACATGTGTGTTTGAATGAGAAATATTGGAAATGCCAGAACTACAGTTCTATTTTATACTTTTGGTGATGATGTGGTGTTTCAGAAGGGTAGGAATAGGGGCTGTAACTCATTTTAGCTGTGATCTCATTTACCCAAAATGGAGAGATCTTGGCATTATGTTCTTATTCCAATGAGTTGGAAACAGGGTCCTGTAAAGGAGGAGCCAGATCAATAATCCAAGGTGGTGTGTGAATTGCTAGACGCAAACATCATGAAATACTAAGACTTGGGGATTTCAAAATACGTTCTCTGGTATATTCCAGTCCACAGCTGTTAAAACGCAAGCATTTGATAATGTTCCCAACCCGGGGCGGGGGGTTCTCTAGGAGTGGGAGAGGACCTTCCGTAGACAGAGGCACAGTAGCGTGGGTTGGGAACGTCCTGAGTCACAGGCAGTGTGGTAGCAGTGTTCCCCGCAGCATTCATAACACCTGTCACACCTTATAGGAGGGTTCACCTTGGATGGATGATGATGAATTTTTCAAACATTGATTTGCAGTCATTTTAGACTTAAAGAAAACTTGCAAAGACATTGCAAAGAATTTCGACATATTCTTCACTCAGATTCCCCAAACGTTAACATTCTACCACATTTGCTTTATGATTCTGTCGCTAAATATGAAGAGTATATTTTTCTGACCTATTAGAGGATAAACTGTAGGTACAATGCCCCTTTATCCTTTGTTAACTGTATACTTTTGGAGAACAGTCACTTACATAACCATAGTATAATTATAAAATATCAAGACATAAATATTAAAACAATACTATGTTCTGTTGGAGCATATCGTTAATGTTTCATATTACTCTATATATTTTTCAGCTCAATTGTTTAATCTATCATATAATTACAGACTTTGTAGAGTTGGAATGATCCCTAGAGATGATTTCATAACACCCCTTTGTCTTAGTCTGTTTGTGCAGCTATAACAGAACACCACAGACTGGGTAATTTGGAAACAATAGAAATTTATTTGATGCAGTTCTGGAGGCTGAGAACTCTTAAGAGGACAGTACCATCATCCAGCATCTGGTGAGGACTTTCTTACAGTGCCCTCACATTGTGGAAGAGCAGAAGAGAACAAACCACTCCCTCAAGGCCTTTTATAAGGACCCTAATCCTGTCCACGATGGCTCTGCCCTCATGATTTGATCATTATTTCCTAAAGGTCCCACCTCTTAATAGTATCACACTGGCCATTAAGTTTCAACACATGAATTTTCGGGGACACACTCAGACCACAGCGCCCTTTAAACAAATGGCTAAAAATATAATTGCTACTACAGTAAATGCTGGTGAGTACGTTAAAAAAAAAAAAAATGGATCACTCATAACTTGCTGGTGGGAATGCACAGCCACTCTGGAAAATAGTTTGGCACTTATAAAAAACAAACAACAACAACAAAAAAAACCTAAGCATTGGCTATGGTGGAAAGAGAAAGACCTGAGATCAAAACCCTAGTATCCTTCTTAACTGGAGAGACTTTAGACAACTTGTGTAACCTCTTTGAGCCTCAGGTTCCTCATATGCAAGATGTGCACACTGACATACCTACACACAGGTTTTGTTGCAAGGATTAAATAAGATGATGCATGTGCAGTGCTTAGCAGTGCTTGGCACATAGCAATGCTCAGTAAATGGCAGCTAGTATTAGACCATTCATTCCCTTACGTGTGCTGGACTGTGGGAAATCAGCAATATGCTTGATGAAGCTTTTCACAAGAAATGAACAGCACACTTTGTAGCTCTCATTTCTGGGGCTCACTGCATTAGCGGGATGGGATCAGAGTGGTTCTTTGTCATAAATTACATCGGGCTTTTAGATTTTTCAGTCACCTTCTAGTTTCTCATCATCTCTGTCCTCACAACAGCCCTGTGAAGAAGGTAAGACAGAAACTCTGACCTGGCCTTTCATCTGTGAGGAAATAATGGTATGGATACACTCATGTATTCAACTAATATTTGTTGAGCATGTAATGTGTACCTAATATCTCTAGAGGCTGGACAAAGCAGAGAAACAAAAGTCTCTGCCCTCATGGACCATATGATGTAGTGGAAAAGAGGCAGTAAGATGAAGTAAATCTAGTATCTTAGGTGACAATAAGAGTTGAAGGATAAAATAAAGTTGGAAAGAGAGAGGGTTCTAATTTTAGATGAGGTGGTCAGGAAAGGCCTCAATGAACAGGGGGCAGTTTAGCAAAAATCAGAAATAATAGAAGTAAAGGCTCGGTAAATGTGAATCGATGCTGGAGTTAAGGGGCCAAGGTCAGTGGGATCAGTGTGTACCGAGGCTGCATGGTGATGAGGATGCTGGTTAGGGTTTCCACCTCTGCTGGTCAGTGTTGTGTTGCCTTTTCCTCTAGAGCACGTCAGTCCTCTTCCTCAGAGTCCTCCCCTCTGACTCATCTCTCGCCTCCCCCAGAAGTTTAAGCTCCTACCTTCCCTCCAAGCAGCATCCTGTTGAGAAGCAGTTGTAAGCGAGGCCCAGCATGTCTGGTGGTTTGGAGCACCTGTTCAATAGGACAGCCACCTCCTTTGGAGTCCTGGGATAGACCGGAATATCAACTCCTTTGCCTTTAGTCATTTCAAGCAACACTTTGGGCAGGTCATGCCAAGGGTTGGGGTGTCTATATCCCTCTGGGCAGAGGCTAGAATGATGCCATTTGCAATAGCAGATCCAAGTGTGATGGCAGCAGAGACTGGCTAGTGATTTACAAAGGTAACCTTCCCAAGTGGGCTGAGGATCCTGGCCTTGGCCTGCCATCTCTGCCTTATGGGCTCATTTACTGCCATAGAGATTCACAGGGAAGGAGGATGTCTTCTTTACTCAGAAGAACACAGACCACCAGCCTGGCCATGGGAAGCTTCTCCCACCATAGCCCATTATCAAGTCAAGGGTAGCCCACCCTCAGTCTTGAGGCATGCACTCCTCCCCTTTTTTTACTATTTAGGCCCACAGTTCTTATTACCAGTTTTCACATATGCCTTGCGGGGAAACCAAGCTGCCAGGCTGACTTCCTTCCCCAGGCAGCCTTGTGCCTCTGACCCCACAAGCCATTTCCAGTGGCATGAGTTCAGCCAAATCCTGGCACTACCGCTTGGCCAGTTAATGAGGCACACGGTGAGATCACAAAAGATATAGGGTGGAATACAGCACAGAGCAATGCAATGCCAAACTGATGAAGAGGCATTTCAAATTTTGAATCCCAACCAAGATTATTTTGCCGATTGATTGTCCTCCTGACTGGTGGACTGCATATCAATTTCTCAGTCATCGTTAAAACTCTTTCCTTTCCTCACTATCACTTTTAGTAAATTAGCGGATTTCAGGGATGCTCAAGGAAAGATAGGACCATGAGGTGGCAGTAGTACACAATGAGCCTTATCTGGACAATGATTGGACAGGTGTACGTGGAGGGGAAGTCCCTCACTGCTTGAGACCTCCCAAAGGCTATGGCTTGGGTGCCACCTCCCAGAAGGGGCGGAGGGCAAGGGAAACTCCCAGTGGAGAGAAATCAGAGAGGAGACATATTTTGGTGATGTCACGGCCACATAGTGCAGGGAGCTGCTGGTTCAGAGAGAAGGCAAAAGCAACTTGGGGTATTTTACACCTTAAAGAGTTTATCTTATCTATGGCTAGTGGATGTTGGATGCAGGCAGACTCTAAATGGCTAACTGTTTGCTTCTTTGTGCTGTATTTAAAATGACTGGACAAGTACTTTTGAGGTAATGGGTCCAGGCCAACTTTGAAGTAAACAATAAAGGACCAATATACAGAGGCCATCTTTGGTTCATGTATATAATACCATAAGAATCATGTAACATTACATTACGTTATATAAGTTTATAGATTACAGCTAATTAGAAGGAGGAATGATAGTATCATTTTAATTCCTAACAGAAATTGTGCATTATAGGCACTCGTTTGATGATTAAATCATGTAATGAGTACAATCCCCTACCTTCCAAATCTGTTTTGGCAACTTATACAACAATAAGTTGATTGGTGACTGTTTACGAAGTGTATTCTAGCAGTTGGTATAACTTTTCAAAATTATGCAATTAACTCATCAATCCGTGTTATTTTAAATTTTTCGATAATACTGAATTAAAACCTAAAGTCCAATTTCCCACTCAGAACATACTGAGACAAGCATGAAATGTTACCCCTCTGGTTCTTCTACTCCCCTACGGACATAAGCAAATGACATAGAACACAATGAGACTCAATTTCCTCATCTGTGGAATGAAGAAATTAGTATGTATCTCATGCTGGATGTTTTATAAAAAGAACTACACTTTATTGTTCTCTGACTCACTGAATACTTTATGTAAGGACCCAAGTGGTTAATTACTGCTTGATCCTATTTTCGTGGCTGTAGGGGATAGTCCTTTCACTCCAAGTGGTATGTTTTGTTGTCAGAAAATGAAAAAGTATAAAACCATATTATTCTTTTTTCTTTAGTGACTGTACAATTAAGTCCAATTTATTGGCTTAGTAAGAGAAATCTAAGATTCGAAAGCGCTTTCTTCCCTTCCTTTTAAAATGATTTTGTTTTGTTTTAAACAATGTCTTTCTCACAGTTCTGAAGGCTGGCGAGTCCAAGCTCAGGGCTCTGGCAGATTCAGTGTCTGGTGAAGGTTCATTCTCTGCTTCCAAGATGGTGCTTTCTTGCTGCATCCTCTGGAGGTGACAAATGCTGTGTCTTCTCATGGTAGAATATTGACAAGGGCAAATGGGACTAGGGTGCTCCTTTCTACCTCTTTTACGAGAGCATTAATCCATTCATAAGAGTGGAGCTCTCATCACTTCATCACTTCCTAAAAGGCCCCACCACTTAATACTATCACATTGTGGATTAGGTTCCAACATATGAATTTTGGAGGAACATATACACTCAAATCATAGCTATCCCTTATTGTACTTTTCATGTCTGTAAACTTGTAAATCCCCAACGCCCCCTTCAAGTCCTTTTGTCTTAACTGTAATAGCACATAGAGGATGCCATTTTATGACACTGAAAATAAGAGACATTGGTGTATATCTCTAAAGAGAATTATGACATACCCCTTTTTAAACTGGTTTTCAGGCTTTAGAGAGCATTGGCTAAGGAAACATTTTCCTGATTCATGAAAAATTAACTCAGTTATGCCCATCTACCCCTGCTAGAAGCTTATGTCGTAGTTTATGGATAGGCAGTGTGGTATATATTGCTAAATTTAAAAAATAATTAATATGAAATGAAAAATCAAAGTCTTTCTTTATTTATTTTAACAGCATCAGACAAGACCAAGAAGTCCAACCAGTCCAACTGTATCGCTTAAAAAAAACTAGAAAGCAACTGAGGCTTATTAAATTATAGACATACTATATGAGGATATTTCAAAAATTTCATGGAGAAATAGCATGGAGAGGTAATACAAACCCTTCCATGAACTTTTGAAGTACTCTTATATACTAGCACCTATCTCTATGCTTACTACCTAATTCTTATAAAATATGGATCATTACGGGGACATAGGAATAGTAAAAAGTAATGTCTTTTCCTAGTTCCTTTTCATTTTTTAAGTTCAGTTTTATTTGTACTTATTTTTCTGGGGTACGGTGTGTTCTTTCAATACCTGCAGAAACTGCACAATGATTGGCTTAGGGCAGAAAGCACAGTTTTGTTCCCGATAGTTCATCCCTTGCCTTCCCTCCCAACCCCAGCCCTCCCAGCCTCTGGTAACCATTATTCTACTCTCTACTTTCTTTTCTTTTAAACACACAAAGACGAACATCCTTATTGCAAAAAGAACTCTTAAAAATGAGTTAGAAAAATTTAAACAGAAATTTGGTGAAGGACATGGGCAGATAGGTCACACACCACAAAGAAACACACATGGTTAATAAGTACATTCTAAGATCTGTTTGCAGGTGGGGGTGGGACTGGCCTGGTCCCCATCTCAGGATCCCGGGTATCAGGCTGGCTCCATCGCTGGCCTGGATGTGCAGTGCAGGTGAGGCTAAGGCCCATGGCCCCCATATCTTCTAGTTCCTTTTCTATGTGAAACCTGTAGTGTTTAAAACTTCAGTTAGGATGTTCTTAAAACTGAGATTGCACTGTCAACTTCCATGCATTTTGTATGGTTTCTAATACGTAGTATATGCTTCAACATCAATATTTGTCTTAGTATAGAGCAGGAACTGCCATGACCACAAAATAACCACAGGAAGAACCCCCCCCCCCAAAAGGTTTTTAAAATCAGTGTGTAGTGATCAATTCAAATCAAATAACATGTGAAAAAGTACAACTACTCCATACGTGTACATCAGCATCACAGGTGACATCAGTATCTGTAAGTGAAAACACGAAATGGTTTATCTTGATCTTTTATGCAATCTAACATTTGATCTGACAATGACCTTAAATGCATCTGCACTGTGTGATTTGTGCTGAGCTCATCATACAGGGCAGTGTCTACAGAAGGAAGGAGGGGACATTCACACTGATAGTAATAATTCATATTGTGTCATCTCATGACCACGTTATGTCCTCACATGAAGGCAATGGCCTTTTACAGTTAGAGGAACGGTTTACAATCTTCATGACTACTATCTCTCGTCTTTATTTTGTGCTTCTGTAGACCACATTTAGTTCATTTTTAAGGGAACTGTCTTTGTAACAAAAAGAAACAGAACAAGTAGTTGTATTTCCACTATGATTTGGTGTCAAGGATAGAGAGAATTTATGGATGGCACTACTACATCTATTACTTAATCTATTGAAGTTTAAGCCTCCTCTCCCACTAGTTTTCTTAAAGCAGCCATGAGTGATGTGGTCCAGATATACTTAGGGCCACTGACTTCATGTCAATATATCATCTGCTCTTAAAGCCTTTTGAAATGCTACTTGGAAACCATGTCATTCATGTGGTTCCTCCACTTTCTTTAATTCGTTGAAGTGATAACATAGTGACAAAGCTCAAAAAATCCAACAATATTAGGTATTGAGCGAAAAGACTCACTTAAATCCCCTGCCTCATACCTGCCCAATTATTACCCCAATGTGTTATTTATACAAAAATATATCTTGTTCCTTCCCTTTGTTACACAAAGGTGGCATCTTCCACACACTCTTCGTCTTTATGCGACTTGTTTAGAAAAATGGCTTGTATAATAGGGAATTTCTTTTTTCACATGAGAGAGTCCCATACCCTGATTATAGTAATGGTTACACAAATTTATACATGTGATTAAATTCCAGAGAGCTAAGCTAGCCAGTAAGCTCAGTTGGTTACATGATGGGATGCTGATAAAAATGAGGTCTGGCTTTCGATGCCTGTACCGGACAGCAAACAAACAAACAAAAAGACACACACACACACATGAGTGTGTATATATATATACATGTATATATGTGTAAAACACCTGAAAAGTACATATGAAGATGGGTTAAATCCAAATGAGTTTTGAATTTCAGTTAATAGGGTGGATCTCAACCTGGAATGAGTTTCCACCTGGGTCATAGTAGAGAATGTACAGAAACACTTTTTTTTATCACAGCGGGGGAAGGAGATGTAGAAACTATTCCTTGAAGAAACTTTTTCTGAGAAATGAAGGAGAGTAAGTGGGGAATAGTCAGAAGAGGGATTTCTTTGTGCGTTGAAGTAATTTTAAGTATATTCATATGCAGAGAGGAAAGAAGCAGCAAAGGAGAGGTTGAAGCTATAAGGGAATGGACAACAGTACAGTAGGGACCTTCTGGGCTCCATCTCTCTCCAAAAGCAATTAATGAGGTGGCAAAAACTGTCACAATTAACTTTTGCTGAACTCTAGAATTCAGTCAAAAACTCACAACAAAGAAAGCTTGGTGAAAAAAGGATAGGCTGCTTTGTGGTAAGAGAGCACTTTGGTGATTTAAATGGCTTGCCTACCATCCTTCACACCCCAGACCTGTGATGGCCTTGAGGATGGCAGCCTGCACTTCTGGTGCTAGAGAGAGTGATACAGACCTTATTATTCTCCAAGAATTGTGGGATAGCGAGTCTTCATCACTCTGGCAACTCCCTCTAGGACTGGCACAAAAACTTGCATTTGCCTTGTTCTACTCAAAATGAAACCAGGGCTGGGCATCTTCCTGGGCAGCTTTTGCCCAAGGTATTTAAAGGCCCAGGTATTGGCTGGGCATCCTGGGGTAAAAGACAACAGTCAGAACAAGTCATATACAACTGAAAAGTCTGGGAAGGATGAGGTTGAGAAAAGAGATATGTGGAGGAATAAGGGCATTTAAAAGCTCTTGTGTATACAGAGGAATCAAAAAAGCCATATGCCAGACACATGCTCAGAAATGGCTAAGAAGACCCTAACCTTTCACTTTTGGAAGGCTTCTAGACAGGCTCTGTGCAAGCAGGAAGTAAAGGATAAGGAAGAGTTTCAAGTAGTCTGGCTAAGCAGTGGAGAAATGCCAAAACACACAGAGCCAATCTCCAGACACTGGGAGAATATTATGTTTCGGGTTCTTTGTTGTTTTAGTTTTTTTGATCTAGAAATTTAAGGCAAATATTTTAAAATACTAGTTGGCCACTAAGCTAATGAAACACAGACTTCACTGGCTACACATGACCTAGAACACAGATGTTACAAAAATAGTTTAAGAAGTAACTAAATAAGCAAGCAGCAGCAACCCAAACAAGTAGCAACAACAAACCCTGAAGCGGGGGATGCAACCTGATTTTCAGAGTTGCCACATTATAATATGCAGAATGTTCAGTTCTCAACAAAAATACAAGGAATAAAAATCCTGAAATCATATGGAATTGTAAGGGAATCCAAATAGCCAAAACAATCTTGAAAAAGAAAATTAAAGCTGTAGGACCCAGATTTCTAAATTTCAAGAATTATTCCAAACCTATAGTAATCAAAATGGTGTTGTACTGGCATAGGGCAGATATATAGATCACTGAAATAGAATTGAGAAACCAAAAATAAACCCGTCCATCTATGACAGTCCATTGATTTTGGACAAGGGTGCCAAGACCATTCAATTGGGAAATAATTGTCTCTTTAACAAGCGACACACACCTGGATATGTACGCATAAAAGAATTAAGTTGGAAACCTATCTCACACCATATACAAAAATTAACTCAAATGGAACAAATACCTAAATATAAGAGTTAAAACTATAAAACTCCTAGAAGAAATCATAGGGAAATACTTCACGACCTTGGATTTAGTGACGGATTCTTTGATATGACACCAAAAGCACAGTCAAAAAAAGAAAAATAAATTGTACTTTATCAAAATTAAAAACTTTTGTCTATCAAAGGACACTATCAGTAAAGTGAAAAGACAATATACAGAATGGGATAAAATATTTGCAAATCATATATTTAATAAGAGTCTAGTTTCCACTATACATAAAGAACTCTTACAACTCAGCAACAAAAAGACTAAGAAATGGGCAGCGAATTTACGTGGACATTTTTCCCAAAGAATGTGTTGCAAATGGCCACCAAGCACAAGAAAAGATGTTTGACATCATTAATCACTAGGGAAATGCAAATCAAGACTTTAATGAGACACCACTCCTCACCCGCTAGGATCACTATAATCAAAAAATGGAATAGAATGTGTTGGCAAGGATGTGGAGAAATTAGAACTTTCATACATTGCTAGTTGGAATGTAAAATGGTGCAGCTGCTATGGAAAATAATTTGGCAGTTCCTCAAAAATTTAAACATAGAATTATCATATGATCCAGTAATTCCACTTCTAGGTATATACCCAAAATAATTGAAAACAAGCACTCAAACAAATAATTGTACACAAATAGCAGCACTCTATTCACAATAGGAAAAAGATGGAAACTACTCAAATGTTCATCACCTTAAAAACGGATAAGCAAAACGAGGCACATTCATACAATGGGATTTATTTAGCCAGAAAAAGGAATGAAGTACTCATAGTCGAAACAATGTGGATGAATCACTAAAACTTCATGGCAAGGTAAATGAAAGAAGCCAGACACAAAAGGTCACATATTGCATGATTCCCCGAGCATGAAATATCCATAATAAATAAATCCACAGGGACAGAAAACAGATGAGTGGTTGCCAGGGGTTGTGGGAGGGAGGAATGGGAATTGACTGCTTAATGAAGAAGGGGCTTCAGTTTTGGCTGATGAATTTGTTTTGAAACTAGATGGTGGTGATGATGACACATTGTGAATGTACTAAATGCCACTGAATCATATACGTGAAAATGGATAATTTTACGTTTGAATTTTACCACAATGTAAAAAATGATAGAAGGGAAAAATAATCATTGTGGATGGACTGCAACGAAGGGCACAAGTGGAATGGGAAGTGGGACACTGTATCCTCTGAGAGTGATGGGCAACAGACAAAATTGGCTATAGTTATACATAAATGTGGAGATGTGGAGATGGGAATTAGAAGTCGTCTACGGCCTTATTTTCCCCTGTTGACTAATAAGGTTGGACCACTGAGAGTGAGTGAGGTGAGGCTGGGCAGGGGACTCGAGCAAGGGTAAAGGACTGACAGAGAAGGTGAAAAGAATGGGAAAGGAGGCTGATCAAATATGAGTAACAGATTACCGAAGAGCACTGAGTGCTCAGCTGACAATGGAGGCCATGAATTTTTTAGAAGCATCACCAATTTACAGGTTTTGTAACTTTCTCCAGCAGAGCTCAGCAATCCAGTTGCAAAGTGGAGAATGTAGACAGGAGGATGGAGCCAGGGTTGGAGACAAGTTGGACTGGGGTGGTAGGAGCGCAGGAACGTGAGGACGTTACAGCCATTGGTGAAGCAGTGCTTCAGGTGATTGAACTGTGGGGTCCATAGATGGGGAAAAAGTGAATAAAAGGGCCAAGATCTTGAAGAAAAGGAGATCGAGGGACTGGAAGAGTCTGTGAGGTAGAAGAGCAGAGGTCATGGGAGCGGGGGTCACTGGGGAGCTGGTGAAGGAGAACAGTTATGGTGTTTGGCATTTTTCAGGTGGAGGAGGTCTGGGTGATGACAAGATGCTGGGCATGGCCATAGGTATGGGGCCTGAAGTGGATAGTGATAACGGTCTCTGGAGGGGAGAAGCAATGTTGGAAGAGCCATTGAGAAGAAAGGACAATTGGATCCTGCTTGGGATTCTTAATGGACCGATCTGTTGGATGCCTCTACTAGAAAACACTTCTCTTAGGTACCACGCGTTATACACTTTCAGCCACTTTTGCAATAACAAACATTTCTTTTGGTTTCCAAGATGATTACCCACACTTGCAAAAACTGAAGAGCACTTCTGTCTCTGTGCCACTTGTCCCTTGTTTGAAGACAAAGACAGCACATTCTGTTCTTGTCCTTCTGTGCACCCCACTAACAAAATCAAAACAAAACGCCTTAAGAACACATATAGCTTTTGAAAGAGGGTTTAAAATTAACTCCGAAACATTTGTTGGAATGTTTCTCCATTCTGATAGCCCTGTCCAACAGAAAGGTCCTTTATTAATACTGTGCTATGATTGACTTGAGGAGTAGAGTTCTCATCCCTCACCTGAATATTTCATTTCTGTCAGAGGGGACTTGGAAGCACCATTTTATTTCATTCTGAGAGGATCGATCCCAGTTTACTGAAACAACTTTTTGAATTTCAGGAACTTTGTGATACAAGTAGAGCCTTTTCTTAATGGATGGCAGAGGGAAGAGGGTAGATCATAAACCAAACTCGCAAATGTATGTGCTAGGCAGGGTGCTAGTTTGTTTCATGTCTACTGTTGTGTTGAATACCTGATGAGGTAAGTACATTTCTCCGTGCACAATATACATAATTGTTGAGTATACATACTCTTGGGTCAGACTGCCTGTGTTTATTATACCTGTACTTGGGCGAGTCTCTTAAACTTTCTGTGCCTGTTTCCTCTGCTGGAAAATGGAGATAATAATACCACCTATCTCATTTATGAGTACTAATTGACATATAGAGAGTATTAAATGACATATATATGTGTATATATATGTGTGTGTGTGTGTATACAACAGTACTTCAAAAAGTATGTGGAAAAATAGAGTTAAAAGCAATATTAATCCTTCCATGAACTTTTCAAAGTACCCTCCTATATATACATGCATATATGGTATATGCACATATGTATGTCATTTAATACTCTCTCTATATGTCAAATGAAACAGCATAAATTTCAATAAAATGTTTTTACAAGTGGCTCAACTCAGAAAAACAATGGATACAAAATAGTAATTTCTAGTTTTGTTTATATTTATGTTATATGCATTGTAAACTACGAAGAGTTCATGCTGTCCCTTGCGTCTGTGTGTGTGTGTGTGTGTGTGTGTATGTATATATATAGAGAGAGAGAGACAGGGAGTACACCCCATACAGTGCTTGGCACTTAAGTGCCATTTAAGAGTTAGCTATTTTAAATCCTATTTATTCTCATAGAGATAGTACAACCTCACATTTGTCAGTGGCTCACACACTCTATTCATTATGGTTACAGTGCACAGTTACACAGCCCTTACTGTGTGCCAGGTAGGTTCTTTAAGTGCACTCTTAATAATGGGGATCCTTAGCTTCTGAGGGGGCAAGCAGGAAGCCTATTAAAGCTAGGAATTAAAATAAACTCTGGCCTCCTAGAAACTGCGAGGATCTATTCATAGCACATATTCCACAGCTTCCACCACTCCTGAAATGGTGGGTAACCAAACACTGTGCTCAATTAATGAGCAAATACCACTCATATTTTATACCATAGCCAGATAAGGGAGAGAGTTGGAGGTAAGGAAGGAAAAAGGTGATAAATGTTAGAGAGACGGCGGGGGGGGGGGGGGGGTCATTTGAAGGTTAGACCAGACTGGTTAAAAAAAAAAAAATGGAAAAAAAGTGCTTATCCTTGACTTTTATCCACAAAGGAAGTAACCACTACCTTTTAAAATACGAATGAGCTCTCGCCGTGTGATCTGCTTGTACCCGCAGGCTGCTGCCACTTTCCACCATGAATAGAAGCAGCCTGAGGCTTGCACCAGATGCAGCTGTCCTAGAATTGTAAGCCAAATAAACCTCTGTTCTTTATAAATTACCCTGTCTCAGGTATTTCTCTTATAGGAACACAAAACGGACTAATACAGAAAATTGGTACCAGAGAAGTGGGGTGTTGCTTATAACAAATACTTAAAAATGTGGAAACAGGTTTGGACGTGGGTGTTAGGCAAAGGTTGGAGGAGTTTGGAGGACTCAGAAGAAGATAAAAAGACCAGAGAAAGTTTGGAATGTCTTAGAGACTAGTTATGTGGTGGTGAGCAGAATGCTGATAGAAATATGGACTGTAAAGATAATTCTAAGGAGGTCTCAGATAGAAATAAGGAATTTATTGGAAACGGGGGCCAAGATCATCCTTGCTATGAAGTGGCAAGGAAATAGGCTGCATTCTGTCCATGCCCTAGGACTTTGTGGAAGTGGGAACTTAGGAGTTGTTAACCAGAATGTTTGGCAGAAGAAATTTCTAAGCAGCAAAGCATTAAGGAATCTGCATGGCTAGTTGCAGCAGTCTGTGATGAGTTATGGTGACAAAGGCACAATATAAAGCCAGAATTTAAGAGGGAAGCAGAGTGTAAAGATTTGGAAAATTTGCAGCCTGGCCATGTGGTTGAGAAGCAGAGAGCATGCAATGGTGCAGCCCCGCAACCATTAGCTAAGAAGATTAGTACAAATGAAAGGGATTATCAGGAGAAGGGGAAGAAGGCCCTGGAGGTATTGCAGAAGCCTCTGGGGCCAGCTGTTCCATTTCAGGCCCAAAGGCCTAGGGAGCCAGAATGGTCTTGGGGAACAGGCCTGAGGCACCCTCAGAAATCTCACTGCTCAGGGCCACCTCGGGAAGCAGGTTCTAGCACCAGGAGCACCCCAGCTGCTTTGGCTGCTCCAGCTGTGGCTAAGTTGGCCCTAGGTGTGGCTAGACGTGCAGCTTTGGAGAATACAAGTCAGACGCCTTGGTGGCAAGCACGTGGTGTTAGGTCTGTAGACTCACAGAATACCAGAGCTGTGGAGGCTTGGGAGCCTCCACCCAGATTTCAAAGGATGTATGGAAAAGTCTGGGGGCCCAGGAAGGGATCTGTCACAGGGGCGGAGTCACCACATACAACCTTTGCTGGAGCAATGCGGAGTGGAAACGTGGGGTCGGAGGTTCAGCAGAGAAACGCCATCAGTGCCATGTCTAGTGGAGCCGCCATGGAGAACCCAGTCCTGTGGAGTTACCAGTGTGCAACACCAGCCTGCGAGAGCTAAAGCATCACCTGAGAACAGGAAAGCAATAGGAGTGGAGCTACCAGAGGACATGAGGACCCAACCCTCACACCAGCGTGCAGAGGACATTGAACATGGAGTCAAGTTACAGGATTCACCCGTCTTGAGATGTAATGTCTGTCGTGCTGGGATTTGGACTTGTTTGGGACCTGTTTCTCCTTTCTTTTGGCCTATTTCTACCTTTTGCAATGGGAATATGTACCCTATGCTCATCCCACCATTGTTATCTTGGAAGTAGATAACTTGTTCTTGATTTCACAGATGGGACTTTGAACTTTGGACTTTTGAGTTGAAGCAAGTTAAGACTTTGGGGATGAAATAAATGTATTTGCATGTGAAAAGGACATGAGTTTTGGGGGGCCAGGGGTAGAAGGTAGTGGATTGAATTATGTCCCCCCAAAACTCAATTAAGTTTAAATTGTGTCTCCTAAGTTTTATGTATTAGAAACTTAGCCCCTACTGTGACTGTTAAGAGGGTGGGAAATCCTGTTCTGGTAATTAAAATGTGGAGCCTTAAAGAGGCGATTGGATTTTAGGACCATGTAGTAGTGAAGGTAAAAATGGTCGTCAGGGGCATGGTTCCCAGGACTTTAATAGAAGAGGAGAGTCTGTCTTTCTCTCTCTCTCTGCTCTCTCTGCTTCCACCATCTTGCAATGTGAGACCCCTGGGTCGCTGTTGCCACCACCAGATGAACTTTGGACTTCCCAGCCTCAGAAACTGTAAGCAATAAATGTCGTTTTTCTTTATGAAATAAATAAATTAATTAAATAAATAAAATAAAAAACTAACGAGCCCTGAGGAGTGTAGAACACAACTTTATGTACATGGAAAAATAGTTTGCATCATTTGATTTTCAACTTTGGGATTTACTTTGGAACTTGCATTAATTTGAATGTCCTAAGACTTTTATTTACCAGTATTCCTCCAACTCAGTCCCACTCTTATTAAATCTAGGGTTTCTTGTCTGACTGTTTGAGCACCTACTGTTGTCTTGTTGGATACAACTGGTGATAATAGAATAAATATTGGGAAGAAAAACCTTCAGCGATAAAGGGGTTAAACATAAAATTAGGTAATTGATCAGTTCTTGTTTTTCATTCTGGAAAAAGTCGATTTAAATTGTGGGAGACTTGATGATATTTTGTCCCTGTGGAAAAGTAAGATCTAATGTACCGATTTCAAAGTAATATAGAGATCAGGTAGAGTTTCCAGATATCATTATGTAATACCACCCACCCTCAATACGGACAGCATGAACTGTGCATAGTCTACCGTGCAGATAGCGTGCAGACTATGTAAATTCTAGAAATTACTTTTTTGTATTCATTACTTTTTCTGAGCTGATCCACTTCTAAAAACTTTTTATTTAAATTTATGCTGTTTGATCCAATTTATACCTGACATTTCTCTTTTTCATATGAAATATAATTAACTAATTGTACAAATTTATCAATCTGTCTGTTTGTCAAAGTCCAGCCTTTAAGTTAGACAATCCCCAGCTATACTTCGAGGGCTCCATCTCTATTTCAGTTCTTTTGCCTCTGATTCTCATCTAGCCTATTCTTTTCCTCATTGCTTAAAATGTTTTTTCTGTGTTTACTCTTTATATTGCAAGGTCAAACAGGTTTCATCGCTTCATTGATTATGATTAAAATTTCTCATTTATAAAACAAACCCATACGCTAGGTTTGGATTCAAGTTTTTATACTCAGTTTAACACAGGTTATGGAAGCAAGACTTTATTTTTCTTCGTGTGTGTGGGGGGGGTGGTGGGGGGGGTGGTGGTGGTGGCTGGCCAGTACGAGGATTCGAGTGATTCGAGTAAGACTTTAAAAGAGCACTAAAAACATGGCTCGTGGCATGGCAACATTCCATCTGAGATTTAGGTTTCATGATAGTTAAAACCCCTTGGACAGATGTGAGACAATCCAAGCCAGAGGACCAGTTAAACCAGATGTTACAATTAAAAATAGACAATTTGCCTCTAGTGTCTGACATTACTAAAATCTTGCTCCTTACACAGAAGTGAGGATGTGAGCGAGAGAGGCTGCCCCCCCACGGGCTTTTCTGGGCTTGGGGCTCTTGGACGAACCGCTGCGCTTACCCGGGATCCCGAGGCAAGACGCAGGAACCATTGACGCCGCGGTAAGAAGGGGGGCGCTCGTGAGCCTGGAAAGATCTCTGTTGCTTGGGCTCCCAGAAGCCGCCTGACGCAACCGCCCAAGCCTGAGGTAATGGAGCAAACAGCTCTGGGTCTGTCAGCAACAGCCTTCCCCAGGCCCGGGGTCGTTCCACTACGAAGGGTTGTGTGTCATTGGAAATCAACCGGTCAGGCAGCAGCTGAATTGCCTTCCCTCAGGTCCAAGGTGGAACCATGTCCTTTCTCAGCCTCGAAGTTGAAATAACTGAAGGAAAGGACTCTCGGCCACAAGATGTCATTCACAGAAAGCCGTTTTAATACCATAGTCGACTCTGCTGGTGGTGCGAGTGTTTTCTCTGTGTGTTTGTTTGCATATCACATATATCATAGAGGGTGCGGATCATGTCATATATATCTGTATGTACATGTGCGGATCTGCACATTAGATATAAGAGTGACTCAAGTACATTTTTTTTTTTTTTTTCTGAATCTGACCTGAATTAAAAGTAAAATCTCCATTGGTCTGGAAGAAAAGGGCCAAAGTATTCAAAGTATTTCCTAAACAACTAACGATGTGTTTATTTTATTATTGCAAGATTTAGCAAGTAAAAATACAGGACGCAGTTAAATTTAAATAACAGATAAACCGCAAATACTGTTTTGGATGAGTATGTACCATTCAATATTTGGGGAAAAGTTACACTAAACACATTATTTGTACTTTATCTCAAATTCAACTTTAACAGTGGGTCCCGTATTTTATCTGACAAGATGACTTCCCTTTCCTCAGAATCAGCCAAATAAAAAATTTGATCCTTTTTCAACTTTCTAACTACTTCCCGTTGGTTCTTCTACGAGCTACTGTATCGCGGACATAAAAAGTAAAATTTACCGTTCTAAAAATTCAAACAATCCAAAAAATTCCAGATCAGAAGGAACAAATCTTCCCACATCCCATGACAAACAAATAATCAACGTTGACTGCGAGCATCCTCACAGACATCTCTTTGCATACAAAAATAAGAAAGGAAGAGTACTTGATGCATTCATGCAGAGAAGGAATTCAAAAAGACTGGAATCGTACTACATATTCCCCTTAAAGGTAAAAAGGGGTTAATTTCAATTTTATTTCATCTAACCACAGAAATAGAAACCAAATAGATTGAAACAGGAGTTGAACTTCAGGAAAATGTTTCTTGACCACAAGAAGTATTATTTTCATAAAGTCCCATTTTGTTTCTTTAGGATAGCCTGATCTTACCAGGCTGTTACTCTGTCCCTTGAGGCATAATGCTTCTTATGACTCGCCCAAGCAACCCGCACTTTATTAAGAAGAGCTGGAAAATGTGCCAGAAAGAAGGGTTGAGTCAGGTGGGTTCTAAACCTTCCTTATTAACTCATTTGTTCATTAGCTAGATTTAAGCATTCCACAGTGTATATATACTGCAAAACCTCATGTTGTACATGATAAGTACGTAAAATTTTATATGTCACTTAAAAAAAACCCATAAGGATACACAAGGGAGCTGTTGGAGGCAATGAATTTGTTTATCATCTTGATAGTGGTGATGGTAACACGAATGCGTCCTCAAACTCACCAAACTGTATACATTAATTATATTCAGCTTTCTGTATATCAATTATACCTCAGGAAAGCTCGAAAAAGATAAAAACCACTTTATTACCACGAGATTTCTCGTCTTAGACACTCACAAGGTCTTGGTCCTCAGTAGTCAGAGATTTGAGATAAGGTTAGAGAAACAGCCAGGGCCTAAGGGTGGGGAACAAAACATATATGGGAACAGGACTTATAATGAGGAAGAACAGGGCAGAACGATGGCATTCTAGAATTGTTGGCTTTGGAAGTTCATTCAATCACATTCTACCTCTCCAGAGTTTCGGAAATTGCCTAAAATTAACTTGTCAGGCAGAGATTGTTCATTGGCAACCACAGGCCAAACAGTGTCTGCAGATCTGTTTTGCATGGCCATCAGAGTGTCAATAAAACATATTTGAATTACTTGCTGACATTTAAAGATTGAAAGGGTTTAGATAAACCTTTTGGTTGAGAGTCAATCTTGAAAAACTGGAAAACCCAGCAGTCCTGGCCTCACATTTCCTCCTGGCTCCCCATTCCGTCCCAGCATCACTGAGCAGGAGGTGAGTAATGGCCATCTTCTGTGGAGGAGACATATACTTTCCCAGATTGCCACAGTCCCCGCCCTACTTGTTTCCCTCATTTTGCTCTCCTCTGACCATCTCAGGGTTTAATTTTGCAACCATCATCACTTTTTAAACAAATATTTGGTAAATTATGGAAAATTTCAAACACATACGTATGAGGGGTGACTCATAAAATGAGTCTCCATATAGGTCTCACTCAGTTTCAACAATTATCATTCATATCCAATCTTGGGTCATCAATACCCTTACCCATTCTCCAATACACTTGCCTCCACCCATGGATTGTTTTGAAGCAAATCCAGACATCATATGATCAGTAAATGTTTCAATGTGTACCTTTAAGAGGTAGATCATTTTCGTATACATAACCACAGTATCATTATCACAGCCAAAATATAAACAATTGTTTACTGTCATCGAATATCCACTCTGCTCACTTTTAAAAATGTCTCTCCGTGTTGTTCACTTTATCTGATTTCCTTTCTCTCTATTTGGCAAGAGAGGACAAATGGGAAAGTGTTCATCTGGGAAGTTGGGTGGGGAATAGAAACATTTATAGGACCCTCAAAATTCTTAAAAATAATGAATGAAATGTTTTTATGTGTGCATTACACATTGATTCCTTTATGTTTCTTCTGATTTTTTTGAAACATGTCTGATATTTTTCACCACTGGACATACTCCAAACACATCAGTCGGGCTATGACTGTCATGGTTCTTTAATGGGACAACAGAGATGTAGCCAGTTAAGTGACTCGTTTAGGGTTGCAAAGATAGTAATAGAGCTGCAGCAAGAACCCTGACAGCCTGACTCCTAATCAGACCTCTTTCTGTTATGCCATATAGGAAAGTTAAGACGACAGAATATAATGATAGGAGACAGTGCAGAATAATAGTAGCAAACATTTCTGCATGCTTACCCTGTGGCTGGGCATTGTGGGGGTAAACTTACATATATTGTCATTTATTCTCACCAATTCCATGACATAATATTCTCATCTTACAGAGAAAAAGGATGAAACCAACAGGTTAGGAAAATTGCCCAGATGCAAACAACTGAAAAGTGGCAGAGCTGGAATTGGAAGCCAGATAGGTCTAACTGTGCCAGCCCAGTGCATGACCGCTATATTAAATTTGACAAAGCATGGGTTCTAGAGGCTGACTTGGCTTCAATTGCAGAAATGTTGTCTTATTGGCTTTTCATAGAGTTTGGATATGTTGCCCTTCCCAAAGCTCATGTTGAAATCTGATCCCCAACGTGGCACCATTGGGAGCCATTTGAGTCATGAGGGGTGGATCCCTTATGAGTAGATAAATGTCCTGGGGGGGGGGGGTGTAGTGCGTGAGTTCTCGCTCTATAATTCCCGCCAGAGCTGGTTGTTTAAAGGAGCCTGGCACCTCCCCTCCCTCTCTCTCTTGCTTCCTCTCACCATGTGATCTGCTTCCACCTACTGGCTGCCCTGCCAGTTTCCACCATGAGTGGAAGCAGCCTGAATCCCACACCAGATGCAGCTGTCCCAGAAACATGAGTCAAATAAATGTCTTTTTGTGGGGAGCTGCCCACGTTACACCGTAATCGCCATTACAAGATGGCGCCGGCCGACACTGACAATCGGCAAAAACAAGTCTAGAGCGCATGTGCTGGGAATTTCCCCACCTCTAGTCTCTGCCTCTCCCGTGGCGTCATCTGGGCTGATGCACGACCGCCAGTCAGAGGGGGACACGTCCTAGGCGAGGGACTGTCTCTATATAAGGGGCGCGGCTCCCCTCGCTCGGGGTCTCCATTTTTGGCAAGCTTATGCTCTCCCTCTCAAGATGCATTAAAGCTGATCTGCAGAAGGATCCTTTGTGTGCCGCGTCGTTCTTGCTGGCGAGACGGTAGCGCGGGACATCTGGTGCCGAAACCCGGGAAAAAACTTGTGACATCGTCAGCACCTTCGGAGACCCCCTGGTGACAGGGAGGATTCAGAACTGCAGGAGGGTAAGTTCAGAGAGGTGTGTCTGTTCTTGGTCTGGGGTGAATTCGGTTAGATTACAAGGTTTTAGACTCATCCCTTGGTGTGGTCAGACTGACGTAGATACGCAGCTGCACCTGAGACCCGTGTGAGCCTCTCGTACATAAGGGAGCGGTGTGTCTCACAGCGCCTCCTAAAGCAGGGCGCGTTATGGGTTCTACGCAGTCTATGGTTACCGCGTTAGAGGCTGTGCTGAGACAACATGAGATCAAAGTAGGGGGCCGTGTGCTCAAAAATTTTGTAAAAGAGGTAGATCGTGTAGCGCCGTGGTTTGCTTGTTCCGGCTCCTTGACTTTGAGCTCTTGGAACAAACTAGGCAGAGACCTTGACCGCAAGTACGCGGAGGGAGACCTCCGTCAGGGCACCAAGACCATTTGGAAGTTTATTAAAAATTGCTTAGAAGATGAGGGCTGTAAACCGGTAGTGATAGTAGGGCAAAATACATTAGAGGAGGTCCAAGACAGCATGTCAGAAACTGAACGGAGTGAGAGGATGGGTACCCGCAAGAGGAGAGACGTCTCCTATAGAAAAAAGTGCCCTCCCGGTAAGTCTACGGACGAGGGAGAGATTCTAAACCATCAAAGTGATGTTCCCGGAAAATCTGCCGGGGAGGAAGGGGTTTTAAACCCCCACCAAAAGAGAAAAAACAAAAGAGAGCTTTACCCTGTAGGAGAGCTGAGGGCCATAGACCAAGGGTTGGAGGACTTAAATCTACATGAACCCGACTCTGACTCCCTCAGCCCTAGCGAGGAGTCCGATTTAAAGGAGGAAGCTGGGGGCATGCCACCTTTGAGTGGAATACGTCCGAGACTTTTGAGTCTTCTGTTTCTGTCCAAAGGTACGGACAAAATACGTCTGTACCATCGACACCAGTCTGCCTTTTCCCCCCTTTCGTGTTTATTTTAGTTCAGGATGCAGTACAGGAAAATCAGATTACTTGCACCAATGAATCCTGCTTTTATGCACAGTGTTGGAATGCTACTGGGTTTAAATTGGCTGTGATTGCGCGAATGCCTAGGTGGGTTCCCGTTCCTGTGGAGGCCCCTAATGCTATGTCCTTATTCAGGCAAAAGAGGGATTTTGGTTTCACCGCAGCAATTGTTACCGCTGTCTCCTTGGCGGCAGCTGCAGCTACAGCTGCGGCTGTGTCTTTGGGTACCACGGTTCAGACTGCCTCCACATTAAATAATTTGTCCTCTTCTGTTGCTCAGGCCCTGAACACACAAGCTGCGATAAATGCTCAGTTAAAGGGAGGATTAATGGTGGTTAACCAGCGGGTAGATCTAGTACAGGAACAAGTAGATGTTTTGTGGCAAGTAGCACAGTTGGGGTGTCAGTGGAAATATTCAGGATTATGTGTAACCAGCATCCAATATGAAAATTTTACCAGGGCGGCAAATTTGTCTCATCAATTGTCTAAGTATCTTTTAGGAAACTGGACAGGGAACTTTGACGACCTGATGCAAGAACTGCGCTATGCCATCGTGTCTGTGAATTCAACAAGAGTGGATGCCTCCTTTTCAGCTGGACTGTCCTCCTGGATCACAACTGCCATGGCACATTTCAAGGAATGGGTGGGGGTGGGGTTGTTTGGGGCGGCCCTCTGCTGTGGACTAGTGTTCCTTCTTTGGCTGGTCTGTAGGCTGAAAGCCCAAACACAAAAAGACAAGGTGGTCATTGCCCAAGCACTTGTGGCTCTGGAGCAAGGAGCCAATCCCGATATTTGACTATCTATGCTCAAAGACTAGTCCCCCCCCCTCTTTTCGGCTGGCCTCCCTGAAAACTGATCAGTGGGGTTCGCCCTGGCTCGTGCTGGCCCACAATTCACAATTCAGAGTCCGCTCCAGTAGATCCAGAGACGGGCAACTTCCCCCCAGACGTGTGCCGACCTAAGACATGGTGCCTGGTGGCGATAGGGTTAACCTTTGACGGGTAAGGTCACGGCCTGAGGTGGGTCGACCTAAGACAGGACTACTGGCTAGACATGTTGTGGCCAATGAGCTTGCTCCAGCCTCTTAATGTAATAAGAAAGGGGGAGATGTGGGGAGCTGCCCACGTTACACCGTAATCGCCATTACAAGATGGCACCGGCCGACACTGACAATCGGCAAAAACAAGTCTAGAGCGCATGTGCTGGGAATTTCCCCACCTCTAGTCTCTGCCTCTCCCGTGGCGTCATCTGGGCTGATGCACGACCGCCAGTCAGAGGGGGACACGTCCTAGGCGAGGGACTGTCTCTATATAAGGGGCGCGGCTCCCCTCGCTCGGGGTCTCCATTTTTGGCAAGCTTATGCTCTCCCTCTCAAGATGCATTAAAGCTGATCTGCAGAAGGATCCTTTGTGTGCCGCGTCGTTCTTGCTGGCGAGACGGTAGCGCGGGACATCTTTTCTTTATAAATACCCAGTTTCAGGAATTCTGTTATAGCAACACAAAAACAGACTAATACAGCTCTGTAACCAGGACCAAAAGTTTCTTCTTCTATGATTGGAGATACTACTACTTCACTATTTGGATTTATTTGAACATCAAGTAATATCATTTCAAGAGATTATTACATTGCCTGCCACAAAATAGATGAAAACTACTAATAAAATGGTGTGTGTGTGTGTGTGTGTGTGTGTGTGTGTGTGTGTGTGTGTGTGTGTGTGTGTGTGTGAAGATTACGACAGTACTATCTCCACCAATAGGCCTCAGCAAATGGAAATTGTAACCAGTTCCTTACCCAGCCCCTTGAACAAGTCCCATCATATGCTACCTCAACAATATGTGGTTCAAGGTCAGTTTCTATACATTTAACGTGATTTTTTTTAAGTAAAAGGGAATTCTAAGTCTAATTCTATGAATGTTAATTGATTAAGGCACAAGAATTCTGCTTTGGAAGTTCAGAACATCAGACTTTTAGAGCTAGACGACTTGTTGTCCATGATTCTAACAGGGAACTTACCAGACACATGAAAACTAATGCCAAGTGGTTATAAGAAATCTTTTCTGGGATATAAAGGAAAAGTCTCCAGCTGAAGAAGTCTTTGGATGGTGTAAAATTTTTATGAATCTGATCACCATGGGGAGAAAAACGGAGAGTATGATTTCAATCTCCTTTCCCTACTTTTTTCCCTTTTCTGTCCTTTTTTGAGTATCACCAGACTGCCAAGTGCTTCAGTGTGAATGTAGAAGGACCAACAAGGACGAGCAGTAGACAAACCGGCACAAAATATGACAAACAGAAGCAATTACCAACTGAATGTGCACTGAAACCTGAAACTCAGTGCACAACACAATGGGAGCAATAGCAAAGGAAGGAAAATCTCAACAGAAGAGGAAAAAAGCCTCCACTTGACCAACGTGCATGCATGGGTGAATGGTGCATTCATGGACTTTGCTTACTCTCACCAGGGCCTGGGGCCTTTGGGGTAGCAATAAACTCCTCTCTGCAAAAGCCACACATTAAATGCAATTGCTTTGCTACTGCCTGACATCCACAATTGTGGGAGACACCCACAATAGGAGAGAAGACAGAAATGAAAAGCAGCGGACGGGCTGGCAGAAATAGAACCATCCTTCCAGCCTTCAGGCTGGAAACACAAGCATTGTAAAGCTGGCCTACAATTAATTCCTGTGAGAGGAAATTCTCCTGTAACCGTGGCTCCTTACCTGCAGACACTTAAATCACTTCACAGTGGCCATGGGGTTCACAATTACCACATATTCTTCTTTTTGGAGGGAGTATTTTTCTTCTTCTTTTCATGTGGTAAAATATAAATAACATAAAATTTGCCATTCTGACCATTTTAGCTGTATAATTAACTGGTATTAATTACACTGGCACTTCTAACAGAAAACTACCTTAAAGAAGCCTTGCATCGCTAGAGATGAGAACTTACGAATTTTAAAAAGTGGGCCTTGCTTCCTTCCTGATACCCATTTGACTTGATAAAATTGTGCTTACTGTAGTGTTATCATTAAACACATTAAAATTTTAATTCTCTCAGATCAGTAATCTGTATTTGATACATACACAGTAATACTCTTTGAATAATAATATTTAATTACTACAACATCCCATTGCCCGACCATATCAGAACTTGCTTAAGAGTTTTGTTTAGCCCCTCACTTCTAACAGTCTTCCTTCTTTCAGTAGGCTTTCTATTCATCAAAGCCTTAGAATCGTACTCTATTTTAACTAAGATATCTTCTGAAGGTAAATTAAAAAGCCCTTTTCTTATTCCTCACTCACTGCTACCACGTGTGCACGCATGTACACACACACACACACACACACACACACACACACACACACACACACACACACACACACACACACACACTGTGAATTTCCCTTGTTGTTAAGTATGAAGTCCAGCCTACTCTTTCTTGTTATGTTGATGAAGTAAAACAGTGTTAAATTCTGAACATCCGGCCTAACAAAAAACTCCTCCTTTCTCATCCAAATTGAATTATTATTCATTGTTTTAGAAATACAATGCCATTCTTGAAATTTAGCTATTTATGTAAAGGCAGAAAGAACAATATTGTTGAAAGTTATAGCTCTACTTACTCATGTTACCTTATATTTGTATAGTATTTTATAACTTATAACAAAAGTATTTCATAACCAGATGTGGGCCACAAAAAAGAAGTGGTAATTTAGCAAATGATAAATCAGATTTATACAGTAGGTTGGAGGACCACAAGTGATATAGTTTGTAGATTTTTTTTTTCTTTTTTCAGAATGTCTTAAATCATAGGTCTTGTTATAAATAACCTGCTCAAATAAATATTTTTAAAATCCGTAATGTTGTTCAACTGTTTTAATTTAAAATAAGATAATTTAAAAATATTTCATATAGGTGTTTAATCAGGAAGGAGAATTCGTGCTGAAGTTTGGCTCAAATGGAGAAGGAAATGGGCAGTTTAATGCCCCAACAGGTGTAGCAGTGGACTCAAATGGAAACATCATTGTGGCAGACTGGGGAAACAGCAGGATCCAGGTAGATTAAAATGCTAATTTATATGTTTAGAGTGGTTGGTATTTGTTAAAAGTGAAGAATTGGCTGTCCCCAAACTGAAATGTTTTCCATTCTCCATTGGTTATAAGCCCATAGATAATCTCACCAGAAGGAAAAAACTAAGCAAGGTGGAATAGAACTAAGGCAACATATCGGCAGAGGAAAGCCCTTTAAGTCAGAGGTTAAAAACCTCTGTATGTACCCCACAAACTTCCAAAGGGTTTGTGGCTACAATTCAGGAAGTCCATTGAGCAAAAATATTACATTAACCTCTAACTGAAAATTATCATTTCCCTTAATTAAGAATATAGGCAACCATCAAAGTAGTTTTGGGACTTTGTCACCAAGAAAAGCACCAAAATTTTCTTATTATATTACAGTTGTTGAAGACATCTCTAATTATTTATTATTTATGTTCATCACTGCTTCAAAGTTACAATAATTATTATGCCCATCACTATTTCTTGTTATTTGATGTGCTCACTAAAAAAGCACACATATTACTATATCATAATTTGTTAATATTTTGATAACTACATTTTAATAAGATCCCATTTATAATCCCATGTATTCTGTTTTATGCATTTGAAAACATTATTTTGTGAAATAACGCTTGAGTCAAAGACGAAGCCTCAAGGAAGATTTTAAAATATAATGGACTGAATGAAAATGCAAATATAGCATATCAAAATCTGTGAAATTTAGCAAAAACAGTGCTGAGAGGGAAATTAATAGCACTAAATGCTTACATTAGAAAAAAGGGAAAGTCTCAAATCAATAAGCTATAGGGCTAGCTGGTTATCTCAGTTGGTTAGAGCATGGTATCATAACACCAAGTTCAAGGGTTCAGATCCCGTAACCGGCCAGCCACCAACAAAAAAAATTAAGCTCTCATTTCCAAAAGCTAGAAAAAGAAAAGCAAAACAAACTCAAAGCAAAGAGAAGGAAGGAAACATTGAAGAGAGGATCAGAAATCAATGAAATTCAAAACAGAAAAACAATAGAGAAAATGAGACAGCAAGTTTGTTCTTTGAAAAGATCAATAAAATCAACAAACCTCTAGCAAGACTGACAAAGAAAAAAGAGAAAAGACAAAAAACTAATATTATAACAGACCCTGCAGACATCAAAAGCATCATAAGGGAATTCTGTGAACAACTCTCTCTATATAAATGTGACAACTTATATGAAATGGACAATTACTCAAAAAATACAAACTCTACAACTCACCCAATTGAGATAAGTAATTTGAGTAGTCCTCAAAGTATTAAGAAGTATTAAGAACATTTAATTCATAATTTTAAAGCTCCCTAGAAAGAAATGTCTTCATTCAAATGGTTTCACAGGAGAATTCTACCAAACATTTAAAGAATTAGCACCAATTCTACACAATTCCTTCCAGAAAATAGAAGACAAACTTCCAAACTCACTTTCCAACTCAGCCTCTGAAGCCATGATACCAAAATCAGACCAAAACAGTACAAAAAAGAGAATTACAAACTAATATTCCTTATAAATATAAATGTAAAATTTCTTAACAAAATATTAATAAATAGAATTCAAGAATATCTAAAAATCCCTCATGACCAAGTGGGGTTTATTCCAGGGATGCGAGTCTGGTTCAGTATTTGAAAATCAGTCTGTGTAATCCACCGTATTTAAAAGTCTGAAGAAAAAAAGTCATATGTGCATATCTATTGATGCAGAAAAATCATTTGACAAAATTCAATACCCATTTATGAAAAAACTCTAAGAAAACTACAAACAGAAATTCTTGCAACTTGGTGAAGAACACCCGTGAAAACCTGCAGCTAATACCATATACAGGGGTCCGAACCCTTCACCTTGGTGTTATAACACTGTGCTCTAACCAGCTGAGTTAACTGGCCAGTGCATAACATCATACTTAATAATGAAAGTCTGCATGCTTTCCCTGTAAGTTTGGGAACAAGGCAAGGATGTCTGCTCTCACCATTCTTATTCAATGTATTCTTGGAAGTTCTAGCCAGCACAATAGGGAAAGAAAAGGAAATAAAAAGCTTACAAATTGAAAAGGAAGAAATTTAAAACTCTATTTGTAGATAACATGATTGTTTTCATAGAAAATACCAAGGAATCTACAAAAAAGTTCCTAGAACTAATAGGTGAGTTCAGCAAGATCACAGAATAGAAAGTCAACATACAAAAATCAATTGTATTTCTATATACTACCAATGAACATATGGAAATCAAAATTAAAAGTACAATACCATTTACAAACACTGAAAAAAATGGAATATCTACATGTAATAATGAAGCATATCCAATATGTGTATGCTGAAAACTATAAAATACTGATGAAAAAAAATCAAAGAAAATCTAAATAAATGGAGACAAACCGTTCATGGATTGCAAAACTCACCAAAGATGTCAGCTGTCCCCAAACCGATGTACAGGTTTAACACAAAATCTCAGCAGGACTTTTTGTAGATATAGGCAAGATTATTTTAAAATGTATATGGCAAGGCAAGAGAACTAGAATAGCTAAAACAATTTTGAAAAAGAATAAAGGAGAAGAATCACTCTAATTTTGTGACTTGCTATATAGATTGTAATAAAGAAGACTGTGTGGTATTGGTGGAGGGATAGACACAAACATCAATGGAATGGAATAGAGAACACAGAAATAGCCCCTACGCATGTACAGCCAACTGATTTTTGACAAAAGTACAAAAGCAATTCAGTGGAGGAATGATAGCCTTTTCAACAAATGGAGCTGGAGTACATAAGATATCCACAAAGGGGGGGGGGGGAAGAAGACGAACCTTACCTTATACAAAAAATTAACTCAACATGGGTCACAGATTTAAGTGTAAAATGTAAAACTATAAAACTTTTAGAAAATAATGTTTTAGAAGATAAACTTTTAGAAGAATTTGAGAACATCTTTGAGACCTAGGGTGTGGTGAAGAATTTCTAGACATGATACCAAAACTACAGTCCATAAAAGAAAAAATCAATAAATTGGACTTCATCAAACTTAAAAGTTTTTGCTCTGTGAAAGACCCCAATAAAAAGATAAAAAGACAGACAACAGACTGGGAGAAAATATTTACAAACCACGTTTCTGACAAAAGACTTATACCTAGAATATGTTAAGACTCAACAGTAAACTCAGCAGTAAAATAACCAAGCAATCCAATTAGAAAATAGGAAAAAGACGTGAAGAGAAATTTCACTGAAGAGGATATATGTGAAAAGATGTTCAATATCACTAGACATTAGGGAAGTGCAAATTAAGATCATGATGAGATAATACTGCACACTTATTAGAATAGCTAAAATTTAAAATATTGATAATGCCAAATACTGGTGAACATGTGGAGAAATTAGATCTCTCATACATTGCTAGTGGGAATGTAAAATAGCACAGTCAGCCCTGAAAATAGTTTGGCAGTTTCCTAAAAAAAAAAACATACTGGGCCGGCCCCGTGGCTCACTCGGGAGAGTGTGGCGCTGGTAGTGCCAAAGCCGTGGGTTCGGATCTCATATAGGGATGGCTGGTGCGCTCACTGGCTGAGCGTGGTGCGGACCACACCGTGCCAAGGGTTGCGATCCCCTTGCCCGTCAAAAAAATAAAATTAAATAAATAAATAAACATATACTTACCATACAACCCAACATTTGCACTCCTGGGCAATTTATACCAGAGAAATGAAAACTTATGTCCACACAAAAACCTGTACATTGTCATTCATAGATAGTATATTTGTAATAGCCAGAAACTGAAAGTAACCAAGATGTCCTTCAATAGATTTATGGCTAAACAAACTGGTATTCCATGCTATGGAATACTACTCAGCATCAAAGTGGAGCAGACTAATGATACCGTCAACAACTGGGCTGCATCTCAAGGGCATTATGCTGAGTGAAAAAAGACACTTTCAAAAGGTCACATACCGTATGATTCCATTTATATTACACTCTTGAGATGACAAAATTAGAAGGAAAACAGATTAGTGGTTGGCAAGGGTTAGAGATGGTAGGGGGAAGGGGAGTGGCACTTCCTCAATGTCTAGTGATATTGAACATCTTTTCACATATATCTTCTTCAGTGAAATTTCTCTTCATGTCTTTTTCCTATTTTCTAATTGGATTGCTTGGTTATTTTACTGCTGAGTTTACTCTTGAGATTAGATCTTCATGGTGATGGAAATTTCTGTACGCGATTGTGGTGGTGGTTACACAACTCTACACATGTGATAAAATGATGTACAACTGTACCATACATCCCAAAGTCAATTTGTTGAGTTTTACATGGTACTGTAGTTACAGAAGATTGGGGGAAGCTGGGTGAAGGGTACTATCTTTGCAACTTCCTATGCATCTACCATGATTTCAAAATTAAAAGTTAACAGCAACAAACAAAAAAGAATAACAGCAATAATTTTATGTTGTTATGGTTTAAGAATAATGATGTCATGAATGTCATTTGGCATTTTGGTTGAGTATAAAAAAATAATAAAACTGTTTACATTCTGGGTGCTCGGGGAGGGGGGAAGCGTTAAAACACAATTCTGAGATGGAGTCTGTAGTCTTTGCCAAACTACCAGAGGGGTCCCTGACACAAAAAAGTTTGAATTTTACTCTAAATTAAGGACAAACCTTCCAAATCCTTGAATTGAAGAAAAACTATTTCTTCTTTTCTCCTGTTTCTGTGTGTACACATCTGCATAGACCTAACCATATATTTACAGATGGCACTATTCATCCTTGTTCACGCGACCCTGTGCCATGCACCTGAGAACCCTGAGTACTCTGGTTAAATCTAGCAGCATTCAGACATCACTGTGAGGACAGCAGCAATCAGCAGTTTGATATAGGTATCTACTTCTCAGAAAAAGAACTGATGGGCCGGCCCGTGGCTCACTCGGGAGAGTGTGGTGCTGATAATACCAAGGCCACGGGTTCGGATTCCATATAGGAATGGCCGGTTAGCTCACTGGGTGAGTGTGGAGCTGACGACACCAAGTCAAGGGTTAAGATCCCCCTACCGGTCATCTTATATGGGATTAAAAAAAGAAAGAAAGAAAAGAAAAAGAACTGAGACTAGAAATGTAATACTAAATGCTTTTATTTTTCTAATATATTTATCTTGTTTTATTATCCCAGTATCGAAAGAGGCACTCCATATCTCATGAGAAGTATATCAGGAATCTGATATACTATGAAGACCAGAAGCCAGGCAGGGAACTAAGTTCACAGAGGAGTTCTGTACAGGACCATGGGTGCTAAGCTGTTGGTATTGTGGCCCTCGCAGCACCTACCTTGTTACACTGCCTTTTAAAACACCATACAGGCCAAACAAAATGGTCAAAAGAAACCAGTCTGGGCCTTGTGAAGGAGGAAAAGTGTAAAGGCATGGATTTTTTCCTTTTATTTCATTGTAACAGAAGCTTACAGACCAAAAGAAGACCACTTCATATCCAAGACATATGTTGAACCATTGACTTCTTACAACTCACTCTTCTGAAAAGGAAAAAAAAAAAAAGGTCTCTATTTTCTTGTTATTACTCAGGACCATTCCTGTGCAGTCTAGTTGATTTTTCTCCCTAATGATTGGGGATTAAAGGGAGATGTGAGGCTGGAAGGGGAAGAAGTTTGAGAAAAAGGTCAATTCATTTTTCAAGCACCATCCAGGTTCATTCCTACCAATCCTTGTTATGACCACTGTGGGAACACGAGTGAGATCTCACAGCCAATGGTATGTGCTGTGTCAGTGACTCAGCGCATAGAGGGGAGGAGAAAAAGCAAGGTAAGTGGAGAGAAGGATTGAATGAATATGTGATAGTGATCTAAACAAACCTAGGGGTTACTTATATGCTTTTATATTAAAAACATTAGCATCAAGTGTTTTCTAAATCATATTTCATCATATTACTATAACTTTTCTTATAACTTTCTGACTTTATATTTTTTATAGGTTTTTGATGGGAGCAGATCATTTTTATCCTACATTCACACATCTGCCGACCCACTCTATGGACCCCAAGGTCTGGCCCTAACTTCAGACGGTCATGTTGTGGTTGCAGGCTCTGGAAATCACTGTTTCAAGGTCTACTGATACTTACAGTAATGGTGGGCAGCTGGACACCCCCTTACAAAGGTCCTGCACTATAAACTGGAATGGATTTCTCCATGCGGGACCAGATTACGATTAGACTTTCCATGCTAAAAGGAATCATTGGTGAACTTTCCAAGGTTATTTCTGAATGCAACAATTTCCATAAAAACTGCTTATCCAATTTCCGTAATTCACCTTTAGTGTTAAAAAAAAAAATCTCTTCTATTGAATCTATGTGAAGTATGGCTTATAGGACAGGATTTATGTAGTCAAACTAATTTTGCAAATCAAACCCTTAAAAAAACCCTGGAATATGTAAAGATATTTGTTAATCTTGTGAATGGTAGCTTTTGAACAGAGCTTCCAAAAACAAAACAAAACAAGAACAAAATCTGTTGTAGTTATATACTTAACCTAGGTCACAAGACCCAGGGAATCTTCTAACCTCACTTTTACAATAGGTATAACTCTTGTGACATTTTTTTGATTATCAACAACTACATATAAATTACTTTAGAAAAAATAAGGCTGTCTTGCCAAATCCTCCCAGCTCTGATTAGCCGGCCTCTTGAGTTTAGCACTTAGGAATTAATGCAAATTTCCCAACCTTTCTGGGAAATTTGTGTTCTTTTCACCTTCTCTTTCCTGTTCACCTAGTATCAGAAAACAAAGTACATCTTCAGGGGAACCTGAAATTCCTAATGCTTTGAAAAGCATATTACAAAAGTAATGCTACTTTTTTTTTTTTTTTTTTTTTTTTTTATTCAACATGTGTTTATTGAACCCTAACCCATGCTATGCCTTGTTATAACAATGGGGATGCAGCGGAGAATTTTGAAAGTCCCTGTTCTCGTGGAATCTACGTTCTGGTGGGAGGTGGAGGAACACAAACAATAAACAAATATATAAACAGGTAATATACCCAGTAAAGATAATGTATGAAGACAAATAAAGATGATAAAAACTGTCTGAGGCGGGGAGTACTACTTTATGTAGTGGGTGGTCAAGAAAGACCTCGCTGGTAGATGGTTGCCAAATTTAGTAAACGAAGATACAGGAATGCCCAGTTAAATTTGAATTTCAGATAAACAACAAGGTCTTTTCCAGTATAATTTCATTCCATGCAATATTTGGGACATACATATGCTGATACAAGCCTACTCTTACTAAATGACATTTTTTTTTTAATGTTTTTGATATATATTTTTTTTAATTTTATTTTGTCGATATACATTGTAGCTGATTATTGCTCCCCATCACCAAAACCTCCCTCCCTTCTCCCTCCCCCCCTCCCCCCCAACAATGTCCTTTCTGTTTGCTTGTCGTATCAACTTCAAATAATTGTGGTTGTTATATATTCTTCCCCCCCCCCCCCGGTTTGTGTGTGTGTGTGTGTGTGAATTTATATATTAATTTTTAGCTCCCTCCAATAAGTGAGAACATGTGGTATTTCTCTTTCTGTGCCTGACTTGTTTCACTTAATATAATTCTCTCAAGGTCCATCCATGTTGTTGCAAATGGCAGTATTTCATTCGTTTTTATAGCTGAGTAGTATTCCATTGTGTAGATGTACCACATTTTCCGTATCCACTCATCTGATGATGGGCATTTGGGCTGGTTCCAACTCTTGGCTATTGTAAAGAGTGCTGCGATGAACATTGGGGAACAGGTATACCTTCGACTTGATGATTTCCATTCCTCTGGGTATATTCCCAACAGTGGGATGGCTGGGTCGTATGGTAGATCTATTTGCAATAGTTTAAGGAACCTCCATACCATTTTCCATAGAGGCTGCACCATTTTGCAGTCCCACCAACAATGTATGAGAGTTCCTTTTTCTCCGCAGCCTCGCCAGCATTTATCGTTCATAGTCTTTTGGATTTTAGCCATCCTAACTGGGGTTAGATGGTATCTCAATGTGGTTTTGATTTGCATTTCCCGGATGCTGAGTGATGTTGAGCATTTTTTCATATGTCTCTTGGCCATTTGTATATCTTCCTTAGAGAAATGCCTACTTAGCTCTTTTGCCCATTTTTTAATTGGGTTGCTTGTTTTCTTCTTGTAAAGTTGTTTGAGTTCCTTATATATTCTGGATATTAATCCTTTGTCAGATGTATATTTTGCAAATATTTTCTCCCACTCTGTTGGTTGTCTTTTAACTCTTTTAATTGTTTCTTTTGCTGTGCAGAAGCTTTTTAGTTTGATATAATCCCATTTGTTTATTTTTCCTTTGGTTGCCCGTGCTTTTGGGGTCGTATTCATGAAGTCTGTGCCCAGTCCTATTTCCTGAAGTGTTTCTCCTATGTTTTCTTTAAGAAGTTTTATTGTCTCAGGGTGTATATTTAAATCCTTAATCCATTTTGAGTTGATTTTAGTATACGGTGAGAGGTATGGATCTAGTTTCATTCTCCTGCATATCGATATCCAGTTATCCCAGCACCACTTGCTGAAGAGGCAGTCCCTTCCCCAGTGAATAGGCTTGGTGACTTTGTCAAAGATCAGATGGCAGTAAGTGTGTGGGTTGATTTCTGGATTCTCTATTCTATTCCATTGGTCAGTGTGTCTGTTTTTATGCCAGTACCATACTGTTTTGGTTATTATAGCTTTGTAGTATAGCTTAAAGTCAGGTAGTGTTATGCCTCCAGCTTTATTTTTTTTGCTGAGCATTGCTTTGGCTATTCGTGGTCTTTTATTGTTCCATATAAATGTCTGAATAGTTTTTTCCATTTCTGAGAAAAATGTCTTTGGAATTTTGATGGGGATTGCATTGAATTTGTATATCACTTTGGGTAGTATGGACATTTTCACTATGTTGATTCTTCCAATACAAGAGCATGGAATATCTTTCCATCTTCTTGTATCCTCTCTAATTTCTCTCAGCAGTGGTTTGTAGTTCTCATTATAGAGATTTTTCACCTCCTTGGTTAACTCAATTCCTAAGTATTTTATTTTTTTGGTGGCTATTGTAAATGGGCAGGCTTTCTTGATTTCTCCTTCTGCATGTTCACTATTGGAGAAAAGAAATGCTACTGATTTTTGTGTGTTGATTTTGTATCCTGCTACTGTGCTGAAATCATTTATCAATTCCAAGAGTTTTTTTGTAGAGGTTTTAGGCTGTTCGATATATAGGATCATGTCATCTGCAAACAGGGACAGTTTGACTTCATCTTTTCCAATCTGGATGCCCTTTATTTCCTTCTCTTCTCTGATTGCTCTGGCTAGTACTTCCAACACTATGTTGAATAGGAGTGGTGAGAGTGGGCATCCTTGTCTAGTTCCTGTTCTTAAAGGAAAAGCTTTCAGCTTTTCCCCATTCAGGATGATATTGGCAGTGGGTTTGGCATATATGGCTTTAATTATGTTGAGATACTTTCCCTCTATACCTAACTTATAGAGGGTCTTTGTCATGAATGAGTGCTGAACTTTATCAAATGCTTTTTCAGCATCTATAGAGATGATCATATGGTCCTTCTGTTTGAGTTTATTAATATGGTGTATCACATTTATTGATTTGCGTATGTTGAACCAACCTTGCATCCCTGGGATGAATCCCACTTGATCGTGATGAATAATTTTTCGTATGTGTTGCTGTATTCTGTTTGCTAGTATTTTATTGAGGATTTTTGCATCTATATTCATCAAGGATATGGGCCTGTAGTTTTCTTTTTTGGTTATATCTTTACGTGGTTTTGGTATCAGGATGATGTTTGCTTCATAGAATGAGTTTGGGAGATTTGTGTCTGTTTCAATCTTTTGGAATAGTTTGTAAAGAATTGGTGTCAATTCCTCTTTGAATGTTTGGTAAAATTCTGCTGTGAATCCATCTGGTCCTGGGCTTTTCTTTGTTGGGAGCCTTCTGATAACAGCTTCAATCTCCTTTATTGTTATTGGTCTGTTCAGATTGTCTACGTCTTCATGGTTCAGTTTTGGGAGCTTGTGTGTGTCCAGAAATTTATCCATTTCCTCCAGATTTTCAAATTTGTTGCCGTATAGTTGTTTATAGTAGTCTCGAATGATTCCTTGTATTTCAGATGAATCAGTTGTAATGTCGCCTTTTTCATTTCTAGTTTTTGTTATTTGAGTCTTCTCTCTCCTTTTTTTTATTAGCAATGCTAATGGTTTCTCAATTTTATTTATCTTTTCAAAAAACCAACTTTTTGATTCATTGATCTTTTGAATTGTTTTTTGGTTTTCAATTTCATTCAGTTCTGCTCTGATCTTAATGATTTCTTTCCGTCTGCTAACTTTAGGTTTGGATTGTTCTTGTTTTTCTAGTTCTTTAAGGTGAAGTGTTAGGTTGTTCACTTGCCATCTTTCTATTCTTCTGAAGTGAGCGTTTAATGCAATAAATTTTCCCCTCAATACTGCTTTTGCAGTATCCCACAGGTTTTGGTATGATGTATCATTGTTTTCATTAGTTTCAATAAACTTTTTGATTTCCTGCTTGATTTCTTCTTGGACCCATATGTCATTAAGTAGAATGCTGTTTAATTTCCATGTGTTTGTATAGTTTCCAGAGTTTCGTTTGTTATTAATTTCTAGTTTTAATCCATTGTGGTCTGAGAAGATACATGGGATAATTCCAATTTTTTTGAATTTATTGAGACTTGATTTGTGACCTAATATGTGATCTATCCTGGAGAATGATCCATGTGCTGCTGAGAAGAATGAATATTCTGAGGTTGTTGGGTGGAATGTTCTGTAGATATCTGCCAATTCCAATTGGTCTAGAGTCTTGTTTAGATCTTGTGTTTCTCTACTGATTCTTTGCCTAGATGATCTGTCTAATATTGACAGTGGAGTGTTCAGGTCCCCTGCTATTATGGTATTAGTGTCTATTTCCTTCTTTAGGTCTAATAGAGTTTGTTTTATAAATCTGGCTGCTCCAACATTGGGTGCGTACATATTTATGATTGTTATGTCTTCTTGATGGATCAGTCCTTTTATCATTAAGTAGTGTCCCTCATTGTCTCTTTTTATGGTTTTTAGTTTAAAGTCTATTTTGTCAGATATAAGAATAGCTACTCCAGCTCGTTTTTCTTTTCTGTTTGCATGGTAAATCTTTTTCCATCCTTTCACTCTTAGTCTGTGTGAATCTTTTTGGGTGAGGTGGGTCTCTTGTAGGCAGCATATAGTTGGGTCCTGCTTTTTGATCCAGTCAGCCAGTCTGTGTCTTTTAATTGGGGAATTTAAGCCTTTAACATTAAGAGTTGTTATTGAAAGGTGTTGATTTATTCCTAGCATTTTATTGGTTGTTTGGTTGTCTTAGGTGTCTTTTGTTCCTTGCTTTCTGATTTACTGTTTGGTTTCTTTGTTTGTTGGTTCCTTAGGTTGTAGATAGTGTTTTTGTTAGCTTGTTTTCTCTTCATGAATGCCATTTTTATTGTACTAGCGGGTTTAGATTTTTCTTGGGTTTTTATGGCAGTGGTAGTTATTTTTCAGGAACCAAACCCAGTACTCCCTTGAGGATTTCTTGTAAGGGTGGTCGTGTGGTAGTGAACTCCCGCAGTTTTTGTTTGTCTGAGAAATATACTATTTGCCCCTCATTTCGGAAGGATAGCCTTGCAGGGTAGAGTATTCTTGGCTGGCAATCTTTGTCTTTTAGTATTTTGAAAATATCATCCCATTCCTTTCTAGGTTTTAGGGTTTGTGATGAAAAGTCTGATGTTAACCTGATTGGGGCTCCCTTATAGGTGATTTGACGCTTCTCTCTTGCAGCTTTTAAGATTCTCTCTTTGTCTCTGAGTTTTGCCAATTTGACTATGACATGTCTTGGAGAAGGCCTTTTTGGGTTGAATACGTTTGGAGATCGTTGAGCTTCCTGGATGTGAAGATCTGTGATTTTTCCTATACCTGGGAAGTTTTCTGCCACTATTTTGTTGAATATGTTTTCAATGGAATCTCCATTTTCCTCCCCTTCTGGAATACCCATGACTCGGATATTTGAGCGCTTGAGGTTGTCTGATATCTCTCTCAGATTTTCTTCCATGTCCTTGATTCTTTTTTCTTTCTTTTTGTCTGCTTGTGTTATTTCAAACAGCCCATCTTCAAGTTCAGAGGTTCTCTCTTCAACTTCGACAAGCCTGCTGGTTAAACTCTCCGTTGTGTTTTTTATTTCGCTGAATAACTTCTTCAGCTCAGCAAGTTCTGCTACATTTTTTTTCAGGACATTGATTTCCTTGTATATTTCCTCTTTCAGATCCTGTATACTTTTCCTCATTTCATCATGATGTCTAGCTGAGTTTTCTTGTATCTCATTCAGTTTCCTTAGAATTATCACTCGAAATTCCTTGTCAGTTATTTCAAGGGCTTCTTGTTCTATAGGATCTAGAGTATGAGATTTATTAACTTTTGGTGGTGTACTTTCTTGATTTTTTGTATTTCTGGTGTCTTTTTTTTGGTGTTTATTCATTGTGGCAGGGGGTTTCACAGTCCACCAGTTTGAGACTAATGACTAACTAGGATGTTGCTGTGGTTGCCAATTTGGTATGGCTCCCGCCGTGACTGCTCAGTTGGCCTCTAGTGTCTTGTGTGTGTGGTTGCCTCGGGTCTTGGGCTTCTCCGGGGATCCACCTTTCTGGTCAGCTTGGACTCTGCTGGGCTGGTGGATCACGTACCACAGGGTGTGTGATCTCTGTTGAGCTTTCACTTCCTGTACAGGACTTCTCCTGTTCCGTGTGCTCTGGCCCGGGCTGCTAGATCGTGCAGTGGTGACCCCACCAGGTGTGTGGTTTCTGTCGAGTCTCCACCTCCCTGGCCGCACGTCTCCCCCCTCTGTGCACACTGTGCTGGGCTGGGGTGTGTCTTCTGCACCCCTCGTCTATCAGCTGGGCCTTCAAGACCCTGCTCAGGACCGCCTCGCCCAGGAAGTCTACCAGGTTTCTGCTAGGCACAGACGACCGGTCTCTCTGGGTGCCTTTGTAGCACTGTGTAGATCTTTCTCAGGTCTTGTTCACCTTTGTATCCCCCCGGTATAAACCGAGTCTAGTGCCCGCCTGCAGCCTGCTCTCCGGCAGGTTCAAGCGGACCTGGGAACTCTCCTACCACACTATTCCCAACCAGAAATTCGTTAGGCTTTTTTCCAAACTGGTGGTCGCAGAGATGGTATCTGCCTCCCAGTAACAGGAAGTTTACCGGGGCCGGAGTCCAGGGTGTGGTGGAGTGACCGTTGGCCCGCCCGTACTTCCTTGCCTTCCCAACACTGGTCGGGACGCCCCACGCCCCCAGCCTCGCCAGAGAACCGCGGAGGGAGTGGGAGCGGAGACCGGTCCGCAGGCTCCGGAAAGCCCCGCGCCAGGCCAAGCAAGTGGGAGGGCTCAGTGATGGCCGAGCAGGGCGGAGCTGCCCGCACCTGGGAAAATGGAGGCAGCACCGGGTGTTGAGTGGCCTGGTGGTGCAGGCGGGAGCCGCGTGGGCATCCACCCCCCGAACAGAGCTGTGCCAGGGATCACTCACAGTGTTGTGTCAGGTCGGGCGCTCACTCTCTGCCTCTGGTTTGTCGCCTTCCCCGTTCTCAGCCGCTGCCGCCTTGGGCTGTTCAGTCAGTCCCGCGGTGCGCCTCGGGCGCTCTCAGGAATCTTCTTTAGCGCTGGCCTGAAACCTCGAATCCTGAATAGGGCAGCCGGCCACCTTCAGCGTGGCCCTGGCCTCCGGGATCCTGTCTGCATCCACAGCAGCCCTGGCACCGTGTTCCCTGTTTAGAGACTCGCTTTTGCAGCTAAGAAACAGTTCTTTTCCTGCTCCACACTTCAAAGCTGTTGCCTGTAAATGAGGCAGTCTCTCCTGTCGGGGGCAAAGTGGTGGTCAGCCCCTACGACCAGCCAGCAGCAGCAGTCCTCCCTTAAGAGATGGCGAGAGGAAGGTCCACAAGTTTCCCGGCTGCCTGAGGCCCAGTGGCCACCTTTTCCACCTCAGCTACTCTGCGCCAGCCGCCGCAGCCACCGCCATCTTGAAAAACCCCGACCTTGGTGTTATAACACCATGCTCCAACCAACTGACCTAACCAGCCAGCCCTTGGTTACTCTAAACTGTTAGATGGTTACAAGATCCAAATTCAGGAGTACTTCTCAAAAGCTGCAAATATTTGATTTCATACTTAATAACATATACCATATCTGGCTACTACCATAAATTTGCAGAACTTGCAGCGTCTCAAGACATCTGAATGATATATAAGGTAATTTAAGAATTTTATTGTTGAGAATATTAGTGGGAAAGCACTACATACAAACAGTATTTTAATAAAGTAAAATATCCTTCAGTTTTTGAACTGAGAACTATATCTGGTTATCTTAAAGTCAATAGAAGATAGTGTTCTTTAATACTTGGTATATTCATTTAATATACTTATTGAGCATTTATCATGTGTCAGGAACTGGGCTAGGCTTTTGTTATACCAAAATGTTTGGTTTAGTCCCTGCCATAGAAACAGGTTAGATATTGTAGAGATAAAGTCCAAGTAGACAACTATAAAAGGAAGTAAGGTGCTATGATAAAACTGTACAGACAATGTTGTAGAACCACAGAAGTGACCTGATCTGCTTATAGGGTGGGAATGGGGAGGTGGAGAGGAAACGATTCCTGGAGAAAACACCTGAGCTGTCCATAGCATGGGTAGGAGTTAGTCTGGTGAAGGACTGGTCCTGATGGAGCAAAAGAGGCAAGACAGTCTGACAACCGATTAAGGCAAGGCTTCCCACGAATGTCACCATCATGATTTCTGTCAAATCTGTACATATATCACCAGTGCGGTTACTTAATATTTTTCTTAAATTTCGGTTTGTTTTGTTTTGTTTTGTTTTTTAACTAACCTACCTTCTTTAGCGGTATCTTGACCAATGCATGAGAAATCCAAGATATGATGCTCTAATTATATTATTTCTAGTACATATTAAAACTTTTATTAAATAGCTATCCATTTACCTTTTAAAAATGACCTCATGTACCGTCAGTTGTATTGTATAACACCTCTAGGAAAAACTGAATTAATGGAACTCCATGCAAATCAATATATTCCTTCCTCTGCTTCCATAAGAAGAAAAAGGGGCTATAAATTCCTATTTTCGATGTTACTTTTCGTCTTTAGTAAAGTTATTATACTTTAAAATGGTTCAAAATACCATATAATGATTTTCAAAATAATTGAAATCTCTGTGAATTATTTCAGCACTTTCAGGGGATGGGACCCGAGATTTTCCTCTGAATCCGCATCTATCGTCAAGACATGAGCTAACATATTTTCCACCGTTTTGATTCAAAATTCATTCTGTTCTTTATCTTTTAAGAAACCTAAGGAAAAACCAGACCAATTTTAAAAAGCTGAAAAACTAGAGGATAGTGGACGGGAAGAAAGGAACCGAGTCCACCCCGGAGTGGACAAATCCGGATGGATGGAGGCAGCATTCCCTTCCCCAGCAGCCAAATTGCCTCTATTTTTTAAGCCAAACTTGGGCCAGATTTCCCCAGCGCCAAGAAAACGCATATAAAAGCGAGGGCTCAAGACTTTCTGAAAATAATTTTTATTTTTATTTTATTTTATTTTATTTTTTTATCAATTTGCGGGTCTGAAAATATCCTTTTTTAATTTTTTAAATTTTATTTTATTTTGTCAATATACAATGTGATTGATTATTGTGGCCAATTACAGAAATAATTTTTTAAAGTCACGTTCAACACAGGAGAGAAGAGGAAACAACTCAGCCACTCGACCCGTGAGACTGAGAGTTGACGAGGGCCCCGCCCCGGACCCCGCCCCGGCTCGCTGCTCGGCCGAGCCGCCAGGGGTCGCTGCGCGCGGTGCAGACGACGTCGGCCTCCTCACCCACCTCCTACCCTTCGCTGCTCTGCCCCCAGAACGGCGTCGGCGCCAAAATCAAACCCGCCCTAGGCCTCCCGGTCTCTCGCCCCGCGCGCCGGCACCGCCACCGGGAAGCCCGCCGCCCGCGCCATGGTAAGAACTGAGGCCACGATTCCGGCTTCGTTCCTCTCTAGCCCCCCGGCGGCCTGAAGCCCCGGCCTGGCGTTGGCCGCCCCCCGGGCTGCAGGGGCGGGCGCCCGGCCCTCGGGCTCCCAGCCTGTGGAGGTCGGGTCGGCGCCTCGGCCATGCCGCCCTTCCCCGCCGCACTCCTTGCCCGTCGGCACCGGCCTCTGTCCCCGGGACCCGGCCGAAGCGTTAGGTTAGAGCGCGGAAAGCGTTCGCGAACGTGACCCGAGAATCCCACAACTCAGTTATTTGTTAAAAAGGCCACTGCCCAGACGCCTCCGGATTCGGTCATCCGAGGGCCAGCCCCCTGTAGGTTTTGATAAGATTCCAAATTGTCTCTTCGTGAGCTCAAGTCACTTCCATAAACCGACAGTTTCATGCCACCTATTTTCTGCTTCTCTTGGCAGAGAATTCGCATCTAATTAAGTGGATCTAAGCCTTTAATATCTTAGTTTAGCTACGTGGCCGTTATTTTGCCGAGCTAGTGGTGAACAAGGATCTAGTTGTACTGTGTTTATTTGACTATACCTTGTCCAGATGTCATTATAACTGATAACGGCTTCTTGGTGGTTAAACTAACAACCCAGCCACCTGGGCGTAAACAGTCTAAAGATCCAAACAGGACCACGGTTAAAAAATCTGTTACCAGTACTCTGTGTTATCATATTTCTCTTTATAGAATTACTGGCCTAATATAACTGACTACTGAGAACTATGTGGCACAAATGCATTAACTTGGTACTCTTACCTAATGTCTCTTTACACATGAATCGACTTTTTTTTTTTAATGGAAGATCAGTGTTTGTTATAGCAATATGCATATTGTCCCCCCCAAAAGAAACAAATGTTCGAAAATAGGAGATTCCAACGCACAGATAGAGCCTTCGCCTGGCATTCACATCTGATATTAGTTTAATTTACTTTAAATAAATGTTAGGTTTAATTTCTCTTTTGCCAACAATTCCTTCCTCATATCAAACACTGACACAGTCAGCCTATTCTGTGTAATGACAAAGGCAATTTTTGCTAATGAAATTTAAATGTAAAACGAAACATAACATAATTCAGAGCTTGGTGAATAAACTCCTATTTTACTTTGCTTAAATGCCGTCTAATACTAAATGGTTTGATGTGCTGTTAACTCTTTTCAGATGCTTACTTCTGATAATGAGAAACATAAAACAAATAGGAATAAAGCTTTTTATAAGATGTGTACTTTCTGGGCCGGTCCCTTGGCTCTCTCGGGAGAGTGCCGCGCTGGTGCAAGTTCAGATCCTATATAGGGATGGCCGGTGCGCTTGCTGGCTGAGCGTGGTGCGGACGGCACCAAGCCAAGGGTTATGATCCCCTTATCGGTCCTAAAAAACAAACAAACAAACAAACAAACAAACAAACAAAAAAAGTGTACTTTCTATTTTTTATAGTGTTATGTTGGTCAAAGAAAAACTTTTGTTCTCTTTCCTGATTGTGAATTAATAGAAGTTTGTTTTGATTTGGTTGGATATATTGGGTAAACAGTTATAAGTCAAGGCATATTTTTGGAATTGGAGAAGTGCAGTGTCCAACTCTGAGGGCCACAGATAGCATCTACTTTTTAATTTTCAAAATTATATTGTAATTGATCAGGGCTGACTTGAGGAATTCTGTAACTCCTGTTTGGAGAAGGTTACATGATTTTTTAAAGTGGTTTAAAATACTTTGGTCAACTAGGAAGCTTCGTAGTCCTCAGGTCAAGTTTTGAGTCTCTTTACTTACTAATTTGAATACATCTCTGTACTATTAGGTGAGTTTTTCTAGTCTTAAGTATTAAATGAGTCCTCGTTGATTTTTTTTTTTTTTTTTGAGAAATTTCCAAACATGGGTATAAATATGGCTTCTTTTTTATTAGTTATTCTCATTCTGGCCATGATACTTTCCTACTGTGGTTAATATAAAAATTATTTTTAGTTATAAAAGAGTGATGAATGAATCAGCCTGTAAACAATGTAAGTGAATGATACAGCTCATCCATGTCTCGTGAGTAACTTTCATAGCTACTGAACTATGTCTTGAGAGATTTTCTAAAACTATGTGCCCCGGATCACTAGATTCTCTTCATTGCCCTCCTCTGGAGACAGATTCTTGTGGAGTGCAACCGGCTTTCCAAGGGGCTGTTTATAATACCAAAATGTCAGGAGCCTTTTCTAAAACTTCGGGATTTGTTTTCTGCTGATGCAGCCACAGACTAAAGTCCTAAAGGGATTCTCACTGTTCCACAGCACTCCTGACATGGCCTCCAGATTCTGGGCTGAGAAAAGCAGGGTTTTCAACCATGGGGCACAATTGAAACACCTAGAGATTTTAAAAATATACATGCCTAGGCCCCATCCCAGAGATTCTGGCTCAGTTAATATGAGATGTGCCTGGGCATCAGTATTTTTTAAAGCTCCTGAGATGATTCTGATATATGGCAGTTTGAGACCCACTGGTGTGGAGAAATAAGCTGAAAGATCCTTCTAACTGCCTTGATTTATTCAGATATCTGCAGAGGCCAGAGTGAAGGGAGGCTAATGAAGCAGTACTGGACTGTAGCTCTTGGCCCTAGGTTTAGTGAACAGGTTTATATGTTTTCCTGGAGCTTGCCTACCTGAGATTTCTCTGACTCATCTCTCCAAGCAAGGCAATGCGTGGTTAGCACAGAATTCCCTATATTAATTCACCCTGTCTTGGATCCGCGGGAGTGTGGTAGGTGTTGCGGGGCTTGGGAGCCTGAACAGCCTCACATTTTAGAGTTGGAGGCTTTGATACATGGTCCTGAAGTTAAGGGCCGCCCTTTATGTCTCTTCTGTGTAAGCTGGCACTTAGCCCTGGGAAGGCAAAAGCAGTTCATGTTCTGAAGTTTTTCAGTCTGCTGAGGGAGACAATAAACACATCTTTTCAGTGTAGTAAGTGATTTGATGAAGGTTTGTTCTGGGAACACATGCTTAGCCTGGGAACTCAGGGAAGTTCTCCTGGAGAGAGAATGCCTAAACTAAGCCTTGGGACATGGTTTACTGTTTTGAGAAGGCAAGAAGAAAAGCTGTTTTAGGTAGAGGAACAACATTTTTTAAAAGGCTTAGAAATGAGACATCCTACTTCAAGTAGAGAATTAGAAGGAGTTTTTGTATTATAGCTCAAGTTACTTAACTTTCCATATTGTTATGATAAAATTTGAGGTGGGGAGTGGTAGAAGAGGCTGTGAGAGGTAAGTAAGTTGGAGTCAGGAGATAGAGGACCTTGTATACCATACTACTGGTGCTTGGATACTTATGGGTAGTTGGGAGCCACTGAAGGATTTTGAGCAAGGGAGAGGCATGGTCAGATTTGCTTTTTCAAATGTGAACTTAGAGGGTGAAACAAGGTGTAGTTAGGGGATCACAGGAGACAGATAATGAAGGCCTGAACTGAGGTAGTGGTAGTAGGGATGGTTAAGCACTGAAATTGGCAGAACTTGGTGATTGGTTGTATGTGGGGGAAGAGAGAAGAAAGCACATAGGAAGATTACCAGGCCTTTGGTTTGGGTAACAAGGTGGTATTTAACTGAGACTCGAGATCTAGAACAGCAGGTTTGGGGACTAGGTGTAAGGGGGAAAGAGTTCAGTTTAGACCACCTGAGTTTAAAGTCTGTCCAGCAGGCAGGTAGATACATGAGATTGAAACTAAGGAACATACCCAGGGATGGATGTAAAGATTTGAGGTCTCAGCATAAGTGTTCATTAAAACCAAGAAAGCACATGAAATCAAAGAAAAGGTGTCAGGCAATGGGGGGATTGACAACTGAACCCAAGGGAATAGTGTTTTAGAGTGGATAGAAGAAGAAAAGTAAAATACAAACTTTGAGGCTACTTATTTATTCATGTGACTCATCAAGAAACGCCTGATAATTTTATCGCCATAGAAATGAGTTAGTGGGTTTCTAGTTTTGTAAGAAGAATAAAGACGCATGTACTCTGGTATGTAGTTAGAATGGCAATTCCAAATCCTTTGCCCAATCTATTATAAGTTCACATTTTGTGATAGAGTTTTGGTTGGATAAGGTCAGTCTATAATTGTTGTTTTATATCTGCTTTTTAAGTAAACAGTTAATGTTCCCTATGATCTCATGCAATTTTTGAGAAAGGTGCAGACCACTTAAGAAACGTTAGTGTGGAATCCTGTGTTAGACAGCTAGAGGTGATGGATCTCACTCTTTTCTTTTCTGCATATCTTTGGGTTGAAGAAATTTGGCTCTCTTTTTAAAAAAAATTTGAATTTTAGTTTTATGTATACTATATATAATGTATAGTAAAATTTATTATTAACTTGTACATTTCAGTTTAATTTCAAATTGGCTAAAGAGGATTCTGGAATAACAGTAGTATAGGAATAACCCGAGTAGGTTTCTATTTTCTACCTGGGTAGATTTTTCTTCCTCTAGCCTACCTTCCACATTACTGTTATAATTAATTTACTAAAATGTAACTCTCATCTTGTCATTCCCCTGCTTTAGAAATTACTCAGTAGCTCCTCCTTGTCTACAATAAAGTCCACTCTCATGGGCTGGATAGTTAGCCTTCTACAATCTGGTCCCAGACAACTTTCCTCATCTCATCTGCTCTTCTCCCTGCGTAGTCCTTAAAATAACCATCCCAGAGTGCTTGTCTTTCTAGAGAATTCCATGTACTTCCATTATATTGTGCCTGTGTGTGGTCTGCCGAGGACACGCTTCTCACCATTTCTCAATTTGCCAAAATCCTCTTCATCTCTAGCTTTCTAGATAACCTTTCTTTCTCCCCAGGGTGGAATTAATTCATTCTGTCCTAGGTATTTATGTAGCAATTTGAGCATGTAGATGTTCATTAGTTCTAAGTAGTTATGTCTATTTATATTCTTTGAGGGACTGTAAACCTTTTGAGGGTAAATATGGTGACTTATCATTGGTTCATTTTATAAATATTGTATTTCTACAAAATGCCAGTCTCTTTCTCAGTCACTATACTTATTATAATTGGCAGCACCTACCACAAGGGTTTAGTACTGGCTCTGAGAGTATCAAACCTGGTGGTAACAGACAGGATTATGCATAAAATTTCAAATATTTCAGACCAAGTTGTTTTAAAATGTGGTGTTTAAAAAAAATAGTTGTTTACTTTTCTACTTTTGTGTTTTAGTCAAAGAAGAAAGGACTGAGCGTAGAAGAAAAGAGAGCTCGTATGATGCAAATATTTTTTGAAACAGTAAGTTGTTTTCCTTAAGATTTTTAGTATCTTGTGTAATTTTCATGTTAAGTATATGTCATTCAATGTTAACTGTCCCTTCTTCATTAGAGATTAATATTGACCAGTTTCTTAAAGAATGAAGAAGATTCTGTAAACGTTTGTAGTTCCTGTGAGCTATGGAGTATGAAAGAACCATATCCCATTGTTGGTAGAGTCTCTTTTTTTTGGGGGGGGGGTTGGTTGGTTCAGGAATCCAAACCCTTGACCTTGGTGGTGTTATCAGCACCGCACTCTAACCAAGTGAGCTAACTGGCCAGCCTGGTAGAGTCTCTTCCCTCCAGACTGTTACATACTGGCACCAGATTATCTTTCTGAAGCACATATTTGATTGTTTCTTCCCCTTTCTGCCTGAAAATAATAATGGATAGTAGTTCACATGTACTGAGTGCTGCCTAGGTGGCAATCACTGTTCCAACACTTTGAGTAGATTATCTTTTATCCATACATCAACTCTATAAGGTAGGAACTATTGTTGTCATCCTCATTTTATAGATGAGGACAGCTGAGACACAGAGTACCTACGAAGCTGGTCCTGGGTCTCAAAAAATAGAAGTACCAGGATTCAAATGAGGGAGGATCATCTGATTGTAGAGGGAGTACAAAATACTGCCTCTTTGCATGTATAAATTTGTCTATAGTGTAACACACATATGATGCAGCCTCCTTAATTTATTCCAGAAATTTGTGCCTGCCACTACAGGTTGAGCATCCCAAGTCTCAAAATCCAAGATCTGAAATGCTTCAAAATCTGAAATTTGAGTGCCAACATGATGCTTTAAAGGAAACGCTCTCTGGAGTATTTTGTCTTTTCAGATTTGGGATGCTCAACCGGTATAATGCAAATATTCCAAAGATTTTTTTTTTCAAAAAAATCTGAAATCCATCCGGTCCCAAGCTTTTTGGATAAGGGATGCTCAACCTGTAATGGAAAGTATGTTTAAGACTTCAACTCCTAAGTGACAGAGTCAGAGTTCAAACCCAGACACCTGGCTCTAGAGCACACTCTCTTCACCATGTTGCTATACAGTGGCTTTTCTTTGCTTCCATGTCAAATAGACCTTTGAGCTAAAAGAGAAAAATCGAGTCCATATGGCTTGGCAGGACCTTCAAAGCCTAATCGGTCCCACCCTACTGACTGTTTTTATCATATACAAATGTGAATAAGATGGGGAAAATGGTAAAATAATATTAAATTAATAACATCCCTTTTCATTTTGGTAAGGCAGATACTTAGTAAAACAAGCAAAATAACCTGGGGATTTTTTTCTTTTTTTTTTTAAGTATTTGCCCTCTAAGTGTAATCTTACTGTTCCTAAAAGTCATTGGCAGTTCAGAACGGGGTATCATACTAATGATGATATGATTAGGAAGATAAATTGATGAAGTTTGTATGTGAAAATTCTGACAATTTATTCTGCTGAGTTGAAATATTTTTCTTGTGGACTCAGAGCAAGAAAAGTAATTCCTATTAGGCATGGACAGCTGGGGAGAGGAGTTGGGGAAATTATTTTGTCCTTTACAATGTTGTTAATTATCTCAAGTATCAAAGTTGGCTGTTTCTGATTGAAAAATTTTCAACTCTGCCCTCACCGAATAACATTAAGACATTAAAGACTATAATACTAATGAGTATTAGCAGCTTAAAGAAGTTCGGTAATCAGTGAGTTTTTCTGTAAAACTAGGAATTAATTGTATTATTGATTGATTGATTTCAGTACATATATTCCTGTTTTTTCTAGATTATAGCCTAATCAGTTGCTGCTCACTTATTTAATTAGTTCTTTGATGGAATTGAAGAATATAATTGATTAGGGAAATGTAATGGAGACTATTTCATTTATTCTGTCATGAATGGGATATGGTATATACAGGATCCACACTTAAGCCAAAAGTTGATAAATATTAGACATAAGCCCTTAAACAATTCAAAACAAATCAACAATATGGTGCAGAGTGAAAAGCATTGATTCTGAAATTCAGGTTCTGGAATGTGGATTCTAATTCCTTTGTAGCAATTGGCAAGTAAAACTTCCAACAACATCAAATATGGTCACCTCCAGGGTTTGTTATATAGTTTGACTTTATTTAGATGTGAATAGTAGCTCTTTTTAAAACACTAATGTCATGGGAAAATGTTCATGATATAATGTTAGGTAGAAAAGGCAGAATGTAAAAAATTGTAATGCAGTATGATCACAAATATTAGCAGTGATAATTGGATTTTATTTTATGCTCTATTTTCTCAGTTACCTACACTGAACATACGTTACTTTTTTAATCAAATGAGAAAACCAAGTAACACAGCACCACATACTGTGTTGCCTATAACCATAAGTGGGCCATCCATGAAGTTTTGAAAATTTTTTTAAAACACGATCATTGGTAATATCAGCTTGTGAAGAGTAAGAAACTTTAGGCACAAAATAGTCCACCAATTAACATTTGTTGAGTTTTTCTAAAAATTACCTCAGCAAACAAACGAGTGGCTCTTCATTGGCACACAAGTCTCTCTGGAATGACCATGCTTATACCCAGAGAATTTTATATAAATGTATAAACGGAGAAAAAGAAACACAGACATAATCATATATGTATTGATAGATATGCATATAGATGGGGCCGGCCCTGTGGCTCACTCGGGAGAGTGCGGCGCTGGGAGCACAGTGGCGCTCCCTCCGCGGGTTCGGATCCTATATAAGGATGGCTGGTGCGCTCACTGGCTGAGTGCGGTAGGGGCGACAGCAAGCCAAGGGTTGCGATCCCCTTACCGGTCACACACACAAAAAGATATGCATATAGATGCACATGTGTGTTTGAAGGGCTAATGTAATAAAAAGATTTCTTTACCCATTGCACTTAGAAAGAACATGGGAACAGTACAGCTCAATGATTGAGAACTTACATCTGGAGCCTGTTTTACCTGACACCTTAAGCGAGTTACTTGACTTCTCTATATCCCAGTTTCTTCATCTGTTAAAAGGGATGATAGTAATAGTACCCAGGTGAATGTTGGTATGAGGATCAAATGTGATAATCTGTGTAAAACATTAATGTAAAACATTACAATGCCTAGGTTGTAAGAGCTTAATTAAATGTTGGCTAGTATTATAACTATGTGTCTTCCATGGTATCTTGCACATGTTTTTTTTTAAGAGCTAGAGTCATTGTGTTCATCTTCCCTTTAATATCTCTGTTTAATGCTGAGGAGCCTAAGAACTAAAATATACTTGAGATCATTTATTTTGTCCACTTAAATGACCACACTTGAGTTCTGAGGCTAGTTTTGGCCAGTATGTCAGGGGCTCTTCCTTGGTAACCACATACAAGTATAGGCAGATGCCTCAATGAGTTCATGTTTTTTGTAGGGAATCTGAGCATTTGAAAAGGGGTTTGATTAATTGATTTTTCTAATGCATTAGAGGCCTGAAGTCAGTAATTTATCATATGTTCCCTAAGATCCTAAAGTATTAATCTTTAAACAGTTTATTCCCAGGTGTGCAAAAATTGATCTCATACTCTCACTACATCCAATGACTTAATATTTTCCTTACTTTACTAAATCTTAGGTGTAGTGAGATGAAATTTTTTCACCATTTTCTTATGAAAAATTTCAAATACCAAATATACAGCACAGATGATGTAGCAGAGTTTTACGGTGAATACCCATATGCTCACCACCGAGATTCTACCATTCACATTTTGCTCTACTTGCTTTATTACATATTCATCTCTCCACTCCTTCATCCATCCATTGATTTTTTTTTTTTTGGATGCACTTCAAAGGAGTTCTTTATATATATCCTGGGTTCCAAGCCTTTGTTGGGTATATATTTTGCAAATATTCTCTTCTAGTTAGTGTTTGTCTTTTCAATTTCTTAACAGTGCCCTTGGATGAGCAGAAGTTTTTAATTTTTATCCAATTGAAGTTGCCTTTTCAAGTTTATTTTGAAAGAAATGGACTCAAGATTTCTATAACAATAATCACAATATTTCTGTTCTAATTACTGAATACTTTAGTCTTTTCAAATAATTTCATTTTTGTTATCCAAGGTTTTTTTTTTTTTTTTTTTTTTTTAACAACTTCAAGTAAGGCTTATTACCAGTAGAAAGGAGTATTCTACCTAGATTGTTTTTCTGACCATATGATTAAATATTCTACATGCATATCTTTCCATAATGTTTTGCTTTGCATATGGTGGACATGCAACATGTATAGGTGAATAATTGATAAGATGCAATGAATTGTATAATTTTCCTATTTAGGTATAGCTCGTCCATGACACCACAAATGTAAAAAAATATCTGACTGTTTGTTTTGCTTTTAGTTAGAACTGCTAAATCTGTGAAGTGTGATATATGCTAAGCAAAGCGCTGTTTGTGTTTTCTTAAAATCGAATTGTCAGAGAAGCCAATTATTTCATGGTACCAAGTAATCTGCCATAATAGTTTTTATTCTTCAGTGGGAAGATGTTCTTTAGGTTCTGATCTCCAAGTACTTTTTTGCTCATGCAAAAGTCTACCCATGTTGAGTTCTATTGAGGATATGGAATGAGATAATTGCAAAGTTTCTTCTAACTCCAATATGCTTGTTCTATTGCACTGTTCATTTCCAGATAGTTTTTTAATACAATGTTTTGTGAACATAATTCTGGTAAATATAAGTATACAGTAGAAAAAAATACGTGTTTTTCATCTTTTTTTTTTTAACCCTTTTAAACAGAAAGATGTATTTCAATTAAAAGACGTGGAGAAGATAGCTTCCAAAGAGAAAGGCATTAGTAAGTATTGAAGATATGCTTGAATATTTTGGGAAATATCTGTCATCTTTTCTGCCAACAGTCTTTAACATTATGGAAAGCATAAATTTCTGGAGATGAAGAATGTATGTAAAAGTCCCCGTGTGATGTCTGTGGGCCATAGCCACAATTCTTGTGTTTTGTGTATGCAGCATCTGCTCTCGAAAAATTGAAGTGGAATACATGCATACACATATATATACATACACACACAATATACACATTTATTTATGGGTATAATTTACTTCAAAAGAAGTAAAAACTATTCGTGTATGTTCTAGTATTTATTAAGTGCAACTTCATATCTTTACATGTTGTATTAGTTTCCTAGGGCTGTCGTAAAAAATTATCACAAATGTGGTGGCTTAAAACAAGAGAAATTTATTTTCTCACAGTTCTGGAGGCCAGAAGTTTGAAATCAAGGTATCGGGAGGTGTATTAGTCCTTTTTTTGTTGCTATAGCAGAACATCTGAGACTGGGTAATTTATAAAGTACAGAGTTTTATTTGGCTCATGATTCTGGGGCAGCTGCATCTGGCATGGGCCTCAAGCTGCTTTTACTCATGGCGGAAAGCGGCAGTCAGCCGGCAGGTACAAACAGATCACATGGCAAGAGGAGCAAGAGAGAGAGAGGAGATGCCAGGGTCTTTTAAACAACTAGCTCTCGTGGGAACTAATAGAGGGAGATCTCACTCAGGCCCCCCTCCCCCAGGGAGAGCATTAATCCATTCATGAGGGATCCACCCCCATGACTCAAACAGCCTCCAACACTGCCACATTGGGGATCAGATTTCCACATGAGCTTTGGTGAGGACAACACATCCAAACTCTATCAGCAGGGTTGGTTCCTTCTGGAGGTTCTGAAGGAGAATCCATTTCATACTTCTCTCCTAGCTTCTGGTGGCTTCCAGCAGTTCTTGGCTTATAGACAACAGCACTCTAATCTCTGCCTTTGTCTTTACATGGCTTTCCCTTCCTTCTGTGTCAGTGTGTTTTCTCTCCTTCTGTCTCTTAAAAGGACAGAAGTCATTGGATTTAGGACCCACCCTAAATTCAGGATGATCTGTTCTTGAGATCCTTAACTTAATTATTAGTTACGTCTGCAAAGACCCATTTCCCAAGTAAGGTCACAGTCAGGTTCCGGGGGTTAGGACCTTGCATATGTCTTTTAGGGGGTCACTGTTAAATCCACTACACGTGATATACTTGTTTTTTAAAAAACCTTTCTGATTATATAAGCTATACATGTTGATTTGAACAAATTTGAAAGCTGTAAAAAAATATAATGAAGAAAATAGTTATTCATAATCCCTCTATTCTCAGGTCACCACTGTTAACATCTTAGTGTATTTTGATGTCTTATTCCTAAGTTCTGTTTATCTGTGTATTTATGTATCTGTCTTTCTCTGTGAGAGAGAACCATGCTGCACATACAGTTTTGTGTTTTTGTCTTTTTTCATGTAACATTATATTATCTACCTCTTCTTATATCATTTGCTTTAAAAAAAATGTGTTACATCTGAGTCTCCTAATACTTCATTCTCTGACAGCCCATCATACCATAGTTTGCCTAGCCTGTTACCTTTTGTTGAATATTTAGGTTGTTTCCAAATATTGCTGCTAAAAGTAATGTGTAATTAACATGCTATCTGTCCTGGACTGAATTATGTCCCCCCAAAATTCATATGTTGAATCACTAACTCCCAGTGTGATTGTTTTTGGAGAAAGGGCTTTTAGGAAGTAATTAAGGTTAAAGGGTAGAGTCCCAATCCTATAGGATTGGCGGCCTTATAAGAAGAGGAAGAAGGATCTCTCTTTGTGTGCATTCACTGAGGAAAGCCCATATTAGGACATTCTGAGAAGAGAGCCCTCATCAGGAACTGAGTTGGCTACCACCTTGATCTAGCCTCCAGAATTGTGAGAAATAAATTTGTGGTATTTTGTTATGGCAGCTCAAGCAGACTAAGACACTATCCATAAATTTTTCTCCACATCTCGTCTTACTTCATTCGGAATTGTAACTAGAAATAGAGATATAGAGAATATAGAGATTTGTATAGTTATTAGGCTTTTTAATATGTATTCTCAAATTTCCTTCAGGAAAGGCTATACCAATTTATACTCACAAATTTCTTGAAACTATTTTTGTTTTTAGAATTCTTTGACATCTTATTTCAATTTGTACTTCTTTACAAGTGGGGTTGAATGTTTTGCACACTTTACTGATTTTATTTAATATTTAAATTTTTAATAGTGTTTATTATATTTGGGGATCTGTTCTAGGAAAAATTAAAATGGACATTGAAGTATGGATATATTAGTACAAAGAAAGTAAAAATCGTTAATAGATTTCAGATATTTATGAAATGTGACTTTGCATTTTTAAAAAAATTTTATTTTATTTTGTCAATATACAATGTGGTTGATTATTGTGGCCAATTACCGAAAGTGACTTTGCATTTTTACATGGTATTTTAAAAAATCTTTTTCTGATTTTTAATCTTAACCCTAACTATAGCATCTATTTTATTTCTTTATTTATTGTTTAATTTTTCATAATCGTTTTATTTTTCTTAGCAAAAGGTGATATTCACTGTTGGGGGAGGGAAAAAGAAGCAAAAAGAAGGAAATAAAAATTGCCTATTACTACCATCCAAAGATAACCGTCGTCACATTAGTATATCCTGTCCTTTAACTTTATTTTTCTATATAATGTGTTTTGAATATATATTCATGCCATTGAAAATTCTTTTATAACATAAATGATTGAATAGTATTTCACTGCAATAAAGTACTTTAAAAAAACCAGTTACTGGACTGGTTTCCAGTTTTTTGCTATTGAAAACAATGCTTTGGCATATTCATCATTATTTTCTTTGGCTGAATTTATAAAAGTGGAATTTATAGAAGTGGAATTTTTCCATTAAAACAATGTATAAATCTAAAGTTTTAGATACATATTGCCACGTTTCTCAACCCATGTTGAGAGTGCTCATTTCCTTGAATTCTTTCTTATATGTTTTAGTGTTTTAAATTTGGTAATCAAGAAGTCATATCTCATTGCTTTATTTTACATTTCTTTTGAACATTTTTCTTATATATTGGCCATGCATATTTTGTAGATGCCCATTAATGTACTTCTGTTGTTTTTCTGTGTCTTTTTTTGCCATTAAGAGCTCCTTATTTAACTTATTAACTCTTGATCTGTAATATTTTTTGCAAGTGTTTCCCCAGTTATTTGCCTTTTAATTTTATTTATAGTTTTTCTCAACATACAGTCTTAAAAATTATCTCTCCTAGCTGCTACGTCAGTGAAAGAAGTCCTTCAAAGTTTAGTTGATGATGGTATGGTTGACTGTGAGAAGATTGGAACTTCTAATTATTATTGGGCATTTCCAAGTAAAGCTCTTCATACCAGGAAACGTAAGTTGGAGGTTCTGGAATCTCAGGTAAGCTGCCACAGTTAAAAATAAGTAGATTTGCTATACAACAAAAAGTTTTGCCTTACTTAATTTCTTTTTGTTTAGTGGTTTCCCTTATGTTTTTAACATACATTATTTGACTCAAAGTCTAAAGGTACTCAACATCTTTCTTTCTCCTAAACTGTACAAGGACCTTAAAATGTTTTAACTTTCATCTTATCACATGTCATGATATTGTTTTCTAGTATTTTAATTTTTCTAATCAATAGACTTTTTTTTTTTTTTTTTAGCAGTTTTAGGTTTACAGAAGAATTGATGGGAAAGTACAGAGAATTCCCAAATACCTACTCCCTCTCCCTCCTCACCACTTACACAATTTCCCCTATTATTTACATCCTGTGTTAGTGTGGTACATTTGTTACAATTGATGAGCCAATATCGATAACTTATTAACTTATTAACTAAAATCCATAGTTAACATTAGGGTTCAGTTTTTGTGTTCTACATTGTGTGGATTTTGACAAATGCGTGATGAGGTGTCCACAATTACATTATCATACCAGACTAGTTTCACTGCCTAAAAATCCTCTAGGCTACACCTGTTCATCCCTCCTTGCCATCAGCCACTGGCAACCACTGATCTTTTCACTGTCTCCGCAGTTTGGCCTTTTCCAGAATGTCATATAGTTGGAATTATACAGTATGTAGGCTTTTCAGACTGTCCCCTTTTACTTAACAGCATGCATTTAAGGTTCCTCCATGTCTTTTGGTGGCTTGATAGCTCATTTCTATTTATTGCTGAATAATATTCCATCATGTGGATATATCACAGTTTTTTATCCATTGAGCGTTTGAAGAACAGCTTGGTTGCTTCCTAGCTTTGGCAGTTATGAATAAATCCTCTATAAACATTTGTCTGCAGGTTTTTGTGTGGACATAAGTTTTCACCTCATTTGGGTAGATACCAAGTGGCATGATAGCTGGATTGTATGGTATGTATATGTTTTGTTTATAAGAAACAAACTGTCTTTCAAAGTGGCTCTGCCATTTTGCATTCCCAATTGTTCCATATCATTGCCAGCATTTGTCAGTTTTATATTTTAGCCATACTAATAGGTGTGTAGTGGTATCTTGTTTTAATTTGCAATTCCCTAGTGCCATATGATGTGCAGCATCTTTTCATATGCTTATTTGCCACCTGTTTGAGAGAAGGTATTTGCTTAGATCTTTTGTCCATTTTTCAGTTGGGTTTTTTGTTTTCGTATTGTTGAGTTTTAGAAGTTCTTTGTATCTTTTGGACACCAGTACTAAAAGCTACATGTGTTTTTCAAAGATCAGACATGTGTTTTTCAAAGATTTTCTCCCACTCTGTGGCTTCTCTGTTCATTCTTTTGACAGTGTCTTTCACAGAGCAGAGGTTTTCAATTTTAATGAAGTCCAACTGATCAATTTTTTTTTTTTCACAGATTGTTCTTTTGGTGTTGTATCCAAAAAGTCATGGCCAAACCCAAGGTCATCTAGATTTTTTCCTGTGTTATCTTCTAGGAGTTTTATAGTTTTGCATTTTACATTTAGGTTTATTATCCTATTATTATTTTCAGTTAATTTTTGTGAAAGGTGGGAAATCTGTGTCTAAATTTATTTTTTGTACATGGATGTCCAGAGTAACTGTATTTTAGCAGGAATTATTTCCTTTGTGATCCCATACATCTTATGTTATGGATTTAAAAACATTTCAAGGAGGAATCCAAACTGAAGGACATGCTTTAGTAATTTATTCAGCCAGGGTTTAAGAGTGGTGAAATCTCTCAATCTTTGTTTGAAAATGCCTAATATAGTATCACTTCTTGAATATAGAATTCTTAGTTGCTTTTTCTTAGCATTTTAAAAATATTATTTTATTGTCTTCTGGCATCTATTGTTGCTCATGAGAGACGTTTGCCATCAATCTAGTTGTCTTTTTTGTTTTCCTTAGTAATCCCTCTTGTTTGCTTTTGTATTAGCCCATTTCTGTTGCTTATAACAGAATACCCGAAATGGTTAATTTATAAAGAAAGGAGGTCTAATTCTTACAGTTTCGGAGGCTAGGAAGTCTAGGGTCCAAGGGGTACATCTCGTAAGGGCCTTCTTCTTGGTGAGAACTCTACAGAGTCCTGTGGTGACCACGGTATCACGTGGCAAGAATGGCAAGAGCATATTATTAATGTGCTCACTTGCTCTCCTTATAAAGCCCCCGGTCTACTCCGTGATAACTCCTTAAACCATTAACTCATTACACTATGAATTGATTAATCCATTTATGAGATCATAGTCCTCATGATCCAATCACTTCTCAAAGGCCCCACTTTTCAAATACCATATTGGAAATTAAGTTCTAACATGTATTTTGGAGGGAGCAGTCATTCAACCCATAGTGGCTTTTAAATTTTCCTTTAGTGTTTGAAGTTATGTTTTGATGATGTTTTACCATGGTAAGTCAGAGTTTGCATTTGTTTTTGTTTCTTCTGCTTAGAAGAAATAGAAGGCCCTGACTGCTTCTTTAAAGATTTAATTCTATTCTAGAAAATTCTAAGGCAGTGTTACTTAAACGATTTCCTCTTCCCTATTATCTCTGTTCTTTTTATCTGGAATTCCTATTTGGCATACATTGGACTTCCTCATTTTATCCTCCATGTTGTTTAATCATTCTTTATTTTCCTATATCTTTGCATCTTTGTAATTCATTGCAGTTAATTTTCTCAGCTCTCTTTCACTTACGACTCTTTTTATAGTTATTTCTAATCTTCTGCTTATGCTGTTCATTGAGTTTTTTATTTCAATGATTATATGTCATCTCTAGAAATTCTTTTGGTTCATTTTTGGTTCTGCCTATCCTGTTTTTCTTACACCCTTCTATTCTTTCATTATGACTTCTATTATTTTTATCTCTTATAATTTTGAACATACTTATTTTATATTTTCAGATTACTTAAATATGTACAAATTTGGGAGGGCTATTAATTTGATTTATGTATCTACTGGCTACCCCTTGTGGTGTTTTGTTTCCCTATAAGTTTTTCTAATTTTTATTTATGAGCTCTTGTTCAGTTGGTGATGTTTATTCTGTGGGAGCTGCAGGTGCTCTGGTTTGTGAAATAGTGGTTTGTTACTTTGTTTGTTCGGGCTTGTTACTTTGAGAGACTCTAGGTACTTTAGTAGTTATGGACCGATTTTCATGTTAGTTTTCTGGCTTGCAATTTCAGTACCCCATGGGTACTATATAAAATCCAATGTGCATGTCTAAACGTGGCATGGATCTAAAGATTTGTTTTCCTGTAGGCAATCTCCCCCTCACCCCCAAGCATAGTGCAAGATAAGCTCTTTGTTATTTTCCATGGAGTTTTCTGATACTTTGAGTCTGTAGTACTTTGAGCTATATGTGGGAGCTCAGTTCTAACTCTTCTCCTCTCATGAGCCTTCACATCTCCTTTCCTCATGTGCTTGTTAGAATCCCAGCCCCTAGCCACCAATGCATGTATCAGATCTAAACTCACTGGGCCACGGAACATCAGTTTTCCCTTACTGCTTTGACTTTGTTTTCTCTCGTTTATGTCACCTGGGGATAGTTCTTTTCTTCTTTTGAACTTGGCTATATATCAACATGTTCTTGTTGTTATGTTTAATCCGACATTTGTATTTGTCAGTTGTGATTAGGAAACCCTTCCCTGACAGGTTAGTCCATTCTCATTCATGTTCCAACAGCACACTATATACCAGTGAATTATGACCATTTAGCATTATTGAAATCAGTTTTATTGAAACAATGATTTTGTTATACTACAAGTGTGTTAGTATGATTTTAGATGTTAATGTAACTAAACCTAGGTTTAAAGTCTTCTCATTCCTTGAGACAGCAAAAATTGGAAGCACTGATTAAATTGACATGGTTATCTTGTCATCATATCCACTTCTACTCAACTATGTTCCAGTTATTTCAAAGTTCTTTCTCTCCTCCCACACTGCCAATCTTATATACATACAAAAGATAAATTAAATATCTGACTGTATCAGGTGACATGTAATTTTTGCTTAGAGTCAGAAATTATTGAAGTAACTAAATTATCAAATATCTGCTTTTGTGCTACTTTTCTTGTTCTTTTGTTCCTTTATTGCCTGCTACTTTTTAATGATAAAAACAAATTATAGTGCCTTAACTAGGCATCTGTGATTTGTAATTTTGAAAGTAATTTTCTAGACTTTACTTAAGTGTTTTATCTCGTTTGTTTATTCATTCAACAGACTTTTTTGCATGTTTTTTGAATAACAAAAGATGTGCTAGATTCTGGAAATATATGCCTTCAAAGAGCTTGCAGTCAATTGTAGGAGGTGAGTAGGAGAAAAGGGAAACACTGGAGAAGGTAGGCAGAGGCTATGTTCTAAAAGTCCCTCTTTGTGATGATCAGGAATTTGGACCTACTTGAATTTGGCAAAGCCAGTGAAAGTTTTTAGCAGAGAAGTTACACAATGACAAATGCCTTTCTGGGGACGGTATGAAGAATGGATTGGGGGGATGGATCCTAGGATTAGAAAAATCAGTTATTGTAGTTGCATAGTTAAGAAATGGGGACTTACAATGGGATATCACCTCATACCCACTAGGATGGCTTCTATTTTAAAAATGGAAAATAACAAGTGTTGGCAAGGATGCCGAGAAATTGGAACCCTTATGCAATGTTGGTGGAAATGTAAAATGCAGCTGCCATGGAAAATGGTGTGGTGGTTCCTCAAAAAATTAAAAATAGAACCATTATATGATCCAACAATTCCATTTCTTGGTATATGTACAAAAGATTTACACAGTCTCAAGTAGCTGTTTGTACATCTAGGTTCATAGCAGTATTATTTACAATAGCCAAAAGGTGTAAGTAACCCAGATGTCCGTGAGTGGATGAATAGATAAACAAAACATGAAAATGGAATATTATTCAGCCTTAAAAAGGAATGAAATTCTGACACATACTCTAACATGGATGAACATTGAGGACATTATGCTAAGTGGAATAAACCAGTCACAGAAAGACAAATACTGTACGATTCCACATGTATGAGGTGTCCAGAGTAGTCAAACTTATAAAAACAAAAAGTAGACTGGTGGTTGCCAAGGGCCGGAGGGCCGACATGGCTGACCTCAGATGATTCCACTCACATTCTTGACCCTGGCTAAAGTACCAGATGTTGCTGCCACCAAAAAAACCCCAAAACAAAAACTTCTATGCCAGCTTCCAGTCAGAATTCTGGGAGGTTCATGTGATGGACCCAGCCTGGGTCACATGCCCATGCTCTATTTGCCAGGAGAACTGTGGGAATAAAAATTGGAGTTTCTAGCTTCTATGTAGGAGGTAGCTGCCTCCTGTCGGCACAAGCAATTTCCCATAATAGAAGGGGTTCAGATGCTGAAAACCCCCTTCACTCCCATGATAGATATCCACAAAATAAATCAAGAATAAAAACTCTGGAAAGAAGCACAGAACTTAGATTCAGAATAAAAACAACAAATTTATTGAATATCTGCTATCCTCTCTGTGGCAGATGCTGTTCTAGGCACTTGGGATCCATTAGTGAACAAAGGATGGAAGCAAGGAGACTACGTAGCTTAAGTTATTGGAGTAATCCAGCTACCGGGGAATGGTACTTTGAATCAAGGTGGTAGAAATAGATTGGTGAGAAATTATTTAATTCTGGATATAGTTTGAAGGTAGAGCCAACAGGATTTCCCTATGGAATGGATGTGAAGTGTGAGGACAATCTCCCCATCTTAGGATCTTTTATCATCACTGTAATATCTTTGCCATATAAGGTAACATACACAGATTCCAGGGATTAGGACCTAATATTTGGGTTACATTATTTAGCCTACCACAAGAGTCATAGATGAATTCAAGATTTTTTAACTGGTAAAATAGAGATGCTGTTAACTGAGATAGGGAAGATTGCAGGTAGAGCAGATTCCAGAAGGAAGATCACAAATTCTGTTTTAACGATGTTAGTTTGAAATAGCTTTTAGACAAAGAAGTAGAAATATCAATAGGAGTTAAAAATACGAATCTGTAATTCAAAGAGAAGTCTTAATAATTTAACCAATTGCTTTATTAATCTCACTGCAGATGGGGGAATCCTCACTGTATCCCCACTCTCAACTTGCTCCACATTTTCTTTGAAGTTCTATAATTGTGTTTTTGGTTGCAAGTACTAGAACATAACTTACACTAGTGGGCTTGTTTTAAGGAACTAGAAACAAGAATGGGAAAATGTACAAGAATAATATCAACAACTGATATTTACTGAGTAACTAGTGCCTGGAAGTGAACTGTGGCTTTAAATGTATTATATCATTTAATCCCCACAATATTTCGAGGTTAGTATTATTACTATATTTATTTTATAGGTGAAGAAACTGAGGCACTGAGAGATTAAGTAATTTGTCATCCAAGGTCACACAGAAAGTGTGGAATTGGTATTTGATCTCGGGTATTTCGATTCCAGAGTCCTCATTCTTAATCAGTGCTTCTAGAAACAGGCAGCCTGTCTTTCTACTCTCCCCTCTATAATGTCCTCCATTCTCCCCTTGGCTGCTAGGGTGGGGTAGAATGGAGCATAGACGTCTCAGAAAGGGCTGTCTGGGCAGACATTCTAAAAATACTTACCTTATCCTCTTTTATTAACAGCCTTGCTGAGCTGTAATTCATGTACTATACAATTCACCCATTTAAAGTATATGATGTAATGGTTTTTAATATGTTCATAGATAAATGTGAAATCATCACTACCGTCAATTTTACAACATTTTCATCACCTCAAAAAGAAACTCTGTACCCTCTAGCTATTACTTTCCAACCTTCTCAGCCCAACTGCAATACTCAGCCTTAGACAACCACTGATCTACTTTCTGTCTCTATAGATTTCTCTGTTCTGGACATTTTTATGACTCCTTTCATATAAAGTGTAGTCTTTTGTGACAGACTTTTTTCACTTAGCATAATGTTTTCAAGGTTCATTCATGTCATAGTATGTATCAATACATCATTCCTTTTTCTGACCAAATAATATTCCATTATGCGGATATATCACATTTTGTTTATCCATTTATCTGTTGATGGACATTTGGGTTGTTTCAACTTTTTGCCTATTCCGAATAATGCTGCTTTAAACTTTCGTGTACAAGTTTTTGTATGGACATATGTTTTCATTTCTCTCGGGTATATACCTAGAAGAATTGCTGGGTCATATGATAACTCTATGTTTAATTATTTGAAGAACTGCCAGATTGTTTTCTAAAGCAGCTGTACCATTTGAAATTCCCACCAGTAGTGTATGAGGTTTCTAATTTCTCCACATCCTCCCAAAGCTTATTATTATCTGACTTTTTGATAGTAGCCATCCTAGTGAATATGACGTGCTGTCTCATTGTGGTTTGGTTTTCCATTTCCCTGATGACTAATGATGTTGACCATCTTGTTGTGTGCTTCTTGGCTATTTAGTCTTCCTTGGAGAAATGTCTATTCATATCCTGTGCCCATATCTTATCTTTTAAACATGATGCTGCATTTTTCTTTCCTGCTAGTAAACAACATGTATATTCATCACTCCACAGTTTTTTAAAAACTTAATGTAATTAGAAACTTTATACAGGTTAATTTACTTTTAGGCCTCATTGCGTTTTCCTGTCTTCATCGTTTTTTGTTCTTGCTTTTTTCCTTTTTGAGAATTTGTCCTTCCTCTCTACTTAGCCAAATTCTAAACATTTCTCATTTCAGAAACCTTCTTAGGTTCCTATAGCTCATAGTGTTCTTGTCCTTCTCTAAACTCTGTAATATTTTTAGTTTTACCACAAATAAAATATGTTGCTTTGGCAAATACTGCTGGTTCCCTATCTAATAAACATCGTCTCCTTGTTTACTAACAAAGCACTTACTTTGTTGAGGGAACAGTGTGTCTTACTAAAAAATGCTCATCTCAGATTCCCTGGCAACTAAGGGTGATGATGGAAAATAGTCCTGATAAATGAGATGTAAGTGGAAGACTAACTTCTAGTTTCCTGAGAAAGTTTTTGCTTTCCCGATAAAGGCAAAGCTCCTTTCTCTTCTTTTTTTCTATAATTTGAACAAGGCCCCTTTCTCTTATTCTTTTCTTTGACATGATCCTATTGCAACACCAGGGTAACAAGCATGAGGATGAAGACTTGTTCCCAAAGAATGGCAGAGCTTGGCTGAGAAGATCTTGGGTCTATGGTGGCATTTTGAGATATTGTACTAGCCTTGGACTTCATACTACTTGAGAGAATTAAGAATTAAACTCATTTAATGCAGTTTTAGTTAAGTATCCTGTTATTTGTAGCTGAATGTATTCTAAATAGTCATTTGATTTGCAGACTTTTATATAAATGTGATTTCGATCTTAGCTATCTATTGCTGCGTAACAAAACTGCATACTCCAAAACAGTGTGACTTCAAGAAACAAACACTGATATCTCACAGTGTCTGTGGATAACAAGTCCAGGCATGGCTTAGTTAGCACCTTTGATTCAAGGTCTTATGTAAGGCTGTAGTCAAACTGTTGACCAGAGCTGCATTCTCATCTGAAGGTTCATCTGGGAGAGGATCTGCTTCTAAGCTCAATCATGGGGTTATATAAAACTCAATCCTGAGCCAGAATTCCCATACAGCCCAGGTGTATCTGACCTCACAAGACCCGGAAATGATTAAAAGACCAACAGTTAAAATCCGGTCCACACAAAAAGTCTTTCCCAGTGAATCAATAGCAAAGCAGCAATTTAGTGCAACCACAGAGCTTAAGTGCTGGTCCCCAATTCTTGCAAAAAACTGAAGAGGAGGGAATACTTCCAAACTCATTCCAGCAGGCCACCATTAGCCACGGACCAAAACTGGAAAAAGACACAACAAAAAAAGAAAACCACAGACCACTATCCCTAATGAACACAGACATGAAGATCCTCAACAAAATGCTAGCAAACAATCCAGTAACACATTAAAAAGATGATAGATCATGATAAAGTGAGATTCATCTCAGGGATGCAAGGATGGTCCAACATATGCAAATCAATACATGTGATACATCACATCACAGAATGAAGGGGGAAAAATATGATTGTTTTAAAGTTATTTATTTATTATTTATTTTGGAAGCTGGCCGGTAAGGGGATCCAAACTTGAGCTTGGTGTTATGACACTGTGCTCTAACTGAGCTAACCAGCCAGCCCCGTATGATCATTTCAATAAATGCAGAAAGAGCATTTGATAAAATCCAACACCCCTTCATTATAAAAACACTCAACAACTTAGGTATAGAAGGAATGTATCTCAACACAGTAAAGGCCATATATGACAAACCCACAGCTAAAATCATACCAAATGGAAAAAATGGGAGGCTTCTTCTCTATGATCTGGAACAAGACAAGGATGCCCACTTTCCCGATTCTTATTCAACATTGTATTGGAAATTCTAGCCAGTGCAATAAGGCAGGAGAAGGCAGTAAATTTCCATCCAAATTAGAGAGGAGGAAGTCAAACTATCCCTATTTGCAGATGACATGATCCTATAGTTAGAAAACCCTAAAGACTCTATCAAAAAATTAATAGAACTAATAAAAGCATTCAGTATAGTGGCAGGATACAAAATCAACAGCCTTCCTGTACACCAATAATGAAATAGCTGAAGAAGAAATCAGGAAACGAATTCACAGTAGCTACCAAAATAATGAAATACCTAGGAGTAAATTTAACCAAGGAGGCGAAAGACTTCTACAATGAAAACTATAAAACATTGGTGAACAAAATTGAAGAGGACACAAATAAATTGAAACATATCCCATGTTTTTGGGTTAGATGAATTAACATCATCAAGATGTCCATATTACCTGTAGCAATCTATATATTCAACACAATCCCAATCAAAATACCAATGACATTCTTCACAAAAATAGGAAAAATGATCTTAAAATTTGTATGGAATCACAGAAGACCCTGAATAGCTAAAGCAATCTTGAACAAAAGGAACAGAGTTGGAGGCATCACACTTCCTGACTTCAAAATATACTATAAAGGATAAACATATGGTGGTTTCTCAGAGAACTAAAAACAGATCTACTTTATGATCCAGCTATCCCACTACCGGGTATATACCCAAAGGAAATGAAGTCAGTATATCAGAAAGACACCCGCACTCCCACATTCATCGCAGCACTATTCATAATAGTAAAGAGATGGAATCAACCTAAATGCCCATCAGCAGATGAATGGATTAAAAAAAACCTGTGGTATATATACACAATGGAATACTATTAGCTGTAAAAATAAATGATGGGCTGGCTGGTTAGCTCGGTTAGAGCACAGCCTTGTAACACCAAGCTCAAGGGTTTGGATCTCCCTATCGGCTTGCTGCCAAAAAAAAAGAAATGATATCCCATCATTCGCAGCAACATGAATAGAACTGGAAACCATCATGTTAAGTGAAGTAAATCTGGCAGAGAAAGACATACTGCATGATCTCACTCATGTGGAATCTAAAAAAAAAAAGGTGGTTCTCATAGAAGTAGAGAGTAGAATAATGGTTACCAGAGGCTGGGAGGGGAGGAGGGGTAACGGGAAGGAGAAGTGGTGGACTGACAGGTACAAAACTATGCTACCTACCCTAAGTGAGTCATTGTGCAGCATATGCATGTATTGAAACAACACACTGTACCCCACAGATATGTACAAGTAAATGTTAAAATTAAAAAGTAAAAATTAAAAAAGTAAGCAAGATATTCTTGCTACCAGAGTGAATCTAACTATTTTCAAATTGAACTTAGTGTCGATATTTGCTTATTTTGAATGAATGAGGAATAGAATGTTCTAATTTTTACTACTATGGATTTCTGGGAACAAGATTATGTAAGTAAGAGGTTGACAACCTAGGCCAAACTTGCCAAAGCTATCACATGAATTAGTTACTGTCAATGTACTCCTCTCCCTACAGGTCTGAGAGTTGTCATTTAGTGTGTTTTGTGACACACTCCACTCCCACTTAAAAGCTGGAGGTCAAAGCTTAATCTTACACACCTGCTCATAACTCAGAATTCAAGTCAAAGGCTAACACATAGGCAGTAGGCCGTATCCCTCCTATTCTAAGCATTCCAGCAAATGAATTTATCAATGAAGAGTGTGGGTTTGATATATCATTTGCAAAAGGATGATAGCTGTTGATATTTGCTATAAGTAACTATTTTCAAAAAATTCAAATTTAAAAACAAAAACAAAAAAGCCTTAGTCCCATTTTCATTGACCTAAACATACTTTATTCTTTCACTAAAAATTGGGAAGTCATGTCAGTATCATACTGTGCCTCTCAACCATGCTTCTAAATATCACTTATTTTAGACAAGCAATATGGCTTCATGGGAGGAGAAGTGGTTAGAAATCAGACATGGGTTGAAATTAGAGATTTCACTTCTTAGCTAGCTGTACAATCTTGTAAAAAGGGGCACATAAGCTTTTTAAAGCATCAGTTTCTCAGTTAGTAAAAGAGGTTATACCTACTTCAGAGGGTTGTGGTGAAGATTAAATGATACATGTAAGATGCCTGGTAATTTAGGCACTCAGTGTATGGTGGCCTCAGTATATGATTCAGCTAAATCAGTACTCACCCAGGAGTATTTACTGTAAGCTTATTTGCTCAGTCAGAACAAATATTTGACAGTCTACCATGTGCAAAATGTTTTACCAGACACTGAAGGTAATTCAAAAAAGTAGAAGTCGAGCTTTATAAGAAAGAACTGGTAACCTGTGCTGAAGGTAAGATAACATGAAATAGTGAAAAGTAATACTGTCATGACTAAGTGCCTAAATGAGTGTTAGAGATGAAAAATGCTGCAAAAGATGGTGGATCTATATCAGGATAGAAGGTACTCACTTGGTTAATGTTGAATTGAACCAGATTCCAAATTCAAGGTTGTAGTGAAGGATCAGCTTATTTTACGTATTGCCAAAGTATGATGTTAACTTCCTTTAAATTTTTGTTAATTACTTCCAGATTGGGGGGGGGCTCTTAATTTTCTTTCTTTCTTTTTTTTTTTTTTTTCATCATTCTGTTCTGCTTTGGTTCTGCCAGTGATTTCAATTATGTCAGGAATGTACTTGTCTCTTGAGAGTGGACATTCCTATAATGGATCTGAAAATTAAATCAGGAAACAACTATTTTTCTCCCTTGCCTTTAGGTTGTATGTGTTGATCATTATTAAAGACAGTCGAAAAGCCTCATGGTTATAATTTACGTTTCTTTTTAACATTTGCTAAGATAGCAAACAAACCGTGAACTGTGTATGGGTTGCCTTAATTTCTACAAATATTTACTGTGAACCTACTCTGTACATATACTGTGCTAAGTTCTTTGCGGTTCATGTCCAGAGAATTTATACTTAGTAAGGGAAGATAAATACCTTAATAGTTGATTAATTTCTTATGAAAAGTAAATTAACAATGTTATGTTTAATATATTGTCATTGCCAAATACTGTCTTTGCTATGGGTCCTTGTTGTTATCCAAGTTTAGGGGATTTTTATAAATTTATATAGCTAAGTGAGACTTCTTAGAAATGATTATTTTGAGCTGAAAGTTGTGTGGGTTTAGATGGATGGAGATTCCTGAAGGAGAGGGAACAGAGGAAATATTTATTGAGCACTTATGTACAGTTTTAAGAGCTTTTGCATGTTTTATATCCTTTGATTCTTATACCTGCATGAAGTAGTTGTTGTTATCAGCTCCATTTTATTTTTTTTTTTGTCGTTTTTTCGTGACCGGCACTCAGCCAGTGAGTGCACCGGTCAGTCCTATATAGGATCCGAACCCGCGGCGGGAGCGTCGCCGCGTTGCCAGCGCAGCACTCTACCAAGTGCGCCACGGGCTCGGCCCTTCAGCTCCATTTTATATGTGAGAAAACTGAGGCACCAAGAGGTTGAATAACTTGCCCAAGATGACAGTACTAGTAAGGAGCAAAGCAAGATGCAGATCCAGACATTCTGACTCCACAGTCCATGCTCATACCCACAAATAAATAAAACTTTAAAGAAATTTACTTTCAGTGGATAGTAGGTGACCTGCTTGGGAAGAATATGCAATTTTTTATTATATAGTAATGGAAAAATAAGGTTGGAAATTAGGTTGAGGTCATATTATGGGGTGTTTTAGTGGTTGGTTGAATTTTATCATGTACACCAAGCAGGGGAAGCTGAAAACTTTCCTGCCATAATATTTTTATATTCTTTTGCTGACCTAATTGCTTAAAACAATTATATTATAAGCTTAGAAAATAGTATTGTTACATTCTGGTATTAAGTAAAAAAGTTTTCCCCCCTGTATATGTGATTAAGATATTACCATTAGTTTTGCTGAGAATATTTTGTTGTTTTGTTTGTTTTGTTTTGTTTTTTGTTTTGGCAGCTGGCCACTACAGGGATTGAACCCTGGACCTTGGTGTTATCAGCACCTTGCTGTAACCAAATGAGCTGACTGGTCAGCCCTTGGGAATAATTTGAAGTGTAGTAATTTATTTCTGCAAAGCTGAAATAAATATTTGGATTATATTGAAGAAATAGTTGTTAAACTAGCCTCTCTAAATGGGTGTGACACAGATGCATTTCTGAAGCCTTTTCACATAAATTAATAATTTTAATGAGTAAGAAAAGCCTTATAAGGAGATGATGAGATGATAAAAGTGGTAATGTATGTTTTAATTTGCTAGTTCTTCTGAAATAAAGGTAAATGTGTTTTGATATTGGAATATAGTAGAAACAGCTATTTCAGCTCAACTGAAGATATAAACAACCAGATCCTTTTCCCATAAGTCTTTGTTGTTATTTTATTACAAATTTATATAGAGCTTAAAGATTAATTATATTGTGGAAACTCCCAAGTGAAATGGCATTTCTTTGTATGCTGAAGGATATATAGAAATTATTAAAAGAGATGACTTTTTCTTCTTGATAGTTGTTTCAAGAATTTTAGCTGAAACTTGATGATTTTGGTGTGATAATTAGTCACTGTGTGTGTGTGTGTGTGTGTGTGTGTGTGTGTGCGCGTGCGCGCGTGTGTATGTGTGTGAGAGAGAGAGTAGGAGTGAGTGAGTGTGCCTGTGTGTCTTCTGAATATTTTTTATAAGGAAAAGCAAGACAAAATGTGTTCAGATAAGCTATTCTCCTCGTCTTCTGGTTTTCTCATTTTCTTTGCCCCTTCCAAATAGCTTGGCCTTAAGAATGAAAGGATAATCTCAACTTCAAGGTATGACTTCCTCCATGTTACTTTGGCTTGTATTGATGAATGGAGAATGATGTCCTGTAATGTGCACACAATGTTGTAGCTGTGCTACCTAACCTGCTATTCCTACGGAGCCCCCTGGCAGAATGGGAAATAACTGACCACTACGCATTTGAAATGCACATTTTTAGTCTTTTTCCAAAAGGAATATCATTTTCAAAATACGTTTATTTTTGTATTCGTGCCCCTGTTCATCCCTCCTGCACTGCACATTTGGACTTAGATATTCCTTTTCTTTGCTGCTATCGTGCCCTGAGCATAACTGTGATCTACCGCACTATGCTACAACTGTTGGTTTACTCACCCTACCTCTTAGTTACCTTGTATCCTCAATAAGTAGATAGTACAATTCTTGGCATGCGGTAGGTTCATATATTCGACAAGTGAATGAGAATTAAAGGGAAAAAGGAAATAAAGGTTATGAAGTTAATCTTAATGGTAAGCATTTACTAATTTAGAGAATTTCATTAGTGTGGCAACAAGTCTATATAGTGGTTCTTAACTGACTTTTATTTAAAGCTAAAGGGTCAGAATTATGAAAATCGAACTCTTTCTTTTGCTTTCATTCTCTGCTGAGATATTCCATATTTCTTCATCCAAGTTCTGGTTTGCAAAGCATTCATAACTAGTGGAAGGTAGTTTGGGGGACAGATTTTCTAGGAGTTGGTTTATGATAAGCATTACATTTTGAAATTCACACTAAGCTGGACTTTAGACACGCTGTATTGGTTTTGGGAGACACTAAGAAATAGCCTCTTAGGATAATTTTAAGTATTTGGTTTTTACCAATCTTTAGGAATGAGTATATAGAATCTTTATAGCTAAAACTGAGTGCATAAAGAGTAGGTCCATTATTGGACTGTGTAGATAACTTGAAATGTTTTTGAATAAAAATAGGCATTACCTCTACTGCAATTCATTCAGTTCAGTAAATGTTTAGTAGATGCTTGCTGTGGCAGGCATTGTGATTGATGAGAGGGACTTAAAAATAAATTAGGTCATTCCTGTCCTCAAGGACCTCACAGTCTAGTAAAGAGGCACACATGTCAACAAATCATTGCAGTATGGTATATGCAATACCTAAGAATGATGGTAGTACTAAACAGGGTGAAAGTCAGTTTTGCTTGAGGAAAGGCTTTATCCTTAAAGAGATGTTTAAGTTGGTTCTGGAAAGATCTGTGCGAGTTTATTAGGGAATTGAAGGGAAGGGCATTCTGGGTACAGAGACCAGTATGTTAAGGCAGTATTGCATAGTGATTGAAGGTTGTGGACTCTAGACCCAGACTCTGAGTTCAAATTCAAGTTCTGCCATTGCTAGAAACCTTTTGTGCCTCTGTTTTTTCATCTCTAAAGTGGTCCTAATAGTTCCTTCTTCACGGGGTAGTTGTGACAATTAAATGTGTTGTATATAACTGCTTACAACAATGACTAATACGTGATAAGTGATTTAGCTTTTGTTATTATGTGCAAAATCTAGGGGTGTGTAGAATTTCACCATGTGCCGGAGAACCTTGAGTTGTTTTGTACAGCTTAATTGTGTGTGAGGAGTGAATGCACTATAGTTAGATCGATAGACAGACGTTGATAATGAAGGGCTATGTATAACCAAGTTGACAAATTTTGAGTAGGGAAATGAGACAATCAAAGACTTATTTTAGAAAGATGTTTCTATTGGCATTATGGAGGATACATAGGATTGTGTACCTTGAAATTGTCCAGAAGGAGACGATGAAGTCCTAAATTAAGACAATGGCCCTAAGATTGGGGAAAATATACAGACTAGGGAGAAGTTCAGGAGGTAGACTCTACAGTTATTAATAGTATACATTTTGAGTGTATAAAAATAAGCAGAGTAATTTTTACCCAAATACAGATTTCTCTTTGTTGTCTGTCTATATACTCTGAAAATCAGCTTCAGGATAGCATAGATGATGATAATGATAACATTTTTTGAGAAAAGACGTATACAGTAACCTTATATAGCCAGTAAACTCACATGTGCGAAAATTAAATTAATTTCAAATTTGAGCTTTTTCCACCTGGTAGTAAAAAAAAAAAAAAAAACTTAAGCATGCCTATTTAGGGCATATCAGTCATCTCAGAGATTTTTCAGTAAATTGAGGTAAATTCAACCAGTTTCATATTCTTTTCTCCCTGGTGGCCCACTTTCTCTTCAGGATTAGCATCTAATTTCTGGCTTACCTAGGAATGGTTTTGGCAGAGGAGCCTGGTCCTTAGCATTCATCCAGGCTCGTATCCGTTGCAATCTACATACACCATCATGCAGCTGGTCTTCAGTCATCATCACCCGCCCCCCAGGCTGGCACCAGCTGAAATATCAGTGTTCCTGCTTGTCCTCAGCCTTGCACCTACATCTCCTCCTCAGCTCTGTGTCTCTTCCTCTCACACGTAGGTGCTCTCTCTGTTTCAGCAGAGACCGCTCTGGGGCCACAGGAATGAGGTGGAGCTGTCTTAGGCCCACTGTGCTCCAGATAACACATGTGGAGTGCTTCTGTATGCTTCTTGTGCTGTGATGGTATGGACATTCCTGTGAGGCCACTCCTTCCTAGACTGCAGACAGGAAGTGATAGGTTTTTCTCTGTTCCTGTATCCTCGATTTCCTAGAGGCTCTGTAGTTGCACTCCTCCCCCTGTAGTTGTAACTAATCTTGCAATAGAAGAGTAGATAGATAGGGCAGGGCCCTTTGGAGAGGTCAAATCTGGGCTAATTCTAGCTGGTGTTATATTGTTTCTGACTTAAACCTAGACTTAAGCTTCTGAAACAACAAAAAGAAAAAAAAATCTCATTGTTCATCTTCAGTGCTATTATTGAAGTTTGTTCATGCTCTGTTAGAGCGTTGATCACACTTAACACATTTATACATCTCTCTCTTTTGTTAACAAACTAAAAACTATATCTTCTTTAGCTTTCTCCTCCCAAAATGTGACACTGACTGTTATAGAGTAGGCATTTAACCATTTGAATACATCAGATAACTGACCAGGCTAAATCATGTTCTTGTCAGCTTTAAAATTTTATAATATATTTGATTCTCGTATCCGTAAGTAATGAAATTTTTGACTAACAGTGACTTAAATAAGTGGAAGTTTATTTTTCTCACATAAACTATGGAGGTATGTATCTGTTGATGTTGATTAGTGACTCAGTGGTATCAGTCAGCATCTTTGTGGTTCTCTTGGCCTTTCCAGTATGGTCTGGAGATGGCTGTCACAATTCCTCTTGTCATATCTGAGGCAGGAAGAAAAGGAAGGGAAGTCGCTGGAATGTCTGTCTGTCTCTTAGCAGGAAAACAAAAGCTTTTCTGAAAGCTTTTCAACAGACTTTTGCTTAAATCATATTGGCTGCAACCATGTCATACTGCCACCTCTACCTGTAGGGGAAACTGGAGTGGAAATGGGTCAGGGAAGAAGAGGATTGGAAGTGGGTTACATAAATCAGTCAACCAATCGGATCCCTCACAGGCTTAGTGATAAAAATAGGATGTTTTAGCTATAGACAGAGCTAGCTGGTTAGCTCAGTTGGTTAGAGCTCAGCCTTATAACACCAAGGTTATGGGTTTGGATTCCCATACTGGCCAGCTACCCCGCCCAAAATTAAATATATATATATAGCTGCAGCACAACTGATCAGATAATAAAGTGTTTAATGATACTTATACTTCATTCTCTAAGAATACATGGGTTTTACTGAAGAGTCTGCTTTCTCTTTGATTTTTTTTCATTTGGTTGCAGGACTGATGCAGGACTGTTGTGCTATAAACATGAAATAATATTTGTGTTTTGATTTTTCCTTGAAATGTGGAAATATTTGACCAATTGTCTATTTTTTGTGTAGATAATTTCTTTTTTTGCTAGTTTTTCTGTACAAATACATTTTCATCAATATGTTTATGCTTCCATAAATATTATCTATTTGAGATGTTTCCACTTTTTAAAGTGCTAAATGTTCTTATTTATTTCAGGAATTTTGATTTCTGCATTGAGAAGTTCTTCTTGATGAAAGATAACATTTTATTCTAATATGTCATGTCAAAGTAATAGTCTTAGCTAAGTGTATGCTATATTCCTTAAAATATAGTTTTTTTCTTGAAGATACTTGAAATTGTTCTGAATATGTGTTTATTAGTATTTTAAATATTTATAAGTTTAATACATTTGTGTGATGCTTAGGCAAGGTTCTCACAGGAAAACACAGGCTTTGGCGTCCAGGTGACCTGGATTCATCTAGCAATATTGCCATTTGCAAAATGGCCAAATTACTTAGTCCCTCTAGATCTTAAAAAGGCAATAATAAAACCTTTAATAACATCATGTATACTACACCCTCTACAGTGGCTGGCTCTTTGGAGACACTCATTAGTGGTAGCCATAACGTAACAGCTAAGTGACTACTTTGACAGTAGGGAGTACAGGGCACTGCATTTGTAGTTTGCTACTCTTGTCATTGCTTTTAAATACAGAAGGGAAGGAAGATGAAATGTATAAAGAATGTGATGACAGAACTTTTTTGAAGTGACGTTACTTGCTTTTTTTAGTTAGGATTGTCTGTGTTCATTTGGTTAAAATGTTAGTTTTGTAAAAGTTATTACAACTCTCTCTTAGTAAAATTTATATTTACCTCTCCCTTGTTAATGAGAAAAACCTCCCATCCTTTTGTTAATGAGGAAAGAAGAATAATTTCATTGTTTTTCTATAGTAAGGCAGAGGATCATTATCTAGTGGCATAATTATACCTTATTATAGACTTTGATAATTATGCCTAACTAATGTTCCAAAATGGACTTCTCTTAGGGGATAAAACCATGAGAAATGATATATCAAAATCAAGACAGGTTTTCTCAATGGAAATTCTTTCCATCTTTATTAGACATAATTTCTTCAGATAATTTTCAGTAAGAAATAAAAATTGCCACTAGAAATTTTAATAATTCTATTCCTGATTTATAATTTTTAGTATCTCTTCCACACAAGAAGGGACATTTATTTTTGTGGATTGTTTTTTTTTTTTTTAATTTATAAGAAAATGAAATTTATTGCTTACAGTTTCAGAGGCTGGAAGTCCAAAGTCCAGGGAACACATCTGAAGCCTTTCTTTGGTGGTGACTTCAGTGATGGCAGGATACCACATTACGAAATGGTGGAGCAGAGAGAGGCTGTCATGTGCTCTCCTTTTAAAGCCCTCAGAACCATGCCCCTGACACCACCATTCTTAATCCATTCGTTAGGGCATGGTCCTACAATCTAATTACCTCTTCAAGGCCCCACCTTGCAATTACCATAATAGGATTTTCCACCCTCTTTATAATCACAGTGCAGATCAAGCTGTAATACATAAAATTTTGGAGACACAATCCATATCATTCTGCCCATGGCCCCCAAAGTTTATATCTTTCTCACAGGTAAATACATTCCATCCCCAAAGTGTTATGTCAACTCAAAAGTCCAGAGTCTCAAAGTCCCATCTATGAAATCAAAACAAGTTATCTACTGCCAAGATACAATGGTGGGACAGGTATAGGGTACATACTCCCATTCAAAAAGGGAGAAATAGGCCAAAAGAAAGGGGTCCTAAGCAAGTCTGAAACCCAGGAGGGCAGGCATTCAATCTCAAAGCTGGCAAATCATGTGCCTTGACACTATGTTAAACGTCCTCTGCACGCTGGTGCAGGGGTTGGGGCCCCAAGTCCTTAGGCAGTTCTCCTCCTATGGCTTTTCTGGCCTCAGATGATGCTTTAGCTCTCACAGGCTAGTACTGCATGCTGGTAACTCCACAATTCTGGGGTTTCCATGGCGGTCCTGCTCACTTTCATGGTTCCATTAGGCGTGGTACTGATGGGGTTTCTCTGCTGCAACTCCGACCCCACGTTTCTGCTTGGCATTGCTCTATCAAAGGCTCTGTGTGGTGACTCTGCCCCTGTGACAGATCTCTTCCTGAGTCCCCAGGCTTTTCCATACATCCTTTGAAATTGGGATGGAGGCTCCCAAGCCTCCACAGCTCTGGCATTCTGCGACCCTGCAGACCTAACACCATGTGGATGCCACTAAGGCTTCCAGCTTGTATTTTCAAAAGCTGCTGGTCCAGCCATACCTGGGGCCGATTTAGCCACAGCTGGAGCAGCCAAAGCAGCTAAGATGCTGGTGCTGGAAGCAGCTTCCTGAGATGTCCCTGAGCCGCGAGCCCGCGGAGGGGGCCTCAGGGCTGTTCCCTAAGGCCATTCTGTCTCCCTAGGCCTCTGGGTCTCTATGGAAGACTCAGGCTCCAAGATCTCTGAAATGCCTTTAGGGCCTTTCTCTCACTGTCTTTCTTGGCTATCAGCACCTGGCTGCCTCATAGCCATGCTAACCAGTACTTCTGCTGCACCATTGGATTTTTCTCCTGAAAATGCACTCAAATTTTCCATTTTCCAAATCTTCATGCTCCGCTTCCTGTTTAATTATACATTGTAGCTTTATGTCATGCTTTTCTGCCATAACTCAGTATAGGCTGTTGCAAGTAGCCATGCAGCTTCCTGAATGCTTTGCTGCTTAGAAATTTCTTCCACCAAATACTCTGGGTCAGCACCTTTAAGTGTGACATTCCATAAAATTTTGGAGCATGAACAGAATGCAGCCAAGTTCCTTGCCAGTTCATATGAAGGGTAATCTTTGCCCCAGTTTCCAATAAGTCCCTTCCCATTTACATCTGAGATCTTCTCAGAATGGCCTTTACTGTCTGTATGTCTATCAGCATTCTGCTCACCACCATTTAACCAGTATCTAAAAAGTTCCAAACTTTCCCTGGTTTTCTTGTCTTCTAAATTCCCACCAGCAGTTAGGCTATTTCTAGCCCGCTCCTTCAGATTCTTCAAGCCTTTACCCATTACCCAGTTCCAAAACCACTTCCACATTTTTCAGGTATCTGTTATAAGCAACACCCCACTCTTGGGTACCAATTTTCTGCATTAGTCTGTTTCTGTTACTTATAACACAATACCTTGGAACGGGGTGATTTATAAGAAAATGAAACTTATTGCTTACAGTTTCAGGAACTGGCAGTCCAAAGTCCAGGGAACACATCTGTTGAAGGCTTTCTTTGGTGATGACTTCAGTGATGTCAGGGTATCACATTTCAAAATGGCAGATGGAGCAGAGAGAACTATTTTTTGTGGAATTTGGTATCTTTAAGCTCATATCTATATCTTTAAGCTCGTGTCAAATAGGTAAAGAATTGGCAACTTTTCATTTCTCTTCTTTAGTAAGCTAAATTACAAAGCTACGTCAGATACGTCATTCTTAATTAAAATTCCCAGGTCTTTTAGGAGTTTTGATATTATGGTCTACTTAAGAGAAAAGATTGAGAGCATCAGGTCTTAGTTTTCCAACTTTCCCACATGGAGATGTCCATTTATTCTTCCCCTGCTCATCTCCTTTTCTTCACGGAGACGACCTGTGTTTGAGAGTGTTCAGTCATACCAATGGCAAGTCTGTGTGCTTTCCATTGGCTCCCTCCAGGTCATCTTTCTCTTCCTCTTCTGGATTTTCCAATGTCTGAATTTGAAATATCCTCAGATACTCAATGCTGAAAAAGTATCACCAATCCTTCTGGCAGACTCTTATTTTCTGTATGTACTGTGATTCATCAGCTCATTCATCCAACAGTTATATATTAAGCTTCTCAACTGGGCAGGGCAATCTTCTGGGTTCTAGGGACGTGCATCGTGAGTAAAACAGTCAAAGATCCCTGCCTTTATGGAACTTATATTCTTTTGGAGAGAGACAGACAACAAACAATAAACATAATCACTAAACAAACTGTATGTTGTAGGAAAAGGTGGAGGGTATATGGGGAAAAAAAGTAGTACTAGAGTTGGGGGCTGAGTTGCATATTTAAAATAGGATAGTCAGAATAGACTTTATTGAGAAAGTGAGATTTGAAGGAGGTGAGGGAGTTTGTGAATGTCTTGAAGAGAAAGATCCAGAGAGAGACAACATCTGGACAAAGAAAATAGCCACTGCAAAGGCCTGAGTGAAATGGGAAGCTATTCAGTTTTTCAGCAAATACTTAGGCTCCTGCTATGTACTGTGTCGCGCCTTGCTAGGTGCTAGAAATAAAAAGATAAAGACATAAGATGGCCGGTTAGCTCAGTTGGTTGGAACACAGCCTTATAACACCAAGGTCATGGGTTCGGATCCCGGTACCGGCCAGCCTCTAAAACAAACAAAATAAAGACATAGCCATGTCCTCAGTAAATTCACGTCTAGTCCAGCCTCTAAAACAAAAAAAAAAGACATAGCCATGTCCTCAGTAAATTCACGTCTAGTTCAGAGACTAGACTATAAATGAGCTATATTACAGTTAGTTAAGATATGTCCAGTAAAAGAAATGAACAGGCACTATTAGAGAGTGGAAGAAGGAGTGGCAAACTCTAAATTTGTTTATTATGCCTGCTGCCTCCGCTTTTTCCTCCTTGAGTCTCACTACTTCTCATGCCATACTAAGTGCTTTCAGTGCCTTTCTTCTGTCTTGCTCTCTTCATCACCTCTTTTCTTTCTGTCAATACTGACACCGTTGACTGCCTCCTGGAGCACTTTATTCTTGATAATTAATCCTATGACCATTCAACTTTTGTTTACTACCGTTTTCTTTTCTCCACCTTCATGTCCTTCAAGAGTCATTCTAAAGAATGTTTTCTTCTCCATCTTTAAATCCCTTGGAGAGTAATTTTATATATCTCCACTATTCCAATATCTGAGTAAGATCTGTAGTTCTAAAAGAAACTACATTCTTTCCAGACCATTGTCTTTAACTGAATAAGTATATAGAAAGTGGAGGTCTGTTACTTCTACAACTTCATCTTCATACTGGGCAATTAAGTTTAGCTCTTTCCACCTTATATGTAATCCATCACCAATTATCATCAGTTATACTTAGTTACAGTTCTTATACTTGCCGCGTTTTCATTCCTGTAATAACCCTCGTCTGCTGTTTTGCAAACTATTATCAAGGCCCTGTTTTAAGATTCAAGACTCCCTAACTTTATTCCTATTGCATTTTAAATGGCTTTTTAACCAGAGACATATATGACACCAATAAGATCTTTTCAAAATTAGTGTGAAATAACTAATGTCAATATGCTGAATTGATATAAATCTAGGCTTTAAAATAATACTCTGGTCTCCCTAATTGTATGGAAAGGTTAGTTTTTTTTTTTTTTTTTTTCCAGTGGAGTCTCATTTTTCTTCTTCCATTTATGAGATTTTAGCTATAAGCCTGTGTAGTCCTATCTTAAGTAAATGTATGTTTTCTGTTAAGGTTTTTGAAATCAGGAAAAATAACTCAGGTTCAGGCAACCACCTTTGACATACGGGGGATCCTGAGGCTGTTCCCTTTTTGCTCTGTACATTCTTCTTGGTTGGTTTCATTTCCTCTTATGGCTTCCATTGCCACCTACATACTTATGATTCCTCAGTTTTTATCTCCTGCCTGTACCTCTGGACTGAGCTCCACCCCCTGTATTCAGCTACGTACTAGATATCTCTACCTGAATGGCTGACAGGCAACTTGCACTCAGTATGTTCAAAACTCAGTTCATTACCCAAACCTGTTCCTCTGTGTCTTCTAGATTCTTAAACCACTGTCCATTTAGTCACCCAAACCTGAAACCTGGTAGTTACCTTGAATCTTCCTTTTCTGTGCATCCACTTGGTTCCAAATATTTGTTGCGTCTACACTCTGATAGCTCTCAAGTCTCTCTCTTCCTCTCCATCTCCACTGCCATTGTCTTGGCTTAGACTCTCATTATCTTTGACCCAGAATTTTGATTTAGTGTTTCCACTGGACTCCCTGTCTGCAGCCTTTACTTTCTCTCATCCACTACAATAGTTATCTTTAAACCTTGGATGGTTTCCCAATCCTAAATAATAAAGCCCATATTCCTAAGACTGGCCTTAAGGCTGTCTCTAATCTAGCTCCTGCCACTGGCCAGCCTAATAACCTACTGTTGCCCCTTCTCTAAGCTTACACACCAGTCATACCAAATTGTTTACAGCTTCCTCAGTGCCATTCATTTTATATCTTTGTATCTTTACATCTTGTATCTAGCTTGTCTTTTTATTTGTCTAACCAGCAAACTCCAACCTTTCCATTAGCCAGAGACACATATCCATTAAGACCCGCTTCAAAAATCCCTTATGGGAAGTTTTTATGTCCCTACTCCTCAGCAGAGTTTAGTACTTCTTTGTTCCATGACTATCTTATACATATTCCTTTTATAGAGTGAAGTTTTTATTTGCCTTATTTCCCTGGCAGACATTTTTTGAGGGCAGGGGCTATACCTTAATCATCTTTTATCACCAGCATGGAATGCAGTTACTGTGACACATTGAGACACATAAAGGCATGATAAATGTTGAGTGAATACATAATAGCCTATATATCAGCGTAGTTACTGTCCCAGCTATTGTGTACTTGGTCCATAACCCTTGCTCCCTGGCTCTATTAGCTTTCCTTTTCCTCCCAGTCCACAATATACAGCAGTAAAGATGATTTCCATTAAGTAGTCATGATTATAGTAATCTTGATTTTTTTTTTTCTTAGAACTCAGCCTCAGAAATACATTTTGGGTAGGAATAATTAAGTATGAATTTTAGACTCCATTATTTCTTTTTTTCCACCACTTTGCCTCAATTATATTTTGCTGGATCCTAGCTCATCATTACCTAAAGTAATTCTGTGAAACTGATACATAACAGGTCATACCTAAAAGGGGTTCTATAATCAAAGGATTTTGGGGACTCCTGGGTTAACAAAGGTAAACTAGTTTGAGTTCTCCAAGCTTTTAAAATGGTAGTATGCATTGTGAATCTTATTTGACCTTTCTTTTTTTAATCTCTTTTCAATTTATTTTTAATTGACCTGGGATAATTGTATATTATTTGACCCATTATCATGACAGATTAATGTTCCATGGAACACATTTTGGGAAATTCTGGCCAAGTTTATGGGTTCATTTCAGCAAATGAGATTATTCACTGTGTTAGACTACCCTCTTCTTCCCCGAGCTGGTATGTATTCGATATGTAAAAGAAAGTGAGCCGAGATGCCGGGTACCGTTCAAGCTTTATTAAAGGAAGAAAATCTGCCAGGCTGTGTTCAAAATGGCAGGAGCCTAGGGCTGCCCTGAAAATGGGGACAGCACCAGGTATGGGGGTGGTAGAGCTTAAATTGGTATGTTGGCGCCAAGAGCTGGGTGATGTAATTCCAGGGTGGGGATTGAGTTAGGTCATGGGGATGGAGAGTTCTGCGCATGTGGGAACACCGAAAGTTTCATTTTCTCCGAAACCAGGCTTCTTGTAAGAGAGAATGGGGAGGAGAGGGGAGCAGGTGGACAGTGCCATTTTGTACCTGGGCTTGTCTAAGATGGCGCTGGTTATGTTGCAGATCTATTATTCCTGTCTTTTAAGTATAAGAAGAAGGGAAAAGGGGCGAAGGTCTCATTCTTCTGAAGCTACTTCCTGCTGGAGATGGGTGAAGATATGAAAAAACATAAAAGACTTATGTTGGTGGGTAAAACAATTAGGTGGTGGGGTATTGGTTTCTTGTGGGGAGACTGTATTCCTCTGGGGAAGGGTCGCTGATTCTGAGGGGCTGATATCCTCCTTGCAGGAACAATTTGGCGACCTTTTGGTTCGTGAAAGCCTGCATACGTTCCTGCAAGAAATTAGAGAAACACCAAAAGAGACAGGGGCCAAAAACTAGGATGAGGCACACACAGTTAGGGGTCCTAGTAGGGGCATAAGCCAGGGTATCCAATGGTTCAGTGAAATGGTTTAAGTTGTTTTGGATCCCCCCGGACTCATTTACGTAATAACAGCATTCTACCCCAAGAAGAGACAGGTGCCTTCCTTCTCGGCTGTAAGGAAGTAAAGAGCCCGATGGTTCTGTAAAGCGACTATCGACTGTCACAAGTGAGGTGACCTGTCACTGGAGGGAGGAGATGCTATCTATGCTTAGTTCTTCTGAGAATTTCTGATAGAATTGAGAGGCAGTAGCAGGGTCTGCTATGCCAGTTCCAGTTACAGGAAGGATCCCTGCCCCAATTAAAAGGTACGATTAGTACCCTACAGGAGCGGGGGGCACTTCCTGAGAGGGGGGTGCCGAAGTTAGTCCCAGTCCCGTCTGTCTGGATGGTGATGTCAGGGATGAGCCAAACGAATATGCAAGAAATCACATTGGGGGGCAGGCAACAGCATAACGTAGTTTTACAAAGGGAATATATTCCAGTTTTAGGGCATGGATGAGGAGGGGGTAAGTGAGTGGTAGCGTTTGGTGTTAGTAAGGCAGAGTGTGGGCAGGCCCTGCATAACGCTGATGGTCCCCACTAAGGTGAGATTAGAGGAAAGTGAAGAGACATTTGTGGAAACGTTGTGGGCTGCATCGACAGGGAGGGGGGTGACCACAAAAAGTTTCTCGTGAAGTGGGAGACAGATGAGTCGCTCAGGGACCAGTCTGATTCTCTGAGGACTGCGTCATCCCTGCGGACCTGGAACCTCCATGTTCCAGGTAAGGGGGAGCTTGAGATAGGAGGAAAAACACGGGAAGGATGTGAAGGGTTAGGGAGCCAAAAGAATTTAAAGGGGACATTGCCACAATGAAATTGCTAAGAAGCATCCTACTGATAAAAGGAGTGCGAGGAGAAATCTTCCTATAACTTTACACTGCTCTGGGACAGCACTGGCTAATCCTGTAGCAAGTAAAGGTTAGGGACACGGGGTGGCATAAACTTATCGTGTTCCAGGATGGCAAACCTACGATATCAGGTTGGAACCAGTCTTGGAGTAGCTCTTGTGCGAGGGATGTGAAGCAGGCCTGCAAGAGTGAGAGGATAATCGCCGGGGGAAAGATCATCCTTCTTTTGGGATTGGAAGAAGAGCGAAGGTCCTGGAGATTTTCAGTTTTGTGCGTCCTAAAATGGACAAAGTGTGAGGAGATGTCCGGTTGGAGGTTGAGCAGAGGGACCCGTCTGGCTTGGTGTTAACAGATTCTTTGGGTAAAGTCTCAGGTGCTAGTTTTACCAAGGATAAGTGATACCAAGGGGCCTTTCTTAGTACTTTTACTGCCACGGGGGTGGCGAGAAGTACTGTATAAGGCCCTTCCCAACATGGTAAGAGAGGCTTTGGCATTCGGGTTTTAAAATACACTTGCTGTCCCTGGCTCAGTTTAAAGTATGAGAAGGTGGTGGGGAAGGATGAGGTAATAGAAGGTTGACCTGTTCCCTAAGATCCCTAATGAGGGAAAGAGTAGGGAGGTACTGGCCTAAAGGTGATGAGCTGGAAGGGAGAGGTGTGAGAGTGAAGGGCCTACCATACATAAGTTCGAGGGGGCTGAGGCCTGTGGGCTTGCAGGGGGCAGCCTGTAGGTGAGTGAGTGACTGGGGGGTAGGCCAAAACGAGGGATGATTTCTGAGACGAGAGCATTACTTACTGCTGTAGCATCCTCTAAAGTGCAGGGAACAGCCTCAAACCAATCTGAAAAGGTATCTACTAAGATTAGAAGATAGTGTGTCCTTTTGTGGGCAGAGTAAGATGAGGGCTGAGGAAGGCGTAGTAGGAGTTCATAGCCTATAGGATTTGCTCAGCTTGTGTGGTAGGGAGGACACAGCAACCGGAGAGAGTATACCAGTTGTCCTTTCTTTGTGCCCCCAACTGTTGGAGGTGTTGTATTTCTTGGAGTGTGTATTGGGATAAGGGCATAGGGGCCATGAGAAGGACCTGAGCAGGAGAGGAAGAGTGGGGGCTTAGTGATCAAGCAGCCTGTTTTGTGGTTAGATCCACTAGTTTTTTTCCCTGGGCTATGGGGTCTTTGGAGGTTTGGTGTCCTCTGCAGTGTATAACCCCAACCTCCTTTGGGAGTTGTGAAGCCTCAATAGCTTGTGTTAGATTTATTATGGCATAACCCGCCTGTGGGGCAGGCATGAAGGTGGCGCTCCCATCTATGAACTGTGTAATGGGATGCGGGAGATGTGTAGAAAGGGATTGAGAAAGAGGTCTAAAGCCTCCATGCAGTTATGTTTTAAGGGTCATGAGTGTTTTGGGATAAGAGTGGCTGGATTTTAAGGGAGGGCAAAGTTTAAAGGAGAACTGGGAGTTTTCAGTGAAAGTAAGGTGAATAAGTTGTAGGTGGGAGAGGGAGAGAATTGACTTGGCTTTATGGCTGAGAAGGTCTTGACTGTTTGTTGTTTAAAAGTTAGTTTAGAGCTTTCTTATGTTAAAAGGGCAGCTGCCACAAAGGCCCATAAACAGGGGTCCATTTTCAAGCTGTGGTGTCTAGTTGTTTAGAGAGGTTTGTAACTGGGGAGAAAATATCTCCTGCCTTTTGTTCCAAAACCCTGACTGCCAATCTTTGGATTTTGGTGACGTATAGGAAAAAAGGATGGGATAGGTTTGAGAGAGATACAGCTGGGGCTGCAAGGAGTGTGGCTTTTAATCGCTGGAAGGGAGAATGAATGAGTTTGTGGGATCTAAAGGAATGGCAGGATCCCCTTTGGCTACCCCATAGAGTGGCTTTGCTAGCACGCCAAAGTTAGGAATCCACAGGCGAAGAAGATACCCTGCAAGCCCCAAGAAAGAAAGGATTTCACCCTTTGTGGTAGGAGTAGGGAGTTCAGAAATTAGACTCTTGAACTGAAGGAGAAGAAATTTGGGCCTTTCTGGGGGACACTCGATATCCCCTGGAGGCCAGGAAGTTAAGGAGAGCAGCAGTGTGGGCCTGTGAATCCTCAGAGGAGGGGCTACAAAGGAGGTCATCCACATATTGTATTAAAGTGCTAGAGGTTGGAGGAAGTTCAGACAAGTCTTGAGCTAAGGTCTGGCCAGAAAGTCAGGGCTGTCCCGAAACCCCTAAGGTAGTACTGTCCAAGTAAGTTGTTGGGAACGTGCATGTCAGGATTAGTCCTGTACTAAATGGTATGAGCCGTTAGGCTTTATAACTGGAAGAATGGGTGTATTGAAAGGTGAGTGGGTAAGCCATGAGAGATGAGAAGAAAGGAGTTTGTGTACGATAGGTTTTAAGCCTATTAGGTGTTTGTTAGAGGTGGGGTACTGTGGGACATCAGGGAACAATGAGGGGTTCTGCACCTTAGCAAGGATAGGAGAATGGTGTGTAGCAACGGAGGGAGAAGCGTCCCATACTAGGGATTAATCTTGTCCGAGGGGAAGGGGAAGGTGAAAGCCTCAGGGGCCAGATCTGGGTGCGGCCTGTAACTGGAGTATTGTAGCTGGAGTCAAAGTGTTTAGGGTAAGAGTAGCTTTGAATTTGAAAAGAATGTCCCATCCCAGTAAGGGGGCTGGGCATTGAGGTGTTATTAAAAATTTGTGTGTGAATTGGATGTGTTGTAGTGTATAGGAAAGGGGTTGAGTGATCCATGGGTGGTATTCTGATCCCGCGACCCCTACTATTGTGATAGAGGATGGGGTTGTTGGTCCTGCATATTCAGGAAGGGTAGAGTAAGCAGCCCCTGTATTGATGACAAAAGAGATCAGCTTACCTGCTATGAGGCGAGTTACCCTGGGCTCAAGTGTGGTGGTCTCCATGGGGTCCTCAGGCCCTGGGCATCAGTCTTCCTCCTGGGCAAAGCCTAGAAGCTCCAGTAGGGATGGCTGTAGGTTGGGGACTGGGTCACTCTCTCTCTGGCGAGTGGCATAGTCAATCCCCCAGTGACCTGGCCGTTTGCGGTGAGGACAGGTTACAACAGGCCCAGGCCAAGTGGCCCGGTTGACCACATTTGAAGCAGTTCTCGGGTGGCTTGCCCCTAGAGGCAGCCAGCTTTGGAGTATGTGAGACTTGAATGGCATTAGCCAGGGGCTGGTATTTGGTCTGATCTCTTTTATAGTTTTTTGAATATCAGGGGCTGATTGGGTAAGGAAATGAGAGTGTAAGAGGGCCATGCTGTAAGACTTGTGCACCGTGCACAAATCCCACACGTCAGGATGGCTCACCTCACAAAGACCACGAGACAGAGACCTCTGCAATCAAGCAAGAGGAGTTTATTCCAGCATGCTGGGGTCACTCAGTCTCCTGGACAGGAGCAACCCCGAGCTCTTAACACAAGCACCTTTTATACAGTTTTTTAGACAGACTTTGGCAACAGGATGAGTTGTACACTGCTTACAGGTTATCAGAGGTGACCTTTGGATTTATTGGTGGGCTTTAGCGGGCTGGCACCCCGATAAGGAATAGTGTATTTCCCAATCATTTATCTTCCTTGTGGCCAGGTAGCCTCTAGATAAGGAACTGGTCAGTTCCTGGAACCAGGTAGTGATTACTCCTTTCCTGGAATTTAGTGTGCCTGGGCCTGCCTTGATTTGCCTGGCCTCTGCATATCCCCTTAGAAGCTGCCTTACTTAAAATGGCATTAGTTATGTTTTCTCGTTTTTATTAGTACAGAAGCAAATTGCGCATGTTAAAGTTATATTTTTCTTTACAATGCCTGTAGGGGAGTTTGGGTCTATATGTGTGTATTCCTGTAAAGCCTCAGAGAGGCAGGTTAGAAACTTGCTGGGATTTTCGGTGGATCTCTGTGTGATTTCTCTAAGCTTGTCATAATTGACTGACTTGTGAGTAGCCTTCTGGAGGCCATGAAGTAGGTGTGTGATCATGTTATCCCAGAGATCTCAATCCCCATGGCCAGCCTGGTAGTTCCAATTTGTGTCTGTGCAAGGAACAGCAACAGCTCCCACAGGCCACCTATTATTTTGAGCATGTACCTGAGCCACCATCCAGACCTGCTCCCTGTACATGGACTCAGACAATTCCTTCCATCCCAGCCACTTCATGGAAGGGTTATAAAAAGCCAAAGCTGGGGCAGGGTTGTTACCTGACGAAGGGGAAGAAGGGGAGGAGTTGGACTGAGGACAAGCGTCTGGAGGCCAGGTATGGGGAAGAGAGAGAAATGTGGAGGGCTGGCATATTAGAAAATTGATCTGAGTCTGGAAGGAGAGGTCGAGCATGAGCTAGGAGAATTTGAGACATAGGACAGTTTTGACAGAGAGAAGAATGCGTTCAGAGATAGGAAAAGGCCTGAACAAAGAAACTCTACAGCTTTTGCCATTTAGGTGAGTGTCTAAATCGAGTGCCATCTTGTGGCCACGGGGATCCATTGTAATGAGGCGTTTGAGTTTTAAGGTCTCCCTGGAGGCTGAGAAATTGGCCAGGAGATGGCCCAGAGATGTAGAGTGCAGAGTACAGTAGAAAACAAGACATTTAGGTTTAATGTCTCCCTGGAGGCCAAGAAATTGGCCAGGAGAAAGCCCAAGGGCATAGAGCGTGGAGGTTTGGATTGTGAGGATCCCATTTAGAGGGTAAGAAAGGGCAGTCAGTCCTGGTAGAAGAAGTGTGCCAACAAAGAGTGTCCTCTCTGCTTTCCACCTTTTTGAGAGAAAAGCCATGACCCGCTAAAGAAGTATCCTTCAATAGCTCAGGGGCACGAGAAGAGTTCCCTCGGCCAGGCTCCTGGGCTTCACAGAGACCACAGTCATAGAGAGTAGTCAGGGGAACCCATAGAAGTAGGCAGGACAGACCCACTGACTCACCCTGAATTGAGGCAGATGTTGGATGTGTTGGTCTGAAATGGCAAAAGGAGAGAGAGTCCCAAGTGTACCCAGTTCTGGCAGGTCCGAGAAGGGCGGCCAAGGGCCAATCACCCCAAGAGAGAGGGGATCATCCACAAGGTCAGCCAAAACCCTTCCCAGGTTTCAGCAACATAATGAAAGTGAGCCGAGATGCTGGGTACCGTTCAAGCTTTATTAAAGGAAGAAAATCTGCCGGGCTGTGCTCAAAGTGGCAGGCAGCCTGGGGCTGCCCTGAAAATGGGGATAGCACCAGGTGTGGGGGTGGTAGAGTTTATATTGGTATTTTGGCAGTAAGAGCTGAGTGATGTAATTCCAGGGTAGGGATTGAGTTAGGTCATGGGGATGGAGAGTTCTGTGCATGCAGAAATGCTGAAAGTTTCATTTTCTCCGAAACCATGAGGCTTCTTGTAAGGGAGAATGGGGGAGCGGAGGGGAGGAGGCAGATGGAGCCATTTTGTACTTGGGCTTGTCTAATATGGCACTGGTTATGTTGCAGATCTATTAATATGTAACTGAAACAGTCTCGCCATTTGGCAGATCACATCACAATGTGTGTAAAGCCCTATGGATGTCAACTGTTCTTGTGTGACTTCTTTCCCGATTAAATATAGCTGTGTGGAGTCTCTCAAAAGAGCCCAACCCATAATCTTTTATCCTTAACAACAACTTCCTTACAAGGCACTTAAGTGTAGTAGTCAACTTTCTGTTAGTGTATGTATAGTGTCAACTTGATATACATCTGTTCTCTCCACCCCTCTAGGATACTTTAGATTTGTGTCTCTAACATGGCATTAGCAAATGAGAACTTTTCAAACCACAAAAACTACATATTGTTAAAATATTGACATTGGCATTTTTCTGTAATAAATTTAAAAGTTATTCACTGTAGATCAAAAAATAGTGAAGAAAATTAAATCACCTTTAAGCCTAGCATTCAAAACTAATTACTCTTGACATTTTGGTATATATTCTTTCTTTTTTATATGCATGAATCAGTATATTTTTAGCCACAAATAACAGAAAAGTACATCCAAATTGGCTTAAATGATAGGGATTCATTATCTTACGTAATAAGTCTGGAAGTAGCTCTTTCAGAATTGGTTAATCCCACTACACATTGATATCAGAGGTCTGGAATGGCGTCTCTGACATTCTTTGGCTTCCTCTTTTTGGATGCAAATAGCCGCTGCAGCTACAATATCCTTCCATGACAATGTTCAAAGCAGGAAGAAAGATGGACTTTCTTCTTATACATCTCTCTTTTTATCCAGGAGGAAAATCCCAGAATATCCCTTTCCCCAAATAGGCTTCCCTTTATGTTTTATTGGTCAGGTCTGAGTTATGTGTTCACATGAAAAGGATCTGAGCCAACATGGTTCGTGCTCAGAAAAGGGACCCATTTTCTCTGAGCACATTGCCACCCCAATCAGAGCAAAAATTAGAGTCTGTTAACAAAGAAAGGCTTTGGAGAGACAACTAACAGGGTCTGCCAAATTATATCTATATGTACTTAAAAGTCATGTCTTTCAAATTGAGTGTTCTTATTACTTGTCTCCATTGGCCCACATAATCAAGAATTAAATATATATTTGTTGAAATTGAGTGACTCAAAGATTGGAAGTGAGGGAGGGGAGTTCAAGTAATTTAAAATAGCTAATATGACAACTGTGAAATTGTATGAATTTTTATGATAGAACTTAAGACGTCAGACTTTTTTTTATGCTTGTTTGTTCTGCTTTTGTGGTAGATAGCCTCAGGCTGGGCTTCGAAAAACCTTCTCACAGAAATTACTCTCCTTTGTTACTCGGTGGATGAGTTTGAGAAGGCTAACTCCAGAGCTGTAGAATTCCCTATCCCATCCCCAAAATAGTCTTCTGTGCTTCATATGAGATACAGGTTTGTGACAGTTGTTCTTCATCCCCATCCCCCACCCCACCCCCCATGCATGTGTGCGCACACAAACACAGACACACACAAATAACCAACCTGGAAAAGATTTACTCCACAAAAAATTGGACCTACAATTTTGACGCCATGCCACCAGGTGGTGGCAGACTGTCAAAGTTGTATTTATCCTTAATTTCCTGGGATAGCCTTAAATTCAATTTGCTTAGCCTATTTTGCCCCATAAAGCATATCAATATTTTATAAGTTTTAATATTCCAATATTTGGAAGTTTCACAAAAGTAACCCTGTTACTTGGGTGCTTGTTTTGCTTAAAATATAGCTCTTACTTGACCCAAGGGTGTGGTTCAGATTTCAGGCCTGCATTTTATCAGATTCAGATATGGAGCTTTGTTCAGGTTACCCAGTATTTACATTTATTTATAACCATAACTTTCCTACACTATAACTCTTTTTGAAAAATAGTTTAAACTTTAGAGTAGATGCAAAACAACTCAATTTTAAATTTTGTTAATTATTAAAATTTTTAAAGTTATGTGCTAAAATTTACCTTTTGAATAATCTCGAACACTTCAGTTTACCACAGATCTTAGTTTGTTTGGCTGCTCTCAGCTCTTGAGTTAATCTACCATCAGAATATGTTAGGTTGCTTTCTTCATTCTGCTTAGGCTATTTAGGCCATGGAAAGGAAGGCTTTAGTTTGCTTTTTTAATTCTTTGATATCCAAGTCTTCACGAGCCTTTCTGCTATGAGTCAGAAGTAGAAAAAGAAGGAAGAGTATTATTCTCTTAAAAAAATAAAAGCCTTTTGGGGCAGTTATTCTAATTACTGAATATTTCTCAGTACTGTTTGTCTTTGACTTTATAAATTCAGTGTGTAGTTTATTATAACCTGGCCTAAATAAAAAATTTAAGCTTTAAATTTAAATCAACTCTATTTAAGTTAAATAGAAATGTGAGCTTAAACTCTTTAACTGATCCTTCTTAGCAAATAATTTGTTGTATTTCAGATTTATGACTAAATTACTTAGAAGAACTGAATAATTTATTAGATCAAAATATTTTAAATAGTATTGAAGCAATATTTTGATTAGATATTTCAATATTGGAAAATCTTAATTCTCATAAGAAGTATTCAGAAATGCCAAGGTAAAATCTAAGCATTTATGAGATACTTTAAGCCTAGAAAACCATGCTTAGTGGGATGATGGAGGAGCATGTTAGGCCTATTATTTCCCAATACTCTTGAAAGACAATTAGGAAAATAAACAAGTCCTTATGTAAAAATAATTTTGCTGATTTTAACGTCCATGTAGATCTACTGGTAAGTCCTGTCAGTTATCATAATATATAAAAGCAAGGTCATGGCCAACAGTCCTGGAGATTGTTGGGTTTATGAGTATTCCCATGGACTACATGTGAGCCACACTCAGAAGTAAGAGAACACGGGCTGGCCCGTGGTTTACTCGGGAGAGTGTGGTGCTGGTAGCACCAAGGCCACAGGTTCGGATCCTATATAGGGATGGCCGGTGTGCTCACTGGCTGAGCGAGGTGCAGACCACACCATGCCGAGGGTTGCAATCCCCTTACCGGTCAAAAAAAAAAAAAGAAGAGAACAAGAGCCCAGCTGGATTTATGTTAAACTCTGTTCCAGAGGAGGGCAATGAAACCTAACAGAGAGTCTGTGTGGAATCAATCTCTGAAAAACCAGGCTGGAAGTGGGTGGGGAGCAAGCCAAGAAAGGGTGATGGTGAGAGGCAGAATTCTGTATGTTAGCCACAGGAATAGAGTGTATCTTCTGCATCACGGGGTTTGCAGTTTGGGGGACCCAACACATACGTCTACAAAGAACCCAGATGTGTAGCCATGAAAGGATTCAGCTTAAACATCTGTCAGGCCTCCAGAGCACTGAAGCATCTCAACAACAATACCTGTTAATTATATGTGTTTCCATTCCCCTTTACCTCCTGTCTCTCCCCTTCTCCAGGTCTTGGTGGGGGTGAGGGACAGGAAGCAGAAACTGCAGTCAGTAGACTGGAAAAATAGAAATGCTAGGCCAGAAAAGAGACAAAGACCATGTGCCCTCTAGCAGAAAACCCACTTGCAGTCAGCTGCTGCTGAAAGGGAGAGAAGTCTTACCTTTAAATCAAGATTTGAAGTATTGATTATTATGTTAGACATTCTAATTTGTGAATCAAGGCTATGCATGACAACTTACAGTAATTGTTTATCCTAATCAACTAAAGTAATCAAAGAAGTCATGGGACTCCTGATTCTTTATCCAGTGGCAGGGGACGTACTTCTCTCACTGAGCTCTTTTCAAAATGGCAGTTGGGGAGAAAAATTAAGTTGCTTTTATGGTTTTACACACAAAAATATTAATAATACAAGTTTGCTCATCCTTATATTTAATTTTAAATCTCCCCTTGCCTAAAAGAAAATGTACTTATTAAAGAAACAATTATGTCATTCCAAGTAATTTTAGGATTGCTCTTCCAAGTGGATTTTGGCTTTACCTCCTCAGATAGATGGGTTTATTAACAGAGATTCTCTGTCTAGGATGTATTCTTGCCCATCACACTGACAGACACAATGATTTCTATTTATTTTCACTATCACAGGGACTCCATAAATCAGAGGGATTAATCACTGTGTCAGTTAGAATTAGGTTTGTCTATACATAATACAAAATCCAAAACAATAGTGGTTTAATTACCTAAGAATTTATTTCCTTGTCTTATAAAAGAAGTCTGGAGGTAGGTTGTCTGGATGAGGCTAATCAGGAACTCAGGCTCCTATTAGTTATTGTCTCATTGTTTACTATGACTCCTGAAGCTCTAGCCAGCATGTCTGTATTACAGGTAGCAGGAAGGAGAAAGGGAAGGGCAAAGATCATATCCGTTTCCAACAACATCTGAGTCCATTTCACTGGACAAAACTTAGTCATGTGTCTATATCTGACTTGAAGTAGGCAGGGAAATATAGTTGGTTTTTTGTTTGATTTTTTTAGCTAGGCCTGTTGTTGGGGATCCTCTTACTAAGAAAGAATGAGTATTTTTAGACAATTGGTATCTACTACTTAGCCCTCATCTCTGGATTCGTCCAATTATAACCCAGTTTTCACATATGAGAAGTATGTGATCCTTCATAAATTTATATCTTACTCTCTTCACTGCATCAGTTGGATTTTACATGTCTTTGGTACCCAAAATATCTGAATGATTTCTAACTGGATTCTGTAGAAGGCTTTGTCTAACTGTGATCACTTCTATGTTCATTCTCATGACACTGTTATATTTCTGTTGGACCTTCCATATCTCTTAACTACTTTTTAATATTTTTTATCTCTTCCTAGAAATTAAATTAAAAAAAAATCTGCCTGCTTTTTCTTTATCATATATTTTTACTTTTCTATTTCTACTTTTATTAGTTTAATCTTATTAACCATATTCCTAATATTGGTAGTTGAGGGACTACTAATCTCTTGTTTGTTGTTAACTGCTGAGACTCTGCCTGGTGGTTCACTTCTTTACATTGTAATTCTCGATTTTGATCTTCAGCAGGTGTTATTTTATGATAAAGATGCCATACATTGTTGTTAATTCAGTGGAGAAAGGAAAGACTATTCAATGAATTGTAGGGATATCACTGAAATATATTGAAGTTAGAGCCCTGCCTCACACTATCTCCAAGATAAACAGGTCTTTTAAAGAGCAAAACATGAAAGAATACTCTACAAGCAAGGGAAGGAATCTGTACAATATTAGGATGAGAGGCTTTTCTAAGCAAGATACAGAACCTAGAAGCCATAAAGGAAAAGACTGATGCATTTGTGTAAGAAATTAAAACTTGTACTTTGAAAGATAACATTAAAAGTTAGCATTTATAAAAAATTATTAATATCTACTACCTATAAACAGTTCCTAAAATATACGAGAAAAGGGTAAATAGTTCTATAAGATAATGTTCAAAGAATATTATTGAACAAGTCATTGAAGAAATACACATGATTAGTAGGTACAGGAAAAGATGTTAAATTCAATAATGAAAGACATACAAATTAAAACAATAATGAAATGTAATTTTCAGCCATTAGATTATCAGTCTTCAAAATTATTACTAACATCCACTTTTGGGAAACCTGCAGGGAGTAAGCCTATTACATACTATTGGTGAAAGGCAAAATGATGAAATTAAAAGTTAAACATTCACTTCACACCCATTGGGATAACCATTATTGCCAAAAAAAAAAAAAGATAAAAGAAGAAAATAAGTGTTGGCAAGGGTGTGGAGAAATCTGAATCCTTATGTAGAATTTGCTGGTAGGAATGTAAAATGGTGAAGCCTCTGTGGAAAACCGTATAGTGGTTCTTCAAAAAGTTAGATGTAGAATTACCATGTGATCCAGCAATTCCACTTTAAGGTATATACCCCAAAGAATTGAAAGCAAGGACTCAAACAGGTTCTTGTACACCAGTGTTTATAGCAACATTATTCATAATAGACAAAAGGGGAGAAACAATCCCAATGTCCATCAGCAGATGAACAGGTTAACAAAAGTGTGGTGTGTATGTGTAATGGAATATTATTCAGCCTTAAAAAGGAAGGAAATTCTGATAGATGCTACAACATGAATAACCTTGAAAACATGCCAAGTGAGGTAAGCAAGACAAAAAAGGAAAAATATTGTGTGATTCCACATATAAGTGGAATGAGGTACTTAGAATAAGGAAAGTCATAGAAACAGAAAGTAGAATAATGGTTTCCAGGAGCTGCAGTGAAGGGGGAATGGGGAACTGTTGTTTAATTGGTACAGAGTTTAACTAAAAATTTTAAATGTTCATATCCTTTGAACCAGTAATTCTACTTCTAAACTACCTTACAAAAGTATTTCTGCATGTGTATAGAGATATATGTCAAAAGACAGGGTGTTGGAGCATTGTAGTAGTGAAAAACAGAATATAAATAAAATAGCTATTAATGGAGGAGTGGAATATATAGTAGTAGTATGTAGACATTAAAGAAAGAATGAACACTAATGACACCAAATGCTGGCAAGGTTGTAGAGCAAAGAAACTCTCTGTTCATTGCTGTTGGAAATGCAAAATGGTAGAGCCACTTTGGAAGACAGTTTGGCAGTTTCTTACAAAACTATACATACTCTTACCATATGCTGTGGATTGATTGAATTGTGTTCCTTAAAGTCCATATATTTCAAGCTTAATTCCCACTATGACTGTTGAGAGTGGTAAATCCTTTTATGGTAATTAAAAGATGGGGCCTTGAAGAGGTGATTAAGTTGGTGATTTAATAGTGGTCAGGAGTGTGGTTCTGAGGGCTTTAAAAGGAGAGCACGTGAGTCTCTCTCTCTCTCTGCTCCTCCATTTTCTGCCATGTGAGAACCCTGTGTTGCTGTAAAGCCACCACCAAAGAAGACCTTCACCAGATGTGTTCCCTGGACTTTGGACTTCTCGACCTCTGAAACTGTAAGGAATAAATTCCATTTTCTTACAAATTACCCAGTTCCAGATATTTTGGTATAGCAACAGAAACAGACTAATACACCATATGATTCTGTGGAGTATGCATAAAGCAAATGTACTTCACAGGGCTTGGTTTTCCAAAGCCTTGCAGTTTCAAATATTGACATTGCAAAGGACAGGAAATTTTCCCCAGGCTATAATCTCTGTTGTAAGATAAAGAATTGTAACACAGAAAGGTTGCTGGCTCAAAGACAGGCAGGTTACTGATTGATATGTAAAGATACTGGGAAATGGCTGTAAGAAGAAAATGTTTGCTAAAATCAAGCTTTTGTTGCAAGTTGCATTATGGAATGTCACCTTGCTTGTCTTACTGAATGTTACCAGCTTCTTTTGTTAAACTTGTTAAACTATACTTAGCAAAAACCCCACCTATGTTCTCTTCCTGTAACTTCCTGGTCTGGAGAATAAATGCAGGAAGAGAACCCCAATTCGTGGTTAATTTCCCAAATGGAAGGAATGCGTCGCTCTTGAGGGTTCTGGAAGATTAACCCCTTTTTGGGGCTTCTCACTGCTCAGAAGAGATGGTCTTTGAGTAATCTTTGGAGGCTCCATCACCCAGGGGAAAAAGAGGTGACAAATCCGTGGGAAGCAAAGCAACATGATTCAGCAATGTGTTCCTTGGCACTTGCTCAAATGAATTGAAAACTTTTGTCTACACAAGACCTACACACAGATGTTTACAGCAGCTTTATTCATAATTGCCAAAACTTGGAAGTGACCAAGATGTTCTCTAATAGCGCAATGGATAAACAAACCATGGTATATCCATATGATGGAATATTATTCAGTGATAAAAAGAAAAAAAAATGAGCTATCCAGGTATGAAAATACATGGGGGAACCTTACATTCATATTGTTAAGTGAAAGAAGCCAATCTGAAAGGACTACATACTGTACAAGTATGATTCCAACTACCTAAGTGTACTTAAAACAGTTCACTGAAAAATAGAATTGAAAATTATTCTGGAAAAGGCAAAACAGTAATGGAGACAGTAAGAATCAGTGGTGGCTAGGGATTAGCAAGGAGGAAGGGGTGAATAGATGGAGCACAGAGGATTTTTAGGGCAGCAAAACTACTTTGTTATGGTACTAGAATGGTGGGTGTATTTGTCAAAACCCAGAAAATGCACACCACCAGGAGTGAATCCTAATGTAAACCGTGGACTTTGGATGATAATGATGTCAATGTAGGTTCATCGATTGTAACAAATGTACCATCTGGTGAAGGATTTTGATAGTGGGGGAGGCTGTGCCTATTTGGGGTCAGGGAGTATGTATGAAATCTCTTTATCTTCTGCTCAGTTTTTCTGTGAACCTATAACTGATCTAAAAAATAAAGATTTTTGTCATTTTTTAAAGAATGAAGTAGACCTATCTATATATGCTAACATGGGAGTTTCTCTGAAAATAGCAAGTTGTAAGACATTACATAAAGGATGGTCCCATATATGTTTTGAAATGTTATCTATATTGATCTATATCGGAATGTAAAGCAAAGGAATAGGACAAGAAGGGTGCACACTAGGCTTTATAAGGGTCACTTCTCGGGAGAGGGTTGTGGGGGATGGTGTAGAGGTGGAGAGGCAAAAAGGGATTTTTGCTTAAATACTCCTGTATTATTTGAATCTTTTAAAACAAGAATGTGCTCATGTTTTAATCTTTTGAGAATCTTTCATATAATTATAACATTAATTATATTATTAATTATTAATATATTAATTACAACAGGAAAATAATTTTTAAAATAAGTTATATATGCTCATTTATAGAAAACTTAAAAGTATGTTTCACAATAGAGATAACCATTGTTTGTATTTTTGAATTTTCTTGAAGCATTTTTTTGTTTTGTTTTTTGGTAATAGTCTCTCAGTGTGTTGCAGTTTTGTTTCTAGCTTTTTTAAAACTCAGCTTTATTCTGTCAGCATTTTTCAGTGTTGTTAAAAATTCTTTGTAAACATTTCCTTTGGCTGCATAATTGTGTTGCATCCATATCATGAAATATTGATTTAACATTCCTGTGTTGAGACAACTACAGTACTCCTATATTTATATATAAATATTTCTTTAGAATGCTCATTGTTTCCTTATGATCAGTTTCTAAATGGAATGTCAGCTTTATTTAAAGATATAAATATGGAAAATTTGAACAGACCAATAACAATAAAGGAGATTGAAGCTGTTATCAGAAGGCTCCCAACAAAGAAAAGCCCAGGACCAGATGGATTCACAGCAGAATTTTACCAAACATTCAAAGAGGAATTGACACCGATTCTTTACAAACTATTCCAAAAGATTGAAACGGACGCAAATCTCCCAAACTCATTCTATGAAGCAAACATCATCCTGATACCAAAACCAGGTAAAGATATAACCAAAAAAGAAAACTACAGGCCGATATCCTTGATGAATATAGATGCAAAAATCCTCACTAAAATACTAGCAAACAGAATACAGCAACACATACGAAAAATTATTCATCATGATCAAGTGGGATTCATCCCAGGGATGCAAGGTTGGTTCAACATACGCAAATCAATAAATGTGATACACCATATTAATAAACTCAAACACCAGGACCATATGATCATCTCTATAGATGCTGAAAAAGCATTTGATAAAGTTCAGCACTCATTCATGACAAAGACCCTCTATAAGTTAGGTATAGAGGGAAAGTATCTCAACATAATTAAAGCCATATATGACAAACCCACTGCCAATATCATCCTGAATGGGGAAAAGCTGAAAGCTTTTCCTTTAAGAACAGGCACTAGACAAGGATGCCCACTCTCACCACTCCTATTCAACATAGTGTTGGAAGTACTAGCCAGAGCAATCAGAGAAGAGAAGGAAATAAAGGGCATCCAGATTGGAAAAGATGAAGTCAAACTGTCCCTGTTTGCAGATGACATGATCCTATATATCGAACAGCCTAAAACCTCTACAAAAAAACTGTTGGAATTGATAAATGATTTCAGCACAGTAGCAGGATACAAAATCAACACACAAAAATCAGTAGCATTTCTTTTCTCCAATAGTGAACATGCAGAAGGAGAAATCAAGAAAGCCTGCCCATTTACAATAGCCACCAAAAAAATAAAATACTTAGGAATTGAGTTAACCAAGGAGGTGAAAAATCTCTATAATGACAACTACAAACCACTGCTGAGAGAAATTAGAGAGGATACAAGAAGATGGAAAGATATTCCATGCTCTTGGATTGGAAGAATCAACATAGTGAAAATGTCCATACTACCCAAAGTGATATACAAATTCAATGCAATCCCCATCAAAATTCCAAAGACATTTTTCTCAGAAATGGAAAAAACTATTCAGACATTTATATGGAACAATAAAAGACCACGAATAGCCAAAGCAATGCTCAGCAAAAAAAATAAAGCTGGAGGCATAACACTACCTGACTTTAAGCTATACTACAAAGCTATAATAACCAAAACAGTATGGTACTGGCATAAAAACAGACACACTGACCAATGGAATAGAATAGAGAATCCAGAAATCAACCCACACACATACTGCCATCTGATCTTTGACAAAGGCACCAAGCCTATTCACTGGGGAAGGGACTGCCTCTTCAGCAAGTGGTGTTGGGATAACTGGATATCGATATGCAGGAGAATGAAACTAGATCCATACCTCTCACCGTATACTAAAATCAACTCAAAATGGATTAAGGATTTAAATATACACCCTGAGACAATAAAACTTCTTAAAGAAAACATAGGGGAAACACTTCAGGAAATAGGACTGGGCACAGACTTCATGAATACGACCCCAAAAGCACGGGCAACCAAAGGAAAAATAAACAAATGGGATTATATCAAACTAAAAAGCTTCTGCACAGCAAAAGAAACAATTAAAAGAGTTAAAAGACAACCAACAGAGTGGGAGAAAATATTTGCAAAATATACATCTGACAAAGGATTAATATCCAGAATATATAAGGAACTCAAACAACTTTACAGGAAGAAAACAAGCAACCCAATTAAAAAATGGGCAAAAGAGCTAAGTAGGCATTTCTCTAAGGAAGATATACAAATGGCCAACAGACATATGAAAAAATGCTCAACATCACTCAGCATCCGGGAAATGCAAATCAAAACCACATTGAGATACCATCTAACCCCAGTTAGGATGGCTAAAATCCAAAAGACTATGAACGATAAATGCTGGCGAGGCTGCGGAGAAAAAGGAACTCTCATACATTGTTGGTGGGACTGCAAAATGGTGCAGCCTCTATGGAAAATGGTATGGAGGTTCCTTAAACAATTGCAAATAGATCTACCATATGACCCAGCCATCCCACTGTTGGGAATATACCCAGAAGAATGGAAATCATCAAGTCGAAGGTATACCTGTTCCCCAATGTTCATCGCAGCACTCTTTACAATAGCCAAGAGTTGGAACCAGCCCAAATGCCCATCATCAGATGAGTGGATACGGAAAATGTGGTACATCTACACAATGGAATACTACTCAGCTATAAAAACGAATGAAATACTGCCATTTGCAACAACATGGATGGACCTTGAGAGAATTATATTAAGTGAAACAAGTCAGGCACAGAAAGAGAAATACCACATGTTCTCACTTATTGGAGGGAGCTAAACATTAATATATAAATTCACACACACACATACACACACACACACACAAATCGGGGGGGGAGGGAAGAAGATATAACAACCACAATTACTTGAAGTTGATACAACAAGCAAACAGAAAGGACATTGTTGGGGGGGAGGGGGGGAGGGAGAAGGGAGGGAGGTTTTGGTGATGGGGAGCATTAATCAGCTACAATGTATATCGACAAAATAAAATTTAAAAAAAAAAAAAAAAAAAAAATAAAGATATAAATATGAAAGTTAGATTCTCTAACAAGACTTTAAATATATAAAAATTTAAAGTAAATGATGGCTTTTTTTTCTTTTTAAAGCATAAACAAAAGACGTAAAACCTATTTTTCCGCAACATAGTAAATGAATTTTGGTAAAGTAGTAGACTGCTTACTCTTGCTCTTTTCCTCATTTCTCTGTTCCTTAACATTCTTTCCCACCTATGAAAACCTCTGTAGTTCTCCCATAATGCTTTGAAATTTATTTCTTAAAAAAAAAAAAAAAATCAATTCCAGTGCATTCAGCTTGAATCAATCTTTCTGTTTCTCTTATGAATAGGCAGTTCCTCCAGGCAGTGAATTAGCCTTTTAGAACACAGGCATTATGTTTTTCAACACTGAGTATATAGGGGGCCTGGAATGCATTTAAACAGAAGCATTGTATCAGATCCTCCCATCTAAAAAGGAAACCTGTTTTTACTAATTATAAGAGGTTTTTATTGTAGCTGTTTTGTTGTTGAGTTACTGGGTTTTTAAAAATTATTTGCTTTAGTGAAATTTGGAAATGGATTTGTTACAGTATATAGTTAGTTCTGATTTTTCATTATAGAAATGTGCCGGAAGAGTTTGTTCTTTAAAGGAATCTTACTATGAATACCTTTTTAAAACATAGGGTATTATCCCTTTTTCTGTTTTTGTCAATGTGGACTTTTGTATTTCTTTTAAGGACAGAAATATTAAGATATTTTGTTTCTAGTCCAGGCTACAATATTTAGCAGTAATTTATTTTTGCTGATGAACTAGATAATATTTTTTCATATATTAATATCGTGCATATTGTAGTTAGGTTTGTTACTGCAAGAAAACAGGTTTTTTGTTTAGATCAGTAGTTCTCAGAAGTGTGATGCTCCCAACCAGCAGCATCAGCAGCACCTGGGAACATGTTAGAAATGCAAATCCTTGGGCTCCAATCTGGACCTGCTGTTCAGAAACGGAAGGTGGGACCCAGCAACCTGTGTTCTAACAAGTCCTTTCGGTTATTCAGATAAATACTAAAGTTTGAGAACTGGTTCAGATAATATGTATACAGTAGCTAAAAATCTCAGCTGTTATCACTTGAGGTCGGGGTCTGGTTTACTTCCAGGTGTGTGTTAGGAACTGTAGTAATAGTGCTTCTAATAGTTGTGTAAATGGAAAACTGATACCAGGGGCAGTCCAACAAGAGTTGCTTTCATTGTTTCCAGTGGTTAAGATTTTAAGAACTAGGCAGTGAGCCAAGAACCCTTCACCATTGAGTTAGACTAATTGTCTCAGTACTTAGGATAATTAGCAGAAGCTTCTCCTTTGATATTGTTTAGATTGTGCCTCCCTGTATTACTAAGATACATAAAATGACAAATCATGGATTTAGTCCTTCACATTTAAAACACATAAGATTATTTTTGGAATCAAGGAATTCATGAATGAGTTCTCTTTTAAATGCTTTGAAGTTGCAGATAATTACAAACAGACATACAGTACCAGAGAGATGTTTTGCTAATATAACTAAGAGAGATATACTTTAATTAATGGCTTCTTCTGTATAGTTATTGACTTTCGGATAATATCTACCTGTCTGGTTATTATTAAAACCGTTTTTAATGGGAAAATGTTATGCTAAATATATGTGTATGTATTTTGTAATTGGAAAAATCCTCTACTCCTGAATTTAAATGTTATATACATTTTAAAATTATTTCTTGTGGGTCCTTCAGGGTGGAATATTAACTTTTTTAACATGGCTTTATTTTATAAATGGGAATTCTTGTTATAAAGAACTAGATCTCCTTTTTAAATTGGGGCCTTACCTATTTTGGCTCTTAAAGCTGCAGCGGATTTTTTTTTTTTACTTAGGAAGATAATTACTCTCAAGTATAGCTGGTTTGATCATGCTGTCTGCCTGGCATTATCAATAGATCTTGTTTGTGCTATGGATTAGAGTCAGTGACTAGAGCACTATTAAAGGAAAGCTTACAATGTCCCCATTATGCATACCGAGAAGTGAAAGATTCCCCAAAGCCAGGGTAAAGCTACCAACTTTTTGAAGATAGTATTTATGAATTTTAAGCATAAAAAGATATCTAAATATTATTCGCCTTCTACGTATAACTAAGTCTTATTGAGAAAGGCCAGTTTCTTATAGTCAGCCAACAGAAATTAAATTAATCTGATCATTAATTATTTTCTAAATTTTTATAACTGCAGAGTGAGGGAGGAGTAGAATATATTTTAAGGAAGGCCTTTGCCCAATCAAATGAGTCTGAAATTTCTAACTAGTTTATAGCAAAAGACGTCGTGGAGAATTAAATACTGGGAATTTCCCGTGATTAAGGACCAAGATGAGATGAGTAAATTAAGGAGCAGAAGCAGTGTTCTGAAATTAACCAATCCTTTTTGGTGTAGGATTAGCCACATGCTAATGAATACTCCATATTTACAGTCTCCTTATGCTGGTATTATTTAATTTATTTCCATATATAACTTACTACTTTCTAAGCTAAGAAAAATGCTGATCATTTTTAAGATACATAAAACATACCTAAAATCGGCAACAAGCTAACAGAATCTTAGTATATAAAGTATGCAATTCGATTTCCAGTCAAGATGGTGGAATAGACAGTCCCCAGAGTCACTCTCTCCCAACAGTCAACCAATTTACAACTATAAAAATGTAACATCAGCCAAGCTGGGGCCGCTGGAGCTCAGGGGAAGAGGAGGAGAAACCTATGGAGTTCATGAAGGTGGGAGAAACCATGATGAGAGAAAGAAAAAATTGCTGTAAGCATTTCGGCCGTGACTGCTTTAAAGCTGGAGCTGCAGAGTGCATGGAGCAGGAGCCGGCAGAAGCTACAGCTGTGCCCTTTGGATGGAGTTGCTTGGAAGCAGCAGGGTAGAAGAGGGCCTTGGTGGCCCCCAGGACAGCAAGACCACTAATAAGGTTCCCGTGGACCCACGCAGGAGCAAGGAGCCAGAACAGCTGAAAAAGGGGAGCCATTCAGAGGCCAGTGAGTCATTGCAAGGGACCGACACAGGGCCTGCCCCATGGGAAGTGTTTGGAGCACGGGTGGTGGAGGAGACGGGCCCACTGGGAGAACACTGGGACACAGCAAGGACAGCCAATCCACCCCCCCAATCAGCACAGGACCACTCAGAGGAGACTGGTCGGGAATGCAGAATTGTATGGGGTGCAGTTTGATGATAAAACTCAGAGTTTCTACACAACCCAGGTGCACTGGGTCCCTGGAGAGCTGGAAGTATGTATAAGGTCAACCATTAAACCCTGAGCTTCACAAAAAGCCTTCTCTAGGGAAACAGCAGGAAAGCAGCAATTTAGCTCAACCACACAGCTCAACTAAGGGTTCCCACAGGAAGTTCCCCCATTTTAGAAGTAAGCAAAGAACAAAAAATTTGTTCTGGCCCAGGCACACCACCAGTGTGTTGGGGTCTGCCAGGAGACATGAGGCTGGAGCTGGGGACCGGACCCCTGCCCACAACCACTCACACAACCAGTGCCTTAGGCCCACCAGGGACCTGAGGCATGGAAAAGGGGACTATACACCCCCTCCCACAACCAGGCAAACCATGCCAGCACCTTGGGACCCTCCTGGGGACCCAAGGCATGAAGAAGAAGACAGGGCCCCCCTCCCACAACCTGGCACACCGTTCGAGCATCTTGGGGTCCCACCCGGGGACCTGAGGCATGGAGCCATGGACCAGACACTCCCCACAACCAGGCACACCACCAGCACAGAGGGGCATGCCAAAAATATCACCTCCACGTGAGTGGCCCACCACAGCCACCACAATAACCATGGCTGCTGCGAAAGTGGCTTGACGCCACAACCACCACGCAGATGGTCCACCAGCCACTGAAGTGCATTGACACATGGAGAATCACCAGCAGAGATAAAGAAAAGAAGAGGACATCTGTCTCCACAAATCTCATTTCAGAGTGACAGAAGCAGCATCTGCTCTATGATAATATTGGGGGACCTGATCACACCTTTCAGCATTGGACAGATCACCTAGGCAACAAATCAACAGAGTGACCATCACTCTTTCAGAAGGAGAGAAGAAATCTAGGGTTATCAGCAGTCAGGGGAGGAGGTAGAGGGGGATGGGGAGAGACTGGACAAGGAGCATAAAGAATAAGTATGATTTGTAACAGTATATATGCTAGTAATACTGATTTAATCAACATATCTCAATGTTGAACCCTCAAAATATGTCTAATCAATTTTGATTCAATAAATATTAGTAAATAAATAATTAAAGTATGCAATTCTTCATAAAGTAATTTATTTAAGAATAATAAGTGATACATTCATTATTGACCATTAGCCAAACAGGTCACAATACTGCAAGTCTACAAAACACAGTCTAGGGTATTTTAAAAAGACTTTAGTCAGAAGTGAAATGACATTTAGAGAGGGAATTTGTATTTTAAAAAACAGATTTTGCCAACTGGTTAGCTCAGTTGGTTAGAGCATGGTGCTGATAACACCAAGGTCCAGGGTTTGATCTCAGTACTGGCCAGCTGCCCCCCAAGAAGATTTTTTTGAATTTTCAAATTCAATTTCTAACTAAATCATAGGCCTCAAGTTATTGGGGGTAAGGGTAGAGAACCTTGTAAATGAAGACTGTAAAAAAGTTTAAAGGCATATTCATTTTTCTGCATGGAATAAGAAGAAAATTTTTTTTAAACTTTTTTTCAGCCTTCCCGAATGATTCATGGTCCTTGGTTTTCTTCAAAGTAGAAAAGTTAGTTCCCGGTGTAATCTGACTTTTTTGTGACATTATCCTGAGCCGAAGAAAAATTTCATTTTGTCTTCATAAACTACATGTCAAGGAAGTTTTATCTAAGCAAGCCATTTTATTTGTTTTTGTTTCCCTAGTTGTCTGAGGAAAGCCAAAAGCACGCAAACCTCCAGAAAAGCATTGAGAAAGCTAAAATTGGCCGACTTGAGACGGTAAGTTTGTGTCTGTAGATTCTTTAATAATGGTAATTCTAAATAGAAGAGTAAAGACACAGAGCTTCTTGTGAGGAGAATACCATTCCTACCAGAAAAGCAGTGAATCAGAGCAAAGGACATGAATGTTTAATCTGGTAAGAATTACTAATTGTGGATCTAGACTTATTTATTATTATTGTTGTTGTTATCATTGTACATGGCAGCATAGCATAGAAGCATAAACCCTAAAGCAAGACTGCCGGTTTGAAAGTCTCCTAAATTCTGTGTTCTCAGTTTTCTCAGTTGTAAAATGGAGAATAATAAAATCTACTTCGCTGGGATATTATTGTGTGGATTAAACTAGTTAGTATTTACAAAGCGCTTAGAAGAGAGCCTGGTAAATGGTAAGCCCTAAATAAATGTTTATGTAAATTTTTTGTGTCTTTTTTTTTCTTTTTTTAAATTTTCGTGCAGAACACTGATAACTATCAACATAGTATTCCTCTGGCCTTGTGATATTTTTTAATTAATTAAATGATATATTGATCTGCTTTCATTTTAAAAAGTAAATGTTCTCTAAAGTATTATGATAGAGATTTTTAAAAATCACTTCATTTTCTAGTTTCTTCATGTCAAGTATGGATTTAGAACTATAAAAAAATATTGAAGATCACAATGAACCACTAAGCATTCCATCTAGGCCTCTATTTGTATTCCATGATTGTGAAAGAAAGTGACTCAAAAACTTGTCACATTTAGAAGGGAATACATCACAGGTTTACAGCAGCTTTATGTTTCCAAAGTTATTTCACATATATTCTTTCACATGAATAGTTAACACAGTCACAGATAGGAATTGGAGAATGGTGATTTCTGAGGACTATTCAAGGAAAGATAAGTTCTGGACATAACCTGAAGCTGTTATATTTCTTCTTCAGTTGACAGCAGCAATTACCCCTTCTCTGTTTGATCTCTTTTTTTCTTTAACGCTGGCAATAACTTGTAAAAGCACCTTCAGCTAATAGTGATGTACACTATTATGTTAGCCATAAGAGTGCTACTCAGTTCATTGAGGTTGTCAGTCAGTCTACTGAGTGTTACTCAGTTCATTGGAACCAGCACAACTAGGGGGAAAAAAACCCACCAGCAAACCTAGCTGCTGCCTGCAGCTATCAGAAGAGTATAGTAGTTCAGAAAGGCTCCTGAGAAAGCTGATGTCTTGTGCTCATCCTGAGCTTACCAGCCAGGATTTTTCAGAAATACCTGGCTCCTATCTACTTGATACTATTCATGGTGATGATGGTGATGCTATTGCTGCTGATGATGAAGAAATAGCTAACATGTATCTTCTGCTTACTAGGAGGCAAGTACTGTTCTAAATGCATTTTATATATTCATTGAATTCTGCTACGTAACTACTACTCTCTCCATTTCACATTTGAGAAACTGGAGGCACAAAGAGGTTAAGTAATTTGGCAAAGGTCTCAGTGCTGGTAACTGTCTAAGATGGTTTCAATTCAGGGTGTCTGGAGAGCTATCATTATATCCACAAGGATGTTCATCACTCTGCTTCTCCTGTCTCCATTAGCTTTTTCTCCCCTCATTTTTACTTTTGAAGCGTGTATAATTTGAATGTAGATGGCAAATAATGACTATCTTCCTACATTCTAGTTGTTTTTAAATCTTTCCTGAGCTGTGCTAATAATACACAGCTAACCATATGTGGCTCTTTACATTTAAATTAAAATTAAATACAGTTAAATTCAGTTTCTCAATCATACTAGCCACATTTCATGTACTCAATAGCTACATGTGGATAGTGGCTTCTGCAGTGGATAGTGCAGATCTAGAACATTTCTGCCATTACAGAGAGTTCTGTTGGACTGTGCTGCTTCAGAGCATGCTGCTGTGTATATGCATTCTCTTATATAAATGCTAGCAAAGGAACTTTCTTCACTTCACTTTGGGACCAAAGGAAACAGCTAAAGGCAAAAAAAAAAAAAAAAGTAAAAATATAAGGTAGCAAGAAACCATAGACAAGTTCCATTTAGGCAGCTTGAACTTTACTTAGTTTTGCCTCAGATTTATTCTGTAGTTCTACACTATAATCTTTACCAGCATTTGATTTTTGTTTGGACTTATTTTTCAGGTTACACAAATATGAATTGAATATCCATATATAGCACTATGACTTCTACCTGTTAGTGAGAACTATGGCTAAAAATTTCAAATAGTGTTTATGGGATCATATTGTATTTAAAAGCTTTGCTCTGGTTTACCTTTAAAGGAAAGTGGTGGAAGGCCTTAACCTACAATTCTGTTATTTCTGATATAGGTTGAGCATCCCTAATCTGAAAAAATTTGAAATCCAGAATGCTCCAAAATTAAAAACTTTTGAGCACTGACATGGTGCTCAAAGGAAATACTCATTGGAGCATTTAGAATTTCAGATTTTTAGATTAGGGACGCTCAACTTATATACAAGTATTTCTGCAAATACTTCAAAATCTGAAAAAGTACAAAATCTGAAACACTTCTAGTCTCAAGCATTTTGGATAAGGGATACTCAGAGTGTATCTTTAAGTATTTATAAAGGTTAATCATCCTTAAAGGTTGAAAATTTGTCTAGAACACTTTTAAGGATAATTGTATAATGATTGATATTGCCATAAAATATTACTTACGTACCTAGACACAATCTTGTTAAACTACCTAAAAAGGAGTATGATTTTTTTCCCTAACACATGATGACATCTTTGAGTTCATCTCAGCATAACTGGTAACCTCTCACCTATATATGAGCATTCCATTCTACATATTAATTTACATTTAGTTGTTCAATATATATAAAAGATGCTGGAGATTTCAGAGAAAGATGAGAATTAAGCTTGTATACTGTAAATGTATGTATGTGTATATATAATATTAATATCAAAAGCCTAGTACACACCATGTATTACCTTATAACATATGGGATTTTGTTTGTCTTAACTGTATATAAAACTACTTTGAATACAGGAAGAGCGAACCATGCTGGCAAAAGAGCTTACTTCGCTTCGGGAGCAAAGGGAGCAACTAAAGGCAGAAGTAGAAAAATACGAAGAATGCAACGCACAAGTTGTAGAAGAAATGCGTAAGTTTGTACCACAACTTGAGGGTCTTTAACTTCAGTAATGAAAGAGACTTTTTACTTCTAGTTGCCTGGTAACCATTCTTCAAGATCTGAACAGTGACAACTTTGAAATTACAAGTATTTCAAAAGTAAGGAAGGTGGGTGGGGTAGAAGGATAAAGGCATAAATTAAAAGCTTATGAGGGGCTGGCCAGTTAGCTCAGTTGGTGAGAGCGTGGTGCTGTTAATACCAAAGTACAGAGTTTGGTCCCTGAACTGACCTGCTGCTAAAAAAAAAGAAAAAGTCTTAGGAGACTGAAGAGTCATGGAAGAAGCCAATTTGGCCCTAGAAAGAAATTCACTAGTATCTTCTAGGAAAAAATGATGCCATAATTAAAAGAGTTTGCAAGTTGCCGAAAATCAAGTCTGTGCATTGAATTGCCTTTTGAATATACCAATGATTTTTTTGCCCTTTTTTTTTTAATTGAAACGTAATTGATTGTACATGTCTGTGGGGTACAGTGTTGAATATCAATACCTATGCACAATATGTGATCCTCAAATCAGGATAATTAGTATATTCAGCATTATACAGTTTAATCATTTTTTGTGGCCCTTTGCCAATTTCTTGCTAACCTTCCTCCCTCTCTCCCTTTCCCACCTCTCATGGCCTCAATTCTGGTTTCGTTATTGTTGTTTGTTTGTTATGGGGTTTTTTTGCCCTGCTCTTAAACCAGAGTACCCAAAGCTTTATCTTGAATAATTTTTATATATTTATGTAAAGATAGAAATCTGAATATTTGAGGAGATGAAAGAGTGTATTATAAAGACAGCATTTAGTTGCTTAGGAAAATATGTATAACTTCATATTTTTCTGTCTTCGTCTTTTATTTGGGAGGGAACTTCACCAAGTGAAGCTTTTGGAAAAACTGGTATGAAAAATATCTGAAAAAATAAAAGCTAAATTTTTTCTAATTTGATGAAAACTATAAACCCACAGACCACTAAATTTAGATTTTTTTTTTAGACTTTAAGTTCTACTCACCCCAAATCCCCTTTTCCCAATTAGATTATTGCTTTTAAAATGTGCTTTTTAATAATCAGAGGTTTCATAAGATTTCGTCTCTCATGTTAGTGCAGAACAGATTATACTGGATTGAAGGATTATGAGTTTCCCAAATTGATTTTAATAGGATTTGGTTCTTAATAGCATGGCTATAGCACCCATATTACTACACTCAGGCTTATCTCTAAGTCTGTCATGGTTTATTTTGGAATACAGTTTGCTGATAATAGCAATAACCCTTTGTTCATAGAAGCATGGCTGTATATTCTCTATTGATTTCTCAGTAATGCCTGCAAGAAATATTTATATTTCATCATGACAGTCGAATTATTGATATCATTAAACAAGTATTAGCAAACTTAATTGCAAATATCCAAAAAGTGAGAAGTAAAAGCAATAATTTATTTTAAAAAATAAATTTTAATTTTATCTACTCTGATCATTATTTGAGTGAGACCAGATAAATCAAGTAGTAGAAATTAACTTCCCACAAAAATACTTGAAAGTAAGTAATCTTAGAAGTACTTAAGGAATTTTCTTAGAAATAAATGCCAGGATGACAGTGAAAATCATAAAGTAAGGACTTCTAACTATTTGTCCCTTTACAAAAGCTAACGAAAATTGTTACAATCAACTTTTTTGGAACTCAGAAATTGACCAGAGGCTTTCTTTCAGGAGCCTATTCAAGAAAAATGGCTGAATCTCAGTAAGAGTAGTGAGCTTTGTGAAGTTTTAACTTGCCTTATTCTCATTCCCACTCTCCAGCTCAGCAGTAATCTTGAAAGATAACACCTCCACATTCCCATTGTCAGAGGGAGCGAAATGCAACTGGAGTTCTTTAAGGGCCTCAATCCTAAAGAATTGTCATTATATACATGTCTGATTGTTCCCTGAAGGACACCAGTAGAAAGGATTGTCTTTATTTGACCTGGCTTGGAGTATGCCCAGTGCTAAAATCCTCTCCCTAGGGAGTGTTTGTCTAAACAATTATAGGCAAGAGTTTTTAACTTCACAGCTGTCTTAGGTGATGAATGACAGTTGAGGCAAACAGCAGACTTATGAAAAATCTTAAAAGGAGAAACTGAAAGGGATGTCCATGGGTGCCTTGAAAAGGCATATATTCCCGGAAATTTGGAAGTCTACATGCATGCATGGGGCTGTTCACATTCTCAGTTAAGACCTGAGAAAGTACTAAGCATTTATCTCTTGCTGACTTTGATGTTCTGTGCAAGCAGGACATGAAGACTGAGACAGAGTTGTAAATTGCCCAGCTGAGTGTCGAAGGCATGTCCCAATGCACAAACAAAGCTCCTAGGCAAACACTTGGCAGAGCCCTTTGGCAAAGACAGCCTCTTCACAAAGAGATTTAGTCCAGATGTTTAAGGAAATCTCTATTCAATCAGTAGCTGATCATTGTTCTAGCCAAGTAGACTTCAGTGGCCACACACAACAGAGAACACAAATTTTACAGAATTAGTTCGGAAAAATCACTAAACAAACAAATGGTAGCAACTACAATAAGTAACAACCCTAGGGAGGGGAAAGAATCAGATTTCCACAGTTGCCACATTATATTATTTTAAATGTCCATTTGTGCAACAAAAAATTGTAAGACCTGCAAAGAAACAAGAAAGTATGGTTCACAACACTGGAATAAAACCAATTGATAGAAACTGTTCCTGAGAAAGCCCAAATGTTGGACTTACTAGACAAAGACTTTAAGTCAACTATTTTAAATATGTTCAAATAGCTAAAGGAAATCATGTCTAAAGAACTAAAGGAAAGTCTAAAAGTGATCTCTCACCAAATAGAGAATATCAATAAAGAAACAGTGTTAAAAAGGAACCAAATAAATATTTTAGAGTTGAAAACTACAGTAACTAAAATGAAAAATCACTAGAGGGGTCAACAGCAGATTTGAGCAGGCAGAAAAAGAATCAATAAACTTGAAGATAGTACAATTGAAATTTTCTATGCTAAGGAACAAAAAGAAAAAAAAATGAAATGTGGTGCCACCATACACATAATGGAAGTTCCAGAAGGAAAAGAGAGGGAAAGGGGGCAGAAAGAGTATCTGAAGAATTAATAGCTGAAATTTTCCCAAATTTGAAGAAAAACATTAATCTACACATCTAGAAATTCCCAAAGAGATCCACACAAAGACACATCATAATCAAATTATCTAAAGCTAAAGACAAAGAGAATCTTGAAAGCAACAAGAAGCAACTCATCACATACAAGGGATCCTCAATAATATTAACAGCTTGTTTCTCATTAGAAACCACAGAGGCCAAAGGCATTGGGATGACATTTTCAAAGTGCTGAAAGAAAAAACCTGTCAACCAAGAATTTTATATCCAGAAACATTTTTCTTCAAAAATGAAGGCCAAAGTAAAATATTCTCAGCTAAACAACAACTAAAAGCTTATCACTAGCAGACCTGCCCTACAAAAAGTACTTAAGGGAGTCCTTCAGGTTGAAATGAAAGGACACCGACCATAACTCAGTTGACGTGGTGAAATAAATAACACTGATAAAGGTTACTACATAGGTAAATATAAAGGACAGTATACATGTATTTTTGTTTGTATCTCCTTTTGTTCTTCTGCCTAATTTAAAGACAGTGGCAGAAAGCAATAATAATAAATCTATGTTGATGGTAAGATAATGTGTCAGATGTAATTTGTGACAGTGACAGTGTGAAATGGGAGATGTGGGAATGGAACTATACAGGAGCTCAGTTTTTGTATACCACTGAAATTAAGTCAGTATCAATCTGAACATCATTGTTATAAGTTAAGGTGTTAATGATAATCCCCAGGGCAATCAGTAAAAAAAATAACCCAAAAATGTTAGTGAAAGAAACAGGAGGGGAATTAATGGTATGCATACTAAAAACGAAAAAGAAAAAATCCATTTAAAACAAAAGAAGGTAGTTGTAGAGTAACGGAGGGACAAAAATGGCATAAGACATATAGAAAACAAATAGGGAAACAGCAGCTGTAAATCCTCCCTTTTTGGTAATTACACTAAATGAAAATGGATTAAGCTCTTTGATGAAAAGGCAGAGATTGGCAGAATAGAAGAAAACACATAAGCCAACTCTATTCTGCCTAGAAGAGACTCACATTAGATCCAAAGACAGTATGTTGAAAGTGAAAAGGCTAGAAAAAGATATACCATGCAAATGGTAACCAAAAGGGAGCTGGAGCAGCTAAACTAAATTAGACTTTAAATAGACCAGACAAAATAGACTCTAAGACAAAAATTGTTACTAGAGACAAAGAACAGTTTAAAATAATAATGATAAAAGGGTCAACCTTTAAGAAAATTTAACAATTGTATACATATATTCACCTAAAAATAGAGCACCAAAATACATGAAGCAAAAATTGAAAGAATTGAAAGGATATATCAACAATTCAACGATAATAGTTGAAAACTCTAGTACTTCACTTTAAATAAAAACTCGAGCAACAAGACAGAACATAAACAAGGAAATAGAAGACTTAATACTATAAACCAACGACACCTAACAGACATTTATAGAACACTCCACCCAACAACAGCAGAATATGCATTCTACAAATTTAAAGGGATTAAAATAATGCAAAGTATATCTTTTGATGACAAGGAAATGATATTAGGGGTAGATGATAGAAGGAAATTTGGGAAATTAACAAATACGTGGAAATTAAACAACACACTCTTAGGTAAGGATGGGCCAAAGAAAATCACAAGGGAAATTAATAAATACTATGAGATGAATTAAAATGAAAATACACAAAAACAGAGAATACAATAAAAACTGTGCTTAGTGGGAAATTTGAATGCCTGTGTTTTAAAAAAAGAGAAAGGTCTCAAATCAATATCCCAGTCTTCTACCTTAAGAAACTAGAAAAAGAAGAGCAAACTAAATCCAAAGCAACAGAAGGAAATAATAAAAAGTAGAGCACAAATACACGAAATAGAAAATTGAAAAATGAGAAAATCAAACAAAACCAAAGTTGGTTCTTTAAGCAAATCACAAAATTGGTAAAACTTTAGCTAGACTGACCAAGAATAAAAGAAGACTCAAATTACTAAAATCGGGAGTGAAAGAGGGAACATTATGACCAACCTTAAAGAAATAAAATGGACAGTTATGGAATGCTATGAACAGTTGTATATCAATAAATTTGATAACCTAGATGAATAAATTTTAGAAAATACAAATACCAATACTGGTACAAGCTGAAATAGACAATCTTACTAGACTTATAACATGCAAATAATTGAATTATTAATCAAAATTTCTCACAGTGAGAAAAAGCCCAGACTTTACTGGTGAAATTCTACCAAACATTTAAAGAACTAACTCGGGAGCATGGGGTGCTTCTGGTGCTGGCTGAGTGGTCATTGCTGGGCTGGATGCAGGCATAGTGGGGGGAGCATGGCTGAGGGCCTTGGCCCTCACCACAACCCAGCTAGGGAGCCCAGGGGATTTCCGGTACTTCTAGATTTTATAGGTGTTCTTTGGTGGTGTTAGACCTTTACTGGTTAATATCAGAACTTTGTTTCTAATCTGTGGGGTTTTTGTTTTGTCTTTTAGTTCTGTGTTGGATTATTCACTATTCTCACCACTTAAACTCTGCACTAGAACTAATTTGAAGTCCTTTTGTTACTTCTAAGATGGGGGAACTTCCTATGGGAACCAGCACTTGGGCCCTGTGGTTGAGCTAAATTTCTGTTTTGCAGCTGATTCTCTGGGGAAGGCTTTTTGTGCAGCTCAGATTTTAATTGTTGACCTTGTAAACCACTTCTAAGTCTTGTGACATCTGGTATACCTGGTTTGCGTGGAAACTGATCTGAGCCTGAGACTGTTGAGCAAACTGAACCCCCTGCAATTCTGTATTCCTGACCAGTCTCCACCAAGTGGTCATTTGCTGATTGGTATGCAGATCAGCTGTCCATGCTGTGCCCCAATATTCCCCCGGTGGGCCCATCTCCCCCACCACCTGCACTCCAAACACTTCTCATGGGACAGGCCATGCACCAGTCCCTTGCAATTACTCACCAGCCTCCGCATGGCTCCTTTTTTCAGTTGTTTGTGGCCCCTTGCTCTTATGTGGGTCCACAGTAACTCTATTAGTGGTCTTGCCGGCTTGGGGGCCTCCAAGGCCCTCTTCTCACCTGCTGCCTCCAAGCAACTTCATATGAAGAACACAGCTGTGGCTTTTGCCAGCTCTTGCTCTGCGTGCTCATCACTGTGAGCCTTGAAGTGGTCGGGACTCGAGACGGTCAGAACAATCCTTTTTTTCTCTCATTGTGGCTCCTTCTGCCTTCAAGAACTCCATACGTCTTTCTTCCTCTTCCCTTGAGCTCTAGAGGCCCCAGCTTGGCAGTCGTTGCTTTTTAATAGTTATAAAGTGGTTGATTGTGGGAGAGGGTGCACTGGGTACCATTGATTCCCCCATCTTGATCAGAAGTCCAAAAAACTTATTAAGATGGAAATACCCCTCAAATTGATTTACAGATTCAATACAAAACCTACCAAAGTTCCAACTGCTTTTTTGCAGAAATTGATAAGCTGATTCTAAAATTCATATAGAAATGCGGGAGACCCCCAAAAGCCAAGAATTTTGAAAAAGAACAACAAAGTTGGAAAACTTAAACTTTCCAATTTCAAAACTTACTACAAAACCGCAGTGATCAAGACAGTGTGGTACTGGTATAAGGACAGACATATAGCTTAATAAAGTGGAATAGAGAGTACAGCAATAAACTCAGTTGATTTTCAACAAGGTAACCAAGATCATTTAATCAGGAAAGATATCATGTTTTCAACTGATGGTGTTGGGCACAATTGGATATGCAAATGAATTAATCTGGATCCCCACCCACCTCACACTGTAAGCAAAAATGAACTCAAATGGATCAAAGACCTAAATGTAAGAGCTAAAACTATAAAACTCTTAGGAGAAAACATAGGTGTATATTTTTTTGGGTACAGGCATCTGTTTCTTGGATATGACACCAAAAGTATAAGCAGCCAAAGAAAAAGTAGATAAATTGGACTTCATCCAAATTAAAGACTTCTGTACACTTAGTTCTGTTCTTTCCATGTTCTGTTGCTATAAAAGAATACCATAGACTGGGTAATTTACAAAGAAAAGTTTGGTTTTTTTGTTAAAAAAGATGACCAGTAAGGGGATCTTAACCCTTGACTTGGTGTTGTCAGCACCACGCTCTCCCAAGTGAGCTAACCAGCCATCCCTAGATATGGATCTGAACCCGTGGCCTTGGTGTTATCAGCACCACACTCTCCCAAGTGAGCCACGGGCCAGCCCTTAAAGAAAAGTTTATGTGGCTGAAGGTTCTGGAGTCTGGGAAGTCTAAGACATGGTGCTGCGTTCTGCTGAGGGTCATCCTATGGATGAAGGGCAGAAGGCAAAAGCAAGACTTGAGACAGGGAAGTGAACTGAACTCATCCTTTTTGTCAGGAATCGACTCCCGTGATAACTAATCCACTCCCACAAAAATGGCATTAATCCATTCATGCCAGCTTCGTCCTTGAGACCTAATCACTTCTTAAAGGCCTCACTTTCCAATACCATCACAATGGCAATTAAATTTTAGTATGAATTTTGGTGTGGACATTCATATTATATATATGCTATCAAGAAAGTGAAAAGAAAATTCACATAATGGAAGAAAAGATTTGCAAATCCTATATCTGATAAGTGTCTAATATCCAAAATATATAAAGAACTCTTGTAATTCAACAATAAAAAGACAACCCAATTTAAAAATGGGCAAAGGATTTGAATAAGCAGCTTTTTAAGGAAAATATACAAATGGCCAGTAAGCACATGAAAAGATGCTCAACAACATCATTAGTCATTAGGGAAATGCAAGTCAAAACCACAATGATATACCACTTCACATCCATTAGGATGGCTATAATTTAAAAAATAGAAAACATCACTTGTTTGCAAGGATGTGGAGAAATTGCAACTCTTATTAGATGACTGGTGCAGCCACTTTGGAAAACAATTTATTTGTTCCCCAAAATGTTATACTTAAGAGTTATCATCTGAGCCAGCAGTTTCACTCCTAGATATGTACCCAAGAGAAGTGGAATCATGTTCACACAAAAATTATTAAATTATTCATGTTAGTGGAAACAACCCAAAATGAACATCAGTTGGTGAATGGATAAGCAAACAGTGGAATATAATTTAGCACAAAAAAAGAATGAGGTATTGATACATGCTACAATATGGATGAACCTGGAAAATGTGCTACGTGGAAGAATCCAGACACAAAAGACCACATATTGTATGTTTCATTTATATGAAATGTTCACAAAACAGAAATTCATAGAGACAGGGCATATATTAGTGGTTGCCCAGAGGCTGGAGGGAGAGGGAATACGGTTCCCTCTAATAGTTACAAGGTTTCCTTTTGAGTAATGAAAATATTCTTGAATTAGGTAGTGATGATGGTTGTATAATCTTGTGAATATATTTTTTAAAACCACTGAATTACATACTTTAATATGGTGAATTCTGTGGTATGTAAATGAATTTTCAATTTAAAAATATGTCATCATTGTAAGTAATATTTATGCCCAGGTGACCGTGGCATTATTATGCGCTGTGTAGATTAATTTGAAAAACATATACATACAGATACAATTACTAGCAAGATGTGTATTTAAATATAAGGTGGATTATGTAAATATTTAAATATTCCCTCCTACAGGGCTACTTTCTTAGCACTAAAATTTTTTAAATTCAGATTTATTGTGGCCTAATAATGTACATACAGAAAAATTCTTACCATTAAATTTATTTTGTCATATTTTGGTTTGGTTTGAGAAACACATCTCATTTAAACTTATATGTTGTCTTTAAAGGAGCAGGTACAATGACGATGGATTTTAGGAAAGTGAAATTGTTCACATCGACTTTCCGTTTATGACTAATGTAGCTGCAATTATCTAAAATTTTCTTGGTAATTTGAGCATATTTGTAAGATGCAATGTTATGCACTATTTGAGCTTTTTTTTTTAATGGCCCTTTTTATATATATATACATTTTATAAAATTTTTGGTCATATGAAAAAATAACTTTTTTTCAGGTCAAGCAAATAAAATAGCCAAAGAAGCTGCTAACAGGTGGACTGGTATGTATTATAAGACTTCTTCCTCACTTACTGTGATGTGAAATTCAAATGCCTTTGTGCTAGCTTTGTTCAAGAAAGGGCATTTCTGGAAATGTATGCATGACTCAAGTTTTTATATATTAAATCATTTCAGTTATGTAAGGTTATTTTTAAAAATCTTATTATTGAGTTGTTTTGTAAAGTATAAGATATTTTTGTAAAACCAAAGATTGCTTTCAGTTTAACTTTTGTGTAATTTTTCCCAAGAGAAGTCACTTGGGCTAATCAATTAACTTTTGTATATATTAATGTAAGGTATACCTTTACAAGTTTCATGGGATCCTAATAATTTGTCTTCTTGCTAATAATAACAATAATAATAATAATAGCTAATGTTATTAATGGCTGGCTATGTGCCAGTTATTGTAATGAGTGTCTATGGTGCATTTTCATTTTATCTCCCCAATAATCTCGTAAGATAGATATGATTATTATCCCTAATTTTGAAGATGAAACTAAGGCCCTTAGGAGCCTGAGACCACACATGTGCTAGGCAGTGGGACAGGAATTAGAATCCATCTTCTCTGATTCCAGAGTCCAGGCTCTTACTCACTACGTGATACCTACTCTCTTCTCTTTAAGACTGCTTTCATCTAAATGCCTTATTAATCTATTTGCCAGTGGATACACCCTCTGGTCTACACCAGAGATATTCTAAGAAATGGGAATTAATAAAGCATTATCTATGTGTCTTAAGGTTCAAGAGAAAGTTAATAAATAGTGGTTTCTATGAATTATATACAAGTATGATTAATATTGTTATAACCTGTCAGAAAATTACACTAATATTTTTCCAATATTTAATTACAAATAATGGTTATTGAATTTTTCCATCCTGGTGAACATTTATAATGCCTTCACATCCTTATTATGTTTCTGTGGGAGAATATGGATAAGATTAAATTGATGCGGAGATGTAAAAGCTTAAGGGACTGCATTTAGTCAAATATGATTAGTCACTGGAAGAATAGACTTGAGCCAGGTTTCCCAGGTTTCAAATGTTTCACAAAACATTTAAGAATCATTTTTTCCCAGTCTATTGTAGAATTAAATAGATTGGTAAAAATATAATTGGCCTTTGGGTCCTATAAAATTGCAATCTTATTTATTACAAAGTTAATTCCTAAATAATATATTGCTTTACTGATAAGAACAGAGGAGGGTAAAAACAGCAAGCTAACATTAAAGAGAAGAGAATAATGAAATGTGGGTCCCATAAAGTATAAATAAATAATAAATACAGTGATATTGTATGCACTTTGGAAATATGAAATTTTGAGTGTGACAAAAGAAGCAAGTGCGTTCTTACATTAAAAATAATATGAGTCACAATTTGGTTTCCCTCAATAGTTCTCAACAAAGGAGCTCAGCACACAGTAGAATGGCAGCTTGTGTGTATGGTGGAAGGAACTTGACTTTGAAAGGAATCCAAACTGTGTTACTTGTTTTCTGTATGACCTCTTAAACTTTTCTGAACCTGCTTCCTCATCTGTTCAATGTGGATAATAGATACCATACATTTCAGGAGGATTAAACAAGGAAGTTTGCAAGCCCGTCAGCACAATGTTAGACACATAGATAAATACTCCCCTTTTCCGTTTCTCCTCTTAAAAAATCCTTTCATGTTTTCCAATTGATTATTAACTTCAAAAATTATAAGTAGAAGTTGGAACAGCTCCCCCGCCCCGCCCCCCTTGTTATTAGCAGTGAAAGAATCTGGGACCTTTAAAATCATGTGGAAGGAATTTTTTTAAAACAGTTGTTAAGAATCGTCTTTCCATTTGAGGTTACAACTTGCTGCTTCCAATTCCTTTCAAGGTTATGAAGATAAGAGAGAGCAAATTACACCTCAGGAAACCTCCACCTCCAAACAAGCAGAAAGAAAACATCAGTAATATTTATAACTAAAAATTAACATATAGCTATTACTTAAGGTTTGGTTTCTTTTTACGTAAAAAAAAAATAAAAAAAAATAAAGACCTTAAAAATGTATCTAGAATTGAGAATATTTACTGCTCAATAATTTATGTCAGTTTTTATAACATTAAATATACTTTAAATGTGATTTAATAAATTATATCATGTGAAACCTTGCTAAATAATTAAGATAGTGACATTTTCATAAATATATATGAGGCATCTTACTGAGTGAGGGAGGATAGACATTGTGAGGTCCTGACACAGATTCATTGCAAACGATACTGCCCATCCTATTCCTATGTGTATCTTGGGTATGCCACCATATAAATAAGCAGGAATTCTATCAGCCTTAAGATTGTTTCTTTAAAAACAAAATTATATTCTTTATTCATTTATAAAAATAGCTACATATAGGAAAATTATTTGACAGGGAATGAACTGTCAAGATTGTGTGTAACATTGTCTTGAAGGGAGACATCCAGAGGCCCAAGAAAATGTTTAGAGTGTCTTCTTTAAATTAGTTCACTTGACCTTGTTGTGGAGAGGCTTTTGTTTGTTTCTTTTGTTTTTCTTCTCTTCTAATCCAGGTTGGAAGCATGTTCCCTGCAAGCTTCCTACAGTGTTAACATCTGATCTCTCATTTCCTGGAAATCTTTCTGTATTCATGGAGCCTGTCCTGGAAGCTGTACACATAAACTTGGTCTTTTCTCTCTAACACACATATCACTTTGGAATTGTTTAGTAATAAATTAATGATTTTTTTCCTCTTTCTTGTGTCGACTTGAAGGCATAAGCTGTTTACATTCTTTAATACCTGTAATACACTGAATACCTATCTTACATAGCAGTGGACCTTCTATAAATATTTGGTTGTGATTGGCAAAAAATGTACTTGTGCAGACACTGGTAAAACTAAACAGATTATTCTAGAATACCTCATGCTATTTTTTTAGTATTTTCTCCTAGGTTGTTATGAAAAGTAAAGATTCGTTTTCATTTGTTACAGAGAGTAAAGATTCATTTTATCTGTTTCAGGGATTTTTTTTATCTGTTTGCATTTCATAACATTTTAATTGAAAGAAATGGGGACATTTTGTTAACGCTATTCTATACACAGTAGTATTCATCTTAGAAATAAACTTTATTCCAGAAATGTATTTGGTACTTGTAATTAAACTTCCATAGAAACAATATTTTTAGAAGTGATCAAATTCCATGTATTAATTTGCTAGGGTTGCCCGAGCAAAATATCAGACATGGGGTGGCTTAAACAACAGAAATTTATTTTCTCATCATTTTGGAGGCTCTAAGTCCAAGGTCAAGGTGTTGGCAGGTTTGGTTTCTTCTGAGGCCTTGGTTTGCAGATATCTGCCCTCTCCCTGTATCTTCTCATGGTCTTTCCTCTGTGCACACCCCTGGTGTCTCAGTGTGTCCAAATTTCCTTTTCTTATAAAGACACCAGTCAGACTGGATTAGAGTCCACCCTAACAGCCTTATTTTAATTTAATCACCTCTTTAGAGATCTTTTCTCTGATACAGTCACATTCTGAGGCGGGGGGGTTAGGACTTCAACATATGAATTGAGGGGGAGAGGAGAGGAGACATGATTCAGCCTATAACACTTCAGAAGAACGTATTTTAACCCTTTGCTTCATTATCACAGTACTTAACATTTTACAGGATAGTCTGACAAACCTGAAAACCTTGTACTATTATTTTTCTGTGTTTACAGTTTCATTGTAAAGGTTGTATATGTACTTTAAAGAAATGTGCGAAATTAAGGGAAAAAACCCACCATCATTCCCACTCTCCAGGTGTGGCCACTGTTAGCACTTTGACGTTCTCATCCCTCACTTCCTGTACACAGGTGCCCTTCCCAATAAGTAGACATTTAGATTGCTTTTATTTTTTTCTATTATTGCACTGAGATAAAGATCTTTGACCCAAATTTTTATGCACAATTTGTCTTATTTCCTTGGGATAAATTCCTTTAAGTAGATATAATACTTTTTTCAGTGGTAAGATGCATTTTTTCCGTTAGGGTTTGCTGAGGACACATCTTACCTTAGTCTCAAGAGAGGAGCACCCCCTTCCCCCCTCCTCACCTCCTCTCCCTCACACTGGGCTAATTGTCTGGAAGCTGTTATTCTCTGTTGGGGGAGAAGAAGGATCTGGATAGAATGTGATCCCTTTGGGAGCAGGAGCACCTCTAATTCCTGAGGCAACAGAATCTTGGCCTTTGCTGTGGAATGCCGAAAAGACACCATCAGCCTTTATATTATTCATTGTATTATTCTTCGTATCTTTGTATAACTCTTAAGTCAGGTATTCTTTAGCAGCAATTAACTTACTGACTTTTTAAATATGAGATCTGTTAACTTGTTCAAAATAGTTTTTAAATATCTTCTTTTTTCTATAATTGACATGACTCTGGAAAATACAAAAAGCTTATTCCGATACGTCTGAAAGTAATAGAAGGAAGTAAAAGAATAATGAAGATAATTATATTTGAAATGCTTTATGATTGTGTTTTTAATTCTCAAAAATATTTCCCAATTTTCTTTATAGATAACATATTTGCCATAAAATCTTGGGCCAAAAGAAAATTTGGGTTTGAAGGAAAAAAAATTGATGAAAATTTTGGAATTCCAGAAGACTTTGACTACATAGACTAAAATGTTCAATGGTGGTGAAGGATCTATGAGCTTATGAATATGTTAACTTTTTAATATTATTCAACTAAATGTACTGAACTGTCATTTACATGTAACTTTGTTTATTATTTTATTAATTTTAAATAAAGTATAAAATGCATTTGTTCTTCACCCTTTTTAGTAGATCAAAAGCAGGATGGTAACCAGATCCCACAGTGCTCATCAAAGTAGAACAATGCAAGTAAAGCCAATCTCAGTCAAGTCAGGTTTACAGATGACTCTTTAAAGGTCAAAGCCATGACATCATGACATTTTTAATTTCATTCAAATATTAAATACTAAGGGTGCATTTGAAGGCTCTATCAAACACATGTACATACACATAAATGCTAAGAAATAACCTTTAAAACCCTAATAGCTGCTTTACTATTTCCCAATATTTGGTGGAAAATATGTGTGACCAATACTCAGTATACTGCATCATCTTTGCAAATTTCTCACACAAGAAAATACAGAAAGTTGGTGTTTCTCAAATTTAAAGTTAAGTAGTAATTACTCAGACATGAAGACAACTACTTTCTTTTGAGTTTTTGATGCCTTTCTATTGGAAAGAACAAGGATGTGGCCCTTTGTCCAGCTTTTTACGTTTTTTATAAGATGATATAATTGTGTTTGTATAGCACACATCACCAACTCTGTGGAATTCTGAAATTTTTCCTTAACTAAAAGAAGAATAGGTTTAAAATAACATATATCCATGTATATATTTCTTTCCAGTTTGGCTTAGCCGTGTAGAGTATTTGCAGGCACTCCAAGACAAATTTAAAGAAAAAAAAAAAAAATTGAAACTAATGTGTGTAATGCTCTTTACACATGCCTTAATTTTTTTTTTACACTGACCAATTTTGATATTCTTTTAAGTAACTTGAGTGAATTGCTCCATGTATGTGAAATGACCCATTTGGCATCCAAACCATTTGTTAGTGAATCTGGCCTTTGTATTGCATGGAGTTCCTCTGGGCCTACTTAAATCACTTCCTGGAGGTGGCTGGAGCAAATTGGTCCATCTTTGTTCTTGAGACCAGTTTATGTTGCCTTAGGGCAACAGCTCTTCTCACAGAAGAAAATATTTGATGTAAGAGAGAAAAGACAAAAAATAAGAATAACCCCCCATAAGCCTTTCCCTAAAACATTAATTGTGAGAATTCCAAAATTTCTCAGACCCAGTTTGCCATTTATTAGAAAAGATGCTTCCTTGTTTAGAAAGAAGGTATGAAAAAATAAACCATTTTTAATGATCCCTAGAAAGATGATGTTTTATATTAAGGCAACTTAAAATAATTTAGGTCTCTATGGGGCTAGCACAGGAATGAGCAAGATGAGGTTTGTACATGAGCTAATCAGAGGTTATGGCACTCTCCTAAGCCAGTAATGTGGTGGTAAATGTTTGATAACTGACTCTCTGGAAGGGGGAGAGGGGGCTGATTTATAGTGTTTGCCTATTATGTGGTGTAAATACTCCTAGCATAGCCAATTTCAGGTTACAAATGTGATGACAATGCAGAAAGGGAAAAGATGCTCAGTAACACACCATTCTGTAGTATTTCTACCATACAGATAGAATAGATAATTTATATCAATAATGTGAAGAGCATAGGTAATAGTAAAATAATTAGGGAGTGATGAGTTTTTGGTATTTAGAATCTTTTTAATATAATATAGTTCACCATAGGTTATATAATTTAATCTTTAAAGATGGCCACATTTAACAGCTGGCTCACTCTTAAACAGCACATCACTGTTGTTAATCTTTAAGAGCTGCTTTTGAGTTTGCTTTTGCCTGAAATTAAGCATACTAAGAAGCCCAAGGACATTGGTCCTGCCAAGCTTTAGGTAATTCTTACTCTTGGGTTGGTTTTGTTCTTGATTTGAAGATTTAGTCCAACTTGGGTAGACTTAGAATCATATTACAAGTTATCCAGGACCAAATTTGATTCAGTGGGTCGTGCTGTAATTAATAATCCCAATATCTTTTCAACAAATTATGAAGTTTAAAAGCTATTTGAGAGCTGATATTAATCTTATCAATGTCCTTCGCATATAGTTGTTTTTGAAATCTCAGAAATATCTATCCTATTTTCAAGAGGTTCTAAAAAATTTTTGTAACCTCCTGGTAAGATCCACAGTTGTCCACAGCCAAATCAAATCACTGAAATGTCCCTTCTGAGATTGGGCTAGGACCAAAGTGCTCCATAAGGATGAATTGGGTATGACTTTTCCCCTGATGTTTGCCACATCATTAGTCTAATGGGATTATGAAGTTCTTGGCCAGTCTCAGAAATAGATGCTATTATTATCCTTAACTTTATCAAATATGATTCTCTTTAAGGGATTAGAAAAGGAAATGAATACAGTTGGCAGCCAAGAAACAAGAACCACCCTAATATTTCTTGAGTAGAAAAGTCTAAATTGTAAATCTGAAAATACTGTTTTTTGAGAAGGTGTTTGGAGTAAAATATCTAGAAAACCTTTTTCAGCTAATATGGTATAATTTGTATGTGATGGAGGTGGGATGGTGTCTCAAAAGTAAGCATAAACTCCCTTTCAGGAATATGCTTCCTGGATATTGTTAATATGTCAGGAGGAAAATGTATCGCATTATGAAATACCCCAGTGCAGTGAATTTATATATATTATATCAGCCTTTTTTAAAAAATTTTTTTTTGTGAGAGACAGATGTCAAGCCAGTGCGTCTGTCTTCTAACAAAGTACTCATCGTTGAATCTCAAGGTTTCATGGTTTCTATTAACCAAAATTGGTAAGCTACTACCCTGAGGGTCAAATCCAAAGCCTGTTTTTAATTGTCTTTTTTACCGTTTTTTAATGTTGTAAAAACAAATAAATAAACAAATAGGAATATGCAGCAGAGACTGAATGTGGCCTACAAAGCCTAAAATATTTACTGCCTGACCCCGTACGGAAAAAGTTTGCCAACCCCCGAAAGGTCAATAACTGACAGCCTGTAGGCTAGATATGACCTGCAAGATGTATTTTTGATTTAAATTAGTTGCCAACATATTCTAACCATAAAATGTTACATGCAAATTGAGATTTTTAGTTTCTTTTGGAAACTGGATGATTTAGCATCCCTAAGTCTCAATCCGCATGGCAGCACATCAGATAGAGGTGAGTAGGGTTGGCTCAGGAGGATTATAGAGTAGTGAGTTCATTTATTAGAGAAACACCAGCATACAGCCTTCTTTAAGTCACAGTTTTGTGTCAAATTGACAAACTGACTTGAGATTGAAATTTAGTTTCAACTTTTCTAATTCTAGAAAAAAAATCCTGGTGCTATTTTTTATTGAGTTTGTATTAAATTTATAAATTAAATTAGAACTGCTATCTTCATGATGATGAAACATCCTATTCAAGAACAAGGGATGACTTTCTATTTGTTCAAGTATACTTTTGTGTTTTTCCAGTAGTTATGTCATTTTCTTCATGGATTTTTTTCATATTTCTTAAGTATTTTCCTAAGTATTTTATCTTTTTTTGTTGCCATTCTAAATGGGGTTTTTTCCTTCCATTTTATCTTCTAGCTGGCATTATTTATGTATCTGAGGACTATTGATTTTGCACATTTTATATCCTGCTGTCTTGCTAAGTTCTTTTTTGTTTCAGTTTGCTTTATAATTCTCTGAAGTTTTCCAGGTATGGCATATATCATCTTCAAATAGACATAGTTTTAATTCTTTTCAAATTCTTATCTTCTAATTATCTTATCTAATTTCATTGGCTAATGCCACTCATAAAACTAGTGGTCATCCTTAGAGGACTTACCTTGTTTCCAGCCTTAGTAGGAATGCTTTTAGTATTCCTACATTAAGTAAAACACTGGCTTTTATAATATATAATTTAAAATGTTAAGAAAGTATTCATCTAATCCTATTTTCCCAAGTGTTTTTATAAGGAATGGTTGTTGAATTTGCTTTTTCTGCATCTATGGAAATAATCATACAATCTTTCTCCTTAAATCTATTAATAAGGTAAATGATATTAATATATTTCTTAATGCTCAACTGTTCATATATTCCTGGCATAAAACCCACTTGGTCATGGTGAGCTGTTTTCTTAGGATGGTGTTGGAGGCTATTTGCTAATATTTTTAGAATTTTTGTAACAATATTTATAAGTGGTAATAGTTTATAATTTATGTGCTGTCTTTACAGACTTGGGTATCAATGTTATACTTGCTTCATAAAAAAATATTTGAAATTCTTCATTTCATATGCTCTGATACAATTTATATAACGTTGGAACTATTTGGTCTCTAAAGATACTCAACTATAATTTAAAAATAAGAGGAAAAATAAAAATTAGACTATTCTGTACATATTGGTTAACACTGTTTTGTCTTTCATTTAAAACTATTACTGGACATCTTAATAAATCAGTCCACAGATTTGCCTCATTTGTGTCACTTGCTACAAGTATACAGTATTTCTTCCTAAAGATATACTGTAGTTTTTATAACCAAGATTCATGGACATTTGGTTTGTTTTCAGTTTCATGTTACTTCAGACAATATTTTCAAAGAACATTTCTCTTTTTTGGGTGGGGTGGAAATATTTTCTTAGTGATTTTCTTTTTTTTTAATTGAAGCATAATTGATTCTGCGTATTTTGGGGGTACAGCATTGACTTCTATCACCTGTGTACAACATGTTTTGATCAAATCAATATTAGCATATTCGTTATTACAAATCGTATTATTCTTTATGACCCATACCCAATCTCTCCCCAACACCCCCACCCCCACCCCCAGTAACCACAGATTTGTTCTCTCCTTCTGAAAGATCAATGTATGATTGTGGGTCTTCCTTCCTTCCTTCCTTTCTTTCTTTTTCTTTCTTTCTTTCTTCTTTTCTAAACATATTTGTTTGAATATTTGTAGGAGTTCTGAGGATGAATTCCTTGACAGAAAAAGAAAAAAGAGTCCCTATTCATGAAGAATTGTTCTTTTAAATGAGATATGAGAAATATAAGGCAGAGCTAAATTTTATAGAACAGGAAGAGTAATGGCTTTGAAGACTTTTAAAATTGCTTTTTCCTTGGGATTTCAGAAATGAATTCAAGTAATTTTTTATTAAAAAGATTTGTATAAAATAAGATGAGAATCTATTATCAAAAACAGATTTATAAAAAATACTGCCTTTTAGCTGGAATTCATTAATGAAAAAGAATATTTGTAATTAATGTTCACGTGTCTTCAGTTTAAAGATTGGCTTTCAAAAGTTAAAGCCAAATGCTTTCTGAAAAATCTCTCTTAAGATATACATTACCAATTTGGAGACTGGATTTGATACTAAAGGGTGAGTTATTTTGCAAGCCTGAACTTGGAAGGCATCATGTTTCCATAACATTTTGAAAAGTAACTATGGGAACTTTTAACTCATTTAAATTGAACAGATGTGTAATTTTTTTCTGTCCAGTTATGGTTGTTACCATGTTTAAGTAAGTGTACTTCTTGCTTGCATGTGTTTCCTGTGTTAGTGAACTCTGTATATCCACACCTGACTGAATTTAACTTGCTTAAGTAAATTTCTATCAGAGCAGATTTGGCTTGATTCTTAGATCAACTAGAACAAATATTTTGTCTTTAAGTACCCTAATAAAGGACTGAAATGTTTTTAACATGAAAATATATTTTTATAAAACACTTCCCTTAATGGATCCAAAAAAATAACTTCTTTTTTTTTTGGAACAGTGTCAACATTTGATAAAGCACAATTTTAGGGAATAAAGTGCCTGGATATCAAAATTATTTTGCATAACTGAAAGTGTCTAAGAGGTTAACTTTTCTCATGTTATGGACATAATATTTAGAAGCAGTGACAGCCATATTATATTGCAAGGTTAACTATGTATATATAAGGTCATTTTAAGAGTAAGATGGTAATTTTGGAACTAAATATATTTTGAAGGGTCAGATGGCCTTCTCCCTACTAGACAAAAGCTACTTGAGGGCATGTTGATTTTTCATCTGTAGGTCCAAAGCACCTCTCAGTATTCGACATAGAAGAATTACAACTTCATAATCTCCAGCCTCAAATGGGCTCTGAGCATTGCTTATCAAAGCTTTTACTTTTATTTAAGTTATAATTGGCCTTTTTCCAGAAGGGCTATGAGACAGCTGTTACTTTCCAATTGACTTTCCTCTCAGTCCCTGCAACTATTTCAAACATTCGCCACTGAGGCCTCTTTACTCATCCATACTTTTCTTGATTTTCTCTTTAAAAAAGAATTTTTTAAAAAAAATTCGAGCCCTTCAGGCATAATCTCAACGTCCTAATCTTCCTACCTACAATTATTTTCACAGCCATACTTCCTGTTCCAGCCAACCTCTCCACTATTGCCCGTGACCCAATTCCCTCCTGGGCACACCAAGACCTTGCTTTGTTTTTCTCCTCCTTCCCAATGTCTTCGCTCTCTCCTTCTCCACTACCTGATCTTTCTTGACACATCTCCACAGTGTTTCATCAAACCGTATTACCAGATAGAATAAAATGCCATACTTTCCCCTTACATTCTGATACCCTAGGGATCAGCTAAGTTGTTCAAGTCATTCCTTATAAATGTTATTCACATTCATTCAACAGCCCTTTTTCTCTCTTCATGAAGTCATTTGAACATTTATTTAATATCTTGTATTTGCCAGACATTATATTAGATATTGATACCAAGATAAATGAGCTGCATAGTTCTTGAATCAAAGAACTCACAAATCAAGTGGATGAAGCAGACACAAACAGGTAGTTATAAAACTATGAGGAGCCAGGAAAAGGTGTGTACAAGGTAGCACTGAAGAGGAGCACTCCCAACGTGAACTCGCTAACTTAAACCTGTACTTTTTAGAGTTTAGATCCACAGATATACAGTTGACTCTGGAATAGGGATTCTGGACCCCAATGCTTTATATTTGTTTAGTAAAACTATACTGGGAAACACTATCATATTTTAATAAGTAAATGTAATCATTTTAAATAGTAAAATAGATATACATATAAAGTAAATTGTTACTGTTTGAAATTTCTAGAGGCCATATTCTGCTTTTAATAAATAAAGGGGGGAAACAATGTACTTGTGTATGCTAACAATTGCTTGTTTATTCACAAGAGTAGACTAAAAGGATACACAAGAGAGTTACTCACATTGGTTATTTATGTGAGGGGGAGAGATTTTTCCTTCATTTCCTTTTATAAATTTATCTTTTAGCTATATTATTACTGCAAGTATTATTTGTTCAAAAAACTAAATTATAAGGAAGAAATCCTAGAGTTGTCTGCACATTCAGGCCCCAACTTTTCCAACTTCCACTTCTCTGCAACTTCAAACAGCTCTAGCTAGTCTTGTCTCTTAATTAAGGAATTATTAGCATGCAAATGTTACTCATCTAAGCTCTTCCTCAGGCATTCCCCTATCTAAGCCCCGTGTCTTCAAGATCCAGCTGAAGTCCAGCATCGTTCATGAGACCTCTGTGATAATGCCAGCTCACAGTGATCACCCTTAGGCACTGAACTATTAACAATTTAAGGTATGTCAGTTCATTTAGCACTGGTCATCTGCTTTGTAAAGTTACCTAAATGGTCATGTTTGGATATCTTGTATCCACTAGATTTCTAGCACCTTCCTCCTTGCATCATCCACATAGGAGGCAATATTTCTTGAATTAATTAATCCAGTCCATTTGCTGAGGGGGATAATCACTGCCTTAATTCAAGGTAATAAATGGGAAATTAAACAATAAGCTGTTGGAAATGTTCCCTGAGTCCATGGAAGAGTATGGAATCAGTGGATTTTGAGTAAAGCAGGCTTGGATTCAAGTTCCTCTAACTGTCTGACTTTAGGCAAGTTACTTAACATCCAGGGTAAGGAAAGAGGAGTTACAGAAATCCCAATTTAGGGGTGGCGGGTTAGCTCAGTTGGTTAAGGCGTGGTACTGATAACACCAAGGTCCAGTGTTTAATCCCTGTACTGGCTAGCTGCCAAAAAAAGAATAAGAAAAGAAATCTCAACTTACAAGTTGAGAAATATTTTCTTATAGAAAAGCATTGTTATATATGGTGGTTATCTTTAGTAAAATTACTTATGGGTAAATGGGCTGCTTTGACCATATCTGGAAATCTAAACTACCACATCTAAAATTGTTTCTATGGGAAACTATGTTCCAAGTTCCTAACAACTAATTTAGAAATGAACTATTGGAATGCATCTTGTTTGGGGATAGTCTGTAGGTCAGCATTCATAACTCATTGTCAATGAAAAAGGAAATGACACTTATTCTGCCATTACTGAAACATACTGTACATATATTTTTGTAACTGTTCCTTGAGGACAGCAAGTATCTAAAGTTATTTAAAATAGCCACATAAAGCCATTAGATTGAATTTCGTATCTAATTGTATTTCAGCTACTAACTCCAGCAACTCAGATGTGCTTGTTAGGTATCTTTCAGACATTTTTAGAATTTAATATTTTTAAGGAAGGCAGAAAGCACCTTTTGCTCTTGCAGCACTCCCCATGTGGTTATATAACTGCTGTGCTGAGGCAGTGTCCTCCCCTCCCTTTCCCTCCTTGGTGGCTTTTCTGCCCAAGTATGGTAACTGTTCCACAACAATTCTTGGTACTGAAGTGAGCAAGTAGAACCCTTATTAGGATCCAAGGTTAAAAGTTAAACAGCTCATCAGTTATGATTAAGAATTTTCTGTGTGTAGAATGCTGTCGTACTATATGGACCAACTAAATTGGGTTTGGGATGAAGTTATCTGAAGAGAGAAAAATGTATGACTATAAATTATATATATGAGGTCGGTAGCCTAACAAAAACCTATCGGTTGCCCTGTTTTAAATTCCTCCTGTCATAAGTCCCAAGAAACCATTTTTCTAACTCTCTTGTTTCCATTCTGTGTGATTATCACAAAGAGCATCAGGTATGTCTTGTCTTTTCTTTCTCTTCTGTTATGTCCGTGTGCATGTGGACAAATGCAACTTCTGTGTATGGATACTATTTGCTATTTATTCCAGGCTTACTCAGTCCGAGTTACTCACCCTTTCTTTTTAGTTTCTCTAAGAGGGAGAAGATAACAACAGTGATAGGCAGAGCATAAATTCTTTTTCCACCGCCTTGTTAAAGCCAGACCTCAGGAAGGGTTGGAGGTAAGCATTAATTGTTATAACACAATAAAGCTTAAGAAGAAACCTCACCCACAGTGTTTGCCTTGTTCTAAGGGATAGTAGTAACTTTTTGAAAGCTATGGAAATTAGGCAAGCTGAAACTTGTTTTTCTTTTTTTTTTTTTTAATTGAATCATAATTTATTATATATATTTTTGGGGTTCAATGTTGATGTATGTTGATCAAATCAATATTATTAGCATATATATTGTTACAAATCATACTTATTCTTTATGCCCCTTGTCCAATCTCTCCCCTTCCCCCTCTCCCTCCCCGCTCCCACCTCTCATAACCCTAGATTTCTTCTCTCCTTCTGAAAGAATAATGGTTACTCTGTTGATTTGTTGCCTAGATGATCCGTCCTGTGCTGAGAGAGGTGTGTTCAGGTCCCGCACTATTGTCATACAGCAGATGCTTCTTCTACCATTCTGGAATGGGCTTTGTGGAGAGAGAGATCCTCTTCTTTGGTCTCCGCTGGTGACTCTCCTTGTGTCATTACAATCGAGTGGCTGGCAGGCCATCTGCACAGTGGTTGTGGCGTCTAGCCGCTTTCCTGGCAGCCATGGCTGTTGTAGCAGGTATGGTGGGCCACTCACACGGAAGTGGTATTTTTGGTGTGCTCCTTGCCTGGTTACCAGAGGAGGGACCCCAGGCAGGCCCTGTGGCAGCGGCAGCATGCCTGGTTGTGTGAAATTAAGCAAGCTGAAACTTGTTTTTCTACAAAAATTCTTGGAACACCAGAGATCTCCAGTCACTTGTACTTTACACCACTCACAAGGATGAATGACAAGGTCTGAGTCCTAAGGATAATCAGTCTTCGTGCATGAACAGAAAGGGAAATGGCAGTTACTGTATCAAAGATTTTTAGAGGATGCTGGGGAGTCCAGGAGACAGACAATAACTGCCCAGGGGCATCTCAAATGGCCTCATAGAAAAACACATTAGTAATTGGGGCTGGGACTTCCAATCAAGATGGCAGAATAGACAGTCCCCAGCATCACTATCTCCCACAGTCAACCAATTTACAATTATTAAAAAGCAACAACTGCCAAGCTGGGGCCATTAGACCTCGAGGGAAGAGGAGGAGAGAACGGATTCGTGAAGGCAGAAGAAGCCATGATGAGGGAAAGAAAGAACCGCTCCAACTGTTTCAAGTCCCAGCCACTTCAAGCCTGGCCCTAGTGAGCACACGGAGCAAGGACTGGCAAAAGCCATAGCTGTGCCCTTCCTATGAAGTTGCTTGGAGGCTGCAAGGGAGAAGAGGGCCTTGATGGCCCCCAGGCCAGAAAGACCACTAACAGGGTTCCTGTGGATCCACATAGGAGTGAGGGGCCACAGACAAGCGAAAAAGGGATCCACTCAGAGGCCAGTGACAACGGTGAGTCATCACAAGGGCCTGGCATGCGGCCCGTTCCATGGGAAGTGTTTGGAGTGTGGGTGGTGGGGGACATGGGCACACCAGGGGAACACTGAGGCACAGCATGGACAGATGATCTGCTCCCAGTCAGCACAGGACCACTCAGTACAGACTCATCATGAATACAGATCTGCAGGGGGTGCAATTTGCTGAATAGTCTCAGGCCCAGATCAGAGTTTCCTCACAACCCAGGTGTGCTAGACCTCACAAGACTCAGAAGTATTACAAGGCCAACAATTAAAACCTGAGCTGCGCAAAAAGCCTTCTCCAAAGAATCAGCAGCAAAGCAACAATTTAGCTCAATCACAGAGCTCAAGTGCTGGTCCCCACAGGAAGTTACCCCATTTAAGAAGTAGCCAAAGGACAATAAATTAGTTCCAGTGCAGTTTAAGTGGTGGGAGTACCGAATAATCCAAAACGAACTGAAAGAAGAAATAAAAGCATGGAGATCAGAGACAAAGTTCTGATATTAACCAGTAAAGGTCCAACACGACCAAAGAACCACTTATAAAACCTAGAAGGACCAAAAGTCCACCAGGCTCCCAAGCTAGGGCGGTGGGGGTCCAAGGGCCTCAGCCACACCCCTGATGTCTGCATCCAGCCCAGCAATGACTAGCAGGCCACCACCAGAAGCACCCCAGGCTCCCAAGCTGGGGCAGGGACACCAAGGGCCTCAGCCATGCCTCCCTGACATCCACATCCAACCCAGTGATGACCACTAAGCCACCACCAGAAATGCCCCAAGCCGTCGCCAGAAGTGCCCCTGGGCTCCCGAGCCGGAGGGTGGGGGTCAAGGGCCTCAGCCATGCCACCCAGTGTACCCATCCAGCCCAGCAATGACCACCGGGCCACTGCCAGAAGCACCTAAGGCTCCCAAGCCAGGGTGGTGGGGGGCCAAGGGCCGTAGCAACAGCACCACAATGTCCACATTCAGCCCAGTGACAACCACCAGATCACCGCTGGAAGCATCCTGGGCTCCCAAACCGGGGTTGGGAGGGGACGCTGAGGGCCTCAGCCATGCCCCCTGATGTCCACACCCAGCCGAGTGACAACCACCAGATCACTGCTGGAAGCATCCTGGGCTCCCAAACCGGGGTTGGGAGGGGACGCTGAGGGCCTCAGCCATGCCCCCTGATGTCCACACCCAGCCCAGTGACAACCACCAAGCTGCCCCCAGCAGTGCCCCGGGCTCCTGGGGTGGGGGGTGGCCGAGGGCCTCAGCCACACCCCCCTGAAGTCTACATCCAGCCCAGTCACGACCAAGCCACTGCCAGAAGCCCCCTGGGCTCCCCTGCCAGAGTGAAAGGGGTGCCAAGGGTCTTGATCACGCCTCCCCTTCCTCCTCCCAACCTAACATCCTCCTTTCTCCTCTCCCCTCCCCCCAACTGCTCCGTAACATCTTAGAATGTAAAAAAATAAATAGTAATAATAAATAAATTAAAAAATAATAATTGGGACTGAATCTTAAGGTGTTCACAAAACATCACATTGTACATCATAAATATATACAATCATTATTTGTCAATTAAATATAATTATAAAAGTAAAATTTTTAAAAGGTAAGGTGTTCTCCTGGAGCACGGCAGACGAAGACAAGGCCAGAGATTCCATGAGGTGATGATCTGAAGATCCTCCAAGATTCCCTGAGTAAGTGAAATATTCATTCTTTCATTTAGTGAATATTTATTGGGCATTTATTAGATGCTGTATGTTATAGTGGTGATCAAGTTCTCAGGAATATTATGGCCTAGTTTGGAAGACATTGAACAAAAAACTTTAAACAGCAATTGTAATAAGAAGGGTCCTAGAAAAGGGTTTAACTGAAGGCATTTTGGATTGGAGGGGAATGGTGTTTGGTGGAGGGGGAGTGGAGGGTGATGAGGGGGTTTTCAGGAAAGAAATAACATTTAAGCCAAGACCTAAAGCATCACGGAGGCAGAGGGAACAGTAGATGTGAAAATTTCCCACGGGGAAAAAAAAAATCTGACTTTGGAAGGATGGAAAAGTCAGATCCCCACACGCGGGGAAGAGAGTAGGTTGTTGGGGGGACCAGAGAAGTAGACAGATCCTTCAGGGCTTGTAGGAACTGTCACAGATTAGGGACTTTATAGATAATGGGAAGCCAATGGGTTGTTTAAACAAAATTAACATGATGAGATCTGTATTAAAAAATCACGCTGACTGTTGTATATAGTAATGGCCACCAAACTTTTAAAATCATGTACCTTTATCAAGAAAATATTTTAAACCTGTAAGCCAATATAGTTATGTAATTACTATTACATAATATATATATTATAAAATACAGAAAAATAGGCATTTTAAAGGATGAGATAAATTGAAGTCCTAAGATTTTCTGCCACATCCCATCAGCTCTTCTTGTGCACTCTGTAGGTGCAGGTCCCATCCGGGAGGCTACTGGTGAGGAGTATGGAGGGAGAGCAACACTGGACGTGGGGAGACTGGTTACACGTATTGTAATAATCCAGGTAAGAAGTGGTGGGGAACTTAGATTAGAGCAAGGAAGGAGAGAAGTAGACAGATTTTAAATGAATTTTGCAGGTTGAATGGCAAAGACTTGATTGGTTGGATGGCATAGGGGTGGGGCTGGGGGTAAGTCAGAAGATAGTGTTTTAAGGTGACTCCATTTCTGGCTTGAGTAACTTCTCAGCTGATGGTGTCAACTTACCATTTTAATGCGTTGAAAAAAAAGATAATGAATATAAAGCATTCTTTGAACTGTAAACTCTTATATGAGTGTACATTAATATCTTTAAAACAAAATTATTTTTGAGTGCTCCTGGGTTAGCAACTTACATAGGGACTGAACTAGTTGATAAATGAAATACAAGAAGTTGTCACAGCCACAGTCCTGTGCCATAATTAATAGTCTGCTAGAATGATTTTGAGTTTGGAATAATTTTCTGGATGAAAGCAGGATGATTCTCCTAGACACATACTGAATAAAAGTAAGTTTTCTATACCCTGTTTGATGTTCATAATTACTTTTGCTTCACTTTCTTGATTATAAAAATAAGTAAGCAAGCCCCAGATTTGGGCCTGTTCAGTGGTCCTAAAATATAGGAGGAATAATATCTACAAACTTAGAAATGCCTTGTCAATTTTCTCCAGAAGAGAAAGTCTGAATAAACTGAATTAATTTTAGAGAAATGCAACATGTTTACACGTACAGGTTTATATAGAGGCTTGACAATTACTTTGGTCGGAGAAGGGTTATCTTTAATCCATTCGATATCTAAAAATCATTTGTAGCTATCAAGTTCAATTGTTTGTGTTCAAAAACTGCTGCTGAAAATGTGACCTAAAGTTACAGTTGGGGTCCTCTTTATCTTACTTTTCAGATGTGGCCTTGCGCTTGTCCTTTGAGTGGCATCCCTGGAAAGCAGAAATCTCAGCTTTTGTTTTTAAAGGCCTGAGTTCTAGACAGGGTAGTGAATTCTTAGTTATAGGTAAACTGTTGGTTTAAAGACAATGGGAAGAGGATTAATGCGCATAGTCAAAATATCTTGGCCAGAAATATGAAGGGAAGATTTCCCTGCTATTAGAAAGAAATTCCTTCAGGCTGGGAGGAAAAGAAAGAGAAATGGGGGGTGGGGGAGGGATAGGTAGAAGGAAAGGATGAATGCTAAGAGTTGAGTGGACCTGTGCACTGCCTCTGAACTGCACTGCTAAGCAGAAGGCAGGACCCCAGAGAGAAATGGCTATGAGCTGTGTCTCCCATCCTGCTGGATGGGGGCTTGAAAATAAAGTTGTATTTCTTGCAAAAATGAGTTTGTGGACAGATTTATAACCACTACACAGGACAAATTCTTTTTTTTTTTTTCTTAATTTTATTTTGACGATATACAATGTGGTTGATTATTGCGGCCCATTACCGAAACCCCCCTCCCTCCTCCCTCTCCCCCCTCCTACCCAACAATGTCCTTTCTGTTTGCTTGTCGTATCAAGTTCAAGGAATTGTAGTTGTTATGTCTTCTCCACCCCCGCCCCCCGGTTTGTGTGTGTGTGTGTGTGTGTGTGAATTTATTTATTTATTTTAGCTCCCACCAATAAGTGAGGACATGTGGTATTTCTCTTTCTGTGCCTGACTCGTTTCACTTAATATAATTCTTTCAGGGTCCATCCATGTTGTTGCAAATGGCAGTATTTCATTCGTTTTTATAGCTGAGTAGTATTCCATTGTGCAGATGTACCACATTTTCCGTATCCACTCATCCGATGATGGACATTTGGGCTAGTTCCAACTCTTGGCTATTGTAAAGAGTGCTGCAGTGAACATTGGGGAACAGTTATACCTTCGACTTGATGATTTCCATTCCTCTGGGTATATTCCCAGCAGTGGGATAGCTGGGTCATATGGCAGATCTATCTGCAATTGTTTGAGGAACCTCCATACCATTTTCCATAGAGGCTGCACCATTTTGCAGTCCCACCAACAATGTATGAGAGTTCCTTTTTCTCTGCAACCTCGCCAGCATTTACCGTTCATAGTCTTTTGGATTTTAGCCATCCTAACTGGGGTGAGATGGCATCTAAGTGTGGTTTTGATTTGCATTTCCCGGATGCTGAGTGATGTTGAGCATTTTTTCATATGTCTGTTGGCCATCTGTATATCTTCCTTAGAGAAATGCCTACTTAGCTCTTTTGCCCATTTTTTAATTGGGTTGCTTGTTTTTTTCTTGTAAAGTTGTTTGAGTTCCTTGTATATTCTGGATATTAATCCTTTGTCAGATGTATATTTTGCAAATATTTTCTCCCACTCTGTTGGTTGTCTTTTAACTCTGTTAATTGTTTCTTTTGCTGTGCAAAAGCTCTTTAGTTTGATATAATCCCATTTGTTTATTTTTCCATTGCTTGCCTGTGCTTTTCAGGTCGTATTCATGAAGTCTGTGTCCAGTCCTATTTCCTGAAGTGTCTCTCCTATGTTTTCTTTAAGAAGTTTTATTGTTTCAGGGTGTATATTTAATTGTTTAATCCATTTTGAGTTGACTTTAGTGTATGGTGAAAGGTATGGGTCTACTTTCATTCTCCTGCATATTGATATCCAGTTCTCCCAGCACCATTGCTAAAGAGGCAGTCCCTTCCCCAGTGTATAGGCTTGGTGCCTTTGTCAAAGATCAGATGGCTGTAGGTGTGTGGGTTGATTTCTGGATTTTCTATTCTATTCCATTGATCAGTGTGTCTGTTTTTATGCCAGTACCATATTGTTTTGGTTATTATAGCTTTGTAGTATAGTTTAAAGTCAGGTAGTGTTATGCCTCCAGCTTTATGTTTTTTGCTCAGCATTGCTTTGGCTATGAGTGGACTTTTGTTATTCCATGTAAATGTCTGGATAGTTCTTTCCATTTCTGAGAAAAATGTCTTTGGAATTTTGATGGGGATTGCATTGAATTTGTATATCACTTTGGGTAGTATGGACATTTTCACTATGTTGACTTTTCCAATCCAAGAGCATGGGATATCGTTCTATCTTCTTGTGCCCTCTCTAATTTCTTTCAGCAGTGGTTTGTAGCTCTCATTATAGAGATTTTTCACCTCCTTGGTTAACTCAATTCCTAAGTATTTTATTTTTTTGGTGGCTATTGTAAATGGGCAGGCTTTCTTAATTTCTCTTTCTGCATGTTCACTAATGGAGAAGAGAAATGCTACTGATTTTTGTGTGTTGATTTTTTATCCAGCTACTGTGCTGAAATCATTTATCACCTCCAAGAGTTTTTTTTGTAGAGGCTTTAGGCTGTTTGATATATAGGATCATGTCATCTGCAAACAGGGACAGTTTGACTTCAGCTTTTCCAATCTGGATACCCTTTATTTCCTTCTCTTCTCTGATTGCTCTGGCTAGTACTTCCAACACTATGTTGAATAGGAATGGTGAGAGTGGGCATCCTTGTCTCGTTCCTGTTCTTAAAGTAAAAGCTTTCAGCTTTTCCCCATTCACGATGATACTGGCAGTGGGCTTATCATATATGGCTTTAATTATGTTGAGATACTTTCCATCTATACCTAACTTATAGTGGGTCTTTGTCATGAATGAGTGTTGAATTTTATCAAATGATTTTTCAGCATCTATAGAGATGATCATATGGTCCTTGTGTTTGATTTTATTAATATGGTGTATTACATTTATTGATTTGCGTATGTTGAACCAACCTTGCATCCCTGGGATAAATCCCACTTGATTGTGGTGAATAATTTTACGTATGTGTTGTTGTATTCTGTTTGCTAGTATTTAATTGAGGATTTTTGCATCTATATTCATCAAGGATATCGGCCTGTAGTTTTCTTTTTTGGTTATATCTTTACCCAGTTTTCGTATCAGGATGATGTTTGCTTCATAGAATGAGTTTGGGAGATTTGCATCTGTTTCTATCTTCTGGAATAGTTTGTAAAGAATCGGTGTCAATTCCTCTTTGAATGTTTGGTAAAATTCTGCTGTGAAGCCATCTGGTCCTGGGCTTTTCTTTGTTGGGAGCTTTCTGATAACAGCTTCAATCTCCTTTATTGTTATTGGTCTGTTCAGATTTTCTACATCTTCATGGCTCAGTTTTGGGAGATTGCATGTGTCCAGAAATTTATCCATTTCCTCCAGATTTTCAAATTTGTTGGCGTATAGTTGTTTATAGTAGTCTCGAATGATTCCTTGTATTTCAGATGAATCAGTTGTAATATCGCCTTTTTCATTTCTAATTTTTGTTATTTGAGTCTTCTCTCTTCTTTTTTTTGTTAGCCATGCTAATGGTTTGTCAATTTTATTTATCTTTTCAAAAAACCAACTTGTTGATTCATTGATCTTTTATATTGTTTTTTGGGTTTCAATTTCATTAAGTTCTGCTCTGATCTTAATGATTTCTTTCTGTCTGCTAACTTTAGGTTTGGATTGTTCTTGTTTTTCTAGATCTTTAAGGTGAAGTGTTATATTGTTCAATTGCCATCTTTCCATTCTTCTGAGGTGAGCATTTAATGCAATAAATTTCCCCCTTAATACTGCTTTTGCAGTATCCCACAGGTTTTGGTATGATGTATCATTATTTTCATTAGTTTCAAGAAATTTTTTGATTTCCTGCTTGATTTCTTCTTGGACCCATATGTCATTAAGTACAATGCTGTTTAATTTCCATGTGTTTGTATAGTTTCCAGAATTTCGTTTGTTATTGATTTCTAATTTTAATCCATTATGGTCTGAGAAAATACATGGGATAATTCCAATTTTTCTGAATTTGTTGAGACTTGATTTGTGACCTAATATGTGATCTATCCTGGAGAATGATCCATGTGCTGATGAGAAGAATGAATATTCTGAGGTTGTTGGATGGAATGTTCTGTAGATATCTGCCAAGTCCAATTGATCTCGAGTATTGTTTAGATCTTGTGTTTCTCTGCTGATTCTTTGCCTAGATGATCAGTCCAATATTGACAGTGGGGTTTTCAGATCCCCTGCTATTATGGTATTAGTGTGTATTTCCTTCTTTAGGTCTAATAGAGTTTGTTTTATAAATCTGGCTGCTCCAACATTGGGTGCATACATATTTATGATTGTTATGTCTTCTTGATGGATCAGTCCTTTTATCATTAAGTAGTGTCCTTCATTGTCTCTTTTTATGGTATTTAGTTAAAGTCTACTTTGTCAGATATAAGAATAGCTACTCCAGCTCGTTTTTCTTTTCTGTTTGCATGGTAAATCTGTTTCCATCCTTTCACTCTTAGTCTATGTGAGTCTTTGTGGGTGAGGTGGGTCTCTTGAAGGCAGCATATAGTTGCGTCCTCCTTTTTAATCCAGTCAGCCAGTCTTTGTCTTTTGATTGGGGAATTTAAGCCTTTTACATTAAGAGTTGTTATTGAAAATTGTTGATTTATTCCTAGCATTTTACTGATTGTTGTTTGGTTGTCTTAGTTGTCTTTTGTTCCTTGCTTTCTGATTTACTGTTTGGTTTCTGTGTTTGTTGATTCCTTAGGTTGTAGATAGCCTTTTTGTTTGTTTGTTTTCTCTTCATGAATGCCATTTTTATTATACTACTAGGTTTAGATTTTTCTTGGGTTTTTATGGCAGTGGTAGTTATTTCTCAAGAACCAAACCCAGTACTCCCTTGAGAATTTCTTGTAAGGGTGGTCGTGTGGTGGTGAACTCCCACAGTTTTTGTTTGTCTGAGAAATATACTATTTGCCCTTCATTTCAGAAGGATAGCCTTGTAGTGTAGAGTATTCTTGGCTGACAATCTTTGTCTTTTAGTATTTTGAATATATCATCCCATTCCTTTCTGGCTTTTAGGGTTTGTGATGAAAAGTCTGATGTTAGCCTGATTGGGGCTCCCTTATAGGTGATTTGACGCTTCTCTCTTGCAGCTTTTAAGATTCTCTCTTTGTCTCTGAGTTTTGCCAATTGGACTATAACATGTCTTGGAGAAGGCCTTTTTGGGTTGAATACGTTTGGAGATCGTTGAGCTTCTTGGATCTGAAGATCTGTGATTTTTCCTATACCTGGGAAGTTTTCTGCCACTGTTTTGTTGAATATGTTTTCATTGCAATCTCCTTTTTCCTCCCCTTCTAAAATACCCATGACTCGGATATTTGAGTGCTTAAGGTTGTCTGATATCTCTCTCAGATTTTCTTCAATGCCTTTGATTCTTTTTTCTTTTTTTTGTCTGCTTGTGTTATTTTAAACAGCCCATCTTCATGTTTAGAGGTTCTCTCTTCAGATTCCACAAGCCTGCTGGTTAAACTCTCCGTTGTGTTTTTTATTTCGCTGAATAACTTCTTCAGCTCAGCAAGTTCTGCTACATTTTTTTTCAGGACATTGATTTCCTTGTATATTTCCTCTTTCAGATCCTGTATACTTTTCCTCGTTTCATCATGATGTCTAGCTGAGTTTTCTTGTATCTCATTCAGTTTCCTTAGAATTATCACTCGAAATTCCTTGTCAGTTATCAGTGGCTTCTTGTTCTATAGGATCTGGAGTTTGAAATTTATTATCCTTTGGTGGTGTACTTTCTTGATTTTTTGTATTTCTGGTATCTGTTCTTTGATGTTTATTCATTGTGGCAGGGGGTTTAACAGTCCACAGGTTTGACACTATTGACTGACTAAGACGTTGCTGTGGTTGCCAATTTGGCATGGCTACCTCGGTGCCTACTCAGTTGTCCACTAGTGCCTTGTGTGTGTGGTTGCCTTGGGTCTTGGGCCTCTCTGGGGAGCCACCTCTTTGGTCAGCTTGGACTCTGCCGGGCTGCTGGGTGATGGGTTGGTACAGCAGGGTGTCACTCCTGCCTCTGCCGCCTCCCCCACTGCTGCTGCTCATGCCGCTGCCACTGGCACCACTGCCACTGGCTCCACTGCTGCCGCTTCCCCCACTTCTGCCACTACCCCTGGTGCCGCTTCCCCCGCTGCTGCCGCTGGCACCGCTTCCACTGGTGCCGCTTATGCCGCTGCCGCCGCCGCCGGCTCCTCCACTGCTGCCCCTGCCCCCGGTTCCTCCACTGCTGCCGCTGCCGCTTCGGCGGGTGGGCGCAGAGTCGCATGGTCACCAACTGTAAGTGGCAGCAGCTCCAACCTTTCTAGGGGCCCACTCTGGGGTTGGGCTGGGGCAAGTTGCTACCTTTTCTTCTTTCCAAGTAGGCACTGTGATTTCTTCCAGTCCCTGGGGCCCCTGATTCTTGAGTTTCCACCGTTGCCACTGCCTTCAGACTGCCATCTTGCAGTTTCTCTCTGTTAAGTTTTGTATATGGTGTAAGCTAAGGGGTCCAACTTCATTCTTTTACTGTAGATATCCAGTTGTCCAAGTACCATTTGTTGAGAAGACTGTCTACCCATTTAAATATCCTGGCCCCCCTTTTTGTTTAGAAGTCAGTGCCCATAGGCCGGCTCTTGCGAGGTGGTGGCATGAACTCCAGGGTGGGCCGAAAACCAAGAGTCAACTTTTCCAAAGAACAGAAAACTGTAGTGTCCCAGTAAGTCTCTAGGTTCTTGCATCCTGGTTCCTGGTCTGTTCCTGCTCATGAGAGGACAAATTCTTTATATATATATATAAAGGCTCCACCTTTCAAGTATTGTAATAGGATTTCCCACCCTCGTAACAGTCACAGTGGTGGCTAAGTTTCTAATATGTAAAACTTGGGAACACAATTCAAGCTTCAGGGAGTTTGGGGGGACATAATTTAATCCACTACACCTAGATTAGAATGATGTGAGGGATGTTGCCGGAGTGGAAAGTGACCCCTTTTCATTCAGAAGAGGCAGAAGTTCCTATCCAACTTTGATGCTAATACTTGAAAAAGAAGGAAAAAAATTACAAACTGTCACCTTTCATGTGGTGTTCATGAGGGAGGGAAAGAGGATGGGATGAAAGCAACTTCTAAATCAAGTCTTCCAAGAAGCTGTTTTATCAAGTGTTTAATCAACTCTGCTCAAGGCTAGTCATAAAAATAAACTGCATCTCTACCTGCAGTAGGCTTGCAAATTGCAGTTTGAGAAAGTTGCCGTCAAGTTCTCAGTTATAATTCAAAAGATGTTACCAAGAACTAAAACAACTTTATGAGTCTTGCACTATGTTTTGAGAACCAGACATAGATTACCACCATGTTAAAATGTTTAGAAATGAGCCAGCATGGGAACTGTCACCAGATGAGGACCTACACTCTTTAAAAAAATGTTTTAAATTGTGGTAAAATATATGTAACATAAAACTTACCATTTTAACCACTTTTAAGTGAACACTTCAGTGGCGTCATGTTGAGCAACCATCACCACCTTCCAATCTCCAGGACTTTTTTCACCTTCCCAAACCGAAACTCTGTACCCATTAACAATAACTCTCCATCTCTCATCAGCCCCTGGCAACCACACTTCTACTTTCTGTCTCTATGAATTGACTAGGTACCTCATTTAAGTGGCATCATACAGTATTTGTCCTTTTGTGACTGGTTTATTTCACTTAACATAAGTTCATCCATGTGGTAGCATGTGTCAGAACTTCCTTTTAAGGCTGAATGAGGCTATACTTTTTAAGAGGGAGGCATGATATAAAGATTCTTCTCTTTCTTTAAAAAAATTACATGTTCTTATCACTTTTTATAAACAACTACAGCAGTAGATAGGTTTTTCAGCATTCATTATGCTGCAAAAGGAAACTGGGGCTGTACTTCAAGGTTGCATTGTTCAAAGTCCTCTTACGGTCTGGGATGGGTTCTTTTTAATCTCACAGATGAGAGACTAAATCCAGACATTTCTCTCTGTTAGTGGTTGAGACTGAGCACAAAGCTAAATCCTCAATCTTTTTGATCCCTGTTTCCCTCTCCTTCTCACTGACCCTCTACCCTGATAATGGATTTCTGGGTAGAACATATGGCAGCAAAACTAGGAGAAGGCCTGCCTCTGCTATCTCAAGTAGAATCCTTTATACAGGAATTCCTTTCCTGGGACCAAATTTTGAACACTTATTCTGAGTGATGAACTGGGTTCCAGTCTTTAGATAAGGAGAAACAAATTAATAACTTTTTTCCTCTCAGCTCTAATCTCAAAATTCTATGCCTTCTACTAAAATAAAATTCTCCTTATCAGCTCTAAAATTCCATAATGGTGTTTTGACCTTATTCCCCCCAAAACAAAAAGTCCTTTTTCTTTAATTTGCTGCAGAGCGTCTGCCCTAATGCAGATGAGAAGGCATCATCAGTCTCACCTTGCTCTTTAAACTGACCAGCTGGCCATGAAAATAGTCTCCAAAACTCATTAGGCTCTGAAATTTCTGTTGTTAAACACAGCACTGGGCATCCCCGGGATTTATCAATACCCACTGGCCCAATGAATCATACCCAGAGCAGGAGCCTAAGAAAATATAAGCATTTACTTACAGTCAATACACAGATATGATTTCTATGGAAATAAAAGAACTACAAAAGGGAGATGGTAGGCACTACAGTTTTTTAGGCCTTTTTCATTTTTCAAACATTTTAAGTGTATTTTCTTTTGAGGGAATCCTTTCACATTTCTTACATGTTGTCAAGAGCTGTCTTAATGTAAAATTATTTTCCTAAAGATGGAACTAGTAAAAGACTTCTATTTTCAAGGAGGGCAAGAAAGTCAGTGTTTCTTTTACTTCTTCAAAGTAGGTGAAAGAAAGGAAATTGTATACCTCCCTACAGTTTTAGTTTACAAGTTAGTTGCATGCTGATTCCTCCATGAATAAAGCTGGAAGATCTAAGTTTGGGAGTGGAAGAAAAAGGATCCAGAAGAGGAAAATTAGAGAATGAGGAAGTTCCAGTAATTCATATTTCTCATGGGCATTTTTGCCTGACAAAAAAAAATGTTGTCCTGCTCAATCAACCTCAGTAGTATACTATTCCCCAACCTTAAATAAAATTCTACATAGATGTAGTCAAGAAGATAATGTATTGATCATCCATTATATGCCTGTCACTCTGCATCTGACTTGAAGTCAGAAAGTTTATCTTCTAATAGTTTCCATGTCTCCTTTTATTTTATTTTATTTATTTATTTATTTATTTATTTTTTTAAATTTCCAGAAACTTTACTGGTGAATTCTACCAAACATTTATAAAAGTTTTAACGTTAATTCTTCCCAGCTTCTCCAAAAAATGAAAGTAGTAGAGACACTTTCCAGCTCATTCTATGAGTCAGTATTACCACTACACCAAATCTCTACAAAGACATCATAAGAAAATAAAAACCAGACCAATGTATTTTATGACTATAGCTGCAAAACAATTTTATTTTTCTTTTCTTTTATTTTTTAATTTTATTTTGTCGATATACATTGTGGCTGATTATTGCTCCCCATCACCAAAACCTCCCTCCCTTCTCCCTCCCCCCTCCCCCCCAACAATGTCCTTTCTGTTTGCTTGTCGTATCAACTTCAAATAATTGTGGTTGTTATATCTTCTCCCCCCCCCCCGGTTGTGTGTGTGTGTGTGTGTGTGTGTGTGTGTGTGTGTGTGTGTGTGTGAATTTATATATTAATTTTTAGCTCCCACCAATAAGTGAGAACATGTGGTATTTCTCTTTCTGTGCCTGACTCGTTTCACTTAATATAATTCTCTCAAGGTCCATCCATGTTGTTGCAAATGGCAGTATTTCATTCGTTTTTATAGCTGAGTAGTATTCCATTGTGTAGATGTACCACATTTTCCGTATCCACTCATCCGATGATGGACATTTGGGCTGGTTCCAACTCTTGGCTATTGTAAAGAGTGCTGCGATGAACATTGGGGAACAGGTATACCTTCGACTTGATGATTTCCATTCCTCTGGGTATATTCCCAACAGTGGGATAGCTGGGTCGTGTGGTGGATCTATCTGCAATTGTTTGAGGAACCTCCATACCATTTTCCATAGAAGCTACACCATTTTGCAGTCCCACCAACAATGTATGAGACTTCCTTTTTCTCCGCAACCTCGCCAGCATTTATCGTTCGGAGTCTTTTGGATTTTAGCCATCCTAACTGGGGTTAGATGGTATCTCAGTGTGGTTTTGATTTGCATTTCCCGGATGCTGAGTGATGTTGAGCATTTTTTCATATGTCTGTTGGCCATTTGTATATCTTCCTTAGAGAAATGCCTATTTAGCTCTTTTGCCCATTTTTTAATTGGGTTGCTTGTTTTCTTCTTGTAAAGTTGTTTGAGTTCCTTATATATTCTGGATATTAATCCTTTGTCAGATGTATATTTTGCAAATATTTTCTCCCACTCTGTTGGTTGTCTTTTAACTCTGTTAATTGTTTCTTTTGCTGTGCAGAAGCTTTTTAGTTTGATATAATCCCATTTGTTTATTTTTCCTTTGGTTGCCCGTGCTTTTGGGGTCGTATTCATGAAGTCTGTGTCCAGTCCTATTTCCTGAAGTGTTTCTCCTATGTTTTCTTTAAGAAGTTTTATCGTTTCAGGGTATATATTTAAATCCTTAATCCATTTTGAGTTGATTTTAGTATACAGGGAGAGGTATGGATCTAGTTTCATTCTCCTGCATATGGATGTCCAGTTATCCCAGCACCATTTGCTGAGGAGGCCGTCCCTTCCCCAGTGAATAGGCTTGGTGCCTTTGTCAAAGATCAGATGGAGTAAGTGTGTGGGTTTCCATGTCTCCTTTTAAAAGCCCTTTACTTTTGCAGGAAAACTAAGGATATTACCAGAGTCTTAGAAAAACAGGTGTGTTAGTATATTATGGGTACTGTGAAATACAAATTTTCTTAAAAGTGACTTCATTTAGCAATTAGAAATGTGTTAGCTCTAGCTTTCTTTTATGGATAATTTTTTGCAGTTAAAATATGTATAACATAAAATTTATAATTTTGACCATTTTTAGGTTTACAGCTAGGTGGCATTAAGTACAATTTATGGGTATTTTAAAAACCTTTTACTGCTCTCAGTGCAGAGGTTTCTTCTTACTTTTTTATATAAGCTGTATCCAGAAGATAGCATTTAGGAGTCCTTCACTTCTCAACTTTGCTTTAACAAAATTATGAGTAACTCTATCTCCCCTTTTTAAAAATAGAGATTCTAAAATAGAGTGGGTCAAGGACTATGTCTTTTTCTTAGTACTTCGTTGCTCTTCTGTGACCTTTTATTCATTAAAGATCGCTAGTAGGTTGATCCTAAACTTTCTCTCTCTCACGCTAAGTGATTTCAATTTCATTGTCTGTTAATAGATACCTTTGCCCACACTTTAGTCATGCTGGTTCTCACAGTGATTCTTCTCTGAACTCTACCCAAAGTTATTTATATCACTTCAGTTTTGCAATCTAGTAGTATTGTCTGTAAACTCCACTTAAAACAAAACTCAGCAAGGGGTTACAAGAATAGGTTTCTAGATTAGAATCACTAGTGAGAGAAGGAATTCTGTTCCAGTAGGGCTGCTGAGCCTTGCCGCCACCCCTTGCCCCCCAACTCCATGATTTTTCTCACTCTCAGCCCCACTGGCCCTTCCTTCTGCCACCTTAGATCTAGCTAGTCTCATCTTAGAACAGCAGTCCAATGAAGAAAAACATTTTCTTTAGTTCTGCACAGTTGAAGCAGTATAGCAGAATGGTACAAAAATGCGGACGTTAAACTACATTCTCTGGAGCAGACCTGATTTCAAGTATCCTGAGCCATTATCATACCTCATGTCAAGTGGTTGCTTTGCTTATTTGTTCAGAAAATGTTGCCCAAACTGTGAATGAAGGCTACATGGAGGAAAAGGCACCCAAGCACCCTAAGAACAAGGCTCATGTCAATGCCACCTTAGTGCTTACTGGTGCTTGTGTCCCCTCCCAACATGGTTCCTCAAATGTGGGTCCTCAGTGAATATTTGTAGACTGAATAAATGAATGGGGGATGGATTGGTTTCAGAGAGCTAATATTGTAGCCCCTGGTAAGAAAAATAATTCAAAAGTGGAAGCAGGAGCAAATACAGCGAGTTAGAGTCAGAGTAACTTTTGACCTGAGGTGAGGACGTGAGCCAGGTTGGGAAGAAGACAAAAGCCCAAATAGGTTTGAATTTGACCATGTCATCCAGGCTGTGACAACTCCAAATGATTTACAAATGACTTGTAAAGAAGGTTATATCATCAGAATCCTAGGAAAAAAGAGGAGGAGGAAGAGGAAAAGAAAGAAAAAACAATAACATTTTGTCCTCTCCTTCCTGCATTTCTACATGCCTGTTACCCCTCATGAAGGCCATCCTAATTGTTCAGAGTCCTCCTAATGTCCCTGGCTCTATATACTGACACAGCCACACCTGAACCAAATCTGTCTTCCACCAAACTACACTTTGTCCTAAAATTATCCCTTTTAAAAACACAATTCAAGTAAAGTTTCCAATTCCTCAGAGTTGGAAAACCATTCCCAATTACCTTGTCATATGCATATTTCAGCCATAGTCACCAAGTACTTAGTTCAATACATATTTCAAATTACTTGATTAAAATACTATATACTCTTAAGTCTGAACGATTGATAGGTTTCCTTCTCCCAGGGAACATGTGTGTTCCCAAAAGTCTCATTAACCTAAATGAATCTAATTGATGGAATGAGTTGGAACACTTCTGTGTCAGTTCTGGTCACATTCTTCTCTCTCCACCATCAGGCTCGAAACAGAGGTGTCAGTGACCTGGTATCCCGGTTATATTCCTGTTATCGTCCACGGGAAGCCATTGCAGATTCAGGAGGGGGAAAGGCACAATATAAATGTTTTAGAAAGTTACCTAGAGAAGTAATGTTTATTCTAGATTTACACGAGGACTCTAGGAGGTAACTTTAATGCTGCCAGTCCTGGTGCTCACTGCCATTTGGATTGAGGCCAATGGAGGAACACAGGTAGTCTCTGACCTCAGTATTCCCGAGTAGCACCACTTGGTTCTGAAACATGTATCAAGTACCTAAGATGTACCAGGTGCTGGGGGTACAAAGATGAGTAACATCAAAAAAGGATGATCAAGTCTACTTGAAGGAAACACAGAAGAAGGGGTGACCAGCTCTGCCTGGGGAAATACACACAAGTGAGTAAGCAGGACTACCTTGGGGGAGCATAGACAAGAAGGTCATCTACTCTACTTGAGAGAGTTGTGGAAGGCTTCAAGTAAGGACAGAGCCTCATAGCACTTACATATTGTATAATTGTAAAATGTACTTATAGAGCTGGCTTTGCCACTCTGCTGCTCTTTGAGGGTAGGGATTGCCTGTTACATAGTTTAGGGTAGCTTAATGTACTACTTGGCATAGAGTAATTATTGCTATAATTATTTTTGAAAGAATAAGTTGACATCTTTTGTCTTGAAAGATAAGTAGAAATGCATAGGAAAGAAATAAATAAGGTACTACGTATGTGCGGAGAGAGGACAGTATGGCAAAAACATGGAGTTGGGAAATCCAGTGGGGTTTTCAGGGAATACCATTCATTCCTGGAGTTTGGGGTGACTGGGAAAGAGGGATTGAAATAAAGGAATGCTAGAGTATGGCCAAGAATTGGGGTGGAGGGCCTTGAAGGCTCTGCTAATAATTTGAACTTCATTCTGTAGGCAACAGGAACCTATTCAAAGTTTTAAAGGAGGGAAGTAATGAGAACAAATGTGTGTTTTAGAGGGATCCCTGGCAGCAGCATTGAGACAGACTGGAGTAAAGGGAGGTTATGAGCAACAATCATCAGTCCTTTCATGAGTAGGGAGTAGAGGGATAGATATTTAAGAGAAAATTCAGAGTAGCACTACTAGGATTAAGAGAATGGAAGGAGTTGAAGATGACATCAAGTTTCTAGTTTGGATTTGAGGGTTGTGCAAGAAACCAAGATAGGAAATACAAGAAGAAAAGCAGGTAGGGGGAAGGAGAGATTATTCATTCAATGTTGAAGATTTTGACTTTGAGGAGCCTACACATTTCCAGGGGAGCCATTATGTACACAATGGGTAATATGAAGCCCAGAGGGGAAGTCCAGACCAGAGAGAGCTTGAGGTATAGTAGTTGGAGCCATTTGATTCTCCAAGAAACCTAGAGGGATCACATGGAGAAAGAAGAGAAACCCTTGAGGCCCAGCAGAAATTGAGATTCCCTCTCATCTTTTTAAAAGTTCAATGTGTTTCTCTCTTTTATAAAAATTACCTTAAAACCAACAACAGGTCCTGGTAAGTAGAAATGACACACTGTAGGAGATGAGCTAGCACTTTCAGATTTTGGAGTGCTCCTCTGGGAGTTCACAGCTGTGTGGTTTCAGGTAATGCAAGCACTTGCATGGAGTCAGCTCTTCCAGGAGTTTATCAGCAGCTCTTGAAACATCTGCACACGAAGCCCCAGGTGCAGGAGCCAGCCCAACAAAGAGGGAAAAGCTTGAATCAGAGCATCAAAGCGATGAGCTTCAAAATTCTTTTCATTGTAACCTGTCTTGAAATGTCTGAAGATTTTGTGATGGCGAGCAGTCTAAGCAGTTTCTGACCAAAGGCTGGGAACCATAGGCACGGTGATAGAGGTAGGGCTTGAAGGCACAGCACAGGCCTGGAACATGACAGAGGCAAAGTCTGTGGTAATTCAGGTAGCAATAACTATTTTTGAATGAATTCTTGGTGAAGAAGATGAGTAAAAGAATTAGAAGTTGAAAAATGTAAGAATTTATGGAGAAATAGTTTTTGAGGGATCAAACGCAATAGTGTTCTCGTGAATAATCTAATTTGATTAAAATAAATCATCATAGAAATTACGTTAAAGTGCAGGTATTTTGCTGGGGATAAGGTTAGGGTAGGCTTCCAGGGGCATGTGGAATTTGAACTAATCCTTTAGGGATGGGCAAGATTCAAATGGATGGGGAGAGAAGGGGAGGTGGATTACTACAGCAGGGAGAATGGGGTGAGCACAGAAGGACAAGCTTGTGTACAGGTCACAATGATAACTGGAATGACACAGTGGACATTTTAGCAAATTTATCACTTTCTAAAACAAGGAAAAATACAGATTTGTGGGTGAGTTGGATATTTCATTTTATTACCATCTCAGTTGATGGCAACTCCACTCTTCTAGTTGCTCAGGCCAAAACCTCGGAGTCATTCTTGGCTCCTTTTTCCCCCCCTTCATACCTCCCATCCAATCTCTGTTGGGAAATCGTGTTGACTCTACTTTTAAAATATATGTGGGATCTGACTACCTCTCAGCCCCTACACTGCTAACGACTGGTCCAAGTCGCTATAATTTCTAGCTTGGATTACTACATTACTTTCCAAACCTGTCTCTCTGTTTCATCCTCGCCCTCATACATCTACTTTCAACACTGCAGCCAATGGGATCCTGATGAAATGTACATCAGATCATGTCACTGCTTAAAACCCTTCTGTGACTCCCCATCTTATTGCAGAGTAAAAGTCAAAGTAGCCACAGTGGCCTCTGAGGCGCTGACTCATCTCCTGTACTCTCCCCTCACACTACTGCAACTACTCTGGCCTCTCACAGGCACACTCCTGCCACAGGACCTTGGCTGGGCTCTGCCTGGAATGTTCTTCCCCCAGATAGCTACATGGTTAACTCCTGCTCAAATGTCATCTCTTTAATGACATCTATCTTGGCCTCTTTATTTAAAATTGTGTCGGTTCCTGTATGCCACTTATACTACCACCAACCACCACCACCCATCAAAGTTACACAGGAGAAATTTCTCCAGCTCTTCTACAAAGGGTTGGTAAAATACTCTCACCTCACATCCAGCTAGAGCAGACCTCCTTCCTTCCAGAGAGTTCCAGTGTTCTGGCTTGGGACTCAGTTCTGAGTCCAATTGCTTATAGTTAGTGACTTTAACAGCAAAATGCTGACCACAATATCTGCTGCAATAGAATAAATAGAAACAGAGAACATTTCTCAAGAGGGGCTTTTAATATTAACACTTATGTCTTGATATTTAAGAAGAATCCACTTTTACTCTTATGCAGTTTTAAAACCATCATTCATAATGTGACTTTTCAGGAATTGAGAACACCTATATACTTACATAGACTTGAACTATTTTTTCCTATCATAATCTTACGTGTTGCCTCTCCCTAGTAGACATAATTAACACCTTTTAAAAATTATATAAGGATAGAATTCTTTTACTTTGATAATATACACTCCCACTTCAGACATTATCGTTTTCATTTTCAATTAGCAAGATGAAAGAAAATTAACCTAGAAATGTGCATGAAAGTCTTTCAACTTCTCCATTTTGCTGTTAAAGACCTAGAGACGTGAAGAGCTTCAGTGGCTTGCTGAAGTCACTCAGCTGGTTGACCGTGAGCTGATCCTGGAAGCCAGGTCTCATGGAGACTGGTGGAGTAAGGTCTCTATTATCCCTGACCACCTTCGAAATAGTTTGGGGTAATTGCGCACTTAGCCAGACTATTTATTTATTAGCTAGCACTAGCTAGTAAATTTGGGGGAAACCAGGCCAAGCCATCTTTATACTAGCATTCTTCCATATGTAATGAGATTGAATTTGAAAATATACAGAACCCTTTTCTATAAAGTTTGAGTATTTGCTCGGGCAATTCGCCCTCTGGCATTAGCCAATTTATCACAAAGTATTAAATTCCTCCCTGTCCCTGTGCTTGCATATGTGGCTATAACTTAGGATCTAATGAGGAAGAGTTGGATGGAAAGGAATGGCCTTTGTATTTAGGAAAATGGCTAAGAGTAGATTTTGTGTTATCACTGCAAAAAATAAGTATGTGAGGTACGTATATGTTAATTAGCACAATTTAGCCATTCCACAATGTATACATGTTTCAAAACATGTTGTACACAATAAATATAAGTATAATTTTTATTTGTCAATTAAAAAAATTTTTTTTTAAAAAAAAGGAATGTCTAAATGTTCACCACATGAAGAAACAATGGAGACCTTGTCAGGTGAGATTATTGGTATGAAATGATGTCAATGTGGTCACCAATTTAGGGGGTCCTCAGACACTATGGGGCTGAGGACTTCTGAGGAGATTCAATCAACCTCCTGCTTATCTACATGATGTTCCCATTGCCAGGTTGCTTCTTAGTCTCTTTTCTCTCCTCTTTCACTTCCAGTCCTCAATAATCACAAAAATGAAGACGAGTTTTAGCTGTGTTTGTTTGTTAATCTATACACTTATTTCAGATAAGAAACACATTGACTGTAAATTCAGGTCGTCAATATGGGTTAGCACAGAACAGAAAATGCGTGATTATTCCTTATCTGTCATCTGTGCTAGGGGTTCATTTTTAGAGTAATTGCAGAGATTTTGCAACTGTTTATATAGCATTTGAAATCCTGGACTTCTACTCCTATGAGACTATCATAGTCAGACTGTTTGTGTCTCTATCAGTTGAATGAGTCACTTTATAATCTTAAATGTGGGCTCCCCTCCATCTTGCCCTGTTTCCCGATAACCAGTTTTCACCAAGAGATTGGAAAAGACCTCCTTTCCAGGCGGTGAGCTGTGTGCCAGCATCCTGGCAATCATCACAGATGATTTTGGTGATCTACTCATTGGGAGAGCAGAAAACACTCCAGTTATTGATCTCTCTTTCCATCCATGTCACCAATGCCAACCCCTCACCCACCTTCTCTTCGTTAACCCACTCTAGTCTTCCAGTTTGTATCCTACTAAACTTAACATACACATTTTTTCCTCTTTCAGTTTAAAATTTAAGATTGTTTGATAGAAAATGCATAAACTAATTAATTGCTTATGACAATGACCTCCCAAGTTTTTTTTTTTTTTTTTTTGGCTTTTGGCTTATGTTTCAATCAACACACCTTGTCTGTGTTGAGCCTGGCACTCACAGCCCTTCCAAGCAGAGCTATGTCTACCTTCCTCCTTCCTGAACACCACATTCTGCCCAAATGGAAACACTCTCCTCCACTCTTTCCCAAGTTTATTGCCCAGCAGTCCCTTCTGCTCCAACCTCACGTGTGTATGTAACATTCCCTTCTATGTTTTCCTCCTTATGCTATTTTAAAACCCCTTAATATATATTTGTATTGAGTAGTATTTCACTGAAGCTATCATCATATTCTTTGCCGTTTCCTTGTTAGTGGATTTATTTGGGGTGTTTCCAGTTTGGATCTATTACAAGTAGCATTGCCATAAATATCCTGTAAAATATCTTTCATTTAAAATTATTTTCTCAAAATAAATTCCCAAGAATATTACTATGTCAAAGGGCATAGATTTCTATGGCTCTTATTCTGTATTCAGACTACTTTCAAGAATCGGCACCAACCCATCCTGTCCTTGGTGCTGTAAAAGTGGGCTTCTTTGAATCCTTCCCAATACTGGGTTTTGTAATGATTTACTTTTTTTGTTGTTAATTTAATCATTACAAAATGATACTGCAGTTGTCTTAATTTGCACTTCTAAGTGAGGCTGAACTATCAATATAAAATTTGAGGACTGAGGTCATCTTCAACATATAGCAAAAATAATTTCCATAGGGAGTGGGAATTTCCTTCAAGTCTATTGGGCAGATTCAGAACTGTTCTACACATAGAAACCCCCTGATGGCCATTTAATAACATCGCTGCCACCTCTCTGGTCTAGATACTTATTTCCTCACACACAGATGATTGCCAAAGTCTTTCGACCAATTCACCAGCCTTCAGTCTTCACCTGTCCAAGTCATCTATCACCCACCTTCCAGTCTCATGTGCTCACAGAGGAAACAAGGACCTACGGAGGCGGACGAGGGCACATAGCCAGCTAGGACTGGAATCTAAGTCCCCAGAGTCCTAAACCAGTGTTTTTTCTCCTACATCTTGCACTTCTCACTACTTTCTGGGGATTCAGATGTCTGAGAAGAGCTGCTGGGTGATGCTGGAGCCTTTCCCTCCAGCCCTCTGGCAGCAGTAGCGGCAGCCACTGTGTGAGGGTCACACACCTGCTGTTTGTGATTCTGCCCCTTTGCTCCCACAGAGTCTTCACGCCTCTGGTAGCTGCGCTTCAGTTTGGAATGCTTCCTGCTGCTACCTCCAAGCTATTGTTGGCAGTTGACTTGCCTCAGGTTGTGCTCCACACATCCTATTATCCTCCTGCATGGTTTCTCTTCCTGAGCTGACAGGTTCTGCTCTCTGTGTGTCTGCCATGGCCAGCCTGAGTACAAGGATCGTGAGTCACATGGAACTAATTTTCCATGCTGCTGGAGGCCCTCCTGACCGTGTTCTGCAGTTTCTTACCTGAGGGAGGTGTATAGGGAGGTCTGCGTTTAGAGGGATGTGGAGTCGGATATCATATTCTGTACACTGTGAGAGTGTCCTTTTCAATAATCTGGCAGGCATTCCTCTTAAATCATTTAGGGTGTATGTTTGTTCTCTTCTTCAGACACACACACATGCTGAATTTAGCCTGTTGCAGCAAAACTTCGTGGTGACTAGTACAGAAGCCCACACTCTGGAGCCAGGCTGCCCGGGTTTGAGTCCTGGTTCCACCACTTAGCTCTGTGATCTTGGGAAGTTACTTAACCTCTGCCTATGTAAGTGTTTGCTCCTATTATTGTTAGTTCTTGAAAAGGAAGGGAGATTACAGGAGGATGAACAGATCAGAGCTTACCCAAGATATTCTGTTTTCAATTGGTGATCAGTTTCATTTTGCAATTGGAGGAAAAGTAAGGAAGCCCTGTGTTTTCTTGGGAGCCTGCAATTTCAATGGGTCTAAATGGAAGAACTGAAATGGCATGTTCACAATATGGGGGCAGTAGTTCCACATTGGCCTGGCATTAAAGTTGACTTGGTGGAAGCATTTTATGGGCACCTAAGTTCTTTTTCTGCAGTGCCCATTCAAACTCGTAGGGTGTGCCTTCTTCAAACTCTCACTTTGTTATTCTTAATACAGTAAACATCAACAAAAACAATACATTATATAGCACTTACTATGTGCCAGGCACTCTTCTACAGGCTCACATATACTGACTCATTTTTCTGCCACAACCTATGAGGTAGTCTATTATTATTATTATTCCCATTTTACAGATAAGAAACTAAGGCATAGAGAGGTTATGTATACTGTCCAAGGCTTCACAGATAGGACACTGGATTCTGCCAACTGTAAAATTTGCTGAGTGGCCTTAGACTGGCAGTTCAAGTGCTGCAGATTGGATGTCCCTCTCCGCCTGCCCCTCCCCGCCTGCCCCTCCTTCCTCCCCCACAAGCTCATTGAAGCTTAAATCCCCACTGCAGCTGTTGAGGGTGGGAAATCCTATTATGGTAATTGAAAGGTGGGGCCTTGAAGAGGTGATTAGATTGTAGGACCAGGCAGTAGTGAATGGGTTAATACTGGTGGTCAGGGACATAGTTCTGAGGCTTTAAAAGAAGCACATGAGAAGTTCGCTCTCTCTCTGCTCTGCCATTTTGTGCCATGTGAGACCACTGCATTGCTGTAAAGCCACCACCAAAAAAGACTCTCACCAGATGTGTTCACTGGACTTTGGACTTCCCAGCCTCAGAAACGGTAAGTGATATATTTTGTTTTCTTATAAATTACCCAGTTCAGGTATTTCTGTTATAAGCAACAGAAATGGACTAATCTAGCAGGTATACACCAAAGGAAAGAACACATCCTCCTTTAACATTCCTTCTTCATAGTATCTGGCTCCCTGCTGCTGACCTGGCAACTTTTTATTTGAGCTTTAAGTGCCAAACTTAACATTATTGTAATTTGAAAGCATGTAGATCCAGGAAGCTGTGAAATGCTTTACTCAGTGGATTTTGAAGCATCAAGAGATGATGAATAAAATTGTTCAGGATTCCTGCTTTCAAGCTATCTGGTCAGGACAGAAAAATCACTGAATGTTAGATATGGAAAGGACGTTAGAGGTCATGTCATTTATGGCTTTCTTATGTGAGGCAAGAAATAAGGTACATGGAAGTGAAGTGCCTTGTTCAAGGTCATGAAGCATATTTTCAAAAACTGCAGTTAGATTGTTCAGATGGGTAAGTCAGATAAATATTATTGAACTACTACTAGTAGGATCCTATCTAGTTGTGGAAATTGATATACGGTATTAGACTGGGGAGCTTCTACAACAACATGGGTTCATATGACTTAATTCATGTATTAAGATTACTTCACCTAGAGAGAAATTTCCTGTTTCCACTACTGAGCATAACATTGTCTCTGGAACCATGAAACATTCAATAACCAGAAGTTGGTAAAAAATTGTTTTACCCTCTTGAAAACAATTTGTTAGTTTTTGTGGTGCCATATGGCTTTTATTTAGTGTTTACAATAGCATACATTTCAAATGATCACTATTACAACAGTGGTCAGCACGAACCTCCCATTCACTCAAGGGTATAAAGGCTGTATTGCCCTGGTGGCCAAAAGCATGTATTTCGGAGCTAGACTGCCTGGGTTTGAATTCCAGCTTTGTACTCGTTCATGACCTTGGGTAGTTATACCTTACTTATCTGTATAAGTACCTCATGAATGGTGTTAGTGCCCTTAGGAAAGAGGATTCAGAGAGCTGCCTTGTCTTTTCTACCTTGTGAGGACACAGCAAATAGGTATCATAATGAACCAGGAAATGGGCTGTCACCAGATAATGAATCTGCCTTAATCTTGGATTTCTCAGCCTCCAGAATTGAGAGAAATAAATTTCTGTCATTTAAAAACTACCCAGCCTATGGTGTTTTGTTATAGCAGCCCAAACAGACTATGAAACTGTGTCTCAATTTCCCCATCTGTAAAAGAGGGATAATAATATCCACATCTCATGGGGTTGTTGAGTTTTACAGTTGACAAAATGACTTAATACTTGCAAAGCACTTAGGACAGAGCTTGGTATACCATAAACACTATATGGGGGTTTCTATAATTATTTCAAGAAGCAGCAGCTAAGTTACAAAGAAATAATTTAAATGGTGAGGGAGCTGAAAAAGTACTTAGTTCTACTTCCCAGACTAGGGCTGGGCCTTGTTTTATAGCTTAAGTGGGACCTTAAAAAACAGTTTTTCCAAGATCATCTACCAAGAAATTGACTCATTTTACAGAACTGCAATTCTTGCCAGTATTCTGATCTACTTCTATATCCTTCCCAGCAACAAAGAGAAAAAAAATAGAGAAAACAAAGAGAACAAAAATAAATTCTGCTCCCCGGTCTGTGTTTTGAATCCCCAAGTAGAAGATTTCAACAATGAGTACAAACCATTCAATAAGTTAATGCAGTCACTACCTTAGAGGTTTACACAGATAACTTTCCCAATACACTATAAGCTAGTATGTACAAAAATCTACTGAGGTACAAGGTCTGTATGTTGAAAAGTGTGGAGACTCAAAAGAAAAATGGTAGATTTTACTGGATTTTACATTGCCCTTAATTTATCACCTGGAGAGTATATAGGTGGCATATATTTTGTAGCTATGTGTAGCAATAATAATTTATTCTTAATGACTTGAGCTGGGCCCTCATAGATTTTCCTAACCTTCCTATAAGCATCCTAAAACAAAAAAAAAAATTAAAACAGTTAAAAAAAATAAAAGTTTCCAAGTGTGTTCTTGCTTCTTTGTCTTTAGAGACAGTATGGTGTAATGGAGTTAGAGGTCAAATTTAACTCTGGATTAGCTACCTACCCCTCTCAATCTTAGTTTCTAACATGTAAAGTAAGGATAATAATACTAATCCCATCAGGTTTTTGTGAGGTTTACATAAGACATGCATGTAAAGTGAATGTCCAATGACTGTTAGTTCTCTCTTCTTCTTAGACATAAAAAATAATATTTTGATTAGAAAGAGGCACCCCCTGTGGGGGGACACAGTATCACGGGCACATGGTTTGGTAATCAGTCAGTGCTTTTGTGGAATCAGAAGGCTCCTCTTGCTCCAGGCAACCTCAAGCCAGGACCCAGCTTGGTGAATCTAGAGAGCTGGGTTTCAGCCCCTCCTCCTTGGCCACTCCATGAACAACCAAACGTGGCAGTCCTGCGTAAATGATGAGAAGGAGCCAGATGTGTGACAGTCAGGACAAAGAGATCTCCAGGTGGAGAAAACAGCAAGTGCAAAGGCCCCTGGTAGAAGGTGCAATCAGAAAGGTGGGCAGGGGCCAGATCTCACAGTTCCTTGTAGGGTCTGGATAGCAGTTTGGATTTTATTCTGATTGTACAGGAAACCACAGGAGGGTTTTATACATAATCTGAATTCTATTTTTAAAAGATCGTTTTGGATGTTGTACAATTAAGATGTAAGTGGCGAGAGTGGAAGAAGAGAAATAAGTAGAAAGAAGGCAATGGTAGGTGTCTATGTGAGGGATGAGGTGCTTAGATCAGGGTAGTGGTCGAGAAGCAAAGGATAGATATGGGAAATGCTCTGGAGGTGGGCTCCGTAGGACTTATGGATAGATTTAGAGGTTGTAAAGGAAAGAGGAATTAAATATGACTCCTTACACTTTGCGCTTGAACAACTAGGTGGATGGTGGTACCATTGACTTGAAGTTAGGAAGACTGGGTATGAAACAGATTTGGATAGGTGGAATCAAGAGTTTTGGACATGTTAGGTTTGAGATACTTATTTAGACATTCCGGTGGAGATGGCAATTAGGCAGTTGGATATATGAGTACAGAACTTCAGGCCAGGGCTAAAATTATAATTTGGGACTCATCAATTTATAGATAATATATAAGGATACAGGGCTGGATGAGTTCATCCAAAGAGAGGAAGTATACAGAGTGTCCAGGACCAAGCCATGAGGTACTCTTACTTTCCGAAGTTGGGCCTAGGAGGAAGAGCCTACAAAGCAGATTGAGGAGGCAGGGGAAAATGATCACAGATGGTACCCAGAACTGTATGGGGCACATGCCAGCAGTGCCATTCACATGAACTTAAGGTGAGGCCCTGGTGGTAGCAGATTGTCCTTTGGAGAATAAACTAGTTTACTTAGTGATAAGCACTGTTTTTCTGCAAATATCTAATTGATATTTATTTTTGTTACTTTGACTTATTTTGCTAACTTGATATAAAATGATGCATAATAGTTGTTTTATTTCCATTTGTAAAATAAACTAAGTACTAATTTTCTATTTGTCTCTTGTTATATGAACATTATTTTGATACCTCTGAGACTGTTTATGGTTTTGGGTTTTTTTCTGGCAGCTGGCCAGTATGGGGATCTGAACCCTTGACCTTGCTGTGATCACCACCGTGTTCTAACCAATTGAGCTAACTGGCCAGCCTTGAGACTGGTTATTGTTAATGATCATTGTTTACTTTCATTTTTATTTTGGTTGACTTTTTTCTTTCTGTCACTTGGGATTGTTTTTGGCTACAAGTAACAGAAAATTTGACCATGGTAAGAAACATACTGAGAAGTTATTTACAAAACATAGCAAGAAGGGGTTGCTTACAAAACAGGAGGTCTAAAGGTAGTCTGCAATCCCATAATTCCACCAAGGATCCAGACTTTTTCTGCCTTTCTTATTCACCATCCGCAGCATGTAGCTTTCTTCACCAGGCTTGCTTGATGGCTACCAAACCTCTGGGCATCACATCTGTGTTCCAGCAGGAGGAAGGACACAGAGCAAAAGACCCATGCAAGCTGAGTCTACTCCTTTTCATCAGGGAAACAATAGCTTTCCTTGAAGCCAATCCAGTAGACATCTGCTTATATGTCATTAACCAGAACTAGGCCAAATAGCCATGCCAAGGTGCAAAGGAGGCTGGGAAGGTGAGTGTTTCTTTTCATTTATATATCATTCATTTAATCATATTTAAACATTGAGCAGGACCACAACCAAGGCATCCTATATAAACCACAATCTAGCCTCCTTTTAAAAATGTTCTTGTCTTTAATTTTTTTAATATAACTTTAATTATAACTTTTTAAAAAAGTTATTTCTTTAATTTAAAATTTTAATCAATTTAATTTTAATTTATACAGTAAACTTTACTTTTTATTGTACAATTTTATGAGTTTTAGAAAAAACATAGAGAAAGGTGGGTATTTTTAACTGTGAATACTGCCACTCCCCCCAGATTGCTTCATAGTTCCATAATGGAAAAGGACAATTACTTAACACAGAACAGTAGTTTGAGAAAGGACAGAATCCTTATCCAGTGCACCTAATCGAGGCTTCATGAGACGAGATGGAATAAAGTTATAGTAAGAATAGTCCTCTTGAGTCAGTGGGGCAGCTTGCATCACGAATTCGTGACCATAATCACTGGGTTTCTGCCCTGCTCAAGAACCACCTCCTCTGGGCATTTCCTCATAGGCAACGATGAGGCTTGGATCCCTGCAATGAAACCCTTGGTTTTGTTGTCTTCGTTGGGGTGAGGCCCAAAATGGATGATGAAATAGGTCAGCAAACAGCTGTTAAATGTACATTTTCATTAATTATTCCCATTTCCAGCATGTCTGAGTAATAAATGATAGGATAATAAATGATAATGGGTAATTCCAGTAATTGAGTATCAATATCAAATTTACCATATTAATGGAAAGTTTGGCATGCCCCTACAAGGTGAATAAATGATAATAGCATTTCAAGCATTTATTGAGCACCTAATACTAGATTTTTACTATAAATTATCTCATTAAATTTTCACAACCACCTTGTGACCTGCTGTGTTGAATCTTCTCTGGATTAGAAATAGGTGAATGGGGCTGGACACTTCATTGTCAATTTTATGTAGGATGTATTGAGGTGTAACTCACATTTATAGACTTGCTTAGCTTTCATCATCTGTACTTATTTTTTTAAAAAAGGAAAGACTAAAGTAAGTAAAAAACATGGGCAATATCTAGCACATTTAAAAATAAGTATAGGTTGAACCATTTATACGTGTGTTTAAAAAAAAAACATTTGAGCTTATACAGATGCCAATGTAAATATACTCTACTAAAATATCACTTTAGTGGCTATTCCATACTTTAATCTTGTGTATATAATCTTCATATTGGCTTAATTCATGTTTATATTCAATTTTTTTTAGTTAACATCATTTCATATATACTCTCCACAACTCTGCCACTAAAAGAAGCTCTATAACTTGGATATTTTTCATGCTCTCCGAGCTTCAGTTTCTTCTTCTGTAAAATGAGGCAGTTGGGCTATTAAATGATTTCCAAAATTTTTCCAGCTTTCCAGCTCTAATATTATGTGCAATACCTATTATCGACAAGGAGAATAATGGAAACACAGCACAAATGATGCAGGAATCTTCTCTGAGGAACAAGTTTTCTCCAAAACATGAATGCTGCTTAATGGGCCATAACTTTCCTGTTGTTCATGAGTCAGCATGAAAAATACCTCCAGAGAAGGCTAAGTAGGTCAGATTTATATAAGAAGACAGCTGTGTAATCCTGTATCCCTCTCCAACCCCATGGCAATGCAGATACACGCTTCTGGCTTTTTGAACAACAGTAAAATAGCATTATCCACTTTGTAGAGTCCACAAGACGGCAACTTGAAAAATCAAGCTGGCCTAAAAGCTTCAGTAGAACAAATTACAATAATATTTATATATGGTCCACAGCAATGTTACTCTTATCTTTTAAGTCACTTCCATCGATGCTGTGATACTGGTTAGTGTGGCAAAGACTATCAGTAAAAAAAGTCAAAATAAGTTAAAACTTAGTAAAAAAGTTTTGCATGATGACTTTTTATTATGCCTGATTAATAAAACCTGTCAGGCTGTCAATGTCTGCTTGCTTTCCTTTCTAAATAGTATAGTCATAAGAGGATTTAAAATTACATATTGTAAATAAATAGACCCATGAGAGAACTTTCATTTAGAAACCAACTTTGAAGGTGCAGTTACTGCCTAAGTGGGCTGTGCAAGTATTTTCGTCATTAGAGGATCCTTTAACACAGTGGAGAACCTTCACTGACCAAGGGGCAAACTCAGAGAAGCAAAATGAAGAGAATAAAAAGGGACTGGAGATCCTTCATAAGGAAAGCGAGATGTTGGCAGAGAATACCGGAGGTGTTCAAGTTGGATAACGCAAATGCAAAGTGACTTTTTCCCCCCACATCGATAACTTGTGTTTACGCTAATCTTAAATGTGAAGTCTGGCCAGGTAATTAGGCTATTTAACGTTGTTTAGAGTTATATAAAGTGTGAGATAGGGATAATAGTACTGTATTATGTCTTTAGGAGAGAGAGGATCCTTAATTCATTTTGTCCTTCTTAGGTAGCTGTCCTGCTCAGGCAGCTGTCCTGCTCTGCGACCACCACTCTTCCACAGTCCAGACTGTAAGGCGCCAGACTTCCTGACTGATGTTGCTTCTTTATAGCACTGAAGAGTGAAACCGATTAGCAAAGATTTAAGCAATTCAGGCAGTTTATAGGCATCAGTAATTTTAAGGACCTACTTAGCTTCTGAGTTGTGTTTAAGTTACCTCTAAATAGATCATCTCTGACTTGTTTGCTATGTTTTAAAATATAAATTGCATTTCTTTAAATAAAGTCGATCACTGAAAAAAAATATGTTTTATCAAGAACATATTGAAACATACACAAAAATTGGCAAGAATATCGTAACGGATCCCCATAAAAAAACCATCATCCAGATTCAAAATATCAGGTTATGCCAAACTTGTTTCTTTTATCCTCTTTCTTTCTTTGCTTCCTTCTTCTCTTCCCCTCCCTTCTTCCTTCCTTTAGCCTTCTTCCCTCCCCACTTAATCTTGTCTTCCTTCTGTGACAATTTAAAAGAAACTCAAGACAGCATGTCTTTTCAGCCCTACATGTTCCTGTGCATGCACTTTCTAAGAAATTTTGCCTACATAACCACAGTGCTGTTCAGGCACCTGAAGGTAATGATAATCCCTTGATATGGTCACCCATTTGCCTGTACTCAGACTTCCCTGAGTGCCTCAAACATGACTTTTTACAGTTGGTATCTTTAGAACTTCAGTTTGCTATGTCCACACTGACAAAATAAAAGGAAACCTCGTAGCAGCTATTTTCATGCTTAATCCTAGCCTTCGAATGGGGAGGTGGAAGTCAAAGATAGGCCCTAGATTATCTATCAATGCTGGAGGTTTTACGTGCCAATAAAAGCGATTCTCTTTTTGTTTTTTGCATTCACTGTCCTGTCTTAGGACATCATGAACCCTTCAGGTTTGTTCTAGGACACCAAATACTTTGCACACTAAATCCTAGCCCAGAGCCCGAGACAAGGTTTTGTTGTTGTTGTTGTTTTCTTTTTTTGGTTTGGGGTGTTTGTTTGCTGTAGCCAGGAGTCAGAGTAAAATTATGTGACTTTTCTTTAGCCACTATGACCAGAAAGCTTGTAGAATCAGTGCTGTTCATAGGTCCATGCACAGAAACATGAACCACACACCACCCCTAAGGATATCTTTACTCCACCTAGGGCACCCTTACCTCAAGCTTCAAAAGGCCTGCTCTCGAGAGCTACATTCTCTGTAGGGGACTTTTGGAGGTGAACCTTACATAACATTCTTGATCCTTGCTATGATCAGGAAAAGTTAATAGCTTTGAGTCTACCACCAAGTAGTAGACCACCAGGTAAAAGAAAAATATAATGTGCTGACTTTCATTGACTCTCACCTGTTTCAACTTCTAGCCCAATCCCTACATCTTGTAAAAAGCCTTCCCAGCCCACCCAGCCCCCAGTACTTTCCTCCTCTGAGCTCTTACTGTACTTGCAATGGGATCAAGTCATTGGATTCCTATTACACATTATCTCAGGTTTAAGTCACTTTTAAATCTATGGAAGTATGAATACATAGGTGTATGCATGCACATGTGTCAGTGTACCATGTATGTATACATAGATATATGTGTGTGTGTGCATGTGTGTGTGTGTGTTTTGTGATTTCTCAATGAGATTGTAATCGTCTTGCACTTTATACACTGCTTAGTATGTATTTCCCAAAGAGGTGCTGTATACATAGTTGTCATTCAGAAGGACTTGTTGACTGGTTGGCAAATATGGGTGAAGAGTGGATGGCCTTGTCCAAGGCCAACGAGCTTGGGACTTTTAGTAACTGAGCGATTCTAGTGTTGGCCCCATGCTCTCATATTCTTCTCAGTACATCCAGCTGTCCTGAGTGACAAACTCTGCGGATGTAAAGGTCTTCCGAGGAAGTGATAGGCATTTAGTTGGTTGACTTAGATGTGGGTAGAGAATTAGGTCAGCACCACACTCTCCTCTTTGGCTAAAGCGCTGTCTGTGGAGTCCCCCTGGAATTCCTCTCCAAGTTGCAAAGTCTCTTCTCTCCTGTTCCTATCTCCTTCTTCATTATTATCACCCTTATCGTCCCTACCGTGTGTGTGTGTGTGTGTGTGTGTGTGTGTGTGTATTCTAATTCCGTGTCCAAGTACTGTGAACAAGGGCCAATGAGATAAGCAAGGCATGGAGAGAGAAAAATCTATGAGTAATTTTAGTATATACCATGAAACAAGGCAAATGTTAACATGGAACAAGGCAAATGCCACAAGTGAAGAAAAAAGGAATGTTAACAAGAGTTCAAAGAAGGTAGAAATTGCATTCAGTACTAATCTGGAAATACATGGAATAGAGGGAATTTAAGATTAATCTGTGGGTGGGAGTTATTGGCCTTGTCAAAATAAATACTCCCCCAATCCCCCGTAGCAAAAGTAATAAATGATCATTGAGATATGCACAGAAATTATGAAGAGTCACACTGAAACTGCACCAACGACAGTTTTGAGTCTCCAGCTTGCCAACTGCAGACCTTGGGACTTCTAAGCCTGCATAACTGCAATAGCCAATTCCTTATAATGTCTCTGTCTCTCTGTCTCTCTCTCTCATATACCTCATATATATGTATGTCTGTGTATATACAAGGGTACTTCAAAAAATTCATGGAAAAATAGAATTGAAACATAATATGAATCTTTCCATGAACGTTTGGAAGACCACTCATGTGTACACATACATCTCCGGCTGGTTCTGATTCTCTGGAGAAGCCCAAATAATACAAACAGGTAGATAGATTCCTTCCCTTTCATTCTCTTTTTCAAAATCATTGGAGCTATTCTCATTCCTTTGCATTTTCATATAAATTTTAGAATCAATTTGTTACTATCTACAGAGCATCCTGCTGGGACGTTCATAGGAATTCCACTAAACTTAGAGGTAAATATGGGGAGACTCAACACCTTAACTATTTTGAAACTTCAAATCCAAAACCGTGATAAGTTTCTCAGTAATTCACAAAGCATAACTATCCCCGTCACTTAGCTCATTACCTGGTGGTTTGCAGGGGGAAAGGGCTTTGTAGTCTGGTTTCTCAAGAGTTGGGCAGCAATTTTATGAAATTGATGCAATGAATATAAAGAATGCATACAGACAAATAAACTCAAAACATCTGTACACCTTTTTAAAATCTACTCCTGAGGAATTGACATACATGTTTGAGCGAGAAATATTGGAAATACCAGAGCTACAGTTCTATTTTATACTTTTGGTGATGATGTGGTGCTCAGGAAAGGTAGGAATAGGGGCTGTAACTCATTTTAGCTGTGATCTTATTTACCCAAAATGGAAAGATCTTGGCATTATCTTCTTATTCCAATGAGTTGGAAACAGGGTCCTGTAAAGGAGGAGCCAGATCGATAAGCCAAGGTGTGTGGATTGCTAGACGCAAACATCATGAAATACAGACTTGGGGATTTCAAAATATGTTCTCTGGTATATTCCAAGTCCACAGTTGTTAAAATGCAAGGATTTGAGAATGCTCCCAACCCTGGGGGGTTCTCTGGGAGTGGGAGGGGACCTTCCATAGGCAGAGGCACAGTAGGGTGGGTTGGGAGCGTCCTGAGTCATGTGCAGTGTGGTAGCAGTGTTCCCTGCAGCACTCATAACACCTATCACAACTAATAGGATGGGTCACCCTGGATGGATGATGATGAATATTTTAAACTTTGATTTGGAGTCATTTTAGACTTAAAGAAAACTTGCAAAGGCAGTACAAAAAATTTCGACATATCCTTCACTCAGATTCCCCAAACGTTAACGTTCTACAACATTTGCTTTATCATTCTGTCTCTAAATATGAAGAATATATTTTTCTGACCTATTGAAGGGTAAATTGCAGGCACAATGCCCCTTTATCCTTATTTAACTTTATTCATTTTAAGAACAACAGTTCCTTACATAAACATAGTGCAATTCTAAAATATCAGGACACAAATATTAATACAATGCTATGTTCTGTTGGAGAATGTCTTTAATGTTTCATATTACTCAGTATATTTTTTCTGCTCAATTGTTTAATCTATCATATAATTACCAACTGTAGAGTTGGAATGATCCCCAGAGACGATTTAACAACACCCCTTCGTCTTTGTTTGTGCTGCTATAACAGAACACCACAGACTGGGTAATTTGGAAACAATAGAAATTTGTTTGTCTCAGTTCTCAAGGCTGGGAAGTCCAAGACCAAGGTATGTCTGGTGAGGACTTTCTTGCAGTGTCCTCACATTGTGGAAGAGCAGAAGAGAACAAACCACTCCCTCAAGCCCTTTTATAAGGACCCTAATCCTGTCCATCATGGCTCTTCCCTCATGATTTGATCATTATCTCCTAAAGGTCCCACCTCTTAATAGTATCACACTGGCCACTAAGTTTCAACTCATGAATTTTGGGGGACACATTCAGACCACAGCACCCTTTAAACAAACGGCTAAAAATATAATTGCTCCTACAGCAAATGCAGGTGAGGATGTAAAAAAAAAAAAAATTGGATCACTCATAACTTGCTGGCGGGAAAGCACAGCCACTCTGGAAAATAGTTTGGCAGTTCTAAAACAAACAAACAAACAAAACAAAACAAAAAAAAACTAAGCATACAACACCCATATGACCTGTTCTGGCTGTGGTGGAAAGAGTATGTCACACAGACCTGACATAAAAACCCTATTATTCTTCTGAATTGGAGAGACTTTTGACAAATTGTTTAACCTCTTTGAGCCTCAGATTCCTCATATGCAAGATGTGCACACTGACATACCTACACACAGGTTTTGTTGCAAGGATTAAATAAGATAATGCATGTGCAGTGCTTAGCAGTGCTTGGCACATAGCAATGCTCAGTAAATGGCAGCTAGTATTAGACCATTCATTCCCTTACGTGTGCTTGACTGTGGGAAATCAGCAATATGCTTGATGAAGCTTTTCACAAGAAATGAACAGCACACTTTGTAGCCCTCATTTCTGGGGCTCACTGCATTAGCGGGATGGGATCAGAGTGGTTCTTTGTCATAAATTACATCGGGCTTTTAGATTTTTCAGTCACCTTCTAGTTTCTCATCATCTCTGTCCTCACAACAGCCCTGTGAAGAAGGTAAGACAGAAACTCTGACCTGGCCTTTCATCTGTGAGGAAATAATGGTATGGATATACTCATGTATTCAAATAATATTTGTTGAGCTAAAGGCTGGACAAAGCAGAGAAACAAAAGTCTCTGCCCTCATGGACAATATGATGTGGTGGAAAAGAGACTGTAGGATAAATAAGTAAATCTAGTATCTTAGGTAACAATAAGAGTTGAAGGAAAAAATAAAGTTGGAAAGAGAGAGGGTTCTAATTTTAGATGAGGTGGTCAGGAAAGGCCTCAATGAACAGGGGGCATTTTAGCAAAAATCAGAAATAATAGAAGTAAAGGCTCGGTAAATGTGAATCGATGCTGGAGTTAAGGGGCCAAGGTCAGTGGGATCAGTGTGTACCGAGGCCGCATGGTGATGAGGATGCTGGGTAGGGTTTCCACCTCTGCTGGTCAGTGTTTTGTCACCTTTTCCTCTAGAGCACGTCAGTTCTCTTCCTCAGAGTCCTCCCCTCTGACTCATCTCTCGCCTCCCCCAGAACTTTAAGCTCCTACCTTCTCTCCAAGCAGCATCCTGTTGAGAAGCAGTTGTAAGCGAGGCCCAGCATGTCTGGTGGTTTGGAGCACCTGTTCAGTAGGACAGTCACCTCCTTTGGAGTCCTGGGATAGACCGGAATATCAACTCCTTTGCCTTTAGTCATTTCAAGCAACACTTTGGGCAGGTCATGCCAAGGGTTGGGATGTCTATATCCCTCTGGGCAGAGGCTAGAATGATGCCATTTGCAATAGCAGATCCAAGTGTGATGGTGGTAGAGACCCTCCCAATTGGGCTGAGGATCCTGGCCTTGGCCTGCCATAGAGATCCACAGGGAAGGAGGATGTCTTCTTTACTCAGAAGAGCACAAACCACCAGCCTGGCCATGGGAAGCTTCTCCCACCGTAGCCCATTATCAGGTCAAGGGTAGCCCACCCTCAGTCTTGAGGCATGCACTCCTCCCCTTTTTTTACTATTTAGGCCCACGGGTCTTATTACCAGTTTTCACATCTGCCTTGCGGGGAAACCAAGCTGCCAGGCTGACTTCCTTCCCCAGGCAGCCTTGTGCCTCTGACCCCACAAGCCATTTCCAATGGCATGAGTTCACTCAAATCCTGGCACTACTGCTTGGCCAGTTAATGAGGCACACGGTGAGATCACAAAAGATATAGGGTGGAATACAGCACAGAGCAATGCAATGCCAAACTGATAAAGAGGCATTTCAAGTTTTGAATCCCAACCAACATTATTTTGTCAATTGATTGTCCTCCTGACTGGTGGACTGCATATCAATTTCTCAATATTTTCAGGCAGTTTTAAATAAATCAAGTTAGGAAACTTTGGCCTGAGGCCTGTTATTATAAATGACGTTCAATTAGAATGAGGGCCAGGATGACAGTGAGAAGTATGTAGCTCAGTGCAGCAAGTGCAGGGTCGGATCCTGCTTCTAAGTTTTTAAAATAATTTTGTCATACATTATTTTTGTATTAGGTTTGATATTTTTAAGTACTGCATTAAAATATAATTTATCTTGATTACTGATTTTATATCATCTTAAATTTTGTACTTGAGAAAAAACTGCATTTAAAGCTAACATGAAGCTGGATATTATAGAATAGTGTACTGTGGGGGAGATAGAAATTTTAAAGCAAGCGTGAAATATGAATCACATATTTCATTTCATCCATAACTCCAAATATTGAATATTTGTAATTTTCTCTACTCAGAAAGGAGTTTGCAAGATACATGAAGCCAAGTGCAGGACAGTAAACCACCCCAAAAAACAATTTGTCACTGCAGCTATTCTCAAATACCCTTCAGAAGTTGGACAGTTTTGCCCTGGACATTCTCCATTTGGTTTCCTTTTATTGCCTTTTCCACATTTGGCAAATAAGTTTTGAACTTTGGGGTCTCTGAGAGTGAAAAGGGATAAGTAAATTCCAACTTATGGAATTGCCCATTACTAGAGGGTAACACATGCATGCACATGCGCACACACACACATATAGACTGATCCGGGAGTATGCAAATTAATACACCTATGAGTTAGGTTAATACAGGTTCAACTGTACTAAATTATTTAAAACATTTAAAATCGCGCCTTTGCTAAATGAGTGAATTTATAAATATTTAGGCATTGGAGTGAGGAAATAACTCACACATAGAGCACACCCTATGAGTAACTAACGAATGTTCAGTTAATCTGAGACTTATGTGCTTCAAAGTCCAAATGCATGGTCCTTCTGCTGTTGTTTTTAAGTATTTGGTAAAGCTAAAGGGTGTAGATTCTGGCAGCACTAAATTTTAATTTTCTGGAGTAGTCTGATGTATCAGCCTGGAAACATTGCTAAAATAGTCACATTCTGGTGGAGATGGGCAGATTTTACAAACTTTGGAAATGTGCCTAAAAAACGAAACAAACTAAAAAAAAAATAAATAAAGTTCCACTGACTTAAGAAGGGTGAAAAGATTAGAGAAGAATTATATACAGTCAAAGTATGAGTTGAGGATCATGTACAAATTCAATGAGATGAAACAACCAAATGCGTAGGTGAACATTCTCTTGAGGAATTTCCAACATCTAATTTTTTTTTTCCTTTTTGTTGGTTGTATTAGAAGAGATGGGTTTTGTGGAAACTGTTTGGTAGAGGAATGGCTGTCGATTCCAGGTAGATTCTTAATGTATTAATTTGAAATACTTTTTCATTTGCTCAGGCAGTAGTGACTAATTCATATCAGATGGGATCAAAAGATGATTATTTGAGGCCATAGGAAACTGCAAGTTCCATCAAAAGAGTATTGCCAAAAATGAAAACAAAACCCGGGATGATGTTACTGGCTTTGCTTCAAAGTGCGTGTGTGAGTGCAATGATGGAAACACTCTGCAGAACTGGTGGTGGATTGTCCAGAAAAGCAGCCCAACAAAGCAGGCCACTGAGAGCTGGCATCCTAAAGCCAATGATTGGGCAAACTGTCAGGCCTGGCCACAGGTTGGGAGGACTAGTCTTCCTTGAGATTTCTCAGGCAGCGAGCAACTTCTGGGGAAAAGAACTTAGGTTTTGGTGAATTGTTTTTCCTCTTCTCAGGTTTAGCTGGTATTCTCTCAGTGGCATTCTGAAGGGAAAATGACGACAGGCAACAAATAAGGAAAAAGACATAATGTTCTCCACTACTTCCAAACTCTTCAGCATGAATTTCCTCTAGAAGCTTTTAGTACACACTTTCCCCCCTCACTTTTGCAGGTATGAGGGTATTTCAAAAAGTTCATGGAAGAATGGAATTAAAAGATAATGTGAACCTTTTCATGAATTTTTTGAAGACTCTGTGTATAATTGAACTGTTTTATAAAACTAGTAATAAAAATAAGGAACAAATTTTATACTTTGAAAGAAATAGACCAATTAAACAAATAGCTACATTTAATTACCTTTTAAGAACAGAGTGTTGCTTTGTGTTGCTTTGCCCCGCACTAATTTGTCACCCCACTACCACTGGGTGACGGAGATGCAAAGGATTACTCAAAGCCCATCTCTTCTGAGCAGTGAGAAGGCCCGAAGTGGTTCATCTCCCAACAGAACCCTCAAGCGAGAGGCATCCCTACCTTGGTAAATTAACACCGGATTGGGGTTCTCTTCCTGCATTTATTTTCCAGACCAGGAAGTTACAGGAAGAGAACAAAGGTAGGGTTATAATTTAACAATATAGGCTGGTAACTTTCAGTGAAACAAGCCAGATGATATTCCAGTAAGGCTATCAACAAAAGCTTTGATCTTAACAATGAACATTCCTTCTCCCCCTAGCAGTTACTCAGTATCTTTACACAACAATCAGTAACTAGTCTGTCTTTGAGCCAGCAACCTGCTGTGCCACAATTCTTATCTTGCACCAAAGACTTATAGCCTGAGGAAAATTTCCAGTCCTCCGCAAGGTCAATATTTGAAACTGCAAGACTTTGAAAAACCAGGCCCTGTGAAGTACATATGCTTTTTAGTATATTCCACACAGAGGAACTAAATTTAAGGAAAAACTGGCTTTTCTTGGTATATTTCTTTTGGAGCATAACATTTGTGCTGTTGATTTCCAATAAACATAAAATATGGTAACTGGAATTAACTATGCACAATAGTGTACCTGACTATGTATATTATATACTATGTAATGTATTATATAATGTATAATATATATTATACATACAATTATATGTATATATGCTATATATATACATAGTAATACTACTGTGTATAATAGTAGTCTCAATTATATCTAAAAGTAATTATGAATAACAATTATGCTTTACCTTAAACTTTCCAGATTTAAACTATATTTTTGAATGTAAGGGATTCGTAGTCCATCAGATTGTTGAGCAATGACTTATTTGAATCTGGTTTTCAGTGATCAAAAGCAACAGCAGTTATTTGAATGCATGAATGAAATGATGATCACTATAATGGACTAAAACCACCATATTAGAGAAAAATTTACAACGTATTTTCCATCCATAATTTCTCAGAAGGGCTAAGGATTATCTGAACTGTTAAATCTTTGCATATCTCTATGACACCCTTGCCCATTTTACTTAACCAAGGTATTAAGTATGACTGTTACAACTGTTATGTTTTCCAATAAACCAGAAGTATGATATTATTTTGTATTTATCTTATATTTGTAACCTGAATTTTACCACCTAAATTTAATATTCTCATGTTAATTCCTCGAGAGTAAAATGAAGGCACTACATTAAAATATTTTTTGTAGAATAAAAGAGTAATGAGAGACCAATATCGGCCCATACCTCAGCCTCATTTTGGCTTTGGTTATGTTTAGGAAGACATGACCATTGATATGTTTAAAACTTCCTAAATTGAACTCTACTTTACTGGCCTTTTTACAGACTATATATTCACCTAGGGAAAAGACTCCAAATCCTAAAGTGTAACAGTGAAAATGAGGCATCAGGCAGGAAGAGGAGGCCATTTCTGTTGTTTAACAATTTGCAGTTTGGGAACTTCCAAAAGGATTAAATACAATGTCAACTCCATTAAACAGGATGCTGAGGGGATAGTGAACTCTAATTGACAGGTTTTTATTTTTGGTTTTTAATAGTTGGCAGGCATTTAGAGTGGAGCCTTTTTTGTGGCCCTTTAACCACATTGTTGTTGACCACTGTATTAGGTTCATTTTTTGTTGCTTATAACAGAATACCTGAAACTGGATAATTTATAAGAAAATGAAATTTATTTCTTACAGTTTTGGAGGCTGGGAAGTCCAAGGTCAAGAAAGCACATCTGGTGAGGGCCTTCTTTCTGGTGAAGACTCTTCACACAGTCCTGAGGCACTACAGAGCATCACATGGTGAGGTAGCAAGAGCATCCTAACGTGCTCTCTTCTTCTCCTTATAAAGCCATAAGTCTGCTCCCATGAAAACCCATTAATCCATTAGCCTATTAATGTTTGAATGGATTAATTCATTCATTAGGCATAAGCCATGAGGCATAGCCCTCATGGTCCAATCACCTTTTAAAGGCCCCCCCTTTCAAATACCATATTGGGGGTAAAGCTTCAACATGAATTTTGGAGGGGACAAACATTCAAACCATATCAACCATGTTCCTAAAATGCCTACTTTCAGTTTCCTGCCTTAGGAATTTTGATGGGATTGGGATCTCCTGGTTAAGGGATGTAGTTGGCAGGGCCAAGCCCCACTGTGCTAGGCAAAAGTGGCTTTTTTGCAGGATCCTAGAACTGTAGCTAGAGTTGAATGAGCAGACAATGTCCTGAGCTCAGGAAAGTTTAAGAGGTGAAAGCAGGTTGGAATGTGCAGAATTGACAATGGAACATGGTATACCTCCCCCACCCCCTCACCAAGTCTCGGCTAGACAGAGATTTTTGAGCATTTTAGTGAATTTGGATCAAGTTAGTCTTAGATTTCTTCAACACTAGAGGCTGAAATATTATGGTGCCACTGTCTCCCAGGCCATCCATATTGCTCATCCTGCCCTTATCTCATGCCCCCTTGCTTTCTCCACCTTTTCCTTCTTTCGACCAGACATGAGCACCTGTTGTCAAAAGTCTTCTATAGTTTTCATTCTTTATAGTCTCTATGATATTTTTCCAAAATGTTTTTCTGCCAGATTCTAATCCTACATAGCACATCCTTAACTGCAGTTCGGCAAAGCCTGTTAAATTAATTAAATAAGCCAACAAAGCCATGTCCCTGTTTTTTCTTCTCCCCCCCCCCGACATGTTTTTGTATTTTCAATAAAGATGCAAATTCTCTGAATATTTGTTTGTGGTGCCACATGGGGTTAGTAGTGTATGCATAAGAATTGCTAAGGAAAGCATTGAAACAGAGTGGCTATGAGGCCTGCTTTCATGAGGTGACATCCCTGAGTCACCCAGCGACAGGCTGTGCACATCACAGAAGTTTTTCCTAGTACCCATGGCAGGTTTACACTGCCCCACACATTCTTCTCCCTTATTTCCCATTACCCCATCCTCTCCCCCACCCTGCCCTGTTGGGCATACATGTGCAAAGTAAGATAGAGTAAGTCCCCAGTAAGACAACAGTGTGTTTCAAGACAGGGCCTATCTCCATTCATGCTATGGAGTTCAGGCACAACCCTGGACTCTAAGAGAAACTTCTTAAGAACCTACCCACAGGGCTTTATGGAAAGTTGGCCACTGAACATTGATCCATTACACACCACATTCTGTTCACTGTTCTCCCTTTTATTCAGAGGCTAGAGGAATAGGAACCATCCCATCCCAAAGCTTCATAGGAAACACAAGAGAAGACTCCATCAAGGTAAAAAAGAGAATCTTTCCTTTCTTCCCTCTCCCCGCCCCCGTTCCCAGCACAGGAGAGCATGTTATTGTGTCTTCCAAAGCTCAGAAGTGACAATCACACTTTCAAATGTGGTTTGTCTCCTTCAGCATCCTTGAGAACACCACGGTTCCTACTAATTAAATACTAAATCTTAATCTTTTGGTTTAGTACTACTCAAAGCAAAAAGGAAGTAGTCTCCTCAGCATGTTCTAGAATAATCACTCACTGAAAAGAAGCAATCACACTTTTGCCTTGTTCATTTTCTGCAAGGGTAGAAAACCACAAAAACATATGGGGGATGGAGGGAGGAGGAAGCCAGGCCCACTTTTTAAAAGCATTATGTTCTCCATAGAACCTTTGTTTTGAGCAATCCCCAGCAATGTAAGGCTAGTTTTTAAGGTAGTTTTATATTAAAAGTGCTTACTTGAGAAAACCATAGTCATATAAGAAGTGATTTCAATGGCTACAGATAAATTGCCATGTTTACACCAGAATTTCCAATCATGAGAGTTAACTGAGGGACAGTTTCATAGCACTTATATACTCCCATTATAAAGAGAGGTTTTATTCTCTGAGGAAATCAAGCACCTTTTGCAATGTTTTCCACTACTTTTTATTCCTCTCTTCTTTCTTCCCTTCACATTTGTGAGTGTCAAACATCAGCAAAGAAGTCGCATACTTGTGGGATGTCTGCCTAGAGAAGTAGGTTATAGCTACCACAGAGGCCCCATGCCCTGCTGGAAGTAAAAAAAAAAAAAAAAAAAAACTAGTAATGCATTCATGCACCCAGAAAGGCTCATTGACTAAGAAAGAATCCTTTTCCTTCTTTTTTTTCTGTTGGTTCTATCATGTTGTTCTTTGGATAACTTTTGAGAGAAATTCCCAGGGATGAACATATACTCAGTACAGAAATTAGTTGTTTCTTCTATACATTTTGTACCACTTTCTGCATCAATCAGTAAAACATTTAGATATCTGTAGATACTTAGAAGAGCTCAAAGAAAAAATGGGGGTGAGCTTGAAATCATACTCCTATTATCCCTCCCCATGGTGATTAGATTCATAAAATTTTCACACCATCAAAAGACCTTTTCAAGCACACATCATTCCCTTATATCCCAGAAAAGGAGATTTCCCATAATCACTTGGCATTAGTTTTCATGTGTCTGATAAATTACCCCTTAGGACGAAAAACCCAGAGGCCATCTAAATTCTGACAGGCTGGATTCATAATTTCTACATTAAACTTATTGTGCCTTCAACAATTAATATCATTAGAATTATAGTTACGGGCCAGCCCCGTGGCTCACTCGGGAGAGTGCAGCACTGGTAGTGCTGAGGCCACGGTTTCGGATCCTATATAGGGATGGCCTATGTGCTCACTGGCTGTGTGTGGTGCGGACAACACCATGCCGAGGGTTGCAATCCCCTTACCGGTCAAAAAAAAAGAAAAAAGAATTATAGTTACAATGATCATTCCCGTAAACCCCATATAAAATGAATAGGAAATTATCTTGAACTGCTTATTATGGAGGAAGCATATATGAAACACATTTAAGGGGAAGGGAAGGTTACAATTTCAGTTTGCTGGGGCATATTGGTGAAGACAGTGCTGTTACTACCTTCCCCCTTCCATTTTATGTTACCTGACATCTATTAACCCTTTAATCTGTGCCAATCAATGTGCTAAATAATTTACACAGATGATCTTATTTGATCCTCAGATCAATCCTAAGAGTTAGTTCTTCATGAAAAGATAAGTGAAATGTTTTCCACTGCCACACAGGTAATGAGAAATCCAGAATTCAAAGTCAGGTGTGTGTACATCTAGATTCCATACTTTGTCAAGTTTAATACAGTAATCATGAATGCGGACACTAGCATTAGAGTGATCAGGTTTCCAACTCCATCTCTGCTGTGTCTCACTTGTATATCCTGGAGGAACTTATTTAACCTTTATGGCTTAACTGTTCTTCTTGGAAAGATGGAAATGATGGCAATACCAATCTCATATAACTGATAAAAGGAAAAAATGACATAACGTAGTTGAGGTACCTGGCACAATGACTAGCCACAGATTAAGCATTCAGAAATATTTGTTATTAGACCATACTGTCTCCTATCATCACATTATAACCTGACTTACCTACCTTTGCTATGCGGGATAATGGAAAGAAGCATAATAGACGTCAGATGGTCTGAGTTCTCATTGCAGCTTTATATTACCACTAGTATATCCATACCATCTTTATTACTATCTCTGTAACTTAGTGCAAGCCATTTTACCACTGTATCTCTGCTGTCCTATTGATAGAATCATGAGAGCAATAAACTGCACCTTGTATATATAGATTTATTCTAAGGGTCAAATACATTCATGAATGTTTCAAAAAATCAGAAAAATATAAAGAAATAAAGGTGTTATACAAACACAAGGATCATTCCATGCATTATTTTCCGGAGATCAGATGGTCCTATTCATATTTCTACTCCTCACTCTACTTTCCCAGACCAACCCTTCCCCTTTCTCCTTTATCCACAAAGAAAAAAAAAAAAAAAAGGAGATCAGATGAGGAGAATTACATGAAGAGGTATTTTTTAAAGCAATCATGGTGGAACTTCAATGTGTATATGTATATCAAAACATCATGTTGTACACCTCAAATTTATACAATAAAAAAGAGTAGAAAAAAAAAGAATCATTCATGTTTTAGCTATGTTAATGATACTATGGTTATACTTATTAAAAAAGGTTTATCTTTGGGCCGGCCCCGTGGCTCACTCGGGAGAGTGCGGCGCTAGTGCACCAAGGCCGCCGGTTCAGATCCTATGCAATCCCCTTACCGGTCAAAACAAACAAACAAACAAACAAACAAAAAAGGGTTTATCTTTTAAAGATACTCATGGAAATATTTACTGATGAAATGATGTGATTTGTGGATTTACCTCAAAATAATCCATGTGTAGGTGCAGGGGTGCTGGAGATTACTTTGGGATGTTGATTGAAGTAGACTGACTAAGAATGATAATTGTTGAAACTGGTTGATGGGTACATGGGTGTTCATCTTCTGATTCTCTCTGCTCTTGTATGTGTTTGTCATTTTCCATAATTTAAAAAAACGATTAAGGGTCTCAAAATCAAATGCCAACAGGACAAAGCAGGTAACATAAATAAGAGAAGCAAGCGGGGTGGGGAGTGTGGTGGTCTGGGAAAGAAAATGTCTCCTTCACAAAGTAGATGGCCAATACCCAGCTCCAGCTCAGTGCTGCTGGGTCAGATTGTGGGTCCAGGGCTAAAATACCTTCCAGTTTTTCAAGACTGGCCAGAAATAGAAATAATTTTAAGAATATTTCCATTCTTTAAGTGTTGTTGACTAATTCAAATTTTTTACCCCAAAACATGCTGGCTATCTAAAACAGGTCTGCAGGCCAGATTCAGCTGGCAGTGGCCTATTTACAACTAGTTTCCGAGATGCTAATTTTAGGCTACTATGAAACAGTAACGGAAAGCCCTTCCCAAAGCTGACAATCGTAGAATGGCATCATTCTGCCCTGTTCCTCCTCATTATAAGTCCTGGTGCAATGTATGTTTTGTTCTCCATCCTCTGCTCCTGACTGCAATTTTCTCTAACTTTATCCTTTACTATTTTTATCTAGTTCTGATCTCAAAAAACCTGACAACTGAGCACCAACAAATCAAGTGTGTCCAAGATGGGGAGGCCTCACGGTAAGAAATCAGGCTTTAGGCCACACATGACCTGATGTGTCTTTCGGGAATCTTTTGCAGCTCATCTTTGTTTACTGATAAGCAGGTGGCTGGGGAAAGTCTTCAAAAACACCTCTGAAGGCAAAGTAACAGGCTAGGAAGGTCAGCACATCCTACTGGAACAGAAGGATATTTTAAGAAACCAATATTTCCTGTGATTAAGAAACATTTTTTTCTGAAGTTCCGCAGTTCTTTCAATCTCCTTCCTTTCTTTTTCTTCTAGGTAGAAATTTTAAATTTAATACTTTTTATTTTTTAAAAGCATATGTAGTATGATTCCAGTCTTATTAAATTCTCTCTCTGCATTTGTGCATCCATTCACCCTTCCTTCTCAACACAGAGATGTCTGTGAGTGCTTGCCAATGTCAACCTTGATTATTTCTTCCTCCTAAGATGTGGATAAGATGTCTTCTGTCTGCTTTGGATTTTTATGAATTGCTTAAATTTTGTATTGATAAATTATACTTTGTATGGATACAATAATGTAGTACCTAAAAAGACCAATGGACAGAAATTTAAACTTTAAAAAAGGATATTGTTTCTATTACGCTGATTTATAAAAATAGGAAACAGCATTGCACTACAAGAAAAACGCAGGACACAGGCAAATTTGAAATACAGGCAAAAAATAATGTTTTTAGTATAAGTATGTCTGAAATAGTGCATGGGAAATACTTATCAAAAATGTATTTGTTGTTTATCTGTATTTCGAATTTTACTTGGTGTCTTCTATTTTTATTTGCTAAAACTTACAATCGTAAAATAAATATATTTTCAGTTCTTTTGAAGATACATTTAATACTTTTCCCCTTTTCTTCCGATACCATAGAGATTTTTCTTTTAATTAAGAAGAATTTCAGAAATGTAAATGTACTTTGAGCCATTACTACATATTATGCGTACAAACATGGGGCACCTGAAACACAAGCCGAATTAACTATGTTGTTCATACAGCCGCTCTCTAAAATGCGTATTGTGGCCTGTCCTATTTTTCAGGTATTTCAAGTTTGAGGCTAGGAAGGGAGGTGGTCTCCTGTTCAGCTTAGACTTGGGGAGGCTCAAGCAGAACTGGAAGGAGGAAGAAAACCATTTCCCCTACAGGCTTATTTAGAAGGATATACACACCCTACCCAGAATACACCCTAGGCGCTAGGTGCAGGGAAAGGCTTTGTCAACGTACTGGAAATGTATCAAGGTTTCCTCAGGTTTGGGGCTGTTATGTGGGAGTGGGTTTCAGGAGCCCAGGCACCGGAGAACTTCCCAGGCTCGTGAGAGAGCCCCCTTCTCCCACCTCAGCAGTGACCCCTTGTCCAGCTCAAAGGCCCTGAGTAGAAGCCTTGCCCTCAGACCAGGAAGGTGAATATCCTCAAGCGTCAGCTGGATGGCCCCAGCCAAGTTCTCTGTTTCTGTAGCTGGTGGATGGGGGTGGGAGAGAGAGTCATCTGGTGGGAGGAAACAGAATCTATCTGGGCTGCCCATTCCGGACTGGGGAGAAACTGAAGGCAGGGCATGTGATGATGTCTGGAGACACAGAACCTTGTAGAACTGACTCTCCCCAGACCTTTGGCTGTGCCAATTTGCCCAAAGAAAATTGCAGTAAACTCTGTGTTTAAACACAAGACAACAACAAAGTTTTTGGTAAACTGGTGATTTTGGTAGGCTTTGGTGAATTAGCCATAAAGCAACTTGATCCTTCTGAGAATGGCCTCCTTTTCACCTGTGTCATTCGATGACATGGCTTTTGGTATACAGTACTGGATCTTGAAGAATTGACTTGGAACCAAATATCTGTAGCCTCTAACACCGAGCAGATGAGGCTGGGTCTTTATCCACGAAAGGACCTACTTTAGAATTTCCTTATGGAGACCTGTGCTCCAGCAGAAGAGGGAAGTTGTTGGAATTTTATCCTCACATACATGAGGGAACAAATCAGTCTTGGGCATCCCTCTCTCTGCGCCTCTGCTAGTTCTTTTCCTCTCCTTATCTTCCTAATAAAGAGGACAGACAAGCAGAATGGGTGGGAAGAGCCTGGGCCTGGTGAATTCTTCTGGGGTCTGGGTTATAATGGGGGAGAACCCCTCCGGTCCTGTTTGTGGACTCCCCACCCCTAAGAAACCCTGCTCGCGGAATGAGTGAACAACTCCTTGTTTGGAGCAATAGCAGTGGCAACTGGGGAAACTCAGAAGGAGTCTTTAAGCAGCTGTTCCCCAGGGTTCTCTGGGATGATATCCATGAGTGCTGCCAGGGCAACATCAATTTCCAACAACGGGAAGTAAAGCCCAGATGTTCCTGGCTGTTTCAGTTCGGTCAAGGTAGGGCAAGTGGGACACTGTGAGGGAAGGAGGGGTATAGACAGTCACAGAAAGTGTCTGACCTCAGTAACAGAACCAGCCTGTGGTTTCCACACTCGGTTTCATCCCAGCAGGAGATGACCTCATAGGGCTGTGCCGGGAGGAATACTCCTGACACGTTCCTCAGCTGTTATGTATGGAGCCCCATTTTTATGTGCCAGTCACTGGGTTAAGTCATCACTGTGTGTCAAGTCATCTACTCACAATAGCTCTATGAGGTAAACATTAGCCTTTTCACATTACTCTTGAGCGAACTGAGGCACGGGGAGTGTTAAGTAATCTGCCCAAGAGTCAAACCCAGAGCTGTCTGACTTCAGCGTCTATGCTTTTACTAAGTGACTCCCAAGTTCTGAAATCTGGCTTCTTTTACGTGCTTGATTATCTGTTTTCAAAGACGTCTTTTATGAAACAAAGATGTGAGGGAGTATATTTTAATGGTTATCAGTACAGACTCAGGAGCAATGAACATTTTTTCTTTCTCAGCTTCCTTTTTTTATAAAATGGGGATAGTAATAATGCGTACTGAATATGGTTTTTATAAAGATTGAATAAGAGCATTCATGTAAAGATCTAGAACATCTTACACTGAAAATGGTAAATTATAGCCTCTCTCTGTAAGGTTTAGCTATTATTTTTAGTGCTACTATTAATGGTAGTAGTGTTATAAGTGATATTCTTTGATATAGTCTTAACTGGTTAAATAAAAGAACTACCTACCCCATATGAGCACCTAGTTTTATTTTATTTTTATTTGTCCATGAACTTCCTAAGCTCAAGTAACCTTGCTCTTAACCACTAAGGATTTTTTTTTTCACCTTGAGAAAATTGGTCTCAATTAATGCAGGGAGAGGAAAGTGTTTTGCTATGTGTCCTATTTGTCCAGAAAGAAGTGCTGGGCTTGCTGCTGAAAGGCACCACATACATCAAGAACATAGACACAGAAAGAGCATGCTGAGATAGAGTGGTGAGGTCGAGGAATGGGGATGCGAAAGAAGTGTGGGAGGAAGTATGGCTTAGTAGGAAGAAAACAGGCTCTGAATCTAGACAGAGGGTTTCAAATCCCAGTTCTACCACATACTGACATTGTGACTTCAGGCAGGTCTTTTCACCTCTCCAAGCCTCATGTCACTTTACAGAGTTGATGAGAAGATGAAATGAGGTGATTCGTATGGAGGACTCAGAACAAGGACAGGCACAATGCAAGTGTTCAATAAACGTTAGTTATCTCAGTGATGGTGATTAAGAGTCTAGCCACAATGGACAGAATCAAAGAGTAGGAGAATCAGAAAGAGCCTGCCACTTCCCTGGGACACTGTTGGGACAGGTTGCCAAGCAGCCAAGCAGAAGGAGACTCATGTAGACACCATCATTGTCAAGCACGTAGGCTACAAGCTCCAGATACTATTGATGATGATTGGCTTCAGTTCTGTTCACTGGTGTGACTCCCATAAAACCCATGAAACCGTAGTAATCAGCAACTTGCAATGCCTCGCCAGGCCCTGAACCACAGCCCTGCTCTCTTTGTAGGTTCCCTATATGGGGGTGGGGGTGGGGAATGGAGGAGAGGGGACAGTGCTTCTCGTGGAATGGGAGCTGGAAACACACAGCTCCACAGTAGCTTCAGTGCAAAAGGGCAGGGACAGCTCCAGGTATCTTTGATTCAAAGTTTTGAGGGCAAAAGAAGCAAGGTCTCTTCTAGGAATCCATGGAGCCCCTAAAGAGAGGTACTATGTTGTGACATCCCATGGAAGGTGTGAGGGGTATTCTTAATTGCCCAGAGGATCGAGACAGGTAGAAAGTTTATGATAAGATTACTCACAGGCACCATTCATTCAGGGAAGGGAGAGTCCTGAGTATGCCCTGGAGGATCAGAAAGTCTCCTTTGCAGCAGGAATATAAATTGGTGCGAGCCAAAACCTGACCTCCTCTCTCAGCCAAGCCTCTGTCCACTTTTCAACACACGTTGCCCTGCACCAAGATGTGTTGCCACCATTCCACACCAAGCTTTGGGAAGCCTCCGTCATCAAGGCAGGCCCATTTAAGGTGAGCGTGTGCGGGTTCGCAGGAAGACAAACATACAGGGCTGTACTTGCCCTGCACACCTGGGTTTACCTAGGGTACATAGATCTGGACAGACCTCTAGGGAAGAGAGAGGGCAGGAACCTCATTCTCCCCTCGTAGGGGAACTGGGGAGGGGACTTTATATCAGGGATATTGTCCTCCCTAGAGAGAATTGCTTTGAAGATGTCTGCAGGTCTGTTCTCTGTTAGCTTCTTTCTGAATTCAGGAAAATTGCCCTGAGAGGCCCCTAGGTAGTGCTCTCTGTGAGGTGAGGGAAAAGGGATTGAGCTATAATTGGGGCCTCTCTCTTTGGAGCTCAGCACCGTTGGTCTCAAATTACATCCCTTCCACCTTTGCCCTTTTGTTATTTTTATTTTCTCTTAGTTCCTTCCCTCTCCCCACTTTCTACCATTTTGTCCACTCTAAGACCCCTTTCCTTATCTTCCTTCTTTACTCCTTTTCCTCTACCTCCTCCTAACCCCTCTTCTTTTCTCCTTTCTGCCCACACTTAGCAAGGCTGATGGCTGTAAGTGCTGAAATCCTGTCTAAATCCTGACATTCCTTTTTGTTTTGTTAAGTAAACCGTGTACGATGGCTGATTTTTTTTTTTCTTTTTTGTATGAATTTTACTGGGCCACAGGATGCCCAGAAATTGTTCAAACATTATACTGGGTGTGTGTGAGAGGGTGAATTTGGATGAGATTAACATTTGAATGTAGAATCTAGTTTTATTAGAACTAGTAAACTGTAAAGCAGATTGCCCTCTGTAATGTGGGTGGGCTTCATCCACTCAAGTGAAGGCCTCAATAGAACAAAAGGCCGATCTTTCCACAAGTAAGTGGGAAGTCCTCTTTCCTGACTGCATCCGTGTTCATCACGGATATTGGCTCGCAATTTTCTTTTCTTGTAGTGTCCTTGTTAGGTTTTGGCATCAGGGTAATTCTGGCCTCATTAAATAAGTGTGGAAGTGTCCCCTCCTCTTCAATTTTTTTTATGGAAGAGTTTAAATAGAATTGGCATTCATTCTATATAAATGTTTGGTAGTGCTCACCCATAAAGCCATCAGGTCCTGGGCTTTTCTTTGATGGGAGATTTTTGATTATTGATTCAATCTACTTAACCATTTTTGGTCTGTTCAGACCTTCTATTTCTTCATGATTAAGTCTTGGGGGGTTGACCCACCGCCTCCGGCGCCAGGCAGGAACTGGGCAGAGGAAGCCAAGGAGCGGTGGGGGGAGGGATGTGGTGCTTGGGAAAGGGCTGTAACGAGATGGTGGCCCCTGCAGACCCCGCTGTGCCTGCTGGTGGAGGCCAACAGCTGCCCACAATGCCTCTACCAAGGCCTCTACACCGACTGGGTCAGCAGAGGCCAGTGGAACTGCATGCTTGGCTACCTGGCGGTGCTGGCCGAGGCTTGCTTCCATGGCAACATAGAGCTCTTTGCCGTCTTCAAGGGCACCCATGAGAAGGTCTGGCTGCACGAGTGGGTCAAGTGGTAGTGCAATGAGCACCAGAGCAAAGCAGATCATCAACCTTGTCTAGAACAAGGTCACCCCACCATCCAAGATCTGGTTCCTACTGCCTGTCTGCATGGCCCACTGCATCTGCCTGGTGTTTATCCGCTTCCATATCCAAGTTGCACAGAGCCTGGAGGATCACCATCAAAAAGTGATTGGCTTCCACAGAGAGAATGCTTTCCATGGCTTGGCTGTGTATAACTCTGATTAGGCGCTGTGCAACACCCCCTCCTATTTCAGTGTCCGTGCTCTAAAACTGAGCCTGAATGGGAAAATTCTCAGGACGAGGCAGTATCTGATGCATGCAGTTACCAAGCAACTGGACCTGAATCCACATGTTTTCCTATTTTTGCTGCTCTGTTAGGTTGAGGCCTCCTCTGCCAGCTGAGCACAAGGGAGCCCAGGATGTCACTTCCTCGCCCATTCTCACTCCTTGAGGCTGGCCACCTGTCCGTGGCACAGCCAGCCCAGCTCCCCAGCCTGATGGCCAGAACTGAAGCTGAAACCAAAGCCAGACCCAGAAGTCCCCAAGATCCTGAGGCAGTGGGCTGGGGGGCCTTGGCCCACCGACCAGCTACAGCAATCAGGCCAGCCAGGGAGCCAGCTGTGGGCCAACCCCACCACCTGCCCCCTCCCCCCAGCAACATCTTAGAATGTATGTATTATTTTTAAAAAGGTATATATATTTTCAAATATTAAACTCTAAAGTGTTAAGAAAAAAAGATTTGGTGGGTGTGGGGAAAATTGGATAATTTAGTCAGGCTCCCTTGGCTCAGGTCTGGTTGGGGGTCAAGCAGCACATTCTTAGTGCTTTGTAAACAAGTTGTGTGGGTGGAGTTAGTGTACATGTGCACCAATGTATCTTAGTTTTGTTGCTATTGGGTGTTCTGCAGTTTGTGAAGGAGGCTGGCCTGCAGAGAGCTCGTTTCTAAAAATAGAACATGTTTACTCTGCTGGCAGCTGCTCAGTTTTTCTTTGGACTTTGCGGGTAGCAGTTGAATTCTAAGTTTCTCTTGGTATTGCCTAGCTCTGAGACGTGTGTGTGCTGAATAAAGACTATTCCTACTTTGGGCCGACCCTATGGCTCACTTGGGAGAGTGCAGCACTGGTAGCACCAAGGCAGTGGGTTCGGATCCTATATAGGGATGGCTGGTCCACTCACTGGCTGAGCATGGTGCAGACAACACCGTGCGGAGGGTTGCGATCCCCTTACTGGTCAGAAAAAAAAAAAAAAAGACTATTCGTACTTTAACCAAGGCTCCAAGGACCTTTTTGCCAGTTACCTAGCTCATAGACCTGTGTGTGAAGGGTTTGTGAACGGGCTCCAGGGGTCTGTGAGCTACAGACCCCAGCTCTAGCTCTACAGTGGGTTGAATGTTTCTATCCATTTCCTCTAGGTTATCCAGTTTGTTGGCACATACAGTAAGAAGTCCCTTCTTATCTGCAGTTTTGCTTTACATAGTTTCAGTTACCTGAGGTCAACCGTGGTTGGAAAATATTAAATGGAATATTCCAGAAATAAACAATTCACAAGTTTCAAATTGCGTGCCATTCTGAGTAGTTTGGCAAAATCTCACACCGTCCTGTTCCATGTCACCTGGGATGTGAATCATCCCTTCGTCTGGCATATCCACAGTGTGTATGCTACCACCTGTTAGCCACTTAGCCATGTAGGTAATCAGATGGATTGTCACAGTATCATAGTGCTTATGTTTGAGTAATTGTTATTTTACAAAATAATGGCTCCAAAGCACACGAGTAGTGATGCTGGCATACTGTTATAATTGCCCTATTTTATTATTTTAGTTATTGTTGTTAATCTCTCACTATGCCTGATTTACAAATTAAACTTTATCATAAGTATATACGTGTAGGAAAAAGCATAGTGTATATAGTGTTAGGTACTATCTGAGGTTTTAGCCACCCACTGGGGGTCTTGGACCATATCTTCCACGGATAGGGGAAGACTACTGTAATTATTCATAATATTCTCTTATGACCTTTTGTATTTCTGTGGTATCAGTTGTAATGTCTCCTCATTCATTCTGATTTTATTCATTTTCATCTTCTCTCTATTTCTCTTTTTTTTTTTAGTTAGTCTAGCTAAATGTTTGTCAATTTTGTTTATCTTTTCAAAAACTAACTCTTAGTTTTACTGATCTTTTACATTGTTTTCCTAGATTCTATTTTATTTATTGCTGCTCTGGTATTTATTATATCCTTCCTTTGACTAACTTTGGGCTTAGTTGGTCCTTTGCTTTTTAGTTCCTTAAACTGTAAAGTTAGGTTATTTGAGATATTTCTTTTTTCTTCATGTGGGCATTTATCACTGTCAGCTTCCCTCTTAGTACTGCTTTTACTGCATCCTGTAAGTTTTGGTATATTGTGTTCCCATTTTCCTATGCCTCAAGATATCTTTTAATTTCTTTTTTGATTTCTTCTTTGAACCATTGCTTGTTCAGGAGTATATAGTTTAATTCCACATATTTGTGAAGTTTTCAGCTTTCCTCCTGTTTTTGATTTCAGGTTTGGAATAATTGTGCTTAGAAAAGATACTTGAAATGTTTTAGTCTTCTTAAATTTGTTAAGACTTGTTTTCTGGGCTAACAGATGACCTATCTTGGAGAATGTGCCATGTGCACTTGAAAAGAATATGTATTCTGTTGCTGTTGGATAGAATGTCTGTATAGGTATAGGTATACAAGGTCCATTTGCAGTGTAGTGTTGTTCAAGTCCATTGTTTCCTTATTTATTTTCTGTCTGGATGAACTATCCATTGCTGAAAGTGGAGTAGTCTCCTACTGTTATTGTATTGATGTCTAATGTCTGTTTCTCCCTTTAGATCTATTAATATTTTTTTTTTATATTTATCTGCTCCAATGTTGAATATGAGTGTTATGTCCTCCTGGTAAATTGACCTCTTTATTGTTATATGACTTTTTGTATGTGACAGTTTTTGACTTGAAGTCTATTTTGTGTGATATAAGCATTGCTTCCCCTGCTCTCTTTTCATTTCCATTCGCACAGAAAAATAACCTCTCTGTTCCTTCACTTTCAGTCTGTGTGTCTTTTTTTTTTTTCTTCTGGCAGCTGGCTGTTATGGGGATCTGAACTCTTGACCTTGATGTAAGCAGCACCACGCTCTAACCAACTGAGCCAACCGACCAGTCCACCAGTTGCAAGCCTCTTGTAGGCAGCATATAGTCGCATCCTGTTGTTTTTTAAAAAATTCATTCAGCCACTATATATTGGAGAATATAATCCAGTGTCATTCAAAGTAATTATAGATAGGTAAGGACTTACTGTTGCCATTGTGTCAATTGTTTTCTGGCCGTTTTATAGATCTTTTGTTCCTTTGTCCTCTCTTGCTGTTTTACTTTGTAATTTGATGATTTTTCTGCAGTGATGTGCTTTGATTCCTTTCTTTTTATCTTTGTGCACCTATTATAGGTTTTTGCTTTGCGGTTACCCTAAGGCTTACATAAAACATCTCATAGCTATGACAGGCTATTTTAAGCTGATAACAAGTTAATTTCAATTGCATATAAAAACTCTACACCCTTTTACTCCTTCCCCCACATTTAATGTTTTTGATATCACAATTTACATATTTTTATATTGTGTATCCTTTACCAAGTTATTGTAACTACAGTTATTGTTAATGTTCTTGTCTTTTAACCTTTATACTAGAGTTAAAGTGATTTAAACATCACCCTTTCAGTACTAGTTATCTGAATTTGATTATGTACTTACTTGTGCCAGTGAGTTTTATACTTTCATATGTTTTCATGTTGCTAATTATCATTTCCTCATTTCAGCTTGAAGAACTCCCTTTAGTATTTCTTGTAACGCAGGCCTGGTGGTAATGAACTACCTCAGCTTTTGTTTGTGTGGGAAAATCTTTATCTCCCCTTCATTTTTGAAGGGTGGCCTTGTCAAATGAAGTATTCTTGGTTGGCAGATTTTACTTTTCACACTTCATATATGTCATCCCACTTTCTCCTGGCCTGCAAAGTTTCTGTTGAGAAATCTGCTGACAGCCTTATGGGGGCTTCCTTTAAGTGTGGAACCTCTTTTCCCTTGCTGCTTTCAAAATTTTCTCTATCTTTGATTTTGTCAGTTTCATTATAATTTATATTGGTAAAGTTTTCATTGGTTGAACCTATGTGATTGGAGACTTTTATGCTTCATGCACGTGAATGTCCATATCTCTCCCCATATTTGGGATATTTTCAGCCATTGTTTCTTTAAGTAAGCTTTCTGCCCCTTTTAAAAATTAATTAATTAATTAATTTATTTATTTATTTATTATGAATATTAATGAGATACAAAGCTAAGTGTCACCCCTCATGCCCCTGATGTGAGGGCCAACTTCACGCCAGCAGCATACCCATTAACAGAAATTGCATTTGTACCCTGTGTCCCCCACCCAACCATCCTCAGACTCCCTCCCCCTCCTCCTTCCCCCTCCCCACTGCACTTTGTAACCCAAGGAATATTCTCTCCCTCTGCAAGACCAATGCGCTACTGTGGTCTTTCTTTCCTTCCTTCTTTCTCTCTTAGCTCCCACATATGAGTGAGCACATGCGGTATTTATCCCTCTGTGCTTTGTTTGTTTCACTCAACATAAGTTTCTCCAGGTTCATCCATGTTGTTGCAAATGGGAGTATTTCATTCTTTTTTATGGCAGAGTACTATCCCATTGTGTATATATACCACAGTTTCCTTATCCAGTCATCCATCAATGGACATTCAGGTTGGTTCCATGTCTTGGCTATTGTAAACAGAGCTGTAATGAACATGGGAGTGCAGGTATCCCTTCGACATGATGATTTCCATTCCTCTGGGTCTATACCCAGAAGGGAGATTGCTGGATCATATGGAAGATCTGCCTCTTTCTTTTTTTCTTTTCCTTTTTGCAGCCTTGTGATGTGAAAGTTAGCTCTCTTGATGGTGTCTCATAACTTTTATAGATTCTTTTTTACTCTTCATTTTGTAGCTTGCTTAGTTTCTCCCTGGATATTTTCAAATGACCTGTTCTCACATTCACAAATTCTTTCTTCTGCTTGTTCAAGTGTGCTGTTGATGCTCTCTGTAGCATTTTGTTGTTGTTGTTGTTCATTTAAACCCATTCTAACATTCATATGGAATCTCATGGGACACTAAATTGCCAAAACAATCTTCGAAAAGAAGTACAAAGCTGTAGGACTCACACTTCCTGATTTCAAAACTTACCACAAAGCTACAGTAATGAAAACAGAGTGGTACTGGCATAAAGACATATAAACCAATGAAAAAGAATAGAGAGTTGAGAAATAATCCCTCCCGTAACTGGTCAAATGACTTTTGACTAGGATGCCAGGGCCATTCAGTGGGAAAAAGGGCAATCTTTTGCAAAAGAGTGAAGTTGGACCCTTACCTAACGCAACATATGAAAACTAACTCAAAAATGGATCCAAGACCCAAATTCAGCAGATAGATTTTCCTTCTTGGACTAATATGCTATATTGCTAAATGCCGGTAAACAGCTCTGCCCCTACCAGCCCACCCTCTGGTCTTACCTCAAAGAACTTGATATGTGAGGTGTGGTTGGCCAGGTCCCTACAGCAACTCTAGAGTTTTCAGCCAGTACCTGTAAGAGTAGCCCACTACGGTAATTACTGTGGACCTGAACTAGAAAAGAGAGCCAAAGCCATCATCATCAGGTACTCGGCTATGAGAGGAAGAGCTTTGCTACAGTATTTTGGTTCTTTGCAGTGCATTAGTCAATGAGGAACTCAACTGTGTGGTAGACCTCACATGCTCGAGGGTGGCTAAAATGTTCTAAGAGGTCTTTGTGACATCAGGACTCTCAAGAATCTGTCTGGCTGGGACTGACCAGCACAGTACTCAGTGTTCATGGCCTTTAGTGTTGGAGGATGGACCCCAGCTTGGGCATGGCCCTGGGCTCCTACTGCCTCCTCCCCATCCTCAAGGCAGTGTTGGTTGCTTTTTATTTAAAGAGACTTAACGTGGCCACACTTGCTTAGACCTTGCATAAATTTAAATTTGCCTCCTGTATCAAGTCAGGAAGAACTTGTCCATTCCCTGCTTTGGGCTGCTTGTTATCTTTTCATGTGAGCATGCTTTATCTTTTCAAATAGATTGCAAGTACACTGTCTTATTCAGTGTTTCTTATCCCCAGCATCAGGCACCTGGGCATGTTGCAGGTACTCAAAATTATGTGCTGACTGACTGAGTTCATTTGAGAAGAAGAAAATGTCAACACTTAGCCAGGTTTCACTGCAGAGGCCCATTAGCCTTGCTAGGCTTTGGCAAAGGAGGAGGAAGGAAAGGAGGGGACAGAAGGGGAAATAATATGAAGATGACTAAGGAACGGTGTGATAAGGTGTGCAGTAAGAATGAAAGGAGAAGAAAAGAGAAGATCTGAAAGGGAATGAAAATGACTGAAAGGAGCAGATGGGAAAGAATAAAATTTGATGCCCAGGGAGTGAAAGTCTTAAGAACAGGCCCAAACTTTATCTCTTCCAACTTGCTCTAAATTATACCACTCCTGCCAAGATGTCTCTCCACTATCTTTTCTCAATTCAGGAAGAAGCTACCTGCAGCGGTCTCCAGAGCAATGCTCTCTAGCTGGCACAATATTCCTGACCTAAAGTCGCCTCCCCATTTCTCACATGCAGGGCAAGTCAGGTACCTTTCTTTCCTGCCCTTCCCTGGAGGTCTGTCCAGCCCAAAGCAACCTAGACAATCCCAGGCGACCTGGGCGGGGCATGCCCAATTAGCCCTGCAGATCTGTCTCCCTGAGGATCCACAATGTGTGCAGGCCTGCAATTGGTGAGGGAGACTTTCCTCAGAGTGGTATGGTGTGGTGGCAAGGAGCTATGGGGCAGCACGCCTTCATGTTTGGGTTCCATGCTCTCCCAGGTGGGCACAAGCAAAGGAGTGGAAGAAAGTAAAGTTTGGGCAGAGGAAAAGAAGTCAGTCAAGATTTGGCTGACAGAATTTGAACTTCTCAGAGTTGTAGAGAGGCAATTTTCTAAGGTTTTGGGCCCTAAGACCCTCACCCACAGCCCATCTCCAGCTTCAGTCTTCTCCCTGCTCTGGGATGGGCAGCTCAGGATGATTCCATTTTCTCCCAGCAGAAGACCCTCTCCGTGAACCAGCAAGCCTCAACAACATTGGAACTGGGGGACAGGCAAAATGAGCTTAAAATGCTAATGTTTTGACACAAATGAACGTAGAGTTGCCTTGTGTAGTATCCATCACACCCCAAGACCAACGATGATGTCGGGAAAATTAACAACGAATTTCCCTCCTTGAAAGAGGCTCATACAAACAGGTAGGCATAATCTAGTAAAAGCGTGTATATAATACAAATTTGTGTATTAATACAAACTGTTATATAATATAGGAATGGCTCAAGTAGAAGTATGTTTTTCTTCTGAATCTCTCCTCTATTAAAAGAAAAATCTAAATGGGATGGGCAGAAAAAAGGACACAAAGTATTCAGAGTATTTCCTACGCAAATGGCTATGTGTTTATTTTATGGCTGCAAGATTCAGCAAATAAAAGGAGAGGATGCTGAATAAAATGTGGATTGCAGATAAAACACAAATAGATTTTTGGATAATGATTTATCATGCAATACTAAAAACATTATTGGTTGTTTATCTCAAATTCAAGTATAACTATAGGTCATGTATTTTACCTTGTAAAGCAACGCTATTTTCAGTTTTTCAAAATCAATCAAGTGGAAAAAATGATACTTTTCTAAGGTTTAAATTTCTATTAATTTTTTAAAGTTACTATGTTATTGTAGCCATAAAAAGTATAGCTTGCCAGTAGAAAAGTTCATGCAATTCATAAAATTCCAAAGCAGAAAAAAACAAATCTACTAATCTCTCCTGGGGAGGAAATGATGAGGGTTGACACTGGTGAATCTTCCCACAGACATCACTACACACAAAGGTGAAGAGGATGGGTGAATGTATGCATGGATGCAGAGAGAGAATTTAATAACACTGGAATCATGCCACATATGCTTTTCAAAAATAAAAAGCATTAAATTTAAATTTTACTTCTATTTAACAGAAAAAAAAAGAAACAAAGGAGATTGGAAACTTCTGAACTTCAGAAAATCATTTCTTGATCACAAGAAATCAGTTTCATAAAAATCCCCTTTTCATTCTCTAGGGTACCCTGCCCTTCCAAGCCTGTTACCTTGCCTGTTGAAACATAATACTTCTTAAGGCTCTACCAAAATGTCGGCTTATTGAAATGACCTGAAAAAGGTGCCATGTGAAGTGGGGCTTTGTAGAGCTAGGGCTGGGTCTGGAGCTCACAGACCCCTTGAGCCTGTTCACAAGCCCTTCACACGCAGGTCTATGAGCTAAGTAACTGGCAAAAGGGTCCTTGGAGCCTTGGTTGAAGAAGAAATAGTCTTTATTCAGCACACACACATCTAGGAGCTAGGCAGTACAGAGAGAAACTCAAAACTCAACTGCTACTGGCAAAGTCCAAGGAAAAACTGAGCAGCTGCCATCAGAGTAAACATGCTCTATCTTTAGATGTGAGCTCTGTTGGCCAGCTCTGCTTTACAAACTGAAGAACACACATTAGCAACAAAACTAAAAAGATACATTGGTGCACATGTGCACTAACTCCACCCACACACAACTTGTTTACAAAGAATTAAGAATGTGCTGCATGACCCCCAACCAGACCTGAGCCAAGGGAGCTTGACTAAATTGTCCTATTTTCCCCACAGACCTAAACACTGATTTTTTTTTTTTTTTTTTACCCTGAGGCCTCCTGTCTTGGACGTTCATGATGTCTTGGTTTTGAGTGGTCAGGTGTTTAAGATCAGAACTAGGAAATAAGGAGGAAAGTTAAAGTCCAGAAGCTCCTAGGTAGGAGTGGGAGTGGGAGGGTAAAGGAACAAAGCATATATTGGATCAGAACTTATAATGAAGAAAGACAGGGCAGGATGATGGCATTCTTGTGTTGTCAGCCATGCCAGAAATGCAGCCTGGGAGGCTAAGTACATCCCATCAAGCACATGCATGACATAGCTCCTAATTGCACATCTCATCTTCTGCAATATGTGACAGAAACTGGCTTACATTTGGAAATGATTTCATTTATTTATACTTGTTTGTGAAATAAGTGGTGCTGGGCACTGCAAATTCTGTGGTGAATAAAATAGAGCTTCACCGTTCATGAGCTCAGGCTACTGGTGAATTTTGAAAATGCTCACAAATGGTAACACTAAGCAAGTAAATTCTACAATTTTGTAAGTCTGAGATGATTGGCTATGTCTGCTTCAGGCCAGGAGATGGAAGGGGGTTGAGGAAGACCAGGGCTTAGCATGAAAGGACCCAAGAACGAGTGAGAATTTAAGAGCAGAAAAAAAACCGATAAGGGTTTGCTGAAGGTGGATTGAGGAAAAGGGTGAAAATGGGCAAAAGGGAGGCAAAGAAAATGCTAACACTCAGAAATAAGACACGCCGCCTACTATAAAGACAAGCGGACTCGTGCGAGGTAAGCTGTGTGCATCTCACTTATGTTTGCCACAGGCCTTCCTCCCTTTCTTTTCCAGGAGGCTAGGCCATGGCTTGCTGCTCCTGCAGGGGTGGGAATAACCCTTGTAATAAACGGACAGGGAGGCAGAAGTAACAGGGCACAGAGTTCAGCTCTAATGAGGGAGACTGCAAACAGGAGCGGTACGGCTGGTTTCAGGAGCCTGGGCTGAATCCCCACAGCTGGTGACCATGGTTATTCCGGCCTCCAGACCAAAGAAAGAGTATGAATGAAAGCAGCGGTCCCGTCACGAGCCGGTAGCTTTGCTGAGCTTGGTGCTCTTAGACGACCTGTCAGGCTTATCCCTGGAACCCGAGGCCTCTTTCTGGGTCCGCAGAGCAATACACCAGAGCCACTGAAGCCGCCATAATAGGAGGCGTTCTCCCTAGCGTTGGAAGGTCTCAGTTGCCTGGGCTTCCCGGAACCGCCCCCACCCAACCCGCCTAAGCTGTGGAAACTTTAGAAACAGTTCCCGGTACGACCACAAAGCCCTTCCTGAGCCTAGGGTGGACTATGGATAGGGATGTGTGTGTCAGTGTAAATAACCCTGTAGGGAAACCGGTTTCCTACCTTGTTCTAGTTCCCCATGAGGCTCCCCACGTTGAAGTTGAACAGGACACCACTTCCCTTCTCAGACTCAAACTTCTAATACCTAGGAAGAAGGACAGTGGGCCACAGAAAACAGTTCACTGAGCAGATGTATCAACAACACAGTTCTGCTCGACTTTCGTGTGCTCGGAGGTGGGGGGGGGTGTACGTAGGTGTGTGTGTGTACACATTATATAATATGGCATGCTGAGTGCGTCTATGTGTATAGAGTACACGTTGTTATATAAGAATGTCTCAAAACAAAGTATATATCTTTTCTAAATCGCTACTGAATTAAAAGAAAAATCTAAATGGGAAGGGCGGAATACTTACAAAGCATTCAAAATATTTCCTATGCAAATGCAGTAGAGGGCAGAGGAGCAAAGCATATGTTGGATCAGGACTTATAATGAGAAAAAAGAGAGAAGTATGATGGCATTCTAGTGTTGTTGGCTTTGACGCCTTCCATTTCTCCAGAGTTTTGAAAATTGCTCAAAATTAGCTTCTTAGACGGAAGTTGCAAATTGGCGGCTGCAGGCTGAATCTGTTCCACACACCTATTTTAGATGGCCAACACAACATCGAGAAAACATATTTCACTTAGTTTATAGAATGTGAGGTTTCGTATAAACATTTTTACTTGGGACCAATTGTAAAGAACTGGAAAATCTTCCACCACAGGACCCATATTCCCACCCAGCAGCACTCACCTGCAGTTGAGTACTGGCCATCGTCTTTGGAGGAGACATGTTCTTTCCCAGTAGCCCTAGTCCCCACCCTGCCTGCTTCCCTCATTTCTGTTACCTGTTGGCCCTGTCAGCATTGGAATTTGTAACCCTGTTCAAAAAAAAAAAAAAAAAACTACTGAAAATGGGGCCGACCCTGTGGCTCACTCGGGAGAGTGCGGCGCTGGGAGCGCAGTGGCGCTCCTGCCGCGGGTTCAGATCAGAGGTGAACCCCTATTTACCCATCACCCAGTTTCAATAATTGACATTCATAGCCAATCTTATTTCATCAATACCCTCACCCATTCTCCAACCCACCTGCCTCTACCAGTGGATTATTCTGAAGCAAATCCAGACCTCTCATCATATCATCAGTAAATATTTAAATATATAAATATTGGAGTATTAAATATATAAATATGATATATACAAATATGAATGTATATCTTTAAGAAATAGACCATCTTTATAAACACAAACACGATGTGTCATTAACAGAGCCAACCTGTGAACTTTTTCTTTTTACTATCTTCAAATATCCCATCTTCTCACTTTAAAAATATTCCTCTCCATTTTATTTTTTTTACTCTTTCCTTGGGAAGAAAGAAAAAATGGGATGGGCTAGCCCGCGAGAGAGGAGTGGAGAGTATAATTATGAATAGAACACACCAATTTCCACAAACTAATGCACAAAATGGTTCCATACGTTTTTATACCATCTTAATCTATTTATACTTTTCTGATAATTTGAAACATGCCTGATTTTATTTGACTTCTAGAACAGCTTTGTGCACATGAGGCAGAATATTGCTGTCATGATTTCGTAAGTGACAGAATAAAATACAGTGGGTTTTGTGACTTGTTCAAATTTACAGAGATAATGATAGAGTTGGGACAAGAACCCAGACTGCCTGATTCCTAAACAGGACTCCTTCCATTTTCCACATAGGAAAAGTGGCACCACAGGTTATTATGTGATTGTAGCAGACAGTATGGAGTTATAGTAGTAAATATTTAATATATCCAAGACCTGTTTTCATTGCCAGGAGTTATGATCAGACCCTTCGCCCCTAGCCTTAACTTCAACTTCAGCGTTTCTGAACCTGACACTTGGCAGCATTATGTGATCAGCCTAAATGGCTTTCTCCAGGGTAAGTTCTTCTGAATGGTGGAAAGCTCTTTTTGAAAGGTGATGGGTGGGAATTCAAAATTCACCTGGCCCAGAAATCCCAGTCTTACTAATTCCAACCCATCATGGTCTCTCCTTACCGTCCATCCCCCTCAACACCTGTAGATACAATCAAAATTGCTCTAGTGTATGATTGTATGTTGCCCTGAAAGCATACACACCAACCCTCCAGCAAGATGATAAGTTCTTTGAGGCAGAGAACTTGTTTTCTCTTCTTGAACACCCTACAGCACCTAGTTAAGTCCTGAGCACATCCAAGTGGCTCAATAATGATAATTTATAAAAGATAACTCTGAAGGGAGATAGTGGTGAGAAAAGGAGAATGTTCTCCAGAGCTGGAAAGATTCCTGCCTCCTATACTTTCTCAAGGTAAGAGAATTCATTTCTCGGAGATGGGCTTTCTTGAAGAGAGATAAAGTGTCTTTACTTAAAAGCATTCCAGAAAGGAGTTAGAGGAAGAATCTCTGGATGGCAGTCACTCCAATGTTTTGATCCCAAATGCTTTCAAGATGTCTGTCTCTATAGCATCATCAGCTAAATTTTCGGGGACAAATGAATGGCTTTGTGGGAGGCCCTTCCACGTGGTAAAAGCTGAGGTAGCAGCTTTGTTAAGGTTAAACACAGAACATGCAGGTTCTGTATTTATCCAACTATCAAAGAGGAGCCCCAGTGGGGTTTGCATCTCTGCACCTAATCTTTGCAGAGGGGAGGGCAGTCAGACTGGTTTGGTTGTCTTGGCCTGGCTGAAGTGGTGGGGGGGGACAGGGGGGGTAGTTAGTAGAATATGCACTGAATTAGGAGAACAATTTCTTATTGTGTGCCAGGAAGTGTTATCTAAATGCATAAATTTTGTCATTTAACTTTAACCCTGTATAGTAGAGTCTATCATTCCTATTTTACAAATGAGGGAACTGAGGCTCAGAAAGGGGAAGTAACTTGATCCAAGTCTCCCAGCAGCAGAACTGGTGTTTGAACCCACATCAATGTTCTTCACGCCCTTGCTACTACTCAAAATGTTGTCCAGGGACCAGCGGCACAGGTAACACTAGGGAGTTTGTTAGAATCTCGGGCCCCACCTCAGACCCGTTGAATCACAATCTGCATTTTAACAAAATCCACAGTTGATTTGTATGAACTTTAAAGTTTAAGAAGTGCGGTTTTTCATAACTCTGTATTGCTGCCATATGACCATGAATTGGAAACTCAGATTTATATCAGTAATGTTCAGTATTATTTTTGGTTAGTCTAAGCTTCAGATGCCTCATATGTAAAATGAGGGGTGACTGGCTTCTTTCTGAGTCCATCTAGTTCCTTTGTTGGCCACAAGAATATTTTAGGCATCATAACCAGAACAATACCTACTTTTCTTTCAAAATGCTTGTGAGCTATTGCAAATATGAGGGTACTTCAAAAAGTTTGTGGAAAAATAGAATTCAAAGATAATACAAATATTTCCATGAACTTTTTGAAGATTCTTCATATATTTCCAGATTCTCTGCTGAGTAAATCCCTCCAAGGAGCTAGTAGATGGAGAAATACCAGTTCTGATCTGATTTGATGATAAGGCCGGGAACATTAGGAAAAGCACTGAGTTTTTAGTTCCTAAGAGTAGATAATATGCCCTGCTAAAAAGTAGCACATCTCTGAAATAGACATCCCAGGGTATCAGTTTCATTTCCATGAGGACTGGGATTTTGCAATAAGGGTCATGTCCATGTCACGTTATTTTTAATGGAACTACCTCAAGAGAAACAATGAGCACGTGATTGCAGCTTCCATTTAGAAAGTTATTATTTGAGCATAGTTGTTCTTGTTCTAAAAAAATTAAAAGATGAAAACAAAGCCTTGAATTAAATGTGGCTTTGTGAAAGGAAAAATAAAAGCATAGCCATGATTGGAATGGATTTTAAATTCCCAGTGGCTTCTTAATAATATCAAACCCAGGTCACAACCTGTCTAGATAGGATCCAGCAGTACATTTTAAGTTTTACTTCTGGTGGATCATAGGTGCACAATCTCTTCTGAAAAACAGAGCTACTTCAAACATAATTACATGGAGTCTAATAGAACTAATGGGGCTCTATCATTTAGAACCAAATTGGTAAGAATGGAGTAATTCCCCAAGCCTGGTTTTATGGCATCTGGTAGTCCAGAGTCAGCTTACAGATAGCCCCATTCAGCTCTTTCCCTGATGTGTGTACCTTGGACACGTGTTACATTCCATCCAGTGCAAAGGAGCATTAACCCTGAGTGCCTCAGGTCTCAGTAGACAGGATTTCACCCCCTCAGCCTCTCGGTGGAAACCCTGTGGTTATCGTTGGTTTGTGTCTCTCAACCTCGGCTGCTTCTTTGAAGCGCTGACTGCCCTCTGTAAAGGATGAAGACTGATTTGTTCCCTCCTTCTCCTCTTCCTCTCCTTCCGCTTTCCTTCTGTCCCACAGCACATACTTCTCACTGTCTTCCATCAGGTGCCTCTCCTTCATGGGCCTCAAGGGGAGATGTCTCCTAAGCTGACCCTAAGGAGATTTAACCCAGAAAATTAGCCTCCTTACATACACCATGCCCTGACATGATTCAGTCCCTCTTCCAAAGTCTACCAACCATGCGCCTATTCCTCTCCCAGAAGTAGAAGGGGCAGTCCTCTAAGTTTACCATTTACCATATCTGAAAAGAGATCATGGAAAATAGAAGAAAGTTTTAACGTGACCAATGTATGACCCAGAGATGGATATCCAGAAGTTCTAAGGAAATGAGAAGCAGGGGGTGGACATTCAAAGTGGGCTGAGGTGACTAGCCAGGAAGACTTCCTAGAAGGATGTTGTCGATGAAGGCCCTCGGGCACCTGATGCCAGGTCACAGGGCTTAGGGTAGACTGAGTCAGCTTCCAGAGGAGTACAAGAAAGCTGGAGAAAGGAAGCGAGGGAGCGAGCACTACGGAAAACAAGGCCTTCCCGCGTGGCACCTGTCTAACATGACCCTTTGCCACCCACACATGCTTCAGGTTACAATGACAGTCTTCAAGAGGAAATGAATGTAGATTGTCCACCGGGTCAGTACTTCATCCAAGACGGCGATGAGGATGTGGACAAGAAGGCCTGCCAGTTCAAGCGCTCCTCCCTGAAGAACTGTTCTGGTCTGGAGGACCCTTTTGGATACTCCACCGGACAGCCCTGCATCCTTCTCAAGATGAACCGGGTATACTGGCTCTTGTATCTTGTGGTGATGAGTGGATAAGCTGGGTACAAGGGCTCTGGCCACTCTGTTTCTCTTGGGCTCTGTCTTCACGCATTGCAGGCTTGGCCATTTTTACCAACTGCATCAGAAACACAAACAACCAGACAAACCTATCAACTTATTTTTCTTCCTGGCCACTTTGTGTTGCCATTCTTCTCCCCCACCCTTTGATGGCTCTGTCAAGAATAGGCTCCTGAGCTGTTTGGAACACATGGGGGTGCGATGGGGGACAGTTCTTATATCATAAAATATGCATTTTTCTTCTCTCCTGCCATGCCTTAGGTGTGACAGAGCCTTACCTGGCGTATTCCCCTTGAACTTAGAAAGTTCTTTACATCTTTAGGATTATCTTGCTGTGGTTTTTCCTGCGTATGAGTGTCAGACACAAATACAATAAGGAGTAAGCTGAGCTGCACGACTCTAAAGGTGTTTTGCATTTTCTGCTGTTTATAACACTTCTGAGAGGGCAAAATAGATTTAGCTTATGCCTGAGGAATGATGACTTAAAAGGGGTTTACAAAAGTCCCATTCCTACTCTCAAATCTTTTCAGAAAAAAAAAAAAAAGAAAAGAAAAAACACTGGTTTTCTTTTGATAGATTGTAGGCTTTCGTCCTGAGCTTGGAGATCCTGTGAAGGTTTCCTGCAAAGTTCAGGTAAAGTGCCCTTTTGAATAAGCATTGTTAGCACATCTGTTTCATACAGAAAGGTAGTTTATCCTTTCCAAGGACCTACACATGGATAGGTTAGGGAAAGGGTTAATCTTTCCATAACTACACTTCCGAACTTTAGTGCCTTCAGGCCTTCCTATTTCCAGAAAGCATTTTATCCGTGTGTGTGTGTGTGTGTGTGTGTGTGTGTGTGTGTGTGTGTGTGTGTGTGTGTGTGTGTGTGTGTGTGTGTGTGTGTGTGTGTGTGTGTGTGTGTGTGTGTGTGTGTGTGTGTGTGTGTCATGATTCATACTCCTGAAAGCCAAAGACTGAACCTCAGCTAGGGGCCACAGCAGGGAACAACAATGTGCCAAGTCATTAACTGAGATTCTGTTTACACTTTTGCTTTTAGCTCTAATTACTTCTTTTCTTTGAACTAAACAAACAGCTTTCGTTAGAGTCATTAATCCCAGATTTTAAAACTGAATTTCACGTTTTGCAGCAATGACCAGTGGCACTGGGTGTTGCAATAACAAATGACTACAAGGGAAGTATAAACAGAACTCCATTAATATGCTAATTAACTGTCCTTTGAGGGACCATTAACTCTTATCTCATCTGCACCAATTAGCTCCTTTGTAGGAAAAAGCCCTATATCTTTTGGGTTTGCTTCATAAACAGGCAGTAGCTCCCTTCTATTCAATGACATTAACTGCACCCCAGCCCTGGACAGTTGTCCTGCAAATGTGTGAGGCCAGGTAATCCTATTCTCAGTACTAGAATTGCAGCTCCGAAGTCCAATCTTCATGGTGGAAGATCAGAAAACAGCAAAAGGCAGCATTTATTCAGCCAATATTCCACATTCAGCAAACATTTATGGATCATTTGTTATACACCAGGTATTTTGCTAGGTGTTGAGATTGCTGAGATAAGTATGACTCTATCTCTGAAATCAGGTCAATCAAGTATTACAGGTGCTATGTAAGGTGCAATGGGAACATTAAAGAAAGAAAGGTCAGTTCCACGTGGGAGGTGGTGACACTGAAGATGAGCTTTGAAAGGTCAGGCGGTATTTGCCAGGTGAACAAGGTAGGAAGGACATTCATTCTGCTCACATGTACATGTGTATGTGTAAATATTCACAAATGTGAGGTGAGATTACAAACTAGCAGAATTGATTCCACAGACTATTCACAAAAAATAAATTTCACTGCTCTTTAAAAGAATATATAAATAAATCATAAACATCAACTCAGACTGAAACTAGCATATTAAGTGGGCTGAATTCTGCTTGTAGTTTCCTAATGGAAGCTTTTCATAGTTTCACATGACCCCAGTAATTTGGAAGTAGTGCTGAGTTATTTGTCCTTATTAGCCCCCAGACCCTGCTATTTAGGGCAAGCCCATTGCATAGGCAGAATAGGCAGCCCCCTACCTGACCTGATGTGATGAGAATAGACCTGTTTACTTTAATCATTTCCATTACCTGGCTCCTTCTTGCTTGTCCTGCTGACTCCACCTATTGTAATTAAGTACCACAGAGAATGTAGTCAGAGACATGAGTTTAGGTGAGCCAACTGTAGGCAGTATGCCAATGCATCAGGTCCCTGGGCACCTGCTCTGACTTCCGATAGAACCAAGCCTACAGTGTGCAAGTTGTGGAGTGGATTTACTAAATGTTTTCTAACTTATACCTGCCTCAGCTCCAAAGTCCAGGATTGGGTGCCAGGTCCAATATGATTCTTTGGAGAGGGACTGGAGTAGTAAGCCCTATTTCCACAGCAGCACGAGGTACTGCAAGCCCTTTAGAACCCTTCTGTCTGGTCCCATAGAAACCAGCACAGAGTCATACTGAGCACTTTTGACCTCCTCAGCCCAGACCTCCTACTCAGTATTCTTTGAACTGAAAAGCCAAGGCACAGCACTCCCTGGAAATGCTCCTCTGGGGATAGGTTAGAGCTGAGCTCTGCCCCATTCCACTTTCGTGGTCTTCCTGGGATGGATGGTTGTAAGTCACACAGTGACTTCACCTGGGGCACAAATCCCTTCAGCTCAGACCCCAACCCACTGTATAACCCAGCACCCCACATATACTTGCTTTTGCTTACAGACAGGTGATGAAAACGACATCCGATCCATCAATTACTACCCAGAGTCGGCTTCTTTTGACCTTCGCTACTACCCTTACTACGGCAAACTGACTCACGTAAGCTGTATCCCCTTCAGTCTTTGCTGGCAGAAAGGGCTCAGAGACAAAGCAAGGACTGGCCAGGATCTATGAGAATCAGGGAGTAGCAGGTAGTAACAGAGCAGTGAACAGCTGCTGGCCATAGCCAGGGGCTCCCTTTACCAATTCTTATCACAACTACACTCCTTTCCATATCTGAAAGAATTTCATACCTGGTCTGGTATAACCCTTTCGGTTTACAGATGATGAAATTGGGGTCTAGAGAGAGAAAGTGACTTGCCCGAGGTCACATAGCTAATTAGTGGCAGAGCCAGGAGCGAACACATTACTGCCACTGCTCTCAATCATGCCCTAATAATCACACTTCCCTGTTTCTCTCATTTGAAGCCTTGGGACAGTGAAGGCTTCATCTCTAGTATGGGAACTTGATGGATATGAGTTGTGGTTTGATTCATGGTCTGATATCCAGAAAATCTTTTTACACCAGGTCAGAATTGGTTCCCCCCAGAGGACAATCTGTTATCTGACAATGACTTATGAGAAAAATGTGTAATTTCCCCACACTTTCCCAAGGCAGGGAGAGCATGTCAGTTGCTTTGGCCATTTGTGACTTGGCATCACGGGATTTACTCAGTTCCTTCTGTGGAGCTCATCCCATCCTGCACTGAATATCTGATCATCACTTCCCTCCTACTACCTCCCTCCACTTAGAATCCATTGTTCTTCCACCTACAGGTTAACTACACTTCCCCACTGGTTGCAATGCACTTTACAGATGTGGTGAAGAACCAGGCAGTGCCTGTGCAGTGCCAACTGAAGGGCAAAGGCATCACAAATGATGTCATCAGTGATCGTTTTGTGGGTAGGGTAATCGTTACCCTGAACAAAGAAACCTAAGAACTTAAGGGGGCCACGCCCACCAGTTCTGTTTCTGTTTTATTTCATGTTATCCTTGGTAGCACCTGAATTCTTCTTCTTTAATGAGGACACAGCCAGATGGATGCCTAAGACAGCAGATCATCTTTCCTTGCCTTTGACATGTGTATAAAATGACATTGTGGGAGCTGATTTTTTAAAGGTAGTCTCTCCTGAAGACAAATAGATTCTATTAATTTCCTTTCCCTACACTTAAAACTAAAACCCATTCTTGCTGCTAGAAGTCTCCCTGTATTGTAAACATAGTATTTGATAAAATTCACCATAGCCATGATGGAGAATTTCTATGATGATTATAACTTCATAACATTTTCTAAAATTTTGTTGGTTTTAGAATTGAGATTCCTCCCAACCAGGCTGATAATCTATCCCCTTTTTTTTAAAACCCATCTGGCAAGGTCCTTCCTTGGGAAACATCTCTCAAACCAACCCAGACTACACCTGAGGCCACTATACCTATGGAACTCCATATCCAGGGGTGCTTCAGACACTGGCTGCCTCCCACAGGCAACTAAATACTAATTCAAAGTCTAGGTTATCTTCAACTGGGACAGAAAGCAGTGCTAACTGGATATTGTTCTGAGATAGAGATGAAGACCTTCCCTGTGACTTTTTTGGGAGGTGGGGTCCACTGCAATTAGGGAGAACACTTAGCATGTGAATGTGACTGGTGTTTGATTCCTTGCCCTATGGTGTAATCATCCAAAGGAAAACATTCCTGCAAATAGGTTTGTGTTAGCTTCAGGCAGAGGAGAATACGTAGAAGAGGATCTCCACCAGCTAATTCTTCCTGGGCTATTTGACAGTCATGTGATGCTGTTTGACACCATCAGGAATGGGTGTGTTGATCCCCAGCTACAGCTTTGGGGATTGAAATCAGGGTCTGCCAACTAATACATGGCAAGACAGAAAGCTCCTCCCAGGTCATCCTAAAGCCAAGGCTCATTAGTCAGTTTTGTATTTACTTTGAAAATGACATGAGGCAGATGTTTAACCAGGTTGTGGATCAGCCAGGTCACTTTGCCTTATCTTTGGCCATGTGACCATTCTACTGCTTCTTTACACCTCCACCAGGGGGAGGGCTGGGACAAAAACAGAAGGCAGGCATCGAAGATTATCATAGTGTCTCAGGGTCCAAAGCAAGCTTATATGCCACCTAGAAGCATCCAGAGTCTGAATCTCCTCTACAATGTTTACTTTCTCCCCAAATAGGAAACTGGCAGTTTGGTAGTGAAGACAAACAAGTGGAGAACTAACTACAATATAGTGTGACAAGAATTATAAAACTAGAATGTGGAAATGCTATGGGAACATCAAGAAAAATAACTATCTCAACCTGAGAAAGTAGCAGAAGAAATTTCACATGCAAAGCCATGATCATGAAAAGACCATGATGTATTTGATTAACTATCATCAGTTCATTTAACTGGAGTGTAATGGGCTCAAAGGCATGGCAGGGAGTGACTGGAGACTGGGCTAGAAAGGTATTCAGGGAGCAAAAGAAGACTCTGGGTTTTATCCAGTAGGTGAAAAGAAGTTAAAGCATTTTATTCAGGGAATCTCTGTGGTCAAATCTGCATTTTAGAAAGAGCACTTTGGGGCCGACCGCGTGGCACACTCGGGAGAGTGCGGGACTGCGAGTGCAGCGGCGCTCCCGCCATGCAGGTTTGGATCCTACATAGGGATGGCCGGTGCGCTCACTGGCTGAGCTCAGTGTGGACGACACCAACCCAAGGTTTGCGATCCCCTTACCAGTCACAAAAAAGACAAAAAAAAAAAAAAGAAAAGAAAAGAAAAGAAAAGAAAAGAAAAGAAAAGAAAGAGCACTTTGGCTACCACAAAGTGAAGGGTAGATTGGAAAGGGACAAGACTGGGGAATTGGGAAAGAGGGAGAAAAAGGAGTCAAAAATAACTCCAAGGTTTTGAGCTTGGCTAGAACCGGTGAGAGGTGACATTGTCGATCAAGACTGGGAATACAAGAGAGAAGCAAGCTTGAAGGGAAAGATATTGAGATCAATTTTGGACATTTTAGGCTTGTGATTTCTACTGGCCGGACATTGATGTGGAGATGTAAACACATGTAGGTTTGGGGAGAAGGAAAGTTGAGAACAAAAGCAACATTTGGCTAAGTGAACTCGCTTAAGAAATTGTAAACTATGTAATCTTGGAAATTTAACCCAGTTATGTAAACACACTACACCAATCTAGTCTCTAACATAGTGTTTTTCTCTTGGCTTTGTGGCAGAAAAACTGCTGTTGCTCTTTGGAACCTCCTTCCCAGACATCTTCCAAGTCTTACCGACAGAGTAGGGGGGGCTGGCCGCAATTACCAAGTGATAGAAAATATCAGGAATATACAAAAACCAATAAAACCATCTCCTCCCAACCCATTTCCTTAACAAACTCAATTTTCAAAACTAACCTTTAAAAAAAGAACAAAATAAAAAAGACAACAACTTTAAAACCATTTAAAATTACCTCAGTCATACTCTCAAGATTTAGTAGTGAAAAATAATCGAACATTAGATCTGGAAAGGATATTATAGAACGTTTAGAGAAAACAACCCACATTGCATCTGACTCCAGGTCCAGTGCTCTTTCTACTCTGAGCTGCTGCTTGTCGGGAAGTACCATCTTTTTAAAAATCAACATATGATATCCCAAACATTTTGAAACATATGTCAAAGTTCAGTTAAAATAGTTAACATTTCACAGGAATTCAACTACTGGTGCTATATTTTATACATAATACATTATCCTGTTAAATACGTTGACTGTTAAACAGACAAGGAGTTACGAATCTTTTGTCTTGCACTATTTCTCATTCAGTGGGACCCATTGTGTCCACAATTACAAAGAATTACTGAAGAGTGCTGAGACAGTTCGGGTTGTCAGCTGGGACATGAAAAAATAGCTTTATTATACAGAACTAGATATGATCATATATTCATTAAAGTTAGATTCTAACTGTTCAGTAAACTTCTGGTGGATTAATTTTAAAAGTCCCTCATACTGTGCTGTACCAGGATTTGATTTGTATACCATCTGTGGCAATGCACTTGGTTTTACTTGATTTTCCATGAGAAATACTACTTCCAAATGCCTTCATGGTTTTGTCCTTGCTAAGACCTTCGGTTATAATTTTGCACCCTCCACCCTCTGAAATCATTATCCTACGTTAACCTTTCTTAGGCATCTATTTGCTGGGCATCTTCATGTAGAAAACGTTTATATTGTCTTGGGGAGTTGTTGACAACAATAAATCGAAATAAAAAAGAAATGTATGATTTCCTCTTTCTAGATCATATCACTGATTTTCCCACAAGAATATTGGGCAGCCGTGTGGGTGGAAAACTTGACAATTGACAACCTATTAGTTGAAGACTGTTTTCCTTCTTCTCTCCCGCCCCCCACCCCCACTTTTTTTTTTTTTTTTTTTTTTTTTGACTCTTGAGGTTTAGCCACAGGAGGGTGAAATTAAAAGGTTTTTCATTTCTGGTCATGTATCCTTTTGCAGTCTCCATGTGCCGGTTTCTCAGAAGCCTGCTTTGTCACAGCAGCTTTCCATTCTTCATCAAGGTTGAGTTCTGGTATAAATTGTTCTGTTTGTGTAGGAGAGGAACACTAAGAGAAACTTTGAGGTGGGGGGACAGAATGAAATCCAAACAAAAACTTTGTAAATGCTTGATGAAAGCCTGGCTAAGTGACTTCAGTACACATCTAACCACAAAATTTCTCCCAAAGCAAATCTCTAGTGGCAATTGCAATTAAAGAGAAATATTCACAGTGCCTTATTCAACTTAGAAGCTAAGCTGTAGCAGGAAGCTGCCCTGACCTAAGGTCTCCTATGCTGACATGGTTTGAATTGGTGGGGTTGGGGGGTGGGGTGGAGTTCATGATTCCAATATATTTCCCCCATCTAAGTTTTTCATTAGAGTCATTTTTTTTTACCGACTTCCTCTGAAAATGTTCGTACAAAATAAATTAATTTAACCAAATCATACAGAATTACACTCTGCTTTTATCCATTCAGAAAATGGAGGCTTGGGTGTGTGTGTGTGTGTGTGTGTGTGTGTGTGTGTGTGTGTGTGTGTGTGTGTGTGTGTGTGTGTGTGTGTGTGTTGGGGGGAAACAGGGTGAATAGGATAGATAGAGGCAAAGAGCAAGGAAAGAGGAGTTGAAAGAGTACTTCACTAAGTTCTTTAGTTGCAGGCTGATAGGTGGATCCAAAAGGTTTAAGAAGGATATGATAGGCGCTCAGTCCGGCAGCTTACTGTCCAGAATGTACTTCCTTGCAGGTTCCTAGATGGCCATAACATCAGTCAGGGTCCCAACAAGAAATAGCACACTTGACAAAATAGGATAATTGGAAGAGGGTTTATTTACAGAGAGATTACTTATAAGGACATAGATGTAGGGAACCACAAATAGCACAGTAACCCAGCCTAGTAGAAACTGAACTCTTACCATCCCCAGACCCTAGGATACAGGAGCAGGAAGTGGTTACCAGAACCCAGGAGTGAGTCATGTACAGCTGACTGCCTTGAGAAGAGTGGTGACCTTGTTGAAACAGTAAGCTAGACCAAGATGACCTTTCAGGGAGAAGAACAGGAGAATAAATACTGCGACTTAATTTTCTTCCATCTCTCTGATCTGCTGGTAATTCTCATTGGTCGAACCCAACCAAAAGCCATAGGGGAAAAAAAGCCTATTGATGTGGTCCATACAGGTCAGCCTCCCAAGGAAGAAAGCAGGGTAGAGAAGGGTGGAGAGGACATCTGGAGGGGCAAACAGAAGATATCTAGCATCACTGGCAAGTGGAGGTTCTGTGAGCAGACCCCTTGGAACCTGCTACAGTGCTGGAGCCATCTACTGAACCAACTCCAGTGACTGGATCAATTTGATCTTCACACATACTCTGCTCTGTGGCTGTGGGGTCAAAGGCGTTAGGCTTTCCCATTATAGAAACTTTTTTCTCTATTGTTTAGCATTCATTTCTTTTTCAGATTTTCTCCTTCATACTTTCCTAATCTGGTATCCTTTGGTACATCATTTAGAACTCGTGTGTGTGTGTGTTCTGTATGCTTATAGATTTTACAATTAAAACTGTTAAAACTAATTATAATTAATTTAAATGTTAAACAATGTACCTCAGAACAAGTTGATAATTTCTCATAAATGTTTTCTCACCCACTAAATTCTAGATTGATCTTGCTGGAGGAATAGTTTTGCTTGCATGTGACAAAACAAACAAATGAACAAAAAATTCAAATTGACTGAAGGACAAAATAGAACTTACTGAATCACATAATTGAACCCTTCCTCCCTTCTAACTTGCAATTAGCCTAAAGTCCAGGTATAGTTTCGCTTCAAGTATAATCAGATCCAGGAGCTCAAAGATGTCATTAGAAACCAGTCCCTCTCCAACTCTCTATTCTTCTCTCCATCACGCTGCCTTTATTCTCAGGCTTCACAAATCAAGATCGGCAAGATGGCTGTCAATATTGCCAGGGCTATATCCTTTTTTAAAAAAAATAAAAGATGACTAGTAAGGGGATCTTAACTCTTGACTTGGTGTTGTCAGCACCACGCTCTCCCAAGTGAGCCACAGGCCAGCCCCTCAGGCCTACATCCTTAAGAGCTAATGTCCACTTGAAAACATAGCTGCTCTTCCCTGAAAGTTCAAATAAAAAATAAAAATTCTGGGTCTCCCATTGGCTTGAATTGGATCCTGTGCCAACCCTTGAATCAATCTCTGTGACCACTGGAAAAACTTCTCTTATTGGACAGGGTTCAGTCACATGCCCATCCTTGAAACTTAGAGAGATACCAACACCACTCAGACTGCCTGGACTGAAAGTCAGGGAGAGATGGTCCCCCTGAGGAACACTGGTGGGTGATACTACCGAAGAGGGTGAATGCATATCAAGTGGCAGATAGAACAGATGCTCACTACATTTTGTCAAATAGTGTCCTGTCAAATTCTATACCTACTTATGGTTACATCTGAACCTTAAAACATTTCCATACTGTTAACATTAAGACCTCCAAGAAATAGTCCTTTTACCCGCTCCCCCAGTGTCTTGTCAACACTTTTTCCTCAGAAGAAGGAGGCAGTGGAGAAAAAGAGCAAGAGCGAGAACGAGAGAGAGAGAGAGAGAGAGAGAGAGAGAGAGAAAGTCTCCTTGATTTATTCTGCTTTGTCTTTATCAAAGAAAATTCTACAACTCAATTCCGCATTAGAAGTCTAGCTTGCATAAAACATGCTCTTTTCAGAAGAAAATGGTATGACCTTCATAAAAACAGTTAACTTGAACCAGAAGAGTTCCTGACTTCCATCAGGAACAAACATGTTCATAAATGAGAAGCAGGATGAGGATGACATTCTTACCCTCCTTTCCAGTCCTGCAACTGAAGACACCAACTTCTATACAGTAAATCCTAAGGAATATACTAAAAGACTATTGGAGCTAAAGAACAAGTTCACCAAGGTTGCAAGATAAAATATCAGTACACAAAAATCAGTTGTCTTTCCATACACTAGCAATGCACAATTAAAAAGTGAAATTAACAAAACAATTCCATTTTAAATAGCATAAAAAGAATAAAATACTTAGGAAAAGATTAACAAAAGAAATGCAAGACTTATCCACCGAAAACTACATACTATTGTTGATATAGGTTAAAGAACTAAATAAATGGCAAGACACTGTATTCATGGATTACAATATTAATATTGTTAAAATGGCATTACTCACCAAATTGCTCTACAGATTCACCACAATCCTTTCAAAATTCCAACTGCCTTTCCGCACCCCAGGAATTGAAAAGGTGAACATAAAATTCAAATGGAAATGGAAGGGACTCAGAATAGCCAAAACAATCTTGAAAAAAAGAGAACAAAGCCAGAAGACTCATAATTTCCAGTTTAAAAACTTACTATAAAGATAGAGTAATTAACCCGCTGTGTTCCTGTCATAGGGATAGACATATAGATCAATGAAATGTGAGAGTCAAGAAATAAACTCATACATCTCTGGCAAATTGATTTTTGAAAAAGTGCTAAGGCCATTCAATGGTCAAAGAATAGTCTCTTCAACAAATGGTTCTGGGACAATGACTGTGCAAAAGAATGAATTTGGACCCCTACCTCATATCATATACAAAAATTAATCCACAATGTATAAAAGATCTAAATGTAAGTGTTTATAAAACTATAAAACTCTTAGGGAAAAAAAGACATAAATTTTTGTGACCTTGGATTAAACAATGCTTTCTTAAATATGACACCAAAAGCACAAATGACAGAAGAAAAGTAGATAAATCAAACTTCATCAAAATTAAACTCTTGTGCTTCAAAGGACTCTATCAAGAAAGCGAAAATACAAACCACAAAATGGGAGAAAATATTTGCAAATTATATATCTGATAAGGGACTAGTACCCAGAATATATATGTATTATACTCACACACACACACACACACACACACACACACACACACACATATATATAATCCTTACAGCTCAACAATAAGAAGGCAAAGAACCCAATAAAAGATATGCAAAGAATTTTTATTTATTTATTTATTTTTAAATTTTATTTTACTTCTCAATATACATTGTAGTTGATTTTCATGCCCCTTTACCTGTTCCTCTCCACCACCTCCCCTCCCCGTCCCCATCATATCTGTTCACTTGACTTAAAAAGTTCAAGGAATTTTTGCTACTGTTGTGTCTTCTCCCACCCACCTTATTTGTTTCTGTATTTATTTATTTATTTCTAGCTCCCACAAATAAATGAGAACATGTGGTATTTCTCTTTCTGTGCCTGACTTGTTTCACTTAATATAATTTTCTGTAAGTCCATCTGAATGGTAGTATTTCATTCTTTTTTATAGCAGAGTAGTACTCCATTGTGTAGATATACCACATTTCCCACATCCACTCATCTGATGATGGACATTTGGGCTGGTTCCAGCTCTTGGCTATTGTAAATAGTGCTGCAATAAACATTGGAGTACAGATATCCCTTCGGCATGATGATTTCCATTCCTCTGGGTATATTCCCAACAGTGGAATAGCTGGGTCATATGGTAGATCTATATGTAATTGTTTGAGGAACCTCCATACCATTTTCCATAAAGGCTGCACCATTTTGCAGCCCTACCAACAGTGTATGAGAGTTCCTTTTTCTCCACAACCTCTCCAGCACTTATCATTTCCAGCCTTTTGGATATTAGCCATCCTAACTGGAGTGAGATAGTATCGCAAAGTGGTCTTGATTTGCATTTCTTGGAAGATGAGTGAGGTTGAGCATTGTTTCATGTGTCTGTTGGCCATTCATATATCTTCCTTTGAGAAATGCCTATTCAGCTCCTTTGCCCATTTTTTAATTCGGTTATTTGTTTTTTTGCTGTAAAGTTTTTGAGTTCTTTGTATATTCTGGATATTAATCCTTTGTCAGATGTATATTTTGCAAATATTTTCTCCCAATCTGTTGGTTGTGTATTTACTCTGTTGATTGTTTCTTTTGCTCTGCAGAAGCTTTTTAGTTTGATATAATCCCGTTTGTTTATTTTTCCCTTAGTTGCCTATGCCTTTGTGGTCCTATTCATAAAGTCTGTACCCACTCCTACTTCCTGGAGTGTTTCCCCTATATTTTCTTTAAGGAGTTCTATTGTTTCAGGATGTATATTTAATTCTTTAATCCATTCTGAGTTGATTTTGGTATATGGTGAAAGGTACAGGTCTAGTTTCATCCTCCTACATATGACTATACAGTTTTCCCAGCACCATCTGTTGAAAAGGCAGTCTCTTCCCCAATATGTAGACTTGCTGCCTTTGTCAAAGCTCAGATGGCCGTCGGCATATGGGTTAATTTCTGCATTCTCTATTCTATTCCATTGATCCATGTGTCTGTTCTTATGCCAGTACCATGCTGTTTTGGTTATTATAGCTTTGCAATATAGTTTAAAGTCAGGAAGTTTTATGCCAGCTTTATTTTTTTGGCTCAGGATTGCTTTGGCTATGCATGGTCTTTTGTTATTCCATATAAATATCTGGATAGCTTTTTCCACTTCTGAGAAAAATGTCATTGGAATTTTGATGGGGATTGCATTGAATCTGTAGATCACTTTGGGTAATATGGACATTTTCACAATTTTAATTCTTCCAATCCCAGATCATGGGATATCTTTCCATCTTCTTGTGTCCTCTTTAATTTCTCTCAACAGTGGTTTGTAGTTCTCTTCATAGAGATTTTTCACATCCTTGGTTAGCTTTATTCCCAAGAATTTTATTTTTTTGGTGACTACTGTAAATGGGCTAGCTTTCTTGATTTGTTTTTCTGCATGTTCACTGTTGGAGGAAAGAAATGCTACTGATTTTTGTGTATTGATTTTGTATCCTGCAACTTTGCTGAAATCATTTATCAACTCTAGGAGTTTTTTTATAGAGGCTTTAGGCTGTTCAATATATAGGATCATATCATCTGCAAACAGGGACAGTTTGACTTCACCCTTTCCAATCTGAATGCTCTTTATTTCCTTCTCTTCTCTGATTGCTCTGGCTAGTACTTCCAACACTATGTTGAGTAGGAGTCCTGTGAGTGCGCATCTTTGTCTAGTTCCTGTTCTTGAGGGAAAGCATAGCTATTCCCCATTCAGGATGATACTGGCAATGGGCTTATCATATATGCCTTTAATTATGTTGAGATACTTTCTGTCTATGCCTAACTTGTAGATAATCTTCATCAAGAAAGAATGTTGAATTTTGTCAAATGCTTTTTCAGCATCTATAGAGATGATCATATGGTCTTTGTGTTTGCTTTTATTGATGTGGTGTATCACATTTATTGATTTGCTTATGATGAACCAACCTTGCATCCCTGCGATGAATCCCACTTCATCGTGATGTATAATTTTGTGTATGTGTTGCTGTATTTTGTTAGCTCGTATTTTATTGAGGATTTTTGCATCTATATTCATCAAGGATATTGGCCTGTTGTTTTTTGTTTCTGATGCATCTTTGTCTGGTTTTGGTATCAGGGTGATGCTTGTCTCATAGAATGCGTTTGGGAGAATGGCCTCTATTTCAATCTTACAGAACAATTTGTAAAGAATTGGTATCAGTTCCTCTTTGAAGGTTTGGTAGTACTCTGCAGTGAACCCATCCAGTCCTGGGCTTTTCTTTGTTGGGAGCCTTCTGATAACAGCTTCAATCTCTTTTATTGTTATTAGTCTGTTCAGGTTTTCTATATCTTCTTGCCTCAGTTTTGGTAGTTAGTATGTGTCCAGAAATTTATCCATTTCCTCCAAATTTTCAAATTTGTTGGCGTATAGTTGTTTATAGTAGTCACTAATGATTCCTTGTACTTCTGAGGTGTCAATTGTAATATCACTTTTTTCATGTCTAACTTTTCTTATTTGGGTCTTCTCTCTTCTTTTCTTAGTTAACCTTGCTAAAAGCTTATTGATTTTATTTAACTTTCCAAAAAACAAACTTTTTGTTTCATCAATCTTTTGTATTGTTTTTCAGGTTTCTATTTCATTTAGTTCTGCTCTGATCTTAAATATTTCTTTCCATCTACTAACTTTGGGTTTGGATTGTTCTTGTTTTCCTAGATCTTTAAGGTGAAGTGTTAGGTTGCTTATTTGCCATCTTTCCTTTCTTCTGAAGTAAGCATTTAATGTGATAAATTTCCCCCATAATACTGCTTTTGCAGTATCCCACAGGTTTTGGTATGATGTGTCGTTATTTTCATTAGTTTCAAGAAATTTTTTGATTTCCTGTTTAATTTCTTCTTGGACCCGTACGTTATTAAGTAGAATGTTGTTTAATTTCCATGTGTTTGTATAGTTTCCAGAGTTTCATTTGTTGTTGATTTCTAATTTAAATCCATTGTGATCTGAAAAAAATACATGGAATAATTCCAAGTTTTTTGAATTTGTTGAGACTTGCTTTGCATCCTAACATGTGGTCTATCCTGAAGAATGTTCCTGTGCTGATGAGAAGAATGAGAAGAATTTCCTTTTTCCCCCCCTTCTGGAATACCCATGATTCGGATATTCAAGTGCTTAAGGTTGTCTGTTATCTCTCTTAGATTTTCTTCAACTTTTTAAATTTTTTTCTTTTTTCCGGTCTGCCTGTGTTAATTCAAACAGCCTGTATTCGAGGTCAGAAATTCTCTCTTCTGCTTGTTCTACTCTGCTGGTTAAACTCTCTTTTGTGTTTTTATTTCGTTGAATGAATCCTTCAGGTCCACAAGCTCTGCTACATTCATTTTCCGGGCATTGATTTCTTTGTACTTTTCTTCTTTCAGATCCTGTATATTTTTTCTCATTTCATTGTTTTGTCTGAGTTTTCTTGTATATCATTTAGTTTCCTTAGAATTGTTAATCTAAATTCCTTGTCAGTCATTTCAAAGACTTTCTGATCTATAGGACTAGCACTTGAGAGTTATTATTTTCCTTTGGCGGTGATGTACTTTCTTGCTTTTTCATATTTCTGGTATCTTTCCTTTGGTGTTTGTCATTGTAGCAGTGGGTATCATAGTCCACTCGTTTCACCCTTTTTTCTGGCTTGGATCCTGAAGGGACTGCTGATTCTGGGCAACAGGAACTAGCCTGGGCTGGGGTTCCCACAGCGCCTGCCTCTTCTGGGACAGCTGGCTCAGGGCATGGGGGCCCAGAGGCTTTTAAGTCTCTCCTGGGGGTGGGGACAGGCCTAGGCTGGAGGTTCCACCCCATCTGCCTTCTCCAGTATGGCTGGCTCAGGGCATGGGGGCCCTGAGGCTCTTAAGTCTCTCCCAGTGGCAGGGACCAGCCTGAGCTGGCAGTCCTGCACCACCTGCCTTTTATGGCATGGATGGCTCAGGGCGTGGGGGCCCAGAAGCTCCAAACTCTCTCTAAGTGGTGGGGAGCAAGCTGGACTGAAGTCCTGTGGCGAGTAGTTCCTGCCTGTTCTGGCACGGATTTGGGCCTTCTGTCGTTACTTCTTAATAGTTGCAAGTTGGTCATTCTGTGGGAGCAAGCAACACCAGGAACCAACTGCTCTGCCCTCTTGACCAGAACTCCCATGAAGAATTTAAATAGGTATTTTTCCAAAGAAGATATATACAAATGGACGGTAAGCATGTGAAATGATGCTCAGCATTATTATTCATTATGGAAGTACCACTTAAAATCACAATAAGGTCTTACATTTTAGAGTTTTATTTTAAAATGATTTTTGTGTATAATGTAAGAGAATGGTCCAATTTCATTTTTTTTTTTGCATGAGGATATCAAGTTTACCTAACACCATTTATTGAAGAGTCTATCCTTCCCCCATTGTGTATTCTTGGTTACTTTGTCAAAAATTAGTTGACCATGCATGCATGGGTTTATTTCTGGGCTTTCTATTCTGTTCCATTGGTCTATGTGTCTGTTTTTATGCCAGTAACCATACTGTTTTGATTACTATAGCATTGTATAATATAGTTTGAAATCAGGAAGTATGATGCCTCCAGCTTTATTCTTTTTGCTAAAGACTGCTTTAGCTATTGGGGGTCTTTTGTGATTACATACACAATTTGATTTTTTTTCTACTGAAAAAATAGAAAGATAAATGTTGGTGATGATGTGGAGAAAGGAGAATCCTTGTAAATGGTTGGTGGGAATGTAAATTGGTACAACCATTATGGAAGAGCATAGAAGTTCCTCAAAAAATTAAAAATAAAACCACCATATGATCCAACAATTCTACTTCTGAGTATATATTTTCAAAGAAAATAAAATTACTATCTCTAAGAGGTATGTGCACTTTCATGTTCTTTGCAGCAATATTCACAATAGCCAAGATATAGAAACAACCCAAGTGTCCATCAACAGATGAATGGATTAAGAAAATGTGGTATATACATACAATGGAATATTATCCAGCCTTTCAAAGAAGGAAATCCTGCCATTTGCAACAACATGGATGAACCTTGAGGACATTAAGCTAAGCAAAATAAGTCAGACACAGAAAGACTAATACTGCATGATCTCAGTTATATGTGGAATCTAAAAAAAGGTGCACTTATAGTAACAGAGAGTAAAATGGTAGTTATCAGGGGCTGGGGCATGGAGGAGAATGGGAGATACCATACTTCAGTTATACAAAACTATTGAGTTATGCAAGATTATTAGTATTGGAGGTCTAATGTACAGCATGGTGACTATAGTTAATAATAATGTATTGCATACTTGAAATTTGCTAAGAGATTAGATCTCAGATGTTCTCACCACACACACACACACTCAGACAGGTAATTACGTGAAGTAATGGATATGTTGATTACCTTGATTGTGCTAATCATTTCACAATGTATACATATATCAAAACATCACATTGTACACCCTAAATATATATAATTTTTATTTGTCAATCGCACCTCAATAAACCTGGAAAAAAGAAACCATTTCACACCTACTATGATGGCTATAATTTTTTAGAAAGGAATAACAACAAGTGTTGTTGAGGATGTAGAACTCTCATATACTGCCAGAGGGAATGTAAAATGGTGAAGCCACTTTAAAATAACAGTTTGGCAGTTCTTCAAAAGGTTAAACATAGATTTATTGCAGGATTCAGCAATTTCACTACTAGATATACATCAAAGATAATTAAAAATATATTTCTACACAAAAACATGTATACAAATGTTCATAGCAGCAATATTCATAATAACCAAGAGCAGAAATAACCAAAATGTCTGTCAACTGATGAATGGATAAACAAAGTGTGGTATATTATTCAGCCATAAAAGGAATAAAATACTGATTTTAGGCTACAGTATGGATGAACTTCAAAACATTATGCTAAATGAAATAAGCCAAACACAAAATGCCACATGTTGTATGGTATCATTCTTATGATGCGTCCAGAAGAGGCAAATGTACAAAGACATAAAGTAGACCAGGAGTTGGAGAGAGGGGTAATGAACAGTGGAGATGAGGTTATATATAGAGAGAGAGAGTTGGGCCTTTAAGAGGTGATTAGACTGTGAAAGCTGCTCCCTTTTTAATGCATTAAGGTGCTCATAAAAGAGGCTTCATGCAGCATTTGGTCAGCTTCCCTTCTGCCTGGTGCTGTGTGAAAATGCAGTAAGAAGGCCCTCATCAGACCAAATGCCAATACCTTGCTCTTGGACTTCCCAACCTCCAGAACTATGAGCAATAAATTTCTATTTTTTATAAATTATCCATACTCTGGTATTGTTATAGCAGAAAAAAAGTATATATATATAATATTTACACACACACACACACAGAATCCTCAAAAAGTTTATGGAAAAATTTGTATAAGGGTACTTCAAAAGTTCATGGAAAGATTCATATTATCTTTTAATTCTATTTTTCCATGATCTTTTTGAAATACCCATGTACAGAGAGAGAAGAGAGGAGAGAGAGAAAAAATTCTCAGTCATATGGTAACTTTATGTTTAATTTTTTGAGGAATTGTGAGACTGTTTTCGAAAGCAGCTGCACCATTTTATATTCTCATTAGCAATGTGTGAGGATTCCAATATCTCCTCATCCTTGTCAGCACTTATTATCGTCTGATTTTTTTTCTTAGAGCTAACGCACTGGGTGTGCAGTGGTATCTTACTGTGTTTTCGATTTGCATTTCCCTGATAATTAATGATGGTGAACATTGTTTTTCATGTGCTCACTGGCAATTTGTATATGAAACTGTCTATTCAAGTCCTCTACTCATTTTTAAATTAGATTGTCTTTTGACTATTGATTTGTTAGAGTTCTTTATATACTCACATTCTGGATACTAGATTCTTATAAAATGTAGGATTTGCAAAAAAAAAAATTTGTCCCATTTTTGGGTTGTCTTTTCAATCTTTTGATAGTATTTTTTGAAGCACAAAAGTTTTTAATTTTGATAAAGTCCAAATTATATTTTTTCTTTTGTTGCATATGCTTTTGGTGTCATATCTAAGAAATGATTTTCTAAGACTTACTCCTATATTTTATTCCAAGTGTTTTGTAGCTTTACTTCTTTCTTACATTTAGATCTATGACCATTTTTAGTTACCACATGTAATTAGTATAGCTTTGTAGTAAGTCGTGAAATTGGGAAGTGTGAGTTTTCCAACTTTGTTTTCCTTTTTTTTAAGAAATTTTTTTCTTTTCTGCATCCCTTGAATTTCCATATGAATGTTCGGATCTGCCTGTCAATTTCTGCAAGAAAGGTTCCATTCCAATGTTGTCTTAGGGTTTATAGTAGGTTTTTTCAACCTCAGCATTGTTGACATTTTGGGCTAAGTAATTATTTGTTTTGGGGAATATCCTGTACACTTTAGAATGTTTAACAGCATCCTTGATCTCTGTCCAATAGACACCAGTAGTACCCCCTCCAGTTTTGGAAACAGAAAATGTCAGATATTGCTGAATGTCCCCTGGGGGTCAAAAGCACTGCTGATTGAGAACCACTGGTTTATAGTTTACATCTTTAACATAACAATCTACCTTCAAGTTATATTATACCACTTCATGTATTATATAAAAACTTTACAATAGTATACATTCATTTCTCCCTTTAGAACTTTATGCTATTGTTATCATACATTTCGCTTGTGCATGTTATAAGCACCACAACACATTGTTGCTGTTTTTGTTTAAATGGTCAGTTATCTTTCAAAGAGATTTAAATAATAAGAAAAAATTCATACATGCTTGATCACGTACGTAGTTACCACTTCCAGTCTTGTTCTTTCTTTCTTCTTTCATTTCTTTTCTTTCCTTTCCTTTCCTTTCCTTTCCTTTTCCTTCTTTTTTTTTTTTTTTGGTGGCTGGCCAGTACAGGGTTCAAACCCTGGACTCATATTTTCATCTACTATCATTTTTTTTCTACTTGAAGAAAAGATGACCTTTTTTTGTAGTGCAGAACTGCTGGTGATGGTTTATTTCAGCTTTTGTATGCCTGAAAGTCTATATATATTTTTTTGAGCAATATTTTGATGACTATACAATTCTAGATTGAGAGTGTTCTCTTTTATTTCTTTAAAGATGTCGTTTCACTGTCTTCTGGCTTGTTCCTTCAAGAAATCTGATGTCAACCTTACCATTGTGCCTTTATATAACTTTTTTTTCCCCATTGCTGCTTGTAAGATTTTCTTTTTACACTATTTCTAAGCAACTTGAAATGATGTGCTTGGTGTAGTTTTCATGTTCCTTGTACTGTGAATTCATTGACTTTAGACCTGTGTGCTTATATTTTTCATTAAATTTGGAGAAAACTCAGCCATTATTTCTTCAAATATTTTTTCCTGCCACCACTCCCACCCAATCCTCTGCTTTGGAGGGGCTCCAAATACACATATATTGGGTTGCTTGAAATTTTCCCACAATTCACTGATACTCTGATCTTTCAGTCTTTTTAAAATCTTGTTTCATTTTGAATATTTTTCTATTGCTGTATTCAAGTTCATTAATCTTTTCCTCTGCAATTGGTAATCTATCATTAATCTAATACAGCAGTTATTTCATTTCAGATATAATAGCTCTCATTTCTACAAGTTTGATTTGGATTCATTTTATATTCCCCATGTCTCTACTTACTATGTTCAATCTCTCCTCCAGTTTATTGAGCGTTTAAAATAAAAATATTTATAATGATTTTTTTAAAGGTAAGACAATGCACAGAATTATGAGCAGTGGTACACTACCTGGCTCACTGGTCAGGGACCTGGAAGAAAAAAGCTTTAAAGATTGCAGACAAAGAGTCTGGAATCTGGATAAACATAGCAGTGGTTACAAAGTGCGAAGATCTTTGTATCACATGTTAATGATCACCAGAGAGTGTCTACCATGGAAGAGGCACTAAAAAAAACAAGTACAGTAAATGACTTGGTCAATTGACATTAGCCAGCCATTTCAATGCTGGTGTGTTGACCACATAAACAAAGTGGTCTTAGTGGCAGAGGAAGAGACTAAATATGGAAACAACAGCGTTGACTTATATTTGTCAAGACTGATCTGGCTACCATCAGCACTGAATCGCCAACTTGCCAGCAAGTGAGACAAACATGGAGCTTCTGGCTTGGCATCATTACTTCAGGTGTCCAGCTGACCATTTGGTGACAAGTTGACCCCAGTGAGCCACTTCTATCCTGGATGTACCAGCAGTTTGTTTTCACAGCAATGAACATATATTCCTGGTATAGGTTTGCCTTTCTTAACCACAGGGTCTCAGTCAACATTGATAGATATCTGAAATCTTACAGAGTATGTGATCAATTGCCATGTGATACCACATAACATTGCATTAGATAGGGGATTCATTTTACAGAAGTGTGCCTACGATGATGGAATCTACTGGTTCCATACCTTACAACATCACCCAGAAAACTGATGTTTTCACAGAGTAGTGGAATTGCCTGCTGAAGAACAGCTGAAGCACCAACTCAGAGTCAATATTCTGTTAGGATAGGTTCCTGTTCTCCAGAATGCAATGTATTCATTGGATCAAAGAACTTTAGATGATGTATGTCCTCAGTAAGAAGAATGTATGGGTTCAGAAACAAAGGAGTGGAAGCAGGAATAGCCACATTCACCATCACTTCCAATGACATATTGATGGACTTTGTGTTTGCCATCCCTGCAATTCTGAACTTTCTAGTGTTAGAGGTCCCTGGTCCTGAAGGGAGCTTACTTTAGCCCAATATTTCTCAATCTTGCCACTATTGATATTTGGGGCTGGATAATTCTTTGTTGTGAGAGCTGTCCTGTGCATCATAGGATATTTAATAGCATTCCTGGCTTCTACCCATTAGATGCCAGTAGGACACCCTTCCCACTGTGACAAACAAAAATGTCTCCAGATATTGCCAAATGTTCCATTGGGGACCAAACCATCCCATATTGAGAATCACTCTAGCCAGTGAATTAAAGAAGATTTGTACTGAACTACAATTTGTGGCTGTGACCTGGCCATTTTGATCTCCTTGTGTCCAGGGACCAGCAGACAAGAAAATTCACCATCTTAACTTGGTCGATTGACCCTGATTATCAGGAGGAGGTAAGGCTGCTGTTACACAATGGAAATGGGGAGGAATGATCAGGGGGTCAAGCAGTCTCTGAGCAGAAACAGCTGCTAGGTTGCTTTGCTACTCTGTCGGAGATTTGGCCAGTAAGGAGACGACATGCTCAAATGGATATACATCTTTATTATTTTTATAGACAGCATAAGCAAGATGACATGTCAGCGCCCCACGTTCTTAATCCCACAGGACAACACTGAGTCATAGGTGTCAAATGACAGGTAACATGACCGGGAGGTCACTCAGTTGTGGAGGAGACAATTCTAGAGTGTAGCTAAGTGGTGTTATACCTGCAGCTGTATACTAAGGAGGCCAAGGTGGATAATCCCATGCTTCACTGGAACCAGGGAGGGAGATGAGAACCTGATTCATGGCACCCTCCCACAAGGTAGAGAAGCTGATGAGAAATAGCCTTATGAGAGCTCCTCACTAGATTGCTTTCTTGCCATGTTCCTGGAGAATCACAGAGTGTTCTTCCAGGGTTTAGGGTTAGACAGATTGAGCACTGCCTACATGGTCTACACAGATATATTCAAGGTTGTCAGGGTGCCATGGTTGAGCTGTTTGCCTACAGTAATGCATGTAAAACACGCATTATGATACTTCAATGGATACTGATCCATTTGAAGATTTCTAGATACTACCTTTCCCAGTTATGACTGTAAATAGAAACATACAGCAATCCCTGACTAAGAAGGATATGATGATGGAGATTCAGGCCCCTCGAGGAGGAAGGTCTGGGTCATACCACTAGCTAAGCCACTGAGTCAGCAGAGGTGATAACTAGGAGTGGGGAGAATTTAGAATAGATAGTAGAGGAGGGAGATGATAACTCTCAATTGTGAACCCCAAACCAACTGCTGTAATATTGGTTTTAGTTTGTAACACTTACCTCCTTCTTTTAAGTTTTCCCTCAGGAGGAAAGGCCATCTGGAGTCCTGTAGAAGCTGCTTCCCAGATATATAGAGAGAAACATATCCAAGTGGCACAAGCGGGGTACTGTGGTGAACACAGAGATGCACTACCCAGATCTCTCCTCAAGGAAGAGCTTCCTGCTCAGCTCTGAAGAGGGAAGTCACCAGACCGGATGTAGCTGTCAGCTTCTTCAGGGTGTGCCTTAGCTGCAGAGTCTCTGGCCAAGCTATGGCCTTCCTGGGGCAGTTCACATCTAGTGACTGAGTGAGCTTGACATGGGACCTCTCTGGTTGGCAATATTCATTCTAGAGCTATTTGCTGGATTATCCAACCTTTTGTTTGGCCTACATCGGCTGTCGACTTCTCCATTGGCCCAATTCTTCTTCATACCCCTTTTACAAGTGTTGATCCCTAACAAACATCTTGCACCCTCAACTGCATCTAAGTATCTGTTTCTGGAAATCTCTAACTGCAACACCAACCCTGACGTTCAGACCCTGTCAGTCCATTTGTGCTGCTACAGCAAAATACCACAGACTGGGTAACTTATAAACAACAGAAATTTTTTCTCACAGTTCTGAAGTCTGGGAAGTCCAAGATTGAGGTGCCAGCATTCAGTGTCTGATGAGGGCCTTCTTGCTGTGTCCTCCATGGCAGAAGGTAGAAAGGCAAAAGGGCCTAGCTAGTTCCCCTGAGCCCTTCTATAAGGGAAGAGCCCTCATGACTTAATCACCCCCAAAAGGCCCCACTTTTTAATACGATCACATGGAGTCTTAGGTTCCAACATATGAATTTTGGAGGGATGAATACATTCCAACAATAGCAAACCCAGATTTTGAGGAAACAGTATATCTTATTATGTCAAAATATACTCTACGTTGTCAGTTTTAGTGACATATATTTGTTTGTGATAGTATAATACTTTTAATGTCAGTATGAATTTGTAATGATATCTTTTCTCTCATTCCTTACAGCAGTAATTTGTGTCTTTTCTCTTTTTTTACTAATGAATCTGGCTGGGTATTTATCAATTTCATTCATTTCCTTAAATAATCTGGGATCTTGCATTTTTTTATTATGACAATCTCAACCTTTTACTTGTGTTGTTTAGATCATTATATATGTGATTATTGATATGGTTATGTTTAAATCTACCATGTTGTTGTTTGTTTTCTGTTGGGGCCATCTGTTCATTGTTCCCCTTTTCTTCTTTTTCTGCCTTCTATTGGATTAACTGAGTTTTAAAAATGATTCCACTTTACCCGCTTTATTGAATTATTAGCTATATTGCCTTGTTTGCTTTTCTTAGACACCACTTTAGGGTTATAGTAGATATCTTTAATTTATCACTGTCTACCTTCAAGTCACACTTTATGTGTACTATAGAAACTTTAAAACAATATATTTCCGTTTTCATCTTTGTGCTATTGCTGTCATACATTTTTCTTCTACAAGTTATAAACACACTACATTGTTACTATGTTTGCTTCAACCAATTACTTTTGTTTCTTTTGCATCACAACTTTTATTTTATTATTATTTTAATTTTGATTGAATCATAATTGTTTATACATACTTCGGGGGTTCAACGTCAACATACGTTGATAAAATCAATATTACTAGCATATATATTGTTACAAATCATACTTATTCTTTATGCTCCTTGTCCAATCTCTTTCCATCCACCTCTCTCTCCCCTTCCCCCCTCTAATTACCCTAGATTTCTTCTCTCTTTCTGAAAGAGTAATGGTTACTCTGTTGATTTGTTGCCTAGATGATCTATCCAATGCTGAGAGGTGTGTTTCGGTCCCCCAATATTATCATAGAGCAGATGCTTCTTCTGTCACTCTGGAATGAGGTTTGTGGAGAGACACATCTTCTTTTCTTTGGTCTCTGTTGGTCACTCTCCTTGTGTCAATGCACTCCAGTGGCTGGCAGACCACCTGCATAGTGATTGTGGAGTCTAGCCGCTTTCGTGGGAGCCATGGTTATTGTGGTGGCTGTGGTGGGCCACCCACATGGAGGTGATGTTTTTGGCATGCTCCTTACCTAGTTGGTGGTGGTGATGGCAGTGTGCCTGGTTGTGGGAGGGGGTCCAGCCTCCAGTTCCATGCCTCAGGATCCCAGGCAGGCCCTGTGGCACTGGTGATGTGCCTGGTTGTAGAGGGGGTATTTAGTCTCTGGCTCCATACCTCAGGCCCTGGGTGGGCCCTGTGGTGCTGGTGGTGTGTCTGGCTGTGGATCAGGGGCTCCAGTCCCTGGATCCACGCCTCAGAACCCCAGGAAGGTCCCGTGGTGCTGGTGGTGTGCCTGGTTGTCCCCCCTTTCTGTCTTGGTAGCCCAGGGGACTTCCAGTCCTTCTAGGTGTGATAGGTGTTCTTTGGTGAAATGAGACCTTTGCTAGTTAATATCAAACTTTGTCTCTGGTTTGGGGTTCTCTGTTTTTCTTCAGTTCTGTGTTGGATTATTTGCTGTTCTCATCACTTAAACTCTGTGCTGGAACTAATTTGTTGTCCTTTGCTTACTTCTAAAGTGGGGGGATTCCCTGTGGGGACTAGTACTTGAGCTCTGTGGTTGAGCTAAATTGCTGCTTTGCTGTTGATTCCCTGGTAAAGGCTTTTTGTGCAGTTCATGTTTTAATAGTTGACTTTATAGGACTTCTGGGTTTAGTAAAATCCAATGCACCTGGGTTGTGTAGAAACACTGGTCTGGGCCTGAGTCTTTTAATCAAACTGAACCCTATGCAATTCTATATTCCTGACCAGTCTCCTCTGAGTAGTCCTATGCTGACTGGAGGGCAGAACAGCTGTCTTTGCTGTGTCCCAGTGTTCTCCCAGTGGGCCCATCTCCCCTAACACCTGTGCTGCAAACACTTCCCATGGGACAGGATGTATGCCAGTCACTTGCAATGACTCACCAGCCTCTGAGTGGCTCCTTATTTTTCAGTTGTTGTGGCTCCTTGTTCCTATGTGGGTCCATGGGAACCCTATTAGTGGTCTTGCTGGCCTGGGGGCCACCAAGGCCCTCTTCTCCCCTGCCGCCTCCATGCAATTTCATCCAGAGGGCAAAGATGCAGCTTTTGCTGGCTCCTGCTCCATGTGCTCAGCAGCTCCAGCCTGGAAGCAGCCAGGGCTTGAAATAGTTAGAGAGGTTTTTTCTTTCTCCCATCGTGGCTTCTCTGGCCTTCATGCAGGTCTCTCCTCCTCTTCCCCTGAACTCTAGTGACCCCAGCTTGGCTGTTGTTACTTTTTAATGGTTTTAAATTAGTTGATGTGTGGGAGAGAGTGACATTGGGGACCGTCTATTCTGCCATCTTGTCCAGAAGTGTTGCATCATGACTTTTAATAGATACATAGTATTTCTGAGTATGGATGTATCAGAACTTATTTAACCAATTGTGTGTTAAGCTTGTTGCGTGTTTTTTCCTTAATATTACAAGTGATATAGCAATGAGTATTCTTGTGCAAAATTTCTTTGCATATTTCTGATTATTTATTTCAGTTACTTTTTATTGTAGTAAAAATGCATATAATTTATCATCTCAACCATGTTTAAGTGTTTAGTTCAGTAGTGCTCGGTGCAAGGGTACTTCAAAAAGTTCATGGAAAAATAGAATTGAAAGGTAATGTGAATCTTTCCACAAATGTTTTGAAGACTCCTCATATATTCATATTGTTGTGAAACGGGTCTGCAGAACTTTTTTATCTTGCTAATCTGAAATCCTATACTCATTAAACAACAACTCCCTTTTTCCCCTCCCTCCAAGCACTGGTAACAACCATTCTACTTTCTGTTTCTATGAATTTGACTACTGTAGATACCTTATATAAGTGAAAGAATATAGTGTTTGATTTTTGTGGGTGTCTTATTTCACTTATCATAATGTTCTCAGGGTTCATCCATGTTGTAGCATGTGAAAGAATTTCCTTCCTTTTTAAGGCTAAATAATGTCTTATTGTATGTATAACCATACTTTGTTTATCATCCATCTGTCAATGGACATTTGGGTTCCTTCCGCCTCTTAGCGATTGTGAATAGTACTGCTATGAACATGAGTGTGCAAATATCTCTCAGAGTCCCTGATTTCAATTCTTATAGATATATGCCCAGAAGTGGGATTTCTGGATCATATAATAGTTATATTTTAAAATTTTTCAGGAGATTTTAGACTGTTTTCTATAGTGATTGTACCATTTTACAGTTCCCACCAACAGTGCATAAGGGTTCCAATTTCTCTGCATCCTCACCATCACTTATTTTCTGCTTTTGTGATAGTAGCCATCCTAAAAGGTGTGAGGTGATACTTCATTGTGGCTTTGATTTTTATTTCTCTGATGATTAGTGATGTTGAACATCTTTTCATAATGTTTGTTGGCCATTTATATATCATCTTTGGAGAAATGTGTATTTAAGTCCTTTGCCCATTTTTAATTGGGTTATTTGATTTTTTGTTACTGAGTTGTAGGACTTCTTTATATATTTTGGATATTAACCCCTTATCAGATATATGATTTGCAAATATTTTCTCCCACCCTTTAGATTGGCTTTTCACTCTGTTGATTGTGTACTTTGATGCAAAAAGATTTTAAATTTGATGTAGTCTCATTTGTCTATTTTTACTTTTGTTGCCTGTGCTTTTGGTGTCCTATCCAAGAGGTCATTGCCAAGTACTATGTTATGAAGCTTTCCCCCTATATTTTCTTCTAGGAGCTTGTTTTAAGTCTTATGTTTGGGTCTTTAATACATTTAGACTTAGCTTTTGTATACGGTGTAAAATAGAGATCCAATTTCATTATTTTGCATGTAGATATCTAGTTTTCTCAATACCATTTGTTGAAGAGATTGTCCATTCCCCATGGAGTGGTTTTGGTGCCCTTGTCAAAGATCATTTGACTGTATATCCAAAGACTTGTTTCTGGGATCTGTATCCTATTCCGTTGGACTATCTGTCTGTCTTTATACTAGTGCCACATTTTTTGATTAGTATATCTTTGTGATATATTTTGAAATCAGGAAGTGTGAGTCCTCCAACTTTGTTCTTCTTTTTCAAAATTGTTTAGCTATTCAGGGTCCTTTAAAATTCCATATGAATTTTAGGATAAACTTTTTCAGTTCCTCAAAAAATGCCATTGGGATTTTGATAGGGATTGCATTGAATCTGTAGATTGCTTTGGGTAGTATGGACAGCTTAACAGTATTAAGTCTTCCAAAACATAAACACAAGATGTCTTTTCATTCATTTGTGTCTTCTTTAATTTCTCTCATCAATGGTTTGTAATTTTCAGTGTGCAAATCTTTCACCTCTTTTGGTACACTTATTCCTAGGATTTTTATTCTTTTTGATGTTGTATGAGTCCGTTCCTGTTGCTTATAACAAAATACTTGGAACTGGGTAATTTATAAAGAAAATGAAATTTATAGCTTGCAGTTTCTGAGGCTGAGAAGTCCAAAATCCATCTGGTGGTGGCAACAGCGACCCAGGGGTCTCACATTGCAAGATAGTGGAAGCAGAGAGAGCAGAGAGACTGTCCTCTTCTTTTAAAGCCCTCAGAACTACACCCTTGACCACCATGTTTAATCCATTCACTACCACATGGTCCTACAATGCAATCGCCTCTTCAAGGCTCCACCTTTCATTTACCATAATAGGATTTCCCACCCTCTTAACAGTCACAGTGGGGGCTTAGTTTCTAATACATAAAACTTGGGGGACATAATTCAAGTTTCAATGAGTTTTGGGGGGACATAATTCAATCCTCTACATTCCACCCCTGGCCCCCCAAAACTCATGTCTTCTTCTCATGCAAAAATTCATTTTGTCCCCAAAGTCTTAACTTGTTTCATCTCAGAAGTCCAAAGTTCAAAGTCCCATCTGTGATATCAATATGTTATCTACTTCCAAGATACAATGGTGGGACAAACATAGGGTATATGTTCCCATTCCAAAAAGGAGAAATAGGCCAAAGGAAAGGTGTAACAGATCCCAAACCAGCCCAAAAACTCAGCAGGGCAGTCATTAAATCTCAAAGCTGGTGAATCTTGTAACTTGACTCCGTGTTCAATGTCCTCTGCACACTGGTGTGGGGTTGGGTCCCCAAGTCCCCTGGCAGATCTGCTTTTGTGGCTTTTCTGGTCTCGGGTGATGCTTTAGCTCTCGCAGGCTGGCATTGGACACTGGTAACTCCACAGGTCTGGCTTCTCCATGGTGGTCCCACTCTCATGGCTCCACTAGGCATGGCGCTGATGGGGTTTCTCTGCTGCACCTCTGACCCCACGTTTCCACTGGTTATTACTCTAGTGAAAGTTGTCTGTGGTGGCTCTACCCCTGCAACAGATCTCTTCCTGGGCCCCCAGGCTTTTCCATACATCCTGTGAAATCAGGTGGAGGCTCCTAAACCTCCACAGCTCTGGCATTCTGCCAGCCTGAAGACTTAACACCATGTGGACACCACTAAGGCTTCTGGCTTGTATCTTCCAAAACTGAACGTCCAACTACACCTGGGACCAATTTAGCCATGGCTGGAGCTGCTGATGTTGAAAGAGTGCTGGTGTTGGAAGCAGCTTCCTAAGGTGGCCATGGGCAGTGAGCCTGTGGAGGGCACCTCAGGCCTGTTCCCCAAGACCATTCTATCTCCCCAGGTCTTTGGGCCTGAAATGGAAGCATTGGCCCCAGAGGCTTCTGCAATGCGTTCAGGGCCCATTTCCCCTTCTCTTGATAATCCCATAATTTTGTGTTAATCTTCTTAACACCATTGAATTTTTCTTCTGAAAATGCTCTCTGCTTCTCTCCCACTTGTCCATACTGCAAACTTTCCAAGTCTTTCCAAGACTGCAAACTTTCCAAGTCTTTCCAAGACTGCAAACTTTCCAACTTTTTCCCTTTTAAAATCTGGTTTTATGTCATGCCTTTGCCACCATAACTCAGCACAGGCTGCTGCAAGTAGCCATGCAACTTCCTTAATGCTTTGCTGCTTGGAAATTTCTTCTGCTAAACATTCTGGTTCAGAACTTTTAAGTCCCACCTTCCACAAACTCGTAGAGCATGGACACAATGAAGCCAGGTTCTTGCCAGTTCACAGCAAGAGTGATCTTTGCCCAAGTTTCTGAAAAACTCCTTCTTATTTCTATCTGAGACCTCCCTAGAATGGTCTTTACAGTCCTTATTTCTATCAGCATTCTGCTTGCCACCATGTAACCAGTCTCTAAGACATTCCAAAACTTCTATCATCTCTTTGTCTTTTTCTGAGTCCTCCAAACTCCTCCAAACTTTGCCTAACACCCAGTCCCAAAGGTGCTTCCACATTTTCAAGTATTTGTTATAATCAACACCCCACTCCTCATACCAATTTTCTGTATTAGTCCGTTCCTGTTGCTTATAACAAAATACTTGGAACTGGGTAATTAGTAATGAAAATGAAATTTATTGCTTACAGTTTCTGAGTCTGAGAAGTCCGAAGTCCATCTGGTGGTGGCAACAGTAAACCAGGGGTTTTACATTACAAGATGGTGGAAGCAGAGCGAGCAGAGAGACAGACAGACTCTTCTCTCTCTTCTTTTAAAGCCTTCAGAACCATGCCCCTGACTACCAGTTTTAATCCATTCACTACTGCATGGTCCTACAATCCAATCACCTCTTCAAGGCTCCACCTTTCAATTACCATAATAGGATTTCCCAACTTCTTAACAGTCACAGTGGGAGCTAAGTTTCTAATACATAAAACTTGGGGGACACACTTCAAGTTTCAAATGAGTTTTGAGGGGACATAATTCAATCCACTACAGATGCTATTTTACATGAAATCATTTTCTTAATTTCCTTTTCAGATTATCCATTGTTAGTGCATGGAAATGCAACTGATTTTTGCATGTTGACTTTGTATCCTGCAACTTTGCTGAATTTGTTTGTTAATTCTAACAGTGTTTTTTTTTTTTTTTGAGTCTTCAAGGTTTTCTGCACATAAGATCATATTTGTGAACAGAGATAGTTTTACTTTTTCCTCCTCAGTTTGAATGATGCTAGTTTTTAGTAAAAAGTCTTTAGGTAGGTGCTTTCTACTCTTCTTTTACCTTGTCTTTTTATTAGGAATAGTTGCTGAATTTTGTGAAAGCCTTTTTAAGTATATTATTAATATGACCCTGTGGTAGTCTTCTTTAATTCATTTTTGCTATGAATTACATTGATAGATTTATTTGTATTGAACCACCTTTGTATTCTCTGAATATATCCAACATGGTAATAATTTATTATATCTTCAAAATTGTATCAATTCAGAATTCTTTTGGCTGCAAGTAATGGAGAGCCTAACTAAAAATATCTTCAACTATAAAGGCATTGAATTATTCAGCACCACTAGAAGTCTGGAGCAGGTGGTTCCAAGGTCTTTTTAGAAGCTGAACAACATCATCAAGGACCCAAGCTCTCTTACTTTCCCAAACTGTCATCACAAGTATGTTGATATAGTTTGGATATGTTTGTCTCCACAAAGTTCATGTTGAAATCTGTTCCTCAAAGTGGCAGTGTTTGGAGGTGTTTGGGTAATGGGGGCAGATCCCTCACAAATTAATACCCTCTCTGGGGGGCGGGTAGTGGGTGAGTTCTCACTCTAATAGTTCCTGCAAGAGCTGGTTGTTAAAAGGAGCCTGACATTTCTTCTCCCTCTCTCTCTTGCTTCCTCTTGCCATATGATCTCCTTGCACCTGTTGGTTGCCCTGCCATTTTCCACCATGAGTAAAAGTAGCCTGAGGCCTGTGACAGATACAGCTGTCCCAGAATTGTGAGCCAACTAAGCCTCTTATTTTTATAAGTTGCTCAGTCTCGGGTATTCTGTTATAGCAACACAAATGTTCGACTTCTGACAGCTTTTAAGCCTCATCCTCCCTCTTCCCCTTTTGCTTCTCAGCTTGGCAAGCTGATAAGAAAGCCTTGATTCTCCTTCCTTTGGTACTGGCCATGATTCAAACCATACAGGTCCCATCCTGCTCACAGGAACTCTCACCTCAGCCCACCCCCTAACCACCATAAAAATCTGAATCCAGTTTCCTTTCCTTGCTCTCTCAAGCCATTTTCAAATCATCTTAGCATGTCTTCCCTGGTTGCCCCAGAAAGCCACATTATGTAAGCAACTTTCATATCCTCTTCATGTATGTATGGCATCATCAGTCTTGACCTCAAAACCAAATTTTGGGTGGGAGTCCATCCTGTTTTTTTAGAGTGTCCATAAATGGTACTGTGAGCAGGATGCTAAGATGATTACCACCACCAACAGGTGTCTTCCTTCTCTTGCTTTGACTTGCTAATGGACTCTGCCGCCTGACGGTAAGCATGCACTTTGAGCTGCTGCCTCCTGGCTAGCTTGCACCTTGAGTTGTGCTGCTCTGGGCTGCATTTGCTGAGTTCTACTGAGACTATGTTATAAATTTAACTGACCCAAGTCAGAAATTTCAAGCATTGATTGGCATTTAGGGACAGAAGTACAGGATTGGAGGCCTCCTTAAGTAATTCTGGATTGTATGTCTTGGCCCAGACCTATCTGTGTGTTTTAGAATGAATAATCTGCCTTGATTTCAGCATAAGCTGTGACTGATAGTAGGCTCAGGGGAAAGAGTCTTACCCAGAGACTGGTCATGTCTCAACCAAGCATTGGCCACCATTCTATAGAGCACTCATAGGAAAGACTATACCCTGTGCAATACACAGGCCTATTGAGTGGTTGCTTGTGTGAAGGAAGAGGGATAGCTATTTGAGGAGCAGTTGCTATTTGAAGATTTTAATTATTGAGTCCACACTCCTAAAGGCAGAAGGCTTATTAGGACCCTACAAAATGACTTTGTTGCTATTACTGCTAGCACCTATGCCACAACAAAGATCTTGATCCTCAGAGTTATAGGGAAAATCACCCACAGCACCTCTGTGACACAGCAAAGGAATAAATTCAAACCTGAGTATAGCCTGAGGTTCTTAAGTGATATGAAGCAACCATTGCCATGGGAGAGGCCCTAACACTGATGATTCTAATTTGAGACTTTCTGGAGAAAGAAATTTATAAATACAAGAAGAGTAGAGAGAAATTATATTCAATAATTACAAAAAAAAAAAAAGGAAAGAAAAGACAGATAGAAAGTCAGACATGTAGGCAGGCAGGCAGGAAGGAATGTGGATACAGGGGAGGAGACAAAATATTGAAACAGGTTTACAATTTGACCCAATTGGAAATCCAAAATTTACTTAATTTATAAAACAGAAAGATAAACATGTTGTGAATTGCTTTTGCACCTCTACAGCATAGCTTCTGAATTACTTTAATATCTGCTGAAATGCACGAATTGGCAAATCTTCATGGCCTTAATCAATACTTGGGCTCAACTTACAGTAATACCCGGGGATCCCTCTAAATTTGTACAACACACCCCCTGTAATCTTAGGGGAGTTATTGAACATAAAATAGAGGACAAACAGTTATGCCTCACTTTAATTATTAGAACAATTGCCTTGCCTAAATTCCCCATGATTGTAACACCCACTGCCCTAAAATATCCCATAGTGAGCATGGATGCTCTGACCCAGTAGGCACTAAGTTAAAATTAAGTCTTTGGAAATTAAAAATTGGCTTTAAACAAAATGAGGCAACATATACCTTTCCCACTCCCCAACCCCACTAAAATAGTAAATAAGGTCCATTGAAAATTAAAATAGGGCCTTGAAGGATCGTAACCCATTATACAAGACTTATTTAGAAAAGGGGTGATTGTCTAGGGTCCAGCGGCATGAAGCTGGAGACTGGACCCTCCTGCCACAACCAGGCACACCACCAGTGCCACGGGGCCCACCTGGGGTCCTGAAGCATGGAGCCAGGAGCCACCAGCAACTAGGTAAGGAGCATGCCAAAAACATCACCTCCATGTGAGTGGCCCACCACAGCCACCACAATAACCACAGCTGCCATGAAAGCAGCTAGATGCCACAACCACCATGCAGATGGTCTGCCAGCCACTGAAGTGCATTGACACAAGAAGAGTCAGCAGCAGAGACCAAAGGAAAGAAGAGGATGTCTCTCTCCACAAAGCCCAGTGAGAGAAGAAGCATCTGCTCTATGATAATATTGGGGGAACAGAACACACCTCTCAGCACTGGACAGACCATCTAAGCAACAAATCAACAGAGTAATCATGACTCTTTCAGAAGGAAAGAAGAAATCTAGGGTTATCAGACGTGGAAGGAAGGAGGTAGAGGGGGACGGGGAGAGATTGGACAAGAGGCATAAAGAATAAGTACAATTTGTAACAATATATATGCAAGTAATATTGATTTGATCAACATATGTCAACATTGAACCCCCAAAATATGTATAATCAATTATGATTCAATAAAAATTTAAAAAAAGAAAAGGGGTGATTGTTACCACTGATCCTCCACTTAACAATACATTTTGGCCTGTTCTTAGTCTTGGAAAGAACTAATGGTGACTCACAGTAGATTACTGCAACCTCAATGCTATGGCCCCATACATTAAAACCTTATACCCCAAACTGTTGAAATTACTGACACCATCCAATCAGCAACTGGTAATTATTTTGCTGTAATAGATTTGGCTAATATGATTTGTTCAATGCCTATTTTTAACAACCTCTCAGCTGCAGTTTTCCTTTTCCTCCTAATGGACATGATACATCTTTACCCAGATATCCAATGGGGTACCTCAGCAACCTTGCTATTACACCGAATTTTTGCAGACATAATTTTAACTACATCCAACTTTCTCCAGGGGCACAGGTCTGATATTATATTCATGATGTTCTCTTCTAAGGATATTCATTTGACACACTCACTCAGAACATACAGATACCCACAAAGGAGACTGAAAGAATGGATGAGCTATTGCCTCACATAGAGCAAGGCCCCACCAACTCTGTAAATTCCTGAAAATTATTTGGCAAAACAAATGCTGCTCCATCCCTGACACTGTCAAGAAATAGCTATTTACCCTCCCAGCCTGTAAAATGTAAAAATAAGTCCAACATCTTTCAGGACTTTTGGGTTCTGGGGTAGCATATTCTTCCTTTACAAGTTTCATTTAACCCCAGTTATGTGGTTATTCGCAAGACAGCCCACCTTGAATTGGACCACTCCAACAAACGGCTCTAGATTCTATTCAAATTGCAGTACAACAGCCCCGCCTGTTAGTGCCCCCCATCAGACTCCTTTCATGGTGGAGGCTTCAATAACCTCCTCTCATGCCTCCTGGAGACTCTAGACCACCAATAATAGCCATAAGTTGCTTATGGCTTCTGATACAAAAAAACTGCCCCCCTCAGCCCTGTGCTATATGTCACTAGAGCAGCAATTGCTGACCGCATACTGTACTTTCCTGGAAATACAGGCCCCACATGCCTTGAGCCCATGGCCCTCCATACCCTGATGTCCACTATGCGCTGAGTAATGGAAGCAGCACCTCACAAGATTGCCATGGCTACCAAGGCCTTTTTGCTACAGTACGGAACCTAACATAGGCCCTGTGGCATAGTATACTTGCAGGAGGGAGTGGACTCCCATGACCTCAGTTCCTTGCCAGATTTTATGATGCTGGAGAAAGTCACTCTTCAACAAGACCCATTAGCTACCTGGAGAGCACTCTGAGATCAAATGAGTGAACAGCAATGGAAATTTGTACATTTTACAGATAATATTGTCACCATTGCATGTAATTGGAGCTCAGTATAGAGCTACTGCTTTTCATCCCTCAACCAGGAAATTCCTGATAAAAGATGGGACTCAGGTGTCAACCCAATAGGCCAAACTTCAGGCAGGCATCTTAGCACTGCTTTCCCTGGCCAAAAATCATCCCCATCTGCACCATTTTACAGATTTTTGGGCCATTGCCAATGGTCTGGCTCTCTGGTCTGGCTAATGTCAGCAACAATAATTCCTTGTCCAAGGTTACCCCCTTTGGGGTAAAAACTCTGATAATCCACTGCCTCATAGATACCCAAAATATTAATCAAGGTCACACATGCCTGTACATATACCTAAACCACAATACAAGGCCTCACCAATACACTCCTTCTTTCCTCTTTGGAATTCCAAACATTACTGATTTTGACCAAGGCACTTACTTCACTTCTTGGAATACACAATGCTGGGCTCTTGAACAAAGCTTTCACCTTCCTCACAGGCTACAGGCTTCAGGCTCATAGGGTTCCATAATGAACTTGCTATTTAAACAAGTTCAAATTCAATAAAATTAAGCATGCTACATTTTTGTCATCACTCAAACATCAGGGGTAAACAATAAAGAGCCTGACTCCATTTTTTGATGTTTGATTGCTAACAGCTTTTAAGTCTCACCCATCACTCTCCCCTTGGGTCCCACACATGGGCAAGCTGATAAGAAAGCCTTGGTACTCGCTCCTTTGGTGCCAACAGGAGTTTCAAACCACACAAGACTCTACTTGCACACAGGAACTCTCACCCCGCCTCACCCCTAGCCACAATTAAAATTCTAAGCCAGTCCTTTGGATGTATACCCAGTAGTGGGATTGCTGGATCATATGGAAATCATGTTGAAGGGACACCTGCACTCCCATGTTCACTGCAGCTCTATCTACAATAGCCGAAATATGGAACCAACCTAAGTGTCCATCGATAGATGATTGGATAAGCAAACTGTATATATACAGAATGGAATACTACTCAGCCATAAAAAGGAATGAATTTCTGCCATTTGCAGCAACATGGATGAGTCTGGAGAAAATTATAAGTGAAATAAGCCTGACAAAGAAACAGAAATACTGCGTGTTCTCACTCCTAACTGGCTGCTAGGAAGGAAGGGAAGGAAGGATGGAGGGGGCAGGGAAGGAGGGAAGAAGGAATGAAGAAAGGAAAGAAAGAAAAGACCACCATAATACATTGAACTTTCAGAAGGAGAGAACGAACCTAAGGATACTAGAGTTGGGGTGAGGGAGGGAGGGGGTTTGGGAAGTGATAGGACCAGCAAAAGGCATAAAGAAATATCATGATTTGTAAGAATATGCCAATAACAAATAAAATTTTAAATTAAAAAAAAAATTCTAAGCCAGTCTCCTTTCCTTGCTCTCTCAAGCCATTTTTGGACCAACCTGGGAGGCTTAGCTGCTGTCCCAAGAAAGCTCGATTATGTAAGTAATCAACATTTTCATACCGTCTTAGTGTGTGTGGTATCATCAGTCTTGACCTCTGAACTAAATTCTGGGTAGGGGTTCACCTTGTTTCTGCATGATGGTCACATGTGTCTGCCATGTCTCTTCTCACAGTCTCAAGGTAACTACTGCAGCTCCAAACAACACATCCTGATACCAGTATCTCAAACATAAAGGATGGGGGCTCATGGGGAAAGGATTTCACTTTATTGGTCCCCTATCTAATCACAAAAGAAAATCTTTCCCTGAAGCCCCCAGCAGATTTCGTATTATGTCTCAATGACCAGCACAGGGTTAAACAGCCACTCCTAAACCAGTCACCTTCAAAAGGGAACAAGTTTGGCTGAAACCAATCATGAGACACTATCCAGACACATCACTGTCTGAGCAATGTAGATTCTGTTAGCAAAGGAGAGAATGGGCTTTGCTGTTGCTTATTAACCAACAATGTCTGCCACAAGAATGTTGATACAGTCCCTTTTCAGATATCTTACGTAGAATTTTTGCAGATATATCATGTTTTGTATTATTTAATTTTGTACACTATTTTTCTAACTGGCTATTAAAATTTAATTGGCTTCACAAAATGAACTGGGGAGCTGTCCATCTTTTCCATGGTGTGGAATATACACCTTTAACTTACAATACTCATCTTTAATTTATCATAATATATCTTCAAAAGTTATACTAGTTCATGAATAATGTAAGAACCTCACCACAAAGAGGTAATATATTTGCGTAATATATTTTTCTCATTGAGTATTATGATGGCTACACAAAATGGCCTGGGGAGCTTTTAATATTTTTCTATTGCTGAACTAGTATACATCACCATAATTGTCTGATTTTTAAAGTTAAGTAGGAATTAACATGAAATCATTTTTCTGCTTTTCATGACTGACTACACTCTATGCTTTTAAAATTTGGAGTAGAGCTCAGACTGGCCAGTTAGCTCAGTTGGTTAGAGCATGGTGCTGATAACACCACAAAAAAAAAAAAAAAAGAGGAGTGCCCCAGGAGTCATGCACTGTTTTCTAGTCATTTCTATATGACTCTCTTTATATGACTCTCTTTTCTCTAATAGATCTCATTCAGGTCCATGGTTGTTAAATATCATCGATTCAATATTAATTTCCAACCCAATTTCTCCCCAACCCAATTTCTTCTCTGTGCTCCAGACCTGTATACCCCAGAAGGCCTACTTAATATCTCCACCCTGGTTGCTAAGATACATCACAAACTACATCTCTGAAAAAGTGATGTGTTAGTCTGTTTCTGTTGCTTATAACAAAGTACACAGAATTGGGTGATTTATAAAGAAAACAAAATTTATTTACTTACAGTTTCTGAGGCTGGGAAATCCAAAGTCCACGGAACACATCTGATGGTGGTAACAGTGACCCCTCACATTGCAAGGCGGTGGAAGCAGAGAGAGCAGAGAGATAGTACCTCATGCACTCTCTCTTTAAAGCCTTCCAAACCATGCCCATGACCACCATTTTTAATCCATTCACTAAGGCATGGTCCTACAATCTAATCACCTCTTCAAGGCCCTACCTTTCAATTACCATAATAGGATTTCCCACCCTCTTAACAGTCACAGTGGGGGCCAAGTTTCTAACACATAAAACTTGGGGAACACAATTCAAGCTTCAATGAGCTTGGGGGAGACATCCAATTCACTACAAGTACTATTGCCTTTTCTTTTCTTTCCCCACTCTTCTCTATCCATCTCAGAAATGGCACCACCATTCACTCAGTCAAATCTAAAAACCAGGGGTCATCCTTGTCTCCTTTCTTTCTCTCAGTCTTTACACACACACCCCATCCAAACAATCTATAACACCTGTCAATTTTGCTCTGAAAATATATTCTCAATCTTTGTCTTTGTGTCCATCTCCTTTAACACCATTTTAGACTAAGCCAAATATTGATCACTTCTTGTTTGGTCAATTGCAACAGCTTCCAAACTATTATCCTTATTTACACTCTTGATCCCATATGATGTCTATTCCATGCAGCATCCAGAGTAAAACTCTCCAGATTTGATGACACTACCATTAGAAACACTACGGTGTCATCCCCTCACACCTAGAATAAAAATTCAATCTTCTTTTTTTTTTCAATCTTCTTAATAATGCTTCTGAGGCCATGCATGATGACACCCTTGTCTATGTTTCCAACATCTCATTCCACTTTCTCCCTAATTTATGCTCTGGTCACACTGAGATCTTTTCTATTCCTTGGAGATTTGAAGTTTTTTCTACAGTGAGGCTTTTGCTACTGGGGTTCTGGATCTCAGCTCAAATGCCATCTTCTCAAAGAGACCTTCACTAAACTCCTTATGTACAGGGGACAACCTTAACTCTCGGTGGAGTCTCTATCTCTCACATTGATGATATATTAACTTGACAGCACATATCACAATTTATAATTACAATAAACATTGCTTATTTACTTTTGTTTCATTTATTATTCCACCAACGGGATATAAACAGCATAAGGACCAGGAACTCTTCAATATTTTCCACCACTTCCTGTCAAGTGAACTTACTGTGTGCTCAGTAACTGTCAAATGAAGAAAAAAATATACATCTGAAAATCAAAGAGAAGCCTAAGTTAGAAATATAGGGTTGTGATAGAGGTAAGAAGAGAGAAAGGGCGTGTTGAGAAGGTCAAGACAGTGCCGCCCCGTGGCTCACTCGGGAGAGCATGGCGCTGGTAGCGCTGAGGCTGTGGGTTCAAATCCCATATAGGGATGGCCAGGTGCGCTCACTGGCTGAGCGTGGTGCGGACGACACCGAGCCGAGGGTTGCAATCCCCTTACCTGTCAAACTTGTCCGCTGAGCAGGGGGAGCTCTGTGGAGGAAGTTTGGTCCCAGAAGGCCTAGCAGCACTTAGGGCTCGTGTCTGTGACGTGCTTCCCGCCTTGCAGCACCACTTAGAGCTCGTAGAGCTCTGTGGAGGACCGTTGGTCCCAGAAGGCGCCTTGCAGCACCACTTAGGGCTCATGTCTGTGGTGTGCTACCCATTGCCTAGGAAGGGGTTAGTATGACGGGGAATTCTTCAGGGCTTCAGTCTCTGTGAGGAAAAGGAGGGGATGGGTGGGGAAGGAGGCCGAGGAGGACTGGACAAGGACTGAAATAGGACTGAGCGGGAAGGTGAGGGGCCCCACGGCTTTAACAGTAGCAGTGGGTCGGCTGATCAGGCCGCGGTGGCCATGGCGATAGACCCCGAGGACTTCAGGAGCAGGTTCCGCCACCGTGAAGTGGTCATGTTCATCAACGAAGAGGTGCTCAGTGATGGCGGCGGCCTGGACTTCTATCCGACCTTCCAGTTGCCGTCCTGGAACGAAATTGAGGACATCCTGCAGGCCATCATGGCCGACTCGCTGGTGCCACGCGCCATCAAGAGGGCCTGTGCCTGGGCTGCGCTGGCGATGAGCCTGCGAGCGGCCATTGGGCAGCGGGAGCAGCAGGTGCGCCTGGTCTGGAAGCTGCAGGAGCGGATGGAGCAGCTTGACGCGGCCGCCTTGGCTATGTCCTCTGACCTGCACCGGCTGCAAGAGGAGCGTGAGGAGGTGGTCTCGCAGCTGCATTGCGCAGAAAGCAGCCTGCGGCAGGTGCTAGAGGAGTGCGACATGCTGTTCCGGCAGCTGCTCCAGTTGGAGAGGTCGGCCCAGGCCCACCCGCTGCCCCAGCAAGTCGTACCCAACTCGGGAGCGCAGCAGCACGGGTCTGAGGGGTGGCTCCTGGATGCACATGAGCCAAGGGAGACGCTGGCTGCAGGATCTCAGCGTGGGCAGGATGCAGAGTCCCGGAGGGAAGAGTCCCGGGTGGCACCCCCGACACGTGTGCTTTATGTGCCAGGACTTCCTAGTCCTTGGGCCCAGGTCATTCAGCCCCCTCTGCCAGTGCCATTCCTTACACCATTCCCAGTGCTATTCCCATACTCACAACTTCCCCCACCCAGAGTAGTCATGGAAGCACAAGTGGTGACAGGAGGTTCAGTCCCACGCCAGTTGCCTACTAGGGTCATCTGCCTACCTGGCCTGCAGTCAGCTGTGATGGGGTCTCAGGAGACAGCCTTCCTGTGGGACCAGATGAGACAAGGCTGGGGGGAAGGTCCTTTGAGATCCCACTTCAAAAACCCCCCTCAGCACAGCCAGAACCAAGGAGGCCCAAGGAACAACAATCTCAGAGACAGATGGCCAGGCTACCAAAAGGTAAGAAAGCCTATGAATCCCCAGCAAGAGGAGAAACTTGCCCCAGACCTCAGGAGGAGGGATTGGGACCGCCCACGGTGTAAAGTGTATTCATTTTTCTTGACACTTGGCCTGCTATAAATGCAAGGAAACCTAGCTACCAGGTGAGGTGGGAAGCCTTGAGCCAAAACAAGTTCCTCACTGAATTCAGTGGAGGTAGAAAAAGAATGGAGACATTCCAAAGGGAAATCAATTTCTGGAGGCCCCCTTTGACCCAAACCTAACTTTTATTTTTTTTAATTTTTATTGGATCAAAATTGATTATACATATTTTGGGGGTTCAACATTGAGATATGTTGATCAAATCAATATTACTAGCATATATGTTGTTACAAATTGTAATTATTCTTTATGCCCCTTGTCCAATCCCACCCCATGCCCCTTTCTCTCCCCCTCCTCCCTCTAATCACCCTAGATTTCTTTTCTCCTTCTGAAAGAATAATGGTTACTCTGTTGATTTGTTGCCCAAATGATCTGTCCAATGCTGAGAGGCATGATCAGGTCCCCCAATACTATCATAGAGCAGATGTCTGTTCCTTCACTATGAAATGGGCTCTGTGGAGACAGACATCCTCCTCCTTTCTTTATCTCTGCTGGTCACTCTCCTTGTGTCAACTCACCCCAGTAGCTGGTGGACCATCTGCGTGGTGGTTGTGGCATCTAGCTGCCTTCATGGCAGCCATGGTTATCGTGGTGGCTGTGGTGGGCCACCCACATGGAGGAATGTTTTTGGCCTGCTCTGTGGTGCTGGCAGTGTGCCTGGTTGTACAGAGTGTCCGATCCCTGGTTCCATGCCCCAGGTCCCTGAGTTGGGCCCGAGGTGCTGGCATGGTGTGCCTGGTTGTGGGAGCAGGGTCCAGTCCCCAGCTCTTTACCCCTGGGTCCCTAGGCAAGCCCCGAGGTGCTTGCGCATTGTGCCTGGCTGTGGGAGGGGGTTTCAGTCTCCTTCTCCATGCCTCGGGTCCACAGCAGGCCCCAAGGCACTGGTGTGGTGTGCCTGGTGGTAGGACGGGGATTCAGTCCCCTTCTCCATGCCCTGGGTCCCACAGCAGGCCCCGAGGTGCTGGCATGGTGTGCCTCGTTGTGGGAGGGGGATCCGGTCCCCTTCTCCATGCCCCGGGTCCCAGGGCAGGCCCCAAGGTGCTAGCATGGGGTACCTGATTGTGGGGGGTGGGTCTGGTCCCCTTCTCTATGCCCTCAGTCCCAGCACAGGCCCTGAGGCACTGGCGTGGTGTGCCTGGTTGTGGAAGGGGGTCCAGTCCCCTTCTCCATTCCTCAGGTCCCCAGGCAGGACCCAAGGCACTGGTGAGGTGTGCCTGGTTGTGGAAGGGAGTTTCGGTCCCCTTCTCCATGCCTCAGGCCCTTGGGTGGGCCCTGAGGAGCTGGCACAGTGTGCCTGGTTGTGGGAGGGGTGTCCAGTCCCCTTCTCCATGGCTCGGGCCCCTGGGCAGGGCCCTGATGTGCATTCCCAGCGTGCCTGGTTGTGGGACGGGAGTCTGGTCCCCAGCTCCCTACCCTGGGTCCCTAGGCTGGCCCTGAGGCACTGGCGAGGTGTGCCTGGCTGTGGGAGGGAAGTTTGGTCCCCTTTGGCATGCCTTGGGCCCCTGGGCGGGCCCTGATGCACTATCCCAGCATGCCTCATTGTGGGAGGGTGGGTCTAGGCCCAACTCCTTATCCTGGGTCCCTGGGCAGGCCCTGAGGTGCTGGCATGGTGAGCTTGGTTGTGGGAGGGGGTCTGGTCCCATACTCCATGGCCCCATTCCCTGGGTGGACCCTGAGGCGCTGGTGTGGTGTGCCTGGTTGTGGGAAGTGGGTCCAGTCCCTGGCTGCTAGCCCCGGGTCCCCAGGTGGGCCCCTAGGCATTGCTGGTGTGCCTGTATGTGGGTGTGGGGTCTGGTCCTTGGCTCCAATCCTTGGGTTCCTGGGTGAGGCCCCAAGGTGCTGCTAGAGTGGTTGTGGGCAGGGGTCCTGCCCCTGGCTCCATGCCTCATGTCCCCTAGTAGGCCCCAAGGCATCCATGATGTGCTTGGGCCAGAACTAAGTTTTTGTCCTTTGCTTGCTTCTAAAACAGGTGAACTTCCTGTGGAAACCAGTACTTGAGCTGTGTGTGGTTGAGCTAAATTGCTGCTTTGCTGCTGTTTCCCTAGGGAAGGCTTTTTGTGCAGCTCAGGGTTTAATGGTTGACCTTATAGGTACTTACGGCTCTCCAGATACTCGGTGCACCTGGGTTGTGTAGAAACTCTGATCTGGGCCTGAGGTTTTTCATCGAACTGCACCCCATGCAATTCTGCATTCCCGACCAGTCTCTTCTGAGTGGTCCTGCGCTGACTGAGGGGCAGGTCAGCTGTCCTTGCTGTGTCCCAGTGTTCTCCCGGTGGGCCCGTCTCTCCCACCGCCCATGCTGCAAACACTTCCCATGGGACAGGCCGTGTGCCAGTCCCTTATGATGACTCACTGGCCTCTGAGTGGTTCCCCTTTTTCAGCTGTTCTGACTCCTTGCTCCTGCATGGGTCCACGGGAACCCTGTTAGTGGTCTTGCTGTCCTGGGGGCCATCAAAGTCCTCTTCTCCCCTGCCACCTCCAAGTAACTCCATCTAAAGGGCACAGCTGCGGCTTCTCCCGGCTCCTGCTCCATGTGCTCCAGCATTAAAGCGGCTGCAGCCTGAAACGCTGAGAGCAGTTTTTTCTTTCTCTCTTCGTGGTTTCTCCCACCTTCATGAGTTCCATAGGTCTCTCCTCCTCTTTACCTGAGCTCCAGAGGACCCAGCTTGGCTGATGTTACATTTTTATAGGTGTAAATTTGTTGATTTGTGGGAGAGAGTGATGCTGGGGACTATCTAATCTGCCATCTTGACTGGAAGTCTCCCCAAAACTAACTTTTATTTACATTATAGATCATTTGAAAACCCATCAAACAAAAAATTTCATTATCCCACCATCAAGCAATAACCATTTTTACTACATTAATATATTTCCACATACAGATCTCTTTCCCCAGTTTCATATTCTATATATATATGTGTGTGTATGTATTTATGTATTGTTTTCAAGAAAGATGAGATTCTATTTGTAAATTATATTTAAAAGGAAAATTTCTCCAGTTGCATTTAAGTTCACAGATGGTCAGCTCTGGATGGCTGCTACTGATTGGTTGACACCCTGAAGAAGCTGAGATTACCGAACATTCTCTTTTCTCCTCTCTGCATTTTTCTTAATCGACTCTCTTCCGTAACACCAGGTCTTTGGCTGGGAATAGCCATGCTTTTAGAACATAAGATGCATTATGTCCTAGGAAGTGCTTTTTCCTTGAGAATGCTATTGTTATGTTGTAAACTGCAGCAGTGTTCACATTTGTTTCTTGATTTATTTTTATAACATTCATAAGTGAGGGCCTGTTCTTTTTATCTCTAAGCTCCAGGAACTCTGTAAGAAGCTGAGGAAGCTCCAGCTCCCAGCATGTGAATCCTCCTCCGGCCCTTCAGCAGCCTTCATCTCAGTGAGACCTCAACTGGCTGGAGCTAAAAGAAAGTATGAAGAAGTCAAGAAGAAGGAGACATCTGCCACAGATTTTGTTAGAACTTAATCTTTCTGTTGGAGAAAAGGGATTGACACAGCAGAGTTCAAAGGGGGTTGGAAGGGCAGTATTAAATTTTAGAGATTACAGCAAGTTTGTTGATTTCATTCATTAATTTATTGAGTGAATAATTACTGGTGGCCTAGTATGTGTTAGGAACTACAATTATGTGTTATAATCTGGTGCACACATTATAATCCAATTGAAGGAGTTTGATTAGATGACAGGAGAGAGCCTATTTTGAGATACAGTGTAGATCAGGGGTGTCGTCTTCTCCTTGCAGGTAGTGTGGCCTTGGGTAAACCCAATTGAAATAACATCCAGATCCATTCTTGCAGTTCTGGGGGCAGCGGGAAAGAGACTTTCATGAATGGACTTGAGTAACCAAACTGCTCATCTCATTAGTCCCAATGGAGACAAATGAGCAGTGGCAAAGATCAGGAAAGTGTCCTCATGAAAGTACAGGCAGGACTTTTCTGATCCTCTGTTGATTTCCTCCCTTGAGAAGGGCAGCTATTTTCCAGGTTGCCCACCAGCCTGCCTGGAAAACCACTGGGTTGTCTTGAAGAGAGACAGTGCTTGGGGGAGCGTGGGCTGCATGCTCCAGCCCTCAGACTCGGGCTGCCCCTGTCCCTCTCCAGTCAACAGTGGATGAAAGACAAAATGAATTACAAGAACAGACATCGGGACCACCAAGCACTGCGTGGTGCTTCTCTCAGGAGGACTAATTGGGTTAAAAATGGAACTGGACTGGGGTGAGCATTCTAGAGAATGCCCCTCATGTCATTGTTTCACAATATACTTAACTAGTTCTATCTTATTGGGTATTTACGTTGTTTCCAAATTTTCATTTTCACTCTCAACATTATGTTAGTGTGCACAGTTTTCTGTGCCATGGCCAAGAGTGAATATTATCATTAAAAATACCTTAGCCAGTTTGAAAAGTATCTTGTTTAATTTATATTTCTTTGTTGACTAGAAAGACAGAACAGTTTTTCAAGTTTCTTGTACATTTGTATTTCTTCTGTCATGACTTGTCTATTCATATCTTTATTTCAGTTTACTCATGGAATATTCATCTCGTTTTGTGGGTATTTATTCGATAGTAACAATATTAACCCAACCCTTTGTCATACTTCAGATTGCAAGTATTTTCCCCTGTTCGTAATTTATCTTTAAATTTGTGTCTGGTGGCATTTTAATGGTCAGAAATATTAAATCTTTATATATTGAATTCTTTTCTTTTCCACCATCATTTCTTCTTTTTCTTTTATTCTTAGGAAGGTTTTCTTTGAGATAAGATACACAGCCAACTATATTTGATTTTATGTCTTTTATAGCTTTTTAAAAATTTAACTGTAATTATTCTTGAATTTATTTTGGTGTTGTGAGGGAGGTGTCTAAATCTATTTTTCCCCCAAATAATTAACTTAGTATCTTAATATCTCAGCATCATTTTTCAATGATCTCTTCTTTACCCACTGATCTGAAAAGAACGTCTTTATTAAATATCAAATATATATACAGTCATGCACTGCATAACAACGTTTCTGTCAATGGCAGACAGCATATGCAATGGTGGTGCCATAAGATTATAATGGAGCTGGAGGTGTGTAGTAGGCTATACCATTTAGATTTGTGTAAGTACACTCCATAATGCTTACACAATAACAAAATCACGTAACAACACATTTCTCAGAACATATACCCATTGTTAAGTGATATATGACTGTATACACACACACATATATACACGTACTGATGTGTGTGTGTGTGTGTGTGTGTGTGTGTGTGTGTGTGTGTGTGTGTGTGTATACTGTCTCGTCCTTTGAACTGTTGGTCTATGTTTTTTTTTTTTTTGGTGGCTGGCTGGTATGGGAATCCGAACCCTTGACCTTGGTGTTACATGCTGGTCTGTTCTTATACCCACCTAACATTTGATTCTAGCTTTATAACACATTTTAATAAATGCACTGCAAGTTATCACTCATTATTCAGCTTTTTGTAGACTTTCTTGGTAGTCATCACCTGTCTATTCTCTCAGTTGAAGCTTTATAATCTAATTCTCTGTTCCTTCAAATCCCAGATGTACTTCCTTCAACTTGATTTTGTGAGACTTACCGTATAACTTGACAATTCGTTCTTCTCTTTTTAACCTAGTTTGAGTAGATTTCTACTCCTCAAGGGTTTATTTAAGTTCTATTTTCTCTCTCCACTACCTCCTTCCATGATTTTATCTAAACATCCAACATCTATCATCTTTAGGAAGAAGATCCAGATTAATATCATAATAAAGCTAACATTTATTGCTTACTGTGTATTTGGTGGCATTATCTTATTTAAATCTCTTTAAAACCCTACAAGATAGAAAGTAATATCATCTCCATTTTAAAGATGGAGGAACCTAGGCTTGGAGAGATTAAGTAACTTGTCCAAGGTCTCAGAGCTACCGCATGGTAAGAGGATTCAAACTCTGTTCTGACGTATCTGCCATACTATGCTATATAGCACTTAAAAGAAGGAAAAGTGAATACTGAATAGTCTATCTGCTTTAGAATGGAAAATTATAGCAACCATAGATACAGACTTGTTTTTGGAATTGAAAATGACACAAGAACCAGTATGCTGTACTAAGGGAAAGCTGTAATGGCACAGCCTTAAAGGCACTGGCTCGGACTGCTTGGGTTTGAATTCTAGTTTACTGGTTTTGTGACCTGGTTCAGATCATTAGATGATATAATTAGGTGATATATAATTAATTGTTAACTGATCAGTAATTAATGGTTAATAGCAGATGATATAATCCACGTTACAGCACTCTCCACCGTGCCTGGCATATATCGATTCCAAGATGTACATTTTTCTCACATTTTAACATCTTTGAAATCAGTAGGCCTCTCATGAGCACAGTTTAGTTGGCAGTATTTATCTTATAATTGATGGCATCTTATATTTGATGAAATAAGGTATTAAGTGCTTAATAAATGTCTAGCTATTACACAAGATGACCACTCATTCATTCAGTATTCCGTGTGAACTATGTGCCAGGCACTGTTCTAGGAACTGAAACAGAGTATTAAACACAGCAATGATTCCTCCTGCCATGAAGTTTACCTTCTAGCGGGAAACATACATGAAACACAGACAAATAAGTAAAATATATAGTATGTCAGATGGTGATAAGTAGTAAGTGGAACAGGGTAAGGGGAATGGAAAGTGGTGGGAGTGCTATTTTAAATAGGGTGGTCAGGGAATGCCTCACTAACAAGGTGACAATTAAAAACAGATCTGATTGAGGTGAGAGGATGAGCCATGAACACAGCTGGGGGAAGCCAAGCAGCCAGTCATCACAGCTTTTAGTTTATAAGCAAATTAAGCAAGTGCCAAAAATATCACAGAAACAATTTTATGATCTAAAGACATCTAGCAGAGACAGCATAAATCTATTTGACTAAGAGACCCAGGAAAAATGTCTAAATTAAATTTTGAAAGCATTTCTGTTTCATTTGACCAACAATTTTTAAACTAGCTTATTTATCAAAGATTACTAATGTCATATGAACTTGAAAAGTATTTAGGTTTATTTATTTAATTTAGGCTTATCTACTTAATTTAGGGTTATTTACTTATTTACATTATTTATAAGCCATTTGGGTACCATGTAGATGACATACAAACATTTGTATAGACATAAACATACATGTAGACCTAACATGCGACTTGAAATGTATACCTACATACATAAAAACACAGAAATAACGATCTTATAGCTTTCTTTTAAAATTTTAGTCATGAGACAGGGACAACATAGAACTCACAAATTTAAAAAGGACAGTTGGATTTAAATCATGTCTCTGTAAATGAAACAAGTTAAAGCTTATCTGCCCCACGTGGATGAAGCCCTCATCAAGTTTTAGAGAAAGCAGAGGAGCAAACTTACATTTCAAAGCACAGAGAAAGAATGCAAGTGTTTCCAAGAAGGAGTTTGGGTGTGTCAGTTAGACAAGATTAAAAATGAATGCTAAGGTAACACAAATAATAGAGATCTAGATCCTTTTTGGAAGGGTTTCAAGAAATCCTTACCTGCATATTTAAAGTTTCCAGCCATAATCCGCAACACCCTCCACCCTTCCCTTCACACCACCAGGGTGAACTGGCATCATGTGGGCCCAGGACAACTAGAAGGGGCAGGGGGAGGGTACCTATGTCCAAAATCTCAAAGACTTTGGTTAAAACTGGTTGATACAGGTTGAACTTTGTTTGATCCTTTTAAGAAAAAAATTAACTTAAATGGCTAGCTCTGTTTTCCATGAGCAACTTAAATACAATTATTAAAAATGATTAAATTAGGTAAATGTAAATGGGATAGATGTTTATAAATAAACTCATCATAGTTTCAAAAAATCTTCAGTAATTTAAAATCTTATACCCATATTATGTTAAATCAAGTAATACATAATCATAAATGTCTGAGTCATCTCGAAGTAAGTTAAGATACTACAACATTAATTATTAAGCATAAGTTTAGTTTATATACTTTGACATCTTGTTTTGCATGGTATTTAAAAAGGCTAAATATACTTGGATCTGCTATAAAATCGAGAAAACATGTCTTTTCAAAAATTAAGAAATGGGTCTTATCCACAAATATTGATATAAAACACTTTTAAATTGCTTGTTTCCTAAGCTTTTCACTGGAAGTTAGGATTACTGAGACAAGATTGTAATTAATATATATATATAACTAAAACTACTAGGTATAAGAAAAACAATGCTGTATACAGAGTGTATAAAGAAAGTAGGATATGAAAGAAGTAGAATGTGGTTTTGGTGAAGAAGTTCATAAGAAAGGCATGAAAATGGGATTTTTTGATAAAGAAAAAGAAATACATCTAGTTTAGAGGGTATTTAGAGGTTGTTTCAGCTTTAAGGAATAAAAAGAAATGTTATAGGCAAAACTGGATAGATACGGTTGGAAAAAATTATAAGAGGTTTTAAAAAGGTTTATAGAAATCTTATGTGGTCAAAACTGACTGAGATTTGATGGATTTGTTTATAAGGTAAACTGCGAAAAAAGATGGGGGGGCAGTGAGAAACAGATTCTGTGTCTTTATTAGGTCTTTTGATTACTTAGGAAAACTGAGTTTAAAATTTAAGGATTTTCCCCTCAAAATATGTAATCTAACATCAAGGAGAACAAGAATGAATTACACGGGACTAAACTTATAAAGCACTAAAATAACTTTTTAATAATTTTTTGTTTGAAACATTGCTAATTCTTTTTGTTTTGTTTTCCAGATTAAAATTTTTTTTCTCTTTGGGCTATTTATAGTTTTAAAACTAAAGTACGTTTTTATGAGATAAATGGAAGGAAGTGTTTTCTTTTCTCTCTACTTGGTTTCCTCCCCCTCTCCCAGAATTTTAAAACTATGCGTGAGTATTTTCATTTTATGGCAATATAGTTATTTGCATAAGTTCAACAGGAATCTATTTTCTTTTGTAACAGGACAAAATTGGAGACACTGGTTACCCTACCAAGGCTTTGACTGGAATGTCATGTTTTCAGATATAACCAGACTGCTTTGAGGGATTAAGATTGACTTTAAATTTTCAGTAGACTTGGGGTGAAGAACTGGCCTAGTTCCTTGTCTATAAGCTCTTTTGCAAGGTTCTTGGCCTTGCGGTAAGTAAAGAATGCCACTTTCTGACAGGCACAGGAACCTCAAAATATTTGGGGGACCTCCGAAAGAGAGGAATTCACCCAATTCTTACAGGTGTTGTCGAAGAGTGAGTAAAGTCCTTACTTGGTTTCCTAAGACTCAAGAGGCTTTTAAAGGTCTAATCTGAAATTGCTTATGAAAAAGTCCCAGCATAGCCAACTTAAAGAGAGCCTATATAATAAATCACTCTTTTTGCTGCACTTTATGCAAATAATCAGGCCAGAGACTAAACTTATTTGGCAAATAAATGAGTCTTGCCATAAATATCATTGATAGAAAGGGGGTACCAGAGAGAGAAAAATTGTTCAGAAAAAACTATACTGTACCCATTATTAGATTCTAGCCTGTCCATTGTTTTTGAGTTTTTATTATCTGGAGTGAATCCTGAATTTTTTATTTCCTTCCATATCTGGCTGTGGATCTCCAGACTAATGTTTCCAGTTTTTGTCTCACTCTTCTGACTTAAAATTGCTAGGAATTAAAGCTGCCTTTTTCCTAAGGCCCTGCAGGCTGAAGCAACTCAGCTGAGCAAGAGTGCTAAACCTTCTCACTTCTCCTTTGAAAGCCATCAGAACCACGCCCAGTACTCCATGAATGGATTGATCCATTCATAAGAACACAGTCCTCAGAATCCAATCACCTCTTAACGGCCCCACCTTTCAAATACCATAACTGGATTTCCCACCCTCTTAACACTGTTATGATGAGGGTCTCAACTTACCAATACATGAACTTTGGGGGTTCATATTTAACCCATAGCACTCACCCAAAATTTAGTTCACAGCCTCCATAAGATTATATATCAGGGCAATGAAAATCTTAAAAGTCTCCTACACAAATATTGATAGGAAGCTTTAGCCCTTGTATTGAGCAAATAACCTCAAGTTGTCCTATCTCCCAGAAGCACATTCCTGACTAAAAAACAATAAGGTACGGCAAACACAAGAGCCAACTCTTACATAAACCAGTGAGTTTTGCACTTTTGTGCTTATGCCTGACTCATGACTAAAATTTTAGAATGAAATCTATAAGATCTCTATGTGTGACTGTATGCATGCATATATATATATAGGTATGTTATGTATACGTGATATTTTCCTACCCCTGGATAATATTATCAAATTAATTCATAAAATTCCTTAAAGAAACTCTATATTCTAATTGGCTTTTTAAATAAGTGCTTTTATAAGTCAAATATTACCATATCTTCCAGAAATTTTTTAATACCCTGAATTTCTAGTATATCTAATGTTGGGAAAAAAGCATTTTTATAAAAACTAACCCAAATGTTTTAAAAATCCAAGTTCACATAATTTAGGCAATTCTTTGGTAAACAAGACTGGTTTGATATTGTTGGTTTAATAAAAACAGTTTTGTCTTCTGAGTTATCATTGTTAGTTATAACACAAGCTTATATTTTCATACTATTCGGATATGTTCTTCCTAAACTTATACAGGTTAATCAGTCAAACAAGCTAATATTATATGTAGAAGATGTTTAAGACTGTGAAAAATATAAATTTGAGTTTAATCAAACTGAGTCATTATTCTGACAAACTTTATTTCAACAATAATTTTGTTTTATATGTCTGCTGAAAATAGTTTCTGAAATGTTTTTGGTAACTTAAAGCCTTAGACTTACACTAACTTAAGTAATAAATATTCATTAAATATCTGGACAATAGAAAAACAATATAAAATATCAGCAAAACCAAAACTTGGTCCTTTAAAAGATCAACAAAATTGACAAACTTTTAGCTAGACTTTAAAAAAGAGAGAAATTCAAAACTAAAATTAAAAATGAAAGGGGGTTATTACTACTGATTTGACAGAAATAAAAAGGATTATAAGGGAATACTATAAACATTGTATGCCAACAAATTAAATAACGGACTGGAAAAATTTGTACAAATGCACAAACTACCAAAACTGACTGAAGAATAAACAGAAAATATGCATAGACTCATAACAAGTATGATATTTGAAAATTGTGCCAAGACCATTTGAAACTGAGCCAAAATACAGATTTGATAGGCTTAAGATCTCTAGGTGTTTGCTTTTAGAAGGAACTAGACCTTCCTACCATGGGGGACAAAACAGAGGTGTTGGTAGAGAAGAGAATGGATCTATGAGAATGGTCTCTCGTGGAGCATACTGTGGTTTTGGACATAGAAAAGCTGTTTATACACATGATTATGGTTTATTACAGCTACAGGAATCAGATTTTAAAATCAGCAAAGGGAAAAGCTAACACATGAAGAGAAGAGATAATCACATTTCTAAATTTAGTTTTACAAAATTAAATACTTCAGGAGTTCTAGTTTAAAAAATTGAAAATATAACTCAAAGCCAAAAGTGTGAAAATTTTTAGTCATATTTTTCTTTGTTTCTTTAGATTCATTGCTGCTGCTGCTGCTGCTGCTGTTGAATATCTACTCCCTCCTTATTCCTCATGTTACTTCAGGAAAGCAAATACGTCTTCGTAAATATATTAGTGTAAGGCATTCCCTGCTCTTCTAACCAATTATGTAATTCTTTACTGTGGGATGTCAAATAAAAAATTGTCCCAGGATGTGCTCTGAAGTGAATATTTGAATAGCTCTGTGAGAACATTTGGGGAAATTGATCAGGGCATTACATGTATTTATAGAACAGAAACTTCAGGGAATGTTTAAGGTCAGTACTCCCCATTTATGAGGGCTCTGCCCTCATGACATAATCACTTACCAAAGGCTCCACATCCTTATACCATCATATTAGGTGTTAGGATACCAACATATGAATTTTAGAGGGACACAAATATTCAGTCTATAGCACTGTCATAAACCAGCATTTTATAGCAGCAGACTAGAAAATTTATGAATACACAGTTTCACAATTTTTAGAGGCATATGCTTCCTAATCTTTATTAACAGGCCCAAATATATGTAGATTTTTATACCATATAAAAAGAAAACACCAAAAGTATGTAAACTTAAAACTTAGGTTCAGTAATTAGTTTTTAAGTAGTTTGTCTTACATCGATATGATCTAGATTTTTATTTTAGGCGGACGTAATACTAAACAAAGCTAGCTATCATTTGAAGTTATTTATCCATTAACCATTTCTATAGCACGTGCATGTTAAGCAAGCATCACAAAAGCAAAACCCTAAAAATCCATGGTTTTCTTGCTTTCCTGTTTTGCTTCATACACGTGAGGTAATGGAAATCAGGCAATTCATTTTTACTGCATCTTTACTTGTAGATTTGTTCTTAGCTGAATTTATAATTTTTGTAATCTTAAACATCCAATAGATATAATATTAGCTTATTTGACTAGTAAACCTAAGTATTATACTTATAAGTGACAATTTGGAAAACATAGCTGTTTTTATTAAGCCAAGAATATTAAACTAATCTTATTTACCAAAGATTTACTCAAGTCACTGGAACTTGAAAAGCATTTGGCTTTGTTTCTATAATTCTGGGAGTTTAAAGGTATTTTTAATTTGTATTAGTGCTCATTTATCTCTCAGCCAATTTGAATAGAACTCCTTTAAGGGATTTTATAAATTAATTAGTTAATACTACTGGGAGGTAAAAAAAGATCACATACACATAACATACATTCATGCATAAACATAGAGATAGACGTAAATAGAGACCTTATAGCTTTCATTCCAAAATTTTAGCCATGAATCAGTAATACAAAACTCATTGGTTCCCATCCACTTTATATTTTTATCCAAATTACATTTCTGACAAAAAATGGGACAGTGGAGGTTACCTACTCAATAAGAGCTAAAGCTTTTTTTTTTTAAACCAATATTTGTGGCGAAGGAACAGTTTCCAAGATTGGCTCAGCTTTGGATCCCCTCTAGTGAAACGGTTTCAGATATGTCAGCAAAGCCTTTCCCACACCTAGAGTGCACTCTTGTCTATGGGTAGGGGTGTGAGCATCAGTGGAAATAAACCAGTGGGGCAACCGGGTCCCTGCCTACTTCCAGTGCCATGTGAGACTCAAATCTAAGCTGAACAAAAGACCTCGCCTAACAGGAAAGGACCATGTGATCCTGAAGCAAAGGACCACCAGCCACAGGACATATTTCAGAGTGGCTGTTTCAACAATACAGTCAATTCAGCTTGTGTTTTGTGTGCGTTTATATAATGTATTACATAATGCTAGGTCATTTCAAAAAGTTAGTATTTAAGAAAAAATTAAATGGGCTGGCTTTCTTGATTTCTTTTTCTGCATGTTCACTGTTGGAGTATAGAAATGCTACTGATTTTTGTGTGTTGATTTTGTATCCTGCAACTTGGCTGAAATCATTTATCAACTCTAAGAGGTTTTATTTTTAGCGGCTTTAGGCTGTTCAATATATAGGATCATATCTGCAAACAGGGACAGTCTGAATTCATCCTTTCCAATCTGGATGCCCTTTATTTGCTTCTGTTCCCTGATTGCTCTAGCTAGTACTTCCAACACTATGTTGAATAGGAGTAGTGAGAGTGGGCATCCTTGTCTAGTTCCTGTTCTTAAGGTTGTGGAGAAAAAGGAACCCTCATACACTGTTGGTAGGATTGCAAAATGGTACAGCCTTTATGGAAAATGGTATGGAGATTCCTTAAACAATTACAGATAGATCTACCATATGACCCAGCTCCTCCACTGCTGGAAATATATGCAGAGGAATGGAAATCATCATGTCAAAAGGATACCTGTACTCCAATGTTTATTGCAGCACTATTTACAATAGCTAAGAGTTGGAACTAGCCCAAATGTCTATCATCAGATGAGTGGATAAATAATATGTGGTATAACTACACAATGGAATACCGCTCTGCTATAAAAAAGAATGAAATACTACCACTCGCAGCAACATGGATGGACTCAGAGAAAATTATATTAAGTGAAATAAGCCAGGGACAGAAAGAGAAATACCACATGTTCTCACTTATTTGTGGGAACTAATAAAAATAAATAAGTAAATATACAAAAGAACAGTAGGGTGGGTAGGGGGAAGAAGACACAACAACAATGACAATTCCTTGATTTTGACAAGTGAACAGATATGATACTGATGGGGGGGAGTCTATTTTGTCTGATATAAGAATAGCTACTCTTGCTCGTTTTTGTTTTCCATTTGCATGGTATATCTTTTTCCATCCCTTCACTTTTAGTCTGTGTGTGTCTCTATAGGTGAGGAGGGTCTCTTGAAGACAGCATATACTTGGGTTTGTCCTTTTTAATCCAATCAGTCAGCCTGTGTCTTTTGACTGGGGAGTTTAGTACATATACATTTAGTAGTTATTGACAAGTGTTGCTTAATTCCTGTCATTTAATTGCTTCTTGTTTAGATGGTTTAAATATCTTTTGATCATTATTTCCCTTTTATTTCTCCTCTTCAATGTTAGTTGGAGATTTAAGGTGGGATGATTTTGCTTCTTTCTCTTCTTGCTGGCATTTTTGTTTTAATGGTGGGTTTTGCTCTTTCTTGTGTATTTGTGATAGTGGTCACCATTATTCAGATTCCAGCTGAATGACTCCCTTGAGGATTTCTTGCAGGGCTGGTTGGGTGGTGGTGATCTTCCACAACCTTTGTTTGTCTGGGAAATATACTATTTCTCCTTCATTTCTGAAGGAGAGCCTTGCTGGGTAAAGAATTCTTGGCTGGCAATTTTTTTCTTTTAGTATTTTGAATATATCATTCCACTTTCTTCTGGCCTGTAGGGTTTTGGTTGAGAAGTCTGCTGTTAGTCTGTTGGTGGTACCCCATAAGAGACATGATGCTTTTCTCTTGTTGCTTTTAGAATTCACTCTTTGTCTTTGAGCTTTGCAAATTTAACTATACTGTGTCTTGGGGAGGATCTTTTTGGATTGAATCTATATGGGGAATTTGGGGCTTCCTGGATTTGAAGGTCTGTATCTCACCCTACACCTGGGAAGTTTTCTGTTACTATTTCCTTGAACAGATTTTCAATACCTTTCCCTTTCTCCTCACCTTCTGGAATACCGACATTTCGGACGTTAGAGCACTTGAGGTTGTCTGCTCTCTTAGATTTTCCTCGTTATTTTTAATTCCTTATTCCTGTTTTTTGTCTGCCTGACTTATTTCAAAAAGACCATCTTCGGGCCGACCCCGTGGCGCACTCGGGAGAGTGAAGCGCTGGGAGCGCAGCAGTGCCCCCCCCCCCCCCCCCCCCCCCGCCCCGGGTTCGGATCCTATATAAGGATGGCCGGTGCGCTCACTGGCTGAGCTCGGTACGCCAGTCACAAAAAAAGACAAAAAAAAAAAAAAAAAAAAAAAAAGACCATCTTCAAGATCTGAAATTCTTTCTTCTGGTTGCTCTAGCCTGCTGCTCAAGCTCTCAGTTGTGTTTTTTATTTCATTGAGTGAATCTTTCATTTCTAGAAATTCTGTTACACTCTTTTTTAAGGTATTAATCTCTTCGTAGATTTCCTCCTTTGTATTCTGGATATTTTTCCATGTTTCATTATGTTCTCTAATTGAGTCTTCCATTATTTCTTCAAGTTTTCTTAAGACCATTGCTCAAAATTCTTTTTCAGACATTTCAAGGATTCCCTGTTCCATGGAGTCTGACTAGAGCATTACTGTATTCTTTCGGTGGTATCATTTCTTCTTGGGTATTTGTACTTCTAGTATTTTTTTGTTGATGTTTGGTCATTTGGTAGAGGTTTTGCTTCTTTTAAACTGAGTTAGGCTGTGGAGTGGCCTTGGCTGCTACTGTGGTGGTGAAATATCTTTGTTGACAGTAGGTGTAGTGGTGGTTATGGGTTATGTTAAACCACCTTGGGTCCTGTTCCAGAATCTGTGGTTGTAGAATCAGCTCCAGCTGGCTCACCTCAGTGGATCAGGCACTGAAGGCTGGCACTTCCCTCTGGGTCCTAAGAGAGGGGAGGGGTCGCCAGCGCCACATGGGTCTACTGGGCTCACCTCTCAGTGGGTCGGGCAGCATTCGATTCTATTTTCTTTGTTTATTTTTAAATCATGTACCCTCTGATAACCAGAAATTTCTATAAGCTGGGGTTTCCCTATGGCATTTTCCATTCACAAAGATATAGAAGTTCAAACTTATTTCCCAAACATGGAAAAGGCAACAAAAATACAGCAACTTAGGAATATCTAGGACAAAGTCCAAGATATGTCCAAGTCCTGAAGCAGGATTGAGAATGGCTGCCCTGCCAAATAACTTTTTTTCAGGTATAGTGACCTGCACACTTGTTTGAGTAACTCTCCCGTGTCTGCCAAGCTCCGTTCAGTGGGGAGAAAACTGCAAATGTTTAGTATTTGCAGTTGTGGATGAAAAGAAACGCACCATGTTCATTTCAAGCTTGCTTTTAAATACCTGTCCTCCAATACCTCTCCCCCAGTACTGTATTCTAAAATATCCAGATTGAGGCTTCCTTTAGGGATGGTTTTCCCTCCGCACTAAATTTAAGGAGGTGCAAAAAAACTCAGGATTATAGATAAATAATTTTTGCACTATTTTGAAAAATCAAAATTAACTATTAGGAACAAATTATCGAGAATCTAAATAAAAGCAGAATCTGACCCTCCACTGGCATGACCTTGCTTTATGCTCCTCACCCTGATCGTGGTCCTGGTTCCAATCAAACTGTATTTACCAAACCCAGCATCAGGCCAAAGTTTCCTCACTTGATTCATTTAAATACTGCATAAAAAGTGCAAGGTCTTTCTATGCTCAGTGTCACCATGGAGACTATAGCTACTTCTATTGGCAGGCTACAAATTTTCAAAGGGTCTGCCTCTTTACATATGCTGCCAAAATGGTTTAAAAAGCCAAATAACCAATTTCTAAATACATACAGAAAGACTACATCACCGCTTCAGAACACACTCTCAATCTTCAGGGAAAAAAAAAAGATCCATGAGTTGTTCATCCTCAGAAAAGGTCTCCTTGCCCTTCTTCATGACAGACTCTCTAGAGTTTTTCTTTGTGATTGAACGTTCTGGGGTTAGGGTGGGCGAGGCTGTGCAGTTATGAGTCCCTGTGGTGCAGAAGGGTCCTCAAGTTCAGTGACCTGCATATCCATAGATACCGCAAATCTTGAATGGAACTTTTTGGCAAGTATGCCCTTACTGGGACTCTCATACCATCTCCCTAATTTTTTTTTCACTGGGGCCAATCCTGTGCTTGAAGCCTCATTTGCTTGTCCTAATAGCACTCCATTTCACCATGAGTACAGGTCTCTCTCGCCTAGCCAAAGATATTCATTCTCAGACCAGCAAATTCAGGCCAGTGCTTATTTATACCCAGAGATTCTTCCAACTTGTTTAAAGGCCTCCATCATTGTGTTTAATGAAAGACAAGCTTTCTGAAAATCATAAGGCCTGGACTAGTCAGCAACTAACTCTGTGAACATTGGACCAATCCCTTATTTTTCTGGACATCGGTGTCCGCATTTTCAAGATGAAACATTTGCACAAGAAAATTCTTAGTAATCATCCAGGGCAGCCTGCAATTCAACGATTCTATCACTCTATACTCAAAATAAACTTATCGAGCTTATAGGAATTTTCTCCTATTGCATTTTCTATATGAGATCCTATTAACACAACCCACCACAGCTCACTAAAATATTTGTTGTTCAGAGAAATAAATCTTTGGGGTTTTTGTTTGTTTGTGTAGAGCTAGGGCTGGGTCTGGAGCTCACAGACTCCTCAAGCCTATTCACAAACCCTTCACACGCAGGTCTATGAGCTAGGTAACTGGCAAAAAGGTCCTTGCAGCCTTGGTTGAAGAAGGAATAGTCCTTATTCAGCACACACATGTCTAGGAGCTAAGCAGTACAAAGAGAAACTCAGAAACTCAACTGCTACTGGCAAAGTCCAAAGAAAAACTGAGCAGCTGCCAGCAGAATAAATATGCTCTATTTCTAAACGTGAGCTCTGCTGGCCAGCTTCTGCTTCACAAACTGAAGAACACACAATGGCAACAAAGCTAAGAATACACATTGGTGCTCATGTGCACTATCTCTACCCACACACAACTTGTTTACAAGAAATGTGCTGCTTGACCCCCAACCAGACCTGAGCAAAAGGAGCCAGACTAAATCATCCAATTTTCCCCACAGGTTGTTTGTTTGTTTGTTTGTTTGTTTGTTTGTTCTGGCAACTGCCTGATAGGGGGATCTGAACCCCTAACCTTAGTGTTATAAGGCTACGCTGTAACCAAATGGGTTAATCAGCCAGCCCCAGACGATAAATCTTTTTCTTTTTTTGTGACCGGTAGGGGATCGCAACCCTCAGCACGGTGTGGTCTGCAGCACACTCAGTCAGTGAGCACACCGGCCATCCCTATGTCGGATCAGAACCCGCAGCCTCGGTGCTACCAGCGCCACACTCTCCCGAGTGAGGCACGGAGCCGGCCCAAGACGATAAATCTTTGAATGCACCTGGGCATAAAGTTCTCCCTTCATATTTATTTCTTTAATGCCTGGATAGTGCTTACTATGGACCAGGTATTCTTCGAAATACTTTCCGAATATTAACTCAGTTATCTTCACTACGACACTATCACGGAAAGACCCCAAGCAGTGTAAGCATTCTTGGATGTGCTAAGCATTCGGCAGTGTTTGGCACTTGGACTCTGAGGTGGACTTATTACCAAAAATCTAGAGTATTTCGACTTTCTCAAGAGGTACGTCAGGTTTGTTGCTAAGTATGTCTTACCACGTGGAATGCTCTGCAAACCCAGCCCCAACAACCCGCTCCAGGCGCCCCAGGGCGCATACCGGGCTCTGCTTTCAATGCCCTTGCAGGACCTCTGAGCAAGCCCCCTAGCCAATCATTTCAGTTTGATTACTAGCCCATGCCGTGTGCAGACTGCAAAATAAAGGAGGGTTGGGCATGAGACATTCTGCAAACTGTTACACAAGAATGTTGCCAATGGGAGGTCTCGATTTCTTCCACTCGCCTCCCCTCTGGCCCAAATTAGCTTGCAGTCCAGCACAGGCCCTTCCTCAGGGTCGGCACTCCACCCGAGTAGGGAGTAGTCAGCTGGGCTGCCAGTTGGGACTCCCTTTTCACATGCTCATACGTCCCCAATTAGCACCTCTCTTCTCCACACGACCCCTATTTTTCGACCCACTCTGGCTGCTTGCACACCTAAGCAAGTCCCGCCCACATCAACTGGTGGTAGAAAGAAAGCCAACAGCCATCGTCTAAACAGAACCTAGAACCCCTGTAACCAATACCAAGCGCCAGAACAAAAACTAGCTCCACCTTCTTGCCGCAGCTCTAGCCTCGACTGGCACAGTTTGTAGAGGCGCACAGCATTCCAGCCATGGAGCGTAGGATCGACTCAGGCCACAGCTACCACGGCCTGGGTGTGTATGAGGTGGAAGTAAGGTCTAACCTTGATAGGGATACGGCACCAGAAGCAGAAGGCCTCATTGGCGAAGGAGCTTCAGGTCTGGAGGGCAACGAGAACCATGAAGGCGACGTGAACCACGAGGGTAGCAACGTTGATCAAGAGCCCATAGAGCTGCAGCGGGAGGAACAGGCCCACATGGCTGCCCAGGGTCCACAGCACCAGAATAGGCAGCCACGATCCCAGACCAATAGGTTTACGCCGTTCCAGCTGCAGGAGCTGGAAAGTGTTTTCAGAGACACTCCATACCTTGATATGCTCACAAGGTAAGTAGCTTGCTCCAGGAGGCGGCCGGTTCTCCACGGAGTTTGAATTCGTTTCCTGGCGCCTTTTTCTCTCTCCTGGCTCCCTCCATCCCCTCCTGAGACACAAGCCACTGGGGGTCCTCGCCTGCCTTTGTGCTAGGGCGGGGGTGGGGTGGTGGAGAATGCCTTCTGGTCATCAAGGTAAATATTTTCATGCAGCACTATATTTATATTATACATATGAATATTTAATATAAATATAGTACTAATGAAAATACTAAATATTATATTTACATTTAAACATAATAAATTATAATACAGTATTATATTTCATGCAGTAAATATTTTCAAAAGGGCAGTGGCCATTTTTGGTTTTGCTTTTTTGTTGTTGTTTTTTCACCGGTAAGGGGATCGCAACCCTCGGCACGGTGTGCCCCGCACCACGCTCGGCCGGTGCGCACCGGCCATCCCCATATAGGATCTGAACCCCCGGCCTCGGTGCTACCAGCGCCGCACTCTCCTGCGTGAGCCACGAGGCTGGCCCTGTTTTTGCTTTTTTTAGTTGTGGTAAAATACACATAAACATAAAATTTACTATCTAAACCACTTTTTAAGTGTAGAGTTCAGTAGTGTTACCTATATTCATATTGTTGTGCAGTAGATCTCCAGAACTCTTTTCATCTTGCCAAACTAAAACTCTATACCCTTTAAATGCCCCTTTTCCCCCTACCTCCAGCCCCTGGCAACTACCATCCTACTTTCTGGCTCTATGATTTTGACCTCTTTAGGTACCTCAGATAAGTGGAATCATACAGTATTTGTCTTTTTGTGACTGGCTTAATTCACTTAGCCTAATATTCTCCAGGTTAATCAATGTTGTAGCACGAATTAGAATTCCTTCCTTTTTAAGGCTGAATAATATTCCATTATATGTATGTACCACATTTTGTCTTTATCATGCATCTGTGAGTTAGTGTTGCTTCAACCTCTTAGCTGTTGTAAATAATGCTGCTATGAATATGAGTGTATGAATATCTCAAGTCCATGTTTTCAATTCTTTTCGATATATACCCAGAAATGGAATTGCTGAATCGTGGGATAATTCTGTTTTTTGTTTTTTGTTTGTCTGTTTGTTTGTTTGTTTGTTTTTGACCAGTAAAGGGATCGCAACCCTCTGCACAGTTGCTGGTCCACACCACGCTCAACCAGTGAGCACACCGGCCATCCCTATATAGGATCCAAACCCACAGCCTCGGCACTACCAGGGCCGCACTCTCCCGAGTGAGCCACAGGGCGGCCCGTTTAACTTTCTGAGGAATGATCATACTCTTTTCTATAGCAGCTGTGCCATTTTCCCACTAACAGTCTGTGGGGGTTCCAATTTCTCCTCATCTTTACCAACACTTTTTATTTTCTGGTTTTTGAACAGTAACCATCCTAATAGTGTGAGGTGCTATCTCATTGTAGTTTTGATTTCCATTTCCCTGATGATTAGTGATGCTGAATATTTTGTCATGTGTTTAGTGGCCATTTGTATATCTTCTTTGGACAAAGGGGTCTTTAAGTCCTTAGCCCATTTTTAAATCTGGTATTTGTCATTGTTGTTATTGAGTTGTAGGAGGTATTTCTATATTCTGGATATTAATCCCTTATCAGATATTTCTCCTGTGGATTGCCTTTTTATTCTGTTGATTGTGTCTTTTGATACACAGAAGTTTTTAATTTTGATATAGTCTGATTTATCTATTTTTTCTTTTAATTGCTTGTGCTGGTGGCCTGATTTTGTAAATAAAATTTTATTGGAATGAAGGTAAAGATAATGAGATACCATCATCCAACTGCAGTACTAGGTCCTTTCTTTATTTAACATTTTGATAATTTGTTCATCATAGATTTTGCATTGATTTTTATTTTTTAAATAGTGCATTAAAATAATTTTTTGCTACTGAGTTGGTAACACCACCTTAAATTTTGTGATGAGGACAAACCATTTGTAAAGGAAGCCTGGAGCTGGGAATTACAAAACAGTATATTTGGGGGAGTTGAGAGAGGAGAAGGTAAATTTGAAAACAAGCACAAAATGTACATACTACATTTCATTTCATCCACAACTCTGCCTGCTAAACATTTGTGGGTTTTCTCTCCACAGAAGGGAGCTTGCAAGACGCATAGGTGACACTGAAACCAGAGTGAAGGTCAGTAACACTGAAAAAACCTTTTGGCACAACAGCCATTTTAAAATCTGCTTCAGGGTTTGGACATCTTTGTCCTAGACATTCGTAAGTTGGGGTGGTTTTTATTGTCTTTTTTACATTGGCAAATAAGTTTTGAGCTTTGGAGTCTCTGTCAGTGGAAAACGGGATAAGTAACTCCAGGTTATGGTTCTTTCCCTTTACCAGAGGGAACATGATTTGCTCAGGAAAAAAACAACAACAAACTTCTTCCCTATTATATGAATAAAATTGTAGGGGTACACCTACAATTATATAATTATACCACAAAAGTGTACACCTACAATCATATTATATATATTATAACATACAATATATACAATTGTATTAAATAAAGTTCAACTCCTGCTAAAACTGGTATCCTTTAGGGAGCACTTCTGTGTGGAGTCTGACCTTGGAAGTATTCATATTAATGCGGGGAAGGGCAGGGTCAGAAGAAGGTTCGATTGTACTGAATTACTTAAAGCCAGGCATAAGCACTTAGCTAAATGAGTGAATTGATAAATATTGGGATGAGGGAGTAATCCACACACAGAGCATACTAAATGAGTATATGAGTAGTAATGTATGTTTAGTTAAGCTGAGATTAATGTGGAAAGATAGCTCAAAAGTCCACGTACCCGATCTTCCTTTTAAGTTTTGGTGAGGTGATATGGAGAGTGGCAGCCTTAAATTTTAATTTTCTGGAATACTTTGATGTGTCAACTCGAAAACATTGCTAAAATAGTTACATTATGGTTGAAATAGGAGGAAGGTTTGCCAGCTTTGGAAATTTGCATAAAGAATGAAACAAACAAAAAGAGTAATACTGAATGAATTTTAGGTGACCTAAAAAGGGTTAAAAAGTTAGAGAAAAATTATAGACAATCAAAATAGTTCTTGTAGATGTTATACAAATTCGACATTATGAAACTTATACTAAGCACCTAAGTGGGTATACTCTTGAGGAATTTCTAGCATCTAAGGATTTCGTTTTTCTTTTTGGTGGTACTTTTTTGAAGAGGTGGGGTTTACAGAATTTGTTTGGAGGTGGCCCTCATTTCAGGATAGATTTGTGCCTGTGTTAATTTCAAATACTTTTCACTCCTGAAGGCAGTGGTGACTAATTTGTAGGTCATGGATCAAATGGTGACTACTCGACACCCCCCCCCAAAATATAAGTTGTATCAAAGTGACATTTGCCAGAAAAAGAATGCAAAGAAAAAAGAGAAAGCAGGATGAGTCTATTATCAGTTTTGCTACAGAGTGCATATGTGAGTTCAGTGATGGAAATGAGTGATGGGGTGGCCAAACAAAGCAGGCCACTACTGTTGGCATGCTAATGCCACAGGCAGGGCTCATAGTCAGGCCTGGCTCAGATGGGAGATGACAGGAAGTTGGGAGCATTTTCTCAGGCTGGAAAGGCAAACTCAGAGGAAAAGAAAAACTAACATTTGGGCGAGTCACTTTTGCTCCTCCCTGGGTTTACACGGTGTTCTCGCAATGGTGTTCTGAAGGGAATATGAGCCACAAGAAACAAATAAGGGAAAAGACTGAATGTTCTCATCTACTTCCAAACTTTACAGAACGAATTTCCCCAAGAAACTTAATACACGGTTTTCCCCCTTTCTTTTGCAAATATAATCGAACTTTCTTATGAAACCAGTACCTGGAAAAAAGACCTAATATTAGCCTATAAGACACCTAGCCCACTGTGTGCTTTGGTTATGTTTATGGAAATTAGACCAACAGTACATTCGATTCCCCCTAAAATGATGTCTATTACATTAGCCTTCTTTAGACTATTATTTACTCAGCAGAAAGACTGCAAAACCTTAGACGGGGGACAAACAACAAGGTGTCAGGCAGGGAGAGAAGGCCCTTTGTGTCCCAATTTGCAGTTTGGGAACTTCCAAAAGCATTAAATACAGTGTAACTCTATTAACTAGGACACTGAAAGGATAGTGATGTCCAGCTGAAAGGTTATTTTATATTTGTCTGTTTGCATTTTAATAGTTGGCAGATATTTAGGGAGGAGCCGTTTTCTGACCCTTCCCTCTCATTGCTATTGACCATCTTCCTAAAATGCTGGTTCCACTTTCTTGCCTTAAGAACAATGGATGGGATTTGGATCTCTTGGTTGAGTAACAGGGCCTAGCGCACCCTGCCATGCTGGGTGACAGCAGCCCTAGGCCAGGATCCTGGAAATGCAGCTACAACAGAGTAAGCTGACCTTGTCCTGAGCCCAGGATTGTTTGGAGGGTGCAGCAAGTTGGAGAATGCAGAATTGACATTGGTGACAGGAGTAGGCCTATTTTCCCTAATCTCTCGGTTGGGCAAAGATTTCCAAGAGTTTTAATTTGGGTACAGTTGGTCTCAACTTTGCTTTAACACTACAGGCTAAAATACTATGGCAGTGTCCAGGCCTCCCTAGCCAGACCACCTTTTTAATTCTCAAGTAGTTTCTGAGGACGAATGGTCCTTTAGACATACTTGAAGAAAACATGTCTGAAAGTCCAATGTGCTCCTTCCTATTGATTATTTACTTCACACTCATCATGGGTTTTTCAAACAGGAAGCCATTCACTTCAGCATAAATTCTAATGGGGCCCACTTTTTACCCTGCCCAACTACCCCCACAAACAAGGTGACACTATCCCTAGAGAGGAGTGGCAAGAGGCAGGTGGATAACTGGCAATCAGCTGTCAGAATACAGACCTTTCTTTATCCTAATGCGTGGCATTGAATTAATAGCAAGGACCGGGAACAACTCGTAAGCTAGACCTCCATCCAATACCTGGAAGAAACCATTAAAGAATATTAAAATTGGGACGAGAGAGACAAATTAATGTGTATTCCAGAGCCTGGCAAATAGCTGGTGCTCACTAAACGGGAGCTGATGAAGAAGGTACGGTGTTAAATTTCCTAAGGTGTTTTAGCAATAAGGAAATTGCTTCTCAAAAAGTAAATGTAAAAGATAGGTCACAAAAGAGAGAAATAGAGAGTAGCATAGTGGTTACCAGAGGTGGGAATGGGACAAGGGGGGTAGGGGCAGGGAAATGTTGGTAGCTGTGGAATATACTATAAAGCAAATGTACCTCACAGGGTCTGGTTTTCCAAAGCCTTGCAGTTTCATATATTGACCTTGCAAGGGATGGGAAATTTTCCCCAGGCTATTGAGTCTCTGTTGCAAGATAAGAATTGTAACACAGCAAGGCTGCTGGTTCAAAGACAGACAAGTTACTAATTGATATGTAAAGTTCCTAAAAAGCTGCTGGAGGGAAAAGGAATGTTTGCTAAATCAAGCCTTTGTTGCAAATTGCATTACAGAACGTCTCCTTGCTTGACTTACTGAATGCTACCAGCTTCCAGCTTCTATTGTTAAACTTGTTAAAGTGTACTTAGCAAAACCCCACCTATGTCTCTTCCTGTAAGTTCCTGGTCTGGAGAATAAATGCAGGACGCAAACCCCAATTCACGGTTTATTTTCCAAATGGAAGGATGCCTCATGCTTGAGGGTCCTGGGATATTAATCCCTTTCTGGGGCTTCTCACTGCTCAAAAGAGATGTGCTTTGAGTAATCTTTGGTGGCTCCATCACCAGGGGGAAAAGGGCGACAAATCCATGGGAGGCAAAGCAACAGGTAGCCTGGTAGAAAGTAAAAAGGTACACATGGGTAGGAACAATAATTTCTGGTGTGGGTTCTGGTCATGATGGCAGAATAGATGGTCCCCAGCATCACTTTCTCCCAGAAATCAACCAATTTACAATTATAAAAATGTAACATCAGCCAAGTTGGGGCCACTGGAGCTCAGGTGGAGAGGAACAGAGACCTACGGAGTTGATGAAGGTGGGAGAAACCATGATGAAGGTGGGAGAAAAAGAAAAATCTGCTCTGAGCATTTCGGGCCATGGCCACTTTAATGCTGGAGCTGATGAGCACTTGGAGAAAGAGCTGGCAGAAGCCACAGCTGTGCCCTTCAGATGGAGTTACTTGGAGGTGGCAGGGGATAAGAGGGTCTTGGTGGACCCCAGGACAGCAAGACCACGAATAGGGCTGCTGAGGAACCCATGCAGGAGCGAGGAGCCAAAACAGCTCAAAAAGTGGAGCCATGGAGCCATTCAGAGGCCAGTGAGTCAATGCAAGGCAGTGGCACAGGGCCCATCCCTGAGGCAGTGCTTGGAGCACAAGAATGGGGGAGACGGGCCCACTGGGAAAACACTGGAACACAGCAAGGACAGCTGATCCACCCCCAATCGGCACAGGACCACTCAGAGGAGACTGGTCAGGAATGCAGAATTGCATGGGGTGCAGTCTGTTGAAAAAATTCAGGCCCAGATCAGAGTTTCTAAACAAGCCAGGTGCACCCAGTCTCTGGAAAGCCAGAAAGACCTATAAGGTCAACCATTAAACCCTGAGCTGCACAAAAAGCCTTCCCTAGGAAAACAGTAGCAACGCAACAATTGCGCCTAACCAGACAGCTCAAATACTGGTTCCCACAGGATGTTCCCCCATCTTAGAAGTAAGCAGAGGTCAAAAAATTAGTTCTGTCCCAGGCACACCACCAGTGCCTTGGGGCCCACCGGGGGACATAACGCATGGAGCTGAGGACAGGAACCACGCCCACAACTACTCACACCACCAGGCACCTAGGGGCCTGCCCAGGAACCTGAGGCCTGAAGCCCAGGAATGGACCCCCCTTCGCACAACCAGGCACACTGCACCAGGTCCTCAGGGCCTGCCTGGGGACGCAAGTCGTGGAGAAGGGGACCAGAACCCCCTCCCACGGCCAGGCACACCATGCCAGCACCTCGGGGTCTGCCCAAGGAAACAAGGCATGGAGCTTGGGACCGGACTCCCCTCACAAAATGAAGTGCTGCATCAGTACCTTGGGGCCTGCCTGGGGATCCAAGGCATGAAGCTGGGGACCAGACCAGCCCTCCCATAACCAGGCACCACACCAGTGCCTCAGGGCTCACCCAGGGACCCGAGGCTTGGAGAAGGGGACTGGACCTCCCTCCCACAACCAGGCACACCACCAGCACTGAAGGAGTATACCAAAAACATCACCTCCATGTGTGTGGCCCACCACAGCCACCACAATAACCATGGCTGCCACGAAAGCAGCTGGAAGACACAACCACCACACACATGGTCCACCAGCCACTGGAGGGCATTTTCACAAGGATAAGTCACCAGCAGAGATCAAGAAAAGAGGAGGATGTCTCTCTTCCCAAAGCCTATTTCAGAGTGACAGAAGAAGCATCTGCTCTATGATAATATTGGGGGACTTCATCACACCTTTCAGCATTGTACAGATCATCTAGGCAACAAATCACCAGAGTAACCATTATTCTTCCAGAAGGAGAGAAGAAATCTAGGGTAATTAGAGGGGGGAGGGGGAAGAGAGAAGGGGTGGGGTGATATTGGACAAGGGCATAAAGAATAATTATGATTTGTAACAATATATATGCTAGTAATATTGATTTGATCAACATATCTCAATGTTGAACCCCCAAAATATGTACAAACAATTTTGATTCAATAAAAATAAAAAAAATAAAAAATAAGAGAAGTTCTTGTGCTCTAGAGTGACAATAAACTAATAATACTGTATATTTCAAGATAGCCACAAAAAAGGATCTTGAATGTTATAACCATGAAGAAATGATAAACGTTTAAATAAAAGATATGCTAACTAGTCTGATTAGATCATTATACCATATACGCATGCACTGAAGCAACAAGCTGTATCCCATAATCATGTACAATGAAAAAAATTAATGTTTTTAAAAAAGGAAATATCTTCTCACGATGCATTTTAAAATCTCAGTGGCATATAAAGTTGCATGTTGTGTTTTTTCTGTTATGACATTAACTGTTCAATATACTAAACCAATCGTTTTTTCCCTCTCATTGTAGGTTTGGTTTAAGAATAAGAGGGCCAAGTGTAGGAGAAATCAGAGGACAGCAGAAATGCAACACCAAGTCTTCCCCTGGAACATCTGGTCATCATAGTGTTGGATGGGCCCTAGAATTTATCCTTCTTCAGGAGCCAGATTTGAAATGGGTTCTTCTGGTGCTGCTGATACTGGGCTGCCATGCTACCCTTACCTCCTCCACACTTCTATTATCAATAAAGAGGTGAATTCTCAATACATTTGCTTCTGTGTGCCAATTGAGGTTAGTGGGCTTTAGGTGGACATTTTTAAGGAAAACTTTGAAACAGAATAAAGGGGAGGTGACATCCCTGAGTCACCATTAATAGGCCCTCACATCACAGTAGTTTCCCAAGTGCCATGACAAGTTTGCACTGACCCATACATTCTTCTCCATCATGCCATCCCCATCTCCATCCTTCAGGAGCACTAATATGAGCAAGAAGGGACGAGGCCAGTCTGTAGTGAGAGAACTAGGTTTCCAGACGAGGCTGAGTCCCATTCATGCTGACAAGTTCAGTTCACACCCTAGACTCTAAGAGAAACTTCCTAAGAGGCTACTGACAGGGTTTTATGAGAAGGCAGCCAAACATTCATGCAATATACTCCAAATTCTGTTAACTGTCCAACCTTTTCGGGGAGGATGTTGGAGCATAGAAGCCATTCTGACCCAAAGGTCCAGCTGCCTCAAAAGAAATACAAGAGGAGACTCCATCAAGACCAGAAATATGCTCTTCCTTTTCTCCCCTCCCCCAGGCCAAGAGGTATATTGTACGTTCCCCAGCTCATAAGCAGACTAACGGTCCTTCGAATGTATTTTGTCCCCTTCACCATCCTCAAGAGAACACTGCTTCCTGCTGATTTCACACCAAAAAGGGGACTTTTGGTTTAGTGTTGCTCAAAAAAGAGTAAAGAGATGATTCTTGGGCCAGCCCCATGGCTCACTCAGGAGAGTGCGGCGCTGCTAGCGCTAAGGCCACAGATTTGGATCCTATATAGGGATGGCTGGTGTGCTCACTGGCTGAGTGTGGTGCAGACAACACTGTGCTGAGGGTTGTGATCCCCTTACCAGTCAAAAAAAAAAAAAAATGATTCCAGAATTTAATACAATTGGAAAAAAGCAGTTGTACCTTGGCTTTGTTCATTTTATCTTATTTGTGCGAAACTATCACCTCCCGCAGAGTGATTTAGACAAAAGATTACTCAGAGCCCATGTATTCAGAATAATGAGAAACACGAAGGGACTGCACCAAGGGAAAACTCCTTCAAGTGAGGAGAGCCTAGGCACAGCCCCAAGTCAGTTTTTGCTCAGTTTTTATTATAAAGACAGGAAAGTTACAGAAGAAAAACAAGTGGTTAATCAATCATAGTGAAAACATAAACAAATTGGCTATGTGACAATGTTCGTTAAAGCAGGTGTAAATTAAAATAGTTGAAGCAATTTACCATCAAAAGGAGTCATGAAACTAAGCTATGTGACATACAAAAAGAAACAATGAGATAAACACCAAAGTGCCTAACTCCCCAAGAAACTCAAAGAAACAGCTTAGGGCAAGATACAGAATTTCCCCCTAACACTAACTAGCAGAATATCCTTGAAGATCCTTCCCATCATTTGGGTTTAGCTGCACCAAGGGCAACTGCCCCCAGAGCAATCACTTTTCACTGTGTTTCAATTCTCTTTTCTACATCAAAGGCTTTAGTCCTGTGAAAGTATTCAGGTCTTTCTTGATCTTAGCATTTCTACATGTTTTCCTAAAGGGTTGGGCTTTGGCCGCCTAAACTAGAAGCTTTGGCCTACTAAATTACAGGACTTTGGTTTAGGCTTTGGCCTTCTACAGTAAGGACTTTTGTCCTCTAAACTACATGTGTTTTATTTCTATCTCATTAATAACATCTTAGTCAATATCCTCTACATGAAACTACCAAAATAGAAAATAATAATTATAATAATAAGTTTGGGGGAATAAAGAAGCCAAGCCCACTTTTTGAAAGCATTAAGTGCTTCTCAGTTGAACCTTTGTTTTGAATAATCTTTAGTAATATGAGACTCCTTTGTTTTTTATTTATTTTATTTTTGAAAGATGACTGCTAAGGGGATCTTAACCCTTGACTTGGTGGTGTCAGCACCATGCTCTCCCAAGTTTGCTAACTGGCCATCCCTATATAGAGATCCAAGCCCATGGCTTTGTTGTAATCAGCACCACCCATCAGTCTCCCATGTGAGCCATGGGCAGGCCCGAGACTCCTTTAATGGAGTTTTGTGCTAAAAGTGATTAATTGACACCACAGTCATACTATGAAGTGATTGCAACAACTGCAGATAAGATACGATGGTTACAGCAGAATGTCCTCTCATAAGTGTTAATCAAAGGTCAGTTTCATAGTGCTTATATGTTCCCAGTATGAAGGGAGGCTCCATTTTATTCAGTAAGTATGCCATGGTGTCTGTTAATTTTTGTTCCTTTCTTCTTCCTTCCTTCCTCACTTGTGGTTGTCAAATGTCAGCAAACTGGTGGCATGTAATGTGGGCCTTTCACGGAGAGAAGGATGTCATTGCTACAACAGAGGCCCCAGGCCCTCTTGGGAGTCTAAAACATCCAAGAACGTACCTGTGTATGCCCATTGCCATTCTCACAGGCTGGTTTTGAAACCGAAAATTCTCGTCTCCCAGTGTTGACCACCTTCCTTTTCTTAAATATTAGGTTTCTCAATACTTTAAGCAGCCTCAGAACTACAGTGTCTGTACGAATAAGCTCTAGGACACCGTCAGACCCAGTCCTGACCCCTTTTCTGCTCTGGCCACAGACGAAACTGAATGCCAGAGAGTGCTCAGCACAAATCCCTCCGTCAATCTTCACCTCTCGTCTGACACATACCAACAAAGAACATTTTTTTTCATGCTCAAGCTGCCTGGAAGAAGAAAAAAAGAGAGAATGCCTTTCCCAGAAGTGGATGATGTTTTCTAGAGTCATATACACTATTTTTTTTTAACGTGTCTCTACTTCTTTCATGTGCCACACATATTAAGGCAGGGTGGTGGCATGAGGTAGAAGAAATAAGCAAAACTTCTCTACAGATCATAATTTACCCACAGTCTAGGTTTTTAAAGACAGATCTTCTAAAATTAATCTCACAGAGTGCGTTTTTCTTAAAAGTACATTTCATTCTGCCATTTACAGCAACATGGATGAACTTAGGGAAAATTATATTAAGTAAAATAAGACAAACACAGAAAGAGAAATACCATGTCTTCACCTATTAGTGGGAGCTGAAATAAAGAAAGAAAGAATCACAATAATACATTGAACATTCAAATAAAAGAGAACAGAACTGTGGTTGTTAGAGGTGAGAACGGGGGAGAGGGGAGAGGGGTTAATATATAGAAATTACTTTGATTTATTACAAAATCTTTAGAAACTGTCTACCAAAAAATATGTTGACCCAAGGTAGGTTTCCGTTGCGCATATTAGTTTTGGCTGAAAAATTATAAATATAGTCTTGTGAGGAGTGCAGCAGCTTCAGCATTTTATAGTAATCTAGCAGTTTCTGGGTGTGGTCTTGCCTTCTAAAGTTTTCTACAATGAATAACACATGCCAGTACGCTGTCAAAAGAGGTTGATAGTCAAACTAATTAGGAAGAAGTTACTAACTATTTGGAGGGGAAAAATACTTTTTTGATTAAAACTTGACTTATATATCTTTGGTCTTGATTTAAACAAATAGAATGTAATCAGAGCCTTGAAGATCTAACTTGTAAGTGCCTTAGAATCAAAATTCTTAGCAACCATTTTAACAACAGGTACTTAGAAACAAACGAAAGGGGGAAAGAAAGGGGCACAAATAATTCTTTACTGGGCAATACAAGCATGTGCTCTCTCCAGGTAGATGTAAAAAGCGACATTATAAATAAAGAGAAGAATTATAATATAAATGTACACAAAGTAGGGGAATGGTGTTGTTCTGAGATGTTTTCAAAAGAGCAAAAATATATTTACCTGTGCTCCATCTGGCTGAATCCATGGCTACAGTTTCCCCAAAAGTTGCAGCATGGGAGTTCTCACAAGGGACTGCCCCGAACAATCCCCAAATGGGGCCAGTTGGGATTCCAAAGAAAGAAGCTCTAAACATTAGGGTAATCAGTCCAAAGCATTTATTAGGGGAACCTACATACAGAGAGGGCTTCAGCTTCCTCACGCTGGACAGAGACAAGAGATGCTCTACCAAGTATGGCCTAATTGAGGAGGTTGGGTTATGGAGTTTATATGAGAGTTTAAAGAATTTGGTGCAGGGTTGGGGCTAGTTTCTACTGGTTTAGTGACATGTTTGGTCTTTTGGTGTTTCAGGAAACAACCTAAACAAGTTGATCAGTGCCTGGGAAGGTTCAAGGCCCTGACTTGGGTTCAAACCTGCAGGGGGAAATATACTGCCAGCGAGGTCACAAGGCGGTCAAGGCCCTCTGTGTTTCTCAGTTAGGACAGAGAAGGAAAGGGGGTTGCCTAAGGGACCTTACAACGGAATTCTCATCATGGGGTACAGTACTCGTAATTGGGCATGCTCTGAGCATACATATGGTTGTGCTGTTTTGCAACATGTTCATTTGGTGCTGATGTGACTCCTCTAGGAAAAATGTCTATACTGTAAGTAAAATAATGAAGTTAAAATTGAGCCCTTCACTGGATTTCCTGTGACCAGTTCAAGTTTGTTTCATTTGACTTGGACATGGACTGGGGTTCTCATATCTTAAAGGGACACCCTCTGTAGCAGGTTGCTATGATAACATAACCCTCATCAAATACCCCTCATCCTAAGAATGCTGCATACATTAGTTATATTAGGGGATTCATTTGAGGCTTTTCTTACACTTCCTCTCATTAAGCCAAGATCGTAGGGGTGTCCCAAGGAGAGTGCATCCTCACCTCAGCCACATCCTCTAAGCAGACGCATGCTCATTTTCCATTGTGGAATTCACACAGGACCACAATCATTTAGCAAGAGAGACAAACATTCACGGGCCCTACTATAAAAACTTGGCAACAGCAGAGAACCAATCCCATCATCACATGCTGCTCTTACAAGCAAAGTGTGCTTTGTCTTCTGGCACACACCCAGCTTAAAGGAAAAGACTATGATAGTTGGGAAGGCTGTGGAGGCCCCATATGTCTCTAACAAGGACAAAGATCCCCACTTGCAGCACCAGTGAATCCTACCACGACTGCCTGCCCCAGTACAGGGGCTACGGAGGGACCCAGCAACTCTCCCGGGGGCACAACAGCCCACCCACAGCCCCAGCAACCTTGCATGGGGCAGCCTTCCCTAAGTGAGGAGCTTCACAGTGACCCAGTGCCTCTCTTGGGGTTACAGGGGCCTGCACATGAACTGCAGTGGCCTTGCACAGAGAGGCCCACTTCAGCAAAAGAGCTGCATAGAACACTACTATCACTCTAGGGGGTGCAGCATCTCACCCACAACCACAGCAACTTTACTCAGAGTGGACCACTCTGACTGAGGAGCTGCAGAGAAAAGAGATATCTCCCTTGAGAGCACAGGGTCTCACCCATGACCATAGCAGCCTTGCCCAGAGTGGCCACTCCAGCTGATCAGCTACAGAAGGCCCCAGCATCCTTCTTGGGGACAAAGCAACCCACCCAAAACTGCTACCACCTCTCCCAGAGTGTCCCACTCCAACAGTGGTACTGCAGAGAAACCCTCTTTCCCTCTTGAGGATGCAGGGCCCCACCCATGAATCTAGTGATCTTACCCAGGTTGACCCAGTTCGACAGTGAAGCTGCAAAGTACCTCTGCATCTCTCTTGTGGGCATAGGATCCCACCCAGCTCTCCAGCAACTTCACTCAGTGTCTCCCACATTAGCTGTGGAGCTACTGAGAGCCCCAGCTCCAACTTTGAGAGTACAGGGCCCAGCCTGAAGACCCAGTGAGTGCAGTGAATTTCCCAGTGTACCTGAGGAGCTGCTGAGCACCTCATTTTCTCCCTCAAAGCCCAAGATCCTAATCTCAATTCCCAGAAAACTCATCCAGGGGCACTTCTTTTAATCTGAGGAGCTTAATAGCACCTCAGTGCATCTGTCAGGGACACAGCATGATAGCCAGGGTTTCAGCCAGCCCAACCAGAGTCACCCACTTTAGCTGAGGAGCAGCAGGTACACCAGTACTTCTCACAAGAGCTTGAGACCACAACAATGACCCCAGCCACACAGCCCAGTGTCACTCACTTCAGCAAGGAACTGCTGAGCACCCCATTGCCCAGGCCACAGAGGCACACACAGACAAGTCTTACATTGAATACAGTCAAAATATTTATACAGAAACTACACTACTACATCTACCTGGAACAAACCTAAAATACCTCACACAACTGTCACTGTAGAGCATATCTACAGGAGGGAGTCTCTCACCCTCAAAAGCTACTCCAGAGCATTAGAAGAAGCAATTGCTTTGCCAGATGCCCATACATCAACATAGGTGTGCTGGATTGAATGTCCCCCCCAAACTTAATCCCCACTATATCAGTGTTATAGGGTGGGAAATCCTATTATGGTAATTGAAAAGTGGGACCTTGAGGAACTGATTAGATTGTGAGGATCATGCCCAAGTAAAGAGATTAATCCATTGGTGAATCAATGGTGGTCATGGGCATGGTACTGAGGGATTTAAAAGAAGAAGGAGTGAGGAGTTAGCTCTCTCTCTACTCCACCATTCTCACTATGTGACATGCTGCATTCCTGTAGAGTCCCCTCACCAGATGTGTTCCCTAGACTTTGTACTTTCCAGTATCCTAAACTGTAAGCAATAAATTATATTTTCTCACAAATTACTCAGTACCAAGTATTTTGCTATAAGCAACAGAAATGGGCTAATACAGTAGGGATACTAGAAATAGGAAAAAGCAAGAAAATATAACACCCTCAAAGTAATACAATAATTCTCCAATGTCAGACCCCAAAGAAAATGAAACCCATAAAGTCCCTGAAAAGGAATTCCAAACAATAATTTTAAGGGAACTCAGTGAGATGCAAGAACATTCAGATGGACAACAATAAGAAATTAGAAAAAATATACAGGACCTGAGGGAGGAATTTAACAAAGATATTAATATTTTTTTAAAGAACCAAGCAGAACTCTTGGATCTGAAGTGTTTGTTGAACAAAATAAAAAAAATACAGCTGAAAGCTTAAGCAAAAGGCTAGAGCAAGCAGAAGAAAGAATTTCTGAACTAAACGACAGGCTTTTCCAAAAAAACCCACGGGAACAAAAGAAAAAGGATTTTTTTAAAAATGAAGATGGCCTATGGGATCTATAAGACAACCTTAGACATACAAACACCCAAATTATGGGTGTTCGAGAAGTGGAGGAGAAAAGAAAAGTCAATAAAAATCTATTGAAATAAATAATAGCTGAAAACTTCACAAGTATTGGAAGAGATATGGACTTCCAGATCCAAGAGGCTCAAAGATCCCCAAACAGATTCAACTCAAAAAAGTCCTTTGTGAGGTTCACTGTAGCTAAATTGTCAATAGTCAAAGACAGAGATAATTCTAAAAACAGCAAGAGAAAAGCATCAAGTGGCCTATAAAGGAAACCCCAGCAGAATAACTGCAGATTTATCAGCAGAAACCTTACAGGACAGGAGAGAAAGGGATGATATACTCAAAGTACTGAAAAAAAAATGCCAACCAAGAATACTATACCCAGCAAAGCTATCCTTCAGAAATGAAGGAAAAATAGTTTCCTTCCCAGGAAAACAAAAACTGCAGGAATTCACCACCAGAAGACTGGCCCTACAAGAAGTATTCAAGGCAGTCCCACATCTGCAATCCAAAGAATGATAATCATTGTCATAAATACATGAGAAAGAATAAAAGTCACTGGTAGAACAGATACACAAACAAGAAAGAGAAAGAAACTATATCTTATCACTCCAAAAAAAAAAAATTGAATATAAACAGTAAAAGGGAAAGAAAGGAAAAAAAGGCATATAAAGCAATCATTAGAAAATCCATAAAATGCCAAGATTAAGGCAATAACTTTCAATAGCAACCTTAAATATAAATAGATTAAATTCCCCACATAAAAGATATAGACTGGCTTAATGAATTTAAAAATCAGACCCAACTATATGCTGCCTACAAGAAATGCATGTTACCTATAAAGACACACAGGTTAATAGGGAAGAAATGGAAAAAGATATACAACACAAATGAAAACCAAAGATGACCAGGAGTAGCTATACATAAATTGGATAAAATACGCTTTTATCCAAAAACTATTTTAAAAAAAGAAGACCATTATATAATGAGAAAGGGATCAATTCAGCAACAGGATATAACAATCATAGATATATATATGCACCCAACATCAGAGCACCTAGATATGTAAAACAAACATTTTTATATCCAAAGGGAGAGATACACCCAATAGCATAAAAACTAGAGACTTGAACACCCTTCTCTCAACATTAGACAGATCATCTATGTAAAAATTTAGCACGGAGACAATGGATTTCAACTTCACGTCAGACCAATAGTACTTGATAAACATATACAGAATATTTCATCAAACAACTACAGAATGTACATTCTTCTCAACAACACATGGGACATTCTAGAGGATAGACCATGAGTTTGGCCACAAGTCATGTCTCAACAAATTTTAAACGGTGTGATCATATCAAGTATCTTTTCAGACCACAATGGAATAAAATTAGAAATGAATAAAAAGAGAAACTTTAGAAAATATATGAATGAATAGAAATTAAGAATATGCCCCTGAATGACCAATGAGTCAAAGAAGAAATTAAGAAAATATTTTAAATTCTTAAAATAAAAGCACATCATACGAAAACCTATGGGATACTGCAAAAGCAGTACTAAGACGGAAGTACATTGCAATAAGTGTTTACACCAAAAGAATAGAAAGCTATTGTAAACAAAACAGCATGGTACTAGTATAAAAATAGACATTCAGACCAGTGGAGTAGAATTGAGAACCCAGAAATGACCCCTCAGGCTTATAGCCATCTGATATTGGATAAAGGCAACAAAAATCTACATTGGGGGAAAGACTGCATCTTCAACAAGTGGTGGAAAACCAGATATCCATATGCAGAAGAATGAAACTAGATATGCATCTCTCACCATACACTGAAATCAACTCAAAATGGATTAAAGACTTAAGTATAAGACCACAAACTCTAAAATTACTGAGAGAAAATATAGGTGAAAGACTTCAGCAATTAGGTCTGGGCACAGGCTTTATGAACATAAGCCCAAAAGCACAAGCAGCAAAAGAAAAATAAACAAATGGGACTATATCAAACGAAAAAGCTTCTGCACAGCAAAGGAAACAATCAACAGAGTGAAACAACAACCCTCAGAGTGGGAGAAAATATTTACTAACTATGCATCCGACAACAGATTAACATCCAGAATATACATAGAACTCGAGCAATGATACAGTAAAAAAAACAAATAATCCAATCCAAAAATGGGCAAAGGAGCTGAATAGACATTTTTCAAAGGAAGGCATACAAATGGCCAACAGGTATGTGAAAAAATGCTCAATATCACTAGTCATCAGGGTAACGCAAATTAAAACTACATTGAGAGAACACCTCACCCCAGTCAGACTGGCTATAATCAAAAAGAGGGTGAATAACAAATGCTGGCAAGGGTTGGAGAGAAGGGAACACTTCACTGTTGGTGGGACTGTAAACTAGTACAACCACTATAGAAAACAGTATGGAGGTTTCTCAAACAACTATAGACTGATCTTTCATATGATCAAGAATCTCTCTTCTGCGTATATACCCAGAGGAATGGAAATCATCATATCAAAGGGATAACAGCACTCCCATGTTCATCACAGCTCTGTTTACAATAGTCAAGACATGGAACCAACCTAAATGTCCATCAATGGATGATTGGATAAGAAAACTGTGGTATATATACACCATGGAATACTACTCTGCCATAAAAAGAATGAAATACTCCTATTTGCAACAACATGGATGAACCTGGAGAAACTTATGTTTAGTGAAATAAGGAAAGCACAGAGGGATCATGGCCACATATGATCATTCATATGTGGGAGCTAAGATAGAAAGAAGAAGGAAAGACCACAGTAGTGCATTGGTCATGCAGAGGGAGAGAACAATCCTTAGGCCACAAAGTGGAGTGGGGAAAAAGTGGGGAGGGGAAGGAAGGTTGGGTATAATTGGGTGGAGGACACAGGGTACAAATGCAACTTGTGGTAATGGGTATGCTGCCAATATGAATCTGGACGTCACATCATGGGCAGGAGGGGTGACAATTAACTTTGTATCTAATGAATAATCATAATAAAAATTCACATGTAAAAAAAATAATATAAAAGAAAACATATCTTGCAAATAAATAAATAAATAAATAATGTTTTTTAATGTGAAAAAAAAGAATAGAAAGACGTCAAATAAACAACCTAACATCACACTTCAAAAAATTAGAAATACAAGAACTGCCTAATCTCAAAATTAGTAGATGGAAATAAATAATGAATATTAGCATGGAACTGAATGAAGTAGAGATCAAAAAAAGGAACACTCATGAAAAAAATCTTTTTCTTTGAGAAGATAAATAAATTTGACGAACCATTAGCTAGACTAACTAAGAAGCGAGAAGACCCACATAACAATAATCAGAAATAAAAAGGGAGATATTACAACTGATACCACAGAAATGCAAAAATTTATTAGAGGCTATTCTGAATAACTACATGCCAACAAACTTGAAAATATGGGAGAAATGCATAGACTTCTGGACACATATAACCTACTAAGACTGGACCAAGCAGAAATAGAAAGCCTGAACAGACCAATAACAAGCAATGTGATTGAATCAGTAATCGGCAGTCTTTCAACAAAGAAAGGCATGGGACCTGATGACTTCACTGCTGAATTCTACCAAATCTTTAAAGAAGATTTAATACCAATCATTTTCAAACAATTCCAAAAACCTAAAACAGAGGCCATTCTCCCAAACTCATTCTATGAGACCAGCATCACCCTGAAACCAAAATCAGACTAAGACACAACAGAAAAGAAAAAGAAAACTACATGCCAATATCCCTGATGAACATAGATGCAAAAATCCTCAACAAAATATTAGCAAACAGACTACAATAGCACAACAAAAGGATTATACACCATGATCATGGATTTGGGATTCATCCCAGGGATGCAAGGATGGTTCAGCATACACAAGTCAATAACTGTGATACACCACACCAAAAAAATCAAGTACAAAAACCATATGATTATCTCAATAGATGTAGAAAAAGCACTTGACAAAATTCAACATCCCTTTCTGACACTCTCAGCAAATTAGCTATAGAAAAAGAGTATCTCAAAACAATAAAAGCCATATATGACAAACTCACAGCCATCGTTATCCTGAATGGGGAAATCTTGCTCTCCAATGAGGCCAGAATGCAAGTTTGTTCTTTCTTTGGGAATTCTTGCCTCAGACATAGAGGCAATAACCCTCATGCTAAAATCCTATATCTATTATTCCTGTATTCTTAAAGGATTTCTTTACCCTTTAGTAGTGAATTCCCCACTACTAGCTAAAATTTTCTCATATTACATTTTCCCCATTCATTGAAGAGAAGTTGAAAGCTTTTCCTCTAAGAATAGGAGCAAGACAAGGATGCTGACCACTCATATTTTACATAGTATTGGAAGTTCCAGTCAAAGCAATTATGCAAGACAAAGAAATAAAGGACATCCAAACTGGAAAAGATGAAGTTAAATTGTCCCTGATTGCAGATGACATGATCTTAAATATTAGAAAATCCTAAAGACTCTACCAACAATCTGTAAGAAATGATGGAAAAATTTAGTAAAGTTGCAGGATACAAATTCAAAAGACAAAAATCTGTAGCATTTCTATACACCAACAATGAGCTCGCACAAAAAGAAATCAATAAAGCAGTCTCATTTAAAATACCCACCTAAAAATCAGAATACATTGGAATAAATTTAACCAAGGAGGGTGAAAGATCTCTTCAATGAAAAGTACAAAACACTGATGAAAGAAATTAAAGAAGACACACAAATAAAGAAAGACATGCTGTGCTCATGAGTTGGTAGAATTGATGTTGTGAAAATGTCCATATTACCTGAAGTGATCTACAGATTCTATGCATTTCTTATCAAAATACCAATGACATTCTTCACAGGAATAGAGAAATACAATCCTAACATTCATATGCAACAAAAAAGACAAAAACAATTCTAACCTTCATTTGGAGCAACAAAACACCTTGAATAGCCAAAGCAATTCTGAGAAGAAAGAAGAAAGTGGGAGGCATTACAATACCTGACTTTAAAATATACCACAAAGCTATAGTAACCAAAGCAGCATGGTCCTGGCATAAAAAGAGACACATGGACTAATGGAACAGAACAGACAGCCCAGAAATAAATCCACATTCTTATCGCCAACTGATCTTTGACAAAGGAACCAAAAACATACTTTGGGAAAAAGAGTACCTCTTCAAAAAATAGTGCTGGGAAAGCAGGATATCTATGTGTAAAAGAATAAAACTTGATCCCTATCACACACCATATACAAAAATCAACACAAAATGGATTAAAGACTTAAATGTTAAGACCTTAAACTATAAGACTTCTAGAAGAAAACATAGGACAAATGCTCCAAGACATAGGACTGGGCAAAGACTTTGTGGAAAAGATCTCAAAAGTACAGGCAACAAAAGCAAGAATAAACAAATGGGGTTTTATCAAACTGAAAAGCTTCTGCACAGCAATGGTAACACTAAACAAAGCAAAGAATCAACCTGCTCAATGGGAGAAAATATTTGCAAACTAAACATCTGACAAGGGACTAATTAATATCCAGAATATACAAGGAACACAAACAACTCAATAATAAGAAAAACAAATAACCCAATTAAAAATGAGCAAGGGAGCTGAATAGACATTTCTCAAAAGAAGACATTCAAATGGCCAACAGGTATATCAAAAAATGTTCAACATCACTAATCTTCAAGGAAACGCAAATGAAAAGCACACTGAGATATCAACTCACCCCAGTTAGACTGGCTATTATAAAAAAGACAGAAAACAACAAATGCTGGTGAGGATGCCGAGAAAGGAGAACCCTATACATTGTTGGTGGGACTGTAAATTAGCACAGCCATTATGGAAAACAGTATGGAGGTTTCTCAAACAACAACAGATAGAACTACCCAAAGGGATGGAAATCATCATGTTGAAGGGATACTTGCGCTCCCATGTTAATTGCAGCTCTATTCTCCGTAGCCAAGAAATGGAACCAACCTAAATGTTTATTGACAGATGATTGGATAAATAAAGTGTGGTGTATGTGCACAAGTGAATACTACCCAACTGTAAAAATAGAATGAAATTCTGCCATTCACAGAAGCATGGTGAGCTTGGTGAAAATTATGTTAAGTGAAATAATCCAGGCGCACAGAAAGAGAAATACCACATATCCTCACTGATAAGTGGGAGCTAAATAAATCAATAAATAGTTGACCTTTCAGATGGAGAGAGAAGAACTGTGTTTACTAAAGCAGGAAAGAGGAAGGAGGAGGGGGTTGTGAGAGGTTGATTAATAGACACAAAACAGCAAGATGGGAAAAATAAGTTCTATTGGTATACAGTCAAGATAGGCATGTATAATTAACAATGTATTACATGATATCAAATGGCTTTCTGGATTGAATGTCCTCATCACAAAGAAATGATTAAGTTTTATAATGATTAATGTGGTAAGTCCCCTGATTTGATCATCACACATTGTATACATGGATTGAAATTCAACTCTGGACACCACAAATATACATAATCGATCGATACATTTCATCTTCTCAGCAAGGTGGTTTCCCAAATAAAACCTTTTTCCTTGCCTCAACACCTTGTCTCTCCACTTATTGGCCTGTCATGCAGTGAGCAGACAGACTTGGGTCTGGTAACATGTGCACCCAACTCCAGAGCACCCAGTTATATAAAGCAATTACTATTAGACCTAACAGGAGAGACAGACTCCAACATACTAATATTTGGGGATTTTAATACCCCACTTTCAGCAGAGGACAGATCATCCAGACAGAAATTTAACCAGGAAATATCAGAATTACTCTCTACTACAGGCTGACCAGATCTAACAAATATTTATAGAACATTTCATCCAACAGCTGCAGAATACATATTCCTCTCACCTGCCCATGGAACATTCTCTAGAACAGACCATACGTGAGGTCACAAAACAAGTCTCAACAGATTTTTAAAAATTAAAGTCATATCAACCACCTTCTCTGGCCACAGTGGAATAAAACTAGAAATCAACAATAAAAGGGACACTAGAGACTGTACAAATACATGGAAATTAAACAATATACTCCCAAACAACAAGTGGATCAAAGAAAACAAAAAGATAATTGAAAAATTCTTGGAGGAAATGAAAATGATAACAAAATATACCAAAACCTATGGAACACAGCTAAAGCAGTTCTAAAATGGAAGTTTATAGCAATAACCGCTTACATGAAAAAAAAAAAAAAAAAAGACTTCAAATAAACAACCTAATGTTATATCTCCAGGAACTGGAAAAATAAGAACAAACCAAACCCAAAATCAGTAGAAGAATAGAAATAACAAAGATCAAATCAGAAATAAATGAATTAGAGATTTCTTTTTAAATAGAAAAGATCGATGAAACAAAGAGTTGGTTTTTTGAAAAGATAGACAAAACCAAAACCCTTTAGTTGGACTAACAAAAAAGAGAGAAGACTCAGCTAAATAAAAGCAGAAATGAGAAAGGAGACATTACAACTGATACCACAAAAATACAAATATTGTAAGAGACGACTATAAAAAACTATATGTGAACAAGTTGGAAAACGTAGAAGAAATGGATAGATTCCCAGACATATAGAACTTATCAAGGCTGAATCATGAAGAACTGGAAAATCTAAACAGACCAATAATGAGTAATGCGATTGTAGCAGTAATTTAAAAGTCTCTGAACAAGGAAAACCCCAGGGCCAGATAACTTTACTGCTGAATTCTACCAAACATTTAAAGAAGAACTAATACTAACGCTTCTCAAACTCTTACAAAAAATTGAAGAGGAGGGAATACTTCCTAACTCATTCTATGAGGCCAGCATTACCCTCATACCAAAACTGGAAAAAGACACAACAAAAAAAGAAAACTACAGACCAATATCTCTAATGAACACACATGTGAAGATCCCCAGTACAATACTAGCAAACAGAACCCAATCACACGTTTAAAAGCTCATTGGCCATGATCAAGGGTGATTCATCCCAGGGATGCAAGGGTGGTTCAACATATGCAAATCAATAAACGTGATATATCACATCAACAGAATGAAGGGGAAAAAAAATCACATAATCATTTCAATGGATGAAGGAAAAGCATTTGATAAAATCCAACACCCCTTCATGATAAAAACAATCAACAAATTAGGTATAGGAGGAATTTACCTCAACACAATAAAGGTCATAAATGACAAACCCACGGCTAACACGATACCAAATGAACGAAAATTGGAGGCTTTTCCTCTGAGATCTGGAACAAGACAAGGATGCCCGCTTTCCCCACTCTTATTCAACATAGCACTGGAAGTTCTAGCAGAGCAATAAGGCAAGAGAAGGCAATAAAGAGCATCTAAATTCAAAAGGAGGAAGACAAACTATCCCTATTTGTAGATGACATGATCATATACACAGAAAACCCTAAAGACTCCACCAAAAAATTACTAGAACTAACAAATGACTTCAGTAGAGTGGCAGGATACAAAATCAGCACACAAAAATCAATAGCCTTCCTATCCGCCAGTAACGAAATAGCTGAAGAAGAGATCAAGAAGGTAATCCCATTTAAAATAGTTACCAAAAAAATGAAAACCTAGGAGTAAATTTAACCAAGGAGATTAAAGAAATCTACAATAAAAACTATACAACATTGGTGAAAAACATTGAAGAGGATACAAATAAATAGAAAAATATCCCATGTTCATGTGTTGGAAGAATTAACATCATCAAAATGTCCATTGTACCCAAAGCAATCTGCACATTCACACAATCACTATCCAAATACCAATGATATTCCACACAGAAATAGAAAAAACGATCTTAAAATTTGCATGGAACTAAAAACGACCCCGTATAGCTAAAGCAATCTTGAACAAAAAGAACAAAGTTTGGAAACATCACACTTCCTGACTTCAAAATATACTATAAAGCTATAGTAACCAAACACCATGGTACTAGTATAAAAGTAGACAATGGAACCGAATAGATAGCCCATAAAAATAGACAATGGAACCAAATATTGAGTCCAGAAATAAACCCACGCACTTACAGCCAAATAAATTTCGACAAAGTTGTCTAGAATATACAATAGCGAAAGGACAGCCTCTTCCATAAATGGTGCTGGGAAAACTGGATATTCACATGCAGAAGATTGGAACTAGTCCCCTATTTCTCACTATACACAAAAATCAATTCAAAATGGATTAAACACCTAAATTTAGGACCTGAAACTATGAAACTACTAGAAGAAAACAGAGGAGAAATGCTACACAAAATGGGAGTGGGCAACGTGTTTTTGAGCAAGACTACTGAGGCACAGCAACGAAAGCAAAAATATGCAAATGGGACTACATCAAACTAAAAAGCTTCTGCACAGAAAAGACACTATCAACAGAGTGAAGAGACAACCTACAGAATGGAAGAAAGTGCTTGCAAACTATACATCAGATAAGGAGCTAATATCCAGAATTATACAAGCAACTCAATCAACTCAACGGAAAAAAAAGAAAGAAAGAAAGAAAGAAAAAAGAAAAATGACCCAATTAAAAAATGAGCAAAGGACCCAAACACACATTTATCAAAAGGAGACATACAAATAGTCAAAAAGCACATGAAAATATGCTCAAAATCACTAATCACCAGGTAAATCACCAGGTGAATGCAAATTAAAATCACAATAACATCTTACCCCAGTTAGAATGGCTGTTATCAACAAGACAGAAAATAACAAATGCCAGTGAGAATGCAGAGGAAAAGGAATTCTCCTACATTGTTGGTAGGGATATAAATTGGTACAGCCACGGTGGAAAACAGTATGGAAGTTCCTCACAGAACTGAAAATAGATCTACCTCAAGACCTATCTATCCCGCTACTGGGTATATACCTAAAGGAAATAAAATCAAAATATCAAAAGGACACCTGCACTCGCATGTTCATTGCAACATTATTCGCAATAGCCAAGAGAAGGAACCAACTTGAATGCCCATCAATGGATGGATGAATGGGGAAAAAATAACCCACAATGGAATACTATTCAGCTATGAAAAGAAATAGTGTCCTACCATTTGCAGCAACACGGATTGAACTGGAAACCATCATGTTAAATGCAGTAAGTCAGGAAAAACGACAAATACCACATGATCTCACTCATATGTGGAATATTTTTTAAGTGCTTCTCATAGAAATATAGAGTAGAACAATAGTTACCAGAGGTCGGGAGGGCAGGAAGTGGGGGAGGAGGAAAAGCGGTGAACTAAGTGGTACAAAACTATGCTATCTACCCTAAGTGAATCATTGTGCAGTATATGCATGTATTGAAGCACACTGTACCCCACAAACATGTACAAGTAAATGTTAAAATAAAACTAAAGTAAAATAAAACCAGACTTGTGATTAAAAGATTTTTCTTTAGTCTTGCAATCTCTTAACCAGTTATTAATATAATTAGAAAGAGCTTAGAAAATCAAGTGAGCACAGACTGCAATACATTCGCGCACACCCCCTACTCATTGATCCCCCGCTGGAGTCCTGCGTTGGTGCTCTAGGTGGCAGCCACCGACCTGCCTGTGCCGCTGCAGCGTCACAGACTGTGAAGAGAGGTAATGAATGGAAGCTGAGGGCCCCTGATGAGGCTCACAACACAAAAACGATTTAATTACTACAAAGAAGAGGCCAGTATAGTGCCGTAGAAGTGGAAGTGACACCTGCGCCTGGGCTGGAATTCTTCAGTAGCCGCCCTCTGCGAGCCGGATTCCACTGGGCGCCTGAACCTACTGGTGTGCTCTGGCCTCCCCTCACTTCCCATTCACGAAACACAGGCTGCTCCTAGGAAACAGCAAGAGGAGCATCTTGCCACTCAGAGGTGGGACGAGAGTGGTGGGAGGAAGGGGCGAGGTTGCTCTCTCAGTAACGAAAGTGCATGCTCAGCAATCGCGGGGCGGGCAGACGAGCCAGGATTGCAAAATCGACCTTTATGCGAAAGTGTACCCTCTGGTGCCCCCAAAGTCAGGCAACAGAGTTTCCACCGAAAACTTTCTTATGAGAAATTCCCCCAAAGCACATAACTTCTCTGACTCAATTCAGCTCTTGGACCTCACTCAGTGAACAATTCCTTTCAATATCCAAAAGTGTGGTCCAGTTTCTCCATTTAAAATTATCTCAGAAATGGCTTCTAACATTGTATCACTTTCTCCATAGTTTTTGTCCTTTTATCTTTATTTTTTATTGAAACATGATTATACATATTACTGGAGTACAGAATTTAATATCAATACCTGTGTATAATATGTGATGATCAAATCTGGATTATTAGTAGATTCATCATTACACGATGTAATCATTTTTTGTGACCCTTTACTAATTTCTCGCTAATCCTCCTCCTCTGCCCCCTTTCCCACCTCTGATAAACTCAGTTCTATTATCTCCTTTTGAAAGTTCAATGAACTACAGATAGATCTTCCATACAATCCACCAATCCCACTTCTGAGTATATACCCAAAGTAATGGAAATCATCATGCCGAAGAGATACATGCACCCCCAACCTCATCGCAGCTCTATTTACAGTAGCCAAGATATGGAACCAACCTAAATATCCATCATCGGACCACTTGATAAGGAAAATGTGGTATATATACACTATGGAATACTACTCAGTCATCAAAAAAAAAACAGAGTGAAATTCTACCATTCACAGCAACACGGATGAGCCTGGAGAAAATTATATTAAGTGAAATAAGCCGGGCACAGAGGGAAAAAGACGGCAAGTCCTCACTCATATGTGGGAACTAAGAGAGAAGGAAGGAAAGAAAGAACACAATGGTGCATTGAACTTGCAGAGAGAGAGAATAGACCTTGGGTTGCCAGTGGTGAGTGATGGGGCTGGCGGTTAGGAAGAGGTTGGGTGGGGGAATAATTGCAATTTGTGGTGGTGAGTATGCTGATATGCTGATTTGATCATCACATCTTGGGCACAGGGGCTGACAGCTCCGTGCCGCATGAGTACATATAATCAATACAAATTAAAGTTTAAAAATATAGAGTTTTTAACTTCAGCAAAGCTGTATTAGGTCCTATCTGCCCATACTAGCCATACGATGGTGGATTTCTTATGCCTCTTTCTGAGTCAGAGTTGTCTGATTCATGCAAAGGAGGAAACAGTAGCTCCTGTGCACAGAATGTTAAGAGGAAGGTGGATACAATAAATATTGGCTATTGTTATTATTAATGCCACTTGCAGTATATGTATTTCCTCACAGCTGCGTGAAAATTGCGCTTTATCATTTTAAGCTTGTTTTTGTTTGTTAAATAGCTATGAAGCAGGTGAGGGATTGTGTCTGGAGACATGGAACCTTGTAGAACTGACTCTCCCCAGCCTTTTGGCCGTGCCAATTTGCCCAAAGAAAATTGCAGTAAACTCTGTGTTTAAACACAAGACAACAACAAAGTTTTTGGTAAACTGGTGATTTTGGTAGGCTTTGATGAATTACCCATAAAGCTAATGGAGCCAAAAGCCATAAAGGAGAATGGCCTCCTTCTCACCTGGGTCATTCGATGACATGGCTTTTGGTATACAGTACTGGCTCTTGAAGAATTGACTTGGAACCAAATATCTGTAGCCTCTAACACCGAGCAGATGAAGCTGGGTCTTTATCCATGAATGGACCCACGTTAGAATTTCCTTATGGAGACCTGTGCTCCAGCAGAAGAGGGAAGTTGTTGGAATTTTATCCTCACATACATGAGGGAACAAATCAGTCTTGGGCATCCCTCTCTCTGCGCCTCTGCTAGTTCTTTTTCTCTCCTTATCTTCCTAATAAAGAGGACAGACAAGCAGAATGGGTGGGAAGAGCCTGGGCCTGGTGAATTCTTCTGGGGTCTGGGTTATAATGGGGGAGAACCCCTCAGGTCCTGTTTGTGGACTCCCCACCCCTAAGAAACCCTGCTCGCGGAATGAGTGAACAAATCCTTGTTTGGAGCAATAGCAGTGGTAACTGGGGAAACTCAGAAGGAGTCTTTAAGCAGCTGTTCCCCAGGGTTCTCTGGGATGATATCCATGAGTGCTGCCAGGGCAACATCAATTTCCAAAAACGGGAAGTAAAGCCCAAATATTCCTGGCTGTTTCAGTTCGGTCAAGGTAGGGCAAGTGGGACACTGTGAGGGAAGGAGGGGTATAGACAGTCACAGAAAGTGTCTGACCTCAGTAACAGAACCAGCCTGTGGTTTCCACACTCGGTTTCAATACAGCAGGAGATGACCTCGTAGGGCTGTGCCGGGAGGAATACTCCTGACACGTTTCTCAGCTGTTATGCATGGAGCCCCACTTTTATGTGCCAGTCACTGGGTTAAGTCATCACTACGTGTAAAGTCATCTACTCACAATAGCTCTATGAGGTAAACATTAGCCTTTTCACATTACTCTTGAGCGAACTGAGGCACGGGGAGTGTTAAGTAATCTGCCCAATAGTCAAACCCAGAGCTGTCTGACTTCAGCGTCTGTGCTATTACCTAGCGATTCCCAAGTTCTGAAATCTGGCCTCTTTTATATGCTTGATTATTTGTTTTCAAAGTCGTCTTTTATGAAAGAAAGATGTGAGGGAGTCTATTTTAATGGTTCTTAATCCAAATTATTAACATTTTTCTTTCTCAGTTTCCTTGTTTATAAAATGAGGATATTAATAATGCCTATTGAATAGGATCTTTATAGCAGTTGTTTGTTTGCTTCGCATGGTGTGGCTAGCATGGTATGTGCATCTGAACCCTTGACCTCGGTGTTATAACACCATACTCTAACCAAGTGAACGAACCACCCAGCCTGAATAGGGTTTTTATGAAGATTGAATCAGATAATTCACATAAAGTCCTAGAAAATCCTACATCGAACATGGTTCATCATCACCTCTCTTTATAGGGTTTAGCTATTATTCCTAATTCTATTACTGCTAGTAGTATTAATATAAGTAATGCTCATTTAAATGGCCTAAAGTGGTGAAATGAAAAACCCATCACCTCACATGAGGACTGGATTTTCTTTTATTTATATTAGTCCATGAAATGCCAAATTCCAAGTAACCGTGCTTTTAAATACCTATGGATATGGATTTTTTTCTCACCTTAAGACAATTGTCTTATCTGACAGAAAGAGAGGAAAGTTTATTCTTACATGTCCTATTTATCCAGGATGTGTTCTATTAATGTGGGTGAGACTCATCCAGTTAGTTGAAATCCTGAATAGAACCAAAGGGCCAACCTCCCCACAAGGAAGAAGGGACTCCTTCTGCCTCACTGCTTTGGAGCTAGGACCTCAGTTTTCTCTGATATTCTGACTGAAACTTTACCATAAACTCTCCTGGGTCTCCAGCTTGCCAAGTGCAGATCTTGGGACCTGTCAGCCTTCAAAATCACTTGAACCGATTCCGTTACAAAAACATCTCTTCATATCTATCAGTCTACCTATCGATGTATCTATCTATAATTATGACCAAGGATCTGAACTGCCGTAAGAGAATACCAAGGTGTCGCTGTCAGGGGTACAACCACCAGATAGGGAGACAGAGATTGATATATGTACAACCTAAATGTGCCGTTTATCTGGAGAACCATGACTAATACACTCAGTCAGCCAGCATGTATCTTTGGAGTTCCTTTATAGTGCTCAGTTGTCAGGCACTGTGCTTAAGGAAAGCTGAATAAATCAAGTGTTCAATGTCAATATACTTACAACTTAGTTGAGACGATAAAGCATACCCACACAAAAAGGTAATACACAAGTCAGACCAGGGGAGAAACACTTCCTCACTCAAAATAGTAGGCAAATTTAAATTTGCGCTGGGACTATGCAAGTGTGGCCAAGTGAAGTCTCTTTAAGAAAAAAGAAACCAACACTACCTTGGGGATGCAGAGGAGGCAGTAGGAACTCAGGGCCATTCCCAAGCCAAAGTCCATCCTCCAACACTAAAGACCATGAACCCTGGGTACTGTGCTGGTCGGGCCCAGCAGGGTGGATCTCTCAGAGTCATGATGTCACAAAGACCTCTCAGAACATCCTGGCCATCCTTGAGCATGTGGGTATGCCACACATTCGATTGCCTCATTGAATAGTGCCTTGTGCAGAAACAAAATATTGTGGAAAATCTGTCCCTCTCGTGGCTGATCTCCTGATGGTGATGCCTTGGTGCTCTCCTATCATAGCTCAGATCCACAGTCATAATTGCAGTGGGCTGCTGCTATGAACACAGGCTGAAAACTCCAGTGTTGCTTTAGGGACCTGGCTACCCAAACCCAAATATGAATACCAAGGAAAGAGTGGGCTTCTGGGGGATGGCAAGGCTGTTTTCTGACTTCTAGGCATGAAGTGCATTAGGCATAGAAGAAAACTCTGTCTGCTGAATGAAGCAAATGCTCCCAAGCCAGACAGTGGGTAGATGGCTTAAAGGCAGGGGCACAAACACAGGGAAATTAAGTTTGCTGTCTTGGAGAAGTAATGCTTATGATTCCCATTGTATTCCCCACCTTCTCTCTATTGTCTTTAGTGACATATGTGTGGGTCAGTAATGGCCCTTGCATATTGTCCTGGAATGGACCCCATGTTGTTTACTTTTTCATGGCAAACTAGAGATGGGCCCAAAGCTTCTGGAGCCAAACTCAAATTTTCACATGTAATTGATTTTTAATACAGTTCAAATAAGCATGTTTTTAGTCCTCTATAGCCTGCCTACTTTGCATACCCTGTGAAACTGCACACAACATTTGCTAACCATAGATAAGAGAAATCCTAAAGCTCTAAAAGACTACAAACCACAGATGTCCTTCTGGGCTCTCTGATCTAGATTCTCTCCACTTGGTTGCTGAGAAAGCCCCCTCTCTGATTTCTCCTTCTCCCCCAGGAGATCCCTTCCCATAATCCAATTCTGCTTGGTGGCCTCATGCTGCAGGTCTGAATGTCTCTTATTGGAAAGTATTTTTGCTCTCATGCAACCCCTGTCCAAGCACCACCCGATAAAGTGTGTGTGTGTGTTACTACCTCTCATTGTCTTGTATCTTCTTTGATCAATCCCAAAACCCTTGACCTCACATTTTGAAATATGGTGTTTTTCAAAGAGGAAGTGGGACTGTGGAGGACTGTGGAGAGGGAGGGGAGCGAAGAGTGTGGGATATTACACACACACACCGTGACCCAATCCAATAAACTGCATGCCAATGCCCTTAGATAATCTAAAATCTACATCTACATACGTGAAAAAGACAAAACCCCATAATTGTTACATGTGTCTTGTGTCTCGCAAAATACAGTAAAAAACTTCAGGTCTCAAGTCATAAAATTGTCAGTGTGGTGTGGAATCTTGAAAATTAAGATTTCTTTAGCTCTGACCCCCTTATCCCCTTTCCTCAGCCTGAAACTTCATGGGAAGCACAGCCACCTTCCAAAACATCCTCTCTTAGATCGGAGCAAGAGCTGGGAAGGGCAAGCAGGCACTCCAGGCAATCTGTTCTTGCAGTGGCATTAAACTGCATTTTTCTCTCTGCTTTGGGAAAACACCTTCAGAACAATTGGCCTCTTCATTGCAGTTACTCTTGTCTATTGCTTTTGTTTGCAGTTCTCTGAGATTCCCTAAGGTGTGATCATTCATTCTAATGAGGAACCCAAGACCACTGCCACCACCTACACTTTTTATTCACTGTCTTGGGGTCCTCCCAACATCACATTAGTTTAAGGTCCTTTGGGGGTTGGCTGGAGAGCTGTTAAAGGGCTGCTCACAATGTCAGCACAGATTCCTTGCATGTGCACAGGGCTGTATAGTTACAAACTGCTTCCCATACATTATTGCAGAACATTGTTTCAGTGTCCAGAGACGAATGCAGACCACATGCCTCCTTCATTTGACACTGGACGGACTGAGGCTCAGAGCAGGGAAGTGATGCGCCCAAGGTTACACAGCTGACAGGCATTGCGTTCTCCTGATATAAAGGTCCTCACAATGTTCCGTGTCTGTACATTTCATATCAAATGTTAGGATAAGAAATACTCTTTCTTAGATAAGAAATGTTCTTTCATTTCTCCGCCAGAGGTTCATCACATACGAGAAAGTTGGGATACATCCTTGAGAAAACAAATGCCTCCAAAGAATGAATATAAGTTGAGTTTATAGATGAGCCACAGGACAACCTGAGATATGAAATTTAATGAAACAAAACCCAGGGATTTCTGATGAGGAAGAAAGAAGGAAAAATGCTCCAGATACTCCTGAGTAGGTAGGAATATTTGATACCACTTCCTACTGTTTTCCTTGACGGAGACCCTGCTGCTGTTTTTGTTTTTGTGTTTTAGTAATTTGAGACAGTAGAGGAATAAAGGCATTGATTCCTTTTGAAGATTTGTCTTCATTGGTCCTCTGGTTTGGATGGTCTCATGACTCCCCTAGCAGATTTCACTACCATGAAGATCTATAAATCACATCTGGAATGCTGGCAGACCCATGGGTCATGTTTTCAGTGCTCACCTAAGACTGACTTGCATAAACTGACTTCAGTTGTCAAAGATGAATTCTTGATTTCTTCTACCTTTCTATTTTAACCAATATCAATTTTTTGGAGAATAGTTTACTGGTTGACTTCTGTGGCCCTAATGAGTCACACAGGGGAAGATCATATGTGAAGGGCAATCACAAAGCCAGAAAGAGAATAATTTTATACTCTGAGTGTGCTCTGGACATGATGTGAAGGACCGTTTGCAGAAGCTAATCCCCATCAGAAACACCAAATGGATTACATAAAGTGAATAAACAGTGGAACAGGGACATAGGCAATGTTCACTTCAGTAAGTTAGTTGACTACACCTATTTGGCACACAAGAGTCAACAATGACAATACCTATTGTTTGATGAAACTTGTAAAGTCTAGAAAACCTAATACACATCAAAGGTGACTAGAATAAATAAACATGGCCTCCATCGAGGTTCCCAAATCAAATTGGGACAATTTTTAAAGGTGAAAAACACAATCGTATTTCCCAGTGTTTGTGACATCCTAACTTTACCATTCCCTAGAAAAATTGGATATATCTGCATAAGCAACCTTCCCATACCCTTGTGCTAAATATTGACCTAGTGGCCTATGAAAGGAGATGCTTGTCCAAACCAGTGTTTTTTTCACCACGAAGTCATATTAACAGCAGAGATTCAAAAGTGAACCAAAGCCATTTTGATTTAGCTTTGGAATGTATTAACTGCACGGTCAGATGTACCTGCTCATGTTTACTTCTGGGGTTTATTTACACCTGAGTGTGGCTCTGACCCCTTTGTGTAGCCTATCCTGGCAACTTTAGGGAGAAGGCATCGAGCTGTTCTGATTAACTGGCAGGGTAGATGTAGAACAATGGTTTGAAATTTCTTCTCACTGTACTTGCTCGGAACAAAAGCCAGTTGAAATTGGTGGAGGCAAATTACCCCTGCCCTGGCAGAAATTCCCAGCAGTCTCTGTTCTTCTGTCAAGGCCATCAAAACCCATGGCTCTCACACCAGGCAGTTTTGTAGGGCCGATGAGGGAATCTTTGGGTGGAAAAGAGGAAAGGCCAGGGTTTCCATGCTCCATACGCCCCATCCAGGCTCCAGAGGGCAAAACTCACTGTTCCTATTTTGAGCGTATCTACAGCATAGTGAAAAACAATGGTGGAAAGTATGAGTTACTGTTGTTCTTTCCTGATGGGAAGCATGTCTCCATTCAGGGTTAGGCAAAGACCCTTGCCTGCTAAACCTAGGATTCCTGAATCAAACAGGACTAGGATGTAAAACAAGCAGGGTGGAAACGATCTAAAATGATTCCAACTGCCCAACTCTTAAGAAACCAGACAATAAACTCATTTCTCTTCACACCCTGAACTATGGGGACTCTTTCCATTTGCAAATTATTGGGGCCCAGGAAGTTCAACTTCAACTTCTCAGTGCTTGGGTTATCTAGTTTTAACCCAAATGATAAAAAATTCAAGACTGAATATAAATATCCATATCTGGAATGCTCGTCTTCCCATTAGTTTCAGACTCTGTATCCAATTGCATATAAGACATAGTAGCTATCTGCAAGGTCCACTGGCACTCCAAATTCACAACACGCACAACCAAATGCATGCTTTTCGCCAAAATGTGTAAGTAAGTGGTTTCATCTTTTGGCTCAAGCAAGAAACCCAGGAATAATCCTTTGCATTCACCTCTTCCTCAATCCCCAAATTAGTTTCTCAACAATTTCTACTACTTCTACCTCAAAAATAAGCATAAAATCAGCTTCTTTCCTCCACCTGTATCACCTGCCTGTGGAGTATGCATAAAGCAAATGTACTTCACAGGGCCTGGTTTTCCAAAGCCTTGCAGTTTCAAATATTGACCTTGCAAAGGACAGGAAATTTTCCCAGGCTGTATAGTCTCTGTTGTAAGATAAAGAATTGTAACACAGCAAGGTTGCTGGCTCAAAGACAGACAGGTTACTGACTGATATGTAAAGATACTGGAAAATTGCTGGAAGAACAAAATGTTTGCTAAAATCAAGCTTCTGTTGCCAATTGCATTATAGAACGTCACCTTACTGAATGTTACCAGCTTCTATTGTTAAACTTGTTCAACTGTACTTTTCAAAAACCACACCTATGTCTCTTCCTGTAAATTCCTGGTCTGGACAATAAATGCAGAAAGAGAACCTCAATTCGTGGTTGGTTTCCCAAATGGAAGGAATGCCTCGCTCTTGAGGGTTGTGGGAGATTAACCCCTTTTCACGGCTTCTCACTGCTCAGAAGAGATGGGATTTGAGTAATCCTGGGCAGCTCCATCACCCAGGGAAAAAGGGGTGACAAATCTGTGGGAGGCAAAACAACACCTGTCCTGAGCCATCATCATCTTTCACATAGCGTACTGCCTGTCCCTACTCATGCTGCTTCATTAATCTTTTCCCCACAAAGTGGCCAACCTGATTTTCAGAGAAGACCAATGAAATGTTACACCTCTGCTTACAACCCTCCAATGAGAGACATATTGTGTTCTTAGATGGGAAGATTAAAATAGGAAAGTGTTAATTATCCCCATACTTCTGTACAGATTTAGCACAATCCTGAGTAAAATCTCAGTGGACTGATTCCAAAGTTTTTTTGTGAAAAGGAGAAGTAATAAGAATAGGCAAAACAAATTTTTAAAAGCAGAATAAAGTGAGAGAAATCACTCAAGATTTATACATTAGAGCAAACAAAACAATGCAGGGAGAGAGACACATGTTAACGGCCCATAACAGAGAACCCAGATCTACAGCTACACAAGTATGTCAACTGATTTATGACATACATGCAAAAGCAATTCAACGGAGAATAGATAGTCTTTTTAACAAATGGTGTTGGAACAATTGGACGTTCATAAGCCAAAAAGCAAACAAACAGAAAAAGGATTCACAATCTAAACTGATGTTCACACCATATCCTGTGCACACATGTTCATAGCAGCTTTATTTTTAATAGCCAAAACTGGGGGAAAAACCACAAATGTGCACATGTGAATGGTTAAACAAACTGTGGTACAATCATACCATGAAATACTACCCAGCAATACAACGGAGGACACTATTAATATAAGCACTACTTGGACGGATCGCAATGACCTCATGCTGGATGAAAAAAAAAATGATCCAGTCTCAAAGGTCATATTTTGTATGATTCCATTTAAGTAATGTTTCCAAGGTGACAAAATTATACAAAGGAAAAAAGACCAGTGGTTGCCAGGGGTTGGGGTTGGGGAAAGAGTGTACCAGTGAGGTGGGAATTATATAGAGTTTTTTAGTGATGAGGAAACAGTTCTGTATGCCGATCGTGGTAATGATTACAAGAATCTATTCATTTCACAAAATCTGATAGACTTATGGACAAAAACTCTTTATAAAGTACATTTGAAAACGTGTAATCTGAATAAATTCTGAACTTGAGTTAACACAGTGGTTCTCAACCTAGAACGATTTCACCTCACAGGGGATATTTGGCATTTTTAGTTGTCACAACTCGTGAGGCAGGTTGTTCCTGACATCTAATTGGTTGTGGCTAGGGGTGCTGGCCAAACATCTTACAATGCACAGGACAGATGCCCCCAAACCAAGGATTATCTGGCACTAAAATGTTAGGAACGCTGAGATTGAGAGACTCACAGTTATCAGTAGGAGGGTACTTTAAAAAGTTTGTGAAAAAATACAATTAAAAATAATATGAACTTTCCCATGAATTTTTCAAAGTACCCTTGTATTGTATCACTGCTGATTTTTTGGTTTTAACAATATGGTATGGTTAACAAAGATATTATCATGGGGAAGACTGAAGGAAGAGTGCACAGGACTCTGAATTATTTTTCAACTTTTTGTTGTTTTAAATTATTTCAAAGGAAAAAGTTATATCCCCGTGCTGGCCAGCTGCCAAAAATAAATTAATTAATTAAAAGTTATAACAACATCTTGATTTATCCCTCCTATGACCCCGCATTGCACTCAAGGTAAAACCCAGACTCCTATTTAAGACAAACAGGCTGCAAAAGAAGTCATTGCTTTTGTTTTCAGAGCTCTGTCACTGTCCCATCTCTCAGCCATGCCCAGATAGGGCAGCACCTCAGTCCAGTAGTTAGAGGATGGGCTCTGGCAAGGGAGTACTGCTTCCATCACTGACCAGGACGGGGCTCCAGGCAAGTGCCTTCACCTCACTGTGCCTCCTTGCTCATCTGATAAAGGGGTGCAGGGCTTTTGCCTTCCTTTCGGGTGGCTAAGAGAATTAGTTGAGACAGTCCCTGTAGAGAGCTCCAAACAGAGTCTGGCAGCAGCTGAACATTCAATGGCTGCTGCAGTTCCAGTAAGCAAACCTGTGGGTGTGTGCCCAGCTGAGCTCCACAGGAGGGAAAAGTGCATTGTGGGGTGAACTGAGTACAGTGCCGGGCATCCTGACTGTCTCAGCGGTGAATACTACAGGCAGGAGTATACGAGGCAGGTAGTGAGTGTCCTGTCCCTCCCGCGTGAGTTAATTAATGTGAACATTATCAACTTCCTATAGCAAAGCCAAATTCTCTGTGTTTTGTTTCTCTTACGTAAGGTATCAGGCTTCAAAATAGACACCTAAAAAAGAAGACATTTTGGGTAAAATTATTTTCTCTTCAAATAGCTCAATTTAACTTTAAAAATATCACGTCCTTGCCAACACTTGTTTTGTTACGACTTTTTTTACCTTTTTTTATTGTGGTGAAATACATATAAGATTTGCCATTTTAAGCATTTTTAAACATAAAATTCCCTGGAATTAATTGCATTCACACTGCTACATGACAATCGCCTCTATCTCTTTCCAAAATATTTCATCATTTAAAAAATAAACTCTCTTCCCATTATGTAATAATTACCCATTATTCTTCCCCACCAGTTTCTGGTATCCTCTAATCTATTTCTCTCTGATTATTTTTCTTTTTAATTTATTTTTTCTTAATTGACCCACAAGAATTGTATATATTTATAGAGTATAATGTGATATTTGGGTACATTTCTACAGAGTGCAGTGATCATATCAGGATATTTATTTAGCATATCTATCGCCTCAAACATTTGTTACCTCTTTCGGTTGGAACAAATACTCCACTGGTATTCTACATCCTCTCATCTAACTCCTTGAAGTTATACAGTAATTTGTTGTTGGCTGTAGTCTCCCTAGATTTCTATAGAACGCTAGACTTTATCCTTCATATCTCTCTACGACTTTGTATCCACTGGCCAACCTGTCCCCATCATCCCTCCCCCACCCTTACTAGTCTCTAGTAACCTCTATTCTACTCTCTACTTCTATAATGTAGTGGATTGAATTATGTCCTCCCAAAACTCATTGAAGCTTGAATCATGTCATCCAAGTTTTATGTATTAGAAACTTAGCCCCCACTGTGCCTTTCACAGGGTGGAAAATCCTATTATAGTAATTGAAAGGTGGAGCCTTGAAGAGGTGATTGGATTGTAGGACTATGCTGTAGTGAATGGATTATAAATGGTGCTCAGGGGTGCGGTTCTGAGGGCTTTAAAAGAAGAGGAGAGTCCGTGTTTCTCTCTCTCTGCTCCCTCTGCTTCCACCACCTTGCAATGTGAGACCCCTGGATCACTGTCACCACCACCAGATGGACTTTGGACTTCTCAGCCTCAGAAGCTGTAAGCAATAAATTTCATTTTCTTATAAATTACCCAGTTCCAGGTATTTCTATTATAGCAACACAAAACGGACTAATACATAGGAGATCAACATTTTTAACATCCACAGACAGATGAGTGAGAACATGCATTACTTTTCTTTCTGTGCCTGCCTTATTTCACTTAACATAATTTTCTCCAAGCTCATTCACGTTGCTGCAAATGGCAGAATTTCATTCTTTCGTATGCATGAGTAGTTGTCCCCCATGAATATATACCACATTTTCTTTATCCATCATTCATGATGGGCAGTTACATTAGTTCCATATCTTGGCTATTATGAGTAGAGGCACACTATTCATTGGAATGGAGGTATCCCTTCAACTTGTTGATTTCCATTCCTTTGGATATACGCCCAGTAGTAGGATTTCTAAATCATATGGTAGCTCTATCTCTAGTATTTTGAGGAGCCTCCAGACTCTTTTCCATAATGGTCTTACTAATTTACATTCCTACCAACAGGGTATAAGAGTTTTCCATTCTCTGCATCCATGCCAGCATTTTCATTTTCTGTCGTTTTGATAATAGCCAGTCTAACTGGGGTGAGGTGGTGTCTCGATGTGGTTTTGATTTGCATTTCCCTGATGATTAGTGATGTTGAGCATTTTTTCAAATGCCTGTTGGACATTTGTATGTCTTCTTTTGAGAAATGTCTATTCAGCTCCCTTGCCCATTTATTTATTTATTTATTTTACTTTTGAATTGAGTTTCTTGTGTATTCTGGATATTAGTCCCTTGTCAGATGTGTGGTTTACAAATATTTTCTCCTTTTCTGAAGCCTGTCTCTTCACACTGTTGATTGTTTCTTTTGTTGTGCAGAAGCTTTTGAGTTTTATATAACTACATGATATAGTTTTATGTAATCTGTTTGTCTATTTTTGCTTTTGTCGCCTGTGCTTTTGAGGTCCTCCTCTTAAAGTCTATGCCCAGCCCAATGTCCTGAAGTGTTTCCACTATGTTTCCTTCTAGAAGTTTTCAGGTCTTATATTTAACTCTTCACTCAACTTTGAGTAGATTTGGGTACATGTTGAGATATTGGGGTCTAGTTTCATTCTCCTACATATGGATATCCAATTTTCCCAGCACCAATTATTGAAGAAACTGTCTTTTCCCCACTGTGTGTTCTTGGCTCCTTTGTCAAAAATCAGTTAGCTGTAAATACATGGGTTCACTATTCTGTTCCATTGGTCTGTGTGCCTGATTTTATACCATGATCTTTCAGTTGCTGTAGCTTTGTGGTATGTTTTGTACTCAGGATTTGGCTTGCTATTATTTTATTGAGGATTTTTGCATCTATGTTCATCAGGGGTATTGGCCTGTAGTTTTTCTTTTCTTTTTTTAATTTTAATGTCCTTGCCTGTTTTTGATATCAGGGCAATGCTGGCTGGCCTCATAGAATGAATTTGGAAGAATTCCATCTACTTCAATTTTTTGAAAAATTTTAATAACTACTGGTATTAGTTCCTTTAAAGTTTGGTAGAATTCAACAGTAAAACCATCTGGTCCTGGACTTTTCTTTATTGGGAGACTTTTTATTACTGATTCTATCTCCTGACTTGTTCGTCTGTTCAGGTTTTCTATTCCTTGTTGGTTCAGTCTTGTAGGTCATATGTGTCCAGGAGTTTACCCATTTCCTCTAGATTTTCAAACTTATTGGTGTATAGTTGTTCATAATAGTTTCTGATAATCCTTTGTATTTAGGTAGTATCAGTTGTAATGTCTCCTTTTGTATATCTAATTGTGTTTATTTCGGTCTTTTCTCTTTTTCTCTTGGTTAGTCCAGCTAATGGTTTGTCAATTTTGCTTATCTTTTCAAAAGACCAACGTTCCGTTTCATTGATCTTTAGTACTTTTGGCCTCAATTTCATTTATTTCTGCTCTGATTTTTATTATTTCATCTAATTATTTTGAGTTTGGTTTCTTCTTGCTTTTCTAATTCCTTGAGGTACATTGTTAGCTTGTTTATCTGAAATCTTACTTTTTTTATGTAAGCATTTATTGCTATAAACTTTCTTCTTCATACTGCCTTGGTTGTATGTCATAGGTTTTGGTATGATGTGTTTCTGCCTTCATTTGTTTCAAGAAATTTTTTGATTTCCTTAATCTCTTCTTTGACCCATTGGTCATTCAAGATCATATTGTTTAATTTCTATGTGTTTGTGTAATTTTGAATGTTTTGCTTGTTGTTGATTTCTAGTTTTATTCTGTTGTGCTCAGAAAAAATGCTTGATATGATTTTGATTATTTTGAACTTATTGAGACTTGTTCTGTGGCCTAACATATGGTCACTCCTAGAGAATGTTTCATGTGCTAATGAAAAGAATTTGTATTCTGCAGCTGTTGGATGAAATACTCTGGAAATGTTTGTTAGGTCTATCTGGTTTGTGGTGCCTTTTAACTCTGATATTTCTTTGTTGATTTCTTTCTCAGTGATCTGTACTATCCTGAGAGTAGGGTGTTAAAGTCCCCAACTATTATCGTGTTGGTGTCTATTTCTCCTCATAGATCTGACAACAGTTCCCTTGTATATCTTCGTGTTCTGGTGTTGGATGCATATATATTTATAATTGTTATATCTTCTTGCTGTATTGATCCCTTTACCATTATATAAAGCCCTTCCTCATCTCTTAATACAGATTTTGATTTAAAGTCTGTTTTATCTGATAAGAGTATAGCTAGTCCCAGCCACGTTTATTTTCCATTTGAGTGGAATATCTTTTTCCATACCTCCATTTTCAATCTATGTGTGTTTTTGTAGGTAAGGGATGTTTCTAGCAGGTAGTATATGGATGGGTCATGTTTTCTTATCCATTCAGCCAGTCTACATCTTTAATTGGAGCATTTAATCCATTACATTCTACGTTATTACTGATATGCAAGGTCTTATTCTTGTCATTTTGTTGGTTGTTTTCTGATTGTTTTGAGTATCCTTTGCTCCTTTCTTCCTCTTTTATTGTTTATTGTGATAGTTTGATGGCTTACTGTATTGATAAGGTTTGATTCCTTTCTCTTTCTAATTTGTATATCTACTCTACCAGTAAGTTTTATAATTTCAGGTGTTTTCATGATGGTTGTTATCATTCTCTCTCTTCTAAATGTAGGACTCCCCTAAACATTTCTTGTAATGCTTGTCTGGTGGTGATGTATTCTCTTAATTTCTGCTTGACTGAGAAAGACTTTATTTCTCCTTCATTTCAGAAGAATAGCTTTACTGGATATAATATTCTTGGCTGGCAGCTTTTTTCTTTCAGTACTTTAAATGTGTCATCTCATTCTCTCCAGGCCTGTAGGGTTTCTGTCGACGAGTGTTCTGTTAGTCTAATAGGGATTCCCTTATAAGGGACTTGATGTTTTTCACTTGCTGTTTTCAGAATTATCTCTTTGTCCTTAACTTTGGGTTGTTTGACTACAATGCATCTTGGACAGGACATTTTTGGGTTCAATCTATTTGGATACCTTTGATCTTCCTGGATTTGGATGATCATATCATTCCCAAGTCTAGGGAAGTTTTCAGCTATTATTTTGTTAAATATGATTTAAAAATAACTCCTTAAAAGCAAGGAGTTCTTTATTGATATATTTAAGAACTTGAGAGTATTTTTACATGTGTAGTTCAGAGCTCTGTAATTCTGATATTTTTTCATTCAAAATATTTTAATATTTATTGTACATATGATGTTTCAATATGTGCATATACTGCACAATGATTCATTTAGGGTTGATAGCATAGTTTTATACTAGTTTTGCATAGAGGGGACCTGGCCAGTTGCTTCTCAGTTGGTGGGCGAGGTTGGGAAGCTGGCCTTCTGAGAGGGATCCCAGCCAGTGATTTCTTGGGAAGTAGGCAAGGCCTCAAGGTGGGGCTACTGAAAGGGTTCCTACCAGGAGCTTCTTGGGTGGTGGGCAAAGTTGGGAAGTAGGCCTGGTAAAAGGAGGCCCATCCAGTTACCTCCCATATGGTGGTTGAGATTATTAGGCAGGCCTACAGGGAGAGGTCCTGGCCAACTGCTTCTTGGGCAGTGGGTGAGATTCGATGCAGGGCTGAATAGAGGAGACCTGGCCGGTCACTTCTCAGATGGTGAGCGAGGTCAGTCATTGGACCTGGTGAGAGGAAGCCTTTAGAGTATTCTTTCAGTGGTATCATTTCTTCTTGTGTATTTGTACTTCTAGTATTTTTTTGTTGATGTTTGGTCATTTGGTAGAGGTTTTGCTTCTTCTATTAAACTGAGGTAGGCTGTGGAGTGGCCTTGGCTGCTACTGTGGTGATGAAATGTCTTTGTTGACAGTAGGTGTAGTGGTGGTTATGGGATATGTTAAACCACCTTGGGTTCTGTTCCAGAATCTGTGGTTGTAGAATCAGCTCCAGCTGGCTCACCTCAGTGGATCAGGCACTGAAGGCTGGCACTTCCCTCCGGGTCCTAGGAGATGGGAGGGGTTGCCAGCGCCACATGGGTCTACTGGGCTCACCTCTCAGTGGGTCGGGAAGCAGTCAATTGTATTTTCTTTGTTTCTTTTTAAATCATGTACCCTCTGATAACCAGAAATTTCTATAAGCTGGGGTTTCCCTATGGCATTTTCCATTCACAAAAATTCTTAAGTTCAAACTTATTTCCCAAACATGGAAAAGGCAACAAAAATACCGCAACTTAGGAATATCTAGGACAAAGGTGTCCAACACCTGAAGCAGGTTTTCAAATGGCTTCCCTGCCAAATAACTTTTTTTCAGGTATAGTTACCTGCACACTTGTTTGAGTAACTCTCACGTGTCTGCCAAGCTCTTTCAGTGGGGAGAAAACTGCAAATGTTTAGTATTTACAGATGTGGATGAAAAGAAACGCACCATGTTCATTTCAAGCTTGCTTTTAAATACCTGTACTCCAATACCTCTCCCCTAGTACTGTATTCTAAAATATCCAGATTGAGGCTTCCTTTAGGGATGGTTTTCCCTCCGCACTAAATTTAAGGAGGTGCAAAAAAACTCAGGATTACAGATAAATAATTTTTGCACTATTTTGAAAAATCAAAATTAACTATTAGGAACAAATTATCGAGAATCTAAATAAAAGCAGAATCTGACCCTCCACTTGCATGACCTTGCTTTACTCTCCTCACCCTGATCGTGGCCCTGGTTCCAATCAAACTGTATTTACCAAACCCAGCATCAGGCCAAAGTTTCCTCACTTGATTCATTTAAATACTGCATAAAAATATTTACCTGAGTGCCCAGGACACATTGCCTCCACCCTAGTGCCCAAGGACAGGTAGGCCCCAGCAGTTTTGGAACTGTTGGTTTAGAAAGGGTGGGAAAGGGCCCCAGTAGAAAGAACAAGAACCCGGCCCCTGCTTCCTGAAAACTGGGTGCTGCCTGAGCATGCCACTTACTGCACTAACACATCTGGGTATGGGAGGCACTGGAAAATGCTCTCCAAGTACCATAATTGCACAGAGGTGAAAGTGATGAGGTGGAGGGGCTACTGATTGTCCCCAGGCTGCCTGAGCTTCTGGCCACTGCCACCATCGAGACTGTCTTTGTCCATGGGAACCAAGAGCTCCCACACCAACGTGGCCTTCTGCTGGCCTGCTGAAGCTGCTGCTCTTTGCCTATGTTTGGACAGAGTTTTGCCCTCCTCGTCTTTTCCTGATACAACCACCGAGATCATGGGACGAATCGCATCTAGAAAGAAGGAAAGGCAGAAAGAGAGACATCAGAGCATTGGAGGCCTGGGTGCATATGCAGAAGGAGGCCAGGGGCTGCGAACTGAGAGCAGCATAGACAAGGACACTCAGCTGTCCCAGAAAAAGGTAGCTCCCTGGAGTTCACTGGAACACCCGTCACCGTCCAAGCACTGACTGTGAAGTTATTCCCAGTCCTTGTTGACTCCCAGGCTTCAGTAACTGGTATCATCATGACTTCGCCTGGGCTGAGGCTCCAGGCCTTGAGTGCTGTCGATGAAGCTGTGCGCCTGCTCATACTCTGAGCTGTGGTCCGTGGTGATCCCTGGCAGGAACGAGAGATGGAGCCAGCAGCCAGATCTTATCCTCTTGTGGTGCCTGGTACCGGTGACAGTGGTGATAGCATGCCTGACTCAGAATCAAAGCATATGCACTACTCCTTAAATGCCTGCTGTTTTCTTTCATTGTCGCCAGTTAAGGTTCTTGGGACCTGCTGGTGCACGCATGCACGAGAGGACTGCCATAATTTAGGGACAGTGCACGCAAGAAGGATGCAGGTAGGGTGCAATGGAGTGTGTATGCAGAATAGGGTTCCAACTTGCAGCTTGGCTGACTGCACTCCATTTGATGGGGTTCCTGCGCAGAGAAACGGGCTTTGCTTGATTTTGCAAGCCAATTTGGGCACGTCGGGAGGAGGGAGGAAGGAGACCTCACACTGTCCGTTGGAGAAGTTTGCAGATGTCTTTTAACCCAGCCCTCCATATCTAGCAGCCAATAATCCAGCACAGGCTAATAATTAAGCTAAAATGATTTGCTGGCAGGCGGCTTGCTTTGAGTATTTGCAATGATTGTTGAAATCAGATCCTTCCATGCTATTGGGAGCTCTGGGAGTGGGATCCTGGGGCTGGATTTGCCCAGCACTCAGGATTCTCAGATAGCGCCTCTTGAGAAAGCCCAAGTACTCCATATTTTTGGCAATGAATCCACGTCAGAATGCAAGTGTAGAGCCCTGTCCAGGACTTCGTGCATCCAAGAAACTGTACGGGCCCTAGACGTGAAGTGACGCATGCATCCTCTCTCTGCTATGCTCCACCCGGCGCTTCTGATTGCAGGTCCTCTACACGATTCCAGACGTTCCTTGTGCTGGGCTCCTGCTGTGGACCTGGGCGTGTTTCCACCTTTCCCCTGCCTCCTCCTCCTTCCACTCACCCTCTCTGTTTCTAGAAATATCGTCCTGATCTTTTGCTCAGAAATAAATAGAATTTTATTGTCAAATAAAAGAGAGCCAGACCAGATTGAGGGCTTTATTGTTCTCCCTTCAAGATGTATTGTGTAGATGCTCCAGGAGATGTTAATATTCTGATTATTGAAAATAACTTCTAATAACGGGCCCCATGCTTGATATCATACTATGACATGGATTTATCCTATTTTTCCCTTTGCAACACCACCATTGTCTTCAGCACCATTTCATAAAAGAAATTAAACCATTTTCGTGGGCCCCTAAAGGGAACATGGGGCTTAGGCACCTCACCTACTGTGCCTAATGGATAAATGCCCCCTGCCTCATATTTCCACAAGATGGCTAAAAATTCAGCTTTAAAATGGTGATTGATCAATTTACTTTCAAACAGATGTCAGAGGACTTGTCTCTCTGACTTCTCAGACAGCCTCTCTCTGACTTCGACCAAGATACCTCCTCCTCAGTCGGGCTCTTGCTTTATTCTGCCCCCCCCCCTCTCTCTCGGCTAGTTCATGACCAACTTGCAGCCATATTACACGAGAGACCTACAAGGGTTTTAATCATGGTGTGCGGTAGAGTAGCTATAACATCTACAACAGCTAAGTGTTCTCTCACATCTCAGACTTAAACAGTGCACCCCAGTGTTTTCTGACCTTCATCACCCATAAGCACCTTAGGTGAGCGCTGCCCTGTGTGAGCACCAGACATGCTAGTATTTACTTAAACTTTTTGCTTTAAATAAAATTTAATTTTTAATTTTTAATTCACTCTTTGAAAACCTTAAGTACACAGTGGATCCTCATCCGAAGACAAAATAGCCACAAATCTCAGTCTGATGTAACAGATTTACATGATCAGGGACCCTGGAACCACAGTGCTGGATCTGAATCACGGCTTCACTCACTACTTGCTAGCTGGCTAATCTGGTGAGTAACTTAATCTCATTGTGCCTCGGTTTAATCATTTTGTAAAAGGACATGATCTTACCTAATTCACAGGGGTGTTGTGAGGATTAATGGAGGTGATAATTACAAAATTTCACTAATAAACATACCATGCAGCCTCACATTTCCTACTTCAGTCATTTTTATATTTTCTTACTCACAAGGGCCCAAGAGAGGAGAGAGAGAGAGATTGTTATCCGCTGGCAGTGTGTAACGAAGATAGGACATTTTCCCATGAAAATATTCCATGTGCTTCAGTCAATAAACCTATGTCGGCTGCTGCACGTATGAGCCCCGTGCCAAGGAAGTGTGCCAAAAGAGTGTGTGTTTCACCCAGCAGATAGATTTTCTTTCTTCGCCTTATGCATTTTATTCCCAGATACCAGAAAATAATAATGTAATAATACTTACCATGTATTAAGTGCCTACTCTAGACCCAACCCAAGGACAAGCATTATAAAAGTTGTAAGCAGGGGCATGACAGAGTCTGATTTACATTTCCACCCATGGATCACTGGATGCTGAGTAGAGAATGGTCATAGGAGAAATAAGGCGATAGCCCAGCTTTAAGATGATAAAGGATAGTTCTTGGGCATGTTGGAGGAAAAGTGAAAGGATTGGGGATGTGTTTTTGAGGTGGAGTCAAGAGGATTTATGGATATATTGGATATTTGGAGTTGAAGAAAAAGGGCGAAACATCTATATACATTAATTCATTGAACCCTCATGAAACCCCAGTAATGCAGACATAGTGATTTGTATTTTATAGGTGAGGATGCTCAGTGTCAGACAGATTCATCCAGTGAGCCAGGCTTTGGACCTCTACTCCTAACTCTTGCCTCCCATTACTGGTGGTCCTTTCCTGCTCCCCACAATGTACATCTCTTCCTATTTTCTTTTTTTCTTATCGTCTTTCATTACTTTTTTCTCCTTCCCCTCTCTTCCTTGACTACGAATAGAACCCAAGGATCTCACTTATCCCAGTAGTGACAGTCAAAGGAGCAAGTGACCGAGTCCTGTCATGCTGATTCCCTATATACCGCAAACTGCAAGGGCCTTTGTATGCTCAGAGTCACCATGGAGACCATAGCTACTTCTATCGGCAGGCTACAAATATTCAAAGGGTCTGCCTCTTCACATATGCTGCCAAAATGGTTTAAAAAGGCAAATAACCAATTTCTAAATACATACAGAATGTTTGAAAGACTAGATCACCGCTTCAGAGCACACTCTCAATCTTCAGGGGGAAAAAAAGGATTCATGAGTTGTTCGTCCTCACAAAAGGTCTCCTTGCCCTTCCTGACAGACTCTCCAGGGTTTTTCTTTGTGATTGAACTTTCAGGGGTTAGGGTGGCGGAGGCTGTGCAGTTATGAGTCCCTGTGGTTCAGAAGGGTCCTCAAGTTCAGTGACCTGCATATCCATAGATACCGCAAATCTTGAATGGAACTTTTTGGCAAGTTTGCCCTTACTGGGACTCTTATACCATCTCCCTAATTTTTTTTTTCACTGGGGCCAATCCTGTGCTTGAAGCCCCATTTGCTTGTCCTAATAGTACTCCATTTCACCATGAGAACAGGTCTCTCTTGCCTAGCCAAAGATATTCCTTCTCAGACTAGCAAACTCAGCCCAGTGCTTATTTTTACCCAAGGATTCTTCCAACTTGTTTAAAGGCCTCCATCATTGTGTTTAATGAAAGACAAGCTTTCTGAAAATCATAAGGCCTGGACTAGTCAGCAACTAACTCTGTGAACATTGGGCCAATCCCTTATTTTTCTGGACATTGGTGTCCGCATTTGCAAGACGAAACATTTACACAAGAAAATTCTTAGTAATCATCCAGGGCAGCCTGCAATTCCACGATTCTATCACTCTATACTCAAAATAAACTTATCGAGCTTATAGGAATTTTCTCCTATTGCATTTTCTATATAAGATCCTATTAACACAACCCACCACAGCTCACTAAAATATTTGTTGTTCAGAGAAATAAATCTTTGGGGTTTTTGTTTGTTTGTGTAGAGGTAGGGCTGGGTCTGGAGCTCACAGACCCCTCAAGCCTATTCACAAACCCTTCACACGCAGGTCTATGAGCTAGGTAAGTGGCAAAAAGGTCCTTGCAGCCTTGGTTGAAGAAGGAATAGTCCTTATTCAGCACACACATGTCTAGGAGCTAAGCAGTACAAAGAGAAACTCAGAAACTCAACTGCTACTGGCAAAGTCCAAAGAAAAACTGAACAGCTGCCAGCAGAATAAATATGCTCTATTTCTAAACGTGAGCTCTGCTGGCCAGCTTCTGCTTCACAAACTAAAGAACACACAATGGCAACAAAGCTAAGAATATACATTGGTGCTCATGTGCACTAACTCTACCCACACACAACTTGTTTACAAGAAATGTGCTGCTTGACAGCCAACCAGACCTGAGCAAAAGGAGCCAGACTAAATCATCCAATTTTCCCCACAGGTTGTTTGTTTGTTTGTTTGTTTGCTTGTTCTGGCAACTGCCTGATAGGGGGATCTGAACCCCTAACCTTAGTGTTATAAGGCTACGCTGTAACCAAATGGGTTAATCAGCCAGCCCCAGACGATAAATCTTTTTCCTTTTTTTGTGACCGGTAGGGGATCGCAACCCTCAGCACGGTGTGGTCTGCAGCACACTCAGTCAGTGAGCACACCGGCCATCCCTATGTCGGATCCGAACACGCAGCCTCGGTGCTACCAGCGCCACACTCTCCCGAGTGAGGCACGGAGCCGGCCCAAGACGATAAATCTTTGAATGCACCTGGGCACAAAGTTCTCCCTTCATATTTATTTCTTTAATGCCTGGATAGTGCTTAATATGGACAGGTATTGTTCGAAATACTTTCTGAATAGTAACTCAGTTATCTTCACTACGACACTATCAGGGAAAGACCCCAAGCAGTGTAAGCATTCTTGGATGTGCTAAGCATTCGGCAGTGTTTGGCACTTGGACTCTGACGTGGACTCATTACCAAAAATCTGGAATATTTGGATTTTCTCAAGAGGTACGTCAGGTTTGTTGCTAAGTATGTCTTACCACGTGGAATGCTCTGCAAACCCAGCCCCAACAACCCGCTCCAGGCGCCCCAGGGTGCATGCCGGGCTCTGCTTTCAATGCCCTTGCAGGAACTCTGAGCAAGCCCCCTAGCCAATCATTTCAGCGTGATTACTAGCCCACGCCGTGTGCAGACTGTAAAATAAAGGAGGGTTGGGCATGAGACATTCTGCAAACTGATACACAAGAATGTTGCCAATGGGAGGTCTCGATCTCCTCCACTACCTTCCCCTCTGCCCCAAATTAGCTTGCAGTCCAGCACAGGCCCTTCCTCAGGGTAGCCACTCCACCCGAGTAGGGAGTAGTCAGCTGGGCTGCAAGTTGGGACTCCCTTTTCACATGTTCATACGCCCCCAATTAGCACCTCTCTTCTCCACACGGCCCCTATTTTTCGACCCACTCTGGCTGCTTGCACGCCTAAGCAAGTCCCGCCCACATCAACTGGTGGTAGAAAGAAAGCCAACAGCCATCGTCTAAACAGAACCTGACACAGAACCACTGTAACCAATACCAAGCGCCAGAACAAAAACTAGCTCCACCTTCTTGCCGCAGCTCTAGCCTCGACTGGCACAGTTTGTAGAGGCGCACAGCATTCCAGCCATGGAGCGTAGGATCGACTCAGGCCACAGCTACCACGGCCTGGGTGTGTATGAGGTGGAAGTAAGGTCTAACCTTGATAGGGATACGGCACCAGAAGCAGAAGGCCTCATTGGCGAAGGAGCTTCAGGTCTGGAGGGCAACGAGAACCATGAAGGCGACGTGAACCACGAGGGTAGCAACGTTGATCAAGAGCCCATAGAGCTGCAGCCGGAGGAACAGGCCCACATGGCTGCCCAGGGTCCACAGCACCGGAATAGGCAGCCACGATTCCAGACCAATAGGTTTACGCCGTTCCAGCTGCAGGAGCTGGAAAGTGTTTTCCGAGACACTCCGTACCTTGATATGCTCACAAGGTAAGTAGCTTGCTCCAGGAGGCGGCCGGTTCTCCACGGAGTTTGAATTCGTTTCCTGGCGCCTTTTTCTCTCGCCTGGCTCCCTCCATCCCCTCCTGAGACACAAGCCACTGGGGGTCCTCGCCTGCCTTTGTGCTAGGGCGGGGGTGGGGTGGTGGAGAAGGCCTTCTAGTAATCAAGGTAAATATTTTCATGCAGCACTATATTTATATTATACATATGAATATTTAATATAATTATAGTACTAATGAAAATACTAAATATTATATTTACATTTAAACATAATAAACTATAATACAGTATTTTATTTCATGCAGTAAATATATTCAAAAGGGCAGTGGCCATTTTTGGTTTTGCTTTTTTGTTGTTGTTTTTTCACCGGTAAGGGGATCGCAACCCTCGGCACGGTGTGCCCCGCACCACGCTCGGCCGGTGCGCACCGGCCATCCCCATATAGGATCTGAACCCCTGCCCTCGGTGCTACCAGCGCCGCACTCTCCTGCGTGAGCCACAAGACCGGCCCTGTTTTTGCTTTTTTTAGTTGTGGTAAAATACACCTACTTTAGTTACCTCATATAAGTGGAATCATACAGTATTTGTCTTTTTGTGACTGGCTTAATTCACTTAGCATAATATTCTCCAGGTTCATCCACGCTGTAGCAAGCATTAGAATTACTTCCTTTTTAAGGCTGAATAATATTCCATTGTATGTATGTACCACATTTTGTCTTTATCATTCATCTGTGAATTAGCGTTGCTTCCACCTCTTAGCTGTTGTAAATAATGCTGCTATGAATATGAGTGTATGAATATCTTAAGTCCATATTTTCAATTCTTTTGGATATATACCCAGAAATGGAATTGCTGAATCTTGTGATAATTCTGTTTTTTGTTTTTTGTTTGTCTGTTTGTTTGTTTGTTTGTTTTTGACCAGTAAAGGGATCGCAACCCTCTGCACGGTTGCTGGTCCACACCACGCTCAACCAGTGAGCACACCGGCCATCCCTATATAGGATCCAAACCCACAGCCTCGGCACTACCAGGGCCGCACTCTCCCGAGTGAGCCACGGGGCGGCCCGTTTAACTTTCTCAGGAATGATCATACTCTTTTCTATAGCAGCTGTGCCATTTTCCCACTAACAGTCTGTGGGGGTTCCAATTTCTCCACATCTTTACCAACACTTTTTATTTTCTGGTTTTTGAACATTAACCATCCTAATACTGTGAGGTGCTATCTCATTGTAGTTTTGATTTGCATTTCCCTGATGATTAGTGATGTTGAGCATTTTGTCATGTGTTTAGTGGCCATTTGTATATCTTCTTTGGACAAATTAAGTCCTTAGCACATTTTTAAATCTGGTATTTGTTGTTGTTGTTATTGAGTTGTAGGAGGTATTTCTATATTCCGGATATTAATCCCTTATCAGATATTTCTCCTGTGGATTGCCTTTTTATTCTGTTGATTGTGTCTTTTGATACACAGAAGTTTTTAATTTTGATATAGTCTGATTTATCTATTTTTTCTTTTAATTGCTTGTGCTGGTGGCCTGTTTTTGTAAATAAAATTTTATTGGAATGAAGATACAAATAATGAGATACCATCATCCAACTGCAGTACTAGATCCTTTCTTTATTTAACATTTTGATAATTTGTTCATCATAGATTTTTGCATTGATTTTTATTTTTCAAATAGTGTATTAAAATTATTTTTTGCTACTGAGTTGGTAACACCACCTTAAATTTTGTGATGAGGACAAACCATTTGTAAAGGAAGCCTGGAGCTGGGAATTACAAAAAAGTATAGTTGGAGGAGTTGAGAGAGGAGAAGGTAAATTTGAAAACAAGCACAAAATGTACATACTACATTTCATTTCATCCACAACTCTGCCTGCTAAACATTTGTGGGTTTTCTCTCCACAGAAGGGAGCTTGCAAGACGCATAGGTGACACTGAAAACAGAGTGAAGGTCAGTAACACTGAAAAAACCTTTTGGCACAACAGCCATTTTAAAATCTGCTTCAAGGTTTGGACATCTTTGTCCTAGACATTCATAAGTTGGGGTGGTTTTTATTGTCTTTTTTACATTGGCAAATAAGTTTTGAGCTTTGGAGTCTTTGTCAGTGGAAAAAGGGATAAGTAACTCCAGGTTATGGTTCTTTCCCTTTACCAGAGGGAACATGATTTGCTCAGGAAAAAAACAACAACAAACTTCTTCCCTATTATATGAATAAAATTGTAGAGGTACACCTACAATTATATAATTATAAAAGAAAAGAGTACACCTACAATCATATTATATATATTATAACATACAATATATACAATTGTATTAAATAAAGTTCAACTCCTGCTAAAACTGGTATCCTTTAGGGAGCACTTCTGTGTGGAGTCTGACCTTGGAAGTATTCATATTAATGCGGGGAAGGGCAGGGTCAGAAGAAGGTTCGATTGTACTGAATTACTTAAAGCCAGGCATAAGCACTTAGCTAAATGAGTGAATTGATAAATATTGGGATGAGGGAGTAATCCACACACAGAGCATACTATATGAGTAGTAATGTATGTTTAGTTAAGCTGAGATTAATGTGGAAAGATAGCTTAAAAGTCCACGTACCCGATCCTCCTTTTAAGTTTTGCTGAGGTGATATGGAGAGTGGCAGCCTTAAATTTTAATTTTCTGGAATACTTTGATGTGTCAACTCGAAAACATTGCTAAAATAGTTACATTATGGTTGAAATAGGAGGAAGGTTTGCCAGCTTTGGAAATTTGCATAAAGAATGAAACAAACAAAAAGAGTAATACTGAATGAATTTTAGGTGACCTAAAAAGGGTTAAAAAGTTAGAGAAAAATTATAGACAATCAAAATAGGTCTTGTAGATGTTATACAAATTCGACATTATGAAACTTATACTAAGCACCTAAGTGGGTATACTCTTGAGGAATTTCTAGCATCTAAGGATTTCGTTTTTCTTTTTGGTGGTACTGTTTTGAAGAGGTGGGGTTTACAGAATTTGTTTGGAGGTGGCCCTCATTTCAGGATAGATTTGTGCCTGTGTTAATGTCAAATACTTTTCACTCATGAAGGCAGTGGTGACTAATTTGTAGGTCATGGATCAAATGGTGACTACTCGAGACCCCACCCCAAAATATAAGTTGTATCAAAGTGACATTTGCCAGAAAAAGAATGCAAAGAAAAAAGAGAAAGCAGGATGAGTCTATTATCAGTTTTGCTACAGAGTGCATATGTGAGTTCAGTGATGGAAATGAGTGATGGGGTGGCCAAACAAAGCAGGCCACTACTGTTGGCATGCTAATGCCACAGGCAGGGCTCATAGTCAGGCCTGGCTCAGATGGGAGATGACAGGAAGTTGGGAGCATTTTCTCAGGCTGGAAAGGCAAACTCAGAGGAAAAGAAAAACTAACATTTGGGCGAGTCACTTTTGCTCCTCCCTGGGTTTACACGGTGTTCTCGCAATGGTGTTCTGAAGGGAATATGAGCCACAAGAAACAAATAAGGGAAAAGACTGAATGTTCTCATCTACTTCCAAACTTTACAGAACGAATTTCCCCAAGAAACTTAATACACGGTTTTCCCCCTTTCTTTTGCAAATATAATCGAACTTTCTTATGAAACCAGTACCTGGAAAAAAGACCTAATATTAGCCTATAAGACACCTAGCCCACTGTGTGCTTTGGTTATGTTTATGGAAATTTGACTAACAGTACATTCGAATCCCCCTAAAATGATGTCTATTACATTAGCCTTCTTTAGACTATTATTTACTCAGCAGTAAGACTGCAAAACCTTAGACGGGGGACTAAAAACAAGGTGTCAGGCAGGGAGAGAAGGCCGTTTGTGTCACAATTTGCAGTTTGGGAACTTCCAAAAGCATTAAATACAGTGTAACTCTATTAACTAGGACACTGAAGTCCAGCTGAAAGGTTATTTTATATTTGTCTGTTTGCATTTTAATAGTTGGCAGATATTTAGGGAGGAGCCGTTTTCTGACCCTTCCCTCTCATTGCTATTGACCATCTTCCTAAAATGCTGGTTCCACTTTCTTGCCTTAAGAACAATGGATGGGATTTGGATCTCTTGGTTGAGTAACAGCGCCTAGCGCACCCTGCCATGCTGGGTGACAGCAGCCCTAGGCCAGGATCCTGGAAATGCAGCTACAACAGAGTAAGCTGACCTTGTCCTGAGCCCAGGATTGTTTGGAGGGTGCAGCAAGTTGGAGAATGCAGAATTGACATTGGTGACAGGAGTAGGCCTATTTTCCCTAATCTCTCGGTTGGGCAAAGATTTCCAAGAGTTTTAATTTGGGTACAGTTGGTCTCAACTTTGCTTTAACACTACAGGCTAAAATACTACGGCCGTGTCCAGGCCTCCCTAGCCAGACCACCTTTATAATTCTCAAGTAGTTTCTGAGGACGAATGGTCCTTTAGACATACTTGAAGAAAACATGTCTGAAAGTCCAATGTGCTCCTTCCTATTGATTATTTACTTCACACTCATCATGGGTTTTTCAAACAGGAAGCCATTCCCTTCAGCATAAATTCTAATGGGGCCCACTTTTTACCATGCCCAACTTCCCCCACAAACAAGGTGACACTATCCCTAGAGAGGAGTGGCAAGAGGCAGGTGGATAACTGGCAATCAGCTGTCAGAATACAGACCTTTCTTTATCCTAATGCGTGGCATTGAATTAATAGCAAGGACTGGGAACAACTCATAAGCTAGACCTCCATCCAATACCTGGAAGAAACCATTAAAGAATATTAAAATTGGGAGGAGAGAGACAAAGTAATGTCTATTCCAGAGCTTGGCAAATAGCCGGTGCTCACTAAATGGGAGCTGAGGAAGAAGGTATGGTGTTAAATTTCCTAAGGTGTTTTAGCAATAAGGAAATTGCTTCTCAAAAAGTAAATGTAAAAGATAGGTCACAAAAGAGAGACATAGAGAGTAGCATAGTGGTTACCAGAGGTGGGAATGGGACAAGGGGGGTAGGGGCAGGGAAATGTTGGTAGCTGCGGGATATACTATAAAGCAAATGTAACTCACAGGGCCTGGTTTTCCAAAGCCTTGCAGTTTCAAATATTGACCTTGCAAGGGATGGGAAATTTTCCCCAGGCCATTGAGTCTCTGTTGCAAGATAAGAATTGTGACACAGCAAGGCTGCTGGGTCAAAGACAAGTTACTAATTGATATGTAAGGTTCCTAAAAAGCTGCTGGAGGGAAAATGAATGTTTGCTAAATCAAGACTTTGTAGCAAATTGCATTACAGAAGGTCACCTTACTTGACTTACTGAATGCTACCAGCTTCTATTGTTAAACTTGTTAAACTGCACTTAGCAAAACCCCCCTACGTCTGTTCCTGTAACTTCTTGGTCTGGAGAATAAATGCAGGAAGCAAATCCCAATCATGGTTAATTTCCCAAATGGAAGGATGCCTCATGCTTGAGGGTCCTGGGATATTAATCCCTTTCTGGGGCTTCTCACTGCTCCAAAGAGATGTGCTTTGAGTAATCTTTGGTGGCTCCATCACCAGGGGGAAAAGGGCGACAAATCCATGGGAGGCAAAGCAGCAGGTAGCCTGGTACAAAGGTACAAAGGTCCACTTGGGTAGGAACAATAATTTCTGGTGTGGGTTCTGGTCATGATGGCAGAATAGATGGTCCCCAAAATCACTTTCTCCCAGAAATCAACCAATTTACAACTATAAAAATGTAACATCAGCCAAGTTGGGGCCACTGGAGCTCCGGTGAAGAGGAGGAGAGACCTACAGAGTTGATGAAGGTGGGAGAAACCACGATGAGAAAAAGAAAAATCTGCTCTGAGCATTTCGGGCCATGGCCACTTTAATGCTGGAGCTGATCAGCACTTGGAGAAAGAGCTGGCAGAAGCCACAGCTGTGCCCTTCAGATGGAGTTACTTGGAGGTGGCAGGGGAGAAGAGGGTCTTGGTGGATTCCAGGACAGCAAGACCATGAATAGGGCTGCTGAGGAACCCATGCAGGAGCGAGGAGCCAAAACAGCTGAAAAAGTGGAGCCATGGAGCCATTCAGAGGCCAGTGAGTCAATGCAAGGGACTGGCACAGGGCCCATCCCTGGGGAAGTGTTTGGAGCCCAGGAATGGGGGAGATGGGCCCACTGGGAAAACACTGGAACACAGCAAGGACAGCTGATCCACCCCCAATCGGCACAGGATCACTCAGAGGAGACTGGTCAGGAATGCAGAATTGCATGGGGTGCAGTCTGTTGAAAAAATTCAGACCCAGATCAGAGTTTCTAAACAAGCCAGGTGCACCCAGTCTCTGGAAAGCCAGAAAGACCTATAAGATCAACCATTAAACCCTGAGCTGCACAAAAAGCCTTCCCTAGGAAAACAGTAGCAACACCACAATTTATCTTAACCACACAGCTCAAATACTGGTGCCCACAGGAAGTTCCCCCATCTTAGAAGTAAGCAGAGGTCAAAAAATTAGTTCTGTCCCAGGCACACCACCAGTGCCTTGGGGCCCACCGGGGGACATAACGCATGGAGCTGAGGACAGGAACCACGCCCACAACTACTCACACAACCAGGCACCTAGGGGCCTGCCCAGGAACCTGAGGTCTGAAGCCCTGGAACGAAACCCCCTTCCCACAACCAGGCACACTGCACCAGGTCCTCAGGGCCTACCTGGGGACGCAAGTCATGGAGAAGGGGACCAGAACCCCCTCCCACTGCCAGGCACACCATGCCAACACCTCGGGGTCTGCCCAAGGAACCAAGGCATGGAGCTTGGGACCGGACTCCCCTCACAAAATGAAGTGCTGCATCAGTACCTCGGGGCCTGCCTGGGGATCTGAGGCATGAAGCTGGGGACCAGACCACACCTCCCATAACCAGGCACTACACCAGTGCCTCCGGGCTCACCCAGGGACCCGAGGCTTGGAGAAGGGGGCTAGAACTCCCTCCCACACCCAGACACACTCTGCCAGTGACTTGGGACCCACCCAGGAACCCAAGGCATGGAGAAGGGGACCGGACCCCACTAGCACAACCAGGTACTCCACACGAGCACCACGGGGCCTGCCTGGCTACTTGAGGTTGGAGAAGGGGACCAGATCTCCCTCCCATAACCAAACACACAATGCCAGTGCCTTGGAGCCTGCCTGGGGACCCAAAGCATGGAGAAGGGGACCGGAGCCCCTTCCCACAACCAGGCACAATGCACCAGCACCCAGGTCCTGCCAGGGGAACCAAGGCATGGAGAAGAGGATTAGACCCCCCTCCCATAACCAGGCACACCATGCCAGTACCTTGGGGTCTGCTCAGGGACCTGAGGCTTGGAGTTGGGGACCGGGACCCCCTCCCATAACCAGGCACACCACCAGCACTGAAGGAGTATACCAAAAACATCACCTCCATGTGTGTGGCCCACCACAGCCACCACAATAACCATGGCTGCCACGAAAGCAGCTGGAAGCCACAACCAACACGCAGATGGTCCACCAACCACTGGAGGGCATTTTCACAAGGATAAGTCACCAGCAGAGATCAAGAAAAGAGGAGGATGTCTCTCTTCCGAAAGCCCATTTCAGAGTGACAGAAGAAGCATCTGCTCTATGATAATATTGGGGGACCTCATCACACCTTTCAGCATTGTACAGATCATCTAGGCAACAAATCACCAGAGTAACCATTATTCTTCCAGAAGGAGAGAAGAAATCTAGGGTAATTAGAGGGGGGAGGGGGAAGGGAGAAGGGGTGGGGTGATATTGGACAAGGGGCATAAAGAATAATTATGATTTGTAACAATATATATGCTAGCAATATTGATTTGATCAACATATCTCAATGTTGAACCCCAAAAATATGTACAATCATTTTGATTCAATAAAAATTTAAAAAATAAAAAATAAGAGAAGTTCTGGTGCTCTAGAGTGACAATAACTAATAATACTGTATATTTCGAGATAGCCACAAAAAAGGATCTTGAATGTTATGACCATGAAGAAATGATAAACATTTAAGTAAAAGATATGCTAACTATTCTGATTAGATCATTATACCATATACGCATGCACTGAAGCAGCAAGCTGTATCCCATAAACATGTACAATGAAAAAAATTAATGTTTTTAAAAAAGGAAATATCTTCTCACGATGCATTTTATTTTTATTTCTATTTATTTTTTTTTTTGTACTGTAGTCCTTTGGTTTTATTTTCTGGGATAAAAAAGTATAGGAATAAATGTTTTTCAATAGTTTTCTTCATGATATCCTTTAAAATACCTTATGAAATGCTTATTTCATGTTTCCTACTTATCAGTATTCAGCAGTGTCACTGTCGGCCTTGATGAACTGGTTGAAAATTTCAGAGCAGAATGAGTAACTTTTGTGAGCCTTTCCTCAGTCCCTGAGAATCATAATCATCCAGATATATTTTATCCTTTCATCATAAATCTCTGGAAAGTAGTCGTGTTCGTTCATTGTTTATAGGGCAAGGAGCAGTCTCATAGAGGGTTGATCCATGTAAATTGGCTTCCACCCGTAAAGAAATTTTCTGAAAATCACGGATGTAAGTCAGGAAAAAACCAAAGAAGGAAAATGACATAGACCATTCTGTTGCAGTAGTGATTATGTGAAGTGCATAACCTTTGTCCTCAGGGTTCCAGTGGAGTTTCTGTACTACATCAGTGCCAAAACTGCCACTGTGCAAAATTGATGAGCAAGTCAACACTGGAAGTTTGCCACAATAGAAAGTCCTAAACAACTCAGTACTCCAAGTACAAGGCCAGCCTTGTTTAATCTGATGATATGGTTCTCTTCAGGATTCAGAGCATGAACTTGCTTATAACGAACATAAATGGTAGCAATGCATAAAACTGCAGCGATATTTAGCATTGCCCCAAACAAACATTTTCCTGGAGCTACTGTACCAGTGTCACTGATATAAGGCAATGCAGGGTCGACATGGTGGAGTGTTATTGCAGTAATATATGAAAATATGAAAGCAGCAGATGTCCAAATTACAAGGGCTGAAGGAAGGAAACTGAGGCCTTGCTGAAACCACCACATTTCACACAAGACTTCTTATCTTGCTGACCCCGCCAGTGACCGCCGCGGGCCCAGAAGCCTGCCCGCAGGATGGAAACGGGGCGGAACACTCACGATGCATTTTAAAATCTCAGTGGCATATAAAGTTGCATGTTGTGTTTTTTCTGTTATGACATTAACTGTTCAATATACTAAACCAATCGTTTTTTCCCTCTCATTGTAGGTTTGGTTTAAGAATAAGAGGGCCAAGTGTAGGAGAAATCAGAGGACAGCAGAAATGCACCACCAAGTCTTCCCCTGGAACATCTGGTCATCATACTGTTGGATGGGCCCTAGAATTTATCCTTCTTCAGGAGCCAGATTTGAAATGGGTTCTTCTGGTGCTGCTGATACTGGGCTGCCATGCTACCCTTACCTCCTCCACACTTCTATTATCAATAAAGAGGTGAATTCTCAATACATTTGTTTCTGTGTGCCAATTGAGGTTAGTGGGGTACAGGTGGACATTTTTAAGGAAAACTTTGAAACAGAATAAAGGGGAGGTGACATCCATGAGTCACCATTAATAGGCCCTCACATCACAGTAGTTTCCTAAGTGCCATGACAAGTTTGCACTGACCCATACATTCTTCTCCATCATGCCATCCCCATCTCCATCCTTCAGAAGCACTAATATGAGCAAGAAGGGGCGAGGCCAGTCTGTAGTGAGAGAACTAGGTTTTCAGATGTGGCTGAGTTCCATTCATGCTGACAAGTTCAGTTTACACACTACACTCTAAGAGAAACTTCCTAAGAGGCTACTGACAGGGTTTTATGACAAGGCAGCCAAACATTCATGCAATATACTCCAAATTCTGTTTACTGTCCAACCTTTTCGGGGAGGACGTTGGAGCATAGAAGACATTCTGACCCAAAAGTCCGGCTGCCTCAAAAGAAACACCAGAGGAGACTCCATCAAGACCAGAAATATGCTCTTCCTTTTCTCCCCTCCCCAGGGCCAAGAGGTATATGGTACGTTCCCCAGCTCATAAGCCGACTAACGGTCCTTCGAATGTATTTTGTCCCCTTCACCATCCTCAAGAGAACACTGCTTCCCGCTGATTACACACTAAAAAGGGGACTTTTGGTTTAGTGTTGCTCAAAAAAGAGTAAAGAGATGATTCTTGGGCCAGCCCCATGGCTCACTCGGGAGAGTGCGGCACTGCTAGCACCAAGGCCACGGATTTGGAACCTATGTAGGGATGGCCGGTTCACTCACTGGCTGAGTGTGGTGCAGACAACACTGTGCCGAGGGTTGCGATCCCCTTACCGGTCAAAAAAAACAACAATGGTTCTCTGAGCAGTCTTCTTCCAGAATTTAATACCATTGGAAAAAAGCAGTTGTACCTTGGCTTTGTTCATTTTATCTTTTTTGTGCGAAACTATCACCTCTCGCAGGGTGAGTTAGACAAAAGATTACTCAGAGCCCATGTATTCAGAATAATGAGAAACACGAAGGGACTGCACCAAGGGAAAACTCCTTCAAGTGAGGAGAGCCCAGGCACAGCCCCAAGTCAGTTTTTGCTCAGTTTTTATTATAAAGACAGGAAAGTTACAGAAGAAAAACAAGTGGTTAATCAATCATAGTGAAAACATAAACAAATTGGCTATGTGACAATGTTCGTTAAAGCAGGTGTAACCTAAAATAGCTGAAGCAATTTACCATCAAAAGGAGTCATGAAACTAAGCTATGTGGCATACAAAAAGAAGCAATGAGATAAACACCAAAGTGCCTAACTTCCCAAGAAACTCAAAGAAACAGCTTAGGGCAAGATACAGAATTTCCCCGTAACACTAACTAGCAGAATATCCTTGAAGATCCTTCCCATCATTTGGGTTTAGCTGCACCAAGGGCAACTGCCCCCAGAGCAATCACTTTTCACTGTGTTTCAATTCTCTTTTCTACATCAAAGGCTTTAGTCCTGTGAAAGTATTCTGGTCTTTCTTGATCTTAGCATTTCTACATATTTTCCTAAAGGGTTGGGCTTTGGCCCCCTAAACTAGAGGCTTTGGCCTCCTAAACTAGAGGCTTTGGCCTCCTAAACTACAGGACTTTGGTCCAGGCTTTGGCCTTCTACAGTGAGGACTTTTGTCCTCTAAACTACATGTGTTTTATTTCTATCTCATTAATAACTTCTTAGTCAATATCCTCAATATGAAACTACCAGAATAGAAAATAATAATAATAATAATAATAATAATAATCAGTTTGGGGGAATAAAGAAGCCAAGCCCACTTCTTGAAAGCATTCAGTGCTTCTCAGTTGAACCTTTCTTTTTGAATAATCTTTAGTAATATGAGACTCCTTTATTTTTTATTTATTTTATTTTTAAAAGATGACTGCTAAGGGGATCTTAACCCTTGACTTGGTGGTGTCAGCACCACGCTCTCCCAAGTTTGCTAACCGGCCATCCCCATATAGAGATCCAAACCCATGGCTTTGTTATTATCAGCACCACCCATCACTCTCCCATGTGAGCCATGGGCAGGCCCGAGACTCTTTTAATGGAGTTTTAGGTGAAAAGTGATTACTTGACACCACAGTCATGCAATGAAGTGATTTCAACGACTGCAGATAAGGTACGATGGTTACAGCAGAATGTCCTCTCATAAGTGTTAATCAAAGGTCAGTTTCATAGTGCTTAAACCACGTCTTCACCCATTAGTGGGAGCTGAAATAAAGAAAGAAAGAATCACAATAATACATTGAACATTCAAATAAAAGAGAACAGAACTATGGTTGTTAGAGGTGAGAAAGGGGGAGGAGAGAGAGGGCTTAGTGAGAAATTAGTTAAGAGTCACAGAGATTGATTATGTTTTGTGAACCTGAGTATACTAATTATCCTGGTTTGATCACCACATATTGTACACATGTATTGATATTCAATTCTGTACCCCACAAATATATGTAATCATTTATGCTTCGATTTTAAAAACTGTCAAAACAAACAAACAAAAAAGTACGTTTGAAATATTTCAAAGGCATAAACCAGAAATTAATTGTTCTAATACAAGGAAATTTCTTTGATTTATTAAAAAACTTTAGAAACTGTCTACCAACAAATATGTTGACCCAAGGTAGGTTTCCGTTGCGGATATTAGTCTTGGCTGAAAAATTGTAAATATAATCTTGTGAGGAGTGCAGCAGCTTCAGCATTTTATAGTAATCTAGCAGTTTCTGGGTGTGGTCTTGCCTTCTAAAGTTTTCTACAATGAATAACACATGCCAGTACGCTTTCAAAAGAGGTTGCTAGTCAAACTAATTAGGAAGAAGTTATTAACAATTTGGAAGGGAAAAATCCTTTTTTGATTAAAACTTGACTTATATAACTTTGGTCTTGATTTAAACAAATAGAATGTAATCAGAACCTTGAAGATCTAACTTGTAAGTGCCTTAGAATCAAAATTCTTAGCAACCATTTTAACTACAGGTACTTAGAAACAAACGAAAGGGGGAAAGAAAGGGGCAGAAATAATTCTTTTTTGGGCAATACAAGCGTGTGGTCTCTCCAGGTAGATGTAAAAAGTGACATTTTAAATAAATAGAATTATGGGCAGAGCATGTGGCGCACTTGAGAGAGTGCGGGGCTGGGAACGTGGCACCGATCCCGCAGGGGTTCGGATCCTATATAGGAATGGCTGATGCACTCACTGGCTGAGCGCCGGTCATGAAATAGACAAAATATAAATAAATAAATAAATAAATAAATAAATAAATAAATAAATAAATAAATAAATAAATAAATAGAATTATAATATAAATGTACACAAAGTAGGGGAATGGAGTTGTTCTGAGTTGTTTTCAAAAGAACAAAAATACATTTACCTGTGTTCCAACTGGCTGAATCCGTGTCTAGAGTTGCCCCAAAAGTTGCAGCAGGGGAGTTCTCACAAGGGACTGCCCCGAACAATCCCAAAATGTGGCCAGTGGGGATTCCAAAGAAAGAAGCACTAAACATTAGGGTAATCAATCCAAAGCATTTATTAGGGGAATCTACATACAGAGAGGGCTTCAGCTTCCTCACGCTGGACAGAGACAAGAGATGCTCTACCAAGTATGGCCTAATTGAGGAGGTTGGGTTATGGGGTTTATATGAGGGTTTAAAGAATTTGGTTCAGGGTTGGGGCTAGTTTCTACTGGTTTAGTGACATGTTTGGTCTTTTGGTGTTTCAGGAAAAAACCTAAACATGTTGATCAGTGCCTGGGAAGGTTCAAGGCCCTGACTTGGGTTCAAACCTGCAGGGGGAAATATACTGCCAGCGAGGTCACAAGGCGGTCAAGGCCCTCTGTGTTTCTCAGTTAGGACAGAGAAGGAAAGGGGGTTGCCTAGGGGACCTTACAACGGAATTCTCATCATGGGGTACAGTACTCGTAATTGGGCATGCTCTGAGCATACATATGGTTGTGCTCTTTTGCAACATGTTCATTTGGTGCTGATGTGACTCCTCTAGGAAAGATGGCTATCCTGTAAGTAAAATAATGAAGTTAAAATTGAGCCCTTCACTGGATTTCCTGTGACCAGTTCAAGTTTATTTCATTTGACTTGGACATGGACTGGGGTTCTCATATCTTAAGGGGACACCCTCTGTAGCAGGTTGCTATGATAACATAACCCTCAACATATACCCCTCATCCTAAGAATGCTGCATACATTAGTTATATTAGGGGATTCATTTGAGGCTCTTCTTACACTCCCTCTCATTAAGCCAAGACCGTAGGGGTGTCCCAGGAGAGTGAATCCTTGCCTCAGCCACATCCTCTTAGCAGACGGATGCTCATTTTCCACTGTGGAACTCACATAGGACCACAATCATTTAGCAAGAGAGACAAACATTCACGGGCCCTACTATAAAAACTTGGCAACAGCAGAGAACCAATCCCATCATCACATGCTGCTCTTACAAGCAAAGTGTGCTTTGTCTTCTGGCACACACCCAGCTTAAAGGAAAAGACTATGATAGTTGGGGAGGCTGTGGAGGCCCCATATGTCTCTAACAAGGACAAAGATCCCCACTTGCAGCACCAGTGAATCCTACCACGACTGCCTGCCCCAGTACAGGGGCTACGGAGGGACCCAGCAACTCTCCCGGGGGCACAACAGCCCACCCACAGCCCCAGCAACCTTGCATGGGGCAGCCTTCCCTAAGTGAGGAGCTTCACAGTGACCCAGTGCCTCTCTTGGGGTTACAGGGGCCTGCACATGAACTGCAGTGGCCTTGCTCAGAGAGGCCCACTTCAGCCAAACAGCTGCATAGAACCCTACTATCACTCTAGGGGGTGCAGGATCCCACCCACCACCACAGCAACTTTACCCAGAGTGGCCCACTCGGACTGAGGAGCTGCAGAGAGAACAGATATCTCTCTTGAGAGCACAGGGCCCCACCCATGACCACAGCAGCCTTGCCCAGAGTGGCCACTCCAGCTGATCAGCTACAGAAGGCCCCAGCATCCTTCTTGGAGACACAGGGTTGCACCCACAAATCCAGAGACCATACCCATAGTGGCCCACTCCTGCTGAGGAGCTGCAGAGTGACCCAGCATTCCTCTTGGGGACAAAGCAACCCACCCAAAACTGCTACCACCTCACCCAGGGTGTCCCACTCCAACAGTGGTGCTGCAGAGAAACCCGGTTTCCCTCTTCAGGGTGCAGGGCCCCACCCATGAATCTAGTGATCTTACCCAGGTTGACCCAGTTGGACAGTAAAACTGCAAAGCACCCAAGCATCTCTCTTGTGGGCATAGGATTCCACCCAGCTCTCCAGCACCTTCACTCAGTGTCTCCCACATTAGCTGTGGAGCTACTGAGAGCCCCAACTCCAACTTTGAGGGTACAGGGCCCAGCCTGACGACCCAGTGAGTCCAGTGAGTATCCCAGTGTACCTGATGAGCTGCTGAGCACCTCATTTTCTCCCTCAAAGCCCAAGATCCTAATCTCAATTCCCAGAAAACTCATCCAGGGACACTTCTCTTAAGCTGAGGAGCTTCATAGCACATCAGTACATCTGTCAGGGACACAGCATGATAGCCAGGGTTTCAGCCAGCCCACCCAGGGTCACCCACTTTAGCTGAGGAGCAGCAGGGTACACCAGTGCTTCTCCCAAGAGCTTGAGACCTCAACCATGACCCCAGCCACACAGCCCAGTGTCACTCACTTCAGCAAGGAACTGCTGAGGACCCCAGTGCCCAGGCCACAGAGGCACTCACAGACAAGTCTTACATTGAATACAGTCAAAGTATTTATACAGAAACTACACTACTACATCTACCTGGAACAAACCTAAAACACCCTACACAACTGTCACCGTAGAGCATATCTACAGGAGGGAGTCTCTCCCCCTCCAAAGCTACTCCAGAATATTAGAAGAAGCAATTGCTTTGCCAGATGCCCATACATCAACATAGGTGTGCTGGATTGAATGTCCCCCCAAAACTTAATCCCCACTATATCAGTGTTATAGGGTGGGAAATCCTATTATGGTAATTGAAAAGTGGGACCTTGAGGAAGTGATTAGATTGTGAGGACCATGCCCAAGTAACCGATTAATGCATTGATGAATCAATGGTGGTCATGGGCATGGTACTGAGGGATTTAAAAGAAGAAGGAGTGAGGAGTTAGCTCTCTCTCTACTCCACCATTCTCACTATGTGACATGCTGCATTGCTGTAGAGTCACCTCACCAGATGTGTTCCCTAGACTTTGGACTTTCCAGTCTCCTAAACTGTAAGCAATAAATTTTATTTTCTCACAAATTACTCAGTACCAAGTATTTTGCTATAAGCAACAGAAATGGACTAATACAGTAGGGATACTAGACATAGGAAAAAGTAAGAAAATATAACACCCTCAAAGTAATACAATAATTCTCCAATGTCAGATCCCAAAGAAAAGGAAACCCATAAAGTCCCTGAAAAGGAATTCTAAACAATAATATTCAGGGAACTCAGTGAGATGCAAGAACATTCAGGTGGACAGCAATAAGAAATTAGAAAAAAAATACAGGACCTGAGGGAGGAATTTAACAAATATATGGATATTTTTTTAAAGAACCAAGCAGAACTCTTGGATCTGAAGTGTTTGTTGAACAAAATAAAGAAAATGCAGCTGAAAGCTTAAGCAAAAGGCTAGAGCAAGCAGAAGAAAGAATTTCTGAACTCAACAACAGGCTTTTTCAAAAAACCCACGGGAACAAAAGAAAAAGGAATTTTTTAAAAATGAAGAGGGCCTATGAGATCTATAAGTCAACCTTAGACATACAAACACCCAAATTATGGGTGTTCGAGAAGTGGAGGAGAAAAGAAAAGTCAATAAAAACCTATTGAATTAAATAATAGCTGAAAACTTCACAAGCATTGGAAGAGATATGGACTTCCAGATCCAAGAGGCTCAAAGATCCCGAACAGATTCAACTCAAAAAGGTCCTCTGTGAGGTTCACTGTAGCCAAATTGTCAAAGGTCAAAGACAGAGATAACTCTAAAAACAGCAAGAGAAAAGCATCAAGTTGCCTATAAAGGAAACCCCATCAGAATAACTGCAGATTTATCAGCAGAAATTTTACAGTACAGGAGAGAAGAGGATGATATACACAAAGTACTGAAAAAAAAAAAAGCCAACCAAGAATACTACACCCAGCAAAGCTATCCTTCAGAAATGAAGGAAAAATAGTTTCCTTCCCAGGCAAACAAAAACTGCAGGAATTCACCACCAGAAGACTGGCCCTACAAGAAGTCTTCAAGGCAGTCCTACATTGGCAATCCAAAGAATGATAATCATTGTCATAAATATATGAGAAAGAATAAAAGTCACTGGTAGAGCAGATACACAAACAAGAAAGAGAAAGAAACTATATCTTATCACTACAAAAAAATCATTGAAGATAAACAGTAAAAGGGAAAGAAAGGAAAAAAACATATATAAAGCAATCATTAGAAAATCCATAAAATGCCAGGATTAAGGCAATATCTTTCAATAACAACCTTAAATATAAATAGATTAAATTCCCAACATAAAAGATACAGACTGGCTTACTGAATTTAAAAATCAGACCCAAATATATGCTGCCTACAAGAAATGCATGTTACCTATAAAGACACACAGGTTAATAGGGAAGAAATGGAAAAAGACATACCACACAAATGAAAACCAAAGATGACCAGGAGTAGCTATACATAAATTGGATCAAATACGCTTTTAAGCAAAAACTATAAAAAAGAAGATCATTATATAATGAGAAAGGGATCAATTCAGCAAAAGGATATAACAATCATAGATATATATGCACTCAACATCAGAGCACCTAGGTACGTAAAGCAAATATTTTTATATCCAAAGGGAGAGATACTCCCAATAGCCTAACAACTAGAGACTTGAACACCCCTCTCTCAACATTAGACAGATCATCTATGCAAAAAATCAGCACAGAGACATTGGATTTCAACTTCACTTCAGACCAATAGGACTTGATAAACATATACAGAACATTTCATCAAACAACTACAGAATATACATTCTTCTCATCAACACATGGAACATTCTTGAGGACAGACCACAAGGTTCACCACAAGTCATGTCTCTACAAATTTTTAAAAGGTGTAATCATATCAAGTATCTTTTCAGACCACAATGGAAGAAAATTAGAAATGAATAAAATGAGAAATTTTAGAAATTATATGAATGAATAGAAATTTTAAAATATGCCCCTGAAAGACCAATGAGTAAAAGAAGAAATTTTAAAAATATTTTATATTCTTAAAATAAATTAAAATAAAAGCACATCATACGAAAACCTGTGGGATACTGCAAAAGCAGTACTAAGAGGGAAGTTCATTGCAATAAGTGTTTACACCAAAAGAATAAAAAGCTATTGTAAACAAAACCGCATGGTACTAGTATAAAAATAGACATTCAGACCAGTGGAGTAGAATTGAGAACCCAGAAATGACCCCTCAGGCTTATAGCCTTCTGATATTGGATAAAGGCAACAAAAATCTACCTTGGGGAAAAGACTGCCTCTTCAACAAGTGGTGCTGGAAAACCAGATATCCATATGCAGAAGAATGAAACTAGATATGCATCTCTTGCCATACACTAAAATCAACTCAAAATGGATTAAAGACTTAAGTATAAGACCCCAAACTGTAAAATTACTGAGAGAAAATATAGGTGAAACACTTCAGCAATTAGTTCTGGGCACAGGCTTTATGAACATAAGCCCAGAAGCACAAGCAGCAAAGGAAAAAGTGAACAAATGGGACTGTATGAAACGAAAAATCTCTGCACCGCAATGGAAACAATCAACAGAGTGAAACAACAACCTACAGAGTGGGAGAAAATTTTTACTAACTATGCATCCGACAAGGGATTAATATCCAGAATATACATAGAACTCGAGCAATTATCCAGTAAAAAAACAAATAACCCAATCAAAAAATGGGCAAAGGAGCTGAATAGACATTTTTCAAAGAAAGGCATGCAAATGGCCAAAAGGTATGTGAAAAAATGCTCAATATCACTAGGTATCAGGGAAATGCAAATTAAAACTACATTGAGAGACCACCTCACCCCAGTCAGACTGGCTATAATCAAAAAGAGGGTGAATAACAAATGCTGGCGAGGGTTGGAGAGAAGGGAACACGTCACTGTTGGCTGGACTATAAATTAGTAAAACCACTATAGAAAACAGTATGGAGGTTTCTCAAACAACTATAGTTTGATCTTTCATATGATCGAGCAATCCCTCTTCTGGGTATATACCCGGAGGAATGGAAATCATCCTATCAAAGGGATACCTGCACTCCCATGTTCATCACAGCTCTGTTTACAATAGCCAAGGCATGGTACCAACCTAAATGTCCATCAATGGATGATTGGATTAGAAAACTGTGGTATATATACACCATGGAATACTACTCTGCCATAAAAAGAATGAAATACTCCCATTTGCAATAACATGGATGAACCTGGAGAAACTTATGTTGAGTGAAATAAGCAAAGCACAGAGAGATCATTACCACATATAGTCACTCATATGTGGGAGCTAAGATAGAAATAAGGAAGGAAAGACCACAGTAGTGCATTGGTCTTGCAGAGGGAGAGAACAATCCTTAGGCTACAAAGTGGAGTGGGGAAGAACTGGGGAGGGGGAGGAAGGTTGGGGATAATTGGGTGCAGGTCACAGGGTACAAATGCAATTTGTGGTAATGGGTATGCTGTCAGTATGAATCTGGACCTCACATCATGGGCATGAGGGGTGACAATTAACTTTGTATCTAATGAATAATCATAATAAAAAATGCACATGTAAAAAATGAATAAGTAAAATAAAATAAAATATATCTTGCAAATAAATAAATAAATAAATAATGTTGTTGAATGTGAAAAAAAAAAAAAGAATAGAAAGACTTCAGATAAATAACCTAACATCACACTTCAAAAAACTAGAAGTACAAGAACGGCCTAATCTCAAAATTAGTAGATGGAAATAAATAATCAATATTAGCACGGAACTGAATGAAGTAGAGACCAAAAAAAGGAATATTCATGAAAAAAATCTGTTTCTTTGAGAAGATAAACAAATTTGACGAACCATTAGCTAGACTAACTAAGGAAAGAAGCGAGAAGACCCACATAAAAATAATCAGAAATAAAAAGGGAGATATTACAACAGATACCACAGAAATGCAAAAATTTATTAGAGACTATTCTGAATAACTACATGCCAACAAACTTGAAAATATGACAGAAACGCATAGATTTCTGGACACATATAACCTACTAAGACTGGACCAAGCAGAAATAGAAAGCCTGAACAGACCAATAACAAGCAATGTGATTGAATCAGTAATCGGCAGTCTTTCAACAAAGAACGGCATGGGACCTGATGACTTCACTGCTGAATTCTACCAAATCTTTAAAGAAGATTTAATACCAATCATTTTCAAACAATTCCAAAAACTTAAAACGGAGGCCATGCTCCCAAACTCATTCTATGAGGCCAGCATCACCCTGAAACCAAAATCAGACTAAGACACAACAGAAAAGAAAAAGAAAACTACATGCCAATATCCCTGATGAACATAGATGCAAAAATCCTCAACAAAATATTAGCAAACAGACTACAATAGCACAACAAAAGGATTATACACCATGATCATGGATTTGGGATTCATCCCAGGGATGCAAGGATGGTTCAGCATACACAAGTCAATAACTGTGATACACCACACCAAAAAAATCAAGTACAAAAACCATATGATTATTTCCATAGATGCAGAAAAAGCACTTGACAAAATTCAACGTCCCTTTCTGACACTCTCAGCAAATTAGCTATAGAAAAAAAGTATCTCAACAGATTAAAAGCCATATATGACAAACTCACAGCCATCATTATCCTGAATGGGGAAAATCTCACTCTCCAATGAGGCCAGAATCCAAGTTTGTTCTTTCTTTGGGAATTCTTCCCTCAGACATAGAGGCAATAACCCTCATGCTAAAATCCTATATCTCTTATTCCTGTATTCTTTAAGGATTTCTTTACCCTTTAGTAATGAATTCCCCACTACTAGCTAAAATTTTCTCATGTTAAATTTTCCCCATTCATTTGGGAGAAGTTGAAAGCTTTTCCTCTAAGAATAGGAGCAAGACAAGAATGCTCACCACTCCTATTTAACATAGTATTGGAAGGTCCAGTCAAAGCAATTATGCAAGAGAAAGAAATAAAGGGCATCCAAATTGGAAAAGATGAAGTGAAATTGTCCCTGTTTGCAGATGACATGATCTTAAGTATAGAAAATCCTAAAGACTCTACAAACAATCTGTAAGAACTGATGAACGAATTCAGTAAAGTTGCAGGATACAAAATCAAAATACAAAAATCTGTAGCATTTCTATACACCAACAATGAGCTAGCACAAAAAGAAATCAATAAAGCAATCTCATTTGAAATACCCACCAAAAAAACAAAATACCTAGGAATAAATTTAACCAAGGAGGGTGAAAGATCTCTACAATGAAAAGTACAAAACACTAATGAAAGAAACTAAAGAAGACACACAAATAAAGAAAGACATGCTATGCTCATGAGTTGGTAGAATTGATGTTGTGAAAATGTCCATATTACCTGAAGTGTTCTACAGATTCAATGCAATTCTTATCAAAATACCAATGTCATTCTTCACAGGAATAGAGAAATACAATCCTAACATTCATATGCAACAACAAAAGACAAAAACAATTCTAACATTCATGTGGAGCAACAGAACACCTTGAATAGCCAAAGCAATTCTGAGAAGAAAGAAGGAAGTGGGAGGCATTACAATTCCTGACTTTAAAATATACCACAAAGCTATAGTAACCAAAACAGCATGGTCCTGGCATAAAAAGAGACACATGGACTAATGGAACAGAGTAGACAGCCCAGAAATAAATCCACATTCTTATAGCCAACTGATCCTTAACATATGTTGGGGAAAAGACTGCCTCTTCAATAAATAGTGCTGGGAAAGCAGGATATCTATGTGTAAAAGAATAAAACTAGATCCCTATCACACACCATATACAAAAATCAACTCAAAATGGATTAAAGACTTAAATGTAAGACCTTAAACTATAAGACATCTAGAAGAAAACATTCGAGAAATGCTCCAAGACATAGGACTGGGCAAAGACTTTATGCAAAAGATCTCAAAAGTACAGGCAACAAGAGCAAGAATAAACAAATGGGATTTTATCAAACTGAAAAGCTTCTGCACAGCAATGGAAACAATAAACAAAGCAAAGAACCAACCTGCTCAATGGGAGAAAATATTTGCAAACTAAACATCTGACAAGGGACTAATTAATATCCAGAATATACAAGGAACACAAACAACTCAATAATAAAAAAAACAAATAACCCAATTTAAAAATGAGCAAGGGTGCTGAATAGACATTTCTCAATAGAAGACATACAAATGGCCAACAGGTATATCAAAAAGTGTTCTACATCACTAATCAACAAGGAAACGCAAATGAAAAGCAAACTGAGATATCAGCTCATCCCAGTTAGACTGGCTGTTATAAAAAAGACAGAAAAGAACAAATGCAGGTGAGGATGCCGAGAAAGGAGAACCCTATACATTGTTGGTGGGACTGTAAATTAGCACAGCCATTATGGAAACAGTATGGAGGTTTCTCAAAGAACAACAGATAGAACTACCCAAAGGGATGGAAATCATCATGTTGAAGGGATACCTGCACTCCCATATTAATTGCAGCTCTATTCTCAGTAGCCAAGATATGGAACCAACCTAAATGTTTATTGACAGATGATTTGATAAATAAAGTGTGGTGCATGTGCACAATTGAATACTGCCCAACTATAAAAAAAGAATGACCTTCTGCCATTCACAGCAGCATGGTGAGCTTGGTGAAAATTATAGTAAGCGAAATAAGCCAGGCACAAAAAGAGAAATACCACATGTCCTCACTGGTAAGTGGGAGCTAAATAAATAAATAAATAGTGGACCTTTCAGATGGAGAGAGAAGAACTGTGTTTACTAAAGCAGGAAAGAGGAAGGAGGAGGGGGTTGTGAGAGGTAGATTAATAGACACAAAACAGCAAGACGGGAAAAATAAGTTCTATTGGTATACAGTCAAGATAGGCATGTATAATTACCAATAATGTTTTGCATGTTATCAAGTGGCTAGAAGAGAGATTGAATGTCCTCATCACAAAGAAATGATTAAGTTTTGTAATGATTAATGTGGTAAGTCCCCTGATTTGATCATCACACATTGTATACATGCATTGAAATTCAACTCTGGACACCACAAATATACATAATCGATCGATACATTTCATCTTCTCAGCAAGGTGGTTTCCCAAATAAAGCCTTTTTCCTTGCCTCAACATCTTGTCTCTCCACTTATTGGCCTGTCATGCAGTGAGCAGACAGACTTGGGTCTGGTAACATGTGCACCCAACTCCAGAGCACCCAGTTATATAAAGCAATTACTATTAGACCTAACAGGAGAGACAGACTCCAACATAATAATATTTGGGGATTTTAATACCCCACTTTCAGCAGAGGACAGATCATCCAGACAGAAATTTAACCAGGAAATATCAGAATTACTCTCTACTACAGGCTGACCAGATCTAACAAATATTTATAGAACATTTCATCCAACAGCTGCAGAATACATATTCTTCTCACCTGCCCATGGAACATTCTCTAGAACAGACCATATGTGAGGTCACAAAACAAGTCTCAACAGATTTTTAAAAATTAAAGTCATATCAACCACCTTCTCTGGCCACAGTGGAATAAAACTAGAAATCAACAATAAAAGGGACACTAGAGACTGTACAAATACATGGAAATTAAACGATATACTCCCAAACAACAAATGGGTCAAAGAAAACAAAAAGATAATTGAAAAGTTCTTGGAGAAAATGTAAATGATAACACAATATATCAAAACCTATGGAACACAGCTAAAGCAGTTCTAAAATGGAAGTTTATAGCAATAACCGCTTATATGAAAAAAAAAAAGACTTCAAATAAACAACCTAATGTTATACCTCCAGGAACTGGAAAAATAAGAACAAACCAAACCCAAAATCAGTAGAAGAAGAGAAATAACAAAGATCAGATCAGAAATAAATGAATTAGAGATTTTTTAAATACAAAAGATCGATGAAACAAAGAGTTGGTTTTTTGAAAAGATAGACAAAACCAAAAACCCTTTAGTTGGACTAACAAAAAAGAGAGAAGACTCAGCTAAATAAAAGCAGAAATGAGAAAGGAGACATTACAACTGATACCACAAAAATACAAATAATGTAAGAGATGACTATAAAAAACTGTATGTGAACAAGTTGGAAAACCTAGAAGAAATGGATAAATTCCCAGACATATACAACTTCTCAAGGCTGAATCATGAAGAACTGGAATATCTAAACAGACCAATAATGAGTAATGCGATTGTAGCAGTAATTTAAAAGTCTCTGAAAAAGGAAAAGCCCAGGGCCATATAACTTTACTGCTGAATTCTACCAAACATTTAAAGGAGAACTAATACCAATGCTTCTCAAACTCTTACAAACAATTGAAGAGGAGGGAAATACTTCCAATCTCGTTCTATGAGGCCAGCATTACCCTCATACCAAAACTGGAAAAAGACACAACAAAAAAAGAAAACTACAGACCAATATCTCTAATGAACACACATGTGAAGATCCCCAGTACAATACTAGCAAACAGAACCCAATCACACGTTTAAATGCTCATTGGCCATGATCAAGCGTGATTCATCCCAGGGATGCAAGGGTGGTTCAGCATATGCAAATCAATAAACGTGATATATCACATCAACAGAATGAAGGGGGAAAAAAATCACATAATCATTTCAATGGATGAAGGAAAAGCATTTGATAAAATCCAACACCCCTTCATGATAAAAACACTCAACAAATTAGGTATAGAAGGAATTTACCTCAACACAATTAAGGTCATAAATGAAAAACCCACGGCTAACACGATACAGAATGAACGAAAATTGGAGGCTTTTCCTCTGAGATCTGGAACAAGACAAGGATGTCCGCTTTCCCCACTCTTATTCAAAATAGCACTGGAAGTTCTAGCAGAGCAATAAGGCAAGAGAAGGCAATAAAGAGCATCTAAATTCAAAAGGAGGAAGACAAACTATCCCTATTTGTAGATGACATGATCATATACACAGAAAACCCTAAAGACTCCACCAAAAAATTACTAGAACTAACAAATGACTTCAGTAGAGTGGCAGGATACAAAATCAGCACACAAAAATCAATAGCCTTCCTATCCGCCAGTAACGAAATAGCTGAAGAAGAGATCAAGAAGGTAATCCCATTTAAAATGGTTACCAAAAAAATGAAAACCTAGGAGTAAATTTAACCAAGGAGATTAAAGAAATCTACAATAAAAACTATACAACATTGGTGAAAAACATTGAAGAGGATACAAATAAATAGAAAAATATCCCATGTTCATGTGTTGGAAGAATTAACATCATCAAAATGTCCATTGTACCCAAAGCAATCTGCACATTCACACAATCACTATCCAAATACCAATGATATTCCACACAGAAATAGAAAAAACGATCTTAAAATTTGTATGGAACTAAAAACGACCCCGTATAGCTAAGGCAATCTTGAACAAAAAGAACAAAGTTTGGAAACGTCACACTTCCTGACTTCAAAATATACTATAAAGCTATAGTAACCAAGCACCATGGTACTAGTATAAAAGTAGACAATGGAACCGAATAGATAGCCCATAAAAATAGACAATGGAACCAAATAGAGAGTCCAGAAATAACCCCACGCACTTACAGCCAAATAAATTTCGACAAAGTTGTCAGGAATATACAATAGGGAAAGGACAGCCTCTTCCATAAATGGTGCTGGGAAAACTGGATATTCATATGCAGAAGATTGGAACTAGTCCCCTATTTCTCACTATACACAAAAATCAATTCAAAATGGATTAAACACCTAAATTTAGGACCTGAAACTATGAAACTACTAGAAGAAAACAGAGGAGAAATGCTACACAAAATGGGAGTGGGCAACGTGTTTTTGAGCAAGACTACTGAGGCACAGCAACGAAAGCAAAAATATGCAAATGGGACTACATCAAACTAAAAAGCTTCTGCACAGAAAGAGACACTATCAACAGAGTGAAGAGACAACCTACAGAATGGAAGAAAGTGCTTGCAAACTATACATCAGATAAGGAGCTAATATCCAGAATTATACAAGCAACTCAATCAACTCAACAGAAAAAAAAAAAAGAAAGAAAGAAAGAAAGAAAGAAAGAAAGAAAGAAAGAAAGAAAGAAAGAAAGAAAGAAAGAAAGAAAGAAAGAAAGAAAGAAAGAAAGAAAGAAAGAAAGAAAGAAAGAAAGAAAGAAAGAAAGAAAGAAAGAAAGAAAAAAGAAAAATGACCCAATTAAAAAATGAGCAAAGGACCCAAACACACATTTCTCAAAAGGAGACATACAAATAGTCAAAAAGCACATGAAAATATGCTCAAAATCACTAATCACCAGGTAAATCACCAGGTGAATGCAAATTAAAATCACAATAACATCTTACCCCAGTTAGAATGGCTGTTATCAACAAGACAGAAAATAACAAATGCCAGTGAGAATGCAGAGGAAAAGGAATTCTCCTACATTGTTGGTAGGGATATAAATTGGTACAGCCACGGTGGAAAACAGTATGGAAGTTCCTCACAGAACTGAAAATAGATCTACCTCAAGACCTATCTATCCCGCTACTGGGTATATACCTAAAGGAAATAAAATCAAAATATCAAAAGGACACCTGCACTCGCATGTTCATTGCAACATTATTCGCAATAGCCAAGAGAAGGAACCAACTTGAATGCCCATCAATGGATGGATGAATGGGGAAAAAATAACCCACAATGGAATACTATTCAGCTATGAAAAGAAATAGTGTCCTACCATTTGCAGCAACACGGATTGAACTGGAAACCATCATGTTAAATGCAGTAAGTCAGGAAAAACGACAAATACCACATGATCTCACTCATATGTGGAATATTTTTTAAGTGCTTCTCATAGAAATATAGAGTAGAACAATAGTTACCAGAGGTCGGGAGGGCAGGAAGTGGGGGAGGAGGAAAAGCGGTGAACTAAGTGGTACAAAACTATGCTATCTACCCTAAGTGAATCATTGTGCAGTATATGCATGTATTGAAGCACACTGTACCCCACAAACATGTACAAGTAAATGTTAAAATAAAACTAAAGTAAAATAAAACCAGACTTGTGATTAAAAGATTTTTCTTTAGTCTTGCAATCTCTTAACCAGTTATTAATATAATTAGAAAGAGCTTAGAAAATCAAGTGAGCACAGACTGCAATACATTCGCGCACACCCCCTACTCATTGATCCCCCGCTGGAGTCCTGCCTCGGTGCTCTAGGTGGCAGCCACCGACCTGCCTGTGCCGCTGCAGCGTCACAGACTGTGAAGAGAGGTAATGAATGGAAGCTGAGGGCCCCTGATGAGGCTCACAACACAAAAACGATTTAATTACTACAAAGAAGAGGCCAGTATAGTGCCGTAGAAGTGGAAGTGACACCTGCGCCTGGGCTGGAATTCTTCAGTAGCCGCCCTCTGCGAGCCGGATTCCACTGGGCGCCTGAACCTACTGGTGTGCTCTGGCCTCCCCTCACTTCCCATTCACGAAACACAGGCTGCTCCTAGGAAACAGCAAGAGGAGCATCTTGCCACTCAGAGGTGGGACGAGAGTGGTGGGAGGAAGGGGCCGAGGTTGTTCTCTCAGTAACGAAAGTGCATGCTCAGCAATCGCGGGGCGGGCAGACGAGCCAGGATTGCAAAATCGACCTTTATGCGAAAGTGTACCCTCTGGTGCCCCCAAAGTCAGGCAACAGAGTTTCCACCGAAAACTTTCTTATGAGAAATTCCCCCAAAGCACATAACTTCTCTGACTCAATTCAGCTCTTGGACCTCACTCAGTGAACAATTCCTTTCAATATCCAAAAGTGTGGTCCAGTTTCTCCATTTAAAATTATCTCAGAAATGGCTTCTAACATTGTATCACTTTCTCCATAGTTTTTGTCCTTTTATCTTTATTTTTTATTGAAACATGATTATACATATTACTGGAGTACAGAATTTAATATCAATACCTGTGTATAATATGTGATGATCAAATCTGGATTATTAGTAGATTCATCATTACACGATGTAATCATTTTTTGTGACCCTTTACTAATTTCTCGCTAATCCTCCTCCTCTGCCCCCTTTCCCACCTCTGATAAACTCAGTTCTATTATCTCCTTTTGAAAGTTCAATGAACTACAGATAGATCTTCCATACAATCCACCAATCCCACTTCTGAGTATATACCCAAAGTAATGGAAATCATCATGCCGAAGAGATACATGCACCCCCAACCTCATCGCAGCTCTATTTACAGTAGCCAAGATATGGAACCAACCTAAATATCCATCATCGGACCACTTGATAAGGAAAATGTGGTATATATACACTATGGAATACTACTCAGTCATCAAAAAAAAAACAGAGTGAAATTCTACCATTCACAGCAACACGGATGAGCCTGGAGAAAATTATATTAAGTGAAATAAGCCGGGCACAGAGGGAAAAAGACGGCAAGTCCTCACTCATATGTGGGAACTAAGAGAGAAGGAAGGAAAGAAAGAACACAATGGTGCATTGAACTTGCAGAGAGAGAGAATAGACCTTGGGTTGCCAGTGGTGAGTGATGGGGCCGGCGGTTAGGCAGAGGTTGGGTGGGGGAATAATTGCAATTTGTGGTGGTGAGTATGCTGATATGCTGATTTGATCATCACATCTTGGGCACAGGGGCTGACAGCTCCGTGCCACATGAGTACATATAATCAATACAAATTAAAGTTTAAAAATATAGAGTTTTTAACTTCAGCAAAGCTGTATTAGGTCCTATCTGCCCATACTAGCCGTACGATGGTGGATTTCTTATGCTTCCTTTCTGAGTCAGAGTTGTCTGATTCATGCAAAGGAGGAAACAGTAGCTCCTGTGCACAGAAATGTTTAGAGGAAGGTGGATACAATAAATATTGGCTATTGTTATTATTAATGCCACTTGCAATATACGTATTTCCTCACAGCTGCGTGAAAATTGCGTTTTATCATTTTAAGCTTGTTTTTCTTTGTTAAATAGCTATGAAGCAGGTGAAGGATTGTGTCTGGAGACATGGAACCTTGTAGAACTGACTCTCCCCAGCCTTTTGGCCGTGCCAATTTGCCCAAAGAAAATTGCAGTAAACTCTGTGTTTAAACACAAGACAACAACAAAGTTTTTGGTAAACTGGTGATTTTGGTAGGCTTTGATGAATTACCCATAAAGCTAATGGAGCCAAAAGCCGTAAAGGAGAATGGCCTCCTTCTCACCTGGGTCATTCGATGACATGGCTTTTGGTATACAGTACTGGCTCTTGAAGAATTGACTTGGAACCAAATATCTGTAGCCTCTAACACCGAGCAGATGAAGCTGGGTCTTTATCCATGAATGGACCCACTTTAGAATTTCCTTATGGAGACCTGTGCTCCAGCAGAAGAGGGAAGTTGTTGGAATTTTATCCTCACATACATGAGGGAACAAATCAGTCTTGGGCATCCCTCTCTCTGCGCCTCTGCTAGTTCTTTTTCTCTCCTTATCTTCCTAATAAAGAGGACAGACAAGCAGAATGGGTGGGAAGAGCCTGGGCCTGGTGAATTCTTCTGGGGTCTGGGTTATAATGGGGGAGAACCCCTCAGGTCCTGTTTGTGGACTCCCCACCCCTAAGAAACCCTGCTCGTGGAATGAGTGAACAAATCCTTGTTTGGAGCAATAGCAGTGGTAACTCGGGAAACTCAGAAGGAGTCTTTAAGCAGCAGTTCCCGAGGGTTCTCTGGGATGATATCCATGAGTGCTGCCAGGGCAACATCAATTTCCAACAACGGGAAGTAAAGCCCAAATATTCCTGGCTGTTTCAGTTCGGTCAAGGTAGGGCAAGTGGGACACTGTGAGGGAAGGAGGGGTATAGACAGTCACAGAAAGTGTCTGACCTCAGTAACAGAACCAGCCTGTGGTTTCCACACTCGGTTTCAATACAGCAGGAGATGACCTCGTAGGGCTGTGCCGGGAGGAATACTCCTGACACGTTTCTCAGCTGTTAGGTATGGAGCCCCACTTTTATGTGCCAGTCACTGGGTTAAGTCATCACTACGTGTAAAGTCATCTACTCACAATAGCTCTATGAGGTAAACATTAGCCTTTTCACATTACTCTTGAGCGAACTGAGGCACGGGGAGTGTTAAGTAATCTGCCCAAGAGTCAAACCCAGAGCTGTCTGACTTCAGCGTCTGTGCTATTACCTAGCGATTCCCAAGTTCTGAAATCTGGCCTCTTTTATGTGCTTGATTATTTGTTTTCAAAGTCGTCTTTTATGAAAGAAAGATGTGAGGGAGTCTATTTTAATGGTTCTTAATCCAAATTATTAACATTTTTCTTTCTCAGTTTCCTTGTTTATAAAATGAGGATATTAATAATGCCTATTGAATAGGATCTTTATAGCAGTTGTTTGTTTGCTTCGCATGGTGTGGCTAGCATGGTATGTGCATCTGAACCCTTGACCTCGGTGTTATAACACCATACTCTAACCAAGTGAACGAACCACCCAGCCTGAATAGGGTTTTTATGAAGATTGAATCAGATAATTCACATAAAGTCCTAGAAAATCCTACATCGAACATGGTTCATCATCACCTCTCTTTATAGGGTTTAGCTATTATTCCTAATACTATTAGTACTAGTAGTATTAATATAAGTAATTTTCATTTAAATGGCCTAAAGTGGAGAAATGAAAAACCCATCACTTCACATCAGGACTGGATTTTCTTTTATTTATATTAGTCCATGAAATGCCAAATTCCAAGTAACTGTGCTTTTAAATACCTATGGATATGGATTTTTTTCTCACCTTAAGACAATTGTCTTATCTGACAGAAAGAGAGGAAAGTTTATTCTTACATGTCCTATTTATCCAGGATGTGTTCTATTAATGTGGGTGAGACTCATCCAGTTAGTTGAAATCCTGAATAGAACCAAAGGGCCAACCTCCCCACAAGGAAGAAGGGACTCCTTCTGCCTCACTGCTTTGGAGCTAGGACCTCGGTTTTCTCTGATATTCTGACTGAAACTTTACCATAAGCTCTCCTGGGTCTCCAGCTTGCCAAGTGCAGATCTTGGGACCTGTCAGCCTTCAAAATCACTTGAACCGATTCCGTTACAAAAACATCTCTTCATATCTATCAGTCTACCTATCGATGTATCTATCTATAATTATGACCAAGGATCTGAACTGCCGTAAGAGAATACCAAGGTGTCGCTGTCAGGGGTACAACCACCAGATAGGGAGACAGAGATTGATATATGTATAACCTAAATGTGCCGTTTATCTGGAGAACCATGACTAATACACTCAGTCAGCCAGCATGTATCTTTGGAGTTCCTTTATAGTGCTCAGTTGTCAGGCACTGTGGTTAAGGAAAGCTGAATAAATCAAGAGTCCAATGTCAATATACTTACAACTTAGTTGAGACGATAAAGCATACCCACACAAAAAGGTAATACACAAGTCAGAACAGGGGAGAAACACTTCCTCACTCAAAATAGTAGGCAAATTTAAATTTGCGCTGGGACTATGCAAGTGTGGCCAAGTGAAGTCTCTTTAAGAAAAAAGAAACCAACACTGCCTTGGGGATGCAGAGAAGGCAGTAGGAACTCAGGGCCATTCCCAAGCCAAAGTCCATCCTCCAACACTAAAGACCATGAACCCTGAGTACTGTGCTGGTCGGGCCTAGCAGGGTGGATCTCTCAGAGTCATGATGTCACAAAGACCTCTCAGAATATCCTGGCCATCCTTGAGCATGTGGGTATGCCACACATTCGATTGCCTCATTGAATCGTGCCTTGTGCAGAACCAAAATATTGTGGAAAATCTGTCCTTCTGGTGGCTGATCTCCTGATGGTGATGCCTTGGTGCTCTCCTATCATAGCTCAGATCCACAGTCATAACTGCAGCGGGCTGCTGCTATGAACACAGGCTGAAAACTCCAGTGTTGCTTTAGGGACCTGACTACCCAACCCCAAATATGAATACCAAGGAAAGAGTGGGCTTCTGGGGGATGCAAAGGCTGTTTTCTGACTTCTAGGCATGAAGTGCATTAGGCACAGAAGAAAACTCTGTCTGCTGAATGAAGCAAATGCTCCCAAGCCAGACAGTGGGTAGATGGCTTAAAGGCAGGTGCACAAACACAGGGAAATTAAGTTTGCTGTCTTGAAGAAGTAATGCTTATGATTCCCATTGTATTCCCCACCTTCTCTCTATTGTCTTTAGTGACATATGTGTGGGTCAGTAATGGCCCTTGCATATTGTCCTGGAATGGACCCCATGTTGTTTACTTTTTCATGGCAAACTAAAGATGGGCCCAAAGCTTCTGGAGCCAAACTCAAATTTTCACATGTAATTGATCTTTAATACAGTTCAAATAAGCATGTTTTTAGTCCCCTATAGCCTGATTACTTTGCATACCCTGTGAAACTGCACACAACATTTGCTAACCATAGATAAGAGAAATCCTAAAGCTCTAAAAGACTACAAACCACAGATGTCCTTCTGGGCTCTCTGATCCAGATTCTCTCCACTTGGTTGCTGAGAAAGCCCCCTCTCTGATTTCTCCTTCTCCCCCAGGAGATCCCTTGCCATATTCCAATTCTGCTTGGTGGCCTCATGCTGCAGGTCTGAATGTCTCTTATTGGAAAGTATTTTTGCTCTCACGCAACCCCTGTCCAAGCACCACCTGATAAAGTGTGTGTGTGTGTTACTACCTCTCATTGTCTTGTATCTTCTTTGATCAATCCCAAAATCCTTGACCTCACATTTCAAAATATGGTGTTTTTCAAAGAGGAAGTAGGACTGTGGAGGACTGTGGAGAGGGAGTGGAGCGAAGAGTGTGGGATATGACACACACACACCGTGACCCAAACCAATAAACTGCATGCCAATGCCCTTAGATAATCTAAAATCGACATCTACATACGTGAAAAAGACAAAACCCCATAATTGTTTCATGTGTCTTGTGTCTCGCAAAATACAGTAAAACACTTCAGGTCTCAAGTCATAAAATTGTCAGGGTGGTGTGGAATCTTGAAAATTAAGATTTATTTAGCTCTGACCCCCTTATCCCCTTTCCTCAGCCTGAAACTTCATGGGAAGCACAGCCACCTTCCAAAACATCCTCTCTTAGATCGGAGCAAGAGCTGGGAAGGGCAAGCAGGCACTCCAGGCAATCTGTTCTTGCAGTGGCATTAAACTGCATTTTTCTCTCTGCTTTGGGAAAACACCTTCAGAACAATTGGCCTCTTCATTGCAGTTACTCTTGTCTATTGCTTTTGTTTGCAGTTCTCTGAGATTCCCTAAGGTGTGATCATTCATTCTAATGAGGAACCCAAGACCACTGCCACCACCTACACTTTTTATTCACTGTCTTGGGTTCCTCCCAACATCACATTTGTTTAAGGTCCTTTGGGGGTTGGCTGGAGAGCTGTTAAAGGGCTGCTCACAATGTCAGCCCAGATTCCTTGCATGTGCACAGGGCTCTATAGTTACAAACTGCTTCCCATACATTATTGCAGAACATTGTTTCAGTGTCCAGAGACGAATGCAGACCACATTTCTCCTTCATTTGACACTGGACGGACTGAGGCTCAGAGTAGGGAACTGATCCGCCCAATGTTACACAGCTGACAGGCATTGCGTTCTCCTGATATAAAGGTCCTCACAATGTTCTGTGTCTGTACATTTCATATCAAATGTTAGGATAAGAAATACTTTGTTCTTTCATTTCTCCGCCAGAGGTTCATCACATACGAGAAAGTTGGGATACATCCTTGAGAAAACAAATGCCTCCAAAGAATGAATATAAGTTGAGTTTATAGATGACCCACAGGAGAACCTGAGATATGAAATTTAATGAAACAAAACCCAGGGATTTCTGATGAGGAAGAAAGAAGGAAAAATGCTCCAGATACTCCTGAGTAGGTAGGAATATTTGATACCACTTCCTACTGTTTTCCTTGACGGAGACCCTGCTGCTGATTTTGTTTTTGTGTTTTAGTAATTTGAGACAGTAGAGGAATAAAGGCATTGATTCCTTTTGAAGATTTGTCTTCATTGGTCCTCTGGTTTGGATGGTCTCATGACTCCCCTAGCAGATTTCACTACCATGAAGATCTATAAATCACATCCGGAATGCTGGCAGACCCATGGGTCATGTTTTCAGTGGTCACCTAAGACTGACTTGCATAAACTAACTTCAGTTGTCAAAGATGAATTCTTGATTTCTTCTACCTTTCTATTTTAACCAATACCAATTTTTTGGAGAAGAGTTTACTGGTTGACTTCTGTGGCCCTAATGAGTCACACAGGGGAAGATCATATGTGAAGGGCAATCACAAAGCCAGAAAGAGAACAATTTTATACTCTGAGTGTGCTCTGGACATGATGTGAAGGACCGTTTGCAGAAGCTAATCCCCATCAGAAACATCAAATGGATTACATAAAGTGAATAAACAGTGGAACAGGGACATAGGCAATGTTCACTTCAGTAAGTTAGTTGAGTACACCAGTTTGGCAAACAAGTGTCAACAATAACAATACCTATTATTTGATGAAACTTGTAAAGTCTAGAAAACCCAGGACACATCAAAGGTGACTATAATAGATAAACATGGCCTCCATCGAGGTTTCCAAATCAAATTGGGACAATTTTTAAAGGTGAAAAACACAATCGTATTTCCCAGTGTTTGTGACATCCTAACTTTACCATTCCCTAGAAAAATTGGATATACCTGCATAAGCAACCTTCCCATACCCTTGGGCTAAATATTGACCTAGTGGCCTATGGAATGAGATGCTTGTCCAAACCAGTGTTTTTTTCACCACGAAGTCATATTAACAGCAGAGATTCAAAAGTGAACCAAAGCCATTTTGATTTAGCTTTGGAATGTATTAACTGCACGGTCAGATGTACCTGCTCATGTTTACTTCTGGGGTTTATTTACACCTGAGTGTGGCTCTGACCCCTTTGTGTAGCCTATCCTGGCAACTTTAGGGAGAAGGCATCGAGCTGTTTTGATTAACTGGCAGGATAGATGTAGAACAATGGTTTGAAATTTCTTCTCCCTGTACTTGCTCGGAACAAAAGCCAGTTGAAATTGGTGGAGGCAAATTACCCCTGCCCTGGCAGAAATTCCCAGCAGTCTCTGTTCTTCTGTCAAGGCCAACAAAGCCCATGGCTCTCACACCAGGTAGTTTTGTAGGGCTGATGAGGGTATCGTTGGGTGGAAAAGAGGAAAGTCCAGGGTTTCCTTGCTCCATACTCCCCATCCATGCTCCAGAGGGAAAAATTCACTGTTCCTATTTTGAGCGTATCTACAGCATAGTGAAAAATAATGGTGCAAAGTATGAGTTACTGTTGTTCTTTCCTGATGGGAAGCATGTCTCCATTCAGGGTTAGGCAAAGACCCTTGCCTGCTAAGTATATACATTGGTGCTCATGTGCACTAACTCTACCCACACACAACTTGTTTACAAGAAATGTGCTGCTCGACCCCCAACCAGACCTGAGCAAAAGGAGCCAGACTAAATCATCCAATTTTCCCCACAGGTTGTTTGTTTGTTTGTTTGCTTGTTCTGGCAACTGCCTGATAGGGGGATCTGAACCCCTAACCTTAGTGTTATAAGGCTGCGCTGTAACGAAATGGGTTAATCAGCCAGCCCCAGACGATAAATCTTTTTTCTTTTTTTGTGACCGGTAAGGGGATCGCAACCCTCAGCACACTGTGGTCTGCAGCACACTCAGCCAGTGAGCATACCGGCCATCCGTATGTCGGATCCGAACCTGCAGCCTCGGTGCTACCAGCGCCACACTCTCCCGACTGAGGCACGGAGCCGGCCCAAGACGATAAATCTTTGAATGCACCTGGGCACAAAGTTCTCCCTTCATATTTATTTCTTTAATGCCTGGATACTGCTTACTATGGACCAGGTATTGTTCGAAATACTTTCCGAATATTAACTCAGTTATCTTCACTACGACACTATCAGGGAAAGACCCCAAGCAGTGTAAGCATTCTTGGATGTGCTAAGCATTCGGCAGTGTTTCGCACTTGGACTCTGAGGTGGACTTATTACCAAAAATCTAGAGTATTTCGACTTTCTCAAGAGGTACGTCAGGTTTGTTGCTAAGTATGTCTTACCACGTGGAATGCTCTGCAAACCCAGCCCCAACAACTCGCTCCAGGCGCGCCAGGGAGCATGCCGGGCTCTGCTTTCAATGCCCTTGCAGGAACTCTGAGCAAGCCCCCTAGCCAATCATTTCAGCTTGGTTACTAGCCCATGCCGTGTGCAGACTGCAAAATAAACGAGGGTTGGGCGTGAGACATTCTGCAAACTGTTACACAAGAATGTTGCCAATGGGAGGTCTGGATCTCCTCCACTACCTTCCCCTCTGCCCCAAATTAGCTTGCAGTCCAGCACAGGCCCTTCCTCAGGGTCGTCACTCCACCCGAGTAGGGAGTAGTCAGCTGGGCTGCAAGTTGGGACTCCCTTTTCACATGCTCATACGCCCCCAATTAGCACCTCTCTTCTCCACACTGCCCCTATTTTTCGACCCACTCTGGCTGTTTGCACGCCTAAGGAAGTCCCGCCCACATCAACTGGTGGTAGAAAGAAAGCCAACAGCCATCGTCTAAACAGAACCTGACACAGAACCACTGTAACCAATACCAAGCGCCAGAACAAAAACTAGCTCCACCTTCTTGCCGCAGCTCTAGCCTCGACTGGCACAGTTTGTAGAGGCGCACAGCATTCCAGCCATGGAGCGTAGGATCAACTCAGGCCACAGCTACCACGGCCTGGGTGTGTATGAGGTGGAAGTAAGGTCTAACCTTGATAGGGATACGGCACCAGAAGCAGAAGGCCTCATTGGCGAAGGAGCTTCAGGTCTGGAGGGCAACGAGAACCATGAAGGCGACGTGAACCACGAGGGTAGCAACGTTGATCAAGAGCCCAGAGAGCTGCAGCGGGAGGAACAGGCCCACATGGCTGCCCAGGGTCCACAGCACCAGAATAGGCAGCCACGATCCCAGACCAATAGGTTTACGCCGTTCCAGCTGCAGGAGCTGGAAAGTGTTTTCCGAGACACTCCGTACCTTGATATGCTCACAAGGTAAGTAGCTTGCTCCAGGAGGCGGCCGGTTCTCCACGGAGTTTGAATTCGTTTCCTGGCGCCTTTTTCTCTCGCCTGGCTCCCTCCATCCCCTCCTGAGACACAAGCCACTGGGGGTCCTCGCCTGCCTTTGTGCTAGGGCGGGGGTGGGGTGGTGGAGAATGCCTTCTGGTCATCAAGGTAAATATTTTCATGCAGCACTATATTTATATTATACATATGAATATTTAATATAAATATAGTACTAATGAAAATACTAAATATTATATTTACATATAAACATAATAAAATATAATACAGTATTATATTTCATGCAATAAATATTTTCAAAAGGGCAGTGGCCATTTTTGGTTTTGCTTTTTTGTTGTTGTTTTTTCACCGGAGAGGGGATCGCAACCCTCGCACGGTGTGCCCCGCACCACGCTCGGCCGGTGCGCACCGGCCATCCCTATATAGGATCTGAACCCCCGGCCTCGGTGCTACCAGCGCCGCACTCTCCTGAGTGAACCACGAGGCCAGCCCTGTTTTTGCTTTTTTTAGTTGTGGTAAAATACACATAAACATAAAATTTACTATCTAAAACACTTTTTAAGTGTAGAGTTCAGTAGTGTTACCTATATTCATATTGTTGTGCAGTAGATCTCCAGAACTCTTTTCATCTTGCCAAACTAAAACTCTATACCCTTTAAATGCCCCTTTTTCCCCTACCTCCAGCCACTGGCAACTACCATCCTACTTTCTGGCTCTATGATTTTGAGTACTTTAGGTACCTCAGATAAGTGGAATCATACAGTATTTGTCTTTTTGTGACTGGCTTAATTCACTTAGCCTAATATTCTCCAGGTTAATCAATGTTGTAGCACGAATTAGAATTCCTTCCTTTTTAAGGCAGAATAATATTCCATGTATGTATGTACCACATTTTGTCTTTATCGTTCATCTGTGAATTGGCGTTGCTTCCACCTCTTAGCTGTTGTAAATAATGCTGCTATGAATATGAGTGTATGAATATCTCAAGTCCATGTTTTCAATTCTTTTCGATATATACCCAGAAATGGAATTGCTGAATCGTGTGATAATTCTCTTTTTGTTTCTCTGTTTGTTTGTTGTTTCTTTGTTTTTGACCAGTAAGGGGATCGCAACCCTCTGCACGGTTGCTGGTCCACATCACGCTCAACCAGTGAGCACACCGGCCATCCCTATACAGGATCCAAACCCACAGCCTCGGCACTACCAGGGCCGCACTCTCCCGAGTGAGCCACGGGGCGGCCCGTTTAACTTTCTGAGGAATGATCATACTCTTTTCTATAGCAGCTGTGCCATTTTCCCACTAACAGTCTGTGGGGGTTCCAATTTCTCCACATCTTTACCAACACTTTTTATTTTCTGGTTTTTGAACATTAACCATCCTAATATTGTGAGGTGCTATCTCATTGTAGTTTTGATTTGCATTTCCCTGATGATTAGTGATGTTGAGCATTTTGTCATGTGTTTAGTGGCCATTTGTATATCTTCTTTGGACAAAGGGGTCTTTAAGTCCTTAGCACATTTTTAAATCTGGTATTTGTTGTTGTTGTTATTGAGTTGTAAGAGGTATTTCTATATTCCGGATATTAATCCCTTATCAGATATTTCTCCTGTGGATTGCCTTTTTATTCTGTTGATTGTGTCTTTTGATACACAGAAGTTTTTAATTTTGATATAGTCTGATTTATCTATTTTTTCTTTTAATTGCTTGGGCTGGTGGCCTGTTTTTGTAAATAAAATTTTATTGGAATGAAGGTAAAGATAATGAGATACCATCATGCAACTGCAGTACCAGATCCTTTCTTTATTTAACATTTTGATAATTTGTTCATCATAGATTTTTGCATTGATTTTTATTTTTTAAATAGTGCATTAAAATTATTTTTTGCTCCTGAGTTGGTAACACCACCTTAAATTTTGTGATGAGGACAAACCATTTGTAAAGGAAGCCTGGAGCTGGGAATTACAAAACAGTATATTTGGGGGAGTTGAGAGAGGAGAAGGTAAATTTGAAAACAAGCACAAAATGTACATACTACATTTCATTTCATCCACAACTCTGCCTGCTAAACATTTGTGGGTTTTCTCTCCACAGAACGGAGCTTGCAAGACGCATAGGTGACACTGAAACCAGAGTGAAGGTCAGTAACCCTGAAAAAAACCGTTTGGCACAACAGCCATTTTAAAATCTGCTTCAGGGTTTGGACATCTTTGTCTTAGACATTCGTAAGTTGGGGTGGTTTTTATTGTCTTTTTTACATTGGCAAATAAGTTTTGAGCTTTGGAGTCTCTGTCAGTGGAAAACAGGATAAGTAACTCCAGGTTATGGTTCTTTCCCTTTACCAGAGGGAACATGGTTTGCTCAGCAAAATAAAACAACAAACTTCTTCCCTATTATATGAATAAAATTGTAGGGGTACACCTACAATTATATAATTATACCACAAAAGTGTACACCTACAATCATATTATATATATTATAACATACAATATATACAATTGTATTAAATAAAGTTCAACTCCTGCTAAAACTAGTATCCTTTAGGGAGCACTTCTGTGTGGAGTCTGACCTTGGAAGTATTCATATTAATGCGGGGAAGGGCAGGGTCATAAGAAGGTTCGATTGTACTGAATTACTTAAAGCCAGGCATAAGCACTTAGCTAAATGAGTGAATTGATAAATATTGGGATGAGGGAGTAATCCACACACAGAGCATACTATATGAGTAGTAATGTATGTTTAGTTAAGCTGAGATTAATGTGGAAAGATAGCTTAAAACTCCACGTACCCGATCCTCCTTTTAAGTTTTGCTGAGGTGATATGGAGAGTGGCAGCCTTAAATTTTAATTTTCTGGAATACTTTGATGTGTCAACTCGAAAACATTGCTAAAATAGTTACATTATGGTTGAAATAGGAGGAAGGTTTGCCAGCTTTGGAAATTTGCATAAAGAATGAAACAAACAAAAAGAGTAATACTGAATGAATTTTAGGTGACCTAAAAAGGGTTAAAAAGTTAGAGAAAAATTATAGACAATCAAAATAGTTCTTGTAGATGTTATACAAATTCGACATTATGAAACTTATACTAAGCACCTAAGTGGGTATACTCTTGAGGAATTTCTAGCATCTAAGGATTTCGTTTTTCTTTTTGGTGGTACTGTTTTGAAGAGGTGGGGTTTACAGAATTTGTTTGGAGGTGGCCCTCATTTCAGGATAGATTTGTGCCTGTGTTAATTTCAAATACTTTTCACTCCTGAAGGCAGTGGTGACTAATTTGTAGGTCATGGATCAACTGTGACTACTCGAGACCCCACCCCAAAATATAAGTTGTATCAAAGTGACATTTGCCAGAAAAAGAATGCAAAGAAAAAAGAGAAAGCAGGATGAGTCTATTATCAGTTTTGCTACAGAGTGCATATGTGAGTTCAGTGATGGAAATGAGTGATGGGGTGGCCAAACAAAGCAGGCCACTACTGTTGGCATGCTAATGCCACAGGCAGGGCTCATAGTCAGGCCTGGCTCAGATGGGAGATGACAGGAAGTTGGGAGCATTTTCTCAGGCTGGAAAGGCAAACTCAGAGGAAAAGAAAAACTAACGTTTTGGCGAGTCACTTTTGCTCCTCCCTGGGTTTACACGGTGTTCTCACAATGGTGTTCTGAAGGGAATATGAGCCACAAGAAACAAATAAGGGAAAAGACTGAATGTTCTCATCTACTTCCAAACTTTACAGAACGAATTTCCCCAAGAAACTTAATACATGTTTTTCCCCCTTTCTTTTGCAAATATAATCGAACTTTCTTATGAAACCAGTACCTGGAAAAAAGACCTAATATTAGCCTATAAGACACCTAGCCCACTGTGTGCTTTGGTTATGTTTATGGAAATTTGACCAACAGTACATTCGAATCTCCCTAAAATGATGTCTATTACATTAGCCTTCTTTAGACTATTATTTACTCAGCAGAAAGACTGCAAAACCTTAGATGGGGGACTAAAAACAAGGTGTCAGGCAGGGAGAGAAGGCCCTTTGTGTCCCAATTTGCAGTTTGGGAACTTCCAAAAGCATTAAATACAGTGTAACTCTATTAACTAGGACACTGAAAGGATAGTGATGTCCAGCTGAAAGGTTATTTTATATTTGTCTGTTTGCATTTTAATAGTTGGCAGATATTTAGGGAGGAGCCGTATTCTGACCCTTCCCTCTCATTGCTATTGACCATCTTCCTAAAATGCTGGTTCCACTTTCTTGCCTTAAGAACAATGGATTGGATTTGGATCTCTTGGTTGAGTAACAGCGCCTAGCGCACCCTGCCATGTTGGATGTCAGCAGCCCTAGGCCAGGATCCTGGAAATGCAGCTACAACAGAGTAAGCTGACCTTGTCCTGAGCCCAGGATTGTTTGGAGGGTGCAGCAAGTTGGAGAATGCAGAATTGACATTGGTGACAGGAGTAGGCCTATTTTCCCTAATCTCTTGGTTGGGCAAAGATTTCCAAGAGTTTTAATTTGGGTACAGTTGGTCTCAACTTTGCTTTAACACTACAGGCTAAAATACTACGGCCGTGTCCAGGCCTCCCTAGCCAGACCACCTTTTTAATTCTCAAGTAGTTTCTGAGGACGAATGGTCCTTCAGACATACTTGAAGAAAACATGTCTGAAAGTCCAATGTGCTCCTTCCTATTGATTATTTACTTCACACTCATCATGGGTTTTTCAAACAGGAAGCCATTCCCTTCAGCATAAATTCTAATGGGGCCCACTTTTTACCATGCCCAACTTCCCCCACAAACAAGGTGACACTATCCCTAGAGAGGAGTGGCAAGAGGCAGGTGGATAACTGGCAATCAGCTGTCAGAATACAGACCTTTCTTTATCCTAATGCGTGGCATTGAATTAATAGCAAGGACTGGGAACAACTCATAAGCTAGACCTCCATCCAATACCTGGAAGAAACCATTAAAGAATATTAAAATTGGGAGGAGAGAGACAAAGTAATGTCTATTCCAGAGCTTGGCAAATAGCCGGTGCTCACTAAATGGGAGCTGAGGAAGAAGGTATGGTGTTAAATTTCCTAAGTTGTTTTAGCAATAAGGAAATTGCTTCTCAAAAAGTAAATGTAAAAGATAGGTCACAAAAGAGAGAAATAGAGAGTAGCATAGTGGTTACCAGAGGTGGGAATGGGACAAGGGGGGTAGGGGCAGGGAAATGTTGGTAGCTGCGGAATATACTATAAAGCAAATGTACCTCACAGGGCCTGGTTTTCCAAGGCCTTGCAGTTTCAAATATTGACCTTGCAAGGGATGGGAAATTTTCCCCAGGCCATTGAGTCTCTGTTGCAAGGTAAGAATTGTGACACAGCAAGGCTGCTGGGTCAAAGACAAGTTACTAATTGATATGTAAGGTTCCTAAAAAGCTGCTGGAGGGAAAATGAATGTTTGCTAAATCAAGACTTTGTAGCAAATTGCATTACAGAAGGTCACCTTGCTTGACTTAGTGAATGCTACCAGCTTCTATTGTTAAACTTGTTAAACTGTACTTAGCAAAACCCCCCTACGTCTGTTCCTGTAACTTCTTGGTCTGGAGAATAAATGCAGGACGCAAATCCCAATTCATGGTTAATTTCCCAAATGGAAGGATGCCTCATGCTTGAAGGTCCTGGGATATTAACCCCTTTCTGGGGCTTCTCACTGCTCAAAAGAGATGTGCTTTGAGTACTCTTTCGTGGCTCCATCACCAGGGGGAAAAGGGCGACAAATCCATGGGAGGCAAAGCAGCAGGTAGCCTGGTACAAAGGTACAAAGGTACACTTGGGTAGGAACAATAATTTCTGGTGTGGGTTCTGGTCATGATGGCAGAATAGATGGTCCCCAGCATCACTTTCTCCCAGAAATCAACCAATTTTCAACTATAAAAATGTAACATCAGCCAAGTTGGGGCCACTGGAGCTCCGGTGAAGAGGAGGAGAGACCTACAGAGTTGATGAAGGTGGGAGAAACCACGATGAGAAAAAGAAAAATCTGCTCTGAGCATTTCGGGCCATGGCCACTTTAATGCTGGAGCTGATGAGCACTTGGAGAAAGAGCTGGCAGAAGCCACAGCTGTGCCCTTCAGATGGAGTTACTTGGAGGTGGCAGGGGATAAGAGGGTCTTGGTGGACCCCAGGACAGCAAGACCACGAATAGGGCTGCTGAGGAACCCATGCAGGAGCGAGGAGCCAAAACAGCTCAAAAAGTGGAGCCATGGAGCCATTCAGAGGCCAGTGAGTCAATGCAAGGGACTGGAACAGGGCCCATCCCTGGGGCAGTGCTTGGAGCACAGGAATGGGGGAGACGGGCCCACTGGGAAAACACTGGAACACAGCAAGGACAGCTGATCCACCCCCAATCGGCACAGGACCACTCAGAGGAGACTGGTCAGGAATGCAGAATTGCATGGGGTGCAGTCTGTTGAAAAAATTCAGGCCCAGATCAGAGTTTCTAAACAAGCCAGGTGCACCCAGTCTCTGGAAAGCGAGAAAGACCTATAAGATCAACCATTAAACCCTGAGCTGCACAAAAAGCCTTCCCTAGGAAAACAGTAGCAACACCACAATTTATCTTAACCACACAGCTCAAATACTGGTGCCCACAGGAAGTTCCCTCATCTTAGAAGTAAGCAGAGGTAAAAAAATTACTTCTGTCCCAGGCACACCACCAGTGCCTTGGGGCCCACCAGGGGACATAACGCATGGAGTTGAGGACAGGAACTACGCCCACAACTACTCACACCACCAGGCACCTAGGGGCCTGCCCAGGAACCTGAGGCCTGAAGCCAGGAACGAAACCCCCTTCCCACAACCAGGCTCACTGCACCAGGTCCTCAGGGCCTACCCGGGACGCAAATCATGGAGAAGGGGACCAGAACCCCCTCCCACTGCCAGGCACACCATGCCAGCACCTTGGGGTCTGCCCAAGGAACCAAGGCATGGAGCTTGGGACTGGACTCCCCTCACAAAATGAAGCACTGCATCAGTACCTCGGGGCCTGCCTGGGGATCCGAGGCATGAAACTGGGGACCAGAACACCCCTCCCATAACCAGGCACTACACCAGTGCCTCAGGGATCACCCAGGGACCCGAGGCTTGGAGAAGGGGACTGGACCTCCCTCCCACACCGAGACACACTCTGCCAGTTACTTGGGACCCACCCAGGAACCCAAGGCATGGAGAAGGGGACCAGACCCCAGTAGCACAACCAGGTACTCCACACGAGCACCACGGGGCCTGCCTGGCGACTTGAGGCTGGAGAAGGGGACCAGATCTCCCTCACACAACCAAACACACCATGCCAGTGCCTTGGAGCCTGCCTGGGGACCCAAATCATGGAGAAGGGGACCGGAGCCCCTTTCCTCAACCAGGCACAATGCGCCAGCACCCAGGTCCTGCCAGGAGAACCAAGGCATGGAGAAGAGGATTAGACCCCCCTCCCACAACCAGGCACACCATGCCAGTACCTCTGGGTCTGCCCAGGGACCTGAGGCTTGGAGTTGGGCACCAGGCCCCCCTCCCATAACCTGGGACACCACCAGCACTGAAGGAGTATACCAAAAACATCACCTCCATGTGGGTGGCCCACCACAGCCACCACAATAACTATGGCTGCCACGAAAGCAGCTGGAAGCCACAACCAACACGCAGATGGTCCACCAGCCACTGGAGGGCATTTTCACAAGGATAAGTCACCAGCAGAGATCAAGAAAAGAGGAGGATGTCTCTCTTCCGAAAGCCCATTTCAGAGTGACAGAAGAAGCATCTGCTCTATGATAATATTGGGGGACCTCATCACACCTTTCAGCATTGTACAGATCATCTAGGCAACAAATCACCAGAGTAACCATTATTCTTCCAGAAGGAGAGAAGAAATCTAGGGTAATTAGAGGGGGGAGGGGGAAGGGAGAAGGGGTGGGGTGATATTGGACAAGGGGCATAAAGAATAATTATGATTTGTAACAATATATATGCTAGTAATATTGATTTGATCAACGTATCTCAATGTTGAACCCCCAAAATATGTACAATCATTTTGATTCAATAAAAATTTAAAAAATAAAAAATAAGAGAAGTTCTGGTGCTCTAGAGTGACAATAACTAATAATACTGTATATTTCGAGATAGCCACAAAAAAGGATCTTGAATGTTATAACCATGAAGAAATGATAAACATTTAAGTAAAAGATATGCTAACTAGTCTGATTAGATCATTATACCATATACGCATGCACTGAAGCAACAAGCTGTATCCCATTATCATGTACAATGAAAAATTTAATGTTTTTAAAAAAGGAAATATGTTCTCACGATGCATTTTATTTTTATTTTTATTTTTTTTTTTTTTGTACTGTAGTCCTTTGGTTTTATTTTCTGGGATAAAAAAGTATAGGAATAAATGTTTTTCAATAGTTTTCTTCATGATATCCTTTAAAATACCTTATGAAATGCTTATTTCATGTTTCCTACTTATCAGTATTCAGCAGTGTCACTGTCGGCCTTGATGAACTGGTTGAAAATTTCAGAGCAGAATGAGTAACTTTTGTGAGCCTTTCCTCAATCCCTGAGAAGCATAATCATCCAGATATATTTTATCCTTTCATCATAAATCTCTGGAAAGTAGTCGTGTTCGTTCATTGTTTATAGGGCAAGGAGCAGTGTCATAGAGGGTTGATCCATGTAAATTGGCTTCCACCCATAAAGAAATTTTCTGAAAATCACGGATGTAAGTCAGGAAAAAACCAAAGAAGGAAAATGACATAGACCATTCTGTTGCAGTAGTGATTATGTGAAGTGCATAACCTTTGTCCTCAGGGTTCCAATGGAGTTTCTGTACTACATCAGTGCCAAAACTGCCACTGTGCAAAATTGACGAGCAAGTCAACACTGGAAGTTTGCCACAATAGAAAGTCCTAAACAACTCAGTACTCCAAGTACAAGGCCAGCCTTGTTTAATCTGATGATATGGTTCTCTTCAGGATTCAGAGCATGAACTTGCTTATAACGAACATAAATGGTAGCAATGCATAAAACTGCAGCGATATTTAGCATTGCCCCAAACAAACATTTTCCTGGAGCTACTGTACCAGTGTCACTGATATAAGGCAATGCAGGGTCGACATGGTGGAGTGTTATTGCAGTAATATATGAAAATATGAAAGCAGCAGATGTCCAAATTACAAGGGCTGAAGGAAGGAAACTGAGGCCTTGCTGAAACCACCACATTCCACACAAGACTTCTTATCTTGCTGACCCCGCCAGTGACCGCTGCGGGCCCAGAAGCCTGCCCGCAGGATGGAAACGGGGCGGAACACTCACGATGCATTTTAAAATCTCAGTGGCATATAAAGTTGCATGTTGTGTTTTTTCTATTATGACATTAACTGTTCAATATACTAAACCAATCGTTTTTTCCCTCTCATTGTAGGTTTGGTTTAAGAATAAGAGGGCCAAGTGTAGGAGAAATCAGAGGACAGCAGAAATGCACCACCAAGTCTTCCCCTGGAACATCTGGTCATCATACTGTTGGATGGGCCCTAGAATTTATCCTTCTTCAGGAGCCAGATTTGAAATGGGTTCTTCTGGTTCTGCTGATACTGGGCTGCCATGCTACCCTTACCTCCTCCACACTTCTATTATCAATAAAGAGGTGAATTCTCAATACATTTGTTTCTGTGTGCCAATTGAGGTTAGTGGGGTACAGGTGGACATTTTTAAGGAAAACTTTGAAACAGAATAAAGGGGAGGTGACATCCATGAGTCACCATTAATAGGCCCTCACATCACAGTAGTTTCCTAAGTGCCATGACAAGTTTGCACTGACCCATACATTCTTCTCCATCATGCCATCCCCATCTCCATCCTTCAGAAGCACTAATATGAGCAAGAAGGGGCGAGGCCAGTCTGTAGTGAGAGAACTAGGTTTTCAGATGAGGCTGAGTTCCATTCATGCTGACAAGTTCAGTTTACACACTACACTCTAAGAGAAACTTCCTAAGAGGCTACTGACAGGGTTTTATGACAAGGCAGCCAAACATTCATGCAATATACTCCAAATTCTGTTTACTGTCCAACCTTTTCGGGGAGGACGGTGGAGCATAGAAGCCATTCTGACCCAAAGGTCCTGCTGCCTCAAAAGAAACAAAAGAGGAGACTCCATCAAGACCAGAAATATGCTCTTCCTTTTCTCCCCTCCCCAGGGCCAAGAGGTATATTGTACGTTCCCCAGCTCATAAGCCGACTAACGGTCCTTCGAATGTATTTTGTCCCCTTCACCATCCTCAAGAGAACACTGCTTCCTGCTGATTACACACTAAAAAGGGGACTTTTGTTTTAGTGTTGCTCAAAAAAGAGTAAAGAGATGATTCTTGGGCCAGCCCCATGGCTCACTCGGGAGAGTGCGGCGCTGCTAGCGCCAAGGCCACGGATTTGGATCCTATATAGGGAAGCCCGGTGCGCTCACTGGCTGAGTGTGGTGCAGACAACACTGTGCCGAGGGTTGCGATCCCCTTACCGGTCAAAAAAAACAACAATGGTTCTCTGAGCAGTCTTCTTCCAGAATTTAATACCATTGGAAAAAATCAGTTGTACATTGGCTTTGTTCATTTTATCTTTTTTCTGCGAAACTATCACCTCTCGCAGGGTGAGTTAGACAAAAGATTACTCAGAGCCCAAGTATTCAAAATAATGAGAAACACGAAGGGACTGCACCAAGGGAATACTCCTTCAAGTGAGGAGAGCCCAGGCACAACCCCGAGTCAGTTTTTGCTCAGTTTTTATTATAAAGACAGGAAAGTTACAGAAGAAAAACAAGTGGTTAATCAATCATAGTGAAAACATAAACAAATTGGCTATGTGACAATGTTCGTTAAAGCAGTTGTAACCTAAAATAGCTGAAGCAATTTGCCATCAAAAGGAGTCATGAAACTAAGCTATGTGACATACAAAAAGAAGCAACGAGATAAACACCAAAGTGCCTAACTCCCCAAGAAACTCAAAGAAACAGCTTAGGGCAAGATACAGAATTTCCCCCTAACACTAACTAGCAGAATATCCTTGAAGATCCTTCCCATCATTTGGGTTTAGCTGCACCAAGGGCAACTGCCCCCAGAGCAATCACTTTTCACTGTGTTTCAATTCTCTTTTCTACATCAAAGGCTTTAGTCCTGTGAAAGTATTCTGGTCTTTCTTGATATTAGCATTTCTACATATTTTCCTAAAGGGTTGGGCTTTGGCCCCCTAAACTAGAGGCTTTGGCCTCCTAAACTACAGGACTTTGGTCCAGGCTTTGGCCTTCTACAGTAAGGACTTTTGTCCTCTAAACTACATGTGTTTTATTTCTATCTCATTAATAACTTCTTAGTCAATATCCTCAATATCAAACTACCAGAATAGAAAATAATAATAATAATAATAATAATAATCAGTTTGGGGGAATAAAGAAGCCAAGCCCACTTCTTGAAAGCATTAAGTGCTTCTCAGTTGAACCTTTCTTTTTGAATAATCTTTAGTAATATGAGACTCCTTTATTTTTTATTTATTTTATTTTATTTTAATTTATTTTATTTATTTATTTATTTTTTTTTTTTTTTTTTTTGGAGTGCTAACATTTTTCATCATTTAAAGTAGCTGAATGGACTAAATTAGGTCATATAGCATACTTAGTGCAATGTCCGTATCACAGAAGGTACTCAGTGTTTACAGCCACTACTGCTGCTGCTACTACTATGACCATAACTCCTGCTATTACTATTATGGCAGTTGGAGGTAATGTATTGATAGATGCATAAGTTGATAGATAAAATAGTATAAATAGAAAAAATATAATAATATTCTAATACTATTAATAAAATATGACACAATAAAAACATATTTAAGAATATACCATAGATAGTGTTCAACATGGCTCTGAATGTAATTTTTACAGCTCTGTGAAATAAGTACACTGGACATTATATGAACTAAATTTTCACAGAGCATGAAACTGGGATTAAAAGAATAGCAGTAATGTTCTCGAGGCCACATCCATTCAAGCTGCTAATTAGTTACACTTATGCGTACAACCCAGGCAAATTACTGAATAAACATGTTCTTGTAATTTCGTTGGCATAAATGGTCCCCCAGGATATTTGTCCCAATTGGTTACATTATATCTATAACCTGAGAAATGTTTTCTTAATTTTTCTTATTTATTTTATTTTTAAAAGATGACTGCTAAGGGGATCTTAACCCTTGACTTGGTGGTGTCAGCACCACGCTCTCCCAAGTTTGCTAACCGGCCATCCCCATATAGAGATCCAAACCCATGGCTTTGTTGTTATCAGCACCACCCATCACTCTCCCATGTGAGCCATGGGCAGGCCCGAGACTCATTTAATGGAGTTTTATGTGAAAAGTGATTACTTGCCACCACAGTCATGCAATGAAGTGATTTCAACGACTGCAGATAAGATACGATGGTTACAGCAGAATGTCCTCTCATAAGTGTTAATCAAAGTTCAGTTTCATAGCGCTTATATGTTCCCCGTATGAAGGGAGGCTCCATTTTATTCAGTAAGTATGCCATGGTGTCTGTTAATTTTTGTTCCTTTCTTCTTCCTTCCTTCCTCACTTGTGGTTGTCAAATGTCAGCAAACTGGTGGCATGTAATGTGGGCCTTTCACGGAGAGAAGGATGTCATTGCTACAACAGAGGCCCCAGGCCCTCTTGGGAGTCTAAAACATCCAAGATCGTACCTGTGTATGCCCATTGCCATTCTCACAGGCTGGTTTTGAAACCGAAAATTCTCGTCTCCCAGTGTTGACCACCTTCTTTTTCTTAAATATTAGGTTTCTCAATACTTTAAGCAGCCTCAGAACTACAGTGTCTGTACGAATAAGCTCTAGGACACCGTCAGACCCAGTCCTGACCCCTTTTCTGCTCTGGCCACAGACGAAACTGAATGCCAGAGAGTGCTCTGCACAAATCCCTCCGTCAATCTTCACATCTCGTCTGACACATACCAACAAAGAACATTTTTTTTCATGCTCAAGCTGCCTGGAAGAAGAAAAAAAGAGAGAATGCCTTTCCCAGAAGTGGATGATGTTTTCTAGAGTCATATACACTATTTTTTTTTAACGTGTCTCTACTTCTTTCATGTGCCAGACATATTAAGGCAGGGTGGTGGCATGAGGTAGAAGAAATAAGCAAAACTTCTCTACAGATCATAATTTACCCACAGTCTAGGTTTTTAAAGACAGATCTTCTAAAATTAATCTCACAGAGAGCATTTTTCTTAAAAGTACATTTCATTCTGCCATTTATAGCAACATGGAAAAACTTAGAGAAAATTACGTTAAGTGAAATAAGCCAAACACAGAAAGAGAAATACCACGTCTTCAACCATTAGTGGGAGCTGAAATAAAGAAAGAAAGAAAAGAAAGAAAGAATCACAATAATACATTGAACATTCAAATAAAAGAGAACAGAACTGTGGTTGTTAGAGGTGAGAAAGGGGGAGGGGAGAGAGGGCTTAGTGAGAAATTAGTTAAGAGTCACAGAGATTGATTATGTTTTGTGAACCTGAGTATACTAATTATCCTGGTTTGATCACCACATATTGTACACATGTATTGATATTCAATTCTGTACCCCACAGATATATGTAATCATTTATGCTTCGATTTTAAAAACTGTCAAAACAAACAAACAAAAAAGTACATTTGAAATATTTCAAAGGCATAAACCAGAAATTAATTGTTCTAATACAAGGAAATGTCTTTGATTTATTAAAAAAACTTTAGAAACTGTCTACCAACAAATATGTTGACCCAAGGTAGGTTTCCGTTGCGGATATTAGTTTTGGCTGAAAAATTATAAATATAATCTTGTGAGCAGTGCAGCAGCTTCAGCATTTTATAGTAATCTAGCAGTTTCTGGGTGTGGTCTTGCCTTCTAAAGTTTTCTACAATGAATAACACATGCCAGTACGCTTTCAAAAGAGGTTGCTAGTCAAACTAATTAGGAAGAAGTTATTAACAATTTGGAAGGGAAAAATCCTTTTTTGATTAAAACTTGACTTATATAACTTTGGTCTTGATTTAAACAAATAGAATGTAATCAGAACCTTGAAGATCTAACTTGTAAGTGCCTTAGAATCAAAATTCTTAGCAACCATTTTAACTACAGGTACTTAGAAACAAACGAAAGGGGGAAAGAAAGGGGCAGAAATAATTCTTTTTTGGGCAATACAAGCATGTGGTCTCTCCAAGTAGATGTAAAAAGTGACATTTTAAATAAAGAGAATTATGGGCCGAGCATGTTGCGCACTTGAGAGAGTGCGGGGCTGGGAACGTGGCACCGATCCCGCAGCGGGTTCGGATCCTATATAGGAATGGCTGATGCACTCACTGGCTGAGCGCCGGTCATGAAATAGACAAAATATAAATAAATAAATAAATAAATAAATAAATAAATAAATAAATAAATAAATAAATAAATAGATAGATAAATAAATAAATAAATAAATAGAATTATAATATAAATGTACACAAAGTAGGGGAATGGAGTTGTTCTGAGTTGTTTTCAAAAGAACAAAAATACATTTACCTGTGTTCCAACTGGCTGAATCCGTGTCTATAGTTGCCCCAAAAGTTGCAGCAGGGGAGTTCTCACAAGGGACTGCCCCGAACAATCCCAAAATGGGGCCAGTTGGGATTCCAAAGAAAGAAGCTCTAAACATTAGGGTAATCAGTCCAAAGCATTTATTAGGGGAACCTACATACAGAGAGGGCTTCAGCTTCCTCACGCTGGACAGAGACAAGAGATGCTCTACCAAGTATGGCCTAATTGAGGAGGTTGGGTTATGGAGTTTATATGAGGGTTTAAAGAATTTGGTTCAGGGTTGGAGCTAGTTTCTGCTGGTTTAGTGACATGTTTGGTCTTTTGGTGTTTGAGGAAACAACCTAAACATGTTGATCAGTGCCTGGGAAGGTTCAAGGCCCTGACTTGGGTTCAAACCTGCAGGGGGAAATATACTGCTGGCGAGGTCACAAGGCGGTCAAGGCCCTCTGTGTTTCTCAGTTAGGACAGAGAAGGAAAGGGGGTTGCCTAGGGGACCTTACAACGGAATTCTCATCATGGGGTACAGTACTCGTAATTGGGCATGCTCTGAGCATACATATGGTTGTGCTGTTTTGCAACATGTTCATTTGGTGCTGATGTGACTCCTCTAGGAAAGATGGCCATCCTGTAAGTAAAATAATGAAGTTAAAATTGAGCCCTTCACTGGATTTCCTGTGACCAGTTCAAGTTTATTTCATTTCACTTGGACATGGACTGGGGTTCTCATATCTTAAGGGGACACACTCTGTAGCAGGTTGCTATGATAACATAACCCTCAACATATACCCCTCATCCTAAGAATGCTGCATACATTAGTTATATTAGGGGATTCATTTGAGGCTTTTCTTACACTCCCTCTCATTAAGCCAAGACCGTAGGGGTGTCCCAGGAGAGTGAATCCTTGCCTCAGCCACATCCTCTTAGCAGACGGATGCTCATTTTCCACTGTGGAACTCACATAGGACCACAATCATTTACCAAGAGAGACAAACATTCACGGGCCATACTATAAAAAATTGCCAACAGCAGAGAACCAATCCCATCATCACATGCTGCTCTTACAAGCAAAGTGTGCTTTGTCTTCTGGCACACACCCAGCTTAAAGGAAAAGACTATGATAGTTGGGGAGGCTGTGGAGGCCCCATATGCCTCTAACAAGGACAAAGATCCCCACTTGCAGCACCAGTGAATCCTACCACGACTGCCTGCCCCAGTACAGGGGCTACGGAGGGACCCAGCAACTCTCCCGGGGGCACAACAGCCCACCCACAGCCCCAGCAATCTTGCATGGGGCAGCCTTCCCTAAGTGAGGAGCTTCACAGTGACCCAGTGCCTCTCTTGGAGTTACAGGGGCCTGCACATGAACTGCAGTGGCCTTGCTCAGAGAGGCCCACTTCAGCCAAACAGCTGCATAGAACCCTACTATCACTCTAGGGGGTGCAGGATCCCACCCACCACCACAGCAACTTTACCCAGAGTGGCCCACTCGGACTGAGGAGCTGCAGAGAGAACAGATATCTCTCTTGAGAGCACAGGGCCCCACCCATGACCACAGCAGCCTTGCCCAGAGTGGCCACTCCAGCTGATCAGCTACAGAAGGCCCCAGCATCCTTCTTGGAGACACAGGGTTGCACCCACAAATCCAGAGACCATACCCATAGTGGCCCACTCCTGCTGAGGAGCTGCAGAGTGACCCAGCATTCCTCTTGGGGACAAAGCAACCCACCCAAAACTGCTACCACCTCACCCAGGGTGTCCCACTCCAACAGTGGTGCTGCAGAGAAACCCGGTTTCCCTCTTCAGGGTGCAGGGCCCCACCCATGAATCTAGTGATCTTACCCAGGTTGATCCAGTTGGACAGTAAAACTGCACAGCACCCAAGCATCTCTCTTGTGGGCATAGGATCCCACCCAGCTCTCCAGCAACTTCACTCAGTGTCTCCCACATTAGCTGTGGAGCTACTGAGAGCCCCAACTCCAACTTTGAGGGTACAGGGCCCAGTCTGAAGACCCAGTGAGTGCAGTGAATTTCCCAGTGTACCTGAGGAGCTGCTGAGCACCTCATTTTCTCCCTCAAAGCCCAAGATCCTAATCTCAATTCCCAGAAAACTCATCCAGGGACACTTCTCTTAAGCTGAGGAGCTTCATAGCACATCAGTACATCTGTCAGGGACACAGCATGATAGCCAGGGTTTCAGCCAGCCCACCCAGGGTCACCCACTTTAGCTGAGGAGCAGCAGGGTACACCAGTGCTTCTCCCAAGAGCTTGAGACCTCAACCATGACCCCAGCCACACAGCCCAGTGTCACTCACTTCAGCAAGGAACTGCTGAGGACCCCAGTGCCCAGGCTACAGAGGCACTCACAGACAAGTCTTACATTGAATACAGTCAAAGTATTTATACAGAAACTACACTACTACATCTACCTGGAACAAACCTAAAACACCCTACACAACTGTCACCGTAGAGCATATCTACAGGAGGGAGTCTCTCCCCCTCAAAAGCTATTCCAGAATATTAGAAGAAGCAATTGCTTTGCCAGATGCCCAGACATCAACATAGGTGTGCTGGATTGAATGTCCCCTGCAAACTTAATCCCCACTATATCAGTGTTGTAGGGTGGGAAATCCTATTATGGTAATTGAAAAGTGGGACCTTGAGGAAGTGATTAGATTGTGAGGACCATGCCCAAGTAAACCGATTAATGCATTGATGAATCAATGGTGGTCATGGGCATGGTACTGAGGGATTTAAAAGAAGAAGGAGTGAGGAGTTAGCTCTCTCTCTACTCCACCATTCTCACTATGTGACATGCTGCATTGCTGTAGAGTCACCTCACCAGATGTGTTCCCTAGACTTTGGACTTTCCAGTCACCTAAACTGTAAGCAATAAATTTTATTTTCTCACAAATTACTCAGTACCAAGTATTTTGCTATAAGCAACAGAAATGGACTAATACAGTAGGGATACTAGACATAGGAAAAAGCAAGAAAATATAACACCCTCAAAGTAATACAATAATTCTCCAATGTCAGATCCCAAAGAAAAGGAAACCCATAAAGTCCCTGAAAAGGAATTCCAAACAATAATTTTAAGGGAACTCAGTGAGATGCAAGAACATTCAGATGGACAGCAATAAGAAATTAGAAAAAAAATACAGGACCTGAGGGAGGAATTTAACAAATATATGGATATTTTTTTAAAGAACCAAGCAGAACTCTTGGATCTGAAGTGTTTGTTGAACAAAATTAAAAAAATACAGCTAAAAGCTTAAGCAAAAGGCTAGAGCAAGCAGAAGAAAGAATTTCTGAACTCAACGACAGGCTTTTTCAAAAAACCCACGGGAACAAAAGAAAAAGGAATTTTTTAAAAATGAAGAGGGCCTATGAGATCTATAAGTCAACCTTAGACATACAAACACCCAAATTATAGGTGTTCGAGAAGTGGAGGACAAAAGAAAAGTCAATAAAAACCTATTGAATTAAATAATAGCTGAAAACTTCACAAGTATTGGAAGAGATATGGACTTCCAGATCCAAGAGGTTCAAAGATCCCGAACAGATTCAACTCAAAAAGGTCCTCTGTGAGGTTCACTGTAGCCAAATTATGAAAGGTCAAAGACAGAGATAACTCTAAAAACAGCAAGAGAAAAGCATCAAGTTGCCTATAAAGGAAACCCCATCAGAATAACTGCAGATTTATCAGCAGAAACTTTACAGTACAGGAGAGAACAGGATGATATACTCAAAGTAGTGAAAAAAAAAAAAAGCCAACCAAGAATACTATACCCAGCAAAGCTATCCTTCAGAAATGAAGGAAAAATAGTTTCCTTCCCAGGCAAACAAAAACTGCAGGAATTCACCACCACAAGACTGGCCCAACAAGAAGTCTTCAAGGCAGTCCTACATTGGCAATCCAAAGAATGATAATCATTGTCATAAATATATGAGAAAGAATAAAAGTCACTGGTAGAGCAGATACACAAACAAGAAAGAGAAAGAAACTATATCTTATCACTACAAAAAAATCATTGAAGATAAACAGTAAAAGGGAAAGAAAGGAAAAAAACATATATAAAGCAATCATTAGAAAATCCATAAAATGCCAGGATTAAGGCAATATCTTCCAATAACAACCTTAAATATAAATAGATTAAATTCCCAACATAAAAGATAAAGACTGGCTTAATGAATTTAAAAATCAGACCCAAATATATGCTGCCTACAAGAAATGCATGTTACCTATAAAGACACACAGGTTAATAGGGAAGAAATGGAAAAAGACATACCACACAAATGAAAACCAAAGATGACCAGGAGTAGCTATACATAAATTGGATCAAATACGCTTTTAAGCAAAAACTATAAAAAAGAAGATCATTATATAATGAGAAAGGGATCAATTCAGCAAAAGGATATAACAATCATAGATATATATGCACTCAACATCAGAGCACCTAGGTAAGTAAAGCAAATATTTTTATATCCAAAGGGAGAGATACACCCAATAGCATAAAAACTAGAGACTTGAACACCCCTCTCTCAACATTAGACAGATCATCTATGCAAAAAATCAGCACAGAGACATTGGATTTCAACTTCACTTCAGACCAATAGGACTTGATAAACATATACAGAACATTTCATCAAACAACTACAGAATATACATTCTTCTCATCAACACATGGAACATTCTTGAGGACAGACCACAAGGTTCACCACAAGTCATGTCTCTACAAATTTTTAAAAGGTGTAATCATATCAAGTATCTTTTCAGACCACAATGGAAGAAAATTAGAAATGAATAAAATGAGAAATTTTAGAAATTATATGAATGAATAGAAATTAAAAAATATTCCCCTGAATGACCAATGAGTAAAAGAAGAAATTTTAAAAATATTTTATATTCTTAAAATAAATTAAAATAAAAGCACATCATACGAAAACCTGTGGGATACTGCAAAAGCAGTACTAAGAGGGAAGTTCATTGCAATAAGTGTTTACACCAAAAGAATAAAAAGCTATTGTAAACAAAACCGCATGGTACTAGTATAAAAATAGACATTCAGACCAGTGGAGTAGAATTGAGAACCCAGAAATGACCCCTCAGGCTTATAGCCTTCTGATATTGGATAAAGGCAACAAAAATCTACCTTGGGGAAAAGACTGCCTCTTCAACAAGTGGTGCTGGAAAACCAGATATCCATATGCAGAAGAATGAAACTAGATATGCATCTCTTGCCATACACTAAAATCAACTCAAAATGGATTAAAGACTTAAGTATAAGACCCCAAACTGTAAAATTACTGAGAGAAAATATAGGTGAAACACTTCAGCAATTAGTTCTGGGCACAGGCTTTATGAACATAAGCCCAGAAGCACAAGCAGCAAAGGAAAAAGTGAACAAATGGGACTGTATGAAACGAAAAATCTCTGCACCGCAATGGAAACAATCAACAGAGTGAAACAACAACCTACAGAGTGGGAGAAAATTTTTACTAACTATGCATCCGACAAGGGATTAATATCCAGAATATACATAGAACTCGAGCAATTATCCAGTAAAAAAACAAATAACCCAATCAAAAAATGGGCAAAGGAGCTGAATAGACATTTTTCAAAGAAAGGCATGCAAATGGCCAAAAGGTATGTGAAAAAATGCTCAATATCACTAGGTATCAGGGAAATGCAAATTAAAACTACATTGAGAGACCACCTCACCCCAGTCAGACTGGCTATAATCAAAAAGAGGGTGAATAACAAATGCTGGCGAGGGTTGGAGAGAAGGGAACATGTCACTGTTGGCTGGACTATAAATTAGTAAAACCACTATAGAAAACAGTATGGAGGTTTCTCAAACAACTATAGTTTGATCTTTCATATGATCGAGCAATCCCTCTTCTGGGTATATACCCGGAGGAATGGAAATCATCCTATCAAAGGGATACCTGCACTCCCATGTTCATCACAGCTCTGTTTACAATAGCCAAGGCATGGTACCAACCTAAATGTCCATCAATGGATGATTGGATTAGAAAACTGTGGTATATATACACCATGGAATACTACTCTGCCATAAAAAGAATGAAATACTCCCATTTGCAATAACATGGATGAACCTGGAGAAACTTATGTTGAGTGAAATAAGCAAAGCACAGAGAGATCATTACCACATATAGTCACTCATATGTGGGAGCTAAGATAGAAAGAAGGAAGGAAAGACCACAGTAGTGCATTGGTCTTGCAGAGGGAGAGAACAATCCTTAGGCTACAAAGTGGAGTGGGGAAGAACTGGGGAGGGGGAGGAAGGTTGGGGATAATTGGGTGCAGGTCACAGGGTACAAATGCAATTTGTGGTAATGGGTATGCTGTCAGTATGAATCTGGACCTCACATCATGGGCATGAGGGGTGACAATTAACTTTGTATCTAATGAATAATCATAATAAAAAATGCACATGTAAAAAATGAATAAGTAAAATAAAATAAAATATATCTTGCAAATAAATAAATAAATAAATAATGTTGTTGAATGTGAAAAAAAAAAAAGAATAGAAAGACTTCAAATAAAGAACCTAACATCACACTTCAAAAAACTAGAAGTACAAGAACGGCCTAATCTCAAAATTAGTAGATGGAAATAAATAATCAATATTAGCACGGAACTGAATGAAGTAGAGACCAAAAAAAGGAATATTCATGAAAAAAATCTGTTTCTTTGAGAAGATAAACAAATTTGACGAACCATTAGCTAGACTAACTAAGGAAAGAAGCGAGAAGACCCACATAAAAATAATCAGAAATAAAAAGGGAGATATTACAACTGATACCACAGAAATGCAAAAATTTATTAGAGACTATTCTGAATAACTACATGCCAACAAACTTGAAAATATGACAGAAACGCATAGATTTCTGGACACATATAACCTACTAAGACTGGACCAAGCAGAAATAGAAAGCCTGAACAGACCAATAACAAGCAATGTGATTGAATCAGTAATCGGCAGTCTTTCAACAAAGAACGGCATGGGACCTGATGACTTCACTGCTGAATTCTACCAAATCTTTAAAGAAGATTTAATACCAATCATTTTCAAACAATTCCAAAAACTTAAAACGGAGGCCATGCTCCCAAACTCATTCTATGAGGCCAGCATCACCCTGAAACCAAAATCAGACTAAGACACAACAGAAAAGAAAAAGAAAACTACATGCCAATATCCCTGATGAACATAGATGCAAAAATCCTCAACAAAATATTAGCAAACAGACTACAATAGCACAACAAAAGGATTATACACCATGATCATGGATTTGGGATTCATCCCAGGGATGCAAGGATGGTTCAGCATACACAAGTCAATAACTGTGATACACCACACCAAAAAAATCAAGTACAAAAACCATATGATTATTTCCATAGATGCAGAAAAAGCACTTGACAAAATTCAACGTCCCTTTCTGACACTCTCAGCAAATTAGCTATAGAAAAAAAGTATCTCAACAGATTAAAAGCCATATATGACAAACTCACAGCCATCATTATCCTGAATGGGGAAAATCTCACTCTCCAATGAGGCCAGAATCCAAGTTTGTTCTTTCTTTGGGAATTCTTCCCTCAGACATAGAGGCAATAACCCTCATGCTAAAATCCTATATCTCTTATTCCTGTATTCTTTAAGGATTTCTTTACCCTTTAGTAATGAATTCCCCACTACTAGCTAAAATTTTCTCATGTTAAATTTTCCCCATTCATTTGGGAGAAGTTGAAAGCTTTTCCTCTAAGAATAGGAGCAAGACAAGAATGCTCACCACTCCTATTTAACATAGTATTGGAAGGTCCAGTCAAAGCAATTATGCAAGAGAAAGAAATAAAGGGCATCCAAATTGGAAAAGATGAAGTGAAATTGTCCCTGTTTGCAGATGACATGATCTTAAGTATAGAAAATCCTAAAGACTCTACAAACAATCTGTAAGAACTGATGAACGAATTCAGTAAAGTTGCAGGATACAAAATCAAAATACAAAAATCTGTAGCATTTCTATACACCAACAATGAGCTAGCACAAAAAGAAATCAATAAAGCAATCTCATTTGAAATACCCACCAAAAAAACAAAATACCTAGGAATAAATTTAACCAAGGAGGGTGAAAGATCTCTACAATGAAAAGTACAAAACACTAATGAAAGAAACTAAAGAAGACACAGAAATAAAGAAAGACATGCTATGCTCATGAGTTGGTAGAATTGATGTTGTGAAAATGTCCATATTACCTGAAGTGTTCTACAGATTCAATGCAATTCTTATCAAAATACCAATGTCATTCTTCACAGGAATAGAGAAATACAATCCTAACATTCATATGCAAAAACAAAAGACCAAAACAATTCTAACATTCATGTGGAGCAACAGAACACCTTGAATAGCCAAAGCAATTCTGAGAAGAAAGAAGAAAGTGGGAGGCATTACAATTCCTGACTTTAAAATATACCACAAAGCTATAGTAACCAAAACAGCATGGTCCTGGCATAAAAAGAGACACATGGACTAATGGAACAGAGTAGACAGCCCAGAAATAAATCCACATTCTTATAGCCAACTGATCCTTAACATATGTTGGGGAAAAGACTGCCTCTTCAATAAATAGTGCTGGGAAAGCAGGATATCTATGTGTAAAAGAATAAAACTAGATCCCTATCACACACCATATACAAAAATCAACTCAAAATGGATTAAAGACTTAAATGTAAGACCTTAAACTATAAGACATCTAGAAGAAAACATTCGAGAAATGCTCCAAGACATAGGACTGGGCAAAGACTTTATGCAAAAGATCTCAAAAGTACAGGCAACAAGAGCAAGAATAAACAAATGGGATTTTATCAAACTGAAAAGCTTCTGCACAGCAATGGAAACAATAAACAAAGCAAAGAACCAACCTGCTCAATGGGAGAAAATATTTGCAAACTAAACATCTGACAAGGGACTAATTAATATCCAGAATATACAAGGAACACAAACAACTCAATAATAAAAAAAACAAATAACCCAATTTAAAAATGAGCAAGGGTGCTGAATAGACATTTCTCAATAGAAGACATACAAATGGCCAACAGGTATATCAAAAAGTGTTCTACATCACTAATCAACAAGGAAACGCAAATGAAAAGCAAACTGAGATATCAGCTCATCCCAGTTAGACTGGCTGTTATAAAAAAGACAGAAAAGAACAAATGCAGGTGAGGATGCCGAGAAAGGAGAACCCTATACATTGTTGGTGGGACTGTAAATTAGCACAGCCATTATGGAAACAGTATGGAGGTTTCTCAAACAACAACAGATAGAACTACCCAAAGGGATGGAAATCATCATGTTGAAGGGATACCTGCACTCCCATATTAATTGCAGCTCTATTCTCAGTAGCCAAGATATGGAACCAACCTAAATGTTTATTGACAGATGATTTGATAAATAAAGTGTGGTGCATGTGCACAATTGAATACTGCCCAACTATAAAAAAAGAATGACCTTCTGCCATTCACAGCAGCATGGTGAGCTTGGTGAAAATTATGGTAAGCGAAATAAGCCAGGACAAAAAGAGAAATACCACATGTCCTCACTGGTAAGTGGAGCTAAATAAATAAATAAATAGTGGACCTTTCAGATGGAGAGAGAAGAACTGTGTTTACTAAAGCAGGAAAGAGGAAGGAGGAGGGGGTTGTGAGAGGTTGATTAATAGACACAAAACAGCAAGATAGGAAAAATAAGTTCTATTGGTATACAGTCAAGATAGGCATGTATAATTACCAATAATGTTTTGCATGTTATCAAGTGGCTAGAAGAGAGATTGAATGTCCTCATCACAAAGAAATGATTAAGTTTTGTAATGATTAATGTGGTAAGTCCCCTGATTTGATCATCACACATTGTATACATGGATTGAAATTCAACTCTGGACACCACAAATATACATAATCGATCGATACATTTCATCTTCTCAGCAAGGTGGTTTCCCAAATAAAGCCTTTTTCCTTGCCTCAACATCTTGTCTCTCCACTTATTGGCCTGTCATGCAGTGAGCAGACAGACTTGGGTCTGGTAACATGTGCACCCAACTCCAGAGCACCCAGTTATATAAAGCAATTACTATTAGACCTAACAGGAGAGACAGACTCCAACATAATAATATTTGGGGATTTTAATACCCCACTTTCAGCAGAGGACAGATCATCCAGACAGAAATTTAACCAGGAAATATCAGAATTACTCTCTACTACAGGCTGACCAGATCTAACAAATATTTATAGAACATTTCATCCAACAGCTGCAGAATACATATTCTTCTCACCTGCCCATGGAACATTCTCTAGAACAGACCATATGTGAGGTCACAAAACAAGTCTCAACAGATTTTTAAAAATTAAAGTCATATCAACCACCTTCTCTGGCCACAGTGGAATAAAACTAGAAATCAACAATAAAAGGGACACTAGAGACTGTACAAATACATGGAAATTAAACAATATACTCCCAAACAACAAATGGGTCAAAGAAAACAAAAAGATAATTGAAAAATTCTTGGAGAAAATGAAAATGATAACACAATATACCAAAACCTATGGAACACAACTAAAACTGTTCTAAAATGGAAGTTTATAGCAATAACCACTTACATGAAAAAAAAAAAAAGACTTCAAATAAACAACCTAATGTTATACCTCCAGGAACTGGAAAAATAAGAACAAACCAAACCCAAAATCAGTAGAAGAAGAGAAATAACAATGATCAGATCAGAAATAAATGAATTAGAGATTTTTTTTTAAATACAAAAGATCGATGAAACAAAGAGTTGGTTTTTTGAAAAGACAGACAAAACCAAAAACCCTTTAGTTGGACTAACAAAAAAGAGAAGACTCAGCTAAATAAAAGCAGAAATGAGAAAGGAGACATTACAACTGATACCACAAAAATACAAATAATGTAAGAGATGACTATAAAAAACTGTATGTGAACAAGTTGGAAAACGTAGAAGAAATGAATAAATTCCCAGACATATACAACTTCTCAAGGCTGAATCATGAAGAACTGGAAAATCTAAACAGACCAATAATGAGTAATGCGATTGTAGCAGTAATTTAAAAGTCTCTGAACAAGGAAAACCCCAGGGCCATATAACTTTACTGCTGAATTCTACCAAACATTTAAAGGAGAACTAATACCAATGCTTCTCAAACTCTTACAAACAATTGAAGAGGAGGGAATACTTCCAATCTCGTTCTGTGAGGCCAGCATTACCCTCATACCAAAACTGGAAAAAGACACAACAAAAAAAGAAAACTACAGACCAATATCTCTAATGAACACACATGTGAAGATCCCCAGTACAATACTAGCAAACAGAACCCAATCACACGTTTAAAAGCTCATTGGCCATGATCAAGGGTGATTCATCCCAGGGATGCAAGGGTGGTTCAACATATGCAAATCGATAAACGTGATATATCACATCAACAGAATGAAGGGGGAAAAATCACATAATCATTTCAATGGATGAAGGAAAAGCATTTGATAAAATCCAACACCCCTTCATGATAAAAACACTCAACAAATTAGGTATAGAAGGAATTTACCTCAACACAATAAAGGTCAAAAATGAAAAACCCACGGCTAACACGATACAGAATGAACAAAAATTGGAGGCTTTTCCTCTGAGATCTGGAACAAGACAAGGATGCCCGCTTTCCCCACTCTTATTCAACATAGCACTGGAAGTTCTAGCAGAGCAATAAGGCAAGAGAAGGCAATAAAGAGCATCTAAATTCAAAAGGAGGAAGACAAACTATCCTTATTTGTAGATGACATGATCATATACACAGAAAACCCTAAAGACTCCACCAAAAAATTACTAGAACTAACAAATGACTTCAGTAGAGTGGCAGGATACAAAATCAGCACACAAAAATCAATAGCCTTCCTATCCGCCAGTAACGAAATAGCTGAAGAAGAGATCAAGAAGGTAATCCCATTTAAAATAGTTACCAAAAAAATGAAAACCTAGGAGTAAATTTAACCAAGGAGATTAAAGAAATCTACAATAAAAACTATACAACATTGATGAAAAACATTGAAGAGGATACAAATAAATAGAAAAATATCCCATGTTCATGTGTTGGAAGAATTAACATCATCAAAATGTCCATTGTACCCAAAGCAATCTGCACATTCACACAATCACTATCCAAATACCAATGATATTCCACACAGAAATAGAAAAAACGATCTTAAAATTTGTATGGAACTAAAAACGACCCCGTATAGCTAAGGCAATCTTGAACAAAAAGAACAAAGTTTGGAAACATCACACTTCCTGACTTCAAAATATACTATAAAGCTATAGTAACCAAACACCATGGTACTAGTATAAAAGTAGACAATGGAACCGAATAGATAGCCCATAAAAATAGACAATGGAACCAAATATTGAGTCCAGAAATAAACCCACGCACTTACAGCCAAATAAATTTCGACAAAGTTGTCTAGAATATACAATAGCGAAAGGACAGCCTCTTCCATAAATGGTGCTGGGAAAACTGGATATTCACATGCAGAAGATTGGAACTAGTCCCCTATTTCTCACTATACACAAAAATCAATTCAAAATGGATTAAACACCTAAATTTAGGACCTGAAACTATGAAACTACTAGAAGAAAACAGAGGAGAAATGCTACACAAAATGGGAGTGGGCAACGTGTTTTTGAGCAAGACTACTGAGGCACAGCAACGAAAGCAAAAATATGCAAATGGGACTACATCAAACTAAAAAGCTTCTGCACAGCAAGAGACACTATCAACAGAGTGAAGAGACAACCTACAGAATGGAAGAAAGTGCTTGCAAACTATACATCAGATAAGGAGCTAATATCCAGAATTATACAAGCAACTCAATCAACTCAACGGAAAAAAAAGAAAGAAAGAAAGAAAGAAAAAAGAAAAATGACCCAATTAAAAAATGAGCAAAGGACCCAAACACACATTTCTCAAAAGGAGACATACAAATAGTCAAAAAGCACATGAAAATATGCTCAAAATCACTAATCACCAGGTAAATCACCAGGTGAATGCAAATTAAAATCACAATATCATCTTACCCCAGTTAGAATGGCTGTTATCAACAAGACAGAAAATAACAAATGCCGGTGAGAATGCAGAGGAAAAGGAATTCTCCTACATTGTTGGTGGGGATATAAATTGGTACAGCCACTGTGGAAAACAGTATGGAAGTTCCTCACAGAACTGAAAATAGATCTACCTCAAGACCTATCTATCCCGCTACTGGGTATATACCCAAAGGAAATAAAATCAATATATCAAAAGGACACCTGCACTCGCATGTTCATTGCAACGTTATTCGCAATAGCCAAGAGAAGGAACCAACTTGAATGCCCATCAATGGATGGATGAATGGGGAAAAAATAACCCACAATGGAATACTATTCAGCTATGAAAAGAAATAGTGTCCTACCATTTGCAGCAACACGGATTGAACTGGAAACCATCATGTTAAGTGCAGTAAGTCAGGTAAACAAGACAAATACCACATGATCTCACTCATATGTGGAATATTTTTTAAGTGCTTCTCATAGAAATATAGAGTAGAACAATAGTTACCAGAGGTCGGGAGGGCAGGAAGTGGGGGAGGAGGAAAAGCGGTGAACTAAGTGGTACAAAACTATGCTATCTACCCTAAGTGAATCATTGTGCAGTATATGCATGTATTGAAGCACACTGTACCCCACAAACATGTACAAGTAAATGTTAAAATAAAACTAAAGTAAAATAAAACCAGACTTGTGATTAAAAGATTTTTCTTTGGTCTTGCAATCTCTTAACCAGTTATTAATATAATTAGAAAGAGCTTAGAAAATCAAGTGAGCACAGACTGCAATACATTCGCGCACACCCCCTACTCATTGATCCCCCGCTGGAGTCCTGCCTCGGTGCTCTAGGTGGCAGCCACCGACCTGCCTGTGCCGCTGCAGCGTCACAGACTGTGAAGAGAGGTAATGAATGGAAGCTGAGGGCCCCTGATGAGGCTCACAACACAAAAACGACTTAATTACTACAAAGAAGAGGCCAGTATAGTGCCGTAGAAGTGGAAGTGACACCTGCGCCTGGGCTGGAATTCTTCAGTAGCCGCCCTCTGCGAGCCGGATTCCACTGGGCGCCTGAACCTACTGGTGTGCTCTGGCCTCCCCTCACTTCCCATTCACGAAACACAGGCTGCTCCTAGGAAACAGCAAGAGGAGCATCTTGCCACTCAGAGGTGGGACGAGAGTGGTGGGAGGAAGGGGCGAGGTTGTTCTCTCAGTAACGAAAGTGCATGCTCAGCAATCGCGGGGCGGGCAGACGAGCCAGGATTGCAAAATCTACCTTTATGCGAAAGTGTACCCTCTGGTGCCCCCAAAGTCAGGCAACAGAGTTTCCAACGAAAACTTTCTTATGAGAAATTCCCCCAAAGCACATAACTTCTCTGACTCAATTCAGCTCTTGGACCTCACTCAGTGAACAATTCCTTTCAATATCCAAAAGTGTGGTCCAGTTTCTCCATTTAAAATTATCTCAGAAATGGCTTCTAACATTGTATCACTTTCTCCATAGTTTTTGTCCTTTTATCTTTATTTTTTATTGAAACATGATTATACATATTACTGGAGTACAGAATTTAATATCAATACCTGTGTATAATATGTGATGATCAAATCTGGATTATTAGTAGATTCATCATTACACGATGTAATCATTTTTTGTGACCCTTTACTAATTTCTCGCTAATCCTCCTCCTCTGCCCCCTTTCCCACCTCTGATAAACTCAGTTCTATTATCTCCTTTTGAAAGTTCAATGAACTACAGATAGATCTTCCATACAATCCACCAATCCCACTTCTGAGTATATACCCAAAGTAATGGAAATCATCATGCCGAAGAGATACATGCACCCCCAACCTCATCGCAGCTCTATTTACAGTAGCCAAGATATGGAACCAACCTAAATATCCATCATCGGACCACTTGATAAGGAAAATGTGGTATATATACACTATGGAATACTACTCAGTCATCAAAAAAAAAACAGAGTGAAATTCTACCATTCACAGCAACACGGATGAGCCTGGAGAAAATTATATTAAGTGAAATAAGCCGGGCACAGAGGGAAAAAGACGGCAAGTCCTCACTCATATGTGGGAACTAAGAGAGAAGGAAGGAAAGAAAGAACACAATGGTGCATTGAACTTGCAGAGAGAGAGAATAGACCTTGGGTTGCAGTGGTGAGTGATGGGGCTGGCGGTTAGGAAGAGGTTGGGTGGGGGAATAATTGCAATTTGTGGTGGTGAGTATGCTGATATGCTGATTTGATCATCACATCTTGGGCACAGGGGCTGACAGCTCCGTGCCGCATGAGTACATATAATCAATACAAATTAAAGTTTAAAAATATAGAGTTTTTAACTTCAGCAAAGCTGTATTAGGTCCTATCTGCCCATACTAGCCATACGATGGTGGATTTCTTATGCCTCTTTCTGAGTCAGAGTTGTCTGATTCATGCAAAGGAGGAAACAGTAGCTCCTGTGCACAGAATGTTAAGAGGAAGGTGGATACAATAAATATTGGCTATTGTTATTATTAATGCCACTTGCAGTATATGTATTTCCTCACAGCCGTGTGAACATTGCGTTTTATCATTTTAAGCTTGTTTTTGTTTGTTAGATAGCTATGAAGCGGGTGAGGGATTGTGTCTGGAGACACGGAACCTTGTAGAACTGTCTCTCCCCAGCCCTTTGGCCGTGCCAATTTGCCCAAAGAAAATTGCAGTAAACTCTGTGTTTAAACACAAGACAACAACAAAGTTTTTGGTAAACTGGTGATTTTGGTAGGCTTTGATGAATTACCCATAAAGCTAATGGAGCCAAAAGCCATAAAGGAGAATGGCCTCCTTCTCACCTGGGTCATTCGATGACATGGCTTTTGGTATACAGTACTGGCTCTTGAAGAATTGACTTGGAACCAAATATCTGTAGCCTCTAACACCGAGCAGATGAGGCTGGGTCTTTATCCATGAATGGACCCACTTTAGAATTTCCTTATGGAGACCTGTGCTCCAGCAGAAGAGGGAAGTTGTTGGAATTTTATCCTCACATACATGAGGGAACAAATCAGTCTTGGGCATCCCTCTCTCTGCGCCTCTGCTAGTTCTTTTTCTCTCCTTATCTTCCTAATAAAGAGGACAGACAAGCAGAATGGGTGGGAAGAGCCTGGGCCTGGTGAATTCTTCTGGGGTCTGGGTTATAATGGGGGAGAACCCCTCAGGTCCTGTTTGTGGACTCCCCACCCCTAAGAAACCCTGCTCGCGGAATGAGTGAACAAATCCTTGTTTGGAGCAATAGCAGTGGCAACTGGGGAAACTCAGAAGGAGTCTTTAAGCAGCTGTTCCCCAGGGTTCTCTGGGATGATATCCATGAGTGCTGCCAGGGCAACATCAATTTCCAACAACGGGAAGTAAAGCCCAAATATTCCTGGCTGTTTCAGTTCGGTCAAGGTAGGGCAAGTGGGACACTGTGAGGGAAGGAGGGGTATAGACAGTCACAGAAAGTGTCTGACCTCAGTAACAGAACCAGCCTGTGGTTTCCACACTCGGTTTCAATACAGCAGGAGATGACCTCGTAGGGCTGTGCCGGGAGGAATACTCCTGACACGTTTCTCAGCTGTTAGGTATGGAGCCCCACTTTTATGTGCCAGTCACTGGGTTAAGTCATCACTACGTGTAAAGTCATCTACTCACAATAGCTCTATGAGGTAAACATTAGCCTTTTCACATTACTCTTGAGCGAACTGAGGCACGGGGAGTGTTAAGTAATCTGCCCAAGAGTCAAACTCAGAGCAGTCTGACTTCAGCATCTGTGCTATTACCTAGCGATTCCAAGTTCTGAAATCTGGCCTCTTTTATGTGCTTGATTATTTGTTTTCAAAGTCGTCTTTTATGAAAGAAAGATGTGAGGGAGTCTATTTTAATGGTTCTTAATCCAAATTATTAACATTTTTCTTTCTCAGTTTCCTTGTTTATAAAATGAGGATATTAATAATGCCTATTGAATAGGGTCTTTATAGCAGTTGTTTGTTTGTTTCGCATAGTGTGGCTAGCATGGTATGTGCATCTGAACCCTTGACCTCGGTGTTATAACACCATACTCTAACCAAGTTAACGAACCACCCAGCCTGAATAGGGTTTTTATGAAGATTGAATCAGATAATTCACATAAAGTCCTAGAAAATCCTACATCGAACATGGTTCATCATCACCTCTCTTCATAGGGTTTAGCTATTATTCCTGATTCTATTACTACTAGTAGTATTAATATAAGTAATGTTCATTTAAATGGCCTAAAGTGGTGAAATGAGAAACCCATCACTTCACATCAGGACTGGATTTGCTTTTATTTATATTAGTCCATGAAATGCCAAATTCCAAGTAACCCTGCTTTTAAATACCTATGGATATGGATTTTTTTCTCACCTTAAGACAATTGTCTTATCTGACAGAAAGAGAGGAAAGTTTATTCTTACATGTCCTATTTATCCAGGATGTGTTCTATTAATGTGGGTGAGACTCATCCAGTTAGTTGAAATCCTGAATAGAACCAAAGGGCCAACCTCCCCACAAGGAAGAAGGGACTCCTTCTGCCTCACTGCTTTGGAGCTAGGACCTCGGTTTTCTCTGATATTCTGACTGAAACTTTACCATAAGCTCTCCTGGGTCTCCAGCTTGCCAAGTGCAGATCTTGGGACCTGTCAGCCTTCAAAATCACTTGAACCGATTCCGTTACAAAAACATCTCTTCATATCTATCAGTCTACCTATCGATGTATCTATCTATAATTATGACCAAGGATCTGAACTGCCGTAAGAGAATACCAAGGTGTCGCTGTCAGGGGTACAGCCACCAGATAGGGAGACAGAGATTGATATATGTACAACCTAAATGTGCTGTTTATCTGGAGAACCATGACTAATACACTCAGTCAGCCAGCATGTATCTTTGGAGTTCCTTTATAGTGCTCAGTTGTCAGGCACTGTGGTTAAGGAAAGCTGAATAAATCAAGAGTCCAATGTCAATATACTTACAACTTAGTTGAGACGATAAAGCATACCCACACAAAAAGGTAATAAACAAGTCAGACCAGGGGAGAAACACTTCCTCACTCAAAATAGTAGGCAAATTTAAATTTGCGCTGGGACTATGCAAGTGTGGCCAAGTGAAGTCTCTTTAAGAAAAAAGAAACCAACACTGCCTTGGGGATGCAGAGAAGGCAGTAGGAACTCAGGGCCATTCCCAAGCCAAAGTCCATCCTCCAACACTAAAGACCATGAACCCTGAGTACTGTGCTGGTCGGGCCCAGCAGGGTGGATCTCTCAGAGTCATGATGTCACAAAGACCTCTCAGAACATCCTGGCCATCCTTGAGCATGTGGGTATGCCACACATTCGATTGCCTCATTGAATAGTGCCTTGTGCAGAAACAAAATATTGTAGAAAATCTGTCCCTCTGGTGGCTGATCTCCTGATGGTGATGCCTTGGTGCTCTCCTATCATAGCTCAGATCCACAGTCATAACTGCAGTGGGCTGCTGCTATGAACACAGGCTGAAAACTCCAGTGTTGCTTTAGGGACCTGGCTACCCAACCCCAAATATGAATACCAAGGAAAGAGTGGGCTTCTGGGGGATGGCAAGGCTGTTTTCTGACTTCTAGGCATGAAGTGCATTAGGCATAGAAGAAAATTCTGTCTGCTGAATGAAGCAAATGCTCCCAAGCCAGACAGTGGGTAGATGGCTTAAAGGCAGGGGCACAAACACAGGGAAATTAAGTTTGCTGTCTTGGAGAAGTAATGCTTATGATTCCCATTGTATTCCCCACCTTCTCTCTATTGTCTTTAGTGACATATGTGTGGGTCAGTAATGGCCCTTGCATATTGTCCTGGAATGGACCCCATGTTGTTTACTTTTTCATGGCAAACTAGAGATGGGCCCAAAGCTTCTGGAGCCAAACTCAAATTTTCACATGTAATTGATTTTTAATACAGTTCAAATAAGCATGTTTTTAGTCCCCTATAGCCTGATTACTTTGCATACCCTGTGAAACTGCACACAACATTTGCTAACCATAGATAAGAGAAATCCTAAAGCTCTAAAAGACTACAAACCACAGATGTCCTTCTGGGCTCTCTGATCCAGATTCTCTCCACTTGGTTGCTGAGAAAGCCCCCTCTCTGATTTCTCCTTCTCCCCCAGGAGATCCCTTGCCATATTCCAATTCTGCTTGGTGGCCTCATGCTGCAGGTCTGAATGTCTCTTATTGGAAAGTATTTTTGCTCTCACGCAACCCCTGTCCAAGCACCACCTGATAAAGTGTGTGTGTGTGTTACTACCTCTCATTGTCTTGTATCTTCTTTGATCAATCCCAAAATCCTTGACCTCACATTTCAAAATATGGTGTTTTTCAAAGAGGAAGTAGGACTGTGGAGGACTGTGGAGAGGGAGTGGAGCGAAGAGTGTGGGATATTACACACACACACCGTGACCCAAACCAATAAACTGCATGCCAATGCCCTTAGATAATCTAATATCGACATCTACATACGTGAAAAAGACAAAACCCCATAATTGTTTCATGTGTCTTGTGTCTCGCAAAATACAGTAAAACACTTCAGGTCTCAAGTCATAAAATTGTCAGGGTGGTGTGGAATCTTGAAAATTAAGATTTATTTAGCTCTGACCCCCTTATCCCCTTTCCTCAGCCTGAAACTTCATGGGAAGCACAGCCACCTTCCAAAATATCCTCTCTTAGATCGGAGCAAGAGCTGGGAAGGGCAAGCAGGCACTCCAGGCAATCTGTTCTTGCAGTGGCATTAAACTGCAATTTTCTCTCTGCTTTCAGAAAACACCTTCAGAACAATTGGCCTCTTCATTGCAGTTACTCTTGTCTATTGCTTTTGTTTGCAGTTCTCTGAGATTCCCTAAGGTGTGATCCTTCATTCTAATGAGGAACCCAAGACCACTGCCACCACCTACACTTGTTTAAGGTCCTTTGGGGGATGGCTGGAGAGCTGTTAAAGGGGTGCTCACAACGTCAGCACAGATTCCTTGCATGTGCACAGGGCTGTATAGTTACAAACTGCTTCCCATACATTATTGCAGAACATTGTTTCAGTGTCCAGAGACGAATGCAGACCACATGCCTCCTTCATTTGACACTGGACGGACTGAGGCTCAGAGCAGGGAAGTGATGCGCCCAAGGTTACACAGCTGACAGGCATTGCGTTCTCCTGATATAAAGGTCCTCACAATGTTCCGTGTCTGTACATTTCATATCAAATGTTAGGATAAGAAATACTCTTTCTTAGATAAGAAATGTTCTTTCATTTCTCCGCCAGAGGTTCATCACATACGAGAAAGTTGGTGATACATCCGTGAGAAAACAAATGCCTCCAAAGAATGAATATAAGTCGAGTTTATAGATGAGCCACAGGAGAACCGGAGATATGAAATTTGATGAAACAAAACCCAGGGATTTCTGATGAGGAAGAAAGAAGGAAAAATGCTCCAGATACTCCTGAGTAGGTAGGAATATTTGATACCACTTCCTACTGTTTTCCTTGACGGAGACCCTGCTGCTGATTTTGTTTTTGTGTTTTAGTAATTTGAGACAGTAGAGGAATAAAGGCATTGATTCCTTTTGAAGATTTGTCTTCATTGGTCCTCTGGTTTGGATGGTCTCATGACTCCCCTAGCAGATTTCACTGCCATGAAGATCTATAAATCACGTCCGGAATGGTGGCAGACCCATGGGTCATGCTTTCAGTGCTCACCTAAGACTGACTTGCATTAGCTGACTTCAGTTGTCAAAGATGAATTCTTGATTTCTTCTACCTTTCTATTTTAACCAATATCAATTTTTTGGAGAAGAGTTTACTGGTTGACTTCTGTGGCCCTAATGAGTCACACAGGGGAAGATCATATGTGAAGGGCAATCACAAAGCCAGAAAGAGAACAATTTTATACTCTGAGTGTGCTCTGGACATGATGTGAAGGACCGTTTGCAAAAGCTAATCCCCATCAGAAACATCAAATGGATTACATAAGGTGAATAAACAGTGGAACAGGGACATAGGCAATGTTCACTTCAGTAAGTTAGTTGACTACACCTATTTGGCACACAAGAGTCAACAATAACAATACCTATTATTTGATGAAACTTGTAAAGTCGGGAAAGCCTAATACACATCAAAGGTGACTAGAATAAATAAACATGGCCTCCATCGAGGTTCCCAAATCAAATTGGGACAATTTTTAAAGGTGAAAAACACAATCGTATTTCCCAGTGTTTGTGACATCCTAACTTTACCATTCCCTAGAAAAATTGGATATATCTGCATAAGCAACCTTCCCATACCCTTGGGCTAAATATTGACCTAGAGGCCTAAGGAAAGAGATGCTTGTCCAAACCAGTTTTTTTTTCACCACGAAGTCATATTAACAGCAGAGATGCAAAAGTGAACCAAAGCCATTTTGATTTAGCTTTGGAATGTATTAACCGCCCGGTCAGATGTACCTGCTCATGTTTACTTCTGGGTTTTATTTACACCTGAGTGTGGCTCGGACCCCTTTGGGGAGCCTATCCTGGTAACTTTAGGGAGAAGGCATCGAGCTGTTTTGATTAACTGGCAGGGTAGATGTAGAACAATGGTTTGAAATTTCTTCTCACTGTACTTGCTCGGAACAAAAGCCAGTTGAAATTGGTGGAGGCAAATTACCCCTGCCCTGGCAGAAATTCCCAGCAGTCTCTGTTCTTCTGTCAAGGCCATCAAAACCCATGGCTCTCACAACCAGGCAGTTTTGTAGGGCCGATGAGGGAATCGTTGGGTGGAAAAGAGGAAAGGCCAGGGTTTCCTTGCTCCATACTCCCCATCCATGCTCCAGAGGGCAAAACTCACTGTTCCTATTTTGAGCGTATCTACAGCATAGTGAAAATAATGGCGCAAAGTATGTGTTACTGTTGTTCTTTCCTGATGGGAAGCATGTCTCCATTCAGGGTTAGGCAAAGACCCTTGCCTGCTAAACCTAGGATTCCTGAATCAAACAGGACTAGAATGTAAAACAAGCAGGGTGGAAACGATCTAAAATGTTTTCAACTGCCCAACTCTTAAGAAACCAGACAATAAACTCATTTCCCTTCACACCCTCAACTATGGGGACTCTTTCCATTTGCAAATTATTGGTGCCCAGGAAGTTCAACTTCAACTTCTCAGTGCTTGGGTTATCTAGTTTTAACCCAAATGATAAAAAATTCAAGACTGAATATAAATATCCATATCTGGAATGCTCGTCTTCCCATTAGTTTCAGACTCTGTATCCAATTGCATATAAGACATAGTAGCTATCTGCAAGGTCCACTGGCACTCCAAATTCACAACACGCACAACCAAATGCATGCTTTTCGCCAAAATGTGTAAGTAAGTGGTTTCATCTTTTGGCTCAAGCAAGAAACCCAGGAATAATCCTTTGCATTCACCTCTTCCTCAATCCCCAAATTAGTTTCTCAACAATTTCTACTACTTCTACCTCAAAAATAAGCATAAAATCAGCTTCTTTCCTCCACCTGTATCACCTGCCTGTGGAGTATGCATAAAGCAAATGTACTTCCAAAGCCTTGCAGTTTCAAATATTGACCTTGCAAAGGACAGGAAATTTTCCCAGGCTGTATAGTCTCTGTTGTAAGATAAAGAATTGTAACACAGCAAGGTTGCTGGCTCAAAGACAGACAGGTTACTGACTGATATGTAAAGATACTGGAAAATTGCTGGAAGAACAAAATGTTTGCTAAAATCAAGCTTCTGTTGCCAATTGCATTATAGAACGTCACCTTACTGAATGTTACCAGCTTCTATTGTTAAACTTGTTAAACTGTACTTTGCAAAAACCACACCTATGTCTCTTCCTGTAACTTCCTGGACTGGACAATAAATGCAGGAAGAGAACCCCAATTCGTGGTTGGTTTCCCAAATGGAAGGAATGCCTCGCTCTTGAGGGTTGTGGGAGATTAACCCCTTTTCACGGCTTCTCACTGCTCAGAAGAGATGGGCTTTGAGTAATCCTGGGCAGCTCCATCACCCAGGGAAAAAGGGGTGACAAATCTGTGGGAGGCAAAACAACACCTGTCCTGAGCCATCATCATCTTTCACATAGCGTACTGCCTGTCCCTACTCATGCTGCTTCATTAATCTTTTCCCCACAAAGTGGCCAACCTGATTTTCAGAGAAGACCAATGAAATGTTACTCCTCTGCTTACATCCCTCCAATGAGAGACATATTGTGTTCTTAGATGGGAAGATTAAAATAGGAAAGTGTTAATTATCCCCATACTGCTGTACAGATTTAGCACAATCCTGAGTAAAATCTCAGTGGACTGATTCCAAAGTTTTTTTGTGAAAAGGAGAAGTAATAAGAATAGGCAAAACAAATTTTTAAAAGCAGAATAAAGTGAGAGAAATCACTCAAGATTTATACATTAGAGCAAACAAAACAATGCAGGGAGAGAGACACATGTTAACGGCCCATAACAGAGAACCCAGATCTACAGCTACACAAGTATGTCAACTGATTTATGACATACATGCAAAAGCAATTCAACGGAGAATAGATAGTCTTTTTAACAAATGGTGTTGGAACAATTGGACGTTCATAAGCCAAAAAGCAAACAAACAGAAAAAGGATTCACAATCTAAACTGATGTTCACACCATATCCTGTGCACACATGTTCATAGCAGCTTTATTTTTAATAGCCAAAACTGGGGGAAAAACCACAAATGTGCACATGTGAATGGTTAAACAAACTGTGGTACAATCATACCATGAAATACTACCCAGCAATACAACGGAGGACACTATTAATATAAGCACTACTTGGACGGATCGCAATGACCTCATGCTGGATGAAAAAAAAAATGATCCAGTCTCAAAGGTCATATTTTGTATGATTCCATTTAAGTAATGTTTCCAAGGTGACAAAATTATACAAAGGAAAAAAGACCAGTGGTTGCCAGGGGTTGGGGTTGGGGAAAGAGTGTACCAGTGAGGTGGGAATTATATAGAGTTTTTTAGTGATGAGGAAACAGTTCTGTATGCCGATCGTGGTAATGATTACAAGAATCTATTCATTTCATAAAATCTGATAGACTTATGGACAAAAACTCTTTATAAAGTACATTTGAAAACGTGTAATCTGAATAAATTCTGAACTTGAGTTAACACAGTGGTTCTCAACCTAGAACGATTTCACCTCACAGGGGATATTTGGCATTTTTGGTTGTCACAACTCATGAGGCAGGTTGTTCCTGACATCTAATTGGTTGTGGCTAGGGGTGCTGGCCAAACATCTTACAATGCACAGGACAGATGCCCCCAAACCAAGGATTATCTGGCACTAAAATGTTAGGAACGCTGAGATTGAGAGACTCACAGTTATCAGTAGGAGGGTACTTTAAAAAGTTTGTGAAAAAATACAATTAAAAATAATATGAAACTTCCCATGATTTTTTCAATGTACCCTTGTATTGTATCACTGTTGATTTTTTGGTTTAACAATATGGTATGGTTAACAAAGATATTATCATGGGGAAGACTGAAGGAAGAGTGCACAGGACTCTGAATTATTTTTCAACTTTTTGTTGTTTTAAATTATTTCAAAGGAAAAAGTTATATCCCCGTGCTGGCCAGCTGCCAAAAATAAATTAATTAATTAAAAGTTATAACAACATCTTGATTTATCCCTCCTATGACCCCGCATTGCACTCAAGGTAAAACCCAGACTCCTATTTAAGAAAAACAGGCTGCAAAAGAAGTCATTGCTTTTGTTTTCAGAGCTCTGTCACTGTCCCATCTCTCAGCCATGCCCAGATACGGCAGCACCTCAGTCCAGTAGTTAGAGGATGGGCTCTGGCAAGGGAGTACTGCCTCCATCACTGACCAGGACGGGGCTCCAGGCAAGTGCCTTCACCTCACTGTGCCTCCTTGCTCATCTGATAAAGGGGTGCAGGGCTTTTGCCTTCCTTTCGGGTGGCTAAGAGAATTAGTTGAGACAGTCCCTGTAGAGAGCTCCAAAGAGAGTCTGGCAGCAGCTGAACATTCAATGGCTGCTGCAGTTCCAGTAAGCAAACCTGTGGGTGTGTGCCCAGCTGAGCTCCACAGGAGGGAAAAGTGCATTGTGGGGTGAACTGAGTACAGTGCCGGGCATCCTGACTGTCTCAGCGGTGAATACTACAGGCAGGAGTATACGAGGCAGGTAGTGAGTGTCCTGTCCCTCCGGCGTGAGTTAATTAATGTGAACATTATCAACTTCCTATAGCAAAGCCAAATTCTCTGTGTTTTGTTTCTCTTACGTAAGGTATCAGGCTTCAAAATAGACACCTAAAAAAGAAGACATTTGGGGTAAAATTATTTTCTCTTCAAATAGCTCAATTTAACTTTAAAAATATCACATCCTTGCCAACACTTGTTTTGTTACGACTTTTTGTACCTTTTTTTATTGTGGTGAAATACATATAACATAAGATTTGCCATTTTAAGCATTTTTAAACATAAAATTCCCTGGAATTAATTGCATTCACAGTGCTACATGACAATCGCCTCTATCTCTTTCCAAAATTTTTCATCATTTAAAAAATAAACTCTCTTCCCATTATGTAATAATTACCCATTATTCTTCCCCACCAGTTTCTGGTATCCTCTAATCTATTTCTCTCTGATTATTTTTCTTTTTAATTTATTTTTTCTTAATTGACCCACAAGAATTGTATATATTTATAGAGTATAATGTGATATTTGCGTACATTTCTACAGAGTGCAGTGATCATATCAGGATATTTATTTAGCATATCTACCGCCTCAAACATTTGTTACCTCTTTGTGTTGGAACAAATACTCCACTGGTATTCTACATCCTCTCATCTAACTCCTTGAAGTTATACAGTAATTTGTTGTTGGCTGTAGTCTCCCTATATTTCTATAGAACACTAGACTTTACCCTTCATATCTCTCTACGACTTTGTATCCACTGGCCAACCTGTCCCCATCATCCCTCCCCCACCCTTACTAGTCTCTAGTAACCTCTATTCTACTCTCTACTTCTATAATGTAGTGGATTGAATTATGTCCTCCCAAAACTCATTGAAGCTTGAATCGTGTCATCCAAGTTTTATGTATTAGAAACTTAGCCCCCACTGTGCCTTTTAACAGGGTGGAAAATCCTATTATAGTAACTGAAAGGTGGAGCGTTGAAGATGTGATTGGATTGTAGGACTATGCTGTAGTGAATGGATTATAAATGGTGCTCAGGGGTGTGGTTCTGAGGGCTTTAAAAGAAGAGGAGAGTCTGTGTTTCTCTCTCTCTGCTCCCTCTGCTTCCACCACCTTGCAATGTGAGACCCCTGGATCACTGTCACCACCACCAGATGGACTTTGGACTTCTCAGCCTCAGAAGCTGTAAGCAATAAATTTCATTTTCTTATAAATTACCCAGTTCCAGGTATTTCTATTATAGCAACACAAAACGGACTAATACATAGGAGATCAACATTTTTAACATCCACAGACAGATGAGTGAGAACATGCATTACTTTTCTTTCTGTGCCTGCCTTATTTCACTTAACATAATTTTCTCCAAGCTCATTCACGTTGCTGCAAATGGCAGAATTTCATTCTTTCGTATGCATGAGTAGTTGTCCCCCATGAATATATACCACATTTCCTTTATCCATCATTCATGATGGGCAGTTACATTAGTTCCATATCTTGGCTATTATGAGTAGAGGCACACTATTCATTGGAATGGAGGTATCCCTTCAACTTGTTGATTTCCATTCCTTTGGATATACGCCCAGTAGTAGGATTTCTAAATCATATGGTAGCTCTATCTCTAGTATTTTGAGGAGCCTCCAGACTCTTTTCCATAATGGTCTTACTAATTTACATTCCTACCAACAGGGTATAAGAGTTTTCCATTCTCTGCATCCATGCCAGCATTTTCATTTTCTGTCGTTTTGATAATAGCCAGTCTAACTGGGGTGAGGTGGTGTCTCGATGTGGTTTTGATTTGCATTTCCCTGATGATTAGTGATGTTGAGCATTTTTTCAAATGCCTCTTGGACATTTGTATGTCTTCTTTTGAGAAATGTCTATTCAGCTCCCTTGCCCATTTATTTATTTATTTATTTTACTTTTGAATTGAGTTTCTTGTGTATTCTGGATATTAGTCCCTTGTCAGATGTGTGGTTTACAAATATTTTCTCCTTTTCTGAAGCCTGTCTCTTCACACTGTTGATTGTTTCATTGTTGTGCAGAAGCTTTTGAGTTTTATATAACTACATGATATAGTTTTATGTAATCTGTTTGTCTATTTTTGTTTTGTCGCCTGTGCTTTTGAGGTCCTCCTCTTAAAGTCTATGCCCAGCCCAATGTCCTGAAGTGTTTCCACTATGTTTCCTTCTAGAAGTTTTCAGGTCTTATATTTAACTCTTCACTCAACATTGAGTAGATTTGGGTACATGTTGAGATATTGGGGTCTAGTTTCATTCTTCTACATATGGATATCCAATTTTCCCAGCACCAATTATTGAAGAAACTGTCTTTTCCCCACTGTGTGTTCTTGGCTCCTTTGTCAAAAATCAGTTAGCTGTAAATACATGGGTTCACTATTCTGTTCCATTGGTCTGTGTGCCTGATTTTATACCATGATGTTCTAGTTGCTGTAGCTTTGTGGTATGTTTTGTACTCAGGATTTGGCTTGCTAGTATTTTATTGAGGATTTTTGCATCTATGTTCATCAGGGATATTGGCCTGTAGTTTTTCTTTTCTTTTTTTAATTTTAATGTCCTTGCCTGTTTTTGATATCAGGGCAATGCTGGCTGGCCTCATAGAATGAATTTGGAAGAATTCCATCTACTTCAATTTTTTGAAAAATTTTAATAACTACTGGTATTAGTTCCTTTAAAGTTTGGTAGAATTCAGCAGTAAAACCATCTGGTCCTGGACTTTTCTTTATTGGGAGACTTTTTATTACCGATTCTATCTCCTGACTTGTTCGTCTGTTCAGGTTTTCTATTCCTTGTTGGTTCAGTCTTGTAGGTCATATGTGTCCAGGAGTTTACCCATTTCCTCTAGATTTTCAAACTTATTGGCGTATAGTTGTTCATAATAGTTTCTGATAATCCTTTGTATTTAGGTAGTATCAGTTGTAATGTCTCCTTTTGTATATCTAATTGTGTTTATTTCGGTCTTTTCTCTTTTTCTCTTGGTTAGTACAGCTAATGGTTTGTCAATTTTGCTTATCTTTTCAAAAGACCAACGTTCCGTTTGATTGATCTTTAGTACTTTTGGTCTCAATTTCATTTATTTCTGCTCTGATTTTTATTATTTCATCTAATTATTTTGAGTTTGGTTTCTTCTTGCTTTTCTAATTCCTTGAGGTACATTGTTAGCTTGTTTATCTGAAATCTTACTTTTTTTGTGTAAGCATTTATTGCTATAAACTTTCTTCTTCATACTGCCTTGGCTGTATGCCATAGGTTTTGGTATGATGTGTTTCTGCCTTCATTTGTTTCAAGAAATTTTTTGATTTCCTTAATCTCTTCTTTGACCCATTGGTCATTCAGGATCATATTTTTTAATTTCTATGTGTTTGTGTAATTTTGAATGTTTTGCTTGTTGTTGATTTCTAGTTTTATTCTGTTGTGCTCAGAAAAAATGCTTGATATGATTTTGATTATTTTGAACTTATTGAGACTTGTTCTGTGGCCTAACATATGGTCACTCCTAGAGAATGTTTCATGTGCTAATGAAAAGAATGTGTATTCTGCAGCTGTTGGATGAAATACTCTGGAAATGTTTGTTAGGTCTATCTGGTTTGTGGTGCCTTTTAAATCTGATATTTCTTTGTTGATTTCTTTCTCAGTGATCTGTCTGATGCTGGAAGTAAGGTGTTAAAGTCCCCAACTATTATCGTGTTGGTGTCTATTTCTCCTCATAGATCTGACAACAGTTCCCTTGTATATCTTCGTGTTCTGGTGTTGGATGCATATATATTTATAATTGTTATATCTTCTTGCTGTATTGATCCCTTTACCATTATATAAAGCCCTTCCTCATCTCTTAATACAGATTTTGATTTAAAGTCTGTTTTATCTGATAAGAGTATAGCTAGTCCCAGCCACTTTTATTTTCCATTTGTGTGGAATATCTTTTTCCATACCTCCATTTTCAATCTATGTGTGTTTTTGTAGGTAAGGGATGTTTCCAGCAGGTAGTATATGGATGGGTCATGTTTTCTTATCCATTCAGCCAGTCTACATCTTTAATTGGAGCATTTAATCCATTACATTCTACGTTATTATTGATATGCGAGGTCTTATTCTTGTCATTTTTTTGGTTGTTTTCTGATTGTTTTGAGTATCCTTTGCTCCTTTCTTCCTCTTTTATTGTTTATTGTGATAGTTTGATGGCTTACTGTATTGATAAGGTTTGACTCCTTTCTCTTTCTAATTTGTATATCTACTCTACCAGTAAGTTTTATAATTTCAGGTGTTTTCATGATGGTTGTTATCATTCTCTCTCTTCTAAATGTAGGACTCCCCTAAACATTTCTTGTAATGCTTGTCTGGTGGTGATGTATTCTCTTAATTTCTGCTTGACTGAGAAAGACTTTATTTCTCCTTCATTTCAGAAGAATACCTTTACTGGGCATAATATTCTTGGCTGGCAGCTTTTTTCTTTCAGTACTTTAAATGTGTCATCTCATTCTCTCCAGGCCTGTAGGGTTTCTGTCGACGAGTGTTCTGTTAGTCTAATAGGGATTCCCTTATAAGGGACTTGATGTTTTTCACTTGCTGTTTTCAGAATTATCTCTTTGTCCTTAACTTTGGATTGTTTGACTACAATGCATCTTGGACAGGACATTATTGGGTTCAATCTATTTGGATACCTTTGATCTTCCTGGATTTGGATGATCATATCATTCCCAAGTCTAGGGAAGTTTTCATCTATTATTTTGTTAAATATGATTTAAAAATAACTCCTTAAAAGCAAGGAGTTCTTTATTGATATATTTAAGAACTTGAGAGTATTTTTACATGTGTAGTTCAGAGCTCTGTAATTCTGACATTTTTTCATTCAAAATATTTTAACATTTACTTGTACATATGCTGTTTCAATATGTGCATATACTGCACAATGATTCCTTTAGGGTAGATAGCATAGCTTTGTACCAGTCACTTCACCGCTTTTCCTCCTCCCCAACCCCTAGCCTCTGGAACCATTATTTAACTCTCTACTTCTATGAGAACCACTTTTTTAAAAGATTCCACCTATGACTGATATCATGTGGTATTTGTCTTTTTGTGCCTGAGTGACTCACTTAACATGATGATTTCCAGTTCCATCCATGTTGCTGAAAATGATAGGATATCATTTTTTTTTATAGCTGAATAGTATTCCATTGTATAAATATAACACAGGGTTTTTTTTTTATCCATTCATCCATTGACAGATATGTAGGTTCATTCCATCTTCTTGGCTGCTGTGAATAGTGCTTCAGTGAACATGGAAGAGCAGGTGTCTTTCTGATATATTGATTTGATATGTATTTTGTTTGTTTGTTTGTTGCTTTTCTTTTAAAGATGACCAGTAAGGAGATCTCAACCCTTGGCTACGTGTTGTCAGCAGTATGCTCAGCCAGTGAGCCAACCGGCCATCCCTATATGGGATCCGAACCCGTGGCCTTGGTGTAATCAGCACCGCACTCTCCTGAGTGAGCCACAGGCTGGCCCTGATTTGATATGTTTTAATACCTTTCTTTTTCTTCTCCTTCTGGAATGCCCATAATTCAGTATTTGTTCACTTCATAGTATCCCATAGATCTTGCAGGCTTTGTTCATTCTTTATTATTCTTTTTTCTTTTCTTTCTTTTTTTGTTATTTCAAAATAGCTGTCTTTGAGTTCAGAAATTCTTTCTTCTGCTTGATCTGGTGTGTTGTTGACACTCTCAGATGTATTTTTTATTTCATCCAATGAATTCTTCAACTCCAAGATTTTTGTTTGTTTTCTAAAATAATGTCTCTCTATTTTTAAAATTTCTCATTCAGTTCATGAATTGTTTTTCTGATTTCATTGAATCGTTCGTCTGTATTATCTTGTATCTCAGTGAGTGTCCTTAGCATTATTAATTTAAATTCTTTTTCAAGTCGGCAATTCCAATTCTTTGGGAACAGTTACTAGAGCATTATTGTGTTTCTTTTGTGGTTTCATGTTACCTTGTATTTTCATGTTTCTTGTTTCCTTGCACTGATACCTGTGCATCTTGTGGAACATTCACCTCTTTGAATTTTGTAGAGTGGCTTACTTGGTGAAAGAATTTCACCAGCAAATGTGTCCTAAGCTGTCAATTGGATAGAGTACAATGGGTTTGTTCCAGATAGGTGCAGTAGTGTAGACTCTGTGAAGTTTCTTCAGCTGTAATCTACTTTGGCTATGTCTGTGAGTGGCTCAGCAGCCTATTCTTGGGAGGTTTGTGGTGGTGGCAGCACAGCTCTGCTGCGGGGAGGGTTCAATGGGTTGGTTCACAGGCCAGGTAAGTGCCTGTGCACTCTGTGGGTCAGTGATCTCAGGTGATGGTCACTGGGAATGGGATTGATGGATTGATTCTCAGGCTGGGGATGTAGGTCTGTGTCATGTCAAGGTCCCAGGACTGGTTCGCCAGTAGTAGGGTCACCATACTTCTTCTCTGACCAGGGATGGGTTCACCAGGGGCACGTTAGCCATGTTGTTTCTCACTCAGATGAGTGTGCATGTGATGGCTCAAGGACTTAGGAGCAGGGCTTCCAGGGGTGCGACAACCAGACTGTTTCTTTGAGCTGGGGGTATAGGTGCACTTTGGTTTGCCTGGCTGAGTACAGGTCTGGTGGTGGCACATCCACTGTGCCACTTCTCTGGTCCAGGTGTGAGGCTGTGCGTCCCTTGGCCATTTGGGTGCAGGTCTGCTAAGGGTGGGGCTGCTAAGCCACTTCTCAGGGGGTGAGCATGGCCCTAGATTGTGCTACAAAGTGGGGGCTTGCTCGTCCAGCCATTTCTCAGGTGGTAAGCTAGTTCAAGTTGCAGGCCTGATGAGAGCGGACCCAGCCAGCTACCTCTTGAGCAGTGGGTGAGGCCTCAAGGAGAGCTGCAGGGAGGGGTCCTGGCCAGTTGCTTCTGGTGCAGTGGGCGTGGCTGCTAGACAGGCCTACACATAGGGGCCCTGGCCAACCATGTCTTGGGCAGTGGGCAAGTCCTCGAGATGAGATTGCATAGAGGGGACCTGGCCAGTTGATTCTCAGTTGGTGGGCGAGGTTGGGAAGCTGGCCTTCTGAGAGGGAGCCCAGCCAGTGACTTCTTGGGAAGTAGGCAAGGCCTCAAGGTGGGGCTACAGAAAGGGTTCCTGCCAGGAGCTTCTTGGGTGGTGGGCAAAGATGGGAAGTGGGCCTGGTAGAAGGAGGCTCAGCCAGTCACCTCTCATGTGGTGGTTGAGACTATTAGGCAGGCCTACAGGGAGAGGTCCTGGTGAGCTGCTTCTCGGGCACTGGGTGAGACTCGAGGCAGGGCTGCATAGAGGAGACCTTGCCGGTCACTTCTCAGATGGTGAGCGAGGTCAGGAATTGGACCTGGTGAGAGGAAGACTTTAGAGCATTACTGTATTCTTTCGGTGGTATCATTTCTTCGTGTGTATTTGTACTTCTAGTATTTTTTTGTTGATGTTTGGTCATTTGGTAGAGGTTTTGCTTCTTCTATTAAACTGAGGTAGGCTGTGGAGTGGCCTTGGCTGCTACTGTGGTGATGAAATGTCTTTGTTGACAGTAGGTGTAGTGGTGGTTATGGGATATGTTAAACCACCTTGGGTCCTGTTCCAGAATCTGTGGTTGTAGAATCAGCTCCAGCTGGCTCACCTCGGTGGGTCAGGCAGTGAGGGCTGGCACTTCCCTCCGGGTCCTAGGAGAGGGGAGGGGTCGGCAGCGCCACATGGGTCTACTGGGCTCACCTCTCAGTGGGTCGGGCAGCATTGGATTCTATTTTCTTTGTTTCTTTTTAAATCATGTACCCTCTGATAACCAGAAATTTCTATAAGCTGGGGTTTCCCTATGGCATTTTCCATTCACAAAGATATTGAAGTTCAAACTTATTTCCCAAACATGGAAAAGGCAACAAAAATACAGCAACTTAGGAATATCTAGAACAAAGTCCAAGATATGTCCAAGTCCTGAAGCAGGTTTTAGAATGCCTGCCCTGCCAAATAACTTTTTTTCAGGTATAGTGACCTGCACACTTGTTTGAGTAATTCTCACGTGTCTGCCAAGCTCCGTTCAGTGGGGAGAAAACTGCAAATGTTTAGTATTTGCAGTTGTGGATGAAAAGAAATGCACCATGTTCATTTCAAGCTTGCTTTTAAATACCTGTACTCCAATACCTCTCCCCCAGTACTGTATTCTAAAATATCCAGATTGAGGCTTCCTTTAGGGATGGTTTTCCCTCCGCACTAAATTTAAGGAGGTACAAAAAAACTCAGGATTACAGATAAATAGTTTTTGCACTATTTTGAAAAATCAAAATTAACTATTAGGAACAAATTATCGAGAATCTAAATAAAAGCAGAATCTGACTGCCACCTTCAAGACTGTCTTTGTCCATGGGAACCAAGAGCTCCCACACCAACGTGGCCTTCTGCTGGCCTGCTGAAGCTGCTGCTCTTTGCCTATGTTTGGACAGAGTTTTGCCCTCCTCGTCTTTTCCTGATACAACCACCGAGATCGCAGGAGGAATCGCATCTGGAAAGAAGGAAAGGCAGAGAGAGAGACATCAGAGCATTGGAGGCCTGGGTGCATAGGCAGAAGGAGGCCAGGGGCCGCGAACTGAGAGCAGCATAGACAAGGACACTCAGCTGTCCCAGAAAATGGTAGCTCCCTGGAGTTCACTGGAACACCCGTCACCGTCCAAGCACTGACTGTGAAGTTATTCCCAGTCCTTGTTGACTCCCAGGCTTCAGTAACTGGTATCATCATGACTTCGCCTGGGCTGAGGCTCCAGGCCTTGAGTGCTGTCGATGAAGCTGTGCGCCTGCTCATACTCTGAGCTGTGGTCCGTGGTGATCCCTGGCAGGAACGAGAGATGGAGCCAGCAGCCAGATCTTATCTTCTTGTGGTGCCTGGTACCGGTGACAGTGGTGATAGCATGCCTGACTCAGAATCAAAGCATATGCACTACTCCTCAGATGCCCGCTTTTGGCTTTTATTGTTGCCAGTTAAGGCTCTTGGGACCTGCCAGTGCACGCATGCACCACTGTACGGCCATAAAATAGGGACGGTGCACGCAAGAAGGATGCAGGTAGGGTGCAATAGAGGGTAAGTGCAGAATAGGGGTTCCACCTTGCAGCTCAGCTGACTGCACTCCATTTGATGGAGTGCCTGACCAGAGAAAGGGGCTTTGCTTGATTTTGCAAGCCAATTTGGGCACGTCCGGAGGAGGGAGGAAGGAGACCTCACACTGTCCCTTGGAGAAGATTGCAAATGTCTTTTAACCCAGCCCTCCATATCTAGCAGCCAATAATCCAGCACAGGCTAATAATTAAGCTAAAATGATTTGTTGGCAGGCGGCTTGCTTTGAGTATTTGCAATGATTGTTGAAATCAGATCCTTCCATGCTATTGGGAGCTCTGGGAGTGTGATCCTGGCGCTGGATTTGCCCAGCACTCAGGATTCTCAGATAGCGCCTCTTGAGAATGCCCAAGTACTCCATATTTTTGGCAATGAATCCACGTCAGAATGCAAGTGTAGGGCCCTGTCCAGGACTTCGTGCATCCAAGAAACTGTACGGGCCCTAGACGCAAAGTGACGCATGCATCCTCTCTCTGCTATGCTCCACCCGGCGCTTCTGATTGCAGGTCCTCTACACAATTCCAGATGTTCCTTGTGCTGGGCTCCTGCTGTGGACCTGGGCGTGTTTCCACCTTTCCCCTGCCTCCTCCTCCTTCCACTCACCCTCTCTGTTTCTAGAAATATCGTCCTGATCTTTTGCTCAGAAATAAATAGAATTTTATTGTCAAATAAAAGAGAGCCAGACCAGATTGAGGGCTTTATTGTTCTCCCTTCAAGATGTGTTTTGTAGGTGCTCCAGGAGGTGTTAATATTCTGAATATTGAAAATAACTTCTAATAATGGGCCCCATGCTTGATATCATACTATGACATGGATTTATCCTATTTTTCCCTTTGCAACACCACCATTGTCTTCAGCACCATTTTATAAAAGAAATTAAACCATTTTCGTGGGCCCCTAAAGGGAACATGGGGCTTAGGCACCTCACCTACTGTGCCTAATGGATAAATGCCCCCTGCCTCATATTTCCACAAGATGGCTAAAAAATCAGCTTTAAAATGGTGATTGATCAATTTACTTTCAAACAGATGTCAGAGGACTTGTCTCTCTGACTTCTCAGACAGCCTCTCTCTGACTTCGACCAAGATACCTCCTCCTCAGTCGGGCTCTTGCTTTATTCTGCCCCACCCCCTCTCGGCTAGGTTCATGACCAACTTGCAGCCATATTACACGAGAGACCTACAAGGGTTTTAATCATGGTGTGCGGTAGAGTAGCTGGAACATCTATGACAGCTCAGTGTTCTCTCACATCTCAGACTTCCACAGTGCACCCCAGTGTTTTCTGACCTTCATCAATCATAGGCACCTTAGGTGAGCGCTGCCCTGTGTGAGCACCAGACATGCTAGTATTTACTTAAACTTTTTGCTTTAAATAAAATTTAATTTTTAATTTTTAATTCACTCTTTGAAAACCTTAAATACACAGTGGATCCTCATCCGAAGACAAAATAGCCACAAATCTCAGTCTGATGTAACAGATTTACATGATCAGGGATCCTGGAACCACAGTGCTGGATCTGAATCACGGCTTCACTCACTACTTGCTAGCTGGCTAATCTGGTGAGTAACTTAATCTCATTGTGCCTTGGTTTAATCATTTTGTAAATGGACATGATCTTACCTAATTCACAGGGGTGTTGTGAGGATTAATGGAGGTGATAATTACAAAATTTCACTAATAAACATACCATGCAGCCTCACATTTCCTACTTCAGTCATTTTTATATTTTCTTACTCACAAGGGCCCAAGAGCGGAGAGAGAGAGAGATTGCTATCCGCTGGCAGTGTGTAACGAAGATAGGACATTTTCCCATGAAAATATTCCATGTGCTTCAGTCAATAAACCTATGTCGGCTGCTGCACGTATGAGCCCTGTGCCAAGGAAGTGTGCCAAAAGAGTGTGTGTTTCACCCAGCAGATAGATTTTCTTTCTTCGCCTTATGCATTTTATTCCCAGATACCAGAAAATAATAATGTAATAATACTTACCATGTATTAAGTGCCTACTCTAGACCCAACCCAAGGACAAGCATTATAAAAGTTGTAAGCAGGGGCATGACAGAGTCTGATTTACATTTCCATCCATGGATCACTGGATGCTGAGTAGAGAAGGGTCATAGGAGAAATAAGGCGATAGCCCAGCTTTAAGATGATAAAGGATAGTTCTTGGGCATGTTGGAGGAAAAGTGAAAGGACTGGGGATGTGTTTTTGAGGTGGAGTCAACAGGATTTGTGGATATATTGGATACTTGGAGTTAAAGAAAAAGGGCGAAACATCTATATACATTAATTCATTGAACCCTCATGAAACTCCAGTGATGCAGACATAGTGATTTGTATTTTATAGGTGAGGATGCTCAGTGTCAGACAGATTCATCCAGTGAGCCAGGCTTTGGACCTCTACTCCTAACTCTTGCCTCCCATTACTGGTGGTCCTTTCCTGCTCCCCACAATGTACATCTCTTCCTATTTTCTTTTTTTCTTATCGTCTTTCATTACTTTTTTCTCCTTCCCCTCTCTTCCTTGACTACGAATAGAACCCAAGGATCTCACTTAGCCCAGTGGTGACAGTCGAAGGAGCAAGTGACCAAGTCCTGTCATGCTGATTCCCTATATACCGCAAACTGCAAGGGCCTTTCTATGCTCAGAGTCACCATGGAGACCATAGCTACTTCTATCGGCAGGCTACAAATATTCAAAGGGTCTGCCTCTTCACATATGCTGCCAAAATGGTTTAAAAAGCCAAATAACCAATTTCTAAATACATACAGAAAGTTTGAAAGACTAGATCACCGCTTCAGAGCACACTCTCAATCTTCAGGGGGAAAAAAAGGATTCATGAGTTGTTCATCCTCACAAAAGGTCTCCTTGCCCTTCTTTATGACAGACTCTCTAGGGTTTTTCTTTGTGATTGAACTTTCGGGGGTTAGGGTGGGGGAGGTTGTGTAGTTATGAGTCCCTGTGGTGCAGAAGGGTCCTCAAGTTCAGTGACCTGCATATCCATAGATACCACAAATCTTGAATGGAACTTTTTGGCAAGTATGCCCTTACTGGGACTCTTATACCATCTCCCTAATTTTTTTTTTTCCACTGGGGCCAATCCTGTGCTTGAAGCCCCATTTGCTTGTCCTAATAGCACTCCATTTCACCATGAGTACAGGTCTCTCTTGCCTAGCCAAAGATATTCCTTCTCAGACTAGCAAATTCAGCCCAGTGCTTATTTTTACCCAAGGATTCTTCCAACTTGTTTAAAGGCCTCCATCATTGTGTTTAATGAAAGACAAGCTTTCTGAAAATCATAAGGCCTGGACTAGTCAGCAACTAACTCTGTGAACATTGGGCCAATCCCTTATTTTTCTGGACATTGGTGTCCGCATTTGCAAGATGAAACATTTACACAAGAAAATTCTTAGTAATCATCCAGGGCAGCCTGCAATTCCACGATTCTATCACTCTATACTCAACATAAACTTATCGAGCTTATAGGAATTTTCTCCTATTGCATTTTCTATATAAGATCCTATTAACACAACCCACCACAGCTCACTAAAATATTTGTTGTTCAGAGAAATAAATCTTTGGGGTTTTTGTTTGTTTGTGTAGAGCTAGGGCTGGGTCTGGAGCTCACAGACCCCTCAAGCCTATTCACAAACCCTTCACACGCAGGTCTATGAGCTAGGTAACTGGCAAAAGGGTCCTTGCAGCCTTGGATGAAGAAGGAATAGTCCTTATTCAGCACACACATGTCTAGGAGCTAAGCAGTACAAAGAGAAACTCAGAAACTCAACTGCTACTGGCAAAGTCCAAAGAAAAACTGAGCAGCTGCCAGCAGAATAAATATGCTCTATTTCTCAACGTGAGCTCTGCTGGCCAGCTTCTGCTTCACAAACTGAAGAACACACAATGGCAACAAAGCTAAGAAGATACATTGGTGCTCATGTGCACTAACTCTACCCACACACAGCTTGTTTACAAGAAATGTGCTGCTTGACCCCCAACCAGACCTGAGCAAAAGGAGCCAGACTAAATCATCCAATTTTCCCCACAGGTTGTTTGTTTGTTTGTTTGTTTGTTTGTTTGTTTGTTTGTTCTGGCAACTGCCTGATAGGGGGATCTGAACCCCTAGCCTTAGTGTTATAAGGCTACGCTGTAACCAAATGGGTTAATCAGCCAGCCCCAGACGATAAATCTTTTTCTTTTTTTGTGACCGGTAAGGGGATCGCAACCCTCACACGGTGTGGTCTGCAGCACACTCAGTCAGTGAGCACACCGGCCATCCCTATGTCGGATCCGAACCCGCAGCCTCGGTGCTACCAGCGCCACACTCTCCCGAGTGAGGCACGGAGCCGGCCCAAGACGATAAATCTTTGAATGCACCTGGGCACAACGTTCTCCCTTCATATTTATTTCTTTAATGCCTGGATAGTGCTTACTATGGACCAGGTATTGTTCGAAATACTTTCCGAATAGTAACTCAGTTATCTTCACTACGACACTATCAGGGAAAGACCCCAAGCAGTGTAAGCATTCTTGGATGTGCTAAGCATTCGGCAGTGTTTGGCACTTGGACTCTGACGTGGACTCATTACCAAAAATCTGGAATATTTGGATTTTCTCAAGAGGTACGTCAGGTTTGTTGCTAAGTATGTCTTACCACGTGGAATGCTCTGCAAACCCAGACCCAACAACCCGCTCCAGGCGCCCCAGGGCTCATGCCGGGCTCTGCTTTCAATGCCCTTGCAGGAACTCTGAGCAAGCCCCCTAGCCAATCATTTCAGCTTGATTACTAGCCCATGCCGTGTGCAGACTGCAAAATAAAGGAGGGTTGGGCATGAGACATTCTGCAAACTGTTACACAAGAATGTTGCCAGTGGGAGGTCTCGATTTCCTCCACTCCCTTCCCCTCTGCCCCAAATTAGCTTGCAGTCCAGCACAGGCCCTTCCTCAGGGTAGTCACTCCACCCGAGTAGGGAGTAGTCAGCTGGGCTGCAAGTTGGGACTCCCTTTTCACATGCTCATACGCCCCCAATTAGCACCTCTCTTCTCCACACGGCCCCTATTTTTCGACCCACTCTGGCTGCTTGCACGCCTAAGGAAGTCCCGCCCACATCAACTGGTCGTAGAAAGAAAGCCAACAGCCATCGTCTAAAGAGAACCTGACAGAGAACCCCTGTAACCAATACCAAGCGCCAGAACAAAAACTAGCTCCACCTTCTTGCCGCAGCTCTAGCCTCGACTGGCACAGTTTGTAGAGGCGCACAGCATTCCAGCCATGGAGCGTAGGATCGACTCAGGCCACAGCTACCACGGCCTGGGTGTGTATGAGGTGGAAGTAAGGTCTAACCTTGATAGGGATACGGCACCAGAAGCAGAAGGCCTCATTGGTGAAGGAGCTTCAGGTCTGGAGGGCAACGAGAACCATGAAGACGACGTGAACCACGAGGGTAGCAACGTTGATCAAGAGCCCAGAGAGCTGCAGCGGGAGGAACAGGCCCACATGGCTGCCCAGGGTCCACAGCACCAGAATAGGCAGCCACGATTCCAGACCAATAGGTTTACGGTGTTCCAGCTGCAGGAGCTGGAAAGTGTTTTCCGAGACACTCCGTACCTTGATTTGCTCACAAGGTAAGTAGCTTGCTCCAGGAGGCGGCCGGTTCTCCACGGAGTTTGAATTCGTTTCCTGGCGCCTTTTTCTCTCGCCTGGCTCCCTCCATCCCCTCCTGAGACACAAGCCACTGGGGGTCCTCGCCTGCCTTTGTGCTAGGGCGGAGGTGGGGTGGTGGAGAATGCCTTCTGGTCATCAAGGTAAATATTTTCATGCAGCACTATATTTATATTATACATATGAATATTTAATATAAATATAGTAATAATGAAAATATTAAATATTATATTTACACATAAACATAATAAAATATAATACAGTATTTTATTTCGTGCAGTAAATATATTCAAAAGGGCAGTGGCCATTTTTGGTTTTGCTTTTTTGTTGTTGTTTTTTCACCGGTAAGGGGATCACAACCCTCGGCACGGTGTGCCCCGCACCACGCTCGGCCGGTGCGCACCGGCCATCCCCATATAGGATCTGAACCCCCGGCCTTGGTGCTACCAGCGCCGCACTCTCCTGAGTGAGCCACGAGGCCGGCCCTGTTTTTGCTTTTTTTAGTTGTGGTAAAATACACATAAACATAAAATTTACTATCTAAACCACTTTTTAAGTGTAGAGTTCAGTAGTGTTACCTATATTCATATTGTTGTGCAGTAGATCTCCAGAACTCTTTTCATCTTGCCAAACTAAAACTGTATACCCTTTAAATGCCCCTTTTTCCCCTACCTCCAGCTCCTGGCAACTACCATCGTACTTTCTGGCTCTATGATTTTGACTACTTTAGGTACCTCATATAAGTGGAATCATACAGTATTTGTCTTTTTGTGACTGGCTTAATTCACTTAGCGGAATATTCTCCAGGTTTATCCATGCTGTAGCAAGCATTAGAATTACTTACTTTTTAAGGCTGAATAATATTCCATTGTATGTTTGTACCACATTTTGTCTTTATCATTCATCTGTGAATTAGCGTTGCTTCCACCTCTTAGCTGTTGTAAATAATGCTGCTATGAATATGTGTATGAATATCTCAAGTCCATGTTTTCAATTCTTTTGGATATATACCCAGAAATGGAATTGCTGAATCGTGTGATAATTCTGTTTTTTGTTTGTCTGTTTGTTTGTTGTTTCTTTGTTTTTGACCAGTAAGGGGATCGCAACCCTCTGCACGGTTGCTGGTCCACATCACGCTCAACCAGTGAGCACACCGGCCATCCCTACATACGATCCGAACCCACAGCCTCAGCACTACCAGGGCCGCACTCTCCCGAGTGAGCCACGGGGCGGCCCGTTTAACTTTCTGAGGAATGATCATACTCTATTCTATAGCAGCTGTGCCATTTTCCCACTAACCGTCCATGGGGGTTCCAATTTCTCCACATCTTTACCAACACTTTTTATTTTCTGGTTTTTGAACATTAACCATCCTAATAGTGTGAGGTGCTATCTCATTGTAGTTTTGATTTGCATTTCCCTGATGATTAGTGATGTTGAGCATTTTGTCATGTGTTTAGTGGCCATTTGTATATCTTCTTTGGACAAATTAAGTCCTTAGCACATTTTTAAATCTGGTATTTGTTGTTGTTGTTATTGAGTTGTAGGAGGTATTTCTATATTCCGGATATCAATCCCTTATCAGATATTTCTCCTGTGGATTGCCTTTTTATTCTGTTGATTGTGTCTTTTGATACACAGAAGTTTTTAATTTTGATATAGTCTGATTTATCTATTTTTTCTTTTAATTTCCTGTGCTGGTGGTCTGTTTCTGTAAATAAAATTTTATTTGAGTCAAGGTAAAGATAATGAGATTCCGTCGTGCAACTGCAGTACTAGGTCCTTTCTTTATTTAACATTTTGATAATTTGTTCATCATAGATTTTTGCATTGATTTTTATTTTTTAAATAGTGCATTAAAATTATTTTTTACTACTGAGTTGGTAACACCACCTTAAATTTTGTGATGAGGACAAACCATTTGTAAAGGAAGCCTGGAGCTGGGAATTGCAAAAAAAGTATAGTTGGGGGAGTTGAGAGAGAAGAAGGTAAATTTGAAAACAAGCACAAAATGTACATACTACATTTCATTTCATCCACAACTCTGCCTGCTAAACATTTGTGGGTTTTCTCTCCACAGACAGGAGCTTGCAAGACGCATAGGTGACACTGAAACCAGAGTGAAGGTCAGTAACCCTGAAAAAAACCGTTTGGCACAACAGCCATTTTAAAATCTGCTTCAGGGTTTGGACATCTTTGTCCTAGACATTCGTAAGTTGGGGTGTTTTTATTGTCTTTTTTACATTAGCAAGTAAGTTTTGAGCTTCGGAGTCTCTGTCAATGGAAAACGGGATAAGTAACTCCAGGTTATGGTTCTTTCCCTTTACCAGAGGGAACATGGTTTGCTCAGCAAAATAAAACAACAAACTTCTTCAATTATATGAATAAAATTATAGGGGTACACCTACAATTATATAATTATACCACAAAAGTGTACACCTGCAATCATATTATATATATTATAACATACAATATATACAATTGTATTAAATAAAGTTCAACTCCTGCTAAAACTGGTATCCTTTAGGGAGCACTTCTGTGTGGAGTCTGACCTTGGAAGTATTCATATTAATGCGGGGAAGGGCAGGGTCATAAGAAGGTTCGATTGTACTGAATTATTTAAAGCCAGGAATAAGCACTTAGCTAAATGAGTGAATTGATAAATATTGGGATGAGGGAGTAATCCACATACAGAGCATACTATATGAGTAGTTAATGTATGTTTAGTTAAGCTGAGATTAATGTGGAAAGATAGCTTAAAAGTCCATGTACCCGATCCTCCTATTAAGTTTTGGTAAGGTGATATGGAGAGTAGCAGCCTTAAATTTTAATTTTCTGGAACACTTTAATGTGTCAATCCGAAAACATTGCTAAAATAGTTATATTATGGTTGAAATAGGAGGAAGGTTTGCCAGCTTTGGAAATTTGCATAAAGAATGAAACAAACAAAAAGAGTAATACTGAATGAATTTTAGGTGACCTAAAAAGGGTTAAAAAGTTAGAGAAAAATTATAGACAATCAAAATAGGTCTTGTAGATGTTATACAAATTCGACATTATGAAACTTATACTAAGCACCTAAGTGGGTATACTCTTGAGGAATTTCTAGCATCTAAGGATTTCGTTTTTCTTTTTGGTGGTACTGTTTTGAAGAGGTGGGGTTTACAGAATTTGTTTGGAGGTGGCCCTCATTTCAGGATAGATTTGTGCCTGTGTTAATTTCAAATACTTTTCACTCCTGAAGGCAGTGGTGACTAATTTGTAGGTCATGGATCAAATGGTGACTACTCGAGACCCCACCCCAAAATATAAGTTGTATCAAAGTGACATTTGCCAGAAAAAGAATGCAAAGAAAAAAGAGAAAGCAGGATGAGTCTATTATCAGTTTTGCTGCAGAGTGCATATGTGAGTTCAGTGATGGAAATGAGTGATGGGGTGGCCAAACAAAGCAGGCCACTACTGTTGGCATGCTAATGCCACAGGCAGGGCTCATAGTCAGGCCTGGCTCAGATGGGAGATGAGAGGAAGTTGAGAGCATTTTCTCAGGCGGGAAAGACAAACTCAGAGGAAAAGAATAAATAACGTTTTGGCAAGTCACCTTTGCTCCTCCCTGGGTTTACACGGTGTTCTAGCAATGGTGTTCTGAAGGGAATATGAGCCACAAGAAACAAATAAGGGAAAAGACTGAATGTTCTCATCTACTTCCAAACTTGACAGAACAAATTTCCCCAAGAAACTTAATACACGGTTTTCCCCCTTTCTTTTGCAAATATAATCGAACTTTCTTATGAAACCAGTACCTGGAAAAAAGACCTACTATTGGCCTATAAGACAGTTAGCCCACTGTGTGCTTTGGTTATGTTTATGGAAATTTGACCAACGGTACATTCGAATCCCCCTAAAATGATGTCTATTACATTAGCCTTCTTTAGACTATTATTTATTCAGCAGAAAGACTGCAAAACCTTAGACGGGGGACTAAAAACAAGGTGTCAGGCAGGGAGAGAAGGCCCTTTGTGTCCCAATTTCCAGTTTGGGAACTTCCAAAAGTATTAAATACAGTGTAACTCTATTAACTAGGACACTGAAGTCCAGCTGAAAGGTTATTTTATATTTGTCTGTTTGCATTTTAATAGTTGGCAGATATTTAGGGAGGAGCCGTTTTCTGACCCTTCCCTCTCATTGCTATTGACCATCTTCCTAAAATGCTGGTTCCACTTTCTTGCCATATGAATAATGAATGGGATTTGGATCTCTTGGTTGAGTAACAGGGCCTAGCGCACCCTGCCATGCTGGGTGACAGCAGCCCTAGGCCAGGATCCTGGAAATGCAGCTAAAACAGAGTAAGCTGACCTTGTCCTGAGCCCAGGATTGTTTGGAGGGTGCAGCAAGTTGGAGAATGCAGAATTGACATTGGTGACAGGAGTAGGCCTATTTTCCCTAATCTCTCGGTTGGGCAAAGATTTCCAAGAGTTTTAATTTGGGTACAGTTGGTCTCAACTTTGCTTTAACACTACAGGCTAAAATACTACGGCAGTGTCCAGGCCTCCTTAGCCAGACCACCTTTTTAATTCTCAAGTAGTTTCTGAGGACGAATGGTCCTTTAGACATACTTGAAGAAAACATGTCTGAAAGTCCAATGTGTTCCTTCCTATTGATTATTTACTTCACACTCATCATGGGTTTTTCAAACAGGAAGCCATTCCCTTCAGCATAAATTCTAATGGGGCCCACTTTTTACCATGCCCAACTTCCCCCACAAACAAGGTGACACTATCCCTAGAGAGGAGTGGCAAGAGGCAGGTGGATAACTGGCAATCAGCTGTCAGAATACAGACGTATCTTTACCCTAATGCGTGGCATTGAATTAATAGCAAGGACCAGGAACAACTCATAAGCTAGACCTCCATCCAATACCTGGAAGAAACCATTAAAGAATATTAAAATTGGGAGGAGAGAGACAAAGTAATGTCTATTCCAGAGCTTGGCAAATAGCCGGTGCTCACTAAATGGGAGCTGAGGAAGAAGGTATGGTGTTAAATTTCCTAAGGTGTTTTAGCAATAAGGAAATTGCTTCTCAAAAAGTAAATGTAAAAGATAGGTCACAAAAGAGAGAAATAGAGAGTAGCATAGTAGTTTCCAGAAGTGAGAATGGGACAAGGGGGGTAGGGGCAGGGAAATGTTGGTTGCTGCGGAATATACTATAAAGCAAATGTACCTCACAGGGCCTGGTTTTCCAAAGCCTTGCAGTTTCAAATATTGACCTTGCAAGGGATGGGAAATTTTCCCCAGACCATTGAGTCTCTGTTGCAAGATAAGAATTGTGACACAGCAAGGTTGCTGGGTCAAAGACAGACAAGTTACTAATTGATATGTAAGGTTCCTAAAAAGCTGCTGGAGGGAAAATGAATGTTTGCTAAATCAAGACTTTGTAGCAAATTGCATTACAGAAGGTCACCTTGCTTGACTTACTGAATGCTACCAGCTTCTATTGTTAAACTTGTTAAACTGTACTTAGCAAAACCCACCTACATCTGTTCCTGTAACTTCTTGGTCTGGAGAATAAATGCAGGAAGCAAATCCCAATTCATGGTTAATATCCCAAATGGAAGGATGCCTCATGCTTGAGGGTCCTGGGATATTAATCCCTTTCTGGGGCTTCTCACTGCTCAAAAGAGATGTGCTTTGTGTAATCTTTGGTGGCTCCATCACCAAGGGGAAAAGGGCGACAAATCCATGGGAGGCAAAGCAGCAGGTAGCCTGGTACAAAGGTACAAATGTACACTTGGGTAGGAACAATAATTTCTGGTGTGGGTTCTGGTCATGATGGCAGAATAGATGGTCCCCAAAATCACTTTCTCCCAGAAATCAACCAATTTACAACTATAAAAATGTAACATCAGCCAAGTTGGGGCCGCTGGAGCTCCGGTGAAGAGGAGGAGAGACCTACAGAGTTGATGAAGGTGGGAGAAACCACGATGAGAAAAAGAAAAATCTGCTCTGAGCATTTCGGGCCATGGCCACTTTAATGCTGGAGCTGATGAGCACTTGGAGAAAGAGCTGGCAGAAGCCACAGCTGTGCCCTTCAGATGGAGTTACTTGGAGGTGGCAGGGGATAAGAGGGTCTTGGTGGACCCCAGGACAGCAAGACCATGAATAGGGCTGCTGAGGAACCCATGCAGGAGCGAGGAGCCAAAACAGCTGAAAAAGTGGAGCCATGGAGCCATTCAGAGGCCAGAGAGTCAATGCAAGGGACTGGCACAGGGCCCATCCCTGGGGCAGTGCTTGGAGCACAAGAATGGGGGAGACGGGCCCACTGGGAAAACACTGGAACACAGCAAGGACAGTTGATCCACCCCCAATCGGCACAGGACCACTCAGAGGAGACTGGTCAGGAATGCAGAATTGCATGGGGTGCAGTCTGTTGAAAAAATTCAGGCCCAGATCAGAGTTTCTAAACAAGCCAGGTGCACCCAGTCTCTGGAAAGCCCGAAAGACCTATAAGGTCAACCATTAAACCCTGAGCTGCACAAAAAGCCTTCCCTAGGAAAACAGTAGCAACGCAACAATTGCGCCTAACCAGACAGCTCAAATACTGGTTCCCACAGGATGTTCCCCCATCTTAGAAGTAAGCAGAGGTCAAAAAATTAGTTCTGGCCCAGGCACACCACCAGTGCCTTGGGGCCCACCAGGGGACATAACGCATGGAGCTGAGGACAGGAACCACGCCTACAACTACTCACACCACCAGGCACCTAGGGGCCTGCCCAGGAACCTGAGGCCTGAAGCCCAGGAATGGACCCCCCTTCGCACAACCAGGCACACTGCACCAGGTCCTCAGGGCCTGCCTGGGGACGCAAGTCATGGAGAAGGGGTCCAGAACCCCCTCCCACGGCCAAGCACACCATGCCAGCACCTCGGGGTCTGCCCAAGGAACCAAGGCATGGAGCTTGGGACCGGACTCCCCTCACAAAATGAAGCACTGCACCAGTACCTTGGGGCCTGCCTGGGGATCCAAGGCATGAAGCTGGGGACCAGACCACCCCTCCCATAACCAGGCACTACACCAGTGCCTCAGGACTCACCCAGGGACCCGAGGCTTGGAGAAGGGGACTGGACCTCCCTCCCACAACCAGGCACACTCTGCCAGTGATTTGGGACCCACCCAGGAACCCAAGGCATGGAGAAGGGGACCGGACCCCACTAGCACAACCAGGTACTCCACATGAGCACCACGGGGCCTGCCTGGCGACTTGAGGCTGGAGAAGGGGACCACATCTCCCTCTCACAACCAAACACACAATGCCAGTGCCTTGGAGCCTGCCTGGGGACCCAAAGCATGGAGAAGGGGACCGGATCCCCTTCCCACAACCAGGCACAATGTGCCAGCACCCAGGTCCTGCCAGGGGAACCAAGGCATGGAGAAGAGGACTAGACACCCCGCCCACAACCAGGCACACCATGCCAGTACCTCGGGGTCTGCTCATGGACCTGAGGCTTGGAGTTGGGGACCAGGACCCCCTCCCATAACCAGGCACACCACCAGCACTGAAGGAGTATACCAAAAACATCACCTCCATGTGTGTGGCCCACCACAGCCACCACAATAACCATGGCTGCCACGAAAGCAGCTGGAAGCCACAACCAACACGCAGATGGTCCACCAGCCACTGGAGGGCATTTTCACAAGGATAAGTCACCAGCAGAGATCAAGAAAAGAGGAGGATGTCTCTCTTCCGAAAGCCCATTTCAGAGTGACAGAAGAAGCATCTGCTCTATGATAATATTGGGGGACCTCATCACACCTTTCAGCATTGTACAGATCATCTAGGCAACAAATCACCAGAGTAACCATTATTCTTCCAGAAGGAGAGAAGAAATCTAGGGTAATTAGAGGGGGGAGGGGGAAGGGAGAAGGGGTGGGGTGATATTGGACAAGGGGCAGAAAAAATAATTATGATTTGTAACAATATATATGCTAGTAATATTGATTTGATCAACATATCTCAATGTTGAACCCCCAAAATATGTACAATCATTTTGATTCAATAAAAATTTAAAAAATAAAAAATAAGAGAAGTTCTGGTGCTCTAGAGTGACAATAACTAATAATACTGTATATTTCGAGATAGCCACAAAAAAGGATCTTGAATGTTATAACCATGAAGAAATGATAAACATTTAAGTAAAAGATATGCTAACTAGTCTGATTAGATCATTATACCATATACGCATGCACTGAAGCAACAAGCTGTATCCCATAATCATGTACAATGAAAAAAATTAATGTTTTTAAAAAAGGAAATATCTTCTCACGATGCATTTTATTTTTATTTCTATTTATTTATTTTTTTTTTTGTACTGTAGTCCTTTGGTTTTATTTTCTGGGATAAAAAAGTATAGGAATAAATGTTTTTCAATAGTTTTCTTCATGATATCCTTTAAAATACCTTATGAAATGCTTATTTCATGTTTCCTACTTATCAGTATTCAGCAGTGTCACTGTCGGCCTTGATGAACTGGTTGAAAATTTCAGAGCAGAATGAGTAACTTTTGTGAGCCTTTCCTCAATCCCTGAGAAGCATAATCATCCAGATATATTTTATCCTTTCATCATAAATCTCTGGAAAGTAGTCGTGTTCGTTCATTGTTTATAGGGCAAGGAGCAGTGTCATAGAGGGTTGATCCATGTAAATTGGCTTCCACCCATAAAGAAATTTTCTGAAAATCACGGATGTAAGTCAGGAAAAAACCAAAGAAGGAAAATGACATAGACCATTCTGTTGCAGTAGTGATTATGTGAAGTGCATAACCTTTGTCCTCAGGGTTCCAATGGAGTTTCTGTACTACATCAGTGCCAAAACTGCCACTGTGCAAAATTGACGAGCAAGTCAACACTGGAAGTTTGCCACAATAGAAAGTCCTAAACAACTCAGTACTCCAAGTACAAGGCCAGCCTTGTTTAATCTGATGATATGGTTCTCTTCAGGATTCAGAGCATGAACTTGCTTATAACGAACATAAATGGTAGCAATGCATAAAACTGCAGCGATATTTAGCATTGCCCCAAACAAACATTTTCCTGGAGCTACTGTACCAGTGTCACTGATATAAGGCAATGCAGGGTCGACATGGTGGAGTGTTATTGCAGTAATATATGAAAATATGAAAGCAGCAGATGTCCAAATTACAAGGGCTGAAGGAAGGAAACTGAGGCCTTGCTGAAACCACCACATTTCACACAAGACTTCTTATCTTGCTGACCCCGCCAGTGACCGCCGCGGGCCCAGAAGCCTGCCCGCAGGATGGAAACAGGGCGGAACACTCACGATGCATTTTAAAATCTCAGTGGCATATAAAGTTGCATGTTGTGTTTTTTCTATTATGACATTAACTGTTCAATATACTAAACCAATCGTTTTTTCCCTCTCATTGTAGGTTTGGTTTAAGAATAAGAGGGCCAAGTGTAGGAGAAATCAGAGGACAGCAGAAATGCACCACCAAGTCTTCCCCTGGAACATCTGGTCATCATACTGTTGGATGGGCCCTAGAATTTATCCTTCTTCAGGAGCCAGATTTGAAATGGGTTCTTCTGGTGCTGCTGATACTGGGCTGCCATGCTACCCTTACCTCCTCCATACTTCTATTATCAATAAAGAGGTGAATTCTCAATACATTTGCTTCTGTGTGCCAATTGAGGTTAGTGGGGTACAGGTGGACATTTTTAAGGAAAACTTTGAAACAGAATAAAGGGGAGGTGACATCCCTGAGTCACCATTAATAGGCCCTCACATCACAGTAGTTTCCTAAGTGCCATGACAAGTTTGCACTGACCCATACATTCTTCTCCATCATGCCATCCCCATCTCCATCCTTCAGAAGCACTAATATGAGCAAGAAGGGGCGAGGCCAGTCTGTAGTGAGAGAGCTAGGTTTCCAGATGAGGCTGAGTTCCATTCATGCTGACAAGTTCAGTTTACACACCACACTCTAAGAGAAACTTCCTAAGAGGCTACTGACAGGGTTTTATGAGAAGGCAGCCAAACATTCATGCAATATACTCCAAATTCTGTTTACTGTCCAACCTTTTCGGGGAGGACGTTGGAGCATAGAAGCCACTCTGACCCAAATGTCCTGCTGCCTCAAAAGAAACACAAGAGGAGACTCCATCAAGACCAGAAATATGCTCTTCCTTTTCTCCCCTCCCCAGGGCCAAGAGGTATATGGTACGTTCCCCAGCTCATAAGCCGACTAACGGTCCTTCAAATGTATTTTGTCCCCTTCACCATACTCAAGAGAACACTGCTTCCCGCTGATTACACACTAAAAAGGGGACTTTTGGTTTAGTGTTGCTCAAAAAAGAGTAAAGAGATGATTCTTGGGCCAGCCCCATGGCTCACTCGGGAGAGTGCGGCGCTGCTAGCACCAAGGCCACGGATTTGGATCCTATATAGGGATGGCCAGTGCGCTCACTGGCTGAGTGTGGTGCAGACAACACTGTGCCGAGGGTTGCGATCCCCTTACCAGTCAAAAAAAAAAAAAAACAATGATTCTCAGAGCAGTCTTCTTCCAGAATTTAATACCATTGGAAAAAAAGCAGTTGTACCTTGGCTTTGTTCATTTTATCTTTTTTGTGCGAAACTATCACCTCTTGCAGGGTGAGTTAGACAAAAGATTACTCAGAGCCCATGTATTCAGAATAATGAGAAACACGAAGGGACTGCACCAAGGGAAAACTCCTTCAAGTGAGGAAAGCCCAGGCACAGCCCCGAGTCAGTTTTTGCTCAATTTTTATTATAAAGACAGGAAAGTTGCAGAAGAAAAACAAGTGGTTAATCAATCATAGTGAAAACATAAACAAATTGGCTATGTGACAATGTTCGTTAAAGCAGTTGTAACCTAAAATAGCTGAAGCAATTTGCCATCAAAAGGAGTCATGAAACTAAGCTATGTGACATACAAAAAGAAGCAACGAGATAAACACCAAAGTGCCTAACTCCCCAAGAAACTCAAAGAAACAGCTTAGGGCAAGATACAGAATTTCCCCCTAACACTAACTAGCAGAATATCCTTGAAGATCCTTCCCATCATTTGGGTTTAGCTGCACCAAGGGCAACTGCCCCCAGAGCAATCACTTTTCACTGTGTTTCAATTCTCTTTTCTACATCAAAGGCTTTAGTCCTGTGAAAGTATTCTGGTCTTTCTTGATATTAGCATTTCTACATATTTTCCTAAAGGGTTGGGCTTTGGCCCCCTAAACTAGAGGCTTTGGCCTCCTAAACTACAGGACTTTGGTCCAGGCTTTGGCCTTCTACAGTAAGGACTTTTGTCCTCTAAACTACATGTGTTTTATTTCTATCTCATTAATAACTTCTTAGTCAATATCCTCAATATCAAACTACCAGAATAGAAAATAATAATAATAATAATAATAATAATCAGTTTGGGGGAATAAAGAAGCCAAGCCCACTTCTTGAAAGCATTAAGTGCTTCTCAGTTGAACCTTTCTTTTTGAATAATCTTTAGTAATATGAGACTCCTTTATTTTTTATTTATTTTATTTTTAAAAGATGACTGCTAAGGGGATCTTAACCCTTGACTTGGTGGTGTCAGCACCACGCTCTCCCAAGTTTGCTAACCGGCCATCCCCATATAGAGATCCAAACCCATGGCTTTGTTGTTATCAGCACCACCCATCACTCTCCCATGTGAGCCATGGGCAGGCCCGGGACTCTTTTAATGGAGTTTTATGTTAAAAGTGATTACTTGCCACCACAGTCATGCAATGAAGTGATTTCAACGACTGCAGATAAGATACGATGGTTACAGCAGAATGTCCTCTCATAAGTGTTAATCAAAGTTCAGTTTCATAGCGCTTATATGTTCCCAGTATGAAGGGAGGCTCTATTTTTTTCAGTAAGTATGCCATGGTGTCTGTTAATTTTTGTTCCTTTCTTCTTCCTTCCTTCCTCACTTGTGGTTGTCAAATGTCAGCAAAGTGGTTGCATGTAATGTGGGCCTTTCACGGAGAGAAGGATGTCATTGCTACAACAGAGGCCCCAGGCCCTCTTGGGAGTCTAAAACATCCAAGAACGTACCTGTGTATGCCCATTGCCATTCGCACAGGGTGGTTTTGAAACCGAAAATTCTCGTCTCCCAGTGTTGACCACCTTCCTTTTCTTAAATATTAGGATTCTCAATACTTTAAGCAGCCTCAGAACTACAGTGTCTGTACGAATAAGCTCTAGGACACCGTCAGACCCAGTCCTGACCCCTTTTCTGCTCTGGCCACAGACGAAACTGAATGCCAGAGAGTGCTCTGCACAAATCCCTCCTACAATCTACACATCTCGTCTGACACATACCAACAAAGAACATTTTTTTTCATGCTCAAGCTGCCTGGAAGAAGAAAAAAAGAGAGAATGCCTTTCCCAGAAGTGGATGATGTTTTCTAGAGTCATATACACTATTTTTTTTTAACGTGTCTCTACTTCTTTCATGTGCCAGACATATTAAGGCAGTGTGGTGGCATGAGGTAGAAGAAATAAGCAAAACTTCTCTACAGATCATAATTTACCCACAGTCTAGGTTTTTAAAGGCAGATCTTCTAAAATTAATCTCAGAGAGAGCATTTTTCTTAAAAGTACATTTCATTCTGCCATTTACAGCAACATGAATAAACTTGGAGAAAATTACGTTAAGTGAAATAAGCCAAACACAGAAAGAGAAAAACCACGTCTTCACCCATTAGTGGGAGCTGAAATAAAGAAAGAAAGAAAAGAAAGAAAGAATCACAATAATACATTGAACATTCAAATAAAAAAGAACAGAACTATGGTTGTTAGAGGTGAGAAAGGGGGAGTGGAGAGAGGGCTTAGTGAGAAATTAGTTAAGAGTCACATAGATTGATTATGTTTTGTGAACCTGAGTATACTAATTATCCTGGTTTGATCACCACATATTGTACCCATGTATTGATATTCAATTCTGTACCCCACAGATATATGTAATCATTTATGCTTCGATTTTAAAAACTGTCAAAACAAACAAACAAAAAAGCACATTTGAAATATTTCAAAGGCATAAACCAGAAATTAATTGTTCTAATACAAGGAAATTTCTTTGATTTATTAAAAAACTTTAGAAACTGTCTACCAACAAATATGTTGACCCAAGGTAGGTTTCCGTTGCGGATATTAGTTTTGGCTGAAAAATTATAAATATAATCTTGTGAGCAGTGCAGCAGCTTCAGCATTTTATAGTAATCTAGCAGTTTCTGGGTGTGGTCTTGCCTTCTAAAGTTTTCTACAATGAATAACACATGCCAGTACGCTTTCAAAAGAGGTTGATAGTCAAACTAATTAGGAAGAAGTTATTAACAATTTGGAAGGGAAAAATCCTTTTTTGATTAAAACTTGACTTATATAACTTTGGTCTTGATTTAAACAAATAGAATGTAATCAGAACCTTGAAGATCTAACTTGTAAGTGCCTTAGAATCAAAATTCTTAGCAACCATTTTAACTACAGTTACTTAGAAACAAACGAAAGGGGGAAAGAAAGGGGCAGAAATAATTCTTTTTTGGGCAATACAAGCATGTGGTCTCTCCAAGTAGATGTAAAAAGTGACATTTTAAATAAATAGAATTATGGGCCGAGCATATGGCGCACTTGAGAGAGTGCGGGGCTGGGAACGTGGCACCGATCCCGCAGCGGGTTCGGATCCTATATAGGAATGGCTGATGCACTCACTGGCTGAGCGCCGGTCATGAAATAGACAAAATAAATAAATAAATAAATAAATAAATAAATAAATAAATAAATAAATAAATAAATAAATAAATAAATAAATAAATAGAATTATAATATAAATGTATACAAAGTAGGGGAATGGACTTGTTCTGAGTTGTTTTCAAAAGAACAAAAATACATTTACCTGTGTTCCAACTGGCTGAATCCATGGCTAGAGTTGCCCCAAAAGTTGCAGCAGGGGAGTTCTCACAAGGGACTGCCTGGAACAATCCCAAAATGTGGCCAGTGGGGATTCCAAAGAAAGAAGCACTAAACATTAGGGTAATCAGTCCAAAGCATTTATTAGGGGAACCTACATACAGAGAGGGCTTCAGCTTCCTCACGATGGACAGTGAGACAAGAGATGCTCTACCAAGTATGGCCTAATTGAGGAGGTTGGGTTATGGAGTTTATATGAGGGTTTAAAGAATTTGTTTCAGGGTTGGGGCTAGTTTCTACTGGTTTAGTGACATGTTTGATCTTTTGGTGTTTCAGGAAACAACCTAAACATGTTGATCAGTGCCTGGGAAGGTTCAAGGCCCTGACTTGGGTTCAAACCTGCAGGGGGAAATATACTGCCGGCGAGGTCACAAGGCAGTCAAGGCCCTCTGTGTTTCTCAGTTAGGACAGAGAAGGAAAGGGGGTTGCCTAGGGGACCTTACAACGGAATTCTCATCATGGGGTACAGTACTCGTAATTGGGCATGCTCTGAGCATACATATGGTTGTGCTGTTTTGCAACATGTTCATTTGGTGCTGATGTGACTCCTCTAGGAAAAATGGCTATCCTGTAAGTAAAATAATAAAGTTAAAAGCCCTTCTCTTGATTTCCTGTGACCAGTTCAAGTTTGTTTCATTTGACTTGGACATGGACTGGGATTCTCATATCTTACGGGGACACCCTCTGTAGCAGGTTGCTATGATAACATAACCCTCATCATATACCCTTCATCCTAAGAATGCTGCATACATTAGTTATATTAGGGGATTCATTTGAGGCTTTTCTTACACTCCCTCTCATTAAGCCAAGACCGTAGGGGTGTCCCAAGGAGAGTGAATCCTTGCCTCAGCCACATCCTCTTAGAAGACGAATGCTCATTTTCCACTGTGGAACTCACATAGGACCACAATCATTTACCAAGAGAGACAAACATTCACGGGCCATACTATAAAAAATTGCCAACAGCAGAGAACCAATCCCATCATCACATGCTGCTCTTACAAGCAAAGTGTGCTTTGTCTTCTGGCACACACCCAGCTTAAAGGAAAAGACTATGATAGTTGGGGAGGCTGTGGAGGCCCCATATGTCTCTAACAAGGACAAAGATCCCCACTTGCAGCACCAGTGAATCCTACCACGACTGCCTGCCCCAGTACAGGGACTACGGAGGGACCCAGCAACTCTCCCGGGGGCACAACAGCCCACCCACAGCCCCAGCAACCTTGCATGGGGCAGCCTTCCCTAAGTGAGGAGCTTCACAGTGACCCAGTGCCTCTCTTGGGGTTACAGGGGCCTGCACATGCACTGCAGTGGCCTTGCTCAGAGAGGCCCACTTCAGCCAAACAGCTGCATAGAACCCTACTATCACTCTAGGGGGTGCAGGATCCCACCCACAACCACAGCAACTTTACCCAGAGTGGCCCACTCGGACTGAGGAGCTGCAGAGAGAACAGATATCTCTCTTGAGAGCACAGGGCCCCACCCATGACCACAGCAGCCTTGCCCAGAGTGGCCACTCCAGCTGATCAGCTACAGAAGGCCCCAGCATCCTTCTTGGAGACACAGGGTTGCACCCACAAATCCAGAGACCATACCCATAGTGGCCCACTCCTGCTGAGGAGCTGCAGAGTGACCCAGCATTCCTCTTGGGGACAAAGCAACCCACCCAAAACTGCTAACACCTCACCCAGGGTGTCCCACTCCAACAGTGGTGCTGCAGAGAAACCCGGTTTCCCTCTTCAGGGTGCAGGGCCCCACCCATGAATCTAGTGATCTTACCCAGGTTGACCCAGTTGGACAGTAAAACTGCAAAGCACCCAAGCATCTCTCTTGTGGGCATAGGATCCCACCCAGCTCTCCAGCAACTTCACTCAGTGTCTCCCACATTAGCTGTGGAGCTACTGAGAGCCCCAACTCCAACTTTGAGGGTACAGGGCCCAGCTTGACGACCCAGTTAGTCCAGTGAGTATCCCAGTGTACCTGATGAGCTGCTGAGCACCTCATTTTCTCCCTCAAAGCCCAAGATCCTAATCTCAATTCCCAGAAAACTCATCCAGGGACACTTCTCTTAAGCTGAGGAGCTTCATAGCACATCAGTACATCTGTCAGGGACACAGCATGATAGCCAGGGTTTCAGCCAGCCCACCCAGGGTCACCCACTTTAGCTGAGGAGCAGCAGGGTACACCAGTGCTTCTCCCCAGAGCTTGAGACCTCAACCATGACCCCAGCCACACAGCCCAGTGTCACTCACTTCAGCAAGGAACTGCTGAGGACCCCAGTGCCCAGGCTACAGAGGCACTCACAGACAAGTCTTACATTGAATACAGTCAAAGTATTTATACAGAAACTACACTACTACATCTACCTGGAACAAACCTAAAACACCCTACACAACTGTCACCGTAGAGCATATCTACAGGAGGGAGTCTCTCCCCCTCCAAAGCTACTCCAGAATATTAGAAGAAGCAATTGCTTTGCCAGATGCCCATACATCAACATAGGTGTGCTGGATTGAATGTCCCCCCAAAACTTAATCCCCACTATATCAGTGTTATAGGGTGGGAAATCCTATTATGGTAATTGAAAAGTGGGACCTTGAGGAAGTGATTAGATTGTGAGGACCATGCCCAAGTAACCGATTAATGCATTGATGAATCAATGGTGGTCATGGGCATGGTACTGAGGGATTTAAAAGAAGAAGGAGTGAGGAGTTAGCTCTCTCTCTACTCCACCATTCTCACTATGTGACATGCTGCATTGCTGTAGAGTCACCTCACCAGATGTGTTCCCTAGACTTTGGACTTTCCAGTCTCCTAAACTGTAAGCAATAAATTTTATTTTCTCACAAATTACTCAGTACCAAGTATTTTGCTATAAGCAACAGAAATGGACTAATACAGTAGGGATACTAGACATAGGAAAAAGTAAGAAAATATAACACCCTCAAAGTAATACAATAATTCTCCAATGTCAGATCCCAAAGAAAAGGAAACCCATAAAGTCCCTGAAAAGGAATTCTAAACAATAATATTCAGGGAACTCAGTGAGATGCAAGAACATTCAGGTGGACAGCAATAAGAAATTAGAAAAAAAATACAGGACCTGAGGGAGGAATTTAACAAATATATGGATATTTTTTTAAAGAACCAAGCAGAACTCTTGGATCTGAAGTGTTTGTTGAACAAAATAAAGAAAATGCAGCTGAAAGCTTAAGCAAAAGGCTAGAGCAAGCAGAAGAAAGAATTTCTGAACTCAACGACAGGCTTTTTCAAAAAACCCACGGGAACAAAAGAAAAAGGAATTTTTTAAAAATGAAGAGGGCCTATGAGATCTATAAGTCAACCTTAGACATACAAACACCCAAATTATGGGTGTTCGAGAAGTGGAGGAGAAAAGAAAAGTCAATAAAAACCTATTGAATTAAATAATAGCTGAAAACTTCACAAGTATTGGAAGAGATATGGACTTCCAGATCCAAGAGGCTCAAAGATCCCGAACAGATTCAACTCAAAAAGGTCCTCTGTGAGGTTCACTGTAGCCAAATTGTCAAAGGTCAAAGACAGAGATAACTCTAAAAACAGCAAGAGAAAAGCATCAAGTTGCCTATAAAGGAAACCCCATCAGAATAACTGCAGATTTATCAGCAGAAACTTTACAGTACAGGAGAGAACAGGATGATATACACAAAGTACTGAAAAAAAAAAAAAAGCCAACCAAGAATACTACACCCAGCAAAGCTATCCTTCAGAAATGAAGGAAAAATAGTTTCCTTCCGAGGCAAACAAAAACTGCAGGAATTCACCACCAGAAGACTGGCCCTACAAGAAGTCTTCAAGGCAGTCCTACATTGGCAATCCAAAGAATGATAATCATTGTCATAAATATATGAGAAAGAATAAAAGTCACTGGTAGAGCAGATACACAAACAAGAAAGAGAAAGAAACTATATCTTATCACTACAAAAAAATCATTGAAGATAAACAGTAAAAGGGAAAGAAAGGAAAAAAACATATATAAAGCAATCATTAGAAAATCCATAAAATGCCAGGATTAAGGCAATATCTTTCAATAACAACCTTAAATATAAATAGATTAAATTCCCAACATAAAAGATAAAGACTGGCTTACTGAATTTAAAAATCAGACCCAAATATATGCTGCCTACAAGAAATGCATGTTACCTATAAAGACACACAGGTTAATAGGGAAGAAATGGAAAAAGACATACCACACAAATGAAAACCAAAGATGACCAGGAGTAGCTATACATAAATTGGATCAAATACGCTTTTAAGCAAAAACTATAAAAAAGAAGATCATTATATAATGAGAAAGGGATCAATTCAGCAAAAGGATATAACAATCATAGATATATATGCACTCAACATCAGAGCACCTAGGTACGTAAAGCAAATATTTTTATATCCAAAGGGAGAGATACTCCCAATAGCCTAACAACTAGAGACTTGAACACCCCTCTCTCAACATTAGACAGATCATCTATGCAAAAAATCAGCACAGAGACATTGGATTTCAACTTCACTTCAGACCAATAGGACTTGATAAACATATACAGAACATTTCATCAAACAACTACAGAATATACATTCTTCTCATCAACACATGGAACATTCTTGAGGACAGACCACAAGGTTCACCACAAGTCATGTCTCTACAAATTTTTAAAAGGTGTAATCATATCAAGTATCTTTTCAGACCACAATGGAAGAAAATTAGAAATGAATAAAATGAGAAATTTTAGAAATTATACGAACGAATAGAAATTTAAAAATATGCCCCTGAAAGACCAATGAGTAAAAGAAGAAATTTTAAAAATATTTTATATTCTTAAAATAAATTAAAATAAAAGCACATCATACGAAAACCTGTGGGATACTGCAAAAGCAGTACTAAGAGGGAAGTTCATTGCAATAAGTGTTTACACCAAAAGAATAAAAAGCTATTGTAAACAAAACCGCATGGTACTAGTATAAAAATAGACATTCAGACCAGTGGAGTAGAATTGAGAACCCAGAAATGACCCCTCAGGCTTATAGCCTTCTGATATTGGATAAAGGCAACAAAAATCTACCTTGGGGAAAAGACTGCCTCTTCAACAAGTGGTGCTGGAAAACCAGATATCCATATGCAGAAGAATGAAACTAGATATGCATCTCTTGCCATACACTAAAATCAACTCAAAATGGATTAAAGACTTAAGTATAAGACCCCAAACTGTAAAATTACTGAGAGAAAATATAGGTGAAACACTTCAGCAATTAGTTCTGGGCACAGGCTTTATGAACATAAGCCCAGAAGCACAAGCAGCAAAGGAAAAAGTGAACAAATGGGACTGTATGAAACGAAAAATCTCTGCACCGCAATGGAAACAATCAACAGAGTGAAACAACAACCTACAGAGTGGGAGAAAATTTTTACTAACTATGCATCCGACAAGGGATTAATATCCAGAATATACATAGAACTCGAGCAATTATCCAGTAAAAAAACAAATAACCCAATCAAAAAATGGGCAAAGGAGCTGAATAGACATTTTTCAAAGAAAGGCATGCAAATGGCCAAAAGGTATGTGAAAAAATGCTCAATATCACTAGGTATCAGGGAAATGCAAATTAAAACTACATTGAGAGACCACCTCACCCCAGTCAGACTGGCTATAATCAAAAAGAGGGTGAATAACAAATGCTGGCGAGGGTTGGAGAGAAGGGAACACGTCACTGTTGGCTGGACTATAAATTAGTAAAACCACTATAGAAAACAGTATGGAGGTTTCTCAAACAACTATAGTTTGATCTTTCATATGATCGAGCAATCCCTCTTCTGGGTATATACCCGGAGGAATGGAAATCATCCTATCAAAGGGATACCTGCACTCCCATGTTCATCACAGCTCTGTTTACAATAGCCAAGGCATGGTACCAACCTAAATGTCCATCAATGGATGATTGGATTAGAAAACTGTGGTATATATACACCATGGAATACTACTCTGCCATAAAAAGAATGAAATACTCCCATTTGCAACAACATGGATGAACCTGGAGAAACTTATGTTGAGTGAAATAAGCAAAGCACAGAGAGATCATTACCACATATAGTCACTCATATGTGGGAGCTAAGATAGAAAGAAGGAAGGAAAGACCACAGTAGTGCATTGGTCTTGCAGAGGGAGAGAACAATCCTTAGGCTACAAAGTGGAGTGGAGAAGAACTGGGGAGGGGGAGGAAGGTTGGGATAATTGGGTGCAGGTCACAGGGTACAAATGCAACTTGTGGTAATGGGTATGCTGTCAGTATGAATCTGGACCTCACATCATGGGCATGAGGGGTGACAATTAACTTTGTATCTAATGAATAATCATAATAAAAAATGCACATGTAAAAAATGAATAAATAAAATAAAATAAAATATATCTTGCAAATAAATAAATAAATAAATAATGTTGTTGAATGTGAAAAAAAAAAGAATAGAAAGACTTCAAATAAATAACCTAACATCACACTTCAAAAAACTAGAAGTACAAGAACTGCCTAATCTCAAAATTAGTAGATGGAAATAAATAATGAATATTAGCACGGAACTGAATGAAGTAGAGACCAAAAAAAGGAATATTCATGAAAAAAATCTGTTTCTTTGAGAAGATAAACAAATTTGACGAACCATTAGCTAGACTAACTAAGGAAAGAAGCGAGAAGACCCACATAAAAATAATCAGAAATAAAAAGGGAGATATTACAACTGATACCACAGAAATGCAAAAATTTATTAGAGACTATTCTGAATAACTACATGCCAACAAACTTGAAAATATGACAGAAACGCATAGATTTCTGGACACATATAACCTACTAAGACTGGACCAAGCAGAAATAGAAAGCCTGAACAGACCAATAACAAGCAATGTGATTGAATCAGTAATCGGCAGTCTTTCAACAAAGAACGGCATGGGACCTGATGACTTCACTGCTGAATTCTACCAAATCTTTAAAGAAGATTTAATACCAATCATTTTCAAACAATTCCAAAAACCTAAAACAGAGGCCATTCTCCCAAACTCATTCTATGTGACCAGCATCACCCTGAAACCAAAATCAGACTAAGACACAACAGAAAAGAAAAAGAAAACTACATGCCAATATCCCTGATGAACATAGATGCAAAATCCTCAACAAAATATTAGCAAACAGACTACAATAGCACAACAAAAGGATTATACACCATGATCATGGATTTGGGATTCATCCCAGGGATGCAAGGATGGTTCAGCATACACAAGTCAATAACTGTGATACACCACACCAAAAAAATCAAGTACAAAAACCATATGATTATTTCCATAGATGCAGAAAAAGCACTTGACAAAATTCAACGTCCTTTCTGACACTCTCAGCAAATTAGCTATAGAAAAAAAGTATCTCAACAGATTAAAAGCCATATATGACAAACTCACAGCCATCATTATCCTGAATGGGGAAAATCTCACTCTCCAATGAGGCCAGAATCCAAGTTTGTTCTTTCTTTGGGAATTCTTCCCTCAGACATAGAGGCAATAACCCTCATGCTAAAATCCTATATCTCTTATTCCTGTATTCTTTAAGGATTTCTTTACCCTTTAGTAATGAATTCCCCACTACTAGCTAAAATTTTCTCATGTTAAATTTTCCCCATTCATTTGGGAGAAGTTGAAAGCTTTTCCTCTAAGAATAGGAGCAAGACAAGGATGCTCACCACTCCTATTTAACATAGTATTGGAAGGTCCAGTCAAAGCAATTATGCAAGAGAAAGAAATAAAGGGCATCCAAATTGGAAAAGATGAAGTGAAATTGTCCCTGTTTGCAGATTACATGATCTTAAGTATAGAAAATCCTAAAGACTCTACAAACAATCTGTAAGAACTGATGAACGAATTCAGTAAAGTTGCAGGATACAAAATCAAAATACAAAAATCTGTAGCATTTCTATACACCAACAATGAGCTAGCACAAAAAGAAATCAATAAAGCAATCTCATTTGAAATACCCACCAAAAAAACAAAATACCTAGGAATAAATTTAACCAAGGAGGGTGAAAGATCTCTACAATGAAAAGTACAAAACACTGATGAAAGAAACTAAAGAAGACACACAAATAAAGAAAGACATGCTATGCTCATGAGTTGGTAGAATTGATGTTGTGAAAATGTCCATATTACCTGAAGTGTTCTACAGATTCAATGCAATTCTTATCAAAATACCAATGTCATTCTTCACAGGAATAGAGAAATACAATCCTAACATTCATATGCAACAACAAAAGACCAAAACAATTCTAACATTCATGTGGAGCAACAGAACACCTTGAATAGCCAAAGCAATTCTGAGAAGAAAGAAGGAAGTGGGAGGCATTACAATTCCTGACTTTAAAATATACCACAAAGCTATAGTAACCAAAACAGCATGGTCCTGGCATAAAAAGAGACACATGGACTAATGGAACAGAGTAGACAGCCCAGAAATAAATCCACATTCTTATAGCCAACTGATCCTTAACATATGTTGGGGAAAAGACTGCCTCTTCAATAAATAGTGCTGGGAAAGCAGGATATCTATGTGTAAAAGAATAAAACTAGATCCCTATCACACACCATATACAAAAATCAACTCAAAATGGATTAAAGACTTAAATGTAAGACCTTAAACTATAAGACATCTAGAAGAAAACATTCGAGAAATGCTCCAAGACATAGGACTGGGCAAAGACTTTATGCAAAAGATCTCAAAAGTACAGGCAACAAGAGCAAGAATAAACAAATGGGATTTTATCAAACTGAAAAGCTTCTGCACAGCAATGGAAACAATAAACAAAGCAAAGAACCAACCTGCTCAATGGGAGAAAATATTTGCAAACTAAACATCTGACAAGGGACTAATTAATATCCAGAATATACAAGGAACACAAACAACTCAATAATAAAAAAAACAAATAACCCAATTTAAAAATGAGCAAGGGTGCTGAATAGACATTTCTCAATAGAAGACATACAAATGGCCAACAGGTATATCAAAAAGTGTTCTACATCACTAATCAACAAGGAAACGCAAATGAAAAGCAAACTGAGATATCAGCTCATCCCAGTTAGACTGGCTGTTATAAAAAAGACAGAAAAGAACAAATGCAGGTGAGGATGCCGAGAAAGGAGAACCCTATACATTGTTGGTGGGACTGTAAATTAGCACAGCCATTATGGAAACAGTATGGAGGTTTCTCAAACAACAACAGATAGAACTACCCAAAGGGATGGAAATCATCATGTTGAAGGGATACCTGCACTCCCATATTAATTGCAGCTCTATTCTCAGTAGCCAAGATATGGAACCAACCTAAATGTTTATTGACAGATGATTTGATAAATAAAGTGTGGTGCATGTGCACAATTGAATACTGCCCAACTATAAAAAAAGAATGACCTTCTGCCATTCACAGCAGCATGGTGAGCTTGGTGAAAATTATGGTAAGCGAAATAAGCCAGGACAAAAAGAGAAATACCACATGTTCTCACTGGTAAGTGGAGCTAAATAAATAAATAAATAGTGGACCTTTCAGATGGAGAGAGAAGAACTGTGTTTACTAAAGCAGGAAAGAGGAAGGAGGAGGGGGTTGTGAGAGGTTGATTAATAGACACAAAACAGCAAGATAGGAAAAATAAGTTCTATTGGTATACAGTCAAGATAGGCATGTATAATTACCAATAATGTTTTGCATGTTATCAAGTGGCTAGAAGAGAGATTGAATGTCCTCATCACAAAGAAATGATTAAGTATTGTAATGATTAATGTGGTAAGTCCCCTGATTTGATCATCACACATTGTATACATGGATTGAAATTCAACTCTGGACACCACAAATATACATAATCGATCGATACATTTCATCTTCTCAGCAAGGTGGTTTCCCAAATAAAGCCTTTTTCCTTGCCTCAACACCTTGTCTCTCCACTTATTGGCCTGTCATGCAGTGAGCAGACAGACTTGGGTCTGGTATCATGTGCACCCAAATCCAGAGCACCCAGTTATATAAAGCAATTACTATTAGACCTAACAGGAGAGACAGACTCCAACATAATAATATTTGGGGATTTTAATACCCCACTTTCAGCAGAGGACAGATCATCCAGACAGAAATTTAACCAGGAAATATCAGAATTACTCTCTACTACAGGCTGACCAGATCTAACAAATATTTATAGAACATTTCATCCAACAGCTGCAGAATACATATTCTTCTCACCTGCCCATGGAACATTCTCTAGAACAGACCATATGTGAGGTCACAAAACAAGTCTCAACAGATTTTTAAAAATTAAAGTCATATCAACCACCTTCTCTGGCCACAGTGGAATAAAATTAGAAATCAACAATAAAAGGGACACTAGAGACTGTACAAATACATGGAAATTAAACAATATACTCCCAAACAACAAATGGGTCAAAGAAAACAAAAAGATAATTGAAAAATTCTTGGAGAAAATGAAAATGATAACACAATATACCAAAACCTATGGAACACAACTAAAACTGTTCTAAAATGGAAGTTTATAGCAATAACCGCTTACATGAAAAAAAAAAAAAAGACTTCAAATAAACAACCTAATGTTATACCTCCAGGAACTGGAAAAATAAGAACAAACCAAACCCAAAATCAGTAGAAGAAGAGAAATAACAATGATCAGATCAGAAATAAATGAATTAGAGATTTTTTTTTAAATACAAATGATCGATGAAACAAAGAGTTGGTTTTTTGAAAAGACAGACAAAACCAAAAACCCTTTAGTTGGACTAACAAAAAAGAGAAGACTCAGCTAAATAAAAGCAGAAATGAGAAAGGAGACATTACAACTGATACCACAAAAATACAAATAATGTAAGAGATGACTATAAAAAACTGTATGTGAACAAGTTGGAAAACCTAGAAGAAATGGATAAATTCCCAGACATATACAACTTCTCAAGGCTGAATCATGAAGAACTAGAAAATCTAAACAGACCAATAATGAGTAATGCGATTATAGCAGTAATTTAAAAGTCTCTGAACAAGGAAAACCCCAGGGCCATATAACTTTACTGCTGAATTCTACCAAACATTTAAAGGAGAACTAATACCAATGCTTCTCAAACTCTTACAAACAATTGAAGAGGAGGGAATACGTCCAATCTCGTTCTGTGAGGCCAGCATTACCCTCATACCAAAACTGGAAAAAGACACAACAAAAAAAGAAAACTACAGACCAATATCTCTAATGAACACACATGTGAAGATCCCCAGTACAATACTAGCAAACAGAACCCAATCACACGTTTAAAAGCTCATTGGCCATGATCAAGGGTGATTCATCCCAGGGATGCAAGGGTGGTTCAACATATGCAAATCAATAAACGTGATATATCACATCAACAGAATGAAGGGGGAAAAATCACATAATCATTTCAATGGATGAAGGAAAAGCATTTGATAAAATCCAACACCCCTTCATGATAAAAACACTCAACAAATTAGGTATAGAAGGAATTTACCTCAACACAATAAAGGTCAAAAATGAAAAACCCACGGCTAACACGATACAGAATGAACGAAAATTGGAGGCTTTTCCTCTGAGATCTGGAACAAGACAAGGATGCCCGCTTTCCCCACTCTTATTCAACATAGCACTGGAAGTTCTAGCAGAGCAATAAGGCAAGAGAAGGCAATAAAGAGCATCTAAATTCAAAAGGAGGAAGACAAACTATCCCTATTTGTAGATGACATGATCATATACACAGAAAACCCTAAAGACTCCACCAAAAAATTACTAGAACTAACAAATGACTTCAGTAGAGTGGCAGGATACAAAATCAGCACACAAAAATCAATAGCCTTCCTATCCGCCAGTAACGAAATAGCTGAAGAAGAGATCAAGAAGGTAATCCCATTTAAAATGGTTACCAAAAAAATGAAAACCTAGTAGTAAATTTAACCAAGGAGATTAAAGAAATCTACAATAAAAACTATACAACATTGGTGAAAAACATTGAAGAGGATACAAATAAATAGAAAAATATCCCATGTTCATGTGTTGGAAGAATTAACATCATCAAAATGTCCATTGTACCCAAAGCAATCTGCACATTCACACAATCACTATCCAAATACCAATGATATTCCACACAGAAATAGAAAAAACGATCTTAAAATTTGTATGGAACTAAAAACGACCCCGTATAGCTAAAGCAATCTTGAACAAAAAGAACAAAGTTTGGAAACATCACACTTCCTGACTTCAAAATATACTATAAAGCTATAGCAACCAAACACCATGGTACTAGTATAAAAGTAGACAATGGAACCGAATAGATAGCCCATAAAAATAGACAATGGAACCAAATAGAGAGTCCAGAAATAACCCCACGCACTTACAGCCAACTAAATTTCGACAAAGTTGTCAGGAATATACAATAGGGAAAGGACAGCCTCTTCCATAAATGGTGCTGGGAAAACTGGATATTCATATGCAGAAGATTGGAACTAGTCCCCTATTTCTCACTATACACAAAAATCAATTCAAAATGGATTAAACACCTAAATTTAGGACCTGAAACTATGAAACTACTAGAAGAAAACAGAGGAGAAATGCTACACAAAATGGGAGTGGGCAACGTGTTTTTGAGCAAGACTACTGAGGCACAGCAACGAAAGCAAAAATATGCAAATGGGACTACATCAAACTAAAAAGCTTCTGCACAGAAAGAGACACTATCAACAGAGTGAAGAGACAACCTACAGAATGGAAGAAAGTGCTTGCAAACTATACATCAGATAAGGAGCTAATATCCAGAATTATACAAGCAACTCAATCAACTCAACAGAAAAAAAAAAGAAAGAAAGAAAGAAAGAAAGAAAGAAAAAAGAAAAATGACCCAATTAAAAATGAGCAAAGGACCCAAACACACATTTCTCAAAAGGAGACATACAAATAGTCAAAAAGCACATGAAAATATGCTCAAAATCACTAATCACCAGGTAAATCACCAGGTGAATGCAAATTAAAATCACAATATCATCTTACCCCAGTTAGAATGGCTGTTATCAACAAGACAGAAAATAACAAATGCCGGTGAGAATGCAGAGGAAAAGGAATTCTCCTACATTGTTGGTGGGGATATAAATTGGTACAGCCACTGTGGAAAACAGTATGGAAGTTCCTCACAGAACTGAAAATAGATCTACCTCAAGACCTATCTATCCCGCTACTGGGTATATACCCAAAGGAAATAAAATCAATATATCAAAAGGACACCTGCACTCGCATGTTCATTGCAACGTTATTCGCAATAGCCAAGAGAAGGAACCAACTTGAATGCCCATCAATGGATGGATGAATGGGGAAAAAAACCCACAATGGAATACTATTCAGCTATGAAAAGAAATAGTGTCCTACCATTTGCAGCAACACGGATGGAACTGGAAACCATCATGTTAAGTGCAGTAAGTCAGGTAAACAAGACAAATACCACATGATCTCACTCATATGTGGAATATTTTTTAGGTGCGTCTCATAGAAATATAGAGTAGAACAATAGTTACCAGAGGTCGGGAGGGCAGGAAGTGGGGGAGGAGGAAAAGCGGTGAACTAAGTGGTACAAAACTATGCTATCTACCCTAAGTGAATCATTGTGCAGTATATGCATGTATTGAAGCACACTGTACCCCACAAACATGTACAAGTAAATGTTAAAATAAAACTGAAGTAAAATAAAACCAGACTTGTGATTAAAAGATTTTTCTTTAGTCTTGCAATCTCTTAACCAGTTATTAATATAATTAGAAAGAGCTTAGAAAATCAAGTGAGCACAGACTGCAATACATTCGCGCACACCCCCTACTCATTGATCCCCCGCTGGAGTCCTGCGTCGGTGCTCTAGGTGGCAGCCACCGACCTGCCTGTGCCGCTGCAGCGTCACAGACTGTGAAGAGAGGTAATGAATGGAAGCTGAGGGCCCCTGATGAGGCTCACAACACAAAAACGATTTAATTACTACAAAGAAGAGGCCAGTATAGTGCCGTAGAAGTGGAAGTGACACCTGCGCCTGGGCTGGAATTCTTCAGTAGCAGCCCTCTGCGAGCCGGATTCCACTGGGCGCCTGAACCTACTGGTGTGCTCTGGCCTCCCCTCACTTCCCATTCACGAAACACAGGCTGCTCCTAGGAAACAGCAAGAGGAGCATCTTGCCACTCAGAGGTGGGACGAGAGTGGTGGGAGGAAGGGGCGAGGTTGTTCTCTCAGTAACGAAAGTGCATGCTCAGCAATCGCGGGGCGGGCAGACGAGCCAGGATTGCAAAATCGACCTTTATGCGAAAGTGTACCCTCTGGTGCCCCCAAAGTCAGGCAACAGAGTTTCCACCGAAAACTTTCTTATGAGAAATTCCCCCAAAGCACATAACTTCTCTGACTCAATTCAGCTCTTGGACCTCACTCAGTGAACAATTCCTTTCAATATCCAAAAGTGTGGTCCAGTTTCTCCATTTAAAATTATCTCAGAAATGGCTTCTAACATTGTATCACTTTCTCCATAGTTTTTGTCCTTTTATCTTTATTTTTTATTGAAACATGATTATACATATTACTGGAGTACAGAATTTAATATCAATACCTGTGTATAATATGTGATGATCAAATCTGGATTATTAGTAGATTCATCATTACACGATGTAATCATTTTTTGTGACCCTTTACTAATTTCTCGCTAATCCTCCTCCTCTGCCCCCTTTCCCACCTCTGATAAACTCAGTTCTATTATCTCCTTTTGAAAGTTCAATGAACTACAGATAGATCTTCCATACAATCCACCAATCCCACTTCTGAGTATATACCCAAAGTAATGGAAATCATCATGCCGAAGAGATACATGCACCCCCAACCTCATCGCAGCTCTATTTACAGTAGCCAAGATATGGAACCAACCTAAATATCCATCATCGGACCACTTGATAAGGAAAATGTGGTATATATACACTATGGAATACTACTCAGTCATCAAAAAAAAAAAAAAAAAAGAGTGAAATTCTGCCATTCACAGCAACACGGATGAGCCTGGAGAAAATTATATTAAGTGAAATAAGCCAGGCACAGAGGGAAAAAGACGGCAAGTCCTCACTCATATGTGGGAACTAAGAGAGAAGGAAGGAAAGAAAGAACACAATGGTGTATTGAACTTGCAGAGAGAGAGAATAGACCTTGGGTTGCCAGTGGTGAGTGATGGGGATGGGGGTTAGGCAGAGGTTGGGTGGGGGAATAATTGCAATTTGTGGTGGTGAGTATGCTGATAGTGCTGATTTGATCATCACATGTTGGGCACAGGGGCTGACAGCTCCGTGCCGCATGAGTACATATAATCAATACAAATTAAAGTTTAAAAATATAGAGTTTCTAACTTCAGCAAAGCTGTATTAGGTCCTATCTGCCCATACTAGCCGTACGATGGTGGATTTCTTACGCCTCCTTTCTGAGTCAGAGTTGTCTGATCCATGCAAAGGAGGAAACAGTAGTTCCTGTGCACAGAAATGTTAAGAGGAAGGTGGATACAATAAATATTGGGTATTGTTATTATTAATGCCACTTGCAGTATACGTATTTCCTCACAGCCGCGTGAACATTACGTTTTATCATTTTAAGCTTGTTTTTGTTTGTTAAATAGCTATGAAGCAGGTGAGGGATTGTGTCTGGAGACACGGAACCTTGTAGAACTGACTCTCCCCAGCCCTTTGGCCATGCCAATTTGCCCAAAGAAAATTGCAGTAAACTCTGTGTTTAAACACAAGACAACAACAAAGTTTTTGGTAAACTGGTGATTTTGGTAGGCTTTGATGAATTACTCATAAAGCTAATGGAGCCAAAAGCCATAAAGGAGAATGGCCTCCTTCTCACCTGGGTCATTCGATGACATGGCTTTTGGTATACAGTACTGGCTCTTGAAGAATTGACTTGGAACCAAATATCTGTAGCCTCTAACACTGAGCAGATGAGGCTGGGTCTTTATCCATGAATGGACCCACTTTAGAATTTCCTTATGGAGACCTGTTGTGCTCCAGCAGAAGAGGGAAGTTGTTGGAATTTTATCCTCACATACATGAGGGAACAAATCAGTCTTGGGCATCCCTCTCTCTGCGCCTCTGCTAGTTCTTTTCCTCTCCTTATCTTCCTAATAAAGAGGACAGACAAGCAGAATGGGTGGGAAGAGCCTGGGCCTGGTGAATTCTTCTGGGGTCTGGGTTATAATGGGGGAGAACCCCTCAGGTCCTGTTTGTGGACTCCCCACCCCAAAGAAACCCTGCTCGCGGAATGAGTGAACAAATCCTTGTTTGGAGCAATAGCAGTGGTAACTGGGGAAACTCAGAAGGAGTCTTTAAGCAGCAGTTCCCGAGGGTTCTCTGGGATGATATCCATGAGTGCTGCCAGGGCAACATCAATTTCCAACAACAGGAAGTAAAGCCCAAATATTCCTGGCTGTTTCAGTTCGGTCAAGGTAGGGCTAGTGGGACACTGTGAGGGAAGGAGGGGTATAGACAGTCACAGAAAGTGTCTGACCTCAGTAACAGAACCAGCCTGTGGTTTCCACACTCGGTTTCATCCCAGCAGGAGATGACCTCGTAGGGCTGTGCCGGGAGGAATACTCCTGACACGTTCCTCAGCTGTTATGCATGGAGCCCCACTTTTATGTGCCAGTCACTGGGTTAAGTCATCACTACGTGTAAAGTCATCTACTCACAATAGCTCTATGAGGTAAACATTAGCCTTTTCACATTACTCTTGAGCGAACTGAGGCACGGGGAGTGTTAAGTAATCTGCCCAAGAGTCAAACCCAGAGCTGTCTGACTTCAGCATCTGTGCTATTACCTAGCGATTCCCAAGTTCTGAAATCTGGCCTCTTTTATGTGCTTGATTATTTGTTTTCAAAGTCGTCTTTTATGAAAGAAAGATGTGAGGGAGTCTATTTTAATGGTTCTTAATCCAAATTATTAACATTTTTCTTTCTCAGTTTCCTTGTTTATAAAATGAGGATATTAATAATGCCTATTGAATAGGGTCTTTATAGCAGTTGTTTGTTTGTTTCGCATGGTGTGGCTAGCATGGTATGTGCATCTGAACCCTTGACCTCGGTGTTATAACACCATACTCTAACCAAGTGAACGAACCACCCAGCCTGAATAGGGTTTTTATGAAGATTGAATCAGATAATTCACATAAAGTCCTAGAAAATCCTATATCAAACATGGTTCATCATCACCTCTCTTTATAGGGTTTAGCTATTATTCCTAATTCTATTACTGCTAGTAGTATTAATATAAGTAATGCTCATTTAAATGGCCTAAAGTGGTGAAATGAAAAACCCATCACCTCACATGAGGACTGGATTTTCTTTTATTTATATTAGTCCATGAAATGCCAAATTCCAAGTAACCGTGCTTTTAAATACCTATGGATATGGATTTTTTTCTCACCTTAAGACAATTATCTTATCTGACAGAAAGAGAGGAAAGTTTATTCTTACATGTCCTATTTATCCAGGATGTGTTCTATTAATGTGGGTGAGACTCATCCAGTTAGTTGAAATCCTGAATAGAACCAAAGGGCCAACCTCCCCACAAGGAAGAAGGGACTCCTTCTGCCTCACTGCTTTGGAGCTAGGACCTCAGTTTTCTCTGATATTCTGACTGAAACTTTACCATAAGCTCTCCTGGGTCTCCAGCTTGCCAAGTGCAGATCTTGGGACCTGTCAGCCTTCAAAATCACTTGAACCGATTCCGTTACAAAAACATCTCTTCATATCTATCAGTCTACCTATCGATGTATCTATCTATAATTATGACCAAGGATCTGAACTGCCGTAAGAGAATACCAAGGTGTCGCTGTCAGGGGTACAGCCACCAGATAGGGAGACAGAGATTGATATATGTACAACCTAAATGTGCCGTTTATCTGGAGAACCATGACTAATACACTCAGTCAGCCAGCATGTATCTTTGGAGTTCCTTTATAGTGCTCAGTTGTCAGGCACTGTGCTTAAGGAAAGCTGAATAAATCAAGTGTCCAATGTCAATATACTTACAACTTAGTTGAGAAGATAAAGCATACCCACACAAAAAGGTAATACACAAGTCAGACCAGGGGAGAAACACTTCCTCACTCAAAATAGTAGGCAAATTTAAATTTGCGCTGGGACTATGCAAGTGTGGCCAAGTGAAGTCTCTTTAAGAAAAAAGAAACCAACACTACCTTGGGGATGCAGAGGAGGCAGTAGGAACTCAGGGCCATTCCCAAGCCAAAGTCCATCCTCCAACACTAAAGACCATGAACCCTGGGTACTGTGCTGGTCGGGCCCAGCAGGGTGGATCTCTCAGAGTCATGATGTCACAAAGACCTCTCAGAACATCCTGGCCATCCTTGAGCATGTGGGTATGCCACACATTCGATTGCCTCATTGAATAGTGCCTTGTGCAGAAACAAAATATTGTGGAAAATCTGTCCCTCTCGTGGCTGATCTCCTGATGGTGATGCCTTGGTGCTCTCCTATCATAGCTCAGATCCACAGTCATAATTGCAGTGGGCTGCTGCTATGAACACAGGCTGAAAACTCCAGTGTTGCTTTAGGGACCTGGCTACCCAAACCCAAATATGAATACCAAGGAAAGAGTGGGCTTCTGGGGGATGGCAAGGCTGTTTTCTGACTTCTAGGCATGAAGTGCATTAGGCATAGAAGAAAACTCTGTCTGCTGAATGAAGCAAATGCTCCCAAGCCAGACAGTGGGTAGATGGCTTAAAGGCAGGGGCACAAACACAGGGAAATTAAGTTTGCTGTCTTGGAGAAGTAATGCTTATGATTCCCATTGTATTCCCCACCTTCTCTCTATTGTCTTTAGTGACATATGTGTGGGTCAGTAATGGCCCTTGCATATTGTCCTGGAATGGACCCCATGTTGTTTACTTTTTCATGGCAAACTAGAGATGGGCCCAAAGCTTCTGGAGCCAAACTCAAATTTTCACATGTAATTGATTTTTAATACAGTTCAAATAAGCATGTTTTTAGTCCTCTATAGCCTGCCTACTTTGCATACCCTGTGAAACTGCACACAACATTTGCTAACCATAGATAAGAGAAATCCTAAAGCTCTAAAAGACTACAAACCACAGATGTCCTTCTGGGCTCTCTGATCTAGATTCTCTCCACTTGGTTGCTGAGAAAGCCCCCTCTCTGATTTCTCCTTCTCCCCCAGGAGATCCCTTCCCATAATCCAATTCTGCTTGGTGGCCTCATGCTGCAGGTCTGAATGTCTCTTATTGGAAAGTATTTTTGCTCTCATGCAACCCCTGTCCAAGCACCACCCGATAAAGTGTGTGTGTGTGTTACTACCTCTCATTGTCTTGTATCTTCTTTGATCAATCCCAAAACCCTTGACCTCACATTTTGAAATATGGTGTTTTTCAAAGAGGAAGTGGGACTGTGGAGGACTGTGGAGAGGGAGGGGAGCGAAGAGTGTGGGATATTACACACACACACCGTGACCCAATCCAATAAACTGCATGCCAATGCCCTTAGATAATCTAAAATCTACATCTACATACGTGAAAAAGACAAAACCCCATAATTGTTACATGTGTCTTGTGTCTCGCAAAATACAGTAAAAAACTTCAGGTCTCAAGTCATAAAATTGTCAGTGTGGTGTGGAATCTTGAAAATTAAGATTTCTTTAGCTCTGACCCCCTTATCCCCTTTCCTCAGCCTGAAACTTCATGGGAAGCACAGCCACCTTCCAAAACATCCTCTCTTAGATCGGAGCAAGAGCTGGGAAGGGCAAGCAGGCACTCCAGGCAATCTGTTCTTGCAGTGGCATTAAAGTGCATTTTTCTCTCTGCTTTGGGAAAACACCTTCAGAACAATTGGCCTCTTCATTGCAGTTACTCTTGTCTATTGCTTTTGTTTGCAGTTCTCTGAGATTCCCTAAGGTGTGATCATTCATTCTAATGAGGAACCCAAGACCACTGCCACCACCTACACTTTTTATTCACTGTCTTGGGGTCCTCCCAACATCACATTAGTTTAAGGTCCTTTGGGGGTTGGCTGGAGAGCTGTTAAAGGGCTGCTCACAATGTCAGCACAGATTCCTTGCATGTGCACAGGGCTGTATAGTTACAAACTGCTTCCCATACATTATTGCAGAACATTGTTTCAGTGTCCAGAGACGAATGCAGACCACATGCCTCCTTCATTTGACACTGGACGGACTGAGGCTCAGAGCAGGGAAGTGATGCGCCCAAGGTTACACAGCTGACAGGCATTGCGTTCTCCTGATATAAAGGTCCTCACAATGTTCCGTGTCTGTACATTTCATATCAAATGTTAGGATAAGAAATACTCTTTCTTAGATAAGAAATGTTCTTTCATTTCTCCGCCAGAGGTTCATCACATACGAGAAAGTTGGGATACATCCTTGAGAAAACAAATGCCTCCAAAGAATGAATATAAGTTGAGTTTATAGATGAGCCACAGGACAACCTGAGATATGAAATTTAATGAAACAAAACCCAGGGATTTCTGATGAGGAAGAAAGAAGGAAAAATGCTCCAGATACTCCTGAGTAGGTAGGAATATTTGATACCACTTCCTACTGTTTTCCTTGACGGAGACCCTGCTGCTGTTTTTGTTTATGTGTTTTAGTAATTTGAGACAGTAGAGGAATAAAGGCATTGATTCCTTTTGAAGATTTGTCTTCATTGGTCCTCTGGTTTGGATGGTCTCATGACTCCCCTAGCAGATTTCACTACCATGAAGATCTATAAATCACATCTGGAATGCTGGCAGACCCATGGGTCATGTTTTCAGTGCTCACCTAAGACTGACTTGCATAAACTGACTTCAGTTGTCAAAGATGAATTCTTGATTTCTTCTACCTTTCTATTTTAACCAATATCAATTTTTTGGAGAATAGTTTACTGGTTGACTTCTGTGGCCCTAATGAGTCACACAGGGGAAGATCATATGTGAAGGGCAATCACAAAGCCAGAAAGAGAATAATTTTATACTCTGAGTGTGCTCTGGACATGATGTGAAGGACCGTTTGCAGAAGCTAATCCCCATCAGAAACACCAAATGGATTACATAAAGTGAATAAACAGTGGAACAGGGACATAGGCAATGTTCACTTCAGTAAGTTAGTTGACTACACCTATTTGGCACACAAGAGTCAACAATGACAATACCTATTGTTTGATGAAACTTGTAAAGTCTAGAAAACCTAATACACATCAAAGGTGACTAGAATAAATAAACATGGCCTCCATCGAGGTTCCCAAATCAAATTGGGACAATTTTTAAAGGTGAAAAACACAATCGTATTTCCCAGTGTTTGTGACATCCTAACTTTACCATTCCCTAGAAAAATTGGATATATCTGCATAAGCAACCTTCCCATACCCTTGTGCTAAATATTGACCTAGTGGCCTATGAAAGGAGATGCTTGTCCAAACCAGTGTTTTTTTCACCACGAAGTCATATTAACAGCAGAGATTCAAAAGTGAACCAAAGCCATTTTGATTTAGCTTTGGAATGTATTAACTGCACGGTCAGATGTACCTGCTCATGTTTACTTCTGGGGTTTATTTACACCTGAGTGTGGCTCTGACCCCTTTGTGTAGCCTATCCTGGCAACTTTAGGGAGAAGGCATCGAGCTGTTCTGATTAACTGGCAGGGTAGATGTAGAACAATGGTTTGAAATTTCTTCTCACTGTACTTGCTCGGAACAAAAGCCAGTTGAAATTGGTGGAGGCAAATTACCCCTGCCCTGGCAGAAATTCCCAGCAGTCTCTGTTCTTCTGTCAAGGCCATCAAAACCCATGGCTCTCACACCAGGCAGTTTTGTAGGGCCGATGAGGGAATCTTTGGGTGGAAAAGAGGAAAGGCCAGGGTTTCCATGCTCCATACGCCCCATCCAGGCTCCAGAGGGCAAAACTCACTGTTCCTATTTTGAGCGTATCTACAGCATAGTGAAAAACAATGGTGGAAAGTATGAGTTACTGTTGTTCTTTCCTGATGGGAAGCATGTCTCCATTCAGGGTTAGGCAAAGACCCTTGCCTGCTAAACCTAGGATTCCTGAATCAAACAGGACTAGGATGTAAAACAAGCAGGGTGGAAACGATCTAAAATGATTCCAACTGCCCAACTCTTAAGAAACCAGACAATAAACTCATTTCTCTTCACACCCTGAACTATGGGGACTCTTTCCATTTGCAAATTATTGGGGCCCAGGAAGTTCAACTTCAACTTCTCAGTGCTTGGGTTATCTAGTTTTAACCCAAATGATAAAAAATTCAAGACTGAATATAAATATCCATATCTGGAATGCTCGTCTTCCCATTAGTTTCAGACTCTGTATCCAATTGCATATAAGACATAGTAGCTATCTGCAAGGTCCACTGGCACTCCAAATTCACAACACGCACAACCAAATGCATGCTTTTCGCCAAAATGTGTAAGTAAGTGGTTTCATCTTTTGGCTCAAGCAAGAAACCCAGGAATAATCCTTTGCATTCACCTCTTCCTCAATCCCCAAATTAGTTTCTCAACAATTTCTACTACTTCTACCTCAAAAATAAGCATAAAATCAGCTTCTTTCCTCCACCTGTATCACCTGCCTGTGGAGTATGCATAAAGCAAATGTACTTCACAGGGCCTGGTTTTCCAAAGCCTTGCAGTTTCAAATATTGACCTTGCAAAGGACAGGAAATTTTCCCAGGCTGTATAGTCTCTGTTGTAAGATAAAGAATTGTAACACAGCAAGGTTGCTGGCTCAAAGACAGACAGGTTACTGACTGATATGTAAAGATACTGGAAAATTGCTGGAAGAACAAAATGTTTGCTAAAATCAAGCTTCTGTTGCCAATTGCATTATAGAACGTCACCTTACTGAATGTTACCAGCTTCTATTGTTAAACTTGTTCAACTGTACTTTTCAAAAACCACACCTATGTCTCTTCCTGTAAATTCCTGGTCTGGACAATAAATGCAGAAAGAGAACCTCAATTCGTGGTTGGTTTCCCAAATGGAAGGAATGCCTCGCTCTTGAGGGTTGTGGGAGATTAACCCCTTTTCACGACTTCTCACTGCTCAGAAGAGATGGGATTTGAGTAATCCTGGGCAGCTCCATCACCCAGGGAAAAAGGGGTGACAAATCTGTGGGAGGCAAAACAACACCTGTCCTGAGCCATCATCATCTTTCACATAGCGTACTGCCTGTCCCTACTCATGCTGCTTCATTAATCTTTTCCCCACAAAGTGGCCAACCTGATTTTCAGAGAAGACCAATGAAATGTTACACCTCTGCTTACAACCCTCCAATGAGAGACATATTGTGTTCTTAGATGGGAAGATTAAAATAGGAAAGTGTTAATTATCCCCATACTTCTGTACAGATTTAGCACAATCCTGAGTAAAATCTCAGTGGACTGATTCCAAAGTTTTTTTGTGAAAAGGAGAAGTAATAAGAATAGGCAAAACAAATTTTTAAAAGCAGAATAAAGTGAGAGAAATCACTCAAGATTTATACATTAGAGCAAACAAAACAATGCAGGGAGAGAGACACATGTTAACGGCCCATAACAGAGAACCCAGATCTACAGCTACACAAGTATGTCAACTGATTTATGACATACATGCAAAAGCAATTCAACGGAGAATAGATAGTCTTTTTAACAAATGGTGTTGGAACAATTGGACGTTCATAAGCCAAAAAGCAAACAAACAGAAAAAGGATTCACAATCTAAACTGATGTTCACACCATATCCTGTGCACACATGTTCATAGCAGCTTTATTTTTAATAGCCAAAACTGGGGGAAAAACCACAAATGTGCACATGTGAATGGTTAAACAAACTGTGGTACAATCATACCATGAAATACTACCCAGCAATACAACGGAGGACACTATTAATATAAGCACTACTTGGACGGATCGCAATGACCTCATGCTGGATGAAAAAAAAAATGATCCAGTCTCAAAGGTCATATTTTGTATGATTCCATTTAAGTAATGTTTCCAAGGTGACAAAATTATACAAAGGAAAAAAGACCAGTGGTTGCCAGGGGTTGGGGTTGGGGAAAGAGTGTACCAGTGAGGTGGGAATTATATAGAGTTTTTTAGTGATGAGGAAACAGTTCTGTATGCCGATCGTGGTAATGATTACAAGAATCTATTCATTTCACAAAATCTGATAGAATTATGGACAAAAACTCTGTATAAAGTACATTTGAAAACGTGTAATCTGAATAAATTCTGAACTTGAGTTAACACAGTGGTTCTCAACCTAGAACGATTTCACCTCACAGGGGATATTTGGCATTTTTAGTTGTCACAACTCGTGAGGCAGGTTGTTCCTGACATCTAATTGGTTGTGGCTAGGGGTGCTGGCCAAACATCTTACAATGCACAGGACAGATGCCCCCAAACCAAGGATTATCTGGCACTAAAATGTTAGGAACGCTGAGATTGAGAGACTCACAGTTATCAGTAGGAGGGTACTTTAAAAAGTTTGTGAAAAAATACAATTAAAAATAATATGAACTTTCCCATGAATTTTTCAAAGTACCCTTGTATTGTATCACTGCTGATTTTTTGGTTTTAACAATATGGTATGGTTAACAAAGATATTATCATGGGGAAGACTGAAGGAAGAGTGCACAGGACTCTGAATTATTTTTCAACTTTTTGTTGTTTTAAATTATTTCAAAGGAAAAAGTTATATCCCCGTGCTGGCCAGCTGCCAAAAATAAATTAATTAATTAAAAGTTATAACAACATCTTAATTTATCCCTCCTATGACCCCGCATTGCACTCAAGGTAAAACCCAGACTCCTATTTAAGACAAACAGGCTGCAAAAGAAGTCATTGCTTTTGTTTTCAGAGCTCTGTCACTGTCCCATCTCTCAGCCATGCCCAGATAGGGCAGCACCTCAGTCCAGTAGTTAGATGGGCTCTGGCAAGGGAGTACTGCTTCCATCACTGACCAGGACGGGGCTCCAGGCAAGTGCCTTCACCTCACTGTGCCTCCTTGCTCATCTGATAAAGGGGTGCAGGGCTTTTGCCTTCCTTTCGGGTGGCTAAGAGAATTAGTTGAGACAGTCCCTGTAGAGAGCTCCAAACAGAGTCTGGCAGCAGCTGAACATTCAATGGCTGCTGCAGTTCCAGTAAGCAAACCTGTGGGTGTGTGCCCAGCTGAGCTCCACAGGAGGGAAAAGTGCATTGTGGGGTGAACTGAGTACAGTGCCGGGCATCCTGACTGTCTCAGCGGTGAATACTACAGGCAGGAGTATACGAGGCAGGTAGTGAGTGTCCTGTCCCTCCCGCGTGAGTTAATTAATGTGAACATTATCAACTTCCTATAGCAAAGCCAAATTCTCTGTGTTTTGTTTCTCTTACGTAAGGTATCAGGCTTCAAAATAGACACCTAAAAAAGAAGACATTTTGGGTAAAATTATTTTCTCTTCAAATAGCTCAATTTAACTTTAAAAATATCACGTCCTTGCCAACACTTGTTTTGTTACGACTTTTTTTACCTTTTTTTATTGTGGTGAAATACATATAAGATTTGCCATTTTAAGCATTTTTAAACATAAAATTCCCTGGAATTAATTGCATTCACACTGCTACATGACAATCGCCTCTATCTCTTTCCAAAATATTTCATCATTTAAAAAATAAACTCTCTTCCCATTATGTAATAATTACCCATTATTCTTCCCCACCAGTTTCTGGTATCCTCTAATCTATTTCTCTCTGATTATTTTTCTTTTTAATTTATTTTTTCTTAATTGACCCACAAGAATTGTATATATTTATAGAGTATAATGTGATATTTGGGTACATTTCTACAGAGTGCAGTGATCATATCAGGATATTTATTTAGCATATCTATCGCCTCAAACATTTGTTACCTCTTTCGGTTGGAACAAATACTCCACTGGTATTCTACATCCTCTCATCTAACTCCTTGAAGTTATACAGTAATTTGTTGTTGGCTGTAGTCTCCCTAGATTTCTATAGAACGCTAGACTTTATCCTTCATATCTCTCTACGACTTTGTATCCACTGGCCAACCTGTCCCCATCATCCCTCCCCCACCCTTACTAGTCTCTAGTAACCTCTATTCTACTCTCTACTTCTATAATGTAGTGGATTGAATTATGTCCTCCCAAAACTCATTGAAGCTTGAATCATGTCATCCAAGTTTTATGTATTAGAAACTTAGCCCCCACTGTGCCTTTCACAGGGTGGAAAATCCTATTATAGTAATTGAAAGGTGGAGCCTTGAAGAGGTGATTGGATTGTAGGACTATGCTGTAGTGAATGGATTATAAATGGTGCTCAGGGGTGCGGTTCTGAGGGCTTTAAAAGAAGGGGAGAGTCCGTGTTTCTCTCTCTCTGCTCCCTCTGCTTCCACCACCTTGCAATGTGAGACCCCTGGATCACTGTCACCACCACCAGATGGACTTTGGACTTCTCAGCCTCAGAAGCTGTAAGCAATAAATTTCATTTTCTTATAAATTACCCAGTTCCAGGTATTTCTATTATAGCAACACAAAACGGACTAATACATAGGAGATCAACATTTTTAACATCCACAGACAGATGAGTGAGAACATGCATTACTTTTCTTTCTGTGCCTGCCTTATTTCACTTAACATAATTTTCTCCAAGCTCATTCACGTTGCTGCAAATGGCAGAATTTCATTCTTTCGTATGCATTAGTAGTTGTCCCCCATGAATATGTACCACATTTTCTTTATCCATCATTCATGATGGGCAGTTACATTAGTTCCATATCTTGGCTATTATGAGTAGAGGCACACTATTCATTGGAATGGAGGTATCCCTTCAACTTGTTGATTTCCATTCCTTTGGATATACGCCCAGTAGTAGGATTTCTAAATCATATGGTAGCTCTATCTCTAGTATTTTGAGGAGCCTCCAGACTCTTTTCCATAATGGTCTTACTAATTTACATTCCTACCAACAGGGTATAAGAGTTTTCCATTCTCTGCATTTTCATTTTCTGTCGTTTTGATAATAGCCAGTCTAACTGGGGTGAGGTGGTGTCTCGATGTGGTTTTGATTTGCATTTCCCTGATGATTAGTGATGTTGAGCATTTTTTCAAATGCCTGTTGGACATTTGTATGTCTTCTTTTGAGAAATGTCTATTCAGCTCCCTTGCCCATTTATTTATTTATTTATTTTACTTTTGAATTGAGTTTCCTGTGTATTCTGGATATTAGTCCCTTGTCAGATGTGTGGTTTACAAATATTTTCTCCTTTTCTGAAGGCTGTCTCTTCACACTGTTGATTGTTTCTTTTGTTGTGCAGAAGCTTTTGAGTTTTATATAACTACATGATATAGTTTTATGTAATCTGTTTGTCTATTTTTGCTTTTGTCGCCTGTGCTTTTGAGGTCCTCCTCTTAAAGTCTATGCCCAGCCCAATGTCCTGAAGTGTTTCCACTATGTTTCCTTCTAGAAGTTTTCAGGTCTTATATTTAACTCTTCACTCAACTTTGAGTAGATTTGGGTACATGTTGAGATATTGGGGTCCAGTTTCATTCTCCTACATATGGATATCCAATTTTCCCAGCACCAATTATTGAAGAAACTGTCTTTTCCCCACTGTGTGTTCTTGGCTCCTTTGTCAAAAATCAGTTAGCTGTAAATACATGGGTTCACTATTCTGTTCCATTGGTCTGTGTGCCTGATTTTATACCATGATGTTCCAGTTGCTGTAGCTTTGTGGTATGTTTTGTACTCAGGATTTGGCTTGCTAGTATTTTATTGAGGATTTTTGCATCTATGTTCATCAGGGGTATTGGCCTGTAGTTTTTCTTTTCTTTTTTTAATTTTAATGTCCTTGCCTGTTTTTGATATCAGGGCAATGCTGGCTGGCCTCATAGAATGAATTTGGAAGAATTCCATCTACTTCAATTTTTTGAAAAATTTTAATAACTACTGGTATTAGTTCCTTTAAAGTTTGGTAGAATTCAGCAGTAAAACCATCTGGTCCTGGACTTTTCTTTATTGGGAGACTTTTTATTACTGATTCTATCTCCTGACTTGTTCGTCTGTTCAGGTTTTCTATTCCTTGTTGGTTCAGTCTTGTAGGTCATATGTGTCCAGGAGTTTACCCATTTCCTCTAGATTTTCAAACTTATTGGTGTATAGTTGTTCATAATAGTTTCTGATAATCCTTTGTATTTAGGTAGTATCAGTTGTAATGTCTCCTTTTGTATATCTAATTGTTTTTATTTCGGTCTTTTCTCTTTTTCTCTTGGTTAGTCCAGCTAATGGTTTGTCAATTTTGCTTATCTTTTCAAAAGACCAACGTTCCGTTTCATTGATCTTTAGTACTTTTGGCCTCAATTTCATTTATTTCTGCTCTGATTTTTATTATTTCATCTAATTATTTTGAGTTTCGTTTCTTCTTGCTTTTCTAATTCCTTGAGGTACATTGTTAGCTTGTTTATCTGAAATCTTACTTTTTTTATGTAAGCATTTATTGCTATAAACTTTCTTCTTCATACTGCCTTGGTTGTATGTCATAGGTTTTGGTATGATGTGTTTCTGCCTTCATTTGTTTCAAGAAATTTTTTGATTTCCTTAATCTCTTCTTTGACCCATTGGTCATTCAAGATCATATTGTTTAATTTCTATGTGTTTGTGTAATTTTGAATGTTTTGCTTGTTGTTGATTTCTAGTTTTATTCTGTTGTGCTCAGAAAAAATGCTTGATATGATTTTGATTATTTTGAACTTATTGAGACTTGTTCTGTGGCCTAACATATGGTCACTCCTAGAGAATGTTTCATGTGCTAATGAAAAGAATTTGTATTCTGCAGCTGTTGGATGAAATACTCTGGAAATGTTTGTTAGGTCTATCTGGTTTGTGGTGCCTTTTAAATCTGATATTTCTTTGTTGATTTCTTTCTCAGTGATCTGTACTATCCTGAGAGTAGGGTGTTAAAGTCCCCAACTATTATCGTGTTGGTGTCTATTTCTCCTCATAGATCTGACAACAGTTCCCTTGTATATCTTCGTGTTCTGGTGTTGGATGCATATATATTTATAATTGTTATATCTTCTTGCTGTATTGATCCCTTTACCATTATATAAAGCCCTTCCTCATCTCTTAATACAGATTTTGATTTAAAGTCTGTTTTATCTGATAAGAGTATAGCTAGTCCCAGCCACTTTTATTTTCCATTTGAGTGGAATATCTTTTTCCATACCTCCATTTTCAATCTATGTGTGTTTTTGTAGGTAAGGGATGTTTCTAGCAGGTAGTATATGGATGGGTCATGTTTTCTTATCCATTCAGCCAGTCTACATCTTTAATTGGAGCATTTAATCCATTACATTCTACGTTATTACTGATATGCGAGGTCTTATTCTTGTCATTTTGTTGGTTGTTTTCTGATTGTTTTGAGTATCTTTTGCTCCTTTCTTCCTCTTTTATTGTTTATTGTGATAGTTTGATGGCTTACTGTATTGATAAGGTTTGATTCCTTTCTCTTTCTAATTTGTATATCTACTCTACCAGTAAGTTTTATAATTTCAGGTGTTTTCATGATGGTTGTTATCATTCTCTCTCTTCTAAATGTAGGACTCCCCTAAACATTTCTTGTAATGCTTGTCTGGTGGTGATGTATTCTCTTAATTTCTGCTTGACTGAGAAAGACTTTATTTCTCCTTCATTTCAGAAGAATAGCTTTACTGGGTATAATATTCTTGGCTGGCAGCTTTTTTCTTTCAGTACTTTAAATGTGTCATCTCATTCTCTCCAGGCCTGTAGGGTTTCTGTCGACGAGTGTTCTGTTAGTCTAATAGGGATTCCCTTATAAGGGACTTGATGTTTTTCACTTGCTGTTTTCAGAATTATCTCTTTGTCCTTAACTTTGGGTTGTTTGACTACAATGCATCTTGGACAGGACATTTTTGGGTTCAATCTATTTGGATACCTTTGATCTTCCTGGATTTGGATGATCATATCATTCCCAAGTCTAGGGAAGTTTTCAGCTATTATTTTGTTAAATATGATTTAAAAATAACTCCTTAAAAGCAAGGAGTTCTTTATTGATATATTTAAGAACTTGAGAGTATTTTTACATGTGTAGTTCAGAGCTCTGTAATTCTGATATTTTTTCATTCAAAATATTTTAATATTTATTGTACATATGATGTTTCAATATGTGCATATACTGCACAATGATTCATTTAGGGTTGATAGCATAGTTTTATACCAGTTTTGCATAGAGGGGACCTGGCCAGTTGCTTCTCAGTTGGTGGGCGAGGTTGGGAAGCTGGCCTTCTGAGAGGGATCCCAGCCAGTGATTTCTTGGGAAGTAGGCAAGGCCTCAAGGTGGGGCTCCTGAAAGGGTTCCTACCAGGAGCTTCTTGGGTGGTGGGCAAAGTTGGGAAGTAGGCCTGGTAAAAGGAGGCCCATCCAGTTACCTCCCATATGGTGGTTGAGACTATTAGGCAGGCCTACAGGGAGAGGTCCTGGCCAACTGCTTCTTGGGCAGTGGGTGAGATTCGATGCAGGGCTGAATAGAGGAGACCTGGCCGGTCACTTCTCAGATGGTGAGCGAGGTCAGGAATTGGACCTGGTGAGAGGAAGCCTTTAGAGTATTCTTTCGGTGGTATCATTTCTTCTTGTGTATTTGTACTTCTAGTATTTTTTTGTTGATGTTTGGTCATTTGGTAGAGGTTTTGCTTCTTCTATTAAACTGAGGTAGGCTGTGGAGTGGCCTTGGCTGCTACTGTGGTGGTGAAATGTCTTTGTTGACACTAGGTGTGGTGGTGGTTATGGGTTATGTTAAACCACCTTGGGTTCTGTTCCAGAATCTGTGGTTGTAGAATCAGCTCCAGCTGTCTCACCTCAGTGGATCAGGCACTGAAGGCTGGCACTTCCCTCCGGGTCCTAGGAGAGGGGAGGGGTTGCCAGCGCCACATGGGTCTACTGGGCTCACCTCTCAGTGGGTCGGGAAGCAGTCAATTGTATTTTCTTTGTTTCTTTTTAAATCATGTACCCTCTGATAACCAGAAATTTCTATAAGCTGGGGTTTCCCTATGGCATTTTCCATTCACAAAGATTCTTAAGTTCAAACTTATTTCCCAAACATGGAAAAGGCAACAAAAATACAGCAACTTAGGAATATCTAGGACAAAGGTGTCCAACACCTGAAGCAGGTTTTCAAATGGCTGCCCTGCCAAATAACTTTTTTTCAGGTATAGTTACCTGCACACTTGTTTGAGTAACTCTCACGTGTCTGCCAAGCTCTTTCAGTGGGGAGAAAACTGCAAATGTTTAGTATTTACAGATGTGGATGAAAAGAAACGCACCATGTTCATTTCAAGCTTGCTTTTAAATACCTGTACTCCAATACCTCTTCCCTAGTACTGTATTCTAAAATATCCAGATTGAGGCTTCCTTTAGGGATGGTTTTCCCTCCGCACTAAATTTAAGGAGGTGCAAAAAAACTCAGGATTACAGATAAATAATTTTTGCACTATTTTGAAAAATCAAAATTAACTATTAGGAACAAATTATCGAGAATCTAAATAAAAGCAGAATCTGACCCTCCACTTGCATGACCTTGCTTTACTCTCCTCACCCTGATCGTGGCCCTGGTTCCAATCAAACTGTATTTACCAAACCCAGCATCAGGCCAAAGTTTCCTCACTTGATTCATTTAAATACTGCATAAAAATATTTACCTGAGTGCCCAGGACACATTGCCTCCACCCTAGAGCCCAAGGACAGGTAGGCCCCAGCAGTTTTGAAACTATTGGTTTAGAAAGGGTGGGAAAGGACCCCAGTAGAAAGAACAAGAACCCGGCCCCTGCTACCTGAAAACTGGGTGCTGCCTGAGCATGCCACTTACTGCACTAACACATCTGGGTATGGGAGGCACTGGAAAATGCTGTCCAAGTACCATAATTGCACAGAGGTGAAAGTGATGAGGTAGAGGGGCTACTGATTGTCCCCAGGCTGCCTGAGCTTCTGGCCACTGCCACCATCGAGACTGTCTTTGTCCATGGGAACCAAGAGCTCCCACACCAACGTGGCCTTCTGCTGGCCTGCTGAAGCTGCTGCTCTTTGCCTCTGTTTGGACAGAGTTTTGCCCTCCTCGTCTTTTCCTGATACAACCACCGAGATCATGGGACGAATCGCATCTAGAAAGAAGGAAAGGCAGAAAGAGAGACATCAGAGCATTGGAGGCCTGGGTGCATATGCAGAAGGAGGCCAGGGGCCGCGAACTGAGAGCAGCATAGACAAGGACACTCAGCTGTCCCAGAAAAAGGTAGCTCCCTGGAGTTCACTGGAACACCCGTCACCGTCCAAGCACTGACTGTGAAGTTATTCCCAGTCCTTGTTGACTCCCAGGCATCAGTAACTGGTATCATCATGACTTCGCCTGGGCTGAGGCTCCAGGCCTTGAGTGCTGTCGATGAAGCTGTTCGCCTCCTCATAGTCTGAGCTGTGGTAAGTGGTGATCCCTGGCAGGAACGAGAGATGGAGCCAGCAGCCAGATCTTATCCTCTTGTGGTGCCTGGTACCGGTGACAGTGGTGATAGCATGCCTGACTCAGAATCAAAGCATATGCACTACTCCTTAAATGCCTGCTGTTTTCTTTCATTGTCGCCAGTTAAGGTTCTTGGGACCTGCTGGTGCACGCATGCACGAGAAGACTGCCATAATTTAGGGACAGTGCACGCAAGAAGGATGCAGGTAGGGTGCAATGGAGTGTGTATGCAGAATAGGGTTCCAACTTGCAGCTTGGCTGACTGCATTCCATTTGATGGAGTTCCTGCCCAGAGAAACGGGCTTTGCTTGATTTTGCAAGCCAATTTGGGCACGTCGGGAGGAGGGAGGAAGGAGACCTCACACTGTCTGTTGGACAAGTTTGCAGATGTCTTTTAACCCTGCCCTCCATATCTAGCAGCCAATAATCCAGCACAGGCTAATAATTAAGCTAAAATGATTTGTTGGCAGGCGGCTTGCTTTGAGTATTTGCAATGATTGTTGAAATCAGATCCTTCCATCCTATTGGGAGCTCTGGGAGTGGGATCCTGGGGCTGGATTTGCCCAGCACTCAGGATTCTCAGATAGCGCCTCTTGAGAAAGCCCAAGTACTCCATATTTTTGGCAATGAATCCACGTCAGAATGCAAGTGTAGGGCCCTGTCCAGGACTTCGTGCATCCAAGAAACTGTACGGGCCCTAGACGTGAAGTGACGCATGCATCCTCTCTCTGCTATGCTCCACCCGGCGCTTCTGATTGCAGGTCCTCTACACGATTCCAGACGTTCCTTGTGCTGGGCTCCTGCTGTGGACCTGGGCGTGTTTCCACCTTTCCCCTGCATCCTCCTCCTTCCACTCACCCTCTCTGTTTCTAGAAATATCGTCCTGATCTTTTGCTCAGAAATAAATAGAATTTTATTGTCAAATAAAAGAGAGCCAGACCAGATTGAGGGCTTTATTGTTCTCCCTTCAAGATGTATTGTGTAGATGCTCCAGGAGATGTTAATATTCTGATTATTGAAAATAACTTCTAATAACGGGCCCCATGCTTGATATCATACTATGACATGGATTTATCCTATTTTTCCCTTTGCAACACCACCATTGTCTTCAGCACCATTTTATAAAAGAAATTAAACCATTTTCGTGGGCCCCTAAAGGTAACATGGGGCTTAGGCACCTCACCTACTGTGCCTAATGGATAAATGCCCCCTGCCTCATATTTCCACAAGATGGCTAAAAATTCAGCTTTAAAATGGTGATTGATCAATTTACTTTCAAACAGATGTCAGAGGACTTGTCTCTCTGACTTCTCAGACAGCCTCTCTCTGACTTCGACCCAGATACCTCCTCCTCAGTCGGGCTCTTGCTTTATTCTGCCCCCCCCCCTCTCTCTCTCTCGGCTAGTTCATGACCAACTTGCAGCCATATTACACGAGAGACCTACAAGGGTTTTAATCATGGTGTGCGGTAGAGTAGCTATAACATCTACAACAGCTCAGTGTTCTCTCACATCTCAGACTTCCACAGTGCACCCCAGTGTTTTCTGACCTTCATCACTCATAAGCACCTTAGGTGAGCGCTGCCCTGTGTGAGCACCAGACATGCTAGTATTTACTTAAACTTTTTGCTTTAAATAAAATTTAATTTTTAATTTTTAATTCACTCTTTGAAAACCTTAAGTACACAGTGGATCCTCATCCGAAGACAAAATAGCCACAAATCTCAGTCTGATGTAACAGATTTACATGATCAGGGACCCTGGAACCACAGTGCTGGATCTGAATCACGGCTTCACTCACTACTTGCTAGCTGGCTAATCTGGTGAGTAACTTAATCTCATTGTGCCTCGGTTTAATCATTTTGTAAAAGGACATGATCTTACCTAATTCACAGGGGTGTTGTGAGGATTAATGGAGGTGATAATTACAAAATTTCACTAATAAACATACCATGCAGCCTCACATTTCCTACTTCAGTCATTTTTATATTTTCTTACTCACAAGGGCCCAAGAGAGGAGAGAGAGAGAGATTGTTATCCGCTGGCAGTGTGTAACGAAGATAGGACATTTTCCCATGAAAATATTCCATGTGCTTCAGTCAATAAACCTATGTCGGCTGCTGCACGTATGAGCCCTGTGCCAAGGAAGTGTGCCAAAAGAGTGTGTGTTTCACCCAGCAGATAGATTTTCTTTCTTCGCCTTATGCATTTTATTCCCAGATACCAGAAAATAATAATGTAATAATACTTACCATGTATTAAGTGCCTACTCTAGACCCAACCCAAGGACAAGCATTATAAAAGTTGTAAGCAGGGGCATGACAGAGTCTGATTTACATTTCCATCCATGGATCACTGGATGCTGAGTAGAGAAGGGTCATAGGAGAAATAAGGCGATAGCTCAGCTTTAAGATGATAAAGGATAGTTCTTGGGCATGTTGGAGGAAAAGTGAAAGGATTGGGGATGTGTTTTTGAGGTGGAGTCAAGAGGATTTATGGATATATTGGATATTTGGAGTTGAAGAAAAAGGGCGAAACATCTATATACATTAATTCATTGAACCCTCATGAAACCCCAGTGATGCAGACATAGTGATTTGTATTTTATAGGTGAGGATGCTCAGTGTCAGACAGATTCATCCAGTGAGCCAGGCTTTGGACCTCTACTCCTAACTCTTGCCTCCCATTACTGGTGGTCCTTTCCTGCTCCCCACAATGTACATCTCTTCCTATTTTCTTTTTTTCTTATCGTCTTTCATTACTTTTTTCTCCTTCCCCTCTCTTCCTTGACTACGAATAGAACCCAAGGATCTCACTTATCCCAGTAGTGACAGTCAAAGGAGCAAGTGACCGAGTCCTGTCATGCTGATTCCCTATATACCGCAAACTGCAAGGGCCTTTCTATGCTCAGAGTCACCATGGAGACCATAGCTACTTCTATCGGCAGGCTACAAATATTCAAAGGGTCTGCCTCTTCACATATGCTGCCAAAATGGTTTAAAAAGGCAAATAACCAATTTCTAAATACATACAGAATGTTTGAAAGACTAGATCACCGCTTCAGAGCACACTCTCAATCTTCAGGGGGAAAAAAAGGATTCATGAGTTGTTCATCCTCACAAAAGGTCTCCTTGCCCTTCTTCCTGACAGACTCTCCAGGGTTTTTCTTTGTGATTGAACTTTCAGGGGTTAGGGTGGCGGAGGCTGTGCAGTTATGAGTCCCTGTGGTTCAGAAGGGTCCTCAAGTTCAGTGACCTGCATATCCATAGATACCGCAAATCTTGAATGGAACTTTTTGGCAAGTTTGCCCTTACTGGGACTCTTATACCATCTCCCTAATTTTTTTTTTCACTGGGGCCAATCCTGTGCTTGAAGCCCCATTTGCTTGTCCTAATAGTACTCCATTTCACCATGAGTACAGGTCTCTCTTGCCTAGCCAAAGATATTCCTTCTCAGACTAGCAAACTCAGCCCAGTGCTTATTTTTACCCAAGGATTCTTCCAACTTGTTTAAAGGCCTCCATCATTGTGTTTAATGAAAGACAAGCTTTCTGAAAATCATAAGGCCTGGACTAGTCAGCAACTAACTCTGTGAACATTGGGCCAATCCCTTATTTTTCTGGACATTGGTGTCCGCATTTGCAAGATGAAACATTTACACAAGAAAATTCTTAGTAATCATCCAGGGCAGCCTGCAATTCCACGATTCTATCACTCTATACTCAAAATAAACTTATCGAGCTTATAGGAATTTTCTCCTATTGCATTTTCTATATAAGATCCTATTAACACAACCCACCACAGCTCACTAAAATATTTGTTGTTCAGAGAAATAAATCTTTGGGGTTTTTGTTTGTTTGTGTAGAGGTAGGGCTGGGTCTGGAGCTCACAGACCCCTCAAGCCTATTCACAAACCCTTCACACGCAGGTCTATGAGCTAGGTAAGTGGCAAAAAGGTCCTTGCAGCCTTGGTTGAAGAAGGAATAGTCCTTATTCAGCACACACATGTCTAGGAGCTAAGCAGTACAAAGAGAAACTCAGAAACTCAACTGCTACTGGCAAAGTCCAAAGAAAAACTGAACAGCTGCCAGCAGAATAAATATGCTCTATTTCTAAACGTGAGCTCTGCTGGCCAGCTTCTGCTTCACAAACTAAAGAACACACAATGGCAACAAAGCTAAGAATATACATTGGTGCTCATGTGCACTAACTCTACCCACACACAACTTGTTTACAAGAAATGTGCTGCTTGACAGCCAACCAGACCTGAGCAAAAGGAGCCAGACTAAATCATCCAATTTTCCCCACAGGTTGTTTGTTTGTTTGTTTGTTTGCTTGTTCTGGCAACTGCCTGATAGGGGGATCTGAACCCCTAACCTTAGTGTTATAAGGCTACGCTGTAACCAAATGGGTTAATCAGCCAGCCCCAGACGATAAATCTTTTTTCTTCTTTTGTGACCGGTAGGGGATCGCAACCCTCAGCACGGTGTGGTCTGCAGCACACTCAGTCAGTGAGCACACCGGCCATCCCTATGTCGGATCCGAACCCGCAGCCTCGGTGCTACCAGCGCCACACTCTCCCGAGTGAGGCACGGAGCCGGCCCAAGACGATAAATCTTTGAATGCACCTGGGCAAAAGTTCTCCCTTCATATTTATTTCTTTAATGCCTGGATAGTGCTTAATATGGACAGGTATTGTTCGAAATACTTTCTGAATAGTAACTCAGTTATCTTCACTACGACACTATCAGGGAAAGACCCCAAGCAGTGTAAGCATTCTTTGATGTGCTAAGCATTCGGCAGTGTTTGGCACTTGGACTCTGACGTGGACTCATTACCAAAAATCTGGAATATTTGGATTTTCTCAAGAGGTACGTCAGGTTTGTTGCTAAGTATGTCTTACCACGTGGAATGCTCTGCAAACCCAGCCCCAACAACCCGCTCCAGGCGCCCCAGGGCGCATGCCGGGCTCTGCTTTCAATGCCCTTGCAGGAACTCTGAGCAAGCCCCCTAGCCAATCATTTCAGCGTGATTACTAGCCCACGCCGTGTGCAGACTGTAAAATAAAGGAGGGTTGGGCATGAGACATTCTGCAAACTGATACACAAGAATGTTGCCAATGGGAGGTCTCGATCTCCTCCACTACCTTCCCCTCTGCCCCAAATTAGCTTGCAGTCCAGCACAGGCCCTTCCTCAGGGTAGCCACTCCACCCGAGTAGGGAGTAGTCAGCTGGGCTGCAAGTTGGGACTCCCTTTTCACATGTTCATACGCCCCCAATTAGCACCTCTCTTCTCCACACGGCCCCTATTTTTCGACCCACTCTGGCTGCTTGCACGCCTAAGGAAGTCCCGCCCACATCAACTGGTGGTAGAAAGAAAGCCAATAGCCATCGTCTAAACAGAACCTGACAGAGAACCCCTGTAACCAATACCAAGCGCCAGAACAAAAACTAGCTCCACCTTCCTGCCGCAGCTCTAGCCTCGACTGGCACAGTTTGTAGAGGCGCACAGCATTCCAGCCATGGAGCGTAGGATCAACTCAGGCCACAGCTACCACGGCCTGGGTGTGTATGAGGTGGAAGTAAGGTCTAACCTTGATAGGGATACGGCACCAGAAGCAGAAGGCCTCATTGGCGAAGGAGCTTCAGGTCTGGAGGGCAACGAGAACCATGAAGGCGACGTGAACCACGAGGGTAGCAACGTTGATCAAGAGCCCAGAGAGCTGCAGCGGGAGGAACAGGCCCACATGGCTGCCCAGGGTCCACAGCACCGGAATAGGCAGCCACGATTCCAGACCAATAAGTTTACGCCGTTCCAGCTGCAGGAGCTGGAAAGTGTTTTCCGAGACACTCCGTACCTTGATATGCTCACAAGGTAAGTAGCTTGCTCCAGGAGGCGGCCGGTTCTCCACGAAGTTTGAATTCGTTTCCTGGCGCCTTTTTCTCTCGCCTGGCTCCCTCCATCCCCTCCTGAGACACAAGCCACTGGGGGTCCTCGCCTGCCTTTGTGCTAGGGCGGGGGTGGGGTGGTGGAGAAGGCCATCTGGTCATCAAGGTAAATATTTTCATGCAGCACTATATTTATATTATACATATGAATATTTAATATAATTATAGTACTAATGAAAATACTAAATATTATATTTACATTTAAACATAATAAACTATAATACAGTATTTTATTTCATGCAGTAAATATATTCAAAAGGGCAGTGGCCATTTTTGGTTTTGCTTTTTTGTTGTTGTTTTTTCACCGGTAAGGGGATCGCAACCCTCGGCACGGTGTGCCCCACACCACGCTCGGCCGGTGCGCACCGGCCATCCCTATATAGGATCTGAACCCCTGGCCTCGGTGCTACCAGCGCCGCACTCTCCTGCGTGAGCCACAAGACCGGCCCTGTTTTTGCTTTTTTTAGTTGTGGTAAAATACACCTACTTTAGGTACCTCATATAAGTGGAATCATACAGTATTTGTCTTTTTGTGACTGGCTTAATTCACTTAGCATAATATTCTCCAGGTTCATCCATGCTGTAGCAAGCATTAGAATTACTTCCTTTTTAAGGCTGAATAATATTCCATTGTATGTATGTACCACATTTTGTCTTTATCATTCATCTGTGAATTAGCGTTGCTTCCACCTCTTAGCTGTTGTAAATAATGCTGCTATGAATATGAGTGTATGAATATCTTAAGTCCATATTTTCAATTCTTTTGGATATATACCCAGAAATGGAATTGCTGAATCGTGTGATAATTCTGTTTTTTGTTTTTTGTTTGTTTGTTTGTTTGTTTGTTTTTGACCAGTAAAGGGATCGCAACCCTCTGCACGGTTGCTGGTCCACACCACGCTCAACCAGTGAGCACACCGACAATCCCTATACAGGATCCGAACCCACAGCCTCGGCACTACCAGGGCCGCACTCTCCCGAGTGAGCCACGGGGCGGCCCGTTTAACTTTCTCAGGAATGATCATACTCTTTTCTATAGCAGCTGTGCCATTTTCCCACTAACAGTCTGTGGGGGTTCCAATTTCTCCACATCTTTACCAACACTTTTTATTTTCTGGTTTTTGAACATTAACCATCCTAATACTGTGAGGTGCTGTCTCATTGTAGTTTTGATTTGCATTTCCCTGATGATTAGTGATGTTGAGCATTTTGTTATGTGTTTAGTGGCCATTTGTATATCTTCTTTGGACAAAGGGGTCTTTAAGTCCTTAGCACATTTTTAAATCTGGTATTTGTTGTTGTTGTTATTGAGTTGTAGGAGGTATTTCTATATTCCGGATATTAATCCCTTATCAGATATTTCTCCTGTGGATTGCCTTTTTATTCTGTTGATTGTGTCTTTTGATACACAGAAGTTTTTAATTTTGATATAGTCTGATTTATCTATTTTTTCTTTTAATTGCTTGTGCTGGTGGCCTGTTTTTGTAAATAAAATTTTATTGGAATGAAGATACAAATAATGAGATACCATCATCCAACTGCAGTACTAGATCCTTTCTTTATTTAACATTTTGATAATTTGTTCATCATAGCTTTTTGCATTGATTTTTATTTTTTAAATAGTGCATTAAAATAATTTTTTGCTACTGAGTTGGTAACACCACCTTAAATTTTGTGATGAGGACAAACCGTTTGTAAAGGAAGCCTGGAGCTGGGAATTACAAAAAAGTATAGTTGGGGGAGTTGAGAGAGGAGAAGGTAAATTTGAAAACAAGCACAAAATGTACATACTACATTTCATTTCATCCACAACTCTGCCTGCTAAACATTTGTGGGTTTTCTCTCCACAGAAGGGAGCTTGCAAGACGCATAGGTGACACTGAAACCAGAGTGAAGGTCAGTAACCCTGAAAAAAACCGTTTGGCACAACAGCCATTTTAAAATCTGCTTCAGGGTTTGGACATCTTTGTCCTAGACATTCGTAAGTTGGGGTGTTTTTATTGTCTTTTTTACATTGGCAAATAAGTTTTGAGCTTTGGAGTCTTTGTCAGTGGAAAAAGGGATAAGTAACTCCAGGTTATGGTTCTTTCCCTTTACCAGAGGGAACATGATTTGCTCAGGAAAAAAACAACAACAAACTTCTTCCCTATTATATGAATAAAATTGTAGAGGTACACCTACAATTATATAATTATAAAAGAAAAGAGTACACCTACAATCATATTATATATATTATAACATACAATATATACAATTGTATTAAATAAAGTTCAACTCCTGCTAAAACTGGTATCCTTTAGGGAGCACTTCTGTGTGGAGTCTGACCTTGGAAGTATTCATATTAATGCGGGGAAGGGCAGGGTCAGAAGAAGGTTCCATTGTACTGAATTACTTAAAGCCAGGCATAAGCACTTAGCTAAATGAGTGAATTGATAAATATTGGGATGAGGGAGTAATCCACACACAGAGCATACTATATGAGTAGTAATGTATGTTTAGTTAAGCTGAGATTAATGTGGAAAGATAGCTTAAAAGTCCACGTACCCGATCCTCCTTTTAAGTTTTGCTGAGGTGATATGGAGAGTGGCAGCCTTAAATTTTAATTTTCTGGAATACTTTGATGTGTCAACTCGAAAACATTGCTAAAATAGTTACATTATGGTTGAAATAGGAGGAAGGTTTGCCAGCTTTGGAAATTTGCATAAAGAATGAAACAAACAAAAAGAGTAATACTGAATGAATTTTAGGTGACCTAAAAAGGGTTAAAAAGTTAGAGAAAAATTATAGACAATCAAAATAGGTCTTGTAGATGTTATACAAATTCGACATTATGAAACTTATACTAAGCACCTAAGTGGGTATACTCTTGAGGAATTTCTAGCATCTAAGGATTTCGTTTTTCTTTTTGGTGGTACTGTTTTGAAGAGGTGGGGTTTACAGAATTTGTTTGGAGGTGGCCCTCATTTCAGGATAGATTTGTGCCTGTGTTAATTTCAAATACTTTTCACTCCTGAAGGCAGTGGTGACTAATTTGTAGGTCATGGATCAAATGGTGACTACTCGAGACCCCACCCCAAAATATAAGTTGTATCAAAGTGACATTTGCCAGAAAAAGAATGCAAAGAAAAAAGAGAAAGCAGGATGAGTCTATTATCAGTTTTGCTGCAGAGTGCATATGTGAGTTCAGTGATGGAAATGAGTGATGGGGTGGCCAAACAAAGCAGGCCACTACTGTTGGCACGCTAATGCCACAGGCAGGGCTCATAGTCAGGCCTGGCTCAGATGGGAGATGACAGGAAGTTGGGAGCATTTTCTCAGGCTGGAAAGGCAAACTCAGAGGAAAAGAAAAACTAACATTTGGGCGAGTCACTTTTGCTCCTCCCTGGGTTTACACGGTGTTCTCGCAATGGTGTTCTGAAGGGAATAAGAGCCACAAGAAACAAATAAGGGAAAAGACTGAATGTTCTCATCTACTTCCAAACTTGACAGAACGAATTTCCCCAAGAAACTTAATACACGGTTTTCCCCCTTTCTTTTGCAAATATAATCGAACTTTCTTATGAAACCAGTACCTGGAAAAAAGACCTACTATTGGCCTATAAGACAGTTAGCCCACTGTGTGCTTTGGTTATGTTTATGGAAATTTGACTAACAGTACATTCGAATCCCCCTAAAATGATGTCTATTACATTAGCCTTCTTTAGACTATTATTTACTCAGCAGTAAGACTGCAAAACCTTAGACGGGGGACTAAAAACAAGGTGTCAGGCAGGGAGAGAAGGCCCTTTGTGTCACAATTTGCAGTTTGGGAACTTCCAAAAGCATTAAATACAGTGTAACTCTATTAACTAAGACACTGAAGTCCAGCTGAAAGGTTATTTTATATTTGTCTGTTTGCATTTTAATAGTTGGCAGATATTTAGGGAGGAGCCGTTTTCTGACCCTTCCCTCTCATTGCTATTGACCATCTTCCTAAAATGCTGGTTCCACTTTCTTGCCTTAAGAACAATGGATGGGATTTGGATCTCTTGGTTGAGTAACAGGGCCTAGCGCACCCTGCCATGCTGGGTGACAGCAGCCCTAGGCCAGGATCCTGGAAATGCAGCTACAACAGAGTAAGCTGACCTTGTCCTGAGCCCAGGATTGTTTGGAGGGTGCAGCAAGTTGGAGAATGCAGAATTGACATTGGTGACAGGAGTAGGCCTATTTTCCCTAATCTCTCGGTTGGGCAAAGATTTCCAAGAGTTTTAATTTGGGTACAGTTGGTCTCAACTTTGCTTTAACACTACAGGCTAAAATACTACGGCAGTGTCCAGGCCTCCCTAGCCAGACCACCTTTTTAATTCTCAAGTAGTTTCTGAGGACGAATGGTCCTTTAGACATACTTGAAGAAAACATGTCTGAAAGTCCAATGTGCTCCTTCCTATTGATTATTTACTTCACACTCATCATGGGTTTTTCAAACAGGAAGCCATTCCCTTCAGCATAAATTCTAATGGGGCCCACTTTTTACCATGCCCAACTTCCCCCACAAACAAGGTGACACTATCCCTAGAGAGGAGTGGCAAGAGGCAGGTGGATAACTGGCAATCAGCTGTCAGAATACAGACCTTTCTTTATCCTAATGCGTGGCATTGAATTAATAGCAAGGACTGGGAACAACTCATAAGCTAGACCTCCATCCAATACCTGGAAGAAACCATTAAAGAATATTAAAATTGGGAGGAGAGAGACAAAGTAATGTCTATTCCAGAGCTTGGCAAATAGCCGGTGCTCACTAAATGGGAGCTGAGGAAGAAGGTATGGTGTTAAATTTCCTAAGGTGTTTTAGCAATAAGGAAATTGCTTCTCAAAAAGTAAATGTAAAAGATAGGTCACAAAAGAGAGAAATAGAGAGTAGCATAGTGGTTACCAGAGGTGGGAATGGGACAAGGGGGGTAGGGGCAGGAAATGTTGGTAGCTGCGGGATATGCTATAAAGCAAATGTAACTCACAGGGCCTGGTTTTCCAAAGCCTTGCAGTTTCAAATATTGACCTTGCAAGGGATGGGAAATTTTCCCCAGGCCATTGAGTCTCTGTTGCAAGATAAGAATTGTGACACAGCAAGGCTGCTGGGTCAAAGACAAGTTACTAATTGATATGTAAGGTTCCTAAAAAGCTGCTGGAGGGAAAATGAATGTTTGCTAAATCAAGACTTTGTAGCAAATTGCATTACAGAAGGTCACCTTGCTTGACTTACTGAATGCTACCAGCTTCTATTGTTAAACTTGTTAAACTGCACTTAGCAAAACCCCCCTACGTCTGTTCCTGTAACTTCTTGGTCTGGAGAATAAATGCAGGAAGCAAATCCCAATCATGGTTAATTTCCCAAATGGAAGGATGCCTCATGCTTGAGGGTCCTGGGATATTAATCCCTTTCTGGGGCTTCTCACTGCTCCAAAGAGATGTGCTTTGAGTAATCTTTGGTGGCTCCATCACCAGGGGGAAAAGGGCGACAAATCCACGGGAGGCAAAGCAGCAGGTAGCCTGGTACAAAGGTACAAAGGTCCACTTGGGTAGGAACAATAATTTCTGGTGTGGGTTCTGGTCATGATGGCAGAATAGATGGTCCCCAAAATCACTTTCTCCCAGAAATCAACCAATTTACAACTATAAAAATGTAACATCAGCCAAGTTGGGGCCACTGGAGCTCCGGTGAAGAGGAGGAGAGACCTACAGAGTTGATGAAGGTGGGAGAAACCACGATGAGAAAAAGAAAAATCTGCTCTGAGCATTTCGGGCCATGGCCACTTTAATGCTGGAGCTGATGAGCACTTGGAGAAAGAGCTGGCAGAATCCACAGCTGTGCCCTTCAGATGGAGTTACTTGGAGGTGGCAGGGGAGAAGAGGGTCTTGGTGGACTCCAGGACAGCAAGACCATGAATAGGGCTGCTGAGGAACCCATGCAGGAGCGAGGAGCCAAAACAGCTGAAAAAGTGGAGCCATGGAGCCATTCAGAGGCCAGTGAGTCAATGCAAGGGACTGGCACAGGGCCCATCCCTGGGGAAGTGTTTGGAGCACAGGAATGGGTGAGATGGGCCCACTGGGAAAACACTGGAACACAGCAAGGACAGCTGATCCACCCCCAATCGGCACAGGACCACTCAGAGGAGACTGGTGAGGAATGCAGAATTGCATGGGGTGCAGTCTGTTGAAAAAATTCAGGCCCAGATCAGAGTTTCTAAACAAGCCAGGTGCACCCAGTCTCTGGAAAGCCAGAAAGACCTATAAGATCAACCATTAAACCCTGAGCTGCACAAAAAGCCTTCCCTAGGAAAACAGTAGCAACACCACAATTTATCTTAACCACACAGCTCAAATACTGGTGCCCACAGGAAGTTCCCCCATCTTAGAAGTAAGCAGAGGTCAAAAAATTAGTTCTGTCCCAGGCACACCACCAGTGCCTTGGGGCCCACCGGGGGACATAACGCATGGAGCTGAGGACAGGAACCACGCCCACAACTACTCACACCACCAGGCACCTAGGGGCCTGCCCAGGAACCTGAGGCCTGAAGCCCTGGAACGAAACCCCCTTCCCACAACCAGGCACACTGCACCAGGTCCTCAGGGCCTACCTGGGGACGCAAGTCATGGAGAAGGGGACCAGAACCCCCTCCCACGGCCAGGCACACCTTGCCAGCACCTCGGGGTCTGCCCAAGGAACCAAGGCATGGAGCTTGGGACCGGACTCCCCTCACAAAATGAAGTGCTGCATCAGTACCTCGGGGCCTGCCTGGGGATCCGAGGCATGAAGCTGGGGACCAGACCACACCTCCCATAACCAGGCACTACACCAGTGCCTCAGGGCTCACCCAGGGACCCAAGGCTTGGAGAAGGGGACTGGACCTCCCTCCCACACCCAGACACACTCTGCCAGTGACTTGGGACCCACCCAGGAACCCAAGGCATGGAGAAGGGGACCGGACCCCACTAGCACAACCAGGTACTCCACACGAGCACCACGGGGCCTGCCTGGCTACTTGAGGTTGGAGAAGGGGACCAGATCTCCCTCCCATAACCAAACACACCATGCCAGTGCCTTGGAGCCTGCCTGGGGACCCAAAGCATGGAGAAGGGGACCGGAGCCCCTTCCCACAACCAGGCACAATGCGCCAGCACCCAGGTCCTGCCAGGGGAACCAAGGCATGGAGAAGAGGATTAGACCCCCCTCCCACAACCAGGCACACCATGCCAGTACCTTGGGGTCTGCTCAGGGACCTGAGGCTTGGAGTTGGGGACCGGGACCCCCTCCCATAACCAGGCACACCACCAGCACTGAAGGAGTATACCAAAAACATCACCTCCATGTGTGTGGCCCACCACAGCCACCACAATAACCATGGCTGCCACGAAAGCAGCTGGAAGCCACAACCAACACGCAGATGGTCCACCAACCACTGGAGGGCATTTTCACAAGGATAAGTCACCAGCAGAGATCAAGAAAAGAGGAGGATGTCTCTCTTCCGAAAGCCCATTTCAGAGTGACAGAAGAAGCATCTGCTCTATGATAATATTGGGGGACCTCATCACACCTTTCAGCATTGTACAGATCATCTAGGCAACAAATCACCAGAGTAACCATTATTCTTCCAGAAGGAGAGAAGAAATCTAGGGTAATTAGAGGGGGGAGGGGGAAGGGAGAAGGGGTGGGGTGATATTGGACAAGGGGCATAAAGAATAATTATGATTTGTAACAATATATATGCTAGCAATATTGATTTGATCAACATATCTCAATGTTGAACCCCAAAAATATGTACAATCATTTTGATTCAATAAAAATTTAAAAAATAAAAAATAAGAGAAGTTCTGGTGCTCTAGAGTGACAATAACTAATAATACTGTATATTTCGAGATAGCCACAAAAAAGGATCTTGAATGTTATAACCATGAAGAAATGATAAACATTTAAGTAAAAGATATGCTAACTAGTCTGATTAGATCATTATACCATATACGCATGCACTGAAGCAGCAAGCTGTATCCCATAAACATGTACAATGAAAAAAATTAATGTTTTTAAAAAAGGAAATATCTTCTCACGATGCATTTTATTTTTATTTCTATTTATTTTTTTTTTTTTGTACTGTAGTCCTTTGGTTTTATTTTCTGGGATAAAAAAGTATAGGAATAAATGTTTTTCAATAGTTTTCTTCATGATATCCTTTAAAATACCTTATGAAATGCTTATTTCATGTTTCCTACTTATCAGTATTCAGCAGTGTCACTGTCGGCCTTGATGAACTGGTTGAAAATTTCAGAGCAGAATGAGTAACTTTTGTGAGCCTTTCCTCAATCCCTGAGAATCATAATCATCCAGATATATTTTATCCTTTCATCATAAATCTCTGGAAAGTAGTCGTGTTCGTTCATTGTTTATAGGGCAAGGAGCAGTGTCATAGAGGGTTGATCCATGTAAATTGGCTTCCACCCGTAAAGAAATTTTCTGAAAATCACGGATGTAAGTCAGGAAAAAACCAAAGAAGGAAAATGACATAGACCATTCTGTTGCAGTAGTGATTATGTGAAGTGCATAACCTTTGTCCTCAGGGTTCCAGTGGAGTTTCTGTACTACATCAGTGCCAAAACTGCCACTGTGCAAAATTGACGAGCAAGTCAACACTGGAAGTTTGCCACAATAGAAAGTCCTAAACAACTCAGTACTCCAAGTACAAGGCCAGCCTTGTTTAATCTGATGATATGGTTCTCTTCAGGATTCAGAGCATGAACTTGCTTATAACGAACATAAATGGTAGCAATGCATAAAACTGCAGCGATATTTAGCATTGCCCCAAACAAACATTTTCCTGGAGCTACTGTACCAGTGTCACTGATATAAGGCAATGCAGGGTCGACATGGTGGAGTGTTATTGCAGTAATATATGAAAATATGAAAGCAGCAGATGTCCAAATTACAAGGGCTGAAGGAAGGAAACTGAGGCCTTGCTGAAACCACCACATTTCACACAAGACTTCTTATCTTGCTGACCCCGCCAGTGACCGCCGCGGGCCCAGAAGCCTGCCCGCAGGATGGAAACGGGGCGGAACACTCACGATGCATTTTAAAATCTCAGTGGCATATAAAGTTGCATGTTGTGTTTTTTCTGTTATGACATTAACTGTTCAATATACTAAACCAATCGTTTTTTCCCTCTCATTGTAGGTTTGGTTTAAGAATAAGAGGGCCAAGTGTAGGAGAAATCAGAGGACAGCAGAAATGCACCACCAAGTCTTCCCCTGGAACATCTGGTCATCATACTGTTGGATGGGCCCTAGAATTTATCCTTCTTCAGGAGCCAGATTTGAAATGGGTTCTTCTGGTGCTGCTGATACTGGGCTGCCATGCTACCCTTACCTCCTCCACACTTCTATTATCAATAAAGAGGTGAATTCTCAATACATTTGTTTCTGTGTGCCAATTGAGGTTAGTGGGGTACAGGTGGACATTTTTAAGGAAAACTTTGAAACAGAATAAAGGGGAGGTGACATCCATGAGTCACCATTAATAGGCCCTCACATCACAGTAGTTTCCTAAGTGCCATGACAAGTTTGCACTGACCCATACATTCTTCTCCATCATGCCATCCCCATCTCCATCCTTCAGAAGCACTAATATGAGCAAGAAGGGGCGAGGCCAGTCTGTAGTGAGAGAACTAGGTTTTCAGATGAGGCTGAGTTCCATTCATGCTGACAAGTTCAGTATACACACTACACTCTAAGAGAAACTTCCTAAGAGGCTACTGACAGGGTTTTATGAGAAGGCAGCCAAACATTCATGCAATATACTCCAAATTCTGTTTACTGTCCAACCTTTTCGGGGAGGACGTTGGAGCATAGAAGCCATTCTGACCCAAAGGTCCGGCTGCCTCAAAAGAAACACAAGAGGAGACTCCATCAAGACCAGAAATATGCTCTTCCTTTTCCCCCTCCCCAGGGCCAAGAGGTATATGGTACGTTCCCCAGCTCATAAGCCGACTAACGGTCCTTCGAATGTATTTTGTCCCCTTCACCATCCTCAAGAGAACACTGCTTCCCGCTGATTACACACTATAAAGGGGACTTTTGGTTTAGTGTTGCTCAAAAAAGAGTAAAGAGATGATTCTTGGGCCAGCCCCATGGCTCACTCGGGAGAGTGCGGCACTGCTAGCACCAAGGCCACGGATTTGGAACCTATATAGGGATGGCCGGTGCACTCACTGGCTGAGTGTGGTGCAGACAACACTGTGCCGAGGGTTGCGATCCCCTTACCGGTCAAAAAAAAAAACAATGGTTCTCTGAGCAGTCTTCTTCCAGAATTTAATACCATTGGAAAAAAGCAGTTGTACCTTGGCTTTGTTCATTTTATCTTTTTTGTGCGAAACTATCACCTCTCGCAGGGTGAGTTAGACAAAAGATTACTCAGAGCCCATGTATTCAGAATAATGAGAAACACGAAGGGACTGCACCAAGGGAAAACTCCTTCAAGTGAGGAGAGCCCAGGCACAGCCCCAAGTCAGTTTTTGCTCAGTTTTTATTATAAAGACAGGAAAGTTACAGAAGAAAAACAAGTGGTTAATCAATCATAGTGAAAACATAAACAAATTGGCTATGTGACAATGTTCGTTAAAGCAGTTGTAACCTAAAATAGCTGAAGCAATTTACCATCAAAAGGAGTCATGAAACTAAGCTATGTGGCATACAAAAAGAAGCAATGAGATAAACACCAAAGTGCCTAACTTCCCAAGAAACTCAAAGAAACAGCTTAGGGCAAGATACAGAATTTCCCCCTAACACTAACTAGCAGAATATCCTTGAAGATCCTTCCCATCATTTGGGTTTAGCTGCACCAAGTGCAACTGCCCCCAGAGCAATCACTTTTCACTGTGTTTCAATTCTCTTTTCTACATCAAAGGCTTTAGTCCTGTGAAAGTATTCTGGTCTTTCTTGATCTTAGCATTTCTACATATTTTCCTAAAGGGTTTGGCTTTGGCCCCCTAAACTAGAGGCTTTGGCCTCCTAAACTACAGGACTTTGGTCCAGGCTTTGGCCTTCTACAGTAAGGACTTTTGTCCTCTAAACTACATGTGTTTTATTTCTATCTCATTAATAACTTCTTAGTCAATATCCTCAATATGAAACTACCAGAATAGAAAATAATAATAATAATAATAATAATAATAATCAGTTTGGGGGAATAAAGAAGCCAAGCCCACTTCTTGAAAGCATTAAGTGCTTCTCAGTTGAACCTTTCTTTTTGAATAATCTTTAGTAATATGAGACTCCTTTATTTTTTATTTATTTTATTTTTAAAAGATGACTGCTAAGGGGATCTTAACCCTTGACTTGGTGGTGTCAGCACCACGGTCTCCCAAGTTTGCTAACCGGCCATCCCCATATAGAGATCCAAACCCATGGCTTTGTTGTTATCAGCACCACCCATCACTCTCCCATGTGAGCCATGGGCAGGCCCGAGACTCTTTTAATGGAGTTTTATGTGAAAAGTGATTACTTGCCACCACAGTCATGCAATGAAGTGATTTCAACGACTGCAGATAAGGTACGATGGTTACAGCAGAATGTCCTCTCATAAGTGTTAATCAAAGGTCAGTTTCATAGTGCTTATATGTTCCCAGTATGAAGGGAGGCTCTATTTTTTTCAGTAAGTATGCCATGGTGTCTGTTAATTTTTGTTCCTTTCTTCTTCCTTCCTTCCTCACTTGGGGTTGTCAAATGTCAGCAAACTGGTGGCATGTAATGTGGGCCTTTCACGGAGAGAAGGATGTCATTGCTACAACAGAGGCCCCAGGCCCTCTTGGGAGTCTAAAACATCCAAGAACGTACCTGTGTATGCCCATTGCCATTCTCACAGGCTGGTTTTGAAACTGAAAATTCTCGTCTCCCAGTGTTGACCACTTTCCTTTTCTTAAATATTAGGTTTCTCAATACTTTAAGCAGCCTCAGAACTACAGTGTCTGTACGAATAAGCTCTAGGACACCGTCAGACCCAGTCCTGACCCCTTTTCTGCTCTGGCCACAGACGAAACTGAATGCCAGAGAGTGCTCTGCACAAATCCCTCCGTCAATCTTCACATCTCGTCTGACACATACCAACAAAGAACATTTTTTTTCATGCTCAAGCTGCCTGGAAGAAGAAAAAAAGAGAGAATGCCTTTCCCAGAAGTGGATGATGTTTTCTAGAGTCATATACACTATTTTTTTTTTAACGTGTCTCTACTTCTTTCATGTGCCAGACATATTAAGGCAGTGTGGTGGCATGAGGTAGAAGAAATAAGCAAAACTTCTCTACAGATCATAATTTACCCACAGTCTAGGTTTTTAAAGACAGATCTTCTAAAATTAATCTCACAGAGAGCATTTTTCTTAAAAGTACATTTCATTCTGCCATTTACAGCAACATGAATAAACTTAGAGAAAATTACGTTAAGTGAAATAAGCCAAACACAGAAAGAGAAATACCACGTCTTCACCCATTAGTGGGAGCTGAAATAAAGAAAGAAAGAAAAGAAAGAAAGAATCACAATAATACATTGAACATTCAAATAAAAGAGAACAGAACTGTGGTTGTTAGAGGTGAGAAAGGGGGAGGGGAGAGAGGGCTTAGTGAGAAATTAGTTAAGGGTCACAGAGATTATGTTTTGTGAACCTGAGTATACTAATTATCCTGGTTTGATCACCACATATTGTACACATGTATTGATATTCAATTCTGTACCCCACAGATATATGTAATCATTTATGCTTCGATTTTAAAAACTGTCAAAACAAACAAACAAAAAAGTACATTTGAAATATTTCAAAGGCATAAACCAGAAATTAATTGTTCTAATACAAGGAAATTTCTTTGATTTATTAAAAAAACTTTAGAAACTGTCTACCAACAAATATGTTGACCCAAGGTAGGTTTCCGTTGCGGATATTAGTTTTGGCTGAAAAATTATAAATATAATCTTGTGAGGAGTGCAGCAGCTTCAGCATTTTATAGTAATCTAGCAGTTTCTGGGTGTGGTCTTGCCTTCTAAAGTTTTCTACAATGAATAACACATGCCAGTACGCTTTCAAAAGAGGTTGCTAGTCAAACTAATTAGGAAGAAGTTATTAACAATTTGGAAGGGAAAAATCCTTTTTTGATTAAAACTTGACTTATATAACTTTGGTCTTGATTTAAACAAATAGAATGTAATCAGAACCTTGAAGATCTAACTTGTAAGTGCCTTAGAATCAAAATTCTTAGCAACCATTTTAACTACAGGTACTTAGAAACAAACGAAAGGGGGAAAGAAAGGGGCAGAAATAATTCTTTTTTGGGCAATACAAGCATGTGGTCTCTCCAGGTAGATGTAAAAAGTGACATTTTAAATAAAGAGAATTATGGGCCGATCATGTTGCGCACTTGAGAGAGTGCGGGGCTGGGAACGTGACACCGATCCCGCAGCGGGTTCGGATCCTATATAGGAATGGCTGATGCACTCACTGGCTGAGCGCTGGTCATGAAATAGACAAAATATAAATAAATAAATAAATAAATAAATAAATAAATAAATAAATAAATAAATAAATAAATAAATAAATAAATAAATAAATAAATAAATAAACAAACAGAATTATTATATAAATGTACACAAAGTAGGGGAATGGAGTTGTTCTGAGTTGTTTTCAAAAGAACAAAAATACATTTACCTGTGTTCCAACTGGCTGAATCCGTGTCTAGAGTTGCCCCAAAAGTTGCAGCAGGGGAGTTCTCACAAGGGACTGCCCCGAACAATCCCAAAATGGGGCCAGTTGGGATTCCAAAGAAAGAAGCTCTAAACATTAGGGTAATCAGTCCAAAGCATTTATTAGGGGAACCTACATACAGAGAGGGCTTCAGCTTCCTCACGCTGGACAGAGACAAGAGATGCTCTACCAAGTATGGCCTAATTGAGGAGGTTGGGTTATGGAGTTTATATGAGGGTTTAAAGAATTTGGTTCAGGGTTGGGGCTAGTTTCTGCTGGTTTAGTGACATGTTTGGTCTTTTGGTGTTTCAGGAAACAACCTAAACATGTTGATCAGTGCCTGGGAAGGTTCAAGGCCCTGACTTGGGTTCAAACCTGCAGGGGGAAATATACTGCTGGCGAGGTCACAAGGCGGTCAAGGCCCTCTGTGTTTCTCAGTTAGGACAGAGAAGGAAAGGGGGTTGCCTAGGGGACCTTACAACGGAATTCTCATCATGGGGTACAGTACTCGTAATTGGGCATGCTCTGAGCATACATATGGTTGTGCTGTTTTGCAACATGTTCATTTGGTGCTGATGTGACTCCTCTAGGAAAAATGGCTATCCTGTAAGTAAAATAATGAAGTTAAAATTGAGCCCTTCACTGGATTTCCTGTGACCAGTTCAAGTTTATTTCATTTCACTTGGACATGGACTGGGGTTCTCATATCTTAAGGGGACACCCTCTGTAGCAGGTTGCTATGATAACATAACCCTCATCATATACCCCTCATCCTAAGAATGCTGCATACATTAGTTATATTAGGGGATTCATTTGAGGCTTTTCTTACACTCCCTCTCATTAAGCCAAGACCGTAGGGGTGTCCCAGGAGAGTGAATCCTTGCCTCAGCCACATCCTCTTAGCAGACGGATGCTCATTTTCCACTGTGGAACTCACATAGGACCACAATCATTTAGCAAGAGAGACAAACATTCACGGGCCATACTATAAAAAATTGCCAACAGCAGAGAACCAATCCCATCATCACATGCTGCTCTTACAAGCAAAGTGTGCTTTGTCTTCTGGCACACACCCAGCTTAAAGGAAAAGACTATGATAGTTGGGGAGGCTGTGGAGGCCCCATATGTCTCTAACAAGGACAAAGATCCCCACTTGCAGCACCAGTGAATCCTACCACGACTGCCTGACCCAGTACAGGGGCTACGGAGGGACCCAGCAACTCTCCCGGGGGCACAACAGCCCACCCACAGCCCCAGCAACCTTGCATGGGGCAGCCTTCCCTAAGTGAGGAGCTTCACAGTGACCCAGTGCCTCTCTTGGGGTTACAGGGGCCTGCACATGAACTGCAGTGGCCTTGCTCAGAGAGGCCCACTTCAGCCAAACAGCTGCATAGAACCCTACTATCACTCTAGGGGGTGCAGGATCCCACCCACCGCCACAGCAACTTTACCCAGAGTGGCCCAATCGGACTGAGGAGCTGCAGAGAGAACAGATATCTCTCTTGAGAGCACAGGGCCCCACCCATGACCACAGCAGCCTTGCCCAGAGTGGCCACTCCAGCTGATCAGCTACAGAAGGCCCCAGCATCCTTCTTGGAGACACAGGGTTGCACCCACAAATCCAGAGACCATACCCATAGTGGCCCACTCCTGCTGAGGAGCTGCAGAGTGACCCAGCATTCCTCTTGGGGACAAAGCAACCCACCCAAAACTGCTACCACCTCACCCAGGGTGTCCCACTCCAACAGTGGTGCTGCAGAGAAACCCGGTTTCCCTCTTCAGGGTGCAGGGCCCCACCCATGAATCTAGTGATCTTACCCAGGTTGACCCAGTTGGACAGTAAAACTGCAAAGCACCCAAGCATCTCTCTTGTGGGCATAGGATTCCACCCAGCTCTCCAGCAACTTCACTCAGTGTCTCCCACATTAGCTGTGGAGCTACTGAGAGCCCCAACTCCAACTTTGAGGGTACAGGGCCCAGCCTGAAGACCCAGTGAGTGCAGTGAATTTCCCAGTGTACCTGAGGAGCTGCTGAGCACCTCATTTTCTCCCTCAAAGCCCAAGATCCTAATCTCAATTCCCAGAAATCTCATCCAGGGACACTTCTCTTAAGCTGAGGAGCTTCATAGCACATCAGTACATCTGTCAGGGACAGAGCATGATAGCCAGGGTTTCAGCCAGCCCACCCAGGGTCACCCACTTTAGCTGAGGAGCAGCAGGGTACACCAGTGCTTCTCCCAAGAGCTTGAGACCTCAACCATGACCCCAGCCACACAGCCCAGTGTCACTCACTTCAGCAAGGAACTGCTGAGGACCCCAGTGCCCAGGCCACAGAGGCACTCACAGACAAGTCTTACATTGAATACAGTCAAAGTATTTATACAGAAACTACACTACTACATCTACCTGGAACAAACCTGAAACACCCTACACAACTGTCACCGTAGAGCATATCTACAGGAGGGAGTCTCTCCCCCTCAAAAGCTATTCCAGAATATTAGAAGAAGCAATTGCTTTGCCAGATGCCCAGACATCAACATAGGTGTGCTGTATTGAATGTCCCCCCCAAACTTAATCCCCACTATATCAGTGTTATAGGGTGGGAAATCCTATTATGGTAATTGAAAAGTGGGACCTTGAGGAAGTGATTAGATTGTGAGGACCATGCCCAAGTAAACCGATTAATGCATTGATGAATCAATGGTGGTCATGGGCATGGTACTGAGGGCTTTAAAAGAAGAAGGAGTGAGGAGTTAGCTGTCTCTCTACTCCACCATTCTCACTATGTGACATGCTGCATTGCTGTAGAGTCACCTCACCAGATGTGTTCCCTAGACTTTGGACTTTCCAGTCACCTAAACTGTAAGCAATAAATTTTATTTTCTCACAAATTACTCAGTACCAAGTATTTTGCTATAAGCAACAGAAATGGACTAATACAGTAGGGATACTAGACATAGGAAAAAGCAAGAAAATATAACACCCTCAAAGTAATACAATAATTCTCCAATGTCAGATCCCAAAGAAAAGGAAACCCATAAAGTCCCTGAAAAGGAATTCCAAACAATAATTTTAAGGGAACTCAGTGAGATGCAAGAACATTCAGATGGACAGCAATAAGAAATTAGAAAAAAAATACGGAGAGTTTCAAGATGGCGGCGGTTGCGGCGGCTCGCGCGGAGTAGCTCAGGTGTAAAAGGCGGCCACTGGGCCTCAGGCAGCCGGGAAACTTGTGGGCCTTCCTCTCACCATCTCTTAAGGGAGGACCGCAGCTGCTGACCGGTCGTGGGGGCTGACCGCCACTTTGCCCCCGGCAGGAGAGGCTGCCTCATTTACAGGCAACAGCTTTGAAGTGTGGAGCAGGAAAAGAACTGTTTCTTAGCTGCAAAAGCGAGTCTTGAAACAGGGAACACGGCGCCAGGGCTGCTGTGGATGCAGCCAGGATCCCGGAGTCTGGGGCCGCACTGAAGGCGGCCAGCTGCCCTATTCAGGATTCGAGGTTTCAGGCCGGCATTAAAAAAGATTCCTGGGAGTGCCCAATCCGCGCCACGACTGAACAGCCCGAGGCGGCAGCGCCGAGAACACGGAAGGCGACAAACCAGAGACAGAGAGCGAACACCCGACCTGGCACAGCACTGTGAGTGATCCCTGGCACAGCTCTGTTTGGGGGGTGGATGCCCACCTGGCTCCCGCCTGCACCACCAGGCCACTCACTGCCCTGGTGCTGCCTCCATTTTCCCAGGTGCGGGCAGCTCTGCCCTGCTCGGCCATCACTGAGCCCTCCCACTTGCTTGGCCTGGCGCGGGGCTTTCCGGAGCCTGCAGACCGGCCTCCGCTCTCACTCCCTCCGTGGTTCTCTGGCGGGGCTGGGGGCGTGGGGCGTCCCCGACCAGTGTTGGGAGGACAAGGAAGTACAGGCGGGCCGACTGTCACTCCACCACACCCTGGACTCCGGCCCCGGTAAACTTCCTGTTACTGGGAGGCAGATACCATCTCTGCGACCACGAGTTTGGAAAAAAGCCTAACGAATTTCTGGTTGGGAATAGTGTGGTAGGAGAGTTCCCAGATCCGCTTGAACCTGCCGGAGAGCAGGCTGCAGGAGGGCGCTAGACTCGGTTTATACCGGGGGGATACAAAGGTGAACAAGACCCGAGAAAGATCTACACAGTGCTACAAAGGCACCCAGAGAGACCGGTCATCTGTGCCTAGCAGAAACCTGGTAGACTTCCTGGGCGAGGCGGTGCTGAGCAGGGTCTTGAAGGCCCAGCTGATAGATGAGGGGTGCAGAAGACGTGTCCCAGCCCAGCACAGTGTGCACAGAGGGGGGAGACGTGCGGCCAGGGAGGCGGAGACTCGACAGAAACCACACACCCGGTGGGGTCGCCACTGCATGATCTAACAGCCTGGGCCAGAGCACACGGAACGGGGAGAAGTCCTGCACAGGAAGTGAAAGCTCAACAGAGATCACACACCCTGTGGTACGTGATCCACCAGCCCAGCAGAATCCAAGCTGACCAGAAAGGTGGCTCCCCGGAGAAGCCCAAGACCCGAGGCAACGACACACACAAGGCACTAGAGGCCAACTGAGCAGTCACGGAGGGAGCCATACCAAATTAGCAACCACAGCAACATCCTAGTTAGTCATTAGTCTCAAACCGGTGGACTGCAAAACCCCCTGCCACAATGAATAAACACCAAAAAAAAGATACCAGAAATACAAAAAATCAAGAAAGTACACCACCAAAACTTAATAAATCTCAAACTCTAGATCCTATAGAACAAGAAGCCCTTGAAATAACTGACAAGGAATTTCGAGTGATAATTCTAAGGAAACTGAATGAGATATAAGAAAACTCAGCTAGATATCATGATGAAATGAGGAAAAGTATACAGGACCTGAAAGAGGAAATGTACAAGGAAATCGATGTCCTGAAAAAAAATGTAGCAGAACTTGCTGAACTGAAGAAGTTATTCAGCGAAATAAAAAACACAACAGAGAGTTTAACCAGCAGGCTTGACGAAGTTGAAGAGAAAACCTCTGAACTTGAAGATGGGCTGTTTGAAATAACACAAGCAGACAAAAAGAAAGAAAAAAGAATCAAGGACATGGAAGAAAATCTGAGAGAGATATCAGACAACCTCAAGCACTCAAATATCCGAGTCATGGGTATTCCAGAAGGGGAGGAAAATGGAGATTCCATTGAAAACATATTCAACAAAATAGTGGCAGAAAACTTCGCAGGTATAGGAAAAATCACAGATCTTCAGATCCAGGAAGCTCAACGATCTCCAAACGTATTCAACCCAAAAAGGCCTTCTCCAAGACATGTCATAGTCAAACTGGCAAAACTCAGAGACAAAGAGAGAATCTTAAAAGCTGCAAGAGAGAAGCGTCATATCACCTATAAGGGAGCCCCAATCAGATTAACATCAGACTTTTCATCACAAACCCTAAAAGCTAGAAAGGAATGGGATGATATTTTCAAAATACTAAAAGACAAAGATTGTCAGCCAAGAATACTCTACCCTGCAAGGCTATCCTTCCGAAATGAGGGGCAAATAGTATATTTCTCAGACAAACAAAAACTGCGGGAGTTCACTACCACACGACCACCCTTACAAGAAATCCTCAAGGGAGTACTGGGTTTGGTTCCTGAAAAATAACTACCACTGCCATAAAAACCCAAGAAAAATCTAAACCCGCTAGTATAATAAAAATGGCATTCATGAAGAGAAAACAAGCTAACAAAAACACTATCTACAACCTAAGGAACCAACAAACAAAGAAACCAAACAGTAAATCAGAAAGCAAGGAACAAAAGAAACCTAAGACAACCAAACAACCAATAAAATGCTAGGAATAAATCAACACCTTTCAATAACAACTCTTAATGTAAAAGGCTTAAATTCCCCAATTAAAAGACACAGACTGGCTGACTGGATCAAAAAGCAGGACCCAACTATATGCTGCCTACAAGAGACCCACCTCACCCATAAAGATTCACACAGACTAAGAGTGAAAGGATGGAAAAAGATTTACCATGCAAACAGAAAAGAAAAACGAGCTGGAGTAGCTATTCTTATATCTGACAAAATAGACTTTAAACTAAAAACCATAAAAAGAGACAATGAGGGACACTACTTAATGATAAAAGGACTGATGCATCAAGAAGACATAACAATCATAAATATGTACGCACCCAATGTTGGAGCAGCCAGATTTATAAAACAAACTCTATTAGACCTAAAGAAGGAAATAGACACTAATACCATAATAGCAGGGGACCTGAACACCCCACTGTCAATATTAGACAGATCATCTAGGCAAAGAATCAGTAGAGAAACACAAGATCTAAACAAGACTCTAGACCAATTGGAATTGGCAGATATCTACAGAACATTCCACTCAACAACCTCAGAATATTCATTCTTCTCATCAGCACATGGATAATTCTCCAGGATAGATCACATAGTAGGTCACAAATCAAGTCTCAATAAATTCAAAAAAATTGGAATTATCCCATGTATCTTCTCAGACCACAATGGATTAAAACTAGAAATTAATAACAAACGAAACTCTGGAAACTATACAAACACATGGAAATTAAACAGCATTCTACTTAATGACATATGGGTCCAAGAAGAAATCAAGCAGGAAATCAAAAAATGTATTGAAACGAATGAAAACAATGATACATCATACCAAAACCTGTGGGATACTGCAAAAGCAGTATTGAGGGGAAAATTTATTGCATTAAACACTCACTTCAGAAGAATGGAAAGATGGCAAGTGAACAACCTAACACTTCACCTTAAAGAACTAGAAAAACAAGAACAATCCAAACCTAAAGTTAGCAGACGGAAAGAAATCATTAAGATCAGAGCAGAACTGAATGAAATTGAAAACCAAAAAACAATTCAAAAGATCAACGAATCAAAAAGTTGGTTTTTTGAAAAAATAAATAAAATTGACAAACCATTAGCATGGCTAACAAAAAAAAGAAGAGAGAAGACTCAAATAATAAAAATTAGAAATGAAAAAGGCGATATTACAACTGATTCATCTGAAATACAAGGAATCATTCGAGACTACTATGAACAACTATACGCCAACAAATTTGAAAATCTGGAGGAAATGAATAAATTTCTGGACACACACAAGCTCCCAAAACTGAACCGTGAAGACGTAGAAAATTTGTATAGACCAATAACAATAAAGGAGATTGAAGCTGTTATCAGAAGGCTCCCAACAAAGAAAAGCCCAGGACCAGATGGATTCACAGCAGAATTTTACCAAACATTCAAAGAGGAATTGAAACCGATTCTTTACAAACTATTCCAAAAGATTGAAACGGACGCAAATCTCCCAAACTCATTCTATGAAGCAAACATCATCCTGATACCAAAACCAGGTAAAGATATAACCAAAAAAGAAAACTACAGGCCGATATCCTTGATGAATATAGATGCAAAAATCCTCACTAAAATACTAGCAAACAGAATACAGCAACACATACGAAAAATTATTCATCACAATCAAGTGAGATTCATCCCAGGGATGCAAGGTTGGTTCAACATACGCAAATCAATAAATGTGATACACCATATTAATAAACTCAAACACAAGGACCATATGATCATCTCTATAGATGCTGAAAAAGCATTTGATAAAGTTCAGCACTCATTCATGACAAAGACCCTCTATAAGTTAGGTATAGAGGGAAAGTATCTCAACATAATTAAAGCCATATATGCCAAACCCACTGCCAATATCATCCTGAATGGGCAAAAGCTGAAAGCTTTTCCTTTAAGAACAGGAACTAGACAAGGATGCCCACTCTCACCACTCCTATTCAACATAGTGTTGGAAGTACTAGCCAGAGAAATCAGAAAAGAGAAGGAAATAAAGGGTATCCAGATTGGAAAAGATGAAGTCAAACTGTCCCTGTTTGAAGATGACATGATCCTATATATCGAAGAGCCTAAAACCTCTACAAAAAAACTGTTGGAATTGATAAATGATTTCAGCACAGTAGCAGGATACAAAATCAACACACAAAAATCAGTAGCATTTCTTTTCTCCAGTAGTGAACATGCAGAAGGAGAAATCAAGAAAGCCTGCCCATTTACAATAGCCACCAAAAAAATAAAATACTTAGGAATTGAGTTAACCAAGGAGGTGAAAAATCTCTATAATGAGAACTACAAACCACTGCTGAGAGAAATTAGAGAGGATACAAGAAGATGGAAAGATATTCCATGCTCTTGGATTGGAAGAATCAACATAGTGAAAATGTCCATACTACCCAAAGTGATATACAAATTCAATGCAATCCCCATCAAAATTCCAAAGACATTTTTCTCAGAAATGGAAAAAACTATCCAGACATTTATATGGAACAATAAAAGACCACGAATAGCCAAAGCAATGCTGAGCAAAAAAAATAAAGCTGGAGGCATAACACTACCTGACTTTAAGCTATACTACAAAGCTATAATAACCAAAACAGTATGGTACTGGCATAAAAACAGACACACTGACCAATGGAATAGAATAGAGAATCCAGAAATCAACCCACACACTTACTGCCATCTGATCTTTGACAAAGGCACCAAGCCTATTCACTGGGGAAGGGATTGCCTCTTCAGCAAGTGGTGCTGGGATAACTGGATATCGATATGCAGGAGAATGAAACTAGATCCATACCTCTCACCGTATACTAAAATCAACTCAAAATGGATTAAGGATTTAAATATACACCCTGAAACAATAAAACTTCTTAAAGAAAACATAGGGGAAACACTTCAGGAAACAGGACTGGGCACAGACTTCATGAATACGACCCCAAAAGCACGGGCAACCAAAGGAAAAATAAACAAATGGGATTATATCAAACTAAAAAGCTTCTGCACAGCAAAAGAAACAATTAAAAGAGTTAAAAGACAACCAACAGAGTGGGAGAAAATATTTGCAAAATATACATCTTACAAAGGATTAATATCCAGAATATATAAGGAACTCAAACAACTTTACAAGAAGAAAACAAGCAACCCAATTAAAAAATGGGCAAAAGAGCTAAGTAGCCATTTCTCTAAGGAAGATATCCAAATGGCCAACAGACATATGAAAAAATGCTCAACATCACTCAGCATCCGGGAAATGCAAATCAAAACCACATTGAGATACCATCTAACCCCAGTTAGGATGGCTAAAATCCAAAAGACTATGAACGATAAATGCTGGCAAGGCTGCGGAGAAAAAGGAACTCTCATACATTGTTGGTGGGACTGCAAAATGGTGCAGCCTCTATGGAAAATGGTATGGAGCTTCCTTAAACAATTGCAAATAGATCTACCATACGACCCAGCCATCCCACTGTTGGGAATATACCCAGAGGAATGGAAATCATCAAGTCGAAGGTATACCTGTTCCCCAATGTTCATCGCAGCACTCTTTACAATAGCCAAGAGTTGGAACCAGCCCAAATGCCCATCATCAGATGAGTGGATACGGAAAATGTGGTACATCTACACAATGGAACACTACTCAGCTATAAAAACGAATGAAATACTGCCATTTGCAACAACATGGATGGACCTTGAGAGAATTATATTAAGTGAAACAAGTCAGGCACAGAAAGAGAAATACCACATGTTCTCACTTATTGGAGGGAGCTAAAAATTAATATATAAATTCACACACACACATACACACACACACACACAAACCGGGGGGTGGGGGAAGAAGTTATAACAACCACAATTATTTGAAGTTGATACAACAAACAAACAGAAAGGACATTGTTGGGGGGGAGGGGGGAGGGAGAAGGGAGGGAGGTTTTGGTGATGTTGAGCATTAATCAGCTACAATGTATATAGACAAAATAAAATTAAAAAAAAAAAAAAAGACAATTGTCTTATCTGACAGAAAGAGAGGAAAGTTTATTCTTACATGTCCTATTTATCCAGGATGTGTTCTATTAATGTGGGTGAGACTCATCCAGTTAGTTGAAATCCTGAATAGAACCAAAGGGCCAACCTCCCCACAAGGAAGAAGGGACTCCTTCTGCCTCACTGCTTTGGAGCTAGGACCTCAGTTTTCTCTGATATTCTGACTGAAACTTTACCATAAGCTCTCCTGGGTCTCCACCTTGCCAAGTGCAGATCTTGGGACCTGTCAGCCTTCAAAATCACTTGAACCTATTCCGTTACAAAAACATCTCTTCATATCTATCAGTCTACCTATCGATGTATCTATCTATAATTATGACCAAGGATCTGAACTGCCGTAAGAGAATACCAAGGTGTCGCTGTCAGGGGTACAGCCACCAGATAGGGAGACAGAGATTGATATATGTACAACCTAAATGTGCCGTTTATCTGGAGAACCATGACTAATACACTCAGTCAGCCAGCATGTATCTTTGGAGTTCCTTTATAGTGCTCAGTTGTCAGGCACTGTGGTTAAGGAAAGCTGAATAAATCAAGTGTTCAATGTCAATATACTTACAACTTAGTTGAGACGATAAAGCATACCCACACAAAAAGGTAATAAACAAGTCAGACCAGGGGAGAAACACTTCCTCACTCAAAATAGTAGGCAAATTTAAATTTGCGCTGGGACTATGCAAGTGTGGCCAAGTGAAGTCTCTTTAAGAAAAAAGAAACCAACACTACCTTGGGGATGCAGAGGAGGCAGTAGGAACTCAGGGCCATTCCCAAGCCAAAGTCCATCCTCCAACACTAAAGACCATGAACCCTGAGTACTGTGCTGGTCGGGCCCAGCAGGGTGGATCTCTCAGAGTCATGATGTCACAAAGACCTCTCAGAACATCCTGGCCATCCTTGAGCATGTGGGTATGCCACACATTCGATTGCCTCATTGAATAGTGCCTTGTGCAGAACCAAAATATTGTGGAAAATCTGTCCCTCTGGTGGCTGATCTCCTGATGGTGATGCCTTGGTGCTCTCCTATCATAGCTCAGATCCACAGTCATAACTGCAGTGGGCTGCTGCTATGAACACAGGCTGAAAACTCCAGTGTTGCTTTAGGGACCTGGCTACCCAACCCCAAATATGAATACCAAGGAAAGAGTGGGCTTCTGGGGGATGGCAAAGCTGTTTTCTGACTTCTAGGCATGAAGTGCATTAGGCATAGAAGAAAACTCTGTCTGCTGAATGAAGCAAATGCTCCCAAGCCAGACAGTGGGTAGATGGCTTAAAGGCAGGGGCACAAACACAGGGAAATTAAGTTTGCTGTCTTGGCGAAGTAATGCTTATGATTCCCATTGTATTCCCCACCTTCTCTCTATTGTCTTTAGTGACATATGTGTGGGTCAGTAATGGCCCTTGCATATTGTCCTGGATTGGACCCCATGTTGTTTACTTTTTCATGGCAAACTAGAGATGGGCCCAAAGCTTCTGGAGCCAAACTCAAATTTTCACGTGTAATTGATTTTTAATACACTTCAAATAAGCACATTTTTAGTCCTCTAAGCCTGCCTACTGTGCATACCCTGTGAAACTGCACACAACATTTGCTAACCATAGATAAGAGAAATCCTAAAGCTCTAAAAGACTACAAGCCACAGATGTCCTTCTGGGCTCTCTGATCCAGATTCTCTCCACTTGGTTGCTGAGAAAGCCCCCTCTCTGATTTCTCCTTCTCCCCCAGGAGATCCCTTGCCATATTCCAATTCTGCTTGGTGGCCTCATGCTGCAGGTCTGAATGTCTCTTATTGGAAAGTATTTTTGCTCTCATGCAACCCCTGTCCAAGCACCACCCGATAAAGTGCGTGTGTGTGTTACTACCTCTCATTGTCTTGTATCTTCTTTGATCAACCCCCAAATGCCTGACCTCACATTTCGAAATATGGTGTTTTTCAAAGAGGAAGTAGGACTGTGGAGGACTGTGGAGAGGGAGTGGAGCGAAGAGTGTGGGATATTACACACACACACCGTGACCCAAACCAATAAACTGCATGCCAATGCCCTTTGATAATCTAAAATCTACATCTACAAACGAGAAAAGGACAAAACCCCATAATTGTTTCATGTGTCTTGTGTCTCGCAAAATACAGTAAAAAACTTCAGGTCTCAAGTCATAAAATTGTCAGGGTGGTGTGGAATCTTGAAAATTAAGATTTATTTAGCTCTGACCCCCTTATCACCTTTCCTCAGCCTGAAACTTCATGGGAAGCACAGCCACCTTCATAAACATCCTCTCATAGATCGGAGCAAGAGCTGGGAAGGGCAAGCTGGCACTCCAGGCAATCTGTTCTTGCAGTGGCATTAAACTGCAATTTTCTCTCTGCTTTCAGAAAACACCTTCAGAACAATTGGCCTCTTCATTGCAGTTACTCTTGTCTATTGCTTTTGTTTGCAGTTCTCTGAGATTCCCTAAGGTGTGATCATTCATTCTAATGAGGAACCCAAGACCACTGCCACCACCTACACTTTTTATTCACTGTCTTGGGGTCCTCCCAACATCACATTTGTTTAAGGTCCTTCGGGGGTTGGCTGGAGAGCTGTTAAAGGGGTGCTCACAACGTCAGCACAGATTCCTTGCATGTGCACAGGGCTGTATAGTTACAAACTGCTTCCCATACATTATTGCAGAACATTGTTTCAGTGTCCAGAGACGAATGCAGACCACATGCCTCCTTCATTTGGCACTGGACAGACTGAGGCTCAGAGCAGGGAAGTGATATGCCCAAGGTTACACAGCTGACAGGCATTGCATTCTCCTGATATAAAGGTCCTCACAATGTTCTGTGTCTGTACATTTCATATCAAATGTTAGGATAAGAAATACTTTGTTCTTTCATTTCTCTGCCAGAGGTTCATCACATACAAGAAAGTTGGGATACATCCATGAGAAAACAAATGCCTCCAAAGAATGAATATAAGTCGAGTTTATAGATGAGCCACAGGACAACCCGAGATATGAAATTTAATGAAACAAAACCCAGGGATTTCTGATGAGGAAGAAAGAAGGAAAAATGCTCCAGATACTCCTGAGTAGGTAGGAATATTTGATACCACTTCCTACTGTTTTCCTTGATGGAGACCCTGCTGCTGTTTTTGTTTTTGTGTTTTAGTAATCTGAGACAGTAGAGGAATAAAGGCATTGATTCCTTTTGAAGATTTGTCTTCATTGGTCCTCTGGTTTGGATGGTCTCATGACTCCCCTAGCAGATTTCACTACCATGAAGATCTATAAATCACATCCGGAATGCTGGCAGACCCATGGGTCATGTTTTCAGTGCTCACCTAAGACTGACTTGCATTAGCTGACTTCAGTTGTCAAAGATGAATTCTTGATTTCTTCTACCTTTCTATTTTAACCAATATCAATTTTTTGGAGAAGAGTTTACTGGTTGACTTCTGTGGCCGTAATGAGTCACACAGGGGAAGATCATATGTGAAGGGCAATCACAAAGCCAGAAAGAGAATAATTTTATACTCTGAGTGTGCTCTGGACATGATGTGAAGGACCGTTTGCAGAAGCTAATCCCCATCAGAAACATCAAATGGATTACATAAGGTGAATAAACAGTGGAACAGGGACATAGGCAATGTTCACTTTAGTAAGTTAGTTGAGTACACCTATTTGGCACACAAGAGTCAACAATAAAAATACCTACTGTTTGATGAAACTTGTAAAGTCTAGAAAACCTAATACACATCAAAGGTGACTAGAATAAATAAACATGGCCTCCATCGAGGTTCCCAAATCAAATTGGGACAATTTTTAAAGGTGAAAAACACAATCGTATTTCCCAGTGTTTGTGACATCCTAACTTTACCATTCCCTAGAAAAATTGGATATATCTGCATAAGCAACCTTCCCATACCCTTGTGCTAAATATTGACCTAATGGCCTATGGAAGGAGATGCTTGTCCAAACCAGTGTTTTTTTCACCATGAAGTCATATTAACAGCAGAGATTCAAAAGTGAACCAAAGCCATTTTGATTTAGCTTTGGAATGTATTAACTGCCCGGTCAGATGTACCTGCTCATGTTTACTTCTGGGTTTTATTTACACCTGAGTGTGGCTCTGACCCCTTTGTGTAGCCTATCCTGGCAACTTTAGGGAGAAGGCATCGAGCTGTTTTGATTAACTGGCAGGGTAGATGTAGAACAATGGTTTGAAATTTCTTCTCACTGTACTTGCTCGGAACAAAAGCCAGTTGAAATTGGTGGAGGCAAATTACCCCTGCCCTGGCAGAAATTCCCAGCTGTCTCTGTTCTTCTCTCAAGGCCAACAAAACCCATGGCTCTCACACCAGGCAGTTTTGTAGGGCTGATGAGGGTATCGTTGGGTGGAAAAGAGGAAAGGCCAGGGTTTCCTTGCTCCATACTCCCCATCCATGCTCCAGAGGGCAAAACTCACTGTTCCTATTTTGAGCGTATCTACAGCATAGTGAAAAACAATGGTGGAAAGTATGAGTTACTGTTGTTCTTTCCTGATGGGAAGCATGTCTCCATTCAGGGTTAGGCAAAGACCCTTGCCTGCTAAACCTAGGATTCCTGAATCAAACAGGACTAGGATGTAAAACAAGCAGGGTGGAAACGATCTAAAATGATTCCAACTGCCCAACTCTTAAGAAACCAGACAATAAACTCATTTCTCTTCACACCCTCAACTATGGGGACTCCTTCCATTTGCAAATTATTGGGGCCCAGGAAGTTCAACTTCAACTTCTCAGTGCTTGGGTTATCTAGTTTTAACCCAAATGATAAAAAATTCAAGACTGAATATAAATATCTATATCTGGAATGCTCGTCTTCCCATTAGTTTCAGACTCTGTATCCAATTGCATATAAGACATAGTAGCTATCTGCAAGGTCCACTGGCACTCCAAATTCACAACACGCACAACCAAATGCATGCTTTTCGCCAAAATGTGTAAGTAAGTGGTTTCATCTTTTGGCTCAAGCAAGAAACCCAGGAATAATCCTGTGCATTCACCTCTTCCTCAATCCCCAAATTAGTTTCTCAACAATTTCTACTACTTCTACCTCAAAAATAAGCATAAAATCAGCTTCTTTCCTCCACCTGTATCACCTGCCTGTGGAGTATGCATAAAGCAAATGTACTTCACAGGGCCTGGTTTTCCAAAGCCTTGCAGTTTCAAATATTGACCTTGCAAAGGACAGGAAATTTTCCCAGGCTGTATAGTCTCTGTTGTAAGATAAAGAATTGTAACACAGCAAGGTTGCTGGCTCACAGACAGACAGGTTACTGACTGATATGTAAAGATACTGGAAAATTGCTGGAAGAACAAAATGTTTGCTAAAATCAAGCTTCTGTTGCCAATTGCATTATAGAACGTCACCTTACTGAATGTTACCAGCTTCTATTGTTAAACTTGTTAAACTGTACTTTGCAAAAACCACACCTATGTCTCTTCCTGTAACTTCCTGGACTGGACAATAAATGCAGGAAGAGAACCCCAATTCGTGGTTGGTTTCCCAAATGGAAGGAATGCCTCGCTCTTGAGGGTTGTGGGAGATTAACCCCTTTTCACGGCTTCTCACTGCTCAGAAGAGATGGGCTTTGAGTAATCCTGGGCAGCTCCATCACCCAGGGAAAAAGGGGTGACAAATCTGTGGGAGGCAAAACAACACCTGTCCTGAGCCATCATCATCTTTCACATAGCGTACTGCCTGTCCCTACTCATGCTGCTTCATTAATCTTTTCCCCACAAAGTGGCCAACCTGATTTTCAGAGAAGACCAATGAAATGTTACTCCTCTGCTTACAACCCTCCAATGAGAGACATATTGTGTTCTTAGATGGGAAGATTAAAATAGGAAAGTGTTAATTATCCCCATACTGCTGTACAGATTTAGCACAATCCTGAGTAAAATCTCAGTGGACTGATTCCAAAGTTTTTTTGTGAAAAGGAGAAGTAATAAGAATAGGCAAAACAAATTTTTAAAAGCAGAATAAAGTGAGAGAAATCACTCAAGATTTATACATTAGAGCAAACAAAACAATGCAGGGAGAGAGACACATGTTAACGGCCCATAACAGAGAACCCAGATCTACAGCTACACAAGTATGTCAACTGATTTATGACATACATGCAAAAGCAATTCAACGGAGAATAGATAGTCTTTTTAACAAATGGTGTTGGAACAATTGGACGTTCATAAGCCAAAAAGCAAACAAACAGAAAAAGGATTCACAATCTAAACTGATGTTCACACCATATCCTGTGCACACATGTTCATAGCAGCTTTATTTTTAATAGCCAAAACTGGGGGAAAAACCACAAATGTGCACATGTGAATGGTTAAACAAACTGTGGTACAATCATACCATGAAATACTACCCAGCAATACAACGGAGGACACTATTAATATAAGCACTACTTGGACGGATCGCAATGACCTCATGCTGGATGAAAAAAAAAATGATCCAGTCTCAAAGGTCATATTTTGTATGATTCCATTTAAGTAATGTTTCCAAGGTGACAAAATTATACAAAGGAAAAAAGACCAGTGGCTGCCAGGGGTTGGGGTTGGGGAAAGAGTGTACCAGTGAGGTGGGAATTATATAGAGTTTTTTAGTGATGAGGAAACAGTTCTGTATGCCGATCGTGGTAATGATTACAAGAATCTATTCATTTCATAAAATCTGATAGACTTATGGACAAAAACTCTTTATAAAGTACATTTGAAAACGTGAAATCTGAATAAATTCTGAACTTGAGTTAACACAGTGGTTCTCAACCTAGAACGATTTCACCTCACAGGGGATATTTGGCATTTTTGGTTGTCACAACTCGTGAGGCAGGTTGTTCCTGACATCTAATTGGTTGTGGCTAGGGGTGCTGGCCAAACATCTTACAATGCACAGGACAGATGCCCCCAAACCAAGGATTATCTGGCACTAAAATGTTAGGAACGCTGAGATTGAGAGACTCACAGTTATCAGTAGGAGGGTACTTTAAAAAGTTTGTGAAAAAATACAATTAAAAATAATATGAACTTTCCCATGAATTTTTCAAAGTACCCTTGTATTGTATCACTGTTGATTTTTTGGTTTAACAATATGGTATGGTTAACAAAGATATTATCATGGGGAAGACTGAAGGAAGAGTGCACAGGACTCTGAATTATTTTTCAACTTTTTGTTGTTTTAAATTATTTCAAAGGAAAAAGTTATATCCCCGTGCTGGCCAGCTGCCAAAAATAAATCAATTAATTAAAAGTTATAACAACATCTTAATTTATCCCTCCTATGACCCCGCATTGCACTCAAGGTAAAACCCAGACTCCTATTTAAGACAAACAGGCTGCAAAAGAAGTCATTGCTTTTGCTTTCAGAGCTCTGTCACTGTCCCATCTCTCAGCCATGCCCAGATAGGGCAGCACCTCAGTCCAGTAGTTAGAGGATGGGCTCTGGCAAGGGAGTACTGCCTCCATCACTGACCAGGACGGGGCTCCAGGCAAGTGCCTTCACCTCACTGTGCCTCCTTGCTCATCTGATAAAGGGGTGCAGGGCTTTTGCCTTCCTTTCGGGTGGCTAAGAGAATTAGTTGAGACAGTCCCTGTAGAGAGCTCCAAACAGAGTCTGGCAGCAGCTGAACATTCAATGGCTGCTGCAGTTCCAGTAAGCAAACCTGTGGGTGTGTGCCCAGCTGAGCTCCACAGGAGGGAAAAGTGCATTGTGGGGTGAACTGAGTACAGTGCCGGGCATCCTGACTGTCTCAGCGGTGAATACTACAGGCAGGAGTATACGAGGCAGATAGTGAGTGTCCTGTCCCTCCGGCGTGAGTTAATTAATGTGAACATTATCAACTTCATATAGCAAAGCCAAATTCTCTGTGTTTTGTTTCTCTTACGTAAGGTATCAGGCTTCAAAATAGACACCTAAAAAAGAAGACATTTTGGGTAAAATTATTTTCTCTTCAAATAGCTCAATTTAACTTTAAAAATATCACGTCCTTGCCAACACTTGTTTTGTTACGACTTTTTTTACCTTTTTTTATTGTGGTGAAATACATATAACATAAGATTTGCCATTTTAAGCATTTTTAAACATAAAATTCCCTGGAATTAATTGCATTCACACTGCTACATGACAATCGCCTCTATCTCTTTCCAAAATTTTTCATCATTTAAAAAATAAACTCTCTTCCCATTATGTAATAATTACCCATTATTCTTCCCCACCAGTTTCTGGTAACCTCTAATCTATTTCTCTCTGATTATTTTTCTTTTTAATTTATTTTTTCTTAATTGACCCACAAGAATTGTATATATTTATAGAGTATAATGTGATATTTGGGTACATTTCTACAGAGTGCAGTGATCATATCAGGACATTTATTTAGCATATCTACCGCCTCAAACATTTGTTACCTCTTTCGGTTGGAACAAATACTCCACTGGTATTCTACATCCTCTCATCTAACTCCTTGAAGTTATACAGTAATTTGTTGTTGGCTGTAGTCTCCCTAGATTTCTATAGAACGCTAGACTTTATCCTTCATATCTCTCTACGACTTTGTATCCACTGGCCAACCTGTCCCCATCATCCCTCCCCCACCCTTACTAGTCTCTAGTAACCTCTATTCTACTCTCTACTTCTATAATGTAGTGGATTGAATTATGTCCTCCCAAAACTCATTGAAGCTTGAATCATGTCATCCAAGTTTTATGTATTAGAAACTTAGCCCCCACTGTGCCTTTCACAGGGTGGAAAATCCTATTATAGTAATTGAAAGGTGGAGCCTTGAAGAGGTGATTGGATTGTAGGACTATGCTGTAGTGAATGGATTATAAATGGTGCTCAGGGGTGTGGTTCTGAGGGCTTTAAAAGAAGAGGAGAGTCCGTGTTTCTCTCTCTCTGCTCCCTCTGCTTCCACCACCTTGCAATGTGAGACCCCTGGATCACTGTCACCACCACCAGATGGACTTTGGACTTCTCAGCCTCAGAAGCTGTAAGCAATAAATTTCATTTTCTTATAAATTACCCAGTTCCAGGTATTTCTATTATAGCAACACAAAACGGACTAATACATAGGAGATCAACATTTTTAACATCCACAGACAGATCAGTGAGAACATGCATTATTTTTCTTTCTGTGCCTGGCTTATTTCACTTAACATAATTTTCTCCAAGCTCATTCACGTTGCTGCAAATGGCAGAATTTCATTCTTTCGTATGCATGAGTAGTTGTCCCCCATGAATATATACCACATTTTCTTTATCCATCATTCATGATGGGCAGTTACATTAGTTCCATATCTTGGCTATTATGAGTAGAGGCACACTATTGATTGGAATGGAGGTATCCCTTCAACTTGTTGATTTCCATGCCTTTGGATATACGCCCAGTAGTAGGATTTCTAAATCATTTGGTGGCTCTATCTCTAGTATTTTGAGGAGCCTCCAGACTCTTTTCCATAATGGTCTTACTAATTTACATTCCTACCAACAGGGTATAAGAGTTTTCCATTCTCTGCATCCATGCCAGCATTTTCAATTTCTGTCGTTTTGATAATAGCCAGTCTAACTGGGGTGAGGTGGTGTCTCGATGTGGTTTTGATTTGCATTTCCCTGATGATTAGTGATGTTGAGCATTTTTTCAAATGCCTGTTGGACATTTGTATGTCTTCTTTTGAGAAATGTCTATTCAGCTCCCTTGCCCATTTATTTATTTATTTATTTTACTTTTGAATTGAGTTTCTTGTGTATTCTGGATATTAGTCCCTTGTCAGATGTGTGGTTTACAAATATTTTCTCCTTTTCTGAAGGCTGTCTCTTCACACTGTTGATTGTTTCTTTTGTTGTGCAGAAGCTTTTGAGTTTTATATAACTACATGATATAGTTTTATGTAATCTGTTTGTCTATTTTTGCTTTTGTCGCCTGTGCTTTTGAGGTCCTCCTCTTAAAGTCTATGCCCAGCCCAATGTCCTGAAGTGTTTCCACTATGTTTCCTTCTAGAAGTTTTCAGGTCTTATATTTAACTCTTCACTCAACTTTGAGTAGATTTGGGTACATGTTGAGATATTGGGGTCTAGTTTCATTCTCCTACATATGGATATCCAATTTTCCCAGCACCAATTATTGAAGAAACTGTCTTTTCCCCACTGTGTGTTCTTGGCTCCTTTGTCAAAAATCAGTTAGCTGTAAATACATGGGTTCACTATTCTGTTCCATTGGTCTGTGTGCCTGATTTTATACCATGATGTTCCAGTTGCTGTAGCTTTGTGGTATGTTTTGTACTCAGGATTTGGCTTGCTAGTATTTTATTGAGGATTTTTGCATCTAGGTTCATCAGGGGTATTGGCCTGTAGTTTTTCTTTTCTCTTTTTAATTTTAATGTCCTTGCCTGTTTTTGATATCAGGGCAATGCTGGCTGGCCTCATAGAATGAATTTGGAAGAATTCCATCTACTTCAATTTTTTGAAAAATTTTAATAACTACTGGTATTAGTTCCTTTAAAGTTTGGTAGAATTCAACAGTAAAACCATCTGGTCCTGGACTTTTCTTTATTGGGAGACTTTTTATTACTGATTCTATCTCCTGACTTGTTCGTCTGTTCAGGTTTTCTGTTCCTTGTTGGTTCAGTCTTGTAGGTCATATGTGTCCAGGAGTTTACCCATTTCCTCTAGATTTTCAAACTTATTGGTGTATAGTTGTTCATAATAGTTTCTGATAATCCTTTGTATTTAGGTAGTATCAGTTGTAATGTCTCCTTTTGTATATCTAATTGTGTTTATTTCGGTCTTTTCTCTTTTTCTCTTGGTTAGTCCAGCTAATGGTTTGTCAATTTTGCTTATCTTTTCAAAAGACCAACGTTCCGTTTCATTGATCTTTAGTACTTTTGGCCTCAATTTCATTTATTTCTGCTCTGATTTTTATTATTTCATCTAATTATTTTGAGTTTGGTTTCTTCTTGCTTTTCTAATTCCTTGAGGTACATTGTTAGCTTGTTTATCTGAAATCTTACTTTTTTTATGTAAGCATTTATTGCTATAAACTTTCTTCTTCATACTGCCTTGGTTGTATGTCATAGGTTTTGGTATGATGTGTTTCTGCCTTCATTTGTTTCAAGAAACTTTTTGATTTCCTTAATCTCTTCTTTGACCCATTGGTCATTCAAATCATATTGTTTAATTTCTATGTGTTTGTGTAATTTTGAATGTTTTGCTTGTTGTTGATTTCTAGTTTTATTCTGTTGTGCTCAGAAAAAATGCTTGATATGATTTTGATTATTTTGAACTTATTGAGACTTGTTCTGTGGCCTAACATATGGTCACTCCTAGAGAATGTTTCATGTGCTAATGAAAAGAATTTGTATTCTGCAGCTGTTGGATGAAATACTCTGGAAATGTTTGTTAGGTCTATCTGGTTTGTGGTGCCTTTTAAATCTGATATTTCTTTGTTGATTTCTGTCTCAGTGATCTGTCCTATCCTGAGAGTAGGGTGTTAAAGTCCCCAACTATTATCGTGTTGGTGTCTATTTCTCCTCATAGATCTGACAACAGTTCCCTTGTATATCTTCGTGTTCTGGAGTTGGATGCATATATATTTATAATTGTTATATCTTCTTGCTGTATTGATCCCTTTACCATTATATAAAGCCCTTCCTCATCTCTTAATACAGATTTTGATTTAAAGTCTGTTTTATCTGATAAGAGTATAGCTAGTCCCAGCCACTTTTATTTTCCATTTGAGTGGAATATCTTTTTCCATACCTCCATTTTCAATCTATGTGTGTTTTTGTAGGTAAGGGATGTTTCTAGCAGGTAGTATATGGATGGGTCATGTTTTCTTATCCATTCAGCCAGTCTACATCTTTAATTGGAGCATTTAATCCATTACATTCTACGTTATTACTGATATGCGAGGTCTTATTCTTGTCATTTTGTTGGTTGTTTTCTGATTGTTTTGAGTATCCTTTGCTCCTTTCTTCCTCTTTTATTGTTTATTGTGATAGTTTGATGGCTTACTGTATTGATAAGGTTTGATTCCTTTCTCTTTCTAATTTGTATATCTACTCTACCAGTAAGTTTTATAATTTCAGGTGTTTTCATGATGGTTGTTATCATTCTCTCTCTTCTAAATGTAGGACTCCCCTAAACATTTCTTGTAATGCTTGTCTGGTGGTGATGTATTCTCTTAATTTCTGCTTGACTGAGAAAGACTTTATTTCTCCTTCATTTCAGAAGAATAGCTTTACTGGGTATAATATTCTTGGCTGGCAGCTTTTTTCTTTCAGTACTTTAAATGTGTCATCTCATTCTCTCCAGGCCTGTAGGGTTTCTGTCGACGAGTGTTCTGTTAGTCTAATAGGGATTCCCTTATAAGGGACTTGATGTTTTTCACTTGCTGTTTTCAGAATTATCTCTTTGTCCTTAACTTTGGGTTGTTTGACTACAATGCATCTTGGACAGGACATTTTTGGGTTCAATCTATTTGGATACCTTTGATCTTCCTGGATTTGGATGATCATATCATTCCCAAGTCTAGGGAAGTTTTCAGCTATTATTTTGTTAAATATGATTTAAAAATAACTCCTTAAAAGCAAGGAGTTCTTTATTGATATATTTAAGAACTTGAGAGTATTTTTACATGTGTAGTTCAGAGCTCTGTAATTCTGATATTTTTTCATTCAAAATATTTTAATATTTATTGTACATATGATGTTTCAATATGTGCATATACTGCACAATGATTCATTTAGGGTTGATAGCATAGTTTTATACCAGTTTTGCATAGAGGGGACCTGGCCAGTTGCTTCTCAGTTGGTGGGCGAGGTTGGGAAGCTGGCCTTCTGAGAGGGATCCCAGCCAGTGATTTCTTGGGAAGTAGGCAAGGCCTCAAGGTGGGGCTACTGAAAGGGTTCCTACCAGGAGCTTCTTGGGTGGTGGGCAAAGTTGGGAAGTAGGCCTGGTAAAAGGAGGCCCATCCAGTTACCTCCCATATGGTGGTTGAGACTATTAGGCAGGCCTACAGGGAGAGGTCCTGGCCAACTGCTTCTTGGGCAGTGGGTGAGATTCGATGCAGGGCTGAATAGAGGAGACCTGGCCGGTCACTTCTCAGATGGTGAGCGAGGTCAGGAATTGGACCTGGTGAGAGGAAGCCTTTAGAGTATTCTTTCGGTGGTATCATTTCTTCTTGTGTATTTGTACTTCTAGTATTTTTTTGTTGATGTTTGGTCATTTGGTAGAGGTTTTGCTTCTTCTATTAAACTGAGGTAGGCTGTGGAGTGGCCTTGGCTGCTACTGTGGTGGTGAAATGTCTTTGTTGACACTAGGTGTGGTGGTGGTTATGGGTTATGCTAAACCACCTTGGGTTCTGTTCCAGAATCTGTGGTTGTAGAATCAGCTCCAGCTGGCTCACCTCAGTGGATCAGGCACTGAAGGCTGGCACTTCCCTCCGGGTCCTAGGAGAGGGGAGGGGTTGCCAGCGCCACATGGGTCTACTGGGCTCACCTCTCAGTGGGTCGGAAAGCAGTCAATTGTATTTTCTTTGTTTCTTTTTAAATCATGTACCCTCTGATAACCAGAAATTTCTATAAGCTGGGGTTTCCCTATGGCATTTTCCATTCACAAAGATTCTTAAGTTCAAACTTATTTCCCAAACATGGAAAAGGCAACAAAAATACAGCAACTTAGGAATATCTAGGACAAAGGTGTCCAACACCTGAAGCAGGTTTTCAAATGGCTGCCCTGCCAAATAACTTTTTTTCAGGTATAGTTACCTGCACACTTGTTTGAGTAACTCTCACGTGTCTGCCAAGCTCTTTCAGTGGGGAGAAAACTGCAAATGTTTAGTATTTACAGATGTGGATGAAAAGAAACACACCATGTTCATTTCAAGCTTGCTTTTAAATACCTGTACTCCAATACCTCTCCCCTAGTACTGTATTCTAAAATATCCAGATTGAGGCTTCCTTTAGGGATGGTTTTCCCTCCGCACTAAATTTAAGGAGGTACAAAAAAACTCAGGATTACAGATAAATAATTTTTGCACTATTTTGAAAAATCAAAATTAACTATTAGGAACAAATTATCGAGAATCTAAATAAAAGCAGAATCTGACCCTCCACTTGCATGACCTTGCTTTACTCTCCTCACCCTGATCGTGGCCCTGGTTCCAATCAAACTGTATTTACCAAACCCAGCATCAGGCCAAAGTTTCCTCACTTGATTCATTTAAATACTGCATAAAAATACTTACCTGAGTGCCCAGGACACATTGCCTCCACCCTAGTGCCCAAGGACAGGTAGGCCCCAGCAGTTTTGGAACTGTTGGTTTAGAAAGGGTGGGAAAGGGCCCCAGTAGAAAGAACAAGAACCCGGCCCCTGCTTCCTGAAAACTGTGTGCTGCCTGAGCATGCCACTTACTGCACTAACACATCTGGGTATGGGAGGCATTGGAAAATGCTGTCCAAGTACCATAATTGCACAGAGGTGAAAGTGATGAGGTGGAGGGGCTACTGATTGTCCCCAGGCTGCCTGAGCTTCTGGCCACTGCCACCATCGAGACTGTCTTTGTCCATGGGAACCAAGAGCTCCCACACCAACGTGGCCTTCTGCTGGCCTGCTGAAGCTGCTGCTCTTTGCCTATGTTTGGACAGAGTTTTGCCCTCCTCGTCTTTTCCTGATACAACCACCGAGATCATGGGACGAATCGCATCTAGAAAGAAGGAAAGGCAGAAAGAGAGACATCAGAGCATTGGAGGCCTGGGTGCATATGCAGAAGGAGGCCAGGGGCCGCGAACTGAGAGCAGCATAGACAAGGACACTCAGCTGTCCCAGAAAAAGGTAGCTCCCTGGAGTTCACTGGAACACCCGTCACCGTCCAAGCACTGACTGTGAAGTTATTCCCAGTCCTTGTTGACTCCCAGGCATCAGTAACTGGTATCATCATGACTTCGCCTGGGCTGAGGCTCCAGGCCTTGAGTGCTGTCGATGAAGCTGTTCGCCTCCTCATAGTCTGAGCTGTGGTAAGTGGTGATCCCTGGCAGGAACGAGAGATGGAGCCAGCAGCCAGATCTTATCCTCTTGTGGTGCCTGGTACCGGTGACAGTGGTGATAGCATGCCTGACTCAGAATCAAAGCATATGCACTACTCCTTAAATGCCTGCTGTTTTCTTTCATTGTCGCCAGTTAAGGTTCTTGGGACCTGCTGGTGCACACATGCACGAGAGGACTGCCATAATTTAGGGACAGTGCACGCAAGAAGGATGCGGGTAGGGTGCAATGGAGTGTGTATGCAGAATAGGGTTCCAACGTGCAGCTTGGCTGACTGCACTCCATTTGATGGGGTTCCTGCCCAGAGAAAGGGGCTTTGCTTGATTTTGCAAGCCAATTTGGGCACGTCGGGAGGAGGGAGGAAGGAGACCTCACACTGTCCCTTGGAGAAGATTGCAAATGTCTTTTAACCCAGCCCTCCATATCTAGCAGCCAATAATCCAGCACAGGCTAATAATTGAGCTAAAATGGTTCGCTAGGAGGTGGCTTGCTTTGAGTATTTGCAATGATTGTTGAAATCAGATCCTTCCATGCTATTGGGAGCTCTGGGAGTGGGATCCTGGGGCTGGATTTGCCCAGCACTCAGGATTCTCAGATAGCGCCTCTTGAGAAAGCCCAAGTACTCCATATTTTTGGCAATGAATCCACGTCAGAATGCAAGTGTAGGGCCCTGTCCAGGACTTCGTGCATCCAAGAAACTGTACGGGCCCTAGACGCAAAGTGACGCATGCATCCTCTCTCTGCTATGCTCCACCCGGCGCTTCTGATTGCAGGTCCTCTACACGATTCCAGAGCTTCCTTGTGCTGGCCTCCTGCTGTGGACCTGGGCGTGTTTCCACCTTTCCCCTGCCTCCTCCTCCTTCCACTCACCCTCTCTGTTTCTAGAAATATCGTCCTGATCTTTTGCTCAGAAATAAATAGAATTTTATTGTCAAATAAAAGAGAGCCAGACCAGATTGAGGGCTTTATTGTTCTCCCTTCAAGATGTGTTTTGTAGGTGCTCCAGGAGGTGTTAATATTCTGAATATTGGAAATAACTTCTAATAATGGGCCCCATGCTTGATATCATACTATGACATGGATTTATCCTATATTTCCCTTTGCAACACCACCATTGTCTTCAGCACCATTTTATAAAAGAAATTAAACCATTTTCGTGGGCCCCTAAAGGGAACATGGGGCTTAGGCACCTCACCTACTGTGCCTAATGGATAAATGCCCCCTGCCTCATATTTCCACAAGATGGCTAAAAAATCAGCTTTCAAATGGTGATTGATCAATTTCCTTTCAAACAGATGTCAGAGGACTTGTCTCTCTGACTTCTCAGACAGCCTCTCTCTGACTTCGACCAAGATACCTCCTCCTCAGTCGGGCTCTTGCTTTATTCTGCCCCACCCCCTCTCGGCTAGGTTCATGACCAACTTGCAGCCATATTACACGAAAGACCTACAAGGGTTTTAATCATGGTGTGCGGTAGAGTAGCTGGAACATCTATGACAGCTCAGTGTTCTCTCACATCTCAGACTTCCACAGTGCACCCCAGTGTTTTCTGACCTTCATCAATCATAGGCACCTTAGGTGAGCGCTGCCCTGTGTGAGCACCAGACATGCTAGTATTTACTTAAACTTTTTGCTTTAAATAAAATTTAATTTTTAATTTTTAATTCACTCTTTGAAAACCTTAAGTACACAGTGGATCCTCATCCGAAGACAAAATAGCCACAAATCTCAGTCTGATGTAACAGATTTACATGATCAGGGACCCTGGAACCACAGTGCTGGATCTGAATCACGGCTTCACTCACTACTTGCTAGCTGGCTAATCTGGTGAGTAACTTAATCTCATTGTGCCTCGGTTTAATCATTTTGTAAAAGGACATGATCTTACCTAATTCACAGGGGTGTTGTGAGGATTAATGGAGGTGATAATTACAAAATTTCACTAATAAACATACCATGCAGCCTCACATTTCCTACTTCAGTCATTTTTATATTTTCTTACTCACAAGGGCCCAAGAGAGGAGAGAGAGAGAGATTGTTATCCGCTGGCAGTGTGTAACGAAGATAGGACATTTTCCCATGAAAATATTCCATGTGCTTCAGTCAATAAACCTATGTCGGCTGCTGCACGTATGAGCCCCGTGCCAAGGAAGTGTGCCAAAAGAGTGTGTGTTTCACCCAGCAGATAGATTTTCTTTCTTCGCCTTATGCATTTTATTCCCAGATACCAGAAAATAATAATGTAATAATACTTACCATGTATTAAGTGCCTACTCTAGACCCAACCCAAGGACAAGCACTATAAAAGTTGTAAGCAGGGGCATGACAGAGTCTGATTTACATTTCCATCCATGGATCACTGGATGCTGAGTAGAGAATGGTCATAGGAGAAATAAGGCGATAGCCCAGCTTTAAGATGATAAAGGATAGTTCTTGGGCATGTTGGAGGAAAAGTGAAAGGACTGGGGATGTGTTTTTGAGGTGGAGTCAACAGGATTTGTGGATATATTGGATATTTGGAGTTGAAGAAAATGGACGATACATCTATATACATTAATTCATTGAACCCTCATGAAACCCCAGTGACGCAGACATAGTGATTTGTATTTTATAGGTGAGGATGCTCAGAGTCAGACAGATTCATCCAGTGAGCCAGGCTTTGAACCTCTACTCCTAACTCTTGCCTCCCATTACTGGTGGTCCTTTCCTGCTCCCCACAATGTACATCTCTTCCTATTTTCTTTTTTTCTTATCGTCTTTCATTACTTTTTTCTCCTTCCCCTCTCTTCCTTGACTACGAATAGAACCCAAGGTTCTCACTTAGCCCAGTGGTGACAGTCAAAGGAGCAAGTGACCGAGTCCTGTCATGCTGATTCCCTATATACCGCAAACTGCAAGGGCCTTTCTATGCTCAGAGTCACCATGGAGACCATAGCTACTTCTATCGGCAGGCTACAAATTTTCAAAGGGTCTGCCTCTTCACATATGCTGCCAAAATGGTTTAAAAAGCCAAATAACCAATTTCTAAATACATACAGAAAGTTTGAAAGACTAGATCACCGCTTCAGAGCACACTCTCAATCTTCAGGGGGAAAAAAAGGATTCATGAGTTGTTCATCCTCAGAAAAGGTCTCCTTGCCCTTCTTCCTGACAGACTCTCCAGGGTTTTTCTTTGTGATTGAACTTTCGGGGATTAGGGTGGGGGAGGTTGTGTAGTTATGAGTCCCTGTGGTGCAGAAGGGTCCTCAAGTTCAGTGACCTGCATATCCATAGATACCGCAAATCTTGAATGGAACTTTTTGGCAAGTATGCCCTTACTGGGACTCTTATACCATCTCCCTAACTTTTTTTTTCCACTGGGGCCAATCCTGTGCTTGAAGCCCCATTTGCTTGTCCTAACAGCACTCCATTTCACCATGAGTACAGGTCTCTCTTGCCTAGCCAAAGATATTCCTTCTCAGACTAGCAAATTCAGCCCAGTGCTTATTTTTACCCAAGGATTCTTCCAACTTGTTTAAAGGCCTCCATCATTGTGTTTAATGAAAGACAAGCTTTCTGAAAATCATAAGGCCTGGACTAGTCAGCAACTAACTCTGTGAACATTGGACCAATCCCTTATTTTTCTGGACATTGGTGTCCGCATTTGCAAGATGAAACATTTACACAAGAAAATTCTTAGTAATCATCCAGGGCAGCCTGCAATTCCACGATGCTATCACTCTATACTCAAAATAAACTTATCGAGCTTATAGGAATTTTCTCCTATTGCATTTTCTATATGAGATCCTATTAACACAACCCACCACAGCTCACTAAAATATTTGTTGTTCAGAGAAATAAATCTTTGGGGTTTTTGTTTGTTTGTGTAGAGCTAGGGCTGGGTCTGGAGCTCACAGACCCCTCAAGCCTATTCACAAACCCTTCACACGCAGGTCTATGAGCTAGGTAACTGGCAAAAGGGTCCTTGCAGCCTTGGTTGAAGAAGGAATAGTCCTTATTCAGCACACACATGTCTAGGAGCTAAGCAGTACAAAGAGAAACTCAGAAACTCAACTGCTACTGGCAAAGTCCAAAGAAAAACTGAGCAGCTGCCAGCAGAATAAATATGCTCTATTTCTAAACGTGAACTCTGCTGGCCAGCTTCTGCTTCACAAACTGAAGAACACACAATGGCAACAAAGCTAAGAATATACATTGGTGCTCATGTGCACTAACTCTACCCACACACAACTTGTTTACAAGAAATGTGCTGCTTGACAGCCAACCAGACCTGAGCAAAAGGAGCCAGACTAAATCATCCAATTTTCCCCACAGGTTGTTTGTTTGTTTGCTTGTTCTGGCAACTGCCTGATAGGGGGATCTGAACCCCTAACCTTAGTGTTATAAGGCTACGCTGTAACGAAATGGGTTAATCAGCCAGCCCCAGACGATAAATCTTTTTTCTCTTTTTGTGACCGGTAGGGGATCACAACCCTCAGCACGGTGTGGTCTGCAGCACACTCAGTCAGCACACCGGCCATCCCTATGTCGGATCCGAACCCGCAGCCTCGGTGCTACCAGCGCCACACTCTCCCGAGTGAGGCACGGAGCCGGCCCAAGACGATAAATCTTTGAATGCACCTGGGCACAAAGTTCTCCCTTCATATTTATTTCTTTAATGCCTGGATAGTGCTTACTATGGACCAGGTATTGTTCGAAATACTTTCCGAATATTAACTCAGTTATCTTCACTATGACACTATCAGGGAAAGACCCCAAGCAGTGTAAGCATTCTTGGATGTGCTAAGCATTCGGCAGTGTTTGGCACTTGGACTCTGACGTGGACTCATTACCAAAAATCTGGAATATTTGGATTTTCTCAAGAGGTACGTCAGGTTTGTTGCTAAGTATGTCTTACCACGTGGAATGCTCTGCAAACCCAGCCCCAACAACCCGCTCCAGGCGCCCCAGGGAGCATGCCGGGCTCTGCTTTCAATGCCCTTGCAGGAACTCTGAGCAAGCCCCCTAGCCAATCATTTCAGCTTGATTACTAGCCCATGCCGTGTGCAGACTGCAAAATAAAGGAGGGTTGGGCATGAGACATTCTGCAAACTGTTACACAAGAATGTTGCCAATGGGAGGTCTCGATTTCCTCCACTCCCTTCCCCTCTGGCCCAAATTAGCTTGCAGTCCAGCACAGGCCCTTCCTCAGGGTAGTCACTCCACCCGAGTAGGGAGTAGTCAGCTGGGCTGCAAGTTGGGACTCCCTTTTCACATGCTCATACGCCCCCAATTAGCACCTCTCTTCTCCACACGGCCCCTATTTTTCGACACACTCTGGCTGCTTGCACGCCTAAGGAAGTCCCGCCCACATCAACTGGTGGTAGAAAGAAAGCCAACAGCCATCGTCTAAACAGAACCTGACACAGAACCACTGTAACCAATACCAAGCGCCAGAACAAAAACTAGCTCCACCTTCTTGCCGCAGCTCTAGCCTCGACTGGCACAGTTTGTAGAGGCGCACGGCATTCCAGCCATGGAGCGTAGGATCGACTCAGGCCACAGCTACCACGGCCTGGGTGTGTATGAGGTGGAAGTAAGGTCTAACCTTGATAGGGATACGGCACCAGAAGCAGAAGGCCTCATTGGCGAAGGAGCTTCAGGTCTGGAGGGCAACGAGAACCATGAAGGCGACGTGAACCACGAGGGTAGCAACGTTGATCAAGAGCCCAGAGAGCTGCAGCGGGAGGAACAGGCCCACATGGCTGCCCAGGGTCCACAGCACCAGAATAGGCAGCCACGATCCCAGACCAATAGGTTTACGCCGTTCCAGCTGCAGGAGCTGGAAAGTGTTTTCTGAGACACTCCATACCTTGATATGCTCACAAGGTAAGTAGCTTGCTCCAGGAGGCGGCCGGTTCTCCACGGAGTTTGAATTCGTTTCCTGGCGCCTTTTTCTCTCGCCTGGCTCCCTCCATCCCCTCCTGAGACACAAGCCACTGGGGGTCCTCGCCTGCCTTTGTGCTAGGGCGGGGGTGGGGTGGTGGAGAATGCCTTCTGGTCAACAAGGTAAATATTTTCATGCAGCACTATATTTATATTATACATATGAATATTTAATATAAATATAGTACTAATGAAAATACTAAATATTATATTTACATATAAACATAATAAAATATAATACAGTATTTTATTTCGTGCAGTAAATATATTCAAAAGGGCAGTGGCCATTTTTGGTTTTGCTTTTTTGTTGTTGTTTTTTCACCGGTAAGGGGATCGCAACCCTCGGCACGGTGTGCCCCGCACCACGCTCGGCTGGTGCGCACCGGCCATCCCTATATAGGATCTGAACCCCCGGCCTCGGTGCTACCAGCGCCGCACTCTCCTGAGTGAGCCACGAGGCCGGCCCTGTTTCTGCTTTTTTTAGTTGTGGTAAAATACACATAAACATAAAATTTACTATCTAAACCACTTTTTAAGTGTAGAGTTCAGTAGTGTTACCTATATTCATATTGTTGTGCAGTAGATCTCCAGAACTCTTTTCATCTTGCCAAACTAAAACGCTATACCCTTTAAATGCCCCTTTTTCCCCTACCTCCAGCCCCTGGCAACTACCATCCTACTTTCTGGCTCTATGATTTTGACTACTTTAGGTACCTCATATAAGTGGAATCATACAGTATTTGTCTTTTTGTGACTGGCTTAATTCACTTAGCGTAATATTCTCCAGGTTTATCCATGCTGTAGCAAGCATTAGAATTACTTACTTTTTAAGGCTGAATAATATTCCATTGTATGTATGTACCACATTTTGTCTTTATCATTCATCTGTGAATTAGCGTTGCTTCCACCTCTTAGCTGTTGTAAATAATGCTGCTATGAATATGTGTATGAATATCTCAAGTCCATGTTTTCAATTCTTTTGGATATATACCCAGAAATGGAATTGCTGAATCGTGTGATAATTCTGTTTTTTGTTTGTCTGTTTGTTTGTTGTTTCTTTGTTTTTGACCAGTAAGGGGATCGCAACCCTCTGCACGGTTGCTGGTCCACATCATGCTCAACCAGTGAGCACACCGGCCATCCCTACATACGATCCGAACCCACAGCCTCAGCACTACCAGGGCCGCACTCTCCCGAGTGAGCCACGGGGCGGCCCGTTTAACTTTCTGAGGAATGATCATACTCTATTCTATAGCAGCTGTGCCATTTTCCCACTAACCGTCCATGGGGGTTCCAATTTCTCCACATCTTTACCAACACTTTTTATTTTCTGGTTTTTGAACATTAACCATCCTAATAGTGTGAGGTGCTATCTCATTGTAGTTTTGATTTGCATTTCCCTGATGATTAGTGATGTTGAGCATTTTGTCATGTGTTTAGTGGCCACTTGTATATCTTCTTTGGACAAATTAAGTCCTTAGCACATTTTTAAATCTGGTATTTGTTGTTGTTGTTATTGAGTTGTAGGAGGTATTTCTATATTCCGGATATCAATCCCTTATCAGATATTTCTCCTGTGGATTGCCTTTATATTCTGTTGATTGTGTCTTTTGATACACAGAAGTTTTTAATTTTGATATAGTCTGATTTATCTATTTTTTCTTTTAATTTCCTGTGCTGGTGGTCTGTTTCTGTAAATAAAATTTTATTTGAGTCAAGGTAAAGATAATGAGATACCGTCATGCAAGTGCAGTACTAGGTCCTTTCTTTATTTAACATTTTGATAATTTGTTCATCATAGATTTTTGCATTGATTTTTATTTTTTAAATAGTGCATTAAAATTATTTTTTACTACTGAGTTGGTAACACCACCTTAAATTTTGTGATGAGGACAAACCATTTGTAAAGGAAGCCTGGAGCTGGGAATTGCAAAAAAAGTATAGTTGGGGGAGTTGAGAGAGAAGAAGGTAAATTTGAAAACAAGCACAAACTGTACATACTACATTTCATTTCATCCACAACTCTGCCTGCTAAACATATGTGGGTTTTCTCTCCACAGAAGGGAGCTTGCAAGACGCATAGGTGACACTGAAACCAGAGTGAAGGTCAGTAACCCTGAAAAAAACCGTTTGGCACAACAGCCATTTTAAAATCTGCTTCAGGGTTTGGACATCTTTGTCCTAGACATTCATAAGTTGGGGTGTTTTTATTGTCTTTTTTACATTAGCAAGTAAGTTTTGAGCTTCGGAGTCTCAGTCAATGGAAAACGGGATAAGTAACTCCAGGTTATGGTTCTTTCCCTTTACCAGAGGGAACATGGTTTGCTCAGCAAAATAAAACAACAAACTTCTTCTATTATATGAATAAAATTATAGGGGTACACCTACAATTATATAATTATACCACAAAAGTGTACACCTACAATCATATTATATATATTATAACATACAATATATACAATTGTATTAAATAAAGTTCAACTCCTGCTAAAACTGGTATCCTTTAGGGAGCACTTCTGTGTGGAGTCTGACCTTGGAAGTATTCATATTAATGCGGGGAAGGGCAGGGTCAGAAGAAGGTTCCATTGTACTGAATTATTTAAAGCCAGGCATAAGCACTTAGCTAAATGAGTGAATTGATAAATATTGGGATGAGGGAGTAATCCACACACAGAGCATACTATATGAGTAGTTAATGTATGTTTAGTTAAGCTGAGATTAATGTGGAAAGATAGCTTAAAACTCCACGTACCCGATCCTCCTTTTAAGTTTTGCTGAGGTGATATGGAGAGTGGCAGCCTTAAATTTTAATTTTCTGGAATACTTTGATGTGTCAACTCGAAAACATTGCTAAAATAGTTACATTATGGTTGAAATAGGAGGAAGGTTTGCCAGCTTTGGAAATTTGCATAAAGAATGAAACAAACAAAAAGAGTAATACTGAATGAATTTTAGGTGACCTAAAAAGGGTTAAAAAGTTAGAGAAAAATTATAGACAATCAAAATAGTTCTTGTAGATGTTATACAAATTCGACATTATGAAACTTATACTAAGCACCTAAGTGGGTATACTCTTGAGGAATTTCTAGCATCTAAGGATTTCGTTTTTCTTTTTGGTGGTACTGTTTTGAAGAGGTGGGGTTTACAGAATTTGTTTGGAGGTGGCCCTCATTTCAGGATAGATTTGTGCCTGTGTTAATTTCAAATACTTTTCACTCCTGAAGGCAGTGGTGACTAATTTGTAGGTCATGGATCAATTGTGACTACTCGAGACCCCACCCCAAAATATAAGTTGTATCAAAGTGACATTTGCCAGAAAAAGAATGCAAAGAAAAAAGAGAAAGCAGGATGAGTCTATTATCAGTTTTGCTGCAGAGTGCATATGTGAGTTCAGTGATGGAAATGAGTGATGGGGTGGCCAAACAAAGCAGGCCACTACTGTTGGCATGCTAATGCCACAGGCAGGGCTCATAGTCAGGCCTGGCTCAGATGGGAGATGAGAGGAAGATGGGAGCATTTTCTCAGGCGGGAAAGGCAAACTCAGAGGAAAAGAATAACTAAAGTTTTGGCGAGTCACCTTTGCTCCTCCCTGGGTTTACACGGTGTTCTAGCAATGGTGTTCTGAAGGGAATATGAGCCACAAGAAACAAATAAGGGAAAAGACTGAATGTTCTCATCTACTTCCAAACTTTACAGAACAAATTTCCCCAAGAAACTTAATACACGGTTTTCCCCCTTTCTTTTGCAAATATAATCGAACTTTCTTATGAAACCAGTACCTGGAAAAAAGACCTACTATTGGCCTATAAGACAGTTAGCCCACTGTGTGCTTTGGTTATGTTTATGGAAATTTGACCAACGGTACATTCGATTCCCCCTAAAATGATGTCTATTACATTAGCCTTCTTTAGACTATTATTTATTCAGCAGAAAGACTGCAAAACCTTAGACGGGGGACTAAAAACAAGGTGTCAGGCAGGGAGAGAAGGCCCTTTGTGTCCCAATTTGCAGTTTGGGAACTTCCAAAAGCATTAAATACAGTGTAACTCTATTAACTAGGACACTGAAAGGATAGTGATGTCCAGCTAAAAGGTTATTCTATATTTGTCTGTTTGCATTTTAATAGTTGGCAGATATTTAGGGAGGAGCCGTTTTCTGACCCTTCCCTCTCATTGCTATTGACCATCTTCCTAAAATGCTGGTTCCACTTTCTTGCCTTAAGAACAATGGATGGGATTTGGATCTCTTGGTTGAGTAACAGGGCCTAGCGCACCCTGCCATGCTGGGTGACAGCACCCCTAGGCCAGGATCCTGGAAATGCAGCTACAACAGAGTAAGCTGACCTTGGCCTGAGCCCAGGATTGTTTGGAGGGTGCAGCAAGTTGGAGAATGCAGAATTGACATTGGTGACAGGAGTAGGCCTATTTTCCCTAATCTCTCGGTTGGGCAAAGATTTCCAAGAGTTTTAATTTGGGTACAGTTGGTCTCAACTTTGCTTTAACACTACAGGCTAAAATACTACGGCAGTGTCCAGGCCTCCCTAGCCAGACCACCTTTTTAATTCTCAAGTAGTTTCTGAGGACGAATGGTCCTTTAGACATACTTGAAGAAAACATGTCTGAAAGTCCAATGTGCTCCTTCCTATTGATTATTTACTTCACACTCATCATGGGTTTTTCAAACAGGAAGCCATTCCCTTCAGCATAAATTCTAATGGGGCCCACTTTTTACCATGCCCAACTTCCCCCACAAACAAGGTGACACTATCCCTAGAGAGGAGTGGCAAGAGGCAGGTGGATAACTGGCAATCAGCTGTCAGAATACAGACGTTTCTTTATCCTAATGCGTGGCATTGAATTAATAGCAAGGACCAGGAACAACTCATAAGCTAGACCTCCATCCAATACCTGGAAGAAACCATTAAAGAATATTAAAATTGGGAGGAGAGAGACAAAGTAATGTCTATTCCAGAGCTTGGCAAATAGCCGGTGCTCACTAAATGGGAGCTGAGGAAGAAGGTATGGTGTTAAATTTCCTAAGGTGTTTTAGCAATAAGGAAATTGCTTCTCAAAAAGTAAATGTAAAAGATAGGTCACAAAAGAGAGAAATAGAGAGTAGCATAGTGGTTACCAGAGGTGGGAATGGGACAAGGGGGGTAGGGGCAGGGAAATGTTGGTAGCTGCGGAATATACTATAAAGCAAATGTACCTCACAGGGCCTGGTTTTCCAAAGCCTTGCAGTTTCAAATATTGACCTTGCAAGGGATGGGAAATTTTCCCCAGGCCATTGAGTCTCTGTTGCAAAATAAGAATTGTGAAACAGCAAGGTTGCTGGGTCAAAGACAGACAAGTTACTAATTGATATGTAAGGTTCCTAAAAAGCTGCTGGAGGGAAAATGAATGTTTGCTAAATCAAGACTTTGTAGCAAATTGCATTACAGAAGGTCACCTTGCTTGACTTACTGAATGCTACCAGCTTCTATTGTTAAACTTGTTAAACTGTACTTAGCAAAACCCACCTACATCTGTTCCTGTAACTTCTTGGTCTGGAGAATAAATGCAGGAAGCAAATCCCAATCATGGTTAATTTCCCAAATGGAAGGATGCCTCATGCTTGAGGGTCCTGGGATATTAATCCCTTTCTGGGGCTTCTCACTGCTCAAAAGAGATGTGCTTTGAGTAATCTTTGGTGGCTCCATCACCAGGGGGAAAAGGGCGAGAAATCCATGGGAGGCAAAGCAGCAGGTAGCCTGGTACAAAGGTACAAAGGTACACTTGGGTAGGAACAATAATTTCTGGTGTGGGTTCTGGTCATGATGGCAGAATAGATGGTCCCCAAAATCACTTTCTCCCAGAAATCAACCAATTTACAACTATAAAAATGTAACATCAGCCAAGTTGGGGCCGCTGGAGCTCCGGTGAAGAGGAGGAGAGACCTACAGAGTTGATGAAGGTGGGAGAAACCACGATGAGAAAAAGAAAAATCTGCTCTGAGCATTTCGGGCCATGGCCACTTTAATGCTGGAGCTGATGAGCACTTGGAGAAAGAGCTGGCAGAAGCCACAGCTGTGCCCTTCAGATGGAGTTACTTGGAGGTGGCAGGGGAGAAGAGGGTCTTGGTGGACCCCAGGACAGCAAGACCACGAATAGGGCTGCTGAGGAACCCATGCAGGAGCGAGGAGCCAAAACAGCTGAAAAAGTGGAGCCATGGAGCCATTCAGAGTCCAGTGAGTCAATGCAAGGCAGTGGCACAGGGCCCATCCCTGGGGAAGTGTTTGGAGCCCAGGAATGGGTGAGATGGGCCCACTGGGAAAACACTGGAACACAGCAAGGACAGCTGATCCACCCCCAATCGGCACAGGACCACTCAGAGGAGACTGGTCAGGAATGCAGAATTGCATGGGGTGCAGTCTGTTGAAAAAATTCAGGCCCAGATCAGAGTTTCTAAACAAGCCAGGTGCACCCAGTCTCTGGAAAGCCAGAAAGACCTATAAGATCAACCATTAAACCCTGAGCTGCACAAAAAGCCTTCCCTAGGAAAACAGTAGCAACACCACAATTTATCTTAACCACACAGCTCAAATATTGGTGCCCACAGGAAGTCCCCCCATCTTAGAAGTAAGCAGAGGTCAAAAAATTAGTTCTGTCCCAGGCACACCACCAGTGCCTTGGGGCCCACCGGGGGACATAACGCATGGAGCTGAGGACAGGAACCACGCCTACAACTACTCACACCACCAGGCACCTAGGGGCCTGCCCAGGAACCTGAGGCCTGAAGCCCAGGAACGAAACCCCCTTCCCACAACCAGGCACACTGCACCAGGTCCTCAGGGCCTACCTGGGGATGCAAGTCATGGAGAAGGGGACCAGAACCCCCTCCCACTGCCAGGCACACCATGCCAGCACCTCGGGGTCTGCCCAAGGAACCAAGGCATGCAGCTTGGGACCGGACTCCCCTCACAAAATGAAGTGCTGCATCAGTACCTCGGGGCCTGCCTGGGGATCCGAGGCATGAAGCTGGGGACCAGACCACACCTCCCATAACCAGGCACCACACCAGTGCCTCAGGGCTCACCCAGGGACCCGAGGCTTGGAGAAGGGGACTGGACCTCCCTCCCAAACCCAGACACACTCTGCCAGTGATTTGGGACCCACCCAGGAACCCAAGGCATGGAGAAGGGGACCGGACCCCACTAGCACAACCAGGTACTCCACACGAGCACCACGGGGCCTGCCTGGCGACTTGAGGCTGGAGAAGGGGACCAGATCTCCCTCCCACAACCAAACACACCATGCCAGTGCCTTGGAGCCTGCCTGGGGACCCAAAGCATGGAGAAGGGGACCGGAGCCCCTTCCCACAACCAGGCACAATGCGCCAGCACCCAGGTCCTGCCAGGGGAACCAAAGCATGGAGAAGAGGACTAGACCCCCCTCCCACAACCAGACACACCATGCCAGTACCTCGGGGTCTGCTCACGGACCTGAGGCTTGGAGTTGGGGACCGGGACCCCCTCCCATAACCAGGCACACCACCAGCACTGAAGGAGTATACCAAAAACATCACCTCCATGTGTGTGGCCCACCACAGCCACCACAATAACCATGGCTGCCACGAAAGCAGCTGGAAGCCACAACCAACACGCAGATGGTCCACCAGCCACTGGAGGGCATTTTCACAAGGATAAGTCACCAGCAGAGATCAAGAAAAGAGGAGGATGTCTCTCTTCCGAAAGCCCATTTCAGAGTGACAGAAGAAGCATCTGCTCTATGATAATATTGGGGGACCTCATCACACCTTTCAGCATTGTACAGATCATCTAGGCAACAAATCACCAGAGTAACCATTATTCTTCCAGAAGGAGAGAAGAAATCTAGGGTAATTAGAGGGGGGAGGGGGAAGGGAGAAGGGGTGGGGTGATATTGGACAAGGGGCATAAAGAATAATTATGATTTGTAACAATATATATGCTAGTAATATTGATTTGATCAACATATCTCAATGTTGAACCCCCAAAATATGTACAATCATTTTGATTCAATAAAAATTTAAAAAATAAAAAATAAGAGAAGTTCTGGTGCTCTAGAGTGACAATAACTAATAATACTGTATATTTCGAGATAGCCACAAAAAAGGATCTTGAATGTTATAACCATGAAGAAATGATAAACATTTAAGTAAAAGATATGCTAACTAGTCTGATTAGATCATTATACCATATACGCATGCACTGAAGCAACAAGCTGTATCCCATAATCATGTACAATGAAAAAAATTAATGTTTTTAAAAAAGGAAATATCTTCTCACGATGCATTTTATTTTTATTTCTATTTATTTTTTTTTGTACTGTAGTCCTTTGGTTTTATTTTCTGGGATAAAAAAGTATAGGAATAAATGTTTTTCAATAGTTTTCTTCATGATATCCTTTAAAATACCTTATGAAATGCTTATTTCATGTTTCCTACTTATCAGTATTCAGCAGTGTCACTGTCGGCCTTGATGAACTGGTTGAAAATTTCAGAGCAGAATGAGTAACTTTTGTGAGCCTTTCCTCAATCCCTGAGAATCATAATCATCCAGATATATTTTATCCTTTCATCATAAATCTCTGGAAAGTAGTCGTGTTCGTTCATTGTTTATAGGGCAAGGAGCAGTGTCATAGAGGGTTGATCCATGTAAATTGGCTTCCACCCGTAAAGAAATTTTCTGAAAATCACGGATGTAAGTCAGGAAAAAACCAAAGAAGGAAAATGACATAGACCATTCTGTTGCAGTACTGATTATGTGAAGTGCATAACCTTTGTCCTCAGGGTTCCAATGGAGTTTCTGTACTACATCAGTGCCAAAACTGCCACTGTGCAAAATTGACGAGCAAGTCAACACTGGAAGTTTGCCACAATAGAAAGTCCTAAACAACTCAGTACTCCAAGTACAAGGCCAGCCTTGTTTAATCTGATGATATGGTTCTCTTCAGGATTCAGAGCATGAACTTGCTTATAACGAACATAAATGGTAGCAATGCATAAAACTGCAGCGATATTTAGCATTGCCCCAAACAAACATTTTCCTGGAGCTACTGTACCAGTGTCACTGATATAAGGCAATGCAGGGTCGACATGGTGGAGTGTTATTGCAGTAATATATGAAAATATGAAAGCAGCAGATGTCCAAATTACAAGGGCTGAAGGAAGGAAACTGAGGCCTTGCTGAAACCACCACATTTCACACAAGACTTCTTATCTTGCTGACCCCGCCAGTGACCGCCGCGGGCCCAGAAGCCTGCCCGCAGGATGGAAACAGGGCGGAACACTCACGATGCATTTTAAAATCTCAGTGGCATATAAAGTTGCATGTTGTGTTTTTTCTATTATGACATTAACTGTTCAATATACTAAACCAATCGTTTTTTCCCTCTCATTGTAGGTTTGGTTTAAGAATAAGAGGGCCAAGTGTAGGAGAAATCAGAGGACAGCAGAAATGCACCACCAAGTCTTCCCCTGGAACATCTGGTCATCATACTGTTGGATGGGCCCTAGAATTTATCCTTCTTCAGGAGCCAGATTTGAAATGGGTTCTTCTGGTGCTGCTGATACTGGGCTGCCATGCTACCCTTACCTCCTCCACACTTCTATTATCAATAAAGAGGTGAATTCTCAATACATTTGCTTCTGTGTGCCAATTGAGGTTAGTGGGGTACAGGTGGACATTTTTAAGGAAAACTTTGAAACAGAATAAAGGGGAGGTGACATCCCTGAGTCACCATTAATAGGCCCTCACATCACAGTAGTTTCCTAAGTGCCATGACAAGTTTGCACTGACCCATACATTCTTCTCCATCATGCCATCCCCATCTCCATCCTTGAGAAGCACTAATATGAGCAAGAAGGGGCGAGGCCAGTCTGTAGTGAGAGAGCTAGGTTTCCAGATGAGGCTGAGTTCCATTCATGCTGACAAGTTCAGTTTACACACCACACTCTAAGAGAAACTTCCTAAGAGGCTACTGACAGGGTTTTATCAGAAGGCAGCCAAACATTCATGCAATATACTCCAAATTCTGTTTACTGTCCAACCTTTTCGGGGAGGACGTTGGAGCATAGAAGCCACTCTGACCCAAATGTCCTGCTGCCTCAAAAGAAACACAAGAGGAGACTCCATCAAGACCAGAAATATGCTCTTCCTTTTCTCCCCTCCCCAGGGCCAAGAGGTATATGGTACGTTCCCCAGCTCATAAGCCGACTAACGGTCCTTCGAATGTATTTTGTCCCCTTCACCATCCTCAAGAGAACACTGCTTCCCGCTGATTACACACTAAAAAGGGGACTTTTGGTTTAGTGTTGCTCAAAAAAGAGTAAAGAGATGATTCTTGGGCCAGCCCCATGGCTCACTCGGGAAAGTGCGGCGCTGCTAGCACCAAGGCCACGGATTTGGATCCTATATAGGGATGGCCGGTGCACTCACTGGCTGAGTGTGGTGCAGACAACACTGTGCCGAGGGTTGCGATCCCCTTACCGGTCAAAAAAAAAAACAATGATTCTCTGAGCAGTCTTCTTCCAGAATTTAATACCATTGGAAAAAAAGCAGTTGTACCTTGGCTTTGTTCATTTTATCTTTTTTGTGCGAAACTATCACCTCTTGCAGGGTGAGTTAGACAAAAGATTACTCAGAGCCCATGTATTCAGAATAATGAGAAACACGAAGGGACTGCACCAAGGGAAAACTCCTTCAAGTGAGGAGAGCCCAGGCACAGCCCCGAGTCAGTTTTTGCTCAGTTTTTATTATAAAGACAGGAAAGTTACAGAAGAAAAACAAGTGGTTAATCAATCATAGTGAAAACATAAACAAATTGGCTATGTGACAATGTTCGTTAAAGCAGTTGTAACCTAAAATAGCTGAAGCAATTTACCATCAAAAGGAGTCATGAAACTAAGCTATGTGACATACAAAAAGAAACAATGAGATAAACACCAAAGTGCCTAACTCCCCAAGAAACTCAAAGAAACAGCTTAGGGCAAGATACAGAATTTCCCCCTAACACTAACTAGCAGAATATCCTTGAAGATCCTTCCCATCATTTGGGTTTAGCTGCACCAAGGGCAACTGCCCCCAGAGCAATCACTTTTCACTGTGTTTCAATTCTCTTTTCTACATCAAAGGCTTTAGTCCTGTGAAAGTATTCAGATCTTTCTTGATCTTAGCATTTCTACATATTTTCCTAAAGGGTTGGGCTTTGGCCCCCTAAACTAGAGGCTTTGGCCTCCTAAACTACAGGACTTTGGTCCAGGCTTTGGCCTTCTACAGTAAGGACTTTTGTCCTCTAAACTACATGTGTTTTATTTCTATCTCATTAATAACTTCTTAGTCAATATCCTCAATATGAAACTACCAGAATAGAAAATAATAATAATAATAATCAGTTTGGGGGAATAAAGAAGCCAAGCCCACTTCTTGAAAGCATTAAGTGCTTCTCAGTTGAACCTTTCTTTTTGAATAATCTTTAGTAATATGAGACTCCTTTATTTTTTATTTATTTTATTTTTAAAAGATGACTGCTAAGGGGATCTTAACCTTTGACTTGGTGGTGTCAGCACCACGCTCTCCCAAGTTTGCTAACCGGCCATCCCCATATAGAGATCCAAACCCATGGCTTTGTTGTTATCAGCACCACCCATCACTCTCCCATGTGAGCCATGGGCAGGCCCGAGACTCCTTTAATGGAGTTTTATGTTAAAAGTGATTACTTGCCACCACAGTCATGCAATGAAGTGATTTCAACGACTGCAGATAAGATACGATGGTTACAGCAGAATGTCCTCTCATAAGTGTTAATCAAAGGTCAGTTTCATAGTGCTTATATGTTCCCAGTATGAAGGGAGGCTCCATTTTATTCAGTAAGTATGCCATGGTGTCTGTTAATTTTTGTTCCTTTCTTCTTCCTTCCTTCCTCACTTGTGGTTGTCAAATGTCAGCAAACTGGTGGCATGTAATGTGGGCCTTTCACGGAGAGAAGGATGTCATTGCTACAACAGAGGCCCCAGGCCCTCTTGGGAGTCTAAAACATCCAAGATCGTACCTGTGTATGCCCATTGCCATTCGCACAGGGTGGTTTTGAAACCGAAAATTCTCGTCTCCCAGTGTTGACCACCTTCCTTTTCTTAAATATTAGGTTTCTCAATACTTTAAGCAGCCTCAGAACTACAGTGTCTGTACGAATAAGCTCTAGGACACCGTCAGACCCAGTCCTGACCCCTTTTCTGCTCTGGCCATAGACGAAACTGAATGCCAGAGAGTGCTCAGCACAAATCCCTCCGTCAATCTTCACCTCTCGTCTGACACATACCAACAAAGAACATTTTTTTTCATGCTCAAGCTGCCTGGAAGAAGAAAAAAAGAGAGAATGCCTTTCCCAGAAGTGGATGATGTTTTCTAGAGTCATATACACTATTTTTTTTTAACGTGTCTCTACTTCTTTCATGTGCCACACATATTAAGGCAGGGTGGTGGCATGAGGTAGAAGAAATAAGCAAAACTTCTCTACAGATCATAATTTACCCACAGTCTAGGTTTTTAAAGACAGATCTTCTAAAATTAATCTCACAGAGAGCATTTTTCTTAAAAGTACATTTCATTCTGCCATTTACAGCAACATGAATAAGCTTAGAGAAAATTACGTTAAGTGAAATAAGCCAAACACAGAAAGAGAAAAACCACGTCTTCACCTATTAGTGGGAGCTGAAATAAAGAAAGAAAGAATCACAATAATACATTGAACATTCAAATAAAAGAGAACAGAACTATGGTTGTTAGAGGTGAGAAAGGGGGAGGAGAGAGAGGGCTTAGTGAGAAATTAGTTAAGAGTCACAGAGATTGATTATGTTTTGTGAACCTGAGTATACTAATTATCCTGGTTTGATCACCACATATTGTACACATGTATTGATATTCAATTCTGTACCCCACAGATATATGTAATCATTTATGCTTCGATTTTAAAAACTGTCAAAACAAACAAACAAAATAGTACATTTGAAATATTTCAAAGGCATAAACCAGAAATTAATTGTTCTAATACAAGGAAATTTCTTTGATTTATTAAAAAACTTTAGAAACTGTCTAGCACAAATATGTTGACCCAAGGTAGGTTTCCGTTGCGGATATTAGTTTTGGCTGAAAAATTATAAATATAATCTTGTGAGGAGTGCAGCAGCTTCAGCATTTTATAGTAATCTAGCAGTTTCTGGGTGTGGTCTTGCCTTCTAAAGTTTTCTACAATGAATAACACATGCCAGTACGCTTTCAAAAGAGGTTGATAGTCAAACTAATTAGGAAGAAGTTATTAACAATTTGGAAGGGAAAAATCCTTTTTTGATTAAAACTTGACTTATATAACTTTGGTCTTGATTTAAACAAATAGAATGTAATCAGAACCTTGAAGATCTAACTTGTAAGTGCCTTAGAATCAAAATTCTTAGCAACCATTTTAACTACAGTTACTTAGAAACAAACGAAAGGGGGAAAGAAAGGGGCAGAAATAATTCTTTTTTGGGCAATACAAGCATGTGGTCTCTCCAAGTAGATGTAAAAAGTGACATTTTAAATAAATAGAATTATGGGCCGAGCATATGGCGCACTGAGAGAGTGCGGGGCTGGGAACGTGGCACCGATCCCGCAGCGGGTTCGGATCCTATATAGGAATGGCTGATGCACTCACTGGCTGAGCGCCGGTCATGAAATAGACAAAATAAATAAATAAATAAATAAATAAATAGAATTATAATATAAATGTATACAAAGTAGGGGAATGGACTTGTTCTGAGTTGTTTTCAAAAGAGCAAAAATATATTTACCTGTGTTCCAACTGGCTGAATCCATGGCTAGAGTTGCCCCAAAAGTTGCAGCAGGGGAGTTCTCACAAGGGACTGCCCGGAACAATCCCAAAATGTGGCCAGTGGGGATTCCAAAGAAAGAAGCACTAAACATTAGGGTAATCAGTCCAAAGCATTTATTAGGGGAACCTACATACAGAGAGGGCTTCAGCTTCCGCACGATGGACAGTGAGACAAGAGATGCTCTACCAAGTATGGCCTAATTGAGGAGGTTGGGTTATGGAGTTTATATGAGGGTTTAAAGAATTTGGTTCAGGGTTGGGGCTAGTTTCTACTGGTTTAGTGACATGTTTGATCTTTTGGTGTTTCAGGAAACAACCTAAACATGTTGATCAGTGCCTGGGAAGGTTCAAGGCCCTGACTTGGGTTCAAACCTGCAGGGGGAAATATACTGCCGGCGAGGTCACAAGGCAGTCAAGGCCCTCTGTGTTTCTCAGTTAGGACAGAGAAGGAAAGGGGGTTGCCTAGGGGACCTTACAACCGAATTCTCATCATGGGGTACAGTACTCGTAATTGGGCATGCTCTGAGCATACATATGGTTGTGCTGTTTTGCAACATGTTCATTTGGTGCTGATGTGACTCCTCTAGGAAAAATGGCTATCCTGTAAGTAAAATAATAAAGTTAAAAGCCCTTCTCTTGATTTCCTGTGACCAGTTCAAGTTTGTTTCATTTCACTTGGACATGGACGCGGGTTCTCATATCTTAAGGGGACACCCTCTGTAGCAGGTTGCTATGATAACATAACCCTCATCATATACCCTTCATCCTAAGAATGCTGCATACATTAGTTATATTACGGGATTCATTTGAGGCTTTTCTTACACTCCCTCTCATTAAGCCAAGACCGTAGGGGTGTCCCAAGGAGAGTGAATCCTTGCCTCAGCCACATCCTCTTAGCAGACGAATGCTCATTTTCCACTGTGGAACTCACATAGGACCACAATCATTTACCAAGAGAGACAAACATTCACGGGCCATACTATAAAAAATTGCCAAAAGCAGAGAACCAATCCCATCATCACATGCTGCTCTTACAAGCAAAGTGTGCTTTGTCTTCTGGCACACACCCAGCTTAAAGGAAAAGACTATGATAGTTGGGGAGGCTGTGGAGGCCCCATATGTCTCTAACAAGGACAAAGCTCCCCACTTGCAGCACCAGTGAATCCTACCACGACTGCCTGCCCCAGTACAGGGGCTACGGAGGGACCCAGCAACTCTCCCGGGGGCACAACAGCCCACCCACAGCCCCAGCAACCTTGCATGGGGCAGCCTTCCCTAAGTGAGGAGCTTCACAGTGACCCAGTGCCTCTCTTGGGGTTACAGGGGCCTGCACACGCACTGCAGTGGCCTTGCTCAGAGAGGCCCACTTCAGCCAAACAGCTGCATAGAACCCTACTATCACTCTAGGGGGTGCAGGATCCCACCCACCACCACAGCAACTTTACCCAGAGTGGCCCACTCGGACTGAGGAGCTGCAGAGAGAACAGATATCTCTCTTGAGAGCACAGGGCCCCACCCATGACCACAGCAGCCTTGCCCAGAGTGGCCACTCCAGCTGATCAGCTACAGAAGGCCCCAGCATCCTTCTTGGAGACACAGGGTTGCACCCACAAATCCAGAGACCATACCCATAGTGGCCCACTCCTGCTGAGGAGCTGCAGAGTGACCCAGCATTCCTCTTGGGGACAAAGCAACCCACCCAAAACTGCTACCACCTCACCCAGGGTGTCCCACTCCAACAGTGGTGCTGCAGAGAAACCCGGTTTCCCTCTTCAGGGTGCAGGGCCCCACCCATGAATCTAGTGATCTTACCCAGGTTGACCCAGTTGGACAGTAAAACTGCAAAGCACCCAAGCATCTCTCTTGTGGGCATAGGATTCCACCCAGCTCTCCAGCAACTTCACTCAGTGTCTCCCACATTAGCTGTGGAGCTACTGAGAGCCCCAACTCCAACTTTGAGGGTACAGGGCCCAGCCTGAAGACCCAGTTAGTCCAGTGAGTTTCCCAGTGTACCTGAGGAGCTGCTGAGCACCTCATTTTCTCCCTCAAAGCCCAAGATCCTAATCTCAATTCCCAGAAAACTCATCCAGGGACACTTCTCTTAAGCTGAGGAGCTTCATAGCACATCAGTACATCTGTCAGGGACAGAGCATGATAGCCAGGGTTTCAGCCAGCCCACCCAGGGTCACCCACTTTAGCTGAGGAGCAGCAGGGTACACCAGTGCTTCTCCCAAGAGCTTGAGACCTCAACCATGACCCCAGCCACACAGCCCAGTGTCACTCACTTCAGCAAGGAACTGCTGAGGACCCCAGTGCCCAGGACACAGAGGCACTCACAGACAAGTCTTACATTGAATACAGTCAAAGTATTTATACAGAAACTACACTACTACATCTACCTGGAACAAACCTAAAACACCCTACACAACTGTCACCGTAGAGCATATCTACAGGAGGGAGTCTCTCCCCCTCCAAAGCTACTCCAGAATATTAGAAGAAGCAATTGCTTTGCCAGATGCCCATACATCAACATAGGTGTGCTGGATTGAATGTCCCCCCAAAACTTAATCCCCACTATATCAGTGTTATAGGGTGGGAAATCCTATTATGGTAATTGAAAAGTGGGACCTTGAGGAAGTGATTAGATTGTGAGGATCATGCCCAAGTAACCGATTAGTGCATTGATGAATCAATGGTGGTCATGGGCATGGTACTGAGGGATTTAAAAGAAGAAGGAGTGAGGAGTTAGCTCTCTCTCTACTCCACCATTCTCACTATGTGACATGCTGCATTGCTGTAGAGTCACCTCACCAGATGTGTTCCCTAGACTTTGGACTTTCCAGTCTCCTAAACCGTAAGCAATAAATTATATTTTCTCACAAATTACTCAGTACCAAGTATTTTGCTATAAGCAACAGAAATGGACTAATACAGTAGGGATACTAGACATAGGAAAAAGCAAGAAAATATAACACCCTCAAAGTAATACAATAATTCTCCAATGTCAGATCCCAAAGAAAAGGAAACCCATAAAGTCCCTGAAAAGGAATTCCAAACAATAATTTTAAGGGAACTCAGTGAGATGCAAGAACATTCAGATGGACAGCAATAAGAAATTAGAAAAAAAATACAGGACCTGAGGGAGGAATTTAACAAATATATGGGTATTTTTTTAAAGAACCAAGCAGAACTCTTGGATCTGAAGTGTTTGTTGAACAAAATAAAGAAAATACAGCTGAAAGCTTAAGCAAAAGGCTAGAGCAAGCAGAAGAAAGAATTTCTGAACTCAACGACAGGCTTTTTCAAAAAACCCACGGGAACAAAAGAAAAAGGAATTTTTTAAAAATGAAGAGGGCCTATGAGATCTATAAGTCAACCTTAGACATACAAACACCCAAATTATGGGTGTTCGAGAAGTGGAGGACAAAAGAAAAGTCAATAAAAACCTATTGAATTAAATAATAGCTGAAAACTTCACAAGTATTGGAAGAGATATGGACTTCCAGATCCAAGAGGCTCAAAGATCCCGAACAGATTCAACTCAAAAAGTTCCTCTGTGAGGTTCACTGTAGCCAAATTGTCAAAGGTCAAAGACAGAGAACTCTAAAAACAGCAAGAGAAAATCATCAAGTTGCCTATAAAGGAAACCCCATCCGAATAACTGCACATTTATCAGCAGAAACTTTACAGTACAGGAGAGAACAGGATGATATACACAAAGTACTGAAAAAAAAAAAAAAGCCAACCAAGAATACTATACCCAGCAAAGCTATCCTTCAGAAATGAAGGAAAAATAGTTTCCTTCCCAGGCAAACAAAAACTGCAGGAATTCACCACCAGAAGACTGGCCCTACAAGAAGTCTTCAAGGCAGTCCTACATTGGCAATCCAAAGAATGATAATCATTGTCATAAATATATGAGAAAGAATAAAAGTCACTGGTAGAGCAGATACACAAACAAGAAAGAGAAAGAAACTATATCTTATCACTACAAAAAAATCATTGAAGATAAACAGTAAAAGGGAGAGAAAGGAAAAAATCATATATAAAGCAATCATTAGAAAATCCATAAAATGCCAGGATTAAGGCAATATCTTTCAATAACAACCTTAAATATAAATGGATTAAATTCCCAACATAAAAGATAAAGACTGGCTTAATGAATTTAAAAATCAGACCCAAATATATGCTGCCTACAAGAAATGCATGTTACCTATAAAGACACACAGGTTAATAGGGAAGAAATGGAAAAAGACATACCACACAAATGAAAACCAAAGATGACCAGGAGTAGCTATACATAAATTGGATCAAATACGCTTTTAAGCAAAAACTATAAAAAAAAAAGATCATTATATAATGAGAAAGGGATCAATTCAGCAAAAGGATATAACAATCATAGATATATATGCACTCAACATCAGAGCACCTAGGTACGTAAAGCAAATATTTTTATATCCAAAGGGAGAGATACACCCAATAGCAAAACAACTAGAGACTTGAACACCCCTCTCTCAACATTAGACAGATCATCTATGCAAAAATTTAGCACGGAGACAATGGATTTCAACTTCACTTCAGACCAATAGGACTTGATAAACATATACAGAACATTTCATCAAACAACTACAGAATATACATTCTTCTCATCAACACATGGAACATTCTTGAGGACAGACCACAAGGTTCACCACAAGTCATGTCTCTACAAATTTTTAAAAGGTGTAATCATATCAAGTATCTTTTCAGACCACAATGGAAGAAAATTAGAAATGAATAAAATGAGAAATTTTAGAAATTATACGAATGAATAGAAATTAAAATATATGCCCCTGAATGACCAATGAGTAAAAGAAGAAATTTAAAAAATATTTTATATTCTTAAAATAAATTAAAATAAAAGCACATCATACGAAAACCTGTGGGATACTGCAAAAGCAGTACTAAGAGGGAAGTTCATTGCAATAAGTGTTTACACCAAAAGAATAAAAAGCTATTGTAAACAAAACCGCATGGTACTAGTATAAAAATAGACATTCAGACCAGTGGAGTAGAATTGAGAACCCAGAAATGACCCCTCAGGCTTATAGCCTTCTGATATTGGATAAAGGCAACAAAAATCTACCTTGGGGAAAAGACTGCCTCTTCAACAAGTGGTGCTGGAAAACCAGATATCCATATGCAGAAGAATGAAACTAGATATGCATCTCTTGCCATACACTAAAATCAACTCAAAATGGATTAAAGACTTAAGTATAAGACCCCAAACTGTAAAATTACTGAGAGAAAATATAGGTGAAACACTTCAACAATTAGGTCTGGGCACAGGCTTTATGAACATAAGCCCTGAAGCACAAGCAGCATAGGAAAAAGTGAACAAATGGGACTGTATGAAACGAAAAATCTCTGCACCGAAATGGAAACAATCAACAGAGTGAAACAACAACCTACAGAGTGGGAGAAAATTTTTACTAACTATGCATCCGACAAGGGATTAATATCCAGAATATACATAGAACTCGAGCAATTATCCAGTAAAAAACCAAATAACCCAATCAAAAAATGGGCAAAGGAGCTGAATAGACATTTTTCAAAGAAAGGCATGCAAATGGCCAAAAGGTATGTGAAAAAATGCTCAATATCACTAGGCATCAGGGAAATGCAAATTAAAACTACATTGAGAGACCACCTCACCCCAGTCAGACTGGCTATAATCAAAAAGAGGGTGAATAACAAATGCTGGCGAGGGTTGGAGAGAAGGGAACACGTCACTGTTGGTTGGACTATAAATTAGTAAAACCACTATAGAAAACAGTATGGAGGTTTCTCAAACAACTATAGTTTGATCTTTCATATGATCGAGCAATCCCTCTTCTGGGTATATACCCAGAGGAATGGAAATCATCCTTTCAAAGGGATACCTGCACTCCCATGTTCATCACAGCTCTGTTTACAATAGCCAAGGCATGGTACCAACCTAAATGTCCATCAATGGATGATTGGATTAGAAAACTGTGGTATATATACACCATGGAATACTACTCTGCCATAAAAAGAATGAAATACTCCCATTTGCAACAACATGGATGAACCTGGAGAAACTTATGTTGAGTGAAATAAGCAAAGCACAGAGAGATCATTACCACATATAGTCACTCATATGTGGGAGCTAAGATAGAAAGAAGGAAGGAAAGACCACAGTAGTGCATTGGTCTTGCAGAGGGAGAGAACAATCCTTAGGCTACAAAGTGTAGTGGGGAAGAACTGGGGAGGGGGAGGAAGGTTGGGATAATTGGGTGCAGGTCACAGGGTACAAATGCAATTTGTGGTAATGGGTATGCTGTCAGTATGAATCTGGACCTCACATCATGGGCATGAGGGGTGACAATTAACTTTGTATCTAATGAATAATCATAATAAAAAATGCACATGTAAAAAATGAATAAATAAAATAAAATAAAATATATCTTGCAAATAAATAAATAAATAAATAATGTTGTTGAATGTGAAAAAAAAAGAATAGAAAGACTTCAGATAAATAACCTAACATCACACTTCAAAAAACTAGAAGTACAAGAACTGCCTAATCTCAAAATTAGTAGATGGAAATAAATAATGAATATTAGCAGGGAACTGAATGAAGTAGAGACCAAAAAAAGGAATATTCATGAAAAAAATCTGTTTCTTTGAGAAGATAAACAAATTTGACGAACCATTAGCTAGACTAACTAAGGAAAGAAGCGAGAAGACCCACATAAAAATAATCAGAAATAAAAAGGGAGATATTACAACTGATACCACAGAAATGCAAAAATTTATTAGAGACTATTCTGAATAACTACATGCCAACAAACTTGAAAATATGACAGAAACGCATAGATTTCTGGACACGTATAACCTACTAAGACTGGACCAAGCAGAAATAGAAAGCCTGAACAGACCAATAACAAGCAATGTGATTGAATCAGTAATTGGCAGTCTTTCAACAAAGAACGGCATGGGACCTGATGACTTCACTGCTGAATTCTACCAAACCTTTAAAGAAGATTTAATACCAATCATTTTCAAACAATTCCAAAAACTTAAAACGGAGGCCATGCTCCCAAACTCATTCTATGAGGCCAGCATCACCCTGAAACCAAAATCAGACTAAGACACAACAGAAAAGAAAAAGAAAACTACATGCCAATATCCCTGATGAACATAGATGCAAAAATCCTCAACAAAATATTAGCAAACAGACTACAATAGCACAACAAAAGGATTATACACCATGATCATGGATTTGGGATTCATCCCAGGGATGCAAGGATGGTTCAGCATACACAAGTCAATAACTGTGATACACCACACCAAAAAAATCAAGTACAAAAACCATATGATTATTTCCATAGATGCAGAAAAAGCACTTGACAAAATTCAACGTCCCTTTCTGACACTCTCAGCAAATTAGCTATAGAAAAAAAGTATCTCAACAGATTAAAAGCCATATATGACAAACTCACGGCCATCATTATCCTGAATGGGGAAAATCTCACTCTCCAATGAGGCCAGAATCCAAGTTTGTTCTTTCTTTGGGAATTCTTCCCTCAGACATAGAGGCAATAACCCTCATGCTAAAATCCTATATCTCTTATTCCTGTATTCTTTAAGGATTTCTTTACCCTTTAGTAATGAATTCCCCACTACTAGCTAAAATTTTCTCATGTTAAATTTTCCCCATTCATTTGGGAGAAGTTGAAAGCTTTTCCTCTAAGAATAGGAGCAAGACAAGGATGCTCACCACTCCTATTTAACATAGTATTGGAAGGTCCAGTCAAAGCAATTATGCAAGAGAAAGAAATAAAGGGCATCCAAATTGGAAAAGATGAAGTGAAATTGTCCCTGTTTGCAGATGACATGATCTTAACTATAGAAAATCCTAAAGACTCTACAAACAATCTGTAAGAACTGATGAACGAATTCAGTAAAGTTGCAGGATACAAAATCAAAATACAAAAATCTGTAGCATTTCTATACACCAACAATGAGCTAGCACAAAAAGAAATCAATAAAGCAATCTCATTTGAAATACCCACCAAAAAAACAAAATACCTAGGAATAAATTTAACCAAGGAGGGTGAAAGATCTCTACAATGAAAAGTACAAAACACTGATGAAAGAAACTAAAGAAGACACACAAATAAAGAAAGACATGCTATGCTCATGAGTTGGTAGAATTGATGTTGTGAAAATGTCCATATTACCTGAAGTGATCTACAGATTCTATGCAATTCTTATCAAAATACAATGTCATTCTTCACAGGAATAGAGAAATACAATCCTAACATTGATATGCAACAACAAAAGACAAAAACAATTCTAACCTTCATTTGGAGCAACAGAACACCTTGAATAGCCAAAGCAATTCTGAGAAGAAAGAAGAAAGTGGGAGGCATTACAATTCCTGACTTTAAAATATACCACAAAGCTATAGTAACCAAAACAGCATGGTCCTGGCATAAAAAGAGACACATGGACTAATGGAACAGAGTAGACAGCCCAGAAATAAATCCACATTCTTATAGCCAACTGATCCTTAACATATGTTGGGGAAAAGACTGCCTCTTCAATAAATAGTGCTGGGAAAGCAGGATATCTATGTGTAAAAGAATAAAACTAGATCCCTATCACACACCATATACAAAAATCAACTCAAAATGGATTAAAGACTTAAATGTAAGACCTTAAACTATAAGACATCTAGAAGAAAACATTCGAGAAATGCTCCAAGACATAGGACTGGGCAAAGACTTTATGCAAAAGATCTCAAAAGTACAGGCAACAAGAGCAAGAATAAACAAATGGGATTTTATCAAACTGAAAAGCTTCTGCACAGCAATGGAAACAATAAACAAAGCAAAGAACCAACCTGCTCAATGGGAGAAAATATTTGCAAACTAAACATCTGACAAGGGACTAATTAATATCCAGAATATACAAAGAACACAAACAACTCAATAAAAAAAACCAAATAACCCAATTTAAAAATGAGCAAGGGTGCTGAATAGACATTTCTCAATAGAAGACATACAAATGGCCAACAGGTATATCAAAAAGTGTTCTACATCACTAATCAACAAGGAAATGCAAATGAAAAGCAAACTGAGATATCAGCTCACCCCAGTTAGACTGGCTGTTATAAAAAAGACAGAAAAGAACAAATGCAGGTGAGGATGCTGAGAAAGGAGAACCCTATACATTGTTGGTGGGACTGTAAATTAGCACAGCCATTATGGAAACAGTATGGAGGTTTCTCAAACAACAACAGATAGAACTACCCAAAGGGATGGAAATCATCATGTTGAAGGGATACCTGCACTCCCATATTAAATGCAGCTCTATTCTCAGTAGCCAAGAAATGGAACCAACCTAAATGTTTATTGACAGATGATTGGATAAATAAAGTGTGGTGCATGTGCACAATTGAATACTGCCCAACTATAAAAAAAGAATGACCTGCCATTCACAGCAGCATGGTGAGCTTGGTGAAAATTATGGTAAGTGAAATAAGCCAGGCACAAAAAGAGAAATACCACATGTCCTCACTGGTAAGTGGGAGCTAAATAAATAAATAAATAAATAGTGGACCTTTCACATGGAGAGAGAAGAACTGTGTTTACTAAAGCAGGAAAGAGGAAGGAGGAGGGGGTTGTGAGAGGCTGATTAATAGACACAAAACAGCAAGATAGGAAAAATAAGTTCTATTGGTATACAGTCAAGATAGGCATGTATAATTACCAATAATGTTTTGCATGTTATCAAGTGGCTAGAAGAGAGATTGAATGTCCTCATCACAAAGAAATGATTAAGTTTTGTAATGATTAATGTGGTAAGTCCCCTGATTTGATCATCACACATTGTATACATGGATTGAAATTCAACTCTGGACACCACAAATATACATAATCGATCGATACATTTCATCTTCTCAGCAAGGTGGTTTCCCAAATAAAGCCTTTTTCCTTGCCTCAACACCTTGTCTCTCCACTTATTGGCCTGTCATGCAGTGAGCAGACAGACTTGGGTCTGGTAACATGTGCACCCAACTCCAGAGCACCCAGTTATATAAAGCAATTACTATTAGACCTAACAGGAGAGACAGACTCCAACATAAAAATATTTGGGGATTTTAATACCCCACTTTCAGCAGAGGACAGATCATCCAGACAGAAAATTAACCAGGAAATATCAGAATTTATCTCTACTACAGGCTGACCAGATCTAACAAATATTTATAGAACGTTTCATCCAACAGCTGCAGAATACATATTCCTCTCACCTGCCCATGGAACATTCTCTAGAACAGACCATATGTGAGGTCACAAAACAAGTCTCAACAGATTTTTAAAAATTAAAGTCATATCAACCACCTTCTCTGGCCACAGTGGAATAAAACTAGAAATCAACAATAAAAGGGACACTAGAGACTGTACAAATACATGGAAATTAAACAATATACTCCCAAACAACAAATGGGTCAAAGAAAACAAAAAAGAAATTGAAAAATTCTTGGAGAAAATGAAAATGATAACACAATATACCAAAACCTATGGAACACAGCTAAAACAGTTCTAAAATGGAAGTTTATAGCAATAACCACTTACATGAAAAAAAAAAAAAAGACTTCAAATAAACAACCTAATGTTATACCTGCAGGAACTGGAAAAATAAGAACAAACCAAACCCAAAATCAGTAGAAGAAGAGAAATAACAATGATCAGATCAGAAATAAATGAATTAGAGATTTTTTTTTAAATACAAAAGATCGATGAAACAAAGAGTTGGTTTTTTGAAAAGATGGACAAAACCAAAAACCCTTTAGTTGGACTAACAAAAAAGAGAGAAGACTCAGCTAAATAAAAGCAGAAATGAGAAAGGAGACATTACAACTGATACCACAAAAATACAAATATTGTAAGAGACGACTATAAAAAACTATATGTGAACAAGTTGGAAAACCTAGAAGAAATGGATAAATTCCCAGACATATACAACTTATCAAGGCTGAATCATGAAGAACTGGAAAATCTAAACAGACCAATAATGAGTAATGAGATATAATTGTACAATACAATAATTGTAGCAGTAATTTAAAAGTCTCTGAACAAGGAAAACCCCAGGGCCATATAACTTTACTGCTGAATTCTACCAAACATTTAAAGGAGAACTAATACCAATGCTTCTCAAACTCTTACAAACAATTGAAGAGGAGGGAATACTTCCAAACTCGTTCTGTGAGGCCAGCATTACCCTCATACCAAAACTGGAAAAAGACACAACAAAAAAAGAATACTACAGACCAATATCTCTAATGAACACACATGTGAAGATCCCCAGTACAATACTAGCAAACAGAACCCAATCGCACATTTAAAAGCTCATTGGCCATGATCAAGGGTGATTCATCCCAGGGATGCAAGGGTGGTTCAACATATGCAAATCAATAAACGTGATATATCAGATCAACAGAATGAAGGGGGAAAAAATCACATAATCATTTCAATGGATGAAGGAAAAGCATTTGATAAAATCCAACACCCCTTCATGATAAAAACACTCAACAAATTAGGTATAGAAGGAATTTACCTCAACACAATAAAGGTCATAAATGACAAACCCACGGCTAACATGATACAGAATGAACGAAAATTGGAGGCTTTTCCTCTGAGATCTGGAACAAGACAAGGATGCCCGCTTTCCCCACTCTTATTCAACATAGCACTGGAAGTTCTAGCAGAGCAATAAGGCAAGAGAAGGCAATAAAGAGCATCTAAATTCAAAAGGAGGAAGACAAACTATCCCTATTTGTAGATGACATGATCATATACACAGAAAACCCTAAAGACTCCACCAAAAAATTACTAGAACTAACAAATGACTTCAGTAGAGTGGCAGGATACAAAATCAGCACACAAAAATCAATAGCCTTCCTATCCGCCAGTAACGAAATAGCTGAAGAAGAAATCAAGAAGGTAATCCCATTTAAAATGGTTACCAAAAAAATGAAAACCTAGGAGTAAATTTAACCAAGGAGATGAAAGAAATCTACAATAAAAACTCTACAACATTGGTGAAAAACATTGAAGAGGATACAAATAAATAGAAAAATATCACACGTTCATGTGTTGGAAGAATTAACATCATCAAAATGTCCATTGTACCCAAAGCAATCTGCACATTCACACAATCACTATCAAAATACCAATGATATTCCACACAGAAATAGAAAAAGCGATCTTAAAATTTGTATGGAACTAAAAACGACCCCGTATAGCTAAAGCAATCTTGAACAAAAAGAACAAAGTTTGGAAACATCACACTTCCTGACTTCAAAATATACTATAAAGCTATAGTAACCAAACACCATGGTACTAGTATAAAAGTAGACAATGGAACCGAATAGATAGCCCATAAAAATAGACAATGGAACCAAATAGAGAGTCCAGAAATAACCCCACGCACTTACAGCCAACTAAATTTCGACAAAGTTGTCAGGAATATACAATAGGGAAAGGACAGCCTCTTCCATAAATGGTGCTGGGAAAACTGGATATTCATATGCAGAAGATTGGAACTAGTCCCCTATTTCTCACTATACACAAAAATCAATTCAAAATGGATTAAACACCTAAATTTAGGACCTGAAACTATGAAACTACTAGAAGAAAACAGAGGAGAAATGCTACACAAAATGGGAGTGGGCAACGTGTTTTTGAGCAAGACTACTGAGGCACAGCAACGAAAGCAAAAATATGCAAATGGGACTACATCAAACTAAAAAGCTTCTGCACAGTAAGAGACACTATCAGCAGAGTGAAGAGACAACCTACAGAATGGAAGAAAGTGCTTGCAAACTATACATCAGATAAGGAGCTAATATCCAGAATTATACAAGCAACTCAATCAACTCAACGGAAAAAAAAAAAAGAAAGAAAGAAAGAAAGAAAGAAAAAAGAAAAATGACCCAATTAAAAAATGAGCAAAGGACCCAAACACACATTTCTCAAAAGGAGACATACAAATAGCCAAAAAGCACATGAAAATATGCTCAAAATCACTAATCAGCAGGTAAATCACCAGGTGAATGCAAATTAAAATCACAATATCATCTTACCCCAGTTAGAATGGCTGTTATCAACAAGACAGAAAATAACAAATGCCGGTGAGAATGCAGAGGAAAAGGAATTCTCCTACATTGTTGGTGGGGATATAAATTGGTACAGCCACTGTGGAAAACATTATGGAAGTTCCTCACAGAACTGAAAATAGATCTACCTCAAGACATATCTATCCCGCTACTGGGTATATACCCAAAGGAAATAAAATCAATATATCAAAAGGACACCTGCACTCGCATGTTCATTGCAACATTATTCGCAATAGCCAAGAGAAGGAACCAACTTGAATGCCCATCAATGGATGGATGAATGGGGAAAAAAACCCACAATGGAATACTATTCAGCTATGAAAAGAAATAGTGTCCTACCATTTGCAGCAACACGGATGGAACTGGAAACCATCATGTTAAGAGCAGTAAGTCAGGTAAAAAAGACAAATACCACATGATCTCACTCATATGTGGAATATTTTTTAAGTGCTTCTCATAGAAATATAGAGTAGAACAATAGTTACCAGAGGTCGGGAGGGCAGGAAGTGGGGGAGGAGGAAAAGCGGTGAACTAAGTGGTACAAAACTATGCTATCTACCCTAAGTGAATCATTGTGCAGTATATGCATGTATTGAAGCACACTGTACCCCACAAACATGTACAAGTAAATGTTAAAGTAAAACTAAAGTAAAATAAAACCAGACTTGTGATTAAAAGATTTTTCTTTAGTATTGCAATCTCTTAACCAGTTATTAATATAATTAGAAAGAGCTTAGAAAATCAAGTGAGCACAGACTGCAATACATTCGCGCACACCCCCTACTCATTGATCCCCCGCTGGAGTCCTGCGTCGGTGCTCTAGGTGGCAGCCACCGACCTGCCTGTGCCGCTGCAGCGTCACAGACTGTGAAGAGAGGTAATGAATGGAAGCTGAGGGCCCCTGATGAGGCTCACAACACAAAAACGATTTAATTACTACAAAGAAGAGGCCAGTATAGTGCCGCAGAAGTGGAAGTGACACCTGCGCCTGGGCTGGAATTCTTCAGTAGCCGCCCTCTGCGAGCCGGATTCCACTGGGCGCCTGAACCTACTGGTGTGCTCTGGCCTCCCCTCACTTCCCATTCACGAAACACAGGCTGCTCCTAGGAAACAGCAAGAGGAGCATCTTGCCACTCAGAGGTGGGACGAGAGTGGTGGGAGGAAGGGGCGAGGTTGTTCTCTCAGTAACGAAAGTGCATGCTCAGCAATCGGTGGCCGGGCAGGCGAGCCAGGATTGCAAAATCGACCTTTATGAGCAAGTGTACCCTCTGGTGCCCCCAAAGTGAGGCAACAGAGTTTCCACCGAAAACCCCCAAATCACCTAACTTCTCTGACTCAATTCAGCTCTTGGACCTCACTCAGTGAACAACTCCTTTCAATATCCAAGAGTATGGTCCAGTTTCTCCATTTAAAATTATCTATGGCTTCTAACATTGTATCACTTTCTCCATAGTTTTTGTCCTTTTATCTTTATTTTTTATTGAAACATAATTGATTATACATATTACTGGAGTACAGAATTTAATATCAATACCTGTGTATAATATGTGATGATCAAATCTGGATTATTAGTAGATTCATCATTACACGATGTAATCATTTTTTGTGACCCTTTACTAATTTCTCGCTAATCCTCCTCCTCTGCCCCCTTTCCCACCTCTGATAAACTCAGTTCTATTATCTCCTTTTGAAAGTTCAATGAACTACAGATAGATCTTCCATACAATCCAGCAATCCCACTTCGGAGTATATACCCAAAGTAATGGAAATCATCATGCCGAAGAGATACATGCACCCCCAACCTCATTGCAGCTCTATTTACAGTAGCCAAGATATGGAACCAACCTAAATATCCATCATCGGACCACTTCGTAAGGAAAATGTGGTATATATACACTATGGAATACTACTCAGTCATCAAAAAAAAAAAAAAAGAGTGAAATTCTGCCATTCACAGCAACACGGATGAGCCTGGAGAAAATTATATTAAGTGAAATAAGCCAGGCACAGAGGGAAAAAGACGGCAAGTCCTCACTCATATGTGGGAACTAAGAGAGAAGGAAGGAAAGAAAGAACACAATGGTGCATTGAACTTGCAGAGAGAGAGAATAGACCTTGGGTTGCCAGTGGTGAGTGATGGGGACGGGGGTTAGGCAGAGGTTGGGTGGGGGAATAATTGCAATTTGTGGTGGTGAGTATGCTGATATGCTGATTTGATCATCACATCTTGGGCACAGGGGCTGACAGCTCCGTGCCGCATGAGTACATATAATCAATACAAATTAAAGTTTAAAAATATAGAGTTTTTAACTTCAGCAAAGCTGTATTAGGTCCTATCTGCCCATACTAGCCGTACGATGGTGGATTTCTTACGCCTCCTTTCTGAGTCAGAGTTGTCTGATCCATGCAAAGGAGGAAACAGTAGTTCCTGTGCACAGAAATGTTTAGAGGAAGGTGGATACAATAAATATTGGCTATTGTTATTATTAATGCCACTTGCAGTATACGTATTTCCTCACAGCCGCGTGAACATTACGTTTTATCATTTTAAGCTTGTTTTTGTTTGTTAAATAGCTATGAAGCAGGTGAGGGATTGTGTCTGGAGACACGGAACCTTGTAGAACTGACTCTCCCCAGCCCTTTGGCCATGCCAATTTGCCCAAAGAAAATTGCAGTAAACTCTGTGTTTAAACACAAGACAACAACAAAGTTTTTGGTAAACTGGTGATTTTGGTAGGCTTTGATGAATTACCCATAAAGCTAATGGAGCCAAAAGCCATAAAGGAGAATGGCCTCCTTCTCACCTGGGTCATTCGATGACATGGCTTTTGGTATACAGTACTGGCTCTTGAAGAATTGACTTGGAACCAAATATCTGTAGCCTCTAACACTGAGCAGATGAGGCTGGGTCTTTATCCATGAATGGACCCACTTTAGAATTTCCTTATGGAGACCTGTTGTGCTCCAGCAGAAGAGGGAAGTTGTTGGAATTTTATCCTCACATACATGAGGGAACAAATCAGTCTTGGGCATCCCTCTCTCTGCGCCTCTGCTAGTTCTTTTCCTCTCCTTATCTTCCTAATAAAGAGGACAGACAAGCAGAATGGGTGGGAAGAGCCTGGGCCTGGTGAATTCTTCTGGGGTCTGGGTTATAATGGGGGAGAACCCCTCAGGTCCTGTTTGTGGACTCCCCACCCCTAAGAAACCCTGCTCGCGGAATGAGTGAACAAATCCTTGTTTGGAGCAATAGCAGTGGTAACTGGGGAAACTCAGAAGGAGTCTTTAAGCAGCAGTTCCCGATGGTTCTCTGGGATGATATCCATGAGTGCTGCCAGGGCAACATCAATTTCCAACAACAGGAAGTAAAGCCCAAATATTCCTGGCTGTTTCAGTTCGGTCAAGGTAGGGCAAGTGGGACACTGTGAGGGAAGGAGGGGTATAGACAGTCACAGAAAGTGTCTGACCTCAGTAACAGAACCAGCCTGTGGTTTCCACACTCGGTTTCATCCCAGCAGGAGATGACCTCGTAGGGCTGTGCCGGGAGGAATACTCCTGACACGTTCCTCAGCTGTTATGCATGGAGCCCCACTTTTATGTGCCAGTCACTGGGTTAAGTCATCACTACGTGTAAAGTCATCTACTCACAATAGCTCTATGAGGTAAACATTAGCCTTTTCACATTACTCTTGAGCGAACTGAGGCACGGGGAGTGTTAAGTAATCTGCCCAAGAGTCAAACCCAGAGCTGTCTGACTTCAGCGTCTGTGCTATTACCTAGCGATTCCCAAGTTCTGAAATCTGGCCTCTTTTATGTGCTTGATTATTTGTTTTCAAAGTCGTCTTTTATGAAAGAAAGATGTGAGGGAGTCTATTTTAATGGTTCTTAATCCAAATTATTAACATTTTTCTTTCTCAGTTTCCTTGTTTATAAAATGAGGATATTAATAATGCCTATTGAATAGGGTCTTTATAGCAGTTGTTTGTTTGTTTCGCATGGTGTGGCTAGCATGGTATGTGCATCTGAACCCTTGACCTCGGTGTTATAACACCATACTCTAACCAAGTGAACGAACCACCCAGCCTGAATAGGGTTTTTATGAAGATTGAATCAGATAATTCACATAAAGTCCTAGAAAATCCTACATCAAACATGGTTCATCATCACCTCTCTTTATAGGGTTTAGCTATTATTCCTAATTCTATTACTGCTAGTAGTATTAATATAAGTAATGCTCATTTAAATGGCCTAAAGTGGTGAAATGAAAAACCCATCACCTCACATGAGGACTGGATTTTCTTTTATTTATATTAGTCCATGAAATGCCAAATTCCCAGTAACCGTGCTTTTAAATACCTATGGATATGGATTTTTTTCTCACCTTAAGACAATTGTCTTATCTGACAGAAAGAGAGGAAAGTTTATTCTTACATGTCCTATTTATCCAGGATGTGTTCTATTAATGTGGGTGAGACTCATCCAGTTAGTTGAAATCCTGAATAGAACCAAAGGGCCAACCTCCCCACAAGGAAGAAGGGACTCCTTCTGCCTCACTGCTTTGGAGCTAGGACCTCAGTTTTCTCTGATATTCTGACTGAAACTTTACCATAAGCTCTCCTGGGTCTCCAGCTTGCCAAGTGCAGATCTTGGGACCTGTCAGCCTTCAAAATCACTTGAACCGATTCCGTTACAAAAACATCTCTTCATATCTATCAGTCTACCTATCGATGTATCTATCTATAATTATGACCAAGGATCTGAACTGCCGTAAGAGAATACCAAGGTGTCGTTGTCAGGGGTACAGCCACCAGATAGGGAGACAGAGATTGATATATGTACAACCTAAATGTGCCGTTTATCTGGAGAACCATGACTAATACACTCAGTCAGCCAGCATGTATCTTTTGAGTTCCTTTATAGTGCTCAGTTGTCAGGCACTGTGGTTAAGGAAAGCTGAATAAATCAAGTGTCCAATGTCAATATACTTACAACTTAGTTGAGACGATAAAGCATACCCACACAAAAAGGTAATACACAAGTCAGACCAGGGGAGAAACACTTCCTCACTCAAAATAGTAGGCAAATTTAAATTTGCGCTGGGACTATGCAAGTGTGGCCAAGTGAAGTCTCTTTAAGAAAAAAGAAACCAACACTACCTTGGGGATGCAGAGGAGGCAGTAGGAACTCAGGGCCATTCCCAAGCCAAAGTCCATCCTCCAACACTAAAGACCATGAACCCTGGGTACTGTGCTGGTCGGGCCCAGCAGGGTGGATCTCTCAGAGTCATGATGTCACAAAGACCTCTCAGAACATCCTGGCCATCCTTGAGCATGTGGGTATGCCACACATTCGATTGCCTCATTGAATAGTGCCTTGTGCAGAACCAAAATATTGTGGAAAATCTGTCCCTCTGGTGGCTGATCTCCTGATGGTGATGCCTTGGTGCTCTCCTATCATAGCTCAGATCCACAGTCATAACTGCAGTGGGCTGCTGCTATGAACACAGGCTGAAAACTCCAGTGTTGCTTTAGGGACCTGGCTACCCAACCCCAAATATGAATACCAAGGAAAGAGTGGGCTTCTGGGGGATGGCAAAGCTGTTTTCTGACTTCTAGGCATGAAGTGCATTAGGCATAGAAGAAAACTCTGTCTGCTGAATGAAGCAAATGCTCCCAAGCAGGACAGTGGGTAGATGGCTTAAAGGCAGGGGCACAAACACAGGGAAATTAAGTTTGCTGTCTTGGCGAAGTAATGCTTATGATTCCCATTGTATTCCCCACCTTCTCTCTATTGTCTTTAGTGACATATGTGTGGGTCAGTAATGGCCCTTGCATATTGTCCTGGAATGGACCCCATGTTGTTTACTTTTTCATGGCAAACTAGAGATGGGCCCAAAGCTTCTGGAGCCAAACTCAAATTTTCACATGTAATTGATTTTTAATACACTTCAAATAAGCACATTTTTAGTCCTCTATAGCCTGCCTACTTTGCATACCCTGTGAAACTGCACACAACATTTGCTAACCATAGATAAGAGAAATCCTAAAGCTCTAAAAGACTACAAGCCACAGATGTCCTTCTGGGCTCTCTGATCCAGATTCTCTCCACTTGGTTGCTGAGAAAGCCCCCTCTCTGATTTCTCCTTCTCCCCCAGGAGATCCCTTGCCATATTCCAATTCTGCTTGGTGGCCTCATGCTGCAGGTCTGAATGTCTCTTATTGGAAAGTATTTTTGCTCTCATGCAACCCCTGTCCAAGCACCACCCGATAAAGTGCGTGTGTGTGTTACTACCTCTCATTGTCTTGTATCTTCTTTGATCAACCCCCAAATGCCTGACCTCACATTTCGAAATATGGTGTTTTTCAAAGAGGAAGTAGGACTGTGGAGGACTGTGGAGAGGGAGTGGAGCGAAGAGTGTGGGATATTACACACACACACCGTGACCCAAACCAATAAACTGCATGCCAATGCCCTTAGATAATCTAAAATCTACATCTACAAACGTGAAAAAGACAAAACCCCATAATTGTTTCATGTGTCTTGTGTCTCGCAAAATACAGTAAAACACTTCAGGTCTCAAGTCATAAAATTGTCAGGGTGGTGTGGAATCTTGAAAATTAAGATTTATTTAGCTCTGACCCCCTTATCCCCTTTCCTCAGCCTGAAACTTCATGGGAAGCACAGCCACCTTCATAAACATCCTCTCTTAGATCGGAGCAAGAGCTGGGAAGGGCAAGCAGGCACTCCAGGCAATCTGTTCTTGCAGTGGCATTAAACTGCAATTTTCTCTCTGCTTTCAGAAAACATCTTCAGAACAATTGGCCTCTTCATTGCAGTTACTCTTGTCTATTGCTTTTGTTTGCAGTTCTCTGAGATTCCCTAAGGTGTGATCATTCATTCTAATGAGGAACCCAAGACCACTGCCACCACCTACACTTTTTATTCACTGTCTTGGGGTCCTCCCAACATCACATTTGTTTAAGGTCCTTCGGGGGTTGGCTGGAGAGCTGTTAAAGGGGTGCTCACAACGTCAGCACAGATTCCTTGCATGTGCACAGGGCTGTATAGTTACAAACTGCTTCCCATACATTATTGCAGAACATTGTTTCAGTGTCCAGAGACGAATGCAGACCACATGCCTCCTTCATTTGGCACTGGACAGACTGAGGCTCAGAGCAGGGAAGTGATATGCCCAAGGTTACACAGCTGACAGGCATTGCATTCTCCTGATATAAAGGTCCTCACAATGTTCTGTGTCTGTACATTTCATATCAAATGTTAGTATAAGAAATACTTTGTTCTTTCATTTCTCCGCCAGAGGTTCATGACATACAAGAAAGTTGGGATACATCCATGAGAAAACAAATGCCTCCAAAGAATGAATATAAGTCGAGTTTATAGATGAGCCACAGGACAACCCGAGATATGAAATTTAATGAAACAAAACCCAGGGATTTCTGATGAGGAAGAAAGAAGGAAAAATGCTCCAGATACTCCTGAGTAGGTAGGAATATTTGATACCACTTCCTACTGTTTTCCTTGATGGAGACCCTGCTGCTGTTTTTGTTTTTGTGTTTTAGTAATCTGAGACAGTAGAGGAATAAAGGCATTGATTCCTTTTGAAGATTTGTCTTCGTTGGTCCTCTGGTTTGGATGGTCTCATGACTCCCCTAGCAGATTTCACTACCATGAAGATCTATAAATCACATCCGGAATGCTGGCAGACCCATGGGTCATGTTTTCAGTGCTCAACTAAGACTGACTTGCATTAGCTGACTTCAGTTGTCAAAGATGAGTTCTTGATTTCTTCTACCTTTCTATTTTAACCAATATCAATTTTTTGGAGAAGAGTTTACTGGTTGACTTCTGTGGCCCTAATGAGTCACACAGGGGAAGATCATATGTGAAGGGCAATCACAAAGCCAGAAAGAGAATAATTTTATACTCTGAGTGTGCTCTGGACATGATGTGAAGGACCGTTTGCAGAAGCTAATCCCCATCAGAAACATCAAATGGATTACATAAGGTGAATAAACAGTGGAACAGGGACATAGGCAATGTTCACTTTAGTAAGTTAGTTGAGTACACCTATTTGGCACACAAGAGTCAACAATAAAAGTACCTACTGTTTGATGAAACTTGTAAAGTCTAGAAAACCTAATACACATCAAAGGTGACTAGAATAAATAAACATGGCCTCCATCGAGGTTCCCAAATCAAATTGGGACAATTTTTAAAGGTGAAAAACACAATCGTATTTCCCAGTGTTTGTGACATCCTAACTTTACCATTCCCTAGAAAAATTGGATATATCTGCATAAGCAACCTTCCCATACCCTTGTGCTAAATATTGACCTAATGGCCTATGGAAGGAGATGCTTGTCCAAACCAGTGTTTTTTTCACCACGAAGTCATATTAACAGCAGAGATTCAAAAGTGAACCAAAGCCATTTTGATTTAGCTTTGGAATGTATTAACTGCACGGTCAGATGTACCTGCTCATGTTTACTTCTGGGGTTTATTTACACCTGAGTGTGGCTCTGACCCCTTTGTGTAGCCTATCCTGGCAACTTTAGGGAGAAGGCATCGAGCTGTTTTGATTAACTGGCAGGGTAGATGTAGAACAATGGTTTGAAATTTCTTCTCACTGTACTTGCTCGGAACAAAAGCCAGTTGAAATTGGTGGAGGCAAATTACCCCTGCCCTGGCAGAAATTCCCAGCAGTCTCTGTTCTTCTGTCAAGGCCATCAAAACCCATGGCTCTCACACCAGGCAGTTTTGTAGGGCCGATGAGGGAATCTTTGGGTGGAAAAGAGGAAAGGCCAGGGTTTCCATGCTCCATACGCCCCATCCAGGCTCCAGAGGGCAAAACTCACTGTTCCTATTTTGAGCGTTATCTACAGCATAGTGAAAAACAATGGTGGAAAGTATGAGTTACTGTTGTTCTTTCCTGATGGGAAGCATGTCTCCATTCAGGGTTAGGCAAAGACCCTTGCCTGCTAAACCTAGGATTCCAGAATCAAACAGGACTAGGATGTAAAACAAGCAGGGTGGAAACGATCTAAAATGATTCCAACTGCCCAACTCTTAAGAAACCAGACAATAAACTCATTTCTCTTCACACCCTCAACTATGGGGACTCTTTCCATTTGCAAATTATTGGGGCCCAGGAAGTTCAACTTCAACTTCTCAGTGCTTGGGTTATCTAGTTTTAACCCAAATGATAAAAAATTCAAGACTGAATATAAATATCCATATCTGGAATGCTCGTCTTCCCATTAGTTTCAGACTCTGTATCCAATTGCATATAAGACATAGTAGCTATCTGCAAGGTCCACTGGCACTCCAAATTCACAACACGCACAACCAAATGCATGCTTTTCGCCAAAATGTGTAAGTAAGTGGTTTCATCTTTTGGCTCAAGCAAGAAACCCAGGAATAATGCTTTGCATTCACCTCTTCCTCAATCCCCAAATTAGTTTCTCAACAATTTCTACTACTTCTACCTCAAAAATAAGCATAAAATCAGCTTCTTTCCTCCACCTGTATCACCTGCCTGTGGAGTATGCATAAAGCAAATGTACTTCACAGGGCCTGGTTTTCCAAAGCCTTGCAGTTTCAAATATTGACCTTGCAAAGGACAGGAAATTTTCCCAGGCTGTATAGTCTCTGTTGTAAGATAAAGAATTGTAACACAGCAAGGTTGCTGGCTCAAAGACAGACAGGTTACTGACTGATATGTAAAGATACTGGAAAATTGCTGGAAGAACAAAATGTTTGCTAAAATCAAGCTTCTGTTGCCAATTGCATTATAGAACGTCACCTTACTGAATGTTACCAGCTTCTATTGTTAAACTTGTTAAACTGTACTTTGCAAAAACCACACCTATGTCTCTTCCTGTAACTTCCTGGACTGGACAATAAATGCAGGAAGAGAACCCCAATTCGTGGTTGGTTTCCCAAATGGAAGGAATGCCTCGCTCTTGAGGGTTGTGGGAGATTAACCCCTTTTCACGGCTTCTCACTGCTCAGAAGAGATGGGCTTTGAGTAATCCTGGGCAGCTCCATCACCCAGGGAAAAAGGGGTGACAAATCTGTGGGAGGCAAAACAACACCTGTCCTGAGCCATCATCATCTTTCACATAGCGTACTGCCTGTCCCTACTCATGCTGCTTCATTAATCTTTTCCCCACAAAGTGGCCAACCTGATTTTCAGAGAAGACCAATGAAATGTTACTCCTCTGCTTACATCCCTCCAATGAGAGACATATTGTGTTCTTAGATGGGAAGATTAAAATAGGAAAGTGTTAATTATCCCCATACTGCTGTACAGATTTAGCACAATCCTGAGTAAAATCTCAGTGGACTGATTCCAAAGTTTTTTTGTGAAAAGGGGAAGTAATAAGAATAGGCAAAACAAATTTTTAAAAGCAGAATAAAGTGAGAGAAATCACTCAAGATTTATACATTAGAGCAAACAAAACAATGCAGGGAGAGAGACACATGTTAACGGCCCATAACAGAGAACCCAGATCTACAGCTACACAAGTATGTCAACAGATTTATGACATACATGCAAAAGCAATTCAACGGAGAATAGATAGTCTTTTTAACAAATGGTGTTGGAACAATTGGACGTTCATAAGCCAAAAAGCAAACAAACAGAAAAAGGATTCACAATCTAAACTGATGTTCACACCATATCCTGTGCACACATGTTCATAGCAGCTTTATTTTTAATAGCCAAAACTGGGGGAAAAACCACAAATGTGCACATGTGAATGGTTAAACAAACTGTGGTACAATCATACCATGAAATACTACCCAGCAATACAACGGAGGACACTATTAATATAAGCACTACTTGGACGGATCGCAATGACCTCATGCTGGATGAAAAAAAAAAATGATCCAGTCTCAAAGGTCATATTTTGTATGATTCCATTTAAGTAATGTTTCCAAGGTGACAAAATTATACAAAGGAAAAAAGACCAGTGGCTGCCAGGGGTTGGGGTTGGGGAAAGAGTGTACCAGTGAGGTGGGAATTATATAGAGTTTTTTAGTGATGAGGAAACAGTTCTGTATGCCGATCGTGGTAATGATTACAAGAATCTATTCATTTCATAAAATCTGATAGACTTATGGACAAAAACTCTTTATAAAGTACATTTGAAAACGTGAAATCTGAATAAATTCTGAACTTGAGTTAACACAGTGGTTCTCAACCTAGAACGATTTCACCTCACAGGGGATATTTGGCATTTTTGGTTGTCACAACTCGTGAGGCAGGTTGTTCCTGACATCTAATTGGTTGTGGCTAGGGGTGCTGGCCAAACATCTTACAATGCACAGGACAGATGCCCCCAAACCAAGGATTATCTGGCACTAAAATGTTAGGAACGCTGAGATTGAGAGACTCACAGTTATCAGTAGGAGGGTACTTTAAAAAGTTTGTGAAAAAATACAATTAAAAATAATATGAACTTTCCCATGAATTTTTCAAAGTACCCTTGTATTGTATCACTGTTGATTTTTTGGTTTAACAATATGGTATGGTTAACAAAGATATTATCATGGGGAAGACTGAAGGAAGAGTGCACAGGACTCTGAATTATTTTTCAACTTTTTGTTGTTTTAAATTATTTCAAAGGAAAAAGTTATATCCCCGTACTGGCCAGCTGCCAAAAATAAATCAATTAATTAAAAGTTATAACAACATCTTAATTTATCCCTCCTATGACCCCGCATTGCACTCAAGGTAAAACCCAGACTCCTATTTAAGACAAACAGGCTGCAAAAGAAGTCATTGCTTTTGCTTTCAGAGCTCTGTCACTGTCCCATCTCTCAGCCATGCCCAGATAGGGCAGCACCTCAGTCCAGTAGTTAGAGGATGGGCTCTGGCAAGGGAGTACTGCCTCCATCACTGACCAGGACGGGGCTCCAGGCAAGTGCCTTCACCTCACTGTGCCTCCTTGCTCATCTGATAAAGGGGTGCAGGGCTTTTGCCTTCCTTTCGGGTGGCTAAGAGAATTAGTTGAGACAGTCCCTGTAGAGAGCTCCAAACAGAGTCTGGCAGCAGCTGAACATTCAATGGCTGCTGCAGTTCCAGTAAGCAAACCTGTGGGTGTGTGCCCAGCTGAGCTCCACAGGAGGGAAAAGTGCATTGTGGGGTGAACTGAGTACAGTGCCGGGCATCCTGACTGTCTCAGCGGTGAATACTACAGGCAGGAGTATACGAGGCAGATAGTGAGTGTCCTGTCCCTCCGGCGTGAGTTAATTAATGTGAACATTATCAACTTCATATAGCAAAGCCAAATCCTCTGTGTTTTGTTTCTCTTACGTAAGGTATCAGGCTTCAAAATAGACACCTAAAAAAGAAGACATTTTGGGTAAAATTATTTTCTCTTCAAATAGCTCAATTTAACTTTAAAAATATCACGTCCTTGCCAACACTTGTTTTGTTACGACTTTTTTTACCTTTTTTTATTGTGGTGAAATACATATAACATAAGATTTGCCATTTTAAGCATTTTTAAACATAAAATTCCCTGGAATTAATTGCATTCACACTGCTACATGACAATCGCCTCTATCTCTTTCCAAAATTTTTCATCATTTAAAAAATAAACTCTCTTCCCATTATGTAATAATTACCCATTATTCTTCCCCACCAGTTTCTGGTAACCTCTAATCTATTTCTCTCTGATTATTTTTCTTTTTAATTTATTTTTTCTTAATTGACCCACAAGAATTGTATATATTTATAGAGTATAATGTGATATTTGGGTACATTTCTACAGAGTGCAGTGATCATATCAGGACATTTATTTAGCATATCTACCGCCTCAAACATTTGTTACCTCTTTCGGTTGGAACAAATACTCCACTGGTATTCTACATCCTCTCATCTAACTCCTTGAAGTTATACAGTAATTTGTTGTTGGCTGTAGTCTCCCTAGATTTCTATAGAACGCTAGACTTTATCCTTCATATCTCTCTACGACTTTGTATCCACTGGCCAACCTGTCCCCATCATCCCTCCCCCACCCTTACTAGTCTCTAGTAACCTCTATTCTACTCTCTACTTCTATAATGTAGTGGATTGAATTATGTCCTCCCAAAACTCATTGAAGCTTGAATCATGTCATCCAAGTTTTATGTATTAGAAACTTAGCCCCCACTGTGCCTTTCACAGGGTGGAAAATCCTATTATAGTAATTGAAAGGTGGAGCCTTGAAGAGGTGATTGGATTGTAGGACTATGCTGTAGTGAATGGATTATAAATGGTGCTCAGGGGTGTGGTTCTGAGGGCTTTAAAAGAAGAGGAGAGTCCGTGTTTCTCTCTCTCTGCTCCCTCTGCTTCCACCACCTTGCAATGTGAGACCCCTGGATCACTGTCACCACCACCAGATGGACTTTGGACTTCTCAGCCTCAGAAGCTGTAAGCAATAAATTTCATTTTCTTATAAATTACCCAGTTCCAGGTATTTCTATTATAGCAACACAAAACGGACTAATACATAGGAGATCAACATTTTTAACATCCACAGACAGATCAGTGAGAACATGCATTATTTTTCTTTCTGTGCCTGGCTTATTTCACTTAACATAATTTTCTCCAAGCTCATTCACGTTGCTGCAAATGGCAGAATTTCATTCTTTCGTATGCATGAGTAGTTGTCCCCCATGAATATATACCACATTTTCTTTATCCATCATTCATGATGGGCAGTTACATTAGTTCCATATCTTGGCTATTATGAGTAGAGGCACACTATTGATTGGAATGGAGGTATCCCTTCAACTTGTTGATTTCCATGCCTTTGGATATACGCCCAGTAGTAGGATTTCTAAATCATTTGGTGGCTCTATCTCTAGTATTTTGAGGAGCCTCCAGACTCTTTTCCATAATGGTCTTACTAATTTACATTCCTACCAACAGGGTATAAGAGTTTTCCATTCTCTGCATCCATGCCAGCATTTTCAATTTCTGTCGTTTTGATAATAGCCAGTCTAACTGGGGTGAGGTGGTGTCTCGATGTGGTTTTGATTTGCATTTCCCTGATGATTAGTGATGTTGAGCATTTTTTCAAATGCCTGTTGGACATTTGTATGTCTTCTTTTGAGAAATGTCTATTCAGCTCCCTTGCCCATTTATTTATTTATTTATTTTACTTTTGAATTGAGTTTCTTGTGTATTCTGGATATTAGTCCCTTGTCAGATGTGTGGTTTACAAATATTTTCTCCTTTTCTGAAGGCTGTCTCTTCACACTGTTGATTGTTTCTTTTGTTGTGCAGAAGCTTTTGAGTTTTATATAACTACATGATATAGTTTTATGTAATCTGTTTGTCTATTTTTGCTTTTGTCGCCTGTGCTTTTGAGGTCCTCCTCTTAAAGTCTATGCCCAGCCCAATGTCCTGAAGTGTTTCCACTATGTTTCCTTCTAGAAGTTTTCAGGTCTTATATTTAACTCTTCACTCAACTTTGAGTAGATTTGGGTACATGTTGAGATATTGGGGTCTAGTTTCATTCTCCTACATATGGATATCCAATTTTCCCAGCACCAATTATTGAAGAAACTGTCTTTTCCCCACTGTGTGTTCTTGGCTCCTTTGTCAAAAATCAGTTAGCTGTAAATACATGGGTTCACTATTCTGTTCCATTGGTCTGTGTGCCTGATTTTATACCATGATGTTCCAGTTGCTGTAGCTTTGTGGTATGTTTTGTACTCAGGATTTGGCTTGCTAGTATTTTATTGAGGATTTTTGCATCTATGTTCATCAGGGGTATTGGCCTGTAGTTTTTCTTTTCTTTTTTTAATTTTAATGTCCTTGCCTGTTTTTGATATCAGGGCAATGCTGGCTGGCCTCATAGAATGAATTTGGAAGAATTCCATCTACTTCAATTTTTTGAAAAATTTTAATAACTACTGGTATTAGTTCCTTTAAAGTTTGGTAGAATTCAACAGTAAAACCATCTGGTCCTGGACTTTTCTTTATTGGGAGACTTTTTATTACTGATTCTATCTCCTGACTTGTTCGTCTGTTCAGGTTTTCTGTTCCTTGTTGGTTCAGTCTTGTAGGTCATATGTGTCCAGGAGTTTACCCATTTCCTCTAGATTTTCAAACTTATTGGTGTATAGTTGTTCATAATAGTTTCTGATAATCCTTTGTATTTAGGTAGTATCAGTTGTAATGTCTCCTTTTGTATATCTAATTGTGTTTATTTCGGTCTTTTCTCTTTTTCTCTTGGTTAGTCCAGCTAATGGTTTGTCAATTTTGCTTATCTTTACAAAAGACCAACGTTCCATTTGATTGATCTTTAGTACTTTTGGTCTCAATTTCATTTATTTCTGCTCTGATTTTTATTATTTCATCTAATTATTTTGAGTTTGGTTTCTTCTTGCTTTTCTAATTCCTTGAGGTACATTGTTAGCTTGTTTATCTGAAATCTTACTTTTTTTATGTAAGCATTTATTGCTATAAACGTGCTTCTTAATACTGCCTTGGCTGTATGCCATAGGTTTTGGTATGATGTGTTTCTACCTTCATTTGTTTCAAGAAATTTTTTGATTTCCTTAGTCTCTTCTTTGACCCATTGGTCATCCAAAATCATATTTTTTAATTTCTATGTGTTTGTGTAATTTTGAATGTTTTGCTTGTTGTTGATTTCTAGTTTTATTCTGTTGTGCTCAGAAAAAATGCTTGATATGATTTTGATTATTTTGAACTTATTGAGACTTGTTCTGTGGCCTAACATATGGTCACTCCTAGAGAATGTTTCATGTGCTAATGCAAAGAATGTGTATTCTGCAGCTGTTGGATGAAATGCTCTGGAAATATTTGTTAGATCCATCTGGTTTGTGGTGCCATTTAAATCTGATATTTCTTTGTTGATTTCTGTCTCAGTGATCTGTCTGATGCTGAAAGTAGGGTGTTAAAGTCCACAACTATTATCGTGTTGGTGTCTATTTCTCCTAATAGATCTGACAACAGTTCCCTTGTATATCTTCGTGTTCTGGTGTTGGATGCATATATATTTATAATTGTTATATCTTCTTGCTGTATTGATCCCTTTACCATTATATAAAGCCCTTCCTCATCCCTTAGTACAGATTTTGATTTAAAGTCTGTTTTATCTGATAAGAGTATAGCTAGTCCCAGCCACTTTTATTTTCCATTTGTGTGGAATATCTTTTTCCATACCTCCATTTTCAATCTATGTGTGTTTTTGTAGGTAAGGGATGTTTCTAGCAGGTAGTACATGGATGGGTCATGTTTTCTTATCCATTCGGCCAGTCTACATCTTTAATTGGAGCATTTAATCCATTACATTCTACGTTATTACTGATATGCGAGGTCTTATTCTTGTCATTTTGTTGGTTGTTTTCTGATTGTTTTGAGTATCCTTTGCTCCTTTCTTCCTCTTTTATTGTTTATTGTGATAGTTTGATGGCTTACTGTATTGATAAGGTTTGACTCCTTTCTCTTTCTAATTTGTATATCTACTCTACCAGTAAGTTTTATAATTTCAGGTGTTTTCATGATGGTTGTTATCATTCTCTCTCTTCTAAATGTAGGACTCCCCTAAACATTTCTTGTAATGCTTGTCTGGTGGTGATGTATTCTCTTAATTTCTGCTTGACTGAGAAAGACTTTATTTCTCCTTCATTTCAGAAGAATAGCTTTACTGGGCATAATATTCTTGGCTGGCAGCTTTTTTCTTTCAGTACTTTAAATGTGTCATCTCATTCTCTCCAGGCCTGTAGGGTTTCTGTCGACGAGTGTTCTGTTAGTCTAATAGGGATTCCCTTATAAGGGACTTGATGTTTTTCACTTGCTGTTTTCAGAATTATCTCTTTGTCCTTAACTTTGGGTTGTTTGACTACAATGCATCTTGGACAGGACATTTTTGGGTTCAATCTATTTGGATACCTTTGATCTTCCTGGATTTGGATGATCATATCATTCCCAAGTCTAGGGAAGTTTTCAGCTATTATTTTGTTAAATATGATTTAAAAATAACTCCTTAAAAGCAAGGAGTTCTTTATTGATATATTTAAGAACTTGAGAGTATTTTTACATGTGTAGTTCAGAGCTCTGTAATTCTGATATTTTTTCATTCAAAATATTTTAATATTTATTGTACATATGATGTTTCAATATGTGCATATACTGCACAATGATTCATTTAGGGTAGATAGCATAGTTTTATACTAGTTTTGCATGGAGGGGACCTGGCCAGTTGCTTCTCAGGTGGTGGGCGAGGTTGGGAAGCTGGCCTTCTGAGAGGGATCCCAGCCAGTGACTTCTTGGGAAGTAGGCAAGGCCTCAAGTTGGGGCTAAAGAAAGGGTTCCTACCAGGAGCTTCTTGGGTGGTGGGCAAAGTTGGGAAGTAGGCCTGGTAAAAGGAGGCCCATCCAGTTACTTCCCATATGGTGGTTGAGACTATTAGGCAGGCCTACAGGGAGAGGTCCTGGCCAACTGCTTCTTGGGCAGTGGGTGAGATTCGAGGCAGAGCTGAATAGAGGAGACCTGGCCGGTCACTTCTCAGATGGTGAGCGAGGTCAGGAATTGGACCTGGTGAGAGGAAGCCTTTAGAGCATTACTGTATTCTTTCGGTGGTATCATTTCTTCGTGTGTATTTGTACTTCAAGTATTTTTTTGTTGATGTTTGGTCATTTGGTAGAGGTTTTGCTTCTTCTATTAAACTGAGGTAGGCTGTGGAGTGGCCTTGGCTGCTACTGTGGTGGTGAAATGTCTTTGTTGACACTAGGTGTGGTGGTGGTTATGGGTTATGTTAAACCACCTTGGGTTCTGTTCCAGAATCTGTGGTTGTAGAATCAGCTCCAGCTGGCTCACCTCAGTGGATCAGGCACTGAAGGCTGGCACTTCCCTCCGGGTCCTAGGAGAGGGGAGGGGTTGCCAGCGCCACATGGGTCTACTGGGCTCACCTCTCAGTGGGTCGGGAAGCAGTCAATTGTATTTTCTTTGTTTCTTTTTAAATCATGTACCCTCTGATAACCAGAAATTTCTATAAGCTGGGGTTTCCCTATGGCATTTTCCATTCACAAAGATTCTTAAGTTCAAACTTATTTCCCAAACATGGAAAAGGCAACAAAAATACAGCAACTTAGGAATATCTAGGACAAAGGTGTCCAACACCTGAAGCAGGTTTTCAAATGGCTGCCCTGCCAAATAACTTTTTTTCAGGTATAGTTACCTGCACACTTGTTTGAGTAACTCTCACGTGTCTGCCAAGCTCTTTCAGTGGGGAGAAAACTGCAAATGTTTAGTATTTACAGATGTGGATGAAAAGAAACGCGCCATGTTCATTTCAAGCTTGCTTTTAAATACCTGTACTCCAATACCTCTCCCCTAGTACTGTATTCTAAAATATCCAGATTGAGGCTTCCTTTAGGGATGGTTTTCCCTCCGCACTAAATTTAAGGAGGTGCAAAAAAACTCAGGATTACAGATAAATAATTTTTGCACTATTTTGAAAAATCAAAATTAACTATTAGGAACAAATTATCGAGAATCTAAATAAAAGCAGAATCTGACCCTCCACTTGCATGACCTTGCTTTACTCTCCTCACCCTGATCGTGGCCCTGGTTCCAATCAAACTGTATTTACCAAACCCAGCATCAGGCCAAAGTTTCCTCACTTGATTCATTTAAATACTGCATAAAAATACTTACCTGAGTGCCCAGGACACATTGCCTCCACCCTAGTGCCCAAGGACAGGTAGGCCCCAGCAGTTTTGAAACTATTGGTTTAGAAAGGGTGGGAAAGGACCCCAGTAGAAAGAACAAGAACCCGGCTCCTGGTTCCTGAAAACTGGGTGCTGCCTGAGCATGCCACTTACTGCACTAACACATCTGGGTATGGGAGGCACTGGAAAATGCTGTCCAAGTACCATAATTGCACAGAGGTGAAAGTGATGAGGTAGAGGGGCTACTGATTGTCCCCAGGCTGCCTGAGCTTCTGGCCACTGCCACCATCGAGACTGTATTTGTCCATGGGAACCAAGAGCTCCCACACCAACGTGGCCTTCTGCTGGCCTGCTGAAGCTGCTGCTCTTTGCCTATGTTTGGACAGAGTTTTGCCCTCCTCGTCTTTTCCTGATACAACCACCGAGATCATGGGACGAATCGCATCTGGAAAGAAGGAAAGGCAGAAAGAGAGACATCAGAGCATTGGAGGCCTGGGTGCATATGCAGAAGGAGGCCAGGGGCCACGAACTGAGAGCAGCATAGACAAGGACACTCAGCTGTCCCAGAAAAAGGTAGCTCCCTGGAGTTCACTGGAACACCCGTCACCGTCCAAGCACTGAGTGTGAACTTATTCCCAGTCCTTGTTGACTCCCAGGCTTCAGTAACTGGTATCATCATGACTTCGCCTGGGCTGAGGCTCCAGGCCTTGAGTGCTGTCGATGAAGCTGTTCGCCTCCTCATACTCTGAGCTGTGGTCCGTGGTGATCCCTGGCAGGAACGAGAGATGGAGCCAGCAGCCAGATCTTATCTTCTTGTGGTGCCTGGTACCGGTGACAGTGGTGATAGCATGCCTGACTCAGAATCAAAGCATATGCACTACTCCTCAGATGCCCGCTTTTGGCTTTTATTGTTGCCAGTTAAGGCTCTTGGGACCTGCCAGTGCACGCATGCACCACTGTACGGCCATAAAATAGGGACGGTGCACGCAAGAAGGATGCAGGTAGGGTGCAATAGAGGGTAAGTGCAGAATAGGGGTTCCACCTTGCAGCTCAGCTGAATGCACTCCATTTGATGGAGTGCCTGACCAGAGAAAGGGGCTTTGCTTGATTTTGCAAGCCAATTTGGGCACGTCGGGAGGAGGGAGGAAGGAGACCTCACACTGTCCCTTGGAGAAGATTGCAAATGTCTTTTAACCCAGCCCTCCATATCTAGCAGCCAATAATCCAGCACAGGCTAATAATTGAGCTAAAATGGTTCGCTAGGAGGTGGCTTGCTTTGAGTATTTGCAATGATTGTTGAAATCAGATCCTTCCATGCTATTGGGAGCTCTGGGAGTGGGATCCTGGGGCTGGATTTGCCCAGCACTCAGGATTCTCAGATAGCGCCTCTTGAGAAAGCCCAAGTACTCCATATTTTTGGCAATGAATCCACGTCAGAATGCAAGTGTAGGGCCCTGTCCAGGACTTCGTGCATCCAAGAAACTGTACGGGCCCTAGACGCAAAGTGACGCATGCATCCTCTCTCTGCTATGCTCCACCCGGCGCTTCTGATTGCAGGTCCTCTACACGATTCCAGAGCTTCCTTGTGCTGGCCTCCTGCTGTGGACCTGGGCGTGTTTCCACCTTTCCCCTGCCTCCTCCTCCTTCCACTCACCCTCTCTGTTTCTAGAAATATCGTCCTGATCTTTTGCTCAGAAATAAATAGAATTTTATTGTCAAATAAAAGAGAGCCAGACCAGATTGAGGGCTTTATTGTTCTCCCTTCAAGATGTGTTTTGTAGGTGCTCCAGGAGGTGTTAATATTCTGAATATTGAAAATAACTTCTAATAATGGGCCCCATGCTTGATATCATACTATGACATGGATTTATCCTATATTTCCCTTTGCAACACCACCATTGTCTTCAGCACCATTTTATAAAAGAAATTAAACCATTTTCGTGGGCCCCTAAAGGGAACATGGGGCTTAGGCACCTCACCTACTGTGCCTAATGGATAAATGCCCCCTGCCTCATATTTCCACAAGATGGCTAAAAAATCAGCTTTCAAATGGTGATTGATCAATTTCCTTTCAAACAGATGTCAGAGGACTTGTCTCTCTGACTTCTCAGACAGCCTCTCTCTGACTTCGACCAAGATACCTCCTCCTCAGTCGGGCTCTTGCTTTATTCTGCCCCACCCCCTCTCGGCTAGGTTCATGACCAACTTGCAGCCATATTACACGAAAGACCTACAAGGGTTTTAATCATGGTGTGCGGTAGAGTAGCTGGAACATCTATGACAGCTCAGTGTTCTCTCACATCTCAGACTTCCACAGTGCACCCCAGTGTTTTCTGACCTTCATCAATCATAGGCACCTTAGGTGAGCGCTGCCCTGTGTGAGCACCAGACATGCTAGTATTTACTTAAACTTTTTGCTTTAAATAAAATTTAATTTTTAATTTTTAATTCACTCTTTGAAAACCTTAAGTACACAGTGGATCCTCATCCGAAGACAAAATAGCCACAAATCTCAGTCTGATGTAACAGATTTACATGATCAGGGACCCTGGAACCACAGTGCTGGATCTGAATCACGGCTTCACTCACTACTTGCTAGCTGGCTAATCTGGTGAGTAACTTAATCTCATTGTGCCTCGGTTTAATCATTTTGTAAAAGGACATGATCTTACCTAATTCACAGGGGTGTTGTGAGGATTAATGGAGGTGATAATTACAAAATTTCACTAATAAACATACCATGCAGCCTCACATTTCCTACTTCAGTCATTTTTATATTTTCTTACTCACAAGGGCCCAAGAGAGGAGAGAGAGAGAGATTGTTATCCGCTGGCAGTGTGTAACGAAGATAGGACATTTTCCCATGAAAATATTCCATGTGCTTCAGTCAATAAACCTATGTCGGCTGCTGCACGTATGAGCCCCGTGCCAAGGAAGTGTGCCAAAAGAGTGTGTGTTTCACCCAGCAGATAGATTTTCTTTCTTCGCCTTATGCATTTTATTCCCAGATACCAGAAAATAATAATGTAATAATACTTACCATGTATTAAGTGCCTACTCTAGACCCAACCCAAGGACAAGCATTATAAAAGTTGTAAGCAGGGGCATGACAGAGTCTGATTTACATTTCCATCCATGGATCACTGGATGCTGAGTAGAGAATGGTCATAGGAGAAATAAGGCGATAGCCCAGCTTTAAGATGATAAAGGATAGTTCTTGGGCATGTTGGAGGAAAAGTGAAAGGACTGGGGATGTGTTTTTGAGGTGGAGTCAACAGGATTTGTGGATATATTGGATATTTGGAGTTGAAGAAAATGGACGATACATCTATATACATTAATTCATTGAACCCTCATGAAACCCCAGTGACGCAGACATAGTGATTTGTATTTTATAGGTGAGGATGCTCAGAGTCAGACAGATTCATCCAGTGAGCCAGGCTTTGAACCTCTACTCCTAACTCTTGCCTCCCATTACTGGTGGTCCTTTCCTGCTCCCCACAATGTACATCTCTTCCTATTTTCTTTTTTTCTTATCGTCTTTCATTACTTTTTTCTCCTTCCCCTCTCTTCCTTGACTACGAATAGAACCCAAGGTTCTCACTTAGCCCAGTGGTGACAGTCAAAGGAGCAAGTGACCGAGTCCTGTCATGCTGATTCCCTATATACCGCAAACTGCAAGGGCCTTTCTATGCTCAGAGTCACCATGGAGACCATAGCTACTTCTATCGGCAGGCTACAAATTTTCAAAGGGTCTGCCTCTTCACATATGCTGCCAAAATGGTTTAAAAAACCAAATAACCAATTTCTAAATACATACAGAAAGTTTGAAAGACTAGATCACCGCTTCAGAGCACACTCTCAATCTTCAGGGGGAAAAAAAGGATTCATGAGTTGTTCATCCTCAGAAAAGGTCTCCTTGCCCTTCTTCCTGACAGACTCTCCAGGGTTTTTCTTTGTGATTGAACTTTCGGGGATTAGGGTGGGGGAGGTTGTGTAGTTATGAGTCCCTGTGGTGCAGAAGGGTCCTCAAGTTCAGTGACCTGCATATCCATAGATACCGCAAATCTTGAATGGAACTTTTTGGCAAGTATGCCCTTACTGGGACTCTTATACCATCTCCCTAATTTTTTTTTTCCACTGGGGCCAATCCTGTGCTTGAAGCCCCATTTGCTTGTCCTAACAGCACTCCATTTCACCATGAGTACAGGTCTCTCTTGCCTAGCCAAAGATATTCCTTCTCAGACTAGCAAATTCAGCCCAGTGCTTATTTTTACCCAAGGATTCTTCCAACTTGTTTAAAGGCCTCCATCATTGTGTTTAATGAAAGACAAGCTTTCTGAAAATCATAAGGCCTGGACTAGTCAGCAACTAACTCTGTGAACATTGGACCAATCCCTTATTTTTCTGGACATTGGTGTCCGCATTTGCAAGATGAAACATTTACACAAGAAAATTCTTAGTAATCATCCAGGGCAGCCTGCAATTCCACGATGCTATCACTCTATACTCAAAATAAACTTATCGAGCTTATAGGAATTTTCTCCTATTGCATTTTCTATATGAGATCCTATTAACACAACCCACCACAGCTCACTAAAATATTTGTTGTTCAGAGAAATAAATCTTTGGGGTTTTTGTTTGTTTGTGTAGAGCTAGGGCTGGGTCTGGAGCTCACAGACCCCTCAAGCCTATTCACAAACCCTTCACACGCAGGTCTATGAGCTAGGTAACTGGCAAAAGGGTCCTTGCAGCCTTGGTTGAAGAAGGAATAGTCCTTATTCAGCACACACATGTCTAGGAGCTAAGCAGTACAAAGAGAAACTCAGAAACTCAACTGCTACTGGCAAAGTCCAAAGAAAAACTGAGCAGCTGCCAGCAGAATAAATATGCTCTATTTCTAAACGTGAACTCTGCTGGCCAGCTTCTGCTTCACAAACTGAAGAACACACAATGGCAACAAAGCTAAGAATATACATTGGTGCTCATGTGCACTAACTCTACCCACACACAACTTGTTTACAAGAAATGTGCTGCTTGACAGCCAACCAGACCTGAGCAAAAGGAGCCAGACTAAATCATCCAATTTTCCCCACAGGTTGTTTGTTTGTTTGCTTGTTCTGGCAACTGCCTGATAGGGGGATCTGAACCCCTAACCTTAGTGTTATAAGGCTACGCTGTAACGAAATGGGTTAATCAGCCAGCCCCAGACGATAAATCTTTTTTCTCTTTTTGTGACCGGTAGGGGATCACAACCCTCAGCACGGTGTGGTCTGCAGCACACTCAGTCAGCACACCGGCCATCCCTATGTCGGATCCGAACCCGCAGCCTCGGTGCTACCAGCGCCACACTCTCCCGAGTGAGGCACGGAGCCGGCCCAAGACGATAAATCTTTGAATGCACCTGGGCACAAAGTTCTCCCTTCATATTTATTTCTTTAATGCCTGGATAGTGCTTACTATGGACCAGGTATTGTTCGAAATACTTTCCGAATATTAACTCAGTTATCTTCACTATGACACTATCAGGGAAAGACCCCAAGCAGTGTAAGCATTCTTGGATGTGCTAAGCATTCGGCAGTGTTTGGCACTTGGACTCTGACGTGGACTCATTACCAAAAATCTGGAATATTTGGATTTTCTCAAGAGGTACGTCAGGTTTGTTGCTAAGTATGTCTTACCACGTGGAATGCTCTGCAAACCCAGCCCCAACAACCCGCTCCAGGCGCCCCAGGGAGCATGCCGGGCTCTGCTTTCAATGCCCTTGCAGGAACTCTGAGCAAGCCCCCTAGCCAATCATTTCAGCTTGATTACTAGCCCATGCCGTGTGCAGACTGCAAAATAAAGGAGGGTTGGGCATGAGACATTCTGCAAACTGTTACACAAGAATGTTGCCAATGGGAGGTCTCGATTTCCTCCACTCCCTTCCCCTCTGGCCCAAATTAGCTTGCAGTCCAGCACAGGCCCTTCCTCAGGGTAGTCACTCCACCCGAGTAGGGAGTAGTCAGCTGGGCTGCAAGTTGGGACTCCCTTTTCACATGCTCATACGCCCCCAATTAGCACCTCTCTTCTCCACACGGCCCCTATTTTTCGACACACTCTGGCTGCTTGCACGCCTAAGGAAGTCCCGCCCACATCAACTGGTGGTAGAAAGAAAGCCAACAGCCATCGTCTAAACAGAACCTGACACAGAACCACTGTAACCAATACCAAGCGCCAGAACAAAAACTAGCTCCACCTTCTTGCCGCAGCTCTAGCCTCGACTGGCACAGTTTGTAGAGGCGCACGGCATTCCAGCCATGGAGCGTAGGATCGACTCAGGCCACAGCTACCACGGCCTGGGTGTGTATGAGGTGGAAGTAAGGTCTAACCTTGATAGGGATACGGCACCAGAAGCAGAAGGCCTCATTGGCGAAGGAGCTTCAGGTCTGGAGGGCAACGAGAACCATGAAGGCGACGTGAACCACGAGGGTAGCAACGTTGATCAAGAGCCCAGAGAGCTGCAGCGGGAGGAACAGGCCCACATGGCTGCCCAGGGTCCACAGCACCAGAATAGGCAGCCACGATCCCAGACCAATAGGTTTACGCCGTTCCAGCTGCAGGAGCTGGAAAGTGTTTTCCGAGACACTCCGTACCTTGATATGCTCACAAGGTAAGTAGCTTGCTCCAGGAGGCGGCCGGTTCTCCACGGAGTTTGAATTCGTTTCCTGGCGCCTTTTTCTCTGGCCTGGCTCCCTCCATCCCCTCCTGAGACACAAGCCACTGGGGGTCCTCGCCTGCCTTTGTGCTAGGGCGGGGGTGGGGTGGTGGAGAATGCCTTCTGGTCAACAAGGTAAATATTTTCATGCAGCACTATATTTATATTATACATATGAATATTTAATATAAATATAGTACTAATGAAAATACTAAATATTATATTTACATATAAACATAATAAAATATAATACAGTATTTTATTTCGTGCAGTAAATATATTCAAAAGGGCAGTGGCCATTTTTGGTTTTGCTTTTTTGTTGTTGTTTTTTCACCAGTAAGGGGATCGCAACCCTCGGCACGGTGTGCCCCGCACCACGCTCGGCTGGTGCGCACCGGCCATCCCTATATAGGATCTGAACCCCCGGCCTCGGTGCTACCAGCGCCGCACTCTCCTGAGTGAGCCACGAGGCCGGCCCTGTTTCTGCTTTTTTTAGTTGTGGTAAAATACACATAAACATAAAATTTACTATCTAAACCACTTTTTAAGTGTAGAGTTCAGTAGTGTTACCTATATTCATATTGTTGTGCAGTAGATCTCCAGAACTCTTTTCATCTTGCCAAACTAAAACGCTATACCCTTTAAATGCCCCTTTTTCCCCTACCTCCAGCCCCTGGCAACTACCATCCTACTTTCTGGCTCTATGATTTTGACTACTTTAGGTACCTCATATAAGTGGAATCATACAGTATTTGTCTTTTTGTGACTGGCTTAATTCACTTAGCGTAATATTCTCCAGGTTTATCCATGCTGTAGCAAGCATTAGAATTACTTACTTTTTAAGGCTGAATAATATTCCATTGTATGTATGTACCACATTTTGTCTTTATCATTCATCTGTGAATTAGCGTTGCTTCCACCTCTTAGCTGTTGTAAATAATGCTGCTATGAATATGTGTATGAATATCTCAAGTCCATGTTTTCAATTCTTTTGGATATATACCCAGAAATGGAATTGCTGAATCGTGTGATAATTCTGTTTTTTGTTTGTCTGTTTGTTTGTTGTTTCTTTGTTTTTGACCAGTAAGGGGATCGCAACCCTCTGCACGGTTGCTGGTCCACATCATGCTCAACCAGTGAGCACACCGGCCATCCCTACATACGATCCGAACCCACAGCCTCAGCACTACCAGGGCCGCACTCTCCCGAGTGAGCCACGGGGCGGCCCGTTTAACTTTCTGAGGAATGATCATACTCTATTCTATAGCAGCTGTGCCATTTTCCCACTAACCGTCCATGGGGGTTCCAATTTCTCCACATCTTTACCAACACTTTTTATTTTCTGGTTTTTGAACATTAACCATCCTAATAGTGTGAGGTGCTATCTCATTGTAGTTTTGATTTGCATTTCCCTGATGATTAGTGATGTTGAGCATTTTGTCATGTGTTTAGTGGCCACTTGTATATCTTCTTTGGACAAATTAAGTCCTTAGCACATTTTTAAATCTGGTATTTGTTGTTGTTGTTATTGAGTTGTAGGAGGTATTTCTATATTCCGGATATCAATCCCTTATCAGATATTTCTCCTGTGGATTGCCTTTATATTCTGTTGATTGTGTCTTTTGATACACAGAAGTTTTTAATTTTGATATAGTCTGATTTATCTATTTTTTCTTTTAATTTCCTGTGCTGGTGGTCTGTTTCTGTAAATAAAATTTTATTTGAGTCAAGGTAAAGATAATGAGATACCGTCATGCAAGTGCAGTACTAGGTCCTTTCTTTATTTAACATTTTGATAATTTGTTCATCATAGATTTTTGCATTGATTTTTATTTTTTAAATAGTGCATTAAAATTATTTTTTACTACTGAGTTGGTAACACCACCTTAAATTTTGTGATGAGGACAAACCATTTGTAAAGGAAGCCTGGAGCTGGGAATTGCAAAAAAAGTATAGTTGGGGGAGTTGAGAGAGAAGAAGGTAAATTTGAAAACAAGCACAAACTGTACATACTACATTTCATTTCATCCACAACTCTGCCTGCTAAACATTTGTGGGTTTTCTCTCCACAGAAGGGAGCTTGCAAGACGCATAGGTGACACTGAAACCAGAGTGAAGGTCAGTAACCCTGAAAAAAACCGTTTGGCACAACAGCCATTTTAAAATCTGCTTCAGGGTTTGGACATCTTTGTCCTAGACATTCATAAGTTGGGGTGTTTTTATTGTCTTTTTTACATTAGCAAGTAAGTTTTGAGCTTCGGAGTCTCAGTCAATGGAAAACGGGATAAGTAACTCCAGGTTATGGTTCTTTCCCTTTACCAGAGGGAACATGGTTTGCTCAGCAAAATAAAACAACAAACTTCTTCTATTATATGAATAAAATTATAGGGGTACACCTACAATTATATAATTATACCACAAAAGTGTACACCTACAATCATATTATATATATTATAACATACAATATATACAATTGTATTAAATAAAGTTCAACTCCTGCTAAAACTGGTATCCTTTAGGGAGCACTTCTGTGTGGAGTCTGACCTTGGAAGTATTCATATTAATGCGGGGAAGGGCAGGGTCAGAAGAAGGTTCCATTGTACTGAATTATTTAAAGCCAGGCATAAGCACTTAGCTAAATGAGTGAATTGATAAATATTGGGATGAGGGAGTAATCCACACACAGAGCATACTATATGAGTAGTTAATGTATGTTTAGTTAAGCTGAGATTAATGTGGAAAGATAGCTTAAAACTCCACGTACCCGATCCTCCTTTTAAGTTTTGCTGAGGTGATATGGAGAGTGGCAGCCTTAAATTTTAATTTTCTGGAATACTTTGATGTGTCAACTCGAAAACATTGCTAAAATAGTTACATTATGGTTGAAATAGGAGGAAGGTTTGCCAGCTTTGGAAATTTGCATAAAGAATGAAACAAACAAAAAGAGTAATACTGAATGAATTTTAGGTGACCTAAAAAGGGTTAAAAAGTTAGAGAAAAATTATAGACAATCAAAATAGTTCTTGTAGATGTTATACAAATTCGACATTATGAAACTTATACTAAGCACCTAAGTGGGTATACTCTTGAGGAATTTCTAGCATCTAAGGATTTCGTTTTTCTTTTTGGTGGTACTGTTTTGAAGAGGTGGGGTTTACAGAATTTGTTTGGAGGTGGCCCTCATTTCAGGATAGATTTGTGCCTGTGTTAATTTCAAATACTTTTCACTCCTGAAGGCAGTGGTGACTAATTTGTAGGTCATGGATCAATTGTGACTACTCGAGACCCCACCCCAAAATATAAGTTGTATCAAAGTGACATTTGCCAGAAAAAGAATGCAAAGAAAAAAGAGAAAGCAGGATGAGTCTATTATCAGTTTTGCTGCAGAGTGCATATGTGAGTTCAGTGATGGAAATGAGTGATGGGGTGGCCAAACAAAGCAGGCCACTACTGTTGGCATGCTAATGCCACAGGCAGGGCTCATAGTCAGGCCTGGCTCAGATGGGAGATGAGAGGAAGATGGGAGCATTTTCTCAGGCGGGAAAGGCAAACTCAGAGGAAAAGAATAACTAAAGTTTTGGCGAGTCACCTTTGCTCCTCCCTGGGTTTACACGGTGTTCTAGCAATGGTGTTCTGAAGGGAATATGAGCCACAAGAAACAAATAAGGGAAAAGACTGAATGTTCTCATCTACTTCCAAACTTTACAGAACAAATTTCCCCAAGAAACTTAATACACGGTTTTCCCCCTTTCTTTTGCAAATATAATCGAACTTTCTTATGAAACCAGTACCTGGAAAAAAGACCTACTATTGGCCTATAAGACAGTTAGCCCACTGTGTGCTTTGGTTATGTTTATGGAAATTTGACCAACGGTACATTCGATTCCCCCTAAAATGATGTCTATTACATTAGCCTTCTTTAGACTATTATTTATTCAGCAGAAAGACTGCAAAACCTTAGACGGGGGACTAAAAACAAGGTGTCAGGCAGGGAGAGAAGGCCCTTTGTGTCCCAATTTGCAGTTTGGGAACTTCCAAAAGCATTAAATACAGTGTAACTCTATTAACTAGGACACTGAAAGGATAGTGATGTCCAGCTAAAAGGTTATTCTATATTTGTCTGTTTGCATTATAATAGTTGGCAGATATTTAGGGAGGAGCCGTTTTCTGACCCTTCCCTCTCATTGCTATTGACCATCTTCCTAAAATGCTGGTTCCACTTTCTTGCCTTAAGAACAAGGGATGGGATTTGGATCTCTTGGTTGAGTAACAGGGCCTAGCGCACCCTGCCATGCTGGGTGACAGCACCCCTAGGCCAGGATCCTGGAAATGCAGCTACAAGAGAGTAAGCTGACCTTGTCCTGAGCCCAGGATTGTTTGGAGGGTGCAGCAAGTTGGAGAATGCAGAATTGACATTGGTGACAGGAGTAGGCCTATTTTCCCTAATCTCTCGGTTGGGCAAAGATTTCCAAGAGTTTTAATTTGGGTACAGTTGGTCTCAACTTTGCTTTAACACTACAGGCTAAAATACTACGGCAGTGTCCAGGCCTCCCTAGCCAGACCACCTTTTTAATTCTCAAGTAGTTTCTGAGGACGAATGGTCCTTTAGACATACTTGAAGAAAACATGTCTGAAAGTCCAATGTGCTCCTTCCTATTGATTATTTACTTCACACTCATCATGGGTTTTTCAAACAGGAAGCCATTCCCTTCAGCATAAATTCTAATGGGGCCCACTTTTTACCATGCCCAACTTCCCCCACAAACAAGGTGACACTATCCCTAGAGAGGAGTGGCAAGAGGCAGGTGGATAACTGGCAATCAGCTGTCAGAATACAGACGTTTCTTTATCCTAATGCGTGGCATTGAATTAATAGCAAGGACCAGGAACAACTCATAAGCTAGACCTCCATCCAATACCTGGAAGAAACCATTAAAGAATATTAAAATTGGGAGGAGAGAGACAAAGTAATGTCTATTCCAGAGCTTGGCAAATAGCCGGTGCTCACTAAATGGGAGCTGAGGAAGAAGGTATGGTGTTAAATTTCCTAAGGTGTTTTAGCAATAAGGAAATTGCTTCTCAAAAAGTAAATGTAAAAGATAGGTCACAAAAGAGAGAAATAGAAAGTAGCATAGTGGTTACCAGAGGTGGGAATGGGACAAGGGGGGTAGGGGCAGGGAAATGTTGGTAGCTGCGGAATATACTATAAAGCAAATGTACCTCACAGGGCCTGGTTTTCCAAAGCCTTGCAGTTTCAAATATTGACCTTGCAAGGGATGGGAAATTTTCCCCAGGCCATTGAGTCTCTGTTGCAAAATAAGAATTGTGAAACAGCAAGGTTGCTGGGTCAAAGACTGACAAGTTACTAATTGATATGTAAGGTTCCTAAAAAGCTGCTGGAGGGAAAATGAATGTTTGCTAAATCAAGACTTTGTAGCAAATTGCATTACAGAAGGTCACCTTGCTTGACTTACTGAATGCTACCAGCTTCTATTGTTAAACTTGTTAAACTGTACTTAGCAAAACCCACCTACATCTGTTCCTGTAACTTCTTGGTCTGGAGAATAAATGCAGGAAGCAAATCCCAATCATGGTTAATTTCCCAAATGGAAGGATGCCTCATGCTTGAGGGTCCTGGGATATTAATCCCTTTCTGGGGCTTCTCACTGCTCAAAAGAGATGTGCTTTGAGTAATCTTTGGTGGCTCCATCACCAGGGGGAAAAGGGCGAGAAATCCATGGGAGGCAAAGCAGCAGGTAGCCTGGTACAAAGGTACAAAGGTACACTTGGGTAGGAACAATAATTTCTGGTGTGGGTTCTGGTCATGATGGCAGAATAGATGGTCCCCAAAATCACTTTCTCCCAGAAATCAACCAATTTACAACTATAAAAATGTAACATCAGCCAAGTTGGGGCCGCTGGAGCTCCGGTGAAGAGGAGGAGAGACCTACAGAGTTGATGAAGGTGGGAGAAACCACGATGAGAAAAAGAAAAATCTGCTCTGAGCATTTCGGGCCATGGCCACTTTAATGCTGGAGCTGATGAGCACTTGGAGAAAGAGCTGGCAGAAGCCACAGCTGTGCCCTTCAGATGGAGTTACTTGGAGGTGGCAGGGGAGAAGAGGGTCTTGGTGGACCCCAGGACAGCAAGACCACGAATAGGGCTGCTGAGGAACCCATGCAGGAGCGAGGAGCCAAAACAGCTGAAAAAGTGGAGCCATGGAGCCATTCAGAGTCCAGTGAGTCAATGCAAGGCAGTGGCACAGGGCCCATCCCTGGGGAAGTGTTTGGAGCCCAGGAATGGGTGAGATGGGCCCACTGGGAAAACACTGGAACACAGCAAGGACAGCTGATCCACCCCCAATCGGCACAGGACCACTCAGAGGAGACTGGTCAGGAATGCAGAATTGCATGGGGTGCAGTCTGTTGAAAAAATTCAGGCCCAGATCAGAGTTTCTAAACAAGCCAGGTGCACCCAGTCTCTGGAAAGCCAGAAAGACCTATAAGATCAACCATTAAACCCTGAGCTGCACAAAAAGCCTTCCCTAGGAAAACAGTAGCAACACCACAATTTATCTTAACCACACAGCTCAAATATTGGTGCCCACAGGAAGTCCCCCCATCTTAGAAGTAAGCAGAGGTCAAAAAATTAGTTCTGTCCCAGGCACACCACCAGTGCCTTGGGGCCCACCGGGGGACATAACGCATGGAGCTGAGGACAGGAACCACGCCTACAACTACTCACACCACCAGGCACCTAGGGGCCTGCCCAGGAACCTGAGGCCTGAAGCCCAGGAACGAAACCCCCTTCCCACAACCAGGCACACTGCACCAGGTCCTCAGGGCCTACCTGGGGATGCAAGTCATGGAGAAGGGGACCAGAACCCCCTCCCACTGCCAGGCACACCATGCCAGCACCTCGGGGTCTGCCCAAGGAACCAAGGCATGCAGCTTGGGACCGGACTCCCCTCACAAAATGAAGTGCTGCATCAGTACCTCGGGGCCTGCCTGGGGATCCGAGGCATGAAGCTGGGGACCAGACCACACCTCCCATAACCAGGCACCACACCAGTGCCTCAGGGCTCACCCAGGGACCCGAGGCTTGGAGAAGGGGACTGGACCTCCCTCCCAAACCCAGACACACTCTGCCAGTGATTTGGGACCCACCCAGGAACCCAAGGCATGGAGAAGGGGACCGGACCCCACTAGCACAACCAGGTACTCCACACGAGCACCACGGGGCCTGCCTGGCGACTTGAGGCTGGAGAAGGGGACCAGATCTCCCTCCCACAACCAAACACACCATGCCAGTGCCTTGGAGCCTGCCTGGGGACCCAAAGCATGGAGAAGGGGACCGGAGCCCCTTCCCACAACCAGGCACAATGCGCCAGCACCCAGGTCCTGCCAGGGGAACCAAAGCATGGAGAAGAGGACTAGACCCCCCTCCCACAACCAGACACACCATGCCAGTACCTCGGGGTCTGCTCATGGACCTGAGGCTTGGAGTTGGGGACCGGGACCCCCTCCCATAACCAGGCACACCACCAGCACTGAAGGAGTATACCAAAAACATCACCTCCATGTGTGTGGCCCACCACAGCCACCACAATAACCATGGCTGCCACGAAAGCAGCTGGAAGCCACAACCAACACGCAGATGGTCCACCAGCCACTGGAGGGCATTTTCACAAGGATAAGTCACCAGCTGAGATCAAGAAAAGAGGAGGATGTCTCTCTTCCGAAAGCCCATTTCAGAGTGACAGAAGAAGCATCTGCTCTATGATAATATTGGGGGACCTCATCACACCTTTCAGCATTGTACAGATCATCTAGGCAACAAATCACCAGAGTAACCATTATTCTTCCAGAAGGAGAGAAGAAATCTAGGGTAATTAGAGGGGGGAGGGGGAAGGGAGAAGGGGTGGGGTGATATTGGACAAGGGGCATAAAGAATAATTATGATTTGTAACAATATATATGCTAGTAATATTATTTGATCAACATATCTCAATGTTGAACCCCCAAAATATGTACAATCATTTTGATTCAATAAAAATTTAAAAAATAAAAAATAAGAGAAGTTCTGGTGCTCTAGAGTGACAATAACTAATAATACTGTATATTTCGAGATAGCCACAAAAAAGGATCTTGAATGTTATAACCATGAAGAAATGATAAACATTTAAGTAAAAGATATGCTAACTAGTCTGATTAGATCATTATACCATATACGCATGCACTGAAGCAACAAGTTGTATCCCATAATCATGTACAATGAAAAAAATTAATGTTTTTAAAAAAGGAAATATCTTCTCACGATGCATTTTATTTTTATTTCTATTTATTTTTTTTTGTACTGTAGTCCTTTGGTTTTATTTTCTGGGATAAAAAAGTATAGGAATAAATGTTTTTCAATAGTTTTCTTCATGATATCCTTTAAAATACCTTATGAAATGCTTATTTCATGTTTCCTACTTATCAGTATTCAGCAGTGTCACTGTCGGCCTTGATGAACTGGTTGAAAATTTCAGAGCAGAATGAGTAACTTTTGTGAGCCTTTCCTCAATCCCTGAGAATCATAATCATCCAGATATATTTTATCCTTTCATCATAAATCTCTGGAAAGTAGTCGTGTTCGTTCATTGTTTATAGGGCAAGGAGCAGTGTCATAGAGGGTTGATCCATGTAAATTGGCTTCCACCCGTAAAGAAATTTTCTGAAAATCACGGATGTAAGTCAGGAAAAAACCAAAGAAGGAAAATGACATAGACCATTCTGTTGCAGTACTGATTATGTGAAGTGCATAACCTTTGTCCTCAGGGTTCCAATGGAGTTTCTGTACTACATCAGTGCCAAAACTGCCACTGTGCAAAATTGACGAGCAAGTCAACACTGGAAGTTTGCCACAATAGAAAGTCCTAAACAACTCAGTACTCCAAGTACAAGGCCAGCCTTGTTTAATCTGATGATATGGTTCTCTTCAGGATTCAGAGCATGAACTTGCTTATAACGAACATAAATGGTAGCAATGCATAAAACTGCAGCGATATTTAGCATTGCCCCAAACAAACATTTTCCTGGAGCTACTGTACCAGTGTCACTGATATAAGGCAATGCAGGGTCGACATGGTGGAGTGTTATTGCAGTAATATATGAAAATATGAAAGCAGCAGATGTCCAAATTACAAGGGCTGAAGGAAGGAAACTGAGGCCTTGCTGAAACCACCACATTTCACACAAGACTTCTTATCTTGCTGACCCCGCCAGTGACCGCCGCGGGCCCAGAAGCCTGCCCGCAGGATGGAAACAGGGCGGAACACTCACGATGCATTTTAAAATCTCAGTGGCATATAAAGTTGCATGTTGTGTTTTTTCTATTATGACATTAACTGTTCAATATACTAAACCAATCGTTTTTTCCCTCTCATTGTAGGTTTGGTTTAAGAATAAGAGGGCCAAGTGTAGGAGAAATCAGAGGACAGCAGAAATGCACCACCACGTCTTCCCCTGGAACATCTGGTCATCATACTGTTGGATGGGCCCTAGAATTTATCCTTCTTCAGGAGCCAGATTTGAAATGGGTTCTTCTGGTGCTGCTGATACTGGGCTGCCATGCTACCCTTACCTCCTCCACACTTCTATTATCAATAAAGAGGTGAATTCTCAATACATTTGCTTCTGTGTGCCAATTGAGGTTAGTGGGGTACAGGTGGACATTTTTAAGGAAAACTTTGAAACAGAATAAAGGGGAGGTGACATCCCTGAGTCACCATTAATAGGCCCTCACATCACAGTAGTTTCCTAAGTGCCATGACAAGTTTGCACTGACCCATACATTCTTCTCCATCATGCCATCCCCATCTCCATCCTTCAGAAGCACTAATATGAGCAAGAAGGGGCGAGGCCAGTCTGTAGTGAGAGAGCTAGGTTTCCAGATGAGGCTGAGTTCCATTCATGCTGACAAGTTCAGTTTACACACCACACTCTAAGAGAAACTTCCTAAGAGGCTACTGACAGGGTTTTATGAGAAGGCAGCCAAACATTCATGCAATATACTCCAAATTCTGTTTACTGTCCAACCTTTTCGGGGAGGACGTTGGAGCATAGAAGCCACTCTGACCCAAATGTCCTGCTGCCTCAAAAGAAACACAAGAGGAGACTCCATCAAGACCAGAAATATGCTCTTCCTTTTCTCCCCTCCCCAGGGCCAAGAGGTATATGGTACGTTCCCCAGCTCGTAAGCCGACTAACGGTCCTTCGAATGTATTTTGTCCCCTTCACCATCCTCAAGAGAACACTGCTTCCCGCTGATTACACACTAAAAAGGGGACTTTTGGTTTAGTGTTGCTCAAAAAAGAGTAAAGAGATGATTCTTGGGCCAGCCCCATGGCTCACTCGGGAAAGTGCGGCGCTGCTAGCACCAAGGCCACGGATTTGGATCCTATATAGGGATGGCCGGTGCACTCACTGGCTGAGTGTGGTGCAGACAACACTGTGCCGAGGGTTGCGATCCCCTTACCGGTCAAAAAAAAAAACAATGATTCTCTGAGCAGTCTTCTTCCAGAATTTAATACCATTGGAAAAAAAGCAGTTGTACCTTGGCTTTGTTCATTTTATCTTTTTTGTGCGAAACTATCACCTCTTGCAGGGTGAGTTAGACAAAAGATTACTCAGAGCCCATGTATTCAGAATAATGAGAAACACGAAGGGACTGCACCAAGGGAAAACTCCTTCAAGTGAGGAGAGCCCAGGCACAGCCCCGAGTCAGTTTTTGCTCAGTTTTTATTATAAAGACAGGAAAGTTACAGAAGAAAAACAAGTGGTTAATCAATCATAGTGAAAACATAAACAAATTGGCTATGTGACAATGTTCGTTAAAGCAGTTGTAACCTAAAATAGCTGAAGCAATTTACCATCAAAAGGAGTCATGAAACTAAGCTATGTGACATACAAAAAGAAACAATGAGATAAACACCAAAGTGCCTAACTCCCCAAGAAACTCAAAGAAACAGCTTAGGGCAAGATACAGAATTTCCCCCTAACACTAACTAGCAGAATATCCTTGAAGATCCTTCCCATCATTTGGGTTTAGCTGCACCAAGGGCAACTGCCCCCAGAGCAATCACTTTTCACTGTGTTTCAATTCTCTTTTCTACATCAAAGGCTTTAGTCCTGTGAAAGTATTCAGATCTTTCTTGATCTTAGCATTTCTACATATTTTCCTAAAGGGTTGGGCTTTGGCCCCCTAAACTAGAGGCTTTGGCCTCCTAAACTACAGGACTTTGGTCCAGGCTTTGGCCTTCTACAGTAAGGACTTTTGTCCTCTAAACTACATGTGTTTTATTTCTATCTCATTAATAACTTCTTAGTCAATATCCTCAATATGAAACTACCAGAATAGAAAATAATAATAATAATAATAATAATAATCAGTTTGGGGGAATAAAGAAGCCAAGCCCACTTCTTGAAAGCATTAAGTGCTTCTCAGTTGAACCTTTCTTTTTGAATAATCTTTAGTAATATGAGACTCCTTTATTTTTTATTTATTTTATTTTTAAAAGATGACTGCTAAGGGGATCTTAACCTTTGACTTGGTGGTGTCAGCACCACGCTCTCCCAAGTTTGCTAACCGGCCATCCCCATATAGAGATCCAAACCCATGGCTTTGTTGTTATCAGCACCACCCATCACTCTCCCATGTGAGCCATGGGCAGGCCCGAGACTCCTTTAATGGAGTTTTATGTTAAAAGTGATTACTTGCCACCACAGTCATGCAATGAAGTGATTTCAACGACTGCAGATAAGATACGATGGTTACAGCAGAATGTCCTCTCATAAGTGTTAATCAAAGGTCAGTTTCATAGTGCTTATATGTTCCCAGTATGAAGGGAGGCTCTATTTTTTTCAGTAAGTATGCCATGGTGTCTGTTAATTTTTGTTCCTTTCTTCCTCCTTCCTTCCTCACTTGTGGTTGTCAAATGTCAGCAAACTGGTGGCATGTAATGTGGGCCTTTCACAGAGAGAAGGATGTCATTGCTACAACAGAGGCCCCAGGCCCTCTTGGGAGTCTAAAACATCCAAGAACGTACCTGTGTATGCCCATTGCCATTCGCACAGGGTGGTTTTGAAACCGAAAATTCTCGTCTCCCAGTGTTGACCACCTTCCTTTTCTTAAATATTAGGTTTCTCAATACTTTAAGCAGCCTCAGAACTACAGTGTCTGTACGAATAAGCTCTAGGACACCGTCAGACCCAGTCCTGACCCCTTTTCTGCTCTGGCCACAGACGAAACTGAATGCCAGAGAGTGCTCTGCACAAATCCCTCCTACAATCTACACATCTCGTCTGACACATACCAACAAAGAACATTTTTTTTCATGCTCAAGCTGCCTGGAAGAAGAAAAAAAGAGAGAATGCCTTTCCCAGAAGTGGATGATGTTTTCTAGAGTCATATACACTATTTTTTTTAACGTGTCTCTACTTCTTTCATGTGCCACACATATTAAGGCAGGGTGGTGGCATGAGGTAGAAGAAATAAGCAAAACTTCTCTACAGATCATAATTTACCCACAGTCTAGGTTTTTAAAGACAGATCTTCTAAAATTAATCTCACAGAGAGCATTTTTCTTAAAAGTACATTTCATTCTGCCATTTACAGCAACATGAATAAACTTAGAGAAAATTACGTTAAGTGAAATAAGCCAAACACAGAAAGAAAAATAGCATGTCTTCACCCATTAGTGGGAGCTGAAATAAAGAAAGAAAGAAAAGAAAGAAAGAATCACAATAATACATTGAACATTCAAATAAAAGAGAACAGAACTATGGTTGTTAGAGGTGAGAAAGGGGGAGGAGAGAGAGGGCTTAGTGAGAAATTAGTTAAGAGTCACAGAGATTGATTATGTTTTGTGAACCTGAGTATACTAATTATCCTGGTTTGATCACCACATATTGTACACATGTATTGATATTCAATTCTGTACCCCACAAATATATGTAATCATTTATGCTTCGATTTTAAAAACTGTCAAAACAAACAAACAAAAAAGTACATTTGAAATATTTCAAAGGCATAAACCAGAAATTAATTGTTCTAATATAAAGAAATTACTTTGATTTATTAAAAAATCTTTAGAAACTGTCTACCAAAAAATATGTTGACCCAAGGTAGGTTTCCGTTGCGCATATTAGTTTTGGCTGAAAAATTATAAATATAGTCTTGTGAGGAGTGCAGCAGCTTCAGCATTTTAAAGTAATCTAGCAGTTTCTGGGTGTGGTCTTGCCTTCTAAAGTTTTCTACAATGAATAACACATGCCAGTACGCTTTCAAAAGAGGTTGCTAGTCAAACTAATTAGGAAGAAGTTATTAACAATTTGGAAGGGAAAAATCCTTTTTTGATTAAAACTTGACTTATATAACTTTGGTCTTGATTTAAGCAAATAGAATGTAATCAGAACCTTGAAGATCTAACTTGTAAGTGCCTTAGAATCAAAATTCTTAGCAACCATTTTAACTACAGGTACTTAGAAACAAACGAAAGGGGGAAAGAAAGGGGCAGAAATAATTCTTTTTTGGGCAATACAAGCGTGTGGTCTCTCCAGGTAGATGTAAAAAGTGACATTTTAAATAAATAGAATTATGGGCAGAGCATGTGGAGCACTTGAGAGAGTGCGGGGCTGGGAACGTGGCACCGATCCCGCAGCGGGTTCGGATCCTATATAGGAATGGCTGATGCACTCACTGGCTGAGCGCCGGTCATGAAATAGACAAAATATAAAATAAATAAATAAATAAATAGAATTATAATATAAATGTACACAAAGTAGGGGAATGGAGTTGTTCTGAGTTGTTTTCAAAAGAACAAAAATACATTTACCTGTGTTCCAACTGGCTGAATCCGTGTCTAGAGTTGCCCCAAAAGTTGCAGCAGGGGAGTTCTCACAAGGGACTGCCCCAAACAATCCCAAAATGGGGCCAGTTGGGATTCCAAAGAAAGAAGCTCTAAACATTAGGGTAATCAGTCCAAAGCATTTATTAGGGGAACCTACATACAGAGAGGGCTTCAGCTTCCTCACGCTGGACAGAGACAAGAGATGCTCTACCAAGTATGGCCTAATTGAGGAGGTTGGGTTATGGGGTTTATATGAGGGTTTAAAGAATTTGGTTCAGGGTTGGGGCTAGTTTCTACTGGTTTAGTGACATGTTTGGTCTTTTGGTGTTTCAGGAAACAACCTAAACATGTTGATCAGTGCCTGGGAAGGTTCAAGGCCCTGACTTGGGTTCAAACCTGCAGGGGGAAATATACTGCCGGCGAGGTCACAAGGCAGTCAAGGCCCTCTGTGTTTCTCAGTTAGGACAGAGAAGGAAAGGGGGTTGCCTAGGGGACCTTACAACGGAATTCTCATCATGGGGTACAGTACTCGTAATTGGGCATGCTCTGAGCATACATATGGTTGTGCTGTTTTGCAACATGTTCATTTGGTGCTGATGTGACTCCTCTAGGAAAGATGGCTATCCTGTAAGTAAAATAATGAAGTTAAAATTGAGCCCTTCACTGGATTTCCTTGACAAGTTCAAGTTTCTTTCATTTCACTTGGACATGGACCCGGGTCCTCATATCTTAAGGGGACACCCTCTGTAGCAGGTTGCTATGATAACATAACCCTCATCATATACCCCTCATCCTAAGAATGCTGCATACATTAGTTATATTAGGGGATTCATTTGAGGCTTTTCTTACACTCCCTCTCATTAAGCCAAGACCGTAGGGGTGTCCCAGGAGAGTGAATCCTTGCCTCAGCCACATCCTCTTAGCAGACGGATGCTCATTTTCCACTGTGGAACTCACATAGGACCACAATCATTTACCAAGAGAGACAAACATTCACGGGCCATACTATAAAAAATTGGCAACAGCAGAGAACCAATCCCATCATCACATGCTGCTCTTACAAGCAAAGTGTGCTTTGTCTTCTGGCACACACCTAGCTTAAAGGAAAAGACTATGATAGTTGGGGAGGCTGTGGAGGCCCCATATGCCTCTAACAAGGACAAAGATCCCCACTTGCAGCACCAGTGAATCCTACCACGACTGCCTGACCCAGTACAGGGGCTACGGAGGGACCCAGCAACTCTCCCGGGGGCACAACAGCCCACCCACAGCCCCAGCAATCTTGCATGGGGCAGCCTTCCCTAAGTGAGGAGCTTCACAGTGACCCAGTGCCTCTCTTGGGGTTACAGGGGCCTGCACATGAACTGCACTGGCCTTGCTCAGAGAGGCCCACTTCAGCCAAACAGCTGCATAGAACACTACTATCACTCTAGGGGGTGCAGGATCCCACCCACCGCCACAGCAACTTTACCCAGAGTGGCCCACTCGGACTGAGGAGCTGCAGAGAGAACAGATATCTCTCTTGAGAGCACAGGGCCCCACCCATGACCACAGCAGCCTTGCCCAGAGTGGCCACTCCAGCTGGTCAGCTACAGAAGGCCCCAGCATCCTTCTTGGAGACACAGGGTTGCACCCACAAATCCAGAGACCATACCCATAGTGGCCCACTCCTGCTGAGGAGCTGCAGAGTGACCCAGCATTCCTCTTGGGGACAAAGCAACCCACCCAAAACTGCTACCACCTCACCCAGGGTGTCCCACTCCAACAGTGGTGCTGCAGAGAAACCCGGTTTCCCTCTTCAGGGTGCAGGGCCCCACCCATGAATCTAGTGATCTTACCCAGGTTGACCCAGTTGGACAGTAAAACTGCAAAGCACCTCTGCATCTCTCTTGTGGGCATAGGATTCCACCCAGCTCTCCAGCAACTTCACTCAGTGTCTCCCACATTAGCTGTGGAGCTACTGAGAGCCCCAACTCCAACTTTGAGGGTACAGGGCCCAGCTTGAAGACCCAGTTAGTCCAGTGAGTTTCCCAGTGTACCTGAGGAGCTGCTGAGCACCTCATTTTCTCCCTCAAAGCCCAAGATCCTAATCTCAATTCCCAGAAAACTCATCCAGGGACACTTCTCTTAAGCTGAGGAGCTTCATAGCACATCAGTACATCTGTCAGGGACACAGCATGATAGCCAGGGTTTCAGCCAGCCCACCCAGGGTCACCCACTTTAGCTGAGGAGCAGCAGGGTACACCAGTGCTTCTCCCAAGAGCTTGAGACCTCAACCATGACCCCAGCCACACAGCCCAGTGTCACTCACTTCAGCAAGGAACTGCTGAGGACCCCAGTGCCCAGGCCACAGAGGCACTCACAGACAAGTCTTACATTGAATACAGTCAAAGTATTTATACAGAAACTACACTACTACATCTACCTGGAACAAATCAAAAACACGCTACACAACTGTCACCGTAGAGCATATCTACAGGAGGGAGTCTCTCCCCCTCAAAAGCTACTCCAGAATATTAGAAGAAGCAATTGCTTTGCCAGATGCCCAGACATCAACATAGGTGTGCTGGATTGAATGTCCCCCCAAAACTTAATCCCCACTATATCAGTGTTATAGGGTGGGAAATCCTATTATGGTAATTGAAAAGTGGGACCTTGAGGAAGTGATTAGATTGTGAGGACCATGCCCAAGTAAACCGATTAATGCATTGATGAATCAATGGTGGTCATGGGCATGGTACTGAGGGATTTAAAAGAAGAAGGAGTGAGGAGTTAGCTCTCTCTCTACTCCACCATTCTCACTATGTGACATGCTGCATTGCTGTAGAGTCACCTCACCAGATGTGTTCCCTAGACTTTGGACTTTCCAGTCACCTAAACTGTAAGCAATAAATTTTATTTTCTCACAAATTACTCAGTACCAAGTATTTTGCTATAAGCAACAGAAATGGACTAATACAGTAGGGATACTAGACATAGGAAAAAGCAAGAAAATATAACACCCTCAAAGTAATACAATAATTCTCCAATGTCAGATCCCAAAGAAAAGGAAACCCATAAAGTCCCTGAAAAGGAATTCCAAACAATAATTTTAAGGGAACTCAGTGAGATGCAAGAACATTCAGATGGACAGCAATAAGAAATTAGAAAAAAAATACAGGACCTGAGGGAGGAATTTAACAAATATATGGGTATTTTTTTAAAGAACCAAGCAGAACTCTTGGATCTGAAGTGTTTGTTGAACAAAATAAAGAAAATACAGCTGAAAGCTTAAGCAAAAGGCTAGAGCAAGCAGAAGAAAGAATTTCTGAACTCAACGACAGGCTTTTTCAAAAAACCCACGGGAACAAAAGAAAAAGGAATTTTTTAAAAATGAAGAGGGCCTATGAGATCTATAAGTCAACCTTAGACATACAAGCACCCAAATTATAGGTGTTCGAGAAGTGGAGGAGAAAAGAAAAGTCAATAAAAACCTATTGAATTAAATAATAGCTGAAAACTTCACAAGTATTGGAAGAGATATGGACTTCCAGATCCAAGAGGCTCAAAGATCCCGAACAGATTCAACTCAAAAAGGTCCTCTGTGAGGTTCACTGTAGCCAAATTGTCAAAGGTCAAAGACAGAGATAACTCTAAAAACAGCAAGAGAAAAGCATCAAGTTGCCTATAAAGGAAACCCCATCCGAATAACTGCACATTTATCAGCAGAAACTTTACAGTACAGGAGAGAACAGGATGATATACACAAAGTACTGAAAAAAAAAAAAGCCAACCAAGAATACTATACCCAGCAAAGCTATTCTTCAGAAATGAAGGAAAAATAGTTTCCTTCCGAGGCAAACAAAAACTGCAGGAATTCACCACCACAAGACTGGCCCTACAAGAAGTCTTCAAGGCAGTCCTACATTGGCAATCCAAAGAATGATAATCATTGTGATAAATATATGAGAAAGAATAAAAGTCACTGGTAGAGCAGATACACAAACAAGAAAGAGAAAGAAACTATATCTTATCACTACAAAAAAATCATTGAAGATAAACAGTAAAAGGTAAAGAAAGGAAAAAAAACATATATAAAGCAATCATTAGAAAATCCATAAAATGCCAGGATTAAGGCAATATCTTTCAATAACAACCTTAAATATAAATAGATTAAATTCCCCACATAAAAGATAAAGACTGGCTTAATGAATTTAAAAATCAACTCAAAATGGATTAAAGACTTAAGTATAAGACCCCAAACTGTAAAATTACTGAGAGAAAATATAGGTGAAACACTTCAGCAATTAGGTCTGGGCACAGGCTTTATGAACATAAGCCCAGAAGCACAAGCAGCAAAAGAAAAAGTAAACAAATGAGACTGTATGAAACGAAAAATCTCTGCACAGCAAAGGAAACAATCAACAGAGTGAAACAACAACCTACAGAGTGGGAGAAAATTTTTACTAACTATGCATCCGACAAGGGATTAATATCCAGAATATACATAGAACTCGAGCAATTATACAGTAAAAAAACAAATAACCCAATCAAAAAATGGGCAAAGAGCTGAATAGACATTTTTCAAAGGAAGGCATACAAATGGCCAAAAGGTATGTGAAAAAATGCTCAATATCACTAGTCATCAGGGAAACACAAATTAAAACTACATTGAGAGACCACCTCACCCCAGACAGACTGGCTATAATCAAAAAGAGGGTGAATGCTGGCGAGGGCTGGAGAGAAGGGAACACGTCACTGTTGGTTGGACTATAAATTAGTAAAACCACTATAGAAAACAGTATGGAGGTTTCTCAAACAACTATAGTTTGATCTTTCATATGATCGAGCAATCCCTCTTCTGGGTATATACCCAGAGGAATGGAAATCATCCTATCAAAGGGATACCTGCACTCCCATGTTCATCACAGCTCTGTTTACAATAGCCAAGGCATGGTACCAACCTAAATGTCCATCAATGGATGATTGGATTAGAAAACTGTGGTATATATACACCATGGAATACTACTCTGCCATAAAAAGAATGAAATACTCCCATTTGCAACAACATGGATGAACCTGGAGAAACTTATGTTGAGTGAAATAAGCAAAGCACAGAGGGATCATTACCACATATAGTCACTCATATGTGGGAGCTAAGATAGAAAGAAGGAAGGAAAGACCACAGTAGTGCATTGGTCTTGCAGAGGGAGTGAACAATCCTTAGGCTACAAAGTGGAGTGGGGAAGAACGGGGGAGGGGGAGGAAGGTTGGGGATAATTGGGTGCAGGTCACAGGGTACAAATGCAATTTGTGGTAATGGGTATGCTGTCAGTATGTATCTGGACCTCACATCATGGGCATGAGGGGTGACAATTAACTTTGTATCTAATGAATAATCATAATAAAAAATGCACATGTAAAAAATGAATAAATAAAAGAAAATAAAATATATCTTCCAAATAAATAAATAATGTGGTTGAATGTGAAAAGAAAAAGAATAGAAAGACTTCAAATAAACAACCTAACATCACACTTCAGAAAACTAGAAGTACAACAACTGCCTAATCTCAAAATTAGTAGATGGAAATAAATAATGAATATTAGCACGGAACTGAATGAAGTAGAGACCAAAAAAAAGGAATATTCATGAAAAAAAATCTGTTTCTTTGAGAAGATAAACAAATTTGATGAACCATTATCTAGATTAACTAAGGAAAGAAGCGAGAAGACCCACATAAAAATAATCAGAAATAAAAAAGGAGATATTACAACTGACACCAAAGAAATGCAAAAATTTATTAGAGACTATTCTGAATAACTACATGCCAACAAACTTGAAATATGAGAGAAACACATAGATTTCTGGACACGTATAACCTACTAAGACTGGACCAAGCAGAAATAGAAAGCCTGAACAGACCAATAACAAGCAATGTGATTGAATCAGTAATCGGCAGTCTTTCAACAAAGAAAGGCATGGGACCTGATGACTTCACTGCTGAATTCTACCAAATCTTTAAAGAAGATTTAATACCAATCATTTTCAAACAATTCCAAAAACTTAAAACGGAGGCCATGCTCCCAAACTCATTCTATGAGGCCAGCATCACCCTGAAACCAAAATCAGACTAAGACACAACAAAAAAGAAAAAGAAAACTACATGCCAATATCCCTGATGAACATAGATGCAAAAATCCTCAACAAAATATTAGCAAACAGACTACAATAGCACAACAAAAGGATTATACACCATGATCATGGATTTGGGATGCATCCCAGGGATGCAAGGATGGTTCAGCATACACAAGTCAATAACTGTGATACACCACACCAAAAAAATCAAGTACGAAAACCATATGATTATTTCCATAGATGCAGAAAAAGCACTTGACAAAATTCAACGTCCCTTTCTGACACTCTCAGCAAATTAGATATGGAAAAAAAGTATCTCAACACAATAAAAGACATATATGACAAACTCACGGCCATCATTATCCTGAATGGGGAAAATCTCGCTCTCCAATGAGGCCAGAATCCAAGTTTGTTCTTTCTTTGGGAATTCTTCCCTCAGACATAGAGGCAATAACCCTCATGCTAAAATCCTATATCTCTTATTCCTGTATTCTTTAAGGATTTCTTTACCCTTTAGTAGTGAATTCCCCACTACTAGCTAAAATTTTCTCATGTTAAATTTTCCCCATTCATTTGGGAGAAGTTGAAAGCTTTTCCTCTAAGAATAGGAGCAAGACAAGGATGCTCACCACTCCTATTTAACATAGTATTGGAAGGTCCAGTCAAAGCAATTATGCAAGAGAAAGAAATAAAGGACATCCAAATTGGAAAAGATGAAGTGAAATTGTCCCTGTTTGCAGATGACATGATCTTAAGTATAGAAAATCCTAAAGACTCTACAAACAATCTGTAAGAACTGATGAACGAATTCAGTAAAGTTGCAGGATACAAAATCAAAATACAAAAATCTGTAGCATTTCTATACACCAACAATGAGCTAGCACAAAAAGAAATCAATAAAGCAATCTCATTTGAAATACCCACCAAAAAAACAAAATACCTAGGAATAAATTTAACCAAGGAGGGTGAAAGATCTCTACAATGAAAAGTACAAAACACTGATGAAAGAAACTAAAGAAGACACACAAATAAAGAAAGACATGCTATGCTCATGAGTTGGTAGAATTGATGTTGTGAAAATGTCCATATTACCTGAAGTGTTCTACAGATTCAATGCAATTCTTATCAAAATACTTATCAAAATATTCTTCACAGGAATAGAGAAAAACAATCCTAACATTCATATGCAACAACAAAAGACCAAAACAATTCTAACATTCATGTGGAGCAACAAAACACCTTGAATAGCCAAAGCAATTCTGCGAAGAAAGAAGAAAGTGGGAGGCATTACAATTCCTGACTTTAAAATATACCACAAAGCTATAGTAACCAAAACAGCATGGTCCTGGCATAAAAAGAGACACATGGACTAATGGAACAGAATAGACAGCCCAGAAATAAATCCTCATTCTTATAGCCAACTGATCCTTAACATATGTTGGGGAAAAGACTGCCTCTTCAATAAATAGTGCTGGGAAAGCAGGATATCCTTGTGTAAAAGAATAAAACTAGATCCCTATCACACATCATATACAAAAATCAACTCAAAATGGACTAAAGACTTAAGTGTAAGACCTGAAACTATAAGATTTCTAGAAGAAAACATACGAGAAATGCTCCAAGACATAGGACTGGGCAAAGACTTTATGCAAAAGATCTCAAAAATACAGGCAACAAAAGCAAGAATAAACAAATGGGATTTTGTCAAACTGAAAAGCTTCTGCACAGCAATGGAAACAATAAACAAAGCAAAGAACCAACCTGCTCAATGGGAGAAAATATTTGCAAACTAAACATCTGACAAGGGACTAATTAATATCCAGAATATAAAAGGAACTCAAACAACTCAATAATAAAAAAAACCACATAACCCAATTTCAAAATGAACAAGGGAGCTGAATAGACATTTCTCAAAAGAAGACATACAAAAAGGCCAACGGGTATATCAAAAAGTGTTCTACATCGCTAATCAACCAGGAAACGCAAATGAAAAGCAAACTGAGATATCACCTCACCCCAGTTAGACTGGCTGTTATAAAAAAGACAGAAAAGAACAAATGCTGGTGAGGATGCCGAGAAAAGAGAACCCTATACATTGTTGGTGGGACTGTAAAATAGCACAGCCGTTATGGAAAACAGAATGGAGGTTTCTCAAACAACAACAGATAGAACTACCCAAAGGGATGGAAATCATCATGTTGAAGGGATACCTGCACTCCCATATTAATTGCAGCTCTATTCTTAGTAGCCAACATATGGAACCAACCTAAACGTTTATTGACAGATGATTGGATAAATAAAGTGTGGTGCAACAAACAGAAAGGACATTGTTGGGGGGGAGGGGGGAGGGACAAGGGAGGGAGGTTTTGGTGATGGGGAGCATTAATCAGCTACAATGTATATCGACAAAATAAAATAAAAAAAAAGAATTTTCTTCTCTTGCTATTATCTTGGTGAAATTAAATAAATAAATAAATAAATAAATAAAAATAAAGTGTGGTGCATGTGCACAATTGAATACTACCCAACTATAAAAAAAGAATGAATTTCTGCCATTCGCAGCAGCATGGTGACCTTGGTGAAAATTATGGTAAGTGAAAGAAGCCAGGCACAAAAGAGAAATACCACATGTCCTCACTGATAAGTGGGAGCTAAATAAATAAATAAATAGTTGACCTTTCAGATGGAGAGAGAAGAACTGTGTTTACTAAAGCAGGAAAGAGGAAGGAGGAGGGGGTTGTGAGAGGTTGATTAATAGACACAAAACAGCAAGATAGGAAAAATAAGTTCTATTGGTATACAGTCAAGATAGGCATGTATAATTACCAATAATGTTTTGCATGTTATCAAGTGGCTAGAAGAGAGATTGAATGTCCTCATCACAAAGAAATGATTAAGTTTTGTAATGATTAATGTGGTAAGTCCCCTAATTTGATCATCACACATTGTATACATGGATTGAAATTCAACTCTGTACACCACAAATATACATAATCGATCGATACATTTCATCTTCTCAGCAAGGTGGTTTCCCAAATAAAGCCTTTTTCCTTGCCTCAACACCCTCTCTCTACTTATTGGCCTGTCATGCAGTGAGCAGACAGACTTGGGTCTGGTAACATGTGCACCCAACTCCAGAGCACCCAGTTATATAAAGCAATTACTATTAGACCTAACAGGAGAGACAGACTCCAACATAATAATATTTGGGGATTTTATTACCCCACTTTCAGCAGAGGACAGATCATCCAGACAGAAATTTAACCAGGAAATATCAGAATTACTCTCTACTACAGGCTGACCAGATCTAACAAATATTTATAGAACATTTCATCCAACAGCTGCAGAATACATATTCTTCTCACCTGCCCATGGAACATTCTCTAGAACAGACCATATGTGAGGTCACAAAACAAGTCTCAACAGATTTTTAAAAATTAAAGTCATATCAACCACCTTCTCTGGCCACAGTGGAATAAAACTAGAAATCAACAATAAAAGGGACACTAGAGACTGTACAAATACATGGAAATTAAACAATATACTCCCAAACAACAAATGGGTCAAAGAAAACAAAAAGATAATTGAAAAATTCTTGGAGGAGATGAAAATGATAACACAATATACCAAAACCTATGGAACACAGCTAAAGCAGTTCTAAAATGGAAGTTTATAGCAATAACCGCTTACATGAAAAAAAAAAAAGACTTCAAATAAACAACCTAATGTTATACCTCCAGGAACTGGAAAAATAAGAACAAACCAAACCCAAAATCAGTAGAAGAAGAGAAATAACAAAGATCAGATCAGAAATAAATGAATTAGAGATTTTTTTTAAATACAAAAGATCGATGAAACAAAGAGTTGGTTTTTTGAAAAGATGGACAAAACCAAAAACCCTTTAGTTGGACTAACAAAAAAGAGAGAAGACTCAGCTAAATAAAAGCAGAAATGAGAAAGGAGACATTACAACTGATACCACAAAAATACAAATATTGTAAGAGACGACTATAAAAAACTATATGTGAACAAGTTGGAAAACCTAGAAGAAATGGATAAATTCCCAGACATATACAACTTATCAAGGCTGAATCATGAAGAACTGGAAAATCTAAACAGACCAATAATGAGTAATGCGATTGTAGCAGTAATTTAAAAGTCTCTGAACAAGGAAAACCCCAGGGCCATGTAACTTTACTGCTGAATTCAACCAAACATTTAAAGGAGAACTAATACCAATGCTTCTCAAACTCTTACAAACAATTGAAGAGGAGGGAATACTTCCTAACTCATTCTATGAGGCCAGCATTACCCTCATACCAAAACTGGAAAAAGACACAACAAAAAAAGAAAACTACAGACCAATATCTCTAATGAACAAACATGTGAAGATCCCCAGTACAATCCTAGCAAACAGAACCCAATCACACGTTTAAAAGATCATTGGCCATGATCAAGCGTGATTCATCCCAGGGATGCAAGGGTGGTTCAACATATGCAAATCAATAAACGTGATATATCACATCAACAGAATGAAGGGGAAAAAAATCACATAATCATTTCAATGGATGAAGGAAAAGCATTTGATAAAATCCAACACCCCTTCATGATAAAAACACTCAACAAATTAGGTATAGAAGGAATTTACCTCAACACAATAAAGGTCATAAATGAAAAACCCACGGCTAACACGATACCGAATGAATGAAAATTGGAGGCTTTTCCTCTGAGATCTGGAACAAGACAAGGATGCCCGCTTTCCCCACTCTTATTCAACATAGCACTGGAAGTTCTAGCCAGAGCAATAAGGCAAGAGAAGGGAATAAAGAGCATCCAAATTGAAAAGGAGGAAGACAAACTATCCCTATTTCTAGATGACATGATCATATACACAGAAAACCCTAAAGACTCCACAAAAAAATTCCTAGAACTAACAAATGAATTCAGTAGAGTGGTAGGATACAAAATCAGCACACAAAAATCAATAGCCTTCCTATCCGCCAGTAACGAAATAGCTGAAGAAGAAATCAAGAAGGTAATCCCATTTAAAATGGTTACCAAAAAAATGAAAAACCTAGGAGTAATTTTAACCAAGGAGATTAAAGAACTCTACAATAAAAACTATACAACATTGGTGAAAAACATTGAAGAGGATACAAATAAATGGAAAAATATCCCATGTTCATGTGTTGGAAGAATTAACATCATCAAAATGTCCATTGTACCCAAAGCAATCTGCACATTCAACACAATCAATATCAAAATACCAATGACATTCCACACAGAAATAGAAAAAACGATCTTAAAATTTGTATGGAACTAAAAACGACCCCGTATACCTAAAGCAATCTTGAACAAAAAGAACAAAGTTTGGAAACATCACACTTCCTGACTTCAAAATATACTATAAAGCTATAGTAACCAAACACCATGGTACTAGTATAAAAGTAGACAATGGAACCGAATAGATAGCCCATAACGAATGAAATACTGCCATTTGCAACAACATGGATGGACCTTCAGAGAATTATATTAAGTGAAACAAGTCAGGCAGAGAAAGAGAAATACCACATGTTCTCACTTATTGGTGGGAGCTAAAAATTAATATATAAATACAGACACACACACACACACAAAAATAAATAAATAAACCGGGGGGGGGGGAGAAGATATAACAACCACAATTATTTGAAGTTCATACGACAAGCAAACAGAAAAGACACTGTTGGGGGGGAGGGGGGAGGTAGAAGGGAGGGAGGTTTTGGTGATGGAGAGCAATAATCAGCCACAATGTATATCGACAAAATAAAATAAAATAATAAATAAATAAATAAAAATTTTTAAAAAATAGACAATGGAACCAAAGAGAGCCCAGAAATAAACCCACGCACTTACAGCCAACTGAATTTTGACAAAGCTGTCAAGAATATACAATGGGGAAAGGACAGCCTCTTCCATAAATGGTGCTGGGAAAACTGGATATTCATATGCAGAAGATTGGAACTAGACCCCTATCTCTCACTATACACAAAAATCAATTCAAAATGGATTAAACACCTAAATTTAAGACCTGAAACTATGAAACTACTAGAAGAAAACATAGGAGAAATGCTACACAAAATGGGAGTGGGCAACGTGTTTTTGAGCAAGACTACTGAGGCACAGCAACGAAAGCAAAAATATGCAAATAGGACTACATCAAACTAAAAAGCTTCTGCACAGCAAGAGACACTATCAACAGAGTGAAGAGACAACCTACAGAATGGAAGAAAGTGCTTGCAAACTATACATCAGATAAGGAGCTAATATCCAGAATATACAAGCAACTCAATCAACTCAACAGCAAAAAAAGAAAGAAAAAAAGAAAAAAGAAAAATGACCTAATTACCTAATTAAAAAATGAGCAAAGGACCCAAACACACATTTATCAAAAGGAGACATACAAATAGCCAAAAAGCACATGAAAATATGCTCAAAATCACTAATCACCAGGTAAATCACCAGGTGAATGCAAATTAAAATCACAATATCATCTCACCCCAGTTAGAATGGCTGTTATCAACAAGACAGAAAATAACAAATGCCGGTGAGAATGCAGAGGAAAAGGAATTCTCCTACATTGTTGGTGGGGATATAAATTGGTACAGCCACTGTGGAAAACAGTATGGAAGTTCCTCACAGAACTGAAAATAGATCTACCTCAAGACCTATCTATCCCGCTACTGGGTATATACCCAAAGGAAATAAAATCAATATATCAAAAGGACACCTGCACTCGCATGTTCATTGCAACATTATTCGCAATAGCCAAGAGATGGAACCAACTTGAATGCCCATCAATGGATGGATGAATGGGAAAAAAAAAAAAAAAACCCAAATGGAATACTATTCAGCTATGAAAAGAAATGGTGTCCTGCCATTTGCAGCAACACGGATGGAACTGGAAACCATCATGTTAAGTGGAGTAAGTCAGGTACAAAAAGCCAAATACCACATGATCCCACTCATTTGTGGAATATTTTTTAAGTGCTTGTCATAGAAATATAGAGTAGAACAATAGTTACCAGAGGTCGGGAGGGCAGGAAGTGGGGGAGGAGGAAAAGCGGTGAACTAACTGGTACAAAACTATGCTATCTACCCTAAGTGAATCATTGTGCAGTATATGCATGTATTGAAGCACACTGTACCCCACAAACATGTACAAGTAAATGTTAAAATAAAAATAAAGTAAAATAAAACCAGATTTGTGATTAAAAGATTTTTCTTTAGTCTTGCAATCTCTTAAACAGTTATAATATAACTAGAAAGAGCTTAGAAAATCAAGTGAGCACAGACTGCAATACATTCGCGCACACCCCTACTCATTGATCCCCCGCTGGAGTCCTGCCTCGGTGCTCTAGGTGGCAGCCACCGACCTGCCTGTGCCGCTGCAGCGTCACAGACTGTGAAGAGAGGTAATGAATGGAAGCTGAATGCCCCTGATGAGGCTCACAACACAAAAACGATTTAATTACTACAAAGAAGAGGCCAGTATAGTGCCGTAGAAGTGGAAGTGACACCTGCGCCTGGGCTGGAATTCTTCAGTAGCCGCACTCTGCGAGCCGGATTCCACTGGGCGCCTGAACCTACTGGTGTGCTCTGGCCTCCCCTCACTTCCCATTCACGAAACACAGGCTGCTCCTAGGAAACAGCAAGAGGAGCATCTTGCCACTCAGAGGTGGGACGAGAGTGGTGGGAGGAAGGGGCCGACGTTGTTCTCTCAGTAACGAAAGTGCATGCTCAGCAATCGCGGGGCGGGCAGACGAGCCAGGATTGCAAAATCGACCTTTATGTGAAAGTGTACCCTCTGGTGCCCCCAAAGTCAGGCAACAGAGTTTCCACCGAAAACCCCCAAATCACATAACTTCTCTGACTCAATTCAGCTCTTGGACCTCACTCAGTGAACAATTCCTTTCAATATCCAAAAGTGTGGTCCAGTTTTTCCGTTTAAAATTTTCTCAGAAATGGCTTCTAACATTGTATCACTTTCTCCATAGTTTTCGTCTTTTTATCTTTATGTTTTAATGAAACATTATTGATTATACATATTACTGCAGTACAGAATTTAATATCAATACCTGTGTATAATATGTGATGATCAAATCTGGATTATTAGTAGATTCATCATTACACGATGTAATCATTTTTTGTGACCCTTTACTAATTTCTCGCTAATCCTCCTCCTCTGCCCCCTTTCCCAACTCTGATAACCTCAGCTCTATTATCTCCTTTTGAAAGTTCAATGAACTACAGATAGATCTTCCATACAATCCAGCAATCCCACTTCTGAGTATATACCCAAAGTAATGGAAATCATCATGCCGAAGAGATACATGCACCCCCAACCTCATCGCAGCTCTATTTACAGTAGCCAAGATATGGAACCAACCTAAATATCCATCATCTGACCACTTGATAAGGAAAATGTGGTACATATACACTATGGAATACTACTCAGTCATCAAAAAAAAAAAGTGAAATTCTGCCATTCACAGTAACACGGATGAGTTTGGAGAAAATTATATTAAGTGAAATAAGCCAGGCACAGAGGGAAAAAGACCGCAAGTCCTCACTCATATGTGGGAACTAAGAGAGAAGGAAGGAAAGAAAGACCACAGTGGTGCATTGAACTTGCAGAGAGACAGAATAGAACTTGGGTTGCCAGTGGTGAGTGATGGGGCCGGGGTTAGGCAGAGGTTGGGTGGGGGAATAAGTGCAATTTGTGGTGGTGAGTATGCTGATAGTACTGATTTGATCATCACATCTTGGGCACAGGGGCTGACAGCTCCGTGCCGCATGACTACATATAATCAATACAAATTAAAGTTAAAAAATATAGAGTTTTTAACTTCAGCAAAGCTGTATTAGGTCCTATCTGCCCATACTAGCCGTACGATGGTGGATTTCTTACCCCTCCTTTCTGAGTCAGAGTTGTCTGATCCATGCAAAGGAGGAAACAGTAGCTCCTGTGCACAGAAATGTTTAGAGGAAGGTGGATACAATAAATATTGGCTATTGTTATTATTAAGGCCACTTGCAGTATACATATTTCCTCACAGCCTCATGAACATTGCGTTTTATCATTTTAAGCTTGTTTTTGTTTGTTAAATAGCGATGAAGCAGGTGAGGGATGATGTCTGGAGACACGAAACCTTGTAGAACTGACTCTCCCCAGCCCTTTGGCCGTGCCAATTTGCCCAAAGAAAATTGCAGTAAAATCTGTGTTTAAACGCAAGACAGCAACAAAGTTTTTGGTAAACTGATGATTTTGGTAGGCTTTGGTGAATTAGCCATAAAGCAAATTGATCCTTCTGAGAATGGCCTCCTTTTCGCCTGGGTAATTCAATGACATGGCTTTTGGTATACAGTACTGGCTCTTGAAGAATTGACTTGGAACCAAATATCTGTAGCCTCTAACACCGAGCAGATGAGGCTGGGTCTTTATGCACGAAAGGACCCACTTTAGAATTTCCTTATGGAGACCTGTGCTCCAGCAGAAGAGGGAAGTTGTTGGAATTTTATCCTCACATACATGAGGGAACAAATCAGTCTTGGGCATCCCTCTCTCTGCGCCTCTGCTAGTTCTTTTTCTCTCCTTATCTTCCTAATAAAGAGGACAGACAAGCAGAATGGGTGGGAAGAGCCTGGGCCTGGTGAATTCTTCTGGGGTCTGGGTTATAATGGGGGAGAACCCCTCAGGTCCTGTTTGTGGACTCCCCACCCCTAAGAAACCCTGCTCGCGGAATGAGTGAACAAATCCTTGTTTGGAGCAATAGCAGTGGTAACTGGGGAAACTCAGAAGGAGTCTTTAAGCAGCTGTTCCCCAGGGTTCTCTGGGATGATATCCACGAGTCCTGCTAGGGCAACATCAATTTCCAACAACGGGAAGTAAAGCCCAAATGTTCCTGGCTGTTTCAGTTCGGTCAAGGTAGGGCAAGTGGGACACTGTGAGGGAAGGAGGGGTATAGACAGTCACAGAAAGTGTCTGACCTCAGTAACAGAACCAGCCTGTGGTTTCCACACTCGGTTTCATCCCAGCAGGAGATGACCTCGTAGGGCTGTGCCGGGAGGAATACTCCTGACACGTTCCTCAGCTGTTATGTATGGAGCCCCACTTTAATGTGCCAGTCACTGGGTTAAGTCATCACTACGTGTAAAGTCATCTACTCACAATAGCTCTATGAGGTAAACATTAGCCTTTTCACATTACTCTTTAGCAAACTGAGGCACGGGGAGTGTTAAGTAATCTGCCCAAGAGTCAAACCCAGAGCTGTCTGACTTCAGCATCTGTGCTATTACCTAGCGATTCCCAAGTTCTGAAATCTGGCCTCTTTTATGTGCTTGATTATTTGTTTTCAAAGTCGTCTTTTATGAAAGAAAGATGTGAGGGAGTCTATTTTAATGGTTCTTAATCCAAATTATTAACATTTTTCTTTCTCAGTTTCCTTGTTTATAAAATGAGGATATTAATAATGCCTATTGAATAGGGTCTTTATAGCAGTTGTTTGTTTGTTTGTTTCGCATGGTGTGGCTAGCATGGTATGTGCATCTGAACCCTTGACCTCGGTGTTATAACACCATACTCTAACCAAGTGAACGAACCACCCAGCCTGAATAGGGTTTTTATGAAGATTGAATCAGATAATTCACATAAAGTCCTAGAAAATCCTACATCGAACATGGTTCATCATCACCTCTCTTCATAGGGTTTAGCTATTATTCCTAATACTATTATTAATAGTAGTATTAATATAAATGATGTTTAGTTAAATGGCCTAAAATGGTGAAATGAAAAACCCATCACCTCACATAAGGACCGGATTTTATATTATTTATATTAGTCCATTAAATGCCCAATTCCGATTAACCCTGCTTTTAACTACCTATGGATATAGATTATTTTCTCACCTTAAGACAATTGTCTTATCTGACAGAAAGAGAGGAAAGTTTATTCTTACATGTCCTATTTATCCAGGATGTGTTCTATTAATGTGGGTGAGACTCATCCAGTTAGTTGAAATCCTGAATAGATCCAAAGGGCCAACCTCCCCACAAGGAAGAAGGGACTCCTTCTGCCTCACTGCTTTGGAGCTAGGACCTCGGTTTTCTCTGATATTCTGACTGAAACTTTACCATAAGCTCTCCTGGGTCTCCAGCTTGCCAAGTGCAGATCTTGGGACCTGTCAGCCTTCAAAATCACTTGAACCGATTCCGTTACAAAAACATCTCTTCATATCTATCAGTCTACCTATCGATGTATCTATCTATAATTATGACCAAGGATCTGAACTGCCGTAAGAGAATACCAAGGTGTCGCTGTCAGGGGTACAGCCACCAGATAGGGAGACAGAGATTGATATATGTACAACCTAAATGTGCCGTTTATCTGGAGAACCATGACTAATACACTCAGTCAGCCAGCATGTATCTTTTGAGTTCCTTTATAGTGCTCAGTTGTCAGGCACTGTGGTTAAGGAAAGCTGAATAAATCAAGATTCCAATGTCAATATACTTACAACTTAGTTGAGATGATAAAGCATACCCACACGAAAAGGTAATAAACAAGTCAGACCAGAGGAGAAACACTTCCTCACTCAAAATAGTAGGCAAATTTAAATTTGCGCTGGGACTATGCAAGTGTGGCCAAGTGAAGTCTCTTTAAGTAAAAAGAAACCAACACTGCCTTGGGGATGCAGAGGAGGCAGTAAGAACTCAGGGCCATTCCCAAGCCAAGGTCCATCCTCCAACACTAAAGACCATGAACCCTGAGTACTGTGCTGGTCGGGCCCAGCAGGGTGGATCTCTCAGAGTCATGATGTCACAAAGACCTCTCAGAACATCCTGGCCATCCTTGAGCATGTGGGTATGCCACACATTTGATTGCCTCATTGAATAGTGCCTTGTGCAGAAACAAAATATTGTGGAAAATCTGTCCCTCTGGTGGCTGATCTCCTGATGGTGATGCCTTGGTGCTCTCCTATCACAGCTCAGATCCACAGTCATAACTGCAGTGGGCTGCTACTATGAACGCAGGCTGATAATTCCAGTGTTGCCTTAGAGACCTGGCTACCCAACCCTAAATATGAATACCAAGAAAAGAGTGGACTTCTGGGCGATGGCAAGGCTGTTTTCTGGCCTGAAGTGTATTAGGCATAGAAGAAAACTCTATCTGCTGAATGAAACAAACACTCCCAAGCCAGACAGTTGAAATTAATTTTGCTGTCTTGGAGAAGTAATGCTTATGTTTCCCATTGTATTCCCCACCTTCTCTCTATGTTCTTTAGTGACATATGTGTGGGTCAGTAATGGCCCTTGCATATTGCCCTAGAATGAACCCCATGTTGTTTACTTTTTCATGGCAAGCTAGAGATGGGCCCAAAGCCTCTGGAGCCAAACTCGGATTTTCACATGTAATTGATTTTTAATACAATTCAAATAAGCATTTTTTTGGTCCTCTATAGCCTGCCTACTTTGCATACCCTGTGAAACTGCACACAACATTTGCTAACCATAGATAAGAGAAATCCTATACCTATAAAAGACCACAAACCACAGGTGTCCTTCTGGGCTCTCTGATCCAGATTCTCTCCACTTGGTTGCTGAGAAAGCCCCCTCTCTGATTTCTCCTTCTCCCCCATAAGATCCCTTGCCATATTCCAATTCTGCTTGGTGGCCTCATGCTGCAGGTCTGAATGTCTCTTATTGGAAAGTATTTTTGCTCTCATGCAACCCTGTCCAAGCACCACCCGATAAAGTGCGTGTGTGTGTTACTACCTCTCATTGTCTTGTATCTTCCTTGAACAAGGCCCAAATTGTTGACCTCACATTTCGAAATATGGTGTTTTTCAAAGAGGAAGTGGACAGGTTTTCAAGATGGCGGTGGCTGCGGCGGTTGGCGTGGAGTAGCTGAGGTGGAGGGGGCAGCCGCTGGGCCTCAGGCAGCCGGGAAACTTGTGGACCTTCCTCTCGCCTTCTCTTAAGGGAGGACTGCTGCTGCTGGCCGGTCGTGGGGGGTGACCGCCACTTTTCCCCCGGCAGGAGAGGCTGCCTCACTTACAGGCAACAGCTTTGAAGTGTGGAGCAGGAAAAAAACTGATTCTTAGCTGCAAGGGCGAGTCTCGAAACAGGGAGCGGGGCGCCAGGGCTGCTGTGGATGCAGACAGGATCCTGGAGGCTGGGGCCGCGCTGAAGGCGGCCAGCTGCCCTGTTCGGGATTCAAGGTTTTAGGCCGGCACTAAAGAAGATTCCTGGGAGCACCCGAGCCACGCCGCGACTGAACAGCCCGAGGCAGTGGCGGCCGAGAGCGGGGAAGGCAACAAACCAGAGACAGAGAGCGAGCACCCGACCTGGCACAGCACTGTGGGTGACCCCTGGCCCAGCTCTGTGTGGGGGGCTGACGCCCACCCGGCACCCGCCTGCATCACCAGGCCACTCACCACCCCGGGGCTGCCTCCATTTTCCCAGGTGCTGGCAGCTCCACCCAGCTCGGCCATCACTGAGCCTTCCCACTTGCTTGGCCCAGCGCGGGGCTTTCCGGAGCCTGTGGTCCGGCCTCCCCTCCCACTCCCTCCACGGTTCTCTGGCGGGGCTAGTGGCACGGGCGTCCCCGGCCAGAGTCGGAAGGGCAAGGAAGTATGGGCGGGGCCGACTGTCACTCCACCACACCCTGGACTCTGCCCCCGGTAAACTTCCTGATACTGGGAGGCAGATACCATCTCTGCAGCCACCAGTTCGGAAAAAAGCCTAACCAATTTCTGGTTGGGAATAGTGTGGTAGGAGAGTTCCCAGGTCCACTTGAACCTGCCGTAGAGCTGGCTGCAGCTGAGCGCTAGATTCGATCTATGCTGGGTGGATACAAAGGTGAACAAGTCCCGAGAAAGATCTACATAGTGCAACAAAGTCACCCAGAGCGACCGGTCGTCTGTGCCTACCAGAAACCTGGTAGACTTCCTTGGGCGAGGCAGTGCCGAGCAGGGTCTTGAAGGCCCAGCTGATAGAAGAGGGTTGCAGAAGACACGCCCCAGCCCAGCACAGTGAGCACAGAGTAGGGAGACTTGCGGCCAGGGAGGCGGAGACTCGACAGAAACCACACACCCTGTGGGGTCGCCACTGCACAATCCAACGGCCTGGGCCAGAGCACATGGAACAGGGAGAAGTCCTGCACAGGAAGTGAAAGCTCAACAGAGATCACACACCCTGTGGTATGTGATCCACCAGCCCAGCAGAGTCCAAGCTGACCAGAAAGGTGGCTCACCGGAGAAGCCCAAGACCCGAGGCAACCACACACGCAAGGCACTAGAGGCCAACTGAGCAGCCACGGAGGGAGTCATACGAAATTGGCAACCACAGCAACATCCTAGTTAGTCATTAGTCTCAAACCGGTGGACTGTGAAACCCCCTGCCACAATGAATGAACACCAAAAAAAAGATACCAGAAATACAAAAAATCAAGAAAGGACACCACCAAAAGTTAATAAATCTCAAACTCTAGATCCTGTAGAACAAAAAGCCTTTGAAATAACTGACAAGGAATTTCGAGTGATAATTCTAAGGAAACTGAATGAGATACAAGAAAACTCAGCTAGACATCATGATGAAATGAGGAAAAGTATACAGGATCTGAAAGAGGAAATGTACAAGGAAATCAATGTCCTGAAAAAAAATGTAGCAGAACTTCCTGAACTGAAGAAGTTATTCAGTGAAATAAAAAACACAACGGAGAGTTTAACCAGCAGGCTTGTCGAAGTTGAAGAGAGAACCTCTGAACTTGAAGATGGGCTGTTTGAAATAACACAAGCAGACAAAAAGAAAGAAAAAAGAATCAAGGACATTGAAGAAAATCTGAGAGAGATATCAGACAACCATAAGCGCTCAAATATCCGAGTCATGCGTATTCCAGAAGGGGAGGAAAATGGAGATTCCATTGAAAACATATTCAACAAAATAGTGGCAGAAAACTTCCCAGGTATAGGAAAAATCACAGATCTTCAGATCCAGGAAGCTCAACAATCTCCAAAAGTATTCAACCCAAAAAGGCCTTCTCCAAGACATGTCATAGTCAAGTTGGCAAAACTCAGAGACAAAGAGAGAATCTTAAAAGCTGCCAGAGAGAATCGTCAAATCACCTATAAAGGAGCCCCAATCAGGCTAACATCACACTTTTCATCACAAACCCTAAAAGCTAGAAAGGAATGGGATGAGATTTTCAAAATACTAAAAGACAAAGATTGCCAGCCAAGAATACTCTACCCTGCAAGGCTATCCTTCCGAAATGAAGGGCAAATAGTATATTTCTCAGACAAACAAAAACTGCAGGAGTTCACTACCACACGACCACCCTTACAAGAAATCCTCAAGGGAGTACTGGGTTTGGTTCCTGAAAAATAACTACCACTGCTATAAAAACCCAAGAAACATCTCAACCCCCTATATAATAAAAATGGCATTCATGAAGAGAAAACAAGCAAACAAAAACACTATCTACAACCTAAGGAACCAACAAACACAGAAACCAAACAGTAAATCAGAAAGCAAGGAACAAAAGACACCTAAGACAACCAAACAACCCAATATTGGAGCAGCCAAATTTATAAAACAAACTCTATTAGACCTAAAGAAGGAAATAGACACTAATACCATAATAGCAGGGGACCCGAACACTCCACTGTCAATATTAGACAGATCATCTAGGCAAAGAATCAGTAGAGAAACACAAGATCTAAACAAGACTCTAGACCAATTGGAATTGGCAGATATCTACAGAACATTCCACCCAACAACCTCAGAATATTCATTCTTCTCATCAGCACATGGATCATTCTCCAGGATAGATCACATATTAGGCCACAAATCAAGTCTCAATAAATTCAAAAAAATTGGAATTATCCCATGTATCTTCTCAGACCACAATGGATTAAAACTAGAAATTAATAAAAAGCGAAACTCTGGAAACTATACAAACACATGGAAATTAAACAGCATTCTACTTAATGACATATGGGTCCAAGAAGAAATCAAGCAGGAAATCAAAAAATTTCTTGAAACTAATGAAAACAATGATACATCATACCAAAACCTGTGGGACACTGCAAAAGCAGTATTGAGGGGAAAATTTATTGCATTAAACGCTCACTTCAGAAGAATAGAAAGATGGCAAGTGAACAACCTAACACTTCACCTTAAAGAACTAGAAAAACAAGAATAATCCAAACCTAAAGTTAGCAGACGGAAAGAAATCATTAAGATCAGAGCAGAACTGAATGAAATTGAAAACCAAAAAACAATTCAAAAGATCAACGAATCAAAAAGTTGGTTTTTTGAAAAGATAAATAAAATTGACAAACCATTAGCATGGCTAACAAAAAAAAGAAGAGAGAAGACTCAAATAACAAAAATTAGAAATGAAAAAGGCGATATTACAACTGATTCATCTGAAATACAAGGAATCATTCGAGACTACTATAAACAACTATACGCCAACAAATTTGAAAATCTGGAGGAAATGGATAAATTTCTGGACACACACAAGCTCCCAAAACTGAGCCATGAAGACGTAGAAAATTTGAACAGACCAATAACAATAAAGGAGATTGAAGCTGTTATCAGAAGGCTCCCAACTAAGAAAAGCCCAGGACCAGATGGATTCACAGCAGAATTTTACCAAACATTCAAAGAGGAATTGACACCGATTCTTTACAAACTATTCCAAAAGATTGAAACGGACGCAAATCTCCCAAACTCATTCTATGAAGCAAACATCATCCTGATACCAAAACCAGGTAAAGATATAACCAAAAAAGAAAACTACAGGCCCATATCCTTGATGAATATAGATGCAAAAATCCTCACTAAAATACTAGCAAACAGAATACAGCAACACATACGAAAAATTATTCATCACGATCAAGTGGGATTCATCCCAGGGATGCAAGGTTGGTTCAACATACGCAAATCAATAAATGTGATATACCATATTAGTAAACTCAAACGCAAAGACGATATGATCATTTCTACAGATGCTGAAAAAGCATTTGATAAAGTTCAGCACTCATTCATGACAAACACCCTATATAAGTTAGGTATAGAGGGAAAGAATCTTAACGTAATTAAAGCCATATATGCCAAACCTACTGCCAATATCATCCTGAATGGGCAAAAGCTGAAAGCTTTTCCTTCAAGAACAGGAACGAGACAAGGATGCCCACTCTCACCACTCCTATTCAACATAGTGTTGGAAGTACTAGCCAGAGCAATCAGAGAAGAGAAGGAAATAAAGGGCATCCAGATTGGAAAAGATGAAGTCAAACTGTCCCTGTTTGTAGATGACATGATCCTATATATCGAAAAGCCCAAAACATCTACAAAAAAAAACTCTTGGAATTGATAAATGATTTCAGCACAGTACCGGGATACAAAATCAACACACAAAAATCAGTAGCATTTCTTTTCTCCAATAGTGAACATGCAGAAAGAGAAATCAAGAAAGCCTGCCCATTTACAATAGCCACCAAAAAAATAAAATACTTAGGAATTGAATTAACCAAGGAGGTGAAAAATCTCTATAATGAGAACTGCAAACCACTGCTGAGAGAAATTAGAGAGGATACAAGAAGATGGAAAGATATCCCATGCTCTTGAATTGGAAGAATCAACATCATGAAAATGTCCATACTACCCAAAGTGATATACAAATTCAATGCAATCCCCATCAAAATTCCAAAGACATTTTTCTCAGAAACGGAAAAAACTATCCAGACATTTATATGGAACAATAAAAGACCACGCATAGGCAAAGCAATGCTGAGCAAAAAAAATAAAGCTGGAGGCATAACACTACCTGACTTTAAGCTATACTACAAAGCTATAATAACCGAAACAGTATGGTACTGGCATAAAAACAGACACACTGACCAATGGAATAGAATAGAGAATCCAGAAATCAACCCACACACTTACTGTCAGCTGATCTTTGACAAACGCACCAAGCCTGTTCACTGGGGAAGGGACTGCCTCTTCAGCAAATGGTGCTGGGATAACTGGATACCCATATGCAAGAGAATGAAACTAGATCCATATGTCTCACCGTATACTAAAATCAACTCAAAATGGATTAAGGATTTAAATATACACCCTGAAACAATAAAACTTCTTAAAGAAAACATAGGAGAAACACTTCAGGAAATAGGACTGGACACAGACTTCATGAATACGACCCCAAAAGAATGGGCAACCAAAGGAAACATAAACAAATGGGATTATATCAAACTAAAAAGCTTCTGCACAGCAAAAGAAACAATTAACAGAGTTAAAAGACAACCAACAGAGTGGGAGAAAATATTTGCAAAATATACATCTGACAAAGGATTAATATCCAGAATATATAAGGAACTCAAACAACTTTACAAGAAGAAAACAAGCAACCCAATTAAAAAATGGGCAAAAGAGCTAAGTAGGCATTTCTCTAAGGAAAATATACAAATGGCCAACAGACATATGAAAAAATGCTCAACATCACTCAGCATCTGGGAAATGCAAATCAAAACCACACTGAGATACCATCTCACCCCGGTTAGGATGACTAAAATCCAAAAGACTCTGAACGATAAATGCTGGCGAGATTGCGGAGAAAAAGGAACTCTCATACATTGTTGGTGGGACTGCAAAATGGTGCAGCCTCTATGGAAAATGGTATGGAGTTTCCTCAAACAATGGCAGATAGATCTACCATACTACCCAGCTATCCCACGGTTGGGAATATACCCAGAGGAATGGAAATCATCAAGTAGAAGGTATACCTCTTCCCCAATGTTCATCGCAGCACTCTTTACAATAGCCAAGAGTTGGAACCAGCCCAAATGCCCAACATCAGATGAGTGGATACGGAAAATGTGGTACATCTACACAATGGAATACTACTCAGCTATAAAAACGAATAAAATACTGCCATTTGCAACAACATGGATGGACCTTGAGAGAATTATATTAAGTGAAACAAGTCAGGCACAGAAAGAGAAATACCACATGTTCTCAGTTATTAGTGGGAGCTAAAAATTAATATATAAATTCACACACACACACACACACACACACACACACAAAAGAAAACGGGGGGGGGAAGAAGATATCACAACCACAACTACTTGAAGTTGATACGACAAGCAAACAGAAAGGACATTGTTGGGGGGGGGAGGGAGAAGGGAGGGAGGTTTTGGTGATGGGGAGCAATAATCAGCCACAATGTATATCGACAAAATAAAATTTTTTAAAAAAAAAGAAAAGTGGAGAAACAAAAAAAAAAATCATTACAATATATAAATAAAACTAAAACTTAAAATATTTAAAAAAAAAAAAAAGAGGAAGTGGGACTGTGGAGGACTGTGGAGAGGGAGGGGAGCGAAGAGTGTGGGATATTACACACACACACCCTGACCCAAACCAATAAACTACATGCCAGTGCCCTTAGATAATCTAAAATCTACATCTACATACGTGAAAAAGACAAAACCCCAAAATTGTTTCTGTGTCTTGTATGTCACAAAATACAGTAAAAAACTTCGGGTCTAAAGTCATAAAATTATCAGGGTGGTGTGGAATCCTGAAAATTAAGATTTATTTAGCTCTGACCCCCTTATCCCCTTTCCTCAGCCTGAAACTTCATGGGAAGCATAGCCACCTTCATAAACATCCTCTCTTAGATCGGAGCAAGAGCTGGGAAGGGCAAGCAGGCACTCCAGGCAATCTGTTCTTGCAGTGGCATTAAACTGCATTTTTCTCTCTGCTTTCAGAAAACACCTTCAGAACAATTGGCCTCTTAATTTCAGTTACTATTTTCTATTGCTTTTATTTGCAGTTCTCTGAGATTCCCTAAGGTGTGATCATTCATTCTAATGAGGAACCCAAGACCACTGCCACCACCTACACTTTTATTCACTGTCTTGGGGTCCTCCCAACATCACATTAGTTTAAGGTCCTTTGGGGGATGGCTGGAGAGCTGTTAAAGGGGTGCTCACAACGTCAGCACAGATTCCTTGCATGTGCACAGGGCTGTATAGTTACAAACTGCTTCCCATACATTATTGCAGAACATTGTTTCAGTGTCCAGAGAGGAATGCAGACCACATGCCTCCTTCGTTTGACACTGGAGGGACTGAGGCTCAGAGCAGGGAAGTGATGCGCCCAAGGTTACACAGCTGACAGGCATTGCGTTCTCCTGATATAAAGGTCCTCACAATGTTCCGTGTCTGTACATTTCATATCAAATGTTAGGATAAGAAATACTCTTTCTTAGATAAGAAATGTTCTTTCATTTCTCCGCCAGAGGTTCATCACATACGAGAAAGTTGGGATACATCCTTGAGAAAACACATGCCTCCAAAGAATGAATATAAGTGGAGTTTATAGATGAGCCACAGGAGAACCTGAGATATGAATTTTGATGAAACAAAACCCAGGGATTACTGATGAGGAAGAAAGAAGGAAAAATGCTCCAGATACTCCTGAGTAGGTAGAAATATTTGATACCACTTCCTAGTGTTTTCCTTGATGGAGACCCTGCTGCTGTTCTTGTTTTTGTGTTTTAGTAATCTGAGACAGTAGAGGAATAAAGGCATTGATTCCTTTTGAAGATTTGGCTTCACTGGTCCTCTGGTTTGGATGGTCTCATGACTCCCCTAGCAGATTTCACTGCCATGAAGATCTATAAATCACATCCGGAATGCTGGCAGACCCATGGGTCATGTTTTCAGTGCTCACCTAAGACTGACTTGCATAAACTGACTTCAGTTGTCAAAGATGAATTCTTGATTTCTTCTACCTTTCTATTTTAACCAATATCAATTTTTTGGAGAAGAGTTTACTGGTTGACTTCTGTGGCCCTAATGAGTCACACAGGGGAAGATCTTATGTGAAGGGCAATCACAAAGCCAGAAAGAGAATAATTTTGTACTCTGAGTGTGCTCTGGACATGATGTGAAGGACCGTTTGCAGAAGCTAATCCCCATCAGAAACATCAAATGGATTACGTAAGTTGAATAAACAGTGGAACAGGGACATAGGCAATGTTCACTTCAGTAAGTTAGTTGACTACACCAGTTTGGCACACAAGACTCAAAAATAACAATACCTATTTTTTGATGAAACTTGTAAAGTCTAGAAAACCTAATACACATCAAAGGTGACTAGAATAGATAAACATTGCCTCCATCTAGATTCCCAAATCAAATTGGGACAAATTTAAAGGTAAAAAACTCAATCGTATTTCCCAGTGTTTGTGACATCCTAACCTTAACATTCCCTAGAAAAATCGGATGTATCTGCATAAGCAACCTTCCCATACCCTTGTGCTAAATGGTGACGCAGTGGCCTATGGAAAGAGATGCTTGTCCAAACCAGTGTTTTTTGTTTTGTTTTTGGTTTTTTTTGTTTTACCACCAATTCATAATAACAGCAGAGATGCAAAAGTGAACCAAAGCCATTTTGATTTAGCTTTGGAAAGTATTGACTGCACGGTCAGATGCACCTGCTCATGATTTCTTCTGGGTTTTATTTACACCTGAGTCTGGCTCTAACCGTTTTGTGTAGCCTATCCTGGCAACTTTAGGGAGAAGGCATCGAGCTGTTTTGATTAACTGGCAGGGTAGATGTAAAACAATGGTTTGAAATTTCTTCTCACTGTACTTGCGCGGAACGAAAGCCAGTTGAAACTGGTGGAGGCAAATTACCCCTGCCCTGGCAGAAATTCCCAGCTGTCTCTGTTCTTCTGTCAAGGCCAACAAAACCCCTGGCTCTCACACCAGGCAGTTTTGTAGGGCTGACGAGGGTATCTATGGGTGGAAAAGAGGAAAGGCCAGGGTTTCCTTGCTCCATACTCCCCATCCATGCTCCAGAGGGCAAAACTCACTGTTCCTATTATGAGCGTATCTACAGCATAGTGAAAATAATGGTGCAAAGTATGAGTTACTGTTGTTCTTTCCTGATGGGAAGCATGTCTCCATTCAGGGTTAGGCAAAGACCCTTGCCTGCTAAACCTAGGATTCCTGAATCAAACAGGACTAGGATGTAAAACAAGCACGGTGGAAACGATCTAAAATGATTCCCAAGAAAGCCTGCCCATTTACAATAGCCACCAAAAAAATAAAATACTTAGGAATTGAGTTAACCAAGGATGTGAAAAATCTCTATAATTGGAACTACAAACCACTGCTGAGAGAAATTAGAGAGGATACAAGAAGATGGAAAGATATCCCATGCTCTTGGATTGGAAGAATCAACATAGTGAAAATGTTCATACTACCCAAAGTGATATACAAATTTAATGCAATCCCCATCAAAATTGCAATGACATTTTTCTCAGAAATGGAAAGAACTATCCAGACATTTACATTGAATAACAAAAGACCCCGCATAACCAAAGTAATGCTAAGCAAAAAAAATAAAGCTGGAGGCATAATACTACCTGACTTTAAACTATACTACAAAGCTATAATAACCAGAACAGTATGGTACTGGCATAAAAAAAGACACACTGATCAATGGAATAGAATAGAGAATCCAGAAGTCAACCCACACACCTACAGCCATCTGATCTTTGACAAAGGCACCAAGCCTATACACTGGGGAAGAGACTGCCTCTTTAGCAAATGGTGCTGGGAGAACTGGATATCAATATGCAAGAGAATGAAACTAGCCCCATACCTTTCACCATACACTAAAGTCAACTCAAAATGGAATAAAGAATTAAACATACACCCTGAAACAATAAAACTTCTTAAAGAAAACATAGGAGAGACACTTCAGGAAATAGGACTGGACAAAGACTTCATGAATACGACCCCAAAAGCACGGGCAACCAAAGGAAAAATGAACAAATGGCATTATATCAAGCTAAAGAGCTTCTGCACAGCAAAAGAATCAATTAACAGAGTTAAAAGACAACCAACAGAGTTCGAGAAAATATTGTAAAATATACATCTGACAAAGGATTAATATCCAGAATATACAAAGAACTCAAACAACTTTACAGGAAAAAAAAAAGGAACCCAATTAAAAAATGGGCAAAAGAGCTAAGTAGGCATTTCTCTAAGGAAGATATACAAATGGCCAACAGACATATAAAAAAATGCTCAACAACACTCAGCATTCGGGAAATGCAAATCAAAACCACACTGAGATACCATCTCACCCCGGTTAGGATGACTAAAATCCAAAAGACTCTGAACGATAAATGCTGGTGAGGTTGCGGAGAAAAAGGAACTCTCATACATTGTTGGTGGGACTGCAAAATGGTGCAGCCTCTATGGAAAATGGTATGGAAGTTCCTCAAACAATTACAGATAGATCTGCCATATGACCCAGCTATCTCACTGCTGGGAATATACCCAGAGGAATGGAAATCATCAAGTCAAAGATATACATATTCCCCAATGTTCATCGCAGCACTCTTTACAATAGCCAAGAGTTGGAACCAGCCCAAATGTCCATCATCAGATAAGTATATATGGAAAATATGGTATATCTACACAATGGAATACTACTCAGCTATAAGAACGAATGAAATACTTCCATTTGCAACAACATGGAAACAAGTCAGGCACAGAAAGAGAAATACCACATGTTCTCACTAATTAGTGGGAGCTAAAAATAAAGACATCAATTCACACACACACAAAAAAACACCGGGGGGTGGGGGAGAAGACACAGCAACTACAATTCCTTGAAGTTGATATGAAAAGCAAACAGAAAGCACATTTTTGGGTAGGAGGGGGGAGAGGGAGGAGGAAGGGGAGTTTTGGTAAAGGGCCACAATAATCAACCAGATTATATATCGACAAAATAAAATTAAGGGAAAAAATAAAAAAATAAAAAACAAAGAAAAAAAGAAAAAACTAAACTAAAATAAAATAAAATGATTCCAACTGCCCAACTCTTAAGAAACCAGACAATAAACTCATTTCTCTTCACACCCTCAACTATGGGGACTCTTTCCATTTGCAAATTAATGGGGCACAGGAAGTTCAACTTCAACCTCTCAGTGCTTAGGTTATCTACTTTTAACACAAATGATAAAAAGATCAAGACTGAATATAAATATCCAATTTTTTTGAATTTATTGAGGCTTGATTTGTGACCTAATATGTGATCTATCCTGGAGAATGATCCATGTGCTGATGAGAAGAATGAATATTCTGAGGTTGTTGGATGGAATGTTCTGTAGATATCTGCCAATTCCAATTGGTCTAGAGTCTTGTTTAGATCTTGTGTTTCTCTACTGATTCTTTGCCTAGATGATCTGTCTAATATTGACAGTGGAGTGTTCAGGTCCCCTGCTATTATGGTATTAGTGTCTATTTCCTTCTTTAGGTCTAATAGAGTTTGTTTTATAAATCTGGCTGCTCCAACATTGGGTGCGTACATATTTATGATTGTTATGTCTTCTTGATGGATCAGTCCTTTTATCATTAAGTAGTGTCCCTCATTGTCTCTTTTTATGGTTTTTAGTTTAAAGTCTATTTTGTCAGATATAAGAATAGCCACTCCAGCTCGTTTTTCTTTTCTGTTTGCATGGTAAATCTTTTTCCATCCTTTCACTCTTAGTCTGTGTGAATCTTTATGGGTGAGGTGGGTCTCTTGTAGGCAGCATATAGTTGGGTCCTGCTTTTTGATCCAGTCAGCCAGTATGTGTCTTTTAATTGGGGAATTTAAGCCTTTTACATTAAGAGTTGTTATTGAAAGGTGTTGATTTATTCCTAGCATTTTATTGGTTGTTTGGTTGTCTTAGGTGTCTTTTGTTCCTTGCTTTCTGATTTACTGTTTGGTTTCTGTGTTTGTTGGTTCTTTAGGTTGTAGATAGCGTTTTTGTTTGTTTGTTTTCTCTTCATGAATGCCATTTTTATTATACTAGTGGGTTTTGATTTTTCTTGGGTTTTTATGGCAGTGGTAGTTATTTTTCAGGTACCAAACCCAGTACTCCCTTGAGAATTTCTTGTAAGGGTGGTCTTGTGGTAGTGAACTCCCACAGTTTCTGTTTGTCTGAGAAATATACTATTTGCCCTTCATTTCGGAAGGATAGCCTTGCAGGGTAGAGTATTCTTGGCTGGCAATCTTTGTCTTTTAGTATTTTGAATATATCATCCCATTTCTTTCTAGCTTTTAGGGGTTGTGATGAAAAGTCTGATGTTAGCCTGATTGGGGCTCCCTTATAGGTGATTTGACGCTTCTCTCTTGCAGCTTTTATGATTCTCTCTTTGTCTCTGAGTTTTGCCAACTTGACTATGACATGTCTTGGAGAAGGCCTTTTTGGGTTGACTACATTTGGAGATCGTTGAGCTTCCTGGATCTGAAGATCTGTGATTTTTTCCTATACCTGGGAAGTTTTCTGCCACTATTTTATTGAATATGTTTTCAATGGAATCTCCATTTTCCTCCCCTTCTGGAATACCCATGACTCGGATATTTGAGTGTTTAAGGTGGTCTGATACCTCTCTCAGATTTTCTTCAATGTCTTTGATTCTTTTTTCTTTCTTTTTGTCTGCTTGTGTTATTTCAAACAGCCCATCTTCAAGTTCAGAAGTTCTCTCTTCAACTTCGACAAGCCTGCTGGTTAAACTCTCCGTTGTGTTTTTTATTTCGCTGAATAACTTCTTCAGTTCAGCAAGTTCTGCTACATTTTTTTTCAGGACATTGATTTCCTTGTACATTTCCTCTTTCAGATCCTGTATACTTTTCCTCATTTCATCATGATGTCTAGCTGAGTTTTCTTGTATCTCATTCAGTTTCCTTAGAATTATCACTCGAAATTCCTTGTCAGTCATTTCAAGGGCTTCTTGTTCCATAGGATCTAGAGTTTGAGATTTATTAACTTTTGGTGGTGTACTTTCTTGATTTTTTGTATTTCTGGTATCTTTTTTTTGATGTTTATTCATTGTGGCAGGGGGTTTCACAGTCCACCGGTTTGACTATTGACTAAGATGTTGCTGTGGTTGCCAATTTCATATGGCTACCTCCGTGACTGCTCAGTTGGCCTCTAGTGCCTTGTGTGTATGGTTGCTTCGGGTCTTGGGCCTCTCTGGGGAGCCACCTTTCTGGTCAGCTTGGACTCTGCTGGGCTGCTGGATCATGTACCACAGGGTGTGTGATCTCTGTTGAGCTTTCACTTCCCGTGCAGGTCTTCTCCCTGTTCCATGTGCTCTGGCCCAGGCTGTTGCATCGTGCAGTGGCGACCCCACAGTAAATCCTCATGTTTTTAAAAGTTGTCCTCCAGGAGGTGCATTTTTCTATGTTTTCTATGAGGTCATGTTCTTCAAATGAAGACAATTGCACTGGTTGTGATGTCATCTAATATTCACTCCTGTCTCATCATGACCTCTCATTTTGTTTATTCATTTACACGGTCATGAAATTATTCATACACATACACAATATTCCATTCATTCATTTTTACATAAATCTATTGCCATAGTATTGTACAGTTTTAATTACACAGGAAAGTACAAATTTTTCTCACATGGAAATCAAGTGATTTCAACATACATGCACAAAATAGGACCTTTTGTACATATGAGCAACTAGTTAATTTCTAGACTGTCAGCACATTAGCTTGCTAGGGCTGATATAACAAAGAACCACAGATTGGGTGGCTTAAACAACAGAAATTTATTTTCTCACAATTATGGAAGATAGAAGCTTAAAATCAAGGTGTCAGCAGGGTAGGTTTCTTCTGAGACCTTTCTCCTTGGCCTTCAGATGGCCATCTTCATCCAGTGTCTTCACACTGTGTTTCCTCTGTGTGTGTCTGTGTCCTAATCTCTTCTTCTTATAAGGACACTGTCATATTTCATTACAGCCCATCCTAGTGACATAATTTTGACTTAATTACGTCTTTAAAGACCTGTCTTAAAATACAGTCATATTCTGAAGTACTGGGGATTAGGATTTCAATATGTGGGGCAGTGGGGGGAAGGAGGACACAATTCAGCTCATAACAGTCAAGTTCGATGGATGTGACCCACATAATTTGCTCCATTATTTGTCTAGTGACATTCATAGTGTCATTTCAAAAACTGTAGCTCCATAATTGATTATTTGCTCAAATGCATTTCCATATATCTAATATTCATAATTCAAGATTATAGAAAAAACATAATACTGAATATATATAGCTTAATAAATATAGAAACAACATATTCTTACAAATGCCTAAGCTTAATGGAGACTTCACAGTGTTCTGAATAATTCTTCCAACATTTATGGTGCAGAAAAAGTTGTAGACACTCTTCAGAAATGCCTGAACGGGACATCTCCAACTGAAAACATATATTCCCGTAAAATAAGCTTCTATGTTTACCAAATCACAGTTCCTTAAATTATTTACCCTGCACCTGAGTGCCAAAAGGGTACAGAAAAATGGTGTCTTGTTATTTAGAATTCCAGTAAATTCTTCTTAACTCGGAGGTCCCTTATAAGCAAACCATTCATGAAACAGGGTCTAAAGCCTATGACAAAATTCAAAAGTCATGGTGGAGACTAACATTAGCTGAGAGTAATTTCATTCCCGTTTCTCATGTTCTAAGAAATGTAAGTTTTTCCTAAACTCTGCTGAGTTTTTGCTCCCATTTGAACCACCAGGGCCCTGATTTAACTTTTTGGCAATCCCTTATCCACAACCCTTAGAGAACTTACTAGATTTTCCATGTCCCTGAATGTGTTCCAGTACAAGTTTATAAATCCTTGCTCAATCTTGGTTGCCCCAACTTTTACAGAAAGTCTATAACTCATTGTAATTACTTTAATGTAGGAAGACACCAAAAAGTATGTATCATGCTCCATTAATTTTAGAGGGCCAAATTATTCCTATAAACACCTTCCTTAAGAGTTTATGATAAAATCTTTTCTTAAAATTCTGGCACATAAGGAGTCTTGCAAAATAACCAAATATTAAATGCAACTTTATAATGGGTCCCTAAAATAAATGGATCCCTAGTAGCTTAAAACAGTCTACCCTAATAGGGCCCACTGGATGAAAAATTAAGAAAGAAATTCCAACACACTCTTCTGGTACAATTTCTGAATAATTTTCTGCAATTTTATGAAAATTTGGCATAAATGAAAGGTTACAAACATCATCTTGCGAACCTGTGCCTTAAGAATTCACCTCAAACAAAAAATATACAAATTATCTTTAAATCTAGGTGCAATGCCATATGCTCCATCTTAAAATGACATCAGGAAGAAACCTCTCTATCTTACAGCCCCAGAAAATTTGCCATCACTTTGAGATCTCTTTTATTAAAATTCATGTGACATAACAGGTCCTTCATCATTAAACTCAATTCTAAACTCACAGCAGATTATTACTTCACCTTAGCATAATTCAGTCCCATATGTCATGGGCTATGTCATGTTTATTCTACCACAGTATTGTACTTTGTCTTATCAGAAATGCCAGAGCTCGGCTAGCATTTATGACACCTATTGATCTACCTTCACCACAGGGAAGTTCTATGTAATCTAGAGCATCTACATTCTTTCAAAGATTTCCATGGTCATTCTCCACCAATCATAGATATGCAAAGATTTAAATCATGTGGAAATCACCAAGTCATTCAAGGATCCTTTACTCTTTTCAGTCATACCAGCCTTGATAGAAACAATGTTGTTTTGGTCTGCTCAGTCTGAAATAAAGTACTATAGACTGGGAGGCTTAAACAAAGAAATATATCCTGTCAGAGTTCTGGAGGCTGGGAATTCCAAGATCAGGTTACCAGCATAGTCAGTTTCTAGTGAGGGCTCTTTTCCTGGTTTGTAAATGGCTGCCTTCTTGCTGATTCATCACATGGCAGAGAAAGAGCGAGAGCAAACTCTCTGGTGTCTCTTCTGATAAGTGCACTAATCCCATCATGAGGGCTCCACTGTCATGACTTCATCTAAACCTAATTACTTCCCAAAAGCTCCATCTCCAAATACCATCACATTGGAGGTTAGGGCTTCAACATGTAAGTTTAGAGAGGGGGAGACACAAACATTTAGTCTATAACAAATGGGAGGGAAATACATGACATATCCTTGAAGTTCTCTGTTGCAGTGTTGTAGATCCCTGAATTATTTTTGTCTATTCTGTCATAAAAAACAGGCTATTATCAATTATATTTCTGCTTTGATTAACTTTCAGTAATCAACATTCTAATGATTTACCTCCTACATCACTGGAAGCCTCCTCCCAATCTCTGTTTTGTTTTGTTTTTTCCATCCTCCCTATGTCTACAAATTCAAGACCTCTTGTACTGAGTCCTTGATCCTCTTCTCTATCTACTTTCATTCACTTGTTGGATTCATTCAGACTTATGGCTTTAAATACTCCCATATTTATATCAACAGCCTAGATATCTTCCTTGGACTCCAAACTTGGATCTCTATACCTATTCAATGTCTCCACTTTGATATCTATTAGACATCTCAACTCAATATGTCCTATCATTAAATCATACTCTTGCCCCAAATATTCTTCCCTATCAACTTCTCCATTTCTGTGGATGACAACAGCATCCTTAAATTGCCCAGCCCAAAACCTTATAATCAGCCTTGACATAAGAAATTATTGGGCTGAATGAGTAAATAGGGCTTCCAAGGAAACCAAAACTAGAAAAAAATTACACATTGAGATAATCCAAATTAAATTTGCATTTGAAAATCGCAATGTATTATTTTGAATGGCAGCTTAACATGTTTATTGCTACTTGTCTCTTGCTGTGCCAAAATCCATAGTTTCTTTGACTAGAAGTATATATATTTAAAGTACTGTTAGAAAAAGTTTTAAAAAAAAACTAATATAATGATGGACACTTCCCCTTGAAGTTCAGTATTTAGAACACTTTCATAAGTGAATTTTACTTAATACTAAGAAAAAAACTATTTTTTACATCAAATAAGAAAATAGTCTTTGACAAGTCATGTATCTTTTGATTGGGGCTTGTTTCCTGTCAAGATTCTAATCAGGTAGGGATATTCCTGACAGAGATTATTTAAATCTCCTCTCCCATTGCTCCTTCATAACACAAAAAGCTGATCCCTCTGAAAAACAGCAGTACCCTGAGAGAAAGCAGAGGCGAGAGGCTCTGTTATGGTGACAAGTAGTGAAAGCAATTCATCTGTCTCTGGGCCTAAAGAGTGTGAGTTACATATGGTTAGACATAGAGCTCTGAAGTGAGATGTTGACATTCCAGATGTTAACATACCAGATGTCAGACAAGTGTAGCCTAGGGTCCACAGAGGGCAATATTCAGGATCAGAAACCACCAAAGAGTGGTTAAGTCTCACCACCATCTCCTTACTGAGAAAAAACAGAGGACTAATTATCACAGAAGAAAAAGTAAAACCTTGAAAATGTAGAGTAACAGAGTAGAATAAGTAGCCATTTATACGAGCATAAGGTACAAAACTATGGCAATAGAAATAGTCTGACCCTTAGATATGAATAAACAGTCAGATCATTAAAAAAGAGAAAGTAAAGAGAAAACCCTGAAAAGAAATTTTCACTAAGATCAAATAAGGTACAATGCTTAGAACAACACTTGGCACATTAGCAATTATTATTGCGGTAGTAAATAATTTACTCAGTTGCCATATTAGAGCCCATATTAATTTCTCTTTGTCATTAGAATGATTTTTACATAAATTGTAAGAGCTGGCATACCCATGTGAATTTTGACACCTTGCATGGTCTCCTAAGCAAGGTCCTTTACTACAGAATAAATAAATACTCCTATATCTCCTTTAGTGTTAGTAGGTTAGAACATCTTCAACTTAAATTTTATCTATGAGTTCACAGAATCCTCTTATTTCTTCTGTCTCAAATGTCAGATGTCGGTGGGCATTATATAATACTTGGAAAACTCTGCTGGTTACCTAGGACGTTAATAAGTAAGTATATTTAGAAGCTACAGATGAGAATGCAAATGGTCTAATTATTACTCAAGTTATGCCATGTGCAGTTTATGAATTCCATAATAATTGTCATTTCATAGCTGCCAAAAGAAACCTGGTTAAATTACAAAGGTAATTGAGGGTAAGGTAAGGGGTGGGGTATTAGTTTTGTTTTGTTTTCATCTATTGGCATAAGAATGTATGGATTTAGGAACCAGACAGGCTTGGCACAGTCATAACACCATTTACATTTGTGGCACTGGGAAAATCATAGTCTCTTCATCTGAAAATAATAATAACACTTAAACTTCATAGGCTGGTGTTGAGGATTATTATAAATTTCTCAGCACAGTGTTTAGTGCAATTAGTGCCCAATAAGTGCTTCTTTCCTTTGGCCATTTGTCTTGCAAATACTCTCGTGGTATTTAGAATGAAGTCCCAGCACAACAGTCAATTCAAAGTGGGGGCAGATGAGCAAGTAATAGAATCATAGTGGTGGGCACTTTTTGTTCTGTGGATTAAGACAGCTGTGACTAGAGTGAATGCCTAAGATGCAAAATGTAAGGAAGCACTCAATCTCAAAAACATACAAATGAAGAGTGAGTGCACCTGAGAAGAAGTGACCTGTTAGATTTTGCATCCTAGGTGCAACTCACCTGCTCTGCCCTAGTCTCAGCCCTAGAATAAAAAATGTTTTTCAATATGGATTTTCCTTGGCATTTAAGGCAACCCTGGGAGTGCAGGGGGGAGGGGGGAGTTTTGCACTTGACTCTGTAAGAAAAGAAATGGCACCAATTGACCAATTCATTTGTGAAATAATGGGTGACAAAGCACTTTTTCACTCTCTGCTAAAGAGAGTGGTCAGTCACCTCATTTCGGTGTCATGACTCTAGATCTACATACAACGAAGCACACTTTCCCTTTAATAGGAAAGGAAAGAGAGGAACTACTGCAAGGTCTTTGCAAATAAGCCCTCTTTCCTTTCAGATTGACTGTCATCTCTCATAATTCTCATTTGACAAATCCATATTTGTTTTCATTGATCAAAATTTAAAAAGTGAAAATTACCCAAATAATATTATTTTGTTCCCATGGTAACATTTCATTATTCCTCTGGCTTTATTTATTTATTTATTTATTTATTTATTTATTTATTTATTTATTTATTTATTTTTGCTCAGGATTGCTCTTGCTATTTGGGGTCTTTCGTTGCTCCATATGAATGTTAGGATTGTTTTTTCTATTTCAGTGAAGAATGTCATTGGTATTGGGGATTGTATTGAACCTGTACATTGCTTTGGGTAGTACAGACATTTTCACAGTGTTAATTCTTCAATCCAAGAGCATGGAATGTCTTTCCATCTTTTTGTGTCCTCTTTAATTTCTTTCAGCAGTGATTCGTAGTTCTCTTTGTAGAGATCTTTCATCTCGTTGATTAAATTGATTCCTAGGTATTTCATTTTCTTGGTGACGATTGTAAATGGGCTTGTTTTCTTGATTTCTTTTTCTGCTAGTTCGTTATCGGAGTATAGAAACAGTACTGAATTTTGCTTGTTGATTTGCAACAATTATTTTATCATTCGGAAATTCAAACGAAAGAGCTTGAAAAGTAATTTAAAGCTAATAAACTCATTGTTTTATTTTTAAACATGGTAGTATTAGTCCATCATGTAAAAGGTATACAAGGCCCTGTCTCCAGATTTTAAAGCTATGTTAGCCCTAAGAAAAGTAGAAATATAGAGTATCATAGAAGAAAGTATACTCTTTTTCTAGAAATTTGGACATCCATTAATTGGCAGTGGGATTGCCATCTGATACTCATTTTCCTCATTTATAAAAAGGATGTTTTAACTAAACAATTTCTAAAGTATCTAAGTGCTGATTCCTTTCTTTTAGTTAGTTTCATTAAAAGTATTTTAATTGTGTTAGTAATATATAAATATATTTTAAGTACAGAATTTGAGATATTACCTGGATTGTTTGGGCTAGAAATAAAATTATTTCTTTGAAATAGGGTTAATCCTAAGATGAACAGTTGAGCGGGTAATAATGAAAATGGAAATAATTCATAAATCATTTGCACTTAGGAAATGATTTTTTCTGCGTATTTAAATATGAGATTCTCAACTATTCCAAGAAGTTACAATGACTGAAACACAATAATGAAATTTGACTGTAAAAGACACACTCAGAAGAAAGCAATCTGCTCAGCTTCTTATTTAACTACCTGTTCACTATATCCTGGCTCTCCACTTCATGCTGGGAACAGATTACATATTACCTTTTAAACTGATCAGTCTCTGAGCAGCATATCTGGTCTCTTCTTCTAAACTTGGAGATTGAATGGCCCTGAATACTCTAAAGTATAAAAAGCACCTAGTTCAGGCCAGCCGCCAAAAATTAAAATTAAATTAAATTAATAATAAAGTTTAAGGGCCGGCCCGTGGCTCATTTAGGAGATTGTGGTACTGATGACACCAAGGCCAGGGGTTCAGATCCCTATATAGGGATGGCCAGTTGGCTCACTTGGGAGATCGTGGTGCTGACAACACCAAGTCAAGGGTTAAGATCCCCTTACAGGTCATCTTTAAAAAAAAAATAAAGTTTAAAACAGTCAATTTGTTTTGTTGTTTAAAGTGATGACTGTGCAAGGTCAAGGAAGGAAAGGAATTAAATTATGAGGAAAGTATATTTCTGAGCCTATCTCCTACCATAGTTATTATCTTTATCTTAATTTATCTAATTAATAAGTAGTTACTTGTTAACTAGTTAAAACTTTTCTTGTACTATATTTGTTTCTATTTGTATGGAGTTCTCACTCATGTATCTGACCAAAAAAATGAGTTAGAGTTAACAATTTCAGCTTCATAGCTTCAAATATTTATTCTAAGTACCTCTATTATCTCTGCTTAAATAGCTATCTCATTACCACCAGACACATAGTTATCAATAAAACTTCATACAGTAAATAAGATGCTGTATTTGAGGAGTAAGTATATTACTTAGTTTTTTTAATTCAACCTAGCTAGTAAACTTATCTCTACTTATTAGGTAGCTGTTTACTGTGTCTTGTTTTGTAAAGTTCTCACTCATTCTAACAAGAAAGAAAAAGTGAGACATGAGAAGAATGTATCTTTCAGCTTCCAGACTTTAACTTTTATGTAGGAGCCTCTAGTTATTTCATCAGTTACCTAGTTATCAGTAGATACTCTTTAAGAATATGTGTTCAGGGCTGGCCGGTTATGCATTTGGTTAGAGTGTGGTGTTATGATACCAAGCTCAAGGTATCCTCCTAACAGCCAGCTGCCAAAAAAAAAAAGAACGTGTTCAAGTTGGTGGCAATTAGTAATCACACTTGAGAGGAAAGTATATTTCTAAGCTCATTAGATTACTTATTATAATTTTTCAGTTAATCCAGTAATCCCTATTTATCTATTAGGTAGTTCTTTGCTATAAAACAAGTTACTCTTAAACCTGTCCCTCTATTTGTCTCTAGTTGTTTGTATTTCTAACTTGTAGTTATAGTTTAACTAGATATTAACTATAACTACAAGTTTATTTGTATTCAAAAATAAATTAAAATTAAAATTGTGAAGAATGTGCGCTTTAGATTCCTAGCTGCAACTACTTATTCTAGTTATATGTACTTAAGCCCTTACCTAGTTTTCATTAATTTATGCTGGTTATCAATAAGTGTTCATATGGAATATAATAAGTTATTCCAGATATCTCTGTTTACTTCTTAGGCAGCTCTACCTTTAGACATAAATTTAATGAACTAGTAACCCAGTTGCCAATAGTTATTGTTACTTAATAATAGATGTTGAATAACTGTTTACTGGAAAAAGGAAAATGGAAATTTGGGTCCTCTAGTTGTCTCTACTTATCTACTCATATAGTTCTAACTCATTATTCTAACAAGAAATAAAAAGCTGATGTTGAGGAGGGTGAATTTTTCTATATGCAGGCTTCAACAAGTTCATCTAGCTAGAACTATACATATCTAAAAATCAATACAGGAGAAAGTTTAATTGTTTTCTAATTATAGCTAATTATTTACATATGTATGACCAGATAGCCATATTACTAATCATTACATCAAGAAATAAGTATTTAGAGCTAAGAAGAATGTGACTCAGCTTCCTGACTTCAACTACTTATTCTAGTTATCTGTAGTTATCTCCAGCCAACTATCTTTCTAGGAGCAACTACTGAAATATAGAACTAACTCATTCCATAAAGAAATCAGATTTTAGAGTTGAGAAGAATGTGTTTATCATATTTTTGGTTTCAACTAAATTTCCTCATTAACTCTAAGCAACTCTGGTCAACTAGCTACCTAGGTACAACTAGTTATGTATCACTAAAATGATAGTTCAACCAAAATATGAGGAGTTATTCAAAAGTATCTGTTTTCTACTTCCTGGCTTCAACTACTTATTCTATTTATCTCTAGATAAATTGTTTCCTAGATACCACTAATTACCAGTGGTACTAATTCCATACTGCAAAAAGAAATAAGAATTTAGAGTTGAAAAGAATGTGATTGTCTGCTTTATGTATTCAACTAGTTATTTTTATTATACTTAGTGTAGTGGATTGAATTATGTCCCCCAAAACTCATTGAAGCTTGAATTGTGTTCCCCAAGTTTTATGTATTAGAAACTTAGCCCCCACCTGTGACTGTTAAGAGGGTGGGAAATTGTATTATGGTAATTGAAGGATGGAGGCTTGAAGAGGTTATTGGATTGTAGGACCATGCAGTAGTGAATGGATTTAAAATGGTAGTCAAGGGCATGGTTCTGAAGGCTTTAAAAGAAGAGAGAGGAGAGTCTGTTTTTCTCTCTCTCTGCTCTCTCTGCTTCCACCATCTAGCAATGTGAGACCCATGAGTCACTGTCGCCACCAACAAATGGACTTTGGATTTCCCAGCCTCAGAAACTGTAAGCAATAAATGTCATTTTTCTTTATAAATCACCCAGTCTCACGTATTCTGTTATAGCAACACATAAAGGACTAATACACTTAGTTATCTCAAATTATTAACTACATAACTCTAGTTATCTATAGCACTAACTCAATATTTGAAAAATATTAGAATTTAAAATTGAGAAGAATGTGTTTCTCAACTTTGTGGGTAGAGCCAGTCTTTCAGCTGGAAATTAAGTGTTAGTTGAGAATTGTTTTCCACTTCCTTGATTCAGCTAGGTATATCTAGTTATCCCTAGTTAACTAGTCGCCTAGGTACAAGTAGTTATCTATAGTACTAACTCATATTTCCAAAAATAGATAAGGATTTAGCATTCAAACGATGGACTTTCCAGCTTCAGCCAGTTTTGTTGACTATTTCTAGTTATCTCTAATAAACTAATTAAACTGGTAACACTGGTTTTCTTTGGTAATAACACACTATTTGAATCAGAAATAAAAGTTTAGATTTTTAGAAGAATCTGGTTTTAAGCTACTTTACTTCAAATATGTACTATAGTTATTTGTAATTATTCCTGGTTAGGTAATTACCTACTTATTACCATATATCTATAATATAAATTCATTATTCCATAAGAAATAATTTACACATAAAAAGATTGTATTTTTCAGGTACTAGTTATCCTGATTATCTCTATTAATCTCTACTTTACTATCTACCTAAGTATCAGTAATTAACTACAGTAATAATCATAAAATAATTCCATGATAAATAAAATTTTAGTGTTGAGGCATAGGTATGTTCAGGTTTATGGCCTAAACTAACTATTCTAGTTATCCTTAGTTATCTCTAGTTAATAGTTACCTACATATCACTGGTTATCTATAGTACTAACATTATTCCAAGAAGAAATAAGCATTTAGAGTGTGATGAAAGTGATTTTTAGCTTTCTGACTTAATTAATCTACTTGTCTCTAGATAACTAGTTACCTTGTAATAACTACCCATAGTGTTAACCCGTCATCTCAATAAGAAATGAGAAAGTAGATCTGTGAATAATTTGTTTTAATCTCCCCTGCTTCACCAAGTCATTCTATGGGAGAAAATATTTGCAAACTATGCATCCAACAAGGGATTAATATCCAGAATATACAAAGAACTCAAACAATTCAACAGCAAGAAAACAAGTTACCCATTTTAAAAATGGGCCAAGGAGCTGGATAGACATTTTGCAAAGGAAGACATACAAATGGCCAACAGACACATGAAAAAATGCTCAACATCATTAAGCGTCAGGGAAATGCAAATCAAAACCACACGAGATATCATCTCCCCCCAGTTAGACTGGCTGTTATCAAAAAGACAGAGAATAACAAATGCTGGCAAGGATGTGAAGAAAGGGGAACCCTCCCACACTGTTGGTGGGACTGTAAATTAGTGCAGTCATTATGGAAAACAGTATGGAGGTTCCTCAGACAACTACAGATAGAACTTCCATATGATCCAGCAAACCCACTTATGTGTTTATACCCAAAGGAACAGAAATCATCATACCGAACGGATACCTGCACTCCTACGTTTATCACAGCTCTGTTTACAGTAGCCAAGAATTGGAACCAACCTAATGCCCATCAGTGGATGACTGGTGCTATGGATTGATTGAATTGTGTCACCCAAATTTCATATATTAGAAGCTTAATCCTCATTGTAACTGTTGAGGGTGGGAAATCCTATTATGGTAATTAAAAGGTGGGGCTTTGAAGAAGTGATTAAATTGTGGGACCATGCCATAGTGAATAGATTAAAGATAGTGGTCAGGGGTGTGGTTCCAAGGGCTTTAAAAGAAGAGAGAGGAATCTGTCTGTCTGTCTCTCTCTCTGCTTCCACCATCTTGCAATGTGATACTGTGCCATCACTGAAGTCACCAGAAAGCCTTCACCAGATGTGTTCCCTGAACTTTGGACTTCCTAGCCTCTGAAACTGTAAGCAATAAAATATGTTTTCTTATAAATCACCCAGTTCAATGTATTTTGTTATAAGCAACAGACATGGACTAATACAACTGGATAAGAAAAATGTTTATATATACTCAATGGAATATTACTCTGCCATAAAAAAGAATTAAATTCCACCATTTGCAACAACATGGATGAACTTAGAGAAAATTATGTTAAGTGAAATAAGCCAGGCACAGAAAGAGAAATACTATATGTCCTCACTCAAAAGTGGGAGCTAAAAAAATAAACAAATTTTTAAAAGAAGATACAACAATCACAATAATTTGTTGAACTTTCAGAAGGAGAGACTAGAGCTGAGGCCAACAGAGATGGGAAAGGGGATGGAAGGGGGCTTAGTGAGAAATTGGTAAAGGGCCACAAAAAAACAATTACAATGTATAATGTTGAATATACTAATTTCCTGATTTAAGCATCACATATTGCACATAGGTATTGATATTCAACTCTGTACCCCACAGATATGTACAATCAACTATGTTTCAATAAAAAATTAATTGATTAAAGTTTTTTTTAAAAAGTCATTCTCTACTTATCTCTGACTAAGTCTTACCTAGTTAACTCTAGATGGCCATAGTACTAACTCAATATTCCAAAAAAATATATAAGAAGAATTTAGATTTGAGAAGAATGTGTTTCACAACTTCCTGAATTAAACCAGTTTTCATAATTTTTCTAGTTATTGCTAGTAAACTAGTGACCTACATATGACTAAATCTATAAAACTACTGCACTACTTCAATGAGAAATAAAGAAATTAAAGTTGAGGAGAATAGTTTTTCCCCAGCTTCATTGCTTTGCATACTTATCACGGACACCTCTATTCACTATAGCTAAATGTTTAACAAAGTATCGTTAGATAACTGCAACATTAACTAATTATCTGACAAGAAATGAGAATTTATAGTTGAGAAAATTGTGCTCTTCATGTTCCCAGTTTAATTATTATTTATTTCTCCAGTTATTGCTGGTTAAATATCTACCTAAGAAGCACTATTTAAATATAGTACTGTTTTATTATTCCACGAAAAATAAGATTTCAAGGTTGAGAAGAAAGTGGTTTTCCATTTGCTGGCTTCAACTAGTTATTCTAGTCATCTCTAGCAAGATGTCAGAAGTTAGATATGAGATTTATTAGTTTTCTACTTCCTGGCCTTGGCTACATATTCTAGTTGTCTGTAATTTATCTCTTTAAGTAGTTACCTAGGCACAACTAGTTGTCTGTGATACAAATGAGCTATATTAAAAAATGATTAAGAATTTAGATTTGAGATTAAAGTGATTTTAATATTTCTGACTTCAACTAGTTGTTTCGGTTATCTAGAATTATCAATAATTAACTAGTTATCAAGATGGCATTAGTTATCTGTATTACTAATAACTATTTCAGCAAGATAAAAGAATTCAATATAATAAGTATTATGTTTTCCTGCTTCCTGGGTTTGCCTAGTTAATCTACTGATCTCTAGTCTTTTCTACTTAAGTAGTTACATAGGCAACACTAGTTATCAATAGTACTTACACATTATTCCAACAAGAAATAAGACATTAGATTTTAGATTAAAGTAATTTTTAGATTCCTGTCTTGAGCTAGTCATTCCAATTATTTATACTTAGCTGTAGTTCATCAGTTAATTAGATATCACTATCTATATAACAAAAGCAGTTAAGTATAAAAAGTGCATGTTTTCTACATCCTGGCTTCAACTACCTAATATAGTTGCCTTAGTCTGTTTTGGCTACTATAACAAAATATCTTAGACTGGGTAGCTTACAAACAACAGAAACTTGAGTTCCCACACTTCTGGAGGCTAGGAAGTCCAAGATCAAGGTGCCAGGTGAGGGCCCGCTTTCAGATACATAGATAGCATCTTGCTGTGTCCTCACATGGTGAAAGTGGCAAGGCAGACCTCTTGGGCCTCTTTTATAAAGGTACTAATCCCATTCATGAGGGTTCTGCCCTCATGACCTAATAACCTCCCCATGACTCCACTTCCTAAAACCATCATGTTGGTGATTGATTAGGTTTCAACATATGAATTTGGGGGAAAACAAATATTTCAGACCGTAGCAATAGTTAGCTCTAGTTTTCTCTACTTAAGTAATTATCTAGGTAACATTAGTTATCTATAATACTATTATTTCAACAACAAAAATTTGGATTTGAGATTAAAGTGATTTTGGTTTTTACTTCAAATATTATTATGGTTATCTCTGGTTAACTAGTCATAGGAACCACTAGTTATCTAGAGTACTTATGTGCTATTTAAAAAAGAAATAAGAGAGGGGAGTTGAGGAAAGTGATATTTAGATTTGTGGCTTCAACTAGTTATTCTGGTAATCTCTAGTGATGTCTAGGTAACCAGTTACCTAGAAGTCACTATTTATCTTCAGCACTAGCACAAATATTTCTTTAAGAAATAAGAAGTCCAATTTGAGAATAATTTGTGTTTAATCTTCCTGGCTTCAACTGCTCATTCTACTTATGTGTATTTATCTCGATTTAAGTCTTATCTAGGTAGCTTTGGTTGTTTATAGTACTAACTCGATATTTCAAAAACAAATAAGGATTTGGAGTTGAGACTAACGTTTTTCAACTTCCTGGATTTAACCAGTTCTCCTATTTGTCTCTTGTTATCTCTTGTCAACTGCTTACACAGGTGCCACTAATTACCTATATTATTATAGTGCTGAAGAATGATTTCAATGAGAAATAAGAATTTGTTTTTGGAAAAAATGTATTTTTCAGATATCTTTCTTAAAGTTGTTGATCTAAATATTTCTAGTTATCATTAGTTAACTATTTTAGAAGTTATCAATAGATATCTATAATATTAACTGTCTACAAGAAATAAAAAATTATAGTAGAAAAAAATGAGTTCTCCAGCTTCAATTAATTATTCTCATTATCTCTAGTAATTAGTAGTTAAACATCTGCCTATATTATACTAATTACCTATAGTACTAACTCATTCCATAAGAAATAAAATTTTTAAATTGAGTAGTATGTTATGTGGATTTTGGCTTCCTGGCTTCAAATAGTTATTTGTTGTAGCTATCTCTAGATATCTTTAATTAACTAGTTACCTAGGTACCATATTATTAAGTAATATTATCCATATTACTGAGTTATTTTAGCAATTAATAGTAAATTAGATATAAGGAGTAGGTTTTATCTACTTCCTGTCTTCAAGTACTTATTATAATTATCTCTACTTTTTTCTAATTAACTAGTTTTCTGGTACCTCTTGTTATCTATAATAGTAATGAATTATTCCAACAGAAAATTTTAAAATATATATGAAATGAAAGTGATTTTTTTACTTCTGGCTTTAATCAGTTATTCTAGTTATCCATATTTATAATCAGTACCAGAGTTATCTACATGACAAGTGGTTATTTCAGCCAGAAACAAAGTTACATATAAGTGGCATCCTTTCTGTAGAATAAAAGTGGTGTTATATTTTCTCTGGCTTAAACTAGTTATTCTAGTTATCTATAGCTTTGTCTATTTAACCAACTACCTAGGTAGCTCTAAATATCTATAGTACCAATTATTTATTTCAAAAAGAAGTGGGAATTTAGATTTGAGATTAAAGTGATTTTGAGGTTCCTGGCTTTAACTAGTTATTTTAGTTACTTCTAAGTAACTGTTTGCCCAGGTACCAATCATTTTATATGTTACTAGTGCTTATTACAGCAAGAAATGCACAATTAGATACAAGAATTATGTTTTCTACTTCCTGACTTTAGTCAGTTTTCTAGATATCTCTAGCTCTCTCTATTTAATAGTTACTGTGGTATCACTAATTGCCTATTGTTCTAATACTTTATCCCTACAAGAAAGAAGAATTTAGTTTTCAGATGAGTTATTTCCATATTCCTGACTACAACTTGTTATTCTAGTTGTGTATAATAATTTATAATTACTTAGGTAATATTACCTAGCAATTTATAATTATCTATGTAATCTTATCCAGTAATTTATAATTAACTAAGTATCTTATCCATAGTACCAAAATAGTAATACAAAAGTAATAAGAATTTATAGTTTAGGAGAATGTATTTTTCAATTCTGGATTCAATCTAGTTTCCAAGTTATCTCTGGTTATCTCCAGTAAATTAGTGAACTAGGTGCCACTAATTATCTATAGCACCAATACATTATTTCAATGGAAATAAGAAATTATGATTGAGATGGCCAAATTTCATCTTCCTGACTTCAAGTAGTTATAATGGATATCTCTACTTCTCTCTAATTACCAATAAATAATAGACAATTATATTACTAATTCATTATTAAATAAGAAAAGAGAATCTGGATTCAAGTTATATCCCAGTTATTTCAATCTACATATAGTTAACTTGATATGCCACATCAGTACCAACAGTTATCTATAGTATTAACTCATTATTCCAAAAAGAAATAAGAATTCATAATGTAGACAAAACATTTTCAATGGCTTAGCGTTACCAAACTATTCTAGTTACCTTTATTGCTAGTCAACTAGTTACCTAGGCATCACTAGTTATCCGTATAACATCAATCAGATGTTCTACTTATAGATACTTATCTCGATTAACTAATTACCTAGATACTACTAAATACCCATAGTACTAACTAATTATTCCAACAGAAAATAAGAATTTAGATTTGAGGATAATGTGTTTTTCAGATTCCTGGCCATGTCTCCTGTAAACGAGTTACCTAGGTACCACTAGTCATCTACCACACTTATGAATTATTTCACCATGGAAAAAAAGTTAGATTTAGAGGAAGTATTTTTAAACTCATGGTTTCAACAAGTTGTTCTAGTATTATTTAATTAGTTACCTAGGGATCATTATTTATCTATAGTTTTAACTCAGTAGTACATCAGGAAAAAAATTTAGAGTGCAGCAAAATGTGCATTTCAGCTTTCTCAATTTAACTTTTTCTACATAGTTCTACTTACCACTAAGTGACTAGAAACTTATCTGCCACTATTTATCTATATCATTAACTGATTACCCCAACAAGATCTAAGAATAATATTTGAGAAGAAAGTGTTTTTGAACTTTCTGGCTTCAACTATTTAACTAATTTTATCTGGTCATCTTCATTAAGATGTGATCTAAGTAAATCTAGTTATCTATGTTATTAGATCAATATTTAATTTTAAAACACCCAAATGAAAATAAATAAAATGCCAGGAGTAAGTCAATACTTTTCAATAATAACCCTAAATGTAAAGGAATTAAATTCCCCACTCAAAAGACACAGACTGGATGACTGCATTAAAAAGCTAGACCCAACTATATACTGTCTTCAAGAAACTGACCTCACATGGAAAGACACACACAGACTAAACGTAAAAGGATGGAAAAAGATATACCATGCAAATGGAAACCAAAAATGAGCAGGAATAGCTATTCTTATATCAGATAAAATGGACTTTAACCAAAAGCCATAAAAAGAGATAAACAAGGCCACTATATAAAGGGATGTATCCAGCAAGAAGACATAATGTAGTAGATTGAATTGTGTCTCCCCAAAACTCCCTGAAACCTGAATTATGTCCCCCAAGTTTTATGTATTAGAAACTTAGCCCCACACTGTGACAGTTAAAAGGGTGGAAAATCCTATTATGGTAATTGAAAGGTGGAGCCTTAAAGAGATGATTGGACTGTAGGATCCTGCAGTAGTGGATGGATTAAAAATGGTGTCAGGGGCATGGTTCTGAGGGCTCTAAAATAAGAGAGTCGGTCTTTCTCCCTCTCTGTTCTCTCTGCTTCCACCATCTTGCAAAGTGAGACCGCTGGGTCACTGTTGCCACCACCAGATGGACTTTGGACTTCCCAGCCTCAGCAACTGTAAGCAATAAATGTCATTTTTCCTTATAAATTACCCAGTTTCAGGTATTTTGTTATACGCAACACAAACGGACTAATACAGAAAATTGGTACCAGAAGTGGGGTGTTGCTTATAACAAATACTTGAAAATGTGAAAATGGTTTTGGAACTGGGTGTTGAGGAGACGTTGGAGGAAGTGAGAGGAACAGGCTAGAAAAAGCCTAGATGCTAGTGAAAGTTTAGAAGCAAGAAAAACAGGCAAAATTAATTAGAGATTGGTTAAATGGTGGTGACCAGAATACTCATAAGGATTGTAAAGACCATTTTAAGGAGGGTCTCAGATAGAAATAAGGAGTTTTTTGGAAACTTGGGCAAAGATCACCCTTGCTGTGAAGTGGAAAGGAACTTGGCTGCATTGCGTCCATGCCCTAGGACTTTGTGGAAGTTGGAACTTAGGAGTTGTGAACTGGAGTATTTGGTAGAAGAAATTTCTAAGCAGTAAAGTGCTAAGGAAGCTGCATGGCTACTTCTAATGGCCTACTCTGAGTTAAGGCAGCAAAGGCATGACATAAAGCCAGAATTCAAAGGGGAATCAGAGTGTAAAGACTTAGAAAATTTGCAGCCTGGCCATGTGGTAAAGAAGCAGAGAGCATGCAGTGGTGCAGCCCAGTGACCCTTAGCTAAGAAGATTTACAAAAAAGAACAGGAGTATCAAGAGAAGAGGGAAAAGGCCCTGAAGGCATTGCAGAAGCCTCTGGGGTCAGCCCTTCCATTTCAGGCCCAAAGGCCCAGGGAGACAGAATGGTCTTGCGGAACAGGCCCGAGGCACCCTCCATGGGCTCGCTGCCCAGGGCAACCTCGAGAAGCTGCTTCCAGAACCAGAACCCCAGCTGCTTTGGCTGCTCCAGCTGTGGCTACATTGGCCCCAGGTGTGGCTGGACCCGCAGCTTTGGAAAATACAAGCCAGAAGCCTTGGCAGAATCCACGTGGTGTTAGGTCTGCAGGCTTGCCGAATGCCAGAGCTAGGAGAGCTTGGGAGCCTCCTCCCTGATTTCAAAGGATGTATGGAAAACTCTAGGGGCCCAGGAAGAGATCTGTCACAGGCGCAGAGTCACCGCAGACAAATGGAAATGTGGGGTGGGAGTTGCAGCAGAGAAACCCCATCAGTGCCATGTCTAGTGGAGCCGTGAGAGCGGGACCACCATGGAGACCCCAGACCTGTGGAGCTACCAAAGTGGAACCCCAGACTGGGAGAGCTGAAGTGTGGCCTGCAACTAGGAAAGCCATAGAAGCGGAGCTGCCCAAGGACTTGGGGACCCAACCCCCACACCAGCGTGCAGAGGACATTGAACATGGAGTCAAGTTACAAGATTCACCAGCTTTGAGATTTAATGCCGGTCCTGCTGTGTTTTGGACTTGTTTGGGGGCTTATTACACCTTTCTTTTGGCCTATTCTCCCTTTTGGAATGGGAATATGTACCCTATGTTTGTCCCACCATTGTATCTTGGAAGTAGATAACTTGTATTGATTTCACAGATGGGACGTTGAACTTTGGACTTTTGAGTTGAAACAAGTTAAGACTTTGGGGATGAAGTGAATGTATTTGCATGTGAAAAGACATGAGTTTGGGGGGAGCAGGGGTGGAATGTAGTGGATTGAATTGTGTCCCCCCCAAAACTCCCTGAAGCTTGAATTATGTCCCCCAAGTTTTGTGTATTAGAAACTTAGCCCCCCACTGTGACAGTTAAGAGGGTGGAAAATCCTATTATGGTAACTGAAAGGTGAAACCTTGAAGAGATGATTGGATTGTAGGATCCTGCAGTAGTGGATGGATTTAAAATGGTGTCAGGGGCATGGTTCTGAGGGCTCTAAAAGAGGTCTGTCTTTCTCTGCTCTCTCTGCTTCTACCATCTTGCAAAGTGAGACCCTAGGTCACTGTTGCCACCACCAGATGGACTTTGGACTTCCCAGCCTGAGAAACTGTAAGCAATAAATGTCTTTTTTCTTTATAAATTACCCAGTTTCAGGTATTTTGTTATAAGCAACACAAACGGACTAATACACATAGCGACCATAAATATATATGCACCCAACATCAGAACACCCAGATACATAAAGAAAACACTATTAGAACTAAAGAAAAAGATAGAACCAAATATGATAATAGTTGGGGACCTGAACACCCTTCTCTCCATATTGGACAGATCATCTAGGCAAAAATCACAAGAGAAACACAGGATTTAAACCACACTTTAGACCAATTGGACTTGGCAGATATTTACAAAACATTTCATCCAACAACCACAGAATATACATTCTTCTCATCAGCACATGGAACATTCTCCAAGATATAACACATGTTAGGTCACAAATCCAAGTCTCAACAAATTTTTAAAAACTGAAATTATTTCAAGTATCTTTTCAGACCACAATGGATTAAAACTAGAAATCATTAACAAGCAAAACTCTGGAAAATATATACAAACACATGGAAATTAAACAACGTGCTCCTGAATGAAATATGGGTCCAAGAAGAAATTAAAAGGAAATGAAAAATTTCTCAAAACTAATGAAAATAAAGACATGTCATACCCAAACCTGTGGGATACTGCAAAGGCAGTACTAAGAGGGAAGTTTATCACGATAAACACTTATGTCAGAAGTATAGAAAGATTTCAAATAAACAGCCTAACATCACATCTCAAAGAACTATAAAAACAAGAACAATCCAATGCCAAAATTAGTAGATGGAAAGATCAGAGCAGAATTAAATGAAATAGAAATCTAAATCAATATTTTAAAAATGAAAATTTAGAATTGAGAAGCATGTGTTTTTCCATTTCCTGAATTAACTGCTGTTCTAGATATCTAGTAGACTAGTTACATAGTTACCACTATTTTTCCATCGTACTGGTACATTACTTGTATTTCAGTGATGAATAAGAATTCCAGGTTGAGAAGAGTGTTAGTTTCCAATACGGGCTTCAACTAGCTACTTATAGTTGTAACTAGTTAACCTAGTTACCTGGTTACCACTAGTTATCTATAGTACTAACTAATTATTTCCACGAGATATAATACATAGGGTTGCAAAAAATGGTTTTTCCACTTCCATATTCAACAAGTGTTTCTGCTTATCTCTAGAAATCTCTAGTAAAGTAGTACCTAGAAGCCAACAAGTAATCAGAGTTTATACTCGAGGAGAATGTGTTTTGCGGCTCCCTAGCCTAAATATTTACTCTGGTTATCTCTAGATTTTAAATATATAGTGGTTGTTACCTAGATACCACAGATATGTGTAGTACTAACTCATTATTTTAGAAAAATAAGAATTTAGAGATGAATTTAGAGTTAGTTTAGTTTAGTTGAAAGAATTAATTGTTTTGTTTTGTTTTGTTTTTTGTTGTGGAGAAATGTTTATTTGGCATTATATTTGTAATGGTACATAAAATAACGTCTGTTTTATAAATGATGACATTCTACATTAGATGAAATATACTAAGTATATCAAGACTTGGTATTATAACGTAAAATTAATTTAAGAAAGTTGCCTCTTTATTTAGACCTTAACCATTTTATTTTCCCATTTCGATGCTTTTCTTTTCATTTTCTTTTTTTTTCTGAGAATTTAAACATGAATTTTAATAATTTTCAGAAAATGTTTACAGAAGCCTTAGTAATAATACTAAAAAACAAGAAACAATCCAAATATTCATTAACAAGATAATGAATATCTTTACACCAAAATAAAAAGGAATAAACTACTGACACAATGTAACAACATGCATGAATATCAAAAACATTGTATTGAGTGGGAAAATCCCAGAGACAAAAGAATACACACTGTTTGAGTCCATCTATAAAAAGTTCAAGAAAAGGCAAAACAAATCTATGGTGATAGAACAGCGGTCGCCTAAGGTGGTGGAGGGAGAATTTCTCAGAGCAAAAAGGAACTTTCTGGGATGATGGAAATATTCTCTATCTTGTTTTGAGTGATGGTTACATGAGTATACACAGTTGTCAAAATTCTTCAAACTGAACCCTTAAGACAAGTGCATTGTATGTCAATTATACCACACACACACAAAAGGCCTTACGAACATTGTATATTTTCTTTTCCTATTACGCTGGAGTGGGCTTTGGGGAGAGAGATGTCCTCTTCTTTTGCCGGTCTCCACTGGTGACTCTCTTTGTGTCTATGCAATCAAGTGGCCGGTGGGCTGCCTGCATGGTGTCTGTGGCTGCTACTGTGGTGTCAAGTCGCTTTTTTGGCAGCCATGGCTGTAGTGGTGGCTGTGGTGAGCCACCCACGCAGAAGTGGTGTTTTTGGCATGCTCTCTTGCCTGCTTCTGGGCAGAGGGGGCTGCAGCCCACAGCTCCTTGCCTAGGACCCTGGGCATGCTCTTTTGCCTGGTTGAAAGAATTTAGGGTTGAAAAAAATTACAGCTGAAATGAACTATTTTTCCATATCCTACCTTTCAATATTTATTCTGGTTATTTTAAGTTATCTCCATATCACTAGTACCCTACATACCACTATTTAACAAAGTACTAACTGATTATTCTAACATTAAAAAATTTAGAAATTGTGGGCCGGCCCGTGGCTCACTTGGGAGAGTGTGGTGCTGATAACACCAAGGCCGCGAGTTCAGATCCCTATATAGGGATGTCCGGTTTGCTCACTTGGGAGAGCGTGGTGCTGACAACACCAAGTCAAGGGTTAAGATCTCCTTACTGGTCATCTTAAAAAAGAAAAAAAAATTAGAAGTTGAGAAGAATGTGATCTTCAGATTTCTGCCTTCTTATCCTTATTTCCATGTATCTCTGGTTAACTAACAAGTTTCTTTTAAAAATGTATAGCTCTAGCTCATTTTTCCAACAAGAATTAAGAATAATATCTTTAAGTTTTTTAAATTTTTAATTGGTAATTGATATTTGTATATATTCATGGGGTACAATGTGATGTGTCACCACATGTATACATTGTAGAATGATCAAATCAGGCTATTTAGCATATCCATCACCTCAAATATGCATCAGTTCTTTGTGGTGAGAACATTTAAAATTCTCTTTTAGCTGTTTTGAAATATACAATACAGTATTATTAACTATACTCACTGCGCTGTGCAATAGAACATCAGAACTTATTTCTCCTGTTTAACTGTAACTTTGCACCTTTTGACCAGTCCACACCACCTCCCAGCCTCTAGTAACCACATACTACTCTCTACTTCTGTGAGTTTGACCTTTATAGATTCCACATGTAGCTGGCTTATTTCACTTTACGTAATTTCCTCTAGGTTATTCCATGACAACATTTTTGTATTCTAAGGCTGAATAGTATTCCATTGTGAATATATACCACATTTTTAAAATTCATTCACCTGTTGGTGGACACAGGCTCTTTCCATATCTTGGCTATTGTGAATAATGTTGTGATGAACATCTGCAGTTAACAATCACCACTGGCTGGATATACAATTGACTTATTCAAACAAGGAAAAAAGAATATACAAACAGATTATTATTTTCAGCATCCTAGTTACAACTGATTATATCCTAGCTATTACAAGTTAGAAATATTTAAATAATTATTTATGTACCCACTATACATGTATATGGTACTAACTCCTTATTTGAGTGGAAATAAGAACTTCAGTTAAGGAAGAATGTCTTTTTCACTCTACTAGCTTCAACCACTATTTTCAGTTATCTTGAGATATCACCTGTAAACTAACTACCTGGGTACCACCACTCATTTATAGTACTAATGCATTATTTTTTAAAAAATTAGAAATTAGATTGAGAAGTATATTTTTTTCTAATTCATAGTTTCAACTATTTATTCTAGTATTCTTTAGTTAATTAGTTTCCTGAGTACCATTTATTTATCTATAATACTAACTTATTCACCAGAAAAGAGTACTAACAATCCACCAGGAAAACATAATTTAGATTCCAGAAGAACCTGTATTTTAGGTTCCTAACGCCAACTATATATTCTAGATATTTCTACTAATCTCTAAGCAACTGTACATATAGTCGCCACTATTTATCTACAGTACTAACTTATTTCCCAGGAAGAATTTAGAATACCATTTGAGAAGCATATGTGTTATAGCTTTCTGGCTTTCACTATTTGTTCTCCTATTATCTGGTTATCTCTATTTAAATCTTACCAAAGTAAATCATTAATAATTTAATATTGCAATAAAATGAGAATAGAGAATTGAGAAGAATGTGTTTTTCAGCTTCCTAAATTCAAAACCTTGTTCTAGTTATCTAGTAAGCTAGTTACTTGGTTAGCACTGATCTACACTACTCATCCATTGTTTCAATAAGAAATAAGAATGCCAGGTTGAGAATATTGAGTTTTCCACATCTGGTTTCAACTAGAAATTACCTCTAATTAACTAGTTATCCAGTTACCAGTGGTTATCTATAATAGGAAGTCTTTATTCCCACAAGAGATAATAATTAAAGTTGTGAGAAACGGTTTTGCAACTTCCAAATTCAACCAGTTTTCCTGGTTATCACTAGATGGCTAGTAGTAAACTAGTTGCCTAGATACCAGTGGTTACCTAGAGTACCAACACATCATTTCAGCAAAGAATCAGAATTTAGATTTTGATAGAATGTGGTCTGCAGATCTCCAACCTAAAATATTTACTCTGCACATTTCTAGTTATCTATATCTAACTAATTAGCCAGACAAAACTGATATTTATAGTACAAAATCATTATTACAAACAAAATACAAATTGAACATTGAAAAGAATTCATTCCCACCTCTTGCCTTCCAATATTTATTCTAGTGATTCTAGTGATTTCTAATGATCTGTATGTCATTAGTATCCTAGAAACCAGTACTTAACAAAGTACTGACTCATTATCCCAACAAGAAATGAGAATTAGGAGTTGAAAAAAGTATGATTTTCAGATTTCTGGATTCAAGTAGGTATTATCCTTATGTGCAGATTCCTCTAGTTAATTAACAAAATGCCATTTGAAGTCTGTAATATGAACTCATAATTACAAGTATTATAAACGAGATTGAAAAGATATGCTTTTTAGTTTCAACTACCTACTCAGCTTTTACCTAGTTTTCCCTATTTAAACCCTGCCTAAAGTAGTTATCTACAGTACTAACTCAATAGTTACCAAAAAATAATAATTTACAAATAATAAGAATGGGTTTTTCATATTCCTGTCTTCAAAGTTTTCTAGATATCTAGTAAATTAGTTATCTGGTTACCATTAATTATTTATAGAACTGATGCATTATTTCAATGAAAAATAATCTGAAAGAAAATGACGCTAAAGAGCAGCAAGAAAACATTTGAAGATACATAATTTATTAGTAAAGCTCACAGAAAACCTCAGAATACTCCAATGTCATAAGGGTGGTGAATTAAACCCCCTCCATCCTTAGTATGAAGACTAAAGGACAAACCTAACAAGACACTAACATTAATACAACAACCATATTAGAGATAGGTACTATTAAAAGATGTAGCTTGAAACAACAAATTGTCAAAAAGTGGAGGGGAATAAACCTAAAGCATAGAGTTGGCTTTGGTTTTCTACTTTTTTATTAGATATTAAAGTTAAGTTGTTATTATTCTAACATAATCTGTTGTAACTATAACATGTTTTCTGTAAATCTCATGATAACCATAACATTAAAATTTATGAGATACACTAAAAATAGATAGTGAGAAATCAAAATACAATAATAGAGAAAACCACTCAATCACGAAGGAAGACAGTAAGATTAGAAAAAAGGAAAAGAGGATCAACAAAACAACCAGAAAAAAATAAAATGGCAATAACAAGTCCCTATATATCAATAATAACTCTAAATGTAAACAGATTAAATAGCCGAATTAAAAGACACAGAGTAGCCCAATGGATTATAAAACAAGAATCAACAATATTCTGCCTACAAGAAACTCACTTCACCTACAAAGACACACACTGTCTGAAAGTGAAGGGATGGAAAAAGATATTTCATGCAAATGGGAACTAAAAAAGAGCAGGAGCAGCTATACTTATTTCAGATAAAATAGACTTCAAGCCAAGGAAAGTAAAACATACACACACACATAAGGAAGGTCATTATATAATGATAAAGGGATGAATTCAACAAGAGGATATAACAATACTAAATACATACATATGCATCCAATTCTGGAGTACCCAGTTACATAAAGCAAATACTATTAGACCTAACAGGAGAAATAGACTCCAATACAATAATCGTTGGGGACTTTAACACCCCACTGTCACGAAAGGATAGATCATCCAGATAGAAAATTAACCAGGAAACATCAGAATTAATCCCTACACTAGGTCAATTAGACGTAATAGACATAAATAGAATATTTCATCCAATAGATGCAGAATACACATTCTCCTCAGCAGCACAGGGAACATTCTCTAGAATGGATCATACATCAGGTCACAAAACAAGGCTCAACAGATTTTTTAAAAATTGAAATCATATCAACTACCATGTCCAACCACAACAGAATAAAACTAGAAATCAACAACAAAAGGGACACTAGAAACTGTACAAATACATGGAAATTAAACAGCATGCTTCTAAATAAGGAATAGTCAAAGAAAAAATCAAAAAGGAAATCAAAAAATTCCTGGAGACAAATGAAAATGAAACACAACATACCACAACCCATGGGATATAGCAAAAGCAGTTCTAAGGGGAAGTTTATAGCAATAAATGCCAACATCAAAAAAGAAGAAAGTCTTCAAATAAACAACCTAATGTTATACCTCAAGGAACTGGAAAAACAAGAACAAACCAGACCCAAAATCAACAGAAGGAGAGAAGTAACAATTACCAGAGCAGAAATGAATTAGAGATTTTTTTAAAAAATGGATGAAACAAAGAGTTAGTTCTTTTGAAAAGATAAACCATACAGATACCTTTTAGCTAGAGTAACAAAGAAAAGACTCAAATAAATAAAATCAGAAATAAAAAAGGAGACATTACAACTGATACCACAGAAATACAAAGGGTCATAAGAGACTACTGTGAACAACTACATGCAAACAAACTGGAAAACCTAGAAGAAATGGATAGATTCCTGGACACATACAGCTTACCAAGGTTGACTCATAAAGAATTAGAAAACTTAAACAGAGCAATAGCAAGTAATACGATTGAAGTGATAATAAAAAGTCTGCAAACAAAGAAAACCCCAGGACCAGATGGCTTCATTGCCAAATTCTACCAAACATTTAAAGATGAACTAATACCAATTCTTCTCACTCTTCCAAAAAACTGAAGAGGGAATACTGCCAAACTCATTCTACAAAGCCAACATTAACCTCATACCAAAACTGGAGAAAGACACAACAAAAAAAGAAAACTACAGAGCAATATCCCTAATGAACACATATGTGAAGTCCTTAATTAAATACTAGCAAACAGAATCGAACACTACACTAAAAAGATCATTCACCATGATCAAGTGGGATTCATACCAGTGATGCAAGGATGGTTCAACATAAGCAAATCAATAAACATAATACATCACATCAACAGAATGAAGGGGAAAAAATACATATGATCATTTCAATAGATGCAGAAAAAGCATTTGATGAAATCCAACATCCCTTCATGATAAAAACACTCAACAAATTAGGTATAGAAGGAATGTACCTCAACACGATAAAGGTCATATACAACAATCCCACAGCTGATATCATACTGAATGAACAAAAATTCGAGGCTTTTCCTCTAAGATCTAGAAAAAGACAAGGATGCCGACTTTCCCCACTCTTATTCAACATATTACTGGAAGTTCTAGCCAGCACAAGAAGGCAAGAGAAAGCAATAGAGGGCATCCAAATTGGAAGGGAGGAAGTTGAACTATCACTATTTGCAGATGACATGATCCTATACATGGAAAACCCTAAAGACTCCACCAAAAAATTACTAGAACTGATAAATGAATTCAGTAGAGTGGCAGAGAACTGGCTGGTTAGCTCAGTTGGTTAGAGCACGGTGTTGTAACACCAAGGTCAGGGGTTCAGATCCCCAAGCTGGCCAGATACCAAAAAAGTAAAATAAATAAAAATAAAATGGAGTGGCAGGATGTAATTTCAACACTCAAAAATCAATAGCCTTTCTATATGCCAATAATGAAACAGCCAAAGAAGAAATCAAGAAAGTAATGCCATTCACAATAGCTACGAAAAAAATGAAATACCGAGGAGTAAATTTAATAAAAGAGGTGAAACACTTCTACAATGAAAACTACAAAACATTAGGGGAAAAATTGAAGAGAACACATATAAATGGAAAGATATCCCATGTTCTTGGGTTGGAAAAATTAACAACATGAAAATGTTCATATTAACCAAAGCAATCTACACATTCAATGCAATCCCTGCCAAAATACCAATGACATTCTTCACAGAAATAGAAAAAATAATCTTAAAATTTGTACGGAACCACAAGAAACCCCATATAGCTAAAGCAATCTTGAACAAAAAGAACAAAGTTGGACACATCACACTTCCTGACTTCAAAATACAGTGTAAAGCTATAGTAACCAAAACAGAATACTACTGGCATAAAAATAGACAAAAAGACCAATGGAACAGAATAGAGAGCCCAGAAATAAACCTACAAACTTACAGCCAACTGATTTTCAACAAAGGCTCCAGGAATATACAGTGGGGAAAGGACAGCCTCTTCAATAAATGGTGCTGGGAAAACTGTATATCCACATGCAGAAGATTGAAACTAGACCCCCATCTCTCGCCATACACAAGAATCAACTCAAAATGGATTAAAGACCTGAAGTTAACAAAATTAGTTAGCTACAGGTAACTGGAGGTATTTAGAACACATACTTGTGTGTTGATTTTGTATCCTGCTACTGTGCTGAAATCATTTATCAATTCCAAGAGTTTTTTTGTAGAGGTTTTAGGCTGTTCGATATATGGGATCATGTCATCTGCAAACAGGGACAGTTTCACTTCATCTTTTCCAATCTGGATGCCCTTTATTTCCTTCTCTTCTCTGATTGCTCTGGCTAGTACTTCCAACACTATGTTGAATAGGAGTGGTGAGAGTGGGCATCCTTGTTTAGTTCCTGTTCTTAAAGGAAAAGCTTTCAGCTTTTCCCCATTCAGGCTGATATTGGCAGTGGGTTTGTCATATATGGCTTTAATTATGTTGAGATAATTTCCCTCTATACCTAACTTATAGAGGGTCTTTGTCATGAATGAGTGCTGAATTTTATCAAATACTTTTTCAGCATCTATAGAGATGATCATATAGTCCTTGTCTTTGACTTTATTAATATGATGTATCACATTTATTGATTTGCGTATGTTGAACCAACCTTGCATCCCGGGGATGAATCCCACTTGATCGTGGTGAATAATTTTACGTATGTGTTGCTGTATTCTGTTTGCTAGTATTTTAGTGAGGATTTCTGCATCTATATTCATCAAGGATATCGGCCTGTAGTTTTCTTTTTTGGTTATATCTTTACCTGGTTTTGGTATCAGGATGATGTTAGCTTCATAGAATGAGTTTGGGAGATTTGCATCTGTTTCAATCTTTTGGAATAGGTTGTAAAGAATCGGTGTCAATTCCTCTTTGAATGTTTGGTAAAATTCTGCTGTGAATCCATCTTGTCCTGGGCTTTTCTTTGTTGGGAGCCTTCTGATAACAGCTTCAATCTCCTTTATTGTTATTGGTCTGTTCAAATTTTCTACGTCTTCACGGTTCAGTTTTGGGAGCTTGTGTGTGTCCAGAAATTTATCCATTTCCTCCAAATTTTCAAATTTGTTGCCAACACACAAAAATCAGTAGCATTTCCTTTCTCCAATAGTGAACATGCAGAATGAGAAACCAAGAAAGCCTGCCCATTTACAATAGCCACCAAAAAAATAGAATACTTAGGAATTGAGTTAACCAAGGATGTGAAAAATCTCTATAATGAGAACTACAAACCACTGCTGAGAGAAATTAAAGAGGATACAAGAAGATGGAAAGATATCCCATGCTCTTGGATTGGAAGAATCAACATAGTGAAAATGTCCATACTACCCAAAGTGATATACAAATTCAATGCAATCCCCTTTAAAATTCCAAAGACATTTTTCTCAGAAATGGAAAGAACTATCCAGACATTTATATGGAATAATAAAAGACCACACGTAGCCAAAGCAATGCTGAGCAAAAAAAATAAAGCTGGAGGCATAACACTACCCAACTTTAAGCTATACTACAAAGCTATAATAACCAAAACAGTATGGTACTGGCATAAAAACAGACACACTGATCAATGGAATAGAATAGAGAATCCAGAAATCAACCCACACACTTACTACCATCTGATCTTTGACAAAGGCACCAAGCCTATTCACTGGGGAAGGGACTGCCTCTTCAGCAAATGGAGCTGGGATAACTGGATATCCATATGCAGGAGAATGAAACTAGACCCATACCTTTCACCATACACTAAAGTCAACTCAAAATGGATTAAAGAATTCAATATACACCCTGAAACAATAAAACTTCTTAAAGAAAACATAGGAGAAACACTTCAGGAAGTAGGACTGGGCACAGACTTCATGAACACGACCCCAAAAGCACGGGCAACCAAAGGAAAAATAAACAAATGGGATTATATCAAACTAAAAAGCTTCTGCACAGCAAAAGAAACAATTAACAGAGTTAAAAGACAACCAACAGAGTGGGAGAAAATATTTGCAAAATATACATCTGACAAAGGATTAATGTCCAGAATATATAAGGAACTCAAACAACTTTGCAAGAAAAAAACAAGCAGCCCAATTAAAAAATGGGCAAAAGAGCTAAGTAGGCATTTCTCTAAGGAAGATATACAAATGGCCAACAGACATATGAAAAAATGCTCAACATCACTCAGCATCCGGGAAATGCAAATCAAAGCCACACTGAGATACCATCTAACCCCAGTTAGGATGGCTAAAATCCAAAAGACTCTGAACGATAAATACTGGCGAGGTTGCGGAGAAAAAGGAACTCTCATACATTGTTGGTGGGACTGCAAAATGGTGCAGCCTCTATGGAAAATGGTATGGAGGTTCCTCAAATAATTGCAGATAGATCTACCATACGACCCAGCTATCCCACTGTTGGGAATATACCCAGAGGAATGGAAATCATCAAGTCGAAGGTATACCTGTTCCCCAATGTTCATCGCAGCACTCTTTACAATAGCCAAGAGTTGGAACCAGCCCAAATGTCCATCATCGGATGAGTGGATACGGAAAATGTGGTACATGTACACAATGCAATACTACTCAGCTATAGAAACGAATAAAATACTGCCATTTGCAAAGACATGGATGGACCTAGAGAGAATTATATTAAGTGAAACGAGTCAGGCACAGAAAGAGAAATACCATATGTTCTCACTTATTGGTGGGAGCTAAAAATTAATATATAAATTCACACACACAAAAAAAAAAAAAAACCGGGGGGGGGGGCAGAAGAAGATATAACAACCACAATTACTTGAAGTTGATACGACAAGCAAACAGAAAGGACATTGTTGTGGGGGAGGGAGGAGAGGGAGGAGGGAGGGAGGTTTTGGTGAGGGGCAACAATAATCAACCACAATGTATATCGACAAAATAAAATTTAAAAAAAATAAATAAATAAACTTAAAACATATATAAATTAATTTTTTTAAAAAAAGAACACATACTTGAAGACTAGAAGCTAAAACACCTTCTTATAATACTACCTTCTCATTTCCTTTTGCCAGTATTGCCTTATAACTATACAGAAGTGAGGTTGCCTAAAAATCTAGAGACCTATATATAACTGGAGATAAATAGAATGACCAGCAAAAGCCAGTAAGCCAAAAAGTTCTCAGTTTTAAAACCTTATTTCTTATTGACATAATGTGTTAAAAACAACAGATAACTCATAGTACCAAAGGGATGAATAAACTGCATATAACTTGTTATAACTAGAATAATTAATTGAATCCAGGAAGTTGAAAAACATTCTTTTCATCTCCATCTTCTTATTTTGGTTGGGATAGTGAGTTAATACTACAGATAACTAGGGCTATCTAAGGGTGTAGTTAACTATAAATATGTAGAGATAAGTAGAAAAATTCATAGAAGCCCATAACGCAGAAAATATTTTCTTTAAATCTAAATTCTTATTACTGTAAGAATAATGAGAGAATGGTATGGTTATCTAGTGGTACCTAGGTAATTAGTTAAAGCTAAGTAGAAATAACCTGAGTAAGTATTTGAGACAAGGAAGTTAATCAATATATTCTCAAATCTAACTTTTATTTCTTCTGATAATATGAGTTAGTATTATTGATAATAGTGTAAACTATCTACTGATTTAATAAAAGGTAGCTAAATATACCGAGAAAAATAATTTGAAGCCAGGAAGCTAAAAAAGTTTTTTCCACAAAACTATGTATTAATTTTTTTCTTATTCCTTTTGTATTTTAACATTTACTTTTAAATATTTTGGGGGAGTTCCTCTCCCTTCTCTCACCTGCTCCAGGTGGTGCTTCCTTGTTTCACACTCTTGAAGCAAAGCAGTCGCCATGGAGGTGGACAGGCACAGCTACGGGTGTCCTGTGAGGCTCCCGGTGAGGCCAGCCTTTTCCAGGGCCTGATGACGGATCTGGTAATTGAACTCTTCGGCCCACTGGTACATCGGGAAGCAAAGGACTGGGCGGTGGTGGTGGTTCCAGATGAGGCCTTGGATGGTGATGATGAAGATGATGCAGAAGATGAAAATAACATTGCTAACACAACTAATTCAGGTCAACCATCCACAAATGGCCAAAACCACCATCTTAACAATAGCTTTTACGAAATTTAAAAGACTGCTACTATATCCTAATTATCAAACACTGACATTCAAGGAAGCCTTGTGCTCTGATTTGGAAAAACATTTTGTTCCCTTGGGAGGTGGGTGCGGTGGGGGGAGGGAAGAGGTAGATTAACAGGTACAAAGTTACAGGTAGACAAGAAGAATGAGTTCTGGTATTCTAGGCTGACTATGGCTAATAACATTGTATTGTATATTTCTAAATAGCTACAAAAGGGGATCTTGAATATATAATCACCACGAAGAAAAGATAAATGCTTAAGTGATGGATATGCAATCTACTCTAAGTGAATCATTGTACAATATACGCATGTATTGAGACACCGTACCACACAAATAAGAACAATAAAAAAATTTTTTAAATAATAAAAAAATAATAAAGACAAACACCAAAAATTTTGAGAAGAATATTTTTTCAGCCTCAGTTTTAACCATTATTACCAACTATCTCTAGGTATCTCCTGTAAATGAGTTATCTAGGTAACACTAGACATCTCTTAGACTTATGAGATAATTCAATCTGAAATAAGAATTTGGATTTGTGAAGAATGTGCTTTGCAGCTTCTGAGCTTGTTTTTCTAGTTATATCTAGTTATCTCCAATTCAGTAATGACCTAGGTAGCTCTAGTAATATAGAAATAACTCATTATGCTAATAAGAAATAAAAACACAGTTATTTCTGGCTTTAACTACATAAATGTGTATCTCTGTGTGTCTGGTTTCATCTGTGTGTATCGAGTTTTATCCAATTAACTATTTTTCTGGGTACAAGTAGTTACCTGTAGTACTAACTCATTATTGTACCAATAGATAAGATTGTAATGTTTAGAAGAATGGTTATTCATCTTCCTGCATACAACCACTTTGCTTCATCATCCTGGTTTCAGGAAATTTTTCTGAATATCATTTATCCCCAGGGTACTAATGATCTAGATATTACTAGATATCTGTGATGCCAGATCTTGATTCCAACAAGTAAGAGAACTTATTTATTTATTTATTTATTTATTTATTTATTTATTTATTTATTTATTTATTATTGAGTCATAATTGATTATACATATTTTGGGAATCATTGTTGACATATGTTGATCAAATCAATATTACTAGTATATATATTGTTACAAATTGTACTTATTCTTTAGGCCCCTTGTCCAATCTATCCCTACCCCCTCTCCCTCCCCATTCCCACCACTGATAACCCTAGATTTCTTTTCTCCCTCTGAAAGAGTAATGGTTACTCTGTTGATTTGTTGCCTAGATGATCTGTCAAATGCTGAGAAGTGTGTTCAGGTCCCCCAGTATTATCATAGAGCAGCTACTTCTTCTGTCACTCTGGAATGGGCCTTGTGGAGAGAGACATCCTCTTCTTTTCTTTGGTCTCTGCTGGTGACTCTCCTTATGTCAATGCACTCCAGTGGCTAGTGGACCATCTGCATGGTGGTTGTGAGGTCTAGCCACTTTAGTGGTAGCTGTGGTTACTGTGGTGTCTGTGGTGGGCCACCCATATGGAAGTGATGTTTTTGGCATGCTCCTTGGTGCTGGTGGTGTGCCTGGTTGTGGGGGGGTTTCCAATCTCCAGCTCTATGCCTCAGGACGCCGAGCAGGCCCCGAGGTGCTGGAAGTGCACCTGGTTGTGGGTGGTGGTGTCCAGTCCCTGACTCGATGCCCCAGGCCCCCTGGTGGGGCCCCGAGGTAAGACAATTTAGAATTGAAAATAACTTGACTTTCAGCTTCAACTAGGTATTCTTGATATATATGATTTTCTCTAACTAATTACAAAAGTAACAATGCATATCTATAAGAGTAAGTGATTATTCCAATTAGAAATAAAAATCTATACTTGAGAATGTGGCACTTCTTAAGTTCCCAGTTTTAACTACTTATGTGACTTATGTCTAGTTATCTATAGTTAATTATGCCTAGTTATCACTGATTATAATAATACTTTATTCTAAGAAAAAATATTTTAGAGGTAAGAAGTATGTATTTTTGGCTTTTGGGGTGCAAGTAGTTTTCCAGTTATTCCCAGGTATCTCTAGTTAAATATTTTCCAAGGTACCACTAGTTACCCACCTTTTCAATACCTTAATTAAAGAAGAAATAGTAAGTTTCACTTGAGAGGAATGTGTTTTTCAATATCCTGGCCTCAAATAGTTTTCAAGTTATCTCCAGTTGCCTCTAGATAAGTAGTTATCTACATACAACAAGTTATCTATATCACTGAAGCAATATTTCAACAAGAAATATGAAGTTAGATTTGAGAAAATGTGTTTTCCACCTTTTTACCTGCACCTATTTATTCTAGTTATGTTTAGTTATGTCTGTAGAAGTATGACCTTGGTAAATGCAGTTATTTACAGCACTAATTCCACATCCAAAATAAATAGAAATTTAGGGCCATTCTAAGGCTGGAGCTGCTGAGCACATGGAGCAGGAACTGGCAGAAGCCGCAGCTGTGTCCTTTGGATGGAGTTGCTTGGAAGCAGGAGGGGAGAAGGGGGCCTTGGTGGCCCCCAGGACAGCAAGACCATTAATAGGGTTCTCGTGGACCCACAGAGGAGCAAGTAGCCAGAATAACTGAAAAAAAGGAGCCATTCAGAGGCCGGTAAGTCATCACAAGGGACCGGTGCATGGCCTATCTCATGGGAAGTGTTTGGAGTATGGACGGTGGGAGAAACTGGCCCACCGGGAGATCACTGGGACACAGCAAGGACAGCCAATCTGTCCCCCAGTCAACACAGGACCACTCAGAGGAGCCTTGTCAGGAATATAGAATTGCATGGGGTGCAGCTTGATGAAAAGACTCAGGCCCAGATCAGAGTTTCTACACAACCCAGGTGCACCGAGTATATAGAGAGCCAGAAGTACCTATAAAGTCAACCATTAAACCCTGAGCCGCACAAAAAGCCTTCCCTACGGAAACAGCAGCAAAGCAGCAATTTAGCTCAACCACATACAGCTCAAGTACTGGTTCCCACAGGAAGTTCCCCCATTTTAGAAATAAGCAAAGGACAAAAAATTAGTTCTAGCCAAGGCACGCCACCAGTACTGTGGGGACCACCAGGGGACTCAAGGTATGCAGCTAGAGACTGGACCACCCGGCCCTCAACCAGGCACACCACCAGCACCAAGGAGCATGCCAAAAACATCACACTACAGCTACAACAGTAACCATGGCTGCCACTAAAGTGGCTAGACATCACAACCACCATGCAGATGGTCCATCAGCCACTGGAGTGCATTGACATAAGGAGAGTCACCGGCAGAGACCAAAGAAAAGAAGAGGATGTCTCTCTCCACAAGGCCCATTCCAGAGTGACAGAAGAAGCAGCTGCTCTATGATAACACTGGGGGACCTGAACACACCTCTCAGCATTGGACAGATCATCTAGGCAACAAATCAACCGAGTAACCATTACTCTTTCAGAGGGAGAGAAGAAATCTAGGGTTAGTAGTGGTGGGAGGGGGAAGGGAGAGAGGGAGCTAGGGAGAGATTGGACAAGGGGAATAAAGAATAAGTACAATTTGTAACAATATATATACTAGTAATATTGATTTGACCAACATATGTCAACATTGAACCCCCCAAATATGTATAATCAATTATGATTCAATAAAATTTTTAAAAAACAAATAAATTTTAAGAAAACAAACAAAAAACCCAAAATAGATAGAAATTTAGGTGTGAGAAGAATGGGGTTTCAACATCCAAAATTCAACTAGTATATCTAGTTATATCTAGTTACCTCTGGTAAAATAGTTACTAGGCAGGACTAATTACCTTTTGGACTAATGCATTAATTCAACAAGATATAAAAATTTAGAAATGAGAAAAATCTGTTTTCCATTTCCTGGATTTAAGTCATAATCCATCTATAGTTCTCATTAACTAGTTGCCTAGGTACCAGTAGTAAACTCTAATATTAATTTATTATTCCAAAGAAATAGTGCTGAGAAAAATGGTTTTACTACTCCTCAGATTCAACAGTTTTTTAGTCCCCAGTAGTTATCTTTAGTGAAGTAATGCCCAAGTAATACTGGTTATTTGTAGTACTAACATTTTATTTCAACGTGAAATATGAATTTGGTTCAAAAAGAAAGTGCTTTTCAGCCTGGTGACTTCTACTCATTTTTCTGGTTTTCTCCCATTATCTCTAATTAACAAATTACCTAGATCCCACTGGATACCTGTACAACTCATTCATTACTCCAACAAAGAAATAAGAACATAGACTGAGATGAATATCATTTTCAGCTTCCTGGATTCAGCTGGTTATTCTAGTTATCTGTAGTTAAATAATTATCTAGGTACCACTATACATCTATGGTATATTTAGTAGGAAAAAGAATTTAGACTTGAGAAGAATGCCTTTTTTAACCTTCTGACTTCAACCAGTAATTCCAAGTATCTCTGTATATCTCCTGTAAATTAGTTATCTAGTTAACATTAGACATATCTCAGAACTATGAGATACTTCAAGAATGAAATAAAAACTCAGATTGAGGAGATGTGTTTTCCAATTTAGGGCTTCAACTAATTATTCAATATTCTTTAGTTAATTAGTTATGTAAGTACTATTATTCACCTAAAGTACTAAGTCATTAATTCACCAGGAAAAAATAGAGTTCAGCATTTCAGCTACTAACTTTACCTACTTACTCTAGATGTTTCTACCCATATCTAAGTAAGTAAACACCTACTTGCCAGTATTTATCTATAATACTGACTTATTTCAACTAATATGTAAGAAGAATTTCGTTTTTAGCTTTCAGGCTTTAACTATTTGTTCTGATTTTATCTGGGTATCTCTATTTTAATCTAACCTAAGTAAATCTAAGTACCCACATTACTAACTGCATGTTCTAAAAATTAAGAAATAGGAATTGAGAACAATGTGTTTCCCAGCTTTCTAGATTCAAATCATTGTTCTTGATATCTGGTAAACTAGTTACATGATTACCCACTAATTATCTATACTACTGATGCATTATTTGAATGAGAAATAAGAATTTTAGGTTGATGAGAATGTGGATTCCATATCCTGACTGCAAGTACTTACCTGTAGTAGTCTGCAGTTAACTAGTGACCCAGTTATCAGTAGTTGTCCATAGTACTAAACCTTTATGACCACAAGAAATAAGAATTAAGGTTGTAAGGAATAGTTTTTCGATTTCCAGATTCAAACAGATTTTCTGGTTATCTCTAACTATCCCTAGTGTATTGGTCAACTTTGGGTGCTGTAACAAAATACAACACAGTGGGTGGCTTAAGCAACAGAAATGTATTTTCTCACAGTTTTGTAGGCTGGAAGTCCGAGATCAAGGTGCCAGCATCATCAGGTTCTGGGTAAGGGCCCTCTTCCAGGCTTGCAGACTGCCATCTTCTCACTGTGCCCTCACATGGCAGAGAGAGAGAAAAAGAGATTCATTTCTTCCTCTCCTTATAAGGCCACAGTCCTGTAGGATTAGGGCCCCACTCTTATGACCTCATTTAACCTTAATTACCTCCTAAATACCCTCTCTCCAGATATAGTCACATTGAGATTTAGGGATTCAACATATGAATTTGGGGAATGTACAATTCAGTCCATAGCACCTAGCAAATTAGTTAACTAGATACCAGTAGTTATCTATAGTGTTAACTCATTATTGCAACAATAATTAATATTTAGTTTTGAGAAGAATGCTTTTCCAGCTCTGTGGATTCCAATTATTGGTCTAGGTATATCTAGTTAGCTCAAACTAAATAAATAGTACCACTACTTATCTATAATACTCATTTATTATTATCACAAGAAATGCAAGTTATATATGAGAATAATGTCTTTATTAACACCCAGGTATTGATTCTGATTATTTCTAGTTATATTTATTAACTCATCACCTAGGTACTGCTATGTAACGATATTACTCACTCATTATTCCACAAGTAATAAGAATTTGGATTTTTAAAAAAATGGGTTTTCCAGGTTCTGGGCTTCTAAACATTTTGCTATTTATCTCTAATTATTTCTAGTTGACTAGTTCCCTAAGTACCCTTGCTTATCTGTACTAATAACTCATTATGCAAAAGAGAAATAAGAAAGAGTTGAGAAGAATGTTTCCAAGTTCCTGGATTCAACTAATTATTTTAATTATCACAAGCTGTCTGTAGTTTACTCATTCCCTAGATATTCATGAGTTATCTACAGTAATAATGCATTGTGCGAACAAGAAATATGATTCATTAAAATGCTAGACACAAAAGGAAGGAAAGGAGGGAGGGAGGGAGGAAAGAGGAAAAAGGAAAGAAGTCCCACTCCATGCCTGTATTTGATCTCAGACTGAATTAAACCAACTCAGAATGTCCTCAAAATAATTGTGAAATACTGTTTTGTTACAGCATCACTGAGCTTCTTAAATGAGAGTCTTTATAATCTCAAAAATGTTAGTTTTCTTTTTCTTTTTCTTTCCTTTACCCCCACCCGCCCTGCCCCTTAAAGTTGAGTCCTCATGATGTGCTTATATCCAATGTCACAGTGTTAGGACAAAAAGTAGAAAACTGTATGGCAGGGGCACCATGAGGCAAAATAAATTAAAGAGGTGTCTTAAAATTTAACTAACTATGACCCCTAGCCACTTAATTTTATTTTATTTTTTAGCAAAAATAAAACACTCAGTAGAGGCCACACATGAGAACACATCCTGTGCTCAACAAACCTTAGGGAAAAGGCTCTCAGCAAGTTCAATGTGCTACTCTCCTGTCTTATTTTCATTGAAATAAAAATCTCAAATCAAGAAAAAGAAAGAAATATGATTCATTAGAGTTGAGAAGAATGTTTGATTTTTTGATACTGGTTCTATATATAGTCTCAGTTCTAAGTTCTGTAGTTCTAAGGCAATGATCCTGCAAGGAATTAGAACATAGTATTATAACTCCCTATTTCAGCTTCCCAGATCCAAATGCTTGTTCTAATTATATCCAGTTACCTGTAGTTAATTAAGGAAATATGTGCACCAGCTATCTATAGCACTTAACTTATTATAACAAGAAATGAGAAGTTAGAGTGGCAAATCATGATTTTTTTAATTCTGGCTTTAAGGTTTTCTCTGGCTATTTCTCTATGACTCTATTTTCTCACCTATAGTACATACTCATTTTTATTTTATTTTAAATTTAGAACTGTGAAGGATGTGTTTTCTAGCTGCAGGACTTCTCTTAATTTTTCTAATTATCTGTAGTTGTCTGCAGTTCAGTAGTTACCTAGGTACAACTAATTATACAGAATTAACTCATTGTGCTAATAAGAAATGAGAAGTTAGTTACGTAAAGATGTTTTCCCTCCCTGACTTCATCTATGTATCTCAGCTATTTCCAATCAACTAGTTTCCTGGGAACAAGTAGTTAGTTATCTTTAGGTACTAACTCATTATTCAAAAAGTAAGTAAGAATGTAGTGTTCAGAGTTGTCATTCAACCAGTATATTTAGTTATATCTAGATATCTCCGATAAATTAGTTACCTAGGTATGACTAATTACGTATTGGACTAATGCACTAAATCAACAACATATAAGAAATTTTTGCAGCTTTACTGAGGTATAATTGACAAATAAAAATTGTACATATTTAAGGTGTACAACACGACATTTTGATATATGTATACACTGTGAAATAATTATCACAATCAAACTAATTAACATATCCATCACCTCACTGAGGAAAATGGTTAATGGACTTCTGTGGTCAGCACCGAAGGACGTGTTCACTTGGTGAACTTGCAAACGAGTTAACCAAGAAATGTCAAGGATTGCAAACAATCCTTGACAACGCCTGAAGTTGTGAGAACAATTTCTTGGGATGTTCCCAGGAGGCGCATTATAGATAACCAAGTGCTTGAGAAGAGAAGTAACGGCCTTCTGCTCTTGAGAAAAGTATAACAGAATTTATGCATTAATGCTCATCTCGCATGCACAAGCTTGCTAAATGTAATAAAAGCTGTAACAGCGGCTGGGTCGGTGCTACTTGCCTGAGAGAGCAGTGGCCCCCGCTCTTCACCTGCATCTCGTCTGCTGTGTCTTCCTTCACGTCTCCGATCATTTTAATCAACACCTCACATAGTTAACTTATGGGGGGGTGAAGACTTAAGGTCTATTCTCTTAGCAAATATCAACTACGCAGTACAGTATGATTAACTATAGTCACCATGCTGTACATTAGATCTCCAGAACTTACTCATCTTGCAAGTGTTCCCTTTTTTCTACATCCTCCTAACATTTGTTATCTTCCATCCTTTTGGTAATAGCCATTGTAATAGGTGTGAGGTAATATCTCATTATTGTTTTGATTTGCATTCCCCTGATTAGTGATATTGAGCACCTTTTCAGATACCTGTTGGCATTTTTATAATTCTATTGAGAAATGTCTATTCAGGTCCTTTGCCCATTTCTTAAGCAGGTTATTTACTTTCTTGCTATTGAGTGAGTTCCTTATCTATTTTTGGATATTAATCTTTTATCAAATATATGATTTGCAATTTTTTTCTCATTCCATGTTGGGCGTCTCTGGCGGCCACATGGGACCCCAACAGGTTTTTCCTTTCCATAGAGGGTTGGGGCCAGAGGGATTGCCCTTTTCTCCCCCCCAGAATGCAGGGAAAAATGAGATTCCAAGAGATGGGTGAGCACGCCACTGATCTCCCAGATAGGGAACAAACACATACACATGCAGCGGGGGTTCTGTCAGGCAGTTCCATTTATTGTAACAAAGAAGATCATATTTATATGCTTAGCAGGTGGGGATTTCCAAGCTTAGGCCAATCCTTGAAAAGGTCAAATGTGCACGTGCCTTGCCTCTCTATGCTTAGCCTTCCCGCATAATTTTCCTTGGGCGCCACCTTTTATCTGTTTAGGCCATCTGTTCTTTTTGCTTAGAAAAAGGGCACAGTCCCATAATTCCATAGCTTATCTCTTCACTTTCTTGATTGATTCTTTGGTTGTGCAGTAGCTTTTTAGTTTGATGCAATCCCACTTGTCTATTTTTGTTTTTGTTGCCTATACGTTGGGGGTAATATTCAAAAATTCTTTGCCAAAACCAATGTCAAAAAGCTTCTTCCATAGACAAAAAAAAAAGATAGAAAGAAAAAAGAATCAAAGGCATTGAAGAAAATCTGAGAGAGGTATCAGACAACCTTAAGCACTCGAATATCCGAGCCATGGGTATTCCAGAAGAGGAAGAAAAAGGAGATTGCATTGAAAACATATTCAACAAAATAGTGGCAGAAAACTTCCCAGGTATAGGAAAAATCACAGATCTTCAGATCCAAGAAGCTCAAAGATCTCCAAACGTGGTCAATCCAAAAAGGTCTTCTCCAAGACATGTTATACGCAAATTGGCAAAACTCAAAGACAAAGAGAGAATCTTAAAAGCTGCAAGAGAGAAGCATCAAATCACCTATAACTGAGCCCCAATCAGACTAAAATCAGACTTTTCATCAAAAACCCTAAAAGCCAGAAAGGAATGGGATGATATATTCAAAATACTAAAAGACAGACATTGCCAGCAAAGAATACTCTACCCTGCAAGGCTATCCTTCCGAATTTAGGGGCAAATAGTATATTTCTCAGACAAACAAAAACTGCGGGAGTTCACTACCACACGACCACCCTTACAAGAAATTCTCAAGGGACTACTGGCTTTGGTTCCTGGAAAATAACTACCACTGCCATAAAAACCCAAGAAAAATCAAAACCCACTAGTATAATAAGAATGGCATTCATGAAGAGAAAACAAACAAACAAAAAGGCTATCTACAACCCAAGGAACCAACAAATACAGAAAACAAACAGTACATCAGAAAGCAAGAAACAAAAGACACATAAGACAACTAAACAGTAATCAATAAAATGCTAGGAATAAATCAAAACTTTTCAATAACAACTCTTAATGTAAAAGGCTTAAATTCCCCAATCAAAAGACACAGACTGGCTGACTGGATTAAAATGGAGGACCCAACTATATGCTGCCTTCAAGAGACCCACCTCACCCATAAAGACTCACGTAGACTAAGAGTGAAAGGATGGAAAAAGATTTATCATGCAAACAGAAAAGAAAAATGAGCTGGAGTAGCTATTCTTATATCTGATAAAATAGACTTTAAATTAAAAACCATAAAAGAGACAATGAGGGACAGACACTACATAATGAGAAAAGGATTGATCCATCAAGAAGACATAACAATCATAAATATGTACACATCCAATGTTGGAGCAGCCAGATTTATAAAACAAACTCTATTAGACCTAAAGAAGGAAATAGACACTAATACCATAATAGCAGGGGACCTGAACACCCCACTGTCAATATTGGACAGATCATGTAGGCAAAGAATCAGCAGAGAAACACAAGATCTAAACAATACTCTAGACCAATTGGACTTGCCAGGTATCTACAGAACATTCCATCCAACAACCTCAAAATATTCATTCTTCTCATCAGCACATGGATCATTCTCCAGGATAGATCACATATTAGGTCACAAATCAAGTCTCAACAAATCTGAAAAAATTGGAATTATCCCATGTATTTTCTCAGACAACAATAGATTAAAATTGGAAATCAATAACAAACAAAATTCTGGAAACTATACAAACACATGGAAATTAAACAGCTTTCTACTTAATGACATATGGGTCCAAGAAGAAATCAAGCAGGAAATCAAAAAATTTATTGAAACTAATGAAAATAATGACACATCATATCAAAACCTGTGGGATACTGCAAAAGCAGTACTAAAGGGGAAATTTATCACATTAAATGCTCACTTCAGAAGAATGGAAAGATGGCAAGTGAACAACCTAACACTTCACATTAAAGAACTATTAAAACAAGAACAATCCAAACCTAAAGTTAACAGATGGAAAGAAATCATTAAGATCAGAGCAGAACTTAATGAAATTGAAACCCAATAAATGATACAAAAGATCAATGAATCAAAAAGTTGGTTTTTCGAAAAGATAAATAAAATTGACAAACCATTAGCATGGCTAACAAAAAAAAAGAACAGAGAAGATTCAAATAACAAAAATTAGAAATGATAAAGGTGATATTACAACTGATTCATCTGAAATACAAGGAATCATTCAAGACTACTATAAACAACTATACACCAACAAATTTGAAAATCTGGAGGAAATGGATAAATTTCTGGACACACACAAGCTCCCAAAACTGAGCCATGAAGACATAGAAAATCTGATCAGACCAATAACAATAAAGGAGATTGAAGCTGTTATCAGAAGGCTCCCAACAAAGAAAATCCCAGGACCAGATGGACTCACAGAAGAATTTTACCAAACATTCAAAGAAGAATTGACACCAATTCTTTACAAACTATTCCAAAAGATTGAAACAGATGCAAATCTCCCAAACTCATTCTATGAAGCAAACATCATCCTGATACCAAAACCAGGTAAAGATATAACCAAAAAAGAAAACTATAGGCCCATATCCTTGATGAATATAGATACAAAAATCCTCACTAAAATACTAGCAAACAGAATATAGCTACAAATACGTAAAATTCTTCACCACAATCAAGTGGGATTCATCCCAGGGATGCAAGGTTGGTTCAACATACACAAATCAATAAATAGGATATACCATATTAATAAAGTCAAACACAAGGAACATAATGGTCATCTCTATAGATTCTGCAAAAGCATTTGATAAAATTCAACATTCATTCATGAAAATGACCCTCTATAAGCTGGGTATAGATGGAAGTATCTCAACATAATTAAAGCCATATATGATAAACCCACTGCCAATATCAAGGATGCCCACTCTCACCACTCCTATTTAACATAATGTTGGAAGTACTAGCCAGAGCAATCAGAGAAGAGAAGGAAATAAATGGCATCCAGATTGGAAAAGATGAAGTCAAACTGTCCCTGTTTGTAGATGACATGATCCTATATATCGAACAGCCTAAAGCCTCCACTAAAAAACTCTTGGAGTTGATAAACGATTTCAGCATAGTAGCAGGATACAAAATCAACATACACAAATCAGTAGCATTTCTATTCTCCAATTGCGAACATGCAGAAAGAGAAATAAAGAAAGCCTGCCCATTTACAATAGCCACCAAAAAAATAAAATACTTAGGAATTGAGTTAACCAAGGAGGTGAAAAATCTCTATAATGAGAACTACAAACCACTGCTGAGAGAAAGTAGAGAGGATACAAGAAGATGGAAAGATATCCCATGCTCTTGGATTGGAAGAATCAACATAGTGAAAATGTACATACTACCCAAAGTGATCTACAGATGCAATGCAATCCCCATCAAAATTCCAATGACATTTTTCTCAGAAATGGAAAGAACTATCCAGACATTTATATGGAATAACAAAAGACCACGTGTAGCCAAAGCAACGCTGAGCAAAAAAAATAAAGCTGGAGGCATAACACTACCTGACTTTAAACTATACTACAAAGCTATAATAACCAAAACAGTATGGTACTGGCATAAAAAAAGACACACTGATCAAAGGAATAGAATAGAGAATCCAGAAGTCAACCCACACACCTACAGCCATCTGATCTTTGACAAAGGCACCAAGCCTATACACTGGGGAAGAGACTGCCTCTTTAGTAAACGGTGCTGGGAGAACTGGATATCCATATGCAGGAGAATGAAAGTAGACCCATACCTTTCACCATACACTAAAGTCAACTCAAAATGGATTAAAGAATTAAATATACACCTTGAAACAATAAAACTTCTTAAAGAAAACATAGGAGAAACACTTCAGGAAGTAGGACTGGACACAGACTTCATGAATATGACCCCAAAAGCGTGAGCAACCAAGGGAAAATTAAACAAATGGGATTATATCAAACTAAAAAGCTTCTGCACAGCAAAAGAAACAATTAACAGAGTTAAACGACAACCAACAGAGTGGGAGAAAATATTTGCAAAATATACATCTGACAAAGGATTAATATCCAGAATATACAAGGAACTCAAACAACTTTACAAGAACAAAACAACCCAATTAAAAAATGGGCAAAAGGGCTAAATAGGAATTTCTCTAAGGAAGATATACAAATAGCTAACAGACATATAAAAAACTGCTCAACATCACTCAGCATCCGGGAAATGCAAATCAAAACTACACTGAGATACCATCTTACCCCGGTTAGGATGGCTAAAATCCAAAAGACTCTGAACGATAAATGCTGGCGAGGTTGTGGAGAAAAAGGAACTCTCATACATTGTTGGTGGGACTGCAAAATGGTGCAGCCTCTATGGAAAATGGTATGGAGGTTCCTCAAACAATTACAAATAGATCTATCGTATGACCCAGCTATTCCACTGCTGGATATATACCCAATAGAATGGAAATCATCGTGCTGCAGGGACAGCTGTATTCCCATGTTTATTGCAGTGCTATTTACAATAGGCAAGAGTTAGAACCAGCCTAAATGCCCATCACTGGATGAGTGGATAAGGAAAATGTGGTATATATACACAATGAATACTACTCTGCTAGAAAAAAAACTGAAATACTACCATTCGCAGCAACATGGATGGACTTAGAGAAAATTATATTAAGTGAAATAAGCCAGGCACAGAAAGAGAAATACCACATGCTCTCACTTATTTTGGGGAGCTAATAAAAATAAATAAATATACAAACAAATAAATGGGGGTGGGGGGGTGAAAACACAACAATCACAACAATTCCTTGAACTTGTTAAGACAAGTGTACAGATATGATGTTAATGGGGGGAGGGGAGAGGGGGAAAGGAGGAATTGGTAAAGGGACATGAAAATCAACTACACTGTATACTGATAAATTTTTTAAAAATTGTTTTTTCCTTCCTGTACTCAACCTTTTTTCAAAATGTAATACATGATAGCATAGACAATTCAGAAAATACAGAAAGCAAAAAAATTAAAATTAAAATCACCCATAACCCACTAATATTTTGACTGTCTTTGATCTTTCACTTTTAAAAAAACATAATCAAAATCATAGTGTGCACACAATTCACTATTTCCTTTTTCTTATACAATGAGCATTTTTTGTATTTCATGCTTTGAAAACATTTACTGGCAGCATAATATGGATGCACCATAATTTAATCATTCTCCCTGTGTTGGTCACTTAGACATTTCCAGTTTTTTTTTTTCCCCCCAAATATAAATAGCAATTCAATGAATGTCCTGGAACATGAATTTTACTCATATTTGTCTATTTTGTTATCCTTATATAAGGGATATTACCGGGTCAAAGTTTAAACTTGAGATTTTTATAGTCTCTTCTGCTTGTTTTAATGAAAGTAGATAAGTTTATTAAAGAAAATTTTAGAAATATAGAGAAGTATCAAGAATCAAATATAATAACCTAAAATCCTATCACCTAGAGATAAATACTATTAATAATTTAGCATACTTCCTTTAAGTCTTTTATCTATAAATATTTACAGATACTTTTTAGTCAAAATTGGAATAATATTGCTTCCAATTTTCCACTCTGCTTTTTTTGCTTTATATTTTACTGTGAACATCTTTAACGCCATTAGTCTTCGAAAAAATTTAAGGACTACATATGATTCTGCTATATGGATTATACTGTAGTTTTTATTTTCTAACTGCTAAAACTTTAGGTTGTTCAAATTTTAGCTATTATGAGAACACAAAGATGAAAATCTTTTTCCTTATATCTTTGGGCATATCTATTTCCTTATAATAAATTATAAAAGTAGAATTACCAAGTAAAACGTTATATATTTTCTCTTTCTCTCTCTCTGTGTGTAGATATCCAACAAATGGGGAGAGAGAGAGATACAGCTATATTATCTGTGTATAAAAATATATATATAGTTAATCCTTGAACAACGTGGCCATTAGGGACAGCGACCCCTGCACAGTAGAAAACCTGTGTATAACCTAACTCCCCCAAAACTTAACTACTTAACTACTACTTAAGTACATCTTGTGCTTTCACCCAGGTTGTGAGTACGCTCCACTGCCTGCCTCACATGGAACGTGGCGGCACCACTTCATTACTTAGGTAACAGTTAAGTACTTAACTACATAACTACTAATAGCCTACAATTAGGGAGGCTACTTAACTGTTTGGTTAGGTATGTCATACATTTGCAACATACCTAACCAAAAATTTTCCAATATATTTATGGAGAAAAATCTACATAAAAGTGGGCCCACCCAGTTCAAATCCATGTTGTTCAAGAGTGAACTGTATAACTTTTTATTATGAATATTTCAAATATATACAAAAGTAGACTAGTACAATAAATAATATAATAAACTCTATGCATCCATCACTTACTTTAATAATTATCAACATTTTACCCATTTCGTTTTAGCAATCCTCTCATCTTTATTTTTGCTGGAGTATTTGAAGCAAGATCTAGACATTAATGATTTCAACAGTAAATACTTCTATATGTACTTCACTATTATCACACCTAAAAAATATCATTTGTATTATCTAGTATCTCATCCACATTCAAATATCCTGATTATCTAAAGACGTCATTTTAAAGATGGATTTCTATGAAAAATTGTTAAGGCTTTTGATACTCATTAACACATACTATATACCAGATACGATGTTGGTTATTTGGGATACCAAAATGAATAAGACATTTCTTATCCTCTTACAGTCTATTCTCAGTATAGAAGTCAGAAGGATCCTTTGAAAATATATCAGATTATGTCATTCTCTGCTTGAAAACACCCCATTGGCTCCCATCTTTCTCAGAGCAAAAGCCAAAGTCCTTGCAATGGCATACAGGTTCTGATCCCCCCATCCATACCTCTGTGACTTCATTTTCCACCCCGCTTCACCTAGCTCACTGGCTCCAGCTACCAAGGCCTTGCTGATGTTTCATGAACAAACCAGAACTCCTCCCTTACAGCAGTTTCCCTTGCAGCTTCCTACCAGGAAGGGTCTTCTTTTCCAGATATCCACACGATGACTTCCTCACCTTCAGATTTTGCCCAAATGATAACCTCTCAGTGAAGCTTTGCTTGCCCAACTTATTTACCCCTTGTCACCCCACTTTACCTGCTTTATTTTTCTCCATGAAACTTGTTACCTTCTGATATCCACATACAAAAGAATGAAACTGAACTCATCTTACACCGTTCACAAAAATAAACTCAAAATGGATTAAAGACTTAAATGTAAGGCCTGAAACCATAAAACTCCTAGAAGAAGACGGGGAAATCTTCTTGACACTGGCCTTGGCAATGATTTCTTGGATATGACACCAAAAGCACGGGCAACAAAAGCAAAAGTAGACAAGTGGGACTTAAGCAAACTAAAAAGCTTCTGCACAACAAAGGAAACAACCAACAAAATAAAAAGGCAGCTTACAGAATGAGAGAAAACATTTGCAAACCATATATTTGATAAAGATTAATATCCAAAATATATAAGGAACTACTATAACTGAATAGCGGGAAAAAAAATCAACCAAATGATCCAATTAAAGAATACGCAAAGGAACTGAATAGATATTTCCCCAAAGATGACATAGAAATGGTCAATAGGTATATGAAAAGGTGCCCAGCATCACCAATCACCAGAGAGACTTGCTTTGCGTCAGTGCAAATCAAAACCACAATGATATATCACTTCACACTTGTTAGGATGGCTATTATCCAAAAATGGCTTATTAACTCTGTTAATTGTTTCTTTTGCTGTGCAGAAGCTCTTTAGTTTGATATAATCCCATTTGTTTATTTTTCCTTTGGTTGCTCGTGCTTTTGGGGTCGTATTCATGAAGTCTGTGTCCAGTCCTATTTCCTGAAGTGTCTCTCCTATGTTTTCTTTAAGAAGTTTTATTGTTTCAGGGTGTATGTTTAATTCTTTAATCCATTTTGAGTTGACTTTAGTGTATGGTGAAAGGTATGGGTCTAGTTTCATTCTCCTGCATATTGATATCCAGTTCTCCCAGCACCATTTGCTAAAGAGGCAGTCTCTTCCCCAGTGTATAGGCTTGGTGCCTCTGTCAAAGATCAGATGGCTGTAGGTGTGTGGGTTGATTTCTGGATTCTCTATTCTATTCCATGGGAGAAAATATTTGCAAAATATACATCTGACAAAGGATTAATATCCAGAATATACAAGGAACTCAAACAACTTTACAAGAAGAAAACAAGCAACCCAATTAAAAAATGGGCAAAAGAGCTAAGTAGCCATTTCTCTAAGGAAGATATACAAATGGCCAACAGACATATGAAAAAATGCTCAACATCACTCAGCATCCGGGAAATGCAAATCAAAACTACACTGAGATACCATCTCACCCCATTTAGGATGGCTAAAATCCAAAAGACTCTGAACGATAAATGCTGGCGAGGTTGCGGAGAAAAAGGAACTCTTATACATTGTTGGTGGGACTGCAAAATGGTGCAGCCTCTATGGAAAATGGTATGAAGGTTCCTCAAACAATTGCAGATAGATCTACCATACGACCCAGCTATCCCACTGCTGGGAATATACCCAGAGGAATGGAAATCATCAAGTCGAAGGTATACCTGTTCCCCAATGTTCATCGCAGCACTCTTTACAATAGCCAAGAGTTGGAACCAGCCCAAATGTCCATCATCAGATGAGTGGATACGGAAAATGTGGTACATCTACACAATGGAATACTACTCAGCTATAAAAACGAATGAAATACTGCCATTTGCAAAGACATGGATGGACCTAGAGAGAATTATATTAAGTGAAACAAGTCAGGCACAGAAAGAGAAATATCACATGTTCTCACTTATTGGTGGGAGCTAAAAATAAATAAATTCACACACACACCAAAAAAAAAAACTGAGTTGGGGGAAGAAGACATAACAATTGCAATTCCTTGAAGTTGATTTGAGGAGCATACAGAAAGGACATTGTTGGGAGGGAGCGGGGAGAGGGAGGAGGGAGGGAGGTTTCGGTAATTGGCCACAATAATATCGACAAAATAAAATAAAATAAAATAAAAATAATAAAATAAAATTTCATGTGTTACATGTAAGTCTTTAATCCATTTTGAGTTTATTTTTATATATGTTGTGAGATAAAAGTCCAATTTTATTCTTCTGCATGTGGATATTCAGTTTCCCCAGCACAATTCATTGAAGAGACTGTCTTTCACCATTATGCATTCTTGGCACCTTTGTTGCAGCTCAGTTGATGGTAAATGTGTGGGCATATATTCTGTTCCATTGGCCTATATGTCTGTTTTTATGCCAGTACCATGCTGTTTTTATTACTATAATTTGTAATATAATTTGAAATCAGGTAGTGTGATGCCTCTGGCTTTGTTCTTTTTGCTCAAGATTGCTTTCACTATTTGGGGTCTTTTGTGATTTCATACAAATTTTAGAACTGTTTTTCCTATTTCTGTGAAAAATGCCATTGGAATTTTGACAGGCATTGCAATGAATATGTAGATTTTTGTGGGTAGTATGGATATTTTTGCAATATTAATTCTTTTGATCCATGAACACAAGATATTTTTCCATTTATTTGTGTCTTCAATTTCTTTCATCAATAATTTATAGTTTTCAGTGTACAGATCTTTCACCTTCTTGGTTAAATTTATTCCTAAGTATTTTATTTTTTTATGCTATTGTAAATGGGCTTGTTTTCTTAATTTCTTTTTCAGATCGTTCACTGTTAGTGTATAGAAATGCTACTGATATTTGTATGTTGGTTTGTTTGGTATCCTGCAACCTTACTAAATTCATTTATTACTTCCAAGAGATTTTTGGTGGAGTCTATAGGGTATGTTATACATAAGACTGCATCATCTGCAAACAGACAATTTTACTTCTTTTCCTATTTTATTGCCTTTTATTTCCTTTTCTTGCCCAAATGCTCTGGCTAAGACTTCCAATATTTTGTTGAGTAGAGGTGGCAAGAGTAGGCATCCTTGTCTTGTTTCTGATCTTAGAGGAAAGCTTTTTACCACTGAGTATAATGTTAGCTGTGGGCTTGTCATATATGGCCTTTACTGTGTTGAGATACATTATATCTATTTGCAATTGTTGACAGTTTTTATGATGAAATTCTGTCAAATGCTTTTTCTGCATCTACCGAGGTGACCATATGATTTTTATCTTTTATTCTGTCAATATGGTGCATCATACTTACTGATTTGTGTATGTTGAATTATCCTTATATACCTGGGATAAATCCCACTTGATCATGGCGTATAATACTTTTGTGCTGTTGAATTCAGTTTGCTAGTATCTTGTTGAATGTTTTTGCATGTCTGTTCATCGGAGATATTGACCTGTAATTTTCTTTTCTTGTAGAGTGCTTGTCGGCTTTGACATTGGGGTAATGCTGGCCTCATAAAATGAGCTTGGAAGTGTTCCTATACATGTAACCCTCCTCGCTGATTCCCTTCTCTTCGAGGAGTTCACTTGCCCTCCCTTCTCTTCCAAATGGTTGCACTTGGGAGCCTTAGCTTTTGATGCTGACATCCTCACCCAAAGTTTGTGTGTGCTACTGCCACCTTGTGGTCATATCTTTTTTCTTGATCGGCCCAGAAATCCCTTGAACAACTCATTTTCTAGGTAGCTCTAGTTAACAAATAACCTAGATCCCACTGGATAGCTGTACAATTAACTCATTATTAGAACAAGGAAATAAGAATTGAGACATGAGATTATTGTTGTCTTCAGCTTGCCGATTTGGAGTGGTTATGCTAGTTATCACCAGCTATCTATAGTTAATTCATCATCTATGTCCCTCTACATATCTAACTCATTATTTCAAAAAATATACAAGAGTTTAGATTTGACAGGAATGTCTTTTTTAGCTTCCCGACATTAACAAGAATTAGCAGTTATCTCTAGATATCTCCTGTAGACTAGTTACGTATGTACCACTATTTACCTCAGATTTATGAGTTCTTTCAACATGAAATTAGGTTAGATTGAGAAGGACATGTTTTGCAACTCAAGATTCAACTGCTTTTACAAGTATTCTTTAGGTATTTAATTACCTAAGTACCATTATTTATCTGTATTATTAACTTGTTAATCTATAAGGAAAAAAAGAATTTAGAGTCCAGAAGAACCTGCATTTCAGCTCCTAACTTCAACTACTTTTTCTACATATATCTATCTATCTCTAAGTAACTACACACCTAGAGCCACTATTTATAGCACAAAACCATGACTCCAGCAAGAATTAAGCCTAATATTGTTTTAAAAATATACATAACATAAAATGTACCATTTTAACCATTTTTAAGTGTACAATTCAATGGCATTAATTACATGAACATTGTTGTGCAACCATCACCACCATTCATCTCCAGAACTTTTTCACTTTCCCCAAATGAAACTCCACACCCACTAAACAGTAAGTCCCTGATACTCCCTCCCTCAGCTTCTAGGAACCACCATTCTACTTTCTGTCTTTAGGAATTTGACTGCTCTACAATGGGATTATACAGTATTTGTCCTTTTGTGTCTGGCTTATTTCTCTTAGCATGTCTTCAAGGTTCATCCATGTTGTAGTATGCAACAGAATTTCATTCATTTTTAAGGCTGATTAATATTTCATTCTATGTACATATCACATTGTGTTTATCCATTCATCCATCAAGGGATACATGGGTTGCTTTCACCATTGGCTATTGTGAATAATGCTGCTATGAACATGGGTGTACAAGTATATGTTCAAGTCCCTGCTTTCAATTCTTTTGGGTATACACCTAGGAATGGAATTTCTGGATCATATGATAATTCCATGTTTAAGTTTTTGAGGAACCACCATACTGTTTTCTACAGCAGCTGCACCATTTCACATTCGGTGTTCCAGTTTTTCCACATCCTCACTAACTCTTGCTATTTTCTGTTTTGTTGATAATGGCCATGCTAATAGGTGTGAGGCAGTATCTCACTGTGGATTTGATTAAGACTAACATTTTAAGAAGATGTTTTTAGCCCTCTAGCTTCAAATATTTTTTCTGCTATTATATGGTAATCTCTATTTAAATCTTACCTAAGTAAATCTCGTTATCTGCACTACCAATTGAATATTCAAAACTAAGAAATGAGCATTGAGAAGAATGTGTTTTCCAGCTTCCTAGATTCAAATAATTATTCTAGATATCTGGCTACTATACTTATCTATAATACTGATGCATCATTTCAGTGAGAAATAAGAACTTTAAAAGATTGTGGCTTCCACAGTCTGGCTATACCTATTTATCTGTAGTTGTTTGTAGTTAGCTAGTTACTGAGTTTTCAGTAGTTATCCATAGTACTAAATTTTTATTCCCATAAGAGATAAGAATTGGGGTAGTGAAAAATGGCTTTTCAGCCTCTGGATTCGAACAGACATCCTATCCCTTAGCTATCCCTCTCTCTTCTGAAGCTAGGACATCCATCTTCTCCTGCCCTCAGACAGCAGAACTCCAGGTTCTTAAGCCTTTGGACTCCAAAACTTATACAAGTGGCCCTCCTTTCTCAGTCCTCCAGCTCAGACTGAGAGTTATACCATTGGCTCCTTTGTCCTCAGGCCTTTGGATTCACATTGAATTATACCACCTGTTTCTCTGGCTCTCCAGCTTGCAGATGGCAGGTTGTGGAACTTCTTAGACTCCATAATCATGTGAGCCAACTCCCATAATAAATCTCTTTTTATATATTTATATACATCCTATTGGTTCTGTTTCTCTGGAGAATCCTGACTAATACACCTAGTACCAATAGTTATCTAAATTCTAACTCATTATTATAATAATAATTAATATTTAGTGGTGAGAAGAATCATTTTTCAGATTTCGGTCTTCAAATTAATGTTGTTGGTATATCTAGTTACTTCTAAATAAATAAATAGGGAGCTCCACTTATCAATAATATTAACACTTTATCATAAAAAATTAGATTTGAGAGTAATGTTTTATTCTTATTTATTATTCTTGTTTATTATTTAAGACTATTGTTTATATTAATAATAATTAACATTATAATTTTTATAAATAACCTACTATTTTATTCTTTATTAAATTTCTGTTCTCAAATATTTATTCTGGTTATATCTTACTACCTGGTATCACTACATAACCATACTAGTCACTCATTTTTCCACAAGTAATAAGACTTTAGATTTGAAAAAATGTGTCTCCAGGTTTTGGGCTTCTACAAGTTTTTCTGCTTCTCTCTACTCATTTCTACTCATCTAGATCCCTAGGGACACCTAGTTATTTGTAGTATTAGTCCATCACTCCAACGAGAAATAAGGTAGAGTTGAGAAAAATATGTTTTCAACTCCCTGGATTCAACTAATTTTTCTACTTATCACAAATGATCTGTAGTTTATTCATTTCCTAGGTACTACCAATTATCTATAGTATTAACTCATTATGCCAATACAAAATAGCATTTCAGAGTTAAAAAAAATATTTTGGGGCTTCCTGGCTTACACTAGTCATTTTAGTTATCTCCAAATATCTCTACATGTCTAGTTTTTTTAGGTACCAACACTTATCTCTAGATCTAAGGAAAATTTCCAGCAAGGAGCAAGAACATAGTATTATATGACTATGTTTTTCACCCTTCAGGCTTGAAACACTTGTTTTAATCCTCTCCAGTTACTTCTAGGTAAGTGATAAAATAGACATCATCAGCTATTTATAGTACTAACTCATTATCATAATAGGAAACAAGAAGTTAGAGTTGTAAATTGTGATTTTTCAACTTCATGGCTTCAATTTTTCTGCTTATTTCCTAGTCAAATCTATTTCACTACTGACATAGGCACCACCAGGTGTCCATAGTAAACTCATTATTTCACACAAAAAATAGGGATTTGGATTTGTGAAGATTGTGCTTTCAAGCTTCTAGGCTTCTCTGTTTTTCTAATTATCTTCAGTTCAGTAGTTACCTAGGTACCAATAGTTATACAGAACTACCCTATTATGCTAAGAAGACATAAAAAGTTATTTATGAGAAGAATGTTTTCTCAACTCTCCAGCTTCATTTCCATATCAATAGTTATATCCAATTAACTAGTTTCCTGGGTACAAGTAGTTTTATATAGTACTAACTCATTATTCCAACAATAGATAGGACTGTAGGATCGAGAAGAATATGTATTCAGCTTACTGGATTGACCCACTTTTCTTCAGCAAGAAAAAAGAATTTAGAGTTGAAAAGAATGTGATTCACAGCTTCCTGCCTTCAACTAGGTAGTCTTGTTTTCTCTGGTTATTTCTAGTTAAGTAATTAATTACAAAGGCATAATCGAACGTATATTAGGTACTAGTAGTAACTAATTATTCCAAAGATAAAGAGAATTTACAGTTGACAATGTTGTGTTCTATTTGTTTAGATCCCCAGCTTTAACTAATTTTTCTACTCACGTTTAGTCATCCATAGTTAACCAAATGACTACTACTAGTTATCTGTAGTAATAATACATTCAAAAAGTTTTAGAAAAGAGAAATACTTTTTTGTTGTTTTGGGGGGCAGCAGGTAGTTTTCCGGTTATTTCTAATTATTTATATTTATCAATATCTAGTTAAATGTTTACCTATGTATCACTAGCGATCTAGTACCTTACTTCAAGTACCTCCAAGAAGAGATAAGAAGTTGTACTTAAGAAACATGTATTTTTCAACATCCTAGCTCCAATTAGTTTCTAGTTATTTCCAGTTATTTCTAGATAAGTAGTTACCTAGGTAACACTAGTTATATAAAATACTACTGCATTACTTCAATGAGAAATAAAAAGTTATGTTGAAAAAATGTGTTTTTTAGCTTCCTGCCTTCAACTAGTCATTCAGGTTATATCCGGTTATTTCTATATAAAATTTATCTCACTATTCTAGCTATTCACAGCACTATTTTCACATTCCAAAAATAAAAATAAAAATAAAGATTTTAGAGATAAAAAGCATCTATTTTTCAGCTTTGGGGCTTTAGGTAGTTTTCCGGCTAATTCTAATTATCTCTAGTTAAATATTTACATAGCTACTACTAGTTATCTATATTTCCAATACCTTCTGTCAAGAAGAAATAAAATTTAAATTTAAGAAGAATGAGTTTCCAACATTCTAGCTCCAAATATGTTTTCTGTTTATTTCTAGTATCTCTAGATAAGTACTTACCTAGATATCACATATTATCTATATTACTAACAAGTTTTTTAAACAAGAACTACGAATTTGGATTTGAGAAAAAATGTGTTTAACAGTATCCTGCCTTCACATACTCACTCTAGTTATATCTAATTATCTCTATGTAAGTCTTACGTAGGTATCTCTATTTATAGCACTACTTCCACATTACGAAAGCTATAAATATTTAGATGTGAGAAGAATGGGTTTTTCAAAATCTTAAATTCAACCAGTACATCTAGTTGTATCTAGTTACCTCTGATAAATTGTTACCTAGGTGTGACTAATTACATGTTGGGCTAATTTATTAATTCGAGATATGAAAATTCAGATGTGAGAAAAATTTGTTTTCTTTTTCCTCGCCTCAAGCCATGATTGCTTTATATCTCCAGTTAAGTAGGTAGTTATCTAGTTATTAGTAGTTATCTCTAGTATTAACTCATTTTTCCAACAAGCAATAAGAAGTTAGTGTGAGAAAAATGTGTTTAGAACTCCCTAGATTTCTTAGTTACATCTAGTCAAGTCTAATAAAGTAGTTAACCTAGGTACTAATATTTATATACAGTATTAACATTTTATTCCAAAATGAAATATGAACTTACAGTTGAGAGAAAGGCGTTTTTCAGTTTGGTGAGCTTAAATTATTTTTCTGGTTTTCTCTAATTATCTCTAATTTTAAAATTACTTAAATTCCACTAGATAGCTCTTCAATCAACTCATTCCAAGAATGAAATAAGAATATAGACATGAGATGATTGTGATTTTTCAGCCTCTTGCCTTTGACCAGTTTTTCTAGTTATCACTAGTTGTATTTAGCTAATTATCTAGATACCACTACCTATTTATGGTACTAACTTTTATTTCAATAGGAAATAAGAATTTAAATTTGTGAAGAATGTCCTTTTCTGTTTTCTGACTTCAACCGATATTCCTGGTTATCTCTATCTCATATAAACTACCTAGGTCCCACTGGCCATCTCTTGGACATATGAATTATTTCATCATGAGATAAGAGGTTATACTGAGAAGGGTGTATTTTCCAATTCATGGTTTCAACTAGGTATTCTAATACTCTTTCGTTTATTAGTTACCTAAGTACCATTATTCATCTACAGTACTAACCCGTTAATCCAACAGGAAAAATGAATGTAGAGTCTAGAAGAAACTTTATTTCAGCTTCTTACCTCAACTACTTATTCTAGATATCTTTAGCCCTCTCTATGTAACTAACACCTAGGTGTCAGTATTTATCTATAATATCAACATCCTATTCCAACAAGAATTCAGACTAACATTTGAGAAGAATTTTTGTAGCCTTCTGGCTTCAACTATTTGTTCTGCTTTTATCTCGGTATCTCTATTTAACTCCTACCCAACTTCATTTAGTTATCTACATTACTAACTCCAGCTTAAAATAAAAATGAGAATTGAGAATTGAGAAAAGTGTGTTTTCCAGCTTCCCAAATTCAAAGTTTCTCTAGATATCTAGAAAACTGGCTATCCCTAATTATCTATACTACTGATACATTATTTCCACCAGAAATAAGAATTTTTTGTTGAGAAGACTGTGGATCCACATTCTTGCTTCAACTAGTTATCTGTAGTTAACTAGTTAACCTGTTATTACTAGTTATCCATAGTACAAAGTCATTATTCTAACAAGATAAGATTCATGGTGATGAGGAACAGTTCTTCAACCTCTGGATTCAAATAGATTTTCTGGTTATCTCTAGCTATTCCTAGTAAACTAGTTATCTAGGTATCGATATTTTTCTATAGCATTAACACATGATTGCAGCAACGACTAAACTTAGTGTTAAGAAGAATGCTTTTTACAACTTCCTGGCTCTGAATTATTGTTCTAGGTATACTAATTCCCTCTAATTAAATAAATAAATAGGTACCACTACTTATCAATAATACTGCCTTGTTATTGTCGTAAAAATAAAACACCAAGGTCAAGTTTTGGATCACCGTACTGGCCAGGCACCAATAGATGAATGGATGGATAGATAGATAGATAGATAGATAGATAGATAGATAGATAGATAGATAGATGGATAAAAGTTAGAATTAAGAATAAGTCTTTATTAACTTCCTGGTGTCAAATATTCATTCTGGTAATTTCTAGTCACCTTTATTTAACTAATTACCTACGTAACACTAGATAACTGCACTATTCACTCATTATTCCACTATAGTAAGAATTTAGATGTGAGAAAAAATGTGTTTCCCAGATTTTGGGCCCCTATGTGTTTTTTTATTTATCTTTACTTATGTCTAGTTAACTAGTTCCCTAGGTACCCCCAGTTACCTGTAGTATTAACTCTTCAGCAAGAAATTAGAAGGTAGAGTCTGTTATCTCTAGTTAACTAATTTCATCTTCCTGGATACAACTAATTATTCCAGTTATCACAAGCTATCTGCAGTTTACTTTTTCCCTAGGTATCATATTAACACATTATTACCAACAAGAAATATGTGAGAGCTGAGAAAAGTGATTTTGGCTTCCTGGCTTATGCTGGTCATTTGAGCATAAGATATAACCTACATAGCATAGATGTAACCTACAGTTATGCCTAGATATGTAGGGATATTTTTAGGTATAACTATTTATCTATAGTTCTCAGGCAACATTTCAACAAGGAATGGAATATAATATATAAGACTGTGCTTTTTGATTTTGATTTCAAATACATATTCTAATTATCTCTAGTTAGCTAATTAAAGAAGTATCACCTTGGGCTGGCTAGTTAGCTCAGCTGGTTAGAGCACAGCCTTATAACCCCAAGGTCACAGGCTCGGATCCCCCGTACTGGCCAGCTGCAAAGAAAAATAAATAAGTAAGTAGGTATCACCAGCTATCTATAGTATTAACTCGTTATCCTAACAAGAAATAGGAAGTTAGAGTGGTAAGTCATGATTTTTCAACTTCATGGCTTCAAATATTTTTCCTAATTATTTCTAGTTAACTCAAATTTACTATCAGCCTAGATACCACTAGATATCTATAGTACAAACTTATTTTATCAAGGAAAGACAAGAATTTAGATTTGTTGAGGATTGCTTTCCAGGTTCCAGTCTTCTCTGAATTTTTGTAGTTGTCTCTAGTTCACTAGTTTTCTATGTATCCCTAGTTATATAGAACTAATTCATTATGTTAACAAGAAATATTAAGTTGGTTATGGTAAGAATGTGATCTCCACTCTCTGGCTTCATCTGCATATCTCTAGTGATCACCAATTAATCAGTTACCTGCATCTGAGCAGTTCTGTAGTACTAATTTATTATCCCAACAATAGACAAGAATGTAGTGTTGAGAAGAATTGTTATTCAGCTTCCTAAATTCAACCACTTTTCTTTAGCATCCTGTTTTCAACTCATTATTCTGGATATCACCATTTATCCCTTGGTTATTAATGCCTGAGGAACCACTAGATAGCTATGGCACTAATTTGCTAGTCAAACAAGCAAAGAGAATTTTGAGTTGAAAAAATACTTTTATCTCTGGTTACCTCTAGTTAACTAATTATAAAAGTACAATAATAATAGCATATAGCAGAATAGCTAACATCATTGAACATGTCCTCTGTGTCAGGGATAGTACTCAGAGGATAGGTTCAGGTCCCACATTTCCCAAGCAGGTGACTTTGAGCATGCTAATGTCTCTGTGACTCAATAAGATCACCTGTAAAATGAGGATAATAACAGACCTATGTCCATAGGGTTGTTAAGAGGATTAAATGTGTTAATATAAACAAATCACTTAGACCATTGCCTAAATAACAGTAAGAAACAGTTAGGTGTGAGCTACTGTTATTATCATCTCAATCTTTTTTTGTTTGTTTTTTGACCGGTAAGAGGATCGCAACCCTCTTACAACAGTGTTGTCTGCACCACGCTCAGTCAGTGAGCGCACCAGCCATCCCTACATAGGATCCGAACCTGCAGCATCAGCGCTACCAGCGCCGCACTCTCCTGAGTGAGCCAAAGGGCCAGCTCTTATCATCTCAATCTTGACAACACCCCCATGAGGTAGGTACTATTATTACCTATTTTACACAGAACTGAAACACAGGAAGAAAAAGCAACTCACCAGGTTAACCAGCCAGCAATAGACAAGCAAAGCCATGATGCATATGCCAGCAATCTGGCTCCGGGGTCCCTGCCCTCCTAAATCTGGGACATCACATCTGTAATTCATGCTTATTTTTACTTGGATGAAGCTCAATTAGGTATGTAATGTTTTCAAGAAGTGAATCAATTTAACTAAAAATTTTAAGTAAACACTATTTTGGCTGGTGCCCAGGTAGGCAACACTCACCAAAGGGCACATGAATGGCTGAAGTTTAGAAAGCACTGGAGTAAATCTTGGAAATCTCAGATGTGGGAGATCACATGACTCAAATTTTGACAGATGTCCTAGCTAGGCTAATGCACACCATGATTAACACCACTGTAAGCCTCTCATGTAATAACTGATCTCAGGCCAAAATTCATCACAGAGTATCTAGCAATGAGAGGGGGAATCCTGCAGAACCCAGCAAAAGCCAGCCTGAGGAGGAAACATCTTGGTTAAAGTCAGGGAGAGACTGTGGAGGTGAAATCACTTGACAGCTTTTTCAGAGTGAATTGGTCCTACAGCTGGTTTCATACCCACCCTCTGGGAACATGAGGCAGGAGGAACTTATCCGTATCCGTTAGATCCTTATCCTAACTGTAGGCTAGGTGAGTAGGGTCTACCGTACTTTTAAAGGCCTATGAAAATGGTTTAATTTATTTGATTAAGTGGGTCTGATAACAATGGTGGTTATGAAGGTAAAAATAGGATAAATAATATACATTGTCAAGCACAGGACCCATTATTAAGGAGCTATTCTCAATATTCAGGATACTAACTTGTCCCAAGGCACCTGCAAAACACTTCTTGACGGGAAAAACATAGAGCACCCCTGTTTTAGTCCGTTTTGTGTTGCTATAACAGAAATACCTGAAACTGGGTAATTTATAAAGGAAAGAGGTTTATTTGGCTTACGATTCTGGGACAGTTGCATCTGACACGGGCCTCAGGCTGCTTCTACTCATGGCGGAAAGTGGCAGGCATCTGGCAGGTACAAGCAGATCACATGGCGAGAGGAAGCAAGAGAGAGAGAGAAGGTGCCAGGGTCTTTTTAAGCAACAAGCTCTCCCGGGAACTAATAGAGGGAGAACTCACTCATTAATCCCCCCTCCCCCAGGGAGAGCATTAATCCATTCATGAGGGATCCGCCCCCATGACTCAATCACTTTCCAACACTGCCACATTGGGGATCAGATTTCCACATGAGTTTTGGAGGGGACAACACATCCAAACTCCATCAACCTTCACCCCCCTACCTACCCTGGCTCTTTTTTAATTGACATTTATTAGTGAGGAGCAAGAGCTCAAGAAGATATTCTAGACAAAGAGTGGGAAAGAAAGAAGAGGAGAAGAGAAGGGGAAGGAAGAGGAAAAAAACGACAAGGGGGAGGAGAAGGGGAAAGCGGGAATTAACCCAAGTCTACAACACCCTTCCACCACACCTAACACGTGCGCTTCTGTGGAGGGCCTGCAGCCAGAGCCCGGGCGCGGGGCATGGCATAGCAAAGTTACAGGCTCCACAGTCGCGTCCAGAGCCCAAGAAAGGGCCACGTGCAGTATAAGCTTTCTTGGATGCAGTAAACACTGGGCAGGGTTCCGCAGTTGTACTCTGACGCGGGTCCTGCGCTTGTAGTCTGACGTGGAGTACTTGGAGCTTTCACAAGGGGAGTGCTGGGTTTCTTGCCTCTGTACACCCAGAGTGCTCTGCAAACCCAGCCCCAAGCTCCCGCTCCCGGGGCCCCCTGGAGAGCACAGTGCGTTCAGTTTTCAGTACGTGGTCGCAAAAACCTAGCAAGTAGTTTCCGACCTAACCATTTTATGTTAATTACTACTAGTCTGATTCGCGGACTTTGAGTGCGAACGGAACGGAACCAGAGTCCCACCCATTAGTTGCCAAATTCCCGGTTTCCACTCCCCGCCACAAGTGTGTTCAGAGTGGTGTTCAGAGCCCACAACGCAAAGTGCACTGCCTTCGCTTCAGCATGCCTGGGCTGCTAGGGGCTCCTCGCCTTCTCCAGCTCTATCTCTGCGTCTCTGGCTCTGGAGGAGCACAGGGCACTTGCCATATGCCAACTAGCGTGCATCAGGGCTGGAGGGGAGATGTTCTCCAAGGGCCCCAGGGACTAGCGTGAGGTCTCGCTCCTCTGCCGCTCCCCCTGGCCCATATCGGCTTGCACAATCCAGCACTGCCCCTTCCTCGGTGGGGAGTAGTCAGCTAAACCGCAAGATTTAGCTTCCGTTCCCCACACAAGCACAACCCCTACCAGCGCCCTTCCAGCAAGCACTCTCCTTACTTGATGGCCACGCCTTGGCCGCGTGCCATTCCCAGCAGGTCCGCACCGCCACACACACCGCAACTGGCGACGAGAATGGCAGTCGTCTAATCCGGCTTTGAATCTGCGACAGACAGGCTGTAACCCCCACCAGGCGCTAAAAAGAAGGACCCCAGCGCAGAGTCCGCGAAGGCGCACAGCTTCATCGACAGCACTCAGCACGGCGCCTCCTCACGGGTGCAGCCACGATGACACCCGCTACCGCAGCCTGGGAGGCGATGAGCGGAAAGAACTGCATGGTCAGCGCCTGGCCCGGGACACGGGCTTCTGCGAACTCCAGGAGACGAACTTTCCCAGGGAGAAGGGAGTGGACTGGTCGCTGCTGCGCGGCCTTCGCCTCCCTCCGCCCACACACGCTGGGCTCTAACGCCCTGATCTCTCCCTTTGGCTTTCCTCCTTTCCAGATGCGAAGTCTACCATGACCTCGGAGACTGTGGCGAGAGGAGACGACCAGGAAAATATACTGTCTGAACCTGGCCAGCAAAAGAAGGCCACGTTGCAGGGAGCTCCTGGCCCCATGAACAACGAGAACCACGAGGGTGGAGGCGGCGACCAGGAGCTGGGACGACAGCAGCCGGATGAGCCAGCCCACGGAGCCACCGAGGGTCCGCAACCCCGGGACGCGCAGCATAGCTTCTACCGCAACAAGTTCAGCCGGTTGCAACTGCACAAACTGGAGAGTGTTTTCCAACGCACTCAATACCCCGACGTGTTCACAAGGTAAGCGGCTTGCTCTGTGCTCTCTCCCAGTCTCCTCTCCCCTCCAGAGTCAAAAGTTACCTGGGAGGCTCGAGGCCACTGCAGTCGGCCACTGCAGTCAGCCCGCCCTTGAGCTCCGGGGTGGGGACAATGCCTACTGGGCATCGAGGTAAACATTTTCACGCCGTATGTAAATTAATCAAGTCAGGAAGCTTTGTGAACTTTCAAGAGAAGAGAACGCAACTGAGGTTACCAGAGGTGGGAAAGGGGGAGGTTAAGGGGGGTAAGGGAAGAATTGGTAAAGGGCCATGAAAATTGACTACTTTGTATAATGTTGAATATACTAATTATTCTGATTTGAACATCACACATTGCACACAGGTATTGATATACAATGCTGTATCCCACAGATATCTGCAATCAACTATGTTCCAATTAAAAATAAAAGGAAACTTTGGCTGCACTCTTGTTTATGTAACTAACACTTTATTGAAGTCAGGATTAACATCAGGGTGAGGCGAGTGAGGCCAATAGAGTCAGATCTTGCTTCTATTTAAGAAAAAAAATTTAGGTCCCACTTATGAGTGAGGACGTGGTATATGTAAATTCTTGATAATTTTGTCAACGTGGAATTTCTTCATTAGTCTTGATTTTTTAAATACTGCATTAAAAATTATTGATTTTGAATCCTGAGGGTTTTTTTAGCGCCCACTTAAATTCTGCACACAAAGGAAACCTGTCCCTAAAGCAAGCCTGTAGCTGGGTATTGTAGAAATTATAGCTGGGAGGAGAGAAATTTTAAAACGCGCAAGAAATGTATACCCATATATTTTATTTCATCTGCAAGTCCAAATACTAAACCTTTGCAGTTTTCTCCCTTCAGAAAGAAGCTTACAATATGCATGGATATGACTGAAGCCAGAGTGCAGGTCACTAAACCTGAAAGAAGCGATTTGGCAGGGCAGCCATTCTAAATCCTGCTTCAGGGCTTAGACACCTTTGTCCTGGACGTTGTCACTTTGGTGTGTTTTTGTGGCCTTTTCCATGTTTGTGAAAAATGGGATAAGTAAACCTCAGTTTGTGGAAATTTCCCATTACCAGAGGGAACATGATTTCCTGGTGGAAAAAAAATTTTTAAAGAACCAAACTGCTACTTTTACTGCTTTAAAAAAAAAAAAAAAAACGGAATATAAATAAAGTCTGACTCCTTCTAACACTGGTATCCTTTAGGGAGCACTTCTGTGTAGAGTCACGTTAGGGCTCAGTCTAACCTAGGAAGTATGCAAATTAATGCACTAAGGAGCTAAGTTCTGAGAGGGTTCAACTGTATTAAATTATTTAAAATATTTAAACCAGGCATATACTCTTAGCTAAATGAGCGAATTTATAAATATTCAGGCATTGGGGTAAGGGAATAAATAATTCACACACAGAGAACACACTATATGAGTAATGAATATATGATTAGTTATGCTGAGACCGTTGGGGGGAGATAGCTTAAAAGACCAAGTGCCTAGTTCTCCTGCTGTTGTTTTTAGTCTGTAGTAAGGCAGTGTAGAAAGTGGCAGCCCTACGTTTTAATTTTTTTTGATTCCTTAATGTGTCAGCCTGGAAATGTTGCTAAAATACACACATTTTGGTGGCGGAATGGGGGGAGAAGTTTTGCAAACTGGAAATTCATCTAAAAATTAGAACAAACAAGAATAATTTTGCATAAAGTTCCACTGACCTAATAGGAGTGAAAAGGTTAAAAATGAATTGCATACTCTCTATGTATACCTTGCAGATATGGCACAAATATAATTCTATGAGTGAATATTCTCTTGAAGGATTTCTAACATCCAAGAATTTTTTTTTTTTTTTGTGGTACTATTTTAAAGAGGTGGGTTTTGTGAAATTAGCCTGATGGTGGGAATGGCTCTCAATTCGGACCAGATTCCTACCTGTGTTCATTCGAAATACTTTTTCATTTGCTCAGGCAGTCATGACTAATTTGTAGGTAATGGGATCGAAAGACCATAGAAAATCATAAGGTGTATTAACAGACTATTTTTAAAAACAAAAACAAAATCCTGGAAGAGTTTATTAGCTTTGCTCCACAGTGCTTGTATGAGTGCAGTGATGGAAAGGAGCTATAGATCTGGTGGTGGTGAGTTTTAGTGAATTTGGACACTTTGGCTAAATTTTCCTTAACTCTACAGGCTAAAATACCAAGGCAGTATCCAGGGCATCAGCAACTCTCCTATTCCAGATAGACAAGCCACAAACTCTGGGAACTTCATGACCAAGCCTTCCTTATCAGACCATCTTTTTAGCTCTCAAGAGGTTTAAGAGGATGAATGGCCCCTTAGACATCCTTAGGGAAACCTGTTCAGAAATCCAGCCTGCTCCTATTGATTAGTTACTTCAGACTGAAGATTAGCTTTTTATATAGGGGATCATTCCCCTGAGTATGACTTTTAAAGGGGCCCCCTTTATTCCATGTTCAACTTCCCCCACAACCAGGGCAACAGTATCCCTGATAAGGAGAGAGCAGAGGAAGCTGGACACCTGATGGTCCGATGTCAGGATACTGACATTTCTTCATCCTGTTGCCAGGCATAGTATTAACAGTGGAGATTGCATGCAATTCATCAGCTAGACTTACATCCAAGAGCTGGGGGGAAGAAACCATTAAAGAATATTAAAGATGGGAGGAGAGAGAGAAAGCACTTCTAGTCCCAAACTGAACTGAAGGGAAAGGGTTCAGTGTTAACTTTCCTAAAATATTTTACCAATAAGGAAATAGCTTCCCTCAGTGGAGTTTAATATCTTGATGGCACAAAGAGTTGCATATTCTCTCCTTTTGAAAAGTTCAGTGTATTATTGTGATTGTTGTGTCTTTCTTTCTTTTTTATTTATTTGTTTATTTTCTTAGCTCCCACTTGTGAGTGAGGATTTAGTCACCTCATATTGTACACAGGTATTGATATTCAACTCTGTACCCTACAAATACATATAATCAATTATGTTTCAATTAAAAGAAAAGAGTTGCATGTGGTGTGTTTTTATTATGACATTAATTGTTCAATATACTAAACCAATCCCTTTTTTCCTCTGATTGAAGGTTTGGTTTAAGAATAGGAGAGTCAAGTGGTGCTGATAACACCAAGGTCAAGGGTTCGGATTCCCATACTGGCCAGCCACCGAAAACAAAAACAAAACAAAACAAAATAGGAGGGTCAAGTGGAGGAGATGTCAGAGGGCATTAATGTTCAGAAATATGCCCTTTGTTGCCCTGGGCCATCCTGTGGTTTTAACCTTGGATGGGCCCTATAATGCCATCCTTGTTCTGGAGCTTGATTGGAGAGGGGTTCTTCTGGAGCCACTGTCACCCAGGCCACCAGGCCTCTTCTGCCTTTATCTTCCTTTGGCCTGGCTTCAGCTGGCCTGGAATGGGCCTCTATCATTAGCAGTCATTTTGTAGTTCCTCTTCTAAGGTTCTATGGATTGTATGTGTCCTCCAAAGGTACACGTATTAGAAACTTAATCCCCACTGTGACAGTGATAAGAGGGTGGGAAATCCAATTACGGTGTTTGAAAGGTGGGGCCTTTAAGAGGTGATTAGATCATCAGGACTGTTCCCTTATGAATGGATTCATCCATTCACAGTGTAATGGGCTTGGTTCTGGTAGCTTTAAAAAGAGAGCAAGTGAGGAAATGTGCCCTCTTGCTCAGCCATTCTTACCATGTGATACCCTGCATTGCTGTGGAGAGTCACCACCCAGAAGGCCCTCACCAGATGTGTTCCCTGGACTTTGGACATCCCAGCCTCTGCATTGTAAGAAGTAAATTTTATTTCTTTAATACATTACTTGGTTTCAGGTATTCTGTTATAAGCAACAGAAATGGACTAATACATAAGATATAGTCTTCGTGACAGCTTGTCCAAAGTGTTTTTCCACCACTTTCTAACTGTGCATAGCACAACATCAAGAGCAGTTCACCAAATGCCTGGTAAATGAATTGAATATACTAACAAATTCAATGCCCCATTTTTTTGGTGGGGCATGTTTTTGTATTTTTCAATAAAGAGGTGAATTTTCAATCTGTTTGTTTTTAAGCATCAAATGGATGGGAATTTCTGAGAGAATGCCATTCAAACAGAATGGGGAGGAGGCCTCTTTTCATGAGGTGACATCTCCGAATCACCACTAATAGACCTGTGCACATCACAAAAGTTTTCCAAGTGCCCTTGGTGTGTTTACACGGACCCCCACTTTTTCTCCTCTGCCCTCCATCACTCCATCCTCACCCTCACCCTTTGGGACCATGTACATGTACAAGAGGGGACAGGGTGAGTCCCTAGTCAGAGAACTATGTCTTCAGGCAGAGCAGAGCCCCATCTGTGCTAATATGCACGTTCTGGCCTAACACTGGACTCTAGTGGGAAACTTCCTAAGAGGCTACTCACAGGGCTTTATGAGAAGGCGGCAGCTGATCATTCACCTACTATGTTCCAGGTTCTGTTCACTTCCCCTCCCTTTTTGTGGCGGTCATAGGGGAATAGGAGCCATTCTCACCCAAAGGTCCCATTGCTTCAACGGAAACGTGAGAGGTGCCTCCATCAAAGCCAGAATGAGGCTCTTATCCCTTTTCTTCCCCATTCCAGTGCAGGGGAGCATATTATTGTACCTTCTCCAATTCAAAACAGATAATCACACCTTCAAATGTATTTTATTGCTTTCACCATCCTTAAGAGAACCTAATTTCTGCTAATTAAAAAGAGAAAGGGAATCTTTTGGTTTAGTGCCAAGAAGGAGATGGTCCCCCAAGCAATTATCCAGAATAATCACCTACTGGAAAGAAGCAGTCATTTCTTCATGCTGTTTTCTTCATGTGAAACTCCCAGAGTAGACAACAACAGAAACGAAATGGGGGTGGCGAAGGAGGCCAGGCTCACTTTTTAAAAAGCATTAAGTTCTTCTCAGTAGAACCTTTGCTTTTGAGCAATCTAGCAATTCAAGTCTTCTTTAAGGTAGTTTGCTGTTAATAAAGGCCAAGTAATGACCTGGTCCTGCCCAAGGTTTCCCAGTGGACTGAAGGGATAAAGTGGTGGGAGAATTGAATCATCACAATGCATACAATAGCACAGCGATGCTGAACTCCAAAATACCTGCAGTGTAGCAGTCACACTATATTTACATTGGGAGCAGCAGATCAGTTTCAGAAAAATATCATCCATCAATTAAACTTATTTAAGAAATTTGAATTATATTTTGAGTCAATTCTGTCATTCTGTTTGAATTTCATTTTTAAATTGATTGTAGAGGAGTTCCGGTCAAGATGGCAGAGTAGTCGGTTCTTGGTGTTGCTGTCTCCCACAGAGCGACCAATTTGCAGCTATTGGGGAGCAGCGACAGAGGACCTGAGATCTGCACTGGAGCAGATGGGAGCCGCCCACCATGGGACTCCAGTTCAGGTTGCTTCCCATTCCATAGAGAGACTTTAGAGCTTCTGGGCCCATATGCCCCGAGCCTACCAGCCTGAAGAAGGCAGGCGAGGCAGGACTTCCGGCCCAGGCTGGTCCCACTTGTTGATTAAAATGATCGGAGACGCGAAGGAAGACACAGCAGACGAGATGCAGGTGAAGAGCGGGGGCCACTGCTCTCTCAGGCAAGTAGCACCGGCCCAGCCGCTGTTACAGCTTTTATTACATTTAGCAAGCTTGTGCATGTGAGATGAGCATTAATGCATAAATTCTGTTATACTTTTCTCAAGAGCAGAAGGCCGTTACTTCTCTTCTCAAGCACTTGGTTATCTGTAACGCGCCTCCTGGGAACATCCCAAGAAAGTGTTCTCACAACTTCAAGCGTTCTCAAGGATTGTTTGCAATCCTTGACATTTCTTGGTTAACTCATTTGTGAGTTCACAAAGTGAACACGTCCTTGGGTGCTGACCACAGAAGTCCATTAACCATTTCCTTCATCTCCCCCTTTTTGTCTTTGCCATTTGCGGTTTAACGTTTTAGCAAAGACTCAGCTATATATTGTAAGAAACCAGCAGCAGGGGAGTCCTGCCATGGTCGGTTAAGTTTTACTGGTAACCAAGTGCCAATTCTTGCCTTCAGGATATATAAATTATCTTTAGAAAAATTAATGTTCATGGTATGATTTAAACAAGTATATAATGAGCAATGACCTAAACATTTTATCTCACCAGTGGTTTGGTTCCAATTAATTTGTCCAATCATCATTAAATAAGGTAATCGTACATAACTGTGAACATATATGAAACTGTTTACAGTGAAGTTTAAGGAATAGTTTGATGAGGAATTAATCATACCTCCAATCCATGTATGTAAAGGATATAAAGATGCGGGAAGTTTCCACAAATCTTTTTGTAATGGATAATATGGTAAATGAGGAAATGGAGGTGCAAATCCTCCACCGTGCCATACAATAGACTCGTTTCCTGTAGTACTTATACTATGATTATGTTTATTGCACTTTAGATCTGAAGTGTGGCCTTTGGTCCGAGCAGAGCCAAGGACTCCAATCAATGACATTTCCATAGGAAGTATTAACCAGTACTCGGGCCGTTTCTCCCCTACAAGTAATCCAGGGAGCCCATTGGGGCAAGTGATTCAGAATAGGTATTTGACAGGGAGAAATATGGGGTACAGAAGCATTTGGATCAAATGAAGAATTGTGGAAACTATAGGCACTTAACAAAAACAGTCGTCATAACTGTTCCTTATTTGTAGTATTTCTTGTAACAGTTAACCATGCCTGGGGTGCAATTTTAAGACAATGATCACCATGTCCAATACAAATAGGAGGTCCCACTGTATAATTTGTAGCATTAGTCCCTTCCTCTTCAGGCTTTAAAGGTCCTCGCTGGGAATATGGTCCAGGCATCCATCTAGAGTCATTAATATACACTAATAATGGGGTATCATACCAAGAAATGGCCCGATTAATGAGAGGATGTGGAATATAGGCCCAATAAGTATGATTATCAGCAGTGACAAAACCAACCTGCGTGGACACCAAAGCCATCATGGTCAAAAACATTGCCGATGCATTACCCCCATGACCATGTTGTTCAGTGATCTTATTTGCTTCTTGAGTCAATTTCTTTATCTGTCCCCAAGTTGGTATAGTCGCCATTTGAGTGCTTGGGAGGGATAACGAAACATTTTCTGGCTATTTGGGTCAATGTGAAGATCTGCTATGCCTTTCCGAACCTCTTCCATTTCCTTCTTTCTCTTTTGAGCCATTTCTCAGTTTAATCCTCTTATCTGGTATCCAAAAGGACTCAGTATCTGTGGAGATATAAGCATAACCTCTGCCCCAACAGTTAACTACCGCCGGAAGCCAAAGGGATTTTAGTGTATCATAATAATATATAGGTTGTTGTAGTGGTTCACTAGATACATGTGCCCATTGTCTTTCAGCTGGTGTTGAATTTTCTGCATTTCTATTCAAAAAATTATGAGTATATAGAGCTTGGACTATTCATCATCTTGGGGATTCCATATAGTCTCCCCCTTTTTGTTTTTGTAGTAAAGATTTAAGTGTTCTATTATGCCGTTCAACAATGGCTTGACCTGTGCTATTATAAGAGATACCAGTAAAATGTTTGATATTATAGGCCTGGAAAAATAACTGACATTTCTTAGATAAATACGAAGGGGCATTGCTCATTTTTAACCGTATAGGAATTCCCATGACAGCAAAGGTCTTCAGGAGATGAGAAATAACTACATCAGCACGCTCAGATGCCAACGGTGTTGCCCACATAAAACCTGAAAAAGCATCCACAGACACATGAACATGTTTCAATTTACCAAATTCAGGAACAATAGTAACATCCATTTGCCATACCTGTAAAGGAGCATTCCCATGGTCATTGGCCACGGCCGATAAAGGAACTGCATCTAATTGTTGTACTATCGCATGGGCTTGAGTCCATGAAATATGATAATCATGATGCAAAGAGCGAGCATTACAATGAAAACGGGAATGAGCCTCAGTGGCCTGCAAAACAGAACCTACAAGAGTATCGATTAATGCATTACCTTTACTCAATGGTCCAGGCAAATTGGTATGAGCGCGAATGTGCGTAACAAAAAGAGGTGAGGAACGGGAGTGAATAACTTGCTGCAGTAGGTGAAATAAAGCATGTAATTCATTAGAATCAGAAGGAAAAGTAACAGTTTCTATAGTTTGTACCACTTGGACAGCATATTGGGAATCTGAAAGAATATTCAAAGGAATATCTCCTACATCAATTAAAAGTAAATATATAGCGTATAATTCAGCTTTCTGAACCGAAGTATAAGGACTTTGAAGGACTTTATGGTTTACTGTGTCTGTATATCCTGCCAGGCCAAAATTGTTAGCATCTGTGAAATAAGCTTTTGAATTAGATATAGGAGAAAATGTAAGACAATGAGGAAGGATCCAAGACGTTCTCTGCAGAAATTGAAGCATCTTATGAGAAGGACAATGAGATGTAAAACTTGCTAAAAATTCACTAACAGCCAATTGCCACCGTACATTCAAAGCATACAAGGATTGTATCTCTTTGTGAGACAAAGGCAGTACAGTAATACAAGGATCTTGAGCAGTTAACTGACGGAAACGGAGCCGTCCTTTAGTAATCAAAACAGAAATTTTATCTATATATATTTCCAATAATTTAGTAGTTTTATGCGGAAGAAAAAGCCATTCAATAGTATTATCTTGCAGTAGTAACACACCGGTGGGTGAATGAGGTGTATGAAAAATCACAAGTTGTAAATTTGTATAGTCAGTAATTCTTTGCAATTGAGCTTGTTGGATAATATTTTCCAATTGTTGTAACTCAGATTCAGCTTCTTGGGATAACACTCGAGGGCTGTTTAAGGTTGGATCGCCCTCTAGTGTTGAAAATAAATGATGCAAGGCATATGTTGGGATACCCAATGAAGGGCGAAGCCAATTTATATCTCCCAATAACTTTTGAAAATCATTTAAAGTCCGCAATGAATCCCTTCGAATTTCTACCTTTTGGGGAAGAATGATTTATTCAGTAATCTTTTGTCCTAAATAAGAAAAAGGAGGCTGTGATTGAATCTTCCTCTTCAGGCTTTAAAGACCAAAATTCTGAAGTGTGGCATGAATAATCTGTAACAATTCTGGGCAAGAAAAAGTTGAAGGCATAGCAATTAAAATATCCATATAATGAATAAATTTCAAATCCGGAATTGAACCCGTAAAATCTCCGAGCTTGCTCATTACTAATTTCTCTCTTTTTTTTTTTTTTTCATTATAATGAATTCTTTTTTTTTTTTTAATTTATTTTGTCAATATACATTGTGGCTGATTATTGTTGCCCCTCACCAAAACCTCCCTCCCTCCTCACTACCCCCCCCCCCCACAAATGTCCCCTCTGTTTGCTTGTCGTATCACCTTCAAGTAATTGTGGTTGTTATATCTTCTTCCCCCCCCCCCCCGGTTTTTTTGTGTGTGTGTGTGTGTGTGTGTGTGTGTGTGTGTGTGTGTGTGTGTGTGTGTGTGTGTGTGTGTGTGTGAATTTATATATTAATTCTTAGCTCCCACCAATAAGTGAAAACATGTGGTATTTCTCTTTCTGTGCCTGACTCATTTCACTTAATATAATTCTCTCAAGGTCCATCCAGGTTGTTGCAAATGGCAGTATTTCATTCATTTTTATAGCTGAGTAGTATTCCATTGTGTAGATGTACCACATTTTCCGTATCCACTCATCTGATGATGGGCATTTGGGCTGGTTCCAGCTCTTGGCTATTGTAAAGAGTGCTGCGATGAACATTGGGGAACAGGTATACCATCGAATTGATGTTTTCCATTTCTCTGGGTATATTCCCAGCAGTGGGATAGCTGGGTCGTATGGTAGATCTATCTGCAATTGTTTGAGGAACCTCCATACCATTTTCCATAGAGGCTGCACCATTTTACAGTCCCACCAACAATGTATGAGAGTTCCTTTTTCTCCACAACCTCGCCAGCATTTATCATTCAGAGTCTTTTGGATTTTAGCCATCCTAACTGGGGTTAGATGGTACCTCAGTGTGGTTTTGATTTGCATTTCCCGGATGCTGAGTGATGTTGAGCATTTTTTCATATGTCTGTTGGCCATTTGGATATCTTCCTTAGAGAAATGCCTACTTAGCTCTTTTGCCCATTTTTTAATTGGGCTGCTTGTTTTTTTCTTGCAAAGTTGTTTGAGTTCCTTATATATTCTGGATATTAATCCTTTGTCAGATGTATATTTTGCAAATATTTTCTCCCACTCTGTTGGTTGTCTTTTAACTCTTTTAATTGTTTCTTTTGCTGTGCAGAAGCTCTTTAGTTTGATATAATCCCATTTGTTTATTTTTCCTTTGGTTGCCCGTGCTTTTGGGGTCGTGTTCATGAAGTCTGTGTCCAGTCCTATTTCCTGAAGTGTTTCTCCTATGTTTTCTTTAAGAAGTTTTATTGTTTCAGGGTGTATATTTAAATCCTTAATCCATTTTGAGTTGATTTTAGTATATGGTGAGAGGTATGGGTCTAGTTTCATTCTCCTGCATATGGATATCCAGTTATCCCAGCACCATTTGCTGAAGAGGCAGTCCCTTCCCCAGTGAATAGGCTTGGTGCCTTTGTCAAAGATCAGATGGCAGTAAGTGTGTGGGTTGATTTCTGGATTCTCTACTCTATTCCATTGATCAGTGTGTCTGTCTTTATGCCAGTACCATACTGTTTTGGTTATTATAGCTTTGTAGTATAGTTTAAAGTCAGGTAGTGTTATGCCTCCAGCTTTATTTTTTTTGCTCAGCATTGCTTTGGCTATGCGTGGTCTTTTATTATTCCATATAAATGTCTGGATAGTTCTTTCCATTTCTGAGAAAAATGTCATTGGAATTTTGATGGGTATTGCATTGAATTTGTATATCACTTTGGGTAGTATGGACATTTTCACGATGTTGATTCTTCCAATCCAAGAGCATGGGATATCTTTCCATCTTCTTGTATCCTCTCTAATTTCTCTCAGCAGTGGTTTGTAGTTCTCATTATAGAGATTTTTCACCTCCTTGGTTAACTCAAATCCTAAGTATTTTATTTTTTTGGTGGCTATTGTAAATGGGCAGGATTTCTTGATTTCTCGTTCTGCATGTTCGCTATTGGAGAAAAGAAATGCTACTGATTTTTGTGTGTTGATTTTGTATCCTGCTACTGTGCTGAAATCATTTATCAATTCCAAGAGTTCTTTTGTAGAGGTTTTTAGGCTGTTCGATATATAGGATCATGTCATCTGCAAACAGGGACAGTTTGACTTCATCTTTTCCAATCTGGATGCCCTTTATTTCCTTCTCTTCTCTGATTGCTCTGGCTAGTACTTCCAACACTATGTTGAATAGGAGTGGTGAGAGTGGGCAACCTTGTCTAGTTCCTGTTCTTAAAGGAAAAGCCTTCCCCTGAACCATGAGAAGACCTTAATCCACAGGCAATAGACAAATGGTATTTTGAATAACTCTATTAATAATACCCCCTTGACATTTCAGGTCTTTTTGCACAAGCGTAGCTTGTTCTCCCTTATAACTGGCAGTCTTATAGTACTGTTATCAATATTATAATGTAATAATTAATATTTCAATTAAATAGAATCACACTAAGAGCAAATTTTGATTCATAAGATTGCATATTTATTTCAGGAAAAGGCAAATTGCCAGAAAAGTCTTTTCTTTTTCTTTTATTGAGAGTCTGGGAAGTCCAAGTCAAGGCAACAGAAGATTCAGTGTCTGATAAGGATCTCTTCCTCATAGATGGCACCTTCTGTGTGTTCTCACATGGCAGAAGGGGCAAACAAGCTACCTTGGGCCTCTTTTATAAGAGCACTAATCCCACTCCTAAGGGCAAAGCCCTCAGGACCTAATCACTTCCCAAAGGCCCCACCTTTTGATGCAATCACATTGAAGATTAGGTTTCAATATATGAATGAATTTTGGGGATACAAACATTCAGACCATAGCACTGCTGTTTCCATTGAGTCATATAACAGTTTGTATAACCATTTAAAGAAAGTCTTACAGGGCAGCACACATTCTATCAAATTGCCATCGTCTTTTCCAGCTACTATCTCCTGGTGATAAAATATCTCTGGAATGATGACTCTGAGACACTGCAACCTCACAGCAGATCCCAGAACATGCCATGTTCATTTCTGACCCTATACCTTTGCTTATTCTGTTTCTGTTCCCCCTTCCTCATCTAGCCATTCATTCAGATTGTGCCTGTTTCCCTCTCGCCTTTTCCTCCTCCGTTCACTCCATTTCAGTCCTTTTCCTTCCTTTCTCAACCTAACCTGTCCCAGCTGTTGTCTCCCTTCCCTGAATTGTGGATCACTCCTTTGACAAGGAAGGTCATAACCAATGGCCTCCCACTGAAACTTAACTGTTTCATGATGTAATTCTTATGTCCCTTACCTGCACAGTAAGTACGTGAAGTTTCCCACGGGGTCTCCTACATTTTTGTTTCCCACAACACAGTTAGGTGGTCCTTTACATACAACAACAATGAATAATGATAATAATCACAACTAAAATGTTCTGAGGGTTTACTGTGTACCATGTGCTCTGCTAAGCAATATGCATGAATTACCACCATTGCTATTTTGCAGATGAAGAAATTAACACAGAGAGAGGTTAAATAACATGCCCAAGATCACACACCTATCAAGTGGCTACAATGAAATTCATTAAATCAAATATTCAAATCAGTATAATAAACCCTTTGAATTTAATTGGACATTCTGCTGAATTAAGGATTCATGTTAATATATCACCATGCAACATCTCTGGATAAGAATTAAGCAGATTAAACCATTAGGTATGGACCAGGATTTCTCATTTGTTCTTGTATCTGCACTAATTAAATGGGTTCCCTTTTCACTGCTTTAAACTGTCTTTTTTCTTATTCATTAATTTATTCATCCATTTATTCTCTGTCTTAGAATTTAAGACAACATATAACATATAACATGCATATAATACAATAAGAAAAGAAAAATGAAAAAGAGTTTGTTTTAAAAAGTTAACAAGGGATAAAGGGATAAAGCTGTTATTTTTGAAAGAAAATACAATGTCCTTTTCCTTGTGTGAGTGGTAAGCAGTGCATGAGCATACAATATCATGGAAATCTAGAACTCTCACACTTTAAAAAGCAAGACATCCATACTGGCCAGCCACCAAAAAAAAAAAAAAAAAGCAAGACAAGGACTTTCCGGTTCAACTTGTAAAGAGCTTGAAAGTCATCATTCCCATCATCACAATAACAAAAAAGCTGAACTAAAAACAACAGCCCTTTGAGGTCACAGGGCAAACTGCTACCCTGAAAACTAGAGAGACAGACAGGCAGATACAGGAAATTAGTTTCCCAGGAGCAGAAGCATAAGAGCAGAAACCCACAGTTGGAGCCAGTACAAGCAGGAACACTTTAAACTGTAATTAATGAATTTCTAGAAGCTCAATATGGACTATCTTGAGAGTTAAAACTCCAGGGGAACCCAGCCTTAAGATAAAGCCACACTTTCAGGAGTTTTATCTCCAGAAACCACATCAAGTTGTCACTGTGAAGACCAGAAGAAAAACTTCCCCGCTTGCTTCCAGCAAGGGGAAGAGAAAAGCAACCCATTTTGAAAAATGCCCAGAGCTCTCTGTTTTCCTTAACTAAGGACGGTCCTAGAGGATATCTATTTTTACCAGAGCCTAACCAAACTCGGGTTTCACCAAAGCCTAACCAATCACAGGGAAGAGTAATACCCAACTCCAGTCACATCCAGCCTTCCTGTCTAACCTAAGGGGACGGGTGGGGAAGCTGAGAAGCATTTGTGAAGGTGGCATCCCAGAAACACATGCTTACTAAAATACTGAGATGTAATCATAAAACTATAGAATGTTTCCCCTACTCCCAAACTTACCACCACATCAGTAGGGCTCCTCAATAACAGTGTATTGCAGCTGAAAGGATTTCAAGCTACAGATCCTATTTAGGAAAGAGCCTCTAGAAAATCTCAAAGACAACAGGGGAGACAAAAACAAGGATGCTAGAGGAAATTTTAGCCTCTGACACCTAAAGCTACAGCAAACAGTAAACCCAGCCTAATTCCTAGCCAGATAACCATAAAACCTCACACTAAAAAACTACCTACCTCAGTTCTTTTTACTCATTACATCATGTCTGGTTTTCACCAAAAAAGTATAAGGCGTACTAAAAGTCAAAAAACATTCTGAAGAGACAAAGCAAGCACCAAAACCGGATTCAAACATAGCAGATTTTTAAATGATTAGATTGGGTATTTAAAATAACTATGATTAATATGCTAAGAAATCTAATGGAAAAAGCAGATAACATGCAAGAACAGATGAGTAATGTACATAGAGATAAAAACTCTAAGAAAAAAATCAAAATGAAATGCTAGAAATCAAAAACATTGCAACAGAAATGTATAATGCCTCTGATAGGCTCTTCAATACACTGGACAAGGCAGGTAAGAATCAGTAAACTAGAAGATATAACAATAGAATCTTCCCAATATATGACAATAGAAATTTCCAAAACTGAAAAGCAAAGAGAAAAAATAATGAAAAAAAAAAAAACCCAGAATATCCAAGAACTGTGGACAATTACAAAGGTCTAACATATGCATAATGGGAATACCAAAAGGAAAAGAGAGAAAGGACTGGAAGAAATAGTTGAAGTAATAATAGCAGAGAATTTTCCAAACTTAATAGCAAACACCAAACTACATATCTAAGAAGGTCACAGAATATCAAAAAGGATAGATACCATAAATTCTACATTGAAACATATCATATTTAAACTGTAGAAAATCAAAGACAAAGAGAAAATCTTGAAAGAAGCCAGATAAAAACAATACTATACCTATAAGGGAGCAAGAAGAGAGTGAAGTGAAATATTTAAAGTGTTCAAAGAAAAATGTCACCAAATTAGAATTCTGTATCCAGTGAAATTATCCTTCAAAAGAGGAGAAACAAAGACTTTCACAGACAAACAAAATTGGGGAAATTTGTTACCAGTATAGCTGCCTTGCAGTAAATGTCAAAAAGAAATTCTTCAGAGAAAAGAAAAATTTTCTTTTTATCTGAGTCAGAAACTCAGATCTACATAAAGAAAGGAAGAATGTTAGAGAAATAATAAATAAAGGTAAAATAGAATCTTTTATTTTTCTTATTCTTAATTTATCTAACAGATAACTGTTTCAAAATAATAATAGCAACAGTGTATTCAGTGATGAATATGGATAAGTGAAATGAATGACAGCAATGTTATAAGGGAGTATTTGGAATACTGATTAAAAGGTACTTGCACTACTAGTGAAGTAATATAGTATTATATGAAACGGGGGTTAGATTAGTTGCAAAAGTATATTACAAACACTAGGGCAACAAAGTAAAAAATTTTGGAGAAATATACCTGATATGCTAAGAGAGGAAAGAAAATAGAATCATAATTAAAAGCTTAATCAAAACTAGAGAAGGCAGAAAAAGAGTGGAAAACAAAATCGAAACCAAGAACAAGGGCAACAAATAGAAAATAGTTGCAAATACAATAGATATTAATTCAAATATATCAATAATCTCTTTAAATGTGAATGATCTAAATACACCAGTTAAGGGAACTGGCTGGTTAGCTCAGTTAAACAGAGTGCAGCCTTATAACACCAGGTCCAGGAGTCTATCCCTGTAGGTCCAGCCACCAAATAAATAAATAAATAAATAAATAAATAAATAAATAAATAAATAAATAAATAAATAAACGAGTTAAAAGGCAGAGACTGTCAGAGTGGATAAAAAACAAGACTCAACTTGTATTGTCTCGAAGAAATTCGCTTTAAATATAAAGACATGGATTAAAAGTAAAGGAATGGAGAAATACCACGCTATGTTAACACTAATCAAAAGAAAGCTGGAGTAACTATTATTAATTTCAGACAAAGCAAGCTTTGCAGGAAAGAAAATTATTAGGGATAAAAAGGGACATTGAGTACTAATAAAGGAGTCAAATCTCCAAAAGACATAACTATACTTAATGTGCATATAGCTAACAAAAGAGCATCAAAATACATCAGGCAAAAACTGACAGAACTGTGAAGAGAAACAGACAATTCCACTATTGTACTTGTGGACTTCAATACCTCTCTATCTGTAATTGCCAAATCCAGCAGGCAGAAAATCAGTAAGGATATAATTGAACTAACGGTACCATCAATAAACTGTATCTAATAGACATTTATAGAACACTTTATCCAACAACAGCAAAATACACATTCTTCTCAAGCTCACATGGAATATTCACCAATACAGATCACATTCTGGGCCATAAAACACACTTCTAAATAACACATGGATCAAAAAAGAAATCTCAAAAGAATTTGAAAAATATTTTGAACTAAATGAAAATGAAAATACAATTTGTCAAAATCTGCGGGATGCAGATGGCTGGTTAGCTCAGTTTGTTAGAGCACGGTGTTAAAACATCAAGGTCAAGGGTTCAGATCTCTGTATGGGCCAGCCACCAAAAAAAAAAAAAAAAAAAAAAAAGGTGGGATGCAGCAAAAGCAATGCATACAGGGAAATCCATAGCCTTTAATGCATATGTTTAAAGAAGAAGAAAGATCTATGTGGTGCTGATAACACCAAGATCCAGGGTTCCATCCCTGTACCGGCAAACTGAAAAAAAAAAACGAACAAAAAAAAAAAAACCTAAAATTGATCATCCAAGCTTCCACCTTAAAAAACTAGAGAAAGAAAAAAAAACTAGAAAGAAGAGCAAATTGAATCCAAAGTAAGCAGAAGAAAAGATAGAATAATAATCAGAGCAAAAATCAAGGAAATTGAAAACAGGAAAACAATAGAGAAAATCAATGAAATTGAAAGTTGGTTCTTTGAAAATATCAATAAAACTGATAAACATCTAGCCAGCATAACCAAGAAAAAAAGAGAGAGAAGACACCAATTTCTAATATCAGAAATGAAAGAGGGGTTATCAGTATTGATCCCATAGATATTAAAAGGATAACAAAGGAATATTATGAATGGCTCTATGGCCACAAATTTGACAACTTACATGCAATATACCAATTACTTGAAAAACACAATCTACTAAAACTTACACAAGAAAAAACAGATAATCTGAATAGGCCTATATGTCTTTTTTCAATTGCATCAATAATTAGTAACCCTTCAAAACAGAAAGCATCAGATCTAGATAGTTTCACTGGGGAATTCTATCAAACATTTAAGGAAGAAATGATACCAATTCTCTACAAACTGTTCTAGAAAATAGAAGAAGAGGGAATACCTGCCCCAACTCATTCTATGAAGTCAGCATTACCCAAATATCAAAATCAGACAAACACATTACAAAAAATAAAACTACAGATCAATATCTCTCATAAACTTAGATGCAAAAAATCCTCAACAAAATATTAGCAGATCAAATTCAACAACATATAAAAAAAATTATACACCTCAACTAAATGGGATTAATTCCAGGTATGCAAAGCTGGTTCAACATTTGAAAATGAGTTAATGTAATCTGTCACATTAACAGGCTAAAGAAGAAAAATCACAGGATCATATCAAAAGAGGCAGAAAAAGCACTTGACAAAATCCAACACCCATTCATATTAAAAATTCTTATGAAACTAGGAATAGAGAGGAAGTTCTTCAACATGGTAAGAACATCTATAGAAAACCTACAGCTAACATTACACTTAATGGTGAGAAACCAGATGCTTTCCCCCTAAGATCATGCTATAGTTTGAATGTCCCTCCTAAAATCATATTGACACTTAATTCCTATTGTGGCAGTATTAAGAGATGGGGCCTTTGGGAGGCGATCAGATCATGAGGGCTCTGTCATTCATGGATTAAGGGATTAGTGGTTTAATGCAAGAGTGGGTTGTCATGGGAGTGGCACTAGTGACTTTATAAGAAGAGGAAGAAGCATGTTAGCAGACTTTTTCCCCTCTCACCATGTGATGCTCTGCACTGCCTCAAGACTCTACAGAATCCCCACCTGGAAGAAGGCCCTCACCAGATGTGTTCCCTCAGCCTTGGACTTCCCAGCCTCCAAAACTGTAGGAAAGAAATTGTTTCTTTATAAACTACCCAGTTCAAGTACTGTGTTATAAGCAACAGAAAACTGACTAGTACAGATCAGGAACAAAGCAAGGATGTTTCCTCTCACTGCTTCCATTTGACATTGTATTGGAAGTCCTAGTTAATGCAATAAGACAAGACAAGAGAAGAAAAGATATAGAAACTGACAAAAAGAAATAAAACTGTCCTTGTTTGCAGATGACAATTGTGTATGTAGAAAATTTCAAGGAATCAACGACAACAACAAAAAACACTCCTGAAACTAATAACTAATCATAGCAAGATTATAGGACACAAAGTTAATATACAAAAGTCAATCATTTTCTTATATACCAGCAATGAGCAATTGGAATTTGAAATTAAAAACACAATACATTTATATTAGCACCAAAATGATTAAATACTTAGGCATAAACCTCCTATGGTTTGAATGTTTGTCCCCTCTGAAACTCATGTTTAAACTTAATCTTCAATGTAACAGTATTAAGAGGTGGGGCCTTTAAGAGGTGATTGGGTCATAAGGGCTCTGGACCCTCATGAATGAACTAATCCATCCACGAATCAATGAATTAATGGGTTAATAGATTAATAGGTTATCACAGGAGTGAGTCAGTTATCACAAGAGTGGGTCTGTTATAAAAGATCAGTTTTGTTTCTCAGTGTGCCTCTCTTGCCCTGTGATGCTTTCCATCATGATATGGCACAACATGAGGCCCTCACCAGAAGCCAATCAGATGGCAGTGCCATGCCCTTGGACATCACAGCCTCCGGAACAGTAAGAAATACATTTCTTTTCTTTATAAATTACCCAGTCTGAGGTATTCTGTTATAGCAACAGAAAACAGACTAATAAAAAACCTAACAAAATATGTGTCATATCTCAATATTTATACAAGGAAAACTACAAAACTCTGATGAAAATAATCAAAGATCTAAATAAATGGAGAGATATTCTATATTCATGGATACGAATATTCAATATTGTTAAGATGTCAGTTCTTCCCAACTTGATCTTTAAATTGCATGCAATTACAATCAAAATCCCAGCAAGTTACTTTGCGGAAACTGACAAACTGATTCTAAAGTTTACATCAAAAAGCAAAAGAACCAAAATCAAGACAGCATGGTATTGAAGAAAGAAAAATAAATCAATGAAACAGAATAGAGAGCTCAGAAATAGATGCAAACAAACACAGTTAACTGATCTTTGACAGAGAAACAAAGGCAATCGCATGGAGAAAGGATAGTCTTTTCAACAAATGGTGCTGGAAAAACTGGACATCTCCATGAAGAAAATAAAAAGAATCTTACACATTTCACAAAAATTAACTCGAAATGGATCATAGGCCTAAGCATAAAATGCAAAACTATAAAATTTCTAGAAGATGGCATAGAAGAAAATCTGGGTGACCTGGGGTTTACCAATGAGTTTTTTAGGTACAACACCAACAGCACAATCCATGAATTAAAAACTTCTGTCCTACAAAAGACATTGTTAAGAGAATGAAAAAACAAGTGATACACTGGAAGAAAATATTTTCAAAACACATATATGATAAAAAGACTTGTATCCACAACATACAAAGAACTCTTAAAACTCAACAATAAGAAAACTAACAACCCAATTTAAAAATGGGCAAAAGATATGAACCAAAATAAGATATATAGGGCTGGCCCATGGCTCACTCGGGAGAGTGTGGTGCTGATAACACCAAGGCCATGGGTTCGGATCCCATATAGGGATGGCTGGTTCACTCACTGGCTGAGCGTAGTGCTGACAACACCAAGCCAAGGGTTAAGATCCCCTTACCAGTCATCTTTTTAAAAATAATAATAATAATAATAAGATATATGGATGGCAAATAAGCATATGAAAAGATGATCAACATCATATGTAATTAGCAAATTCAAATTAAAATAACAAGATACCACTATACACCTATTAAAATGACCAAAATCCATAATACTGACAATACCAAATGTGAGCAAGGATATGGAGCAACAGGAACTCTCAGTCATTGCTGGTGGGAATGCGAAATGGTTCAGCCACATTGGAAGACAGTTTGACAGTTTCTTACAAAGCTAAACACAGTATTACCATATGATCAGGTAATCACAACCCTAGGTATTTATTCAAGTGAGTTTAAAAATTATATCTACACAAAAACCTGCACATGAATGATTAGAACAGCTTTAGTTATAATTGCCAAAGTTTAAGGTCAACCAAGATGTTCTGCAATAGGTACATATATAAAGAAACTGTGGTATATCCTTACAATGGAATATTATTCAGTGATAAAAAGAAATGAGCTATTAGCACACAAAGAGACATGGAGGAATATTGAATGCATATTACTTTTTTTTTTTTTTTGGCATGTAAATTTTATTTATTTATTTATTTTAATTTTATTTTATTTTGTCAATATACAATGTGGTTGATTATTGTGGCCCATTACCGAAACCTCCCTCCCTCCTCCCTCTCCCCCCTCCCTCCCAACAATGTCCTTTCTGTTTGCTTGTCATATCAACTTCAAGGAATTGCAATTGTTATGTATTCTTCCCCCCACCCGTTTTTGTGTATGTGTGTGTGTGTGTGTGTGTGTGTGTGTATTTATTTATTTAGTTTTAGCTGCCACAAATAAGTGAGACCATGTGATATTTCTCTTTCTGTGCCTGACTCTTTTCACTTACTGTAATTCTCTCTAGGTCCCTCCATGTTGTTGCAAATGGCAATACTTCATTCTTATTTATACCAGAGTAGTTCTCCATTGTGTAGATATACCACCTTTTCCGTAGCTACTCATCAGATGATAGACATTTGGGCTGGTTCCACCTCTTAGCTATTGTAAATAGTGCTGCAATGAACACTGGAGAACAGGTATACCTTCAACTTCATGATTTCCATCCCTCTGGGTATATTCCCAGCAGTGGGATAGCTGGGTCATATGGTAGATCTATCTGCAATTGTTTGGGGAACCTGCATACCATTTTCCATAGAGTCTGCACCATTTTGCAGTCCCACCAACAATGTATGAGAGTTCCTTTTTCTCTGCAACCTCGCCAGCATTTATCATTAACAGTCTTTTGGATATTAGCCATCCTAACTGGGGTGAGATGGTATCTCAGTGTGGTTTTGATTTGCATTTCCCAAATGCTGAGTGATGTTGAGCATTTTTCCATGTGTCTGTGGGCCATTTGTATAACTTCCTTTGAGAAATGGCTATTTAGCACTTTTGCACATTTTTTAATTGGGTTACGTGTTTTTTTGTTGTAAAGTTGTTTCAGTTCCTTGTATATTCTGGATATTAATCCTTTGTCAGATATATATTTTGCAAATATTTTCTCCCACACTGTTGGTTGACTTTTAACTCAGTTAATTGTTTCTTTTGCTGTGCAGAAGTTTTTTAGTTTTATATAATCCCATTTCTTTATTTTTTCTTCAGTTGCCTGTGCTTTTGGGGTCATATTCATGAGGACTGTGCCCAGTCCCACTTCCTGAAGTGTTTCTCCAATGTTTTCTTTAAAAAGTTTTATTGTTTCTGGGTGTATGTTTAATTCTTTAATCCATTTTGAGTTGATTCTAGTATATGGTGAGAGGTATGGGTCTAGTTTCATTCTCCTGCATATGAATATCCACTTATCCCAACACCATTTGCTGAAGAGGAAATCTCTTCCCCAGTGTATAGGCTTGGTGCCTTTGCCAAAGATCAGATGGCTGTAGGTGTGTGGGTTGATTTCTGGATTCTCTATTCTGTTCCATTGATCAGTGTGTCTGTTTTTATGCCAGTACCATGCTGTATTGGTTATTATAGCTTTGTAGTATAGTTTAAAGTAAGATAGTGTTATGCCTCCCCCACCCCTTTTTTTTTTTTTTTTGCTCAGAATTGCTTTGGCAATGCATGGTCTTTTGTTCTTCCATATAAATGTCTGAATAGTTTTTTCCATTTCTGAGAAAAATGTCACTGGAATTTTGATAGGGATTGCCTTGAATTTGTAGATCACTTTGGGTACCATGAATATTTTCAGTGTCGGTTCTTCCAATTTAAGAGCATGGAATATCTTTCCATCTTCTTCTGTCCTCTTTAATTTCTCTCAGCAGTGGTTTGTAGCTCTCATAGAGATTTTTCACATCCTTGGTTAACTCAATTCCTAAGTATTTTATTTTTTTGGTGGTTATTGTAAATGGGCAGGCTTTCTTGATTTCTCTTTCAGCATGTTCACTATTGGAGAATAGAAATGCTACTGATTCTTGTGTGTTGATTTTGCATCCTGCTACTGTGCTGAAATCATTTATCACCTCCAAGAGTTTTTTTGTAGAGTCTTTAGGCTGTTCGATATATAGGATCATGTCATCTGCAAACAGGGACAGTTTGACTTCATCTTTTCCAATCTGGATGCCCTTTATTTCCTTCTCTTCTCTGATTGCTCTGGCTAGTACTTCCAACACTATGTTGAATAGGAGTGGTGAGAGTGGGCATCCTTGTCTACTTCCTGTTCTTAAAGGAAAAGCTTTCAGCTTTTCCCATTCAGGACAATATTGGCAGTGGGTTTATCATATATGGCTTTAATTACGTTGAGATACTTTCCATCTATACCTAACTTGTAGAGAGTCTTTATCATAAACAAGTGCTGAATTTTATCAAATGCTTTTTCAGCATCTATAGAGATGATCATATGTTTCTTGTGTTGGATTTTATTGATATGGTGTACCACATTTATTGATTTGCCTATGTTGAACCAACCTTGCATCCCTGGGATAAATCTCACTGATCATGGTGGATAATTTTGTGTATGTGTTGCTGTATTCTGTTAGCTAGTAGTTTATTGAGGATTTTGCCTCTATATTCATCAAGGATATAGGCCTGTAGTTTTCTTTTTTAGCTGTATCTTTACCTGCTTTTGGTATAAGGGTGATGTTTGCTTTATAGAATGAGTTTGAGAGAATTGCCTCTGTTTCAATCTTTTGGAATAGTTTGTAGAGAATTGGTGTCAATTCCTCTTTGAATGTTTCCTTGAATTCTGCTGTAAATCCATCTGGTCATGGGCTTTTCTTTGTTGGGAGACTGCTGATAACAGCTTCAATCTCTTTTATTGTTATTGGTCTGTTCAGATTTTCTACATCATCTTGGCTCAGTTTTGATAGTTTGTGTGTGTCCAGAAATTTATCCATTTCGTCCAGATTTTCAAATTTGTTGGCATATAATTGTTTATAATAGTCTCGAATGATTCCTTGTATTTCAGAGGTATCAGTTGTAATATCACCTTTTTCAGTTCTAATTTTTGTTATTTGGGTCTTCTCTCTTCTTTTTTTAGTAAGCCGTGCTAATGGTTTGTCAATTTTATTTATCTTTTCAAAAAACCAACTTTTTGATTCATTGATCTTTTGTATCATTTATTGGGTTTCAATTTCATTAAGTTCTTCTCTGATCTTAATGATTTCTTTCCATCTGCAAACTTTGGGTTTGGATCATTCTTGTTTTTCTAGTTCTTTAAGGTGAAGTATTAGTTTGTTCACTTGCCATTTTTCCATTCTTCTGAAGTAAGTATTTAATGCAATACATTTCCCCCTTAGTACTGCTTTTGCAGTATCCCACAGGTTTTGGTATGATGTATCATTGTTTTCATTAGTTTCAATAAATTTTTTGATTTCCTGTTTGATTTGTTCTTGGACCCATATGTCATTAAGTAGAATGCTGTTTAATTTCCAAGTGCTTGTATAGTTTCCAGAATTTCGTTTGTTATTGATTTCTAATTTTAATTCATTGTGGTCTGAAAAAATACATGGGATAATTCCAATTTTTTTGAATTTGTTGAGACTTGATTTGTGACGTAACATGTGATCTATCCTGGAGAATGATCCATGTGCTGATGAGAAGAATGAATATTCTGAGGTTCTTGGATGGAATGTTCTGTAGATATCTGCCAAGTCCAATTGGTCTAGAGTTTTGTTTAGATTTTGTGTTTCTCTGCTGATTCTTTGCCCAGATGATCTGTCTAAAATTGGTAGTAGGGTGTTCAGGTCCCCTGCTATTATGATATTGGTGTCTATTTCCTTCTTTAGGTCTAGTAGAGTTTGCTTTATAAATCTGGCTGCTCCAATATTGGGTGTGTATATATTTATGATTGTTATGTCTTCTTGATGGATCAATCCTTTTATCATTATGTAGTGGCCCTCATTCTCTTTTTATGGTTTTTACATTAAAGACTATTTTATCACATATAAGAATAGCTACTCCAGCTTGTTTTTCATTTCTGTTTACATGGTAAATCTTTTTCCATCCTTTAACTCTTAGTCTATGTGAGTCTTTTTAGGTGAGGTGGGTCTCTTGAAGGCAGCATACAGTTGGGTCCTCCTTTTTAATCCAGTCAGCCAGTCCATGTCTATCGATTGGGGAATTTAATCCTTTTACATTAAGAGTTGTTATTGAAAAGTGTTGATTTACTCTTAGCATTTTATTGATTTTTGTTTGCATGTCTTAAGTGTCTTTTGTCCCTTTCTTTATGATTTACTGTCTGTCTTCTGTATTTATTGGTTTTTTGGGTTGTAGATACACTTTTTTTTCTCTCTTCATTGTTGGCTTTTTTATTTTACTAGTGGGCTTTGATTTTTCTTGAGTTTTTATGGCAGTGGTAGCTATTTTTCAGGTACCAAACCCAGTACTCCCTTTAGAATTTCTTGTAAGCGTGGTTGTGTGGTAGTGAACTCCTGCAGTTTTCGTATGTCTGAGAAATATACTATTTGCCCTTCATTTCAGAAGGATAGCTTGCAGGGTAGAATATTCTTGGCTGGCAATCTCTTTCTTTTAGTATTTTGAATATGTCATCCCATTCCTTTCTGGCTTTTAGGGTTTGTGATGAAAAGTCTGATGTTAGTCTGATTGGGGCTCCCTTACAAGTGATTTGACTCTTCTCTCTTGAAGCTTTTAAGATTCTCTCTTTGTCTTTGAGTTTTGCCAATTTGACTATAACATGTCTTGGAGAAGACCTTTTTGGGTGGAATACAGTTGGGGATATTTGAGCTTCCTGAATCTGAAGATATGTTTCTTTTCCTATACCTGGGAAGTTTGCTGCCACTATTTTGGTGAATATGTTTTCAATGCAATCTCCTTTTTCCTACCCTTCTGGAATACCCGTGACTCAGATATTTGAGTGCTTAAGGTTGTCTGATATCTCTCTTAGATTTTCTTCAATGCTTTTAATTCTTTTTTCTTTTTTTGTCTGCCTGTGTTATTTCAAACAGCCCATCTTCAAGGTCAGAAGTTCTCTCTTCTACTTCTGCAAGCCTGCTGGTTAAACTCTCTGTTGTGTATTTTATTTCATTTGAATGAACTCTTCAGCTTGGCAAGCTCTGCTACTTTCTTTTTCAGGGCATTGATTTCCTTGTATATTTCTTCTTTTAGGTCCTGTATACTTTTCCTCATTTCATCATGTTGTCTAGCTGAGTTTCCTTGTATCTCATTTAGTTTCTTTAAAATTATCACTCAAAATTCCTTGTCAGATATTTCAAGGGCTTTTTGTTCTATAGGATCGAGAGCTTGAGAGTTATTACCCTTTGGTGGTGTACTTTCTTGATTTTCCATATTTCTTCTATCTTTCCTTTGATGTTTAGTCATTGTGGAAAGGGATTTCATGGTCGACTGGTTTGACACTAATGTCTGGCTATGATGCTGCTGGGCCTGCCATTTAGCACAGCTGCCTCAGTGTCTGCTCAGTCACCCCCTGGCACTTGGGGCACGTGGTTGCCTTGGGTCTTGGGCCTCTCCAGGGAGGTGCCTCTCTGGTCGGCATGCACTCGATTGTGCTGGGGATAGGTTCTGGTGGTGGTGAGGCCTTCCTGCTAGGTTGTATGCTGGTGCCATGGGGTGCATGGTCTCCACGGGACTTGGGCCTCTCTGGTGGGCACCTCTCTGGTTGGCACATACTCAGCCAGGCTGAAGATGGTGTCTGGTGGCAGTGAGGCCTACCTGCTCAGTTGCGAGCTGGCACTGCAGGACATGTGGTCTCAATGGATCTTGGCCCTATCCAGCAGGGCACCTCTCTGGTCAGTGCCCACTCAGCTGGGCTGGGGATGGGGTCCAGCGGTAGCAAAGCCTACCTGCTCCGTTGCATACTGGCACCGCTGGGCACATAGTCTCACAGATCTCGGTCCTCTCTGGCGGGACACCTCTCTGGTCAGCACACACTCGGGGGGCTTCTTGTTTCAATATTTTACAAACCATGATCCATGGGGCAGCATTTCCAGGAAGTATTCACAATTCTGGAGACTGAGAAGTCCAATGTCCAGGAGACACATCTGGTGTAGGCCTTCTTTGTGGTGGGACTCCCTCTGCAGAGTCCCGAGGCAGAGAAGAGCATCTCATGGTGCGGGGACAAGAGCATCTAGGATGCATATTTCTTTTTTTTTTTTTTTACGAAGTATTCTTTTTTTTTTTTAATTTCATTTTGTCGATATACATTGTGCCTGATTATTGCTCCCCATCACCAAAACCTCCCGCCCTTCTCCCTCCCCCCCTCCCCCCCAACAATGTCCTTTCTGTTTGCTTGTTGTATCAACTTCAAATAATTGTGGTTGTTATATCTTCTTCCTCCCCCCGGTTTGTGTGTGTGTGTGTGTGTGTGTGTGTGTGTGTGTGTGTGTGTGTGTGTGTGTGTGTGTGTGTGTGTGTGTGTGTGTGTGTGTGAATTTATATATTAATTTTTAGCTCCCACCAATAAGTGAGAACATGTGGTATTTCTCTTTCTGTGCCTGACTTGTTTCACTTAATATTTCCCTCAAGGTCCATCCATGTTGTTGCAAATGGCAGTATTTCATTCGTTTTTATAGCTGAGTAGTATTCCATTGTGTAGATGTACCACATTTTGCGTATCCACTCATCTGATGATGGGCATTTGGGCTGGTTCCAATTCTTGGCTATTGTAAAGAGTGCTGCGATAAACATTGGGAAACAGGTATACCTTCGACTTGATGATTTCCATTCCTCTGGGTATATTCCCAGCAGTGGGATAGCTGGGTCGTATGGTAGATCTATCTGCAATTGTTTGAGGAACCTCCATACCATTTACCATAGAGGCTGCACCATTTTGCAGTCCCACCAACAATGTATGAGAGTTCCTTTTTCTCCGCAGCCCCGCCAGCATTTATCGTTCATAGTCTTTTGGATTTTAGCCATCCTAACTGGAGTTAGATGGTATCTCAATGTGGTTTTGATTTGCATTTCCCGGATGCTGAGTGATGTTGAGCATTTTTTCATATGTCTGTTAGCCATTTGGATATCTTCCTTAGAGAAATGCCTACTTAGCTCTTTTGCCCATTTTTTAATTGGGTTGCTTGTTTTCTTCTTGTAAAGTTGTTTGAGTTCCTTATATATTCTGGATATTAATCCTTTGTCAGATATATATTTTGCAAATATTTTCTCCCACTCTGTTGGTTGTCTTTTAACTCTGTTAATTGTTTCTTTTGCTGTGCTGAAGCTTTTTAGTTTGATATAATCCCATTTGTTTATTTTTCCTTTGGTTGCCCGTGCTTTTGGGGTCGTATTCATGAAGTCTGTGCCCAGTCCTATTTCCTGAAGTGTTTCTCCTATGTTTTCTTTAAGAAGTTTTATTATTTCAGGATGTATATTCAAATCCTTAATCCATTTTGAGTTGATTTTAGTATACGGCGAGAGGTATGGATCTAGTTTCATTCTCCTGCATACGGATATCCAGTTATCCCAGCACCATTTGCTGAAGAGGCAGTCCCTTCCCCAGTGAATAGGCTTGGTGCCTTCGTCAAAGATCAGCTGACAGTAAGTGTGTGGGTTGATTTCTGGATTCTCTATTCTATTCCATTGGTCAGTGTGTCTGTTTTTATGCCAGTACCATGCTGTTTTGGTTATTATAGCTTTGTAGTATAGCTTAAAGTCAGGTAGTGTTATGCCTCCAGCTTTATTTTTTTTGCTCAGCATTGCTTTGGCTATGCGTGGTCTTTTATTGTTCCATATAAATATCTGGATAGTTTTTTCCATTTCTGAGAAAAATGTCTTTGGAATTTTGATGGGGATTGCATTGAATTTGTATATCCCTTTGGGTAGTATGGACATTTTCACGATGTTGATTCTTCCAATCCCAGAGCATGGGATATCTTTCCATCTTCTTGTATCCTCTCTAATTTCTCTCAGCAGTGGTTTGTAGTTCTCATTATAGAGATTTTTCACCTCCTTGGTTAACTCAATTCCTAAGTATTTTATTTTTTTGGTGGCTATTGTAAATGGGCAGGCTTTCTTGATTTCTCTTTCTGCATGTTCACTATTGGAGAAAAGAAATGCTACTGATTTTTGTGTGTTGATTTTGTATCCTGCTACTGTGCTGAGATCATTTATCAATTCCAACAGTTTTTTTGTAGAGGTTTTAGGCTGTTCGATATATAGGATCATGTCATCTGCAAACAGGGACAGTTTGACTTCATCTTTTCCAATCTGGATGCCCTTTATTTCCTTCTCTTCTCTGATTGCTCTGGCTAGTACTTCCAACACTATGTTGAATAGGAGTGGTGAGAGTGGGCATCCTTGTCTAGTTCCTGTTCTTAAAGGAAAAGCTTTCAGCTTTTCCCCGTTCAGGATGATATTGGCAGTGGGTTTGGCATATATGGCTTTAATTACGTTGAGATACTTTCCCTCTATACCTAACTTATAGAGGGTCTTTGTCATGAATGAGTGCTGAACTTTATCAAATGCTTTTTCAGCATCTATAGAGATGATCATATGGTCCTTGTGTTTGAGTTTATTAATATGGTGTATCACATTTATTGATTTGCGTATGTTGAACCAACCTTGCATCCCTGGGATGAATCCCACTTGATCGTGATGAATAATTTTACGTATGTGTTGCTGTATTCTGTTTGCTAGTATTTTAGTGAGGATTTTTGCATCTATATTCATCAAGGATATTGGCCTGTAGTTTTCTTTTTTGGTTATATCTTTACCTGGTTTTGGTATCAGGATGATGTTTGCTTCATAGAATGAGTTTGGGAGATTTGCGTCCGTTTCAATCTTTTGGAATAGTTTGTAAAGAATCGGTGTCAATTCCTCTTTGAATGTTTGGTAAAATTCTGCTGTGAATCCATCTGGTCCTGGGCTTTTCTTAGTTGGGAGCCTTCTGATAACAGCTTCAATCTCCTTTATTGTTATTGGTCTGTTCAAATTTTCTATGTCTTCATGGTTCAGTTTTGGGAGCTTGTGTGTGTCTAGAAATTCATCCATTTCCTCCAGATTTTCAAATTTGATGGCGTATAGTTGTTTATAGTAGTCTCGAATGATTCCTTGTATTTCAGATGAATTAGTTGTAATATCGCCTTTTTCATTTCTAATTTTGGTTATTTGAGTCTTCTCTCTTCTTTTTTTTGTTAGCCATGCTAATGGTTTGTCAATTTTATTTATCTTTTCAAAAAACCAACTTTTTGATTCGTTGATCTTTTGAATTGTTTTTTGGTTTTCAATTTCATTCAGTTCTGCTCTGATCTTAATGATTTCTTTCCGTCTGCTAACTTTAGGTTTGGATTATTCTTGTTTTTCTAGTTCTTTAAGGTGAAGTGTTAGGTTGTTCACTTGCCATCTTTCTATTCTTCTGAAGTGAGCGTTTAATGCAATAAATTTTCCCCTCAATACTGCTTTTGCAGTATCCCACAGGTTTTGGTATGATGTATCATTGTTTTCATTCGTTTCAATAAACTTTTTGATTTCCTGCTTGATTTCTTCTTGGACCCATATGTCATTAAGTAGAATGCTGTTTAATTTCCATGTGTTTGTATAGTTTCCAGAGTTTCATTTGTTATTAATTTCTAGTTTTAATCCATTGTGGTCTGAGAAGATACATGGGATAATTCCAATTTTTTTGAATTTATTGAGACTTGATTTGTGACCTAACATGTGATCTATCCTGGAGAATGATCCATGTGCTGATGAGAAAAATGAATATTCTGAGGTTGTTGGGTGGAATGTTCTGTAGATATCTGCCAATTCCAATTGGTCTAGAGTCTTGTTTAGATCTTGTGTTTCTCTACTGATTCTTTGCCTAGATGATCTGTCTAATATTGACAGTGGGGTGTGTTCAGGTCCCCTGCTATTATGGTATTAGTGTCTATTTCCTTCTTTAGGTCTAATAGAGTTTGTTTTATAAATCTGGCTGCTCCAACATTGGGTGCGTACATATTTATGATTGTTATGTCTTCTTGATGGATCAGTCCTTTTATCATTAAGTAGTGTCCCTCATTGTCTCTTTTTATGGTTTTTAGTTTAAAGTCTATTTTGTCAGATATAAGAAGAGCTACTCCAGCTCGTTTTTCTTTTCTGTTTGCATGGTAAATCTTTTTCCATCCTTTCACTCTTAGTCTGTGTGAATCTTTATGGGTGAGGTGGGTCTCTTGTAGGCAGCATATAGTTGGGTCCTGCTTTTTGATCCAGTCAGCCAGTCTGTGTCTTTTAATTGGGGAATTTAAACCTTTTACATTAAGAGTTGTTATTGAAAGGTGTTGATTTATTCCTAGCATTTTATTGGTTGTTTGGTTGTCTTAGGTATCTTTTGTTCCTTGCTTTCTGATTTACTGTTTGTTTTCTGTGTTTGTTGGTTCCTTAGGTTGTAGACAGTGCTTTTGTTAGCTTGTTTTCTCTTCATGAACGCCATTTTTATTATACTAGCGGGTTTAGATTTTTCTTGGGATTTTATGGCAGTGGTAGTTATTTTTCAGGAACCAAACCCAGTACTCCCTTGAGGATTTCTTGTAAGGGTGGTCGTGTGGTAGTGAACTCCCGCAGTTTTTGTTTGTCTGAGAAATATACTATTTGCCCCTCATTTCGGAAGGATAGCCTTGCAGGGTAGAGTATTCTTGGCTGGCAATCTTTGTCTTTTAGTATTTTGAAAATATCATCCCATTCCTTTCTAGCTTTTAGGGTTTGTGATGAAAAGTCTGATGTTAACCTGATTGGGGCTCCCTTATAGGTGATTTGACGCTTCTCTCTTGCAGCTTTTAAGATTCTCTCTTTGTCTCTGAGTTTTGCCAATTTGACTATGACATGTCTTGGAGAAGGTCTTTTTGGGTTGAATACGTTTGGAGATCGTTGAGCTTCCTGGATCTGAAGATCTGTGATTTTTCCTATACCTGGGAAGTTTTCTGCCACTATTTTGTTGAATATGTTTTCAATGGAATCTCCATTTTCCTCCCCTTCTGGAATACCCATGACTCGGATATTTGATCGCTTATGGTTGTCTGATATCTCTCTCAGATTTTCTTCAATGTCCTTGATTCTTTTTTCTTTCTTTTTGTCTGCTTGTGTTATTTCAAACAGCCCATCTTCAAGTTCAGAGGTTCTCTCTTCAACTTCGACAAGCCTGCTGGTTAAACTCTCCATTGTGTTTTATATTTCGTTGAATAACTTCTTCAGTTCAGCAAGTTCTGCTACATTTTTTTTCAGGACATTGATTTCCTTGTACATTTCCTCTTTCAGATCCTGTATACTTTTCCTCATTTCATCATGATGTCTAGCTGAGTTTTCTTGTATCTCATTCAGTTTCCTTAGAATTATCACTCGAAATTCCTTGTCAGTTATTTCAAGGGCTTCTTGTTCTATAGGATCTAGAGTTTGAGATTTATTAACTTTTGGTGGTGTACTTTCTTGATTTTTTGTATTTCTGATATCTTTTTTTTGGTGTTTATTCATTGTTGCAGGGGGTTTCACAGTCCACCGGTTTGAGACTAATGACTAACTAGGATGTTGCTGTGGTTGCCAATTTCGTATGGCTCCCTCCGTGACTGCTCAGTTGGCCTCTAGTGCCTTGTGTGTGTGGTTGCCTCGGGTCTTGGGCTTCTCCGGGGAGTCACCTTTCTGGTCAGCTTGGACTCTGCTGGGCTGGTGGATCACGTACCACAGGGTGTGTGATCTCTGTTGAGCTTTCACTTCCTGTGCAGGAATTCTCCCTGTTCCATGTGCTCTGGCCCAGGCTGTTAGATCGTGCAGTGGCGACCCCACCGGGTGTGTGGTTTCTGTCGAGTCTCCGCCTCCCTGGCCGCACGTCTCCCCACTCTGTGCGCACTGTGCTGGGCTGGGGCGTGTCTTCTGCACCCCTCGTCTATCAGCTGGGCCTTCAAGACCCTGCTCGGCACCGCCTCGCCCAGGAAGTCTACCAGGTTTCTGCTAGGCACAGATGACCGGTCTCTCTGGGTGCCTTTGTAGCACTATGTAGATCTTTCTCGGGTCTTGTTCACCTTTGTATCCCCCCAGTATAAACTGAGTCTAGTGCCCACCTGCAGCCAGCTCTCCGGCAGGTTCAAGCAGACCTGGGAACTCTCCTACCACGCTATTCCCAACCAGAAATTCATTAGGCTTTTTTCCAAACTGGTGGCCGCAGAGATGGTATCTGCCTCCCAGTAACAGGGAGTTTACCTGGGGCCAGAGTCCAGGGTGTGGTGGAGTGACATTCGGCCCGCCCATACTTCCTTGCCCTCCCGAGACTGGCCGGGGACTCCCCACGCCACCAGCCCCGCCAGAGAACCGCGGAGATAGTGGGATCGGAGGCCGGTCTACAGGCTCCGGAAAGCCCCGTGCCAGGCCAAGCAAGTGGGAGGGCTCAGTGATGGCGGAGCAGGGCGGAGCTCCCCACACCTGGGAAAATGGAGGCAGCACCGGGGCGGTGAGTGGCCTGGTGGTGCAGGCGGGAGCCGCGTGGGCATCCACCCCCCGAACAGAGCTGTGCCATGGATCACTCACAGTGCTGTGCCAGGTCGGATGCTCGCTCTGTCTCTGGTGTGCCGCCTTTCCCAGTTCTCGGCTGCTGCCGCCTCGGGCTGTTCAGTCGCGTTTCGGCTCGGGCGCTCCCAGGAATCTTCTTTAATGCCGGCCTGAAACCTCGAATCCTGAATAGGGCCGCTGGCCGCCTTCAGCGCGGCCCCGGCCTCCGGGATCCTGTCTGCATCCACAGCAGCCCTGGCGCCGCGTTCCCTGTTTCGAGACTCGCTTTTGCAGCTAAGAAACTGTTCTTTTCCTGCTCCACACTTCAAAGCTGTTGCCTGTAAATGAGGCAGCCTCTCCTGCTGGGGGCAAAGTGGCGGTCCGCCCCCCACGACCGGCCAGCAGCTGCAGTCCTCCCTTAAGAGATGGCAAGAGGAAGGTCCACAAGTTTCCCGGCTGCCTGAGGCCCAGTGGCCACCTTTTCCACCTCAGCTACTCCGCGCCAGCCGCCGCAGCCGCCGCCATCTTGAAAAACCTTGGATGCATATTTCTAAGTGAAGGAATCCAGTCTGATTGCAACTATATGACATTCTAGAAAAGGTACAACTGTAGAGACAGAAAAAATCACCAGTTGCCAGGAGTTTGATGGGGGAGGAAGAAGAGGGCATGGGAAGAAGAATGAATAGGTGGAGCACAAGGGATTTTTAGGGTAATATAAATATTACGTATGATACTGAAGTGGTGGATAAAAGACATTATGCATTTGGCAAAATCCATAGAAAGCAAGCGCCCAAATCCAACACCCCTTCATGATAAAAACACTCAACAAATTAGGTATAGAAGGATTGTACTTCCATGTAATAAGGGCCCTATATTACAAACCCACAGCTAATATCATTATGAATGGACAAAAATTGGAGGCTTTTCCTCTATGATATGGAACAAGACAAGGATGCCCACTTTTCCCACTCTTGTTCAACATAGTACTAGTAGTTCTAGCCTGTGCAATAAGGTAAGAAAAAGCAATGAAGGGCATTCAAATTAGAAAGGAGAAAGTCAAACTATACCTATTTGTAGATGACATGCTCCTATACCTAGAAAACCATGAAGGCACCACCAAAAAATTACTAAAACTGATAAATGAATTCAGTACAGTGGCAGGATACAAAATCAACACGCAGAAATCAACAGCCTTTGTATATGCCAACAACAAAATAGCTGAAGGAGAAATCAAAATAGCTGAAAAAGTAATCCCATTCACAATAGCTACCAAAAAAATGAAATACTGAGAAGTATATTTAACAAAGGAAGTGAAAAACTCTACAATGAAAACTATAAAACAATGATGAAAAAAATTGAAGGGAACACAAATAAATAAAAATATATCCCATGGTCATTGGTTGGAAGAATTAACATCATCAAAATGTCCAAATTACCCAAAGTAATCTACACATTCAACAAAATCCCTATCAAAATACCAATGACATTCTTCACAGAATTAGAAAAAACAATGTTAAAATTTCTATGGAACCACAAAAGACCCTGTATAGTGAAAGCAATCTTGAACAAAAAGAACAAAGTTGGAAGCATGATACTTCCTGACTTCAAAATACACTGTAAAGCTATAATAACCAAAACAGCATGGTACTGGCATAAAAACAAACAAATTGGTCAATGAAACCCCAAAATAAACCCACACACTTATAGCCAACTGATTTTCCGCAAAGGTGGAGAAAATATACAATGGGGAAAGGACAGCTTCTTCAACAAATGGTGCTGGGAAAACTGGATATCCACATGCAGAAGAGTAAAACTAGACCCCTATCTCTCACCATACACAAAAATCAACTCAAAATCTATCAAAAATCTAAATTTAAGATCCAGATATCCAGTGGAATAGATGGTCCCCAGTGTCACTCTCTCCCACAAATCAACCAATTTATAACTATAAAAAAGCAATGACAGCCAGGCGAGGGCCGCTAGAGCTCAGGGGAAGAGGAGAAGAGACCTACGGAGTATGTGAGATGGGAGAAGCCACGATGAGAGAAAGAAAAAACTGCTCTAACTTTTTCAATTACCAGCTGCTTCCAGGCTGGAGCTGCTGAGCTCACGGAGCAGGAGCTGGCAAAAGCCATAGCTGTGCCCTTTGGATGAAGTTGCTTGGAGGTGGCAGGGGAGAAGAGGGCTTTGGTGGCCCCCAGGCCAGCAAGACCATTGATAGGGTTCCTGTGGACCCACATAGGAGCTAGGAGCCACAACAACTGAAATAAAGGAGCCACTCAGAGGCTGGTGAGTCATCACAAGGGACTGGAGCATGGCCCATCCCATGGGAAGTGTTTGCAGCATAGGTGGTAGGGGAGACAGGCCCACCAGCAGAACACTGGGGCACAGCAAGGCCAGCTGATCTGCCCCCCCTCCAGCATAGGACCACTCAGAGGAGACTGGTCAGGAATACAGAATTGTGTGGGGTGTAGTCTGATGAAAAGACTCAGGCCCAGACCAGAGTTACTACACAACCAAGGTGCACCAGATCTCACTAGACCCAGAAGTACCTATAAAGTCAACCATTAAAACCTGAGCTGCACAAAAAGCCTTCCCTAAGTAATCAGCAACAAAGCAGCAATTTAGCTCAACCACAGAACTCAAGTACTGGTCCCCACAGGAAGTCCCCCCACTTTAGAAGTAAGCAAAGGACAACAAATTAGTTCCAGCACAGAGTTTAAGTGGTGAGAACAGCAAATAATCCAAAACAGCACTGACAGAAAAAACAGAGTACCCACAACCAGAGACAAAGTTTGATATTAACTAGTAAAGGTCTCATTTCACCAAAGAACACATATAACATCTTAGAAGGATCAGAAGTCCCCTGGGCTACCAAGCCAGAAAGGGAGGAGGGCCAGGGACCTCAGCCATGCCCCCTGACACCTGCAACCAGCCCAGTGATGACCACCAAGCTGCCACAGGAAGCACCCCGGGCTCTCCTGAGCCAGGGTGGTGGTGAGCCAAGGTCCTCAGCCCTGCCCCCCTGACATGTGCAACCAGCCCAGTGAGGACCACTGAGCTGCAGCAAGAAGGCCCCCAGGTTCCCAAGCTGGGATGGTGGGGAGGAGGGCTTTTGCCACACCCCCCTGACATATGCACCCAGCCCATCAATGGCCAACCCACCACTGGAAGTGCCCTGGTCTTCCCTGTGGGAATGACGGGGATGCCAGAGGCCTCAATCCTGCCTTCCTCCTTCCACCTTCTTCCATCCCATTTCCTTCCCCTTTCCCCTCTCCCCCTTCCTCCCAACAGCTCTGCAACAACATCACAGAATGTAAGAAAAAATAATGTTAATTTAAAAAGCTAAAAAAAAAAAAAAGATCCAAAACTATGAAACAATTAGAAGAATACATAGGAGAAAAGCTACACAAGATAGGAGTGGGCTCTCTTTGAGGGTGGCTACAAAGGCATAGGCAACTAAAGCAAAAATACATAAATGGGACTACATTAAACTAAAAAAAAAAAAGCTTCTGCACAGCAGGAGACACTGTCAACAAAGTGAAGAGATAGCCTACAGAACAGGAGAAACTTTTTGCAAACTACACATCAGACAAGGGGCTATATCCAGACTATATAAGGAACTTGAGCTGGCCAGTTAGCTCATTTAGTTAGAGCATGGTGTTATAACATTAAGCTCAAGGATTCAGATCCCCAAACTGGCCAGCCACCAAGCTAAAGAAAAAAAAAAAAAAGAAGAAGAACCCAAACAACTTAACAACTCAAAAGCAAAAAAATAAGCAACCCAATTTAAAAATGGGCAAAGGACCTGAACAGACATTTCTCAAAAGAAGACATACAAATGGCCAAAAAGCACATGAAAAAATGCTCAGAATCACTAATCGTCAGGGAAATGCAAACTAAAACCACAGTGAGATATCATCGCACTCTAGTTAAATGGCTATTATCAACAAGACGAATAGCAACAAATATTGATGAGGATACAGAGAAGGAACTCTCCCACGTTGCTGGTGACAGTGCAAACTGGTACGGCCATTGTGGAAAACAGTATGGAAGTTCCTCAGAAAACTGGAAGTAGATCTACCTTACAACCCAGCTATCCCACTACTGGATATTTTCCCAAAGGAAATGAAATCAGTATACCAAAAAGACACCTGCACTCCAATGTTCATTGCAACACTATTCATAATAGCCAAGAGAAGGAATTAACCTAAATGCCTATCAAGGGATGAATAGACAAAAAACATGAGGTATATATACACAATGGAATACTATTTAGCTATAAAATGAAATTATATCTTATTATTTGCAGCAATATGGATGGAACTGGAAACCACCATTTTAAGTGAAGTAAGTCAGGCACAAAAAGACAAATACTGCATGATATCACTTATATGCGGAATGTTAAAAAAATGGTTTTCATAGAAGTAGAAAGTAGAATAATGGTTACCAGAGGTGGGGGTGGGGAAGTGGGGAGGTGAGGAAGAAACGTGGTTGACTAATGGTTAGAAAACTATGCTATCTACCCTAAATGAATCATTGCGCAGTATATGCATGTATTGAAACAACATACTGTACCCCACCCCACAAATATGTACAAGTAAATGTTAAAATATTTTGAATTAAAAAAATAAAGTCTATTAATTTTTTTTTAAAAAAAGGCAAGACGAGATCAAAGCATAAATATGGCTAGCATCTCCACTCATTGAATCCAGTGTTATCAAGGTATGCCTATTCGAGTTTGGGGTTTACTGGTGCGGTTTATCTGGTAATAGATACAAAAGTACTTCATGTAGTGTTCAGTTAAATTTTTCAAAACTGCATTCTGAGGAAGTCCTGTTCATTCATTTTTTTTTTTTTAATTTATTTATTTTTTTTAAATTTTATTTTGTCGATATACATTGTAGCTGATTATTGCTCCCCATCACCAAAACCTCCCTCCCTTCTCCCTCCCCCCCTCCCCCCCCAACAATGTCCTTTCTGTTTGCTTGTCGTATCAACTTCAAATAATTGTGGTTGTTATATCTTCTTCCCCCCCCCCGGTTTTTTTTTTTTTTGTGTGTGTGTGTGTGTGTGTGTGTGTGTGTGTGTGTGTGTGTGTGTGTGTGAATTTATATATTAATTTTTAGCTCCCTCCAATAAGTGAGAACATGTGGTATTTCTCTTTCTGTGCCTGACTTGTTTCACTTAATATAATTCTCTCAAGGTCCATTCATGTTGTTGCAAATGGCAGTATTTCATTCGTTTTTATAGCTGAGTAGTATTCCATTGTGTAGATGTACCACATTTTCCATATCCACTCATCTGATGATGGGCATTTGGGCTGGTTCCAACTCTTGGCTATTGTAAAGAGTGCTGCGATGAACATTGGGGAACAGGTATACCTTCGACTTGATGATTTCCATTCCTCTGGGTATATTCCCAGCAGTGGGATGGCTGGGTCGTATGGCAGATCTATTTGCAATTGTTTAAGGAACCTCCATACCATTTTCCATAGAGGCTGCACCATTTTGCAGTCCCACCAACAATGTATGAGAGTTCCTTTTTCTCCGCAGCCTCGCCAGCATGTATCGTTCATAGTCTTTTGGATTTTAGCCATCCTAACTGGGGTTAGATGGTATCTCAATGTGGTTTTGATTTGCATTTCCCGGATGCTGAGTGATGTGGAGCATTTTTTCATATGTCTGTTGGCCATTTGTATATCTTCCTTAGAGAAATGCCTACTTAGCTCTTTTGCCCATTTTTTAATTGGGTTCCTTGTTTTCTTCTTGTAAAGTTGTTTGAGTTCCTTATATATTCTGGATATTAATCCTTTGTCAGATGTATATTTTGCAAATATTTTCTCCCACTCTGTTGGTTGTCTTTTAACTCTGTTAATTGTTTCTTTTGCTGTGCAGAAGCTTTTTAGTTTGATATAATCCCATTTGTTTATTATTCCTTTGGTTGCCCGTGCTTTTGGGGTCGTATTCATGAAGTCTGTGCCCAGTCCTATTTCCTGAAGTGTTTCTCCTATGTTTTCTTTAAGAAATTTTATTGTCTCAGGGTGTATATTTAAATCCTTAATCCATTTTGATTTGATTTTAGTATACGGTGAGAGGTATGGATCTAGTTTCATTCTCCTGCATATTGATATCCAGTTATCCCAGCACCACTTGCTAAAGAGGCAGCCCTTCCCCAGTGAATAGGCTTGGTGCCTTTGTCAAAGATCAGATGGCAGTAAGTATGTGGGTTGATTTCTGGATTCTCTATTCTATTCCATTGGTCAGTGTGTCTGTTTTTATGCCAGTACCATACTGTTTTGGTTATTATAGCTTTGTAGTATAGCTTAAAGTCAGGTAGTGTTATGCCTCCAGCTTTATTTTTTTTGCTGAGCATTGCTTTGGCTATTCGTGGTCTTTTATTGTTCCATATAAATGTCTGAATAGATTTTTTCCATTTCTGAGAAAAATGTCTTTGGAATTTTGATGGGGATTGCGTTGAATTTGTATATCACGTTGGGTAGTATGGACATTTTCACGATGCTGATTCTTCCAATCCAAGAGCATGGAATATCTTTCCATCTTCTTGTATCCTCTCTAATTTCTCTCAGCAGTGGTTTGTAGTTCTCATTATAGAGATTTTTCACATCCTTGGTTAACTCAATTCCTAAGTATTTTATTTTTTTGGTGGCTATTGTAAATGAGCAGGCTTTCTTGATTTCTCCTTCTGCATGTTCACGATTGGAGAAAAGAAATGCTACTGATTTTTGTGTGTTGATTTTGTATCCTGCTACTGTGCTGAAATCATTTATCAATTCCAACAGTTTTTTTGTAGAGGTTTTAGGCTGTTCGATATATAGGATCATGTCATCTGCAAACAGGGACAGTTTGACTTCATCTTTTCCAATCTGGATGCCCTTTATTTCCTTCTCTTCTCTGATTGCTCTGGCTAGTACTTCCAACACTATGTTGAATAGGAGTGGTGAGAGTGGGCATCCTTGTCTAGTGCCTGTTCTTAAAGGAAAAGCTTTCAGCTTTTCCCCATTCAGGATGATATTGGCTGTGGGTTTGGCATATATGGCTTTAATTATGTTGAGATACTTTCCCTCTATACCTAACTTATAGAGGGTCTTTGTCATGAATGAGTGCTGAACTTTATCAAATGCTTTTTCAGCATCTATAGAGATGATCATATGGTCCTTGTGTTTGAGTTTATTAATATGGTGTATCACATTTATTGATTTGCGTATGTTGAACCAACCTTGCATCCCTGGGATGAATCCCACTTGATCGTGATGAATAATTTTTCGTATGTGTTGCTGTATTCTGTTTGCTAATATTTTAGTGAGGATTTTTGCATCTATATTCATCAAGGATATCGGCCTGTAGTTTTCTTTTTTGGTTATATCTTTACCTGGTTTTGGTATCAGGATGATGTTTGCTTCATAGAATGAGTTTGGGAGTTTTGCGTCCATTTCAATCTTTTGGAATAGTTTGTAAAGAATCGGTGTCAATTCCTGTTTGAATGTTTGGTAAAATTCTGCTGTGAATCCATCTGGTCCTGGGCTTTTCTTAGTTGGGAGCCTTCTGATAACAGCTTCAATCTCCTTTATTGTTATTGGTCTGTTCAAATTTTCTACGTCTTCACGGTTCAGTTTTGGGAGCTTGTGTGTGTCCAGAAATTTATCAATTTCCTCCAGATTTTCAAATTTGTTGGCGTATAGTTGTTTATAGTAGTCTCGAATGATTCCTCGTATTTCAGATGAATCAGTTGTAATATCGCCTTTTTCATTTCTAATTTTTGTTATTTGAGTCTTCTCTCTTCTTTTTTTTTGTTAGCCATGCTAATGGTTTGTCAATTTTATTTATCTTTTCAAAAAACCAACTTTTTGATTCGTTGATCTTTTGAATTGTTTTTTGGTTTTCAATTTCATTCAGTTCTGCTCTGATCTTAATGATTTCTTTCCGTCTGCTAACTTTAGGTTTGGATTGTTCTTGTTTTTCTAGTTCTTTAATGTGAAGTGTTAGGTTGCTCACTTGCCATCTTTCTATTCTTCTGAAGTGAGCATTTAATGCAATAAATTTTCCCCTCAATACTGCTTTTGCCGTATCCCACAGGTTTTGGTATGATGTATCATTGTTTTCATTCGTTTCAGTAAACTTTTTGATTTCCTGCTTGATTTCTTCTTGGACCCATATGTCATTAAGTAGAATGCTGTTTAATTTCCATGTGTTTGTATAGTTTCCAGAGTTTCGTTTGTTATTAATTTCTAGTTTTAATCCATTGTGGTCTGAGAAGATACATGGGATAATTCCAATTTTTTTGAATTTATTGAGACTTGATTTGTGACCTAATATGTGATCTATCTTGGAGAATGATCCATGTGCTGATGAGAAGAATGAATATTCTGAGGTTGTTGGGTGGAATGTTCTGTAGATATCTGCCAATTCCAATTGGTCTAGAGTCTTGTTTAGATCTTGTGTTTCTCTACTGATTCTTTGCCTAGATGATCTGTCTAATATTGACAGTGGAGTGTTCAGGTCCCCTGCTATTATGGTATTAGTGTCTATTTCCTTCTTTAGGTCTAATAGAGTTTGTTTTATAAATCTGGCTGCTCCAACATTGGGTGCGTACATATTTATGATTGTTATGTCTTCTTGATGGATCAGTCCTTTTATCATTAAGTAGTGTCCCTCATTGTCTCTTTTTATGGTTTTTAGTTTAAAGTCTATTTTGTCAGATATAAGAAGAGCTACTCCAGCTCGTTTTTCTTTTCTGTTTGCATGGTAAATCTTTTTCCATCCTTTCACTCTTAGTCTCTGTGAATCTTTATGGGTGAGGTGGGTCTCTTGTAGGCAGCATATAGTTGGGTCCTGCTTTTTGATCCAGTCAGCCAGTCTGTGTCTTTTAATTGGGGAATTTAAGCCTTTTACATTAAGAGTTGTTATTGAAAGGTGTTGATTTATTCCTAGCATTTTATTGGTTGTTTGGTTGTTGTAGGTGTCTTTTGTTCCTTGCTTTCTGATTTACTGTTTGGTTTCTTTGTTTGTTGGTTCCTTAGGTTGTAGATAGTGTTTTTGTTAGCTTGGTTTCTCTTCATGAATGCCATTTTTATTGTACTAGCGGGTTTAGATTTTTCTTGGGTTTTTATGGCAGTGGTAGTTATTTTTCAGGAACCAAACCCAGTACTCCCTTGAGGATTTCTTGTAAGGGTGGTCGTGTGGTAGTGAACTCCCGCAGTTTTTGTTTGTCTGAGAAATATACTATTTGCCCCTCATTTCGGAAGGATAGCCTTGCAGGGTAGAGTATTCTTGGCTGGCAATCTTTGTCTTTTAGTATTTTGAAAATATCATCCCATTCCTTTCTAGCTTTTAGGGTTTGTGATGAAAAGTCTGATGTTAACCTGATTGGGGCTCCCTTATAGGTGATTTGACGCTTCTCTCTTGCAGCTTTTAAGATTCTCTCTTTGTCTCTGAGTTTTGCCAATTTGACTATGACATGTCTTGGAGAAGGTCTTTTTGGGTTGAATACGTTTGGAGATCGTTGAGCTTCCTGGATCTGAAGATCTGTGATTTTTCCTATACCTGGGAAGTTTTCTGCCACTATTTTGTTGAATATGTTTTCAATGGAATCTCCATTTTCCTCCCCTTCTGGAATACCCATGACTCGGATATTTGATCGCTTATGGTTGTCTGATATCTCTCTCAGATTTTCTTCAATGTCCTTGATTCTTTTTTCTTTCTTTTTGTCTGCTTGTGTTATTTCAAACAGCCCATCTTCAAGTTCAGAGGTTCTCTCTTCAACTTCGACAAGCCTGCTGGTTAAACTCTGCATTGTGTTTTATATTTCGTTGAATAACTTCTTCAGTTCAGCAAGTTCTGCTACATTTTTTTTCAGGACATTGATTTCCTTGTATATTTCCTCTTTCAGATCCTGTATACTTTTCCTCATTTCATCATGATGTCTAGCTGAGTTTTCTTGTATCTCATTCAGTTTCCTTAGAATTATCACTCGAAATTCCTTGTCAGTTATTTCAAGGGCTTCTTGTTCTATAGGATCTAGAGTATGAGATTTATTAACTTTTGGTGGTGTACTTTCTTGATTTTTTGTATTTCTGGTGTCTTTTTTTTGGTGTTTATTCATTGTGGCAGGGGGTTTCACAGTCCACCGGTTTGAGACTGATGACTAACTAGGATGTTGCTGTGGTTGCCAATTTCGTATGGCTCCCGCCGTGACTGCTCAGTTGGCCTCTAGTGTCTTGTGTGTGTGGTTGCCTCGGGTCTTGGGCTTCTCCGGGGATCCACCTTTCTGGTCAGCTTGGACTCTGCTGGGCTGGTGGATCACGTACCACAGGGTGTGTGATCTCTGTTGAGCTTTCACTTTCTGTACAGGACTTCTCCCGTTCCGTGTGCTCTGGCCCAGGCTGTTAGATCGTGCAGTGGCGACCCCACCGGGTGTGTGGTTTCTGTCGAGTCTCCGCCTCCCTGGCCGCATGTCTCCCCCCTCTGTGCACACTGTGCTGGGCTGGGATGTGTCTTCTGCACCCCTCGTCTATCAGCTGGGCCTTCAAGACCCTGCTCAGCACCGCCTCGCTCAGGAAATCTACCAGGTTTCTGCTGGGCACAGACGACCGGTCTCTCTGGGTGCCTTTGTAGCACTATGTAGATCTTTCTCGGGTCTTGTTCACCTTTGTATCCCCTCGGTATAAACCGAGTCTAGTGCCCACCTGCAGCCTGCTCTCTGGCAGGTTCAAGCGGACCTGGGAACTCTCCTACCACACTATTCCCAACCAGAAATTCGTTAGGCTTTTTTCCAAACTGGTGGTCGCAGAGATGGTATCTGCCTCCCAGTAACAGGAAGTTTACCGGGGCCGGAGTCCAGGGTGTGGTGGAGTGACAGTCGACCCGCCCATACTTCTTTGCCCTCCCAACACTGGTCGGGACTCCCCACGCCCCGAGCCCCGCCAGAGACACACGGAGGGAGTGGGTGCAGAGGCCAGTCTGCAGGCTCCGGAAAGCCCCGCGCCAGGCCAAGCAAATGGGCTCAGTGATGGCCGAGCAGGGCGGAGCTGCCCGCACCTGGGAAAATGGAGGCAGCACCGGGGCAGTGAGTGGCCTGGTGGTGCAGGCGGGAGCCGCGTGGGCATCCACCCCCCGAACAGAGCTGTGCCAGGGATCACTCACAGTGCTGTGCCAGGTCGGGTGTTCGCTCTCTGTCTCTGGTTTGTCGCCTTCCGTGTTCTCGGCGCTGCTGCCTTGGGCTGTTCAGTCGCGGCGCGGCTCGGGCACTCCCAGGAGTCTTCTTTAATGCCGGCCTGAAACCTCGAATCCTGAATAGGGCAGCTGGCCGCCTTCAGTGCGGCCCCAGCCTCCAGGATCCTGGCTGCATCCACAGCAGCCCTGGCGCCGCGTTCCCTGTTTCAAGACTCGCTTTTGCAGCTAAGAATCAGTTCTTTTCCTGCTCCACACTTCAAAGCTGTTGCCTGTAAATGAGGCAGCCTCTCCTGCCGGGGGCAAAGTGGCGTTGAGCCCCCACGACCGGCCAGCAGCTGTAGTCCTCCCTTAAGAGATGGTGAGAGGAAGGTCCACAAGTTTCCCGGCTGCCTGAGGCCCAGTGGCCGCCTTTTACACCTCAGCTACTCCGCGCCAGCCGCCGCAGCCGCCGCCATCTTGAAACCCTACACTCACTAATCCTGTTCATTCATTTTTAAAGTTAAAGAATGGTGGGGGGGGAGAAAGAGGAAAAGGAAAAAAAAGGCAGCAGCCTGAGGAAATCAAATGCCACCATTCCATATTTAACATTTGCCCTTAGAGGAATAGCAAACGTGCAGTACATTTATTTTTAAATATCAGCACAACAAAAGTTTGTACTCTAATTCTTGCAAATAAGGAATGTCAGTATCTTACTTATCTCTATATCCAATCTTCTTTCCCTTTTCTGCCCTTTCACACATATATGTGAATTGGTAGTTGTTCAGCTCTATTTGGAATATGTGACTTGACAACCATTGGCTGTGCTTCCAGATATGGAATGTTAGCCAACTTTTGGAGCTGCCTCGTTCTAGACCCCCTCTGCTAGCCTCCTGTTCCCCTAGAGACCTGATGGGCAGTAGAGCACTCAAATTCTCCATTCATGTCATGGGCTGGGCACTGCTTTATTAGATGTTTCCTCTATCTTTTGTGTGTGCACACACACACTTGCACATAAAATCTTTATCTCAAACATATCCTGGAATGGTCACATCGCTCCATTTCATTTTGTGCTTCTTTTGGTCAGCTGAGCACTCCCACAAGCTCTGGCCACAAAATATCTGTTGGCAGACACAGGTCCTCCCAGTGTGGTCCAATTAGAAACAACTGTCCATTTATGACAGTCTTCCCAATGTGAAATTCAAATAGGCTGACCCAAGAGCTTGCAAAAATTTTCATACATCTAGGAGCCTAATATCACCAAACTCCTTCCTATAGAGGTAGTGGCAACTCATGATCAGAAAAGAAATCCTGATAAGCTATGTGTTAAAGAGACTGATAGCTAGAGAAAAGGATCTTGACCATAATCACAACAAAGAAAAGAAAAAATGTTGAGGTGATAGATATACTACCTACTTTAACTGAATCATTGTATAATATATACATGTATTGAAACAACTCACTGTACCCCACAAGTATGTACAATTAAATTTTAAAATAAAAAATAAATAAATAGCTGCTCCCAGGAAACTAGGCAAGAAAAGCATCATGCCTATCGGAGGTGCAGGGGTAGGGTTTTTTTGTTTGTAACTGAAGCACATGCACACCAGTCATGGGGCAGGTAGACCAACCACTGTTGCAAAGTTGACTTTTATAGGCAATTGATGGGAAAGTGTACAGCTTGGTGTCACAAAAGTTAGGCAGTAGTTTTTCCATCAAAAACTATACTAGAAATTTCCCCAAGTCCCCATCCCAAATTACATAATTTCTCTTACTCAGCACAGTTCTTGGACCTTGCCTGATGACCAACTTGTTTTACATAGAAGATATCCTATAGTGTGGTCCATTTTTCCCATTTAGCATTACTTCATACATTTTTCCCTTAAATCCCCCTCACCCCTTAAAAAAGGAGATTTTGCATAACTAATTGGCATTCGTTTTCATGGTCTGATAAGTTACTTCTTAAGAAAATCTCAGAGGCCATCAAGCTACTTCTAGTCTGGATTCAGAATATCCACAGCAAATTTACGTACCTTCAAAAATCCAAATCGGTACATATTAAATGAATAGAAATACTGATCATTAGCTATATATTGCTGGGCTAGCATACAATTGGACTAGTTTAAGATGCTGGAAGAAAGGGTTACAAATTCCTTTTGCCAGGCACATTGGTGAAGATGGGTGGCTGGGGGATAAGTACGCAGTTTTTCTCTGGGCGGCGATCTCAACTGGAATGTATCAGGCTCAACTCATTAACATAGAATTTGTGCCCTCTAGGCTAACTGGGCAATACGGAACCTAGACATCATAGCTCACCCCCAATCGCAACAAACCCTCTTTATTTTGCTTGAGATTGGAAAGAAAAGGAAAAATTATATATATAATTTTTTATATACACACATTCATATATACGTACAATATATAATTACACACAGAAAACACACGAAACTCATGCAGAATTGGCTATGTTGTTCACACAGCCGCTCAGTGTAATGTATCCTACGTTCCGTCGTCCTTTCCTTGTGGTTTTTCGAGTTCGAGGCTGAGAAAGGATTTGAGGAGCCTAACTAGGAACCGGAAGGATGCGCGGACCTGGTTGCCCCACCGGCTTATTTAAACTGATGCACACATCCCCTCCCGTCGGCAGGAGGACCGCCTAGGTCCGGGAAAGGAGTTTGCCGACGTACCCGGAACTGTTTCCAAGGTTTCCTCAGACTTTTGACGGGTGCGTGGCAGGGGGTTCTGGGAGCCAAGGCAACCGAGATCATTCCTGGCTCGAGAGAGCTCCCCCTTCCCCTGCGGCTTTAGGGGCCCAGCGGGCGCGATGGCTCCGGTGTCGGGCTCGCGCAGCCCCGACCTGGAGGCCTCGGGCTCTGGGGGTAAACGTCGCAGTTCGTCGCGAAGCCCCAAGCCCAGCAAATCTGCTCGCTCCCCGCGGGGCCGCCGCTCTCGCTCGCACTCTTGCTCTCGGTCCGGGGACCGGAATGGCCTCAGCCACCAGCTAAGTGGCTTCAGCCACGGCTCCCGAAACCAGTCCTACCGCTCCCGCTCGCGGTCGCGCTCTCGAGAGCGGCCCTCTGCACCGCGGAGCACCCCGTTCTCTTCTGCCTCCTCGTCAGCCTATTATGGAGGCTACTCCCGTCCCTACGGGAACGACAAGCCGTGGCCTAGCCTCCTGGACAAGGAGAGGGAGGAGAGTCTGCGGCAAAAGTGAGTGAGACAGCCGCACCTTCTCTTGTACGAGCCCACCAGCCTTTGGAGTCCGATTTGTCGTTTATTCCGCTTCTAACTATTCGTGTTTCTCTCCCTCTGCCTGCCTGCGCCCGTTTTCATCCCTTTTCATCAGTCCACCCACGGCGACCCTTTATTGGTCCTTTTCTTCCCTTACGTTTTCACTCATTCTCGCGCCCATTCATAGAGTCAGTGCCCTGGTCTCCTGCTATCCGCTTCATCCTCTTGGCATATTAGCGGCATGGCCAAGAGCCTCAGACCTACTGGAATTAGATAGAGCATTTACTTGGTTTTCTTTATCATTCACGAGCATGATTTTAGTCCCCACTAGACTAAACTCATGAAAAGGAGGAGCCCTATTTTATTGATCACAGAATTCGCTGTGCCTAGTACTTTGTACGCTTGCAACCATTGCTTGTTGAATGAAGGAACAGTTTGAAGTAAGATATGTAAGTGGAAATATTCCGTAGGGAATGGGGAAGGGTTGAAATTAAGGATTGAAATTGGATAAGAGGAAAACCTTCCCCTGAGACAAGATGATTAGATGAATGTGGGAAACGTGATCTGCTAAACTACAGATGAGACTACCTTGAGAAATGTCTTGTTAAGTGGTCTTAATCTCGACCATGAAAAATGACGCCAGGGTGAGATCAGATCTCTCTAATGAGAGTGAGTATTGGAGTGGAAAATGCATAGTTTAAAAAGGAAAAGTTTATAATTATTGCTGTGTAAGTCAATATGTGAGGTTTATTAAGTGTTAAATTATGCGTCAGGCACTGTACCAAGTGCTTCACATGTACTACGTGTTTTAAAAACGAGAAATTTAGGAGTATTACAGACATTCAGGGGCGGGTGAAAGTTCCAACAGTCGGGAGATGTTTTCATGATTTTTTTTTCTTCCAGCAGTGGGAGGTAATAAAGTATAGTGATGGAAAGGATAGGCTCCAGAATCAGACTGCCTTTGAAGCCCTTATTTGCCACTTAATAGCAGTGTGACTTTCGGCAAGTTACTTAACCTCTCTGAGCTTCATTTCTTCACCGTTAAAAAGGGGATAAAATTAGTACCAAGGCTTTTGGAGTTGTAATAGTTTAGTGCCTGGAACATAATAAATATTCCGTAAGTGTTAGCTATTAGTGCTTCAAGCGTGGGAGCAGAAACAGTAGAAACAGTCCTGAGTTAGGTTGGAGACCTACCTCTCCAAATTAAATTTTTCAGAAAGGTGCCCACAGTCTATGTCAATCGAAAAGCAAATGGCTTCTTATTGGAGAATCCTCACCAAAAGACGTCAGAACTGCTTGAATGAAATTTGCATTTGTACATGTAGAAGATAATTTAACAGTACAGATGAAGCCAGGTGGTAACAGGTATGAGAACAAGAATTCGTGCTCTTTGAAGTCTGGCAGGCATTTTCCCCCTACATGCCTATATTCCTGGTATGGTTGTAAGTACATCCCCTTTTAGCTTGTCTGTTTCTTCAAGTGGGAAACCCTCTGAGTCTAACTTTGCAATTATAATACCTTTTCCCCTGAATAAAGAAGTAAAAAATAATTTATTCGATCAAACCAATTGTATGTATTTTGTAAGGATTTCTTAAAACAAATAGCTAAAGCGGCTAAACTTTGAGGAATTGAGCCTTTGGTTTTTGCAGTTTATGAGTAATAGCACAAATTAGAATAAATGACAAACATAAAACAAAAGGAGAAAACAATGTTAGTGTCTTCTGAAGGATAGAAAATGTACTCCTTTTCCAAAAAAGAACTAAAACGGGAAATGAACCCCATATTTCATTGAGTGCAATTTTTTATCAAATAAAACTTTTCATTCTAGAACTCCATTTATTTTCTACTTCTGTTTTATTTTTATTTTCTTCATTAATTCCTGGGTTTCTGAAAACTGATGGTTTAACCAAATCAAAAGAGACTTCTCTTTACTTTCATAATCATATATAAATAATTAAAGTTATTTTCAAATGTAAAACTGTTTCTGTCACATATTGAAGATGATGAAATGAGCAATTAGGAGCTATGTCATGGATTCAGCAGAAGAGATGAACTTGATGGTCTCCCAGGCTATCATTTCTGATCCGGCCACTCAGGCTGTCAGTAGTCTGTATCACTTGGTCGTATTATCAGAACATCAAATCCTAAGTGATGTGTTTACATTTAAACCAAGTTTTTATTAATGTTAAGAACTTAAAGGGAAAATAAGACTTAACTGTGCTCCTCTTGAATTTGATTAAATATTTAGGAAACAATTCAGCCACTGAGTTATAGTTAACATCTGTATCTTCTAGGAGATTAAGTGAGAGAGAGAGGATTGGAGAGTTGGGAGCTCCTGAAGTATGGGGACTTTCTCCAAAGAATCCTGAACCAGAGTAAGTGGTTACAAAATGTCTTTTTATAATATGTTTAATATTTGTTTAAATCCTGATTCTGTTGTCAAAATTTTTGTTAAGTGAACATTAAGTACATCTCACATTTTTTATTCTTTCTTGTGATTTATGCTATTATACCCCTTAAGTTTTAAAAACATGGAACATATCTAAGGATTAAAACATGTTGCTAGTGGATTTTAGTATGCTAATTGTTCTTTTTAAATTGTAATTCATGGGGTGCTAATTTCCTATTCATAGAATGATTCAGTGTTAAAACAAGTGATACCATTTATAGAATTTTGAATTATTTTTTCTCAACTAGCCCAGTAGCAGATTGCATGCCAAATATTAGCATTAGAAAAGGGATTTTTAAAAATTAATATACTAGTATGGTTTTGTTTAATTGATTTTCCTATATCCAATACTGTCTGAAGGATTAATCCTTTTTCTTTAACCTTATTTCTTTTCTCTTTGTGTTATTCATAAGTTTCTTCTTCCCTGTCCTCTATTTCTGTGTCTACTTTAGGTTGTTGAGACAATGTGTTTGAGAGGTAAAACTGTAATTTGTGACCAGGTGATAAAGCATTATTATCTGAAACTTGTTCTTATAGATACCTTTGGAAAATTCTTGAAGAACCTGAACTCATGGAATTAGAGTTGGAAGGAATCCTAAAAATAATTTTCAAGAAAATACCTAAATTATTCCAGGTGTGATCTTCAAAGGAAAAGATTATATGATGTGGAAACTCCCTTTCTGAACTATTATAGTATTTTAATAATACTCATTTTCAGAATTCTCTGCAACAGAATGAAATCTCTTTAGACTGTAGTTTGTTAGGTTCTTCTTGCTCTGAGGAGACAGAGCAATTGCTGCTCTACCATATGTCCTTTACACATTTCAAATAAATTATAAAGTCTTCCCTCAGCTTTCTTATCTCCAGTTTGTTTTATCTTTCCTTGTAGTTCCTGCTTCTCTACTTTTGCCCAGTAGTTTCTTCTGAAAATATAAATCCTCCGTGCTGCTTTCACTTTGAATAGCACTCTGTAAACTCTAAAGCATTATGCAAATGTAAGTTATTATTATGAAAGTGGTAGACCCTTCAATTGCACTCTTACAAAAGTAGTCCAGTGTTTACTTTTAATGGTTCTTGGGCAATCATTGTCATTACTGGAAAATTTTAAGTCTGTATTTTTATACTTCATGGTTCATATCTCATCACTTTTCTAATTCTCACAACCATTTTCTTTAAACTTAGCTCTGATGAACATACACCAGTAGAGGATGAAGAGCCAAAGAAAAGCTCTACTTCAGCTTCTACTTCAGAAGGTATTTTTTTTAATAGAGCGCTTTTTTACTGAGAAGTTAAAAAATAAGTTTATAAATAGTTGAACATTAGATTGATTTTATTCAAATTGCCTATTGTCTATTCCTTTTCAGTATTTCAAATAAAATTGATATTCAGAGGGCCGAGCCCATGGCGCACTCGGGAGAGTGTGGCGCTGGGAGCGCAGCGACGCTCCCGCCGCGGGTTCGGATCCTATATGGGAATGGCCGGTGCACTCACTGGCTGAGTGCCGGTCACGAAAAAGACAAAAAAAAAAATTGATATTCAGAAATACTTCTCTAGCAGTTCGTTTTTTATTTGTATTTTCTATAGAAGAAAAAAAGAAGTCTAGTCATTCAAAAGAAAGGTCCAAGAAAAGAAGAAAGAAAAAATCATCTAAAAGAAAACACAGGAAGTATTCTGAAGATAGTGACAGTGACTCTGATTCTGAAACAGACTCTAGTGGTAAGAAAGCCAACATCATTCTGCAAGCCTCACTTCAATACTAGTTTTACTTCTTAAAACTTATTTTAGAAGAAGGCTCTTAAAAAAATAATAATAATAATAGTGAAGAGTTTTTGAATGTGTACTGTTTGCCAGGCACTCTGCTAAGTGCTTTATATTATTGCCATTAAATCATAGGATACATCTCATAGATGAGGAAATGGAGGCACAGAGCAGGTTATTAAGTACCACACCCAAGGTGACAATTGAGATTCAATCCTAAGCAGTGTGATTCCAGGTTGGTTGTTTGTAGTTATACAAGGCACCTGGCACCAGACCAAAGTCAGGAGGTTGGGCTGCACGATGTGTGGCACCAAAGTGAGCACTGCAGTGCCATATCAGCCCACTGGAAGGGCTCTTTGGGCAATTCTCATGCCCAGTGAGCACCTCTGCAATTTTTAAAAAGGCTTGCCATAAAGTACCTTCTTCAGGCTAGCTGCCAATTGACCTAAGGCACCCCATCTGGGGTAGTGCATCACAAAAAGCCACCTTTTTGTGCCCTCTCTTGGCTGATGATTAACCAGAGGGTCCCTCCCTTTGGGTTGACATATTACACAGAGGCTCCCCTTTCTCTGATATCATTTGAGTTTCCTGGCCCCCAGTGTCACTTTTTTCCCTTACTGCTGGAAGACTGAACTTTCTTAAATCACGCCTGAGCTTGTCAGTCCCCTACTTAAAATCCTCCAATAGCTCTCCCTAGCCTTCAGGGTAAAGACCCTGACTGATCCCTCTGTAACCACATATACCCTGTCACTTTCTCTTGCACCATCTTCTGTAGCCTGAGAACTACTTTCTTTCTCCTCAGTATTGTATGACCTTTCTCTTGACTCTGTTACTTGGTACAGAGAGTCCCTCTACCGACAATGCCAATCTCTCTCTCCCTCCAGCTTGGCTACTCATCACAACAGTGGGCATGTATTGCTTTTGTAATCAACTGATTTTTAGAAGAACTAGCTTAAGACTAGTAAACTTTTCCTCAACCACCTTCCTGAAATCAACTTTTCCTGGTCAACTTTTCCTCAACCACCTTCCCAAAATCAGTCTGGTTTTGAGACTCATCTGTATGCTCAGAGCACCCCATGCTTCCCTCTGTCACACTGGATTGTATGTATGTCTTTATCTGTCTCCTCCATTAGACTGAGCTCCTAGAAAGCATTCTCTCCCCCACCCCGCAACATACACGTAGTTTTTTTTCTCCTTTTTATCATGAAAATCTTCAAATGTTCAGAAAAGTAGAGAATAGTATAACTAATACCATTTACTTATCATTCAGATTTAACAGTTGTTAGTATTTTGACATATTTGCTTCAAATATGGGTTTTTTGCTGAGATGTTCAAAGTAAATTACAAACATCACCCTTCCACCCTAAATGTTTCTGTGCACATCTCTAAAAAATAATGACATTTTCCTACTTAACCACACTACTATTATCTCACACAATAAAATTAATAATAATACCCTATATCATCTAATACCTAGTGTGACTTTAATTTCTTTGTCCCCAATGCCTAGTACAGTTCCTGACAAGTAGCAATAAATGTTTGAATGAATTAATTTCTTTGTAACAAGTAGGACAGCAATAGTATATTAATCTACTCAAAATTGTTGGGGTTTTAGGGGTAGCCAATTAGCTCAGTTGGTAAGAGTGCAGTGTTATAAAACCAAGATCAAGGGTTTGGATCCTGGTACTGGCCAGCCACCAAAAAAAAAGTATTGGGGTTTTAGAGTTAAATTTTTTTTTTCATTTATAATGTGCTTTAATTTGCAGATGAAGATACAAAAAGGAGAGCAAAGAAAGCCAAGAAAAAGGAAAAGAAGAAGAAACGCAGATCGTCAGTTTTTTCTTTAATTTTTATTATGGAAAAGTTAAAATGTATATAAAATGACATAAAATAGTATAATGATCCCCCATGTACCCATCTCCCAGTTTGAACAATTATTAACTCATGGGTAGTCTCCACTGCCCCCCCCCCAATTATTTTGTAACCAATCCCAGATATCACTCCATTCATAAACAGTTCAGCATCTTTCTCTAAAAGATAGGCATTCTTTAAAAAAAAAATCCATGGACCAGCCCCGTGACTCACTCTGAGGCCGCGGGTTCGGATCCTGTATAGGGATGGCTGGTCGTGACGCAGACAACACTGTGCGGAGGGTTGCAATCCCCTTACCGGTCAAAAATAAAATAAATAAATAATTAAATTAAATAAATAAATAAAATAAAATCCATTATTAGGGATTGCAAAATGGTGATAGTCTAATTCTGGCTTTCTTCATTTATTGGGTAGAATAATTATATAAGAGCAATTTATCCTCACCAACTCTTTGGGTACCCGGAAGTACAGTTTGGATAGGAAGGGCAGGACATAATTGCTTGACTTTTTTGTTTGTTTCATGAGTTTTCAGAATACAGGTTGAGTATCCCTTATCCAAAATGTTTGGGACCAGAAGTGTGTCAGATTTCAGATTTTTTCAGATTTTGGAATATTTGCAGACTACATATCAGTTGAATGTGGTAATCCGAAATCCACAACACTCCAATGAGCATTTATTTTGAGCCTCATGTCAGCGCTCAAAGTTTCGGATTTTGGAGCATTTTGGACTTTGGGTTTTCAAATTAGGGATGCTCAACCTGTAATGGACTTTTTTTAAGTATCATTATGAACCCAAGGATTTAAACATATTTGATGGATTTTAATCCATTACACTTAAAATTAGTACTAGTACTCAAATTGCTAAACACTTTTTTAGGCTGTTTTATTTTTTATTTCTGTCTTTCTACAACATGAGAACTATATTTCATTATTCCCTTTAGTGATCTTTTTATAGTGAAACATGATTTTGTTAAATAAGTTAGGAGATTTTTTAATTGAAATTCTTCTCTAGCAAGTTTGAATAAGCTACAAATTCAGATCATTTTAATCAGTCTTACCTTTCATTGCCTTGAAAGATTAAGATGCCCTTTAACATGGGAATATTAAGTGAATTTGTATCGAATTATAATCCCTACAGGAAGAAATATAAGAAAAAGAAGTCTAAGAAGAACAGAAAAGAGTCCAGTGATTCAGACTCTAAAGATTCCCAAGAAGAGTTTCTGGAGAATCCCTGGAAGGATCGATCAAGTAAGTTCTACCAATAGACATTAACTCAGAACAGATGAAGTGTTAAAATAACCAGTTAGTCAAAATGTAAATGTGTTTCTGAACATCTTTTATACAGAAGCTGAAGAACCTTCAGATTTAATTGGCCCAGAGGCTCCAAAAACACTTGCCTCTCAAGATGATAAACCTTTGAAGTAAGTAGCCACGTATATATAAAACCTAAAGTATCTTCCAAAAAGTTTGGCCCTAACTTACCTTTCCAGGCTTATCTCCCTCTACTCCCTTATTTATACCCCAGCTTCCAACTGAGCTGGACTACTAAAACTTTTCCTGTATTTACTATGCACTTTCCCACTTTTGTGCCTTTTTCAGCTTATTTCTTCCCCAACATTCCTTCCCTTCTTTTCCCTACCCTCTGTTTTCCCCCTTACCCCCAATTTCTTCCTGTTAAAATCGTTACTATCCTTCAAGGCCTGTTTCCAAAGGAAGGGGGCATATGCTGATTCCTAATACTTCCTCTCCACAAGTAGGTGTGATTTTTACCCCTTTAATTCTCATAGCATTTTCTATTTCTTTTATGCACGGTATTATACATTTTACCTTGTATTGGAGTTATATTCTTATTAATATGTAAACTCCACAAAGACAGAGATTATTTTTATATTACAAGCTTTGAGTTTAATAGGTACTTAAGAAACATTCACTGAACTGAATGAAGGAATGGAAGCTTTTAAAGTCCCTTTGAATGAAAGTTAATAGGTAATTGTTACTGTATAGCATTACTATTGGTCGTAAGTATGTTAATCTGAGATATATTATTTATTTGATTTGGATTTTTTTTTTAAAGGGAAAAAGGGAAAGGGAATCAGCTGGAGGCAGAAGCAGGAATGGCAATACCAATAGGGATAAATTAATCCATAACTGTAAACCATGAATCTATACTCACTAACATCAGTTCTTTTGTTCTTCTAAAGTATCTCTGCATTTTGGGGTTAGTTATATAGGTCATAGTGCAGTGGTCACTAGTTTATTTTAATTAGTGATTTATTTTAATTAGCAATTCACATTGGGCTTCCCAGCACACTACTACTCAACACTGTTATTCCTGCTGTTGTCTGAGAGAAAATGGTTTTTTGTTGCCCTCTTTAGCTGATGAGCTTTTTATATTGAGATGATTTAATGGACCTTTTCTAAATTCTGAATTACTTTGTAGCTATGGCCATGCTCTCTTACCTGGTGAAGGTGCAGCTATGGCTGAATATGTAAAAGCTGGAAAACGTATCCCACGAAGAGGTGAAATTGGCTTGACAAGTGAAGAAATTGCATCATTTGAATGCTCAGGTTATGTAATGAGTGGTAGCAGGTATGTTCTTGGCACTGAGCTCAGTTTTTATAATTAGATCTTTTCCTTCTTTCTTACTACCAGAATTATATCCTGGTGATTGATATTCATTAAGTGACTATTCCTAATGAAAAGTAGGGTATAAATATTGGTGTGATTTGGTTTTATTGGTATAAATGTGGTTGTCTAAAATTCCAGCCCCAAACTCAGCTATATCTCCAACTTCAAAGAATGAATCTTTCCAATGTCCTTTCCTAGTTGATTGTTTGGTAGTTTAATCTACTGAAAAATATAGTTAAATTCAGCTATTTATCACGGCCTCAAGAGGAATGTGACATTTTGGTAGTTAGGAAAGCATTTTCACAAGACAGTGTTTCCTGGTTTCCAAGTTTGCCTTCAGCTCTCTGTGGGCCGAGGTTTTTGAGAATGAATAGCAGAAAAGGATTATGAGGGGGCTGGCTGGTTAGCTCAGTTAGAGCATGGTGTTATAATACCAAGGTCAAGGGTTTGGATCCCCATACCAGCCAGTCACAAAAAAAAAAAAAAAAAAGAAGAAAAGGATTATGAAAGACACCAGGTTCAGCATGGGGAAATGAATATAAAATTAGGGAAGAGAAAGCAAAGTGCCAGGAAGAACCAGGAGAGTGAGCTAACAGCACAGCAGTACTGAGATCAAATTGAATGCTGGATTCTTTAAAACTTTATAATCTTTTTAAAGTAGATAATTATTTTTAAATATCATTGGGGGCAAATATTTGTAGAACACCCAAAGCACCTCCAGAATCTTGAAATCCTGAGGACCAACATTTGAAACATTATATTGGAGGACCAGCACAGTAAGACAAGAAAAAGAAATTCGAAGCATAAGGATTGGGAAGGAGGATATAACACTGTCATTTTTTGCAAATTATATGATTGTTTACATAGAAAATCCCAAAGAATCTTCAGATGAATTATAAATAAATGGAGGGTTTAACAAATGGTTGGATATAAGGTTAATAGACAAAAATCAATTGCATTTTTATATACCAGCAACAGAGAGTAGAAAATGCAATTAAATAAAAAGAAAACAACATTTATAGTAGTATCAGAGAATGTGAAGGACTTAGGAATAAATCTTAATAAAAGATGCCCAAGATCTCTACAGGGAAAACTATGAAACACTATTAAGGGACATTAAATAAGACCTAAATAAGTGGAGAGATACCATGTTCATGGATAGGAAGGCAATATTGTAAAGCTGTCAGTTCTTCCTAAATTGACCTGTAGATTCAATATAATTCTAATCAAAATTGCAATAGAGGTTTTCATGAAACTTAATAAGCTTGTTCTAAAATTTATATGTAAAATTTATATGTTAAAGGCCAAGAATAACCAGGTCACTTCTAAAACAGAAGAGCAGGAAGGTGAGATTTGACCTACCAGATATAAGGACTTATTATGAGACTTACAGCACTTTACAAAGCGTAGGGGAACAACCAAATTGTTCAATAGAATAAAATACAGAGCCCTAGGATAGAGCCATACATGTATGGAGCTTCAGTATATAAAAGAGATTGCATGCCAAATCATTGGAGAAAGAAGGAACTATTTAGTAAATGGAACAGGAAAAAAGTGGTTATCCATAGGAAAAAGATGAAAGTAGGGCCCTACATCACATTATATAAAAAGCAATGCAGCTAGATTAATGATTTTAAGAGCAGATATCTTTTAGACCTTGGGGTGGGGAAGTGTTTCTTAAAGAAGACAAAAAGTGCACTATCCATAAAATAAAATATTGATTAAAATTGCCTAGGTTAAAAGTAAGAACGTTTGTTCATCAAAAGACAACTTAGTTGCAAGCTGGGATAAGATCTTGGAATACACACACCTGCTAAAGAGTTAATATTGAGCACATTTAAAGAATACCTATAAACAACCCAAAAGAAAAATGGGAAAATGATACAAACAGGCATTTGTTAGAAGAAGAAATACCTATGGTCTATATACACATAAAAAGGTGTTCATTATTATTGGAAATGGAAATCAAGAACTTAGTGAAATACCAGTTTACCCATTCGAGACCCATTCTACCCATTTGATAGACAAAAATTCAAACGTGTAACAGCACCAAGCATTTGAGAGAATGTAGATCTACAGGATCTCTTAACTAACTACTGCTAGTGGTGGTGTAAATTGGTACAAACACATTGGAAAACAGTCTGGCATTATCTTGGAAAGTTGAGTATTCATATATTTTATGACCCAGCAACTCCACACCTGGGTACCCAAGAGAAAATATTTTCCATGTACTAGGAGACATGTACATGTATGTTTATTACAGCATCCTTCATGTAGCATTTCTGTTTCAGATAAATTGCTGTACTCACTGTACCCTGGGCAACCTAAATACATTGTCACCTCCTTGATTTTCCTATTTTGCACTCCCCAACCTTCAACACCAACCTAAAATTATTCTCCCCTCTTCTCCTTACCCAGTTTTTCTCCATTTTTCTAGACAAAGCTTAAGCTTCTTTAACTGATTGTGTAGGATTGGGTACATACATAAAAAAGGCAGGTTTTCTTGACGTTTTCCCTCTAAATAAACAGACCTTTTAAAGATGATGTCATAGTTTCCCTCTGCCTCTATCCCAGTACTCTACTGATATGGCCCTTGTGGTAAATCCCTTCTTTCTTTTCTTTGAGCCACTACCAGACTCTAAGGAAGTTAAATCCACTGTCAAAGACTCCTCTTCACTTATAGAGTTATACTTGGTTCTTATGGTTATACTGGAAATTAGAACTTTAAAGAATTTCCACATGATTGATGACAAGTTAAATCTTTCATATATTCTTCTATTAATTCCACAAAGGCAAATGGACATATATCACCTAGGAAGTTTAATAATTTGCCCATTTCTGGTTGTTTTACTAGAAACAACTAGTCTCATGCCCTTATTATTTGAAATTAATAACATTCACTATGTTGACAGAACATCAGAGATCATTATTTGAATACCTGAAATGAATCAAAGAACAGATTGGTAAATAAAATGAATGATCTTTTGAAAATTTAAACTCATTTCAAAAACAGTTTCTATTTGTCAGCTTTTAAATAGAGCACTGTGTTAAGAAAGGATTAATGAGGACATGCTATGAGAGTAACTGAGAAATTAAGCCAAAAATAAAATTATCTGCAGGCATCGCCGAATGGAGGCTGTGCGACTGCGAAAAGAGAACCAGATCTATAGTGCTGATGAGAAGAGAGCCCTTGCATCCTTTAATCAAGAAGAGAGACGAAAGAGAGAGAACAAGATTCTGGCCAGTTTTCGAGAGATGGTATACAGAAAGACCAAAGGGAAGGATGACAAATAAGGATTTTCTGATTGTTCAGCAAACATTTTTTGTTTGTTTGTTTGTTTGTTTGTTTATAAGGATGACCGATAAGGGGATCTTAACCCTTGACTTGCTGTTGTCAGCACTATGCTCTCCCAAGTGAGCTAACCGGCCATCCCTATATAGGATCTGAACCTGTGGCCTTGGTGTTATCAGCACCACACTCTCCCAAGTGAGCCACGGGCCAACCCCTCAGCAGACATTTTTAACAAAAAAAAAAAAAAAAAAAGTCTGGGTTCTACACATACACACAGAAAGATTATTATGCTCTGAAAAAGCTTTACAGTGCTACTGTGCCTTCTGTTTAATTCTTCCAGTCCTTTAATGAAAAGCTGCTTATTGATATAACTTTAGCAATTTCTTTGGGTTCTTTTGGATTGACCATAATAACTTTCTGATTTAAAAAATCCAAATTATGAATTAAATCCTACTGTATTGGGGGAGGTGTCATGGAGAGAAAGTATCATTAGTTTTTTTTTTTTTTTTTTTTTTTTTTTTTTTTTTTTTTTTTGTCTTTTTCATGACCGGTACTCAGCCAGTGAGTGCACCGGCCATTCCTATATAGGATCCGAACCCGCGGTGGGAGGGTCGCCGCGCTCCCAGCGCCGCACTCTCCCAAGTGCGCCACGGGCTCGGCCCGAGAAAGTATCATTAGGATGAGAAACTTAAATCTCCCGCCATGGGACAGTGCTACTTTTAGCTGTACATGATGCTTGTCCCCCACCCCCCAACTGAACTTGTGGGAAATTTTCATTCCTCTGCATTGAATGTGTTATAAATGGACTTGATATAGGAGGCCACTTTTGTTAACAGAATGAAGGCATTGCTGAAAAAAGCAAATCTGGAATTTGAAAACTGACTTATATAGTACCACATATATAATCTTCCCTGGAAGTAATGTATTTTGTTTATATCCCTACCTCCACTACAAAACCAACAACAAACGAGAAATCAAATTAACCCACAGACTTGTTGAATTGCAAATGTGAACATTAGGTTTTTTAAGTTCTTAATGTTACTTAAAAATGTTTCTTTCAAGTATAAAGTCTTGGGAAGTCTACCGTTATGCCAATGTAAGTACATTGTTTCAATCTAAGCTGTACTTTAATTATAGGATAACATCTAAAAAGAATGGGAGTCAACTATGGTCAAGAGTTTTGATACAGGGCTGGCTGGTTAGCTCAGTTGTTTAGAGCATGGTGTTGGTAACACCAAGATCCAGGGTTTGAGCCCTGTTACCAGCCAGCTGCCAAAAAAAAAAAAAAAAAAGTTCTGATAGGGAAAATACAATGAATTAGTATTTTTATTTAGTTGTTTCATAAAGATGAAACTAAAATGATATTAAGCATTTTTAACTCTATCCTTTATGTAGTAAGCAGATTTCATTTTAAACGTTGTGAAGGTTAATTCTAGATGTCAACTTGGTTAGATGAAGGAATGCTGAGAAACCTGGTAAAGCAATCTTTTCAGGTGTGTCCATGAGGGCGTTTCCAGCAGAGATTAGTATGAGAGTCTGAGTGGCCTGGGTGTGAAAGACCCACCCTCAGTGTGGGTGGGAACCGTCCAATCCGCTGGGGGTCTGGAGAGAACAAGACAGAGGAAAGAGGTGAAGCTCACTCTCTCGATCCGCTGGAGCTGGAATACACTCTTCTCTCCTGTCTGTGGACATCAGAACTCAAGACTCTTCAGCTTTTGAGTTCCAGAACTTACACTAAGGACACCATCAGCTTCCCTGATTTTGAGGCCTTTGGACTTGGACTGAGCTATGCTACCGACATCCAGTTTGCAGCCGGCCTATCATGGGACTTTTCTTCATAGTCGCGTGACCTACGAGACTTTTCAGCTTTTGGGTTCCAGGACTGAGCCACGCTACCGGCATACAGTTTGCAGACGGCCTATCATGGGACTTTTCTTCATAGCTACATGAGCTAATTCCCCTAATAAATCCCTTTCATATAATTATAACATATCCTATTGATTCTGTCTCTCTGGAGAACCCTGACTAATACAATTGTTAAACCTTTCAGTTTATTTTTTAAATCTGTCATTCAGTTTAATTTTAAATGTTTTACAAACATTAAGTTTGTATAGAACCCCCTCACTTTATCACTTTTTTATGCTATTATTGACTTTAAAGTTTGGGAGAAATGGAAAACTGTGGGACTGTGAGATTACGGTCTTTTTCCCTCTCTTATTTTGTTCAGTTTTACTTAGGTCACAAGAGTGAAGTGAGAGGGGACAGTGAAAGTTTTGGCTGTTTTTGTTAAGGATGTTTTGATCTGCGTTATTATTTTATGCCTATGGTAAATTTAAATTATCTGGGTAATGGGGAATTCTGACTTTGCTATTATAAAATTTCCTCTCTCCTTATAATAGTTTAAAAGTCATTTTTATCAAAAGTTTTTAAATGAGGCAGTCAAAGCAAAAGTTTTACTGTTTAACGTATGTTCTAAGAAAATGTCTACTTTTAACCCACAACTACTAAACTAAACAGCAGTCAGCATGTAGCAACATTTATGATCCTTAAATTTGAAGTGATTTTTATTTATCTATACATAATCATAGTTACTGCCTATCCTACATTTTCAAAAGTTAAAAGGAAACTAGGTCCCAAACTTGTGAGTCTTAATCCATCTACTTCCCTGTATAATAAAACCTAAATTTTATAATCCCCACTTAAAAACTTTATTCTCTAAGGACATTATTTTTTGGTACTGGTTCCTATAAACAAAATGAGTATGTTTTCTTATTTTCAGTAGGCAAGGTAGTTTAAATGCAGCAATCTTGTGATATATTAAAATTATGAATTTTCATTTGATTCTCTTGTCTCCTCTACAGCATAAATACTCAACAATTGTTTGTTGAGTAAATGAAAGAAAAGACAATAAATTACTTCAGAACCTTACCATTTCTTTCATTAGTGTTTGTTTGGGAATGGTCTGCCAAAGAACAACTTCAGTAGCATATCCTTTGGGAAAGAGGAGTGATAGAGTTTGGACGTGTTGTCCCTGCCAAAACTCATGTGGAAATCTGATCCCCAGTGTGGCAGCATTGGGAGCTGTTTGAGCCATGGGGGCAGATCCCTCATGAATGGATTAATGCTCTCGCTGGGGGAGGGGGGCCTGAGTGAGATCTCACTCTATTAGTTCCCGCAAGAGCTGGTTGTTTAAAAGACCTTGGCACCTCCCCTTTCTCTCTCTTGCTTCCTCTCACCATGTGATCTGCTTGTACCCACCCGCTGCCTGCTGCTTTCCACCATAAGTGGAAGCAGCCTGAGGCCCATGCCAGACATAGCTGTCCCAGAATTGTAAGCAAATAAACCTCTGTTCTTTATAAATTACCCAGTCTCAGATATTCTGTTATAGCAACACAAAACAGACTAATACAAGGAGGGAAGAATAAAAGGGCTAAAAGTATTTTATTTTCAGCTCATTGAGAGTTACTGCTTCAAACTGTGTTTACTCACCTGAGCCATAAGTCAAATAGTATTTTAAATATATTTTTTTGTTCTCCAGAGAGACTTATCTAGTTTCCCACCTCCTTGCCTGTTGCTCTGATTGGACTTTTCCTCCTTTTTTTATTTATTGTTTAAATATAACAGTAAAAAAAAGAAAAACTACAGTTCTACCACATCAATTGTCTTTAGTATTCTGTGCTCCTTTCCAGTGCTTGTCTACGTAACTATGTATTCTAATGTGCTTGTAAATATTATTCAATGAGTAATGTAATTTTGTCTTTGGTGTCTTAAAATTTTGCAGCCAGGCAAAAGAGCCTCATAGGGCATGTAGGAACAAGTGATGATCTGGTGTGAGGATAGGAAGAAGACAGAAATAAGTAAGGGTGATGACTGTGCCAATCCCTGTTTCATTGCCCCCATTCCTCAAGCCACCCTGCTGCCATCATGTACAACACATGGATGGAAGGCAGCATGCCCAGTTTCAGAGTTGCAAAATGTATTATTCAGCAGTGAGGTTTAACTCACAGTAAATGAAGGGGTCTGTGAGTAGACCTTCAGACTGCATGTATTATGAGCTATAGAACTGTTGCCATTTTGTTTTTCCCTCATTGTGCTCATAAAGAGGTGTGTCTGGGCTGGAGACTTAGGCTCAAGACGGAGGAACAAACAGCCAAGTACCAATCTTAGTTTGGTCTCTCAGGTGAATTTTAGCAACTCTCTAAACTCAGCTCTGTACCTGCAAGACTCTAAACTGACACACATAGTGATGGGGGAAATCTTTTAGAAAATAGAAAACAACTTATTGATTACTCTGCTAATGTGATGGAAGTTGCAGAATGGAAAATGAATGAATGAATGGAAAAAAAATACAGCTGGCTTGTTTGCCTCAAGTTTATTATTCAATAAATATTCTGTGGTTTGATGTGCAGTATCGTATTTTTAATATATTCTGATTAGAAAAACAATCCTAAAACATTTGGTTAAAATCAGGCAATAGTGAATTAGAAGCAAGTATTTCCAGTAAATCATTTTTGGTCTCGATAATGTCCCTCAGCCATTTTTCTCGAAAGCGAATCATTCCTGGTCTACAGAGGAAGAAAAACAGACACACTAAAAGCTTTTAAAGTCAAACAAAACATTAAGCCAGGGATTCCTGTTTACTGTTATGTTGCTAGTGAGCAAGAAGCCTCCTTTTTTGGTGGGGAAGAGGGGTAGGGAGGATTCTCTCTATCTATTCTTTACTGTTCCTTAGGCCCATCTGTGAAAGTATTCATGAGCTTATATGTAAAGATTCTTCAAGAGAGCTGCTATACAAATAAAAGGGATTATTATACATGAGTTAATTCCATGTGATTTTGAAGTTTCCCATAGAAACAATAGACATGACCCACTTTGTCCCCACCCTACTCCAGCAACTAATCCTCAAGTTTCAAATCACTAAAAAACCAGACACTAAGAAAAATAATTTTCTAGGATAATGGCAGAATCCAACTTTCAGCCCATTCTAATGAGATAGGTGATCCAAAGAAGAAAAGTAGCCATTACATGAATTATCTGTGGCTGTGGGCCTGCTGGATTCCTGGAGTGTGATGACCTTTCTCCCACCCTTTTAAAATAAGTCCCCAAATATTTATTACCTTTGAACTAATGATTGGTCCTCAAGGGTATAAGAGACATCAATGGGTGCATCCTAAGAAAGAGAAACAGCTGTCAGCCTAGATCAGTCATACCTACTCTTAATTCCTTCCATCCCTACACATGTCCACATTCTTGAATTTCCAGAATTCATCTTCCTTATAAATTGGGAGTCTGTAGGTGGTAGTTCTTTGTCACTTTAAACGTGTTTCCCAAAAGATCTTTTTTGGCAACAAATATCTTAAGAATCTCCACAAAATTGGAAACAAGTTGGGAGAGGCTTAACATTAACAGTAGCTTGAGTAAGTTTCCATGCTTCTGTTCATTCAACTGACAGTTTCTACTTTACCTCTTAGGAATGGTATGAGAATGAAAATATAGATGAGCAAGGTTTGAAAACTTTCAAATGTAGGTTGTAATATTGCCTCAGTGGTCCCCTCCCATTCTCGCCTCCAAAATTATACTTGGAATTTTGAGCAAGAGCCATTAAGACCTCTCTCTGTATTGTCTGTGGTATGGTCTTGTTCACCTCCACCAGCCTTACTTCCCGATCTCTGACCTTGGCCAGTTAGCAAGACAGCCAATGGAGGGGTATATGACCAGGAAAAGTGAGAACTCCCCATATTGTAATAATCTTTAGATTAGCCCAGGCTCCAAACTCTAAACAGAAACATTTGTACTAGGATAGGTTCAATATAGGACATAGTTGGCTCACTATGTGGTTATATATAAAGCCTTAGAATCAGGCTGAGGATCAAATAACTTTTGCAAAAGGATGGGAAGACAAAGGGGAAACAATATTTTTATGTCTGTTGTGTTCCAGGCATTATGCTTAGCACCAGCCCTGCTCTAAGGACCCTTCCCCTGGATTCATGGATTATTTTGGCTTCTTTCACACCAGCTATCAAGTTAACATATTTCTTATTCATGGTTTACCTAGTGGCTACAAGCAATGATTCCTTCAAGTATTATTGAGTGCCTACTATTTTCCAGGCCTTGTTTTACAGCAAGACAAAAATTCCTGCCTTCATGGAGCTTACATTCTGATGGGGGAAGCACATGATAACAAAATAATTAATTATATAGAATATTAGAAGGTGATAAGTGTTATGGAGAAAAAGCATGGGGGGAGAGCAAGATAGAAAGTACAGCAGAGAAGGTAAGGGAGTGGACAATGCACATGCCTAGGAGAGAGCATTCCAGTCAGAAGGAACAGCAGTGCAAAGAGCCTGAGGCAGGACTATAGTTGGCTTATTTGAAGAGTAGCAAGATCAGAGTGGCTGGAACAGAGTAAGTGAGGAGTGGGAAAGCAGAAATAACAAGGGACCAATCACACAAGGCCTCATAGGCCCTTGCTACTCAAATGTAGTGTCTGGAGCTGCAGTATCACCATTTCCTGGGAGCTTGTTAGTAATGCAGAATCTCAGGCCCCACCTCAGACCTGCTGAATCAGAATCATCGTTTTTAACAAGATCCGAAGTAATTTGCATGCACTTTAAAGTTTGAGAAACACTTTTGGAAAGTTTTAAACAGAGGAGTGACAAATTTGTTTTACGAGGTTCACTCTGGCTGGCTGCTGTATTGAAGAGACATCGATGAGGGCAAGGTTGGAAGCAGAGACTGGTTAGGAGGCTATGGAAATAATCTTGGTGAGAGGTGAAGGTGTCGTGGACCAGGGTGGGAGAAGTGGAGTGGTAAGAAATTGTTGGATTCTGGATATATTTTTGAAGATAGAACCACCAGAATTTCCTAATGGATTGGATGAGGTATGTAAGAGAAAGAGGATGCAAGGATGATGCCAGGGATTTGCACCGTCAAGTGAGATGAGAAGACCGTAGGTAGATCTAGTTTGGAAGGGAAAATCAGAAGTTTACTTTTAGCTACAGTAAGTGAGATGTTTATTAAAATCCAAGTGGGAGAGGTCTGGGCTGGAGACATAAATTTGGAAATAATAAAATCTAGGTGGCATTTAAATCCATGAGACTGGGCAAAATAGCCAAGGAAGTGGGTATAGGGAAGAGGTCCAAGGCCTGAGTTTTGGGGACATTCCAACATGAAGAGATTGGTGTGAGGCAGAAAAACCAGTAGAGACTGACTTGAGAAGGAATGGTCAGTGAGGCAGGAGGAAAACCAGGAGAGTATGTTGTTCTAGAAGCCAAATGGAAAGTTTCATGATGGAGTGATCAGCTCTGGCAAGTGCTGCAGAGGGGCCAAGTAACATGAGGACAAAAATATGACTATTAAATTTTGCAAAGGGGGTAGTGGATGACCTTGACAAGAGAAGTCTCCGTTCTCATTGGAACCTCACTAAAGGGAATAGGGCAGAAAAGGAAGAGCTTACCGGAGGTTTGCCTTTGTTGATCTTTATGGTGAAGTAGACAGCAGCACTGACTCGTGCCATGGGTCTCCGAGCGGTTGGTATGCTCCAGCGTACACAGTATATGTAGTGGAAGGAATGAATTAAGTCTTTCCTCTCTACAAACTCTGTGTAGCACACCCAGTGACTTTGACAATCCCAAGTCTGTTTCACAGAAAAAAAAAGAAGCACATAAAGAAAAGCAGACTTCTGATCAAGTACTCTAGATAAAGGTGGCACTTAACAGTCAGGGTTACAGCCCTGTTCTGGAGTCCATTCCTAATATTGTTGATTGGGATTCAAATTAGAGTCAACTGCCAATGATCCCCATGGATGGAGGAGAGAAAAGGTGGAGCTGAAATGAAACAAGTGAAGAATGCAAGCATCACTTGAGACTGGGCTTTGCACTGCAGGGGCACACCCTCGGATGTACATGTATACATGCACATTACCCACATACAGACTGTGCTCCACACCCTCACTTGGGAGGCAAGTTTGGTTAATTGGAAAATAATTAGAAAGTGATTAGAACATGTGTTCTGCTTACTCCACCCTGGAATACCAAAGGTGTGACTAGAAAGTAATGAAACTGGTTTTGGCCACTTGTGAAAATCAGACTCACTTCATAGGTGGTATATAAAATAAGATCAGAAAAGGAATGAGTCAGGCAATAGGATAGTCTGCATCCCTCAGAAAGGAATGATTCCCTGTTTGTACCCTTGGAGAAGCTTCCCCCTTCCAAAGAACAGATCTTACTAGTGAAGAGGGTTGAGACACAGAAAACCTTCCTTGGAATATCTTCTTGTCTGGGCCTATTCTTGGAGTTCAGATGGGAATACATAACTAATGTTAACTATATTATTAAAAGTATCAGCATTCCTTCCTTCCTTCCTTCCTTCCTTCCTTCCTTCCTAATTCATATATATTTTATTAACCTTTGGTCATGTCGATTCTACCCCAAATACAAGGTATGTCATATGTCTCACATCTATCCATTCTCCAGTCCCACTGCAACACTCTACATCTGCTCTCATTGTTTCTCACCTGGACTCAGGCAGTAACCTCCTACCTCGACTCCATTGTCCTCAACCTCATTTCTCCAAACCACCACCTACACTGAAGCCAGGGCTATTTTCCTTAAGCACAGCTTCAGTCCTATCAGCTTAGCTCAAAAACTTTCAATAACTCCCCATTGTCTGCCAAACAAAGTGAAAATGTTTCACTGTCATTTAAGACCTCTCATAGTCTGGACCTAATAATATGACTTTCTACTCTCATGTCACACTTTTCCTGACAAAAAGCTCATACTCCTATAAAACTAGAAGCAGTCACTATTCCCATATTTGCACCATGCTTTTGATCAGGCTGTTGGCATTTTTGGGGAAGCCTCTCCCTCTCACCTCTACTGGGTAAAGTCCTTTTTCCTAAAACTACCATCTCCAAGAAGTCTTCCTTGATCTCTCTTCCAACCAGATGTAATTTTGCACCCTTCCCCTCTTAACACTTCTGGGGCTTGTTTTTTGCCTCTCTTATGGCACTCAACACTCCCTCCTGTACTACAGCCATGAGGAGCAGTCTTCATCATAGTCTATATCAAAATGTTCCTAGCAAGGCTGACTTATCCATAAGGCATAGTAACAGAGCATCTAGGGCCCACAATACACTGAAGGGCTCGCAAAAATGTTTTTGTTTCTTTTAAAATCAGAAGGAAAAAAATGAACTTTTAGGGCCAATGATTATATTCATCTTCATACTAATGCTGTTTTAAATTTTTCCATATTTTTAAGGAGGAAGGGGGCCACAAAGAGAAGGGTGCCTGGGCCTACAGAAGTCATAATGCAGCCCTGGTTCTTAGCAGAGGGTCTTGAATGTAATAGGTATTCAACACATTCAGCTGAACCCCCTTGGGCTGGCTATTGGGGCACAGGAAGATTCTGAATCAAGGAAGAGTCTGAATTAAGATGAAGGTTCACAGAGGGAAGGAAGTGGGATAGTCTAACAATCTCAGTGATGTGGGGAGGGAGTAAGGGAGGAGATGGCAAGAAGATTTCAGTCCCTCCTTTTTTATAAAAAAAAAAAAAGGCTGGCCTTCTGCCTCAGCTTATTTCAAACTTGTAGCCAATTTGTTGTTTCAGTATGCCAGAGAGGAGCACTGGCTAGATTCCTTGAGATCAGGGGCTGTGTCTTCTTCCATACATCATTATTCATTTTAATGAAGAAGCCCAACAGTCAACCCCTTATGGCCCATTGGAACATGAATTTTTTTCCCCCAACCTTTCTATATTACTCAATATACTTTTCTAGCCCTAATATTTAACCTCTCACACAGTCACAAACTTTGTAGCATTGAAATGGTCCCTAGAGCTAGTCTAATGAAGCCTCTCACTCTGCATATGAGGATACAGGGGCCTAGAAATGGGTAGGGACAGTCTAACACAACACCTGAGACCAGTACCAAGGGCTCCTGAACAGCCAGCGCAGTGCTTTCTCCACACTACCAGATGCCTCGATTCTAATATACTGTTCCTCTCAACTTGGCTCTTAGTGGGTTTTTGTTTTTGTTTTTGTTTTTTTCCTTTAGTAAAGAAAGCCTTAGACATGACATTAAATTGAACTATTTCCATCAGGCCAATCTCTTCCCATTTTTATCAGTGTACAGGTAGCAGACTTTTATGGAGCTCTGGTGAGTGTGTATTATCCCTGTGTTTTGTAATTTTTACATAAAGCCTCTTCATATACTCACTTCCAGGAAACAGTACCTTACTGTGCTACTCTACCATGGATGGCTTAGCCAATCACATATTATTGGACACTCAAACTCAACAGGCACCTGGAATTATATGCACAAAACTTACACATGGTAAGTGAACTTTGAGGGATAGAACTGGGGGTAAAGGGGAATCTTTCATTTTCTGCTTTGTGTCTTTTTGCTCATTCAGGTTTTTAAAGTAATTATATGTCCTGTTTTTATTACAAATAATTTTAACTGTGTTCAGCTATGGGGATTCTCCAATTTTCCTCTTATAAAGAACCCATTTGTATATTGTTGTTACCAGATTGCATTCCTGAAGAGAATGAATCAATTATTGTGCCCATTGGCAATGTATAAGTGTACCTATTTCCTCCTCACAAATGTACAAGCCTTATGACACCAGGTTTAATCATTCTTATTGCAATACCTCAAAATCTTTTCAATTTGCATTTTTCATCGATAATAAAACTCTGTATTATCTTTGTCTTCAAAAAGTACTTTTTCTACTGTGGCAGAAAGAATATATCAGACAGACCTATAATCAAAACTTCATTTTGCTGCTTAATCAGACAGACTTTTGATAAATTGCCAATCCTTTCTGAGCTTAAAGTTTCCTCATATGTAAGATGGACACACTGATAAACCTACACACAGCTTTGTTGTGAGGATTAAATGAGATCATGCATGTGAAATGCTTAGCAGTGCTTGGCACATAGCAATGCTCAGTAAATGACAGCTCCTAGTTTACTATCCCCAGATGTATAGTGGACTCTGGGAAATTGTCAGTAAGCTTGAGAAAGCTCTCCATCAGAAATGCCTACTACTTATATGGTAGACCCCACTTCTGGGGCTCTCTGCAGTAGTGGGGCTGGAAATAGGGTGATTTTATGTCATGACTTATATAGAGCTCTCAACCTTTCAGTCATGTACTTTCTAATTGTCCCTATCTTCACAACAGCCCTATAAAGCAGGTAAGACAAATGCTGTGACCTGGCTCTTGATCTGTGAAGAAATAATGGTAATGAGATAATAAATCTGTTCCTCTCTTCAACACAGATTTATCAAGCATCTACTGTGTACCTGACATTGTTAGGGGCTGGAGACAAAGCAATGAACAAAAGCCTCTGCCCTCATAGGCCATATGATCTGGTGGTGGAAAAAAAGCAGTAGGATCAATAAGTAAACTCTAGAATCTTAGGTAGAGATAAGTGTTAAGGGGAAAATGAATCAGAGAAGGGGAGAGGGTTGCAATTTTAGATGAAGTGACCAGGAAAGGCCTCAGTGAGCAGGTGGTATTTTAACAAAGATCTGAAGAGAGGTAAAGAAGTGAACCAAGAGAATACATCCTAAGGGACAGGGTTCCAGGTAGAGGGAACAGCAAGTGCAAAGGTCCTGAGGTGGGAACATGCCTGGTAGTTGAGGAACAGTAAGGAGGCAAGTGTAGTTGAGTGAGGAAGGTGAAAGGGAGAAGGTAGTAAGTGGTGGTGTCTGAGCCATAAGTTGTGAGGGGAAGGGGACTCAGATTATGTTGGGCCTTATAGGAATTACTTTTGCCTTTTACTCAGAATAACCACTGGGATTTGCAAGAGAAAATTTTCCTGCTTGCTCTCATTCCAGTCTGATTCAGGAGCCCTGAGTACAGCAGGCAGGGGCCTTTGCCCAACCCCAAATGGAAATGTGCTCCAGAGCAGGAAGATTTATCTTCACTGTGTTCTAGATACCCCTCCTAATGATATATGGTTTTTTTTTGTTTTGTTTTGTTTTGTTTTGTTTTTGGCAGCTGGCCAGTAGGGGGATCCAAACTCGTGATCTGGATGTTATAAGGCTGTGCTCTAACCAACTGAGTAACCGGCCAGCCCTACCCCTCCTAATGAGAATGGTGAGTGGTGTCCACTGGAGCATAGACAGAAGGTGTGGAGCCAGAAGTCCCTGATTTTTCCTCCTTCACACCTGACTAGGCCTTCCTAGGGCTGAGCAGACTGTTCTGAGGGCCATAGGCTTTGATGGGCTGGCCAGAGGAACAGAGACACTAGAACTTTTCCCAGGGGTAGGGGAGTTTGCCTCCACCAATTTCAACTGGTCTCTGTTCCATGGAAGTACAATGCGAAGGGATCTCAAGCCATCCTCTTTAACCACCTGCCAGTTATGCAAAGCAACCCGGGGCCTTTTCTCCAAAGCTGCCAGAATAAGTCACAGAAAGGGATCAGAGCCAAACACAAATGGGAAAAAAGGAATTCACGGGCATGTACATCTTACCGTGTGGGCAAACATTTCAAAGGTAAACCAAAAAAACCTTTGATCTATCTGCATCCCCTCTGTTAATATGAACATTCTGAAGTTGGTGGTGAATGGTACTGATAATACCAAGTTCAAGGATTTGGATCCCCTTACTGGCCAGCCACCAAAAAATAAATAAATAAAGTAGGCGGTGGAGAACTCCTATTTTGGAAGAACATCTCCCTCTTTAGGCCACTAGGCTCCCATTAATGCACCAGCATGAACAACGTGCTTCAATGGGAATATCAGATTTTCCTAGGGAAACGTAAGGTTAGGATGATACAAAAATACAGTTGTGCTTTTTACCTCCAAAGACTATCCCACCTTGATTTTGGAACCCAGATGGAGACTATGTTTACTTACTGTAGTCACCTTTGCTATCATCTCCTAGGTTTTCTAAACTTCAAACTTTTGATCAAACAAGAGCGTTTTTATTGTTCTTCACTCTTGTGTACCAAACCGGAGTGGTCAACTAACTTACCGAAACGAACTTATCAATTTGTCTACGGCCCCTTTCCGCTGTGAATTCACCATGGGTGATCCATTTAATGTTTTTGATGGGGTTTTCCTCTTCTGCAAACAAGGTGTGAATTTGTTAGCTGCCTAGTAGTGTGGTGTTACATGAGACAATTCTTGAGGCACCCAAACAGGACTACTACCTTCCACAAACTTAACAGCAGCTGCAATGGCATCCTCAGCTAGGGCTAAAGCCACTTCAGTCACGTCGCTGTCGTCTTGTATTGTCAGTTTCTTCATCTCTCTTGCAAAAGCTACGTCCGTTGTCTTCTGACTTTTGACATTTTTAGTCACATTCATTTTCTTTTGCCTGGAAAAAGAAACTCAAGAAGTTACTGTGTGCATGTGTGTGTATGTGCGTGTGTGTGTGTGAGTGTGTGTGTGTGTGTGTGTGTGTATGTGCGTGTGTGTGTGTGTGTGTGTGTGTGTGTGTGTACATACATGTGAATGCACTCATGTAAGTACAGACTGTCTCTTAAAGAATCATAAGACACAGAAAACAGGTGTTGCCTCTAGGGAGGGGATTGGGGTTGAGGGTATGAGTGTGACCTAACTGTATACACTTTGTGCCTAGATGTTGAGATCTACTTTTCCTGAAAACCAAGGATTTTCACATTCTCGAAACCATGAAGACTTAAACCAAAATGTAGTAGAATGATTCCTAACTTCTTTGGAGTTCTAACAGTATTGATTTCTAGTTGAGTTTTTAGTAGAGCCCTAGTCCCTGCGTTAAACAACTGAAGGCACATGATTTTTTAAAGATAGTGAATTAAAATGATTAGAGGTAATACGGCAGAAGAGGGGTTGGTGTTCTAGTTTTTTTCTCTTGGATTATCCAGGTATACAATTATATCATCTCCAAGAAACTATCATTTTTACTATCTCTTTTCCTGAAATACATCTCTTATGAGTATTAGCTTTGGTTAACACTTCCAGAAAAATAATAAATGAAAGTAGAGAAATTGAGAATCTTTTGTGTCTGACTTCAATGGGCATGCTTTCTGTTACACCATTAAGTATGATACTGGTTTATGGTTTGAGATTTATCACATCAATAAAATATTTTTCTGCTCCTGTTCTAGTAAGTTTTTTAGCATAAATGATAGCTAAAATTTTCCAAATGCTCTCAGTTCCGGTCAAGATGGTAGAATAGACAGTCCCCAGCATCACTCTCTCCCACAAATCAACCAATTTACAACTGTAAAAATGTAACAACAGCCAAGCTGGGGCCGCTGGAGCTCAGGTAAAGAGGAGGAGAGAACTACGGAGTTCATGAAGGGGGAGAAGCCACGATGAGAGAAAGAAAAAACTGCACAGAGCATTTCGTGCTGCAGTGGCTTTAAGGCTAGAACTGCTTTGCACATGGAGCAGGAGCCAGCAGAAGCCACAGCTGTGCCCTTTCGATGAAGTTGCTTGGAGGCAGCAGGGGAGAAGAGGGCCTTGGTGGCCCCCAGGACAGCAAGACCACTAATAGGGTTCCCGTGGACCCACACAGGAGCGAGGAGCCAGAACAGCTGAAAAGGGGGAGCTATTCAGAGGCCAGTGAGTCATCGCAAGGGACCGGAGCACAGCCCGTCCCATGGGAAGTGTTTGGAGCATGGGCAGTGGGAGAGATGGGCCCATTGGGAAAACACTGGGACACAGCAAGGACAGCCAGTCAGTCCCCCAGTCAGTGCAGGACCACTCAGAGGAGACTGGTCAGGAATGCAAAATTGCACGGGGTGCAGTTTGATGAAAAGATTCAGGCCCACATCGGAGTTTCTACACAACCCAGGTGCACCCAGTCTCTGGAGAGCCAGAAGTACCCATAAGGTCAATCATTAAACCCCAAACTGCACAAAAAGCCTTCCCTAGGGAAACAGCAGCAAAGCTGCAATTTAGCTCAACAACACAGCTCAAGTACTGGTTCCCACAGGGAGTTCCCCCATTTTAGAAGTAAGCAAAGGACAAAAAATTAGTTCTGGCCCAGGCACACCAACAGCACCTCCGGGAGCCAGGGGACCTGAGGTCTGGAGCCAGGGACCAGACCACCTGCCCACAACCACACACATTGCCAGTGCCTTGGGGCCCACTAGGGGCATGGAGCCCGGGACCAAACCCCCCCACCCTCAACCAGGCACACTCACCTCCAAGTGGGTGGTCCACCACAGCCAACACAGTAACCACGGCTGCCACTAAAGTGGCTAGACATCACAACCACCATGCAGATGGTCCACCAGCCACTGGAGTGCATTGACACAAGGAGAGTCACCATCAGAGACCAAAGAAAAAAAGAGGATGTCTCTCTCCACAAAGCCCATTCCAGAGTGACAAAAGAAGCATCTGCTCTATGATAATATTTGGGAACCTGAACACACCTTTCAGCATTGGACAGATCATCTAGGCAACAAATCAACAGAGTAATCATTACTCTTTCAGAGGGAGAGAAGAAATCTAGGGTTTTCAGTGGTGGGAGCGGGGAGAGAGAGGGGGATAGGGAGAGATTGGACAAGGGGCATAAAAATAAGTACAATTTGTAACAATATACATACTAGTAATATTGATTTGATCAACATATGTCAACATTGAATCCCAAAAATATGTATAATCAATTATGATTCAAAAAAAAAAAAGAAAGAAAATTTTCCAAATGCCTTTAACATCATAGAGCTAGCAGTCTTAAGGTATTTTCAATCTTTTTTACATCCTTTCCCTTGAGTCTTGGATTCTTTTTCTTTCCCTGCTACAGCTTAAGTCTCTTCACTTATGAAAAATCACTTTCTTCCAGCACAGTTTTAGTTCCCTGCAGGCAATCCTTGCATTGGGGGGCTGCATGAGAGTGGATATCTCTCTCCAAAGGGAGCTATTTTTCTATACATAACAGCTCCCAGCTGGCTGGTTAGCTCAGTTGGTTAGAGTGTGGTGTTATAACACCAAGGTCAAGGGTTTGTTGGTAAAATAGATATTTTATTAAAAAATAATAATAATAACAGCTCCCAATTTGGGAGTGTTGAAGGTGCCATGTTTCATTTAAATATCACCACAGAGGGCTGGCCCCTGGCTCACTTGGGAGAGCGTAGTGCTGACAACACCAAGTCAAGGTTTAAGATCCCCTTACTGGTCATCTTTTAAAAAAAAAATAAAAAATAAAAATAAATAAATAAATATCACCACAGGACTATGAGCTCATATACTGGATACCTTCCATTTGCCCTTCCAGATCTATTCTCCTTCCATCTCTTCCTGCTCACCGCCCTGGAAGGCTGACCTGACTGGACTGTGTGAATGGGCTTTCCCTTGCCCTCTGGCTTCCAGGAGGTTCCACACAATAGGGAGATCAGGCTGAAGGGAGGAGAATGAAGTCAAAGAATATATCCCTCTCCCACTTCACCCCTGTGGCTTTCTCCCAACAGGGTCGCCTGTGGCTGGCTACGTGCAGAAGGCCCCAGATTCTCTCAGGACAGCTCTCTCACCCAGCTTCTCAGTCTGATAAAGGTAACCATTCTTTCCCTTCAGCCCTGGAGAGCTTTGTGCACTCTGGTCATACTATTATAAGTATTCCTTTTCCTTAACCCTTCTCCAACCATCCTAATTTTAGTATGTGAACAGTTTCCTACAGGGACCCCAAGTCATAAATAGAGGGACACTTGTTACCATGTGAAAATGAGGAAACAAAGCTACATACCCAGACTGTCTGGCTCCACAGCCTGTACTTTTAGGCTCTTAACTACACTCCCCTTCTCTTTCCAAGATTCAGAAAGGGTAGTGGGGACCTGCTCTCACATTTTCATCTGGAGTCCAGAATGTGCCCTGTATTAGTCTGTTTCTACTGCTTAGAACAGAATACCCGAAACTGGGTAATTTATAAAGAAATGAAATTTATTTCCTACAGTCTCAGAGACTGGGAAGTCCAAAGTCCAGGGAACACATCTGGTGAGGGCCTTCTTCCTGGTGGGGTGATTCTCTACAGCAATTCTGGGTACTGCATGGCAAGAATGGGCTGAGCAAGAGAGAACTAACTTTCTCACTCAATCTGCTTATAAAGCCATCAGAACCACACCCATTACTCCATGAATGGATCAATCCATTCACAAGAACACAGTCCTCACAATCTAATCACCTCTTAAAGGCCCTTCCTTTCAAATACCATAATTGAATCTCCCACCCTCTTAACACTGTTACAATGGGAGTCAGGTTTCCAATACATGAACTTTTGGGGGACACATTTACTCCATAGCATACCCACTTCCTTTCTGTGGGCATCTTTCACAAAGGACAACAACTTGTTTCCTTTCCCGACATCATCATTGGTCCCAGGGGGTGGCGCTTATTGTACAAAGCCACCCACTTCCATGGCCATAAGTCCAGGAATGATTTGAACAGCCTTTAAACATTCCTATAATAATGTTGGCTGGTGTTCATTTATGCCTTGATATTAGCATTTTAAGCTCAGTTTGCCTCTGCCTCAGTTCCCTGTTGCTGCAGCTGGGGCATAGACAGGATCATCTACTAGAGGAAACCAAGCCTTTCCAGGATGCCCATTCCAGAGCAGGAAGAGATTAAGGGGAGAGGGGGCTGAAGACCCTTAACACTAGAGAACTGGCTCTCCCTACCACTTAGGCCATGTCAATTGACCAAAGCAATTTGCTATAAACTCTGTAGTTAAAGACAATCACACAAAAGTTTTTGTGTAAATTGGTAAATTTGGTAGGCTTTGGTGAGTTAGCCATATAGCAACTTGATCCTTCAGAGAGTTGTCCATTTGGTGACTTGGTCATTTGGTGACTCAGCTTTCAGCAAATTACCTATTGATGAATTGACTAGAAGCCAAATCTGTGACCTCCAATACCAGGTGAATGAGGTGGGGGCTTTATTCATGGAAGGACCTCCTTAAGACCTTCCCCCAGGAGCCCTGTGCTCCAACAGGAGAGGGGAAGGGGAGAGCAGAGCCCAGGCGGAAGCCCGATTTTTATCCTCATACATCTGTGGGCACAGATCATTCTTAAGCCTCCCTCCCAGTAGCCTCTCCTAGATCTTTTTCTTCCCTTCCCTTCCCTAGAGGCCAGATAGGCAGAATGGATGGGAAGAGCGGGGAGTCCTGGTCAAGGATGGGGTCTGGGTGATGAATAGGGAGAACCACTGCAGGTCCTTTTTGTGAACTCCACAACTACTAAAAAACCACGATACCTGAGTGACCAGATCCTTGTTTGAAGCAGTAGCAGCAGTAGCTGGGGAAGCCTCTGAAGAAGTCTCTCGGCAGCTTTTCCCCAAGATTCCCAGACAGAATGTTTACAAATGTTGCCGGGGCAACATCAGTTTCAACCAATGAGAAGCAAAGCCCACAGGTTTCTGACTGCTTCTGTTAATAAAGAAGGGGGAAATGGAAGGGAGTGACTGAAGGAAGGGGAGAGTCAGACACAGCAACTGTCTGACCTCAATAGCAAGACCAAGCTGCAGTAGCCATTCCCAGCTTCTTCCCAGCAGATGAGCTTGTAGGGCTGTTCCAGAAGGACTCGTAAGCCTCACAGCTGGTACATATTGGGCATCCTTGTGACATACCAGTCACTGTGTTAAGCCTTTGGTATGTGTTAAGTCATTTACTCCTCACAATAGCATCATGAGGAAGGTATTAGTACTTTTATACTACAGTTGAGGAAGCCGAGGCACAGAGTGTTAAGTTACCCCAAACTCAAACTTAGAGCTGTCTGACTTCATTTACCGAGCTTTTACTTTTTATTCCCACATCCTGAGGTAAGGACCTCCCTGTGTGCTTCATTGTTTTCAAAGATGTCTTTATGAATCAAGGATGAGAGAGAGTTTACTATAATGTTTAAAAGCACAGACACGGACAATTTAACATTTTTCTTTCTCAGTTTACTTGGCTATAAAATGCGGATAATAATAATGCCTACAGAATAGGGTTTTTAATGAGGATCAAACCAGATAATTCATGTGAAGACTGAAAACAGTGCCTGGTACATCATAAGCTCGCTCTATAATGGTTAGATATTTTTCCTAATATTCTTAATAGTAGTGGTATAAATGGTATAAAGTGGTATAAATTCTTTTAAATGGTCTTAACTGGTGAAATGAAAAGTTGATGACCCTATTTTAGGACCCAGTTTTATTTTATTAATTTTATTAGTCCATGAAATTCCCCAGTCTCAGAACCCCTGCCCTTAACTATGCTACGTATATGGAGTGGTTGCTCACCACAAGACAATTGATTTCAATCCCAACAAAGGAAGAAAAGTGCTCTGTTAGGTGTCTTCTTTATCCAGGAAAAAATGCTGAGTTCGTTGCCTGGAAGACATCACATACATCGAGGGCCCACACACAGAGATCATACTGATAAGATGGACTGGTAAGGTAGGGGAATGGGGGTGGGGAGGGAGAAGTGTGGGAGGCAGTGCAGCTCAGTAAGAAGAACACAGACTCTGAATGTAGACAGAAGCTTTCAAATCTCAGCTCTGCCACATACTAGTACTGTGACTTCAGGCAGGTTATTTCACCTCTCGAGTGTCATGTGTACGATGGCAATATTAATAGTCACTTCATAGGGTTGATGAGAAGATGAAATGAGGTGATTCATACAGAGCACTCAGAACAAGGACAGGCACACTTTAAGTGCTCGATAAACATCAGTTACCACAATCATGGTGAGGAAGAGACTAACCACAGCAGACAATTAAAAAGCAGAGAAACCAGAAAGAGCCTGCCACCCACCCCTCCTGAAGCTGGGGGAATTTCACCAGAACTTACGGAACAGGTGTATCCTGAGCTCTCCCTCATTAGGTTCAGGTTCAATGCCCAGCAGCCAAGCCAGAAAGAGGATTCGTGTGGACACCATCACTGGTGAGCACGAAAGTTCCAGAGCTCCGAATACTATCAATAATAATGACTGGCCTCAGTTCTGCCCATTGGTCTGAATCTCATAAAGCCCATCAGACCAACTGCCATGAACCTTCTAGTGCCACAGCAGGCTGGGAACCACAGCCCAAATTGGGAGCTGTTATTATTAGTAACGTATCTATTTTACCAACAACTTTTTTTTTTTTTGGCAGCTGGCCCGTATGGGGATCCGAACCCTTGACCTTGGTGTTATATTTCCACTCTCTAACCAACTGAGCTAACTGGCCAGCCAAGAGATGTTATTTATAGAAAAAATAAATAGCTCCCTTTGGAGAGAGATATCCACTGTCATGCAGCACCCCCAGTGCAAGAATTGCTGGGTTTGCTGGGTGGATGCTTATGCTTCTGGGATGGGAGCTGGAAGCACCAGGCCCCACAGTCGCTGTATTCCAAAGTCCAAGGGGCAGGTTTCCAGCTTCCTTTGTGCCAAGCTTTGGTGGGCAAGGGCATCCAGACCTTTCCTAGGAAGCCCTAGGACCACTGGTGAGAGGAACACAGTGAGCACCTAATGTGGGAGGCAGAGAGTGGGATTCGTCATTGCCCAGGGGAAAGAGATGCTCAGGCAAGTGATGAGAAACTCCTTGCAGGCAAAACGCTTTCATGGGGGGAGCCAGGAGAGAATTTCCAGCAGATTAGAAAAGCCCCTTCTTTGAAGCAAGAGCTTAAACTCCATGATGGAACCTTACCTCCTACCTGCAGCCAAGCCCCTCACTGAAGCGGACAAATTCTGGCCTCTGGGTCTCTCCTAGCCCCAGTGCTGAGGACAGGTTTCTCCAAGCTGCGTTGTACCCGGGTGCTAGTGCGGGGAAGGGTGGAGAGGCTTGGAAGCCCAAGCTGGAGGGGAGAGAGAGAGGAGCAGGTGGGTGTGGAGTATGCATAAAGCAAATGTGCTTCATAGGGCCTGGTTTACCAAAGCCTTGCAGTTTCAAATATTGACCTTGCAAAGGAAAGGTAATTTTCCCCAGGCTATAGTCTCTGTTGTAAGATAAAGAATTGTAACACAGCAAGGTTGCTGGCTCAAAGACAGACAGGTTACTGATTGATATGTAAAGATACTGGAAAATTGCTGTAAGAAGAGAATGTTTGCTAAGGTCAAGCTTTTGTGGGTGGATCAACTTAACTTCTTGAAAAATTTCATTATGGAATGTCACCTTGCTTTTCTTACTGAATGTTACCAGCTCCTATTGTTAAACTTGTTAAACTGTACTTAGAAAAAACCCCACCTATGTTCTCTTCCTGGGACTTCCTGGTCTGGAGAATAAATGTGGGAAGAGAACCCCAATTCATGGTTAATTTCCCAAATGAAAGGAATGCCTCTCTCTTGAGGGTTCTGGGAGATTAACCCCTTTTCGGGGCTTCTCACTGCTCAGAAGAGATGGGCTTTGAGTAATCTTTGGCAGCTCCATCACCAGGGGACAAGGGGTGACAAATTCATGGGATGCAAAGCAACAGGTGGGGCAGAGGAGGAGGAGCTGGCTGGAAGCTCTCCTAGCTCAGCCCCTCCTTTCTCAGGAAGGAGATGGACTGGGCTGGCTGGGAAGCTCCTGAAGCGTCAGGGCACCCGTCCTCCCCAGGCCCCTGTTCCTGGCCTGGACCGTGGCCTACGTTTGCCTGAGAGAGTGTGGAGCCCTTCCAGACCATTCTGAGGGAAGCTGCCCAAGCTGACAGCAGGCCAGGCCATGGTGAATATGCGGCCCTGCCCTGCTCACCTGGGCTTCCCAAGGCTGCCTAAGGCTGGACAGACCGAGTGCCATCGGTGCCTCACTTGCCGCTCCTGTGGGGAGTGGGGGGAATTTGTGTAAAGGATATTGTGCTCACTAGAAAGAACTGCTTTGGAGAGACCCTTGCAGGTCCCAACTCTCTTAGCTGCTTCTTCAAATGAGGAAAATCCGGTGGGGGAGGGAGAGACCCCTAGGCAGGGGTGATCTACATCAGCACACAAGAAGAGGGGATGGAGCTAAAGTCGTGGGCCCTCTCTTTGGGACCCCACACCCTGGGCCTTGAATTATATTCTTTCCCACCTGTTGCCCCTTCAGTCATTTTCATTCCATTTCTTCCCTCTCCTCCCCCTTTACTCTCATGTTCACCCTATCTCCCCCCTTCTATTATTTATGTCCTTATTCTGTCCTCTTCCTCCTCTTTCCTCTCTTCCACCTATGCCTAGCAAGGCTGATGGCTCTCAGCTATGGAGCCCAGGCTAAATGCTGACATTCTCTTTGAAAGAAAATGAACCAAAACCCCAGGTACCGATCAAGCTTTATTAGAGAAAATGAATCTGCCGGGCTGCACTCAAAATGGAGAGCAGCAGCAGGGGCTGCCCTCAAAGAGGAGAGCAGCACCAGGCGTTGGGGGTGGGAGAGCTTATATAGGCTGTAGGGCACCAGGGCTGGCTGATGCAATCAAGGGGGGGAGAATTACGCTAGTGCGTAAGCTCCACCTGGCTGATGCAACTGGGGTGGAAAATTGCACCTATGTGGAAGCCAAAAGGGTTTCTATTTCGCAGAAGTCACGAGGCTTCTCATAAGGAAAAGGGGACAGGGGCTGGTGGCTATTTTGTGCTTGGCCTTGCCCAAAATGGCACTGGTTATGTTCAAAACCTATCATTCTTGTCAAATGAACTCAGGTCAGTTCATACCTTTTAAATACCTGTGAAGTGGCTGGCCAGTTAGCTCAGTTAGTTAGAGCACAGCCTTATAACACCAAGATCAAGGGTTCGGATCCCGCAAATGGCCAGCCACCAAAAAAAATTAAATCCTTGTAAAGTGCACAGGCAGCAGGAACTGTGAAGTAAACCTGACTAATACAAGGTTTCCACCCTCAATGCACTTACAATCTACTTGGGAAGATTAAAGCATACTCACATGAGAAGATAACTAGCAAGTCAAAGCAGGGGACAGTAAAATACTTCGTATTTGGGCTGGTTCTAAGCAGGTGTGGCTGAGTGATGTCACTTTATGCTGAGGCCCATGCTCCAACAGTAAAAGCCACAGGTGGTCAGAACCCTGACAGTCCTAATGTCACAAAGACCTCTCAGAACATTCCAGCCACCCTTGAGCATGAGTACCTCACTGGCTGTATTATTGATGGTGATGCCTTCATATCCAGAGTCATAACTACAGTGGGCTGCTCTTATTGGCACTGGATGAAAACTCCAGGGTTGCCTACAGACCTGACCATCTGGCCTATAGAAACAAAGTATACCAGGCTTAGAAGGAAAATCTATCTGCTGAATGAGACAAACACTCCCCAGCCATGTTGCAGGTGGCACACAAGGGGATAGGCACGATATACCAAAGAAACTCTTAAGCATATGGGAAATACTTGTGTTTTCTTGGGACAGTAATGTTCAGTGTTCTCCAGTGTTTTCCCTACCTTCTTTCTATTACCTTTGGGATTATAGTTATTTGCAGTCATAATCAAAATTACATACTTGTTTTCAAATTTTATTACCTGACCACTCTCTAACCCAGATATAATAATTGATTTCTCCATGTTTTCTGGAACTGAGGAAGGTACCTACCAAGAAACAAAACAACAGATGATACAAGATGTGTTCAAATTAATAAAGCAACAGTTACTGGGTTTATACAAGTGAGATATGTGATGCTCTTAGAAGAACAATTGTGTCTCTAATCCTGAACCAAGATTTGTGGAAATCACAAAAGCAATTATTTGGATCTTCATTGCAGAAGAGCCTTTGGGGATGGGGGAATGTATATTAAAGCCAACAGCATAAGACACAAAGGGTACACAAATACGCCAAAGAAACCCTTAACAATTAAAGGTTATACAAACATAGGACAGGATTTATTCTTTACAGGAATCTCCTTCCCTCTGTCTTTTATCAAAAATGCATCAAAATGTGAAGGTTATAAGAACCTTCTCAACCCCAGGCATAGTGTGCTGTAGGCTGCAACGGTCTGCTTCAGCTTCCCTTGGAAAGCAAAGGAATACACCCCAAAAGAATATTCCAGAGTATGCAAACCTCAGAGATGAAATATTTGGTCAGGAGGGTGTGGATGAGGTGGGTAAGGGGAGCGTTACACAAGCACTCACAGACCAAAATCAATAAGCTGAATGCCAGTCTCTTTTGATATCTAAAATCCACATCTATATGTCTGGTACAGAAAAAACCCTATAATTGTCCCATATGTCTTGTCTCTCACAAAAGTACAGTAGAATAATTTGAGTTCTCAGGTCTCAAAAGTATCAGAATGATATAGAATCTTGGAAACCAAGAGATGTTTAACTCTCTCACCCCCTATCCCTTACCCTCATCTAGAAGCGTCCTGGTGATGATGGCCAGCTTCCACCCCATTCACTTACCACCTTCCCTTAGAACAGAGCAAGGGGCAAGAGCTGAGAGGGTTAACCAGGCACTCAGTTCTCACAATAGCATTAAACTGCATTTTCATTTCTGCTTTCAGAAAACACCTTCAGAACAATTAGTCTCCTCATTTACATTCCTACCGTCTGTTGTTTTTGTTTACAGTGCTTTGAGATTCCCTAACTGTGACCACTCTAACAGGGAACCAAAGACCCAACCTGAGGGTTCCCCCAACATCACATTTGTGTAAGTGCCTTTGCAGGGTTTGGGGTTGGGCTGCAGAGCAGTTAAAGGGTGCTCACAGTGCAGCAATGGTCCCTTACACGTGCAAGGGCTGTACACTTGCAAACTGCTTCACATATATGATTTCATGAGAGCATCTCAGATACCCAGGGACCTATGCAAAGTACATACTATCCTCACTTGAGAAATGGGAAAGCTGAGGTTCAGATCAGTGATGTGACCTACTGAAGGTCACACAACCTTCAGGTGGTGGAGCCATCTGATGTGAAGGTACTTCCAACATTGTTTCTCCACATCTCACATCCTCTGTTTGGAAAAGAAACATTTTGTTCTGAGCCTTCTCAACCTGAGGCACATCATGGAGAGTAAGTTGGGATCTGTCCTTGGAAAAACAAATACCTCCAGGAAAGGATAAAGTTCAAGTTTACAGATGAGCCAAGGGAGATAAGAACTTTAATGAAAAAAGAACCAGGACAGAGAGGAAAAAGGGCAATTGTTCCCATATATTCCAGAATAAGTAGGAATTTTTTAAAAGAACACTTCTTGTGTGTTCCTTAATGGAGAATGGAGACCCTGCTACTGTTTTCAGGGTTTCTCAACCTTGGCACTATTGACACTTTGGGCTACTGGAAACTTTGCCCCATGCATTGTCAGATGTTTAGAAGCATTCTGGCTTCGACCCACTGGATGTCAGCAATACCTCCCCTTCCAAACTCCCCACATTGTGACAAGGAAAAATGTTTCCAGACATTCTGAAAGTGCCCGGGCAGTGGGGGGTGGGGGGCAAGGGTGGGGGGGCACAAACCCACCAGGCTGAAAACCACTGCTTTAAATTCACCCTACGCAGAGCAGCCAGACAGATGTATATAAGTCACCACATCACTCTCTCGCTTCCTGCCCACCAGGCATAGGCTCCCAATTGCCCTTGGGAGAAATGCCAACACCCTGAAGGAGACATACAAGGCTCTTCACGTTCTGAGCCCTGCCAGCCTCTATGGTCCCTCTCTCTACTCCCTGCCTTGCACTCTTTGCTCTAGTTCTTCAGAACTGCTTGGCTCGTGTCCCCACCCTCATGCTGTTCCCTCTGCTTGGAATGTCCTCCCCCCAGCTGTCTTGTAAACACTGCCCAACCTTCGAGACTTGGCTTAGTGTAGACGTCGCCTGGAAACTTACCCTAAGCCTTTCCTTTCCCCACAACCCAAGGCTGGGTTGAGTCCCACCTCTATTCTCCCACCATACCTTCTACAAACTTGTCACAGCACTCTCATGTAGTTGTCTGTCACTCCCACTGTGAGCTCCTAAAGGACAGGGCTGTGCCATACTCCGATCTGAGGCACAGTAGTAATGTTGTCAATAAGTCTTCTATACCCACAACTCTCTATCTGTACTACCTGCCCTCTTTCTTCCTTTCCACGAATAGTTCTCATAGCAATTAAATGAGGCCTGTGAAGCACTAAATAATGGCTAGAGGTTGTATTAAGTTTGTAATCATGATGATGGCTTTCTTGAACAGGAAAAGGTCACTGCCTCCCTATCACAGGGTGGCACAATCTAGACTATTACTCTTTTTTTTTCTTGTTTTTTTCTTTTATTAAAAAACTATTACTCTTAAGTGTGAATGCTACTTCCTTCCTTCTGTAAGCCCTACCCTGTAAAATAAGGTCAATGGAAATCACACAGTGCAGGTGTGTTTAAGGTCATCATCCGATCAGATGTTAAGTTGGATAAAAGATCAAAATGAAAAACAATTTAGCATTCTCACCTGATGGTCCTGATGTCATCTGTGGTATTGCTGTATACACATGGAGTATCACCATCTTTACAGTAGTTACACCTTTTCAGATCTTCACATTTAGCTACCTTTAATGTTGAACATGCAGCTCTTTATTTCAAGTGGTCAGTACATTCTCATTTCAACAAACCAAATGATTGCTTTGCTGCTCCATACTAAAACAAAAATCAATGCTTTAAGCATAAACTATGTGTTAGATACCATACAGAATGCATAAAAGTTGAAGGTGCAATCTGTTTTAAAAGTGTCTTAACCGGAAGAATTTTAAACACTGCAGGATCCACCCAGAAAAAGAACTAAGAAAAAAATATTTTTTTTCTGTATTCTCCTACCAATCTCTGAAGAAACAATGTTTTTTAATATATTAATATCTACTGCAATGGTAGCAACTGCCATTTATTAAGTATTAGGGGCTAGGCACAGAGATAGGTTCTTGGTGTACATTATGTCCATAATTTTACAAGTCTCTGTTGCCTTCTAGTGTTTTTTAAATGATAAGGCTATACTGGGTAGATTGCTTGATCTTATGTAATATATTGAAAAAAAAGAAATGCCTTTGATTTTTCTTTTCCATTTTATTTTTATTAAGCACTACATAACACACTGCATGCTACATAATAATCTTCTAGCAGGAGTAGATGACCATAACTGAGTTATTTTTCATCAATCATGAAAATGCTTTCTTAATCGATGTTCTCCAAACCCTGAAAAACAGTTTAAAAAGGAGAATGTGAGAATTCTGTTCCCATCAAAGATGTACTTTTATTTCCAGTGTCACTAAATGGCATTTTCTGTTTTTAAAGAAAGCACTTTCATATCCCACATTTCCCTTACTGTGACAATACACTGGACTGAATATTATAATCACTAAAGAATAACCTATAATGATTTCAAATTTTTATTTTCTGACAGCAGCAAACATATCGCTTTATATGAAAAGACCTTTCCTCCACCCCAATCAGAACTAAAGCCAAGCAGCTATTTACCACCTGGATCCTTATACAAAGCACCCTCAGTGAGTTAGAGGACAATAAGGTAAAATCTGTTTTATAAAATAACAGCCAACATGAGATGGATACTATTATCCTCATCCCATGTTTTTTGTTTTTTTGTTTGTTTTTTAAACAGATGAGGAAATGAAAGCTAAAAGTAATCTCCTGAAGTTGGTAAGGAAGTAGCAGAGCCAGAATTTAAGTACAGGGACTCCAACTCCAGAACCCTTGCCCTGTAAGTACTAAACTATTATTCAAAAGACCCACTGTATCTTACTCAGTTCAAAACCAAACACCTCAGAAGCTATAAATTAAAAGATTAACCACTGATGACATTTCTCCCAAGTATTAAAATAACACAGCCCAGGTATTCTGTCTACTATTGAAGGAAGAATCACCTTGAGAGAAGTAAAATTACATATTCCTAGGAGCTACCTGCTTAGAAATGCCAGAAGATTCTGATGGTTATTCTTGGACCATACTTTGAGAAACATGGCTCTGATAAGTAGACATCTATCATGTTCATTAGATTCTATTCTCAGATAGTGCTAAACTGAGAGGCAGATCACCTAGGTTGAGTCCCAATAGTATTACTCTGACCCTCTGTTTTCTCATTTATAAGATGGAAATAATATTTACCTAGGTTTGCTGAAGAATAAATGAGCAAGGAGAAAACATTAAAAAGAAACTAAAACTTTTTAAAAGAATTATGAGGATGAACTACTTCTACAAGATATAAAAACATACTATTAGGTTAAGCCATATGAAAATGCTACTACTTAGCCATTTTTGACTTACAAAAACAGCAATTTCATATGATTCAATCAATTAAAAAATTACAGTAATTCTTTAAATGAGGTATTGGTGCAGAACTCAGCAGACCAATAGAGTACAGAAGAGCACATCCGTGAAACAGGCCCATGTACACGTGGAAATTTAGTTTCATAGAATGGTATTTCAAATAAAAATGGACTGTTCGATAAATCGATAATTTTGACAACTGGCTACCAGCTGGAAAAAAGTAAAGCTAAATATTCACTTCACATTATACCCACAAATGACCTGTAGATGAACCAAATAACTAAATGTAAAAAAAGGAAAAGAAAAAAAAAACTGTAACAGTATTTGGAGAAATCGTAAGAAAAGATTTTTATACTCTTGGGTAGGAAAAGCCTTTGTAAGGAAGACATAAAACCCAGAATCCAGAATGATAAAACATGATAAATTGAACATCAAAATTAAAAAGTGTCTGATGAAAAACATCATAATGTGAAAAAGACAAACAGCAGACTGGGAAAAATATTTGCCATATGTGCGGAATACTTCAAAAAGTTCAGGGGAAAACAGATTTAAAAGACAATATGAAATCCTTCCATGAACTTTTTGAAGACCCTGCGTATAAAATTTACAAAAATTATAATCCAGAATATATAAAGAACTACAAATTAAAAAGACAGACAATAGAACAGGAAAAGGATATAGGCAAACAATCCACAGAATAAGAAATACAAAAGCTTATAAAATATGTAAAAGGCTGCTCGACCTCACTAGTAGACAAGAAAATGCAAATTAAATTAGCACTGTAAGACCCTTGGCAGGGCACTACCAGAACCCGCCTCAACTCTCGCAGACGGCTAGCATCAGTACCATCTTACCTTTGACACGTAGTAACGATTAACTCCAGAGATGCGCCTATCTCTTTCCATCAAACTCCACTGATATGGAAAATGGGCAACCCTTTTTTCCTTCAAATAAAAGACAATTATTATTGAAGTTTATAAAGATAAGTGACTCAACAGATGGATATTAGAACTTTTAACAATACAAGACCAAAATTCCTAAATAAAACTGGACCACTGAAGTTTAGGATTAAGTTGGTAACTGTGACTTCTTACACTTTCTATTTTAACCAATATCATTAGTTTTTTTTCTTTCTTCCTTTTTTTTTAAAGAAACGTCTAGTTGTTGCCTTTTGGGACCCTAAGAAACAAAGGTAGATCACATGTGAAGAACAATCACAAACCAAAAAGCAAATAAATGTATACTTTTGACTGTACTCTAGAGTCCTTCAGGACTGGAAAGAGAAGAAAATGAAAAACTCTGATGTGAAAAACAGGATCTTGCAATAAATTCCTAAAGACTTGAAAGAGAAAGTGGGGAATAAAAGGGTCAAGGGAAAACCTAATCAAGGGTAGGGAAGAAGTAAAGACCGAGAAGCTACACAGATGTGGATGTGAGAAATTAAAAACCAAGATCAAGCAAGAAAGGAGATCAGAGGTCGGAAAGACTGTGGGCAAGAATGCCGCCTCTCTCCTTTTCTAAGAGTTTGGACCGACCTCTTCTGATCTGTTTTTCCAGCCGCGGAATCGCTACTCTGCCCTATGTCCCACTCTTCACCGAGAAACTAGCTCTTTCTCGCTACAGCAGGGTGTGGTTTCCGTCGGGGGGCTTCATTCCGCAAGCCTCCGCTTTTAGGCAACACAAAGAAAGGGGAGAGCAGACCTTCGTATTCCCCACCTCGGAGAAAGAGGCTCTGCATCCTAACGGCCTCCCTACCCCCACCTCTGCCCTTTTCGGAACGCCAGTCCGTGAAGCCAACCCCTGGGCCGGGGAAGCCGCTTTACCTTGCCCCCGTTAGTGAACCTGTGGATGTACGCAGTGGTCACTCCTGGGATGAGCAAGCACACGCCCATGGCGGCGAGTCCAGGGAGAATCTCGAACCACATCTCGGCACGATTACCTAGGCCAAAGCCCTACTTCTAGGCCCCTGAAAGGTGACCGACTCCGGCACCCTTCCCTGTAAGCTCCGCGGCAACCCGCCAGCGGGGCGGCACCACCTCCGTCTCCGGGGAAAGCGACGGAGTCCGCCAGGGCTCAAGAGTGGCGCTCTCGCTCTCGCAATGCTCTTTCATCATCCGCTTTTGCTGACGCTCGCGGCCGAGAAAAAAAAGTGACGTGAAGAGGCCCCGCGCGAGCCAGCACACCGCACCCGTTTTGGAGCTTGGGACTTTAAAATGGCAGAGCAACTTTCCCCAGGAAAGACAGCAGACCAGGTGTGCACCTTTCTCTTCAAAAAGCCTGGGCGGAAAGGAGCTGCAGGCCGCAGAAAGCGCCCGATCTGCGACCCAGAGCCCGGAGAAAGCAGCAGCAGTAGTGACGAAGGCAGCACTGTGGTTCGACCGGAGAAGAAGCGGGCGACCCACAATCCAATGATACAGAAGACCCGTGGCAGCAGTAAACAAAAGGCGGCTTACGGTGACTTAAGCAGCGAGGAGGAGGAAGTGGGGAAGAACGAGCCCGAGAGTATCGGCGTGGTCTACAAGTCCACCCGCTCAGCAAAACCCGTAGGGCCGGAGGACATGGGGGCGACAGCTGTCTACGAACTAGACACAGAGAAGGAGCGTGACGCACAAGCCATCTTTGAGCGCAGCCAGAAGATCCAGGAGGAGCTGAGGGGCAAGGAGGATGACAAGATCTATCGGGGAATCAATAACTATCAGAAATACATGAAACCCAAGGATACGTCTATGGGCAATGCCTCTTCCGGGATGGTGAGAAAGGGCCCCATCCGAGCGCCCGAGCATCTACGTGCCACCGTGCGCTGGGATTACCAGCCCGACATCTGTAAGGACTACAAGGAGACTGGCTTCTGCGGCTTCGGAGACAGCTGCAAATTCCTCCATGACCGTTCAGATTACAAGCATGGGTGGCAGATCGAACGTGAGCTTGATGAGGGTCGCTACGGTGTCTATGAGGACGAAAACTATGAAGTGGGAAGCGATGATGAGGAAATACCATTCAAGTGTTTCATCTGTCGCCAGACCTTCCAAAACCCAGTTGTCACCAAGTGCAGGCATTATTTCTGTGAGAGCTGCGCCCTGCAGCATTTCCGCACCACCCCGCGCTGCTATGTCTGTGACCAGCAGACCAATGGCGTCTTCAATCCAGCGAAAGAATTGATTGCTAAACTGGAGAAGCATCGAGCTGCAGCAGAGGGTGGTGCTTCCGATTCCCCAGAAGACCCCGATGAGGGTCCGATTCCCATTACTTAGGTTTCCCATAATTCTCAAATCTCAAAATAAATATTTTGTTTTTTGGGGGAAATCTTACTTCGTGTCCTTCATTTTTAGGGAAAGTGACAGAGAAGGCGGGTGGTGAAGTAGGGTCCTGGATTAAAAATTTTAAGGTAGGTATAATCTGGATTTTTAGCCCTGGGATAAATACTTCATCTGTGTGTCTTTTCAAAACCCTTTGGCATAAATTAGTGGGGGTGAGAAATTCGAGAAAAGAGCTAGAATTTGCTTGAAATAACCAAAGCTGTAATTAAAGCAAGTATTGAACCTATTTATTAGGTCATATTTCTGTGTCACTTAATAGTTTACGAAGTACTTTCATGCATTATCTCCCTTGGGAGCCTGTACTACTTCAAAATACACCAGGGGGAGGGGGGGGAGGGGGAGTGAGTTGGGAACTGGTAGCTGGCACCATAGGGTGGGTGTATAGGAAATGGCCCTTGCTTTCTTTGAAGCAACTAAAGGTAACGCCCCCTTCCGTGGATGATGGGAATGGTCTATGCTGTGCTATCCAATGTGATAGACAGTAGCCTCATGTGGCTGTTGAGTGCTTGAAATGTGGCTAGTGGCCACTATATTATACATGGCAGTTCTAGACTGAACTTGTGAACGTGCAGAGGGCATAAACCTAATGTTTTATAATCCACTGTCTGAAACTTATCCGTGTTCTTACATACTGTAATAAAACATCATGCTCTACTAAAGTTAGTTGATGCACCTGTCTTTCCAACTAGCTTGTGAACTCCTCAGTGACTAGCCTAGTGCTTGGCATATAATAAGCACTTAATAAATAATCCCAGAGAGGTTTAAAAAGGGAGATTGGCTTCAGCTAAGAACTCAAAGCCATCATGGCCGAAGGAAAATGACAAGGTAGACAGGGCCAAAGAGCAGACACCTTGCAAGTAATGTTAAGGACTTTGGACTTTATCCAAAAGGCAAAGGGATGCCATCAAAGGGTTTAAGAAGGAAAATGAGATGACCAGATTTGAATTTTAAAAAGATAATTCTTTTTTTTCAATTGAAACATTGATTATACATATTTGTGAAGTACAGAGTTGAATTTCAATACATGTGTACAAGGAGTGATGATCAAATCAGGGGAATTAGCACATTCATCATTACAAAACTTAATCATGTCTTTGTAATGAGGACATTCAATCGCCTATCTTCTAGCCATTTGATAACATGCAGTAAACTAATGTTAATTATAGATGCCTAGCTCAACTGTACATAAATAGAACTTATTTTTCCTATCTAGCTGTAATTTTGTGTCCATTAACCAACCTCTCACTATCCTCCCTCTCCCCTCCCCTTTCCCTCCTCTAGTAGCCACAGTTCTACTCTCTCCTAAAAATTCAACTTATTATTGTTGTTTGTTTGTTTATGTTTTGCTCCCACTAATGAGTGATAACATGTGGTATTTCTCTTTCCATGCCTGGCTTATTTCACTTAACATAATTTTCTCCAAGTTCATCCATGCTGTGCAAATAGCAGAATTTCATTCTTTTAAAAAGATAATTCTGCAGTGTGGGAAATGGATTGAAAGGAACCAGAAATGAGGCAAGAAGATCAGTTAGGAGGGTGATGCACTAGTCCAGGTGAGATGATGGTAGACTGGACTAGATTGGTGGTGTGGGCATTCATTTAATAAATATTTTTTGATCACTCACCACATGACAGACATTAATCTAAGCACTGGAGATACAGCCATGACAAAAGCACACAAGTCCCTGCTCTCATAGAATTTACATGAGACAGTAACAGATTATACATATATACACATACATACATATATACATATACTTATATATATGTATATATATAAAATATCAGATTGTGATAAGTTCTATGAAGAACAATAAAGCAAGGCAAGGGGATAATAGTGCAGGAGTGTGGGGAATGATATTTTTATATAGGGTGGTCAGGAAGGGCCTCTTCTAATAAAGTGACATTTGAGCAGAAACCTAAATGAAGCAGGTGTCTGGGAGAAGAGCATTCTAGACAAAGAACACCAAATGCAAAGGCCCTGAGATAGGAAAGTGCCTGACACGTCCTAGGAGCAAGAAGGAGGAAATGTAATTGCAGTGTACTGAAGGAAGATGAAAGAACTCTAAAATCAAGTAAAAGAAGTAATGGAGGAAGGGAGCAAACTATGTATAGCCTTATAAGCCATTATAGGGACTTGGGCTTTTATTCTCAGTGAGATGAAAAACCTCTGGGAGGTTTTGAGCAAATGACTGACATGATCTGACACAGACTTTATTTAAAAAGGATCCTTCTGGAACTTTTGGGAGGTAGTGGAAATGTTTTAAATCTTAATTGGGGTGTCTGTTACATGAGTGTCTACATTTGTCTGAACTCATTTGAATGTATACTTTATGCATTTCATTGTATGTGATTATATCTCATTAAGAAATACCTTCAATCCCCATACTGGCCAGCTGCCAAAAATACATATGTATATCTTCAAGTCAGAGAAAAGAAAAAAAACTCTGTTTGCTATGGAGAGATCAGTTAAAAGGCTACTGCCATTGTCCAGGTGAGAGAAGATAGTGGCTCAAACCAGGTGAGGATGAAAAGGGATTCTGGATATATTTTGAAGGTAAAACTGACAAGGTTTGCTGATGGGTTGGATATGGGGAGTAAGATAAAGAGAAGAGTCAAGGTGACTCCAAGTGTTTTCACCTGAGCAACCAGGTGGAAAGTGGTACCACTTACTGAGATGGAAAATGCACATACAGAAAAGTACACAAAACACAACTTTGTAGTATAACAGATAATTATATAGGAACACCTTCATAACCACCACTCAAGTCAAGAAATAAAAAACTGACAACACTCAAGAAGCCCACCGTGGTTCACCTCCAGATCACACCCTCACATCACACCCCCAGGTAGTCTCTATACTGGCTTTCATGGTAATCACTTCTTTGCTTTTTTTTTTCTTTGACCCAGCCTTTTTCTTTAGCTATTTATCTCTCCTTCCCTCTCACCAAATCAAGAACAAGGTATACCTACTGTCTTTCCTTTCTCATCTCCCATTTACTCTTTTCTGCAACAGCTTTATTAAGATATAATTCACATACCATGTAATTCACCATTTTAAAGTGTATACTTCAGTGGTTTTTAGTATATTCACGAGGTTGTGCAACCATCACCACTATCTACCTCCAGAACATTTTCATCACCCCAAAAAGAAACCCATACCATTAGCAGTCATTCTCCATTCCCCTTCCTCCCACACCCTCACCCTAAGAGACCACTAATCTCCTTTCTGTCTCTAATATATTTGCCTAATCTGGACATTTCATATCAATGTAATCTTACAATATATGGTCTTTTTTGACTGTCTTTTTTGCATGTTTTCAAGGCTCATCCATGTTGTAGCATGTATCAGTACTTCCTTTTTGTAGCTGAATAATACTCCACTGTATGTATATACCACAGTTTGGTTATTATCCATTAATCTGTTGATGGATATTTGTGCATTTTCCATCATTTGGCCCTGAACATGCATGTACCTATATTTGTTTGAGTACCTGTTTTCAATTCTTTTGGATATATCCCTAGGAGTGTATCAGCTGAGTAATATGGTAAGTCTATGATTAGCTTTTTGAAGAATTGGCAAACTATTTTCCACAGTGGCCACACCATTTTACATTCCTACCAGCAATGTATGAAGGTTCCAATTTTTCCACATTCCTGTCAACACTTATTTTCCTCTTTATTTTTAATAGCCACCCTAGCAGATGTGAAGTGGTGTCTCATTGTGGTTTGGATTTGTATTTCCCTTCTTTTCATGTGCTTGTTAGCCATTTGTATACCATCTTTGGAGAAACATCTCTACAAGTCCTTTACCCATTTTATAACTGGGTCGTCTCTTGGTTGTTGAGTTTTAAGAGTTCTTTATATATTCTGGATCTTAGACCCTTATCAGATAAATGATTTACAAATATTTCCTCCCATTCTATGTGTTTTCTTTTTACTTTCTTATTGGTGTCCTTTGAAGCACAAAAGGTTTTAATTTTGATGAAGTATGATTTATCTTTTTTTTTTTCTTACTCTTGCTTCTGATGTCATATCTAAGACTACGTTGACGAATCTGAGATCATAGAGATTTACTCCTATGCTCCCTTCTAAAACTTTATAGTTTTAGCTCTTACATTTAGGCCTTTGATCCATTTCATGTTAATTTTTATATATAGCATGAGGTAAGGGTTCAATTTCATTCTTTGGTAGTAGCACTCCAGTGTCCCAGCACCATTCATTGAAAAGACTATTTTTCCCCATTGAATGTTCTTGGCACTCTTGGTCAAAAATCAGTTGACCATAGATGCATGAATTTATCTTTGGACTCTCAACTCTATTCCATTTATCTATATATCTATCCTTATGCCAGTACCACAAGGTCTTGATTACTGTTGTTTTGTAGTAAGTTTTGAAATCAGAAAGTGTGAGTCCTCCTACTTTGTTTTGTTTTTTTTTTTTTTTTTTTTGGTTTTTTGGGGGGTTTTTTGGTGGCTGGCCAGTTCAGTTATCAAACCCTAGACCTTGATGTTATCAGCACCATGATCTAACCAACTGAACTAACCGGCCAGCCCCTTTGTTCTTTTTCAAAACTGTTTAAGATATTCTGAGTCTCTTGCAATTCCTTGTGAATTGTTGAATCAGCTTCTCAATTTCTATAAATAAATCAGCTGGGATTCTGATAAAGATAGCATTGAATCTGTAGATCAACTAAGGGAATATTGCCATCTTAACAATATGAAGTAGTCCAATCAATGAACGCAGGGGGTTTTTTTTCTATTCAAATCTTTTAATTCTTTCAACAATGTTTTGTAGTTTTTAGAGTGTAAGTGTTGTACTTCTTTTGTTAAATTTATTCCTAATATTATTATTGATGCTATTGTAAATAGAATCATCTTCTTAATTTTTAATTTCATTTTCAGATTGTTCATTGAAAGTGTAGAAATATAGGGGCCGGCTCGTGGCTCACTTGGGTGAGTGTTGATAACACTCTGGTGCTGATAACACTCTAGTCACTGGTGCTGATAACACTAAGGCCAAGGGTTCAGATCCCTATATAGGGATGGCCAGTTAACTCACTTGGGAGAGCGTGGTGCTTACAACACCAAGTCAAGGGTTAAGATCTCCTTACTGGTCATCTTTATTAAAAAAAGGAAAGAAAGAAAGAAAGTGTAGAAATACAATTGATTTTTTAAATATCGATCCTCTATCCTGGAACTATGCCAAACTCATTTATTGGTCCTCATGGGGTTTTTTTAAGTGTATTCCTTAGGGTTTTCTATATAAATGATCATGTCATCTGCCAAGAGAGATTTTACTTCTTCCTTTCCAATATGAATACCTTTTATTTCATTGTTGTATTAGTCCGTTTTGTGTTGCTATAACAGAATACCTGAGACTGGGTAATTTATAAAGAACAGAGGTTTATTTGGCTTATGATTCTGCAACAGCTATATCTGGTGTGGGCCTCAGGCTGCTTCTACTCATGGCAGAAAGCAGCAGGCAGCCAGTGGGTACAAGCAGATCACATGGTGAGAGGAAGCAAGAGAGAGAGAGGAGGTGCCAGGGTCTCTTAACCTGCTCTCACGGGAACTAATAGAGCGAGATCTCACTCATTAATCCCCCTCCCCCAGGGAGAGCATTAATCCATTCATGAGGGATCCTCCCCATGACTCAATCAGTTTCCAACACTGCCACATTGGGGATCAGATTTCCACATGAGTTTTGGTGGGGACAACACATCCAAACTCCATCATTCCACCCCTGGCCCCCCAAAATGCATGTCATTCTCACATACAAAACACAATCATTAAATCCCAACAGTCCCAATTTATAGTTGTCAATGCCTATATTAAAAAAGAAGAAAGATTTCAAATTAATAACCTAATCTTCCACCTTAAGACATTGGAGAAAGATGAGTCAACTAAACCTAAAGCAAGCAGAAGGAAGGGAGCAATAAAGACTGATGTAGAAACAGAGATTAGAAAGACAATAGAGAAAAACCAGTGATGCCCTAATCAATAAATCAACAGTTACCAAGTGTTGTTGGTTGAACATTTACTAGGTATAAAATATTGTGCAGGACACTGAAGGGAATGCAAAATAATAATAATAATAATAATAATAAAATAAATAAAAAATAATGAAACCAAAAGCTGGTTCTTTAAAAAGATCAATAAAAGGTTGATCTAAAGATTGGCAAAGCTTTAGCTAGATTGACCAAGAAAAAGAGAAGGCTCAAATTACTAGAGTCGGATATGAAAAAAGGGACTTTACTGCTGATCTTAAAGACATAAACAGGATGACCAATATGTTGTTCCCCTTCCTTCTGGGGCATATGAGCGACTACACTCCCCAAAACCTTGCATTATGCATGACTTGCATTACACATGACTAAATATGACCACTGAAATGTGAGCAGAAGCAATACATGCACATAGCCTCTATCTGACTCTCCAGTTTCTCTTTTCCTGCTGAGGTGAACCTGGAAGCTTCCTGTTGAGATGGTGAAGCTAAAATATTGAAGGCTATCCAATTACCAAGTTACCCCATGGAGGGAAGCTGTTTTATTTTTTTATTTTTATTTTTTTTATAAAGATGACCGGGAAGTGGATCTTAACCCTTGGCTTGGTGTTGTCAGCACCGTGCTCAGCCAGTGAGTGAACCGGCCATCCCTATATAGGGATCTGAACCCGTGGTCTTGGTATTATCAGCACCGCACTCTCCTGAGTGAGCCACGGGCCAGCCCTAGGGAAACTGTTTTAAAGAGTGGCCTAGACATGCTGCAGACTTTGGGTGAGGGTGAAATAGGCTCTTGTGTTAAGCCACTATTTCTGGTATTGTCTATTGTTGCAACATACCTGTAGTAGTCTGGTTCTGTTGCTTATAAGAAAATACCTGGAACTGGGTAGTTTATAAGAAAATGACAGTTATTGCTTACAGTTTCAGAGGCTGGGAAGTCCAAAGTCCAGGGAATATCTGGTGAGGGTCTTGGTGGTGGCAACAGTGACCCAGGGATCTCACATGGCAGAAAATAGCAGAGTAGAGAGAGATTAACCTCTCAAGTGCTCTTCTCTTAAAGCGCCCAGAACCATGCCCCTGACCATCATTATTAATCCATTCACTATGGCATGGTTCCACAATCTAATCACCTCTTCAAGGCCCCCCCTTTCAATTACCATAATAGGATTTCCCACCCTCCACAGTTACAATGGGGACTTAAGCTTCAATGAGGTTGGCAGGGTGGGGGGAGCATCCAATCTACAGCAATACCCTACCTATCCTGACAAATACAACACTAGACTATCATGGCTTTTGCTAAGGTCACCTACTATGGTCCAGCTTCAAAATATGTTTTTAAAATATTTACCTTACTTGACCTCTCTGCAGCATGTAACAGCTATTATAAATTGGGACTCCATTATGTGACCAGCATTTTATATTGTCTCAGTGCTATTAAAGCACGATAACACTTGTCAGATCATGGGTCCTAATTTGGGGTTTTGAAACTAACATCATTGTGGCTGGGAGCTTGGCATCTGTTTCTAGAAAGTTTGGATGAGGGGGCAGGATGTCAGTGTCAGTCTTGTGAACAGGGGAACTTCCCTGAGTGCTCCCAGGCACCCCTGAGCGTTTTTCATCATATTTTTTTTTAATGTAGAAAAGAAAACATGGGCATCTCTTACAGCAGCTAGTGGCTTCACAAAGGTGATGACAGTTGAGTTGGGTCTTGAGGAATGAGTAAGTTTCCCAGACATGGGCTGGCCATTTAGTGCAGTTGGTCAGAGTGCAATGTTATAACACCAAGGTCAAGGGTTCAGATGCCTATAACAGCCAGCCACCAAAAAAAAAAGAAAAAAAGTTTCCCACACAGACCAGGAGGAGGAAGGGCAGTCCAAGCAGAGGGAACAGCATGGGCAGAGGCACAGAGACGTGATGGAGCACTGTGGGATTTTAAGCTAGGACAGCAACACAATCAGATTGATTCATTCCTCAATTCAACATATATGTGTCACATGCTATGCTGGGTGGTGGGGATGATAGCAGTAAACAAAACCAAGTCCCTAAACTCACAGAGTTAATGTTCTAGTTGGGGAGACAGACATGGAGCAAATGAATATACACTTTGTCTATAGATAGAAACAAAGCAGGGGATGGGAATAGAGAGGGACCAGATGGTGCTATTTTAGATAGAGTGGTAAGGGAAGGCCTGACCAGGTGATATTTGAACAGGACTGAATGAAGTGAGGGAGCAAGCCTCGTGGATGAATGGAAAAGATCAGGCCAGGCAGAGGGAACTGCAGGTGCGAAGGCCCTGGTGTGGGAGCGTGCTTGGCGTGATCAAGGAAGGAGAGGAGGGGTGGGGGAGCGCTGGAGCAGCATGGGTGGGGGTTGCGGTGGGGGGGTGAAGTTGGTAGGAGACAGGTGGGTGAGGGAACAGAGGACTCGGTCATGTCTTCATGTGGGACCTTGCGGGCCATGGCAAGGAGCGGAGATCTCACTCACTCTACGTGGGATGGGAAGTGTTTGCTGAGACTGCATTTTGGGATGTGAGAGGAAAGACAGGAATTAGGATGACTCGAAAGTTTTCACCCAAGCCACTGACAGGACTTTGGTGTGGATATGCTAAGTTTGAGAAGCCTATTAGACCTCCAAGGGGAGCTGCCGAGGAGGCAGCTGGACCTGTGTGTCCAGAGCTCACAAGAGGGGCCAGAGCAGCAGCTGTCTTTGCAGAGGGGGCATTTAAAGGCCTGAGACCGGATGAGACCCTCAAGGGAGTGAGTGCACGGAGAGAAGCGGTGCAAGGCCCGAGCCCTGTGGCTCTCCAGCCTCCAGAGGAGGATGCTCTTCCACATCCTCTAGAGGATGGAGCCCGCAGGAGCAAGCACAAGGCACTGAGAACTGACTGCCTCGCTAGAGAGATCAAAGGAAAACCAGGAGAGCCAGGTGTCCCAGAACCAAAGGAAGCAAGAGTTTCAAGGAGGACAGAGTGATTAACCATGTGTAATGCTGCCCAGAGGCCCAGTAAGATGAGGACTCAGAAGCCCCCACTGGATTTGACAGCAGGAAGGGAGGACATGGATGACCCTGACAAGTGTGGATTCTGAGGGCTGGTAGGGGTATGGTGGGTTAAAAAGACAATGGGAGGTAAGGAATTCAAGACCACCTAGTTGAGCTCTCTTCTCACTGTCTCACCTCCTTCTATTTATCCTGGACACTACCATCAGAGAGGTCTCTCTAAAATACAGATCTCATCATGTGACTCTCTTGTTTCAAATCCTTCACCGGGAGATGAAACAAGGTTGGCAAAATATTGATAACTGCTTTTATTTCTGGCCTCTCTATTCTGTTCTATTTGTCTATATGTCTGTCTTTATGTCAGTACCTTACTGATTTAAGTTTTACAGCTGTGTAAAATATTTTGTTTTTCTGTTTGTTTTTTGGCAGCTGGCTAGTACGGAAATCCGAACCCATGACTTAGGTGTTCTAAGGATGCACTCTAACCAACTGAGCAAACCAGTTAGTCCATCGCTTTGTAGTATATTTTAAAATCAGGAAGTCTGATGCCTCTAGCTTTGTTCTTTCTCAAGATTCTTTTGGCTATTTACAGTCCTTTGTGGTTCCACATGGATTTTAGAATTGTTTGTTCTATTTCTGTAAAAAATGCCATTGAGATTCTGATAGGGATTACACTGAATCTGTAGATCGCTTTGGGTAATATGGACATTTTACCAATATTAAGTCTTCTAATCCATGAACACAAAATGTCTGCTTGTTTTTGTCTTAATTTCTTTCAGTGTTTTATAGTTTTCAGTGTACAAGTCTTTCACCTCCTTAATTAAGTTTATTCTTAAGTATTTTATTCTTTTTGATGCTATTATAAATGAGCTGGTTTCCTAATTTCCTTTTCAGATAGTTCATTGTTAGTATACAGAAACAGAATTGATTTTTGTATGTCAATTTTATGTTCTACAACTTTACTAATTAGGTGCCAAAAATACACGATGGGGAAAGGACAGTCACCTCAATAAATGGTGCTGGGAAAGATGGTTATCCACATGCAAAGGAATGAAATGGGTCCCTTATCTTACACCATGCAAAAAATCAACTCAAAATGGATTAGAGACTTAAAATATAAGACCTTCAAACCAGGTTGTTTTTCCTAAAAAAAAAAAAAAGAGAGAGAGAAAAAAATGTCAGACCTAAAATCGTAAAACTTCTAGAAGAAAATATAAGGTGAAAGCTTTATGACAATGGTCTTGGCAATGACTTCATAGATATCGCACCAACAAAAGCACAAATAGACCAGTGTAACTATATCAAGCTAAAAAGCTTCTGCACAGCCCTGCCCACCACCTATGACAACCAGGCCTGAGAAATTCAGTGGGCGGGGGTTAGGGGACTGAGGACAAGGGCAGTCCATGGGCTTCAGTCCTGCCCACTGCTGACTGCAACCAGGCCAGCAAAGGAGCCAGTCCGGGCCAGACCTGCCCTCCCTTCTCCCCTCCCCCACAACATGTTAGAATGTACTTATTAGAAAAAAAAAAAAGCTTCAGGGCCAGCCCGTGGCTCACTTGGGAGAGTGTGGTGCTGATAGCACCAAGTCTGCGGGTTCAGATCCCTATATAGGGATGGCCAGTTAGCTCACTTGGGAGAGCGTGGTGCTGACAACAGCAAGTCAAGGGTTAAGATCCCCTTACTGGTCATCTTTTAAAAAAAGAAAAAAAAAAAAAAAAAAGCTTCTGCACAGCAAAGAAAACAATCAACAGATCAACAGAGTAAAATAGCAAACCTATTGAATGGGAGAAAATATTTGCAAACCATATATCTCATGAAGGGTTAATTTACAAAATATATAAGGAACTCCTAAAACTAAATAGCAAAAAAAAAAAAAAAATTAATAACCTGATTTAAAAACGGGCTAAGGACTTGAGTATGCATTTCTCCAAAGAAGAAATTCAACTGGCCAACAGTTATACAAAAAGATACTCAACATCACTAATCACCAGGGAAAAGCAAATCAAAACCATAATGAGATGTCACTTCACGTGCAAGGATGGTCATCATGAAAAAAAAAAAAGATGTGTTAGTGAGGATGTGAAGAAATTTCAACCCTTGTACACTATTAATGAGGAATGTAAAGTGGTGCAGCTGCTATGAAAAACACTATGGTGGTTCCTCAAAAAAATTGGAAATAGTGCCGGCCCGTGGCTCACTTGGGAGAGTGCAGTGCTGATGACACTAAGGCCATGGGTTCGGATCCCTATATAGGGATGGCCGGTTAGCTCACTTGGGAGAGCGTGGTGCTGACAACACCAAGTCAAGGGTTAAGATCCCCTTACCGTTCATCTCCTTAAAAAAAAAAAAAAGAAAGAAATATGTTAAGAGGGTAAATCTCATGTTAAGTGTCCTTACCACAATGAAATAAAAATTTTAAAAAACAAAAATAATGTGAGTGCCAACAAACAACAGAATGAAATTTCCAAATAACACATCATTTTCTCTGCCAGGGAATAAAGTAGCTTTTCCTTGAATGTTAACAATCATGCAAGCTCAGTAGTTTCCTCAAAATGAAATGCTTTGATTTAATAAACTTAAAGTGCAATCACAAAAGTCTTCCTGTTTTAAATAAATATACTCTTCAAGATCACATTAAAAATATTGACAATTATGGAAACTGAGTGATTGTTTAATGGAGGTTCATTATATTATTCTTTCTACTTTTTTTGTTTCTCGGTCTCTTATTTGCACAGTTTTAACATTTTTCTTTCTTTCTTTCTTTCTTTCTTTCTTTCTTTCTTTCTTTCTTTCTCTTTTCTTTTTATTTTAATTTATCAATATACAATGTAGTTAATTTTCATGTCTCTTTACAAATTCCTCCTTTCCCCCCTCCCTATTCTTTCTACTTTTAAGCACATTTGAACACTTCCAAAATAAAAAGTTTTTTTTTAAATTCCTTTAATTATTTCCCCATTCCAATCTCCAGGATAAAGTACAAATTTTTGGCAGGAATGCAATATTTTTCAGGATCAGGCCTACCTTTCTGGATTCCTATCTTACATCTCCAAACCCCTTTGCATTCTGTACTCTAGGTTACAATTCCTTCGCCTCAGCACTATTGTGATAATAACTCCTTGTTGTGGTGGCTTACCTGCTTATTGTAAAATTGTTAGCACCATTCTGTCTTCTATCAACTAAATGCCAGTAGCACTCCCCTGGTTGAGACAAACATAAAAATTCTACAGACTTTGCCAAATGTTCCCTAGGGGGCAGAATAGCTCCCAGTTGAGACCACTGGTCTATGTATACCAGACAGCCCACAGTTCCTAACATGATGTGCTGTTTCATGCCTCTGATAATTTGTATAGACTACTCCCCTTGTCTGAATGTCTTCCCCCTTCTCGTTTGCTCGAAAACTTTTGTTAATGGTTCAAATACCTGCTTAAAATAACACTTGTTGGGGAAAGTCTTAGCTTCCTGTGTTCATTTCATTTTTGTACCCCAGTGCCTAAAATGGTCCCTGGCATAAAGTAGGTGCTGAGTAAATGTTTGCTGAAAGGATTAATCATCATTAAGAGACTTTTATTCAGCTCCTTGTGAGCACTGCATTTTATAATGAATATAACACAGGATTATATTAATCCATTTCTGTTGCTTATAACAGAATACCTGAAACTGGGTAATTTATAAAGAAATGAAATTTATTCCTTATAGTTTTGGAGGCTGGGAAGTTCAAAGTCCAGGGAACACATCTGTGAGGGCCTTGTTCTGGATGGTGACTCTCTACCCATGCAGGGTGTCACATGGCATGAATGGGCTGAGCAAGAGAGTTAACCTCCTCACTAACTCACCTTATAAAGCCATCAGAAACACTCCAGGGGCCGGCCCGTGGCTCACTCGGGAGAGTGTGGTGCTGATAACACCAAGACCACGGGTTCGGATCCCATATAGGGATGGCCGGTTTGCTCACCGGGTGAGCATGGTGCTGACAACACCAAGTCAAGGGTTAAGATCCCCTTACTGGTCATCTTTTAAAAAAAAAAAAAAAAAAGCACTCCAATGACTACCCATTAAACCATCAACCCATTACTCCATGAATGGATCAATCCATTCACTAGGGCACAGTCCTCACAATCTAATCACCTGAAAGACCCTAATTTTCAAACACCATATTTGGATTTCCAACCCTCCTAACGCTGTTACAATGGAGATTAAGTTTCCAATACATGAACTCTTGGGGGACACATTTGACCCATAGCAAAGATCCTCACTCTAAGGTGTTTTACAATTTAGTGGTTGTGATAGAAACTATTAATTATCTCCCATTATCCTTTCTCTCCTTCGACTTGAATAAAAGAAGCTTTAATAGCTGCCTACAATAAAAGAAATTCCCCAGCCTCCATGTAGACTAACTCCTATGCAAGGGATATAAGTGGAAGTGGTGGGTGTCCTTTAAAAGAAGAATGCTCTTTTGGCCATCCTCCTTCCTTTTGGTCATAATGCAGATCAAGTGGCTGAAATTCAAGCAGCTGTTTTGGACTATGAGGTAGGAGCTTCATGCTGAGGATGGCCGAGCAACAATAAAGAACAACCCTATGTCCCTGATAAGCATTAAGCCACCATACTCACCCTGGACTTCATGCCTTCTGACTTTATTCGTAGCAGAAAGAAATAAACATACCTTGTTTTGAAAAACAATTAAACTTAATCCTAAATGAATGTGCAATATCAAAAGCAGAAGAGATTGGATTGAAGAACAAAACAGAAGCCCAATATGCATGAGGTAGTCTGAATAAGAGTAAAGTAATGCAAAAGGAGGGTGCAGCACCAAGGATGCACCATGGTCAGAGGTGTTTGAGAGTAGGGTCCAAATACCTCACATCTGCAAAGTGCAAGGTCCCTCGAGATGAGAAATAAAGAACAGCAGCAGCAAAAACAATAGCGAAACAGATCTGAACTGGTAGGAAACATGGGGCCCAGTAGTGATAAGTGCAAATTTTCTTTGTAAGGATATTTTCATACCCAGGAATGTGGGATTCTTATAGAGAACAAGCCCACTAAAGATGAGCTTACAGTCAAAGATTACAGACCACATCAGGAAATGAACTGCCTAGAGGCAGAGTCAGAAGAGGCAAAAAATGGGATAACTTATACCAGAGGAACTAGAGATACTAGAGCCATCCAAAAGAGCTTTTGGAAAAAGGAAGTAATAGGAGCCATAAAACAAAAACATTAAAGCATTAAGAAAGATGGATCTGATAAATGTCCAAATAAAACTCTAGAAATTAAAATTTTAGAAGTCAGTAGACAAGATGAACAATAGACTATACACAGCCAAGGAGAGCATCAGTGAATTGGAAGACAGATTTGAGAAAAATCAGCCAGAATCCAACAAAGTAAAACAATGAAACAGAAAAAGCAAATGAATGAAAAGCAAATGGTTAGACATTCCAACATGCATCTAATAGGGATTCCATGAAGGAGAGAAGGGGAGACAGACAATATTTGGAGAGATAATGCCTGAGAAATTTTTAGAAGTAAAGGAATTCTTCAACCTAAAGGAGCAACCCCAGGTACTTGGCAAGATAAATAAAAACAAATCCACACCTAGACACATTGCAGTAAAACTGCAGAGCATCAAAAATAAAGAGAAAATCTTAGAAGCTAAGAGAGAGGTAGATTATCTACAAGGTAATAATACAAGAATAAGTACAGACTTCTCAAAAAAAAATATGAAAACAAAATAAGATACCAAAGACGATAGAATAACAAGATGATAGAATAATATTTTCAAAATGCTTAAGAAAAATAAAAGTCAATCAAGAATTGTATATTCATTCAACAAATTCAGTAAGTACAATACATTAATTTCTGAAAAGCTTAGAACTTCAGGAACAAGGCAAGGATATTCCTTCTCTCCACTGTTTTTCAACATCATACTGGAAGTCCTAGCTGATACAATAATACAAAAAAAGTAAATAAAGGGAATATAGATTGAGAAGGAAGAGATAAAATTGTCTTTGTTTGAAGATAACATGATTGTCTGTGTAGAAAACCAGAAAAAACTGACAGAAAAAAAAAAAACCTACTGGAATTAATAAGCAACTACACCAAGTTTGCAGGATACAAGGTTAATATTTAAAAGCTAATCACTTTTTTATATACCAGCAATGAACAAGTGGAATTTGAAATTAATAACTCAATACCATTTATATTAATTAGCATCCCTAAAGATGAAATACTTAGGTATAAAACTAACAAAATATGTACAAGATCTATGTGAAGAAGACTACAAAACTCTGATGAAATAAATCAAATAAGAAGTAAATAAATAGAGAGATATTCCATGTTCATGGATAGGAAGACATAATACCATCAACATGTCAGTTCTCCCTAACTTAGTCTACAGATTCAATGCAATCTCAATTAAAATCCCTGCTACTTATTGTAGATATCAATAAACTTGTTCTAAAGTTCATAGGAAAAGGCAAAAGACCCAAAATAGCCAGCACAATATTGAAGGAGAAGAACAAAGCTGAAGGACTGACATTATCTGACTTCAAGCTACAGTAATCAGGAAAGAGTGGTACTGGCAAAAGAATAGACAAATAGATCAATGGAACAGAATAAGAGAGCTCAGAAATTGACCAACATAAATATAGTCAACTGATTTTTGACAAAGAGCAAAGGCAATACAATAGAGCAAAGATAGTCTTTTCAACTAATAGTGTCGAAACAAATGGACATCCACATGCAAAAAAAAAAAAAAAAGAATCTAGACACAGATCTTAAACACTTCACAAAAAATAACACAAAATGAATCACAGACCTAAATGTAAAATACAAAATTATAAAACTCCTAGAAGATAACATAGGAGAAAAATCTCGATGACAGGGTTTGGTGATGAATTTTTAGATACAACATGAAAAAATGACCCATGAAAGAAAGAACTGATAAGCTGGACTTCATTAAAATAACAAATTTCTGCTCTGCAAGAGACAATGTCAAGAGAATAAAAGAACAAGCCATAGAATAGGAGAAAATATTTGCAAAAGACATATGTGATAAAGGGCTATTATCCAAAATATACGAATAAATCTTAAAATTCAACAATAGGAAAACAAACAACCTGATTAAGAAATGGACCAAAGACCTTAACAAACACTTCACCAAAGAAGATATGCAGATCTCAAATAAGCATATGTGATAGAGTTTGGATGTGTTGTCCCCCCAAAACTCATGTGGAAATCTGATCCCCAATGTGACAGTGTTGGAATCTGTTGGAGTCATGGGGGCGGATCCCTCATGAATGGATTAATGCTCTCCTTGGGGGCGGGGGGCCGGAGTAAGTTCTCACTCTATTAGTTCCCACAAGAGCTAGTTGTTTAAGAGACCCTAGCACCTTCTCTCTCTCTTGCTTCCTCTCACCATGTGATCTGCTTGTACCTACCGGCTGCCTGCCACTTTCTGCCATGAGTAGAAGCAGCCTGAGGCCCACACCAGATGCAGCTGTCCCAGAATCATAAGCCAAATAAACCTCTGCTCTTTATAAATTACTGAGTCTCAGGTATTCCTGTTATAGCAACACAAATGGACTAAAACAATATGAAAAGATGCTCCAGATTATATGTCATCAGGGAAATGCAAATTAAAACAGCAATGAGATACCACTACACACCAATTAGAATAGCCAAAATCCAGAATACTGAGCACACCAAATGCTGGCAAGGATGTGGAGCAACAGGAATTCTCATTTATTGCTGGTGGGAAGGTAAAATGGTACGGCCACTTTGGTTGGAAAGGCAGTTTGGCAGTTTCTTACAAAACTAAACATAGTCTTACCATATGATCCAGCAATCATGGTCCTTGGTATCTACCCAAAGAAGTTGAAAACTTAAGTCCACACAAAAACCTGCATATGGATGTTTATAGCAGCCTTATTCATAATTGCCAAAACTTAGAAACAACCAAGATGTCTTTCAAGAGATGAGTGGTACGGTACATCCATACATCCAGACAATGGAATATTATTCAGCACTAAAAAGAAACGAACTATCAAGCCATGAAAAGACATGGAGGGAACTTAAATACCTAATACTAAATGAAAGAAGCCAATCTGAAAAGGGTACATACTGTATGATTCCACCTATATGACATCTGGAAAAGGCAAAACTATGGAAACAGTAAAAAGATCAGTGGTTTCCAGGGCTTAGGGGAGAGGAAAGGATGAATAGGCTGAACACAGAGGATTTTTAGGGTAGTAAAACTACTCCGTATGATACTACAATAGCAGATACATGTTGTTATACATTTTTCCAAACCCATAGAATGTACAACACCAAGAGTGAACCCTGATGTAAACTATGGACTTTGGGTGATAATGAGGTGTAAATGTAGGTTCATCCATTGTAATAAACATACCACTCTGGTCAGGGATGTTGATAATGAGGGAGGCTATGCATATGTGGAGGCAGGGGAAAGATGGGAAATCTCTGGACCTTCTGCTCAATTTGGTTGTTAACCTAAAACTGCTCTAAAAAATAAAGTCTATTAAAAAGAAACTCAGTACCTACTATGTGCTGGGCATTTTTCTAAATGCTTGGGATACATCAGTGAATGAAATAGAAATATATACTGTCATGGAATTGACATTCTGGTGGGGAGAGAGGGGAAGTTAACAATAAACATTATAAACATGTTATAATTATATAATAGGTAAAAGCAGGTAAGGGAATTGAGATTGCTGGGGGGCAGGAAATAGGGTAAGTTTTGAAGGGTTGTCAGGGTCATCTCATTAAGAAGCTGACACTGGAGCAAAGATTTGAAGGAAGCAAGGTACTTGTTTAAATGTATCCAGCTAAATTTTCATTTAAGAGTGAGAGAAAAATAAAAACATTTTTAGACATATAAAGATTGTGGGTGTTTACTATTCACAGATCTTTAATGACGTAACTATTAAAATAAAGATTTTGGCAAGAAGGAAATTAAACCCAGAAAGGAAAAGAAAGCAAAAAGAAATGGTGGGCAAAGAGTTTGCAAAATCTTACATAGGTACTAATTGTTAATATAAAAAGAGGAGGTTAAAAAAAATGAAACCCAAATATCTTATAGCTATAACATGCAAAAGTGGATGATATGATGGGAAAGGTTGGTGTGAAGGTACTGAAAACTCCATGTGTTATCTGGAAGAATGATGTGGCTACTTATTAACTCTAAATTTATCAAAAATTAAACATCCATGTTGAAATTTTAAATCAATATTAAAAGACAGTTAAAAAAAAGACATATATCTAAAAACTAAAAACACATTAGCCAATGAGTTAATGAGAAAATCATAATGGAAACCATGAAAATGGTTATTGAATGGCAATAAAATACATATAAAAACATGTGAGATGCATCTAAAACGCAATCATGAAGAAACTTGATAGTATTAAATTCACTTTTAAAAAATATTCCAAATTAGTACATAAAGCATTCAATTTGTGAAGCTAGAGAAAGAGCAGAGTAAATCTAAGAAGGTAGAGGGATGAAAATAATAGAGAGAAGAGCAAAAATTAATAAAATGAAACAAACATACAAAAAAAAGGAAGATGATCAACAAAACCAAAAGCTGGTTCTTTGAAAAGACTAACATAATAGACATACTTCTATCAAGATTGATCTATTTAAAAAAGATCAAAGGTATACATAAAAATATTGGAAAAGAAAGATTTAACTACAGATTCAATATAAATTTAAAGCCATATAGAACACTTTGGCAGAATGAACACATTTTCATCTCCACAACACTTTGAAATCCCACTAAAATAATAATAAAGAAAGTATAAAAAATATGTACCCGCAAGGACATAAAACTTGCTTAACTGAATTGGAGGAATTATGAAACTTGAACACATGCACTGGGGGAAACCAACAGGAAACAAGCCAATTTGTGCTGCAGAAACCCAGAAAAGTTCAGAAATATCAGTGTCACCAGTATTTTACATTATCTGCAACAACTGTAATGTGCTAGGAAAAGATCTATGATTTCTATCAGTCAAAATCACAAGTACTGCTAATACTGCTATGGTTTGTTGCCTACATTCATAATAGAAGGAAATGCTAAATTTTGGTTAGTAAAAATGGAGATGTAAATTTTTTGCCATCTAAGTTCACAAGTTGAACACATGCACAATTCCACCTTTAAGTATATACCCTAGAGAAATACATGCATAAAGAAACACATACTAGAATGTACATAGCAACATTATATAATAGCCCCAAATTGGAAACAACCCAAATGGTCAAAAACAGTAAAATGATGTCTAGTAAACAGGAGAATCCAAGAAAGGCAAAGTGAAATCCCACGACATCTGTATAGCAGGCTTATGGTCAACCAACACATACCGGAGTAGGAGGAAAGATGTCTCCAAATAGGTTGAACAAAAAATTAATAGATTACCTGATATGTATGACCTTATAAAGTAGTGTTTTACATCTCTGGGGGAATTTGATGAAAATAATAGTAATAGGTACAAGGAAACAAATCAATCAAACAAATAAAACAACCAAAGCAATTAAACTCCAGGAGAAACAAAATGTTGTATAAGAAAGGAAGCATATCACAACCAGTTACAGATTTCTTTGTTCTTTCTCCACTCCCACTGCTTTACTTGACTAACCTTTAAAAAAACATTAAAAGAAAAAAGAAAGGAAGTATAATAAAAGTATATTATATGTCTTATCTATGAACGATATTTACATAGTCATGATATTAACACTGAATTATGACTTAATGAACAAATATAACTAAATAATAAAGATGGGAGGTAAGCAAAAGTATATGGGAGAAAATGGTTTACATTGTGAATAAATCCTGTTAGAAGCACTACTTTTCATTTACTTGTGGTTTTCCAGTATGCTATGACTTAAGTAATTAATAACAGATACAATTTGTGAGCTAGCACTATTTTCTACAATAAATATGCTTATGACATCATGAAATTCTCCAAAACATGTTTTATAAGCTATTGGAGTTGATAGAAGCTTTAACACTGGATGGGTAAAGACAGGTTCTTTAGGAAAACATTATGACAAGTCCTTATCTCCTTATACTCAGTGTTTGGGAAGCACAATAGAGAGGACCCCTGTAGATGATAAAGAACAAAGCAAAGTCAAATTTAATCTTACTTGAAAACATGCCTTCAAGATGGTTAGTCAGGCTGGCCGAATAGCTCAGTTGATTAGAGCGCAGTGTCATAACACCAACGTCAAGGGTTCAGAGTCCCACACCACCAGCTGCCAAAAAAAAAAACAAAGCTAACTGGGTCTTAAATATTCTCTATCTCCAGCTTTTTTTTTATTAGTATGGCGAAAAGAAATCTCTAGCAAAGCATATAAATGAACAGAATATTTTAGGTCCGAAAAAGTGTTTCCTCTCTGTTCAATACTCCTTGTCCATTTTTCTCTTTTAATTGAAACTAGACGGAACATAATTTTATTCTACATTTCTCTTCTCAAACACTTTCTGACTCAACCTGTGTGCCCACATGTGTGTATGCTGGTAGTTATAAGAGAACTAAATGCTCATCTTAAGAAAAAGTCAATAGATAATTCCCTCTATGTGTGAATCTCAGTGGAGTAGGAGAGGATTGGGGGAATTAACAACCTTTTGAATTTAAGATTTAGAAAAAAATCCAAATAACATTTTCAAATTGTAGCAAGAAGACTAATTTAAAACTATGCATCTTAACATCAAGATAAAGCTTTCTATTCTGTAGACGTGTATTTTTTTTGGTAGCTGGTGAGTTCGGGGATCTGAGCTCTTGACCTTGGTGTTACCAACATCATGACATTATGCTCTAACCAACTGAGCTAACCCAACAGCCCTCTAAAAACTTCTTTTTCTTCTTTTTTTGGTGGCCGGCCTGTTCAGGGATCCAAACCCATGACCTTGGGGTTAAAACTTATTTTAAATTGAGAAATTCACCCTTGTTTCCCATGTAACTGAATTCCTTATGTCATATCTTCCACTACCTTTTGTTTTATGTCATCAGAGACCGTGAGAGATAGCTGGATAACATCTTTTGTTATAATTCTTAACCAGTGGGAAAGTACTTCAAATGATTGTACTATGTGAACCTCCTTTTTTACCCTGGAGTCCAAAATTCTCAAACAAACCTTGAACTTGGCTAATTCATAAAATAAAATATTACCCTTTCTGCTGTGGGTTAAATGTATCCCTTAAAAGTTCATGTTTTGGAAACAATCTCTATTGTAACAGTGTTAAGAGGATGGGAAGTCCAATTATGATATTTGAAAGGTAAGATCTTTGAGAGGTAATTGGATCGTGAGGACTAGGGCCTCCTGAATAGATTGATCCATTCATGAAGTAATAAGTTATCATGGGCATGGTTCTGAAGGTTTTATAAGGAGAGCAAGTGAGAAGGTTAGCACTCTTGCTCAAGCCATTCTCAGCATGTGACTCTCTGCCACTGCCAAAAGAAGGCCCTCACTAGATGTGTTCCCTGGACCTTCAACTTCCCAGCCTCCAAACTGTAAGAAATAAATTTCATTTCTTTATAAATTGCCCAGTTTCAGGTATTCTGTAATAAGCAACAGAAACAGACCAATACACTTTCTTTCACAGACAACATTAGAATGAGTAGGCACTTGTGTGAAATAATTTTTTTGTTCTATACAAATTTTCCAACTCCTTTCCTAGTTGTCTGTTTAGGATTTGTATAATTTCAGAGCTGATCTGGGTTAATAATTAATCAAAAACAACAGTGAACACAAAACCATTTAAATGAAAATCAATTTTATCTTGAAATTGGATGTTAATTTTATAGTTCCCATAAGCTGGGTGGAGCTGAACACCAAGCAGTCCCACATGATTCCCACAGAGAGTATTATTTGTGAAAAGAGTTCATATAAAAGGGGCAATACAATTTATTAAAAGCAGCCTGTTCAATGAAGGCCAGGGAAGAAGTTTTGAAGTAAGATTCTTCTGTGTGTATACAGACATTTTCCTTCTGCTGTTCTAGAGCAGGGTCCCAAACATGATATTGCTCATCTTAGGAAGTGAAAAAAGAACCTTGGAGTGTACAGTGAAACAGTAAGAATCAGTGATGTGAGGGACTTTGGGAAGAGTTCTCTCTCTCTCTCTCTTTCACACACACACACACACACACACACACACACACACACACACACACTTGCTCTCCCCCTTACTTGATGAAAAGAAGCCATAACACTGCCCATGCTTGGTTTTGTTTTTTCTTTTGCTTTGGGATAAATAATATAATAACATGGTACAATAACCAAAAGGCTAAAAAGGCTTACAGTCAAGGTCAAGGTTTCAGAGCCCAGTACCAGCCAGCCACCAAAAATAAAATAAAACAAAAACAATAATAATAATTATTATTATAATAAGGCATACAGTGAAAAATAAACACGAAAAGGTGCTCGACTTCATTAATCATCAGAGAAATGCAAAGTAAAACTAGAATGAGCTACCACTACCCACCCACCAAACAATACCAAGTGTTGGGAAGGGTGTGCAGCAATTAGGACTCACACACTGCTGGTAAGAGTGTAAATTGGTACAACCATGTTGGAAAACTGTTTGGTGGTATCTACTAAAGTTGAGCATATGCTTACTCTATGGAGCCAGCAATTCCATTCCTAGGTATGTATCCAACATTAATGCACACAAAAGATCACCAAACAACATGTACTAAGATGTTCAGAGCAGCACTACTTGTAATAGCCTCCAGTAGTGGAATGGATAAATTATTTATTTATTCATATATTTTTTGCAGCTGGCCTGTACAGGGATCCAAACCCCTGACCTTGATGTTACAACACTGCACTCTAAAAAAATGAACTAACCGCCAGCCCTGAATAAATAAATTGTACTAGATTCATACAGTGGAATACTGTACAGCAACAAGAAGGAACAATTCACAGCTACACACAACATAAACGAATCTCATAGTCATAAATGTTGAAAGAAGCCTGACATAAAAGAATACATATTATATGAGTCACATAAGATTCAAAACAGACAAAACCAGTCAATGGTGTTAGAAGTCAGGATGGTGGTTTTCTTGGTGGGCGAAGTGACTGGCAAGGGGCACGAAGGGGGTATCTGGAGTGCTGGCAATGTTGTGTTTCTTGATCTCTGTGCTGGTTACATGACTGTGTTCACTTTGTGGAAATTCAGCAAGCTGTATGCTTACCATTTGTGCACTTGTCTGGACATGCGTTATGCTTTAATTAAAAGTTTAATTTAAAAGAAGGTTTATGTACTGGCCAGCAAAAAAACAAAAAATAGAAAGTTTACAGTGTGTGGTAGAAAGAATAATGCCCCCCCCCCCAAGGTGTACACATCTTAATCCCCAGAACCTATGGCTATGTTAGGTAATATGGCAAAAGGGAATAAAGGTTGCTAATCAACTGACCTTAAAATAGGGAGATTATCCTGGATCATATAGGTGGGCCCAATGTAATCACAGGGGTCTTTAAAGTTGAAGGGGGAGACAGAGTGAAAGAAACACAAGACAGAAACAAGGTCAGAGAGAGATGCTATGTTGCTAGCTCTGAAGATGGAGAAAGGGGCCACAAGTCAAGTAATACAGGCAGCCTCAAGAATGAAAAAGACAAGGAAATAGATTCTCTCCTAGAGTCTCCAGGAAGGTACTCAGTCCTGTCGATACCTTGGTTTTAGCCCAATGAGACTCATGTTGGACTTTTAACCTACAGAACTGTAAGATAATAAATTTGTATTATTTAAACCCACTAAATTTGGGGGCCCCACCTAGAGGTCTGGGGCATCAAACTGGGGATCAGACCCCCCACACACACACCCAGGCACACTGCCAGCACCTTGGGGCCCGCCCAGAGTCCTGAGGCATAGAGCCGGGGACTGGAAACCCCCCCCCCCCACAACCAGGCACACCACCAGCGCCAAGGAGCATGCCAAAAACATCACCTCCATGTGGATGGTCCAACACAGCTACCACAGTAACCACAGTAACTCCCACAAAAGTGACCAGACATCACAACCACCACGCAGATGGTCCACCAGCCACTGGAGTACACTGACACAAGGAGAGTCACCAGCAGAGACCAAAGAAAAGAAGAGGGTGTCTCTCTCCACAAAGCCAATTCCAGAGTGACAGAAGAAGCATCTGCTCTATGATAATATTGAGGGACCTGATCACACCTTTCAGCATTGGACAGATCATCTAGGCAACAAATCAACAGAGTAACCATTACTCTTTCAGAGGGAGAGAAGAAATCTAGGGTTATCAGTGGTGGGAGCAGGGAGGGAGTGGGGGGTAGGGAGAGATTGGACAAGGGGCATAAAGAATGAGTAATATTTGTAACAATATCTATACTAGTAATATTGCTTTGATCAACATATGTCAACATTGAATCCCAAAAATATGTATAATCAATTATGATTCAATAAAAAATTTAAAAAGAGGAAATAAATAAATAAATAAAACCACTAAATTTGTAGTCATGTTACAGCAGCAATAGGAAACTAACATAACTGGTGTGGGGGAAGACCAAGTGTTCAGTTCTGGCCACATTCAGAGACTGTGAACACATTAGACATATAAGTTGAGATGCCAAGTAGGCAGATATATGAGTCTAGAATTCAGGGGAGAGATATGGGCTAGAAATACAAATTTTGAAGTTGTCAGCAGAGAGAAAAGCCAAAAGAATGTATGAGATTAACAAAGGACTGAGTGTAGATAGAAAAGAGTTCTAAGGACTGAGCCTTGGGCCACCCAGCTCTCACGACTGACATATAGCTGGTGGTATAAAGCTAGTGGGCACTACAAAGAGACATATAACAAGATGTAAGTGCAGAGCTAAGCAGTAGGTCAGAGGTAGATAATTAAGCAAGGCTTTCAGGTTCTGAAGGCAAGAGTAAGAGATCCCAAATACAGGGAAATAGTCTTGAATTAGGAATTCAAGCATAGGTTGGGCAATAGAGGTGAGAAAATTTAAGTACAGAATCTGAGTAATATATTCTACATGTCAGCAAAAATGGGACCTTGGCCCTGAGCCAGCTTTCTGCCTTGGGGTCCTAACGCATCCTTAATTTGGATCCTGCCCTCTGTGGGTGTGTGTCTGTGTATCTCTCTAGCTTATTATTTGCCCCTCTCTCCCATTTCTCCACCCTTTCTCCCTAATTGCACATAATACAGAAATAACGTTCAATTGTGCCTAAGACATTTTTTTTGGCGGCTGGCCAGTATGGGGATCCAAACTCTTGATTTTGGGATTTATAACACTGCACTCTAACCAACTAAACTAACCAGCCAGCTCTTAAAATGTGTCCTAATTTCAGACCTGTTTAAATGTGAAAAAAGGCTGGCCAGTTAGCACAGTTGGTTAGAGTAGAATGTTATAATACCAAGGTCAAGGGTTCAAATCCCCATACTGGCCAGCTGCCAAAACATTAAAAAAAAAAAAAAAAAAAGATTAATGGCATGTCACAGTTCACTCCGCAGCATTTTTTTCTTTCCTGTTATATAATTGTGGTCTTAGATTCAATGGTATCTTATATTTGATGCAATGCAAATGCTTTCTCATTTGGGGCAATATTTTTTAAATTTTGCATTCTTTATTTTGTGGGGCTGAATTTTATTGAGGTATAATTTACATAAAATAAAATTTGCCAATTTTAAGTGTACAATTCAATGAGTTTACACAAATATATGCAGTCATGCGACTACCACTACAATCATGATAAAGAATATTTTCATCATTCCAAAAAGTTCCCTGGAGCCCCTTTGCAAACAATCTCTTCTCCCCTCCCCATTCTCTGGGAATCACTGATTTGCTTTCTATCCCTATAGTTTTACCTTTTCTAGAATTTCATATAAATAGAATCGTGCAGCCATGTACTCTCTTTGTGTCTGGATTCTTTCACTCTAATCATTTTGAGATTCATTCATGTTCTTCATTGCTAGGTGGTATTTGATTCCACAGATCTACCACATTTTGTTTATCCATTCAGCTGTTGGTGGACATTTGGATTGTTTCCAGTTTGGGGTTATTCTAAATAAATGTACAACTGGCCTTTTTTTTTTTTTTTTTTTTTTTTTTTTTTTTAAGGGGGGAGGAGGGTGATTCCAACTAAACCAGGTTGGGTTTTCTTTTTTCCCTCCCTGTGGGGCATCAGTACCAGGAGAGAGTACTTTTACTAACAACAACAACAAAAGAAAAACACCAATGAAAAAAAAAAACAAAAAAACGGTGATGAGCTGGCCAGATAACTCAGTTGGTTAAAGTATGGTGCTGATAACACCAAGGTCCGGAGTTCCATCCGTGTACCGTCCAGCCGTCAAAAAATAAAATAAAGGTAATAAAAACAAATTTCATACATTTTGGTCATATTACTCCTTTAAATATCAGTATCTTGTGGGTGTTTAGTAAGTATCTGAATCCTAATCAATGTAAGGAAATAAATTCTTAAGCCTCTGAAAGTACATTTTAGATTCAACGCTAGAAAATACGAGTACAAGTCGTTCCCCTAGTGATGCAAAATTTGCATAACAGAGTTTTATCAGAGGAAAACTATGCGAAGTACAGCCCTATCCGTAGCCCGCACAACATATCTTTCGATCCGAAAAACACTAAACGTTCCAGATGAAAGGACTCGACTACTCACAAATAGGCACCCTGACTACCGATGGCTCCAAAACTCCCGACCAGAGCGGTACCTGCTTTGTACGTCGGTATTTGTAGTTCCCGCGAGAGTCGTTTCTAGTCAAGATGGCGGAGTTACTAATGACGCGCGAAGGAGCGGCCCCGAGGGAGTCTGGGCCGCGAGGGTATTGGGCTGCGTGGGGATTCTGCAGGCGGGAAGTAAAGACCAGGTGTTAGAACTTTTCCGTTGAGGGATGCCGACGCCCTGGAAGTCTCGCGAGATCTTCGCGGGGCCCAATGGAAAGCAGGACCTGGCTTATCACTAGGGGCATCTGTTGGGGGCGGAGCTCTGACAGGAGCTACCCGGGAGTCGTTGGTGCCCGGCGTAGCGGCGGCGTTTAGGCCGAACAGTAGCTGTGAGGAGCGTAGCCGTGGCCATGAAGGAAGAGAAGGAGTATAGGCCTAAGGAGAAGCGAGTTACCTTGTTAACACCCCCGGGGTCCACAGGCAGCGGCGGAGGGGCTTCGGGGGACAGCGCCAAAGGGGAAGACAAGCAGGATCGCAGCAAGGAGAAGAAAGAGGCGCTCAGCAAGGTGCCTGGCTGTTGGCGCGGGAGAGGGCGGGACGGGACGGGTCTGCCGCTTGTGGAGAATGGCTGGGAATGGGGCTGCTGTCTTCCTGTCCCAGGTACCCCTTCTGTCTCTTCGTCTGAATGAAAATCGCACCGCCCTGTCTCATCCACTCTCTCGAAATGAGGGAAGCCCCTCCCGGCCAAGTCCCCGGGTGGGGGTGAAGGAAAGGGGGAACTTCCAGATGAGAAGGGTTTAGGTCAGAGTTGTGAGATGATAATGGGAGAGGGGAGTGACAGCAAAGAGAATGAGGAATTAAAAGTTCAATTGGAGAGAACTGTTAAATAGCGAAGGGGACATCGGGGTGGGAGTAGTTTGTGGTAGGAGCATTAATGGAAGCAAGTTGGGAGAGTGTGGGGGGATAAATAGTCTGGGGGCAGATCGAGAGAATACTATTTTGAGAGCAATGGGTAAATTTTTTGTATTTGGGGCCGAGCCCGTGGCGCACTCGGTAGCGTGCTGCGCTAGCAGCGCGGCGACGCTCCCGCCGCGGGTTCGGATCCTATATAGGAATGGCCGGAGCACTCACTGACTGAGTGCCGGTCACGAAAAAGACAAAAAAAAAAAAAAATTTTTTGTATTCGTTAGAGTTTTGAATTCTTTAAGCTGAATGGGCAAGGATTTTGTTCTAGGGTGTGTTGGACGTGGAAATGATATATTACCAAATCAAGATTTCGTGGCACCCACAAAAGACCAGGGTTGGCCTACTAATTTATTGCCACTAGATCTATTGAAAAATGGGTGATAGAAAATGACGCGCAAACTTGGTAAACTGCGGGTTAAAGTAGAACCTGAGACTTTCTTTACACCAGGCGGTTCTCATTTCCAAGAGTTTTTAAAAACCGCGTTACTGTTACGTTTGACTAATAGTGAGCACTGGGCTGTAGAAGAATATTTTCTCCTGGGTTTTTATAAGTAATCTCTTATTTTAAAGCCCAGCTTTCTTCAGGAACTGTCGTTCTTTCAGGTATGACAGAAAATTGATTTGTACTAATTTTATTTTCCTTATTCATTTCTTAAGGTGGTAATTCGAAGATTACCTCCCACTTTGACCAAGGAGCAGCTTCAGGAACATCTTCAACCTATGCCTGAGCATGATTATTTTGAGTTTTTTTCTAATGATACTAGGTAAAAAAAAAAAAAAAAAGAAAGAAAGAAAAGAAAAAAGAATGAAAAACAAAAAAAAAGGGAGGGGGTAAATGAAAAAGGTTATTTCCATTCTTTTTATCATACTGTTTTCCATTTGATTTTTAGCCTGTCTCTTTAATATGTTCGTACTTGTAATTCAGCCAGACACCTGCTAGCACATTTACATAATTGCTTTCCTCTCTGCAGTCTGTACCCTCATATGTATGCCAGAGCATACATCAACTTTAAAAACCAAGAGGACATTATTTTGTTCAGGGATCGCTTTGATGGTTATGTATTCCTTGACAATAAAGGTGAGTCCTTGTAACTGAACTAGGAGGGGAGTTTCTTTGTCCTTTGTATGTTTAAGACTATCCACTTTGTGGTGTGTTCACAGTGCCTTCCTAGGTAGCATTTTCAAAATCATGGGTGATAGAGTGTGCAACAATTAAAGAGTTTTACACATTGATAAGCTACTGCAATCATATGAATAGACATGTGACCTTTCACAGCCCTTGGGTATTTTTATTAACCTCTTTTTTGTTTTGTTTTTGGCTGCTGGCCTGTATGGGGATCTGAACCCTTGCCCTTGGTGTTACAGCACCGTGCTCTAACCAACTGAGCTAATAGGCCAGCCTAACCTGTTATTTCTCTAGTTTGGTCAACTGAATGAAACCTGTTTTCTCCTACTGTGACAAATTTTTTGCCCTGGATTAGAACTGCTGTTTTGACTATTTAGTTTCAGTGGCAGTACTGATAAATGACTCTTTAAACTTGTATGGCAAGTTTTAAATATTTACTTCTCATCTTCTTCAAGGACCAACATTTACTTAATTATTTAATTCAAATCCTTTAAGCCAACAATTCCCAGTTAGAATACTGTTTAACATTCTCACAAAGTTGTATATAATTAAAACATCAAACTTGATAATCTTCCTCTTTGTATCCAGAAGGGTCCAGTCTATAGGGAAGACAAATTTCTGCCTTAACTTAACTCCGTATTAGTATCTGTTGCTTGCAACATGTAGCCAGAGAATGTCAAATGGCCATTTACTACTTTCTTTTGGCTTTGCAGTCATAAGTGAATGGTGCATCTTTTTGTTCAGTTTTTTCAGTATTGCTTCAAAGTTGCTAAAAGTTAAATCTTTGTCATGGAATATGCCAGTAAAAGTTGAAGGATTGCCACTATGTATCCAGCTTTTATGAATTCCCCCAAACCAGCCATTTCTCCACTCCAACTTTTTTATTCCAGTAGATAGATAGCAATGATTTTGTAGTTACTTAGCCTGGAAATCTGAGTTGTGTTTAGTTTTTTCCTTTCATTTCTATCCCTTACATTTAAAACAAGTAATGAATCTTATCAATGTATTTATTGTTTTTTAATATCTTGTTCACTTTCACACTTTATCTCCTCATCACCTAATGATTAGACAACCACTGCTCCTAAACTTACAGGATTTTCCATTTTTTCCATTTCTGTATAATTCAGTCTTATATTGCCATGAAATTAATCTCTTTTTTTTCTTTTCTGAACATCCAGAGATCAGATCCATGAAATTAATCTCTTTGAAAATAGTGATTTAAATTAACAGTTGTAGGGGGATAAAAACCCCAAACTCCTTAGCCTGGTAGTCAGGGTCCTCCATACTCTGGCCTCACTTCTGTTTTTTTAGACTATCTTCCACAATTTCCCTCTGATTTGGTCTGGTTTATCTGTTCCTTCTCGAATGTATCACAGTTATGAAGCTAATCTGATTCTGCATTCAGTTGGATTTCCAAAATCTTGTTTCTTCCATGATTGCTTTGTGATGCCTTCTGGTCAATTCTAGTTATTTTATTCTGCCTTATGTCTACATGGCAGTGATCTAAGGAGAGTACTTTATACCTTGTATGACATTGTTCTATGGTAGGGAGCTACTATATTTTTTTTCCAGTAGTCACTTGGGGTTTTCTTATTGAGATATAACTCACATACCACAAAATTCACCCTCTCAAATTGTACATTTCAGTGGTTTTTAGTATAGTCACAGAACTGTACAACCATCACTACTAATTTCAGAATGTTTCATCATCCCCCCAAAAAACCAGTATCCATTAGTAGTCATCTCCCATTCTTCCCTCCCTCTAGCCCTTGGCAAGCACTAATCTATTTTCAGTATCTATGGATTTCCCTCTTCTGGACATTGGAATTTTTTTTTTTTTTTTTTTTTTTTTTTTTGGCAGCTGGCTGGTACACAGATGGAACCCTGGGCCCTGGTGTTGTCAGCACCATGCTCTAACCAGCTGAGCTAATCAGCCAGCCTTTGGACATTTCATATAAACAGACTGGCTGCTTTTACTTAGCATAATCTTTTCAAGATTCATCCATGTTGTAGCAGGGAAAGTGTACATACAGTTCAGTAGTGCTAAGTTCATCTTGCAAAACTGAAACTCTGTACCCATTAAACAACAATTTCCCATTTCCCCCTCCTCTTACTCCCTGGCAACCACCATTCTACTTTCTGTCAATATGAATTTGACTACTCTAGGTACCTCATATAAGTGGAATCATACAGTGTCTTTTTGTAACTGACTTATTTCACTTAGCATAATATCAAGGTTCATCCATGTTGTAGGATGTGTCAGTTTCCTTCACTTTTAAGGCTGACTAATATTCTGTTGTGTGTATATACCACATTTTGTTTATCCACTCATCTGTCGAGGGACAGCTGGGTTGCTTCTACTCTTGGCTATTGTGAATAATACCGCTATGAACATGGGTGTACAAATGTATGTTCTCCAGGCTAGCAGTGAAAAAGAAAACAAAAATATATATTCGAGTCCCTGCTTTCACTTCTTTTGGATATATACCCAGAAGTGAAATTTCTGGGTCATATGATAATTCTATTTTTAATTTTTGAGGAACCACCATACTGTTTTCCATAGCAGCTGCACCATTTTACATTCCCACCAACAGTACATGAACATTCCAATTTCTCCACATCATCGTCAACACTTGTTATTTTCTGCTTTTTTGATAGTGGCCATCCTACTGGGTATGAAGTGATTATCTCATTGTGGTTTTGATTTGCATTTCCCTAATGATTAGTGACACTGAGCATTTTTCCATATGCTTGTTGGCCTTTTATATACCATCTTTGAAGAAATGTCTATACAAGTCCTTGACTTTTTTAAATTCGGGTTATTCTTGTTGTTGAGTTGTAGGAGTTCTTTATATAGTCTGGATATTACCCTTATCAGATAATATAATTTGCAAATATTTTCTCCCATTCCATGGGTTGCCTTTTCACTCTGTTGATTGTGTCCTTCAATGCACAGAAGTTTTTAATTTTTTTTTTTTTTTTAAAGATGACCGGTAAGGGGGTCTTAACCCTTGACTTGGTGTTGTCAGCACCACGCTCAGCCAGTGAGTGAACCGGCCATCCCTATATGGGATCCGAACCCGGGGCCTTGGTGTTATCAGCACCGCACTCTCCCGAGTGAGCCACGGGCCGGCCCCAGAAGTTTTTAATTTTGATGTAGTACAATTTACCTAGTTTTGCTTTTTTTTTCTATAACAAAAGATGAACTTTATTTTATTTCTTTAATTTTATCGTGGTAAGAACATTTATGAGATTTACCCTCTCTATTTTTACTTTTATTGCCTGTGCTTTTGGTGTCCGGTGTATTTTTTTTCTTTTAACAGAGTTTTTACAGCTTTATTAAGGTATAATTGACAAATAAAATTGTATATATTTAAATAGTACAGTGTGATAATTTGATATACATATACATTGTGAAATGATTACCATAGCCAAGTTAATTAACATATACACCACCTCACAGTTACCTTTTTAAAAAATAACAGCTTTATTGAGATATAATTCACATACCATAAGATTCACCCTTTTAAAGTGTAAAGTCCAGTGGTTTTTAGTATATTCACAGAAATGTGCAACTATCATCACAATCTAATATTGGAACATGTTATATATATAAATAGCCAAAGAGAAACCCCATACCCCCTATTAGCTGTCATTCCATTCTCCTCACCACTTCCCCCATCCCCGCTCTTAGCAACCACTAATTTATTTTCTCTATAGATTTGCCTATTCTAGTGATTTCTAATGTATCTTTTAAATGAAAATTAGTTTGTAGGCTTTTTTCTTCACATATCAAAATACCACATTTTAGAGGTTGAATTTAAGTGAATATTTTACTTCCCTGCCATATCTTTTCCCTATGTTATCTGTGTGAATTTTGGACTCCTTTGGTAGCAAAGGAGTTGATTATCTTTGTGCCAGTGTGATTTATGCCCTTTCGGAGACCCTCTCCAAATGACTGCCATCAAAGGTGGCCCAGAAAGCAGTGGGTTGATTCCCTTGTATTCACTTTTGACATTTCCTGTGTAATAGCAACTGTACTTTTTTTTCTAAACAGGTCAGGAATATCCTGCTATAGTAGAATTTGCACCTTTTCAAAAAGCTGCAAAAAAGAAGACTAAGAAAAGAGATACCAAAGTTGGGACTATCGATGATGGTACAGTATAGCTCTAGTTATATAATGCTATTGCCATAGGGTTTTTTAAAATAACACCTTTGTGAGAGTTAATTAGACCCCAATATTTTAAATTAGAAAACATACAGAATAAAGTTAATGAGAAATGTTATACACTGATGGAAGTTTTGTTTAATCTTTAGAGTGGAGGTGGGTTTCCTGCAGTAGAATTTCATTCCTCCACCATTGAGCAATATAGTGTTGATTACTGAGTAGTAAATCACCATAAGTTTATTGATTAGAAAACACTGGGAAAAAATCAGATGTTTCAAAATGTAACAACTGCTCCTTGAGGCCTCTTACTATTTTTATGATTATTTATTTGATTTTTGGTTTCCATTATCTTTATAAAAAGGAAGGTTTAAGCTGTGATGGAAAAATTTCTATATTCAAGTAACTTCATATAAAGTACCTGAAGTGATCAGTCCTATTTGCTAGGCTTTGAATATGCAGTTAACTACATACATAAGTAATTAGGTTGAACTGAAAAACTGGAATAATTGCCATTCAAGGTAAACTGGCTCCAGATTTTGAGATCTCTAATGTTATGCTAGATGTTGGATAAGGACTTAGCCCCAATATTTTATATCAGATTGATATTTTAGAATCATCTAGTTTAATTTCTATTATTTGTTACTATAATGACAGTTGTTTTGTAAAGAAAATACAGTAAAGACTCAACACATACCTGCTTATTGATTATATCACAGATTTAGATTTGGAAGACTAGATCAAGTGACATGCTCAACAGTACATAAAAACAAGCAATATAATGACTTAGATGTGTTACCCTTTTTGATGTTGGACATGTCTAGGAGAGAACTCCAGGAATTACTATCACCACCAGTGCCACATCTAGGATTCCCTCCCTATTTACCTTTTTGGAACACCTGATTTTCATATGTTGAGTTTAAAGTGAGGTATACCCATACAAGAATTGCTTACATGCTATAAGTAATACTCTCTGAGGGTTCCATAGCTATAACTTTCAGTTCTCCCCTAAGTGTGACTGGATTAGTAGGAGCGGTGACTTTAAAAGCAAACTATGTAACCACTGGTGGTTGTGTTATTATATGTGGTGTCTCATTTTTCCTGACCCCCATGTTACACCAGCCTCCCACAGTAGGTGTTGGTAATAGTAGTTCTGAGAGTAAGAGTAAGTGATCAGTTAAACCCAAAATAGTCTATCTTTTGGGTATGGTTTGGTTCTCTTTCAATCTTCCATGAAATAGGAAATTATCTTTGATAAAGTATTCTAGATAATATTTCCTTTTTGTTTAAAGTTTGCTCTATTTTCTGTTTCCTTAAACAATTATTTAGATCCAGAATATAGAAAATTTTTGGAAAGTTATGCCACCGATAATGAGAAAATGACTTCTACTCCAGAGACACTGCTAGAGGAAATAGAAGCAAAAAACAGAGAATTGATAGGTAAGTGGGCAAAAGGAATTAGGGCAATTTTTCTTTTTCTTTCTTTTTTTTTTTATCACAATACCTAAGTCTGTCTGCCATTTCCATCACTTTATAGCTGTGTGACCTTGGGGAGGTCACTAACTTCTCTGAAAATGTTTCATCTGTAAAATGCAGATGATAATTCCTTCCTCACAGGATTATGAGAATGCACAGATAAGATAGGAAAAATTCTCTGTGACCTATTAAGTGTCACACACCTTGGTGTTACAAGGTGGCTTTAAAAAGTATTTTAAACCTCCATTGTTGAAATAGAATACTGTAAACCTCTTTCTGATAATATAGTTGTGAACTTTCTGTTTAAGGGGTGTAGTTTTCCCACCTTGGGTGGCTGGCAGGGAATGTCAGAAAATGGAATCCTTTGTAGGGGTTAAGTATTATTAATAATCTGTTTACATTTATGTAGCTAAAAAGACAACTCCACTTTTGAGCTTCCTGAAAAACAAGCAGGTAAATCTTTTGTTTTTATAGTTCTCTCAATACTTTTAATTTCATTGGTTCACATTCTATAAACATTTTAAGAGCATTGGGGTCCTATAGGAGAACTAGCTGCTTTACCCACCATTATTCTTTAAAGATTTGGCTCAAGGATCTCACTCTCTGCCCCTCTTCTTCACTCTGATTGTTGGGCCAGGGGTTCACTCTGCAAACCTGGAGAGTCCTTAGTTTGTCCCATAGACACTGTCTTGATATCCTGAAAGCTTCTAGAAATATAGCAAGGCAGTAGTGGGAGACTGATATTAGCAGGTTCTGGTCTTCATTCTCTTTCATTTTCTGGGTGGGGTGGGAGTTAAGGAGGTAGAATGCCACTTTGTAGAAAACAAGCAAGGAAGATGATCCAGGTTAGTGGGTGCCCACCATGCCTTTAGGATTGATTAGGTTTTTGATGATGATTATTTTATTTGAAGGCTTGTGTTAATGTTTCTTTCTAGAGAATGAGAGAAGAAAAGAGAGAAGAAAGAAGGCGGCGAGAAATAGAAAGAAAAAGACAACGAGAAGAAGAGAGGAGAAAATGGAAAGAAGAAGAGAAACGAAAAAGAAAAGATATAGAAAAGCTAAAGAAGGTAGACAGATTTCCAGAAAGGGACAGATTAAAGGATGAACCAAAGATTAAGGTATGAAGATGATTGAAACTGACTGCATGCTGCTGAAAATTGCATGTATCTACTTCTTTAAATACGTATGCATCTTGTGTTGGTGTAAATGAGGTTTTTTGTTTTTGTCCTTTTGGCCATTGGGGGTGGGAGAAGTGAACAAATAAAAATATTTCCTATAGTACTAATAGTATTTTTTAAATTTAAGATCATTTAAAGGGATTAAGTAGTTTACATGATGTTATCATTTCTTCAGTGCAGATTTGTGTTATTTTATCATTGAAAATGTTCAATTTTTGCATTACTATTCTCTTAATTCATTATAAATGAGGGTTTAGGGCTGGCTAGCATGAATTATGGGTTTTATTCAGCTTTTCCTTCATAATTGATACTTGAAGTTGCCTCATCTGTTTGTTTTCCACTGTCTTCAGGTACACAGGTTTCTGTTACAAGCTGTGAATGAGAAAAATGTAAGGACCAAGTACATGATACAGAGCACCTAATATCATGTCTCACACACAGGTCTTAGCTAATAAGTTCTTTTGGTGGTGGTGGTAGTGTTACCTGTTGAAATCCCTTCAGACTGACTTGGGTCTTCTTAGAAGCTGAGTTATTTTAAATTCCTACTTTAAAAGAAAGCCCAGATGACTTCCTGATGCTCTGCTGTGTACCCAGAAGCTTCAATGACATTCAGCCAGAGGACAACCATGCCTATATAGCTCTTTCTCATCTTATATGCCTCCCATAACTGGCTGACTTATGGGAGGACTAAGGATAAATATCCTGCATTATGTGCCTTCCCTTCTCACATGACTCCCACATTATCTTCTTGCATCTAGCTGGGAATCTGTGAGCAGCAGATTCTGATTAATGCATTGCATGTAGGAAAATGAAAACCTGTAGAAAGATCCCAACCTTGCTGCTTCCCTTCTAAGGGTATGGCTTGGGCAACCCTTGCTACAGCAAACTTTCTGGGGAAGTGTTAGTACCTGGTACTTCAGAGCAAGTCAGAGAAGATCTCAGAGATGGCGGCAGGACCTCCTTTTACCTCTTGATAACAGCAGTTTATGTGGCTAGGGTTCCCTGAGTCTCTACAAGACTCATTATTGGTGATAAGGGGCTTGGGCAGGGGGTGGGGGTCCCTTCTTAATTCCTTCCAGCAGTCTCTGTGTTCACTATGCTACAAGTGACTTCACTTGCTATTGCTAATGGTCAGCAAGGCAGAGGGTAGAGCCAGCCATGCCAGAGACGTTCATTAATGTTCTTATTAGAGTAATGAGCATCTTGGCTTCTAATAAAAGTGTTCATTAGAGAAATAAGAACACTTCCAATGATACCTGCACATGGTATCCTCACTTTACATTGGTGCCTTCTTAGTGTCCAGTTTGGACTCACCATTTGCAGTGGCTGTTTGTGTGCTGAAATACTTCATGCCCAAGTCTTGTGGTGCTTTATCTTTTGCTTGGTGACTTGTATAATGCCTTCACCCTGAGATGAACCTTGTGTGATGCCTTTACTCTTGAGACTTGAAACTCTTCTATTTTGCCTGAGAATCTCTCTGACTATCCAATACTTGGGCGTATTCTAGAGAGATCTGTAGCAGTGATGTGAGAAAGAATGGCATTTTTAAACATATCTATATGATTTGGCATTGAGCAGAGTTCCTACTCAATAGAGATGGAACTTCACTATTCTGTTGTATAAGGCATTTGGATTTTTAAAACAAATGCCAAATAATTCTTGCTATTCCTCTCTAATGGTAATATAATTATACCATCACACATATGTTATTCTCAGGCTCAAGGCAAAATTATTCCTGCAATGGATCTCTCCTTTGGTGACCAAGGTATTTGTCATTCCAAGTATTACATAAAAACAGTCCAACAATAATCTGTCTAGCATTTTAAATTGGGGGAATATTTTCCCAACAAGTTATATCAACATGCTGGTTTGCTACAGAAGCACAATTGGAAATATGTATTGGTTCACTTAAAGATTGACCTATTTAAAGCCAAAGGAGTCTTGATCCCATTGCCACAAAGTGATTAAACCACTTCATATGAGTGGATAACACTTTCACATTAATAGCATCCTTTTAGTAAATTACTACTCACATGAAGCAGTTCACCTGAAAGTTTAAGAGCACCTGCAGAGATAGGGGGCCTTCTATAGTCTAAATTTTAAATATTTAGTATATTGTGTTCTTTGATAGAATCAGAAGACAGTGTCCCATCCCTCAAAAAAAAAATAAACGTATTCTCTTTAAAGCTCCTCAAGAAGCCAGAAAAAGGAGATGAAAAAGAATTGGACAAAAGAGAAAAAGCCAAGAAATTGGACAAAGAGAATCTGAATGATGAAAGAGCCAGTGGGCAAAGTTGTACCTTGCCCAAGCGTTCTGATAGTGAACTTAAAGATGAAAAGCCAAAAAGGTCAGTAGTTGAGGGTCTTTGGTATGTTTGATTTCTAGATGTTAATTTTGCTGCTGTATCTTAGATTCGTACCTGAGTTAAGATAAACTGTTTCAAGGGCTGGCCTGTGGCTCACTCGGGAGAGTGTGGTGCTGATGACACCAAGGCCACGGGTTCAGATCCCTATATATGGATGGCCGTTTAGTTCACTTGAGAGAGCATGGTGCTAACAACACCAAGTCAAGGGTTAAGATCCCCTTACCGGTCCTCTTTAAAAAAAAAAGATAAACTGTTTCATGCGAGTCAGGGGGGTGAGGAGGAAGGGTTTCAAATATTCTAGTATCTTAATCTGGGTGAATGGTTTTTGGTTTATGTTGTTTTTAAAACAGTAGTATTTTTTACTCTGCTCTAAAGTGCAACCTCATTTCATTGGCCAAGTCAGAATCACAGTGTTCGTGCATTTGTGATTACCAGATCTTTGAGGGTTCCATCTTAGATTTGTTTTTCATGCAGACCTGAAGATGAGAGTGGCAGAGACTACAGGGAGAGGGAACGGGATTATGAACGGGATCAGGAGCGCATACTCCGAGAGAGAGAGAGACTGAAGCGGCAAGAAGAAGAGCGCCGTAGGCAGAAGGAGCGCTATGAGAAAGAGAAGGCTTTTAAAAGAAAAGAAGAAGAAATGAAAAGAGAAAAAGAAGCACTTCGAGATAAAGGAAAGAAGATTGAAAGCACAGAATTAATAGGCAGCTCAGAAAAAACTGAAAAGAAAGAGGAAGTGATTAAGAGAGATCGCATAAGGAACAAGGTGCTGCTTTTTCTTAAACTTGTTTATTTTCCCGAGGATTTTTTCCTTCTCCTTCAAGTGTAAATAAAGGGCTAGCTCATTATTTATTGTAGAATTTTTAAAGGGGAACTTTATCTGCACCTTTTTTTTCAATCTTGGCTAGGTTCTTTTATTAACTTATTGTAGAAATTTCAAACACGCACAAAAGTAGAGAAAATAAAGAATAGTATGATGAACCCCCTTGTACCCATCATCCAGCTTCAACTATTATCAACTCGCCCTTCTTTTTACTCTATACCATCCCTACTCCTACTGGATTATTCTTAAGCAAATCCTAAACATATAATTTCTTCCTTAAATACATCAACATTAGAGATAAAGGACTTTATTCATATAACTCTAGTAGCATTTTCACACTGAAAAACCTGACAATAATTCTTAACATTCTATCTACTCAGTGTTCAGGTTTTTTCACAGTTGCTTCATAATGTCTTTTTTATAGGATCTAAACAAGGTCCACAAACTGCATTTGCTTGAAATGTCTCCTTAAATTCTCTTTTAATCTAAACAATTCCCCCTCCTTTTGTTTTCCCTACTATTTATTTGTTGTAGAAACCAGTTTGTCTTGTAGAGCTTCTCATGTTCTGGATTGGCAAATTACTTCCTGGTGGTGTCATTTAACATGTTTCTGTATTTTCTGTTTCCTTTAAAACTGGTAGTTATATCTGTGTCAGGGGTCAGCAAACTTTTTCTGTAAATATTTTAGGATTTGTGGGCCAGTGTCTGTGTCACAACCACTAAAATCTGTAGGAAAGCAGGCATAGACAATATGTAAAAGAATGGATGTGGCTGTGTGCCAATCAGACTTTCTTTACAAAAACAAGTGGCCCCTGACCTAAAGACTTGAATATATTCAGACTCAATTTTTGGCAAGAATATTTCATAGGTTTTGCCATGCACTTTCTTCCTACTGCATCACATCAGGAAGCATATGATGTCTGGGTGTCCTTTTCTTTGTGATGTTATGATTGATCAATTAACAATTGTCTTAGGCTTATTTAATAGAATGTCCTTTTTCTTGGAGATACAAGCTGAAATATTTAGGGATGAAGGGTCACGATGTCTGCAACTTACTCTCACATGGTTCTACCATTTAAAATAATAATATGTGTATATGTGTGTGTGTGAAAAAATATATATACACACCCATACATTAGATTCAAAAAGCAAGTGTAACAAAATGTTAACAATTGATGAATCTAGGAGAAGGGTATGAGTTATTCATTGTACAGGATTATACATGTTTTACAAAACATTTCTATAGATTTAAAATTTTTCAAGATAAAAAGTTGAAAAAACAAATCAGTAGGTTCAGGTATTGTGAACCTGACCCAGCTATTATAAAAATTTTTGTCAGCCTTTCTCCTAATGATTTACTTAGATTCATTCTTTCATTGGGGGGGGGGGGGATGGTGATATACAAATTCTGTCTTTCCTGTTGCATTTATTAGCTGATGTCTTCTATAAAGAAGAATTTTCCGTCATCAACTATTCAGTTAGCCTGAAATGCAGTTTACACAGGAAAGGGGAGATAAACACTTGATCCTTTCCCTTTATTTACCAGTATTCAGAGTAATGATTGGTGTCCCAGATTATTGATGAGTCTTGTTTTGTTTAGTCTTTAAGAACCCATGGATTTAGAAATATTTGGTACGTTCCTATTTGTTATTATCAGTTTTTATCCTCATTGATGTTCAGATTGTCCCATCTTTGCACAGTGGGAGCCCCATCATCCATTTCTTTAAATACTATGCAGGACCCTCATCTGTTTTAACATTTCATCTTGTGAAAATTGTGAAGTATTTTGCTGGAATTATTCAATTAAGAATAATGCTTTAGGGCTAATTTTCATAAGTCAGGAAGAAAGAGTAACAAAGGCTGATGCAATTTTTTGTTGAATTCTAAATTCTATATGTTTTAAGTTTTTCATCATCGTATTGTCATAAACCAAACACATTACTTGAACTGAGAGGTATATGATAACTTTATCGAGGCTTATTTAGGAATGTGAGATCTAAAGTCCCACTTGCTAAGGTTGTACCTGAATTAAAAAACAAATTATGTTTGTGACAAGTAACATGGGGTCTAAGCTCATAATTTCAGTGAAGTCTCTTCTTAAGAGTTTTAATTCTTTATTATTGTTGTTTTTACTTCTAAAGAATTTCTTTTTTTTTTTTTTTTTTTTTGGCAGCTGGCCAGTACGGGGATTGAACTCTGGACCTTGGTGTTATCAGCACCACGCTCTAACCAACTGAACTAACCAGCCAGCCCTAAAAATTTTCTTATGTGGTGGTGCATTGTAAAGTCAAAGCCAATTTACTGATGGGGAAGAGAGATAGGTGATAGCTGTGGTTTCTAAGTATTAAAAAAAAGTCTGATTAGTTCATCTTGAGGTGGTTAAGAAAATTAGACATAGATTTCCCAAAAGTTTACCCTAGACATATAAAATAATATTTATGAAATTGTTGCTTTTCTTTGGCGATAAGCGACAGGAAGTGGGCAGTTGTCATGTACCATGACCTCACATTTTTGATCTTGCATGACTTGTTTTTAGTATATATTAACACATAATTTATGACTCTGAAAATCCCATGTAAAAGCTTAATAACAAGTGCTCGCTCTGGCAGCACATATACTAAAATTGGAATGATATAGAGAAGATTAGCATGGCCACTGCGCAAGGATGACACGCAAATTCATGAAGCGTTCCATATTTTTAATCTCTGAATTCTTTTTTTTTTTTTTTAAAAAAGCTTAGTAACAATGTTGTAACATTAACGTATTTCATTTTACTTTAGGATCGCCCAGCAATGCAGCTTTACCAACCAGGAGCTCGAAGCCGAAATCGACTCTGTCCCCCTGACGACAGCACCAAGTCTGGAGATTCAGCAATAGAAAAAAAGCAGGAAAGTGGTATTAGCCATAGAAAAGAAGGAGGAGAGGAATGATAAGTCCCAGTGGCCTTAGGTGTCCTGACTGTCTAGTCAGCCAAAAGAGCACACATTAAGCATTCCAGAAGTGCCTTCAGGGCAAAGGAATAGAGAGAAAGAAATGGGGTCGCTGTGCTGGTGGGGTACACTGCAGAGGAGTATGTTTTGCGTCAAAGCAGGAATGTGATCCCAGGTTCAGAATTGGAAGTACAATTTCATTGTTTTTGTAATTTCTACAAATTAATTTTAAAGTGTCACCAAAAAAGATGATGGCAAGGACATGCATTGCAATTTGCAGACAGGAAATATCAAGGGAGTACTTAATTATATATGCCATGAGAGAAAAATAAGAGAGCTGGCTCTACAACAAAAGGTGTTAATGCTGGATTGAATTTTCTCTATTTGGGTGGAGCAGAGTCACTTTGAAGTCTTGTTCAGGTCTAGTTATATTGCATTGTTGGTGATAACTGTTGACTTTGTGTAGGGTAGAAGCAACAAGCATGTAATTGTAGTTAAAGTACAGTGAAGGATATAACACATTTTTGCTGATGCAAAAATTTAGTCATGTGTATATCTTATGTCCTAACGTTTTAGGATTAGTTTTAGTTTTTTGTTTCCTTACATGAGCTTAGCATAAAGAATATTTCTAAACATCTTATTTTGCCATTAGCCTTTTTTCTATTAATAAGTAAAATGTAGCCCTTGTTTAGTTCTTGACAATCCAGTCTTTGTTTTATCTTAGGTCTCCTGATCTGAGTGCATACCCTCTCCAGGAAGGAAACTACACCAGTATCTGTTCCTGTTAAATAACAACTTTTAGTTTTAGCTTGTTTTGTGTTAATGTCAATAAATAGCAACAGCACTCAAGTATGAAGCTAAGTGTGTTTATTAACTTTACTAAATAGCTATTAGTTTTGAGAAATTAAACTTTTGGTGCTGAATTAACCTCCTGGGAATTTTGAAAGGGGATGAATGACAATAGTCTCTTCCTTCACTAGCATTATGCCTTTGTTTTGCCCACCAGGGAGAGGATTAAACCATGGTTCACTATTCTTGTTCCGTAAGAACCAAAATATTTGGAAAACATCCTTGAGCTTCTGCTTGATTTCATCCTTCCAGTCCCTCCTACCACTGGGTCAGTTTGCCTTTACTTTAAACTTTACTTAAACATAAAGTCATTGCTTTATGTTTCCTCAGCCTTTAGAAACCAGTATCCCAAGAGGCAGGTAGAAGGAGAATGGGGGACTAGCCAGTTGGCTCAGTTGGTTAGAGCGCAGCCTTATAACACCAAGGTAACAAGTTTAGATCCCTTTACCGGCTAGCTGCCGAAAAATGAAGGAGAATGGCTGACAGCGTCCCATGCCACAGAGAGGTTAAGGAAGACGAGAAATGTGAAGTTTTCACTGGATTTGGCAGTACTGAGGTCATTAGTGAACTTGTGAGACAAAAACCATGTTACAGTCAGGGGTAAATGGCAGGTGGGAAACAGAGACGGGAGCAGTTGGATAAATGAGTGTTGGAGCTCAGAGAAGAGAGTCAGGCTGGATATACCGATATGGAATTCATCTGTTTTTAGATGGTCATTGAACCACGGGCACCGATTCCATCATTTAGGAGGAGAGAGTGAAATAAGAGCAGAAGCAGACCTAGGGCCCAGCCTGGAAAAACACCAACATTACTATACAGGTCAGGCAATGTATCTACAAAGACACAGGAGTAGCCACAGAGTAGGAGAAAAACCAGACAACTCTGGTTATTACTTAATCTAAGATAAAAGAAGAGGGAGTGGCCAGAAGGGTTGGATGCTGCTGAAAGGTCAAGTATGCCTGAAAGGGACCATGGGATTCAGTGCCTTACAAATCATTGATGATCTGGAATTATGGGGAATGGAAGCCAGATTGGGTTGAGAATGGAAACAGTTAAATACGAGAAATACTAAAGTATGTTTAGAAGCCAAAAGGGAAGCCCTAAGAGAACATGAATACCAAAGGGAAGAGATGACTAATAATGTAGGTTTCCTGCAAAGGCAGGTGAAAATGGAAGCCAAGGTAGAGGTTAGAGGAGTGGCCTTAGGAGAAGTGACGCTCCTGAACCATCAGTCATGAGTTGGCATTGCTTGCCTCCTTACCCAGCCTGTTGCCAGCCATCTCAAGGCTGTTTCCATGTCAGCACCTCCCTCTTCTTTTCTACTTGCCTTGCCACTCCAACTCTGGGTAACCCACATGTCCCCACCCAGTCTTAAATTTCCACTCTATTAATTTAGCAAACATTTACTGGTCACTGACTGTATCAGACCCTGGGGGTTAAGGACTCAAACAAGTCCTTGAGGAACTCATGGGCCAGTGGTGGCAAGAGACAAATAGAAATAACCAAAGCACAATGCAAATGCGAGAAGGGCTATAGTATAGCACAGGGTGGTATGGGAGCCTCCTGCCCCTAAGCTGCCAAGTGTCACTGGAGAAAAATCTCTAAACCAGATTGACTGGTGAAACCATGGGAGGGCCCTCCCTCTGCTAAGCAATTTTTTTAATCTGTTTCAAACTGACAACCTTTTCCACAGTGCCACCTACCTTTCTTTCTCTAGTTTGCTCCCTTGCTCTTTTTTTTTTTTTTTAAATCCACATGAGTATTTCCTGGTACCTTGCTGCTCTCCTTTCCTGTGTTGGGGAGAGCAGGATGAGGACCACTTCCTCATAAATCATAATTTCATGTTCTTAAAAATAAACTGTTACATAGCTTTGTGCAGTGGTAGTATCATAGCCAATGAGGTTTATCCAAGGCACTTTTATTGCTAATTGAAAATAAACTGTTACAAATAATAGAAAAGCAAGGGTTCATTCAATTTTTGCCTACTTTTCTTCAGACACAGGTTTGATTTCTTTAGAAATAAAGACAGGATGGAGACAATCCAGACACTGGATATCTGAACATTTATTGAGTACCTCCTACTATGTGTTGGCACTGACACTATGGTAGTGAACACAACATGGTCCCTTTCTCATGACGCTTACAACCATGGGGAGTTGGCTGCTCTGGTAGAGAGAAGTGATGCTAAGGGAAGTAGGCAGTGGGGGTAGGTATCTGCAAGGCAATGAAAAAGGGATGGCTCAGGCATTCATGAGGCTTTAACAGCTTCAAAATCAGGAACTGGACCCCCTTCTCCAACATGTACACACAAGGTAGTCCTGAGGCAGTAATTTAGCTCTGATTATAAAATTAAGATCTAACTTTCTGTGGTATTCACAGATTTTATCTTTAATTCCATAAGAAAAGGATTAACTAAAGGAGTTTTATAACCTTTTGTTGGTAAAAGAGCTCTGTATGTTATACGCTTTTATGAGGGCTGCCCAGAATTTTCTTAACTGATTGTGGGCTGTCCTTTATACCACAAAACTGTAATGTAACATTTATATCATTAGGAAGAGCAAGGTAGCAAAGATACGCTTACACTTGGTGAATTCTTGGAAAGTATATGGTAACAGCTACGTACATAGGATTAGCCATCCTTAGAAATATCACAGAACTCACATATTCACTCACCAAATATTTATTAAGCTCCTACTATGAAGACACGAGTAAATACATCATAACTTGTTCAATGCTATTATAATAATGTCTGTATTTCCAGACTTAAAGGCCATCCTCTGTATCTCCCACCTCTGATCACCACCCTGATCTCAGATCTAGCTGTCTACTAGACATCTGCACCTGGATGACCCACAAGTAGTTTGGGTCCCAAACTGAACTCAAGTTCCTTTCCACCCTCAGTCCTGTTTCCAGAGAAAGTTAACTACCTATCCACTCAGCACTGACAGTCATATTTGACTTCATCTTCACCCCCCCACCCCACCCCAGCCAATCAGTCATTGTATTCTGTTTATCCAATCCAGCTCCCTCGTCTCCATCCCCCCACTGCCCTAGTTCAGGCTGCCATCATTCATTCTTAAGTATTTTTTGAGCACATACCATGTGCCATTCATGTTCTAGGTTTTGGAATTAAAACACCAAACAAAACAAAATTCTTGCCTTCATGGAGCTTACATTCAAGTAGAGGGAGAAAATAAATAGGCAAAATATATACTGTTAGAAATTGCCAGGTGCTTAGGAGAGAAAAATGTCAGGGAAGGGGAATATGATATTCATGGGTGGGGATTGAAAGGCTTCAAGTAAAAGACTTGAGACAGAAATGAGGGAATTAGCCCTGTGGATATCTGGGGGAAAAGCCTTCTAGAGGAAAAAGTACATGAGAAGGCCCTGGGGTTGAAGTGTGCCTGGTCCATTCCAGAAATGGTAAAGAGACCTGTGTGGCTGGAATAGAGTGAGCTAGGGAAAGAGTAGTAGAAAGGGATGGAATAAAGTCAGAGAGCTGACGGGAGCAAGATTCTATGAGACACACTTAGAACTTGGAATTTTATTCCAAATGATAGAGGGACTATAGCAAAGTTTGAGCAGAGGTATGACAACATTTTAAAATAAAAGGATCACTCTGGCTACTGAATTGAGGAGACCAAAGCAGGCAAAGGGGTAAAAAGAGAGAAAAGTCAGGCTACTGCAGTAATCTAGTAGAGAGCTCCTGGTGGCTTGGGCCAGGATGATAGCAGTGGAGGCTGTCAGAAGTGATCAAAATGTGGACATATTTTGGGCCGAGCCCGTGGCGCACTCGGTAGAGTGCGGCGCTGGGAGCGTGGCGACGCTCCCACCGCGGGTTCGGATCCGCTACAGGAATGGCCAGTGCACTCACTGGCTGAGTGCCAGTCACGAAAAAGACAAAAAAAAAAAAAAAATGTGGACGTATTTTGTAGGTAGAGTCAACAGAATTTGCTGACTGGCCAGATGTGGGGTGTGAGAGAAGAATGAAAGATTATTTAAACAACTAGAAGGATGGAGTCATCATTGAGATAGGGAAAACTAAGAAAAACTGTGTGTGTGTTTGCTGGTAGTGGGGCTATCAGGAGCTCAGTATTGGACATGTAAAGCCATGAGACTGAATGAGATCACCATGGGAGTGAGTACAGATTGAAAAGAAGAGATCCAATGACTGAGCTCTGAGACACTCCAAGCGTTAAGAAATGAGATAAAGAAGAACTAGAAAAAGAGATTCTGACGGAGCAGTCAGAAAGTTAGGGAAAAAACCAAGCAAGTGGGCTGTGCTGGAAGTGAAGTGAAGAAAGTATTCCAAGCAGGAGTCAACTAAGACAAATATTGATATAAATAAAATCATATCAGAGAGATTAAATTAGGATTTAGCAACACGGAGGTTATTGGTGACCTTAAGGAGAACAGTTTCAGTTTAAGTGCTGGGTGAAAACCTGACAAGTGGGTGCCTGAGAGGATGGGCACCCTCTAGTATGGCTATAATTTTTTTTTAATGGAAAATAACAAGCATTAGCACGGATGTGGAGAAACTGGAACTCTCCTACATTGCTGGTGGGAATGTGAAATAGTGCAACCACTGTGGAAAGCAGTCCAGCAGTTCCTCAAAATGTTAAAATAGTGTTACCATATGACCCAGCAATTCCATTCCTAGGTATACGAGTGACACCCAAGAGAAATGAAAACAGGTAATCAAACAGATACTTGAAGGCCAAAGTTTATAGTAGCATTATTCACTCAGCCAAAATATAAAAGCAACGCAAATGTCCATCAGCTGATAAACGGATAAACAAGATGGTATATCCATACAGTAGATTATTATTCAGCCACAAAAGGAAATGACGTACTGATACATGCTACAACATGGATAAACCTTAAAAGGCTACATATTTTATGATTCCATTTATATGAAATGTCTAAAATAGGCAAATCCAGAGAGACAGAAAGTAGATTAGAGGTTTCCTAGGGCTGGGGGAAAAGGGGCAATGGAAAGTGACTGCTAATAGTTACAGGTTTATTTGGGGTTTTGTTTGTTTTTCCTTTTTTTCTTTTTTGGCATCTGGCTAGTACAGGGATCGAACCCTGGACAACTGAACAAACTGAGCTCTAACCAACTAAGCAACCCAGCCAGCCCCTTGTACAGGTTTATTTTTAGAGTGATGAAAATATCTGGAATTAGTGGCAATGGCTGCACAACCTTGTGAACATACTAAAAACCACTGAAGTATACACTTTTAAAATAGTGACTTTTATGGTACATGAATTATATCTCACTTAAAGAATGGGAGGAGAGAAATTGGAAACAGTGAGTATTGACACATCTTGGACATGCTTTTGTTGTAAAGAGGAGAAAAAGGAGCAGTAGCTGGAAAGGGAGTCGGGGTAAAGAGCAGTTAATATGGGAGAAATTATGGCATATTAAAGTGTATGTTGATGGGAACAATCCAGTGAAAAGCAAGGACAGAAAGGGAAAATCTGCCAGAGCAAAGTTGCTGAATAGGTGAGAGAGGTTTGGATCTAGGGCACAAGCAAGCAGAAAGCCCAGCTGCAGCACAAACCCCTCATCTGTAGTAACAGGAGGACGGTGGAGTATTCGAGTGCAGGTGCTGGTAGATGGGATGTGGTAGATGGGTCATCGAAGCTCTCTTGCGATCGCTTAAATTTTCTCAGTGAATAGGAACTGAGGTCGGCAACTGAGGGTTGCAAGTTTAAGGAGAGCAGAGAGGTTTGACACAGTTGTCTAGGTCAAGGGTTAGCAAACTACAGCCTTTGGATGAAACTCAGCCACCACCTGTTTTTGTACAGCCTATGAGCTAAGAATAATTTCTGCATTTTTAAATGTTTGTAAAAAAAAATCAAAAGAATATTTTGTAACAAGTGAAAATTCTAGGAAATTCAAGGTTAATATCTATAACTAAAGTTTTATTGGAATCTAGCCACCCCCATTCATTTACATATTGTCCAGCTGCTTTCATCCTGCAACAGCAGAGTTGAGTAGTTGCAACAGACACTGTATGTCATCTGCAAAGCCTAACATTTACTATCAGAAAAAGTTTGCTGGGCCAAGCCCGTGGCGCACTCGGGAGAGTGCGGCGCTGGGAGCGCAGCGATGCTCCCGCCGCGGGTTCGGATCCTATATAGGAATGGCCGGTGCACTCACTGGCTGAGTGCTGGTCACGAAAAAGACAAAAAAAAAAAAAGTTTGCTGACCCCTCGTCTAGGTCCTTGCTACCCAAAGCGCTGCTCCAAGGTGCAGCAGCATGCATGCACATCACCCGGCAGATTGTGAGAAATGCAGGATCAGAATCTGCATTCTAACAAGATCCCCAGGTGATTCGTGTGTACAATAAAGCTTGAGAAGCGCTGCTCTAGGAGAGCGGGAGAGTGGCTGAACGGAAGAAATATAGGGTTGTGGGGTAGCATTAATGGCCCACTTTAAGATAATGTGCTGAACTTGAAGCAAGGTCAGTTTCCTCCAGACTCATTCAGTTGCCAGAGATGCAGGTTGTCGAGTAGGTGGAGGATTGGATCTACCAGGATTATGGTTTCACCAAGTGAATGTAAGAAAGGGCAAGGTATATACAGGCAAGGTGAGTGCTTGATGCAATTTAAGCTAAGTAAGGAGGGAAAATGTGCTTGCTTCGGCAGCACATATACTAAAATTGGAACAATACTGAGATTAGCATGGACCCTGTGCAAGAATGACATGCAAATTTGTGAAGCATTCCACATTTTTTTTAAAAAACGAGGGAAGAGAAGACACGGAAGGGTGCCTTCGTGGACCTTACATTCTAGGGAGGGAGTCAGACAATAAATAAATAAGATATATGTTATCTCAGATAAGTATTATGAAGAAAAAGCAGGGAGTGCAGAGTGGAGGGCAGGGGTTACAATTTTAGGTAGGTAGGGTGGTTAGGGAAAGCCTCACTGAGACAGAGACATTTGAATAAAGACCTAAAGAGACTGATGAAGGAAGCCATTGGGATATGGGGAAGAGCTTCCAACAGAGGGAACAGCACATGCAAAGGCCCTGAGATGGGAAGGTAACTGGCCAGTGTGGCCAAAGCAGAGTGAACTGAAGGCAAGAGCAACTGGAGATGAGGTCAGAGAGGTGGGGGTGAAAGGCGGTCTAATTGTGTATGCCTGTTGTGAGAATTAGATCTTTACCCAGTGAGATGATAAGCCATTTAGAGCCATTAAGCAGAGTGATATGATCTGACTTGTTTTTAACAGGATCGCTCTGACTGCTGCGTTGAGAAGAGACTGCAGAAGGGCAGGGCAAGAGGAAAGGAGAAAAGTTAGGATCCAAGTGAGAGATGAGGGGTGGGGGCAGTGAGGAGCACTGGATTCTAGATATATTTTGAAGAGAAAGCTGAGAGGATTTGCTAACAGACTGGACTAGGGTGTAAGAGAAAAAAAAGAATAAACGGTGGGTTTCTATATAAAATGGCTAAAGAAGTCTGCAACTTGGCCCCCAGGATAAAGCTCAGACTCCAGGGTCAGCTCTGAGGGGCCCTAGATACCTGTTCTCAGCCCCCATACCCTTGCAAATATAGTTCCCTCTTCAGGGCAAGCCACCCCCCACACCCCTTCCCTGCCTTCTCCTATTCCTCTTTCAATATTTGCCTGAAGATCAAATCTTGTGACCGGAAGTCACTGTGCTTTTGTATCATGCTGTCCCTTCTAGCTGGGATGCCCTACTCCCCATGTCCTGATTCCACTAGTACTAGTCTGCTCAGGCTGCTATAACAGAATACCACAGACTGGGTGGCTTAAAATAACAGATATTTATTCCTCACACTTCCAGAGGCTAGAAGTCCGAGATCAAGGTGTCAGCAGGTTTGGTTTCTACTGAGGCCTTTCTCCTTGTCCTCACATGATCTTTTTTCTGTGCTTGAGCATCCCTGGCGCTGCCCCTGTGTGTCCTAATCACCTCTTCTTATAAGGACACCAGTCAGATCAGATTAGGGCCCACACTAGCAAGTCTCATTTTAAGTTATCATTTCTTTAAAGGCACTATCTCCAAACACAGTCACATTCTGAGGTACTAGGGGTTAGGGCTTCAACATATGAATTTGGGGGAACACAACCTCTCCTTATCTGGAAATCATCACCCCTTCCACATTCCTGTAATAGTTTATTTGTACCTCTCTTATGGTTCCTAGCACTATCTGCTCTGTCACAACACAAGGGACTGAAAGGAATAATGGCTGCCGCTTACTGAGCTTGATGGTCATTGTGTGCTGGCATGCACTAACTCATGCCTTACTATGTGCTTAACATGTCTGACCAGTGACTCTGAATCCTCACCACAGCAAGTAAGTACTATCAATTATTCACATTTTACAGAAGAGGAAACTAACTGCAGCATGGAGAGGCTAAGCTGTGTGCCTAAGGACACATACCCAGTATGTTGCACAGCTGGTACTCAAACCCAGGTAGTCCTGGTTTCAGAGTCTGTACTGGCCCGACTACACTCTACTATCTTTTCAACTCCATAGATATTGAGGGCCTACTCTGTGTCAAGTTCGGTTCTTAGTGCTGGGGGTACAGGAGCAAACAAATCCAACCCCAAATCCCTGCTACGCATGTGATAAAACTGTATAGAACTACATGCCCCCCCCCATGAGTGCATGTATAACTAGTGAGATCTGAGTATGCTCTGTAGATTGCACCAATGTGAATTTCTTCATTGTCATATTTTACTATCATTATGCAAGATGCTAACACTGGGGAAGGCTGGGTGAAGGCTGCATAGGACCTCTCTGTCCATTTCCTCACAACTTCTTGTGAATCTATAATTATTTTAAAATAAAATTTTTAAAAAATCTCTGCCCTCATTGAGCTTAATTACAGTGGGGATTTAGACAATAAATAAATGAATTACATGGCATGTTAGAAGGTGGTGTGTCACCAAGACAGGAAAGGAGGATACAGAAAGTGCAGGGGGTGCAGCTGGCTAGTGAGCTCAGTTGGTTAGAGCACAGTGCTGATAAACACGAAGGTCAAGGGTTCAGGTCCCCATACTGGCCAGCCACCAACAAAACAAAACAAAACAGAATGTTCAGGGGGTGGTCTCACTGAAGTGGCAACATTTGAGCCTTGACTTGAAGGAGGTGAGGAAACAAGCCATGGGATACCTGAGGGAATGAAGTCCCAGGCAGACAGAACACCTAGCACTAAGGCTGGGAGGAGAACTGTGGCGTGTTTGAGGAAAAGCAAGGTCAGTGTGGCTTCAGCAAAGTGAGTGAGGGGGAGAGTTGTAGGAGGTTGAGTCAGAGAAGTAATAAGGTCCAACCCGGTAGGGCCTTTTAGCATTGTAAGCACTTTAATTTTCACTAGGAGAGAGATGAGGAGCCATTGGACGGTGTTGAGCAGAGGAATGACATGATCTGGCATAGGTTTTGAAAGAATCACTCTGACTACTGTGGGGAAGCAAAGACAGAAGCAGGGATATCAGTGAGGAGCCGTGAAATCATCTAGATGAGAGAGGGTGGCTCGGACCAGGGTAGAGATGATCAGTCATCAGAATCTGGATACATTTCACAAGCAAGCTGACTGTATTCGCTGATAGACTAGATGAAGAGTGTGAGAGAAAGAGGAAAGTGGAAGATAAGTTTTGGTCCAAGCAACGGGAAAAATGGAAGTGCCATTTGCTGAGATGGGAAGAACTGTGAGTGACCCAGTTGCGGGTAAAAAGATCAGGAGTTCTGTTTGGGATATATTACGTTTAAGGCATCTATTAAACATCCAAGTGGAGCGTCAAGAGGGTAGCTGGAGTTTGGAGAGAGGCCCAGGTTAGAGATATGTTTGGATGTCATCAACCAAGATTGTATTTAAATCCATGATATTGGATGAGAACACCAAAGGAGTGAGTACATATAGAAAAGAGAAGAGGTCCAAAACTGAACCTCTGGGCTCTCCAATGTTAAAAGATAAGTGTGGGCCGGCCCGTGGCTCACGTGGGAGAGTGTGGTGCTGATGACACCAAGGCCGTGGGTTCAGATCCCTATATAGGGATGTCCGGTTAGCTCACTGGGTGAGCATGGTGCTGACAACACCAAGTCAAGAGTTAAGATCCCCTTACCAGTCATCTTAAAAAAAAAAAAAAAATTAAAAGGATGATTTATATAAGCACTTAGGGGTTGGCTGGTTAGCTCAGTTGGTTAGAGCATGGTGTTATAACACCAAAGTCAAGGGCATGATCCCTGTACTGACCAGCTGCACCCCCCCCCCAATATATATAAGCACTTAGCATAGGGTCAGTCAGACCCTAAACCCTCAATAAACTGTAGCTGTGATGAAGATGATGACGATAATTTAATCAACTAAGGGCTTATTTGCTGTTCCTTCTTGCCACCAAAAAGAAAATGCTGGCTCTTAAATAAATAAAAATCCAGATTAAGAAAGTCTCATTTCAATTAAATCTAAAATCACCTGGATGAGGGCCTGAATTTAAAAACTGGATGGACTTAATGTAATGAAACCCTAGCTATTAAAAAATGGTAATTATTAAATTGGGCCTCAAGTTTCCTATGTTTTCTTTATTCCCTTTCTAGACCTAAGGTATCAACATCCAGTTGCCCAAGGCAGAAATTTTGGACCAAGTCCTATTAATTTTATCTCATAATCATCTTTTCATTTTATTACTTCTTATTCAACCTCATGGGGACTACCTTACTTCAGGCCACCATCATTTCTTTTGGGGGGGGGATGGGTAGCTTTTTTTTTTTTAATTGTAACAGTTGATTGTACATATCTGTGGGGTACAGAGTTGATTATCATTACCTGTGTGCAATATGTGATTCTCCAATCAGGGTAATTAGTATATGCAACATTATACAATGTAATCTTTTTTCGTGGCCCTTTACCAATTCCTCCCTTACCCGCCCCCCATTGCTTTCTTAGGAATCCAACAACTATGGTTTCTCGTCCAGACTATTTGCACAACCTCCTACCTACTTTGTTCAATCATCTGTCACTATAATCCAATTCAGAGATTTGTAACCATTTTTGTGCCATAGAACCCTTTGGCAGTCTAATGAAGCCTACGGAATTATTTTCAGAATGTTTTTTAATGCATAAAACAAAGTACATAAGATTACAAAAAAACAAGTTACACTGCAATATAATCATCAAAATATTTTTCAAAGAACTGTGTGCTATAGTAACATATGGGCTTCTTAACAGTTCTATTTGTGGGTCTAACAACTACTGTCATTTTTAAAAAGTGATGAGTGTGTAAACGATATTTTGAGACATCTGCATCAACTGTAATGTAACATGAAACCATCTGTGATTTCTATTGGTGACCAAGTCGCAGATACTGCCCACATTCGTAAAGAAAGTGTTAGATTTCAGTTTGGTGAAAATAACGTTGTACTTTTGTCGCATCCAAGTTCATGGTCTCTCTGAATTCTATGCACAGACTCTTGTGGTTACCAAGTTAAAAACACTTGCCTTAAATGCACTGGTGCAAAAAATGCTTGAGGTGACTGCAAAGATACACAGAAGTTTTTGTTTTCATTTTTATATATTTTTTTTAGCTTTTTGGCTTCTTAAAATTAAAATTTTAAATTTTTATTTTTAGAGGTTTTTGTTTTTAAATGGGAAGAAGAAAAAGATGTAAACAGGGAACACTAGCATCCCAAACGCATGCCTTTTTTTTTTTTTTAATAAAGGTGACCGGTAAGGGGATCTATACCCTTCACTTGGTGTTGTCAGCACCACACTCTCCCAAGTGAGCGAACCGGCCATCCCTATATAGAATCCGAACCCGTGGCCTTGATGTTATCAGCACCACACTGTCCCGAGTGAGCCACGGGCCGGCCCCCAAACGCATGCCATTAATTCCTGCACATCCTGCGAAAGGTGGGCTACAATGTCAGTCTGGGCTTCCTAACAGCCAAGGAAAAGGTTCTGTCCCTAACTTTCTCCGCTTAAAATCTTGATTGGCAACCTCTAGTCTAAAAACCCCACGGCCTTCCCTAGGCTTAGAGGGCCCACGTAGTCCAGCCCCCAATGACCTCTCCTGCTTCCTTCGACAACACTGTCCCTTCCCTTCCCGCACTTCCCCGCCAGGTGGAAATTATTTCTAGCATTCGGGGGGAAAAGGGCGGGTTGCTCCCCTCCAGCCCACCCCGGCAGGGTGTTCGCAGCCCCCGCCCCTCGGCGTGCTTCCTTCCAAGTCCAAGGCCAAAGTTCCGGGCGCTCGGAGGTGACGGACGCCGCCCCCGCCCTCCCTTGGGTTAGTCCCGCCCACTCCACTCCTTCTGCTTCCGGAAGGGCCGCTACTTTTGCACTTCTCATGGGCGGTCTGCCTCACCCACGAGACAAGGTGTCCCTAGCATACCGACGGGCTCTTGGGGGAGTCCACTTACGAGAGCGAAGCAAAGCGAATTCCATTCCGCACGAACGAGTGCGGTTTCCCACGGCCCCAAGCGAGTACACGAAGGAGAGCGGGAAGGCGTTGAGAGGCGGCGGCCGGCACGCGGTGTCACCGCCTAAACCCCGCCCCCGGCGGCGCCTTCTAAACACGTACTTCCGTCCATTTCCACCTCCCTTCCCTTTTCTTCGCCATCGTGGTGTGTGCGGTACCCTCTCTTCCTCGCCATGGTAAGTGCATCGGCAGCCATCGGCTTCTGGGTGGCTTCCTGAGACCCGAGGCCGTCGCGGGCTGGTCGCGGCCTCGCGGAGTGTCGAGGTGCAAGAGGCTTTTAAAGGCTTTTTTAAGAGAAGGTCGAGTTTGGCCACTGCTCTTGTCCGCGAGCCTGGCGGGAAGCTAGTGAGCAAAGTGAACACCTGGGGAGGGGCAGGCTGCGCTGGTGCCTCGGGTTCGAGGGGGTGTTTTGCTTGCCTGGCCGCCGCCTAGACAGGCAGGGATTCCCGCTTCCCTTCGCCTGGAGCAAACTGAATCCGAGGCAGGGGAAAAGGTCAGAGGGTCCACCCAAGAAATTGGGGCCCGACTGTGGGCTGCCTGTGGCACGCGCGACGTGCTGGAAGTCTGGAGATGGGAAAGTTTCCAGCTTTGTTCCCAGGAACGTACCACATTGTTAGATTATAGGACTTTTTAGCCGTTTGTTCAGAGACTTGAGCGTCACCCGGTGGAAGCGCCCGGAACAAGAGATGTTGTGTAAGCCTGTGTTATTCGGGCATTCTTAGTAAGTGCCAATAGGGACCAATCACTGTCGCATTGTTTTCTGTGACAGGTTACTCAGAAGTTTTAAATGTTTATTGGCTGCTAGGTGTGGAGGGCATCAGTATCTGGTGTTTTATAGTTTATTACTTGACAAAAAATGTACAGCTGCTCCTGCGGGCTGGGAGACGGGGTAGTGATCTTTGTCTTCTTTTAACCATCTCTATTATGCAAGGGTGTATTGGTCCACCTTGGCTAGGCTTTAGACCTGTACTCATGCCTTTTTGCCGGGTTGTCCTTCAGATTTGGGATGGGGTGGGGTTGGGCTTGGGTTTAGATAATCCAAGTTCTCCATGAAAACCAAAAGGTGCAACTGGGAATTGGGAAAGTCATCTTAGAAAAGCTGGCTTGGACATTTTAAACAAGATTAATACCAAAAGGGTGAGTGAGTTAGAATTGATCTACTGAATGTCAGGGACTTTGCTTGCATAAATCTTAATTACCTTCTCAAAGGCGCTTGAAAGTAGGTACTTCTATTTTACAGAGTAGGGCAGTGAGACTCATTGACTTGCAAGTGATAGGTTGTTCTGGTTGACCCAAAGCCGCGTTCTTTCCAGGAAGCCAAGTTCCCGAGCCATAGCCATTCCCGATGGGGTCGTCTGAGCCCTCGGATGACAGCAGGATAAACTGTAAGGCAGCTCCATCTGTGGAGCAGAGAGGACCTGGGTTTGAATCCCAGCTCTACAGGTTAATACTCTGATTTTGGTGGGTTACTCACCTGCCTGATTCTGCTTATTTTTATTTGAACGATGAAAACTATGGTATCAGCCTCCACAGAAGTTGTGAGGATTAAAGGGCTTGATGGTTTAGCATTGAGATTTTTCAGGGTATGTTAAGCACTCAAGTGTTTGTTGGATTGAGGGAGTTCCTGACTTCACGTCATTTGGGCAGGCTCTAGTATCACTGTCTAAATCGATTGTGTTGCCTTCCCAGTCTTCTCACAAGACTTTCAGGATCAAACGATTCCTGGCCAAGAAACAAAAGCAAAATCGGCCCATTCCCCAGTGGATTCGGATGAAAACTGGTAATAAAATCAGGTAAGACCCCATTGTCCTGCTTGTTTTTGTTTTTAGCCACTGGCTGGCGGGGGAATCATAACTTTTGACCCTGTTACAAGGCTAGCTCCAACCAGCTGAGCTAATCGGCCAGACCTTTTTGTTAAATTTAAAGTTACTTTGGGGGATTGAATATACTATGAAAGATACATGCAAATCCGGTCCATCTTCTACCGCTATGCTGAAATTCCTTTCTTTTAAAATGTGCTTCCTTGGTTTCTGCACTCACCCAGCCCACAGCTGGGCTTAGGGGCAGAAGCTTCTCCGGTACTTGTTAATTTCTTGATTGGCTTTAGTCTGAGCTAGATCATAAGGCTGTTTTATGCATCCTGGGAAGACCCAATCAGTTGAAGTGTTTATCTTTTCTAAAGATTGGAGTACTGCCCTCTACTGCAGAATAGTTGAATTGATGATTTTAGAAGAAAGACATTACTTGAATTACTATGAAAGACCTCTAAGGTCATCTAGGCCAACTCCAAGCAAAGCTAGGCCTAAAACTCAGGTCTCCTGTGTGCCTTTTTTGAGCCCAATGCTCCTTGGATCAGGTGGGCCTGGAGACAAGTCTTGAGGGGAGGAAATAAGTGAGATTTGCCCAAGGTCCTGCCGCCAGCAACAGTCCCAGTGTGTTAAACAACTTTCAGAACTTTGGTTTGTTTAAAATGAAGTATCAGGTTTTCTGGCTCTCCCAAATAAGCCTAGGAGACGAAAAAGGGGAGGGGGAGGAAAAAGAAAATACTGCCAAAATTCTTCATTTTCAAAGCACTTTTAAGCTGACATTGTCGGCGTGAGCCTAGCATCTTTCCTCTTGAAAGATGAAGACATTGAAGCTCAGGAGTGCAAGATCACAAAGCTAGTATAGAATTCAGAATTGCATGGCAAATCTAGTAGAAAGACGAAGTCCAAAGACAAGACATGTACTGTTGGCTTAAAGTGAGATCCCATTTCTTTAATTCATTTAGCCAGTTGGATATGTGAAAATCGCCACCCACTGTAACCTTATAGGCTAATTAATTGCTACCTTTGTCTACTGTGTACTAGACACTGTCCTTGATTTTTTTATGTATATTAATATGTTTAGGGGATATCACTGTACAGGTGCACGTAAATATTAAAGCCCATGGTCTTCCCACCATACAGTATTGAGAAAAGAGCATTGAGTTGCTAGGTGAACTGGTTTGGCAACTCAACCCTTCTACAAACTTGAGAGATGCAGAGAGCATCACAGGCTCATCACATCCATAGTAAAGCCCTTTTTATAATGTATCTACATGAACATAAGTTTCTCCATGTCCCCATCCAATGATGGCGGGACCTGCCTTATAGGTTGTTGTAGGGAATGAAAGAAATGTATATAAAACTCAGTGCCTAGTTCAATAAATACCTGCTATTTTTTTTTTTTTTTTTGATTCCTGGCCAGTATGGGTATCCAAAACCTTGACCTTGGTGTTATCAGCACCATTCTCTAACCAATTTGGGTCAGCCCAAAATGTCTTTTGGGGGGTGGGGGCAGCTGGCTGGTACAGAACTCTGAACCCGTGTCCTTGGGGTTATAAGGCTGTGCTCTAACCAACTGAGCTAACTGGCCAGCTCCTGCTATCATTAATATTAGTCCCTTGCTCTGTGGTCTCCTACTATTGGGAAGGTATTTTGTATTCGGAATTATATATCCTTGACCCAGGGAACTAGCATAATCGAATGATTTTTCTGTTGTCTCAGCTATCTTCCAGCTTTTAAAACGTATTGAAAGCAGGTTGCAATTACAGTGCTTCATTTTGTGGAAGTACTGCCATTATCCTGCTGAAAGAAAATCTGTGTTGATCATTTTCGATTTTGCCTTTATGAAGGTAAAATCATGACAGATTGACATGGACAATTATGGGATTGCTTTACCTCTGCAAGTCACTTGCTGTTGGATAGACATGAATGAGAGTGTGAATCTGTTGTAAAGATCATGAGAGGTTAAAGTTAAGCCTGATTTGTTCTTAAAAACGTGTAACAAATCATTTTTTTACACCAGAAAAAATTCCAAAATTGTTGAAGAAAAAATGGGATCCTTTGTATTTTGTAGTACCTAAAAGGCAAAGTTTGTGAATAGGAACAGCTAAATAGCAGTCAGACTGCCTTTGTAACTTGCAATTTCTTTCTGCTTAGGTACAACTCCAAGAGGAGACATTGGAGAAGAACCAAGCTGGGTCTATAAAGAATTGCACATGAGATGGCATACATATTTACCAATTAATCATGTTACCGTATCAAGCTGAAAATGTGGACACGTATTGGGGAAATTCTTTATTTCTGTGCTCTGCACAAGTGGATTAATCATGTAATAAATTACAAGTAAATAAGCTTCTGTTTGAACTGCTGTTGTATTCTGGTGGGTGATGTACTGATTTACTCACCACTATACAAATGAGGACATGTGTCATTTTTGTACCTGAGGGTGGCACATTCTTATTTAAAATAAGTAGCACCTGTATATGCTATTCTGTGCTGCCAGTTTTGGGGTAGGAATCATCTAAACTGGGGGTTGGCAAACTGATCCATTGCCAGTTTTTCTAAAGGCTTGCAGACTAAATGGCTTCTGCCTTTTTATTTTATTTTTCACCAAGACAGAACACTCTCAAGCTTTCTGCCTGTATTGCAAGTGACTATGCCAGTAGAACTAAAAATATTTTTATATTTGCTGTATTGATAATAGCTATGCCAATTGTATGGCTAGGGCAATTCATAACTAAAGCCAAAATGTTTCGTTATTTTAGTTACACTGAGTTGTCATTTGTATTGTCAGGGCTAGGGCTCCACAGTCCCTTCAAACCCATTGTACAGACTGGGTCCCAGACCCCTCACATGCAGGCCCACACTAGGTAGTTGGGAAAGATCCCGGGAGCCATTGGCAGACGACACGAACTCAGTCCTCAGCGGTGGTCTCTCGGGGGCATCCCACGGGCACTGGCAGCAGCAGCCTCCAGCAGCAGCAGCCTCCCAATGAGCCCCCCTCCCCCCGGGGGGCATCCTATGGTCAGAGGGTCCCGTGGACCAGAGCCACTCGTCCTTTATACTTAAGTCCATAATCCAGGACACCTGGGTGGACGTACGCAATTATATTAGACACTAGCCAAGGAACACCTGGGTGCACGTGCATATTTACATCAAATGCTCGGCAATATTCTGAACATCTGAGGGACCTTGACCATTTTCATGTATTTTCCCTACACTGCCTTTTTACTCTTTAGATTTTTTGGAGGCGAGGCGGCTAGCTGGTATGGGGACCTGAACCCTTGACATTGGTGTTACAAAACCATGCTCTAACCAACTGAGCTAACCGGCCAGCTGGTTTCTGCCTTTTAAAATATTTGAAAGAAATTGAAAGAATATGACATCTGGAAATTGAAATTCAAATTTCAGTGTTCCTAAATAAGATTTTGTTACCCAGCCACACATTCACTTACATATTATGTATGGCTATTTTCACCCTAATGCAGAGAGACTGTGTGGCCTACAAAGCCTGAAATATTTAGTATTTGGCTCTACAGAAGAAAATTGCCAACCCCTGACTCTGGATTCAGGAGAGTTTACTTTTTCTTAAAAGACCTAGGTTAATTGTTGGCATTGCCTGATTTACTATAGAGCTGCAGCTGAGTTAATGTGCACACTGGAACTCTTAATGTCAGGATCGCGCTTTTACCAGGTTAGTGCACTGCTCTGTGTTGGCCCTTGCAGTTTCCCAGTTAATTGCTTATGTTTTTAACACCTCAAAGAGCCACTTGCAACTTAATATTTAGAGAGGAGATGCATTCAGCAACTGTGTCAGGCACCATTCTAGGTACTTGGTATTTGTGATAGGCAAACTATATGGTATGTTAGGTGATGAGAGCCAGTAGGCCAATATGCAAGCTATAGCAGGCCTTTCCTGTGGAAGAGGTGGGAGGGAACAAAGTTCCCTAATTGCCTGGGATTTAGGATTGAAACTGCAGCAGCAAGAAAGGAAGGGGAGGTTTGGTGGTAACTTCCTACCCAGTTCGTAGGGAGTCTGTGCTGTCTGGACAGAGCTGAGAAGGTGAGAGGCAGGAGATGTAGTGCTGTGATAACAGCATGCAGCAGGTGGTCGTGGTGAGGTTGCCACACTAGGAGGTTCAGGTGAATACAATCTTTAGTACCACTGTGTTTTTCAATTTTTTTTACTTTTGGGGGGAAAGCACTTTTTTTTATTGTAACAGTTGATTGTGCGTATCTGTGGGGTACAGAGTTGAATATCAATACCTGTGTGCAATATGTGATGCTCAAATCAGGATAATTCAGCAATATACAGTGTAATCGTCCTTCATGACCCTTTACCAATTCCTCCCTTACCCCCTCCGAGTACCACTGTGCCTACCAGAAATGTGAGTAATGGGTTACAGGATGCCTAGGAACCTGGGAGTTCCAAGTGGATCTTTGGAACACATCTCTCTCCTTTATGAGCCCCTAGACATCAAATATTTTCGCTTAGTGCATCAGTGTTGCATCAGTGTTGCCTTCATATTCAAAGACAGCTGCCACTGAACAGCAGTTGGTAAGTGTTAACTTAAAAATGTTATTCAAATCCGAAGTACAGGGACTTGATATAATTAACAGTTACACGATGGAAATGTTTTTTTTTTGAAGATGACCGGTAAGGGGATCTCAACCCTTGGCTTGGTGTTGTCAGCACCACGCTCTCCCAAGTGAGCTAACCAGCCATCCCTATATAGGATCCGAACCTGTGGCCTTGGTGTTATCAGCACCGCACTCTCCCAAGTGAGCCACAGGCCAGCCCACCACAATGGAAATTTCTAAACATTTTGGAGTATTAAAATATTTCAGCCTCATTCTTCAGAGTAGGTTGGGAAATCCTTACAGCCCAGGGAGGTTAAGTGACAAGGCCAATGTCACACTAATGGCACAGCCAGCTTTCTCTACAGACCTTGAATAGGTAGGATTTGAACTAAGAGAAAGGGAAAATGACATGGACACCATGTCATTTTGGCCACGTGTATAGTGGCTCCTCACTGGCTTGTACAATTGCCAGTGCTTGTTTTCTCATCTGCGAAGCAAGTTGGGCTAGATGGGTGCTTTCTGAAAGGAGGAATGGGAATTCGTGATGAGTTTTAAGATTTCAAAAAGTTACCGAAATCATACGTTTACCTACAAGAAGTATAAGGTGTCAGCTTTTGAAGACCTGAAGTCAACCCCGTGGTGATAACTGCCCATCCCTTGACCTGTTGAGAGGCAGGCAGCTGCAGGGTGGTGGTTGAGAGTATGACCAGTCTGCTGTCTCAATTCAAATCCTGCTCTTCATCACTCGCCAGCTGTAAGCCTCGCTGTCCTCATCTGCAAAATGGGGCCTCCCTCAAGAGTTGTGAGGATGAAATGTGATAATGCTCTGCAAAGCTACAAGACTACGCCAGTTGTCAAGTAAGGCAAATCATAACTAAAGCCAAAATGTTTCATTATTTTAGTTATACTAAGTTTCCACTTGTATGATCTAGGGCTAGGGCTCAGACCCTTCGAACCCATTGTACAGACTGGGTCACAAACCCCTCACATGCCAGCCTGGGTCCCCAGACCCCTCACACACAAGTCCATGCTAGGTAATTGGGAAAGGTCCCGGGAGCTGTTGGCAGATGACATGAGCTCAGTCCTCAGCAACGGCAGCAGCAGCTTACAGGTCTGGCGGTGGCGGCAGCTTCTCAGAGGGTCCCAGGGACTCTGGCAGGGACACTGGCAGCAACAGCTTGCAGCAACAGCCTCCAGCAGCAGCGACCTGCCCATCCCCCTCCACCCTCCCAGGGGCATCCTGGGAGTGGGGGGGACACTGTGGATCAGAGCCACTCATCTTTTATACTTAAGTCCATAACCTGGGACACCTGGGTGAACATGTGACATTACATTAGATAACCAAGGAACACCTGGGCGCACGTGCATATTTACATCAAATGCTTGGCAAGATTCTGAACATCTGAGGGGCCCTGACCATTTTCCTATATTTTCCCTACAGCACTTGACTCAGTGCCTGGCTGTAGGAAAAGGAGGAGAGGAATAGTGAGTGAGCAGGGTGAAAGTTTTGGTGTCAATTCCCTCCCCAGCACACATGTGCTGTATGCTGGATAAAACTCAAGGCACAGGGACTGAAGATAGTGGGGAGAAGGGAGGTCGAGATGGGGGACAACTCAGGAAAAATCAGGCAGAGCTGGCATGGAGTTGGTGCTCAATGTCAGCTGCTACATAGATGCCAGTTCCCTTTCAATTCCAGGATTCTAATTTGGATGGGTAGAGTAACCCCTCAAGGCCTTGCAAAGGAGGCAGGGTGACATGAGAGTTAAAATCCTGAGCCTTGCAGTCAGGCCTAGGGTTGAATCCCAGCTCCATCAGTGAACCAGCTGTGGGAACTTTCTCTCTTGAGAGACTTCTATCCAGAATCATACCTGACTACCTTAGTTTATAATGATCAATTCTACCAGATATTCTCCCATTTTACAAATGAGAAAAAGGCTACACAACTCTCATTCCTGCTAATAGCAACTAACAGTTTTTTGAGTGCTTGTAATATGCCAGGTAGCGCTGTTGGCAGGAATGGGGAATGAGAACCAGATTGAATAGGGAGTAGATTTTGTAAATTCTTAGAAAGAGCAGGGTGCAATAACCACTTACACTTCCGTGATGGTGTTATATTCAGGAGTGTTCATCCCACAAACATCAGGCTCCTACCTGTGCAAAGCATTGGTGGGTGTTTGGAGAGCCAGAGACAAGTATGATCTGCAAATGTGTCACAGTCAAGACTGCACGTGCATATGTGCCTGTGCACACCTTACAGGTGTGTCTCTGGGACTGGAGGGAGGGAGGGAAGATGGCAAACCTTCATCCAAGAAAACTGATCAGGCTGAACTAAGCAAATGGTCTGGCAGTCAGACCATCTGGGGCAATTTGGGCAATGGCTAGAGATATTTTTGGTTGCAACAACTTGGGAGAGGGGAGGTGCCACCGGCAGCTAGTGGGTAGAGACCAGGAATGCTTCTAAACATCTTACAATGCACAGGGCAGTCCCCCCACAACAGAATTTCTGGCCCAAAATATCAATTGTACCAAGTTGAGAAACCCTGTTCTCGTAGCACTGTAACCAGCCACAGTGAGCTTTTCGAGACACAGATCTGCTCAACAAACCACTCCACCCCCCACCTCTTTCTTCACACTTTCTTCAACCTGCTCTTGGAATAAATCTCTCTCCTTAAAATGGTCCAAAAGGAGCATATTGTGGCTCCTACCCACTCTTCACTAAGCTGGATTCAGCCACAGTGGTCTCTTTGTTCCTCAAAGCACCATGTTCTATTCCCTCAAGTGGAATGTTCTCCCTCTTCACTTGATTAATTCCCATTTATTCTTCAGGTCTCAACCTACTTCTTACCCCCATAAGGAGACCTTACCTGACTTCCCCCCCCCTCCTCAAATGCAGTTAGGTCCTTCTGCTTAGTACCTCTCAAATTACCCTGTAGGTTTCCTTCACAATTCTAACTGTAAAGTTATATGTGTGGTCAATTAATTGATGTCTGCCTCTCTCAGTAGATTGTGAGCTCTACAAGGATAGACCCAGAAGGGTATATCTTGCTTGCTGCTGTTTGCTCTCACCTGATAGCATCTGGCACAAAGGAGGTACTCAGTAAATACATTTGTTGATAGCTCAGTTGATTAGAGCATGGTGTTAGAACACAAGATCAAGGGTTCAAATCCCTGTACTGACCAGGTGACAAAAAAACAAAAAATAAATACATTTATTGGATGAGTAAATGAGTGAGAGAATGAATGAGTGAGTGAGTGAATGAATGAATGAGTGAGCAATAGCAGTACAAAATACATGCCTTAAGGGCTGGCCAGTTAGCTCAGTTGGTTAGAGTGCAACCTTATAACACAAAGGTCATGGTTTGGAACCTATAGCCCAAAAAAGAAAAAAAAATGTATGCCTTAGGGCATGTGTATACAATGAGCCTGGGGAGTCAAGGAAGAAGACCTCACCTAGGGCCGGCCAGTGGCTCACTCACTCAGGAGAGTGCGGTGCTGATAACACCAAGGCCATGGGTTCGGATCTTATATAGGGATGGCCGGTTGGCTCCCTGGCTGAGCGTGGTGTTGACAACACCAAGCCAAGGGTTGAGATCCCCTTACCGGTCATCTTCTTTTAAAAAAAAAAAAGAAAAAAGAAGACCTCACCCAGGTTCACGAGAAGGGAGACTGTGTGTGTGTGCGTATGTGTGCGCGTGTTTGCGCACACATGCCCACATATGCACAGTGGGTAGGTAGCTGAAATTTAAGGCAGTAAGGAAAGGATCTGGAGAATCAGGTAGGTGCAGATCATGAAAACTCAGGTATACTGGGATTTGGGAATGGTGCTGTTCTCTGGGGGTCCCGGTTGGGGAGCCAGTCATCGCAGCTCACCCTCTATAGGAGCACCTCCTCATGCACACTGGCAGGCCAGCCCCTGCACTTGAGGTATGGCCACTCGGGGCTGCACATCCGAAGCTGCTGATGGACTGTGGAAGGAACAGCAGGCCAGGACTTAGCTCTCTGCCCTGACCCTAAACGAAACTGCATTCTCTTGATCAGTTTGAATAACTTAGATTCCAGTAGAGCTGATAATACAGATCGTTTGGAGATGTTTCATAAAGACAAAGATACATATAACAGTAGCAGTGAGGAAATGTCAGAAAAACACACTAAAAAAGCAGACACGGGCAGTCAAGGCCAGACCAGAGCCATTTTCTGGAGGAAGCAAAGAAAAAGAGAAAGTTTAAAAGTTAATTCCCAACCCCCGCAAAAAACCTTACTATCTCTCAAAACTGAGACAAAAATGGAAAAAAAAAAAAAAAAAAAAAAAAAAAAAACCCAACTCAGGCAGAGGTTGCATAGAGGACCCGGGGAATAATTGCAATCTTTGGTGGTGGGCATGCTGATGGTATTGAGCTGATCATCACATCTTGGGCACAGGTGGTGACAGTCATCTTTGTGCCCCATGAATATACATAATCAATAAAAAAAGGAAAATACATATATTTCAAAATTTTTTTAAAACCCACTGCTATCAAACTCTTGGAATTGATAAATGATTTCAGTACAGTAGCAGGATACAAAATCAACAGGCAAAAATCAGTAGCATTTCTTTTCTCCAATAGTGAACATGCAGAACGAGAAATCAAGAAAGCCTGCCCATTTACAATAGCCACCAAAAAAATAAAATACTTAGGGATTGAGTTAACCAAGGAGGTGAAAAATCTCTACAATGAGAACTACAAACCACTGCTGAGAGAAATTAGAGAGGATACAAGATGGAAAGATATCCCATGCTCTTGGATTGGAAGAATCAACATAGTGAAAATGTCCATACTACCCAAAGTGATATACAAATTCAATGCAATCCCCATCAAAATTCCAAAGACATTTTTCTCAGAAATGGAAAGAACTATCCAGACATTTATATGGAATAATAAAAGACCATGTGTAGCCAAAGCAATGCTGAGCAAAAAAAATAAAGCTGGAGGCATAACACTACCTGACTTTAAGCTATACTACAAAGCTATAATAACCAAAACAGTATGGTACTGGCATAAAAACAGACACACTGACCAATGGAATAGAATAGAGAATCCAGAAATCAACCCACACACTTACTGCCATCTGATCTTTGACAAAGGCACCAAGCCTATTCACTGGGGAAGGGACTGCCTCTTCAGCAAATGGAGCTGGGAGAACTGGATATCCATATGCAGGAGAATGAAACTAGACCCATACCTCTCACCATATACTAAAATCAACTCAAAATGGATTAAGAATTTAAATATACACCCTGAAACAATAAAACTTCTTAAAGAAAACATAGGAGAAACACTTCAGGAAATAGGACTGGACACAGACTTCATGAATACAACCCCAAAAGCACGGGCAACCAAAGGAAAAATAAACAAATGGGATTATATCAAACTAAAAAGCTTCTGCACAGCAAAAGAAACAATTAACAGAGTTAAAAGACAACCAACAGAGTGGGAGAAAATATTTGCAAAATATACATCTGACAAAGGATTAATATCCAGAATATATAAGGAACTCAAACAACTTTACAAGAAAAGAACAAGCAACCCAATTAAAAAATGGGCAAAAGAGCTAAGCAGGCATTTCTCTAAGGAAGATATACAAATGGCCAATAGACATATGAAAAAATGCTCAACATCACTCAGCATCTGGGAAATGCAAATCAAAACCACACTGAGATACCATCTAACCCCAGTTAGGATGGCTAAAATCCAAAAGACTCTGAATGATAAATGCTGGCAAGGTTGCAGAGAAAAAGGAACTCTCATACATTTTTGGTGGGACTGCAAAATGGTGCAGCCTCTATGGAAAATGGTATGGAGGTTCCTCAAACAATTGCAGATAGATCTACCATACGACCCAGCTATCCCACTGCTGGGAATATACCCAGAGGAATGGAAATCATCAAGTCGAAGGTATACCTGTTCCCCAATGTTCATCGCAGCACTCTTTACAATAGCCAAGAGTTGGAACCAGCCCAAATGTCCATCGTTGGATGAGTGGATACGGAAAATGTGGTACAGCTACACAATGGAATACTACTCAGCTATAAAAAGGAATGAAATACTGCCATTTGCAACAACATGGATGGACCTTGAGAGAATTATATTAAGTGAAACGAGTCAGGCACAGAAAGAGAAATACCACATGTTCTCACTTATTGGTGGGAGCTAAAAATTAATATATAAATTCACATACACACACACACACAAAAAAAAACGGGGGGGGAGAGAAGATATAACAACCACAATTACTTGAAGTTGATACGACAAGCAAACAGAGGGGACATTGGAGGGGGGGTGGGGAGGAGGGAGGAGGGAGGGAGGTTTTGGTGAGGGGCAACAATAATCAGCCACAATGTATATCGACAAAATAAAATTAAAAATAAATAAATAAATAAATAATTTTTTTAAAAAACCCACTGCTATCAATACTGGAAAGTTTTTAAAAATTTATTGAAATATACATACGGAAAAGTGCACCTGATGAATTTTCACAGGGTGAATCCAGTTGTGTCACCACTGCCTAGATCAAGAAACAGAACATTATCAGCATCCTAGAAGTCCCTCCGTGGGTGCCCTTCCAGTCACCGTCACCCACCAGTGGCCTAGAATCTAACAGCATAGATTAGTTTTGCCTGTTTTTGCATTTCATATAAATGGAATAATGTATGAGGGTACTTCACAAAAGCTCATGGGAGCTGACTGGATAGTTACCTGGTCAGAGCATAGTGTTATAACACCAAGGTCAAGGGTTCAGATCCCTACACCGGCCAGCCACCAAAAAAAAAAAAAGAAAGTTCATAGAAAGATTCATATTCTTTTTTTGGTGGCTGGCCAATACAGGGATCTGAAACCTGGACTTTGGTGTTATCAGCACCATGCCATAACCAACTAAGCTAACCAGCCAGCCAGATCCATATTAACTTTTAATTCTATTTTTCCACAAACTTTTTAAAGTATCCTGGTACTTTGCACTTTTGTGTCCTCCTTTTGCTCACCATCACGAGATTGATCCATGTTGTGGCATGCAGTTGCAAATCATTCTGTATAGTGTTCAGTGTGTGAATACACCATAATTTATTTCTGCATTTTCCTGTTGATAGGCAATTTTGGATAATTTCCAGTTTGGGGGCCTTTATGAAGAGTGCCGCTATAAACATTTTTGTACGTATTTTTTGTCTAATATGTATATGCATTTCATTACAGGTGATTAAGCTTTCATTTTTATACTTCTCAGGATGTATAGACATAATTAAAATGTGTTTTATGAGAAGAAAGCTAATTAAAACGTCTACAATGAGCATGCACTTGTGTATTTATTTATTTTTATTTTTTGGCAGCTGGCCAGTATGGGGATCTGAACCCTTGACCTTGGTGTAATAACACTGCGCTCTAACCAACTGAGCTAACTGGCAAGCCCCGGAGCATGTATTTATAATCAGAAAAAAATCTTTAAAGAACAGGAAAATTAAACTTAATTTTCAGGATTAGTATAGAGCCACTCACATGTGTTGTTTTTGTTTGTTTGTTTGTTTGTTTGTTTTTTAAGCAAAAGAGGGGAATTTAACACAAGCCTTCAAAGGTGTCTCATGGACCCCAAGGGCAGGGGGCAGCCAGGCTTCCAGAAGAACCAGAACCAGGGCCTCGAAAGCCATTGAGATGCCAGGCAGGTAGCTCTCCCTCTCTGGGCCTCAGTCTCCTAGTCAGCTTCCTTCTGCATGTCTGTTTCACTCTTGTTCCTCTTGGCAGACCTGCTTCCTCTGCGTCTCTGAAAGTAAGGCCAAACGTGGCCTCCTCTCTGTCCTCAGGTCAGGTGACCAGTGGAAATGAACAGGCATCACTGAATCCAACAGCAAGATCATGAGAGGGAGAGCCCAACTGGCCCAACTTGGGTTATGTGTCTAGTCAAGAGCCAGGGCCGGCTGCTTAGCTCAGTTGGTTAGAGCACGGTATTGATAACACCAAGGTCAAGGGTTCGGATCCCCATACTGGCCAGCTGCTAAAAAAAAAAAAAAAAAAAAAAAAAAAGAGCCAATCAACTGTGGCTGATGGGGTAGGGTCAGGTATAAGCCTGACTGCCCTTTGGGTGGGCTGGTGTTCAGATAAAGCACTATGGGCTGAGCAGACATCCCCGGGAGCATCTGCTCCAAGGGATCTCTGAACAAGACACCTGTGTGCTAGTCCTGGCGTTGCCTCAAGAAATCCCTTACTCCTCTGGGTCTTTGTCTTCATCTGTTTGCTTCTGTTCTCTCTGTGCTTTCTATAGTCCTTCATGTTGGATTTTGTTTGCCTGTTTGCTTTACTGTGGGTATTTTCAGAGGCTTCCAAGGATACTGAGACATGGGAAAGATGGCATATCAAATAAACAAGGGATAATCCTCAAACAAATTAGACAAGTTATGGGCTGTGGGATTTGAAAAAGACATACCCTTTTGACATGAGACCAAATTCTTGGGTTTGGGATGCAGGCCAGTTAGGAGTCCAAGCTGGAAGCAAATGTCACCTCTCTCCGGAGACTCAGGATGACTCCCACGTTCTTCTCTGGAGCCGCTAGTTCCAGAGGAAGGCTTTGTGACTGCCTTATGTATTACAGCCTTGCACCTGTCTCTGAGTGCTCCCTGAGACACACACTTTGGTGGCTTCCAACAGCACAGGGGAGAGGGAACTTTTTCTATTGTTATTAATTCATGACTGTGGTTATAATTCAAAACAATAAAAATTAAAGTAACCATAGGGGAAACCAGGTGTGGGGTATGCAGGAACTCTGTAATATTCTTGCAACTTTTCTGTAAATCTAAAACTATTCTAAAATAAAACATTTATTTAAAAATAAAATAACCAACCAAACACCTACGCCTGGGGTGAAACTGATTAAGTATGCACTTTAAAGTGTGGCGCTCTAGGAGGCATGCTGGTGGGAGAGTTCCTTGCGTGTTTACAAATCACCAAAAGTTGTTGAACTCCACTGATGTGGTCTACATCATAAACAACTACCTTAAATTGTGTCTACATAGGTTGGTTCCCCATAGATTATTAGAGAAAATATCTTATTTGTAAGATGTCCGGTCTTAGCAAAACCCTTCGTGGAGGTGCTTTGGTTAATTGTGTGGGGGCAGCAGAGTGACGTGGGAGCTCACAAAGCTTTGGAGCTGGGCAGGCCTGGCTTTACATCACGTGCCTTTCACTTACTAGCTGGGTGACCTTAGGGGAGTTACTTAATCTCCCTGAGCATGTGTAAAATGGGGGCCAATAATACTGTGCTGTATGTAGACTTGCTGTGACAATTGAATGAGATGGTATGTCAAAAGTGCCTGGCCTAGGGCTGGCCGGTTAGGTCAGTTGGTTAGAGTGCAGCCTTATAACACCAAGGTCAAGGGTTTGGATCTCTGTACCAGCCAGCCGCTTAAAAAAAAAAAAAAAGTGCCTGGCCTATTAGTAAATGGTAGCAATTCATCTTTATGAGTCGCTGGTATAAACCTGTAACCAGTATTTTTTTTTTTTTTTTTAAAGATGACTGGTAAGGGTATCTTAACCCTTTACTTGGTGTTGTCAGCACCACGGTTTCCCAAGTGAGCTAACTGGCCATCCCTATATAGGTATCCGAACCCGTGGCCTTGGTGTTATCAGCACCACACTCTCCCAAGTGAGTCACGGGTTGGCCCTTGGTTCCCAGTTCTTAAGTTCCACCCCCCAGAAAGTCCAAGGGCATGACACAATGCAGCCAAGTTCCTTGCTGTGGTGTAGCAAGGGTGATCTTTGCCCCAATTCCCGATAAGTTCCTCATTTCTATCTGAGACCTCATCATCCACATGGTCTTTACTGTCCACATTTCTATCAGCATTCCGGTCACAACCATTTAAGCAATCTGTAAAATCTTCCAAACTTTCCCACATCTCTTTGTCTTCTTCTAAGTCCTCCGAAGTCCTCCAACCTTTTCCTAACATCCAGTTCCATAGTTGCATCCACATTTTCAGGTACCTGTATAAGCCACACCCCACTCCTTGGTACCAATTTTCTGTATTAGTCCATTTTGCGTTGCTATGACAAATACCTGAGACAGGGTAATTTATAAAGAACAGAGGTTTATTTGGCTTATGATTCTGGGACAGCTGTATCTGGTGCAGGCCTCGGGCTGCTTCTACTCATGTCGGGTGGAAAGCAACAGGCAGCTGGCGGGTACAAGCAGATCACATGGCAAGAGGAAGCAAGAGAGAGAGAGGAGGTGCCAGGGTCTTTTAAACAACCTGCCGTCATGGGAACTAATAGAGGGAGAAGTCACTCATTAATCCTCCCTCCCCCAGGGAGAGCATTAATCCATTCATGAGGGATCCGCACCCATGCATCAATCAGTTTCCAACACTGCCACATTGGGGATAAAATTTCCACGAGTTTTGGTGAGGACAGCACATCCAAACTCCATCACCTGGTTTCTCATTATCAGCAAAGTTGGTGGCATGTGGTGGTGGTGCATAGGCGAGTTGGGCTGAGTGGCAGCCTTTGAAAAGGGAAGGGGGAGGAGGAACATATACAAAAAGCTGACAGAGGAACTGAAAGGACTAGAGCAATGAAGTCCCTTGCAGCGGAGGTAAGAAGTCTTCCAGGCCTTGAATCACCCCTGTTAGCTCAGTATGATAAAATATGTTCACATCCAGGGCCCTGGGTCATTACAAGTGGATTAAAGTGTTGAGAATTTAAGTTGAAGTATTGAGTTTATGATACATCCTAAAGAGTTAAGTCTAAAAGCTTTGGTTCATAAAGGGACACGCTTCAGTTCATCCAGAAAATGTGCATTTATGGAACGCAGTCAATGAATGAGGTGCTCCTTATTTTGAACACTTTAAAAGTGTGATGGTCTTTCTGCCATGTCAGCTCAGCTAGGCTCTAGGTCTCAGTTATTCAGGGACACACTGATCTAGCAGTTGTGGTCAAGGTATTTTGTGTATGTAATTGAAGTCCATAATTAGTTCACTCTAAGTGAGATTATCCTAGATAACCTGGGTGGATCTGATTCAATCAGCTGAAAAGCCTTAAAAGCAGGGTTGAGTTTTCCTTGAGAAAAAAATTCCACCTATGGACAGCAGCCTCAGCCTGCACACAGCCCATGCCTGTGAGGCCCAGTCTGCCTTCCTGAAGGCTTGCCCTGTGAATTTCCAGTTTGCCTAGTCAGAAGCCAGTTCCTTGCAATAAATCTCTTCACATATATCTCTTACAGGTTCTGCTTCTCTGGTTGAGCGTTGACTGATTAAAAACAGCAACCATGTTACACTCCAATATGATAGGTTTGTGATGAGTTTAAAATTTACACAGGTGGAGCACACCCAGCACCCAGATCTTGGTTTCTAATACCATTCTCCAGTAAAAAGAACCAGAGTTCCTTGGTTCCTTGAAGAAATGGCTAATTCTAGGTCTGGGGCAGAATGAATTATAACACAAAGTATAAAGTGAATATTCATAAGTCCATGATTGAGTAGATGAATGGGGAGGAAGAGACAAACCTCCCATGCAGAAAAATCCCAAATGAATTTATGTAGATACTCCTCCCTCAAAGAGGAGAGCAGAACTCCTCTTAAGTGACGAGCTGCACATAGTGATTTATTTCCAAAGAACACAGTTGGAAAGGAGGAGAAAGTTTACAGTGGAGAAACCTGACAAACACTATCTCAGCCAGGTGATCAAGGTCAACATCAACAGTGATAAATCATGTTGATAGCATGTACCCTTGACGTGATGTAATAAGAATGGCACTTTACCTCTGTGGTCTTCCTCCCCAAAACTTATAACCCCAATCTCATCATGAGAAAAACATCAAATTCCAATAGACAGGCATCCTACAAAATACTTGACTAGTACTCCTCAAAAGTGTCAAGGTCATCAAAAACAAGGAAAGTCTGAGAAATTATCACAGCCAAGAGAAGCCTAAGGAGACATGATGACTGAATGCAATGTGGTATCCTGGATGGGATCTTGGAACAGAAAAAGAAAGTTAAGAAAACCGAGGACATCTGAATAAACCATGAACTTTAACTCTCTGTATTATCTTCTTGATTTTGTGTAAATCTAAAATTGTTCTAAAAATACAGCCTACTAAAAACACCACATCAGAAAAAAATTAGATGGACAAGTTTCAGTACTAGGCTACAAAATGAAGAGTCATTCTTCTGTTTCCATTTTTACTTTAATTTAGAAGCAAATCCTGGTGATTTGAGTGACTGGCAGTTTGCCAACCCTCTGTTGATAGTGGCTATCCTGTCTCATAGTCAATGCCAAATGAGTGGCTTTTCTACCCCCAGAGGCATTAGCAGGTAGCCCCCCCAGCAGATAAACTCACCTTCTATTTCATCAAAAAGATAGAAACCATCTAAAAAGAATGTTCAGCTTTCTGCAACCAAAGCTATGAACTCATCTGCATGTGCACCCATTTTTCTCCCTCCTGTGCTCCTGTTATAATAATAACGGCAGCTACCATTTATGCAGTGTTACTATGTGCCAGGCAAAATGGTAAGCATATTACATGCATTGTCTCATTTAATCATCAGACCAAACTTATGAGGTAGGTATTCATAATTGCATTGTTTTATAGACAAGGAAACAGACTCAGGAGAGTGACTTGCCCAAGGTCTCACAGCCCTGTGAATGTCACAGAAGGCGGTAGAACCAAGTTCTAACCAGACAATCTGACTCTAGAGTCCCAGCTCTCAGCTCCAGGGCTCTCCTCCTCTGTAAGACAGATCTCTAGTCCTGTGCTCTGACTCATCCCTTCCCACCACTCGGGAACTTTGATCCATCAACTGTTTGCATTGACCCCTCTATCTTCCTACTTCTTCTCTTCTGTGTCCTTTTGTCATTATGCAAACAAACTGTCACTCCCAAGTCAAAACAAAACCATTCCCCGAACCCCACAGCCATCTCCAGTTCTTTCTTTCTTTTTGTTTTTTATGTTTTTTGGTGGCGGGGCAGACCCTGGACCTTGGTGTTACCAGCACCACCCTCTAACTGACTGAGCTAACCGCCAGCCTCCAGTTTTTTCTTGACTTATATATCCACGTACCCAGCTGTCTACTAGATGTCTTCACCTGATGTCTTACAGTCATCTTAAACTTAATGCATCCAAAACTGAACTCTTGGTCCCCCCTCACCAAAGAACCCTATTCTTCTCATAGTCTTTCCCTCTCAGTAAATGACACCACTATCCATCCTGTTGCTCAAGCCAGAAAGCTGAGTGTCATCTTTTCCACCTCTCTCTTCCTCCTCCCCTACAGTCAATCCCAAGTCTTGTTAATTAGACTGAATCTCTTATCTGTCCATCTCACTCCACCGGCACTGCCTCTGCCCTAGTTCTGGTGACTAGCATGTCTCCCCGCCCAGACTACAAACCATAGCCTCTTACTGGCCTCTCTACTACTAGCCTACTCCACCCCACCCCCAAGCAATTGTTCTCAGCAGTCCACGCACTAACTTCAGTGCTTTCTTAAACCCAAACCTGATAGGCCACTGTGCAGTTTCAAACCCTTTAATGTTTTTCTTGGCCTCAGGATAGAATTCAAGCTCCCATTCAACGCTTAGAGGCTCACTGTGATCTGGCCCCAGCTCACCTCTCCAGCCTCATCCCTTATCACTACTTCCTGTCAGCACCCTCTCTGCCCACCCCTAAATACGTCCCCTTTCTACACTCCTGCCACAAAGGGTGACTTTCAGTTCCCTAAAGTCTCCCAGCTTGCTCCAGACTGGGCCTTTTCACCGTCTGTTTCCTACGTGCAGGACATGAACAGTCTGCACCCCACCCTACAGCCCCGCCCCCCAAACCTAACTCCTCTAAGGCCTTCAGGGCTCCCACATTCAGGACAGGTTTGCAATCACCTAGTCCTCATCACAGCACTCAGCACCAGGGGCTGTAACCATCTGCACTCTCGTCTGTCCCCCTGTAGTCCGTGAGCCTGTGAAGACGCGGGCCTGTCCACATGGCTCTTTGCACCCAGCACCCAGAGCTGTGTGTCTGCCTCCTAGTCTGTAATGGGTGTTTGTGGAATGAACAAGTGGGAGTTGGAGGCAGCTGACCTTGAGTTTAGATCCGCCGACTTTCTGATTAAACTAACAGTTCTGGGTTTTTTGTAGTTCATTTGCCTTCCGTTCCCCTCCCCTTCTCCCTTTTATCAGTCCTGTGGAAATACTTTTTTTTTTTTTTTTTTTTTAATATGACCGGTAAGGGGATCTTAACCCTTGACTTGGTGTTGTCAGCACCACGCTCTCCCAAGTGAGCCAACCGGCCATCCCTATATAGGGATCCGAATCCGTGGTCTTGGTGTTATCAGCACCACACTCTCCCAAGTGAGCAACAGGTGGCCCTGGAAATATTTTTTCTAATGAACACCGTATAAGATGTACTTTCAGAGAGTTACAAATGTGGAATTATAGGTTCATGATTTTAGAACTTAGAGGAAAAAGGCCCACCTGGCTCCTGGGTGAGGGTCTTCAGGAGTTCTTTGGGGCTAGAGGAATCCTGAAACCATGGATCACCCACATATCCTTTGAGACATCCTTTAGATTTTTTTTTTTTTTTCTGGAAGCCCTGAAACTACTCTAAACTTGAATGTGTTGTAGAAGAAATCTATGTGAATATGAACTTTAACATTTATCTTCATTAATGGAAAAGCTCAATGGCCTTCTCATCATCATTTTGAACTTTATAACCATTCTATCCTGCTGAAGATGTATAAGGCCAATGGTGGCAGAGTCTGCATAGAGCTATGCTTCATGGTGTTCTGGGAAAAATCTTTCGACTTGTTGGCTATACTATTCAGGATGGCTGTATAGCTCATTGTGCTTTTGAGCACGTTGGTGGTGTTGTCATGTGTTCTGGACCACCTATGGAGCCTACAATTCAAAATTCAGATATTATCTTTGCAGGAAATCTTAGTCGTCATTTTTATGGCATCCAAAGAGGTGACACTGTGATTGCAAAAAGCCCAAGAGATCCAAAATCAAATATTTGTAAAAGAGTAATTGGCTTGGAAGGAGACAAGATTCTCACCACTAGTCCATCAGATTTCTTTAAAAGCCATAGTTATATGCTAATGGGTCATATTTGGTTAGAAGGTAATAATCTACAGAATTCTACAGATTCCAGGTACTATGGACCTATTCCAGATGGACTAATAAGAGGACGAATCTTCTTTAAGATTTGGCCTCTGAGTGATTTTGGAGATCTACGTGACAGCCCTAATGTCCACAGATGTTCTGATGATTAGCAGGCATTTATACTTTTGACTTGTTTGTGTCCTGTTCAAGTGAATTTATTGCTGCCACTGAAACCATGTATTTATCAATAAACCATTTGCTATTCAAAATAAAAAAGAACTTAAAGATCAAGTCTAATGTCCTCATTTCAAGTTGAAGAAAACTGAAGTCTCAAAAGCTGATGTGGTTTGTTAGTGGCAGGCTAGTTGTGGCTGTAAAACCAGGACTAAGCCTCAGATTTCTTTTTTTTTTTTTTTTAAAAGATGACCGGTAAGGGGATCTTAACCCTTGACTTGGTGTTGTCAGCACCATGCTCACCCGGTGAGTAAACCGGCCATCCCTATATGGGATCCGAACCTGCGGCCTTGGTGTTATCAGCACCGCACTCTCCCGAGTGAGCCACAGGCAGGCCCAGCCTCAGATTTCTTGATTCCAGAGCTCTTTCCCTCCATTTTGTACCATGCTGTGACAGATTAAAGATGATCATGGATTCTTTGATACCCTTCCCACTGAGAGATGGGGTCTATATCCCCTTCCCTTGAATCTGGATGAATTCTGAATCTGCTTAGACCAATTAAAATACAGCAAAAGAGATAACCTGGGCTGGGCAGGACCGGCCACATAATATGCAGGGCCAAAACTGAAACTGTAGGACACTTTAAAAAAAATTATTAAGAATGTCAAGATGGCAAATGCAGAGCACCAAACCAAGTGCAGGGCCCTGTGCAGTTATGGCCTGGTGCCAGTTTCATGGCCCTGGTCTTGAGGGACTGCAGCTTCCAGTTCCTGTCTTCTGGAACACTCAATCAAGCCAGCTGCCACATAAGCAGCCAACTACCTTAAGATCATCATGCTGTGAGAAGCCCAAGACACACGGAGAAGCCCCGGAGGATGAAGTGCCATGTAGAAAGAGAGAGCGAAAAGCCAAGGAGCACCCAGGCTCCTAGCACGGGAGTGAAGGTGACATCTTGGTACTGGATCCTCCAGCCCCTGCCTCTCTCACTAGATCGGAGGCGAACTCCCAGCCAAGGCCTTCCCAGATTCCTGCCCCACAAAATGATGATGGAAACAAAATGTTTGTTTTAGGCCATTAAGTTTTGGGACAGTGTTTTATACAGCAATAGATAACATGAACACGTACTGTCTTTTGGGATAGTCTGTTACACAGCAATAGATAACAGCAATACATATTGTCTCTAGTGTTCCTCAAAATGCCAGTGAAATGCTGACTTTTACATTTTTACATTTTCCAGCACAAAGCTTTTTTTTTTTCGGATGGCTGGCTGGTACAGGGATCCAAACCCTTGACCTTGGTGTTACTACATTGTGCTCCAACCAACTGAGCTAACCAGCCAGCCAGTCGCTCTCCTTTTAAAGCCATCAGAACCACACTCATGACCACCATTAAACTATCAATAGATTAATCCATTCACTAGAGCATGGTCCTCACCATCTAATCAACTCTTAAATGCCCCAACTTTCAATTACCGTAGTAAGATTTCCCATCCTCTTAACACTGTCACAGTGGGGATTTTCAACATGAGCTTTTTTTTTTTTTTTAATCCCTATAAAAGATGACCGGTAAGGGGATCTTAACCCTTGACTTGGTGTTGTCAGCACCACACTCTCCCAAGTGAGCCACAGGCCGGTCCTCAACATGAACTTTGTAAGGACAAACATATCCAAATTATGTCATCCATCCACTTTCAGTTTTGAGTTTGGGCCTGATACTTTTTTTTTTTTTTTTTTTTTTTTTGGCAGCTGGCTAGTACGAGAATCTGAACCCTTGGCCTTGCTGTTATAACATCATGCTCTAACCAAATGAGCTAACCGGTCAGCCCTGGGCCTGATAATTACAACACTGTGAGCTTTCTGTGAACTGCCTGTGAAACATAAATTGTCTACTCCTTCCCAATTCTGTCAAAAAAAAAAAGGAAGAAGGTAAAAAAAGGAAGGAAGGGAGGGAGAGGGGGAGGGAGGAAGGAAGGGAAAAGAAGGAAAAAGAAAGAAGAAAAAAATACTGGTTACAGGTTTATACCAGGGACTCATAAAGATGAATTGCTACCATTTACTAATAGGCCAGGCACTTTTTTTTTTTAAAGCGGCTGGCTGGTACAGAGATCCAAACCCTTGACCTTGGTGTTATAAGGCTGCGCTCTAACCAACTGACCTAACCGGCCAGCCCTAGGCCAGGCACTTTTGACATACCATCTCATTCAATTGTCACAGCAAGTCTACATACAGCACAGTATTATTGGCCCCCATTTTACACATGCTCAGGGAGATTAAGTAACTCCCCTAAGGTCACCCAGCTAGTAAGTGAAAGGCACGTGATGTAAAGCCAGGCCTGCCCAGCTCCAAAGCTTTGTGAGCTCCCACGTCACTCTGCTGCCCCCACACAATTAACCAAAGCACCTCCACGAAGGGTTTTGCTAAGACCGGACATCTTACAAATAAGATATTTTCTCTAATAATCTATGGGGAACCAACCTATGTAGACACAATTTAAGGTAGTTGTTTATGATGTAGACCACATCAGTGGAGTTCAACAACTTTTGGTGATTTGTAAACACGCAAGGAACTCTCCCACCAGCATGCCTCCTAGAGCGCCACACTTTAAAGTGCATACTTAATCAGTTTCACCCCAGGCGTAGGTGTTTGGTTGGTTATTTTATTTTTAAATAAATGTTTTATTTTAGAATAGTTTTAGATTTACAGAAAAGTTGCAAGAATATTACAGAGTTCCTGCATACCCCACACCTGGTTTCCCCTATGGTTACTTTAATTTTTATTGTTTTGAATTATAACCACAGTCATGAATTAATAACAATAGAAAAAGTTCCCTCTCCCCTGTGCTGTTGGAAGCCACCAAAGTGTGTGTCTCAGGGAGCACTCAGAGACAGGTGCAAGGCTGTAATACATAAGGCAGTCACAAAGCCTTCCTCTGGAACTAGCGGCTCCAGAGAAGAACGTGGGAGTCATCCTGAGTCTCCGGAGAGAGGTGACATTTGCTTCCAGCTTGGACTCCTAACTGGCCTGCATCCCAAACCCAAGAATTTGGTCTCATGTCAAAAGGGTATGTCTTTTTCAAATCCCACAGCCCATAACTTGTCTAATTTGTTTGAGGATTATCCCTTGTTTATTTGATATGCCATCTTTCCCATGTCTCAGTATCCTTGGAAGCCTCTGAAAATACCCACAGTAAAGCAAACAGGCAAACAAAATCCAACATGAAGGACTATAGAAAGCACAGAGAGAACAGAAGCAAACAGATGAAGACAAAGACCCAGAGGAGTAAGGGATTTCTTGAGGCAACGCCAGGACTAGCACACAGGTGTCTTGTTCAGAGATCCCTTGGAGCAGATGCTCCCGGGGATGTCTGCTCAGCCCATAGTGCTTTATCTGAACACCAGCCCACCCAAAGGGCAGTCAGGCTTATACCTGACCCTACCCCATCAGCCACAGTTGATTGGCTCTTTTTTTTTTTTTTTTTTTTTTTTTTTAGCAGCTGGCCAGTATGGGGATCCGAACCCTTGACCTTGGTGTTATCAATACCGCGCTCTAACCAACTGAGCTAAGCAGCCGGCCCTGGCTCTTGACTAGACACATAACCCAAGTTGGGCCAATTGGGCTCTCCCTCTCATGATCTTGCTGTTGGATTCAGTGATGCCTGTTCATTTCCACTGGTCACCTGACCTGAGGACATAGAGGAGGCCACGTTTGGCCTTACTTTCAGAGACGCAGAGGAAGCAGGTCTGCCAAGAGGGACAAGAGTGAAACAGACATGCAGAAGGAAGCTGACTAGGAGACTGAGGCCCAGAGAGGGAGAGCTACCTGCCTGGCATCTCAATGGCTTTCGAGGCCCTGGTTCTGGTTCTTCTGGAAGCCTGGCTGCCCCCTGCCCTTGGGGTCCATGAGACACCTTTGAAGGCTTGTGTTAAATTCCCCTCTTTTGCTTAAAAAACAAACAAACAAACAAACAAAAACAACACATGTGAGTGGCTCTATACTAATCCTGAAAATTAAGTTTAATTTTCCTGTTCTTTAAAGATTTTTTTCTGATTATAAATACATGCTCCGGGGCTTGCCAGTTAGCTCAGTTGGTTAGAGCACAGTGTTATTACACCAAGGTCAAGGGTTCAGATCCCCATACTGGCCAGCTGCCAAAAAATAAAAATAAATAAATACACAAGTGCATGCTCATTGTAGACGTTTTAATTAGCTTTCTTCTCATAAAACACATTTTAATTATGTCTATACATCCTGAGAAGTATAAAAATGAAAGCTTAATCACCTGTAATGAAATGCATATACATATTAGAGAAAAAATACGTACAAAAATGTTTATAGCGGCACTATTCATAAAGGCCCCCAAACTGGAAATTATCCAAAATTGCCTATCAACAGGAAAATGCAGAAATAAATTATGGTGTATTCACACACTGAACACTATACAGAATGATCTACAACTTCATGGAACAACACCAAGTCAAGGGTTAAGATCCCCTTACTCATCATCTTTTATAAAAAAATAAAAAATAAAGAATTTTGAACCAGAGTATATGGTTGAAGAAATTTCTAAGCAGCAAAGCATTAAGGAAGCTGCATGGTTAATTTTAACAGCCTACTCGGAGTTACGGTGGCAAAGGCATGATGTAAAGCCAGCATTTAAAAGGGATGCAGAGATTAAAGATTTGGAAAACTTGCAGCCTGGCCATGCAGTAGAGAAGCTGAGAGCAGGAGGAAAACTCAAGGGTGAAGCAGATAAACTGGCTGGTAAAGACATTATCTTGGGGATGAAGCAGCCAGATACTAATAGGCAAGACTCTGAGAGAAAAGCCCTAAAGGCATTTGAGAAGTCTGGAAGGGTTCCCCACACATCACAGGCCCTGAGGCCTAGAAGGACTGAGTTGTTCCAGATGACAGACCTGGGGCTCAGCTGCCCTGAGGAACCTGTTCCCTGCATCCCAGCTGCTCTGGCTGGAGCAGCCCTGCCTCAAACAGCCCCCTCAAGTGTGGTTCATGCAGCAGCTTTGGAGAGTAGAAGCCTGAAACCTCGGTGCCATCCACATCGTGTTAAGTCTGCAGGCCGGCAGGACGTGAGAGCAGTGGAGGCATGGCACCCTCTACCCAGATCCCAGAGGACATATGGAAAAGCCTGGGGGCCCAGGCAGAGACCTGCCACAGGGGCAGAGCCACTGCAGAGGCCATCTACTAGAGCAATGCCAATAGGGAAAGTGGGTTTGGAGCTCCCACAGAGAGCCCCTACCAGGGAAATGTCTAGTAGAGCCAAGGCAGCAGGGCTGCTGTCAGGACCCCAGATCTGTAAGGCCATTGGTATGTGCAACGCAGGCCTGGAAAAGCTGCAGGCACCAGCACAGCCCACTGGGCTGCACCCAGCATAGCTGTGGGAGTGAGGCTGGCCAAGGCTTTCGGGGCCCAGATGCCCCATTGTGCCCAGGATGCAGGAGTTGGAGTCAAAGAAGATTATTTTGGGACTGGCCCATGGCTCACTTGGGAGAGTGTGGTGCTAATAAGACTAAGGCCACAGGTTCAGATCCCTATATAGGGATGGCCGGTTAGCTCACTTGGGAGAGCGTGTTGCTGACAACACCAAGTCAAGGGTTAAGATCCCTTTACTGGTCATCTTAAAAAAAAAAAAAAAAAAAGTATTTTGGAGCTTTAAGCCATAATGTCTGCCCTGCTGGGAACTTGTTTGGGGCATTTCTCCTTTCTTTTAGTCTATTCCTCCCTTTTGGAATGGGAATGTGTACCCAATGCCTGTTACAACGTTATATCTTGGCAGTAGATAAATTTGGTTTTGATTTTTACAGGTTTACAGCTGGAAGGACTTTTGCTTTCGGTCTCAGATGAGACTTTGGTCTTTTAAGTTGGTGCTGGAGCAAGCTCAGACTTTTGGGACTGTTGGGATTTAATGATTGTGTTTTGTATGTGAGAATGACATGCATTTTGGGGGGCCAGGGGTGGAATGATGGAGTTTGGATGTGTTGTCCCCTCCAAAACTCATGTGGAAATCTGATCCCCAATGTGGCAGTGTTGGAAACTGATTGAGTCATGGGGAGGATCCCTCATGAATGGATTAATGCTCTCCCTGGGGGAGGGGGATTAATGAGTGAGATCTCGCTCTATTAGTTCCCGCGAGAGCAGGTTATTTAAGAGACCCTGGCACCTCTTCTCTCTCTCTCTTGCTTCCTCTCACCATGTGCTCTGCTTGTACCACCAGCTGCCTGCCACTTTCTGCCATGAGTAGAAGCAGCCTGAGGCCCACACCAGATATAGCTGTTGCAGAATCATAAGCCAAATAAACCTCTGTTCTTTATAAATTACCCAGTCTCAGGTATTTCTGTTATAGCAACACAAAACGGACTAATACAACAGGTGTTTCCCACCACACTAACGGTTTTTGAATTTTGTATGACTATCTTTCTGTCTGTCTCAAATAGAAGTAGGGGATGGGAAGGGGCAATCCCAACCCAGCTGCAAAGTTGGAAGCTCCACATTTGTCAGTTTTGCACATGGGGCCTCTAGGTGAGCTTCATTAGAGCAAAGGCTTTAGAGGATTTAAAAAAAGTTTGAAAGGCTTTGCCTTCACAGGGGTCTTTGAACTTCTTCAGCTGAAGCATGACTTTTCTCAAAGCATTGCTCCAGAAACACTTTGCTTGTGTGATGCATTTGCCCCCAGTTTTCTCTGCTAGCACATCCATCCTCCATGTGACTGCCGCAGTGATTTCCCCAAATTTCATCATGTTACTCCTCTGCTTAGAAACCTTCCATGGTTCCTGACTACCTTTTGGCTAAAATCTATGTTCCTCTTTTAGAATGGCTTACAGGACCCTTAGTGATCTGGACCCCCATTCACTTCTCCAGGCTTGCCATTAACCATTCCCCAGCTCCCACCCTCCTGCCAAACCGGCTGATTTACGGTTCCTGGCACCTGCTACATCCACTGGCCAACTCCCACTCACCCCTCGAGCTCAAATCAGACATTGCTTTCCTCCCCAGGAAAGCCTTTCCTGCACCTCTCGGCCTGGGCCAGGTCCCGCTCTCTGTGCCCCCTCAGCACTCCTGCCCCCAATCCCCACACTTACCTGTCAGAGCCCTGCTTCTCACTCTCTCCTTTTCTTGCCCACATCCCTCACCAGAATGCAGTTTTGCATCATCTGCTTAACTCTGCTTTGCTCCCCTGGAAAGAGGTTTCTCAGGGAATTTGCTCTTCCTCTTGGGGTAAGCATACCAGTCTTGCCTCGAAAAGCATACCAGAAATGCCAATGGCTTGATGTTAGGCATGGAGATTTTTCAGCATGGGAGTTTGTCCCCTGCAGCCAAACCTCAATTTTACATGGAGGAGGTAGGCTAGGCAATATCACATGATGAGAAAATCTGTGGGGGAAAATAGCTGACTACAGAAAAACTATAGAAAGCCACTTTCAAATCTTCCAGCCGACTTGGTTTTCATTTTGGAAGAGCAAGGCGAATGCTTGTCTCAGGTCCCCAAATCTGCTAATAGTTAAGATGCTTAGGCTTAAACTTTTCCTGTGAAGAGGGGACTACTGTTATAAATGTCCTTTGAATGCTCAGCACATGCCAATCTTTCCTCCAGGGACCCCACAGACTCAGCCATGCGGCAGGAAGGCCCTGCCCTGACAGCCTTCACCAACCCCAACCCACCTTGGCAGCTGTCAAGGGGAGGGTGTGGAGCAAAAACCACAGTCCTGCATCAGTTGGCCAGTTTGCATCTATAAAATGGGCACAGGAGTGGAGGGGGGTTAATGCAGAGGCCAATGCCAAATGCCAGAATCTGGGAACTGTTTGCCCTCCCCCTTTTGATCATCCAAGAAAAAAAAGTTCATTTAGAAGAAAAAGGAATGCTATATAACACTGTGTAAATATGTTTAAGGTGTAGTTCCTAGAGACATGGGACAAACTGAAACAGTAATAGGCAGGGTTTGGATCATTTCATGGATGAGAAGAACCTAACTGGGTATTTAAGAAGGTAGGAAAGTTTTGAACACAGAGGGGACAAACAGGTCCATGAGGCAGAGGTGGAAACCTGGATGGATGGGCTCAGGGTGGCGTTTCTGGGCTGTTCTGTGGTGACTCAGTTTCTCTCTGGTGTTCAAGGACTGGGATGAGAGGCCTGGGGGACACAACAGTGCATTGCAAGGGCTACCCAAGCCTCCAGAGATACAGTGCTATTTTTAAAGTGCACCATTTTCTAGGCAGCATGGATCTCTAGCCGCCAACTGCTTTCCCCCACTTTCAGGTTGCTGAGTCAACCCTCCTGTATTCTATTTAATTTACGCTATTTGGGAATGGGAGCAATTTTCCAAGCTACAACTTATGTATTAACCTTAATTTTTAAAAAATGCTGATAAGGAAAGCCCTATCTTGGAAAAATGTGACAGTGGGTGTGTCTCATTGGAGGCACAAGTCAAGATAAAGTACATGAAATATCAGAAATGTAAATCCGGAGACTCTCCCCTTTTGCCACTCCTAGGCCCCCTACATGACAACTCTAGGATGAGATGTGTGCCCAAGGACAAACCTAGCTGCCAAAGAGCTCCAGAAACAGGTGAACTGTGTGTCTCTACTCGGAAGTAGCTGCTTCGGTGCACAGCTCTGGCCGTTTGCTCTGAGAGTGAGGCCCAGAGCCTGTCCTGGGTCACTAGCTGGTGGCCAAGGATTGGTGACCTCTTGGACATATGCAGCTTCCCCCTCTGTGGTTAATAAGAAAAAAAGGCACTCAAAGGACAGCTCTGTCATGTGAAAGGACAAAAACATTGCACTTTAATAGACTTAAGAGGTCATCCGTGATACATTAGAAAAGGTACCGGTAAGGCCTGGTAGTCTCAGGGGCAGGTTGCCAGGAGCTGTCTCTACTTAATGGCCAAGCCAGGCCGGCCAAGTTAAGCGTTTCCTCCGCATCAATGGTTTACAGTCTTAACTCATTCTTCTAGCCAATGTTGCTTAATAAACCCAGAGCTTCCGCCTGTCCAGAAATGGCTACTGGATTAACTTTCCCTCTCCCAAGCAAGACCACGCTCCCTGCTCCTCCTAACTTCTTAGTCCTGTAGCTTTGAGACTGGGCGCCAGGCCGGCTCGGTCCTTGGCTCTCTCGGTTAGGGGGTGCCCTAGTCTCCGGATGCTCCCGGCCAATGGCTGTAGGAGACCTGGGACAGGTACCTGAGCCGGTCCCCGACGTGGTCTGCTCATTGCAAGCCCAAGCTGTGTCCGAGGCGCCTCTCCTTTGGTGGAACCCAGGACAACCCAGGGCCGAGGCCTCACCGCAGCGTCGCGGCCCCTCCAAGATCTCCAGTCTCCGTCACCCTCAACGGTCCTGGAAGAAGGGGAACAGATGGCGGAAAAGGCCATGGATTTGCACCAGCCGGTTGCCCGCGTCGTCCTTCTTGGCTGGCGCCGCCGCCACTCTCGTGTTTGTCTCCACGGTCCTCGCGCCCGCTGCGCTCGGGATCCGTCTCAGCGTCCACGTAGTGGCGCCGCTGCTGTTGTTGTTGGCGTTCTTGCGCTCGCTGCCGCCTGCCGCCTCCTCCCAGTCTTCGGCCCCCGACAGCTCCCGCAGACAACGGGGCGCGTCAGGCCGCAGGTAGTGGCAGGCCCGGTGGCCGCTGTGGTCGCGGCGTGTGGGGTCAGCTCCCAGGGCGCCCACCAGCACCTTGATGACCATGTCGTGGCCCTGCAGGGCCGCCAGATGGAGAGGCGTGAGGCCGCCGCTGCCCGGGGCGCTCACGTCGAGCCTCAGCCCCTGGCGCTGGGCGAAGTCGTGCACCAGAATGAGCTCCTCGTGGCGCCCGTGCTTGGCCAGCCAGTGCAGCACTGTGTAGCCCGTGATCGGGTCGCTTCGCAGCAGCAGCCCCGGCTCAACCTCCAGCAGCTCCCGCAGCACTTCAAAGCGGCCCTCGGCGGCCGCCAGAATCCACGCGTGTTCCCGCGGCTCCAGGCACAGCCCGCTGCTGTTCGGCCCGCTCGCCCCGCCGGGCCCGCCCTGTGGCTGCTCCTCGGCGCGCTCCTCCGACAGCCACCCGGCGGGAGCCGACCCCTGCAGCCCCAGCAGCTCCCGCAGCACTCCCCGCCGGCGCCCCGAGAGCATCAGCGAGCCGTGGATGGAGGGCTCCCGGAAGGCGGCGGCGGCGCCCCGGTACCTGCCCAGGCAACCGATGTCCACTCTCGAGGGGCGGGGCAGCGGGGCGCTCCGCAGGCTCTGCGCCGTTGGCTCGAGAGAGGCCTTGGGCGCCCGGTTCGCGGCCCCCCGGGGCTGGGCCATGGTCTTGCAGCTGCCGCCGCAGCCGTTCCAGTGTCTAGCGTTCGCTGCCCTTCCCGGGCCCCACCGGGAGAGGAACTGGCGCTGGCGTTGGGGAAGGAAGCGGCTTGAGCAATTGGGTTCGGAGGGAGGGAGCAAAGGAGGGGAGGAAGGAGGAGGGAGCGAGCTAACGGACGGCCCCCGCGAGGGCGGTGGGGCTGTGGAGGGGTGGGCGAGCGCTCCAGCCAAGTCCGCAGAGCAACCCCCGCCCTGGCAGCCCGGGTACCACCGCCACCGCAGCTCCCCCGGGTCGCTGGCAGCCCCGTCCCAAACGGCCAGGTGAGCCCGGCAGCTCCGCCTCCGGCACGGGGTGGGCAGAGGAAGGGCGGGCTGGGAGCGGGCCTGCAGCCATCAGCATCCCAGCTGCTGCTGGGGTGAAGAGGCTCTAGGGCGCCCCCTTCCCGGAGGGCCAAGCTCGGCTTCTAGCCTCGGCTTCTGGGAGCGCGATCCTTGAGCTCTAGGGCGCTCGCTCCCCGCCCCCTTCCTTCACCCTTCCCTCTTATCTCTTCAGGACTCTCCCTGCACTTTGTCCTGGAGCCGCCTTTGTCCCGCGCCTCGCATTCCCTGAGGCAGCCTGGCCACCCCATGTGACTAACTCGTCTACCTTGCCCTTTGTGTGGCCTTGACCTTCCCCGCAGCGTCCCGGGCTGCCCGAGATTCTTACAGAGAAACCCTAGACCAGGGTCCAGGCAGAAACCCTTCCAGGAAACTGAGAAGGGATATTTCCCCGCTGCCTCACGGCTCCCTGCTCCTCTCTCCCCGCCCTTCTCCCCTCATTCGTTTTCCTGCTTTGGCTTGAAGCAGCAGCTACAGGTGAATGTGAACCAGCGCTAAGGAAACGGCCTTCCCTCTCCTCTCCCCATGAGGAACCCGCTGATATATACAAATTCAGAGCTTCCAGGCTTTTAAAAGAGGAGGATAATCTTATCTTTTTCCTCCTAACACTAGTATCCTCTTTGCTCTTCCCTTCCCTCAATAAATGATAGTTCTTGCTTCCTACCCCCACCATATGAAGGAGTGAGCACCAGGGAGCCATAGAAGGTTCTTGAGCCACGGAGGGACACAGCCATGATTAAGGTTGTGCTAGGAAAATGATTCTGGGAGAGGCAGAGGCAGAAAGCCAAGAGACTGTTCCAGCAGTCTAGGCCAGAGGGGATAGGGGCTCAGGCCAAGCCAGCCCACTCCACTGGGCCCAACAGTGGCACCAGTGATGGAAGGCGTCAGAGATTTTTCCTCTTTGGTCCTCAGATATTTGGAACCAGCCCTAAATATCTTAAGCTTTTCTTCATGACAAGCTTATGCATTTTTAATTCATTTTTGAACGTTTACTATGCTGGTTCAGGATCCGAACCCTTGCCCTTGGTGTTATCAACACCCGGCTCTAACCAACTGAATTAATCAGCCAGCCCTATTAACTCTTTTAATCCTCCCAATGACTTCAGGAGCTAAGTATCATTACTATCCCCAGTTTGAAAAGAGGTTAGACCACTCGCTCAAGGTCACCCAGCAGGAAGTGGCAGAACAGGTCTGTGTGACACCATAGCCTTTGTTCTGGCACAGAGGGACTGGCATTCAAACCAGGCTTATCAGCTGCAAATCACTCACACAAACCCTAGATTCCAGCTGAGCAGATGGACTTGTCCTAACCTGAGCATATCTTCATCCTGTCCTCCTCTACCTGGAATGCCCTCCCTCACAGCTTCTGTCTAGTGAAGTTCTCCCTGTCTTTCAAGGTTGGCCTCAGTTTCTACCTTCCCCAGCAAGCCTCCTCTGATTACCCCAGCCCAGAGTGATCCCTCTGGGCTGCAACCCTCTTTCTGCAACCCTCTTTCTACTACTTCTTTGGCACCAGCATAGACTGCCATGTGTTATATTTCTCTCCCCTTGCTCTGACATAACAAACTATAAACTCTTTGAGGACTATGTAATACTAGCTTTGTTCATATAGTAGGTGCGCAGGAAATATTTAACTTGTTCTGGTTTGGCAGCTTGGGGAAATGTGATTTTGTGTGTGTGTGTGTGTGTGTTGGGGAGGTGCGCCCACAGCCAGCACCTCAATGCCCACTCCCACATCCTTCCCTTAGGCTGAATCTGCAGAACATCAAAAGCATCTCATAGATTTGGTCAATTTATTTTTAAAAGAACAGTGATTAAGTGGTTTCTTCACTGAGTAGACTAACCAAAGCCACCTCCAGGCCTTTGCTGACTCCTCCGAGACCAGACCTAAGCCCAGAATGGGCCCCAAGCTTTCAGGTTTTCATTTTCAAAATGAATGCTGACTGACAAGCAGCTACTTCTGCTGCCCTGGAAACTCCCCTCCACAACCCCAACCCCAAATCTGTAAACACCAAACCACACACATGCACACACACTTCCAGAACATGCAAACAGCTGCAGCAATATTTCTTTTAAATCAAAATGCCAGCATGGAGAATGCAGGATGGAAGAATTCTTGGACCATTAATTTTCCTTGCCACTAAGCAGGCAATTCCGTTCCCTATCAGCACTAATAATATCTCTGGTTCCAATTCAAAGACTGCAAAGGCAGCAGCCTGACCAGCGCCACAGACCCATGACACACGTGCGCTTGCTCAACTCTGTTGCCAGAGACCAAAGCCACAGTGCATCCCTAGCAACTCATTTTATCTTCACTTAGCAGGTGCTTTCTCCCCTAGGTCACCAGCTGCACACACCATTCCTCAGAACCACAGCACCTGTCTCTATTTCAGTAGAGGGAGGCTCTGGAATTTGATACCAGGGAGTGGGTTAGAGGGAGTGAAACCCACCTAGAACTAAGATACCAGTCGTCTGAAACATCTGCTGTTCCTCCAAAGGAGTGGGGCAAACCTCTCAAGCCCTTGGAAAGGGCTTCCCAAGAAGTTGGATGTGGGGTAGGTATTTACGTTGCAATTAGTAATACCTGATGTCTTTTCCAAATAGCAGCCCTCCTAATATATTTACGGATTTATTTACAGGTCCTGGACTATTAGAACTAGACTAGATTTTGATGTTTTGTTAGTCTTCATTTTCCAGATGAGGTTTAACTAACTGTCAGAGAGGATATCCGGAGGCAGAGAATCTTAAAGCCGAAATGTTAGGCGTGCCCCGAAAATCAATCTCGATCGAAGAGAGAGCAGCTCCTGTACACCTTTCACCTTTCACCAAAGATTTCCATAGAGGGGAAGAGAGAACAGCTCAGCAATATTACTGGAAGTCAGTGGAGAAGCATAATTCATCTCAAAAGTTTAATTTACATGCAACTTCTCAGGAATATACCCCTTAAGTGACACATGTATCCTTGGCTCTCAATGGTATTTTCCAGTGGAGCTGATAGACTCAGAAAAAATCCACAGGTGCAAAATAGGCAAGAGGGGGAAGTGTGGAATGTGGGAAGTAAAGTCCCTCAAGCTTGCATAACCCTCGGTCATGGAGGGAATGGGAAAATTCTTGAGGTTGCCGATATAAAATGTAAATTTTTTTTCCTCCAAGGACCTATGCTGATATCATCACATGATTCTCAATGAGAGAGAAAACCTTGGGAGAGAAAGCTCCTTTCCCACTTGACTGTGTGGCTGTGAGTGGGTGTGCGAGAGTGGATGTTTGAGTGGTGTGTGTGTGTGTGTGTGTGTGTGTGTGTGTGTGTGTGTACACTGCCAGATGTCACTGTCTCTGGTTGCCGTTTTCCCCTTCCCAAGTGTCAGAGCTTTACTCGAGGAGATCCCATTTTGAATGCCTTTTCCTTAGGCTATGGAACAAGTCATATTTAGTAAACACTTTAAAAATTCTTTCCTAGTACTTTGGAATTACTTTTTTTCCCAGTCCTTCAGTAAAGTCTGATGTTCCCATTAGAAAAAAAAAAAAACAAAAAACGTTACGATCTTATTTTGAGAGCTGGGTAAGCTTGGAATAGTAGAAGGTGGTAGGAGCAAGTTGGCACATATGTGAGCCATGAGACCAGGCCTTCTCAAAATGACTGAGGAGGGCTGGGCGGTTAGCTCAGTTGGTTAGAGCATGGTGCTGACAACACCAAGGTCCAAGGTTCGATCCCTGTACTTGCCAGCTGCCAAAACAAACAGAAAATGATTGAGGAGAAAGGGGGCAGGCAGGAAGCAGAGAGAAATCTTTAGGCCCGAGTGAAAGCAGGAAACCTGCGTAAGACCCTGCGTAAGACTCGGGCTGGAACGGCTTAACTGGAGCCCAGCGGTCAAGCTTGGGCCTTGAAGTGTGACGAGAAGAAAATTTCCATTACACATTTTATTGATAAAAGCATGCCACATCCTGGAAAAGACCTCACGTATTACCGTACGGAGACACACGAGGGCGCTCTAACCACCTCGCGGTTGAGGAAACCAGGAAGGTCGCACAGGTTTCAACCTGGAGGAAAGAAGCATCGCAGGCCTTTTGGTGATGCGAATTCAGGCTTCTACCGTGGAGCAGGCTGCTCATCCTTGGCCCTCAAGTAGCTCCAAGGAAGGAGGTACTAGCACCAGGGCTGCGGTGAGAAGTCCCGGGTGTCACCTTAAAGAGAATGTGAACGATCTGGAGAGAGAAGGAGGCTAGTGAGAAGTACCAAGTGGTTCCTTACTTATTGAACAGGAGTTGGCTTCTGTAATATGGAAGGCTTGGAATAACAGTCTCTGACAGGATTCAAAGTGCTTTCATACTTTTAGTTATCTCTCTGACCCAGGTAGCAAGCCTGAGAGGTATGTAGAGAAGACAGCATTTATATTCGATTCGTGAACACAAGGCTGAGGGAGGTTAAGTGAACTGCCGGAGTCACACAGCTCGGAAGAGGCAGAGCAGGGTTTGTGCTCGTGCCCCTGTGTCGTGCTGTCTTGCGCATCTGGGTACAGCCGGCAGGGAGAGTTCTTGGCAAAATCGTGCAGTAAGTGAATGTTGTTCTTGGTGCCTTCAGCCTCCCATTTCTGACATCCAAGTATCCTGTGCCCCTAATCGCCCAATGCAGTACTTTCTAATAATAATGACAACTGCTGCCTACTGCTTATTGAGCACTTAGGTGACTGGCAGGCCCTGTGCCAAGCATTGAATATGCGTTATCACACACAAATGTTCATAGCAGCACTATTCACAATGGCCAAAAAGTGGAAACAATCCAAATGCCCATCATGACAATATCAATATCCATGAATGCACGAACAAAGAAATTGTGTTTGTTTATACAATGGAATATTATTTGGCCATAAAGAGGAATGAAATATTGACACATGCTACAACAGGGATGAACTTTGAAAACATCATGCTAAGTGAAAGAAGCCAGGCACAAAAGACTCTTCTGATTCCATTTATATGAGATGGCCAGAAGAGGTAAATCCATAGGAAGAGAAAGTAGGTTATTGCTCACTCTGTAGAACGCAGTGCTCACAACACCGAGGTCAAGGATTCGGATCCCTGCTCTGCCAACTACAGAGAGAGAGAGAGAGAAGTAGGTTAGTGGCTGTCAAGGCAGGCATGGGAGGAGGGGGAATGGAGAATGACTACGAATGGTATAGGTTTTTTGGGGGTGATGAAAATGTTCTCTAGGTAGATAGTGGTGATGGCTGCACAAACTTCTGAATACACTAAAAACCACTGAAGTGTACACTTCAAAATGGTGAAGTACATGTACGTGAATTATACCTCAATAAAGGTGTTACCAAAAAAGTGCATTATGTCCCTTAACCTTCACAACAACTCTAAGAGACTAATGAGAGACTGGGCCTAGTAAAGTTAGTGGGCCACGTTTACTCAGCTGGTAAGTGGCAGGGGAACCCGTCCAACTTCTCCTGGTTCCAAGGCTCATACTTTTAACCATTATGTTACCTGCCCCTAATGCATCACTCATATAGAAGATGCTGTAAAAGCCAAGACTGACTGAGGGCTTATTATGTGCCAAGCACTGTGCAAAGCACATTACGTTCATGATGCGTAAGACAAGGCAGATAATGGGTGTGTGTGTGTGTTTGTGTGTGTGTATATATATATGCAAAGACAATTTTAATCCTGTACTTTCCTGCAGTAACATCCATTGCTGACTGTATATGCATTGAAGCTGCGTTTCCCAAGAACTATGAACATTAAGAATCTTTACATGAAGTCACATGTGTTGATACAGGCACATGGACATCTTCTGGCACCAACAAAATACATACATAATACACACACATACCAAATAGTCTTGATGGATAAGTTTGCTTCACTAGGTAATCTTATTTAGTAAAATTCACAGTTAATGCAAAATTTCATTTTTTAATTTACATCTTTAGTACATTTTTTAAGACTTTATTTTTTTAAGACACACACATTTTTTCTAAGACTTTATTTTTTAAAAGTCATTTATTCGATTGTAATTTTCAAGGCAATGAGCAATGGTTTCATGGATTCTAAGTTTCTTAAAGGTGCCTATAGCAATTTAAAATACCACGAGTCTTCAATTTGCAACACCTGACTTAAAACAAAGTTTAAATTCATCTAATCCATTCATTAAAATTGTCACTGTTTCTCTTGTGAGAAAGACATGTTTCAATTGCTATTTCACAGACTATATATTGAGCAAGATGTTTAGTATTTTTAATTGGTTAGTAGAATTTTGCTCAAGTAATTTATAGTCAGAACAACTCTCAGCGTCACTGTTCCACTCATAACAATGATAATAATGAACATCTAAAACGGATTTGAAGTCTGCCCCCACTTGCTAGTACCAAACATGTTTCTAAGTATTCTTGGAAAAGATGATTTTTAAATATATGCATAATATTTTATCACCAAGTGATGCACCATCACTTCTTTAACCATTTCCCAATTGTTCGTTTATATCACTTGCAGTGTTTTGCTATTATGAATAACGTTGTGATGAACACCCTCGTCCATAAGTTTTATGCAAGACTGATTATTACTTTAGAAAAATGTCAACAAAGTGGCGTACTGGGTTAAACAGTGCGCATGGTTTTGAGGCTTTTAATATACTTTACCAAATATTCTCCAGGATAGCTTGAACAACTCCTACCAACAGTATCTTACTGTGCCCACAAAGTGGTCTTTGGTGGTAACAATGAAGCAAATTCAACCACAAATCTATTAGATTTTCACCGATCTCAAAACTATCACCCTGAAGAAGCAAGGAGACACATTACAGGTGAGAAAGCCAAATTCAAAACTTTTTTTAAAACGTCACCCAGCTTTAGATCAGTAAAATAATCAACAGAAATGCTTCCCACAAAAAAGTCTACAGTGTTTTTCCAAAAATCAAATGTTAAAAAAAGAGAAAGATAAAAGTCAGTACCAAATGATCGAAATTTTTTATTTGACTTAATTCTTTTTCATGCAGCAGCATGACAGTCTCCCCCGTTTATTAGACTCTGGCAATAAAAAAAAACAAGCAGCCTTGTGAGGAGCAGCGAAGATGCCAAGGACAAGGGTAGTCTACAGTTTTACTGCAGGAAAAGTATGTATACGTATTTAAAGGCCTCTCTCCCTTTGGCCATATCAACTCTCTGTTCAGATCATTAAATACAGGCAAATTTTTAACATCACTTCTTTACTTCTCCAAGATCTTTGATGCTGCCATCATCCACCTCTGGCCATTTTTCCTGAATGACATCAATTATGTCATCTGTTAGTCTCCCTGAATGATGATTTCATCCTCTTCTGTCACTGAGGCACCATAGGAAAATTGCTGAACAAAAAATCTTTGTGTTTCCTTAAGATCCATTTCAAAAGTTGCAAGACCACACACTCTTGTTGCATATTTCTTTTTTCCTTGGGGAATTTTGGCTATAGTAACCTTTTTGTAGTAGTCTTCTTTATTTGTTTTATTTGACCCCTTCCTTTTTTTTTTTTTTTTTAATTTTATTTTGTCGATATACATTGTGGCTGATTATTGCTCCCCATCACCAATACCTCCCTCCCTTCTCCCTCTCCCCCTCCCCCCCAACAATGTCCTTTCTGTTTGCTTGTCGTATCAACTTCAAGTAATTGTGGTTGTTATATCTTCTTCCCCCACCCCCCCGTTTTGTGTGTGTGTGTGTGTGTGTGTGTGTGTGTGTGTGTGTGTGTGACCCCTTCCACCTCTCTTTTTTCTTTTCCTCTTCTTCCCCTGCTGTTCCTTGACCCTCACTAATTCCTGCTTCTTTTTCGGGTGAATTTTCTATGGTAAGTTTTGCAAACTCATTTGGAAAATTCTTCTCTAACCATTGTCTCCGTTTGTTGGTAATGAACAGACTCTGCAATAAAGGACTCCAAGTGGGTAATCGGCATCTAACTTGGCACTGTTCCTCGGGTCTCCTTTGCAATCAGCCCCACTGTATCCAGAAATGACAGCAGCCATTTCCCAAACCCAGGTGATCGCACAGTCCCCGCCAGCCTCTGCCCCCACCGCGCATGCAACTCCGGCAGATACTATTAAAGCAATGGTCTTTTAACTTTTTTGATCGCACACTCCTATAGCAAAAATATTTTGAGGGGACATTACTCTCTTGTGATTCCTCTGTGCTTTGCCCCCTCGCCGCACATTAAACAATAAATTCCTTATGACTTTTCTTCATATTGAAAAAAATACTTTGAGCTGGTCTTCTCAATATTTGGGTGTTTTGTAATTTCAAAATGATATATGTGTATTACTCTACCAATGTATTATGTACATTATAAAGCATATGCAAAAAGGAAATTTTAAAAGGATGAGACAAAGATGAAATAAAAATATTTTACTTGTTTATTTTTTGAGTATACAAAAATCTTTTTATTTTCTTGCTACCACCTTTAATTAGTATTTCAGGCAAACAGAATATATGTATGTTTTGATTCATAGCTTAAATAAAGCTGGCTCTCATTTTCTGATGTGGCTCTTTTCCCAATCTGAACATTCTTACATTGATTTTTCTCTGCCTTTTAAAAAAATATTTTAAAATAATTTTTAAAAAATTTAAATGCTTATCGTACAAAAACTATTTGGATATTCATTAAAATGTTATTATTAATACATTTTTTTCACAAGAGAATTTGATCGCATGTGCTTCATTTTTTTTAAATCTTGGGTTAACATTAATACAGCTATGTGAAGGTGTGGTTCCAAGTTTAGTTTATTTTAGTACTCAGGTTCAGTGGCTGTCACTGGTAAAAAAAGATGTGTCACAAAGATACACAGCTGCAAACAGAAGAAACATTTCATTGGCTGAGTTTACTACATCATGATTCTCATTTCTCAATTCCACCCACCAATTATGTAAATATTTTTGATGACATTCAGCTGGTAAATGTGCACCTTTCCTGAGGTCAATCATTTGTTCTTGCAAACCAATCAGCAGCTCTTGCTCTTCTGTGTTTGTAACAAATGTGTTCAAAACCCACAAAAACTTTACATTTGAAAGATTTTAAAATGAGCAAGGAATTTTTCTTTCCCATGTTTTTAAGTGTGCAGATATAAAAGGTTTTCTAGGTATGCTACTTACATCATTTTTGGCCACAAAATTACATAACAATGAAAACAAAAACATCCGTTTTCCAAATGTTCTCTGCATGTACTGAGTTTTCTTTCGAAACAGTTACATTCTCACTCATGATTAAAACATCAACTTTACCTTGAAGAACTGGGCTGGGTGTGTTTGTTATATATTTTTTAAAAGTCTGCTGACAACTACAGGACACCACTGAAAAGCCAGTGAATTTGAAACGCATATCCATGTGTGGAAAAAAAAAAAGTGCATCTTTTAGTTTGAAAACTCTTTCAAGGACTTACAAAATCAAGTACTGTAAAGATTTTTACTGTATATCAAAAGTCTTGTTTAATATCGTTAACCATTTTGATGAATTCTATAACACTTTGCACATTGCAGGCTTCAATATCTTTGCTGTAATAGCTCACCAACTCTCTCAATAAACTTACCTTAAAATCCATACCCCCTTTTCTGAAAAAAAATCCTGTCAGAGCAGCACTTCATCAGTGTAGAAATCTGTATTACCAGTTTTTGCACAAGAAATTTTTTTAAAAAACAGTCATTTCATGATCCTATATATCGAACAGCCTAAAACCTCTACAAAAAAACTCCTGGAATTGATAAATGATTTCAGCACAGTAGCAGGATACAAAATCAACACACAAAAATCAGTAGCATTTCTTTTCTCCAATAGTGAACATGCAGAACGAGAAATCAAGAAAGCCTGCCCATTTACAATAGCCACCAAAAAAGTAAAATACTTAGGAAATGAGTTAACCAAGGAGGTGAAAAATCTCTATAATGAGAACTACAAACCACTGCTGAGAGAAATTAGAGAGGATACAAGAAGATGGAAAGATATCCCATGCTCTTGGATTGGAAGAATCAACATAGTGAAAATGTCCACACTACCCAAAGTGATATACAAATTCAATGCAATCCCCATCAAAATTCCAAAGACATTTTTCTCAGAAATGGAAAAAACTATCCAGTCATTTATATGGAACAATAAAAGACCACGCATAGCCAAAGCAATGCTGAGCAAAAAAAATAAAGCTGGAGGCATAACACTACCTGACTTTAAGCTATACTACAAAGCTATAATAACCAAAACAGTATGGTACTGGCATAAAAACAGACACACTGACCAATGGAATAGAATAGAGAATCCAGGAATCAACCCACACACTTACTTCCATCTGATCTTTGACAAAGGCACCAAGCCTATTCACTGGGGAAGGGACTGCCTCTTCAGCAAGTGGTGCTGGGATAACTGGATATCGATATGCAGGAGAATGAAACTAAACCCATACCTCTCACCGTATACTAAAATCAACTCATAATGGATTAAGGATTTAAATATACACCCTGAAACAATAAAACTTCTTAAAGAGAACATAGGAGAAACACTTCAGGAAATAGGACTGGACACAGACTTCATGAACACGACCCTAAAAGCACGGGCAACTAAAGGAAAAATAAACAAATGGGATTATATCAAACTAAAAAGCTTCTGCACAGCCAAATAAACAATTAACAGAGTTAAAAGACAACCAACAGAGTGGGAGAAAATATTTGCAAAATATACATCTGACAAAGGATTAATATCCAGAATATACAAGGAACTCAAACAACTTTACTAGAAGAAAACAAGCAACCCAATTAAAAAATGGGCAAAAGAGCTAAGTAGGCATTTCTCTAAGGAAGATATACAAATGGCCAACAGACATATGAAAAAATGCTCAACATCACTCAGCATCCGGGAAATGCAAATCAAAACCACACTGAGATACCATCTAACCCCAGTTAGGATGGCTAAAATCCAAAAGACTCTGAACGATAAATGCTGGCGAGGTTGCGGAGAAAAAGGAACTCTCATACATTGTTGGTGGGACTGCAAAATGTTGCAGCCTCTATGGAAAATGGTATGGAGGTTCCTCAAACAATTGCAGATAGATCTACCATACAACCCAGCTATCCCACTGTTGGGAATATACTCAGAGGAATGGAAATCATCAAGTCGAAGGTATACCTGTTCCCCAATGTTCATCGCAGCACTCTTTACAATAGCCAAGAGTTGGAACCAGCCCAAATGTCCATCATCAGATGAGTGGATACGGAAAATGTGGTACATCTACACAATGGAATACTACTCAGCTATAAAAACGAATGAAATACTGCCATTTGCAACAACATGGATGGACCTCGAGAGAATTATATTAAGTGAAACAAGTCAGGCACAGAAAGAGAAATATCACATGTTCTCACTTATTGGTGGGAGCTAAAAATTAATATATAAACTCACACACACACACACACACACACACACACACACACAAAACCAGGGGGGGGAAGAAGATATAACAACCACAATTACTTGAAGTTGATATGACAAGCAAACAGAAAGGACATTGTTGGGGGGGAGGGGGGGAGGGAGAAGGGAGGGAGGTCTTGGTGATGGGGAGCAATAATCAGCCACAATGTATATCGAGAAAATAAAATTTAAAAAAAAATAAAATAAAAAAATAAAAAATAAAAAACCAGTCATTTGCTGTCCATAATATATCTTCATCTTTACATCTTTCTTTTAGTAGTCCACAAAGAAGTAGTTCTTTGTGGATTTTATTATTGAAACAGAATCTAGCAAATACAAAGCTGAAAATGTTAGAGATGGTTTATCCAACTGTACAGAAAACTTCCTACTTTATGTCATTTATCCTAATACTTTCGTTTAAATCTTCAGCGGTGTTTTCTAGATGTCTTCCAGGAATATTTGCTGACAAAAACAATGCATTTTAGTTTGTCACCATATTATTTCACATGGATTATTTTGACCATTTCAATCATGATAGGAAAAATAAGTGTTTCCCCAAAGAGATTTGTGAACTTTTGTTTTTTGTTATTAGTAAGAAACTTCAAATGAAGCTTCTAAACATGTATCTTTATGTTCAGTGAGATCTAATAATGTATTATATTGAAAATCACATGATTTTAAACATTGCTGAAAAAATAGTAGAGATTTGTCTTTATGTTTTGGATGCCTGGGTTTTTTATGTAAACTTTAAAAAAATTATGACATACATGCAAATCATAAATGTACAGCTTGACAAATTTTCACAAATGGAACACACCTCTGTAACCAGCACCGAGATCGAGAAATAGAATATCACAGCACCCAGAAGCTTCCTCTGTCACCCCTCCCTATCATTACTCCTCCAGTTCTTATTGCCGTGTAACAAATCATCCCAAAACAATGGCAAAAAATAACCACTGTTTTATGCTCATGGATTCTGGAGGTCAAGAATGCAGATAGGGCCCATGGAGGTGGCTTGCATCTGCTCCATGATGTTTGGCACATTGGCTGAGAAGACATGATGGCTGGGGGTGACTCGACACTGGGGAGTGAAATGTCTTTCTTCACATGTCTGTCATTTGATGATGGCTGCTGGCCAGAACACTTATAGGTGGCCTCTCCATGTATTTATGATCTAGCTTTGTAAGTCAGGCAACTGTCTTAGTCCACTTCTGTTGCTTATAACAAAATAGCTGGAACTGGATAATTTATAAGAAAATGAAATTTATTGCTTACAGTTTTGGAGGCAGGGAAGTCCAAGGTCCAGGGAATACATCTGGTGAGGTGACGCTACAGCAATGCAGGGTCTCACATGGCAGAAAATGGTGGAGCACAGAGAGACAGACAGACTCTTTGTACTCCCCTTTTAAAGCCCTCAGAACCACGCCTCCGACCACCATTATTAATCCATTCACTACAGCACGGTCCTACAATCTAATCTCACCTCTTCAAGGTCCCACCTTTCGATTACCATAATAGGATTTCCCATCCTCAACAGTTACAGTGGGGATTAAGTTTTGGGGAGACATTCAACCCAAGGCAGCAACATCAGTTCTACTTTACTCTGTTGGATGCTAGATTCAAGGGAAGGAGACATAAACTCCTCCTCTCAAAAGGAGCATCAAAGAATTTGCAGACATGTTTCGAAACTGCTGCAAAAAGTAACCAACATCTTGAATTCTATCACCATACTTTGCTAAGCATCCGTTTTGTAGATGCTTAGATTTTGAAGATCTTGCTAATTCTGATGGCTTTGTACTATTATTAGCTAATCTCTCAAGGCAAAGTATGCACTTAAAGTGAGTTTATTATTAACAGTAGTGGATGTAAATCATACTTTCAGTAGCTTTCTTGATATTTTCTTTCTTTTTCTATTTTGGCTGATTTCTTATCAGAACCAATTTGTTCATTGTTATTTTTACTTTGTACTGGGGCTGATGAAGAGCTCATGCTAGGAATGGGACGTGCATGAATTTTGTCATTTTCCTCTTGCCCACTTGTGTTCTTCATATTATCTTCATTCTGACTGTGGTTTGTTTGTAGAAATCTTTTCAAGCCACTTTTCCGTTTAAGGAGGATTGGTTTAGTTAAAACCAGATGATATAATTTGTAAATTCACAGCCCAACATAGAAATTGCAGAACTTTGGAAGAGGCTAAAAATAAAATGAAAGAGTACAGGCATCACCACGAACCCTTCCGTGTTGTGGGATTTCTGTTCTTCCAGGATATCCATCAGTGACCATCTTACAAATGGGCAAAGCCATTTCAACACATGTGTTGTGTATGTTAGTTTAATCTCTTTTATATTTTTGTTACCAAATACATTTAAATAGAAATTCTAATATTTTCTTTCCAGGCCTCAATGAATCATCTTGCACATCACATTTTGGAGACAATTCATTCATTGCATTGGTCCCATTTTACAGTAAGAACTGAAGCACTGAAAGGTAAAGAAACTTAATCGAGGATTCATAGCTAGTATGTGATTGAGCCAGTATTCAAACAAGTCTGTTTGACTCCAATGCCCATGCTCCTCTTGTTATAACAAAAGATTCTTGCTGTGTATTAGTCCGTTTCTGTTGCTTATAACAAAATCTCTGGAACTGAATAATTTATAAAGAAAATGAAATTTATTGCTTTCAGTTTCTGAGCTTGGGAAGTCCAAAGTCCAGTGAACACAGCTGATGAGGGTCTTGGTGGTAGTGATAGTGACCCAAGGGTCTCACATGGCAGAAATGGTGGAACAGAGACTAACCTCCTCATTCACACTCCTTTTAAAGCCCTCCAAACCATGCCCCTGACCACCTTTATTAATCCATTCACTATGGCATGGTCCTACAATCAAATCACCTTTTCAAGGCCCCACCTTTCAATTATCGTAATAGGATTGCCCACCCTCAACAGTTACAGTGGGGATTAAGCCTCAGTGAAGTTGGGGGAGCATCTAATTTACAACAGGCTGGGTCAGCAACACATCCTTTTTGGTTTTAGACATCAGAATAGAGGAAGATTGCTGAATCTTCTTCTCTCAGTTAGGGGCACCTTTCTCTCAGGGTTGTCTATGGCAAAGTATAGTTTAGGATTAGAGGGAGGATGTGGGCATAATTGGAATCTAACTACCAGTCATCAAGCCCTTACTATGTATAAGACACGAAGCTAAGCACTGAATCACCTCACAGCCCTATGAGATAGCTACTAGTGTTATCGCCATTCTACAGATGACAAAACGGTGCTTCTGGGAAGTAACTTAACCAACATTATGCAGCTAGTAGGTGGCCATGGTGGCATTCCAAGCCAAAAATGGAATGACTCCTAAACCTGGGCTCTTAACCAATACATGGTACTGCCTCTAATCCATCTGCCCCACAGACAATATTGTAGTAAGTGCACAGTAAGAGCTAGCAATGTGCCAGACACTGTGCTAAGTGCTTTCCATGTATTGCATCTCATTGGATGCTCACAACAACCTTGCAAGAAAGGTGCTATTAGATACTATCCTCATTTTATAAATGCAGGAACTAAGACTCAGAGAGGTTAAATAACTTGTCCAAGGTCACATGACTGTAAGCAAGTGGCAGATCTTCTAGTGGTCTGGCATCCCTTCCATCGTTGCTTTGGGCAGGGAATGGAAAGAATCTCAATAGAGCCAGCCTTTCTTAGGGAGCCCACTGTCCATGCTGTCAGTATCTCCTCACAGAGCAGATGGAGCCCAGAGAGGCCTAGAACAGTGTGGGCTGTGGACTGGTTACAGTCCAACAAGATAAGAAAAGAAATGGAGAATTTAGAAACATTTATAGAAATTTGATGTTGCTGTGTCCTCCAAGCACGTGATCAATTTCTAGTGATTCTCTTTTTTAAAAATTTGCAAAAGTATCTGTCCATGACAGATTGGAAATTAAAAAAATAAAAATAAATAAGTGGTCTTTTACCGTAAATAGTTTGAGAAGCACTGGTACAGACAAATCTTGTCCACTATCCATGTCCATGGTCTGTCAGTATTATTTTGTTTTCTGTAGGATCTGAACCCGTGGCCGTGGTGTTATCAGCACTGCACTCTCCCAAGAGAGCCACGGACCGGCCCGTGGTCTGTCGTTTTGAGAGCAGGAGTGGTCAACTCCAAGCCAGAGGAGTGGTGAGCTGCCAGCAAACAGTTGCTAAAGGATTATGGGAGCAATTTGATTCACCCCAAGTTGAACCTGATGCTGAGGGTTTGTGAAAGACAATGAGGTCTGATCTTTTTACTCTTGGTAAGTTTCCAAGAAGAATGAGGCAACTGGCTTTAAATGATGATGGTGTCGACTTTAAAGATCCAGCAATACTTTCATCTCAAGGGGTCTCTCAGTAGTGCTCCAACTGACTGCCCAGCAACAGACGGCATCAATGTGCTGCCCTCTAGATCAGAGATGCCACTGCTGTCCTCGTTTTCTTTCTTTTTTTTAAAATTAATATTATTTTTTTACATTCTAGGATGTTACAGAACAGTTGGGATGGAGGGGGAGAGGGGAAAGGGGAAGGAAATGGGATGGAAGGAGGAGGAAGGAGGAGGGGTCAGATTGAGGCCTGTGGCACCCCCCTCATTCCCACAGGGGAGACCAGGGGGCTTCCAGTGGTGGCTTGGTTATTGCCAGGCTGGGTGCAGATGTCAGAGAGATGTGGCAAAAGCCCTTGTCTCCCACCACCCCAGCTCGGGAACCTGGGTCCCTTCTTGCTGCAGCTTGGTGGTTGTCACTGGGCTGGTTGTACATGTCAGGAGGGCATGGCCGAGGCCCTTGGCCCCCCACCACCCTGGCTCAGGAGAGCCTGGAGCACTTCCTGTGGCAGCTTGTGGTCAATGCTGGGGTGATCGCGCATGTCAGAGGGTGTGGCCAAGGTCCGAGGCTCCCACCCTTCGGCTGGTTGTGAGTGTCAGGGGCATTGCTGAGGCCCCTGGCCCTCCCTGCTTTATGGCTTGGTAGCCCGGGGACTTCCTGTCCTTCTAGGTGTTATAGGTGTTCTTTGGTGAAATGAGACCTTTACTAGTTAAAATCAAACTTTGTCTCTGGTTGTGGGTATTTTGTTTTTTCTTCCAGTTCCATGTTGGATTATTTGCTGTTCCCACCACTTAAACTCTGTGCTGGAACCAATTTGTTGTCATTTGGTTACTTCTAAAATGGGGGAACTTCCTGTGGGGACCAGTACTTGAGCTGTGTGGTTGAATGGAATTGCTGTTTTGCTGCTGACTCCCTGGGGAAGGCTTTTTGTGTAGCTCAGGTTTTAATAGTTGACTTTATTGGTACTTCTGGCTCTCCAGAGACCTGGTGCACTTGGGTTGTGTAGAAAGTCTGATCTGGACCTAATCTTTTCATCAAACTGCACCTCATGTAGTTCTATATTCCTGACCAGTCTCCTCTGAGTGGTCCTTCACTGATTGGGATGCAGATCAGCTGTCCTTGCTGTGTCCCAGTGTTCCCCTGGTGGGCCTGTCTCCCCCACCACTTGTGCTGCAAACACTTCCCATGGGATGGGCCATGCTCCAGTCCCTTGTGATGACTCACCAGCCTCTGAGTGGCTCCTTTTTTCAGTTATTGTGGCTCCTAGCTCCTATGTGGGTCCACGGGAACCCTATTAGTGATCTTGCTGGCCTGGGGGCCACCAAGGCCCTCATCTCCCCTGCTGCCTCCAAGCAACTCCATCCAAAGGGCACAGCTACAGCTTTTACCGGCTCCCGCTCTGAGCACTCAGCAGCTCCAGCCTGGAAGTAGCCAGGACTCCAAACAGTTGGAGAGGTTCTTTCTTTCTGTCATCATGGCTTCTCCTGCCTTCATGCACTCAGTAGGTTTCTTGTCCTCTTCCCTTGAGCTCTAGAAGCCTCTGCTTGGCTGTTATTGCTTTTTTATAGTTGTAAATTGGTTGATTTGTGAGAGAGAGTGATGCTGGGGACTGTCTATCCTGCCATCTTGACTGGAAGTTCTGTCCTCAGTTTCAGTAGGCATTGCCGTCTCTCCAGATACAGCCAGACATGACCCAGTTAACTGCTGTGGGACAGGACAGACAGTAAGGAACTGGGAACTAGAACTAGATTGTAAAGTGAGTTTTAGGAGGCCAAGGGTCTAGGAAGGTGACCAGACCAGACTCCAGTTTTTCCCTTCCACCTTCTGCCAGTGCAAATGCTCCCTATCCCAGCCCTGCTTCCTCCAAGCAGCTCTCCTTGACTAATTCTAATCACTTTTCCCTCCACAGCATCCTTGTAGTCTATACCACCCAACCTAACACTTTATCATGTACTACCCTGGATGGTTCTCAAATTGCTTATGTCTCAATTCCCCATCTAGGTTAAAGGTCCCAAAAGCAAGCACAAGAGAAAAGGCAAGGGTTTAGCAACCAGAACTAAAGCATGATGGGGTGGGGGTGAGGCTAGGCCTCAGGGGCAAGGGGGCTGCCTAGTCATCAGAACCGGGGCCTGAAGTCACAGCTAGGCAGTCATAAAGGTGACCTGAGGTAGAGTCCCAGAGTGCTGAGCTGGAGTTGCTGATGTCCCTCTGGCTGACAGCCTGTGGCAGGGCTGAGCTTGAAGCTAAGGGTTGGTTGATCCTCCAAAAGTGGCTCCAGTGTGGAGGAGGGAGTAGCGAGTCTGAGGTCCAGGCAGGACCTCAGGCCACATTGTTCCTTAGCCTGGCATTCAAAGCCCGTGACAATCTGACCCCATCGTGATGATGACAGCTAATACCTGGTGAGCATCTCCTGCGTGCCAGCCACTGCTCCAAGTTTACATGTATTAATTCATTGAATCCTCAAAATAACCTTCTGAGTAAGTTCCTTCATTACCCCATTTTACAGATGAGAAAATTGAGGCACAGAAAAGTTAAGAGATTAAGTGACTTGCCCAAGATTGCACAGTGAGCATGTGGTGAAATCGGGATTCAAACCCAGGCAATGTGGTTCAGTGGTCAGGTGTTTAGCCAATAGCCTATACTCTGAAACATTTGCCTTGTGATAGGGGCTTGCAATGCCTAAACCCAAAGGAGTGGCTCTTTTTCCTTCTTTTTTTTTTTTTTTTTTTTTTTTTTTTCTCGTGACCGGCGCTCAGCCAGGGAGTGCACCGGTCATTCCTATATAGGATCCGAACCCGCGGTGGGAGCGTCGCCGTGCAAAGGAGTGGCTCTAATGGCAGGAATCTCAGTCATGGGGGAGCCCAACAGGGACAGACTCTGCCATCCAAGCTTTAGGTTCCACAGTGGCTTCTCAGTGAGACCATACCTGCCTCGTGTGTAAAATAAATGAGGGAAGATGGCCCTCTAACTGGACTTGTGGCATCTTTCTAAATGACCCAAGGCCTCCAGGCTGGTGTTGTCAATTGTTAGCCTCCACGTTTGAGTGGCCCTTGTATGTCTGAGTTCACTTGAATGTCGTTCTGACTTAAAAGGGGCAGAATCTGGTGAGATCTCAACTTGAGGCATGTTGGTTGTATTTTTATTGTACTTCCTTGTCATCTGGAGATCAAGAAATAGGGCCTGTACCTTTACTGGCAATGAGTCTGTCATTGTCACCTGTGCATTCTGTGGTCTTGGGGAAGTTACATCCCATTTCTGTTTTCATCTATCAGTTAGGGAAGGTGTGGGCAGTCCCTCATAACTGGTTTACTAAGAGCACAATCCCTTTGATATGCTGTGGGTTTGGTGCAGGTTAGTAGGGCAGACAAGGTGGACTTCAAGGTGAGCATGAGTTCTCAAGAGAAGATACTGTCCATGGGTCAGCTCTTCCAGTGGGTGGCTAGTGGCACCCACAAACAGCAGGGAGGGGTAGAGAGCATTGCAACTGGTCCCAGTGCCATTGCTAATGGCTTTGCATGCTGTCTCTGGCATGCGCACCATACGTTGCCAATCCCTCAAAGAAAAACAGCTCTACCTGGCCTTGCCAGTACAGTTGAGGGGTCAGGGCCAACTGCCTGCTGGGTTTTCTAAACCCTGAAGCTTACAGCTCAGCATTACCTACCATGGGATGGTTCCTGCTCTTTTGGAAGTTTGGCTGTTCCCTTAAAGCTCAAGGAGGAATCAGCCTACCCCAGCTCGGCCACCGGTTCTAGTTGGCCAGCTGGCATCATCAGCAGTTCTGTTCCTAGGGTCTCCTGGCAGCCAGTTTGGCAAGAGCGATCTGGGAAGAATAGTCACTCGATGTGTTTCCTGTCTGCCAGACACTCAGAGCTGCTGGGAATCCACGCAGATGCAATGACTCGACATGGTTTCATTCATCGAGATCCAGAGGGAGGACATACTCCTTCCAAAGACTGATAGGGCCCACATGCTCGATCTAGCAAGCTGGGCAGGTTTCACACTCCACACATTTCAAAGTATAATTAAACATCGGGGCTGCCTCATGCATCTGCTTCTGTGCTCAGATAACACTTGTTTCTCAGGGCTCCAGGGGACTGAGGATTTTGCAAAGGAACAAAACAGACCAAACTCATATGCAAACTATTCATATTTATGAGGAAAAAATGAGTAAGTCACCAGATTGATGAGGCTTCATTACCAAGACAGGAATTTGATTCCAGGCTGCAGGAATGGCAGCACGGCATCCAGAGCAAAGGGGCAGGGGCATAAGAAACCAGCTCTGCAAGGGACTGGCTGGGCTCCACCTGGAATGTTGTGCTCAGTTCTTGGAGCCTATCTGTAGGCCTGACCAGGAGTGAAGGGACTCCTGATGAGAAATTATTGAAAGCATTGGGAATGTTTAGCTGGAGAAGGAAAAGGTTCACGGGGAACATGACAGCTGCCTTTAAAAAACTGAATGGCTGGTCTGTGGGAGTGTGGGCTTTGGACTCAGGAGCCCCCAACTGAATTAATTGCTCCACAACTTACTAGGCCTGCTCCTGTGTGTAAGTCATTTAATCTCCCTGAGCCTCAGTTTTTTTTACGGGTGCAATGCAGAGGATAATACCTATCTCATTGTGTGTTGTGAGAATCAAGTGAGAGGGGGCCTATAAAAGAGTGCTTGAAATCTGGAGAACACTTGGCAATTAATATTACCATGAGTCTCTGTGGTCCTGGAACACAGAGCCTAGGCCAGTGGATGAAATTGAAAGAGACAGATTTTGGCGCACTACCATTAAGAAGAGCTACCTAACCTTTATAGGGGTTTTAAAATGCAAATGGCTGCTTTGGGAAGTAGTAAGTTCATCATCACTGAAGATGTTCAAGCAGAGGCTGGACCAGTATTTTCTGGAAAACTGCATGGGGGAATTCCTGCATATGTAGGAAGATTAGGGGCATCACTTCTAAGGGCTTTTCCAACCTTTAGGGTTGAAGATCCTATACTGACTTTCTGCAAAGTCCTGTTACTATAATGAACTGTCCATGCTCCACTGCTGCATTCAGTTCCATCCCTTCTCACCTACCCAAAGACCTTGCTCCAGCAGTTGTCCCCTGCTATGGTCTGAATGTGTCCCCACAAAATTCACGTGTTGAAACTTAATTCCCAGTGTGATAGTATTAAGAGGTGAGGCTTTTAGGAGGTGATTAAGTCGTGAGGATGAAGCACTAGCGATTGGGACTGGTGACCATATAAGAGATATTGACAAGAGCTCCCTAGCCCCCTTGGCCCCTTCCACCATGTGAGGACACAGAGAAGGTGCCATCTATGAGCAACAGGCCCTCACCAGACACTGATTCTGCTGCCACCTTGATCTTGGACTTCCCAACTTCCAGAACTGTGAGCAATAAATTTCTGTTGTTTATAAATTACCCAGTCTAGGGTGTTTTGTTATAGCAGCAGAAATGGACTAAGACATCTCCTCTCTCCTGCATCAGTAATGTTTCTCTCTCTGTTGGACCCTTCTATTAGCACACAAATATACTGTTTATTCTCCAATTGAAAAAAAAAAAAAAAGGTTTCCTCTAGCTATTGCCCCATCTCTCTCCTTCCCTTTTTCTAAACTGTTCAAAAGAGTTATCTGCACTTGCTGCCTCCTGTCTTTCTCCTCCAACCCTCTCTGTCACATACTCCAGTCAGGCTTTTGTCCCCACTATTTATCAGAGTTATTCTTCTTAAGATCATCAACAACTTACATGCTGCCAAATCCAGTGATCAATTTTCTCCATTCTCTCCTGACTTGTCACATCTATGTAATTGATAAAGTTGACCTCTCCCTGCTTCTCCAAGACAGCACACTCTCCTGGCTTTCCTTCTATCTCTTAGTCTCCTTGGTGGGTTCCTTCTCATCTCCTGACTTCTAAATGGTGGGGTGCCCCAGGGCTGTGTCCTCAGACCTCTTTTCTTTCCTAGTGTTTCCTAGTGGTCTCATCCACTCCTGGCTTATATACTGGACATGGTTCTTGCCTCTGGACGACTCCCCATATCTCCAGGTGAACTGCAGACTGGTATAACCAATGGCCTCCTTGATATCCCCACCTGGGTGCCTAATAGCCATGTCACATTTAAGGGGCTCAACACCAAATCCCTGATATTGAAACCTGCTCCTCCCACGATCTTCATCGATTCAGAAATGGTTACTCCATACTTTAAGTCACTCAGACCAAGAACCTTAGGATCATCTCATACCTCCCATCCAATTCATCAGCAAAACATGTTAGCTCTATCTTCAATATGGACTCAGAACCCAACCACTTCTGACCTCCTCCACTAGTCTTACACTGATCCAAGCCACCATTATCTCACACCTGAGTTACTCCAGAGTTTCCCAACTGGACTCCCTGATTTCACTGTGCAGACACTAAGGTCTAGTCTCAACACACCAGCTAGGGGGTCCTGTTAAAACATGAATCAGATCGGGCCGGCCCGTGGCTCACTTGGGAGAGTGTGGTGCTGATAACACCAAGGCCCCGGGTTCGGATCCCATATAGGGATGGCCTGTTAGCTCACTGGGTGAGCGTGGTGCTGACAGCACCAAGTCAAGGGTTAAGATCCCCTTACCGGTCATCTTTAAAAACAAAAACAAAAAAACCTGAATCAGATCATGTCACTTCTCTGCTCAGAACTGTCCAATGGCTCCATCTTACTCAAAGCAAAAGCTGAAGTCCTCATCTCTAACTACCTCCCCCTCACTCACTGTGCTCCAGGCATTGGCTAACCTCCTTGCTATTCTTCCAACATGCCAGGCAAGCTCCCGTCTAGAATGCTCTTTCCCCAGATATCTGGTTGGCTCGCTCCCTCACCTTGTGCAGGTCTTCTTGGTGAGGCCTTCCTTGACCATCCTACTTAAAATCACAACTCCCCTGCCATCCCCTCTCTCACTTGCCCTTCCCTGCTTTATCTTTCTCCTTAGAACTCATCCCCACTCATCATACTATATGTTTTACTCACTTATTTTGTTCATTATTGAATGTAAGCTCCCTGAGGGCAGGGATTTTTGTCTGTGTTGTTCACTGAGGCCTCTCCAGCTCCTAGAACAGTGCCAGGCACAGGATGGGTGCTCAGTCAATGTTCATCTCCCAGACAGACTGGTAAGTGACAAATGCAAGTTGCAGAACAGCAATAGTGTGATTTAATGTGTTAGAGAACTCACACGAAGCTCCCCTCTATATCTGTATATATACGTGCATATGGATGTGAATGCATGGAATAGGGTCCCAAGGGTCACAACGAAGCCGTAGCAGTGGGAATGGGGGAGGGGTGCCAAAGGAGACTTTAGTCATATCTGTAATGTTTTCATTTTGTCCAAGGAAAATGTATTCCTGTATTGCTTTTGTAGCATTTAAAAGAAGTAAATCATCATGTTGAAGGAATACCTGCACTCCCATGTTCATCGCAGCTGTGTTTACAATAGCCAAGACATAGAACCAACCTAAATGTCCATCAGTGGATGATTGGATAAGGAAACTGTGGTATATATTCACCATAGAATACTACTCTGCCATAAAAAAGAATGAAATACTCCCATTTGCAGCAACATGGATGAACCTGGAGAAACTTATGTTGAGTGAAATAAGCAAAGCACAGAGGGATAAATTCCACATGTGCTCACTCATATGTGGGAGCTAAGAGAGAAAGAAGGAAGGAAAGAAAGACCACAATAGTGCATTGGTCTTGCAGAGGGAGAGAAAATTCTATGGGCTACAAAGTGGAGTAGGGGGAAGGGCGGAGGGGGAAGGAGGTTGGGGATAATTGGGTGGGGGATACAGGGTACAAATGCAATTTGTGATAAGGGGTATACAGCCAGTGTGAATCTGGCCCCCACATCATGGGGACGAGTGGTGACAATCAGCTTTGTATCTCATGAATATTCATAACCAATAAAAAATAAATAAAAATAAATAAAATAAAATAATTTTTTAAAAGAAATAAAAATCAATCAATTAAAAAATGTATGTTGGGGGGAGGGAGAGGGGGATGGGGAGAGATTGGACAAGGGGCATAAAGAATAATTACGATTTGTAATAATATATATGCTAGTAATATTGATTTGATCAACATATCTCAATGTTGAACCCCCAAAATATGTATAATCAATTTTGATTCAAGAAATTTTTTTTAAAAATTGCAATTTTTCTTTAAATCAATGTTCAATGTTTACATTAGGATAATTATGCAAACACTGTTCACAGCTGGTCCATGTACTGAATTATGCTTTATTTCTTTTCATGTACAACCTTTTGTTCTCCCCAGAGTTGATAATTACCTCGGTTTCTTTTTTTTTAATTTGCTTATTATCTGTTTCTATTACTATATCCCAAAACTTATTACAGAAGAATAAATTTCATCTCAATATATTAAAAATATAAAAATATAATATAAAAAAATTAAAATTGTATGTTGTGACAATTTCTGGAAAGTGAGCAGAAAAAGTTTGAAGGACTCAGTAAGTGCTAAAAGCCATTCTTAGGGCTGGGGTCTGCCGGTAGGAGTCCCCCGCACCCCCATCCCCCAGCACATCAGATGCCTGTGCCGCATCTACTCTGTGTCAGGCACTGTTCGGAGAGCTGGGGATATAGCAGTGAGGGAACACTTTTCCTTGTGAGTTGACTTTCTGCTAGGGGAGCCAGAGCCCTCCAGCTGCTCAGTCAGGCCTCTGTACTTAGAAGGTCTGGATTCTGCAGCTGCAGGCATAGTGTCCCTGAGGGTTGATATCCAGGCCCGGGCTGTCTCAGGTCACGTAAACTTGTCCTGGGAATCCTTCCTTCTAGAGACTGGAACAAGCCACCTCCTTCTCACTTGGTTAGGGTTGGGAGATGGACTATCACTGATCAGAGTTAACATATGTTGAAACTGCAGGGAGTCTTTCTCTGCCATTCCCCACCCCCCCCAGCCCCCAGGCCCCCTAGGCCTACTCTGCAGAGCCTGAAGACACCAGATCCAAGATATTCCTTCACCTCTTGTTATCTTCAGTTGGGCCACGGCTGCCCATGAACAGGCTCTCTGACTTCTCTCCAGCTGTCTTGGCTGGAGGCCTGGAAGTGGAATTTCTCTGTTCAGTTCACTGTCATAAGGGACAGGTTCATGCACTATTTTCTGCAGAGCCTGGACTGTCCTCCCCCATCTTGTCACTTCCCTCCTTCAAGCCAGTGCCTCAAAATGCCACCCTGTGCAGTGCCTCTTGATGGAGCCCAATGAAAAGCCTTTAGCAAAGCTGCTGGGGGTGGGGAGGAGGGTTATGTCCTGGTCCTCTTTCTCCCACCAGCCTGGGCAGCCCCCAGCCTAGGCCTTGCCCATGTGCTGCATATCCTCAGGCTGCCTGCTGGCAGCAATGGGCTCCCATCACTGTCCCTTAGCTCAGTGCAGAGTTGCCCCTCCAGTTAGTAGAGCTGGTTTAAAAGCCCAACCTCCTTGTACCACACCCTCTGTCTGGGGAACTGTGGGTCCCAGGCTTGCTGCTCCTGACTTCCTGTTAGTGTGAAGAGAACCCTAACAGGGCCTGTGTATCTGCAGGGCGGGTCCTAGTGGTTAAGGACACAGGCTCTGGAGCCACCTGCTTGGGTTGAATTTTCGGCTTTACTACCTGGAGGACCCTGGGCAACTTGCAAAAACTGCCCTCTGCCTCAGGTTGCACAAATGAGAGTCCTCATTTGGAGAAGGGGAGTGATAATATTAATAATACCTACTTTACAGGGTTGTGGTGACAATTAAATGGGTTAGTTATTGCCTGTAAAAGCTCTTAGAAAAATGTCTGGCACATAGTAGGTACTCAATACAAGAAGGCTGTTATTTTCACTACTATTAATACCATATTTTATCTCATTTAATGATTATAACAGCCCTGCGGGAGAGAATGAACAGAATGGGCTTTGGAGTCAGACAGACCTGGTTTGAATCCATGCTTGGAGAATTAACTATGTGACCTGTGTAAGGTACTTTACTTCTCTGTGCCTCGGCTTCCTCATCTATGGCGTGGATGCCATAATAATTACACCTGCCTGTAGGACTGTCCTAAGAACGAAAGGAGCTCTTCCAAAGACGGCACATAGCACAGTGCCTGGCACATGCCAAGCCTCGGTTAATGGGAGCTTGGGTTTGTTTTGTTTTATGATCCTGATTCAACTGTGACCTACCTGGCCGGCCTTGAGTTTACCTGTCCCTCTCCCTGGAGATTGCTTTCTTCAGCTGCCATACAGGGAGCTGTCTCCAGCCTTCCACTCCTGCAGATGGAGCCACTTAGCCTCCTCACTCCGCTTGGATCCCACCTGATGGTCTGTGACAGGTGCCCCGCTGAGGAGCTGCTGGCCCCGCGCATTCTCTGGTCCCTTTCTTAGCTTCTGGACACCTCAGCTCCCCCAGGGATGGGACTTCAGTGTTCCTAGTCTTGACTTTGGTGGCTAAACAGTAAATATCAGGTTTAGTTGTTCCCAAGTTGTTGAGATGGCACGAGTCTGGCCACGTCAGCCTGCAGCCCGAGCTCCCAGGTGAGGAGGACGCTGTAGCACAAATCACCACTGTGCCTCCCTGACCATTTCCAGGCCTGAAAGTGACATTTCTCTGTTCAGTTCACTGTCACAAAAGACAGGTTCATGTGCTGTTTTCACCAGAGTCTGGACTGCCCTCCCACCCATTCCTGCCACTCAGCCCAGCTTGTCACTTCCCTCCTTCATCAGCACCTCAAACTGCCACCCTGATGCAGCCTCATGGAGACAGCCACTGCCCCTGCCCAACAGCTGCACCGAGGATTCTAGTGCTTCTCGCAGCAGCCCTTGTCCATGGTTCTGTCTCTCCTGGCTCCATCGTCTTCTCTGGGGCAGAGGCACACAGCCTGAGCCTGTGGGACCCCATGCCCTTACAGTGCCCTTCGCAGGGCTCTCGGCTTTAGTGGGTCTTCTCTATGAGCCTGGGTGGCTGCCACCTGGCTGACTCTGAAGCTGACTCTGGGGATGGAGTCCTGCCAAGGGCTGGCCTGGATCACTGTTGCCAGAGGAGCAGCTGCCACCCCCCATAGAGACAATGGTTTCTGTACTCACTAGTGGGCATGCCTCAGGAATTTGCTGCCCCCACTCCTTGCGTGTGGAAGGCTGGCTACAACGGGCAGCCAACGAGAGGGGGAAAGACCTTGTTGTGACTGGAGTCCTAGGTCTGCCAGTCACTGGCTGTGTGGCCTTGGGCAATCACCTAACCTGTCTGAGCCTCCATTTTCTCATCTGATAAATGGACACGAAAAGAATTACTTTATTATCTCACCAGCCTTCTGTGAGGATCACACGAGATGGTGGATGTGAACACTCTTGGTAAGCACACTGGTGACGAGGGCTGCTGCTGCGGGGTGTGGGTGCAGCATTTCAACTAAGACACAAAATGCTGATTTATGTTTGTGGGGGCAGATACAATTCGCCATAGACTCTCCTCTGAAGTACTCAAGGACTTTGCTTGAACAAGTGTCCTCTCCTGTTCCTGCATCATTAATCCCCCACCCCCACCACCAAGAATTGCCATCCACATTCAAGCATATCGTAATGTTTCCTCTCTTTAAAAACTACAACCTTCTTTGCTCAGTATCCCCGTCCCACCACCCCATTGCTCTTCCCTCCTTTGCAGCAAGACTGCTGGAATTCAAGTTATCTTTTCTGGCACTATCTACTTCTTCACCTCTCATTGTCTCTTGAACACATTCCAATAAAATTCACACCCCGCCAAGCCTCAGAATCTGCACGTGCCAAGGCAGGACAGGCTGCATAATTTGGGGGGTCCAGTGCAAAGTGAAAATGTGGGGACCATTGTTCAAATGTGTATTTGTTTCCTAGAGTTATCATAACAAATTCCCACAAACTGAGTGGCTTAAAATAACAGCGATTTATTCTCTCACAGTTCTGGAGGTCAGAAGCCCTCAGATCAAGGTGTCGGCAGGGTGCATTCCTTCTGGAGGCTCTGAGAGAATCTGTTCCAGCCTCGCTCCCAGCTTCTGGTGGCTGCAGGCAATCCTTGGTGCTCCTCAGCATGTAGACACATCACTCCAATCTCTGCCTCCGTCTTCACGTTACCTTCTCTGTGTCTTTTCCCCTTCTCTTATTAGGACTCCTGACATTGGATTCAGGGCCCACCCTAATCCAATATGATCTGATTTCAAGATTTTTATCTTAATTACATCTACTAAGACCCTTTTTCCAAATAAGGTCACATTCTGAGTGGACATATCTTTTGGGGGAGGGTCCATTTTCAACTCATTGCAAAAAGTCATTAAGAACTTTGAGACTGTCACAGAAGAGGATTAGACCAATTGGAGAACCCTGCTGAGAGCAGCGCCCTGACCAACTGCATGGGTCACATGCCCACGGAGCCAGAGTGTGTCAAGGTCATCCATGTCCTCCCTTCCTGCTGTCAAATCCAGTGGGGGCTTCTGAGTCCTCATCTTACTGGGCCTCTGGGCAGCATTACACATGGTTAATCACTCTGTCCTCCTTGAAACTCTTGCTTCCTTTGGTTCTGGGACACCTGGCTCTCCTGGTTTTCCTTTGATCTCTCTAGCGGGGCAGTCAGTTCTCAGTGCCTTGTGCTTGCTCCTGCGGGCTCCATCCTCTAGAGGATGTGGAAGAGCATCCTCCTCTGGAGGCTGGAGAGCCACAGGGCTCGGGCCTTGCACCGCTTCTCTCCGTGCACTCACTCCCTTGAGGGTCTCATCCGGTCTCAGGCCTTTAAATGCCCCCTCTGCACAGACAGCTGCTGCTCTGGCCCCTCTTGTGAGCTCTGGACACACAGGGCCAGCTGCCTCCTCGGCAGCTCCCCTTGGAGGTCTAATAGGCTTCTTAAACTTAGCATATCCACACCAAAGTCCTGTCAGTGGCTTGGGTGAAAACTTTTGAGTCATCCTAATTCCTGTCTTTCCTCTCACATCCCAAAATGCAGTCTCAGCAAACACTTCCCATCCCACGTAGAGTGAGTGAGATCTCCGCTCCTTGCCATGGCCCGCAAGGTCCCACATGAAGACATGACCGAGTCCTCTGTTCCCTCACCCACCTGTCTCCTACCAACTTCACCCCCCCACCGCAACCCCCACCCATGCTGCTCCAGCGCTCCCCCACCCCTCCTCTCCTTCCTTGATCACGCCAAGCACGCTCCCACACCAGGGCCTTCGCACCTGCAGTTCCCTCTGCCTGGCCTGATCTTTTCCATTCATCCACGAGGCTTGCTCCCTCACTTCATTCAGTCCTGTTCAAATATCACCTGGTCAGGCCTTCCCTTACCACTCTATCTAAAATAGCACCATCTGGTCCCTCTCTATTCCCATCCCCTGCTTTGTTTCTATCTATAGACAAAGTGTATATTCATTTGCTCCATGTCTGTCTCCCCAACTAGAACATTAACTCTGTGAGTTTAGGGACTTGGTTTTGTTTACTGCTATCATCCCCACCACCCAGCATAGCATGTGACACATATATGTTGAATTGAGGAATGAATCAATCTGATTGTGTTGCTGTCCCAGCTTAAAATCCCACAGTGCTCCATCACGTCTCTGTGCCTCTGCCCATGCTGTTCCCTCTGCTTGGACTGCCCTTCCTCCTCCTGGTCTGTGTGGGAAACTTTTTTTCTTTTTTTTTTTTGGTGGCTGGCTGTTATAGGCATCTGAACCCTTGACCTTGGTGTTATAACATTGCACTCTGACCAACTGCACTAAATGGCCAGCCCATGTCTGGGAAACTTACTCATTCCTCAAGACCCAACTCAACTGTCATCACCTTTGTGAAGCCGCTAGCTGCTGTAAGAGATGTATTTTCTCCTCATTATAACCCCCCCAAAAAACCAACAACAAATGTCAACCCCAATCATGTTTCCCTTTTTAAAAATTTTATTTTATTTTTATTGAAACATAATTGATTGTACATATCTGTGGGGAACAGAGTTGAATATCAATACCTGTGTGCAATATGTGATGCTCAAATCAGGATAATTAGTATATTCAACATTACACAATGTGATCATTTTTTGTGGCCCTTTACCAATTTCTCACTAACCCCCCTCCAACTCCCCCTTTCCCACCTCTGGTAATTATCTGTTTCCCTTGCCTCTCCCAAGGCAACACCTTTCCTGGAGGAAAACGATCACAACAGAAAAGACGGTTATTTATTATTATTATTATTACTACTATTGTTAATTTTAAGTAAAGCGGAAGCCGGAGGTAGAAACTTGGTCAGTCACAAGGGGGCAGCAAAGTGTTCCTACTCAGAAGAGGGCTAGGAAGCTTTTCATCACTGGCTAGGAACACGAATCAGTTTTAAGCCATGTAGTAATAAAGGATGAGCTACTTGATTTACGAATAACTGGCCATCAACCACTTCAGTGTCAGTATTTGAAAAAGAAACGAATTTAAATCTCTGCTCAGCTATTTAGTATATGTCCTTGGGCCAGTCACAATCTATTTGACCCTCAATTTCCTCATCCGGAAACTAGAGATACCTGTTTCCTAGAACCACACCTTCCTCATATGGTTGTCCTGATAACAAACTGGGATGATTAAGGTAATAGGAAAATTCCTGGCATATAGTAAGTGTTCATATGTTAAATATTATTATTACTATATAAAGAACCAAAGGAATTTACTGTTTCTGAATCCCTATTGAATCCTTAAAGCAGTCATGTGAGGACTGATGAGGGGTTCAACAAGAATTTGAATGACAGATGAGAGGTTAAATGACATGCCCAAGGCCACACAGCTAGCAACAATAATAGCAGCTAATGCATAGCAAGCACTTACTATATGCCAGATGCTCTCTGTTCTAAGCACTTTGCATGAATTATCTCGCCTCGTACAATGATACTATGGAGTGAGTACTATTAGTATTCCCATTTGACAGAAAGGGAAACTGAGGCACAACAAGTAACTGGCCCAAAGTCACATTCTGGCATGTAAGTGGGGAGCTGGGATGAGAGCTGAGGCCATCTGGCTCCTGAGCCTGAGCTCTAACCACCACGCCATCCGGCAGAAATGGGACTTAAACTGAGGTCCAGCTGAGTAAAAGCCCAAGCTCTTTCCACCACCCTGTGCTGCTTCAGGCTAACTGGCATCAAAGCCTACTCCAGACTTTCACAAAAAGCAAAAGCAACATCCCCCGCCTTGGCCCACTACGTCCCTCTCCAGCCACTGCTGTCTCTCCCTCTTCCCATCATAACCGCACCTCTTAGGTCGTCTATACTCACTGCCTCCGTTTCTTCCCCTGGCACTTCCACCTCCACGCACTCCGGTCTGGTTTCTGCCACCACCACTCCACAGAAACAGCCATCAGCAAGGTCACTAATAGCCTCCATGTCACCAAAGCCAAAGGATATTTTTCAGACCTTTCCTGAAAACTTGGAATTCTCCGATGTGGACACTGCAGATATCCTTGGCTTCTGTGACACCACCCTCCCTCGGGTTTCCTCCCCGCTTTCTGGCTGTCCCCCTCTCCTTTGCAGGTTCAGTATTGTCTCACTGGCTATCGGGTGTAGATGTGCCTCAGGTCTTGTTTCTGGGCCTTCTTTTCTTCATCTCCTCTCTGTGCTCTTCCCCGTCCCCTCTTCTCTCTGTACTGTTCCCAGCTTCAGTACCATCTACATGCCAGTGACTCCCAAATTTGCATCACTAGCCCAGACGTGCCTCTGAACTCCACACCTGTGCCTCTGACATCTCAACCTGAATGTCTCAAAGGCCTCGCCAACTCAACATGCATAAGAGCAAATGTGGCCGCTCCCCTCCAGACCTCTGGCTCTCCTGGTGGTCCATCTCTCTGTTCTCTTCCTTCACCCCCCTACTTAACCCACTGCCATGCTCTGTTGCTATGAATCTTCTTAAGGTCTCCAAAATTTGTTCACTTCCCTCCACCCCCAAAGTCACCACTGTGCTCTTCTTCCTGAGTGGAATCCCGGGATGGTCGCCTAACTGGTCTCCCTGCTTCTACTTACCCCTGTCTAGACAACTTCGATGGTTTCCCTTCATCTTAAAATAAATTCGTGGCCTAGCCTCTGAGGCTCTGTGGGGTCTGGCTCTGCCTCCTCCGGCCTCATCACTTCTCAGCTCCCACTTGCTCTCAGGACTCTAGTTTCACTGGAATCCTTTCAGTTTCTCATACGTATCCTGCTCCCTCCTGCCGCGGGGCATTTACACATACTGTCCCCTGTTTTCTGAAACAAGTCTTTGCCCAGTTAACACCTACTCATCCCTTAGATCTCAGCTCCATGATCACTGCCTCAGAAAAGACCTGTTTCCCATATTATGTGCTCTCCGCTAATTCTCCTTTTTACACTGATTATGGTTGTGACAGGTCTGTATGTGATTCTTGATTACTGGCCTCCACTAGACTGTAAGCTCCATGAGGGTTGGGATGGTGTCAGTCCTTCCCACACGTGTGTTCCCAGTTCCCAGAACAGTGCTGAGTACATAGCAGCTTCTCAAGGAATCTTTGTGGAAAGAAGGAATGAAAATGCATTGTTTTCTTTTTCCCGAGCCTCTACCATTGCATCTGCCACCTAGGATCCAGTGAACTACCCTGGCTACTTTGAGCTATTTCTGTCAGGAAGAAGAGCAGATTGGTGAGTGGAGTCACATGTGGGGTCAAGGACTAAGTGTGAGTTAAATATGTAACCTCTCCCAGGAGTGTTTGCCCTAGAGAAGTGGAAACCGTCATACTGTAGCCATGTTAGGAGATGGGAGCTACTTTGGAAATGGGGGACTCTTTCAGGTATCACTGAAATCATACCCTAAATCCCCAGTCCACCTTAATTAGGGGTGAGACCAGTCCTAGGTGTAGTCTACGACTGGCAGAAGATGTTGGAATGAGCGAGACTGAAGCCATGTTGGGACCTAAAACTGTCTGGGCTGCAGGAAAATTTAAAAGACACTGTTTTTTCTTGGCATGCATTTCTCTGAGTTCCCTCTTTTCCCATGGTTATTTGATATTTCAAACCTTGGTTATGGGGCAAGATGATATTATTTACATAAATGTAGAGTTGTTTTCCAGTCAGCCTGAAGCTGCAGACTTGCTACAAGATGTGTCCTATACAGACCCTGAGAAACCAAGGAAGACATCAATAATGCTGTATTGATTCCACCCCTTCAACAGGACGCTGAGATAACAGCAAGGATGGAACAGACACCAGAAGGAGTCCTGGTGAGACCTTGCACCAGCTCCTTGCACGGAGCCCCCACAACTCCTGTCCCCTTCTCTCCTGCTTTTCATCTCCCACGTTCCATTCCCTCAGCCCCCTCTTCAAAAACCCCTCAGTAAATCTGAATCCGGGAGATGGCTTTAGTCTGGCCATTTTCCTTCAGATTTATCAGAGAGGTAGGTTAGCCTAACATCTCTCCTCAGGTCACCAGTATTCCTGAATGAAAATGCTGACTTCCATTTTCATCAACATTTGACTCTTTGGTTGTTTGCTTTTAATTGGGAGCAGGCAGCTGGACCTGGGTTTGGTAACAAGATTTTGACAAGCCTAAGCCAGGAGTTGAATGCCCTGGGGTAACAGATTTTGGCAAGTGCTGTGGATTGATTGAATTGTGTCCCCCAAATTTCATATATTAGAAGCTTAATCCCCATTGTAACTGTTGAGGGTGGGAAATCCTATTATGGAAATTGAAAGGTGGGGCCTTGAAGAGGTGATGAGATTGTAGGACCATGCAGTAGTGAATGGATTAAAAATGGTGGTCAGGGGTGCGGTTCTGAGGGCTTTTTTTTTTTTGTCACCGGCGTACCGCGCTCAGCCAGTGAGCGCACTGGCCATCTCTATATAGGATCCGAACCCGTGGCGGGAGCACTGCTGCGCTCCCAGCGTGGCACTCTCCCAAGTGCGCCACGGGGTCGGCCCCTGAGGGCTTTAAAAGAAGAGGAGAGTCTTTCTCTCTGCTCTATCTGCTCCACCATTTTTGCAATGTGATATCCTGACATCACTGAAGTCACCACCAAAGAAAGCCCTCACCAGCTGTGTTCCCTGGACTTTGAACTTCCCAGCCTCTGAAACTGTAAATAACAAATTTTGTTTTCTTTCTGAATTACCCAGTTCCAGGTATTTTGTTATAAGCAATAGAAATTGACTAATACAGCAAGTCAAGCCAGGGTGTTTATTTGGGGCAAGCAGCTGGACTTGGGCCCTATAACAAAGAGTCATATTTATATTGACAATGAGTGGTGAGGTGTCACAGTAAATCCACGTGTCCTCTCTGAGGCTTGCTAGCTTCCTGTTCACTAGTTCAATTCTGTCTACTGAATGTTTGTTGAATGCACACTGTGTGCCAGGCACTGTGCTAGGAGCTGGGGATGCAGTGGTGACATGGTCCTGCCCTGGAGTAAGGGAGATAGACACAGCGAGAAATAATAGGGCAACATGATAAGTGCCCTGAGACATATAAGCATTGGGTGCTGTGGGAGCCTGGAAGAGGGATCCCAGCCCAGCCTGGGGGTGGAGGGGACATGCCCCTGAACCCAATTATAAAGAATGAGTAGGACCTAACCAAGTCATCAAGGATAGGGCACTAGGAAGGAAGGGCTATTGAAGTTGAAGGAACCACATGAGCAGAGGCACAGAGGTGGGAGCTGGGCAAGGCTGGCAATGCGAGGAGAAGAGGTTGGTGGGGTGAGGCATGGGCCTATCACACAGGGGCTTGGATGCCATGACAAGGCAATGAGGAGGGCTTACTGTGGTTTTTTTCACAGGGGAGTGGCATGTTTGTTGTTTGGAAAAGTCCCTCGGCTGCTGTGTTGAGGACACATTAGAGCTGGACCCACATGGGGAGACGTACCTCAGTCAGACATTGGGGGTGGGGACAATTCAGAGGGTAGTGCTTCCGGGGAGCAGTCATATCTGGGAGATGTTTGTCTGGCAACAAACCACCATGACATACTCTGGCAATGGGTTAATAACAAATTTATCTAAAAATCTGCAGTGTGCAGTGGACATGACTTGTGACAGCAAAGATGATTCAAGGAGCACCCCTAACCATCTGTCACAGGGCTGCCCCTCGCCTTCTGGCCAGAATGACCACAAGGAAGGAAGAAGTCTCCAGAAGGCAATTGTTTGTTTTAAATTAAATTTTTAACTTTTTATTTTGAAATTATTTCAAGTTTACAAAAAAGCTGGAAGATTCATACATAGAACCTTTGTATAACTCCAGTTTTAAAAATCTTTGTTACTCAAAGGCACCCCTAGTGTTTCCTGAGCATGCCAGGCTGCCTTTCTTTCAGTCACCATGAAACCTGAGCAGTCAGGATATCGCACCAGGCGAGGTAGACAGAAGCCAGTCCCAGGTGATCAAGAAGGCAGCAGAAAGATGCAGGGCCTCAAGGGCAGTACAAGGTCAGGACGTGCTGCCCAGGGCCTAGGGTGCCGAAGATCAATTGCATATCTTGGCTTGGAGCCAGCCTGATTCCTGTCTTACCTGATTCACTCAGGTACCTCCCTGGGATTTAATGTATACACTCAGTCCAGAAGGGAGTCAAGCCAGAGTCATCTCACAGAGAGACCCAGGGGGGAGGGAGCAGGAAGGTGTCGTGTGTCCTCTAGAGGCCTCATAGTCTGTCAGCTGAAATGGATACCCTCCAGGCCTGGGACAGAGAAGAGTCCGCAATTCTCCTCAGCCCCCTGTGGTAGTTAGTGCAGTGTTTCTGAAACACTTTTTAAAGCGACCTGCATTAGTCCATTTTTGTGTTGCTATAACAGAATACCCAAGACTGAGTAATCTGCAAAGAAAAAACGTTTATTTGGCGCACCATTCTGGGACAGCTGCATCTGGTGCAGACCTCAGGCTGCTTCTGCTCATGGTGGAAAATGGCAGGGCAGCCAGCAAGTTCAAGATCATATGGCAAGAGAAAGCAAGAGAGATGAAGAAGTGTCAGGGTCCTTTAAACAACCAGCTCTCACGGGAACCAATAGAGCAAGATCTCACTCAGTACCCTGTCCTGCAAGGGAGAGCATTAATCCATTCATGTGGGATCTGCCCCCATGGCTCAAACAGCTCCCAACACTGACACATTGGGGATCAGATTTCCACATGAACTTCAGGGGAACAAAGGTTGGGAGGATGAACATATCCAAAGTATATCACAACCCATACTGAGAAATGCATTTTTATTATGACCCAGTACACATGCACTCATACACACACATAAAATTATCATAGAAGTTTCAAAATAATAACCTCACTACATGTGATGCACTCTGATGCTTTTCATTCTTTTCTATTTTATTAAAAAGAAAATGCTTGATTTCAAAAGCCACTAATAGCTTGCAACTCACAGTTTGAAACGCACTGAATTAGGACTCTCAGTTTGCAGATAAGAGAAACTCATAAGAGCTAGTAAAAAAACCAAGTTAATCTATGTTGGTAGAGAGGACAGAGCAGTGGTTACCTTTAGGGGAGATTGGCTGGGTGGCATCAGGAGGAAGACTTCTAGGGAGTCAGAAACGTCCTACATCATGACTTGGGTACATGTACACAGGTGTATGTAAAAATATGTAAAAATTAATTGATCTATACACTTAGGGTGTGTATACTTTATTACAATGCTACAGGAACATGTCAGGGATTCAAGGACAAGAATGTATTTGGGTCTCAGGATGGAACTAGAACGGAAGCCATGATCCAGTGTGATCACTGGGAGCACAGGGCTGTGAATTCAGGCAGATTTGAAACCTGGCTCTGCTACTTAATAGCTGGGTGACTGTGCGAAAGCAATGTAATCTTTCTGAGCCTCACTTTCCTCATCTTTAACGTGGGGCTAATGTACATTAAGACGATCCAATGAGCTAATGGACATAAAACAGTTGCTCAGCACCTTGCCCATCTTAAGTACTCAGTAACTGGGAGCTGCATAGACTATCTGCCTTCCTCCTCTATATCTCTATATGCATCTACTTCAATATTCCCTCTGCACACTGGCTATATGTTTCTCAGTCTCAAATCCAAATTCCTGAGAACAAAAGCCTGATTGATTTACCTTGGGTCAGGTGTCCACCTTTAGTCCAATCAGCCATGGCAAGGAGAAGGGAGTAGGAGGGCAATGTGGAGCCCAGCAATCTAAACGTGATTGCCTGCTGTGGAGGAGGCCGGCTGTGGGTTGAATTGTGTTCCTTCTCCAAAGATATGCTGAAGTTCTCATCCTCAGTACCTCAGAATATGATCTTACTTGGAGATAAAGTCTTTACAGAAGTAACCAAGTTAAAATAAAGTCAATAGAGTGGGCCCTCATCCAGTGTGACTGGTATCCTCATCAAAATGGGAAATTTGGGCACAGAGACAGACATGCACCAAGGGAAGATACGTGAAGACACATGGGCAGCAGATGCCCAAGTGTAGACAGAGGACTGGAGTGATGCTTCTCCAAGCCCAAGGAGCGCCAAAGATTGGCAGCAAACCACCAGAAGCTCGTAAGAGACAAGGAAGGGTTTCGGAGAGAGCATGGCCCTGCCATCACCTTGATTTTGGACTTTTAGCCTCTAGAACTGTGAGACAATAAATTTCTGTTGTTTCCAGTCACCTGGTTTGTGCTACTTTGTTACGGAAGCCCCAGGAAGCTAATGCAGAGCCCATCCTTGTGGATCCAAAGGAGTGGTTCCCACAGAAGGAAACACCAAAAAAGTGACCACTACGCTCGGCAAGCCCCTTTTAGACCAGGGTCCCGTGAAGTCACTCTCTTTGCAGAACCAGCTTGGTGGCATAGCATCCCCAGCAAGCAGTCTTCAGGTAGACTCAACAGAATGCTGCTGCTCCCAGAACCACATGGCAATTTGAAATCTACTGTCAAGTGTTTATCACATCCAGCTTCTCACTTCTTCCCTAGGCTTGGGGGTTGCAGACGAGGGAGTGTGGGTGTGTGTGGGACACTGAGTTGAGGATCAAGTTTGAGAAGCAAAACACCAAAAATTCAAATACAAATTTGCCTCAAATAGGGCCTACTTTTATGTAAGGTAAGCCCTGTCTCCTTGATCTCCAGTTCCCAAGCATACCCTCATCAAATAATCATCAACGAACATTTAAAGTGTGCCAGTTTTTGTTGTTTCTTATTGACTGGCCAGTACATGGATTGGGTGCCAGTTATTTACAAGACACTGTGCTAAGCACGGTGAAGATTTGTATTACTATTGAGGGACATAAACGAAGCCCTCACTATTTGGAGAGACCCACTACATTCAAGGTTGGAAACGCTCGATATCATAAAGATGTCACTTGGGGCACATAGAATTCATAGTTAATGAGAGCTTTTTAAAAAACATATAATGTGGTGTCAGACTATAAATACTGGTTTGCAATATATATATATATATATATATATTTTTTTTTTTTTTTTTTTAAGATGACCGGTAAAGGGATCTTAACCCTTGACTTGGTGTTGTCAGCACCACGCTCACCCAGTGAGCTAACCGGCCATCCCTGTATAGGATCCGAACCCGGGGCCTTGGTGTTCTCAGCACCACACTCTCCCGAGTGAGCCACGGGCCGGCCCTTGCAATATTTTTTTTTCATTTAACGTATATCTTTGAGTTTACTCCATGTCAGTGCACAGATAAATATACATATAGAGAAAGTGCCGGTACAGGGATTGAACCCCAGTTCTTGGTGTTATCAGCACCATGCTCTAACCAACTGAGCTAACCAGCCAACCCTGATAAGCTTATATTTTCAGACTTAAACATTAAAAGGCTGATTTATGTAATGTCCCCACTCTGTTGTTTACATATCCTTTGCGCCTGCATCATTCAATCATTTTTTCATTCAGTTGTTATTGAACATATTCTACATGCACGTCATTGTGTTAGATGCAGAGGGTATATGAGAAATGTAAAATAGAGTTTGGTTTCTGTTGATTAGCAGACTTAAAACTGTGTAGGAGAATTGAGGGCAAGCCTTCCTCAAAGTAAAAAAATTAGCATATGACAGATAAGATCAGACATAAAAAAAATACTTTGGGAGCGAAACATTTCCCAGGCCCAAGCAGAAAGATTAAGAAATTGACTGTAACTTACCTGGAAGTTATAAGCTAAAGAAAGAATGTGTCTGTCTGAAGGAGGGTAGTCACGTTACACACAGAGAAACAAGAATTTGAGAGACAGAGTTGTCAGGAACCACCCAGTGCAATTGAGCCCAAGGGCCTCAGTCACCTTATTGAAATATCTGAAGTTACCCTTGTCTGAGGCCCCATGTCCTGCCCCGACCCAAGGAATGGGACAAGGAGAGGCAGGGCCCCTACTGGGGGTTCTGCAGCTAGAGAAGCTTAGTAGGATGAGTCAGGGAGCAAGTCCAGACTGAAATTTATTAGGAAGTGGCTGCAAATTAAGCCTCAAAGAGACCAAGGGCAAATGCTAACACAGAGGGACAGACACCAGACCACAAACGGATGCAAGGCTGGGTTGTGGAGCTGAGAGTTTATTGCTAGCTAGATACGCGGTCAGGTGAGGGTAAGCGAGAAGGGGTCAGGGAGATGGGATCAAATGATCTTGGGGTGGATTCCTGGGGCATTAGTTGTGTTGGGCTGTTTTAAAAGCTGTATTCAGGGAGGGCAGTTTATCACTGCAGTAGAGATGATGGATCAAGCTATTGTTGCTTTCTATCTTTCGCTATTAGAGGCACCCAGCTAAGCCCCTTGCTCTGGTTCTGTGGTCACTAAACAACCTCCTGATTAAATGTGGCCCCCCTCAGTAGATCTGCCTACTGGGAGATAATGGGCTGGCTAGCCCACATGAGTGGTCCTTCTCTGTTGGCCTTTATCTCTCATTGTAATGGGTTTTTTTCAAAATACAATATATTTAATTATGTGCTCTTATTATACAAGTAATATATGCTAATCATAGAAAATATAGACAAGCAAAAAGGGAGCATAAAGATCACCCATAATCCTTCAACCAGAACAACTACCGTTAAGACTTTTGTATTAGTTCAGATAAGGTTTATATGTATATTTATCTACAACACATCTACATATGGTCATATATGTATATTTACCTTTGGCATTATGTCTTTTTTTTTCCCCTCTTAATTTAAAATTCCTTCAAGTATGCAAGTGATACCTTTTCATAAAAGATTTTAACACAATATAGAATTATAAAGAGTAAAATGTGAAAGACCCTGGAAGCAACTCATAGTAAATAGCTTCATATCTATCCTTGCACTTTTTTCTATGCATTTAGATATCTTTATTCCAAGAAAATGATTACTTAAGTGCATAATGGTACACACAGGAGGATGTTTATTGAAGCACTGCTTGTAATAGAAGGTTGGAAACAACCTAAATGTTCAACAGGAGGGTTAGTGAAATAAAATCATGGTGCATTCATACAATAGAATATTGTGTGGCCATTAAAAATGATAATGTAAATTATATTTATTGACATCATAAGATGTTCATGATAGAATCTTTAGTAAAAATAGGCGGGTTCAGGTTTTTGGTCTTTATTCTAAGTGCGAAGGGAAATCTTTTCATGACATGATCAGACTTGCATTATGAGAAGATCACTGTAGCTCCAATGTAGAGACCAGACTGGCAGGGAACATGAGTGGATGTAGGTAGACCATCCCAGAGGGCAGTGGATGAAATGAGTGATGATGGTGGCTTGGACCAGTGTAGTAGTCTTGTAGATAGAGAGCAATGCACAGATACAGATTCTGGTAGTATCAGGACTGATACCATGGAACCAGGAATCAAGCCAAAAACTACCCATCACCAAGTCCTGGCCTATTTCCATCCTGAATGTCTCTTGAATCTATTCCATAAACCTTGTTCCAGCTCGGGCCTCATGCTTTCCTGCCTGGACCATGCACTAGTCACTTCTGTGGCCTCCAGTCTCACCTCCTCCAGTTTCTTTTCCACAGCCACCACCACAGAGTATTTTTAATAACAGCTTTATCGAGATATAATTCATATACCATACAATTGACCCTTTAAAAACATATAGTTCAATGGCTTTTAGTATTTCACAGATATGTGCAACTATCACAACTGTCTAACTTTAAAACATTTTCATTGCCTAAAACAGATACCCCCATGCCCATTAGCAATCACTCCCCATTCCCAGCCAATACTCCTAGCCCTAGGTAACTACTAATCTACCTTCTAAAGAGACACTTTAGATTTCTCTATTCTGGCCATTGTATAAAATTAGAATCATACAATATGTGTTTTTTTTGTGACTGGCTTTTTTCACTTAGCATCATGTTTTCAAGGTTAATGCATATATCATAAACTTCATTTCTTTTCTTTTTTTTTTTTTGGTGGCTAGCAGGTACAGGAATTGAACTCTGGACCTTGGTGTTATCAGCACCATTCTCTATCCAACTGAGCTAACTGGCTAGTCTTGACTTCATTCCTTTTTATTGCAGAATAATATTCCATTGTGTGGAAATACCACATTTATTTATCCCTTCATTCATTGATGAACATTTAGGTGTTTCCACTTTGGGGCTATTATCATTAATGCTGCTATGAGCATCCATGTACAAGTTTTAGTGCGGACATACATTTTAATTTCTCTTGGGTAGATACCTATGAGTGGAATTGCTGGGTCATGTGGTAACTCTATGTTTAACATTTGAGGAACTGCCAAACTGTTTTCCAAAATGATTGCACTATTATACACTACCACCAGCTGTGAATGAGTGTTTCAATGACTGTACATTCTTGCCAACACTTGTTGTTCTATATCTTTTTGAGTATAGTCACTAAAGTAGGTGTGAAGTAGTATCTCACTGTGGTTTTTATTTGCATTTCCCTGATGGCTAATGATATTGAGTATCTTTTCATAAGCTTATTGGGCACTCCTATCTTCTTTGGAGAAATGTCTATTTAGATCTTTTGTACCAACCTCATTTTAAAAATTGAGTTATTTTGCTTTTTATTTTGAGATGTAAGAGTTCTTTACACATTTTAGTTAAAAATCTCCTAGATATATGATTTGCAAGTATTTTTCCCCATTCTGTGTGATATCTTTTCACTTTCTCATTGATATCCTTTAAAGTACAAAATTTTTAAACTTCGATGAAGTCCGATTAGTCTATTTTTTTCTTTTCTTTTCTTTCTTTTATTATTTAAAGATGACCAGTAAGGGGATCTTCACCCTTGATTTGGTGTTGTCAGCACCACGCTCTCCCAAGTGAGCTAACCGGCCATCCCTATATAGGGATCCGAACTTGTGCCTTGGTGTTATCAGCACCGCACTCTCCCAAGTGAGCCACGGGCCAGCCCTAGTCTATTTTTTTTCTTGCTTGTACTTTTGGTTTCATATCTAAGAACCCATTGCGTAAAACATGATCATGCAGATTTACTCTTGTTTCCTTCTAAGAGTTTTATAATTCTAGTTCTTACATTTAGGTCTTTGATACATTTTAAGTTAATTTTTATATATGGTATGTCATAGGGGTCCAGTTTCATTCTTTTGCATGTGAATATCCAGTTTTTCCAGCATCATTTATGGAAAAGGGTATTCTTTCTCCACTGAATTATCTTGATACCTACTATGGTCTGAATGATTGTTCCCCTCACCTCAGATTCATATGTTGAAATCCTAACCCCCAAGGTGATATTATTAGCGGGTGGGGCATTTTGGAAGGTTAGTGCCCTTATAAAAGAGACCCCAGGGAGCTAGTCAGCCCCTTCCACCATGTGAGGACAGAGTGAGAAGGTGCCATCTATGAACCAGAAATTGGACCCTCAGCATACACTGAATCTGCTGGCACTTTGACTGTGGACTTCCCAGCCTCCAGAACTGTGAGAAATAAATCTCTATTATTTATAAGGTACCCAGTTTATGGTATTTTGTTATAATAGCCTGAATGTATTAGGACAACACTCTTGTTGAAAATCAATTAACTGTAAACCAGAGGGTTTATTTCTGAACTCTTAAATTTATTCCATTGATCTATATGTCTATCCTTACACTAGGATCACACTGTCTTGATTACTGTACCTTTGTAATAAGTTTTGAAATGGGGAAGTGTGAGTCCTCCAACTTTGTTTTTCTTTTTCAAGACTATTCTGGCAATTTTGGGTCCTTTGAGTTTCCATATGAATTTTAGGATCAGCTTGTCAATTTCTGGAAAAAATGTAGTTTGTATTTTGATAGACCTTGTGTTGAATCTGTAGATTAGTTTGGGAATTAATGCTATCTTAACAGTTTTAAGTTTTCTAATCCTTGAACATTGGATGTCTTTTCCATGTTTCTTTTGAAAATGTTTTATAGTTTTCAGTGTATAAATCTTGCACTTCTTTTGTTAAATTTATTTCTAATTATTTAATTCTTTTTGATGCTATTATAAATAGAATTGTTTCTTAATTTTATTTTCCAATTGTTTATTGCAAGTGTATAGAAATGCAACTGATTTTTGTGTGATCTTGTATCCTGCAACCTTGCTGAATTTATTCATTATTATTATTTTTTTTTTAATTTTTCAGCAACTGGCTGGTACAAGGATCCAAACCCTTGACCTTGGTGTTATAACACCATTTATTAGTTCTAATAGTTTTTAATGAATTCCTTAGGATTTTCTTTTTCTAAAGTTTTATTTTATTTTTAGTTGACATATAATAAATGTACATATTTATGGGGAACAATGTGATGTTTTGATACATGTATACATCGTGTAATGATCAAATCAGGGTAATTAGCAAATTCATCATCTGAAACATTTATCATTTCTTTGTGGTAAGAACATTCAAAATCCTCCCTTCTAGCTATTTTAAAATATACAATACGTTATTATTAACTATAGTCACTCTACTGTGGAATAGAACACCAGAATTCATTCCTCCTATCTAACAGTAAGGAATGTACCCATTGACCAACCTCTCTCCATCCCTTCCTCCCCTCTCCCCTCCCCAGCCTCTGAAACCACTATTCTACTCTCTACTTCTATGAGATCAACTTTTTTTCCCATTTTTTTTTTATTGTGGTAAAACCTATACAACTTAAGAATTTCCATTTAAAGCTTTTTAAAACATACACTTGTGTGGAAATTCTTTAGAATTTTCTATATATGAGATCATGTCAACTGCAAATAGAGATAGTTTTACTTTTTCTTTTTCAATCTGTATGTCCTTTATTTCGTCTTGTTGCTTAATTACCCTGGCTAGAACTTCCAATACAATTTCAAATAGAATTGGTGAGAGTGGACATCCTTGTCTTATTCCTGATTTTATGAGAAAAGCAGTCTTTCACTGTTTTTCTTTCTTTCTTTCTTTTTTTTTTTTTTTGGCAGCTGGCTGGTATGGGGATCCAAACTCTTGTCCTTGGTGTTAGCAGCACTGTGCTCTAAACGACTGAGCTAACTGGTCAGCCAGTTTTTCACTATTATGATGTTAGCTGTGGATCTTTTTACAGATGCTCTTTGTCATGATGAGATGTTCCCTAGTATTCCTAGTTTATTCAGTATTATCATTCCTAGTTTATTGAGTTCATCATAAAAGTGTGTTGAATTTTGTCAGATATTTTTTCTACATCTATTGAAATAATCATTTGGTTTTTGGTTTTTATTCTATTAATTTGTTGTATCACATTATTGATTTTCAGATGTTAAACCAATCTTGCATCCTTGTTATAAATTTCACTTTATTGTGGAGAATAATCCTTTTTGTATGTTGCCAGATTCAGTTTGCTAGTGTTTTGCTGAAATTTTTTACATCTATATTCATAAGGGACATTGTTTTTCTTTTCTTATAATATCTTTATCTAGTTTTGGTGTCGAATGCTTTATTAATGTAGTATATTACATTGATTTTCATGTGTTGAACCATCTTTGCATTCCAGGAATAAATATCCCTTGGTCATGGTGTATAACCCTTTTAATACATTGTCGAATTCAGTTGCTATATTTTGTTGAAGATTTTTGCATCAATATTCATAAGGAATATTTGTCACACAATGAGTTTAAAGTACTCCCTCCTCTTCTACCTTTTGTAAGAATTTGAAAAGAATTGGTGTTAATTCCTCTTTAAATATTTGCTATAATTCATCAGTGATACCATCTAAGCTTTTCCTTGTTGGAAGTTATTGAATTACTGACTCAAACTCTTTACTTGTTATACATCTCTTTAGATTTCCTGTTTCTTCTTGACTCAGTTTCTGTAGTTTATGCCTTTCTGGGAATTTTTCTATTTCATCGAAGTTATCTAACTGGTTGGCCTACAGTTGTTCATAGTATTTCCATATAATCCTTCTTATTTCTGTAAAGCTGATAATAATTTCCCCACTTTCATTCTTGATTCTAGTAATTTGAGTGCTTTCTCTTTTCCTAGTCTAGCTAAATGTTTGTCAATTCATTGATCATTTCAAAGACTCAACTTTTGTTTTCATTGATTTCCTATAGTTTTCTGTTTTCTATTTCATTAATTTCTGCTCTATTAATTCTTTGTTAATCTTTATTAACTCTTCCCTTGATGAGTTTCCCATTTGAGTGCTTTCTTTTTAAATGTAGGTGTTTACAGCTGTATGTTTCCCTCTAAGCACTGCTTTAGCTTCATCCCATAAGTTTTCGTATATTGTGTCATTTTCATTAATCTCAAAGCTTTTTTTAATTTCTTATATTTTTTCTTTGACCTATTGGTTATATGTGAGTATGTTATTTAATTTCTGCATATTTGTGCATTTCCCCCAGTATTTTCTTATTTATCTCTGATTTCACTTTATTGTGGTGGAGAACAAAACTTTTATGATTTAAATTTATTGAGGCTTGTTTTATGGCCCAGCATATGGCTTATCCTGTAGAATGTTCCATGGGCACTTGAGAAGAGTGTCCATTTCACTATTATTGAGTGGAGTGTTCTCTGGATGTCTGCTAGGTCAATTTAGTTTATAATGTTGTTCAAGCCTTATATCTCCTTTTAAAGTCTTTTCTCTATTCATTCTATCCCTTTTAAGAGTTTGTTGTTAGGTGTACACAGAGGCATTTTTAACCACCAGATCTGATTGTGTCCCTCCTCCATTTGGATACCTTGGATTCTCATCTACCACAGGATAGAGAAGGCTCCTCAATGTGGCACTCAAGGCAAAGATCCAGCTACTGGCAATTTCCAGTCTCTTCAAACTGTGCCTTTCAGCCACACTGAACACCTTAGAGTTCCTTGAACACACCGTGTTCTTTCTTTCTTCTGGTCTTTGTACAAGCTATTACTTTTGCCTAGACTATCTCTAATCTCAGCTTTCCCTTCTCCAGCTAACTCTTACTCATCCTTCAAGGTCTAGGAAGTCTTTTTAACTTGCTGCTCTTCTGTAGGTTCTTAGTATCGTGCTTACTGACCTCTGCTTATGGCACAGCACTTCTCCCCTAAAAAGGAATTGGAAATTTATCTACCTCCCCCACCAGACTGGGAGCACCCTGAGGAAAATAACAGATTGGGGTCATCCCTATTTCTCCAGCAGCCATCAAAGAGCTGAGTAAAGAGGGGAACTTCAGGTTTTATTGAATTAACAAAAAATTAAACATCTGGGTTCCTGTCATCCACAAGCCAATAGGGTTGGTGACACTGTTATGCGAAAAGTCAGAAGAATAGTTTGTATACACTAGTCATGGCTCTGTCAAAACAGATGTGTGGGCTTTGGATATTCAAGAGATATTTAGAAGGTGAAATAGGCTGGTTTTGGCAATGGATTGCTATAGGGGTTGAGGGAGAAGGACATGTCAAGGATAACTCCTATGATTCTGACCTGTGTGACAGAATAAATGGTGGTTCCATTCTCTGAGAGGTAGAACACTAGATGAAAATCAGGTTGGGAGTCAGGAGTGGCAGGAGACCATGTGTTTGTTCTTAGATGTGTTGAATTTGTTTCTTTTGAAATATGGAAGTGGAGATGCCAGATGGACAGCTGAATACATGGGTCTAGAGCTCAAGAGGGGGCTTTGAGCTGGAGGAACAAACATGTACTATATTGGATATTGTTCCCAACAATTTTTTTTTTTTTACAGCCAGTGTAGAAATGCATTTCACATGATTCTTTATTGTAGTGTCATTTGGAAAATAGTTGAAGGCCTAGCATCAGAAGTAAAACTCAGGGAAGGTGATTCTGCAAAAGTGGCCAAGTATACAGGATTCCAGTGGTCTAATTTGACTGAAGAATAGAACTTAGAGTGTTGCTTTGCCTCCCACGGATTTGTCACCACTTTTCCCCTGGGTGATGCAGCCTCCAAAAATTACTCAAAGCCCATCTCTTTTGAGCAGTGAGAAGCCCTAGAAAGGGGTTAATATCCCAGGACCTCAAGCATGAGGCATCCTTCCATTTGGAAATTAACCACGAATTGTGGTTCTCTTCCTGCATTTATTCTCCAGACCAGCAAGTTACAGGAAGAGATATCAGTGGGGTTTTGTTGCACAGTTTAACAAATTTTTTTTTTCTTTTTTGACCAGTAAAGGGATCGCGACCCTCGGCACAGTGTTGTCCACACCACGTTCAGCCAGCGAGCGCACCGGCCATCCCTATATAGGATCCAAACCCACGGCCTCAGCGCTACCAGTGCCGTACTCTCCCAAGTGAGCCATGGGGCCAGCCCCAGTTTAACAAGTTTTAACAATAGAAGCTGGTAACATGCAATTAAGTCGATCCACTAACAAAAGCTTGATCTAGCAAACATTCCTTCTCCCTCCAGCAGCATTTTAGTAACTTTACATATCAATTAGTAACCTGTGTGTCTTTGAACCAGCAGCCTTGCTGTGTTATGATTCTTATCTTGCAACAGAGACTCAAAAGCCTGGGGAAATTTTCTTGTCCTTTGTAAGGTCAATATTTGAAACTACAAGGCTTTGGAAAACCAGGTCCTGTGAATTACATTTGCTTTATGAATCCTGTACAACTCCCCCCATTTTATTTATTTAAAAGAAAAAGCAAAGGCTATAGATCAGGTTTGTATAGTTAAGACAAAAGCATTTAAAGCAAAGTTGGTATCATTAGCATGGCAAGTCCTTTTAATTTACTTCAGGTGAGGACTGATGATGTCATCGTCTCAGAGTGCAGCTGCATGGGCATCACATTTGCTTTATGGATCCTCTACATTAGAGTACTTAGGAGAATGGATGGACTATATGTCCCTTTTCTAGGGAGTCTAATATGAAGCCTGAAGACCCGAACATGACTTGAGAAAAAGGAAGGGGCCATTTGTGCCTGCTTGAGATTTTTAGCAAAAATAACTCTCTCAGTCAGTTCAGGCTGCTATAACAAAGCATCACAGACTGGGTGGCTTATAAACAACAGAAATTTATTTCTCACAGTTCTGGAGTCTGGAAGTCCAAGATCAGGGTGCCAGCATGGTCAGGTTCTGGTGAGGACCTTCTTCTGGGTTGCAGACTGCTGACTTCTTGTTGTATCCTCACGTGACAGGAAAGAGAGCAAGCTAGCTCAAATCCCATTTATGAGGGCACCACCCTCATGATCTAATCACCTCCCAAATGCCCCACCTACAAATAACGTCACACTGGGGATTAAATCTCAGCATAAGAATTTGGGGAGGACAGAAACATTTAGTCCATAACAATAACTTACTAAGCTAATTTACTTAATAACCAACATAGCACTTACTATATGCTAGTACTGTTCTAAGCACTTTACAAATTTCAACATATTTAAACCTCATAACAACCCTAAACATCAATAAAATAAACCCATAACATCAATAGTCTTACTATAATTATCTGAATTTTACAAAGAAAGAAGCTGAGGCACAAAGAGGTTAAGTATTTTGCTGAAGACCACATAGCTAGCAAGAGGCATACTGAGATTTAAATCTAAGGGGTCTGGCTCCAGTGTCCATGCTTTTTGATGCCAACTCACATGAATTAGTAGGTTCTAATCAGCTCAACATAAGAACTTAAAAAGTCCTAAACATGGAAAAGTTTACTTGCTATAAATGCGGCATCTGCATTGAAAGGCACACAAGATGTCAACAATGTCTTCAAGCCAAGAGAAATTTGGTGGGCCCAGCTGTCATTGCTTCATGACTTATGCCATGAACTTTGCAAGTCCGGTTTACCAATGATGTGATGGAGAAAAAAATAATTATGAATTTTCTCTGCACTAATGCCTTTAACCATGACCAGTTTATGAGCTATTTGGAAGAGATTGATCCCAAGTATGGAGATTTACTGAGCTGTCATCCCCAATCAAGGACTTTTTGAAATTAAAGAGCCCCCAAATCCAATTTGTTAGACCTCTAGTGATTCACAAGATTGTATTTTCTTATGGATGTGAAAAGACATCTGAATACATTGAACTCAAAACTGCAGGGGACAAACAAAAGCTCTGCTGATTTGTTCAAGCAAATCTAGACTCAAACTGGACATGTGGATTGGGCAGATGGTGACTGGAAACCTCTCATTATCTGCTGCTGAGCTGTCTTGCTTTCAATGCATTCATAGATTTTGAAGAACACTGCACTATATTTGGTGGGAAATAAGTCACAATTGCACTAGGATTCCCTTCCCTGGATGCAGGAGGAAGGGTGCAGAGGAGAGTTTAGACCACAGAGTCCAAGTCCAGAGAAAGGAGACTCTCACTTTAGGATAGACATGAAGGGCCAGGAACCTGCAGGCCAAAAAGACCACAGCAACAAGGTGGGGGTCAGAGCCAACCTCTGGGTTGGCCATGCTTGGCAGTCACCAGGCACGGTTGATTGTCCTGTATTTTGTGTAGCAACTTTGGTAGGCTGCGAAGGGCCCAGATGAGTTTAAGGCACAGTGATGGGATGGTCAGAAGAGGTCCATAGTTTTTTTTTTTTTTTTTCTTTTAATATAACAGCTTTATTGAGATACAATTCACATACCATACAATTCACCTTGTCCATAGGTTTTGATGAGTAATAAACAGTCCTTTGTTTTCATAAGCAAACAAAATATAATTTTTTTTCACCTGCCCCCTCACTCCACAAAATATAATTTTAAAGACATTTTTATCATTGCCTTGGGAATCCAGACCTTTTCCTTATTTATATTCTGCCTTTGATGAAATTATCAAACCCACTACCAGTGTGTGTCAACATTCAGCTCAGTGAACTGGAGCCACGAAGAAGTACACCATCCCTAGAATTTTGTAGGTGAACATTATCCAAACCTCTTGGGCTGGGTGGCCGAGCTCTAGACTAGGTTAGGGTCTTCCTGATGCAGCTGAAATTTGCATTCTCTTTCTTAAAACTGCCAAAATTGAAGCCCCCTTCAGGAGTCTGTCTCTGGAGTCAGCATAAGACAGGCCCAGACCGAATAGTTCCTGCTATTCATTTTGTTAAATACCAGTGCTCTAGTCTTATTATAGGATCAATCAGAATTGACCAATGGTGAACAGTAGGCCTATAAATGTGTACTTTTGAGTGAATACAGTTTAAACTTTTTTGGGATGCTTTTGTATTACTGTCCCCACCATACATATTGTCGAATAGCCAACAATCCACATTTTACCGTTATTATCAATTTATATGGCCTGTACATATCTGCATCTTTTATTATGTGACCTACAACAGAAAAACATGTGGGCACACTGCCTTAAACAAACTTTCCTAAAATTTCAAGTCTCTTGGCTAGATTTGTGATCAGAACTCCATGGCAGGTTATTTAAACCTATAATCTCTGACAAGGGCTTAGAGAGAAAGTATTTTACCTCTATTGTTTATTGAGGGCTGATGTATTTATTTTGGAAACCAATAGAGGAGGTGGTTTGTAGATATTCTATTATGAAAGTTGAGAAGCTTGACCTCTGGTTTCACCTGAATGGGAGGTCATAGGACCTCTCTTGGAGGTGGGCCATGAAGCTACTTGCAGTAAAGCCCAGATCTTCCTGAGGAAGTAGCTATGGCTCTTTGCCAACACGTCAAAATATGCTCCATTGAGTCCTTTCACAATATGGAACACAGCATTAACCAGTCACTTACCATGGTCGAAAAAAAACTTCAGTACTATTCCAGCACCACAAAGACCTCATAAGGACCCCTTCAAGGGGTTGGGGTGGTGCATGCCATACAAAAGCAAGCTTAGATGAAGGCTGTTTATCCTGTTTGACAAGATCCCTTCTGCATTTGAGGCAAGGTATTTCTGCCTTGTGTACTTCGGAGACCTCTTCAAAGTCCCCATGCTTCATGTCTCTGCAGGGGGAACTAAAGGTTCTTAGTTTTGGAACCTAGCAATCCCCCAACATGTACATTCATGCTCACCCTTACTTTTTGACTCCACCTCAAGGTAATGAACTCACCACATTGGAATTCACCCCTGTGTTTTTGTCGACCATTGGCATTTTCCAACCCATTTTGGTTATTAGTGTTTTATTCTTAGACCTCATCCTGATAATTTGATAATTTATCTTGATGATTTTACCCAACTGCCTCCTACTGCCATTCAGACCTCAACTTAGCTATCATCACATCTGTAAAGCCTTCCTTAATTACCTGAGTCTGAATTAGGTACTCATTCTCGAGGGTCCCAGAGCATCCCATTCTTCCTTTTATCACTCCGTATTGTAATAATCTGTGTGTCTTTCTGTCCCCCTACTCCCACCCAGATTGTGAGTTCCATAACAGCACTTGTTCACTGCTGTATCCCCAATGTCACGTACAGTGCTCAGCACATAGACAGTGTTCTGTGAACCTTTATTGAATAAATGAATAAGTGAATTTGTTTTACCAGCTTACCCACCCCTTTAAACTCTATGTCCTTGACTTGGTCACTTGGCTGGAGATTGACACTATGGAATGTATGATTCTAGGTAACATGACTTCTCTATGAGTCTGCTTGGTTGAATTAGCTGCAAGTCAGTGTGCCCCAGGTGACAGAACCTACTTTATAAAGTTATTTATTTATTTATTGTTATTTATTTATTTATTTATTTATTTATTTTTTTGTCGTTTTTTCGTGACCGGCACTCAGCCAGTGAGTGCACTGGTCAGTCCTATATAGGATCCGAACCCGTGGCGGGAGCGTCGCCGCGCTGCCAGCGCAGCACTCTACCAAGTGCGCCACGGGCTCGGCCCTATTTATTGTTTTTTAAAATAATTTATTTTATTTATTGAATCAAAATCGATCATACATATTTTGGGGGTTGAACATTAAGATACGTTGATTAAATCAGTATTACTAGCATATATATTGTTACAAATCATAATTATTCTTTATGCCCCTTGTCCAACCTCTCCCCTTCCCCCATTCCCTCCCCCTTCCCCCTCTAATTGCCTAGATTTCTTCTCTCCTTCTGAAAGGATAATGGTTACTCTGTTAATTTGTTGCCTAGGTGATCTGTCCAATGCTGAGAGATGTGATCAGGTCCCCCAATATTATCATAGAGCAGATGCTTCTTCTGTCACTCTGAAATGGGTTTTGTGTAAAGAGACATTCTCTTCTTTTCTTTGTCTCTGTTGGTGACTCTTCTTGTGTCAATGCACTCCAGTGGTTGGCAGACCGTCTGCGTGGTGGCTGCAGTGTCTAGCTGCTTTTGTGGCAGCCATAGTTATTGTGGTGGCTGTGATGGGCCACCCACATGGAGGTGCTGTTTTTGGCATGCTCCTTGGCACTGGCAGTATGCCTGGTTGTGGGGTGTGTTTGGTCCCCTTCTCCATGCCTCTGGTCCCTGGGCAGAGCCCAAGGCACTGGCGCCATGTGCCTGGTTGTGGGAGAGGGGTCCAGTCCCCTTCTCCATGTCCCGGGTCCCTGGGTGGGCCCCGAGGTACAGGCGCAGTGTGCCTGGTTGTGGGAGAGAGGTCCATTCCCCTTCTCCTTGCCTTGGGTCCCCAGGCAGGCCCCAAGGTGCTGGTGTGGTGTGCCTGGTTGTGGGAGAGAGGTCCAGTCCCCTTCTCCATGCCCCAAGTCTCCGGGTGGGCCCTGAAGCGCTGGCTCAGTGTGCCTGGTTGTGGGAGAGAGGTACATTCCCCTTCTCCTTGCCTTGGGTCCCCGGGCAGGCCCCAAGGTGCTGGCGTGGTGTGCGTGGTTGTGGGAGGGTGGTCCGGTCCCCATCACCATGCCCCGAGTCCCTGGGTGGGCCCCAAGGTGCTGGCATGTTGTGCCTGGTCGTGGGAGGGTGGTCCGGTCCCTGACTCCATATAAAGTTATTTAATATTGACCAATTGAATTATGGAAAATATGTGGCAAAGTCAACGATTACAATTTTATCTTAATTACTTCTAACAGGAGCAAAATACAATGACTAATTATCTTTTGAGGTCTCTCCCAGGAGCTAATGATAAAACCATGTCACCAACTTACTAAAGGTCCCTGAATGTGTATTTGCTACGGCAGGGAGAATATATGTCCAGGTGACTGAAATTCAAATCACTAGAGTGGAAACTTAAGGGGGCAGGCTCTTTGCAAGTGCTTTCTGTCCTACTACGATATTTGAAATACTTAGTTGAAAAGATGAGGTTAGGGGTGTTAGTTGGCCACCAAGAGACCTCACAGGATGCTAGTAACTTCATGAATTTACTAAGATCCACAGTCTGTTCTTCACTCTTGCAATTTAAAACATCACAGCTTCAGAAATCTAATTCATACTAGCCAAATTCACATTAATTAAAGCAGAATGCCAATTTAGTAATTTACAATAAAATACAGAACACCAAGGGCAAAAATCATAAAGGGAAACACTGATAGATTTGACTGTATAAATATTTTAAACCTCTTTACACAAAAATCCACCATAAATAAAATTAATGACAAAGGCTTGATATCTGTATATATAAAGACCTCATATAAATTAACAAGAAAAATGTGTTTCGGTATAAAAATGGGCAAAGGACATGTGCAGGAAATTCATAAAAGAAAAAATCCAATTGGCTGATAACTAAAAGTTTCAATCCTTCTTTCTCCTGCCAGTGTTGTGCTGGAACCTGCTTGCAGCCTTAAGAAGTCACATTGGTAGCTTGAAATCAGTCGTTGAGAGAGTATTCCACAGAAATCAGCAAATGATGCATATCAGGGTGGCTCTTTGCTTTTTTCTTGGACAGCCGTTATTAAACATTTACCAGCACACTACTGCGTGTATCCAGTCACTGCCTCTCACCTGGATCCTTTCCAACTACTTTTAAACCTTCTAAAGTCTTCTCTGCCATCTTCAAAGAAATCCTGACCCCAAAATCCTTCTCCAACTACCATGCCATCTCTGTTTTCCTTCCCAGCGAAACTTCTTCAAAGAATTGGCTATACTTGCTGTCTCCTTTTACTCATTCTCCAATCATTCTTCAACACACTTAAGCTATTTTTTGCCACCATCACTCTCCTAAAACAGCTCTTGCTGGGCTCAGTGACCTCCATAAACCCTAAATTCTATGGACGGTTTTCTCTTACCCTCCTTGACCTCTTGGCAGTATTCATTTCTGTTGACCACTACCTCCTTCTTGAAATCTACTTGTCCTTGGGCTTCAATGACATGTGATCCTGGTTTTCCTGCAACCTCTCTGGCTTCTCCTTTTCAGTTTTCTTTTTAGGTTCTTCCTCTCATTTTCCACCTCTAAATGTTGATGTTTTCCAGGGATTAGTCTTAAGTCTTCATCTCTTCTCTACTCTCTCCTTAGGCAATTTCATCCATCCCCATGGGTTTAATTACCACCTATCCACCAGTGAATTACATATTTTATCTCTCCTCTGAGATACAATTGCCTACTTGACATCTTCCCCTTCAATGTCTTAAAAGCATCTCGAACTCAGTGTATCCCAAACTGGAGCCAGAGACTTTCTCCCCCTTCCCCAAATTTGAGGTTCTCCCATGTTCCCCATCTCCACAAAGTGTCCTACCATGTAAGCCAGAAACCCAGGAGTCATCCTTGATATCTCTGTCTTCCTCATCCCCCACATCACTAAGTCTGGGTTGTCTTTACCTTCTAAATATCTCCCAAATAAGTTCTCTTCTCTCCATCTCCACTTGTACCACCCTAGTACAGGCCTCCACGATCTCTGCAGGACCACTGCAATATCCTCCTAACTGATCTTCCTGCCTCCATTCTTTCTTCCCTTCAATACACTCTCCACAATGAAGCTGAGGCAACTTCTCAAAACACAAATCTGATCATGTCACACTCCTGTCTTTAGCCCCTCAGTAGCTTCCCATTTCTTTTAGAACAAAAATAAACCCCTTAAATGGCCTAAGGCCCTCCATGATCTTACTATGCCCACCTCTCCAGTCTCATTTCCTACCATTCTGGTCCCTCTGCACTCCAGCCACACCAACTTTCTTTCTGGTTTTATTTATTTATTTTTTTTCTGACCGGTAAGATGATCGCACCCCTCGGCATGGTGTGGTCTGCACCACGCTCAGCCAGTGAGCACTGGCCATCCCTATATAGGATCCGAACCTGTGGCCTCGGTGCTACCAGCGCCGCACTCTCCCGAGTGAGCCACGGGGCCGGCCCTTCTTTCTGTTTCTTGAATAGAGCCTTCACATGTGCTCTTCCCTTGGCCTAGAAGGCTCTTCCTATGCTCCCTTCACCTTGCTGACTCCTATTTAATCTTCTGGCCTCAATTCAAACATCACTTGCTCCATGAAGCCTCCTATACTGACACGCTAGACTGCTAGACTAATCAAATCTGTCCCCACACTTCCGCCACGATTATAGGCCCTCAAGGTGCCATAAATATCTCAATTGCTCTTACTACAGTTTAACTTTTGCATTTATGTGTATGATTATTTGATTATTCTCTATCTTCCTTACTAGTCTGTAAGCACCATGAAGGCAGGGACCAAGTCTGTTTTTGCTCACCATTGATCTCAAACACCTAGTCTAAGACGTGACACATAGTAGGTAGTCAATAAATACTTGTGTGATTGATGAGTCACATAGTTACCTTTGTGTATAAGAAATACATAAAACTCTACCAGCTAGTATTTCTCCTTTTGCTATGGCTTCCAGGAAGCTAAGATTCATATTTAAAGCTTGTGATGGCTAATTTTATGTGTCAACTTGACTGGGCCAAGGGATACAAGAAATAGGATGTGTCTGTGAGGGTGTTTCTGGAAGATGTCAGAATTTTTGTTTTGTTTTGGGGGAGGAAGGCAGCTGGCAGGTAAGAGGATCCAAACCCTTGACCTTGGTGTTCCCAGCACCACATTCTTCCAAGTTAGCTAACCAGCCAGCCCCAAGATTAGCATTTGAATTAGTGGATCAAATAAAGTGGATAGCCCTCCCCAATGTGGGCATCATTCAATCTGTTGAGGGCCTGGATAGAACAAAAAGGCAGAGGAAGGTTGAATTGGCAGTCTCTGCCTGCCTGCTGAGCAGCTGAGACATCGGTCTTCTCCTACCCTTGGACTGGTACTTACACCATCAGCTACCCTGATTCTCAGGCCTTTGGACTCAGACTGGATTTTTACACCACTGGCTTTCCTGGGTCTCCACGTTGCAGACAGTAGATCATGGGACTTTTCAGCCTCCATAATTGTGTAAACCAATTTCTTATAATAAATCTATCATTATTATCTCATATATACAAGGGTACTTCAAAAAGTTCATGGAAAAATAGAATTGAAAGTTAATATGAATCTTTCCATGAATTTTTTTAAGTACCCGTGCGTGCATGCGTATGCGTGTGTATGTGTATGTGTGCGTGCGTGTGTGTGTATTATTGGTTCTGTTTCTCTGAAGAATTCAGACTAATACAAAGCTAATCACAGCAATTATATCAACCCACTAGAAACAGCATGTTTGAATTCTCTCTTTTAATCCCAATGTGCTATTTCTAATTTATTGACCCATAAAATCTGTTTTGGAATGAGATGGCTCTGTGTGTGTGTGTGTGTGTGTGTGTGTGTGTGTGTGTGTGTGTGTGTGTACATGCACATATATATACACATGTGTATTGGTATAAAGATAAATCAGTACATAAATGCAAATTGTTGAGAGATTGATATGAAATGGAGACCTCATCTTAATCAATGACTACTGGTGGGGATGGTGAAGCCAGTATCTCACCAAGGTGTCATTACCATTTATTCCTATCTCTGTGTCTTCTTATTTTAATCCTCTCACAGTCCTTGTGAATCATCTGTGAAGGACTGTAAGTTCAATGGGTAGAGGCCTTGTTTCTCTAGATTCTGAACCATATGTATGGGTTGATGATTAATGGCATTTAATTCACAGAACTTATATTTTTTTAACCTTTTTTTCTTGTGAAATATAATACACATCCATAAGAGTTTCTAAAGCAAAAAGATACAACAAAATCAGTATTTATAAAGCAAACACCCATGTAACTACTATGAAGTTAAGAAGTAGTGTTGGTATTTATTGTCTATACTGCACCTTGGATACTACTGCCTTATGACATGTTTGGTGTTTGCTGTGTGTGTGTGTGTGTGTGTGTGTGTGTGTGTGTGTGTGTGTGTGTGTGTGTATACATCCCATTTAGACACTAAGTTCCTTGTGAACAGAAATCATACTTTATGTTTCTCTATACATAATGCCTAGTGTAGTACCCTAGATACAGTAGGTGCTCAATACATTTTACATGATTGCACTCTGACTCTGGGAAAACCGCTGAGGAATCATTTTGGCAAACAAGAATTGTTTGAGGAAATACAAAATTATATCATTTGTCTAAATCCATGTGCACCAACCAGGGTATAAGGTATAAGTGTAATTTGTATATCATGATGTGGGTGGGGAGCGCAGCCTTCTCTTGAGTTCTGCCTCTTGCCCAATGTATAATGCCAGCCTAGGACTATTGCAATATCCTTTTAACTGGTCATGCCTTCATTCAATCAGTTCTTTGTGTGGTGACTCTAGTGATCTATGTAAACACAGATCTCACTGTGTCATGCCACTGCTCAATAACCATTCATGCAGTAGTTGTCCAACTTTGATATGCCTCAGAACCACCTGGAGAGCCTGGTACAAATCCACATTTCTTCTCCCATGTAGAGATTTGGATTCAGCAGATCTGCAGTGGATTCTTGGCCTCTGCACCTGTAAGAAGCACTGTAGGTGATTCTGATGCAGCTGGTTCAGGTACCACCCATCAAGAAACACTGCTCCAAAGGCTCTTTATTATTTACAGGTTGAAACTTCATCTTTAGCATGGCACACAAGGCCCTTAGTGGGTGGCCTCTTTCAGTGCTGACTCTATTCCCTCCATGCCACTCCACTCCCATGTCATTGTCACCATCATTTCTTGCCTGAATGGCTACAACAGAGTCCTGACTCCCAAGTTCTAACTGCTTTAATCATCCCCCAATCTTTTCCCCAAGCTGCAGCCAGAGTGACCTTTCAAAATTGCAAATATGTTCATGCCACACCCCTGCTCAAAACTCCTCAGTGGCTCCTCACCATCTATGGGACAGTTTCTCCAGCTGGTTCAGGTGACTCAGCATCTGGATGTCGTGGTGCTCTTTCCAGAATGCCATGAAATCACTGATATATTAAATTGTACCATATGAAATGAAACCCTTTTCAAAAGAACACTTCTGCTAGCAGAAAATATGTCTACATTACGTGTGGGCAATATAAAATCATAGCCACAAGCACAGATGTCCATGAAAAAATAAACTGTTGAATTAAGCATGATCAGTACTGGGATTGTCTGTTTAATATTCTTTTGCTACTTGTTCATTCGTTTTGTTGCTTGCTAGCAGATAAGCAGGAGCATCTGTCAAAGATTTAGGAAAAAGTTATGGTTAAAAAAAAGTTAAAATAGAGAAATTTCTACCCATTAACTAATTTTTTTCTCTTTCACTGCAAGCATCCCATTTGCACCAGGCACAGTTCCAGGCACTGACTGAGTAGGCATTGTCCCTGGAGAGCACAGCTTGAGAACTCCTACTCTGGAGCAGAAAGTCTAAGCAACTTGGTATAGCCAACATGATCCCTCCAGATCTGGCTCCCTCTTATCTTCCAGTCTCATTTACAGCCACTGTCCCCTCCTCCTACCACTCCTTCCGGCCGAGACTTGAAATTCCTTAAATGTTCTCTGCCCTTTCTTTTACACATGTTCTCTCCACTGTGCCCCCTTGACTGTCAGATAAACCACTACTCATTCTTCAATACTCAATCCAAATGGCTCTTCTTTGGGATGCTTCCCCTCACCTCTCTGCATCTCTTCCTCCCTAGGGTCTTCCTCCTGACTGATTATATCACTTATCACATTACTAGTTGGTTGTGGAGCTATGAGGCAACTGGCCTGGGAGCTCCCTCAGGTCGAGGTAGGGGTTCTTGTCACCCACTCTTTCTTGAGTCCTCTGGCACTTAGCACAGTCGCTGATGTGCAGTTGGGATTCAGGGGATGTTTGTGAAATGAATGTAAAATTGCAAAGGAGGCAAAAGTTTATCCTTAGAACCTTTTCAGCTCCCTACAGGGGTCCCCTCTACTCCTTTTTCGGCACGCCTTCCCGAACCCTAAGCACGCCATACCCTCATGCTGCCCATCATGGAAATCCACCAGGATCTGCCATTATTGGTAATGGCCCAGGCTTCAAACTTTTCCCTTGATATCCTACTAAACCTTACCAATCCTCTGTCCCATTCCACCAGGGCTAGCTTTTCAGATAAACCATGGTTCTCAAACTTTAACATAAATCAGAATCTCCTGGAAGAATTGTTAAAACACAGATTGCTGGGTCCCAGTCCTAGAGGTTCTGATTAAGTAGATTTGGTGTGGCACCTGAGAATTTGCATTTCTTATAACTTCCCAGATGCTGCTGCTGATGCTAGACAAAGGCCACATTTTAAGAACGACTGGAATAAATTAACATAAAACCAGGGGCAGCAGGTGATAATGCACAAAGGAATACTTAGTTCATCCTGATGCAGCCCCTTAACTGAGTTTCTGATTCAATTGGCACTGTCTGGATTTCATTGATTCCAGATTGCTTTCCCTCTGCTTTGCCTTGTCTTGCTCCTCCGATCTTCTAATATTACTTTTTAGATTTCTCTCAGGGATTCTCCACTTTAGACCAACACTACTGTCCTTCTCTTTCTCCTTTTATAAAGACACAGTTTCAGGACAAAGCCCTTTCCTGAGCTCTTAGCTCCATTTCACTGCCCTCTTCTCCTTCTCTGCCCTCCCCCGCTCCACTGCTCCCCTATCCAGTATTAGCACCCCCCACCACAGCAGTCAGAGTGACCTTTCTAAAACTTGGCTCCAATGAGAGACCACTCCAATCTAGCAGGTGTAGCCATTTCCCCTCCCAGGTGGGAAAATCTGGCTCCACAAACAACATTAGCATGCTAATGACAGTCACCTGCTGGCCCTGGGGGAAGTCATTGCTTGCTCCAGCTTCCTTTAAGACAGTGGAAATAAAGAAAACGCCTCATTTTACATGCTTCTGTTCATTCCTTCACTCAACAAACATTAATTGAGCATCTGCCAGACACTGTGCTAAGCCCAAGGGACCCCACAAGGACACATCAAACATGGACACGTTCACGGCAGTGCCTAAGAACCCAAAACGCCTCTTCATAAAGGGGATCTTTTGGTTCCACTCATCAACAGGGACAGATACTTAGGGAAGAAAACCCACCAACTGGCCACTCGTGAGCCCTCTTGCCTCCTCAGCCCTTCCGTCTTCCCTGTGCCTGGGAAGGTGACCCAGGATCAAAGACTGGGAGGCATGGATCCAGGGAGTTTCCAAACAGAGGTGGTTGAAATGAGCGTTATAATTCACACCTCTCAGTCGTAGGCCCACTACACTGAGGTAAGGTATGTAAAGCCCAGAAGACAGTGAGCTAAAACCTCTCTACACATTGACACACACACACTGAAATACACACACTGACACACACCAACACACAAACCTTTACATATATACAACACACACCGAAAATACACACTGACACACATATACTGAAACACAAACATACCAACACACCAACATGCACACACAGTGGCATACACCCACACCCACACCCACACCCACACCCACACACACACACACACACACACACACACATGCTGGCAGACACACCAACAAATACAAACCCATATAAGTAAACACATGCCAACACACACAACACGCACAGCTGACACACACTGACACAAATGCACACCTACTTGCACATCAACACCAACACACACACTGACCCACGCAAACCGAAGGCCCAGGTCCCAAGAGAGGCTCGTTTTGAATGGAACCAAAGGGTTGCAGGAGCCTTGAATTACTCACTTGGTCCCAATCTGCGAGGTCCAGCGTTTTGGCGGAGGAGGCCTCCGCGGGGTAGTCTTTAGGGACAGGCGGGCCGAATGGGGCGCACGGGTGGGGCACCAAGGATTCCGTGCCCCCCCCACCCCCCCACAAGCGCTGGGCCGAAATGTACAGAGCTCCGCTCAGCAAGGAGCGCGAAGGAGGGAGGGACAGAGCGGGGCCGGGGCGGGGGCAGGCAGGATTCCCGGGGAGCTCCGCCGCCTGCCGGCCCTTCCGGTAGCAGCTCTTAGCTCTGGCTTCCAAACGCGCACCTCTTGTCCCGCCATCACCCAAACCCCACGTCTGGATCAGAGCTAGTGGCCTCGGGCCCTTTCCCGTCCAGCTCTCCCCAGCCTTTGCCAGGAAAGGCTGGTCTCCCTCCCAGACACCCAGCCTGGAAGCGCCAGTCACCTTTGATTCTCCGCCCCCATCCGGTTGGGGCCCAAGCCTTACAGCGGTTCCTCAAACATAGCCCTGGTCCCTAGCGTCGCTGTCACCACAATCCAGGGCCCAGCCCCTCCCCCAGACACTGTCCCAGCACTCCACAGGGTCTGGGAGACTACAGCTGCCCCTCTTTCTCATCACCGCCATCTGCTCTGTGGGTCTGTGCCGTCTGTGTCACAGAAGTCCCCTGTACTGGCCCCTGATAGTGCCAAGCTCTTCTCTTTAGGCCACTCCTGGGTCTCTAACACAGTGATGGAGCACAGTGGGCACCCCCTGACTACTTGGCTCTTTGTGACTGCTCCTACTGCTACCCCCTCATTGACTCTTCTTTTTCCGGTCCCGCATCGGAATCCTCTAACCTCCTGTTCAGGAAACACTTGAGTGCCTCATGAATGCCAGGCCCACACTTGGCACCAGGGATGCACTTTGCAGAGTCCTTGTTCTCAAGGCGCATAGGGTACTAAAGAGCTCCCTGGGAGAGTGTAAGAAGCACTGTCCCGACGGGTGCAATCAAGTGCCAGGGAAGCCTTCTTGTGGTCACTCGATTTCCTTGTGTCCCACCACCCGCCCCCATTTTTCCAAGGCCCGGGCCTCTGGTCAGGTCCGTTCACGGTTTCCCTGTTTCCTACTTTTCTCTTCTCTCTCCTGCCTCTCTTTCAGCCGCTCCAGCTTTGCTCCTTTGCGGGGTCATTTCCCACGCCCCATCGGGACCCCCTTGCATCCCGGGTTTCCCCCATAGGCCTGCCACCCCCACCCCATCCCGGGTCCCTCTGCGAGACCAGGGAACCTGCCCTTTTGAGGAGTGGAGTGCAGTGTCCCGCTGCTTGGGCCTCGGGCATGCCAAATCTGCCAGGGTTCCCCAGTCACAGAGAGCTAGCAGGGGGCCAGTCCCGGGAGAGAGACGAGGGCATCAGGGCTGCAGAGGTGGAGAGGTGCTGAGAGCAAGGGACAGGACCCGCGGCGGCCGTTGGCCAGGCGGAAAAGGAGAGCAGGCAGGCACAGCCCCTGCCTTCGGAGGTTCTCCCCTCTGCACACTGTTGGCCCCCTTGGCCTGGGCTGAATTAGGGTTAAGGGGAAATCAGGGGGCGGGACAGAACGATTGGAGGCCGCTCTCCGTCACCCGCTCCTCCATCTCGCTCAACACAGCTGGGGACCTTCATCCCCAGCCCCTCGTCTGAGACTCCCCGGCGGCCCCTGCAGTGGAAGGAGTGGTAACCTGAGCTTCTGCTCACCCAGAGCGTCTAGAGCTGGGTTGGGTAGAGAAGGCGTGGGGTTGGTCTGTATGAACTACCCAATGGTGGTGAGCTCGGCTCCACGCAATTACAGCCCACAGCACCCGAGGCATAGAAACCCCAGGGCAGAAGGGACTCCTCAGGACCCCTGGCCTCGGACTCCACAAGTCACAGCTCAGCTGCGGGGCCGCAGTGCGGTTCCCCCTAACCGCCCGCTTTCTAAGCTCCACGGTGGAGCGGCAGGTGCCGCAGCAACACCCCCCACCCTGCGCCCCAACCGGCCTCAGCAGCGCTCCCGGGCCATGGGGTTCGGGGGTGAGGGGACGATAGTGGAACATCGAGACTCCAGCGGCCGGTGCTCCTACCCAAGCACCCTGGGATCTCAGAGGAAAGGAAGAGGGGATACGGGCGGCCGGGAGGAAGGAGAGGAAAACAGCGGCTGAGCTGAGCGCGGGAGGGGGGAGGGGTGGGGGCTCCCTTCCAGCCTCCGGGGTCTGGGGACTCAGGGATGTAAGGAAGAGCAGGGGGGTGTGACAATTCAGCAGAGGTCGGGACGTACCACGGAGCCCAGTGGCGTGGGGGGGGCAGAGGACGTGGTCACCGAGGGGAGCCCCCGCCCCCCTTCGCAGAGGCCTACGCTGGGGTTGCAGGGACAACTGGAACTGGCCTCGCCGTAGGGGGAGGCGGCGCGTTAAGTCCGCCCCTCCCCATAACCCTACTTCCGAGGGGGTGGGCGATAGAGGGGAGGTTGGGGTTGAAGCAGCGGCGAGGGGGCCCCTCCCTTGCACCTCCCCTCACCGGACTTGGTCGCGCCCGAAGTGTAACACTTTCTCTTTGTCGGAGGAGCTCCTCTGTTTCCTGTGCGGTAGCTCCCGTTGCTGAGGCGCCCGTGGCAGCCCTGGCGGACGCAGGAGCGATGGCAGCGACCGATATAGCTCGCCAGGTGGTGAGTGTTGGGTTTGGGTGCCAGCGCCGGGGCCGGGGGCCTGGGAAGGGCTGTGGAGACCTGGCTACCGCCACCGCCACCGCGAAGAGGGCAGAGAAGCATCCAGGAGCGGAGGCGCGGCGGGACTTCTGCTCCCGGGTCAGCGGCTCCGTCCCCCAGCCTGTCCCGGAGAACGGTGGTGGCGGGCGGATGGGGGGCTGGTAAAGCCTGCGGGTCAGCAGCTGAACTTGCATTGCCCAAGAGCTGCAGTAAGCGCCGCCGCCTCCCTCGCTGCAGCTGCGGCTCCGCCGCTGGGGCGTTGACGAATGAATGGCCGCACGAGCCGCCGAGCCCTCCGGGTCCCCGGCACCCTGGCCTTGCCGCGCCCCTGCGCACAGCTGCCCGCCGGGACCTGAGCCTCTTCAGGAAGAGGGGCGCGGGGCTGGGGTTAGCCTGGGGCAGAAGGCGGTGAGTGGTGAGGGGGGCGGGGAGGTGACTGGCTGGGGTAGGGTTTCTCCATATGCATTACATATGTGACTGCGTCTGTGTGTGTATAGTGTGTGCGTGTATAAGTGCACGCGCGCGCACTCGTGTTTTCCCGGGCGGTCGTCGGCGCCGCCCGGGTTCTGTCTGTGATCCTAAATGAAACTGCCTGTTTCTTTGAGTGTGCTCACCTCTATGGTGTGTGTCGGTCTGTTTGCTTGTGCTGTATGCCTCTGGGTCTCATTTGTACGTCTTTGTGGGATGCAGTTCGCTGGCCTGTAGGTGGCTGGCTGCGTATTTTGGCATGTTTTTGAGCGGGCCTCTGGGGGTCTGTCTTGGGTGCGTGTTCAGTGTAACTAGGCTTGCGTGCCAAAACCTGTGCAGCTGGCTTCTTTCTATGGGGACTTAGTAAAATATAAGTGTGAAACCTGCAGAATCAGTGCTATCTCTCTTTTTGTTGGCGACCGACTCTGGAAAAAAAAAAAAAAATCTTCATTTAAAGAACTGAAGTTTTCCAGCCTGGGTTGTGCAGAGAAATCGTATTGAAGTGACCTGAGGCTCCATGTTTGTTTTTGTAGACCAGAAGTTTGGCTGCAAAAGGAGGAGATGATTCCATCTGGGGTGAACAACCTAGCTTTTCTATTCATCTGGGGGTATCTGGGATTTTAAGAAGTCCACTAACACCTTGAGGTGAGGAAGGAGAGTGAGGTAGAGGTAGGTCAAATTCCATGACACCAAATACTACTTGATGAAAATCTCTGAACCGCATAAAAATGTTTCTAAACCTTGTGGCTTACTTATTTAGGAAAATAGTCCATGCAATGCAATCCTAGCTCAAAAAAAAAAAAAAAAAAAAAAAAAGCCTCTGGGTATTTTGTGTAATTGAAATTGATTAGTTTTTAAAACATGAACCCAGACTTTAATAGTATTTTCTCTATAGGATATGTATTAATGTATTCCACCCTCTTGTCCCTGTTTGGAACCTCCCCCCACCCCCTGCAGTCATGATGTGGAAGGACCAGGAGCAGATAGGAGACAATACTCTGTGATGATGGAATTTGAGAGAATTCTCTTCCCCACAAGATTGCCACTGTAATATTTATTGCTTTAGTATTTTGAGGGCTCCCAGAGTACTTTTCTGCTCCTTTTTACCTGCATTTTAGAGATGGCATCGCTTAAGTAGAGGAATTAGTCTCCTGGATTACATTTGTTCCAACGTTAGTGACCAAAAATGACACTAATGATTTTTCTTGTCAGCTAATGAATTTGCATCGACCTGTTTGTACTCTCACCAGTCCCCCTTGGCTGGATTAGGATTGCAGGACAGATGTTGCAAAGGGGAACATTCCAGAAGGTTGTGCTTCACCTCACACACAACTCAGGCAACCCAGAGATCCCCTTTGTTCTGCAGATGGGGGCTAGGGAGTGGTTTAGGGCTACTTGGTTTGCTTGGCATGGTTCCAGTTTGCTCTGGCTGGCCTCACCATACTGTACGATAAAGAACATAATTGTATGCCAGATTCTGAAGCTGAAAGAGCAGCCCAAGCACTTGAGACCTTGTTATCATGATAAATGGGTTTCTGGGAGAACTGACGTCACTCTTCATGCCCCCCTCCCCTCCAGCCAGTGAAGCTCTTATTTATGTGTCATTTGTCTCTCTGCTCTCCTTTGTGTCTGCGAGAAGTTGTAATTCACTAGGGGAAGATGGAATTAACTCAAGAGACCTTGGACGGCTGGTTTCTGCTTCTTTCTTCAAAGGAGCATGTATCCATGGTTTGGGAAGAGAAGACCAGAGAGTAAACGAAGTGTGGCTAGTTTAGGAGTTCTTTTTAATGAGCTCCGAGTCATGGTGACATGCAAGTGCTGCTCTGGTGGGGGTGGGGGAGGGGGGGACGGGTAGTTTCCTTTCCAGAGTCAGTTGAGGTTCACTGTGGCTAAACATCCTTAGAGACTAAAACAGGCCTTAGAGTTGTTGGGCAGGGCCTATATTTGGGCATGCATGCAACTTGGAAGTTTAATTCTTGTGTATGTAATACGATTCCATCACATCTGAATTAGCACCACAAAGGATTCTGTATGACAGTGCTCTTTCTCCATGAGTATTTATTTGATTGACTGATAGGTCTAGAACTATGGCTAGCCCTTGTTAACTACACACACAAAAAAGCAGTAGACATAGTTCATGGCTTTTAAGCTTACAGTCTAGTTGGAGAGACAAATTGTGGACACTGTGAAATAATTAGAGAACTATGGAAGATCCTTGGGTTGACCTACCACTCTGCCTGTGAGGTGGCTCGGGCTGCTATTAATATACACTCTGAGAGGTTACGTGACTTGTCCAAGGTAACCTAGCAGGGCACAGTGCAGGCCTCAAAAGCTGCATCTCCTGGCTCTTACACTGAGCTGTTTCTTTCAATGTTGCATTTTGGGGTCCAGACTATAAATGCTGGCCCATAGAAACAATGTCTTGTTGATTCTGGCTTGAACCAATCCCACAATGGGAACAATGATGCTTTCTCCAGTGGCACCCAGGTAATGATTGTTCTCCCTAATGAAAGAACTTTTAGGGGCTAATTGCCCTACACAGTTAGCTGGGGTTGGCCTGGGACAACTGTTCCAGAGCAGCTGTCTACAGGTGGGGAGAAGATTGTTGCCGCACTCAAGTCTTGCTATCAAATGGCAGTTACCCTTTGGTTCCCCTTGAAGCTCCCCTGCCTCAGCCATCCCTACCACTGCACACTAAAGGTATTATTATACCCCAAGTGGGAGAAACAAAACCCCAATATTCACCCATAGCTCCACTGGGGATACAGCACTGAAGAAAGTGTACATAGCCCTAAATATTACAAATTGTTGAATCTAAGTTGAGGGTATATGGGTGATCATTATACTATTTTCCAACTTTTCTATGTGTTAGAGATTTTTCAAAATAAAAAGTTGAGGAAGAGTTACAGTGTCCCCCAAATTCACATGACCCCATCCCTCAAGGAGTTCACAATCTAGTGGTGGAGGTAGACACAGATAACTGTATTATCACTGTGATAAATGCTACACACGAGAGCTACTGCCTGCCATGAGAACTCATTACAAGGGGACCTAATCCAGCAGTGGATGGGGGCGGTCGGTGACAGGAAAGGCTTCCTGAGGGCTTCAAATAGGAAATGGGTAGGTGTGAAGATGAGTGAGATCTCACTTCTGCTGCTGGGTTGGGAACATTTCATTTTTAAATTCACCCACTTTTATTTTCATTCATTCCTTCAACATATATATATATTGGGCACCAACTCTGCCAGGCCCTGTGCCAGGTGCTGGGGATATAGTGGTGGCCAAGGCACACAGGAACTCTGCCCTTTCTGAGCTCCCAGATGAGAGGAAGGAATAAGCCCTGTTTCCTCTTCACATCCTAAATTCTGGAAATGTGTTAGCGGTGTTCTTATTACAAAACTGTATTACAGCAGAGTGATTTGTCTGTATAGTATAATGAGATTTTGATCTGCAGTCATGTGTGTAGCATTTACTTTGTGGGTCTCTGCTGTAAATTTTCTATTAATTGCTGGCTTCGTTACCCAGCATGGCCCCTCCCATTGTGTGCTATAAGGGAACAAACCCATTGCATTAGCCTGAGCAAAACTAATTGGGAAGATAAGTCCCTTGGAAAAAGGAATTCCAAAACTAAATAAGACTGATTTCTGGACTTGCCTGAGTTTTTTGGATTATCAGAGCTGTGGTCTAATATTAGCATGAACAATGGAGAAGAGCTTTTAGTTGCATGTGCATTAAAACCACATTCAAGACAGGTGGAAAGAAGAAGGAAGGGAAGGAGGGAGGGAGAAACCAGCCATGGATAGATGTAACATGTTTCTTTCAACTACCTCGGAATGCTTCCATCTGTATGATTTCATTTTCCCCAACAGCTTCCTAGACAAGTATTATCGTTCTCTTTATTTTGTGGGTGCAGGTAGTGACTTAGTCCAAAGTGTTACTGTTGGTCAGTGGAGGAAACAATGAAACACCTACCAGATAACACAGATCCTTTCTTAAAAACGCTGGCCTTTGAATGATGTTTCTAAGAAATTAAAATCCTGCCATACCTCCTTTTCCTCCTCTTCTCACTGCACCCACCCCCAGCACCCTCATAGGGATCGGAGAAGAGTATACTTGGGTGATCTGGAGACTCTCCGATGTGAAAAAGATTCTCAGCTTAAATCCAAGATAGCACAGTCACGGGTTGTGTGGGTTTTCCTTTTTTTTCTTCTCCATATTTCTTTAAATAAAAATCTTGGAGCCACCAGCCATGTAATGATGGATTATTTTAAGTAACAACAGGGAGGGGGGAGGCAGAATAAATTAGAAACACACAGACCCTTCCTCCTCGATTTGGCAGGAGGAGGCTTCTGCTGCTGGGATTTGAAACCATGGGTTTCTCTGCTGCCTGCGCAGAGGAAGGAGGCCACATGCTCAGGAGGGTGAGGAATAATGTTATCCTCTTCTTCAGTGTCTTCTTATTAGAGGCAGCCATCTGCTGAATTATGCAGCGTGCTCTCAGCTGGCCCTGGAGGTGGGTCATCCGTCCCACACTCACTTAGCAGGGACCAGGGGAAAGATTTGCTGGCCTTCTCAGGGACAGGCCTCATGTTTCCCCGACCAGGGCCCTCTGACCCCTCATGAAGGCACTGGGGTAACAAGAGCAGCACTCTGCTTTCGCGGCCCTGATGAGGTGTGAGGTAGTGTTCGTTTCCTCTCACAGTGGAGGCCCCCAGCTCTGAACACTGGTGCTGAGGCAGGAACTGGGTTTTTTCAGATCCCCATTAAACGAGACCAGATGGAGGCAGAGGCGAATGCAGGCTCCCCAGAGGGCAGTTGGGCATTCACCCAGAGGCCTGTGGGTAAGCCTTTTCTTTTCTTTTTTTAAACATATTGGAGGTAACAATGGCCAGAACACCTAGAAAACTGTTTAAATTGTCTGGCTTGAAGGGAGTCTGTCTGGTTTTTGTGGGAAAATTGACCCACCCTGAGCAGGGGTTGCCCCTGGCCTGAGGTGAGGATATCTTACCTAGACTCTGACTTGTTGAGTTAGGTAGGCTCATTGGCCCTGGGGCTCTTGAGCAGAGCTGGGCAGCTGGCCAGGAGGAGACTTAGGCCGGAGTCAGAAGAGAGGGAATGGGAGAGCAAAGCGGGGGAGGGGTGGAGAGGAGGAATGTGGGCCCTCCACGGGTCCAGCGCCTCAGTTGCCTTCCATGGGCCAGAGCCAGCTTGCTGAGTCCACAGGCTTCCAGGTCGGATTCCTTGACCCTTCTCCCTCTGACCAGCATCAAGCCATCAAGCCACAAGCCTGATGTCCCGCAGTTTTAGCAGCATAAAGAAATACATCTGTCACTTGAGTCAGCTTTTCCATTTGAGAGTGGCAGTCTGTTTGACCGGGGCCTGGATCCTAGCACCGCTCTCTGCCACTAAATCACTCTGTGACTCCGGACAAGTCACTTCCTCTCTCTGTGTCTCTGTTTCCCCTTTTGTAAAATGAACGGGTTGGGTTAGGTGATCTTAAGGGCGTTTCCAGCTTGAACATTGTATGGTTCTTAATGTTTCCTTGTTCTCCAGCCTAATTTCTTTTAGGTTCTTGCTTGATTCTGCTTCCGAATGAGGTGGCAGCATTTAACTCCACCCCTTCTCAGCTTTGACTCCCAGAGCTGGGTGGGGAGAGAGTTGTAGGGAAGGCGAGTCTATGCTTTTAGCTCAGCAGGGTCTCTGTAAGTGTAATAGAAACAACCTTCCCATACTGTCTGTCTGCGTAGGTGTATATGGCCATTGTCTTCCTATAAAGGTACATGAGTGCTGAATGTTTGTCTATTGAATCCCACTTTAAACGCACTAGGAGAACTGGCTACTTAATGGAATCCTGCTGTGAATCCTTTTATAGAATGAAAAGCCACTCTGGAATTTATCTCGTGTATTAAATCAGAGTTTCATCTGTTGGATTTGCCAAAAATGGGCTTTCCCCCTGTATAGTATGGATAATCTCCCTTGCACTTTCTTGGGGTCCCCAAAGCTGCTCCACCACTAAAGGGCATTTCTTAGGTCCCTTAGGGGCGCTGCCAGCTTTTGCAGGCCTTGTTTCTCCTTGGAATGGCCCCCCAGTTTATCTCTCCCACTATAGGGCATTGCCACTATCAGTTTTCTCTTAGAATGGCTTAGTCAACATGAGGAAAACGCTGATATTTGAGGTGTTGGGTGCATAGTAAGTATGTTTTGTTTTGTTTTTGAAGCCTCTGGGAACTTAGTGCTTTTGTGGTTTTTATGGTTGATAATACGATGACTTCCATTCCCTGAACACTGGGGGCAGCAGATGGGGCTATCAGCCACCCGATTGTTTCATCAAGACTTTTTATGACATGTTTCAGGATATATGATTTGACTTTTGGTTCATATGAATCTTTATAATAATAAGTTATACTGTATAATAAGTAGTTATGTATATTATGTGTAGTAATAAGTTACAATAAGGAGAATTACAGTGTTTTATTGTATTATTGGTAAAAATAAATGTTTTATATACAGTAAAACTGCCTGAAAGCTAAATGCTCTGATTAACCAAATTTTCTGGTTATCTGTGTGTAAGGCACCTGTTTGGTTGTAGTGAAGATTTTTCTAAAATATCTGAGGCCACTTTCCTGCCCAGGAAAGTATCATCACAGAATCTTTTAAAGCAAAACAAAAGAAAACATTTTTTCCTTTTTATAAAAGTAAAATATGCCTATTGCAGAAAATTTGGAAAACACAGAAGAGCAACATCACGTACAGGCCCTCTACCCAAAAGTAACCACTGACATCATTTTGGTGTCTTTAAAAAAATGTGCGTCCTTTCCTCCGAACATTGGGATGATCCTGTGTGTACAGGTTGGATTTTTTGTTGTTGTTTTGCCTAACAGTATTTGGTGAGCATTTCCTCATGTCATTAGATATTCTTAGAAAATATTTTTGTCAGCTGCTTAATATTCCATTGTGTATCATTGAATTGATGAATTGGTTTTGATAGTCTTGGAGATTTGCAGGGTTTCCCAGAGAGATCAGTATTCAGGGCTGGGGATGGAGATGGAGGAAGGGAAGGTGTGAGAGGCTGGGCCCACCAGTAAGTGACAGATGAGGCTGCTGAAGAGAATCCTTTTTCAGTGTTTCTGTCCTTTCCTAGCATTTGGATGCAAAAGGCTGGAGGAGAAAGTTTAGGGAAAGCCCCGTCATCAGCAATGAGTTTTGCTCTCACCATTCAGAAAGACAGCTACCCTGGTTTTAGATGGAGGCAGGAAATTCTCCATTGACACAGATCCACCCTCAGTTCCCAGAGGCCTCGAACACTGCTTGCTTACTCTACCACAGAGGTTGGAAGAGAGACAGAGGGGAGGGGGACCGGAGGTGTCTACTCGGATGCTTATGGGACTTTTTATTTTCTGAATAACGGCAATGGGAGGAAGATGCACAGCTGGAAGCACCATAGCTCATTCTTCATAATAGGAACCTTAAGAATATTCAATTAAAAAACGAAATCGGTGTGTCCTCGGGGGAGGAGGCGAAGAGAAAGAGAGCCGTGTTTCTGCCTGTGATATGAAATGTGGTATAACGTATTTCAAAACCGCAGGTGACTGCAGATGAGGAGAAAACAGGAAATGTAATTGGGGAGGGAGCGGGGCTCCCTCAGCCCTCAGGAGCGCTCTTTCATTTTGCCTTCCTTTTAGCTCCTCTCAGTCTCTGCATCCTAATTACCCCTGCTGCAAAGCTGACTGAGAACTTTCTTTTCTTATATTAAAAATGTTCTTAAATTACACAGGTAATGTGTGAATACATGCGTGCCATAAAAGAATCAGACAATAGAGAAGCATACTGACTACCCCCTGACTACGGCCCTCTTTCTGTTCCCCTCCCCTGAGGTAGCCACAGTTCTTGGTTTGCTGCATGTCTTTTTAGTCCCCTTTCTATGTGTTTCCATACATTTATGTGCAAATACCCATATACAGGGCTTTCGTGCATATATGGGCTCATACTGTGCTTATTGTTCTACAACTTCTGTTTTCTACCTTATAGAACTACCACATTCTTCTGAATGGCTGCAGAATATTCCAGAATATGCATGTACCATAATTTAGTTAAATATTTTCCTATTGTTGGACATTCAGGTTTTTTCTAGTTCTTCAGTATTACAATCAATGCTGAAATGAATTTCCTTGCACAGAGATATGTGAGTTTCTGCAGAATAGATTCTGAGAGGAGGTTGCAGGGTTATGGGAGATGAGCAATTTAAAATCTTGGTGACTGTGGCCTTTCTAGCATCTCAGTTCAAGTCTTGAACATGGCACCACCTGCTACTCAACATGACAACTTGAGGTTTTACTGTCAGATGTGCTGAGCCAAGTTGCCAAGTCTATCTCCTCTTGCGCACATTGTAGACCAGAGAACATTCAATTAACTGCAATCAAAGTAATCAGGACTTCAATTAAGGAGGCCACTTTAAGGGGAAAGAGGAAAGAGATAAGATATCAGAGATTCAGTAAGAGAGTGAAGAATGTTCAGGGGTTGTCCTGGGGTCAGTGTACATTCAGTCCAATGTCCTGTCCTTTCTACTTCTACGTATTTACCTCTGAACAATGAGGACTGATATTCATAAAGATGACCTTGACATCTTAGATTCATCAAAGCAAGAGTGCTTGGTGTTCACTAGACAGGATTTCCTAAAGCAGGAACTATGTGCAAATGTATTTTTTGAAGCTTTCTTTACAGAGATTGAGGCAAAAAGTTTACTGCAAATCTCAGTTAGCAAGAAAAACATTAACCAGATCCCACGTCCCCTCTTCCCCAGACTCTTCAGTTAATTTAGGTGTATTGGACACTGGGTAAAAGATACAGAAGAAATCAGGCTTCTAAAAATCACTAGTGATCTTCACCAAATCCAAATCAATGGCCCTTTCCTTGTAATTCTTCTTGACTTTTCTTTGACCCCTGCAGATAGAAAATGATTGGGTCATCTCCTACTTTTCTGATCATTTTCCCCTCTCAGCAGAATCCTCTTCTTCTCCCCATTCCTTACACATCGAGTTTCATACCTCTCACTCCTAAATTTATATCTCAGTTCTGAATTCTCCCTGAGCCTACAATCCCACATTGCTAACTACGTATTGGATTTCTTCTCCTGGATATCTCACCATAAAATGAAAACTATCTTCTTTTCCTTAATATATAAAATGCTGTTACAAATTAAAAAGAGAAAGACAAAACCCACTTTTTAAAAAATAGGCAAAGACATGAATAGGCAACTCACGTATATATACATACACAAGACACACACACACCGTTGGACAATGAAAAAAGTGTTCACCCTCACTAACAAAATGCAAATTAAACGACATGATGCCATTTTTCAAAGACTCAATTCACAATGGTTAAAAAGGCTATGAAACTCAGTGTTTTTGGGTAAACAGACGCTCTCACATATTAGTGGTGGAAATGTAAATTTGTACTATTTGCTGTTGAATGATGTGTCAGTGTGTACCAAAGTCTTTAAAATGTGTGTACCCTTTGATCTAGTAGGCTTCAATTCGAGGAGTTTAACTTAAGGAAATAATTAGAGATATATGCAAATCTGTAAGAACAAGAATTTTTGTTTATAATGTTGAAAATTTGGAAACACACTAAATGTCTAGTAGTAGGAGATGGGTTAAGAAAATATGGCACATTCCTACACTGGAATGATATGTGGCCAATAAAAATAATGTTTTAGAAGCATGCTTAATTACTCAAGAAAACATCCATACTATATTAAGTGTCAGGTTATTAAGTCAGGTTACATAGAAAGGAATATACAGGATTATCTCTATTTTATTTAAAAAAAAAAAGGTATACAGGTTGGAGGTAAATACATATAAGTATTAAGTGATTATCCCTGGAGAGTGATATTATGGGTGATTTTTATTTTCTCCCTTATGATTTTCTATATGTTCTAAAATTTCTACAGTGAACATTGATTACTTTTATAAAATAAAAAGATTGATAAATATAATTTCTTAGTGACAGCTTATTTAAAACCAGATTTCTCGATGTTCCCACTAAACAAGCTCCCTTTCGGGGCTTCCCTCTTTCTGTGCATGGTGTTATTTTGTCAGATCCAAGCTCCCAGGGTTAGGCCCTGGCAGTCAGCTTTGATTGCTGCCTCACTACCTTTGCAATATCACTCATTGGGTCTCATCCCTTCTTTAAGGACGTCTCTCAAATTTGTTCCTTCCTTTTGAGTCCCAAGTCAGGTCAGTTCACTTCAACCAGCATTTATTGTCACAGTGCTTGGATGTCATTCTACCGGTTCAACGTTATTAGAGCCATTTCTTAACATGTCTCCCGGCCCTAGTCTCCCTTTCCTCCTCAGTCAAGCACCCTGCAGCTGGAATGATCTTTTAAAAACACTGCTTGTATCATGGCCCTCCCTGCTCCAAATCCCCCAAACCCCATTGCCTAGGGAATAAAATGATTTGGGTCTTTACAGCACTGTGCAAGGTGGGAGATAATGGGCACAAGGGAGGTGTTTGGTAAATTTCTGACAATGAAGTAAATTTTAAGAATAAGGTGTGGAGCTCTCCCCACTATCCTCCACTGTCTTCAGTTTGAAAATTCTTCTCTCCTTTTGGCACTTGGACCAGAGGCTTTGGAGCATTTGAAGTTTCATGGTGCTGAATTTGGAGACAGGAAGAGGCAGCCAGGGATGATAAAATATGGCTCAGGAAACCTCAACTCTGGTCCGTCCCAATTCCGATGCCTGCTACGTAGGAGGCTTGAAGAAAGCACACTGGCTCTTACGTCCCTGTCTCCCCCGCAGTGTTCAGGACCAAGAACTAACAGTGGGAACCTTACGTCTTACTTTGTTTGCATTAATAAAAAGAAGGGGAAATGGGGAAGGGGAAGTGGACAGGGGTGAATGTAGAACAAAGCCCTATGTGATGTGGGCCCCTCATGAAACTCGGCTGTTTTCAGGTACCCCTGTGGAGCACAGAATATGCCAGAATACGCCAACTCTGACTGGATGGTGGCATATGGTTGTCTGTCAAGAATGCTCCACTGGGAGTGTGTGGGGTGAGATGTGTGAGGGTAATGAACTTGCCAGATGGCAGTCACTGGCGCTAGCCCTGTTGCTTACGCTTGGAGGATCCGATGATGCCAGTGAGAGTGGGATCCCAAGCTGGGTGAAGGGGCTATCTGGGAACCAGTTCTGACAATATCAGCTCCTGAGAGGCTCCTCCACCACTGCAGCCCATGCCTTTCAGCGTGAAAGTGCGCCCTCATTATAGACCTTGTCTAAAAGCAGGTCCAGTCTGGCACAAGAGCTGCCTACAAGTGCTGCCTGAGATGCTGGTACAGGTCTCCTGGCACTAACCATGCCCTTCTTGGATTGCTCTCGGCATCTTTCTGGTTATGGAAAGCTTGGTGCAGCTCCACCCAACAGAAACTCTGACTTCTGACATAGCCCACCCTCCTTGTCTAGCTCTGCTGTCGCCAGCTTCCCGCCCCTTCCCTCCCCTGTGGCCGTTGGCAGTTGGCACATTTCTTGAGTACATGCAGGCCCCTTTTGTCCTTCCCCAGATCCTTGGAAGCCTGCCCCAGTTTGAGGCTCTCCCTGTTTTGTAAAACCATTAACTACAAGAAGATTTGGGCCTCGTAGGCAAAGCAAGGGCTCTCTGCTTTCCAGGGCTGGGAGTGGCTTGGCTGCAGAGTCCAGGGCACATGGAGGCTGTTCCCTATGGTCCAGGAAGCATGGAGGCAGCTCCCTCTGGCTAGAAGGAGCCACAAGTGTTCCATGGCATTATGGTTAGATCAGGGTGAGTGGGGGAGGGCTAAGGACAACCTCACAGTGCAATAATAACAGAAGCTACTGTTGACCAAATGCTTACCACGTGCTAGGAACTATGCTAAGTGCTCGAGGAACCTTCTCTTATATAATCCTCACACTAACTACTAGTTCCTGATTTTACAGATGGGGAAACTTTGAGAAGTTAAGCAACTTGTCCCAGGGCACATAGCCAGAAGGTGGTGGAGGTGGGGCTCTAACTCAGACCTACCTGATTTCAAAGCCTATGCTCTTAACCTCTATTCTATGCAACCTTTGTAGATCCCCAAAAGTCCTACAGAGAGGATTAATTGCTTTTTAAAGCCTTTTTGTAATGATTACTGAACACTTATGCATATTCTAAGCTCACTACCTGTATTAGCACATTTGAGACTCCCATCACCTCTAAGATAGGTCATATTATATGACAGATGTGGAAGGAAACTGAGTCTCAGAGGTTACCCAGCTTGTAAGTGATTGAGTCGAGATTTAACCCAAGTCTGTGTACCTCCAGTGCCAGCATTCTCCTCCCCCGATCCCGCCCTCCGCTCCCAATAAGCCCCCTCCATAATATTCTCTGCCTGGAACTATGGCGATGTTCATTCTTGAACCTAGAGGATGCCTGTGCCCAAGAATCCATGTTTTCCAAGTTGACCGGCCATTTTGCTTTGGAGCTGCGAGTAGCTGAGGGAAGAAATGACACACTGGGCCTGGGCGGGTATCACTTCCTAGCAGGGAGAGCATCTGGCTGGAGAAGTGAGACCCTGATTGCTTTTAAGCACACTTTCATTTTCTCCCCTCCCTCCCCTTCCAAATTAGGGTGAAGGTTGCCGAACTGTCCCCCTGGCTGGACATGTGGGGTTTGACAGCTTGCCTGACCAGCTGGTGAATAAGTCAGTCAGCCAGGGCTTCTGCTTCAACATCCTGTGCGTGGGTGAGTATTTCCATAGCAGGAAATTCTATTACGGAATATGGATCCTTAATGGCTGGATGTGGCTTTGCAGGTAATTAGGTTCAACAGTGTGTCAGTCTGATCTGGTTGCAAGAGTGCTTTCCCCCTCTTCTTCTTGTATCCTTCTTGCTTGTTTTAGTAAGCAGCAGCTGGAATTACCTTTTTCCCTGGCCAGTCCAGAATATGGGGGCATACCTTGGGGCAAACTGAGCTGTGTGAGACCAAGTGGAAATTCTGTAAGGGAGCTGGCTGACTCAGTTAACTGCTGTCATGTTCATTTGGACTACAGAAGACAGGAGCCAGGGCAGAACTGGGAGGGAGATGATGGCTGAGGAAAGATGCCTGCCCACCAGCTGTGTGCAGTGGGTTGGGTCTGTTTGTAGCTTTGCTATGCTTGGTACAATTTGAGCTCAAGTGCAGGGACCACACGGCTCTGTGCAAAGTTCTTTCATTCCCCTTACCCATGTCTCTGTCTAGAACTTTAATCGCATCTGTGGGAACTATGTTTTAGTCCCCTCTGTGTGCTAGTCACAGCACAAAGAGAGTTCAATAATGTTTGTGAAATGAATGAATGAGTGAACCCCACAGGAACCACTCATTATACTTCTTAAAGACTTTCTCACATTAGCTCTTTTGGTCCTTACTAGGGTTCTGGAAAGAGAGCTGAGTGAGTAACATTTGTATTCTTATGGAACAAAGGGGGACCCAGAGACTTACCTTACAGGGATTTACCTGAGGCAAATGGTAGAGCCATAATGAGGACCTGGCTGACCCCTTGTCCCTCCCACTGCTTCTCTGACTGCTGCCGGTGACATCTCTTGAGATCACGAAAACACTTTGGAAAGCACCAACCAAACAAACAAGAGGGAAAACAGTTCCTTGATATTCTAAAAGAATCTCTCCTTATACCTTAAAAATCCCAGATTTGCAAACACAATCATAGCATATACTTTTCACTCTGCAGTGCAGGAAAGCATGCTTGCATATTTTCAGTAACATCCTTCTGAAACCTAATGATTGTATAAATAGCATAATAAAGTCAGTTTTCACACTGGCTGGAACACTCAAACACTTTTGCTAATTGCCTTTTCTTATTTTTGTATAGAGTATATGGGGAACTCATTCACATTATAGATCTGAACTACCACTGAATTGGAATTTTACTTTTCAATGTATTCAAAAATTCTGTTTTCTTGGGCCGGCCTGTGGCTCACTTGGGAGAGTGTGGTGCTGATAACACCAAGGCCACGGGTTCGGATCCCATATAGGGATGGCCGGTTGCTCACTGGGTGAGCATGGTGCTGACAACACTAAGTCAAGGGTTAAGATCCCCTTATCGGTCATCTTTAAAAAAAAAAAAAAAAAATTCTGTTTTCTCACTGAGGTCATTCATTTTCTTGGGTTCTTTTTTTTTCCTTCTCCTCCATTCCCAGTACTCTTTTCCAGGTCATTTTCTGTAAGAGAATCACCTCACACTCAAGGACAAGTAGAGAGCAATAAAGCCACTTCTAAATATGGATGACAGGCAGTCAGCTAGGTTCACTCACTAGCTAAATGACTCACTCCCACGCATCAGCTTTGGAACCTATGATGAAAATATGTGCTGTACAGAATTACACATCAGGGGCCTTAGAGTCCAGATCTGGGCTGTTAAGTCTTCAAATGCTGAAAGTCTAACTCATGGTTATGATTAGGGTGCTCTTAGGAGAGGGATACAAAATAAATAGAAATCATAGGGATCCACATCCAGTATTAGCACCGCCAAATCTCTGTTTAACAAGATCTCCAGTCTTTGGCTGGTGGCCAACTTATTTCACATCATATTTGATTACCACAGTATTTCAGTACAAACATATTGGATTCCCTTGGCATTCCTCCCAGAGCTCCGTGTGACCTGAACTGAAGTTGAGGAGATGAGCAGTAAAATGACAGACTCACCCTATGCAAGCTCTCCATTGAGTGCAATTGGGTAGGCTGGCAAAGCTTTTGGAGGGAGGCTGTGTGGATCAGAATGGCTCTCTGAGGGCAAAAGTGGAAGGTAATTTGACATGGGGATCAGAGAAAGAGGCAGTCAAGCTCAAGGCCAAGTGAGTGGGAGAAATAGTAAAGCCCTGTCTTCTGGTTCCCACTCAGACATTGGAAGCTACAACTGCTTCAAGCATGCACCTGCTGGGATGGAATCACTCAAGTGCCCAGGACAGACCCTCCAAGAAGGGAGCAGAAGGAAGGAGACCCTCTTACCCACAAGGAGTAACACCCTCTCTTGTTCTCCCCACTTGTCAAGTTTCAGGAAATGGCTGCCCCAGTAGCTTCCTTCTTAGACATGCAGGTGCAACCATTGGATAGACCAGCCTGGACTGGGTTAATTTCATTCTCTATCCCTGATCCCAAAAGGCCTTCTACTCATGCATCCTGTCCTCTTGCTGTGCTCAGAATCCTGTCATTGCTCAGAGAACCGACAATTTGGGCCAAGGTCATGAATGGCTTAGAGTGGCTCTGAGGCTGCAATCTCAGCCCAGCCATGGGGCTGCATCCTGTCACTGACTTGGCAAAGGGTCCACGGCTTGGCTGCTCAAGGTGATCTTTTCTCTCACGGGACTTTCAGTGACCATACTTTCATGCCTCCCACCTGCGCATAACTGTCAGGTTTACTCCATTAATGATGGTTATAAAAAGATTTTGTTTGGGCATAGAATATGTTTCCCCAAGGTATTTTTTTTCTTTTCTGATAGGGCATTTTCAGTGTAAAGTTATGGTAGTGCTAGCTTCAATTATTAACCGAGACCTAGCATATTTTTTCACATTATTGTTTATCTTGGTGTTGGGCTGCTGATCGTAGACCCATGCCCAGCACAGTAAGTATCCTACATGCATATGTGCATGTGTATGTTGAGACAGAGAGGGAGAGAGAGAATTTTTATCCATCCAGAGCCTGATTTATATTTAAAGGTATCAATAAATGGCACCTACAATTATTATTATTTTTAGAGGGCTGTGTACATGGCCATGGGCATATTATGACTCCTTTCTAGTAGATTCCCTAGGGTTGACAATAATTACTGAATGCGGTGAGGTTCCCCTCCTCCCTCCATAAAAAAATATATTAATCCCTTAGCTCTGGAAATTACGAGGATCCCATGATCCTAGATAAAGTACAGGAAGCCTCGGAGTAACCACCAGAGCCAGCAGTACAAATGTTCAGGGGTCAGTTGCTGTGCCTTGCTGGGAAAGAGCCCCAAAGAGACTCACCCATCCAATGTGCCAGCAACAGTAATGGCCGTGTGGAGCACAAAGGGTCATAATGATAATATTTACTTTGAAGCTGCTCAGGATTCCAGGCTCAACTGGGCTCTGTTGAAGTTAGAGAAAAACACAAGAGGAGCAGGATTGAGGTTCACTACAGGAAGAGGGGAAAGGGCAGCCAGCATTCTCTCAAGGTCAGGGGTCAATTGTTTCATCCCTCCGTCTCTGGAAAAGGCAACTGCTCACCTGTCTAAGACAGGCTGCCATCTGATATTTGACAAAGGGAACAAAAACATACATTGGGGAAAAGACTGCCTCTTCAATAAATGGTACTGGGAGACTTGGATATCCATATGCAGAAGAATGAAACTAGACATGCGCCTCTCACCATACACTAAAATTAACTCAAAATGGATTAAAGACTTAAGTGTAAGACCCGAAACCATAAAATTACTAAGGGAAAATATAGGTGAAACACTTCAGGAACTAAGTCTAGGCACAGACTTTATGAACATGAGCCTGAAAGCACAAGCAACAAAAGAAAAAATAAACAAATGGGACTATATCAAACTAAAAAGCTTCTGCACAGCAAAGGAAACAATCAACAGAGTAAAACGACAACCTACAGAGTGGAAGAAAATTTCTGCTAACTATGCATCCAACAAGGGATTAATATCCATAATATACAAGAAACCCAAGCAATTATACAGTAAAAAACAAATAACGCAATTAAAAAATGGGCAAAGGACTGAATAGACATTTTTCAAAGGAAGACATACAAATGGCCAACAGGTACGTGAAAAAATGCTCAACATCACTAGTCATCAGGGAAGTGCAAATTAAAACCACATTGAGATACCAGCTCACCCCAGTTAGACTGGCTATAATCAAAAAGAACAAGAATTAACAAATGCTGGCGAGGGTGTGGAGAGAAGGGAACACTCCTACAGTGTTGGTGGGACTGTAAATTAGTACAACCACTATGGAAAACAGTATGGAGGTTTCTCAAACAACTACAGATAGATCTTCCATACGATCCAGCAATCCCACTTCTGGGTGTATACCCAAAGGAATGGAAATCATCATGTCAAAGGGATACTGCACTCCCATGTTCATCGCAGCTCTGTTTACAATAGCCAAGACAGGGAACCAACCTAAATGTCCATTGATGGATGATTGGATAAGGAAAATGTGGTATATATACACCATGGGATATTACTCTGCCATAAAAAAGAATGAAATTCTCCCATTTGCAACAACATGGATGAGCTTGGAGAAACTTATGTTGAGTGAAATAAGCAAAGCACAGAGGGATAAATAACTCATGTGCTCACTCATACGTGGGAGCTAAGAGATAAAGAAGAAAGGAAAGAAAGACCACAGTAGTGCGTTGGACTTGCAGAGGCAGAGAACATACCTAGGGATACAAAGTGGAGTGGGGGGATGGGGAGGGAGGTTGGGGATAATTGGCTGGGGGACATGGGGTATAATCACAATTTGTGGTAATGGGCATGTGCTGGTATGGATCTGGCCATCACATCTTAGGCACTAGTGGTGACAATTTGCTTTGCACCCCATGAATATCCATAACCAATAAAAACAAAACAAAACATTAAAAAAACCCCAAAATCAAACCAAAACAAAACAAAAAGACAGGCTACCAACAATGGTACGCTGGTACCATTGTCTGTCAGCCCGTCTTAGGAGAAAACTTGCTGTGGTTTGTAGCATCTACTGATTTCTGTGATGTCATTACTTCCACTGTAGCTGATTTTAAGCTACCATGGCATCACTGCACATGGGCTTGGGAAGAGATGCAGGAAGCAGGGTGAGCTGGTTCCATCATGCCACTGTCTGCCAGGCCTCTGCAAGATCAGGAAGGAGAAAGGGCAGGGTCACAGAGCCAGGCATGACATTGTCCCTGTCCATAGGCTCCCTTGGCCAGCTGGAGTTCCTGGAGTGTTTCCTTTTGGACACCTCCCTGTTAACTCAGAGACATTTCTCTTGGTTTATTCCAACATTCCGAGCTGGAAGAGACTTTAATTCCATGAGAACAGGGATTGTGGCTATCTTGTTTATTGTTGTATCCTCAGCTCCTGTAACTGTGCATGGATCCTATCAGAGGCTTTGCAAATACTTGTCAAATGACTGAATGACCAAACATATTGTGCCTATGGGCCTCGCTAGAGCATAGTGGTTAAAAGCCTAGGCTCCAGCATTGGCCTGTCTGATTCAGATGCTGGCAGTGCCACTTATTAGTTTGTGACCTTGGACTAGGTACTTCCTCACATTTTGTAGATGAGGAAAGTAAGGTGCAGAGAGGCTGAGGAACTGGTACAAATTCCCACAGCTAGTAAGTGGCTTGGTTAATCCATCTGTAAATTGAGGACAAATAGTAGTGTCTACTTCATAGGCTTGTTGTGAGGAATAAATAAGAAAATATACATAAGCATTTACAGAAGTGACTGGAATATAGTAAGTGCTCCATAAACAATAGCTATTATTGTTACTCCAACCCTCTCATTTTATGGAAAAAGAGACTGAGACCCAGAGACAGGAAAGGGCTCAGCTCAGGTCACAGAGTAATTTTGTGATAACCTGGCCAGAACTCTTCAGCTCACAACTTGCAAGGACCTAATTACACAATGTGCTAGAGTATGCAAATATTAACAGCAACTGAGGAAAGGGCTAAACTTTTTTCTTTATTACACTGTTTTTTAACCCAGAATGGGGAGGTTGACATCAGACTATCCCACAGAGCATAGTTTGAAAAAGCATATTTCATGTTATATGCTTTAAACTTAAGTTATTTTTTAAAAAGTTGTTTCCAGAATGTTACCTACATTAAGCAGAGTGAGATGAAATCCTGTTGGCTGGTAGAGCGTGAGTGAAAAAGGGTTAAGAAACCCTACTGTCCACTATGGGGAGCTCTGGCAGGGCTGGGGAGGAGGAGAGAGAAATGGACCCCTTGGGACTCCTCAGGTTTCCTGCTGGAATCTAATTGCCAAGTCCCCACCTTCCTGCAGGGGTGTGGAATCTGCCGACTTGATCCCATTAGGCTACATGTATCTCCCCCCCACCCCTCAACAGTGGGCCCGGGGCAGCATCCCAGGCTCAGGCTGGGTCTGTGCCAGCCCTGGAAGAGAGCCTCCCCCACCCCAGGCTCCTCGCTGATGGAAAACTGGAACGGGAGCACTCGAGAGCCATAGGACGAGCTCGCTTGATTTTCTGCCCTCTTCTAATATTGCATTTATCACGATTCCCTAGACACCCACGAGCTCTTTTCTTCCAGACATTTGTTATTTAGCATCTCATTTCCACAGCCCTTTTGTGCTGGCAGGCATTTGGGTGGTCATTTCCCCTGCTGATCCTCCCTGCTGCCTGCCTGCCTGGCCTGCCCTGCCCTGCCTGGCCCCCATTTCTCCAGCTGTGCAAACAGGGTGGGTCTCCTTCTCTGGAGTGCTGCTCCTGAGGGCTTTTGTGTGAACCTCAGGCTAGGCACTCTGGAGAGCACAGGAAAATGCCCATCCCCTGCTCTCTGAGAATTCTTAGGAGTGGGGAGCCAGGGAGCCCACTGTGGGTGCTGGGGACACAGGGTGCGCTGCTCTCTAGTAGCCTCAGGGCATTCAGTGAGAAGCTCAGGGAACCGAAGACGGGGTGGGGGTGAGGATGTACATGGCAAATTCATTAGGCACATACAAAGACGGGCTAAAATGTAGCTCAGACCTCAGTGCCCAGAGGGGAGGCAAGTTAGGGTGAGGGAGCCACCCTTGAGTTCCCACCTCAGCGGTGCTGGCCCCGGTTGCAGTTGAACTACACCCCCACATTGGGTGGGGTGGGTAGGTGCACGTGATACATTCCGCTGCTTGGCCAAGTCTGCCACCTCCCATAGCAAAGGCCGCACCTCACCAAATTTTTCTTGGGACCCAAATACTTCCTGTTCTTTTAGGAGAGGAAAAATGGGGCCTCTTCTTGGAGAGTCTTTGCTGCTAGTGGCTACAGCAGACCCTGGCTGGAAACACGATCTGTGTGAGGAACCATTTCCCCACACCCTGGCAATCCACCGTGTTAGTCAGACCTGGCTCTGGGAGGCTGGGTATCCAGGCTGAATCGGATGTTCTCCTTGTTCTCATTCTCTCTGTCTCTGTCTCTGTCTCTGTCTCTGTCTCTGTCTCTGTCTGTCTCTCTCTCTCCCTCCCTCCCCTCTAACATAGAAAGCTATCATCATAGACAGATATTTAAAAAAGCACCTTCTGCCATCATAGCTCATTATTCAGAATGAAAGAGGCATGGAAGATGCAAAAGCTAGACACACCAGAGGGTGGAGCAGAGATGGGGAGCATTTTCGGTTCCACATCACGCAGCTCAAACCCTAGCCCTGGACTGCCTTGCAAATGTGTGCTGATGGTCTGGGGGGGGTGGGGGGATTTGCCAGACCAGGATTTGCCTGGTGCAAACCCACTGCCAAAGGTGAAGAGAAGTCAAAGGTCACATCCCCGGGTTGGGGAGGGGGAGGGAAGAAAAGGGATGATGATAGCAGAATAGTAGGGTAGTTTGTGTATCCAAAGGGCAGCCTAGGGTAATTAACTACTGGCTTTTTTATTCCTGGTGTTCCTGAATTGCTAGGGGTGGAATGGGAGGGCAAATATAGTCTGGATCTGTGGAGGTTATAAGCGGTTTTAGTGTCCAGCCCAGCCCAGCTTGTGGCCTCATATCAGATTCCTGTCTGACTCTCATGTCATCACCTTCCCTCCAGCTTGTAACTTCTTGTGATGTCCCATTCCCTGAAGACTCCTTGGTTCCTGGGAGTGGTTCGATATCCCAAGAATAACATCCTAAAACCTTCGTCAGTCTGCCACAGCCCTTCCCCCATTCATTTCACTAGTGTGAAATTCAAGACTTTTGAAATTCCAATGGTTTAATTTATTAGTATCCCACAGCCTGTTCGTTAAACAAACAAACGGCTGGTTTGTTTGAAACTTAAGGAGAAGAATAATTTGTGGCCTGCTAAGTTCCCTCCTCATTAGCTAAAAATGGTCTCACTGAAAGCTCCACCAGGCTGGAGGAGAAGGCAAGGGCCACACAGTCTCCCCACTGGGATACACCTCCTGGAATCTACAGAGCGCTGTCTGGAGCTGGCAGGGAAGTGAGGCAAGGACTGGGAGGAGAGGTCATTTGTTTGACAAGGGACCTCTGTCCCTTTTTAAAAAAAGTTAAAACAGCCCTTTAATTTTTATGCAAAACTATACATGTTCCACTGAGAAAACTTAGAAAATACAGAAAAGCATAAAGAATGAAACGAAAACAACACATAACCCCACCAGCCAGAGATAACCATTGGTAAGAGTACATTGTATTTCTTTGCAGTCTTTTTCTAGGCATAACTATACCTTCCCATCACTGCCTATAATATAATTTCTTTTTGTAATTATAAAAGCAATGTATACTCAGGTATAATTTTCAAATAACAGAAAAAAATATGAAGAAGAAAATGAAAATTACCCTAATTCCACTATCCTGAGACGACTACTGCTGATATGTTGGTGCAGTGCCTTTCAGTCTTTTTCATTTAACTGAGATCATACAGTCTCCATACTTCTCTGTGCTTTGCACTTAGTGTTTTATCATGTACATTTTCCCATGTCAATACATGTATTTCTGAAACATGACATGTAATGGCTGCATAGTCATTGTGTGAACAGACCATAATTTATCCTTTTGCTTTTCAGGAGAGACAGGTTTGGGCAAGTCTACCCTCATGGACACCCTGTTCAACACCAAGTTCGAGGGGGAGCCAGCCACCCACACGCAGCCAGGTGTCCAGCTCCGGTCCAATACCTATGACCTCCAAGAGAGCAACGTGGGGCTAAAGCTCACAATTGTTAGCACGGTGGGCTTTGGGGACCAGATCAACAAGGAGGACAGGTAAGGAAGACGGTGGGGGGTGGGGAGGTTGGTGGTGGTCCAAAGGGAAGAGCTCACCATGGGGGTCCTGGAGAGAGCACAGATACCAGGGCCCAGCCTATCCCTCCAGAATGGCATGGGCAGGGAGCAGGCACCTCAAGCAGCTCCCCTCCCTGAGGGTCCCTGTCTACAGCAGCTGCTCCACTCCATACACTTTGCCAAGCGAACGGTGTCTTTCCAATATCCAAAATACGTTCCATTCAGCAAACATTTATTGAGCTCCTACCTTGTGCCAGGTACTGCCGTGCTCTGATGATCTAAAAAGGACCAATTTGGTCTCTGCCCTTGAGGCACTCACAGGCAAGACCGGTTTTAAGCAAATAATTTCCGTAGGGTGTATGTGCTGTAGAGGACAGGGTACAAGGAGGTAAAGGACAAGTTACAATGAGAACACAAAGGCAAGAACAGTCAATTCCATGTGGAGAGGTCAGGGAAACTTTCACAGAGGACATGCCTCATGAGCTGACTCTTGAAGGATGAACTATTTTGGCAGACAAACAAGGGAAGGGAGAGAAGGGCATTTCAGGCAGAGGTAACTGCTTGTACAAAGTCAAAGTGATGTGGAGGATTCTGGCATGTTCTAGGGAACTATGGCTTGCTCTGTTTGGCTAGACAGAGGCAGAGTACAGGCCTCTTCCGAGGCCCTGTAACTAGTTTTCAGTCATAATGTTGTGTTATTTTTCTTGGATGGCCCTTCAAATTGTATGAGCATAAGGCCCTGAAAAACCTGGATCTCCCTCTGGGCTAGCACTGTGCTAGGGGACAGTCAGGGAGAGATGAGCCTGAAGAGGTGGACAGGAGCCAGACCAGCGAGGTATTTATAGGAGGTGCAAATATGGAGCCATTGAAAGGCTTGAAGAAGTAGAATGATTGGCCTTTGAAAAAGGTACTTGGAGATAATATGGAGATGTTTTAGAAGAGCAAGAAGACCAATTAGGAGACTGTTGGACTAATTAGACTGAGGTAAGAGATAAAATAGGTGGTGAGATAGGGAAGAGGAGACACATTTGATAAATATTAAGTAGGTAAAATCAAGAGGACTTATAAAGGCAAAACAAGAATCTAGGATGAGGCCCAAATTTCTGGCTTTGGAGAGTGGACAAATGGTGGTGGCATTCCATAAGAGAGGTAATATAAGAGAACCAGGTTTTAAAATAATAAACTGTTTGGACATGTTGAATTTGAGCTATTTTTGGAATATTGAGATACTCGTACATGATGACCTTTAGTGGCAGGCAGTTGAATATACAGAGTTGGATATCAAAAGAGGGTCTAGGCTGGAATTATAGATCTGGGTTATCGAGGTATAGGTGATGTGTTCCAACCGTGGACACATGTAAGGTCACCCAGGAATCAGATTGGAGTGAGAAGACAAAAGCCTTGGGATGTTAAGTCAGCAGATGGAGGAGAAGACATCCTGGAAAGGGACTGAACAGGAATAAGCAGAGGTAGGAGGAGGGCCAGGAGAGCCTGTGGGGGTTCGAGAATGTGTGTGAGTGAGGGTGGGGTGAGGCTCAGAGATGAGGATGTGATGAGAACTGGGGTCAGGGAAGGGGGTGGGGGTCAGGCACCATCTGCGTTTAACCAGAAGTCACATGGTCATCGCACGTGCTCATCTCAGAAAGGGCCGTTCATCATTTTGAGCAGAGTGTCCACTCATCCTTTGAGGATTCTCTCTATTCTTAGATGAGCTACATCTCAAATTCTCCTATTTCTCCCTTAAAGCTACAATAGCCATACTCATTTCCTTCTAATGAATAAATATATGTAGCTTCTTAATATTTGAACTGAATTCCGTTTTCCATTTGAAGTTCTAGAAGTACACCTCTGCTTTTTCTAAGCTTGCTTATATTGTGCTAATCTTGTTTGGTTGAAAATAAATTAGACCCTGGGGAAAGGGGATATTTGGGCCACAATATGAGTGCTTGATCTCAGCTGCAGGTTGCTCAGGAACTCCTCAGTTGCATTTCTCACAGTTCTTTCAGTTACATACATTCAACATATCTGACATTGGACAATGCCTTGATAATGATGGCTTGGGAGGACTGAAGTGATACTGCCCCTTAGAGGCTAATCTACTTCCGTTATACTTGTTTAATATCCTTATTGTTTTTTTCCTGATTATAAACATGACACATACTCATAAAAAATCAAATAATACAAACTCAAATCAGTAGAAATGAAAAGCTTCCCTGAAATTGGGTGGGGGAACAGGGGTGGAGTAAGCCCCAGAGACCTATAATAAAAAAACAGTGTTTTCTACATGCTGTGAAGGCCATTTTAGCATAGATATGTCAGTGTAGATACATTGATACAGGGCATCAGAATGCCCTGCTTTACCCAAGGCACAAGCATGAACTTGGAAGAGATCAAAAGGCCAGATCCTATGGAAAGCTACCATTTAAAGGATGCTGGAGAAAAAGGAATCTGAGGGACAGAACGAGAACAGGCTGGAGAGGGGAGTGCTTAGGGAAGTAGGCTTTGGTTTCAGATAGACCTGGGTTCAAATATTGCCATTTATTAGCCCAGGGATGTTGGCAAGATACTTAAATTCTCTATTCCTGTTTTCTCACTTGTAGAGTGGGGATGACAATAATACCTACCTTAGAGGGTTGTGGTGAAGCATATTGACATGTACGATGTGTGAAATGCTTAAACAATGCCTGGCACAGAGTCACTACCTAATAAACAGAAGGTATTACTATGATCGTGATTCTTATTGATAGAAGAATGGAGGGAGTGTTGTACCATGTAGCATATGGAGGGAATGATAACTGCTGTCCAGGAAGATAAGAACCAAATAATATCCATTGGGTTCGGTAACATGAAGGTCATTAGTATGTTTAGGAATAATAATTCCAGGGAGTTGTGGGTAGAAGCTAGATAGCCACGATTGCTGAGTAAATAGGAGGGTAGGAAAGTAAAGGCACCAGAATACTAAAAAAAGCAACAGAACAGAAAAGTGAGTCCAAGATCAGATTCATGTTTATATGGAAATTTAGCATGTGTAAGTCAGCAGGGAAAGAATGGACTATTCAAGAAATGATGCTGGGAATGGGCCACCCATTTAGGAAAAAAGTTAAATGAGGCCCCTCCACACAAATACCATTCACAAAAATAGATTCCTGTTGGACTAAATACAAATTCTAAAACTGAGGAGAAAATATCGAAGAATACTTTTTATAACTTTGGGGATAGAGAAGACTTTTCCAATCACGACACAAAATTGAAAAGATTGACCAATTTAAATTCATTAAGATAAAAAAAACCTTTGTATATTGAAAGATATCATGAACAAAAGTAAAAATAAGCTACAGATCGGGATAAAATATTTGCAACCTATATAACAGACCAAAGATTTTTCTAAAATGTAAAAAGAGCTTCTACAATTTGATGAGAAATAAACAGATAACTGACAGAAGAGGAAATACAAATGGGTAATCAACATATGAAATGATGCTCATTCAACTTCCCCAGTAATTAGGGAAATGCAAAATGAAACAAAGAAATATTTTTTATCCATCAGATTTGCAAAAATAAAAGATAGTATAACATCTACTAACATGAGGTAATTTAATTCATGTTGGTGGGAGTGTAAATTGATACAGATTTTTTTTGGAGGGTAAATTTAGCAATATCTATTAAAATTTAAAATATGGATAATTTATGACCTAGTAGTTCCACTTTGAAGTATACAGCCTAGAGAAACAATGGCACATGTTCATGAGAAGCATACAGAAAGGATGTTCACTGCAGCTTTGGTTATCGAATAAAAAAAATTTAAGCAGTCTAAATTTCCATCAATAGAGCAATCAAATGAACTACGATGCAGCCATACCATGGAATTATATTTAGCAGTTAAAAGAATGAGGTGGATCTGTATGTACTCACATGGATAGGTCTCCAGGACATATCGTTAAGTGAAAAAAGAAGTTGCAGAAGAACAACACGGATCATAATGCCATTTATGTAAATGTGTCCTTCTCTTCAGTAAAAACAACAAACATTTCTCTCTATGTATGTATATGCATATACAAAGGATAATCAACAAACTGAAAATAGTGGTTACCTCTGAGGAGGGGAGAGTATGTTCATATATTACTTGTATAATTAAAAATAAATAAAAAAGAATGAAGTTTTTAAAAAGGATGCAGATGAAGTGGGCATAGACTGCTCATTTAAAAAGCTTGTCTGAACGGGAAAAAGAGATAAGGCAGTGTCTAGAGGAAGACAAGAAGGTCAGGGGCGACTTTGAGGATGGGAGAGATAATGAGGGTTTAAAGAAGGGCAGAAGCTTCGAGCATAGAGAGGAGGGAACAGATCTGAGAGAAAGAATCCATAAGACTTATTAACCAAGTTGATGTGAGGATCTACTTCAGTTTATAAACTACTGAATGTCTACTATGTGCCAGGTACAGTGTGCGTTGCAAGAGATACTAAGAAATAAGGCACAGTCTTTAGTCAAGGAGCTCACAGCTTAGTGGAGGGGACAAATATATATAAGGATTCTACATAGTGTAGTAAGTTCAATAACAGAGGTAAAGGGGGACTGTGGGAACAGGAAGGATAGCCATTGGCCAAGCCTGGTGGTGGGAATATAGGGTGGAGGTTGCGGAGAGGAGAGAGCAGGTGATCAGGAAAGACTGAGCTAAGTCTTGAAGTCTTGCAGGATGAGTACAAGTTAGCCAATTGGCATATGGTGGGTATTCAGGACATATTTGTTGAATGAATGAATGATATATACATTGGTGGGAAAAATAAAGAGAATAACTATAATTGTTCATCATTCAAAACCAAAAGTATCCATTGAATGTGTTAACTAGGGTGTTGGTGGGGGTAGAAAATAGCCTACAATGTGTTGAGGAGTGAATGAGAAGTAAAAAAAAAAAAAAGTAAACAAGTAGATTATTCTTTCAAGGAATTTCTATCTGCCATTAAATATTTATTGGACACCTATAATATGCCAGGCCCTGTGCTAGGTGTTTTGAGATGAGGGAAGGTTGAAGGATAAGAGTCAGTAGGAAGCGAGGAGATGGTAGATGAAGGAAGGATCCCAAAGAGTCGGAAAGGGATGAGATCGAGTGCACGAGGGGTGGTGAGCATTGAATGGGACGAGAGACCCTTCATCCTCAGAAGCTAGAGGGAAACATGGAAGAGTTGGCTTATTTTTAGAGGACAGGGAATGAGGCAGGAAGTTGAGGTAGAGTGAGCCTGGTGGTCTCAATTTTGTTGGTAAAGTAGGAGGTAAGACCATCTTGTGAGAGTGAAGGGATCATGAATAACTTCCAGAGCTTGAGGAAGTGGTGAAAGTTTGGAATGGTCAGTGAGGGTAATAGGAAGGGATCCAATCAGGGCCAAGTAAAGAGATTGTCATCTTGCTCTAGAGGCCCATATAAGGTTGAAGGCCATGAATCTGTAGTGGTGTCAAGACCTATAGTTTTGTGATTGCTTCTAGCCAACTTCAGCAGCAGCCGTGGTGTAGAAGCAGAGAAAGCAGATCCTGAAATTCATTCAGTGTAGTGAGTTTGCTGGGCAAGTAGGGTGGAAAGACAGGAGTGCAATGTAGATGAGGGTGTTGATAAAAGCATGGTTCAGGTGATCAATCATGGGGTTCAGCCTGGGCAGAGAAAGAGATGAGGCCAGGAAGGGGCTGAAACCCTGATAATGGAGGGGTCAAGGTTCCAGAGGACTCTGTGAGGCAAGAGGTCAGGTCAGGTCAGGATTGAAGCCATAAGAGAGCCGGAAAGATGTGCTGTTGTGGCCAGATCTTTGGGTGTTGGAGTGAGTTTTCTGGGCAGAGCTGGTCTGGCTAATGGTAAGGTGGGGAGAGAGCTGAGCAGAGGGAGTTGAAGGTTGTGAAGTTGAGGCTATCAGGAATAAAGAGGCTGAAGGTTGATGGGTTGTCTGCAAGCACACTACAGTTACCCAAAATGAGAGAAAGACTAAGAGCCAGGTACCACCAGAAGAAGATGGAACAGGTCTCAAATGAAGAATTGTTTTTACACTGAGGTGGAGGAGTAATGGTCTAGAAGGGGCACCGAGGAGCTACATGAATACCCACTGCACTTGACTCCAAGGTGCACAGGTTGTGGGAGAATGAGAAGCATATGCTGGAGATGGCTGCCAGGAAATGGTGTCCTCAGGACAGTGGTGTCCTCAGGGGAGAATCAGGTTTCCATTATGGTGAAGAGGTAGGCATGTTCTCTGAAGAGTCAGATGACGTAGGCCAGTGCTTCGCAAATTTTAATGTGCACACACGCCATTGAGGTTCTTGATAAAGATTCAGATTCTGATCCTGTAGGTCTGGGTTGGGGACCAGAGATTCTACATTTCTAACCAGCTCTCAGGTGATGCTGGCCCAAGGGCCACACTGAGTGGCAAAGATGTAGGCAATTTTGTTTATCATGCTACAGGGTTTCAGAGGGCACAGTGGAAATGTTTTGGAAGGAGGAGAGCTCGAGGAACATGAATCCAAGAGGGACAGAGCAGAATAGGGATATGTGTAGAAGAAATCAGAGGTGACTGTCGGGGTGGTAAGAGGGTAAATTTGCTATTGTCACTTTTGGCATTGTTCCAGTAGACCTGACATTGTGGTGTCTTGGCTTTGGTGCCTGAGATGGTTGTGTTCAAGTACAGTATCTAGGACCAAGCCTTGTGGGTTACCAGCAAGGGAGACTTTGATGGCTGTGTTTGTACAGAAGATTGGCACAAAAGAGAGGAAGGACACTAGAATGGCTTCCAGGTGTCTGGGAAGTGTGATAGGAAGACTGTGATGACTGAGGCCATGTAAGTGAGTGAGACCACCCAGGGACAATGTACATGTGAAGTGCAGAAGGACAAAAGAAGATGGCCCAGGATGGAACCACAGAGACAGGTCAAGAATTTAGCTAAGGTGAGTGAGAAAGAAGAGTTGTAGAGGTGGGAGATAATGGCGTCAGTGAAGCCAGGCAGCAGTGTTTCAAGAGGCATTCACTCAACATTATCAAGAAAGATGACAATTAAAAAGTTCATTGAAAAAAAAAGTTCATTGAGAGGTAAAATTATTTTTCTATAATATGACTAGGAAACCAAAGCTAATCAGTTAAAAAAACAATTCTAACAATAGTAGTTCAGTAAGGCAGCCAGTTTCAAAATAAACATACAGAAAGCCACAGACTTCTTAGTTAGACAACAATAACCAATTAGAAAGCATTCTGGAACAGCAGATCCCCGATCACAGTAAAAAACTCCTTACTGTATCTACCCACAAGACCCTACAAAATCTGGCTCTCCTACCTTGCTTGCTTCATCTCTTATTCTTTTTTTGTTGAGGTGAAATTCATGTAACATAAAAATAATTATTTTAAAATGAAAAATTCCATGGCAGTTAATACAATGACAACCACTGCCTCTATCTAGTTCCAAAACACTTTCATCAGCCCAGAAGGAAACCCATTAAAGAATAATTCCCCATTCCTCCTTCCCCTCAGCCCCTGGCAACCACTGTTCTGCTTTCTGTCTCTATGAATTTGACTCCTCTAGGTACCTCACATAAACGGAATCATGCAGTGTTTGTCCTTTTGTGTCTGGCTTCTTTCACTTATCATGATGTCTTCAAGGCTTGTCCACATAACATCACGTATCTGAATTTCCTTCCTTTTATGTCTGAGTCATATTCCGTTATATGGATATTCTACATTTTCTTTATCCACTCATCAGTTGATGTCCATCTGGCTTGTTTCTACCTTTTGGTTATTGTGAAGAGTTTATTCACACTATTCACTAAGTCCCACCTTCCCGGCCTTCTTTCTATTGCTCGACTTGTCAGACTGGTTTCTGCCTCAGGACCATTATTGCATGTCATTTCTTCTACCTGGAACGCTCTTCTCCCAGATCTCTCCATGGCTTTCATTCTCATCCTTTCAGCTCAAATGACACATCCTCAGAGAAGCCTTCCCTGAACACTGTATTTAAGGTAGTTGACTCTCCCCTCTCCAAGTCACTTTTTTATCTGTTATCTTATTGTGATGTCTTCATAGTACGTATTGCTACCTGAAATGAATTAAGAAGTATTGTCTAGACTGGGCTTATTTTGTGCCTTTGGTCCCTTTAGCAATCTAGTGAGATCTATGGGCTCATTCTCAAAATAATGTTTTTAAATGCCTAAGATATACCAATTATACTAAAAATACAGTTACCAAAATATTTAAAAATCGTGATTTAATAATCTGTGTGCTTCTCTATTAATTTCTAAAATAACAATACCTATGTGCAGACTTAATAATTATCAGAATGTAGAAGTTGTATATAGTATAAAATAGTATAAATGCTATTTTGAGGTGCTGGCAACTGGAATAGGAAACAAAAGTATCAGTGATTGCTGTTGGTTATGAAATCACAGGTACTGCTAACATTACTGTAGATTGTTACCTACATTTTTAACTGAAGAAACTGCTCAATTTCATTTAGAGATTAGTGAAAAAGATTTATTTTTTTCCTACCCAAGTTCATGGACCCTCCAAATTCTATCCAAAGACCCCTTGGAGGTCTGTGGACCCCAGGAAAGTTTGTAAAAGATTGACAGTAGTGATGAAGAGGGGTAAAGTCTGTTGGGGCTGGTTTTCATTGGAGATGGAAGAGATCATAGTAAACCAGAGAACAGAGAGCTAGAAGAAAGCTGCCCTCTCCAACCCTCCTCAGAACTTGGGTGTGGGAGATGGAGAAATTTCCAGTTGAGGAGGACATGAGAAAAGCAGTGTCTTTGAAGGACAGTCAGATACCACTTAGAGGAAGGAAGCAGTTTGTGGGGAGGTTGCCTATGGAAGTAAGGGATTTTGTTTGCCATCAACTGGAGTCCAGCGAGCACAACAGAGTCTGGGGGGAGGCGGCCACTGTGGGAAGATGAGCCACTGGGGGTGGGGATTGGGGGAGCACAGAGTGATAGGTGGAACCCTTACTATATTCCAGACAGCAGGCTAGACACTGAGGACACAGAGATGAATAAGGCAAGAATGAGTCACCTATGTAGGATCTGTCGAAAACAAATCCTGGTGGCTGATTGGCTGGTCTGGCTGGTCTGATCCATGTACCTCTTTAGAGACTCTGAGAGCTAGAGGCAGCAGCAGTAAAACAGGCACAGGGTATCACTGTAGATTGAAGGGGAAAAAAAACTAAAACACACTCTTTTCTTTCCTCCTTTGATCCCTTCTGCAAAACAAAATAATGAAGTGAAAAACAGTTATGTAATGGAGAAAAAATGATAGTGTCATGATCAGATCATTCAAACCAGCCAGTTATCCAAAAATTAAATAGAGAAGGCCAGGGGATGCATCCCCCACCCTCAGAATTCACCAGGAGTCTTTTAAGGATCTTTGTAACCTAGAGATTCTTCAATGCTATCACCCTGCAGAACAATGCTGGCTCAGAGGGATCAAAAGAAGAAGGAAAGAACTATATTTTTAGGTGTTTCTCTGAGGCTCCAGAGGTACCCTTCACCTGGATCTCCTCTGTATGCAGCTCTCAAAATCTAGGATTCTGTGATTCTTTTTTTTTTTTTTAATGCTATTTTCCCTTTCTCTACTAGGGGACCTTTCAAAAAGGCTCAGGTTGGGGGCTGCTGTAGGTGGGAGGCACTGGCTGGGCCCAGCTTCTCCTTTGATCATGTTCCCTTCTGGCAGTGGTATCTGAAAACTCCCTGTCCCGGTGGATAACAAACCTCTTCTAGCCTGAAGGGAGGCAGCCCCTCAGATGGAGAGGCAGCAGACAGACAGACAGGAGATTTTGAGAACAGAGGCAGGGCTGAAGCCAAGCTGACCTAGTTAGAGCAGAAAGAGGCTGTAGGGGTGGCAGGAATGGCCTGAGAGGGGACAGGGACTGGGAGAGGGGAGCTTCCCAGGAAGGCCCAGGACAGGGAGGAGTACAGAGCTGGCTATTGTTTAATAAACCTTTGCAAGACTAGGGGGCCACCTGGGGGAGCTGTGGGCGGAGACTCAGTGAGCTGGGGTGCATGTGTACATGTGTCGAGGGTGTTGCAGGGGAGTATCTTTACCAAAGTTTGCCTGAATTCTTAGATTTTAAAGTCACAACCTTGGAGGAAATGATGACCAGAAACATATCTGGACCTTAGGGGAGCTGAGGGGGAAGCTACACTAAACCCAGCAAGAAGGAGCAAAACATGCAGAGTGTTCTGATAAGATTGCCCAGCAGCGGGCCAAGGAGGGGTCTCGTGTACCCCCTGTGTACCCAGCTCCTGCACTAGGCACGGTGGGGGAAGATCCAGGAAGCAAAGACATGGGCCCAGCCTGAAGGACAGTCAGCCCACCCACACATACCTCCAGTGGGCTCCACACTGTGTTGGGGCCTCATGGGAGATAGAGAAGTGCCCTTCACAGGCCTGGCCCAACAGGAAGACACAGTCTATTTGCGAGAACACTAATCCTTATGAAGTAACAGCAAGCAATCCAATACCATCCTTTTTTTAAATGCTTCTGGGTCATAAGTGGGGAAGGCTGTAGGAAGGAGGTGGGCATTAAACCAAGCTCTGAGGTATGGGAGGGCAGGATTGGGATGAAGAGAGAGAAATGGGCATTCCAGGGTGAAGGCACATGGTGGGGCATGAGTTTGGCTCACATGGTGACTGAGGAAGTGGCCAGGCTGCTGAGGCTGGAGGCCCAGCAAGGGGAGAAGGAGAAATCCAGCTGGATGTTGGAGAGTCAGATTTCAGAGGACATTCTAAACTTCTAAAAGGGACTGTGTCAAAATCCACATTTTTGAAGGGCTCTGGCCATTTCCCGACTCTCGCCTTTAGCTACAAGCCCATCGTGGAATTCATCGATGCGCAATTCGAGGCCTACCTGCAGGAAGAGCTGAAGATCCGAAGAGTGCTGCACACCTACCACGACTCCCGGATCCATGCCTGCTTGTATTTCATCGCCCCCACGGGTCATTCCCTGAAGTCTCTGGACCTAGTGACAATGAAGAAGCTGGACAGTAAGGTATGGAGGCAGAGGGGGTGGGGGCGCTGGGCAAACTGGGCTCGCTGTTACTGATCTCTTGTGCAAAGTAGATGCCACATTCCAGTAGAGGTTTCATGGCATCCTCGTCCTCTCCCTCATTCCCTGTCCTTCCATAGAGATGGTGTTATTGAGCCAGTACCTGTGTCATATGCTTTGTGATCTGTTTTCCCAGCACTGGGGATGGGTTTGTCCTGAGCTGTCTTCCTGCCCTGATTCCTCTTGGGAATAAGGTGGATGCAAGCAGATGGCTGTCGAGGTCTAGGGGCACAGGCTTTGGCAATGGAAAGGTGTGTTTTCTCTTTGTCCCAGTATTAACTGGCCTGTGCTAGAATCAAACATGCAAACTTGATTTTAAATGTTTTTATTCCTATTATCGATAATAATTTTTATAATAGCAGCTAACATTTGTTAAACCCTCATTATATGCCACCACTGTGAGGTAAACACTATTGTCATCCCCATTTTACAGAAAAGAAAACGGAGGCTCTGAGAGGTTCAGGAACTTGCCCACTGTCAGATAGCTAGCTACTGGTAGAGCCTAGATTCGAACCCAGATCTGTGGCACCATATTATATTGCCTTCATGCCTGAGAAAGATGGCTGTGGGAATCAGGCATGTCCCGCTTTAAGAGAAACTGAAAAATGCAACTCCCATGCCATGTATAAATTAAACAATGATTTTTCATGTTAAAGGATTATTTGCTGTACAAAAGAATTGATCACATGATTCTTTAAAAAGTCTAATTACATTTTTTCCTAACATTTAGTGTGTGCCAGGCACTGTGATGAGTACTTTATATGCATTATTTTATCTTTCCAATTATCCAGTGTGGTGGATACTATTATTATTCCCATTTTACATCTGAGGAAACTGAGGCATAGAGAATCAAGTAGCTTCCTCAAGGTCAGACAACTTGTAATGCTTCTGGGATTTGGACCTAGCTGTCTCTGACTACAAGGTATTTTATTTTACAAAAATCTTATTTACATACAGTTATTTAGTAGCACATCCACTATAAAAACTGAATTTCTGCTGTAATCAGAATAGGAACAATTTTTCATTTTTTGTAACAGTGAGCTCACTGTCTGCTCTTGAAATGTCACCATGCCCTGCATGCCCTGTGTAGGGCAGCAGTGAGCCAGGCGGCTTGCGGCCTGGTGGGTGGGCTGGGTTAAGTAAGCAGCCTTTGACATATGTTTATAGTGTGCTGATGGGGACTTGGCGAAAAGTGTCGAGGAGAATTGGCTCTGCCTGCTATTCCATCTTGGCAAGGGTTTTGACCCCCATTTCCCCCCCAAAGACTTCAAGGGACGTGCCTCCAAGGTCCAATCTTTCTTTGACCCAGCATCTGAAGACCTGTGTGATATCACCCTTTAGAGGCACTCCTAAGCCAAAGTGCAAAGGAGGCAGGATATATCTTCCAAGTCTAGAGCTCCCAGACCTCCCTTTCAGAGTCCAGGGCCTGAGCACCACCTGTGCCTCCCTATTGGAGTCTGCTGGCAGGAACGACTGTGCTCTCCGTGTGAACCTGAGCTCAGGTGTGCTCTGTCTCACAAAGGCATCGCATTTCAAGTTTCTTTACCTCTGACAGTAAAAGTCTTGTCCCTTCTTGGAGAGATTTCAAAGACCACGGTTCAGGTGGGTTGAACCTTGGGGTGGCATTAGGCCTTTCTCCTGCTGTGTGAAGTTGGGTATTTATAACTGTTTTCTTTACTCAGAAATTAATCAGAGACTCAGGCAGTATAACTCTTTTTGCACAAGTCTTATATCAAATTGGTAACTGAGAGGGACTTCTTCACCTAACTGGGTTGGTTACACACTGTTTGTTGCCAGAAAGAGAGCTAGGTGTACATCCTCACTGAGCACTGCCCCTGCCTCCCTTCCCTGCCATCTCCCATGTGGGTCCACATCGTACCTGGCTGGGGCTCACCTGGACTGGATGGGTTAGGACAATTTACTGTGAGCAAGGAGTGGCCACCTCGCCCCTTGTCAACCACAGATTCCCCATTGTCATCTTTCTGTTGTGAATCACCCAAGCAGTGACCATGATACCAAGATATCACATATCTCATCAAGTTGGACCTGAACATGGTTAAGACTATGGACTTAGGAATAAGGCTATACTTGGAGGTGAATCTCAGTTCTGCTATTCACCTGCTCTGTGGCCTTGGACAAGTTACTTAACCTCTCTATGCCTCAAGTTCTTGTTGGTAAAATAGTAGTAATAATAACTCCCATGAAGGTTATCATCAGGATTAATTGTGTTAAAACATGTAAAGTACTTAGTTCAGAGCCAAGTACACAGTAAGTACTTGTTGTTTATATTGTTCTTTGGCTAAAGGGTGGCCAATACTAGACCATCAGGCTGAACCATTCCCTTTGGCAGCTGGTGGATGTCCTAGGTCATGCTGCTGTCACTTGCAGGTTACCAGTGATCCTACTTTGCTCCTCCTTTCCCTAGGTGAACATCATCCCCATCATTGCCAAGTCAGATGCCATTTCTAAGAGTGAGTTAACAAAGTTCAAAATCAAAATCACCAGCGAGCTTGTCAGCAATGGGGTCCAGATCTATCAGTTCCCTACAGATGACGAGTCGGTGGCAGAGATCAACGGAACCATGAACGTGAGTGGGAGCGTCGGGGTTCAACTTTCTGACCATTTGCTCTTTATTATTAATATCTTACAAAATAGCAGGAAACATCATCACCATTCATTTTAGCATAGTCAACTCTTGATTATCTAAGTGTCAGGTACTGGTGAGAAAGAATCCAGAAACAAAACAGCTCCTTTCTGCTAGTGGTGGCTGCTGCAAAGCCTCAGAGATGTGGAGATTAATAGCCAGAGACTGAGGGAGAGGAAAGGCTGACTGCAGGAAGAGTGTGGGGCAGGGAATTCAGACCTCTCCTTTCACTCACCTCCTTGATGCTGCTCTGGTCTAGGCCAGGCAGTCCCCATGGGACTGCAGGAAAGGCAAAGTCTTTCTCTCTCACCAAAACAATTCTGGGACAACTGATACAGTGAAAGAGAGAAAGGCTGAAAAAGTGGCTAGCTTCAGAGACCCAGGCATAATCTGTACTCAGATAATCAAGCCCTCTGCCCCTGGGAGGAAAAATGATATACAGCCTCCAATTTTTCTGGTAACTAGAGAGATGTTATTTTTAAATGTCAGGGTTATGCTTTGCATTATTAAGTGTGAATGAATTAGAAAAAACAACAACTTGCCATATTTCCTCTCCTCCCCCTCCCCCCCTACTAGAGGAATGAGTAATAAAGGAGGCAGACAGTCAAACATCTCCTCATGCTTTCCAATGTGTTGATGCTGTTGCTGTGAAATCTTCAATGTTGTGATTTCAAGGAGACAGCTAGTAGCTTTCAGAAAGCCTCTGCTTTGGAAACAGATTTCTTTTTCTCTATTGAGAGGCATCAGTTTTTCCTAATGACATAATGCCTGGGTATAGCCAAGCTCAGGAAAGCCTTGTAATAAAAGTCATTTTTAGAAAACTTTCCTGCTGCCCTCTAAGTTATCATTACAGCATCAGCTGCCACCTCCTATGAATTGGCCAACAAATTAGCATAGCAGGGCAGCAAGTCATTGTCTCGCCTGATTTCCTGCCCAACAGTACACCCGAGATATGTTTGTTATTAGAAGTCCATTATCCTCTTTGACAAATCTGGCTCAAGGGTAAGGCTATGTGGATTGTGGTAGGTGGAGCTATATCTTCTGTGACCGGCTGTGGGCATGGAAATAAATATAAAAAGATTAATGCCTGTCCTCTCAAGCAGTCAGGGCATTTTGATAGAAAACTAGGCTCTGTTATGAGAAAACCTGAAAGGGTGCCTAGCCTAAAGAAAAATGGAAGCCTAGAGAGAAGTTTGTCTGGGTGCCACTGGCACTGATGTCTGAAAGTGTTCAGGCACCTCAGGACATTGGCCCCCCATAGATTCCTTCCAAATTCTAATTCCCTAAGTCATCCAGCAGCTTTTAGGCTTATGGTTTGCTTTCCTGCAGATAAATAGGGACTAAAAGTTCTCAGCAGTCTTAAGGTGTCACACAAAACTACATCTCAGTACATTGTGGATCAGGAGTGACAATCATCCTGGACTCTGTTCTCAGCTCAGCTCTAGCCTCCTGCTCAAGCCTAGGGCAGGCTCAACGTAAAGGCTGGAAACTTCCCATTCTGTGAAGCGGCCATTCTCAACCACACTGTTATGGCTCTGAAGGTGTTATGAGTCCTTTGTTACTCATAATAGTCCAAGTTCGCCCATGTTTCACTGTGAAAAACTAAATTCCACTGGATTTAGGGTTACTCCCATGATAACATCACTCACCGGCATTCCAGCATGCTTCTTTGAGTGGGAGAGGGGTGGCTTCACAGCTAGTGTGCCAGCTGGGCGTGCTTGCAGAGGGGGCCTGCATGTGTATGTTGTTACATGCGCTGTGGTGGGGGAAAGGGTGGGGAGTCGCTGCTCTAATGTATGTACACAGTATTGCTTAGCCTGCCTGCCACCAAAACAGCTGTGTCGAAAGTCCCAAGAGCCTTTGGACAAGCCGTGGTATATGAAGCTGCATCACCAGAGACCTGGGCTGGAGTAGAAGGAATGGGTGCTGGCCTTTTGTATTAGTCCATTTTTGTGTTGCTGTAACAGAACACCCGAAACGGGGTAATTTATAAAGAACAGAGGTTTATTTGGCTTACGATTCTGGGACAGCTGCATCTGGCACGACCCTCTGGCTGCTTCTACTCATGGAGGAAAGTGGCAGCAGCCGGCGGATACAAGCAGATCACGTGGTGAGAAGAAGCAAGAGAGAGAGAGGGGAGAGAGGTGAGAGGAAGCAAGAGAGAGAGAGAGGTGCCAGAGTCTTCTAAACAACCAGCTCTCAGATCAACTAATAGAGTGAGATCTCACTCACTACCCCCACCCACTAGGGAGAGCATTAATCCGTTCATGAGGGATCCGCCCCCATGACTCAGCTCCCAACACTGACACATTGGGGATCAGATTTCCACATGAGTTTTGGGGGGACAGTAACATCCAAATTCTATCACCTTTTGATTCTGGATTTGACACCAGCCTCACAGCCTCAGCCATCCTAGCCAATTGTCATAGGAACTGGATTGGAAAAAGTGGAAGAAGCCTCTTGCCTAAGTGAAGAGTGTACAGCTATTCTGTTGCTCACCACTAGGGATTATCATGGAAGGAAATGAAAGTAATGAGATCTCAACCTCCCAAATGGGTGGCTCTGGAAAACCTTATTTCAGATAGAGGGGCAAGAGAAGGGAGAGATAGGTCTTGTTGCTATCAACAAGATGCCACTTTCAACCCATGCTCTGATCTCATTCAAGGTTGTAGATTTTAATACTAAAAATTGCTATGTTGTTTATATTTAATGATGTTCTTTGAATGACCCAAACAATGGCCAGGGACCAGGAAAAAGGCCCAGTTACTGAACTACGCTCAGCTGGTTGGTCATTTGTGAGGTCTGAGGTTTGTTCCCCACAAAGGCATTTGGGCCCAATGAGAGCAATTGTCTGACCAGTGGGGACACAGGGAGACCCACAGGCAGAAGCCCATCCTCTTCCTGAGACAGCAATGGTATTTCCATTGTTTGCATGTAGTTTTGCAGGAATCACCAAGGGTTGACTTGAAAGCAAATCAGGCAATGGTCTAGCTCCAAAGTATAATGGATGTGGTAAAATGAGAATAAAATAATTAATTCCAATTGGATCATCAGACACTTTAAAATGTACCAAAAGGAATTTCAGGTAGACAGAGACAGTAAAGGAAGCAAAGCTGGGAAGAGACTCCCATGGGGAGGCTTGAGACTATCTCTCACTGGAGTTTTCTGCGACTAGGAGATCTGACATCTGGGGGCACCTCATTGGAGGTCTGGGTGAGAGAGTTACACAGACTCCCCTTAGGAGCCTGCCTGTAGTTCAGCAGCAACACTGCCTTGCATCTATGAGTCTCCTCCCTGGGCTCACACATACAAAATGTCACCCCTGTCAGTCTCCTGCAGGGACCTGAAAAAAAAAGCAGAAAGCCAGGCTTCAGGTTTGAATCCCATGGGTAGGACCTGGGAGCGTGGTTGGGGGGGGGGGGTTATCTTTTCCCTATTCTGCTTGACTCCATTCTTGTTGTCATAGCCATCTGTCTCTCCAGAGCAGTGGGACAGAGGGCCAGAGCATGGTCCCCATGATTTCCTGCCTGTCATGTTTAGCTGACTTCTAGCAGATGCCATTTAGCCAGGAGGCAGAGCGCAGGCTGCCCTGGGTGGCTGGGGGAGGTTGGCAGCCAAAGTGTGGTGGCTTCACTGCTCCCTGGGAAGATCTGGGCATGGGGGTTAAGGACCTGGGCAACTCGTTTGACGTCTGTGTATCCCCATTCCCCCAAATTACAAGTGGGGTTTATAATCATCACCCTAGAAGGCTGTTGTGAGAATCAAATGAAATGGGAGCACTTGGAAATGCTACCCTTGCATATACAGAACAGGCTTTGATGCCAGTTGCAAAGGAGCGTTCTGTGGGAGGTCTTGTGTGTCTTCTGAAGTTGGTTTGGTGGGGGCTATGTGTTTGAGAGCAGGAAGGGAGGTAGAGGAATAAAATGACAGTGGTTTGAGGAAGAGGGGAAGCAAGTGACCCTGTCATTCTGACAGTGTCTCTTGATGATAAAAATAACAGGCCCAAGGGAATACTGACATTTTTTTTAATGCCTTTTCTTGGGTTGTTTTTTTTCTTCTTTCCTCTTGAGCCCAGAGAAGTACCTCCCACTTCACATGCCTTCCTCCTCCATCACTCACAGCTGAGAGCCCAGGATGAGCGAGAATGATCCAATGCAGTTTGTCTTTCTTACCTCCTCCCTCAGTCTTGTCCTCTGCAACTGCTGCCCCTTGGCTCTTTTGTGTCATATGGCCAAAGCTTTGGGGTCTCTACAGGGGAAACATTTTCCCAGAAAGTGTTTGGGAGTGGACTTTAGGCTCCCAGCACATCTTAGTTCCCTGCGTAGGAATGAATTGTGCCCAGATGACTCCCCGCTCCAAAGCCAGCTGGCAAAGGCTGGAGATGCTCAGGCCCTTGGGCAGCATTTTCAGGAATTCAGTGATCCTCAAGTGCTCCATGGCTCAATTACCCTGTTGATCATTCCCCTACTGGGACTGATGAAACATTCCCCACCTCCACCCCAGACCCACCTTCCCTGTCTGTAATCTCTCTTTACCTCTTTCCTATGTCCCTATTTCAGAAACAGTCAGTGGAGTGGGAAGGGGTTAGGGATTACCTGAGATGATCATCTGAGAGCAGCTGAAAGAGGGGAGAGGGGGATGGAAGAGCATCTTCAACTGATGGCCAAGCACCTTGGGGGATTAGTGGGTGTCCTGGAGTTCAGCTTCTCAAGAAAGCCTGTGTTTTCCTTTCTGAAAACCATTCTTAGAGTCCGGAGGTAGAAGAGAATGGACAGGAAAGACTGGCCATGAGATCAGTATGCAGATTAAACAACAAGCAACAGATTTGCTGTGGGCTTCCCAGAATTGAACTGCCTCTTGCAATCTGGCCTTGCACAACCAGTTCACCCCAGGGTTTAGAGAGCTTACCTCATCTGCTGCTCGCACCTCCTAGCGGACCAGCAAGGAGTGGGCTTTGAATCTAGAGAGACCTAGCTCTGTGCCCCTACTACTGTGTGCCTGCTTGTGAGTCACTTAGCCCTTCTGGGCCTCAGCTTCTTCATCTATAAAATGGTGATAATAAGACTACCTACCTCATAGGGTTGTTATAAAGATTCAGTGAGATGAGGTAAGGTACGGCACCTGGTACATATGGCATAGCACTTAATAAATTGCTGCTGCAGCAAATACTGGTTCTGTAGCTACTGATTTTGTTAGTACAATTGCAGCTATAGGTTTAGTATCCCTTATCCAAAATGCTTGGGGCCAGAAGTGTTTTGGATTTAGGATTTTTTTTTTTTCAGATTTTGGAATATTTGCAAAATACATACTGGTTGAGCATCCCTAATCTGAAAATCTGAAATCCAAAATGCTCCAATGAACATTTCCTTTGAGCATCACATCAGCACTCAAAAAGTTTTGGATTTTGGAGCATTTCAAATTTTGGATTTTCGGATTAGGGATGTTCAACCTGTACTTACTCTGTGAGGCCTTCTTTGGCTTCCTGTGTAGTTAGTTGCCACTCCTCTGTGTTCCTCCAGCCCTTGAACCTCTGTCTAAAACCCTGGCATTGCTGAATTATCACTGTTGGCATGTCTGTCTCCTCCAGCAGACTGTGCATTCTCCATGGGCAGGCTCTGTGCTTTTTCAATGCTGTATTCTTCTTATGCCTAGTATACAAGTAGGAGCTAAGTCAATATTTGTAGAATGGATGAGTGAGCAACTGGGTCAAAATATCTGAGACTGTGGCCTGTCTCTCCAAGCACACTAAGAAAGCTTGCTCCAGTGGACTTTTTTTTTTACCTGTTGGGGTAAAGCTCCACGTGGGCTCACCAGGTTTGTAAACAACATTTATTCAGTGGTTCCATTTGGCCAGTGGTAACTCGGCACTTGTAAGCTGGCTGGCTACCTGTGGAATGGGCGCTGAGTTTTCCCAGGCCCCATACTACCAAGTGCAGACAACTCCCTCTTCTCTGACCCACAAAGCCAGACCCAGCTCATTTCCCCTGCAAGCACCAAGCTCATACCCCTGTTTGTACCTGCCTTCCTTTCCTCTCCTCTATGCCTGTAGCACTGCCACTGCCATGTAAGGAGTATTTAAGCACCTACTATGTGCAGGGCACCAGACCATACATTTGAGCCATTGTTTACATACTATCTAATATAATTTTGGGTATATAATTTGGGCTTCCCCAACAAGATTGTAAGTCCTAGAGAGCAAGGGAATGTGTCTTCTACCTCTTTTTTCTCCCTCATGGTAACTAAAACAGAACCCAGCACAGTAACGGGCACATGGGCAAATACTTGGTGACTTGCATTTTAGGTTCAAGAGTTCAGTGTGAGCTCTGGCTCCAGAGAAGGATGAAAAGAAGGACAGGAGAGCTCGGTCAGCCATGTGGTTTTAGTATGTACCTATTCTTGGGGCTCTCACACTCTGGGGAGGGGAGAGGGCCAGTGAACCCAGCCAGCCCCCTCGGTTCTCCTTCATCCTTTCTATCCACACATAACCCCCCTCATCCCACTCACCCACCTTCCAAAGGCTCTTCTCCTCAGCAGCAACTAGGAATAGTGAATAGCTTGCTAATCTGTGTATCTACTTATTATTCTGCTTATTTTCTCTCTTTGTCTGTTCCCTATGCATTAGGCCAGGTCATTGTTATTTTCTATTGTAAATTTCTGAACAGCAGAAGCTTGGACTAGGCCTCTTATCCCCACACTGCTCGGGAGCTTAATAAATGCCTCTTGATGACGACAGTGAGGGACATTGCACTGTGAGGGCCTGAGGCCCTGGAGATGAGCAGCAGTTGTATTGTGGGATGCTCAGTGCCTTTCCTCTGGAGTGTCTGAGCTTTCTTTTGCCTTCTGTTTCAGGCCCACCTGCCATTTGCTGTCATTGGCAGCACAGAAGAGCTGAAGATAGGCAACAAGATGATGAAGGCGCGACAGTATCCTTGGGGCACTGTGCAGGGTGAGTGAGTCTCCAGGAGAGGGGCTACACTCAGAGAGTCCCTTTTGCCTCTTTGCTTATCTCCAGCCCCTGTGTGACAAGTCCCTAACTTGTCCCCAGTCTCTGCTCATTTGGCTTGTGTCTCAAACAGACAGAGGGGTTGCTAGCAGACAAATTCTGGCTCCATTCCTGGATTCTGTGATGTGAGCAAGCTCCCTTTTTTCTTCTCTAATGGAGTAGGCATTCCTAAAACAAAAACAAATGGACTTTTAGGTCGGAAGGTATGTGCAAGAAAGGATGTATACTTGCCCAAGTGCACCAGGAGATGTGCAAGAATGTTCACAGCAGTGTTGTTCATAATGACAAATAATTAGAAATGACCCAGACACCCATTAAAAATAGACTGGATAAATTGCAAAATATTCATATAATGAAATATTATATAGCAGCAAAAATGAACTATACTTACATCTCCATAAATGAATTTCAGAGACATAATGTTGAGCTAAATAAGTCATAAGAGAATACAAATTGTAGGGTTCCACTTAGATGAATTCCAAAAGGAGGCAAAACTAAACAAGATATATATGTATGTATATGTGTATCTATATATGCATATGGAATTCATATATAAGTGGCAAAACTATAAAGAAAAACAAAGGAATGTTAAACCCCAAAGTCAAGATGGTGGTTGTCTCATTGCCAGGGGGTGAGCATATGGAGAGAGGGGCATGAGATCGGGAAGGGGCATGCAGGGGCTTCTAAGGTACTGGTAATGTTTAACTTGGGTTGTGGAGACACTGGTGTTAATTTTTTTAAAATGCTTTTTAAATTCTTCTTAAAAATTGTACATGCACATTTCACATACTCTTTTGTATGTATGATTATTTCACAATTTAAAAACAATCAGATGTATATACACTCAGGAAAATTCCTTTTGTGATCTGCCTGACACACATTAAGTTACCCTCAGGGCCAGTCGGTTCAGTGGATAAGACAAGGCCCAGGACACTGCCATGGGCAAGAGAGGTCTCTGGTCCTTGGAGTCTACAGCTATAAAGTGGGCCACAGATTGCAGGGGCACCATATGAGAGGTGGCTGTTCTTCTGTAAATTCATCCCTACCACTGGGCAAATAACTGAAAGCAGGTGGTGAGTTGCCCACATCACATACAAAGGCTGGCATATTTTAGGGAGCAGCAGAGAGCCACTGGTGATTGCTGGATTTTCCATAGGTAGGACAAGACCAGTTATCTAAACTGTATTCTGCCATTTGGGGCTGGCCATGCTCCACTTAGGAACATTTGTAAATGGCTTCTGGACCAATAGTCCCACCCTGGGAATGAACTTATGGTCTGAGAGACAGGAACCTGAGGTGAGGTGAGGAGAAACCAGCAACATTGTTCCCATGACTTACTTCCTCTGACTTGTACTACCCCGTGCCTAACCAAAAAGGGGGTTTTTGAAAGTTTTTCTTGTAAATCTGTGTTGACTATTCTGTTTGAACGAGGAAGAAGTTGTATGTTGCCGGGGCAGCCTGCAGGGGACTTGGAGTCACTCCTTCTGACTGACCACTAGGATCGCTGTCCAGAGAGGGAGGAGGAGATGGCACATAGCATGATCCTGAGAAGTTGCCTAACTGATGCAATTTTTGATATTAGCTTATGTTCTATGACAGCAGGGGACCTTATCCCTAATGCAACAGGTCTTAAGCAGAGGGGTTATGTGAGCCGATTTGGGCTTTGGAAAGGTTACTCTGATGACCACAAGGCAGTCTGCTGCCACTATGCCCAACCCTGTCATCCCAGACCCCCTCTCTGCCCTCACTACCCTCTCCCAGACCCTGCAAGACAGAATCTGGGATGACTGTTTTATCTCAGATATCACTGTCCCTACACAGTCAGGCCAAACACCACCAGCTGACCCATGCCTGTGGACACCTTGACTGCTCATGACCTTCTGTTCTAGCCAGAAATCAACTTTGCTGTGATTTGGTCCACATCTCCATCATTCTTGGCCACTGCCTAAAATGCAGTCTTTTGCTGCACTATCTTGAGGAAGCGGCTTGTTCACTCAGGTCAGGCAGTGGGGTCCACTTTCACCTGGTCAACATTGCTGCTGTCAGGCCATTATCCACCCTCTACAAAACACCACCTTGGAAGCTCTTACCATTCAGATGGGCCATGCCTGCGGTCCACACCCGTCCTTGTCACTGTCATCTATCGAATCCTAGTTCTATCCCCTTATTCTTTGGAGGCTTTGTCACCTGGTCATAACCTTTGCCTTCTCCCTGCATTGCCTGAGTTTGAATCCTAACTCTGCAAGTTACTAGCTGTGTAACCTTGCCGAACCTCCTTTCTCTGCCTGATAAATTCCTATTCTTCTTTCCAGAGTCGTCTTAGGGATTCTCTCTTCGGTGAAACCTTCACTCCCCCAGGAGTTCTTAGGCCCCCCTCTTCTAGGCTTTCACTGCACCTTGGCTATACCTCCATTTTTGTAGTTTTTTCATTGTATTATATTCATCAATTTACATCTATTCTTCCACTCAACTAAGCTCCTGAGGGCAAGACTCCATGACTTCATTTCTGAATTCCCAGTCCCTCATACAATACTGGGAACAGAGATTCCTCAAGTACTTATTGGATGGATAGAAGAATGTGCATGTGCTGTTGTTGTCCTAAAAGTGATGCAGAGCAAACATTCCTGTGAGGACTCTGGTGAATTTGGGTCAAGGTGCTACTGAACGTCTTCTTAGATATTTTTATGGTATTACAGTTTTTCATTACTGCCATTTTGGTAACATCATTTGCATTTTCAGTAGAAAAGCGAATTAGGAGGTAAATTCATAAGCTCTGTATACTCATATTGCAAGGCGATGTCACTGTCAGACATTTCGCCTCTCGTTTCGTCCATTTCTGCTTCTGCTGGCCTTCCTTTCAATCTACTTTCAATACCCCAACCCCCGCTGTGCAGTTGAAAACGAGGCCCACTGCGACTTTGTGAAGCTGCGGGAGATGCTGATTCGGGTCAACATGGAGGATCTGCGGGAGCAGACCCACACCCGGCACTATGAGCTGTACCGCCGCTGTAAACTGGAGGAGATGGGCTTCAAGGACACCGACCCTGACAGCAAACCCTTCAGGTACCGCTCCCGCCAGTCCAGCCCACATGGTGGTGTGGAAGCCTTGCCCTGCAGAATTCACAGGGGAGGCGAGACCTAGAGAAGCAGGGGTGACTCACTCGCCAGTTCCACTTGCCTGTACCCTCTCCGCCTCTACACACCCTCCAGGAGAGCTACGGCGGGGCAGGCTTGGGAAGCCCTGCTGTCCTGCTGAAAAGAGCAAGGCAAGAAGGAGGTTCACATAACCAGCAAGGCTGACGCGCTCACTGCCGGGCACGCGCACGCGCACGCGCACCTACACAGGCACGCGCACGCACGCACGCGTCAGCGCCAGTGCGCTGGAGAGGAACCCTGAGCTGGGGACTAGTTCCACAGGGTGGCAGTTTTTGATTGTCCTCTATCCCTTTCTTCATCTGGCTCCCGCTGCTCAGGCAGGTTTCCAGTCTGTTCTTTACCCTGCTCCACACTCTTAAAACCAAATAGGACCAGGTAGCAGTCACTTTGCACCTATTGATGAACTGGAGGCTCTTCGTTTACCGTCCTTAGTGTTTGCATTCAAGTGCAGGTTTTGTTTTGACCATAGGATGTTAAGAATTATTGGCATATTTCTCAAATCAGAATCTGAAGAGGCTGGCGGGTTAGCTCTGTTGGTTAGAGCGTGGCGCTGATAACACCAAGGCCAAGGGTTTGATCCCTGTGCCGGCCAACTGCCAAAAAAGACAAAAGGAAAGAATCTAAGATGCTTTCAGAGGAGAACGTTTTTGAAAGCAGTTTATTATGCAGATAAGAGTGGTATACTAAGTAGAAGTGTCTGATCTATATGCCTCCTATGTGACACAAGCCCCGCATTTTAAATTACCATGTGGTACCCTTTATCGTGGCTTGGTCTCCTTTCAGGAAATGTCAAGCATTGCTAAGCAAAGCGAAAGAGATGTTTGTGGGCTAAGAAGGCTTTCAAATGGCCTCGGAGATCCCACAGAACCAGTTCACAGCAGAAAGCCAGACTGGGAGCAAAGTATAGCTAGTCCTTTGGGGATGCCTGCTTCAGGAGAGGCAGACTCACTGCCCTCCAAGGAGAGGCAGGATCAGGAGCCGCTGGAGCTACTGGGGTTGGAGGAAGGCTTGCTTGTGTCTCTGATGGGAGCTCCCTTAGCATGTTCCCTGCTTCCCCTCTGACAGCTTTAATCTGCATCTATGGAGGAAGAGGTGTGTCTCTACCTGCTCATTTAGTCCCCTCCCCTCCTCCTTTGCTCCATTCTGAATACCTCTGATTCCCATGTCTTCACCCTCTTCACTCCTTTGCTGGCTTCTTTCCATGTTGCATGTAAACATTTTCATCCTAAAGAAACTCTCCCTTAACCCTGCTCTTCTTCACCAGCCTATGCTCTGTCAAGAAGCTTGGCTCTGATGGGAAGAAGAAAGACTTGGTTTGTATTTACTGGCTCTTCTTCGTCTCTCATTCACTCCTTGACCCAATGAAGTCTGGCTTCTCTCCCCAGCACTCTATTGAAATGTCCAAGGCCAGCAATCGTGGTCTGAGTGTGGCCTTTGGGTCCCATCTTATTTGATCTCAACGCAACATTGGACGCTATTCCTCACTGCCTCCTTCTTGAGATACTCTCTGCCTTTGGCTTTTCTAGTACTGGCCTGGCTGATTTTCTTTCTATCTCTCTTGCATTCCTTCTCAGCCTGGTGTGCAGGTTCACTTTCTTCAGCTTCCTCCTTTAAATGTTGGTAACCCTCCAGGATTCTTTCCTAGGTTCTCTGCTCCTTTCATTCTTTATTCTCTTTGCAGATGGCTCTTTCTACTCTCACAGCCTTAAATACCCCCTAGAAGTAGATGATTCCCAAACTAAAATCTTACTTTGGATCTCTAAATCCATTGATTCAACTGCATACTGGACATTGCCACTGAGATGTCCCTTAGATGACCTACCTGAAACTCAAGCTGTTTACAGTCTAATTCATCTTCTTCGCTCTTAAATGAACTCCTCCTCCAGTGTTCCCTGTTGGTTGCCCAAGTCCTGGGAATTCTGCTTCCCTACTGTTCCTATAGATCCCTCCATTCCCTACAGGCCTTTAACATTAAGATTCTGCCATTTCTTGCTTGGATTGTTGGAAAGTCTATCCTTTACACCACAGCCAGAGAGGTCTTTCTCATTTTCAAATTAGATCCAGCCAGTCCTCTTGCTTAAAACCATGCAGTAGATACATGTCCAAGTCTTTAATATGGCATCCAAAGCCAGTTCTCTCCTGCCAGACTCAGGAACCTCATCTCCCACTCCTCCAAGCTTACCCAACACTCTCCAGCCATGTTGAACTATGCCTGGCTCCTCAAGAATGCCATTCTTTCTCCACATGTGCCTTTACACCTGCTGCCTCCTCTGGAGCACAGTTCCTCCTCTTCTTCACCATGCTAACTCCTATTTCTTTAAAAATAAGTCCAGGCTGAGGGCAGGGGTACTTAGCCCAGGCATCTCCCACTAGACCATGAGTGCCTTAATGGCAGGCACAGTGGCTGTTGGCTTAGTGACTAGCATGGTGCCAATCAGTACTGTGTCTAGCACATGGTGGCATCTCAGTAAGTGTTGGTTGAAATAGTTCATTAATGTGCTCAGTTTCAGAGCCAGGGTCAGGCAACATAATGCAGTGGGAGGGCCCAGATGAAGAGACAGGAGACCCAGTTTCTGGTCCCAGCTCCACCTCCAACTAGCCATGTAATCTTGAGCAAGTCACCTCACCTCTCTGGGCCTCAGTTTCCTCATCTGTAAAGTGAGATGTTCTAAGTCCCTCCAGTTCCCCAGGGCTGCCCCATCCCCCTCAAGCAGCCCTGTGATCATGCTGTCACATGCCAAGCCAGCTGCCCATACCTTGTGGATCTGTTTTTGCCCGTCTCAGAATTGGGGAAGAGAGGATAGAGGAACCCAGGGAGGATTGTTGGGGCCAGTTTTCGTCAAATAGGAGCCATTCCGAAAGCAGAGGAATTAACCTGACCATGTTCGCAGTTTACAGGAGACATATGAGGCCAAAAGGAATGAGTTCCTAGGGGAGCTCCAGAAAAAAGAAGAGGAGATGAGACAGATGTTCGTCCAGAGAGTTAAAGAGAAAGAAGCGGAGCTCAAAGAGGCAGAGAAAGAGGTAATTGTGAGTCTGGGTGCCAGACAGGAAGGGAAAGGAGGCTGAACATGGCATGGGAGCCCAGGACAGGGGCTTCTGCCTTGAGAGAGCAGCCAGTGGGAGTCTTGTGGCCTCTGGACAGGAATGGGGCACAGCATCTGTAGCCCTGCTTCACCTGGCACAGAGAGGGGACTGTAAGATCTGTGTCTTCTTGCCCCTATTCCCCAAGGTCAGGATGTTTTCTCATTCTGTGCTACTTAATTCTCTATAATCTCCCTGCCCCATATGGTATAGCCAGTAGCCACATGTGGCTATTTATGTTTTTTAAATGGTATTTTTAGACAAATAATAATTGTATATATTTATGGAGAGCAATGTGATGTTTTGATACATGTTTGCATTGTGAAATGATTAGATCAAGCTAATTAACATATCCATCACTTCACATCCTTATTTTTTTATGGTGAAAACATTTAAAATCTCTTTTAGCAATTTTGAAATATGCAATAAAATTTAAAACTTGGTTTTTCAGTCGGGTTAGCCACATTTCGAATGTTCAATCCTCATGCGACTAGTGGCTATCATATTGAACAGCACAGATACAGAACATTTCTATCGTCACAGAAAGTTCTATTGGGCAGCACTGCTCCAGAGTCAAGTCCTTAGGTCAGGTGACGGCTGATTCTTTTCCCTCTTTCTAGGAGTGTGGAGCTCAGTAGGGACAATTGATCACTTTATTGGCTGTCCTGCCCCCTCCTGCCTTCTCTGATAGATATAGGGAAAGATGATCCTAGACAGTCCTGGAAACTTTGCTGTAACCTAAGACAGCGACACCTGGGGCATTTTTTCATTTATACTTGGATATTCTGTTCCACTTCATTTTAGAGTTAAGAAATATTTGTGCTGCTCTAGTGAGTTTTTAAACTAAGGTTTGACGGTCCTATCTGGGGTCTTCGTTACTTAAGCTTTGCTTAGACATGTGTACTTAGTCTTCTAATCGATGACCTTACCTATTGGTTGGTGGGTCTCCCCTACCAACTCACCTACTGCTGCCAGATTAATTGGCCTAGGGTACGGTTTTGGTCATGTCAGCCACTGTTTCACGTCTCTGGGCCTCAAAACCCTCAACCACAAAGAAGGGAAACACTTAATTATTTCCCAAGTCTCTTCCACCTTTAATCTGCTGTGACTCTCAAGGATTATCACCAAAGCCTGTGCAAAGGGTATTGATTTTATTTCAGTTTCACTTAAAAAAAAAAGTGACCCAGTGCTTTTAGAAGGTGAGGGGATCTCAAAGATAAATAAATAAAAGTGCAGTGGACAAAAGCCAGGTGAAAATAACTGATAGGCCGCCCAAGTGACATCCCTACCCCAAATGACTAGTAAAAGCTGGGTTATATGGTTGTACAGCAAGTCTGTCATTCATCACACCTTATACTAAGCAATAGTCCCAAATACTCATAGGACCTGGAGAACTTACCTGCTTCATGGTATACTGCAAGTGCTACAGAATCCTAAATTCTCTGCTGAATCCTCAGGAAGAAAAAAGAATAAAAAGTAAAATTATGCTTGGTCTGCTCTTACTATTCAGGGTAGTTTATCACATTCTAATTTGTGACCGCCTATGCCTTTTCCTCCCTGATCCACTTACACAATATTCTTGCTGTTCTTCTTTGGGTCTCTGGTTCTATTCAGGGCTAGTTAAGCCTCCCCTTGGTTAAAGCTGAGGTCTCCACACTCGTTCCATTTTATAAAATCCTTTTATCCTTCCATGTCCAAGGCCAAGTATTTCCTTTGAGCAGTTTCGCCATTGCTGAAGTTTTCTCTGCCATCCATGGTGATCCTCCCCGATTGCAGGGGTTAAGAAAAGGCAGGAGCTCCTTACATATGGGAGATCCCATTATATAATCCTCTAAAGATTTGGGTGACCTTGGGAAAATTCCTTAACTTTTCAGACCCTCTGTTTCCTCATAAAATGGAGATAATACCAGAACATACTTCATAGGAATGTTGTAACAAATAAATGAGTTAATAATTATAAAGTGCTCATACAAGTCAGTGCTTTACCTATAATAAGCACTCAGTAAATGCTATGTTAACATAATTGATATTATTATTAGCCATGTGTGGTAACTGTGGGGACTCTTTTAAACAAAATGTTTGATTAGGCAGAATGCACTGTTCCTTGACCATATTCAGGAGTAGAGACTTTGAGATAAAATGGCAGGAGGCGAGAACAATCCAGAGCTTGGTGCCCTTTGGTGCCATTATGGCAGTACCTGGCAGAAATGTCTGCTGAGGTCCCAGTGTCCTGCAGGGTCGCAGTCTTGCCAGTCCCCACCCACCCTGGGCTTGGCTGGGCTGGGGGCTGCTCATGGGGGACTCTCTCCAATCTCCCTCTGCTTCCCTGACAGCTGCATGAGAAGTTTGACCGTCTGAAGAAACTGCATCAGGACGAGAAGAAGAAGCTGGAGGATAAGAAGAAATCCCTGGATGATGAAGTGAATGCTTTCAAACAGAGAAAGACGGCAGCTGAGCTGCTGCAGTCCCAAGGTTCCCAGGCTGGGGGTTCACAGACTCTGAAAAGGGACAAAGAGAAGAAAAAGTAAGTAGTAGGCTGCTCTGGGGTGGTGGCTTCTTTTTCCTCCTGCTCATCCCCTCAGGGCAGGAGCTGGAGGCTGAGGGGGCTGAGGGCTGGTGAACAGAGGTGAGCCATGGGCCGTTAGACCCATTTGGGTACCTATAACTGGTCCGTCTCATTGTCCCCATGGGACCCTTGGATTCCCTGAGTTTGTGAAACTGAGAGTAGGGGAGGGATGTGCACCCAGAGGCCCAGCCCCTCTGTTCAGCCTGCTTAGGAAAGCCCCACAAACTCAAGGTAGCTGATAGAGGGAGGGAAAGGAGAGGAAGAGCAAAGGCATGTGAGAGAACAAATGAAGGGAGGAGCAATTGGAGCCAAGTTATAAGAAAGAGAGGAACAAAAAGAAGGGCAGATAGAGGGTAGTGGAAGAAAGGGAGAGCCTTTAGCAGAAGCCTCTGGGCACCCTCTTTCTCCCCCACACCCACTAGAGGTTGGAGCCCATCTGGCTTCTGGGCCTGCTTGCTTGTCCTATATCTGAGGGTGCTCACCTCTCCATGCCTGTAGTCCAGCCCTCACCCTGCCTCGGTCCTCACTCGCTGCAGCCAGCAGATTTAACTGCTGTCCCCGAAGGCTGCGGCCAAGCCCTGGTTTCCCACCCCTTTGCTGTCCCTCCCTGCCAGCTGCTTAGTTGTGCCCAGCCTGGGGTACTGAGCATTTAGTGGGGAGTCCTCAGATGCCAGTCTGCTCCATGTGCTCCATCCTCAAGCTGGGGAATGGTTTTAAAATCAACCTGTCTCCCCTGGTATTTGGTAAGGCAGGATAGCGTGGGCTCCTGGTTACCATGTGGGTCAATCATCCTGACCCAAACCCTATCTCTGCTTGCTGAGGTTACCCATTCCTTATCTCAGAACCAGAAAAAAGTATTTCTGACAGGACCTTTACAACACCAAGACAACATCTAGTGGTCCCCCTGTGCTCTGTAGTTGTTTGTACACTGTGACTTGAGGAGCTCCCAGATGGAGCGTTTAGCAATATCCCTACTAAAAGGTCCTAAGGTTCCGAAAGAAGTCCATGGTCATTGCCTTCTATTTTTAGTCACATGTTACTGGACTCAACTATTGGATATTTCCCAGAAGGAAGAAACATCTTTCTTTCCTCTGTGCCTGGCTTATCACTTAGGAACAACACAATGACTTTTGTACAACAGTAAAATATTTTATATTTGAAGGCACTCAGTTTTGCAATCTGATTATTCTTTTAAGTGTGTAATTTGAACATTTTTACCAATTAGTCCACAGATTTTTGTTACTAAATTTTAACACTATATGTCAAATTAACTTTTTTTATATACCTGATGTATAAAGTTCAACTAGCCAAAGTCTCTTTGGATACACCATAACTTATCTGTCATGGTGTATTAGTTATACCAGCAGGAATGGATTCCTATTTTTAAGATCAGAAAAATCTAAATTTGTCTTCCAGCTCTAACCTGTTGCCATCATAGTCCTGAGGTGTTTGTTAACTCAATCTCTGGGGCAGCTTCACAGCCTGCACATAGGAATTAGGAGATGAGTTTGTTCAGACCGCAGCTTGACACTAAACTATAAATACTCCCTATTCAAATGTTCAGTGAAAGTTCCTCCCAGAACAGGCTTTCCCTTCATTGCCTCAAATGGACTGACTTCCCCCCACGCCAGGCAGAAGACCTTATATAGGGAGATAGTTCTCTCTAGTCTCCAGGAATATCTGGTGTTGGTGACGGCACCCTTTTCCAATACTGAGATGGGAGAAAACCTTACTGGCATGTGGCACCTCATATTAGCAACAAGGGCCTAACAGAATGGCCTGTCCTCTTCCATACTTCCAGATGGATAAGTGGCCCCAGGTCTGAGCTTCTTATGTAATTCCATGAACAACTGTTAAGTACTGGAAGACCCACCATTAGACCTGTGCCACTCTGCTCTCGTAGTGATGGTGGTGGTGGTGGTGGGTTTTGAGGGTAGAAATGGTGGTGGTAGCATTTCTTCTTGAGAGATGGTGATTGGGTCTAATAAGTCACATATTCAGAATTTCCTTTGGCTGCCCTTAAAGAGATGAAGAAAGGGTACCAGTGTTTCAGGGGTCCCTACCAGTCCACCCTTCCCTCATCCCCTCCCTGCTACTCCTAATCTCTTTCGATCTCTAATTCTTCATTGTTTGTGTCAACTCATAATATTTGATTTCTTCTCATGCTCACTCCATCTTCATCAGCTCTTACTGTTTTACAGTTAACTCTGCTGTTTGCTGCATGCTGCATGAGACCCAGGTCCTGGTAAGCTTTATTAACTCTAAATAGAACTGGCAGTGGCTTCTAGAACATACCTCCCCAAATCCTACGCCCCCAAAACACATATCTAATCATAAAAGAAGCTACTTTGTTGGTCTAACTGTTTTCCTCTTGTGATTTACAATATTAAGAAATAGCCTGGTGTGATTTCAAGTGTACATGTGGAATGCCTGTCTGATTAAAAGGGGGGTGTTTTCAGACTTTTGCTGCTAGAACAGCTAGGTAGCCTAGGTGAATCCTGTGATCAGTATTTGAGGTTTCAGTTTTGGCAGTCCTTTTCTTAAAGAGCTGTAAACATTACTTTCAGAACTAACTAAACTGTAGTGATAAGAGAAACTTTTGGGTTCACAAGCCCTCTCCTGTAATGTCATCGTCAGCATTGGCCCCCAGGTTTGGGAATGTCACAGGGAAACTTGCTTCTCTGTTTCCCTCTGGTGGCTATTTCTTATCTGAGGCGTTCAAGTTCTCAAATTTCCTTTGGCTGTGTATCCCCCCCAAACCATAATAAAAGTGGGAGAAAATGAAGAGACCTCAGATATTATAGAGAATTACTTACATTTAATTCTACAAGTACAGCTTCATGAGAACCTCTGATACGGAGTTAAGCAGGTAACCTTTAGTAAGAAGGATTCCTGAGGGCTAGATGTTGTGTCTACAGAAGTTTATAAAGCAGTCCCTGGCATCACATAGTTTGTAGGAAGAATAAAAGCAGTGATTAAGCACCTTCTATCTAACCTACTAGACTCAGGTAGTGGATGGAGAGGGACTATAAATATTTTAAATTTAACAGAATTGGGCTTGTTATCATTTTTTTAAACTTTACGATGGAAACTTTCAAACATAAACAAAAGAAGAGAGGATAGTACAGTGCAGCCCCATGTACCCACAACCCAGCCCCCAGACAACCATCAACGTATGCCAATCCTGTTTTGTCAATTACCCCTGACTTGCTGAATTATTGTAAAGCAAAACCCATGTCATTTCATCTGTAAATACTTTAGTATCACTAAGAGATAACGACTCTTAAAAAAAAACCTAACCACAATCCCACCATTATCAATACCTACAAAATTAACAATAATTCATTAACATAAAATGTCTAGTCAGAGTTCAAAACACCCCAGTTGTCTCATAAATGCCTTTTTACATTTGGTTTGTTTGGATCGGGGGATATAAAATATTGAGAAGACTTCTCCCCATTCAGCCACGTACTTTATGATTTAAATGGAGAGCCTGCTGCTGTTAGTCACTAAACTGATTGCTGCAGCTATTGCACTGGGGACTTTGGAAAGCTGGCAAAACATCCTACTTTCAAGCAAATCCTGAAGAGAAAGTCCATAGAGGATTCTGAAACATAAGGCCCATGAACTGGGCCAAATAAAACAATCCTAAAAGAACAATGAAATGATTTATTGTCTGGCTTAAAGGCAAGTCTCAGAGCCCCTGCTAGTCAGCTGGAATTAAACAGCCGATTTCCATTTAGGAAGGCTTTAAATTCCTAGAGTGTCTGTCCAGTGCTATAGTTCCAGTGCCTAGCAAAGTGTCTGACATGAAGTAGGAGCCCAGTTCACGTGTATTTTCTTTGTTCCCCCATTTTCAATGAGGACCGCAGGAAAGGTGTATGCTGGTAAATTAGATTTCAGTTAATTCGGGTTTCATTGCATGTGGCTTGACACAATTTCATTCAGGTTTCTTCAAGTAAGTCATTGTTAGTGGCCATTCTTAAAATGAATTCTGACAAAAACTGTAATTAAAGCTACACCTTACAAGTGAGAGGCAATTGGTAAACAGCTGGAGCAGCCAACCCCAACCCCAGGTAGGTTGAATTTTCCTGGCAGGCTTCTCCGCAGCAGACCACAAAAGCAGTTCCAGACCAACTAGTCAGGGGATGCTTTGGCTCCCCATGATCTGAAAGCAGCAGAGGCAACTTGCCTCCTCCCCAAAGCCCTCATTCTAGGGGTGGTTCACAAAGGCCACCTAGAATGTAGGCAGAGTGAGGCTTACTGTTTCTCCCTAGCTTTGGAATTGCTTGAAGCACTAATTGTAACTGTCTGCAACTGTATACACAGTTGCAGATGCTATATCTCAATGGCTATTGGTCCTTGGGGGTGTACAGTATATGGACAGTAAACACACATCAAAATTTATCAGCCTTCCCATGAAGCCCAGAACATAGGCCATTGCAGTGTTTTTTCGGTTACTCTTCCCCTAGGAAATAGACAAAGAATAAAATAAGAGGTGAGCATTTGTATAGAATTTATTACTTTTCAAACTGTTTTCCCATAAGATATCTCATTTTATCCATACAAAAGTTCTCTGAGGTAGAGAAGGAAGAAATGATCCTCAGTTTACAAGATGAGTAAATGGAGGAGCAGGGAGTTTAAGGGACTTACCAAGGATCACACAGTGAGTTAGTGGCAGAACAGGAACTAGAATGCAGAACTCCTAATTCCTGATATAAATTGCCAATCACCTGAGAGAGAGAGAGAAAGAGAGAGAGAGAGAGAGAGAGAGAGTGTGTGTGTGTGTGTGTGTGTGTGTGTGTGTTTGTATCCCCAAAGCATATGTATGTATATATGTGTGGGTAGGGGATGTGGGTGTATTCACTTTGAGGAAGTGACTGTATAGACATACTCATATCTGCATATACTTCTAGTTATCCCCCCAAATATCTAATAGTCTTTATTTACTGGGATAAGTGTAGTCTTCAGGTAATAAACAGGGGCTTAGATCCACAGCCAAGGAATTCTTGGGGATGCCGTGGTGTGATAGAAAGTCTTAATTAAACAGCTCTGGCCCCAGCTGTGACTCTTTCTTTGTGACCACGGGCAAGTCAGTTGATTTCTCTGTGTTTCTCCTCCTATGTCAAATGGAGACTGATACTACTTGCCCTATTTATGTCACAGGGATGCAGGTTAAATAGGAGAAAGGTCAAAGTGTTATGTGAAAACAAACCAATAATGGGTTTCCATAGCTCAGGTTTTCAGGTAACTGTGGTTTGGATCCTAGGGCAGAGCCCAGCAACCATCCCCACACACTTTGCAAGCAGGTCTTACCCCAGGGTACCAGTTAGCTGACTAGGACTGTTCTGAAGGCTACCTGAGATGAAATCCCAGAGCAGTGGATGACAGCCTAGTGCTCTATCCAGTGACTTGAGGCTACCTGGAGATTTGCTGAAGGGATTCATGAACTAGGTATCTGGATGGTGGTAGTGGGTGGGAGAGCATGAGTCAAGACCTAGTAATTAAGAAGAGAGAAAAAGTATTTTTGTGGCTGTTGGTCATTATTTTGCTAGCTAATGCCACTACTGCTGTCATTCAGGGGTGTGTGTGAGTGTATGAGAGGGAAAGCATGTTCCCAGGTGCCTGTGCAATAAGACTGTAAGACCATCTAACATAGCTATATTCTAATTTATCCATTAGTCATCATGACTTCAACAATTCTGACCTTTTGGGGGTCCATTAATCCATCCATTCACTAACCCAACTTCTCTTTTCATTTTCAGTTTGGGCTTCCTGTAAACGCCCTTTTCCTGCGCAACAGAGCTGGGCCTCCCTTTCTCTAATCCCCCTTAACATATCTGGGGGCATACAACCCATGCCCTCCCCTCTCTTCCTGCCAAGGTTTATAGAAGCCTGAGAGTCTGAGGACAGTGTCTGGCCTCTGGTCAAGAAGCCAGCAGTCACATGGCTTTGAGATGCATCCTGCATTCCAGTCCCCCTCCCAGCACCCCGAGTCATCCATGTCCCCTCACCCTGCCATCTTTGCCAGACTGTAACATGTTCAGGGGTCCCATCCACTACTCTTCCCGACCAGCTTCCCTGTTTGAACTCTGATCTCTGCTTGTTTCCCTGAGGTATTTGCATCCACCATGGCTGAGTAAGCACTGGCCAACATGGCTTCCCCATCAGTCTCCTGCACTCCTGTCAGTTGTCTTCCCTGGCCCCCAGAGCCACAGCCCATTCTCAGAAGGTTCCAAAAGGAGATACCTGATGCCTTTTCCTCTGGCTTCTTCGCTAGCCCTTTCCAGCTATGATTCACTCAAAGTAACTGCACTCAAGCTGTGCGAAAAATCTGCGACAAGTTTATTTACACCAAGCCCTGCCCATAAGACACGGCTACTGGAGAAGACAGCATAAATTTCCCCTCTCTCTAACTCTGGGTACCCCACAGATGCAGAAGGGAGAATAAACCTGAATATTATTACCAGCCTAGCGTCTTGAATGATAGCCTTATAGAATTCTCCTGAAGTATTTCAGCATCTTGGTAATTTCCTAGAGGGCTTCATACCATCCCAATAAGGTGAAGCCAGTAGCAGGAATAACAATCCCATTTCATAAAGTGGCAGACGGAGTGGTCAAAGAATCAGTGTTTCGGGGTTTGCTCTGATGAGTCATGATGATGATTTTTAATATGCGTTTTGCACATGTCCCCCAGTAAGAGGTGAGCCTGTCAGCTGGAGAGAAGAAAAGAGGGGTCCTGCCTTGGAAGGTCCTTAACTTTATCTCCAGTCTAAGGATTTGATATTCAAAAATGCCCCAGCCCTAGTTTTTGTAATGGGTCCCATCTGATAGGCTTTGGGAACCCCTTTGAAGTAGAGAGCCCTCCATTGTCAGGGCCATGAGGCACAGTGGCCTTTGTTGTTTGGCCAGTGACAGAGTGAGAGCTGAAGGTGACCTGGCAATAATCTGTGGCTAACATGCCGTCTCTCTGCCCTTCCTTTGCAGTAATCCATGGCTGTGTACTGAATAGTATTCCCTGCTACAGCTGGACTGGACTCCATTTAGCCTTTTAAGCCAAGGTTCCTATTTTAACTGACAGTTTTCCTTTGGGATGCCAGGGAGCTGGGCCCCCCACCCCTGCCATGTACTTCAAGCCCCACCTCTTTTTCAGTCCTGCAACTCACTCCTGCCTCCCAGTCCCACTGGCACTGACCATGACCTTCATCTCCTTTTAAATTTTTTTGAGGTGGTTTTTTTGATCATTTACTTTCAAAATACACAAACAAGGCTATGCCAAATATTCAGGCCTTTTTGAAGTGTTGAGAAGGGGGAAGGGGCTTCTCTGTTTAATAATAAATAATAATAGGAAGCAAAATATGAGCAAAAAGTAGAAAAAGTGAAAAGCCAACATATGCACACACTTTTTTTCTTGTTGGTAAAGCAAGAGTGCAGTTTTGATATGTATTGTTTGCTGAGTTCACTGATCGGTTGGTGGCCAGAGGCAAGTATGAAAGTGATGCTGCCAAAGCATAAGCTAGTTTCTTGGGAAAATCCAAGTCACAGAGCAGAGCATTTTAGGAGAGACCCTGTGCTTGGAAGTAAAAACCAACAAACCAACAACAAAAAAAACCCCAAAACCAACAACAACAACAACTCAGTTGCTCAGCCAGTAGCTGAGAGAGATGCTGAGTTAGGGCCATCATGTCTCCTTGGAAAAGGCTTCTTATTCGCAGCTTTGATGTGTCCAGCTTCAGAGCTGCCTCCCCAGAAACCCAAACTTCCAACCAACTGGTAATCGCCATCCTTTGGATGATTATTTGCATCACGAACAGGAGGCCCCCTCATTTGCATTTGTTTGCCAATTAACTACTTGAGGCTTGAGGAGCTCTGAATACTTCATAAGTTTTAGAGCCACACAGCCTTTTGAGTGACCTTCAGATAGTAAGTGGGAATTTTAAATTAAGGGGAAATTTGGGGTCAGTAAGACAGGTATAACCCACTTATTCCCTAAGAGGAAATTGAGGCCCAGGGAAGTGAAGGGACTTGCCGGAGGTCCCACTGATGTTTCATGGCAGAAGCCATGCTAAATCCCATGTCTTTTGACTCCCAACCCATTTCACAAAGGATTTTGACTCCCAATCCATTTCATCTATATTTATGCTCCTGGAGACAAGGTCTTTTGATGTTCGAGAAACCGAATAGCCAGTATGAGAGGATCCTTGAGGTTTTTTCCGTACAGAAAAACACCTGAAGATGGGGTGGGTGTGGGCGAGCGAAGCTTGTTAACTGGTCAGCTTTCCTGCAAGTCTGGAAGGGGCCCCAGGCAAGTGTATGTTTAACAGGTGCCCTAGGTGATCCTTATAATCAGGGAAGTTTAGTAAACAAAAATCTAACGTGTGAGTGAACAAAAGGCCTTTAAAAAGTCGATCAAGCCTATTAAAAGAATTTAAATGCTTATTTTATTGGGTAGCTTTTCTTGCTTTAGACAGAAAGGTATTTTTCCTTCTTCAATGAAAAGGCTTTTTAATTAGTACAATTGTTACTATCTTTTAAAAATACCCTAAGTACTCTGTTTACTTCTGGTGAAACAAAACCAGTCATTAGAAATGGTCTGTGCTTTTATTTTCCTAGAATGGAGTGGCTTTCCTGAAACACAGACACACACACACACACACACACACACACACACACACACACACACACACGCATCCCTCATTTCACACACACACAAACACACGCATCCCTCATTTCTTTTAAGCCAAGAAGTTTGTTTTCCCTAGCTTCAGTGCAGATTGCTTTTGTTTTTGTTTTTTGTTTTAATCACTTGGCATTCACATGTGGCTGTTAATATGTGCTTGTTTTTAATTAAAACAAGAAGCTTGAAACTGGTGTGTGGTGTTCTTAAAAACTTCTCAGCAGACTTCCCCATGGTGATGGCCCATTAGTGACCCCATTTCTAACCTGTCTTCTCAGAGTATAATCTGTGCTACCTCACACTGGCCACTCCCCTCCCCCTGTCTTACTTTGAATGGCCTTTTCTTTGGCTAATTTCATGTTTTCTTTCTCTTTCTCTCTCCCTCTCCAGCTTTTTTTAATCTTGTCTTCAGCAGCTGCACTAAGTATAAAGGAGAAGACTGCCATTATAGAAGAGTTAGGGCTCCATATTGTCTCAAACCAGAAATCACCCAATTCTCCCTCCCCTCAAACTGCGTGCACACACACACTTTCCCCCCCCCCCCCCACTCAACAAGTGTTCATGTGTACCTGTGTCCAGGCAAGAAGCTCTCCTGACTTACATGGTATTTTAAATGGAAGTGTCTTGTCCTAAACTAACAAGGCAGGAAAAGAACCGTCAGAACTGGAAAATGGACCAAATGTAACCTCAGAGAGACAACTACAGGACCACTCACCCAAGTGTAAGTGATTGGGGCAGGAGACCTCATCTGTGGCTGTGGAAGTACCATTCACAAGTTTTTGGTTGAGTTTTAAGTTTTTAAACAATTATGTGGTTCAATTGGTTGACTGTCCACGGCCACTATTAAACATTTCTGAATATGGAAGAGAAAGTCAAGTGACATTTGTATCTTCTTCAGCATTCACAGACCTTCTGCAGACTCCAGCAATGGGGAAAAATGGATCCACTATCTAACACTCAGGTGAAGGGAGAGAAGAGAGGGGGTTTAAGCTTAGTGAGAACAAAATTTCTCCATTCAGTCTTCCAAGGCCAGTTGGGGTTTTGAGGGAAGATTTTGCTCAACCTGGGAGCTGGAGGGAGAGCTTTGATGTTGATACATCTGCCTTGAACTCATTAACATACATCAAAATACCATGTAAGTGTGCTTGTTCCCATATATCCCTACCACCATCACCCCCATTCTGCTGTCCAGTGTCTCTTGAGAGAGCCTCTTTGCATGTTTTCCAGAATCTGTGTTTGTTTTTCCTTTCTTCTCCTTTGTTCTTTTTGCTCAAAGGTGTGACCAGTCACTGCCCTTCTGGGGCTTTCATTCTCCAAGAGAAACATCCCAGAACCAGCACTGTTTAGCTTGATACCTTTCTAATGTCCATGTCAATTTTCAATAAAATTCAGAGAAATGCTAAATGGCTGTGTGATCTGGTCCTAAATCATTAGGTGATGTGGCCCACCATGGTTTGCCTTAGGAGGAATGGGGGGGGGGGCTGCCTCCCAAGTGGGTGATTTGAGGGGCTCAGAGAAGTACCACCAGCCCATGAAATCTTGCTAGGTAGGAGCCCTTTCCTCTATCTGGGCCTGAAATTCCCGGCAGGGCGGGGTGGGGGTGGACAGGAAGTTCTCTGCCTTTCCTTTATTGGCATGGATTTAACTGATCAGTTGAGCGAATTACTAGGATAATAGATGGAGAAAGTGGAGCACCAGACCCTACAGAACAAGATTCAGGTGAGTTTTAATTCTGGAAAGAAAAACAACTCTGCGTTGCGTGCCTTCTCTAGTTTAATCCTGTGCTGTGAGTGTCCCCCAAATTCATGGATGACTGTTCTTTATGACTCAAAAAGCTTTCTATAGATACCAAGTAGTATTTTGTGTCCTGGGTCTGCTGGAGAGGGAAGCCTCCCATCCCCCCAAGCATTAAAGTGGGCAACAGGGAGAGTGGTCAGTTTTCAGAATTCTGGTTGCAGGTGAGGTAGGGTTTCCTTTCCTCAGCTTCGTTTCCCTAATGGCCAGATGCTGAAGACAGGACAAGTAGTGGGCATCCTGTATGTACGGAGGCCTGCAGGCCTCTGAACCGGTAACAGAGCCTGCTTCTGCGCAGCTCGCACACTAGGGGGCAGCCAAGTGAGACAGTGCTGGCCTGTGATGTCTCAGAGTGGAGGCAGGCACTGGGGTGTGGAAAAATATTAGCTCTGGGGGTAGACTTGCTAGCTTTATGCTCTGGGGCAAGTTGTGTTAAAAACTTCTCTAGAAAAGGAGAATATCAGTGACTCCTTTGCAGGGTCATTGTGAAAGCTACATGAGCTAGTGAAAATTAAAGACATGGGTGTTCAATAAATGGGATCCCTTACTAAGGATGGAGTTTTCCCTGTACTAGAAAGTATTCACCGTAGGGTCCTCTAATCCAGAGTTTCCTCAACTACAGCACTATAGACATTTGGGGCCAGATAATTCTTCATTATGTGGGCTGTCCTGTGCATTGTAGAATATTTAGTAGCATCCCTGGCTTCTACCTGTTAGAAGTCATTAGCAACCCCCCTCCCACCTCCTCCCCCAATTGTGACAACCAAAAATGTTTTCAGAAACTACCAAACATCCCCTGGAGGGCAAAATCGCTCCATGTTGAGAACCATTGCTCTAGACCAGGGGTCAGCAAACTTTTTCTGTAAAGGGCCAGCTGGTAAATAGCTCAGGCTTTGCAGGCCATGTGATTTCTGCAACTATTCAACTGTTACTGTAGCACAGTGTATTAGTTACAATGCTAACTTTGAGGAATGTTGTCAGCTTAGGTTGTCTTAAGCTGGAACTATTCAACTGTTACTGTAACACAGTGTATTAGTTACAATGCTAACTTTGATGAATATTGTCAGCTTAGGTTGTCTTAGTCCATTCGTGCTGATACAAAATATCTAAAACTGGGTAACTTACAAAGAATAGAAATTTATCTCTTATAGAGTTCTGGAGGCTGGAAATCCAAGATCAAGGCACTGGCAGTTTCAGTTGTCTGGTGAGGGCTGCTGTCTGCTTCCAAGATGGTACCTTGTTGCTGTATCATCCAGAGGGGAGGCATTTAACGCTATGACCCCACATGGTGGAAGGCAGAACAGCAAGTGACCGAATGTGTTAAGCCTCTTCTAAGAGCCTTAATCTCATTCAGGAGGGAGGAGCCCTCACAAACTAATCACCTCTCGAAGGCCTCACCTCTTAATACCATCACATTGGCCATTAAGTTTCAACACCTGAATTTTGGAAGGGAGACATTCAAATCATAGCAGGCTGAAATTAATCCAACTAGAAAACAAATCAGCTTAGATTGTAGGCTCCAAGAAAATGAATTTCACTAGGTTGGAACAATGGGAAGAGCCTTCATTCATTCATTCATTCAATTCAACAAATATCTATGGAGTACGTACAATAGCCAGGTGTAGGTGCTAACAGCAAGACAGATGAGTTCCCTGCTCTCACGAACTGACATTCTACTGGTGGTGGTGGAAGACAGTCAAACTTTTTTTTAAAAAAGTTCAAAAGGTGATACATGGCTGTAAAGAAAATAAACAGGACAATGCAATGGCAAATGACTGGAGAACAGTGGATGAGGAATAAGGTGACCTAAATTGCCAAGAACTATTTCTTTGGCCTTCAGCAAGTCACTTCACCTCTTTGGGCTTTTTCTTACTCATACAATGATGACTTGAATTTATGGTCTCCAAGCTTCCTTTCTAGTATCACATTCTTTGATTTAATGGTACAAAGACTGTCATTACTTCAATAAACATGGATGACTACCATAGAAAGAGATAGACATGGAAATAATAATTATGAAACTGTGAAAAGTGCTGTTATCTTCTGCTCTTCGCAGTTCAGTACACCCCTACACATAAGAAGTGTCATACATTTAGAAATATATCACTAAAGAGTTAAACAGAGTAATGAGTCAAAGTCACCTCACCCAGTCTTCCTACTTGTGCAGGACTATTTCTGCCCAGCAAAATTATAACCAATTCCAGGACAACTGAGAAAACTTTTTTGTTGTTTTTTTGTATCCGTACTATATTGAGTACACAGTAGGTGTTGTGTAAATTCCCGCTGACAGACATTCATTGATTAACTACTTTTGTGGCACAGGTTGGCAGAGTGATTTATCCGTTTGCTGCTGCGCAGCTTTTAACCCTCATCTTTGGGTCCCTTTTGTATTTTGTACGTTTTAAATTGATACATGAGATAAAGAATTATTTGCAATCGTGATTGGAACTGTGTAAACACGTATTGTAGGCAGCTGGAATGGCGTACGGATGACAAAGTGGTTGAGTTGAGAAGTGGCGCTGTGGATGATTTTCTTTGCAAGTGTTTTGTTTTTACTACATTTCCACAATAAAACTACCACGCTAATAATGCACGACGCAGAGCTTTTCAAGTTATCCTCTGAAGAAAAGGCGTCTGAGAGAGCTGACACTTTCTTTAAAAGGTGTAAAACTCATCCCAAAAGTAAATCCCTTCCAAAGGACATGGTCTCACTGTCGCACTGCTCGGAAATCCACGGAAAAGCATCAGACTAGCAGCTGTCACAACAATCACCTTAGGGCACCTTCCAGGGATTTAACGGAACCACGCTCTCGAACCTCAGAGAACCCTCTTAGATTCTCTTTCCGTGGTCCCCGCCCTCCGCTTGTCACCACAGTGCGTCAAAGGCCCGTAGTCGTCGTAGGAGGGAAAAAAGCACGTCGCGCGAGATTCTGCGACGGGATTTCGAAGTTAGGGAATAGCCGTGGTGCATGCGCGCTGGCCTCACAACCTCGGGGCGGCACGCGGGGAGGTAGGCTAGAGCCCAGAGGAGGGGGAGCAGCGCGTGCTGCTGTCTTTTTTTCTCGTCGTCTCCGCGCAGTGCGCGGGTCTGCGGGTCCGTGGAAGTGCGGAGCGTGGGGCCTGGCTCGGCCTCCCCGGCGCGCGAGTGAGTGCGGCGGAAGCCCTCCTGCTTCTCCTCGAGTTGGAGGAGTGCAGCAGGCGTGCGCCCCGGCGTCGGGACGTGAGCTTGTGCTCCCGGTTTCTTTTGAACGTCGCCCCCACGCACACACGCCGATCCCCTGAGAGTTGGTCTTCGCGCCTCAGCGCGCCCCTCCTCACCCGGCCCCTCCCACTGACCCCCGTTCTCGCTGACTCGCTCGCTCGCGGCCGGCAGTCGGCTTCGTCCCTGGGGTCCCTGCCTGGGGGCGGAGAAGATGGCTGGAGGACGTCTACTGTTGGGGGGCGACTTCCTGTCGCCGCCGCCGCTGCCCCCCCTGCCGCCGCCGCCGCTGCCGCCCCTCCCGCCGCCCCCGCCCGAGCCAGTGCTGGAGCAGTGGCGCTATAGCCACGAAAGTGACTGGCAGTGGGCTCTGCGGCGCAGCTTCATCTGTCGGCACCTGCACAGCTATCCCGGGGCTGCCCTCGACCAGCTCCTCGCGCTCTCCGCTGCCTGGACCAACCACGTCTTCCTGGGCTGCAGGTGAGAAAGGTGTGGAGGTCGGGTTGGGGACAGGTGAGAGATCGGTGGTGGAGGTCGGGTTAGGGACGAGGGTGAGGGATCCGTGATGGAGGTCCTGTTAGGGACGGCGGTGGAGGGATCACTGATGGTGGTCGGGATAGGGACAGGGGCGGGATGCGAAGGATGGCTTGGAGGCTGGAGATTTGGAGGTGCTGAAGGACACCAGAGGCTCCACTATTGCCCTGGGGGTTAGGGTGGCCGACAGTGGTGGCAGGGGATGACATAACAGGTAGGAGGATGCAGAAATCGCGGGAGCGGCCCGTCCAGGACCAGGGATGGAGATATAGCAGCGCTTGGAAGAGGATTATTGAGAGGTGGCATTTGCTGTGGGTGATGGTATTGGGGGTCATGGGAAATGATGAATAGCAGAAACTCGGACCTGCGTAGGGCCTTCCAAGGATGCGGTATCCGCAGAGAATATTCGACAGTCGGGGCTGCGGGGGGAAAGGGAGGGGACCCCGCGGTTCTAATCCTAGTATTCTATCGTCTGTCTTCTTCCATCCCCATTAAATGAAACACCCCCCTCTACTCGCAGCCCCCCAGCTGGGTCTTACTGTCTTCTGGGGAAGCGGTATGTATCGGGTCCCTGAGCCGCAGCGTCAGCCTTCCTTGTAGATTTGCGCATAATGTGTCTGGATTCAAACAAAGAAATGGATATATCTATTGTTTGTAAAAAATGGATTGCTCTCTTTTTACCTTAAGTGGGATAAAAGAAGGACTAACATTTGGCCTCTCAGTGAGGTTTTAGGGAGGGTGTGTGTGTGTGTGTGTGTGTGTTTTCCCCTTTTCTTAGAACCTGGTGACGTTCTTAACAGGCCTCTTTGAAAGCTCTTTGCATTCAGTAGAGACTGCGGTGTGGTTTCAACGCAGTTTTTTTGTGTGTTTGTTTTTTGTTTTGGGGGGGGGTTTGAGCAGGCTACTTGGACCTCCATCCTTCAGAACCCCCAAATCATTCTTTTGATAGACTGGGAAGTTTCTTTTTTGGACATTCTTGCCTCACAGTCAATTTTTTATTAAAAAGGATGAGAAATTCTGGAAAATGATTAGATCAAATTCAGCCAATTCAGTTCCAGGAATGACTGTAACAGATGTAGAAAAATAGTATTGTCCACTCCTACCCTTAATTGTTGAACATGGCATCCACTGTGATACTTTGCTCTTGTCACAGAAATTTATTTTTTCCCATGTTCTTTAGGTTAGCATAATTTCTATCTCCAGAGATGATTATTTCACAGGAGGAACTGGTTACAAGAGAAGAAGAGAAACCTTAGTAATTAGTCAAGTCAGATAAATCTAGTTGACTTTTGCCTAACAATGTTGTGCTTGAGTTGAAAAGGTACCTTTATCCTATAATTATGTCTTCTATCACAAAAAGCCATGCGGAATATGAATCCTAAAAAACATCTTAAATGGGAGAGAATAACCATCTTTTGTGTCTATATATCTTACCTTCCCCCCTAGAATGTAAGCTCCTTTGGGGGAAAGGCTTTTGCTTTCTTGTTCACACCTTTATGCTCAGTGCCTAAAAGGATGCCAGCTGCATAATAAATATAAGGATGCTCAATAAATGTGTGTGGAGTGAATGGATGTATACAGCTTTATAGTGTACAACACATCTTCAATATTTGTGATCTCATTTAATACAACAGCCTTGGGGAATAGGTGGTGTCTCATTTTTACAGCTAAATCAGTGGAGGCTATGAAGTTAAGTGATTTGTCCAGGGTCCCACAGTTGGGGCTAGGATCCAGGTCTTCTCATGTCCCATCTGATGCTCTTTCAACTGAGACACAGCTGCCATATTTGGGAAGGATGGACCAGGAGGGAAAGCAAGAAATTGACAGAAGCCACATCACTATATATCATGATTTCTTTCCAAGAATAGCAGCCTTGTACATAACCAGGACATTAAAAACAAAAATTAGACCAATAATATTTGGTGTTAAAAGCTCAAGCAGGGTGTTTTGTATGTGCACCTATAGTCATCACGTTACGTTGTAGCTAAGTCAATTCAGTCAATCCAATAATTGCCATAACATTATCAATAGCTTAACTGAAAAGTAATGTTTGCATTATATCTGATAACTTAGATAAGGGAGAAAAGAAAGGGCCAATAAAAAATCTTGGAAGCTAGGGACCAAGTGCAGTCTTCCACTTTAGGCAGGCTTTATGCTAGCTCTCGTCTTCAGGCAGGTAAATTCTATATTCCAGTGCTTGTTGATTTTGGCAGAACTCTTGTTTTCTGTGACAGAATACTCTTCTCTCAAGTGAACTACAGAATACATGGGAAAATAGCCCTTTCTAAACTTAAATTGTTAATTTGTTGTTCAAGGTTCATCACGTGACTTTTAGAATAGGTTTGAACAGTAGCAATGTGGAAACTCTTTGCACTTTTTTTCCTCTGCCAGGGTTCTTTGTGTTCCATATTTACTGCGGGCTGAAATAAACTCCTAGGTCAAGGATATCTTTGAAAATTCCTTGATAACAGGACCAAGCCAGGAGGAGCTCAGTTGTGCAGGGAGGCAGAGCATACTGTGTTCCTTTTGGTGATAGTGGTGATTCCCACAGAACAAGTTTGACTATCTTCTTGACTGGTAACTGTGCTTCTCAAACTTAAGTATGCCTCAGAATCACCTGTTAGGCTTGTTAACACAGCTTGCTGGCTCCCACTCCTGGAGTTTCTGATTCAGGAGGTCTGAAGTGAGGCTCCAGAATTTGCATTTCTAACGTTCCCAGGTGATGCTGCTGCTGCTGATCCAGGGACTACACTCTGAGAACCACTACTTCATAGGATAAACTAAAGCATATTTTTCAGTCTCTTTTAATCATTTTTCCCCTCATTGTCCAGGCAACCCAAGAAACTGAAATAACCAGAATTTTTTCTCTTCACTTTGTCTGTTTCATAAAAGTAAACAATCTATCATGAATTTTTTTCTGCAATTTGTAAGATGTGTCTTGTGGCTAATGAAAAATTAGTAGTTGTCTAATCAACTGTATCTAGAACTTAATTGTTCATATAAGTGCCTAAAGAACTGTGTGATTTTTACTTTAAAAATTATAGATAGTATATATATAAATATATATGTACATATATTTAATAAGGCAGAATGTTTGGTTAACTGAAGCGTTCATTTTTCCAGTCATCCTGGTCAATAGGATTAGAAGCAGAATCCTGGCCTATTCATCTTTGGTGAGACATTAATTAATAGAGAAAATGTATCTTAAAATGAAACCAACTTTGCCTCCTTGATTATTTGTCTGTTTTCTTCCTGGTTGATATGAGACGGGTATTTGGAAGGTGGATGCCATCTGGACTCATGTTGTGAAACTAACTTTGGACGAAGTAGGTAGAGTGCATAAGTTACCAGCTCATTAAGTGGGAGTGGGAGCTTTTGAAAGATTTATCAGTAATCTGGTTGTATGTTATTTACTTACGATATTAGGAGTCTTATGAATAAATTTGATTAAATAACTTTATGCTTGGAATCACTAAAAATTGCTTAATTTTCAAACCTCAGCTTTATTTAGTAGAGCAGTTTAATATTTTTTTTAATTTTGTAAGCATCTATTACTAAATATTTATTAAATTTTAGGTGCCATTGTATGTTATAATGGTCTATGTTCTTCTTGTAGGTATGGACCTGTCTTGTGTCCAAGAATGTAAGATTCATGAAGACCTGTTTTTGTCCATTAGAAATCATCTTTTTATATGCTAGACATGGTGGGACAGTTGAATAGCATCCTAGTTTCCAGAAGCTACTTTTGAGAAACATAAGACCTGTTAGGATTCTTTGGTTTTCTTTTTTAAGCATTTACAATCAAATAGGTAACTTAACAGACTTAAACGTATAATATGCATGCATCTTAAAATTACCGTATTAGACTTGCCTTAATGATACTTTATGTTTTATTCCATAATATAGAATACTATATAGCCACTAAAACTCACCCGGTAATGTGGAGAAAAAGCTTATGAGAGAGTAAATTAAGAACAAAAAACCTCACCAGATTGCAAATCGACATAGATGATCTGATAGTGATTTGGTGGGGGAGGGGAGTATAGAAAATATAGAAAAAGGAATAAAAAACAAACCCCAAAATGAAGTTGTCAGTGGTTGGGATTGTAGGTGCTTTTCTTGGTGGATTTTCTTAAATTTCTGGAGTTAAAGGTGTTACTTTTAAATACACTATGAAAAAAATATGCTATGAAAAACTGAGTAATGAAAGCTTTACTGCCTTGGCTTATTTCAAATGTAGCCTCTCTGGATAATTTTAGAAATAGGAATGAAATCCTAGAGGTCTTTTCATTATAGACTCCAGGTTAATATTTTCATTGTTCTTTGAATAGTCAGGTGTTAGGTACTATATGGTCTTCTCCATCATTATTCAAGCTGGTTGGGCTTCTTTGGCGTAATGACTTCCTAATAAAGGAAGAGAATCTGACTGTCGGCAACCTACGTAAAGGTTTATTTTTATAGCCTATGGGCAATGTTGAATTTTGTGGCAGATATATAAATGGGGAACAGTAAGTAGGTATAATTACTAATGCTGGGAGAAACCTGAGAGAAAAGTGTGTGTGAGTGGAGTGAGCCTCTAAGCGTATCATTCATGCACACCATATGACACACGTGCCATTTGCAGTTGTGCGTCACACTTGGAATCAGCCTCTAATTAAAGGTCTGGAGAATTTTGACTGGAATTCAAGGTGAGTGGCTTGGAAGTAGTACCAATTTTGGTAGCAAATGTAGGATTACAGTTTGATTTGTATACTTCATCTCATTTTCATAGCCTATTTTCATCTCATACCTTGGAAATTGGACGCCCAAATCTGAATGGAAGTGATATATAGGATGTGTGATGTTGTAGACTATGCTTTCTGATGTTCAGATAAGAGTAAATAAAAATAAAATAACTCTTGGTATTTAAATACTGGTGTCAGCGGCAGCAGCAGCAGCAGCAGTTTTAAGTAGGAAGTACAGGTTACAACTGAGCCAGTTTCCAGTAATGTGTCAGGGAGGGCCACTGTGTCTTGACTTCTGCTTTGCAAGGAAAGATGTTTGATAGGTATGGAACCTATTGTGTCCAAAGTGGAAAATGTTACCCTCTTCCAAGTTCAGAACCGATTCATGTAAAGGTGTGATGGTTACTCATTTTCAGAACTTTCTTCCCAGATGCCACCAGGAATCTCTTTTTTGGTTATAGGTTGGGAAAGGCTCTGAAGGTAGGAAGGGTGTGCAGGTACTCACGATAACAATAACTTCACTTGAGTCCATGTCTTGGTTTCTCTGCAGTAAAATGATATTCTGTCAAGCAACCAATCTATGTCATAAGGAGCCATTTTTCTTTTTTTTTTTTTTTTCTGACTGGTAAGGGGATCGCAACCCTCGGCACGGTGTGGTCTCTGCACCACGCCCAGCCAGTGAGCGCACCAGCCATCCCTATATACGATCCAAACCCACAGCCTCAGCACTACCAGCGCTGCACTCTCCTGAGTGAGCCACAGGGCCGGCCCAGGAGCCATTTTTCAAATTGTATATTTTAAAGCTTTTGGTTATGGAAAATTTCAAACCACACAAAAGTAGAGAAGAATTTAATGAACCCCCATGTACCCACCACTCACAATTATCAACAGTCTGTCATGCTACCTTTCTTATTTCCTCTATTCTGCCCCCAGTTTTTTGTAGTGGATAGTCTGGTGTATATTAAAGAAAATCCTGACATCATCATTTCACCTGTGAATACTTCATTATGTATCTGTATCATAGGAATTTTTAAAAATAGGGTCACAATACCATTATTCATACTCAACGCAATTAACAGTAATTTCTTAAAATCATCCAGTGCCTAGTTTGATTTGTAATTCAAACAAGGTCCACACAGTGTATTTGTCTGTGTCCTTTAACCTATAACCAGTTCCTCCTCTCCTTTTATTTTTATACTATTTATTTGATGAAGAAAATGGATTGTCACATAGTGTTCCCTCATTCTGGGTTTGGCTGCTTATAGCTTTGTGGTGGTGGTTAACGTGTTTCTGGGAGTTAGGCACTTGATTAGGTTCAGGTTTAATTATTTGGAGGGTAATTATACTTTATAGATAGTGCTGTATATGTCCCATTGTATCAGGGGGCACATGTTTGGTTGTCCTACCTTTAGTGATATTAAGATGATAAAGTCCCCCATCAACTTTACTTTTTAATGGAAATTTTTATTGATATAATTGTAGATTCACATGCAGTTGTAAGAAATAATACAGATACTACCCAGTACTCTTTATCCAGTTTCTCCCAATGGTAATATTTTGCAAAATTATTATATAATATCACCACTAAGATAATGACATTGTTACAACCCACTGATCTTACTCAGATTCCCTTGGTTTGACTAGTATGTGTGTGTTTTCACTTTTATACAATTTACTGCATGTGTAGGTTTGTGTATCCACCACTAGTCAAGATATTGAACAGTTCTAGTACCACAAGGATCCCTCATTTTGTCCTTTTATAACCACATCCATCTCCCTTCCACTCATACATAATGTTGCGTGTGTCAATACTTTGTTCCTTCATGCTGTTGAGTAGTGTTCCATGCTGTGTGTGTACCAGAGTTTAACCAATCACCTGTTGAAGAACATCTGAGCTGATTGCAGTTTGGGGCTGTTAACAAATAAAGCTACTATGGACATTCATGTACAGGTTTTTGTGTGAACATAAGTTTTTGTTTCTTTGGGATAAATGTCCAAGAGTGCAGTTGCTGGATAGTGTGGTAATTGATGTTTAATTTTATAAGAAACTGCCAAACTGTTTTCCAGACTGACTATACCGTTTTACATTCCCACCAGCAATGTCTGAGTGATGCAATTTCTCTACATCCTTGCCAGCATTTGGTGTTGTCACTATTTTTTATTTGGCCATTCTGATAGGTGTGTAGTGATATATTGTTGTGATTTTAAATTGCATTTCTCTGGTGGCTAGTGATGTTGAACATCTTTTCATGTGCTTATTTGCAATCTGTCTATCCTCTTTAGTGAAACATTCTGTTCATGTCTTTTGTTCATTTTTCTTTCTTTTTTTTCTTTTTTTTTCTTTTTTTTACTGTTTTGAAGTCTTTATACTAGATATTTGTCTTTTGTCAAATGTGTGGTTTGCAAATATTTTCTCCTAGTCTGTAGCTTGTCTTCTTATCATCTTCACAGGGTCTTTCAGGAGCAAAAGCCTAAATTTTTGATGAGGTCCATTTTATCACTATTTCCTTTTATGGATCATGCTTTTGGTGTCAAGTCTGAGAACTCTTTACCTCGCCCTATCCTAAAGATTTTCTCCTGTTTTTTTTTTTTTTTTTTTTTTTGAATAAAAGTTTCCTAGTTCGACATTTAAGTCTGTGCTGCAGTTTTAGTTAATTTTTGTATAAGGTGTGAGTTTAGGTTGTGGTTTTTTGTTTGTTTTGGTTTTTGCCTATGGATGCCCACTAGCTCCAGCACCGCTCGTTGAGAGGGCTGTTCTTCCTCCATTGAATTGCTTTACACCTTTGTCAACAATCAGTTGAGAATATTTGTGTGGGTCTATTTCTGGGTTCTCCTCCATCAACTTTTCACCTGATAGGTTTAGCAGCCATTGATATCATTTATTGTTTTATTATGGGTTGCAAAATGGTAGTAGCCTATCATTCCTTCATTCATTAGTTGGATTGCTTCTGTAAAAGAGATTTTCCTCGTCAACTCTTTGGTTGCTCTGAGGTAAAGATTGTATGGGAAAATGCAGGGTAAATGCTTGCTTTCTTCCTTTAGTATTTACCTGTTTGCAGATTAATGACTTGATTTTCTCCATCCTCCAATGGTGACCAATAATGAGTTTGTAAGTAGCATTATGAACTAATGGATTTTCAACATACCTGATGTGTTTCAACCCATTGCAGTTATTGTTCTTATTGATGCTGAAGTTGTCTCACTTTGCCTGTAGGAATCTATTCAAATTGGCTTCTGAGTCCATTTGACATAACCCCTGTGGTCTTTGGTAGCGTCCTTGTTTCTAGGTGCAAGAATTCTCAGGCTCATCTTAGACATTTCCTGCCCTAGACTTGTAGTCGGCCATTTCTCTAAGGACCCTGATTCCTTTACATGAGAAATGATAGAGACCACAATCTAGCTGTCAACAACCCAGCAGCTCTTCTTAGTACTTCTATTATGTCAATATAATTATTTACATATAATTTACATATATGACAAGGAAAAATCATGAGTTTATACTAATAATTTCAATTCAAATTAAAGATAAGGTCTTTACTAAAATTTCTTGATTTTTATATTTGTATTTCTTATGCTGAAAAATCTTGATTCCCGATGAGTAACATAATTACTCATTTGATAGGTGAACATTATAGGACTGATTCTTCAGTTTTATAGCCAAGACACCCTGTTGATAAAGTCCTACAGGAATAATTATAAGACTGGCTCATTTAGAAGCTTTTTTAAAAAAACTACATCCTTACCTGTTTTAACTGTACGTTATATTAACTTAAATAGGTACAGCCCACGCTTGATGGAAAAAATTCTCCAAATGGCTGAAGGTATTGATATTGGGGAGATGCCTTCATACGATCTGTTGCTGTCCAAACCTTCCAAAGGTCAAAAACGCCACCTCTCAACATGTGACGGTGAGTATGCTTGTTTCTGGAAGGTGGGATTTGAAGAAACAACATAGCTTTTTTTTTTTAATGATAGGAGTGCGGTATATGATCTTAAATAACATTGGTAACATTGGTTCTTACACATAGATAAGAGTTTTAACTTTTAGTTATGTACAATTATTTTTGAGGATGCTAAATAGAACTGAACACTAAGAATACTGAAGTCATGCTATAATGCTGTTATTGAAGTCTATGCCATAGAACCTCCCTCTAACTAGAACAACCTTATACTGTGATCATTTGAGCATTTAAGTAACTAAATCCTCTTGGATGGGTCCAGGATGGACCAGTTTTCTACTGAGCATTGTTATAGGGAGGAGGCTGTAGTGTCTATTACAGCCTCAACAGAGAGTTCTTCCATAGCTTTAAGTTTGGTAGCACCCCATAAATCATTAGCTTCCAACTGAATAGGTTAAGAAGTAAGGTTTTGAAGTTAAAAACTTTTGGAATCTTTGGATAATTTTTCTCTATGATTTTTACTTACAACTTTGTAAAGTACCATCACAGTCACCCACCTCTGATACAAAAGAGAAAGGCTTTGTAAATGCCTCTAGTCATCATCTCTGTTGCATTAGAGCCATCTGTTCCATTTGCAATCCTTAAATGAGCATTTTTCAGCACAGGAGGTGTGACTTTCCAGTACACTTCACCTTCCAGTACAGGTGAAGACTATGCTTCACCTGTGCTTTAGCTCATTCGATGCAGAAGCATCGACCAGTCATGCGTGGTAGTGACCTGCATACTTGATTCAAGAGTTTTCCCTTACATGTGGAAGGACAGGGAGCTTCCCTCCTTATGCTGGAGTCTTACATTGCCATTTGAGTCTCTTCACCAAATGACCTGAAGTTTTTGTGATGGGAAGTTTCTTGTACCAACAATGCAGCTTGCAAATAATATTGTTGGTACTGTTTTCCTGCTTGGTTCTTTTGAAATATTCCCATTTTAATAAATTGTAAATTTCACTCATTCTATAGGTCAAAATCCTCCTAAAAAGCAAGCCGGTTCCAAATTCCATGCGAGACCTCGTTTTGAGCCTGTACATTTTGTAGCTAGTAGTTCAAAAGATGAAAGACAGGAAGATCCTTATGGCCCTCAAACAAAAGAGGTAAATGAACAAACACATTTTGCTGGCATGCCGAGAGACGTCTACCAAGATTATACTCAAGACTCTTTCAGTATACAAGATGGCAATTCTCAGTATTGTGATTCATCAGGATTTATTTTCACAAAAGACCAGCCTGTAACAGCCAACATGTATTTTGACAGTGGGAACCCTGCCCCAAGCAGCACATCACAGCAGGCAAACTCTCAGTCAGCTCCTGAGCCTTCGCCATCGCAGACATTTCCTGAGTCAGTGGTAGCTGAGAAGCAGTATTTCATTGAAAAATTAACAGCAACTATTTGGAAGAACCTTTCTAATCCAGAGATGACTTCTGGATCTGATAAAATCAATTATACATATATGTTAACTCGTTGTATTCAGGCATGTAAGACAAATCCTGAGTATATTTATGCTCCTTTAAAAGAAATCCCTCCTGCTGACATCCCCAAAAATAAAAAACTTCTAACAGATGGTTATGCTTGTGAAGTTAGATGCCAAAATATCTACTTGACTACAGGTTATGCTGGCAGCAAGAATGGGTCCAGGGATCGAGCTACTGAGCTAGCTGTAAAACTCTTGCAGAAACGTATTGAAGTTAGAGTTGTCCGGCGGAAATTCAAGCACACATTTGGAGAGGACCTTGTGGTGTGTCAGATTGGCATGCCTTCATATGAATTTCCTCCAGCTCTGAAACCACCAGAAAACATGGTGGTGCTGGGTAAAGATGCTTCTGGGCAGCCAATTTTAAATGCTTCTGCCAAACACTGGACCAATTTTATCATTACAGAAAATGCAAATGATGCAATTGGTATACTTAACAATTCTGCTTCATTCAACAAAATGTCAGTTGAGTACAAATATGAGATGATGCCAAATCGCACGTGGCGTTGTCGAGTGTTTTTGCAAGATCACTGCTTGGCTGAAGGTTATGGAACCAAGAAAACAAGTAAACATGCAGCTGCTGATGAGGCTTTGAAAATTCTTCAAAAAACACAACCCACTTACCCATCCGTCAAAAGTTCACAGTGCCATACAGGTTCTTCACCCAGAGGATCTGGAAAGAAGAAAGATATAAAGGATCTTGTAGTTTATGAGAATTCTTCCAATCCTGTGTGCACACTGAATGACACAGCTCAGTTTAACCGAATGACAGTCGAATACGTCTATGAAAGGATGACAGGCCTTCGCTGGAAATGCAAGGTGATTCTAGAGAGTGAAGTAATTGCAGAAGCAGTTGGGGTAAAGAAAACTGTCAAATACGAAGCTGCTGGGGAAGCTGTGAAAACCCTCAAAAAGACCCAACCGACTGTCATTAACAACTTGAAGAAAGGAGCTATTGAAGATGTGATCTCAAGAAATGAAATTCAGGGCCGCTCAGCAGAGGAAGCTTACAAACAACAAATCAAAGAAGATAACATAGGGAATCAGCTGCTGAGAAAGATGGGGTGGACGGGTGGTGGTTTAGGTAAATCTGGAGAGGGTATACGGGAGCCTATCTCGGTCAAAGAGCAGCATAAGCGGGAAGGGCTTGGTCTTGATGTTGAGAGGGTGAATAAAATTGCCAAGAGAGATATTGAACAGATCATCAGAAACTATGCCCGCTCTGAGAGCCACACAGATTTGACTTTCTCTAGAGAGCTGACTAATGACGAACGGAAGCAAATACACCAGATTGCCCAGAAGTATGGTCTTAAGAGTAAGTCTCATGGGGTGGGCCATGATAGGTACCTGGTGGTAGGCAGAAAAAGACGGAAGGAAGACCTACTAGATCAGCTCAAACAGGAAGGCCAAGTGGGGCATTATGAGCTTGTTATGCCTCAAGCAAATTGAGATCTTACTAATTTATTTTGTAAATGCCTAATGAGGCAGATTAAATAAATAAATGAATTAAATAAATGCTACATGTTCTGGTTGCAGAGTATATTCTTAAAATGTTTCACCTTGTTCATTTCATATAGTGCTTTATTAGATATTGGAACCTGAAGAATTCTGTCCACTTGTATTAGCTTAATCCAGCAGATGATATTGTGCAGTTACTGTTTGTGTCTTTGATATTGCTGTGTCCCTCAGACTTTAGTAGTTTGTACAAGCAAGAATACATATCCAAATGGAATTTCATGTGAAAGAAATTCTCATTTTAAAGGGCATAGCACAGCAATCTGCAACAATATGTAAAGTTGATATTGACTACGATAAAACTACAGTCTTAATTCCAGACTTACTGAAAATGTCAGATCATTTTGTATTATCTATTTTCATCTTTGTGTGAAGCCAGTTATAGAATGTTTAACAGTAAATTGTGCTGTACATGTAAAAGTCCTTACCAACTAAATGATGTAAAACTTTCTTAAAATAATTTTAGTGTTCATTTATTTATAACTTCTACCATGTGATTTCCAGAATATTGGAAGTGATTTACTGTATTTTGCGATATGAGTTTTAAAAAATTCTAGTCTTCATGCTGAGAGAGCACTACTTGAGAGAGCAGTTGAAGTTTCAAAAACTTTGATTCAGTCTGAAGAAGGGAAGCTTGAACTGTTTGTTCTTGGTGCCTTGCAGAGAGACTCACAGCAACTCTCCATTATAGCTTTCACATTGTTTGGACGTGCAGCACGTCCAAGACAACCACAGCTGTGGTCAAGCTTGGTAAAAGACTGAAGATACATTGGTGCTTTGATGAAAAGGTCAGTTGGCTGGTCCCTCTCTCAAAAAGCTTATTAAGCCCAAAAAGCCAACTTTGTAACATATTTAAAACTGCTATTTTCGCTTATTTCCGGAATGTAAAAAAAAAAAAAAAAAAATGTATAAAAAGAACTAGTGTATGCTTCCTGAATAAAAAGGAGCCAGAGTTGATCAAAATGGTAGTGTGCTTATTTCTGGGCAGCAGCCTAGTGGTGACACTTTGGGTCTTTGGAGAAGGGAAGTGGTGTTTGAACAAAATATTTCAACACCAGCGCATGTGTGGTTGAACATAATGATTTAGGAACAGATAGGAATCAGTCACCCATCACGTTTTTCTTATGGCCCAACATGCTGGCTTTAACCAAATCTTAAGCTGTGTACTTCTGGGTGATTTTGTTTTTGTATCTCAGATAAGTCAAGAATAACCTCACCTATAACAGCACAGATGAATATTAATATTGACAGTTAAACACCACCAATGAAATGTTCAGGACAATTAGGTTGTTTAGTGTCTTAAAACATTTAGCATCATGCTTGACGTGTAATTGGCCCACAATAAACAGTAATTTCTTTCCCCCTGTTTTTTTATATTTTACATTAAAGTGTCCATTGTAGTTAAATGAATATTTTAAAAATACTAAGGGATTAGCTTTTACACCTGGATCTCTGTAACTTGTAGTCACCTACAGTGACTGTGTGTGATATTTGCTTTCCACTGTTTCTCTTCCTACTTCCTACAGTGTGTGTGGCCTTTCCTAATGTTGGTAGGAAGAGAAATGGTGTGCATTTTATTTTGACACTTGATATTTTAACAATGGCAAAGGGAACTAAGCTAAAATCTTTACAGATTTTATAGGATTACTTTTTTTTCCTTACCTACAATGTTCATGGTAACCTTGAGAAACTATGGTTCAATTAGTGAGCCAGAAAAACCTGTCTCAATTCTCTAAGAGTGGCAGAGTGGCTTTGGGGATTAAAGGATGTGAAAATTTTACTCATTTCTTTTTATGTTTCTTCTACCCAAAATTATTTTTTGGGGGGAGGGTAGGGGGAAGGTAGTGCAATGATACATAGAAATCTGGTTTGTTTAGATGAGCCCAACAGAACGGCATATTAATGTAGTTAAAGTTGAGAAAGCTCCCAAATAATTGGGCCAAGTATATACAAATTTGGCTCCTGGATTTGAGGGATCAAATTTCCTAACTTCTTAGACCAGCTTTGGTACTGATGCACAATTAGAGCGAAATCACTTAAATCTGCTTGCGAATAAAATAATGTTGAGAAATGGGGTTGGTAAGAATGAGCAGCTGACAACCTTTCTGTTCCATTTTTGTCCCCCTGTTCCTGTATTTTCTCTTTCTTTGAAATAGCAGTCATTTTTAACCCAGCAACCTTGCTATAAAACCTGCACAGTTACGTGAGCAGTTCCGAGTTTTATTTGGATTACGTAAATATGTTATACTGAGAAACTAACTCTGCTTTCAATTGTATATGTATGTGTATATTGAGTCTCACAGATCGATTTTTTGGATTTTTCCTTCCCCTTCGATTACAAAATGAATAGAAATATCATGCATTCTGTGGGAATTCTTTTTTTAGTACTATGTGATGCATTCACTTTGCTATGAGTAACCCCTGGGTCCTAAATAAAGGACTAATTACAACTTTGGTTCTTCATCATACCTCCTTCCCCACATCAGCAGGTGCAGAATTGAAGACTCAAGTTCAAATCTGACTGCCATTTGAAAAGGGAACTTGCAAATCTGTTTTAGTTAACTTTGTTATAATTATTACAGGCAGGCAGCCTGTGATGTTTGTTAAAATCATAAGGGGGAAAAAGGTGATTAGCATTAAACGATCAAATGAACAGTTTGTGGTGCCTTTGACCATGGATATATTATGGGAGGTCAGCTTGTGGCCTCTGTTGTAAGGTTTTAAGATTATCCCATGAAAGAGTTTGGGAATAGGGTTTCTCAGGAGGTGTACAAAAGAAAAAGTTAAATCTTTCCATTCCCACTCTCACCTTAAAATTTTTCAAGTATGATTAATGGTGTCAATATTTAAGGTACCCAGCCACAGCAGGAAGAAAAAGTTAACATAAAATGAATCCACCAAATAAAGACCAATTTCATGTAGTTCTACATAGAAACAGAAATGGACTTGAGGGAAAATGCTAAGCACATTTAAGGACATGGCTCCTAGGTGAAACAATCCAATGAATGTGGTATTCAGTGCAGATTGAACTCTCCCACACTGAGGCTTCTTTAACTACCATGTCTTAGAAGATGAGTGGTGTACATACATCACAAGGACTTAATTTCATTTAGGGACCCCCATCCCCAACCAACCAAGTAACAAGAGATGAGTTTCACAAAGTCATTGATTGTCCTTGTCTCCTTAAAATGAGCTGGGTTGCTCAGAAGAAAGCAGAGCTTGTATTAAACAAGATGATTGAGGATACCTGTACTCCCCAACTTTATATAGGATTTAAAAACACCATTTTATAATGGTTTGGTACTGTTTGTTTTTAAGCTAGGGCTTTTTAGGAGCTGGGATGTCAGGATCAACAAGTTAGAACTTGGTCTCTGAGGGTGCTGATAAATACCAGGTTTGTTTATTCTCCCCCACCCCATCACAATTTCATTCCCTTGATTGACCATAATGTATACTGAAGTAACTTTTATTTCATTTTATATCCTATTAAAATGTTTTTAAGACGCATTAACATTTAATGATTGAAAAGGAAAAAAAAAAAAAAGTGCTCATGAACAGTATGTACTGTCTTCTCTTTTTCACCCCCAAAATCAGTACTTTTGCTTTTGCCATAATGTTTTAAGGGGGAAAATGAGTAAATATGAGATCCCAATAAGAAATACTAAGAATTCATACTTTGTGAAATTTTAAGGATATTTTTATTTACAAGTTTTGAAAAATGTACATTTTTTTACATGGGTTACTTGTGCAAAGTTAGATTTAGAAGAGTGATAAATGCATAAAAGGTGAAATGGAACATTAGACAAAACATTTACAAGCCTTTATCCCACATTGCTACTTAAAAGTACTATATATCTAAAAGTATAAATAACCAAAAAAAGATTGCAGATGTTGGCTTTAAGGGTCTAATAATGCTGAAAGGGAAGAAGAAACTAAAGCATGCAGAAGTAACTCAGAATTTGAGTGGAAAATAATTTGCCACAGATGTGCTCCCCTCTCTGAATTAAAACTCATAAAAAAAAAGGATGGAAGATCGTAAGTTTATTCATCTAGGGCAGCACGGCTCCGTTAAAAAGATTAAAGGATCTCCAACTTTCCCTAGCTCAAAAACACTGTTTCCATTCCTCTGCTCCCACACCTTTTTAAAAAGCAAAAGCCCAGAAGACCAGTATTCTGAAACTTAGCATGGGTGCATCCAGTCAATATCTTGCAAGGAGAGGATGTGTCAGTTGTTACTACAATTGCTGGACTCCTTTGGCTGAGTCCTTCAATGTTCTCCTTCCTCCCAGTAAATACTATCTTGTAATTCATATTGCTTACATCTTAGTATATCGTTTTTAGCCTCCATTCCTCTTTCAAAACTGATGCTTACATGGATTTGTTTCCCTATTTTCTATAGGCCATATTCCAAACACATTCACTTCTAAATCCAACAACTGAAGAACCAGCCAGGATGAAACACTTCAACAATCATTTGGCTAAAAATGACATCCTGGTCATCAAACTGTGCATAAGTACCACTTGTATAACAATTCACTTTAAAAGCTTAGTGTAAAGTACAGTAACAAATAACTACCCGAAGACTGAAGATGAGACACAACAGAAAAGAAATTAAGCATTAGTAATTTTTGCAAGTAACCCAGGTACAGTACATTTGATTTCATAGAGGGTATTTTCTGGTGTTCATGGAGAGGGTGGAAGGGGTGGGAAAAGCTTGGTAAGGAAAGATGGAAACAGCACAACAGCTATTTTGCTTTTAATAAAGTAAATGTAATGATACTGAGGAATAAGAAGGTGACAAACACATTAAGATATATATTTTTCTTATGGCCAGCCTCTTCTTTTGCTGCAACCAGGGGTCAACAATCACGCCAGCTTTGTTCTACTATTGCAGAAACACGCTTTTCATATTCCCGCTTGTTCTCCTGGTACAGCTGAGCAGCCTGGCTGTTTGCTGGACTATTAGGATTGGGTTCATCCAACAGAGACTATAAAGACAATTTTTAAAATGTCAGTTCCTCAATGTAAAACATATTTTCAGAACAAACAGCTATTTTATAAGGTAATGACACTCAACTGAATTGTCCTAAGTAACAGCTAAAGTTGCTGTCTTTAGCATACTAACCTAGAGTTACATTAATCTGCTAGTAGCTATGTTTTTCTGGTGGCTTGGGTCTTAATGGTCTAGGCCTACCTTTCATCTATAAAACAAATAAGCTTTGGCCAAAAATAAAAAGGTCTATTACATTATGACTTTCAAAAACAATTCAATTGCTAATATAAACATATTAAAGGTCACAGTTGCATTAAGGAAAAATTCACCTGTATGGATGTTAAAATTGAAGACACATCATAGGTTGGACTCCAGCGGTTCTGAAGTATGTCCAGACATATACTACCATCTGCATAGACTAAGAGCATAGAAGTAGGTACGTTAAACATAACAAGACCACTGAGGTTTTAACATTGTATTAAAGACAAAATAGTCAAGAATACCTTGCTTTTGAAATTTAGAAAGATTCCTTAGCTGTTTCCCAGTTAACTGACTAAAAAGATGAGTCATTATTGTTAGTAGTGAAATAATCAGGGTGATCAGAGAATGTCAAATGTGACTGGTATAAAACTGGAAGATAGATACTTAGTGCTCATTCTTCTGAAAAGACTGCCCTATCATACAGGAAATCATATACACTTTCTAACAGCATCCCTAGCTATTCATAGACTTCTGGGAAATTCATCCCACCAAATTTGTAAACTATATCTCCTATTTGAAATAACAAAAGATAGCTCAGAGTTCACAAGGCATAAAGATAAAAATATCTGATACCCTGAAAAATACTTTATTAACCTGAATAAAAGGCAAGCTGTTCTAATGCTTACTACTAGAATAAAAAAAGCAAAATGCTAAGTTAGAACCATCTGTGGTGCTTTTCCAGCATACTATATGCCTGGCCCTCAACAACAAAATCTGATATTCAGTAGATCTGGTGTAGGGCCAGGGCATCTGTATTTTTTAAATGTTCCACAGTAATTCTAATATGCACCCAAAGTTGAAAACTATTGTTCTAAATGCTAGTGAAAATAATTACAAGACTACCCCAATCTGGCCTAGCATTAAAAGGGAACCTCAAGAGTATCCTAATTTTTCTTTAATAAGTAAATAACAAAGATCATTGAAATCAGGAGGCTCTTAGACTCCAAGCAAAGGGAAAGTACCTTCGTTGCTTCAGTTTTAGAACTACAGATCAAGACAATGAGAGACCACCATGAATAAGTTCAGCTTTTAGGAAACAGCAAGATGCCTAAAAAACTACTCAAGTACTATAGACAAGTAAATAGGAAACGTGGAAAACCTCCATAATAAATACTGTAGTAGTTTAAAATACTGTATTAGAAGTGATACTTGCCATTTGGATGAAACATCTTAGAGACAAATCTAACTGTAGGTGGTTTATTCGGATATTCTTCAGTGAATTCTATTGTAAGCTTAAATGTTCCTGCAGTTAAAAAAAGAAAGGTTTAAGAAAATGTATTTATCACTTTGTTCAGCAGTACTTTGTTTTTAATGCTATGTGAATTTTTTTCAAGTATTAAATAATGCAAAGATATAGGGTATAAAGGAAAGAGCAACCAGGTAAGAAATACGTCTATAGGAATTGCTCCAAGAATCACCACCCAAAGGTGATTTGTTTTTTGTTTTGCCACTATTCTCCTGCAAACTTAATGACAGTCATTATAAATTCAAAATTACTGCCTGTAGGATAGATAAGTTTAGCTACTGTACATTTTGAAAATGCCCTTAAAATAAAATGAGAAGAAACTGGGCCCAAAATTTGGCCTTCTTCCTTTACAAGACTGAAAGACCTCAAAGGCCTATTTTAGTCAGCTGCCATCCTAAGTTCTCCAGTGATTTTTTAAACTGATTAGAAAAAATGAAAGCACAAAGGTTCAAAAACCAATGCTAATAATACAAATCCACAATCAAGTTTTTTTTTTTTAAATCAAAGGGAATAAGTATAAAAGTTCACTGGTTCCTTCCGTTTCATGTAATAGTAACACTATAATGTAAGCTTAATTGAATTTAAGCCCGAAAAAACTTCATAGTCCCTCTCAAAAACCCTATGACCTTATGACTCATAAGGTACTTAATTATAAAATCAATTATTCACACTTATGGAGGGAATTAATGGCAGAACAATTTAAAAATCACATTTGGTTTAGATTTCATTCATGTCTCTAGCTAATTTATCTTTCTAATAATGTTTAGGCTATTATTGAAATGAAAGTTTTTTTCTTGAATTTGTGTCAACCCAAGGTAGCAGGAGGCCCTAAAGCATACGAGGTTATAGACTTATTTATAAGGCATGGACAAACTGGATTTCATTCAAGACTTGTAGGATGTTGTGATTTGGAGAGATATGTCCTTCAAAATGTTATTTTTAATCATGTTTGTTAAATAAACTCAAAAAAACATTTGGGTAATTTTTTTTTTTCCTGACTGAAATCTCTTCAAGTAAACTTAAGAATTAGTTACTACCTGGTATAAGGAATGCATGTTTCACTATATTACTCTGGTCCATTTAATAAATTATTTATTCTAATAAAATAGACCATACTTCAGAGAGATAATTTAATACTGGTTCCTTCAGAGTTATCAATTTACTTCCCCCCTTGTTCCCATTAATAGGGTTATCACTACTTAAGAAAAAAAGAGACTACAATAGCTTGATCTGTTACGCAGCAATACCAAAAAGTTTGTTTGTACTAGTAAACTCATTGGAAACAATTTGCTAACAAAGTTGACCTTGTTATAAATATACATTCTAAAGTTTCAGAATCACTTAAAATGCAAACTATGGAAACATTTTATGTTCCCCAAACTATTGTTACTCCCTAAACTATTTTCTTCTGAAAGCCAGATCTGAAGATACTATGTATTATAACTAAGGAAAGAAAGTAAAATCTTATGGAATAGCCAAATATACTGTAGCCCATCAGAACATACTTCACCTTTAATCACCAGCTCTTTTTGAGGAAGAAAGCACAGTTCTTCCTTTTCAGTATTATTGACATAATATACAAGAAAAGTGGGAATGTTAGAGAGTTCAAAACTTTGAGCTTCCTTGTTATCTCAAGTGTAAACGCATTTGAATCAATGTGGAGATCTGATTAAAGTGTAGCTAAGAAATTTATCATCAAGGCATTGCTCTAAAACTGGGCAGATTTAATAGCACACAGAGATCCCAGCTTCCTTAAATTAAAACCATCATTCAATATGATATCCAAAGGTGGTAAAGCAATACATAAGACAGGCATAAGCAAGAACAGTACAGCATAGTGGTTAAAAGCATGAGCTCTGCAGTCAGGCCTGGGCTTAAAGCCTTGCTTTGTTACTTTCTAGCTGTGAAACCTTGGGGAAGGCGCTCAACTTGACTAAACCTCAAGTTCCTCACCTGTAAAATGAGATTAATAATAGTACCCACCACACAGCACTGTTAGGTTTAAATGAGAAAAATATGCATAGTGCCACAAAATAAGTGCTCCATAAATACAGTAATTATTTTAGCTATAATAATTCTAAAGTTGCACATCTCTAGACCTGGTTGAAGGAGGCAAAAACCAAAAATCCAAACTTTACTATCAGAAATATACAATTAATGAATTCAGATATTAAATAGTGCTTCCTTTCTGGCCTACATCAAACACTTTGAGTTAAATACAAGTTGAGTACATACGGTGGTGGCTCACAAATTCCTTAGCGTGAGCTTTCTGCCTAATACTTGTCCAGAAGTTCCATAAGATGGTTACCTAGCCACCAAAGAAGTTCATCAAAGGTCTTTTAAAACAACTCTCTTAGTATCTTGAGAAGTGAAGCAACCTGTCCATGTCTACTCGAATAAATTAAGACTCACTCAAATCTTATTCAAGGTACACATTAAAAAGGGGGTGTTTCATACTTTTAGGCACATTAAACAATCAGAACCTCTTTAGCACAACCCTCAGAGCAATTTCTGAGATCTAAAACAAATGTTAAGGGAATTTAAAATCCTAGAATTAGTATTATGCAATTTCATACTAGAGCTTATTTAGAAAGCTAGACTCTAAAATAACTGAAAATTTAAGCCTCATCACTGTTGTAACACAATCTATACTGATTTTGTTCATCTTCCTGAGGAGGCCAAAACATTGTAAAAAAAAAAAAAAAAAAAAGTGTCATTCTATCTGTACATAGAGACCAGGAAAATTTTATAAATGTCTTAAATGGCTGGTGTATGGCAATAAGGAGTGATATGGTTGAATTAGAGAGAGTATGTTCCACCTAAAGAAATTCACAAATTCGAGTTTTTGAAAATATTGTATTGGTCAAAGAAAACACTTAATACAGGTATTTTCCACTATTTGGCCACGAGTTTGTGACCCCTGAGGAGAAAGCAAAGTACGTGTACTTAAAAAAACATTTTTTTATGACAGAAAAGTATGATTTTTTAAGATAATGCACAAAATTCTTCATCATAAGATTTATTATGAGAACACCCTTAGTGGAATTTAAGAGATTCATTTTTAAAAAGAAAAGATTTACACCCAAATCCTTGAGAACACATCTGTTATAAACAGCAAATACTAATACTTCTATTAACAATTTTCAGATGATGTGATGAAGAATATTATATTCCATAATCTTTGTATTCAGCATATACACCAAGATATTTTGACAAGGAAGTACTTCCTGCCAATGTTTTGGTAGCGTAAGCTCTTGAGAACATATTCCTCTTACATCAAGTGTGTGAAGTTAAGTCAAAATATCTTCAAGAGTTCCTTTTCTTAAGACTTTATCTCTTTAACAGTGGCCTGGCTGTTCCAGAAACTTCCACCATGAATGGTTTACAAGAAAGGTGAAAAAGTAGTTCGGGGGCTCTTAATTTATATAATACATTGGAAAGAGTGAAATCAACTATTTCGCTTATCCCTAATCAGTCTTTTCCCTAACTGTAAATTCCCCAACTGTAACTAAGGGGCATTCGAAAAATGGTCAATATATATATATATATTTTTGTAGCCACAGTGTTCTAGACATCTGAGAAAGAATTCATGGATAACAGACTGTTTAACAAAATGAATCAGAAAAGGGTGCTGTCATTTACCCTGAGTAATTACTTTTAGTAATGCCAGGATGGAGATACACATCATCAAAAATAGAGCCAGTAATAATATCAAAAGGGATGGTTCAGGTACTTAATGGATTCCATAAGTACCTTTTCAATTCATACTGCTTAAATAAAGAGAAACACCCTTGAAATATATAACATAGCCAACCCTGAGCAAAGTGATGTACTATTAACAAAGCTATGCTCAGCATAAAGCAGTCTGAGTAAAATGAGGAAAAAAGCCAATGAAAACAAAGTCTACCAGAGCTAAAGCAAATACACAGTTAATATGCACACAAAGCTTAGGTATAAAGAACTAGCACCAATCTAGTAGAGGAAAATTCAGTCTAGTTAGCTCTTGTTACGGATCAGTTCAAATGATTAACTGCACCAAACCGGTATGCCCTTAGAATCACTCTCTCCTGCCACTGTTTCTTTTTATTGCAACACTGACAAGCAGTGGTGTTTACCCAGGGAGTAAAGTAGAGAGGAAGCTAAAAGTATTCAGGTGACTGTCCACAGTTTCCTAGGAAAATCTGAGTACTTGAAACAAATTATAGAATTGATTGATACTGACTTACCTTACAACATTTTGGCGACTTGTAGCATCAAAAAGCAATCCAACTCAGCAACAAATGTATTAAGTAGTTCGCAGAAATGTTTTTGTTTCCACCTTCAAACTGAGGGGTGTGTGTGTGTGTGTATAAAGTGCTATGTGACCGAAGGAAGATAAATCATTGAGAAAAAAAATAACAGAAAGATCTTTTTCTTTTTTAAAAATACCTCAAATGCTAAAGAATGTCATGAGTTCAAATACTTTTAATCATCTTTTAAATGTATTAAACTTTCAAAAAACAATTAACTAAACACACACACACAAAACTGAGTGCATATAAAACTGTATCAGTGTCAATATCCTGGTTGAGATCTTGTAGTGTAGTCATTCAAGATGTTACCAAACAGGGTAGGAGGGGGAAACTTGGTAAACGATATACAGGGTCTCTCTGTGTTATTTCTTGCCACTGCAGATGAATGTATAATTACCTCAAAATAGAAAGTTTTTAAAAAGCAATTAACATGTGTGTTTTTAAAAGTTAAACCTAAATCAATTAAAAACTATGTACCTATTGGTACCTGAAGTACCTTCAAGTAGTTTGGATACTGATCAAGAGGGTACATTAAGGCTAACCTCAATTCTGAAGCTGTTTTGTGATTACTGACCATAAAGTCTTGATGAAAGCACACACTGAAATTCATGTGAAAATAAGAAACAATATGATACTCAAATTAGGCATTAAGACCTTCTTAGAGTAGTGAGGCTGACAGGTGTTTGATGTGATTGTAGAAACCAGTTATGTGCAAGGAATTCTTGCACCCGTCCAACATCCAAAAAACATATTGAGCACCTGCTGAACACAATTCCTGCTCTTGGGGTAGAATTCTAAATCAGATGGTCTCTGCAGTCTCTGCTGACTGTCAGCAACTGGTTGGGTTTATACTCACTCAGTACCTTGATGGGGGGCTGAATTTAGCAGGATCACAGCCCAAACCTCAGACATCCCTAACACCAGTGCTATGATGCTCCTTTTAAAAAGTGACTGCCTTACCCAGTCACTTTCAAAACTTTCAAAATAGAAAGTTTTTAAAAAGCAAGAAAAAGGGTGCAGTTTTAGTCAAGCAGACAACATCCAGAACAACCTGCCACACATTGGATTCCACGCAAGCCTTTAGTAGGCAGAGGCTAGGCAGAAGCAGGTTCCTAAATGGGAGGCACTTCCAGGATGATTGGGAACCTTGCCCCAGATGATCAGTCTCGTGAAAGGTGGGTAAAGAAACTTTTTCTTACCATCCTCAAACGGGGTCCCTTCGGGCCTGCAACACAAAGAAAAACAGTTCCCGCTTAAAGGGCTCCCTTCTCCACATCTTAGGAAGTGGCTATTCCCAGCTCTGCCACCTCCGCCTCAGGTCAGCCACCGTGGCCTGGGTCGGAAAGTCACTACAGATAGATTGTCTGGGGCTCAGAACACCGCGCAGGCCGCCGCGCCTAACCGTTACCACTCCCCGCCCCGCCCCCTCGAACCCCAATCGGTTCCCCTGGCAGCGGGGACAGAACTAATCGAGGCACAGGCTCTGGGGAGGCGCCTAGGCCCAGCCAGACCCAAACCTGTTCCCTTTCACCCTCCACCTTCGCAAGGGCCTGCCCCAGGGGGGCAGACCGAGCCGCCTCCCGTCCCCCGTCTCTCGCCACCGCGGGAAAAGCAGACTCACCCGAAAATGACCGCATTCCAGACCATTATGTTGTTTTCTGAGGGAGCCCCGCTGACTCCGGCCGGAGGATCCTCCTGCAACCTTCAGGGAGACAGGGGGCCCCAGTCCGGCAGTCGCTCCCGGCTGCTCCTGAGCCCTCCCCTCACACCCGGCCCGACCGGAACCCGCTCTGTGCCCCGGCTGGCAGCCCCCGGCCCCTCGGGGGTCCCTGACCGTTTACCTCTTGAAGTCCCTCATGAGACGCCGCCGAGCCGGGGTGGACATATCTTTAGCGGGGTCAGGGGTGGGGCATACACCGGAGTCTTGGGTCCCGGCGGAGGGTGAGGAGGCCGAGGAGGCTGAAGAAACTGAAGAATCTGAGGAGGAAGCCCCCGGAGGAACCGCACTGCCTCGCCGCCGAAGTCGAGGGTCGGTCTGGCGCCGGCTAAGCACCACCCCGGAGAAGACCGGGGCCGAACCAACCTGATAGGAAAGAGAGGGGGTGCAACGCCGAACGCCGGACCGTACCAAGACGGGGAGGGGTGTGCGTGTGTGTGGAACGAAACTTGCTTAGGTCATTAAACGTTAGCGGGAGCCAGGGGGCGGAGCGAGGTGGTCGAGGGCTAGAGGCGAGCTGAGGGGCAAGCGAAAGCCTACGATTCGCAAGGGTTTAGTGGTGGAACGGGGTCCATCTCCACTTGCTAACTCTAAGACGAACCCTGGGAAGTTTTCTGCTTTTTCCTTTCCTTTTTCTTTTTTTTTTCTTTTGAGACCAGATCATTTATTAAAATACACGCTATGGCTGGGGAAGGTCAGGGGAGGGGGGGTGATGGGAAGTCTCAAACTAGAGGAAGAAAGAGGGGGCGGAGGCAAAACCGGTTCTCAAAAAGCGGGAACTCTAGGTTGCACGCCTCCTGCTGACACAGGAGACGGGGGCGGAGGATGACTGGTTAAAATCACTGAAAACCAAAAAATAAATCGGACCTGACTAGGAACGGGGGTTGTGGGTCCCTTTTCTATGGGATGAATGTGCGGGATTCGGATCCCAGCATTTAGGCCAATGATCACCCCGAAGCAGAATAAGATGGTGGTGTGTGTCCTGGGGGAGGGAACGAGAGGTTAAGGCAAGCAGAGTAAGGTTTTTTGCTCTGGGCACTCACAATTCGGCTCTGGAACCACATTTCCCCTCGGCAATTCAACGAGCAGCTAGTATATGTTCAGAAGAGTCCAAGGTGTGAGAGTATCCGACTGCGGAGAATTGGAAGGGTAGTGAGTCTGAAGTAAAAGATGCACGTGGAAAAGCTGCAAGTTTCAGGGAAGGGTCACAATTTGTGGACCTGCAAAAGCAATAACAGCTTTAAAGAAGAATTTTAAAAGGTCAACCCCAAATAACTTAGAAGGTAAGCAAAACACACATTTAATAATTATTGAAAATATCAGAAAGGTATGTTTTGGTCAAATCATGGAGAGTTTTAAATGCCAGGCTAATGGATTCCTTGGAAAGTAGTTGAGCAGAAGGTGACATCATTAGAGCTGTGGTAACCAGAGACTGATTCCGGGAGAGCAGCTAGGTGACTCTTGCAGTATTGTAGGTGAGAGATACTGAACCAGCCAGTTACAAAGGATGAATGGAGAGGACTTAGCAACAGATTGAATATGGGGAAAAGAGATAGGAAGGAGTCAACAATGGCCAAAGCTCTAAGCTACAAGATAACTGGGGATTTGAAGGTGCCATTAAAAGAATTAGGGGACAGGGAGGGACAAGTTTGGGAGACTGAGTTCGTGGTACTGGTGACACGTCCACATGAAGATGTCCAGAAGATATCAGATGTGCTTGAGGAGCATGAACCAAAGTAGTTTGGAAGCCCCATGGCACCTGTATAGGAATAGCATTCTCTGACTGCAGAATGGAATTGCATTGCTGGAACACTGTGCCTGCCCCCACATTCCTCATCTGAAGCAGGGTTGTCATAGCAAGCAGCAACACAGAAGATTGTTTTCCAGCACAGACGATTATCAGGCTAGAACATACTAACTATAGCACAGTTGGCCAAGCATTCCTTCCACCCCCTTCTCACCTTGACATCTTGTAGAAATACCCTCTTCATAGCCAAGCACCACCCCCACCCAAGAGCAGGGGTCAAGAAATGAGAGGTCCTTTTCAATGTTAAGAAAAGTGTGTTAGCAATGCAGTTGTGTGTTTTCACAGGACTTGGCAAACCCAGGGAAGGTAAGAGATTCCAAATTGTCCATAGGTGAGGATTTGAGAATTTTCCTAAAAGGGAGGACTCTGAAATATAGGAATATATGACTAGGGAAATTGTGGAATTTTGTTCATGAAGATATTTAAATGCAGAATAGATTCTGATTTTCCTAAACTATTTTGGGTTGGGGAGCAGTGGGAGGAACAAATAAACTATCATTCTCTTATCCAGTGAAGGCAAGGACTTTTATTTGCCTACAGTTTCCACTTCTATTTAGAAAGTTTAATACAAATGGCAACCAAGAAACAGCAGAAAATAAAACTGAAAGGTCTTTCTTGATTCCCATAATCTCAGATGATAAATCAAGAGAATCACTTATAGGAAGCAGCAGTTGTTACAGTCAGTGCTCTTAGCAACACAAGTAATAGTATGTTCTGCATCTACAACCCCAAGGACATAAGGAGAGGGGACAGGGATATCAAAGTTTAGAGAAACAGGAAAATTAGGGCCTTAAATATAGGATTTCACTACCTGCTTATTCACTGAATCAAGGGGGAAAATAAGCATGGTGTGGCAGGCTGAATAACGAATTCACCCCCTCCATCTCCGTGTCCTAATCTCTGGCACCTGTGAATATCTTACCTTATATGGCAGAAGGGACTTTGCAGATGTGGTTATGTTAAAATTATTTTTTTTCTGGCTGGCCAGTGTGGGCATCCAAACCCATGACCTTGGGGTTATAAGGCTGCGCTCTAAACAACTGAGCTAACCAGCCAGCCCCATACTAAGAATCTTTTCTTTTTTTTTTTTTTTTTTTTTTATAAAAGATGACTGGCAAGGGGATCTTAACCCTTGACTTGGTGGTGTCAGCACCATGTTCTCCGAAGTGAGCTAACTGGCCATCCCTATATAGGGATCCGAACCCGTGGCCTTGGTGTTATCAGCACCACAGTCTCCCAAGTGAGCCATGGGCCAGCCCTATATTAAGAACCTTGAGATGGGAAATTATCCTGTATTAAATGGATGAGCCTGATGGAATCCCACCAGTCCTTATGAGAGGGATGAAGTAGGAGTTACAGTTCAGAGAGAAGACCATGTGATGACAGAAGTAGAGATCAGAGTGATGCAGCCACTACCCAAGGAGCAAAGGGATGATGACAATAGAATCTGGAAGAGGCAAAGAATGGATTCTCTCCTGGAACCTCCAGAAGCAACCAGCCTTGCTGACACCTTGACTTTAGGCCAATGAAATTGATTTTGGACTTCTGATCTCCAAAACTAAGATGATAAATTTGTGCTGTCTTAAGCCACTAAGTTTCTGGTAATTTGTTACGGCAGTAAATGAAACTGGAAATATTCTGCAATGTAATGACATGCTAAAATGCAAATATCAGTATAAGATTCTAACAGAATTCTATAAATGCTTTCTAAAAGATGAATATGCTCAGTTAAAATCATATGCTTGTGGATTGATACCAGTATAGGGCAGTACTTATATGCGTGAAAAAATATTTTCAAAGATGAAATACATAAAATCTAATTATGCAGAAGCTTTAACAGATGAATATTTGCAACTGATTTTGATGATAGCCTTAATTAAGTGGAGTATTATCCTCTCTATAAAAGAATGCCATTCTTCTCACTAGTAGACCTGTATTACAAAAAAAAAACTATACTCAAGGTACTCATCCTGAATACTGCCATTAAAATCAAAATCATATTTAGAGGTATACCTAAAATTTGTATGGAAGTATGAATAAATAATTTAAATAATATTAAGGATGTCACAACTAAAGCAGCCCCAGCTAACGTGGCCGAGGCAAAAGACGTTCTGGGAGGCTCAGGGCAGGCCCCGTGCATCTGAGCCTAATGAGACTGCCCAGGAAGTTTACGTGACTCGTGTTGACACGTGACCAGCATTGCTGAAAGCAAAAGGCACAACGTGTGCTTGTGACGTTATTTCTGGGCGACCCCTTTCCTTGGCGTTGAGTTTCCAGGCTGCTTTTTAAAACTATGCCGAAGGTAGTGTCCCGGTCGGTGGTCTGCTCCGACACCCGTGACCGGGAGGAATATGACGACGGCGAGAAGCCCCTCCACGTCTACTACTGTTTGTGCGGCCAGATGGTCCTGGTGCTGGGTAAGTAGCTGGGAACTGGGGGGTGTCAGCAAGGAGTGAAACTTCGGGTTCTTGAGGGCGAATAAATTCTGGCTGTGATCTGGGAGCCGCCCCTCCTTAAAGATTGGTGGGCTTTCTCCGTCAGAATCCTCCCTATGTATTTCCGCCCAACCCGAGGGCATTTTTTCTGTTTAACCTTGTCATTGTACCCAGACTTCCTTCAAAACTAAACTCCTCCTCCAGAGAAAAAATGTTCTTTATCTCCTCAATCCATTCATTATCTTCACGAACTACCTCCTCTAAAAACTTTATAACCTTTTTTCTGGATGCAGAGATAGTGTGATAGCTCTCGCTGTAGAACAAACAGAAATCTCCCTTGATCCTATATTCTTCTCCAGCTCTAACCCTATTTCTTTGCTGCTTTCATAGCAAAACTTCTCAAAAGAGTTGCCTACATTGGCTGTCTCTGCATCCTCACTTCTCATTCCCTCTTGACTTCAGGCAGGCTTTCCTTCCCACCTCACCATCTAAACCATATTTGTCAAGGTTACTAACTGAACTCTGTGTTACCTGTTCTACCAGTTCAGTTCCAGTGGTCAATTAAACCTGGTACATTTAAATCCCCCTCTAATGGCATTTGACAGACGATCACTCCATTCTTCTTGAAACATGATTTTCATTTACTTTCAAGACTCCGTACTCTCCTGATTTTCCTCTCACCTCAGATTTTTGCCTCTTCTCAATGTCTGGTTCCTTTCCTTTCTCAGACTTTTAGGTATTTCAAGGCTCTAGAACTCAGTACTCTCACCTATTCTCACTCTATACTCACACTCCAGGTGATCCCAACCATTCCCAAGCTTTAAACGCCACCTATATGCTGAAAACTCCCGGATGTTCATCTTTAACCTGTACCTCTCCTCAAACTCCAATTGCCTAATATTTCCACTTGAATGTCCAAGGACCTCTCAAATATATCATGTTCAAAATTGAATTCGTGATCCCCCACTCCATGCCCTCCAGCTGCTCCTCTTATAGTCTTTCCTGTTGCAGTCAGCTGTACCACTATTCATACAGCATCTCAGACCAAAAACTTGGAATCATTCTTGACTCCTCGCTTTCTTTCACATACCTAGTCCTTCAACAAGTCCTGCAGGTGCTTCCTTGAAAATATCTCCAGAATCTGTCTACTTCCATTCTAGTCCAAGCTGCCATCATCTCTCACCTGGGTTGGCACCAAAGTGTGTTGTTTTCCCTGCCGCCACTCTTTGTTTCCACTGGTCTATTTTCCACACAGCAGCCAGAATCCTTAAAACCAGTGATTTCATATAACACCAAGAATAAAACTGAAGTCCATGCCAAGACCCTACATGATCAGGCCCCTAGCTACCTCTCAGACTTCATCTTCTAATACTCTTCTCCTTGCTCACTGCCTTCCAGCCACAGTGGCCTTCTTGCTTTTTCTCCATCATGTCAGAAATGTTCCTGCCCCCCAGGGCCTTTGGAATTGATATTTCTTCTGCCTCCAAAACTTCCCTCAATGCTTCCTTACTTCATTCAGGTCTCTGCTGAAATGTCACTTTCTTAAATAACTCTTCCCTGACGACCTTATCTAAAATAGCACCCGTGTCACTCTTTGTCCTCTTACTCTGCCTAATTTTTTCTTGGTAGCACTTATCACTATCTGGGATCACTGTTTATCCTCTTATGCTGCCTAGTTTTTTAAATTAGCACTTATCATTACCCAAGATCATATTATATGATTAATATTTTAAACTTTTCTGCCTCCTCCACTAGAATGTAAGCTTCATCAGGGCAGGGGCTTTGCTTTGTTCTTTTCTGAATCCCTAGCTCAATGTTAGGATAGTGCCTGGTACATAGAGAGCCCTCAAAAATGTATTGAATAAATGAAATCTTGGTAAGGAGGTATGGTGGAAAGAAAAGAAAGGAGGTGTGGCTTTTGAATCACCTGGAGTTGGGTCTCAGTTCTTGTTCTGCTTCTTCTTAGATGCATGGCAGATCTCTTACCCTTTCTAAGCCTCAGTTCCCTCATCTTTAAAATAGAAACAATAAATGCGTACTTCACCTGTTCATTGTGAAGAGTAAATGAGCTAATGTGTAAACCACCTAGTGTTCTCTAACTCCCCTCTCTATTTCCTCCGTTAATCTCGCGTCACTTTGACCACTTGACTTTCTCTGTGATCCTTTAGGTACTTAATTTGCATTACATCAATTCTGTCTGCTTTATAACTACCTAGTTTGTTTCCTTTGTATTTTTATTGTTTTCAGATCAAAACTCCTCCAACTAGGATGGGTCATTTACATACTATGTATATTATATTATCTACCCTCTCTCTCCTTTTGTTAGGACTTACCCATTTTTCCAATGCCTTTCTTATAGGCATGACAAGATGCTTGATTGTCTTTTCTGATTCTAATGTATTATAACATAAACCAAGTGTACTATGACCACAGAAATACTCATAAAAATCTGAATTGTAGTGCTCAGAAGGACTTTTGGGATAATATAATCCACTCATCTTTCAAATGAAGAAAAAGTCCCTGAAGAAAGAAGTTATTTGCCAGAGATCGCCAGGGTAGTAACAGAGCTGGGACCAAAACCAAAGTCTCCTGACACCAAGTCATTTTTACTTAGAAAATTCAATAATAGGCTTCAATAAACATACTAATTATAGTAGAAAATTACAATGCTAAGGGTCCCACTGAAAAGTTTTTCTGGTTGGTTTTTCTGATTGGTTTAGAGTATTTTTCATTGACTCTAGTGACCAAATCTTTCTCCATTTCTTAAGACTGTCAGTTAGAGAAATTGCCCATGAGGCCCCGGGACCGGTCCCGTGTGATTGATGCTGCCAAACATGCTCACAAATTTTGTAACACAGAAGATGAAGAGACTATGTTTCTTCGGAGGTAAGAGGTTGATGCTCTCTGTCTAGGATTTCCCTATTGTGTTGGGGTTTATTTCTGAAGAATATAAATATTCCATCTTGTGTTGAACAGGTCATCCAGTTAGGCCCAATATTTTGACATTTGTGGTAGTTCTCTAACTTATGTTAGTGCAGCAATGTCTTTATTGTGCTTTGTTGAAATGGTGCTGCGATGTGATTCCATTGCCATTTGATAGCTGTAATTTGATTACAAATTACAGGTTTGAATGAGTTTATTCAACTTGTAGTCTTTTGGAGCATACCATGTCCCAGGCACTGAACTAGGTAGTGGATCTGTAGAGATGAATAAGGTATGATCTTTATCATTAAAGAGCTCATGGCTCAGCGAGAAAACAAGCTACCTATTAGGATAGGAAGAAATACCGGTGTTGTGAGCCAAAGGCTATGTGAAAACAGGTGGGAGTGGGCCATTCTGCCTGAATGGTGGTCAGGAAAGGCTCTAGAAGATGGTGGCATTTGTGTTTGGTCTGAATTAGGATTTCACCAACTAGATGAAGGAGATGAGTAGCATTCGAGGTGGAGGGAATATGGAAACATTAAAAGCATGCTGTGCTTGGGAAATTCAAATAGTCCTTTGTGGCTGGAGCACAGGTTACTTTCCTGGAAGGGGTTCATGCATATCGGGGTAAATACAGAGAAAATGCTGAAGTGGACAAGTTTGGATTTATCTGTAGGCAATGAAGAACCATCTCTGTTTTTTAAGCAGGGGAGTGACATGGTTAGATCCATTTTAGATTTGGGAGTCCTTGGTGTGTGTGTATATATATGGGGAATTGAAACCTGAGAAGGGATAAAATTACATAGAAAGAGTATGGAGCAAGAAGAGAGAACTGAAGATTAAAAAGCAGACCAATGAATTGAAACAGAACCAGGAGACCTGGTGATATTGAAAACAACAGAGGAGAGAGTTTCAAGAAATATGTGTGTGGACGGCAGGTGGGAGGGGGAGTGGGGAGTCATCAACAGGTGCCAAATGCCACAGAGAGGTCAATCCCAGGGAATAAAAAAGTTTTTCCATTCATTCAGCAAATATTTCCTTTACTGAGCTCCCACTATGTGTCAGATGCTGTCCTACAAGCCTGGAATATACCAGTGTATTGGTTTGCTAGAGCTGCCGTGATAAAGTAGCACAGACTGGTTGGCTTAAAACAACAGAAATTAATTGTGTCATAGTTCTGGAGGCTAGAAGTTTCAAATCAAGGTGTCAGTAGGGCCACGCTCTCTATGGAGGTTCTAGGGGAGGATCTTTCTTTGCCCCTTCCTAGCTTGTGGTGTTTGCGAGCATTCCTTGGCTTGTACATGCATCTCTCCAATCACTGCCTCCATCATCAATATGGCATTCTCCCCGTGTCTCTTCTCTTCTTATAAGGACACAAGTCATAATTGGATTAAGGGCCCATCCTACTCCAGTATGACCTCATCTTAACTAATTATATCTTAATGTCCTGTTTCCAAATAAGGTCACATTCTGAGGTTCCTGGAAAGACATGGATTTTTAAGAGGCACTATCCTACCCAGTAAAGCTAGTAAACGGGCGAAGAACTCTACCCTTATGGAATTTATATTCTAGTGTTGAACCAAAAAAAGCCACAGGTTTACATCTAGCTATGTTTAATTTAAGAAACCAAACTGTTGTTAGCTCTGACCAATGAAGAAAGTTAGAAACCACTGCTAGGTGACTTTTGGTAGCAAATAGGCATCAAACACCATTACAATAACTAGGCTTTCAGAACTGAGCAGCTGAGAGCTGGCCGGTTAGCTCACTTGGTTAGAGCATGATGCTGATAACACTGAGGTCAAGGGTTTAGATCCCCTTACTGGCCAGCTGCCAAAACCAAACTAAAAAGAAAAAGAGTATCGAGCAGCTGAAGAGAAAATTGGTTATATATAAGATACAACTAGGAGCACAGATTGTAAAACTTATGAAATTCACAAAGGAAAGCCCTCCAGGAAACATTGGGAAAACACTCCATTATGGTATATAGGAAGATTTATAAATAACGTGTCTCCCCCCATCATTTAGTTTTCTGATTTTGAAAATTACTTACTATCTTTAGGATTACTAAAATATTTATTATATATTATTATTATATATTTTATATTATATATTATTATATATTTGTATAATCATATATATTAGTATTATATATATTAAGTTAATATGTATTATTCAGTTGATACAGAAATAATCTAACAACACAAGTGGGCCACAGGTTCCTATAGCACTATAAGGCAGATGCCCTCACTTCTAGGCCAGAAAACTCCCAAGTGGCCCTAGACTGAAGTAAAAACCCTGAAATTCAGTTTGCCTGATCCTGGAGGTTAGCCAGCTTTAGGCCTAGCCTTAGTGCTGGGTAGTGCTCAGGATGGTGGCCTCTGGCCAAGTGACTCTGTTAGGCCACAGAGTTCTTAGAGTTTACCAACAGGGCATGGTAAACTTCCAGCTGGGTTGACGTAGTTCCTGCTCTAATCTTGGACAGTCTCTTCAAAGGCTCACTCAGTGTGTTTCCCTTGTTGGCCAGGGTGGAATTTCGGTCTGCTCTTACACTTCCTCTTTTTCATCTAGCTTAGTATGGGGAGCACCAGTTACTGAAAATATAGCAGTCTGCCGAACACATGCCCTGTAGCCCATCACTTTCCACCTCCAGTGCTCTGCATTCTAAAGTAACCCCCCTTTGACACTCTCATTCCCTAGTACCCTCTTTCCCTTCATCCCCCACTTCCCCAGCTGCAAATCCAGTCGGTGCTTTTCTGTCTATACCTTTGTTGACTATGTCTCTCTTGATGTAGTCTCCTTCCTTGATTTCTGTGAAACTACTTTTGTGATTCTACTTCTTCAGCTTTCTCAATCTTCTGGATTCTGTTTCTTCTGTCTGTCCCTTAAGTATTGGTATTCCCCAGGGTTCTGACCTTGATTTTTGTCCCCTCTCTCTTTGTACTCTCCTTGGGCATTCTCACCACCTTCCATGGCATTAGTTACACTTATATACTGATGACTCTTAAAATCTGGATCTGCCTACATTTCTTTCCTGTGCCACCGACCTGTATATCTAACTGCCTTCTCTGCCTCTTCACTCAAATCCAACATGACTAAGGCCAAACTCATCATTTCTGTTCTGTGGAAAATACCAGATTGGTTCACTCAGCACCACTCCAACACTTTTCTATTATACCCTCCTATATACTAGCATCTGTAAAGTTAGGGTACATATTCTAGCACCCCTCACCTCGAACAAGTAAGATTCCGAATGTGAAAAGGGTTGAAAGTAGAAATTGTTGGGTGGGGCTTCCAGGGAAAGCCCTTTTTACTCTTCTATCTTTATTCCATCCTGCTTTTTGGAAAATGGGCATGATAATTGGAACACCAGCAGCCAGCCTGGGACTTGGAAGCAAAGGCCAAAAAAATTGCAGAGCCTTTGCCCTGCTGTCTTTGGGTCTCAACCATTGCCAGGAACTGCCTTCCTCTGGACTTATTTTACAGGAGAGAACAAGCTCTTGTGTTGAAGCCATTGCAGTCAGGTCTCTGTTACTATCAACCAAATGCAGTTCCTTCCTTTTTCTCTTCCTATGATGGCACCGTGATTCATGTGGTGGCCCCAGCCAGAAATCTGGGAGTCAGTATCTCTTTGTCTCATCCACCCCTGCCCCTACCACCCTCTGCACACATCCAGTCACTCACCTTGTGCTGTCAGTTCTACCTTCTAATCTGTCTGGTGGCTGCCTCTTCCTGTTCAGCCCTGCTACACCGCCATCATTCCAGTACCCCAGATCACTTGCTAGGGTATTGAAATGGTCTCTTATCTGGTCTTTTTGCCTCTACTTTTGTTCTCCTCCAATGTACTGCAAGAATGATCTAAAATACACATTGTATCAGTCCCCTGCTTCTAATCTTTCAGTGATTCTTCATTGCTTACAGCAACACCTTTCAAACATTTCAGACAACAGATCCTTTCTTCTATGAAATTCTCACCCAGAAGTATAAACTCTGATGGGGAAGAGTTGAACCTAACCCATTAAGGACTCCTCTCTCCTCCCCTTTCCCCTATCTGACTTCATTTAGGGATCATTGTGGAGTACAATTTTTAACATCCTGGTTAGCAGGATAAAATCCAAGCCTGAAGGCTCTCTGATCTGGCTTTGGCCTGCCTGTCCATCCTCATCTCCTGGTACTCCCTTGGTTTTTTTGAACAACAATGAGCATTTATCATTTTATACAGTTTCTGTGGGTCAGGAATTCAAGAGCAAGCTTAAATGGATGCAGCCATTTGAAGTCTTGATTAGGGCTGGAGGTTTCACTTCCAAGGTGGCTCACTCACATGGTTGGCAGCTTAGTGCTAACTGTTGGCAAGAAGCCTCAGTTTCTCACCACAAGGGTCTTCCCATAGAGCTGCACAAGTATCCTCATGACATGGCAGCTAGCTTCCCACAGTGTGGGTAATCCAAGAGAGAGCAAGGAAGAACCTGTGGCTTTTATGTCTTTTATGGCTAAGACCCAGAAGGCACACACCATCATTTCTGCAGTGTCCTGTTGGTATCACAGGACAGCCCTATTCATTGTGGGAAGGGAGTATACAAGGGTGTTAATAGAGGGCAAGGATTATTGGGGACCATCTTAGAAGATGGCTACCACAACTAGGGAGAATGTTTTGTTTCTGGCCTATGGAGTCTTGCCTATCTCATATATTCCTAGAGATTCAGGTCAGGAAAGAAAATCAAAGTCAATTTTTGTTTAAACATTTAGCTGATATTAATCACGTCTTTATAATCATACCACTTAAAGGCCTTGTCCCATTTACGTTAGAACCTCACGGTCACAAAAGATGAATTTTTTGAGACCAAGAACCTACCTTATACTTCTGAAACCCTTAGGACATCTTACCTGATTCTTGGCACATAGAAATAGATAAATTTTTGTAAGCTTGACAAAATCCAGTTTGTCACTGGTATTTGAAGATTAACTCATTGAGAAATATGCAGCCTCCTTTATTTGATATTTCTTTGTGTTTTGAAAGCTCAGACTTATGGGGTTGGCTGATTTCAGGATCCTAGGAAATGTCTGTTCATTGTGTGGTGAATCTCTCCCTTTGGGCTGAGGTTGAATTTAGAGTCCCAGTAGGAACCAGATGGGGTATACAGGACCAAAGATCTTGCTAGTGCCCTAGTCCAGTGATGTTAGTGAATTGGAGTACATTTGACCAAGTAATACTTGTAAATGGAAAGGTAGAATGTTAAAGTGATGTACAGCACAGGCTTTTTAGAGTTATATCCCAAGCAGCACCACTTGGTGACTTTGGGCAAGTTACCTAACCTGTTTGGGCCCCAGTTTTCTTATCCTTCAACTAGGAAAATAATACCCATGTGTTGTCAGAAAGCAACTGGAAGTCTCCTGCAGTACCAGAAGGACCATAAATAGTTATAAAGACTTTGGAAAGCACTTTGGCAGCATCCAGTATAGCTAAAATGCACACAATGAATGCCTCAGCAATTCTGCTCTTCATGTTCACCTTAGCAAAGTGATTGTCAACTCTGGCTGTGTGCTAGAATCATCTGGAGGAGTCATTTAAAAAAAAAAAAAAAACCCCAATGCCTCAGCTCCACTCTCGGAGAGTTAGTTTCTTTTTTAAAATTTAGATGTAATTCACATACCATAAACTCACCATTTTAAAGTGCACAATTCAGTGGTTTTACTATATTCACAAGGTTGTGCAACCGTCATCACTAATTCAAGAATGTTTCATCACCCCCCAAAACAAACCCTATATCCATTACCAGTCACTCCCCATTTCCTCCTCCCTCAGTCCCTGGAAGCTAGTAATCTACTTTATGTCTCTATGGATTTGCCTATTCTAGATAGTTCGTAAAAATGGAACCATAAATAAGCAGCCTTTTCTGTTTGGCATCTTTTGTTTAGCGTAAAGTTTTTAAGGTTCATTCATGTTGCAGAATGAATCAGTACTTCATTTTTTCTTAAATGGCTGACTAACATCTATTGTATACAATTACCATATTTTGTTTATCCATTCATCAATTGATGGACATTAGGGTTGTTTCCATTTTTTGGCTGTTATGGATAATGCTGCTGTAAGTAATTGTGTACAAGTTTTTCTGTGAACATATGTTTTCAGTTCTCTTGGGTGCATACTTAGGAGTGGAATTGTGGGGTCATATGGTAACTCTGTTTAACATTTGAAGAACTGCTGGAGTGTATTCCATAATGGCTGCATCATTTTGCATTCCTACCAGAAATGTATCAGGGTTTCAACTTCTTTACATCCTTGCTAGCACTTGGTATTGTCTATCTTTTTAATTATAGCCGCCCTGGTGGATATGAAGTGGTATCTCATTGTGGTTTTATTTTGCATGCTGTATATTAAATCTCCAGAACTTATTCATCTTGCATAACAGAAACTTTATACCCATTGAATAACAACTCCTCATTACCCCCACCCCTAGCCACTGGTAACCACCATTTTACTCTTTGCTTCTATGAGTCTGACTATTTTAGATTCCACAGATAAGTGAGATCATGCAGTATTTGACTTTATGTCTGTGGCTTATTTTACTTAGCTTAATGTTCTCCAGGTACATCCATGTTATCAAAAATGGCAGGATTTCCTTCTTTTTATGGCTGAGTAGTATTCCTCTATGTGTGTGTGTGTGTGTGTGTATGTATGTGTGTATGCCACCTTTTTATATTATATTATAATATATATACACACACACACATATGAAACTGATTTTTTTTTTTTTTTTTTTGGCCAGCTGGCCAGTACAGGGATCAAACCCAGACCTTGGTGTTATCAGCACTATGCTCTAACCAACTGAGCTAACTCAGCCAGCTACTTAAGCGAAATTGATCTCTAGTTTTTATTGTTGTCATTGTGATGTCTTTGTTTGGTTTTGGTATCAGGGTAAAACTGGCATCATTGAATGAATTGGGAAGTGGTCCCTCCTCTTTTTTCCCCTAAATTTGTGGCGCATTGGTATTAATTATTTTTTGAACTTTTAGTGGAAATGAAAGCACTGGTCCGGGCCTTTTCCTTGTACACAGAGTTTTGATTACTAATTCAGTCTCCGTACTTGTTATATAGTCTATTCAGATTTTCTGTTTCTTCCTGAGTGAGTTTTGATAGTTTGTATCATTCTTTTATTCTAGGAATGTGTCCGTTTCATCTAGGTTATGTTATTTATCAGCATACAGTTGTTCACAGTACAACTATTGTTCATAGTAAAACGTTAAAATCCTTTTTATATCTATATGATTTGTGATACTCCCTTGATTTTAAAGTCCTAATGACATTAGACTATTCGTAATTCCCTGAATATGCTGTTTTGCCTTTATGCATAGTATCCCCTCTGCTTGAAATAACATTTTCTATCAGGACTGTTGGCTCACATATCATCTCCACATGAAGCCTTCGGTGACTGCCTCAGGCAGACTTTGGTGCTCCCACTTCTGTGTTCCCCTTATCCCTTTCACATTTCTCCACTTAAGAACTTACTTCCTTGATTATCATTTTCCTCACAAAGCTGAATTCTTAAAATAATTCCTTCAACCAATACTTATTGCATGTCTGCTTTGTTTCCAGTACTTTGCTCAACTCTGGGGACAGAGTGATGAGACAGAGACAGATGTGGTTTCTGATCTCATGGAGCTACAGTCTAGTTAGATGACAGAAAACTAGTAAACAGAAAAATAAATTATTATTATGGAAAGCCATGTGAATGAAATAAAGGGCTGATATAGAGATCCTCTTTAGAAAAGGTGGTCAGGGAAGGCCTCCCTGACTAGGTTATATTGGAAGTGAGACCACATAAGATGAGAATGGGACAGCCGTGGCAACATGGTGAGAAGAGCATTCCAGGCAGAGAGAAGAGCATGTGTGGAAGGTCAGAGGTTGGGAAGCACTTGTTTGTTCAAAGAACAGAAGGAAGACTGGTATGGCCAGAGCATAGGGAGCAGAGGAGACAGTGTATAAGATGAGCCAGGGGCCTGATTTTGTACTCGGTCAGGCCTGGTAGACCATAGTAAAGAGATTGGATTTTACTCTAGGTGTCTGGGGAAGCCACTCTTGTCTCTGTGTGGAGAATGATTTGAAGTGAGACAATAGTGGAAGCAGATTGTAGAATAAGTGGTTAGAATTTTTATTTTAGATATAAATTCAGAGTAGGGAAGCCCCAACTATGTATGACATAGGCACACACCAATTTAAAAAAAAAAAAAGAAAAAAAAAGAAAGATTGCTTTGACCACAGAAAAATCTAAAATTTCCACATGGCAGAAAAAAAAATCAAAGACAAATGACAAATTGGGGAAGAAATATTTGCAAGGCCTCTTAACATTTGCAAGTCTCTTTAATATAAAATAAAAAGGTAAATCAATAGATAAAGGATATGAACTGAGTTAAAAAAAAGAAAATACAAATGGCTATTAAATTTATGAAAAGATGTATAACTTCACTCTTAAGAAATGCAAATTATGAGGTCCTATTTTTCTTGTGTGAGATTAACTATTGCAGTTTAATAACATACAGAGTTGGTGAGACTGTACAAATTCTCAGTACATTGGTGGTGGGAGTATAAATTTGTTCAAATTCTATAGAAAATAAGTTGGCAGTATCTGTCAGAATGTAAAATGTACACACTTCTAGGAATTTATCCAGTAGGTAAAAGACATTTTGGTTCATCCATACAAAGGAATATAATGCAGCCTTGTAAAGAAAAAAGCAGCTCTTTATTGATATGGAAGGATCATATATAAACTATGTGTGTAAAAAAAGATATATTTTTAAGTGAATAAAAAGGTATAGAACAGTGTAAGTAAGGTATGGTACACATCTAAAAAAGGGGGAAAAAATATTTTATATGCCAGTCAGGGTTCTTTGCTTGTATATGCATCAGCTATCTCTGGGATGAACAGAAGAAACCAGCAACAGTATTTGCCTCTGGGGAAGGGAACTGGGTGGGTGGAGGACTAGTGAGGAGGATATTTACTTTTCATTTTATACTCTTATGTATACCGTGGGCATATAGGAGGGCACTTCAAAAAGTTTGTGGAAAAATTGAATTAAAAGATAATATGAATTTTTCCGTGATCTTTTGCTTTCAAAAGACCCCCTTGTGTTGCCTATTTAAAAATTGAAACAGGGCTGGCCAGTTAGCTCAGTTGGTTAGAGCACAGTGTTATGAAACCAAGGGTTTGGATCCCCATACCAGCCAGCCACCAGGAAAAAAAAAAAAAAAAATTGAACTAAACAAGGGGAGGGGAAGTGAGGAGACCAGTCTGGAAGCTATTATAGTAGTCCAGGGAATTGATAATGGTGGCATAGGCAAAGATAGTAGGAGGAAGGTGGAGAAAAGCAGACAGGTTCAAGATCTATTTTTGGAGATAAAATCCATAGAATTTGCTGATGAAGTAGGTATGGGAGATGAGGGAAAGAGAAGAATGAAGGATGAGTTTCTGTTAAGCAACTGTGTGGGTGGAACTGAGTCTTTTAATCGATGAGCTGGTTATCTAAGGCAGTATTGTGTGGCTCTTGAGCTTCACTGCCTGAGTTTGAATCTAACTTCCTCTACTTCCTAGCTCTATGACTTTGACAAATCATACAATTGCTTTGTGCTTAGGTTCCCTCATCTATAAAGTGGGAATAATAATATGATCTACCCTGCAGGGTTGCTATAAGGATTAAATGGATATAAGGATAAATACATGTATACAGTAGCTCCTGGCACATAGTGAAAGCTATCTAAGTGGTTGCCACTATTGTTATTGTTACTGCTGTTGTTACACTATTGCAACTATGACTACGGCTACTATATTGCTTCTCTTCTTCCTCTTCCAGGGAGATACCTGATCCACATTAGGGGCTCAGTAAATGTTTGTTGAAGGAAGGAAGGAATGCTGGAGCTTTAAAATTAATATACATGTTTAGCTAACCAGTTGATCCATGAAATGAAAACTTTTGAAAGACCCATTTAGCATTTGAAGAAATAAGGTGGTGTAGTTGATACATTATGAGATTTGTCCATATCTTTTTAGTATTTAACTTCTGTTTTCTGTGCAGGCCTGAAGGCATTGAACGACAGTACAGGAAGAAGTGTGCAAAGTAAGTACTAGCAGTGTAGTTTTCTCTAAGCATAGGCAAGTCGAGGCATAATGTGTTAGGAAAATAACTATTTGGATAGAATTTTCTGTTCTGTCTTTATCCTTACAATCTGAACTGCCTTCAAACTTCAGCTGCACAAACACCTGGAAGAGACTAGTCAAAGTTACATCCCTGACCAGCTGGCTACCAAAATGAGTTTTTAACAAAGTACATTTAAAAAATTGAGATATAGTTAATGTATAATAAAATTTGCCCATTTTAAGTGTACAATTTGATGAATTTCGACAGAAGTGTACAGTTGTGTAACACCACCACCATCATGGTGTAAAATATTTCCAGCATCCCAGGTGCCCTTTGCAGTCCTTCCTCCACCCCTATCCCCTTGCAGACAGTGACTTGCTTTCTGTCACTATGGTTTCGCCTTTCCTAAAATTTTATGTAAATTCTACAACATGTGTTCTACTAAATATAATATGTGTCTTTTGCTCCTGGTTTCTTTCACTTAGTATAATGTTTTGGGGATTCATTTAAGTTATTATGTGTATCAATTGTTCCTCTTCATTCACCTGTTGAAAGGCAGGTACATTGTTTCCAGTTTGGACTATTACCAATGAAGTTGCTATGAATGTTCTAGTATAAATCTTGGTGGGAACATGTGTTTTCTCTTGGAGTGGGCTTGCTGGGTCAAATGGTGAATGTAACATAGAGTTATTTAATCCAGACCTATTTATAAAGCCTGTTATAGGACCGTAAACCTAAGAACCTTAGTTTAGAGAGCATTATTTAAAGCAAAAAATATTATTTCCAGCTTTAGGCTGTTAATAGTGAGAATATTAAACTATAGTAAGTACATTCTTGATGTAACTACAGTTACACTGGCTCTCAGAGAACTCAGAGTTGGAGAATTAAAGCAGGGGACAATGGATATGAAAGCATTTTAGCTCCCAACCACACTGGATTGATTAAATTGGTTTTATCATATCTTATAGGTCTACTTTGTTTAGCCCAAAAAGTGTGATGATGGCTAGCCAATGAAAGTGGTGATTACTACAGGGATTAGTTTGCCAGCCATTGCAGTGGAGTCTTCACAATTCTTCTTGGCTCTGCAAAAATAAACCAAAACAGAAAACAAACAAACAAGGGCTGACCTGTGGCTCACTCGGGTGAGTGCGGCGCTGGGAGCACCGAGGCCACGGGTTCGGATCCTATATAGGACTGGTTGGTGCGCTCACTGGCTGAGTGCGGTGTGGGCGACACCAAGCCAAGAGTTACGATCCCCTTACCGGTCACAAAAAAAAAAAAAAAAAGAAAAGAAAACAAACAAACAAAAAACCCAGACAAAATGCTCAAGCTAGTTACCCTGGAAAGAATGACAGTAGTTATGGCTGAAGAGAGATCAGTTTAATGATGAGGATCACTTGGGATGCTGATTAAAATGACAGATTCCCAGGCCTCACCCCCCAGATTTGCTGAACCAGGATCTTCTGGGGAGGGACCTAGGAATCTGTACAACAGTTTTAACAAGCACCCAAAGTGATTCTTATCAAGTAGTTTTGGGAAACACTGGGAAGAGCTAATCACTAGTTTATGCCACAAACGAAAATGTACCCAAAGTCTAAGCACACTTTGCAAATTGCTGTTTGGGGATTTGGATGCTGAAGCCTCCCAGAGACTCACTGCCTTTTGCAGGTGTGGACTGCCACTCTTCTACCAGTCCCAGCCGAAGAATGCTCCCGTGACCTTCATTGTGGATGGAGCAGTAGTCAAGTTTGGCCAGGGTTTTGGGAAAACTAATATATATACTCAGAAACAAGAGCCTCCTAAGAAGGTAATTATCATTGAAGGAGACAGACTGTTTAATATTGGTACCGATTTAGCCCCCGATTTTTAAATAAAGTTGTAGTGCATGAGAAACTGCCCTTTATGGATGCATCCTTTATTAAGAGAAGGTCATTTCTGTCTGTCAGCAGATGTTTCAGAATTGTAACACCCATTATGTGTTTTTTCTTTCCTACAGTTGCCTGTTAAATAAGTTAGAAATTGTATGGTTTTTATTCACATTTATTTCCTTCAAAATTTCTTCTTTTTCCAATGTGAACAATTAAAAACTGAATGAATTAGGCTAATTTTAAAATATACTTTAAAAACCCTTGATGGCAAATGTTAGAAAAATGTAATTTAAATAAAAATATAGGTACTTTTAGATAGGCCCGCCTATCCCCAAGAGGTAGGTGCTCCCCCAACACGCACACACAGCCCCGCACACAGGCGTGCGTATGTGCTCACGCACGTACTCACACACGGCTTGTGGGTCCTCTTGTGGTGAACTAGACTGATTCCTCTTCTTGCCACTCCAGGTGATGATGACCAGGCGGACTAAAGACATGGGCAAGTTCAGCTCTGTCACTGTGTCTACCATTGATGAAGAGGAGGAAGAGATTGAGGCTGTAAGTGCTTCTGCTGTCAAGGGAATTGGAGTTGGGGGCAGGGGGTTGGGGAGGAAAGGGGGCTCTAGAGCTAGAGCCTCCAAGTAGCAGAATGTTTAGAGACTTTGCTGTTAGACCCTGCTCTGCTCATAAGAAACTATATGACACTGGGCTAGGTGCCTGTGTCTCTGGATCTCAGAGATGTCTGTCAAATGAGAATGAGGAATTTGGATAAGATCAGAGATTTTGTTTTCATACTGTTTTTGAGATTCCATAGAGGACAAAGCCCTCATCCCTCTTCAATTTAAAAATGATTGGACTGAATGATTTCAGGTCCCTTTCAGTTCACCTCTGATGGTTTGTGAGTCTGTCCTTAGCAATAGCAGCCAATTACCTCTATGGTACTTCACTATAATGATGTTTACAGAGAGATGTTATCTGTTATTTAAAATTTTTATTCCATGTTTTGGTTAAAACTGGAACTCTCCTGGATTATTGCAAAGATGAAGAGTTGAAAGGGAACAGAGTCCTGCCATTTCAGTAATGATTTCATGATTTGAATAGTATAAATTGCTACTTATGGTTTTCGTTGTTATTCCTTGATAAGACTGCTGGTTTAGAGATGCTTCTTTTTTCCTTCAGAGGGAAGTTGCTGACTCCTATGCACAGAATGCCAAAGTGATTGAAAAACAGCTGGAGCGCAAAGGCATGAGCAAGAGGCGACTGCAAGAACTGGTGAGTGGCATGGGGTGGGAAGATGCTGGGCTTGATTGTTTGCATTTCTGGGTCCATAAGACCTTCTGGCAGGCAGGAAATCCTTTAGGAAGTCTGGGAAGGGGGTTACTGATATAGTTGGCTGCTAACTTTCTAACCCGGGGCTGTGACTGTTGGTATACCCCTACTGTGTAGTAGAGACTGCAGGATCTATGCTCTGCTTGTTAGATAGCCCTGACCAGGATGATGTTTTAATCTGCCACTTGTCCAAGGTTAGGAGTTAAAGGTCAGAGTTCTGGATGCTCTTCTAGGAGGTGATGGTGTACGATAGTGCTACCTTGGCAGTACCAGGATTGGGTACTGCCAATTGGTCATTGCTTCTTAAAGCACTGGCAATCTGTGTTTGGGCTCACCTTAGAACATGCACATCTACATATGATGGTGCCTACATTTTTGTTTTTATGACAATAATTTATACTTATAATATTTCATTAAAATCAGATATCACTGCATTGGTGCCTCATCAAAAGGTACTCTTCTAATGACTGTAGTGGACTTATGTGACAGAGATGGGTCCTGGGAGCTGCTTTACCTTGCCATAGTGGTCTAGATCAATGCTTCTGAAACTTCCTAAGGTGAAAGATCAATGCTTTCTTTCTTTTTTTTAAATTCTGAATTTGTCATGAATGGATTACTAATTTGTAAAATACAGTAAAAGTGAATCAGCCTCAATTTTTATTAGATTATTTTCTTTTATTATTACTCTGTCAAATTGCTATAAAAGTTTCTAAATGCTTACTCTCAATTTTTGTACATATCTTGCATGGACCAATAACAAACAGTTCACAGATCACACAACTTTAGGTAGCACTGTTCTAGAATGCCGTTTTTCCTGTTCTGCCAAGAATAGGATACTGGTTTGCCATGGTATGGGTTCCCTCAGCCCGCAGTGGGTGCTTGGGCTGCTTTAATCCCTGCATTGATGGCCTTTGGCCACAGCCTTTTATATTTACCCATGTTGCCTACAAATATCATTTTCTGTGTATGTTATAACATCAGAAAGGTTGGAAAGCAGTTACTACAGATGCAGTGATTTTAGAACCATTATTCCGGTGTGGACACTAAATGATCATTAAGGGAGAGTGTTTGGAGCAGTTAGAATAAGGAAGGAAAATAAGAATTTCATATTATGTATCAAGACATACACTTTTTTTCCTTTCCAGGCTGAACTGGAAGCTAAGAAAGCTAAAATGAAGGGGACCTTGATTGACAACCAGTTCAAATGACCCGGACCTTTCTCTGAGCCCAGACTGGAGGCAAGCACTTAGATCAGGAGGAAAAATAACTTCTTGACTACATGGACTAGGTCCTATTTATAACCCAGCAGAAGGCTTTATGTTGCTTCGCATGGATTCTCCTACATTCAGTGAGGTTGAGTCTATTTGACCTGCTTTCTATGAGATGAATTTTTCCAAATCTTTCTGTATATAGATTTTCTGTACTATTTTTTGTCCATTTGATGTAAACTTCTTCAGCTGTGTAGAAACTTTATGAACAGATCAGTGGTTGAGTGTCTCTAGTTTCTAAAGTGGCTGTTTTTATTCCTTCTTGAAAGTTAAATGTTTAAAGATATTTTTTTAAAAATGTGTTATAGAGAAATGCAGTGTGAATTATATTTAAAGTTACAGCAAGTCAGATCCTTTTAAGTGACTTTGTTCTTAGAATGGGCTATGGTTTGAATCTTTCTACTGTCAGAGGAGAGCCATTAAAAGCTAAAATATGCATAAAGCTTCCTTTATGTTAAACATTAAAGATATAGGTAAGCATCCCATATCAGACTTTATACTTAAAGAAAGAAAAGTCAGATTGGAGTAAGGGGGTAGGATAGCACAGATCTGAATGAAAATAGGGTCTTGATAAATAACCCAAGGGAGCTACTGTCTAGTCAGGCAGCTCAGAGAACTGCTTCTTTGGATATATGGGAGGGAGACATTATAGATTAAGAAGTGATACTGAGATAACAGTAAAATTATCTGTTGGGTATCTTTTATATTTGCCATTTGCAGAGGAGTGTTGTGTATATAAATGTTATTTTGTGTCACACTGCTTCAATGATATCAATATCCATGTGTTTGTATCCATGTTTGTATCTTTTCACCTGTATTACCTGTGTAGGGACAGGTGTGTTAACCTCCCTGTGTTATCTACAATGGGTTGCACTTAATAGGTGTCCAAGGCGTGTTTGTGAGGTGCTGCTGGCAAGTACTAAGGCAGTTTTCTTTGCTTTTTTTTTTCTGATTTATTTGCAAGGAAAAGTAGTGGAGTGTAGACAGATGTGAGCAAGAATGAACTTGGAAAAAGAGGGGTGGGAAGTCCCAGAGTGGGGCTGAGCTATCATCTTCCCAGTTATTCTCCTGCATCCAATGAAATCTTTGCAACCGAGTCTTCCTTACCACCTCATTTCCTGTCCTCATCCATCATGAAGATGACCAACCATAACCTCCTCAAAATTCCTTAACCTTAACTCCAGACAATGATCTTTACTCCACTTTAGCCACAAACTCCCATGACCACAGCCTGTATATCACCTACACCACCTACAAAATCCGGTATTCTGTTCTCTGATCACAGCCTCCTATGATTGCTACTCTCATACACTCACTTCCTCTAAGCCTATTTTGTTTTGTTTTTAGATTTGAAGGATGATTATTTTATAAGTAATAATGATGAAAATAGTAGCAGTAATAGCAGCAATAATACTGGCTACCTTTTGTTGAGTACTTACTATGTGTCAGGTACCATGGAAGCACTTTACAGGTATTAATCCTTTTTTTTTGTTTTTTTTTGGCAGCTGGCTGGTAGGGGAATCCAAACCCTTGATCTTGGTATTATAATACCACGCTCTAACCAATCGAGCTAACTGGCCAGTCCCTGTGGGTATTATCTTAATCTAAACAACACGATAATCCTATGAGATAGGTTTAACTGTTACCATTCTCATTTTACAAATGAGTACTCTGGACTCAGAGAATTTAAGTTTCCCAAGATGCCATAGCATCTTGATAAAGCCAAAAACCTGACTGTAGAACCTGAGCTCTGAACTACTATGTTGAACTACTTCTGTGGAATTTTTTAAAAATATATTATTGAGAACAGATGGTAATTTCATTTTGAGAAACCAAGTAAAGTGCAATGTAAAGACATTTGCATAGAGGACTCCTTGTAGCAAATGTGTGGTTTCCTTTCCGTATATTTTCTGAAATATTTGTCCTTAAATACTAATCCTTAATCATTTTTACATCTGATTCAAATTACGAATTTTGCTTCATCTATAAGACTGTAAAACTTTATGCCATTAGCACCAAGCAAGCATATACTCTTCATTATGTTTTATTCTTTCATATTGAAATAGTTATTAAAATAACATGGCATAGTATTTCTATTATCTTTTTTAACTTGTAGTATTTTAGCAGCAAATACAGTGTTTTAATGTTAGTATAAAGAGCCATATTGAAATTATGGAAAGTCTTATTCTATTTTTTGTTTATTTCTGCAAATTATTGACTGACAAAATATTAAAATGTTGTGAAATGTTCCCTCTGTAATAATTGGTGGCATTTGGCAATTTCTTAATTGTTTAAGAAAAATTGAAAAGCATTTTGAAAACTAGCTGGTCTCAACCATTTTAGGATCCTTATTACTGTGGACCATGTCTCTTTAGTCTCCTCTGATTCATGATGGTTTCTTGGTGGTATTTTGTGATTTTAATTCGCATTTCCTTAATGACAAATCATGTTGAACATATTGTGCTTGTTTTTCTTATTGTGTAAAAAATACATAACATAAAATTTACCATGTTAATCATTTTTAATTGTACAGTTCATTACTGTTAAGTATTCACATTGTTATGGTAGATCTCCAGAACTTTTCCATTTTGTAAATCAGAAACTCTATAACCATTAAACAACTCCCACTTTCCCCCTCCCCGCAAGCCTGGGTAACTACCATTCTACTTTCTGTTTCTATGAATTTGACTAGTGATGGAGTTTGGATGTGTTGTCCCCTCCAAAACTCATGTGGAAATTTGATCTCCAATGTGGCAATGCTGGAAACTGATTGAGTCATGGGGGCGGATCCCTCATGAATGGATTAATGCTCTCCCTGGGGGAGGGGGGATTAATGAGTGAGTTCTCACTCTGTTAGTTCCTGTGAGAGCTCATTGCTTAAAAAGACCCTGGCACCTTCTCTCTCTCTCTTGCTTCCTCTCGCCATGTGATCTGCTTGTACTCGCCGACTGCCTGCCCCAGAATTGTAAGCCAAATAAACCTCTTTCCTTTATAAATTACCGAGTCTCAGGTATTTCTGTCATAGCAACACAAAACGGACTAAAACAACTAGATACCTCATATAAGTGGAATCATACAATATTTATCTTTTTATGACCACTTTTTTTCACTTAGCATAATGTCCTCAGTGTTCATCCATGTTGTCATACATAACAGGATCTCCTTCCTTTTTAAACCTGAGTAACATTCCATTCTCTGTATGTACCACATTTTGTTTATCCATTTATCCATTGATAGACATTTGGGTTGCTTCCACATTTTGTTATTGTGGAATAGTGGGGCCATGAACGTGAATGTGCAAATATCTCTTTGAGACCTTGCTTTCAGTTCTGATATACACCCAGAAGTGGGATTTCTGGCAGTTCTATTTTTAATGTTTTGAGGAGCCTCCACACTGTTTTCCACAGCAATTATACTGTTTTGCAGTTTTGCCAACAGCGCACAACATTTCCGGTTTCTTCACATCCTCACCAACACTTGTTATTTTCTTTTTTTCTTTTTCTTTTTTTTGATAGTAACCATCCTAATGGGTGTGAGGTGATGTCTCATTGTAGTCTTGATTTGCATTTTGCTAATGATTAGTGATGTTGAACATCTTTTCATGTGCTTCCATTTGTATATCATCTTTAGAGAAATGTCTATTCAAGTCCTTTGCTAATTTTTTAATTGGGTTATTTGATTTTTTTGTTATTGTGAATATATTTTTATATGCTGATTTTCCATCTGCATATCTTCTTTGGTAAAGTATCTGTTCAGATCTTCTACCCATAGTTTAAAGTGGTTTTTTATATTATTATTATTGTTGAATTTTAAGAGCTCTTTATATAGTCTGGATATATGTCCATTATCAGATATGTGATTTGCAGCATCTCCTAGTCTGTGGCTTGTCTTTTGATTCTCTTAATAGTGTAGTGCTTTTCATGACCCAGGATCATACAGATTTTCCTCTATTTTTCTTCTAGATGTATTATATTTTACAAATATAAAGTTTTATATTTTACAAAGTGGTCTGTGACCCACTTTGAGTTAATATTTGTATAAGGTGTGAGTTGTATGTCAGTTCATTTTTTTGCATACAGATGTCCAGTTGTTCTCCAGCACCATTTGTTGAAAAGACTTTCCTTCCTCCATTCACTTGCCTCTGTACATTTGTCAAAAATCAGTTCACTCTATTTTTGTACTTTCTGTTCTGTCCGTTGTCCTTTCACCAATACCACACTGTCTTGATTTGATTGTTGTAGCTTTACAGTAAGAAAGTTTTGTAATTGGGTAGTGTGATTCTTCCAACTTTGTTCTCTTTTAGAATTGTTTTTGGCTGTTCTAGTTCTTTTGCCTTTCCATATGCATTTTAGAATCAGCTTGTTGGTCTCTCCAATATTCTTTCTGGGATTTTGATTGGGATTATGTAAGATCTAAAGATTACATTGGAGAGAATCGACATCCTAATATTATTGAGTCTTACAACCCATGAACATGGTATATTTCCTCATTTATTTAGATCTTTGATTTCTTTCATCAGTGTTTTGTAGTTTTTCATATACAGATCCTACAGGTATTTTGTTTAAATTTATACCTAAGTACTTCATTTTTTCCGGTGCTATTGTAAATCTTACCTTCTTTTAATACTTATAACATCTGTCCTGCAAACTCTCAATTTAGAATCAGTCTTACAATCTGCTTTCTCTGATATTTAACCTAAATATTTGAGTGCCCATATCTTGTAAATGAGTGGATGTTCGACACCATGAATTTATGATTCCAATGTCACATGGATTCTCTCCATAGCCAGTCGATCCCTCTACTATATGTTTTGGGTCAGCAAGTCTCCTTTTACCCTCAGGAATAATTTAGAGCCATTTTCTTCAAATCCTTCCCTGTAAACCCTCTCTCTCAGCAGATGATTTCCCTGTCCAGAGCACCAAGAACATAGGGGCTCACTTAGTTGCATCTGCTTCCATCCTTTTCTCTTTCTAGTCTCAGACGAAGAGATGCCCCTCTTCCTGCTCAAGGCTAATCCACTACTTTTAGTCATTCAACTAGTATATATTGAGTATCCATTATGTGCCAAATATTGTACAAGGAGCTGGGGACATAGGGGAGAACAAAGCAGTCCACTTTCTGAGGGCAGGAGTAATAGACAAATGAACAAGAAAACTATTGGTTAAAATAGTGCAATGTGATAGAGAATGATGGGTAGTCAGGGATGGGCTCTGAGGAGGCACCATTTGAGCCGTATAAGACCTGAAGGGTCTGAGTGAGGCAGCCATGTAAAGATCAGGGGGAAGCATTCCAGGTGATAGCATTAGAAAGTGCAAAGGCCTCCAAAGGCAATGATCTTAGCATGTTGGAGGAATAGAAAGAAGGCTAATGTGACTAGACTGTAGTGAGTGAGAGTGAGCGGGCAGCAAGAGGTGAGGTCAGAGGAGTGAGCAGAAACTAGGCCGTGTAGGGCCTTGCAGGCCTGAATAATGATTTTGGCTCTTAAAAGCAGTGGGAACTCATTGGAGACTTTTAGGCAGAGAAGGAGCATGATATGATTTATGTTTTAAAGTCATTCTAGCTGCTACGTGGAGAATGGCTTGTTGTTGGGAGGCAAGAATGGAAGCAGGGAGACCAATTAGGAGATTGTTGCAGTAGTCCAGGTGTGAGGTGAGAGTGGTTGCACTAGGGGAGCAAAGGAAGAGTTGGAGAAGATAAATGGATTTGAGATGTGTTTTGGAGGTTTTGTTATCAGGACTAGCTGATAGATTGGATGTACGAAGTGAGGGGAGGAATGAAGGATAGCCCCTTGATATGCAGCTAGAATAACTGAGAGAATTGAAGTGCCATTTATTGAGATGGAGAGGAACAGCTTTTGAGGGAAAACCAAGCACTCTGTTTTGGACATGTTATGTTTGAAATGCCTATTGGCTGTCTAAGTGGAGATGTCAGGCAGGCAGTTGGATATGTAGTCTGGAGCTCAACTGGGGAGGTCTAGCTAGAGAGATAAATTTGGGAGTTGTCAATATATAGATGTTACTTAAAGCCATGAGACAAGATGAGATTGCCAAAGATCTAAATATAGATAGCAAAGAGAATAGGTTCAAGGATTGAGCCCTGGAGCAATCTATCATTTAATGGTCAAGAGGTGAGGAGAAATCTGCAAAGAAAACTGAGAAGGAATAGCTACTAAGGTTGGAGGAAAGCAGAGTAAAACTGAAAACTAAGGGAAGCAAGTGTTTTATATTAGTCACAGTCCAGTTAAGAAAACACTAACCATGCTCAGAATTTTTAACAGAAAGGATTTAACACAAGGAGCTGCTTACTCAGGTGATGGCTGAGCTGAGAATCCAAGGAGGGATGGTGGATTAACCCAGAGATTTGGGAACATCAGGAAGATGGTTCACCTCTATGGCTGGAGGGACAAAAGTAGGAGGTGATGTTACCAAGTCCAGGATGAGGGACCACCCACCAGAAGCAGGGAGGCTGGCCCAGCTGGAGCCTGGTCGATGGAGGGCACAACTGTCTACTGGGAACCACAGCAGAAATACAGTCACTGACGGAGATGACACTTGAAACAAATAACCTAGCCTAGCTTCTCCCCTTCTGCTTTCCAATTTTCTGCCAATGATTCCCTTTGGCCAAACTTACCAGGAATTCAGAGGCGGGAAGGAGCCTGGGCAATGTAGCCGTCTGCTATACACAGCAGAGCAGGGGAAGTGGGGAATGGGTCTGGGAGCAAACAGGCAAATGACCAGCCCATGTTTAAAGGAGGAGGAAATGATCATCTGCCCAATGCCACAGATAAGTAAGATGAGGACTTGGAAATGACCATTGCATTTAGCAATGTGAAGGTCATTGGTGACCTTGCAAAAGCAGTTTGAATAAAGTTGTGTGAGCACAAGCCTGACAGTAGTGAGTTCAAGAAAGAATGGGAAAAGAGGAATTGGGGGCAGCAAATATAGGCAACTTTTTTTGAATTTTGCTGTAAAAGGGAAGGAGAGAAATGGGGTGGTCTGTGGAGGGGGAAGTAAGATCAATGTAGATATTTTCACAATGGGAGAAATAACAGCATATTTGAATGCTGATGAGGAAAAAGCCAAGAGAGAAGTAAAACTTGATAGTGCAGGAGAGAGAGGATTTCTGGAGTGATGTATTTGAGTAGGCAGGAGGGGATGGGATCTGGTTTAGAGGTGGTACAATGATAGGATTTGTAGAAACTCAAGAGTCACAGAATCTTCATCACTCAAGTTTGGAAAAGATTTTAAAGGTCATGTGTGCAGCCTTCTGTGTGCAGGAATTTCCTGTGCAGCCTCCCAGACACATATTGGCCCAGCCTTTGCTTGAAAGTCTCCAGTAATGTAAACTTAGAATTTCCCAAAGCAGCCATTTCCATTTTAAGACAGACAGAATTATTAGAAAAATTTTCCTTTTCAAAACAGCAAGATGGAATCAGTGCTTTGTGGATTGGGCTATGGTTTTGACAAACTAACTGTAAGGGTCCTTTTACGGTCAACTGGAAAAATATAAATATGGGGGATGAGATGAAAATTTATTAAAATGGTAGAGGTTGTTGACTGAAAAAAGCAGTTTGCAAAGTATGTAGAATGATTTTATTTGGTATATTATACTCATATCTATTCGTGTGTATATACAGAGAGAGAGAGAGATCTGGATGTGCATTAATACGTTAAAAGCAGTGATCTCTGGGTGGTGAGAAGGTGGTTAGAGCAGAACTTCAACAACCAGATAGTTCTTAAACTGTTTCAGAGAATATAAAAAGATAACTTTCTCCAATTCTTTATATGAAAATAAGGATAACTGATACCAAAACCTGACAGTGATGGCAGGAAAAGGAAATAAATGGTCTGGTCTCACAAATATAAAAATCCTGAATAGAGATGTAAAAGTTTTAAATAGAATTCAGATGAAATTCTAGACATTTTCATTAATGTCAAGAACAAGACTAGGATGCTTGCCATCATTGTTACTATTCGACATCATTCTGGAAGTTCTGCCTTACCGAATAAAATAAGAAAAATGAGAGCTATAAATATTGAAAGAAAGTGATAAAATGTCATTGTTTTAATTAGATTCTTTTGGATGTTAGAAACACTCAAGTTATGTTAAATGATAGGGATTAATTGCAAGGATACACATGGGAATAAAGAACTAGAAATAGAAGAAAATTTCTTAATTATGATAAAGGATATCTATTTTAAAAATCCTACAGCAAGCATACTTAAAAGCTTGCCTCCTGAAACTGGAAATGAGACAAGGACTCCCTTTTTATCATTGTATTGGAAATCCTAGCCAGTGCAATAAGAGAAGAAAAAGAAGCAAAAAGTTTAATGGCTTGCAAAGGAAGAAATATCACCATTATTTGTAGAAAACATGATTGTGTATACAGAATATCCCAAAATAATTGAAGACTAAACATTCGAATTTATAAATGAATTTAGAAAGGTTGTTGGATATGTGGTCAATATAGACAATCAATTGTATTTCTGTATATAAGCAACAGGCAGTTGGAAGCTTAAAACTTTAAAATACAAACTTTGTTAATACAATAGCATAAAAATACATAGGGATGAATCTAGGAAAACATGTGCAGGCCTTTACATAGAAAACTATAAGACATTTTTGAGAAACATTAAAACCTAAATGAATGGAGTGATATACTGTTTGTGGATTGGAAGATGCAATAGCTTTAAAGTGTCAGCTCTCCACAAACTGTTTTGTAGATTCAATGAGACCCCAATCAAAATCCCAACAGCTGTGTGTGTGTGAGTGTATGTGTGTGTGTGGTGCTGGACAGGGGTGAGATGGGGGGAAACTTGACAAGGTAATTTAAATTTATATAGAAATGAAAAGGTCCAAGAAGAGCCAAGACACTCTTGAAAAACAAGGTGAGAGAACTCGTTCAATTAGATATTGTCTTATTATTCAGTGAAAGTAATTAAAACAACATAGCATTTGCCCAGTAACAGATAGACCAATGAAACAGAATTCAGAAACAGATCCACACATATATACTCACCAGATGTACAACAAAGGTGTCACTACTATTCAGTGGGGAAAGGATTTTTCTTCTAATAAATTTTGCTAGGACAATTGTCTGTCTATATGGCAAAAAGAAAACTTGACCCCTACCTCACATCCACAAAAGTCAATTCCAGGTAAATCATAGATCTAAATGTGAAAGGTAAAATGGCAAAACTTCTAGAAAAATCACATAGCAGAATATTTTCATTTTCTTTGGGAAAAAAAAGACCTTTTGATCAAAACACAAAAGCGGGCTGGCCAGTTAGCACAGCTGGTTAGAGCACGGTGTTATAACACCAAGGTCAAGGGTTCTAATTCCCCTACCGGCCAGCCGATTGTGTCACCAGACACAATCCCTTCTTGTTTTAAGCACTGACCATAAAAGAAAAGATGAATACTTGTGACTACATTAAAATTAAGAGCTTCTAGTCATCAGAAGACCCTATTAGGGTGAAAAACCAAGCCATGAAGTGGGTAAAGATATTTGTAATACAGAAAAGTGGTGAAGAGCTTATACACAAAATATAAAGAACTGCCGCTAATCATCTTTTAGACAATGGAGGGTTTGACTTTGGACTCTTTGAGGACAGGGATTCTGAAAGGAGGGCAGTTCCCCTTATTCTTTTTACCCGTGGTGCTAGGCCAGAGTGAGGGAGGAAGGTGGAAAAGTGGGACTTTAAAAGAATTTTGCTGTCTAAAGACTCTAATTGAAAATGTTTTCTCTCAGAAGGAACAGATGGCCAAAGCCCACCCTGCCCTTCCATCATGGTATCTCCAAGGATGAATGCAATACTCTCTGGAGGAAGGACGGGCTGTGTAAACTCTATGGGTCAATCCTCAATCTCAGCTTGTTCCTGCTAGTTCAGCCCTAATTCCTGACTGAGGAGGAGGAGGAGGTTGAAGGAATACACTGCCTTTCCTCCCAGGAGACAGGAATCAAGTCATGCCTTTGGAATGGAGCTGGAGAGTGAGTTATTAATAGGCCCTCTTGTGGGACCTCTTCTCTCCCTTCCCCCATGGGTCCCAGGCAGGATTTGGAGGGCTGCCAGGCTGTGGAGCTGGTTTGATTCCACTCTTCCTAGTCACCAGACATCATCTTTACTGTTCATTCATTCTGACCTCAATTTCTATTAAGGCCCCCACCCCCACCCGGCTCACTCCCCTCCAGCCACAGCAGTCTCCTCCCTGGTCCTCAAACATGCCAAGCACATTCCCACCTTGAGGCCTTTGCAGCTGCTGTTCCCTCTGCCTTGAACACTCTTCCCTCAGGTATCTGCATGGCTTGTTCCCTCACCTCCTTCAAGTCTTGATTTTCTCTGAGAAAAATGTCATTTTCTCAGAGGACTTTGCTGAACATTCTATCTAAAGTTTCATCACCTCCTCGTATTTCCTGTCCCCCTTCCCTCCTTTAGTTTTTCCCTAAAACCCTATATGTTATTTCTGCTCATTTTGTTTATCATCTAGCTTTCCCACTAAAATGTAAGCCCGAAGTTCAATGAGGACAGTGATTTTTTTTTTTTTTTTGGGCCCTGCTGTATCCTAGAGTCAAGTAGAGTTTCTGGTAACATAGTAGATGCTCAATAAATATTAGTTAAATGAATGAATTAAATAAACATTTACTGAGTGTTGACTAGGTGCCAACCCTATGCTGGGCACTGAGGTATGACAGAGAAAGGTGCACACCTAGGTCTTGCCCTCAGGGAGCTTGCAATCTCTGCAAGGAGAGATTAATGAGGAAGCAAGTCTATGGGATCTGCTGTTCTGATACTCCACATGGAAGTGACCACATTTGCTTGGTTCCTGTGCTCTTGCAGTTCCTGATGTGAGACTCACTCATAGCTGTTTGGTTTCCAGGCTTCAGAGTAGGAGCTGAATGGCAGGCCCCACAACCAGAAATAGTTCCCCTACTCCTGTTCAGCCTCTTTGAGCTTGGGCCCAAAAAAGGAGTCCCTGAAACCTGTTGGCTTCCACTCTGGAGCCCAGTCACAGCCTCATGGACCCCCATTGTGGAACTCACCATAACCTGATGGAATTGCCTGTTGACTACTCTGGTACTTTTCTAGAATGTAAGCATCTTAAAAACAGGGAGTATCTTTCCTATTCACTGCTCTATTGCCAGTAACTAGCCAGGTCCCTGGCTCTCACTTGATGCAGAGCATGGTGGTTCAGAGCATGCGTGCTGCAGGCCAGACCACCTAAGTTTGGATCTCAGCTCTGCCACTTACTAGCTGTATAACTCCAGGCAAGTCACTTAATCTCTCTTGTGCTTTAGGTTCCCCTTGTATAAAATAGAGACAATAGTAGTACCCATCACATTGTGGTATTATGAGAATTGAGTGAGTAAATATTTGTGAAGTGTTTAGAACAGTGCCTGGCATATGATGTGCTTGGTAAGGAAACAAATGCTAACTACTCTCTGTTGATCGAATGAATGAACTGCAATGTGGTTGCTCTCCACCTGTCCCGAGCTCAAATGTGATTCTCATCTCTTTGCTGCTGAGCACTCTGGAATGGCTCAGATCCACTGAATATATGGTGGGGGAGGCCAAACTGCAGCACCCACCCTAGGTGCCTCAGAGCAAGTTTCCATCTGTGCCCTCTTGTATCCTTTCCTGACTGTATTTCTAGTTCTGACCTGTGGCAGTGCCTGGGGAGCCCTTGGCATCCCCAGTTTTCTTTTTTTTTTTTTAATTTTTTTTCAAAAAGATGACCGGTAAGGGGATCTTAACCCTTGACTTGGTGTTGTCAGCACCACACTCTCCCAAGTGAGCTAACCGGCCATCCCTATATAGGGATCTGAAACCGTGGCCTTGGTGTTATCAGTACCACACTCTCCCAAGTGAGTCATGAGCCAGCCCTGCATCCCCAGTTTTCATTTGCTCTTCTAGGGAGCTTGATTTCCTTCCCTCTGTTTTTCTTTTTTTTAAAAAAGATGACTGGTAAGGGGATCTTAACCCTTAACTTGGTGTTATCAGCACCACGCTCTCCCAAGTGAGCCACAGGCCAGCCCTCCCTCCCTCCCTCCCTCCCTCCCTGTTTTTGTTTTTTTTTTTTTTTTCAAAAAGATGACCGGTAAGGGGATCTTAACCCTTGACTTGGTGTTGTCAGCACCACGCTCACCCAGTGAGCTAACCGGACATCCCTACATGGGATCCGAACCCGTGGCCTTAGGTATTATCAGCACCACACTCTCCCGAGTGAGCCACAGGCCTGCCACCTCCCTCTGTGTTTTAGTTAAAGCACCATGCCCTGGTCTGTTTATGAACAATTATAGAGCTTATCTTCTCGTAGAGCTTATCTTCTCATAGAGCTTATCTTCTCTGGGCCAGGGCTGGGCTAGCCCAGTAGAAACCTCATCCTGGTACAGCAGGAGATGGCATGGGAATGGTATGTTGGGGAAAATGTGAGGTCATAAATGTCAGGTTGCAAAGCACTAGAGCATTCTAAGCTTCAGCTGTGAGTGTAGCCTTAAAGCAGAGGAGATGAGCTCTTCCAGAGGAAGCAAGGGGCACCATAAACGAGGTGGGTCTAGGCCAGGCTGCTTTTTGGGAGTGGATTAGCTCAGCCTGGGCTCCACAGGCTTCAGAGATGAGCTTCAGGGAGGCCTTGAACCCCTTGAAATTAAATATGTTTTGTGTGTATGTGAACAGATGGGCAGTTTTCTGGGGGGAGGATTCACTGATTTTACCTGATTTTCAGAGGGGCCCATGAAAAAAGAATGGTTAGGAATCCCTGGTCTAGTCCTCAGAATGTGGGAGGCATCACAGCATTATGGGAAATCCACAGCCTTACCATCGGATTGCACAGGTACTGGCTGCGATCTTAGGCAAGTCACTTTGCCTCTGTATGCATCAATGTCTTCATCTATAATATGGGGATAATAGCAGTACCTATTTTACAGGTTTCTTGAAAGGAAAAAAAATGTGGTAATGAGGACAAAGCCCTTAGTAGATTATCTGGAACACAGTAAGGTAGGTATTATCATTAGAAATTCAGAAGACCACTGGTACTTTTTGTCTGCGTGTATGTGTGTGTGTGTGTCTCTGTGTGTGTCCGTGTGTGTGTGTGTGTGTGTGTTTCTGAGATTAGGGAGTATAGGATGGGGAACAGTAGGTGGAGTTCCTAGAATTAGTGCCAAGTGGTCCGGCAGGGTGGTGGAAAAGAGCTGTAAGATTATACTTATTGGGAGCAACCCACCCCTGGAGGCTGTAGGTATTCCAATCTCTCCTCTAAAGTTGGGTTGGAAACAGGACTGACTCCCTTTGTACCTATAGGTAATGCCTGCTAAATAGCTCCCCTATGGGTCTTCTATTCTGTGTCCTAAAATTTGTACAATTAGAATCATTAATAGCTTGGGCAACAGGGCCTTTGTTGAAATGTATGTTCAGTGGCAAATCTGTACAGGGAAGCAGGGTGAGGCCCCATCACAAATGTTGACTTTGTTCTTGAATTGGACATTTCATTTTTTTGTCTCTAAGAACCACATTGCTACTGCCAGATATGAACATTGCTTCTCCTTGCTCATAGTTACGCATGAATGACAAGCTGGTTTTGTGAGCAGGGCAGAGTTGGTCGCCTAGCCCACGCTTTAAGCCCAGTGAATTCTCATTATAACTGCTCTCCGTCACGTGGGGACCCTTTCTTCTCAGAACAGCGAAGTATTGTTTTTGGCTGATCATCCTATAATCCCTGCATGGGTTTTAAAAGCTTGTTTAATTGGGCAGTGTACTTGTCTATTGTCACTCTAGTACCTGATGAGCCACCTGTTCTATACTTTCTCATTATAGCAGCGTTTTTCCCTCTGTAGCTTCATAATTAGTTTTCCTTTATAATTTCCTACATTTTGTATTTGCCTGCTTATTAGATTTAATCCCAACTCCTATAATTTTTATTCATCTGCTCATAGACAAGTGTTTATCTTCTTCATTGTCAAGCCTGAAATATTTTCCTTATTGGTTTATAATATTTTAGTATCCACACGGTTTTGTTTACCATTAGCAAGATTGTTGTCATTAGCATCAATAACTATTGTTGTAATGTAATGTAAATAATAATTATATACTGAAGTCCTTGAATCTAGGTCTTGTTCAGGAAATTGTTTAGGTAAAAAGTTTGAGAATTTAGGAACACAAGTGTCACAAAATGTTCTTCTCTAAATAATAGAGACACTTCCTGGTACAAACAAATCTGAAGGAGGGAGGACAGACCTGAGTGACCAAGGATGAGAGGGCCTTGAAACCTGAACACTATTCCGGCCTGCTAGAATGATTTGTTCTCTAGTTTCTTTCTTTCTTTTTTTTTTTTTTTTTTTTGATTCCTGGAAGATTTATTTATTTATTTATTTATTTTTCTTCATTTTATTTTGTCGATATACAATGTGGTTGATTATTGTGGCCCATCACCGAAACCTCCCTCCCTCCTCCCTCTCCCCCCTCCCACCCAACAATGTCCTTTCTGTTTGCTTGTCATGTCAACTTCAAGGAATTGTGGTTGTTGTGTCTTCTCCCCACCCCCACCCCCGGTTTTTTTTTTTTTTGTGTGTGTGTGTGTGTGTGTGTGTGTGTGTGTTGCTCTCTAGCTTCAACGAAGACCCCAACACCACTTGGCAATCCTATTGCATGTCCCTGGTCAGCTCTTCAGTGTCCTGAAGCAGCCATTCCACAGTCATTCCACTTTCCTGCAGCGCCCAATCCCAGCTATCTTCCCCTTTTCAGCAGAAGGATTTGTTTCCATTTTCACGGAGCAAAATTCAGGGCAACAGTGTGAACTTCAACCGCACATCAAGTGGCCCACGGATTCAACTCAAGTGCAATAGCGCCCCCTTCCTCTCTGTTGTGGATACTGCGATATGCCGCCCTGGTCCCACTTTCAAGACTGAAGGAAGGACTTAGTTCTTAGAGCAGACAGCCTTCAGCTGTCAGATGCCTTTGGCGACCGCCTCAGCTGAAGAGAGCTGCTGTGCCCGAGGGCATGCCTTTGCCCAGGGCAGCCTTCATCTGATGAATGACTGAGGCAGGGATATAAAGGCCAGGCCTCCTTTTTCCTACTCCTAGCTTCAGAGCTTCCTGTAGGGCTGGCTGAGGCCTTCATTGAACCTGCATTGCAGCGCAACATCTCCCTCCTCCAATCCTGCTTCAATTCCTTCCCTTCCGTGTGTGGTGATCCCAAGAGCACTCTCTAATAAACCTCCTGCATGCCGATCTCCATCTCAGGATCTGCTTCTCAGTGAACCCAACCTGCAACACCCTCTTCCTCTCTCCCAACTCCCTCCTCCTGCCCTCAGCTGACACCCACCTCCCCCATGTGCTCAGGTCCAGTTGCCCTCACCTCCCCTTGGGCTTGGCTCCATCACTTATCTCCTCTCTTTTCTGCAGCTTCAATCTCTCCCTCTGTCTCCATCTCTTCTCCTCAGCATGTAAATTTGAGCAAATACCTCCAACAAAAACCTCCTTTGACACAGAACCCCCTTCTAGCTTCTACTGTTTCCTCCCCTTCACAGTCAGAGCTTCTTGGAGCAGCCCACTGCAGTCTGGCTTCTGCCTCCACCACTGCTCAAATGTCCCTCCTATTTTAGCCCTGTCTTATTTGACTTCTCTGGTGCATGGCTCTAGTGGCCATCCCCTCCCCCTTCATTTGTAGGACACTTGGCTCTCTCTCTCACTCTTTTTACATTCCTTAAATGCTTGTGATCTCCAGAACTCCATTCTTAGTCCTCTTCTCATTCATCATCTCATTCATAGCCATGGCTTCAACTACCCCCTATATGCTGAAGACGCCCAAATTTGTATCTCCAGCTCAGACTTCTGCTGCTCAGTGAAATACTTTTATATCCAAGAGACTATTAGACATTCCCTCCTCAATGTCCCACAGGCATCTCAAGCCCAGCATATCCACAGCAGCTCTCATCTTCATCCCCTGCCCCAACCTGAGTCCTCCCTGTATTCCCAGTTTCAGTGAATGCCCTACCATGTACCCAGTTACTCAAGCCAGAAAAGTGAGATTTCTCTTAGCATGATCTCTCTCCCTTATCATCTACTTCCCAACAAACACCACATTCTATTCATTTTGCTTTTTTAAGAATTCTCAAAAAAAAAATTTTTTTTTTTTGAAGAATTCTCAGATCCCTCCTTTACACCCTCCCTTGATGATGTCCTAGTTTAGGCTTTGAACCCATATAACCCAAATCACTATAACAGCGTCCTCAGTAGTCTCTCTGCCCTGACACCCTGCTTTTCCCTCTTCTGCCAAAGCAGTGGTTCTTAAAACTAATTTGGGGGCTGGCCAGTTAGGTCGGGTGGTTAGAGTGTGGTGCTGATAACACCAAGGTCAAGGGTTCACATCCAGTTGCCAAAAAAAAAAAAAATTAAATCACGGAATTCCTCTGTTCAAAGTACCCCAGTGGTCTCCTATTGCCTTTAGAATGGAGTAAAAACTCGTTTAAGTGGTGTCTCTCTGCTCTGGCTCCTGCCTGCCTGGCTTCATCACCCCCACCCTTTCTAGCACAACGGGACTACCTGAAGTGCTTTGAACATGCCTCATTCTCTCCTGTCCCAGGGATTCTTTTGTACATGTTCTTCTCTCTGGAAAGCTGCCTTGTTACTCCCCAGTTACTCTCCCCCCCACACCCCTCATTTAATCTTCAAATGTCTTTACAAACTTTCCTGACTCTCTGAGGCTGACTTAGGCACTCGCACTTTTCCTCCTCTTTACAGACATCCATTGGACCTATCATAACCTACCCAGCACCTCTCTTTCCATGTGTTTCTACCAGACTGAGTTCCTTGAAGCCAACAGTTCCATCCTGTAATCCCAGCACCTGGCACGGGGTTTGGCACTTGGGTGCTTGTACAATGAAAGGGTCAGTGAGGTGCGAGTGGGTAGCAACCCGAGAAAAGGCAACAAGAGGTTTAAGTGGAGAAAGGAGGTAGATGCCCCTGTCTCACAGTTTTGCTCTGGATAGACAACCTGTCTTTTGTCTCTGACAGACCCAGATATTCCAAAATGCAGTCTGCTTTTGCTTAGAGGTCTGTGGGTAACTGTGATCTCTTAACTTCTCTGCATTAAGAAAGGAGCATGAAAGAACCAGAACACAAGGAACTCTGCCTTGTGGCCAGGACCTGGCATCTAAGACCCTTGCCCAACTGCTCAGTGACCATTTCTAGCTGTGTCTACAGACGCTGTGGATTTTTAAGAGGCAGGGCCAGCCACCCCCCAAACCCTTTGCTGGCTGACTCATATGGAAAGAGGAAAAAGCGAATCCTGACTTGCTTCTGTAACTGCTTCTGTGACTGCTTTTATAATACAGCAGCATTTGCCACCCTGGGTGCTGCAAAAGAATTCCAGGAATCCTGAGATGTTGATGCCCTCAGCCTTTGGGGTAGCCGGGCCCAGCTGGGGTCAGCTCTGCTCAGAAGAAGCTTCTTTCTTTTTATTCCAGTGTGCTGGACAAATATAATTTTCTCTGTGTGCTATGACCTGAAAAAGGTTGATTAACACTGTGAATAATATCTAATAATCCTGGTCAGGTACCAAGAATTTCATGAGTGCCCACCTGGGGCCTTGGCATCTTGAATTTGCCCATACATTTCCCCCAATCAAAGCTTTTTCTTATTTTTATTTTATTTTATTTTTTATTTTAACTTCTCAATATACATTGTAGTTGATTTTCTTGTCCCTTTACCCATTCCTCTTTCCCCTCCCCCTCCCCCACTACATCATATCTGTTCACTTGTCTTAACAAGTTCAAGGAATTGTTGTGATTTTTGTGTCTTCTCCCCCCACCACCATTTATTTGTTTGTATATTTATTTATTTATTCTTAGCTCCCACAAATAAGTGAGAACATGTGGTATTTCTCTTTCTGTGCCTGATTTGTTTCACTTAATGTAATTTTCTCTAAGTCCATCCATGTTGTTGCAAATGGTAGTATTTCCTTCTTTTTTATAGCAGAATAGTATTCCATTGTGTTGATGGACCACAGTCTCCTTATCCACTCATCTGATGATGGACATTTGGGCTGGTTCCAATAAACATGGGAGTATAGGTATCCCTTCAGCAAGATGATTTCCATTCCTCTGGGTATATACCCAGCAGTGGAATAGCTGGGTCATATGGTAGATCTGTCTGTAATTGTTTGAGGAACCTCCATATCATTTTCCATAAAGGCTGCACTATTTTGCAGCCCCACCAACAATGTATGAGAGTTCCTTTTTCTCCATAACCTCACCAGCCCTTATCATTCTCAGTTTTCTGGATATTAGCCATCCTAACTGGGGTGAGATGGTATCTCAAAGTGGTTTGATTTGCATTTCCTGAATGCTGAGTGATGTTGAGCATTTTTTCATGTGTCTGTTGCCCATTTGTATATCTTCCTTTGAGAAATGCCTATTCAGCTCCTTTGCTCATTTTTTCCTATGTTTTAAGGGAAGAAGTCTTTAACAGTGAGGAAACTGAGGCACAGCAAGGTCAAGAGACAAATCAAACCTGGTAGGGGTAGCTGGCTTCCAGCTGCTGACGGGCAGCTGGCTGAGGCCTGAGCCCTCTAAGGCAGTTCAGCCACAGAGCACTTACACTCTACTCACAAGAGGTCAGTAGGTTCCAGAAGAGCAGAGGGGGGTATAGGGAGGCCTACAAAATGGAAGCTGCAGCCCTGTTCCTGGATGCCCAGCAGCTCCCTAGAAAGAAATCCTTCTACCACTAGGACTTCTGAGAAGTGCTTCCTCCAGTGACGTGCCAGAGGTTGTGGCTGGCCAAGGGTGTGTTTATCCCTGGAAGGCTGTGGAAGTTCCCAGGGGCAGCCACCTTATTATATTGCAATCCTCAGGGTATGATGAGCCATTTGTGGAGGGCAGTGCCTGCACATGGGGCAGCTGGAATACTTGCCCTCAACCTGGAAGGCTGCAGCCATCTCCACCAGAATAGCTGGAACCCAAAGATCACAGGCTGGGTCTGCTAGGCCAGAACTTTCCTGGGTGAGTGAGATTGAGGGTGGGGGAGACTTTAAGAACTATATATATAGCATCCCGGGATTTAGAATCAGCCTGACCTGGGTTTAAATATTGACTCTTCCTCTAATTAACTGTGGCCTCTGGCAAGTCACTTGACTTCCCTAAGCCTCAGTCTCCTAAATGGCAGAATGGGAAATAGTAATATCTGCTTTTCAGGTTGTTCTGAGGATTTATTCACTCATTCACTTGAAAAATAGTGGAGTGCCTATTCTAGACTTGCTACTAGGCTCAGGGGATACAATGATTAGATTCAATGCCTGGCATATGCATGTGCCAATGTAATGATAACTTCTCTTTGAAGGTCAGGCCATGAATTTGGACTCAAAATAGCAAGCAGTTAGAAGCATTCTGAACAGAGGAGTCTAAGAGGAAAACACTACAGATGACCCTGACTTATGATGGTTCGACTTAGGATTTTTCGGCTTTACAGTGGTGTGAAAGCAATACATATTCAGTAGAAAACATACTTTGAATTTTGAATTTTGATATTTTTCCGAGCTGCTGAAGCGCGGTAAAATACTCTCTCATGGTGCTGGGCAGTGGCAGCGAGCCATGCGATCACGAGGGTAAACAACACAACCGAAACCCCAGTGTACTGTGTTACTGGATGATTTTGCCCAACTGTGGGCTACTGTAAGTGTTCTGAGCACGTTTAAGGTAGGCTAGGCTAAGCTCTGATGTTTGGTAGGTTAGGTGTAGTCAATGCTTTTTTTTTTTTTTTGGTGGCCAGCCAGCCCAGGAATCTGAATCCTTGGCCTTGGTTTTACCAACACCATGTTCTTTTTTTTTTTAAAGATGACCGATAAGGGGATCTTAACCCTTGACTTGGTGTTGTCAGCACCACACTCACCCAAGTGAGATAACCAGCCATCCCTATATGGGATCTGAACCCGCGGCCTTGGTGTTATCAGCACCACACTCTCCCGAGTGAGCCATGGGCTGGACCTCCAACACCACGTTCTAACCAAGTGGGCTAACTGGTCAGCCTATTCAATGCATTTTTGACTTACAATATTTTCAACTTACGATGGGGTTCGCAGGATGTAACCCCTACCTGCAGTGTGGAAGCAGGATTGAAAAATACCAGCCTTATCATTTTCATAGGGTTGTTCCAAACATCATAAAATACAGGCAGAACAAGAGGCCTAGGGCTAACAACTCATCAGGAGTTGAGCCCACTTTGCAGTTGGGGACAGAGACTGCTCCTAAAATCATAGGCCCCACAGTCTGCCTCTCCCTTGAGAAGTAGCAAGGGGAAGAGGGGCCAAGAAGAAGCCTTCTGTGTGCTCTCTGGAAGCTGAGGGGCTTTCATTTTGCTGATCCTCTTGCCTGTCTTTGGGCAATGGTTTCAGTATGTGGGAAGAAGGTATGGGCGTGCATTTGCAGCAGTGAGGACTCAAGCCAGGACACCTGAAGGACATACAAGTGCCACACTGTGGCTGAGCCCCAGATTCCTCTGACTCAGACAAAGGCTTGACTGGATGCAAAGACCCAGATGTTGTCATTGAGTCCTTTAGTAAACAATCAGCCATGAATTTATCCAAGGATTTCAGAAGCTGCAGTATTTCTTTTCAGCCTGCCTCACCCATTGGGATGTTTTCCTTTTAAAGAGAAATGCTTTCATTAAAAACATACCTTGGGCCAGCCAGTGGCTCACTTAGGAGAGTGTGGTGCTGATAACACCAAGGCCGTGGGGTTCGGATCCCTATATAGGGATGGCCGGTTAGCTCACTTGGGAGAGCGTGCTGCTGATAACTCCAAGCCAAGGGTTAAGATCCCCTTACCAGTCATCTTTAAAAAAAAAAAAAAAAACAAAGACAAACAAAAAAACATACCTCTCCCAAGCTTCAAGTGATGCCCTTCTAGTATATCAGAATTCCCTCCTCTTCTTCCCAGATTACAGGTTTCTGTGTTAGCAGTAGCCCCCAACACCAGCAAAGCTGGAGGAAACAAAGGAGATCTTCTAGAGTAGCCCTTTGTATCATTTTCTACATAAGCACATTGAGGATCAGAGAGGTAAAGTGACTTGTTCAAGGTTTCCCAGCTACTAGGTGGAAGATAGGACTAGAAATCCTCATAGGTTTTCAGTCAGGGAGAGCAGTCTATGCTTTTTTTCCTCAAGCCAAATGGCTTCCCATTTGGGTTGTACTTTTCTGGACTTCCCTCTTTGCTTTTATTCTCCCTATCCCCTCCCCTGATTTCTTTTAATTCTGTCCATACAGGCACAGTTGGCAGCTAGACCAAAGTGGTTTGTCAGATCCAGGGGCAGGAGGTAGAAGCACCAAGCTAGCCCAGGCCACCTTCTGGAAAGCCAGAAAGGTTTCAGTTAGATGCCAACATCCAGGAAGTAAAGCAATGGACCTTCCTTTCAGGCACCAATGAGACATACTGGAGCTGGAGTCCTTTCAGAGCTGGACTTTGGGGAAGCAAGGAACCTGTAGAGAGGGCGATTTCTAGGCGAGGGTGTACGGTCCTGGCTCTCCAATCAGGGCCATCTCCAGGAGACATTGTGAGGAATAAGTTAGACCAAAGCAAGTTGACATAGAAGAGTCATTCATTTTTTTCAAGAAAACTGATTGAGCAACTCCTATGTGCCAGGTGCTGATTAGACGCCAAGGGCACCACTCTGAATGAGAGAGGTGAAGTCCCTACCTTCATAAAATTTACAGCCTGAAAAAGAGTTTTGTTTTGTTTTGCTTTAACACATAGATGTTTTCTTGTCATGTGTCTGTCCTCTACCAGGTTTTGATCAGAGTTGGAGTACCTCTGGAACCTTTGAACCTTGTGTTTCTGGTGCCAAAGTAGTTTTGAACCTTGGGCTTAACCAATGGTGTGTTGGTAAATATTTAACAACCGACTCTCTGGGGGGAAATTATGTATACATATATGTACATAATAAGTTAATTATTAATTTTACTGACATAAAGGTTGTATAGTATACAAATTACACATAAAATATAAATATTATTTATTGTGAATTCCATGTAGCCAACTGATTCTCACAGAATGTTTTCATTGATTTTTGCCCAACTCTTGTATCTATGGTTGCAATTGACAAACAAATGTAGTTCTGACATGAATGTTGGTTGACATTTTCATTCACGTGAAACAATGAAGATGTCAGAACTTCATTCGTCAACAATGTGAGTAATTTCTTTGCTAAATAGGTTAATGGCTTTCAAACATTAGAAGACTATTTCCTCGTTTTGGGGTATTATTCACAGTGTAACAGTTACAGATATGGCACACCTTTGAGTTTAATCTACACTGTTAACATTTTTTCATCATTCTTTTGGGTCTAGATAGTCAACAAAACAATAGATCAAACCTTGATCTATAGCATTTGCTGATTTCTGAGTTGTAAATAAGCTGCCAACTTCAATGTGATGTTGGGAAGAGATTCAACTTCTGACCATTATACAGTATTTCAACTATACAGATACCATAGAGATGAATAATCTTAAGGGCACAGATAATAGTAAAATACAGTAAAATAATTAGGAAGTGATGACTTTGGGGGTATTTATTACCTTAGTTTTTAACAGAATTTATTTATTTAGTTTTGGGGTCAGTAGAAGGATCAAACCCTGGACCTTTGTGTTGTCAGCACCATGCTCTAGCCAACTGAGCTAACTGACCAGATCTTTAATAGAATTTAATTGTAATTTTGTGTATTTTTAAATAATAGCTGTGTTTAACAACTAGCTCACAAAATTTCTGAAAATGTAGCATCTGGATCTCCTAGGCCAGAAGGAGCCAGCTCTGGCACACTCCTGGGCCCAGCTACATTTCCAGGTCTTGAACAACCCTCATCCCTACTCCCATTCACCTTTGCCATTCATTCAGGACCCCCCAGCCCACCACCTTGGATTCTAGAGCTAACCCTATCTTGCATCAAAGCTCCCTACTACCTTGAACGACAGCTCTGGGGACAGATTGAAAACAGTGGCTTTTTCATGGGTGGTTGGCCTCTTTCTGCCTGGGTAGGGGTGGGAGGGTGCCAGGGACATTCTCAGTGATTCTGGAAGGCACATCTGGCAAGCACTCAAACCAAAAGGAAGAGGAAAGATGAAGGAGTCAGTGCAGGGGAGCTCTGGCTCAGTCCTCTGTCCACTTGGCCCTGCTCCTGGCTGGGCTGTAATTGATTGTGGAAGGCTTTCCAGAAAGGCTAGTAACACTGGAGGCTATAGATGGGGAGGCGGGGAAAACCCTTTTCTTCTGCCTCTACAATTGTTACCCAGAGCCCTGGAAGCTACTCCTGAGGTTGTTCGAGTATTTGCCCTTGGAATCTCCATTTTGGGCCCTGTTTCGTTTTCAGCAGGAGTGGGTGGCAGTGGGACTTCGGGTCTGTGGTTGGGACTCTTGCTGACTGGTTCGGTCTGCTTTGGAATATGCCCCTCCCTAGTGGAAAGCTGGCCCATGCACTCGGTCTCCTTCCTGGCCACATGCACTTGTCTCTGCTCCTCAGGTAACTCCTGGGCAATTATCAGGCACAACTGCTGTGATGCCGTTAGGGCTGTGCTGCAGTGTACTGCTCTGATGTCATTGCACAAATGAGTGTTCTGTGCTTGCACCTAGGCTGGCAGCTGTCCAAGGGCACGGTCCCTAGCCCCACCCACCCTGCACTCAGTACAAAGACCAGCCTTCAGTGACTGACTGAATGAATCAATGAGTACAAGCGTGGCTGCCATTCAAGATTTCTTCCTGGTGAAACAGAAGCACAGTGTGGAGTCCTGCGTGGGAGCTCTCGTCTTGTCATCTTGTGTGAGGAGTGTCCTTTAATAATGTTAACATTTGGGGGGAGGGAAACCTCACCCCCCACCTCCACCACACACATGCACATACGTACACGTGGGTTTTTACTAGCCAGATGTTCTGTAACCAGGAAGTTCAGACGCCAATTGTTTTTCTCCCAACCCATGGGAAAAGTCATCTCTGCCCCCCCACCCCCACGCACACCGCTACACCCTGTGTGTACCGAGGCTGGCGGAAGTGCTGACTGGGAGTGATCTGCTCTTGGCAGCAGCCTGAGAACATCCTGTGCGGCTGACTGAGAGGGAGGTGCTGCCCTCCTTGCAATACACGGGCTGGGAATTGACCAGGCTGAGGATGCAGACACTGAGGGCTCAGCATGCTCTGAAAGGGGAGGGCTCAAACTGCAAGAGGATCACAAGAGCTCCACTCCTGGCCAAGGCCCCACTGCCACCCACCCTGCCCAACCCACACACTCCAGCATTCACACACACGCCACGGCATTCACACACATCCCCCAGCAGATGCTTCTGACAACACCATTCACACGGGGGTGGAAAAGAGAGGGAGCCTGCACAGAGGCACGACTCTGGATTTCAGTAGTAAGTGCTTATGGTTATGGATAATTCTTATGAAGGAGGCATTGTGAAACCACGGTACAGGGGCTCTCTGTGCCTGTCTCCAAGGATAACTTCCGCACCTTTTTCTGTCAGCATGTCCTGGCCTGAATGACCCTGTGAGTGCACCCAGCTTGGATGTTCTGGTGTTCGTGTGTGTGTGTGAAAATATTAATACTCTCTGTTTCCAGGCCAGACTTTGCTCCTGTGCTCCAGACACCCCCATGGCAATCCAAGTGCCTCCTAGACAGCACCACGTGGATGTCTCACAGGCAACTCAAATTTAATATACCCAACAAAACTTACCATCCTTTCCTTCCCCCCTCAAACCCACAGTTTATGGCACTGTTCTCAGTAAATGGCACTGTCACTCACCTCCTTGGCCAAGTGGGAAACTTGGGCACACCCTCGCCTCCCACTTCCAACAGGTCTGGTCACCAAGTCAGGCCCGTTCTGTCCTTCACATTCTTGCTTCATTAGCCTAGCACTGCACGCACAGTCACTACTTTAGGTCAGCAGCAACGGCCTCTTGATGAGCTTTCTTGCCATCAGTTCCCTTCATCCCTACCCCACCTCCTGAGGTGCCCAAGGCAGCAGGAAGACAGCCTGCCTGACAAACTCTCCACTTTGTAGGTGCCTGAATTGGGGGGACATGCGCTGCCGTGTTAACTAGCTGAAGACCCTAGTTTAACTTATATACCCTACTGGCACTGCATTTTCCTTGGCAGAAAGGAAGGGATGTAAAATGAAAAGGAAGTTTTGACACCAATGAGGAAGTCAGGGAAAAGGCCTAGAGTAGGGTAATGCGCATGTCCACAGGGCCAGTGGGGATCCCAGGATCTGCCAGAGTGGCTTCTAGAAAAGGGGTGGGCTGGGTCCTGAACAGACCACCCAGGAGAAAGAAAGCATTGGCCTGAGGAAGGCAGCACCCTGGGGAAGGGAGCCCTCTCAGCCTGCCAGCTCCTGCAGGGACTGTCCTCCCTCTCAGGGGCCCTCCGTGGGTAGAGCCAGCGAGCAATTCCCACAGGGAGAATGTTACAGTCTCCCAGAATGTGGTCTGGGCTTCCTTCCAGGAGGGAGGGAGAAACTGGGGTGAGGGAATTTGGGGGTGGGGCTGCAGAAGCAACTTCCATTCTCTCAGCCACGATCTCGGACCTGAAGAGGTGACAGAGCTGCACAGTTCTGTTCTGGGTGGGTGGGTCCTGATCATCTTCAGAGTCTGGAGGCTTTTCCCGCTACGTGGTAAGGCTTTATAAAACTCAAGTCTCTTCCCAACTGCCATCCTCTAGGCCAGCTGCAGAGACAGCCCACGCATAGCTACAGCTCCCACCAGCGCCTCCACAGTCCTTCAAGGCCAGGTGGAAGCCCAAGCCCTCTCATGGCTACCTCTGACATCTCCAGGACACTACCCCGACCAGTCCTCCAGGATGCTAACACCATGGGACTTCTTGGGAAGAGACCACCGTGCCTCATTCATCTTTGTATCTCTGGTGTGAAGTATCCCACAAACATAACTGGTGCACAGAAATGACCACTGTGCATCCCTCTGCTCGGCCTGCAACGTGCCTGTCTTTTCTCCATCCTTGTGCTTTCTCCGAGGCCAACCCCTTGCCCTGCCCTCTTTTGAGAATACACTTTTTACCACCCTAAAGTGCAGATTCTGACCATGACACGGAAATCTCTTCAAGATCTGGCTGCTGCTTTCATTTTTCACCTCTTCTCCACCCCCCCAATCCTTTGTACCCTATGTCTGGCCATATTTTTAAAACTTTTTATTTAGAAATGATTTCAAATTTACAGAATGTTGCAAAAATAAAAATAGTACAAGGAACACCTGTATACTCTTTACCCAAATTTGCCTATTGTTAACATTTTATCCTATTTCCTTTATCATTTGGGCTCTCTCTCCATACACATTTTATATAGATATATACACTCACACATATACACACACATCATATATACACAATATGTATATACATTTTATATATACACACACACACATGCACATACAGTCATATGCTGCTTAACAACAGGGATACGGACTGAGAAATGTGTCGTTTGGTAATTTCATCATTGTGTCAACATCATAGAGTGTACTTATGTATACATAGAGTATACATAGGTATAGCCTAGTACACACCTCCAGATCTATTATAATCTTATGGTACCACCATCATATATGCCGTCTGCCATTGCCTGAAATGTTGTTATGTGGTGCATGACTGTGTATACACACATTATATATACACGTTATGTATACACATTTTATATATGTACACTATATATACACATATACACACATTGTATATACACATGTATGTACATTATATATACACTACACACACACACATGCACATTATGTATATACAATTTCTATGTATACTAACACAACACACTTTTTTCTGAATCATTTGAGAATAAGTTGTATACATTATGGTCCTTAATCCCTACACTTCAGTGTGTATTTCCTAAGAATAGAGATATCCTCTTCCATTGGCATAGTACAGTTATCAATTTCATAAATCTAACATGGTTTCAATACTTTTATCTAATCTACTGTCCCTATTGCAATTTTGTCAGTTGACACTGACATGTCAACATAACCATGTCCTTTAGAACCTTTTACCCTCCAGTACAGGAGCTACTACAGGGTCAGGTATTGCATTTAGTTGTTCTATTTAGCTTTCTTTAATCTGGAACATTTTGACAGCATTCTTTCTGTCTTTTCTGACCTTGATATTTTTGAAGCATACAGTTAGCTCATACTAACTTTTTTTTTTTTTGGCAGCTGGCTGGTATGGGAATCCAAACCCTTGACCTTGGTGTTATCAGCACCGTACTGTACTCTAATCAACTGAGCTAATCAGCCAGCCCCTGCTAACGTTTTCTAACAGAATGTTCCTCATGCTGTGTTTGCCTTATGTTTCCTCCTCATCAGGCTAAAGATATGCTTCTTGGCACACTGCATAGGTAACATGGTGTCTTGTCTGCAGGCACTTAATGTACATCAGTCTCTCATCAGTGATGTTAATTTTGATCACCAGTTAAAGGTAGTGCCCAGTTTCTCTACTGAATAGCTACTTTTTTTCCTCCCTTGCACAAAATAAGCAGTTTGTGGGAACTACTTTAAAATCATGCAAATATCCTGCTTCTCATTAAAATCCCCCCTAGATCTAGCATCCATTGATAATTCTTGACTGAGCCAAGCTTTACAGTGATATTTGCAAAATGATGAATTTCCAACCCCCATGCTCCCTCCATCCACATTTACCAGTTGGCCCTAGCACTCTAGCCATTTTGAATCACTTTTGGTTTTCCACACCTGCTAAGTACTCCTGCCTAACTCCTACGCATCCCTCAGCCTGGGCTGCCACGAATGGCGGCACACAACTCCAGGGGGCGTCATTCATGTTGTAGCCATGCCACGTGGCAGCTGTGGGTCTTGGTTTAGATAGGACTTCCTCTCGGAAGCTCTCCCAGATTCCCCAAATGTGGGTTAGGCATTCCTCCTCCTTTGCTCCCAAAGCTTTGTCTGCTGACGCCTATTGTCACCCTTGTCATACTACATTGTAATTCTTATTTCTGCCTCCTCACTGGGATATAAGCTCCACAAGGTAAGACTTTTTCTCTTTTCTCTGCTGTGTATCCTCAGCACCTAGCACAGTGCCCGGCCCAAAGTGTGTGCTTAGCAAATGACAAAGCAGGGAAGGAGTTTGGTCTCACAGCTAGTTAGATATTCTCTGGTAGAGGACAAAGTCCTTCGGGGCAAACACTACACTTAATTCATCTTTGTATACTGTTTTCCCCTCAGTAGTTGGCACAGGACATTGCCCATAACAGGCATTCAACAAATGTTTGCTGTATGAGTCCATATGTGTACATCAATTGTTAAGGGTACTTTTTCTTTCCTTTCCACAGAACTGCACTAAACTGCGTGTGGGCAAGACCTGAGAATCAGGGCGATGTGCCCTTTGAACCCCTGCTGTTCTGGCACACCTGGGCCCAGCCCTGACTGAGCATGAGGCACAGGAATGCAGCTGTATGTGATCAGAGTCATCAGAGTTCTCATAATTGAGTGCTGCCCAAACCTGTGAGGGGGTCTGCACAGGTGATCAAGTGCTGTTCGTGACCCATCCTGAAGCTCTGGCTCCTCCCACAGAATCTCCCCCAAGAACTCCTGACAGAGCTAGGTGAGCTGACTTTGGAAGTCTCTCTGACCCTATGTCACTGGGAAGGCATGCTGTTTGTGTACGGATAATGCAGAAAGGAGAGGCCTAGAGAGAAGGCCTGGGAGGGCTGGGCTGACAGTTCAGCCTTTTGAAGAACACAGGACACCTCTGTGGTCTGGTGCACAGCCTGCCAATCTGGCAGAATGACCTTTGACGACTGCCCAGACAGCTGGATTCCGGGGTGTGTCTCGCTGTGCAGCCCTGCAGGACTGAGGCCCGTTGCTGTAGCAGCACGTGCATCTTTGGGGAGACTTGAGACTCAGCCAGTTCAGCAGCCAGAGCAACTTTTCCCTGAAGGCACCAGCCGGGGAAGCTCTCCCGAGGACTCTTCTCAGCCCTCTAGAGGCGGAGTGGGGCTGCTCCAGGAGCAGTCTTCAGGGAAAAGTGTAGTAAGAGCTTTAGCTGACACAATCCTGCTTTTATATAGGAGTTTTAGCCTAGACACAGGCTATTCTTTTGTTTTCCCTCTCTGTGTAAGAAACGCACCATACGACACCACATTCAGCTTTTTCCCAATAGGGGGAAAAAAATGCACCAAGTGGCCCAAGATCAATAAGTGAAAGCCTTGAAACTTGCAGCCAGGGAATAGGGGAAATGGATCTAACACACGAACCACTAACATGGAAAAAGTTTTGTCTCTTTTTTTAATGAAATATTTCATTGACACATTGTAATCATACATACTTATGGGGTACAATCTGATGTTTTGATACATGTTATATAATTGAGTTAGGGTAGTTAATGTATCAATCACCTCATGCTGAAAATTTTTATTTTTACTTAAAAAGCACTTATACAAGGGGTCTTCAAAAGTTCATGGAAAGATTTGTATTATCTTTTCATTCTATTTTTCCACAAACTCTGTGAAGTACCCTAATATAGCACTTACCATATACCAGGCGCTGTTCTAAATGCTTAACAATGTGTTAACTCATTGAATTCTCATAAGAATCCTTTAAAGTAGGTAAGGTTATCATCCCCATTTTATGGTGGAAGAAATGGAGGCACAGAGAGGTTAAGTAACTTGCCTAAAGTCACACAGCTAAGTGGCACAGTCAAGATTCCAGCCCAGGCAGACACTGTTCTCTTAACCACTCTGTCCTGCCACCTCCCTGTTTTCAAGTCCTGTGATAATAGAACAGAACAAGGAGTGACCCTCTTACTCCTCCCTGTCCTTTCTTCCTTAGGCTCTTTTGTACAAATCAAGTGCAGGAGTCCAGGCTGTCCCCTAGTCATATCAGGGAGGAGGGGTGAGTGAGAGGAGAGAGAGGGAAAGGGAGAGAGAATCTGAGGGCGGCACTGTCTGGATGCTTCTGGAAAAGCCAGCTTTTGGCAGGGGCTAAGGAATACCACAATGGCTTGAAAACTCCTGCATTTTATTTCCTCAGCGGAATTCTGAGATGAGTATGCTTAGAGACTCCCCAAAGATGTGAGTGGCATCAAAATCTCTCTAATCCTAGCCTCAGGGAACAACCACCCAACAGAGGGGAGGCAGAGCTGAGCTTTGGATTTCCACCGAACAGAGCAGGGAAGAAAACGTGTGCATCAGGGTGCTCTTGAGAGTTCTATTGTGAAAGAGAATGACTTGTTTATATTAAGCAAGGCCCCGGTGGCCACTTTATAAATCTCAGTCCTGAGAAAATATGGCCAGAGCTGCAAGTCCAAACAGGTGAAATTTTGATAAGCTTGTGGAAATTTCAATTAGAGAGTTGAGGCACCCATGGCTGGGATGCATTCCACTAACAAACTTTGTCTGAAGGCACACTTTTGTTTGGCACTCTGCTAGACACTGGGAATACAAACATGAGTAAGAACACAGGCCTGGCCTGTTAGCTCAGTTGTTTAGAGGTGGTGCTGATAATACCAAGGTCCCAGGTTTGATCCCTGTACTAGCTAGCCCCCAAAATGATTTTTTTAAAAAAGCTACTATTTGTGCTAAACTATTATATGCTTGTATATGCATAGATTACCTCTGGAAGGGAACACCAGAGTGTGGTAATAGAGATTAGCTGTGGGTGGTTAGGGAACAGGGGTGGGAGGGAGACTAACTTGTCACTGTAAGCCCTTTTTGTCTTGTGGATTTGGTATCAGAGGTAAGAGGGAGAGACAAATATGTCAATGTGTAAATGCAGAAGTAACTAGCAACATAGGAGCTCACAAAGGCATGCTTAATGTGCTAGAGTTGTTGACAACAGTGAAGGAACCGGGACATAAAGACTGAATTTACAAATTTGTCTTCCTGTTTTGGGATGGAGTTCAGGTTTTAGCCATGACAGTTATACCCAAGAGGTCTTTTTTTTTTTTTTTTTTTACCATATCCTAGCTAAAAATAATAATTTAAAAAAGGTATGTTTTCGGGTCTTTTTCCAAACACGTCACACAAGCAAACTTGACAAGAGTGCAGAGGCAGGTGAGACCTGCCCACGGCAGAAGGAATTTTGTCCTTCCATGGGCTTTGACCTCCTCCGCCCTCCCTCTGCCATCGACAAAGGTGACTGTCAATAACAACCACTCACCTTGCAAACACATACCCGTCCCTAGCCGGGCCTGCCCGCAGGCAGAGAAGTGTTTCCCGGCAAGCTCTGCGTCCAGCTGGTCTTGGGCCAATGCCACCTGCTCACTCTAGCCTAAATCTGCCGAGGAACTAGCACAACCCTGAGAACAAGGGTCAAGAAATCAGGTTCTGGTGGTTTTCAGGATAAGTGGATAATTCCATTTTCTAGTGTGGATTTTTCTTTTCTTTCTTTCTTTTTTTTTTTTGACTACATGCTGACAGTTTTTAATCCTGGCCTGACTTTCCCTCGCTTACCCCTACCCCCAGTCTACATTTAGACTTCCTTTCTCCAAAGCCCAGCACGTCTGCTGAGGAAATATTAACGTAGTGATAACTATGATAGCCACCCTTTATTGAATGCTTCCATGGACCAGGCATTGGGCTCAGTGCCTTACATGCATTAGCTTTCACGCAGTCCTCACAAACACTCAATGAGGAAAGTACTCTGGCTATCTGTGCTTTGCCGATGAAGAAACTGAGCCTCAGAGAGATTAACAGCTAGTAAGTGGTAGTTACCAGCCCATAACTGCTGGGCTATAAAGGCTCTTAACTGCTCTGCTGTACTGCCTCCCATAAAGTTAATTTTAATATTAGCCTAATCCAACACTATTTAGGGAGGAAAATGTGCTGCCAAAAAATCACTTATGAGATCCTAAAGCTAAATATAAAAGGCTTTTCTATTATCTCTTGTTTGGGCTATTTAGGCCAAGGCTTTCCTCCAAGGGCCTGTGTAACCAAGGCTTACGTGGGAGCATAGCATTCGGGCAGACAGGAAATGAGCCCAACTCTGCTGGCCCTGAGTCAGGGCCCTAAAAAGGTCTACTAACAGAGAAAGTTAAGCTCATAAAATCAGCGTGGAAATGAAAACTTTAGGCCAGGCCCTGGGATTACAAATGTCAAGACCCTCCTTCCTATTTACCACCCCTGGGGTGGGGGGCTGGGGAAGTGGGGGCTGGGGGACACAGGCCTGGAAATGAGCATTTTGAAGCTGATAGCTGAGGGTCCTGTGGGCTGGCTTCTGGATCCCATTGGGTCATCTTCTTGGAATTCTAGTTATATGTCCAGGGCCCAGAACAAAGAAACTTCCAGGCTCCCTTATTCCATATTCTTGGCTTCTTTCCCCAGGGTCTGCAGAGGAAGCCCTGGGACTGTTCTCTTCCTTAGCTTGCTGTCATGGATTTGCCTTCTTCTCCTAAAATGCTGAGGCGGGAGACTAAGAGACTTCTCTAACAATCACCCGAGACACCTGTTCCCTCATATCACTTCCCTGGCTTCGTAATGCTGGGATGAGGAGTGAAGCAGCCTCCTCTGCCTGGCCTGGCTGGTCCTGCAGCCTCTTAGCCCCATCACAGCAGCCTCTGTCTTGGCCAGAGCAGAAGCATGATCAGTCCAGTGAAGTGACTTGCCAACCCTGAAGAAAGACAGCCCCTCTTTCCCTCTGCCTGCGGTGACCTCCCTACTCTGCTCTAACAACTCCTGACCCTTCACCTTCAACAACTCAGGGTAGAATCCACCTCCTACTCGCCTGTCACTTGTGTCTTCCAGGTTTTTTCTGTATTCAATATATTCAATGGTACTATATTGCTTTATTGTTACTACTGGAATAACAAGGATTCCAGCTACCATTTATTGAGTGCTAACTCTGTGCCAGGCACTATCTCGTTTATCCATTATCTCATTGAAATCCCCAAACCACACTGTGATGTGGGTACTGTTGTTACTTTCTTTTTTACAGCTGAAGAAACTGAGACTCCGGAGGTTAAGCAGCTTACCCTAGGACATAGAGCTAAGAAGTAGTGGAGCTGAAATCTGATCCCAGGTCTCTCTGATCCCAGAGCCACTTGCTGAACCAATGTGAGTTTGCCTTTTCTCTTCCATCAGATTCAGTTCGTTAAAGGAATCTTTGATTTCTCCTGGATTTCCACCTCCCAACACCCAAGCCTGGGCTCTGCTTGCAGTGGTCACTTGCCCGACTGATCTCAGTTTGCAGAAGCTCTGCTAGCACCATCAGGCCCACTGGGCATCAGACTGCTCCTCCATGGCCCTGCTGGGGAGGGTGAGGCAGCCAAGAGCTAGAAGCAGGAGGAAGTGCCAAGCTTGAGCAATAATTGACATCCCCTGTACTTGGACAAGGGCTCTGCAGCTTCCCAGTGTTCACCTCATTGCCACATCACAACTCACATGCCTCTGGCACTTGCTGCTCCTGCTCATAGAGCAGAGAAAATGAATGACACCAATATCCTCTTTGTGCTTGTCCGGAGTGCTGGAGCGTCCATGATGAAAGATTGCCTTTTAATATCACCACATTCCCATCAAAACTGGACTCTGCCAGATATCATCTGCCCCCTTGTGGACTGTGCATTCCTGACAGTTTAAGGGAAGAGAAGGAGAAAATACATGCAGTCTCTCTAAAATTCCTGGAAAAATACCATTGTGTGAAAATTCTGCAGGGTCCAGGAATTGGCCACTCTGACTTTCACTGACCAGGGATGGTAGAACCCTCTGTGAGTCTTCTGGTTCTTTTACTCTGTCATGGGGGGTTGCAGACAATGCTGAGCTCTTTGCTCTTTGGCAGTAAAACACACTTGGCAGGTCTTTGCGTCTTCTGAGCTCATACCTGTCTCTCTTTTCTAATTTGCAATTGTCTCCCAGCAGTCTTCTTTCAAAACTAACAAGACCTATTGATTCTCCCTTTCTTGCCACACCTTTTCCCCATCCCCACCGCCATCACCCCAGCCTATCCCTAAATCCCCCACTGTCGCAACAACATCCACACCTGTGTCTCCTCCTCCTTCGCTTCCACCCACACCTCAAACCACATCCACGGTAATCATCCAACACCCCACTTTGCCTGTGAGGCTCCCTGCTTCCTACAGGGAAAAAAGGTTCAAGATCCAACATTCCTCTCGCTCAACAAATACCAGCTGAGCACCTACTGTATACAAAGCACTTCTCAGAAATTGGCTTCAGCTAAAGGGGTGTGATCACAATGGCTACCAACTGTCTTCAAGGGTTGCAGCAGGCACTTTATATGACATTATGTCATTTAATCTCCAGGACAACTCTTTGAGGTGAGTATTATTTTTCAGAAGGGAAAAGGAGTCCCAGAGATGTTAAGCAACTTGCCTGAGATCACCCAGGCAATAACTGGCAGAGCAAGGACTCAAACTCAGGGCCCTCTGACTCCCCAGTCCTTGCCTTTTCCATGAACTGCCACATTCATCTGCTCACTTCTTCAACAAATCTTTATAGAGCTTTTTCTATGTGCTGGTTACTGTTCTTTGTGCTGAGGATACAGGGATGAACAAGCCAAGCATAGCTCTGCCCGCCCCCCCTTCCTTTTCTGGGAGTTTCTAATCTCCTGGGAGAGACAATGGTCTTGCTTCAAACATCTGCATCCTTCTAGTTTCTGTTGTCCTGCTGTTCTGTTTCTCCTGACTTCACAGTCTGTGGGAAACTTTGACTTTGACTTGGCAAAATTCATTCTCTCCCTTCCTTCCTTCCAAAAAACACATATTGAGAACCTACCACATGCCAGGGACTGTGCTAGGCACTGAGGACAGAGCAGAAGCACAGGAACCTGTGCTCCGGCACTTGCCATTCACAACCATTCATACCTCTGCCTCTGCACCTTCACTCATGCCATTCCCTCTGCCTGCCTGACTTCCTCATGCCTCTTTATAGAAATTCAATCCAATCATCAAGGCCCATCTCAAAGCTTACCTCCATGGTGTAGCCTCCCCTACCCACCTGCTCACAGCGATTGCTCCCTTCTCTGAATTCATTCAGCACTTAAAATCTGGACAACTCAAGTGTCAGGACAACTCATTTGGCACATGTCTGATGTTTCTGCATCCTTAACTTTCATGTTTATATATGGATCTGATCATCTTAACTTGACCGTTCGCCTCATCCCCCAGGAAACATTCTCATTCACCTAAAGAAACATTTACTGAGTGTCTACTGCGTATTTCAGCAGTGGAAAACAAATGACGAACTTTTGTGGATCCTCTTTCAGTTAATGAAGAGCTTTCATAACTATTTTATTATTTGATCATCACAAAACACTACCACTTCCACTTTATGTTTCCACTTTTAAAATGTAATTTAAGGCCGGCCCGTGGCTCACTCGGGAGAGTGTGGTGCTGATAACACCAAGGCCACGGGTTCGGATCCTATATAGGGATGGCCGGTTTGCTCACTGGCTGAGCGTGGTGCTGACAACACCAAGTCAAGGGTTGAGATCCCCTTACCGGTCATCTTTTTAAAAAAATAACTTCATAGATAATTATATTCTCGTTATGAAAGTGAAAACATTATAGATCTGGTTACCATATTCTCTGATCAATCCTCCCCACACCACTCCAGACTCCCTCAGAGATACAGAGGGGGAAACTGAGGCTCAGAAAAGAGACATGGTGTGCCCAAGGTCACACAGTTCGTGCACGGTGGGGCATTTTCTAACTCAGTCTCTTGCTGTTCCCATTTTTCCACGCTGCCTCCCATGAGGGCAAGGACCCTGTTTCTACCTCACTGTGCCCCCGGTGCCCAGCACAGTGCTATGCACCGAACAAAGCTGGGGCTCAGAAAATGTTTCCGTATCAATGGATTCCCCTGCAGGTGGGCTTCCTTTCCACAAAGGCATTGCCTTCTCAGGCGGGCTATACAGACCCTATCTGGTCAGTGAAGGCTCAAAGTGGCAGCTGAGGCCATGCAGGCATCCTCCTAGGTGTCCGTTCTACCACCCCGGGGCTCAGTGACATCAGGGAACCTTTGGGAGCTGCTACAGCAAGACCTAGTAGAGGCACATCAAATGCTTGCGGGGCACACGCTATGTGGCTACCAGTGTGCCAGGGGTCGTACGTGATTGGGGGGAGAAATACAAGGTATGACATCGTTGAGGAGCCAAGACTTGTCCAACACATCCGACACAGCGGAGCGGCCGGCACCTATCCGAGTTCTGTGTTATGCAGTGCTGATGATGCTCCGGGGATTCCGGGAGCGCGCCCTCTGCAGGCCGCGGCGAGAAGGCAGCTAGACATCCGCCCTGAGCGCGGCGGACCGGAGGAGGAAGGACGCCAGCGGCGGCTGCAGCGGCTTTCTCAGCCCGTACCTTTCATCCAGCCTTGCACGCCGGCTGGCTGCTTTCGATCGCCATTAGGCCCACACAATCGCGTTTTCCCTTCAGGGCGTGCCCAGCCCAACTCTCTCCTAGTTGTCCTCGGTTCCCCGCGTGCCGGGCGGGGACGTTTCCCTCTGCAGCTCGCCACCTTCCCAGCAAAGACTGTTTCAGCCCACACGCTGAGAGCGCCCCCCACAAAGTTTACCAAGGGAAAAGCCGGCACCTAGAGGGACGAGGCAGGCCCCCGAGAGAGCACCGCGGTCATTGAACAAACACTTAAGCACACATTCTGTGCCAAGCTCTGTGCCAAGCGCCTCGCAAATACTAACCCATTTAATCCTCAGTACAGTGTCAGGCAGGGGCTGTTCTTGACCCCATTTTCCGGCTGAGCAAGCTGAGGCACCGAGAGCTTAGTATCTCGCCCACGCTTTCAACCACTGCACCACGCGCCTCTCCTTGCGCTCCTGACGTTGGGTTAGTCCTCGAACAGGCCAGGCCGATGGTTCCCAGCCTGAACCGCTCCCCTTCCTCTGAGTCTCTCTGGTCATTTTCCAAACACCATACCATCCTGTGCTGCTTCCTGGCCTTCTCTAAGTGGGGATCCTCTGCTTTCAGGGTTTTCAGCTGCAGGTGCTATATGCTGCTTGCCACGTACCTCAGTTTCCTCATTTGGAAAATGGTAATCATAGCATCTGCATTATAAGGCTACTGAGAAGATTAAATGAGAGAATCCATACACAGAAGAGTGCAAGAAATGACAATAGGCGTTATTACCGAGCAGCAAGAGACCAAGCTCCCTGGTGCTTCCCTAATGACTTCCCACCCAAGAGCAAGAGAGAACAAACCCCACTTACTTTCTCAGCAGGTCAAAGAAGGTCACATTCACTCTAGGGTTCTTATTGGCTTTCAGTGACTGGGATTGTCTGCGGAGCTGGGAACATTAGGCCCAGGCCCAGGAGCATGTCTGGCCTAATCAGCCCTAATCAGTCACGTGTGTGTGCAGTTCGTACAGCTCTAATGGCAGCGTCCTCAGGTGCCCTAGTAACATGCCTCTTCCTCTCCCTTGGAGTGGCCTGAGTCATCTTGTATGGCAGTCAGTGTTCATTATCGTCACCATCACAACCAGAAACCCATCAAGTACGTACTATGTGGAGGGCTCTGTGTTAGGGGCTCATGGTCAAACATACAGCATATGTTCACAGGATGGTGGGAGCACTTGATGTGGAGTCATATCTGTTTTTCACACAGATTTGGGGAGGAGGTGTCCCGAGGCCCTGGCTCTCTAGTTCTCTATCATGGACAAAATAGCAGCAGTACAGGAACCAGGTGATTTCCAAACCCCTGCTGTATCCAGATTTCCCTCTAAGCCCAGGGGCTGGGCAAACAATAGATGCATGTCAGAAAGGCCCTGGACGATGTATTACTGCAGAAATGTTCCCAGGTATCAAGGGGTTGGATCTAGCCAAAATTCATTCACGCCAATCAATAACCAAAGGGACATTTGTTATTCCTACATGTCATTCTTTCATCCATTCATTCATTTTCTCATTCATTTCTCCTTCCAGTGAACATTTACCACACATCTACTATGTGTTAGGTTCTATGCTCGGTGTTAGGAAAGAAGAACAAGATATAGCCCCTAGTGGAGACAGACAAGTAAGCACTTAATTACCATACCATGAAATAAACATTATAATTCATTCATTTAAGAAGTATTTCTTGAACAGCTACTATGTTCTAGACACTAAGGATATAACCACGAATGAAACAGGCAAAATCCCTGCCCTCCTGGAGCTGACATAAATTAACTACTTTAGAAGTCCAGAGCTGGCCAGTTAGCTCAGTTGGTTAGAATGCAGCCTTATAACACCAAGGTCATGGGTTTGAATTCCTATACTGGCCAGCTGCCCCACTCCCTCCCAAAAAAAGAAGTCCAGAGGAGAGAGCAATGAGCACTGGCTGCTTGGGTCTGGGAAGGCTCACGGAGGAAGTGTGATCTAAGCTGGGTCTTGAAGGAGTATGCCCTGGAAGAGAGGCAGGGAAGGGTGTGCTGGGGGACAGCAGCAGCATGATGAAGCTTGGAAATTCAAAAATGAACGGCATGGTTAGGGAATGGCAAGTGGGACAGCAGAACACGTGCAGGATGAGTAACAGAGCATGAGGTGCATGTCACTGTCTCTCAATATAAGGTGCAATCAGATAAAATAGCCCCAAGCCCAGGTCTCAGCATTTTTCTGAGAGCAACCCTGAATAGAGGTGAAGGGGCGCCCAGCACTACCTGCATATGTGGTTATGCCTTACCCGATGGCCCAATAACCCCAACCTCAGTCCTGTAACCTTAGAGGGGGCTCAGCATTCCTTTCTAAAAGCCTTCATTTAAAAAGGTCTGTCCTGGAAAAGAAACTGGAATAAAATCAAATTTAACTTTAGAGCTTTAGGTTCAAGCAGTTTCTTAAACAAAGGCTGAAATAATTCTTAAACTGGCTGAAAATAGAAAATAACCCATACACTAAAAATGTACTTTGTAAACAGTGCTTTGGTTATTACAATTTCTTTTTTCTTTCTTTTTTTTAAAAGATGACCGGTAAGGGGATATTAACCCGACTTGGTGTTGTCAGCATCATGCTCTCCCAAGTGAGCCACGGGCCTGCCCTTGGTTATTACAATTTCTGTATAAGATTTGTCAAATGGATTTTGTTGGTTGCTATTGAAACTAGCCGGCTTTCATATATCAGTGTATTTTGTGATCCAACTGGACAGGATCACCTTGAGGTTCTCTTTGAAACATTTCTGTCAAGCCAGATGGCTCGCAGCACATTCCTCACCTCTCTAAGCCTCAGTGTCATCAGCTGTGAAACGGAGTGAACAATAACACCTACCCCTTAGGGGTGTTTGAGAGCATTGGGAGAGTTAATCTATGTAACGTGCTTAGCATGACATCCAGCATATAACAGGTCAAAATAATGAGTTATGATCCTGATTCTATAGTTTTATAGAAATCACTGGTACCCAGTTGTATCGATTGTTTAATCAGCAGAATCACGCTTAACTTCACTCAATATGTCTAGGTCTAGAAACTCCGAAAAAGACCACAGCCCCTAGTAGAAGATTTAAGAAATGATACTGTAACTCAAACAAGAAAAGTTGATTTCCAATTTTCCTGGTGGACAGACTGCGGCAGTGATGGGGTGTGATGTGACCCAGGACAGACAGAGCATGGAACCAAAGTGGGATTACAATTTCAGTGATCAAACTCTCTGCTTTTTATTTTAATTGGCAAACAGCATGCTTTTACCCAGAAGCCCAATCACCTTTACCCCCGACTTTCACTTCTAGGGTAAAAGCACTACAAGGCCCAATTTTTATTGCAAATGGACTCCTGAACCCTGAGCTTAATGGCAAAAGTGAAAGGAGATCTTTTGCTTTGCTCTTCCCAGCAGCTTCTTTCCCTAGGGAGTGAAGTCACAGGGTTGGATAATCTGGCTGGGACCTCATAGATTCCTTGAAATACTACAAGAGGAAAGGGAGCCATGAGAAGAACTCTGGTGACCACACAGTGTCCCCTGGGCCAGCAAGCAGCACGGTCTGGTTATGAGGCAGGACGGATTTATTTTTGGCCTTTGCTTCCTTTCATAATCAGTGTTGCAAAATAAGGCTCAGAGTTAGAGCTCAGGATTATCACTACAAGCACATGCTCCTATTTGGTCCATTCCAAAAGTGCCTTTTTTTTTTTTTCTTTACAAACTTTTCTTTCTCTCTCTCTCTCTCTCTCTCTAGTGATTCACTTTCTGCAGTACATGTGGCACTTTCTTCACAGATTTTTTAGAAAAATCTGCAGGTCAAGAATAAATACATTATACCAGTTTCCTATGAATAAAATAAAAATAATTTGAAGCATTTTGATAAAACTGTAAGTCACAATAATATAAAAATTGTATAAAGTAGTGCCCAGCATTGCTCTAAGCACTTTATACATATTAACCCCTTTAATCTCCCCACTATTCCTTTGAGGTAGGTTCTATAGTTATTCCCATATTCCGGATGAGGAAACTGAGGCACAAAGCATTTAATTAAGTAAAAGTTAGAAAGTTGTCAAGTGAGAAAGTTTGGTATTTGAAAACGAGACCTCTAGCACAAAAGTTCCTCATGAGCAAGTCCTGAGCAGGAAAATGAGCAGTGGTGCGCTCTGCCCTGGGAATGATAAGGAAGTCCCAGACCTCAGTCCGCCTCTGCCCTGATGTACAGTGCTGTCTTCAAATCCCTTCATTTACTCCAGCTCCATGAGCAGGAGTGGATCCAGGTTTTGTGGAGATATCAGCTTATATAATTTTGGCACCTCTTTAAAAAAAAAAACAAACACAGGGCTAGTTGGTTAGCTCGAGTGGTGCTGAGAACACCAAGGTCAAGGGTGTGGATCCCTGCACCAGACAGCCATCAAAAAATAAAATAAAATTTAAAAGGCTATTGAAAATTTTAGAAAACCACATGACCAAATGATTACGTTGCTAGGGCCCCTCCCAGCTCTTGGAAGGGGCCCGTTCAAGGGGTGGCTCCGAAGGGGAAGGACATTTGCCTCTGTCCTTGAGATGTCTCCGCTTCTTGCCAAGCTGGGCATTAGAGCTCATTCAAACAGAAGAGTTTTCCTTTTCACTCCCAAACATGGGGCCCTCGGAAGCTACCTGTCAACAGATCTTTAGTAGAGACTTTGCTCTGGTTATGTCTTTGGGACCACAACCATCTCCATTCTGAGACTGAAAACATTACAGATGATGAAACGTGTCATGTGATCAGATTCGGCATGTTCTCTTAAATCTCAACAGTGCTAAATTTCCTCCCCATGCTACAAAAGTTGCCCAAGGAAATAAAATCCCAGGATAGATGTTCACCATCAAAATGAGACCCCCCTTCCATTGTCCCCTTCATTGATAGTCATGGAAAAGCCATGGATTAATAGACTCCTTTAATTTAACTCAGTTTTGTCTCCGAAGAGGGTCCAGTGAAAGCAACTGCCCAATCTGTCACTTGAACACTGTTTATGTTTGTTGCTGGGATACCAAAGGCTCTTTTAAGCCTTTGACTAAGAAGAGCACCATGCATCTGACCTTGTTCACCTGCACATAAAACAAATAATAGGAAATGAAATGATAGGAAAGCTCCTCCAAACATTTTGAGTGGAACACAAGGCATTTTTATGTCCAAAAAATCGCAACGTCCAATATTTGTTGTTTAAATAAATCTCAACCTGCATACTGAAGTGTACATTACACATAATAAGATGGGGCTTGGAGAAGACAGATGTTAATTTTTTTGAGGTAAATAGATCACCTATGGCCCAAACCCTGAGCTGTACTTTTGTTGTCCAGCTCCTTGGTGTCGAAATTAATGTAAATCTTTACATTTGTAATTTTGCTCAACAATGCCAACCCACTCACACAGTCTGTAAATGACTACTCTGAGTCAGAGACTATTCACTTACGACTGTGTTAGATATTTTAAAATGTTCTCTAGAAGGATTAAATCACCTAATCCCAGTCCTTTCACTGATTCTGCTTTATATAAAAATGATGGAGCCAGAGAATGTTTAAACTGGAAGGGACTTGACAGCTGTCTTCTCCCCAAATTCCTCCTTTCACAGGCGAGAAACTAAGGCTCTGATGTTGAAAGTGAAAAAGTGACTTGCCCCCAGGTCACTCAGTGACCAAAGCTTAAACCCAAAAGGAAAGTACTGGTTTAGGGTTTCAGTAAAGGGCTACACTTAGAAATCCTCTCTTAGAGTCCAGAAGCTACCCCTTTCCTGCCCTCTCTGACAGCTTCTGTGAGTCCTGGCACCCCACGGTCTGACACTGTTCTAAAAGAATCATGCCATTTTGAATCCAAGTGGTTAGAATATGATTCCGATGAAACAAATCAGCCACTGTCACAACAATATGTATTAATTTGGCAGGGGGGAATAGATATACAAGAAACTGTTAATAATGGTGGCTTTTGAGGAGGGGGACTACGGATGGAAGAGGAAGGACAGGGAGATATTTACTTTACATTTTATATCTTTTCATTATTATTTGGCTTTTATTATCAGGTACAGATATTAACTGTATTAAAAACCTAAAAAGCAAATTAGAAATACTACGCTCACAAACTTCAAAGGAGAAATCGAATTCACCCCAGTCACACTGATGCTTGAAAATCATCACACAGTACAGTACCTTTAAAATTTTTTTCTACCAAAGTATCTGTAATGGCAGAGGAGACTGAATGAGTTCCCCCAGGAGTCTGGGGGCAGTGCCAGAAAAGGTCCTTGTGTACAAGAACTCTCTTTGCAGTTTATGTTTTTTAAATGCCTTCAAATTAATAGACTCTCTAGAATATCTGCATCTCCTTTGATACAAAAATAATGGCTTAAATGACTTACCATCCACGAAATCTGCCCCTCTGGGAAGACACCTTCGTTTCTTTCTCCAGCGGTCCGGAGCACCCGCTGCACACCGCCTCCAGTGACTGAGTGGAGAGGGCCCTGGAATAGGAAGCACGACTGTGCACAAGCTGACCTGTATTCTGGCTCTCACCTGGAATCAGCCTTCACGGATCCTATTATGCATTGAATAGTAACAAAACAACGGCATAAATTAGGGTGTTGCTAAGATTGTGTACCATCAACGTTTGCATGAGCATAATGGACGTAATGAATTCTATAGCACTATCCTGCACAGCTTGGAGAGATTAAAACCACTTTGTCCTTAAATTAAATTTCAAAAATCATTGAATAACAAGAATAGAAAGAACAAAAAAATAAATAAATAAATAAAACACAACAAAAACCCACCTCATCTACGTCAGCACCCAATTGTAGGAGGCACCACTTCTAGCTTTCTGATCATTAATTCCCGGACCCAGATTTATTTTAATAGCTGCCTGCTCAGTGATTCCACATCTATTGTAATAACCATAAAGGGGACTTGTGTCCTCCTGTATTATGTATGCAGCCCTAAGTGAAGAGCCTCTTATTCCCTTTCAGGAACAAAATCTATACCTGAAAAAGACCTAAGCTGAAGTTCATTTTATATAAATGATACATAATATAGTATGTCTGGGCTGTTGCAGAAAAAGAAAGGTGGGGGCCAGCCTGTGGCTCACTTGAGAAACTGTGGTGCTGATAACACCAAGGCCATGGGTTTGGATCCTTATATAGGGATGGCCGGTTAGCTCACTTGGGAGAGCGTGGTGCTGACAACACCAAGTCAAGGGTTAATATCCCCTTACCGGTCATCTTTTATAAAAAAAAACAAAAAGAAAGAAAGAAAGGTGGGCTTGAATTCATTAAGTGGTGCTCTACTTGGGCAAATCTTCATTCAACAAAAATGGTGCCTAATTATGGAAAAACTCACATTGGAGCACTTACTATATGCCAGGAACCATACTTACTGCTCTACATGCTTTATTTTACTTAACCTTCACTAACACCACCCCTAAGAAACATGGCTAGCACTATGATATCCCAATCTCACAGGTGAAGAAAGATTCTGGAAGATTCAGTGACTTGTCCAAGGTCATACAGCTAAGCAGCATTGCCAGGATTAAAATGCAGGTACTTCTGATTCTAGAGCCCCTGAAATCTGAACTGCCTCCTAATAATGATCATAGTTAGCATTTGTGGAATGTTTATTATGTATGTTCTATGGTAGATGCTTTGCACAAATTAATCTTTGCAACAACCCTCTGAAGCAGGCATTATTATCCTTTTACAGATAAGGAATACTAAAACTTAGAGAAAGTAAATTGCCTAATAGCACAATTAAGTGGTAGAGTTCAGATTTTGAGCCCAAGCCTGATACCAGAATAGTTCTTAACAACTGAGCTATAATACAATTTAGGTGCTTGGCTGAGGGTACACACCAAAAACCCTAGGATCTCCTGTATATCGATGCATGCTATGCAGAGTTCATCTGTGAATAGCCCTTATACATGCCAGTGTGTGGGACGTGTTCCTCAGGATCTTCACGGGTGCAAATGGACCACCTATCCCATCAGTTTCTATTTTTAATGTTGTGACTTGAGACATGCTGCCTTATTCTTCACACAAGTCCCAAGTTATAGGCAAAATCCACTGGATTTCTGAGCCCAAATCAAGAGCTACAAAGAACTGCAAACTTTTACGTGGATCCCAAATAAGGGCTTGTCCAAAAGAAACATAAATGTTCCCCATTGACTGGGCTTATTAGCATGTTAGTCAAATGCAGTTGACACATTTCTTCTTTGCAAAATGAGTTGTTAGGTCGTGGCCATTGTCTAGCTCCCTCCATAATCTTTAACAGCACTGCAATCTCAGCACTATGTAACTGTGCCAGCTCTAATCCTCTGCTTTGAATGGGATTAAATAAAAATGGCTCGAGCCAGGTGAAGATGGATGAAGGAAGTCGACTGGATAATTGGTAACGATCAAAACTACTTTAAAAAACTTTGTTTAAATGAGGTGATATTCACATAAACAAGCATTTAAAAGTGAACGACTCAGCTTATTGTTAATAACCACAGGACTAGGAAAGGTGAGCACATAGTACTTTTTGGAGAATGCTCATCCAGCTGTGATTGTCCACAAGCAACAGACCAATATTATTTGGATACACTGGGCCTGAATTTCATTTTGATAATGTATTGGGAATGTTGATAGGTCACACAACCAAGCTGTTCTTTGATAAGTGGATGGCTGACAATTGGTTTTTAAAATAAAGTTCTTCATCTGAGGAGATATTGTAGCATTTATTTTTAAATGTAGCATAAACAAAATAGTAGCATTTATTCAAATATAGCACTTACTCAAGTATAAAATATATTTTTATATAAAAATAAACCACAAACGAACAAAATTGTATTTCAGATATTTTTATTTCTTCAAATTTGTTATTTATCAGGAGTGACTGAAATAAAAAATATAATTGAGTCCCAACATCATCATGGAAATGGCTTTAAGAGAAAACTGGTCAGAATAATATTATTGCTTCCCATTTTCAACCAGTGAATAGTTGCCATGGATAAATAGACAGCCAAGAGTCTGTCAAGAATGCTCAAGATATGTTATATAATACAACATGCCTGTTCATAAGGGGGAAATCCCTAGGAAATAACTTATGTGTACTTCTTGATTTCATCATACAAAACAAGCACAAAAGCGCCACCCATGCCTCTGAGAACATTGGACCATGCACCCTTGAAAAAAGCTTTGCCTCCTTCATCTCGTGCAATCTTCCTCCAGCAGTCAATTGTGCCTGAGTACATGATATCGGCTGCAAAGAATAAAGACATGGAGTTGGTGACCAAAGGCTAAATAAAACAGAGTCCCACCTCTAAGAACTAATGTCATTTTTAAGCCCAACATTTACACATTAGCATGGGCAATACTGAAAAATTCATGCTGTGACTACAGAACAGGGATATGTAGACTACCCATCTGTCTTAACCTTTAATACCATTTAAGCACCCTCATTCATAGACATCCAAAGGACCTGCTCAAAGGCAGCTGTGTAGCAGACACAGATGCTATCAACCCCATCCCTTGACCTGAACAGACCGCCATTTTCAAAGGCAGGCATCACCAGTTCAGGGCCACACCTTGCCCCACGCCCATAACTTTATCTTCTGCTCAGGCAGAACTTACTTCCTTTGCGCCCTGACTGCATCATCATGCGGCGGCGAACAGTGTCAAATGGATAGGAAGTCAACCCAGCAACGGCAGTGACAGTCTGTGCGATCATCCAGCTGATGATGATGTGAGTATTTTTGGGATCTGGAAGCATTCCTGGAAACAGGAAAGACACACTTTACCCAAAAAGCAGAATTTTACTGACTTGTTTTCCATACACCCCAAACATTTCATCTGCATGTGAGGGTTGTACTGGATGACTTTGACTTCCTTCAGCAATTAAAAAACAAATCTCTGGCTCCTGGAATATTAGGTTGGCATAATGATCTTTTAAATTGTCTCATAAGAACACAGCTTCAAAGCACACAGCAAACTTACCCTTTGCAGTGTCATAGATACCGAAGTAGGCAGCTCGGTAGATGATAATACCCTGCACAGACACATTAAAGCCTTGGTACAGGCCCTTAATCCCATCAGATTTGTAGATCTTAACCAGGCAGTCACCGAGGCCTCTGAATTCCCTTTCAGCTCCAGCTTTACCCACATCAGCTGCTAGACGGGTACGGGCAAAATCAAGAGGGTACACAAAACACAAGGATGTGGCCCCAGCGGCACCACCTGATGCCAGATTCCCTGCAAAGTAGCGCCAAAACTGGGTCCTCTTGTCCACACCACCCAGGAAGATCTGCTTGTATTTATCTTTGAAGGCAAAGTTGAGAGCCTGGGTGGGGAAATATCTGATGACATTGGCCAGGTTACCACGCCAGAAGGACAGGACTCCCTGCTCCTTGGGGATACGAACCACGCAGTCTATAATGCCCTTGTATTGCTTATCTGCGGTGATTTGCTTGCTGGCATGCTGCACCTGACAGACCGAGAAGAAAGTCAACAGGGGCAGTTATAACCATGGAGAAGGAAAAAGGGAAGCACATATACCCTCTCAATCAACATCCTTTAAGGTTGGCTCCCCTTTCCCCAAATCTAATCTTCTGTATCACACAGGCTGGACCCTCCTAACCCTCCGACGCCGTCACGGGGGAAGAGGTGATCTGCCCCACCAGACACATTAAGCCTCCACCCCTTTGGGTGGGGGGCATCCTCAAGAGGACCCATGACCTCTACACCTGAGAGAAAGGTCACCACCTCAGACCCAGCAGAGGCATTAGGGTGAGTCCCACGTAGGGCGCGGTCACCTTGGTGACCGTGGCCTACGCCTGAGGTGTCCTGAGCCGCTTCCCTCCCGCTCCGCCCCCATTCCTCTCCTAGAGGTGACCCGTGTGCCACCACCGCTACGCTCGCCCCAGCGCGCCCTCTAGAGCCAGAGCGGGCGAACGCGCGGCGCAGGAAGGCAGGCCCAGGGGACGCAGTGGCGGCTGCGCGGGGGCGGACGTAGACGGCACACGCGCTTCCCGGCGCCGGCTTCCGGCCCGGCGAGGGTTGAGCGCGTCCGGCCGCTGGGCCGGTCCGCATGGCCTCCCCAGTGCTATCTCCTTGCCGCGACCTTGAGGTCTTCGGTAAGGACAGGTGTTCCTCTTTCTAGCGCCGGCTTTCAGGTTTCGCCGTTGACCCCAAGGCCCGGAGAGACAGTCTCTCCCGGAGTCCCCTTTCCGAGTTCGCTGCCTGGGGGATGCCGGGCCCCTGGTCGTCCTCACTTCTCTCTGCGCCCGACCCCTTCCTAGACTCAGAACCTCAGGTCACTAAAGGCAACTCACTCCAGTTTGTCTTCTGGTTCGATTCTGCGGCCACCCCCGCCCCCACCTTGCCACTTCCCTGGCCATGTCTAAAGAATTAGCTCCCCTCTACTCCTCGTGGCTTTCTGTGCGCCCCCCACCCCCCACTTCCTGGTTGGCTCCTTGATCCTAGGACGTACCTGCAGCAGCAGCTTGACCCTCTCGATGGGCGCTACCGCGGTCTTGGAGATGGCCGCGGCCACTCCACCTGCCAGGAAGTCTTTGGCGAAGGACACAGCGGCGTCTGTCATATTGGAAGGAAAGAGGCGGCAGGCGACTGCGGGACGGGACTGGCCTGAGCTGGGAACCGGCTTTGACTCCGGGGCGCTAGGGCGGAGCGAAGCAAATGGCCGATTTATATAGGGGGAGCCGCGGCGCAGCGGCCGGCGTCGGGGGCGGGCCGGGGCGGGCGCCGAGCCCCGGCGCGCAGGGCGGCAGAGCCGCTGAGTGGCTGAACGCGCAGGGAGCGGAGCCGCGGAGGTTCCCGCCCTCCGCGCTGCCCGGGCTCGCCCGCAGCACCTGACTAGGCAGGAGGGAGGGGCGGCCCCAGGGAATCCCCAGGGCTCAGGCACTGGACCCTGAGAGAGAAGCCTGGGAGTGGGGAAGAAGGGTGAGGTCACGGCGTGGCTGGACAAAAAACCCTGCAGCAGGGCCGGGACTAGGGGGAGGCAAAAACAAAAACTCGGTAATCAGATAAATAATATTGAATGCAATATTTTTAAAAATTCGTATACGCAAACTACAGCCTGCTGGCCAGTTGCTTGCTTTTTTGTAAGTAAAATTTAAATGGAGTCCCAGGGCCGGGATTAAGGTGAGGCAAGTGAGGCAAGGGGATGCAAGTGCAGGATGGGATCCTGTGTTGATTTTAATTTTTGATCATTTGTTTATCATGGATTTTTGCATTACTTTTGATTTTTAAAAGTAGTGCCTCACTCTCCTCACCCTAGACCTGGTACTGCCCTGGAGCTTTGCTAGTGAAGCCAGAGGAAATGGGGGAACAGCAGAGCCGGGACACTATCAGCTTGCCCCAGACCCCTGTTTGTAAATACAGTTTAACGAAGATCTTGCTGGGAATTGGCCTAGGAGAGTCCAAAGTGCTGGGCTGGGGGTGGGGAAATGATTTTAGCCAGAAGCCAATAGAGGTTGTACCCAGAAAGTTAAAAGGCTTAAGAAGGTTAAGAATTAGGTTGACGCTTGGCTGCCTGGACCCCAGGAAAAGTGCTCTTGGATCGAGTAGATTTCTGAACTCCAGAAATGTTTAGAGGAATCAATAGAATTAGATTGACAGCCATTGTGTCAATGGACAAGTGCTTATTGAGCCCCTTAATCCTTGCACTGGGTAAGCATTTGCCACATTTGTCTTCAAAAACCTACTTGTTAGTTTGAGTGCACTCCCTCACATTCAGAACAGGAACAGATAGTGTAATTGCAAGTCCCATGTCTAAATAATCGTAACAGTTTATAAAAATAAAGATAATGGTTGAAAACTGCAACTGCAGCTGATCCTTAGGTGCCCAAACTTCGGAATTCCTAAAGGCAAAATGCCAGCAGGCGTTTGCGCGCTGAAGGCATAGTGGCCTTACCCTTCACTTCCCTTTCCTGCCCTCTCCCGCCTTCTCCAGAGCTACCTGTTAAAAGACCTAACTCTAGGGTTCCTCCAGGATTGTCAGGCCCTTTCTCTACAAGTATACTTTGCCATTTGTTAGTCTTCCCAAGAACTCCAGCAATCCAAAGTATGTGCACAAACTGTAGGTGCTCAAAGGAGGATTTTTTTTTTTTTTAAGATGACCAGTAAGGGGATCTTAACCCTTGACTCGGTGGTGTCAGCACCGTGCTCTCCCAGTTGAGCTAACTGGCCATCCCTATATAGGGATCCGAACCCGTGGCCTTGGTGTTATCAGCACCACACTCTCCCAAGTGAGCCACAGGCCGGCTCCCAAAGGAGCATTTTTGAATCCAGCTTTGTTGATCCTGAGGAAATCACTGACCGTGTTAGTGAGAGACTACAATGTTTCTCATTAGCTGACTTTAACAGTGATGCAACTGGATACAGAAATGACCTTGCTATAGTTTCAGAGAATGGTGAAGTATATCCTCTGAAAGTAATAGTCATGTCTCTACTTCCAGTGAGAAGCAACAACTAAAGCAAAATTCTACAGAAGGTTTTATTTGGAAGGAGGTGGTTTTTATAATGCATTTCAAAATAGAGTTCAAGACCTTTCTAGTTTGAACTCTTGATATTCTGATTAATGCATCTTATTCAAATGTTAATTACTCCTTGATACACCTCACTGTCACTCATGTATACCTTTTCTACATGTGACCTTTTACTGGCCACATCTGCTACTCCCTCTGAGCCTACTGTGTCCTATTCAACACTGTATTCTATTGCAGAGCTCTTTTCTATTTCAAGTACTTCCACTTTTACTGTTTTGTCAGATTTCTTTCTCTCTCCCCCAAAAAGATGATCAAATAATTACATAGAATTTGTCGCTTCTCAGTCTTTGGGTGACTAAGTGTAGTTTTAATGAAGATGAAATACAAGATGGGTCATTTAAAAGTAGCTTCATTGTATGACTTGGTATTTTGCTAAATCCACGAGGAGCTGGAGCTCTTCTACTTGCCTGTTACTGTGTACGAGGGTACTTCAATAAGTTTATGGAAAAATAGAATTAAAAGACACCAGCACCTTCCATAAATTTAATAAACCAATGTCTTCAAAGGTCATGAAAGACACAGAAAGACTGAGGAACTGTCACACATTAAAGGAGACTAAGGAGACTTGACAATTTAATGCAACGTGATCCTGGATCGGCTCCTGGACCAGAAAAAGGACATGGGTGCTATTAGTGAAATTTAAGTATCTGTAGATTAGTTAATAGTACCAATACTACTCTTAGTTATGGAGGGTATGTAAGATGCTAACATTTGGAAAAGCTGAATAAGGATATATGTAAATTCATTGTACTATTTTTGCAGCATTTATAAGTCTGAAAGTTAAAAACAAATTTCAAAGAAAAGAAAAAAGAAACCAGCAGCAAGAACCCAGGAAAATAAAGAATATTAATGATGATAATGATAGATGGCTGGCCAATTCATAAAAACGAATTCCTCCAGTGAGACATAGTGGGGTCTCTGTGTTAGTAATTATTGTGTTTCTGGGAGCTATGTAGAATACAAGTATAATAAAGAAAGAGGAATTAAAGCTAAGGCAGTGCCTAGTAATTCTCAAGAAAAAATAAGGAAGAGGATCAGAAATGGTATTTAAGGCTGCAGATATCTATGTAGCAACACCCAGAATATGGGTAATAAAGGGAATATAAAATTTTAATACAAGCAGGAAAAAGCCATTTTATAGGTATCGTTCAGACTTGGTAGGATGGGACTTCTGACTGGCCCTTGGAAAAGGAAAGGTAAACGTGGTTCAGAGTGATACCACATAGGAGGAGAGGAGAGCAGTAACATATCAAGAAGGTATAAGTAGTAATTCATTGGCTGGAGGGCAGAAAGCATTCAGTGAGAATGAAAGGGAGAAATGAAAGTGATTGTAATTGTGGAAGTATACAAGAGACTAATTAGATAAAAGATATGAATAGTACTTCATAAATCTGTTACATAGGTGAGAAATGGTGATGAGAGACATAGACCATCTGAATGTCTGCTGGAAGTTTCATTATTCTGATAGCAACATATCTGATAAATTCTTGACTCTCTTGCTGACAAGTATAATTCTCATAAGAACGAAGAAGCAATGATATAAATTGCTAAACTGGGCTTAATCCTGACAATAGGCTGGCCAGTTGGCTCAGATGGTTAGAACGCAGCCTTGTAACACCAAGGTCAAGAGTTTGGTTCCCTGAACCAGCCAGCCAGAAAAAAAAAAAAAAAAATCCTGACGTAAATAAGGAAGATCTGGAGTCTTGGTGAAAGTGACCATGTGACCATGCCATCTGGATCTGTTAAGCAAAAGAATGCTGGGCATGGCCACACAGCTGAACTAACCTCTGTGTGTGTGTGTAATGTAGACTTTAAAAGCATCAGAGAAAAGATAAGTACGATCTCCTGACAAAATACCAAAAAAAGAAAGATAGCTCAAGAGGCAGAGGGATCCAAAAACAAAATTTAGAACTGTACAATTTGTAAAAATTCCAATGAGAAATTAAAAAAGGGAGGGATATCTAATAAATTACAGTGTCCTTATAGATTAAAAGTACATGCATAGATGATAGAAGGAGGGGCTAGGCTTCCAAGGACAAAGACCAAAGAGTATCACAAACCTCTAGGAACTGAGTCATAAGGGCTAAATTCCAGAATAAACCCAGGCTTATAAAATGGGAAGAACCACAATAAATGGTTCTAATGATCTATTTACTGCAAGACATTTAAGGATGAGGAGATAGAGCTTAACAGTAGCATGTGTGAAAAGGAGAACTGGGGGTCTTAGTTGACTGAATTGGCAATGCCAAAAAATGCTAATGAGTCTTGAGTTGACTAAGAGAATGGTAGTGAACAGATCAGGAGGACTTTCAGTCCCACATGGGTCTCTGCTGACCAGCTCATAGAGTTTTACGTTCAATTCTGGATGCCACATTTAACAACCTGGAACATATTTAAAGACGGCATCAGGAAACTGAAGTGTCTGTAAATTGTGTCATATGAGAAATGGCTGAGTGAATGAGAGACATTTAACTAGGAAAGAGCTTTGGGTGAAGGAGGGACATCATAACTCTTCATAATGGAAGTACTGTCAGGAAAAAGTTAGACGTTCTATATGGAATTAACACCAGCTGGTAGAAGTTTCATGAAAGTAGACTTCAGCTCAACAAGAAATTATGTCCTAAAGTATGAGCTACTTAGAGGTGGCATGGGTTGCTCTATGAGGTGGTGAACTTTTTGTTACTGGAAATGCTAAAATTTGAGGCAGAATAGCCACTTGTGTTAGGGACACTGTAGAGGTGATTGCTGTGTTGTTTGGGGAGAGAGTTCTACACCCCTTCCAATTCTAAGATTCTATGACTCTATACTTTTGTATCTAAATGAATGAGTGGATTTGAGCAACTGGGTTTGGGAATCTGGGGCAAAATAGGAAGAGAGAGGTAATTTTAGCCTAGTGGTTAAGAGGGTGGGCTCTGGAGCCAGGCTGCTTGAATTCAAATAGTGGCTCTGCTACTTGCTAGCTGTCAGGCCTTGGGTAAGTTGCTCAATCTCTCCAAACTTCAATTTCTTCAGATGTAAAATGGAAATGATAGTAGCACCTATACCTCAAAGGACTGTACGGACAAGTAAATGAGATAATGTATGCATAAAACAGAGTCTGGTACCTAGTAAGCATTTAATACATATTACATTTTACTAATTTTAAGAAAAATACTAACTTCAGTTGACCAACTCTGGATTTTAGTGAACAGTTCACTCCAACCCTGCTTAAGTATGGTGGTAATCCAGTTCTCCATCCCAGGTAAGGACCCTACTTATAATTTGGTAACCATGTCAGAGACCACATAAGCAGGATTTGAGTCTTTAAGAGGCACCCAGAAAGAGCATTCTCAGTTTTCAGACCTGGCTTACCTTTCCAGTATGGAAGACTGGAATGTCACAGCTGTGTTTGCCCTGTAATTACTGAGGAGGAAACAATGCTCATCGTTTGTGGGCCAGTCTTCCTGTATCCAGTCTCTTACTGCTTCAGCTTCTGGAACAATCTTGCTCATGTCCAGTTTTCATCACATCACCTAGTTGCTTAAGAAACTAGTGACTCCACTTTGCTGATTGGATCAAACCTAAACTTCTCAGCTTAGCATTTGAAGTCCCTTTTTCTTTTTCTTTCTCTCCAATGCTTGGAAGTATTTTATTTCTGGCAGGCTTAGAAAGCAGTTGATGGATTTCAGCCCTGGGGTAACTGCTTAAGACAAAACAGTCTTATTGGGGTATAATTGTCATGCAATAAAACTGTACATATTTAAAGTGTACAATTTGGTAAGTTTCTATGTATGTATACACTTGTGAAACATCACCATAATTAAGATACTGATCATATCCATCACCACCCAAAATTTTCTCATGCCCCTTTGTAATCCCACCAGCCCCCAAGCACACACTGATATACTTGCTGTCACCATAGATTAGTTTACATTTCCTAGAATTTCATATAAATGGAATCATATAGTATATATATTTTTTATTTTTGGTCTAGCTTCTCTCACTTGGCATATTTTTTAAAATTATTTTATTTTAATTGTACATATTTATGGGGTACAAGTTGATGTTTTGATATATAAATGTTATGTGATGATCGGATCAGGGTGGTTAATGTAACCATAACCTCATGAATTTATCATTTCTTGTGGTGAGAACATTCAAGAGCCTCTTCTCTAGCTATTGTGTAATATATAGAACTTAACTGTTAACCATAGTCACCCTACTGTGCCATAGAACACCAGAACTTATTCCTCCTATCCAATTGTGATTTTGGATCCGTTTGCCAACCTCTCCACATATTATTTTTTGAGATTTATCCATGTTGTTTTGTGTATCAGTAGTTAATTAGTTTCCATTGCTAGGTAGTATTCCATTATATGGACAGGCCACATTTTGTTTATCTGTTCATCAGCTGATGGACATTTGGGTCATTTATACTTTTTGCCTGTTATGAATGATGCTGCTATAAATATGCCTATACAAGTTTTTGTGTGGACATATGTTTTCATTTCAAGCATATATACCTAGAAGTGGAATTGCTGGGTTGTGTGGTAACTCTATGTTGAGCCATTTGAGGAACTGCCAAGTTTTTTTCCAGAGTGATTGTACCATTTTACATTCCAAACAGCAGGGTGGGAGAGTTCCAGTTTCTCCATATCTTGAGGCCTATCTTTAGCCACCATCTCCTCAATGTTCTTTCTTTTTTTTTTTTTTTTTCAAAAATATGACCAGTAAGGGGATCTCAACCCCTGACTTGGTGTTGTCAGCACCACGCTCAGCCAGTGAGCGAACCGGCCATCCCTATATAGGATCTGAACCTGTGGCCTTGGTGTTATCAGCACCGCACTCTCCCGAGTGAGCCACAGGCTGGCCCCTCTCAATGTTATTTCTTGTTGCTTCCCCCTCCCCCAGGAGTTTCTTCTCATCCACTCCTTTGGTGGTCTCATTCAGCCCCTTGGCTTTAGTCACTGTCTATCTGCTGATGACACCCAAATTTCTACCTCCAGCCATCACTCTTCCCTGAACTCCAGACTTGCCCCTGTTATCTTGAAATAATTATCAATAGCGTTCTGGTGTATTACTTTCCTATTGCTGCTCTAACAAGTTACCAAAAACTCAGTGGCTTAAACAACACAAATTTATTATCTTACAGTTCTGTTTGTCCCAAGTCTGACGTGGTCCCACTGGGCTGAAATCAATGTGTCAGCAGGGCTACGTTCCTTTCTGGAGGCTCTAGGGGAAAATCTGCTTCCCTGCTCATTCAGGTTATTGGTTGAATTCAGTTCCTTGTGGTTGTAGGACTGAGGTCCCCATTTCGTTGCTGGCTGTCAACTGAGGGTCATTCTCAGCTTCTAGAGGCCACCCACGCCTTGGCTCCTGGGCACCTTTGTTTTCAAAGCCAGCAACGGTGAGATGAGTCCTTCTCATGCCTCATTTCTCCTGCCTCTTCTTTCATCCTGCATCTCTCTGACCCACTCTTCTACTTTCCTCTTCCTCTTCCACTTTTGAGGACTCCTGGCATTAGATTGGGTCTACCTGGATAATCCAGGATAATCTCTTCATCTGAATGTCTGTAATCACATCTGCAAAATTTCTTTTGTCATGTAAGATAACATATTCACAGGTTCTGGGGATTAGGGTGTGGATACCTCTGGGGGGCTGTTATTCTACTTACCACAACTGGTTTGGACAATTACAGGGACAGCCTATGCTTCCACCAACTGTCTACTTGACTTCTCTACTTGGATGTCTCATGGGCATTTCAAATTTGACATCCTAAAATAGAACTTTTAATTCCTTCCCCACCAAAACTCTCACCCTCCCCAGTCTCCCACACATCAGTAAATGGCAACATCATCTACCTTGTTACTCAAGTCAACAGCCAAAAACCTAGGTGCCATCCTTGATTCCTTCCTTTTACTCCCTACATTCTCAAATCCTGCTGAGTCCACCTCCAAAATATGTCTTGAACTCATTTACTTCCCTCCATCTTTTTTGACACCATTCTAGTTCAAGCCACCATTTCTTGCTTGGACTTTTGTAATCACCTCTTAACTGGTCTTCCCACTCACAGCTTTGCTTACCTCCAATCCATTTCCCACACAGCAACCAGAGTAATCTTTTAACAATGAAAATCAGATCATATCGCTTTTTTGCTTAAAGACTTCAATGATTTCCCACTGCATTTAGAATAAAATCTAACTTCTTGCTCTGGCCCATGTGGCCACATAAGACTGGCTCTCTATCCAACCTCATTTCATACCACTCTCTCACTTGCTCACCACACTCTGGCCTCTTTTCTCTCCAGTAAACCTTTTCCTACAACTGGAGTTGTGCACCTGTTCTTTCCTTTGCCAGGAATGTTCTTCTCCCTAGTTCTTTGCATGGTTGGCTCACTCTCATCCCTCAGGTCTCATCGCAAATGTCATCTCTCAGAGTGGTCTTCCCTGGTTCCCTGATTTAAAATATTTCCCTCTCCCACACATAATTCTCTAGTAAATCACCCTGTTTATGCCTCTCATAGCATTACAATCTATAATTACCTAACTTATTGATTAGTTTACTTGTTTATTGATACCACCGTCACTAGAATGTAAGCTCCATGGGGGTGAGGACCTCAGCTGCCTTTAGTCCCGCTGTGTCCATAGTGCCTAGCTGTTGGTGAATAAATGCATGAGGCCAGTCTTCTCACTCTATACCTACCCCCTTTTGCTTGCTTCCATCTCTTTGACACTGCATATGCCCTGCCTTCAACCTGCAGTGCCTTCCTACCTATTTCTGACCAATGAATATCACTTCACCTCCTTCAAAACTTAGTTCAAGACTCATTACCTCCAAAACCCCTGCTCATTACTAGCCCATTTTCTTGCGATGATCCCTTTAATTATTCGTTCATTCACTATGTATTGAGCTCCTTGCAACAGTTGATACTACATTATCATGCCTTTGCTTGTATTTGCTTTGTAATCATAGTTATTTTATGTAGGTAGGTATGTTTCATTCCTTAAGACTGTAAATTGCTCCTGGGTCAATACTGTGTCACACTTCTTTATAATCCTCCCCAAGTTCTTAGCCCAGTGTCATGCACACTGCCAGCCATAAAGCAGAAAGGCAGAACACTTCTTTCATACCTCCCAGAAAGTGAAAGTAGCTGGGTGTTCATTTTAGGAGCAAAATTAGAGTTTTAAAGAATTGTTCTGAAATTAGAAAAATGAGGCATATTCTTTCCCCCATTTTATTGAAAAAAATCAAAACTGCAACTCAGAAAACATTCCTTTGTGTGGCAGTAGCAAGAGCTTAGCTATTTCATAATACTTGTAGAAGAATACACAGAAGATATTACTGTGATGTAAATAACCTGAGGTTAGGATTCTGGACTTAGTTTTTTTTAAAAAGGGTAAAAAAATGTTTGCAGCTTACAGAACTTTTTGAAAAGTTGTCCACTTCAAGGAAAATAAAGAGTAACAAACATGAACTATTCACTCTGTGTAAAGAATTTGCCACCCTCCAAACTCTTAACAGATTGGGCTACAGATGAGATTTTCATGTGTGTGTTAACTTTCATTCCCCATAACAGTTTGCCACAGCAGTTGGAAAAATGAGTTATTTTGGTATATTTAAATAGGACAAGGTTCTGAGAGTTTAAAGTTTTGGCCAGTATATATTTAACCATAGTTTTATAGCTCACACTAGTAATAAATGACCAACACATCATTTTTCTTTGGAAAATAATAGGAAAAAATACTTTCAACGTACTCGTACTAAAAACCTGTGTGTGAGAGAGTGTATATGTGTGTATGACTTAACAACTTAATGTTAGATATTAATTTTTTTTAATTTTTAATTTTTATTGAATCATAATTGATTATACATATTTTTGGGGTTCAACATTGACATATGTTGATCAAATCAATATTATTAGCATATATATTGTTACAAAGCATACTTATGCTTTATGCCCCCTGTCCATCCTCTCCCTATCTTCCTCTCCCTCTCCCCTCCCACCTCTGATAACCCTAGATTTCTTCTCTGCTTCTGAAAGAGTAATGGTTGCTCTGTTGATTTGTTGCCTAGATGATCTGTCCAATGCTGAGAGGTGTGTTCAGGTCCCCCAATATTATCGTAGAGCAGGTGCTTCTTCTGTTGCTCTGGAATGGGCTTTGTGGAGAGAGACATCCTCTTCTTTTCTTTGGTCTTTGTTGGTGACTCTCCTTGTGTCTGTTCCTTCCAGTGGCTGGAGGACCATCTGCGTGGTGGTTGTGGTGTCCAGCCAGTTTCATGGCAGCCATGGTTATTGTGATGGCTGTGGTGGGCCACACACATGGAGGTGATGTTTTTAGCATGCTCCTTGGTGCTGGTGGTGTGCCTGGTTGTGGGGCAGGGTCCGGTCCCCAGATCCATGCCTCAGGTCCCTGCGTGGGCCCCAAGGTGCTGGAGGTGTGCTTGGTTGTGGGGTGGGGGGCGGTCCAGTCCCTGGCTCCATACCTTAGGGCCCTGGGCAGGCCTTGTGGTGCTGGCGGTGTGCCTGGTTATGGAAGGAGGGTCTGGTCCTGGCTCCACACCTCAGGACCCCAGGTGGACCCCCAGGCACTGGCGGTGTGCCTGGGCCAGAACTTATTTTTTGTCTTTTGCTTACCTCTAAAATGGGGGAACTTCCTGTGGGGACCAGTACTTGAGCTGTGTGGTTTAGCTAAATTGCTGCTTTGCTACTGATTCCCCAGGGAAGGCTTTTTGTGCAGCTCAGGTTTTAATGGTGGACTTTATAGGTACTCCCAGCTCACCAGAGACTCAGTGCACCTGGGTTGTGTAGTAACTCTGATCTGGGCCTGAGTCTTTTCATCAAACTGCACCCCATGCAATTCCATATTCTTGACCAGTCCCCTCTGAGTGGTCCTGCGCTGATTGGGGGCAGATCAGCTGTCCTTGCTGTGCCCCAGTGTTCTGCTGGTGGGCCCATCTCCCCCACTGCCCATGCTGCAAACACTTCTCGTGGGATAGACCATGCACTGGTCCCTTGCGATGACTCACCTGCCTCTCAGTGGCTCTTTTTTTTCAGTTGTTGTGGCTCCTTGCTCCTATGTGAGTCCACGGGAACCCTATTAGTGGTCTTGCTGGCCTGGGGGCCACAGAGGCCCTCTTCTCCCTTACCACCTCCAAGCAACTCCATCTGAAGGGCACAGCTGCAGCTTTTTCCCAGCTCCTGCTCCATGCACTCAGCAGCTTCAGCCTTAAAGTGGCCATGGCACGAAATGGTTGGAACAGTTTTTTCTTTCTCTCACCATGGCTTCTCCCTTCTTCATGCTCTCTGTAGGTCTCTCCTCCTCTTCCCCTGAGCTCTAGTGGCCCCAGCTTGGCTGTTGTTCCTTTTTTATAGTTGTAAATTGGTTGATTTGCAGGAGAGGGTGACACTGAGGACTGTCTATTCCACCATCTTGACCAGAAGTCTAATGTGTTTTTAAATGCATGGATAGGCACTATTTGAAAGGTACAGTTATATAAACTTTACATAGAATCCACAAGGTGGGACAATCCTGAAATTTGATTTTTTAAAAATCTAGTACAGGTGATTGGCCTAAAGTGTTTTTATTCAGTTACATTTTTTTTTTTTGGTATGTGTATCAGATGTTTCATTTGATCCTTTCTAGGCCACTGGGACATCTTGTAAGAATAACTTAAGTTCATGAAATAATTTATTTTTAGGGTAGGCTTGCAAAAGCAAGTTCAAAAGGCAGAGCATTCAGGCCACTTGAACTGTACATGACTTCAATCAGAAAACGGTCTTTGGGGGCATAATTAAGCTGTCATGGTAAAAACTACCTTCCTGAAACACAAGATCCTAAGCCTGAGATGCTTCAAATTTCAATAAAGAAGGATGGTTCTACTATGATAGTAATAACTTTTAATGTTAAATGTATTCATTGTTTGTAATGAGGCATAATTTCCACTGTGGTGTGTGCACTCAGAAGTTGGCAAAGGTTATGAATTCAAGAACAATTATACTGGGAAACCTCAGGTCAAAGTGAGCGAAATTAGGCCAGTGTTGGTTCGTGCAAACTTTGCATTAATTGTGAGCAACCCTGACATTGTCACTGAGCTCAGGACGTGGTATCTGCTCAGCCACATGTTGCTTTGAGGGGCCATGGTGATACCCTTTCTTGGTATCGTGTCTCTATTCAGAGTGCAAATCGCACATTTTATTAATGCTAGGCTTTGGTTATAAAATCTGGTAGAATGCCACAGTAGTGTTGGGAAACCAGCTCAGAGCACGTGTTCACAGGGACATGAGTTTGGAGCTCCGAGGTGGTGTACAGCCAAACTGTCTCATTTCCAAGAGCAGCAGACAGGAGTACCCTCTCATCACTCCTCATGTGCACAATTATGCAGCTCCGTTTATCTGTGATTGCAACATGCCTTCAGTCAGTGGACTTCCAGTCCCATTCAGTTTTACAGAGTTGGTTTTTTAGACTTTAGTTTTCCAGTTTTGAAGAACTTCTTTAATTCCCGTAATTCCTGGGGCTTCAAACTCTGGTCCACCCCTGGGGTCAACTTATAGCTCAGAGGAGACACAATGTAACCATTTTGGTAAAGACAGATTCTCTTGCAGAACTCAAAGGTGCTAAACATAACTCCAAAATATGGAACTATCTGTTAAAACAGAAAATGAAAATCATGTTACACTCTTAAACAGAAAACATCAATGTGCCTACAATCAACTTGGATCAGGGTAAACTGAGATAATGGCTATGGACAATACAACATGATAACTCTTTTTGGAATCAAGGAAGATGGCAAAGGGAAAGCTGGCCCAGTGTGGGTTGGGGGAGAGGAACGAGTGACTGAAGGGCATGCCCTGGGGAGGCATTGGTTCTGTATTAATGTGCATGTAGACAATCTGACACTGCCTGTCAATATATGCTGGCCTTGACTGCAATCATTTATACGTCAGCTAGTTAGTCCAGAGTTCTTAAACCCTTTATTTTGGTCATGGAGTTCTTTGGGAATATGATACACATCCGTATACACACACGTGTTTGCGTACAATTTTAGGATGGGGGTTAAATTCCCCTTAGGAATCCATGAACCTCCATATTAGGATCCTCTACACTAAATGCTCAGCTCCTCTAGGATGGGGTATAAGACACCCCACCACTGCACAGGATCCCCTCTCCTCAGGGCTGACAGCCAGCTTGTATTCATGGGCCTTACGCTAGCATCAGTGCTAGAGAGGGTGTTTCCATGCAAACTGTGGGGGTGGGGGTGGGGGTGGGTTGACAAAGGAAGAAGGCAGAATTGGAAAAGGCAGATAGAGACTGGTCACTCCATTCACCTTCAGTAAGTTGGCTGTCACCCCATTCCAGAGCCCCAGTACCCCTTGGGTCTTCACTATCTTCTGGAAGCAGTCCATGGCTCCTGAAAAATGGACATCCACTCCTCCATGGTGGGGAAGATAGGGGCTCTGAGCCTGGCAGGAAACAGAAGGTGGGATGAGGTGATTTAAACACCAGGAAATAAATGTCCTAGTCAGAGTAGCCAGGATCTCAAGTCTGGACTCTGAATGCTATTCCCCTGGCCAAGATGATGGCAAAGAACAGCTACCGCACGGTTCTTTTTGTTTCAGGGGCTTAGAATGAATAGTAACATGTAATAAAATCACGATACCCTGTTCACATATTTGTGGTTTATTTTGCTTGGAAGGAAGCAGACATTTGGGACAGACTCAATTTCATACTTGCATTCACTACCAACCTATGCCCTTTGGACATGATAAACACACTCCCATGCCCTTAACACCCATGCTCCTGCCCTGCTTCTTTGTTTTAAGTGAGCCCTCCCCTGTGAAGCTCCCAAATGTGGGCTGCTCATTTTCCTACAGCACAGATGTCACAGGGCGGAGAGCAGAGTGATGGCATTCTTCTAGCTCCCTGTTGCTATTCTCACACTGACTCCTTAACTCTCAGGCCAAAAGTGCCCATCTGGGGCTCATGTCACTGAACCACACTCCTTGTTCTGCTTTTATCTATTGACCTCCTGGCCACTCTTCCACATTCATTGAAGTCTGTGACACCTGGTGGCTCACCCTCTCCCAGCCTCACCACCATCTTAGGTAATTTGGCATCTATAATGACAACCCATCCCATACCAAGTTTCTGGACCTTGACTTCAGTGATCCTCACCTTTATACCACTTTGACCACCCCCTCCTTCGGCCACCCGATGGACTTCATCACCACCCCCAGAACTATCCTGACCAAACCCCATTATCACCAAAACACTACATCTCTGAAAGTAACTTTTTAATCCTTTAAAAAAGAATTTTATGATCATATGAAATGACTTTTTAATATACCACTTATATATAAAATTGACATAGCTGGCTTTCAGAAATGGTGTTGTTTGCATTGAGCTATGCACATCTAGTTGGGGCTGTATAGCACTCTGTTGCAATGGAACCAAGATTTCCCAGGTGGGAGAGGCAGTACAGTATAGTAGTCAGAAGAGCCTAACTCTGGACTCAGACAAGTAGGCTTCCAGTCCTGGCTTCTTTGCTTACTGGCCATGCGACCCTAGGCAACTTACTTAAAACCCCCTTGAGCCTCAGTGTCCTTATTTAGCAAAAGGGAATAGTAGCTGCTTCATGGGACTGCTGGGAGAATTCAATGAGGCGATGCATGTCAAGCACTTGGTAGTGTCAGGCGCACAGTCAGGATCAATGAACAGGAGCTAGCCTTGCTATTACTATTATGTAGAAAGTCTTCTAAAGATCAAGCAAATCCCCTAGTTTACTTGTTGCTTGTCATGTTCACTTCTGAAGTCTTCTACTTCAGAACTGCTCTGACCACAGTGTCCTCACCCATTGTTTTAGTCCGTTTCGTGTTGCTATAACAGAAATACCTGAGACTGGGTAATTTATAAAGGAAAGAGGTTTATTGGGCTTACGATTCTGGGACAGCTGCATCTGGCATGGACCTCAGACTCCTTCTACTCATGGCGGAAAGTGGCAGGCAGCCAGCGGGTACAAGCAGATCACATGGCGAGAGGAAGCAAGAGACAGAGAGAAGGTGCCAGGGTCTCTTTAAGCAACAAGCTCTTGCGGGAACTTATAGAGCGAGAACTCACTCTTTAATCCCCCCACCTCCAGGGAGAGCATTAATCCATTCATGAGGGATCTGCCCCGTGACTCAATCAGTTTCCAGCATTGCCACATTGGCGATCAAATTTCCACATGAGTTTTGGAGGGGACAACACATCCAAACTCCATCACCCATCCAGCATCCTCACTCCCTCTTCCTATTAGTCATAATCATTCACATCATTGACCACCTAGTCACTTGCCCTCTCTTTTACCTCTAGGCCCCCAGCTCCTTGCTAGTTTCCCATTCCTCCTTTTTCATCCTTGCAGCTCTTTTTTTGCTCCTACTCTCAAAATCCTTGCCCTTTGTCCTTCAGCTCATTCCCCTCTCTGCTCCAAGCTGCTGAAAATGAATCCATAAAGGGACAGATCGGTGCTGCTGGGGTTTCACGGCCTCTAACCTTGGCTGATCCTCAGACTTCAAATCAAGCCTTCAAAGCCTCCTTTCCCATTCCTCACAGGGGCTCTTCCAAACCATACTGCACCCTTTGACGCCCCTTACCCCACACCCATGCCCTCCACTCTAGGCAGGGGACCTGGCCTCCCAGTTCATGGGGAAAACAGAGATTATACAGTACCTTAACTATTGCTGCTCTGCACGCACATCTTTTCTTCCCAGCAGAGCCCTGGATCTCACACCTTTGAACTCCCCTGGCACCTTTCCCAAGAGACCTGTTTTTCCCCTTTAACAAATGAATAAACTCATGTCCCTCCCATTTCAAAAGCAACTCCTTCCTCCAATCCTAACTTTGCCCTTCAGACACTGCCCAATCTCTCATTCCCAAATTAACATACTGTACAATTACCTTGTTTCGGTGTGGAGTTCTAGGAGCTTGGCCACACGTATAGATTTGTGTGACCACCACCACAATCGGGATGTGGAACTCTTCCATCAGCCACCCAAATTCCCATGTGCTGCTCCTTTGTAGTCAAGGCCTCCCCCAACTCTATCCCAGGCCACCTCTGATCTGTTCTCTGTCCTATGGTTTTGCCTTTTAAGAATGTCATATACGTGGAAGTATATAGCATGTAACCTGTTGAGACTGGCTTCTTCCACTCAGCATTATGCCTTTGAGATTCATCCATGTCGTTGTGTCCATCAATAGTTGCTTTCTCTTGGCTATTGTAAAGAGTGCTGCGATGAACATTGGGGAACAGGTATACCTTCGACTTGATGATTTCCATTCCTCTGGGTATATTCCCAACAGTGGAATAGCTGGGTCATATGGCAGATCTATCTACAATTGTTTGAGGAACCTCCATATCATTTTCCATAGAGGCTGCACCATTTTGCAGTCCCACCAACAATGTATGAGAGTTCCTTTTTCTCCGCAACCTCGCCAGCATTTATCGTTCAGGGTCTTTTGGATTTTAGCCATCCTAACTGGGGTTAGATAGTATCTCAATGTGGTTTTGATTTGCATTTCCCGGATGCTGAGTGATGTTGGGCATTTTTTCATATGTCTGTTGGCCATTTGTATATCTTCCTTAGAGAAATGCCTACTTAGCTCTTTTGCCCATTTTTTAATTGGGTTGCTTGTTTTCTTCTTGTAAAGTTGTTTGAGTTCCTTATATATTCTGGATATTAATCCTTTGTCAGATGTATATTTTTGCTGAGTAGTGTTCCATTTTGTGGATATACCACAGTTTATTTATCCATTCACCTGCCGAAGGACATCTCATTCCTTTTGTATTTGTGCTTCTTGAAATAGTCACCTACTCTGGTTGGCTCCCCTTCCCTGCTTCCCACTCATTGCTCTATTCTCTGCAATCTGCCATCTGTCTCTGTTTCTCCACTTAACTGAGTCTGGCTGGGCTTGTATCTTTTCCCTGCTTTTATTTTCTCCAGAGCACTCACTGCCTTTTACTATTTGGTATAATCTACATATTTATTTTTTTATTTGTCTGCTCCTCCCCTGCAAGTAGAATTTCAGCTCTGTGGGAACAGGGATTTTTGATGTTTGGTTCACTACTGTGTCTTCAGTATACTTAATACATAGTCCGTATTCAATGAATATTTGAATAAATGAAATGTATTGAATATAGTGATCTCCTAATTGCCAAATCCAATGACACTTTTTGACCATTTTCTTATTGGATTTTTTGGGAAATATTTGGCACCGATAACCAGCAACTTTTTGTCCTCCTCAATTTATACACCATTTCTAGGAAATTCTGCCATAGATATGGCTTTAAACACCATCTACAAGCAGATGATTCCCAAATCTTTATCTTTGGTCCAGACCTTCCACCTGAGCTGCAAAACCAAGCACCCAGCTGCCTACTGGACATCTCCACCTCAACAGCACAGAAGTACTCAAAACCCGGACCCGTTGTTACCTTTCTCCTTGAGGGTGCCAAATTTATTCTTTCTTTTGTATTTCTTATCTCAGTAAATGGCCCCACCATTTTAACCAGCTGCCACAAGCCAGAAACCTGGATTCTTCATTCAATCACCCTTACTGCCCTTTCCAATCAACCATAAAGTCCTATCTATTTTATCTTCTAAAGAGAATTTCTCAGATCCATCCCTCCTCTACGTTCTCATCGCCATTCCCTGAGTTCATGCTACCATCATCTCACATAGATATTGCTGTGACAGTTTCTTATTGGCCTCCTGGACTCACTCTCGTCCCTTCCAATTCATCCTTCACACTGCAGTCAGAATGCACTACAAAAATTTCATTTTGGACCACTGACTCCTTTGCTGACTTTCTACCACCTATAGAATAAAATCCAGGCTCCTTAGAATAACATAGAAGGCCCTTCATGACAACTTTTCCAGCATTAAAAGTGTCATTTGCCCCAACCATACTGACTGTGCTCCTTAGCTCTTTTCTCATACTCCCATTATCCCCTCTGAAGAATTTTCATTTATTCAAATATTTATTGAGTACCTACTATGTGCCAGACACTTAGGATACAGCAATGAACCAAACAGACAAAAGTCCCTGTTCCCACGGAACTGAAATTCTAGTTGTGGGGAAGGACCAAACAAAAACAAAAAAGAGGTAAATTATACCAAATATTAAAAAGCAGCGCGTGATCTGGTGAAAATAAATGCAGGGGAAAGATGAGTGTCTAGAGAATGTTGAAGTTCTTATTAGAGAGGTCACCAAGAAGATGACCTTCGAGTAAAGATCTGAAGGAAGTGAGTTATACAGATAGCTGCAAAGACCCTGAGGCAGGAGCATGTCTGGGGTGGCAGAGAGCAAAAAGGGGCCAGTGTGGTGGGAATGGAATGAAAAAAATAGAGAGTAATAGGAGATGCCTTCAGAAAAGTAACCAGTGACTAGATCGCTTACAGCCAGTAGGCCACTGTAAGTATTCCCGCTTTTACTGAATGAGATAAGGAGTCACTGGGGGGTTATGAATGAAAGAGTGGCATTGTCTGATTTATATCTTAACAGGATCACTTTGGCTTCTGTGTTGAAAAGGACTGAAGGGTGGAGAGAAGGATAGAAAGATGGAGATTGGTTAGGAGATTACCATAACAATTTAGGCAAGAAATGGTGGTAGCTTGGATAGGGCTGCCAGTGGTGGGGTGATGAGTAGAGGTCAGATTCTGGATATATACTGAAGGTAGAGTCAACAGGATTGGCCGATAGACTGGATGAAGATGTGAGAGGAAGAGTCAAGGATTACTCCAACGTTTCTGGCCTGAGCAACTGGATAGATGGAAGTGCCATTAACTGAGATGGGGACAATTAGGGGAGAGGCACGTTGGGTTTGTTTGTTTGTTTGTTTGTTTTGAGGGCGGGTGGAGATATCAGGAATTCAACTGTGCAATGCCTATTAGACATTTAAATTGAGATGAGGAGGTGGCTACACAAGTCTACAGTTCAGGGCTAGAGATGTAATTTGGGAGGCATCAGCACATAGATAGTATTTAAAGCCAGGAGCCTGGGTGAGATCACATAGGGCTAGAGCCTGGGAATACTACAACATTAAGCGGTCAGGGGAAGAGATAGACCAGCAAAGAAAACTGAGAGGGAGCAGTCAGTGAAGTAGAAGAAAAACCAGGAAGGAGTGGTGTCCAGGAAGCCAAGGGAAGGCAGCATGTCAAGGAGGAGGGAGTGGTGAGCTGCTGATGGCCAAGTAAGATGAGGACTGAGAATTGACTGTTGGATTTAGAGACACGGAGGTCACTGGTCACCAGAAGAAGAGAAGTTTCTATTGAGTGGTGTGGGCAAAAGTCTGACTGGAATGGATTCAAGAGAGAATGGAAGAGAAAGACTGCAGACAGTGAATACAGACAATTCTTTCAAGGAGACCTCTTTCATAACTATACTGTAATCATGTCTGATTTACATGGCTGTTTTTCCCAGTGGGCTCTGTACTCTGTGAAGACTCGGTCTTGTTAATTTCTATCTCTCTGCCTTAACTACGAGCTGACACATGGCTGGTGTTCAATGAATGTTTTGCTGAATGAATTCATAAAATGCTTAATATAGGAGTGAACTGGAATGTTTAAAGCCTTTTGACATACTTTTATGTACAAATTGTAAAAACGGTCGGTTAAGACCTATACAATGTAATATAGAATCTTTTTAGAAAACAAATATCAAAATTCATATTATTTCATTTCTCTCTTCACAATGCTTTGTAGATAGTTCTATTTTTACTAAGATGTAATGGCATAGTACAAAATATCACGCATGTAGTCCGTAGTAATATTGCTACTGCCACTAATAAGAAATAGCTGCTGACATTTATTGACTGCTTAGCTTATGTGCCTGTTACAGTTGAGGAAACTGAGGCTCAGGGACAGATTAAGTGATTTGATCAAGGTCATACAGCTAGTAACTAACACATTTTATTCTATTTTATATTACAGTTAGTTGTTTCATGTCTTTTTCCCTCAGGAAACTGTGAGATTTCTGATGGCTGGGACCATGTTTTACTCAGCTTCTCTCTCCTTCAACCTCCATAAATATGTATAGAATATATGAACAAATTATAATAAGAGTAGTTTGAAAACTCAATTTTAATGATTCAAACCAGGCCTTCTGGACTCTTGACCTTTGTTGTCTCTGACCAAGAAACCTGGCTCTTTCTTGTTCTCCTTCTGATTCCTAGATCTTCTAGGCCCTGATAACCCAGAATATCCAAATCACAGACTCAAATCTGAGCAGGACCTTAAGATCTTATAGCCCAATTACTTCATTTTGCAGGTGAAAACCTAAGACCTTGAGAGGAGGAGGACTTAACTGAAGCCCCCAGCTAGTGTGTGGCAGAGGCAGGACTAGAAGCCAGATGCTCTGCCTCCTGGTCCTCTGCAATCTGCACTCCAGGGTCCTGCCTCCCAGTGACTCCTTGACTTTGGCCTCTAGGCTCCAAGGATTAAAATCACAACTTTTGCTGCACCTGACAGCTACCTACCTCATGCCCTTGCAGGACACCCTGTCCCACTACTTGTTGTTGCACAGCCCTGGCAATGATGTTGTCACCTTGCCCAGGTTAGACTTTAGCTTCTCTCATGACCCCCCCATGATGAGGACATTCAATAAACCATACAGTAAAATGGCACTAATTTCAATTAGTGGGTATGTGTAGGGGGGAGTTGGTCTAAATTAGTGAAGTCTGAATTATGAAATTTTGGAAAGACATTCCATTTTATTACATGTGAGTGAAACTAGATTAACAAAGGGCAACCTGGCGGAGAAACTTTTCAGGCCCTACTTTCATGCATAGTTGAGTGGTTTGTGGAAGCCTAAGCAGAGCACAAATGTTCTGCATGTGAACTTTAGCATCACACAGACCTGGATTTAAATCCTATATGATCATAAGCAGGTTCCTTCACTCTTTTGAGCTTCATTTCCTCATTTCAAAAATGGGGATGATAATACCTATCTCTTGGAGTTGCTATGAAAATCAAATGAGACAATGAAGAGTGCCAGGAACATTGTAAGTGCTCAATATGTTAACCATGATTATTAGTAAATAGATATTTCAGCAGGCTTTAAAAGAAGCTTTTTATTATTATTTTTTGCTGCTGGCCAGCACAGGGACCCAAACCCATGACCTTGGTGTTAAGGCTGTGCTCTAACCAACTGAGCTAATCTGCCAGCCCTAAACAGTTTTTTTCTTTTTGGCGGCTGGCTGGTTTGAGGATCCAAACCCTTGACCTTGGTGTTATAACACTGCTCATTAACCAACAGAGCTAACCAGTCAGCCCCTTAAAAGCAGCTTATTTAGTAAAGAGTTTATTTAAATATCTCCATAATCATGCTGTTTATATGATTAATTTGCTTACTAAGCCCTGAGTTACTGGAATTTTAAGTTAGTGGAATGCAAATTAATGAGGTTTCACAATTCTTTATATTATATTAGTGATTGTTGTATCTTTCCTCATTAGTCCGGCTTGAAAGATCAGTGTTTATGCTTTAAAAATATAGAGTTCTCCATCAAGGTGAAGGGTAAAACGTTTGGGTTGGGCCTTCCCCTTTGAGGTGCAGTAACAAGCAAACAGACCGGAGTATGAGAAACAGAACATGAAATGGACAAGCTCAGTCTCCCACCTGAAGTTACAGTAGCCAAAGTGGTTAGGAATCTTTGGGGAATGTCTTACTTTAAAGTGTTTACTTAGCACTGTTCACACTCGGCCTTTCCTTCTTCCCCTATTGGTAAAGAATTGTTGCCAAACAGATATTAAGCCTCCTTTCCCCTTAGAATCTGCCTAATCACAAGACTTCAAGTTCTTCCTGCTACTATAAGACTGAAATGTTGAAAAGAGGAAATATTTCCTGTTCATGCAGGAAAGTAACCTTCTTATTCTGCTATGAAATATTATTGATTTATCTTCCACTGGTTTCTGGTAAGAACAGCAGAAAGCCCAAAGTCATGAGTTGAGGTGATCATTCTGCATCCTGGTGCCCCCACCACAACTAAAACAAAGGGACACTAACTAAGTTACATGAGTTATATAACAGGTCAATCATAATCAACTTGTGATAAATCAAGAGCCATTTACATTCAGTCTTCGCACCTTAACAGTCTTCCAAACTTCTTCACTTCACTCCACCCCCACTGCCAAGCCACCACTGTCGCTCACGTGGACCATCACAGCAGCTCCTTGGTGGTCTCCTTGCCTTCCCCGTCTATAGACACTTCTTGACAGTGATTTTTAAAAATCAGATCCTTGTACTCAGCTGCTTAAAAGATTTTAATGGCTTTACTACATACCTAGAATAAAATCTAAATTTCTTACTGGAGCCTACAAGTCAAAGTGGTAATATGGTAGTAAATGTTTAACAACTGGTTCTCTGGGGAGGAGGTAGGAAGCTCTGAGTTGTAGCATTTGCCCATTTCAATGGTGTAAATACTCCCACGGTGGCTGATTCCAGGCTACTAAATGTGAGGTCGATCAGCTCCCCAAATTTCCTGAAATTTAACAGTCAGCCCCCATAAGCCAGTAGGATCTGGCTCCAGCACACCACTTGTAGGCCACAAGCCCTACGTGATCTGCCCTGCCCATCTTTTCAACTTTATCTTGTGTCACTCTTTTGCTCACTGCAGCTGCACCGGCCTTCCTTCTGTTCTTTCTGCCTGATGATTTCCAAATTTCTGTTTCCAGCTTCTCTCTTTCCTCTGAGCCACAGGCTCATGTAACCAACTACCTACTTAACATCTTCACTCAGCAGTCTAATAAACATCTCCAACTTTATATGTCCCAACCAGAACTCTTGACTTTACTCCACTCCAATCCTGACTGTCCTCTAGTTTTCCTCATGTCAATAAATGGCACTGCCACCGGCCCATGTGCTCAGGCCAAAAACCTGAGTCACCCTTAAAGCTTCTTCGTCTCTCACCTCTTTATTTTCTAATCCATCACCAGCCAAGTTCCGGTGACTGCAAGCATGTTGCAAATCTGTCTATTTTTCTTTCATTACACTGTCGTCATCCTAGCCCAAGCCACCATCACCTCTCACCTCCACTACTACAACTGCCCCTAGCTGGTCTATCTGCTCTTATTCCCCATAGAGCAGTCATGGTGATCTCCCTTGACTTCAGCTCTTCAGTGGGTCCCCACTGTCATCAGGATAAAGTCCAGATTCTTTATTCTGGCTTACCAGGCCCTTCATGATCTGGCCTCTGACCTCTTGCTACCTCCTGCATTATATTCTAAGCTTCAGATACTTTTCACTTCCACTGACAGTACCTTGCATCATCTCTCGAATGAGAGCCACGGTTTCCTTACCCATCCCTCGACTGCCAGTCTCTTTCTCCAATTCATCCTCCACATTGCAGCCAGGTGTGCTTCCAAACTCATCAGATGCTGCTATTGCTTTGCTCAGAGGCCTTCAACAGTTCCCGATTTTCCCAAGAAAAACTTTGAGAAGAAAAGTTTTCCAAAGATATTTTCTAAACAATAATTTAACAGAATTTAAAACCCTTTATAATTTGACCCCCACCTGTTTTCCCAGTATCACTTCCCACTACCACCCTGTGATGATAAATTCCATGATATTTGGTCAAATATCCACCTAGATGTTGCTGGGAAGGTATTGTTTAGATGAGTTTAATATTTAAATCAGTAGACTTTGAATAATACAAATTACTCTCCATAATGTGGGTGATGGTTAGAGTGTGGCCTTATAACATCAAGGTCACGGGTTTGGATCCCCAAACCGGCCAGCCACCAAGAAACAAAAACAAAAACAAAAAACATAATGTGGGTGAGCCTCAACCAATCAGTCGAAGGCCTTAAAAGAAAAAAAGACTGAGGTCCCCGAGGAAGAGGGAATTCTGCTAGCAAACGGCCTTTGGACTTGAACTGCAACATTAACTCTTCCCTGGGTCTTCGGCCTGCCAGCCCCTCTGTAGATTTCAAACATGCCATTCCCCAAGATCACATAAGCCAATTCCTTAAAATAAATCTCTCTCAGTCTATACACACAAACACACACATACACACTATGGATTCTGTTTCTCTGGAGAATCCTGAGCGACACACACTCCCATCCCAGGAACCCTACATCTAGTCACACTTATCTCCTGAACACTACAAATACTCTTTCTGACAGGCAAAGTCCTAGTCACCCAAGCCATCTAATCAGTCAGATGCCACCTCATCTTGAAAGTTTTCCTGATTCCGCAACTGGAACTGCTCGTTCCCTTCCTCTTTCCCTTCTTCTCTCCCTCCCTCCCTTCCTTCTTTTCCTAGACTTTACCTCTCTCTTTTTAAATGTTTTATTGGGGGAAATTTCAAACACATACAGAAGTAGAGAGGCTAGTAGAGCGGACACAAAGCTCCATCACCCATCTCCAACAATTAGCAATACATGGCCAATCTTCTTTCATTCCTACCCCCACAAGACATCATTTCAATTCATCTGAAAGTGTTTAATTATGTTTCTCTAAAATATAATGGCTTATTAAAATATATATATACACATATACACACACACACATATATATATACCAAATTCACATTCACACCTAAAAATTATAATCACTTAGTATCATCATACATCCAGTCGGTGTTCACATTTCCTCAGTTGTCTTATAATTGCTTAGCTTCTTTGTTTGAATCGGAGCCCCCCCGTCCTGTGCTCCGTTCGCTCTTTGATTAGGCCTCTGCTGTGGCACAGGCTACCTTGGATGAGTTCTCTGGGTGCAAGTCTTTGTGCTTTCTCCCAGCCTATAAGTTTATGGGAGCAGGCCTGGGGACGTCCTCACTCTCCTAGCTCTTCAGGGCCTACCACCCTTCGTTGTACATACCAGGCACTCATTAAATGTTGAATCAAATCCCTCTCAATATCAGTGTTACTAGTAGCTTTTCCCAAAGACAGCTGTTTACCTGTGAGCAGGCTCAAGTAATTCACGTGGATGGTCATGAAATAAAGATGTGGCCAAGGCTGACCAAGTGCTAAGTAGCAGGCATTAGGATGAGTGCTTTATATGTACCATCTCATTTAATCCTCATGCAATGGGTGGTATTATCTTATTATCCCTATTTTATGGGTGACAAAATGGAGTATGTGAAAGGATAAACACCAGTCTCCAAAATCACACAACATGAGACAAAGCATCAACTTGAATCTGTGTCTGTTTGACTCAGAGCCAGGCTCTACTAAGCTACACCATCTCCTGATACTCAGGCCTGAAAACACTATCTTAGCTCTTTGCAAACTTGTTAGTACACATCATGGGTAGATGTGGCTGCCACAGCACGTACACCATTGCATTCTTGATGTGAAGACTGGAGCTCGTGGTGTGGTATGAGTGAGTGCCTCTACAGGTGTCATGCCAAATGCACGCCAGACACAACAGCAAGCACATATTGCTGGTTGTCCCTAAAGGACGAAGGAATAGGCTATAATACCAGTGCTTCCCAACCCATTGCTGCATATTAGACTAGCTGCGGAAGCTTTTAAAAACCATCAATGCCTGGGATCCTCCCCTAGAGATTGCAATTTAACTGACCTAGGGCGGGGCCTGGATACCAGCATTTTTTTACCAGCATCCTAGATGACTCTGATGTGCAGCCAGGGTAGAGAACCACTGGGGTAGGCCTTCCACAGAACAAGGCAGCTCAGGGCTCAGACCTGAGTCCATCAGCCTGCTGGGGACATAACAGTGCCTGGGAAAAACACATGGGCCTTGAAGCCAGGCTGCTTGGACTGAGTCCCCGCTTTGCCATTCACTAGTTCTGTGGCCTTCACTAAGAACCTTCCACCTTTCTGAGCCTCAATTTCCTCATCTGTAAAATGGGGTAATAATAACACCTCCCTTACAGAATTGTTGTCAAGATTAAATTATTTATTTATTTGTTTTGGCTGTGGAATTTTATTTAATTGATTTTATATATTTGTGGGTTACAGATTTAAATATCAATACATGTGTACAATATATGATCAAATCAGGATAATTAGTATACTCATGTTTACAAAACATAATCTATTGTGACCCTTAACTAATTTCTTGCTAACTCCTCTCTCCCTCCCCTTTTCCAACCCCTAATAACCACAGTTCTGTTCTTTTTTTTGGGAAGTTCAGTGTATTATTGTGATTGTTTCGTTCCTCCCTCCCTCCCTTCTATTCTTCCTTCCTTCCCTCCATCCCTCCCTCCCTCCCACTTATGAGTGAGGGCATGAGGTATTTCTCTTTCTGTGCCTGGATTATTTCACTTAACATAATTTTCTCTCAGTTCACCTGTGTTGCTGCAAATGGCGGAATTTCATTCTTTTTTATGGCAGAGTAGTATTCCATTGTGCATATATACCACATTTTCCCTAACCACTTGTCTGTCAATGGACATTTAAGTTGATTCCACCTCTTGGCTACTGTAAATAGAGCTGCGATAAACATGGGAGTGCAGGTATCCCTTCAAAATGATGATTTCCATTCCTTTGGGTATATACCCAGCAGTGGGATTGCTGGATCGTGTAGCAGTTCTATCTGTAGTTGTTTGAGAAATCTCCATACTGTTTTCCATAATGGCTACACTAATATACAGTTCCAACAACAGTGTAGAAGATTTCCCCTTTCCCCACATCCTCACCAGCATTTGTTATTCTCTGCCTTTTTGATAATACCCAGTCTAACTGGTGTGAGATGATATTTCAGTGTGGTTTTGATTTGCATTTCCCTGATGCTGAGTGACTCATTTTTTTCACACGTATGTTTGCTGTTTTGTATGTCTTCCTTTAAGAAATGTCTATTCAGGGCCGACCCTGTGGCTCACTCGGGAGAGTGCGGCGCTGGGAGCGCAGCAGCGCTCCCGCCGCGGGTTTGGATCCTATATAGGGATGGCCGGTCGCGGTCACAAAAAAAAAAAAGGACAAAAAAATAAATAAATAAAAAAGAAATGTCTATTCAGCTCCTTTGCCCATTTTAAAATCAGATTTTTTTTTACTGATAAGTTATTTGAGTTCCTTGTATACTCTGGATATTAATACCTTGTTGGATGCATAGTTTGCAAATATTTTCTCCCACTTTGTAGGTTGTCTTTTCGCTATGTTAATTGTTTCTTTTGCTGTGAAGGAGCTTTTTAGTTTGATATAATCCCATTTGTTTATTTTTTCTTTTGTTGCCTGTTCTTTTGGGGTCTTATTCATAAAGTCTTTGCCCAGTCCTACATCCTGAAGCATTTCCCCTACATTTTCTTTTAGTAGTTGTATATAGTTTCAGGTATTATATTTAAGTCTTTAATCCATTTTGAGTTGGTTTGGGGGATTAAATGTTTTAATACATGTAAAGTGCTTAAAACTGTATTGGATGTATAGCAAGCACTAAATAAGTAACCACTATTATTAATGTCATTATTATTAACTAAACTTAAAGAAGAGACAAGTATGCTGAAGGCGAAACCAACCCACTAGACTAGAATGCTAGACTGCCATTTGCCCAAACTGTATCTTACTGGTAAAGAGAAACAAAACATGTCAGGCTGCTAGTCACAAAGACGAGAACTTAAATCTTCCTTCTACACAAACCTGGGCAACTATCCCATAGCTGTCCAGTTCAGACCCACAGCTCCCAGGATGAGCACACTGGATTCTGCAGCGTGGCATCATCTGAAAAAATCTGGGGAGTCAGGCCTGGTTCTGCCACTATCTGTATAACCTTGGCCAAGTCGTTCAGATCCTTGAACTTTAGTTTCCTCACAGGTCAAGTGAGGACATTGAAACTAAATGACCTGGGACAACTTCATATCTCCTATAATCCATGTTGCTGGCCCAATTCCATGCTCCTCCCTGCCTCTAGGACTTCAAACCTGCCATTTCCTCTGCCTCGCTGAGTCTGTCTTATTGATCAGAATAAACATCACTTCCTCAGGGAAGTCTTCTCAGATTCCCAAACTAAGTCAGGGGCCTATTGAACACTTTTGGTCACGCCGTATTTTTCCTTCATGGCACTTAACACAGTTTGTAATGACGTAGTGTATAATTATTTCTTTCACATGTACTCCCCACCCCCACCCCCGCCCCCAACCGCTCCATCTCCCAAACAGTAAATACCATGAGGCCAGGGACCACATCTATCTTTTTGATAGTTTTATCCCCAAAGCTTACCAATATGTCTGGCACACAGTAGGGACTTAATACATATGGAAGGAAAGAGAGAACAAGCTTGCAGTAGATAAAAATGAAGAACAAATATTAAAAACAAAGCATTTGATTGTTTCTGTGATAAACTCCACAAAGGGATTCCAACAGAGGCAACATTTCTTTCTATGAGTACTGAAATAATTAAACAAACAGTAAATAGTAAATAAAATAGTTAAATAGTAAAACACACATACCCTTTGACCAAAGCAATCCTACTTCTAGGAATTTATTTTACAGATATAGTCACACATGTATGAAATGATGTATGCTACAGGGATATTTGTTATAGCATTGTTAGTAAAAGCAATAGACTGGAAATAATCTAAATGTCCACCAACAGGGGACTAGTTAAAGAAATAGTTCATTATACTATGGAATACTATGTCACAGTTAAAAAATATGTGGCAGCTCCATGTGGACAGATATGGTGCCATCTCCAAGCTACATTATTAGGTGAAAAAAACAGGGCACAAAAGAATATCTGTAGTCTGCTGTTAATTATCTAAAAACAAAAAGAACAGAAATGTGCATGTTTATGTGGATCTTTGCATAGACCATCTTTGGAAGATACAGGTAAGAAATTGGTAACAACAGTGTTTTCTCTGGGGAGAACTGGTGGCGAAGAGACAAAGGTTGGGAGACTTATTTTCAATGTAAACTCGTTGCACCTCTTCGATTTTGTATTGTGTGCATATATTACCTACTCAAAAGATAGAATGCTTAATTTTAAAAGAGCAGTAAGGAGAAGAGATCAAAGAAAGAAAAGGAAAAAAATAAGTAAAGAGTGTGCCAGCTGGAGCAAACAGGAGCTCAGAACCTTTCACTTGTCATTTGGAAATGACTTTTCTCATATGCAGATGTGTAGGACACAACCTGAAGACCAAGTTGTCCAATTCCCAAACCATCTAAGGATATATACGCATGGAAGGCAGTTGTGGTAGGAGGCTTTAATTTTTGGCAAATCCCAATGATCAAACAAAAACGACCAATCTTATTGGAGTAAAAGTACCTTTATGTCCTGTGAACCACATGACCCTTGTTTCTCTTGGCATAGCCAGGACCCAAATAGCTGTCCTCATACAGCTGGGACACACCTGGACTCTGAAGTGGGGACGTTCGCAGAAGTGGGTGGAGGCAGCTGCCCCCCAGCATAGCATGCGTACAAGCTACCCTTGATCCCTGCCAGAGGGAATGCTCCTCATTTCAGCAGCAGGCCAGAAGAACAACTAGATGCTCAGAAAGCATGCAACTGCGGAGGGAAGTGAGCAAATGGCAGCAGATTAGTGTTCCGGTGGGACAGAGCACAGAGAAACACTGCCTGCCTGGCCACTGGGGCTGGGGGTGAGGAAGCCAAAAGCACGGCTGGGCCCAACTGGAGAAAGCAATCGAGATGCAAATGAGCAGAGCGTGCTGAAGCCCAGGCCACAAGAGCCACATGCACAACAGTGGCAGCCACCTTTCACAGTGTCACCTTGATGGGGGGGTGGAGACTGGGTAGGAAGGTGTCGGGAAAATATAGGAAAATGGTCAGGGCCCCGCAGATGTTCAGAATCTTGCCAATCATTTGCTGTAAAAATCCATGTGCACCCAGGTGTTCCTTGGCTATTGTCTGATGTAGATGCTCGTCAGCACCCAGGTGTCCTGGGTTATGGATTTAAGTATAAAGGACGAGTGGCTCTAATCCACAGCGCCCCCCACCCCTGGATGCCTCTAGGGGGGAGGGGAGGCTGTTGCTGCCAGGGCCTCTGGGACCCTCCCGGAGGCCCCGCCGCTGCTGCTGGAGGCTGCTATAAGCTGCTGCTGCTGCTGAAGACTGACCTTGCGTCGTCTGCCAATGGCTCCCAGGATCTTTCCCAATTACTTAGCGTGTGTCCTGCGTGTGAGGGGTTTGGTGACCCAGTCTGTACAATGGGTTTGAAGGGTCGGAGCCCTAGCCCTGACAATACAAATGGAAACTTAGTATAACTAAAATAATGAAACATTTTGGCTTTAGTTATGAAATGCCTAGCCATACAATTAGCGTATCTATTGCCTCAACCCAACAACTGGTATAGTTGTGTAACTTTACAGAAGGGTAAAGAAGATTTGGAAGATGACAGTTTTCAGAAGGCTGGGAATATACAGACATGTGCAGTACTTGCACATGGTGGCCTCTCACTAAATGCCTGTTAAACTAACCAAACCAAAGAATAACTCTCCTACCATCCCTGCTCATCATTAGCTATAGAGATTGAGGGTCTATTGAGTTTTGGTGATCCCAGCTCATTTGTGTTTATGGCAATCATAGGAAACAAAGAAACACAGTTGGACTGGCTTATTATAGTTCTAATCAGGCTTTCATTGCTATGCATGGATTCTGAAGAGGTGCTTCAGGAACAATAAAAATAGCACCTCAGCTTTACTGAGAGTATTTACTACGTGCCCGCCTCTGTGTCTGCACTGCCCTAATTCAGTCTTCTCTACAGGCGCAGGAGATTGGCACTCTTCTTATCCCCATGTTTTACAGAGGAGAAAGATGAGGCTCAGAGAGGTCCTGTGGCTTACCCAAGGTCACATGTGAGCAAGGGGAGGGGCTGGGACCCAAGGCCCACACTGTCACCCATCAAGCTAGTCTGACCACTAAATCCTCAGACGAGCACAGCTATCAAAAACAAATCAGTGACAGCTATGTGGAATCAAAGAGGTGGAAATTGGTGCTTTGGTTCCAACGCTAGCTGGGGAAGCCAGTGGAGGGGACAGCAAACCGCAGTCTTCATGTCCTCCTGACAGCAGGGTCTTCGTGTGAATGTTCACAGCGAGTTGTGTCTTTCCTGGTTGACAGCCAGCCTTTTCTGGAACCTTTCTTTCCCCTTCTCCTATCTCTCTCTTCACCCCCACTCTGGGGGAGGGGAGCTCCTATCTTAGCTGCTCAAAGAAGCTGGCTTAGCACAGCGTGGCCATTTTGATTCCCAGACCTTTATCTCTTCAAAGAAATGAGCCAGCTCAGGTCAGGAGAAAAGGGCAGAGTGCTTTTATGCTCAGTGGAATTAGGAAGGCTCCTCCCTCCTTCCTTGACTGCCCTCTAGGGACAGTTTTGTTTCCATGATCAACGACTGCCATCCCTAAAGTATTTAGGGCACTCTACACCTTTTGAAACAACAAAGGAGAGAATTTTACTTTCCCTTCGCGTTAATAGCGATGCTCCAACAAAGCCACCTTGTCAAAAGGATGTCCAGACATCTACCTGGATTCAAACACCATCCTTTTTTCTGACTGCCAAGGCAATGCTACTCATATAGGCAGAAGAAGTTAGTCCCCAAAGGGGCCAGATCTAAAAGTAAGATGACAGCAAGGAGTTGAAATGCAACAAACTAAAGGTAAGGTTCCCATCTTCTCCCACTACCCTGAGATCTCAGACCCAGCAGGTTTGTACTTCTGGACAGGTAAGTCAGCTCTGTTAGGAAAATAAAGTTCTATTCCTACTGAGAATAAATGCCATGTCAACCAAGAAATGCTGAAGTAGGCAGAAAACCTGAAATCCTGTTAGCACCTCCTAGCAGGGGTAATAACAATGTACTCTCCCCTCCTGGGGCTTTCTCCCCATTCCCTTTGAGCAGCTGTGGTCGATGTGTGGTTGGCCAAAGGTCTGATGCTGCTGGATGATCGATGCCTGTGCCTCATTGTTCCTCATTATGATCTGATGGTTTCAAGTCAAAGCTGCGAATACAGCCTTCCAGCCTTCCTTCCGTTGCCAGGCTGCCAAGTCCCAAGACAGCCCAGTTTTCCTAAGATGTTTTTCTCTAACTTGAGTTAACTATTCTCTAGCCAAAGCCAGGCTTGTTATAATCTGAATGTTTGTGTCCCCCTCCCCTGCAATTCAATTGTTGAAATCCTGACCCCCAAGGTGATGGTTTCAACAGGTGTGGCCTTTTGGGAGGTGATTAGGCCATAAAGGCAGAGCCCTCATGAATGAGATTCATGTCCTTATAGAAGAGGCTCCGTAGGGTTCCCTCACCCTTTCCACCATGTGAGGACACAGCAAAAAGGCCACCGACTAGGAGGTGGGCTCTCACCAGACACCATATCTCCCTTGATCTTGGACCTCCCAGCCTCTAGAGCTGTGGGAAATTTCTGTTTATAAGCTACCTAGTTCATGGTATTTTGCTACAGCAGCCTGAATGGATTAAGACAAGGCTGTTGCCTGTCAGTTTCTGAGCCTACACATTATTGTTTTTCTCAACTCCTCTTGCACTGAGGCTGTGAGCTCCTAACCCTCAAAGCTGGGTTTCCCTCTCTACTCCCACACCAAGGGCAAGAAATTGAAGACAAAATTAACTGATTAGCCCCTGCACTCCTGGTGGATAAGGGGAGGGCCTGAGGAAGGAGAGATCTAGGTTCAAGTCCTGGCCCTACCACTTACTAGTCATGTGACTGTTGGGCAAGTGATTTATCCTCCCTGTGCCTCGTTTGTTCATCTATAAAACAGAATAATAATAGTACTTATTTCATAGGGTTGATAAAAAGTATTAAATGGGATAAGAAACTGCCTTGTCCAAATTAAATGACTAGCAAATGGTAGTTATCATATTATTACAATTTCTTAATCCCAGGGAAGGCTTTCCTGTAATTACCTCCCCTGCCATAGTTTGTCCCCATCCTTGGCCTTGACAAAAGCCTCCCCACCAAAGAAGAGCACAGATTTACATACATTCATTTAGATCCGGTCACATTTACTGAAAGCAACCAACCAACCAGTATAAATTGGATGGTGCTATGATTTATCAAGCACTTTCAGGCACCATACAAAGTGGTGGGAGGCTAGAATGAAGCGGGGGTGTAAGTCAAAATGTTGTCAAGATTTTCTTATTCTGTCCTTTCAGCATATTCGCCTATCTTGAAATGTTAACAGCTGTCTGCTGAGAAGCATAGGACCTGACTGCTAGAGGAGGAGATGGAAGATAGTGCTTTCTCCAAGCACAGCACATAGGCAGTTTTAGGCAGGGGACAAGCAGAGGTTTCCTTAGGGCAGCAGGCTGGGGAGGGGGCAGGCTTGGGTGTTCCTACCTTCAGCATGGGCAGGTATAAGCACACAGATTTGGGGCTCACCCAGTGGCAGCTAAGGTTCAATTCTGTACTCACAGTGAGATCTAAGCTGGCCCTGAACTTCATGCATTTTTTAACAAGTATCAAGTGCCTGCTTTGTGAGGCTGCGTGTTGTGGGGATATACAAATGTGTAGGACACATACTTTCCATAAGCAAAGAGCCGGCAATCTAGAAGAAATAAGGGACACAAAAGATTATAATACAAAGAAGCATGTGATATAGACCATAAGAGAGCTACAGCAAGAGTGAGCTGTGGACATTCAGAAGGGGGTGACTACTACTGCTTGGGGAGGTGAGAGAAAACCCCAGGAAGTGGCTTTGATAGGGAAGAACAGCAGAACAATGGTGTTGAGATGGGAAAAGGTGGCGCCTGCAGAGAAGTGCTACAGAAAAGACATTTGTTGGATCAGAGGGCTCATATAGGCTCACAGCATCATTTAAAAGGGGTTATTCACCCACAGAGCTCTGGGATTAACATAACTATGCCCTTGGGAGTAGGGGGTGGGGCAGTGAAAATACAGCATCTGCAATTAGTGATGGAGTACATTGTTAGCTAACTCAGCTTCTCCCGCCCAGAATCCCTTCCAAAATGGTCTGGAGCACCCCCATGGTGGTTATACAAAGACAAAACTCCTGCCTTTATCCATCAAGTTAGGAGAGCTGTTTTGGGAGTGGGAAAAGCCAACTCATTTATCAAACAAAAGCAACAGATACATGCTAGATGAGGTCCAAAGAGACAGCCATCACTGAGGCAATCCTCAGTTGAGCCTTTAAGATGGGGATTGAAGCTCCAGGCAGGGGTAAGGGCATGAACAAAAAGGAACGTGAATACACTTTCAGGGTGTGGGGGAGGGGGACTAAGAAGATCCTTTTGATGGAATCAGAGGCTTGAATAGAGCAGAGGTAATAAAAAGGCATGTTTTGTTTAGCCCGGTCAGTACTTACCCATTTTTATTTGCCAATAGTGAAAAACTGGGAGATTTTACATTAAAACCTGGATTTTAGGCTCCCTTTAAAACTGGGCCTCCATTCTAAATGCCATCCACTCTTTGGAGAAGAGGGGCTGGCTGCAGCCTCCACTGGCTCACTTGATTCCTTTCTGCTGTCCATATTTAAATGCTAATCACATTTTGTGAGCACAGTGAAGTTTAGCTCTCCGGAATGTTTTCCAAAGCCATGATGGCTCAGAATGCATTTGAAAGCTTATTCTTTAGGGGGTGAGTGTATGTTATCTGGGTTTCCTTACATTCTTTTTCATGTTATTTCCAAGTTTCTACAGGCGTTTGATTTTGCAACTCCTGATGTGAAGGCCCTCTGTGTAACAAGGATGGCAAAGTGAGTAACAGAAACATGCCAGGCCAAGGGGCTCAGTCTTTATTCCTTTGAGGCAATAAAGAAGGACACAACATTACAGCTGTGGGTGTAGAAAGAAAAAAAATACAACACAGGCAGATCTCAAAAAATTAGTCTAGCAGAAGCCCATGGGCTGGGCTAGAGGGGACTGAAATGAAATTGACCCTGGAGACAGCTACCTGGATTTATATCCCACCCGGCTCAGTTATTGCATGGGTGAGACCTTTCAGTGTCTCAGTTTTCTCATCTGTAAAATGGGCTTGATAATAACAGCCCCCACCTTAGAGGGTTGTTGTAAGGATTAAATGAGATAATGAACATAAAGCACTTAGCACAGTGCCTGGTACCTATGTTAGTGTTCAATGCGTATGATCATTTTTAGAATTAACCCTGGAGACCAATCAGAGGATTACCGTGCTTAAAAAAAAACAAAAACAAAAACCCCAAACTTTAGACAAATTTAACAGAATTTAATTGAGCAAAAAAATATTTGTGAATGGGACAGCCACCAGAACCACAATAGGTTCAGAGCAACTCTGCTTATAGACAGAAAAAGGAAAGTGACATACAAAAAAATGGGAGTGAGGTACAGAAACAGCTGGATTGGTTTACAGTTGGGTGTTTGCCTTATTTGAACATGGTTTGAACAGTTGGCTGCCTGTAATTGGCTGAGACTCAGCTCCTTGTCACAAGAGTAGATGACAGTCTGTTTACACATCAACTTAGGTTACAGTTCACTATGTCTGAAGAGACCTTTAGGCCAAGCTTAGTTTAACAACTGTCATAGCCTAGGTGTGAGCTGATAATGTCTTAGATTAAGGCAGGGTGCAGTGACAGAAAGAAAGACAGTGTGGGATCATCAAGAATGAAGCAGCAACTGCGCTAAGGTTGTCTGGGTGAGGGGGAGGGGTGAGTCAAAGACAGCTTCTGGATTTCCAGCCTGGGTTAAACAGGCAGTGATGACACTGAAGGGGAAAACTCTGGGAAGACAGTTTTAGAGGAAGAAGTCAGTTTGATATGTATTAAGTTGGAGGTGACAGTGGAGATGTGAGTCAAATGGCAATGTCCAGCAGGCTGTAAGAAATGTGGGACCGGGGCTCAGAAGGGAGGTCTGGGCTGAAGATGCAGATTTGAGCGTGAGAAACCACGAGGGCATGAGTTCCTGAGAGGAAATGAATGAAGCGGCTGTGTCCAGTTCAGAGAGGTGTTAAGCATCTCCGTCAGATTTGGCATCTCTATTTAACCAGGCTGGGGCCTTTGTTTATCCACCCACCATGTGTATTCTGCTCGGTCAGCTGTGCCACTTGTGTACCACCTTTGTCCTTCATCTTACGTGCTTTCAGTTCAAATGCTGACCTGGCCCAATCTTGCTTACCTTGTGAGCTGGGATAGGGTTAAAGTCCACTGGGGTATAAAGCAACAGGCTGACACTTGGTTTTATACTTGATGAAACAGAGACACCTAAAATGGGCTACAGGGGAGGGGGTCAGGCAGAATTGTGAGCGTACCAAGCTCGTGCCTGCTGCCTGCCTCCTGATCCTTTCGGAAGGCCTACCAGATTCCAAGGTTTCCACATTCTCAGCTACTCCCTGGATTTTCAGGGCAGGGTTCCCCAGCCTGCATCCTTCTCTCCACCACAAGCACCTATCCAGAGAACCATGTGTCCTTATTAGGGGCCCACAGTTAATCAGATAAATTAATCCATCAATATTTTACCCTTCCTACTTGTTCTCTCAGTACACTAAGTGCTGCTAGTTTCTTCTGGCCCAGGCTATGGGCAGGTGTATTAGTCCATTTCTGTTGCTTATAACAAAATACTTGGAACTGAGTAATTCATTTAAAAAAACCCCAAAATTTATTGCTTACAGATTCTGAGGCTGGGAAGTCCAAACTCCATCTGGTGGTGGAGACAGCAACCCGGGGGTCTCACATTTCAAAATGGTGGAAGCAGAGAGAGAGATAGTCTCTTCTCTTTCTCTTCTTTTAAAGCACTCAGACCACACCCCTGACCACCAGTTTTAATCCATTCACTACTGCATGGTCCTACAATCCAATCACTTCTTCAAGGCTCCACCTTTCAATTACCATAATAGAATTTTTTTTCCCACCTTAACAGTCACAGTGGGGGCCAAGTTTCTAACACATAAAACTTGGGGGACACAATTCAAGTTTTGGTGAGTTTTGGGACATAGTTCAATCCACTACAGCAGGTGTGGGAGATACAAAGACAAATGGCCAGCCATTCTGTACCTGGAAGGGCTTGAGCTAAATGCACTAAAGTGTGGAGAGGAGGACTTCAGGCAGGGCGGTGTCGGGGTCTGTGAAAGCACAGCATGTGGGGGCATCTCATTCCATTTGTGCACAGGGCTGACCCCCATCCCACCAGAAACCGTTCTATCAAAGCATGCACATGCATAATTTATTTACCTCCCCATTCTCTAGCATGCTAACCAGGAGCCAAGGCAAGAATAATAAAAAGGAATAACATTTGAGTGTAAGCATGGTGAAGGAAGGTCTCAGCTGGTTAAACAAGACTTCTGATTATTGCCATTAATGTTCAGAAGAGTTCCAACCTGAGGTGGCAATAAACAGGTAGTGTGTGATGTGTGTGGAAAAAGCATATTAGGAGAAAAAGACATTCAGACAAAGGGACCAGACTGTATGGGGGCTGAGAACAGTTCCCTGTCCAGCTGGTTATCCAACAGACACCTGCTGTTGATTGGCTTCAGGATGGGCAGTGCAATGAGGAAGCCAATGGAATGCCAATGTTACAATTAAGTGTGCTCAGGTCACAGCAGCCTGGCTGCCCTGCAAAAGTCCCGTAGTACATATTCTGCTGGCAAACCCTGCCTGCTCCCGTGGAGACAGACTGTTATTAAAGCTCTCCCTTCTTGGTCAATTTGGATTGTATACTTTGTAGGAAAAACAACAACAACAACAAATTTAGGGTTAGTCTGTTGTTTTTAGGCCCGTTATCCTCCAAAGTGAAGATGAATTTCAAACAGGGATTCTGAGGTTGTTAACTGGACAAAGATCACTGAGCTGTAGGCTCCAGTACTCTCAGCGTGCTCAGATACTCTCCATTTACTGCAGCGACATCTAACGGCCAGAGAAAGCAATGCCATGTTTGCATTTAAAAGCAGCCCGTGGTTCTGTCTTGGGGGTTATTTTTAAATATAGGGTGGACAAGGTATTGTTATGTTTATTAAACCCTGCAAAATAAGGCTTTGGCCGCAACCCTAAGAATTAACTTCCTATATCTTTGGATGACATTTATGATGCTATTCATAATTAGATACTGACCATATTTTGTGAGACACTGCAATTACCTCTCTGGATTGTTTTTACAACCATCGTCACTTGGCATTTATTTGAAAGCTTCTTCTTGAAGCTCTATGCATGCATTATTTAGAAGGTTTCCAAACAAGGGAAAAGATAATCAGGATTGCCCCCAAATTCCCACTTCTAGTGTATCTTATCTAGTTTATAGTAGATTGTTGTGGTAAGGATATATTCTAGAGTAGAAGATAGTATTGGCTAGATTCTCCCAGAGGTCATTGTTTTAGCTCCCAGGAAGAGATAGGAAAGATAAAGGTTTATGAAGAAGACTGAAACCCCTCAGCCTCACATTTAGATGTCACTGAACTTCATCTAAAACCCTCTCTCAATGACTAGCCCTAACCCCCATGGTCAGTGCCCTGGTTTGGACAGCTAGCTACAAGGAGGAAGCTGAGCTCACCAAACTTGATCTATGCACAAGGAAAAATAAACTATAAGAGGTGGCAGAAAGTGCTAGAGAGATGCCCCTGGTAGTGAGAAAAATTCTTAGGGCTAGGATTAAAAAATAAAAAGCTTGTAGTATATCATACCTCTTTCCTTCTCCACTTCTCTCCAGCTTTTTTGTTTTAAAGAGCAGCTATCCATTTTAGAAAGAGCAGCTATCCCTTTTAGAAAAAGCATACTTGCCATATGAAGAAAACAACTTTCGTAAGCATTGAACCATATGAAATTGCTACTTGAATATGTCAAAAAGGTTGGATATTGGCAATTTCATATGGTTTAGCCTAAAGAAAGAAGATCAAAACTAAAGGAGAGATCTATGAGGGTACTTCAAAAAGTTCATGGAAAAATAAAATTAAAAGATAAGATGAATCTGTCTACAAAATTTTTGAAGTACCCTCATACTGTGTTCCTGAGTAAAAGATGATATATTTTACATAAATTATTCCAAGTTTATAGGTTAATGTAATTCCAGTCATAATCACAAGGTAATTCTAAAGTTCCTTGGGAAGAACAAAGGACAGAATAATCAAGGAGATGTTGAAAAGAAGAGCATGAGGAGGAATATGTCCTACCAGATATTAAAAGGTATTATAAAGCTATCTGAGGGGGGAAAAATTTGTATTATCTTTTAATTCCATTTTTCCATGAACTTTTAGAAGTACCCTTGTAGTAACTGAAATAGAACGGTACTGGCACAAGAACAGATTGATAGATCAATAGAGCAGAATAGACAGCTGAGAGACAGAGACACTAGAGAATACATAACCATTTAGAATGTGGTGAAAGTTGCATCCCAAAGTGGTGGGGAAAAGAAAAATTATTCAAAAAATGGTGACAAACACTTGGTAAACTATTTATTTTAAAATTAGATGGCACATCAGGCACCAGGTAAATTCTAAATGTATTAAGTATAAAAATCATAACAAAGTATTTAAAGAACTTATTAGTGAATAGTCATAGGATTGTGGGATGGGGTAGGCCTTTAAGCAAAAAAGCAACGTTAGAAACCAAAAAAATAGTAATAGATATGATTGCATAAAATGTAAAAAATATGTACACCAAAACAAGAACAACACATAAGCAGCATTAGAAGCCAAATGTCAAACTGGGAAAATATATGCAATCTATGACAAAGGGTTAATATCTTTAATATATAAAGACTTGTTACCAATCAATAGAAAAAGCTGGATATCCTAGAAACATAGGCAAAGAACATATAAATAGAAAATTTGCAAAGAAATACAAAGGGCCAATTGATATATAAAAAATGTGCAGTTTCGCTTATAATCAATGAAGTTCACTAAAACAATGTGATACCATTTTCAGCTATTAGGTTCACAATAATTTAAAAAGTGACAATAATTAATGTTGATGAGAGTTTAGAAGAGAAACCACTCTCCCATTCTGCTCGTACACATGTAAACATGCAACCTTTCTGAAGTGCAAATTTCATTAAGATCTTTAGAATTCTTCATATCTTGTGACCTGTAAGTCAATTTCTAGGAATATAGCTTAAAGGGTATCATCGGTGATGTGAAAAAATACAAAGGTTTTCATTACAATATTATCATACTTAAGAATTAGAAACAGCTTAAATATTCAAAAAAATGAGAAACTGTTAAATATTTCTAGCACATCCATATGGTGGAACGTTACTTGATAATTAAATACTTACTGGCCTGGAACAATACCCATTATATAATAAGCGAAAAAAGCAGGATATGATTTTTATATCCACATAGTGTGAACTCAATTTTGTAAAAAGAAATAACCTTATATATATATTTATACGTTTACATATACATACATACACATATGAACATACATAGAAGAAAAACTATTGATTGTTATAATCCATGGGTGTTAGGCTTATGAGTGATTTTTTATTTTCTTTTTTGTACTTTTCTGTATTTCCCAAATTTCCTTTTTTAAAAAATGTTTTTGAACATTAATAATAATTATATATTTTTTATTTAATTGAAATGTATTGATTGTACATATTTATGGGGTACAGAGTTATATTTCAATACATGTTTAAAATGTGTAGTGATTTAATCGGGGTATTTAGCAAATTCATCATTGTAAAAATTTATTGTTTCTTTGCAATGAGAACATTTAAGCTCTTCTCCTTTAGCCATTTGGTAGCATACAATAAATTATTGTTCCTTATAGATGCCTAGCACTATTGTACACCAATGGAATTTATTTTTCCTATCTAGCTGTAATTTTGTGTCCATTAAACAACTTTTCCCTATTCCCTCTCCCCCCACCCCTTCCCTGCCTCTAGTAACCATAGTTCTACTTTCTACTCCTAAAAGTTTAACTTTATTTATTTATTTAAAGCTCTCATATATGAGTGAGGACATGAGGTATTTCTCTTTTTGTGCCTGGCTTATTTCACGTAACATAATTTTCTCCAAGCTCATATATGCTGCTCCAAATGGCAGAATTTCATTCTTTTTTATGACGGAATAGTATTTCATTGTGTATATATACCATATTTTCTTTATCTAATCATGTGTTAATGGATATTTAGATTGGTTACATAGCTTAGCTATTGTGAGTAGAGCTTCAATAAACATGGGAGTGCAGGTGTCCCTTCAACATGTTGATTTCCGTTCCTTTTTTATTTTAAATTTATTTTTTCCTGAAGCATGATTGATTATACATATTTTTGGGATTTCTTTTCTTTTGGGTATATACCCAGAAGTGGGACTGCTGGATCATATAGTAGTTCTATCTATAGTTGTTGAGAAAACTCCATACTATTTTCCATAATGGCTATACTAATTTACAGTCCCACTAACCATGTATAAGAGTTCCCCTTTCTTCACATCCTCACCAGCATTTGTTATTTTCTGTCTTTGGGACAATAGCCATTCTAACTGGGGTGAGATGTGGTTTTGATTTTTATTTCTCTAATTAGTGATGTTGAACACTTTTTCATATACTCATTGGCCATTTGTATGTCTTATTTTGAGAAATGTCTATTTATCTCCTTTGCCCATTTTTAATTGGATTACTTATTTTTTTCTTATTCAGTTGTTTGAGTTTCTTGTATATTCTGGATATTAATCCCTTGTCAGATGCATAGTTTACACATATTTTCTCCCATTCTGCAGGTTATCTCCTCACTCTGTTGATTGTTTCCTTTGCTGTGCAGAAGATTTTTAGTTTGATATAATCCCATTTGTTTATTTTTGCTTTTGTTGCAGCGCTTTTGAGGTCTCATTCATAACGTCTTTGCTTAGTCCTACCTCCTGAACTGTTTCTCCTATGTTTTTTTCTAGAAGTTTTACAGTTTCAGGTCTTACATTTAAGTCATTAGTCCATTTTGAGTTGATTTTTGTAAATGGTGAGAGGGGTCTAGCTTCATTCTTCTACAGATGGATGTCCAGTTTCCCAGCACCATTTATTGAAGAGACTGTCCTTTCCCCATTGTATGTTCTTGGTGCCTTTGTCAAAGATCAGTTGGCTATAAATATATGGATTAACTTCTGGGTTTTCCTATTCTGTTCCATTGGTCCATGTGTCTGTTTTTATGCCAGTACCATGCTGTTTTGGTTACTATACTTTTGTAGTATAGTTTGAAGTCAGGTAGTGTAATGCTTCTAGCTTTATTCTTTTTGCTCAGGATGGCTTTGGCTACTTGGGGTCTTTTGTGGTTCCATATGAATGTTAGGATTGTTTTTTCTATTTCTGTGAACAATGTCATTGGTATTTTGATAGGGACTGCATTGAATCTATAGATCGCTTTGAGTAGTATGGTTAGTTTGACAATATTAACTTTTCCAATCCATGAACATGAAATGTCTGTCCATTTCTTGGTGTCCTCTTTAACTTCTTTCATCAGTGTTTTGTAGATTTCACTGTAGAGATCTTTTACCTCCTTGGTTAAATTTATTCCTAGATATTTTATTATTTGGTAGCTATTGTAAATGGGCTTACTTTCTTGATTTCTTTTTCTGCTAGCTTGTTGCTGGTGTATAGAAACTCTACTGATTTTTGTATATTGATTTTATATTGTATAACTTTTACTGAATTTGTTTATCAGCTCTAAGCGTTTTTTGGTGGAGTATTTAGGTTTTTCTATATATAAGATCATGTCATCTGCACACAGGGATAATCTGACTTTCACTTTTACAATTTGGATGTCCTTTATTTCTTTCTCTTGTCTAACTGCTCTGGCTAGGTCTTCCTGTACTATGTTAAATTGGAGTGGTGAGCATGGGCATCCTTGTCTTTTTCCTGTTCTAAGAGGAAAAGCTTTCAACTTTTCCCTGTTTAGGATGGTGTTAGCTATGGGTTTGTCATATATGGCCTTTAATGTGTTGAGATACTTTCCTTCTATACATAATTTGGTTAAGAGTTTTTATCATGATGGGATGTTGAATTTTGTCAAATGCTTTTTCTGTGTCTATTGATATAATATGTTTTTTGTCCTTGATTTTGTTGATGTGGTGTATCACATTTATTGACTTGCATATGATGAACAATTCTTGCATTCCTGGGATGGATCCCACCTGATTGTGATGTATGACTTTTTGGATGTGTTGCTGTATTCTGATTGCTAATATTTTGTTGAGGGTTTTTCCATCTATGTACATCAGAGATACTGGCCTGTAGTTTTCTTTCTTTTGTTGTATCTTTGTCTGGTTTTGGTATCAGGGTGATGCTGGTCTCATAGAATGAATTTAGGAGAATACCCTCTGCTTTGACATTTTGGAATAATTTAAGGAGAATTAGTATTAATTCTTCTTTAAAAGTATGGTAGAATTCAGCAGTGAAGCCATCCAATACTGGGCTTTTCTTTGTTGGGAGACTGCTGATTACTAATTCAATGTCATTGCTGGTTATCGGTCTGTTCAGGTTTTTTCTTCTTGGTTCAGTTCTGGTAGGTTGTATGTATCCAGAAATTTATCCATGTCCTCCAGATTTTTGAATTTGTTGAATTTGTTGGTATAGTTGTTCATGATGGTCTCTAATGATTCTTTTTTGTAGTTTTCCATATTTCCCAAATTTTCTACAACCTATGTGCAGTTACTTTTTTTTTTATCGTGGACAAACATACATAAAATTGACCATTTTAACCATTTTTAAGAATGTGTGCATTACTTTTAAAATAAGAAATAATGTTTTTATAAATAATCATGCACTAAGTAGGCTCTAAATTTGCACCTACACTATAGTTATGACAATGTGTCAATTATTTATCTGTTTAGACAAGGACAGCAAAGGAACACAACCCAGACAGATGAAAAATTTCATAGATTAGAGTGGTAGAATGGAGTGTAATTATGACATGTATTTGTCTGAAGGCAGCTTTGATAAGTACATTCAGACTTTTTAGTGCTGAGGTCAGTGATGGCCCAGACCAGCCAAGAATACTATGAAGGGGAAGTTGAAAGGGAAGTGGGGAGCAGGTATTGAAAAAGTAGAGGGACAAGTTAGAAGCTTGTGGAAAAACAAATTCAGCTAGAACTGGTCATTTAAAATGGATTCAACTGTCCCCAACTGTTTCAATACAGTTCTTCAGGAATATATCAATTGTCTAAATCAGGATTTGCCCAGAAGAGGCCAGGGAGCCAGCAAACCTAAGAAAATGGGATTTTCAGGGAGTGAACAGGATTAAGGGAAGGTGAAACACTTCAACCTTGCTTGGATTCTGAGCCTGCCCCTACTATACAGATGTGGCTGTAACCCCCCAACTTTATTTGAACCAGTCTGATTTTTCTTTTATCAAAATTGGCTCATTCTGGGCTAAGACGACTACTCACTTTGGAACTTCTACTAGTCTCTTGCCTCTGTGGTCTGTAGGGAAAATGTGAGTTTTCCCAGGTAACAATTAGGAAGATACACTGCCAATCCCACCAATCCATCACCCTATTTTAAATGCAGTTACTTCTTCAGTGAGGAAGTCAGGGACGATCGGACTCTGGTTAGGAACAGTTCCTGGCTTATTCTAGTCTTCTTTAGTCTGTTTCCTTGAGGTAAAGAGCAGCAAGCAAGGAAAGCAAGAGTACTGTGGGGGCAGCAAGGAGAGGAGGAGTCAGCGGGCTGCATTCTGCATTCTACTACCTCTGGTCTTGGAGGAAGGGGAACCACAAATGATGTGACCAGGAAGACAGAGAAAAAAGAGGGCCTCATCTGGAGGCTTTATAGAAGACCAAAACCAGAGTATGGGGACGAGGAGAAGGCTTGGTCCCCAGCTGATAGCCCTGAGGTTGGCAGCAGAAATGCCTCAGAGTGGGGGTTTGCATAGTATTTGTAGGAGCAGTCATGAGCTCCCTGACATCACTTGGGCTCAGTGTTCTTTGCTATTGTTACACCCATAAACACTTCAAGGCATTTCTCCCTTGCCTCCCCATAACTCCTCACCTGCATCTTTCTCTTCACAGTGTCAAAGGGAAAAGAGAGGGTCTGGGTTACCACAGCAGCCAGACAGACATTGGCAAAGTTCTGAAGGAGAGAGAACCGATCTCGGGGTCCATTCCAGATTTTCTCCAGGTTCATGTAAACTAGAAGGGAGCCAGCAGAGAATGGGAGAGCACCTGTAAAACAAGGGCAGGAAGAGGCTGCTGATATCTTCAGAAAATACTGGCTTGAGGACATAAATGTCTGTGGGGAGTCTGGGGAAAGTAAACAGGAGGGGCTCTGGGCTTGTTGAAATCACTCCAACAGAAGGAGCATGAGGGAACTTTCCCTAGTGATGATAATGTGCTATATTTTGATAGGGGTGGTGTCATTTGTCAAAAGGTTTATGCACTTTACTGTATGTAAATTGTGCTTTAAAAAAAAAAAAAACAAATATTGAACCTTAGTTGATGATACACATGTTGAAGGGTTTAGGGGTAAAGTGTTCCGATATTTGCAACTTACGTTGAAATCATCAAAAAAAAAAATGGACTGATTAATGGCTAGAGGGATGGATAGATATGTGATAAAGCAAAATGCTAATTGTAGCATTTAGATAGTGGGTATATGGCTGTTTACAATAACTTTTCTGGGTGTTTTAAATTTAAAAAAATAAAATGTTGGAAAAAAATTACTCCCATAAAAAAAAAGTTATTGGGCAGCACCTAATCAAGTTTTGGAGTCTAGGAAGGACTAGCCTCTAGCTGAGAAGGAAACATTCTGTGAAAAATGAAAAGCAAGAGAGGTGACCTGAGCTCACCTTTGGTCATATCAAGGCCCAGTGGATGACCTACACTGTGTGGCATCTAAGATAGTGAGCAGGTAATGCAGTAGGTGGCTCTTTCACAAACTTCCAGACACTTTGGGAGCCATCTTCATTTTACAGAGGGGCTAAATTTCTCCCTCAAAATGAGATTTAAGAGAGGGGATAACACAAGTGGGGTTGCTGATCTTTAGAAAAATGTAATATTTATTCATTTTTTTACAGATAGCAAAAAATTATATTTTTGTTATCATAATTTTATATAATATAATAAATAATAATACAGTTGGCCCTCTGTATCTGTGGGTTCCGCATCCGTGGATTCAAACAACCACTGATTAAAAAACAACAAACATAACAATACAACAATAAAAAATAATGCAAATAAAAAATATAATATGACAACTATTTACATAGCATTTCCATTGTATTAGGTATTGTAAGTAATCTAGAGATGATTTAAAGTATATGGGAGAATGTGCGTAGGTTATATGCAAATACTGCACCATTTTGTATCAGGGACTTGAGTATCCTTAAATTTTGGTATCCATGGGGGTCCTGGAACCAATCCCCCACAGATCCTGAGGGATGACTCTGCTTTATTAATGTGATAACTTGATTGATCATAAGATTTTTCTGGATTTTCTTCAAATTCATTTATTAAATCATAAAAATTTATACTTTTAGCAACTTTTTAAAGTGACAATTAAAAGCAACATCAGTCACTCTTGGCAAATGAAAGATCGCAAATAATGTTTGGTATTTAATTTTGAGAAGGCTCTTTTTGTTGATGCAACTGACACTGGAGCTGTTAAGAGTATGAAAACTATAATATTGACTTAATAAATATATATTAAAAATGACTCACCAGCCCTCCATTTACCTTCATTCAGAAAATATTTGGGGAGCTTTTGCTATGTGCTGGGACCTATGCTAGGTGCTGGGAATACTAATAGGAGAAGGCTAGTTCCTGGAGATGCTCACCATCTAGGAGAAGAGACAGCCAAGGAAAACTAATAATTACAGCACCCCTGATATGTGCCATAATAGTGGGGCTATATAAAATGCTTTAGGTACAAGGATCAGAGGGATTAATTTTGCCTGGGGGAATCAGGAAGGACCTGACAGAAGAGGGAACTTCTGAACTGAGTCTTGAGAAATGAGAGGAGTTCATCAGACATTGAGAGCAGAAAGGCAGTGCAGGCAGACGGAACAGCATGAACAAAAGAAGTGGTATTCCCAGGAAATGCAAGTTTTTCTGTATAGCTGGAGCATGAGCACCGGTGGGGGCATGGCAGGAGAGGAGATAGGATGGACTGGCAGGCCAGCTCTGAAGGATGTGGAATGCCATAAGGAATTTTGGCCTTCTGCTGTAGCTCAGGAATCACCAAAGGTTTTTAAGGAGGGCAGTGAAATGAGGGTGATGTAACGATCAAACTGCCTTTAGAAAGATTACTTCAGCCTGGCAGCAGTTCACAGGGCAGACCGGGGCAAGAGAGACCTGAGACTGGAGCAGGTAGGAGCCTGAGTCTGCAGGAGAGTCTGAGAGTCTGAGAGTCTGAGTGGCGAGAGTCTGTGGGAAAGATGATAAGGGCATAAGCTAGGGCAGAAGAAGTGGGGATGAGGAGGGGACAGGCTTGATGGTTAAAAGAGGTCAAATTGATAGGACTTGGTGTCTGAAGCAGGAATGGAGTGAGAGGAGGAGTTGAAGTGATTCCTAGGTTTCTGCTGGCTTGGGCCACTGGGTGAATGGAAGGTGGTCTCATTCATTAGGGAACACAGGAAGAAGAGCACGTTTGAGACTAATGAGCACATTGGGGTTACTCCTGAGTTTGCACCTAGGGAACATCAAGGTGAAGGTGTCCAGTAGCAGGTACTCATACTGCCACTGGGAACTGTTGTAAGTCAGCGGCTAAGAGAGAGGGCTCTGGAGTTATATTGCTAGGTTCTTCCACTTTCTATCTATGTGACCTTGAGCAAGTCAAGTCACTTAGCTCCCTAAGCGTCTATTTCCTCATCTGTAAAATGAGGCTTAAATGAGAAACTGCATGCAAAGCATCTGGCACAGTACCTGGTACACAGTAAGCACCCCCCAAGTTAGCCATTGTTATTAAAGAGATTGAGATGGGGAGTCACAGAGTATGCTGATGCTTGTTCAAGCCACTGGCTTAGATGAGGCCACCTAGAGAGGGTATGGAGGATGAGAAAAAGCTGAAGTGGAGGTAAAAAGAAAGCTGAGGATGAAGTTGGGGGGAGAGCATTATGTAGGAGCTGTCAGTGTCAGATGACCCAGATGGGCCAGAAGAGACAGATAAGAGCTGCCAGAGCCTGGCAGGTTAGCTCAGTTGGTTAGATAGAGCGTGGTGTTATAACACCAAGGTCAAGGGTTCAGATCCCTGTACTGGCTAGCCGCCAAAAAATAAGAGAGCAAGAGATGGGGTCCCAGAAGCCAAGTTTCCAGAAGAACGGGTGATCAGTCTTATCAAATGCTGCACAAATGGTCAAATAAAGGGCAAAATCTACTGGATATGGCAACTGGGGGTTCTTGGGGCCTGTATGTATGCAGCTCTGGCAAAGGTCACAAAGCCCACAGAAGAGACAGTTGCTACCCTCGTTGTGCTCATAGGTATAAGTGTGTGCACTGAAGATCCCTTCCACAGTCAGAGGGCAGTGTTTAGGATTGCTTTCCTACCAGTTTGCACTGAGCCACCTCCACTCTCTGTCCTACTCTTCTCCCAGGGATGTGGCTGGCCAAAGTTTAGGAGTGGGGTTATATGTCTATGGAATAGAATGAAGCTAAGTGGCCCTATATGAACTGTATGAATCCATACAACCTTGAACTCAGAAAACCTGATTTAACTGATCCCAAAGGTATCCAGTACATTTGTATATGTCAAAGAACACAGCCTTTTCTTGACAAGGGGAAAAGTTCCATCTTACCTAAAACAGTGAGGGAAACCCCTCGATAAAGGGCCAGGAACCCTTCTTGTTGATAAATAGTAGAAAAAGCATGGAGGAGCCCCCTGTAAGATGGTTCCAGCATGTTCTGCACAATCAACCGGGTTTTGATGAGGTCTGTAGGATATGTCACAATGGTGGAAACCATGCCTGCGAGACTCCCAGCCATGATGGAGCTCCACTGGGAAATATGACCCAGGTCATCCGTGAACAGCACAACAAACCTGGGAGAAAACAGGGAAAAAGCCCAAAGGAATCAGCTTTAGACTGTGCTCGAGTGCCGTATACTACCTCTCGAAATATTTTCCAGCATTGCGGTACTAAGATTAATGAATAATACATTTAAATTCTACTACCTTCATATAATGCTATTTTGCTATAAGGATGAGATGCACAACCTCCTTATTTATATCTACCCTAAGTCCTTTCTACTTCACTTTAAGCATTTCTCCCTTTTATCTGCATAGCTGGCGACCCTGGCTTCCCTGTGGGGTGTCCATGCACAGAAACTTGGGAAACACCAAACTGGAATGCACTTTTTTGTTGAAACTTAAAAAGGAATGAAATTTCTTGAAATGATGACTGAGCATCCCAGTGATTGAGTTTTAAAAATATATTGGTTTAATAATTACAAGAGAAGATGCTTTGCCTCACTAGTTATCAGAGAAATGACAAATAAAAACAATAACAAGATAGTATTTCTTGCCCAGCAGATTGGCAAAGATGAAAAAGTCTGACACAGTCGTCCCCTATTATCTGCAGTTTCGCTTTCCATGGTTTCAGTTACCTGGGGTCAACTGTGGTCCAAAAATATTAGATGGAAAATTCTAGAAATAAACATTTACATAACTTTTATTACAATATATTGTTATAATTGTTCTATTTTATTATTAGTTATTGTTATCTCTTCCTGTGCCTAATTTATAAATTAAGCTTTATCATAGGTGTGTATATATAGGAAACAACATAGTGTAATATATAGGGTTCAGTACTGAGGTTTGAGACATCCATTGGGGGTCCTGGAATGTATCTCCCAAGGATAAGGGGGACTACTATAATATCAAGTGATGGTGAGGATGTGTGGAAACAGGAACTCTTACCCACTGCTGGGAGAAAAGTAAATTGGTACAGCCACTTTGCACTAACTAGTAAAATTGGAAAAACATCTACCTTTACCCCAGCAATTCTATTTCTAGGTACATACACTAGAGAAACTCTTGCATGTGTACGTACAAAGACATATACGGCATTGTAAGTGTGAAAACTCAAACAACCTAATGTCTATCGGTAGAGGAATGGATAAATTGTGGTATAGTAATACAATGTATACTACATAGTTAAAATAAATGAGCTTAGAACTATGTATGAACACGCATAAATCATAAAAGCCTAATGTTGAATGAAAAAAGCAAGCTGCAGAGCGATCTATAGTGTACGATAACCATCTATATAATTTAGAGACATCCACAAAACAATACCTTTTATTATTCACAGATCGATACAGATACACAGAAGTGTAAAAGTAGACCTCTGAGAAAGTGGAGAGAGGGCAGCACTGGGAATGAGAATGAAGAGGACTTCAGCTTTATCTGTAATGTTTTATTTCTTGTATTTAAAAAAAGATAATTGAAGTATCTTTTATACTAACTACCTCCTACACTGTCAAATTCTGGATGGTGGGTATATGAGTGTTGTTAGAATATTCTCTGTATTTCTCTGTAGTTTTACAATTTTACCAAAAATGGCTTTGGGTAGACCTTTCCAGGTGCAAAATAGAAAGGCTCTCTGTTACAATCCCTCTTTTTGGAAGCAGGGCATCCCCAGTCACGAGGGCCTACCTACTTCAGCAGAAATCGCTATAAGGGGACTTTTATAGGGCACACATATCTTGACCAGGAAGCAAAGGACTTCTAGTCCTTCTTGCTGATGATGAAATCCAAAAGGGCTTGGAAACCAGGAAAAATATTTTCTGCCAGAGAGTGGAGGTAGGGAGAGAGAGAGAGACAGTGAGGAATAAAAAGTGAACACAGCTAGGCTAAAATAAAAGTATTTTGTCTTTTTATTTTATTTTCTTCTTTTTTCTGGTGGATGTGAACCCGTAAACTTGGTGTTTATTTTTTTAAAAATTGATGTTCAATTTATTTAAGTCACAAATTTGAAACCCTAGTTTTTCCTAAAGTTTTAAAGTCTATAACCTAATATTCTTATTCTTTTTTTAAAAATTGTGGTAAAACATATATAAGAATTTCCATCTTAAGCATTTTTAAACATACTATTGCATGGGGTTTACTACATTCACAATGCTGTATAACCACCACCTCTATTTCCAAAACTTTTTCGTCATCCTAAACATTGACTCTGTACCCATTAAGCAATAACCTCTCGTTATCCCCCAACCCGTTTCTAGTAATCTCTAATCTACTTCAGTCTCTGAAAAATTTTTTTCTTAATTGACCCATGATTATCTCTTAAAAACTGACAGCATCCACAGTTCTTTGGCTTTCAAACCTCCAGTGAAGAGGTCTGTTCCTGGTTCCTTCCATTGTCAGCAGGCCAAGGTCCTCTTCATGACAAATAATAGTGGCCATTCAGGTGAAACCATTTAAGGTTGGCTCTTTTGCTCCCAAGTAAACACTCATTGATTACAAACATCCCCTCCAAGCTGTAGGAAAGTTTCATTTTTTCAACCTACCTTAACTGCATCAACTGAAACAGTCATTTGAGTTACCAGTGACTTTTAAAAATGCAGGCAATTAAAGGTGGGCTTCACCAAGGGACCATTTGCCTCAGTTTTCCTGCACTCTTCCTTGTTCCTCCCTCCTCTCTCCCCTGGCCAGTCAAGTTGGAGGGGAACCTTGGGAGCGGCAGAGGAGACAGGGGAAGTGGAAATGCTTAACTGGAGGGGTGGAGGGGAGATGGAACAACCTAGAAGGTGGAGTATGACATGCCAAAAGAGACGCCGTTCATTCTCATTGCTCCACCCTTACTCCCCATCTCATTTGGCCACTTCTAGAGCATTGGTTAATTCATTACCCATTTACTGAACATTACACTGTGCCGGACACTGTGCTAACACTCAGCATAGATCATAAGAGAGTTCAACAGTCCTGACAAGGAAATGACTGACAGGGGCAACTGGAGAGGAAACAGGCCCTTGGCTCAGTGAGTGACTTGATGAACTAGGAAGGGGAACATTAACTTATTATCAGTTTGTTTTATAAAGCAGGGTCTTACTATCAGACAAAATTAAAAAGAACCAAAGGGAGTCCTTTTTTCTCAGACTCCTACCATCTGACAGAGATGAAGACCACCAATCATCCCTCTTAGAATCACAGGGTCAAGGCAGGCAACCTGATAGGCCACCAGTGACATCATTCTGGTCCCTACATCTTAAACTCTTGTCTGATTGGCTGGGGCACCAGTGTACCCGTTTCTGCTCTTCCTCCCACCCACACACATATATTCACAAAAGCTTTTTCCAGTGAGACTGGATAAGCTGGTAAATTGCAGTGACCCCTTCCTTTCAGCCAACACAGATATGACACACCCCAGATATATTTAATTAGAACTGCCAACACTTCAGCCTAACACAGGTTAGCAGCCAGTGCAGCCAAACACAAGCTCAGGAAGTGGTTATACTGTAAGAAATGGTGTTGGCAATGAACAATTTCAGAGCTGCAGGAACTCAAAACAATGTTGATACAGATTGACAAGCAGTTGTGAAGTAAAGTTGCGGGGGAGTGCATATCTTCTACTTGATCCATTTGAAAGCCATCCATTGTGTTAGGTATTATTTATTACAAGAACCTAGCTCACAATAGACTCTACTGAGTGGACTCTTTTGATTGTAAATCCAAGTAAGCAAACATTTCAGCTGTGCAGTGGGGGACAGAGCCCTGGACTGAGCCAGAAGATCTGGCTTCAAGTTTCAGCTTTGCCATTAATTGTTTGTGGACAAGTCGATTAACCACTCCACTCTCTGAACATTGTTTCTTTTTTTAATTTTTATTTTTTATCAATTCATGATGGGACCTCTCTGAGCATTCTGGATGTTTATGATTTGTTCAGACCCATGATCGTGGGCTGTACCATTACCCTCAGCCAAGTGTTTTGTAATTTCACAGTCAGGAAAGAGTAGAAATGAATCAGAACGATGAATCAAGAGTGTCATTTTTATGGAAGGATGGCATCATGATTAATCAACCATTTTGCTTTCTGCCTTGCCATTCACCAAAATACTTCCTTTTAGTTTCCAGAAAGAAAATAATCCTGCAGGGAAAAAATTATTAGCAAATCTAGCCCAGGTAACTATCTTTCTTCCTCTCCCACACATCTCTTCTCTCCTCCCACTATCACCAGCCTATTTCAAGTGCCCTCAGCTGCCTCGTGGACTAGTGCAACAGGTTCCCAACTGGTCCTGTCCCTAGGCATCCTACCCCACCACCATATGACAATCATTCCTATTGAATTGCTTTAATCACAGCACTCGCCCCCACCTCCCACCCCTGCAAAAAACATCTCCACAGCTATCCTTACATACCAAGGAAAGTCCAAACTCCTTAAACCTACCTGCCAAGATCTCATTCCAACCTGCTTTTCTGGACCTATTTCCAGTCATGCTGCATGCCTTCCCACCTTTGTGCTTTTGCTGACATTACCTGTGGTATCTCTGTCCCCATCTTTGTCCAGAAGACTCCTACTCATTCTCCCAATGCCGAACTCAAGTGTCTTTTGTCCTCTGTGAAGTCTTCACACCTTTGCCTCATCCCTCATTGGAAGTGTAAATTTCTATAGCATTTTCTCCATGGCAATCCCATGCTAATTTGGGTGTTATGGTTACAACACGCTAGTCTTATTCATCAATTACTCTTTAAGCTCCTGGGCCACAGGGACCATGCCCCTTTCATCCTTGCATTGTCCCCAGCATAATGCACACAGTGGGTACTCAATGTAGCCTAGCTAAATTAATGTCAAAGGAATACAGAGAGCAAGGCAGCATGATGTCATAGAAACAGTGTGAGATTTGGAGTCAGAAGGCCAGGTGGTGGAGCTCAGCTTTGTCACTGATGAATGGAGTAACCAGTCTAAGCCCAATTCTGTGCATCTGTAAAATGGGTATAATACTTCCTGCCTTCTGGACCTTGGACGACAGGAGGCAGGAGTAAAAAGCTGATGATGTTTATATATAATACCAGGTGGTTAGCAGAAAAGCCACCATACTTAAGCCAGCCTTTGAAGTTCTAAACCCCACCCCTTGGTACACATTCTATGCTATCCAAAGGAAGATTTCCACTCCACTCTGTGGAGAAGAGGGTGAAGTGGGCAGGCTTAAAACTTGGAAGAGAATTCTTTACAGACTGCAGCTCAGATGTTGCTGAGGGCAGGGAAGAGAGCCTTGACAGAAATGCCAAATGACCCCACTCATGATTCCCTCCCCTGACGAAGAGAAGGGAACTCCACCCCGAGGCAGAGGCGAAATGAGTGCTGGCCTAGAGGACTCAGTGATAAGGATGACTCCTTTTGGCTTGTCAGCTGCCAGGGGAACCTTCCAGCTCTGGCCTTCCAAGTAACAGTGTCAAGGCAAAATCCTTTTACTGGTAGCCACCAAGTCTGAACTATATGGTTCAGACCGGCTCTCTCAACTGTGGGCTGTTTGTGCAATTCAGAGCCAAGGCCAGTCTTCAGAGTTGGCACTGTGCCTACCGAATGAGGAACACAAGGACCATCCTCCCGAATACAGAAGCAGCTTCTCTTCCTGAAATGCCATCCCTACCATTTCATTCTTTTAGGCTTTGTTTCCAGCTCAAATGCAAATAGATCTAAGCTCTGAGGAAGCATTAAGAATCATCCAACCTTTTACATCTTGAGATCTTTTCCAAAGGAGCAGCTGCTGATGTGCGAGAAGGTGGAAAAAGCCCAAAGAATGCAGCCAGTGGGCAGCTAGGGGTGGGGTGAAGCAATAGGCTGAGGGGACTGTTTGCACTTTGGGGAGAGGACGCTGCAGCCTCTGTTGGACCCTAAAGTCAAGCCTCATTTAGGTTGGGGGGAAGGGGTAGGTGGGCAGCAATCTGTGGCCATTTCATGGCAGTGGATCGGGCCCTTTCCCCCTGCCAAACTCTTTCTTCTTGGGGCTTTGGTCACACAAACACACTTACGTACACACACCTTCAAACCGGGCCTCTCTCCTCCTAAGCCAGCCAAAGCAAAAATTTCCCAGTTGGTGGACGGCGGGAATGGTCAGGAGTCACCTCTCTGGAGATCTCTTCATTCCTTCCCCCCAAATCTCCTTTTGCTCCATTCCACCTCCACGCCCCGCCCCGTGCAACCCGGTAAGCCTCTCCGGGCCGGGACTGCGTGCCACAAAGCTGCATCTCGCAGGGCAGGGACCCCAAGAGAACGTGAAGAACCTTGGGACTGCGCTCTGGGGTCGCAGATGTGGCCTGCGGGCCCCACTACTCCGAGGGGCTGCCACGTGACCGGAAGGGGCTGTGCCCACCACAAGACCCCGGCTCCCCGGCCCCCCCGCGCCGGCCCGGCTCTTACTTGCGGTAGGCGGCGAGCTGCACGGCGCTGCAGGGGAAGAGGCGCAGGCACGCCACCGCGTTCCCCTTCCACAGGGCCCGGGGCCCCTCGGCCCGCCACACCCGGCGCCCCGTGGCCCACGGCCCCTGGGCGTGGCCGCGCACGACGCCGACCTGGGCCATCACGGTGACGAGCTCCAGGGGCGCGGTGAGGCTGAGGCTCAGCGCCCCCGCCAGCCCAGCGCACAGCAGCCGCTGGCTGCCGGTCAGCCTGCCGTCCCGCCTCCACGTAGCCATCGAGCCCCGGCCCGGCAGCCCGCGTGGCTCGGGCCTGGGGCTCTCGGGCCACCGGCGGAGGGGGCGGGCCAGGCCCCGCCTGGCGTGGGGCGGATCCGCGGGAGAGACGGGAAGCTCTGTCCGCGCCCAGCCCGGAGCCGGCCCCGGGGAACGGGGTGAGGTCGAGGGCCCCGGCCCGGGTCTGAAGCCTCTAGGATTTAATGTCTCTATATGCTCTTCAGCTGGCGGGGCTCGAGTTTCGATTTTCCGTTTAGAAATAGTCACCCTGTTCTCTGAAGGTCTAGCCAGCTAGACTTCTTGTTTCCTAAGTATTCAGCTGTCCCCTTTCCTCTCTTGTTTGCCTCTTCTTTTCACATCCCCCCTCGCCCTCTTCCTGCCCTGGCTCTTTCCTCACCCCCGCTTCCCTCCAACCTCTTTTTTCTGCCCAGAGAAAAAGACTGGAAGGGCTTTACATACATTATCACATATAATCCTCAAAACAGCCCTTAGTAGGTATGTCCTCATTTGGAGAGGCTGTAAGTGTGGTTAGAACCTGGATTCTGGAAGCTGCCTGAGAATCTCGGCTCTGCAGCTTACCAGCTGTGTGGCCTTGGAGAAGTCACTCAACCTCTCTGTGCCTCAGTTGCTTCATCCATAAAATGGAAATTATAGTTTCTTCCTCCTAGGGGTTGTTATAAGGATTGAATGAACAATGACTGGTACAGGTAAGCAGTATATATGTGTTGGTTATGAGTAGATATTATTTTACGGAAGAGGAAACCAAGGCACAGAGAGATTAACTTGCTCAGGTCATAGCTACTACAAAGCAGAGCTAGGATTCAAATCTAGACCAGTTCTGTGCCAACATCCACTGACAGCTACACTACACATCCACTAGAACTACAGAGTGTAACTCCCGTCGGGACATTTTTCAGTGGTTCTGTTAGCTAAGAGGACAACAGAGGCAAAGAAGAGCTAAGAATGACTTGGACAGAATCTCAGAAGGATTTTTGTAAGTCAAAAAAATCCCAAATTTCTGTCTCTCTTTTTTTTTTACAAAGCCGTATCAATAATAATAATTACAAAGAAAGGACAGTCAGCAGTCAGTGTGAGCAAGATGTCCCAGGTACATAGTTGCTTTTAGGCTTGTGTAGTTATTGCTAAATACAAATAAAGGAACCTTTTCACAAAGGCATTGCAGGGTTTCAATTGAGAGAACTTGTTCTGGTTACATAGGCCTTGTTCTGCTCTCAAAAATTGGGAAATGCTTATTTTTCATGTTTTATGAATTCTCCTGTCTTGCTGTAAGCTAATTTCATGGCTGTTGAGAAGTTGGAGAAAGTAGGCCTATGACTCTGAAGACCAAAGGACACCAGACTTCAAAAGGGCTTGAACTGGAATTTGGGGACTACGATAAAGAAACCATCAGGTCCCAGTTCTGTCCTAAAGCACTCTGCTGAATAACAGGACTAGATCCTAAAGCTCTTTCAGGAAGTTCTGCCCTGGGATGGACCGGTTGAGGCCATAACCCCATTGTATGGAGATCAGATCAACTGAGTTGGGTTGTTTTGTTTTGTTTTAAGACAGCTTGTGTGAGAGCTTCACCTGTATCCATCTTGGGAACCGGCTACGCCCTTTTCTTCAGCATTGCCATTCTTTTTGTTTTCAGCACAAATAAGAGTGGGCCAGAGGCAAAAAGAGCTGATTGATTGATTGATTGATTGATTGATTGATTTTATTTATATTAAATATTAGCTCAAAATACACAAATACATGTACACATACAACAAAAAGCAAAAACCTAACCCTCAAACTCCTTTAAATGAAAAATATGTTGATATATAATCTGATTTTGTATTTATATGCCAACTGCAGCCTTATAATTTAGTTTTATCTTTTTACCAGAATGTGAACACATGACATCCTAAAGTTATCTTCATAATTTTATTGCATGTTTTATAGCAAACTTTCTAGAAAAACTTAGTAGATTAGCTTTAAACCAGTAGCTTAGTCTATCTTCAGTCACTGTCCATGGTGAAGGATTTCACCTTCTGGCGGAGTTTATAATCTATTAACATTCACATATAAATAGCTTTAAAATCTGGCTCTTCAGAATACCATTCGTTATAAAAGAAAATTGAAATGGTGAGAGAGCATCCAAAATTAGAAGAGCCATTTTAGTCTTTACAGCTATTGGCCAAGAGAGTTACTGAGCTGATGGCCTATTGTAATCTTGAAAGTAAAATGTATATTTTTTCACTACAGATACATTGAACAGTAAAATAAGTAACAGTGAAATATTTATTTAATGCCTTCTGTCTTTTCATGATAATGTGCTTACAAGGTGAGTTCAGATTTTACTCAGCCAGAGTCTCATTCATTATCTATGCATTGGGTATATTATGTACATTGATCTTAAACATAAATAAATCCCTGAAGGTATCCTATATTTGGACTATGACTTGTAGACAAGCTAACATTACTGCTTGTTTTTCACACTTGTTAAAAACTTTAAGAACGTAGTAGGTTAAGGATCTCCAACTTTGGAAGGTGTACGTGATGTGAAACTGAGGTGCTATGTTAAAAATAAATATATGATAACTATAAAAAGGAAAAGGAAAAGAGGCAGTCAGTAAAAAAAAAAAAAATCTTAGTAGTAATATTGTAACATAAGGAAAAAGATTCAAGCCAGTAGGCAACCTCCTGTCACCGTAGTCAAGCCTTGAGAGGTGCTAAAAGTTTTTTAATTCTCCAGCTCTCATTTTTCTGTTTCTCTTCTCACTAACTGAAGTCTTCTCTCAGCACACTACCTTAGCTTAACTTCCTAATATTTCTTATGTTATAGTTTATCTTGCTATGTTTATAACAATGTTGGTTGATTCCTGCTCTTCTAATGTTTATTTTATTCTTTTATTCTTTACTCTTATGAAATAAATTAAAATTGGCATGGAATTTTGTAAGTTGCAAAAGTAGCATATACCCCTTGTACCAAGACAGATAGTACAGAGATGTATTGAAGAAAGTTAAATCCCCCTGTCCATGCTCTGAAGGTAACCACATTTAAGAGCTTGGTGTGCATGTGTGCATCCTTCCTCACAATATTTTTTGTGCTCAGACAAATAAATATTCATTTATATGGGGTTGTTTTCTCCTCCCTCGCCTCCTCCTTTCTTCCTTCTTTCCTTCCTTCAAAATAAAAATAAAATAATTCCTCTGGAAGGATATCAGAAAAACGCTGACAATCAGGTTATCTTTGGTGAAGGAAACCGGGGGACTTGGGAACAGAGGTGGAATGGAGATTGAGTTTTGACTGTGTGCCCTTACTGTTTGCTTTTTTCTTTTTCTTTTTTTCTTTTTACCATGGTCATGTATTATCAATTTTAAAAAGTTCTCTCCATTGATTTTCTCTGAAGCATTTCCATCAGGTGCAGTGTTTTCTGTGATATTGCCTTGCCATTGGTGATATGTTTTTTCTTTGTTCTTGTTTTTTTGTTTTTCATGGTAAACGACTCTTGAAGTTCTGAATGAGACACAACACAATCTTCCTTCTGTTTACATGGTACTTGCCTTCCTGGAAAATGCCATGTCCATAAATACTGTGTAAAAAAGGTTTTGTCTTTAGGAGTAAAGCAGAGTTAAGCTCTTGACTCGGATAATTTTTCCACTTTACTTGAATGTCTGGTGGGATCTTTGAAAGCCTTGAAGGATGCGCGACTGTCTTGTACATTGCAGATGTGCAGCAGCCTGGCCTTTGTCCATTAAATGCCAGTAGAATACCCCATCATTGTGGGCCCCCTCTCCAATTTCCAAAATGCCTCCTAGGAGGTGGTGCCATTCCTGCTGAGAACCACTGCTGTAGCTGCTGCCTCTGCTTGGAATGTTGATTCCCCAGATGTTTGCAGAGCTAGTTCCTTGTCATTCACAGCTCAGCTTAAATGTTATCTCCTCTGACCACCCAATCTGCAAAGCCCCCATTCACTCTACCACATTGCCCCATTTAAATTCTCTGTATAGTGTTATCCCTATCTGCTAGTTTTCTTTTCTGTTGGTTTGTCTGTTTCCACCTACCAGAATGTAAGATCCATGAGGGAAGGGATCCTGTCGCTTGTTCACAGCTATGTCCCCATTGCTTGGAACAGTGGCTGGCACATTGTTAGTGCCCAGTAATCATTAGTTAGATGAATGAATGAAGGACAGAAGAAAGGAAGGAAAGAAAGAAGAAAGAGAGGAAGGAAGGAAATCTTTTTTTCAGTTGCATGAGTTGGAAAAGGTTGGCAGATTATTCTTAATTGTTCGTAAAATTATTTATTTAGGCCATATATAATAAATGCCAAAAGATTAGCTAAATTCACAAGATCAGTGGATTTATCAACTTGCAGCAAATAATATCAATCTTGTCAGAAACTGGATATTTACCATTTTAAGTTCCAGCTACATCTGTAATTCTAAAATGAACTGTGATATTTGAAAGGCATTTGCTTTGTTCCCAGTCATCATTTTCACCATTTCTTTGGCAGCAGTTTTACAAATGGGTCAACAATGACTTCAGCAGGTCTAACCTTTGCAATTAAACATAAAACTAGCAAATGTGGCTTCCACAGCTTTTGCATTTGGTCCACTGTATTTAACTTTATACGATGCTTGAATGTCCTTCCATTCTGCTTCAATTTTTTTGATGATGTTTGAAGCAGGAAGGTTTTTCATAAAATGTGCGAGCCTTTTTCATTCATTCATTTATCTATTCACTCACTCATTTATTCATTACCAACTATTAATTGAATACTTACTCTATAACAGGACTGTGCTAGGGATGAATATGTCACGTAATGGAAATTAATTTACTCTCATTACCAAACCACGGTAATCCAAATTTCACTTATTTTTCATGTTAGTCACATGATACTTTTAGTTTCTTTGCTGCTGGTGTTTTTATAACACTAATATAAAGTCCAAGTGTTGGAATGATACATCTCTAATACCTATCTGAAGACCTAGGACTAAATTCACCACATTTTACCACAACCTTCACAACTATACTTTTTCTGATTTATGTACAGTACAATTATCTTGTTTTGGTGTGGAGTTCTAGGGGCTTGGCCACACATATAGACTTGTGTGACCACCACCACAATTGGGATACGGAACTGTTCCATCAGCTCCCCAAATTCCCATGTGCTGCCCGATTGTAGTCAAGGCCTCCCCTAACTCTATCCTAGGCCACCTCTGATCTGTTGTCTGTCCCTATGGTTTTGCCTTTTAAGAATGTCATATACATGGAAGCATATAGCGTGTAGCCTGTTGAGACTGGCTTCTTACACTCAGCATTATGCCTTTGAGATTCATCCGTGTCTTTGTGTCCATTGATAGTTTCTTCTTTTTTATTGCTGAGCATTATTCTATGGTATGAATGTACCACAATGTGTTTATCCATTATCCATTGGTGGACATTTGGGCTCATTCCAGTTTTTGGTTATTATGAATAAAGCTGCTGTGCACATTTTTGCACAGGTGTTTGTATGAAAATGTTTCCCTTTATGACACAAAAAGTAGCATTCTACAGATATGTATTTGGCACTTTACTTTTTTTTGCTGTACACTGTATCCTGGAAGTCACTAAAGTTCATAGAGATTTTTCTCATTCTTTTTTACAGCCACATAGTTTTCTATTGTATGGTTGTACCACAGCTTATTCAAGCATACTCCTATGTGTGGACATTTAGGTTGTTTCCAATATCTTGCAATTATAAACAATGGTGCAATGAATAACCTCATGCATATGTATTTTTGTATTGTTGGGGGTTTATTTTCATCCGCTGTTACACTTTAAAATCCTGTTGTAATCATGGACCCATGGTGAGTTCAATTGAAAACAAAACAGAAAAGAATGAAGCACAGGCCTAATTCCTAATAGAAATTATACATACTTTTCATACTTCTTGTATTAAAGGGTTGTCAGCCTCAGGAAATCAAGTCTTGATGTACCAATGAAGAGAATGCATTTGTGTACATGGACCTTCAAGATACAAGGCCCCATACTGGTGCTCTGGGTTGTAAAGTGCTTCCCAAAATGGCAGTGGTCATTGGCAATGGGCAGGTCAAGGAAACAAGAGGCCAGGGTGCTGGATGGTTGACCATGTGGGTGTTGAAATCACTGAGAATAATGGGAGAAGTTGGGATGAAGAGGACAGATTGTGAGTCAAAGTCTTCACAGATGAGGGCAGTGACTGGAAAGGTGACAAAGACTGCCATCAGGATGGGTATTATAACTAGCTGGTATGAGCCAAGGAAGAGCCAGAGATTTCTCAGGAGGGAGGAGGAACAAAGAGCAGAAGGTGGTCTTGGAAGAAAGGAGAGCCCCGACTCCACCTCCCAGCACTCCCTCAGCCATTTTGTGGTGGGGGGAGGGGATGAGAAAATAAACAGCCTACACTTGGAAAGAGTCAGCAGATTGCCAGGGTTTCAATCACAGCAGGATGTGGATGGAATATCCTGAGGAGAGGTTTAAGGCTTTGGGACTTAACCCATCACAGATTGGAAGTGCTAACCTTAACTTGACACTTACCCTCACCCTCACCCCTAGTCTGCTGATAAGGTATAAAGTGTTCTTTCACTTCTAGGTCATCAGGTGTTGGCAGCAGCAATGAAAGCAGCAGCAGCTGACTGCCATCATCCACAAAGCCCTTTGCTATTGGGGCACTGGGAGTGATTTTCTGTGTCTCTTTTGGGTGTTCTCCAAGGCTGGCCTGAGGGCCTGGTTGGAGGGTCACAGGACTGAGCTCCACCTGCAAGTGTGGCATGCATGGTTCTGGACTTTAACGTTCCCAAACCAGAGTCTAGCCATATCTACTATAATATTGCCATGCTGTTGCTATTTTGCACGTAATTTGCATGAGAATTGTTGCATTTAAAAGATATCAAAGGGAAAGGCTAACTGACTACTTAGCCAGACTTAACAGGACAGCAGTAGCTTGATGGCTTACTGCATGTCCCTGCATAACTATTCTTTGTGAATCCCAGAAATTCAGTTTTATCAGGGTACCGTGCAGCGAGCTGGCTCAGGGGGCTGGTGCTTGATAACTACTGGTCACTCCTCAGTCTCCTTTGTGGTTCTTCCTCAACTCCATGACTTCTTAAATATTGGAGTGTTCCAGGCTCAGTCCTTGAGCCTTTTCTCTATTTAAAGTGATTTCCATGGTGATCTCATCTAGTCTCATGGCTTTAAAGGTCATCTGTGTCCTGATGACTCCCAGTTCTTTCCTGAACTCCATATTCTTATACCTGGATGCCTTCTTTTAGCTCTACTTGGACATCTCATGGGCATCTCAAGCCTAATGTGTTTGAAACCAAACCCTTGATCTTCCCCACCTAATCTGCCCCTTCCCTAGTCTTTCCTATCTCAGCAAATGGAAACTTCATTCTTTTGATAACTCAGGCCCCAAATCTTGTAGTCCTGCTTGACAAACTGTTTTCTCTTAAAAATTTGTGACCTCTCACCTACTTTATTGCAGTTGCCTCCTAACAGGTCTTTCTGCTTCCACCATTGCCCCCTTATACTCTATTCTCAATTCAGCATTCACTCAGCCAGTGAGCGCCCCGGCCATCCCTATATAGGACCCAAACCCGCGGCCTTGCGCCGCACTCTCCCGAGTGAGCCACGGGGCCGGCCACAGAGTGCTGCTTCTAAAATGAAAGGCAGATCATGTCACTTCCCCGTTCAGAACCCTCCAATGACTCCACATCTCACTCAGAGTGAAATCCAAAATCCTGAGCTGGCCAGTTAGCTCAGTTGGTTAGAATGTGCTGCTGATAACACCAAGGTCCAGGGTTCCATCCCTGTACCAGCCAGCTGCCAGGAAAAAAAAAACCCAAAATCCTAATGCTGATTTACAGGGCCCTGCACAGTCTTCCCCTCATCCCCACGCTTGATCTTCCTCCCTCCTCTCCTCCTACTGTCCCCCTTGCTCACTCCACTCACATTGGCCTTTCTGCTGTCTGCTGATCTGAAAACAAACCAGGCACTCTCTACCTCAGGCCTTTGAACTTGGTGTTTTTTTGCCTGCAATGCTCTTCCCTGGCCGTCTGCGTGGCTACTTCCTTCACCTCCTTAATGTACTTGCTCAAATGTCTTCTCCATAAGGACTGAACACCCTATTTAAAATTGTAACGCCCCCCCCACCCCGGTCCATCCTTTCCCCCTTCCCTGCTTTCTTTTTCTCTATAAAATTTATCACTATCTAATATTTTCCTTAAAAAATTTTGTCTCTCTTCATTGTAATAGAATGTAAGTGCCATGAGGACAGTTTTTATCTGTTTTGTATACTTCTATATTTCTGGTATTTAAAACAGTAGACTAGTAGGCACTCAATAAATGTTAGTTGAATATATGAATGAACAAATGAATGATCCAACTCATAAGATACTGATATATAAACCAGAATGTCTGTTTATTAATTGGCAGTGAGAAATATAACTGCTAAGCAGACCTGAATACTCATATTGGATATTCAGGGCACCCTCTTCTTTTTAGGGGAGTCTTTTTTAGTGAAAGAATTGATTATACATATTTGTGGGATACAGAGTTGAATATCAATAACTGTGTGCAATATGTAATGATCAAATCAGGATAATTAGTATGTTTATCATTACAAAGCGTAATCATTTTTTGTGACCCTTAGCCAAGTTCTTGCTGTCCCCCCATTACCACCTGTAGTAACAACCACAGTTTTGCTCTCTCCTTCTGAAAGTTCAATGTATTATCATGAATTTTCTTCCTTCCTTCCTTCTTTTGCTCCTACTTATGAGTGAGGACATATGGTATCTCTCTTACTGTGTCTGGCTTATTTCACCCAACGTAATTTTCTCCAAGCTTGTCCACATTGCTGTGAATGGCAGAATTTCATTCTTTTTTATGGCTGAGTAGTATTCCAGTGTGTACATATACCACATTTTCCTTATCCAGTTGTCCATCAGTGGACATTTAGGTTGGTTCCAACTCTTGGCTATTGTAAATAGAGCTGCAATGAACATGGGAGTGCAGGCATCTCTTTGACATGATGATTTCTATTCCTTTGGGTATATACCCAGCAGTAGGATTGCTTGATGGTATGTCAGTTCTATCTATAGTTGTTTGAAAAACCTCCATACTGTTTCCATAATGGCTGCACCAATTTACAGTCCCACCAGCAGTGTAGGAGGGTTCCCCTTTCTCCACATCTTCACCAGCATTTGTTATTTTCTGTCTTTTTGATAATAGCCAGTCTAACTAGGGTGAGATGATATCTCACTGTGGTTTTGATTTGCATTTCCCTGATGCTTAGTAATGTTGAACATTTTTTCATGTATCTGTTGGCCATTTGTATGTCTTTCTTTGAGAAATGTCTATTCAGCTCCTTTGCCAATTTTTTTCATTGGGTTGGTTTTTCTTTACTGTTAAGTGGTTTGAATTCCTTGTATACTCTGGATATTAATCCCTTGTCAGATGTATAGTTTGTAAATATTTTCTCCCATTCTGTAGGTTGTCTTTTCACTATTGTTGTTTCCTTTGCTGTATAGAAGATTTTTTAGTTTGATATAATCCCATTTGTTTATTTTTTCTTTTGTTGCCTGTGCTTTTGAGGTCTTATTCATAAAATCTTTGCCCAGTCATCCTGAAGTTTTTCCCTGATGTTTTCTTCTAGAAGTTTTATAGTTTCAGATATTATACTTAAGTCTTTAATCCATTTTAAGTTGATTTTGGTATATGGTGAGAGGTACAGGTCTAGTTTCATTCTTCTACACGTGGATGTCCAATTTTTCCAGCACCATTTGTTGAAGAGGCTGTATTTTCCCCAATGTATGTTCTTTGTGCCTTTGTTGAATATCAGTTGGCTGTAAGCACATGTATTGATTTCTGGGTTCTCTATTCTGTTCTACTGGTCTGTGTGCCTGTTTTTATGCCAGTACCATGCTGTTTTTGTTACTATAGCTTTATAGTATAATTTGAGGTCAGGTAGTATAATTCCTCTGACTTAATTTATTTCTTTGCTCAGGATTGCTTTGGCTATTCAGGGTCTTTTGTTGCTCCAAATGAATATTAGGATTTCTTTTTCTATTTCTGATGAATGTCATTGGTATTTTGATGGAGATTACGTTGAATCTGTAGATTGCTTTGGGTAATATGGACATTTTCACAACCTTAATTCTTCCAGTCTATTAGCATGGAATGTCTTTCCATCTTTTTGTGTCCTCTTTAATTTCTTTCAGCAGTGATTTATAGTTCTTCTTTTGGAGATTTTTCACCTATTTACCATTGGTAAATTTAACCAAGGTATTTTATCCTAGGTATTTTATCTTTTTAGTAGCTATTGTAAATGTGCTTGCTTTCTTGATTTCTTTTTCTGCTAGTTAATTGCTGGTGTATAGAAACACTACTGATTTTTGTATGTTGATTTTGTATCCTTCAACTTTACTGAATTTGTTTATCAGCTCTAAGAGTTTTTTGTTACAGTCTTTAGGTTTTTCTATATATAGGATTATGTCATCTGCAAACAGGGAAAGTTTGACTTCCTCTTTTCCAATAATGATGCTCTTTATTTCTTTCTCTTGCCTGATTGCTCGGACTAGTACTTCCAATACTATGTTAAATAGGAGTGTGAGAGTGAGCATCCTTGTCTTGTTCCTATTCTTATAGGAAAAGCTTTCAGTTTTTCCCCATTCAGAATGATATTGGTGGTGGGTTTGTCATATATGGCTTTTATTGTGTTGAGATACTTTCCTTCTATACCTAATTTGTTCAGAGTCTTTATCATGAAGGGATGTTGAATTTTGTCAAATATTTTTTCTGTGTCTATTGACATAATCATATGGTTTTTGTCATCCTTGATTTTGTTGATGTAGTATATCACATTTATTGACTTGCATATGCTGAACCATCCTTGCATCCCTGGGATGAATCTCACTTGATCATGGTGTATAATTTTTTGATGTGCTATTGTATTCTGTTTGCTAATATTTTGTTGAGGATTTTTGCATCTATGTTTATCAAGGATATTGGCCTGTACTTTTCTTTTTTTGTTGTATCTTTGTCTGGTTTTGGTATCAGGGTGATGCTGGCCCCATAGAACTAGTTTGGGAGAATGGCCTCTGTTTTCATTTCTTGGAATAGTTTCAAAAGAATTTGTATTAATTCTCCTTTAAAGTTTTGATAGAATTCAGGAGTAAAGTCATTTGCTCCTGGGCCTATCTTTGTTGGGAGACTGCTGATTACTGCTTCAATCATGTTGCTTGTTATTGGTCTGTTCAGGATTTCTATTTCTTCTTGGTTCTGTGTTGGTAGTTTGTATGTGTCCAGAAGTTTATCCACTTCCTCCAGGTTTTCAAATTTGTTGGTGTATGGTTGTTTATAATAGTCTCTAATGATTCTTTGTATTTCAATGTGGTATCAGTTGTAGTGTCTTCTTTTCTGTTTCTGATATTTGTTATTTGGGTCTTCTCTATTCTCTTTTTAGTCTAGCTAATGGTTTGTCTATTTTGTTTATCTTCTCGGAAAAGCCCAACTTATTGTTTCATCGATCTATTGTATCTTTTTTGTTTGCTTCTATTTCATTTAATTCTGCTCTGATCTTAATTATTTCTTTCTGTCTACTAATTTGGGGATAGGATTGTTCTTGTTTCTCTAATTTTTTGAGGCATAACATTAGGTTGTTTATTTGAAGTCTTTCTATTCTTTTTATGTAAGCATTTATTGCAATAAACTTCCCTCTTATTACTGCGTTTTAGGTATCCCACCGGTTTTGGTATGGTGTGTCTTTATCTTCATCAGTTTCAAGAAATTTTTGATTTCCTGTTTAATTTCTTCTTTGATCTATAGGTCATTCAGGAGCATGTTGTTTAATTTCCGTGTATTTGTATAGTTTCCAAAGTTTCACTTGCTGTTGATTTCTAGTTTTAATCCATTGTGGTCTGAAAAGATACTTGAAATGATTTCATTTTTAAAAAAATTTGTTGAACTTGATTTGTGACTTAATGTGGTCTGTCCTGGTGAACATTCCATGTGCCAATGAGAAGAAAGTAAATTCTGTGCTTGTTGGATGAAATGTTCTGTAGATGTCTGTCAAATCCAATTGGCCTAAAGTATAGTTTATATTCTGTTTTTCTTTGTGGATCTGTTGTCTAGATGATCTGCCCAGTGTTGAGAGAGGGGTGGTGAGGTCTCCAACTATTATTGTGTTTGGGGTCTGTCTGTCTCTTAAGGTCTAATAGTGTTTGCTTTATATATCTGGGTGCTCTCATATTGGGTGCATATATATTTTATGATTGTTATGTCTTCCTGATGGATAGATCTTTAGGGGTCTTAATGGGCTATCACACTGTAATAAGAAGTTAGTGTAGAATAGAGCATCAGAACAAAGGGAAATGCTACAATACTCTATACAGGTGATTCTAACAACCCATCTTAGCTTTAGTAATATGCCTTCCAACTGGACTGTAATATTTATGGAAGCTGCTCTGGGATCACCACTGCACAGGGCTCCTTGGCTGTCTTTTATCTCATTTCCATTAGAGGAAAAAAGGATAACTGCTACGTTTTAGACTTGAGCAAATGGGTGAATGGTGATGCAGTTAACTGAGACAGGGAAAGATTTCAAGCTTATTGATGACTTTATGAGAATAACAGACTGAAAGTGATGTAGCAGGATAAAGTATGAAGGGTTTAAAGCTATGGTAAATCCAACTTGAAGGCTTATTTCATGTATTGAAGCTGTTACAGGAAATGCAAAATCTGTTATGACAGAGACTATGCCAATAGCCACATGCTCCCCTACATTTCCCAGCTTTCCCTTTAGGTAAGTGAGTCCATGTGGTTTTGTTCTGGTAGTAGAATGCATGTGGAATTGATAACTGCCTCTTCCAGGCCTGGTCCATATAATATGCCTCATGATTTTTTTGTGGTAAATCTCTCTGCTGTTGGTACAGCTGGAAGCAAAGGGCTCTGAAATGGTAGAGCACAGTGCAAGGAACTGGATCCCTGAGTTCACCATTCAGAGGAAAGCCATTCTGGAGAGTTGCTCAGACAAAGACCTTCTCATGGGACTTTGTGGGAGTGAGAAATAAACCTTTAGTTAAGCCACTAAAATTTCAGGGTTTCTTTGTTACCACTGCAGAGTCTAGTCTACCCTGACTAACACCTCTATACACTGTTGTCCAGAAGAATGCCCTGTCCACCTGAGTTACACACGAAGATTATGAGAAACACTTTATGCTTGTTAATAATGTTAGGAATTTTTTTTCTCAGCTTCAGGATGAGATGGGCAATGACCTTAAATAACTACTTTTACTCAAGGAAGTCTCGGACTATCATAAGGAAAAGTCATCACTTGACTATTTGAGTTTCAAAAAATAAAATCTTGTGTCTTTCTGGGACAAAAACCTTTAATCTGAATGATCATAAGCATGATTAGGATCAACTTTGAACAACCCAAATTTATGCTGTATGACAAGCTTCATCAGTGTTCTACCATGCAAGAGAAACTGAATGCAATGATTGGAAAAACTGTAACCGCAGTACACATGCCTTGATGGAGATTGTAAGGCTGGGGTTTTAAATGGTTTTCATTGTCTGAATCACCTAGTTGTGAATTCAGTTGAAGAACTTGCTGAAAACATTTTGATTATAATGAAGAGACTCTTGAAATGCTTAATTAAATGTCTTCTGAAGAATTTTTCCTAAGTGTATGGCAGTGGTAGGTGGCTAATTGTGTCAATTTGGGTCCTCTAGGAAGCAGATGCTAACATGGAGTTAGGACTGTAAGACACTGATTGAGGATAATGCCCATGAATGATAAAAGGACAGGAAGCAAGATTTTGAAAGGGAAAGCTTTCAGACCATAATGCAGATCTGACACATATGAAAGGATGAGGGGAGGAAGCAGAATTGGGCAGAATTGCCTTAGACTGTGAGGCAGATATGACAAAGTCTTGGTCAACCCAATGGGAAGTTTTGCAGGAAAGACTGCCTTTTAGAAGAGTCCCACATTGGGTAGAAATGCCCAGGCCCTAGTACAGTCATCCTCCTTTATCCACGGGGGATTCATTCTAAGACCCCCAGTGGATGCCTGAAACCGTGGGTAGTACTGAACCCTATATATGCAATTTTTTCCTACACATACATACCTATGATAAAGTTTAATTTATAAATTAGGCACAGTGAGAGATTAACAACAATAACTAATAATAAAATAGAACAATTATAGCAATATTTCAGCATCACTACTCTTGCACTTTGGGACCATTATTAAGTAAAATCAGGGTGACTTGAACATAAGCACTGTGATACCAAGACAGTCCATCTGATAACCAACATGGCTACTAAGTGACTAACAGGTGGATAGTGTCTACAGCATGGATATGCTAGACAAAGGGATAATTCATATATGGGGCAGGATGGAGTGGATGGTGCGATTTTATCATGGTACTCAGAACAGCATGCAATTGAAAACTCATGAATTGTTTATTTCTGGAATTTTTCATTTAATATTTTTGGACCACTGTTAACTGCAGGTAACTGAAATTACAGAAAGTGAAACCATGGATAATGGGTGACTACTGTACTGCCACCATGCTTAGTGATTGACTGGAGGCTGCCCAAGGAAAGAATGACCTTGCCAAGAATGCTACAGCTGATCTTGGAAGGCTGTATAGCCTGACACTGTCAGCCAACTGCACTCCTCACAGCTATATGGCAAATTCTTGAAGGAAGATCTGAGCTGTGCACCTGCCACAGTCCACCCTTTGTGCTACATGGGTCAATTTCTCCAAATATGTTCAGAGATCCTGTGGACCTCTCTTCCTGAGGGGAAACTTAGACGAGGAGGTTAGTGAGAACTACAGTTCACCTTGCAGAAGTTGGTCTCAGGGCTGCCTCTGGTTCTCATCTTCTTCTTTTTCCCCTATCCAGTCTATATTCATACTGATTTTCTGTCTGCTTGATCTATCATTTACTGGCAGAGGGGTACTGAAGTCTCCAAAGATGAGTGTGGGTGTAGCTATTTCTCCTTGTAGTTCTATCAGTTTTTGCCTTATTTATTTTGATGCTCTTTTAGGTGCATAAACATTTAAGATTGTATTGTTTTCTTGAGAATCAAGACCTTCTTTATTCTTGATATTATTCCTTGTTCTGATGCCTACTTTGTCTGATAGAAATATCAGCTTTCTTTTGGTTACTCTTTTCTTGGTACATTTGTTGCTATTCTTTTACTTTTAACCTACCTATGTCTTTACATTTAAAGTGGGTTTCTTGTAGAAAATATGTAGTTGGGTCTTATTTCTTTATTCACTCTGATAATTTTTGTCTTTTAATTGGTGCATTTAGACCATTCACATTTAAAGTGATTATTGATATACTTAGATTTATGTCTACGATATTTATAACTGTTTTCTATTTGTTGCCTTTGTTCTTTGTTTCTTCCCCACCCTCTATTTCTACCTTCCTTTGTTTTTATTGAGCTCCTTATATGGTTCCATTTCATATCCTCACTGAGTGTATCAATCATAATGTTTGCCCTAGAGTTTATAATATACATTTTTTTGGGGGGGCAGCTGGTTGGTACGGGGATTGAATGCTGGACTTGGCATTATCACCACCATGCTCTAAGCAACTGGGCTATCTGGCTAGCCCTATAATATCCATTTTTTTTAAAAAAAATTTATTTGGTTGATATACGTTGTGGTTGATTATTGTTGCCCATTACCAAAACCTCCCTCCCACCTCCCTCTCCTCCCTCCCCCCCAACAATGTCCTTTCTGTTTGCTTGTCGTATCAACTTCAAGGAATTGTAGTTGTTATATCTTCTCCCCCAGCCCCCGGTTTTCTTTTTGTGTGTGTGTGTGTAAATTTATATATTAATTTTTAGCTCCCACCAAAAAGTGAAAACATGTGGTATTTCTCTTTCTGTGCCTAACTCGTTTCACTTAATATAATTCTCTCAAGGTTCATCCATGTTGTTGCAAATGGCAATATTTCATTCGTTTTTATAGCTGAGTAGTATTCCATTGTGTAGATGTACCACATTTTCCATATCCACTCATCCGATGATGGACATTTGGGCTGGTTCCAACTCTTGGCTATTGTAAAGAGTGCTGCGATGAACATTGGGGAAAAGGTATACCTTCGACTGGATGATTTCCATTCCTCTGGGTATATTCCCAGCAGTGGGATAGCTGGGTCATATGGTAGATCTATCTGCAATTGTTTGAGGAACCTCCATACCATTTTCCATAGGGGCTGCACCATTTTGCAGTCCCACCAACAATGTATGAGAGTTCCTTTTTCTCTGCAACCTCACCAGTATTTATCGTTCAGAGTCTTTTGGATTTTAGCCATCCTAACTGGGGTTAGATGGTATCTCAGTGTGGTTTTGATCTGCATTTCCCGGATGCTGAGTGATGTTGAGCATTTTTTCATATGTCTGTTGGCCATTTGTATATCTTTCTTAGAGAAATGACTACTTAGCTCTTTTGCCCATTTTTTAATTGGGTTGCTTGTTTTTTTCTTGTAAAGTTGTTTGAGTTCCTTGTATATTCTGGATATTAATCCTTTGTCAGATGTATATTTTGCAAATATTTTCTCCCACTCTGTTGACTGTCTTTTAACTCTGTTAATTGTTTCTTTTGCTGTACAGAAGCTCTTTAGTTTGATATAATCCCATTTGTTTATTTTTCCTCGTGCTTTTGGGGTTGTATTCATGAAGTCTGTGTCCAGTCCTATTTCCTGAAGTGTCTCTCCTATGTTTTCTTTAAGAAGTTTTATTGTTTCAGGGTGTATATTTAAATCCTTAATCCATTTTGAGTTGAGTTTAGTATATGGTGAGAGGTATGGGTCTAGTTTCATTCTCATGCATATGGATATCCAGTACTCCCAGCACCATTTGCTGAAGAGGCAGTCCCTTCCCCAGTGAATAGGCTTGGTGCCTTTGTCAAAGATCAGATGGCAGTAAGCGTGTGGGTTGATTTCTGGATTCTCTATTCTATTCCATTGGTCAGTGTGTCTGTTTTTATGCCAGTACCATACTGTTTTGGTTATTATAGCTTTGTAGTATAGCTTAAAGCCCGGTAGTGTTATGCCTCCAGCTTTATTTTTTTTGCTCAGCATTGCTTTGGCTATGCATGGTCTTTTATTGTTCCATATAAATGTCTGGATAGTTCTTTCCATTTCTGAGAAAAATGTCTTTGGAATTTTGATGGGGATTGCATTGAATTTGTATATCACTTTGGGTAGTATGGACATTTTCACTATGTTGATTCTTCCAATCCAGGAGCATGGGAAATCTTTCCATCTTCTTGTATCCTCTCTAATTTCTCTCAGCAGTGGTTTGTAGTTCTCATTATAGAGATTTTTCACATCCTTGGTTAACTCAATTCCTAAGTATTTTATTTTTTTGGTGGCTATTGTAAATGGGCAGGCTTTCTTGATTTCTCGTTCTGCATGTTCACTATTGGAGAATAGAAATGCTACTGATTTTTGTGTGTTGATTTTGTATCCTGCTACTGTACTGAAATCATTTATCAATTCCAAGAGTTCTTTTGTAGAGGTTTTTAGGCTGTTCGATATATAGGATCATGTCATCTGCAAACAGGGACAGTTTGACTTCATCTTTTCCAATCTGGATGCCCTTTATTTCCTTCTCTTCTCTGATTGCTCTGGCTAGTACTTCCAACACTATGTTGAATAGGAGTGGTGAGAGTGGGCATCCTTGTCTAGTTCCTGTTCTTAAAGGAAAAGCTTTCAGCTTTTCCCCATTCAGGATGATATTGGCAGTGGGTTTGTCATATATGGCTTTAATTATGTTGAGATACTTTCCCTGTATACCTAACTTATAGAGGGTCTTTGTCATGAATGAGTGCTGAATTTTATCAAATACTTTTTCAGCATCTATAGAGATAATCATATAGTCCTTGTCTTTGACTTTATTAATATGGTGTATCACATTTATTGATTTGCGTATGTTGAACCAACCTTGCATCCCTGGGATGAATCCCACTTGATCGTGGTGAATAATTTTACGTATGTGTTGCTGTATTCTGTTTGCTAGTATTTTAGTGAGGATTTTTGCATCTATATTCATCAAGGATATTGGCCTGTAGTTTGTTTTCTGGTTCTATCTTTACATGGCTTTGTTATCAGGGTGATGTTTGCTTCACAGAATGAGTTTGGGAGATTTGCATCTGTTTCAATCTTTTGGAATAGGTTGTAAAGAATCGGTGTCAATTCCTCTTTGAATGTTTGGTAAAATTCTGCTGTGAATCCATCTGGTCCTGGGCTTTTCTTTGTTGGGAGCCTTCTGATAACAGCTTCCATCTCCTTTATTGTTATTGGACTGTTCAAATTTTCTACATCTTCATGGTTCAGGTTTTGGAGCTTGTGTGTGTCCAGAAATTTATCCATTTCCTCCAGATTTTCAAACTTGTTGGCATATAGTTGTTTATAGTAGTCTCGAATGATTCCTTGTATTTCAGATGAATCAGTTGTAATATCACCTTTTTCATTTCTAATTTTTGTTATTTGAATTTTCTCTCTTCTTTTTTTTGTTAGCCATGCTAATGGTTTATCAATTTTATTTGTCTTTTCAAAAAACCAACTTTTTGATTCATTGATCTTTTGTATTGTTTTTTGGGTTTCAATTTCATTCAGTTCTGCTCTGTTCTTAATGATTCCTTTCCGTCTGCTAACTTTAGGTTTGGATTGTTCTTGTTTTTCTAGTTCTTTAAGGTGAAGTGTTAGGTTGTTCACTTGCCATCTTTTCATTCTTCTGAGGTGAGCATTTAATGCAATAAATTTCCCCCTTAATACTGCTTTCGCAGTATCCCACAGGTTTTGGTATGATGTATCATTATTTTCATTAGTTTCAAGAAATTTTTTGATTTCCTGCTTGATTTCTTCTTGGACCCATATGTCATTAAGTAGAATGCTGTTTAATTTCCATGTGTTTGTATAGTTTCCAGAGTTTCGTTTGTTATTAATTTCTAGTTTTAATCCATTGTGGTCTGAGAAGATACATGGGATAATTCCAATTTTTTTGAATTTATTGAGACTTGATTTGTGACCTAATATGTGATCTATCCTGGAGAATGATCCATGTGCTGATGAGAAGAATAAATATTCTGAGGTTGTTGGATGGAATGTTCTGTAGATATTGGCCAATTCCAATTGGTCTAGAATATTGTTTAGATCTTGTGTTTCTCTACTGATTCTTTGCCTAGATGATCTGTCCAATATTGACAGTGGGGTGTTCAGGTCCCCTGCTATTATGGTATTAGTGTCTATTTCCTTCTTTAGGTCTAATAGAGTTTGTTTTATAAATCTGGCTGCTCCAACATTGGGTGCATACATATTTATGATTGTTATGTCTTCTTGATGGATCAGTCCTTTTATCATTAAGTAGTGTCCCTCATTGTCTCTTTTTATGGTTTTTAGTTTAAAGTCTACTTTGTCAGATATAAGAATAGGTACTCCAGCTCCTTTTTCTTTTCTGTTTGCATGGTAAATATTATTCCATCCTTTCACTCTTAGTCTATGTGAATCTTTATGGGTAAGGTGGGTCTCTTGTAGGCAGCATATAGTTGGGTCCTCCTTTTTAATCCCATCAGCCAGTCTGTGTCTTTTGATTGGGGAATTTAAGCCTTTTACATTAAGAGTTGTTATTGAAAAGTGTTGATTTATTCCTAGCATTTTATTGATTGTTGTTTGGTTGTCTTAGTTGTCTTTTGTTCCTTGCTTTCTGATTTACTGTTTGTTTTCTGAGTTTGTTGGTTCCTCAGGTTGCTGATAGCCTTTTTGTTTGTTTGTTTTCTCTTCATGAATGCCCTTTTTATTATACTAGTGGGTTTAGATTTTTCTTGGGTTTTTATGGCAGTGGTAGTTATTTTTCAGGAACCAAACCCAGTACTCCCTTGAGAATTTCTTGTAAGGGTGGTCATGTGGTGGTGAACTCCCGCAGGTTTTGTTTGTCTGAGAAATATACTATTTGCCCTTCATTTTGGAAGGATAGCCTTGCAGGGTAGAGTATTCTTGGCTGACAATCTCTGTCTTTCTGGCTTTTAGGGTTTGTGATGAAAAGTCTGATGTTAGTCTGATTGGGGCTCCCTTATAGGTGATTTGACGCTTCTCTCTTGCAGCTTTTAAGATTTTCTCTTTGTCTTTGAGTTTTGCCAATTTGACTATAACATGTCTTGGAGAAGACCTTTTTGGGTTGAATACGTTTGGAGATCATTGAGCTTCCTGGATTTGAAGATCTGTGATTTTTCCTATACCTGGGAAGTTTTCTGCCACTATTTTGTTGAATATGTTTTCAATGCAATCTCCTTTTTCCTCCCCTTCTGGAATACCCATGACTCGGATATTTCAGCACTTAAGGTTGTCTGATATCTCTCTCAGATTTTCTTCAATGCCTTTGATTCTTTTTTCTTTTTTTTCTTATCTTCTTGTGTTATTTCAAACAGCCCATCTTCAAGTTCAGAGATTCTCTCTTCAACTTTCACAAGCCTGCTGGTTAAACTCTCCATTGTGTTTTTTATTTTGCTGATTAACTTCTTCAGTTCGGCAAGTTCTGCTACATTTTTTTTCAGGGCATTGATTTCCTTGTACATTTCCTCTTTCAGGTCCTGTAATCTTTTCCTCATTTCATCATGATGTCTAGCTGAGTTTTCTTGTATCTCATTCAGTTTCCTCATTCCTCATTCCTTGTCAGTCATTTCAAGGGCTTCTTGTTCTGTAGGATCTAGAGCTTGAGATTTATTATCTTTGGGTGCTATATTTTCTTGATTTTTTGTGTCTGGTATCTTTTCTTGGATGTTTATTCATTGTGGCATGGGGTTTCACAGTCCACAGGTTTGACACTATTGACTGACTAAGATGTTGTTGTGGTTGCCAATTTGGTATGGCTACCTCAGTGACTACTCAGTTGGCCACTAGTGCCTTGCATGTGTGGTTGCCTCGGGTCTTGGGCCTCTCCAAGGAGCCACCTTTCTGGTCAGCTTGGACTCTGCTGGGCTGCTGGGTGACAGGGCAGCACTGCAGGGTGTCTCTCCTGCCGCTGCCGCTTCCCCCTCTGTTGCCATGCCGCCGCCAGCACCACTGCTGCCGGCTTGCTGCCACCACTTCCCTCACTCCCGCCACTGCTGCCGCTACCGCTGGTGCCGCTTCCCCCGCTGCTGCCACTGGCGCCGCTACTGCCGGTGCCGCTTACGTCACTGCCACTGCTGCTGGCTCCTCCGCTGTTCTTCAGGGTTCTCTGAGTTTCTGAAGCTGGGAAATAGAACTCTGATGACTCGCTGGTCATCAGTAATGGTATCAAATAACAGATCTGGAACCGGCTGGCATAATGAAGCTTCTGAGGAGAGCAGGGATGGCTTCCAAATTGGTCCAAAAATGGAGTTTCCAAGGCTGGGAAGTCCAAAGTCCAGGGAACACGTGTGTTGAGCGTCTGAAGCAGGAGCCCCTTGAGGCCAGCTGGTCTGTTTCCTGGACTCTTTTCTTCAGAGTCCTCTTAGTAACTCTCAAGGTATGAATTCCTAGAAGTCTGAGCTTTCAGCAGGATATCAGGCTTTTTCCCAGAAAGAATAACACACACACATATTCTTTGGATTTGTCTCATAGTCACCTTAGTTTTCCATAGCCCACAATGACTATAAACACAGCTGATTATTCTTAACAGAATCCCAGGACAAAAGTCCTAATTACTTCAAAACAAAGCAAATATGTTAAGATTTGACAAAGATGGGTAATGATAATATCATGACATAACATGAGTTATCATTTTATTATTCCCTTAGTATGTGCTTGAAATGATTCATTTGAAAAGGTACATTAATTTTGTATCATCTATTTGTGTGTGTGTATGTGTGTGTGTGTGTGTGTGTTTGAGAGAGAGAGAGAGAAAGAGAGAGAGTTCAAGACCTTAAGTAGTTTGTTCATGCTATTTTCTCATCCTCATGGCCTCTTCTTTCTGTTTACACTGTTCCAGATATAGGGTTATTTTTTGAACAGGAATCACACAGTTTTTGAGTTTGAAACTCAGCTTAATTTGGGAGAGGAGTCAGAAAACCTTTTCTGTAAAGGGCCAAGTATTAAGTATTTTCAGCTTTGTGGGCCAGATGATCTCTGTTGCAACTTTTCAAGTCTGCCATGGTAGTGTGAAGGAACATTGCCAACTCTAGTGAAAATACTGTAGTTAGTTGTTTATTTTATATCCCCCAAGGAAGTACTCTTTATTCTTTTGATTGTATGATTCTAATTAGTGGATAAACATGCATGGCCTTTCTTAAGACATGTTAATTAGTATGTATATTGCTATAACAATTTTCTGGCAATTTACATTTTCTGAATGTCTGGTATATCATGCATTAATTTCTATCATTTAATGAAATTGCTAAATCAGAAATTTAGAATGCTGTGCTTAAATTTTCTTTAATTAAAAATGGAGATATGAAGGTAGGTAGGACCCTTGGAAACAACAGTTTGATAGCACAAGATAGATATGTTTGGGGGAAAACTTTCTGGATTTATTTCCTGGGGCTGCCATAACAAACTACTACAGACTGGGTGGCTTAAAACAACAGAAATTTATTCTCCCACAGTTCTAGAGGCTAGGAGTCTGAAATCAAGGTGTCTTTGGGGCCTGCCCCCTCTGAAAACTATAGGAGAGAATCCTTCCTTGCCTCGTCCTAGTTTCTGTTGTTTTCTGGCAATAAGTGTTCCTTGACTTGTAGATGGATGTATCACTCCAATCTCTGCCTCTGTTATCACATGGCCATCTTCCCCACGTATGTCTGTGTGTGTCTTCTATTCTTTTTATAAGGACAGCAGTCATATAGGATTAGGTTTCACCCTAATGACCTTACCTTAACTTGATCACATCTGTAATTATTTCCAAATAAATTTGCATTCACAGCTGGGAGTTAAGACTTGAACATATCTTTTAGGGAGACACAATTCAACCCATAATACCTTCCCAAAGAAAAAAAACAGAATGTAAAATAGAACCAGAATGTTAGAATGAGAATGACCTTAATAGTTTTCTACAATACTCACCTACTTTTACATTTGGAGAAACTGAGGCATAGAGCAATTAGGAGACTCAACCAAGGTAACACAGCTAGACAGGGACAGAGCTGAGACTGGAAATCAGTAATGACAAAGAAATTTACAAATCATGCATATATATTTCTGGATAAACACCTGAAGCACTCAAGACTGGCCCTAGGAAAAAAGTGTGAATTAGGCAAAGTTCATCTGAGTCCTCACCTTCCTTCATTCCCTCCTTTCCTCCCTGTTGAAACCTCCCTCAACTCTCTATCTCCTTTAGGAACAAGTGCCATTTACTGAGTGCTTCCTATGTGCTAAGCATTGTCCTAAGTCTTCTGTGGTACTATCTCATTTCATATCTCATTCTTATAACATAGTGGCAAATGCTATTATGATCCCATTTTACAGATGAGGAAACTGAGCTTCAGAGAGGTTAATGATCTTGCCCAGAGTCTCACAGCTTCTAAGAGGCTGGGCTGAGATGCAGACGCAGGCAGAGCCCACATTCTCTGCTATTCTGCATCTTCCCCCCCCCATAGACTTGCATACCCTTTGTGCGTTGCTCAAGGACCCTCCCGGGGGACCCTCGTTAAGCCTGCCTTACCACACAGGGGCCTGTATTTCAGAATCATCTCTTAGACTCTGCCTGTTGCAGTGATGAGATGGTAAAGAAAGGATCCAGCTGGCTGTATGAGCAGGGCCTCCCAGGGACTTAGGATCTGTTTCTCAAATCTGAGGATTCAGAAACTTTGTCTTGTTGGCTTCCCCAGGAGTGTTCACGTCTAGGGACAGAATTGCCCTATCTAAATTTACAAGTGGTTGATTGCTAATGAGGAATACCAATTTGGGAATTTACACTGAGAAATATGCCTGCCAAATGTTGCAACCCGGGAGCAAGATTGGAAAGAGAGAGCTGCTCAGAGGCCAGGGGTCTGTCAGTGAGATTCTAATGCCCATGAACAGGGTCCTGACCTCTCCCCACCGAAGGCAGCAGGGCAGCTGAGGTGGGAGTGCGGGGCACAGGCTTGATTTCTGGGTAGCAGGGTCTCACAGGCTGTGTTGTCTCTGGGATTTTCCTCAGGCAGCCTGAGGCAGAGAGCCAGAGGCTATGTGGAGAAGGGCCAAGATTCTAGCAGGAAAGCCAGCGCTGCGAATTGAGTCCAGAGGACAGAAAGGGGAATGTGTGGAGGGAATTTTGTAGCTCAGAGAGATTGAGGCAGGCGAGCTGAGAGGAGAAGCAGTGCCAAATTCCTTGCTCAGTCTGAATCTTGCCTCTGAGCCTTTGGCTTTGGGCCTGTGCCAGGTCATCCTGGTGAGCGAGCCTTAGCTTTCTCCTAAGGGCTTTCCCTTGACCTGACCTTCAGGATCCTGGCAGCCTATGCTGCCTCTGGTAGAAGCCTCACACCCTGGCACTGGCCCTGTAAATCCCAGATATTTAGCCACAAATCTATGGTTCCTGAGGTCTCCACCAGCTGCCCTGGCTATGCCCTGCCACTCTCCACTCCTTGAGTCTGTGATTATCCAGAGGAAAAGGCAAAGTTCCATGGGTGGGTTTCCACTTTGGCAGACCAAAAAGTACAAGTGAGGGCACAGTTGATTCCACAGCTGGTTCCAAGAGCTAGGAAGGCTTTAGGCTAAAGTTTTACAAGAGACATGTCTGATTTTTCCAAAGTTGCTTGCTTTTCTCTTTTTGTATCATTAGATTCAAATTTTCTGCCTCTGTCACATTCCCTCTCACTTTTGCCCATTACTGAAATAGGCATTAACTTCTTATTTTATTAGTAGCCTTTAATCATATACCATATGATTATATCATATATCATGACCTATATGTCATAATATGATCTATATGATTATGTCATCTATATCATGTATATCATATATATCTATATGATTATATCAAATGATCTATATCTATATGATTATATATATGATCTCTCTATATAACATATATCATAATCTATATGGCTTCTAAAGGGCCATATCAACTGCTTCTGTGGTTCAGTCACCTTGCCTGACAGCTGGTTTCAGCAATCACCTAGATGGGCGAGCTGCCTCAGATCAGAACACTGTCTGTGAATCACCAATGGGCACTAAGTATCTGACACATGGCAGGAACTTAAGAAATATTTGTTAAATGTATGAAGAAATGAATATGTGATCGAACATAAACTTTGCTCGTGGTCCAGCTTGCCCAAACATTCACAAGAAAGCAGGTTGTGGTAACTACTATTACAGAAAAGTTATGAGCTACTTTTTGTCTCTTTTTAAAAAAATATTTTCTATTAGCATATTCGTTATTACAAATCATACTTATTCTTTATGCCCCTTATCCAATCTCCCCCAGCCCACTTCCTCTCCCCCCTCTAATAACCAGAGGCTTGTTCTCGCCTTATGATAGATTAAGTGTTTCTCTGTTGATTTGCCAGTGCTGAGAGAAGGATGTTCAAGTTCCCCGCTTTTATTATATAGCAGATACTTCTATTACTCTGGAATGCGCTTTGTGGAGAGGACCTCTTCTTTTTTGTTGCTGGTTTGTTTTTTTTTTTATCTCTGCTGGTGACTCTCCTTGTGTCAGTGCACTCGAGTGCTGGCAGACCATCAGCATGGTGGTTGTGACTACTGCTATAGCGACTAGCTGCTTTTGTGGCAGCTGTGGCAATTGCGGTGGCTATGGTGGGCCACCCGTGTGGAAATGATGTTTTGGGTGTGCTCTTTACCTGGTTGCGGCTGGGTTTGGCTTCCCCCGGTACTTTTTGTCTTTTTTAATTACATAGGTAATACATGAATACATTCTCATCATAAAAGATTCAAACATTATGGATGTATACAGAACAAAATCCTACTACCCTCCCTCCCACCACCCAGACCCCAAATCCCAGTCCTCTCCATGGAGGTGACCACTGTTACCTGTTCAGTGGGCATAATTTCCATCTACTTTCCATGTATTTACATATATGCCTTTCTTAGATAAATGGGATTACATTATATTTATTGTTTTGCAACTTGGTTTTTTGGATTTAGCAATATATCATGAGCATCTTTCTACATCAGTGCATCTACTTCATTATTGTTAACGATTGCTTAGTATTCCACAACATGGACATTCCATATTTTATTTAACTAGTCCTATATTGGTAGGTACTTCAGTGGTCTGCAGTTTGTCTCTAATACAAACAGCACTGTAATAAACATCTTTGATATCCATATTTACTGCCTATGCTTTAATATTTAATAAGAGTAGTTTCCCCTCGCCTCATTATTCTTCCTTTTCAGCAGTTTTCTGGTTACTCTTACTTGCTTATTTTTACATATGAACATTAGATAAGGTTTTCTAGTCTCCCGAATAGGCAGTTTTTCTGGGATCATGTTAAATTTATAAATTAGAAGAATTGACATATTTTGATGTTGAGTCTTCCTATCCAAAAATGTTAGGTCTTTCTATTTGTTTAAGTTTTTGCCTGAAGTTTCTAAAAATATTTTATTGTAAAATTATTATTACAAAATTAATAAATGTCTGTTGTAGAAACTTTAAACCACATAGAACTGTATAAATTAAAAATGACAAGCTTTCCGTCCTCCTCTGCTGCCCTGTTCCTATTGCCCGTAGGTAACCACTGTTATCAGGTCATGGTGTTTCAGTCTCCCCCACTTCAAAACTAGGATCATGCTATTCCTGTGATCTGCAACTTGCTTTTTTCACTTAAAATATCTCCCAAGTAGCTTCCCAGGCTAGCACACACGATGCTGCCTCGGTCTTTTTAAACTACTGCAGAGTGTTATTTTATTTTATTTTATTTTATTATTTTTTTTTTTAAATTTTATTTTGTCGATATACATTGTGGCTGATTATTTATTTATTTTTCTTTTAAATTTTATTTTGTCGATATACATTGTAGCTGATTAATGCTCCCCATCACCAAAACCTCCCTCCCTTCTCCCCCCCCCTCCCCCCCAACAATGTCCTTTCTGTTTGTTTGTTGTATCAACTTCAAATAATTGTGGTTGTTATATCTTCTTCCTCCCCCCGCCCCCCGGTTTGTGTGTGTATGTGTGTATGTGTGTGTGTGAATTTATATATTAATTTTTAGCTCCCTCCAATAAGTGAGAACATGTGGTATTTCTCTTTCTGTGCCTGACTTGTTTCACTTAATATAATTCTCTCAAGGTCCATCCATGTTGTTGCAAATGGCAGTATTTCATTCGTTTTTATAGCTGAGTAGTATTCCATTGTGTAGATGTACCACATTTTCCGTATCCACTCATCTGATGATGGGCATTTGGGCTGGTTCCAACTCTTGGCTATTGTAAAGAGTGCTGCGATGAACATTGGGGAACAGGTATACCTTCGACTTGATGATTTCCATTCCTCTGGGTATATTCCCAACAGTGGGATGGCTGGGTCGTATGGTAGATCTATTTGCAATTGTTTAAGGAACCTCCATACCATTTTCCATAGAGGCTGCACCATTTTGCAGTCCCACCAACAATGTATGAGAGTTCCTTTTTCTCCGCAGCCTCGCCAGCATTTATCGTTCATAGTCTTTTGGATTTTAGCCATCCTAACTGGGGTTAGATGGTATCTCAATGTGGTTTTGATTTGCATTTCCCGGATGCTGAGTGATGTTGAGCATTTTTTCATATGTCTGTTGGCCATTTGGATATCTTCCTTAGAGAAATGCCTACTTAGCTCTTTTGCCCATTTTTTAATTGGGTTGCTTGTTTTCTTCTTGTAAAGTTGTTTGAGTTCCTTATATATTCTGGATATTAATCCTTTGTCAGATGTATATTTTGCAAATATTTTCTCCCACTCTGTTGGTTGTCTTTTAACTCTTTTAATTGTTTCTTTTGCTGTGCAGAAGCTTTTTAGTTTGATATAATCCCATTTGTTTATTTTTCCTTTGGTTGCCCGTGCTTTTGGGGTCGTATTCATGAAGTCTGTGCCCAGTCCTATTTCCTGAAGTGTTTCCCCTATGTTTTCTTTAAGAAGTTTTATTGTCTCAGGGTGTATATTTAAATCCTTAATCCATTTTGAGTTGATTTTAGTATACGGTGAGAGGTATGGATCTAGTTTCATTCTCCTGCATATCGATATCCAGTTATCCCAGCACCACTTGCTGAAGAGGCAGTCCCTTCCCCAGTGAATAGGCTTGGTGCCTTTGTCAAAGATCAGATGGCAGTAAGTGTGTGGGTTGATTTCTGGATTCTCTATTCTATTCCATTGGTCAGTGTGTCTGTTTTTATGCCAGTACCATACTGTTTTGGTTATTATAGCTTTGTAGTATAGCTTAAAGTCAGGTAGTGTTATGCCTCCAGCTTTATTTTTTTTGCTCAGCATTGCTTTGGCTATGCGTGGTCTTTTATTGTTCCATATAAATGTCTGGATAGTTTTTTCCATTTCTGAGAAAAATGTCTTTGGAATTTTGATGGGGATTGCATTGAATTTGTATATCACTTTGGGTAGTATGGACATTTTCACTATGTTGATTCTTCCAATCCAAGAGCATGGGATATCTTTCCATCTTCTTGTATCCTCTCTAATTTCTCTCAGCAGTGGTTTGTAGTTCTCATTATAGAGATTTTTCACCTCCTTGGTTAACTCAATTCCTAAGTATTTTATTTTTTTGGTGGCTATTGTAAATGGGCAGGCTTTCTTGATTTCTTGTTCTGCATGTTCACTATTGGAGAAAAGAAATGCTACTGATTTTTGTGTGTTGATTTTGTATCCTGCTACTGTGCTGAAATCATTTATCAATTCCAAGAGTTTTTTTGTAGAGGTTTTAGGCTGTTCGATATATAGGATCATGTCATCTGCAAACAGGGACAGTTTGACTTCATCTTTTCCAATCTGGATGCCCTTTATTTCCTTCTCTTCTCTGATTGCTCTGGCTAGTACTTCCAACACTATGTTGAATAAGAGTGGTGAGAGTGGGCATCCTTGTCTAGTTCCTGTTCTTAAAGGAAAAGCTTTCAGCTTTTCCCCATTCAGGATGATATTGGCTGTGGGTTTGGCATATATGGCTTTAATTATGTTGAGATACTTTCCCTCTATACCTAACTTATAGAGGGTCTTTGTCATGAATGAGTACTGAACTTTATCAGATGCTTTTTCAGCATCTATAGAGATGATCATATGGTCCTTATGTTTGAGTTTATTAATATGGTGTATCACATTTATTGATTTGCGTATGTTGAACCAACCTTGCATCCCTGGGATGAATCCCACTTGATCGTGATGAATAATTTTACGTATGTGTTGCTGTATTCTGTTTGCTAGTAATTTAGTGAGGATTTTTGCATCTATATTCATCAAGGATATTGGCCTGTAGTTTTCTTTTTTGGTTATATCTTTACCTGGTTTTGGTATCAGGATGATGTTTGCTTCATAGAATGAGTTTGGGAGATTTGCGTCCGTTTCAATCTTTTGGAATAGTTTGTAAAGAATCGGTGTCAATTCCTGTTTGAATGTTTGGTAAAATTCTGCTGTGAATCCATCTGGTCCTGGGCTTTTCTTTGTTGGGAGCCTTCTGATAACAGCTTCAATCTCCTTTATTGTTATTGGTCTGTTCAAATTTTCTACATCTTCACGGTTCAGTTTTGGGAGCTTGTGTGTGTCCAGAAATGTATCCATTTCCTCCAGATTTTCAAATTTGTTGGCGTACAGTTGTTTATAGTAGTCTCGAATGATTCCTTGTATTTCAGATGAATCAGTTGTAATATCGCCTTTTTCATTTCTAATTTTGGTTATTTGGGTCTTCTCTCTTCTTTTTTTTGTTAGCCATGCTAATGGTTTGTCAATTTTATTTATCTTTTCAAAAAACCAACTTTTTGATTCGTTGATCTTTTGAATTGTTTTTTGGTTTTCAATTTCATTCAGTTCTGCTCTGATCTTAATGATTTCTTTCCGTCTGCTAACTTTAGGTTTGGATTGTTCTTGTTTTTCTAGTTCTTTTAGGTGAAGTGTTAGGTTGTTCACTTGCCATCTTTCTATTCTTCTGAAGTGAGCGTTTAATGCGATAAATTTTCCCCTCAATACTGCTTTTGCAGTATCCCACAGGTTTTGGTATGATGTATCATTGTTTTCATTAGTTTCAATAAAGTTTTTGATTTCCTGCTTGATTTCTTCTTGGACCCATATGTCATTAAGTAGAATGCTGTTTAATTTCCATGTGTTTGTATAGTTTCCAGAGTTTCGTTTGTTATTAATTTCTAGTTTTAATCCATTGTGGTCTGAGAAGATACATGGGATAATTCCAATTTTTTTGAATTTATTGAGACTTGATTTGTGACCTAATATGTGATCTATCCTGGAGAATGATCCTTGTGCTGCTGAGAAGAATGAATATTCTGAGGTTGTTGGGTGGAATGTTCTGTAGATATCTGCCAATTCCAATTGGTCTAGAGTCTTGTTTAGATCTTGTGTTTCTCTACTGATTCTTTGCCTAGATGATCTGTCTAATATTGATAGTGGGGTGTTCAGGTCCCCTGCTATTATGGTATTAGTGTCTATTTCCTTCTTTAGGTCTAATAGAGTTTGTTTTATAAATCTGGCTGCTCCAACATTGGGTGCATACATATTTATGATTGTTATGTCTTCTTGATGGATCAGTCCTTTTATCATTAAGTAGTGTCCCTCATTGTCTCTTTTTATGGTTTTTAGTTTAAAGTCTATTTTGTCAGATATAAGAATAGCTACTCCAGCTCGTTTTTCTTTTCTGTTTGCATGGTAAATCTTTTTCCATCCTTTCACTCTTAGTCTGTGTGAATCTTTATGGGTGAGGTGGGTCTCTTGTAGGCAGCATATAGTTGGGTCCTGCTTTTTGATCCAGTCAGCCAGTCTGTGTCTTTTAATTGGGGAATTTAAGCCTTTTACATTAAGAGTTGTTATTGAAAGGTGTTGATTTATTCCTAGCATTTTATTGGTTGTTTGGTTGTCTTAGGTGTCTTTTGTTCCTTGCTTTCTGATTTACTGTTTGTTTTCTGTGTTTGTTGGTTCCTTAGGTTGTAGATAGTGTTTTTGTTAGCTTGTTTTCTCTTCATGAATGCCATTTTTATTATACTAGTGGGTTTAGATTTTTCTTGGGTTTTTATGGCAATGGTAGTTATTTTTCAGGAACCAAACCCAATACTCCCTTGAGGATTTCTTGTAAGGGTGGTCTTGTGGTAGTGAACTCCCGCAGTTTTTGTTTGTCTGAGAAATATACTATTTGCCCCTCATTTCGGAAGGATAGCCTTGCAGGGTAGAGTATTCTTGGCTGGCAATCTTTGTCTTTTAGTATTTTGAAAATATCATCCCATTCCTTTCTAGCTTTTAGGGTTTGTGATGAAAAGTCTGATGTTAACCTGATTGGGGCTCCCTTATAGGTGATTTGACGCTTCTCTCTTGCAGCTTTTAAGATTCTCTCTTTATCTCTGAGTTTTGCCAATTTGACTATGACATGTCTTGGAGAAGGTCTTTTTGGGTTGAATACATTTGGAGATCGTTGAGCTTCCTGGATCTGAAGATCTGTGAATTTTCCTATACCTGGGAAGTTTTCCGCCACTATTTTGTTGAATATGTTTTCAATGGAATCTCCATTTTCCTCCCCTTCTGGAATACCCATGACTCGGATATTTGATTGCTTATGGTTGTCTGATATCTCTCTCAGATTTCCTTCAATGTCCTTGATTCTTTTTTCTTTCTTTTTGTCTGCTTGTGTTATTTCAAACAGCCCATCTTCAAGTTCAGAGGTTCTCTCTTCAACTTCGACAAGCCTGCTGGTTAAACTCTCCGTTGTGTTTTTTATTTCGTTGAATAACTTCTTCAGTTCAGCAAGTTCTGCTACATTTTTTTTCAGGACATTGATTTCCTTGTACATTTCCTCTTTCAGATCCTGTATACTTTTCCTCATTTCATCATGATGTCTAGCTGAGTTTTCTTGTATCTCATTCAGTTTCCTTAGAATTATCACTCGAAATTCCTTGTCAGTCATTTCAAGGGCTTCTTGTTCTATAGGATCTAGAGTTTGAGATTTATTAACTTTTGGTGGTGTACTTTCTTGATTTTTTGTATTTCTGGTATCTTTTTTTTGGTGTTTATTCATTGTGGCCGGGGGTTTCACAGTTCACCGGTTTAAGACTAATGACTAACTAGGATGTTGCTGTGGTTGCCAATTTGGTATGGCTCCCTCCGTGACTGCTCAGTTGGCCTCTAGTGCCTTGTGTGTGTGGTTGCCTCGGGTCTTGGGCTTCTCCGGGGAGCCACCTTTCTGGTCAGCTTGGACTCTGCTGGGCTGGTGGATCACGTATCACAGGGTGTGTGATCTCTGTTGAGCTTTCACTTCCCGTGCAGGACTTCTCCCTGTTCCGTGTGCTCTGGCCCAGGCTGTTAGATCGTGCAGTGGCGACCCCACCGGGTGTGTGGTTTCTGTCGAGTCTCCGCCTCCCTGGCCGCACGTCTCCCCACTCTGTGCGCACTGTGCTGGGCTGGGGCGTGTCTTCTGCACCCCTCGTCTATCAGCTGGGCCTTCAAGACCCTGCTCGGCACCGCCTCGCCCAGGAAGTCTACCAGGTTTCTGCTGGGCACAGACGACCAGTCTCTCTGTGTGCCTTTGTAGCACTATGTAGATCTTTCTCTGGTCTTGTTCACCTTTGTATCCCCCCAGTATAAACCGAGTCTAGCGCCCACCTGCAGCCTGGTCTCCGGCCGGTTCAAGCGGACTTGGGAACTCTCCTACCACACTATTCCCAACCAGAAATTCGTTAGGCTTTTTTCCAAACTGGTGGCTGCAGAGATGGTGTCTGCCTCCCAGTAACAGGGAGTTTACCTGGGGCCGGAGTCCAGGGTATGGTGGAGTGACGGGTACTACCTTGCCCTCCCGACTCTGGCCCGGGACACCCCTGCCACCAGCCCCGCCAGAGAACCGCAGAGGGAGTTGGAGCCGAGGCCGGTCCGCAGGCTCTGGAAAGCCCGGCGCCAGGCCAAGCAAGTGGGAGGGCTCAGTCATGGCCGAGCAGGGCGGAGCTGCCCGCACCTGGGAAAATGGAGGCAGCACCGGGCGGTGAGTGGCCTGGTGGTGCAGGCGGGAGCCGCGTGGGCATGCACCCCCCGAACAGAGCTATGCCAGGGATCACTCACAGTGCTGTGCCGGGTCGGGTGCTCGCTCTCTGTCTCTGGTTTGCCGCCTTTCCCAGTTCTCGGCCGCTGCCGCCTGTTTACAGATTTTAAAATGTTATGTAGCCAAATGTTTAAATCTTATCTTGTTTGGATTCTAGATTCCAAGATTATAAAAATGTTCTTTCATATTTTATTTTACTCCCTGAATTGTTTTATTTTTAAATTGAAATCTTAACTCCATCTGGAATGTATTTTTGTGTAGGCAGTGAGATAAGGATCCAGCTTACTATGTCTCTACATGGCTAGTGAGTTAAGGATCTTTAGCAGTTAGTAAAGGAGCTAACTCAAGCTAACTTGATGTGGGAGAAAGGGAATTTATTATGAGAATATGGAGCATTTCCCTGGATCCCCTGGTGTGGAATGGAGCTTAATCTCTAAAAGGGCTGGAATCTGAGAAGGAAAAGGTGTTGGGAATGCAAAGAGTAGTCTCTTTCTATTTCTTATCTCTGCTGCCCTCTGAGTGTCAACTTCATCTGTCACTGTCTGTGGACTGTTTTTCTCTGCTGCTTTGTCCTGTTGGTGGAGTCTTACCATATCAAAGCTCAACAACTAAGGTCATAGGTCTCCTGCCTTCAAAATGCCAACCTTTCAGACTATAAGAGACTCTGATTAGTCTAGCTTGGGTCAGGGGTTCACTTCTGATCTGATCAGCTATGGCTAGGGGACATGGGCCACTTAAACATGGCTGTTGTGCTTTGCTTACTTCTAAAGTGGGGGAACTTCCTAGGGGGACCAGCACTTGAGCCCTGTAGTTGAGCTAAATTGCTGCTTTGCTGCTGATTCCCTGGGGAAGGCTTTTTGTGCAGCTCGGGTTTTAATGGTTGACTTTATAAGTACTTCCGGCTCTTGTGAGATCCAGTGCACCTGGGTTGTGTAGCAACTCTGGTCTAGGCCAGAGTCTTTTCAGGAAACTTTCCCCCCCTGCAGTTCTATATTCCTGACCAGTCTCCACTGAGTGGTCCTATGCTGACTGGGGGTGTAGGTAAAGTGAAGATAAATGGTCAGGGTCCCTCAGGGGTTAGGAATCTTGCTGAATATTTGATGTAAATATGCACGTGTGCCCAGGTGTTTCTTGGTTATTATCTAATTTAATTGCACATGTGCACCCAGGTGTCCTGGGTTATTGGACTTAAGTATAAAGGACGAGTGGCTCTGATCTGTGGTGCCCACCCAACCCCTGTCCCCAGGATGCCTGGCAGGGGCGGGGGGGGGGAGCATAGGGAGGCCGCTACTGCTGCTGGAGGCTGTTGCTGCGAGGGTCCCCGGGACCCTCCAGGAGGCCACCGCTGCTGTTGCTGGAGGCTGCTATAAGCTGCTGCTGCTCTTGCTGAGGAAGCTGAGGACTGAGCTCGTGTCATCTGCCAATGGCTCCTGGGATCTTTCCCAATTACCTAGCTTATTGACCTGCATGTGAAGGCTCTGGTGACCCAGCCAGGCATATGAAGGGTCTGTGACCCAGTCTGGACAATGGGTTTGAAGGGTCTCTCTCAGCTGCTGACCTTCCTTCTCATTTCATTGAGAAAATAGGTAGGGTCAATTCCCACTTCTTACCCTTATTTTCCAGAATTTAATGCATTTCTGTGGTAATTTTGTCAAGTTCCCCATCTCTCCCTTCAGAGAATTTCTTTCTGCAATTTTGGTTAGGCTTGTGTTGGATTTCTACATAAATTTATGGAGAACTCACATTGTTATAATGTTGAGTTTTCCTATTTAAGAACAAGATATGTTTACATTTATCGAAGTCTTATTTTGTGTCATACAACAGAATTTTATAGTTTTCTTTATAGATGTCCTCCTGCACATTTCTTGTTTAGTCCTAGATATGTTATGGGTTTTATTACTGTTATGAATGGGATAATTTATTCAATTGTAAATTCTAACTGGTTATGGATTTTATATGATAATCTCATAGTCAGCCATCACAGAAGTGTGAGAAAAAAGTATAAATAGAGCATATTCTTTTTCCTGGTTTTGCTTTCCTATTAGAAATGCCTGAAGTGTTTATTTCTGCATATTTTAACAACCTGTTGTGATCTGAAAGATTTTGTAAATCTTTTTTTGCAATAATTAAAGTCTGGATGCTTTATTTGCTTTTCCTTACTTTGGACTCAAGGTAACTCAAATTTTGAATTCAAAATATACTCCCAAACACCTGGACTACTTTGGGAAAACAAGGATTAAGAACTCTTTATTCTGTAGGTAGTTGACAACATTTTTTTTTTTTGAGTTGACTTGTTAATTACTAAAAAAATTACTTGAACTATTCAGTTCATATCAAAATTCTTTCCTGTCAGCTTTTAGGTTTAAAGAAAGTTCAATTTGTAGTATTTAAATACTGTGGAACCTGCTTCATTTAATGATATAATAGTAGTTTCTAACCCATGCAAGGCAAAAACATCTTACCTAAAGAGATTTCCAGAAACTCATGACTAAAAAACATTTTGGTATAGAATTACTTTATTTCAATTCTGCATTATTAATGGAATAAACTGAAATGCACTCAAAACCAGAAAACTTTATTTCCACCATTTGATGTCATTAACATGCTGAAAATGTTATATTTTACAGAAGGCTTGAAAAGCCCATAATAGGCTGTCTTACTCATGTTTGAACTCATCTTTGTCAGAGAAAGCATATAGTCCCATTAGCCCCTGGGAATTGTTGAACCAAATACACAGAAACATTCATTGAATACGCAGAAGTCTCAATTAGGCAGTGGTTTTTACCAATAATATAAAAAGAAAAACATCTTGATTAAAGTTGGGGGTGGGGAGGGACAATTTTGTCCCCATTGCAGATGTCTGATTAGCTATGGAAAGGGAACGTGTTCTCTCTAAGCTTTGGGTTAATAATCTTAAAATTTGTTTCTGTGGCTCTTGTTAAGAAAACAATCAGATGTGACACCGAAGGCAGAAACCATTAAAAAAAAGAATGAAAGGTTAGACCGCATTTTTAAAACTGTGTTAAAACACCATCAATAATGTTGAAAGTCAAACAATATATTTGTCAAAAAATATTTGCAGCATATAATTTTCTAACAAATTGATTAAAATAAAATGAAGACACACAATAAAACAGAAAAATTTGCAAAGGACTAATACCAAAGAGGAAATACAAATGGAAAATAACATGAAAAGCTGTTCTGCTTCACTGGTGATCAAAGACGTGCAAATTAAAATCACATTGCTGTTTAGAAAACCTGTCAGAGTAGCAAAGATTAAAAGATTATTAGTGTCCAGTGCTTAAAAGGATGTGAGGAACAGGCATTCTTACAGGAGAGTAATTCAAAAAATTCATGGAAAAATGGAATTAAAAGATAACATGAATCTTTCCATAAACTTTTTGAAGACCCCCTCATATGTTACTGATGGGAAAGTCAATCAAGGGCAATTTGGCAATATGTGTCAAAACTGAAAATGTGCATACTCGTTATTTAGCAAGTCCAAAATTCAGAAGTCTATATTTTGCATGTACACAAAAAAATGTTTAAAGATATTCATTATGGCATTATTTATAACTGCTGAGAAAATAAGAGCCTAAATGTCTATAAAAAAGCATTGGGTAAATAAATTATGGTACTGCTTACACTAAACAACTTTTAAAAATTATGAAGTAGATCTGTATGTGCTGATAGGGAAGAATCCCAAGAGCTATGACTGAGAAAAGCAGATTGCAAACCACAAAATATGATCACCGCTTCCAGTCTACTTCTTCCATTCTCTGTGACTCACTCCATGGCAAGTTCTCCATTACCATTGACCTCAATGATGCTAAATCTAGTGTTCAATTCTCAGTCCTCACATTACTTGAAATAGTTGATCACTCCAACTTTGAAACACTTTTTCACTTGGTGTATTAGTTTCATGTTGCTTATAACAGAATATCTGAAAATGGGTAATTTATAAGAAAACAAAATTTATTTTTTACAGTTTGAAGAAAACTTATTTCATACAGTTTGAAGGGTTACAGTTCCAAGGTCCAGGGGGTACATCTGGTGAAGGCCTTCTTGGTGGGAACTCTCTACAGAGTCCCATGGTGATGCAGGCAATCACAGGGCGAGAATGACAAGAGGCTTTCATGTGCTTTCCGTATAAAGCCACCAGTCCATGCACACGATAACCCATTAAACCATTAACCAATTAATCCATGAATGGATTAATCCATTCACAAGAGGATTGTCCTCACTATCCAATCACCTCTTGAAGGCCCCATCTTTCACCACTGCCACATTGGGGATCAAGCTCCAATACATGAACTTTGGGGGACTCATTTAAACCATAGAACTTGGCTTTCAGGACCTCACACTCTCCTGTTTTCTTTTGACCTCATTGGCTCCTTTCTAACTCTCCTTTATTCATCCCTCTTCTTTCCCGCAACTTCTCCAACATTAGAGTTTCTCATGGGCTCTGGTCCACTTCTTTTCTCTCTCTGTCCTTGCTCCATATCTAATCTCATGGCTTCAAATACAATCCGTGTGCTGTTGTCTCCCTAATTTAGCTCTTCAGTCAAGTCTCTCTCCTGAACTTCACACTCGTATATCCAGCTGACATCTCTTCGCTATCTCATAGCCATCTTAAATTTTTCTTGTCCCAAACTGAACTTCTGCTTTTCACCCTGAAACTTCTCTTTTCTGAATTTTCTATATCTCAGTAAATGGCAAGTCTATTCATGCAGGTGCTCAGGACCCAAACCTTGGCATCCTTGACTCTTCTTCTCTCACATTCCACAGGTGGTACCAAGTTGACTGTGAAGCTAATGAAGCTTAACTGTCAGAGCCCCCCACTTGCAGGAAGTAGCTCCTTCAATGCCCTAACAGTGGGCTAACATGGTCATACGCTTTTGTAAAATTTGCAAAAGTGAAGTATTTTAATTGCAATCAGTCAAGACAGATGTATCTTTCCAATCCAGCTTACACCCTATCACTCTTCCCTCACGGTAGGGTTGGCATTTGGATGGTTGTGTACATTTGGGGGGTAGTTGAGTTGGGTTTACATTTATTTAGAATTTGATCAGATATACATGGCTGACAGTCACTTCTATGCCATTGCTGGCCACCCCAGCATAAGAATGGCTTCCAGGAATACCTACCTCACACTGTGCCAACTAATAGTTCAGGGCCAAAGATCATATCTTGATACTAAAGCGCCCTACAGCACCCAACATTGGAAATATGTGTAGTTGAGGAGAAATAGTTTAGAATGTATACAGCCAGAAACTAGTCTGTGGAAAATTATTCACTGGACATGCAGAACTATATGTGGAGGATTCAGCACCACCTAGTCAGAATGGGAGTTTTCGTCTGTCACCAATATACTCGACAATGCAGCATATACAACTATAAATACACCATAAATTTTTATGGTGGTAATAACACTGCGCATGAGATCTACCGTCTTAACAAAATTTTAAGTGTACAATATAGTATTACTAAATATAGGTACATGTTGTACAGCAGAGCTCTAGAGGGTTTTTTCCACAGCTTGGCTATCATCAGTAATGCTGCAATGAATATAGGAGTGCAAATACCTTGTTGAGGCCTTGATTTCAATTCTTTTGAATAAATACCCAGAAGTGGGATTGCTGGATCATATGGTAGTTCTATTTTTAATTTTTTGAGGGCCCTCCATACTGTTTTCCATAGTGGCTGCACCATTTTTATGAGAATCTTGTGAAATAGAATTTATCGGAAGTTCTGTGTTTGCAGAGCCAAGCCTGTAGCAATCAGTACTACAAATAGGGATTTTTGTCTATGTAAGAATTTGCATGTTTTATGCATCTTAACATAATGCGTCTGACTCGTCTTGTTCTGATGAAGCCTGACAGCTTGAAATGGATCATGAAATTGTTATGGACACAGGGAAATAGCCTGAAGAACAAGTGTTCCAGTCACAAAAAGCCTAAACATATTAATTGATAACTCAGTGTATGGAGTATTAAAAGTAATTTAATTATGCAATTACATAACTCAATACAGTGCAGTGTCAATTTTACACACTTTTGGGGGTGGGTGGGTGGCTGGCCACAGTGTCAATTTTAAATACATTCAAATTGTTCATGTAAATGCCTTCTTTTCAGATAAATTTTGTATTGTTTTGCAGAATTTTTGATGAACCAAAATTTAAATATGAAAAAAAATGGAATATGATAGGAAGGAAGCCAAATATGTAAATTGAAAGAAAGAAAATTAGCCTGCCAAAACCTCTCATCTTATTATTATAATGGAATTAAAAACTGTCAAAACAAAATGAAAATGAAATAAAATAAAAACAGAATAAAAGTAACAATAACAAAATTAAAATTTTGATGAACTATGCTAGAGGAAAGACAGAATTATCTGTCTATTCTTTTTACAGAAAATGTTATAAAATCATGTGGGCGGGTGAACAAATACTATGCAATCAACGATATAGAAAAGTTATATTTCAGGGTGTGTCAGGAAGTTAATATTAGGTTATTTTTCTAGATTTTCTGATGTTTGTGGTATTTGTAAGCTTTTGTAACTTTGTAATACATTGTTGATTTCTTATCTCAATTGACATATATATTCACTTTTGTACCTAATTTTATATTGTTGTTCTTAACGGAGAACCCCCCAAATTGTGAAAGCATCAGGCCACAGATAGCCAAGATCCACCTTGGACTGTATCCAGTCTTTTAGCGAATACTGTTGGCTCTTCTTCAGTATGTGTACAGGATCTGAGCACTTCTCACCGTCTTCACCGTGACCACCCTGGTCTCAGTCACCACCATTTTCTACCTGGATTATTGCAATAGCCCCTAATTTTTCTCCCTGCTTCTTGCCTTGCCCTCTTTCAGTTTAATCTCAACACAGCAACCAGAGCAATCCCTTTATACTCAAGTCAAATCAGGCCCCTCCTCTGCTCAAAACTCTCCAGTGGTTTCTATCCTCAGAGTAAAATCCAAACTCCTTTTTATGGCCTTCAGAACCCTACATGATCTGTGCTCTTCCAAACCTCTTTGACCTCCTTTTCTATTCCTCTCCCCTTATTTATTCCATTCCAATCATGCTGGATTTGTTGTTGTTGTTGTTGTTGTTGTTGTTGTTGTTGTTGGCATTGGCTATTTTCCGGGCCTAGAACACTCTTCTTTCAGATATCTGCATGACTGGCTCCCTCATTTTTTTCAGGTTTCTGCTCAAATGTCACCTCATCAGTGAGGCCTTTTTTATATAAAACTACAATCTCCCCATCATTCATTATCTCCCTTCTCTGCCTTATTTTCTCTATATTACTTATCACCGTCTGATATGATACACACTTCTCTGTTTATTTGTATATGTTTTTTCTCTCCTGTTAGAAGTAACCTTTGCAAGGGCAAGGACTTTGTTCTGTTCACTAATGTATTCTCAGCACCCAGACATGGCACAGCATGTAGCAGGCATTCAATAAATATCTGTTGAATGAATGAATGAAGAATGAACCCTATATGCTAATTCAAGCAGTGGGATTAGAGGGTGATTGTCCCTTTTTTTTTTTCGTAAATTATTTTTTAGAGTGTGGTAACATAGTATAAAATTTACCATCATAACCATCTTAAGTGTTCACTTTAGTGGCATTAATTACTTTACACTGTTGTGCAACCATCACCCCCATCCACTCCACAGAACATTTTTCATCTTACAAAACTGAAACTCTATAGCCCATTTCTTTTTTATATACTAGGTGAATGCTTGAATTTCTTACAACAAAAATTTATTATTATAATGTTAAAAGGCCATTTCCATTTTGGAAACAGACTAATCGGAAATTTATACTCATTTTATAAAAGGATGATTGAGAAAAGATTGTGTTCCAATTCCTTGAACAGATTAACCGAGAAGCTGTCCAGCTTTAAAAATGATTCATTAACGTGTTCCTCTGGGATCTTGAATATTCAGCACCAGCTGTTTCCCTCATTAATATTTAAATTTAATATTTTACCTAAAGAAATTTGGTACCAAAGGAATAGTAAATATTTAACTACTTATGGTATTATTTTAATTTGCTAACAGTTTTTGTTTGCCTAGAGTTTGTTTAATCATCAATACTGTTGCAGTTATGCAGTATCATAATACAGAGAAGGGGGAGAGGAAGGTGGCACATATTGACACCTTACTAGGTGTCATGTGCTTTGTAGATATGTGAAGTGGCCTCCATTTCCTCAGATCCCACTCACTGGGCAATGTACTCCAGGCTGACTTTAACCATCTCCATTTGGTGGCAAATGCTCTTGACAAGATTGCCCATTACTTCCCCATCACTAAATTTCAACAGACACTTCAGTCCTTATTTGCTTGACCTTCTAGCCTCGGTAAGCACAGATGACCATCCTCTTCTTATCAAAACCCCTTCTTCCTTTGGTTCATCATCAGAGGTTTTTGATTTTACGTCCTAAGTAGTTTTTATTACCTCTTCACTTCTGTCCATGTCCACCGTCACCACCCAAACTAGCCCGATGCTATCATCTCTGGCCTGGACTACTCCAATGGCCTCTTAACCTGTCTCTTTGCCTCCAGTCGCCCTACCCCACCTCCCATCTATCTCCTACATAACTGCCAATGATCTCTCCAAACTATGATCCCACAACTCCCTTGGTTATAACACCTCAATGGATTTTCCTTGCTCTAAAGTTCAGTATCCTCACTCTAGTCTACAGAGTTCTTCACCCTCTGGTCCCTGCCTCCCTCGCCAGACTCAGCTTAGGCCACTCTCCTCTTTGATCTCTCTACTTGAGACTTCTTTAAGTTCCTTAAATAAACCGCATATTCTTTTATCTCTGAATCTTTTCTTTTTTTTCAGCTGGCAGGTACAGGGATTGAACCCTGGACCTTAGTGTTATGAGCACCACCCTCTAACCAAGTGAGCTAACTGGCTAGCCCCATCTCTGGAACTTTGCACATGCTCTTCTCTTTGCCTGGGCCACTCTTTATTTATTCATTCGACAAATATTCATTGAGTGCCTACCAGGTGCCAGGCACTGTTCTAAGTATTGGGGATATGGCAGTGAATAAAATAAAGATTCCTCTGCTTGTGGGGCTTGCATTCTAGAAGGAAAAGAGAGATGAAAAACCACAAATATAATAAATAAGCAAACTGCATAGTGTGTTAGAAGGTGATAAGTGCTATAGGACAAAGAAAGATTAGAGATTAGGGTAAGCAGGATCAACAGTACAGAGGAGGGTGGGTCGGTGATATCTTCAGTGATGGTGGTCAAGGTAAGCCTCATTAAGAGGGTTGTATTTAAGCAAAGACTTGAAGGAGGTGAGGGAATAAGCCATGTGGATATCTGAGGGAAGAACATTCTAGGGAGAGGAAGCACCCAGTGCAAACCCGTGAGGGGGAGTCTTGCCTGATGTGTTTGACGATCAACAAGGAGGACCTGTGGCTGGGGAGGAGTCAGGGAGGGCAGGTGCAGTAGACGATGGGGCCAGCGAGGCCGTGGGAAGCCAGAGCATGGAGAGGCTGCCAGGCCACTTTATGGAGTTTGGGGTTTTTTTTCCCTCTGAGTGACATGTGAAGCTATTGGAGGGTTTTGAGCAGAGTAGTTACATAATCTATTTTATAAAAGATCCCTCTGTCTGCTATATTGAGAATAGAGCATAAGAGGGAAGATGAGGGCGAGGAAGCAGGGAGACGGGTGGGGAGACTATCCCAGTAATCTAAGTGAGAGATGATGGCAGCTTGGGCCAGAGCAGTAGCAGTCAAGGCAGTGAGGAGGGGTTGGAAATGGATATATTTTGACAGTATAACCATCTGGACTTGTTGGTTGGATATAGAGTGTGGACAGGGGCACATCCTGTATGTAGGGCCTGAAACATAATTTGTAGGGCCTAGTTTTAAAAAAAGTACAAAATGAAGAACAAAAGTGAGCATGTATTTAAAATGAGAAAAAAATCACAACAATCAGACAGACTTTGTCAGGACAAGATGGGTCAGATACTCCAAGACATGATTTGATATGCTGGGATTCGTAAAATATGTGATTCACATAGTATTCATTGCTTGTATTACTGCTACAGGTTTATGCCCTACAAATGTAGGGATTCCAGTAAATTCTATTTAATGGGATTCTCATCAAAAAAAAAAAAAAAAGAATATGTTACACTTATAATTGTGTATGCTGCATTTTCCAGTATATTCTTAACAGGAGAGAAATTCCACTTTTATCTAGGCATCAATTAAAAAACAAACAAAGCAGCCAGATAGACATTTCTCAAAGGAAGTGGCCGATACAAATACAATGGCCAATAGATCCATGAAAAAAATGCTCAGTATCACTCAGCATCAGGGAAATGCAAATCAAAACCAGATTGAAATATCTCAACCTGGTTAGACTGGCCATTATCAAAAAGACAAAGAACAACAAATGCTGGGGAGGATGCAGATAAAAGGGGACACTCCTACACTGTTGATGGGACTATAAATTAGTACAACCACTATGGAAAACAGTATGCAGGTTCCTCAAGCAACTACAGATAGATCTACCATATGATCTAACAATTCCACTGCAGGGTATATACCTAAAGGAATGGAAATCATCATGTTGAAGGGATACCAGCTCTATTTACAATAGCCAAGTTACGGAACCAACCTAAATGTCCATCGACAGACAAGTGGATAAGGAGAATGTGGTATACATACTCAGTGGAATACTACTCAGCCATAAAAAAGAATGAAATTCTGCCATTTGCAGCAGCATGGATGAACTTAGAGAAAATTATGTTAAGTGAAATAAGCCAGGCACAGAAAGAGAAATACTGCATGTCCTCACTCATAAGTGGGAGCTAAAATAAAGAAAGAAAGAGAAAGAAAAGAAAGGAAGAAAGAGTCACAATAATACATTGAACTTTTGAAAAAAAAAGAACAGAACTGTGGTAACTAGAGGTGGAAAAGGGAGAAGGGGGTTAGCAAGAAATTAATTAAGGGTCACAAAGATTGACTATGTTTTGTAAACATGAGTATATTAATTATCCTGATTTGATCACCACATTTTGTACACAATTATTGATATTCAAATCTGTACCCTACAGATATATATAATAAATTATGTTTCAATTAAAAAAGGAAAAAAATTTTAAAAATTAAATTAGGACTACCATGTGGCCCATCAATGCTACTACTGGGTATATATAGAAAGAAAATAAAATCAGTACATCAAAAAGAAAAAGAAAATAAGAACTAAATCTTCTGCACACAGTTCTACACTTTGGAAGAATTTCCCACAGACTAGCCTCTGGCTGTGTACATTTCAAACCTTGTGTTGCCTCTACTACCTATATACTTCCAGTGTCAAGTACCACCGGACAGAGTCTATCACAGTATGACTTCTGGTCCTCTGCTGTTCTGTCATGACACCAGGTGAGTCAGCACAGTGGGCTGTAAGGAGTGTTCCGGGAAGCCAGTCTTTCACGGGGACAGGCAGTATGCAAGGAAGTGACTGCAGACCACATAAATGGATCTCGCCAAAGCGCAGCTAACTGCAGTCCCAACTCAAGTTCACCTAAGCAGGAGTCCAAAAATGTCGATGGTCACTCCAATAGCACCTAACACGACGGGAAATGCGGTGGAAGAAATTTGGAGTGGAAAGAGACAGTGGTCTTAACTGCAAAAGTATCTTACCTTTCCACATTTTACAAAAATATATGACAATGTGAACACATTCCTAGAGACCTTTCCATGGCCTTGGAATGGGAGGGTCCCTGAAGCTGAAACTTCCTTAGCTTTAAGTAAAGCTAGCACTGGACATAGGTGTGACAGAAAGAAAGACATGAAGGATGATTCCAAAGGTTTTGGCCTGAAGCGTGAGAAGGATGCAATTGCTGTTACTGAGATGAAGACTGCAAGAGGAGCAGGTTGGTCACAGGGAGGGTTGGGGAGGGGGGAGATCAAGCATTCAGCTTGATCATGATAAGGTGAGCTGCCTGTTAGCCGAGTGTGAGGTCAGGTAGCTCTTCTTACCATTCCTTCTGTGGCCTACTCCTACTCATCTTTCACAGCTTGGCTAAGTGTCACCTCCTCATCCGGGACTTGCTGGGCAAGGGTAAGACCCTGTAATGTACTCTACGGCACCCCATACCTCTGCTTTTGTAAGACTCAGCACCCTCGTTATGATGTTGTTAATGGTTGTCTCTCCTGTGCTGCCCTAGACAAAGCTGGGACTGTGTACTGCGTGCTACTGTTATCCCTGATGTGTAACACAGTGCCTGGCACTGGGTAGGTCCTCAAGAAACGTTTGTTGAGTAAATGAAGAGAGGTCAGGTAACTTTTCCAACTCACGACTAAGAAATGGCAGAACTAAGATTTGCAGGGGAATATTTTTCCAATATTTAGACAAACGAAGCAAAACACACATACAGAAAAGTGCACAAGACACCAATGAATGATCACACATTGAGCATACGCACGTACCTAGCACTCAGGCCAAAGAATAGGGCATAGGCAGCATCCCAGAAACACCTTCACGCCTCCCTTCTAAATCACTACCCTTCTTTCTTCTTCCAAAGTGACCACCATCCTGATCTCTACCATCATCAATTAGTTTTTTCTGTTTTTGAACGTTATATAAGTGGAATATAATAGTACGTATGCTTTTATGTCTGGCTTTTTTGCTCTGTGTTTGTGAAATTTATAAATGTGGTGAGTAGCAGTAGTTGTTCATTTTCTTTGCTGTATAGCAGTTCTCAAACTTTCTGGACTCAAGACATATAAACATTATTTTTATACATCAAAAGTAACTGAGGAACCTTTACACATAAAAATTATTGAGGGACCCAATGAACTTTTGCTTATTTGTATTATACCTACTGATATTTACCGTATTAGAAATTAAAAGTAAGAAATTTGAAAATTATCTATTTAAAAATCCTATTACATGTTTATATAAATAGTATATTTTAATAAAAATAATTGTATTTTCTAAAGGAAAGAAAAAATAGTAAAAAATGTGTCATCGAGTATGAACTAGAGTCTTGGTGAATAGGTCAGAACACTGACACTGTATGCAGCAGGAAAAACCTAGTTCCAGTGGTCTTGGCAAAACCCCAGGAAGGCACAGGAATAATGTAGAAGGCTCTAGGATGGGGACCATGCACAGTTCCACCATCTTTAGGTTCCGTGCTTCAAAAAGCAACAGATACAAATGCGCATTCCAAGGAGACATGACATAGTACATTGGAAGGTACCCAATAAATTTGGTAAATGTGTAAATGCATGATTTCATAAATAAAGTTGATTGTTAGGAGCTGAAGAGGATGGGAGGGCACTGACCAGGCAAGGGGAAGTGGATGGTGGCAGAAAGTAATATCTGTTTGTTTGGGAGTCAGAAGACCTATTTTTTGGGATACATGGCCAACCCCTTAGTGTGGTATTCGTGGCCCCAATCTGCTTAGGTCTACACACACACACACACACACACACACACACACACACACACACACACGTCTCTGTCACTGTTCATGCTGTTTCCTTTACCTGCAGTGACCTGCGCCCCCCACCCTCCCCGGCCACTTTACTGCCAGTTAAATTCCTGATGATTCTTTAGGATCAACTGAGATGCCTCCTTTTGAGCACCTTTGCAGGCACTGACCTACTTTCTTACCTCTTCACCTTAGCTAATCATTCTCTCTCCCATGCTTCCATAACACTTTGTGCTTTGTGCTCATTCCTGTTTTAGAACTTGACATCTTGTGCCATTGTTGTCTAAGTGTCTGTCTTCCCCTCTAGACCATGAATTAGATAGAGCAAGCCATGGGTTGAGGCATCTGTGAGTACCCGGCCCCTAACATAACTCCAGGGAAGTAGTAGGTGCCCAACACATGCTCAGTGAATGACTGAATAATAGGGTCTGGAGTATTTGTCTCGCAGGTGGACAGCCCAGCTCTTCATGGTCTGTGAAGACACTTGTGTAGTTATTTTGTAACATGCTATCTCCTCTAAAATAAGCAGTGATATTCCTGTCAAAAGTTGTAAATCAAGAATGGATGAAAAGAGACAGAAAACACATAAAGAAAGTAGGAATACTCTGTTTTCATATTAAAAAATCCCCATGTACCTGGGAGTATTAGGTTTTGCTGAGGAAGAGTGGAGGCAGCCAGTCATAGCACTGCAATAGGAAATGCGGGTGCCCTATTAGGCATCGTCCTCACCACAGGATTTCCATCAAGTCCCCTAGTCTGTCCTCTGGTCAGGGGCGACATCTCCATCCCTTGGCCACCCCAAGGGTCAGGCTTTTTTTACAGACGATGAAAACCAGCAGGCTTTTCTTACAACCTCTGAGGTTATGAGTGCATTTTAATAAAGGCCATGTGGAGACAATGCTCTGCCTTTACTGTCCTTGTTAGTCAGGGCATCTTTTGAGCCCATCTTTTGAACCCAAGTCCTCTCTCCTCTGGGAAGCCTTCCCTGAGAAAAGCCCATCAATTGTTATGCCTCCTGACTCATTCAGTTACAGAATTCAGTAACTCAATATATGAGAGTGTAAAGATGGAAATGTTTCACATGCAGACTTTCTACAAACTAGACTTGAGCCCTTGTCCCCAGAGATAGTGGCACCTGCTTATCTGTCCTCAGCGATGTCTTATATGAGGCATCGCACGTAGGTGTGCAGTAAATACTTGCAGATTGGTCAGAGATAGATGGGGCCGGCTAGTCTGTACCTTTCAGTGACCCTGTCATGCCCCTTTACTTTGTCTGTAGCAGGTTAATCAACCTTCTGTTGTCAAATTGCCCCTGGAGCTGGAAAGATAGGAAACATCCCTGTCTCAACTTCAGATTAGAGGTCAGGAGATCTTGGTTCTAGTTCTGACTCCTCCATTAACTAGTGTGAATTTGGGTGAACTAGTTAGCTGATGTGGGCCTCAGTTTCCCTGACTGGAAAAGAATGAGAGACTTATGTTTCCAGCCAAGATGGAGTAACACAGCCCAGATTTACCCTCCTGCATGAAGCAATAAACAAAAACAGAAAAAAATACATGCAACAATGGTTTTTAAGACATTGAACATTAGGTAATGAAGGTTAGTGATCCTGGAGGGATGAGAAACAAATGAGGTGAGTCCTACCATCACCTTAGCCTATTTCCTTGAGAAAATTTCAGACTATGACACAAGGAATTGAACTTAAGTGAGTTGAGGAGACAAAATTGAGAGTCCAGGAAGACCAAGGAAGGTAGAGTTCATAGGAAGAGCATCAGAGAGGAAAGAGCTGCACAGGGAGAGGGCCTAGAGTATTCAGCAGAGAACTGATCAGAACATATGTGTGAGAAAACTACCCATGGCTGGGAAAGAACCATCTGATATAATTAAAGAGAACTGTTCGTTGTGCTGACGTAGCTCTGAAAACAGTCCTTGTTGCCTCCAGGCAGACTGGAAAAACTCATAACACGGGGCATTGAATAGAGTTCTCACGAAGGTCTTGCCTCAGTAGTGGAAAATAACTAGCCAAGACTAAGTGCTGCTGCAGACCCACCTTACTAACCATAAAAGCAAGACCCAAAAGGATCAAACTGTTTCCAGGTAATTTAACTGACAATACCATGTGCTGATGAAAATGTGGAGCAACTGGAGCTCTCATACACTGTTGGTGAGAATGTAAAATGGTACAACCCCCTTAGAAAACATTCTGGCAGTTTCTAAAAATGTTAAACGTACACCTACTATACGATCTAGCCATTCTACTCTGAGGTACTCACAGGAGAGAAATGAAAGCCTATGTACATACAAAGACTTATACATGAATGTTCATGGCAGCTTTATTTATAATAGCCAATAATTACAAACAAGCCAAATATCCATCAATAGGTGAATAGATAAATTGTGGTGTATCCATGCAGCAGAATACTACATGCAACAATATGGATGAATCTTAAAATAATTATACAGAGTAAAAGAAGCTAGACAAAAAGAGTACATACTATATGATTCCATTTACAGTTGACTCTTGAACAACACGGAGGTTAGGGGTGCCAACCCTCTTCCCCCCATGCAGTAGAAAATCCACATATAACTTTTGTCTCCCCTAAAACTTAACTACTTAACTACTAATAGCCTACTAAGAGCCTACTGTTAGGTGTACTACTTAACTGTTTGGTTACATATGTAAAAAATCCACGTATAAGTGGACCCACACAGTTTAAATCCATGTTATTCAATGGTTTGGGTATATAAAATTCTTGAAGATGAAAACTAATCTGTAGTGACAGAAAACAGGTCAGTGGTTGCCTGAAGATGGTATGGGGAAGAGAAAGAAGTGTCCAAGTGAGAAATTACAAAGAGGCTTGAAGTAACTTTTGGGGTAGATATATGCTCATTATCTTGGTTATGGTGCTAGTTTCATAGGTGTCTACATATACCCAAACTTGTTGCATCATACATTTTAAATATTTGCAATTTAGTGTATGTCAATTATTCCTTAATACAGTTGTTTTAAAAATCCATTCATCTATCTTGCAGTTTGAATTGATCTTTTACCCATGCTTGATGTTGTAACATCATGCATCGGTCACTTGGAAAATATTATTTCACTGAGGTATGCAGATCTTTCAAATGTTGACATGTTTTACTTATACATTATGAAACAAATCACATTTTTTAGTATCACCACAGACCTCATCAGAAAAATCTTTAGGTGTTGAGAAGCTGTCAAGCTCATACAGATTTTCTAAATATGAATTTATATTTGAAAGCTCCAATATTATCATTGGTAGAAAATATTGTTAAAGTGACAGATTCACTTTGTTCATTTTCAAGGAAATGTCTGCCAAAAGCCTAAATCTGAATAACTGTAGTTTGTCTATCAGTCATTCTTTCAAGGAAAAATGGCATTTCATGAAAGAAGTGTTGAGTTCGGTTCACAACTCAAACCACTACTTTACCTTGAGATGACCATTATACATTGGTATATAACAGGCATGCTTTATGCATGCTTCCTAGTTCATCACATGGAAAATAACTTTTTTAATGTACTCAAAGACCAATGACTGAGATTTGGTAAAATTGATTTTTACTGCTTCATCAAAACTTTGTTTACTGTGAATGTGGGGTGAAGAACATATTGTATTAGTTTGTTTCTGTTGCTTATAACAGAATACCTGAAACTGGGTGATTTATAAAGAAATAGAATTTATTTCTTACAGAGGCTGGGAAATCCAAAGTCCAGGGAACACATCTGATGAGGGCCTTTTTCTTGGTGGTGACTCTCTACAGCAACACAGGGTATCACATGGTAAGAATGGTCTGAGCAAGAGAGATCTAAGCTTCTCACTCACTCTCCTTATAAAGGCATCAGAACCACACCCATGACCACCCATTAAACCATCAATGGATTAATCCATTCACAAGGGTACGGTCCTCAGAATTTAATCACCTCTAAAAGGCCCAACCTTTCAATTACTGTAATAGGATTTCCCATCCTCTTAACGCTGTTACAATGGAGATTGAATTTCCAATACATGAACTTTTGGGGGACGCATTTCACCCATAGCAGTGATGAATACCACCAGTACAGTTGGTACCACAGCTTTGATTTGTACTAAGGCATTGGCAGTTTTTTAAAAAATCTACCTTTGATTTTGCACTGTGGGTATGAGTGTTAACATAGTGAAAAAGGAAAATAACCTTTCAGTATTATTATAAAAATAGTTTTGACCTTGAAGACTCCCTGTGAGGGTTTTGGAGACTCCCCAGAGGCCCACAGATCACAGTTTTTAGAAGATCTGCTGTGTAGTAATTTATTCTAGGTATATAGCACAATTTATTTATTTTTACTATTTTGGGGACATTTGGAATATTCCTTCTTGAGCTATTACAAATAGAAGTGATAAAAGCATCTTTGGACATGTTTATTAGTTGCACATGTGCATGCATTTGGGTTGGATATGTGTATTAGCCTGTTCTGTGTTGCTTTGAACAAAATACCTGAAATTGGATAATTTATAAAGAAAAGAGATTTATTTGGCTTATGATTCTGGGACAGCTGCATCTGGCATGGGCCTCAGACTGCTTCTACTCATGGTGAAAAGTGGCAGGCAGCTGGCAGGTACAAGCAGATCACATGACGAGAGGAAGCAAGAGAGGGAGCGGAGGTGCCAGGGTCTTTTAAACAACCAGCTCTCACAGGAACTAATAGAGTGAGAACTCACTCACTACCCTTCCTCCCCCAGGTAGAGCATTAATCCATTCATGAGGGATCCACCCCCATGACTCAAACAGCTTCCAGCACTGCCACATAGGGGATCAACTTTCCACATGTGTTTTGGCAGGGACAACACATCCAAACTCTATCATTCTGCTCCTGGCCCTGCAAAACTCATGTCCTTCTCACATACAAAATACAATCATTCCATCCCAACAGTCCCAAAAGTCTTAGCTTGCTCCAGCACCAACTTAAAAGTCCAAAGTCTCATCTGAGACCAAAAGCAAAAGTTCTTCCAGCTGAGAACCTGTAAAAACCAAAAACAAATTTATCTACTGCCAAGATACAATGGTGGAACAGACATTGGGTATACATTCCCATTCCAAAAGGGAGGAATAGGCCAAAAGAAAGGAGAAACAGGACCCAAACAAGTCCGAAACCCAGCAGGACAGACATTAAGTCTTAAAGCTCCAAAATAATCTTCTTTGACTCCAAGTCCTGCATCCTGGGCACAGTGGGGCATCTGGGCTAACAAAGCCTCGGGCAACATCACTTCCACAGCTCTACCAGGCATAGCCCACTGGGCAGTGCTGGTGCCTGTGGCTTTTCCAGGCCATCATTGTGCATTGCCACTGGCCCTACAGCTCTGAGGTCCTGGTGGCAGCCCCACTGCCTTGGCTCTACTAGACATTTCCCTGCTGGGGGCTCTCTGTGGGGGCTATGACCCCACTTTTCTGCTTGGCATTGCTCTAGTAGATGACCTCTGTGGTGGCTCCACCCCTGAGGCAGGTCTCTGCCTGGGCCCCCAGGCTTTTCCATACATCCTCTGGAATCTGAGTGGAGGCTGTCATGCCTCTACTGCTCTCATGTCCTGCCGGCCTGCAGACTTAATACCACATGGACGCCACCAAGGTTTCAGGCTTCTACTCTCCAGAGCTGCTGCACAAACCACACTTGGGGCTGCTTGAGGCAGGGCTGCTCCAGCCAGAGCAACTGGGATGCAGGGAGCAGGTTCCCAAGGGCAGCTGCACCCCAAGTCTATCCTCTGGGACAACTCAGTCCTTCTAGGCCTCAGGGCCTGTGATGGGAGGGGCACCCTTCCAGACTTTTCAGATGCCTTTAGGGCTTTTTTGCCATTGTCCTGGCTATTAGCATCTGGCTGCCTCACCACCAAGCTGTCTTTAGCAACCAGTTTATCTTCTTCACCCTTGCATTTTTCTCCTGCTCTCTGATTCTCTTCCACATGGCCAGGCTGCAAATTTTCCAAATCTTTATGCTCTGCTTCCCTTTTAAATTCTGGCTTTACACCATGCCTTTGCTGCCATAACTCAGAGTAGACTGTTAGAAGTCACCATGCAGCTCCCTTAATGCTTTGCTGCTTAGAAATTTCTAATGCCAAACATTCTGGTTCCCAGCTCTTAAGTCCCAACTTCCACAAATTCCTAGGGCATGGACACAATGCAGCCAACTTCCTTGCCAGTTCACAGCAAGGGTGATCTTTGCCCCAGTTTCCAATAAACTTCTTATTCCAATAAACTCCTTTCCTGAGACTTCCTTAAAATGGTCTTTACAGTCCATATGTCTATCAGCATTCTTCTCACCATGATGTAATCAGTCCCTAAGACAGTCCAAACTTTCTCTCATCTTTTTGTCTTCTTCTGAGTCCTCCAAACTCCACCAACCTTTCCTCAACACCCAGTTCCAAAGCTGTTTCCACATTTTCAAGTATCTGTTATAAGCAACACCCTACTTCTCTGATACCAATTTTCTGTATTAGCCCGTTTTGTGTTGCTTTTAACAAAATACCTGAGACTGGGTAATTTATGAAGAACAGAGGTTTATTTGGCTCATGATTCTGGGACAGCTGCATCTGGCACAGGCTTCAGGCTGCCTCTACTCATGGTGGAAAGTGGCAGGCAGCTGGTGGGTACAAGCAGATCACATGGTGAGAGGAAGCAAGAGAGAGAGAGAGAGCAGAGGTGCCAGGGTCTTTTAAACAACTGGCTCTCATGGGAACTAATAGAGTGAGAACTCACTCACTACCCTTCCTCCCCCAGGGAGAGCATTAACCCATTAATGAGGGATCTGCCCCCATGACTCAATCAGTTTCCAACACTGCCACATTGGGGATCAGATTTCCACATGAGTTTTGGCAGGGATAACACATCCAAACTCTATCAATATGCTTAGGAGTAATGTTGCTGGCTCATAGGGTATATGTATGCTCAAGTTTAGTAAATTATGCCAAATAGTTTGCCAAAGTGGATGCATTGCTTTACGCTCCCACTAGCAGTGTCTGAGTCTTAGAGGATTTGAATTCAGACGTGTGTGATTGCAAAGCCCAAGCTTTATACACTTACAGTTTTTGTTCTGTTTTTAAAATAATATTGATAGTTGCTCATGATAAACATTCAGACAGTATAGATGAGTTTATAGTGAAAAGTACTACAGAAACAAGAACACTACTATATATGGATGTGTATAAGAATGTTAGCAGTAGCTCAGTTTGCAGTGGCAAAAAATGGGAAATAAAATCAATGCCCATGAATATTTAATGATATAATCTATATTACTAAATATTAGACATTAAAAAGGAAGAATTAGGTCTATACCAGCAGACTTAGAAGGATTTCTCAACGTGTTAAGTGGGAAAGATACGATGCTGAGAAGTATATGTAATATGATCACATTTTTGTAAAACAATAACTGGACATGACTAAAGGTGCTGAAGGTCACACACCAGACTGTTAATTATCTTTAGGGATGGGGCAAAAATGGTGTGAATAAAGGTGCCCATGATAAAAACAGCATGTCTGAGATCTCATCCTCGAAAAAGTGTGTGTGTTTGCATAGGGAAAAATAGGGAAGTATGGTAACCAAAATGTAATTTGTGGTGGGATTTTTTTTTTGGTGATTTTTTTTTGTTTGTTTTCTTCCTTAAGCTTTTATATATCACTGGTATTTTTAAAGAATATACTTATGTTCCTGGGGTTTTTTAAATGGTGCTGGGTATACTGACTAGCTATCTGGAAAAATATAAAACAAGATCTAACCTTCACAGCATACACAGGAATGAACTTCAAATGGATCAAGGATTCAAATGTAAAATATGGAATCAAAAAATATTAAAAGAAAAGATGAGCAAGTTCTCCTTTAACCTTGGTATAGAGAAATACTCTTTAACCATGATGCAAATGCTAGAGGCAATAAAAGAAAAAAATTGATAAATTTGACTACATAAAAAATTGTGAAAAAGCCCCATCATAATCAAAGTCAAAAACAACTGACAAGCTAGAAGCAAATACGTGCAACCTGTATCACAGATAAAGGGCCAGAATTGTGACTATACAAAGAACTCTTCAAAATTGATGAGCAAAGTTCGAAAAACTCAATAGAAAATTGGGGAGATACACGAATAGACACTTATCTATCCATCTCTGTATCTGTCTATCATCTATGATCTATAAATGGTTCTTAAACCTGCCAACTTCCCATGTAATTAGAGAAATACAAATTAAACCAACATCAGGATATTATTTCTCCCCATCAGATCGGCAAGCATTAAAAAGTATGACAATGCGTTCTGTTGGCAAGTCCATGGTTATATAAATAAATAATTGAATTTATACAAAGGAAGAGGGGAAAGCTCTTCCTCACAGTGGAATGCCAATTAATAAATGTAGAAGGAACAGTGGAAATAGAAAATCACCATTTGGCAAATATCGCAGTAATAATTGTGTTAGGCAAGTGTCATCAGAGGATTAGTGGGCAAAGTACGATGATAAACAGGATATTTACATAGTCTCCCCCCATATAGTAATTAATTACCAAAGGAAAAGTAGTAACTGTATAGTAGTAACTATATAGTGGAGAAACCCAGCAGACACCCTTAACTAAGTGATTAAAGTTAACATAACCAGTAATGAAACATATTTACATCATGTGGCTCCTGACAGGATGCAGCGAAAAGGGCCTGGCATCAATTCTGTGGTTTTCATCCCCCAAATGCTTAACCCGAATTTAATCATGAGAAAACATTAGACAAACTTAAATTGGGAGACATTGTACAAAATAGCCAGCCATTATTTTTTAAAAGTGTCAAGGTCATGAGAAACAAAGACAGACAGAGGAGGTGTCCCAGACTGCAGGGGACTAAGGAAATATGACAACAAAATACAGTGTGGGATCCTGGATTGAATCTTGGACTAGAAAAAGAGTATTAGTGGGGCAATTGATAACTTTTGCATAATGTCTGCGGATTAGTCAATGGTATCATATTAATGTTAATTTTCTGAGTTTGATAATTGTATGTGGTTATATTAGATGTTAACATTTGGGGAAGCTGGGGAGCCAGGTATATGGGAATCCTTTATACTATCTTTGTCACTTTTTGTAAGTCTGAAATTATTTCAAGATAGAGAGTTAAAATATGAAAAATAATAAACATATATTGCTTATATAATCAGAAAATACAGAAAAACTATTTTTATTGTGAAAATAAGCCAAAATAGAAATACACTTCCAAAACTGAAAAGTAAAATCTCCTTTTTCTTTGCTCTCATCCCCAGCTCCGTTTCCCGAGGTAACCACAGTGTTACTATTTTCTTGTTTATCCTTCCAGAAGTTTTTGCTTTATATACAAGCATGTGGTGTGTATGTATCCCTTTTAGATACACACACACACACACACACACACACACACACACACACACACACGCGCGCGCGCGCGCGCACGCACACGGATGAGATCACATTATTCGTTCTATTTTCTCAATTCTTTTTTCACTGAATAGTGTATTTTGGCTACATATCAGCACATATGTATATATATACATGGACCTCTTTCTTTCATTGTTCTGTTGAGTCTTTATCAGTTGGCCAGTCCCTGTTGGTTGCTATTTAGATTGGCTCCTGTTTTTCACTATTCTAAGAAATGTTGTAGTGAACGCCCTTGTCCACGCATCTTTGTGCAGATGTACAAGGATATCTCAAGAAGGAAGTTCTTCACTTGTGGTTGGAATCATCTTCCTGCTTTGTGTTCTGGCCAGACAGTGAGCAAATCTGCATTAGACCACAGTGGATTCAGGTTCCCTGTGGGAAAATGAGCTTAGACTGGAAAGCAGTGGGGCCCCTGGACCCCTGTCCCATGCTAGAATATACATTCTAGTGGCCAGAAGACTTGTGTGGCATAGATGGAGTGTGTCTTTCCCCTGAACAGGGAGATAATTCTTACTGCCCAGTTCTGCCTTTTCCATATATGATTTATCAGTTCCCCCACATTTCTGTCATTTGAACTTTACTTTTATTTAGCACTTCTATCATGCTTAATATGTGCCACTCATTGTTTCAATGTTTTACAAATGTTAACTCTTTTAATCCTCATAACAATCCTATGTGCTAAATACTATCATTAACCCCATTTTTCAGATGAGGAAACTGAGGCACAGGGATGTTAAGTAACACGCCCAAAGACACACAATTAGTACCTCCAATGTCATCCTGCTCTTCCTCCTTCACGAGTCATTTTCGTCTAGTGCGTGACCAGGAAGTAGAGGGTTAGACTCGCATCCCCCCAAGTCATTTGTCTGGCAGCCAGTCTTCCCTGCTGCTCCCATGGGCCAGCACTTGCTTTGCTGCTGGTCTCCTCCAGAAATCCTTGGGCCGACCCGTGGCACACTCGGGAGAGTGCGGCGCTGGGAGCGCAGCAGTGCTCCTGCCGCGGGTTCGGATCCTATATAAGGATGGACGGTGCGCTCACTGGCTGAGCGCGGTACAGCTGGTCACAAAAAGACAAAAAGAAAGAAAAAGAAAAGAAAAAGAAATCCAGCACTAGAGTCCCCTCTGAAAGAGTATAAACAGACACTAGCCGGTGAATGAGGGGGAGCCACACATTTATACTCCCCAACATCAGCACCAAGGCTGTACGGATTTTGCAGAAAGGTGGGGGATAACTGAAAGGATTTCATGTATGGGGACTTTGTTTTATTTTATTTTTAAGTCCATGTCCACAGACCAAAAGAAAATCACCAGAGAGTTAGGTCTATCACAGGCAGTGTCCTCATGCCCTTGCTTTCTTGAATTCACCTTCATCTTCCTCCTCTTCTTTCAACCCACCCAGTGAAGCTTCGCTCACCCCGTACACACAGGGCTTGGTATTGCCCCAGATCCCTTCTCTCTCCCCTAGCAGCACATTTGCCCACATCCTAGCATATTGCTCTGGGCCTTACAACAAGAAGGCTTTGGCATTTCAGATGCCATCCCCTTCCAGAGTTCCCCATCTGTAGGACTTACAGAGAGACATGCTTTCTTGTTTTTCCTGGTATCCAATGGGTCACAGCTGGATGAAACACAGATATGCACAAATATCTCTTCAGAGTAAACAACGGATTCTCAGTGTGCAGTCTAAAAGCTATATGGAAGGAAAGGAACCTGTTCCTAACTTCCCCTGCTCACAGGGCGATGGCACCTCACATGATCATGGAGAGCAGTGCCCTTTTCTTTTATTTACCTTCCCATTTTCAGGACATGAGGAATAGACTCAGAATGGCATAATAACAGTGACTAAGATTTAGTGAGTACTTGCTATAGATAAGGCCGTGGATGTCACATTTAAGCCTCAAAGTAGCTCTGTAATGTAGAAATGATTATAATTCTCACCTCAAATTGAGGAACCTGAGGCACAGTATCTTGCCGAAGATCACACAGCTGGGAAGTGGAGAGCAGGGATTTAAACTGGGCAGTCAAGTGTCCAGAGCTTGTGTACTTTCTATGACAACATATGGCTTTTTTTATAGTTCAAATTGTAAGTGGTGGAGCTGGGATTTGAACCCACATGGTTTGACTCCTGAGCTCTCAGTACCTCAAGGCCCCTGAAAGGGCAGCTATTTCCCTACACAAAGAACTGGCTTTGGAATGACTGCATGGTATGGCTTGAAATGGCCACATGGGGCCTTCTCTCTCACTGTTCTGTGAGCAGAAGAGAGGCAAGGTAAATGTTTATGCTCCTCTAGCACAAGCAACCCCCTAGGGGTTCCCTCATGATGGATGCACTTCTGAAACTGTCTGGATTTAGAGCAGATGAAAGACTAATGGGGTTTTTATTGCTTAATTTGGTCTGTTTTTAGCATTTCTTCCTGTGGCTCTAAGCAGAAGATCTGGAATTTGTCTTGGGGCAAACCTGCCCTTTCTGTGGGAGAGACCACGTCACTGAGCACTTTTAGTTATACGTGTGTTAGTTACTCACCTGCCAGTGTTCAGGGCAGCAGCCTTGAACGCTGGTGAAAAATGGAAAAGCAGATGCTTCTGACTGGCGTTTTACGTATTTTGTTTAATAATGGCAAAGGCGATCCTCACTGGATTTTTTTCAGCTGGCTGGAACTGGGGTTGAGATAAAAAAAAAAACAAACCCATAATCTGGGCCAAGGCAGAGGGATCTGGAGGCCACTCTCAATAGATGTTGGCCATCTATTTGGGGGTGCTTTGATCAGCCTAAGAAAGAGCAGGGTTGGACATGATCTTCCTGCCTTTCACTCCCAGCCTGCTGAATGGAGTGGGGTAGGATCAGTAGTGAAGGTAGTGGCTTGCTGAAAAATCTCTTATGTTGTGTCTTTGGGTTTCTCATTTTACAATATTGGACCCTAAGGGTGTAGGGTATGGGGTGGGGTGCTGGGTGGGGTTGAGACCAACTGGATCTAGTAAGGAGTGATGAAAGACAAGGTAGATATGCATGAGAAAGGGGAAGCTGGAGGTAAAGGCGACAGGGTTCATAATCTGTGGGAATGTGATTGCGCCCAGGGAGTGGTACCTAAATATATAATAGGGGCAGGTAGAGCAGGCATGGTAGGAGGTGAGCTAGATAAGATCTTTGGCAAATGTAGGTGTCCCATGAGCTTTCGTGGGGGAACCTAGAATGCTTGCAGTTAGTGCGATAAGACTGTTTTTTATTGTCAAATCTTCATAGGCCTGCTGGGTACAATTGTTCACTGCACAAGGGAATCTGGCCAAGAGGACTAGTGGAAACTTAAATCCAGCCTTTGCTATACTCTCCAAGTCATGCATTCTGGTGCAGAGGTGTCAGTCTGGAGCAGGAGTGCCTTTCTGAAATTTTTACAAAGGCACCTCATGGCCTATGGGCAGCCATGACCCTCACATCCAGCAGTGTCTGGTGCACAGTAGGTAATCGATATCTGTTGACCAAAAGCAAAGGTTTGTGATGCAGGTGGTCGGAATGAGAGAGAAATCTGTAATTACTGTGAAAAGAGGTACTCTAGTAGATGAGTGCAGAGTGGTAAACAGATTTAGCATTTGGGAGGTATGTGGCCATCCTATGGATAGAAGGTGGAAGGCAACCAGAATTCTCCAAAATCTGGTTCACACGTTCCATCTGGCTTTTGTTCAGTTAGCTTGTGGTGGGCAGTGGACAAGTGGATTTGGACGTGGTAGATCAGAAGTGTGCTCTCTGAAACTATTACACAAATTGGGGGCCCCAGCCAGATATGACAGGGTTAGGTTGTCTGTGGAAGTGGAGCAACTATGTCTCTGAAGAATAAGGTAGACATAACTGGGGCAGAAAGTGGTCCAGCTGGAGACAGAAAGTGAGCCGTTTTCATGAAGGTGTTGAATTCAATGATTATTATACTATGAGCATGTTGGGAGAGAGTTTGTGAGGGATGTAAGGAATGTTTCCTAGATACACTTGGCGATTGAGGGTCAGATGGGGTAGTTTTACTGAGATTCTTTAGTCTTTTTTTTATTTTTTGCTGTAGCCAAAAACATGCCTCTGTGTATTGTAGGATGTTGAGTAGGTCACCAGAAACCAAGGTGCCTCATGTTGTGTGTTTCAGAAGAGCACTGGTAACCAGCTACAGTGGCATTGTAATGTAGACTTAATGACCTACACATGGGCTTTGCTGTCAGGGAGGAACAGGCAGCTGCACTTCCCTTCACTGTGCTTCTCTGGAGACCCCCTTGAGATGAGCCTGCATCCTTCACTGGTACTGCTGGACACAGGTTGGGAAACATTAGGGAAAGAAAGTGCCATTTGAAAGCTTCCCAGCAACTCACTTGGGAGCAGGTCTTCCTTGTTCTGGGAACAATCACTTGAAAAGGCCCTTCTGGTAAATGTAAGGCAAGAAGGTGATCATTGCCCTGTGCTAAGGGTGTAACAGGACTTTCTGTGGATTGACAAAGACCGCCTCTCCCCACATTCCCTGGTTTGTTGAGCTGGTTGCTGGGGAGGAGGTATGTAAATTTGCATAGACGCCATGGAGCCTCCTGGGAAGAAAGGGATCAAGATCCTATGGTATTTTAATATAAAGAAAGTATTTTAGCTCAAATTTTACTTCATCACAGAGGCCTTCCGTGATCACCCAAGGTCGTATCACTTTATCTTAGAATTTTCATTGCACTTAATATTATTTGTATTTATCTCTTTTGGAAAGAGGTTTATTGTCTATCTTCCCCCAACTAAAATATGAGTTCCTTGAGGATAGGAACTTTTTCTCCCACGTCCATCCCTGTATTCCTGTACTTTGAATCATGCCTGGTACAATAGTAGATGCTCTATAAGAATTTGTTGAAGGAATGAATGACTGAATGGAATAGCCATCTAGGGGGTTACAAAATTAAAAGTACAAGGATTCTTCCTGCTCCTACTCGGAGTCCTACTAATCAGATATTGTTCTTCTGTTGGTTATTTCCATAATTCTTAATAAGATGCTTTTACTTTAAAATCTTGATTTATTTCCTTTAAGCAGTATTGATTCCCCATTATGTCAGATAAAGAATTTAGCTCTCTCTTTCCTTTTTTTGTTAGCTCCTCAATTGTTTACCTTTAATCCTTTGCATAATGTACTTACACTTCGATTTATACTTACCTCTTGAGGCTCTACTCTGTCAGAAGAGGAAATTACTCCCAACTTCTGCCAGTTATTTGATTAGTTTCATATTGTTAAAGTTTAAATCACTTTCATATTTACATTCCATTCTATATTTGTTTTTCACGCTTTGTGTATAGGTTGATTCTCAAAGCCAGTAAACATCATTTACAAAATTATGATTTTGTGAATATTATTTGCTGCAGAATCAGAGTGTGTGATTTGATCACTGGAGGAGATGTAATCCTATATCTATGGGCCACTTGAAGGGGAATAGTACAAATTTCCAGTTCAAATAATTTCTCTTACACTTTACTAATTGCTTAGTCACGCCACATTTTAGATTGTTTTTTATATGGACTGTGACTTTTTAAGGAAGTTTGCTTATCTTAGAGTTTCTAATTATCTTTTTTTTTTGGCCGAAGGTATATGTGCCTTTGTCACCGTATTACTATATCTTCTAGCTGTTTGCATAAACTACTTGTTAAATGCTCTGATATGTACTGACTCTTTCTAAGTCTCCCTCCTGCACAGCTGTTATTTTAGAATTTTTTTTTTCATAGCATTCCTGGGTTAGTGTCTCTGTTTCTTAGATCCCAGGTCCTTCTCTTTCTTGGATCTCTTTCTTTGATTGTTGGAGTATATCCTGAAATCAATTTTTTCAGAGAACATAGCTAGGAGGTAAAATTTCTACATCCTTTCATGCCTAAAGATGTCTTTTTGCTTTCATTCTTATATTTGGCAAATATAAACTTTCCAGGTTCAAAGTCATTTTCCCTCAAACTTTGCAGGTATTATTCTAGTGGGGTTTTTTTTGTTTTGTTTTGCTTTGTTTGCATCTAGTGCTGCTAATGAGGATTTTTACTTCTTTATAGATAAACTTTTTTTCTAAAGATCTTCCCTTTATTCTCGATATTCTAGAATTTCACAAGGTTGTGTTTAGATGCAAGTCCTTTTTCTTTCATCTTACTTATCACTCAGTGATCTTTTCAAACTGAAATCTTTTTCAGTTATGAGAAATTTTCTTCAATTTTTTATTACCTCTTCTCCTTCCTTGTTTTTTATTTCTTTCTGGTATTTCATAAAAATGAATGTTGACACTCTGGATGAATATTTTATATATTTTTTAATTATAAAATATTTTTTCTCCCTATTTTCCCCATGGTCAAGGCTGGACTCAGACACATTTGCATGTAAGGCATGCTTTGGAAGGAAAGACAGAAATATACTGAAATATTTATGAATAAAATAATACGATGTTCAGGGTTTGATTCGAAGGATCAAGTAGAGGAGAAATGAGTGTGAGTATAGATGTGACAAGATTGGTCTTGAATTGATAGTTGTTCGAGCTGGTTGATGAGTACATGGGGGCTCTTGAGATTATCGCTTGATTTTTTGTATGTGTTTGAAATTTTTTATAATAAAAAGTTGACAGCAAAAAAAGTTTTGGGATGCAAAGTCAGGAAAACCTGGATTTGAATTCTGCTATAACTCTGTGACATGGAGTAAGCTATTTAACCTCTCTGTGCCTGTGTTTCCTCACCTATGGTAATGGTCCCTACATCATAAAGTTGTGGTGAGGATTCCATGAGGTCATCTCATAAAGCTCTTCAAATACTCCCTGGCCCAGAGCCCACAAGCAGTAAAAGGTAGCCCTTGTTACCATGATTGATAGATTGATTGATTTTGATGGTTCTATCTTGAAGGGCTTGTCCTACATGAATACTGCCATAGTATCTGCTAAATGTTCCTGGCCCGGCAGTAATAACAGAGGTACTCCTAGAACCACTGCTTTCTGGTGTGAAAAGCCATCTCCTTTTTGTGGCACAAACCAGTCAGTACTTGGGAGCCAAGGAATGCTGTTTCCTGATCATGCCAAAAACAAGTATGACCTGAAGAGTGAATGCAAATTGTGCATGATGAGTTGAGCCACATTTGAGACCAGAGGGATGATACCTAGCTCCAAACTGAAAGAAATACAGGGGATACAAAGCAAGAAGTCATAACACGGAGTATGAAACAGAGAAAGGTGTAATCATCCAGGATCTAAATCGTTCACCAGGGGGAGTGTCAGAAGTTCCATTCTATTTGCTGTTGGTTGCGGGCAGCCAGATTAAAGTGCCAGGTCTGGGCTGAGACCTTACAAATCAATTCTAAGGTGAGGTGTTTCTACAGACACCTAAGCTCATCCATTTGTGTGACCTTATTCAGAGAACCACTACTTGTCTTGTCTAGCCCTTGGGCAGGGGAGGTGTTATACCGTACATGAGCTGGCAGCCTTCTGTAAACCTGTTGCACCCTCCATCAAGACTTATCTTTCCTATATTCCAGTGTCTCATGCTCTGGCTCTCTACTAGCTGATCTGTTAAATTCCATCAGATATTAATAGTTGGTAATGACTTATTGTCATGTCTGCCAGAAATATTTGCATTTTAACAAGAAATTCCAAAAGATGAAATGCTGTGAACCCAGAGTAATTATTTCTAATGGAATTTTGAGCACTGTGGCAGTCAAAGTGAAAAAAAAAAAAAGTATTTGAGGGCTAGAGACCATTCCTCTGTGCTCCATACATTACACCCTACTGTGTCTGGAATTAATGTATAAGTACTGGAAGTGCTGTGAGCAACATGGGCTAGGGTGGCCAACCATTCTGGTGTTCCGGGACTGATGGGGTTCCTAAAACATAGGACTTTCCCAGGAAAGTTTTAGTCAAAGCAGAATGAGTTGGTCACCCTAAATGGCAAACATAGGACTCAAGTACAGTAGAGCAATTTGAGCATATTGTGTACAGTGGCGATTTTCCTTGGTAACTCAGCCTGAAGACATCTCTATAAAAGTTTTTTTGGTGGGGGTGGAGGACTCACAGGGGAACAGGATTAGGGCCTGAGATGGGGATTGAAGTTAGAGAAATGCTGACATTTCATGTGTGGTGCCTTGCCTTCTAACTTAAAAATAAAAATATTAGGAAGAAGAGCTGGGTTTCTCCTCTTCTATTTCTCATAACTCCTAGCACGGTGCTGGGAATTAGTCCTTTATACAATGACCAAACTTTGCAAAGGCAGCCTGTACCCCTTTTCATCCATATCCACACAATAGCTGTTGGAAGACTGATTGAGTATTGTGTTTATGCCTTCCTTTCCAAATGCAGAGGTAGTTTAGACATGATGGAGAAATAAGCATCAGACTTACCTTCTTGCTATAAACAAACATAAATAAAATACGTGGAGCAACTATTTTCAGGCATTGGACAAGTGATGATAGCCTTCCAGGAAAAATTCAACCCCCCAAAAGCTCAACACTCTTTAAAGGAAGACAAAAAATTCTAGAAAGATAAGTACAGTCAGTTCCTTTTATTCACAGATTCTGTATTTGCAAATTCACCTACTAACTACAATTCATCTGTAACCCCCAAAATCAATACTTGTGGCTGTTTTGCCATCATGCAGGGACATACACAGTGGGGCAAAAATTTCGAGTTGCTTGAAGTGCATGTTCCCAGCTGAGGGCCAACAAGGAGATGTTTTGCTTTCTTGTTTCCACTCTCATATTGCAAACAAGTATCATTTCCATAGTCTATTTAGTGCTACGTTTTTCACATTTTTATTGGTGATTTCACTATTTAAAATGGCTCCCAAGTGTAGTGCTGAAGTGATGTCTATCATTCCCAGTGCAAGAAGGCTGTGATGTGCCTTACAGAGAAAACACTGTGTTAGATAAGTTTTGCTTAAGCATGAGTTATGTTGCTATTGGCTGTGAGTTTAATACTAATGAATCAACAATATATATGAAATAAGGTATCTTTAAGCAGAAGCACACATAAAACGAAGTTGCATATTGATCAGTTGATGAAAATGTTGTGACCAGAGGCTTGTAGGAACCTAATCCTGTATTTCCCCTAAGAGCAGTGGTTCAGTATTCCTTAACTCAGTGTGTGTGGTGACTTTATAGAACATAACTACGTCAGATAAGGAGAATCAATTGTAATTCATCCCCAGCAGACTTGGAGAAAAAGATGGAGAAAAATATACTACACAAACACTAATCATATGAAATCTAGTGACAATATGAGAATACAATATAATAAATGGTAAAGGAATTTCTATAGACTTGGGGGAAATTATACCAGCTGAAAATTCAGAGCTACATGAAGGAATGAAAATGACAAATATCTGGGTGAATATAAAAGACTTGTTTTTTTCATTTCTTAATGGACTGTTTAAAGCAAAAAGAATAACAGTGTATTGTGGGTTCTATAATCTATATAGAAGTAAAAATACATGAAAACAATAGTACAATGGGGAGGAGAGGAGTAAAAGAAAGTATACTATTATAAGGTTTTTACATTGTATGTGAATTGGTACAATATTAATTTAAAGTGCACTGTGATAAATTATAGATGCGTACTGTAGTCCCCAGATTAACTACTAAAAAATAAAATAAGAAATATGGCTAAAAAACCAAAATAGAATACTAAAAATGCTCAAGTAATGTCAAGGAAGGAAGAAAAGGAGAAAAAATAAAATAAAAAAGAACAAAGAACAGATGAGGAAAATAGGAAAAAAATAACCAAAATGGGAGATTTAGAAACAACCACATCAATAATTACATTAAATGTAGTAAACACTCCAAATAAAAGGCAGAAGTTGTTCAGGCTGCCTATAAGAGATCCACTTTAAATATAAAGACTTAGGTTAAAGTAAAAAGATGGAGAAACATATTCTACATAAACACAAATCATAAGAAATCTAGTGACAATATTAATATCAGACAAAATAGACTTCAAGGCAAAGAGGATTATTAGAGATACAGAGGGATATCTCATACTGATAGAAGGGTCAATTTATAAGAAGACAAAATTCTAAAAGTGTATGTACCTAATAACAGAACTGCAAAGTATGTGAAGCAAAAACTGGTAGAATTTAAAGGAGAAATAAACAAATCCACAATTATAATTGGAGACTTTAACACTCTTCTCTCAGTAATCAATAGAACAAGTTGATAGCCATTAAAACACCATCAATTAACTTTTGCTAATTGACATTTATAGTTCACTACCCTCCTCAACAGCAGAATACATATCCTTTTAAGTGCATGAGGAACATTGACCATGAGAAACTAAAAGAAGTGTGAAAAACTTAAAAAGATAAAAGTAATAAAGAATATGTTGACTGACCATGAAGGAATTAAAAGTAGAAATCAGTAATTAGGAAGATATCTGGGAAAGTCCCTAAATATTTGGAAATTAATCAAATGCAGTGATGACTGGGTACCTTTGACTGACTGAACTGGAGCCCAGTCACTACTAAAGTATATGCTCTCTCTTCCTCTTCCCTATCCCCTAAACACATATCAGTGTCTATTTGTATCCATTCATATATGAGGGGTCATTTGCTTTGTAATTATGAGAGAAGAGAAGAGCTTTTGGTGGTAAGAATGGCTAAAGAATGGTAAGAGGAGCTCTAAGAGGATAAGATGGCATAATCCCTTTTCCAGATCTTTAACTTCTGTGGTTAAGCAAATGAGAACTATACATTGTTGGACCTGCCCAAGAGAGAATTTGAGAGATTGAGCAAAATCACAGCTGTTTCAAGGCCCAGGTAACAGAGTATGGCATAGAGTTGGGGAAGATTCCCTTCTAATCCAGAACCATTTGGGCATCTCAAGGATTGCAAGCTTTGGGAGGAGCTATAGAGAGCACTGTTAGCATGGACATTGGCATCTCATTGTGGATACTAAACAGTTCGATTTCTCCAAGTAACCTTGCAAACAGAAGACATGGAGAAGTGAAAACTGGAACAGCATGCAAAAAACAGGGTGGGACTCAGAAATAAATGGCATGGGGCGGGGTACTTTAAAGTGGTGTGTGGTTTTACAAAACGTGGAATAGTCTACCTTTCTGGAATAAGTAACAATAACAATATCTTCTAGGGGTCAATCTTAGAGACACTGTTGATAATTTAGAGTTGTTTAAGGGTCTATGCAGAAAGAGGAATATGGCAACTTCTTTTGAGAAGTCTGTTTCCTGGACTCCAAGAGATTTTCCTATACAGAGAATTACTGTGCCTTGTTGATTCTTGAGCAAGAAAGGTCTCTTACCTTCAGTTTTGTTGTTGTTGTTGTTGTTTTTTGCTGCTGGCTGCTATATTACCTTCAGTTCTTAGCAGGTTAAATTTGGAAAAGAGCCCCACAAGACCAATGATAAACGCAGGAGGCTGGTATAGACCTGCATTAGCAGTATCTAGGAGGCTAAACACCAGAGGCAGAACTGAGGTCTTCAGGGAATGATAAGAGCAACATAAGGAACTTCTAAAAAGTTATGTTAAGGGCAAGAAGACAATCAAGAAAGGGATACAACTGACAATGACATACTGACGGATTATAAAGGTAGAGTAGGACTCCGCTGTTCTCACTTTGTACCTATATTTTCTGTCAAGGAGAAATTTTCATTCTGAAAAGTCTAGCCCAGTGCTTTTCAACCTTTAATGTGCATATGCATCACCTAGGGATTTTGTTTAAAATGAAATTCTGATTTGGTAGGTCTGGATGGAGTCCAAAAATTTGCACTTTTAACAAGCTCCCAGGTGATGCTTCTGCTGCTGCTAGTGGTCCTTGAACCACACTTTGAATAGCAAGAGTCTAGACGAAACATTGGTAAAGAAAGAAAAGCCCTGGGTAGGTAAAATGGTTGTTAAAAGAGTATCTCATTGTTTAACCAGTTTCACATCCCTGGTCTGGACAAATTACATTTCTCGGAGTATTGGGAGAACTTGCAAATGAGACCTCTGAACCACTTTTGGGAATAATTTTATTTTCATCAATTTGGAGAGTAGGAGAGGTGCTAGAAGCATGAAGATGGGCAAATGCAATCATAGATTTCAAAAAGGAAATAAGAGAGGAAGTGTAAATGGACAGATCAATAAGCTTGAAGTCGATTCCAGGAGACAATCTAAAAATGGATTATTTTAAAAGGAAGGTTTATGTTCACAGGACCTAGTGTGATTTCACTGGGAACGAAACCTGTCAGACTAGTTTCATTATCTTTCATAGGTTTACTAGAATGATAGATCAGGGCAGTGCAAAAGAAAGAGAGCAAGTGAAATTTAGCAAAGCGTTACCTTTCACGATATTATTTGTGCAAAGCAGCACAATACGGACTGGTCGTGAGAATAATTAGGGAGATTAGCAACTGGTTGATCAAGTCTGCCCAGAGGGCCCGGATTAATGATTAGTAGCTCCCAAAGAACAGTCTCCGGGCTTGTTACAAGTCTTCATCCTTGGCCTGGTCTATTTCAGCAGTTTTACCAATGGCTTAGGTTACTGGTTCTCAAATGTCAGGGTACATCAGAATATTTTGGGGGAAGAGGATGATTGTTAGTAAAGGTTCCAAGTCTTCAATCCTGGGCTCTGATTCAGCAGGTCTGGATCAGGATGCGGTAATCTGCATTTTTAATAAGCATTTCAAGGTGATTTTAAGAAAGGTGCTCCGTGGAGCTCAATTTGAAAAAAAAACCTTGATGAATGGGAATGAACACAAGTAGCTCCAAACTCTCTTTTTCAAGTGTGTATTTGGGGTTTCACAATTGTTTAAGGGATTAAGTAAAACCAGGGACAATATTTTCTTAGAGAGAGATCCCCATGCCCTGTGGCTGCCTATTTTCCTAATTCTGAATGAGAATAAGAGTGGGAAAGTATTTTTACCTTTAGTCTATATTGTTTGAATTAATTATTATAAAAAGAAGTCCGGGACTTCTGCTTTTGAGAAGGTGGAGTACACATACTTTTTGCTATTTCTCGCACTAAGTACAACAAAAAACTCCTGACATTGTATTTAAAACAAACTTAAGAAGACTCTGAATGGTGGGGAGAAGGCAGACAACTTAGGGATCTTAGGACCCAAGAAATGATATAATGGTTAATTCCTTGGGTTTTCTTTTTGCCTCATATATCCTAGACTTGAAGCTAAAGAAGGTGGCAACCAAGAACTGCAAAGGCTGACAACCTGGTACTGCCAATGAGTGCAGACAAAAAAAGCTTCAAGGAAAGCTTGTTATCTCTAGCCAAAAAATCAGAAATGGACAGCCTAGAAAGACAGAAAACTTTTAGACAAATATGTGCTGTACTCCAGACAAACACTACAAAAAACCTGTGGCCCCTCCCTATGCCAGCAAGGGCCTAGTGGGGAGCTTGGACTTTCACCCACATAAGGTAATAACAAGGCATCCCAACCCCCCTGCCACATAGTATCAGAGGAGGCCTGAAAGAGAGTCAGGACTTGTACCACTGCCCAGGAGTAATGCTGCCACCTCCCCTTATGGTGTCAGTAGAAGCCACGTGGAGAACAGTAACAATCCTTTCTGTACCTCTCAGCCAAAGAGGTATTAGTGGGGCCTGAATGGGGAGCCAGAACCCACACCCCCACTCAGCAGCCCCTCCTCAGATGTGGAAGGAGGCCAGGAGGGTAACCTGGACTTTCACCACTCCCTGGCAGTAACATGGCAGCATCTCCTCTTTCCTCTGACAGGATGGTGTTACAGGAAGCCAGCTAAAATAGAAGCTTTAAATAAGATCCAGAGTCTTAGAACATAATACTCAAAATGTCAAGGTTACAACTGAAAATCGTTCATCATACCAAGAACCAGGAAAATCTCAAAGTGATTGAAAAAAGACAGTAGATGCTGTGTTAGTTTCCCAGGGCTGTCATAACAAATTACCACAAGCTGGGTGGCTTAAAAACAACAGAATTTATTGTGTCACAGTTCTGGAGCCCAGAAGTCTTAAATCAAGGTGTTAGAAGGGCGGTGCTCCCTCTGAAACCCACAAGGAAGAATCTTTCCTTCCCTCTTCTAGCTTCTGGAAGTGGCCATCAATCCTTGGCATTCCTTGGCTCACAACCGTATACCTCCAATCTGTTATTCTCTCATCACATAGCATTCTCACTTTATGTCTGAGTCCAAATTTACCTCTTCTTATAAGGATACCAGTCATATTGGATCAGGACCCACCTTAATGACCTCATCTTAACTTTATTACATCTACAAAGACCCTATTTCCAAATAAGGTCACATTCACAGGAACTGGGGTTAGGACATCAACATATATTTTTATTTGGTAAACACAATTTAATACATAATCGATGCCAACACTGAGATGGCAGAAATGTTGGAATTGTCTGACAAATATTATAAAGCTGCCATGGCAAAAATGATTCAACAAGCAATTATGAACACACTTGAAATAAATGAAAAAAGAGAAAGCCTCAGCAAAGAAATAGAAAATAGAAAGAAAAAGAACAAAATGGATATTTTAGAACTGAAAAATACAATAACTAAGATATAAAAGTTAATGGATAGGCTTAATAGCAGAATGGAGGTGACAAAAGAAAAAAAATCAATGAACTGAAAAATAGAATAGAAATTACCCAATCTGAGCAACACAGAGAAAAAATAGATCTTAAAAAAATAAACAAAGCCTCAGGGACCTGTGGAACTGTAACAAAAGATTTAACATTTACATTGTCTCAGAAGGAGAGGAGAAGGAAGGTGAGGCTTAAAAGTGCTCAAACAAATAATGGCTGAAAACTTCCAAACTTTGGCAAGTGACATAAACTTACAGATTCACGAAGCTGAGAAAATTGCAAGTAGAATATACCCAAAGAAATCAATACCAAGACACACTATAATTAAACTTCTGAAAACTAAGAACAAAGAAATCTTGATAGCATCCAGAAGAAAATGGCACATTACCTACAGAGGAAAAACTATTTGAATGATTTCTGATGTGAAATCATGGAAGCCAAAAGAAAGTAATGCAATATTTTTAAAGTTCTGCAAGAAAAGAACTGTCAAGCCAGAATCTTATACCTAGTAAAAATATTCTTCAGGAATGAAGGGAAAATTGAGATATTCTTAGATGAAGGAACATTAAGAGAATTTGTTAGCAACAGACTAACCCTGGAAAAAAAAGGCTAATGAAATTGCTTTAAACAGCAAGGATATGATAGAGAGCAGGAAGAATGAAAGAACACAGTAAGCAAAAATATGGGTAAATAAAGTGGACTTTCCTTCTCCTCTTGAGTTTTCTAAATTATGTTTGATGGTTGAAACTATAACACTGTCTGATGTGGCTGTAAATGTATGTAGAGAAAATATTTAAGACAATTGTATTATATATGGGAGAGGCAAAGGGAATGTAAAGAGAGGTGAGGATTCTATACTTCACTCAAACTGGTAAATTGATGATACCAGTAGATGGTCATAAGTTGTGTATATAATGGAATACATAGAGCAACCACTAAAAAAAGATATACAAAGAAATATACTCAAAAACACTATAGATAAGTCAGAATGAATGTCTGAAAAGTGATCAAGTAACCCACAGGAAGGCAATAAGAAAAATAAGAAATGAGAAACAACATACAGAAATTTTTAAAAAATTATATCATGGTCTTAAGTTCTAACTTATCAATAATTACATTAAATATAAACACTCTAATACAATTAGGAAGCAGATATTGACAGAGTGGACTAAAAAACATGGCCAGAGCAAGATGGCAGAATAGGACTTTCCAGTGCTCATCCCCACCATACCCCGCAGAAACATCAATTTGAACAAACATCCACACAAGATAATAACTTCACGTGAGCTAAGGAAACCAAGTGACAGATTATAGCATCAAGGTGCAGCACAGAAATAAGAAAAGACATATAAAGAGGGTAGGAAGGACAGTTTTACATTACCCATGTCACTCCACCTTCAACTTCAGACAGTACAGCATGGAGAAAGATATCCACCATGTGGGGGAAGGAGAGGGATGTGAGCATTGGATTTTGCATTAGACCCAAACACTGAGCAGATGCAAGCAAAACCCAGCACTGGGAAGGTCCCCAGACTACAGGTTGGTAACTGTGGACTGAGCTCCAAGCCCACCCTAGTGCCAGGGAGGACCCCGCAGCCCCAGACTCTGGGTCTGACCAGTAGAATTGGTCACCCAGCCCCAGGCCAGCCTCTGCAACCCCAGGCTCCAGGACTGCCCCAGCTCTCAGTCCATCCCAGAGCCAGGTTGGCCCACGCATCCTCAGGCTTCATACCTGCCCCAATGCCAGGTAGGGACCCATGGCCTCAGGCACCAGGCTGGCACCCAAGGGCACAGGCTCCTGCCCAGTGTCAGGACAGTTCCTATGGTCCCATGCTCCAGCAGAATTAGGGTCCAGGACTGATCCAGCAAACCCAGGGTCCAGTCCCATCCCAGTAGACCCCAGTGCTAGACTGGCCCCATAGACACAGGACCGAGGCTGATCTCCACAACCCAAGGCTCCAGGCCAGTCCCTATAGTTTCAGGCACCAGGCCAGCACCTGTGACCCCACATCTGCCTCAGCACCAGGTTGGTCCCTTTGGCCTCAGGCTTCAGAGGCCCCAAGGTTCAGGCCTGCTCCAGCACACCCAGAGTTCAGGCCCACCCCAGTAGCCCTTGGTACAAGGATGGCCTCCACTCATCTAGGCTCCAGGACCACCCCTGCAGACCCAGGACCTAGTCCCACCCCAGTGCTAGATCAGCCCCTGTGGACCCAGGCTTCAGGTTGGCACCCACAGATACAGGCTACAGGCTCTTCTCTGTGGACCCAATCAACAGGTCCATCCCAGTGGAGTCAGGCTCCGAGCCCAACCCCATGGACCCAGGTGCCAGGCCTGCCCACTTGCTGTCCCAGGCAGCAGGCCAGCTTTCCCAAGGACTCCAGCAGCAAGCTTGCCTGTGGATTACATCAGATGACCTACCCTGAATCTCTGGATGGGCTGTCTGGTGAAGGGCTTTCCCAGACCAAGCAAGTCTGCTAAGACTGGAATAAATCCCTACTTCTTCAAATGCACAGACATCAACATAGGCAACAAGAAGCATGAAAAAACATGGAGACATAACACCACCAGATAGGCAACAAGAAACATGAAAAATCATGGAGACATAACACCACCAGAAGAATACAATAATCTCTAAGTAACTGACCCCAAAGAAATGGAAATATACAAAATGCCTTACAATTCAAAATAATTGTTTTAAGCAAGTTCAGCAAACTTCAAAAAACCACAGAGAAACTATTCAATGAAATCAGGAGAACAATAAATGATAAAATGAAAAATTTGACAGAAACATTGAAATTATTTTTAAAAATCAAACAGAATTTCTGGAGCTGAAAAATACAATAAATGAAATGAAAATAAAATAGAGAGCATCACAGCAGAATTGATCAAGCAGAAGAAAGGATCTGTGAACTAGAAGACAGGTTATTTGAAAATATACAGTCAGAAAAGAAAAAAAAAGAATGAACAGGAATGAAAAGCCTCATGGGATTTATGGAACAGCATCAAAAGAGCATTCATTTGAGGTATAGGAAAACATTTGAGTTATAGGAGTTAAAGAAGGAGAAGAGAGAGACAAAGGGTTAAAAGTTTATTAAAAGAAAATAATAGCAGAACACTTCTGAAATCTGGAAAAAGAGATAAATATCCAAGTACAGAAAGGTCAAAGATATCCAGTAAGATTCAATCCAAACAAGACTACACCAAGACATTTTATAAGCAAATTATCAAAAATCAAAGGCAGAGAGAGGATCCTAAAATCAGCAAGAGAAAAGGAGCAAAAGCATATAAGGGAGTTTCAATAAGGCTAGCAGCAGACTTCTCAGCAGAAACCTTATAGGGCAAGAGAGAGTGGGATGATGTATTCAAAACACTGAAAGAAAAAACTGCCAGTCAAGAATACTGTACCTGGCAAAGCTTTTCTGGGGTGTTTTATTGTTAAAGCTTTGACTAACTTTCTCAAAATACTCTCATAATAAGCAGATGTTATGGTTCTTTGGCCCTTGCGTGAGTCCATTTCTGTTGCTTATAAAAAAATACCTGAAAGTGGGTGATTTGTGAAGAAAATGAGATTTATTGCTTACTTATACTTTTGAAGGTTAAGAAGTCCAAAGTCCCAGGGAACACATCTGGTGAGGGTCTTGGTGGTGACAACAGTGACCCAGTGGTCTCACATGGCAGAAAATGGTGGAGACTAACCTCTCCAGTGCTTTTCTTTTAACCCCCCCAGAACCACGCCCCTGAACACCATTATTAATCCATTCACCAAAGCAAGGTCCTACAAATCTAATCACCACTTCAAGGCCCCACCATTTAATTGCCATGATAGGATTTCAAACCCTCAACAGTTACAGTGGAAATTAAGTTTTGGGGGGACATTCAACCCAAGGCAGCCCTCCAGAAAGTCAAGAAGCAGAATGCCTTGAGCATTCCCCAAAAATGTTGCCATGACCTTTGCTCTTGACAGGTCTGCTTTTGCTTTGACCGGACCACGTCCACCTCTTGGTAGCTATTGCTTTGATTGTGCTTTGTCTTTACCAGGATCATACTGGTAAAGCTATGTTTCATCTCCTGTTACAATTATTTGAAGAAATACTTCAGGATCTTGATCCCATTTGTTTAAAATTTCCATAGAAAGCTCTGCTCTTTTCTGCTGCTGATCTGGGCACAATAGTTCTGGCACCCACTGAGTAGAAAGCTAGCTCAACTGTAATTTTTCGGTCAGAATTGTGTAAGCTGAACCAATGGAGATGTCTGTGGTTTTGGCTATTGTTTCTGCTGTTAATCACTGATCCTCTTCAATTAGGACATGAACAAGATTAATTTTTTTCCTAGCAAATTGATGTGGATGGTTTGCCACTGTGGGCTTCATCTTCAATATTGACTCATCCCTTCTTGAAATGAGTTATCCATTTTTAAGCTGATGATTTCTTTTTGTGAAGTATCAGTGATTTCACCATTCTTCCACCAAAGCTTCACCATAAATTTGATGCTTATTCTTGCTCCAATTTTAGCAGAATTCATGTTGCTCTGATAGGGGCTCTTTTCAAACTGAAACTGATGTCTTATCCTTGTTAGTGCCTCAAACTAAACCAGTTAGTACAAGTTTATTTGGGTGCAAAAAATTTTGAAATCCATACAGAGTTTTTTTTCATAATACTCATTTTCCATGAACCTTTGGAAGATGCTGCATATGCACAATACTACTCAGATACAAATACTACTATATAATAGTACACAGTACGAACACTACTCAGACATGAAAAAGAATGAAATCCTGTAATTTGAAGCAACATGAAGGAACCTGAAAGATATTACGTTATATGAAATAAGTCAAGCACGGAAATAAATGCCACATGTTGCCACTCACATGTGGGAGCTAAAAAACACACTTGAGCTTTTAGAAGTAGAGAGTAGGATTGTGGTTACTAGAGGCTGGGAAGGGAAGGAGGGGATTAGGGAGAGGTTGGTTAATGGATGAAAAATTACAGCTAGATAGGAAAAATAAGTCCTAGTAGTGTACAGTAGTGCTAGGTATCTATAATTAACAGTAATTTATTGCATGTTTTCAAATGGGAAATGCAAATTAAACTCACAATGGGATATCACTACATACTTGTCAGAATGAATTAAATAGAAAATAGTGAGAATACCAGATGCTGGTAAAAATGCTGGTGTATCTGGATCACTTATACATTGTTGTTCGGAAGGTAAATGACTCTGGAAAAGCATATGGCAATTTCTTAAAAAACTAAGCATACAACTACCATATGACCCAGCAATTCCACAGAATAATTGCTCTTTCCAGAGCTGTCTTACAAGGCACTGAAAAATATTGCCCATAAAACATTAAGGCATATGAGTTTACTGCACATGGGTGTTGAGAATTCTCAGGTGGCCTGAGAATTATGGGCCCCTCCCATCCCCTTGCCAACCATCATGGACAAGCCCTGTTTCTCCCCTTGGAAAGCCTTTGAAATTGACAATGTGATAGCTTCTCTGCTCTCATCTGTCTAGCTTGCCTGGCATTGTGCTGAGGAAGTTGACTTTGGTTCTCTCTGAAACCTCAAGTAAGTTATGTAGCTTTCTCTTTCCCTAGGCCTAACCAGTTTTCTTAATGCAGGAGCCACCAAATCCTTGAGGCAGGTAGGAAACACCCTCTTTCCATTGCTGCCAGTCACACTGCCTGGGATGGGAGTGGGGATCAGGAGGCTGGATGGAATCCTCAGCTGAGATCTGACCATGCCATGTAGTGATTTGTGGCTTCCTTCAGCCCTGCATAGGCCTTCTGGCTTGCTTTCAAGGTAAGACTCAAAGGTTGTGAGCATTTGCCAATTTTTCTAGGGGAAGGAGAGCTCATTTCCTTTCCCTGGCAGTTGCCCTTTTTCTTCTCTTCCTCACTCAGTGTCACTTTTACAGTCTCTTCTGGGGGCCGCCTCTCTCCAACCTATGACCCCTCCTATGATTCCTGTCCTCTTATTTTCAATTTATGTTGGTGCTTGTGAAAACCTTTTAGAAACTCCAACATACTATGCAATTGCAAAGCATCATTACTGCTTACCTGTTAGGTGGGCAAGGTCTTGTGCTATGTGCTGACTCAATCTGCCCACAGGTTGCATACATCTATTGGGAGTATAATTAATGTTAATACAGAGAAACACACGCTAAGAGCCACAAAAGAAATACAGAAAATATGCTATGAATTCAGATCTGTTTCACTCCCACTTTGCAGGAATCAACAGCCCAGACAGGAGTCAAGGGCTTTGCCAGAGAGCCTTTTCAAACCTTGCACTCAAAGATGCCATCATTTCTGTATTAATTTCCTATTGCTGTCCTCATCAATGATGTAAATTAGTGGCCTAAAATAACACAGATTTATCATATTACAGTTCTGGAGATTAGAAGTCCTACAACCAAGGTATCAGCAGGGCTGTGTTCCTTCTGGAGGCTCTAGGGGAGAATCTGTTTCCTTGCCTTTTCCAGTTTCCAGAGGCCACCCATGTTCCTTGCTTGTGACCCTTTCCTCCATCTTCAGAGCACATCACTGCAACTTTCACTTCTGTCATCACATCTTATCTGACTCTAATCCTCTCACCCCCCCTCTTATGAGGATCCTTGTAATTAGGCTGGGCCCACATGGATAATTCAGGATAGTCTTCCCATCTCAGGATCCTTAACTTAATCATATCTGCAAAGTCCCCTTTGCCATGTATGGTAACATATTCACAGATTCTGGGGGATTAAGACTTAGACATGTTTGAGATTGATTATACCGTCTACTACAATTTTCCATTGCTCTCCCCTGGACAAGCCCTTTTTTTCAATCATCGACATACTCCTTTCTCTGTGGCATCTCCTGCAATGCATGGCTCTAGGCTTTCTGTTTATGTTCACTGTATAGTAATAGAAGAAACTTTTGGCTTTTTAATATGTCATTTTTCTATTTTGCTTTTAGTCAGAGGCCCATCAGATGAAAGAGACTGTCTCAGTCTTCAGTGGTAGAGAATTCTCTAGCCTTGAATGTAAACTAGCGGGGGGGGGGCTCTTTGCGTCCTGAAATATCTGGGTCTAATTCACAGTAGAATTTCTGGAATGAAGCTGGCTAAATGTGTTATCTGAGAGGTGTCTGCTCTTACAGAGGAATTCCAACAGAATCGATGACTTAATTTTATCAAAGGTCAGTTATTCATAAACTGTATAAAAGTTTTGCTATATCCCCCTCAGCTCTTCTGTGATTTAGCTAACAGTTTTCTTTTAACTCATTTACATTTTGAGTTTGCAATTATATCTGAAAAATCATGGGTTAGGTGTAATAGTTGCTTTTATTTTCAATAGATGTTGAAATAAACACAAAACTAAAATCTCCTTTCAAGTGGTATAAGTGGTACATGTACCATGCTTTAAGGAAATAACTGAAAATAATTTCATGCTGACACTTCAGAACAATGCAGGGGACACTTTCAGTTGGCCCCCAAAACAAGAATATCAGAAGACAATTTCTACAGCTCCTCAAGACACATCTACCTGCATTTTCAGCCATACTCTGCCTTCAATCACATTTCTATGGATAACCTATCTGTACAACTCTTCCACTTATTCTCTGGATCCCATTCTTTCTTACTACTCAAGGTCATTGCTCCAGTCCACGCTCCCCCCCCGCCCAGCCTCATATACACATAATCAAATTTTCCTTCTTACTGGACAATTCCCATCATAATATAAACATGATGTGATTTATTCCATCATAAAAAAATTCCTTTGACCCCACTTCCCCCACCAGCTAATGCACCCATTTCTCAGCTTCTGTCTACAGCCAAGTTCCTTGAGAGAATTGTCTATACTTGCTGACTCCAATTTCTCTCTTGAACAAATTCCAATTAGGCTATCACCCCAACCACTCCACCTAAACTGCTTTTGTCAGGACCACCCTCATGTTACTAAACGATCCTAAGTCATCCCTTATACGACCTAGCAGAAACATTTGACATAGTCAATCACTTCCTCTGCCTTGAAACATCTTCTTCATTTGGCTTCCAGGACACTGCACTCCCCTGGTTTGCCTCCTACCTCATTGGCTCCTCCTTTTCGTTCTCTGTTGTTTCCTCTCCTTTTTCCTAACCTTTAAACATTAATGTTCTCCAGGGCTTAGTCCTGAGACCTCTTTTCTGTCAATATTACTCCTTTGCAGGCCCCATCCAATCTCATAGCTTTAAATACCATCTATGTGTTGATGACACCATAACGAACATCTCCCATGTGGACCTCTGCCCTGAACTCCAGACTCATATATCCACCTGCTTGATTGACATCTGCTCTTAGACGTTGTGGTAGACAGAATTCTAGCATGGACTCTGTGAGTCCTGCCCCCTGGGATACACGCCCTGTAATTCCTTTCCCCTGAGTGAGGGTAGGACTTGTGAATATGATGGATACCACTCTGATGATTAGGTTGTTATATGGCAAAGGTGAAGAATTTTTTGCAGATGTAATTAAAGTCCCTAATTAGATATTAACTTTGAGTTAATCAAATTATCCAGGGTGAGTCTGATCTAATCAGGTGAACTCTTTAAAAGGGGGTCTAGAGATCAGCGATCCACTCTCTTGTTGGCCTTAAAGAAGCAAAGTGCCATGAGTTCTTTAGCTGCAAGGAAATGAATTCTGCCAATGAACATGTGAGCTTGAAAGGAGACCACTTTATGGCACCATTCACCATCTTTATGGCACTGTTCGCCATCTCACATATTATTTCTGTGTCTATATCTACATATAATTTGTTTATTGTCTTCTTCACCGCCCCCCCACCCATGTAAATTCCCAAGGGCAGGGATTTTTGTTTGTTTTATTCACTAATGAATTCTCCAGTGCCTTAAACAGTGTCCAGCACATAGTAAATGCTAATAAATATTTGTTAGATTAATAAATAAATGAATTTAATTTATTGAGTTTTACATGTTCCCCACAGCCCATTCCTCCTGCTAATTATTCTCTCACTCAGTTCCAGCATCACAAACTTCTATCCCTTTCATTGAATCATGAGTTCACTTTGCACTCTCAAAAATGATATTGCAAAAGATTAGCCCCACCTCCACTGAGGGAGTTTCAGGAATTCTAACCAGAAAGTTATCATTCTTGGTGGATATTTTGGTTTGGGGGCCAGAAGGACCTGGATGGGTATCTAGCTCTACAGCATGGTAACTGTGTGTAAGACCTAAAGCACGCTGCTTCACCTCTCTGAGCCCCAGCTTCCCCTCTGGAGAGTGAGAATATTACCTGCAATAATAGGGTTTTTGTGAGGACTAAAAGCAGGCATGTATTTCTTATGCCAAGAGCAGTTACTGACATAAAGGTAGTGCTATACTATACACTCTGCCCTGTAACTTGCTATCCCTGCAAAAATCAGTTTTGTACATATATCCTTATATACTGGTCTTTTGCTGACCCCAATGGTATGTGCTTTAGAAAAGTTAAATGGTGTCAGATTATTTTCCAAATGGGTTGTAACAATTCATTCTCCTGACAACTATGTATGAGAATGCCTGTTCACCCCATGCTTACCAGTAGTAGATGTTATTTATCTGTTTCATTTTTGCCAATCTGATGGGGAAAATGGTATCTCATTGTGTTGATTTCCATTTCCTTTATCACTTGTAAATTTGAACATCTTTTCATATGCATATTCATTTGTATGTCCTCTTCTGTGGATTGTCTTTCCTTTGTTCAATCTTCTTTTGGGTCATTTATATTTTTCTTATCAATTTATAGGTTGAGAGTATGAGGAGTAACTGATCATGGGTACAAGTTCTCTTTTTGGGTAATGAAAATGTTCTAAAATTAGATTGTGGTAATAGTTCCTCAACTCCATAAATATACTAAAATTGAATTTTTGAGTGAACTTTACATTCTATAAACTGTATCTCAGAAAACTGTCAAAAATGAAAAAGAATTTGAAAAGGTGATTTTTAATGGCTGCATAAAATTACCCTTTTATGGAATTATCATGTTAATTTAATCACCTCCAATTGCTTCTAGTTATTTCCAGTGTTTCACTCTTATAAAAAATTGTTCAGATCCCCATACCAAAGAGCCGCCCCCCCCAAAAAAAAAATTGTGGTGAATATCTTTGTACATGAATCTGCTTTTTCTTAGGGTACAGTCTTAGAATGGAATTAATGGTGGAAAATATAATTTTTAAGGGAGAAATGTGATCTCTAATAAAAATATGAAAATAGTTAACAGTGATTCCATGTCAATCTGAACATTTTGGAGTTTTTTTGCTAAGTTCAGAATGCCATCTTCGGCACCTCAAAACTGTTGTTGGCGTCGGCCCTCCTACTATGGTGATACCAAGTGTCGCTATACTTGGTGACAGAGAACATTGTCAGTTCTCATTACACAAATATATAAAGTGTACTTCTCTTTATTACCAGCTGTTTAATTGTTACAGACTGATTGCTAGAAAAACAGATGAGAAGCTAAATTGCTTTCCCTGGTTCAAATCCGTAGGGATTAGGGGCTAATTTTAGTGCAATTTTAGGCAAAAACAGGAAGCAGTGCCTCTGTGGTTTCGTCTGCTGCAGCTTCATACCACCTTTACATCTTGCTCACATATGCTGGAGAAAAGACAATAATAATAAGAGTAATGATTCATACTATTGATTGGTAACCATAAGGTTCTTCTCTGGACAGAAAAGAGCCTATCTTATTGGTTAATTATCCTAAATACTAAGAAAGAAATTCATTCAGAAGAAACATGGAGGAAAAGAGCTTATATTTCTCCCTGTTCTCTAGACCTACCCTCAAACCAATCCCTTTCTCCATCATCAAATCTTCAGATTGAACTGAATGAATTGATTGATGGTGATTGATTCATTGATTTCCAGGATGTTAGCAATGCTTCAGAGACGAGGCTTTGTGCTATCACGGGGAGTTGATCAGGCTTGGAACAAGAATCCTAGGTTTTAGTTCTGACTCTTCTATTAACCTGTTGTATGACTTTGGGCAAATCATATGTCCTGTCTGCATCTCAGTTTCCCATATCTAGTGATTCTAAGGGCACTTCTAAGCCTCATATGCTATGGTTCTAAGGAAACAATAGAATTAGAAATCTTCCATTAAGGAGTAGGGCAGGGAACAGATTTGGGAGTTTAGGTCAGAGTAGAAAAACTGAGTCATAGCAGAAACCTATTAGAATCTAGGATATCTTAAGTAAGATTCTTAAGCTCATCATAAAAAATATACATTCAAGGTTTCACAAGTCTTTACATTTACTAAAAATCATAGAACCATACATATACAGTGGCAGATTTTGTGGTACATAAATTATACCTCAATAAAGCCATTAAAAATATACATTTGATTGTCATTTTATCTCCAAATAATCATAAGTGGGGTGTATAAATTCATGTGCGTTGAGAATCTGCTGATTTGCACACATGCATAAAATGAGTGAGAGCAAAGGGCCATGTTAATAATCTTGGGAATTTTTTTGGCTCAGAGAAGGTGCTGGGCTCCTGGGAGATTGATGGAGCTAAAATGTCACTGTCATAAGGGAAGCAACTATTGATTTCCCTGATAAACCTTGTAATTTTGAACACAATGCCTAGTTACATTAATTAGAAGGGAGTGAGAGAGTGGAGCTGGAGGCCTTGCTGGCAGGGAGAGAGGGAAAGTGAAGATCAGTCTTCCCCAAGGTGTGGAGAAGTGTCAAGAGTGGGGAAACAGAAGGGTAGGTTGAAGGTTGGGACCAGTTTGAAGGTCTCCATGAGAAAGGCACAATACTGTACTTAACACCTTGGGCTGCATGTATATTCAATAAAATCATACTGTAAAAAATCTTTAAAAGTTGTAAAGCACTATATAACTAAAAATATTTTTAACAGGCAATACTGGCACATGTGAAAATTCAAATGGTATAAAGAAATGGTGTAAAGGGATAGACAGTGAAAAGTAAGTCTCTTCCCCACTCTTGTCACACATTTGCCCTCCCCAGAAGTATCCACTATTTCAATTTTTTGCATATCCCTCCAGAGATATTCTATTATTCTATGCATGTACAAATATATACATATCCACACGCACATAGGTATGTATATATTTCACAAATGAAAGGATACTGTTCACACTTTTTAAAAAAATCTGTATTTGTTTTCACTTAACAATGTAGCTCAGAAAGCACTCCTTATTAGCACATATTGATCTGCCTCATTCTTTTTCAACACATATTTAGTATTTCCTTGTTCTGCAATTTATTTAAACAGTCCTCTTTGAAAGACATTTAATTTGTTTCAACAGCATCCAATTTATCTTCTTAAATTAAACTTCACCACCAAACAGCAAAACTAGTTCTCAACACAGTGCTGTAGTTTTTTGCTTTTTCGGTTTTTTTTTGCTTAATATACCGATTTATTTTAATTTAATTTTTCAGTAAGAGTAATAATCTCAATATCCCCAAGATATTTTATTAAAAACTGTATTTTGACAATGCAATAAAATGCTGAAGGGAAATTCAAGTACAATCACTTCTAAAGAGCTGATTTGGCTTGGCCAAATATAGCCTGCCAGGCAGGCTAGGCAGAGATTTCTACATATTCAGGCTCCAATTTGGAAGGGAACCTTAAGCCTTCAAGAATACTTCCTTGAAGGAGAAGAATCCAGAGAGGCAGCAGAATAGAGTGGCAAGATTTCAAGGTCTGGCATTGGGGTTCCCATCACCAATCGTGACAGCGACCATTTCCTGGCACCCTTACAAACACCGAAAATTCTCATTTTAAAAACCTGCATTCTGGAGGATCCTAAGATGGCGGTGGCTGCGGCGGTTGGCGTGGAGTAGCTGAGGTGGAAAAGGTGGCCACTGGGCCTTAGGCAGCCGGGAAACTTGTGGACCTTCCTCTTGCCGTCTCTTAAGGGAGGACCGCTGCGGGTGGCTGGTCGTGGGAGCTGACCGCCACTTTGCCCTTGGCAGGAGAGGCTGCCTCATTTACAGGCAACACCTTTGAAGTATGGAGCAGGAAAAGAACTGTTTCTTAGCTGCAAAAGCAAGTCTCTAAACAGGGAACACGGCACCGGGGCTGCTTTGATGCAGGCAGGATCCCGGAGGCCGGGGCCGCGCTGAAGGCAGCCAGCTGCCCTATTCAGGATTCGAGGTTTCAGGCCGGCATAAAAGAAGATTCCTGGGAGCGCCTGAGCCGCGCCACGGGACCGACTGAGCAGCCCGAGGCAGCGGCGGCCGAGAATGGGGACAGCGACAAAGCAGAGGCAGAGAGGGAGCTGTCCAACCCGGCACAGCCCTGTGAGTGACACCCGGCCCGGCCCTGCTCGGGGGGCACACCTGACTTCCACCTGCCCCACCGGGCCACTCACCGCCCCCGAGGCTGCCTCCATTGTCTCAGGTGGTGGCAGCTCCGGCCCGGCTCAGCCAAGCCTGTCCTCCTTGCCCAGCTCAGCTCCTCACTGAGCCTTCCCACTTGCTTGCCCCAGCACGGGGCTTCCCGGGGCCTGCGGGCCGGCCTCCCCTCCCACTCCCTCCATGGTTCTCTGGCAGGGCTGGTGGTGTGGGGCGTCCCCGGCCAGCATCGGGAGGGCAAGGAAGTACGGGCGGAGCTGACTGTCACTCCATCGCACCCTGGGCTCCGGCCCCTGGTAATCTTCCTGTTACTGGGAGGCAGATACCATCTCTGTGGCCACCAGTTTGGAAAAATGCCTAACCGATTTCTGGTTAGGAATAGTGTGGTTGGAGAGTTCCCAAGTCCACTTGCACCTGCCAGAGAGCTGACTGCAGGTGCGCACCGGACTCGGTCCACGCTGGGGGGATACAAAGGTGAACCGTGTGCTGTGGGCTCCTCCCCCGAGGAGCTCACGCTCTGGTGTGGGAGATAAGACAAGTACACAAATAACCGTGATACCAGGAGGAAGGTGATAAGTCCCGAGAAAGATCTACACAGTGCTACAAAGGCACCAAGAGCAACCAGTCATCTGCGCCTAGCAGAAACCTGGTAGACTTCCTGGGCGAGGCAGTGCCGAGCAGGGTCTTGAAGGCCCAGCTGATAGACGAGGGTTGCAGAAGACACGTCCCAGCCCAGCCCAGTGCGCACAGAGCGGGGAGACGTCCGGCTAGGGAGGCGGAGACTCGACAGAAACCACACACCCTGTGGGGTCGCCACTGCACGATCCAACAGCCCGGGCCAGAGCGCACGGAACAGGGAGAAGTCCTGCACAGGAAGTGAAAGCTCAGCAGACATCACAAACCCTGTGGTACCGCCCCATGATCCAGCAGCCCAGCAGAGTCCAAGCTGACCAGAGAGGTGGCTCTCTGGAGAGGCCCAAGACCCGAGGCAACCATACACACAAGGCACTAGAGGCCAACTGAGCAGTCACGGAGGTAGCCATACCAAATTGGCAACCACAGCAACATCTTAGTTAGTCAATAGTCTCAAACCGGTGGACTGTGAAACCCCCTGCCACAATGAATAAACATCAAAAAAAAGATACCAGAAGTACAAAAAATCAAGAAAGTACACCACCAAAAGTTAATAAATCTCAAACTCTAGATCCTATAGAACAAGAAGCCCTTGAAATGACTGAAAAGGAATTTCGAGTGATAATTCTAAGGAAACTGAATGCGATACAAGAAAACTCAGCTAGACATCATGATGAAATGAGGAAAAGTATACAGGATCTGAAAGAGGAAATGTACAAGGAAATCAATGTCCTGAAAAAAAATGTAGCAGAACTTGCTGAACTGAAGAAGTTACTCAGTGAAATAAAAAACACAATGGAGAGTTTAACCAGCAGGCTTGTCGAAGTTGAAGAGAGAACCTCTGAACTTGAAGATGGGCTGTTTGAAATAACACAAGCAGACAAAAAGAAAGAAAAAAGAATCAAAGACATTGAAGAAAATCTGAGAGAGATATCAGACAACCTTAAGCGCTCAAATATCTGAGTCATGGGTATTCCAGAAGGGGAGGAAAACGGAGATTGCATTGAAAACATATTCAACCAAATAGTGGCAGAAAACTTCCCAGGTATAGGAAAAATCACAGATCTTCAGATCCAGGAAGCTCAATGATCTCCAAATGTATTCAACCCAAAAAGGCCTTCTCCAAGACATGTCATAGTCAAATTGGCAAAACTCAGAGACAAAGAGAGAATCTTAAAAGCTACAAGAGAGAAGCATCAAATCACCTATAAGGGAGCCCCAATCAGGCTAACATCAGACTTTTCATCACAAACCCTAAAAGCTAGAAAGGAATGGGATGATATATTCAAAATACTAAAAGACAAAGATTGCCAGCCAAGAATACTCTACCCTGCAAGGCTATCCTTCTGAAATAAAGGGCAAATAGTATATTTCTCAGACAAACAAAAACTGGGGGAGTTCACTACCACACGACCACCCTTACAAGAAATCCTCAAGGGAGTACTGGGTTTGGTTCCTGAAAAATAGCTACCACTGCCATACAAACCCAAGAAAAATCAAAACCCACTAGTATAATAAAAATGGCATTCATGAAGAGAAAACAAACAAAAACGCGATCTACAACCTAAGGAACCAACAAACACAGAAACCAAACAGTAAATCAGAAAGCAAGGAACAAAAGACACCTAAGACAACCAAACAACCAATAAAATGCTAGGAATAAATCAACACCTTTCAATAACAACTCTTAATGTAAAAGACTTAAATTCCCCAATCAAAAGACACAGACTGGCTGACTGGATCAAAAAGGAGGACCCAACTATATGCTGCCTACAAGAGACCCACCTCACCCATAAAGATTCAAATAGACTATGAGTGAAAAAATGGAAAAAGATTTACCATGCAAACAGAAAAGAAAAACGAGCTGGAGTAGCTATTCTTATATCTGACAAAATAGACTTTAAACTAAAAACCATAAAAAGAGACAATGAGGGACACTACTTAATGATAAAAGGACTGATCCATCAAGAAGACATAACAATCATAAATATGTATGCACCCAATGTTGGAGCAGCCAGATTTATAAAACAGACTCTATTAGACCTAAAGAAGGAAATAGACACTAATACCATAATAGCAGGGTTCCTGAACACCCCACAGTCAATATTAGACAGATCATAGAGGCAAAGAATCAGTAGAGAAACACAAGATCAAAACAGTACTCTAGACCAATTGGACATGGCAGATATCTATAGAACATTCCATCCAACAACCTCAGAATATTCATTCTTCTCATCAGCACATGGATCATTCTCCAGGATAGATCACATAATAGGTCACAAATCAAGTCTCAATAAATTGAAAAAAATTGGAATTATCCCATGTATTTTTTCAGACCACAATGGATTAAAACTACAAATTAATAACAAACGAAACTCTGCAAAGTATACAAACACATGGAAATTAAACAGCATTGTACTTGATGACATATGGGTCCAAGAAGAAATCAAGCAGGAAATCAAAAAATTTCTTGAAACTAATGAAAACAATGATACATCATACCAAATCCTGTGGGATACTGAAAAAGCAGTATTGAGGGGAAAATTTATTGCATTAAATGCTCACCTCAGAAGAATGGAAAGATGGCAAGTGAACAACCTAACACTTCACCTTAAAGAACTAGAAAAACAAGAACAATCCAAACATAAAGTTAGCAGACAGAAAGAAATCATTAAGATCAGAGCAGAACTTAATGAAATTGAAGCCCAAAAAACAATGCAAATGATCAATGAATCAAAAAGTTGGTTTTTTGAAAAGATAAATAAAATTGACAAACCATTAGCATGGCTCACAAAAAAAAGAAGAGAGAAGACTCAAATAACAAAAATTAGAAATGAAAAAGGCGATATTACAACTGATTCATCTGAAATACAAGGAATCATTCGAGACTACTATAAACAACTATACGCCAACAAGTTTGAAAATCTGGAGGAAATGGATAAACTTCTGGACACACACAAGCCCCCAAAACTAAACCATAAAGATGTAGAAAGTTTGAACAGACCAATAAGAATAAAGGAGATTGAAGCTGTTATCAGAAGGCTCCCAACAAAGAAAAGCCCAAGACCAGATGGATTCACAGCAGAATTTTACCAAACATTCAAAGAGGAATTGACAGCAATACTTTACAAACTATTCCAAAAGATTGAAACAGACGCAAATCTCCCAAACTCATTCTATGAAGCAAACATCATCCTGATACCAAAACCAGGTAAAGATATAACCAAAAAAGAAAACTACAGGCCGATATCCTTGATGAATATAGATGCAAAAATCCTCACTAAAATACTAGCAAACATCATAGAGCAACACATATGTAAAATTATTCACCACGATCAAGTGGGATTCATCCCAGTGATGCAAGGTTGGTTCAACATATGCAAATCAATAAATGTGATACACCATATTAATGAAGTCAAACACAAGGACAATATGATCATCTTTATAGATGCTAAAAAGCATTTGATAAATTTCAGCACTCATTCTTGACAAAGACCCTCTATAAGTTAGGTATAGAGGGAAAGTATCTCAACATAATTAAAGCCATATATGCCAAACCCACTGCCAATATCATCCTGAATGGGGAAAAGCTGAAAGCTTTTCCTTTCAGAACAGGAACTAGACAAGGATGCCCACTCTCACCACTCCTATTCAACATAGTGTTGGAAGTACTAGCCAGAGCAATCAGAGAAGAGAAGGAAATAAAGGGCATCCAGATTGGAAAAGATGAAGTCAAACTGTCCCTGTTTGCAGATGACATGATCCTATATATCGAACAGCCTAAAGCCTCTACAAAAAAACTCTTGCAGTTGATAAATGATTTCAGCACTGTAGCAGGGTACAAAATCAACACACAAAAATCAGTAGCATTTCTTTTCTCCAATAGTGAACATGCAGAAGGAGAAATCAAGAAAGCCTGCCCATTTACAATAGCCTCCAAAAAAATAAAATACTTAGGAATTGAGTTAAACAAGGATGTGAAAAATCTCTATAATGAGAACTACAAACCACTGCTGAGAGAACTTAGAGAGGATACAAGAAGATGGAAAGATATCCCATGCTCTTGGATTGGAAGAATCAACATAGTGAAAATGTCCATACTACCCAAAGTGATATACAAATTCAATGCAATCCCCATCAAAATTCCAAAGACATTTTTCTCAGAAATGGAAAGAACTATCCAGACATTTATATGGAATAATAAAAGACCATGCATAGCCTAAGCAATGCTGAGCAAAAAAAATAAAGCTGGAGGCATAACACTACCTGACTTTAAGCTATACTACAAAGCTATAATAACCAAAACAGTATGGTATTGGCATAAAAACAGACACACTGACCAATGGAATAGAATAGAGAATCCAGAAATCAACCCACACACTTGCTGCCATCTGATCTTTGACAAAGGTACAAAGCCTATTCACTGGGGAAGGGACTGCCTCTTCAGCAAATGGTGCTGGGATAACTGGATATCCATATGCAGGAGAATGAAACTAGATCCATACCTCTCACCATATACTAAAATCGACTCAAAATGGATTAAGGATTTAAATATACACCCTGAAACAATAAAACTTCTTAAAGAAAACATAAGAGAAACACTTCAGGAAATAGGACTGGACACAGACTTCATGAATACGACCCCAAAAGCATGGGCAACCAAAGGAAAAATAAACAAATGGGATTATATCAAACTAAAAAGCTTCTGCACAGCAAAAGAAACAATTAACAGAGTTAAAAGACAACCAACAGAGTGGGAGAAAATATTTGGAAAATATACATCTGACAAAGGATTAATATCCAGAATATATAAGGAACTCAAACACCTTTACAAGAGAAAAACAAGCAACCCAATTAAAAAATGGGCCAAAGAGCTAAGTAGGCATTTCTCTAAGGAAGATATACAAATGGCCAACAGACATATGAAAAAATGCTCAACATCACTCAGCATCTGGGAAATGCAAATCAAAACCACACTGAGGTACCATCTCACCCCAGTTAGGATGGCTAAAATCCAAAAGACTCTGAACGATAAATGCTGGCGAGGTTGCGGAGAAAAAGGAACTCACATACATTGTTGGTGGGACTGCAAAATGGTGCAGCCTCTATGGAAAATGGTATAGAGGTTCCTCAAACAATTGCAGATAGATCTACCATACGACCCAGCTATCCCACTGCTGGGAATATACCCAGAGGAATGGAAATCATCAAGTCAAAGATATACATATTCCCCAATGTTCATCGCAGCACTCTTTACAATAGCCAAGAGTTGGAACCAGCCCAAATGTCCATCATCAGATGAGTGGATACAGAAAATGAGGCACATCTACACAATAGAATACTACTCTGCTATAAAAACGAATGAAATACTGCCATTTGCAACAACATGGATGGACCTTGAGAGAATTATATTAAGTGAAACAAGTCAGGCACAGAAAGAGAAATACCACATGTTCTCACTTATAGGTGGGAGCTAAAAATAAATAAATAAATTCACACACACACACACACACACACACACACACACACACACACAAAACCGGGGGCGGGGGGGAAGAAGATATAACAACCACAATTACTTGAAGTTGATACGACAAGCAAACAGAGGGGACGTTGGTTGAGGGGAGCGGGGGAGGGAGGAGGGATGGAGGTTTTGGTGATGGGGCAACAATAATCAGCCACAATGTATATCGACAAAGTAAAATTTTTTAAAAAAATTAAAAAAAATTAAAAAAAAAAAAGATTGCAAGGTCTAGAGTCAGAAGACTTGAGTTCTAGCCCCAGTTTTGTCACTTACTGCATATGTGACCTTGGGTAAGCCACACCCTTAGAGGTTCAGTTTTTCCTCATTTGTTAAACAGTGGAAGAAATATCAAAATCATGATGCTGATATAAGGACTGGTTGAGTTAAGGGTGTCTCATAAAGTGCTTTATAAGTGTTAACTTATAAGTATTACCTCAAGGGCAGAGACATAAAGCCAGAACAGCGGGAGCTCCAGGCAAAGCAAAATCACACATGAGCACAGATTGTAATCTGAAAGTTAAAAGATGGGCTGAGAAAGAAATGGCCCCCCTCAGTTAGATATTTATTAACACAGAACTTAACAAAGGACAAGGTAATCCTTCTTGAAAAAGTTTCTGGAGGTCTGCAATTTAAATGTCTCTCCCCATTAGAAACTGTTGGGAAGCATGCGGCTATTCTTTGTAAATAAATAACTTCATTTCCTCCTGTTTGTAGTGCTCTACATTACAACTCAGTGCAAGGATCTAAGTCTATAACTGTCTTTAAGAGTGAAAGAAAAGATTTGCATTTTAATGGGGAAATGCTCCCTATTTAGGTATGCCAGGACAGACACCAGCAGATGTTTTAAAAAAGAATTAGGCCACTTGACATTTCTTTGGGAGGAAACCTAGAAACAGTACTAGGAAGGAAAAACCAACCAGCATTCTGTGAGACAAGGAATGGGAGGGAGACAAGGAGAGGGACTAGAGTGTAAATTGATGCAAGAGTTGTGAAGGGCCATTTGGCAATCTATATGTGACAAAATTAAAAAGGCACACACCCTGCCCTTCTGCTTCCCCTTCCTGAACAATTCACTCCTAAAATCATCAGGTGAGGCAGAGCAAGGTAGGCATCCATGGGGTGAGGAGAGGGGGGGATTGTGAAGGCCCAGATTGGGGTGAGTAGGGTGTCCCTGTAAAGGGCGGCTTGCTATGAGGGACCAGAGTCAAGCAGGCTGATGAAGGCATCGCCTGGAGGGACAGCCTGGCATGGGAAGCCAGAGCCTGAGGGGGCTGACAAGGACATCCCCAGGATAGAGTGGTATGGCATGGGCTGTCCGAGTTCAAATGGGATGAGGAGGGACTCCATGTAGGGAGGCAGCTGGTTATGGGGAATAAAGGACCCCAAGCAGGGAGAGCAGACATTAGTGTCAGGCAAGGGAAGTGGGAGATTGATTACTGTATTAGTTATCTATTTCTGTGTCACAATTTACCCCAAAACTCAGCGGCTTAAAACATTCATTTATTATCTCAGCTTCTGTGGTGTCAGGAGTCTGGGCACAGCTTAGCTGGATGCCTCTGGCTCAGAGTCTCTCACAAAACTATAATCTGAAGTTTCCACTGAATGAGGCTCTGCTTCCAAGCGCATTCGTGTGGTTGTCAGCAGGATTTATTTCCTCATGGGCTGTTGGCTGAAGGCCTCAGTTCCTCAATGGATGTTGGCCAGAGCCTCCCTCAGCTCCTTGCCACGTAGATTTTTTCATAGGTCAGTTAGCTTCCCTCAGCTAGCCAGGGAGAGAGGGAGAGAGAAGGTAAATTAGACAGAAGCCAGGCTCTTATAACCTGATCTTAGAAGTGACATCCCATAACTTTGCTATATTCTATCATTAGAAGTGATTCACTGGATCCAGCTCACACTCCAGGGGAGGTGATTACACAAATGGATGAATACCAGGAGGCAAGGATCACTGAGAGGTGTGTTAGAAGCCTCCTAGCACAGTTACATATAGGAGTATCGATAAAGTGAGTAAAAATGTTAACAGTGATGGAAACTAGTTTTTTCATTGTTACAAATGCAGAAAGAAAGAAAACTAGAATGAACTAGTGGTGTAGGATTGGATACATCAGAGTGAACTTATGGTTAGATAGATGGATAGGTAGACGGATGGATGGACGGATAGATAGGTAAAAGTGTGTGTGTGTGTGTGTGTGTGTGTGTAAGTGTGTAAATAAGTGTATAAGTGAGGCCTCTGAGAGGGTGGGTCAGGGAGCAGCAATACACCAACACCAATGTATTGGTGCTCAGATTTGGCTTCTAAATAAGATTTCCACTAAAAGGAACTAGGTCTTCTCAAGAAAATGGCTGATTTGGGAACTGGGGAAGGGAAAGTACAAGATGAGCCTGGAACATCTGTGCCAGAATGTGAGGAGGTGCTCAAAGAATGATGGAGATATGTTGAAGGGACATAGAAGCCAGCTCGAAGGGGCTCCCAGTGGCCAAATATAAGACAATCTGAGCATCAAAGTAAACAGTAATAATAATGGATTATAATCCATTGAATAAAACAGGAAATCATGAGTCTATACTGATGTAAATAAATAAATGAACAAATTGAAAGCTTGATGAGGAATGGAATATTTACAGTTTCAAAGTGCTTTCCCACAATGTATTTATTAATTACCAAGAGTAACTTCACAGTGGAGCAGCCTGACACAGAGCACCTCAGTCAAGTGATCTAAGTGACCATTAGCAGGAATAGGGCACATTAAAATTACGTTCCACCTGACAGAATGCAACTAGAGCACGGGGTCACTTCTGTGATAGTCCTGCCAAGAGTGAGTAGCCTGAATCTGATTATGAGGAAACATAACAATAAGCCCAAATTGAGGGACATTCTTCAAAATAACTGGCCTGTAGCCTTCAAAAGTGCCGAAGTCTTAAAAGTAAATGAAAAACCAAGGAATTATTCCAGACTAAAGGAGATGAAGGAGACATGGCAACCAAAAGCATCATATGATTCTGAACTGGATCCTTTTACTGTAATACATCATTTTGGGACAACTGATGAAAACTAGAATGGGGTCTGAGGATTAGATGTTAGTAATCTATCAATGTTAATTTCCTGATTTGGATGGTTGTTTCATAGATAGGAAAGTATCCTTGTTGGTAAAAAAGAATACAGCCTAAATTATTCAGGGGAAAGGGGTCATTAGGTTGGCAGCTTACTCTCAAATGGTTCAGGAAAAAAAATAGGATATTCTGTATTGTAGTTCCAGCAGTTCTGTAAGTTTGTGATTGCTTCAAAATGGAAAAATAATAAAAATTATTGGAAAGACTGTCATGATCATGAAAGGCAAATACAGTCTGAGAAACTGTTTCAGATTAAAGGAGGCTAGACAGAAATGACAGATGAAATGTGTGATCCTTACGTACATCCTGGACCCTCCACCCCAAATTTCTTTTTGCTTCAAAGAACATTATTTGTACAATTGGAGAACTATGAATAAGGCCTACAGGTTAGATAATAATATTTTATCACTATTAACTTCCCGATGTTAATAGTTGCACTGTGCTTATGTAAGAGAAATATTTTGTTCTGAGAAATGCATGCTCAAGTATTTAGGGTTAGAGAAACATCATGGCTAAAATTTACTTCCAAATGGTTCAGAAAAAAGTAATATGCATATATATTAAGAGGAAATGATAAATCAAACGGAGAAACTGTTAGCAATTGGGGAAATATGGTGTTTCTACAACTTTTCTTTAAGTCTGAAATTATTTTATAAAAAAAAGTTACAAAGAGTGCACATATGCTTTGTCCTGGTACTTCCTCTGCTAAAAAGTACCCAGCATGTATGTGAAGAAATCCATACATGGATGTTCATTGCAGTATTGTTTGAAATAGCTGAAGACCAGACTCAAACAAATTGTCCACTGATAGGGAATTTTCCACACCATGAAACACTATGTGGCTGTTAAAAATAAAGAGTAAATTACTTCACACCCAGTAAGATGGCTACTATCAAACAAACAGCAAGCAACGAGAGTTGGCGAGGATGTGGAGAAATTAGAGCTTTAGTGCACTGTTGGTGGGAATGTAAAATGGTGCAGCTACTATGGTGGTTCCTCAAAAAATTAAAAATAGAATTATCATATGACCCAGAAATTTCACTTCTGGGTATATATCCAAAAGAGTTGAAATCAGGGTCTCAAAGAGATATTTGTACACTCATGTTTATAGCAGCACTGTTCATAGCAGCCAAGATGTAGAAGCAACCCAAATGTCCACGGATGGATGAATGGATACACAAAATATGGTATATACATACAACTAAATATTATTCAGCCTTAAAAAGGAAGGAAATCCTATCATGTGCTACATATGGATTAACTTTAAGGACACTATGCTAAGTGAAATAAGCCAGTCACAAAAAGACAACTGAGTCCATTTATATTGGGTATCTAAAGCAGTCAAATTCACAGAGACAGATAGTTGCCAGGGGCTGGAGGGAGGGGAAAAAGAGGAGTTGTTGTTTAATGGTTATAGAGTTTCAGTTCTGCAAGATGAAAAAGTTCTGGAGATTGATTTGCACAAAATGTGAATATACTTAACACGACTGAAGTGTACACTTCAAACATGGTTAAGATGATAAAAGTTGTTACTTGCTTTTTCACCACAATTTTTTTTAAAAAGGAGTAAATCTAGATGTTTGGCTATGAAAAGATCTCCAGGAGAGATCAATAAGTACAACAATAAGGCAGAGAGTGGCGCAGATGCTATGATTCCGTGTGTGTGCAAGTGTGTGTTTTAAAAGAGGATATATGTTTGTGTTTGCTCTTAGGACTTCTGGAAGGATGCATAAGAAACTGTTAACTGTGAGGTTGAGGGTTAAAGAGGGGAAAGCTCTTTCTACTTTTCATTTTAAAGACTTCTTTATTGTTTGATATTTTCACCATGTGCATACATTATATTTGCAATAAATATTTAACATTTTAAATAATGGCTCATATTAATTTAGTGCTTGCAGCGTCTGCTTACAGCCAGACATTGTTCTAAGCACTTACATGGGGTAATTCATTTAATCTGGATGATAACTCTATGAGGTTATTTCTTCATTATTATTGCCGTCTTATAGATGGGAAACTGAGTCTCACGTTAAGTAACTTGGCCAAGATGGTACATGGTAAGTCCTCTCTGAGCTAAACTCAGGCAATCTGACTCCAGATCCTGCCATTTTAACCACTGCTCTATGCTGCCTAAAAAGAGTCACTCCTCTTCCTTTTGTTAAAAACAAATATATATGTATATATATATATGTATTGTGATTATAATCAGAATATTATAAACATACATACATACATATATATTCTGATTATAAATACATATATGTTCATTAGGTATATTTTTAAAAAGCTAAAGTGAAGGGAGCAATCTCACCCTTAATTTTGCCAGCCAGAGACGAGTACTGTTAACCTTTTGGTATATGTCCACCCAATCTTTAGTATATACACTACTTTTCAACCTAGTTGAGATTATATTGTGCATACAATTTTGTTTTCTGCTTTTCTTCCTCTCCATATAATGCCATTTTCCTTTTAAAACATCTACTTTTATGTCCTCTTATAGATAGTGATAGTGTTTTTAGAGCTGGAACTGAGGGCCCCAGATTCATTTTAGAGAAGAGATAGAGTAATAGAATTCTTGGAAAAGAAAAGCATAGAAAAAAAGATGGGAAGAGGAAGGAATGGGTAGTATCTGCAGTTTCTACGAAATGGCTGCCATTTACTTGGTCATGAATGTAACCGTTTAGATTCTATTGTTCCTTCTTTCTGTATCTTTACTACATTTTGCTCTATATTTGGACAGTTTTGTTGGGATTAGTATGCTTAAGTGACTGTGTCTGGGGAACAGCAGGACATTCTGGAAAATTTTCCAGGAATCCCGTTTTAGGAAAACACAAAGTAGATTATTGCTGTTTTAAGCTACGTACATACGTGTGTGTGTGTGTGTGTGTGTGTGTGTGTGTGTGTGTGTGTAATGATGGCAAGTCCTAGAGTATTAGAATGTTATACTCAAAGTATAGAGATTAACTAGTGCAATTCCCACTCATTTTACAGATGGAGAAACTGAGCTCTGAGAAGTTAGATGAATCACTCTAGGTCACACAGCTATTAAAGCCAGAGCCTGGACTAAGATGTAGGTTTTCTGATTCCTAGGCCACTGTTGAGATATCTTCTGAAACCCATTAGAATCAATTAATTAATCCTTGTTAGAATTCAGTGAAGTAGGTTAGTGTTATTTATTCTGACTTTAGAACCATTTACTGGAAAAGTGATTAGATGTCTGTAAGCCAAAACTGATTCTATATAATTAAGCACGTTTTTAATCACTCCAAAAAGAACAGACTATTAAGTAGACTTACCATCTTAGGAATTAGCTTGCAGTTCCTTGTGTAACCAGTTTAAAGATCACCACTTCTCACCTGGCATCTTAAATTCCTTTTATATTATGCATAAAGCCTGCATTTTCTTAGTGATATTAAGCAAATACATAGTCATTAGATTAGTTGCATCTCAGGGCTCCTCTAGTCCTCTGAGTAAATAAATGAATGGGGGAGGGGGAGCATGTCACCTCCGGACTTGTAGAAATTATTAGAACGCATCCATTTGCCTGTTGGCTTTCCTTCCAAACAACGTCTTTAGGCTGCAATTTCTTGTCTGCCCTCTGCTATATGGAATAAGCAGAGGACACACAATAGATTTCTGTATGTAGTTTATTGCAATAATTATTTTCTGAATATGATAAGATAGTTTGCCAAAGAAGACTTTAATTAAGGTTTGCATGGAAGACTCTTCAATCATTACAACAAATGAGATGAAATTTTTAGTTCAAAATTTGAATTCAAGTGGTTATGTTATAGACCTAGGGAGTAGGTGAGTTTGGAATTCAGGCCGTCTTGTCTTTCATTTCTCAGATTTCTTCCTTCTAGTATTCACTGCTCTCACACTGTATGCTTTAGCATTCCACCAGAGCTTGTCCTTTCCAGAAAACACCTCTAGTGCCAAAATGATTTCCTGTCACCATTAAAATGCCTAGCCTCCTCCCACTCCCTGCCCTGATCTCAACCAGCAGGAGTGGAGGGATTATAGATAGAGCAGAAAAAACCTTGCTTGGAAAGCATCTCATTGATTTTATTGATGGGGAAACTGAATCCTAGAGTGACTTGGTTACTTGCCCAAGGTTAATGCCAGAACTGGAATTCAAATACCTAAGGAATGATTTGACCTAGATGAGTTCTAACTTCCTCCCCTGTAAAATGGAAATAAAGATATTTACTTAGGTTACGATGAGGATCAAATATGACAAAATAAATGAAAGTACTTTGAAAACTGAAATTTGGTGCAAGTACCTTTAAATTTTTTTTCCATTGTGCTATGCTGTTTTCCTTATTCTTGTTGTTAATAACTAATAAATGTTAACGTGTGACTTCCCAGTGGGATTTGCATTTTGAAAGAGGAGATCCTGAGGACACATCTCACTCTAGAGGAAAAAGATGGGTACAGAAGCATTCCGAATGCCCCTCAAGTCACTCCAGATGTGGTGAACTTAGCCGCATAGAGCCATATATTTTAACAGTGAGAATGAAATATACTTTCAGAGGCCAGGGAACTAAGAACTTTGTAAGGAACCTGAAAAACTACCCACACAATAATTCAATTATCTAGGGTGGGGTTTGACCAAATTAACTTAAAAGTCTCGTTTAACACAAAGTTCTGTAATTGTGTGATTCCAATTGATTCGGTTTTACAATGTACAGTCCTGTTCATCCTCTTCAGGATCCAGAAACCTTAATGCCTATAGTATGTTACAAATTGCTTATCTGAACTTAAAAATGAAAAATAAAAAGGAAAAAGAATCCAACACACTCAAATATAAGCACATACTCACACACAGGCACAGCACTTTAACAAGTTGAGTTTTTTAAAGTTAAACTGAATATGGAAGAAAAGGGCCATAACCTCTGGCCTTCAAACTGCCAACCTGCATGAAATAGGTTTGAACATTATTTAATGATATTCAGCAAGGGAGAAAATTCCAGTTTCAGTTTCTCCTAACCATTTATTTGGATGAATTGGAAGTCTAAAGCAATCATTCCAGTTAGCTGCCTTGATGTCTGTGTGGTGACGGGAATAGAAACAGGATCTTTACACTCTATTTGGGAGCACCTGATGGAGGGATCAGATTGTACACATTTTTATACCCCCAGTACTTGACACACAGTGAGTGCTCATGATGTATTCAATGAATGAATGAGATACATCAATGTGTTGTAGGTCAATTATAGGAGGGGAGGGAGAAGGTTATCCCAGACTTTGTATAAAAGGCATGGAAGTGTCAAAGACCGACTCATTTCAGAAGTAACAGAAGTTCAGTTTTCCTGAACTATAGAGTGCTCTGTGGTGGAGGTGGAACAGCTAGAAATGAGGCTTGGGGGCGGGGGGGGGGGGGGAGTGTGAGGCCAGATCACCAAGAGTTTTACATGCAGTGCCATTGGTTTTGGATCTTATCCTGAAAGCGGTAGGGGGGAGGAGGAGGGAGTAGAGTAGGATTGGAATTGGAAGCTGGGGTGGGCTTTTAAGTTGGGATGTGGTGTCATGATTATATTTGTATTGTAGAGCCAACTCTGGCTTCTGGTGTAGAATGGATGAAGAGAGGAGTATTGGGAGGCCATCCGGGAGGTGAAAGCCTAGAGGCAAGGTGACCAGTAAGGAGGCTCTTTGGCAGTTGTGGTGCAAACAGGACGAGGGGCTGAGCAAAGGAAGTGGTAGCAAGCAGAGATAGATATATATTTAGGACAGAAAAAGGGGCAAGTGGTCTTGGCAGAAGAGAGTGAAATTAGCACCACACTCCCACCCGGCACTCCCCCGAAATCAATGAAGTTTACCAAAAAATCAAGTAGAAAACAGAGCCCTGCGATAGCAGCCGGGAGTGAGAAATGCCCCAGGGGTAAGTTGACAGTAAAACTATTAAGAGGCAGCCTTGTGATAAGGCAGTCAAGAAAGTGAATGCCACCTTAGGGAGCTTGAGCAGAAAAGTCAAGGGACGTGACCTCCCTGTTCTGCTCTGTTCAGAAGAGTGTGTACCTTGGGATGTGAGTATGGGGGCGGGGATAGAGGGGTGGGAAGGGGGAGGGGGAGGAGAGACTCAGTTCCCACCGTCTGCTTTCAAAAGATATAAAGGAATTGGCTTAAATTCCGAGAAGAGCCTTGAATCCAGGTCTTTGGAGCAACAGAGCCTGGAGAAACAGTGAGCCAGAAGAATCGTCTTCAAATTGTTGGACCACCGTGGGAGGAGGGGCAAGGCTGGCTTTGCGTGACCCCAAAGGGGCAGAATTTATCAGGGGGCCGGTTTCACACAGCCTCAATCCAGGAGGCCAGACACCCAAGCAGGGGTCCCAGGAGCCAGTGAGTCCTTGTCGCTGGTTGTCCGGCCTACGAGGGCAAGGCCCTTGCACGTGGGACAGCAAAGAAACAAAGAAAAATAACTGTGCGGGTGTAGAGTCAGTCGATGACCTTCGAAGTTCTTGCTGACCCTTGTGATGTGTAAGTTCTGGCCGAGCTGATGGCCATTTCTCAGCAGTCCCCCCTCAGGGACGAGGTAGACAACAGTACCTCTCTCCTTAGATTTTTGATACTCGTTTATTCAAAAGAAATAGGTGGCGTGGGGGTCGTTAGGCCAGATAAGTTGCAGCCTCAAATCAGTGTAACTTCGTGGGGCTGGTGGATAGCCTGGGCAAAGCCCTGTAATCGTCAGGAGCAACCGCGCAGAGGGATCAACTTTGGTTCCAGCTTTGCCGCACAGGAGGGCGGGGCTCCTTGAATGGTTCCTCAAGAGAAGGCGATTGGCCCTGGGGAAATAAAAGGGGCGGGACTAGTCCATTGTTGCCATTGGTCCTACGGGCAAATTGAGGGATGGCAGCGAGGGGGGCGGAGCCCGCGAAAGGAGGCAATTGGCTCGGCCAGAGCCCACCGAGGGGAGCGAGCGGGCAGGCAGGCGAGCCCGCAGCCTAGGACCCGCAGCCCGGAGGCGGGAGGCGGCCGCGGCGAGCTCGCCAGGGCGGTAGCGGGGCGAGGGGTGCACGGGGCGTTGGCACCGAGGCGCTGGCACCGGGGCGCGCGCCTGCGTCGCCGACTTAGATGCAGCGAGAACGCTACTGCGCCCCGTGCGCTCGACGCGAGCCATTCAACGGCCTCGCGGGCAACGGTCGCAGGAAGCGACTGGGAGCGTTGACGCTTGCGACCGCAGCGGTTGGAGGGAGGCGGCGGCGGTGGCGACAGCGGTGGTGGCGGTCTCGCTATCCCAGCGGAGCCTGAAGTGGGGACTCAACGGCTCCTGAGGCTCCCGGTAAATGCCCTCCGCTCTGCTCGCAGAGAAGGCAGCCACGTCCCGCTGCGTCGCGGCCGGCTGGCCGCCCTGGCCTACCGGAGCTGTGGGTGCCTCGCAGGCAGGGCCACGCCACACCATTGATGGGGATTGGGGAGGAGCTACTCAGGGGACCCGGGTCACCTCGCCTGCCCCAGCAGAGTCAGGTTTTCTAGAGATGCGCCTAGGCTCTTCCCTGGTCCTCTCCCTTCACCCCAGACCCCCACTGCGCTTCCTCCGGCCCTGGCGCCGCACTAGGGGCGCTCTGGCACCCACTCAAGGGCTCACTCCGGCGGCCGCTGCTCTGGCTGAGGTCGCTCCTGGCATTCCCCAGGGATACGTTAGCAGCGACATCCTGCTAGTGGGAACTGAAGGTGCCCTCTCCTGCTCCATAGGTATGTCGAGGGCCCCGGCACTCGGCTTCCCCCTGCTCCCACCACACTCATTCAATTAATCATTAGCAGGGCTCCGCCGCCCCCGCCCCCCTGCTGACCCCTGTCCTTGGCTTCAGGGATTTCTCAAGAGAGTGAGTGAGTCACGCGCGGCTTGAGGTTTCCAGCGCGGGTGGAATAAAACCGCTACCAGTCTGACCTGGGAGAGCAGGGCTCACCCACAAGGCTTTCAGGGGTGCGGGGTCCTGAGCTTCGGTTGGCGGGGGGAGAGGGGCGAGGGGAAGAAGCAAGTTGGGGAGGCCCATGCTGGAGGAGAAACTGCCATCCTCGCACCCCTGGGACCCGCACCTTCTTTACATTTGGTTTCCTGCTTTTTATGATTTTATTTAAAGCCTACCATTACCGGAGAACTTCTGAATGCTGCTAACCCCAAGGGGTGACTTGTATTGAAACGCTGAATTCCAGCATGGGGGACTGGTTACCCTTTGGGCTTTTTCATTTTCTTGGTGTCTTTTCTAGATTGAAAATACAGTCTCAAAGAACATGCCTATTTTGCCCTAGTTTTCCTGCTTGCCTCTGATCTAACTTTGGAACCTCATGCTGTTGAAAGACTGTAAACTTGTGCAGCACAATTGGTAGGGTTCAGTCTTCATGCGGAGAAAACCATTGTTTGGGATAATATAGTTGGGATTTCTCAAATTCTAGTTTTTTGTTTGCTTGCTTGCTTGCCTATTAAGGCATGTGGCATTCCAGTGGTCACAGTTTGCTGTGTCTTGGTTTTTTTGGGGGGGGGGGCAAGGCCCCCTCAAAGCATGGAGTAACTTCCATGAAGGTATTTTTCCTTCAACTCTTGTTAAGCACAGAGAAAAGTGACAAGTGGAATAGGTCAGCTGGCACTGGTGCCCAGAGGATCCCAGCTATCACACACATCAGAGGATGGATGGGCTGACTTGAGGTGGAGTAACATTGGCAGGGAGAGAGAGAGAGTGTAGAGTCCATCTTGGCTTCTGCGGTGGATCCCAGGCTTTCCATTTAATGCCAGCCAAAGATCACACCTGCAGTGTGGCCCTTTTGTCCAGGTTTCTCATCATACACTTACATGAAGAGAGTAGCCTTTGACTGGCTTCATGTGTCATCTCCAGCATCAGAAGGAAGGATGAGACACAGAGGTTAGGGAACATGGAGGTGGTGGTGGTGGTGGTAGTGTGTGTGTGAGGGAGAGAGAGAGACAGACTTATTCCAGACATTGAAGCAGCTCTCTGCTGCTGAGACTGGCTACACGTTTGTCTTCCCAGCATGCCTGCCTGCCATTGCTAGAGAGAGGGACTTCTCTGAGTTGTTTCAGAGCCAGGGTGGTGTTAGTTGTGTGCCTCTGATTCAGTGCCTACTTGGGTCTATGGGTTCTATGTTGCATCCAACATGCTTCTGGCGTCTTAAGAAGCTTTAAAGTCAAGCTGCGGGCTGAGGCAGACTGATGCCTGGGGCACAGTCAGAGCACACATGGTCCGCATGGATTCCAGTGGTGCTCTTCTCAGAAGAGACAGTGTAAGGGCTGGGGCACTTACAGAAGAAGAGAAAGGTCAGTGAAAATTGAGTTGCCATCTTAAGAATAAGAGCTCACATTAATTGAGCACTTACAGGGAGTTAAGTACTTTACTTGCATCATTTCATTTAATCCTTCAAAAATCCTACACGGTAGGCACTATTATCATCTTCTGAAGCTCAAAGAGGTGAGCTAAGAAGCCCAAGGGACATCACTCAGCTGGTCAATGGCAGAGGTGGGATTTGAACCTAGGTCTGCTGGACACTAGACCTTGAGCTCAAAAGCATTTTGCTTTTTACTGTCACAGAAAAGATTTCATAGAAGAGGTGAAGCATGAGCAAGGCTTTGAAGGGTGGGCAGAATTTAAATGGGGAGAGGGATACTTGGCTAAGGTGATCAGCATCTTTGGAGGATCTCAAGGAAGACTGGCCCAGTTAGGAGGGAGGATGGACACAGGAATATGATGAATATAGGGCTGGTGAGGTGCGGTAGGATCATGTTTTGGAGAGCCTTCAAAGAGAACTTGCGATTTGATGCAGTAAGAAATAGGGAATGTTGAGAATTTTTGAGCAAGGAAGAGCATGACAAAAGCACTGCCAGTCATGATGGTCACCTGTTGTGACCTGCCTGGGTCTCTGAGCCTGCGTCTCTCCCATCCTTTCTTGAGAACCTTACCCAGTTGTCAGCATATTTAACTCTTGTTTTTGAATTTCCTGAACGCTTGGGGAATACCAGAGGCATGCAACTGGACAGATTCCTGGGTCCAGTGTGCAGAAAGAGTAAGTTAGGAGCCTTGGGTCAAATTCAGTCCTAGATTGGTGTGCTTCAGCCTGCACAATATTTGAAAAAGCAACTGAATTGGGGGTCAACATTGAAAAAGCAAAAGATCTCAATAAAAATCAGGATTTCCAGCTTGTCTTGAAAGGCCAGAAGGCCTGGTCTGTGTTTCACCTGTGGAAGGCAGAGCTGTGCAGAACCGACTCCTGTAGCTGGGGGCTAAGTGCTCTGCTTTCCCACAGTCCTGCCCAGTCCCCAGCCCCCTTTCCCAGGACCTACCTGACCCTGCAATCCCTGGACCTCTGCTCAAGAGGAACAAGCCCCCACCTGGGAAGATTCTAATTCAGGATTTGCTTCTTCTCTTACTGTGTAATTAGGGACTTGTCAGACATGCAGTAGAAGTCTCTGTGAAATGTGAATGATCTTACCATACAGGGATGCTGTGGACATTACTGGGGAAGGGCTGACTGCCAGGGACTGAGCAGTATCCATAGGAGGCACATTTCCTCTGGCCTGGGTCCAAAAGCCTGCTCTGCCAGGGCCCAAAGAGACATTCTGGTAGGCCTAGCTGTTCTCCTTCATCCTTTACTTGGTCTTGGGTTTTCTTTCTGCTGAATACTTGATGTGTGTAGGATCTGGGTCAAAATCATAAAGAGTTTAGGGGGAGAAACAACTCAAAAGTGATTACCTAAAAAGTAGCATGTTTAAAAATATTAATCTGGAAGTCTCTGAAAGCATTCTGTGTGTTCTAGATGGGCAGGCACAAGCCACTTCTGTGTTGGTATTTGGGGTGCAGAGTTCATTGCATAGATCTGTCTAGGAACCACAGGGCATTTAGAATTGCTGGTCCTCTGCTTATTAAATGGCAGTGGTGCCCCTCCCTGTGCCAGCTGTTGTGACAACTACAACTGTTCCTATGCATGTCCCAACACTCTTTTTTTTTTTTTTGGTGTCTGGCCGGCACGGGGATCTGAACCCTTGACCTCGATGTTATCAGCACCACACTCTAACCCAGTGAGCTAACCAGCCTGCTCTGTCCCAACACTCTTGGGAACAATACTGGTATACTTAAAATCCACTGAAGCATATTCTGAAGAATTCTAACATTCATTTCATATGAAAGAATGTTAAAACCATTATTGCTTATCTGTGGCCCAAAGTACCCTATGCCTCTCATGGATGGCATTCACCATTTTCTTCCTGGGATTCCAGTTAATTATCTTAATTTTTTTCTCTTTCTGGACTCAGTTCTTTGAGAATGACTCATCACTATAGCTTCCACAGTATCTTAAATTGGAGTAGGTGCTTGGTAGGTACACTTGAATTAATCTCATAGTGCACTGTTTAATGTTAATAGCTCTAGGGTCTGAAAGAATAATAAAATCTGCATTATCATTTCACTATTAGCCTTTAGGTGCTATTAGTACTATTTTAAATATGGAAGTAACACCTTTTAAATGTTGTTGAGCAAAGTCTCTGTTTTAGGTAAGATTTAGTATTATTAAGTTCCTATTATGTGCCAGGCACTGTTCTAGGCTCTGAAGATGTAATGGTGAACCAGACAGATGCAGTCCCTGCCCTAATGGAGCTTACAGACTCGGGGGACAGGGGCAGATAAAAAGCAGGTTAACAAATACACATGATGATTGGATAGTTTCAGTGTTACAGTGGAAATAAAAAGGGGTGATATGCTACCAAGTAACGGAGGTGGGAGCAGTGCTATTTCAGAGAGAGTGTTTGGGAAAGGTTTGTCTGAGGAAGTGACATTCAAATCAAGCCTGGAAAACATGAAGGAGCCAGCCATAAGAAATCCTGAGGGAGAGCACTTCAGACAGGAGGAACCACAAGTGCAAAGGCCCTGAGGAGTGAACCTAACACATCTGATGGACAGTAAAAAGGCCACTGGGAGGCTGGGATAGAGAGAATGAGGGCAGTAGAGGAGAAGGGTATAGCATGAACTGAAACAGGTGGGCACGGGCCATATTTTGAGGGTAAACAGTTTGGATCTCATTGAAAGCAGCATGGGAAGCCACTGGGGGGTTCTGAACAGAGAAGTGACATGATCTCACTTAAGTGTTTTTTGTTTGTTTGTTTTTAGATTACTTTGGCTGTTGTGTAGAGTAGACTCTGTGGGGGCAAGGATGGAAGAAGAGAGAATAGTTAGGAGGCTGTTACAATAATCCAAGTGAGAGATGATGGCAGCTTGGACCTGAGGGGTGGCAGTGAAGATGGAGATGGGTTTGGAATGTACGGTCAAGGTGGAGTCAAAAGGACTTGGCAAAAGATTGAATGGGAGAGGAAGGGAGGAATAACTACTGGGTTCTGAGCCTGAACACCTGGGTGGGGGTTGGGGAGCAAGTTTGGGGTGGGGGACAGGTTTGGGGGATGGAAATTGGGAGCTCTGGTGCACTTGTCAGTTTGAGATGCCAAGAAAACATTCAACTGGAGACATTGAATAGGCAGTGGAATATCAATGTAAGGGTTGGCTGAAGCTTTGGCCTACATAAAATTAAATGCATATTAAAGCTGCTCTGAGTTGCCATTATATACTAATAAAGGTAGCAGAAATAAAAATAATGATCCCAAGTGAGCAGGGCTTCAAGGAAATCAGGCCTGTTAATCCTGCTGATGGCCTGATAAATTAATTTAATCTTTCAGGAGACCAATTTGACAATATGTAATGAGCCATATAAACTTATTCCTACCCTTTGACAACATGGTAATATATTTTGAGGAAATAATTTTTTCAAAAAAGATCTGTACAAAGACTTTCATGGTAGTGCTCTTTCTCATAGTGGTACTGTAGAGTAGCAGTAGTACTCTTATGGAAAGAGTAGTGCTCTTTCAAAAAATATTGGAAAACACACTCCCACAGAGGGAGAATATCTAACCAAATATGTAGTAACTCTATGTGGAGTTTCTATGTAATTTATCTCTATATAGAATTTCTACAGAAACTCTCTATAGGCATAAAAATAAGAAATGTGTTGACCATATCAATATCTGGAATTGTTAATAAAACAGGTGCTAAAATCAGATCATGATGGCATATAAGTACAACTGTGTAAATCTCTCATGCTGTTCATGCCAAAAATCGTAAATGTACAGTAGTCTTATGTCTTTAACCATTTTTTCTGCTTTTGACTTTGTACCTGTTTCTCTCTGGCAGAGTGTTCCCTGGTTAGGATGCCATAACACAGTGATCTACCAAGAAGAGTTCACATGAATTGTGTCTTCTCCAATCTTTCCTCCCTTGATCGCATTTTCAAATAAGGTATTGGGTAATGTCCTATTCTGCTTGACTTATATTCCAATAAGTTTACCTTGGGATTTAAAAAAGATTGGGAAATACTGCTGCTCTCAGAAACTGATTAGTAGTGCGAAGCACAGTCCCACATGAAGGTTGCTTTTCCCCTGTAGGTGGCGACTGGTAGGCAGGAATTTTGCTGGTAATTTTCAGATTGTGAAACTAAAACTGGTAACTTCATCATGTGCATTTCCCACAAATAATATTCTGATTATTTAATGAGCAAGGCAAATGTATGGAAGATACTCAGCCACATTCTTTAAAATCCCCGATAGCTTTTTTCCCCTCCCCCTATGTGAAGAGGAGAAAGCAGTGAGTCTACTTTATTAGCATTATGGTAAATTAATCTAAAGTATAAAAGCAGCATTCCTGGCGGGAGCTGTTGGGAGAGCTGTGTTCTTCAACAAAAATGTTCCAGGTGCTAAAGAAGGGGCAAAAGACCAAAAGACCCATCAGATGGGTCTGCCCACTGCTCTGTGCATATTTTAAAAAATAGCTCCCTCCCTTGCTATCATGGAATGACTCCTGTACACACTAGCATACAGTTATGTAAATATATTTGCATAGGGAAGAGCCTAACACAAACCTTTCTTAGGTTGACTTATTTTCTGTTAGCCTGAAAAGCACTCAGAAAACTTTGCTTTCAAAAACATTATCACATAAACAAAACAGTAGGATGATTTTTTTGCATGGGGGGAAAGAAAAAAGGAAATTAAGGGGCCCAAAAAGACGAATGAACATGAATTCAGTTTTCTTCATTTCAGGGTCAAAATTCCCCACACTGAACTCTACCTTAGAGCTGATTTTCTCTGTGTGGTAGTGAAAGAGATTCTCTCTCAGTGGGTCTGTAATATTTTGTTGTTCCAAATTTATCATTGCTGAATGGCTGTGGGTCTCTAAAAGTTTCTTCCTTTCTGTCCAGAAAACCCCCAGTAGCCCATTAAGTGCTTTCAGACCATTTTAATTTGGGGATTTGGTCATTTGAAGGGTTACATATTGGCTATATTCCTATTATTGCAAAACTGACTACTGCTCATTTTAATGATGTGATTTTTAAATTATTCAAGATCAGAGCATATGGTCAGCCTCAGTTTTAAAAAGGTTGTTTGGGTTAATGACATGTCAGAATACTTGAACATTCATCCATGGTATCTTGACCGAAGGGACATGGAATATTTCTATTTGGTTAAGACTTACTGGGATTCTCTACTAGCCAGAAAATTGGAAATTGGCTAGGTTGATATGACCCAAATAAATTTTGGCTGCCCTGCTGAATTCCATAAATATGTTGATACCATTTTAAACATCTTAAAGCCTGGAGAAAAAAGAAAGGCAGCAAAGAGCTACTTTGATAGAAGATATTGAGTTGCGCAGATGGTCCTATTTTTCCCACTGTTTTCTAAAAAATGTGCCTCATTCAAATGGCTTTGCTGACATTCTGACAGCAAATATTTATGTGAGTGAGAAACAGCAAGAGAGAAAGAATAGATGGATACTTGCTTATGACTCAAGTGCTTTTAAAGTTTTGAAGTTATATTTCTGATCTAAAAAACCTGAGATGTATCAAATAAATCTCTCTAGCATCTTCTGAAATGAGAAAAGTATTAGAGTGACTTTGGATACAGACTGTGCAGAATTTACTTAGTTTTCACTGCAGGTTAAACCAACCATTTTAGGCTTGTGAGAATATCACCAGTCTGTTTCCTTTTCTCTGTTCTCTTTTTCTACTGTTAGTCAGCTCTGCTACTAGGTATAGAGGCAAGGAAGATGAGGTAGAGAAAGCAGCCATGTTTTCTGAGAATCTCCTAGAAATGTTCTGGAATTGGGAGCATGTTGAGTGAAATGTTTTAGTAAAGCTATGTACACAAGATACTACTAGAATGCACACTGTGTAATCATTGTTGAATAGCTATAATTTTTTAAGGTTAAAGGAGTTCCCATTTGCCTCTACAAAGGTGTTAAAGGATAAGTCATCTCAGTAGTGTTGCTTTTAATCAAAAGGCTAGAAGAAATATGTGTGCATGTGATGGAGGGATTGGGGAGGTCATGGTGGAGCATAACAGAACATGGGAGTAGTTAAAAATCTTCATTAAAATTCGACTTTTTGATAATTTATAGAGGTCATGATTATGGCATTCCTTGCCATCAGGGATTGGTTTAGACTAGGTTCTTAAACCTTTGTTGGATAAACTAATCTATGCATATGACAGTGATTGGTGAAAATGATGAGAGAATTGTTAATGAATTCTACCATTATTGTTAATTGAAGTACAGACTTATTAAAAAGGAAATTAGAGAACAAATTAGGTTGTTCTAAAGAATTAGTTTTAAATCATAGCCTAATAACTTGATCTCAGTGATTCCATTTGTTTTGGGAGATATATTTTGATTAACATATAAAATATGCATAATGCATAAATATATCTACTAGGTAATATATAATTAAAATAGATTATATTTTTGAATATTTGTTTTAAAACAGAGTTAAAAACAAGATTTAGAGAGAAAAAAGATTTAGGGAGAAAAACACAAAACCCTTTTAGATCTATTTTCAAGAACAAAGTAGAGCCCTATACAGCTTTAACTTGATTTAAAGATTGGAACTTTAAGCTTAGACTTGAGAGAGTATTCTGATTTAGAGGAAAGCACCTGTTAAGGTTGAATATTGGATGAGTATCTTTCAGAAACATCTGTTTGTTTTTGCTATGTTACAAAATAAATGAGCTATGACTTAAGTATTCTGTAGCCAGATCAGTGATTGCTGAGGGTAAGGGAAAGATTACAAAGGGGCAAAAGGAAATTTGGGGGAATAATAGGTATTTTCGCTATTCACTATCTTGATCAGGTGATTGGTTCATAGGTGTGTATACATATGTCAAAACTTATTAAAACCTACGCTTTTGATACATGTGTAGTTTATGTTATAAAATGTGTTATTTATACTATATCAATTATGCCTCAATAAAGGAGTTTTAAAATTTTTAATTGACACATTGTAGTTATACATACTTATGGAGTACAGTCTGATGTTTTGGTACATATATATGTTGTATAATAATTGGGTTAGGGTAGTTAATGTATTAATCACCTCATGCATTTATCATTTCTTTGTGGCAAATCATGCAAAAGCCTCTCCTCTAGCTATTATGTAATATACAAAACTTAACTGTTAACCGTAGTCACCCTACTGTGCCATAGAACACCAGAACTTATTCCTCCTATCTAATTGAACTTTGTACCCATCGGCCAACCTCTCCCTCTCCCTAAACCCCAGTCTCTGGTAACCACTGTTCTATTCTCTGCCTCTATAACATCAACTTTTTTTTCTTTTTAGATTCCACAAATGAGTGAGGTCATGTGGTATTTGTCTTTCTGTACCTGGTATACTTCACTTAGCATAATGTCCTCGAAGTCCACCCATGTTGCTGCAAATAAGAAAATTTCATTCTTTTTTGTGGCTGACTAGTAGTAACCCATTCATCTGTTGTTGGACACTTAGGTTGACTCCAGATCTTGGCTTTTGTAAATTGTGCTGCAAAAAACATGGGAGTGCAGATATCTTTGACATACTGACTTCATTTCCTTCCAGTATATACCCCGTAGTGGGAATGCTGGATCAAATGGTAGTTCTAGTTTTAATTTTTTGAGGATTCTCCATACTGTTTTCCAGTACTAATTTATACTCCCACCAACAGTGTGCAAGTCTTCCCTTTTCTCCACATCTTCACCAACACTTGTTTTCTTTTGTCTTTCTGATAATAGCCATTCTAACTGGAGTGAGGTGATATTGTGGTTTTGATTTGCAGTTCACTGATGATTAGTGATGTTGAGCATTTTTTCATATGCCTGTTGGTCATTTGTATGTCTTCTTTTGAGCAGTATCTATAAGATCCTTTCCCATTTCTCAATTGGGTTATTTGTTTTTTTGCTGTTGAGTTGTTTAAATTCCTTTTATGTTATTGATATTAACCCCTTGTCAGATGTATAGTTTACAAATATTTTCTCTTATTCTGTGGGTTGTCTCTTCACTGTTAAGTTTCCTTTGATGTGCAAAACCTTTTTAGTTTGATGTAATCCTACTTGTCTATTTTTACTTTTATTGCTTGTGCTTTTGAAGTCTTATTTAAAAATTCCTTGCCCAGCACCATGTCATGGATCATTTCCTCTATGTTTTCTTTTTGTAGTTTCATAGTTCTGGGATTTACATTTAAATCTTTAATCCATATTGAGTTGATTTTTGTATATGGTGAGAGGTAGGAGTCTATCTCATTCTTCTGCTTGTGGCTATCTAGTTTTTCCAGCACCATTTATTAAAGTGACGTTCTTTTCCCCAATGTGTATTCTTAGAACCTTTGCCCAAAGATCAGTTGGTTGTAGGTGTGTGAATTTATTCCTGGGCTCTCTATTCTGTTCCATTGGCCTATGTGTCTGTTTTTATTGCTGGTACCATGCAGTTTTGGTTACTATAGTTTTGTAGTATAATTTGAAGTCAGGTAGTGTGATACCTCCAGCTTTGTTTGTTTTTCTCAGGATTGCTTTTGCTATTCAGGGTCTTTTGTGGTTCCATATGAATGTTAGGCTTGTTTTTTCTATTTTTGTGAAGAATGTCATTGGTATTTTGTCGGAGGCTGGCTCTGACGAGAACAAAGATAACCTGAAAGTAAAAGACCGCTGGGAAATAAAGACAGAAAAAAGCGGGAATCGAGGGGGCTAAGAGCAGGGATGCTGCTCACTAGCAAGTTTATTCAGGTTACAATCTTATTTATATCCTTTTAACTGAGGTCTACGTGAAGAAATGTAACAAACAAGCTTTTTCAAAAACAATACAGGTGGCCTTGGTATTTCTTTGTTCCCTGTTCTCACGTCAATGGCTCATAAACATCTGAGGAACATGATGTTTATGGCAAATACCAGATCTAATCTCAAGGTGTATTTCTAGGCAAGAAGCACGCATACACTGACCTTTACATGACCCTTAGCAAGGACACCATTATTCCAGATCTCTTTACATGCTTACAGGACATACAAGAAGGACCCTTTTCAAGGCCCTCTTTAGCACCCCGCAAGCTAGTCAGGCCTGCACAGGTCCCCACAGTATTTTGATAGGAATTGTATTAAATCTGTACATTGCTTTGGGCAGAATGCCATTTTAACAATATTAATTCTTCCAATCCATAAATACGGGATAGCTTTCCATATATTTGTGTCCTCTTCAGTTTCTTTCTTTAACATTTTATAGTTTTCATTGTAGAGGTCTTGCATCCCTAGCATGAATCCCACTTGATCATGGTGTATAAAATTATATGTATGTGTTGCTGCATTCTATTAGCTAGTATTTTATTAATGATTTTTGAATCTACATTCATCAAGGATATTGGTCTATAGTTTTCTTTTTATGTTGTCTCTTTGTCTGGTTTTGGTATTTGGGTGATGTTTGCCTCATAGAATGAGTTTGGGAGAATGGCCTCTGTTTCAATCTTTTGGAATAGTTTGTACAGAAACGGTATCAATTCCTCTTTGCAGGTGTGGTAGAACTCTGCAGTAAACCCATCCAGTCCTGGGCTTTTCTTTGTTGGGAGCCTTCTGATAACAGCTTCAATCTCTTTTATTGTTATTGCTCTGTTCAGATTTTCTATATCTTCTTGGCTCAGTTTTGGTAGTTTGTGTGTGTCCTGAAATTTATCCATTTCTTCCAGATTTTCAAATTTGTTGGCATATAGTTGTTTATAGTAGTCTCTAATGATTCCTTGTATTTCTGAGGTGCCCGTTGTAATGTCACCTTTTTCATTTCTAATTTTTGTTATTTGGATTTTCTCTCTTCTGTTTTTAGTTAGCCTTGCTAATGGTTTGTCAATTTTATTTATCTTTTCCAAAACCCAACTTTTTGTTTTATTGATCTCTTGTATCACTTTTTGGGTTCCTATTTCATTTAGTTCTGCTCTGATCTTAATGATTTCTTTCCATCTGCTAACTTTGGTTTTGGATTGTTCTTGCTTTTCTAGTTCTTTAAGGTAAAGTGTTACGTTGTTTACTTGCCATCTTTCCATTCTTCTGAAGTAAGCATTTAATGCAATAAATTTCCCCCTTAGTACTGCTTATGTAGTATCCCATGGGTTTTGGTATGGTGGGACATTATTTTCATTAGTTTCAAGAAATTTTTTGATTTCCTGTTTAATTTCTTCTTGGACCCATAAGTCATTAAGTAGAATACTGTTTAATTTCCATGTATTTGTATAGTTTCCAGAGTTTCATTTGTTATTGATTTCTAATTTTAATCCATTGTGATCTGAAAAAATACATGGAATAATTGCAATTTTGTTGAATATGTTGAGACTTGATTTGTGTCCTAACGTGATCTATCCTGGAGAATGATCCATGTGCTGATGAGAAGAATGAATATTCGGAGGTTGTTGGATGGAATGTTCTGTAGATATCTGCCAAGTCCAATTGGTCTAAAGTGTTGTTTAGATCTTGTGTTTCTCTGTTGATTTTTTGCCTAGATGATCGGTCCAATGTTGAGAATGGGGTATTCAGGTCCCCTGCTATTATGGTATTAGTGTCTATTTCCTTCTTTAGGTCTAATAGAGTTTGTTTTATAAATCTGCCTTCTCCGACATTGGGTGCATATATATTTATGATTGTGATGTCTTCTTGATGGATGAACCCTTTTATCATTATGTAGTGGCCCTCATTATCTCTTTTTATGGTTGTTAGTTTAAAGTCTATTTTATGAGATACAAGAATAGCTACTCCAGCTCATTTTTCATTTCTGTTTGCATGGTAAATCTTTTTCCATCCTTTCACTCTTAGTCTGTGTGTGTCTTTACAGGTGAGGTGAGTCTCTTGAAGGCAGCATATTGTTGGGTCCACCTTTTTAATCCAGTTATTAAGTCTGTGTCTTTTGAGTGGGGAATTTAATCCTTTTACATTAAGGTTGACTGTTATCTCTCTTAGATTTTCTTCAATTTTTAAAATTCTTTTTTTTTTTTTTGTCTGCCTGTGTTATTTCAAACAGCCCATCTTCAATGTCAGATTTTCTCTTCTGCTTGTTCTATCCTGCTGGTTAAACTCTCTGTTGTGTTTTTTATTTCATTGAATGAATCCTTCAGCTCCGTAAACTCTGCTACATTCTTTTTCAGGGTATTGATTTCTTTGTACATCTCTTCTTTCAGGTCCTGTATACTTTATGTCTGAGTTTTCTTTTATCTCATTTAGTTTCCTTAGAATCGTTCCTCAAAATTCCTTGTCAGTCATTTCAAGGACTTCCTGTTCTATAGGATCTAGAGCTTGAAAGTTATTATCTTCCTTTGGTGGTGTCGTATTTTCTTGATCTTTCATATTTCTGGTATCTTTCCTTTGGTCATTGTGGCAGGGGATTTCATGGTCCACTTGTTCAACCCTAGCATCTGGCTTGGATCCTGCAGGGACTGCCAATTTGGTATGGCTACTTTGGGGTCTGTGGGCCAGTGACTCAGGCCTCTCTGGGCTGCAGGGACTGGCCTGTGCTGGTAGTCCCATCTTGTGGTACCTTCTTGTTCCAGTGCAGGTGGCTTGGGGTCCTGTGGGTCCAGCAGCTCTTGGGCCTCTCTGGGCCATGGGGACTGGCCTGTGCTGGGAGTCCCATGGCACAGTGCCTGCCCGTTCTGGCACAGCTGGCTCAGGGCCTGTGGGCCCAGTGGCTCTCAGGCCTCTCTGGGCAGCGTGGACTGGCCTGGGCTGGGGTTCCCACGGCACAGCACCTGCCTGTTCCAGCATGGGTGGCTGGCGGCCCTGTGATGATGACTTTTTAGATGTAACACTAATAATTGATAAGCTGGACTTCATTAAAATTTAAAACTTCTGCTCTGCAAAAGACACTGTTGAGAGAGTGAAAAGACAAACCACAGACTGGGAGAAAATATTTCCAAAAGACATGTCAGATAAAGAACTGTTATGCAAAATATACAAAGAACTCTTAAAACTCAACAATAAGAGTACAAACAGTCTACTTTTAAAATGGGCCAAAGGCCTTAAAATAGACACATTTCCAAAGAAGATATGCAGATGACAAAAAGCATATGAAAAGATGCTTCACATAAGTCATTGGGGAAATACAAATTAAAACAACAATAGGATACCACTACAAACCTATTAGAACGGTCAAAACTAGAACACAGAGTATACCAAATGCTAGTGAGGATGTGGGGCCATAGGAACTCTCATTTATTACTGGTGGAAATGCAATGATATAGCCACTTTGGAAGACAATTTGGCAGTTTCTTACAAAACTAAACATACTCTTACCATACAATCTAGCAATCTCACTCCTTGGTATTTACCCAAAGGTGTTAAAAACTAACGTCCACACAAAAACCTGCACACAGTTTGTAGCAGCTTTATTCATAACTGCCACAACCTGGAAGCAACCAAGATGTCCTTCAGGAGATGAGTGAATAAATAAACTGTGGTACATCCAGACAATAGATATTATTCAGCACTAAAAAGAAATGAGCTATCAAGTGATAAAAAGACATTAACTTAATGAGGGAACTTAAGTGCCTATTATAAGTGAAAGAAGCCAATCTGAAAAGGCTACATACTGTATGATTCCAACTGTATAACATTCTAGAAAAGGCAAAACTACAGAGACAGTAAAAATAATCAGTGGTTGCCAGCAGTCAGAGGGATGAATAGGCTGAGTACAGGGGATTTTTAGGGCAGTGAAACAATTCCATATGACACTGTAATGGTGGATACCTGTCATTATACATTTGTCCAAACCCATAGACTGCACAACACCAAGAGTGAACCCCAATGTAAACCATGGACTTTGGGTAATAATGATGTGTCAGTGCAGGTTCGTTGATTGTAACAAATGTACCACTCTGGTGGGGGATGTTGATAGTAGGGAAGGCTTAGCATGTGTAAGGGCAAGAACTATATGAGAAATCTCTGTGCTTGCTGCTCAATTTTTCTGTAAAACTAAAACTTCTCCAAAAAAGTATATTAAAATAATATCTAATAATAATTAATATCTATCTAATACTTAATAATATTTAATGTGTTTTAGAGTTTTCAAAAAGTTTCCATATAGTATGTCTCAGTTTCCTTCACCATAAACTAGAGATAATAGGATTTCTGGGAGGATTAAATGAGCGAGTATATGTGAAATCCTTAGAATAGTACTTGGCACACAGGAAGTTCTCAATAAACCTAAGCTATGACTATTATTTTTTAGTGGTAGTAGTCTTACTTTATCTTAAATGATCCATGAAGCAACCTGTGAGTAGGTATTTTCATGTCTGTTTTGTAGATGGGGAAATTCAGACAGATTCAGAGAAATAAAGTGACTTGTCCATATACTGAGACTCCAAGATTCCAAATCTCCACTCCATTGTACAATTAATCTCAAATATAAAGTCTTATAAGGCCCTGCTGGGATGGTACAGAAATAGGGCATGGGTAAAATACATGTAGCACATTAGTTCTAATCCATCTACCTGATTTAGCATCCTTTGTCCGGGTTGATTTCCAGGTCTTAAAGGATATATCTACTTATTCCTCTAGTCTACTGACTTCAACTAAATTAATCTCTAAGTTCAAGTGAACAGGAGACCTCTTCTAATGAGTGACAAAGTAAATTTGCTCTCTACTTTGGGACTGGAAAACCCCCAAAACATGAGTGCTTGCTGGCATTTCGTATTAATAAACTCTTTTAAGCTGTCTCAAAGGGAATAAGATCACTAATGCTGGGAATTAGGAATTTCAGCTCCTATTTGCTTATTCAAATACCACTTCCCAATAAAAAGATTTTCTACAAGTGAATGCATTCAGACTCTACGTCACCCAAGTTTCTTATTAATGTCCACTTTAGGGAGATTTAGACCCAAACCTATATGGCCAGATAATGGAAATTCTAACACAAAATTTACTACTAAATCTTGGTTAACTTTATAGGTACAGAATTCTTTAATAATTGTACCTGAAGGACAAGCAAAGTCCGCTTTCTTTAGGAGACAAAGTTTACATAGACTGAATTTATAAAAGGTTATCAAAAGCAGTGTCTAAGATGTTAGGTTCTAGAAAGCTTTATGATAACACTGAACTGGGATAATATGAGAATAGACATGTTTTCTTTCTCCAAAAGCATTATCTAAATAGCTATATGTAAAAAAAAACCAGTTTGAGGGCCGGCCTGTGGCTCACTCGGGAGAGTGTGGTGCTGAGAACACCAAGGCCCTGGGTTCGGATCCCATATAGGGATGGCCGGTTAGCTCACTTGGGAGAGTGTGGTGCTGACAACACCAAGTCAAGGGTTAAGATCCCCCTACTGGTCATCTTTAAAAAAACAAAACAAAACAGTTTGTCTGCTGCAATTTGCAATAAAAGTCAATACTAAACTCCTTTAGGAGAAAAATTAATTTGACACTCAATTAAGATATAGCTAATTTAAAGCCACAGCTTTTAAAAATCATTCCTGAAAAAAATAAACACAAAATAGAGTTAGTCACTTCAGGTTTGTCAAGCTCTCTACCTTTGTTTTAAACATGGTAGAATGCTTCTCTTGGATTGATTTTAAAGCCTGGGGTACATTCTTTTAAATAGCCTTGATGGAGGACAATTTTTAAATTCTTTTATCATGGATTTGATATTTAGAAATCATCAAAAATTATCTAGGATCAAGAATGTTGGATATAATGAATGACTATAAAGAACAAACTGATTTTTCCAAGAAGATCCAATTGCTTTTGAAAATCAAAAAAATAGCCTACCTTGAAATCCTCATAACTCAAATTCCTGTTTCCCAGTGACAACAACAAACAGACATTTGTTCTTCTCATATCTTCTCCATTTGTTTACAGTCTTTAGATCTTAAAGTTTAATGTCTACTAATATTTCATCTTAAATTATTCTCACAGAATAGAGGGCTAATTTTCAAATCTTATTTTAAAAAATATTGAGGAACTAGTATGTACCAAGATGTAGGCTTTTTACATATATCATGGCTTCTATGCTAAAGCAATGTCATTGGTGAGTTCTGCCAGATCACTGAAAATTAACTAGCATAGTGAATGTGTGGCTCATAGGTACACAACAATTGATTCCCATTGTGATGCCTCTTCCTTAATGAGACCTCAGGCCAAAAACTAACAAAAAATAAAGAAGGAGGAAAAGGAGGAGGAGAAAAAAAGGAAAGAAGGAAGGAAGGTTGGGAGAAAGGGAGGGAGTGGGTGGGATATCTGTACTTATTGACAGGGAAGGATGCCCATGATGCTTTTTAGAGGAAAAAATTAAAAGCAAATTGCATAATAATAATACACAATATGATATTGTTTTTGTAAAAGTAATATAATAAAATCATAAAAGTAATATAAGCACACATGCATGGCCATGCTCACACACACATATATAAAGTTTGGAAAGATGTACATCAAATTTCCCTTTGGGAAATGGATAGGGAGTAAAGGAAGAAAAGGACTTTTTACTTTATACACTTCTTATTACTTCAGTTTTTGAATGTTTACAATAAGCACGTGTTAATTTTGTATTAAATTTTTTAATTAAAAAGAGGAAGCTCAGGCTGGCTGGTTAGCTCAATTGGTTAGAGCAAGGTACTGATAACACCAAGGTTCAGGGTTCGATCCCTGTACTGGCCAGCTGCCAAAAAAGAAAAAGAAAAAAGAAAAAGAAAAGAAAAAGAGGAAACTCACATAACAACAAGCTATTAAAAGGAAACAATTTACAACTACTGACACAAACTTCTCCAGAAAAGCATCAAAACAGATCAACACAATAGCAACTCCCTTCCCCCACCACCAAAGACACCCCTCCATCTGCCATCACTGTAAATGCCTATAGACATCTGAGCCCATAATCAGAGTTTGTGTGAGTCATGACTGAAGCCTGGAAGATTAGAACAGGACTTTGAATAACAAAGGATCATTTGGCAACTGCAATACTAGCTACACCATAGGCTACAGAACTTATTTTTTCAAAACTGCTTTATTGAAACAACCTTATGATCATTTCAATTGATGCTGAAAAAGCATTTGACAAAAGTTAACACTAGTTCATGATAAAAAAAAAAAAAAAAACTTTTAGCAAACTTTAGAAGGTATGTATCTCAGTACAATAAAGGCCATATATGAAAAACCTACAACCAACATCATACTGAATGGGGAAAAGCTGAAATCTTTTCCTCATAGATCAGGAACAAGACAAGGATGCTCACTTTCACCACTTCTATTCAACATAGTAGTGAAAGTCTTAGCCAGAGCAATTAGACAAGAGAAAGGAATAAAAAGCATCCAAATTGGAAAGGAGGAAGTCAAACTGTCCCTGTTTGCAGATGACATGATCCTATATATAGAAAACCCTAAAGACTCCACCAAAAAACCTCTTAGAATTGATTTAAAAATTCAGTGAAGTTGCAGGATACAAAATCAACATGCAAAAGTCAGTAGCATGTCTATACTCCAACAGTGAACATGCAGAAAAAGAAATCAAGAAAGCTAGCCCATTTACAATAGCCACCAAAAAAATAAAATACTTAGGAATAAAGTTAACCATGGATGTTAAAAATCTCTCTGATAAGAGCTACAAAGCACTGTTGAGAGAAATTAAAGTGGACACAAGAAGATGGAAAGATATCCCATGCTCTTGGAATGGAATAATTAACATTGTGAAAATGTCCACACTACCCAAAGTGATCTACAGGTTCAATGCAATGCCTATCAAAATTCCAATGACACTTTTCCAGAAATGGAAAAAACTGTCCTGACACTTATATGGAATAACAAAAGACCACGAATAGCCAAAGCAATTCTCAGCAAAAAAAATAAAATAAAACTGGTGGCATAACACTACCTGACTTTAAACTACTACAAGGCTGTAATAACCAAAACAGCATGGTATTGGCATAAAAACAGACACACAGGTCAATGGAATAGAATAAAGAATCCAGAAATCAGCCCATACACCTATAGCCATGAGATCTTTGACAAAGGCACCAAGTCTACACACTGGGGAAGAAACTTCCTCTTCAGCAAATGGTGCTGGGAAAACTGAATATTCATATGCAGGAGAATGAAACTAGACTTGTACCTCTCACCATAAACTCAAAATGGATTAAAGAATTAAATATACACCCTAAAATAATAAAACTCCTTAAAGAAAACATAGGAGACACACTCCAGGAAGTGAGATTGGGTACAGACTTCATGAATACAACCCCAAAAGCACAGGCAACCAAAGGAAAAATTAAAAAGTGGGACTATATCAAACTAAAAATCTTTTACACAGCAAAAGTAACTATTAACAGAGTGAAAAGACAACCAACAGAGTGGGAGAAAATATTTGCAAAATATACATCTGACAAAGAATTAATAGGAACTCAGACAACTTTACAGCAAAAAAACAAGTAACCCAATTAAAAAATGGGCAAAGGAGCTGAATAGGCATTTCTCAAAGGAAGATATATGAATGGCCAATGGACACATGAAAAAATGCTCAACATCACTCAGCATTCGGGAAATGCAAATCAAAACCACATTGAGATACCATGTCACTCCAGTTATACTGGCTAATATCCAAAAGACTGAGAATGATAAATGCTGGCGAGGTTGCAGAGAAAAAGGAACCTTCATACACTGTTGGTGGGACTGCAAAATGGTGCAGACTCTATGGAAAATGGTATGGAGGTTCCTCAAACAGTTACAGATAGATCTACCATATGACCCAGCTATCCCACTGCTGGGAATATACCTAGAGGAATGGAAATCATCATGTCGAAGGGATAGCTGTACTCCAATGCTTATTGCAGCACTGTTTACAATAGCCAAGAGTTGGAACCAGCCCAAATGTCCATCGTTGGATGAGTGGATATGGAAAATGTGGTACATCTACACAATGGAATACTACTCAGCTATAAAAACGAATGAAATACTGCTATTTGCAGCACCATGGGTGGACTTAGAGAAAATTATATTAAGTGAAACCAGTCAGGCACAGAAAGAGAAATACCACATGTTCTCAGTTATTTGTGGGAGCCAAAAATAAATAAATAAATAAATATACAAACAAATGGGGGGGGCGGGGAAGAAGACACAACAATCACAACAATTCCTTGAACTTGTTAAGACAAGTGAACAGATAGGATGTTGATCCCGGGGTAGGGGGAAGACGGAGGCAGGGAGGAGGAATCGGTAAAGGGACATGAAAATCAACTACATTGTATATTGATAAATTAAAATAAAAAATAAAAATAAAAAAAATAAAAAATCATCATCATACCCAAGGTTATGTGGAGGTCCAATTGTTCCAGCACCATTTGATGAAAAGACTACCTTTGTTCCATTGTATTGTCTCTGTTCCGTTTTTTCAAAAATCAGTTGACCCTATTTATGTGGGTCTATTTCTGGGCTCTCTGTTCTGTTCCGCTGATTTGTTTGTCTATTCTTTTGCCAATGCCACACTGTCTTCATTATTGTAGCTTTATAATCCTGAAGTCAATGTAAGTCCTCCAACTTTGTTTTTCTCCTTCAATATTAAGTTGGCTATTCTGGATCTTTTGCCTCTCTGTATAAACTTTGGAATCAGTTTGTTTATCCCTACAAAATAATTTGCTGGAATTTTGATTGGGATTGCTTTGAATCTGTAGATCAAGTTGGAAAGAGCTGACATTGAAAGTCTTCCTATTCACAGACCATGTATTTAGTGGTTCTTTGATATTTTTCATCAGTGTTTTGTATTTCGGCAGAGTTTCGTAGTTTTCCTCATGTATATCTTGTACATATTATTTTACATTTCTACCTGAGGAGTTGTTTTCGGTGCTAATGTAAACGGTATCATGTTTTAAATTTAAAATTCCATGTGTTTCTTACTGTATATAGGAAAGCTATTGAATTTTTTTTTTATTAACTTGGTATCCTGCATCCCTACTTATTATTGCTTATTAGTTCCAGGAGTTTTCAGATATTATTTTGATTCTACCCATAGTATACTTTTCCCTATCAATTTGACCTAAGTCCAGCAATGCTAGCATCATTTCACAATCCAAATCTGTGTTTTCCTCCATTTCTATCAAAATTTTCTCTTTCACCCTCTAAGGTGGTCTGAGGACACCATGACGGTTACGGTGGTGTATGATAACTCTGAGGCAACAGAGCTCTGTGCAGCTCAGCACCTCTACCTCAAGCCCATAGCAAAATTGATGATCAATGTATTGCTCCCAGAGAGTATAGAACCTGTGAGGCCCTTCTCTAACTGGGAAGTTCTTGATCAGCTGAAGAACCTGATTTGCCCTGACCAGTTCACTACAGTTCGGCTCTCCAAGAGTACCAAGGACTTCATCCGATTTGAGGGTGAGGCTGAAACCCGAAGTTTGGTTCAGATTCTGAAGGCAAAGTTACATGGGAAGATCATCAAGCTAAATGGTTTGAAAACAGACTTAAAAGTAGTGGCTACAGATGCCCAGGGAGAGTGGGAACCCTTCCCCAGGGAAAAAGAGGCCTCACTGAATGATGGGGCTGAAGAGCAGGACCATGATAAGAGCCCAGATTCCATATATTTTGAAGGCTTGCCCTGTAAGTGGTTTGCACCTAAAGGATCCAGTGGGGAGAAGCCATGTGAGGAGATCCTTCGAGTAGTCTTTGAAAGTTTTGGGAAGATCAAGAATGTGGATATTCCTATGCTGGATCCCTACAGAGAAGTGATGACTGGTGACAGCTTTGGGGGTTTTAGCTTTGGCTTGCAGACATTTGAGGCCTTTATACAATACCAAGAGTCAACTGACTTTGTAAAAGCCATGGAGTCCCTTCGAGGAATGAAGCTGATGCTCAAAGGAGACGATGGGAAAGCTCTGGCATGTAACATTAAGGTGAGAAGTAGCCAGAGTTTCTTTTATTTTTCGCTGGTGATCTTTTTTATTTTTATGTTTTGCTGGTGATCTTGAGTAAAAACTGGAAGGAAGCATCTAGAATAAATTTCCTTAGACCCCACCAGGCTCTGATCAATAGCTAATGTAAAGACTTTGTTGTCATTAGTAAGTGGATGTTTAGGAAGAAAAATAATCCTAATTCAAATGCTCATTCTTCTGCTATCAGGCATACTGCCAGCTGTGATTTTAAAGTGATGGTTGTTATAATCTGGGGCTCTGCCCCAACTTCTTAAGGGCATTAAAGATACTTCATGGCCCCTGTGGGACTATCTCATATGCTTATTATATGTGACAAGTTGCTGAGAGAGAGGGATACATGCAGTTTTAAACCACAAGGAGAGCGGTTTATTCCCTCTTTACTCCTGAGATCACAATTTATATTTTTGGGATGTCTGTCATGTGAACTACTAAAACATAATTCTAACTAACTTGGATCCTTTGCTTTCAGAATCCACCTGTCTGTCCAGTCATGTCACCTCACTAATGTCTGCATGCTTTGCTTGTCTCCTTCTTGAAGTCTTAACCCAACAGTGGAGAGGATGCATCTAAACCCTATTTTTTCTCTAAATCAGTCTTTAGCATGAATTTGGACTTTTGTATTCTAGTGTATAAGTGTGTGTGTAGCTACTTGTGTTAAAATGTGTGCTTTTAAATTAAGAGCTCTTCATTCAGACAAAAGATATAGCAAATACTATAATGACCACCCACATACCACTGCTCAGCTTAAAAAGTAAAACATTACCAGTGTGATGAGAGACAACTCCCCCTCCACGTACCCATCCTCAGTCACATTCCTCTCTGTCATCTCAAAAGTTACCACGACCGTGAATTTGTTGCTTACCATTCTTATACATATTTAAATAGTTACTTCTGCCTCCTTTTATTTTTTAAGCAAATCTATTTTATAGTGCCTCAGTCTTTCACTTTATTTCAAAATTTGAAAAGTTGTTTAATAATCACGATAGTCAGATCTTGTATCTCATTAGGTCAGTTTTCTTGCATCTTTGCTCCCCACCCCTCCAATACTTTTTGACTATTTTTGTCTCTGGCAGTTAAAAAAAAAACATTAACTCATTTGATCTTTACAACAAACCAGAGATAATATACTCACAGTTCTCAGCCTGTACCTATAACAGCACTGTGATACTGCCTATGACTATATGTCAAATAAGCTCCTCAAAGGTTTTTTACAATGTTATTGAGGTATGATTGACAAAATTGTATAAATTTAAGGTGACAATTTGATATACTTATTCAAATGTTCTTCCAAAGAAAATCCTGGAGCCCACAAGTACTGTTCAGCTGGTGGCTGAGAAGCAGTGGAGCAATATGGGGACTGGGATGCAGAGAGGACATTTTGAATTTGTTTGATTTTGAATTGCCACGTACCGTCTTAGTTTTATCTGTCTGGCCTGGGACACACCCAGCCAGCTGGCAAACTTTTCTAATGAAACTTTGAATTGTTTGGGGGCAGGTTATGTTTGATAGAACCAAACACTTCAGCGAAGGAGCTATAAAGAGGAGAAATCAGGAAAGGCTAAAATTACAAGAGCTCGAGGAAGAAAGGAAAAAAGAAAAGAGAAGGGAAGAAGAAGTGGCTGAAAGGTGAGTAGACCAACTTTAATGAAGAAGGATGGTTTGTTTTTTGTGGTTTATGGATTGATACCTTTGGGTGAATGGCTAGACTTGATAGATAACACTGAGGTGGGGGCAGGAATTGGCACAGAATGGAAAACTCCTTTGAAGGCTACAGTCTTTTAACTGTGCTGTTACAAAACCAAAATGACAAAACAGTTGAAAACAAGTGACTTCAGGGCCGGCCTGTGGCTCACTCAGGAGAGTGTGGTGCTGATAACACCAAGGCCACGGGTTTGGATCCCTATGTAGGGATGGCCGGTTAGGTCACTGGGTGAGCGTGGTGCTGACAACACCAAGTCAAGGGTTAAGATCCCCTTACCAGTCATCATTTAAAAAAAAAAAGAAAGAAAGAAAACAAGTGACTTCAAAAGAATATTTTTCTCAGGTATGACAAACAGTGAGGAAAAACAGGACTAGCCAGATTAAGATGTCTGGGAAGAAATGATTTAAAAAAAAAAAAAAAGGACCAGGAAATCTATAGTGAAAAATCTTAACCTACCAAATATTACCAGCTTACTTAAAACTTACCAATATTACCTAAACTACCAATTTAAAATTTTTAAGAAATTTCTAGGTCTGGAAAAGAGTTTCTTCTATAAAATAGTCAATAATCAAACTAACCCATAGGCAAGAAAGCATGGATATATTAGGACCATTTTTCTTGTTGGCCTAAATTCTTTCTTTATGTGAATTTAAGAAGCCTCCATATTTATTTCTTTGAGCTTATTTTTGTTTCCCAATTTAGAAGTGCTGTGGATTGAATGTGCACCCAAAAAGCTGATATGTTGGAAACTTGATCCCCATTATAGCAGTGTTAAGAAGGTGGGAAATCCAATTGTAGTATTTGAAAGGTGGGGCCTTTAAGAGGTGATTGGATCTTGAGGACTGTGCCCTCACGAATGGATTATTCCAGTCATGGAGTAATGGGTTAATGTTTTAATGGGTTATCCTGCGTATAGACTGGTGGCTTTATAAGGAGAGCACATCAAAGAGCTCTTGCCATTCTCGCCATGTGATTCCCTGCATTGCCAGGGGACTCTGTACAGAGCCCCCACCAAGACGAAGGCCCCACGTGTGCCCCCTGGGCCTTGGACTTCCCAGCCTAAAAACTGTAAGAAATAAACCTGTTTTCTTTATACATTACCCAGTTTCAGGTATTCTGTTATAAGCAACAGAAAATGGACTAATACGAGGGGTTTGAGACTAAAGGGGGCTATTGGATTGCCAAAGGTTTGCCAAGAAGGTACAAGTGGGCCAGAACTATAGGGCTCTGAAAACCAATTTTACCTCTCGATGCCTCCTCATGTACGTCTGTTCTTCCAGTCTTTTGTGTAAATTGTAGCCATTCTAAAAAGGAGGTGAACAGTACCCTCCCATTCCATCCTCACATTTTTGGGGTGGGGTGATAGAAGTTAGTTGAGGGCACGTCTGCAAAACTTGGCCACAGCTTGAGCCCAATCAAGATAACTATTCTCCCTAAGATTTCAGGCTGGACATCCCATTTAGATAATCCTCTGGCTTTTGGCTAAGCTCTGACTCAGGGCATTGTCCTTTTTCCCCCTTCCCCACACTGCCATGAGGGCCTAGCTAAAACAGTTTTAACTTAAAAAAAAAAAAAAAAAGCCCATATTCTTCTAGAGGTCAGTATGTCTTTCTGATAGTATGCTGTGTTAATTAATGTGTGCTAAGGACCAGTTCTCACCCTGAAGATTTCCTGAGTACCTTGACTATCTTCATTTGCCTATGTGAAACCTACTCATAGAAGGTTTTGATTGCACGAAAAATGAAATCATTGCTGTGAAAGGTGAATCCTATCGTCCCTGCTTGTGGTTTGAGAAAGCTGGGGCCAGAGGCCCCTCCTTTGAATTCTGTAGCCTTCTTTTACATATACATAAATAAATAGAGTGGCATATACTCTATCTCTGCATAAGGTCTCCTTTACATGCTTCTGTTTGACCAAAACAAATTATGTCTCTCTCCCTTGACTGATGCTTAACTCTGTGTGTGTGTGTGTGTGTGTGTGTGTGTGTGTGTGTGTGTGTGTGTTTTATCATAGGTTTTCTATGCCAGGCCCAGGCCCTGGGGTTAGCAGTGGTAGATTCCTGGAAACCTAAAGATCTAACCTCCCCTGGTGGGTGGGAAGGAGGGAGGAGGAGATCAAATGGCTGATAAATACTTTCTGAATGGTTTTCATCTTAATCATTGTCCAGAAAAAGAAAAGATGAGGAGAAGAAAGCCCAAGAAAAGAAGAAGAAGGGCAGGGACAGGAGACGAACCCTGAAGGAAAGGGACAGACACCGGCAAAGGAAACAGAAGGAAAAAGTCAGAGCTGTGCCACCTCCGGAGCCGGATTCTTCAGAGGAGTGGGAAGAGAGAAAGTACCTGCTGGCTCAGAGGCGGGTTGAGGCCCTTCGGTTGCTACGGGTGCTGCTGAGGAAAATTGCAGTAAGGCTTCTCTCCAATTGTTCTTCAATCTGGGTTAGGTGCTAAACTTTCTGCGACATTACCTTTGCATTTAAGCAGTGGCCTATTGAAAACCAACTCCATGGAAGACTCGCTGCATCCACTGGCTTTTGTTTTAAATAGGCTGATCTCTACTGACCCCACTGGTGAAGTTACAGGGGGGATACCCATGTTCTCTGGAGGAGCTGTGTCCCAGCTCTGCCATCTGACACCCATACTTTGTGTTTCTAAACGACAGGAAGGTATTTCTCAGAGCAATTTAGCTAGTTGATCTACTTTTCTGAGTTTCAAAGGAATGTCACAAAAAAATGCCGGGGGGGGGGGGGGGGGAAGAAACAGACTGCTTGGGTGTTAGGTTTGTAGTCTTCTATTAACTTCACTTACCCATTCATCCGCAACAAGTTTGAATGAGAAGGAAGAGCCTTGAGCCTTGTAGCAAGCACGTGTTAGTCTAGTCTTAAACTATCCGATAAGGAATTTCCCACCTCACAGCAATTTTTTCATTTGGAGAGTTTCGTTTTGGGGAGGTGTTTCTTTCCCTTCCTGAGCTCCTAAAGATAGCCAGACTCAGCCAGTGTCCTGGATTAAAAGCCAGAAGACTCAGCTGATGTCCTGGATTAAAAACTAGGAAGTCTCCCAAAGTATTAATTTAGAAATCTATATTCAGTGTTTTTTAAATATGAAGCGCAAATGCCACTAGTATTACATAGAGTTAACTTAATGTATATTTACATTCTTTCTCATTAGTGTGGACAACCAAACTTAGTGAAATCAGGATCAGAAAAATCTCACATTTACATTTATAATGAGGCTAACTGGATCTTTTTTAGTCTGCCTTAATGACGGCCAAGGGTGACTCCTTTTAAAGAATTTTGCTTTTTCAATGTGTGTGATGTCTAATTCTTGGCCCCATTAATACTTATAGCAGTTATGCAGTCCCTGGGTTCTAATCCCAGGTAATGGGTAGGCATGGTGTCCTGATGGGTGTCAGGTGTCAGTGGGAACCAACCCTCCCAGCAGGGCAGAGCCTGTGGGCAGCACCTTTCATCTGCTCTGCAGTCATGCAGAGCAGATAGCACCACAGACAGGACCACAGATAGAACTGTGGTCATGGACCTATTTGCTACTTGCCATCTTGCTTCTTATTGAGGTGGGTGAGTCCTCAGCTCAGAGATGTCTCTACTCAGAGACATCCTCACCTGCAATCCATAGTAAGAGGCTGGAATAAAAAAATAGACAGACAGTTTATCCTTTTAAGCCAGTTGACCCTTTCAGACACATTTGACCCCTCAGTCTTTCCTTGTACTTGGGTTTTCTGGGAGGGCTATAGAGCATTTCTTATTCCTCTTTGTAGCTCCAGCTCCTAGCACAATACCTAGAGCAGTAGGCTCAGCAATTTTTGAGTTTATGAAAAAAAGGTCACGTGCTTTGAAGACTATGTAGAGTGCCATGCCTTCTGACATAAGGATGGAACCAGACCTTGTAAAAGCAGCTCATATTAGACTAAGACATTTAATTTTGTACCTCCTATTTCCTCAGTGCAATATTATTCCTAATTTAGATCTCTCCCAGGTATTAGAAGTCTTTTCAGAACAAAATCAGAGAGCCCAACTTTCTTTAGATTTTTTTTTTATTTTCTATTTTTACTTTTTATTTATTTTTAGCTCCCAATTATGAGTGAGGACATGCAGTATTTCTCTTTCTGTGCCTGTCTTGTTTCACTTAACATTATTTCCTCCGAGCTCACCCATGTAGCTGTGAATGGCAGAATTTCATTCTTTTTATGGCTAAGTATTATGTAATGTGTATATAGACCACATTTTCCTTATCCAGTTTTCCACCAATGGGCATTTAGGGTTTTTTAAAATCTGTTTAGCTTTTCATGTGAGATTTTTAACCTTTTTCTTTGAAGGGATCCGCACAGTTTAACCCACAGGAGGTCAACGGTGTTATAAGCCCTAAAGCTGATCATGCTCCATTGGAAACTCTGGAGGAAGAAGAGTTAAACACTCATTATTTTCAAAATCAAGATGAAATGCCAAAATACCAGGTTGCCAAGTCCGACAATAAACGAAAACAAAAAATGAAGAAAAGAACTAGGGCCCACTTACATAAATCTTCCCACCACCTTGGGAAAAGCAAATTAAGATATTCAACTAGAAAAGAGCGACCTGGAAAATTATTAACTGATGGATATAATCACAGATTGATTTTTGACTGCAATTCCTCGCCAATTACAATGGTTCAAGGTCAGTCTCTTGAGAGAGAAGACCACCACAGTTCTAATAAATCCTATTCTTTCAGATTATCTGAGAGAGACCATGGCAGAAAATGGAAGATCTATGAAACAGATGAATTTATTAACTATCTATTAAACTATTACCAAACTCCAAAATATGCTCGTATCTGCCTACAACCAAGTGAGACAACAAGCACATGTCAGTGGAAGAGGGCTGTCCATACCAAGGGAAATGGATTTCAGATCAATTTGAGAAAATGTAGGCATCACTCAACCAATTTGAGCCAAATGCCAAACCTGGAAATCATAGAACAGGATCAAGAAGATGACTACTGGTCAGAGATTTGTATTCAGGATCCTGAACACAAACCACAAAAGACGGGAAAAGTAGATTATGCCAAAGACTGTACTGACAAGTTTAAAAATTATTGCACAGATACAGCCAGTGTAGCTGGTGATCAGTTGTCCCCAACTGATGGAAAGAGCCATGTAGTGGAAAAGACTCAGGCTCACCAGGTCGAAGATTTCAGATCCACAAGGGAAAGCCAAGATTCCTCACCCTGCATATCAGAAGACTTAGATTTGCAGTTGACCGATTTCTTAGAGGAAATTAGTAGTGATTCTGAATGCTTCAGTGAAATCCTTAGTGTAGACAAAGAGAAAGAGAAATATGTGGCCACATATAGCTCCCCAGAAAAAGTACCTCTTGACATTGACGAAATCATCACTCATGAACAAGAAACTAGATCAAGTCAGCAGACCTTGTATTCAGAGTGCAAGCATAATAGTGAGGAAAAAGATTCTAAATGCAAGCTTAGGACACCAGGCAAGAGGTCTAAGTATGAACTAAAGTGTTCATGGCTTGAGGGAGAAAGCAATTCCTTCAGAGATGAGAAGAACAACAGCAAAAAGAGGAGAAAACTATTCCCTGAATCCTTGTTTGATGAAGGCTACCACCTCGAATCCAGTTCCAGTGATCTACTAGAGGGCATCATAAGAAAGAAGAGGAGGTTTAGTGGTAGTACATTTGACCAAAGAGTGGACTGTAGACCCTCTCACGTGCCAGTAACATCAAAAAGTGCTAATGCTTCCTATTTGGGTGATTTTCCCAAAAGAAGAGAGACTTCTTGGAAGTCAGAATATAACCAGGATGCAAGAAGACTTAAAAGACATGAAAATTCTGAAGATTTCATGTTCAATTCTGATAATTATTACATTAGACATAACAGTCAGGAGCACGTTGACTATGAAAGCTATTTAGGAAACGACTATGCTAATTCTTCATATTTTCAAATGTCTTGATGGCCACTTAGATCAAGAACACACTTATTTACCATAAACATTTTGCAAGAAGAAAATTTAAAACCAAATATAACTATGTAGTTAGCAACTACAGAGCAATAGAGTAGTATTTAAAAGCTTGAGCAGGGTCAAATGCAAAATCTTATTTCTCTTGCCAAAGTTTAAAGCGTAGATCAAAATGACTGCAGGTGTGTTGGCAAGCTTTGGAAATACAAAACATACAGATTCATACAAATATGAATTCATACAAAAAATACAAAACATGCAATGTGCTTGCAAAACTTTATCAAAGGACAGACATTATTACAGTTCAACTGCAACTTTAATTTGGTGCCAGCAAAGGAACAGATTAACGTTGAGGGGATTGAGATAACCCTCTATGGCTCTTTAGCTGTCGTAACGTCATCACTTAGTACCATTTATCTTCAAAGAGGACAACAGTCAACAAATAAGGATCCTTTTCATGTTCTTTGATTTGATCAGAAACACTATGTGCAGCAACAAACTTTCCTGACTTTTATTTAGAAATAATTAATGATGAGAGAGACAACAGCCCTTTTCATGTTCTTTGATTTGATCAGAAACACTATGTGCAGCAACAAACTTTCCTGCCTTTTATTTAGAAATGATTAATAAGATAGACAACAGCCAGAACATATGATAGACTTCTCCATGACATTAAAAAGTTTCATGAGCACCCACCAAAAGGAAATTAGTCTTATTAATATATTAGTAGTACTCAAAGAGTTGTCCTTTTAGAGGCAAAGTCTAGGAAGAAGAATCTAAAAGGGGCTCTGATTGTCCTTCGAGGATGGATAGAGGACCATCAGCAGAGATTTTTTTTTTTTTTTTTAAAGAACCCCGTGTCTTTCCATCCTCGAAAAGCAGCGGGATTGAAGTAATATAACCAGTGGGATTTGCGAAAGGAAATATTGAAAGATCCTGGGACACCAATAGCGGCACTTGGGAAGAAAAGACATGACAATATTCCATTTCAGGTTATGTAATCCTTCCACTCAGGGTTGGGTGACATCAGTGTGTGAAAAGTCACTGAATATCCCCCAGCTGACTTTTATAAAACAGTAACAAGTGCCTCCTCAATCCTCAGTAATACCAAGGAATTAGGAAGAGTCAAGGAAAAAGCCCATAGTTTTCTAGCTGGAGAAAAATTGTATGTGTGCAGGATTTATAAACTCTTAACATAAGCAATTTATCTTTTTACCTACTGGTTTTGGACTTCTTAAATGTTTTTAAATTGAGATATTTTATAGATTCTTAAAGACTTGCATCTCAGTGCAGTGCATGTTCTATAGAAAGCTCGGCTGATTCACTTTGCCTTACATTGGATTTAGGACCTCAGGGGCAGTGGATGACCTTCTTTTTTTCCCCCAACAAAACTATACCTGACCTGGCAATTGAAGACATCAATGAGATTAGAGACTGTCTGCAACAGGAAAAGGTGATTTTAATCAACAGACAGTGGAAGGCAACATTTTCATATGACACGATTCATTTCAAACAGTCTTAATTTGATATTCTATAGAAAAGTACAAGCTAGTAGAGCCAGGTAGGATGCCAGTCAGGATGTTTCCCTGGAAATGTCGCACAATGTGTACTCATAACCGGCCTCTTGAGGGGCTACAAAATCTTATTTACCTGAAGTAAGAGCCACAAGTTCTTTCATTTATCTCTTCTAGTCACATTTTAATAGAGGTATGTCTGTACATGCAAAAGTTCGTGTGTTACATTCATAGTAGATTATTATTAATAAGATAATAACCAGTGAATGATCTGTTGGCTCTCTTGTGTTCAATTCCATTTTGCTGGCAAAACTAGGTTTGGCATGTCAAATCTGAAAACTCACTCATGGGGCGAGTGCCTTTTCTCCTCTGAGGACTAGCAATGATTATTAATGTTCAAAGTACTGTTGTCCAGAGTAGCCTTTTAAACTACTAACAGCTTATATTTTGTCAGACAACTTTCAGTATCTAGGTATTATTCTCCTCCAATGAAAACCTGCCTCCTTATTTTTTCATGTTTCATGCCATTGAAACAAAGAACATTATGGGTTTGTAATGGAAAGCAACTTTGCTTGTTTTGAAAAAAAAAATCTCACTTTCTTCTATCACTTGATAATCATTCTGTGTGGTTTTTAGGCATGGAAACAATTTGCTGCTTGGTAAACAGACGTAAAACTATAAATTGCAGAATACGGCATGTGCAATTATTATTATTATTATTTTGTATAATAGAACTGGTGCTAAGTCATTTCTATTTAACATTTGTGTCTTGTTTTGTTTGCTAAATACCGTCCTGGGACCTAGAAGAAAGTAAAAATACTGGTTTTATGTTTACTTTGTGTACCTCCTTAGATTTTTATAGCTGTCTTATGGTAATGCATTCTAGACTTGAGTCAATTTCTTTTTTGTATAGGCCTTAAATGAGGAAGGGAACAACTTATCCTGTACTTTTCAATGAATTGCTTAGTAAGGAATAAAATAGAACAGAAACTATTATAACCACCTTCTCTCAATTAATGTTGTTATTCTTTGTTCTGTTATTTAAGTGGTGCAAAAATATTTTCTCCTATCTTCTTTCTATGTCCTATTAAGCAAGGGCCTGAACTTTAAATTTTGTCTTTTTAAATAGGTGTTTTCATGTTTTTTCTTGTATGTGCTGCTATTGTTTTAAGAAAGCTAAAAATGTTAATGTGTTTTTATTCAATTTGTTTGAATTTCTCAGGTAGAAAGCCATATAACCTGGTAATTTTGAAAATAAGAACCAAATAAATGTATGTTTATTTGTTGCAAAACTGTTTAAAATGTTAATTTTTAAATAAATACTGATAATTCCACTTTGCGGGGAAGGGTTCTTCTACCTGTAGTATGCTAATTTGCACTAACATTGCTGATCTTTTTTTCTCATTTGCATTGTTAGCAAAATAATACGTATTTAATTTTCAGATATATTAAAAATAAAATTGTCAGAGTGAAAGTTGAGTCTTTGTTCATTTACCACATGTATTGGCTAGAATGTTGCAAATCCACAGTAACATTTTCTATGGAAATATAAATACCTAATTTTAATAGTTTCTATGCAACTTTTCCCTTTATATGCGAGTTTGTGGGAACTGACTGTCTGAGCCCACGAAACTGAAGAACAGTTTTATTTTCATTTTGGATAAATTGAAATCATGGTATTTAGATTTGATTACCCTCCCCTTCAGCACATTTTATTAGTGCTATTAAAAGGTAGCAAAATTGAGTCCACGGAATTTGACATCATCCCTTCAGCACTGGGTAGAAATGTTAGTTTTGCAATATCCAAAAATAACTGTGGGTGTCGGATTGAGTCTAGGAGAAGCTAGGGGCCTCAATAATCAATTTTTGACCATTCAGAAGTTAACTGTATTTTCACATGAAATATACAGCAAAGCACCTCTCAGTATTATATAACAAAGGCAGACCGGACCTTACAGTAAAATCTGGGGACTTTAGAGCTGAGTCTTTGATGGGTTCAAAGAGCTCTTTCTGAAATAGCAAGGAATGTATGGATGCTTGTTCTGAATCTTGGATTTGCATAAATTTGGCCATCTGAGGTGAGGTGGATATTACATCATTCAGAGAAGCTAGACAGGCAGATACTGAAAACATGTAGTGAGCGCTGCTTGGGATGCTTAGATGCTGGGACTGAGGACAAAGTGTCTCTGCAGCTGGTAGGATGACAGCGGGAAGCCAACAGAGGTTAACCTGACACCCCGCTCCCTGCCACCCCCCTCCCTGCCACCGGACCTGTGGTGGTTCTAACCACTCCCTCATCTTCTTGAATGGCGCCTTTTACATAACATGGATTATGTATATGCTAGCTGGACTTGAGACGTTGTTAGATCAAAGTCCTGCCTTATAGTAATACCCCTTTACATGTAATCAACAATGTTGATTCAGCTTTGGATGTTTTCCTGTTGGCATCAGACAAGCCTGTTTAACTTTGTAAAATGAGTAGCCTAATATTCACATTTAAATGAGATCTCGGACTGCAAAGGTGGCCCAACTTCTCTCCCCAGTGTTTCTCCAAAGCATAAGGCATGGCAGGTTGCCTGACACAAAACAGGCACTCAAATATTTGTTGAATGAAACCTAGTGGGGAAAAACAGCATGCTAAAAAAAAAAATACATGTGGGGCCGGCCTGTGGCTCACTTGGGAGAGTGTGGTGCTGATAACACCAAGACCACAGGTTTGGATCCCTATATAGGGATGGCCGGTTAGCTCACTTGGGAGAGCGTGGTGCTGACACCACCAAGTCAAGGGTTAAGATCCCCTTACCGGTCATCTTTTTAAAAATAAAATAAAAATAAAAAATAAAAAAATACATGCAATGTGATTCGATAACACAGAAAGATGGAAAACTGTGAGCTCTCTTTGGTTTGCATCTCTTGTAAGAAAACTGCCAATATCAACATTAAAATGACAAAACACTAACATTCATGGACTAATAGGTCATCCATGTTTATACAACCAACTGCATATGCAAATGTTATCCTTCTTTTGACATGAGGTAAATTTACTTTGCTACTATAAGGACTCCTGATACTGTCCTGGTCAGACAATACATTGAAACAAAAACAACAAAACCCTTCCATAGCACTTGGTAATGACAACGCCTTCGATAACATTACCCCTTGGTAACCTTGCTATAGACTTTCGAGGTGGTGGCCTGTCTTTCACTGGTTACAAAGTTCTGACTTAAAGAGGCAGAATTTGACAAGTCATAAAAAAGCAGTCTGATGCACGATTTCGTAACAAGACAAGCTGGTATTTAGTTTGTGGTGTGAAGTCTTTATGAAGTTCTGCCCCTTTACTTGTTTCTTTTGGAATACAGAAACTCTGCACTCAAAAGTGAAACTAAATTTTAAGCTAATGTGAAATGACTGAATCTGATTCCTTAGAATGATTTTTTAAAAAATTAAAACAAGCCACCACACCATACTGGGTAAAACCATTTTATTAACTGACCAAAGCACTTCATCTTGTTTTTTGATTTGAGGTAAAACCATTAAACACAGTTCACAGGAAAATACAATGACTATTTAACTACAATTACAAGAGTTTGAAACCTCACTAGTTCCTATAATACTTTTACAAATTCACACAACTGTATAGTCTACTTAAGCTAAGTTTTAGTGTTAACCAAAAGAGCAATATCAAAGACCTAGACACTTGACTACTACTTTTGCAGTGGCTATAGTTTTGTAACAACAAAATAACTGCTACCTTATGAATACACTTTAAAAACCACTCCGCTAGCAACGTGTACTGTTTCCTCACTCTTCGCGGGTGTGTGCGGAGGCTCTTAGGAAAGCAAACACCAGTTCCTGTTCTGTACTCCCTCTGTCATTTCAAATTGTGTAAAATAACCAAATAACTACTGCCCCACCATGAACATGGGGACTGGAAAGATAACCCTACAATCTTCTTCATATACTTAGGTTTTTAGGCAAGCCAGCTATTTTTTTCCAAAGCTTTCTTCTGAATGTTCAGATCCTGTTTTAATCCTAACCATAGATTGCTGTGTTTGTCAGGGTGTCTGAGCGTCCACATGAGGGCAAGAACAAGACAGTCCAGAAACACAGTAAATATGTTTTTCCCAACTGAGCCCAACTCTGAGGTTTCATTTTGTTACTGGACAGCTCTCTTTGATCAATACATAAGCCTTTGGAACACTGCAGATTTGCTTTAGAGGTAGATAAAACAGAAATGCAGTTAAGTCAATTGAGGAAAAAAGGGATTTGCTACCTTTAGAGAACATCATGACTGAAAGGTGATCCTTTGTTCTTGGTGCACATTTAACCTGTTTACCTGTTTGGGAAATACCCAAGTCTTACCTGTCTCTCAGGAAAAACAAATTTAAATTCAGCCTGTACTAACTACAGATAGAAGAAAAACAGTATTAGCATTTCTATTACAGCACTGCAGTTCACTTTCTGGATTTGTGACACATAAACATCATGCATTCTAAGACAGAAGTTAATTTTATCAGTGTCACCAGTGATAATTAAAAAATTTACTGCAAGTTCAAAACTTTTCTAAATAATGAAATCACCATGTTTTAAAGACAGACTGGAATGTTACAAATGATTCTGCAAAATACAAAAATAGATATGCTTCCACTGAACACTTTAATCATTTTTCCGAGCATTCTCATCTTTTGGTTCTTCATCATCTGAGTAGACAGTGGGCTCCTCCCCTTCCTTCAGCAGTTTACCCACGTGATGATACTTGACTGGAGGTGGAGAAGAAAACACAAATGTTCATTCTCATGCTTTATTAAAAATCACAACCACATTTCATTTTAATGCATTTATTATAGGCCTACAATATACTCAGCAATGTGCTGGGCTTCTTAAAGGACACAAAGGTGGTTTATACCACAGTCCTTGCCAACAGGGAATTAGGGTTTTGTTCTGAAGACAGAAATATTAAGACAAATAGCAATATCTGGCAATAAGTGTGCAAGGTAATGTCAAAATAAACTGTTTGTGTGTAGGGAGTTGTTTAGAAGAGAAAGAGCTTGTGATGAGTTACCTAGAAGGACTGCAAAACACTTTATGGAAGAAGGATATGTTTTGGAAAAATGTATAAAAGGATTTGGAGAGAGAGGGATTTCCAGAAAATGAAAATACCATGTACAAAGGCATATAGGTGAGAGTGAATATATCTGGGAAGCAATAAAGAGAACAAGTTGGCAGGAGTAGAGTTGGCATCTGGACATAGTAGCACATAAGGTTGGCGAAGTAGTGTGGGAAAATATGAAAGATCTGAAAAGCCAGCCTGAAGACTCTGGACTTATCATATAGGTGGCAAAGGGCACTGAAGGTTTATGAGTGAAGGAGTGACATGGTAAAATAGTGCTTCAGCAACAATATTATCACTTGGTGTACAGGGCATTTTTAAGTAAGGAGAGACTAGCAGCAGGGCAACCAGGAGGCTAGTGTGCAGATCTAGATACAAAGGACCTAGAGCTAGGAGGAGGGTGGTGTCCATGGGAATGAAAAGGGAAGAATATGAGATACTTTGAATGAAAACCAGAAACATGAGTTAATGAAGTGAAAACGGGAGATCCCATGGACCAAAATGGGATTCTGCAGAGGGAGCCACTCTGGCACATACAAGGACTAGAGAAGTGAAGTTACAATCACCAAGAAGCAGGCTCCTAGAAGCCTTTGAGAAAGAGTTCAATCCAATGGTGGGGGGATAGAAGCCATATTACAGGGAGGAAGGAGATACAGAAAGGAAAGGAAGTGGTTAGGGACAACAATTTGCTAGAAGTTTGACAGTAAAGGGAACGGATAATAATCAAGTGGATGGAGAGGATAGCAGGAGACAGAATATTTTTCCCAGTTTGGGGAAAAACTTACAGGTAGTTAAAGAAAGTAGTGAGGAAGCCAGGAGAAAAGGGGAGATGTTGGAGAAAACAGATTTTTAAGAGGGAAGGAGAATGCCAAAGAAGGCAGAAGCCAGCAAACCACCACATTATTGCAGCCAAACTAATGCAGGGTCAATCATCTCAATGTCGGAAGCCAAAGGACCAGGTCTCCTCCTTCCGAATACAGGTAGGAACTAGAAGAGTAATGAACCTGTCTAACCAGCTACGCAGAGCTGCTTTCGTGTGAAATAATCATTGGGAACAACGGGAACTTCCCTATTTGAACACAGCATAAAGGTCCCTAGGGTGCTTGGAACTGTGCAAGACAAATAAAAGCTGGGTGGCGCCTGCGAAACCTGCCTTAAGGGGAATTCACACTGGCTTTGAGTGTAGCCGAGGTGTCACAACAGTATTTGGGGCCAGCCTTAGTGTAAGGTGGAAAAAAAATCACATTTTTTCTCCCACTGATAAAGGCAAGCCCTAGAAAATAGAGCTTTGTATGTTATAAATTATAACTCATGGGTTTCATATAGAAGACTATCATTACAAAGGCATCTTTAAGATGCAAAAAATTAGGGACTATGTTAGGTAGCTGAATTATGTTTTCAAAGTAAAGAGACTTGCCTCTAGACTTGTAAGGTATAATTATCTGCTTGAGATCTAAACTCAAAGGTAGAACCACCTCTGACTAATTATTAACCCAGAACTCTCTCTCTGAAGTCAGCATTATTTTCAGAGAAAACAGTTGGATATAGCCAAAAAAGCATATAATATCTAACTGATTATAGAGAAAGCAAATAGAAAACCACATTTTAAATGAAAAATGTTCCTCAAAGAAATGGTTATGGTCTTTATATACTGTTTCATAAAAGCTGGGGGAGATTATTACTCAAATTCTTGGCAATAAAATATTGTTGAAGTGATCACTGAACACTTAGGTTTGAGAGAAGCCAGTTCCTGAATTCTCAAAAACTGAACTTAACCCCTCATTACTACTTTCCCCCAAAGACCTCAGCGCATAGCATAAGCCAGAAAAGTATCTCCTTTTTTTTTTCTTTTTAAAAATGCAGACATCATTGTTGCTGGGAAGATTATAAGCATCATTTGTAGATGAGGCCTATAGTAGGCTCAATTAGACTCAAAGAGAAGCTGTTTTCCAGAATACAAATCTCCCATTCTTCAACAGAGATGTGGGCTGCTTTTAAACAGCAAACTCCACAAGAGAGGGCTTATGAAAACCCCTCTTTCTGTAGCCAAGATGTCTTTTCCCCCTACACACCAATCACCAAATCCTAGTGTGGAATCTATGCAAACCTCTCAAAAATTAAAAATCAAAAACAGATACCCAAGCTTCCATAGAGAACTAGCTAAGAATTGGTATGCAATCATAGCAAGTGACTCAGCACTGCTGCAATTGCTTAAAGCCATGAACTTGATCCCTCTAAGATTCAGGAGCCTATCAAAATGCACCCAAGTTTCAGGCTGCTTAGTAATAACTATTGTCCTGCCATGAATCCCCAGTACTGGTAGAAATTTGATCCAGGCACAATTTTAAAAATGCTTACAAGTGAACTGAGAGTCCCAGTCACTCAGGGTCTCCTGCTGGGCAGGAGTGAGGTCAGAAAGGTCATCATACTCATCCTTCAGGGCTTCCTTATCCAGGCAAAATGTGGCAAGGCCCCGGGATGCGTCTCTTCCGGCAAAGACCCCATACGGCCCCTCTTTAAAAACAAAACAAAACCAAAGACCAATTCTTTATTAGACAGTAAATTTCTCTGTGGTTCATGCATAGAAAATGGCTTCCTTACCCACCAACCCAGAAAGCCCCCTTTTTGAATATCAAATTCCATTTGGAAAGCATAAGTGACATTGATACTTTGATCATTATATAGCGGACACTGAAAGACCTGATGTCACTAAACTTTTAAACAACTAAAACTAAAGTGCTTTAAATTTTCATCAATATCCCATGATTTCCAAATAGCTGATAAAAAAGGCATAAAGGGCAATCTCCTGGGGAAGGTGGGGGATGATCCAAGATAATACTGAGTTCATAGGTTAGAATTCAACTTTAGGACATTGAACCCAGAGACTGATTCTGTTCTAGCACTTGGGCTACACCAGTGAAAGTTATAGTTTCTTAAGACAATAAGCACCAATGGTAGATGAAAACATTTTCTTACGAAGGTATTCTGATATGTTTTAATGAGTCAAAGGTATGTTATAGAGATCTTTGGTTGTGAGACTCAATTAAACATTAACTCATAGCATCTGCAGGAGAAACCATTTTATAAGAGTATCAGTGGTTCAAAAATCTATCCCCATGTTACATAACCTTCACTGTCAATAAATAAGAGATAACAGATCAGCTTCATCATTCTGTTTTCTTCATCATTCTGAGCTTGAAGAGAAGACTGTGAAAATACTGCAATTTTTATGGAAAAAAGGCTGAATCAATACCCCAAAATAATTTTCTATAAAACCTAGAATGTTATTATATGCACTATATTAAACTCTTGTCTAAGACAGCAGTGAGTCATTCTGTAGGTACTTAAAGTGGATGTTTAGATTTATTTAAATATTGCACAAGTAGATGAAAAGAAACCAGTGTACTTTAAACAATGTGTTGTTTCCCCAAAGGTAGATTGAGTAGTAACCCTGACATTAAAAAGTTTGTAGGTAACCACTATACCAAGTACGAGAATGGATTAAGTTTCAGCATGGCCTGGTCACCTGAAACCTCAATCCACCAAGAAATTTTTTACAAATTAGATGAAATTTATGACCAATTTTTAAAGCAAAAAAGATTCCGAAAACAACTGTTTTTTTAATCATTATTAAATGCTGCAATTTCCACTAGAGAAAATTAAAAAACTGCATACATTTTTCACAAATGTAAACCTCTAATGGAAATGATAGCACCTAGTGCTTGAAAATAGGCAAATGGTACTGGTTTGGACTTTGCCATCTCAGAAATTATGGTCATTGGATTGGTAAAGTGGATCTTTACCTAGCAAACCTCTCAGAATACTTAAACAAGATCTAGGGGGAGCCTTAAACATCTTTGGAGAATACATATTATTCACCACAATGTATATTCACTAGAATGTAAGCTCCCTGAGCAGAGATTTATGTCTGTTTTGCTCCCTGCTAAATTCCCAGCACCTACAACAGTGCCTTGCATAGATTAATAGGCACTCAAATGAATAATTTTTTAGGAATCCTTCACAACCAGAAGTATCATTTCCGCCCTAATGGTGTCATGTATTCATGGGCTCACGGAATGACAGTGCAGCACAGACTTAGAGATCTCACAGTGGGCCACCCTCACCATTTTTCAGGTGGAAAACTAAGGCCCAGAGAGAACAATGCTTTGTACAAGGTCACAGTGCTGGTCAGTGACCCGGACAGGACAAGAACGCAGGGGGTGTGCTCTGTGCACAGGCCAACATTCCTCTCAATGACTTTGCAAACTAAAATCACATGATGATGCCCCATGCACATGTTTTGACTACTTTATGATTTAGCTCAGTAATAACAGGTATTTAGATGACTATGTTTATTGTCAATGCCTCGAGGTGTGCTCCTACTAAGGAACAAATAACATAAGTGTGGTTTTCAAATTATTTTGACAGTTATATGCCTATAGAAAGTAGGTTATTCTAAAATGTCCACAAGGAAAAACTAAGCGGATGAGCTCCTTAAGAACCTTAAGACATCTGATTTTGATTAGTTGGATTGGGAGAGTAAAACGAACAAGTGGGTATGATCCCTTTACTGCCTTCTGCACTCTTCCGTCTCTCTCTCAGACCAGTGGGGGAGAGAGCACTGTACATGTGGATGCCCCTTAGGCTCCCTATGTTTAGAGAAGTCCACACTGGAGGAGTAAAATCTCTTCTTCCTCCTCTCCAACCATTCTATAAAGCAGGACTTTCCAAACCTGGGTGCTTCCCATATTTGCCTGGGGTAGCATGTTAAAATGCTGATTCTGGAACCTTCCCCAGAGACTCCTCTATGCTTATGGCAGTTAGGCCGGGACTCTGTATTTTTCCTCAAGTGCATCAGGTGATTCAGATAAGCAACCAGGTTTGGGAAAACCTCATCTTGGAGGAACACTTCAAGCCTGCCCCTCCAACAGCTCAGCAGTTATCCATCCCTCATTTCCCCTCCGGTTGGCTTTTCCTGAAATCCCCCCACCCAGCAGCCTTCATAGCCTTACCCCTTTTGTTTCTCGGGATCCTCCCACTTCTCCCTCCCTCCATTTTAAATTTTTTGGGGCTTCTAGTCCTTTCTTTCCTGCTACAGACTAAATACCTTATTACCGTATGAGCTTGCCACATTACCATTGTCTATCACATTCAGCCCGTATTCCTCCCTCTTCCTCCTACGGAGCTCCCCAGGTCCACCTTCCAGCCTTTCCATGTCCTCCACACACAGCACACGAACTAAACACATGCCACACACATACCTGGCACATGTCACATTCCAAGCGTGCGCGCACATGCATACGCATGCGCACACACACCCCTGGCAAACCACATACACGCAACACGCACACACCGCGCGCGTGCACACACACCCCTCACTATCCACCAGGCACAATGCTTCTACCTGCTGCTAACGCACACACTCTCGGCAAGCTACATACACTGAACACGCACGCGCGCGTGAACACACACCTCACTGTCCATCAGGCGCAATGCTTCTACCTGCTGCTAGTCCCATCTCCGCTTGTTTTCTCCCACACCCTCACAACATTCCACCATGGCTGCCCCTGGCGTCATCGGCCTTCGCGTCTTCTCCCAGTCTGGACCTCCCTCCTCCCTCTATACCTCCCTAGAGATACCCTCATTTCCCATTCTCGAACCCGACACCAGTCCCTCCTGCGACCTTCGAAAACTCCCTTAATACCCTGCGCTCCGATGTGCCCCCCCCCCCCCCCGCTTCGAGCCTCGCGGTCCCACCCACCCCCGGTTTAAGCAGCTCAGCCTTCTTCCTCCACCCCATCCCAGCGCTGGCAGCGCGGCCCGCAGCCCCTCTCGAGCGCCTCTTGTCCCCTGCCCGCCTGGGAGCCGCCCGGCTCTCCGTCTGCCCGCCCCTCCTGGCTCGCCGCCATTCCTCTCTCCCCTCGGGGGCGCCCCCTCCCCCATCGCCTCTCCCCGGCCCAGCCCCGTGCCAGGGCCCCCTTCTATTGTCTGCGCGCCCCCTCGCCGGCCGCCGTACCGGGCCCGTAGAACTTGCGGCCTTTGGTCACGTCGAACACCTTGCCGTTGATGGCCATGAGTATGCGCGGGTCCTGGACACCGTCGAAGCGCCGCAGTTCGGAGGGGGTGAAGTCGCGCCGCTTGAGGCGGGGCAGCGGGGGTGGCTCGTCGTCGTCGCTGTCGCTGCTGGCCGCCGGCTGGTCCCCGCGCACTATCTTGTAGAGCAGAAAGATGCAGAGGCCAAGCAGCAGCAGGTTGAGCGGCGACGTGAAAATCTCATGCAGCAACCCGGCGCCCTCCAGCTCGCTCGGGTCGGCGCCCGTCGCCACCACATCCTCGGCAGCCATGATCTCTGGAGCAAAGGTTGGGGCGGGCTAGGAAGAGGTCCGGAACTCGCTGCTCTCTCCTCCCTCTCCGCGAGCTAGTGGCGCGCGGGGCTCGGCGGCGGACCCGGACTTGCGCGGGGAGGAGGCGGGGCCAGGCGGGGCGGAGCCTCCCAGCCCTGCCCCCCCGCGGCCACCTAAGCGCCCCGCCCTGGTCAGGAGGCCCAGCCAGGCTCAGGCCCCCCACGTAGCCTGCGGCTCCTGCCTCCCCTCCCCCAGCCGGCCTCTGCCTCCCGCGCCGCACAGCCCAGCCCACCCCTCAGATCTACCTGCGATGGCCCCTTCCCCAGCCTCACGCCCTCTCCGCGCCACCCTCTAGCTACCCGCGTTGCAGCGCGCAGCCCGCCTCGGCACCCGCGTTGCTCCTTGCAGACCGACCCGCGGGGAGAGCCTTGGCTTTGCCGGGCTCTGTCTGAGGCCCCCTCCGCCACCTGATGCGCGCGCCAAACCCCGACTCCATTTCTTTTGCTTCGGGCTTCTCCCCCGCCTCACGTTCCGAAGCCCTTCATCTTTCCTGGACATCCCCCAGGACCACTGAGCTGTTTGGGGAGACCGGAAACTCATTTCTCGAACTCCTTTTTCCACCTTAGAGATCCAGACTACTCATTTTACCTTGAGAACCCCCATTGGCTCTACTCGACGGCCCTACCCCAATTCTCCCCCAGATGGTGTGGGGCGGACACCACGGGATAACCGAAGTCAGTGCCCAGGCCCGTCTGACACCTCTCCCAATATCTGGGGGAACGGATCGAATCTTCCGATTTACTTTGGGGTCGGTCTCGGAAAATAAACCCTTTCGCAGTGACTCATTTTCTCAGTCACAAGGCATCAGCAAGCAACGTTCTCCTGTTTTTTTTTTTTTTCTTCTTCTTCTCAGAATAATGTCTAAACTTTCTTTGTTTGGCAGCGTTCTTCTATTTGAAGTCTGTCGAGCTAACCCTGGCAGTCACAGTAACCCTGAGCTGGAGCCCAGACGAAGGCGGGAGTTTGGAAGGATCCTAGGCTTGGTCCCTTCCTTTCCTAGATTTTTCATCCGGCCTTTGATGTGCTAACAGGCTGCACAGGAGCAGGCCTCTACGGAGAAAGGGTTGTCTCGACCATTCAGTGTTTTCAACTGGCCGCCCTTTTTATTGTGGCAGGGGGAGGGGAACGGAAGAAAGGATAGAGAGAAGGGGGGGGAAATAATTAAAACCAAGCCATGCACACATCTGCAGCCCAGAGCAGTACTTTTCCATCAAGGGTTCTGTTCGCTTGCACATAATTTACTCCGCCTCCCAGCACGCAAGAGACTTGAGAGAACTGGCTTCTTACCTCAGAATTCTAAAAATTTCTGGCAGAAACTGCTTCCATCCCTGCCTCCTCCCCCTTCCCATCTTAAATCATTTGAAAGTGTAATGAGCCAAACAATCTTTATATCAGGCCCACACGTTTGTTTCAGAGCTAAATTTAGGATTAGCTAAAAACGCCCCCCCCCCCCCCCCCCCCGGATCTTTTGTCAACCCCCTTCAATTTAATCATGAGGAAACACGCTGAAACCGAGGGCACTCGCTGTAGTTGAAATCAAATTATCTTGTTTTAAAAAACCGTGTATGGCCAAGACATTTTTAAGAACCAACAAACTTGTGAAAAATAATTTCATTTGCAACTAATGTGACAAAGCGTTAATATTCTTTAAGAGCTCAATTTAATTGATGAGAAAATCCGTAAGGGGAAAGAGTAAGAAGAAAAAAGAAAATACCTAAGATTCTAGTCAATGTGGACAAAAATAGAAACAATTCACAAAAGAGGGGATAATAATGGTGAATAAGCATATGAAAACTGTTCAGTCTTACTAGTAATAAAAAGAAAACCATAGAGGTACCACTGTCACCTACCACTTTCCTATAGGAAAGATAAAAGGAAAAAAAGTGGTGAGACTCATACACTGTTGGGGGGAGTAAAAATTGGCATAACATTTGTTATCCATAACAATATTTGCTATTCATTAACCCCACTTCTAGGAATCTACTCTTTGACCCAATAATTCCACTTTTAGGAATCCATCCCAAAGAAATACTTAGAAATGCAGACAAACATTTCATTACTAAGATGTTCATGAGAGATTCACTTTTAATATGGAAAAACTGCAAACAACCTAAATGTCCAACAGCAATGGCTAATTAATCCACTTGAATTGGGATAAAACCATAAAATGGCCACTCAGATATCATCATGACATGGTAAAATGCTTATGTTTTAATTTTAAGAGAGGAAAAACAGGATACAAAACTATATACAGTATGAACTCAACTATGTCAAAAAAAAAATGCGTAAGAGGAAGCTTGAAAGGAAACATGCTAAAATGTTAACTGTTGTGATTGTCAGTTTCTTCTCTATATTTTTCTGCCTTTTCCACAATGGGCACGTGTCACTTTTAGCCTCAGGGAAAAAATGATTTATCATTTCTTTTCTGGAAAAATGTAGAACAATAATACATGTTCACTATTATGAACTTAATGTATAAAATAAAAGATTAAACTCATTTATCCCCCTTCCAGCTCCCCAAACAATCTTTAAACAGGGCCCCTACATTAGCAGTTGGGTTTATATTTTTACAGACATGTGTAACACACACACACACACACACACACACACACACACACACACACACACAGAAGTTTTGTTTTACAAAATTGGGGAGATTTTTAAATGATAAAATATTTATCAGTTTTTCCTAATAAAAAGAGATTCAAAGTTTAAAAAAAATAAAAACAAACCATTAGCTCCCTACCCAGATAACACCTGCTGGAATTTTTAGAAAAATTATATTTGTTTCAGGTTAGAAAATTCAAACTATGGAAAGATACAGAAGATAATTGAAGCTCCTCTCCTCACTTTTGGTTCTCTTTTCTCAAAGGTAACCACTATTGAAAGTGGGAAAACTGTTTTTATGGAAAACTAGGTGGGCGTTATAATTCTCCTTAATCACAGTCCAGTGTGCTTTCTGCTACCCCTTTGTCCCCTCAGAGGGGTAGTGGATCAAAGGAAGTCCTGGTTTATACAGAGGGTAGGAAATTTGTTCATTTTCAAACCTCAAGTGATACAGTTTGAAAATATAAATGCTTTCAAACCAGATTTGATGTCAAATAAAGCAGGCTATTAGCTAACACTGGGATGCAGAGATTATTGAAGAAGAGCATGTCACCATTCTGGCTCCTGTCAGAATCCATGCTGGGTGGAAAGGTCTCATCCAAGGTGGCAGTTCTCAAGTTATCTCTGGGAATAAGCAAAAGCACTCCTGTCTAAAGAGCCCTCCTCAGAACACGAGTGTTGCTGTGCTCTTTGCCTTCAAATCAGTTCCTCAAGCCTATATATTTGACCCAAGGGACTACTTATTTCCCAAGATACATGTTAAGTCTTTTAATGTTTCCAAGCTTCCTGCCTCCTTTAAATTATTTCCAAAGGTTTTAAAGAGTTTTTAAAGAAAAATAGGACAATTGGCCTATTAGCTAGAAAATGTGTGGGAAATAATTCAACCTTACTAGTAATCAAATAAATCGAAAGGAACATAAAAACAATATACCACTTTTCATTGTTCAAATTCCTGGAGCATTCTTTTTTTTCCCTGTTGTTTCTTGGAGCTTTTAAAGAATGGCAGTACTTGGAGTTGGCAAGCATATAGCAAGACAAGCACAATGCTGGCAAGAATGAAATTGCTAGAATGCAAGGTTCATTTTGTCTGCCGAGGTATTTCAAGCCCCTAGACAATGTCTGGCACATAGTAGGCACTCAATAAATATTTGTTAAAGTAAATTATATTATAAGTGGGTACAGGCTTTCTAGAAAGCCCTTTGGCAATATGCGACAAAGGCCTCAAATTATTCCTAGCTTGTGACCGAGAAATTTAACTTCTAGGAATTTTTCCTAGGGAAGTGTTCAGAGATATGAACAGAGATTTGTGTAGAAAAATTACAATGATATATAATAGCAAAAAACTGGACACCACCTAAGTATCTAAAGATGCTCCCATTTCACTCAATAAAAGCCAAAATCCTTACAGTGCCCTACGAGGCCCTGTAGGATCTGCACTACGCCATCCACCCTTACCTTTAGGACCTCACTTACCACGACCTGCCCTGGTCACTGCTCCAGCTACATTGGCCTCCTTGCTGTCTCTTGAACAGCTAGGCATATTACCACTTTAGGGCCTCTGTACTTGTGATTCCTTTTGCCTGTAATGCTCGTCCCCAGATACCCTCATGGGTCATTTCCTCGCTGCTTTCAGATCTTGTAACACCTTCCTCCCACTCCCCATCTCCCTTCCCTGCTTTATTTTTCCCTATCACATTTACTGCTTCCTGATGTACTATATCATTTCTCATTTTTTTGTTGTCTCCTCCAGCTTGAATGTGAGCTACACGAGAACAGAGATTTTTGTCTATTTTCTTTACCACTGTATCCCCTGTACTTAGAATAATGCTTGGTAGGTAGAAGGTGCTCAGTAAATATTTGTGGGATTGAATTTATTTGAATATGGAAACCCATTGTGTTAAATACATATTCACAGGGAAAAAAGCCTAAAAGAAATGCAGTTAAAAGTTAGTAGCAATTATCTCTGGGTTGTGAGATTACGGGTAACTTTTGCTTTCTTTTTTATGAACCTAAACTACTTTTATTATTTTAAAAAGCAATAAAAAGTTTAAAAATTTAAAAATAGAGGGCCGGCCCCGTGGCGCACTCGGGAGAGTGCAGCGCTTGGGAGCGCAGCAGTGCTCCCGCTGCGGGTTCGGATCCTGTATAGGAATGGCCGGTGCGCTCACTGGCTGAGCATGGTGCGGGCGACACCACACCAAGGGTTGCGGTCCCCTTACGATCCCCTTACCGGACACAAAAAGACAAAAAAAAAATTTTTTTAAATAGAAAACAAAATTCCACAGTTGCCAACTACATTCTGAGTGATAGTATACAGCTGTTGGGCTCCATGGAGCTAGGAATGCTAAGTCTTTGCCTATCAAGGAAGGAGCTCACAGTCTAGCGAGGGCAGACACATGGTCAAAAGATCATAGATGCTGTTGTTGAGGTCTCTACATGGTAAGGGGGGTATCATACAGGAAATGATGTTTGAGCTGAGTATTAAAAATTTTCACCAGGTGGATAAGAAAGGGGATTAATTCTCTAGGGAACCAGTCGTTTTCAAACTCTAGTGAGGATCAGAATAATCTGGAGAAAGAGAGTGTACTTATTAAAATGTCTATTCCCAGGACCAGCCCCCAAAGATTCTGATCTAGTAGGTCTAAGGCAAAGCCTGCGAATCTGCATCTTTAGAAATAGCTAACATTGTTTGAGCATTTATTATGTGCCAGGCAATGTCTAAACCCTTCTGTGGATTAACTCATGTACTCTCCATAAAACACTGTGAGGCAGTTGGTTTTATCATTCCCATTTCACAGCTGAGGAAACATAGGTACAGAGAAGACAAGGAACTCATCCACTGCCACACAGCTAGACAGTGGCAATGTCAGAACTTAGATACAGTCATTCTGGCTCGAACCCTTGGTTGATCACTGTTGGCTATTTTACCTTCATTCCAACAAGGGAACAAGCACCCCAGGTGGTTCCAATTCAGGTAAGAAACACTGAGGTGAAGGAAGCAATCTGAGCAAGGGCACAGAGGTGCAAAACAGCATGCCCCATTCTGGGAAAACCCTTTAATGACTCCCCATTGTCAGTAAAATCAAGCCCAAAGTCCTTAGCCTGGTTTACCTAACTGGGGTGTGCTACCCAGACTTCACCTCCCTCCCCTACTTCAGGACCCAAGCACTCATTCCCCTGGCTCCCCAACTGCTGAAAGTGTAGGTGACTGAGAGCTTGTGACCAAGTCCATCTCCTGAAACTGCACTGGGCTGAAGAGCAAGCTTCCTAACTCAAAGTCACACCTCCTTCTCAGTGCAGCCTGGAGGCAATGAATGGTCCATATAGAGATATAAAGGCCTGTGCCCTGTACTCCATCTGAGGACAACTTCGAGCGGCCATTCCAGGCTCAGACTTCCCTGAGGGATTGACGGAAGCTGTGTTGTGACTGCACCATGGCTCAACTTCTCCCTCTGCCTGATCCTGCTTCCTTGCCTTACCCTTCAGATGTAGATCCCAAGAGCACATCCCAATAAGCTTCTTACATACTAACCTCCATCACAGAGTCTTGTTTCCCAGGCCAACCTTCCATGATCTGGCCTCAGTCTACCTGTCCAGCTTTCTCTCTTTTTACTTCCTCTTTATCCTCAACACTCCAACCATACTAAAGCTAGGAATGACATGGCCAACATCACAGCTAACGTGTATTTATTAGGTGCTATAAACACTTTACCTATATTCCCTCATTTCTCTCTCACAGCAAGTTAGGTTCTATTATCACCCTATTTTTATAGATGAGGAAACAGGTACACAGAGAGGTTAAGTAACTTGCCCAAAGTCACACAGTTAGTAAGAGGAAGCACTGGGATTTAAACCCAGCAGCCTGGCTCCAGAGCTTATACTTTACATGAGTCATTTTGCTTTTTAGAAGTATGATGCTGGCAGGAACATTGAGGTTGCAATTGGAGGGGTGGATACTGGAGCAGGGACACCAGAGAGGAGCATTACCACAGGAGAAAATGAGGGCTTAAATCAAGACCGTGATAGTGAGGACGTGCATGCAGGGATAGATACGATATATGTTAAGGAGTTGGATGGGACAGGGCGAAGGACTCTTCCTCTTCTTCTACCATTCTTTCTGTGTCCAGCGTATGCCCCAAACTTTTACTTGGGTGAATGGGTGGATGGCGTATCATTCACCAAGAGGAAGTATAGAGGGGAAAGAGCAAACTTGCAGAAAAAAACCTTGTACTCAAATGGGGGCGGTGTCTTAAAGTGTCATGCATAGACCAACAGTGTTGGCATCAGCTGGGAGCTTGTTAGAAATGCACGATCTTGGGCAATCTCTTAGACCCACTGAATCATAATCTCCATTTTAACAAGACCCCCTGATGATTCACATGCACATTAACATGTAAAAAGCACAAGCATAGGAACACTCTGGTGGAAACATCCAGTAATGTGTCCAGTTGGATATTTGAGTTCAGGGCTCAGGATAGAGGTCTGGACTGGAGAGGTAAAAACAGGAGGTATCAGCCCGGGGTGGCAGTTGAAATCATTGGCTTTGAATTAGATCACCAGGGATGATACAGGGCAGAGGGCTCTGCAAGGCTCATTGCACAATATGCTAACCCACGGTTACAAATTGTTGGCCTTGATGACTAGAACTGGTTTGATAACACGTTTATCTGACCCTCACATTATTTAAATTTTTACACTATTAGATGTAAACACTTAACCGACAGATTTTTACATCAATCCCGTATTTCTGACTTCTCTTTAAAAAAATGGGAAGCTCCAGCATTACATCCCTGTGTGGCAACAATTGGCCAGAGCTGCCTCCTTTAGAGGGTACACCTAAAGGAGGCCCCCTGCTCCCTAATGTATCCCCATAGCTGAGACCAAGTATCAGTTGTCTTTTATCATATTTGCTCTGTTTTTGTTAATAGCAAAGTTGAGCAGATAGTCAAAGGTTTTTGTACCCATGACTCTATCAAAAATGGAAAATGAGAGATAGAGAACAGGGTTACTGTTTAAAAAAAAAAAGTCAAGAGCACATTTCTTTGTAAATTCCAGCATATACTACGTTGTCACATACCCACCATACTCGCACTATTTATTTATATTTCTTGCCTGGCATCTATAGGCAGGTTGGAGAGAGAAAAAGAGGTCAAGATAGAATCTGGGGAAGATTAGCATTGAAGGCTAGGTAGAGGAAGAGGAACCCACTAAGGAGATTGAGAATAAAAACTCCAGGTGGCAGAAAGGTGACAGGAGAGTATGGTCTGGCAGAAGCAAAGGGAGGAGAGAGAGTCTCCAGGAGGGAGGGGTTCACAATGCTGAGGGGCCATGGGTGGATCAAGAAAGAGGCAAACTTGAGAGTAAGTTGGACCAGGCAGTTAGGAAATCCCAGGTTACCCGTGCTGGAGTCCTTTTAGCGTGGCATGAGAAGGGTGGAAGCCTGGTTCCAGAGGCCTAGGGAATGAGTGGAATGTGAGGATTGATCTACCTCTCAAACAATAAGTTTGAGAATCTTGACTAAGGGGGAGGGGGTAGAGGACAAAGGGAAGTTGGATTTTTTTGGTTTGATTTTTGTTTTTCTGAAAGCTGCAATAGACATCAGCTGCAGCTACGTAGCTAGTAGATGCTTAGAGGTTGAAAATACAGGAAAGAGGGGGTTCTTAATCAAACCCTGTGGCCTGAAATGAGACAGCAGAGGATGAAATTAAAAAACCAGGTGGAAAGACTGTAGCTTGTCCTTTAAGAGGAGAGGGAGAGGATGTAGGGACCTCAAGGTTGAAGGAATTCGAACCTGACAGCCTCAGTGTTTTCCATGAGGTAGGAAGCAAGGTCATCTGCTGGAGGAGTACGGTGGGGAGAGGGAGGGGAAGAGTAAGGGCTTGAATGTTGGCCAAGGTTAATATTTTCACCATTCCCTCCATAGGGGCTTTTAGAAACAGGAAGAAACTGGAGAAATACAGGCATTACGTTGCCTAGGAAACACAGTGGTTTGCTAAAGCAATAGTAGGTTGTTTTGAATCTCATTAACCCATTCATATCCACTGTCACCTAAATGAGAACTGGTGAGTAGGGATGGAAGTAGAGAGAATTCTGCTCCATTGGGCGTGCAGTGGGCGTCCTCTGTAGTCTGAGGAAAATATAGGGGTGTGAGTAGTCCTGGGACAGGAGGCTTAAATAAAATGGGAAAGACCATTAAAGAGTGGTAGGCAGTAAGGTGTCAAAGACAGAGATCCCCTATTTCCTAGTGCTTGTGTGTACACACACACACGCTCCATACCTCTGCATGTGTATAGGTGTGATCCCACTATCCCATCAACTGAAGATATCTAGGGTTAATATGCGGGAATTCCTCTTTCCTTGTTTTTTGTTTTCTCTCTCTCTCTCTCTCTCTCTCTCTCTCTCTCTCTCTCTGTGTGTGTGTGTGTGTGTGTGTGTGTGTTTTCTGTGTGGCAGAATAATCAAATTGAAAAATTAACTGTCTCCTGTTTTCTCTGCTGTGGGTTCATCACTAAACATAATTTATTTTTCTGTCCCTTACTCAGTCTTGCCACAAAGGGTGGCCAGGGTTTTCTGACAAGGAGATCTGGACTTTACTCATGCCAAAAGGAGAGTAAAGAGGACTTTGTTTCCAAAAATCTAAGTTATTGAGAGCTGGGAGCTGGATTGTCTGAGTCAAGGCCTCTGAGGGCAGGAGGGGAGTGTGGGACAGCCCCAGCGAGTGCTAGATTTCCTGAGCCTGGGCACATATTGCAGTTGGGAGGTAGAACCCCACAGTGTCCAGGATCTATGCCCTGGACCCCCCAACTTCTCAGAAGCCGAGAGCAGGGGGTGTGTAAATTCTACTGATGGAGCCTTTCCCTCCAGACTTAGTTGTCCTCCCCAAGCTGATGCTGATTCATCATCCTTGGTGACTTTAACATCTACATGGATGACCCATCCCACACTCTGGCCTTCCATGTCTTTGACTTTCTTCACCTCCAACCACCTTTTCTGCCACCCCATATCAGCCACCCTCTCTCTTGGTCATACACTAGACTTTTTCAAAAGCCCAACCCTGGTTAAACCCAACTGTCTCCCCATTCGGTGTAAACAACCGAACACTGTAGTGGAAAATCACAGCACTCTACTGGCTGGTCTCACTTGAAAAAAAAATTTTGGGAAAGAAAAAGTAAAACCGTTTTATTCCCAAATGACGTGATCATCTACATGGAAAATCCAGTGAATTCTACAAATAAGCTGCTAGAACTAATGAGCAAGTTAACAAAGTTGAAGGATAAGAAGATTGACATATAAAGATCAATTTTATTTCTATATAATAGCAATAAACAATCAGAAGTTGAAATGAAATGGGCACAGACTTTATGAGCAGGAGCCCAAAAGCCCAAGCAGCAAAAGAAAAAATAAACAAATTGGACTATATCAAACAGAAAAGCTTCTGCACGGCAAAGGAAACAATCAACGGAGTGAAATGACAACCTACAGAGTGGGAGAAAATTTTTGCTAACTATGCATCCAACAAGGGATTAATATACATAATATACAAGGAGCTCAAGCAATTATACAGTAAAAAAACACAAATAACCCAATTAAAAAATGGGCAAAGGAGCTGAATAGACATTTTTCAAAGGAAGACATTCAAATGGCCAACAGGTACATGAAAAAATACTCAACATCACTAGTCAGCAGGGAAATGCAAATTAAAACTACATTGAGATACCAGCTCACCCCAGTTAGACTGGCTATAATCAAAAAGATGGTGAATAACAAATGCTGGTGAGGGTGTGGAGAGAAAGGAACGTCCTACACTGTTGGTGGGACTGTTATTTAGTACAACCACTATGGAAAACAGCATGGAGGTTTCTCAAACAACTACAGATAGATCTTCCATATGATCCAGCAATCCCTCTTCTGGGTATATACCCAGAGGAATGGAAATCATTATGTTGAAAGGATACCTGCACTCCCGTGTTTTTCACAGCTCGGTTCACAATAGCCAAGGCATGGAACCAACCTAAATGTCCATTGATGGATGATTGGATAAGGGAACTGTGGTATATATACAGCATGGGATATTACTGTGCCATAAAAAAGAATGAAATTCTCCCATTTGCAACAACATGGATGAACCTGGAGAAACTCATGTTGAGTGAAATAAGCAAAGCACAGAGGGATAAATACCACATGTGCTCACTCATATGTGAGAGCTAAGAGAGAAAGAAGGAAGGAAAGAAAGACCACAGTGGTGCACTGGACTTGCAGAGGGAGAGAAAATTCTGTGGGCTACAAAGTGGAGTGAGGGTAAAGGGGGAGGGAGGTTGGGGTTAATTGAGTGGGGGACACGGGGTACAAATGCAGTTCATGGTAATGGGTGTGCTGCCAGTATGAATATGGTCCTCACATCATGGGCATGAGGGGTGACAAACAGCTTTGTATCTCATGAATATTCATAACCAATAAAAAATAAAAATAAATTTTGTATCAAAAAAATGAAAAAAGATGACATCTACAATAGTGCCAAAAATATAAAATACTTAGGGACAAAAAAAGTGTACGTATTATACGATTCTGTTTATAGAAATTTCTAGAAAATACAATCTAATCTATAGTGAAAGAAAGCAGATCAGTGGCTACCTGAGGATAAGGAATGGGGAGGAGCTCACTTGAAATATTTTGATCATAATTCACAAATGGACCCTGCTGTTCAGCAATTACACTACACAGCCCCAGTCTCTCTCCCACTCTCATTCTCCGGGGGTGGGGGGGACAGGGAGGGCTCTGGCACACCATTTTCACTCTGTCCGAACCTCCACTATTTCCTCTCTGTTCTCAGTCTCAACTGATGACCTTGCATTTTATTTTGTTGAGAAGATAGAAGCAATCAGATGGAAATTCTATCGTCTCCTCACCACCAAACCCAACTCCTATCTGCATCAATATTCTCTGTTTTCCTTCTTGGTACAGTACAGGGAGTGTCCTTCCTCCTATCTAGGCCATCCCCTTGAACTCTACACCCATTTGCTTCACATATTCTCAAGACCTTGGCTCCCACAGTTGTCCTCTCTCTCCCCTGCACGTTAATATCATCCTCTCTACTTGACTATACTTATGTACAGATAAACACGCTGTAGGGTTTTGTTGGTTTTTTTCTCCTTTAAAACGCCTTCCCCTGACCCCAATTCTTCCTTCTTGCTACTGGCTCGGTTTGCTGCTCTCTACATATCCAGACTTCCACCAAGGGTTGTCTGTACACCCTATCTCCACATCCTTGCCTCCCGTTCTCTCCTCCACCCACTCCATTTGGCTTTGGGCCGCATCACTCCTTCAATGCCATTCTTGTCCATGTTCTCACCCCATAGACACTTTTGCAACCTTTTTTCCTCTGCCTCTCAACGACATTGGACAGAGTTGATCCCTGCATCTTGAGATACTTGTCTTACTTCGTTTCTGGGATACACACTCTGATGGTTTCTCTCCATTCTCACTGGCTACTCCTTCTCAGCCACCTATACCATTTCCACTTCCTTAGCCAGACTTTTAAATGTTGGAGTGAGGGCCGGCCCGTGGCTCACTTGGGAGAGTGCAGTGCTGATAACACAAAGGCCCTGGGTTCGGATCCCTATATAGGGATGGCCGGTTAGCTCACTGGGTGAGTGTGGTGCTGACAACACCAAGCCAAGGGTTGAGATCCCCTTACCAGTCATCTTTTAAACAAACAAACAAACAAATAAGTAAATGTTGGAGTGTACCAGGTATGGCCTGGGCCATTATCTGTTCTCATTCTTTGCCTAGGTGACTTCGTTCAGTTCTATGACTTAGAATGTTATTCATACACTTATGACTCTCATATTTAAACTTTTTACCCTTGTCTTATCCCTGCACTCCAGCTCCTCTATACAGCTGGGCATACTGTATTGGCTTGATGTCAATAGGCATCAGAATCTATACATGTCCCAAACAGAACTTTTTATTTGATCCCTGTAGTAGTCAGTGTTCAGTGGTAAGAAATAGAGACTGTTTAGCCACTTTGAGAAAAAAGGGATGTAAGACAGGGCATTAAGTGCTTACACAAATCAGTGGAAGTGATGGAGGAACAGGCTGTAGCCTTGGGCTGCAGAAATATTCCCAGGACTCTGTCACTAAATAGGCCCAGCAGGGGTGCTGTGACCTCTGTCCCCAGCCAGGAAAGTGGACAATCAGGAGGCCTCTGCCAGAACTATTGGCTTTAAGATATAACACCATAGCTGCAATCCAGGGACGCTTAGCTACTACCACTGCCACCATAAACTGCCTCCAAACATCCATGACACTAGTGACTGAGATAATGGACTGCTGAATATGGTTGGTGCCATTATTGCAATAGTCTCTTGATTACTCTCTCTCTCCCCTTCTCTCTCTACACACACACACACACACCAGCTAATACATAACGCTTTGTGCAAGGCACTATTCCAAGTTCTGTTCTTATGTTATCCCCATTATTATACCATTTTACAGATGAGTAAAACTGAGGCAGAGAGAGGTTAAGTAAGTAGCCCAAGATTATACAAGGGTGCTTCAAAAGTTCATGGAAAGATTCGTATTTTCTTTTAATTTTATTTTTCCATGAACTTTTTGAAGTGCCCTCCTACAGCTAGTGAGTTGTATATACAATTAACTGCCCTGCTTTCATCTCTGAACACTCCTTTGTCAGAGTATTCTATATAACTAAAATTCTTTAGGAACATAATCTTAATGACTGCATAAGATACTGTCATATGTATTTACTACAATTTATTTGACCATTCCCCTATTTTGCATATTTAGGCTTATTTCCAGTTTTTCTTTATGAACAATAACTGCAATGAACACTATGCATACAAATTATTTTGCCCATTTCTGATCATTTCCTTAGGATAAACTCCTTAAAATTCAACTCCTGGGTCAAAGGTTATGATGATTTATAAAAATAGAATTTTGGGGTCTGAGGTTGTGAATATTTTTATATGCACTTGAGTGTACTAATAGATATACCAACTAGTACCCTCCTCACCTAAACTGGGCAGGTCATCTTTTCAAGTTTTTGCTAGAAGTATATTCTGTGCAATATTGGCATACTTACACTAAAATAAAAAAGCATTCACCATTTTTTCTGAAATTCAAATTTAATTGGGTGTCATGTATTTTATCTGGCAACCCTACCTGAGGAGGAGGCTCAAACCCTCTCCTTTTTTGAGGTAATCCCTCATTGTGAGTCTGACAAGGCTGAGGCCTCCTACCATTGAAACCAAAGGAAGTACATATTGCCTCTTCACAAGCCCAGGATGGTTAGGGCACCAATAGGGTCCCAGGCTCTCATCGAAGACTTTGAATCTTGAGAGGTTTATACAAAAAGTGGCAGTTTTTAATTCATTAATAGAAACTGCATCTAGCTGATACCCAGAAACCAATGGCAGATCAGTGGAGACCAGAGGCAGCAGTGTTTTGTGGTGTTGGTGTCTAGAGGTGGCAGGGGTAGCTGTTGCCACTAGTGATATACTAACCAAGCTGATCCTATAGCATGACCTTGACTGGGGTTGCCACTGCCCAGCCTTCCCTGCTTCCTGCCCATTTCCCTAGCCTTGTTTATGTGCCTTCCTGTTGCTTCTGTGAAATGCCCAATAATTTGCTTAATTCAGCCACAGTTAGTTTCTGTTGTTTGCGACCAAGAATCCTGACAGTTAGAAATACAAGCCCAGATGGACTAGAAAAAAAATTGAAATCATAAGAAGTTATTTCCAAAAATTTTGTAGTCATAAAAAAATACATATATATAAATAATATATACATTACATATATTTATAAATGAATAAGTATATATATATGTATTTATATATAAGTAAATAAATATATATATATTCTCCTAACCAAATGGCTGTTGCTTGAGGGATAGGCATTTGGGATTTTCTAAAGTAAGCACTAGGTGGTACTAGAAGGTGATACATTCTTGATTGTGGCATGGCCCAAATAACAAGGGTTGAGACTACCAGCAACACCACGACCAAAGGCACCGTTAATAGGAATAGCTAGGGACTTCCAGTCAAGATGGCGGAATAGACGGTCCCCAGTGTCACTGTATCCCACAAATCAACCAATTTACAACTGCAAAAATGCAACCACAGCCAAGCTGGGGATGCTAGAGATCAGCGGAAGAGGAGTAGAGACCTATGGAGTGCATGAAGGAGGGAGAAGCCACGATGAGAGGAAGAAAGAACTGCTCTGACCATTTCAAGCCCTGGCCACTTCCAGGCTGGATCTGGAATCCAGCAATCGGAGCAATCGGAGCAGGAGCCAGCAAAAGCCATGGCTTTGCCCTTCAGATGAAGTTGCTTGGAGGCATCAGGGAAGAAGAGGGACTCGGTGGCCCCCAGGCCAGGAAGACCACTAATAGGGTTCCTGTGGACACACGTAGAAGTGAGGAGCCACAACAACTGAAAAAAGAGCCAATCAGAGGCTGGTGAGTCATCCCAAGGGACCGGTGTACAGCCCATCCCATGGGACGTGTTTGCAGCACGGCGGTGGGGGAGATGGGCCCACTGGGAGAACACTGGGACACAGCAAGGACAGCAGATCTGACCCCCAATCAGCACAGGACCACTCAGAGGAGACTGGTCAGGAATATAGAATTGCATGGGGTGAAGTTTGATGAGAACACTTGGGCCTAGACCAGAGTTTCTACACAACCCAGGTGCACTGGATCTTTCAAGAGCTGAAAGTACCTATAAAGTCAACCATTAAAACCTAAGCTGCACAAAAAGCCTTCCGCGGGGAATCAGCAGCAAAGCAGCAATTCAGCTCAACCACAGAGCTCAAGTGCTGGTCCCCACAGGAATTTCCCCCATTTTAGAAGTAAGTAAAGGACAACAAATTAGTTCCAATGCAGAGTTTAAGTTGTGAGAACAGCAAATAATCCAACACAGCACTGAAGGAAAAAAACAAAGTACCCGCAACCAGAGACAAAGTTTGATATTAACTAGTAAAGTTCTCATTTCACCAAAGAACACCTGTAACACCTAGAAGGACTGGAAGTACCCTGGGCTACCAAGCCAGAAAGGCAGGAGGGCCGGGGGCCTCAGTAATGCCCCGCCTAACACCACCAAGCAATCCCAAGGGTGAGGGATGAGGGCCTTGGCCAAGCCACCCCAACATGCACAGCCAGGACAGCAGCGACCAATGAGCTGCTGCTGGAAGTGCTCCACGCTCTCCTGAGCCTGGGCCGTGGGCAGCTTTGGGCCTCGGCCATGCCCCCGCAACACACACAGCCAGCCCAGAGATGACCACCAAGCTGCAGCAAGAAGGGACCCAGGTTCCCAAGCTGGGATGGTGAGGGGCAAGGGCTTTTGCTACACCCCCCTGACATCTGCACCCAGCCTGGCAACAACCAAGCCACTGCTGGAAGCCCCCTGGTCTCCCCTGTGGGAATGAGGGGGGTGCCACAGGCCTCAGTCCCACCCCTCCTCCTTCCTCCTTCTTCCATCCCATTTCTTTCCCCTTTCCCCCTCTCCCTCCATCCCAACTGCCCCTCAACAACATCCTAGAATGTAAAAAGTAATATTAATAAAATTACATTAAAAAAAGGAATAGCTAACATCAATTGAGTGTCTAATATGTGCCAGACACTGTTTTAAGTGTCCTAACTCATTCTTCACAACCAATTAAGCAGGTACTCTCATTACCCACATTTTACAGAAGAGGAAACCAAGGCACGTTCAGGTTAAGTAAATTATTCAAGATAAGAAAACTTATGAGTGATGAAGATAAGATTTCAACTTGAAAAGTCTGTCCCCAGAGCCTGTATTTTTAAAAAATATGCTCTACTACCTGTCATAATAATGATATAGCTGTCATTCACTGATTGACTACTGTGAGCCATATTCAAAGCCAGGCCTTTTGTATAATGAGGTCATTATCACCATTTTCCACATGAGGGAACTGAAGCTGAGAGAGGCTAAGTAACTAGTTCCTGTTCCACAGACAGATGCAAAACCGAGGGCATTTGTAAATGTAATTTCATGATGTTAATAATAAAACAAAATTAAATAAAATAAAAGTAATGTTTGTCAATAGAGAGTAATTCCACTTTAGAGAGAGGGAAAAATAGACTTTGAAAGTGGTTGACATGGTAAATTATTCTTTTTCATTTCAGCTCTTCAGGTAAGTGTGGCCAAAATATTTCCCTCTTTAGATCCCTCCCTTTAGGAACTAAAGAAGGTATGAAAGCGAAAGGCACAATTGCAGCGTGGCTCATCTGGCCTTTTGCATTGCTTATTATGAGGATGTTGTCTCATGATCAAAGTAGGTGAATCAGGCAGCCCCTGAAATGTGTAACTTAGGTGAGCTCTGATGAGGAACCAGCCCTCCTAACAAAATGATTGTCATGTTTGTCTGGAAAAGTGAATTAACTTCAACAGCTAAGAAAAGTTTGAGACAGAGGAGCGATGCAATCTGAATATATTATAAAACTACAACATTTAAAACAGTGTGATAGTGATGCAAGAAGAGACAGATCAGTGGGACAGAATAGACAAGCTAAAGACAAAACAAAGTAAAAATATGTATGTGTATGTATACATGTATACCTACCTGTGTATGAATTTGTAAGGTAAAAGAAAGATCACAATTCAATGGGAAAGGGAAGGATTATTCAATAAATGTTGCTAGGATGATCTGTGATCTGGGGGAAAAAAATCACATTGTACACTGAAATAAATTCTGCATGTATAAAAGACAAAACTTTAAAAGGGAGGAAATGAGATTATCCATCAGATTCCTGGATGAGGATGTGCTTTTAGGCACACATGTGATAGAAGAAACCATAAAGGAAGAAATTGATTACTATGCCTACATAAAAATTCAACCTTCTGAACATTAAGAAACAACATAAACAAAATTAAAGGGAAAAGAAACCCTGAAAATTCTTGCAGTAAATATTGAAGGCAATTCATAAAGAGATGATGAAAATCTATTGGTTTCATTTTAGTGAAAGACACTAAAAGAGAAAAAGAAAAATGGGCAAAGAACTGAACTGATGAATCAATTGAAGAAATACAAATGTGTAATAAAATATTGATTCACTTAGACCTCATTCAAAATTTTAAAACACGGCTAAAAACAAGATACCATGTTTCTACCTATCAGATCAGCAAAGATGTTTTGGTTTTTTAAAATTCAATTTAATTTTTTTTGACAAATTATAATCACATATAGTTATGGGGTACACAGTGATGTTATAATATATGTATACAGTGTGGAATGATTGAACTAAGGTAATTAACATACTTATTACCTTAAACATCATTTATTTCTCCTCTCTAACTGCAACTTTGTACCAACATCTCCCCATTCTTGATTCCCACCCCGCCAGCCTCTGGTAATCACCATTCTTCGCTCTGTTTCTGAGTTGGATTGTTTTAGATTCCACATACAAGTGAGAACATGTGGTATTTGTCTTTCTGTGCCTGGCAGCAAAGATGTTTTACAAATCATAACCCCAACATTATAAAGCACTTTCATGTACTGGTAAGGAGGACAAGTTTGTCTGGCCTTTTGGATGGCAATTTGGCAGGATGTGCATCAAAAACCTTTGAGAAAAGTTTGGGCTTTTTGTCCCAGAAATTTCATGCCTAGGAATTTTACTTAAGAAAATAGTAATATGGGTGGAGAGTTTGATACAAAGATATTATTCATTTCAGACTTGTGAATAACCAGAGGAGAACTATTAAGAACATGGTTAAATAAATTATGGGATAGCCATATAATGGAATTTTAAGCAACCATCAAAAATGATGCTTACAAAGAATTTTTCACGACATGTGAAAATGTATGATAATAAATTAGATAATCTAGGTGAAATATACAAATTCCTAGAAACACACATATTACCAAAACCAACTGAAGAAAAAATAGAAAAGCTGAACAGACCTATAATGAGTAAAGAGATTTAATCAGTAATCAAAAGCCTCCCTTTATCACACATGCCAGCCTTACTCCTCATCTGCACCTTTTATGAGGAAGAGTCATTTTGTGATGAAACAAACTATGAAGAGTTTGGGGTCCAGGTTCTGGACCAAGGCAACACTGCAGGTGGGTAAGGTCTGTCTGCACTTTCCCCTTTATATGCTTTTGATTATCTCAGAGGCACTATTTGCATTTTCCCAGTGGCCTCCAGTATTATCACTTTACTCTTTAGCAATTTTTTCTCTAAGACAAGGAGCAATTAACTAATTTATAGTTAATTGTACTTGGCTGATAATACATACTCTTCTTAGGAATATTTGCATATTAATAGGGGCCAAACTTTAGCCAGCAGAGTGAATCCCTTAGTGGCCTGGTATTCAAGGCCATTCACTACCTCCCCTGCCCCTAGTCTTCTATGGCACTACTCTCCTATACAAACTGAACTACAGAAACAGTCTCTTGTTCTTCTAGCCAAATGGATCTGCGTGCTGTACCCTGTCCCTCTCATCCCTTGCCACCACGTGCCTTATACATGCTCCATTTTCCCAGGATTTCCCTTCACTTGAAAGCCATCTTACCTGCCTACTCAACTCTTACCCATCCTTCAGGCCCACCTAAATCTCACAACCCTCCAGAATTCTTCTTTCGTTTACTCGTTAATTCAATGACTATTTCTTGAGCACCTACTATCTTCCTGGCACTGTTCCAGGTATAGGAGATACAGTGGTGGTTAAAACACACATGAGCCCAGGCCTCACAGAATTTAGTTTATTGGGAAAAACTGCCATCAAGTAAGTAAACAAATACATGAAGGAAAAAAACTGATTCAGTGAGAGAGAATGATGAGGTCAGGGTAAACAGCTTCCTCGAGTAGCCCAGCCGCCCCTGAGCTCTCCCTCACTGAAGCCGCTAGAGCTTTGCTGTTTCAGAAACCCACTCAAATGTGCATTTGACCTCCTCTGTGTGCCAGGCCCTAATAATACTAGGTACCACTGGTTGAGCAATGGCTATATGTCAGGCACTGTGCGGTGCACTTTATATATATCCTCTCATTTAATGCTTAAAATGACTGAGAAAATTATTATTATTATCCCCATTTTACAGATGAGATGACTGAGTCACAGAATGGTTCAAGTACTTTCCCAAGGTTGTTCATTTAATTAATGACAAAGCTGGGATTCAAACCCCGGTTGTCTGGATTCTGAGTTCATCCACTTAACCACAATATTGTATTGTACTCTGTAAGATGTGTGCACGGTGTGTGTGTGTGTGTGCTTGGGAGGGTACACAGTTGAAGAGCTCAGCCTGGCTGGGATCTGCCATGCACTCACTGACCACATCATGCCATACCCCAGTGCTCTCCTTGGCACTCAGGGGAAAGGGAAAGAAATGCACTCTGCTGAGAGTAGGGAAGTGGGTTCATGGGAACCAGGGTTCACAAGATGTAGTGACAGTATTTCAGCTGGATATTTGGGCTCAATTTGTATGTGTCTGTTGGAGAAGGGGAAAAGACGAGAGGTCTTGAGAAGAGCCTGTGCAAAGGCACAGAGATGGGAAAAAAGCGAGGTGTTTGAAGAATGGGCAGTCTGCTGTGACCATGCTGTATTAGTCCGTTTCAGTTGCTCATAACAAAATACATGGACCTGGGTAATTTATAAAGAAAATAAAATTTATTGTTTACAGTTTCTGAGGCTTGGAAGTCCAAAGTCCAGGGAACACATCTGGTGAGAGCCTTGGTGGTGGTGATAAAGACGGCAGGATACCACATTGCGAAATGGCAGAGCAGAGAGACTAACCTCCTCATGCACTCCCTTTTTAAAACCCTCTAAACCATGCCCATGACCACCCTTTTTAATCCATTCACGGCAGCATTCCTACAATCTAATCACCCTTTCAAGGCCCCACCTTTCAAATATCATAATAGGATTTCCCTCCCTCAACATTTTACAATGGAGATTAAGCTTCTAATATATGAAATTTGGGGGACACATTTCAATTAATGCACAGCACATGCCTAGGGCTCTGGCTAGGGCAGCAGAGAGGGGAGGCCAGGCCATGCTGACTTGACTTCTTCCTTCCATTTTTGGAAGTATATCCCCTCTTTCCCCAGGGAAGGTATCCATTTCTTCATGCTGAGGGCAGAGTCTGGCATTGAGGAGGCATGGAGACAAAAGGTCACATGCCACCTCTCTGCTTTCCAGAAAGTAAAAAATGGTCATTGTAGGAAGCATAATAAAACTGTTAAAGACATTGTATACACGTATCAAAATATCACTCCGTGCCCCACAAATATGTATAATTACTACAATCAAAAAAATAATAAAGTACTTTAAAAAAAACCCCAAACTCAGAAAAAACTGTCAAAGGCACACTCAATCTCATACATAAATTGTGAGAGATAAGCCATGGGTCTCTTTGTTCTGGTACAATACAAAAATTAAAATTTTGTTCTCAAACTAGAAAATTAAAACTTACCATTAATGGGCAATCTGTTCTCTCCCTCAGTTCTTGCAAATTTTGCTCATGCAAAATGAGGAGGTGAATTAAATGTCTGCCAGAGGTTAAGGAAAGACATACTCATGCCCAGAATCTACAGTTCATCCTTATGACAAAGTTCCTCAGCAATACTGCCACAGCCAATGAAACCTTAGGTTATCTGAAACGTGGGCACCAATCACTTTCATGGGTATTGTTGGGCTTTTGGTTTTGTTTTGTTTTGTTTTGTTTTGGTAGGTTTCACCTGAGCCTTTTTTTTTTTTCACCCTGCAGTCTCATCATCAGAGAAAATAGCCCTCCATCCACCTACCTGTACCCCATTCCCAGGTTTCTTAGTTTTAGCAAAAGTTTTAGTAATACCAACTCTTAGCAATTTGACAGTGAAAATACAGCTGCCTCCCAGTACGTGTACGTATTTGTGGGCTTTGTGTGAGACAAGAATGCAGAAATCTGCCTGATTATTTTTTTAAATAAAAGCTTTATCGAGATAGAATTCACATATCATGAAGTTCACTCCTTTGAAGTGTTTGTAATTCAGTGGTTTTTAAGTATGAAGAGTCTTCAAAAGGTTTACAGAAAGTTTCTTATTATCTTCTAATTCTGTTTTCCACAGACTTTTTGAAGAACCCTCATATTTTCACAGTTTGTTCAACCATCACTGCTATCTAATTTCAGAACATTTTCATCACACCAAAAGGAAACCCCATACTCATTACCAGTCCCTCTCTATTCTCTCCTTCCCAGCCCCTGGCAACCACTAATCTGCTTTCCATCTCTATGGATTTGCCTATTCTGGACATTTCATATAAATGGAATCATACAATATGTCACCTCTCTGATCTCTATGTCATGTTCCAGTAATGAGCCCTCTGTGTTATCCTCTGAGCACTTTTGCTCATATCATCTTCTAGGCAACAAGCACAAGAAAAGAGGCCATCGTGACAGGGGAGTCAGGAATGTACCCAGAGTAAAGAGGGCCTGAAATGTTGGTATCACAAAGGTCATCACTCTTTTTCCCAATCCAGGCTTCAGTGCTCAGGGAGCCTTGGAATGGTGGAATCATGGTGCAGACCCCAGGGCCAGTGCTTACCAAGCAGTGTGCTGTAGTTCAGGCCTTCCAAATCTGTCTCTGCAGTCCATCAGGGTGCAGCCCTAGTTTTGTCCCTCACCCAATTCAGACTATTAGGCAACAGAGCTGCTCAGAACCTTTGTTACCAGGCAGCATAAAGGAACACAGTCTGAAGATGTAGCTGAGGGTAAAAGCATCACGTTCCCCGTCTGGTCACCATGGCAATCCAGACAGTCCCTAATCTCAAGTCAACATCTAAAGTCACGCTCTGCGTCACCCTCTCTCTTTTAAGGCAGATTTTTTTTTTCTGTTGAAAATGTGGGAGGATGAGAAAACTGGGGAGTGTCCCAGTGTGATCTGCCCTATCTCAGGATCTCCTGAGGATATGCAACCTTTCCAGTTGCATTCCTTTCATTTATAAGAATCAGACTCAAGCTACCTACTCCAGTGGAGCGTTTTGATCCATTTAGGTGTCTTGCTGTCCCCAGGGCACAGCTGACACGTACCACCCATTCTCCCCCCTTCAAACTGAGTCCCCCTCTCTTGTTCATTCTCTTGAAGGCAGTATCATAGCTCCAGTTCCCCTGGCTGGAAACTCTGTGGTCACCTTTAACTCATCTTTTTCTCTTTACCCAACAAGGCACCAGTTGTCAGAATCTATCACCTTGATGACAGTCCTTACTGGACTCCCTGCCTCTAGTCTGCCTCTTTCTACACCAGCTTCCACATTGCTCCCATATGAATCCTGTCAGGTATTACTTTTAGCATGTCATGATCATGCTCATAAACTGCCTGCCAAAGATCCCCTGCCTCATTTTCTACCTTAGCAGTCAACTGCGAGACTCAAAGCCATCAACTTCCACATGTCGCTAAAGGCTCCATCTGGCCCCTCTCCCTGCCCCCTTCCTGCTCACACTCCTTGGATCTCATGGACCTAACTGTCATTACCCCTCCTTACATGCACACACACACACACACACACAAGCGTGCATGCATAGTGTCCTTGTGGCCCTAAGTTTCATGTAATTTCTCCTACAAAAAGAACAATCGACCCACTTATTGAGCACCCATTGTATGCCAGGTGCTATATCTTCATCATCTCATCCAAACCATGATAGCAAATGATTATCCTTATATTACAGAGGAAGAACCTGGGGCTCAGAGAAGTTAAGAGAATTCATGGAGCATCAGAGTTGGCACTGGAGCCAAGACCCACTCTAACTCCAGAGACACGGAACCACCAGGTTACTGAAGACCGACAGTACTGAGGTCAGACTTTTCCTCCTGGCATTTAAAGCTTTCCATACACCATCCCACAAATCCCCAACGCACCCCATCTGTTGCAGTCATTTGTTTCAGATGGGCAGTCTTGTCTCCCCAACTAACAAAGAAGTTCCCTCAGAACAGTGGCAAAGGCTTTACTCATCTCAGGGTCCCCCACAAAGCCTAGAGCAGGATGTAAAGTATTAATTCTACTGGTGTAAACTCAAAATGCTTAAAATGCCATCCAAGAGATAGCAAGCCATGCAGAACAGTGCTTTGCAAAGGAAAGACCTGTTCTGTGACCTCAGATTACACGTGGAGAGCAAGCACTTCTGTGTTTGCAGGAACACATAGAAATGCTGCAAAAAAATCCAAATCCAAATTTTAAAAGGAGCTAGTAAAACAGAAAATGAAACAGAATCTTAATGGAAGGACCTAGAAGAAACTGGTAATAGTGCTTGCCTGGGTGAGGAAGCCTGGGTGGGAACAGGCATGGGAGGGAGGTTTTGCCCTGAATGCTTTTTTCTACTTTTTGAGTTTTGAACCATGGAAATACACTAACGAATTAAAAAGTAAATGAAAATAAAAAATTTTAAGAATAACTGTGCATCTGAGTGAGATATAAGAAGGTATGGTATTCAGCTCTTGTCCTGAAATGGTTTCATTTACTGTACTCTGTAAAATGGATACCACTGTGCCTCATCCTGCTCCAGGGTCTGAGGCCAGTACCCTGAGGTGCAAGATATGTGTCCCAAACATTCCAGGGCATCGCAGTATCTAAATGCTATCCCCAACTTGACCACAGTCTTTTGTTAACTTTCGGAGCCAGCAGAGCATCGAAGTCTGAGTGTAGTGGAAATACACAGGCAGGATTCTGATGCCATATCCAATGAATCTGCAGGAAGGTGGATTCTTCTGTCACCATCAGAGGTATTTCCTTGCCACAGGAGTGTACAAGTATTTGAAAGTCTGGGCCTGAGCAGCAGCCTCATGTCTGGGACAATGGTTGCTCACTTATCTGGACATGGCAATGGGAAGAGATGAATGCAAATCAGGAGCTTGATCTCACTTAGCTACAGTCCTTGGAACCTCCTTGAGAAAATGCTTACCGGGCTGACAGGTGAGATGGAGCAGAAGGGCCAAGTCAATGTTTTTGTTCCTGTGCCTGGTAAAACTATCAAAGGATGTTCTTGGTTGAGAGATCCTGAGATATAGCAGTTAAAGGGTATAAAGTAAGTGATATCATAAAATGATACAAGATGCATTTTGTATCTTGGGGCTCATTACGTTGCTCCTGTGGGATAAATAGAAGCTACTTTAACAGGGATTCAGATCTCCCACCAAACTCTCTTTTTCTCCCCTAATCCCCCAAGCCCAAGAATACTTGTAAGTTTTCTAAGTTCCTTTGGTGCTGCAACCAAGTTCAAGTGTGCAGCACCCTTTCACCCTTGTGACTTACTCCCTATATCTTACTTTGCATAAATCTGCAGTCACATGAGATATCCTGTCATCATTCTGTCTCTAGACAAAATGATACCCACAAAATCAATGGCTTTTGCATCTCGGGAACAGCCCAAATGGCTAAGGACTGGAAGCACAAATAAGAGATCAAATACGGGCTAAAGAATATGAAACTAAGAAGGAGAATCATTCTTTAGTGGTCAAGTGCCAAGTCGATAGCTAGGTGTTATGGACTTACTTTCTGGCTAGTGTCTTTTGCCTTTGGATATAACAACAAGAAATAATCTTGGCCACTCAAGAAGACAGAGGGAATGCTTTGGGGATCAGACAGAAAGGAGGCTTTCTGCCAACTGAAGGGGCAGAGGGACAGATAGGTTGCCACTTTCTCTAATTCAGAGGTTCTTAAAGTGGGACCCAGGGACTAATCCTCAGGGGGTTGCAAACACCCCCTCAAATTGAAGGCATAACCATGGGTCCATCCCCAAAGACATTTTTTTCCCCTGGGAAGAAGGTCCAAAAGTATTTTATCAGATTCCCAGAAGGTTCTGAGACCCATTGATGGTTAAGAACCATTGCCTTTGGTGGCTTTCTCTTCTGCCCCTCACCACCCCTTGCACTGGACCCCCCGGGAGTCGCTACCTGCACTCCATCCATAATTTGGGAGGAGGGAGAGGAGGAGGGGGGAGGTCTGGCGATGAGAACCTGGGGCTCTCCATGCATTTCCACCCCCCCCCCCAATTACTCACACCTTTGCCTCCACCGGCTGCTCTGAGGGAAAACTGCGGTTGGGTGTGCGGGGTTGGGGGTGTGTGGAGCTCATGCACACGTGCAGGCAGGAGGAGAGAACAGTGTGCCCTTTGGCGCTGGAGCAAACAAAGTAAATGCTAGGAGGAGATCAAGGCCCTTCCTGGTGCTGCCCCAGGGGGAAAAAAACAAGGGAGATACAAGCCCTCAGATAGGTTATCTTCTGGGCTGCCTGCCTCCTAAGAACTGTGTCCAGATGAGCATGGGCATGGGGCTGGGCAGAACCAACCCGGGGCGAGGGCCTGGGGCATGCCAGTTGAGGACCATCTATATTTCCTCCATTCCCATGTGTCCTATGGGAGCTGCCAGCTCAATGAGGGCCTTCACACCAGGCTCTCACAGACCCACAGAGCCAGGGGCTGGCCCTAGGCAAAGTTGTAATAGAAACTCTGATGTAATGCTTCCCTTGCTTGTGCCCCACCCCCACACCATCAAAACTCTCTTGCAGGCCAACCTATCTCAACATCCTGCTCTGTGGGTGGAAAAGAATCAGCTAAATGTATCTAATCCCAGGTCCTCCCAGAGAATGTGGAGCTTTAGGTCAGTGAAAACACTCAAGTTCTGCACGAGTTTGGAAGAGACCTGCGGTCAGGGAGACCTTTTTTCTTCGTGCCCCTTAAGTCAGATTTTCACCTTCTCCCACTCAATTCGAAGAGCAGTGGGTCTCAAGTGAGCACTGACTTCATTTCCCCAAATCTGGTTAAAAAATGCAGATGCCTGAGACAAAAAACAGCAAGGGCGATGGATGAACTCAGCATCATCAGCCAACTTGATCTAACTGACATTTAAAGGACACTCCACCAACTACAGCAAAATAAACATTCTTTTCAAGTGCACATGGAACATTCACCAAAATAGGCCACACCCTGAGTCACTGTCTTAGTCAGTTTTTTGCTGCTATAACAGAACATCTGAGACTGGGTATAGTGGATTGAATCATGTCCCCTGAAAACTCAGTGAAGCTTGAATTATGTCCCCAAAGTTTTATGTATTAGAAACTTGGTCCCTACTATGACTGTTAAGAGGGTGGGAAATCCAATTATGGTAATTGAAAGGTGGAGCCTTGAAGAAATGTTTAGATTGTAGGACCATGTCATGGTGAATGGATTAAAAATGGTGGTCAGGGGCGTGTTTCTGAGGGCTTTAAAAGAAGAGAGAAGAGAGTCTGTCTCTCTGTCTGCTCTCTCTGCTTCCACCATCTTGCAACATGAGACCCCTGGGTCATTGCCACCACCACCAGATAGACTTTGGACTTCTCAGCCTCAGAAACTGTAAGCAATAAATTTCATTTTTCTTTATAAATGCCCAGTTCCAGGTATTTTGTTATAAGCAACAGAAATGGACTAATGCACTGAGTAATTTATAAAAAATCAGAAATTTATTTCTCACATTTCTGGAGGCTGGCAAGACCAAGATCAAGGCACCAGCAGGTTTGGCGTCTGGTGAGGGCCTGGTCTCGGCTTCCAAGATGGTGCCTTGAAAGCTGCATCCTCTGGAGAGGAGGAATGCTGTTCCTCACATGGAAGAAAAGTGGAAGAGCAAAGAAAGAGAGGGCAGAGGGGACCAAACCTGTCCTTTTATAATGGCATTAATTCCACCCATGAAGGCAGAGCCCTTATGGCCTAATCGCATCTTAAAAGTCCCACCTCTTAATACTGTTACAATGACAATTTTGGTGAAGTCAAACATTCAAACCACAGCAGTCTTAAAACAAGTCTCAACAAATTTAAAAGAATTGGAATCACAGAGTATGTTCTCTGACTACAATGGAATCAAGCTAGAAATCAGTAACAGAAAGATAACAAGAACAGCTCCAAAAATTTAAAAAGTAAACCACACATTTCTAAGTAATCCATGGGTTGAAGAAGAAGATTCAAGGGAAATTAGAAATTTTTTTGAATGAAAATGAAAATAAAACATGTCAAAATTTGTTTGCTGTAGCTAATGCAATGCTGAGATGGAAATTTATAGCATTACATGCTTACATAAGAAAAGAAGAAAAATCTCTAATCAATAATCAAAGCTTCTACCTCAAGAAACTATAAAAAAGAGTAAAATAAACCCCAAGCAAGCAGAAAGAAGGAAATAATAAGGAGCAGAAATCAATGAGATCAAAAACAGAAAATGATAGAAGAAAGCAGTGAAACCAAAAGCAGATTCTTTGAAAAGATCAATGAAAATGACAAACCTCTAGCAAGACTGACAAACGAAAAAAGAGAGAAAACACAAATGGCCAATACCAGGAATGCAACAGGGAATCTCAATACAGACACCGTGGGTATCAAGGGAATATAAGGGAATACTTCCAACAACTCTACACATAAAGTTGATAATTTAAATGAAACAGACCAATTCCTTGAAAACTGAAAACTACTAAAACTCACCCAAGACAAATTAGATAACCTGAATAGTCCTACAATTATTAAAGAAATTGAATTAGTAATTTAAAACATTCCACAAAGAAAAGCCCAGGTCCAGAAGGCTTCATTGGTGAATTCTATCCAAACATTTAAAGAAGAAATAACACCAGTTTTATATAATTTCTTTCAGAAAAATAGAACTCATTTTATGAGGCCAGCATCATCCTGATACCAAAAACAGACAAAACCAGCCCCAAATCAATCAATTGGTCAAGTAATCAAACTACATATCAATATTGCTCATAAATATAGACTCAAAAATCTTCAACAATATATTAGCAGATAGAATTCAGCAACATATAAAAAGAATAGTACACCAAGACAAAGTGGGGTTTAACAAATATAAGGCAGACTCTATATTTGAAAATCAATGTAATGCGTCATACTAACAGTATAAAGAAGAGAATGTGGGTGCCTGGGCCTCAAGCTTAGTCCAGGTGAATCAATATCTCTGGGGACAGGAATAGGAAATCTGCATTTTAACAAATCCTCCAGGGGCTTCTGAGGGTGTTTCAAGATCCACAACCCTCAGATAAAGAATGCCTTTCTTAGCTTGGCATATAAGGCCTTTTGTGAGCTGTCCCTGCCTACCACTATGCCCCTATCTCTCATTGCTTCCGTTTTAAAGCTGGGGAAATACCCAACAACTTGGAGTTACCACTGCCTTCCATGCACAGATCATGCTGTCCCATCCATCTTTCTTAGACTCCTCCCTGGCCCTAGCCCAGCCCAGCCCAGCCCAGCCCAGTCCAGCCCAGCCTTTGCCTTGCGAATTCCCATCCTTCTTTCATAAACTGGCTCAAATGTCATCCTCTGGGGCTCCCTCCCTGACCTCCCAGGCTGGGCCAGGTACCCTTCTTGAGGATCCCACAGTTTCCCTATGATTTCCTCTTTCAGATCCCTCGTCAAACTATATTGTAATTATCTGTTACTTGTCTGCCTTAGCCATCTCCTTAACACAGGGCCAACACAGAGTAGATGTCCAGCACAGAGCACTTAGACAGCTGGGAGGTAAGGGTTCCCTCCTACGATTGTAGGGGGAAGTAGTTAAGCAAGGGACATCTCTGGAAATCTTTCAAAGGCCAAGGGGCCAGTGACAGACAGACACCTGAAAACCCTCTTCCACTGCAAGAGGCTAACTGGGGATTTGGACTATAGCCCATGTCTTCACCATTCAGGGCAGTTCTGAGCCTTGCCTCTCTATCCGTGCCTTGGTTTTATGCTTCCCTTTCATCTGTGCGGAGGCAGCAATAGGCCTAGGGCCAAGACTCCAGATGACTCTTCATTATCTATTTTGAGTGGGGGAGACAAGGCCAAAAAGATTGGAAGTGCAAGCCATTTAGCAAAATTGGGGGATTGGAACAGTGACTCTCAACTGGGAGATTTTGTCCCCAAGGGACATTTGGCAAAGTCTGGAGACAATTTTGATTATTATGACTGGAAGAAGGATTGTATTACTGACATCTAGTGGATAGAGAGCTAAGGATGCTGCTAAACATCCTACAGTGAACAGGATAGTCCCCCACAACAAAGAATTATCCAGCCCCAAATATCAGTAATATCCAGGTTGAGAAACCCTGGGTTAGAAAGGAGTGAAGGATGGTGTTGAGCTAGAGCTGGGTCTGGAGCTCACAGACCCCTCAAGCCCATTCGCAGACTGGGTCGCAAACCCTTCACATGCCAGGCTGGGTCACCAGACCCTTCACACGCAGGTCTATGAGCTAGGTAATTGCCAAAAAGGTCCTTGGAACTGTGGTTGAAGAGCATAGCTGCACGGGCAGATGCCCAAGGCAGTAAACGCCAGCCAAGGTGGCAGTGCCACGCATGTGCACTAACTCCACCCACATACAACTTATTTACAAGGAATGCACTGCACCACTCCCAACTGGACCTAAGGCGAGGGGGCCTGATTAAATTATTCTATTTTCCCAACAGATGGGGCCCAGAACTGCCCTGAATGGTGAAGAGATGGGCTATAGTCTGAATATGTCCCCCTAAATTAGTGTGTTGCAACTTAATCCACAATGTGACAATATTAAGAGGTGGGACCTTGAGGAGGTAATTAATTCATGAGGGCTGAGCCCTCATAAATGGGATTAGTGCTCTTATGAAAGAACTTAAAAGGAGCACACTAGCCCCCCCCCTTGCCCCTTGTGCCCTTCCACCACGTGAGAACCAGCATTTGCCTTTTCCATCACGTAAGGACACCATCAGAAGACACCTTCACCAGACACTGTGCTGGTGCCGTAATCTTGGACTTCCCAACCTCCAGAACTGTGAGAAAATTAATTTCTGTTGTTTATAAATTACCCAGTCTCAGGTATTTTGTTAAACCAGCACAAACAGACTGAAACAAGATGGCAAATTATTTTGCTAAAATGGCCTGAATAACCATACTGACTCATGTTCCTTTGCCCCGTGAATCAACTGGAATCAACTGGAGGAGGCCCCTGATGGTATGTGGTGGGTAGTTGGTCTTGCTGTTTCTGAATAATTAGTAAGTGAATGCCCCCTACAGTAGTAAGAAGTCTGATTCATAGACTCAAAAAATAAGTTATTTTCAAGTAAAACAGTTACCTCAACTAATGCCTAACAAGATATAACTAAGTAGAAGTTCCCTTGACCTTTGTTAATGAATAGATAAGGTAAAGTAATTAGCACATAATTAGCATGCAAATTGGTGTTACTTATAAACTAGTTGAACTATTTCCCAGCCATTTTTACTTAAATGATTAATTTTCATAGCTTGCTCTTTTTTTTATAGTGAGGTAAAGGTAAACTTCAGCTGCCTGTAATAGTATTCATCAGGTATTGTGAATTACAGCTTTTTCAATTAGTGTGACTTCACTCTGTTTTCCAGAAGTCCAATCAAGGCTCCATTTTAATGTTATGTGAAGAATTAAAACCAAGACCAAATCATGTAGAAATAATGTACGTGTGTGAGATACATCTATATCTATCTATCATTTGTACACACACACACACACACACACACACACACACACACACACACACACACACACACTGAATACTCTCCAGCAATGAAGAATTATGAACACTATGAAGAACTGTGGTTATTTCAAGAAGAGGGTGTTAGAAAGCACTTATTAAAAGATTTGGGCTTATGATCTGCGGTTTGGGGAGAGTTTAAGGAAGCTGGGGTTTGCTCTAGATTGGATGTTATCAGGAAGTGGGACCAATTCTATGACTGGGTATTTCAATCATTTTAGAGAGAGGCAAGCTAGTGGGGCTAAAGCTGTAATTGGCAAAGAAGCAGCAGTCCCTAATATTAGCCAGCAGAGGGGGATGCTTGCTCATGTCTGTGGTTTGGAAGATGTTTAGCTTTTGTTGACACTATTATGATGTGATCTTATTTTGTGCCTTGGTTGATCACTGTTACAGGGTGGCCTTGTCCGGTGTTGCTGTTCTGTGAGATTGTTCAGGTTCAACAGGAGATCACCATGGCACAGCTATGAATGCAGGGCCTGCTCCTAGCAACAACAAGATCTAGCTGACAGTGCCAGGCCAGCTCCTGGATGTCAGAGGATGTCTCACTCTTTCTTGATATATATATTATTGTACTACATTATATTCGTGTATATGTACACATGCATACAGTTTTCCCTCTGTATCCATGGCTTCTGCATCTGCAAATTCAAACAAACATGGATTGAAAATATTTTGGGGAAAAAATTAAAAAACACAGTACAAAAATAAAAAATAATGCGGTATAACAAGTATTTACATAGCATTTATATTGTATTAGGTATTATAGGTAATCTAGATATGATTTAAAATATATGGGAGGATGCACATAGGTTATATACAAATGCTACGCTGTTTTATATCAGGTACTTGAGCATGTGCAGATTTTGGTATCTGCAGGGGGTCCTGGAACCAGTCCCTCATAGATACTGAGGGACAATTATATATGTTTATGTATTCATATTCCCGTAACCAAGAGTCAACTACAATTAACTTAATGTTCTTCCTTCTAGTCATTTCTTCAGTGTCTAGGTTTTCATATTGTTTGGCTACTTTAGGAGACACTGATTTCCCCCTCTGAAATATCCACAAAGCTCATACATTAAACAGCACCCCAACTACCATTCTTCAGTCCTGTCCTCGTCTTATTATGGTCTTTCTTCTTTCCAACCTGTTCACCTCTCTTTATTTCCACATCTATCAAAAGCTTCTATCCTACTTGGGATTCACTGTACGAACACCGTGGCCTACAGTCTCTCCTGGAGAGGTTTGCATTTTGGCAGCTTAGAGGACCTAGTGGGTCCTTATCCCACATAGGAGAAAAGGAGACCCTAAGCTAAAGGAAGGATGGAATTTCAGGCATAGCAAATGAGGGGTGGGGTAGGCGTCCTGAAATTACACTGCTTAGGTTTTAAGCTTCTTAGGTTTCTGGATGAGGAGTGAGGGGGTGTTGCTTTGCCTACCACAGATTTGTCACCCCTTTTCCCCTGGGTGACAGAGCCACCAAAGATTGCTCAAAGCCCATCTCTTTTGAGCAGTGAGAAGCCCCAGAAAGGGATTAATATCCCAGAACTTCCTCAAGTGCAAGGCATTTCTTCCATTTGGGAAATTAACCATGAATCGGGGTTCTCTTCCTGCCTTTATTCTCCAGACCAAGAAGTTACAGGAAGAGACATAGATGGGGTTTTGCTAAGTACAGTTTTAACAAGTTTTACAATAGAAGCTGGCAACATTCAGTAAAAACAAGTCAGATGACATTCTGTTCAGCAATTAAGTGGTCCACTAACAAAGGCTTGATTTAGCCAACATTCCTTTTCCCTCTAGCAGCTTTTTAGTAACTTTACATATCAATTAGTAACTTGTCTGTCTTTGAACCAGCAACCTTGCTGTGTTACAATTCTTATCTTGCAACAGAGATTCAATAGCCTGGGGAAAATTTCCTGTTCTTTGCAAGGTCAATATTTGAAACTGCAAGGCTTTGGAAAACCAGGCCCTGTGAAGTACATATGCTTTTTAGTATATTCCACAAGGGGTGCCCAACTTGATGGAGCAGGAAGTTTGAATCCAAGCATGTGACCAAATTGGGGTTTTGATAAATTCCTGGCTCTTTATCTGGTCTTCATCTTACTGCCTTTCACCAGGGAAATGAAAGCCTAACTGCTATGCATGAGCAAGTACTGGCTGACTCTTGAGAAAGAAGGGGGTGTCCAGAGAAGTATCCTTTGGACTCTTCCTCAGGAAAGACTTCCCTGATCCCTCCATTGGATGAGGTTCTCTCTGTTATAGTCTTTCAAAGCAGACCTTTGGGGCCAGACCAGACCTGGGTTCTTAACCTGGCTCTGCCAAGCTGCTTGACCTCTATAAAGCTGTTTCTACATCTTTAGAGGTGGAAAAATAGTACCTTCTTTGTAAGGTTTGTTGTGAAAATTAGAGAGAATGTATGCATAGTTCCTGGCACTTAGTAGGTACTTAAAACATAGTAGCTCATATCATCATCATGATGGGCCTGCTAGCTCTGCCCTGCTGACCTGAGCTCTCAGCAATGAATTAGAAGGTCAAGGGATGTGCCCTGATGGGATAAGTTGTCCACACAGCTCCTGGCAGATTTACAAAGGAAGGGAAGACTTCTCCTTCTTGCCCATTTTCTCCATTCCCTTCCTCCCTCACCTGACAGCTGTCATACTCTCCTCCTACCAAAAGCTACTCTTAGGTAAGTCTAGGGATTTAACAGGGAGTCTGTCCTTAAGCTAAAGGACGGAAAATCTGAGGGGGAAATGCCAAGCATCAACCAGTAGATGGGAAAGAAATGGATGGGGAATACTCACCTCAGTGCCTATGAAATCCTAGTCCATTCTACACACACACACACACAAATGAGTTTTGGGAGTACTTCTTCAACTTGATAGAGGACATATACGAAAAACCTTAATGGTTAGAACCTGGAAACTTTCCTGTTAAGAACACGAACAAGGCAAGGATTTTCCCTTTTACCATTGCTTATCATCATTGTACCAGAAGTCCTAGCTAATGCAATAAGACATCAAAAGGAAATTAAAAGTATACAGATTGGGAAAGAAGAAAAAATACCCATCTTTTTTTGCAGATGATATGATCGTCTATGTATAAAATCTGAAACAATATACAAAAAACCCTCCTGGAACTAATAAGTGATTATAGCAACTTTGCAGGATATAGACTAATATACAGAAGTCAATTGCTTTCCTATGTACCAGCAATGAACAAATATAATTTAAAATAAAAAACACATAGATGTGTTTTTTATATATATATCAGCACCCCCATATATATCAGCACCCCCCAAAATGAAATACTTAGGTAGAAAGCTAATAAAACATGTACAAGATCTATATGAGGAAAACTACAAAACTCTGATAAAGATATCAAAGAAGAACTAAATAAATGGAGAGATAGTCTATGTTCATGGATAGAAAGACTCAATATTGTCAAGATGTCAGTTCTTCCCAACTTGATCTATAGACTCAATGTAATCCCAATCAAAATCCCAGCAAGTTACTTTGTAGATATCAGCAAACTGATTCTAAAGTTTATACAGAGAGGTAAAAGACCCAGAATAGCCAACTCAATATTGAATAAGAACAAAGTTGGAGGACTTACGCTATCTGACTTCAAGACTTACTATAAAGCTACCGTAATCAATAGACAAATACACAGATGGAACAGAGTAGAGAGACCAGAAACAGACCCATGTATATATAGTCAACTGGTCTTTGATGAAGGAGCAAACACAATACAATAGGGGAAAAAATGGTCTTTTCAACAAATGGTGCTGAAACAACTGGACATTCACATGAAAAAAAATGAATCTAGACACAGACCTTATACCCTTTCACAAAAATTAACTTAAAATGGATCACAGACCTAAATGGAAAATGGAAAACTATAAAACCCTTAGAAGATAACATAGGAGAAAAATCTCATTTACCTTGGGTATGGCAATGACTTTTTAGATATAACACCAAAGGCATGATCCATGAAAGAAAGAATTCATAAGCTGTGCTTCGCTAAAATAAAAACCTTCTGCTCTGTGAAAGACATTATTAAGAAAATGAGAAGACAAGTCACAGACTGGGAGAAAATACTTGCAAAAGACACATCTCATAAAAGACTGTTATCCAAAATATACAAAGAACCCTTAAAACTCAACAATAAGAAAAGGAACAACCGAATTAAAAAATGGCCCAAAGATTTTTTTTAAAAGATGACCAGTAAGGGGATCTTAACCCTTGACTTGGTGTTGTCAGCACCACACTCTCCTAAGTGAGCTAACCAGCCATCCCTATATAGGGATCCGAACCCATGGCCTTGGTGTTATGAGCACCACACACTCCCAAGTGAGCCACGGGCTGGCCCTGGCCCAAAGGTCTTAACCAATACCTCACCAAAGAAGATATACAGATGGCAAGTAAGTATATGAAAAGATGTTTAAAATAATATGTCACTAGGGAATTGCAAATTAGAAGAACAATAGATACTACTACACATCTATTAAAATGGTCAAAATCCAGAACACTGACAACACCAAGTACTTGTGAGGATGTGGAACAACAGGAACTCTCATTCATTTCTAACAGGAATGCAAAATGGTACAGTCACTTTGAAAGATACTTTGGTAGATTCTTATAGAACTAAATATACATAAAAGGGGTGCAGAGCAATATAGCCAACTAGAAGACTCTACTACTTCTCTCTCACAAACACAGACAAAAAAATTAATACACAACTACATTTGGACAAAAATAACTAAAGGAAAGTGCTTTAGTATGTCAAAGAAGTAGCAGAAATGCTAGAAGCACAGAAACTCAGGATAGCCACATACAGAATGAAAGAAAATACCTGGCCTCCACCACTCCATCCCCCAGCCAGGAGCATCAGGGAAGTAGGAGGAACTTCTGACTATAGGGAAAAAGTAAGCAGGTGCATTAGTCTGTATCTGTTGCTTATAACACTTATAACAAAATATCTGAAACTGGGTAATTTGTAGAGAAATGATATTTACTGCTTACAGTTTCAGAGGCTAGGGAGTCCAAAGTCCAGAGAACACATCTGGTGAGGTGATGCCACAGCACCACAGGGTGTCACATGGTGAGAATGGTGGAGCAGAGAGATAGGGCTTCTCAAGTGCTCTCCTGTTAAAGGCATCAGAACCAAGCACCACGACCATCATTAAACCATCTACTTATTAATCCATTACCAGGGGGGACATTCAACCCAAAGCATTCCACCCCTGACTCCCAAAAACTTATATACTTTCCACATACAAATACATTTATCCCATCCTCAAAGTCTTAATTTGTTTCAAAGAGTCCAAAGTTCAAAGTCCTATCTGTGAAATCAAAACAAGTTATCTACTTCTAGGATACAATCATGGGACAAGCATAGGGTACACACTCCCATTCAAAAAGGGAGAAATAGGCAAAAAGAAAGGGGTAACAGGTCCTAAGCAAGTCTGAAACCAAGGAGGGAGGCATTAAATCTCAAAGCTAGTAAATCATCTACCTTGACTCCATGCTGGTGTGGGGGTTGGGTCTCCAATTCCTTGGGCAGCTTTGGTCCTATGGCTTTCCTGGTCTCTGGCCATGCTTTAGCTCTCACAGGCTGGCATTGCACACTGGTAGCTCCACAATTCTGGGGTCTCCATGGCTGTCCTGCTCTCACAGCTCCACTAGATGTGCTACTGGTGGGAGTTTCATCTGAAATTCTGACCCCACATTCCTGTTCAGCATTACTCTAGTGAAGGCTCTATGTGGTGACTCTGCCTCTGTGACATCTCTTCCTGGGTCCCCAGGATTTTCCATACATCCTTTAAAATTGAGGCAGAGGCTCCCAAGCCTCAGTAGCTCTGGCACTCTGTGAGCCTGCAAACTTAACACCACATGTATGCTGCCAAGGTTTCTGGCTTGTATCTTCTGAAACTGTGCCTCTACTGGGGACACAGGATCCTGACCAGGGCACCAGTGAGCCCACCCATGATCACACACTCCAGCTGAGGAGCTTCAGAGCACCCTAATGCTTCTCCTAAGAGCTCAAGACCTCATCCATGAACCCTACAACCCAGCCAAGTGTTGCTCACACCAGCAAGGAGCTGCTGAGCACCCTAGAACCTAGGCTATGGAGGCACTCACAGACAACTCCAATGCTGAACATAGTTGAAGAAATCACACAGAGACTACATTGTTGTACTTGCCTGGAACCAACTTAAAACATCCTACCCTACTGACACTATAGTACACATCTGCAGGAAAGAATCTCTCCCTTTAAAAGATATTCCAGAGTATTAGAAGAAGTCACTATTTCACCAGATTCTCAGACATAAACATAGGGATACAACAAACATGAAAAAACAAGGAAACATGACACCCCCAAAGGAACACAATAATTCTCCAGTACCAGACCACACACACAAAAAAAGGAAATTTATGAAAAGCCTGAAAAGGAAATCCAAATTGGGAATCTCAATGAAATTCAAGAAAATACAGATAGACAACAAAATTAAGTGAGGAAAACAATGCAAGATCTGAAGGAGAAATTCAACAAAGATATATATATATATGAATGTATATCATAAAAAAGAACCAAAAAGAAATCTTAGAACTGAAGAATTCATTAAATGAATTTAAAAATACAACTGAGAGCTTAAGCAACAGGCTAGATCAAGCAAAAGGAAGAATTTCTGAACTTGAAGACAGGTGTTTTGAAATAACCCAGTCAGACAAAAAAAAGGAATTAAAAAGAGTGAAGAAAGTCTATGAGATCTATGGGACAACTTTAAGCATACAAATATCATATTATGGGTGTTCTGTGTCGGGCCTTAAAAACTAATGCCACCTTAAGTGACATTACAAGTGGCGCCGTTATGGGCCCACAAGGGCGTATTAACATGGCATCCTAAGATGGCGCCAGGAAGAAGTAGGGTGGGAGTGTCTGTGGGAACCTTGCCTTAGCCCTTATTGGCCAAATACGTGCTTCCACACTCGTGAACACTGCGTGATTGCAATAGCTAGGCATTGAGACAGGATGCATGCTCTCATAACCTTTAAGCTGATTGGAGGATGTAAAAACCTCCCTTCCCCATTTGCCTTTAAAAGCAAGTGCTTGTGTGATAATAAATGGAACTGCTCAACAGAACCCCAGCTGCGTCTGAGTGTCCTTTAATGGGCTAGTTGGGGCCGGTGGCTGTGCTTACCTCTCTTCATGGCTCTCTTCCCCCGTCTCCTCCCAACGGGGACCAGAGGGAAAGAGGAATCCAGGCAATTCGCTTGCCCACCAAGGGAGAGACTGATAGTGAGGCAAGTGTTGTTTGGGTCGGCCGGTGGCGGACCCGACAGTTCTGGAAGTGGTGATGAAGGAAAGTCATTGAAAACCTATTTAATGAAATAATAACTGAAAATTTCCCAAGTATTAGGAGAGACATAGACTTCCATATCCAAGAGGCTCAAGGATTCCCAAACAGATTTAACCCAAAAAGGTCTTCTCCAAGACACATTGTAGTACAATTGTCAAAAGTCAAAGATAAAGAGAGAATTCTAAAAACAGCAAGAGAAAAGTGTCAAGTCACCTGTAAGGGAACCACCATCAGGCTAACAGCAAAAATCTTACAGGCCAGGAGAGAGTGGAATGATATATTCAAAGTGCTGAAAGAAAAAAAATCTGCCAACCAAGAATACTATACCCAGCAAAGCTATCCTTCGGAAATGAAGGAGAAATAGTATATTTCCCAAACAAAAACTGTAGATTTCACCACAACAAAACCAGCCCTACAAGAAAACCTTAAGAGAGTCCTGCATCTGGAAGCAAAAGGATGATAACTATCATCATAATAACACACGAAAGAGTAAAACTCACTGGTAGAGCACATATGCAAATGAGGAAGAGAAAGAAATATCTTATCACTACAAAAAACCACCAAATAGCAAAGACAAACAATAAAACAGACAGAAATGAGTAAAATATATATGAAACAACAATAAAAAATTAACAAAATGTCAGGAGTAAGGCAAAAACTTTCATTAACAACCTTCAATGTAAATGAATGAAATTCCCCATTTAAAAGATATAGACTGGCTGAATGGATTAAAAAAACAAGACTCAACTATATACTGCCTACAAGAAACTCACTTTGCCTGTAAAGACACAGACATGAAGACTAATAATGAAGGGATAAAAAAATATATTCCACACAAATGGAATCCCAAAATGGCAGGAATAGCTAAATTTATGTCTGATAAAATAGACTTTAAACAAAGAACTATAAAAAGAGACAAAGAAGGACATTGTGTAATGATAAAGGGATCAATTCAACAAGAGGATATAACAATGGCAAATATATATGCACCCACCATCAGAGCAGCCAGAGTTATAAAGCAAATATTATTGGATCTAAAGGTAGAGATAGACCCCAGTACAAGAAAAATTGGGGACTTCAACATACCTCTCTCAGCATTGGACAGATCATCTACACAATAAATCAGCAAAGAAACATTGGATTTATACTACACTATAGATCAAATTGACTTGACAGAGACTTACAGAACATTTCAGACTGCAGAATACACATTCTCACCAGCACATGGATTATTCTCCAGAGAGACTATATATCAGGCCACAAATAAAGTCTCAACAAATTTTTAAAAATTGAATTCATATCAAGTATCTTTTCAGACCACAACAGAATAAAATTGGAAATTAATAACAAGCAAAACTTTCAAAACTGTACAAACACATGGAAATTAAACAACAGGTTCCTGAATGACCATTGGGTCAAAGAAGAAATTAAGCAGAAAGTAAAAAAAAAAATTCTTGAAACAAATGAAGATAGATGCACATCATGCCAAAATGTACAGAATGCTGAAAAAGCAGTACTGACAGGGAAGTTTATTGTAATAAGTGCTTACATCAAAAAATTGGAAAGATTTAAAATGAACCACCTAATGTTGCACCTCAAGGATTTAGAAAAGAAAGAGCAGTCTAATTCCAAAATCAGTAGATGAAAAGAAATAATAAAGAATGGAGCAGACATAAATGAAATAGAGACCAAAAAAATGATACAAAAGATCAATGAAACAAAAAGTTGGTGTTTTTGAGAAGATAAACAATATTGACAAACCATTAGCTAGACTAAGAAAAAAAGAGAGAAGACCAAACTAACAAAATCAGAAATGAAAAAGGAGACGTTACAACTGATACCACAGAAATACAAAGAACAATTGGAGACTATTATGAACAAGTATACACCAACAAATTGGAAAATTTAGAAGAAATGGATAAATATATTGACACACTCAACCTACTAAGACTGAATAAAGAAGACATAGAAAACCTGAACAGACCAATAACAAGTAATGAGATTGAATCAGTAACCAGCAGTATCCCAACAAAGAAAAGCACAGGACTGAATGGCTTCACTGCTAAATTCTTCTAAGCTTTTAAAGAAGAATTAATACCAATTCTTCTCAAACTATTCCAAAAAATCAAAGCAGAGGGTGTTCTCCCAAATTTATTCTATGAGGACAGTACCACTCTGATACCAAAATCACACAAGGACACAATAAGAGAAGAAAACTACAGGCCAATATACCTGATGAACACAGATGCAAAAATTCTCAACAAAATACTAGAAAATTGAATTGAACAGCACATCAAAAAGATTACACACCATGATCAAGTGGGATTTATCCCAAGGATGCAAGGATGGTTCAACATATGCAGATCAATAAATGTGATACACCACCCTAACAAAATGAAGGACAAAAATCATATGATCATCTTGACAGATGTAGAAAAAGCATTTGATACAATTTAACATCCCATCATGATAAACTCTCAACAAATTAGGTGTAGAAGAAAGTGTCTCAACATAATAAAGGCCATATATGACAAACCCACAGCTAACATCATCCTGAACAGGGAAAAGTTGAAAGCTTTTCTTCTAAGAACAGGAACAAGAGAAGGATATTCCCCTCTCGCCACTCCAATTTAACATAGTATTGGATATTCTAGCCAGAGCAATAAGGTAAGAGAAAGAAGTAAGAGGCATCCAAATTGGGAAAGAGGAATTCAAATTGTCCCTGTTTGTGGGTAACATAATCTTATATGCAGAAAAACCTAAAGACTTCAGTAAAAAACTCTTAGTACTGATAAACAAATTCAGTAAAGTTTCAGGATACAAAGTCAATATACAAAAATCATCAGTGTTTCTATACACCCACATTGAACTAGCAGAAAAAGAAATCAAGAAAGCAATCCCGTTTACAATAGCTACAAAAAAAAAAAAAAAGATAATGATAAATTACCTAGGAATAAATTTAATCAAGGAGGTAAAAGATCTCTGCAATGAAAATTACAAAAAGCTGATGAAAGAAATTTAAGAGGACACACACAAAAATGGAAAGACGGGCTGGCCCGTGGCTCACTCAGGAGAGTGTGGTGCTGATAACACCAAGGCCACGGTTTGGATCCCATTTAGGAATGGCTGGTTGGCTCACTGGGTGAGTGTGGTGCTGACAACACCAAGTCAAGGGTTAAGATCCCCTTACCAGTCATTAAAAAAAAAAATGAAAAGACATTCCATGTTCGTGGTTTGGAAGAATTAATACTGTCAAAATGACCATAGTACCCAAAGTTATGTACAGACTCAATGTATTCCCTATCAAAATACCAATAATATTCTTCAGAGAAATAGAAAAAGAATCCTAAAATCCATATGAAACAGCAAAAGATCCCAAATAGCCAAAGTAAAAAGATAAAGCTAGAGGAATTATGCAACCTGACTTCAAAATATATTACAAAGCTATAGTAATCAAAACAGCATGGTACTGGCATAAAGACAGACACATGGACCAATGGAACAGAATAGGGAACCCAGAAATAAATCCACATATTTATGGCCAACTGATCTTTGAAAAAGGAGTTAAGAACATACATTGAGGAAAGGAAAGCCTCTTCAATAAATGGTGCTGGGAAAACTGGATATCCATGTGCAGAAGAATGAAACTAGACCCCTGTCTCTCACCATTTACCAAAATCAACTCAAAATGGATTAAAGACTTAAATGTAAGACATGAAACTATAAAATTACTAGAAGAAAACATAGGGGAAACCCTCTAAGACATTGGTCTGGGCAAAGATTTTTATGGAGAAGACTTCTAAAGCACAAGCAATGAAAGCAATGATGGACAAATGGGATTTCATTAAACTAAAAAGCTTCTGCACAGCAAAAGAAACATTCAACAGAGTGAAGAAGCAACTAGCAGAATGAGAGAAAATATTTGCAAAGTATTCATTTCACAAGGGATTAATATCCATAATATACACGTAACTTAATTCAACAGCAAAAAAAAAAAAAAATTTTTAATTAAAAAATGGACATATGACCTGAATAGACATTTCTCAAAAGAAGACATCCAAGTGGCCAACAGGTATGTGAAAAACTATTCAACATCATTATTTATCAGAGAATTGCAAATCATAAAAACCATGAGATATTATCTCACCACAGTTAGAATGGCTTTTATCAAAGAGACAGAAAATAACAAATGCTGGCAAGGATACAGAGAAAGGGGAACTCATACACTATTGGTAGGAATATAAATTAGTACCGTTATTATGGAACACTGTATGAAGGTTCCTCAAAAGACTAAAGATAGAACTACCACATGATCCAGAAATCCCACTGCTGAGTTTTTATCCAAAAGAAAGGATATTAGCATAACACAGAGATATTTGCACCCCTGTGTATTGCAGCACAATTCACAATAGCCAAGATATGGAATCAACCTAAGTGTCCATCAACAGATGAATGGCTAAAGAAAATGTGGCATATATACACAATGGAATACTACTCAGCCATGAAAACGAAAGAAATCCTGTCATTTGTGGCAACATGGATGAGCCTGGAAGACATAATGTTAAGTGAAACAAGTCAGGCACAGATATAAGTATTGCATGTTCTCTCTCATACATGGGAGCTATAAGTTGAACTATTAGAAGTAGAGAGAACTGTGGTTAGTAGAGGCTGGGAAGGGGAGGGGTGGGGGATAGGGAGAGGTTTGTTAATGGGCACAAAATTACAGCTATATAGGAAAAATAAGTCTCAGTGGTCTACAGTAGTGCTAGGCATCTATAATTAACAATGATTTATTGTATGTTATCAAACGGCTAGAAGAGAGGAGCTTAAATGTCATCACAAAGAAATGATAAAATTTTGTGAAGATGAATTTCCTAATTCCCCTGATTTGATCACTACACATTGTATATGTGTATTGAAATATAACTCTGTACCCCATAAATATGTAAAATCAATACATTTCAATTAAAATTTTTAAAAAACCCACAAAACTAAATATATTCTTATTGTATGATCCAGCAATTGTGCACCTTGGTATTTACACAAGTGAATTGAAAACTTATGTCCACACATAAACTTGTGCATGGATGTTATTAGCAGCTTTTTTCCTAATTGCCAAAACTTGGAAGCAACCAAGATGTCCTTAAGTAGGTGAACATATAAATAAACTGTGGTACATCCAGACAATGGAATATTATTGAGCACTAAAAAGAAATGAGCTACCAAGCCATGAAAAGACATGGAGGAACCTTAAATGCATATTGCTTAAATGCATAAATGAAAGAAGCCAGTATGAAAAGGCTATGCACTGTATGATGTCAACTATATGACCTTCTGGAAAAGGCAAAACCATGGAAACAGTAAAAAGGTCAGTGGTTGCCAGGGGTCAGGGTGGAGAGGGATACATAGGCTGAGCACAGGGGATTTTCAGGGTAGTGAAACTACTCTGTATGATACGGTAATGGTGAATAACTGTTATTATATGTTTCTCTAAACCCATAGAATGGACAACACCAAGAGTGAACCCTAATATAAACTGTAGAGGATTCATAAAGCAAATGTATTTCATAGGGCCTGGTTTTCCAAAGCCTTGCAGTTTCGAATATTGACCTTGCAAAGGACAGGAAATTTTCCCCAGGCTATTGAATCTCTGTTGCAAGATAAGAATTGTAACACAGCAAGGCTGCTGGTTCAAAGACAGACAAGTTACTAATTGATATGTAAAGTTACTAAAAAGCTGCTGGAGGGAAAAGGAATGTTGGCTAAATCAAGCCTTTGTTAGTGGATCACTTAATTGCCTAACAGAATGTCATCTGATTTGTTTTTACTGAATGTTACCAGCTTCTGTTGTAAAACTTGTTAAACGGTACTTAGCAAAACCCCACCTATGTCTCTTCCTGTAACTTCTTGGTCTGGAGAATAAAGGCAGGAAGAGAACCCCGATTCATGGTTAATTGCTCAAGTGGAAGAAATGCCTTGCACTTGAGGAAGTTCTGGGAGATTAACCCCTTTCGGGGGCTTCTCACTGCTCAAAAGAGATGGGCTTTGAGTTATCTTTGGTGACTCCATCATCCAGGGGGAAAGGGGTGACAATTCCGTAGGAGGCAAAGCAACAAATGGTGCCCCATGTGAGGAGATTCCGGGTTCACGGATCAGAGACCAACCTGCCAAGCCTTGGAAAGGAAAATAAAGAGTACGTCTGCCAGTCACCCTGACAAAAGGGGGGGCCTCGACAAAAGAGGTGAAAAGAAAGAGGGCATCTGCTCATCCTGTCAAAAGGGAGATTTCAATCAAGAGGGAAGTCCCTGTTGAAAGGGGAGGCCTTGACAAAAGAGGCGAAGGAAAAAGAGGATGTCTACTCATCCCATCAAGAGGGAAATCCCGGTAAGGGGGATCGCAGTGGTGGCTTTTGATTAAGGGATTGCATGCCTGCTGCAGTGTTTAGCTAGGGCTTTGCCCAGACATTTTGCTTTCTTACTCTCTCAACTCTCTATCTATTCTTGCCATCATGGGTAGTTTACTGTCTAGGAGGGAAATTCAACATAGTACAGTCCTTCTATGTCTCCTTAAGGCAGTAGGGTAAAAAGTAACTAACCGTCATCTAACTAAATTATTATTGCTTATAGTGGTTTGGAAATTTTGTCGAATTGCTTTAAATATTATTCAGAGACTTAACAAGAGGAAAATGCGTTTATGCCATTAAAGAGGATGAAAAGCAACCCTCACCCCCTCCTCTTCCTCTCCCCCCACCTCCAACTTTGGAGGTGTAGAAAAACATATAACTTTAACATGCTAAATTTGCTTCTGTATTTAATGCTTGCTAAAGATGGGAAAACATAACTAACATTTTAAGTAAGGCAGGCCTAGAAACATTAAATTCTAGGAAGGGAGTAAAACACCACCCAGTTCCAGGAACTGACTGACCAGTTCCTTATCTAAAAGCCACCTGGAAGATAAACGATTGGGAAATACACTATTCCTTATTGGTGTGCCAGCCCGCTAAAGCCCACCAATAAATCCAAAGGTCACCTCTGATAAACAATAAAGAGTAAACAACTCATCCTATTGTGAAAGTCTGTCTAAAAAAAAACTGTATAAAAAGCTCTTGTGTTAAAGGCTCAGGGACACTTTTGTCTTGAATGGTGAGTGACCCCAGCAGGCTGGAAATAAACTCCTCTTGCTTGATTGCATCAGTCTCTGTCTCATGGTCTTTGTGAGGTGAGCCATCCCGACATGTGGGGTTTGTGCACGGTGCACAGATCTAACATTTTTGGTGCATTGGCCGGGAAGCGGCTCTCTCTCTCTGGGACCAGAGACTAGAGAACAGAGGATTGCTCGAGCAGGTACCATGGTTGTCTGTCTGTCTGCTGTGTCTTTCTTTGAGTCTCTTTTGTCTGCTGTAGTCTGGTTTCAGCTTTTCGGTGGCTCCGGGAGGGAGTCATCAGTCTGGTTTTGGCTTTTTGGTGACTCCTGGAGGGAGTCATTGGTCTGGTTTTAGCTTTTTGGTGGCTCGGGGAGGGAGTCATCGTTCTGGTTTTGGCTTTTTGGTGGCTCTGGGACGGAGCCATTGGCCTGTAGTGGTCATAGCAGCGGGTAGACATACCAGCACGTGGCGGCCACAGGAATCCTGGAGGACGCTCCAGATTCCTCTGTGGGAGACAAGCAAGTTCGGCTCCACAGGAGATCTCTAGGAAGGAGACCCCTCCCGAGTTCTCTGATAATCTGGTTGTGGTGCCCATGGCAGGGGCACGTCAGTGTTTTGGTGTTTGTCTGTCTGATTGCGTGTGTGTTGGGACTGACGACTTTCTGGGGCGACATGGGGCAGACTGTCTCTACCCCTTTAAATCTGACTCTGAAATACTGGACTGATATAAAGGACAAAGCTAATAATTTGTCTGTGCAGGTCAGAAGGAATAAGTGGGCAGTACTTCATTCCTCGGAGTGGCCGGCTTTCCAACTCGGATGGCCCACTGAATGTTCCTTCTCCCTGCCGCTGATCACAGCAGTAAAAAGAAAGATTTTTAGTTCTAAAAGTCACCCAGACCAGATACCTTATATCATAGTCTGGGAAGATCTAGTCACGGATCCTCCTCCATGGGTCCATCCCTTTGTTCCCCTAACAGGTCCATCGGCTGTATTTGCCCTCCGAGAAATGGAAAAGAAACTGGAGGTCCTGCCGTCCACTGACCCGGACTGGCTTCTTTCTGATGCTCCTTCTCCTCCCTATCCTCCTTCCCTTCGCCCACAGGCAGCCCGTTCTTCAGCCCTGCCAGAGCCTTCGGCCCTGCCAGAGGATCCACAAAGAGCACAAGAAGATCCTGCACAGGGGATGTGCAGTAGGTGGGCATCTTCTCCAGAGGCGATACCTATCTTCCCCCTGCAGGCTTATGGCCCTCCTGATGAAGAGGGCAACCAGCCCTTACATTACTGGCCTTTCTCCTCTTCCAATCTTTACAACTGGAAATCTCAAAATCCCACTTTCTCTGAAAACCCCCAGGGTCACTAACCTTGTAGAATCTCTTCTCTTTACTCATCAGCCCACCTGGGATGACTGCCAGCAGCTCCTCCAGGTCCTGTTTACCACCGAGGAGAAACAACGGATCCTCCTGGAGGCTCAAAAGAACATTCCAGGAGCCGATAGGCGACCTACCCTCCTCCCTGATGTCATAGATGCAGGGTTCCCATTGACCAGACCTAACTGGGATTTTAACTCGGCAGAAGGTAGGGAGCACCTGAAGGTCTATCGCCAGGCTGTAATGGCAGGTCTCTGAGGGCAGCAAAACGCCCCACCAATTTGACTAAGGTAAGAGAGGTAATCCAGGGGTCCAATGAGTCTCCGTCAGCATTTTTGGAGAGACTCATGGAGGCATTCCATCAGTTTACCCTGTAGGATCCTAGTAGTGAGGAGCACAAGGCAACGGTGACAGTCGCTTTTATTGACCAGTCTAGTAGAGACATTGGGAAGAAACTGCAGAAGCTTGAAGGGTTACAAGGTAAGTCATTGAGGGAATTAGTGCAGGTGGCTGAAAAGGTTTATCATAATAGAGAGACAGAGGAGGAAAAAGAAGAAAGAAAGCAGAAAGAGCAGGAAGCTAAAGAAATAAAGAGAGAAAAGCGCCAAGAAAGAAATTTTCACAAAATTCTGGCCACTGTAGTCAGGGAAACTAATAAGACAGTACCGAGCAACAGGAAGGGACCCCTAGCAAAGGATCAGTGTGCGTACTGCAAGGAAAAAGGACATTGGGCTCGAGAATGCTCCAAGAAAAAGAAAAAGCCTCAGGCCCCCAAAGTCTTGGCCCTGCAGGAGGACAGTGATTAGAGGGGATGGGGTTCGGACCCCCTCCCCGAACCCAGCATAACCCTAAGAGTGGAGGGGAAGCCTGCGTGGTTCATGGTAGATATTGGAGCTGAAAACTCAGTGTTACAACAAGCAAATGGACCCATTCTCAAAAAGAATTTGTGGGTACAAGGGGCTACATGGAACAGGCAGTACCCATGGACTACCCGATGAATGGTGGACCTAGGTGTGGGCCGGGTATCCCACTCATTCATTGTCATTCCTGAGTGCCCCTACCCACTATCGGGAAGAGATCTCCTCACCAAAATGGGTTCTCAAATTCATTTTGACCCTGAGGGACCTCAGGTGTTAGATCGACAAGGAAAGCCTCTCCAGGTACTAACTCTCAGGTTGGAAGATGAATACCTGTTGTTTGAAAAACAAGGGCGGGAGAGCAGGCAGATGGACTGGTGGTTAGAAAACTACCCCCAGGCGTGGGCAGAAACTGCAGGGATAGGGAAGGCTAAAAACTGGCCCCCCGTCCACGTAGAGCTGAAGACTCAGGCCAGTCCCATAGCTGTCTGACAATACCCAATGTCCTGAGAGGCACACAAAGGCATCCGACCCCACATTGCCCATTTGCTGAAGCTGGGGATCCTACGGAAGTGCCAATCGGCCAGGAACATGCCCCTGCTGCCCGTCCGAAAACCTGGAACTAATGACTACCGGCCAGTCCAAGATCTCTGAGAGGTAAACAAACATGTGGCCGACATCCATGCCACCATACCTAATCCCTATAATCTTTTCAGTTCTTTACTGCCAGACAGGACCTGGTACTCGGTACTGGACCTCAAAGATGCCTTCTTCTATTTACCGCTGGATGTACAAAGTCAAGATTATTTTGCCTTCAAGTGGAAAGATCCAGAGACTGGCCTAGCAGGGCAACTCATGTGGACCCGCCTGCCTCAAGGGTTCAAAAATTCGCCCACCATCTTTGATGAGGCCCTCCACCAAGACTTGGCTATGTTCCGGGCCTCTAACCCCCAGGTAACTCTGTTACAGTATGTAGATGACCTCCTCCTGGCAGCAGCTGAAGAGGAACTGTGTCTGGAAGGGACAAAGTGTCTCCTCACAGAGTTGGGAGAACTGGGCTATCGAGTCTCCAGCAAAAAGGCTCAGATCTGCAAGCGACAGGTCAGTTACCTGGGGTACCTTCTTAAAGATGTGACAAGGTGGTTGTCTGAGGCCAGAAAAGAGACATTGTTTCACATTCCGCCACCCGCTAATCCAAGACAAGTCAGGGAATTTTTAGGTACTGCCGGGTTCTGCCGCCTGTGGATACCTGGTTTTGCTGAGATGGCAGCCCCGTTATATCCCCTCACTAAAAACAGTCAGCCCTTCAAGTGGGAAAAAAACGAGCAACAGGCTTTTGACAACATTAAAACGGCCTTAATGTCCACACCGGCTCTGGGGCTCCCTGACGTAACAAGCCCTTCCACTCCTATATGGCAGAAAATAAGGGGGTTGCAAATGGAGTCCTAACTCAAAAACTGGGGCCCTGGAAAAGGCCTGAAGCATATCTGTCTAAAAAATTAGACCCTGTATTCTCGGGATGGCCAGTTTGTCTAAGAATCATAGTGGCAGTAGCAGTTCTGGTAAAAGATGCTGACAAGTTGACTATGGGACAGAGTTAGGTAATTTCAGCACCTCATGCTTTAGAAAGTATTGTCGGCCAGCCCCCCGACTGCTGGCTCACAAATGCTCGCATGACTCACTATCAGACTCTGTTACTGAATTCAGACCAGGTTACTTTTGCTCCCCCGGAGAGCTTAAATCCAACCACGTTGCATCCAGACCCTGACCTTGACCCTCCTATCCATGACTGCCAGCAAGTGCTTGCTGAGGCACATGGATGGCAAAAAGACTTGTCAGATCAGCCTCTGACAGACACCGAAGCCACCTGGTTAACTGACGGCAGCAGTTTCCTGGAGGAAGGAGTACGAAAGGCAGGAGCCACTATAGTAGATGACCAGAACCTGATATGGGCACAGGTCTTACCTGCAGGAACATCTGCCCAGAAGGCAGAACTCATCACCCTCACAAAAGCCTTTGAACTAGGAGAGGCAAAAGAATCAACATATATATGGACAGCAGGTATGCCTTTGCTACTGCCCACGTGCATGGTGCCATATATCAACAGTGGGGCCTGTTAACCTCTGGAGGAAAAGAAATCAAAAACAAGGCAGAGATCATAGCCCTGCTAGAGGCCCTTCACCGACTGCTAAAAGTGAGTATTATGCACTGCCCAGGCCACCAGAAAGAGGATTCCCCCATCGCCAGGGGAAACAACTTGGCCGATTCTGAGGCAAGGGCGGCAGCCCACGGGTCCATGTCTATTCTGTTAGTTAACATCCCTGAGCTAGAAAAGCCCAAGTTTAAATACTCAGCTGAGTATAGCAGTGATCTCAAGGGACTCTAATAACTATTATAATCAGGATAAAGGGCACTGGCATGCAGCATCTGGCAAGCCTATCTTGCCACAAGAACAAGTCCATGCCATGATCAAACAAATGCACCAATGGACTCATCTGGGAGTAAACAAATTGGTCCAGACTGCCCTAAGAACAAAATATCATATCATGGGGTAAAACAATTAGCAGAGCAGATAGTTAAAAATTGTGTACCTTGTGAAAAAGTAAATGTCTTCAAAAATACAGCAGGACCTGGCAAGAGACTCAGGAGAGACAGACCACGGATGTATTGGGAAGTAGATTTTACAGAGACCAAGCCAGGCAGATAAGGTTATAAGTATCTCCTAGTTTTAATAGACACCTTCTCTGGATGGGTAGAAGCATTCCCAACAAAGCAGGAAACTGCCACCATCGTTGTCAAGAAAATCCTGTAAGAAATCTTCCCACGCTTCGGGGTACCCAAGGTAATTGGATCCGACAATGTACCCGCCTTCGTTGCCGAGGTAAGCCAGGGAGTGGCCAGACACCTAGTGGTCAGTTGGAAATTACATTTTATCTATAGACCCCAGAGTTCAGGACAGGTAGAAAGGATGAACAGGACTCTAAAAGAGACCCTGACTAAATTAACCATGGAGACTGGCATAGACTGGGTGGTGCTCCTTCCCTCGGCCCTGTTTAGAGCTAGGAACACCCCCTCCCGGTTCAACCTGACTCCCTTTGAAATTCTCTATGGTACCCCTGCCCCCTTGACTTTACTGGGGGATGCTTTTGAACCCACTTGCCACAGTAACAGTGACTTATATGCCCGGTTGAAAGGACTACAAGCAGTGCAGAAGGAAGTCTGGACGCAGCTGGTGGCCACCTATGAGCCTGGGACCCCCGAAGTTTCTCACCAGTTCCAGGTTGGAGACACAGTCTATGTGAGACAACATTGCTCCCAGACTCTGGAGCCCCACTGGAAGGGACCTTACCTGGTGCTACTGACAACCCCAATGGCTGTGAAGGTAGATGGGATCTCTGCTTAGATCCACGCCTCGCACATAAAACCTGCGCCGTCAGAGGACGAAGGACCGCGAAACTCCACCTGGAGAGTCCAGAGTTCCAAGGAACACCCCTTAAGACTGAAAATTGTTTGGACACCCTAAATGTTGTAAGATGAAAACTCTCTTGCTCCTCTTATGCCTAACAATTCCCTTCCAGGGCCCAAGAGCTAGCAGCCCACATATCCCCAGAAATTTCACTTAGTATGTTGTAAATGGGGTGGGAGATACAATCTGGAATCAATCCAAGTTAACTACAGGAGGATGGTGGCCTGACTTGTTTCCAGATGTGTGTAAACTAGTTTTAGGAGCCCCACCTAATTGGGATTTAGTAGAATACTTTGATAGCCATAAACCCCTGCCACCCCCATCCCACTAAGCCGCCCTGGGATATCAGAAGGGAACCCATATCTATCACGCTCTCTGTCCTTCTGGGCTTAGGATTAGGAGCAGCTGGGGCAGCAACAGGAATTTCAGCTTTGGCTGTTCAGCATCAAAATTAACAGAGTTTACAGGCAGCCATAGATGCTGATATTAAAGAAATAGAAAATTCAATTACTAAATTACAGGAGTCCCTCACCTCTCTTTCTGAGGTGGTTCTACAAAATAGAAGGGGATTGGACCTCTTGTTCCTTCAGCAAGGGGGATCTGCGCTGCACTAAAAGAAGAATGTTGTTTTTACATTGATCACTCAGGGCTAATTAAAGACTTAATGACCAAAATTAGAGAAGGCCTAGGCAAAAAAAAAGAAAAAAAGAAAAAAGGAAAAGAAAAGAAAAGAAAAAGAAAAAGAGCAAAATCAGGGGTGGTTTGAGTCATGGTTCAACTCCTCCCCATGGCTCACGACCCTCGTGTCTACCCTGCTAGGACCACTAGTTATTTTATTGTTACTTCTGAACTTCGGTCCCTGCATTTTAAATCGCCTGCTCGCTTTTGTTAGAGAACATGTTAGTACTATTCAAATTATGATGTTAAGACAACAATATCAAGCATTAAATCAACAAGAGACAAGTGTTTCATGATTGAAATACGCACAAGGAAAAGGGGGAAATTAATTTAAAAAAATATATAACTTTAACATACTAAATTTGCTTCTGTATTTAATGCTTGCTATAGATGGGAAAACATAACTAACACCATTTTAAGTAAGGCAGGCCCAGACACATTAAATCCAAGGAAGGGAGTAAGACACCACCCGGTTCCAGGAACTGACTGACCAGTTCCTTATCTAAAAGCCACCTGGAAGATAAACGATTGGGAAATACACTATTCCTTATTGGTGTGCCAGCCCGCTAAAGCCCACCAATAAATCCAAAGGTCACCTCTGATAACCTGTAAACAGTGAACAACTCATCCTATTGTGAAAGTCTGTCTAAAAAAAAAAAACTGTATAAAAAGCTCTTGTGTTAAAGGCTCGGGGTTGCTTTCGTCTTGAATGGTGAGTGACCCCAGCATGCTGGAAATAAACTCTTGCTTGATTGCATCGGTCTCTGTCTCATGGTCTTTGTGAGGTGAGCCATCCCGACGTGTGGGGTTTGTGCATGGTGCACAGATCTTACAGAGGCAAACAATTCATTTGTTCCCTTGATGGAGTCCTGTCTTAAAGAAGGACATAACATGGGAGTTGATGCTCATCATGTCTCTCCTGTTGTAAGAACTGAGACTCAATCAAGACATGAAAACTGAAAGGAAGTGAGCAGAGATGCTGGGTACCGTTCATGCTTTATTAAAGAAAGAAATCTGCTGGGCTGTGCTCAGAGTGGCACAGGGCCCATGGCTGCCCTGAAAATGGTGGACAGCCCCAACAATGGGTTTGCGAGAGTTTATATTAGCTTTTGGGTGTGAAATGTATGGGGGGGAGGACCAATAGGTTGATGTAACTGGGTGAAGAACTGCACCCATGCAGAAGCCGGAAACTTGTTTCTAAGTCAGGAGGCTTCTATAAAGGGGAGTGGGGAGGTGAGCGGAGGAGGTGGGCGGTGCCATTTTGTACTTGGGCTTGCCTAAAGTGGCGCTGGCTATGTTGCATATCAATTATTCCTGGCTTTTAAGTATAGGAAAAACGGAAAAAGGTCGGAGGTCTCAGTCTTCTGAAGCTACTTCCTGCTGGAGATAGGTGAAAATATGGAAAAAATAAAAGATTTAGGTGGTGGGGTATTGGTTTCATGTGGGGAGGCTGTATTCCTCTGGGGAAGGGTTACTGATTCTGAGGGGCTGATATCCTCCTTGCAGGAACAATTTGGTGACCTTTTGGTTCGTGAAAGCCTGTATGTGTTCCTGCAAGAAATTAGAAAAACACCAAAAGAGACAGGGGCCAAAAAGTAGGATGAGGCACACACAGTTAGGGGTCCTAGTAGGGGCATAGGCCAGGGTACCCAAGGGTTCAGTGAAATGGTTTAAGTTGTTTTGGGTCACCCCAGACTCATTTACATAATAACAGCATTCCTCCCCCAAGAGGAGGCAGGTGCCTTCCTTCTCGCTGTAAGGAAGTAAAGAGACCGACGGTTCTGTAAAGTGACTCTCCACTGTCACGAGTGAGGTGACTTGTCACTGGAGGGAGGAGATGCTATCTATGCTTAGTTTTCCTGAGAGTTTCTGATAGAATTGAGAGGCAGTAGCAGGGCCCTCTATGCCAGTTCCAATTGCAGGAAGGTACAATTAGTGCCCTATGGGAGCAGGGGCACTTCCTGATAGGGGGGTGCCAAAATTAGTCCCAGTCCCCTCTGTCTGGACGGTGATGTCAGGGGCGACCCAAATGAATATGCAAGAAATCAAGTTGCGGACAGGCAACAGCATAACGTAGTTTTACAAAGGAAATATATTTTGGTTTTAGGGCATGGAGGAGGAGGGGTAAGTGAGTGGTAGCATTTGGTGTTAGTGAGGCAGAGTGTGGGCAGGCCCCGCACAATGCTGACAGACCCCACTGAGGTGACATTAGAGGAAAGAGACGTTTGTGGAAACGTTGTGGGCTGCATCGACAGGGAGGGGGTGGCCACAAAAAGTTTCTCGTGAAGTGGGAGACAGATGAGTCACTCGGGGACCAGCCTGATTCACTGAGGACTGCATCTTCCCTGTGGACCTTGAACCTTCATGTTCCAGGTGAGGGGGAGCATTGAGATAGGAAGAAAAACATGGGAAGGATGCAAAGGTTTAGGGAGCCAAAAGAATTTAAAAGGGACATTGCCACAATGAAATTGCTAAGAAGCATCCTACTGATAGGAGGTAAAGAAGTGCCAGGAGAAATCTTCCTATAATGTTACACTGCTCTAGGGAAGCTCCTGCCAGTCCTGTAGCAAGTACTAGAACAGATAGTATAATAGTAGCTCTTGTGCAAAGGATGTGAATTAGGCCTGCAAGAGTGAGAGGATAACCACCAGGGGAAAGATCATCCTTCTTTTGGGATTGGAGGAAGAGTGGAGGTCCTGGAGATTTTCAGTTTTGTGGGTCCTAAAATGGACAAAGTGTGAGGAGAGATGTTGGGTTGGGGTTGAGTAGAGGGACCCCCTCTGGCTTGGTGTCAACAGATTTTTGGGTAAAGTCTTAGGTGTTAGTTTTACCAAGGATAAGTGATACCAAGGGGCCTTTCTTAGTACTTTTACTGCCATGGGGCTGGCGAGAAGTACTGTATAAGGCCCTTCCCAACGTGATGAGAGAGGCTTTGGGATTCAGGCTTTAATATACACTTGCTGTCCCAGGCTCAGTTTAAAGTCTGAGGGGGAGGTGGGGAAAGGATGAGGTGATAGAATGTTGGCCTGTTCCCTAACAAGATCCCTGATGAGTGAAAGAGTAGGGAGATACCGGCCTAAAGGCGATGAGCTGGAAGGGAGAGGTGTGAGAGTGAAGGGTCTACCATACATAAGTTCAAGGGGGCTGAGGCCTGTGTGCTTGCGGGGGGCAGCCTGTAGGTGAGTGAGTGACTGGTGGGGAGGCCAAAATGAGGGATGATATCTGAGGTGGGAGCATGTGTTACTGCTGTAGCATCCTCTGAAGTGCAGGGAAAAGCCCCAACCTGAAAAGATTGGGGAAGATAGCATCTACTTTTGTTGGGAGAGTAATATAAGGGCTGAGGAAAATGTAGTAGGGGTTTATGGACTATATGAACTGAATTATGGAAATCCGAAAGGAATTGCTCAGCTTGTATAGTAGGAAGGACATAGCAACCAGAGAGAGTATACCAGTTGTCCTTTCTCTGTGCCCTCAACTGTTGGAGGTGTTGTATTTCTTGGAGTGTGTATTGGGATAAGGGCATAGGGGCCATGAGAAGGACCTGGGCGGGAGAGTAAGAGTGGGGGCCTGGTGACTGAGCAGCCTGTTTTGCAGTTAGATCCACCAGTTTGTTTCCCTGGGCTATGGGGTTGTTGGAGGTTTGGTGTCCTCTGCAGTGTATAACCCCAACCTCCTTTGGGAGTTGTACAGCCTCAATAGCTTGTGTTAGATTTACTGAGGGATAACCTGCCTGGGGGGCAGGCATGGAGGTGGCGCTCCCATCTATGAACCATGTAATGGTTTGTGGGGAGATGTGTGGAAAGGGACTGAGAAAGAGGTCTAAACCCTCCATGCAATTGTATTCTAAGTGTCATGAGTGTTTTGGGATGAGAGTGGCTGGATTTTAATGGAGGGCAAAGTTTAAAGGAGAACTGGGAGTTTTCAATGAAAGTAAGGTGAATAAGTTGTAGGCGGGAAAGGGAGAGAATTGACTTGGCCTCATGGCTGAGAAGGTCTTGACTGTTGTGTAAAAGTTAGTTTAGAGCTTTCTTATGCTAAAATGGCAGCTGCCGCCAAGGCCCATAAGCTGGGGCCCATTCTCGAGATGTGGCATCTAGTTGTTTAGAGAGGTATGCAACAGGGGAGAAAATATCTCCTGCCTTTTGTCCCAAAACCCTGACTGTCAATCTTTGGGTTTTGGTGATGTCAGGATAAAAGGATGAGATAGGTTTGAGAGAGATCCAGCTGGGACTGTGAGGAGAGCAGCTTTTAATCGCTAGAAGGGAGAATGAATGAGCTTTGTGGGATGTAAAGGAATGGTAGGATCCCCTTTGACTGCCCCATAGAGTGGCTTTGCTAGCACGCCAAAGTTAGGAATCCATAGGCGAAGATGCCCTGCAAGCCCCAAGAAAGAATGGATTTCACCCTTTGCGGTAGGAGTAGGGAGTTCAGAAATTAGACTCTTGAACTGAAGGAGAAGAAATTTGGGCCTTGTTGGGGGACACTCGATATCCTCTGCAGGCCAGGAAACTAAGGAAAGCAACAGTGTGGGCCTGTGAATCCTCATAGGAGGGGCTACAAAGGAGGAGGTCATCCACATATTGTATTAAAGTGCTAGAGTTTAGAGGGAAGTTTAGATAAGTCTTGAGCTAAGGCCTGGCCAGAAAAGTGGGGGCTGTCCCAAAACCGCTGAGGTAGTACTGCCCAAGTTGTTTGTTGCGAATGGCGCGTGTCAGGATTAGTCCTGTACGAAACGGTATAAGCTGTTGGGCTTTATAACTAGAAGGATGGGTGTATTGAAAGGTGAGTGGGTAGGCCGTAAGAGATGAGAAGAAAGGAGTTTGTGTACAATGGGTTTTAAGCCTATTAGGGGTTTGTTAGTGATGGGGTACTGTGGGACATTAGGGAATAAAGAGGGGTTCTGCAATTTAATAAGGATAGGAGAGTGGTGCATAGCAATGGAGGTGTTGGGTGTCTCTGGCGGCCGCACAGGACCCCAACAGGTTTTTCTTTTCCCTAGAGGGTTGGGGCCAAAGGGAATGCCCTTTTCTCCCCCCCAGGACATGGGGCAAAAAGAGATTCCAAGAGATGGGTGTGCACACTGCTGCTCTCCCAGATAGGGAACAAACACATACACACGCAGTGGGGGTTCTATCAGGCAGTTCCATTTATTGTAACACAAAAGATCATATTTATATGCTTAGCAGGTGAGGATTTCCAAGCTTAGGCCAATCCTTGGAAAGGCCAAATGTGCACGTGCCTTGACTCTCTATGCTTAGCCCTCCCCCTTAACTTCCCTTGGGTGCCACCTTTTATCCGTTTAGGCCATCTGTTCTTTTTGCTTAGAAAAAGGGCGTGGTCCCATATGGAGGGAGAAGACGTTTCCCCTACTAGGGATTAAACTTGTCTGGGGGGGAGGGGAAGATGGAAGCCCTAGGGGTCAGGTCTGGGTGCAGCCTGTTATCAGTGTATTGTAGCTGGAGTTAAAGTGTTTAGGGTAAGAGTACCTTTGAATTTGAAAAGAATGTCCCGGCTGCTTCTGTCCTGAAGACAGAGCAACCCCAGCACGCTGGAATAAAAAAACCCCTTGCTTGATTGCAGCGATCTCTGTCTTCTGGTCTTTGCGAGATGAGCCTTCCCAACAATTTCCTCAAAGATATCCCGGATTTAAAACCTCTCAAGGTTGAGATTCAAAAGTACGGCCATGTTGGATGCTCTGCCCGTTGAATGAAGAAAATCCGCCAGCATCGCCTGAGCCCCAATCCCGAGAAGGGCTCCGCTTCCCCCAGGGAGAGAAACAAACACCCCCCGCTGCCGGCCCATGAGGATATTGCCGTGAAAGGCTAAGCAGCTGCAGCAGGAACCGGACCCGGCACCGGAGTGGTGGTGGAGACGGCAGCAGCAGCAGCAGTGGTACCGCCTCCTCACCCGGCAGTGGCAGCAGCCACGGCAGCAGAAGTGGCCCCTCCTCACCCGAACATCAGGGCTCTCCAGACCCAGGTACCCCAACAATATCTCCTCAAGGCAAAGCCCCAGGAACCCAAGGACTGCATTTGCACACCATTCCACCCAAATCCTCCTCAGGACCTGACCTGATTGAAGGATATTTACCAGCCAACTGCTCCCACCAACTCGCCCTAAGAGAGCCGGTCTGCCTGCTGTGTTCATCAGACTGCCCAGTGGAACAGAAGATGTTCTGCTCATATTATCTGATCTGTGGACAGTGAAACCCCCTGCCACACTGAATAAACATCAAAGAAAAGATACCAGAAATATGAAAAATCAAGAATGTACACCACCCAAAGATAATAAATCTCAAGCTCTATATCCTATAGAACAAGAAGCCCTTGAAATGACTGACAAGGAATTTTGAGTGATAATTCTAAGGAAATTGAATGAGATACAAGAAAATTCAGCTAGACATCATGATGACACGAGGAAAAGTATACAGGACCTGAAAGAGGAAATGTACAAGGAAATCAATGCCCTGAAAAAAAATGTAGCAGAACTTGCCGAACTGAAGAAGTTATTCAGCGAAATAAAATACACAACGGAGAGTTTAACCAGCAGGCTTGTCGAAGTTGAAGAGAGAACCTCTGAACTTGAAGATGGGCTGTTTGAAATAACACAAGCAGACAAAAAAAAAAGAAAAGAAAAAAGAATCAAAGGCATTGAAGAAAATCTGAGAGAGATATCAGACAACCTTAAGCACTCAAATATCCGAGTCATGGGTATTCCAGAAGGGGAGGAAAAAGGAGATTGCATTGAAAACATATTCAACAAAATAGTGGCGGAAAACATCCCAGGTATAGGAAAACTCACAGATCTTCAGATCCAGGAAGCTCAACGATCTCCAAATGTATTCAACCCAAAAAGGCCTTTTCCAAGACATGTTATAGTCAAAATGGCAAACCTCAAAGACAAAGAGAGAACCTTAAAAGCGGCAATAGAGAAGCGTCCAATCACCTATAAGGCAGCCCCAATCAGACTAACATCAGACTTTTCATCACAAACCCTAAAAGCCAGAAAGGAATGGGATGATATATTCAAAATACTAAAAGACAGAGATTGTCAGCCAAGAATATTCTACCCTGCAAGGCTATCCTTCCAAAATGAAGGGCAAATAGTATATTTCTCAGACAAACAAAAACTGTGGGAGTTCACCACCACATGGCCACCCTTACAAGAAATTCTCAAGGGAGTACTGGGTTTGGTTCCTGAAAAATAACTACCACTGCCATAAAAACCAAGAAAAATCTAAAGCAACTAGTATAATAAAAATGGCATTCATGAAGAGAAAACAAACAAACAAAAAGGCTATCTACAACCTAAGGAACCAACAAACACAGAAAACAAACAGTAAATCAGAAAGCAAGGAACAAAAGACACCTCAGACAACCAAACAACAATCAATAAAATGCTAGGAATAAATCAACACTGTTCAATAACAACTCTTAATGTAAAAGGCTTAAATTCCCCAATCAAAAGACACAGACAGGCTGACTGGATTAAAAAGGAGGACCCAACTATATGCTGCCTTCAAGAGACCCACCTCACCCATAAAGATTCACATAGACTAAGAGGGAAAGGATGGAAAAAGATTTACCATGCAAACAGAAAAGGAAAACGAGCTGTAGTAGCTATTCTTATATCTCACAAAGTAGACTTTAAACCAAAAACCATAGAAAGAGACAATGAGGGACACTACATAATGATAAAGGTACTGATCCAATGCACCCACTGTTGGAGCAGCCAGATTTATAAAACAAACTCTATTAGACCTAAAGAAGGAAACAGACAGATCATCTTGGCAAAGAATCAGTAGAGAAACACAAGATCTAAACAATACTGTAGACAAATTGGAATTGGCAGATATCTAAGAACATTCCATCCAACAACCTCAGAATATTCATTCTTCTCACCAGCACATGGATCATTCTCCAGGATAGATCACATATTAGGTCACAAATCAAGTCTCAAAAAATTTAAAAAAATGGAATTATCCCATGTATTTTCTCAGACCATAATGGATTAAAACTAGAAATTAATAAGAAACGAAATCCTGGAAACTATATAAACACATGTAAATTAAACAGCATTCTACTTAATGACATATGGGTCCAAGAAGAAATCAAGCAGAAAATCCAAAAATTTACTGAAACTAATGAAAATAATGATACATCATACCAAAACCTGTGGGATACTGCAAAAGCAGTAATAAGGGGGAAATTTATTGCAATTAATGCTCACCTCAGAAGAATGGAAAGATGGCAAGTGAACAACTTAATGCTTGACCTTAAAGATCTAGAAAAACAAGAACAATCCAAACCTAAAGTTAGCAGACGGAAAGGAATCATTAAGATCAGAGCAGAACTTAATGAAATTAAAACCCAAAAAACAATACAAAAGATCAATGAATCAAAAGGTTGGTTTTTTGAAAAGATAAATGAAATTGACAAACCAATAGCCTGGCTAAAAGAAATAAGAAGAGAGAAGATTCAAATAACAAAAATTATAAATGAAAAAGGTGATGTTACAACTGATTCATCTGAAATACAAGGAATCATTGGAGACTACTATAAACAGCTATACGTCAACAAGTTTGAAAATCTGGAGGAGGAAACGGATAAATTTCTGGACACACACAAGCTCCTAAAACTGAGCAATGAAGATGAAGAAAATCTGAACAGACCAATAACAATAAAGGAGATTGACGCTGTTATCAGAAAGCTCCCAACAAAGAAAAGCCCAGGACCAGATGGATTCACAGCAGAATTTTACCAAACATTCAAAGAGGAATTGACAGCAATACTTTACAAACTATTCCAAAAGATTGAAACAGACGCAAATCTCCCAAACTCATTCTATGAAGCAAACATCATCCTGATACCAAAACCAGGTAAAGATATAACCAAAAAAGAAAACTACAGGCCGATATCCTTGATGAGTATAGATGCAAAAATCCTTAATAAAATACTAGCAAACAGAATAACAGCAACACATACATAAAATTATTCACCACGATCAAGTGGGATTCATCCCAGGGATGCAAGGTTGGTTCAACATATGCATATCAATAAATGTGATACACCATATCAATGAAATCAAACACAAGGACCATATGATCCTATAGATGCTGAAAAAGCATTTGATAAAATTCAACACTCATTCATGACAAAGACCCTCTATAAGTTAGGTATAGAGGGAAAGTATCTCAACATAATTAACGCCATATATGATAAACCCACTGCCAATATCATCCTGAATGGGGAAAAGCTGAAAGCTTTCCCTGTACAAACAGGAAGTAGACAAGGATGCCCACTCTCACCACTCCTATTCAACATAGTGTTGGAAGTACTAGCCAGAGCAATCAGAGAAGAGAAGGAAATAAATGGCATCCAGATTGGAAAAGATGATGTCAAACTGTCCCTGTTTGCAGATGACATGATTCTATATATTGAACAGCCTAAAGCCTCTACAAAAAACCTCTTGGAGTTGATAAATGATTTCAGCACAGTAGCAGGATACAAAATCAACACACAAAAATCAGTAGCATTTCTATTCTCCAATAGTGAACATGCAGAAAGAGACATCAAGAAAGCTTGCCCATTTACAATAGCCACCAAAAAAATAAAATACTTAGGAATTGAGTTAACCAAGGATGTGAAAAATCTCTATAATGTGATTTTTAACCACTGCTGAGAGATTAGAGAGGATACAAGAAGATGGAAAGATATCCCATGCTCTTGGATTGGAAGAATCAATATAGTGAAAATGTCCATACTACCCAAAGTGATATACAAATTCAATGCAATCCCTATCAAAATTCCAAAGACATTTTTCTCAGAAATGGAAAGAACTATCCAGACATTTATATGGAATAGCAAAAGACCACACATAGCCAAAGCAACACTGAGCAAAAAAAAATAAAGCTGGAGGCATAACGCTACCTGACTTTAAACTATACTACAAAGCTCTAATAACCAAAACAGTATGGTACTGGCATAAAAACAGACACACTGATCAATGGAATAGAATAGAGATTCCAGAAATCAAGCCACACACCTACAGCCATCTGATCTTTGACAAAGGCACCAAGCCTATACACTGGGGAAGAGACTGCCTCTTTAGAAAATGGTGCTGGGAGAACTGGATATCAATATGCAGGAGAATGAAACTAGACCCATACCTTTCACCATACACTAAACTCAACTCAAAATGGATTAAAGAATTAAATATACACCCTGAAACAATAAATCTTCTTACAGAAAACATAGGAGAGACACTTCAGGAAATAGGACTGGACACAGACTTCATGAATACGACCCAAATCACGGGCAACGAAAGGAAAAATAATCAAGTTGGATTATATGAAACTAAAGAGCTTTTGCACAGTAAAAGAAACAATTACCAGAGTTAAAAGACAACCAACAGAGTGGGAGAAAATATTTGCAAAATATACATCTGACAAAGGTTTAATATCTAGAATATGCAAGGAACTCAAACAACTTTAGAAGAAAAAAACAAGCAACCCAATTAAAAAGTGGGCAAAAGAGCTAAGTAGGCATTTCTCTAAGGAAGATATACAAATCACCAACATACATATGAAAAAATGTTCAACATCACTCAACATCCTGGAAACGCAAATCAAAAGTGCACTGAGATACCATCTCACCCCAGTTAGGTTGGCTAAATTCCTAAAGACTCTGAACGATAAATGCTGGTGAGGTTGCAGAGAAAAACGAATTCTCATACATTGTTGGTGGGACTGCAAAATGGTGCAGCCTCTGTGGAAAATGGTATGGAGGTTCCTCAAACAATTGCAGATAGATCTGCCATATGACCCAGCTATCCCACTGCTGGGAATATACCCAGGGGAATGGAAATCATCAAGTGGAAGGTATACCTGTTCCCAAATGTTCATCGCAGCACTCTTTACAATAGCCAAGAGTTGGAACCAGCCCAAATGTCCATCATCGGATGAGTGGATATGGAAAAGCTGGTATATCTACACAATGGAATACTACTCAGCTATAAAAACGAATGAAATACTGCCATTTGCAACAACATGGATGGACCTTGAGAGAATTATATTAAGTGAAACAAGTCAGGCACAGAAAGAGAAATACCATATGTTCTCACTTATTGGTGGGAACTAAAAATAAATAAATCAATTTACACACACACACCAAAAACAGGGGGGTGGGGTGGGAAGAAGACACAACAACTACAATTCCTTGAAGTTGATACGACAAGCAAACAGAAAGGACATTGTTGGGTGGGAGGGGGGAGACGGAGGAGGGAGGGGGGTTTTGGTAATGGGCCACAATAATCAACCACATTGTATATCGACAAAATAAAATTAAGGAAAAAAAAAAAGGAAAAGAATGTTCCATCCCAGAAAGGGGGCTGGGCATTGAGTCATTTTTAAGAATTTGTGTGTGAATTGGCTATGATGTAGGGTGTAGGAAAGGGGATGAGTGATCCCTGTGTGGTATTCTGATCCCGTGACCCCTTCTATTGTGATATAGGACTTGGTTGTTGGTCCTGCATACTCAGGAAGGGTAGAGAAAATGGCCCCTGTATCAATGACAAAAGAGATTGTAAGACTGGCCCGAAAGCGTGAATCTTACTTGTTGGGAAGGCTCATCTCGCAAAGACCAGGAGACAGAGATCGCTGCAATCAAGCAAGAGGTTTTTTTATTTCAGCATGCTGGGGTCGCTCCATCTTCAGGACAGAAGTGGCCCCGAGCCCTTAACACAGGTGCTTTTAATACAGTTTTTAGACAGAACTCTGGGGTCTGTAGATACAATGTAATTTCCAATTGACCACTAGGTATCTGGCCACTCCCTGGCTTACCTTGGCAACGAAGGCGGGTCCATTTTCAGACCCGATTACCTTGGGTACCCCGAAGCGTGGGAAGATTTCATCCAGGATTTTCTTGACCACGGCGGTAGCAGTTTCCTGCTTTGTTGGGAATGCTTCTACCCATCCAGAGAAGGTGTCTACAAAAACTAGGAGATACTTGTAACCATATTTACCTGGCTTGATCTCTGTAAAATCTACTTCCCAATACATCCCTGGTCTGTCACCCCTGAGTCTCTTGCCAAGTCCTACAGTATTTTTACAAACATTTACTTTTTGACACGGTACACAATTTTTAACTATTTGTTCTGCCAATTGTCTTAGCCTTATGATGTGATATTTCATTTTTAGGGCAGTCTGGACTAATTTGTTAACTCCCAGATGAGTCCATTGGTGCATTTGTTTGATCATGGTGTGGGCTTGATCTTGTGGCAAGATAGGCTTCCCTGACGCTGCATGCCAGCGCCCTTTTTCCTGATCCAAGTAGTTATTAGAGTCCCTTGAGATCACTGCTACATCCTCAGCAGAGTATTTAAACTTGGGCTTTTCTAGCTCAGGGACGTTAACTAACAGAATAGACGAGGACCTGTGGGCTGCCGCCCTTGCCTCAGAATCGGCCAAGTTGTTTCCCCTGGCAATGGGGGAAACCAGAAAGGGGTTTCTGGTGGCCTAGGTAGTGTATAATACTCACTTTTAGTGGTCAGTGAAGGGCCTCCAGCAGGGGTACGATCTCTGTCTTGTTTTTGATTTCTTTTCCTCCAGAGGTTAGCAGGCCCCGCTGTTGATAGATGGCATCGTGCACATGGGCAGTAGCAAAGGCATACCTGCTGTCCATATAGATGTTGATTTTCTTGCCCTCTCCTAGTTCAAGGGCTTTTGCGAGGGCAATGAGTTCTGCCTTCTGAGTGGACGTTCCTGCAGGTAAGGTCTGTGCCCATATCAGGTTCTGGCCATCTACTATAGCGGCCCCTGCCTTCCAAACTCCTTCCTGCAGGAAACTGCTGCCGTCAGTGAACCAGGTGGCTTCAGCGTTCATCAGAGGCTGATCTGACAAGTCTTTCTGCCATCCATGTGCCTCTAGAAGCACTTGCTGGCAGTCGTGGATAGGAGGGTCAAGGTCTGGGTCTGGGAGCACTGTGGTTGGATTTAAGCTCACCAGGGGAGTGAAAGTAACTCGGTCTGAATTCAGTAACAGAGTCTGATAGTGAGTCATGAGAGCATTTGTGAGCCAGCAGTCGGGGCGGTGGCGGACAATGCTTTCTAAAGCATGAGGTGCCGAGATTACCAATCCCATAGTTAACTTGTCAGCATCTTTTACCAGACCTGCTACTGCCGCTATGATCCTTAGACAAGCTGGCCACCCCAAGGCTACTGGGTGTAGATTTTTAGACAGATATGCTACAGGCCTTTTCTAGGGGCCCAGTTTTTGAGTTAGGACCCCCTTTTCAACCCTCTTATTTTCTGCCACATACAAGTGGAAGGGCTTGGTTATGTCGGGGAGCCCTAGGGCCAGAGCGGACATCAAGGCCGTCTTGATGTTGGCAAAAGCCTGTAGCTCCTCTTTTCCCCCCTTGAAGGGCTGACTGTTATAAGTGAGGGGATATAACGGGGCTGCCATCTCAGCAAAACCAAGTATCCATAGGTGGCAGAACCCGGCAGTACCTAAAAATTCCCTGACTTGTCTTGGATTAGCGGGTGGCGGAATGTGAAACAATGTCTTTTTCCTGGCCTCAGACAACCATCTTTTCCCATCTTGAAGAAGGCACCCCAGGTAACTGACCTGTCGCTTGCAGATCTGAGCCTTTTTGGCAGAGGCTCGATAGCCCAGTTCTCCCAACTCTGAGAGGAGACACTTTGTCCCTTCCAGACACAGTTCTTCGTCGGCTGCTGCCAGGAGGAGGTCATCTACATACTGTAACAGAGTTAGCTGGGGGTTAGAGGCCTGGAACATAGCCAAGTCTTGGTGGAGGGCCTCATCAAAGATGGTGAGTGAGTTTTTGTATCCTTGAGGCAGGCGGGTCCACATGAGTTGCCCTGCTAGGCCAGTCTCTGGATCTTTCCACTTGAAGGCAAAATTATCTTGACTTTTTACAGCCAGCGGTAAACAGGAGAAGGCATCTTTGAGGTCCAGTACTGAGTACCAGGTCCTGTCTGGGAGTAGAGAGCTTAAAAAATTATAGGGGTTAGGAGCTGTGGCATGGAGGTTGGCCACCTGCTTGTTTTCCTCTCGGAGGTCTTGGACCAGTCAGTAGTCATTAGTCCCAGGTTTTCGGACCGGTAGCAAGGGCGTGTTCCAGGCTGATTGGCACTTCCGTAGGATCCCCAGCTTCAGCAAATGGGCAATGTGGGGTCGGATGCCTTCGTGTGCCTCTCGGGACATTGGGTATTGTCAGACAGCTATAGGACTGGCCTGAGCCTTCAGCTCTACGTGGATGGGGGGCTGGTTCTTAGCCTTCCCTATCCCTGCAGTTTCTGCCCATGCCTGGGGGTAGTTTTCTAACCACCAGTCCATCTGTCTGGTCTCCCGCCTTTGTTTTTCAAACAATTGGTATTCATCTTCCAACCTGAGTTAGTACCTGGAGAGGCTTTCCTTGTCAATTTAACACCCGAGGTACCTCAGGGTCACAATGAATTTGAGCACCCATTTTGGTGAGGAGGTCTCTTCCCAGTAGTGGGTAGGGGCACTCAGGAATGACAATGAACGAGTGGGATACCCAGCCCATGTCTAGGTCCACCGTTCTTTGGATAGTCCATGAGTACTGCTTATTCCCTGTAGCCCCTTATACCCACGATTTCTTTTTGAGAAGGGGTCCATCTGCCTGTTGCAGCACTGAATGTTCACCTCCAGTATCTACCATGAACTGAATAGACTTCCCCTCCACTGGTAGGGTTACCCTGGGTTTGGGGAGGGGGTCCGAACCCCATCCCCTCTAATCACTGTCTTCCTGCAGGGCCAAGACCTTGGGGGCCTGAGGCTATTTCTTTTTCTTGGAGCATTCTCGAGACCATTGTCTTTTCTCCTTGCAGTATGCACATTGATCCTTTGCTAGGGGTTCCTTCCTGTTGCCCGGTACGGTCTTACTAGGTTCCCTAGTTTCCCTGACTACAGTAGCCAGAATTCTGTGAAGATTTCTTTCTTGGCGCTTTTCTCTCTTTATTTCTTTAGCCTCCTGCTCTTTCTGCTTTCTCTCTTCATTTTCTTCTTCTGACTCTCTATTATGATAAACCTTTTCAGCCACCTGCACTAATTCCCTTAACGACTTATCTTGTAACCCTTCAAGCTTCTGCAGTTTCTTCCCGATGTCTCTACTAGACTGGTCAATAAAAGCGACTGTCACCGTAGCCTTGTGCTCCTCACTACTAGGATCCTACGGGGTAAACTGATGGAATGCCTCCATGAGTCTCTCCAAAAATGCTGACGGAGACTCATTGGACCCCTGGATCACCTCTCTTACCTTAGTCAAATTGGTGGGGCATTTTGCTGCCCCTCGGAGACCTGCCATTAGAGCCTGGCGATAGACCTTCAGGTGCTCCCTACCTTCTGCCGAGTTAAAATCCCAGTTAGGTCTGGTCAACCGGAATCCTGCATCTATGACATCAGGGAGGAGGGTAGGTTGCCCATCAGCTCCTGGAATGTTCTTTTGAGCCTCCAGGAGGATCCGTTATTTCTCCTCAGTGATGAACAGGATCTGGAGGAGCTGCTGGCAGTCATCCCAGGTGGGCTGATGAGTAAAGAGAAGGGATTCTACAAGGTTAGTGAGACCCTGGGGGTTTTCAGAGAAAGGGGGTTTCTGAGATTTCCAATTGTAAAGATCGGAAGAGGAGAAAGGCCAGTACTGTAAGGGCTGGTTGCCCTCTTCATTAGGAGGGCCATTAGCCCACAGGGGGAAGATAGGAATTGCCTCTGAAGTGGCCACTCGTTTACTCTGTGTCCCTTGAGCAGGCCCTCTCTCGGGTCCTTGTGGCTCCTCTGGCAGAGCTGACGGGTGGACTGCCTGTGGTCAGAGAGAAGGGGAAAGGGAGGGGGAGGGTCTAGAAGAAGCAAGTCTGAATCAGTGGAGGGTAGGACTTCTGGATTCTTTTCCATCCCTTGAAGAGCAAACACAGCCGATGGACCTGCAAGGGGAACAAAGGGACGGACCCAAGGAGGAGGGTACGTGACCAGATCTTCCCAGACAATGATATAAGGAACCTGGTCTGGGTGACTTTTAGAATTGAGACCAAAAATTTTTCTCTTTACTGCCATGATCAGCGGCGGAGAGAAAGAGCCTTCGGTGGGCCACCCGTGTTGGAAAGTCAGCCACTCCGAAGAACAGAGTGTTACCCATTTATCCTTTTAAACCTGTACAGACAGATTATGAGCTCTGGCCTTCACGTCAGTCTAGTATTTCAGAGTCAGATTTAAAGGGGTTGAAACAGTCTGCCCCATGTCACCCCAGAAAGTTATCAGTCCCAACACACACACAACCAGAAAAACAAAAGCGAAAACACTGACACGCCCCTGCCACGGGCGCCACAACCTAATTATCAGAGAACTCGGGAGGGTCTCCTTCCTAGAGATCTCCTGTGGAGCCGAACCTGTTCATCTCCAACAGAGGAATATGGAGCGCCCTCCAGGATTCCTGTGGCCATGACATGCTGGTACGTATACCTGCCGCTATGACCACTACAGATGGTGACTCCATCTCAGAGCCTCTGAAAAACTGAAACCAGACTGATGACTCCATCCCGGAGCCACCGAAAAGCCGAAACCAGACCAATGACTCCGTCCCGGAGCCACCGAAAAGCTGAAACCAGATTACAGTAGACAACAAAGACACAAAGACAGACACAGCAGACAGACAGACAACTGTGGTACCTGCTTGAGCGATCCTCCATTCTCTAGTCTCTGGTCCCAGAGAGAGCCACTTCCTGGCCAACGCACCAAAATGTAAGACTGGCCCAAGAGCATGAATCTTACTTGTTGGGAAGGCTCATCTCGCAAAGACCAGGAGACAGAGATCACTGCAATCAAGCACGAGGTTTTTTTACTCCAGCATGCTGGGGTTGCTCCGTCTTCAGGACAGAAGTGGCCCCGAGCCCTTAACACAGGTGCTTTTAATACAGTTTTTAGACAGACTTTGGCAACAGGGTAAGTTGTACATAGCTCATTGGTCATCTGAGGTGATCTTTAAATTCATTGGTAGCTTTTTGGCAGTTTGGCACACTAACAAGGAACAGTGTATTGCTTAATCGTCTTCCCCTCTAGGTCAGACCCGGTGGCCCCTAGATAAGGAACTGGTCAGTCCTTCCTGGAACTGGGTGTACTTTCAGTGGTTACTCCCTTCCTGGAATCTACCATGCCTGGGCCCACCTTGACTATGCTTATCCTCTAAATTGACCCCTTAGAAGCTGCCTTACTTAAAATGGCTGATGTACTGAAAATGGCACTAATTATGTTCCCCATCACAAGCAGGCAGTAGTACAGAAGCAAATCACATATGTTAGAGTAATAAAATTTCTTTTACAAGATAGGCTTACCTGCTACAAAGTGAGTTACCATGGGCTCACGTGTGGTGATCTCTGTGGGGGCCTTGGGCCCTGGGCATCTTCAGTCCTCCTCCTGGGCAAAGCCGAGAACCTCTGGTAGGGATGGCCGTGAAGCCAAAGGCTGTAGGTTCGGGACTGTGCCACTCTCTCTCTGGTGAGTGGCACAGTCAATCCCCCAGTGACCTAGCCATTTGCAGTGAGGACAGATTATGACAGGCCCATGCTGAGTGCCCCAGATGACTGCATTTGAAGCAGTTCCCAGGTAGCTTGTCCCTTGAGGCAGCCAGCTTTGGAGTATGTGATCCTTGGATGGCATTACCAAGGAGCTGGTATTTGGCCTGGTCTCTTTTATAGTTTTTTCAAATATCAGGGGCTGATTGGGTAATGAAATGAGAGTGTAAGAGGGCCATGCCTGCGGGGGAGTTTGAGTCTATATGTGTGTAGTCACATAAAGACTCAGAGAGGTGGGTTAGGAACTCACTGGGATTTTCAGTGGGTCTCTGTGTGATCTCTCTTAGCTTGTCATAATTGACTGACTTGTGAGTAGCCTTTTGGAGGCCATGAAGTAGGTGTGTGATCATATTATCCTGGAGATCCCAATCCCTGTGGTGAGCCTGGTAGTCTCAATTTGAGTCCATGCAAGGAACAGCAACAGCTCCCACAGGCTGCCTATTATTTTGAGCATGTACCTAAGCCACCATCCAGACCTGCTCCCTGTACATGGACTTGGACAATTCCTTCCATCCCAGCCACTTCACGGAAGGGTTATAAAAAGCTGGAGTTGAGGCAGGGTTGTTACCTGACAAAGTGGGAGAAGCAGAGGAGTTGGGCTGAGGATAAGCATCTCGAGGCCAGGTAGAGGGGAGAAAGAGAAATGTGGAGGGCTGATGGATCAGAAGATTGATCAGAGTCTGGAAGGAGAGGTTGAGCAGGAGCTAGGAGAATTTGAGACACAGGACAGTTTTGACAGAGAGAACACGTTCAGAGATAGGAAAAGTCCTGAACAGGGACTCTCTATAGCTTTTGCTGTTTTGGTGAGTGTCTAAATTGAGTGCCATCTTGTGGCCACTGGGATCCATTGTAACGAGGCGTTTGAGTTTTAATGTCTCTCCAGAGGCCAAGAAATTGGCCAGGAGATGGCCCAAGGGCATAGAGTGTGGAGGTTTGGATTGTGAGGATCCCATTTAGAGGGTGAGAAAGGGAAGTCAGTCCTGGTAGAAGAAGCGTGTCAACAAAGAGCGTCCTCTCTGTTGCCCACCTTCTTTTTGAGACAAAAAAAAAAAAAGCCAACCAACCAGCTAATGAAGCATCCTTCCATAGCTGGGTGGCATGGGAAGAGTTCCCTTGGCCAGGCACCTGGGCTTCATAGAGACCTGAGTCGTAGAGAAAGTAGTCGGGGGAACCATTGAAGTAGGCAGGACAGACCCACTGACTCACCCTGAATTGAGGCAGATGTTGGATGTGTTGGTCTGAAACGGCAAAAGGAGAGAGAGTCCCTAGTGTACCTAGTTTCAGCAGGTCCAGGAAGGGCGGCCAAGGGCCAATCACCCCCAGAGAGAGGGGATCATCCACAACGTCGGCCAAAACCCTTCCTGGGTCTTGGCACCATAATGAAAGAAAGTGAGCCAAGACGCCAGGTACCGTTCAAGCTTTATTAAAGAAAGAAATCTGCTGGGCTGTTCTCAGAGTGGCACAGGGCCCATGGCTGCCCTGAAAATGGTGAACAGCCCCAACAATGGGTTTGCGAGAGTTTATATTAGCTTTTGGGCACGAAATGTACGGGGGAGGAGGGACCATTAGGTTGATATAACTGGGTGGAGAACTGCACCGATGCAGAAGCTGGAAACTTATTTCTATGTCAGGAGGCTTCTTCTAAAGGGAAAGGGAAAGGGGAGGGGAGGAGGTGGATGGTGCCATTTTGTACTTGGGCTTGTCTAAAGTGGCGCTGGTTATGTTGCAGATCTATTAAAAACTTCACATTCTCCTTGTTTAACAGATTTAAAAAGAGCATCACAGAAAATGGCTTACATAGTACTTTTACTAAGGGATACTGAGAATCAATTGCTAAGGAGTATAATATGACCCCTTGGCATTGGAAAATACTTGGAAAAACTGTTTTAACTCCTGCTCAGTATACTGTATGGCTTCAAGAATATCGGGAAGGCTTACATGCTATTTCACTCGAAAATTTACGAGATGAGGTTCAAATTAGCATGGACATGTTACTCGATCAAACAGCTAGAGCAGCCATAAAGGCTTGGGACAAAATTCCTGAAACAAAATCCAAACTTCAATCTCTTGCTTCCCTTGAAGTGCCTTTGATACAAAGATTAGATAAGACTCAGCCACTGTTGACATTATCTGTTGAACAAAAATTAATTACAGACTCGGGGGCACGATTGCTAAAGAGGATTGGACTCCATTATAGAAAGTAACTTCTTCACCAGTTATACTTACTGGATTAGGTGGGTTCCAAATCCCTTATCAAAGTAAAGATCCTTTGTTGTGTACTGGCCCTGAGGGACAAACTGCCTCCCTTATGCCTTATGTTCCAGGTCTATCTCAAACCCTATGGGTCTGAGACCTCCCTGCTCAATGGGATATTTATATTGGGACATCTCCTTCAAAATTTATCATGATGGCCACGGCTACAGTCCCACCATCCAAATTACAATGGACCCCTGGTCCTCCAGTTTGGGTAGAACAGTGGCCTCTTAGAGGGGAGAAATTAAATCAAGCTACTTTATTTGTTAAACAACAATTACAAATGGGACATCTAAAGCTATCAGTGGTCCCTGGAATACTCCCACTAAATCTTTTGCTAGTGTTAGACAAGGACCCGCTGTGCCTTATATAGATTTTATTAATTGTCTTCAAGATGCTATAACTAGACAAACTGACAATGCTCATGACAATCCAGAATTGCTATCACAAGTTTATTTACATTTAATCAAATAAGTTAATAATGCTGGTTTACAAGTAGCTCCAGATAAAATTCAAATAAAGGAGCCTTGGAAATGCCTTGGTTTTTTAATCACTCAGAGAAGTATATGGCCACAAAGTATATCTCTCCATATTCAGGAGCCTTTTACTCCAAATGACTTACGAAAATTACTTAGCCACATTAACTGGCTCCGCCCTTCTATGAGTGTTCCAAATTATCAATTACAACATTTGTTTAATACCTTAATGGGAGACCCTGATCTGTCCCTGCTCTCCCCTTGTTACTTATCTGAAGAAGCAAAATTAGAATTAAAGCAGATTGAATCCTTTTTACATTCTAGACAATTAACATGTGTTGTTAAATCTCAAGTCATTCGTTGCATTATTTTAAACACCCCATATATTCCCACCAGTTTGCTTTGCCAATTTCTTCCTCAAATAGGAATCATTGAATGGATTTTCTGACTCCATCAACAAAAAAGGAAATTATATACTGAATTGGAACAATGTATTCATTGACTCACTGGAGGAGGACACTGTTATCTAGTGCTTGCTGGGTGTGATCCTGATGTTGTTAATCCTGGTCTTTCTGGGGCTGATTTTTGCACTGCCCTTGAACAATCAGAATCCTTGCAGATGGCTATGATTGATTTTGTTGGTAGTATGCAGTTCTCATTACCCCATGGTGGAGTTTTGCAGGGACTCCGAATGCTGCCCATGCAGTTGGGATCCTGTTTGTCCCCGGTTCCCCTCCCTTGGGCTCTGGCTGTGTTTGTCTATGGTTCTGGCAGATCAGGAAAGGAATCTATAGCATGGCGGGGGCAGGGAATCTGGAGGCATTTTGTTACTATCCATCATAAGTCCACTCAAAGGGCTGAATTGGTGGCTGCCATTGCAGCTTTGCAACATCTTTACAATCAGCCACTTAGTTTAGTAGCTGACTCTGCCTACCTAGTTGGAGCTCTTACAGGTGAATTCAAGATGCATCTATCCATGAGGGAAATGATTTTCTTTTATTTTAAATGTTTGGCCTTTTACAAAAACTTATTCAAAAAAGACATCATTCTTTCTATGTTATTTACATGCATTTTCATTCTGGTCTTCCTGGCCCTTTATCAATTGGAAATGATATGGCTAATCACTTTGTTATGTATAATAATGTTTTACAAAAAGCTATTAATTCTCATCAGTTTTTTCATCAGGGTGCAGGAACTCTGGCTAACATGCATCAGAACTCTTACAGGCAAGCTCAAGATATTTATTGTTCATGCTTTTCTTGGTTGTCAGAGGTTTTCTAAATCTAATTTCCCTGGAGGAATTAATCCTCGAGAAATAACAGGTAATGAAATTTGGCAAGTGGAAGTCACTGTTAGATATTTACATGCTACTGTTGATACTTACTCTGGTCTTATTTTTGCCACCGCCGAAACAGGAGAAACTGGTCAACATGTTAAAAAAAACATTGTCTTTCTGCCTTTGCCACCATAGGGGTTCCAAATCAAATTAAAACAGATAATGGACTGGCATACACCTCCAAAGTCTTTCAAGTATTCTGTGACGACTGGAACATTAAATATGTCACAGGAATCCCATTTATCCCCACTGGCCAGGCAATTGTTGAAAGAACTAATGGCCTTCCTAAATCTCAAATAAGTAAACAAAGAAGGGATAATATAGATGTAGGACTGGCCTCTCATGAACAAGTCTTTAAAGCTCTGTTTACACTAAATTTTTTAAATTGTAACTCTCAAAAATTAATGGCCATGGAGCGACACTTTATACCTACTAAAAAGAGACCTAGGCCCTTGGTTTTATACCGCCACCTGCCAGTGGGACCACAATGGTTGAGATCTGCCAAATTGTTAACACGAGGGAGAGGGTATGTGTCTGTTCTCTCACTCACAGGCCTGCCATGAATTCCTGCTAATAAGGCTGTTAAACTTTATGGGAAACCCCAAACCAGATGAGGAATTGAACCTGATCCTCAAATCTCAACACCTCACCATCACACCTCAATCCATCTCACCAGGGATGGTACACATCAGACCACTAGTGATAAGAATGACAAGTTCCAAATCGACTCGGGGTAAATTAATAAACTTCAACAGTCATATAGCTTTCAACAGCTCAGTAACTCACTTAAGAAACAAAAACTAACCTAAAATCTACCTGTTTAACTAGATGGTCTTAAATTTTCTGGTATCTTAAACAGACTTCTAAATTCTCTCCTAGTCTCATCTATGTATTCTTGACAAAATCCTATAATTCTATGCTATTTTCATAAAAGGAAGAGAGTCTTTTCTGCATCTTCTTGAAAAGTCTTGCATACTTTGCTTTACAATGTAAATTTGTTATTTTGCTTTTCTTAAGGCAGGGTGAGGCCTCACCAATAAGTCTTTTTGAAATAACACAATCTAAACCTGACTGTCCTTTTTACTAGTGAGCTTTTTTTACATCTTGAACAAAACCTGTAAGATCCTTGTTTGTTCTTGTTGTTTATGTCTGCATATATGCATGTGTAACCTGTATGTTATGTCCGTATGTTCGTGTCTGTATGTGCAATCATTTTATGTGCAAGGTACCAAATTGGCTTATGATTAATGTGTACTCATCAAATAAGTATACTTTTCAAGTTCACATGACTTAAATTTTCTAAAGTTTTGATGAATATATTTTCAAAATTTGATTTAAACCTTTCACCTAAATTTGTCTGTAGGTCAATATGTCTCCTTGTTATTTCAGCTCTGCCTCCTGGTCATGCTGGGAGAAACAATATCTTTTAGACAATGCCACATGGAAACGTGGGACCTGAAATGGCTAATGAAATGAAACCTATGCCAAATATCACATAGGCCCTAGTTAACATTAACTGATAAGGGTATAGATGTAATGCACCAAGTTTTTGGCTGGGAAACAATAAATATGTATTTGGTAAATATAGCTAAAACTCAAACTGGGCTTTGTATAATTTGCTCTGGTAAATGGATGCCTATTTACTAACCTGAATGTATAAAAATGTTCTTATAAGCACACATTGGGTGTTTAAAGCTATCTAAAACCTAGCACAGCCTGGGTTTACTAATCAAACAGGATTACTAGAGGTCTTTTCACTTGAATGCTCTTAATACAAAATTGTAAAAGGTTTTCTTTGTCCGTTAAATAGCTGGTTTAAGAAAATTACTTCATGATAAGTTCTTGTGCTCCCTGCCTTTGAAATGCTTTGTCACTTTGGTTTTATTTTTGTAATAATTTGTGATTTTATTCAACTAAATGTTTTAAGCCTTTTTGTTACTTGACAAAGCTTTCCAAAATCATAAGCCCAACCTTTTTGGTTTAGAATAATTTTGAGGAGTTCCAAGGGCCCTGGAGTTTCTCAAAGGACATATAAAAAGTATATCAAAACTAATTGACTTATTTAATAAATTAGACTATATGGGAAAGCATTGTCAGTACTGAAGGTGTTATGGATATGTGTTCCAAAATCTTGTAAGGTTGTTAAATATTTGTGTCTTGATATAAATGCACTGGTCATAATCTTGGTTTAATTATAATTTTAAAATATTATGTTTTCAAATATTTCATTAAAAGACTCTGATAGGTACAGTTTCCTGAAAATCTTTGACTTCATAGCTTTAAACTAAGTTTCCAGAATTCTAATGAAAAAACTGATGGGTTTATGAAATTGTTCACTAAGGTCAAAACAACAAAAGTTAATTGGTAAATTAATTAAAAAGAATTATGAGTTTTTACAATTTCCTTATTTTAAAACACTACTGGTTCTCCTAATGTTTTTCCAAATATAAGAAAACTCTCTTAAGCTATCTATAACTAACAACAGTTTGGTAATATGTCATTTAAAACAGAAGTAAAAGCATTTGTTTTCTCCCTATTTGATCCCCCCCAAATTTAGTAACTTTAAGTATCCTTATGATCATTATTGCAATGTGGCTATTTTTATAAGTTTAATGAAAATTAACTCTCTCTCTTTATGACAGGATATAATTTAAAAATTTGGATATAAGATAGCATGTCTCATTTCCAATTTGCTGATCCCTCTTTTATGTTGCCTAAATTTGGCATCACTGCTGCTTCATCCTGCTGTTCATCTTTCCCCCCAACATAGGACACAGACCACCTGGGAAAGGTCCTTCTCTGCCCAGCTAGCTCAGTAGTTAGAGCATGGAACTCTTAATCCCAGCGATGTCAGACCGATCACTGAAAGAAAGTGAGCCGAGATGCTTCTTTCTATCATCACCCGGGAAAGAGCCTTCCCAACACTGGGAGATTTATACAAAGAAAAGTAAGCCCTTTTCAATCAAGATATTGATCATCAATACTTTTATGAGGAATGCCTTGATCATAAAGGGGGAAATAACATCTTCTCTGCAAAAGCAGTTCTCTAAATTTTCCTGGTCTTAAAGAGGGTTTGTAACTTGGATGAGACATCCTATTCTTAAGCAAAAGACTTGTAATTGATCAAAAATTTGACAAAAGATGAGAGGCTCTGAAAAGCAGTTCTCTAAATTTTCCTGGTCTTAAAGAGGGTGTTTGTAACTTGGATGAGACATCCTATTCTTAAGCAAAAGACTTGTAATTGATCAAAAATTTGACAAAAGACTAGAGGCTCTGAAAACAGTAATGTCCTGGACAGTTTTAACATTAACAAACTCTCTGGACTTGGAATCAACTCTTTTGTGGACCTTTCCAGATTTTCAACAACTGGTAATTGCACCCAATTCACAGCAACTGGATTGATGCCGCTGCAGCCGGCCTGAAAGATGATGACATCATCTGTCCTCACCTGAAGTAAATTAAAAGGACTTGCCATGCTAATGATACCAACTTTCCTTTAAATGCTTCTGTCTTAACTGTGCAAACCTGATGTATAGCTCTTGCTTTTTCTTTTAAATAAATAAACGGGGGGAGTTGTAGAAGATTCATAAAGCCAATGTAACTCACAGGGCCTGGTTTTCCAAAGCCTTGCAGTTTCAAATATTGACCTTGCAAAGAAAAGGAAATTTTCCCCAGGCTATTGAATCTCTGTTGCAAGATAAGAATTATAACACAGCAAGGCTGCTGGTTCTAAGACAGACAAGTTACTAATTGATATGTAAAGTTACTAAAAAGCTGCTAGAGGGAAAAGGAATGTTTGCTAAATCAAGCCTTTGTTAGTGGATCACTTAATTGCCTAACAGAATGTCATCTGACTTGTTTTTACTGAATGTTACCAGCTTCTATTGTAAAACTTGTTAAAACTGTACTTAGCAAAACCCCACCTATGTCTCTTCCTGTAACTTCTTGGTCTGGAGAATAAATGCAGGAAGAGAACCCCAATTCATGGTTAATTTCCCAAATGGAAAAAATGCCTCGTGCTTGAGGAAGTTCTGGGAGATTAACCCCTTTCGGGGGCTTCTCACTGCTCAAAAGAGATGGGCTTTGAGTAATCTTTGGTGGCTCCATCACCCAGGGGCAAAGGGGTGACAAATCCGTGGGAGGCAAAGCAACAATAAACTATGGACTTTGGGTGATGATGATGTGTCAGTGTAGGTTCATCAGTTGTAACAAATGTCCCACTCTGGTAAAGGATGTTGATGATGGGGGAGGCTGTGCTTACGTGAGAACAGGCAGTGTGTGGGAAGTCTCTGTACCTTCTGCTCAATTTTGATGTAAACCTAAAACTGCTCTAAAAAAATCATCTATTAAAAAAGGTGTGTTTTGGTCAGAAGGGAGGTATTAAAGAAGTAACATGGTCCTAGTAGGACACAGTTATTTCTACTGATATGTCAATAAAAGAACTCCCAATGTTGAGGTTTCCCTGACTTTCACCCCCAGAATTTCAGTTAGGGTCAATAACATGTAAACAAATTCATAAACACAGGCTTGTCTTTCAAAGACCTTTAAGGGTATTCTTTCTGTAATCCCAACTTCTAATTTGTCTAATTTGCAATCTTAATTTTTTCAAAAAATGTCCTCCTAGATTCCCTTACCCTCTCTGTCCTTCTCCCATCCCCTTACGTTCTTAACACAACTTAAGTCTCCCAGACTCACAAATATCACCCTAGGCACAGGCTTCTTTATTTCCCTGCCCACAGCAATGAGCTAGAGGCTCCCTGAAAACAGGGGGCAGTATCTGGTTTTAATAGTACCTACATTTCATTGAATGCTTTCTATATGCCAGGAACTGTGTTTTCTCTCTCTCTCTCTCTCTCTCTTTTAATTTGAAACAAGTATAGATTTACAGAAAGTTGTGAAGATAGTACAAAGAGTTCCCATGTACCCTTCACCCAGTTTGTCCCTGTGGTTACATATAGTACAATATCAAAACCAGGAAATTGACACTGGTTCAATGCGTGTATACGGTTCTGTGCTATTTTTTCACATGTGTAACCACCACCACAATCAATACACAGAACTATTCCATCACAAAGATCTCCCTCAAGCTACTCTTACGTAGTCACATCTGCACCACTCCCCCAACCCACAGTCCCTAACCCCTGCTAACCACTAATCTGTTCTGCATCTCTATAATTTTGTCACTTCGAGAATGTTATATAAATGGAATCATACAATATGTAACTTTGGAGGTTTGCTATTTTCACTCAACATAATGCCCTTGACATCCATCCAAGTTTTTACCAAGCCCTCAGTTCTGAAGATTTTCTCTTACATAGTCTCAGCCCTGCTGTAGAGAATGGGAATGAATCCTCCCTTCCCTGAAGCTCCACAGGCAATCCATCACAATGTCCAGTAGATTCCATTTCCTAAATGTGTTTGGACTCTGTCCACTGCTCTCCATCTTCACCATGACACACTAGCAGAAGCTTCCATCATCATCTCTCACCTGAATGACTGTGGCAGCTTTCCAGCTGTCTTCCCATTTCCATTCTGGCCTGCCCCCACAAACCAATGTAAACCTGATCTGACCTCATGCTCAAAGCCTTTTGGTGGCTCCCCAGCATTCTTAGGATGCAACCCAAATCCTTATCATGGCATGTGAGGCCCTGCCTGTGTGTCCCCTCCTTCTCCATTTCCCAGAACTCAGCTTGAGCCTCTTTCTTCCTACTTCACTCAGCCCTAACCCTTAGCCTGCTCTCTGTTCTTTGAAAGTACCACACCATCTGGCCTATGGGCTTCCACAAGCTTTGTCCTCTGTAAGACAGCTCTTCCCCCTTGATGGAGTTTGGATGTACTGTCCTCCCAGAACTCATGGAAATCTGATCTCCAATGTGGCAGTTTGGGTCATGGGGGCAGATTCCTCGTGAATGGATTAATGCTGCTCCTAGGTGGGGGCATTAATGTGTGAGCTCTCTCTCTGTTAGTTCCTGCAAGAGCTGGTTGCTTAAAAGACCCTGGCTCCTCCCCTCTCTCTCTGTCTTGCTTCCTCTCACCATGTGATCTGCTTGTACCTGCCATCTGCCTGCCACCTTCCTCCATGAGTAGAAGCAGCCTGAGGCCCGTGCCAGATGCAGCTGTCCCAGAATCATAAGCCAAATAAAACTCTCTTCTTTATAAATTACCCAGTCTCAGGTATTTCTGTTATAGCAACACAAAATGGACCCCTCTTCTACCCCCTCACCTGGCCAAATCTTGCTCATCCTTAAATGTCTCAGTTTTAAACGTCACCTCCTCAGAAAAGCCTTCTCTGGCCCCTGCATTGAATGAGATTCTTATATATATTTCTCTTCCAAATCACTTAGCATAATTGTAATTAATTAGTTTTTCATGCAATTAATTAATCTCTGTCTCTCCCATTGACTAGACTATAAGCTTCTAAAGAAGCCCCAACTATCTAGTTCACCCTTGTGGCTGCTCAGTAGGTTCTTCTTGAGTACGTGAATGAAGAAAAGTAGAGCCGGCTGGTTATAAGTTACTGTGCCTTTAAGACAGGGAGGAGGAACTTTATTGGGGCTATAGGGAGTAAGGGATTACTGAATGACACACTGACTGAACAGCAGGGTATTCAAGAGCCCTCACTGCAACCCTCCTCCTCCTTCCCTATTCAAACCTTCCTGTATGCGAGTGAGAGGCTCTGTAAGGGGAAAGGTTTTTATGAGGTGCTAGGGACCCATTTTTGAGTCTTGTATGTCTGCAAAATGTTGGCAGTTTCTCTGGGATGCTGTTCGATTTGAGGCTTGGCAGCACTAATCAGGAAGCATCTGCAGATCTTTAAGAAGTAACTCAAAGTGTAATGAGAGGCCTCTGCTAACACCCTGTCTAAAGGACCCCCCACCCCCACCCCTTTCCTTTGTTTTCTCCCCCATTAGGCTGTAAGCTCCAGAAAGGCACCACTATATTTCCAGTGCCCAGCACATAACAGGACTCTATAAACATTACGTGAAGGAACGGTTAATGAGTGAACGAATGAATGAACAAATGAATGGTTAGGCCAGTTGCCAAAGGTTCCATAAGTTGACTGGGAGCCAAAACTGACCGGCTTTAGCATATGCTCTTATCCTCCTTGCCTCATGTCTCCTCATGCTCCTTATCCTGGGCCGAGGGCAACCAGAGGGCAGGAGCAGTGGCCCCCAGGACAGACACAGAGCAGACACTCAGTAAGGGATTGCTGACTGACTTGCTGACTGAAAGCCTCAAGAGCCCTCGCTGCAACCTCAACCCCCCTCTTCCCCCATTCAAGCCTTCCTGGCCTAGAGCTCCTCTCTGCTTTCCAAGTTGGCAACCTGCAAACAGATGAACTAATCCAAGCAAATGGCTTCTGGTACTCCTCCTCCCAAGCAGCGTTTGCATTTCCACATCCCAGGGCTCTGGTGGGGGGACAACAGTGGAGAGATGGGGCTCTTGGTGAAAGCATCCAGACCCTGGAGGGGGCGGGGGACAGAAGGTGTGTGGGGGGAGGCTGCTACCTCCTCCTCAGCCTGCCTTCCAGGGAGGCCCTGACTTGGTTCTATTGAGCTTCTGGGAGCCTCCTAGTACATTCCAGCCTTCAGGGACAGGTGAGAAGAGCTGCCTTCCCCGTCCCACTGCCAGCTGTCACCACTGAAGAGAGGCTGGAGGAGGCCTAGAAGGGCCTGGAGAGCCACCTGTGAAAGGCACCGCCTGGTCAGGAGAAACCCAAACCTCAAACTGGTTTCTCTGTCTTTAAATAGGTCACTGAAAGCTCAGAGCTGGGAGGGAGGGAAGCTCTCCCAGGCAGCACTGCCAGGCCTGCTGTAACAGCAGCTCTTTCAGATGGGAGGTTGTATGGAAAGGCCTGGGGAGGCCTGGCCACAGTTCCCTGGGGAGAGGCTCTAGGTCATGTCAGAACAAGGGAGGGCTGCGTTTTGTTTGTTTTAGCTTTTCCATTTGGACCCCATCCGTGCTGTGGAAAATGTCTGGCCCATGAATCTTGCCTCAGCTGTGCCACTGACTCATTCACTGTGTGAACCTTGGGCAAGTTGCAGCCCTGTCTAGGTTCAGTGTTTACAGATGTTGAACAGAGATCATCTATGCTATGCCTGCCTCAGGAGGATGGTGAGGAGCTAAGAAGATAATGAATAGGAAAGTTCTTGGTTGAAGTAAGAAGCTCTTTTTCTTCTGGCCATTCCTCTCTGGTCTCCCAAACTGTCAGCTGGCCTGTTCGCTGGGCCCTGGTTTTCCATCCCATGATGTCTCTGAATGAATTTGTGCTCAGGGCAGGGAGCTATCTATCTACATGAGATGCTATGAAGGGCTCTTCAAAGTCTCAGGGGCTGAACCTCCTTCTCCTGCATTAGAGCCAAGCCCTGGCTTTAGGCATTCTGCCATTACCAGCATTAAGAAACACTCACCAAGCACCCCTGGGGCAGAACCTTGGGCTAAGCTGTGGGGATATAAGAAGGCCTAGGAAACAATCCTTTCCTCAAGCCTAACTAATGAAGACAGGAAAGGAGGAAGAGAAGAAAGAAGACCTTCCTTTTCTGTACTGCTTTACAATTTACCAAGTGTTTTCACTTAGCTCTCAAAGTTTTTTTTGTTTTATGGTTTTTGTTTTTTTGGGGGGTGATAGGATGAAATCTCAGAGAGGCTAAGCAATTTGTCACAAAGCATATTAAAACCAGGCCTCAAGGTATCCTGATTTTAAATACAAGACAGTTTCTTCTACTAAAAAGTTGCGCTTCAATCTCCAGGAAGCCCCTGTTGAGATATAAGTGAGAGACAGGGTAATTCAGTGCCTTTACTACCCACTAACATCTCAGCAAGGACTACTGTAGCAGGGCCCAAGAGATAGAGGTAAAGGGAGGAATAGAAAGGGCTTTTCTTTTTTAATTAAACTTTTTATTTGAGATAGGTTCACGTGCAGTTGTAGGAAATGATACACAGAGACCCCATGCACTGTTTACCCAGTTTCCCCCAATGGTAATATCTTGCAAAACTATAGCACAATATCACAGCAAGGATATTAACATTAATACAGTCAAGATGCAGAACATTCCATCACTACAAAGATCCCTCATGTTGCCCTTTTATAGCCACATCCACCTCCCTCCCACCCCAACCCCTCCTTAACCCATGGCAACTACTAATCTGTTCTGCATTTCTATAATTTTGTCATTTCAAGAATGTTATGTAATAGAATCATACAGTATGTAACCTTTCTGGATTGGCTTTTTCACTCAACATAATTCCCTGAAGATTCATCCAGGTCACTGCATGTATCAATATTTTATTCTTTTTTATTGCTGAGTTGTAGTCCATGGTATGGATGTATCACAGTTTACTTAACCATTCACCTGTTTTAGAACATTTGGGCTGATTTCAGTTTTTGTGTGTTTTTCTTTTATTGTACTTATCTGTGAGGTACAGCATCAAACATCAATACCAGTGTGCAACATGTGATGTTCAAATCAGGACAATCAGCACATCTACCATTACACAATGCAGTCGATCCTCAGGCCCCCCTGCAACCCCTTCCCTCCACCCCCAGCAACCCCAGCTCTGTACCCACTCCCCAAAAGTCCAATATATTATGGTAATTGCTGCATCTTTTTTCCTCCATTCTTTCTTTATTTGTTCATTTATTCACCTATTTTTTTATTAGTGTCCACTTAAGTGAGGATATGTGGTATTTCTCTATCTGTGCCTGGCTTATTTCAGTTAACATAATTTTGCTAAGTTCATCGATATTGTTGTGAATGGCAGAATTTCATTCTTTTTTATGGCAGAGTAGTATATCATTGTGTAAATACACCACAATTTCCTTTTTTTAAAAAATTTAATTTAGTTGATATACATTGTGGTTGATTATTGTTGCCCCTTACCAAAACCTCCCTCTCCTCCCTCCCCCCCAACAATGTCCTTTCTGTTTGCTTGTCATATCAACTTCAAGTAATTGTGGTTGTTATATCTTCTCCTCCCAACCCCGGTTTTTTTGTGTGTGTCTGTGTGTGTGTGAATTTATATATTAATTTTTAGCTCCCACCAATAAGTGAGAACATGTGGTATTTCTCTTTCTGTGCCTGACTCTTTTCACTTAATATAATTCTATCTAGGTCCATCCAGGTTGTTGCAAATGGCAGTATTTCATTCGTTTTTATAGCTGAGTAGTATTCCATTGTGTAGATGTACCACATTTTCCGTATCCACTCATCTGATCATGGACATTTGGGCTGATTCCAACTCTTGGCTATTGTAAAGAGTGCTGCAATGAACACTGGGGAACAGGTATGCCTTTGACTTGATGATTTCCATTCCTCTGGGTATATTCCCAGCAGTGGGATAGCTGGGTCATATGGTAGATCTATCTGCAATTGTTTGAGGAACCTCCATACCATTTACAATAGAGGCTGCACCACTTTGCAGTCCCACCAACAATGTATGAGAGTTCCTTTTTCTCCGCAGCCTCGCCAGCATTTATCGTTCAGAGTCTTTTGGATTTTAGCCATCCTTTCTGTGGTTAGATGGTATCTCAGTGTGGTATTGATTTGCATTTCCCAGATGCTGAGTGATATGGAGCATTTTTTCATATGTCTGTTGGCCATTTGTATATCTTCCTTAGAGAAATGCCTACTTAGCTCTTTTGCCCATTTTTTAATTGGGTTGCTTGTTTTCTTCTTGTAAAGTTGTTTGAGTTCCTTATATATTCTGGATATTAATCCTTTGTCAGATGTATATTTTGCAAATATTTTCTCCCACTCTGTTGGTTGTCTTTTAACTCTGTTAATTGTTTCTTTTGCTGAGCAGAAGCTCTTTAGTTTGATATAATCCCATTTGTTTATTTTTCCTTTGGTTGCCCGTGCTTTTGGGGTTGTATTCATGAAGTCTGTGTCCAGTCCTATTTCCTGAAGTGTTTCTCTTATGTTTTCTTTAAGAAGTTTTAGTGTTTCAGGGTGTATATTTAAATCCTTAATCCATTTTAAGTTGATTTTAGCATATGGTGAGAGGTATGGGTCTAGTTTCATTCTCCTGCATATGGATATCCAGTTATCCCAGCACCATTTGCTGAAGAGGCAGTCCCTTCCCCAGTGAATAGGCTTGGTGCCTTTGTCAAAGATCAGATGGCAGTAAGTGTGTGGGTTGAATTCTGGATTCTCTATTCTTTTCCAATGATCAGTGTGTCTGTTTTTATGCCTGTACCATACTGTTTTGGTTATTATAGCTTTGTAATATAGCTTAAAGTCAGGTAGTGTTATGCCTCTAGCTTTATTTTTTTTGCTCAGCATTGCTTTGGCTATGCGTGGCCTTTTATTATTCCATGTAAATGTCTGGATAGTTCTTTCCATTTCTGAGAAAAATGTCTTTAGAATTTTGATGGGGATTGCATTGAATTTGTATATCACTTTGGGTAGCATGGACATTTTCACTATGTTGATTCTTCCAATCCAAGAGCATGGGATATCTTTCCATCTTCTTGTTTACTCTCTAATTTCTCTCAGCAGTGGTTTGTAGTTCTCATTATAGAGATTTTTCACCTCCTTGGTTAACTCAATTCCTAAGTATTTTATTTTTTTGGTGGCTATTGTAAATGGGCAGGCTTTCTTGATTTCTCTTTCTCCATGTTCAATATTAGAGAAAAGAAATGCTGCTGATTTTTGTGTGTTGATTTTGTATCCGGCAACTTTGGTGAAATCATTTACCAACTCCAAGAGTTTTTTTGTAGAGGCTTAGGCTGTTTGACATATAGGATCATGTCATCTACAAACAGGGACAGTTTGACTTCATCTTTTCCAATCTGGATGCCCTTTATTTCCTTCTCTTCTCTGATTGCTCTGGCTAGTACTTCCAACACTATGTTGAATAGGAGTGGTGAGAGTGGGCATCCTTGTCTGGTTCCTGTTCTTAAAGGAAAAGCTTTCAGCTTTTCTCTATTCAGGATGATATTGGCAGTGGGTTTGTCATATATGGCTTTAATTATGTTCAGATACTTTCCGTCTATACCTAACTTATAGAGGGTCTTTGTCATGAATGAGTTCTGAGTTTTATCAAATGCTTTTTCAGCATCTATAGAGATGATCTTATGGTCCTTGTGTTTGACTTTATTAATATGGTGTATCACATTTATTGATTTGTGTATGTTGAACCAACCTTGCATCCCTGGGATGAATCCCACTTGATCGTGGTGAATAATTTTACATATGTGTTGTTGTATTCTGTTTGCTAGTATTTTAGTGAGGATTTTTGAATTGATATTCATCAAGGATATTGGCCTGTAGTTTTCTTTTTTGGTTATATCTTTACCTGGTTTTGGTATCAGGATGATGTTTGCTTCATAGAATGAGTTTGGGAGATTTGCGTCTGTTTCAATCTTTTGGAATAGTTTGTAAAGAATCGGTGTCAATTCCTCTTTGAATGTTTGGTAAAATTCTGCTGTGAATCCATCTGGTCCTGGGCTTTTCTTTGTTGGGAGCCTTCTGATATCAGCTTCAATCTCCTTTATTGTTATTGGTCTGTTCAAATTTTCTACGTCTTCATGGTTCAGTTTTGGGAGCTTGGGTGTGTCCAAAAATTTATCCATTTCCTCCAGATTTTCAAATTTGTTGGCGTATTGTTGTTTATAGTAGTGTCAAATGATTCCTTGTATTTCAGATGAATCATTTCTAATTTGTGTTATTTGAATCTTCTCTCTTCTTTTTTTTGTTAGCCATGCTAATGGTTTGTCAATTTTATTTATCTTTTCAAAAAACCAACTTTTTGATTCATTGGTCTTTTGTATTGTTTTTTTCGTTTCAATTTCATTCAGTTCTGCTCTGATCTTAATAATCTCTTTCCGTCTGCTAACTTTAGGTTTGGATTGTTCTTGTTTTCCTAGTTCTTTAAGGTGAAGTGTTAGGTTGTTCACTTGCCATCTTTCCATTCTTCTGAGGTGAGCAGTTAATGCAATAAATTTCCCCCTTAATACTGCTTTTGCAGTATCCCACAGGTTTTGGTATGATGTATCATTATTTTCATTAGTTTCAATAAATTTTTTGATTTCCTGCTTGATTTCTTCTTGGACCCATATGTCATTAAGTTGAATTCTGTTTAATTTCCATGTGTTTGTAGAGTTTCCAGAGTTTCATTTGTTATTAATTTCTAGTTTTAATCCATTGTGGTCTGAGAAAATACATGGGATAATTCCAATTTTTTTGAATTTGTTGAGACTTGATTTGTGACCTAATATGTGATCTATCCTGGAGAATGATCCATGTGCTGATGAGAAGAATGACTATTCTGAGGTTGTTGGATGGAATGTTCTGTAGATATCTGCCATGTCCAATTGGTCTAGAGTCTTGTTTAGATCTTGTGTTTCTCTACTGATTCTTTGCCTAGATGATCTGTCTAATATTGACAGTGGGGTGTTCAGGTCCCCTGTTATTATGGTATTAGTGTCTATTTCCTTCTTTAGGTCTAATAGAGTTTGTTTTATAAATCTGGCTGCTCCAACATTGGGTGCGTACATATTTATGATTGTTATGTCTTCTTGATGGATCAGCCCTTTTATCATTAAGTAGTGTCCCTCATTGTCTCTTTTTATGGTTTTTAGTTTAAAGTCTATTTTGTCATATATAAGAATAGCTACTCCAGCTCGTTTTTCTTTTCTGTTTGCATGGTAAATCTTTTTCCATCCTTTCACTCTTAGTCTGTGTGATTCTTTATGGGTGAGGTGTGTCTCTTGAAGGCAACATGTAGTTGGGTCCTCCTTTTTAATCCAGTCAGCCAGTCTGTATCTTTTGATTTGGGAATTTAAGCCTTTTACATTAAGAGTTGTTATTGAAAAGTGTTGATTTATTCCTAGCATTTTATTGGTTGTTTGGTTGTCTTAGGTGTCTTTTGTTCCTTGCTTTCTGATTTACTGTTTGGTTTCTGTGTTTGTTGGTTCCTTAGGTTGTAGATAGCCTTTTTGTTTGTTTTCTCTTCATGAATGTCATTTTTATTATACTAGTGGGTTTTGATTTTTCTTGGGTTTTTATGGCTGTGGTAGTTATTTTTCACGAACCAAATCCAGTACTCCCTTGAGGATTTCTTGTAAGGATGTCGTGTGGTAGTGAACTCCCGCAGTTTTTGTTTGTCTGAGAAATATACTATTTGCCCTTCAGTTTGGAAGGATAGCCTTGCAGGGTAGAGTATTCTTGGCTGGCAATCTTTGTCTTTTAGTATTTTGAGTATATCATCCCATTCCTTTCTAGCTTTTAGGGTTTGTGATGAAAGGTCTGATGTTAGCCTGATTGGGGCTCCCTTATAGGTGATTTGACGCTTCTCTCTTGCAGCTTTTAAGATTTTCTCTTTGTCTCTGAGTTTTGTCAGTTTGACTATAACATGTCTTCGAGAAGGCCTTTTTGCGTTGTATACATTTGGAGATCGTTGAGCTTCCTGGATCTGAAGGTGTGTGATTTTTCCTATACCTGGTAAGTTTTCCACCACTATTTTGTTGAACATGTTTTCAATGCAATCTTTGTTTTCCTCCCCTTCTGGAATACCCATGACTCGGATATTTGAGCGCTTAAGGTTGTCTGATATCTCTCTCAGATTTTCTTCAATGTCTTTGATTCTTTTTTCTTTCTTTTTGTCTGCTTGTGTTATTTCAAACAGCCCATCTTCATGTTCAGAGGTTCTCTCTTCAACTTCGACAAGCCTGCTGGTTAAACTCTCCATTATGTTTTTTATTTCACTGAATAACTTCTTCAGTTTGGCAAGTTCTGCTTCATTTCTTTTCAGGACATTGATTTCCTTGGACATTTCCTCTTTCAGGTCCTGTATACTTTTCCTCGTTTCATCATGATATCTAGCTGAGTTTTCTTGTATCTCATTCAGTTTCCTTAGAATTATCACTCGAGATTTCTTGTCAGTCATTTCAAGTGCTTCTTGTTCTATAGGATCTAGAGCTTGAGATTTATTAACTTTTGGTGGTGTACTTTCTTGATTTTTTGTATTTCTGGTATCTTTTTTTTTATGTTTCTTTATTGTGGCAGGGGTTTCACAGTCCACCTGTTTGAGACTATTGACTAACTAAGATGTTGCTATGGTTACCAATTTGGTATGGTTACCTCTGTGACTGCTCAGTTGGCCTCTAGTGCCGTGTGTGTGTGGTTGCCTCGGGTCTTGGGCCCCTCCTGGGAGCCACCTCTCTGGTTAGCTTGGACTCTGCTGGGCTGCTTGATCATGGGGTGGTACCTCAGGGTGTGTGATCTCTGCCGAGCTTCCACTTCCCTTGCAGGACTTCTCCCTGTTCTTTGCGCTCTCGCCCGGTCTGTTGGATCACGCAGTGGCGACCCCACAGGGTGTGTGGTTTCTGTCGAGTCTCCGCCTCCCTAGCCAGACGTCTTCCCACTCTGCGCGCTCTGGGTTTGGCTGAGATGTTTCTTCTGCAGCCCTCGTCCATCAGCTGGGCCATCAAGACCCTGCTCGGCACCACCTCCCCCAGGAAGTCTACCAGGTTTCTGCTAGGCGCAGACGACCAGTCGCTCTGGGTGCCTTTGTAGCACTGTGTAGATCTTTCTCGGGACTTATCACCTTCTTCCTGGTATCGCTGTTATTTGTGTACTTGTCTTATCTCCCACACCAGAGTGTGAGCTCCTTGGGGGAGGAGACTGCAGCACACAGTTCACCTTTGAATCCCCCCTGCGTGGACTGAGTCTGGTGCCCGTCCGCAGTCAGCTCTCTGGCAGGTTCAAGTGAACTCGGGAACTCTCCGACCCCACTATTCCTAACCAGAAATCAGTTAGGCATTTTTCCAAACTGGTGGCCACAGAGATTTTATCTGCCTCCCAGTAACAGGAAGTTTACTGGGGGCCGGAGCCCAGGGTGCAGTGGCGTGACAGTCGGCCCAGCCCGTACTTCCTTGCCCTCCCGATGCTGGCCGGGGATGCCCCATGCCACCAGCCCCGCCAGAGAACCACGGAGGGAGTGGGAGGGGAGTCCGGCCCGCAGGCCCCAGGAAGCCCCGTGCTGGGGCAAGCAAGTGGGAAGGCTCAGTTAGGCGCCGACCTGGGCGAGGAGGACTGGCTTGGTCGAGCCGGGCCAGAGCTGCACCACAATTTCCTTATCCACTCATCCAGTGATGGACATTTAGGTTGGTTCCAACTCTGGGCTATTGTAAATAGAGCTGTGATAAACATGGGATTTCAGGTGTCCCTTGGAGACGATGACTTCCATTCCTTTGGGTATACATCCAGCAGTGGGATTACTGGGTTATATGACAGTTCTATCTGTAGTTGTTTGAGGAAACTCCATACACTTTTCCATAATGGCTGCACCAGTTTACATTCCCACCAACAGTGTAGAAGGGTTTCTTTTTCCTTTTTCTGCATCTTTGCCAGCATTTGATATTCTCTGTCATTTTGATAATGGCCAGTCTAACTGGAATGAGATGATATCTCCATATGGTTTTGATTTGCATTTCCCGCATGTTTAGTGATGTTGAGCAGTTTTTCATGTGTCTGTTGGCCATTCATATATCTTCCTTTGAGAAATGCCTATTCAGCCTTTTGCCTATTTTTTAAATTGGATTATTTGGTTTTTTTACTGTTAAGTTGTTTGAGTTCTTCGTTTATTTTGGACATTAATGATATTAATCCCTTGTCAGTTGTAGAGTTTGCACATATTTTCTCCCTCTCTGTTGGTTGTCTTTTCACTCTGATAAATGTTTCTTTTGCTGTGCAGTGTCTTGTCCACCCTAGCCTCGTTGCTTTTGGTGGGCGAGCGAATGGCCTGGGATTCCTCTTTCCCTCCTGTCCCCTTTGGAAGGAGACGGGGGAAGAGAGCCATGAAGAGAGGTGAGCACACCCGCCAGCCCCCCAATAACAGCCCGGTTAAAGGACACTCAGAGGCGGCGGGGGGGTTCTGTTGAGGAGTTCCATTTATTATCACACAAACACTTGCTTTTATAGGCAGATAGGGAGTCGAGGTTTTAACATAATCCAATCAGCTTAAAGGTCAAGGGCATGCATCCTGTCTCAATGCCTAGCTATTGCAACCACACAGTGTTCACGAGCGCAGAAGCACGTATTTGGCCAATAAGGGCTAAGGCAAGGTTCCTGCAGACACCCCCACCCTACTTCCTCCTGGTGCTGTCTTAGGCTGCCACATTAATATGCCCTTGTAGGCCTATAATGTCGCCGCTTGCAATGTCACTTAAGGTGGCATTAGTTTTTAAGGCCCGACAATTCCCCCTTTTTTGTTTTAATAAGGCAGCTGGAGGCGGCTAACCTTCCCAGCCTTGCCTCCATTCCCTCTGGTGGCTGTGCCTGTCTTAGGTTGTTTCCCTCTGGAAATCTTACCCGTCATTGACTATCCAGCCAAGCGGGGGTGGGGCAGAGCCTTAGAGATTGGTGTTGATTTCTTTAAGGGCCATATTGACCCAAGGGCTGTCAGGGCTTTCATTGTGGGCCACCTCCTCTACCTCCTGGGTGAATATTACGAGATTTGCGCCTTATAAGGGACACAACCTGGCAAATGGCATAAGGCCCCAAGATGATTAAGACAAGGAAAATGGCTAGGGGGCCCGCCAGGGAAGACAGCAAGGTGGTGAGCCATGGGGAATTTGAAAGCCAGCCTTGGAACCAATTACTATTGGCTTCTCACTCTTTTTTGTGTGTGTGTGCTTTTCTATCCCTTCTCTAAGCTTTAGCTAGGGAATCTTTGACCACTCCAGAGCGGTCGGCATAGAAGCAGCACTCTTCTTTGAGGGCGGCACATAGCCCTCCTTGTAGAAATAGCAGATCCAATCTGCGTCGGTTCTGTAGCGGCTTGTACGACCTCCCAGGTTTGGTTGGCTGGCTCGTGGGGACCTCCCCTGGTGGCAGAGGCCCTTGTCTTTGTTGACCCGAGGAGGGCGGCCCCTTGGAGCATCCACAAAGGGTTCATAATGCAGTCTGAAACATACAAACAATAAACTCCTCAGGGTCCTCAGTTCCCTGGGTGTCTGGCAAGAACTTAAGATTTTTGGCTGGGACCCATATAGGGGTTGACTCACTGAGGGGGAAGACACAACCAAACCCTCCACCCGTAGTTAGCAATGGGTCAGGGCCCCTCCACTGGCCTGTTAAGGGGTCTTTCCACTGCACTTGGACTTCCGGGCACGGTGGTTGAGCTGACCAGTGTTTCTGGAAGGCAGACAGGGGTTCATTTTTGGAAAAATTTAGTATGTTTAAAGTTAGGAGTGCCTGTCCCAACTGCTGATGAGGGCTGGTGACTCCCCCTTTTTGTTTTAATAATTGATTTTTTAGGCATTGGTGATGCCGTTCAACAATGGCTTGTCCTTGGGGTTATAGGGAATTCCTGTAGTATGTTTAATGTTCCATTGTATTAAGAATTCTTGTAAGGCTTTGCTAGAAAAACAAGGCCCATTATCTGTTTTAATTTGTGCTGGCAGCCCTAAGGTGGCAAAACACTGCAGCAGGTGATTTTTTGCATGCTTGGCAGCTTCACCTGCGTGTGCTGTGGCCCAACACGCGTGTGAATAGGTGTCAACAGACACAAAAACATATTTGAGTTTCCCAAAAGGCGGGAAGTGAGTTACATCAGTTTGCCACAGCACATTAGGCTTGAGTCCCCTAGGATTGACCCCTGGTGGTTGTAAGGGGGGTACTTGTAGATAAGGAAGGCATGACTTGCATGTGCGTACAATCCTTTTTAGCTGTCAAATAGGTACATTTGGAAACCTGGCATGTAGACCTCACCAGTTTACATGAGTTAAAGTGTGCAGTTGGCTGGCACTATCTATTGTATATATTTTAGGGCCCTGAGAGGCAAGAGTGTCTGCCTGGGCATTTCCAGTGGCTAGAAATCCTGGCATCCCTTGATGACCCCGAAGATGTTGAACAAAAATAGGGTTATTGCGGCCTTGTAAGGTACTCCTTACTTGTATCATAAGGGAGGAGATGGGATTACAATCTAAGCGAATGTGGGCTCCTGGAAGCCCAGGGAGAAGTAAATAATTACAGCAGCCCCTGATTTGCCACCGTCCGTGAAGACATTGTAGGCATCTACCAGGGGTTTGGTGACAAAAAGCTGTGGGTTTGTCCATGACAGCTCTTTGAAGGCAGAGACCCATTTATTGTTGCCATAGTGGCAATCAACAACCCCGAGATACCCTTCTAGAGCCAGTGCCAGCTGGTTTTGATATTGACCGCACTCAGGCGGAAGCATAAAGGGGGTTTTTTGCCTTTAGCCTTGGGACATTGGCTTTTAAAATGACCTTGTCTTCCGCAACCAAAACATTGTCCCTTGAAGGGTGGGGAAGTATTGTTTCCTGAGAGGATCAGGGCAGTAAACGCCTTGAAGCCTTCGGTTAAGTTTTGTGTCTGAGCCTGCAAGGCTGAGGATAAAGTCCTGGCCTCGGCAACAGCCTTTTTTTTTTTTTTCTTTTACAACGTTGACTGGATAGGCCTGAGGGGAGGCTGCGGATGGCTGGGGGTTCCCAGCGAGCCATGACAGGAAAACCTGCGGCTCTGCCAGGGATGTTTTTAAAGGTGGACTAGCCTCCTCCACTTCTTCAGGTGCCGTTTCTCTCCTTTGGCTCAACTTTGCTCAGGGCCTTGCATTTCCTTTTTTCTCTCCTCATCGAACTGCGCCCAATCCCTTTCTGCCCCTTCCTGATGCTCGGGATGGAAGCAAAGCTTTAGGGCAGAGATGGTTGGGTAGAACCCTAAGTGAGGGTCTAGCCTGTGACTAATCTCATTCTTTCTGGCCAGGGTCTGAACCCGGTCCCAAGTCTCATATGAGAACAAGTTGGACGAAGGTGCCCAAGGGGCTACCTGCACCACATGACACCAGGCATTGGTGGCTGTGGAGTCAGATATTTCTAGGCCTCTGCTTTTTAACATGTACTTTAGAGCTTTGCAAGCTGTCTCGTTAGATATTTCTACACACACCTCCCATGTTGCTTTTTAAAATGTACTTTAGAGCCTTGCAGGCTATTTCGTCACTCTTTCCACACACACACCTCCCATGTTGCCCCGTGAGGAAGGGACAAAGGGAGCAACAGGGCATAGAAGTGCAGGGACTTCCCCCTGTTATGGTACTCACCCTGACACGCAGGCGGATTACTTCACGGCGACTACCGCGGTTGCGGGGGCCACTCCGCTGGTTGATCACCCTTCCTTGACCTTCTTTCAGGACCGAGCAGCCGGGGGCCTCACTCACTCGCCTTTCACCCATCAGTTTTAAAACCGCCTCACACGGGGCACCACTCTGTCGGGTCCGCCGCTGGCTGACCTGAACAGCCCTAGCCTTGTTCCTTTCGGTGGGCAAGCAAATGGGCCTGGATTCCTCTTTCCCTCCTCTCCCCTTTGGAAGGAGATGGGGGAAGAGAGCTGTGAAGAGAGGTGAGCACACCACCAGCCGGCCCCAACCCAGCCCAGTTAAAGGACACTCAGATGCGGCGGGGGTTCTGTCAAGCAGTTCCATTTATTATCACACAAGCACTTGCTTTTACAGGCAGATAGGGAGGGGAGGTTTTAACATAATCCAATCAGCTTAAAGGTCAAGGGCATATATCCTGTCTCAATGCCTAGCTATTGCAACCACACAGTGTTCATGAGTGCAGAAGCACATATTTGGCCAGTAAGGGCTAAGGCAAGGTTCCTGCAGACACCCCCACCCTACTTCCTCCTGGCGCCATCTTAGGCTGCCACATTAATATGCCCTTGTAGGCCTATAATGTCGCTGCTTGCAGTGTCACTTAAGGTGGCGTTAGTTTTTAAGGCCCGACAGTGCAGAAGCTTTTTAGTTTGATATAATATCATTTGTTTATGTTTCCTTTTGCTGCCTGTGCTTTTGGGGTCATATTCGATAAGTCTCTGCCCAGTCCTGCTTCCTGAAGGGTTTCCCCTAAGTTTTCTTTTAGGAGTTTTATAGTTTCAGGATGTATATTTAATTCTTTAATCCATTTTAAGTTGATTTTGGTATATGGTGAGAAGTATGGGTCTAGTTTCATTCTTTTACATATGGATGTCCAATTTTCCCTGCACCATTTATTGAAGAGGCAGTCTTTTCCCCAGTGTATGTTCTTGGTGCCTTTGTTGAAGATCAGTTGGTTGTAGGTATATGGGCTGATTTCTGTATTCTCTATTCTGTTCCATTGGTCCATGTGTCTGTTTTTGTGCCAGTACCATGCTGTTTTGGTTACAATAGCTTTGTAGTATAATTTGAAGTCAGGTAGTGTTATGCCTCTGGCTTGATTTTATTTATTTATTTATTTATTTTGCTCAGGATTGCTTTGGCTAGTCAGGGTCTTTTGTTGTTCCTTATAAATGTTAGGCCTATTTTTTCCATTTCTATAAAGAATGTCATTGGTGTTTGATGGGATTACATTGACTCTGTAGATCACTTGGGGTAGTATGGACAATTTTACAATGTTAATTCTGCCAATCAAAGAGCATAGAATACCTTTCCATCTTCTTGTGTCATCTTTAATTTCTTTCAACAGTGATTTGAACTTCTTGTCCTAGAGAGCTTTCACATCCTTGGTTAACTTTATTCCTAGGTATTTTATTTTCTTGGTGACTATTGTAAATGTGCTAGCTTTCTTCATTTCTTTTTCTGCTAGTTCATTGTTGGAGTACAAAAATGCTACTGATTTTTGCATGTTGATTTTGTATCCTGCAACTTCACTGAAATTGTTTATCAACTCTATGGGTTTTTTTTTTTTTTGCAGCATCTTTAGGCTTCTCTATATATAGGATCATGTCATCTGCAGAGACATTTTGACTTTGTCTTTTCTAATCTACATTCCCTTTATTTCTTTCTCTTTCCTGATTGCTGTGGCAATCCTGTTCTTAAGGGAAAAGCTATCAACTTTTCCCCATTCAAGATGATGTTGGCAGTCAGTTTGTCATATATGACTTTGATTGTGTTGAGATACCTTTCTTCTATACCTAATTTGCTGAGAGTCTTTATCATGAAGTGATGTTGAATTTTGTCAAATGCTTTTTCTGTGTCTATTGAGATAATCATATGGTTTCTGTCTTTGATAATCATATGGTTTTGTTGGTGTAGTGCATCACATTTATTGGCTCATGTATGTTAAACCATCCTTGCATCCTTGGGATGAATCCCACTTGATCGTGGTGTATAATTTTTTGGATGTGTTGCTATATTCTATTTGTTAGTATTTTATTGAGGATTTTTACATCTATATTCATCAAAGATATTGGCCTGTAATTTTCATTTTTTATTGCATCTTTGTCTGGTTTTGGTATCAGGGTGTTGTTTGCCTCCTAGAATAAGTTTGGGAGAATGGCCTCTGTTTCAATTTTTTGGAATAGTTTGAAGAGAATTGGTATTAATTCTCCTCAATTTTTGGTAGAATTGGGCAGTAAAGCCATCTGGTCCTGGGCTTTTATTTGCTGGGAGACTGCTGATTACATCTTCAATCTCTTTGATTGTTATTGGTCTGTTCAGGTTTTCTATGTCTTCTTGGTGCAGTCTAGGTAGTTTGTATGTGTACAAGAATTTGTCCATTTGCTCCAGGTTTTTAAATATTTTGGTGTACAGTTGTTTATAATAGTCTCCAATGATTCTTTGTATTTCTGTGGTATTGGTTGTAATGTTTCCTTTTTCATTTCTAATTTTTGTTATTTATATCTTCTCTCTTCTTCTTTTAGTTAGCCTAGCTAATGCCTTGTCTTGTTTGTTTATCTTCACAAAAAACCCAACTTTTTATTTCATTGATCTTTTGTATTTTGGGGGGGGGGTTTACTTCATTTAGTTCTGCTCTGATCTTAATTATTTCTTTCCATCTACTAACTTTGGGGTTGGATCATTCTTGTTTTTCTAGTTCTTTGAGGTGTAGCATTAGGTTGTTTATTTGCCATCTTTCTATTCTTCTGATGTGTGTGTTTATTGTGATAAACTTCCCTCTTAGTACTCTTTTTGCAGTGTCCCACAGGTTTTGGTATGATGTGTCATTATTTTCATTAGTTTCAAGAAATTTTTTGATTTGCTGTTTAATTTCTTCTTGGATCAATACATCATTCAAGATAATGTTGTTTAATTTCCATGTATTTGTATAGTTTCCAGAGTTTCATTTGCTATTGATTTCTAGTTTTAATTCATGAAATAATTTCAGTTTTTAAAAATTTGTTGAGAATTGATTTGTGACCTAATATGTGATCTATCCTGGAGAATGTTGCATGTGCTGATGAGAATGTATATTCTGTGGTTGTTGGATGAAATGTTCTGTAGATGTTTGCCAAGCCCAATTGGTCTAAAGTGCAATTTAGATCTTGTCTTTCTCTGTTGATTTTTTGCCTAGATGATCTGTCCAATGTTGTGAGAGGGGTGTTAAGTTCCCCAACTATTATGGTATTTGGATCTATCTCTTTCTTTAGGTTTAATAGTGTTTACTTTATATATTTGGCTGCTCCAGTATTGGGTGCATATATATTTATTGTTGTTATGTCTTCTTGCTGGGTAGATCCCTTTGTCATTATATAGTGGTCTATTTTCTCTCTTTTTATGGTTTTTGGTTAAAAGTCTATTTTATCTGATATAAGAATAGCTACTCCTGCTTGTTTTTGGTTTCCATTTGGATGGCATATTCTTTTTCCATCCTTTTACTCTTAGTCTGTGTATGTCTTTACAAGTGAGTTGAATCTCTTGAAGACAGCATATTGTTGGGTCTGTCTTTTTAATCCAATCAGTCATTCCATGTTTTTGAATGTAGATTTTAATCCTTTTACATTAAAAGTTATTATTGGCAGATATTGATTTACTTCTGGCATTTTATTGATTTTTGTTTGTATGTTTTGAATATATTTTGTTCCTTTCTTTCCATTTTATTGTTCTGTGTTGGTTTCTTGAGGTAGTTAGATAAAGTTTCTTTCTCTTTATTGTTTCCATTTTTGTTCTACTGGTGGGTTTTGTTCTTTCTTGTGTATTTATGGTAGTGATGGTTATTTTTTAGATACCAGGCACAGTACTCCCTTGAGGATTTCTTGTACGGCTGGTCATGTGGTGGTGAACTCTGTTTTTCCTTGTCTGGAAGGTATAGTATTTCTCCTTCATTCCTGAAGGATAGCCTTGCTGGGTATAGTATTCTGGGCTGGTAATTTTTGCCTTTTAGTATTTTGAATATATTATCCCATTCTCTTCTTGCTTTTAAAGTTTCTAATGAAAAGTCTGCTGTTAGTCTGATAGGGGCTCCCTTATAGGTGACTTGATGCTTTTGTCTTGCTGCTTTTAAGATTCTCTCTTTGTCTTTCTACTTTGCCAATTTGACTATAATGTGTCTTAGAGAGGACCTTTTTGGGTTGAATCTCTTTGGGGATCTTTGAACCTCCTGGATCTGAAGGTCCATGTCTCTTCCTATACCTGGGAAGTTTTCCTTTGTTATTTTATTGAACATTTTTTCAATGCCTTTTCCTTTTTCCTCCCCTTCTGCAACAGCATGATTCAAATATTTGTGTGTTTAAGGTCATCTGCTATCTCTCTTGGATTTTCTTCATTTTTTTAAATTCTTTTTTTTTTTTTTTTTTTTGTCTGCCTGGGTTATTTGAAAAAGGCTGTCTTCAAGACAAGAAATTCTTCTGCTTGTTCTAGTCTGCTGTTTAAGCTCTCTGTTTTGTTTTTTATTTCATTGAATGAATCCCTCAGTCCCACAAACTCTGCTGCATTCTTTTTAAGGGCATTTCTTTCTTTGTACATTTCCTCCTTCAGGTCCTGGATACTTTTTCTCATTTCATTGTGTCATCTAACTGAGTCTTCTTCTATCTTATTGAGTTTCCTTAGGATCGTTGCTCGAAATTCCTTTTCAGTCATTTCAAGAACTTCCTGCTCTGTAGGGTCTGGTATTTGAGAATTATTATATTCCTTTGGTGGTGTCATATTCTCTTGTTTTTTCATATGTCTAGTATCTCTACATTGGTGTCTAGTCATCTGGTAGAGCAATTGCTTTTTCTAGTACTCTGGAGTGGGGTTTGAGGAGAGGGAGTTCCTTTCGTAGATAGGTTTTATAATCATGATTGAATGGGGTGTTTTAGTATTGGTTCCAGGTAGACACAGCAGTGTAGCCTTTGGGTGGGTACTTTGGTCAAATTCAGTGTTGTAGTTGCGTGAGAGTGCCTCTGTTGCCTAGTCCCTAGAGCACTTAGTATTTCCCTGCTGAGGCTCGTGACAGTATGTTGGTTCATCAGGATGTCGGAAATCTCTCAAACTTTGGGGGGTAGTGCCTTGGAGTCTTGTCACTCTTAGGTTATGGTGGGTGTTCATGAGTGGGCCTATTGGCAATCTAGCTAGCTACCCCTGACCCTGAAGTGTGCACTGAGGTATACTAGTGCTCCTCAATTTGAATGGGTGATGCTGGGTGGGTTTTCTCTATTATCTTTCCTCTTTCCCTGGGTTCCACTAGTGACTCTCCTTCTGTCTATGCCAATGAGTCATCAGAAGGTCTCCTATGAGGTAGCTGTGACTGCTGGTGTGGCAGTGAGTTGACCTTGTGGTGGCAGTTGCTGTGGCAGTGGCTGTCACAGCCCACTCCTTCAACACTGGTGTCTGCAGAAGTGGCAACGAGTATGACAGCATGGCTGCCTGTTGTGCTGACACCCTTGGCAGCAGCTGGGTCAGGCTCTCAGCAGGTGGGACTGGGCTTGCTAGGGTCGCAAGAGGCTGCCTGTCATGCTGGCGCCTTTGGCAGCAGCTGGGTGTGATTCTAGTTTTTGGCTGTTATGAATAAAGCTGCTATGAACATTCATGCACAGGTTTTTGTGTGAATGTAAGTTTTCAGTTCTCTGGGATAAATGCCCAAGAGTGTAACTGCTGGATCATGTAGTAATTGTATGTTTTAAGAAACATATGTGGCCTTTTTAAGAAATGGCCAAACTGTTTTCCAGAGTGGCTGTATCATTTTACATCCCCACCAGCAATGTATGAATGATCCAGTTTCTCCAAATCCTCACCAGCATTTGGTGTTGTCAGTATTTGCTTTCATTTTAACTTTTCTGATAGGTATTTCACTGTGGTTTTATTTTTCATTTTCCTAATGGCTAGTGATATTGAACATTTTTCATATACTTACTTGACATCTGTCTATCCTTTTTGTTGAAATATCTGTTCATGCCATTTAGCCATTTTCTAATTGGATTGTTTTTCTACTGTTATGTTTGGGAATTCTTCATATATTCTAAATACTAGTCCTTTGTTGGATATGTGATTTGCAAATGTTTTCTTCCAGTCTATGGCTTGTCTTTATATACTCTTAACAGGATCTTTCACTAAGCAAAAGTTTTTATTTTGTTGAAGTCCAGTTTATCAATTTTTCCTTTTATGGATTATGGTTTTGGAGATAAGTCTAAGAACTTTTGCCTAGGCCTAGATCCTGAAGATTTTCTCCTATGGTTTCTTTCTAAAAGTCCTCTAGTTTTATATTTTATATTTAAATCCACATTCCATTTTCAGATATTTTATCTCTTTTGGCCTACGGATGCCACTTGCTCCCACACTATTTATCGAAGAGTCTATCTTTCCTCTACTGAATTGCTTTTGCACCTTTGCCAACAGTCAGTTGGACATATTTGTGTGGTTCTATTTCTGGGTTCTCTGTTATGTTCATTGATCTGTGTGCCCATCTCTCTGCTAATAAAATGTTATCTTATTACTGTAGCTATATAGTAAGTCCTGAAATCAGATAGACTGATCCTTCCCACTTTATTTTTTTTTTCAAAATTATTCTGTCTATTCTAGATTTTCTGCCTTTGCATATAAATTTTAGAATAAGCTTGCTAGGATTTTGTATTAATCTATATATAATTTGGGGGAGAACTGACATCTTTTCTATGTTGAATCTTTCAATCCATGAACACCCATATGTCTCTCCATTTATTTAGATCTTCAGTTTCTTTCATCAGAATTTTGTAGTTTTCAGCAAGGAAGTTCTGTACACATTTTGTTAGATTTATGTTTAAGTGTTTTCATTTTTTGCAAGATTGTAAATGGTATTGTACTTTTAATTTTTTTATCCATGCATTTATTGCTAATATACAGAAATATAATTGGTTTTTCTATGTTGATCATGTATCCTGCAACTTACTGAACTCACTTATTAGTTTTTGGAGATTTTTTGTAGCTTGCTTGGAGTTCTCTATGTAGATAATCATATCATCTGCAAATAGGGACAATTTTAGTTCTTCCTTGTAGATCTGTATGCCTTTCCATGTGGCCTCCATTGACACCACAGGGTAAGGGGACTTCATTATTGCTGGGCTGCAGTGATATTCCTCATTTCCCACTGGGCCTCCTCTGACATCACCCTAGTGGGAGGTAGGAGCACCTTTTATAGCTTCATTAGGGTGGAGGTCTAGGCTCCCTTCTAGGCTTCTGCTGGCACAGGTGGCAGTGGGGCCACAATTTTTCTGTGGGGTTTGGCTGGAGTAGAGCAGTTATTTAAAAATTTTATTCTGTCTTACAGGCTCTCCCTTTTCCAGTCCTTTGGCTAGAGAGAGCAGGCTTTTCTTAGGGCTTTATTTGACTGCATCTCCTGTCCTTTCTTGGTTGTTGGCTTTTTTAGCCCAAAGTCTGACCAATATGAGGCAAAAAGAAAACCCAGGGAGCTCAACACTTTGTTGTACTTTGTGTCCTGAGGTCTGCCTTCTTCTCTCCACCATTGAATCTTCTTTTCTTTTCTTTTCTTTCTCCCTTTCTCTCTTTCTTTCTTTCTTTCATATATAATGTATGTAATGTATATACTGTCCAGCATTCTTATTTGTACTTAGTAGAGGAATGGGGAACAGTACATCTAGTCCATCTTCTCAGAAGTGAAAGCTTCCACAGGAAGGCTTTGTTTGGCAAAGGAGGCAGGAAGGAAAGAGATTTGCAGTGCAGATTTTACAAGCCTACCTAGGTATGGCGGGACTGCCTCTGGGCCAGGTATCACCACTGGTCCAGGTTCAAGTCATCCCATAGGTCCCGCCTGCCTTAGCTAAGAGGTGTTGAGAGGGATGCCTAAAGGGGCAGATGGATGGCCCTAAAACATGGCTCAGTCCCTGGTTACCAACTGGATCGTGCTGAGGCTCCAGGAGGCTTGGGAGAGCCCTACAGCAGCCTTGGTTAGCATTCCTGAGTGAATTGGCCAGACTTCCAGCAGCCTGTAGGTGGCACCTGTCGTCAATGAATTCAGACATGGGCCTTCCAGGGAGCCCATTGGCTGTGGCCACGCTGTCTGGTCCCAAGTGTGAGCTCAGCTGATTCAAACAGTTCTTATTTTTCTAAGCCCACAGGACCTCATGGTGAGGCTGAGCCCCTGCCCCAGAGCACAGTGACTACCCTAGACATGGCTGCTCAGAAAGTGGGAAGTTCTCACGAAGCTTTCTTGGGTAACTAGTGGGCACGAAGAAACTGTTTTATTTCACTTTTTATGAAGTTTGGTTTGAGAAAAATTCTGGTTCACTTTTTAGTGATCATCAGCAGATTTTTGGTGTTGGCCACCATTCATTCACTCATTAGATGTTATTGTGTATCAGGCAAAATTCTAGGCACCATGGATACAAAATCCCTACTCCCAAGGAGCTTTTTAGTGGGATTATTTTTAGAAAGCTTTCCCTTTTCAGTGAATAGAACTTAGTACAGGTGTGGTGACTGGGGTGATGTTGCAGGCTTCAGGTCAGGGTTCTGAATGACAATGTAGTCTGTATGGGTTTTCAGCTGGACTCATACCTCAGAATCACCTGGGGGAAAGAGACATTTGTTAAAATTGCAGCTTCCTGGCCCTTATCCCACATCCACAGACACTGACTGTATGGGCCTTCTGTCTGTCTGTCCTTTTGCCCTTGAATGAACGAAGCAGGGTCTCTGCACTTGCTCTTCCTTTTGATGTAATGCCCTTCCCATGGCTGGCTCCTTCTGTCCATTCAGGTCTCAGTTGAATGTCACCTCCTGAGAGAGGCCTGTCCTGATCATCCTGTCTAAAATTACAACCCCACCCTAGTCTTTCCATATCACATCTATGTTGTATCCACTTTATAGCAGTCATGGATACCTGCAATTACCTTCTTTCATTCTTGCCTATCTCGTCCATTAAATTGTAAGCTTCTTGTAGACAGAGACTCTGTCTTCTTCACCGTTAGATCCCTAGTGCCTACAACAGTTCCTGGCACATACTAGGTATTCCCTGAATATTAGTTGACTGTCCAGTTTAGTGACTGGACATGAGTGTGGGATTCTTCCTGTTAAGCAAGCACCCAGGTGATTCTGGTGTCCACTGAAGTTTGACAACCAGTGAGCTAGAGCCAGAGATAGAGAAGTAGGAGACTGTGCTGTATGTGATATGCTCGAAATGTTCACCACTTCAGAATTTTCCCCTCTATCTTTTGATTTGGCTCATTTTCCTGTAAGAGGTTGGGGCAAGTCAGGAGAAAATTGCTGGTTATTTGAAGTCACTGGTTGAGAAGGTTCTAATTCATTGAGGTTCAGGTCTAGTTCCAAGGGAATTGAAATGTTTTTATAGTTTAGTCTCAGAATTTATTACAACACTCTATTCCTTTTCAATCCATTCCTGATCTACACTCATAACAAAAACCAGTGTGATCTCCCTATGTGCACTACAGTGAGCAATAGAGATTTGGGAATCAGAGTGAAGCCAATCTGGAGTTGATGTTTTTGAAATTCATCACAGCAATTAGCAAAGTATATGATTCCCACATGTTTAAGCAAAAACAGACTTTGCTGTGTTTCTTGACCAGCTCTGTACCCTCGTTCATGCCAAATTTATAGCTGGATCCCAATTACCCAGAGGAACTAGCTACTTTGCTGACATGTGGGTTCCTGGTTCTGCCACACAAGCATGGCTATTACTTTGGCATCTGGCATCAGGCTGGGGGTAGAGAGGCAGCAACATAAAAAGGAATCAAGAGGCATTGGATTGCATATTGGTAAGAGGTAGAAGAGGGGCTCCTTGGGGAATCGTTCCTGCAGTGGTCAAATAGGTGGGTGCTGAATGCCCCTGCTGTCACAGCCTCTGTAAGTGTGGCCCAGAGTGCATATGCCACCATTCCCATTTGAGAGTTCTCACAACTGAGTCTTGTCATCAAAGACAGCCAGTGCCTACACCTGAAATTCTTGGTACTGGGCAGAACAATGGGACCAGAAAAACAATGGGGCCAGTGCTAGCCATAAGGGCCATTGTTGGAGAGATATTCATGGGCTTTTTGGGCTCTGGGCCCTACACAATTTGTTGTCTGTTGACTTCTGCTCACCAGGCCTCAAAAACCTGTGGCTGCTTGCAGATGTGGTCTCCAGGGTCCCAGAGGAATGTGGCTGTGACCAATGGCTATTGGGTCTGTTTTGTTGTGTAGCTGGACTCGCCCTGAGCTTGCTAGTTACTCTCTCCCTATGGTTTTTGTTAAGTCCACTAAAGAAAGATCTGTTTTTATTTTTAAAATTCATCCAAGAGAAACTCAAGATTCTGTTTAGGGAAAATCAAATGTTCCACGTTGCTTATTTTTACCAGCAGTTATGGAGATTTCTTTTGGTCTTATTTATTTAGTTGCCATTCAGCTGGCATCCTCAGCAAGCACCACTTACAGAATACCACAATGAGGAGCAAGGTGTGTGCTTAAGAGCAGATTACAGGGCTCCCCTTTCAGTGCTACAGGTTGGCTGGACTTCAGAGAGCATCCTTTAGAGGCTAGGACTGGCTAAAAATGCTTTCATGAAAGTTCAACATATTATTGTGTTCTTTCTTTCTTTCCCCAAAATACGTATAATCAATTATGCTCCAATAAAAAAATAAATAAATAAAATAAATTTTTGAAAGGTAGAAACATGCAAATAAAGAAAATAATTCATTGCAAAAAAAAAATGTCGTTATGCCTCTCTGGATAGAAAAACTGTTTAAAGAAATAACCAAAGTTATCACAAACAAAACTAATTAAAGCAAGAGAATAGAGAGGAAGTAGGTTTTGGGAAGGGTGGACGTCACTTCTCCATTTCTGCTAAGAAGGTGCTAAAGTAGGATTTCCAATTGGAGAATTTGAGAGAGAGAACAATGACCGCTCAAAGGGTGAGGATGGATTCAGTGTGACCCATTAGAGTTGAAGTCATTGCACTTGTAGTGCTGGCAAATCTACAGCCAGCCCTGGGCGAAGGTTGGAGGTGGGCATCACACTCTGTGGTCATTTCCCCTCTGGCCTAGTGCACATCCAGATGAAATTTGGGGAAAATGCACATCAAGGACAGCCAAAAAGGGAAAAAGAAGGCATGGAGATGTTACTAATGGGGATCAAGGAAACTTGGCTCCATCTCAGATTAGCTGTGTGACCTTGGGCAAGTCATTAAACTGCTCTGTGAAATGAGCCTACTTACAACACCTCTGCCCTAAGGTTGCGTGAGAATTAGGTCAGGTAATATATGTAAAGCACACACATAGTGCTTTGTGTGAAGAACACTCAGTTGGATGGTAGTTCTTGTTCTTGTTAAAAATGTCTCAGAGTGACAGACCATGGAAGGGCTCCTCCTTTTTCCCTCCAGGATGATAAGGGTTTATTGTTTGTCTCATGGAATGGGCTCCACTGATTTCAGCTAACAAGAAGGAAGTAAACTGATGGATTAGGTGGTTGTTATCAAGCTGCACAGGCCAGGGTGAAACTGGAATGTTTCTTTCTCTAGGTGCTTTCAGAAATTGGAGGTCAAGTTATCTCAGTTGCTTGGAACACGATGCATAAGTCAGGAAAACCTTGATAGCAAAGTCAGCCCGATTTGGCAAATGTGTTTCCTTACCTCACTGAGAGAATGTAGCCAACTCAGGGCCAGTCCATCTGACATGCAGAAGAACAACTCAAAGGTCACATCCAGCCCATGGGGGAGCAAGGAGCAGTGACACCCTTTCACACACTGGAGAGCCCACCGTGATGCCAATGACCTTTTCTAGCTTCAACACTGTGGTGGCCTTTGGGGACCCAGGGCTGGGAAGCACCAGGGCTGGGTCTGAATTTCCTTCCTTACTGAGGGAAAGGCCCTGCTAGACCTCAAACTCCCTTAGGGCAAGGTCCTGTTGAAGCCCCACCAGGAAACTGTAGCACCCATCTAGGACCCTCGGGCTTTAACCCATAATGATCTGCCCATGACCCTGAGGCCTATGGTTATGCCTCAATTCCACACCCCTTCCCCCCTGCCACCTTCAGGGTAATTAGACATTCTCAATTTGCTCCCACCTTGTGTTCCAATCCTCTCTCCATTCTAGTCTCTGCTTGTTGTCTGACTTTTCAAGTCTGATCTCTTATTTCTGGCTCCACACCAGCCTTTGGAAATTAACAACTGAACATAGCCTGCTCCGCACTGACCCTCTGGCCTCCCAGGATACAACTTGTGCTTTTTCAGAGACTTTAATTAATTGTCCTGCCTGAATATATCCAGCCCCCGGGAGTCCTATTCAGGGGATCTTGCCTGGTTGCCTTTTCCCCCAGAGAAGTGACTGGACAAGCTGTGGATGCAAATGAGTATTCATGGACTCTAAAGAGCACTTGCTATTCAGGTTGCTGCAAGTGGCATGAATAGTGACACCAGTGAGCTAGTGAGCAACCTACCTTTTTCTCCTCTTACTGGGGCTCCTGCCTGTCCAACTGTGCTCAGAGATCCAGGGACAGGGAAGTGGCCTTTTGGTAACAGAAGCAACTTTGAGGGCCAGATTGGGGCTTGTCCTGTGTCTGTCCTTTGATGGCTGACAGGAACATGGGCCACTGTTCTTCCCAGAGGCCTCTGGCTGCAGGGCCGGTAGAGTCAGTGGGGAGCTAGTCCTAAAGTATAGATATCTCCGGCCTTCTCAGCAAAGTGAAACTTCGACAAAGCAGAATCTTTGGGAAGGGACTTAGTGGGGATTTCTGAAAAACTGAGACGCAAGCAGAAAGCCTATTTTGTCATCCTCCTTATTGGAAGAGTTACCAAAATATCTGTGGCTACCTTCCTGCCTTAATGAGCTCAATCTAATGACTGTAATCAATCTTTATGTGGTAGTTAATCTTCTTGATTCTCTGGGATCACTACCCAGGCTGTGGGTAGACACCAACAAAGTGTTAGACTGTAACCCCAGTATATGATCAGGTATTCATGTGTTTCTGTGTGTTTGTTTTGGAATGTTCATTTTTCTCCCCAAAGGAAGTTAAGAAAAATGTTCGAGGGGGTCCAAGTAATTGACCTTTAGTCATTCTAAAAAATAGAATCTTCCAAACTGAAATTATTTTGGTTAAGGATGACCTCGGCACTTGGAAAATCACACAGAAAGCAGTGTTTGGGAAGGGCTGCCAAGGGCAACTCTTCCTCGGTGCCCTCAACTAGAATGACTTCAAGTTGAATTTCTTTGTTCATTTTCATGTTTTCCTGAGGAAGTAGCCCAGGGGTAATCACCTAAGAAACCTGGATGCTATGGAAGACACAGAGCTGGGAGAAAAGAGCCTCTGCTGCCAGCCACTAGTGAGCCCACTGAGGAGGCACAACATAGATGTGGCATGGTCTTCTCAAATAATATCTCCAGATCCTTATTCTGATTTTATGGGTCTAGGGTACAACCCAGGAGTGGATTTTGATCACACCCTCTGGGGGACTTAGGGTCTACAGCAAGTCACTCTCTCTCAGCCTCAGGGTTTTGGGCACTATGAGATATCAAACCAGATGATCTCCTGGGGCTCTTCCTGCTCTGACAGTCTGATATTCCCTGGAAAGCCAACTAACCCCCCAAAGCAGTCTATACTGGGTGCCAGACTTGCCCAGGCAATGAGATTTTCAGGAGTTCTGAGGAGAGTGAATCCTTTGCTAGGCTGGGATGAGAATAGTCTTTGTTACTGGAGAAGCTCCAAACTAGGCCTCAAGGGATGGAGGAAGAATTTGAGGAGGATGGAGGAATTATGTGACCAAAGGATCAAGGTCATGGTAGTGCTGCTTCTCTGTTTCTCTTTGTGCTTCTTATCTGGGGAGTGAAGACGGAACAGTAGAGCTGGGGACATGTAGTTATTCACATTGAGCACCAGCCAAGCCAGACCTCAAGTCCCTTGAAATTCCTTACATCCTGTCCCTGCCAAAGTCAGCGAAACCTCATTAGACATTGACCTGTTGTTATTGGGGACAGGGACTTAGTGAGGCCATTAAATCATTCCACAAACCTTTCAAATGCCTTCTTTGGGCTTCGTCTTGTGTTGAATGCTTAAAATAGAGATGAATGAAATATGGTCCCTGAACTGGAGGGGCCTCAGTTTGAGCAGACAATTGTGGTGTGATGGGTGTGTTCAGGGCCTTTATATGGAACATTAGCCTGCAAAGGAGAGGGTGTAGTGAGGAAGGACAGAGAAGGCCTCACAGAGGAGGTGAGGTTTGAATAAGTCTTGAAAAGTGGGTAAGATTCACCAGGCTGGGGGAGGAAAAGGGGAGCACTTTCCAGATAGAGGTGGCATAAAAGCGTAAAATAGTATGGCATGCAAATAATGAATGAGTGCAGTTTATAGACCTATAATCTGTCCCTTTTCTTGGTGATGAAACCGTCTAAGGCCCCCAGGAGAAGAAAAAGTGTTGGACACAATTTAGCCGGGGCCATGGCTTGTGTTTTGCTAAGTGTTTTTACTGCACCTCAAAGGTTCTGGGAAAATAGGGAGGTATTTTGAAAGCAGGGAATTGACTTGGGAAGATTTGACTTTTAGAATGTTCCCTCTGGTGGTTTTGTAGTGGGTGGGGATGGACTGAATTGAGTGATAGCAAGGAACTATTGGGAAGAATATTGCTCTGGTCCAAGGAGAGTTGATAAATTGGGCGAATGCAGTGGAGAGAGCAAGCTCTGGGTGGATTCGAGAGCTACTCAGGAATTCAAGTCCACAGTTCATTGATTAGTTGACAGTGGAGTGTTGAGAGAGAAGGTAGAGCTGAAGATGACTTTTCAGTTCTTGACGTGGGAATTGAGTGCGAGAAGAAGGCTTAGGGGATTCTGGTTTAAGGGGAGAAAAGGAGTCCAGTTTTGGACAAGCTGAGTTTGAAGTGCCCATGGGACCTCAGGTGAAGATGTCCAATAGGCAGCTGGAGAACAAACAAGAGGCCCAGCTCAGAGGTGTCCCTAAGGAGGGATTTCTGGATCCTGTGTGAATTCACTCCTTATGTACTGCTTTGCGCTCTTAATATACCTTTAAGGACAGAGTTTGGTGATATCCAAGGATCTATATTTTCTCTTCCCCAATGCCTCATGTCCATCATTCATAACATGTCACATATGTACCCTTGAATTCCCATGATTCCTAAAGACATTCCCTAAACAAGAGCAATTAAATGAGGACCTCAGATCACCACTTCCTGACTCTGCAGTCAAGTGTAGATATTCCAGAAGGCAACCACGCATTCATTCAAGATTCTAGAAGTAACCTCTACTTTTGTAGGAATGGGAAGGAAGCAAAAGTGGGCCAAGCCTGTGGACATTCTGCCCTGAGGCCTGCTCTCTTGGGATGGGTTGACATTACCATCTATCATAACCAAAGAGCTAACAGCTTGGAGCATTTCCTATATGCTAGGTACTAAGACTTTTCATGCACGATCTCGCTGAAACTTAGTAACAGCACTATAAGGTGAGACTATTACTAACCCTGCCTTTATAGATGATAAAACTGAGGCACATGGAATGTGAGTGACTTGCTCAAGAACCCACAGTTAGTACTAAGTAGGGCTGGGTTTCAAACCTTAAGCTATCTGACTCTAGAATCCTTGTTCTTAACCATACTTGGCTTACTTAAGAAGGCCATTTAACTGTAACTGCTGCTTCTTTTCTTTCAGAAAGTCTTCTAATTTTCCTCCATCCTCAGTAAGTAACTGCCCGGTTAGTCAGCCAGTCAGTCATCAGCCTGGACTACTGCATATCAGTTTTATAAGGTAGACTCTACTATGTGTCGAAGGTAAGGTGTGAGACAAAATAATTAGAAAGCACCTGAATGTGATTATGACTTGAGAAGACTTGAATGTGATTATGCCGTCTGGGGCTGGGCATGGATGGAATTCCTAATAAGGCAAGGCTCCCTGGAGGAAGTCAGTGCTAGCTGTTTCACCACCTAGAAGGAAGAGAGACAAATGGGGTGAGGCATCCTAGGTTCCTATTAGGAGAATCCAGAAGTCCTCAGAGCTTGGGGGGACCAGAGCGAAGATCTGGTTACTAGATTCTGGCCCAGACTTCTCATTTCCTAGATGAAGAAACATAGCAAAAGAGGAGTGGGTATCAAGTGAAATAAGCCAGGCACAGAAAGACAAATATCGCATGATGTCACTTATATGTGGAAGCTAAAGAAGTTGATCTCATAGAAGTAGAGAGTAGAATGGTGGGGTAAGGAGTGATGGGGAAAGGTTGGTCGATGGATACAAAGTTACAGTTCTGGTGTCCTATTACATAGTAGGGTGACTATAGCTAGTAAAAAAGTATTGTAGGGTTGCCAGTTTAGCTCAGTTGGTTAAAGCGTGGTGAGGTCCAGGGTTTGATCCCTGTACTGGCCAGCCACCAAAAAAAAAAAAAAAAAAAAAAAAAGTAGAGCATGGTGCTGCTAGTAAAATATTGTATATTTCAAGATAGCTAAAAAAGATGATCCTTAATGTTATCACCACAAAGAAATGATAAAAGTATGACGTGATGGATATGCTCATTACCCTGATTTGATCATTCCACAATGTACACATGTATCAAAACATCACACTCTACTCCATAAATATGTACAATTACTATGTGTCAATTAAAAAACAATTGAAAAAAAGAGGAGTGGGGACCTACCTGGATTAGGGTTCCTGACATCCCGGCCAGTCTGGGGCAGGAGAGACAAAACACTAGTATAAGCAAAGTCCTAGAGGTGCTAAGAGGTCAAGTGCAGGGAAGAATCAGGCCAGGCATAGCCACAAAGCCACCTTGTTCAGAATGCATTTCAGCAAAGCTTGGGAAGTTTTGTTTTGATTTCCCTCTCCTCCATGGGCTTCCTTTGACTCTGGCAACAGTGTGCAGCTTGCTTTTGCCATGTACCTCTGCAGTCCAGGCTGACAGTGTACATTTCATTGGCCTGCCCATGCCGAAGCCACACTGTCAGTGGAACACGCTTCTGGGTTCTATTTACCCAGCACAGAATATTTCTAGTGAACTACTAAAGCTGCTTTATTCCAACAACTTACATATTTTCAAACAAAGGAACCATAGAGTCTTCATTTATAAACTTCTGGCTGCCCTGGTGTTTGGTCAAGAAATACCAGTTTTTTACATGGTGTCAAAAATTAATCAGCTTCCCGTCTCCTCCCACAAAAACGTTGCTCTGCAGATATGAAGAAGTGGGGACTGGAATCCCACCTCGCTTCGCTCCCAGACTGCCTTGTCATGGAGTCCTCATAAATCAGAAGGCAACCCTTTCTGCTAGATCTGTATTAATTTTTGCAGATGAACAGAGGTGCCAAGTTAAGGAGGAAAAATCTCTTTGTGACTCCCATCTGGGATCTGCTGGGAGTTGCCTCCTGCCTCCAGTTAGGCAAGGCTTAGGGGCTGTGTAGATAGCGAGGATGTGTATTCCTCGACTCCAGAGAGAGTATGCTGGGTGCCTCTTTCCCTCCCTCCAGCCCCGAGCTTTGCCCTTCACCTTGAGCTTTTCGCATTCCAGGTACACAGGACTTTGCCATCTTAGCCCTGAGTAGGAAGCTCAAAGGAACTGCTATCCTCTTGCTGTAGCTACACTGACTCTGGATCAATCTAGATTACGCTTACTGGGCTAGGGGTTACCTGTCTCTGGGTGGGCATCAGCAGAATGCACCCCTGATGCATGGGGAGGGGGCACTTGAGGACCATAGACCTAGGAGGCAAGTTGGGATATGGAGGGAGGGAAGCAGATACAGTTTCTATGAACCTGTCCCACCCAATCAGAATACAGTTGTCTTAAGAGAAGGGGCTTCAAGGAGATTTAAGACCCAGGGGAATACCCCACTGCTTTTATTAGGAATTCTTAAGATCAGAAATCCTAAAGATTTCCTAAGGAGTTTGGTCTTAACCTTAATAGCCATGGGAAGTTCTTAGTCAGGTTTCCTTTTGTAAATGTCAGCCTGCTGGGGTCATAATTTACTACTTAGGAAAGAAAAGGGTTGTTTTCATTCTTTGAACATATTAACATGTAAGTAAAACTCATTTCCTACTGTCTTGGGTTCCCAGGGGAAAAGTCCTTCTGAAATTGAGCAGAAATCTTTAGGCTGGGAAGAGCTTAACAAGATGGCATGCTGGGAAATGTGGTTCTGGAACTGTTGTTTTAACAGCATTTTCCCAATTCTCATCTCCCTTTTATAGTCTAGACCATGTCTCTATCTCCCCTTCAGCCATTGTACTAATTTTAAAATTAAAAAAATTAAAATTTTGATATAATCCCATTTGTTTATTTTTCCTTTTGTTGCTTGTGCTTTGGGGGATTTATTCATAAAGTCTTTGTTCAGTCCTACTTCCTGAACTGTTTCCCCTGTTTTCCTTTAGTAATTTTATGGATTCGTTTCTTATAGTTAAGTCTTTAATCTATTTTGAGTTGATTTTGGTATATGGTGAGAGGTACAGGTCCAGTTTCATTCTTATACATATGGATGTCCAGTTTTCCCAGCACCATTTACTGAAGAGGCAGTCTTTTCCCCAATGTATGTTCTCAGTGTCTTTGTCAATGATCAGTTGGCCGTAAGTATGTGGGTTGGTTTCTGGGTTCTCTATTCTGTCCGATTGATCTGAGTGTCTGTATTTATGCCAGTACCATGCTGTTTTGGTTACTATAGCTTTCAATACAATTTGAAGTTGGGTAGTGTAATGCCTCTGGCTTTATTTTTTTGTTCAGGATTGCTTTGGCTATTTGGGGTCTTTTGTTTTTCCATATGAATGCTAGGATTGCTTTTTCTATTTCTGTGAAGAATGTCATTGGTATTTTGGTGGGGATTGCATTGACTCTGTAGATCGCTTTGGGTAGTATGGACATCTTCACAATGTTAATTCTTCCCATCTGAGAGCAAGACATGTCTTTCCACCTTTTTATGTCCTCTTTAATTTCTTTCAGTAGTGTATTATAGTTCTCAATGTAGAGATCTTTCTCCTCCTTGGTTAAATTGATTCCTAGGTTTTTTGGGGAGGGTGGGACGACTATTATAAATGGGCTTGCTTTCTTGATTTCTTTTTCTGCTAGTTTGTTATTGGAGTATAAAAATGCTACTGATTTTGGGGTGTTGACTTAACTGCCACATTACTGAAATTTTTAATTAGCTCTAAAACTTCTGCACAGCAAAGGAAACAATCAACAGAGTGAAACAACAACTTACAGAATGGGAGAAAATATTTGCAAACTCTACATCCTACAAAGGATTAATATCCAGAAAATACAAGAAACTCAAACAACAATACAGTAAGATAAATAATAAATAAATAAATAAATAAATAAACAAACAAATAAATAAATAAATAATAAATAAATAAATAAATAGAGAGAGAGAGAGGTGCCCTGCAAGAGAGGCCCGAGATACATGACGACCACACTCCCCATGGTGACAGTGCGCAACCAAGCAGGTAGGCCTCACCACGGCTGGACTCCATCCCCAGCCTGGCTGAGTGCGTGCTGACCAGAGAGGTGCCTCCCTGGAGAGGCCCAAGACTCAAGGCGACCGTGCACCCAAGGTGCCAGGGGGTGACTGAGCAGACACTGAGGCAGCTGTGCCAAATTGGCAGCCCAGCAGCATCCTAGCCAGACAATAATGTCAAACAAGTGGACCATGAAATCCCCTACCACAATGACTAAAAATCAAAGGAAATTTACCACAAATATGAAAAATCAAGAAAGTACACCACCAAAGGATAATAACTCTCAAGCTCTAGATCCTATAGAACAAGAAGCCCTTGAAATGTCTGACAGGGAATTTCGAGTGATAATTCTAAGGAAACTAAATGAGATACAAGAGAACTCAGCTAGACAACACAATGAAATGAGCAAAAGTGTACAGGACCTGAAAGAAGAAATAGACAAGGAAATCAATACCCTGAAAAAGAATGTAGCAGAGTTTGCCAAGCTGAAGAATTCATTCAACAAAAAAAAAACACAACAGAGAGTTTAACCAGCAGCTTGCAGAAGCAGAAGAGTTCTCTCTGACCTTGAAGATGGGCTGTTTGAAATAACACAGGCAGACAAAAAAAAAAAAAGAAAAAAGAAAAAAGAATTAAAAACATTGAAGAAAATCTAAGAGAGATATCAGACAACATTAAGCACTCAAATATCCAAGTCATGGGTATTCCAGAAGGGGATGAAAAGGAGATTGTACTGAAAACATATTCAACAAAATAGTGGCAGAAAACGTCCCAGGTATAAGAAAAGACACAGATCTTCAGATTCAGGAAGCTCAAAGATCCCCAAATGTATTCAATCCAAAAAGGTCTTCCCCGAGACATGTTATAGTCAAATTGACAAAACTCAAAGACAAAGAAAGAATCTTAAAAGCTGCAAGAGAGAAGTGTCAAATCACCTATAAGGGAGCCCCAATCAGACTAACATCAGACTTTTCATCACAAACCTTAAAAGCTAGAAAGGAATGGGATGATATATTCAAAATACTAAAAGACAGAGATTGCCATCCAAGAATACTCTACCCCACAAGGCTATCCTTCTGAAATGAAGGGCAAATAGTATATTTCTCAGACAAACAAAAACTGTGGGAGTTCCCTACCACACGACCATCCTTACAAGAAATTCTCAAGGGATTACTGGGTTTGGTACCTGAAAAATAACGACCACTGCCTTGAAAACCCAAGAAAAATCAAAACCCACTAGTATAATAAAAATGGTATTCATGAAAAGAAAGCAAACAAACAAAAGGGCTATCTACAACCCAAGGAACCAACAAATACAGAAAACAAACAGTAAATCAGAAAGAAAGGAACAAAAGACACCTAAGACATCAAAACAATAATCAATAAAATGATAAGATTAAATCAACACTTTTTAATAACAACTCTTAATGTAAAAGGCTTAAATCCCCCAATCAAAAGATACAGACTGGCTGACTGGATTAAAAAGGAGGACCCAACTATATGCCACCTTCAATAGACCCACCTCAACCATAAAGACTCACATAGACTAAGAGTGAAAGGATGGAAAAAGATTTACCATGCAAACAGAAATGAAAAATGAGCTGGAGTAGCTAGTCTTATATCTGACAAAATAGACTGTAAACTAAAAACCACAAAAAGCGATAATGAGGGCCACTACATAATGATAAAAAGATTGATCCATCAAGAAGACATAACAATCATAAATATACATGCATCCAAAGTCAGAACAGCCAGATTTATAAAGCAAACTCTATTAGACCTAAAGAAGGAAATAGACACTAATACCATAATAGCAGGGGTAATACCCCACTATCAATATTGGACAGATTGTCTAGGCAAAGAATCAGCAGAGAAACTCAAGATCTAAACAACACTCTAGACCAATTGGACTTGACAGATATCTACAGAACATTCCATCCAACAACCTCAGAATATTCATTCTTCTCATCAGCACATGGATCATTCTCCTAGATAGACCACATGTTAGGTCATAAATCAAGTCTCAACAAAATCAAAACAATTGGAATTATCCCATGTATTTTTTCAGACCACAATGGATTAAAATTAGAAATCAATAACAAATGAAATTCTGGAAACTATATAAACACACAGAAATTAAACAGCATTACTTAATGACATATGGGTCCAAGAATAAATCAAACAGGAAATCAAAAAATGTATTGAAAACAATGAAAACAATAATACATCATACCAAAACCTGTGGGATACTGCAAAAGCAGTACTAAGGGGGAAATTTATTGCATTAAATGCTTACTTCAGAAGAATGGAAAGATGGCAAGTGAACAACCTAACACTTCACCTTAAAGAACTAGAAAAACAAGAACAATCCAAACCCAGAGTTAGCAGATGGAAAGAAATCATTAAGATCAGAGCAGAACTTAATGAAATTGAAACCCAAAAATGATACAAAAGATCAATGAATCAAAAAGTTGGTTTTTTGAAAAGATAAATAAAATTGACAAACCATTAGCATGGCTAACTAAAAAAAGAAGAGAGAAGACCCAAATAACAAAAATTAGAAATGAAAAAGGTGATATTACAACTTATACCTCTGAAATACAAGGAATCATTTGAGACTATTATGAACAACTATATGCCAACAAATTTGAAAATCTGGAGGAAATGGATAAATTCCTGGACACACACAAACTACCAAAACTGAGCCAAGAAGATGTAGAAAATCTGAACAGACCAATAACAATAAAAGAGATTGTTATCAATAAAAGAGAACCTGTTATCAGAAGGCTCCCAACAAAGAAAAGCCCAGGACTAGATGGATTCACAGCCGAATTCTACCAAACTTTCAAAGAGGAATTGACACCAATTCTCTACAAACTATTCGAAAAGATTGAAATAAAGGCAATTCTCCCAAACTCAGATAGCAAATATCACCCAGGTACCGAAACGAGGTAAAGATACAACTAAAAAAGAAAACTACAGGCCAATATCCTTGATGAATATAGATGCAAAAATCCTCAATAAAATACTAGCTAAGAGAATACAGCAACACATACACAAAATTATACACCATGATCAGGTGGGATTAATCCCAGGAATGCAAGGTTGTTTCAACATACGCAAATCAATAAAATCAAACACAAGGACCATATGATCATCTCTATAGATGATGAAAAAGCATTTGACAAAATTCAACATCCTTTCATGATAAAGACTCTCTACAAGTTAGGTATAGATGGAAAGTATCCCAACATAATCAAAGCGATATATGATAAACCCACTGCCTATATCATCCTGAATGGGGAAAAGCTGAAAGCTTTACCTTTAAGAACAGTAACTAGACAAGGATGCCCACTCTCACCACTCCTATTCAGCATAGTGTTGGAAGTACTAGCCAGAGCAATCAGAGAAGAGAAGGAAATAAACGGCATCCAGATTGGAAAAGATGAAGTCAAACTGTCCCCGTTTGCAGATGGCATGATCCCATATATCAAACAGCCTAAAGCCTCTACAAAAAAGCTCTTGGGGTTGATAAATGATTTCAGCACAGTAGCAGGATACAAAATCAACACACAAAAATCAGTAGCATTTCTATTCTCCAATAGTGAACATGCAGAAAGAGAAATCAAGAAAGCCTGCCCATTTACAATAGCCACCAAAAAAATAAAATACTTAGGAATTGAGTTAACCAAGGATGTGAAAAGTCTCTATAATGAGAACTACAAATCACTGTTGAGAGAAATTAAAGATGACACAAGAAGATGGAAAGTTATCCCATGCTCTTGGATTGGAAGACCTAATTGTGAAAATGTCCATACTACTCAAAGTGATATACAAATTCAATGCAATCCCCATCAAAATTCCAATGACATTTTTATCAGAAATGGAAAAAACTATCCAGATATTTACACGGAATAACAAAAGATGATGCATATCCAAAGCAATTCTAAACAAAAAATTTAAAGCTGGATGCATAACACTACCTGACTTTATACTATACTACAAAGCTATAATAACCAAAACAGCATGGTACTGGCATAAAAACAGACACACTGATCAATGGAATAGAATAGAGAATCCAGAAATCAACCCACACACCTACAGCAATCTGATCTTTGACAAAGGCACCAAGCCTATACACTGGGTAAGAGACTGCCTCTTCAGCAAATGGTGCTGAGATAACTGGTTATCCATATGCAGGAGAATGAAACTAGACCCATACCTATCTCCATATACTAAAATCAACTCAAAATGGATTAAAGAATTAAATAGACACCCTGAAACAATAAAACTTCTTAAAGAAAACATAGGAGAAACACTTCAGGAAGTAGGACTGGGCACAGATTTCATGAGTATGACCCCCAAAGCACAGGCAACCAAAGGAAAAATAAACAAATGGGATTATATCAAACTAAAGAGCTTCTGCACAGCAAAAGAAACAATTAACAGAGTGAAAAGAGAACCAACAGAGTTTGAGAAAATATTTGCAAAGTATACATCTGACAAAGGATTAATATCCAGAATATACAAGGAACTCAAACAACTTTACAACAAAATAACAAGTAACCCAATTAAAAAATGAGCAAAAGAGCTAAGTAGGCATTTCTCTAAGGAAGATATACGAATGGCCAACAGACACATGAAAAAATGCTCAACATCACTCAGCATCCGGGAAATGCAAATCAAAACCACACTGAGATACCATCTCACCCCAGTTAGGATGACTAAAATCCAAAAGACTCTGAATGATAAATGCTGGCGATGTTGCAGAGGTAAAGGAACTCTCATACATTGTTGGTGGGACTGCAAAATGGTGCAGCCTCTATGGAAAATGGTATGGAGGTTCCTCAAACAATTGCAGATAGATCTACCATACGACCCAGCTATCCCTCTGCAGGGAATATACGCAGAGGAATGGAAATCATCAAGTCGAAGGTATACTTGTTCCCCAATGTTCATCGCAGCACTCTTTACAATAGCTAAGAGTTGGAACCAGCCCAAATGTCCATCATCAGAGGAGTGGATATGGAAAATGTGGTATATCTACATAATGGAATACTACTCAGCTATAAAAAAGAATGAAATACTGCCATTTGCAATGACATGGATGGACCTAGAGAGAATTATATTAAGTGAAATGCGTCGGGCACAGAATATCACATGTTCTCCCTTATTTGTGGGAGCTAAAAATAAATAAATAAATACACACAAAAAAAACGGGGGTGGGGAGGGAAGAAGACACAATAATTACAGTTCCTTGAAGTTGATATGACAAGTGAACAGAAAGGACATTGTTGCGAGGGAGGGGGGAGAGAGAGGAGAGAGGGAGGTTTCGGTAATTGGCCACAATAATCAACCACATTGTATATTGACAAAATAAAAATAAAATAAAAAATAAAAAATAAAATAAAATAAAATAAAAAGTTTCCCGAAGTCACAGAGCAGTAAATAAGAAAGCCACTACTGAAACACGAACTCTTGGAAGCAGCCTCTTTTCATTCATACCATGATACCTTGGAATTGCACTTGGGCATGTTGCTTAACGTCTGTGGGCTGCATTTTCTTCATCTGTAAAGTGATGATGACAAACGCTGCCAATGTGATTCTCAAATCAGGGGACAGATATGAAGATAAGGAGGCTACATCATCAGGACCAAAAGTATACCTCTCAAACCTAGTACTATAGCACAGCATAGCTGATATATACTTGCCTCATAAGGCCGGAAGTGAGAAACATTTTCAAAGAAAAAATATATATATTGCACTTTATCTGGTTTCAGGCATTTTCTCTAAACCTGGAATTGCTATAAAATGTAGCATTTTTTTTCTTTACCAGAATGACGAGTGTGGCCACGGACCCTGACGTGTTTAGAAGCTAGAACAATTATCACAAATGCCAGTTGAGGCCAGCTGCTGATGTGATCACATTTGTTGCAGTCATTCACAACGTGTGTTGTTTTATTGCCCTTCTAAATAGCCAGATGTGCTATAAAGGCCCTGAGAAGAGAAAATTAGGTCTTGCCACATGGCATGCATAATTGATTATACATATTTTGGGGGTACATTGTTAACTACCATCTTAACCATTTTTAACTGTACGGTTTAGTGGCATTAACTACATTCATATTGTTGGGCTACCATTACCATCATCCATTCATAGAACTCATTTCATCTTGTCAGACTGAAACTCCATACCCATTAAATAGTAACTCCACATTACCTCCTCCCCCCAGCACCTGGAAACCACCATTCTACTTCCTGTCTCTATGAATTTGACCACTGTAGGAACCTCAAATAAGTAGATTCATACAATATTTGTCTTTTTGTGGCTGGCTTATTTCACTTAGCATAATGTCCTCAAGTTTCATCCATGTTGTAGCATTTGTCAGAATTTTCTTCCTTTTTACAGCTGAATAATATTCCATGAATGTGTATACCACATTTTGTTTATCCATTCATTTGTTGATAGACACTTGGGTTGCTATTGTGAATAATGCTATGGTTGTTGCAAATAATGCTATGAACATGGGTGTACAAGTATCTCTTTGAGTCTGTGCTTTCAGTTCTTTTGGGTATATACCTGGAAGTGGAATTGCTGGATCATAAAGTCACTCTATTTTTAATTTTTTGAGGAATCATCATATTGCTTTCTATAGTGGTTGCACCACTTTACATTCCCACCAACAGTGTACAAGTGTTCCAATTTTTCCACATCTTCACCAATACTTATTTTCTGTTTTGTTCTTTTTTCTTTTAATAGTAGCCATCCTAATGAATATGGGGTGGTATCTCATTACAGTTTAAATTTGCATTTCCTTAATTATTAGTAATGAGCATCTTTTTATGTGCTTGTTGATCATTTGTATATGGCCATTTGTAGATTCTTTGGAGAAACATCTTTTTAGGTCCTTTGCCCATTTTCGATCAATTTGTTTGTTTTGTTGTTGAGTTGTAGAAGTTCTTTATATATTCTTGAGGAATCCATACTTACCCAGCTGTGTCGCATATGGCTGTGGCCATTAGGCACCCATACTTGCCACACTGCACCCAGCTCTGTTATCATACTTACCCAGCTGCACCCCTGCCCTGCCAGACACTACTGTAACACCTCCACCCTGCCAGACAATGCTGTAATGGAATTTTCCACCCTCACCCTCTATTCTGCTGTGAAACCCAGAAGAAATGTGCCATAAAAGAAACTGCTCTGCTGCGTTCAGGGCTCAGCCTTTGTGACTGGAGTCTGCTGAGCCGCTGTCGACATCAATAAACTCTGCTTCATCTCAAGCCTTGGTGTTTCCTGCCTCTCCCTGTGACTTTGCAGTAACACACTGCAACATTTCTTGGGGGCTCATCCGTGATGGTGGAGATGGCTTGACCACCTCCCTCATCTCTTGGTCACAGCACCTGGGACACCTGACGATGCGGACCGCACTCAGGTGCCAATGGAGAGTTTTCTGTGAGTGGGAAAGACCCTGCCGGGTGGACCCAGAGGATGAACCCTGAGCACAATGGAACCCAAAGAGGTGCAGGAACGAGATCAGGGGAGCTCCGCCTGTTGGACTAGGTAAGGACCCAGGTCCCACTAGGTTCCTACTCCCGTAAGAGTAGAAGGGGAGCCTGATCACCTCCCAAAGTGGGGAATGTCTTAGTACTCCATTTCACCGAGGAAACCACTCTCCCTGATCAGGTCAGGATTTTTGGAATTTTGGGGTGGTGAATGAAAGTGTGTGAATGTGTGTAGCTGAGATGTATCCTAGATACAAAGGGAGTGCAGAGGCCCAATCCGCAGTTCCGTGATGATCCTCATATGGCTAAGGGTGACTCTCACAAGAGAGGTCCTGACTGGGGGTTTATATCGTCTCACCAAAGCTAAGAGGCACCTGAAATATCACTGTGAGGTGTGTGAGCAGAGGTGGACAAAGCGATTGAAATAAAATGTCTGCTGCAACACTGATCATGGGTGGAAAACATGGGAGGAACACCTAGCAAACAAACTCCCCTTGTCTGTATGCTGAAGAATTTTAAAAAGGGCTTTTCTGGTGACTATGGTGTTAATCTACCTCCTGATAAACTCAGGACATTCTGTGAAGTGGACTGGCCATCTTTCAATGTGGGACGGCCCTTGGAAGGATCCTTTGACCTTTCCCTTTCCATCAAGTCAGGAGATTTATTACTGGCAACGTGGAAATGACCCTCAGGGCTGCCCTGACCAGTACCCCTATATTGATTCTTGGGAAGACTTAGTTCGTTCTCCACCCTCCTGGTTAAAGGCCTGTATGGAAAAACACTGCCAAATACTCTTGGCTCAAGAAATGTCAGTCCCAGGTCAGACTCACACCTGGAGGCGACTGCTACATGCGGCCCCCAGAGTCTGGGCTAAAGAAAACCCACCAAGTCTAACCAAGGACATTCCCCCCAGTCCTGGTGAAACTGAAACCAGGGGTAATGCCAGTCTGACAAAAGCAATACCATATCTCCCAACAGGCTAGACAGGGGATACAAAAACATCTGGACAAACTCCTCAAATATGAACTATTAAGGCTATGCCAGTCCCTCTGGAACACACCTTTACTGCCAGTTCAGAAGCTGGAGACCAACGACTTCCAACTGATATAAAACCTCAGGGAAGTCAACCAAGCAACTGTCACCCTGTACCCTGCCATTCCTAATCTGAGCTTAATCCCTGCTGACACCACTTACTTCACCTGTGTGGACCTTAAGAATGCCTTCTTCTGCATCAGACTGGCTCCCCAGAGTCAACCCATTTTTGCTTTCCAATGGGACAGTCCCAAGGGGACTCAAGAACAATTAATATGGACGCAGTTGCCTCAGGGATTCAAGAACTCCCCAACCATTTTTGGCACGAGCCTGGCTTCTGACCTACAGGCTTTCCCAATCAAACAAAGTGGACGTACTCTTCTCTGATACATTGACAACCTGTTGCTGGCCGGAAGGACCTACCAGGAATGTATGAAAGGGACTGAACTCCTCAACCTGCTTTGGGGAAAGGATACAAGGTATCTAAGAAAAAGGCCCAAATATACCACAAAAAAGCCAAATATTTGGGGTTCCATATCCCCCAAGGACAACGCCAACTGGGACCAGAGCATAAACAGACTGTTCCATCCCAATTCCCGACACACAAAAACAAATTCGTGAGTTCCTGGGGACAATGGGATTCTGCAGGATCTGGATCCCCAACTGTGCAGTGTTGGCCAAACCCCTATACGAAACAACCAAATTGGGGGGGGGGAACCCTAATCTTGGAAACAGCTTAACAGAAGGACTTCATGGGCATAAAAAGGGCACTTACAAGTGCTCCAGGACTGGGACTGCCTGACTTAAAAAAAAACCCTTCTTTCTATATGTCCACGGAAGACAGGATATTATGAAGGGAGTTCTAACTCAGCTTCTGGGGTCCTGGCTCCACCTGGTGACATATCTTTCAAAACAGCTAGACACAATGGCCCAAAACAGCTAGACACAATGGCCCAAGTACTCCCACCAAAAAAAAAAAAAAAAAAAAAAAATCCCACCATTTGAACTACCTCTAGTCATTGGGCCTGACAATGGACCAGCATTTGTAGCTGAAATTCTTCAACTGATAGCCCAGAATTTCAAAATTACCTGGAAGCTGCCTATCAACCCCAAAGTTCAGGAATGGTCGAATGCATGAACAGAAGTATAAACATTTGAATGAACAGAACTATAAAAACTCACCTCAAGAAATTATGCCAAGAAACCCACCTCCACTGGAACAAAGTCCTCCCTGTGGTTTTGTTCCAGATTCGATCTACCCCCACCAAGCACACGGGCTTCTCTCCTTCTGAAATCCTGTATGGAAGGCCTCCCCTTCTCATCAAGGCTATTCAAGGTGATCTGATGGAGGTCGGACATGTAACCTTGCAACAACTCCTAGCCTTAGAAAAAAACCATGCAGGCCATTCACCAATGAGTAGGAGAACAACTCCCGGTTAGCCTTAACCCCTCTGTACACCCCTACAAGCCAGGTACCTCTGCTTGGGTAAAAGAATGAAATGTACAGCCCCTCAAACCCCTGTGAAGGGGACCTTTTACTGTCTTGCTGTCTACCCCTACTGCAGTCAAAGTAGCTGAGGTCACTCCATGGATACATCACAGCAGACTGAAACCAGCCACGACCTCTTGGGACTGCATTGCTCACCCCACTTCACCCTGCAAGTTAACTCTACAAAAAAGAGGACCAGAAACCACTACGGAGACCCCAGATGACAACAGCCCTGCTCTAGTCACTCCAAGGGCTGACTAGTCCACGCACGGCAGAAGCCTGAGGATCCCCAGACAAGAAATAAGAAAATTAGCTCATGTCCTTGTACAAAAATGATCAGTCTAAAACCCAGAAGACCACTTTGGAGTCTGGTTTAACATGTTTAGAGGGTTCAAAATCCTTATTATTATGGTTCTTTTCTTAATGGGCACCTGTCTCATCCTCCTTTGCCTGCTGGCTCTGGTAATACACACATTCACATCCTCCTTGGAGGCCATAGTAGAACAAAAAATCCACAGCCAAAATGTTCTCACTATGACAGTACCAACCCCCAAACCAAAAGCCAGCTAAAGGTGATGCTGTTTGACCAGGCCATCTAAGGCCTTGGTCATGCATCAAAGGGGGGAATGAGGCACCTGTACTTACCCAGCTGTGTCCTGCCTGGCTGTGGCCATTAGGCACCCATACTTGCCATGCTGCATCCAGCTCTGTTATCATACTCACCCAGCTGCACCCCTGCCCTGCCAGACACTGCTGTAACGGAATTTTCCACCCTCACTCTCTACCCTGCTGTGAAACCCGGAAGAAATGTGCCATCAAAGAAACTGCCCCACTGCATATGGGGCTCAGCCTTTGTGACAGGAGTCAGCTGAGCCACTGCTGGCATCAATAAACTCTGCTTCCTGTCTCAAGCCTCAGTATTTCCTGCCTCTCCCTACGAGTTCGCAGTATCACACTGCAACATTCTCAATATCAATCCCTTATCAGAGAGATATAGGAGGGTACTTAAAAAGGTCATTCATGGAAAAGTGGAATTAAAAGATAATACAAATATTTCCATGGATTTTATGAAGTATCCATGTATCATTTGCAAATATTGTCTTACATTCCATGGGTGCACTCATTTTTATAGAATGACTTTTCTTAGAATAAGGGTTTCAGTTCTGGTTCAGTTCTAAAATTGACTAAAATAGGGATAAGGGATCTGCCCCAAAATAACAATAACAAACATTTATCAACCATTTACTAAGTTCCAGGCACTGTTTTAAGTGTTCACACACATATTAACTCATTTAATGTTCCCAACAATATGGTGAAGTATGTACTATTTTATTTTCATTTTTATTTTACAATGGAGGAAACTGGATTACAGAGAGTATGTGATTTACTTAAGGCCGTGCAGCCAGCAAGTGCCTGAGCTGTGATGTTACCAAGCAGCCCGTCTTTAAAACCCATGCACTCAAGAAAAATACTACATGTTCCTACTTATTTGTAGGAGCTGATAAAAATAAATAAGTAAATATACAAATGAACAGGTGGGGGGAGGAAGAAGACACAACAATCACAACAATTCCTTGATTTTGTTAAGACAAGTGAACAGATATGATGGGAAGAGGGGTAGAGGGAGGGAGGAAAAGGAGGAATTGATAAAGGGACATGAAAATTAACTGCATTGTATATTGATAAAGTAAAATAAAAAAAATAATTATTGAAAAAAATAAAAAATAAAATAAAAATAATCTCATGATATCAACAAGTCAAAAATAAATAAATACATAAAACCCACACACTCAGTCATTCCACCATGCCTCCTCCCTTACTCTGCTCCTATGAGGACCTGAAGTGTGAGGAAGGCCTTTAAACTGTTAAGTGCTGTACAAAGACAAGATGGTTTTCATTTCTGAGCATACTCAGAAAATAGTGAGGGTTCATTGCCATGGAAAAGCCACTTCTGGGGCACACTAGGATCGTGAGGAGTCAAGAAGAGGCCTTCATAGGGGGCAGGGCCCTTGGGGTGGACTATGGGCTTCAGAGCTCAGCCACGAGACATGAAGAACCATCACCCTCATCATCTGGCCTTTCTCCACCGGGACTCGCATTGTAAATGTGCGTCCCCTAAGATCAGTTCCTTGCGGCTGTATAATACTTAGAAAGTTAAACATAGCTTCACACACATTATTCCAACAGAACTTTGTAATGATCCAGTCATCCTAGAAGAGTGTAGCTTATTGTTACTATTTTACAGATGGGAAAACTGAGAGTCAGGAATCTTAAGTGGCTTACCAAAAGCCCCAATGTGTGGTTAAGTCAGAAGAAAACAAAGACCCTTGAACATTTTCATTTATTCCTCAATAAATCTTTTTGCACACCCACCAAAGAAATACGTCATGGGCCAGATGGGCAGAAAAAGCCAGGTGTGCTAACCTCGTGGTGACCTGGACCAGAGCCTGACCCATGATTCCCACATGAAAGCTTTGTGAGTCATTAAGTATTCCCTTCTCAGTCCATTGCTCAGCAGTGGGTGCTTGACTAGGACCATTGCTTTGAGGGTCAGGGACCCAAACATTTAGATACCTCTCTAGGTCAACATTGCCTCCCTCCAGAGAGGCAGCAACAACCCTATGAAAGAGGTCATAAGAGGAGGACATTATTACCTCCACCTGACAGATATGGAAACTGAGGGTAAGTAACATGCCTGAGGTCATGCAGCTAATAATGCTGGAGCTTCTGGCTTTAATATCAATATTTTTGTCACTACACCAAGCTACCAAGCTGTCAGAAGACAGGGTGGGGGTTACTTAACCATGCAAGTGCTGTATTACAATGTAGTTGGGACGGTTCAAGTGTGCCAGCATGGACATTGTGGGCAGCCTTGGCCAATGGCAAGTAGCAGGCTGGAGCAGGCAGCCAGCGCTGTGGTATGACATTGTGGAATAAACAAAGACCACCCAAATGAGAACAAGAGGAGTCTATTTATTCAGAGCTGGCTATAGCAAGGGAGTCAGCCACCATCATTTTCACTGGCAGAAACTTAAATGCAGGCAGGGGAGTGGGAAAGCTTTACAGTGAAAAAAAGGGAAGGCTTGAGGGGCGCCCTGATTAGAGGGTGTTGGCATGGGGAAGCTGGAGGCGGCTAACTAGAAAGTTGGGCATCTTATGAGATTGGTTTGCAAGGTATATTTGGCTTTCTCTGGTTATTCCTGAGTTGGAAGGAGGGCGGTTGGGATAGTGGCAAAAATAGGGATCCTGGCAGGTGAGCTCGACATGTCCTGACTGTTCTGGGGCAATTGCTGCGAGGTTGTGGTTTGGCTTCCTGAGTGCTTGCTGTAGAGGTTGTGGGTCAGAGTTCTATTGTGCGGATGGTCTGGCCATTGTCCATTTGTATACTCAGTCTCTCAGTATAAGGAGTGACAAAATGGTCCTAACTGAAAAATCTACTGCAGTGGCTGAAATATCCATTATCAGCATGAAAAAGAATGAAAGAATTTCCTGACGTCCTTATGTCTTTCCCCAGGGGTATATGGTGCTGTGATTCTGGAGATTTTTTAACATCGACCCCAGGAGAGTTTTCATCATCTGATTGATTCCAACTGACCCATATGTGCCTTTCATCGTCACGCATCCAAACGCAGTTTCCTGCGTGTGGGAGAAGAGGGTTTGGATAAAAAGTTGTGTTTGATGGGGTAGGGCACAGGTCTGGGGTGGGAGGAGGACACTCAAGAGTGGGTGGTCCCAAAATTAGATGGGGTGGAAGCGAAAGAGCGTCCAAAACATTTTTCACCTGGGGCTCTCTGTTCAGAACATCTTTGAAGCCAATCAGTTGTTTTCATTACCCCATGCCACACCACACTGTGACTTTTTAAACATTAGTTGTTTTAAGTCGGGCACAAAAAGAGAAATATCACGTTCTCACTTATTTGTGGGAGCTAAAAATAAATAAATAAATACAGAAACAACCTGGGGGTGGGGAGGGAAGAAGACATAACAATCACAATTCCTTGAAGTTGATACGACAAGTGAACAGAAAGGACATTGTTGGGTGGGAGGGGGGAGAGGGAGGAGGGAGGGAGATTCCGCTAATGGGCCACAGTAATCAACCACATTGTATATTGACAAAATAAAATAAAATAAAAAAATAAATAAAAAATAAAAATTAGTTGTTTTAATGACAAAAGTAGAATATGTGCTCATGGGGGGGGGGGTAGTATCTGATCCAGAAATACATTAATTTTAAAAAGGAAGATGCTGCCCACCCCCAATGCCCACCCCAGAGGTAGCTGCTGTTGAGAGGAACTAGCTACCTTCAAACAGGAAGTCACGTAGGAGTGAATCCTTCTCTCCTATCTTGCCCAAAAGGTCAGAAAAAAAATTGTGCAAGAGGTTACAGATTTGACAGTAGTACTCTTGCCCTGGGACATGGCTCCCATTTCATTTCTTTGGTTGCTTTGGAATCCAGATTTGAGTTTCTGAACAAGTCTGCCTGCCTCTTTCCCTCACCCCCTTATAAAAGCATCCTTTAGCCTCAGTGCCCTTCAGGCCCAAGGCAGTGCCCAGAGCTTTGAGTGAACTGCTAGCTTCTGAGTCTCAGCAGTCTGTGGGGATCTAGCTGGTATGTGTGCTCTTAGGCTCTGCTTCCCCCTTGGAAAATGGGAGGTTTGCGAATTTTCAGCGAAATTTATCTCCCATTTGGATGAAGCTTGGCTGTAAAGAACCCATCTTTGCTTCAATGGGGGAATGGCTAAGCAAACTGTGGTATATCCATACCATGGAATACTACTCAACAACAAAACAGAATGAAGTATTGATACACATGACGACCTGGATGAACTTCCAGAGGATTAGGCTGAGTGAAAAAAGCCAATCCCGAAAGTTACATACAGTATGATTCTATTGTATAACAATCTTGAAATGACAAAATTATAGAAATGGAGAACAGATTAGTAGTTGCCAGGAGTTAAGGAGGGGTTGGGGTGGGAGGGAGGTGGGTGTGGCTCTAAAAGGGCAACATGAGGGATCCTTATAGTGATGGAATGTTCTGCATCTTGATTGTATTAATGTCAATATCCTGTTTTTGATATTATACTATAGGTTTACAATATGCTACCATTGGGGAAAACTGGGTAAAGGGTGCATGGGATCTCTCTGTGTTATTTCTTAGAGCTGCACATGAACCTATCTCAAAATAAAAAGTTTAATTTAAGAAGACCTGTTTCTCCGTTTATCCCCTTCTCTTGGGCCCTTGCATGGGTGAACACTGAGATGTAAAAGCTAAGTCATGGTGAGGTTGGCAGTAATTCAGCTGGGCAGTTCAATTCAGCAATTGAGTGGGCGGCATAAAGGAGGTGGCATGAGAATCTACACCTTTCCCCTACCCCACTCCAACTCGAATGGTCTCTGCACTGGACCCACCATGATACCTGAACCTCCCACCATTAACACCACTCTTTGGGATCCTCTCTCAACAGGCCTATGCACTTTGTGGCTTGCGACAGATAATGCGTCAGTTTGTTGGCTTGATTACTATTACCAGCTGTTGTCACCAGGCACACCAAAGCTCTGAGGTGCTTAGGAAACAAGACAGAGACTTTGCGCTTGCATATAAGAGAAAGGCCAGTGTATCCATTCTCAAATTTTCATTTTCAAGGATCACCTGAGAGCCTGTTGGTGTGGAGTTAATAAGTATGAGGGACACCTTCTTGGCCTTCAAGGGAAAGGTTGCCAAAATAGCAAAGAAAAATGCATATACGGGTGTGTGTGCGTGTACATATTTACATGCATAACTCTTTTGTTTCCTGGAAGGAACCCAAGAAATAGATAGGATAGGGACTTGGTGGTGGTGAAGGGTAGAGATAGGTTTCCGTGTTTCATCATTTTATACCTTTGTGTACCGTTAGAATTTTCCAACCTTTTTTTTTTCTTTCTTTTGTGGGAGGCCTCAGAGACCAGCTGCCCTGGCTATGTGCCGCTACTTGTCCCACTGACCAGTCACTCAACTCAGGCTGCCAGTGGCCTAGGAGGAAGGACTAGGAGCTCCTTCTCCAGGATGTTAAGTAATGAAGGAAGGAAATAAAATGACAGCAGGAGGCTGTTTGGGTAGGTCCGTGTGAATCATTGATTCCAGACCCAGAGGGTGGCTTTCCTGTCAGCTGCCTGGCTAGGTGGTAAAAATCCCATTTTTTGTGTCAGGCAAGTCTCCATCCTCCAGCCGGAGTAGCATCCTGGCTGGGCCCTTGCTCCCTAGGCTGATGGTTGGGCAGATGGGGAGCTTGCAGATTTTTCAGATTTTGGACAGGGCTGACTACAGAAGAAGTGCAACTTGGCTTGGCTTCTGCCCCCAGAGGTGGCAGCTGTGGGCCCCAGAGGCAAGTGGAGTGTGAGTGATAAATGTGTGTGCTTTCTCTTTCTTGTGATTTTCTGGTTGGAGATCATTATTTTGGCCGTGGCTGGATGTGAGGGAAAAAAAATTGGATTCCTCCTCCTTCCTGAACCCTGTTCCATCTCCAGGCTGTCGAGGGCCAGGGCACTGGCGGGAGTGGAGGGAATTATTTCAGAGTTTTCACACAGCCAGGAGAAAGGAAATGAAGGCATCCAGCAAGAAACCGGCCAGGGCCTTGCACATGCTTGCACCTTTGCTCCCACCGCCAGTGACCCCATCCAGGCTCCAGTTTCCACTTAGGAAGGGGGAAATCTAAAACCCAGGAAAGTCAGGAGGGCAGGCGGATGGATGGGTGCGCATTTAAAAACATCTCACCATGTCCATTTACAAGCTCTTCTCATCTCTGCTCCGTCAGATGGGTCTCCTAGGATCACATCTGGAGCCAAGTGTGTTATTTTGGATATACAGCCTGAAAGTAGTAAAACTGCATTTTAAACAATCTATAAAGTACAGATTTCTTCCAAATCTGTTTGTTCTTTTCCACCACGAGGACAAGCCTGGAGAATCGCAAGTGATGGTGACATTCCTGGCTGTCCCCCTCCCCCTCCCAACCCAGACAAGGTGTCCAGGCAGAAGGAGATGCCCAGTGACTCTGAACACTGACTGATGGAGGAGGAGCAAGAGTGGGTTGAGGAGGAGGAAGAAGCAATGGTCAGAACTGGGAACGACTGTTAGTAAATGCCTACTCTGGCCCCTTGCAGCTCTCCAACCCCAGGAAGGCATCCTCTCCTCTCGCAACCCCCACCAGAGTGCCTTGCTGGCTTTCCCTCCCCATTCCTACCTCCTCTGCTCAAAATGGAAATTTGTATCAGACCTGACCTGTTTACAATTGTTGGGGATCAGGGGAGGTCCCCGTCCCACCAATGTACTTTTCTCTAGTCCAGCTCCCTTAGGGACAGCTCTGGATCTGGTGGTCCCACTTGTCCCCCACTCCCTAGGGTGTTGTGAGTGCAGATATTTTGAAAGCACTCTGAGATGCCTGGATGGATGACTCTACAGAAGCCATACCTCGGCTCTCTAGCTCATCCTCCCGGGCTTCATGCGATGTCACTCCATCTGGGATGCTGCGATCAGCACGGTCACATGGATTCAGACACTAAACTACTTTGTCTCTCTCAGTCCCAACCCTTAAACCCACTTGCTCTTTTGCCAGCCTTTAGTGGGAACTCATTCAGGAAGCCTCAGGAGGTGAGCTGAAGAGAGAAAGAAAGAGGAAGGAGGGAGATAGAAGCCCTCGAAAAGGGAGGAGAGACAGAGACTGAGAGGAACCTTCTGGAATGATTTGCACCTGCTCAGAAGTGAGGGAGTCTCACCATACCATATTTCTGGATTTACTGATTATAGAGATTTTTCAAGAGCCAGATGTTTAAAAGTCTTGGCAGAGTTTTTAAGTCAATTCTAAAGGTTTCAGCTGAATTTACCTTGCATGTTTTAGACTCACTGGAATCATTGTTCAGAGCCAGGAAGATCACATTCCCTTTAGAAGCAATGGAAGCATTTATCTAGGAACTAGGAGGTCACTCACGGAGTATGTACTTTTGCTTTTGTTGGGAGGGGGGCAGCTGAGCCCTGCTACCCGTGGAAATCTTCCTTATACGCCTGGCATCCTATGGATGTGCCCAACTTGCTTAGTAGAGGTCATTCCTATCCTGAATACCAAGTAAGGGAACGTATGCCTTTCTGGGATTTACAAAAGATGGACTCTTTCCAAGAGACTGGCTGTGTGTGAAGGTATCTACCTTCAGTTTTAAGAATTAAAGAAAATACTATACCCCAAATACATTAGTTGTTTTTGTAGTCCTATCTTCTTATGCTGCTCACACCATGTTAGGCTAGCATTTTCTTCTGTTGGTCTGTCATAAATAATGACTGGCCTTCGGACATGTGATCGTTTTCAAGTCAATAATATGAACATGTTTTGGGAAAAATTGAATAGTTTGGTCAGGGCGCTCGCCTCGGGTCCAGTTGGGTGTGATTCAGCATCCTCTGTAAGCAAATTGTGTGTGTGTGGTTAGTGTGCATGTGTGCCAGTGTATCTTTTTAGTTTTGTTGCTATGCTTGTGTCCTTCAGAGAGAGAGAAAGAGAGAGACAAAGAGAGAGGTAGAGAAAGAAAGAGAGGTAGAGAGAGAGAGGAGTTTGAGTGAAGCAGATGGGCGGGCATTGGCCTCGGGTGTCCACCCGGCGCAGCCATGCTTTTCCAAACCTATGGCTTCCAAGAACCTTTTGGCCGGTTACCTAGCTCATATACCTGCATGTGAAGGGGTCTGGTGACACAGCCTGGTGTGTGTGGGGTCTGGTGACCCAGCCTGGAGTATGAAGGATTTGTGACTCAGTTTGTTAATGGGCTTGAGGGGTCTGGGAGCTCTAGCCAGGCCTAGCTTGACAATCAGCCCAGTCAGTGCAGGATTACCAGCAGGTAGAAGAGCCTGACAACTGGCATGGTTGTGTAGCTCTACAATTGGCATCATGAACAAGACTGAGAGCTAGACAATTGGTGCTGTGAGCAGGATTCCGGGCCTTAGCCTAGCTAGACACCATGGATCACACAGTAACCTCAGAGTCACTCAACAAGGTATTCTATTCACTATCTATGATTCACTCAGCACTGTGCCAGGTACTATGACAGCTATAAGAAAAAAATATTAGAAACATGTCTTGCCCTCTGGAGGCTTAAAATCTAAGTTAAGGAGAAAAGATACACTTGTATGCATTTGAAACCTTGAGAACAATAAAAGACAGTTTATATTCAAATGTTAAATGAAAATGGTATGATAACAGCAATTCCTACCAGTTATTGAGGCCTTCCAAAGGGACAGGCACCATGCTAAGAACATCCCACTTCTTTTTTTTTTTTTTTGAAATGTATTCAAAATAATTTATTGCAATGTACCATCTCTCTGAAGGACAGGTTTCCAATAGATATCAAAAAAGTAAAAAATAAACATCAAAGACCCTTTAACCTCTAAAATACTTTTACAGACAGTTTGCCTAAGGCTTCTATAAACTATCCTATATAATGATTTCTGGAAATTATGCAAGTTCAATAAGTCTATAGTTAGTAGATCTTCAGACTTTGTCATATTTTTATTAGATGCAATAAATTACTAATGAAAGCAGCTAGAAGTTAAAGATTTATTCAAATTATATTCTGTAATAAGAGTAGAGATAAATATTGCTACAACTCAATAAATGTGGTGGGTATGATTATCTGAATTAAGGCTCTAGGAAAAAACATAAGGATACACAGGATGGATGATGTGACAGTGACACAGTTTCTTATCAGATTGAGTAACAGGATTTTGAGTCACCTGAAGGTAGGTTACCAAAAGCAAGACTCAATTTTTGTAAGCAATCCTTTATAGTTCACTGTTATTACTGTATATGAAGACACAAAAGCATGGATGGACCTTGAGAGAATTATATTAAGTGAAACAAGTCAGGCACAGAAAGAGAAATACCACATGTTCTCACTTATTGGAGGGAGCTAAAAATTAATATATAAATTCACACACACACACACACACACACACACACACACACACACACAAACCGGGGGGGGGGGGAAGAAGATATAACAACCACAATTATTTGAAGTTGATACGACAAGCAAACAGAAAGGACATTGTTGGGGGGGAGGGGGGGAGGGAGGAGGGAGGGAGGTTTTGGTGATGGGGAGCAATAATCAGCCACAATGTATATCGACAAAATAAAATTAAAAAAAAAAAAAAAAACTTTAAAAAAACAGAAAAAAACCAAAAAAAAAAAAATCCCACTTCTTATGTCATTTTAATCCTCATAACAACCCTTTGGGGTAGGTTCTGTTAGGATCTCCATTGTAGAGCCATAGGAACTCAGGTTTGCAGAGAGTAATTCATTTGCTGTAACAATTAAGGGAAGGCAGAGCTAAGATTTTATGTCCAACTTTTAATATTGAAAACATTTAGAACCTGCAGGTAAGTTGAAAGAATACCACAATGAAGACGCGTACATGCTTCACCTAGATTCACTGACTATTAACATTTCACCACATTTGTTTTATCATTCTCTTTCTGTCCCTCTATCCACACACACACACACACACACACACACACACACACACACACACACACACACACACACTCCCCTATTCATTTTCTCTGACCTATTTCAGCATAAATTGCAGACATCATTATATTTCCCCTTTATTTATTTTATTTTATTTATTTTTTTATTTTGTGGATATACAATGTGGTTGATTATTGTGGCCCTTTACCAAAACCCTCCTCACTCTGCCCTCTCCCCCCTCCCACCCAACAATGTCCTTTCTGTTTGCTTGTCGTATCAAATTCAAGGAATTGTAGTTGTTATGTCTTCTTCCGCCACCCCCCCCCCGGTTTTTTTTTTGTGTGTCTGTGTGTGTGTGTGTGTGTGTGTGTGTATGAATTTATTTATTTATTTATAGCTCCCACCAGTAAGTGAGAACATGTGGTATTTCTCTTTCTGTGCCTGACTTGTTTCACTTAATATAATTCTCTCAAGGTCCATCCATGTTGTTGCAAATGGCAGTATTTCATTCATTTTTATAGCTGAGTAGTATTCCATTGTGTAGATGTACCACATTTTCCATATCCACTCATCCGATGATGGACATTTGGGCTGGTTCCAACTCTTAGCTATTGTAAAGAGTGCTGCGATGAACATTGGGGAACAGGTGTACCTTCGACTTGATGATTTCCATTCCTCTGGGTATATTCCCAACAGTGGGATAGCTGAGTCGTATGGTAGATCTATTTGCAATTGTTTGAGGAACCTCCATACCATTTTCCATAGAGGCTGCACCATTTTGCAGTCTCACCAACAATGTCTGAGAGTTCCTTTTTCTCCGCAACCTCGCCAGCATTTATCGTTCAGAGTCTTTTGGATTTTAGCCATCCTAACTGGGGTTAGATGGTATCTCAGTGTACTTTTGATTTTCATTTCCCGGATGCTGAGTGATGTTGAGCATTTTTTCATATATCTGTTGGCCATCCGTATACCTTCCTTAGAGAAATGCCTACTTAGCTCTTTTGCCCATTTTTTAATTGGGTTGCTTGTTTTTTCCTTGTAAAGTTGTTTGAGTTCCTTGTATATTCTGGATATTAATCCTTTGTCAGATGTATATTTTGCAAATATTTTCTCCCACTCTGTTGGTTGTCTTTTAACTCTGTTAATTGTTTCTTTTGCTGTGCAGAAGCTCTTTAGTTTGATATAATCCCATTTGTTTATTTTTCCTTTGGTTGCCTGTGCTTTTGGAGTCATATTCATGAAGTCTGTGTCCAGTCCTATTTCCTGAAGTGTCTCTCCTATGTTTTCTGTAAGAAGTTTTATTGTTTCAGGGTGTATATTTAATTCTTTAATCCATTTTGAGGTGAGGTTAGTGTATGGTTAAAGGTATGGGTCTACTTTCATTCTCCTGCATATTGATATCCAGTTCTCCGAGCACCATTTGCTAAAGAGGCAGTCTCTTCCTCAGTGTATAGGCTTGGTGCCTTTGTCAAAGACCAGATGGCTGTAGGTGTATGGGTTGATTTCTGGATTCTCTATTCTATTCCATTGATCAGTGTGTCTGTTTTTATGCCAGTACCATACTGTTTTGGTTATTATAGCTTTGTAGTATAGTTTAAAGTCAGGTAGTGTTATGCCTCCAGCTTTATTTTTTTTGCTCAGCGTTGCTTTGGCTATGCGTGGTCTTTTGTTATTCCATATAAATGTCTGGATAATTCTTTCCATTTCTGAGAAAAATGTCATTGGCATTTTGATGGGGATTGCATTGAATTTGTATATCACTTTGGGTAGTATGGACATTTTCACTATGTTGATTCTTCCAATCCAAGAGCATGGGATATCTTTCCATCTTCTTGTATCCTCTCTAATTTCTCTCAGGAGTGGTTTGTAGTTCCCATTGAGATTTTTCACATCCTTGGATAACTCAATTCCTAAGTATTTTATTTTTTTGGTGGCTATTGTAAATGGGCAGGCTTTCTTGATTTCTCTTTCAGCATGTTCACTATTGGAGAATAGAAATGCTACTGATTCTTGTGTGTTGATTTTGCATCCTGCTACTGTGCTGAAATCATTTATCACCTCCAAGAGTTTTTTTGTAGAGTCTTTAGGCTGTTCGATATATAGGATCATGTCATCTGCAAACAGGGACAGTTTGACTTCATCTTTTCCAATCTGGATGCCCTTTATTTCCTTCTCTTCTCTGATTGCTCTGGCTAGTACTTCCAACACTATGTTGAATAGGAGTGGTGAGAGTGGGCATCCTTGTCTAGTTCCTGTTCTTAAAGGAAAAGCTTTCAGCTTTTCCCCATTCAGGATGATATTGGCAGTGGGTTTATCATATATGGCTTTAATTATGTTGAGATACTTTCCGTCTATACCTAACTTATAGAGGGTCTTTGTCATGAATGAGTGTTGAATTTTATCAAATGCTTTTTCAGCATCTATAGAGATGATCATATGGTCCTTGTGTTTGATTTTATTAATATGGTGTATCACATTTATTGATTTGCGTATGTTGAACCAACCTTGCATCCCTGGGATGAATCCCACTTGATCGTGCTGAATAATTTTACATATGTGTTTCTGTATTTTGGTGAGGATTTTGCATCTATATTCATCAAGGATATCGGCCTGTAGTTTTCTTTTTTGGTTATATCTTTACCTGGTTTTGATATCAGGATGATGTTTGCTTCATAGAATGAGTTTGGGAGATTTGCGTCTGTTTCAATCTTTTGGAATAGTTTGTAAAGAATTAGTGTCAATTCCTCTTTGAATGTTTGGTAAAATTCTGCTGTGAATCCATCTGGTCCTGGGCTTTTCTTTGTTGGGAGCTTTCTGATAACCACTTCAGTCTCCTTTATTGTTATTTGTCTCTTCAGATTTTCTACATCTTCATGGCTCCGTTTTGGGAGCTTGTGGGTGTCCAGAAATTTATCCATTTCCTCCAGATTTTCAAACTTGTTGGCGTATAGTTGTTTATAGTAGTCTACAATGATTCCTTGTATTTCAGATGAATCAGTTATAATATCACCTTTTTCATTTACAATTTTTGTTATTTGAATCTTCTCTCTTCTTTTTTTTTTTTTGCTAGCCATGCTAATGGTTTGTCAATTTTATTTATCTCTTCACAAAACCAACTTTTTGATTCATTGATCTTTTGTATTGTTTTTTGGGTTTCAATTTCATTAAGTTCTGCTCTGATCTTAATGATTCCTTTCCGTCTGCTAACTTTAGGTTTGGATTGTTCTTGTTTTTCTAGTTCTTTAAGGTGAAGTGTTAGGTTGTTCACTTGCCATCTTTCCATTCTTCTGAGGTGAGCATTTAATGCAATAAATTTCCCCCTTAATACTGCTTTTGCAGTATCCCACAGGTTTTAGTATGATGTATCATTATTTTCATTAGTTTCAATAAATTTTTTGATTTCCTGCTTGATTTCTTCTTGGCCCCATATGTCATTAAGTAGAATGCTGTTTAATTTCCATGTGTTTATATAGTTTCCAGGATTTCGTTTCTTATTGATTTCTAGTTTTAATCCATTATGGTCTGAGAAAATATATGGGATAATTCCAATATTTTTGAATTTATTGAGACTTGATTTGTGACCTAATATGTGATCTATCCTGGAGAATGATCCATGTGCTGATGAGAAGAATGAATATTCTGAGGTTGTTGGATGGAATGTTCTGTAGATATCTGCCATGTCCAATTGGTCTAGAGTCTTGTTTAGATCTTGTGTTTCTCTGCTGATTCTTTGCCTAGATGATCTGTCCAATATTGACAGTGGGGTGTTCAGGTCCCCTGCTATTATGGTATTAGTGTCTATTTCCTTCTTTAGGTCTAATAGAGTTTGTTTTATAAATCTGGCTGCTCCATCTTTGGGTGCGTACATATTTATGATTGTTATGTCTTCTTGATGGATCAGTCCTTTTGTCATTAAGTAGTGTCCCTCATTGTCTCTTTTTATGGTTTTTAGTTTAAAGTCTACTTTTTCAGATATAAGAATAGCTACTCCAGCTCATTTTTCTTTTCTGTTTGCATGGTAAATCTTTTTCCATCCTTTCACTCTTAGTCTATGTGAGTCTTTATGGGTGAGTTGGGTCTCTTGAAGGCAGCATATAGTTAGGTCCTCCTTTTTAATCCAGTCAGCCAGTCTGTGTCTTTTGATTGGGGAATTTAAGCCTTTTACATTAAGACTTGTTATTGAAAAGTGTTGATTTATTCCTAGCATTTTATTTGCTGTCTTAGGTGTCTTTTGTTCCTTGCTTTCTGATTTACTGTTTGTTTTCTGTGTTTGTCAGTTCCTTAGGTTGTAGATAGCCTTTTTGTTTGTTTGTTTTCTCTTCATGAATGCCATTTTTATTATACTAGTGGGTTTAGATTTTTCTTGGGTTCTTATGGCAGTGGTAGTTATTTTTCAGGAACCAAACCCAGTACTCCCCTGCGAATTTCTTGTAAGGGTGGTTGTGTGGTGGTGAACTCCCACAGTTTTTGCTTGTCTGAGAAATATACTATTTGCCCTTCATTTTGGAAGGATAGCCTTGTAGGGTAGAGTATTCTTGGCTGACAATCTCTGTCATCCCATTCCTTTCTGGCTTTTAGGGCTTGTGATGAAAAGTTTGATGTTAGCTTCTCTCTTGCAGCTTTTAAAATTCTCTCTTTGTCTTTGAGTTTTGCCAATTTGACTATACCATGTCTTGGAGAAGACCTTTTTGGTTGAATACGTTTGGAGATCATTGAGCTTCCTGGATCTGAAGATCTGTGATTTTTCCTATACCTGGGAAGTTTTCTGCCACTATTTTGTTGAATATGTTTTCAATGCAATCTCCTTTTTCCTCCCCTTCTGGAATACCCATGACTCGGATATTTGAGCGCTTAAGGTTGTCTGATATCTCTGTCAGATTTTCTTCAATGCCTTTGATTCTTTTTTCTTTTTTTTTTTTTTGGTCTCCTTGTGTTATTTCAAACAGCCCATCTTCAAGTTCAGAGGTTGTCTCTTCAACTTCCACAAGCCTGCTGGTTAAACTCTCCATTGTGTTTTTTATTTCGCTGAATAACTTCTTCAGTTCAGCAAGTTCTGCTACATTTTTTTTCAGGGCATTGATTTCCTTGTATATTTCCTCTTTCAGGTCTTGTATACTTTTCCTCATTTCATCATGATGTCTAGCTGAGTTTTCTTGTATCTCATTCAGTTTCCTTAGAATTATCACTCAAAATTCCTTGTCAGTCATTTCAAGGGCTTCTTGTTCTATAGGATCCAGAGCTTGCGATTTGTTATCTTTGGGTGGTGTACTTTCTTGATTTTTCGTATTTCTGGTATCTTTTCTTTGATGTTTATTCCTTGTGGCAGGGGGTTTCACAGTCCACAGGTTTGACACTATTGACTGACTAAGATGTGTCTGTGGTTGCCAATTTGGTATGGCTACCTCAGTGACTACTCAGTTGGCCAGTAGTGCCTTGCATGTGTGGTTGCCTCGGGTCTTGGGCCCCTCCTGGGTGCCACCTCTCTGGTCAGCTTAGACTCTGCTGGGCTGCTGGGTGATGGGGCAGTACCACAGGGCGTCGCTCCTGCTGCTGTTGCTTCCCCTGCTGGTGCCGCTGCCGCCGACACCACTGCCACCGGCTCCGCTGCCGCCACCGCTGCTGCTGCTGCTGCTACCACTGGTGCCTCTTCCCCGCTGCTGCTGCTGTTGCCGCTGCCGCTGGCGCTGCAACTGCCGGTGCCACTTACGCAGCTGCCACCACTGCGGCTGCTGCCGGCTCCTCTGCTGCTGCCGCTGCTGCCGGTTCCACCGCTGCTGCCGCCCGCCAATGTTTAGCTGATGGAGAGAAAGTGGCACCTGAAGAAGTGGAGGAGGCTAGCCCACCTTTAAAAACATCCCCGGCAGAGCCGCAGGATTTTCCTGTCATGGCTTGCTGGGAACCCCCACCCGTCCACAGCCCGTGGGGGGAAGTGACCCCTCAGGCCTATCCGGTCAACGTTGTAAAAGAACTAAAATATATTACCCCTTTAAATACCTCGTATCTCCTAAGAACAAAGTCTTTTTCCTACAAAATCATAATGAATCAGAAACTTACCCTGAGTCAGGATTCGAACCCAGCTCTCACTCCAGAGCCCTGAGCACAAGTGCTGTGACAGTTCAGTAGAAAGTGCCATCAGTGCAGTTTGGGAATTATGGGATGGACTTTCCGTGGACACTCTACTCCTGATTATTCGTAGCAGTGGAAGGAAGGGGTTGGGCAAATAATCACAAGGCTGCATAATCAAAAAACAAAATCCCAAGGTTTTCAGAATATGTTTTTGGCGTGGGAGTGGAATGACATAAACTTGCCTTCCTAATTAGCTTATCCTGTGGTCAATATTAAAACTGGTCTTTCCTAACCACCCACTGACATTGTAACTGGGATAGGTACTACAGAAGTTATTCTTTGATTAAAAACATAATTGCAGAAAATCCCCTAAGTGGGTAAGCCCCAGCCACATATGAATAATGGAGAACTAACCACACATTCTAGCTAGCTAGCAATTCTAGTTGCAAGTCAGGATTTAGCATGTACAATATAAATCTGGTCCTTGCTCAGCTACATTCTCCCTCCTGAAAGTTAACAAGGGAGGGTCCCATGCACTGCCCTCCTCCAGAGACCCTACTCTCTTCACCCAGTGAAGTTCCAGAAGCAGGGTGTTGCCTGTTTCAGACTGAAGGAGAAAGTATAGGCCTCTGCTACCAGACTGGTCAAGACTCTCTGAAGGGCTTCCAGCCTGGATTTCTTCTTTCCTCTGTTCTTATCTGGGGAAGCCCAAGAAAGGCTCTAGGTCCAGCTGGGCAGTATTGAATGACCCTCATGAATTCACGCACAGGAGAAATCATGACCTTTTAAAACCCTTGATTCCTCAAAGTCATTTTAAAAAGCCCAAAGCCTACGTCTCTGTTTGCTTTGCTTTTCTCACTCCCACTGGACATTTCAAGCACCAAAATATTGCAGATCTGTGTGTCTCAGATGCCAGGACAGGGACATCCCTTTATTGAATTAAATAAATTGCGGAAAATGCCCCAACTGGGTCTTCCAGGCAGCCAGCCTTAGTCACACTTTTGCTCTCTCCCTCCAGTTCTTTTGGTTTTCTGCAGATACAATCTGATCAGCAATATCTCTGAATCCATGTGATGTAAACCATGTTATACCTGGGGGCCACTGTGTACAAACAGTCTTTGATAGGGACTTCCATCTCAAGAGCACGGAAGATTTCACAACTTAGAGGAAATTCCTGCTTTTTTGATTTGTGGCCCCAGACTGACTTAGGTAGTGAATGCTTTTCCTTAGGATTGAACAAGAACAGTGTTCAGACCGAGTTAGGAATGCTTGAAGCCTTGCTACTTAAATTCCCTTTCTGCCCTGGCCTTTCTCTTCTCCCCTCTGCTCCCCCTTCCCCTCACCTCCCTACTCCCAGCCTGCCTAATCCAAAATGCCACAAAGCGACTTATCCACCTTTCCTCCCCAAAGCCAATGAGTGTCACTCCCTGCCTAGATAAAAGCCTCCACTCTCTCCTTAGGGCTTCCCCTCCAAATGACTCCTCACACTCCTCAGCCCTGGGATACAGAGAGGCTAAAAAAGAGCATCTGGTATCTTGCGCTAAGGATGCTAATGGTCTAGGAAGCTGGAGGGAGAGGAAAAGGGGGAGTTAACGTTCCTAACCATGTAAGGAACAAGCCCAGCCCTTCTTGGATCTAGTTCAGAAGACGGCGAGAGGCCCCGGAGGAGAAACTTTATCTGGCGGGTTAGTGCGGGGCTGGCGGGTTCGGGGCTGCGTGCGTGTGGTCGCTCGGAGCGCAGAGCTGACCCCACGTGGCGGGCGCCGGGGGCGCCCTCGAAAGCACTGAGGCTGGCGTGCAGGCTTCTGCGTGAAGACTTCAGAGTAAGTGGGGGGCGCAGCCGACCCGCTCCCGCTAGACAGCACGGAGTGGAGGGTGGCAGAGCGCCGGCCAGCCGTGCAGGGGCCTCCACCTGCCCGAGCGGGGAGCTCGCCTCAAAGAGGGGCAGCGAAGAGCGAGCTGGGGGCGGGCGGCAGGCAGCTTCCGCCTCGGGGCTCGAACTCGCGGCAGGCAGCCCCGGTGTCTCGGCCGGGTGGGGGGCGGCACGCTCCCGGGAGAGCTCGCGCAGGTGTGCGTGTGCCTGGGAAAGCTCGGCGGCGCGGGCGCCCTCGGCCCAGCTCGCGGGACTCGACGGGTCGGGGTTGGGGGACAGAGACAGGCCAACCCTGCGTGGGGCGGTGCGGGGCAGCCGGATTCCGCGAGCCTTGGCTGCTTTTCAGGCTTCCTGACCTACCTGAGCCCCAGAGAGCGAGGGACTCAGTGTACCTTTCAAGGTATCGATCGTTAATCTGTTCAGGTCAGAGATCTTTTTTATGATTTTTGGAGAAACAAATGGGAAGAAAGTGGGCATATTCCTAAGGCTCTTGCAGTTGTTGATTAATTTACTTACAAAGGCAAGGAGGGAAGCACCAAAGGGGAAACTTGGCCAAGCCTCAGTAAGTGATGTGGAAAATACCTAGTTTTTCCTGGGTTTACCTCTCCTGTGCATCGCGATTCCCTACCTCTTGGTGCAGGGGTACCTTGTGGCACTGCCGCAGCCTTGGCCTCGCCAGGGTTTGTAAGAAATGGCTCAAGAGTCTGAGAAGGGTGAGGTGCACCAGGAGGATGTTTATATCACAGACGGGCTAGGGAGAGCAACCGGGTAAAGCTGTAGGTTCTAACTTGAGGGTGTGAAGAAACCTAACCAACGTCCTCTGAAAATGAAGCACCCCATCTTTGGGCCTCACTTCTATTTTCTCAACCACAGAGCGTGGCTTTGAATATAATGCCCTGCCAGGGGAGCTTTGGGCCCAACGTAAGAGCCATTGCCTATCTGAGATGTGGAAATTGACCGAAGCAAGTGTGACCAGGACACACACACACAAAAAAAAAAAAAAAAACGGGGGGGGGGGAGAAGATATAACAACCACAATTACTTGAAGTTGATACGACAAGCAAACAGAAAAGACATTGTTGGGGGCGAGGGGGGGAGGGAGAAGGGAGGGAGGTTTTGGTGATGGGGAGCAATAATCAGCCACAATGTATATTGACAAAATAAAATTTAAAAAATAAAAAAATAAAAAAATTAAAAAAAAATAAAAGATGATCATTTAAAACCACACAAAAAAATAATAAATAAATAAATAAATAAATAAATAAATAAATAAATATTCACTGACTCACTGCCTTCCAGGGCATCCCTTGTTTATCTGTTCAGGTCCCAGATCTTTTTAAAATGATTTTTGGAGAAACAAGTGGGAAGAATTAGAAGAAACCAATTTCGTTAAATAGCTGCTGTGGGGCTGGCTAGTCAGCTCAGTTGGTTAAAGCGTAGTGCTGATAACACCAAGGTCAGGGGTTCCATCCCTGGACCCAGCAGCCACCAAAATGAATGAATGAATGAGTGAATAGTTGCTGTGATATGTAGGACTTTGAGAAGATAGGGAAGAAGAGTGTGTTATATATGTCAAGAAATAAAATTTGCTTCTACTTTTGAAAAATAAATAAATAAAAATAAATAAATAAAGCACCTCACAAACCTAGACTTTACAAGGCTAATTTCCTAGCAACACCATTATAATAACTTTCTCGGTAATAATTTCATAAAATAATGTGTTTAAATTACACAGAAACATGTTCTGGCACCCGTCAGCAGCCAGTATGACTGAAAATAAACAAGATATAGTGAGATATAAGGGAGGGGGTGCTGGGGGTGAGTAATGGGAGAGAGGGATGGAAAGAGAGAGGGGAATTTGAATGAGTAGAGAAAATCACTTTAAATTATCTGAGTTGCCTTAATTTTCTAAATTTATTCCAAGCTGTACAATATGCAATCTCCCAGTTACTTGATGGGGTGTTATCTCCAAGCAGTATATTCTTACTGTGTGCCCACAGTGTTGTTTTGGGTTGTTGTGTGTGCATATGTGTGCATATTTCAAACCATGCCAACAGGAGGAAGATATTAACCCAAATGAATTCAGTTATAGGCGTGAGTGTACATGATTATTTTCCATTTTCATTCATGAGGCTAACACTCTTCTCTCTTGGCTCTCACAACCTGAAATCACCTCCCTCAATGCAAGTCTCCAGTAGCTGAGGGTTGCATGGGTTCATTTGGCCCTGCAGGTCTCTCCCCTCGTGGAAAAATACTGTATGGACAAGGCTTCTGGCCTGCAGGCCCAAAGTGGCATTCCATGTGATTCTAGTGGCACTCCATCTGGGGTGCTAAAGAGAGGTGGGTTGGGCATGGAGGTGTGAGTAGACTTGCTGCATCTTTCTGCTGCTTCTTCAAGATCAGTACCACAGCATGCCCCCACTCTTCTGGTGGCGAGTGGGCCTGGACTCTTGAAACACCGCTGCTCCCTGTATGAAAGTGTCCTTGGCAACTATCTTAAAACCCCATCTCCAGGGCTCTCACCTCACTGTTGTGCCCTCAGTCTATGGCCTTGGATGGATGCTGTGGAAATTACAAGACTTTCTCTGGGTAACTCACGGTAGCACCAGATGACAGAGGTTGACAATGAATGCTTTGGGAGGATGAAGGTGATGACGGCCATTACAGTGGGAGATGATAATGGGGCGTTGTTGCTCCTGGGTGAGTTTCCGAGCCTTTCCTCCCTGGGGTGCAGTGCTGGCCCATGTTAGATTCCCCTACTTGCAAACGAGCAAGAGGCCTTTCTTGGGGCCCCTTTACCTTAATGTCTGCTTTGCCTGGAGGAGATCTGAAGCAGCCTGAGGTCTTTGGGGTGGAAAAGGGAGACTCAGTGGACCATGGGGCCTATTCTTGTGGCCACGGGTGAAGACGTCTCAGCCTGAGCTCATGCTATGGTTTATTGAATCAGGGCTGAAGGAACTGGAGAAATCATAAGAGGACATTTGAGGTATAGGAGACTCAGCAAACATTTAACAAATAGTGTGTACCTACTCTGTAGCTGGCTTTGTGCTGAGCCCTCTGGGAGAACTTTTCTTTTCCTTCCTGCAGCTAAGCAAGCACAGTGCCTGGCACAAATATTTGTTGAAGGAATGTTGTTGACTGAACCAAGATGCGCTTGAGGAGCTTGCCTTCTTAGGGGGTGGCCAGCCAGGTAAACCGCCATTTGCAAGAGGGGTGGGGTGGGGGCCAAGCTCAGTAGGGCAGGATGTAAAGGAGGGTGGGAGCACTGGCAAGTGAGCAGATGGAGGAACTATAGGGTCCTCTTCTCTGAGCCTTTTTCTGGGCTCCAGAGGTAGCGGGAAAGGAAGACTGGGAAGGAAATCGTGTTGCTCAAACATTCACTGCACCCCTGTAAGCCTTGGGCACTCTTCCAAACTCCATCGACCCATGACCCCCCAACCCCCCAACACACACAAGGGAGTTTCCTAGAATCACAACTTGGCCCAATCAGCAGGGTTGCATCCTTTCAAACCCCAGTAGGCCTTGAAAGTTCAATTTGGGCAGAAACACAGGATTGGTTCAGTCTCCTCTCCAGCTCACAACTGCATCCTAGATTTTGTATATAGATATATGCTCTTATTATATGAGTTGAAGCTCTTTGAGATGTCTGGCCAGTGGTGGAAAAGGCTGTTCTGAGCCACCCATTGTGGCCTTGACCCCATGCCAAGAGCCTCATTGGCACTTTGCTCCAATCAAATGAGTTGCTAGGGTATCAGTTTTGTCATTTAAATTCTGAACTGGTTATTGTAGATGTAGCTTTTGCTCAAAATAATTTGTTATTAAGTTCTGTTATTATTTTCATAGACACAGAATGACAGCAGGTCACAGGAGAATTATCAAGGGATCAGTGAATACACGTATTGGAGGAAGGGAGAAAGTATCAATAGTCTTGAATCATGTGACACCATAGTGCCCAAGTATAGAAGGAGCTGAAGAAAAAGCAAAAGAACTTTCTTAATCCATCAAGACTCTGTAATGGTGGGATGGGTAACAATTCATTTTAAGAGGAAACTGGACTCCAGAGGTGATAAGGGATTCTCTTTGGATCACACGGTCAATGGCAATTTCAAGATTAAAATGATGATTACCCCGCCTCCCAGCATAGAGCTGTACAGCCAGGGATAGAGGAAAGGTCACCTTCTGAGCACTGGGCCAAACGCATGCATCATGGGACACTGTGGCCCCTAGCTGGGGCTGCTGCAGAGGTCGAGTCAGCCCAGGGCAGAATAGCAAGCTAGGACAACTGTGTTTTTGGCAACCTCAGTTTCTCCTTTTACAACCCATTTCCCATTTCAGCACCCTTTCCAATCCAGGCGTTCTGGGCCTGTCTGTCTACTGCAGGCCTCTGGCATCCTAGGCTATGGACTTCCCCTGGGCTAATACACTTCCATCCTGTGGTCCAGAGACTAGCACTTGGCCACACTGACCTGTGATGATAGGTTAGTGGGTATTAATGGATTAACTCCTGATAATGAATGTGCATTTTGGTAGGACCTGGATGCTTTTGCATCACTCCAATGATTGGTGGTCATCTGTGGGAACTGGCAAGGTTAGTGGGCCGCTCACATCACGCTGTTCAGCTTCTCCTACTCTAGGAACAGGAATCATGAAGGTGAAGCTGACAGCTTCCGCAACAGGCACCTGACACCTGACCAGGGAATAACTATTGTAAATTATGTGCCAGCCTGCTCCCCTTGGCTGCAAAACTTTCCCGATGCCCCTGGAAGCAGTGTAGGTTGCTATTTGGGATCAGAGGCCACAAATACTGACTTTTTATGAGCTCCAGTTGCTGGGATTCAGGGAACCCATCATACTTTCTTGGCCCTGGGTGGACCCCTGGAACCCGGATACTAAAGGAGGTGCAGCCCAGAAAGTCCCTGCAACCAGTTTTCTCAAACCTGAGGCCTGCTTAGCTGCACCCAGGGCCAATGATAAACGTGAAGTCTGGCTCTGTGTGAGCTCCCAGTTGGGGAAGGCAAATTTAGGCTGTCAGAAAGCACCGGAAATGGGTAGCTGCAGCTTCTCAGCTTGCCAGCTCCGACCCAGCTTCCACTCCTCACTGTAAATGAGCATTTAATGTGGTCATTAAAGATCACTATGGCTCTTCTCTTCTCTCCCTCCCTTCTTCTCTCTCTCTCTCTCTCTCTTTTTCCTTTTTCTTTTTCCATAGTTTTAGAAGAAAGGCTAAGTCTAGTTCCCTGGCAAGGGCCCAATCTGGCCATTGATCCTTCCTTCCTCCTTCCTTTCTTTTTTTTACAGCTGGCTGGTGCAGAGATCTGACTCCTTGACCTTGGTGCCACAACATCACGCTCCAACCAACTGAGCTAACTGGCCAGCCTGGGCATTGCATTTGGCTAACCTGCATTCACCTGGTGGCATCTGCCACTTTTCATTCATGAAAGCAATAGAGAACTAGTGGGTGCTGATGGAGTGGCGGGTACCCCTGGGGGAGGTGCTGTCTCTGGCCCCCAGCATCACCCTCTGCCAGAGGTTGGGGCGAGGTCAGCTCTAGGGCAATTTCTTGAATAAACTATTCGCCATATTTACCAGTTTACCTAAAGTTTCTTTCGCCTGTTTAAAACATTGTTAAAGATATGTAAGTCTTTGTAGAAATTCATTTAGGAGGGAATGGTTTTAAAAGCTTTTGAAGAGTACTCTGACGATGTCGTTGACAGGTTTCATTCTGTCTTTAGCAGCATTCTAAAAAGTCTTCCATTTGTTGTCAGGACATTTAGTTTTCTTGGGAATATATTTAAAATGTGGAAAGTATATTATTTCATCAGGAACCAAAATTGTAGCATATTGTATGGGAATGCTTACGCCAGTTTCTTTTAAATTTTTATTTATTTTTTTAACTGACAAATGAATATTTTTATATATTTATGATATACAACATGATGTTTTGATATATGTAGACATTGTGGAATGATTAAACTGAGTTAATTAATGTGTCTATCACCCCACATACTTGTTTTTTTTTTGTACACTAGATTCTTTTGAATCCTTTGAAAGTGCATTTTCTGTTGTGCCAACTTTAACATTTGGGGATTATTTCACCAATTTTTTAAAAAAAATTTATTGAAACATAATTGATTATACATATTTGTGGGGTACAGAGATGACCATCAGTATTTGTGTACAGTATGTGATGATCAAATCAGGGTGGTTGGCATATTCATCATTACGAAATGTAAAATGTAGTGGTTTTTTTTTCTGTCACAAAGCAAGTCTTGATGCATTTAAAAAGACGAAGATCATAGAAAATATGTTCTCTGACCACAGTAATAGAAGGAAATTTAGAAAAATCACAAATATGTGGAAATTAAACAACACTCTCAAATGAACAATGGGTAAAAAGAAAAATCACAGGGAAATTAGAGAGTACTTTGAGATAAAAATAAATGCACAACATATCAAACTTTTAGGATGTAGGGCTCATGAAGTGTTTAGAGGAAGATTTATACTGGTAAACACCTATATTAAAAATAAGAAAAATCTCAAATCAGTAATGTAAACTTCTACCTTAAGAAAATAGAAAAAGAAGAGCAAACTAAGCCAAAAGCAAATATAAGTAGGAAACAACAAAGATTACAACAGAAATACTTGAAATAGGGAATTAAAAACAATAGAGAAAAACAACAAAACCAAAAGTTGACTCTTTACAAAGATCAACAAAATTTGTGAACCTTTATCTAGACTGACCAAGAAAAAAAGAGTGAAGACTGAAATTACTAAAATCAGAAATAAAGCAGGGGCATTGTTACATTGTCATTATGGTTTTTTGTGGTGGTAAGATTTAGTTTTATTCTCTTTCTCATTTGCATTTTCGTTCTACCTGTGGGTTTTGTTCTTTCTTGTGTATTTGTGGTAGTGACTATCATTTTTCAGATTCCAGAGGCAGGACTTCCTTGAGGATTTCTTGTAGGGCTGGTCGTGTGGTGGTGAATTCCCACAGTTTTTGTTTGTCTGGAAAACACACTCTTTCTCATTTCTGAAGGGTAGCCTTACTAGGAATAGTATTCTTGGCTGGCAGTTTTTTTCTTTTGGTATTTTGAATATGTCTTCCCATTTTCTACTGGCCTATAGAGTTTCTGTTGAGCTATCTGCTATTAGTCTGATAGGGGCTCCCTTATAGGTGACTTGACACTTTCTCTTGCTTCTTTTAAGATTCTCTCTTTGTCTTTGAGTTTTGCCAGTCTGACTATAATGTGTCTTGGAGAAGATCTTTTTGGGTTCAATCTGTTTGGGGATCTTTGAGGCCCCTGGATCTGAAGGTTTGTGTCTCTCCCTATACCTGGGAAGTTTTCTGTTATTATTTCATAGAATAGGTTTTCCGTGCCTTTTCCTCTCTCTTTCCCTTCTGGAACACCCATAATTTGAATGTTTGTGCACGTAAGGTGGTCTGCTAGCTCTCTTAGATTTTCTTCATTTTTAAAAATTCTTTTTTCCTTTTTCTTTTTGTCTGCCTGGGTAGTTTCAAAAAGACTATTTTTAAGATCAGCAATTGTTTCTTCTGCTTGAACATAATTGATTATATATGCTCTAGCATGCTGCTTAAGCTATTGGTTGTGTTTTTTATTTCCTTGAGTGAATCTTTCAGTTCCATGAGTTCTGCTACATTCTTTTTTAAGATATTAAACTCTGTAAATTTCCTCCTTTATATTCTGGATTTTTTTTCTCATTTCATTATGGTGTCTGAGTCTTCTTGTATCTCAGTGAGTTTCCTTAAGATTGTTGCTCAGAATTTCTTTTCAGTCATTTCCAGGGTTTCCTGCTCTATAAGATCTGGTATTTGAGAATTACTGAATTCTTTTGGTGGTGTCATGTTTTCCTGGGATTTTGTATTTCTAGTATTTCTATATTCATTCTGGTCATCTGTCAGAGGAGTTGCTTCTACTATTACTCTGGAGTGGGCTTTGAGGAGAGAGCCGTTCTCTTCTGTTTCTGGTCTCCATTAGTGACTCTTCTAGTGTCAATGCAGTCAAGCCTCTGGGAGGGCCACTTGCACAGTGGCTGTGGCTACTGCTGTGGTGCCAAGCCCCTTTTGTGGCAGCCGTGGCTGTGGCAGTGGCTGTAGTGGGCTACCCACGTGTAAGTGGTACTTTCGTCGTGCTCTCTTGCGTGCTTCTGGGCAGGGGTGCTGCCCTTGGCTCCTGCCTAGGATCCCTGGGTGCTGCTGTCTTGCCTGCTTCTGGGTGGAGGGGTCTTCCTGCCCTGGGCTCCTGCCTAGGCCTCCAGACATGCTCTCTCGCCTGCTTCCGGGAGGAGGGGGCAGGCTGCCTATTTCACCAATTTCTTAAATAGCACAATTTTTTGTTTTTGCTATTTCTGGAAATTATTAGCCAAAATGTAGTATGCGAAGTGGTTGCTTCTGTCATTTCCTAATTTGATTTTCTACTTTAATATTCTTTAGCCTTTTAACCCACCTAATTCTTACCCTTCCTTCACGATTTCAGTTATAGTTAACAGATAGCAAATTTGGGGAACTAATTGTATGATACAGTATAGTAATTCACTCTCATTCTGCTCCTTAAATGGTTTTGCCCTTTCATGAAATCTTCAATAGGTATTAGAGCCACCCATTCAGTACAAATTGCTGTAAACTTTATAAATCACTAGTAGATGAAATAAGCTTCAGCAGATTGGCTTCTTTTCAGAAAGTCAAGTTAAGTTTGTGAAAATACTTTCCATTTGATTACTTCAATGCATATGTACTCCAGAGGTTCTCAACTGGGTGGCTGGGGTGGGGGACAATTTAGCCACCCAGAGGACATTTAACAATGTCTGGCGATATTTTTGGTTGTTAAAACTGAGGAAAAAGTATGCTACTGACATCTAGTGGGTAGAGGCCAGAGATGCTGCTAAATATCCAGTGATGTACAGAAAGATACCCCCAATCCCACAACAAATAATTTTCCAACCCCAAATGTCAATAGTGCCAAAATTGAGAAGCTCTGCTTTAAACTAATAACATTTTACCAAAGTAGAAGTCTGAGGAGGACCAACCTTAAGAGTGTTTATTTTTTAACTTTTTTTCCCATATCTTCTTTTTAAAATTAGCATATTCATTATTACAAGTCATGCTTATTCTTTATGCCCCTTATCCAATCTCTCCTCAGCCCCCTCCCATCCTCCCTCTAGTAACCAGACATTGTTCTCTCCTTCTGATAGATTAACTGTTTCTCTGTTGATTTGTTGCCTAGATGATCTGTCCAGTGCTGAGAGAGGTGTGTTCAGGTCCCCCAGTGTTATCATAGAGCAGCTGCTTCTTCTGTCACTCTGGAATGGGCTTTGTGGAGAGAGACATCCTCTTCTTTTCTTTGGTCTCCATTGGTAACTCTCCTTGTGTCAATGCACTAGAGTGGCTGGAGGGCCATCTGCACAGCAGCTGTGACTACTGCTATAGCGATTAGCTGCCTTTGCAGCAGCCGTGGCGATTGCGGTGGCTATGTTGGGCTACCCACATGGAAATGGTGTTTTTGGCGTGCTCTTTGCCTGATTGCGGCTGGGTTCAGCTTCCCCTGGGTTGTGCCTCAGGACCCTGGCGGGGTCCCGTGGTGGCAGTGGCATGCCTGGTTGCAGCTGGGTTCAGCTTCCCCCAAGAGTGTTTAGACCAGCACTGTCCAATAGAAGTTTCTGTGGTGATAGAAATGATCTCTATCTGTGCATTCCAATGTGATAGCCACTAGCCATATGTGGCTATTGAGCACTTTCAGGGTGGCTAGTGTGACTGAGGAACTGAGTATTTAATTTAATTTAATTTTAATTAATTTAAAGTTAAATAGCCTCATGTGGCTAGTGGCTTTCATACTGATCTCAACTTTATGGGCACTATAGACTAGTGGAGCACAGTCCTTGGTTTGTGTTCATAGTCTATCAATTCTTCGCTTTATAGTCTGGAGTATGTCATCTAAGCCTTCTGAGCCTCAGTTTCCTCATCTGTTAAACAGGAAATAATAATGGGACCTACTCTTCAGGATTGTGAGTATCAAATGAAATAATGCATGAGAAATAAAGTACACAGCATAGTGCCCAGCACAAGTAAGCATTTGGGGGATGTTAGCAATTATTGCCAGAGATTTGTGATTAGTATAGTAATTGTTATCATATAAATGGTGCTTTTGCAAGGCTTAAAAACAAGACCTCCCCTGGGATGTTATTTAAAGGGCACTCAGAGGCAGAACCCTAACTCTCAGCCCTCACAGCATTACTATAGGCATTTCTCCATGCCTCTTTGGACCTTGGTTTTCTCATCTGTAAAGTGGAAATAATAAAAATGATAGTCATAATAATGCCACTTCCCCAGCTGTCTACGTCACAGAATTGTTGGGATGTAGAAGTGATTTGAAGTGTCCAAAGCCCTCTCTAAGTGTAAGGTTTGTGCCACAAGCTTGCACACAACATTGCTTTCATCCAGATTCAGGGCAAAAGTCCTGCCTCGGTAGAGTTGTCTTAAATTTGCAATGAGAGTGTCTGCATTGGGGAGGTGGTACTGGAGAGCAGCAGGAGGCCTGGAGCTCCTCTCGATGCTGGGCTCTGCTCTGTCGGTCACCCGGTCAGTAATGTGGCAGGAGCACCCAGGCACCACTTTAAGTATGCATCGAAGCTCAGCATTTGGGGTTGGGAAACCAGAGCACTGTATGGACCAGCCTGTCTACCAGGCTTCTAATGAAGGAAGAAGGCAGCTGGCCCAAGGGCAAGGAAGAGGGCCACTCAACAGCAGCTTACAGTATGCCATCAAAGGCCATACTGCCCCAGCAGACCGCATGGACAGATATACACTTAGGCATGCTGAAAATATTTTGGCACCATATAGTAGAAAGAGCACGGGGCTTTGTAATCAGACATTGGTTTGAATCCTCACAATGACACTTGCTAGCTGTGTGGCCATGGGTGAATGCCTTAACCTTTCTGAACCTCAGTTTTCTCATCTGCAAAATGAAGATGATACCTACTTCACAGGATTGTCACAGGGATTAAATTGGGTAACTGGCAGGCATACATAGGTTGCCCTCTGTATTAGTCCATTTTCTGTCGCTTATAATAAAATACCTGAAACTGGGTAATTTATAAGGAAACTAAATTTGTTTATTACAGTTTGGAGGCTGGGAAGTCCACAGTCCAGAGGGCTTATCTGGTGAGGGCCTTCTTCTGGGTGAGAACTCCGTATGGAGTCCCATGGTGACCAGGGTATCACATGGTGAGAATGGCATGAGCAAGAGCTCTCTAATGTGCTCACTTGCTCTCCTTGTAAAGACAAGTGCCCTTCTGTAACAACCCATTAAACCATTAACCCATTACTCCATGAATGGATGAATCCATTCACAAGGCCGCAGTTCTCACAATGCAATCACCTATTAAAGGCCCCACCTTTCAAATACCATGGTTGGACTTCCTACTCTCTTAACACTGTGACAGTGGGGGTCAAGCTTCCAAGAAGTTTGGGGAGACAGTCAATCTACAGCTCCCTCAGTAAAACTGAGTTCCCGTGTCACCTAATATTAATAAGCAAAGCAACCTTAAACCAATTAAGTAGTCATGATGCCATTTCTGTCCCTCTGGAATGTAAAAAGGAAATGAAAGTTTCTCCTGTCAGCGTGGGAAAACTGTTTACTCCTTTTTTTTTTTTAATGGTGGAAGTATTTTATTTTTATTTATTTATTTATTTTTATTTAATTGGTTATGAATATTCATGAGATACAAAGCTGATTGTCACCCCTCGTGCCCATGATGTGATGGCCATATTCATACCGGCAGCCTTCCCATTACCACAAATTGCATTTGTACCCCATGTCCCCCATCCAGTTATCCCTAACCTCCCTCTCCCTCCCCTTTCCCCCCACTCCACTACGTAGCTCAAGGAATGTTCTCTCCCTCTGCAAGTCCAACGCACTACTGTGGTCTTCCTTTCCTTCCTTCTTTCTCTCTTAGCTCCCACATATGACTGAGCACATGTGGTATTTATCCCTCTGTGCTTTGCTTATTTCACTCAACATAAATTTCTCCAAGCTCATCCATGTTGTTGCAGATGGGAGTATTTCATTCTTTTTTATAGCAGAGTAGTATTCCATGCTGTATATATACCACAGTTTCCTTATCCAATCATCCATCAATAGACATTTAGGTTGGCTACATGTCTTGGTTATTGTAAACAGACCTGCGATGAGCGTGGGAGTGCAAGTATCCCTTCTACATGATGATTTCCATTCCTCTGGGCATGTACCCAGAAGTGGGATTGCTGGATCGTATGGAAGATCTATCTATAGTTGTTTGAGAAACCTCCACACTGTTTTTCATAGTGGTTGTACTAATGTACAGTCCCACCGACAGTACAGGAGCATTCCCTTCTCTCCACACCCTTGCCAGCATTTATTATTCACCATCTTTTTGATTATAGCTAGTCTAACAGGGGTGAGGTGGTATCTCAATGTAGTTTTAATTTTCATTTACCTGATGACTAGTGATGTTGAGCATTTTTTCATGTACCTGTTGACCATTTGTATGTCTTCCTTTGAAAAATGTCTATTCAGCTCCTTTGCCCATTTTTTAATTGGGTTATTTGTTTTTTTACTGTGCAACTGTTTGAGTTCCTTGTATATTATGGATATAAATCCCTTGTTGGATGCATAGTTAGCAAAAATTTTTTCCCAGTCTGTAGGTTGTCGATTCACTCGGTTGATTGTTTCTTTTGCTGTGCAGAAGCTTTTTAGTTTGATATAGTCCCATTTGTTTATTTTTTCTTTTATACTTGTGCTTTCGGGCTCATGTTCATGAAGTCTGTGCCCAGACCTAGTTGCTGAGGTGTTTCACCTGTATTTTCCCTTAGTAATGTTACAGTTTCAGGTCTTATACTTAAGTCTTTAATCCATTTTGAGTTGATTTTAGTGTATGGTGAGAGGTGCAAATCTAGTTTAATTCTTCTGTGTATGGATATCCAGTTTTCCCAGCACCACTTGTTGAAGAGGCAATCTTTTCCCCAATGTAGATTTTTGTTGCCTTTGTCCAGTATCAGATGGCTGTGTGCCTGCAGGGTGATTTCTGGGTTCCCAATTCTACTCCACTAGTCTGAATGTCTATTTTTATACCAGTACCATGCTGTTTTGGTTACAATAGCTTTGTAGTATAATTTGAAGTCAGGTAGTGTTATACCTCTGGCTTTATTTTTTTTGCTCAGGATTGCTTTGGCTACTTGGGGTCTTTTGTTGTTCCATATGAATGTTAGGATTACTTTTCCTATTTCTGTGAAGAATGTCATTGGCATTTTGATGAGGATTGCATTGAATCTATAGATTGCTTTGGGTAGTATAGACATTTTCACAATGTTAATTCTTCCAATCCAAGAGCATAGAATATATTTCCATCTTTTTGTGTCTTCTTTAATTTCTTTGAGAAGTGGTTTGTAGTTCTCATTGTAGAGGTCTTTTACCTCCTCAGCTAAATTGATCCCTAGGTATTTTATTTTTTTTCATGACAATTGTAAATGGGTTTAACTTTATTTCTTTCTGTTAGTTCATTATTTGAGTATATAAATGCAACTGATATTAGGTCATTTATTTTATATCCTGCAACATTACTGAAGTTATTAACCAGCTCTAGGAGTTTTTTGATAGAGTCTTTAGGTTTTTCTATATATAGTATTATGTCATCTGCAAATAAGGAGAGTTTGACATTGTCTTTCTCAATCTGGATTCCCCTTATTTCTTTCTCTTGCATGATTACTCTGGCTAGTACCTCTAGTACTATGTTAAATAGAAGTGGTGAGAATGGGCATCCTTATCTTGTTCCTGTTCTTAAGGGAAAGGCCCTTAATTTTTCCCTATTTAGAATGATACCGGTCATGAGCTTGTCGTAAATGGCTTTTGTTGTGTTGAGGTATTTTCCTTCTATACCTAATTTGTTGAGAGTCTTTATCATGAAGGGATGTTGAATTTTGTCAAATGCTTTTTCAGCATCTATTGACATAATCATATGGTCTTCGTCCTTGAGTTTGTTGATGTGATATATCACATTTATTGACTTTAGTATGTTGAACCATCCTTGCATCCCTGGGATGAATCCCACTTGATCATAGTGTATAATTTTTTTAATGTGTTGCTGTATTCTGATTGATAATATTTTGTTGAGGATTTTTGCATCTATATTCATGAAGGATATTGGCCTGTAATTTTCTTTTTTAGTTGTGTCTTTATCTGTTTTTGGTATCATAGTTATGTTGGCCTCATAGAATGAGTTTGGGAGGGTAGCTTCTATTTCAATTGTTTGGAATAGTTTGAGGAGAACTGGTATTAACTCCTCTTTAAAAGTTTGATAGAATTCAGCTGTAAAGGCATCTGGACCTGGACTTTTCTTTTTTGGAAGATTGCTAATTACCGCTTCAATCTCCTTGCTTGTTATTGGTCTGTTCAGGTTTTCTATCTCTTCTTGGTTCAGTCTGGAGAGTTTTTATGTGTCTAGAAACATCCATATCTTCCAGATTTTCATATTTGTTGTCATACAGTTGTTTATAATAGTCTTTGTATTTCTGTGGTATCAGTTGTAATGTCTCCCTTTTCATTTCTGATTTTTGTTATTTGGATCTTCTATCTTCCTTTTTTGGTTAACCTAACTAATGGTTTGTCTATTTTATTTATCTTCTCAAAAAACCAGCTTTTGGTTTTGTTGATCTTTTCTATTGTTTTTTGGTCTGTATTTCATTTAGTTCTGCTCTGATCTTAATTATTTCTTTCTGTGTACTACCTTTAGGTTTGGGTGGTTTTTGCTTTTCAGGTTCTTTGAGGCATAGTGTTAGGTTGTTTATTTCAAGTCTTTCTGTTCTTTTGATGTAAGCATTTATTGCAATATATCTGCCTCTTAGTACTGCTTTTGCAGTATCCCACAGATTTTGGTATGATGTATCTTTATTTTCATTAGTTTCTAGAAATTTTTTGATATTCCATTTAATTTCTTCTTAGACCCATAGGTTATTCAGGAGCCTATTATTTAGTTTGCATGTATTTATATAGTTTCCAGAGTTTTGCTTATTATTAAATTCCAATTTTAGTCCATTGTGGTCTGAAAAGATACCTGGAATGATTTCAATTTTTTAAAATTTGCTGAGACTAGATTTGTGACCTAATATGTGGTCTATCCTAGAGAATGTTCCATGAACTGATGAGAAGAAAGTATATTCTTTAGTTGTTGGGTGAAATATTCTGTATATATCTGCCAGGTCAAGTTGGTCTAACGTGTGGTTTAAGTCCTGTGTCTCTTCATTGATTTGTTGCCTGGAAGATCTGTCCCATACTGAGAGAGGGGTTTTCAGGTCATCCACTATTAATGTATTAGGGCCAATTTCTTTCTTTAGGTCTAAGAGTGTTTGCTGTATATATCTGGGTGTTCCAGTATTGGGTGCATACATATTTGTGATTATTATGTGTTCTAGCTGGATAGATCCTTTTATCATTATATAGGGGCCTTCTTTGTCTCTTTTTATGTTTTTTGGTTTAATGTCTATTTTATCCAATATAAGAATAGCTACTCCTGCTCGTTTTTGGTTTCCATTTGCATGGTATATCTTTTTCCATCCCTTCACTTTTAGTCTGTGTGTGTCTCTATATGTGAGATGGGTCTCTTGAAATGAGCATATACTTGGGTCTAGCTTTTTAACAGATTCCAGATGAAGGACTCCCTTGAGAATTTCTTGCAAGGCTGGTCATGTGGTGGCAAACACCCACAATTTTTGTTTGTCTGGGAAATACACTATTTTGCTCTCATTTCTGAAGGAGAGCCTTGCTGGGTAAAGAATTCTTGGCTTGCAATTTTTATCTTTTACTATTTTGAATATATCAATCCACTTTCTTCTGGCCAGTAGGGTTTCAGTTGAAAAGTCTGCTGTTAGTTTGATAGGAGTTCCATTAGAGGTGACTTGATGCTTTTCTCTTGCTGCTTTTAGAATTATCTCTTTGTCTTTGAGCTTTGCAAATTTGACTATAATGTGTCTTGGAGAGGTTCTTTTTGGATTGAATCTATTTGGGGACCTTTGAGCTTCCTGAATCTGAAGGTCTGCCTCTCTCCCTATTCCTGGGGCATTTTCTGTTATTATTTCCTTGAATAGATTTTCAATACCTTTTCCTTTCTCCTCCCCTTCTGGAATACCCACATTTTGGATATTAGAGAGCTTGGGGTTATCTGCTATCTCCCTTAGATTTTCCTCATTATTTTAAATTCTATTTTCTTTTTTTTTTTTTTCTTTTTTTTTTTTTTTTGGTCTGCCTGAGTTATTTCAAAAAGACCATCTTCAAGATCTGAAATTCTTTCTTCTTCTTGGTCTGGCCTGCTGCTCAAACTCTCTGTTGTGTTTTTTATTTCAATAAGTGAATCTTTCATTTCTAAGAGTTCTGCTACATTCTTTTTTAAGGTATTAATCCCTTTGTAAATTTCTTCCTTCATATGCTGGATATTTTTTCTTGTTTCCTTGTGCTCTCTAATTGAGTCTTCTTTTATTTCTTCCAGCTTTCTTTTTTTTTTTTCTTTCTTAATTTTATTTTGTCGATATACAATGTGGTTGATTATTGTGGCCCATTACCAAAACCCCCTCCCTCCTCCCTCTCCCCCCTCCCAACCAACAATGTCCTTTCTGTTTGCTTGTTGTATCAATTACAAAGAATTGTAGTTGCTATGTCTTCTTCCCTGCCCTCCCCACCAGTTTTTGTGTGTGTGTGTGTGTGAATTTATTTATTTATTTTTAGCTCCCACCAATAAGTGAGAACATGTGGTATTTCTCTTTCTGTGCCTGACTTGTTTCACTTAATATAATTCTATCAAGGTCCATCAATGTTGTTGCAAATGGCGGTATTTCATTCATTTTTATAGCTGAGTAGTATTCCATTGTGTAGATATACCACATTTTCCACATTCACTCATCCGATGATGGACATTTGGGCTGGATCCAACTCTTGGCTATTGTAAAGAGTGCTGCGATGAACATTGGGGAACAGGTGTACCTTCAACTTGATGATTTCCATTCCTCTGGGTATATTCCCAGCAGTGGGATAGCTGGGTCATATGGCAGATCTACCTGCAATTGTTTGAGGAACCTCCATACCATTTTCCATAGAGGCAGCACCATTTTGCAGTCCCACCAGCAATGTACGAGAGTTCCTTTTTCCCTGCAACCTCGCCAGCATTTATTGTTCAGAGTCTTTTGGATTTTAGCCATCCTAACTGGGGTTAGATGGTATCTCAGTGTAGATTTGAATTGCATTTCCCGCATGCTGAGTGATGTTGAGCATTTTTTCATATGTCTGTTGGCCATTTGTATATCTTCCTTAGAGAAATGCCTACTTAGCTCTTTTGCCCATTTTTAAATTCGGTTGCTTGTTTTTTTTCTTGTAAAGCTGTTTGACTTCCTTGTATATTCTGGATATTAATCCTTTGTCAGATGTATATTTTGCAAATATTTTCTCCCACTCTGTTGGTTGTCTTTTAACTGTTAATTGTTTCTTTTGCTGTGCAGAAGCTCTTTAGTTTGATATAATCCCATTTGTTTATTTTTCGTTTGGTTGCCCGTGCTTCTGGGGTCGTATTCATGAAGTCTGTGTCCAGTCCTATTTCCTGAAGTGTCTCTACTATGTTTTCTTTAAGAAGTTTTATTGTTTCAGGGTGTATATTTAATTCTTTAATCCATTTTGAGTTGAGTTTAGTGTATGGTGAAAGGTATGGGTGTAGTTTCATTCTCCTGCATATTGATATCCAGTTCTCCCAGCACCAATTGCTAAAGAGGCAGTCTCTTCCCCAGTGTATAGGCTTGGTGCCTTTGTCAAAGACCAGATGGCTGTAGGTGTGTGGCTTGATTTCTGAATTCTCTATTCTATTCCATTGATCAGTGTGTCTGTTTTTATGCCAGTACCATACTGTTTTGGTTATTATAGCTTTGTAGTATAGTTTAAAGTCAGGTAGTCTTACGCCTCCAGCTTTACTTTTTTTTCTCAGCGTTGCTTTGGCTATGTGTGGTCTTTTGTTATTCCATATAAATTTCTGGATAATTCGTTCCATTTCTGAGAAAAATGTCATTTGAATTTTGATGGGGATTGCATTGAATTTGTTTATGACTTTGGGTAGTATGGACATTTTCACTATGTTGATTCTTCCAATCCAAGAGCATGGGATATCTTTCCATCTTCTTGTATCCTCTCTAATTTCTCTCAGCAGTGGTTTGTAGTTCTCATTATAGAGATTTTTCACATCCTTGGTTCACTCAATTCCTAAGTATTTTATTTTTTTGGTGGCTATTGTAAAGGGGCAGGCTTTCTTGATTTCTCTTTCTGCATGTTCACTATTGGAGAATAGAAATGCTACTGATTTTTGTGTGTTGATTTTGTATCCTGCTACTGTGCTGAAATCATTTATCACCTCCAAGAGTTTTTTTGTAGAGGCTTTAGGCTGTTCGATATATAGGATCATGTCATCTGCAAACAGGGACAGTTTGACTTCGTCTTTTCCAATCTGGATGCCCTTTATTTCCTTCTCTTCTCTGATTGCTCTGGCTAGTACTTCCAGCACTATGTTGAATAGGAGTGGTGAGAGTGGGCATCCTTTTCTGGTTCCTGTTCTTAAAGGAAAAGGTTTCAGCTTTTCCCTATTCAGGATGATATTGGCAGTGGGTTTATCATATATGGCTTTAATTATGTTGAGATACTTTCCGTCTATACCTAACTTATAGAGGGTCTTTGTCAAGAATGAGTACTGAATTTTATCAAATGCTTTTTCAGCATCTATAGAGATGATCATATGGTCCTTGTGTTTGATTTTATTAATATCGTGTATCCCATTTATTGATTTGCGCATGTTGGACCAACCTTGCATCCCTGGGATGAATCCCACTTGATCGTCCTGAATAATTTTACATATGTGTTTCTGTATTCTGTTTGCTAGTATTTTGGTGAGGATTTTTGCATCTATATTCATCAAGGATATCGGCCTGTAGTTTTCTTTTTTGGTTATATCTTTACCTGGTTTTGGTATCAGGATGATGTTTGCTTCATAGAATGAGTTTGGGAGATTTGCGTCTGTTTCAGTCTTTTGGAATAGTTTGTAAAGAATCTGTGTCAATTCATCTTTGAATGTTTAGTAGAATTCTGCTGTGAATCCATCTGGTCCTGGGCTTTTAGTTGTTGGGAGCTTTCTGATAACAGCTTCAATCTCTTTTGTTGCTATTGATCTGTTCAGATTTTCTACATCTTCATGGCTCAGATTTGGGAGCTTGTGTGTGTCCAGAAATTTATCCATTTCCTCCAGATTTTCAAACTTGTTGGTGTATACTTGTTTATAGTAGTCTCCAATGATTCCTTGTATTTCAGATGAATCAGTTGTAATATCACCTTTTTCATTTATAATTTTTGTTATTTGAATCTTCTCTTCTCTCTCCTTTTTTTTTTTTGTCAGCCATGCTAATGGTTTGTCAATTTTATTTGTCTTTTCATAAACCAACTTGTAGATTCATTGATCTTTGTATTGATTTTTGGCTTTCAATTTCATTAAGTTCTGCTCTGATCTTAATGATTTCTTTCCATCTGCTAACTTTAGGTTTGGATTGTTCTTGTTTTTCTAGAACTTTAAGGTGAAGTGGTAGGTTGTTCACTTGCCATCTTTCCATTCTTCTGAGGTGACCATTTCATGTAATAAATTTCCCCCTTAATACTGCTTTTTCAGTATCCCACAGGTTTTGGTATGATGTACCATTATTTTCATTAGTTTCAATAAATTTTTTGATTCCCTCTTGATTTCTTCTTGGACCCATATGTCCTTAAGTAGAATGCTGTTCAATTTCCATGTGTTTGTATAGTTTCCAGAATTTCATTTGTTATTGATTTCTAGTTTTAATCCATTGTGGTCTGAGAAAATACATGGGATAATTCCAATTTCTTTGAATTTATTGAGACTTGATTTGTGACCTAATATGTGATCTATCCTGGAGAATGATCCATGTGCTGATGAGAAGAATGAATATTCTGAGGTTGTTGGATCGAATGTTCTGTAGATATCTGCCATGTCCAATTGGTCTAGAGTATTGTTTAGATCTTGTGTTTCTCTGCTGATTCTTTGCCTAGATGATCTGTCCAATATTGACAGTGGGGTGTTCAGGTCCCCTGCTATTATGGTATTAGTGTCTATTTCCTTCTTTATGTCTAATAGAGGTTGTTTTATAAATCTGACTGCTCCAACATTGGGTGCATACATATTTATGATTGTTCTGTCTTCTTGATGGATCAGTCCTTTTGTCACTATGTATTTATTGTCACTCGTCTCTTTTTATGGTTTTTAGTTTAAAGTCTACTTTGTCAGATATAAGAATAGCTACTCCAGCTCATTTTTGTTTTCTGTTTCCATTGTAAATCTTTTTCCATCCTTTCACTCTTAGTCTATATGATTCTTTATGGGTGAGGTGTGTCTCTTGAAGGCAGCATATAGTTGGGTCCTCCTTTTTAATCCAGTCATCCAGTCTGTGTCTTTTGATTGGGGAATTTAAGCCTTTTACATTAAGACTTGTTATTGAAAAGTGTTGATTTATTCCTAGCATTTTATTGATTATTGTTTGGTTGTCTTAGGTGTCTTTTGTTCCTTTCTTTCTGATTTACTGTTTGTTTTCTGTGTTTGTCAGTTCCTTAGGTTGTAGATAGCCTTTTTGTTTGTTTGTTTTCTCTTCATGAATGCCATTTTTATTATATTAGTGGGTTTAGATTTTTCTTCCGTTTTTATGGCAGTGGTAGTTATTTTTCAGGAACCAAACCTAGTACTCCCTTGAGAATTTCTTCTAAGGGTGGTCGTGTGGTGGTGAACTCCCGCAGTTTTTGTTTGTCTGAGAAATATACTATTTGCCCTTCATTTCAGAAGGATAGCCTTGTAGGGTAAAGTATTCTTGGCTGACAATCTCTGTCTTTTAGTATTTTGAATATATCATCCCATTCCTTTCTGGCTTTTAGGGTTTGTGATGAAAGGTCTGATGTTAGCTTGATTGGGGCTCCCTTATAGGTGATTTGATGCTTCTCTTTTGTAGCTCTTAAGATTCTCTCTTTGTCTTTGAGTTTTGCCAATTTGACTATAACATTTCTTGGAGAAGACCTTTTTGGGTTGAATACATTTGGTGATCGTTGAGCTTCCTGGATCTGAAGATCTATGATTTTTCCCATACCTGGGAAGTTTTCCTCCATTATTTTGTTGAATATGTTTTCAATGCAATCTCCTTTTTCCTCCCCTTCTGGAATACCCATGACTCGGATATTTGAGCGCTTAAGGTTGTCTGATATCTCTCTCAGATTTTCTTCAATGCCTTTGATTCTTTTTTATTTTATTTTATTTTTTTTTTGTCTGCTTGTGTTATTTCAAACAGCCCATCTTCGAGTTCAGAGGTTCTCTCTTCAGCTTCGACAAGCCTGCCGGTTAAACTCTCCATTGTGTTTTTTATTTCGCTGAATAACTTCTTCAGTTCGGCAAGTTCTTCCACAATTTTTTTCCAGGCATTGATTTCCTTGTTCATTTTCTCTTTCAGGTCCTGTATACTTTTCCACGTGTTATCATGATGTCTTGCTGAGTTTTCTTATATCTCATTCAGTTTCCTTAGAATTATCACTGGACATTCCTTGTCAGTCATTTCAAGGGCTTCTTGTTCTATAGGATCTAGAGCTTGATATTTATTATCTTTGGGTGGTGTACTTTCTTAATTTTTCATATTTCTGGTATCTTTTCTTTGATGTTTATTCATTGTGGCAGGGGGTTTCACAGTCCACAGGTTTGACACTATTGTCTGACTAAGATGTTGCTGTGGTTGCCAATTTGGTATGGCTACCTCAGTGTCTGCTCAATTGGCCACTAGTGCCTTGTGTGTGTGGTTACCTCAGGTCTTGGGCCTCTCCGTGGAGCCACCTCTCTGGTCAGCTTGGACTCTGCTGGGCTGCTGGGTGACGGGGCGTTACTGCAGGGTGTCGCTCCCGCCACTGTCGCTTCCCCTGCTGATGCCGCTTCCGCCGCTCATGCCACTGCCGCCGGCACGACTGCCACCAGCTCCGCTGCCGCCAGCTCCGGTGCCGCCACTTCCCCCGCTCCAGCCGCTACCGCTGGTGCCGCTTCCCCCGCTGCTGCCGCTGCCGCCGCTGCCGCTGCTGCCGCTGCCGCTGCCACTGCCGCCGGCTCCTCCACTGCTGCCATGTTTCTGAGGCTTGGAAGTCTAAAGTCCATCTGGTAGTGGTGACAGTTACCCAGGGGTCTCACGTTGCAAGATTGTGGAAGCAGAGAGAGCTCTTCAAGCTTTCTTAAAATCATTGCTTGGAATTACTTTTCAGACATTTCAAGGATTCCCTGGTTTGTACATGTATGTTCTCTCGGGTCTGGAATTTGAGCATTACTGTATTCTTTTGGTGGTGTCATATCTTCTTATTTGTTTGTAGTTCTAGTATTTTTTCATTAATGTTTGGTCATCTGGTAGAGGGCTTGCTTCTTCTGTTACTCTGGCATTGGCTGTGAGTATAAAGACTTCTTCCTCTATTTTCAGGCTCTACTGGTGACTCCTCATATCAATGTAGTCAAGTGAGTGGTAGGTGGCCTGTAGAGTGGCCCTGGCTGCTACTGTGGTGGTGAACTGTCCTTGTGGTGACAGAAGGTGTGGCAGTATCTATATTACACTACCTTGGCTCCTGTTCTAGCTTTCCGTGGCTGTAGACTGTGCCCCTGGTGCTGTGTAGGTCTCAGCTCACCTGCGTGTCTGCTGGGCTGTGTGTGCTTCCCTTCACCCCTGGAGCCTTAGACTGGACCTGTTACCACAAGGGTCTGGTCTTGTCTCTCCTCGGCTGATGCTGGGCTATGTCAGTCCTTTTGTGAGAAGAGGAAAGGGGGAAGGATTCTCCTTGCTATGCCACTACCATGTTGAAAAGAGTGGTCAGGACCATTTAGTAACAGACTAAGGGGGAAGGAGAAAGCATGGGAACAGAGGGGAGTCACAAATGCAGTTAATGAGGAGCCTGAGCAGCCTCACCTGGGCTTGAGAGTTCCCCCAGAGAAATTACCCCGGTCTGTGTGTCTAGAGAAAGATTTTCTGGGGACAGTAGGTTTCACCAGGGTCTGGAGTTTAAACTCAAGCCCTGTCTGTGGCTGGTTGATTCAGTGGTGGCCAATGAGCCAAGGGCACAGGTTGGATCTGGTTGGTTTTGCCCTCACACAGCCAAGGGCCCCAGCCCTCAATGCATATAACCATTCTATGATATTGCTGGTCACCAAGGGACTGCTGGAGAGAGTATGGATAACTGTAGGCAGTCTCATCTCCTGCTTTTTGGGAAACCAAAACACCATGGGAAGGGACAGTGATAATAATAATAGCTGACATGTATTGAGTGCTTACCCCATGCCAAGATCTTTATATGGGTTAGTTTACCAAATGGTCTGTGAGAGGAGGCCTCTACTCTAATTTGAGCATTGTTCTGAACTCTTCTCAGCACATAGCAGGTGCTCAAAAAATAGTTATTAAATGAATGAGTCCACACATTTAACCTATAGTAAAGGCAGTGTCTTGCCCAAGATCACACACCTAGTAACTGACAAGAGCCAGGTTTCAGCCTAAATTCGTTCAACTGCATAGCCTAAACTTTTTAGGTCATGCTTCCTCCTCAGAAAGTCAACGTGCCAGATTTCTCTCTCTGAGACCAAGGCAGGTCTCCTAAGAAACTGCTGGATTGGAGAATCAAGAGCACTGCAAAAAGACATGATATTATGATATCCATACCTCCTTCATCCGATTGATACTCCCTCCATCACCCAAATTCTGTCCCTAGACACATTCTATTATCATGTTCATTTTATAGATCAGGAAACTGAGGCATGAAGAGATCATGTGATGTATCTGAGGTCCCACAGCTTGTCAGGATCTGCATTAGTTTGAGGTTCTGGCCTTCAAAAACTCTGAGCCTGATAGGGAGAGGAAGAATTTTATCTAATGGGGCCAAGTCTCAATGGGAAAAAAATTAACAAAGGGCCCTATGTCGTTAAAGTAACTGACTTGGGCTTTTAAAAGAAACATAAAATATTTTATTCATCTAAATCGACCATTTAGAATTGTATTCCTTGTTACAAACACAGCAAATTATAACATTATAATTCAGTTATCTGTTACAATAATAGAGGAGCTATTCAAAATGAGGGATAGGAACAAGAGAAGAGAAACAAGAAAAGAAAAAGAGGAGATACAGACATGGGAAAGTCTAGATATGGATAACAAAAGAGCAACAACACAGTAGGCATTCCATTTCAGAAAAATATTGTTACTACAGATTGATAAAGTCACGTTGCATTTTTATATCAGCAAGGTCTTTATTTCTTGTTTCTTGTCCTGTGGAGTTCATGGAACAAGGACCAGCCCATCCTACAAGCTGAGGGTTGTGTTACCTCCCCCTTCTGTACTGCACTTAGATCTCCCCTTCCCATTAGCCCAACTGTCCTGGGAAAATGGAGAGGAAAGTAGGTCAAAGGGAGACTCTTCTGAAACCCATGGGGGCTGAGGAAAGGAAAGGGTCCTGGGTGCTCAGGCGCAACTGCCTGCCCACATTTTGAACAGAGCCCAGTAGATTAGGAGAAGTCTACTCTGTTGAGTTTGCCATCAAGCATGTGAACAGAGGTTTCTACATTAGTTCACTGTTCATTTGTGATAGTTGGAGGGGTCTCCAGAGTCTCTTTAAGGGAAGGAGGAGGGGGAAAATCCCACTAAACCTCCATCCCATACTTTGAAGAACTTTTTCTTACGTGTGAGGAATCTTTGTTTGTTCCAGTCCTGTGGCTCCAGAAGCCAAATGTCAATGATCCAAAGCCTTATTTCATGTAGAAATGGCTTATGTTTGCTTATTCAGAGTTGAAGGAAGAAGAAACTCTCTGGCATGAGGTAGTTAGCTCTCCAATAGGGATGAACTCCAGATTTTAAAAGTTTGGGTTTGTTTTTGTTTTTGTTTAAATCTGTTTTAGAAGTGGAGGAAAGAATGAGTGGGGAATTTGAAGTCAAATATTCCTGTGCATTTTTTAAATGGGGAAAAAAAAGCTTAGGTTTCTAAACAGTCTGAAAGTAGGAGAGTGTTCGGAAAATGTTGACAGGCTTCTGAAGGGCCTGCTTTGAAGGCTGGGCCCCTGTTGGCAAACTCAGGCAGGACTTACAGTGAGCCTCTGCAAAATCTGTCCTCTGTAGGATGAACTGGGAACTTTGAAAGATTGTCTCAGTGAATCATAGAATCCTAGAATGCTTGAGCTAAAAGGAATCCAAAACTCCAAATCTAGGTCAACCCCTCAGTTTTTAGGTGAGGAAACTGAGACCCAAAGAAAGGACTTGATGTGGCCAAGGCCTGACAGCTAATTAATAGCCAAACTGGGGGTTGAACTCTCCAAAAACTGCTAGAGGTCTCATCGGAGGTTCCAGTCTTAGAGATGCTTATTGGGAAAAAAACCAAAAACAAAAAGACAAAAAAAACCTTCCTTTGTGGTCACAATTCTCTCTAGGTATCATTCAACTTGCTTTTTCTTTACCACCCCTGCCTTGCCATCCATTTCTGAGGGCTTCCCAATTCAGCTTTTCTGTTTCATGCATGCCCAGTACCTATGTGATTTACAGCAGGGTTTCCTCAGAGTCACCTGGGAGCTTCTGGAACAGGCAGGTTCTTGGGCCCACCCGCCATGAAGAATTAGAATCCCTGGGGTTGAGGGCCAAGGAATCAGCGGTTAACTTACAGCCTTCCTCCTTGAATCCTTCACTCACACCAATGCCCTCATCTGGAATAATGTTGATTGAGCACTTCCTGTGTACCAGGTGCTGCACTGCTTTTCATGCATCGTGACCTTTATTCCTCATTTGCTGGCTGTGTGCTTCCCTCTCGTTCTCAAGTGGATAACAGAGCAGCATCCAGCTGGGGCAGGGGCCAGCCAGCTCCCACCCCCATTTAAGTGCTCCTCTTGGGCATTGTGAGGACAGTGGGGACACTAACCCCAGGGTGGCTTTTTCTTTCACCAGGCCATTCTGACTGGGGATTCTTGTGCCTAAAGTTGAACAAAGCTCAGCAGGTATTTGCTTTCCCAGGTCTCACTGCTACTTTTCCCTTGAGGGAGTATTCCCCATTGGGAAGAGCTTTGGGCACTTCATTTACTACCTCCTAAAAGTGCTATTCCTAAAATGCTTTGAACACTGCCCTTTCGGATCCTCTCTGCTTCTGAGGCCTGAAGTGAACATAGGAGGAGGGAACGAGGAATCTCCTGTCCACTCTTGGCTATCTGGACCTTTCTCTCCCCCACTGGCTGCCTTCTAATCTGGTCCAGCTCCAGGCCTTCTTTCAGGTGGTCACTCTTCCTCTGCCCTCTTGGTGTCCTGTCTAGCCTCAGGCCCTGGGGCACTCCATTTTTCAGTCCATTGCTATCCGATGCCCCTTGCCCTGACCTCCTTCTGTGGCCTGCCAGTATTGCTCCAAAAGCTTCTGGCTTCTGCTCCAGGCCCTGGACCAAAGAGGCACAAAAGTCAGGTGTGAGAATAGACTTCACCCTGGGCAAAAGGGAAATAAGTAAGCCAGGTGCTACCCATGCCTTGTTGTCCCAAACACATCATTCCAGGCCAGAATCCTCAGGCTCTTCCTGACCACCCAGAGTTTGCGGCTGTCATTTGCCCTTTCTGTCCCCATCCCTAACTCACCAATGCTGATCCTCAGTGCCTCTGCGCTCAAGCTGTCAACAAACTTCTCTGCCTAGCAAATAGCCCATCTGAGGGCCTTCCTCCTGTATCAGGCCTTTCATGATTACTCTAGCCTGCTCAGAGGGGTCCCTTTCAGTCCCTTCTGCTTCTTTAAATGGAGCCACCCACAGAAGCACCCTGTAGGCCCTCCTGTGGCTCTTCCCTTTTGATCTCACCTTCCCATGTTCTTTGACTTCGTTTACATCTAAATCTCAGCATCCCAGCCTTGCTTTGCTGCTTCCTTCCAAGCTTGGCTTTATGAGGTATTTTGGACACACTTCTCTGGCTTGACCTCGGCCTTCTGCCTCATTTCTGCCCTCTGGTCCCCTTTACCACGTGTGCAAGCAATGTGCACTCCAGCTGCATGTCCCACAACTCTTGGGGCCTACAGAACCCCCTATATACGAGGGTACTTCGAAAAGTTTATGGAAAGATTTGTATTTATCTTTCAATTCTATCTTTCCATACATTTTTTGAAGTACCCGTATATAGTCAATACCCTAGAATTTAACCTTGAGAATCCTTGTCATAAAATGTCAGAAGAGAACACATGATAGTTTCTTCTCAACTCCTCATTTTACAAATGTGGAAATTGAGGCCCAAAGAGGGCTGATGACTTGGGCAAGGCTGCAAGGATAATTTGTTGGAAGGGCAGAATCAGGACCGAGGCCTTCTGATTGCTAATATACTAGTATTTTCTGAGTACTACTAACGTACTCAGTTTTTCCATGTGCATTCTTTTTCTTTGTCATCAGGAAATGGGTCATTTTATGTAGCACATATGGACTCAGGAGTCAAATTACCTAGGTTCAGGTTTTACCCTCAGAATTTGAACTTGCTGTGTACTTGCCCTGTGACCCTGGGCAGTTACTGAGCCTTGAGTTTCCTCATCTGCAAAATGAGGGAGGAGTGAGAATAAATAGTACCTACCTCATAGGATTGCTTTGAAGATTAACTGAGATGATATATGCAAAACATTTCAGTGTCTGCACATATTCAGTGTCTGATAAATGCTAACTATTTTGTTTCGTCATTGCTTCCATAGCACCTAAAACAAGATCAGTACATACTAGGTGTGTGCAAAGACTTTGGGGTACTAAAGAGAAAGGTCCTGGGAAATAATGTTCTGACTTTGTGTTCTGGGTCAAGGGGAATGATTCTAACAGTGGATATTTTAGGCCAGGTGGAAAGAGAGTGCAATGGAGAGAGTGCAATGGAGAGACTTGGGGCCAGAGAACCTTTGGATAACTCTTCCCACAAGTCCAGGTGGGCAGCTGCCTCTTTGCCCAGCTGCAGGGCTGTCTATGTGATTAAGGGAGAAGGAAATCTAAGGTCCTAAAAGCTCTCAGATTTCACCTCAACTGAGACTGTCCAGGGCTCTCAGATTCTTGGAGGCATTTTTATTTCTGTCGGTGTTTGCCCTCTGGGGACAACAACACTGCTCCTCCTTATGCCCATTGTCTTCCTGTTAAGACAAAGTGCACTGGAGTCCTCTCTATTTCACCCTGGTATAGGGAGACCAAAGTTATTTACCTTAACTATGTGCTGATGCTGGGGTTGCTTCCCCAACCCCCACCCTGTGGGCTAAAGGGCCTCAAGATGAAACCAAAAAGTTACAAGTCGCCTTCACAAAGGGCACAGCTAATCAGCTTAAGATGAGGAATGCTGCCTTGGCCTGCTTTCTCTTCCTCCTTTATCTCCTCTGCCTCCCTCAGCAGGGGGAATGACTGCCAGTGCCTCCTCTCCTTAGTGCCTTTTGAGTTCCAAGGGCAGGAAATACTTGTATCAAATCCCACAAATCCAATGAGCTGTGTAAAATTCACACCCTGCACCAGCACCCCTCTCCCAACTGATGTATTATTGATTGCTAGGAGCAGTAATAGCAGCAGCCATGACAAATAAATAATAAAATAAAAAGCCTCAGACACACTCTGCTGGGGATGGACTGGGGAGCTGGCAGAGAGTTTGGGGGAGAGCTCTTGGCACCTAACACACACTTGAAGCCGTGAAATCTGTCCTTAGGGCTCCTCAATTCCAGCTCAAGTCTGGCCCTTCCCTTGAGTCCCCCAGTGTTGTCATTCTTTCCTTCCAACCCCCTCCTGCCCACAATGCTGGTACACCATTCAGCCTGGCCACTCGAGGGTCCCATGCTGCAGTCCTGTCCCCTTTCAGTTAAGATCCCTCATCACATTATATGTGTCCTGTGAGCCATTTTTGGCAGGGCTCTATTCATTGTTAAAGTGATCAGCAAACCTCTGCAAAGATGTTATGGGCTGATAACGGCCTGATGAGTTATCCCATTTTCAGGTCCTGTAATAGTGCAGTTCCGGAGATTCTTTGGGGCAGGAGTGGGTGGGCATTTCATACTTGCCAGATTTTGCCAAGGGAGGAGGGAGAAGAGTTCAGTGGCCAAATCACGGGCTTTGAAATCAACCAGAACTTTGAGTCCTAGCTCTATTACTTACAACCTGTATGACTTTGCGTGAATTGCCTAATTTCAGCGACACTCAAATTCCTCATCTGGGAAATGGGGGTGAAATAATAAAAACAAAGTAACAACACCTACCTCATAGAGATTTTGTGAGGATTCAATGAGATAATGCATGTAAAATCGTTTTCACAGTGCCTGCCTGGCACAGAGTGAGGACTCAGCAACTATATTAATTGGATTAACTGTATAATATTAATTGCCCCCAACTGTGCAAGAACGGAGCCCTTAATCATAGGCTATGTGGATTGAAAGACAGAATAGGACTGTCAGCTAGGTTTTGGGGACCCTAGAGAGGTGGCAGAAAGAACCTTGTAGGCCAAGTCCTTTGCATTTTGACCCCTCACCACCACCCACCCACCCACCCCCAGGATCTAAGGTGTTCGGGGTGGCATGAGATGGGTCTTCCTGAGCTCCTACCAGGTTACTCTCGGGGAGAGGTATATCAGGGAGGAAGGGAAAGAAGAGCTGGAGGAGAAGTTAAAGACCTTTTAAATGGAAACACTGGAGGAAGAAAAGGCACAAAGAAGGAAGAAGAGGAGGAGAAGACAGAGAAGCTGCAGTCACTGTGGCTGCTGCAGCCGCTTCTCTGGGATAAGGAATGGATCTTTCCTGCTGCTTTCTTCTCCTACTAGTAGCATCTATCTCCAGAGAAAGTGTGAACAGTTTTCCAGCCGAGACACCCTATTCTTCTGAGGCTGCCTCTAGTCTCCCGGACAAGGACATGCTCCCTGATTGACGATCAGGGTGCTCAGAGATATTCCGGAAACAGGCTTCCCTGTGGCGGGGCAGTGCTGAAGGGAGGCTTCTGTTATTCTCTGGCTCCCTAGAGTGTAAGAAAGGCCCCAGCGGCAATTACTCCAGAGTAGGTATTTGAGGCAGGAGTCCCCTAGAGCAGGTTTGGGCATCAGCTTGATGGCCCAGGTGGTCAAATGCCCACAGGTGTGGGTGTGGAATATAAGGAAGTGACCCTCTCTCTCCCCGGAATACTACTGACACCCACGGGCATCTTGAGGGCTGGCTTTGCAGAAGCTGCTGCAGATGTCATTTCAAATAATGTGCCACCGAAGCCATGCAGCAGTTTCTGCTCTGATCAGATACTCAGGGCACTGAGAGCCAGGCTAAATGGCCATCAAATTTGTTCTTCTGTATCCAAGTTTCCATGAGGGTGCTCACACTTCGGAGCATAAGGAAACAGAAGTTCGAGGGCTTGCTAGTTGGCCTGGAGCCTGCTCAGAGTTGCTGTTGCTCTTGGTCCCTGCTGGGAAAACACCGATCAAGCCAACTACTTTGGAGAGCCCTGATTTTTGGATGGAAGTAGTTGTATCCTGGACAACACTTGGTATTAAACCGTTACCCCACCAAATGAACTCCGCCAATCAGTGGGGTGACTGTCCACAGTGGAGCCATCCTGATTACTGGTGGGCTCATGGAGTGGGACTTCTGGAGCTCATTGTGTGATCCAGGGGGCATCTGTCTTCATTATGGAGTGTTCAAGGACTGCATTTCAAGAGCTGGCCGAACCTCTGGTGCCCTCCTGCTAACCTCATGTGAGGAAAAGAGGAAGGGGAAGGGATCGTAGGCTTCTCTCCATTGCAGGTTACCTTGTTTTACAATTAATAAGGAGTGTAGGGGCCCTTTCTGGTACTTCCATTCCAGGGGGATCCCAGGTTCCTCAGTGAGTTGGCATTGTAGCATCAGACACTTCCTCCAGAACTAGCATTCTCTCTCCTCACCACGCCTTGGAATGACCCACTCCGGGACTCTTCATTCACTGCTTGGTGGATGCACACACCCCTGGCTGAGGGCACAAAGGACAGCAACAGTTTGAAAGGGGTTGCAGACATTCTCTCGGCGGTGGGGAAAGCCATTTCAAAGAAGGTGAGCCTTTGAGGGGCTTTTGCATGTTCTGGCATTCTGGCAGAGTCTAATCTGTTCAGCTAGCTCACTTGAGAGAGTCACAACTTATGTTCTTCAGAAAGAAGAATTTGTGGTGGGATGGGCTGGGAGAAAAGAGCTAACACCTCCCTCATGGGCTTCTGTACACAGTTGTCTTGCAGTTTACGTGGTTCCAAGTCTACCCCACTTTTGGTTTTTTCCTCAATTGGAGCTGGAGCTTATTAGTTTTTTATTGCTATTGTTACACAACAGATAAGAAAAAATTTAGTGTCTACGACAATGCAAATTTACTATCTCTCAGTTTCCATGTGTCAAGAGTCGGGCATGGTTTAGTTGGGTCCTCTCTTCAGTGTCTTGCAAGGCTGCAATCAATGTATGAACCAGGGCTAAGGTCTCATCTGAGGTTTAAGATCATCTTTCAAACTGATTGTTGGCAGAATTCAGTTTTCTGAGTCTGTGAGGCTGAGGTCCCTGATTTCTTGATGGCTCTTAACCGAGGGCTGCTCTCAGCTACTAGAGGCCACCTGCCATGTGGTCCTCCACGTTGTGACTGTTCCTTCAAGGCCAACATTGAGAGCATCTGGTGCAACTTCGAATCTCCCTGACATCTATAAGTGATCCACTTTTAAAAGGCTCACCTGATTATGTTAGGGCTCCCCACACTCACAGGTAGGGGATTTACAGGGCATGCATACCATGGTGTGCATCTTGGGGGTCATCTTAGAATTCTATACCACGGGCTCTAGCATTTCATACTAGATCCTTTTTTTAAAAAAACAAGCATGAGGCCAGCTGCTTTCCATTAGCATTCCCCATTCTGGGAAGGCAGCAGGGCTTTCAAGCAAAGTCTTCTGATCCTTGAACCTGAACCAGGCTGTGATTAAAAAATTTCAAAAACCTTGGAAGACATGCCTTTTTCCCTTATTTTCCTCTTTTTTTTCCCCCTAGAGCCCATGTCCAGCCCTCAATTGAGAGATCTGAGAAGGAAAACTCAGCTCTGGGACCTAAGCATATGGGGTTGACCTAGAGAAGCAAGTGGGCATTTTAGTAACGACTTGGTAATAAAACTTTATATGTCTGCTGGGCCAGACTTCCTGATGACCATTATTACATGACTGTTTATGTTCCCTTGGAAGTGGTTCTGAAAGCCTCTCATCATTTACTGGATAAAAACTTATATTTCCTCTTTCCTTATTCAGCTTACCAGCTTTTCCATGAGACTTCATGTGGAAGGGTCCTTTACTGACAGTTTGCCTCAAAGTGTCCCCATTTATTTAAAAAGGGGATCACTTTCCCCACTGACACCCATTAGCCACTGAAATCTCCACCGCCCTCCCCAACTCCTGCATTCATCCATCCATAAACACATGTAGTGAGCACCCTTAATGTGCCTGCTATCGTGCTACGTGCTGGAGATACTCAGATGATCAAAACGTGGTCCCCATCATCAAGATGATCCCAGCTGTGACAGAGGTATGTGCAAAGGGCCAAGAGCATGGGGCATGAGGTGTTACCTTTGAGCTAGGTCTTGAACAATGTGTAGGATTTCAAGCATGTGAGGATTAGGGGGATGGTGTTACAGGCCAAGTGGACAGTCTGTGCAGAGCACACAAAAAACAAAAGAATATGGTGTGTTTAGGGAATGACTGGTGATTCTGGGAGACCAGAGCAGGCAGGTGTGAGTGGAGGTGGGCTGCTGGGAGACTGGAGGGGCGCAGAGAGCACCCAATTGCAGAGGGCCTTGAGTGTTAAGAACTTGGCATTTATCCTGCCAGCAGCAGGAAGTTGGTGAATGAGTTTAAGCAGGAGAGGCTCATGGTCACGCTGGTGTTTTACAGAGGGCATTTTTTTGAGATACCAGTAAGGTGGCAGTAGTTTTTGCTAAATCTCATAAATAAAGTATAGACCAGAGGGGGCAGCCCCAAGGCCATGATGAATGAGCCCTGGTATAATTAAGGAACAAATTTATTTTAAGTTTATATTAGGCATAACGAGATTCATGAAAGAAATACAATGACATCTCTGTGAGGAGATACTTGGGAAGCAAAGCTCTGTTTATAAGGTCAGCCTGAGGGCGGAAGGATAGTTCTGTCAGTAGTGGTGGCTATAGAGTGGGAAGAGGCAGGGTTTCTGTTGCTGGAATCTTCTTCTCTGTAGAAGCAGACCTAGCCCAGCTGAATGGGCTCCATGCCCAGGGCCCACGTGGCTGGCGAACACCTGGGAATTGACTCCATGCATCAAGGACGAGAGGGCCCAGGGGTGCTTGGTTCTGCACAGGTGAATAACCCAGGGGTGGAGCCCACCTTGCTAGGAGGGATGGCAGGTCCCGCTAAATTGGGAAACAACGGGACTCCTCTCCTAGGACAGGTCTTCCTCTGCCTCCTATAGCACACCTCTCTACTTCTAAGGAATTTCTGACCATAGAGGTGGTTCTTAGATTACTTCCTCTTCTTTTATTGAATTTATGCATTTCTTCAACAAATATTTATCAAGTGCCTGCTATTCCCTTCACACATCACATCAAATCCAACAGTAAATCCTGTGATTCTTCCATTCCAGGTACTGGGAGACCCAGGTGCTGGGAGATCCAGTGATGAATAAAATAGACAAAGCCCTTGCCCTCATGGAATTTAGATTCTAGCAGAGGAGACAGACAAGGCAGAAGGAGCAGCAGATGCAAAGCTCCTGCCATTGAAAGGGGTTTGGTGTGTTGGGGATTACCAAGAAGGCCAATGAGTCTAGAATGGAGGGACAAAGTGAGAGGGTAGCAGGATTGGTCATCAGTGGGACATGCAGCGGGGGCAGATCACATAAAGCCCATGGTAAGGGGCTGCAATTTTACTCTGAGCTTGCTGGCAAGCCACTGGCAGGGGGGAGGGAGGGGAAGTTGAGCTGGGGGCTGACCTGACTGATGTGGCAGCTTCATGTGAAAAAGAAAAAGAACAGAAAATGTCATTAAAATTATTTTATAGTGATTACATGTTGAAATAATAATATTTCTAGTTATATTGGATTAAGTAAAATAATCAAAGTAATTTCACTGTTTAATTTTTTTCCTTTTTAAAATTTGACTACTAGAAAATTAAAAATTACTGCTAGAAAATTAAAATTTTAAATCTGTGGCTTGCATTGTGCTCACATTACCGTTTCTATTTAGTGGCGCTGGTCTAGGAAATGATTGTAGATAAAGAAGAGGGTCAATGCCCTGGGACCTGGGGTATGGAGCCGGGGACTGCCCCCCCCCCCCACAACCAGGCACACCACCAGCACCAAGGAGCATGCCAAAAACGTCACCCTTCATGTGGGTGGTCCAACACAGCTACCAATAACCACGGCTGCCGTGAAAGCGTCTAGACTCCACAACCGCCATGCAGATGGTCCACCAGCCATTGGAGTGCATCGACACAAGGAGAGTCACCAGCAGAGACCAAAGAAAAGAAGAGGGTGTCTCTCTCCACAAAGTCCATTCCAGAGTGACAGAAGAAGCATCTGCTCTATGATAATATTGGGGGACCTCATCACACCTCTCAGCACTGGACAGATCATCTAGGCAACAAATCAACAGAGCAACCATTACTCTTTCAGAAGGAGAGAAGAAATCTAGGGTTATCAGAGGGGGGAAGGGCAGGGAGAGGGGGATGGGGAGAGATTGGACAAGGGACATAAAGAATAAGTATGATTTGTAACAATGTATATGCTAGTAATATTGATTTGATCAACATATGTCAACGTTGAACCCCCAAAATATGTATAATCAATTATGATTCAATAAAAAATAAAAATTAAAAACTAAAAATTAAAAAAAAAAAAAAAAAAGAAGAGGGCCAAGGACAGAGCCCGAGTGTGCTACAACATTTCAAAATCAGGGAGAGGAGAACAATCCAGCAAAGGAGACCGAGAAGGAACAGCCAATAAGGTAGGAGGAGAATTAGGGGAGTGTGGTGTTCTGAATGTCAAGTGATAAAATTATACAAGAAGGAGGGAGTGATCAGCGGCATGAGATGCTGCTGGAAGTTCAGGTAACTGGCCGCTAGGTTTAGTGGAGTGGTTTGGGAACAGTTCGGTTTGGAAGCCTGACTGGAGAGAGCTCAAGAGAATGAAAAGTGACGACGTAAAGACAGTGAGTATAGATAACTCTTGAGATTTACTTTAAAGAGATGCAGAGAAATGGGGTGGTAACAGGAAGAGGATTTGAATTCAAGGGGAGTTTTGTGTGTTTTGGGGGGTTGCTGGTTTGTTTAGGAGGGGAGACAGTTGCACGTGTTCCAACTGATCGGCAGCTGGTGGTGGTGTCCTGAGCGCCTTTGCGATTTGGTTGGGGAAATAAAGCATGTATGCAGGAAAGAATATCAGACAGTCTATACTCAAGGGTTAACTCGAATGTTCTGTTAGTGCTCTGGGGCTTCAGATGCTGCCAAAATGCCCTTTCTTTGTTCTCTCTTTTGTCTTTCAGATTTTTCTCTTTAGTGGTTGTTTCCCTTTCTTCTTCAACCGCTGACAGCGATGGGTCAGGGCTATGTTAGCCTACTGTGGCCTGGCATTTTGTTTTTTTTTTTTTTTTTTTTTTTTTTTTTTTTTTTTTTTTTTTTTTTTTTCTTTTTTTTTTTTTTTTTAAATTTTATTTTGTCGATATACATTGTAGCTGATTAATGCTCCCCATCACCAAAACCTCCCTCCCTTCTCCCTCCCCCCCTCCCCCCCAACCATGTCCCCTCTGTTTGTCCGTCGTATCAACTTCAAATAATTGTGGTTGTTATATCTTCTTACCCCCCCCCCGTTTGTGTGTGTATGTGTGTATGTGTGTGAACGATAAATGCTGGCGAGGCTGCGGAGAAAAAGGAACTCTCATACATTGTTGGTGGGACTGCAAAATGGTGCAGCCTCTATGGAAAATGGTATGGAGGTTCCTTAAACAATTGCAAATAGATCTACCATATGGCCTGGCATTTTGGATAACAGTCTCCTTTTCCATGGGCTTCTCTAAAGCTCAGAGATAGTTTATTCCCCAGTGTCTAAAAAGGCTTCCGTAGTGGCGGGGGTGGGGAGTGCTGCCATATTTATTAAGGTGGCCCAGGAACTTACCAGTGATGTGAATTGCTCCCGTTTTCCCTCTGAATTTCTGAGGGGCTTCTGGATTTCCTTACTTTTTTATTCCTGCCAGATCTCCAGATGGAACTTGGAAAAATAGTAGAGGCAGAAATGCCAAGGGCAAAGTGTATGTGTGTGCATATGTGCCTGTGTGTGTGTGAGATAATTAATGAGCACCATGTGGGCCTGGGACTCTGTCATCTTTAGGCAGACTTGTGATATTGGCTCATAGAGGTTGAGTGACTTGAACAAAGTATCAATACCTTTCAGCCAGGATCCCTGTCATTGAACAAGTTGGGTTTATTACTCATCGCCGTGAGGGAGAGCACACATGGTGGGAAACCATAGGGAATCTCAGTAAGTGGGTCTAAAGCCATCTTGACATCACAACCTTGTCAGCTCATTGTGGTTTGGAACATTTTGCTCTTCGAGGCCTCAGTCATTCTGGCTATTTGAACTCTCAAGTTCTTCTTACCCTGACAGCCTATGGTCACCCCTCTCTACCTCTAGAGATGTATCAGGTTTATCGCGAGAGAGCAGGGCAAGATGGGCCTGGAGTCCATCCATGAAACAGCAATGGGAGCTTGGCTATGTCTGAGAGCAAAGCAGACCTGAGGTGGACCAGGGGGTTCCAAAACCTACTTAACCCCACTTGACTATATTCAGTTGGTCACATCAAGACCCTAAGGGACAAATAAAAAGACCCCAAGAGGGGCTATCATGGAGGCAAGTCTCCGCTTGCCTCTGTACAGCCTTCCTGCTGTGTACGAATACAGCACCCTTTCTCTGGGTGAGATGCTTATCAGAGCTCCCTGTCCTCCTCCCCCACAAACTCCCATGAAAAATGTCAGCATTGATTTATAAAGGCTTGATTATCAACTGGCATACATCCCTAGAAGCATGACACAAGTCATGGGAGAATTATCCTTTTCATGATCACTTTGGTTGGTGCTCATTTTAAGCTATTTAAAATAATGCTATGCTGAGTGTTCTTGCAGGTATATTTTTGTCTACAAGTGTATCTATGGGGTAAAGTTCTAGCAGTGATGTTCCTGAATTAAAAGGTATGTGCATTTTTAATTTTGATAGATATTGCCAAATTGCTCTTTAGAGAGTTAGAGCTATTTACACTCCATAGTGTATGAGAATCCCTATTTCCTTCACCTTCCTCAGCAATGGGATATCATCAAAATTAAAACTTTTTGAAAATGTGTAGATGATAATGTTAGTTTGATACTTTGATTTATGTTTCTTTAATTACCAGTGGGACTGAGCCTCTCTTTATGTGGTTATCAGCTATTATATTTCTTTTTCTGAGAACTGCCTTTGTATCCTTTGCTCCCTTTTATACCAGGCTGTCTGTCTTTTGATTTATATGAGCTCTTGACAAATGAAGAAAATTGGCCCCTGTATCTATTATGTTGGTTGCAAGTATTGTTTTCTAGTTTGTCATTCTCCTGTTGACTTATTTTTTTGGCTAAAGTTTTAAGGTTTTATATACTCAAATTTCTCAGTCTTTTTCTTTATGGTGTTGGGTGTTTATCAAGGCAGTTTTGTCTCTCTGGGCACACCCATGAATAGTAACAGGCCTGTTTTTACATTTGTCTTTTTTGGTAGCAGTTTTGTTGAGATATAATTCACATACTCTACAGTTTACACATTTAAAGTGTACATTTCAATGCTTTTGTTTTTAATTCATCATTATACGATGCATTTGATTTTCGTGGCCCTTTACCAATTCCTCCATTCCCCTCTCCCTCTCCCCCTTTCCCACCCCCAGCAGCCTCACTGCTGATTTCTTCTCTTAAAAAGTTCAATGTATTATTGTGATTGTTGTATCTTTTTAAAAATTTATTTGTTTACTTTTTTTTTATTAGCTCCCACATATAAGTGAGGACATAAGGTATTTCTCTTTCCATGCCTGGCTTATTTCACTTAACATAATTTTCTCTAAGTTCATCCATGTTGCTGTGAATGGCAGAATTTCATTCTTTTTTATGGCAGTTACTCACAGACCTGTGCAACCATCACCACAACCAATTTTAGAACACTTACATTGCCTCACAAAGAAACCCTGTACTCTGTCACCCCCCAAAAAACCCATTCACCCCAGTCCTAAGACATTCTCTGTGTCTGTGTATTTGCCTGTTCTGGACATTTCACATAAATGGAATCACTGTCTTTTTTTTTTTAAAGGATAGTTCTCCCTAATGAAAATTCCATTTGTATATCTATTTTTTTGAATGGTTTAAGAATATACCTGAGGTTAGGGTAGAATGATTTTGTTATGTCCTGGATGTCAAATGATGATTTTTGCTTTTTTGCTCTGTGTTTTATTTTAGTCATCCTGCCATGGCTGAATCGCCAAGTGAAATTTCTAGTGGTGTGGAAGGTCTGGAGGCCAGTGACGACGGTGAGTAACCCAATAAAACTTTACTAACTAGAACTTGATTTGTTTACTGTGTTTAGCACTTAGGAGAAAGAACCAAGTCACAAGAAAACATATTCACATCAAATTTTTGATAACATTTGACTTACTCCATATTTATTTTCAGTTTTCTAACTCTTCTCTGTCATCCAGCTCTAATAGTCAAAAGGTTTGTCTGAGGACCTGCAATCTTCTTTAGAGGTGGTTACCAGGTTCTGCTTACTAATGTGGAAGTATTTCTGCTTAATCAGAAAAAAACAGTTAGAACAGACCAGGATCTGACAGATTCAACCGAGGTTTTTCTGTAGATAGTTATCCAAATTTAACCAACAGATGAATTTATAATTTGGGGAGTACAAAAGACACCACTACAGTCTTCTGTTAAATAGGATTCAATTTACAGAAACTCTTTTTTGCAAAACTTACTCAGATGTTTATCCACTGCCTAAATTGTGATGGCATCTATGAGTGATAGATGACCATGAGTGGAATAATAGAAAGGAGGCAAAAGTCACTTAACAGTGATAAACTTTACTGATACACACACACTAAAAAAGGAAACCGTAAGACACAAAGTGAGACACTGAGTTTAAATTCAGAACTAAATTTAATAGTTAATTGGGTTGCTCTTCAAATTTTTTTGCTGAGTTTTCTTTAGTAGTGTAGGGTGCAGAAGACTCGGTCTAAAAGGACTGAGGGGGCGGCCTCCTTGTGGCTTCCTGGAGTCCTGACTTCACTGCTGATATGGGGTAGGGTGTGCTGAGTCTGCTCATGATCCTTGAGGGCAGTGCTTGGGTCTTCTTCATCTCGATGTTACCATTGTTTAGTATTGGGACTCACAGAGAGTGATTAAGCACTCCAAAATATTTATTAATTGAATAAATGAATAAATGAATGAAAGGAAGGCCTCCTCACCAAGGCGGACCTGGCTACGAAACCAACTGACCTATCTCTTTGGATATGAGCTAGACAGATGTCTACAAAAGAAGGTGGCAGTGCGGTACAGGTTGATGAAGAGTGGAGGTAAGGAAATGTCTTTTCTCTGTTCTCAAGATTTTTTTTACGATCAGATATCTGGGTACATTCTTAGAGCCAGTCAGTGCTGGCCAGAGAATAAGGTGGCTGTTGGGAGGCTGAAGAGAAGACATATTAGTTAGAAATGTTTTCTTTCCAAGCAGCAATGCAAGAGAACAAGATCATCATTATGCAATGTGTCTTTAAAGTTCATTAAGTTCAACCCAGATGGGCTGCCTGTGTGCATGGTGGATAAGCAAATATACAACCCAGAAGCAACAATTTCTTCATTGAATTTAGCTGTGTTTTCCTCTCTGGGGGAATAAAACTGCCTACAGTGGGCTCTTTTCTGGCATGTGATACACTGCAGGCCCTCACTAGATTAGGATGTTGAAAGCTACTTGCTGTTTGGGAATGCATCCTCCTTGGGCTTGGAGAGGCAAATCAATGGCTTTGCTTTAGGAGAAGTCCAGACAGCTGTCAGCTCTCAGCTATCAGCTCATTGACCATAAGTGCTATACCCTGTGGTGGCATAAGTTACCCAGTGTATAGGTGCTGGGTATAGATATGGGTTTTGACCCATACTTGCTGTCTAGGTCTAGCTACCCTGTGCACTTTTAGTAACTTTTGAAAACCCACCTGTGCAGGGATCAGCTGCTGGCTATTTAAAAGCATCCCTTACAAAAAGAAAGCTTGTAAGGCCAATTTATACACTCGAATGTATAGCAACCATCTTGGATTCCGTTAGGATTTCAAATGTAACATAGTGTTTGGGAGGTACCCGGCTTTGTATCTCACTCCCAGGGCTGAGTCCAGCGCTCCTCTCACACATGGGGGTCTGTTGCAGTTAGGGGTCGGGAGGCCTCCTAATCAAAGGCAGGCTGATGACATAGACTCTTGCAGGTGACATTGTATGTCTGGCAATCGGTTGCTCACTAAGGCTGTATCCAGCTTCCAAGTCACTGCCTAGATCAACAAGCGGCCAACTCACCATGTTTGGCAGTTACCATCTCTTGGTGTCTCCCCAACTCCTTGCTAACAAAGCTATACCACTACCATACTCAGAGCTACCCCACAGGGCAGAATGGAAACACTTGTTTCCTTCTAGTGCACATGGTTGAAAGAGACACACATTGCTTAAGGTATTTTGAATCCTCATGGGAAAATGAGTTGTTTCTGCCCAGCAAAGAATGGGAAATTGAGGGAAAATTGGATTTTATGCATCCTTAATTTTTTATCACCTATTACAGTTCTAAAATCACTAGTTGTATTGTTAATTTAGGAACATAAAAATGTGTTAATGTATAATTTTGTCTGCTCATACAATGATTATGTTTGGTAAATACAGTTTTACAGCCTGAAGAGTTTATTAGAAGTGTTTTTATTTAGCTATTTGGTGTTTATAGATTGCGTCACCAGGGGAGCTACCAGCTGCCAACTCTCCTCTCTTTGTCTTTGCTGCTTTACGGGACGGGACGCAGGTTTGCAACTCCAAATCCTCTAGCTTTGCCTTCCTCCCTTCCATTCTGGGATTTTGAAGCCAGAGCAGCAACAATCACTATTTTTTAAATCCTCTGAGCATAAAGTCGTTCCCTTTTCAGAAGGCCAAAAGGAGATCCATCTGTGATGGATCTAATAAACCTCATTCCTTCTGTTTGAAAAATGGCAATGCCTCCAAAGGCTAAAATATAGCATGATTCTTCCTGTTCATGAGAGGAGTCTGCTTAGTTCATCCTCCCTGGGTGGGAATTATTTAGTGGTATGTCGGAGCTGGCTCATACTGGCTTGAGAAACTGTGCGTCTCTTCCCAAACGTCATGTTGGTAGCTTCAAATTGGCCATGGTGGGAGTATCTGCACCACAGAAACAGGCAGATACTACAGATGAGCACCTTTTCCCCGAGAGCCAGTTGTTAAACACTTTCCAGCACGAAACTGACTATAGTAATCAGGATTTTACACAACACGGCCTGATTTCATAAGTTTTAGATATCGGTTGAGGGTGGGGAGATAAAGATAGAAAGCCAAACAACAAAGTAGAGATGGTTTTAGAGCCAGCCTACTCTGTGCTGTATACTTTTCAGAACTTTCACATTGAATCTTCACAGTAGTTCTGTGAGGTCAAAGATCGTTTTAAATATTTTAATTTATTATGATAGAAATTAGTTAAATTTTTTTTTCTGAAAAAATTAAAGAAGGAAACTTGGGGAAAAAATATGTTTCCTGTTATATTTTCATTTTTTATTCTTTCTTTTTCTAGGTAGTATTGCCAAGTTTTCCCAACTGTGACTCTATATAGGTACATCCTAGTAGATAAGAAATTGTCCAAGTCATCCAAAACAGTAATTACTCAAGCAGCAATTATCAAAACAGCCCTACGGTCTTCCCTTGCCCCTCCCCATGCTGGCTTCTGCTTCTAATTATGCAAATGTTAGAGTTCACCATTGAGTTATAGATATGGGATTTGCTTCTAATGAATGCAGATTGAATGGACTCTGTCCCTAATAAACAAGTTATTATTGAGTATCTAATACTAACTCACATTTATTGAGCACTTACTACGCGCTAGATCCTATACTAAGCTCTTTACCTTTGTTATTTACAATTAACATCAACCCCTATAAGGCCCAGTGTTTAAATTATAGGATGCTTAAGGATGACTTTGCTCAGTTATCTCATTTCAAAGGAAGTGACAAGCTGTGTTGGAGTTCTGCACCCCTCAATGGACTCAGTTGTCTCTCAAGTATTACCACATGCCTTGCACTGTGCCAGTTGCTAAGGGGGATGCTAAAGGGGGCCTGCCTGCAACCTTGATAGGGAGGCAGTAGCTAAAACATAGGGACTGTATCTTATTCCTTTCTCATTGATACCCAGAAAATGGTAAGTGCTCAACCTTAATAAATATTTGTTGAATAGATGAATGAGTGAATGAATGAATGAGCAGACTAGAGAGCATTCAGATGCAAAACTTGTGGTGCTAACAGTCAAGTTTTAGGTGTTCAGAGGAAAAAGAGAAGCATGAATTGTACTGACTGGTGGGAATCTGGTCTGAAGGCAGGCCTTGGAGTTTAGAAATCTTCCTAATAGGCAGGCCCAGGAGTAATCAGGATACAAATAGGTTCTAGCATTTCAGAGCTAGAATGAACTGTAGTTCAGCATTTCCCAAAGTGTGTTTTGCCAGACATTCTGCTTACATGCATCTGGGAGACAACATTGTTGCCCAGTTTCTTGGACCTTTTCCACACACATAAGCATTTTGAAGTTTCAGAGAAGTGTTGGAAAGCACACCACTGAACTTTGTCTAATCCAGTGATAAACAGATTGACTGGGCTGCAGATCCCTTTTTCATGCAAGAAACCTTATGAGCATCTCTCTGAACACACTTCGGGAGGTGCTGATCCCCTGATTTTCCTGCTGAGTCCCAGAAAGTGACTTGAGTGACTTACCCAAGATCACAGAGCTAATAGATATTAGGTCCAAGCCCAGGATTCCGGAGTTTTCTGACTCTTGGTTGGTGTTTTCCCTTATACCACCAAGACTTTCATAATGGTGGCTGCACTGGCAACTCCCTTGACTGGAACCTTTACCGCCAGTGCAGCACTGTGCTGATGAGGCCTTCCAGAGACCAGAATGTGGAGAACGGGAATGAGACACTTAAGCTAGTAAATTATAGCATGTGATAAGCAAAAAAAGCCAATTCCTGCCCTCTGAGGAGTATAGCACAAATCCCCCTTCCCCCTTCTCCTCTTCTACTGAGCCCCAATAAAGGCATATGGGCTTAATAGGAAACTAAAGAAAGCCCAAATAGACAGAGCCTTTAGATCATTTAAAGCTCACATTCTTCACCACTGCCCTGGTAGTTATTATAGATAGAGCAAACTTTCATTTATCTGCATGTGTAGAGGTCAGCAGCCCTGTAGATAATCTGAACCAATTGGCAGTAGTTGCAGAAAACACACAATGCTCATTACACAGACACACACACAGACACACACACACACACACACACACACACACACACACCTTGAAAAACCCATTGGTATCTGATTTTGACATGCCTTTCACACAGGCAGCTTCTTTGGCTTGGCAGCCCGTTCTTCTTTCTGATTCCCAGCCCCCTCCCTCGCTGATAAATTCCTTCCTCAAGGAAGTGTTCCCTGACTGCACCAACCAACTGCACCCACCGTTCAGGTCTGCACCCTTTCAGCACGCAGGCTGGCAGCATCAACTCCCACTGGGATTTCTAAGGGTTCTGAAGTGATTTTCATGTGTGGAAGCTTGGCTGCTCCACTGGATTGCAATGACTCCAGCCACTGGGGTAGAGTCAGAGGGTACAATGTGCTTATGTGGGCTCAATAATTGCTTCACACGAATGAACTTCTTAAGACAAGGAAAGAGGGGTGTGTGTTAATAGTTGAAATTGAGAGGCAAGTGAATGTGGAGTGAGTTTGGCCTGAATAGAAGCTGCCCAAAGATCACAAGCTGTGGCCTGGGCTTCTGCTTTCACTAGCAACTCAGACACTTTGTTGCTGAGTTACTAGAGGAGAACAAACTTCATTAATGGTGCTGGGGGCTTGGGGGACTGGGCAAGGGTCAAGATCTGCAGGGCACCTAGGATCACAGTCCTTGTTCCTGTCGTGAAGCTCCTGTCTCCCCTCCCGCCTCCCCTTCCACCATCACACTCTGCCTCACTTCCATTTCTCTCTTCTAGGAAAGAAGAAATCTAAATTTAAATCCTTCAAGACCTTTTTTGGCAAGAAGAAGAAAAAAGAGTTTGATGATGCCGAGGGAGGGATGATGCTAAAACCAGGCATGTCCAGCAGCAGTATTAACATCTCTTCTCTGAAGCCAGTTCAGGAAGGTCAACAAACTCAGCCTAGGTAAGCTCAGATGGGATGGAGGGAGATGGGAACAGGACAAGGGGCAGACAGCTGTGTCTAGGTCCCCATTTGGCAGCTAAATCACCAGCGGATCTTTGGTTCCAGGGACTCTTGGGCTCCCTGTCTATGGGGGCTGGGCTGGCAGCCATTGCCAATGCAGCCATGTCTGAGGGCCTTTTCTCTCCGTGTTGCCTGCTTGTTGTCTGGGATGCACAGCTCAGTGGGTTGAAGCATGGCGAATGCACCCCCCATTCCCCAAGAGCATTGAGTGAGAGGTTCAGATAGGTCACGGAAACCCTTTATGTCACAGCTAAAATAACTTGACAAGTGGGGCCTACTGCTAGTGAGGAGCTGGAGGCCTGTTTCATACAGTAAGGGTGGCCTACGTCATCCAGAAGGCTTGGTCTGGTTTGCTTGCCCAGCCCTTAGACTGCAGATCTGGCCAAGGGGAGCCAGATCACGTAACAAGTGATTGAAGTCTCAGATAGTAAAGCCATCTAGCAGGGCGGTGAGGATGGGGGTGTGGGGACATAAGCATGAAATCACTGTGTTGCTGTAAAAATACACAAGCAAGCAACCAAGCCACCAACCCACATCCTTTTCTCCCTCCACCCCAGGACACTGGGGGAAATGCTACAACTGGTCACAGATGGTATGGGGAAGACCATTTCTCAGCCACCACTGCCACCCTATTCAAATATTTATCTGTGATTCCCAATTTCCACACCCTATTGTGGTTTTTCATCATCCAGTACCCCCAGCTATCCCCGGATCAATCAGATCCCCGTCTATGGAGTTCTGCTTGGGCCCATTTTCCTGGCCTTAAACTCCAGACTTAATCTGGACCCCTGACAGAGCTCACCAGTGCTGCTACGCATTCTCTCAAGGCTTTGCCTGGTGGTAATGGGACAGTCAGCTAACATGTTATGGTGCCCCCAGCACCTCCCCCCAATACTTCCTGTCACATAAATGGCCTCACGGTTATCACATATGGCTTCTTAAAAAAGACCTTAATGAGTGCATTCAGTGTGAGGAATTTCAGACAGCCTTGCTAGTGGGGAGATGGTTTTGGACAGACGGCAGTCACAGATGCTGCACTGCTCCCAAGCTTGCTTTGAGCCAACAGGCCGTAGAGCATCAGGGAATGAAAGTGCGCATGTGTGCATGATGAGCTTACGTGTGTATAGAGAGTGTCTGGAAACTTTGCTCTCCCAATGCAGAATCCATCTTCTATGCCCATGAAGTGTTTATCTAGAGAGTCACGTTAATTCTGCTGGACTGCTGTTTTAATAAAGCAGAGTGTGTTGCCTTCACCACTGGGGCAGCCTGGGTAGCCAAGTTTTACAAAAAGGTGGGTAGGAGTTTAGTATAAAATAACAGACATCTTCCTCCTCTCCTTTCTTGTTGGTCCACAGGCCATCTTAGGGTGGGTTCTGTTTTAGTCCCATAACACGAGATTGCACTCAGAGTGTCATGACCAAATACGTCCATGCGCAGGCCCCACTGCCAGACTGGTCACCATGACTGGGCGGGTGCTAGCCCTACAATGCCCAAGTTGCTATTCTAGTTACCATTTTAAGATTGCTTTTAAAAGTGCCAACCTACATGTATTGTTGTGTAATAAAAGTATTAAGTGCAAAAAAAAGTATTTAAAATTTTTTAATTTATTTAATTTTAGAACATTTCTATCTCTATCTAAAAGAAACCCTCTGCCCATTAACAATCACCACTAATCTACTTTTTGCCTCTATAAATTTGCTTATTCTAGACATCTCATGTTAGCGAATCATATAAAGGTCATCCTTGTTTCACTTAGCATGTTTTCAAGGGTCATCCATGTTATAGCTTCTTTCAGCTTGCATTCTTCTCCTCTCCTTTCCTTCCTTCCTTCCCTCCTTCTTCCACCCTCCTTCCCTCCTGCCTTCCCTCCCTTCCTTCCTTCCTTGATCTCCTCTTCTGCATACACATTTTTCCTACCGAATAGGAATAGCTTTATAATTTTCTACCTTTATGTTTTTATGCATATACAGCTTTATCGAAATATAATTCACATACTATTAAATTCTACCTTTCAGAGTGCGCAACCATCACCATTACCCAATTTTAGAACATTTCATCACCCCAAAAAGAAACCCTGTGTCCATTAGCAGCCATTCTTCACTTCCCTCCCTCCTTTTGTCAATAACTAATCTATTTTCTGTCTCTGTGAATTTGCCTATTTTGGACATTTCACATAAATGGGATTAGACAATATGTGGGCTTTTTTGACTAGCTTCTTTCACTTAGCATAATGTTTTCAAGGGTCATTCATGTGAAATTATGCATCAAGTGCTTCATTTATTTATTTGTTTATTTATTTATTTTGTAACAGCTGTATTGAGATATAATTCACATACCATACAATCAGTCCACTCATTTAAATTGTACAGTTCAATGGGTTTTTTTGTATATCCATAGAGTTGTGCAACCATCACCACAATCAATTTTAGAACATTTTCATCACCTCAAAAAGAAACTCTGAACTACATCAGCACTCCTCCCTAATAACCCCTCCCTCTGGCCCTTGCGACCATTAATCTGCTTTCCATCTCTGTGGATTTACCAATTCTAGGCATTCCATATGAATGAAATGTGGTCTTTTGTGACTGGCTCCTTTCACTAAGGTTCACCTATACTGTAGCATGTGTCAATACTTTGTTCCTTTTTACTACAGAATAGTATTTCACTGCATGACTATACCACATGGTATCAATTTATTAGTAGACGCATATTTGGGTTGTTTCCACTTTTTGGCTATTATTAATAATGCTGCTATGAACATATGTGTACAAGTTTTTGGGCGAATGTATGTTTTTATTTCTTCTGGGTGTGTGTCTATGAGTGAAATTGCTGGGTCAAATGGTAATTACACATTTTACTTATTGAGGAACTACCAGACTGTTTTCCAAAAGGGTTGTACCATTTTACATTTCTACGAGCAGTGCATGGGGGTCCCAATTGCTCTGCAACCTTGCCAACACTTGTTCTTATCCGAATTCTTTTATTTTATTTATTCCTTGTGAATATTCATGAGACACCAAGCTGATTGTCACAACTCATGCTCAAATGTGATGGCCAGATCCATATTGACAGCATACCCATTACCAAAATTGTGATTATACCCCGTGTCCCCCACCCATTTATCTCCGACCTCCCTCCCCACCCCTTTTCCCCCACTCCACTTTGTATCCCTAGGTGTGCTCTCTCCCTCTGCAAGTCCAGTGCACCACGTGGTCTTTCTTTCTTTCCTTCTTTCTCTCTTAGGTCCCGCTTATGAGTGAGTACATGATGTATTTATCCCTTTGTGCTTTGCTTATTTCACTAAACATAAGTTTTTCCAAGCTCATCTGTGTTGTTGCAGATGGGAGAATTTCATTCTTTTTATGGCAGAGTAATATCCCATGGTGTATATATACCACAGTTTCCTTATCCAGTCATCCATTGATGGATATTTAGGTTGGTTCCATAACTTGACTATTGTAAACAGAGCTGCGATGAACATGGGAGTGCAGGTATCCCTTTGACATGATGATTTCCATTCCTCTGGGTATATACCCAGAAGAGGGATTGCTGGATCGTGTGGAGGATCTATTTGTAGTTGTTTGAGAAACCTCCACACTGTTTTCCATAGTGGTTGTACTAATTTACAGTCCCACCAACAGTGTAGGAGTGTTCCCTTCTCGCCACACCCTCGCCATCATTTGTTATTCACTGTCTTTTTGATTATAGCCAGTCTAACTGGGGTGAGGTGGTATCTCAATGTAGTTTTCATTTGCATTTCCCTAATGACTAGTGATGTTGAGCATTTTTTCACATATCTGTTGGACATTTGTATGTCTTCCTTTCAAAAATGTCTATTCAGCTCCTTTGCCCATTTTTTAATTGGGTTATTTGGTTTTTTACTGTGCAACTGTTTGACTTCCTTGTATATTATGGATATTAATCCCTTGTCAGTTGTATAGTTAGCAAAATTTTTCCCAGTCTGTAGGTTGTCGATTCACTCTGTTGATTGTTTCCTTTGTTGTGCAGAAGCTTTTTAGTTTGATATAGTCCCATTTGTTTATTTTTTCTTTTACTGCTTGTGCCTTCAGGCTCATGTTCATAAAGTCTGTGCCCAGTCATAGTTCCTGAAGTGTTTCACCTGTATTTTCTCTTAGTAATTTTACAGTTTCAGGTCTTATACTTAACTCTTTAATCCATTTTGAGTTGATTTTAGTATATGGTGAGCAGTCCACATCTATTTTCATTCTTCTGCACATGGATATCCAACTTTCCTAGCACTACTTGTTGAAGAGGCAGTCTTTTCCCCAATGTAGACTTTTGTTGGTTTGTCCAGTATCAGATGGCTGTAAGCCTGTGAGGTGATTTCTGGGTTGTAAATTCTGGTCCACTAGTCTGAGTGTCTATTTTTATGCCAGTACATGCTGTTTTGCTTACAATAGCTTTGTAGTATAATTTGAAGTCAGGTAGTGTTATGCCTCTGGCTTTTTTTGCTCAAGATTATTTTGGCTATTCAGGGTCTTTGGTTCCATATGAAAGTTAGAAATATTTTTTCCATTTCTCTGAAGAATGACATTGGTATTTTGATGGGGATTGCATTGAATCTGTAGATTGCTTTGGGTAGTATAGACATTTTCACAATGTTAATTCTTCCAATCCAAGAACATGGGATATCTTTCCATCTTTTTGTGTCTTCTTTAATTTCTTCCAGTAGTGGTTTGTAGTTCTCATTGTACAGATCTTTCACCTCCTTGGTTAAATTGCTCCCTAAGTATTTTATTTTTTTGTGACAATAGTAAATGGGCTTACTTTCTTTATTTCTCTTCCTGTTAGTTCCTTATTTGAGTATATAAATGCAACTGATTTGGGGGCATTTTTTTTTTGTAACCGGCAACATTACTGAAGTTATTAACCAGCTCTAGGAGTTTTTTGATAGAGTCTTTAGGTTTTTCTATATATAGTATCATGTCTTCTGCAAATAGAGACAGTTTGACTTCATCTTTTCCAATCTGGATTCCCTTTATTCCTTTCTCTTGCCTGATTGCTCTGGCTAGTACTTCCAATACTATGTTAAATGGGAGTGGTGAGAGTGGGCATCTTGTCTTCTTCCTGTTCTTAAGGGAAAGACCCTCAGTTTTTCCCCATTCAGAATGATACTGGTGGTAGGCTTGTCATAAATGGTTTTTTAAAAAATTGGTTATGAATATTCATGAGATACAAAGCTGATTGTCACCCCTCATGCCCATGATGTGGGGGACAGATTCCTACTGGCTGTATACCTATAACCACAAATTGCATTTGTACCCCATGACCCCCACCCAATTATCCCCATCTTCCTTCCCTCTCCCCACTTCCCCGCCACTCCACTTTGTAGCCCATAGAATGTTCTCTCCCTCTCCAAGTCCAATGCACTACTGTGGACTTCCTTTCCTTCCTTCTTTCTCTCTTAGTTCTCACTTGTGAGTGAATGCATGCGGTATTTATCCCTCTGAGCTTTGCTTATTTCACTCAACATAAGTTTCTCCAGGCTCATCCGTGTTCTTGCAAATGGGAGTATTTCATTATTTTTTGTGGCAGAGTAGTATTCCATGCTGTATATATATACCACAGTTTCCTTATCCAATCATCTATCAATGGACATTTAGGTTAGTTCCATGTCTTGGCTATTGTAAACAGAGCTGTGATGAACATGGGACGGCAGGTATTCCTCTGACATGATGATTTCCATTCCTCTGGGTATATACTCAGAAGTGGGATTCCTGGATCATATGGAAGATCAATCTGTAGTTGTTTGAGAAACCTCTATACTGTTTTCCATAGTGGTTGTACTGATTTATAGTCCCACCAACAGTGGGACTTTCTGTTCTTTTGATGTAAGCATTTATTGCAATAAGTTTACATCTTAGTACTGCTTTTGCAGGATATTCTGGATATTAATGCTTTGTCAGATGTATATTTTACAAATATTTTCTCCCACTCTGTTGGTTGTCTTTTAACTCTGTTAATTGTTTCTTTTGCTGTGCAGAAGCTTTTTAGTTTGATATAATCCCATTTGTTTATTTTTCCTTTGGTTGCCCGTGCTTTTGGGGTCATATTCATGAAGTCTGTGTCCAGTCCTATTTCCTGAAGTGTCTCTCCTATGTTTTCTGTAAGAAGTTTTATTGTTTCCGGGTGTATATTTAATTCTTTAATCCAATTTTTTTTGAAATATTTATTTATTTTTATTTTTTTAATTTTTTTTTTTGGTCTTGTAGGGATTTTTTTTTAAAATTTTATTTTGTCCATATACATTGTGGCTGGTTATTGCTCCCCATGACCAAAACCTCCCTCCCTTCTCCCTTACCCCCTCCCCCCCAAGAATGTCCTTTCTGTTTGCTTGTTGTATCAACTTCAAGTAATTGTGGTTGTTATATCTTCTCCCCCCCCCCCGGTTTTGTGTGTGTGTGTGTGTGTGTGTGTGTGTGTGTGAATTTATATATTAATTTTTAGCTCCCACCAATAAGTGAGAACATGTGGTATTTCTCTTTCTGTGCCTGACTGGTTTCACTTAATATAATTCTCTCGAGGTCCATCCATGTTGTTGCAAATGGCAGTATTTCATTCGTTTTTATAGCTGAGTAGTATTCCACTGTGTAGATGTACCACATTTTCCGTATCCACTCATCTGATGATGGGCATTTGGGCTGGTTCCAACTCTTGGCTATTGTAAAGAGTGCTGCGATGAACATTGGGGAACAGGTATACCTTCCACTTGATGATTTCCATTCCTCTGGGTATATTCCCAACAGTGGGATAGCTGGGTCGTATGGTAGATCTATCTGCAGTTGTTTGAGGAACCTCCATACTATTTTCCATAGAGGCTGCACCATTTTGCAGTCCCACCAACAATGTATGAGAGTTCCTTATTCTCCGCAACCACACCAGCATTTATCGTTCAGAGTCTTTTGGATTTTAGCCATCCTAACTGGGGTTAGGTGGTATCTCAGTGTGGTTTTGATTTGCATTTCCCGGATGCTGAGTGATGTTGGGCATTTTTTCATATGTCTGTTGGCCATTTGTATATCTTCCTTAGAGAAATGCCTACTTAGCTCTTTTGCCCATTTTTTAATTGGGTTGCTTGTTTTCTTCTTGTAAAGTTGTTTGAGTTCCTTGTATATTCTGGATATTAATCCTTTGTCAGATGTATATTTTGCAAATATTTTCTCCCACTCTGTTGGTTGTCTTTTAACTCTGTTAATTGTTTCTTTTGCTGTGCAGAAGCTTTTTAGTTTGATATAATCCCATTTGTTTATTTTTCCTTTGGTTGCCCGTGCTTTTGGGGTCGTGTTCATGAAGTCTGTGTCCAGTCCTATTTCCTGTAGTGTTTCTCCTATGTTTTCTTTAAGAAGTTTTATTGTTTCAGGGTGTACATTTAAATCCTTAATCCATTTTGAGTTGGTTTTAGTATACAGTGAGAGGTATGGATCTAGTTTCATTCTCCTGCATCTGGATATCCAGTTATCCCAGCACCATTTGCTGAAGAGGCAGTCCCTTCCCCAGTGAATAGGCTTTGTGCCTTTGTCAAAGATCAGATGGCAGTAAGTGTGTGGGTTGATTTCTGGATTCTCTATTGTATTCCATTGGTCAGTGTGTCTGTTTTTATGCCAGTACCATACTGTTTTGGTTATTATAGCTTTGTAGTATAGCTTAAAGTCAGGTAGTGTTATGCCTCCAGCTTTATTTTTTTTGCTCTGCATTGCTTTGGCTATGCCTGGTCTTTTATTGTTCCATATAAATGACTGGATAGTTTTTTCCATTTCTGAGAAAAATGTCTTTGGAATTTTGATGGGGATTGCATTGAATTTGTATATCACTTTGGGTAGTATGGACATTTTCACTATGTTGATTCTTCCAATCCAAGAGCATGGGATATCTTTCCATCTTCTTGTATCCTCTCTAATTTCTCTCAGCAGTGGTTTGTAGTTCACATTATAGAGATTTTTCAACTCCTTGGTTAACTCAATTCCGAAGTATTTTATTTTTTTGCTGGCTATTGTAAATGGGCAGGCTTTCTTGATTTCTCTTTCTGCATGTTCACAATTGGAGAATAGAAATGCTACTGATTTTTGTGTGTTGATTTTGTATCCTGCTACTGTGCTGAAATCATTTATCAATTCCAGCAGGTTTTTTGTAGTGGTTTTAGGCTGTTCCATATATAGGATCATGTCATCTGCAAACAGGGACAGTTTGACTTCATCTTTTCCAATCTGGATGTCCTTTATTTCCTTCTCTTCTCTGATTGCTCTGGCTAGTACTTCCAACACTGTGTTCAATAGGAGTGGTGAGAGTGGGCATCCTTGTCTAGTTCCTGTTCTTAAAGGAAAAGCTTTCAGCTTTTCCCCATTCAGGATGATATTGGCAGTCGGTTTGGCATATATGGCTTTAATTATGTTGAGATACTTTCCCTCTATACCTAACTTATAGAGGGTCTTTGTCATGAATGAGTGCTGAACTTTATCAAATGCTTTTTCAGCATCTATAGAGATGATCATATGGTCCTTGTGTTTGAGTTTATTAATATGGTGTGTCACATTTATTGATTTGCGTATGTTGAACCAACCTTGCACCCCTGGGATGAATCCCACTTGATCGTGATGAATAATTTTTCGTATGTGTTGCTGTATTCTGTTTGCTAGTATTTTAGTGAGGATTTTTGCATCTATATTCATCAAGGATATCAGCCTGTAGTTTTCTTTTTTGGTTATATCTTTACCTGGTTTTGGTATCAGGATGATGTTTGCTTCATAGAATGAGTTTGGGAGATTTGCGTCCGTTTCAATCTTTTGGAATAGTTTGTAAAGAATCGGTGTCAATTCCTCTTTGAATTTTTGGTAAAATTCTGCTGTGAATCCATCCGGTCCTGGGCTTTTCTCTGTTGGGAGCCTTCTGATAACAGCTTCAATCTCCTTTATTGTTATTGGTCTGTTCAAATTTTCTACGTCTTCACGGTTCAGTTTTGGGAGCTTGTGTGTGTCCAGAAATTTATCCATTTCCTCCAGATTTTCAAATTTGTTGGCGTATAGTTGTTTATAGTAGTCTCGAATGATTCCTTGTATTTCAGATGAATCAGTTGTAATATCGCCTTTTTCATTTCTAATTTTTGTTATTTGAGTCTTCTCTCTTCTTTTTTTTGTTAGCCATGCTAATGGTTTGTCAATTTTATTTATCTTTTCAAAAAACCAACTTTTTGATTCGTTGATCTTTTGAATTGTTTTTTGGTTTTAAATTTCATTTAGTTCTGCTCTGATCTTAATGATTTCTTTCCGTCTGCTAACTTTAGGTTTGGATTGTTCTTGTTTTTCTAGTTCTTTAAGGTGAAGTGTTAGGTTGTTCACTTGCCATCTTTCCATTCTTCTGAAGTGAGCGTTTAATGCAATAAATTTCCCCCTCAATACTGCTTTTGCAGTATCCCACATGATTTGGTATGATGTATCATTATTTTCATTAGTTTCAATAAATTTTTTGATTTCCTGCTTGATTTCTTTTTGGACCCATATGTCCTTAAGTAGAATGCTGTTTAATTTCCATGTGTTTGTATATTTTCCAGAGTTTCATTTGTTATTAATTTCTAGTTTTAATCCATTGTGGTCTGAGAAGATACATGGGATAATTCCAATATTTTTGAATTTATTGAGACTTGATTTGTGACCTAATATGTGATCTATCCTGGAGAATGATCCATGTGCTGCTGAAAAGAATGAATATTCTGAGGTTGTTGGGTGGAATGTTCTGTAGATATCTGCCAATTCCAATTGGTCTAGAGTCTTGTTTAGATCTTGTGTTTCTCTACTGATTCTTTGCCTAGATGATCTGTCTAATATTGACAGTGGGGTGCTCAGGTCCCCTGCTATTATGGTATTAGTGTCTATTTCCTTCTTTAGGTCTAATAGAGTTTGTTTTATAAATCTGGCTGCTCCAAAATTGGGTGCGTACATATTTATGATTGTTATGTCTTCTTGATGGATCAGTCCTTTTATCATTAAGTAGTGTCCCTCATTGTCTCTTTTTATGGTTTTTAGTTTAAAGTCTATTTTGTCAGATATAAGAATAGCTACTCCAGCTCGTTTTTCATTTCTGTTTGCATGGTAAATCTTTTTCCATTCTTTCACTCTTAGTCTGTGTGAATCTTCATGGGTGAGGTGGGTCTCTTGTAGGCAGCATATAGTTGGGTCCTCCTTTTTGATCCAGTCAGCCAGTGTGTGTCTTTTGATTGGGGAATTTAAGCCTTTTACATTAAGAGTTGTAATTGAAAGTTGTTGATTTATTCCTAGCATTTTGTTGGTTATTTGGTTGTCTTAGGTGTCTTTTGTTCCTTGCTTTCTGATTTACTGTTTGGTTTCTGTGTTTGTTGGTTCCTTAGGTTGTAGATAGCATTTTTGTTTGCTTGTTTTCTCTTCATGAATGCCATTTTTATTATACTAGTGGGTATTGATTTTTCTTGGGTTTTTATGGCAGTGATAGTTATTTTTCAGGAACCAAACCCAGTACTCCCTTGAGGATTTCTTGTAAGGGTGGTCGTGTGGTAGTGAACTCCCGCAGTTTTTGTTTGTCTGAGAAATATACTATTTGCCCTTCATTTCAGAAGGATAGCCTTGCAGGGTAAAGTATTCTTTGCTGGCAATCTTTCTCTTTTAGTATTTTGAAACTATCATCCCATTCCTTTCTAGCTTTTAGGGTTTGTGATGAAAAGTCTAATGTTAGCCTGATTGGGGCTCCCTTATAGGTGATTTGACTCTTCTCTCTTGCAGCTTTTCAGATTCTCTCTTTGTCTTTGAGTTTTGCCAATTTGACTATGACATGTCTTGGAGAAGGCCTTTCTGGGTTGAATACGTTTGGAGATCATCGAGCTTCCTGGATCTGAAGATCTGTGACTTCTCCTATACCTGGGAAGTTTTCTGCCACTATTTTGTTGAATATGTTTTCAATGGAATCTCCATTTTCCTCCCCTTCTGGAATACCCATGACTCGGATATTTGAGCGCTTAAGGTTGTCTGATATCTCTCTCAGATTTTCTTCCATGTCCTTGATTCTTTTTTCTTTCTTTTTGTCTGCTTGTGTTATTTCAAATAGCCCATCTTCAAGTTCAGAGGTTCTCTCTTCAACTTCGACCAGCCTGCTGGTTAAACTCTCCGTTGTGTTTTTTATTTCGCTGAATAACTTCTTCAGTTCAGCAAGTTCTGCTACATTTTTTTTCAGGACATTGATTTCCTTGTACATTTCCTCTTTCAGATCCTGTATACTTTTCCTCATTTCATCATGATGTCTAGCTGTGTTTTCTTGTATCTCATTCAGTTTCCTTAGAATTATCACTCGAAATTCCTTGTCAGTCATTTCAAGGGCTTCTTGTTCTATAGGATCTAGAGTTTGAGATTTATTAACTTTTGGTGGTGTACTTTCTTGATTTTTTGTATTTCTGGTATCTTTTTTTTGATGTTTATTCATTGTGGCAGGGGGTTTCACAGTCCACCGGTTTGAGACTAATGAATAACTAGGATGTTGCTGTGGTTGCCAATTTCGTATGGCTACCTCCGTGACTGCTCAGTTGGCCTCTAGTGCCGTGTGTGTGTGGTTGCCTCGGGTCTTGGGCTTCTCTGGGGAGCCACCTTTCTGGTCAGCTTGGACTCTGCTGAGCTGCTGGGTGACCGGGCGGTACTGCAGGGTGTTGCTCCTGCCGCTGCCACTTCCCCCACTGCTGCCGCTGCCGCTGCTCACGCCGCTGCCGCCATCTCTGCTACCGCCAGTTCCTCTGTTACTGCCGTTACCGCCGTTGCCACTTATGCCGCTGCCGCTGCTGCCGCTGCCTCCGCCTCTGCCGCCTCTGTCGCTACCACTGCCGCCACTTCCGCCGCTGCTGCTGCTTTCGAGTGTGCCGCTGCCACTGCCGCCGGCTCCTCCATTGCTGCTGCTTCTGCCTGTTCCTCCACTGCTGCTGCTGCCCCTGGCTCTGCTGCTGACGGTTCCTCCGATACTGCCACTGCTGCTTCCGTGGGTGGGCCCTTAGTCGCATGGTCACTGACTGCAGGCGGCTGCAGGTCCAACCTTTCTAGGGGCCCGCTTTGGAGTTGGCCTGGGACTATTCGCTACCTTTTCTTCTTTCCAAATAGGCACTGTGATTTCTTCCAGTCCCTTGGGCCTCCTAGTCTTGAGTTTCCACTGTGGCCGCTACCTTCAGACCGCCATCTTGCCACTTAATTTCCAATTTTAGCTTATTGTGGTCTGAGATGATACTTGGAATGATTTCAATTTTTAAAAATTTGCTGAGACTAGATTTGTGATCTAATATGTGGTCTATCCTAGAGACTGTTCCATGAGCTGATGAGAAGAAAGCATATTCTTTAGTTGTTGGGTAAAATGTTCTGTATATATCTGTCAGGTCCAGTTGGTCTAAGGTGTAGATTAAATCCTGTGTCTCTTTGTTGACTTGTTGCCTGGAAGATCTGTCCCATACTGAGAGAAGGGTGTTCAGATCACCCACTATTAATGTATTAGGGCCTATTTCTTTCTTTAGATCTAAGAGTATTTGCTTTGTATATCTGGGTGCTCCAGTGTTGGGTGCATATATATTTATGATTGTTATGTCTTCCAGCTGGATAGATCCTTTTAACATTATATAGTGACCTTCTTTGTCTTTTTTCATGATTTTTGGTTTGACGCTTATTTTGTCTGATATAAGAATAGCTACTCCTGCTCATTTCTGGTTTCCATTTGCATGATATATATTTTTCCATCCCTTCACTTTTAGTCTGTGTGTGTCTCTATGTGTGAGATGTGTCTCTTGAAGGCAGCATATACTTGGGTCTAGCTTTTAATCCAATCAGTGAATCTGTGTCTTTGACTGGGGAGTTTAGTCCATTCACATTTCGAGTAGTTATTGACAAGTGTTGCTTAAGTCCTGTCATTTAATTGCTTCTTGTTTAGATGGTTTAAATATCTTTTGATCATTATTTCCCCTTTTATTTATCTTCTTCAATGTTAGTTGGAGATTTAAGGTGGGATGATTTTGCTTCTTGTTCTTTCTTGCTAGCATTTTTGTTTTATTGATGGGTTTTGCTCTCTCTTGTGTATTTGTGATAGTGGTCACCATTATTCAGATTCCAGATGAATGACTTCCTTGAGAACTTCTTGCAGGGCTGGTTGTGTGGTGGTGAACTCCCACAATTTTTATTTGTCTGGGAAATACACTATTTCTCCCTCATTTGTGAAGGAGAACCTTGCTGGGTAAAGAATTCTTGGCTGGCTATTTTTTTCTTTTAGTATTTTGAATATATCATTCCACTTTCTTCTGGCCTGTAGGGTTTCAGTTGAGGAGATGGCTGTTATTCTGATGGGTGTACCACTATAAGTGACCTGATGCTTTTCTCTTGTTGCCTTTAGAATTCTCTCTTGGTCTTTGAGCTTTGAAAATTTAACTATAATGTGTCTTGGGGAGGATCTTTCTGGATTGAATTTTTTGGGGGATCTCTGAGCTTCCTGGATCTGAAGTTCTGTATCTCACCCTACACCTGGGAAGTTTTCTGTTACTATTTCCTTGAATAGATTTTCAATACCTTTTCCTTTCTCCTCCCCTTCTGGGATACTGACTATTTGGATGTTAGAGTGCTTGAGGTTGTCTGCTATCTGTCTTAGACTTTCCTCATTATTTTTAATTCTTTTTTCCTTTTTCTGTCTGCCTGAGATTTCAAAAAGACCATCTTCAAGATCCGAAATTCTTTCTTCTGCTTGCTCTACCCTGATGCTCAAGCTCTCAGTTGTGTTTTTTATTTCGTTGAGTGACTCTTTCATTTCTAGAAGCTTTGCTACACTCTTTTTTATGGTATTAATGTCGTTGTATATTTCCCTCCTTCCTATGCTGGATATTATTCTTATTTCATTGTGTTCTCTAAGTGAGTCTTCCTTTATTTCTTCAAGTTTTGTTAAGATCATTACTTGGAATTATTTTTCAGACATTTCAAGGATTCCTTGTTCCATGGAGTCGGACATTGGAGCATTACTGTATTCTTTCAGTGGTGTCATTTCTTCTTGTTTATTTGTAGTTCAAGTAATTTTTGTTGATGTTTGGTCATTTGGTAGTGGGTTTGCTTCTTCTATTAAACTGAGGTTGGCTGTAGAGTGGCCCTGGCTGCTACTGTGGTGGTGAATTGTTTTTGCTTGACAGTAGATGTGGTGGTGGTTATGGGTTATGTTAAACCACCTTGGGTCCTGTTCCAGAATCTGTGGTCATAGAATGAGCCCCTTGCTGGCTCACTTTGGCAGGTCTGGCAGTGGGGCCTGGCACTCCCCTCTGGGTCCAAGGAGTGGGGAGGGGTCACTGGTGCCACACGGGTCTGCTGGGCTCACCTCTTGGCGGCGGTTCGAGCAGCCATAAATGGCTTTTATTGTATGGAGATACTTTCCTTCTATACCAAATTTGCTGAGAGTCTTTATCATAAAGCGATGTTGAATTTTGTCTAATGCTTTTTCAGCATCTACTGAGATAATCATATGGTCTTTGTCCTTGAGTTTGTTGATGTGATGTATCACATTTATTGACTTTCGTAAGTTAAACCATTCTGGCATTCCTGGGATGAATCCCATTTGATCATGGTGTATAATTTTTTTAATGTGTTGCTGTATTCTGATTGCTAATATTTTGTAGAGGATTTTTGCATGCATGTTCATCACGAATATTGGCCTGTTATTTTCTTTTTTGTTGTTGTTGTGTCTTTATCTGGTTTAAGTATCAGAGTTCTGTTGGCTTCATAGAATGAGTTTGGGAGAGTAGCTTCTGTCTCAATGTTTTGGAATAATTTGAGGAGAATTGGTATTAACTCCTCTTTAAAAGCATGATAGAATTCAGCTGTAAAGCCATCAAGACCAGGACTTTTCTTTGTTGGGAGATTACTGATTACCACTTCAATCTCATTGCTTGTTATTGGTCTGTTCAGGTTTTCTATCTCTTCTTGGTTCAGTCTTGGTAGTTTGTATATGTCTAGAAAGTTATCCATATCTTCCAGATTTTCATATTTGTTGTCATACAGTAATTTATAATAGTTTCTAATGATTCTTTGCATTTCTGTGGTATCAGTTGTAATGTCTCCCTTTTCATTTCTGATTTGTTATTTGGGTCTTTTCTCTTTTTTGTTAACGTAGCTAATGGTTTGTCTATTTTATTTATCATCTCAAAAAGACAACTTTTTGTTTCATTGATCTCTTCTATTTTGGGGGGGTCTCTATTTCATTTAGTTCTGCTTGGATCTTAATTATTTCTTTTTGTTTACTACCTTTAGGATTGGACTTACTGCAATAAATTTACCTCTTAGTACTCCTTTTGCAGTATCCCACAGTATATCTTTATTTTCTTTAGTTTCAAGAAATGTTTTGATTTCTGTTTAATTTTTTCTTTGACCATAGGTCATTCAGCAGCCTATCGTTTAGTTTCCATGTATTTATATAGTTTCCAGGGTTTTGCTCATTATTAATTCCCAGTTTTAGTCCATTTGGTCTGAAAAGATACTTGGAATGATTTCAATTTTTTAAACTTGCTGAGGCTAGATTTGTGACCTAATAGGTGGTCTATCCTGGCGATTGTTCCATCTGCTGATGAGAAGAAAGTATATTCTTTAGTTGTTGGGTGAAATGTTCAGTATATATCTGCCAGGTCCAGTTGGTCTAATGTGTATTTTAAATCCTGTGTTTCTTCATTGATTTGTTGCCTGGGAGATCTGTCTCATACTGAGAGACGGGTCTTCTGGTCCCCCACTATTAACATATTAGGGCCTATTTCTTTCTTCAGGTCTAAGAGTGTTTACTTTATATATCTGGGTGCTCCAGTATTGGGTGCATACATATTTATGATTGTTATGTGTTCTAGCTGGATGGATCCTTTTATCATTATATAGTAGCCTTCTTTGTCTCTTCTTATGTTTTTTGGTTTAAAGTCTATTTTATCTGATCTAAGAATAGCTACTCATGCTCGTTTTTTGGTTTCCATTTGCATGGTATATCTTTTTCCATCCCTTCACTTTTAGTCTGTGTGTGTCTCTATATGTGAGGTGGGTCTCTTGAAGACAGCAAATACTTGGGTCTAGCTTTTTAATCCAGTCAGTCTATCTGCGTCTTTTGGAATGGGGAGTTTAATCCATTTACATTTTTGATAGTTATTGACAGGTATCTTTTAATTCCTGTCTTTTAATTGCTTTTTTGTTTAGGTGATTTAAATATCTTTTGATCATTACTTCCCCTTTTCTTTCTCTTCTTCAATGTTAGTTGGAAATTTAAGGTGGCATGATTTAGCTTCTTTCTCTTTCTCACTGGCATTTTTGTTTTAATGGCCAGTTTTTCTCTTTCTTGTGTATTCGTGATAGTGATCACCATGCTAGACTGGTGGACCCCCACCCCAACCCCTCGTGGGGAAATAGGGAGGACACCAGGGGCCTCCCACTTATTCCACACCTCTCATGTCTTTTCATCCTGCCAGACTATAGTCAAGCTCAACAGGGTCTTCTTTCCTTGCTGATTCCACTTAGTCTGTTCCCTTGGCTGTGGTTTCACTGAGTAGTAGGTAGGGACAGTGGGAATCTCATTCATCCATTCATGTGCATCACTAATTAGATGACAAGGCATTTTGCTACCTTAAGAGAATCATAGTTACTCCTGCCATTTACCTGCGCGTCATTGAATTTCTTCACTTTGACATTCAGAGCACTGGGCTGAAATCACATCGCATCCACCCCCACTGCAGGCCTTGGCGATTATCTGAATTTTTTATTCTAGCCACTCTAGTGGGTGTGAAATGGCATCTCAATATGGTTTTGATTTGTATTTTCCTGCTGACTAATGATGTTGAGGATCTTTTCATGTGCTTGTTGATCATTTGTTTATCTCTTTTGGAGAAATGTTTATTCAGATCCTTTGTTAATTTTTTAATTGGGTTATTTATCTTTTTATTGTTGAATTCCAATTCAATAATAAGAGCTATTAGTAAGAGTTCTTAATAGTAAGAGTTCTTTATATATTCTCCCATATCAGATACATATTTTGCAAACATATTCTCCTATTATGTAGGTTCTCTTTTCATTTTCTTGCCAGTAAACTTTGAAGAACAAATGTTTTTCATTTTGATAAAATCCATTTATCTTTTTTTCTTTTGTTGCTCAAGCTTTCGGTGCCATATCTAAGAATCCATTGCTATATCCAAGATTATGAAGGTTTACCTCTATGTTTTCTTCAAAGAGTTTTATAGTTTTAACTCTTATATTTAGGTCTTTGATTTATTTTGAGTTAAATTTTATATATGGTGTGAGATAAGGGCTCAACTTCATTCTTTTGCATGTGAATAGTTGTCCCACCAGCATCATTTGTTGAAAAGACTGTTCTTTTCCCGTTTGATTATCTTGGCACCCTTGTTGCAAATTAATTAATCATAGATGTATGAGTTTATTTATGGACTATTAACTGTATTCCATTGATCTATTGATCTATATGTTTATCATTAGGCCAGTACTACACTGTCTTCATTACTGTAGTTTTGTGGTAATTTTTGAAATTGGAAAGTATGAGTTCTCCAACTATGTTCTTATTCAAGATTATTTTGGCTATTCGTGGTCTTTTGCATTTTACTATGAATTTTGAGATCAACTTGTCCATTTCTGGGAAAAAAAAAGGCAGCTGAAATTTCAGTAGGGATTGCATTGAATCTATACACTAATTTGTGGAGTATTGCCATCTTGACAAGATTAAGTCCTCCAATCTGTGAACATGGGATGTCCTTCCATTTATTTGGGCCTTCATTAATTCCTTTCAGCAGTGTTTTATAGTTTTCAGAGTATAAGTTTTGCACATCTTTTGTTAAATTTATTCCTAAATATTTTATTCTTTTTTATGCTATTTTAAATGGAAGTGGTTTCTTAATTTCATTTTCAGATTGTTCATTGCAAATGTATAGAAATACAATTTTTGTATATTGATCTTGTATCCTACAATGTTGCTGATGTTTTATTAATTCTAGGAGTTTTTAATAGATTCCTTTGTAGTTTTCTTATGTAAAATCATGTCATTTGCAAAGAGATAATTTCACTTCTTCCTTTCCATTTTGGACACCTTTTATTTCATTTTATTACCTAATTTCCCTGGCTATAACCTCCAATTCAACGTTGAATTGAAGTAGTAAGAGCAATCATCCTTATCTTGTTCCTACTTTTAGGAGAAAAGCATCCAGTCTTTAACCATTAAGTGTGATATTAACTGTAGGTTTGTCATAGATGTCCTTTATCAAGGTTGAGTGCATTTATCATGAAAGGATATTGGATTTTACAAATGTTTTTTCGGCATCTATTGAAATGATCATCTGTTTTTGTTTTTATTCTATTGATATAATGTTTTCTATTCATTCATTTTCATGTGTTAAACTAACTTTGCATTTCTTGCAAATCCTGCTTTGTCATGGTGTATAATTCTTTTTATATATTGCTGGATTCAGTTTACTAGTATTTTATTGAGGATTTTTGCATCTATAGTCATAAGAGATATTGGCCTATAGTTTTTTCTTCCTGCGATGCCTTTGGTTGAAAATTTTAAGAGGTAAAATACATTGCCACATCTCAAAATGGGTCTTTTGTGCCTTTAGCCTTTCATTTGTTTCTAACTTTCCCCTGATTTGTCTTAACATAATTTTCATCAACCTGGCTCCATTTCCATTCATAAGGCATTTCCATCTGGGTTTAGCAAGCTGGGGTGGGGGAGGGGTGTGTGGTACATAAGATGACTTTGAAAATAGAACAGATGTATCACAGAACCGTTGTGTGGAAGAGGAAGAGACATGGTGAATGAAAGTCTCCTGCATCTGGGCAGATCCTTGGTATTTTAAAGCAAATCAAAATAAAAACACTAGCAAGAAATTTGGGCATGAAAGATCTTTTATTTATTTATTTATTTATTTATTTATTTATATTTATTTATTTTTTTAAAGATGACCGGTAAGGGGATCTTAACCCTTGACTTGGTGTTGTCAGCACCACGCTCACCCAGTGAGCTAACCGGCTATCCCTATATGGGATCTGAACCCACGGCCTTGGTGTTATCAGCACCGCACTCTCCCAAGTGAGCCACGGGCCAGCCCCATGAAAGATCTTTTAAAGTCTCACCTTAATAATAGCAGGACTCTAGGCTTTCTTCCCATTCCCTAGGGTTGCCACTATTGAGATATACTTTAAATGGGTGAATTGTGTGGCATGTAAATCATATCTCAGTAAAACTGTTATATAAAAAAGAAATATGTTCATAATTTTAAAAGGTTAAAATTACACAGAAGTACATAAAGTAAAAAATGAAAATCCTTCTCCTGTCCCTTCTGTTCCTTGGAGGGAACCACCAAAAGTCCTTCCAGACTTTTTTCTTTGAACATAAACTATATATTTACATAATATATGTATATATATTAAATGGGACCGTACTATTCTTTATTTTTTTCACTTAGTATCTCATGGACAATTTTCTGTGTCAGCTCATATGCATCCCTGCCCTCCTTCTGAGGTATCTATGGTAGGCCATATTATGAATATACACTTGTCTTCAGTTCCTATGGCCCTTGGGCTGCTTTTACAAGACCTTTCCTTTCTGTCCAGGTCCAAAGGCAACCTGGGAATCAAAGCCATATCCCATGATAGCATCTTCATGTTGAAGCCTGAACCTGAAAAATCAGCAAGTAAAATGTGCCTCTCTTCAGAGATTCAGAGAGGAAGACCTTTGCAGGTAATGGTGGACTTTAGCATCGGTGCCTAATTAGACTACTCCTTTTCCATTCCCTACTCCTACCCACCCCACCAAAAAAAAAAAAAAAAAAAAGGAGAGAGGAATTTGACCCTGCTTCTCAGCTGATTCTACCCTACGGGGCTGTTGTAAGCACTGAATGAGATAATGTATAAATACATAACGTGCTTGCATATTGCCCAGCACACAGTGTTGGCCAGTATTATCATATTTACTTCTCTTAACACACCTCAAGAATACTTTAATTATTTTAGTAGTAACATTTCACTGTTTATGCACTGGCATACCAACCTTCAAGTTTTTCTCTCTCTTCCACAGAGATCTGCAACTACGCTTGGAGCTGTGCCCCAATATGTGCCCCGAAGTGGAATCTGGGCTGCAGACTCCACAATCACTAAGGTAATAGAGTGGAATTGTTCAGAGCATGGGCAGCTGAGTCAGACAGACATAACTAAGCTTGAATTCTTACTCTGCTACTTACTGGCAGTGTGACCCTGGTCTAGTTGCTTAACCTCTCCGGGCCTTTCTTTCCTCATCTACAATGGGTATAATATTAATATCTACCTCAAAGGGTTGCTTGTGAAGATTGAATGAAGACTTAGAGAGGTTAAAGAAATTGCTCAATCTCACCCAGGTAATAAGTTGTAGACTTGGAAATCTGACTCAGGTGTGTTGATCTCAAAATTCATGGTCTTTCTATTACCCCAGTCTCTAAGATGCCTAACTTCTTTGTACCTGCCTGGACAAAGAGAAGGGTACACCTTTAGCCTCCATAAAATGCAGTGTGTACATAGGACAATCTCTTCCCTCTAGCTAATCCTAAACATATGGGAGGTATCTGTTGCTCAGTCAGATTTTCTGGAATTCTGATCCAGAAATGCTCCAGGGGAAGCTGGAGATATTGCCAGGGAGACTACCCTTAGCAGCCGTGGATGGGATTATGCACAAAGATCCCTGTGTAACTGCGAAGGCTATACAAGCAGGAGACCCTTCTCCACTGGAAAGCTGATTATTTTGCATATAGCAAAAGGTAAATGGGGCTTATATCTGACATGTCTGCTTCAGACCCCACATCTCTCACTCTGTACTATGTGTAGGAGTTCTCCTGGGTCCATTAGCCATGCAGGCTGGAGAAGAAAACACTGAGATAGTCACCAGTGGTGCTGACCCTATGGTTGTAAAGTAGCCCCTAGGGTCAGCAGATTGTTGCTCTCTTGCACTACAGCAGGAAAAGTCACTTCCATGAATGTTTCAGTCTTCAGTTGTAAACATCAACACCAGCTTTCACTTGCCTCCAGGGCTACACTCCCTGCCACCTCATGATCATGACCAAGTGCCACCTGTTTCCAGAACTCCTTCCTCTTTTCCTCCTAGTCCCAGCAACAGAGAGACTCTCACAGCAGAGATACTCCATTTTAAAAAGATTCATTTTTTTGTGAAAATTAAAGAAAAAGATTCTAGGGGAATAACTTCTCACAATGAAGGGGATGGGGAAAGTCACAATAGCCCCAAAGCAAGTTTTCTTAAATGTTTGGTTTGGGCCCCCACCTCACACCTTTTGCCTGATCCCTTAGTCATTCTCCTGGGAAACAGGGCTGAAAACAGCATAGGATGTTGATAGGACCTGAGTCTTTAACAACTAGATTGACTTTTACATGGGAAATGTCCCTTAAGTGCCAAGATGACAACCCCAAATGGCAGTGTAGTTGATAGCATTAAGTCAAGGGTTCTGACACCTGGTGCTACATAGAAGCTGGGGCAAGTATGGAATTTGCCAGTGGTTGGGTCCCTTGAAGGGGCAGGATTCTTAATGGATTAAGTGACATTCAGAGCACCTAGGAGATTGTGAGAAAGGAAATTCAGGTATACAGTTGTGTCAGAAATACCAAGTCTGAGCCAGTTTTATTCCCTGCCAGATTTTCACCTGATGTCCTATCTGAAGTGTTAGGAATGTGGATGCCTAGATTACTCTCCAAAACATTTTATGTTCTCCTTATTTGAGCACAAATTGTTAAGAAGATACAACAGCAGATTATTAGCATCTTCCTGTTGAATCAAACTGAATTCAGTCACTTAAGAAACCGAGACTGCAAAGCAGTTTTTCTTACTGCTCACAGGCTGACTCTCCCTCTGCAGCCCTTCTGAAGGAAATAGGCACATGATCTGTTCTGGTTGTTGCCTTTAAACCTCCTGAACTTGTCCTTCGGTATGACCTCCCCTTCCTGGCCTGATAGTTAGGAGACAGGAGTGCCCGATAGTTAAGAACACACTGTCAGTCTGGGCAGACCTTTCAAATGCTTGCTTTGCCACTGGGAGAATTAGGGCTGGTTACATCATCTCTCAAACTTCATTTTTCCCATCTGTAAAATGAACACCACAATAGCAAATGCCTCAAAGAATTGTTGTGTGGTTTAGATGTGGCCAAGCTCCCTCACCTCTTATCCGACTGAGCATGACTCAGCATGTCTTGTAAATATGTTATGTAAGAGTAGTATAACTGCGCATGTGCAGGTTAGGGCATGTAGTAGTGTTCCACAGACACATATCCATATGAAAAAGAAGTTGACACATGAGAAGGCAAATGTGTATATTTCATATGTCTAGGTTTGTCCACCAAATAATATCCATCAACAATTGGCAAATTAGTAGATTGTGCCCATATTAACACTTCCATTATCAAACTAATGTGTGTTTAATTTCATTGGTGATTGTTGAACCTGAAAGGGCTTTTGAAGTGAAATAGAGTTTAGAGCAATGAAACTTGGGAACTAAAAAGTAAACAGAAACATAATTTTTCATGAAGATAATTGTCCAGTGAGAACAAAACTCTGTTTTGATGTTAAAAGATCCTATGGGGGAAGCAACCTTCAGTTAGATATGTCAACAAAAAATCACTTAGTTTAGGACTAAAGTTAAAGCACAGACTGGTAGTAGGTGTGACTATAAGTATTTTCTGCAGAATGCCACTAAATCAGACTAATTGGGATGGAAAGTCTGAGCTGGTGGAAGGATTTAATTAGATAACATTTTTTTATTGTGGGAAAATACAGAAAACATAAAATTTACCATTTTAACCATTTTAAAGTATACAATTCAGCGGCATTATAGACATTTACAATGTTATGCAATCATCACCACTATCTAGTTCCAGACTTATTTGGTTCTCCCAAATGGAAACCCAGTACCTATTAAGTAGTCACTCACCATTCCTATCTCCCATCAGCCCCTGACGACAACTAATCTGCTTTCTGTCTCTGGATTTGCCTGTTATGGATATTTCATATAAATGGAATCATAAAAGTGGCCTTTGTGTCTGGCCTCTTTCACTTAGCAACATTTTTTTTTAGGTTCATCCATGTTGTAGCATGTATTAGTACGTCATTCCTATTTATGGCTGAATAATACTCCATTGTATGGATGTACCACATTTTGTTTAGCCATTCATCTATTGATGGACATTTGTGTTCTGTCTACCTTCTGGCTATTGTGAACAGTGCTATTATGAACATTTATGTACAAGGTTTTGTTTGAACACCTACTCCCAATTTATTTGGGTATATATTTAGGAATGAAATTGATGGGTCATGTGGTTATTCTATATTTAACTTTTTGAGGAACGGCCAAGCTGTTATCCCCAGCAGCTATGCACTTTATATTACATTCCCACAAGCAACATATGAAGATTCCAATCTCTCAACATCCTGGCCAACACTTGTTAACTTGTTATTTTCCTTTTCCTTTTTTTTAATAAAAATTATGGTCATGCTAGTGGGTGTGAAGCAGTATCTCATTGTGGTTTCGATTTACATTTCCGTGGTGACTAATGATGCTAAGCATATTTTCATGTGTTTGTTGGCAATTTGTGTATCTTCTTTGGAGGAATGTCTATTTATTAATTGGGTTGTTTATCATTTTGCTGTTGAGTTGTAAGGGTTCTTTATATATTCTGAATACTAAACCCTAATCAGATATATGATTTGCAAATATATATATTAACAAAATCTGTGAATTGTCTTTTAACTCTCTAGATAGTGTCCTTTGATGAATACATTTAAAATATTTTTTGATGAAGTCCAATTTGTCTATTTTGTCTTTTGGTACTTGTGCTTTTGGTGTCATATCTAATCACCAGATCTAAGATCATGAAAATTTACGTCTATATTTTCTTCTAAGAATATTATTGTTTTGACTCATATTTACATCTTTGGTCCATTTTGAGTTAGTTTTTTTTAAATGGTATGAGATAAAGAGTTCAAATTTGTTCTTTTGCACATGGATACAGTTGCCCCAGCACCATTTGTTGAAATGACTATTCTTTACCCATTGAATTGTCCTGGCACCCTTGTTGAAAATCAAGATCAATTGGCCATAGATGAATGGATTTATTTCTGGACTCTTAACTCTATTCCATTCATCTATTTGTCTATCCTTATACTAGTACCATACTGTTTTGATTACTGTAGTTTTGTAGTAAGTTTTAAAATTGGAAAGTATTAAGTATTCCAATTTTGTTCTTCACTTTAAGATTGTTATGACTATTCGGGGTCTCTTGTAATTCCATATGAATTTTATAACCAGCTTTTCCTTATCTTCAAAATGGCCTGTTGGGATTTTGATAGAGATTACATTGAATTTATAGATCATTTGAGGGAGCATCATCATCTTACAATTAAGTTTTCCAATCTATGAATATGGGATGTCTTTCTATTTATTTAGGTCTTTTTACATTTCTCTTATCAATGTTTTGTAGTTTACAGTGTACAAGTCTTATGCCTCCCTGGTTAAATTTTTTAAGTATTTTATTCTTTTTGATGCTATTATAAATGGAAGTGTATTTTTTTTAATTTCCTTTTTGGATTGTTTATTTGTAGTGCATGGAAATACAACTGATTTTTGTGTGCTGATCTTGTATCTTCAGCTTTGATGAATTCATGTATTAGTTAATAGATTTATGGGAATTGTTGAGAATTTTCTCTATGTATGATTGTGTTATTTGTAAATGGAGATAGTTTTACATGTCCCTTTGTAATTTGAATACCTTTTTTTTCCTTTTTATTGTGTAATTGCTCTATCTATAACTTCTAGTAGACTATTGAATAGAAGTGGTGAGAGTAGACATCTTCATCTTGTTCTTGATCTTGGCAGAAAGCTTTCAGTCTTTCACCATTAAGTATGGTGTTAGCTGTGGGTCTTTTATATATACCTTCTATTCCTAGTTTGTGAAGTGTTTTTCTTTTTATATCATAAATGGTTGTTGAATTTTGTCAAATGCTTTTTCTGCATCAATTGGGAAGATCATGCAATATTTTCCTTAATTCTATTAATGTGCCATATTATATTGAATGATTTTCATATATTGAACCATACTTGCAATCCTTGGATAAATCCCAATTATTCATGATGTATAATCAACTTAATATGCTTTTGGATGTGGTTTGCTAGTATTTTTGTATTCATAAGGGAAATTGATCTATACCATTCTTTTCTCGTAATCCCTTTATCTGGCTTTGGTATCATGTTAATGCTGGTCTCATAGGATGAGTTAGAAAGTGTTCCTTCTATGTTTTTTGGAAAAGTTTGTCAAGAATTGATGTTAATTCTTTTCTAAAAGTCTGGTAGAATTTACCAGTGAAGCCATCTGGTCCTGGTCTTTCCTTTGTTGAGAGGTTTTGATTACCGACACAATCTCTACTTGTTTTATTAAGATTTTCTATCCCTTCTTGAGGTTCACAGGTGAAATGACTTGGCTAAAGCCACAGAACCAATCAGAGATGGAGCTGGGTTTGAACCCGAGATTCCTGACCAAATCTATAGTACTTTTTACTCAACCATGTGGCCTCTAGCAGTTCTCTAAATTTGTACAACCAATGCCTAGCATTAGCAGCAGCAGCTAACATTTACTGAGACTTTCTTATGTGAAAGGCACTGTGCTAAGCACTTCCCATGTATCAGTTCATTTCATCTTTACTTCAACACACTAAAATATGTATTACTATCTCCACCATTTTACAGACAGGGAAACTGCGGCTCAGAGAGGTTGGGGAACTTGTCCAAGGTCAAACAACCAATAAATGGCATGGCTAGTAACTCACATTCAGGCCTATTCAATTCCAAAGTCCATATTTTTATTCTCTATACTAATTAAGAAATAGAAGAGATTGCGATTGGAGGAGGGCTTCAGGGAATATCTGAAATTCCACCTCCTAGAACTTTCAAATTGACAAAAATGTTGGCCACACAGCTTTTATGTAACAGGGATTCTGAGTGAAGCAGCAGCTGCACAGGAACTCTGGGAATGGGCACGTAAGCCATTTTGATACACCCTGGGAATTAAAATCCTAATAGTCAATATCGGGTCTCATACCCTGTGCCAGTACCTCTTGGTACAGAAGCTGCCCATCAAGAACCACTTTTCCCACCGAGTTATTTCTTCTGGAGACATTCCAAAGACTACATGCCTTTCTAGCCTTTGACTAAATGGCTCACACAGAACCCAGCTCCCCGGCATCCCAGTGTCGAACCCTCCCAGGTAGTGTCAGAGTATATTTTTTTCCCCAGGATGACAGCTTTTCAGGCCAAATGATTAATGAAACGTGGGCCTAAACAGCCACCAGGTAAAGACCTTATTTAAGACATAACAACCAAGGCTATCCTTTGTTCCAAGAAGACAGCCAAACTGCTCTCTATTCCTACTCAAGTGTTTTCCTATCAACAGTTAAAGGGAAAAGAGAAAACCCTAGCATCATATAACAGAAAAAGAAATCATTAAAATGATGTCCAAAAGGTGAATTATTGAATGAGCTACTTTGCACTGGGTCTAGAAACTTGAGAGAAGGGGAAAAAAAGGAGCTAAAATGTATTTTAATTTTCTGAAGAGCAGCCCTTACCCTAGCTAACAGTGAAGAAGTGTCCAGCTCCCTACCAACCAGTGCTGAAGGATCCTCTCCCTTGGTCCAAGGCCCAACCCAGGTTCCTTCCCCAAGAAGCTTACGGGTTAGTAGATTCCAGGCCTGGTACATCTCCCAGATGTTGAGGCAAGAGGAGCCCATTTAACTCCAGCTGTTAATGAGAACTTGCCTGCACTAAATTCCCTCTAAAACACAGGAGAAGAAATGAAGACATTTCGTCTTTCCTTAATAATATGCACATTGGGTACAGAGCAGGTGTGTTGGCTCTCAGAGTGCAGGAAAGAAAGAGTGGAGTAGAAGGAGAGTGGGGAAGGGGAAGTAGAGAAAGAAGTCCCATTTCCTCCACTCGCTTTTCTTTCAGAATCCTGCCAGGAAGGGATTCAATTTACTTTTCCTGGGTAACTCATAAAATCCTGTGGTTGGCTCCTGTGGTAACTTTCCTAGGTTGCTCCTGACAAATACCGTCTGAGAGAAAGTGAAGGGCCTAAGAAGGAGCCCCACTTCTCAGAGGGAATCCATATATTTCTAGCTCCTGTTTTAAGGCAACCAATGGGATTAGTTAGGAACTTACTGTGCTTCTGCTAGAAAATGGGAGGCTTTCTCTTGATGCTAGAGGACTAGGCAGTGGTTCTCAACCTTAGCCCCTAGATGACTCACTTGGAGAACTAGTTAAACCTAACCTAAGACCCTTTCCCTGATATTCTTATTCATTAGGTCTTGACATGTCCCCAAAATGTGCTTTATCAACACTCATTCCTGGTGATTTTGATCCTGGGGGGTTCTCAGACCTTATGCTGAGAAATACTGCCCAGAGTTCCAGAGATTGTATAAATAGTTTATTTAATTCACTATTTAAGTCATAAAATAAGCACATACTCTATACTCATATAAAATACTCAAAACCCAATGGCAGATATCTTCTTGGGGCTGTTTTGAATCACATGTCTGAGCTTGAACTTTATAGTCAGGTAAGGATAACGATTGATGGCTTTCCTCTCTAATTTTTAACCCAGGTTTGAGGATAGCTATGGGTCTATATTTAGATCAATGCCCAGAGATTCCTTAATGAGAGTCAAGCAAGCACAGGGAGGCTACTGGCTGTTATTAAGTTTGATGGACTCTTGACTTAGGCTGTGATTGGGGACAGATAAGCTCTCTCCTGAGCATACCCAATCCAGAAATTGCCAGATTTTTGCTGAGCCTGATTTTTCTGCTATAGTATAGAATGAGTTTGACTAAAGTAAACAGTGCTTTTGTCTGCAGTGTTTATACCACAAGGTTTGGGATGCCAACTGAATTGAAAATGTTTTAAATTAAATATGTATTTACTTGCTGTCTAGCTATCGTAAGTTCATGCAAAGCAAGTAGCATGGTTTCCTTTTAGGGTTTCCAGATCCACAGACCTCCTTGTTTCTCCTTTTACCTTTTGGCGGGAGCTAGTGAGTCTGAGGAAAAATAACTAAAATGATACAGGGGGTATAAGAGCTTGCTCTGATGATAATTCAGAAAGTCAACATCTAGCAGAAGCTTTTAAGATAATTAATTCACCAGTTCAAAAACCATTTATTGAGCAACTACTATGCACCAAGCACAGTTCCAGGTGCTGGGGATACAGTAGTAAATAAAACAGATGAAAACCCTTCTTCGTGGAGTTTATATGATAGTGGAGGATATGGACAATAAATATTATAAATAAGGAAAACATATAGTATGTTAGACAGTGATAAAAGTGATAAAGAGAAAAACAGTTTAGGGAAGGGGATTATGAAGTGTCAGGGCTAAAAGTTTTAAATAGGTTGGTCATGGAAAGCCTCACTGAGAATACGGCTTTTGAACCAAGACCCGAAGGAAGTGAGGGAGCTAGCCACATGGACGTGTGGGAAGAGCATGCCTAGCTGGGGGAGCAGCAGAGGCCCTGAGGGGAGAGCATGCCTAGAGTGTTTGAAGAACAGCAAACCCGCAGTGTGTCTGCAGAAGATGGTAGGAGATGTGGTCAGAGAGACAGCAGGGGTCCAGGTCACGTGACAATGTTACCATTCATTCTCAAAACACCAGAACTATAAGACTACTCTGAAGCATGAAAGAAGTTCAAAACAATAAAACCAGACCTATTTTTCTATACACCGACTATTGAATTCATAATTCCAAGAGATAACGCAAGCCAAATAGACAATATCAGGAAGAAGTGTTATATAAATTTATGATAACAGTTGCATATAGAAGTTAAGGAAGGCTTAGGACCACTGCTAATTTTATGTGATTGACCCCACAAAGGACAACTGTAGAATTCTTCTCCCTTTCCCCAGCGTCAAAAACAGAATGGTGAGCTGAGTTTACCATCAGCCTGACTCATTAGCACCATGTTAAGTCCCCAGGCTTTGGAATCACAGGCTATAAAATGACCATATTTGGAACCAAGATAGCAGCTAAGGTTATCACTGGATCAACATACAGTGGCAGTGGGAACCATGAAGGCACATGAAAGCTACAAATACCAAAGGCATTTCTTGTACTGTGCAAAGCTAGTTTGAAAAGAACTTAGCAAGCAAACACAAACGGAAATTCTGTCTACCTGCTAAATTACATCTTTTACTACTGGTGTTCAGGAGAGAGACACCTTATCACCTGGTCTTCAAAGGGGCTTCTGCGGGGCCGGCCTGTGGCTCACTCGGGAGAGTGCGGTGCTGATAACACCAAGGCCATGGGTTCGGATCCCATATAGGGATGGCCGGTTTGCTCACTGGGTGAGCGTGGTGCTGACAACACCAAGTCAAGGGTTAAGATCCCCTTACCGGTCATCTTTAAAAAAAAAAACAAAAAAAACAAAGGGGCTTCTGCTAACACAGAAATCTGAAGCTTCTTAGGAATGGAATGAGCTCTGGGGTGTCTCTTGGAGATGTGGAAAATGCTATGTCCAGAAGCCCGGAGCAGACAATTTTGAAGCTCCTATAGAGGAAATCCAAGTAGGTGTTCCATACAGAACCAAATAGTTTGGAGAGACATAGGCCAGCCATAATGATGACAAGGTTACAGGCTTCATCCCTACCCTATTGGAGGTGGGAACACTCAGCTCCTCAGCGTGCCCCCATCATCCTTGCACCCATGAATAGTAAATATAAACAAAGGTAGTGTGCTGACTATGAGAACGCAGCTTGCAGACAGGATTTCTTCCAACCTGATTTTCTTCTTTCTACCCAACCCTCCAGTGTAGAAACCCCAGATCCCTGCTGGGTTTCACTGATACAGATTCTGCCTCTCACCCCAGCCAGATGTCTTCCTGTCAATAAGAAAGGGATATGACAAGAGAATATGCAAACCCTCTAACCTTATAAATTCCATTAAGCAGTTGTGTTCCTATCCTGAGGGCAATGAGGCACCCCTGAATGCTTTCTAAGCAGGGGAACAACCCAAACTCCTTTCTGTTTCTTGTTTTCATCCGCAAGGGAACCACTAGAAGTATGCAGCTTGCCTCTAATGAGCTTATTGACCAAAGTGTAGGAAAAAGGGACAGTAGTTCATGAAGGATTTCTTCTTTAGGAATTCTTTAGCCAGAAGAATTTCCAACTTTTGAGACCAATGACAGCACATGGGTTGACTCGTTTATTTTCTCCCACTCTCTCCAGAGCTTCAGTGATTTAGCATCTGGATCCGATTGCTCACAGTCCTCGACTGCGTCTGCCGGGCTTGCCTCTCCCAGGAACACCCAGCCGCCTGTTGGTTTCAGCACCCCAGCCACCTCCCAGGGCTGTTTGGATTCTTCAGCTGCTAGACACAAGATAGCTTTAAATCCTCAGAAGACAAAGAACCTTTGGGCAACTGTAAGTCCTTCAAGAGACCCGAGAATAGGCTCCTGTATATATATTTTAAAAAGACGAGTTCTAATCTTTGCAAACTGCTCCTAGGGAAATGGTATGGTTTAGGAGACCCATACCCTAAGCAGGGACGACAAAGTCGAGGGCACTGTTCTGGGCTTGACACCCCCAGACGGGTGAGCAAGCTTGCATCTATTGGATAGGGTGTCCTATCCATTTGGGACTAAAGAAAGCAGAAACAGTGACTTAAACTGCCAGAAACTGCTTATTGGCTTAGTGTCGGGCGATTCACTCAGCCCCCTTTGTACAGAATATTGAATCGTAGCCGAGATCAAGATTCTTTTAGTTATTAATCAGATGAGACCCATAAGTTACAATTGCATCACTGTTCCAGTTATTTGGAGGTCAGGATTCCAGCAGCTCCAAACATTCAGAACTCAGCTGTTAACCCCTCCAAAGATCTCAACATAGATATCTTAAAGTGCTGCCACATGACTTTCTAGCAGGCAGAGCTATACGTAGGCAAACCTACTATGTTTAAAACCTGGCTGCAGATCAGACCTGACAGCAAAGAGAAGTGACAGCTGATAGTAGAGAGATATGACAGAAACAATCTGGGACCATTTAGTATAGAGAGTCAAGAACCTTGTCTACTTCAGTAGGTCCCTCAGAGCCACACTGTATTATAGTCCAATGTAATAGATCATGTTCCTTATTTGTCTGCATCATTAAGAAAAGGTGGAGTGTGTTCCTGGGTCCTTGTTTAAGAAGATAGGGAAGTAATGCTTTATGGAAAAGAGTTTCACTAAAAGTTAAGAATTAGAAGATACTGATGTTTAAAATGATGTGTCAGTTAGCTGGAAATTTCACCTTGGTCAACACCCAATTCTCCAGTGATTCTGGGCTAAAAGTATGAGGCTGTCCATCAGAGCTGGAAGAAACTAAAAGACTGTGTAGTACAAGCATTTTATAGGGAAGGCCATTAAAGCACAAATAGTTTAGGTACTTGTCCAAAGTCAAACACCCAGGTGGTAGCAGAGGTAGGGCCAGAATCCAGGTTTATGACTTCCCGTCCAGTACTTTTTTCATCTCACCATGTTGTCTCTAACTTAGACATCTCGATTTCACTTTAGAATGTGGACAAAATACAAGCTGAAACTACAGTTAGAGGAGCAAGGGGGCCAAGGGAGGTCTTCCAGTGGCCTTGAAAGGATCTCCTTGGTTTGGTATCAAGCAAGGGGTGACCAATTACTAGGTGCTAAACACTATACATGCATTATCCCCTGGACACTTTACCACAAACCTGGGAGATGGAGAGTGTTGGCTAAGGGAAACAGTGTGACCCTTCTGACTTTCTTCCTTCTGCATAGTCTAATGGGAAAAGGGCCTGGGCTGCATCCTCTCAGACATCTACTTCCTGTGACTCTCTGCCTGACACATGGATTAATATAAAAAGGTCCAGGATCATTTATGACATAGGGGCTGCTACCACTTCCTCTCTGCTCTGGAATTTCTTAAATCTGCAAGTCCAATAGGAAGTTTCCCCTCATCCCTAATTTATAGATGTGGACATGGAGATTCAGAGAATAACTTGCCCAAGGCTATTCAGTGAGTAAATGACGGAGACAAAATTTGAACCCAGGTCTATCTGACCTCATTTACTCAAAAATAAATTATTTTGACCTGAGTCTGTTTGCACAGGCACTTCAAGTGGGAGTATAAAGAATTGTATGTTTGTATTTAGATGCATGCCATAAAGGGCTTACACTAAGCAAATTCTGGACACCCATCAATTCAGTGCCACTCTGACATTTCCAGTGCTGCAAAGTCATTATTTGAAAACCTTGTTAATACTAAACCAATTTCAACCAATTCAGTGTAAAGGCCGAACCATTCATCTTTTTCTCTCTTTCCTCCCAACAAAACCCCAATCCTTTTTTTTTTTTTTTTAAGCTGGAAAGACATAATTTAAGCTTTCACTAGATTCCCTATAAAGAAGCCTGACAGGATTTAAATTTGACTCACAGGTCCAGGGAAGCAGATCTCAGAATTTCATGGTTGCCAAGGTCATGATTATTGTCAGGTGCCAAAACCCCATCTTCAAATGTATGACCTTCCAGTGTGGTTCAGTAGTTTCCAGGGTGTTGAGAGAGATCCCTAGAGCATGTCACCCAGAGATTAGAAACTCCAAATCTGGATGAATCACTTCCAACAGGTAAAATGATCCCTAGGGACTTCTTGATGGATGCCATTGGAAATAACTTCCATTTTTAATGGAGTTGTTACACACTCAGCATCAAGGGCTTTTTTCCTGATGTTTCTTTTTTTCTTTGACAACCGTGCAGAGATGGGTGGAGAGCATGTCAGTCAGATTCAAGCTCTTTCTTTCCCTATTTTAGGTGAAACCGAGGCAGGAAGAGCCAAGACTTCCACTGGCTTCTGAAGAAGAAAAGAGTACAACCAAACCCGAGGAAGCTGACCTAAAAGAGATGAAAAAAGACAGTGCAGGTTTGTATATCCTCACTTTCAACCAGAAATATGTATTGCAGGCTTCATTGCAGTGCTATGTGACAGGAGCTATAAACAAGAACTACCCAGGACTGCTGCCCTTGGTCCTCAGAAAGCTTTCAGTTTAAGATGCATCTAATGTGGTCCAGGTTACTCCAGCTGAACTGCCAAATTAATACAACTACCACTTGTCTGGGATTTAGGGAAAGGGTCATATCTGGATTCTGATTTTATCTAAATGAATTTCCAACCAGAGGGGTATTTTGTTTTGTTTGCACATTTGTTTAATCCTCTCTGCAGCTGATGTACGTGCTGAGTTCCTCAATGAGCCAGGTATCAAAGTGCAGCCAGTGATTTCCCCTTCAGAGTTCTTCCTCAGACAAGAATAACAGAATTGGCCAAAAAAAAAAAAAAAAAAAAAAATTCTCTTTAGTTGCCTTACAGTAAGGAGGAAAAAATCTTGTGTTAACAATGAGACCAGTTCCCATATCATGGGTAGAGAGGGCTTGGGCAGCTGCAGACAGATGTCTTTGGCAGCCTACACCTATCGAATCTCTAAACAACAAATACCACCAGAGTGAGAAATCTCTGTGTGTGTTTGCGTGTGTGTGGATGTGGATGTTGGCTCCAGCTGATGGCAAGCTAATTTCAAAAAATATTTGATCCAACAAAATTCCAGTTCCACAAATTAAGTTGAACAGTTATTTCACGGTTTTTTTTTTTGCCACAAAGGATTTCACATGTGGGTTCAAAGACAGGATATCCCTAAACACATTTTCCCATGGAAACTAACAAAACCACGAAACCATCCTTCACAAAAAGAAAGAAAGGTTAAATGAGGAATCTTTCGTCTTTTTTTCTGATTTATTTTTTAGTAGTTGTCTTTTACACACAGAGGATAGAACTGCGTCAATATCTGTGGGGGCAGATACTTTGCTTGGTTTTCCCATTCACATAATGGGAGTGGTTTGGAGCACAACCAGCTATTCTCAGCATTATATGCTGCATATGAAACCACTAGGCAAAGCTAGGGATGCAGGGGATGGTGAGGGAGGAATGGCAGCAAGCGGCCCTCCCACCTGGGGGTCAAACTGAGTTCCTTAGAAAAAGTACAGAGAGGAGAGGAGCAATCTGTTCAGCTGCTACCTTGTGTTTGACCTGAAGCCTGTAGACCGATAACAATTCTTAAGGCGCTCTAAGAGTTGCTTTGAATGTATTCAAAGAATTGCACTTTGCTTGTGTGTTACATAGGATTGTTTTAGTACAAAAGGATAGGAAAAAAGGGGGCCAGAATCCTATTTCCCAGGTAACTCCCATTGACACCTTTCTAAAAAGTAAAGCAATGCATGCACATGATATGAAATTTCAAACAGTTCAGATAAATATTAAGTAGAAAATAGAAATACTAATTAGAAAATAAAAATTTCCCTTCCCCCTGCCCTAGTCAGTTTCCTCAAAGGTAATCATTGTTACAAGTTCAAAATTTTCCTTTTGATGTGTCTCACACCTAATGGTGGACCAGACTGTTGATAACATGGTAATGAGCCAATCCTGGAATCAGTTCATAGAATTGGGATTTCCCTTTGATTTAAAATTTTCCAACTGGGGAAGGCAAATAGGGACCAAGTTGTTCTGTCTCCGAAATAGCTGCTTCTTTATACTAAGGACTTCAGTAGCAAATAGATAACCATTGGGCCAGGGCAGAATATTCTTATTTTAGGAAATCAAAAGCACACATCTTTCTCCTTTCCTTATTTCTATTTGGTACAGGACCCCTAAGTCAGGAACAGAGCAGCACTGAGATTTATGATGAGACGACAAAAGATCAGGCTGCAAACACCGATGATGCTGAGAGTGTGGACTACATAAAGTTAGCAACATGTGGAAGAAGACGAAGAAAAAGAATACCAATTGTTTCTGGACTGAGCAAGTGTAGCGTCAAAGGAAGAACCCTTAAGCAAACCAGTCGAGATTACAGCCGGGGCTATAGAGCTGAGTCTTCACCTATCATTAAGACTGCCAGGGATTGGAATTTCTTTTACCTGTCCTTGGAGAAGCAAGTCATGAAGCAGCTCACAGCTTCCCAAGCTGAAACTGCCACTCCTCAGGAGTTGCTTTCAGATGAAGATGACATGGGAAGGAGAAATGCTGACGTAGATTACAAAGCGAGAAAAGCATCAGCACCACAAGCCATACCTGAAGACATGAAAGAGTCCACGGTGAGTGGTCCACCACCATACCCTGAAGATGGGGCTTCTGGAGCCAAGAAGACAGAAGCCAGAGCTTCTCTTTTATCAATGACCCAAAAAGAGACCATTCTCTCACTGGCAGCAGAGTCTCAGGTGTTTATGGATCCTTCTCATATTCAGTCAGAAAAGGAGGAAGCCTCCAGCTTTGATTTGCAAAATGCCCAATTCAAAATGGAGTCAACCCAGGATGTCCCAAGTATCCGCAAAAAAAAGCCTCCTAGGAATGTTCTCCAGGCCTTTATAGCAAGTGTTTCAGGCATGACAGCAGAGAGAGGAGGCATTTCTGCAGTGAGTCTGCCTCCCAGAAGCCCATCCCAGTGCTTGGGGAAGCCTGAAGCTGAAGAAGTCGTCTGCACAGGTTCAGAGAGTACTTCAGAGGAGGAGAGTGGTTCTGAGGAGAAGCTGACTCCTGGACACTCTTTACAGTCCTTGAGGGAGCCTGAAGGGGAGCAAGAAGTCTTCCCAGAATCAGAAAGCTTAGCTGTAAAATTAGGCCGTTTTGAACAGCTGCTGGCTACTGGATACCCTTCCCCGTCCTTGGGGAAGCCTGAAGCTGAAGAAAATGTCTCCTCTGGTTCAGAGAGCACTCCCGACAATGGGAGTGGTTCTGAGGAACTGGCTCCCAGTCACCCTTCCCAGTCCTCAGGGAAGCCTGAAGCTGAACAAATCCTAGAATCAAAAAGTTTCGGTGTGGAATTGAGCAGCTCTAAGGGGCAACTGGTTCCCAAGTGGCCTTCCCAGGCTTTACGGGAGCCTAAAGATGAAGAAGTCTCCACGGAATCTGATAGTTATGCTGAAAAGTTCAGTAGTGTTAAGGAGTTTTGGAACAGCCTGCAAGAAGATTACCATCTCAGACAGCCTACCCAGGCCTGGAGGAAGCCCCAAGACCAACAAGAAGTCTCCTCAGTTTCAAAGAACGCTCCTAAAGAGTGGAGTGTTTCTGAGAAGCAGCTGCCTCCTACATACCCTTCTCAGCCCGTCGTGAGGCCTATCGTTCAGCAGAAAGTCTCCTCCAGTTCAGTGAGTGCTTCTGCAAAACGGAGCCGTTCTGTGGAGCCAGTGCCTCGCAGACACCCTTCCCAGCCGTGGGTGAGCACTGCATTTGAGCAAGAAGCCTCGGCAGGTCCAGAGAGCGCTGCTGTTGAGTGGGCCATTTCTATGGAGCCACTGCCACCCAGAATGTCTTCAAAGCACCCAGCGAGGCCTAACGTTGAGCAAAAAGTCTCCTCAGGTCCAGAAATTACAACTACAGAAGGGGCTGTTTCTATGGAGGCACTACCTCCCAGACATCGTTCTCAGCCCCTGATGAGAGCAGTAGTCAAGGAAGAAGTTTCTGCAGGTACAGAGAGCGTTGCTGTTAAGGGGAGCATTGCTGTGGAACCACTGCCACCCAGAATGTCTTCAAAGCACCCAGCGAGGCCTAAAGTTGAGCAAAAAGTCTCCTCAGGTCCAGAAATTACAACTACAGAAGGGGCTGTTTCTATGGAGGCACTACCTCCCAGACATCGTTCTCAGCCCCTGATGAGAGCAGTAGTCAAGGAAGAAGTTTCTGCAGGTACAGAGAGCGTTGCTGTTAAGGGCAGCATTGCTGTGGAACCACTGCCACCCAGAATGTCTTCAAAGCACCCAGCGAGGCCTAAAGTTGAGCAAAATGTCTCCTCAGGTCCAGAAATTACAACTACAGAAGGGGCTGTTTCTGTGGAGGCACTACCTCCCAGACATCGTTCTCAGCCCCTGATGAGAGCAGTAGTCAAGGAAGAAGTTTCTGCAGGTACAGAGAGCGTTGCTGTTAAGGGCAGCATTGCTGTGGAACCACTGCCACCCAGAATGTCTTCAAAGCACCCAGCGAGGCCTAAAGTTGAGCAAAATGTCTCCTCTGGTCCAGAAATTACAACTACAGAAGGGGCTGTTTCTGTGGAGGCACTACCTCCCAGACATCGTTCTCAGCCCCTGATGAGAGCAGTAGTCAAGGAAGAAGTTTCTGCAGGTACAGAGAGCGCTGCTGTTAAGGGCAGCATTGCTGTGGAACCACTGCCACCCAGAATGTCTTCAAAGCACCCAGCGAGGCCTAAAGTTGAGCAAAATGTCTCCTCTGGTCCAGAAATTACAACTACAGAAGGGGCTGTTTCTGTGGAGGCACTACCTCCCAGACATCGTTCTCAGCCCCTGATGAGAGCAGTAGTCAAGGAAGAAGTTTCTGCAGGTACAGAGAGCGTTGCTGTTAAGGGCAGCATTGCTGTGGAACCACTGCCACCCAGAATGTCTTCAAAGCACCCAGCGAGGCCTAAAGTTGAGCAAAATGTCTCCTCTGGTCCAGAAATTACAACTACAGAAGGGGCTTTTTCTATGGAGGCACTACCTCCCAGACATCGTTCTCAGCCCCTGATGAGAGCAGTAGTCAAGGAAGAAGTCTCTGCAGGTACAGAGAGCGCTGCTGTTAAGGGGAGCATTGCTGTGGAGCCAAGTCCTACCACACACCCTTTCCAGCCACGGATGAGCCCTGCATTTGAGCAACAAGTCTCTGCAGAGAGTGTTGCCTTTGAGAGGGACATTTCTGTGGAGCTGCTGCTTCTCAGACATCCTTCCTGGTCCATTGTAAAACGTGAAGTCCAGAAAATATCCTCCAATTTGGAGAGTGCTGCTGTTGAATGGGGCGTTTCTGAGAGTCCACTACCTCCCGAATATCCCACCCAGTTCTCAGTGAGGTCTAAAGTTCAGGAAATGTCTGCACATCTAGAGAACATGGCTGTTGAAAAAAGCATTCCTAAGAAATCGCTGCATCCCAGTCCTTCCCAGTCATTCGTGAAGTTTATGGCACAGCACGTCTTTTCAAAGAGCCCTGCTACTGAGGGGGGCCTTTATGTGGATCCTCTGCCTCCAGAACATCTTTTCAAATCTTTGTTGTGGTCTGAAGCTGAGCACCAAACTATCTCAGATGAGGAGAGAGCTGACCCTGAGGGAGGCATTTCTTTGAAGATGCTGCCTATGAAACACACTTTACAGTCCTTGGGGAAGCCCAAAGACCCGCAAGAAGTTTTCTCATATTCAGAGAGTGATCCTGTGAAAGAGAGCAGTTCTAAAGAGCAGCTGCCTCCCAAACAGCTTTCCCAGGCCTTGAGGAAGCTGGAGTACAAGCAAAAAGTCTCAGTTTCTGACAGATCTCCTGAAGAGAGGAAGAGCTCTGAAGAGCGGCTGCCTTCCAGACGCCCGTTTCAAGCCCTGGGTAGGTCTGAATTCCAGTCACAGATCTTCTCAACAGGCTCGGCAAATGTACCTCTGGAGTGGAGCAGTCGTAAGGAACACCTGCCTGCCAGTCACGCTTTCCAGGCTTTTGGAGACCCTGAATATCAGCAACAGGGTTATTCAAGTTCCGTGAGTGCTGCGGCTGAGGGAACCATTTCTGAGAGAAATTCTGGCAGCCAGTCCCTACCAGAAGGCCATCCTTCTCCATACAAAACCAAGAAACACAGCCAAGTCTCCAAAGACCTTCCTAAGAACATCACTACCCCTGCTACCAGACCTGGGAAGCTCACCATTGCTCCTGCCTGGGGCGTTTCTGAGAGCACTTACTCTGCGAAGGAAGTTCTTGAGAGTGGTGATGGAGATAACAGCCGCTCAAGCTCACCCACCATGCAGGCTGATATTGAAAACTGTTTTGGAGTTCAACTGAGAAAAACCCCTTCCTTGCAAAAGCCTAAGATCGAGAAACACTTCACCCACTTTCCTTCACTGACCTTGCGCCCAGTTTCATCCTCTGCGGGTAGAGAAAAGAAAGTCAGAGGAAAAGTTTCCGAGAGGCTCATGGACACCATAGACAAGCTCACCACAGTATCTAAGTTTGCAGAGAAGCCACAGAGCAGGCCCAAATTTGAACACATGGCCAAGAAGCAGCCTGCTTACAAGACCCCAGGTGAGACTTTTATCTCTCCAGATGGCAAGTAGGTACTAAGTGGAGGGAAGAGCGGAAAGCAAATCCTGGAATGGGCCTTGAAGTCTATTCTAGCCTTGCCTACTGAGTTGTTGCATCGACAGGGCTGGCTTGTGGATTTGGGGGCAGGATAATGCCCCCATTCTAGATTAATAGACTTGAAGGTAGCTAATTTTGAGTCTTCCCTTTCCCAAGGGGGTCTCCCCTTTGGACATCCATACATATTTTGTAATGGACACATGACCTCTCACCCACCTGCTGTACACATTACATTGGATGGAATTTTATGCTTTTCTCAAAATGCTTTCACATATATTATGCCCCTCCCCAACACTGTGGAGTTTTAAAGCCAACTCACTCATAGAGCACTATGTTCAGACTCACAGCCTGAAACCTTAATTTACTGTAAATGCTTGTACTTCTACAGTACAGCTTCTTCACTCACCTGAAATGTCTAAGAATCCAGAGCGAGGTGACCATTTGAGCACTAATCTCTCCCCAAACCTTTGCCCTTTCACACGCACTGTCACATAGTCTTGTATATACCTGTAATCATACCTGTGTAACCGTATACTTGCATGAGGGACTATGAATTAAATACTATAAGATTTTCCTTGGAGTTAGGGGAATGACATCAATGGCCTGAGCCTCCCAGAAATTTTCCCAGTCCACCTGGCAACCATTGCCCTACCCTACTTTGGAGATGGAAAGAGGGATGGACAAGAAAAGGAAAGAGTCCAGTAAGGGGACAGTATGCCCACTTTTAAGTACAGCTTCTTAACTACCCAAGGAACTCCTGCCTTGCCAGGTTGTAGGGAGGGCACAAAAGAAGGGAACCCCTCTCTGCTTGATATCTGTTTATATTCGTATGGCAATTAGCAAGGATCCCATTTGGGGCATATTGTGGGTAAGCCCTAGCCAGGCTTAAGCCCCTGCCTGCCTTGCTTCAGTTCTAACTCCTTTCATTCCTTTCTCAGGAAAGCCTTCTGGTCAACAGCTGGGTTATGCCATCTCAGAGCCAGATTGGATAACCACGGTAAAGGAGAGGAAGAGGGATTTCGAGGCCTGCATTCCTATAAAAGAGCCGAAATTCAAGAGCAGAGCTGGAGCCAAGGCAGTGACTAAGGAGCCTAGATATAGGGTAGGACCTGGGGCAGCCCGGAAAACACTCCAAAAAGGTTGCTGGAGCCACTGGTTACGCTTCCTCTGGGAACTTTGCCAGACATGCAGCTCCCTCCCCTCTTTGGGAGCATTAATCAAGGCAGGAGGACTTGGTGGGGGGGAGACTTGCTCTGTATTTATACAAACATGCCCCGCTTTATGCCCTTAGAGGGTTTGTGAAAAGTAATGAATATGGGGAGAGTCTATAAATCGAATCCTGTTCTAAATATTTGAGAACAGGGTTCCATGAAATTGTTTCAGAAATAAGGAGTAAGTCATAAAAAATAAATAAATAAACCAAAGGTGACCACTGAAGTAAGAGTTGAGTGATTACCCTTACAGATATTTAATGCCTATAAATATGTAAATTTATTTTTATAAATGGAATCAAACTGTAAGTACTATTTTTTCATTTAACATTTCATTTCTGAGTACCTTTCCATTATCGGTACATAACAATTTATATTTATGAGTTTGGTGTTTGCACCTCGACATATTGATTTGGTTTGGTGTGGCACTTACTTGTAGGTTACAAAAAAAATTTTATGTGATGAACTAGGTTAATGGTACCGCATGTGGATCAGGGATGATGGGATAATGTCTTGCCCCCCTCTTGTCAGAACTACAGAAAACTGACTCAAGAAAACATCAAATTTACATATCAAGAGATATGTTTAAGTTCCTATATTTTTAAGTGCTTACTAAATTTGTTGAGGTACCATGTGAGAAACTGTTTCACTCTTTGCTTTAAGGACCTTTTCTTTTTCATCATTAGTATTTATATGGGAGCAGGATCGTACAGGGGTAAAGTCAACCTTGGTTAAAGCTTTTGTCAGGGGAAAATACACTAATGTATATAAACTCATTAATTTAGACCAGTTGTGGAGAGGTTAATTCAAAAAGCCCCAACTAAAATTTTGGAAGGACTTACAGTTATATCACTTTCTAATAAAAGGAGTGCTTCAAGTCATATGTTAGCAAGTTTTGCAAAGTAGTAATCTTATGGAACTCACTTCAATGAATTGGTCATTTTTTTTGTGTGTGTGTGTGTGATCACCACATTCTTTTAACTTGCTGTTAAGTGCTGGTAAAGTGCTACAGATAAGGTTGTTCTTAAGTTAAATAATTCTCGTGTTGCCCTTTTTACATTATTTATATAATTAGGCAACCTTTTCTTCCAGATCTGAAAGGTGGTAAACTTGAGCCATCTTTTGTTTTGTGAACCTAAATCCCAAACCAAGGGGCTCAGTGCTACTTCCTTCCTATATGTACACCTATATCTATATCTATATCTATATCTGTGTCTGTGTCTATGTCTGTGTCTATATGCTTCCTTTTGATTACTGTTGAACTCATAGTACCCAGGACAGGGCTTGTGCCCTGTGGTCTTCTGAATAAGTAATTTGCTGTTTTTATGTCAGGACTTACAAGCTTTCTGTTTGCATTTTTGTACTAAAGGGAGCTGGCACTGCAAACAAAAACCAACAAAGAAGCATTATCATTTCTGATGTCCGTAGACAGGAGAAGACGCAGATGAAGCCACCTGCATCTACCAAATCAGGTAGAATCATACACCCCGACCCCCCAAAACACAGGCAGAATGTTGTGAAACTTTTGCAAATTCAAGCTCAGATAAAACATGTCTCTTACTTCCCAAATCAGCTTTATGATTCTCTCAAGGCTCTTCCGTTAGACACAGATATTAGCTTGGTTTAGGAAAATCCAATTATTATGACCACTATAAATAAGTCCAGTGTGTAACTTTCAGAGGGTCATCCAGTCTTTCACCTCGTTGAAGCAGCTGTCTAAGCACAAAACTGTGGTCACTCACTGAAACATTCTTGTGGCTGGGTATGCAAGAGGAAAGTACCAAGTCACTTTCCAGGTCATAGCAAAGCAGTGTTTATCACTTTCTACATCCCCAATGAAACTATTGAAAATAATCCACTATAATGTCCTAATACTATTGAATTGTGTTTAATTATTTAAAAGGCTTCTTTCAGCCCCTCTGTATTCTGAGCAGAGATGTGGGAGGTAGAGAAATGTTAACAGTTAAAAAAACACTGTGCTGGGATGGAATAGAATGTGATCTCATCAGTAAGAGTTGTGTGCCAGAGGGATTTTTTTCAGCAGGAGCAGGGGGGAAAGGAGGAGGAATTTATATTGGACTCTCTTTGTCCTCTCCCTTAATTCACCTCATGAAAAAATTAGACTAGGAATTCAGGAACCCATTGTCTGGCCACGAAATAGCAGTTGACCTGCTCACAGCCATTAATGGTCTCACGGGTACTATGGTTCTCAACTCTCACTGTGCATTAGAATCATCTGGTGAGATTTTTTAAAAATTATAAATGGCCCTGGCTCTTTTGCTAGAGATTCTAATTCAGTTCGTTCAGGAAATGGTGTGGGCATTGGTATTTTTAAAAGAGCCCTAGGTGATTCTAATATGTTGCCAGGGTTGAGAACCCTGGTTGAGTCTAAGCCACTAAGTCAATTAACCACAAAGCAGGATGAGGGAGAGAGCGGAATTGGGGAATAGGGAGGTTGTCTGCTTGGCCAGGGTAGTTGGTACAAAATTGTTTAGCATTGACTTTTACTGGGTGGATCTATTGAGTCATCAGTCACTTCATTTCACATGACATTATGAGTTGGCAAAACAAAAATAGCATTACCTTATTTGAAATTTTAAAAACTGGACAGATACAATATGTTTCCCCTCTGGTCTCAGTTCAAAAGAATAAGACAATCCAATAATAGCCACCCAAAGATTGGCAGTTATAGCTCTAAATATTATCTCTTAGGTCTTCCCATATCCAGGCCCCTGTGGTCATAGCCATGTTGATTTCACCCCTTTGACATGCCACCCATCGCACTGCCCATGAACTGACTTTTAGAAACCTGGCAACAAAGGGAGCAGGAGTTGAAAAGCACTAAGAGCAGGGGTATCAGAGAAAACCTGAAGGAGGGGACATTTTATTGCATCCCATAAACAACATACCCCAATATCCTGAGGATTCATATTGCTTGTGTGTTATTTGCTGTGGTTGCAGTTGCATTTGATGATCAGAAGATATATCAAGTGCCTGACGTGAAAAAAAAAACCAAACGATCTTCAACTCTCCCAGCTGAGCCGGCTGAGCCTGTCTGGTTCTCTGTGGCCAAGAAGAAAGCCGAAGCATGGAGCCACATAACAGAGAGCATGATGGAGCAGTAGCATTTTAGATAATAATTGCCAGTAGCTGTATTAATTCTATGTAGGGATTTCTTTACCGTGACTATTTTTTATTAAGCAAAAGAGCCTTAGAAATGGGAATTAAAGCTTATAATTATCTGAATGAAATAAATGCCATGAATGCCTAACATTCAGTACAGTCACTGCCAGCATCTGGAAAACCAGCATTTCCTATGTAAAAACCATAGAAAATGTTTGCACTGCTGTAGAATTGTGAAATCTTTATCTTTGGACAATGTGCCTTAGAAGGGAAAAAGCAAAAACATTTTATCAGAGCAACTAAAAGGTTGTCATTTCCTTTGATCAAATAAAATAATTCTAATGGGAACGTCCGAATGATTTGGCCAAATAACTGGCTTTTAGGTTTTATAAGCCTAAATAAATGCTTCAATTATTTGGTTGCTGCTCCAAGCTTTACAAGGGCTCCTAAAGAGGTGGTAGAAGTGAAGATTCTGGGTCTCCAAGAAAAATTTTGCACAGCCAGTCCCCCAATCAGCCCACTACTCCTTGAAACACCTTCCTTGTATCCCTGAGGTCCCCCAGTGCTGGCCACTTGGGTGACAGTCACACACAGAGCACTTGTACAGAGCTCCTTCTTTGCACATGTTCCATGTCAACTTGTCACAGGCCTGGCAGCAGTGAGCACCTGCCTGTGATGTAGAATGCCTCTTGGGGATTATCCTACTCCTCTGGATGGTTAGTCCATCAGTATTTGGCCTCTTGTCACAGTACCACTGTGACCTCAGTTGCCCAGAAATGTAAATGTGCCTCTTATTATACATATTCTGTTGTTTAAGCACTTACGACCCCATTGAAATTCAGTGTTCTACAGAAGCCAAGAGCTGTACTTCCCATCGGGCAGATGGCAAGCTCATGGTCTTGACGCCAGTTCCTTCCCCTCTGGCTCCAGCCTTCAAGTGGAGAACTCCACGGAACCCAGTTTCTGGTCCCTTCCCCTCAGCAGCCTCTGCTTCCCAAATCTTTAGTCTAAAGCTAGACTGCAAGCTCAAAGCCACAGAACAATGAACTTTCTGCTACCTAGAAGCCTTAAGTGATTAAATTAAGTGATTAAAAGCCTCTCCCTGCCCTCATTACTAGGGGTGCATGCCTCAGAAGTTACTAGGCTGGACAGTCCCCACCTCCCCAGTGACCCACTTACCCCCAACCATGGGGAAGAGGGAAAGCCAAAAAGAGAGATTGGGAGAGGAGGAGTGAGGATGAGAGACATGGTCAGTTGTGAGAGGCGGGCAGCCCAGCAAATTTTGAGTCTGCCCTTCCCATCCTGCCATGCAGTCTTTTTCTTTTGTAGCACTGCCTCCATTAAGAACTCCCAGGTCAAGGAGTGAATACACAGTACCTTTACTCACAGAGTCAGTCCCTTAATTTGCTGGCTTTCTGAGGTGCAGACCACTCTAGAGTCTCATCTAGTTTAACCCCTTCCTTTCCATGTTTTTTCCCTTTATTCCATCTCCCAAACCCACCAAACCCTAAGGGAGAGCTCCCTTTGGATGCCTTGACAGTAAACCTCATTTTCCTAGGAGACCCAGAAGTGACTTCTCACTGTAGTTACCATTGTGCCTGCCTTTGTCACTTTGGGGATACTTTGCTTAAATGGAAATGCAGGCCTTTAAATTCTGAGTGGGTTGCTGCCCCATGAAAAGAGTTCAGAGGCAGTGAGGTGCCAGAGCTAATTTAAAAACTTGGTGCTGGGTTTTGCTGATGATGGTATAATGTGTTACTGTACAACCACATGCTGGATTTTGCATTTTCTCTATAAAACATCTACTTTTTCTGATACTATATCAATGCCTTTTTGATAATGCTAGGTTTTCAATTGATTTGATTATTTCTTTTGCATTCCCATAGTGAGCAGTTCGTCTAGGTAGATGCCCTTTACCCAGGTAGTCCTGGTAGATTAGCTGTTACACCTTCCTCCCCCCTTTTCTCAGAGTGGACCTCTATTATGTTATTCTCACTCAGAACTCTCCATTAACAATTTCTTTTCCATAGTTAACAACAAAACGCTGTTTTTAAATGAAGACGTTAAGTTTTTTTAGTGCCCAGAGCACATTCTGATAAGTTTCCACCTTCTTTTAGCTTTCCTAATTTTTTGATATATGCAAAGCAAATAAATTCAATAAAGCCTGCTCAGTAGTCCTAAGCAAATAAATTCAATAAAGCCTGCTCAGTAGTCCTAAGCAAATAAATTCAATAAAGCCTGCTTAGCAGTCCTTCTCGGTGTGTCTGTGACATGGGGAGGGGAATCAAATAGGACATCGACAACTCAGACCTGAAGGTTTTCAGAGAAGCAAAATGTTCTTAAGAGCTTGTGCTGCGCATAAAGAACCTCCATTCAAGTGTGCATGACCAAGCTGATAGCCTCCGATGGGCTTTGGTATGGTGGAGAAGTGCTATGGAAGAGGTTTTGGGTATGAGCACCTGGGAGCAAGGAGAGAGATGGGTGGAGGGGGGTGTGGTTGGGGGTGAGTAGGAGGGACGAGGTGGTTGGTGGTTGTGCTCCAGCCTGGCTCAAGGAACAGGGCCAAGTCCTATGGCAAGATGGGCTACTGGAAGAGGCCTTTTTCAGAAGCAAGGGGCACCACTGTGCTCAGGTAACAGAGTGTGACACGGAGTGAGGAAGAGAGAGGAGCTATAGACCAAATATTTAGCCTGGCCCTCCTGTAGCATTTGTAACACTTGAAGGCTTCATCATATGTCTAAATATTTGAAATGTTTAAATCAACTAATACATGTTTTACTTACTGGTTTATCTCCTTCCATGACAAATGTACCTTCATAATGACCTGAAAGGCCAGGTTGGAATTCAGAATTCTCAGACTCCTCTAAGACCCACCCCGATGATGTGGGAAGAGCTGCCCTCCGCCCCCCTCCCCCTGGCTTTTAGACCAGGCCCCATACCCTGTTCCAGGCCTACAAGCACCCCTTAGGCCTTGGAGCACGTATCCTAGCAGGGCAGTCAACCCTCCCAAGGATGGCCCTCTCAAAGACAGCGTTAAGAGGAGCACGTAGGCCCTGGCAGCAGGCTTGGGACTGTCCAGGGGTCCCAGGTAACTAGAGCATGGTTTAGCAGGGGGAGGTACCCCTTATTCCCACAGGCTCCTGGCCCCATAGGGAGGGGTGTGGCTGGAAGGGGGCCAAAGTGGGACCTTTATAGCATGGAGCTCAGGACAGAGGTTCTTCTTACCTGGGTCTAAGAGCAGTCCTATATTAACTTATACAACATAAACACTAACAAATCAGAACCAGTTTGAAGCCCCTCAAATCACACTATAATGGAAAACTGTCTATTGGCTTGCCCTTTTAGCTTAAGTAATGGTGGAAAGGGGCCCTGTACCTCTGTCTCACTATTTGGTTCTAGCCATAAGGAATACTATGCGATAGTATATTTTAAAACATCAACATTGGAGACCAAAAAAAAAAAGAGTTGTGGAAGTGTTACATTTTCTTCACTCTAACAGACATTGAGCACTTACTAAGTGGAAAATTCAGTGCCTATGGCTTTGGAAAAGGAAAATTATAAAGCCCTTTAATGTCCCAACCATTCAGAAGTTCACAATTCAGGGGATGGTGGTGGGGGGAGTAGATACCCATATATATAAATAATGCACAAAAAAATACTTGGACACAAATGTTCATAGCAGCACTACTCAAATGGCCCAAAGGTGGAACCAACCCAAATGTTCAACAGAAAAACAGATAAACAAATTTTGGTATACTCATACAGTAGAATATTATTCGGCCATAAAAGGGAATGAAGTATAGATACATGCTACAGTGTAGATGAGCCACAGAAACATTATGATAAGTGAAGAAGCCAGACACAAATTGTGTTTATATAAAATGTTCACAATAGGTAAATCCATAGAGATGGAAAGCAGATTGGTGATCACCAGGGGCTGGGGGTGGGGGGGTCGGGCTAGGGCTCAAACCCTTCAAATACGTTGTAAAGACTGGATCACAAACCCCTCACATGCCAGGCTGGGTCACCAGACCTCTCATGTGCCAGGCTGGCTGGGTCACAGACCCCTCCTGTGCCAAGCTGGCTGGGTCACAGACCCCCCCACATATGCCAGGATGGGTCACAGACCCTTCACATGCAGGTTGCAAGCTAGGTAATTGGGAAAGATCCCAATAGCTGTTGACAGAGTTGACAGGTTCATTCCAAAGCAAGCTCAGCCCTCAGCTTCCTCAGCAGCAGCAGCAGCAGCAGCAGCTTACGGTAGCCTCCAGCAGCAGTAGCAGCCTCCCTGTGATCCCCCTGGGGACATCCTGGGGGGTGGGGGGCACTATGGATCAGAGCGACTCATCCTTTATACTTAAGTCCAATAACTCGGGACACCTGGGTGTGAGTCAGACAACCCAGGAACACCTGGGTGCACGTGCATAGTTATTTACATCAAATGTTCAGCAAGATTCTGAACATCTAAGGGACCCTGACCATTTACCCTCACTTTCATTTTCCCTACAGGGGGCAATGGAGAGTGACTGCTTAATGGATACAGGGTTTGGGGGTGACGAAATGTTTTGGAACTAAATAGAAGTGGTGGTTGCACAAAACTGTGAATGTACTAAATGTAACTGAAATATTCACTTTAGAATGGTGAATTTCACCTCAATTTAAAAACATAACGCTAGTATAAGTTAGAATACAAGATGTGCTACCATGGAATATGAGAGAAGGTATCAGTGCTACCAAGAGAGCACATAAGAAGCCTTCACTGAAAGCGGAAATGAGGCTGTCTAAGCTCAAACCCCTGTACCCTCTCCCTTCTCTGATCCTCTACTCTGATTAAATATAACTTCACCTTTTGTTCCCCCTTAAACAGAGTCTAGAGATTAAGCCCATTCCCTCCCTTTCCTCTTTTTATTGGTCTCATTTTATATTAGGAAATATTTCAGACTTACAAAAAGATATAGAGAATACTACTATAAACATCCATGTATCCACTACCCAACTTAAGAAATGTAACATTGCAAATGCAGTTGACACCCACCATGGAGCCCTCCGCAATAGAATCTCCCTTGTTTTCTTTCCCCAAGAGGTAACACCTGAATGAGGGGTTTATCTTTCCCAACTGTCAAGCTAGGGCTTAGGGTTCACAAACCCTTCAAGCCCGTTATACAGACTAGGTCACAAACTCCTCACATGCAGGTCCACGAGCTAGGTGATAGGAAAAAATCTTGGGAGCCGTGGGTAAAAAATTAATAGGCTTTATTCAGAGCTAGGAGCAGCCACCCTAATCGCCTCCTGGAGCATCCCGAGAAGCAGCGTGTATCAGATCTGTTCATCCTTTATACTTAAGTCCATAACTCAGGACACCTGGGTGCCCATACAAAATTACATTAGATAATAACCAAGAAACACCTGGGTGCACAAGGCTACTTACAGCAAATGCTTGGCAAGATTCTGAACATCTGAGGGGCCTGACCATTTTCCTATATTTTCCCTACACCAACCATGCCTGTACACATGCTACATTTGTATGCATCTCTCATATGCATGCTTTTCACTCCAGATATTTGTATTCATAAGCTATAATGGTGATCATTTTGCATGGTTTTTAGATTTCCTATACATGGTATGTTTGTATCCTTCTGGAACCGTCTTTTTCCCTTATGCATTTTTCTGCTGCCATCAGGCAGTCTTTGCCCCTCCGTGTCTCAAGCCCTGTGAGTTCTAGTCTCCTCTTCATTTTTTCAAAATTAATTTATTTTTTTTAAATTTTACTTTGTCGATATACAATGTGGTTGACTATTGTGGCTCATTACTGAAACCTCCCTCCCTCCTCCCTCTCCCCGCTCCCACCCAACAATGTCCTTTCTGTTTGCTTCTCGTATCAACTTCAAGGAATTGTAGTTGTTATGTCTTCTTCCCCCACCCTTGTATTTCTGTGTGTGTGTGTGTGTGTGTGTGAGTGTGTGTGTGTGTGTGTGTGTGTGAGTGTGTGTGTGTGTGTGTGTGTGTGTGAATTTATTTATTTCCTTTTAGCTCCCACCAATAAGTGAGAACATGTGGTATTTCTCTTTCTGTGCCTGACTTGTTTCACTTAATATAATTCTCTCAAGGTCCATCCATGTTGTTGCTGTGCCTGACTTGTTTCACTTAATATAATTCTCTCAAGGTCCATCCATGTTGTTGCAAATGGTAGTATGTCATTCTTTTTTATAGCAAAGTAGTATTTCATTGTGTAGATATGCCACCTTTTCCATATCCTCTCATCCAATGATGGACATTACGGCTGGTTCTGACTCTAGGCTATTGTAAAGAGTGCTGCGATGAACATTGGGGAATGGGTATACCTTCGACTTGATGATTTCCATTCCTCTGGGTATATTCCCAGCAGTGGGATAGCTGGGTCATATAGTAGATCTATCTGCAATTATTTGAGGAACCTCCATAACATTTACCATAGAGGCTGCACCATTTTGCACTCCCACCAAAAATGCATGAGAGTTCCTTTTTCTACGCAACCTTGCTAGCATTTATCATTCAGAGTCTTTTGGATTTTAGCCATCCTAACTGGGGTGAGATGGTATCTCAGTGTACTTTTGATTTGCATTTCCCGGATGCTGAGTGATATGGAGCATTTTTTCATATGTCTGTTGGCCATTTGTATATCTTCCTTAGAGAAATGCCTCCATAGCTCTTTTGCCCATTTGTTAATTGGGTTGCTTGTTTTTTTTTTTGTAAAGTTGTTTGAGTTCTTGTATATTCTGGATATTAATCCTTTGTCAGATGTATATTTTGCAAATATTTTCTCCCACTCTGTTGGTTGTCTTTTAACTCTGTTAATTGTTTATTTGGCTGTGCAGAAGCTCTTTAGTTTGATATAATCCCATTTGTTTATTTTTCCTTTGGTTGCCTGTGCTTTTAGGGTCGTATTCATGAAGTCTGTGTCCAGTCCTATTTTGTGAAGTGTCTCTCCTATGTTTTCTGTAAGAAGTTTTATTGTTTCAGGGTGTATATTTAATTCTTTAATCCATTTTGAGTTAAGTTTAGTGTATGGTGAAAGGTATGGGTCTACTTTCATTCTCCTGCATATTGATATCCAGTTCTCCCAGCACCATTTGCTAAAGAGGCAGTCTCTTCCCCATTGCATAGGCTTGGTGCCTTTGTCAAAGATCAGATGGCTGTAGGTGTGTGGGTTGATTTCTGGATTATCTATTCTATTCCATTGATCAGTGTGTCTGCTTTTATGCCAGTACCATACTGTTTTGGTTATTATAGCTTTGTAGTATAGTTTAAAGTCAGGTAGTGTTATGCCTCCAGCTTTATTTGATTTTTGCTCAGTGTTGCTTAGGCTATGCGTGGTCTTTAGTTATTCCATATAAATGTCTGGATAGTTCTGTCCATTTCTGAGAAAAAAGTCATTGGAATTTTGATGGGGATTGCATTGAATTTGTATATCACTTTGGGTAGTATGGACATTTTCACTATGTTGATTCTTCCAATCCAAGAGCATGGGATATCTTCCCATCTTCTTGTATCCTCTCTAATTTCTCTCAGCAGTGGTTTGTAGATCTCATTATAGAGATTTTTCACCTCCTTGGTTAACTCAATTCCTAAGTATTTTATTTTTTTGGTGGCTATTGTAAATGGGCAGGCTTTCTTGATTTCTCCTTCTGCATGTTCACTATGGGAGAAAAGAAATGCTACTGATTTTTGTGTGTTGATTTTTTATCCTGCTACTGTGCTGAAATCATTTATCATCTCCAAGAATTTTTTTGTAGAGGGTTTAGGCTGTTCGATATATAGGATCATGTCATCTGCAAACAGGGACAGTTTGACATCATCTTTTCCAATCTGGATGCTCTTTATTTCCTTCTCTTCTCTGATTGCTCTGGCTAGTACTTCCAACACTATGTTGAATAGGAGTGGTGAGAGTGGGCATCCTTGTCTGATTCCTGTTCTTAAAGGAAAAGCTTTCAGCTTTTCCCCATTCAGGATGATATTGGCAGTAGGTTTGGCATATATGGCTTTAATTATGTTGAGATACTTTCCCTCTATACCTAACTTATAGAGGGTCTTTGTCATGAATGAGTGTTGAATTTTATCAAATGCTTTTTCAGCATCTATACAGATGATCATATGTTCCTAGTGTTGGATTTTATTAATATGGTGTATCACATTTACTGATTTGCATATGTTGAACCAACCTTGCATCACTGGGATGAATCCCACTTGATCGTGGTGAATAATTTTACATATGTGTTGTTGTATTCTCTTTGCTAGTATTTTATTGAGGATTTTTGCATCTATACTCATCAAGGATATCGGCCTGTAGTTTTCTTTTTTGGTTATATCTTTACCTGGTTTTGGTATCAGGATGATGTTTGCTTCATAGAATGAGTTTGGGAGATTTGCGTCTGTTTCAATCTTTTGGAATAGTTTGTAAAGAATCGGTGTCAATTCCTCTTTGAATGTTTGGTAAAATTCTGCTGTGAATCCATCTGGTCCTGGGCTTTTCTTTGTTGGGAGCTTTCTGATAACAGCTTCAATCTCCTTTATTGTTATTGGTCTGTTCAGATTTTCTACATCTTCATGGCTCAGTTTTGGGAGGTAGTGTGTGTCCAGAAATTTATCCATTTCCTCGAGATTTTCAAACTTGTTGGCGTATAGTTGTTAATAGTAGTCTCGAATGATTCCTTGTATTTCAGATGAATCAGTTGTAATATCACCTTTTTCATTTCTAATTTTTGTTATGTGAGTCTTATCTCTTCTTTTTTTTTGTTAGCTATGCTAATGGTTTGTCAATTTTATTTGTCTTTTCAAAAAACCAACTTTTTGATTCATTGATATTTTGTATTGTTTTTTGGGTTTCAATTTCATTCAGTTCTGCTCTGATCTTAATGATTTCTTTCCGTCTGCTAACTTTAGGTTTGGATTGTTCTTGTTTTTCTAGATCTTTAAGGTGAAGTGTTAGGTTGTTCACTTGCCATATTTCCATTCTTCTGAGGTGAGCATTTAATGCAATAAATTTCCCCCTCAATACTGCTTTTGCAGTATCCCACAGGTTTTGGTATGATCTATCATTATTTTCATTAGTTTCAATAAATTTTTTGATTTCCTGCTTGATTCCTTCTTGGACCCATATGTCATTAAGTAGAATGCTGTTTAATTTCCATGTGTTTGTATAGTTTCCAGAATTTTGTTTGTTATTGATTTCTAGTTTTAATCCATTGTGGTCTGAGAAAATACATGGGATAATTCCAATTGTTTTGAATTTGTTGAGACTTGATTTGTGACCTAATATGTGATCTATCCTGGAGAATGATCCATGTGCTGATGAGAACAATGAATATTCTGAGGTTGTTGGATGGAATGTTCTGTAGATATCTGCCAATTCCAATTGGTCTAGAGTATTGTTTAGATATTGTGTTCATCTGCTGATTCTTTGCCTAGAGGATCTGTTTAATATTGACAGTGGGGTGTTCATGTCCCCTGCTATTATGTTATTAGTCTCTATTTCCTCCTTTAGGTCTAATAGAGGTTGTTTTATAAATCTGGCTGCTCCAACATTGGGTGCATACATATTTATGATTGTTATGTCTTCTTGATGGATCAGTCCTTTTATCATTATGTAGTGTCCCTCATTGTCTCTTTTTATGGTTTTTAGTTTAAAGTCTACTTTGTCAGATATAAGAATAGCTATTCCAGCTCGTTTTTCATTTCTGTTTGCATGGTAAATCTTTTTCCATCCTTTCACTCTTAGTCTATGTGAGTCTTTATGTGTGAGGTGGGTCTCTTGAAGGCAGCATATATTTGGGTCCTCCTTTTTAATCCAGTCAGCAGGTCTGTGTCTTTTTTTTTTTTTAATTTTATTTTGTCTATATACATTGTAGCTGATTATTGCTCCCCATCACCAAAACCTCCCTCCCTTCTCCCTCCCCCCCTCCCCCCAACAATGTCCTTTCTGTTTGCTTGTTGTATCAACTTCAAATAATTGTGGTTGTTATATCTTCTTCCCCACCCCCCGGTTTGTGTGTGTGTGTGTGTGTGTGTGTGTGTGAATTTATATATTAATTTTTAGCTCCCACCAATAAGTGAGAACATGTGGTATTTCTCTTTCTGTGCCTGACTTGTTTCACTTAATATAATTCTCTCAAGGTCCATCCATGTTGTTGCAAATGGCAGTATTTCATTCGTTTTTATAGCTGAGTAGTATTCCATTGTGTAGATGTACCACATTTTCCGTATCCACTCATCTGATGATGGGCATTTGGGCTGGTTCCAACTCTTGGCTATTGTAAAGAGTGCTGCGATAAACATTGGGGAATGGGTATACCTTCGACTTGATGATTTCCATTCCTCTGGGTATATTCCCAACAGTGGGATGGCTGGGTCGTATGGTAGATCTATTTGCAATTGTTTGAGGAACCTCCATACCATTTTCCATAGAGGCTGCACCATTTTGCAGTCCCACCAACAATGTATGAGAGTTCCTTTTTCTCCACAGCCTCGCCAGCATTTATCGTTCATAGTCTTTTGGATTTTAGCCATCCTAACAGGGGTTAGATGGTATCTCAGTGTGGTTTTGATTTGCATTTCCCGGATGCTGAGTGATGTTGAGCATTTTTTCATATGTCTGTTGGCCATTTGTATATCTTCCTTAGAGAAATGCCTACTTAGCTCTTTTACCCATTTTTTAATTGGGTTGCTTGTTTTCTTCTTGTAAAGTTGTTTGAGTTCCTTATATATTCTGGATATTAATCCTTTGTCAGATGTATATTTTGCAAATATTTTCTCCCACTCTGTTGGTTGTCTTTTAACTCTTTTAATTGTTTCTTTTGCTGTGCAGAAGCTTTTTAGTTTGATATAATCCCATTTGTTTATTTTTCCTTTGGTTGCCCGTGCTTTTGGGGTCGTATTCATGAAGTCTGTGTCCAGTCCTATTTCCTGAAGTGTTTCTACTATGTTTTCTTTAAGAAGTTTTATTGTCTCAGGGTGTATATTTAAATCCTTAATCCATTTTGAGTTGATTTTAGTATACAGTGAGAGGTATGGATCTAGTATCATTCTCCTGCATATCGATATCCAGTTATCCCAGCACCACTTGCTCAAGAGGCAGTCCCTTCCCCAGTGAATAGGCTTGGTGCCTTTGTCAAAGATCAGCTGGCAGTAAGTGTGTGGGTTGATTTCTGGATTCTCTCTTCTATTCCATTGGTCAGTGTGTCTGTTTTTATGCCAGTACCATACTGTTTTGGTTATTATAGCTTTGTAGTATAGCTTAAAGTCAGGTAGTGTTATGCCTCCAGCTTTATTTTTTTTTGCTCTGCATTGCTTTGGCTATTCGTGGTCTTTTATTGTTCCATATAAATGTCTGAATAGTTTTTTCCATTTCTGAGAAAAATGTCTTTGGAATTTTGATGAGGATTGCGTTGAATTTGTATATCACTTTGGGTAGTATGGACATTTTCTCTATGTTGATTCTTCCAATCCAAGAGCATGGAATATCGTTCCATCTTCTTGTATCCTCTCTAATTTCTCTCAGCAGTGGTTTGTAGTTCTCATTATAGAGATTTTTCACATCCTTGGTTAACTCAATTCCTAAGTATTTTATTTTTTTGGTGGCTATCGTAAATGGGCAGGCTTTCTTGATTTCTCCTTCCGCATGTTCACTATTGGAGAAAAGAAATGCTACTGATTTTTGTGTGTTGATTTTGTATCCTGCTACTGTGCTGAAATCATTTATCAATTCCAATAGTTTTTTTGTAGAGGTTTTAGGCTGTTCGATATATAGGATCATGTGATCTGCAAACAGGGACAGTTTGACTTCATCTTTTCCAATCTGGATGCCCTTTATTTCCTTCTCTTCTCTGATTGCTCTGGCTAGTACTTCCACCACTATGTTGAATAGGAGTGGTGAGAGTGGGCATCCTTGTCTAGTTCCTGTTCTTAAAGGAAAAGCTTTCAGCTTTTCCCCATTCAGGATGATATTGGCAGTGGGCTTGACATATATGGCTTTAATTATGTTGAGATACTTTCCTTCTATTCCTAACTTATAGAGGGTCTTTGTCATGAATGAGTGCTGAACTTTATCAAATGCTTTTTCAGCATCTATAGAGATGATCATATGGTCCTTGTGTTTGAGTTTATTAATATGGTGTATCACATTTATTGATTTGCGTATGTTGAACCAACCTTGCATCCCTGGGATGAATCCCACTTGATCGTGATGAATAATTTTTCGTATGTGTTGCTGTATTCTGTTTGCTAGTATTTTAGTGAGGATTTTTGCATCTATATTCATCAAGGATATCGGCCTGTAGTTTTCTTTTTTGGTTATATCTTTACCTGGTTTTGGTATCAGGATGATGTTTGCTTCATAGAATGAGATTGGGAGATTTGCGTCCGTTTCAATCTTTTGGAATAGTTTGGAAAGAATCGGTGTCAATTCCTCTTTGAATGTTTGGTAAAATTCTGCTGTGAATCCATCTGGTCCTGGGCTTTTCTTTGTTGGGAGCCTTCTGATAACAGCTTCAATCTCCTTTATTGTTATTGGTCTGTTCAAATTTTCTACGTCTTCATGGTTCAGTTTTGGGAGCTTGTGTGTGTCCAGAAATTTATCCATTTCCTCCAGATTTTCAAATTTGTTGGTGTATAGTTGTTTATAGTAGTCTCGAATGATTCCTTGTATTTCAGATGAATCAGTTGTAATATCACCTTTTTCATTTCTAATTTTTGTTATTTGAGTCTTCTCTCTTCTTTTTTTTGTTAGCCATGCTAATGGTTTGTCTATTTTATTTATCTTTTCAAAAAACCAACTTTTTGATTCGTTGATCTTTTGAATTGTTTTTTGGTTTTCAATTTCATTCAGTTCTGCTCTGATCTTAATGATTTCTTTCCGTCTGCTAACTTTAGGTTTGGATTGTTCTTGTTTTCCTAGTTCTTTAAGGTGAAGTGTTAGGTTGTTCACTTGCCATCCTTCTATTCTTCTGAAGTGAGCATTTAATGCAATAAATTTTACCCTCAATACTGCTTTTGCAGTATCCCACAGGTTTTGGTATGATGTATCATTGTTTTCATTAGTTTCAATAAACTTTTGATTTCCTGCTTGATTTCTTCTTGGACCCATATGTCATTAAGTAGAATGCTGTTTAATTTCCATGTGTTTGTATAGTTTCCAGAGTTTCGTTTGTTATTAATTTCTAGTTTTAATCCATTGTGGTCTGAGAAGATACATGGGATAATTCCAATATTTTTGAATTTATTGAGACTTGATTTGTGACCTAATATGTGATCTATCCTGGAGAATGATGAAGAATACGTTGAATACGTTTGGAGATCATTGAGCTTCCTGGATCTGAAGATCTGTGATTTTTCCTATACCTGGGAAGTTTTCTGCCACTAATTGGTTGAATATGTTTTCAATGCAATCTCCTTTTTCTTCCCTTTCTGGAATACCCATGACTTAGATATATGAGCACTTAAGGTTGTCTGATATCTCTCTCAGATTTTCTTCAATGCCTTTGACTCTTTTTTCTTTCTCTTTTTTTTTTTTTTTTTTTTTTTTTGTCTCTTTGTGTTATTTCATACAGCCCATCTTCAAGTTCAGAGGTTTTCTCTTCAACTTCTGCAAGCCTGCTGGTTAAACTCTCCATTGTGTTTTTTATTTCGCTGAATAACTTCTTCTGTTCAGCAAGTTCTGCTACATTTTTTTTCAGGACATTGATTTCCTTGTACATTTCCTCTTTCAGGTCCTGTATACTTTTCCTCATTTCATCATGATGTCTAGCTGAGTTTTCTTGTATCTCATTCAGTTTCCTTAGAATTATTACTGGACATTCCTTCTCAGTCATTTCAAGGGCTTCTTGTTCTATATGATCTGGAGCCTGAGAGTTATCCTTTGGTGGTGTATTTTCTTGATTTTTCTTATTTCTGGTATCTTTGATGTTTATTCCTTGTGGCAGCAGGTTTCACAGTCCACCGGTTTGACACTATTGACTGACTAAGATGTTGTTGTGGTTGCCAATTTGGTATGGCTACCTCAGTGACTGCTCAGTTGGCCACTAGTGCCTTGTGTATGTGGTTGCCTCATGTCTTGCGCCTCTCCAGGGAGCCACCTCTCTGGTCAGCTTGGACTCGGCTGGGCTGCTGGATCACGGGGCAGTACAGCAGGGTGTGTGGTCTCTGCTGGCTTCCACTTCCCATGCTGGACTTCTCCCTGTTCCGTGCACTCTGGTCCAAGCTGCTGGGATGCGCCGAGGCACTGAAGATTGTGTGGTCTCTGCAGAGCTTCCCCGTCCCCTGCAGGATGTCACCCTGCTCTGTGCATGCTATGCTGGGCTTGGAGTGGAGCCTGGTGGCGGTGGTGAAGCCTACCTGCTGCTGGATCATGTGGAGTTGATTCCCCCACAGGGTGTGTGGACTCTACGGAGCTTCTACCTCCACTGCTGCACATCTCCGTGCTCCATACACATTGGCCCAGGCTCCTGGATTGCGTGGCAGCAGTGTGGTCCCCGTGGATTTCCTGCCTCCCCTACCGGACATCTCCCTGCTCCGAGCACACTAGGCCAGGCTGGGAATGGAGCTGGATGCCTGCGGTGAGGCCTACCTGCTGGATCACTCAGTGGTGGCCCCACAGGTTGTGTGGTTTCTGTGGAGCCTCCACCTCCCCTGCCGGACATCTCCCCACTCTGTGCACACTGGGCTTGGCTGGGAATGGAGCCGGGTGGCAGCGGTGAAGCCTATCTGCTGGATCACGAGACAGCGGCCCCACAGGGCATGTGGTCTCCGTGGAGCTTCTGCCTCCCCCGCTGGATGTCTCCCCATTCAATATGCACTTGATGTTATGTTTTCATAGTTTAAATCGGTTGATTTGTGGGAGAGAGTGACACTAGGGACCATCCATTCCGCCATCTTGACCGGAAGTCCTCTAGTCTCCTCTTCAGCCCTGCCCTTGCCGTCCTGTTCAGTTTACCTGCGACAGTGCCAAGCCAGTAAATTAAGGCTGGTCTGACAGTAGGTGAAGGTCAGCTTTTTCTCCTATTGCTCTAAAACAGTGGTTCTCAAACCATAGCATGCATCAGAATGTTTTAGTCCATTTTGTGTTGCTATAACAGAATACCTGAGATTGGGTAATTTATAAAGGAAAGAGGTTTATTTGGCTTACGATTCTGGGACAGTTGCATCTGGCATGGGCCTCAGGCTGCTTCTACTCATGGCGGAAATTGGCAGGCAGCCGGCGGGTACGAGCAGATCACACAGCGAGAGGAAGCAAGAGAGAGAGAGAAGGTGCCAGAGTCCTTTTTAAGCAACGAGCTCTCATGGGAACTAATAGAGCGAGAACTCACTCATTAATCCCCGCTCCCCCAGGGAGAGCATTAATCCATTCATGATGGATCTGCCCCCATGGCTCAATCAGTTTCCAACACTGCCACACTGGAGATCAAATTTCCACATGAGTTTTGGAGGGGACAACACATTCAAACTCCATTCCGCTCCTGGCCCCCCCAAAACTCATGTTACGCTCACAGACAAAATAATATCCCAAAATTCTATCCCAACAGTCCGAAAAGTCTTAACTTGTTCCAGCACCAACTTAAAAGTCCAAAGTCCAAAGTCTCCTCTGAGACCAAAAGCAAAAGTCCTACCAACTGTGAACCTGTAAAAGTGAAAACCAAATTTATCTACTCCCAAGATACAATGATGGAACAGATATCGGGTATACGTTTCCATTCCAAAAGGGAGGAATAGACCAGAAGAAAGGAGAAACAGGTCCCAAACAAGTCTGAAACCCAGCAGGGCAGGCATTAAATCTCAAGGCTGGAGAATCAGGTACCTTGATTCCATGTTCGACTGCCTCTGCACACTGGTATGGGGGTTGGGTCCCCAAGTCCTTGGGCAGCTCTGCTCCTATGGCTTTCCTGGTCTTGGGCCACACTTCACCTCTCCCAAGCTGGTGTTCCACTCTGGTAGCTCCACAGATCTGGGGTCTCCACAGCAGTCCCACTCTCATGGCTCCACTAGGCATGGTGCTATTGGGGTTTCTCTGCTGCAACTCTGATGCCACATTTCTGCTCGGCATTGCTCTAGTAGATGACCTCTGCAGTAGCTCCGCCCCTGCAGCAGGTCTCTGCCTGGGTTCACAGGCTTTTCCATACATCCTCTGGAATTTGGGTGGAGGCTGCCATGCCTCCACTGCTCTCACGTCCTGGTAGCCTGCAGACTTAACATGACGTGGATGCCACCGAGGTTTTGGGCCTCTACTCTCCAGGGCTGCTGCACGAACTGCACTTGGGGCCACTCCAGCTGGAGCAGCTGGGATGCAGGGAGCAGGATCCCGAGGGCAGCTGTGCCCAAGGCCTGTCCTCTGGCTCAACTCAGTCCTTCTAGGCCTCAGGGTCTGTGATGGGTGGGGCACCCTTCAAGACTTCTCAAATGCCTGCAGGGCTTTCCTCTCATTTTCTCCACTAGTAGGATCTGGCTGCCTCACCACCAAGATAATGTCTTTAGCAACCAGTTTATCTGCTACACCTTTGCATTGTTCTCTGGCTCTCTGCTTCTTTACCGCATGGGCAGGTTGCAAAGTTTCCAAATCTTTATGCTCTGCTTCCCTTTTAAATTCTGGCATTACACCATGCCTTTGCCACAATAACTCAGAGTAGGCTGTTAGAATTAGCCACGCAGCATCCTTAAAGCTTTGCTGCTTGGAAATTTCTTCCATCAGATACTCTGCTTCACAACTCTTAAGTCCCATCTTCCACAAAGTCCAAGGGCATGGACACAATGCGGCCAAGTTCCTTGCTATGATGTAGCAAGGATGACCTTCTGTCCAGTTCCCAATAAGTTCTGTAAGATCTGTGCACCGTGCACAAACCCCACACGTCGGGATGGCTCACCTCACAAAGACCATGAGACAGAGACCGATGCAATCAAGCAAGAGGAGTTTATTTCCAGCATGCTGGGGCCACTCACCATTCAAGACAAAAGCGACCATGAGCCTTTAACACAAGAGTTTTTTATACAGTTTTTTCGACAGACTTTCACAATAGGATGAGTTGTTTACTGTTTACAGGTTATCAGAGGTGACCTTTGGATTTATTGGTGGGCTTTAGTGGGCTGGCACACTAATAAGGAACAGTGCACTTCCCAATCGTTTATCTTCCAGGTGGCTTTTAGATAAGGAACTGGATAGTCAGTTCCTGGAACAGGGTGGTGTCTTACTCCCTTCCTGGAATTTAATGTGTCTGGGCCTGCCTTACTTAAAATGGTGTTAGTTATGTTTTCCCATCTTTAGCAAGCATTGAATACAGAAGCAAATTAAGCATGTTAAAGTTATATTTTTTTCTACAATTTCACCCTTGTTCTTGTGTGCATTTCAATCATGAAATACTTGTCTCCTGTTGATTTAATGCTTGATATTGTTGTCTTAACATCATAATTTGAACAGTACTAACACGTTCTCTAACAAAAGCAAGCAGGTGATTTAAAATGCAGGGACTGAAGGTCAGAAGCAACATTAAAATAATTAGTGGTCCTAACAGGGTTGACATGAGGGTCATGAGACAGGGGGAGGAGTTGAACCATGACTCAAACCAGCCCTGATTTTGTTCTCTTTCTCTTTTCCTTTTGGCTAGGCCTTCCATTATTTTGGCCTTGGAGCCTTTAATTACCCCTGAGTGATCAATGTAAAAACAACATTCTTCTTTTAGTGCAGCACAGAGCCCCCCTTGCTGAAGGAACAAGAAGTCCAATCCCCTTCTATTTTGTAGAACCACCTCAGAAAGAGAGGTGAGGGACTCCTGTAATTTAGTAATTGAATTTTTTATTTCTTTAATATCAGCATCTATGGCTGCCTGTAAACTCTGTTAATTTTGATGCTGAACAGCCAAAGCTGAAATTCCTGTTGCTGCCCCAGCCGCTCCTAATCCTAAGCCAAAAAGGACAGAGTGTGCGATAGTTATGGGTTCCCTTCTGATTCGGTAATACCCATTATTATTATCCGAGTATGATAGTAGTTACTCGTAGGGGTGGTAAACAAGCTAAGGCAGCAACTGAACCAGAACACAAAAATCCTGGGTTTCTTTCAGGACCTTTGAGCTAACACAAGGTGCAACCCCAGTAGCACAAGCCCACCACCCTCCTATAGTTACCTTGGATTGACTCCAGATTGTATCTCCCACCCCATTTACAACATACCAAGTGAAATTTCTGGGCCTTCTTCAAGATGGCGGTGGCTGCAGCGGTTGGTGCGGAGTAGCTGAGGTGGAAAAGGCGGCCACTGGGCCTTAGGCAGCCGAGAAACTTGTGGACCTTCCTCTTGCCATCTCTTAAGGGAGGACTGCTGCTGGTGGCCGGTCGTGGGGGGTGACCGCCACTTTGCCCTTGGCAGGAGAGGCTGCCTCATTTACAGGCTACAGCTTTGAAGAATGGAGCAGGAAAAGAACTGTTTCTTAGCTGCAAAAGCGAGTCTCTAAACAGGGAACATGGTGCCAGGGCTGCTGTGGATGCAGCCAGGATCCCGGAGGCCAGGGCCGTGCTGAAGGTGGCCAGCTACCCTATTCAGAATTCGAAGTTTCAGGATGACATAAAAGAAGATTCCTGGGAGCGCCAGAGCGGCGCTGTGGGACGGAGCAAGCAGCCCAAGGCGGCGGGAGCCGAGAACGGGGAAGGCAACAAAGCAGAGGCAGAGAGGGAGCCACCCAACCACAGACCTGTGAGTGACCCCCGACCCGGCCCTGCTCGGGGGGCTGATGCCCACCCGGATTCCACCTGCATCATCGGGCCACTCACCGCCCCCAGGGCTGCCTCCATTTTCTCAGGTGGTGGCAGCTCCGGCCCGGCTCAGCCAAGCCTGTCCTCCTTGCCCGGCTAAGCTCCTCACTGAGGCTTCCCACTTGCTTGCCGCGGCATGGGGCTTCCCAGGGTCTGTGGGCTGGCCGCCCCTCCCACTCACTCCACGGTTCTCTGTCGGGGCTGGTGGCATGGGGCATCCCCAGCCAGCATTGGGAGGGCAAGGAAGTATGGGCGGAGCCGACTGTCACTCCACCGCACCCTGGGTTCTGGCCCTCAGTAAACTTCCTGTTATTGGGAGGCAGATACCATCTCTGCGGCCACCAGTTCAAAAAATGCCTAACCAATTTCTGATTAGGAATAGTGTGGTGGGAGAGTTCCCAAGTCTGCTTGAACCTGCCAGAGAGCTGACTGCAGGCAGGCACCGGACTCGGTCCGCGCTGGGGGTATACAAAGGTGAACCATGTGCTGCGGACTGCTCCCCCGAGGAGCTCACGCTCTGATGTGGGAGATAAGACAAGTACACAAATAACCACGATACCAGGAGGAAGGTGATAAGTCTCGAGAAAGATCTACAAAGTGCTACAAAGGCACCCAGAGTGACCGGTCGTCTGCTCCTAGCAGAAACTTGGTAGACATACTGGGCAAGGCAGTGCCGAGCAGGGGCTAGAAGGCCCAGCTGATAGACTGGGATTGCAGAAGACATGTCCGAGCCCAGACCAGTGTGCACAGAGTGGGGAGACGTCCGGCTAGGGAGGTGGAGACTTGACAGAAAACACACACCCTGTGGGGTCACCACTGCATGATCCAACAGCCCGGGCCAGAGCGCACAGAACAGGGAGAAGTCCCGCACGGGAAGTGAAAGCTCAGCAGAGATCACACAACCTGTGGTACTGCACCATGATCCAGCAGCACAGCAGAGTCCAAGCTGACCAGAGAGGTGGCTCCCCGGAGAGGCCCAAAAACTGAGGCAACCATACACACAAGGCACTAGAGGCCAACTGAGCAGTCACGGAGGTAGCCATACCAAATTGACAACAACAGCAACATGTTAGTTAGTCAATAGTCTCAAACCGGTGGACTGTGAAACCCCCTGCCACAATGAATAAACATCAAAAAAAAGATAACAGAAATACAAAAACTCAAGAAAGTACACCACAAAAAGTTAATAAATCTCAAACTCTAGATCCTATAGAACAAGAAGCCCTGGAAATGACTGACAAGGAATTTCGAGTGATAATTCTAAGGAAACTGAATGAGATACAAGAAAACTCAGCTAGACACCATGATGAAATGGGGAAAACTATATAGGACCTGAAAGAGGAAATGTACAAGGAAATCAATGTCCTGAAAAAAAATGTAGCAGAACTTGCTGAACTGAAGAAGTTATTCAGTGAAATAAAAAACACAACGGAGAGTTTAACCAGCAGGCGTGTCGAAGTTGAAGAGAGAACCTCTGAACTTGAAGATGGGCTGTTTGAAATAACAAAAGCAGACAAAAAGAAAGAAAAAAGAATCAAAGACATTGAAGAAAATCTGAGAGATATCAGACAACCTTAAGCGCTCAAATATCCGAGTTATGGGTATTCCAGAAGGAGAGGAAAACGGAGATTGCATTAAAAATATATTCAACCAAATAGTGGCAGAAAATTTCCCAGCTATAGGAAAAATCACAGATTTTCAGATCCAGGAAGCACAACGATCTCCAAACGTATTCAACCCAAAAAGTTCTTCCCCAAGACATGTTATAGTCAAATTGGCAAAACTCAGAGACAAAGAGAGAATCTTAAAAGATGCAAGAGAGAAGCATCAAATCACCTATAAGGGAGCCCCAATCAGGCTAACATCAGACTTTTCATCACAAACCCTAAAAGCTAGAAAGGAATGGGATTATATATTCAAAATAGTAAAAGACAGAGATTGTCAGCCAAGAATACTCTACCCTGCAAGGCTATCCTTCCGAAATGAAGGGCAAATAGTATATTTCTCATACAAACAAAAACTGCGGGAGTTCACTACCACACGACCACCCCTACAAGAAAGTCTCAAGGGAGTACTGGGTTTGGTTCCTGAAAAATAGCTACCACTGCCATAAAAGCCCAAGAAAAATCTAAACCCACTAGTATAATAAAAATGGCATTCATGAAGAGAAAACAAAACAAAAAAAACGCTATCTACAACTTAAGGAACCAACAAACACAGAAACCAAACAGTAAATCAGAAAGCAAGGAACAAAAGACACCTAAGACAACCAAACAACCAATAAAATGCTAGGATTAAATCAACACCTCTCAGTAACAACTCTTAATATAAAAGGCTTAAATTCCCTAATCAAAAGACACAGACCTGCTGACTGGATTAAACAGAAGGACCCAACTTTATGCTGCCTTCGAGAGACCCACCTCACACATAAAGACTCACATAGACTAAGAGTGAAAGGATGGAAAAAGATTTACCATGCAAACAGAAAAGAAAAACGAGCAGGAGTTAGCTATTCTTATATCTGACAAAATAGACTTTAAACTAAAAACCATAAAAAGAGACAATGAGGGACATTACTTAATGACAAAAGGACTGATCCATCAAGAAGACATAACAATCATAAATATGTACACACTCAATGTTGGAGCAGCCAGATTTATAAAACAAACTCTATTAGACCTAAAGAAGGAAGTAGACACTAAGACCATAATAGCATGGGACCTGAACACCGCACTGTCAATATTAGACAGATCATCTAGGCAAAGAATCAGTAGAGAAACACAAGATCTAAACACACTCTAGACCAATTGGAATTGGCAGATATCTACAGAACATTCTATCCAACAACCTCAGAATATTCATTCTTCTCATCAGCACATGGATCATTCTCCAGGATAGATCACATATTAGGTCACAAATCAAGTCTCAACAAATTCAAAACAATTGGAATTATCCCATGTATTTGCTCAGACCACAATGGATTAAAACTAGAAATGAATAACAAACGAAACTCTGCAAAGTATACAAACACATGGAAATTAAACAGCATTCTACTTAATGACATATGGGTCCAAGAAGAAATCAAGCAGGAAATCAAAAAATTTATTTAAACTAATTAAATTAATGATACATCATACCAAAACCTGTGGGATACTGCAAAAGCATTATTAAGGGGGAAAATTATTGCATTAAATGCTCATCTCAGAAGAATGGAAAGATGGCAAGTGAATAACCTAACACTTCACCTAAAAGAACTAGAAAAACAAGAACAATCCAAACCTAAAGTTAACAGACGGAAAGAAATCATTAAGATCAGAGCAGTACTGAATGAATTTGAAAACAAAAAAAGAATACAAAATATCAGTGAATCAAAAGTTGGTTTTTTGAAAAGATAAATAAAATTGACAAACCATTAGCATGGCTAACAAAAAAAAAGAAGAGAGAAGATTCAAATAACAAAAATTAGAAATGAAAACGGCGATATTACAACTGATTCCTCTGAAATACAAGAAATCATTCGAGACTACTATGAACAACTATACGCCAACAAAATTGAAAGACTGGAGGAAATGAATAAATTTCTGGACAAACACAAGCTCCCAAAACTGAACCATGAAGACGTAGAAAATTTGAACAGACCAATAAAAATAGAGGAGATTGAAGCTGTTATCAGAAGGCTCACAACAAAGAAAAGCCCAAGACCAGATGGATTCACAGCAGAATATTACCAAACATTCAAAGAGGAATTTACAGCAATACTTGACAAACTATTCCAAAAGATTGAAACAGACGCAAATCTCCCAAGCTCATTCTATGAAGCAAACATCATCCTGATACCAAAACCAGGTAAAGATATAACCAAAAAAGAAAACTGCAGGCCAATATCATTGATGAATATAAATGCAAAAATCCTCACTAAAATACTAGCAAACAGAATACAACAACACATATGTAAAATTATTCACCACGATCAAGTGGGATTCATCCCAGGGATGCAAGAAGGTTGGTTCAACATACGCAAATCAATAAATGTGATACACCATATTAATAAAGTCAAGCACAAGGACCATATGATCATCTCTATAGATGCTGAAAAAGCATTTGATAAAGTTCACCACTCATTCATGACAAAGACCCACTATAAGTTACATATAGAGGGAAAGTATCTCAACATAATTAAAGTCATATATGACAAACCCACTGCCAATATCATCCTGAATGGGGAAAAGCTGCAAGCTTTTCCTTTAAGAACAGGAATCAGACAAGGATGCCCACTCTCACCACTCCTATTCAACATAGTGTTGGAAGTACTAGCCAGAGCAATCAGAGAAGAGAAGGAAATAAAGGGCATCCAGATTGGAAAAGATGAAGTCAAACTGTCCCTGTTTGCAGATGACGTGATCCTATATATCGAACAGCCTAAAACCTCCAAAAAAACCTCTTGGAATTGATAAATGATTTCAGCACAGTAGCAGGATACAAAATCAACACACAAAAATCAGCAGCATTTCTTTTCTCCAATAGTGAACATGCAGAAAGAGAAATCAAGAAAGCCTGCCCATTTACAATAGCCACCAAAAAAATAAAACACTTAGGAATTGAGTTAACCAAGGAGGTGAAAAATCTCTGTAATGAGAACTACTAACCACTGCTGAGAGAAATTAGAGAGGATACAAGAAGATGGAAAGATATCCCATGCTCTTGGATTGGAAGAATCAACATAGTGAAAATGTCCATACTACCCAAAGGGATATACAAATTCAATGCAATCCCCATCAAAATTCCAAAGACATTTTTCTCAGAAATGGAAAGAACTATCCAGACATTTATATGGAATAATAAAAGACCACACATAGCCAAAGCAATGCTGAGCAAAAAAATAAAGCTGGAGGCATAACGCTACTTGAGTTTAAGCTATACTATAAAGCTATAATGACCAAAACAGTATGGTACTGGCATAAAAACAGACACACTGATCAATGGAATAGAATAGAGAATCCAGAAATCAACCCACACACTTACTGCCATCTGATCTTTGACAAAGGCACCAAGCCTATTCACTGGGGAAGGGACTGCCTCTTCAGCAAATGGTGCTGGGAAAACTGGATATCCATATGCAGGAGAATGAAACTAGACCCATACCTCTCACCATATACTAAAATCAACTCAAAATGGATTAAGGACTTAAACATACACCCTAAAACAATAAAACTTCTTAAAGAAAACATAGGGGAAACACTTCAGGAAATAGGACTTTGCACAGATTTCATGAATACGACCCCAAAAGCACGGGCAACCAAAGGAAAAATAAACAAATGGGATTATATCAAACTAAAAAGCTTCTGCACAGCAAAAGAAATAATTAACAGAGTTAAAATACAAACAACAGAGTGGGAGAAAATATTTGCAAAGTATACATCTGACAAAGGATTAATATCCAGAATATATAAGGAACTCAAACAACTTTACAAGAAGAAAACAAGCAACCCAATTAAAAAATGGGCAAAAGAGCTAAGTAGGCATTTCTCTAAGGAAGATATACAAATGGCCAACAGACATATGAAAAAATGCTCCACATCACTCAGCGTCCGGGAAATGCAAATCAAAACCACATTGACATACCATCTAACCCCAGTTAGGATGGCTAAAATGCAAAAGACTATGAACAATAAATGCTGGCGAGACTGTGGAGAAAAAGGAACTCTCATACATTGTTGGTGGGACTGCAAAATGGTGCAGCCTCTATGGAAAATGGTATGGAGGTTCCTCAAACAATTGCAGATAGATCTACCATACGACCCAGCCATCCCACTGTTGGTAATATACCCAGAGGAATGGAAATCATCAAGTCGAAGGTATACCTGTTCCCCAATGTTTATTGCAGCACTCTTTACAATAGCCAAGAGTTGGAACCAGCCCAAATGCCCATCATCAGATGAGTGGATACGGAAAATGTGGTACATCTACACAATGGAATACTACTCAGCTATAAAAACGAATGAAATACTGCCATTTGCAACAACATGGATGGACCTTGAGAGAATTATACTAAGTGAAACAAGTCAGGCACAGAAAGAGAAATACCACATGTTCTCACTTATTGGTGGGAGCTAAAAATTAATATATAAATTCACACACACACACACACACACACACACACACACACACAAACCGGTGGGGGGGGAAGAAGATATAGCAACCACAATTATTTGAAGTTGATACGACAAGCAAACAGAAAGGACATTGTTGGGGGGAGGGGAAGAGGGAGAAGGGAGGGAGGTTTTGGTGATGGGGAGCAATAATCAGTCACAATGTATATTGACAAAATAAAATTTTTAAAAAAATAAAATAAAATAAAATAAAAATAAAAAATAAAAAAAATAAAAAAATTAAAATTAAAAAAAAAAAGAAGTTTCTGGGGATATGTGGGCTGCTAGCTCTTGGGCCCTGGAAGGGAATTGTTAGGCATAAGAGGAGCAAGAGAGTTTTCATATCACAACATTTAGGGTGTCCAAACAATTTTCAGTCTTAAGGGGTGTTCCTTGGAACTCTGGACTCTCCAGGCGGCGTTTCCTGGTCCTTGGTCCTCTGGCGGTGCAGGTTTTACGTGCGAGGCATGGATCTAAGTGGAGATCCCACCTATCTTCATAGCCATTGGGATTGTTAAGAGCACCAGGTAAGGTCCTTTCCAGCGGGGTTCCAGGGTCTGGAAGCGATGTCGTCTCACATAGACCGTGTCCCCGACCTGGAACTGGTGAGAAACTTCGGGTGTCCCAGGTTCATAGGCGGCCGCTACCTGCGTCCAGACTTCCTTCTGCACCGCTTGCAGTCCTTTCAACCTGGCATATAAGTCACTGTTACTGTGGCAAGTGGGTTCAAAAGCATCCCCCGGTAAAGTCAAGGGGGCAGGGGTACCATAGAGAATTTCAAAGGGAGTCAGGTTGAACCGGGAGGGGGTGTTCCTAGCTCTAAACAGGGCCGAGGGAAGGAGCACTACCCAGTCTACGCCAGTCTCCATGGTTAATTTAGTCAGGGTCTCTTTTAGTCAGAGTCCTGTTCATCCTTTCTACCTGTCCTGAACTCTGGGGTCTGTAGATACAATGTAATTTCCAATCGACCCCTAGGTATCTGGCCACTCCCTGGCTTACCTTGGCAACAAAGGCAGACCCGTTGTTGGACCCAATTACCTTGGGTACCCCGAAGCGTGGGATGATTTCTTCCAGGATTTTCTTGACCACAATGGTGGCTGTTTCCTGCTTTGTTGGGAATGCTTCTACCCATCCAGAGAAGGTGTCTATAAAAACTAGGAGATACTTATAACCATATCTGCCTGGCTTGGTCTCTGTAAAATCTACTTCCCAATACATCCCTGGTCTGCCTCCCCTGAGTCTCTTGCCAGTTCCTGCTGTATTTTTGCAGACATTTACCTTTTGACAAGGTACACAGCTTTTAACTATCTGCTCTGCTAATTGTTTTAGCCCTATGATATGATATTTTGTCCTTAGGGCAGTCTGGACCAATTTGTTTATTCCCAGATGAGTCCATTGGTTCACTTGTTTGATCATAGTGTGGGCTTGTTCTTGCGGCAAGATAGGCTTGCCTGATGCTGCATGCCAGCACCCATTTTCCTGATGATAGTAGTTAATAGAGTCCCTTGAGATCACTGCTATGTCCTCAGCGGAGTATTTAAACTTGGGCTTTTCTAGCTTAGGGACGTTAACTAACAGAATAGACGTGGACCCGTGGGCTGCCGCCCTTGCCTCAGAATCGGCCAAGTTGTTTCCCCTGGCGATGGGGGAATCCCCTTTCTGGTGGCCCGGGCAGCGTATAATACTCACTTTTAGCAGTAGGTGAAGGGCCTCTAGCAGGGCTACGATCTCTGCCTTGTTTGTGATTTCTTTTCCTCCAGAGGTTAGCAGGCCCCGCTGTTGATAGATGGCACCATGTACATGGGCAGTGGCAAAGGCATACCTGCTGTCTGTATAGATGTTGATTCTTTTGCCCTCTCCTAGTTCAAGGGCTTTTGAGAGGGCAATGAGTTCTGCCTTCTGGGCAGACGTTCCTGCAGGTAAGGCCTTTGCCCATATCAGGTTCTGGCCATCTACTATAGCGGCTCCTGCTTTTCATACCCCTTCCTCCAGGAAACTGCTGCCGTCAGTGAACCAGGTGGCTTCGGCGTCCGTCAGAGGCTGATCTGACAAGTCTTTCCACCATCCATGCACCTCAGCAAGCACTTGTTGGCAGTCATGGGTAGGAGGGTCAAGGTCCAGGTCTGGGAGCAGCGTGGCTAGATTTAAGCTCACCGGGGGAACGAAAGTAATCTGGTCTGAATTCAGTAACAGAGTCTGATAGTGAGTCATGCGAGCATTTGTGAGCCAGTGGTCAGGGGGCTGGCGGACAATACTCTCTAAGGCATGAGGTGCCGAGATTACCAAACTCTGTCCCACAGTTAACTTGTCAGCATCTTTTACCAGAACTGCTACTGCCGCTATGATCCTTAGACAAGCTGGCCACCCCGAGGCTACTGGGTCTAGTTTTTTTGACAGATATGCTACAGGCCTTTTCCAGGGCCCCAGTTTTTGAGTTAGGACCCCCTTTGCAACCCCCTTATTTTCTGCCACATACAGGTGGAAGGGCTTGGTTACGTCGGGGAGCCCCAGAGCTGGTGCGAACATTAACGCCATCTTGATGTTGTTAATAGCCTGTTGTTTTTCCTTTCCCCACTTGAAGGGCTGACTGTTGTTAGTGAGGGGATATAACGGGGCTGCCATCTCTGCAAAACCAGGTATCCACAGGCGGCAGAACCCGGCAGTACCTAAAATTTCTCTGACTTGTCTTGGGTTAGCGGGTGGCAGAATGTGAAACACTGTCTCTTTTCTGGCCTCAGACAACCACCTCTTCCCATCTTTAAGAAGTTACCCCATGTAACTGCCCTGTCGCTTGCAGATCTGAGCCTTTTTGGCGGAGGCTCGATAGACCAGTTCTCCCAGTTCTGTGAGGAGATGCTTTGTTCCTTCCAGGCACAGTTCTTCATTGGCTGCCACCAGGAGGAGGTCATCTACATACTGTAACAGAGTTACCTGGGGGTTAGAGGCCCGGAACATAGCCAAGTCTTGGTGGAGGGCCTCATCAAAGATGGTGGGTGAATTTTGGGACCCTTGAGGCAGGCAGGTCCACGTGAGTTGCCCTGCTAGGCCAGTCTCTGGATCTTTCCACTCGAAGGCAAAGTAACCTTGACTTTTACAGTCAGCAGCAAACATAAAAATGCATCTTTGAGATCCAGTATCAAATACCAGGTCTTGTCTGGAAGTAAAGAACTCAAAAGATTATAGGGATTAGGGACGGTGGCATGGAGGTTGGCCACACATTTGTTTACCTCTCGGAGATCTTGGACCAGTCGGTAGTCATTAGTCCCAGGTTTTCGGAGGGGTAGCAAAGGCGTGTTCCAGGCCGATTGGCACTTCCATAGGATCCCCAGCTGGAGCAAACGGGCAATGTGGGGTCGGATGCCTTTGTGTGCCTCTCAGGACATTGGGTATTGTCAGACAGCTATAGGACTGACCTGAGCCTTCAGCTCTACGTGGACGGGGGGCCAGTTTTTAGCCTTCCCTATCCCTGCAGTTTCTGCCCATGCCTGAGGGTAGTTTTCTAACCACCAGTCCATCTGCCTGCTCTCCCGCCCTTGTTTTTCAAACAACAGGTATTCATCTTCCAACCTGAGTTAGTACCTGGAGAGGCTTTCCTTGTCGATCTAACACCCGAGGTCCCTCGGGGTCAAAATGAATTTGAGCACCCACTTTGGTGAGGAGGTCTCTTCCCAGTAGTAGTGCCCTTCCCAGAGGGCAAGGGCACTCAGGAATGACAATGAACGAGTGGGATACCCGGCCCACGTCTATGTCCACCGTTCTTTGGGTAGTCCATGAGTACTGTCTGTTCCCTGTAGCCCCTTGTACCCACGACTTCGTTTTGAGAAGGGGTCCATTTGCTTGTTGTAACACTGAGTGTTCGGCTCCAGTATCTACCATGAACCACGCAGGCTTCCCCTCCACTTTTAGGGTTACCCTGGGTTCGGGGATGGTGTCCGAACCCCATCCCCTCTAATCACTGTCCTCCTGCAGGGCCAGGACTTTGGGGGCCTGAGGATTTTTCTTTTTCTTGGTGCATTCTTGAGCCCAATGTCCTTTTTCCTTGCAGTACGCACACTGATCCTTTGCTAGGTGTCCCTTCCTGTTGCTTGGTACTGTCTTATTAGTTTCCCTGACTACAGTGGCCGGAATTTTGTGAAAATTTCTTTCTTGGTGCTTTTCTCTCTATATTTCTTTAGCTTCCTGCTCTTTCTGCTTTCTCTCTTCTTTTTCCTCTTCTGTCTCTCTATTATGATAAACCTTTTCAGCCACCTGCACTAATTCCCTCAACGGCTTATCTTGTAACCCCCTCAAGCTTCTGCAGTTTCTTCCTGATGTTTCTACTAGACTGGTCAATAAAAGCAACTGTCACCGTAGCCTTGTGCTCCTCACTACTAGGATCCTACGGGGTAAACTGACGGAATGCCTCCATGAGTCTCTCCAAAAATGCTGATGGAGACTCATTGGGCCCCTGGATCACCTCTCTTACCTTAGTCAAATTGGTGGGGAGTTTTGCTGCCCCTTGGAGACCTGCCATTAGAGCCTGGCGATAGACCTTCAGGTGCTCCCTACCTTCTGCCAAGTTAAAATCCCATTTAGGTCTAGTCAATGGGAACCTTGCATCTATGACATCAGGGAGGAGGGCAGGTCACCCATTGGCTCCTGGAATGTTCTTTCGAGCCTCCAGGAGGATCCGTTGTTTCTCCTCGGTGGTGAACAGAACCTGGAGGAGCTGCTGGCAGTCATCCCAGGTGGGCTGATGAGTAAAGAGAAGGGATTCTACAAGGTTAGTGAGACCCTGGGGGTTTTCAGAGAAAGGGGGATTCTGAGATTTCCAGTTGTAAAGATCAGAAGAGGAGAAAGGCCAGTACTGAAAGGGCTGGTTGCCCTCTTCATCAGGAGGGCCATAAGCCCACAGGGGGAAGATAGGTATCACCTCCGGAGAAGCTGCCCACCTACTGCACATCCCCTGTGCAAGACCTTCTTGTGCTCTTTGTGGATCCTCTGGTGGGGCCAAAGGCTCTGACGGTGCTGAAGGATGGGCTGCCTGTGGGCGAAGGGAAGGAGGATAGGGAGGAGAAGGAGCATCAGAAAGAAGCCAGTCCGGGTCAGTGGACGGCAGGACCTCCGGTTTCTTTTCCATTTCTCGGAGGGCAAATACAGCCGATGGACCTGTTAGGGGAACAAAGGGACGGACCCACGGAGGAGGATCCGTGACTAGATCTTCCCAGACTATGATATAAGGTATCTGGTCTGGGTGACTTTTAGAACTAAAAATCTTTCTTTTTACCGCCGTGATCAGCAGTGGAAAGAAGGAACTTTCAGCAGGCCACCTGAGTTGGAAAGCCGGCCACTCCGAGGAACAAAGTGCTGCCCATTTATTCCTTCTGACTTTCACAGACAAATTATTAGCTTTGTCCTTTATGTCAGTCCAGTATTTCAGAGTCAGACTTAAAGGGGTTGAGACAGTCTGCCCCATGTCGCCCCAGACAATTGTCAGTCCCCACACACACGCAACCAGACGGACAAACACCAAAACACTGACGTGCGCCTGCCACGGGCACCACAACCAGATTATCAGAGAACTCAGGAGGGGTCTTCTTCCTAGAGATCTCCTGTGGAGCCGAACTTGCTCGTCTCCCACAGAGGAATCTGGAGCGTCCTCCAGGATTCCTGTGGCCACGATGTGCCGGTACGTCTACCTGCCGCTATGACCACTACAGACCAATGGCTCCATCCCAGAGCCACCGAGAAGCCAAAACCAGACTGATAACTCCCTCCTGGAGCCCCCGAAAAGCTAAAACCAGATTACGGTAGACAACAAAGATGCAAAGACAGACACAGCAGACAGACAGACAACTGCAGTTCCTGCTCGAGCAATCCTCCAGTCTCTAGTCTCTGGTCCCAGAGAGAGCTGCTTCCCGGCCAGTGCACCAAAAATGTAAGATCTGTGCACTGTGCACAAACCCCACATGTCGGGATGGCTCACCTCACAAAGACCATGAGACAGAGACCGATGCAATCAAGCAAGAGGAGTTTATTTCCAGCATGCTGGGGTCACTCACCATTCAAGACAAAAGTGACCCCAAGCATTTAACACAAGAGTTTTTTATACAGTTTTTTAGACAGACTTTCACAATAGGATGAGTTGTTCACTGTTTACAGGTTATCAGAGGTGACCTTTGGATTTATTGGTGGGCTTTAGTGGGCTGGCACACTGATAAGGAACAGTGCACTTCCCAATCGTTTATCTTCCAGGTGGCTTTTAGATAAGGAACTGGTTAGTCAGTTCCTGGAACCGGGTGGTGTCTTACTCCCTTCCTGGAATTTAATGTGTCTGGGCTTGCCTTACTTAAAATGGTGTTAGTTATGTTTTCCCATCTTTAGCAAGCATTAAATACAGAAGCAAATTAAGCATGTTAAGGTTATATTTTTTTCTACAGTTCCTCATTTCTGACACCTCATCATCCACATGGCCTTTACTGTCCACATTTCTATCAGCATTCTACTCACACCACATAAGTCTCTAAGACATTCCAAATTTTCCTTCATCTTTTTCTCTTCTTCTAAGTCCTCCAAACTCCTCCAACCTTTGACCATTACCCAGTTCCAAAGCTTCATCCATATTTTCAGGTATTTAAACACACATTGTTGGCCCCACTCTGAGTTTCTGATTCAGGGATCTTGGATATGGCCTGAGAATTTGCATTTCTAAGAAGTTCTCAGGAGATGCTGATACTGCTAGTCCAGAGACTACACTTTGGGAACAAATGCTCTAATCAATGTTTGGGCCCAGTTTCAGTAGCACCTTCTGGCCTTCCGGCAACCTGGGCCATCCACGAGGTTTCCTTCTTTTTTTTTCTTTTTTTGTGACCGGTAAGGGGATCGGAACCCTTGGCTTGGTGTCGCCCGCACCGCACTCAGCCAGTGAGCGCACCAGCCATCCCTATATAGGACCCAAACCTGCGGCCTCGGCGCTCTCAGAGCCGCTGTGCTCCCAGCGCCACACTCTCCCGAGTGAGCCACAGATTCGGCCCCACGAGGTTTCCTTCTAAACCATGCTCTAGAACACTACTGTCCAATACACATATAACATGATCCACATGTGTAATTTAAATGTTCTAGTAGCTACATTAAAAAAAAGTAAAAAAGAAATTGGTGAAAGTAATTTTAATACTATGTTTTGTATAATGCAATATATTATTTCAACATGTAATTAGTTATTAATGAGATATCTTACATTATTTTTCACACAGCCATCTCAAGTCAGACTAGCCATATTTCAAGTGCTAAGTAGCCACACATGGCTAGTGTGGGGAAAATATAGGAAAATGGTCAGGGCCCCTCAGATGTTCAGAATCTTGCCAAGCCTTTGGTGTAAATATGCACGTGCACCCAGGTGTTCCTTGGTTATTGTCTAACGTAATTGTGCATGTGTACCCAGGTGTCCTGGGTTATGGACTTAAGTATAAAGGATGAGTGGCTCTGATCCCTGGCACCTCCGCCCCCGGGATTCCCCCATGGGGGCCATGAGGAGGCCACTACTGCTGCTGAAGGCTGTTGTTGCAAGCTTTGCTACTAGGGCCCCTGGGACCCTCCAAGAGGCTGCCACCACCGCCAGACATGTAAGATGCTGGACCTGTAAGCTGCTGCTGCCGTTGCTGAGGACGGAGCTCGTGTCATCTACCGATGGCTCCCGGGATCTTTCTCAATTATCTAGCGTGGACCCGCATGCGAGGGGTCTGGTGACCCAGTCTGTACAATGGGTTTGAAGGGTCTGAGCCCTAGCCCTGACAATACAAATGAAAACTTAGTATAACTAAAATAATGAAACATTTTGGCTTTATGATTTGCCTTACTCAACAACTGGCACAGTCGTGTAGCTTTACAGCTAGTGACTAATGTAGGGGACAGCCCAGCTTTAACTAAAGGCTTGACTTCCATCTCTCTCTTTACAAAAACTGTCTTAAGCTTGACATTTTAATTATTTGGACTGCAATAAAAGAATTTAAAATAAGATTACCAAATGGTGGGAAGTAATCTCTTTCAAATGAAGATAAAGTGAGCCAAAACAAAAAGAGGTAAAACAGAAATTTGATTGTTATTTATTTTGAAAAAAAATTGCCGGTATTTCAGTTTATTTAAAACAACCTTTTTTTTTTTTTTTTTTAAACTTATGCAAAGTCTGTCAAATACATCTGTAAGAGAATGTTGGATGTTACTTTTGGGGTGACGAACTTTGGAATGAAATCAGGGTTAATGAAATTCCTTTGGGCTTCTAAACACAGAAAACTTAAAGAGTGAAGAATGGATTCTTCTTTCTTCATCCTTTTCTTTCTCTTCTTCTCAACTATGGGAAAAATGAAAAAAAATTTGTAAGTAGTCACATTCTAAAAGGTGTAGTCTCCTAGTTAGTACAGGAGACTGAATTCCGTGGCCGAGTAATGAAGGCCCAACAAGCACATGGTTCAGCCACCTTAGCTGCTGCTTCTGGTAACCGTTTTCTAAAAAAATATTGGTCCCAGGTACTAGGTCTGATACATTTGCCACTTGTCAGCAGTCTTATGGCTAGAGGACAAAAGCCCTCACAAAAACAATTGAGTAACCGTGAAGTATATTTCAGAAGACATTGCATTTTATATTACTAGGTACATGAATATTCTAGTGACGTTCTAATTAAGTTAAACTGAATTTTTAAACTAATCTTAAACTTTTAAAAATTAACTTACTGGGAGAATGTTTAAAAATCTGTCAATAACAGGCGAGTGCCTGGAGTGGCTGAGTGATACTCAAAGCTATATGCAGATACCTGGATGCCCCACTCCTGCCCTCTGCTGGGTCCTGGTCCTGTTCAGGTCCTTCTTCTGGGTTTTCGCTCTCTTTTTCTTCCTCTGCTTCTTGCTCTTCCTCACCTCCAGCAACTCGGGCCTCTTCATCACAGTATTCAAACTCATATTCAGTTGCTTTTTTGGTGAAGAATAATACAGATTTTGGGACCAGACATTCACAAGAAAACACAGCCCAGTTCATAACCAGCAGCGACACCCAATACTCTACCCTCAGGAGAAGCAGAATAGAAGCAACTAAGAAAAAGAATAGCTAAAGTAGTCCCTCACATTTCTGCTTCTGGGTCATTTGCACAATGACATTATTTCCCCTTTTCCAGTAAATCTCCCACCCAGTGCTACTGATCATTTCAGGTCCTTTGGAGAAGGGACCAGAATGATTGTGTCTGACGGCAGTCTATATGTTTTGGTCAGAACTTTGTTGGGAAAATACTTATCTCAAAGACAAATTCTACAGTGAAGCTCATTGGTTCCTCAACCCCCTGAATATTCTATTTTTACTAAGTGCTCCTGTATCGGTTCATCATTTTGGGGGATCAGCTTTCTAAAATTCTTTACATTTTTAAAAGCCACGAGCCAAAACTGAGGTATGCCATTCCCTTGTCCTTTTCCTTCCAGCTTCCCTTGCGGTTCCTCCCAAGCTCGCTCCTGAGCAGCCACCGCCCACTGACATTCATCTGTGGCCTCATAAACTGCACTGATAATCTCAGGTCTCTTAGTAAACACATGTTGGGAGAGGGCAGCATATGTTTCCTCAAAACTGTACAGATCGTTAAAGAACTGGGCTTCTACTCATTCGGCCTCAAGTTTGAGGAGGGCCCGCCCCACCGCTTCTCCGCCCGCGGCCCGCGCCGAGCAGGGCCCGTGAGCGCCGGACGCTGCAGGAGACCGAGGAGGCGGCCTCCTGGCCCCAGCCCCACCTGGGCTGCACGGGTCCCTGCCTCTGGCCCCTGCCAGTCGGCCAGTGCCTCTCCCGCCGCCCCTCGCCCGCTGCTCACCCTCGAAGCCCTCGACGTCTTCTGCAGTCTCCCTGGCGGGCTGGATCGTCGACACACTAGGCCCTAGGAAGGATGCAATCACCTGGCTCCCGCCCTCCTGGGAGGCAGCCCTCAACCCAGGCCGCTCGGGCCCCGGGGGCATAGGCGGCTCGGCCACGGCAGCACGGGCCCGAGGACGGCGCCTGAAGTTCATGTGGCCTCTGCGGGGCCGGACCAGGATGTAGTCGTTGTAGTAGATGCGGTGGAGAAGGGATCGGACCAGGTCCAGGAACAGCAACCGAAAGCCCACCATGGGGAAATGGTGGGTGTCCACGACCAAATTCGATCTTTCAGCCTGGTCCTCCTCTGGCCCTGGCCCGAAGTCCGAGTCCTCGGTGATCTCGCTGGAGCTCCCGCCTTCCAGGATTCTAACCAGGGCCCCGGCCTGCTCATCCTCCTCCTCACTGAGCCCTCCCATGGCCCCCTCGACTCTGGCCACCCCAGTCTCTCTAGCTGGGGTAGCCGCAGGTGCCGTGGCACCCCCATCCAGGCCCAAATCGTGGCCCACTCCCTCACCAGCTCTGGCTGCCCCAGCCCACGCTCCTTCCAGGTTCATTGGGCTCTCTGGGCCCCCCTGGATTGGGTCTCCATCCCCTGTGGCAGACATGACACCAGGCAGTACCTCAACCTGGGCAGTCAAGATGGTGGCCACTGAGGTGGCTGCGGCCGAGGAGAGGCCGTTGGTACTGGGGCCTGAGGTGAGGCGGAGTAGGCCACAGAGAAGCCCACCACTGAGGGGACAAGCGTCTATGGCAGTGCCTGAGGAGGCCCCACGATGGGAAGGACAGGGAGAGGATCCCAGGAGTGTCCCACCAGGGCTGCCTCTGAGACAGCTTGACAAGGTGGGAAAGATTCTGTCAGGCAGGTGACGGTGGGCGGGGCCAGGAAGCATCAAGAAAGGGCCTGTCCACTCATAGTGAGCTCTAAGCTCATTTGCTGAAAAGTGAAGATTGACACATCCTGTGTCCAATGAAAGATCGAAGGCCTTAGGTTCTAGGACTACTAGAATCGCCTGTTTTTTCTTTGAGGCCTTAGTGATCAAGGCTACCCTTAGGTCCACACCAGTCCTGCCCTTTTAATTTTATGATTATTGGCAAAAGTATAGTGGCCCAATGTGGAGGTACCCTGGGGTGGGGAAACTTCTGTAAAGGGCAGAGAGTAAACATTTTATGTTCTGTGGGGCCCAGAGGCAAAACTAAGTCTATTATGTAAGTACTTATGAAACAAAAGAGAAAACAAATTCCCGCAAACATTTTATTGTTGAAACTATTATAATAATTGCTTTTTAATGAGAAGAATGGAACTCTTTGGGGAGTATTGCCTAACTGGGGTTCAGTGTTAGTGCAATCTATCATCAAAATTGATTGTAAATGTTCATCTGTTGATCTGTAATGAGGTTTTACATAGTTCATTTTTGAAAATATCTTTTTTACACAGATAGATATTAGCAAATACTGGTATCACATAAGAGATAGATATTTCCAAATACCAATATCAATTCACAAGCATATGATTTTAATTGAGCATATTCATCTCTTGGAAGGCATTTATAGAATTCTATTAGATTCTTCTTTTGGTATTTGCCTTTTAGCATGTCATTACATTGCAAATTAATCACCTACAATTGAAGTTTAGGTGGAAGTTCCTCAAATGAAAATTTCCTGTGTACTTGATAGAGGTCTGAGAAAAAAACTACTGAAACTTTAGTGTGAGCTTGGATAATATATCTACTGCACATTTGTGTGGGAATGGTGATCTCACTCCTTGTTTTAACTTTTTAAAAAATTTATTGAAACAATTGATTGTACCTATCCGTGGAGTACAGCGTCAAATATCCATACCTTTGTGCAATATGTGATGTTCAAATGAGGATAATTAGTATATTCAACATTGCACAATGTTATCACTTTTTGTGGCCCTTTACCAATTTCTTGCTAACCCACCTCCCCCTCCCCCTTTCCCACCTCTGGTAACCTCAGTTCTTTTCTCTCCTTTTGAAAGTTCTACACATTATTGTAATTGTTGTTTGTTTCTTTCTTTCTTTTTCTTTCTTTCTTTTTAGCTCCCACTTATGAGTGAGGACATACAGTATTTCTCTTTCTGTGCCTGGCTTATTTCTCTTAACATAATTTTCTCCAACTTTGTCTATGTTGTTGTGAATGGCAGAATTTCATTATTTTTTTATGGCAAAGTAGTATCCCATTGTGTATATATACCACATTTTCCTTATCCAGTCATCTGTTGATGGACATTTAGGTTGGCTCCAACTCTTGGCTGTTGTAAATAGAGCTGTGGTGAACATGGGAGTGCAGGTATCCCTTCAACATGATGATTTGCATTCTTTTGGGTATATATCCAATAGTGGGATTAGTGAATCATATGACAGTTCTATCTGTAGTTGTTTGAGGAACCTCCATACTGGCAATCCTTATGTTATATATATTTTACCACAATAAAATATAAATTAAAAAGAAAAAGCAATTCTCCCCTGTAGTTGTTCCTGCAGACTACTCATAGAGACTAATTCTTCTGTCACTTTGAATAGCATGGACTCCTCGAATAAACAACAACCTAGCAATGTCAATAACATCTGTCAACTCATGAAACTGCAGGGCAAACATTCCAGACCTTAGTCATTTAATCATTCACTGGGTGTATATTGAGCATCTGCTATATGCTAGGAGTTGTGCTAGTGGGTAGAGACTCACAGATGCCTAAGACCGCTGGCTTACCCTAGTTCATGGTCTAGAAGGAGAGACAGACACTTGGACAATGATGATGCAAGATGTGAAACGCTAAAACGGGGATGAGTACAACGTGCTACGGGAGCACAGGAGAGAGAATTATGAACTAGAAGGAGGGGAGGAGGGAAGTGGGTTGGTGCCTGGGAAGGTGCTCATAAGGAGGCATTTCAACCAGGTTCTGAATGATTACTAGGAGTTTAACTGGCAGTGAAGGACGGTGAGGAGGGAGGTCACTACAGGCAAAGGAAACAGCATGAACGGTGGCAGACGTGTGTGTGTGTGTGTGTGTGATGATTAATTTTTTGTGTAAGCTTGACTGATCATGAAATACTCAGATATCTGGTTCAGCTTTATACATTATTTCCAGGTGTGTCTGTGAGGGTATTTCCAGAAGAGATTAACAATTACATTGGTAGGCTGAATAAAGTGGGTTGCACTCCTTACTGTGGGTAGGCATCATTCAATCCATCAAGAACCTGAGTAGACCAAGAAGTCTATGGTACAGTCTTCATAACCATGGTCATCTGCCTGAGCCTACCTGGGGATGCAGACTCAACCAAGAGGTCACACTCTCCATCTCTGCTATGTAGTTGGTGCCTGTCCTTCATCCACCCATGACATCTGATCTTCCCCAAACCAAGAAGTTGGCACCACCCAGGATTTCACATTTCCTTAGGGAAAGTTTCTCTTTTTCCCCACCCCACTCCCTCTGTCAGTCAACAAAAGTGGCCAAGTCTTTTCCCTTTGCAGACCCATCATTAGGGACAGGGTGGGACAGGGGGAGGGACCCAAGACCACACAAACTGATTCGATTACCATTTAATGTCAGGGATGGCAGGGAACACCCCAGTAAGAACAGTCCAAAGCTCTCCTTTACAGCCTGGCTCAAACTCACCACCTCCGGGCAGGCTTCTTTTCTCTGTCTGCTCCCCCTGCCCCAGGCCATCTGGAATTACAGTGATGTGTGTGGATATGGTTCAGCTCTCCTACGAAAGCACAGGCCCTTTAGGGGGACCGTCCAGGCCTTCCTCAAGTTTGTAACACCCATGATGCCTGTCACAGGGCTCTCTGCACAAGGTAGGTGTTTGATAAATGTTTATCGAATGAATCAAAGGGCTCTGGAATCATTGTCATCGTTAATGGTGTGACTCTTCTACCTGCCTAGGGCTTGACTGTCTACAAAGGGCCTTCCTCTCCCCTCTTCCTTTCTCTCTTTGGATCCTCATGATGGCCTCCCGTGAGGTTTCTGCTCTTGTGGCTTAGTGTGATCCTGCTGTGCTGCTGGGGACAATGAGGGATTTCACCCTTCAGGTGAGACTGTGCCCCCGCCCCCACATACAGGGAGTGACTTGGCCCCTTGCTGGCCTCCTAGTCCACGTGCCACAGCTAGACTGGGCTGTGGGTGCTCACCGAGGACAAACAGCCACGCAGGAGAGCCATCTCCCTACAGGTGGGGGAAAGGGCCCAGGGTCGCCAAGCTCAGCACCCTCTGCTTCTCGTGTTAGCCACAGGAGGAGGCAGGGGATGGTTGGGAGTTGACCTTGCCTCCCATGTCCCAAGGGGTTCACTGACAGACTCTGTGACCTGGAGCTCAGCCTCTGGGAGTGGAGCTGCACGTCAGGGTTCCATCCTTCCCGTTGAGCAGGAACCACATCCTCGCCAGGCCCTGGTCCTGGGTGAGTTTGCAGCACCAAAGGGCCATTCTCACTCACAGGCTTGCCGGGCTTGTAACACTAATGCCTATCCTTGCAGGCTCAGTTGTCCTCCCTACGTTGACGTTTGTTCATCATTCTTGGTGACTTTAACATCCACAGGGATGACCCATCCCACACACTGGAATTCCACATCCATGACCTCCTCACCTGATTTTTTCTACAACCTTACACCAGATACTCACCCCCACAGTCCTACACTAGCTTTTTGCATCAACAGAAATGGCATCAGTTAGGACATTTCTACTCCACTGCTACAATTTCTCATTCCCATCAGATTACCTCTCCAAGCCACTGACCTCACCACTTTTTTACTCTTTGTCTGCCCACTGTTTTCTCCATTTGCCTCCTTACCCAGTTTAGATTCCATCCACTATGTATTGTTACAGTCACTCCATGGTCAGCAAAATAATGGCCTCCCCAAAGATGTTTACATCCTAATCCCCTGCGAATATATGTTGTGTCACATGGCAAAGGGAAATTAAGGTTGCAGATGGAATTAGTGTTGCTAATCAGCTGGCCTTAGGAGAGGGAGATTATCCTAGATTATCCAGATAGGCCCGATACAATCACTAGGGTGCTTAAAAGTGGGAGAGGGAATCAGAAGAGAGAACCACAGAGATGGCAGCATGAGAAAGACTTGGCCTGATGTTGCTGGCTTTGACGATGAAGGAGGGGGACTATGAGTCAAGAATGTGGGTGGCCTCTAGAAGCTGCGAAAGTCAAGGAAACAGCTATCCCAGAGCCTCCAGAAAGAAATGCAGTCCTGTTGACACCTTGATTTTAGCCCAGTCAGACCCATTTTGGACTTCTGACCTCCAGAACTGTAGTATAATAAATTTGTGTTGTTTTAAGCCACTAAATTTGTGGTAATTTGTTGTAGCAGCAATAGGAAACCAACACTGTTAAAGTCACACCACTTTCTTTCACCTCTTAGCTGTCTATCATATCCACTAGGCAAAAACCCAACCCCAGTTGAACTGCACAGTATTCCTTTTCCTTGTCTCTAACTGAAACAGCTGAACATATTGAAAACTGACTGAGTGGGCTCACCACAGTTTTGTGCCAGGCACACTTAAGACTGCCTGGCAATATCGCTACACTTTCTTTCCACCCCAAGTCTTCAACAATTTCACCATTGAACACCCAACCCTCTCTGTTTCTTTTCTTCTTCATTTCCAATGACTTGTCATCTCCCTTCCCTTAGCTACTTCCTCCCAGGGCCATGCCAAGGATCCCAGACCTTTCTTAATGAAAATCTACATCACTTCCCAAATCTCAATTTCAAGCATTTCACTCTGACCACCACCTCTTATTTTTCCAATTCGGACCCCTTGATCTTATTATGGCCATGGGTCACTTTTCTACTTTCATCTTTCTTAATCCTTCAGCAGCAGCCTTCCACATGAGCCTTCTTGATACAGTCACCTGTCAGGATTTCTGCGGCACTACCGTGTCCTGGTTTTTCTCCTTTTTGGCCACTCTCTACCTGATTCTCTCAAATTGGAGTTTCTCTGGGCTCTTTCCTAGGACCTCACCTTTCTGTATTTCCTTTTTCTCAGTGATCTGATCCTTTTTGCATGGCCTTAAAAATAACCAAGTAGTGATACTTTCCAAATTGCTATCTCTGTCTCAATCCCATTCTCTGAATTTATAACAAGTTTTACTTGGCATCTCTACTCGAATATGTCACAGATCTCTTCAACTTGAAGTAGCTTTAATGTAATTCCTGATTTGCTCCTCCTCCCCACTTCTTCTTGCCTTCTCCATCCCGGGAAATAGCACTTCTGCCCAGCCACTCACTCTAATCAGAAACCTGGTAGCCTTCTTTAATTCTTTCCTGCATTCATTCCATTTGTCAACTTACCTCCTAAATATCTCTCAAATCTATTTCTCACTTTTTCAGCTACTACCATCCAAATACAAATCGTTAAAATCTCTGACTTGTGTATTCAATAGCCCCCTAACTGGTCTTTCCCCCTCCAATAGATTCTCTGCACAACCACCAGAGTGATTTTCTTAAAATATAATTCAGATTCTTTCATTCTTTCTGCTTAAAAATTTCACTGGCTTCTCGTGAATCAAGTAAGATACGAACCCCATATTCTACCCTAAAAGACCCTGTGTGATCTAGTCTCTGCCTGTCACTGGTCTCACAGTTTCTAGAACACATGAATTTTTGTCTTGCACATGCAGTTCCATCTGCTGGAACAATCCCCTTACTCCTTACTCCCATGTAAGATTGTGCAGACTGTTTTCTACACAAAGTTAGCCAGTTGAGGTCTAGGGTGGGCTGAAATCTAGTCCAAAGTCTGCTTGCCAAGCTGTGCTCCTTGGTGTGGGTTTTGTTTGTTTTGTTTTTTAAAGTAAGATCTCATTTATTCTTTGTCAACATTATTTCTCATGTTTAGAAAATCTAGCTCTTATATCTACACCTATCTGTGTTTCAAGGCCCACCTGAAGTGTACCCCGCCTTTTAAAGCCTTCTTTTTCTTAGGACCACACTGATACCCTCTTCCTGTAATCACATTGTATTTACTACTATGTACTACAAAATTAGCACTTCATTAATTATCCTATTTTCTGATTGTACTATGAAATTTTAGAACTTAAGTTTGAAAACAGATAGCTAAAAGATGTTTTTTAAAAAATCACCTGTAATTCTACTGCCCAGGATAATCACTACTATTATCAGCCTGGTTGATGTATATTCTGCTAAATCTTTTTCCAGGCATATAAATAAATCTATTTAAATAGAAATGTATCTATTTAGATAACTGCACAGGATTTTGCTTAATAAAATCAGGATGTTCTAATGGTTTTACATCATAAACCTCTTTCCATGTCATTAAATGCTCTTTGGCTATCTAGTACCACAGCTCTACCATTCCATAACTAATTACATATTATCTGACATTTTGGTAGTTTCCAGTTATTGCTACAATAAATAATTTATAGTTGACATCACTAAATTATCTTCCTAAGATGAATACCTAAAATCACATTGATATTGTCAAATTACCTTTCAAATATGTCACAACTACATATTTACATTTCACTTATGTCAACACATTGAGTATTCTCATTGTTTATTTTTACCATCTCATAGCAAAAATAGTATCTTGTTTCAATTGTCATTTATTTGATCACTAATACAGGTGAACAGTCTCTATTATGCTTATTAATGACAAATCTCTCTCATTATTTGATTCTGTTTAATTTCTTAGTTGGATATTGAAGCATTTAGATACCAAATTCAGAAAGCCAAGGATACTGTACTGTTCTTTCTTTTTTTTAAATTTTATTTTGTCGATATACAATGTGGTTGATTATGGTGGCCCATCACCAAAACCTCCCTCCCTCCTCCCTCTCCTCCTTCCCACCCAACAATGTCCTTTCTGTTTGCTTGTCGTATCAACTTCAAGGAACTGTAGTTGTTATGTGTTCTTCCCCCCCCCCCCGGTTTGTGTGTGTGTGTGTGTGTGTGAATTTATTTATTTATTTTTAGCTCCCACCAATAAGTGAGAACATGTGGTATTTCTCTTTCTGTGCCTGAATTGTTTCACTTACTATAATTCTCTCAAGGTCCATCCATGTTGTTGCAAATGGCAGTATTTCATTCGTTTTTAAAGCTGAGTAGTATTCCATTGTGTAGATATACCACATTTTCCGTATCCACTCATCCAACGATGTACATTTGGGCTGGTTCCAACTCTTGGCTATTGTAAAGAGTGCTGCGATGAACATTGGGGAACAGGTATACCTTCGACTTGATGATTTCCATTCCTCTGGGTATATTCCCAGCAGTGGGATAGCTGGGTCATGTGGTAGATCTATCTGCTGTTGTTTGAGGAACGTCCATACCATTTTCCATAGAGGCGGTACCATGTTACAGTCCCACCAACAATGTATGAGAGTTCCTTTTTCTCTGCAACCTCGCCAGCATTTATTGTTCAGAGTCTTTTGGATTTTAGTCATCCTAACTGGGGGGAGATGTTATCTCAGTGTAGTTTTGATTTGCATTTCCCGGAGGCTGAGTGATGTTGAGCATTTTTTCATATGTCTGTTGGCCATTTGTATATCTTCCTTAGAGAAATGCCTACTTAGCTCTTTTGCCCATTTTTTAATTGGGTTGCCTGTTTTTTTCTTGTAAAGTTGTTTGAGTTCCTTGTATATTTTGGATATTAATCCTTTGTCAGATGTATATTTTGCAAATATTTTCTCCCACTCTGTTGGTTGTCTTTTAACTCTGTTAATTGTTTCTTTTGCTGTGCAGAAGCTCTTTCATTTGATATAATCCCATTTGTTTGTTTTTCCTTTGGTTGCCCATGCTTTTGGGTTCATATTCATGAAGTCTGTGTCCAGTCCAATTTCCTGAAGTGTTTCTCCTATGTTTTCTTTAAGAAGTTTTATTGTTTCAGGGTGTATATTTAATTCATTAATCCATTTTGAGTTGAGTTTAGTGTATGGTGAAAGGTATGGGTCTAGTTTCATTCTCCTGCATATTGCTATCCAGTTCTCCCAGCACTATTTGCTAAAGAGGCAGTTTCTTTCCCAATGTATAGGCTTGGTGCCTTTGTCAAAGATCAGATGGCTGTAGGTGTGTGGGTTGATTTCTGGATTCTCTATTCTATTCCATTGATCAGTGTGTCTGTTTTCATGCCAGTACCATACTGTTTTGGTTATTATAGCTTTCTAATATAGTTTAAAGTCAGGTAGTGTTATGCCTCCAGCTTTATTTTTTTTGCTCAGTGTTGCTTTGGCTATGTGTGGTCTTTTGTTATTCCATGTAAATGTCTGGATAGTTCTCTCCATTTCTGAGAAAAAAGTCATTGGGATTATGATGGGGATTGCATTGAATTTGTTTATCACTTTGGGTAGTATGGACATTTTCACTATGTTGATTCTTCCAATCCAAGAGCATGAGATATCTTTCCATCTTCTTGTATCCTCTCTAATTTCTCTCAGCAGTGGTTTGTAGTTCTCATTATAGAGATTTTTCACATCCTTGGTTAACTCAATTCCTAAGTATTTTATTTTTTTGATAGCTATTGTAAATGGGCAGGCTTTCTTGATTTCTCGTTCTGCATGTTCACTATTGGAGAATAGAAATGCTACTGATTTTTGTGTGTTGATTTTATATCCTGCTACTGTGCTGAAATCATTTATCAACTGCAAGAATTTTTCTGTAGAGGATTTAGGCTGTTCGATATATACGATCATGTGATCTGCAAACAGGGACAGTTTGACTTCATCCTTTCCAATCTGGATGCCCTTTATTTCCTTCTCTTCTCTGATTGCTCTGGCTAGTACTTCCAACACTATGTTGAATAGGAGTGGTGAGAGTGGGCATCCTTGTCTGGTTCCTGTTCTTAAAGGAAAAGCTTTCAGCTTTTCCCCATTCAGGATGATATTGGCAGTGGGTTTATCATATATGGCTTTAATTATGTTGAGATACTTTCCGTCTATACCTAACTTATTGAGGGTCTTTGTCATGAATGAGTGCTGAATTTTATCAAATGCTTTTTCAGCACCTATAGGATCATATGGTCCCTGTGTTTGAATTTATTGATATGGTGTATCACATTTATTGATATGCATATGTTGAACCAACCTTGCATCCCTGGGATGAATCCACTTGATTGTGGTGAATAATTTTATGCATGTGTTGCTGTATTCTGTTTGCTAGTATTTTAGTGAGGATTTTTGCATCTATATTCATCAAGGATATCGGCTTGTAGTTTTCTTTTTTGGTTATATCTTTACCTGGTTTTGGTATCAGGAGGATGTTTGCTTCATAGATTGAGTTTGGGAGATTTGCGTCTGTTTCAGTCTTTTGGAATAGTTTGTAAAGAATCGGTGTCAATTCCTCTTTGAATGTTTGGTAAAATTCTGCTGTGAATCCATCTGGCCCTGGGCTTTTCTTTGTTGGGAGCCTTCTGATAACAGCTTCAATCCCCTTTATTGTTATTGGTCTGTTCCGATTTTCTACGTCTTCATGGCTCCGTTTGGGGAACTTGTGTGTGTCCAGAAATTTATCCATTTCCTCCAGATTTTCAAATTTGTTGGCGTATAGTTGTTTATAGTAGTCTCGAATGATTCCTTGTATTTCAGATGAATCAGTTGTAATATCACCTTTTTCATTTACAATTTTTGTTATTTGAATCTTCTCTCTTCTTCTTTTTTTTTTTTTTTTGTTAGCCATGCTAATGGTTTGTCAATTTATCTTTTCAAAAATCCAACTTTTTGATTCATTGATCTTTTGTATTGTTTTTTGGGTTTCAATTTTATTAAGTTCTGCTCTGATCTTAATTATTTCTTTCTGTCTGCTAACTTTAGGTTTGGATTGTTCTTGTTTTTCTAGTTCTTTAAGATAAAGTGTTAGGTTGTTCACTTGCCATCTTTCCACTCTTCTGAGGTGAGCATTTAATGCAATAAATTTCCCCCTTAATACTGCTTTTCAGTATCCCACGGGTTTTGGTATGATGTATCGTTATTTTCATTAGTTTCAATAAATTTTTTGATTTCCTGCTTGATTTCTTCTTGGACCCATATGTCATTAAGTAGAATGCTGTTTAATTTCCATGTGTTTGTATAGTTTCCAGAGTTTCATTTGTTATTCATTTCTAGTTTTAATCCATTGTGGTCTGAGAAAATACATGGGATAATTCCAATTGTTTTGAATTTGTGGAGACTTGATTTGTGACCTAATATGTGATCTATCCTGGAGAATGATCCATGTGCTGATGAGAAGAATGAATATTCTGAGGTTGTTGGATGGAATGTTCTGTAGATATCTGCCAAGTCCAATTGGTCTAGAGTATTGTTCAGATCTTGTGTTTCTCTACTGATTCTTTGCCTAGATGATCTGTCCAATATTGACAGTGGGGTGTTCAGGTCCCGTGCTATTATGGTATTAGTGTCTATTTCCTTCTTTAGGTCTAATAGAGTTTGTTTTATAAATCTGGCTGCTCCAACATTGGGTGCGCACATATTTATGATTGTTATGTCTTCTTGATGGGTCAGTCCTTTTATCATTAAGTAGTGTCCCTCATTGTCTCTTTTTATGGTTTTTAGTTTAAAGTCTACTTTGTCAGATATAAGAATAGCTACTCCAGCTCATTTTTCTTTTCTGTTTGCATGATAAATCTTTTTCCATCCTTTCACTCTTAGTCTATGTGTATCTTTACAGGTGAGGTGGGTCTCTCGTAGGCAGCATATAGTTGGGTCCTCCTTTTTAATCCAATCAGCCAGTCTGTGTCTTTTGATTGGGGAATTTAAGCCTTTTACATTAAGAGCTGTTATTGAAAAGTGTTGATTTATTCCAAGCATTTTATTGATTATTGTTTGGTTGTCTTAGGTGTCTTTTGTTCCTTGTTTTCTGATTTACTGTTTGGTTTCTGTGTTTGTCTGTTCCTTAGGTTGTAGATAGCTTTTTTGTTTGTTTGTTTTCTCTTCATGAATGCCATTTTTATTATACTAGTGGGTTTAGATTTTTCTTGGGCTTTTATGGCAGTGGTAGTTATTTTTCAGGAACCAAACCCAGTACTCTCTTGAGAATTTCTTGTAAGGGTTGTCGTGTGGTGGTTAACTCCTGCAGTTTTTGTTTGTCTGAGAAATATAGTATTTGCCCTTCATTTCGGAAGGATAGCCTTGTAGGTTAGAGTATTCTTGGCTGACAATTTCTGTCATTTAGTATTTTGAATATATCATCCCATTCCTTTCTGGCTTTTAGGGTTTGTGATGAAAAGTCTGATGTTAGCCTGATTGCGGCTCTCTTATAGGTGATTAGATGCCTCTTTCTTGCAGCTTTTAAGATTCTCTCTTTGTCTTTGAGTTTTGCCAATTTGACTATAACATGTCTTGGAGAAGACCTTTTTGGGTTGAATACGTTTGGAGATCGTTGAGCTTCCTGGATCTGAAGATCTGTGATTTTTCCTATACCTGGGAAGTTTTCTGCCACTATTTGGTTGAATATGTTTTCAATGCAATCTCCTTTTCCTCCCCTTCAGGAATACCCATGACTCAGATATATGAGCACTTAAGGTTGTCTGATATCTCTCTCAGATTTTGTTCAATGCCTTTGACTCTTTTTTCTTTTTCTGTTTTCTTTCTTTTTGTCTTCTTGTGTTATTTCAAACAGCCCATCTTCAAGTTCAGAGGTTCTCTCTTCAACTTCGACAAGCCTGCTGGTTAAACTCTCCGTTGTGTTTTTTATTTCACTGAATAACTTCTTCTGTTCGGCAAGTTCTGCTACATTTTTTTTCAGGGCATTGATTTCCTTGTACATTTCCTCTTTCATGTCCTGTATACTTTTCCTCATTTCATCATGATGTCTAGCTGAGTTTTCTTGTATCTCATTCAGTTTCCTTAGAATTATCACTGGACATTCCTAGTCAGTCTTTTCAAGGGCTTCTTGTTCTATAGGATCTAGAGCTTGAGAGTTAATTTCCTTTCTTGGTGTACTTTCTTGATTTTTCATATTTCTGGTATCTTTTCTTTGATGTTTACTCACTGTGGCCGGGGGTTTCACAGTCCACAGGTTTGACACTATTGACTGACTAAGATGTTGCTGTGGTTGCCAATTTGGTATGGCTACCTCCGTGACTGCTCAGTTGGCCACTAGTGCTTTGCGGGTGTGGTTTCCTTCGGTCTTGGGCCTCTCTGGGGAGCCACCTCTCTGGTCAGCTTGGACTCTGCCGGGCTGCTGGATCACGGGGTGGTACCGCAGGATGTGTGGTGTCTGCTGAGGTTCCACTTCCCATGCTGGACTTCTCCCTGTTCCGTGCTTGGTGTGGGTTGTAATTGTTCGGAGAAAGTGTCTATCTCTTGAAGCCAAAGTGCCAGAGAGCACTTAGCACAGGTCAGCAGGGCTGTATGTATCTAGAGGGTAGTTAATTTTCTTTTTAGAACAAAGGTACTATGTGGGCAGGCAGAGGCCTTGCTTCAAGTCTTCCCATGGCTGACCCCTTCTCATCAAGTCTCAGCTTCAACGTCACCTCCTCAATGAGGTCTTCTCTAACCTCAGTCATTTTCTACTCAGTGCCATGTCTATGTCCTTCATAAAGCTTATCGCCATCTGTAAGTGTTGATTTGCTTGTCTGTCATCCTTGCTGTACGTTCCATGAGAACAGAGACCTTGTTCATCTTGTGCAGTGCTGTATCCCCAGCACTTTATACACAATCACAAAATGGCAGATGATGAGAAAGAATGAAACTCCTGAGGAGAGAATGCAAAAAGCAAAGAGAGGGTCTAGGTTACTGCCTTGCCGAGGTGCCTCCTGCCATACTAACTGGCATCAGAACAAATCTACACGTCATAGGGAAAGCACAAGTTTGGCCAGAAATTCTCATTTGTGGCAGTACATCAGAATCCCACAGGAATTTTTAAAAAATAACATAACCACATCTCCCCTTCATTTTAGGGTTCTGATTCAGTGCATCTGGGTGGCTGTTGCAGACACTATCAATAAACTGTCTATAGACGGCCACTAGGTGGAGATATATGTATAAGTTGCCTACACCGACCTCAGATCTCATTCCAGGAGGATGGCTCTAGCAGTACCTTCAGGAAGTTCTAGTTCTGGTTTCTTTTCCTTGTCGTGCGAGGTTCACAATAAAAGGGCACCTACCTAAAAGCTCTCTCACCTCTCCTAATCCACCCCACAAAGCTCCACCACCATCTTCTTACCTCCTCCCCAACACTTCCCTTTCTTTCTTTCTCTTATCTTTTACCTCTCTATCCTGTCTTCCTCTTTTTTTTCTGGGAATCATTCTGCCTCAGTTTCCTCATATTTAAAATGAAGATAAGGGTAGCATCACTATGGGGATCGGAGGAAATACTATATACCAAATTGCATCGCTCTAACTTGGCATGTAGTATCTTTGTAGATCCTCCCAACAATGCTACTCTAACCGCACAGTAATAACAGCTCCTCTGTCCAAACAAACATTTTTATTAATGCCTATTTTTAAGAATGTGTATTATGTAAAGTGAATTATGCCTGAATAGTATTTGGAGAGAGGACCCCCCACACACTATCATGCTGCCTTTTGCTGTCTATCATTAACCAGCCTCTGAGTGAACTGGAGAGGGAAGGTGCAGAAGAGGTAGTAGAAAGTGCTAGGAAAAAGATTCTTCCAGGGCCTTAATTAGCCTGAAATGCTTTGGAACTAGCTGACCTAATTATTCTTCAGAAGCTGTCATTGCTCTGGTGCCCCACAGATCCCTGCAGGACAAAGGATCCATGGCAGTCCAGGACTGGGAAGGAACCAGGCAAGGTTATATCTGAGCAGAACCCAGTTCAAAGAAATGAGAATAAAAATTAGGTTGCTCTTGACCGTCTTGATTTATATAAATAGATGTAAGATTTCCCTCTATTTTCCAAGTGATTGGCAGAAGGGGTTCTTGTCTTCCATGGCAGGATTATCAATGGAGCCATTGAATAAACTATTGTAAATGATTCTAGCCAAAGGAATTTAAAGACAGCTCTGTGGGCTATTTGACAGATCTAGTTCAGGAAGCCCCAATAGGGAATAACCAAGACAATGAGGGGCACTACTTAATGATAAAAGGACTGATCCATCAAGAAGACATAACAATCATAAATATGTACGCACCCAATGTTGGAACAGCCAGATTTATAAAACAAACTCTATTAGACCTAAAGAAGGAAATAGACACTAATACCATAATAGCAGGGGACCTGAACACCCCACTGTCAATATTAGACAGATCATCCAGAAACCCTTTGCAGTACAGCCCACAGTCCCATCCTCTGGGCTGATTTAGCTTCAAAAGACCACTTGGCACTGCTTGGAACAGATTGCCTCACCAGGCCACTGCCCTACAGAGCTTTCTGGGAGTTAAAAGGACACGCACACATTGTTATAAGTTCTAAAACCCTACAGTGGTTCCCACTCACCCACTGCAGTGACTGGAAGCTGGATGGGGATGTGGAGAGATGGATCAGGGTTGGAAAGGGAAATTCTGTGGATGAAAGCTTATTTGAAATGCATTAAGGGCCCATTTCAAGATGGCGGTGGCTGCGGCGGTTGGCGGGGAGTAGCTGAGGTGGAAAAGGTGGCCACTGGGCCTCAGGAAGCCGGGAAACTTGTGGACCTTCCTCTCACCATCTCTTAAGGGAGGACCGCTGCTGCTGGCCGGTCGTGGGGGCTGACCACCACTTTGCCCCCCGGCAGGAGAGGCTGCCTCATTTACAGGCAACAGCTTTGAAGTGTGGAGCAGGAAAAGAACTGTTTCTTAGCTGCAAAAGTGAGCCTCTATACAGGGAACATGGCGCCAGGGATGCTGTGGATGCAGACAGGATCCCGGAGGCCGGGGCCGCGCTGAAGGCGGCCAGCGGCCCTATTCAGGATTTGAGGATCCAGGCCGGCATAAAAGAAGATTCCTGGGAGCACCCGAGCCGCGCCGCGGGACCAACAGAACAGCCCGAGGCGGCAGTGGCCGAGAATGGGGAAGGAGACAAACCAGAGGCAGAGAGTGAGCGCCCAACCTGGCACAGCCCTGTGAGTGACCCCTGGCCCAGCCCTGCTCGGGGGGCTGACGCCCACCTGGCTTCCACCTGCATCAACGGTTCACACACCGCCCCGGGGCTGCCTCCATTTTCCCAGGTGCTGGCAGCTCCGCCCGGCTTGGCCCCTCACTGAGCCTTCCCACTTGCTAGCCCCGGCGTGGAGAATTCTGGAGCCTGCAGGCCGGCCCCCCCCTCCCACACCCTCCGTGGTTCTCTGGCAGGGCTGGTGGCGTGGGGCGTACCTGGCCAGTGTCGGGAGGGCAAGGAAGTACGGGTGGGGCCAACTGTCACTCCACCACACCCTGGACTCTGGCCCCTGGCAAACTTCCTGTTACTGGGAGGCAGATACCATCTCTGTGGCCACCAGTTCGGAAAAAAGCCTAACCAATTTCTGGTTGGGAATAGTGTGGTAGGAGAGTTCCCACGTCTGTTTGAACCTGCCAGAGAGCTCGCTGCAGGTGTGCACTAGATTCGGTCCATGCCAGGGGGATACCAAAGTGAACAAGTCCCGAGAAAGATCTACACAGTGCTACAAAGGCACCCAGAGCGACCAGTCATCTGTGCCTAGTAGAAACCTGGTAGACTTCCTGGGCGAGGCGGTGCCGAGCAGGGTCTTGAAGGCCCAGCTGATAGACGAGGGTTGCAGAAGACACATCCCAGCCCAGCACAGTGCGCACAGAGTGGGGAGACGTGCGGCCAGGGAGGTGGAGACTCGACAGAAACCACACACTCTGTGGGGTCGCCACTGCACGATCCAACAGCCTGGGCCAGAGCACACGGAACAGGGAGAAGTCCTGCACAGGAAGTGAAAGCTCAACAGAGATCACACACCCAGTGGTACGTGATCCACCAGCCCAGCAGAGTCCAAGCTGACCAGAAAGGTGGCTCCCCAGAGAGGCCCAAGACCCGAGGCAACCATACACACAAGGCACTAGAGGCCAACTGAGCAGTCACGGAGGTAGCCATACGAAATTGGCAACCACAGCAACATCTTAGTTAGTCATTAGTCTCAAACTGGTGAACTGTGAAACCCCCTGCCACAATGAATAAACATCAAAAAAAAAGATAACAGAAATACAAAAACTCAAGAAAGTACACCACAAAAAGTTAATAAATCTCAAACTCTAGATCCTATAGAACAAGAAGCCCTGGAAATGACTGACAAGGAATTTCGAGTGATAATTCTAAGGAAACTGAATGAGATACAAGAAAACTCAGCTAGACATCATGATGAAATGGGGAAAACTATATAGGACCTGAAAGAGGAAATGTACAAGGAAATCAATGTCCTGAAAAAAAATGTAGCAGAACTTGCTGAACTGAAGAAGTTATTCAGCGAAATAAAAAACACAACGGAGAGTTTAACCAGCAGGCTTGTCGAAGTTGAAGAGAGAACCTCTGAACTTGAAGATGGGCTGTTTGAAATAACACAAGCAGACAAAAAGAAAGAAAAAAGAATCAAAGACATTGAAGAAAATCTGAGAGAGATATCAGACAACGTTATGTGCTCAAATATCCGAGTCATGGGTATTCCAGAAGGGGAGGAAAATGGAGATTCCATTCAAAACTTATTCAACAAAATAGTGGCAGAAAACTTCCCAGGTATAGGAAAAATCACAGATCTTCAGATCCAGGAAGCTCAACGATCTCCAAACGTATTCAACCCAAAAAGGCCTTCTCCAAGACATGTTATAGTTAAACTGGCAAAACTCAGAGACAAAGAGAGAATCTTAAAAGCTGCAAGAGAAAAGAGTCAAATAACCTTTAAGGGAGCCGCAATCAGGCTAACATCAGACTTCTCATCACAAACCCTAAAAGCTAGAAAGGAATGGGATGATATATTCAAAATACTAAAAGGCAAAGATTGCCAGCCAAGAATACTCTACCCTGCAAGGCTATCCTTCCGAAATGAAGGGCAAATAGTATATTTCTCATACAAACAAAAACTGCGGGAGTTCACTACCACACGACCACCCTTACAAGAAATCCTCAAGGGAGTACTGGGTTTGGCTCCTGAAAAATAACTACCACTGCCATAAAAGCCCAAGAAAAATCTAAACCCACTAGTATAATAAAAATGGCATTCATGAAGAGAAAACAAGCAAACAAAAACACTATCTACAACCTAAGGAAACAACAAACACAGAAACCAAACAGTAAATCAGAAAGCAAGGAGCAAAGACACCTAAGACAACCAAACAACCAATAAAATGCTAGGAATAAATCAACACCTTTCAATAACAACTCTTAATGTAAAAGGCTTAAATTCCCCAATCAAAAGACACAGACTGGCTGACTGGATCAAAAAGGAGGACCCAACCATGTGCTGCATACAAGAGACCCACCTCACCCATAAAGATTCACATAGACTAAGAGTGAAAGGATGGAAAAAGATTTACCATGCAAACAGAAAAGAAAAACGAGCTGGAGTAGCTATTCTGATATCTGACAAAATAGACTTTAAACTAAAAACCATAAAAAGAGACAATGAGGGACACTACTTAATGATAAAAGGACTGATCCATCAAGAAGACATAACAATCATAAATATGTACGCACCCAATGTTGGAGCAGCCAGATTTATAAAACAAACTCTATTAGACCTAAAGAAGGAAATAGACACTAATACCATAATAGCAGGGGACCTAAACACCCCACTGTCAATATTGGACAGATCATCTAGGCAAAGAACCAGTAGAGAAACACAAGATCTAAACAAGACTCTAGACCAATTGGAATTGGTAGATATCTACAGAACATTCCATCCAACAACCTCAGAATATTCATTCTTCTCATCAGCACATGGATCATTCTCCAGGATAGATCACATATCAGGTCACAAATCAAGTCTCAATAAATTCAAAAAAATTGGAATTATCCCATGTATCTTCTCAGACCAAAATGGATTAAAACTAGAAATGAATAACAAACGAAACTCTGGAAAGTATACAAAACATGGAAATTAAACAGCATTCTACCTAAGGACATAAGGGTCCAAGAAGAAATCAAGCAGGAAATCAAAAAATTTATTGAAACTAATGAAAACAATGATACATTATACCAAAACCTGTGGGATACTGCAAAAGCAGTATTAAGGGGGAAATTTATTGCATTAAATGCTCACTTCAGAAGAATGGAAAGATGGCAAGTGAACAACCTAACACTTCACCGTAAAGAACTAGAAAAACAAGAACAATCCAAACCTAAAGTTAGCGGACGGAAAGAAATCATTAAGAGCAGAGCAGAACTGAATGAAATTGAAAACCAAAAAATAATTCAAAAGATCAATGAATCAAAAAGTTGGTTATTTGAAAAGATAAATAAAATTGACAAACCATTAGCATGGCTAACAAAAAAAAGAAGAGAGAAGACTCAAATAACAAAAATTAGAAATGAAAAAGGCGATATTACAACTGATTCATCTGAAATACAAGGAATCATTCGAGACTACTATAAACAACTATACGCCAACAAATTTGAAAATCTGGAGGAAATGGATAAATTTCTGGACACACACAAGCTCCCAAAACTGAACCATGAAGACGTAGAAAATTTGAACAGACCAATAACAATAAAGGAGATTGAAGCTGTTATCAGAAGGCTCCCAACAAAGAAAAGCCCAGGACCAGATGGATTCACAGCAGAATTTTACCAAACATTCAAAGAGGAATTGACACCGATTCTTTACAAACTATTCCAAAAGATTGAAACGGACGCAAATCTCCCAATCTCATTCTATGAAGCAAACATCATCCTCATACCAAAACCAGGTAAAGATATAACCAAAAAAGAAAACTACAGGCCCATATCCTTGATGAATATAGATGCAAAAATCCTCACTAAAATACCAGCAAACAGAATACGGCAACACATACGTAAAATTATTCACCATGATCAAGTGGGATTCATCCAGGGATGCAAGGTTGGTTCAACATAGGCAAATCAATAAATGTGATACACCATATTAATAAACTCAAACACAAGGACCATATGATCATCTCTATAGATGCTGAAAAAGCATTTGATAAAGTTCACCACTCATTCATGACAAAGACCCTCTATAAGTTAGGTATAGACGGAAAGTATCTCAACATAATTAAAGCCATATATGCCAAACCCACTGCCAATATCATCCTGAGTGGGGAAAAGCTGAAAGCTTTTCCTTTAAGAACAGGAACCAGACAAGGATGCCCACTCTCACCACTCCTATTCAACATAGTGTTGGAAGTACTAGCCAGAGCAATCAGAGAAGAGAAGGAAATAAAGGGCATCCAGATTGGAAAAGATGAAGTCAAACTGTCCCTGTTTGCAGATGACATGATCCTATATATCGAACAGCCTAAAATCTCTACAAAAAAACTCTTGGAATTGATAAATGATATCAGCACAGTAGCAGGATACAAAATCAACACACAAAAATCAGTAGCATTTCTTTTCTCCCATAGTGAACATGCAGAAAGAGAAATCAAGAAAGCCTGCCCATTTACAATAGCCACCAAAAAAATAAAATACTTAGGAATTGAGTTAACCAAGGATGTGAAAAATCTCTATAATGAGAACTACAAACCACTGCTGAGAGAAATCAGAGAGGATACAAGAAGATGGAAAGATACCCCATGCTCTTGGATTGGAAGAATCAACATAGTGAAAATGTCCATACTACCCAAAGTGATATACAAATTCAATGCAATCCCCATCAAAATTCCAAAGACATTTTTCTCAGAAATGGAAAGAACTATCCAGTCATTTATCTGGAACAATAAAAGACCACGCATAGCCAAAGCAATGCTGAGCAAAAAAAATAAAGCTGGAGGCATAACACTACCTGACTTTAAGCTATACTACAAAGCTATAATAACCAAAACAGTATGGTACTGGCATGAAAACAGACACACTGACCAATGGAATAGAATAGAGAATCCAGAAATCAACCCACACACTTACTGCCATCTGATCTTTGACAAAGGTACCAAGCCTATTCACTGGGGAAGGGACTGCCTCTTCAGCAAATGGTGCTGGGATAACTGGATATCCATATGCAGGAGAATGAAACTAGATCCATACCTCTCACCGTATACTAAAATCAACTCAAAATGGATTAAGGATTTAAATATACACCCTGAAACAATAAAACTTCTTAAAGAAAACATAGGAGAAACACTTCAGGAAATAGGACTGGGCACAGACTTCATGAATACGACCCCAAAAGCACGGGCAACCAAAGGAAAAATAAACAAATGGGATTATATCAAACTAAAAAGCTTCTGCACAGCAAAAGAAACAATTAACAGAGTTAAAAGACAACCAACAGAGTTCGAGAAAATATTTGCAAAATATACATCTGACAAAGGATTAATATCCAGAATATATAAGGAACTCAAACAACTTTACAAGAAGAAAACAAGCAACCCAATTAAAAAATGGGCAAAGGAGCTAAGTAGGCATTTCTCTAAGGAAGATATACAAATGGCCAACAGACATATGAAAAAATGCTCAACATCACTCAGCATCTGGGAAATGCAAATCAAAACCACATTGACATACCATCTAACCCCAGTTAGGATGGCTTAAATCCAAAAGACTCTGAACGATAATTGCTGGCGATGTTCCGGAGAAAAAGGAACTCTCATACATTGTTGGTGGGACTGCAAAATGGTGCAGCCTCTATGGAAAATGGTATGGAGGTTCCTCAAACCATTGCAGATAGATCTACCATACGACCCAGCTATCCCACTGTTGGGAATATACCCAGAGGAATGGAAATCATCAAGTCGAAGGTATACCTGTTCCCCAATGTTCATCGCTGCACTCTTTACAATAGCCAAGAGTTGGAACCAGCCCAAATGTCCATCATCAGATGAGTGGATACGGAAAATGTGGTACATCTACACAATGGAATACTACTCAGCTATAAAAACGAATGAAATACTGCCATTTGCAACAACATGGATGGACCTTGAGAGAATTATATTAAGTGAAACAAGTCAGGTACAGAAAGAGAAATACCACATGTTCTCACTTATTGGTGGGAGCTAAAAATTAATATATAAATTCACACACACACACACACACACACACACACACAAACCGGGGGGGGGGGGGAAGAAGATATAACAACCACAACTACTTGAAGTTGATACGACAAGCAAACAGAAAGGACATTGTTGGGGGGGAGGGGGGAGGGAGAAGGGAGGGAGGTTTTGGTGATGGGGAGCAATAATCAGCCACAATGTATATCGACAAAATAAAATTTAAAAAAAAAAAAAAGAAATGCATTAAGGGTGCTTCCTCTTTGAAGGAATCTGTAGAAAGCATTTTGTAAAGGGAAAAATGCTTTCGGTATGCAAGTAATATACAGTCATTTATCTGTGTGGTAAGTTTAGATTTTACCCATCACATTGTTCTACCTTTGAGTCTACCTCTATTAGGGAGATTATGATTTCTCTAACTCCTTGGAAGACACCTCGGCTCCAGAGAAAAAAGAAGAGGGTAACCTTTCTTCAGAGTACTTTTAAACTCAGTTGTTCCTGCTGTGAATATAAAGGAAAATTTGTCAAACTCGTGAGCTAAACTGCCCAGATTTGACCTCTTCCTCTGCCACGTAGTAGCTGTGTGATCTTGGGTAGTTATTTAGCCTCCCTGTGCTTCAGTGGTTTTCTTCTTAATCTGAAAAATGGAGATAATAATAGCACTTCATAGGCTTGTTGTGTGTGTTAAATGAGCTAATATATGTAAGAGCTTAGAACAGAGCCTTGCACATAAGTAACGTGAGTTCTCAGCACACAATTCCTGCCCTCAAGTAGCTTAGAGTTCAGTTGGGAAAATAAAAGTCATGCATTAAAAGGTAAATATCAGTACACATTACCCCTTATAACTAGATCGTATGTAGTGTTAGGCCTTAGGATATGGTAGTGAACCAGGTAGTCTTGGTATAGCTGGAAAGTGTCAAAGAAGCAGAACAAACAATAAAGGCACCAAGATCAGAGCAGTAAGTCCCTTGGAATGGAGTGGTCAGAGATGGCTGAGAGGAAGGACTCAGAGTAGGCCCAGAAATACGCCAGGGGTTCGGTAGATAGAGACAGAGCAATGCAGTGGGGGCAGAAAGCCTGTGGGATGGAGGGGACAGTCACAAGCTTAATTAAAATGCAATTAAGGAAGCCCCCTGCATATACCCTTCTGGTAAAACATTGATCTGAGAAAGAGAAAAGCATCTTCTAACATCCAGGAGCTGGACTGGTACTATCAGCTAGACCTTGATGTTGCTAGGAGCTGGCCTACCACTAGTAGCAACACCAGACTAGGTCTTGTTGTTCTGTTGAACAGAAACGATTCCACAGGTTGCTAATATCAGACAAGACGAGTCTGTGACTATGACGGATCAAGACAAAAACAAGACCACTCTGTACTGTCTGAACCCAAACAAAGTATGAACATTATTCAGACCCCAGAAATGGCCAAACATCCCTCTCCTGGCTAAAATGAGTGACTGCTGCCACTTTGCTAACTAGATCTTTAGCTTCACTCTACTGTACCCTTCCTCTAGATCAGACTTATTGAAATACCCAATCACAGAATTGCTCTGCTTTCGGACAGAACCCAATTTAGAGCGAACCACAGCTTTGTTTGACCCTCCCCACATCACCCAACCAAAGGCCAATCCTATAATAAGTCTTTTCTAAACAGTCTCCTCCTGAGATGCCTCGCACATCTCCATGGTGTACATTCTCCCTCACTACAGTAGGCGATAAACCCAGATCGATCAGTTACGTGTGTGTGCCTGGCAGTCTTTGGCCAAAGGCCATTGACAATATCACTAAAATGATTGAAGGGTACAGATGCAGCCCTCTTACTCAGGTTCATTTCAAAATTCTCAGAAACAAAAAAATGTCTGAAACAAAATCAGCCCCACCTCATACAACACAGTGTGGTCCGTAAAATGACAGGTAGTCACAGGGCAGAAGAAAGACTTCTTTCAGCAACTTTTCTTTAGCAACTATTAGGCACTGGGGATACAGCAGTGAACGCGATAGATAGATAGATATAGAGGTAGTCCCTGCTCTCATGGACAGAGGGAAGAGTCCTGCAAATACTTGAAAGCCAGAAACAGCAAGTATGTTCACTAGCAGGGGCCTCTCCTGAGAGGCAGGGTACAATGGTTGAGAGCACAGCCTGCGGAGCCTGCCTGCCTGGGTTTCTATTCCAACTCTGCCACTCACCAGCTGCCAGCAAAGCACAATCCCACAATCCACTGGGCATAGTAATTTCCTTTTTTCCTGATCACTCCGCAGTTTGGGAGATGACTCAGCTCCTGTCTGCTGCTGTTCCTACACCAACACTCGGACAGTGTCTTTCCACTTCTGAACAAGGCATTCACTCAAGGCTGGTTTTAATCTGTGATCTCTGGCTAAGGGACCCAGCGAAGATAGGTCCAGACTTCAGGCTGGTTAGATACAGAACCCATCATAATTTACTTATGGTTTTAGCATCAGGAGAAAATAGCAGTTGATGTTCACGCAAGGAGCTCTCTTGCCGCTATTTCTTAAATACTTTATAGGGACATAGACCTTATGACATCCCCTCATTTATTCTCAATTATGTGTTTTTGAGCATTCATTTGATTTTGAACTATGTCAACCCATAAAATTACTTGGCCCTTTGAAAGGCCACCTGAACCTGTCCCACAAATACAAGGAGGAGTTCTCACGGGAAGAGCTCACTGTGAGCCCAGTGAGTTTAGGAAGGCTTTGTGGAGGAAGAAGGAAAGACATAATAAAATTGAAATCAAAGAGGTTTGGGGGGCATAGGGGGACCTCCTGCCTTAATTTATCTTTGGTATAAAGTGAATTGGGATAATTAAATAATTTCGAGGAGATCGTGCAACGTTCCTTTGAGACCTTTGGAACCAATCTAGGGTATTCCCAAAACAGTGCTAGAAATGGTCACTTTTTACTGCAACCCCAGCTCTCCTGGGAAATGTTGCCAAGCAGCTAACTGCACATTTTGCCAAATATAAATTTGCCCACACATGAAAGAATCATAGAATCACAAGGTTGTAAAGACCTGCTAACTCTGATTTAAAGGGTCTCCAGGGAGAATTCCTGTACCACCGTCATCCATCACCTCACATACTATTTTTTGTGTGTGTGGTAAGAACATTCAAGATCTACTCCACTAGCAATTTTCAAGTGTACAATACATTATTATTAACTGTAGTCACCATGCTGCACAATAATCTCCAGAATTTATTTATCCTGCATGACTGAAACTTTGTACTCTTTAACCAACATCTCGCTACTGCCCCCAACCGCAGCCTCTGGCAACCACCATTCTACTCTCTGCTTCTATGAGTTTGTCTTTTTCAGATTTCACATATAAGTGAGATCACACAAAATTTGTCTTTCTGTGCCTGGCTTATTTCACTTGGCCAGCATAATGCCCTCCAGGTTCATCCATGTTGTCACAAATGACAGAATTTTCTTGTTTTTAAAGATGAATAACATTCTGTTGTATAAATATACCACATTTTCTTTATCCATTCATCAGTCAATGGACTCTTAGGTTGATTCTATATCTTGGCTACTATGAATAATGCTGCAATGAACATGGGAGTGCAGATATCTCTTCAACACAAAAGTTTCATTTCTTTTAGATATATGCCCAGAAGTGAGATTGCTGGATCATATGGCAGTTCTATTTTAAATTTTTCCTATAATGTTTTCCATAATGGCTATACCAATTTATATTCCCACTAACAGTGTACACGGTTTCCCTTTTCTCCACATCCTTGCCAACACTTATTTTTTGTCTTTTTGACACAGCCATTTGAACAAATGTGAGGTGATATCTCATTGCAGTTCTAATTTTCATTTCCCTGATGATTAATGATGTTGAGCATTTTTTCATATACATGATGGCTATTTTTATGTCTTTTGAGAAATGTCTATTTAGGTCCTTTGCCCATTGATTTATAGGATTATTTGTTTTCTTGCTATTGAGTTGTTTGAGTTTCTTATCTATTTTGTACATTAACTCCTTATCAGATGTATGGTTTGCAAATATTTTCTCCCATTCTGTAGGTTGTCTGTTCACTCTGTTGACTGTTTCCTTTGATGTAAAGATTTTTAGTTTGATGTAATCCTATTTACCTATTTTTGCTTTTGTTTCTTCTGCTTTTAGGATAATATCCAAAAAAAATCATTGCCCTGACCAATTTCAGGAAACTTTTCCCCATGTTTTCTTTTAGTAGTTTTACATGTAAGTGTTTAATCCATTTTGAGTTTATTTTTGTATATAGTGTGAGATAACGGTCCAATTTCATTCTCCTAAATGTGGATATACAATTTTCCCAACATCCTTTATTGAAGAGACTGTTCTTTCCCCATTATGTATTCTTATCACCTTTTCCAAAGCTCAATTGAGTGTAAATGTGTGGATTTATTTCTGGGTTCTCTATTCTGTTCCATTGGTCCATATGGCATCCAACATGTTTTACCACACTCACCTTCATGGAACACTCTCCTCTCTTGACTTCTGGGAAACCACTCTACTGATATTCTACCTGCTTCACCAGCCTCATCTTCTAAGTCTGCTTTGCTAGATCTTACTGCTCTGTTTAATCTCTAAATGCTGGAGTTCCCAAGGCCCTCTCCTGGGTCTCTTGCTCTCCATCCATATGCTCTTTACCAATCTTATCCAATCTCATGTCTTTAAATACTTTCAATGGTGATACTACCTAAATTTTTGTCTTCAGATGACATTTTCCATGAACTCCACACTTATATATCCAGCTCTCCACTTGTATGGCATCTCAAACTTAATATGTCCTGAACAGTATTCTTGATTTTCTCCACCTCCAATTGCAATGTTTTCCATTTCTGTACCTAGTTGCTCAAGCCAAAATCCTACGGTCACCTTTGATTCTTTCCATTCTTTTACCCTCCACCCAACCCCATCTGAAATCCTTTAGCAAGTCCTATTTTTCCTAGCTCCAAAACATATCCCAAATTCATCTACTTATTTCCATCTCAACCACCACCACCTTAGGCCAAGCCTAAGATTATTCTGTTATTTAGATTTATTATATTATTTCTTTCCCAGATGACTACAATGGCCTCCAAACTGGTCTCTTTGCTTTAATCTCTCTCTCTCTCTCTCTCTCTCTCTCTCTCTCTCTCTCTCACTTTCTTTCTCTCTCTGTTCTTCATACAGTGACCAGAGTGATCTTTTAAAAACATAAATCAGATATGGCATTCCTTTACTTAAAACTTGTCAATGGCTTCCCCTGGCACATAAAAGAAAATCTAAATCTACCACACCCTACATGCTTTATGCAACATGGCTTCTACCTATCTCTATGACCATAGGTTGTACCAATTCCCCTCCTTATTCACTATGTTCCAGCCACTCCAGCCTTATTTCCATTTCTTGAACACACCCAGCTCATCACAGGCATATGGTCTTGCCATAGCTCTTCTTTTTTCTCCCCAGATCTTTCCATAGTTGGCCCTTTCCTTTCATTTAGTTATTGCTTTAAAAGTCATCTCCTCAGGAAGGCCTGACCACCCAATCTGAATTAGCCTCTTTACTCAGTCCTGTCACTACCACATCTCTCTGGTTTATTTTCATCATAGAACTTATCATTACTTGATATTTTCTTATTTGCTTACTGCTTTGTTTATTTTCTTTTCCGTCTTTATTAGAATGTAAGCTCTATAAGAGCAGGGACCTGTTTATCTTATTCAGCACCTCATCTACAGTACCTAAGATAGGCATTCAATAAATATTTATAGAGTGAATAAACTATGTCTGGAGCAAAAGTGAGAGGATAGAGCTAGAGAGAGATTATTTTGGAATATCTGCAGGGGTGGCTGACATTACTGAGAGTAGGCATGAGTATACAGAAGGTGGAGGGCTGAGTACAGACTGATTTGGACCTCAACAGAACAAATTGAATGTGTGTGTGTGTGTGTATGTGTGTGTGTGCACACACGCGCGTGTGTGTATTGAATGTCAATGGGAGCATTCGAAGGGCGAAGAATCTCCCAGAAATAGTCTTGTAAGTGTTAACGCAGGAAATTATTTTCTCAGAATAAAAGTAAAGAAATGCACACAGAATCCTGACATTCTGCCTTGTAGATTCTGGTCAATGTTAATACCGTTATTAGTCTGAGTACTCTTCCTGCATTGGATTGGTTAATTTAGTAAATTAAATATTAAAAGAATTGTATGATATGATGTGTAACCTTGGTTCAGTTGTTTGACCTCCCAAAGCCTCCATCTCTTCATCTATAAAGTGAGGAAAATAAAAGTCTCTACCCTTTAGTGTTGTGTTGTGGATTAAATACAATGATGCACTTCAATGCTCAGCACAATTCCTGGCACATAGGGAGCAGTCAATAAGTATTAGCTGTTATTATTTAAGGTTAAGATAAATGCTATTGCAGTGGAAAGCAGCATGCTTTCCTGGAAAGAACATTCAACTGGGTGCCAGAAGTCCTGGATTTTAGTTCTGATTGTGCCACTAAATAAAAATAATGGCCTTGGGTAAGTGACAAAATCTTTCTGGACTTTAGTTTATTTACTTGTATGAAATGAAGACATTGGACTAGAGAGTTTCCAAGAGCCCTTCCAATTTTAAATATCACTCCACAAAAATTCCATAACTCTCTTATTACAGAAAAGTCCACTCTGTCTGCCGCCTCTACCCCAAAGGCAAGGAAACAGAAATGTGTTCTCATAAATTACTGGATTAAAAAATGTCCATGATAATATTAGGAAAAAATACAGGCTCCTCACCAGTACTGCAGCACATTTCTCCCCATGGCTGTAGTCTGATGCGAGTGCTAGAGTACAGCAGGAGAGCTGCAATAACCTATTGGAGAAGGCTGGCACAGCTGCGAGTACGTCATTAGTATGCCCATTGAAGCAGTAGAGCCCACGCCTTATCATCAACATTTATATATCTTGCCTCTTTGCATTTGGGACACATGGGGGTGCTTCGGGGGTGCTTCAGAGGCGCCCACACAATAGTTCTTTGATGACTGTGTATGGAACAATTAAAATACCCGCACTGATCTTGCCTTTGGCTTTGGGTGTATAAACCATTACCGAAGCTTTGTTCCTGAAAAAAATTAAAAAGCTGCTTCTAGAGCCTGGAAGCCTGTCTATTTCCTAGGACTACAATTTGGGATTGAAATGCTATGTGGCGAATTGGTCCTTACTGATCTCAGGGAATATTAAAAGCACACCCTGCCCTGAAATTGGCTTTCTGAATCTTTTGTGGAAAAGACTTAGTAACAGTTCGTAGAAGCTCACTTACAGACTTTCCTTTCTCTGCAGAAAAAAAAAAAAAAAAAAAAAAACCCACTAAAAATAAATTAAACATAAAGAGAAAAAGAAACGTGGTAGGAAACATCTTGATTAATGTGCTGTCTCCACAGAAAGAAACTAGCAAAATAGCCTTCAATTTGAGGGCTGTTCTGTTGAGTGCAACCATCGGGTTGAGTATGGTGTGCATCCAAGGGACACCTATAAGGTCAAGTGTGCAGGAAACCCAGGGAGCACCCAGGTGGCCAAAGGACAGGTTCTACTGACAGTGAATAACATCTTCATTTTTTATATGGGTTGGATAAACTATTTTATTAGCATAAACATGGAGAACCCTGGGATACCTCCACCACCTAGCAGAAGTCAAACAAGCAGAAGGTAGTCGATGTGTTCATCCACTCCTTCCCAAGTGCTAGGGAGGCTTAGAGAGAAGCCCACGTGCTGTTTCACACATAGATTTTGGGGATATGCTTCCTTCAATTGGGTCAACACGTGCTTAAAGTTGGTCCTTAGTTTTTAGGATGCAGAAATTTAAATTGTATCACCCTACTTCAGGGGTGATGAGGTTCTGGGGAAATGATTCTCACTAATCAAACTCATAATAAATGGATTTTAAAACCAAATGGCCAATTTAGTAATTTACAGTGGGGGATAACCTTCTATTGACTTCTATACAGCAGTGATTCCCATATGCTGGGATTTCATCAATCAATTAAGTTTTCAAAATAATATGGGGGAATAATTTAATAATAATTCACATCCTTTAAGCCCTTACTATGTGACAAGGATTTTGAGAGATATTTTACATGATTTATCTCATTTGAACTTCACAATAATCCTGTGACATACTATAAAGTACTATTTTATTCCCCTATTGTAGATGAGGGAATTAAGCCTCAGACAGAGGGAGTAATGTACAGATGGTAAATGATAGATCTATATGACTCCAAAGCCATAAAATGTCATAATAATAATAGAAGGCACAGCTCCTTCCTCAAGTAACTGGGGAAAATATGGAGAGCAGATGAGGAAGGACGCCTATCAGCAGAAAACAGCCTTTCTCCTATTGCCTATGACTCAGCTGCAGCTGTGATTCATAGAGGACTGAAGGTCACTCAGCAAGCTGGAAATGACCCTGGACTTTAGTATTAGAGCCAACACATGAGCTCTGTAGCTATGGTTGTTATCCCCATCTGACCTCTTACACCACCACTCCCCCAAAGTTATACATTCTTCAGTCCTCTACTCCTATCTTCTCTCAGACAAATGTGATCAAAGGTGAAAAATAAGGTGACTGGGTGTGCTGTCTGAGGAATGTGGAAGGCAGAGTTCCATTCTGAGACACCAGAGAGGTTGACAAGCAATTTCCAGAGTCCAGGAATTGGGCAGCATCACAGACTGGTCTCTCAGCATTTGCATGATTGGTGACAATGGGGACTCTGGCGCCTGTGATGGGGATGATGTTGATTGGGTGACAGACTTTCCTCCCACAGGATGCTGAGAAAATAGAACACATCTCTCTCTTTCTCCTTCATTGTATGACCCAGGCTCGAAACAGACTTTTCTAAGTCAAACCCCATTATCATCAGCAGGTGCAAAATAAAATAGTTGCCTTATATATGCTCTGCATTTCCCACATTAAATGAAACTGGGTTGATTAACCTATTTCCATCTGGTTTGCAGCGGTGTCACTGGGATAAAAGAATGTAATGATGGGTATTTATTTTCAGCAGTCTCTGTCCTCTGTTTTCTGGCCCACACATTGCTTTCCTCCTAAGTACAGCTGGCTATAGGGGAATAACAATGCCCCCCACCCCAAAAGAGTCTTGCTCACTCTCACCAGGGTAGTGGAGCAGCAGAGATCACCTAGTCTGGGTAGCGCCACACTTTTCTAACTCAACCCTTAGGCTTCCTGTTTTCTCAGGTTTTGTCCTTTCAATCTTTAGTGACACCCCCCCATCCTGAAAACACAAACACAAAGTATACAGTAGCCACCCCTCACCCCCAGGTGATGGCCCTCCTGACAATAGGGCAGTATGATGCAGCCTCAGGCCTTTGTAAATACCTACTTGCCTCCTCCTGGATGAGATGGCTGTGACCTTCACTTATTTCAATTATGTAATCGTTGGTCAGCTGATTCCCATAAAGCTCTTGTCGGATGTAATTGCACCCCTCAATTTAATGATTTCATAGGTTACAAGAGGTGTGGCTGCCAGGTTGCCATAGAAACCTTTGCTCTCCTGACCCTTTTTTTCCCTAATAAAAAGTTATATTAGAGTAGTAAATGGATTAAAAATGGTGGTCAGAGGCATGGTTCTGAGGGCTTTAAAAGAAGAGGAGAGTCTGTCTTTCTCTCTCTCTGCTTTCTCTGCTTCCACCATCTTGCAACATGAGACCCCTGAATCACTGTCACCATCACCAGATGGACTTTGGACTTCCCAGCCTCAGAAACTGTAAGCAATAAATTTCCTTTCCTTTATAAATCACCCAGTTTTGTGTACTTTGTTATAAGCAACATAAACAGACTAATACAGAAAATTGGTACCAGAGAAGTGGGGTGTTGCTTATAACAGATACTGGAAAACATGGAAATGGCTTTGGAACTGGGTGTTGAGGAAAGGTTGGAGGAGTTTGGAGGACTCAGAAGAAGACAAAAAGACGAGGGAAAGTTTGGAATGTCTTAGAGACTGGTTATGTGGTGGTGAGCAGAATGCTGATAGACATATGGACTGTAAAGACCCTTCTAAGGAGGTCTCGGATAGAAATAAGATGGAATTTATTGGAAACTGGGGCAAAGATCACCCCTGCTGTGAACTGGCAAGGAACTTGGCTGCATTGTGTCCATGCCCTAGGACTTTGTGGAAGTTGAAACTTAGGAGTTGTGAACCACAGCATTTGGCCAAAGAAATTTCTAAGCAGCAAAGCATTAAGGAAGCTGCATGGCTACTTGTAACAGCCTACACTGAGTTATGGCAGCAAAGTCATGATATAAAGCCAGAATTTAAAAAGGAAGCAGAGTGTAAAAATTTAGAAAATTTGAAGCCCGGCCATATGGTACAGAAGCAGAGAGCATGCAATGGTGCAGCCCAGCGACCATTAGCTAAGAAGATTAGTACAAAGAAATGGGATTATCCAGAGAAGGAGAAAAAGTCCCTGAAGGCATTGCAGAAGCCTCTGGGGCCAATCCTTCTGTTTCAGGTTCAAAGACCTAGGGAGACAAAATGGTCTTGGGGAACAGAACTGAGGCACCCTCCACAGGTTCAGTGCTCAGGGCCACCTTGGGAAGCTGCTTCCCGTACCAGTAGCCCAGCTGCTTTGGCTGCTCCAGCTGCTTTGGCTACTCCAGCTGCTTTGGCTACTCCAGCTGTAGGTAAATTGGCCCCAGGTGTGGCTGGACCCACAGCTTTGGAAAATACAAGCTGGAAGCCTTGGTGGCATCCATGTGGTGTTAGGTCTGCAGGCTAGCAGAATGCTAGAGCTGTGGAGGCTTGGGAGCTTCCATTCCGATTTCAGAGGATGTATGGAAAAGTCTGGGGGGCCAGGAAGAGATCTGTCACAGGGGTGGAGTCACCACAGACAACCTTCGCTAGAGCAATGCCAAATGGAAATGTGGGGTCAGAGTTGCAGCAGAGAAACCCCATCAATGCCATATCTAGTGGAGCCATGAGAGTGGGACCACCATGGAGACCCCAGACCTGTGGAGCCACCAGAGTGGAACTCCAGCCTGGGAGAGCTGAAGTGTGGCCTGCAACCAGGAAAGCCATAGGAGTGGAGCTGCCCGAGGACTTGGGGACCCAAGCCCCACACCATCATGCAGAAGAGGTAGAACATGAAGTCAAGGTACATGATTCGCCAGCTTTGAGATTTAATGCCTGTCCTGCTGGGTTTCAGACTTGTTTGGGACCTGTTACCCCTTTCTTTTGGCCTATTTCTTCCTTTTGGAATGGGAATATGTACCCTATGTTTGTCCCACCATTGTATCTTGGAAGTAGAGAACTTGTATTGATTCCACAGATGGGACTTTAAACTTTGGACTTTTGAGTTGAAACAAGTTAAGACTTTGGGGATGAAATGAATATATTTGTATGTGAAAAGACATGAGTTTTGGGGAGCCAGGGGAAGAATATACTGGATTGAATTATGCCCCCAGCACTCATTGAAGCTTGAATTGTGTCCCCCCAAGTTTTATGCATTGGAAACTTAGCCCCCACTGTGACTGTTAAAAGGGTGGGAAATCCTATTATGGTAATTGAAAGGTGGAGCCTTAAAGAGGTGATTGGCTTGTAGGACCCTGCAGTAGTGAATGGATTAAAAATGGTGGTCAGGGGTGTGGTTCTCTGCTCTCTCTGCTTCCACCATCTTGCAATGTGAGACCCCTGAGTCATTGTTGCCACCACCAGATGGACTTTGGACTTCCCAGCCTCAGAAACTGTAAGCAACAAATTTTATTTTCTTTATTTTAAAAAAAAGTTAAATTAAAAAAAGTTAAATCAACTGTTCAATGAGGAATGGGGTATATTTTAAGTATAATGTGCTATTTCACACTAGGGAATGCTTGAGAGCCTTCTACCTCAGACAAACTCCATTTGTCTCCTGGGTTTTTTGTTTTGTTTTGTATATTTGTATTTCCAATCAAATAATCCTACTGAGTTCTCAAAAAGAAGAAATAAGAACCTGGGAATTATCCCTTAGTTATACATGCTATTGCTAAAAGACTAACTGTATTGTCATGCCTGGACTCTACAGGCTGGAATGGAGTGGGGAAGGCTGGGGAATTGACAAGACATGGCAGAGGAGAGTTGGAAGCAGCAGAAGTCAGGCAAGCCTGAGGTCACATTAAGAAAAGATCAGTTAAGGACAATGTTCTAGGCCCAAGGGATGAAGCCGCTAAAGCCCTAAATCCTGTGCTTGGGAGACTAGTAAGTGAAGAGTTGGGTGCCTGGGAACCGAAAGTCATGCTCCAGGCAGGGGGCTGAGGAACACCATACATCTCTCATAGTAAATATTGAACTTGGGGGAGGACAACTGCCTTCTGAGGTAAGGTTGGAAACCCTAGATGCCTCCTGCCCAGGAGTGATACCACCGAGGAATTGTTAGGGGAAGCTATATAGACCCTTTTATATCTATCGGTCTCCCAAAGTCACCCTCAGATAAAAATAATATAAACATTCCTTGATAAAGACAGCATATATTTTTTAATATTATGTAAATGATGGGGGAAAAAGTGTATTTAGAGACTTTTGCTATTTCTGCTCCTCTGCCACATACCATCTAAATAGAAGTAGTGTGCTTGCTATGTAAACTCAGCTTCAAGATAGTCCCCTGGCCACCCACAGTGTCCACCTCTTCTTGGCCCACCTCCTCACCTCCCACTGGTAACCATTTGCTGCCCTTAGGAGACATATTGATATTCCTATATAGATATTCTAGACCTTCCACTGTGTGTCTGTGTGTCAAGCTGACCCTTGGTTTCCAAGTAACAGAGAATCACTGTTCACACAGAAGTCATGTGGTGTAATTATTATCTTCTAGTCTTCATGGCTGAGTGAAAGAAAAGCTGGGACAAGGTCACGAGCGAATCCATTCTAAGGCAGCTTTCATTCCCTATATGGCCCAGATTGGGCAGAACTCAGCTTCCTTACTCTCAATGGACCCACTTAGGGCTAAACAGTGTCTATAGACCTACTGGTCTAGCCGAAGCATTGGCCAAGGAGGAGGAGCAAAAGAAGAGGACAGAAAGGAAGTAGAGAAGGAAAAAGAAAAAAACCACCCTAGACTGGGTCAGGTGTCCCTCTTGCCAGCATCTCTGATGGCTAGAGCACTGCTCAAAATTGCCTGACTACTGAGAACCCTTGAGGCCATAGCCCATCCAACTTTATTTCATTTATTTATTTATTGAATTATAATTGATTGTACATATTTTGGGGGTTCAACGTTGACATATGTTGATCAAATCAATATTACTAGTAGGTATATTGTTACAAATCATACTTATTCTTTATTCCCCTTGTCCAATCTCTCCCCATCCCTCTCTCCCTCCTCCCTCACCTCTGATAACCCTAGATTTCTTTTCTCCTTCTGAAAGAGTAACAGTTACTCTGTTGATTTGTTGCCTAGATGATCTGTCCAGTGCTGAGAGAGGTGTGTTCAGGTCTCCCACTATTATTTTAGAGTAGATACTTCTATCACTCTGGAATGGGTCTTGTGAAGAGAGACAGCCTCTTCTTTTCTTTGGTCTCTGCTGATGACACTCCTTGTGTCAATGCACTTAAGTGTCTGGTGGGCCATCTACATGGTGGTTGTGGCATCTAGCTGCTTTTGCGGCAGCCATGGCTATTGTGGTAGCATGCTCCTTGCCCAGTTGCAGGAGAAGGGGTCAGTCCTTGGCCCCATGCCTCAGGACCCCAGGCAGGCCCCGTGGCAGTGGCAGTGTGCCTTGATGCAGGAGCAGGGGTCGGTCTCCAGCTCCATCTGTTTTTACATTCTAAGATGTTATTGCAGAGCAGTTGGGTGGGAGGGGAAGAGAGGAAGGGGGAAGGAAATAGCATGGGAGAAGGAGAAAGGGGGGAGCATGGTTGAGGCCCATGGCAGCCCCTGCATTCCTGCAGGGGAGACCAGGGGGCTTCCAGTGGTGGGTTGGTCGTTGCTGGGCTGAATGCAGGTGTCACGGTGGTGTGGCTGAAACCCTTGGCCCCCCACCACCCTGGCTCAGGAGACCAAGGGGCTTCCAGCAGTGGTTCAGTGGTCATTGCTGGACTGGTTGCAGATGTTGCAGGGGGTGGCTGAAGCCCTTGGCTCCCCACTGCCCCAGATCAGGAGCCCAGGTGTTTCCTGTGGCAGGTTGGTGGTCATCGCTTGGCTGGTTGCAGGTGTCAGGGGGGTGTGGCTGAGGCCCGAGGCCCTCTTCCTCCCTGTCTTGGGGACTCAGGGGGCTTCTGGTCCTTCCAGGTTTTATACGTGTTCTTTGGTGAAATGAGAACTTTACTAGTTAATATCAAACTTTATCTCTGGTCTGTGGGTATTTTGTTTTTTCTTTCAGTTCTGTGTTGCATTATTCACTGTTTCCAATACTTAAACTCTGCACTGGAACTAATTTGTTGTCCTTTGCTTACTTCTAAAATGGGGGAACTTCCTGTGGGGACGAGCACTTGAGCCCTGTGGTTGAGCTGAATTGCTGCTTTGCTACTGATTCCCTGGGGAAGGCTTTTTGTGCAGCTTAGGTTTTAACAGTTGACCTTGTAAGCACTTCTGGGTCTTGTGAGGTCTGGTACACCTGGGTTGTGTGGAAACTCTGGTCTGGGCCTGAGTCTTTTCAGCAAACTGCTCCCCCTGCAGATCTATATTCCTGACCAGTCTACACAAAGTAGGCCTGTGCTGATTGGAGGGCAGATCAGCTATCCTTGCTGTGCCCCAATGTTTCCCTGGTGGCCTGTCTCCCCCACAACCCACACTCCAAACACTTCCCATGGGACATGCCATGTGCCGGTCCCTTGCAGTGACTCACCGGCCTCTGTGTGGCTCCTTTTTTCAGTTGTCGTGGTGCCTCACTCCTATGTGTGTCCAGAGGAACCCTGTTAGTGGTCTTGCTGGCCTGAGGGCCACCAAGGCCCTCTTCTCCCTTGCCACCTCCAAGCAACTTCATAGGAAGAGCACAGCTGTGGCTTTTGCCAGCTCTTGCTCCGTGCACTCACCAGCTCCAGCCTTGAGGTAGCTAGTATTCGAAATGGTAAGAGTGGTCCTTTCTTTCTCTCATCCTGGCTTCTCCTGCCTTCATGAACTCTGTAGGTCTCTCCTCCTCTTCCCCTGAGCTCTAGTAGCCCCAGCTTGGCTGTTCTTGCTTTTTATAGTTGTAAATTGGTTGACTTGTGGGAGAGAGTGATGCTGGGAACCATCTATTCCACCATCTTGACTGGAAGCCCCATCCAACTTTAAATGCTCCTGATGTCCAGTAACATTTGCAGTTGAGTTAGATGTAGACCTGCAGCATAGCAGTCAGGGTTCTTAATTATAAGCCCCCAGAAACCACCTCTAATGGATTTAGGGAGAAAATGAATTGATTTTTTTGTTTGTTTGTGGTCATTCTATTTTTTAAAAATAGATTTTATTTTTTAGGGAAGTTTTAGGTTCATAGCAAAATTGAGTAGTAGGAAAAACAGAGAGCTCCCACATACCACTTGCCCCACTCACAGCCAGCCTCCCCATTATCGATATCCCATACCAGAGTGGTACATTTGTTATAATCAGTGAGCCTCCATTGACACATCATTATCATCCAAAGTCCAGAGTTTACATTAGGGTTCACTCTTGGTGTTGCACATTTTATGTATCTTGACAAATGTATAGTAATATGTATCCACAATTACTGTATCGTATAGAACAGTTTATCTGTCCTAAAAATCCTCTGAGCTCCACCTATTCATTTCTCCTTCCATCCTAACCCCTGGCAATCACTGATCATTTTACTGTATCCATAGTTTTGCCTTTTCCAGAAGGTCAAATAGTTGAAGTCATACAGTACATATCCTTTTCAGATTGGCTCCTTTCACTTAGTAATATACATTTAAGCTTCGTGGTTTTTTTAAATTGAATCATAATTGATTATACATATTTTTGGGATTCAATGTTGACATATGTTGATCAAATCAATATTACTAGTATGTATACTGTTACAAATTGTACTTATTCTTTATGTCCCTTGTCCAATCTCTCCCTATCCCCCTCTCCCTCCCCCCTCCCACTACTGATAACCCTAGATTTCTTCTCTCCCTCTGAAAGAGTAATGGTTGCTCTGTTGATTTGTTGCCTAGATGATCTGTCCAATGCTGAAAGGTGTGTTCAGGTCTCCAATATTATCATGGAGCAGATGCTTCTTCTGTCACTCTGGAATGGGCTTTGTGGAGAGAGACACCTTTTCTTCGGTCTCTGATGGTGACTCTCCTTGTGGCAATGCACTCCAGTGGCTGGAAGACCACCTGTGTGGTGGTTGTGACACCTAGCCACTTTCACAGCAGCTGTGGTTACTGTGGTGGCTGTGGTGGGCCACCCACATGGAGGTGATGTTTCTGGCATGCTCCTTGGTGCTGGCGGTGTGCCTGGTTGTGGGTGGGTGGGGGGGTCCAGTCACCAGCTCCAGCCCTGGGACCCTGGGTGGAGCCCCAAGGTGCTGGCAGTGTGCTTGGTTGCAGGTGGGGGGGGGGTCCAGTCCCTGACTCCATACCCCAGGACCCCGGGTGGGGCCCCAAGGCACTGGTGGTGTGTGTGATTGTGAGTGGGGTGTCTGGTCCCTGGCTCTGTGCGTCATGTCCCCTGGCAGGCCTAGAGGCACTGGTGGTGTGCCTGGGCCAGAACTAATTTTTTGTCCTTTGCTTACTGCTAAAATGGAAAAAATTCCTGTGGGAAACAGTTCTTGTGCTGTGTGGTTGAGCTAAATTGCTGCTTTGCTGCTGTTTCCCTAGGGAAGGCTTTTTGTGAAGCTCAGGGTTTAATGGTTGACCTTATAGGTACTTGCAGCTCTCCAGAGGCCTGGTGCACCTGGATTGTGTAGAAACTCTGATCTGGGCCTGAGTTTTTCATCAGACTTCACCCCATGCAATTCTGCATTCCCGACCAGTCTCCTCCGAGTGGCCCTGCACTGTTTGGGGGTGGATTGTCTGTCCTTGCCGTGCCCCAGTGATCCCCTGGTGGGCCCGTCTCCCCCACCACCCATGCTCCAAACACTTCCCATGGGACGGGACCTGCACTGGTCCCTTGCAATGACTCAACGGCCTCTGGATGGCTCCCCCTTTTCAGTTGCTCTGGCTCATCGCTCCTGCGTGGGTCCATGGGAACCCTATTAGTGGCCTTGCTGGCCTGGGGGCCACCAAGGCCCTTTTCTCCCCTGCCACCACCTCCAAGCAACTCCATCCAAAGGGCACAGCTGTGGCTTCTACTGACTCCTGCTCCATGTGCAAAGCAGTTCCAGCCTTAAAGCAGCTGTGGCCCGAAATGTTCCAAGCAGTTTTTTCTTTCTCTCATCATGGCTTTTCCCACCCTCATGAACTCCATAGTTCTCTCCTCCTCTTTCCCTGAGCTCCAGTGGCCCCAGCTTGGCTGTTGTTATATTTTATAGTTGAAAATTGGTTGATTTGTGGGATAGAGTGACACTGGGGACCGTCTATTCTGCCATCTTGACCAGAACTCAAACATGAATCTATTTTAAAGGCTCTGTGTAGCTCACAGAGTTTCTGGGAGAGCTGAAGAGCCAAGATCAGGTCTATATAAGAACAATGACTGTTACACTGCAGAACTAGCCCGTTCAGGACACTGCTGCCGTTGCTCCCAATGGGCACCAGACATGGCAGAGTGCCCCATTACCACTCTCAGCACTGAACTGGAAACTGCATCTTGATGCAACTATTGCTGCTGCTAGAGAGGCTCTCCCTCCCACCAGCACTTGTCAATGAGGATTTCCCCAAATATTGGAGGGGGTTTAGAGTCTGGAATGTCAAAAAAGAGGGACCATATTTGTTTGCTAGGGCTTTGATAACAAAATATCACAGACTAGGTGGCTTAAACAACAGAAAATGTATTTTCTTGCAGTTCTAGAGAGTTGAAGTCCAAGATCAAGGTATCAGCAGAGGCCTCTCTCCTTGGCTTGCAGAAGGCCATCTTCTTGCTGTGTCTTCACAAGGTCCTTGCTCTTTTTGTAAGGACACCAGTCAGATTGGATTAGGCCTCATTTTAACTTAATCATCCCTTTAAAGGATCTATCTCCAAATACAGTCACATTCTAAGGTATTGGGGGCTAGGGCTTCAACATATGAATTTGGGGAGGGGGACACAATTCAGCCTATAACAACAAAAAATGTTTATTTCCTTGAGTGTGCCACCCTGCTTTGGGCACTGCTGGCTTAGATTGGCTCACTACTCCATTACCTCTACCCTTTAAAGGGCAAACCAGGCTATCCCCTCTCCCACAATCTTATCTAATATCAAGTACTTTTTCTTCTCTACCAGTCCTCTACTAATGTCCTAGTATAACTTGTAGCTGCACTTACCCAAATTAAAACATCTGGAGTTTTTAAATCTCCTGATCTGATATTCTTCTAAATGACCTATTGTGCTTCGAATTAGTTTACCTAGTTCCTGTATGAGTATCAATTCAGGACCCAAGGACCCAGATGGGTGGAGATACTTAGGAATATTTGACTATCATGTTCCTCAAGATAAGCTCCTGAGAAAATGATTTAGAACATGGTCCTGCTGTCCTTCAAAAGATCACTATGTACATGCACCACTTAATCTAAAAGAGCTAGGTACAGATGTCATGTTTTCATTATCATAAATACACTATTTTCTTTTTGCAATGTACTTCTAGGTCACTGAGAAGTATTAACCCAAGAGTTTTTCTATCTCGCTCTCATTTTGCAAATTTCCATAATCCTGTTTTGTAAATTGATAGTCATTAATTTTTCCCCGATACATGGCTGTTAGTAGAAGTGACCTAGCTAAAATTCTGTTTGAAAAGAGTGAAATGAGGTTGTTTGGTTTATGAGTCTCTGCATATACTTCTCTGGGCTCAATCAGATGACCTCTTTTCTTTAGCCAAATAGACAGAATGTGCTATACTTTAGCCCCACAGCTAAGGGATGGAAGAGGTAGGAAGAGGTGTAATGCTACTCACAAGCAAGAGAGGGGGTTTTGAATGGTGGAAGCCAATGGAGGACAGAACGATAGTCAGAAATCAGCTTTAAAAAAATATATCGACATGGCTTCCTGAGTTGGGGTGAGGTTGTTTGTGTTTGTTTTTTGCAAAGCAGAAATCTAGGGAGATCATAATCATACTGCAAATGTGTGTTGTGAAGCCATATGAAACTCTTTTTCTAAAGCTTTCTCTACCACAAAGTATTTTATTTCTTAAATTTTCTCTAGAAAAACATAGGGAAGCTGGAGCAGTCTTATACTCCTTGCCTCCCATTTTACACAGTATTGATTATTTGTTGCTATGCCAGCTGCAGAAATTAGTGGTCAATTTTTTTCCTTGTCTCTTATTTCCCACGTGATTTTTTTTGTCAAGGTTTAACATTTTGGTCAACCTCTCTCTGTTGTCCCTTTTCCCCTCCTCTCCCCAGTCTCTGGTAACCACTATTCTACTCTGCCTCTATGATATCAACTTTTTTGTTTAGATTCCACATGAGTGATATTTATCTTTCTGTGCCTGGCTTACTTCACTTAACATAATGTCCCCCAGGTCCATCCATGTTGCCACAAATGGCAGGATTTCATTCTTTTTTATGGCTGAACAGTATTCCACTTTGTATATATTCCACTTTTTTTTTTTATCCATTCATCTGTTGTCGGACACAGGTTGATTCCATATCTTGGCTCCTGTAAATTATGCTGCAATAAACATGGGAGTGCAGATATCTCTTTGACATATTGACTTCATTTCCTTTGGGTATATACTCAGTAGTGCGATTGCTGGATCATATGGTAGTTTTAGTTTTAATTTTTTGAGGAACCTCCATACTGTTTTCCATAATGGCTGTACTATTGACACTCCCATCAGTAACTCTGTTTTATCATGACCTTAGTGGAATGAATCATGAGGGATTCGACTTCTTAATTCCACTGAAATCTTAGGCGGTAGGAACAGCTTCCGTCTTGTGGTTTGAAGGGGTTAGGTTGGAAGAATGACCTTAAGCAAAAGCACAGGAGCTTATTGTCTATTAAGAACATTGCAATAGCCTCTGAAAAAGATGGTCGAAAAACATCTCTCAATCACATCACCATGGTGTCACTAGAAGATATCTGTTAAAGCACAAATAAATTATCTAGGACTGAAAACCAGAAATCTGGACTTCTAGCATTTCACATGTCCATGTGAATTAGCTGTCAGGATTGCTTTTTCCTGTAAACAGCTATTGGCATTGGAGATAAGCTTAAAGACAGAGAAGGGGAACAGACCCAGAGCTAGTGGTGTACTGGTAAAAGTGTAACAACATGTTCTTTGTAGGGGCACCCTAATTTCTAGTGTTGTGTAAATATTCCTACAATGGCTGATTTTGGGGACCAACCTGACATCACTGAAGGTGAATTTGGGACGCTCAGTAGCACCCCATAGTATTCCCACCACACAGATGCAGTAGACCTAAATAACTTCAAGAGCATAGATAACGTTAAAAGCAGTACAATAAATAGGAAGTGGTAAGTTTTGAATATTTATAATTTTGTTTTTAATGTATGTTATTTAAATGTTTGTATAACTTATTTTTTTATTTTTAGTTTTTACTGGAACATAATTGTATATATCTGTGGAGTACAGCATTGAATACCAATATCTGTGTGCAATATGTGATGCTCAAATCAGGATAATTAATATAATCGTTACACAATGTAATCATTTCTTATGGACCTTTACCAATTTCTTGCTAACACCCCCTCTGCCTCCCCCTTTCCCACCTCTAACAGCCTCAGTTCTGTTCTCTCCTTTTGAAAGTTCAACTAATTATTGTGATTGTTGTATCTTTCTTTCTTTTTCTTATTCATTTGTTTATTTTTTTAGTTCCCACTTATGAGTGAGGACATGCAGTATTTCTCTTTCTGTGCCTGGTTTATTTCACTTAACATAATTTCACCTAAGCTCATCCATATTGCTGTGAATGGAAAAATTTCATTTTTTTTTTATGGCAGAGTAGTATTACATTGTTTGCGTGTGTGTGTGCGCACACATGCCATATATATATATATACATACACACACACATATATATATACACACACCACATTTTCCTTATCCAATCATCCATTGATGGACATTTAGGTTGGTTCCAATTCTTGGCCATTGTAAATAAAGCTGCGACAAACATGGGAGTGCAGATATCCCTTCGACATGATGATTTCCATTCCTCTGGGTAAATATCCAGCAGTAGAATTGCTGGATCAAATGGTAGCTCTATCTGTAGTTGCTTGAGGATCCTCCACACCATTTTCCATAATGGCTGCACTAATTTAGTCCCACCAACAGTGTAGGAGGGTTCCCTTCCTCCACATCCTTGTCAGCATTTGCCATTCTCTGTCTTTTTCATAATGGTTAGTCTGTGGTGAGATGATACCTCAATGTAGTTTTGATTTGCATTTCCCTGATGCTTAGTGATGTGTCTGTTGGCCATTTGTATGTCTTCCTTTGAGAAATGCATGTTCAGCTCCTTTGCACTTTTTTTATTCAGGGGACTTGTTTTGTTACTGATAAGTTATTTGAGTTCTTTGTATATTCTGGATATCAATCCCTTGTCAGATGCATTGTTTGCAAGTATTTTTTCCCGTTCTTTAGGTTGTGTTTTTGCTCTGTTAATTGTTTATTTTGCTGTGCAGAAGCTCTTTAGTTTGATATAATCCCATTTGTTTATTTTTTCTTTTGTTGCCTGTGCTTTTAGGGTCTTATTCATAAAGTCTTTGCCCATTCCTGCCTCCCAAAATGTTTCCCCTATGTTTTCTTTTAAGAGTTTTATAGTTCCAGGTCTTATTTTAATCCACTTTGAGTTGATTTTGGTATATGCCAAGAGGTCTGGGTCTACTTTCATTTTTCTGCATATGGATGTCCTGTTTTCCCAGCACCATTTATTGAAGAGGCAGCCTTTTCCCCAATGTATGCTCTTGTTGCCTTTGTCAAAGATCAGTTGGCTGTAAGTATGTGGGTTGATTTCTGGATTCTTTATTCTGTTTCATTGGTCTGAGTGTCTGTTTTTATGCCAGTGCCATGCTGTTTTGGTTACTATAGCTTTGTAGTAGAATTTGAAGTCAGGTAGTGTAATGCATCTAGGTTTATTTATTTATTTATTATTTATTTATTTATTTATTTTAAATTTATTTGCTCAGGATTGCTTTGGCTATTTGGGGTCTTTTGTTGTTCCATATGAATGTTAGGATGGTTTTTTCTACTTCCATGAAGAATGTCTTGGGTATTTTGATGGGGATTGCATTGAATCTGTAGATTGCTTTTGGTAGTATGGACATTTTTACTGGATAAATTCTTCCAAACCATGAATATGGAATGCCTTCCCATCTTTTTGTGTCCTCTTTAATTTCTTGCAGCAGTGATTTGTAGTTCTCACTGTGGAGATCTTTCACCTCCTTGGTTAAAATTTTTCCTAGGAATTTTACTTTTTTTGGTGACTATTGTAAATGGACTTGCTTTCTTGATTTCTTTTTCTGCTAGTTCATTATTGGAATATAAAAACACTATTGATTTTGTTCATTTTGTATCCTGCGACTTTACTGAAATTGTTTACCAGCTGCAAGAGTTTTTTGATGGAGTCTTTAGTCTTTTCTTTACATAGGATCATGTCATCTGCAAACAGGGACAGTTTGACTTTGTCTTTTCCAATCAGGATGCCCTTTACTTCTTTCTCTTGCCTGATTGCTTTAGCTAGTACTTTCAATACTATGTTAAATAGAAGTGGTGACAGTGGGCATCCTTGTCTGTTCCTGTTCCCCATTCAGTATGGTATTGGTGGTAGTTTTTTTGTGTATGGATTTTATTATGTTGAGATATTTTCCTTTTATACCTAATTTGCTGAGAATCTTTATCATGAAGGGATGTTGAATTTTGTCAAATACCTTTTCTGCATCTATTGAGATAATCATATGGTTTTTATCCTCGATTTTGTTGATGCTGTGTGTCACATTTATTGATGTGTGTATGTTGAACCATCCTTGTATCCCTGGGATGAATCTCAGTTGGTCATGGTGTATCATTTGATTGCTAGAATGTTATTGAGGATTTTTGTGTCTATGTTTATCAAAGATATTGGCCTATAGTTTTCATTTTTTTGTTGTATCATTTTCTGGTTTGGGTATCAGAATGATGCTAGCCTCATAGAATGAGTTTGGAAGAATGGCCTCTTTTTCAATTTTTTGGAACAGTTTGAAAAGAATTGGTATTAATTCCTCTTTAAAGGTTTGGCAGAATTCAGCAATACAGCCATCCTGTCCTGGGCTTTTCTTTGTTGGGAGGCTGCTAATTACTGCTTCAATCTCATTGCCTGTTAATTTGGTCTCTTCAAGTTTTCTATTTCATCTTGGTTCAGTCTTGGTAGTATGTATGGGTCCAGAAATGTATCCATTTCCTCCAGGCTTTCAAATTTGTTGGCTTATAGTTGTTTATAATAGTCTCTAATGATTCTTTGTATTTCTGTGGTATTAGTTGTAATGTAACTTTTTATATTTCTGATTTTTGTTCTTTGTGTCTTCTCTCTTTTTTTAGTTAGCCTAGATAAGAGTTTGTCCATTTTGTTTATCTTCTCAAAAATCCAACTTTTTGTTTCATTGATGTTTTGCATCATTTTGGGGGGGTCTCTATTTCATTCAGTTCTGCTCTGATCTTAAATATTTCTTTCCATCTGCTAATTTGGGAATATGATTATTCTTCTTTTTCTAGTTCTTTGAGGTGCAGTGTTAGGTTGTTTATTTGAAATTTTTCTATTCTTTTAAGCATTTATTGCAATAAACTTCCATCTTAGTACTGCTTTTGCCATATCCCACAGGTTTTGGTATGATGTGTCTTTATTTTCATTAGTTTCAAGAGATTTTTTGATTTATTGTTTAATTTCTTCTTGGACCCATAGGTCATTCAGGAGCATATTGTTTAATTTCCATGTGTTTGTATAGTTTCCAGAGTTTTGATTGTTATAGATTTCTAGTTTTAATCCATTGTGATCTGAGAAGATACTTGAAATGATTTCAATTTTTAAAAATTTACTGAGGCTTGATTTGTGACCTAATATGTGGTCTACCCTGGAGAATGTTCCATGTGCAGATGTGAAGAATGTATATTCTGTGGTTGTTGGATGAAATGTTCTGTAGATAACTGCCAAGTCCAATTGGTCTTAAGTGTAGTTTAAGCCTGTGTTTATCTGATGATTTGTTGCCTAGATGATCTATCCAATGTTGAGAGAGGCATGTTCAGGTCCTCCACTATTATCGTATTTAGAACTATCTCTTTCCTTAGGTCTAATAGAGTTTGCTTTATATACATGTGTGCTCCGATGTTGGGTGCATATATATATTTATGATTGTTATGTCTTCATGCTGGACAGATCCTCTTATCATTATATAGTGGCCTTGTCTCTTTTTATGGTTTTTGATTTTAAGTCTTTTTAACCTGTATAAGAATAGCTACTCCTGCTTATTTTTGATTTCCATTTGCATGGTATATTCTTTTCCATCCCTTCACTATTAGCCAATATGTGTCTTTATAGGTAAGGTGAGTCTCTTATAGACAGCATATAGCTGTGTTTAGTTTTTTAATACAATCAGCCAGCCTGTGTCTTTTAAGTGCATAATTTGATCCATTTACATTTAGGGTTGTTACTGAAAGGTATTGTCTTACTCCTGGCATTTTAAGAATTTTCATTTGGATGTTTTATATATTTTTTTCTTTCCCTTTTGTTGTTTCTCTTTGGTGTTTGTTGGGTTTTTGAGGTGGTGAGATTTAATTTCTTTTTCTTTCTCATTTGCATTGTTGTTCTACCAGTGGGTTTTGTTCTTACTTGTGTATTCATAGAACTGATTATCAGTTTTCAGATTCCAGATACAGGACTACCTTGAGGAGTTCTTGTAGAGCTGGTCATGTGGTGGTGAACTCCCATGGTTTTTGTTTGTCTGGGAAATACACTATTTCTCCCTCATTTTTGAAGGATAGCCTTGCTAGGTATAGTATTCTTGGCTAGCAGTTTTTTGTTTTGTTTTTTTTTTCCTTTTAGTATTTTGAATACATCATCTCATTCTCTTCTGTTCTGTAGGATATTTGTTGAGAAGTCTGCTGCTAGTCTGATGGGGACTCCTTTGTAGGTGATTTGACACACTGCTCTTGCTGTTTTTCACATTCTCTCTTTGAGTTTTGCCAGTTTGACTAGAATGTGTCTCAGAGAGGACCTTTTGGAATTGAATCTGTTTGGGCATCCTTGAGCCTCTTGGATCAGAAGGTCCATGTCTCTCCCTATACCTGGTAAACTTTCTGCTGTTATTTTGTTGAATATGTTTTCAATGCCTTTTCCTTTCTCCTGCCCTTCGGAACACCCATGATTTAGATGTTTGTGTGCTTAAGGTTGTCTGCTATCTCTCTTAGATTTTCTTCATTTAAAAAAAATTTTTTTTCTTTTTTTGTCCACCTTGGTTATTTTGAAAAGACTGTCTTCAAGATCACAAATTCTTTCTTCTGCTTGCTCTAACCTGCTGCTTAAGCTCTAGATTATTTTTTATTTTATTGGATGAACCCTTCAATTCCACAAGTTCTGCTACATTCTTTTTTTAAAGGTGTTAATCTCTTTGTAAATTTCCTCCTTCATATCCTGGATACTTTTTCTCATTTCACTGTGTATAACAGTCTTATCTCATTGAGTTTCCTTAAGATTGTTGCTCAGAATTCCTTTTCAGTCATTTCAAGGGTTTATTGCTCTATGGGGTCTGGTACTTGAGAATCATTGTATTCCTTTGGTGGTTTCATATTTTCTTGTGTTTTTGTATTTCTAGTATCTCTATGCTGATGTTTGGTCATCTGGTGGAGCAGTTTCTTCTTCTATTAGTTTGGAGTGGACTTTGAGGAGAAAGACTTCCTCCTGTAGATGTGTTTTATATTAACCATCAAGTAGGGTGTTTTAGTATTGATTCTGGGTAGATGCAGTTATGTAGTCTCTGTGTGGGTACTTTGGCCATATTCAGTGTTGGAGTTGTGTATGAGTGCTTCTGTGGCCTAGGCACTGGGGAACTTAGTGATTACTTGCTGAGGTTAGTGACACTGTTTTGGTTTAATGAGGATAAGGGTGAGCTCTTGAGTTCTTGGGAGAAGTACTTGGGTGCCCTGTCACTCTTTGGCTAGGGTGGATGACCTTGGGTGGGCTCATTCATACCCTGGGTAGTGTCCTGTGATCCTGATGGTGCACTGGGGTATACTGGAGTTCCTCAGTTTGAATCGGTAACCCTGGACAGGGTTTCTCTTTCCTCTTTCCTACAGGCAGAAGCTCTTCCTGGATCCTTGCTTCTTCCTGTTGAGGATGGGCTGACAGTGATTGGGTACTTTCTCCCTTACTTTATTTGGGTATCCTGGTTTCTACTCTCTTGGTGGGTTCCATGTGTGTCTCTCCCTGGATCAAGGCAGCTGTGTGGGCTGTGCATGTGCCTTCCACCCCCATATGTGCTACCACATGTGGCAGCATAATTCCCCCTGTGGGTTGGTCCACTGGGTTGTGGGTCTGCTCTCACTCACCTCTTTCCCCAGGCTCCACTGGTGAGTCTCCTTGTGTCAATGCATTCAAGTGATTGGTGGGCCGCCTGCATGGTGGTGGTGGCTCCTGCTGTGGCAGGTAGCTGCCTTCACAGTGTAAGTTGCTGTGGTGGTGGCTATGGTGGACCCCCTACATGGCAACCTTGTCTGTGGGCACAGCAGGGGCTGCCTGCAGCTGCCAAGTTTCCCAGACACACTTTCTACCATCTGCTGTTTGGGCAGAGGACTCTTGTAGCTCTATGTAACTTATTTTTTTAAATAATGTTTGTGTTTAGCAAGGATTGCAAAATTCTTGAAATCATAACAATTGGCTCCCATAAGCCAGTATAAGCCAGTTCCAGCACACCATGGCAAGAGCACTGGTTTGTGTTTCGTTGATCAAGGTGAGGAGATTCATCTGGGTGCATTGTCTCAAAGCCTCCAGATGATATAAATCACAACCGTCTACTCTAGTCATGCCAACTCCTCTCTTTTCCCCATCCACACCTGGTCTCCCCAATTATGAACACTCCAGTCACTCTTCAAAAAAATGTCTGTATCACAAATCCTCATTTCTCTTCCTCTGATCCAAACCATAAGGGGCTTTCTACACCTAGCACAAGGCATCAGGCTGTGTAGAGAGGACTCTCGTTGCAGTTACCCATGAACTCTTACTTGGCCAGCAAGTGGGGCTCTTATAGGCCAACCCTCTCCCCCTCACCCAGAAGCCTACTGCACAGACCTCCTTGGAAATCAGCTGGTGGTTTCAATCATAATAAAACAAAACTGTGAGAAACTGGGCCCTGCTTTCCTGTCAGGAACTGCCATGCCTTAAGCCCTGTGCTCTACTGGGCTGAACTACTCACAATGTTGCACACTACTGGTTGATACTCTCTCTATGACCACTAGATTTTTTTCATGTGTTGCTCCTTCTGCCTAGAAAGTTCTTCAATCCCTCTCCACTCTTTCATCTGGAAAATGCCTCATTCTTCAGGATTCAGCTCCTGCATTGCCTCATCTCTGAAGCCTTCCCTGGACACCTCCCCAAGCAAGATTAGGTGCCTTTCCTCTGAACTACCACCATGTTCTGTGCAATAAATGGGTCTGTGTTTTCCCTAGGCTGTGTTCCTTTCAAGGGCAGGGACAGTGTTGTATTCTCCCTAAGGCCAATGCCTAGCATATGATAAGTGTCCTGTAAATTTTTGTTTCATTAATAAGTGAATGAATTGGAGGTGTTAATGCCCTTGTAAGGCTTGGACCAGGAATTACCATTGTAGCTGAGCCTTTGTTTTTCCTGGAAGTTTCTATAGGTGAACATCCGCACATTTGAACATTGAGGAAAGCATGAGTATTAGAATTCCCCTTTCCCACTTTAAAATTTTCTTCATCTGTGGATTTCTAGCCCTATAGAGTTGGTGACCAACAAAAAATTCTCTCTTTGAGGCATTTGGCCCCCAGCAGGAAAGACTGGTTTGATAGCCTTCTTTTTTTTGAGAAGCTATTCCATTATGGGGCTTTAAAAACATTCAGGAAAGATAGAAAAAGATCAGGTACTTGATGGGATCACTAGAACCAGCCCTGAAGTCTCTTGTTTCTTATCTTCCTATCAAACAAGATAATACATGTCTATTTAGACTGAGGGTGGGGAGGAGGTAGGAGATATAGGAAATATTTTGATGATTGGTCCTACAAAAAGCAAGCCTAAATATGTTTTGACAACCTGCCATGGAGGGCCATATTTGGTCAAATCAAAATGAGAGGAAGCCTGGGACCTTCTAAGTGATTAATGATTATAGCTAGGTTAGCACTTGTTGAGTGCTCACTATGGGCCAGAGCTTGGCAAGCATCATCTCATTTAATCCTTGCAACAAGTAGACACTATTACTACCATCATTTTACAGATGCATAAACTGAGACACAGAGATGTTAAGTGATTTTTTTAAGATCAGATAGGTAGTAAAAGGTGGGGGGTAATTTTCTAACCTAAACAGTCCAACTCTAGAGCTTATATTCTCAACCACTACACTTTATCAACTAATATTGGATGGATGGATGAATGAATTAATGGAGTGGAAAGCATTGTGGGTTGAAGGGCCATCTGTGCTGGTTCACGATCCCAAAATGTGATTTTATTTCTAGCTGGGATAGCGATCCCAACTTCTTCCATGATCACCTGAATACTGCGGGTATAGGGGGTGTCTGAGCTGGCAGATGTGATCTTGAAGGAATCCTCTTGCCCTAAAGCAGCCTGCCTCAGACTCATTAAACACAAACTTCTGTGAGTGGGGATGGAAGTTGCTCCCAAGTAGCAGGTTACGTGAGAGAAAAGCTCCTAGAACTGAGAAGCAATCTAAAGGTGGGGCGAGGGGTAGAGAGAGAACAATCTCCAAAGGCATTTCTAAATAGACTGTGGCTGCTTAAAAATAATATTCTTTGTTCTTCCCAATGAAAGCTTCATCTCCAAGAATCCCTATCAGAATACTCATGGGGTAAGGAGGGGCAGCCATGAGCTTCCCCTAGTGTTCTGAGTGTGCATCAAATTTTAGGCTTTTGTCCCATTTGAGCCACTAACTCATGGGATGACCTTGCACACTGTTGTGCAACCACAGTTCTCATATCTGCAAAATGGGGAAAACAATAGAGGCTGAAAGCAGGAAGTTTAGCTTGGCTGATTTCTTAAGGCCTTTTCCAGCTCTGGGATGTATGACTCTAGAACTATGGGGTCGCAGGTTTTGACTTTTCTCCTTTATTTTGCCTTCTGCATTTCCAAATCTATACTCATATTTTTGCTGTGACACAAGAATATTCAGAGCAACCACAGAGGTGGGTAGGGGGAAGAGCAAGCTGGGCAGGCTGTGTTGACAGTCATAGGGTCCCTGAGTTTGCAGTCATTAGGGAGAGAGACCCTCATGGAGGAGGGCCCCAAAACAGAAGAGGGAACAAGTCTTTGGGGGACTAGAATTAGAAAGAATATGCTAGGTCACAGAAATCAAGGCCCATAAAGTGAGGAGAGTGGCGGCTTCGTGAGAGGCAGCCTAATTCACAGAGTGAGTGACAACAATGGCTGTGCGATCAGACAGCCTAGATTCCAAGCCCAGCCTCTCTCGTCCTAGCTGTGTGATATCGAACAAGTCACCTTATTTTTCTAAGTGACAGTGTCCTTTGTAAAAGATGGGTAATAATAGCACTTACCTCAGAACTAAATAAGCTAATGCTTAGCACAGTACCCAGCACACAGTTAACATTCAATAATGGTTGCTGCTGTTTCGTTGTTTTCAGTACTGGAAGTTCTCTACCAGGTATCTATGAGCTGAGTTGTTCTGAGTCTGTGGCACTGCATGATGGGCAGCTCATAACGGTGTGTTAGAGTGAGGGCTCGGGAATCAGTGTGTGCTCTGGCCCGGGTTTCAATCAGTACAACCATATAGGCAAGTAACATAAATACCCTGCGCCATTTACTCACCCATAACATGGGAATAGAGACCTCCTTCATAAATTATAGTGAGGTTCTAATGGGAAACTATATGTTAGAAAACCTAGAAAAACGCCTGGCATGTAGTGAACACTCAATGGACCCTGCTTGACCTTTGGATCAGTGACCAGCTCAACAAGAGGCTCCCGGTACACTGTCCTTGCTGGGATCAGCTTAAGAGTGCAAGAACGTGACTCATATTTCCTGAAGGCATGAATGCAGTCTTAGTTTGGGCATAAGTGGCATCCCCAGTCAGGATGGAAGATCAAGTCCACAGTCAATATGGAAAGAGACGCATTTCTGCCCAGGAGATGAAAAGGTAGCCACTTCAGTTGTCATGATTAGCTATTTCCATAACCCTTCTCTCCATCCCTACTTCTTTTCCTCTCTTCCTCCTTCCCTCCCTCCATCCTTCTCTCCCTCCAACAGGAACTCCTCACCATAGACTGCCTACGCAGAAGGTCTTAACTCCATTTGTGGACATAATGCTCCCCCAACCGTAACCACTCATCGTCTTATGAAAGTGTTCATTTGGGCTTGTAGAAGGAACACATGGTCCTGCGGACTGCAGAGTTGCCTTCTAAGAATAGCAATAGATATCCTGACGGGCCAAAGGGGCAGTGATCTCCCCTGTTCCCATGACTGTGTTGAATATCCCCATAATGCACCTCTAAAATCCAAGAGAAGATTTGTATAGCAAATCTGAATTTAGGCCAAGTGGGCTATTTCAGTACTTAATTTTGCTGCACTTGTATCTAGAAATTGTTGATATTGACTAACTGAAAGGTAGGCAGCATTCTGCAAGGGTGTGCAATTTGGAACACTACACTTCAATAAATGGAGGAAAGGGTTTTTTCAGGACTTTCTAATGCAACAATGACATTTGCTAATACATGTGTATGAATGGACAGGAAATGTGGATGGCCAATGTGAGTACAGATTGAAATGGGAAAATCAACAACCAAAAACTGGAAAGGGTGGGAGACGGGGGCTCAGAGGCACTTCTCTGCCTTGACCAGAGCATACCTCTACACTGAGCTGAGCACAGACAAGTCTGGCTAGGAAATTTCTGCATTACCTGGAATAAGTGAATATGGGGAGTACTGACACCAGCCCCTTCCCATCCCACCTCAGCCCCTCCTAGGAGTGAAGAAATCATAAAACATAAGAGAAAAGGGGAAAGTTTAGACTTCTGGGAGCCTGTGGGTCGAGGGCATATTTTCCTTCCCTTCTTTTGTTCATATCTCATTTTGTGACTGGGAGTACTTTCTAGGATAAAGATGCCTATATTTGGCCCTGGAGAACTGAAAGAAGTCTGAGTGGATCCCAGGGGGAAGGAACCAGGAAGCATTGGTTTGGATTTTCTCAAGGCCTAGGGAACAACTGCAAACAGGACCTTTTTTTTAGATGGTTTAATCCAGTCCTCTAGAAAGAAAGTTATTCAGGCATTCTGGGCAGGACTGTCTTGGAAGGAAGCTTGTGCCTTCAGCTGCAGTTTACTCTAACTCATGAGAACTGGGGAGTGGCAGATTGGGCACAGAAGAGCAAAGTCCAACAGAGCCAAGCATTCCCTCTGTGGCCTAGTTGAGCAGAAGTTCTAATTTTCTCAATTACCTCCAAAGATCCTGTTATGCAGACCAAGGTCAGGCCCAAACGGAATTTTCTATCGTTTCATTTTTTATTGTCCCATTCCCATGTCCTTTTTTCCTCAGTGGTAAAATAGAACTTGTATAAATTCATCAATGGTATGAGACTAAAGTCAATACTATAGCGAAGATGGAATGTTGCTGAAGCTCTCTTGCTGGAGTCAGTTTGATCAATATTCTCACTGTCTCAATCAATTTCACCAATTTTCCTGTTAAAAGGTTTGTGCTTTGGGCTTAGCTTTAGCCTACTGTTGATAACGCTTTTAATTAAAATAAATACGTGTAATTTGCTTTCTTGAACATTTTATAATGCCAAAGAAAACAGAAGGTAGTGTGTTCTACTTAAGCAAACCCAATATATGTTGCTTGGATTTACAAATAAACTAGGGGCAGATTACTGACAAAATACTTCAACATAATCCTTTATTATTATTATTACTTTGGCAGCTGGCCAGTCAAAGGGATATGAACCCTTGACCTTGGTATTACAAGGCTATGCTCTAACCAACTGAGCAAACTGGCCAGCCCCCATAATGCTTTAAATAAGAAGCTTTTCTGGTGCATTTTTTAAAAAACTTAATTTATGGCATTTTTCAGAACACATCAGTCACATTAGTCAGTTCACACCTGCCTCACTGTCACATATATAGGAGTTTGCTGTCTGAGTGCAGGGCTATTTCCTTAAAGGATCTTCTGGCCAAATGTATTACAACCAATAGGAATAAGAACAAAACAGATGTTCCCATAGCTTTCCTTAAAGTCAGCTTCCAACAAAGCAATACTGAAGCTAGCTGGGAAATTCTTTTCCTAAGGTATGAGTACAGTTTTGTTAGATACAAAGTGAGACAATAGGAAACATCTTTTAATGAACAAACAACTTTCACAGAGACTGTCTAACATATCACATTATTACAACATAGGTGAGCTGAAACTTTTTTGTACAGATTTGAAGAAAGGGAAACCCTAAAAAGAAATTAAGCATATAGAGGTAGTTGAATAGCAATATGGGAACAAAAAGCATTATCTTAATTTCTCTTAGGATCATTACATTGCAAAAGTAAAATGGCTGCTTAACAAGTAAATGGAAAACAAACACACATACACATTTGCCACTGTTTGCTTGATAGTTTAATCCTGGCATTACTAAGAACTGCATAAAATGATGGAACTAGTATATCTAAGATAAGCCTATGGTGCCACATTTGCTTTCCTTTTATTTCGCCGTTTACTGTCATTGCTTTAACAATAGATAAATGTAAATTGACTTTTTAAATGATGCATAAGCTACAGTGTTGCTTTGTAAACATCTGCTAATCACGTTTGTTGCGAAAAAATGTTTAAACAGCTACAGAGTCATGAGCAAAAGTTTTAAAGTGACACCACGAACAGAGATTACAGGCACTTCTCTCTGGAGATTAACTTAGCATGTTTGGAAATAGCCATTTGTAAGTGAAAATTTCTTCATTTCACCTCTGGATGTGCGTGACTCAGACGATTAAATAGTTGAACAGTATAATAAATGGGAGCTATCCTTCTAAGATGAATTGAATGTGCACATTTTACATGGCTCCTTTTCCTTTCTTCTCTCTGTACTCAGAAAGGGTCACAAATTGAAGCCCATGCAGCTGACTGCTTCAATCATAAATCAAAACCTCATTCCTCAGGCCCAAGAGTGGGTTGAAAACCTGCCCTTTTCCATTATTTGGGCTGCCTTCCATTCACATCTCTGTCACACATCTCTGCTATAAGTCTACCTTGGTGAAGGGAAATGGATGTGAAATCAATATTTTGGGAACCCAAGGAATGAGTCCCTAAATATAATTCCCAATCTTGGAAATGGAGTTGGTGTGGGGAACACAGTCCCCAGTGGATTGCAGTCCATCAACAGTATGCAAGCTGTTGACAGTAAGAGACCTCAGGGTGCTGTGAACCAGTCTCAGGAGCTCCACTGCTCCAAAAGCCAGTCACAGGGGATTATCTGAGCCCAGGCCAGCTCCACAGGCAGAGCTGAAAGTGCCACATGTGCAGTGACTCGGCTTGCCCCTTGCTGCTGAGGCAGCACTGGGCTAGAAGCAGTCCACCTTCAAAGAAAGCAAACTGTTGAAATAGTCAATTCTCTGTCCCCTCGTCAGGAGTGAGCACTCTTTTCTCCAAGTTGTCTACAGAAAATCAGTTTCTTCATTTTTCAGTTTCTACATTTTGCTGGTTATCTGCTAGCAGCGGCAGTAAGGTTCAAAGCAGAAAGGCATGATGTCTGCTTACTACCTAGTATATGTACGTGGGTGTATATGTGTGTTCACACACACACACAGACATATGTATATACATACATATAGAAAATAATCTACTAGAAAAAGACTGGGTCAGTTATGATAGGAAAACTAACCACATAAGTGGCACTATCTACCAAGGGGGAAATCATGTCCTTCTGGCCTAGATTTAGTTTTATATCTTTTCTCTGTATACTCTTCATTCCCAAGCTGTGTAGCAAAATCAGTTTACAAATGGCAAAAATGGCCAAGCCCAATTGATTATCTCGTTCAAGTACATCCCAAATAAAGCCAGGGCTTAGCCTTGAATCCTGCCTCCCACTACTACTGAAACAAAAGCTTGTCATAAAACCATCCAAACGTGTATCTAGGCTACTGAGAATAAAGTGCAATTCTGCCTAGCCAAGATCTACATTTGCTGGAGTTGGATACTCAATTATCAAGGTGAAGCATTCTATGATATGGAATTTTATTAAGAAATCAAACTTCCTTTTCTACTAAGATTAAGTAGAGATGTGTTGAGTAACTTAATTTTACTTAACTGCAACTTCCCATCATGAGCTTCTGGGGTGCTTTTGTGATTTGGTTGTCATGCCTGTTTAATAAAATTACGTGTAACACAAGCTATTTAAAATGTTAAAACTGCAAAGCAATGTGTTCAAAATCAAGTGTGGCCAATTATTGGTGGACTAAGTTACCTGGGCAAAGTATTTAGCATTGTAAAGCCTCAGTTTTCGCATCCATAATATGAGGATAATAACTGCTCTCACAGGGTTGATGTGAGAAATAAATGATTTAATGAACTCAGATATGTGAGATCATCTGGCTCAGTTCCTGGTACACTGTAGGCTCACAATACATTTTTGTTCAATCTGTTACTTTGGGCAGCATAAAGAAATACCATGAACTAAGCACAAAAGTCATAGACTGTAAAATCCAATCACCCTGGCATGGGTGAGATTCTCAATACATTTTGTAGAACAGGGAATAATGAGTTGGTTATTCTGATGGAGCTAAAACTCAAGATTTATATTCTATCAGAAATTCAAGACCTCCAAACACTACATTTTAGTCCTTATTGAAAGGGGAAAAACTTTGCTGATATAGGATTGGTCCACACCTCTGATCCTCATTTGTTCTCTAGTCTTTTCACTTTCTCAAGCAGACTTAACCCCAAAAGGAATTACCTATAAATCATCAAGTTATAGTCTAAAAAATCAATGGTGTGGAGTCCCCCAACCAAGTTTAAAGGGGTTCCAAATGGGTATTGTGTGTAAAGGTAGTTTTATGCAAATATAGACTCCTGCTGATATTCTGTAATTATGACTAATCTAGTAGTAGCTATTGTTGAGTGTCTCCTATGCATAAGGCACTGTGTTAAGTGATTTACATGTTATCTTATTTAATGTTCATAACAACGCTATATGCAGCTTTTATCACTACCATTTTATAGATGAGAAAACTTGGGCTCAGCAAAAGTTAAATCAGTTGCCAAAAGTAACACATCTAGTAAGCAGAGAAACTTATTTCCCTCTTCTTTGTTGAGTTTACACTAGATAGTAGGAAACTATTGCACTAGGACTGTGTTATGATCACATGCTTGGGCACCAGGACGGTTTGGGAAAGCCTTTAATTTCCTGCTCCCTGAGCCTTATTGACTTTGCATGGGCAGTAACCAAGCCTATACTTCCATCTACTTCCATTCTTCACCTGCCCAGTCTGGCTCCAAACATTAAACCTGGTAACATAATGCTCCAGCAACATAAGCAAGTGCAGAAAAAGATTATTTGGGTTCTGCTTACGTGAGTCTCTTTTATATTGTCTCAATCATCTCATTCTCCCTTTCCTGTTTCTGGCTACAGCTGGTGATGGAAGAAGTCACACCGATTACTTGAAGCATTACCCCCTCACCTGACAGAGTGGATAGGCTGCAAGTGAAGAACACCCCCCGCAGCTGTCTAAAAATCACATGGGGGGAGAATTTGCATGAAGGTACAAATGGCACACTTCTTCCCTGCCCTAATCTTTTCACTTTGCCATCATAGCACTCCCATGCTTAAGGTATTTTTCAAGTTCTCCTGAAACTGAAGGAGTCAAACTAGAACTAAGGAAGCTAAACAAGGGCTTACTCTTACCTCATCTTCCATTCGCCCTCTATATTGAAATCTTTGGCCCACTGCAACTAGAAGGAAAGGGAGTGGTTAGATAGGATCATGGATTGTCTGGTTCCTTTAAAAAGATTTTGAAAGTGTTCTACCCTACCTGGCTTCTTCATACATTTAATAGTGAGCAGGCCTTCATCAAGTGTTTCTGCACATGCTAGCCCAGGTCTTGGTGCTCAGAAAAGAGGTGGGGTGCGGAGGCTAGTAGGGCATGGCTGTGACATGCCAAACTGAAAGCCATTCCCTCTGAAGGGTGTGGCTCTCCTACCTAAAATGCCACTCCTAACTGCACTGGGGAGAAATCAGATACACTTATAATTATATTGCTGAAATAAATGCCTATAATAGACTGTAGTTAAAAAACACTGCTCTGAGTCATCTCTTCATTCCAGAAAAATAATTCTTTCAGCCTTGTTCTGTATTACACACAGAAAACGGATTATTTTACTTTACCCTGGCATATACCATAATCTATGCCAAATCCCTAAGTATTTTATATTGTTTAATTCAAACTGAAATAAAAGTGGAATCTGTGAAGACAGATGATTTAGCATCATTCTGAACACCTTTTAACTTTTAAACATCCAATTGGATAGAAATGGAAGTGGTCCAAGAACTGGCATGAATGTAGCAAAAACGGATTAAAGTGCACATTTCTAGTATTGTTATTTCCCCCTAGGTACATGGTAAACCACATCAATAAATAAAGCAACAAACTTTTCATTAATGTACACTTAAATAGTTACAAACATACATGTAGAGATAAGGATACAGTAGCGCAAAAAATAAATTAAAACAGAAAGAAGTATGAACATTATTTAACACAATGCTCTATAAAACCTGAACCATTTGGAATGAGACCTCAAGTTAGTGAAATAATGTAGCAACATTATCAATATCTTTGCTTCACATTTCAACTGCACAGTCATTTATCTATGAAAGAAAGAAAATTAAAGCAAAACCACGTTAAGCTTTCAGAAAATTTTATGTTAAAATCAATTTTTTTTTTTTTCTGGGCTCTTAAATGCCTCTGCTGTTTATGTAGTTGTACAGCATGTCAAGAAGCATCTTAAGACAAAGTTTGAAACAGGTCACATTCTTTTGGTCTTTCTACTTGATTTCTCTCTTTGATCAATAGCAGGCTAATGCCTCTGTTTGATACTCCCTTCTGTTAAGATGTTATTGCAATTAGATATATTTACAAGAAGAATCCCCTAAGGCAGTGGGGAGGGTGGGAGCTCCTCTTCAGCAATCTACTCTCACTAGTTTTGGTTTCGGGATATAAAGGCCAGGACTCGCCGAATACCGTTCAGTCTATCCTTTAAGGAACTCATTGCCAGGAATGGGAGCTGAGCTCGGCTTTCTAAGGGAAGAACTGCTAATATCCACCAGCACCAGGCGGGACCATTCGGGTTAACCTGCAAAAGAGAAATGCATTGGGTTCATCCTATTCATACACAAGCAACATCAGTCTGCAGATTTCCCAGTGCTCAAGGTAAATTTCCCAAGGGGAACTGCTTTTGTGTGTGGCAGAGACTGCTAACTGCCACCATATTGATTTCTCCCTTATTTGACCTGGGCGTATAGTCACTCAGGGGAAAAAAAAAAAGGCTACATTTCTCAGCCTCCCTTGTAGCTAGGCCATGAGACAAAGTTCTAGCTAATGAGATGTGAAGGGAAGTAATATGTGCAACTTTTGGGTCATGCTCTGGGAAAGGGGCATGTACCCTCTATCTTCCTCTTTCTCCCCCTTTCCCCTAGTTGGAATGTAGACATGGTGGGGATCAGCCTTCTTCAATCAAGAAGATGAGGGCAACATTGTAAGGATGGTAGAGCTTTGTGATGAAGAAGCCTGGGCTCCTGAATGCTCTCATGGGATAGAGCTGCCCTAGCCTTCCAGGACTTAGGCTCTCTATCTTGTTTAAGCTACAGTTGGTTTGGGTACTTGTTAAAGCAAACAAGCCAATGTCCTAACAGATATACCCTGCCTCCTAGCCAGTGTGATTTTACAAGCTGAAATATCCACTACTCAGTTTCTTCAACTTCTAAGATTCTGTTTAGGTCCTTTGCACTGATGCACATAACATGCAGGCTTTCAACTCCCATGACCCCTTAGGCTTTGCATGTCTCTTAACTCCCTTCATTTCCTGGCTCTGGCTGAAGGCAATAGTCCAGACAGACCATGACACTATACAGGGCCACAGTTATCTTCTCCCCTGAAACCAAAGTCTATGGTTTACAGTCCCAAAGAACACCAACCCCCTTTGCAAAAATTCCAATTAGAAAACACATTCACATCAGAAATGTATTCTGCCCCCAGGTTCCCTTTTAATAAAGAGCTTTCCCATCCCATATAAATCCTTCACCAAAACTATATTTGTAAGCAGCTTCTCAGGCACACATTTTAGACACTGGTGACTTATTTCCTACTAAGCCTGAAATGAGTTTTCTGCCCACAACTTTCAGAAAGTTGATTTTAGGACTGTAAAGAACCCCATTCTGGTCAAACCAACTACACCTGGGATTATTTGGCTTCAAATCGATTCTTTGATTGTCCCCAGATCTTACTGCCCTCTTTGCTTCTCTGTGCCTCTAGCTTCATTTGGATTCATTGTTGTCCCTTACTGCAGTCTGCAACTTGCCCTCTCTCCTGTGATCACTTCTGAATATTAGATTGACATTCTGAACTCTTGCTTAGGATCATCAACAAAGATACTCATGCTGATGTTAATACTTATGCCAGCTTCTAAGAAATCTGAGGCTTACAACTTTCTTATTCATGGGACCATTGGGGCTGCAGCATTGACTGGAACAAACCGGGTGGGTTTTGTTTTTGTTTTTTGCTGGTGTTGCTGCTGCCAAAGCAACATGACAACAGAACTAATAAAAAAGGAAATGAAACCCAAGGTTTCAGCTTCCTATGTCATTAAGCCCTTATGAATCACACTTTAGCATCTGTGTTTTCTCCTGCGGAAGATGCTGTCATCATTGCTGATCTCTATCACCTGCCTGACTGGGGGAGAATGCTTCCCAGAAGGTAAAGGGGAATATTAAGTTTGATCATGAGCTTGCTCAGACCTATGCTGTAGTCCTGAGTCATGGTGGCCCAGAGCCAGGAGCTGGGTGACTGGGATACATTAACTGGTCTTGCTCTCTTCAACATTCATGATGCCTTTGCATGGGGGGAAAGGAGCCACATTTGTGATCTGGAGAAAGCAAAACATTTCGGCCTATTTGGGAATAGACGGGTATTTTAGAGCCTCAGAATGCAAGAGGAAGAAGGACTTTAGAGACCTCCTTATCCACCTCCTTCATTTCAGAAATGGGAAAAAAGTTGAGATAGGGGAAGGACTTACCCAAGGCCACACCACTAGAGAGGTAAGGGGGGCCAGTCTTTTGGCAGAGAAGCCAGAATATATATACTCAGATTTTGCTATTGTGACAGAGTCAAAACAAGCATAAGTAAAGAATCAAGGAAGTTATGGGAATGATGTAGGAGAACCAGCTCAGAGTACAGAAATAGGGGGTGGTATGGAAATATTTGGTTACGATAGGTATCTCCAGCCTTGTCCTAGAAATAAAGTATTTCCACAAATGGAATTCCCTGAAAATAATCCCTGGTTTATACCAAGCAAGCAAAGCTTTGGTGAAACTTAACTATCTCCATTTTCCTGGAGAGCTTCTGATCTGCAGCTTGATCTTGCAAATGGGCCTGTCAAGAAGACTGATCCAGTAGAATCCAATGGGCTGGTTTCTAGTATAGCTCAGCCAAGGGCAAATTTAAAGATGAGGTCAGTTTTCTCCAGACCTGTTCACTCCTGATGAGGACAATAGCAAGGTCTAGACTTGCAGGGCTAAGTGTGGATGGACCTGGGAGTGAAAAGGTTCTGTGGTCTTACAGTTGGAATCTTACAGGATAGGTGGCTCATCTCCTAGCTCCTGTAGCAATGGGGAAGATAGTTATGAAACTCTCTGGAAGCAGCAGCCTTTGTTTGGTCTCAGCTCCCAGGACACCCTTCCCTTGAGTCCTGGCCTTTGTATGTATCTTGTCACCCTAACATTATCATGGTGTGAATTTGGACTCCCACTGAAGGTTTTTCTGTTGGAGGCATCCATGTTCCCATTCTCTCACCTCACTTATCTCTCAAAACATGTCTTGGATCCAAGTTCCTACTGCTTTACTTTAGCTACCCCAATTTTGACTTGGGTCTTACCCGATGCTCACTGCCAAGCCAAACAATACCAAATTGGATTCACTTTCCCCTTTGCTTTTGATTTGCTGGATGGTAGCCATGCACCCATCTAGTTACAAACCCTAGGTATTCTCGTCTGGTGGGGCAACCCATTATAAATAGACATTTTATATACCTGGGGATCAGCTTCTTTCTCTGGCATTGGACCAAAGTGACTGAGTATCCGATTCTTCAGAGATGCTTTGAGTGAATGAAACCATGATGATGCTTGCTCATAGACACAGTTATGTAATCCCATGAGCTCGGCACAATCCTCTCCCTGAACCTAAAAGTATCAAAGTAGAAGTGAAACATTCTTTATCCTCTCCATCACCCCCAGAGTCGCTTTTGACACCTGATTCTCTTTAAGCATCTATCCTGCCTCCCTATGGGAAGGCTTGCCCATCTAGCTTTCTCTTGTGTGAGATGTGAAATGCTCCTAAGCCAGGTGCTAGACTGTGTGTAAATACTGCTGAGGGTGGAGGAAGGAGAAAGGTTCAGCTGGGGAGATTAGCTGAAACAGCAAGACATACAGAAAACCAGAGATTCAAACTGGCCCGAGTGGAGGCATGTGGTTAAACTAGGTTATGCTGGTTTATGCCTCTGCCCTTTTTTTTTTTTTTTTTTTAAAGATGACTGGTAAGGGGATCTCAGCCCTTGGCTTGGTGTTGTCAGCACCACGCTCAGCCAGTGAGCCAACCGGCCATCCCTATATAGGATGCGAGCCCATGGCCTTGGTGTTATCAGCACCACACTCTCCCGAGTGAGCCACGGGCCAGCCCAGCCCTTTTCATTTTTACATCTATTTTCCCACTGCTCACTGGGAAAAGAGACATGAATGTGTCTGTGTCTCAGTGTGTAATTGTCTTCTAAGTCAAATACATTTATTCATTGATCAAATATTTGTTAATCTTCTACTATGTAATGAATGTAAATACTAATGAGCACAGGATTGCTTACCTCTTCTGCCCATTAGCTCAGAAAACCAAGGATTAACTGGACATATCATCTTTCTGCCTTATGGAATGGATTATTGGGAAGGGGTCTTAGCCAGCTTACATATTTAAAAATACAAATGTGTGTGTGAATCTACAGTTACTTTAAAAGAAAAAAATTTAAAAATATAAATAAAAAATCTGATAGATAAAATACACATGGGTAGACCCCACTCCAAATCTATCCCTTGATATCCCTGGCAGAGACCTAACTCCTAGTCTGAATGGGCCCCAGGGTTGCTCTGGGGTAGCATTTCTTGCATATGAATGCAACTCAGCAGCTAAGCAGGGAGAGCCAGGACAATGGGTGCTCTCACTGTCATTCTGCAACTAGAGAGCAATCCAGCAGCATTCAATGCTGCTGCAGTAATTTGGTGAGAAATCCCAAGGCCCCCAACAGTTCTGATAAATCTTCTTGTAACCATCTTTGTATGCCAAGTTACAGGAATAGCCTGGCTTTGGGATTCTTGGCACTGGCCACCCTTACCTTTTGGTCTTCAATGTATTCAATGTCAGCTGTATTGTAGCCATCCCGCTGGCCCTGATGGAGCACCTTGAAGCGCCTCTTGCCTATGCTATCAACCACTGAGCGGCCATCAGCAAAGAACTGAACATTTCTGATCTCTAGGATACAGCCATATTCTGCAAACCTGTTTATTAAGAACACAGGCAAGAAAGTAGGTCTTTGATGAGTTCTGTTTCTCTGGCCTGGCCCCTAGCCATTTCTGTAACCCTGTGCTGTGCCTCAAGGGACTTCTGCCTATTTGCCTGTCCCCAGGTCTACACCTGCAACTACATAATAAGCAGTGCCTGTGTGAAAAAACTTAATGTATTAGTATAACTACTACCATTTATTCAGCACATACTATGAGCCAGTGCTATGATTTGAAGGCCTGTCCCCTCCAAAATTCATGTTGAAATTAAATTGGCATTGTGGAAGTATTACAGGTGGGACCTTTAAGTGGTGATTAGGCCATGAGGGCTCTACCTTTGTGAATAAATTCATGCTGGTATGACAGATATGATGGGGGAGGATTCATTATAAAAAGGCAAGTCTGGCCCCCTTTTCTCTCTCTCATGCCCTCTCTGTGCCCTTCTGCTATGTGAAGCCTTCTGCCATGACACAGTGCAGCAAGAAAGCCTCCCCAGGTGCCAGCACCTTGATCTTGGACTTCTCAGCCTCCAGAACTGTGAGCAATAAATTTCCATTGTTTATAAATTAGTGTCTGTGGTACTCTCTTATAACAGCACAAAATGGGCTGAGACAGCCAGAAACTGCTCAGCATTTTATGTGCATTATTAACTCAGCAATCCTCCCAACAAATCCAACAAGGTAGGCAATATTATTATACCCACTTTACATGTAGAGAAACCGGGATACAGAAAGGTTAAGTAATTTGTCCAAAGTCAAACTTGCTCCAAGGCTAGAGCCAGAATATGAACCCAAGCAGTTTGACTCCAGGGCCCACACTCTTATAAAACAAGTTTTATAATATATCCCACCTGTTTAACAGAAGATTAATTCTGGGGTTCTTTTAATTAGACAGCCTCTCACATGGTAAAATAGGCACCAGATCACGATCCTTACAAACGCTCACGTTCTTAAGCTGGCTAAACATCAGAAGCTAGGCCTTCCCATCTCCAGGGAGTACCCCAAAGCAAAACAAAAACCCCTTTCCACTCAACCTCCCTTTACTCGCATGGCTCCTCACTTACCCTCTGACAGGATCTCCAAGGCACATACCAAACTGTCTCGTGCCTGTCTCAATGCATCTCCGAATCATCAGACGGTAACAAGGCTCAAAGATGTGCAGGGGACAAGGAACGGTGGGATAGGCCAGAGTACACACGAAAATAGGCACATTCTTATTTAAGCTGTCAGGAAGAGCAAATGACATGGATCTCAAAGCAATGGGGCAGAACACAAAAAGGCTGGTCAAACATCACCATGTGGTACCACCAGGAGAAGGCAAGGAGCCATCCAGTTTTGATGGCTGATAGAAAAATATTGAAATACAACTGATGCTGTGGGCTGAGTGCGATTATCTGGTGCAGAAGTTAGCATAAGGTCTAAGAGATTAAAATTGGTATACCGCACGTTCTAATTTGGCTGAAGTTCTTTAGTACCTTAACGTTGCAGATGATAGCTGTACCTCATATTTTTTTCTTTCTTTTATGATCTCCACTCAAACAATCTCTTCGGGTGTTTTGCTGACTGTATGGGGAAAGGTACTGATAGTACAAGTGGATCCAGCTCTCCAGAGGGGTGGTAGGAAACTCTGAAAAGTCCCTGTGGGTATCTCAAATTTGCAAAGCCCGTCAATTTGTATAGCAGGCCCAGCTGGGAGGAGGAGGGAGCAAAAGACAGGCAAGAGTAATCTAGCCCAGTGATGCTCAAACGCTCCTGTACATCAGAATCACTGGTGGCCCTTAAATCCAGATGACTGGGCCACTGCACCCTGAGAAATACTGATGCATTAGCTCTGGAAATGGGCCCAGGAGTCTGCCTTTCAACAAGTACTCCCAAAGATTCAGACACATGGCCTTTTGGGGAACCATCAACTGGACCAGCTCCTGTATCCCTGTACTCTTATTTGTGTAGTAAATCCAATGCAGGAACATCTGGACCTAAATCTACCAAGAGATATAAGACCATTTGCCCAAATCTCATTAGGGTTAAGTTTAGGATTCCTTTTTTTTTTTTAAAGATGACCGATAAGGGGATCTTAACCCTTGACTTGGTGTTGTCAGCACCACACTCTCCCAAGTGAGCCACATTCCAGCCCTAGGATTCCTTTAAATAGAAAGCCCCTTATATTCCAGTGTTTGTTATAAGACATTAAGTGGTATTTGAGAAGAGGGCTCAGAGAGGCTCAAGGCTAACTTAAGAATCAGCAACAGAGATAAAGATTCCCTGAGTATTTCCAATATGTCAATGAGGAAAAAAAAAAAAGATTTCTAGTTTCTGAGGAAAACATATCATTCAAAGTGAGAGGCACATTCAAACAAACTGGTGGCAGAGTTTAGAAATGTTCTCTACAGGGTGGGCATACAACCAGAACAGATTTTGCTGTCAGGAATCTCGCCTCCAGAATGCTGGGAGGATTCTACAGAGGATGGGGAGAGTAGAGGGCAGCAGTAAGAGACAGAAATGAGTGACCACCTCCTGCTTTTCCTGCCAAGTGAGCTGTTCTTGCAGCCAGGCAGACAGCTTAGAGCCACACTTACATCTCCGTCGATCCCCTTCACCTCTCACACTATCTGTGCATGGCAGAGGAAGCATATAACACCAAGTATTGGTACTTTACCATTGATTAAGTGCTTACTATGCACTAGCTCATTTGATCTTCAGAATAATTCCATGAGATAAGACCTATTATTTATTTCCAAGCTACAGATAAGGAAACTGAGGCCCAGAAAGGTTAAGGGACCTGCCTAGGGTCATGAAGTATACTCACTTTGTGGACGAACTGGGTCTTAAGCCCAGGTCTGGCTAACACCAAAGTTCTTAACCTCATAGCACCTCATTATATATTTGAAGACAGTCTTCCACACACTTCTTCAGTTCCCCTGATTAAGCTACTCCAATTTACTTCTGCCAGCAACACCAGTGCCAAGATGTGTCCTGGCCAGTGGTTTGGCTTATGCTTCTTCAGTGGTATGCTAGTAAATGTTTAACAACTGGCTCTGGGGGTGGGGAGAGCCCTGGTTTGTAGCATTTGCCAATTTCCATGGTGTAAATACTCTCACCATGGCCAATTTCAAGCTACCAGCTGTTATCACTGAATGAGGAGCTGGGAAGAAATGGGCACATTCAGCTCTCGAGAGCTGGTATGAGTGAAACTGAAAATAGAAACACGCATATACATACTTAGAAAGTTCTTCCATTTCCTCTTCATAAAGCCGCCTTCGTTCCTTGAATTCTTCTGGAAGGAATTTAGCTATTAGCTCTTCCATTATTACATTTTTACTGTATTTTCTTGATGCCAAGCACTACATGAGGAACAAGGTGATTAGATATTATGCAGTCATCAGAAAAACACAAAGCACTTGTGATATAATCAGTACAATAGCCAAATGACCCACATACTGGAGTAGTTTGGACCCATAAATTGGCAGCTGATAATATCATAATGGGTATATTCTCTCGATGTTGTAGTTTAAAAAGAAAAACAAAAACATGCCACTGATTACTTTTATAGTTAGAAAAAAATATTTTAACAAGGGGTAAAAAACCTGCATTGAAGCTTTTAAAATCTTGTAGCATTCCTTGAACACTGAAATTGAGATTGTTCTTATCGAAAAAGGGGAAATATCCTTCCCTTTCCTTTTTCTAATTATTATGTTTACAAGCTCACAGAAATGGTCTCCATCTGGGATGAAAGCCCATGGTCAAAAAAGATTCAGGGAACTAAAAAGCAATTTCCAATCACTGATCCTTTCCTCCTCTGCCCCACCTCCAGTACAACCCAATGCTTGGCTTCTGAATATTTCCAAATCTAGGGCCGGCCCGTGGCTCACTCGGGAGAGTGCGGTGCTGATAACACCAAGGCCACGGGTTCGGATCCCATATCGGGATGACCGGTTAGCTCACTGGGTGAGCGTGGTGCTGAATATTTCCAAATCTACACACATTTTTTTTTCTTTTCTAATTTCAGTTTTAAAACAAACAAACAAAGCTAAATACTGGTGATTTTTGTCTATTTGCCTTTTTAATATACCATTCAGATATCACTGAAATTATAAGCCACGATTTCAGAACCAGAATCAGGCTCAACTGTCACCATCACTCTCCTCCCAAACACCCTCACCCCATGCATATCCAGGGATCTGTAAGTAGTGGATATTTATTTAACTGTGGGAACCAAACAATGGATGTCAAAACACCTGCGGAGAATTTCTCGCTATGGAAACTACCCCTACAGACCCAGCAGGGGGAGCTCCTGAGTATAAAACGGGGTCTTCAGACAATTTTGTTCTTTTCCCAGTAACGGGCTGTGTCTGTCTATTCTGCAGTGAACATGATTGGAATATTTATCTCTCTGTAAAATGGTGTGTGACCCTGTGTGAGTATACAGAGATAAAAGAGAATACTTTCTAGCCCCTGAGTCTGGGACCCCACGGCATCTGCCTCCGGGATGCCATATCAGCACCTGCCATTGCCTGGCTACAAGAGAATCAACTGTGTTGCCCAGTCCCCGTCTTTGGGGGAAAAGCAGTGACCCAGGAGGCAGCCAATCCAAGAAGGAGGTGGCCCTTCTGCTGATGCTAAAACAAAAACTCAGGAAGAGTACATACTAAAAAGAAAACTGTTTTCTCTAGGTGCTAAGCATGTGGAAAGATTTTTCTTCTTTCTGCTTATCTGAATTCTGTAGTGTTACTGTAACACAGATGTATTATTTAAAGATAAGGACCACGGGCTTCTCACCTACAATCAGGCCAGCGAATCCCACCCATTTTCTAGGGAAAGGCATGACATTGACCCTCCTCCCAACCCTAATACACACCCTTGGGGCTACCCTTGATGATTATTTCACTCCATTCGCTCAGTTTAAACACCATACTCCAAGAAAATGTACAAGTAAATGTAAAAAAAAAAAACAATAAAAAATGTTGGGGTGTTGGGAAAGCTCAACATGTGACTTTTCTGGACCTGCATTCACCTAGAGATAGTCTTGCATCTCCAACCTCACCTCAGGAATGACAGGGGTCAAGGAATATTAATACTGATTGTAAAATGTGGCGCACAAGTCCCTGAGGGAGGGATAACAAGATAAAGTCCTAGGTCTTCTTTTGCTATAGGACATTCTATCTGGCCCACTTGAAAAATGAAGGTGGGAGTTTGTGTCATTAATTTTAGAGAACCTGGGAGAGCCCCCAGAGCTTTTCAAGTAGCCAATTATCTGCTAATAAGTACAGTGGCTCCTGAGAGACTGGACAAGGACCACATTGAAGGTTTGTGAGGTTTTTCTGGGGCCCTGGGAGCTGATCTCTTCAAACCATGGAATTAGCATTAGTGATAAGGGAACATCAGAGCTCATCTAGTCCAAGTCCAGAGAGAAGAGATCCACCCAAGATTACAGTATGTCAGGTGCCATGATGAGATTAGAACCAGGATCCATGTTTATCATCTAATTAATACCTCTGTTTTCAACACAAATTAATCTCATTACTTACAATTCATAAAAAGCTAGATGTTGCCTCATTTTCCTGAAGGCCTTTGTGGAGAGGGGAGGGGTGGCTATAAAACAGGAGAAACAGATAGATGGTCTGAGGGGGTATTTTACCCTATCACAGTGCAGTGGCTTGAGATCCAGCTGAACACTGCCTTAGTACCCAATTCCAAGTAAGCTAACTCAACCAAGAAAGAAATATTGGTTTACCTGTGAAAGACCATCTTTGCATAATGGACACTTTGCGTTGTGATCTAGGCATCTTTCAAGGCATTTTAAGCAAAAGGTGTGTCCACAAGGTGTTGTGACTGGCTCATAGAATAATCTGAAATTTAGGAATCAAAATGGAAGAAAACTGCAATAAGACCAAAAATAAAAGACAGAGCTACTCAAGGTTAAGGTTTTACATATTTGGAAAAATCGGGGGAGGGGAGATTCTTTTTGTTTTTAACTGCTGCTGTTATTGCACTTCAGAAAAGCATCTGTTTTTCATTTCTGAGCCAATTAAAAATAATGCAGTTATTAAGGTTTAGGGCATAGCTAGATTGTTTTGTAGCATTCGTTCTAGTCAATCTCTTCTGCAGCATCCAGATTTTTTTCCCTTTCTGGTCCAAGAAAAATAGAGATTAATGCCCAGAATGTCTGAATAGATTTCACTCTAAAAATATTTAGTTAGCCTGTTCACCTGAGTATATGTAAACACACACACACACACACTCTCACACATTTACCTTTTTAAGCACTTTTTTCTTTTTTATCATATTGCCACAGGAAAAAAAAACTTGGTTTGTTTGCTAACCTTGATTTCTTTTTTCATCTAAGCAATGTTTACTGCCTGAAGGGTCTCGAAATTGCACCCCTGATAATTATATGGATGGATAATTTTCCTAGGGGTAGTAGAGTCATATTATTAATGTGCTTACTGAAATAGGCAGATAGATATGGATAGATATTGATATAAATACACACATATATATGCATACATATACACATATATACATCTATACATACATATGTATACAATTCAAATAGATCCTATTTGAATTGCTTTGAGAGAGCAGGATATTTTCAAAGCAATCTGAGGGTCCTTTTTTAAAGCTGTTCTGTACCTTCAGAGATTCATGGATTTACTTGCTTAAAGAAAGGCTCACCTGCAGCAGGATCAGTGGGTGGGGGCAGCTGACGACGATACTTGAGAAGTGGGGTTCGCACACACCAAGAGGGCCAGCACAGAAAGAAGAAAAAGACGCCTGACCAGCCTATTTTGACCTCACAAGAGCTTTCAGTGGAGAGGAAGAAGCTGCCAGCTGCACAGCTCCCTCGTCTGGCCAGGAGGTGCACCAGCAGCTTAGCCCACACTGCCAGGCTGAGCAGAACAATCATGTCAGAGCTGAAAAGTACTTGGGAAGAAATTGAATCCACCAACTAGAATGAAACTGAGGTCGCTTGTCTAAGTACACACAGTCAACTGTTGACAGATGAAAGTCTATCCAATTTCTACTTCCAGTCGTGTGCCTTTTCTATTAGAACAATGATTCTCAACCATTGCTGTGCCTCAGAATCACCTGGGAAGCTTTTTCTTTAAACAGCTTTATTGATGCATAAATGATGTACAATAAACTGAACAAAGTGTACAACTTGATAAGTTTTGACATATGTACACACCTATGAAACCATTACCATAATCAAGATGGTGGTAACTCCCAAATGTTTCCTCATGCCTCTTTATAAACCTTCCCGTCACCTGGGGAGCTTTCAAAAACTCCAGATGCTCAAGACCACACCTACAAAGAGTGAGACCAGTAGGCTCAGGATATGGCCAGACATCAGGATTTTTTAAAGCCCTCCAGGTGGTTTTAATGTGCAGCCAAGGTTGAGGATCACTGTGTTACACAATCCTACTAATCTCTGCATAGGTGAACCTTCTGTACTGGTCTTCAGACATAATTATCAGAGTCATCTATGGAGCTTTAAAAACATACACACACTGAAGCTCCACTGGCTAAAGTACCAGATTCAGCAGGTCAAGGTGAGGGGCAGAGATTTGATATTTTTAGCAAGCCAGTGAAGGTCCAGAGTAGGAGAGAGACCTTTCATATACTCACTTTTTTGGTACTTTTTGAATTTTATGGTTTTATTCTAAAAGAAGTTAATTTGCTTAACAGAATTAGTGAATTTTAAGTTATCAAATTGGCCAAAAAGAAAAGTTGATTTTTTTAAAAAAACTTTTTATGATAGAGGTCCCAACCACTGCACTAAGGCAAGAAGAAAAAAGTATGAGGATTGGAAAGGAAAAAAACAAATCTGTCATTATTCACAAATGGTATGACGGTGAACTAAGAAAATCTAAAGGAATCTACAGAATGATCATCAGAATTAGAAAGAATAGTATTAGCAAGGTTGCTAGATAAATACATATAAACACACACAGAATTGTAGCTCTATATACCGGCAATAAACATTAGAAAATACATTTTTTAAAAAATGACATTTACAACTACTTTTAAAAATCAAGTACCCAGAAATAAATCTAACAAAAGTTGTGCAAGACCTCTACTGCAAAAAACTGTAAATACCTCATTGAAAGTAAAGAAGACCTAAATAAGTCCCAATAAAAATCCCATGGGTTATTTAATTTGTTTGTTTGTTTGTTTTTATGGAACTTAATGAGTTAGTTTCCTAACTTTATAAGGAAAGTGAAAAGGACCAAAAGCCAGCACACATGTGAAGAGCCACAATGTAGGAGGACTTGCTCTACCAGACATCAGAACTTATTATAAAGCTGTGGTGATTAAAACAGTGTATGACTATCAGAAAGACAAATAGACCTGTGGAACAGAATAGAAAGCCCAGAAATAGACCCAGATAGGGATTCCTAATTTGTGACAAATGTAGCACTTCAAAGCAAAGGGGGGAAGGATTTTCAATACATAAATAGCATTCTCAATAAATGCTATTGAGAGACTTGGCTATCTATAGGGGGAAATGAAACTGGACCTTCTCTCACACCATAAACAAAAATCAATTCCATGTGGGCTGTAAAAATAGATGTGAAAAGCAAAACAATAAAGTTTTCAGAAGAAAAAATAGGAGAATATCTTTATGACCTCAGCGTAAAAAAAAAAAAAAAACTACAAGCACTAACTATAAATAAAAAGACATAATTTTTACTGCATTAAAATAAAAGTTCTTAAAGTTCACTGAAAGATGTCATTAAGAGAGCTGAAAGGAAAGCCACAGAATAAAGTATTTGTGACACATATGACTAACAAAGGACTTATATCTAGAACATACTTAGAGCCCCTACAAGTCATAAAGAAAAAGAGAGAGAACCCAATAGAGAATGGGCAAACACTTATATGCACCAGTATACGTAAAAAACATTCAGAGCAATGATGTCCATAACATCCTCAAACTAGAAACAACCCAAACATCCATCTAAAATAGAACTGATAAATAAATTGTGGTAGATTCATACAATGAGATACTATATAATAATGAAAATGAACACACTTCACCTACATGCAATGACATGGATAAATCTTATTACTGCTAAACACAGAGTAAAAGAAGCCAGACTGAAAGACTACATTCTGGATAATTAAATTTATATAGAGTTTTTTTTTAATAATAGGCAAAACTAGATTACACCATTCAGAGATGCATACATGGGTGGTAAAACTAGCGAGAGAAACAAAATAGAAGTCAATATAGTGGTTTCAGAAGTGGGGGTAGTCCTGATTGGAAAGGGACATATGGTCAGCTTCTGGGGTCCTGACAATGTTTTACTTCTTGAACTGACAGAGGTTACATAAGTATCCTCTTTACAATATTTTATTAAGAGATCACACTTATCTTTTATGCATTTCTCCACTGCATATATTTCATAATTTAAAATGGTTTTCAAAAGTGTGATTTGCAGGCTGATTTGGGAACCATTGCTGTGATCTAACTACCAGAGCAGCCAAACCAGAATATCTCATCTCCTTAGTAACTTGAGTCCTGTGAATCTGAATGCTTTTTATACATTATTTGATGATGCTAATAATGAAGATGATTGATAAATGTGTATCTACAATCAATATGCAAACTATTTTTCCTGAGAATTGTACAATTGGGTCTATTCATTTAAGAATGCAATCCATATAAATAACAAAGATATAGCTGGCTAATTAATAGCAACAAATACTTGCATTTAGTGAGTGAGATGAATGAAACATACACAAAAGGACACAGCAATCTCTTAGCAAGAGCTATGATTAAAATGCCCCAGACTGAATGGTAACAAACAAAAATGCGGCCACAGTTGCTACACATTATTGCTTTGAAATAATTCAAGGTTCCAATGTTTAGAATATATCAGTTTTCAATACTCAATTCACTTCTATATTCAGGGATCCTCTGCACTTTGCTCAGGCTAACTGAGTAAAGTGATTGGGAACAGATGAAATATATTTCTCATGCTATAATTCTGGGTGCGTGCAATACTGTTTTTCATATAAATTAACTTTATATATTAATAGGTAGTAATTATGATTAGCTCCATTTTACTATTGAGGAAATTAAAACTCAGGTGCGTAGCTGATAAGTAGCAGGGCTTGGGACGTGAAGTCAGATCTGGCTCCCAAGCCCATCTTTTTTCTCCACTCTATGACAGGGCGACAACTATGCATATTTCTATATCTCAAATAGACATTATCCATCTACATGTAGATACATACACTCATAACACACTTTTCTCCCTCCATCTCTGTCTCTCCCTCCCCTCCGCCCCCAGAGAGAGAGGGAGGAAGGGAGGGAGGGAGAGAAGAGAGAGGGAGAGAGAGAAGAGGAGAGAAAAGGGGAGGGGAGGGCAAAGGAGGGGAGAGGAGAAGAGAAGAGAAATACTTGAATTCCTCTCCCTTTTATTTACCACTTTAAGTAACGATTTCAAAGAACACTTCAGGGAGGCATTTAAAACTCAGAGCCGGGCCAGATTTTCTCACAAGAAAGCATTTTACATTGTCACGGTGATGGAGTAAACAATAGTAATAATAAATGCTTTCAGTGAGATGTCAGCCTGGATAAAATGTTTGGCTTGTCTGGAAATAGCTATCTTTTGCCACCAGTTACATCCTTGCATTGTGTTCTTTTGCTATCAAATGAGAGCAAAGAGGGAAGGAGAAGGAGGGGAGAGGGAGAGGGCAAGAGAGAGGGAGAAAGGAATGAACTGACTCCTTAACACCCAGCTATTTGAGTAGCTAGAACTAGGTTAAATATAAAGCTTCGTGTTTCAATTGACAAAGAGGTCACTAGGCCATTAGGTAACTGGTTCAAATATCAAACATTTTTCTTCACATCTCACACTATCCTTGTCACCCCAAAGGTGCTGCTCCATATATGGAGCAGCCTCAGAGATGGCCCCTAATTGCTAGGTTATCTGAACCAGGTAAATCTCACAAGATGATTTTCAGCCACTAAAGATTGAGGGGCAGAGTTGTGCTGTCCTGGAATTAGGAAGCAACTTCCTTCAGCCGAGCTCTCCCAATCCAGCAAGGGAGACTTGGAGACTGAAAAGGTCCTTATTAATGCACCCTCCAATTACTGTTACATTCACTCTTTCCACCCGTTGCCCTGTGGAACTTACAACCTGCTCCTGATTTTCTCTCTAGAATCAGAATATATAAATTCACACTCTAACTTGTCTTTCTACCAATGCAGCACCATAGGACCACATTTCATTCTAGAAACTTGCACAAGTGGTACAAATGTCTAGTTTCATGAGCCAGCAGATCATTTGGAACTATGTCTACTCTTTGACCCTCCCCCACAAAGACATATGAGGGAAATAACAGAACCTAACAGTAATCCTAACAACTACAAAAAGAAGAAAAACACTAAAGAGAGGTGGAAACAGGAACTTTTTTGAGACTGTAATAATCCAAGCTAAAGCATGCATATGACATAGCCTCTGTCAATATCCGATGTCTTAGAGACAAACCCTGTTGGAAGGGGAACTACATGCTTCTGACCAAGGACTGCAGTTTTAAGGGCCTCAGATCAAAAATGCTCTCTAGATTTGGCAGGTTTCTTGTAATCAAAAGCAGTGAGAGTCTAGCTGTAACTTAGCAGCCTATACAACAGCTACTCCAGGCAAAGATGGCCTTTTGTTTTGAAGTCTCACTTAAAACAGGGGGGGCAGGATAAGGGAAATAATGGCTTTTAAACTCAGAGTGAGCACACTAGAAGGGGGTCTTATCCTTCTGGTGTTTATTTTTTAGACCAAATTTCTAACCCTTCTTTAGAGCCCCCTGTTGAGATCAGGGACAAACAAGATGAAAGGGAGAAAGCAGAGGAAGAGGAACAAAAGAACTTAAACCTCAGGATTCTTAGTCCTCAGAGAAAACACAAACAGGATGAGTCTGTATGCTTGATTTCATGTCCCCTGCATGTTGGGAGGAGTGCTAAGGAGGATAAGTACAACAAAGACCTGGTCTCTCTGAGCAAGCTAAATTAAGTCTACTCCACAGCTCACATCATGAGCTTAGAGCCACAGTGGTGTTACCTGTGGGACCCATGTCTCTGGCCTTGGCATGACCCACCTGCCACTCTGTTCTGAGGGGGTGAGGGACGTAGTGAAAAGGAACTGCCCCTCCCACCCTAGACCACTCCACTTAAACCAGCTCCTGAGTATACAAAAGGTTTGTTTGAGGACTTCTATTCCACCTGCTGAATAGAAGGTTATCTTTGTTATCAGGTCTGCCCAAGCTTATGAGCAAATCTGACAACTACAATTTCATTTTTTAAGAAAAAGAAAAAGTCCATGTTTCTGGTAATGGCTGCTTTACTCATTTTTTATTCATATGACAAGAAAAGTTGTTCAGAATACAAATGCATGTAACTGATATGAGAGGCATATGTGCTTGTAAAGGTCAAGAAAACATCTGAGGAGTCTCTGCTGCCTGGATCCCACTGTGTGGTGAACCAAAAGACTTTTCCTGACTGCTCTTCTCTTGGATCACCATCTTAACAATTTTTGTACAAATATCTCAGCTTCCTTTTAATGCTCTTTTGGAAAACAGAAATGTTTGAGAATCTATTGAAAGCTGTGGACCTTGTCCTAGAAATCACACACACACACTAACACATGCACATAAACACGCACTCTTACATATAACTTCAAAAAATTAATAGATCTATTAGAATCCATACATAGAACCTCCTCAGTTAAGGGAGGAGGACCTAAAGTTAGGAACTTCTTATCCAGAAGGAAAAAAAAATAGCTAACTTAATATTTACTGAGTACTTACTATATGCCTGGCACTATTCTGAGTCACATTTTCTCAATTAATCATAACAACTCCGTGGGGTAGGTAGTATGGTTCTCTATTTTAGTCACTGGCAGAGAACGTTACTTGCTCCAGGTCAACCAGCCAGTAAGTGACAGAACCAGGGTTCAAACCCTGGCCTTGGAACCCCTCCCCTTAGCTACTAAGTCACAGCTTGGAAATGAAACAAATGAAAGTAATTTTTTGAAATTATATATGATTTCATAGACCATGATCACAGCATCTTTCTTCTTCTGGGAGCGGGGTGTGGGGGGGGGTATGCGGCTAATTTGCCTCTAGTGAGAAAACAGGGATGATGTGACACTGGTTGGAGGGGGAAATGCTTGGCTAAGTATCTCATGCCCACTACTAACTATTGTTCATGGCACCACACAAAAGCCAGTCAGGCCCTCTACTTAGCTTCCAAAGAATAGGTCTGTGGCACTGACATTGGCCCTGGATCTCTGAGTTTTTGATCCAGTAGTTGAGATTAGTTCCAGTCACAAAATTAAATATGTGTAGGGGCCAGGAAAGTTATGCAAATATGAGAGACAGGCCACTATAAGGCAGTAGGGGGTGGTGGCCACCATGACCAACTGAAGAGCACATGTCCTGTCTCAAGACATCCAAATTTAACAAAAACAAACCCCATGAGGGCCAAACAAAAGACATATTCTGCCTGTGGACCACCAGTTTGTGACCTCTGAATGGACTGTTTCCTTCCCACTCTCCAGGTATTTCCAAGTCAGGAGTCAGGGATGCAGGGAATGCAGTCTGTGAGCAGGGGACAGAAGCGAGCCCATGTGACAATCAATATTATGATTTCCATTTCAGCAGACCATGCCTTTACGTGCAAACCACCTGAGCAGTGAGCCACTAGCAGAAAGGAGGAAACATCAGGCAGTAAGTGATAGCACACATCACATACCTCATACATAGGGAGCATTCAAGGTCAGATGCGTCAAAAGATGCAAGTGGAACACTGACAGCAGGTTCTGGCCCCTGATCAATGGGGTGATCTGTGATTTAGAACACAGTAAGTCAGAGCTGGACCAACTTTGGTTTCACAGACAGTACTTCTGAGGCAAAAGAACACAATTCATTTTCCAGTTTGCTACTCTCGCCACCTCCCAGAGAGTTGATTTAGGCATTGAAAATGAGGTGCCCTGAAGTAGGCTCTCAGAGGTTTCCAGCAGCCCCCACAGAAAAAGAAGTGCAAGTCAGGGAATGTCCAGGAGCCCCAGAAGCTTCATTTGAATGCAACAGGCACCTCATTCAATAGCAGTAGTAGTTGCAGCAGCAGCAGCAAGTCCATGGACTGAGCCAGGTCCTCAAAGCTGAGACTGAATCTTGGCACTGCCAACTTCTCTTGGAAAGATACCAAGCTGCAGCTGCTGCTTCTCAGATGCCTACCTATGGGAGCATGATGGGAATGTGCAGGGCGAGGCCTGACCACACTTTCCTCATCCTACATTCCCGGAACAGAGATGGGGGTAGGGAGAAGTTGGCTTGGAAGGAAGTGACACTGTCATGGGCATGGGATGTCATTACTTGACACTTTACTTGACCTTATGCCTTGGCTGTCCATTATAACTATTATTGAGTGCTCACAGTGTGCTAGGCACTGGGTGTGATCTCATAGAAAACTCACAGCAAGCCCTGAGACCATACAGATGGTAAGTGCCAGAGTTGGGCCACACACCCAGAGCCTGAGGAGCACCCAGATGGAAGGCAAGTAACTTACATACATTGGTGAGCCCAGGCACCTCCTCCAAGCTACTTTCTCACTGGGTAGATCGGTACCTTGTTTGGAAGCTTTATTAGGAATCTCCATGTCTTCTTGGGGTTCAACTTGGCAATATTTCCTTTTCTTTTCCTGGCATTTGCCAGTCTTGATGGAGGCAGCTTCTGGAGAGGCAGCATCCCCCTCCTGCTCTTCTTCTTTCTGGTCTTTCACATCGTCCACCTTTACTTTAGAGGGACTCATCAGGCTGTTGTCATCTCCCTGAGTTGCTGCTTCCTCCTGGCTAGAACAATGCGGGAGCTCCGGATTTTCCTGGATGAAGAAAGAGCCAAATACCAAAATCTACTTAGAATCAATATTGTCCTGTGATCTTCCTACCAAGAGAGGACAAAGAGAAAACTACATAGTCCTGATCCCCACCCCTGATCACTCAGTGGACACATAGCTCAACTAGGAGGCAGTCATAAGGCATATTTCCCAATTCCTGTCCACACAGCATCTGCAACAAAGGCATGCTCAACTTGGGTGGAGTTAGGGAACTTCCCTAGGCAAGGAAAGAAAGGCGTGGAGGGGGAGAGGCTCCTTGGTCAGTGGTAAAGGGGAGAAATACAAGGGATAGCACCAATTCCCCCTCCTATCCAAATCATTTTCCAGTAACCACTTTAGGGAAACCAAGGCACGCAGTGAAAGTAGATCCTGTCACTGAGTACTTCTTCTCACCCTCACTGCCATTCATAGCTACTTGAAATCCCCAAACTCCATCTCCAAAAGGATTTTTGGTAAGGCTTTGGCACAGGTCTCTTCTTAGGCCTGCCAAGCCACCTCATGCTCCTGAGCTATATGTTATACTGGTCAAATGAACAAGGGGCAAGCTCTTTGTTTTACTAGATTTAGGGTGAAAAATCTGAAAAAGAGAAAAAATCATTTGGCAAAACAATCAATAGTGTCTCTAGCCTTTTAAAGTATTTTTGTCCAGGAGAGGGACATTTGAAAATGAACCTAGAAATAAATCCAATGACAATAAGTTTATGCAGATTTACCTGGAGAACCCCTCTCTAATCTAAATCCATAGTCCACAAGTCAAAATGTTCACCTTGTTTCCCCTCCAACTCCTACCAAAAAAATATATTGGTAGACAGATGAAAAAGGGGAAGACAGCTGGAAAACAATGAGGGGAGGAGAAAAGGGGTGTGGGTTTTCCTCAGTCTCTAATCTGGAGAGTTCAGGTTTTTTCTAGTACTATAGCAATACTACAATCTCGACCTTCCATGAGCCCAAGGCATGGTCCACACAGGAGTACACTGCTTTGCAAAGCAAAGTTTGGGTGGAAATCCAATTACTGTTCCCCAGCTGGCTCACATTGGAAAGCCGGGCTGCTATTTTTCCTCATTTCGGATTGAGCTGCAATTAGAAGTTACTCCAGGCCATTTGGTTCAGTATTAGCATTCCCAATCATGTAATAATGATCTGAAACAATTTTTAAAATGCACTAGGGGTTCTTTGATTTTTAAGCTGGGCACACCTACATCTGATTCCTTCTCCAGAGCAGGGAGAGAAGCTGGGAAAACATGAGAGCCCAGAGCTTACATACAGGGGAAGAATATTAGGCACAAAAGGAGGGGAAACTGCTCCCCAAAGGTTCCCAGATAGTCAGTGCTCAACTCTGCCTTCGAGTCTGCACTTCTGAGCCCCAGCTTCTGCCCATTTACTCTCTGCTGGGAAAGCCAGGGCCTGGAACCCATGTCTCTGTTTTCTGTTCCCTTGTTTTCAAGGAAAGGCACAAATACCTGTCTTTCTCCCATGAACTTCAACTCGACACTCTTCCCAAATCTCTTTCCTCTTCTCTGCTACAAATATGCATTGGAAGCCCATCCATATCTGCATGCCAGCTTATGTGTTAGGCATAGTGCAGGAATATGAAATTACCTCCATTTGGGGATCAAATGGAGTTCTTTGCACAAGGATCTCGGCTGGTGCTCAAAGACCAGCAGCTTGAACAAACAAAAAGCAGGAAAGGAGGGGCTGTCAGGCCCTCTTCCCAGGCTCCGCCCCAAAGTCCATAAACCCACCCCAATTGTATGGCTCCAGGGGAAGTGGACCAACTCCTTTCTAGTTCTATGAAATCTCTCTCTCAGCTATAACTAAAAACAAATGTAATAAATAAATAAAGTCTGGGACCACGCCTGAAATTCCCGGCTGTATCTTTAGGAAGTAACCTTCCTAGCAAAGAATACAGCCACTAGACTCCAATTCTTCTTTCTCAGGAACCAAGTAGGGGAGGTAGGGCTCACTCCCCATGTTTGCCACAAAACAGCCAAACGAAGCATCACGAGCGAGCTAGGTGAGTTGAGTTTTACCTGTGACAACTTTGGTAGATTATGGCTGGTGCCTTCAGTAGCCATTGACTCTACGTGTTCCTTTAATCTAGGGTGAGGTGCCAACAGCTTCAGGATATCAGGAGAATGTTCCTGAGAATCCCCCGGGACTGATGGTGAAAAGAAACTAAGGAGAAGCTGTGACATAAAACAGAAGACTTCACTACTTAAGTTTCTACAGGTGCTCAGGTGAAGGGAAAGGGGCAGGAGGGGTCAGGGGCACAACTTGCAGGGCAAAACTCTAGGGAGGAAGCCTTGGACCAGCATCTCCTGACACACCAGGGCAGGGGTCCTCACTTCAGAGTGCATCAGAATCACCTGGGGAGCTTATAAAAAATCTGGGTTCGTAGTTCCCATTCCCATCTCCCCCAGGTCAGAAGTGTGGCCCTGGAATCTGGATTTTGAGAAGGCACTACAGATGCCTCTGTTACCTAGCCAAGATTAAGAGCCACCACTCTGGTGCTACTAATCCATGGAAGTATCTACAGTGGGACTTAAAAACCCATCTAGGAGACAGAGAGGTGAAGTCAGGAGAGAAACTTCAACTGGGGAACCTGGAGTCATATCCATAACACCCCAGTGGGTAGGAGTCTACAAATATCTCCTAGATTCCTTGCTGTTTCTTTTCTCTGCCTACCCATTTTGCTTCCTCTTCCCCCTCCCCCCCCCCCCCACCATCACCCCTGGATCTTTAATCCCTTCAGAGCTAAGGACCTGAGCAGTGAAGTGTTAGGAAAAGCAGAACCCAAACTTCCTCCCTCTTCTCCCAGCCTCTCCTCCCCCATCCTGGCCTTCACTTTCCAGATAATGTCAGGTTAAGTCCAAGTAGTGGGGGCAGGCAGGTTCCAGTCTATTGCTGGTTTCCCTTGCATTTGGATAAGGTGGGAAGGTAGAATGAGAACCAGGAGGGACTGAGAGTCAAAGATATGTGTTCTAGTGCAAGCTGTACTATTAACTGCCCACATTCTTGCTTCAATTCTCCCCTGTGCCAGTAGGAATTATGCATGTGTGTGTAACATGTAACACAAGGAGGGCAGGTCACTTGGCTTCTAAAACATACTCAAATGTTTACTACCTAACAGCCCCTGAAGTGTGTGGAGACCCATTAAAGGATGCTCCACCCCGTTGTTCAGGGTATTAATTGATCAAAGGAATTTGACAGAACAGCAAACTCCACTTTGATTTATTCTCTTGTTGGTCGCCAGCAGTTTCTTCATGATGTTCCTTCAGATGCCAGTACTTGCCATGTAGCCAAACCCTGCTCAGCCTTCAAAGCTCAGCTCAAGTGCTGCCTTCCCTCACTAGTCCAGTCTCCCTGATCTCTCCTGCACTTTCATGTTCTCTACTGTACCACAATACAGCGTCTTAAACTACACCATCTTATGTTACCCTGGACTTGTGTCACAGATGTAAGTCTTTCTCTCCAGCCAAATGGCTGGCTTCTGGAAGGCACATAACAAATGCCCAACAAATAGCCATAATACTGGAAGGAATTGAATTAAGACATTTATCTATCCCAGGGTCCAGGGAGAGGCCTAGCATTCAGGTCCAAGTCCTCAGACAGATCCCTATGTTTTCTTTTAGCTCTAGTAAACCCACTTCCCAGATATAAGTTGGCAGAGGAATGAGATGGGATGGTATTCACAGTGCCCAGGGCCTTAAATACCAGCTTTCAGAGGTCGCTCCTCCATAGGAGCCAAAGTTGGCCCTCAGAAGCCCTATTGAGTGGCCCAACGGGACCAACCCACTTCTGAAGGAATCTCCCTGGAATTCTCCGAAAAAGAGCATGATGCTCTTTGGTGGCAGCCACACAGCCTCCCAAGGTACAAGGATGAAAGGGCAGAGGGTGGCAGGAGGCTGAGGGGAGAAATCAAAGGAGATAAGGCAGAAATAATAGAAGCACTTCCCTTCTTCGCTTTATTACTTCAGATCTCTCTCTAGACCTTCTCAGTGGCTTTGCAAAACAAAAGCTGGGGTCACCTCTCAGTGAGGATAATCATTCCACATGAATGAAAGTCAATTCCACTTCTGTGTCGGCCTTAGAAAGGCCCAAATGGGTCAAGAAGGAAAAAAAACAAGAGAGAGAGAATCTGAGGTGAAAACAAACATGAAAAAGAAATCCAGGTGTGTGAGCTCTAAGGTGGCTTATTAATGTTAAGTGAACCCGGATCATCTCTGTCAAATCTTTAGGCCTGAAACTGGAACAATCCAGTAAGTAAGCACAGCTGAGGACCCTCATCACTGGCATACACTCGCCTGTGTTGTCTGGCATTCACATCAACAAACACAAGACAGTAAGTTCCTTGAGGACTGAAGCTTATACTTATGCCTCTGTGGGTCTCCAGAGCTTCACACAATGCCTCACCTCATCCCATTAGGCAGTTGTGGACATGACACCAGCTGGTCTATAAAAGAGGCTGGAGAGAGAGGTCAGCCCAACTGATGGTACCAGAACCTCTCAGGACAAATGGGAAATGGACAAACAGCAGTAAAGAAACCACTTGCCCTTGGACCTGAGACCTGCCTCTGTCGGTCTTTGCACACTCTGTCCCCACAGTCAGGTTTCTTCTAACTGACTTTGTCCATCCAAGAACTAGATAGTTCCATTGCTACTCTTGACCCAGCCCCACTCGTGAGTGCTGAGACTCCGGACATGTCCTACTGAGACAGCAGGAGGATGGCGGAGCAGCTAAGAGGGCAGGCTTTGAAACAGACAGAGTTGGGTCTGAATGCTTCCCCACAAATTACTAGCTGCGTGACCCTGGGAAAGTCACCAAGCCTCAGCTTTATCTGACTCATCTGTAACATGGTACAAATAACTGTACCTACCCACATAGGGATGTTGTGGAAATTAAATTATATCTTCCACATAAAGCGCCTAACAGTGCCTGGTGCACAGGAAATGCTCAAGAAAGGTTAGCTGCTATTATTATTATTATTATTATTATTATTATTATTATTATTATTATTATTATTCAGACCAGGAACTACACTAAGATTCTGGGAAGGATCTACAGCTTGAAGCAATTCTCCAAGACCTGAGCTCTTCTCAAGAAAAACTTGTCTACATACCCAAACCAGGTCAAATAACTTCCCAGAAAGGAAAGCCTCTGTGAGAGGCAGAAAATCCAGAACCCAGCTTCCCCTAGTTCATCAATTTTACTAAAGATTCCTTTCTGGAGCCTTCAGAAAGCAGTCCTATATCTTGCTCACTTTCTTCATCCACTGCTCTGCCGAGCCGCACTGGGAAAGAAGTGGGGCCTGGTGATGAATAGGGGCACGGCACAAGGAGAGCACAGACAACCAGACTGTCAGCATCCAACTTCCAGGCCAATTAACCAGACACCAGGAGAGTAAACTTCAAAACAATAAACAGCAAAGTCTATGATTTGAGGATGCTTGAGCCTTGACCTGTGCTCTCAGTATTTCATGTAATTTTTTTTTTTTTTGTAACAACCACATTCTTCTGGTACCCAAGAGTGGAATCACTGTATGGATTATATTACAATGTCTCTGACTTGCATTGGTAAGTCTGTGTATTTTATTTCTAACAAAGGAGCTGAAGGTTGGAGTTCTGCATATGGCAGGGGAGACGGCGACCACCAGCATCCCTTCCCAGGATCTGGCTGCCCTGTGTGGCTGATGAAATTGTGACTCAGCCAAAGAAAAGTCAGATAACTGCAAGCAGCCCCTCACCCCAGATCTCTCATCAATAGCTAGAATCTCCTTGGTGAGCCTTGATCCCCATGCTAACTTGTTTGAGTGTTGTTTTTTATCCCACTGACAATCCAGACCCTGACTCAAAGAAGCAAGAACATTCCTCACACCAGAAAAACGGGGTATCTGGTCAATCAGTTGGCACTCGGGGTCTACCTCCTGTCCCCTTAACCCAGGGAACCACCCACAGAGGACCCCAAAAGCCAGGAAGGGCAGTACCCTCACTCCCCTCCCTAGAGAAAGCAGAGAGGTATGGGTCCATCAGGCAGCTGGACCTGATGTCATTTCAACTCACCCTTTGAGCTTCAGATCGTGCTCTCTTGTTCTTTCCATCGAGGGATACACAATAGAGAAACTCCCTTAGTGCCTCCTCCACCTTGCCTAGGGTGGCTAAGGCTTGGGCTTTTCTGAAGTGTGCCTAGAAGAAAACACCAGCATGAGATTCCATCATATTCACCTTATTAATGTTGCCACTATTAACAACAATATCTAAATACTTACTGAGAATTCACTATTACGTGAAGAGTTTTAAAAGGACTCTCTTATCTTCAGCCCTATAATGTAGGCAACTGTTCTGAATCCCATTTTAAAGAAGATAAAACTGAGACCCAGAAAAGTAACTTGCCCAAAGTAACACAACTGGTAAACTGTGGAATCAGGGTTTGTCTGGAACTAATATCAAAGTCCATATTCTTAGTCACTGCACCATGCTACCTCCCCCTGCCCCATCGTTGCATGGAGGTTATCACCAAATGTAGCAAGAACCCCCATTTGACCATATACTAACCAGCTCTCAGGGCCCACCCAGATATGCCTTCCCTTGAACTTGTCTGTCAAGCAGAGACCTAGTTTATAGTGGCGGCTTGAGTGAACTAGACTTACTGATCATTTTTTGGAAAAGGCCCAATAGACGGGACATGACCTGTCCAAGACCTCAAAGGTAGCTAGTGGCAAAACTGGAACTAGAAATGTAGTCTTAGGACTCCCAGCATATTCTTCCCCACAAAGCAGACCACCCTTCAGATGGCTAACCAGGGGCTGATCACATGCTTTTGCTCCTGGGGGCTCAGCTCACTTCTGCTCCCTCACCACATTGTTAAAAAGTATAAGGAAGTTTTAGGGCTTCTCGGGGTCCAAGCCCAAGTGCCCTGGGGGAGATGCTCTAGGAAGAGCAGAGGTGTATTCTGGGGAAGAGGTAAGAAGAAGAAAAGAGGAGAGAGGGCTGCTCTCTCTTTGTGCCTTGGGAAAAGTAGCCACTTGAAACTTGGAGGGCATCTCTTGAGTCACCTAGGCCACCCCATCCGGGGCCTGTTCCTGGCTCCCTTGCCTCCATGGCTGACACTATGTCTAACTTAGTGAATGAAATGATCCAGATTACAGCTGCTGGGCACTCCCCTGCCTCCCTTTCCAACATGCCTCTGCAGGTCCCGGAGCCTTCAGCCTCTGGCCTGGCTACAGGGGCTGGTCTGGAGCTGCCTTCTTGAGCGGAGGCCCCTGCTCCAAACCTCTTGGGGAATTCTTCCCATGTCCCCACCTCCTTCTGGAGCCCAATCTTAGCTGTTATGTGAATGCTGACAGCCTCCCTTGCTGCTTCTCACAGCAGTGTTTACCAGGGGCCTTCTGGAGAAAGGGGCTTGTGTAACACTGCGAGGCAGTGAGAGAGGATGAGTGTTGGGAGACTAGAGGGGCTTCTGGGATCCCACTAACTATATCAAGTAGCAGTCTATACACTCCACCTGCTCAGGGCAGCCAGATCAACCCACTGAGAGCTGTATCACCTGCAGGGCACGTTGAGCACCCCTAAGCCCTGGCTGGATGGCTAGAATAGGGCTGTGAGGTGAACCTCCTCCCTCAAGGCATTTCACATAGAAATGGCGGGAAATATGCAAATCAGGGTGTGAGGTGGTTTTGAATTATATGCATCAGTTCAAGTCTTCTCTCAATCCCCAAGACGACAGAGTTCTCTCATCACTGCCCCCACCTTATCCAACCACTACGGGGAAATGAAACTCCTGTTTAATATTCTTCCTTCACTGGGGAAGTCACTTTTCCCATTTCATCCAAAATGCTCCACTGTTTCTCAGTCCTGCTTCTCACAGCACTATCAAGGCCGTAGGCCCTAGGCCCTAGGCTTAGGATAGGAGTGGAAAAAGTTATGAAAGAAAGTCCTCTTACCCCCAGGCAGCTCCCTGACTTGCACTACTATGAGACCTGAAATGCCCCCACTGAAGCTACTTTGGGTTAAGACATTGGTGACTTTCATTAAACAGTAAATGTGTTCCTTGGGAAGGAGAACATACTGATTCATTATCACCCATGCAAACCTTCTCATGAAAGAACACATAAGATTCACCCTGACATTAATGACAGAGTGTACAGGTCCACAATGCTTTATCTGAAGTTCCAGATCCAGAAAAATTCTGATCATCCAATATTTTCATAAGCTTGACATCAAAATTTATTAGGTAGCAAAACCTGACCTAAACTGATATAAAGTGTTTTAAAGTATTCGTCCCACTTAATGTAAATTTTCATGTAATTTGCTGCAGAAATACTGTGTTTGATTATGGGGTGCTGTCCAGAGCTCACTGGGAGTATTACCTAACATATGGTCTTTCTAAAATTAGAAACATTCTGGGTTCTGAACACATCTGGCCCCATGGGATTCAGATAAGGGATCAGGGACCTGGACTTAGATTACTTGGTTTTCCAAGGAAGGCATCCTGGGGTTGTATAGAGAGAGCACTATATCCAGACCCAGCAAGCTTTTTAGTTTGCAGAATGTTCTCTGGGCCATGCTTACCTTTGATTCTCACCACATTCCTGTGAGGTAATCAAGGACATTCGGGGTTCAGAGAGTGAAGTCACTTCCCCACGGTCACTTAGCTTGCAAGTAGCAGAGCCCAGACTTAAATCTAATCTTCTAAACAAAATATTGACATGTGGCTGAGGGCCAGTCCTCAGGCCAGGCAGAGATGCAGAAAGTGACACTTTGCATCTTGGCATCCTGAGAGATGCCTACCCTATCTTTCTTCCCACCACTCCTATGTGATCTAGATGTTTGGGGATACCGGCAGGCCAAGTGACTATATTAAGGACTTGAAATGGCACAATCATTGTGTTAGTGTGAGGACCTTTTCAAAGAAAGCTGCCTAAGGTCCCGAGAAGCCTGGCTATCAGTAGCAGGTCAGGAGGGCCAGACCAGCAATACTTCTCTCACCCTCCTCTTTCTACTGTCCCTGCAAAATGATGATGATGATGACAGAAAACACTTCAATAATGCTACATGACAGGCACTATTCTAAGCCTCTTACATATACTAGCTCATGTAATCTTCACAACAACCCTATTTAGGAGGTGCTTTGAATATCCCCAATTTAAAGATTAGGAGATGAGGCACAGGGAGGTGAAGTAATTTGCCCAAGGCCACACAGCTAGTAAGAATAGCAGAGCTGGGACATAAATCCAGGCAGTCTGGCTTCCAAATCCATATTCTGGAGACTCACAAAGCCCAGGCTGCTCTGCAGGTCATCAGTTGAAGATCCTCCTCCCCCATTACCTGTTGCAAACTTGGGTGTTGATTCAACATGTGGAGACTCCAGCCCACCCCTTCCTGTGCACTCCACTCAGGGCACCCTCAGATCTAGTTCCCTTGCAGACCTGATTCACCCTTTGCCAATGGACACCGACTTCTGTGCAAAGCCTTCTCCCTGCTTTGCTTGAGCTCTAGTGCCCCTACCACCAGGGAGGCAGTCAATTCCTTCCTGTCAATTCCTGTCCACAGTACAACCCCTTCCCATCTCTCCAATCCCACACTCACCTTAAAACCCATTGGACGGAGCTTACATGCTATTTCTGCATCATGCAGCGCATCCTCATGAGACTCCAAGGTGAAATAAATTTGAGACCGGTTGCTATAAAGCAAGTGGTCATTTGGAGCTGCCAAAACGAGAAAAGCAAAAACAAAAATAAAAACCCGTCAGGACTTTTCTATTGGAGAGCCCAAGGGTTAGGCTACATTTCCAGTCCTAATATTGCCTTGCCTTCCACACCTCTAGCCACTCTGGATCTGAGTTTCCCCAACTGCAAAGAAGAAATTTTGCTCCCTCTCTCAAGCACTTCTTTAGAGACCCTGTGGTATCCGTGGTTCATTAGAGACTTTGACATAAAGGAAACCATGGCAGCCTGCTTCATGCTACACAGGGCTAGCACTTGGCAGCCTGGCTTGAGTGAGGTATCACCAACAAGGGAAGAGGCCAGAGAGGAAGGAGGGGGAAGTAGCCAGATGTTACCCCTATCCTGACGACCAGGAAGACAGCCAAGTTAGTCTTCTAGGTGGGAATGACTGGTGACATTAGCAACATCTTTGTTACAAAGCCCAGCACATATGAAGCTTCCCTGAAGAAAATGCAAATGCACTTACAAGGTCCCATCCTCTCATTACAGATGGCCAAATGTGAATGAACCTGAACAAGGCATCTGGTGAGAAGGTGAGGCTGGCTCTCACCTATGCTCTGAATCATTAGATGCCAGGGCTGGACAGGCCTTTAGAGATCATCTCCCTCAACCAACCCATTCTTCAGCTGGGTAAAATCAAGCCCAGAGAGGGGAAGGCATCTGCTTAAGGTCACACAGCTAGCTGGTCAGAGTCATTGATAACTGTTTAGACTTTGAAGCTGGGGTGGGGGCCAGATTAATTTTTCTAAAGGTGGATACAGTACTTAAAATAATGAGACATTGGTCATCTTCCAGAACAAGGATACTCTCTGTTGGGGAGGCCCTTTTCCTCTTAGAAGGGTGAAGCTGGTCTTGACAGATTTCCCCCTGACTGCTCTGAAGGGATTAACAAAGGTGCAAATAAGAACCTCCAGGAAAAAGTGGTGGCAGCAACTGGGGAGCAGGGGGAGGGCAGGGAGGGGCTTTACTGGCCCTTGGTGTATGGCCGAAAGGAACGGAATCTTTTTTGGAGATCTGTACTTAAATGGCCTACACCCGTTTCATATTGCCCAGCTCTTTGCCAACGACTGGGCTCCAACTTCTTTTGCGGCAACAGATTTTGATGGTTTCTTTTTTTCTCAGGGGTGTGCTGAGGGCTTGCTTGGGTGCCGGTTACTTGCTTTTAAGACATTACCAAAGAGTTTACAGTCCCTTCTGTCCCTTCTTTTATGCAGCACATGCCAGCCGGGTGGCAGCTCACAGTCTGCCTTGCGTGAGCACAGACGGGGTGTGTGTGGGGAGAGCCCCTCTCCCCCATCTCCCAGCCTTGCCCCGTCAGCCCTCGTTCCTCCCCTTGCCCCATCACCTGCTGCAAGCTTGGGTGGAGATTCAACACGTGGAGCTTCCAGCCCACCCCCTCCTCCACCCATCACAGTCGGGCCCGGGACACCCTCAGATCCCAGAGCCCTTGTCTGCCCAGCCCCGCTGCACCGTCCCCGGCACGCTTCGCCAGACACCGCGCCCTGCCGGCCGAGCTCCTGGCAGCCAGCCCGAGCTGGGCACTACCGGCCGGCGGTGCGGTGGCCACTTCCTGGGTCCTGGCGTGGGAGGTCGGGGAGAGCGGCTCCCTGAAGGAACTCGGGTGCCCGAGTCCAGCCGGAGGGGTGGGGTTGCCCCTGTCGCTCTCGAAGCTGCAAAGCCCACCCAACCCTCCTCAGGCAGCATCGGAAAGCAGGAAAGAGGCGTGCCCCGTTCGCCAGCAGCCCGCGCTCCCCGGGGATTCCCGAGCCGTTGCCCGGCCCGGCCCCCCGCTGGGCTGGCGGGTTTAAAGGGTTTGAGGCGAGGGCGCAGGCTGCGGGCTGGCGCGGGGGAGGGGGCATCTATTTCAGCCGAAGACCGTGTGATAGGAAGCGGTGACAATGAGTCACAGGGCAGCGGGGCGCGAGCGCTCCCCCTCCCCCCGCACACGCTGGCGGGATGGTTCCGAGGCGAGCGTGGCCCACTTTGGTTAGCTCAGCCGTTACACAATCCCGCCCGCCCGCGCGGAGGAGGGGCCGGCCGGCCCGGGCCGCTCGCCGCCCTTATGCAACCAGTGCTCTCCTGACCTAATTCCACGCCGGACCCACCCCACCGGGAGCCGCGGCCCCGGAAGGGACAACTCCCGGAGGCGGGAGCGGCGGACGCAGGCGCCGAGCGGACATCTCGGGCTGGCAAGTGCCCGGAGGAGCGGGCGCGAGTGAGGGAAGGGTGCGAAGTTCCTCTCCTGGCAGGGAAGGTGCGGGCAGGTGGAAGAGGGGGCCAGAGAAACAGAGATGGTGACCCCGAGCGAGACCAAAACAGAGTGACAGAGATGCAAAGAGACGGAGAAAAAGAGAAACAGGGTGACACAGAAACAGACTGAGAGACACGGAAACGCAAAAGCGAACAGTAGACGCAGAAAAAGACAAAAAGCAACTGAGACAGAGAGAGCGAAAGAAAGCTAAAGCGGTGCAGACAGACACAAAGTCAGGGGCCTCGCCCCAGAAATGCCCTCCCCCATCCCGGCCACGGTCCACCCTCCGTCCCCGCGCCCTCCTCCTCGGCCCCAGTCCATCCCCCATCCCTCTGCTGGGTTCATTCTCCCCTCCCCCTCGCCCCGGCCCCTCGGCGCGGTGGGCTCACCCAGCTTAACCGCCTCATTGTACTTGAGCAGCGCCGCCTCCACCTGGCGCTCGCGGTACAGCCGGTTGCCCTCGTGCCGGAGTTGCGACGCCCGCGCTGGGCCCGGGAACAACTTGCCGAGGAGGCCGCTAAGCACCACGTTGACCCGCAGCGGCGGTGGCGCCTGCTGCGCAGCCCGCCGGGTCCCGCGCGCCCGCCCCGGGGCCACCATCAGCGTCGAGAGCTTGACCCCACACAGCGCACAGCGCCGGTCGGCAGCCCGCCCACGCTCTAGACACAGTTTACAAAAGGTGTGGCCGCACGACAAGGACACGGGGTCTGATAGAAATCCATGACACTTCCGGCACTTAAAGCCGTCCCACACCTCGGTGGCCGCGGCCGCGGCCGCCCCTGCCTCTTCCGCCGCCACCGCGCAGCTGGCAGAGCTGTCCCCGTCCGGGGGCGCCGGCGCCAGCGCCTCCCCTTGTGGGACGTTCTCCGCCAGGCAGCGCACCAGCTGCTCCAGCTGTTCGGCCACCAGCTGCTGCCGCTCTGAGAGCTGTCTGTACACTTCGAGGGCTTCCCGGAGGCGCCCCCCAGACGCCAAGGCGTCGGCCTGCGTGAGCAGGACTTTGCACTCCGGCACCGGGGTTCTCGGAAGCTGCTCTTGCTCCGGCTCTCGCGTCGGTAGTGGTGCGGTGCCCTCTGTAGACGCCTCCGGGTGGCGGCCGGTGTCTACGCGGGCCGCTGATGCCGCCCGCTCCGCCGGCTCTGCCAGCTCTAAGTTGTTGCTGCCGAGCTGGGCGGGCAAGCTCAGCATCTGTTCGGCCTGAAACGAATCCATATGGACAGGGACACGTGCGGGGAATGGGCGTCTAGGGACCGGGGACACGGAGCATGGAGGGGCGGCTGGAGGGAATCCGGGCTGCCACGGCCGCCGTGCCGCCGCGCGCCGGGCCCTGCCGCGCCTCCGCGAGCTCCATGCCGGCCGCCCCGCGCCGCCTAATAACTGTCTTGTCTCAGCGGAGTGTTATATAAAAGGGCACCACGTGACGCGCCGCCACGCTGCTCATTGGCCGGCGGCGGGGAAATTGTTACAAAACCACACAGTTTTGTAACAGGGTTGCGCTTGCTTCTCTTGGCTTCGCATTTCTTGGCTTCTTTTTGAGGTTGTTTGTGTTTACACTCCGCCTTATTCCCCCCCCTCACAACTTGGTTCCTTTTCGGAAGCGAGGGGGAGGGGACCCAACGTCTTCTCTCGGGCGTCTGTCTCCAAACCCCACCCCATCCCACCGCCAAACCCGCAAGCAAACAGGTCCCCTCTGCCAGCCGCTCGCTGGCGTGCCCCCGCCCCGCCCCTCCCTGGAGACGCCGGTACCTCGAGGCGCGCTGTCCTCCGGGTCTTCTGGAACGCCGAAGAAGGCTCTCCCTCTTGGGGGCCACGGCCGCTGTCTGCAAAGGGAAGCGGGTTGGGAGGGGTACCCGCTAAGATCCCCATTCGGGTCCGCGCCCGAGAGCCCTGGGAGCCCCGGCCCGGCTCCCGACTTCCCCGGGGAGCCCCCCAAGGGTGGTGAGTGCGGTTTTCCGTGGGCGCTTGCTCTTCTGTGCCGGGAGCCACTAGGAGCAGCGGGTCCGGCGGGCGCAGAAGTTGGGCAGCGCTCGCCGGCCAGTGAGGGAGTAGCGGAAAAGATGCGCTTGCCGGCTCGGCCCCACGGGGAGGCGCCCCTCCTGCCCCCGTCCTCACCTTTCTCTCCCCCAAGGCCGGAACCAGCCGCGGGCGGGCGGCGGGCGCCTCGCTGGAGACGCACCCGGCCCAGGGAGCCACCGGCCGGATGTAAGCGACCCCAAGACTCGGCCTGCTGGGGTCAGTGGGTACTCCGGGGGCGTGGGGAAATGGCAGGCGGGAGACCCCAGCCGAGAGCGGTACTCCAGAGAAAGTCTGCGAATCCTAGCACAGTCCAGCGGCTGGTCAATCCTCCAGGTTCGCCGCTCCTGAGCGCCAAATTCTGACATTGTCGTGTAACAATGGGGGGTTGCGCGGGAGGGGTGCGGCTGGGCACAAGCCGCGGAGTCTGGCTCACAGTGGCTAGGAGGTCTCGAGGGTGCCCCACAAACTTCCAGAAGGCCAGACTGGTGGCCAACCGCACATGCTCTTTTGTCTCCCTCTCACACACATTTCAGACAGGAGCCACACGCACAAATGAGCAGACAGGCTTAGAGAAAAGAATAACGCATTTTGCGCCTTGAGTCAACACCAAGGTGCCAGAAAACAGGTACTGTACAAAGAGTCCTATAGCCTCTTTCTGATAAGACAGGACAGAGAGATAAGCTCAGAGGGGAAAAGAGCAGCAGAGGGGAAAAAAAAGAAACCAAGAAAAGAAATTGGGAAACTCAGGATGTAGCCAGGAAGGCATGAGGAACACATAAGAAAACTTGGCTTGAAACCCTGGCTTTGTCACAACTGGCTGTGAGACCCTGGGCAAGTCCTCTAGGCCTTAGTTTCTCCTGAGCTTCAAGGTTCCCTCCATCCCTAACCTTGTGTGGCTTCTATCCTAAGACCAGAGTTCATAGTACCAACTCAACTAAAGTACAGATGACTAGTGCAGATCCTGTGGGTGGTGGCTTGCACAGGGGGTAAAGTCTGCAGCAGTAGTAGAAGGACAGGGATGGCTGGAAGGCTGTCTTCTTACTTAGGGTCAGGCTTGAGCTAGATTTTGAAGATACTGAAGACAGGGGACTGGCCAAGAGGCTGCAGAGATGGCCATGCCAGGCAGTAGGGGAGAAAAGCTGGGGCTCTTGGTGACTTGCTGAGGGGATTTCCTTTCACCCCTCGGTTTCCCCTATCAACTGGGGTCCCCAGCATTATCTGCCTGCCACTTCTGGCACCTGTGAGGAGGGACAGTCCATGGGGCAAGTAGAGATTTATACGAAAGGGCCATGAAATGGATGATGAAAACCTCTTAATTCAAGAGCTTTATCCCTTTGACATGTCTAAAAAATAGGTGTCTGTTACCCAAAATTGTTTTCCAGATGCAGATCTGGGATGTGCCTTGCTCCCTGGATCACCTTGACAAGTGGATACCCCCTGGGTTGATTTCCCTCCCTGCCCTGCTGGCAGAGGAGAGGCATGGAGAAGGCCAAGTCGGGCAGAGGGTCACAGTCCTGCAGGCAAGGAGAAGAGATGCTCTCTTGGCAGCTGCGTGTGCACAAGGCTGACCATGAACTTGGTCAGGAATGTTAATAGCTGTCAGGGTGATACAGGGTGCGCTGGTGTAAGAGGCAGCACCTGCTACTCACTGAGCAGACTCCACAAGGAGTTTTACATTGCAATCAGGACTGTCTGTAAGTTTCTAACGAATACTGGAAATCATTATCACAGTGGTTTTCTTTCCTTTTTCCTTTATTTAAATTAAACAAACATTACGTTGATACACTTTTGTGGAACAATTCAGAAGTCTCACTTCCTCCCTTCTATTCTTACTAATTGGAACTTCCTGGAAGGAAGGGAGGGGGGAAATTGACATCTTTTTAGATGCAAATATTCCCTTTGGAGGGCCCGGGTTTTTCAAACCTCCATCTATTTCGCTAGGATCACCTTGTGGCTAAGGTCAACTTGGACGAGAGAGCAGGAGTTGAGCTGTCCCTCATTTCCAACTGACTGCAACAGTAGTTTTCCAGCGGGGCTCTGAGGAACCTCTCTGGTGCCCAGAGGAGACGGTAGGCAGGGCTTGATCCTAGCTCCCCTTAACCAGGTCAGCATTGCATCATCAATCTGTTTCACGTAATGAGCTTCTAGGTGCAATTCCATTGAAAAAGAGCTTTCCCTCTTTAAAATAGGAAATTTGAAAACCATGGCAATTTTCACCCATTTGCACATAAGCACTGGAGACATATTAAAACAATACCTAGCTCCCAGGTCCTCCCTCACATATGGCAGCACATCTTTTACCTATATGTTCTTGTACTGGCTTCCCATGTAGACAAGAAGCTCTGTGAGGGCAAGAACTGGCATCTTGTGTCTTTCATCTCCTCAGAGAACAGTGCTTGCATAGATCTCACTGAACATGGCAGTAGACATTCTGGCCCTGGTTGGGAGTGTGCAGAGGGACTAGAGGAAACTTGCCCTGGGTCATTCATAGAGGAAAGTGGGCATGCAGATAATGAATGGTTGACTGTCCTGTACTTGGAACAGACTGCTAAACAGCTCTGGGATGGAATAGTCCAGTCAAAGCCAGGGACCTGGGGTGAGGAGTGAGCAACCCCAAACATAACACACACGCACACACTCCTTGCATGGAAGCTTGGCCAAAGCACTTGCTTTCTACTTGAGTTTCTCGTTTTATGAACTAGGATAACCCATCAATTTGAAATCCTTACAGGGAAAAAAAGGCACCATGGGCACTAATGGTATTGACATGGAAAAAAAGACTGCCTCTTGCTATATAGAGTAGCCAAAACGTAGCGCTAAAAGAAAAGTTTACACATCAGCCCTGGTCTCACAAGTGAGGAACTGAGCACTAGAGAAGGCAAGTGACTTGCCACAGGTCACAATGGGAGTTTGTGACACAGGATTAGAAGCTAGGGCGCATTTCTCTTTGTTTGGAATGTTTTCCATGTGATCAGAAAGCATCCAAAGGTCACAGAACATCTCGCCAGATAAGAAATTATTTCAGACTTCCCACCTAAAAGATTTCTATCAGTTCAACAAATATTTATTGAACATATACTGTGTGCTAATGGAGCTGGCATTTGTGAGGCAATAATAGAAGGATATGACACAGTCCTTGTGTAGCTATCTGAGAAAACAAGAGGCAAAGATTTGAAACAGTTAAATAAAAATAACAGGCAATGTATGAGAAGTGCCAAAATTGGAGGAACAGTGTGTCCAAGGGAACACTCAAAGGGGACAGACTTCTTCCCAGTCCCTTTAAGCTAGGTTGGAGAGAGTTTAGAGAAGTGAAAGACAACCCCACTGCTCAACTCAGGGGGGCTCCCTTCACATTGGGGGGCTAGGGAAAGGAAGATAAGTCCAAGTAAGTTGGGCTGGTCAATGCCCAGGAATTTGTACTTTTAAAGGCTACCCATGTGACTGTGATGTTCAGTGGAGGAATGCACCCCAATTCTTCTCTCCCTACCTCACCCTCACTTTCCCTGAAGTGGAAGTATCAATAATTTTTCTCTACATTTTACTGAAGGGAAAACTGAGAGTCCACAGATTTTCAATGATGTGTTTAGGGTCATTCAGTAAGTAGTGGGGACCCTGGCCTCCTGCCAACCAGTAGAAACAGAAATATCACAAGATACTATCCAAAGGAAGATTTTGCTTTATTCTCTGCAAGACAAGTCAGACCCGCTTGGTTAGCCAGGGAGGCTGCTGCCCGGAGTACAAAAAGGAGCAAGTCTCAAGCTGCCAGGTGTGTGGGACAGAGCCCAGGGCGAGGTTAGTGGCTGGGAGCTTAGAGTTCTAACTTTGCTGTGTGACTCAACCCAAGCCACTTCCCCTCTCTCTTTATGTCTGTTCTTCACCTATTAATAATGATGCCCAACGTCATTGTTGGGATTAGCTACCAGTGATGGAAAATGCACAGTGCAGTTGGTCCGAATGTGATTCCTAGGAACAGAAGGAATCCATAGCCATCTGCCAATTGTTATGAGTAAAATATGTGCTGGCTGCCCTCAGAGCCAGCACATTTTCTTCCTAAGAGGAGAGTGAGCTGGAGGCCTGAGCCCCCCCCCCTTCAAGAGCACTGACCAATGTGGAGGCTATTGAGACCCTGGCAGAAAGCAGTCTAGTCTTAGGAGAAAAAAGAACTAAAAGACGGGTTATCTAGAGGGAAAGCAGCAAACATTCACCAGGAGGAAATTATCTGAAGACTTTGGCAGGACTGAAAAATGGTTAGAATCAGGGCTTGAATTTTTTAATTGTGATAAAAAAATTAAATCTATACATATATATCATAAAATTTGCCATTTTTACCACTTTTAAGTGCATGGCTCAGTGGCATTAAATACATTCACATTGTTGTGTAGCCATCACCACCATCCATATTTAGAACTTTATTTCATCTTGCAAAACCAAAACTCCATACCGATTCAACACTAACTCCCCATTTCCTCTTCCCCCAAGCCCTTGGCAACCACCATTCTTTCTGTCTCTATCACTTGAACTATTCTAGGTAGCTCAAATAAGTGGATTCATACAATACGTCTTTTTATGACTGGGTTATTTCATTTAGCATAATGTCATCACATTTATCCATGGTATAGCATGAGTCAGAATGTCCTTCCTTTTTAAGGCTGAATAATATTCCATTGTATGTATATGCCACGTTTTGTTTATCCATTTTTATGTTGATGGACACTTAGGTTGCTTTCACCTTTTGGTTTTGTGAACAGAACTGTAAACATGGGTATACAAATATCTCTTTGAGACACTGCTTTCAATTCTTTTGGGCATATACCCAGAAGTGGAATTGTTGGATCATATGGTACCTCTATTTTTAAAAATTTCTTTGAGGAACCTCCATATTGTTTTTCACAGCAATGCACACATGTTCCAATTTCTCATATCCTGGCCAACACTTGTTATTTTCTGTTTTGTTTTGTTTTGATAGTAGCCATCCTAATGGGTGAGTAGTATCTCATTGTGGTTTTGATTTGCATTTCCCTAATGATCACTGATGTTGAGCATCTTTTCATGTGGTTTTTGGCGATTTGTGTATCTTCTTTAAAGAAATGTCTATTCAAGTCTTTTGTCCCTTTTTTAGTCATGTTTTTTATTATTGCTGTTGAGTTTTATTAGTTCTCTACATATTCTGGATATCAATTCCTTATCAGATATGTGATTTGCAAATGCTTTCTCCCATTCTATGGGTTGCCTTTTCACTCTGTTTATAAATTTCCTTATCTGAAGACTTTGCAGGGCTTGGATCTTGAACTTGACAAATCTGGATTCAAAATCTGGCTATGTGACATTCGGCAATATACTTAACCTCTTTAAGCTTGCCTTAGTTTTTGCATCGGAAAAATAGGGATGATGCTCACAATAGGACCTAGCTTATAAGATTGCTATTACGATAAGGAAATGAGATTATACATGTAAAATCTTTCCGCAGAGCCCAGCCCAGGTTAAGTGCTCAATAAATGGTAGCCTTTATTAGTATTTGGCTTAAGAAGGAACCAGAATGATGTAACTGAAATATGATATTAGTTATTATCAAACGGGTGAGTAGGCCAACAATACTAAGTATCCAATCTGAACACAATAATATTACTTAATACTTAACACCTCTGTAGCAAGTTGCAGTTTACAAAGCATTTAAACGTTCATCATTCTTTCAACAGGCTCTGCTGGGGACGTAACTATGAGTAAGACACAGTCCTACAGAACTGAGTGGTAGAAATCAACAAGGAAAAAGGCAGTTTGGGGCTAGCCAGTTAGCTCAGTTGGTTACAGCATGGTTCAATCATTGTAATGGCCAGCTCCCCCACCCCTCACCACAAAAGGGCAATTTCAATCAGGCCTATGAGTGCTAAGACAGAAGCGTAGGGTGCTGGGGGATGGGGGGCACAGAGGAAGAGAATTTCAGATTGGGGGAGGGCTTCTCAGGTGGGTAATATGGACACAGAATTCTACACTATTACAGGGTTAGGGGTAGGAAAGGGGGAGCAGGAAGGCACTGAGTGTTCTGCGTAGAGTAGGAAGCTGGGGTGACAGTTTGGCTCTTTGGGGGAACAGCTCTTAGTTTATTATGGCTGGAATCTAGATTTTAAGAGGGAGTAGTAGTGTGGGATGAGCCGGGAGAGGCCAGCGGTGCCAGACCACAAAGGGCTTTGTAGACTAGGGCAAGGAATTGGGATTTTTATCCTAAGAATAACAGAGAGCTATTAAAGGGTTTTGAGCATATGAGCGATATGATGCAACAAGGTTTGCCTTTTAGAAAGATCTCTTTGGCTGCAATGTGGAGAGTGGAATGACGAGGACTTGGCTAAGGAGAGAACAGTGAGGATAGAAGCGGAGGGCAAGAAACATTTAGGATAAAACGGAACAGATGTGGAAGCTGACTGGAGGATCTCACTTGACTCTCTTTGACAGTAAGTCAGATATTAGCATCATTTTTTTCATTTGACATGAGCAATGGAGGTTGAGGAAGGCTTAATGATTTGTACAAGATCCCGCAGCCAGAAAGAATCCCATCAGGACTCTGGCTTCCCACCTTGACATCTCTTGTTCACTTCGCTAGAAGACACTATCAGAGGAGCTTCTAGATCTTTATGTGTAAATCACCTTTAAGGAACTCAAATCCTGTTCACTCACTGACTGCTATGCAGCACATAATCATTTCAGAGGTATTTTATCTGAGTTTTTAATTGATCATCAATGTACATGGCTTCAAATCCTTGAGCTTCAAGTCGTTCTTTTACCATCCATTCTACTTAGTGTTTACTGAGTAGCCTGTAAGCAAACACTTCCATCCCAGGGAAGCTCAAATAAAGAGTCTGAGGCTCAAAAAAAGTGGGGCCACGTCCTAGCCTTGGCGACTAATTAGCTGTGGGATACAACTGGTCACTTTCTTTTTATAAGCTCCTATCTGAAAACCCAGGGGAATAGGACAAACAAATATATCCTCCCTCTAATTCAGTAACTTTATGAATGTCTTTTAAAATAAGTGCACCCTCAAACTGTGAATAACCACTCTCTCCCCAATCTGTTTGGTAAATTGGGTTTCTGACCTCAAAATACACTCATAGTTGATAGGGATTTGCTCACCAGGGAGTATGTCCCTGCACTGTAGTTGCCGAGCACAGTGTTACCAGGCTCAAACTGTCAACCAAGATACAGGTGTATGTTTGTTTTTATGAGACACTTGTACTACTAAGATTTTTTTTGGTGGGAGTGGGTTCACTGAGTTATAAAGCCAGCAGACAGGAAAAATGAACAAGGATGGAGGTAAAATTACAGTGAATGAAAAACACACCTGATATGCCTATCCTGAGGCATCAAGGAGATAATGAAGAAGTGTCTCTGTGAATGGCAAGGCCTCGCACATGCAGAGGGTGATAATGGCAATATTTTTTTTCCTTCAAACCCCACAAGCCCGGCAAGCCTGTGAGTGAGAATGGCCCTTTGGTGCTGCAAACTCACCCAGGACCAGGGCCTGGCGAGGCTGTGGTTCCCGCTCAATGGGAAGGATGGAACCCTGACATGCAGCTCCACTCCCAGAGGCTGAGCTCCAGGTCAGAGGTCTGTTCAGTGACCCCCCCTTGTGACATGGGAGGCAAGGTCAACTCCCAACCATCCCCTGCCCCCTCCTGTGGCTAACACGAGAAGCAGAGGGTGCTGAGCTTGGCGACCCTGGGCCCTTTCCCCCACCTGTAGGGAGATGGCTCTCCTGCGTGGCTGTTTGTCCTCAGTGAGCACCCACAGCCCAGTCTAGCTGTGGCACGTGGACTAGGAGGCCAGCAAGGGGCCAAGTCACTCCCTGTATGTGGGGGCGGGGGCACAGTCTCACCTGAAGGGTGAAATCCCTCATTGTCCCCAGCAGCACAGCAGGATCACACTAAGCCATAAGAGCAGAAACCTCACGGGAGGCCATCATGAGGATCCAAAGAGAGAAAGGAAGAGGGGAGAGGAAGGCCCTTTGTAGACAGTCAAGCCCTAGGCAGGTAGAAGAGTCACACCATTAATGGTGACAATGATTCCAGAGCCCTTTGATTCATTCGATAAACATTTATCAAACACCTACCTTGCGCAGAGAGCCCTGTGACAGGCATCATGGGTGTTACAAACTTGAGGAAGGCCTGGACGGTCCCCCTAAAGGGCCTGTGCTTTCGTAGGAGAGCTGAACCATATCCACACACATCACTGTAATTCCAGATGGCCTGGGGCAGGGGGAGCAGACAGAGAAAAGAAGGCTGCCCGGAGGTGGTGAGTTTGAGCCAGGCTGTAAAGGAGAGCTTTGGACTGTTCTTACTGGGGTGTTCCCTGCCATCTCTGACATTAAATGGTAATCACTTCAGTTTGTGTGGTCTTGGGTCCCTCCCCCTGTCCCACCCTGTTCCTAATGATGGGTCTGCAAAGGGAAAAGACTTGGCCACTTTTGTTGACTGACAGAGGGAGTGGGGTGGGGAAAGAGAGAACCTTTCCCTAAGGAAATCTTTCATCATTATGTAAGTGTCTGTCTTCTCACCTAGACTGCGAACTAAGGCAATCCATGAGTCTTAGGCACCTGTGAATCTCCAGCCCCTAGCACAACTGTGGGCATACAGTAGGTGCTCGCTGAATGATTCAATGACTATGATCTGGAGTGTTTGTCCTGCAACTTCAAGTGAACAGCCCAGATCTTCATGACCTGCAAAGACACTTGTTACTTTCCTACAGAAACTGTTTACCTGCGGGGATTTTATTTTGCAGTAGGCAGAGGAGTTGCCCTATGAGCCATCCTCCTCACAACAGGTCTTCCATCAAATCCTCTACGTCTGCCTTCCAGCCAGAACAACATCCTCTTCTATCCCCTACCACAAGGCTCAGGCTTTTCTTGCAGCTAAGGACCCTCTGAGGCCTTGTGTGCATTTTGACACTGGCCCTGTAGAGACAATGTCCTACCTTTACTGGCCCACCCAGTCAGAGGATGCTGCCTATCTTTTCAAGTCCAAGTTCCTCTCTCCTCTGGGAAGCCTCTCCTAAGAAAAGCCCACACAACTGTGACCTCTCCTTAGTCCCTTGGCCACACAGGTAAACATGCTTGAGTTATTTGAATCATAGAGATGTTTCATGTGTAGTTTTTTTTATCCCAAATAGATGGTGACCCCTCAAAAGGAAATCCCATGTCCCTTAGCTAATACCTCTCTATTCCCTATTACCCCCAGCCCTAAGCAACTGCTCATCTACTTTCTGTCTCTATCAATTTCCCTATTCTGGACATTTCAAATAAATTGAATTATATGTGGCCTTTGTAACTAGCTTCTTTCACTCAGTACAATGTTTTCAAGGTTCATCATGTTGTAGCATGTATCCGTAAGTCTTCATTCCTTTTTATGGCTGAATAACATTCCACTGTATGATTACACCACATTTTGTTTATACATTAATCGGTCACAAATAACATTGCTATAAACATTTATGTACAATTTTTGTACAAGTTTTTGTGTGGACATATATTTTCTTTTATATTCCTAAGAGGGAATGCAAGTTGCTGGGTCATACGGGAACTTTAAGTTCAAATTTTTCAAGAACTACCAGACTGTTTTCCAAAGTGGCTGCATCATACAACATTCCCACCAGCAATGTACGAGGGTTCCACATCCTTGCCCATACTTGTTACCCGACTTTTTAATTACAGTCAAAATGGGTATGAAGTGGTATCTCACTGTGGTTTTGATTTGCATTTCTCTGATGATGAACAACTTTTCAAATAATTATTGTTCATCTCTGTATATCTTCCCTGAGGAAATGTCTATTCAGATCCTTTGCCCATTTTTAACTGGTTTATCTTTTTATTACTGAATTCGAAGAGTTCTTTATATAGTCTAGATACCACTCCCTTATCATATTAGTGATCTACAAATATTCTTTTCCAATTCTATGGGTTGTCTTTTTCACTTTCATGATGGTGTCCTCTGAAGCACAGAAATTTTTAATTTTGATGAGGTTCAATTTATCTATTTTTTCTTTTGTTGCTCACCCTTTTGGCATCATAAATAACAATCCTTTTGTCAAATATGAGGTCATAAATACTTATCCCCATGTTTTTTGTAGTTTTAGCTCTTATATTTAGGTTTTTGATCCACTTAAGTTAATTTTTATATATGGTGTGGGGCATGATCTAACTTCGTTTACATGTGGTTATACAGTTGCCCCAGCAGTATTTGTTGAAAAGACTATTCTTTCCTCATTGAATGGTCTTGGCACCCTTGTCAAAAATCGGTTCACCACAGACGCATCGTTTCATTTCTGAACTCTCAATTCTATTCCATTGATATATGTCTATCCTTATGCTTGTAGCACACTGTGTTGATTATCATTGCTTTGTAGTAAAGTTTGAAATCAGGAAATCTGAGTCCTCCTCCTTTGTTCTTTTTCAAGATTGTTTTAGCTATTCTGGGTCACTTGAAATTCTATATGAATTTTAAAATCAGCTTGCCAATTTCTAAAGAAAAGCTAGCTGGGATTCTTATAGGGATTGCATTGAATCTGTAGATTACTTTTGGAAATATTACCATCTTAATGGCATTAAGTCTTCCAATCCAAGAGCATGGGATGTGTTTTCATTTATTTAGACCTTCTTTAATTTTTTTCAACAGTGTCTTGTAGTTTTCAGAGTATAAGTTTTTTGCACTCATTTTCTTAAATGCATTCCTAAGTATTTTATGATTTTTATGCTCTTATAAATGGAATTGTTTTTCTTAATCTTATTTTTTGGGTTGTGAATTGCAAGTATATAGATATACAGTTGATTTCTGTATATTGGTCTTGTATCCTGCAACCTTGATGACCTTGTTCATTAGCTCTAAGTTTTTCTGCAGATTCCCTAGGATTTTCTATATACAAGATCATGTCATCTGTGAATATAGATTTACTTTTTTTCTTTCCAATCCAGATGGCCTTTTTTTTTTCTTGCCTAATTGCCCTAGATAGAACTCTAGTACAAAGTTGAGTAGCTGACATCCTTGTTTTGTTCCTAATCTTAAGGGTAAAGCATCCATTCTTTCATCATTAAGTATGTTAGGTGTGGACTTTTCATAGATGTCCTTTATCAAGTTGAGGAAATGCCCTTCTATTCCTAGTTTGTTGAATGTTTTTTTTATCATGAAAGGGTGTTGGATTTTGTCACATGCTTTTTCTGTATCTGTTCAGATGACCATGTAATTTTTGTTTATTTGATTGTTATGGTATATTATATTAATTGATTTTCGGATGTTAAACCCATCTTATATTCCTAATATAAAACCCACTTTTTGTAATGCATACTTTTTTTACATTGTTGGATTCAGTTTTCTAGTATTTTATTTCAGATTTCTGCATCTATATTCATAACAGATATTGGTCTATAGTTTTATTTTCTTGTGATATCTTTGGGTCTGGTATCAGAGTAATACTGGTCTTATAGAATGAGGTGGAAGTGTTCCATCCTCTTCTATGTTTAGAAGAGTTTGTGAAGTATTTATGTTAGTTCTTCTTTAAATGTTTGTTAGAACTGTGGTAAACCATCTAAGCCTACGGTTTTCTTTTTGGGCAGTTTTCTTCTTCTTCTTCTTCTTCTTCTTCTTATTGCTAATTCAATCTCTTCACTTGTGACAGGTATATTCATATTGTTTTTTTCTCCTTGAGTCAGTTTCAGTAGTTTGCATTTTTCTAAGAATTTGTCCATTTCATCTACCTAATTATTGACATACAACTGTTCATAGTATTCCTTTAAATCCACTTTATTTCTATAAGGTCAGTAGTAATGTTTCCACGTTTATTTCTGATTCTAGTAATTTGAGTCTTCTCTCCTCTTTTCTTCATCAATCTAGCTAAAAGTTTGACAATTTTGTTAATCTTTTCAAAGAATCAGCTTTTGGTTTTATTGATTTTCTCTATTTTTCTATTATGTATCCCATTAATTTCCACTCTAATCTTTATTATTTCCTTCTTTTGGCTTGCTTTAGCTAAATAACCCTGTGTAAAATGTTTCCTTACAGTATTTGTTTTTGTTCTGGCCTACCTTATCTTCTCTGAAAGCTATCACATTCCATCATTTGATAAGCCTATTTTAAGCTTATTGCTATCCAATGTAAATTAAAATGTCAAGTTAAAATAATTCCTGCAAAGAGAGAGACAGATGTCTAGCCTCTGCAATTTTGCTACTAAATACATGGTCCATGTATCAACAGTGTTCAACAGCTGAAAGTGTTATAGAAATGCAGAATCTTAGGCCCTCTATGGACCTAGTGAATTGCAAAATCACATTTTAACAAGGTCTAGAAAGCACCGTTATCAAAGAAAACCAAAGCAATGACCCAGGTATGCCTAGAGGCCCATGTAATGTTGAAGAGCCTAGGCCCAGATTTCAGCTTAGGGAGCAATATGGGAAGAAGCTAAGCTTCATCTAAGGTAGGAACAAGCTTACCTCACTGGCTTTGGACTACTGCAGGTAGACTGAACAGAATGCCAATGGCTAGGCTGGGGAGGAAACTAGAACTCACAGGGTCCTAGACAGAGAAAGACCTCTTGGAAGGAGAAAGATTAAGTGGTGGCAGTGGAAAAATGAATAAGGGAAAAGCTAGTTCCAGAAGGATATAGATATTATAATAGCATATGGATTTTAAAAACATTCAATAGTATACATACACACACACATACACACACACACACACATTGGAATGATGCATACAAATGTGATATAAATAAAAACATGTATGGGGATGATAAACAGCATATTTAGGATAGTGGTTACCTCTTGGAAGTTGTATGAGTTATCATGTTGCACAACAAATTAACAAATTACCTCAAAACATACATTTTCCAGGAATCCAGACATTTCTTAGCTGAGTCTTCTGCTTCAGGGTTTCTCATAGGGCTGCAATTGAGGTGTCAGCCAGGGATGCAGTCTCATCTGAAGACTCTACAGGGAGCATCTGCATCCAAGTTCACTCACACCATTTTCATCAGAATTCCGCTCTTTGTGGGTTGTTGGACTAAGGACTCAGTTTCTCACAAGCTGTTGGCCAGAGGCCTTGATTCCTTGATTCCTTTGCTGTGTGGGCCTCCCCATACAGCATCTGACAACATGGCAGCAGGCTTCATTAGAGTGAGCAAGTGAGAGTGCCAACAGGATGGAAGTCGTAATCTTTTGTAACCTAATTACAGAAGTGGTATCCATGACTTTTGTCATATTCTATTCTTTCTATTCATTAGAATCAAGTCACTAGGTCCAGCCCACACTCAAGGGGAGGGGATTACACAAGGGCATGGATACCAGATGATGGGGATCATTGTGGGTCATCTTTGAAAGCTGCTAGTAAAAGCAGAGTGTTAGTAAAAGAGAATTCTAGTGTGTGGGTACACAGGGGACTCCAACTATAGCTGTAGTGGTTTATTTCTTAAGCTGGCTGGTGGGCACATGGGTATTTATGATAATGTTTTATATATCTTTTTATAGGTCTGAAATATTTCCTAATAAAAAAGAAAAAAAAGAAAAAAATTAAAGTTAAATGAGCCTAATCTCTGAATCTGCTGAAGAAAAATAGGATGAAGGAGTAGTTGTTGAAAAAAGGGGACCAGAGAAAGGGAAAGGCCCGGGGGTTTGGGGGTTGGTGGCCTTGTTTCTACTTTTAGTTAAAGCTTTCTAGGTACTCTCTAGTTAGCATTGATGCCTTCTTCTCCCATATTATATAGTAGCACATCTCATAGTCTATCTCATGTTAATATTATTTACATATATATGTACGTGTGGGTGTCTATCTATCCTCCCCACCCCCATAGAGATTGTCGGGTTCTGGAAGGTTTAGACCTTATAGGATTTTATTTATCTTTATATCCTATGTCACTTAGCACTGTGCTCTACACATAGTAGGTGTTCAATAAATGTTTGCTAAACTTAGGTGGACTTAATGCTTCCCCACCCCATTTTGGCATTTGTGTTAAAATGTATCTTAATATTTGTTATGTCCAAACCAAAGGGTGAAATAGAAGGCATAAATCCCTTCGTCACCATTATTAAGCAGATAGAGAGGTAAAAATAAGTAGTTGCCCATATAATGTGGCAAGGTACCCCAAAATCCTCTCCCAAATAATATTTTCCCCACCACTGAAGCCTGCTTTTCCTTTATTACAGAATTCTTTCTTTGGGTTAAGGCATTATTTCCGGAACTATTCTCTGCTAAAATATAAATAAGCTTCAAATGAAACTCTATCAACTTTAGTGCAATAGTCCTTACTGCCATACTTCTTAATTTTGGGGGGGGAGAGTGACCTCTGAGAATTCAAAGAAATCTGTGGATACCCCTGTCTTAGTACATTCCTGTTGCTTGTAACAAAATGCCTGAAATTGGGTGATTTATAAGAAAAAAAATTTATTGCTTAGTTTCTGAGGCAGGAAGTCCAAAGTCCAGAGAACACATCTGATGAAGGTCTTGTTTGGTGGTGGCTTTACAGCAATGCTGGGGTCTCACATGGCAGAAAATGGTGGATCAGAGAGAGAGAAACTCTCATGTGCTCTCCTTTTAAAGCCCTCAGAACCACGCACATGACCACCACTATTAATCCACTCACTCTGGCATGGTCCTACAATCTAATCACCACTTCAAGGCCCCACCTTGCAATTACCATAATAGGATTTCCCACCTTCAACAGTTACAGTGGGAATTAAGCTTCTAATATATGAACTTTGGGGGACACTATTCAATCAATCCACAGCATTCCACTCCTGGCCCCCAAAGTTCATGTCCTTCTCACAGGTAAATACATTCATCCCATCTCCAAAGTCTTAACTTGTTTCAACTCAAAAGTCCAAAGTTCAAAATTCCATCTGTGAAATCAAAACAAGTTAGCTACTTCCAAGATACAATGGGGGGACAAACGTAGGGTACATATTCCCATTCAAAAAGGGAGAAATAGGCCACAAGAAAGGTGTAACAGGCTCCAAACAAGTCCGAAACCCAGAAGGGCAGGTATCATATCCTAAAGCTGGTGAATCGTGTACCTTAACTCCATGTTCGATGTCCTCTGCACACCGGTGTGGGGGTTGGACCCCCAAGTCCTCAGGCAGCTCCATTCATATGGCTTTCCTGGTCTCAGGCAATACTTCAGCTCTCGCAGGGTGGCATTCCATTCTGGTAGCTCTAAAATTCTGGGGTCTCCATGGTGGTCCCACTCCTATGGCTCCACTAGGCATGGCTCTGGTGAGATTCTTCTGCTGCAACTCTGACCCCATGTTTCTGCTTGGCATTGCTCTAGTGAACGCTGTCTGTGGTAAATCTGCCCCTACAACAAATCTCTTCCTGGGACCCCAGGCCTTTCCATACATCCTTCGAAATCGGGGTAGAGGCTCCCAAGCCTTCACAGCTGAGGCATTCTGCAAGCCTGCAGAATTAACACCACGTGGACACCACCATGGCTTCTGGCTTGTGTTTTCCAAAGCTGCAGTTCCAGCCACACCTGGAGCCAATTTAGCCACAGCTAGAGCAGAAGCAGCCAGGGGGCTGGTGTGGGAAGGAGCATCCCAAGGTGGTCCTGGGCAGCGAGCCCATGGAGGGGACCTCAGACCTGTTCCCCAAGACCATTTGATCTCCCTAGGCCTCTGGGCCTATAAATGGAAGATACAGCCTCCAAGATGTCTGAAATGCCTTCAAGGTGTTTTTTCCATTCTCTCAATAATCTCTTTCTTCTGTACTAATCTCCTTAGCAAACGGTCACTGGGATGTACCACTGTGTTTATCTCCTGAAAATGCTCTCTGCTTCCCTACCATATACCCAGGTGGTAAATTTTCTAAATCTTTATGCTCTGCTTCCCTTTCAAATTCTGGCTTTATTATGGGCCGGCCCGTGGCTCACTCGGGAGAGTGTGGTGCTGATAACACTAAGGCCACAGGTTCGGATCCCATATAGGGATGGCCAGTTAGCTCACTGGGTGAGCATGGTGCTGACAACACCAAGTCAAGGGTTAAGATCCCCTTACCAGTCATTTAAAAAAAAAAAAAAATTCTGGCTTTATGTTATGCCTTTGTTGCCATAACTCAGTGCAGGCTGTTACAAGTAGCCATGAAGCTTCCTGAATATTTTGCTGTTTACAAATTTCTTCTGCCAAATACCCTGGGTCACCGCCTTGAAGTTCCACATTCCATAAAACTTTTGGGCATGAACAGAATGCAGCCAAGTTCCTTGCCAGTTCAATAACAAGGGTGATCTTTGCCCCACTTTCCAATAAATTCCTTCTTATTTCTATCTGAGACCTTGTATTAGTCCATTTATGTTGCTTATTAAAAAATACATAGAACTGAGTAACTCGTAAGAAAAAGAAATTTAATTGATTACAGTTTCGGAGGCTGAAAAGTCCAAAGTCCAGGGAACGCATTTGATGAGGATCTTGGTGGTGGTGACAGTGACCCAGGGGGGTCTCACATAGCAGAAAATGGCACAGCAGAGAGAGCGATAGTTCCTCGTGCACTCTCCTTTTAAAGCCCTCAAAACCACACCCATGACCATCATTATTAATCCATTCACTAGGCATGGTACTACAATCTAATCACTTCCTCAAGGCCCCACCTTGCAATTAACATAATAGGATTTCCCACCCTCTTAACACTGTCACACTGGGGGTCAGGTTTTGGGTGGACACTCAATCCAAGGCATTCTGCCCCTGGCCCCCCAAAACGCATGTCCTTTTCACATACAATATTTTCATCTCATCCACAAAGTCTTAACTTGTTTCAACTCAAAAGTTCAAAGTTTAAAGTCCCATCTGTGAGATCAAAACAAGTTATCTACTTCCCAGATACAATGGTGGGACAAGCATAGGGCATATATTCCCATTCAAAAGGGGAAAAGTAGGCCAAAAGAAAGGTGTAACAGGTCTCAAACAAGTCTGAAACCCAGCAGGGCAGGCATTAAATCTCAAAGCTGGTGAATCACATACCTTGACTCCATGTTCCACATCCTCTGCACGCTGGTGTGGGGGTTGGGTCCCCAAGTCCTCAGGCAGCTCCGCTCCTATGGTTTTCCTGGTCTGAAGTGATACTTTAACTCTTGCAGGCTGGCGTTGCACACTGGTAGCTCTACAATTCTGGGATCTCCGTGGTGGTCCCGCTCTCACGGCTCCACTAGGCATGGCACTGACGGGGTTTCTCTGCTGCAACTCCGACCCCATGTTTCCACTTGGCATTGCTTTAGCAAAGACTCTTCGGTAACTCTGCCCCTGCGACACATCTATTCCTGGGCCCCCAGGATTTTCCATACATCCTTTGAAATCGTGGTGGAGGTTCCCAAGTCTTCACAGCGCTGGCATTCTGTGAGCCTGCAGACCTAACACCACGTGGATGCTGCCAAATCTTCCAGCTTGTATTTTCCAAAGCTGCAGGTCCAGCCACGCCTGGGGCCAATTTAGCCATGGCTGGAGCAGCCGAAGCAGGTAGGATGCTGGTGCTGGAAGCAGCTTCCTGAGGTGGCCCTGGGCAGCAAGACCATGGAGGGAGCATCAGGCCTGTTCCCCTGGACCATTCTGTCTCTCTAGGCCTTTGGGCCTGTAATGGAAAATGTAGTCTACAATATCTCTGAAATGCCTTCAAGGTCTTTTCTCCCTTCTCTTGACAATCTCTTTCTTCTGCACTAATCTGCCAACGGCTGTACACCATTGAGTTGTTCTCCTGAAAATGCTCCCTGCTTCTCTACCACATGGATAGGCTGCACATTTTCCAAATCGTTATGCTCTGCTTTCCATTTAATTATAAATTCTGGCTTTATATCATGCCTTTGCCACCATAACTAAGTGTAGGCTGTTGCAATTAGCCATGTGGCTTCCTGAACATTTTGCTGCTTAGAAATTTCTTCCACCAATACCCTGGTTCAGCATCTTTAAGTTCCACATTCCATAAAATTTGGGGGCATGAACAGAATGCAGGCAAGTTCCTTGCCAGTTCATAGCAAGGGTAATCTTTGCCCCATTTTCCAATAAGCTCCTTCTCATTTCTATCTGAGATCTTAGGATGGTCTTTATAGTCCATATTTCCATAAGCATTCTGGTCACCACCATATAACCAATCTCTAAAACTTTCCCTGGCTTTCTTGTCTTCTAAACTTTCACCAGCATCTAGGCTTTTTCTAGCATATTCCTCCAAATTCTTCCAGTGTCTCAACACTCAGTTCCAAAGCTGCTTCCACATTTTCAAGTGTTTGTTATAAGCAACACTCCACTTCTCTGGTATCAATTTTCTGTATTAGTCTTTTTCTGTTGCTTATAACAAAATACACAGAACTGGGTAACCTGTAAGAAAATGAAATTTACTTCCTACAGTTTCAGAGGCTGGGAAGTCCAAAATCCAGGGGACACATTTGACGAGGGTCTTGGTGGTGGTGACAGTGACCCAGGGGTCTCACATAGCAGAAAATGGCACAGCAGAGAGAGAGATACTTCCTCGTGCACTCTCCTTTTAAAGCCCTCAGAACCTCGCACATGACCACCATTATTAATCCATTCACTACTGCATGTCCTACAATCTAATCACTTCTTCAAGGCCCCACCTTTCAATTACCATAATAGGATTTCCCACCCTCAACAGTTACAGTGGGGATTAAGCTTCTAATATATAGAGTTTGGGGGGACACAATTCAGTTAGTCTACAGCAACCCCCCACTCCAAATGCATTTTATAATTTCAAGTGAGAATTCAAGAACTTTCTAGTGAAACTGCTACTCCTTTTCCTTCAAAAGCTGGAATTAGGGACTTGAGGGAATAAATGCCCACTCTTGGATATTTCAAGGTTGAAGGACCACAGAGGAAGAATAATGATTGAGAAGTGGGAGCACTGTCTGGAGAGCCAAGAATTAGGTGGAGTGTTTCAATTCTGAAAGACCACAGGCAGCCCTGAGGTAGCATCATGGCTGAAAATGCCTGGTTCAGGGGGACCCATAGGGAAGTAAGGAGGGAGGCAAGAGGCTTATAGAATAGTTTGGGATTTTGTGAAAGAACAACATACTTAAAATTGCCATTAAAGTCTATGCTAGGATTTTTTTAAAAAATCTTGATATTGCAGGGGCCAGCCCGTGGCTCACTTGGGAGAGTGTAGTGCTGATAACACCAAGGCCGTGGGTTCAGATCCCTATATAGGGATGGCCGGTTAGCTCACTGGCTGAGCATGGTGCTGACAACACCAAGTCAAGGGTTAAGATCCCCTTACCGGTCACCTTTAAAAAAAAAAAAAAAAATCTTGATATTGGAAGTGCAACTGGAACTACAGTAGTTGTGTTTGGAGAAAATCTCATTTTTAGAACCTTTAGGAAGTTCCAGGTGAAGGTGGAAACCCTAGCCATCATTATTGATGTCCAGAAAGGGTGGTAATCATATACATGCTCAGAATGCAGATTTTCTTCACAATACTGATATGCTTTATGATTGCTGTTCTTATGGTCCATGCATCATAATAAAAATCCATCACTTTAGGACAAACTGTCAAATAACCTTTAGGGGGAAATGAAGACGACAGCTGTGTGTGCTCATTCTGTACGACTCAGGGTGGTACTTCCCCATTCCCAAAATAGCAATTACAAACTTTAAGCAGAAAATTTAGTTTAACTAAGTAAACCTGGAATAAATGTCAAATATAGCAAATGACCCCAATTACCACAGCCATATTCTCTGTCCCTTTCTTAAGAAAACATGTTTGTGGCTCCTTTACAGGTCTCTTCATAAAAATTGGCATGGTAACCTGGCCTTCTTCTCTTGTGAAAGAGAAATCCTTCAATACACACCCTACTTCTTGTTTGCCCCTTATAAGGTCCCAGAAGCAAAGAACATGCCTTGGAAGCCTGGACTCTTGGAAGGGTTGCAGACCCATGCTGTTTCTCTTTGCAATCACTTTAATTCCCCGAAATAAGTCCTTGACTTTTCTGAAATTCTCAGAAAAGAATCTGAAAAGATGAGGAGAATGAAGGAACATATATATAACCACATTCTCATACCACGTTTATTACCTCAAGCTCATTTTCTTCACAAAGGGAAGCCTTTGCAAAATTCATAAAGGAATAGGCTCTGAAAGGGTTTTAAAGTTCTTAAAAGTTCATAGAAATAGGATTTACCAAATGTTCAAAAATAATTACAATGAATCACAATCATGAAGAAACAGTTTTCTGTCTTTATTACGAAGTTATTTTTAAAGTGTTTCTTCATGAATCATGCAAAATAAGTAATAGCAACATAAATTGTCATCTTCATAACTACTTCAGAGAGGGTAAATCTAGCTTAAAAAAACACAATATTTTAATTGAAAACTATTTTCTGCACAGTAAAGGAAATGATACAGTAATGAAAGAAACAATATACCTCTCAAATGTAGATATCATTATTAAATAATAGTGTTCTTAATTTTCATTCAATTTTAATTCACAGTAAAGTTCTAAATTATCTAATTAATTATGCCACAGTAAAATGGCAAGCCCTTCTAGATTATCCAGTTCTTTCAGGATTAGAGCAGCATTATATCCTAGTTCTTGAAACTGTAATCTATTTTTTTTAGAGAGAGAAAAACATATTGATGATACAATCTATGAACTCTTTGTCCAGAATGGTTTCTACTCAAAGCAAAGCAAGGAACACTGAATACTTTCACAGATATTAACACCGCATGCCATTCCTTTGTTAAAAAAAAAATTGGAAGTATTTTAGTAAACAAGTGTTACCTCTAGTCTCAGGTCTTTTTGTTCTTATCACTACATGACTATCAACCATCTGTTGTACTGGCATTCATATTCTCAGGACACAATGTTTTGAGTTGAGTGGAAAGCATTTGGTGTTTACAGAACTGTACTGAGATGTTACCACTACTAGACCCCTCCCTATATTAGGTGTTTCTTCCACAATGACAGTTGACATTTCTAAGGGCACCCCCATCAAGTTGTATTGTAACATAAATCACGTCTCTGTTTCCCATTAGACTGTAAACTTCCTGAAAGCAGAAACATGCCTTTTTTACCTTTAATATTATTTAACACAGTGCCTTGAGCACAGTAATAATGATAAAGAAAATGATGATAATAATAACCCTTACTGAGCATTTACTGTGTACCAGGCCCTATATTCTAAGTACTTCACATGATTAACTCAATTAATCCTCACAATGACCCTATGAGAAAGTTACTATTTACCCACATTTTACAAATGAGGAAACTCAAGTACCACTGGTTGAATAACTTGTCCAAGGTTATAAAGCTAAGTAAATACAGGTTGAGTAACTTGTCGAAGGCTATACAGAGCCAGGATTTGAACCTGAGCAGTCCAGCTCCAGAGTAATGCTCTTAACCTCTAAATGGTATGCTCTGCTGCTTAGAGCACATGTTCAATAATTTTCAAGGCAAATATTTGTTTATTTGACTTTTCTCTAAACACATATTGGACCTTAAACATGTAAATGAATGTAGTCTTTCGAAGATATTGCCCTGGAAAGCTGCTATTGCTCAAAACCTTTCATGATTCCTTCTTTGGAGCTGTTTTCAGAGCCAGTTTATGAGTCACTGAAGAAAAGTAGCCAATATATTATGATCATAGCTCATTTTAAAATAAAGACAGTGTTACTCAATTTGATGAACACCTTATTTGCCCAACTTGTTTCTGAATAACATTTTCCAAAAATCATTTTCCATTAAAAGAATAAAGATTTGCTGTCATTTAAGATGGTCCAAAAAAATGATGCAGAGATATTTTTCAATCAACTAATAAACATTTACTGAGGAACTATTTCTGCACATTCTTGGCCCCAGTGATACCAAAAATCAAACAAGACATCTTCCCTACCTTCAAGGAGACTCAGCCAGATGAGAGAGAGACAATCCAGTGTGACAAGTGTTTTGACAGATGTAAGCACAGGATGTCCAAGAGCTCAGAGGAGGGGCATCAAACCCAGCCTTGGGGGTGAGGGCAGGCTTCCTGAAGGAAGGATGTGATGTCTAATTTTACTCCCAAAAGACAAGTACTGTGGTTGTTACCACACCAACAGAATAAGGGCACAGACTTTTAAGGTGGCTACATTAGAGAGATTATGTCTTGGGATGGGTATACCCTATCATGTTTTTAAAAGACAATAATCACAATATTTTACAGTGATACCTAGTACTCAAGTTTTCTTTTTTCTTTCTTTTTTTTTTAAAGATGACCAGTAAGGGGATCTTAACCCTTGACTTGGTGTTGTCAGCACCAAGCTCAGCCAGTGAGCGAACCGGCCATCCCTATATAGGATCCAAACCCATGGCCTTGGTGTTATCAGCACCGCACTCTCCCGAGTGAGCCACAGGCCAGCCCTGTACTCAAGTTGTTTTAGCCTTTAAATAAAACTTGGAAACATTTGTCGATGGTAGTTTAAAAGCTGCCTGAGTTTTAAGTATGTTTGAGTGTGGTTTGCTTTTGTAACTGAACTACTTACAACAGTTCCCCTAAAGAATTTTGCTGATGGAGTAGAGAGAAAACAAGCCGACACACTAAGGTGTTGATCGTTATCAGAGTCTACCACAGCAAGAGAAATGGCTGCTCTGGCGGAGACTTAAGCTTTTCTCAATGTATCAATTTGGAGGACTGTAACTTTGAACCATGAGGGGTGGGAGATACAGCAACCCAAGAAAGGGCTGCACTACATTTTTGTGGCTTACCGACTCTTAAAAACCAAACAGACCTGGGATCACAAAAAACTGTCCTTAGAGAGGGGAAAAGGTCTTGAAAGGAGGGTAAGTATTGTCCAGCGTGGGTGGAACTAAGCACGTAGATAAGATGAAAGGTTGTGGGAAGTGTTCTACCCTAGTTGCACGCAGAGGCAAAAGTTGGAAGGCTCTCTTCTCTGTAATCCTCATCCCCTAGGTGGCCTGACCCTAACTCTGTAGAACTGTTATAGAGAGCAAGAAGTAGGACATGTAACAAGAAAGCTTATATTGAGGATTAGGAGGCCTCAGGCATGAGATATCACCTCGGAAAAACAGGCCTGTATTAGTCCGTTTTGTGTTGCTATAACAGAACACCTGAAACTGGGTAGTTTATAAAGAAAAATGAAATTTATTGCTTACAGTATCTGATGCTGAGAAGTCCACAGTCCATCTGGTGGTGGCGACAGTGACCCAGGGGTCTCACGTTGCAAGATGGTGGAAACAGAGAGAGCAGAGAGAGCAAGAGAGACATACTCTCTTTTTTAAAGTCCTCAGAATCATTCCCTGACCACCATTTTTAATTCATTCAGTACTGCATGGTCCTACAATCTAATCACCTCCACCTTTCAATTACCATAATAGGATTTCCCACCCTCTTAACAGTCACAGTGGGGACTAAGTTTCTAATACGTAGAACTTGGGGGACACAATTCAAGCTCCAGTGAGTTCTGGGGGGACATAATTCAATCCACTACAAGGCCTTTCTGGGATTTAAGAGTGAAATAACCTTGGGTAGGAGGATACACTGGGCACAAGGGAGAAAGGAATACCTGGCAAGCAAAGGACAACAAAGACAAACTTGATCTGCTTCCCAAATCTGTCTAGAGCTGGGTCCAGTGAGCTCAAAGAGTAGAGAGCAAGAGATGGTAGGAAAGGAAAGATAATTTTCCTGTTCTATCTGCCTCTCTACCATTTATTTACTCATTTAGCACATGAAATGTTTAAAGAACCATGATAGGGTGCTGAAGGAGCTACAGAAAAGAAGGTAATATAGTTTTTGCCCTTAGGCAGCTTATAATCCTGAGGGACTCTGATGCTGTGCAGAAGCTATATCTTACCCTTAAGACACAGAACAGTGAAAGAAATGGTAGAACATCCTTCTCCAGACCCACCACAGCTTCTCCCCAACACTACCATCAGTCATCTCTGGGGACAGAAGGTGAGATCACTCTTCTCTGGAAAGTTCCCATTCAGTCCTAGAACTCTAATTCTTTTGAGAGGCTGCAGAATAATAGTTTTCAAACACTGGTCTGGGAGTCCTATGATTCACAAGTCAACTCCAAGGACTAGGGGACATTTCAAGAACATTTTCCCAAATCTTGATATAATTAGGCCCTAGAAAGCTATTCATCCCACACACCCTTAATTAGCCCAGACTCATGAAAATCTACAGGTGTGGATTTTACATTCCCTCTGTGCTCCCTGTACGTAGGGAAATAAAAAATTTATATTCAAAATTTCAATAACCTACCTATTGCATAAAGCAGCATTATTTAAATGTTGTTTTTTCTTCTTATCAGTTAAACTCTTTTTTCAAACAAATTTCCCAGAGAGCATCCACACATAAAACATAAAAACAGAGCAACTCTAACCAAGGTAGGCTGGAGGTCAAAGCTTTGACATCTCAGCTCTCTTTTCCTCCATTCTCTAATGAGACCCATTAACACCTCTGTCTTAGTCTATTCGGACTGCTAGAACAAAATACCATGGACTGGATGGCTTATAAACAACAGAAACTTATTTCTTACAGTTTTGGAGGTTGGGAAGTCCAAGGTCAAGGCACCAGCAGATTTGGTGTCTGGTGAGGGTGTGCCTCCTATATAGGGTCTTTTCATTGTAACTTCAATGGCAGAAGGGGTGAGGGAGCTCTCTGGGGCTTCTTTTTTTTTTTTTTTTTTTAAAAGATGACCGGTAAGGGGATCTTAACCCTTGACTTGGTGTTGTGAGCACCACGCTCAGCCAGTGAGCGAACCGGCCATCCATATATGGGATCCGAACCCGAGGCCTTGGTGTTCTCAGCACCGTACTCTCCCGAGTGAGCCACAGGCCGGCCCTCTGGGGCTTCTTTTATAAGAGCACTAATCCCATTCATGAGGGTTCTGCCCTCATTACCTAATCATCTCCCAAAGCCCCCACCTCCTAATACCATCACCTTAGGGGTTAGGATTTCAACATATGAATTTGGGGGTGGGAGGGAGATATAAACATTCAGTCTGCTGCAACCTTACTCTGTAGAATGCAGTTTAAAAACTGATATAAAAATATTTTGTGTAAAATCATTGATTTATCAGGTTAGCAGAAAATAAGGTAGGAACCTAAAAAAAAACCCCTACTGCTCTGAATAACATTTTAAAATATTCACACGACATAGTCAACCTTTAAATTTCCATAAAAAAAGAGGAAGCAATAGTACATGAAATCCAAAAATCAATAGTATTGAGCCCTGGAAAGCATGATTATGTTCTGGGGCAGCACAGCAGATTTACATTTCCCTTTGAGCTCAGATTAGGCAATGCTCCTCGACCTCAGCACTACTGACATTTAAGGCCTGATAACTCTTTGTTATGAGAAGCTGTCCTATGCATTGTAGCGATGTTTAGCAGCAGCAGAAGCAGCCTTGGCCTCTACCCACTAGACGTGACAGCCCTCTACCCCCAACTGTGACAGCTGAAAATGTCTCCAGACATTACCAAATGTCCTCTAGGAGGCAAAATTGCCCCTAGTTGAGAACCACTGATAAAAGTATGTGCCAAAGTACACAAAAGTTTCCAGTGTTGCAGGTGGCATATATAATACAAGTGGCATTTAAATGGTGATGAAGACAACTTACACCCAAATTACAAAAAGTTGACCATATCAAGTGTTAGATCTGATAATGGTTTCATGGCACCAAGAGAGTCAATTTTGACATCCTTCAGCTTGGTTCCATGCAGAAGTCACTCTGTGGGCTAGGTTGGGCAATCAGAAGTTGTCCTCCACCACTAATATCTCCTTTATTGACCCTACCATGGTACCTAAAATATGTCACTTTCTCTGGTTCCTCAGGAAAGGGAACACACTAAGCCACCATAATTCATGAACGATGAATTATGATTACCGTTCTTTGAATTTTTAAAAATTGTGGTAAAACAGATATAACAAAATTTACTATATTAGTCTGTTTTTGTTGCTTATAACATTAATAACTGAAACTGGGTGATTTATAAAGAAAACGAGATTTATTCCTTACAGTTTTGTAAGCTGGGAAGTCCACAGTGCAGGGAACACATCTGGTGAAGGCTTTGGTGGTGGCGACAGTGACCCAGGGGTCTCATGTGGCAGAAAATGGCAGAGCAGAGAAAGACTAACCTCTCAAGTGCTCTTCTTTTAAAGCCTCCAGAATCATGCCCATGGCCACCATTTTTAATCTATTCACTAGACATGGTTCTCAGAACCAAATCATCTCTTCAAGGCCTTACCTTTCAATTACCATAATAGGATTTCCTATCCTCTTAACAGTCACAGTGGGGATCAAGCTACTAATACATAAATCTTGGGAAACACAATATCATTCTGCACCTGGCCCCCAAAGTTTAAGTCCTTCTCCCAGGCAAATACATTCATTCCATCCCCAAAGTCTTAACTTGTTTCAATTCAAAAGTCCAAAGTCTCAAGGTCCCATATATTAAATCAAAACAAGTTATCTACTTCAAAGATATAATGGTGTGACAGGCATAGGGTACATATCCCATTCAAAAAGGGAAAAATAGGCCAAAAGGAAGAGGTAACAGGTTCCAAACAAGTCTAAAACCCAGCAGGGAAGGCATTAAATCTTACAGCTGGAGAATCATGTACCTTGACTCCTTGTTCGAGGTCCTCTGCATGCTGGTGTGGGGGTTGGGTCCCCAAGTCCTCAGGCAGCTCCGCTCCAATGGCTTTCCTCGTCTCAGGTGATACTTTAGCTCTCGCAGGCTGACGTTGCATGCTGGTAGCTCCACAGGTCTGGGGGTCTCCATGGCGGTCCCACTCTCATTGCTCCACTAGGCATGGAGCTGATGGGGTTTTTCTGCTGCAACTCCGACCCCACAATTCCACTCAGCTCTAACAAAGACTCTATGCGGTGACTCCGCCCCTGTGACAGATCTCCTCCTGGGCCCCCAGACTTTTCCACATATCCTTTGAAATCGGGGTGAAGGGTCCCAAGTCTTCATAGCTCTGGCATTCTGTAAACCTGCACACCTAATACTATGTGGATGCTGCCAAGGCTTCCAGCTTATATCTTTCAAAACTGCAGCACCAGCCACACCTGGGGCCAATTTAAGCCAAGGCTGAAGCAGCCAGGATGCTGGTCTGGGGAGCAGCATTCTGAGGTGGCCCTGGGCAGTGAGGCCATGGAGGGCACCTCAAACTTGTTCCCCAAGACCATTCTGTCTTCCTAGGCCTCTGAGCTTTTGTAATGGAAGGGTTGGCCCCAGAAGCTTCTGCAGTGCCTTCAGGGCCTTTTCCCCCTTCTCTTGATAATCCCTTTCTTTTGTACTAATCTGAGTACCATTGTATTTTCCTCCTGGAAATGCTCTCTTCTTCTCTACCACATGGCCAGGCTGCAAATTTTCTAAATCTTTACACTCTGCTTCCCTTTTAAATTCTGACTTTACATCATGCCTTTGCCATCATAACTCAGTGTAGGCTATTACAAATAGCCATGCAGCTTCGTGAATGTTTTGCTGCTTAGAAATTTTTTCCACCAAAATACTCTGGTTCACAACTCTTAAGTTCCAACTTCCACAAAGTCCTAGGGCCTGGACACAGTGCATCCAAGTTCCTTACCAGTTCATAGCAAGGTTGATCTTTGCCCCAGTTTCCAATAATTTCTTTCTTACTTCTATCTGAGACGTCCTTAGAATGGTCTTTGCAGTCCATATTTCCATAAGCATTCTGCTCACCACAGTTTAACCAGTCCTTAAAACATTCCAAACTTTCCCTGGTTTTCTTGTCTTCTAAACTTTCACCAGCATCTTGGGCTTTTCCTAGCCTGCTCCTCCAAATTCCTCCAGCCTCTCCCCAACACCCAGTTCCAAAGCTGCTTCCACATTTTCAAGTATTTGTTATAAGCAGCATCCCACTTTTCTGATACCAATTTTTTTTTTTTTTTTTTTTTTTTTTTTAGTCCGTTACTGTTGCTTAGAATGAAATACCTGGAACTGGGTAATTTATAAGAAAATGAAATTTATTGCTTACAGTTTCAGTCCAAAGTCCATTGAACACTTATGGTAAGGGCCTTCTTTGTTGGCAGCTTTACAGCAATGCAGGGGTCTCACGTGGTAGAAAATGGCAGAGCAGAGAGAGACTAACCTGTCATGTGCTCTTCTTTTAAAGCCCTCAGAACTGCACCCCTGACCACCATTTTTAATCCATTCACTAGGCAGGGTCCTCAGAATCTAACCACCTTTTCAAGGCCCTACCTTTCAATTATCATAATAGGATTTCTCACCCTCTTAACAGTCACAGTGGGGATCAAGCTACTGATACATAAAACTTGGTATACACAATCCATATCATTTACCATCTTAAGCATTTTTAAGTATACAGTTTATTGTTACTAAATATATCCATAATAGTGTGCAACCATCACCACCATCCATCTCCATAACACTTTTCATCTTGTAAATCGAAAATTCTATATTATTAAACATTACCCCCTTCCCCTCAGCCACTGAAACCACCACTCTATTTTCTGTCTCTGATTTTGACTACTCTTAAGTATCCCACATAAGTGGAAGTGGAATCATATAGTATTTGTTTTTTTGTGATTGCCTTATTTCACATAGCATGTCTTCAAGGTTCATCTATGTTGTAGCATATGTCATAATTTCCTTCCTTTTTAAGGCTTAGTAATATTGCATTTTATGTATGTATCACGTACTGCTTATCCATTCATCTGCTGATGAACACTTGGGTTGCTTCCACACTTTAGTTATTGTGAATAATGCTATGTATGTGGTGTACAAATATCTGTTTGAGACCCTTCAAGAAAAGAATTGCTTGGATATTCTTTTGGATATATACCCAGAAGTGGACTTGCTGGATCATATGGTATTTCCATTTTTAATTTTTTGAGGAACCATCACACTGTTTTCCATAGAGACAGTACCATTCTTATATTCCCACCAACAGTACAAGGGTTCCAATTTCTCCACATCCTTGTCAACACTTATTATTTTCTGTTTCTCTGTTTGTTTTGATAGTAGCCATCCTAATGGGTGTGAAGTGGTATCTCCTTGTGGTTTTGATTTTCATTTCTCTAGTGATTAGTAATATTGAGCATCTTTTCATGTGCTTTTTGGCCATTTGAATATCTTCTTTAATATCTATTCAAGTTTTTTGCCCATTTTTGGATCAGATTGTATGTTTTCTTGTTGTTGAGTTTTAAGAGTTTTCAATGCATTCTGGATATTTATCTCTTATTAGATATATGATTTGCAAACATTTTCTCCCATTCTGTGGGTTGCCTTTTTACTCTGTTGATATTGTCTTTTGATACACAAAATTTTAAAATTTTCATGAAGTCCAATTTGTTTGTTTTTTCTTTTGTTGCCTGTGGCCTTGGTGTCATATCTAAGAAATCACTGCCAAATCAAATGTCATAAAGCTTTTGCCTTATGTTTCCTTCTAAGACTTTTATAGTTTTTAGTCTTATATTTAGGTTTTTGATCCATTTTGAGTTAATTTTTGTATATGGTGTTAGGTAATGGTCCAACTTCATTATTTTACATGCAGACATACAGGTTTCTTAGCACCATTTGTTGAAAAGACTGTCTTTTTCCCCCATTGAATGGTCTTGGCACCCTTGTCAAAAATAATTTGACGATATATGTGACATCATTTCAGGGCTCTCTATTCTATTTCACTGTTTCTACTGTAGCTTTGCACTATGTCCTGAAATCAGGAAGTTTGAGTCCTCTAGATTTGTTCTTCTGTGATTTTTCTTAAGATAAACCTTTGCTAAAAAAGAGTACCATGGGAAAGGGACAGAGCACAGTTTGGTTTTGACAAGCAGATGGGAAGAAATATTCTGGGAGGCTGTCACTGTGATGTATAGATCTAAGAGATTGGAGGATGATGATGAAAAAATTAATAAAAGGAAATAATATGTATTCAGCACCTATTATGTGTCAGGTATTCTTCTACATCCTCACAAGAAACTCTGGGAAGTAGGTATTACGCTTCCCATTTTTACCTGGTAACATTCTGAGGATTACAGAGATTAAGTAAGCTGTCAATTACTAGCTGAACCCATGTCATCAGGATTCTAAAGCCTATCACCATGTTGCCAAGATAATGAAACTGCCTGAATAAATGTATCAACCAGGGTCTAATCAAGAGTAAGAAACCACATGAGCTATTTGATCAAAGATAATTTAATATAAATAATTATTAACTAGGTATATAGTTGTTAACTAAGAAATTGGAAAGGTAAAAAGATAATTTTTTACCCTGCACAGATAAAGCTGTGCTGTCCATAATAATAGCCACTAGTTACATGTGGCTTTTGAGTACTTGAAATGTGGCTAATGCAACTGATGAACTGAATTTTAAATTTTATTTAATTTTAATTCACATAAGTTTAAATTTAAAAACTGACACTTGGTACTTCTACTTCCAAGCAATATGGAATAACAGAGATTGGATTTACCCTCCCACTTGAAACAATGGAATATTGGATGAAACAGTTTTCAAGACACTGGACATCAGACAAGAAGGACAATGATCCCTGAGAGAAGAGAAATATGTGAGGTGAGCTCTAGAATTGCCCCAGCTTACTGACCTAAGAGAGTTTCCTGGCTGTGGTACGGGGAAGAGAGGTAGAGCCTGGAGGATTCCCTGAGTCGAGGAAACAGATCTGAGAGTTCAGGGACCTCAAAACAGTTAGACTTCACAGGACAGAATGACAGGAAGAAGAGAACTACACAGAAAGAGAACTCCAGAGAGCTGCAGTGGGTCAATACTCTGCTTGAGTATTCAGCAGAGTACTGATAGATGCATACATGTGAGGAAACTACTAGGAGCCAGGGAAAGGACCATACAAGAGAATTAAAACCAACAGTACCCAACATATCCAACATATACACAGAACTTGGAATAGTGCCTATCCCAACAGACAGACTGGAAAATCTCTAATTTATGGTGAATTAGATAGATTACTCAGAATAGTCTTACCTCAGTAGGGGGAAATAATTAGCCCTAGAAAAAACATTGCTCTGTTCCAACCTAACAGGTCTTAAAAGAAAGACTGAAAAGGAAAAAAAACTATGTCCAAGTAACATAAAAATTAATTAACTGAAACTGACCTAGAACTAGCACAGATGCTTGAATTACCAGAGAACATTAAAATGCTTATTATTACTGTATCTAAAATGGTCAGAAAATTATTTAGATCCAAGTAAAATATCAAAGAAAAAGAACATTAAACTTCTAGATATGAAAACTACAATGTTTATGATAAAAACACACTGGATAAGATTAACATTAGACATTACAGAAGGAAAGATTAGTGAACTTGAAGACACATCAATAGAAACTATCCAAAGTGAAACAGAGAATGATAAAATGATTATAAAAAATGAAAAGAGATTCAGTGAGCTATGAGACAACTTCAAAGAGCTGAAGGAGAGGAAAAACAACGGGGAAACACAGAATAAATATTTGCCCAAGTTTTCCAAATTTAATGAAAACTATAAACCCACATATCATAGCAGCTCAATGAATCCCAAGCACAAGAAACATGAGTAGAACAATACAAAGCCAGGTCATAATTGAACTGCATAACCAGTGATAAAGAGAAAAAGTTAAAAAGCAGCCAGAGAAAAAAGACATGTTATATGCAAAGGAACGAAGATAAAAATGACAACAGATTTCTTGCTGAAAACAATGCAACCACAAAGGCAGAAACATTTCTTAAAAACTAAAAGAAAGAAGAAAACACAGTCATAGACAGCAAAAATATCTTTCAAAACCAAGGTGCCACCTCACACCCATCTGGATGGTTACTATCAAAAAAACAAAATAACAAGTGTTGGTGAAGCTGTGGAGAAACTGGATTCTCTGTGTACTGCTGGTGGAAACGTAAAATGGTAAAATTGCTATGGAAAACAGCATGGCAGTTCCTCAAATAATTAAAAATAGAACTACCATATGATCCAGCAATTCCACTTCTGGGTATATGTTTGAAAGAATGGAAAGTAGGATCTTGAAGAGATATTAGTATGCCTACAGTCATAGCATCATTATTTACAATAGCTAAAACATGGAAGCAACCCAAGTGTCCATCAATGGATGAATTGATAAACAAAATGCAATATATATGTGGGCACTTCAAAAAGTTTATGGAAAAATAGAATTAAAAGATAATACAAATCTTTCCATGAACTTTTTGAAGTACCCTTGTACAATCAATAGAGTATCATTAGCCTTAAAAAGGAAGAAAATTGTGACATATGTTACAACATGGAGGAACCTTGATACATTATGCTAAGTGAAATAAGCCAGATACAAAAAGACATACTGTATGATTCCACTTATAACGTGTTTAAATAGTCAAATTCATAGAGTCAGAAAGAAGAATGGTGGTTGTCAGGGGCTGGAGGGAGGGGAAAATGGGGAGCTGTTTAATGGAACTATTTTCAGTTTTGCAAGAAAAATAATTTTGGAGATGTACAGTGGTGTTGTTTGCACAACAATGTGAATGTAGTTAATGCCACTGAACCGTACTCTTAAAAATGGTTAAGATGATCATTTTTATGTTACGTGTATTTACCACAATTTAAAATTTTTTTTACAAAGCAAAGGTGAAATAAAAGCCTTTCTTCAGACATACAAAAGATTAAAAAGTCATCATCGTAGACCTGGAATATAATAAATGTTGAAGGACATCTTTCAAGTGGAAGGAAAATGACCTCAGATGGAAATATGGATCTATATACTAAACACAGGAAACGAAACTTCATGGGTAAATATATTTCTAATTTCTTAAATCTCTTTAAAAGATAACTATTTAAATAAAAATAACAACAATGTATTGGGGCTTTATAACTTATATATAAGTAAAATACATGAAAATAATAGCATAAAGGGCATGAGAGGAGAAATGGAGGTGTATTATTGGAAGGCTTTTAGGTTATTTGTGAAGTGATATAATATCACTTGAAAGCAGACTGTGATAAGCTAAAGATCTATACTTTAAACTCTGAATCAACCACTAAAATAACAAAATGAAGAACTACAGCTAAAAGCTAACAAAAGAAATAAAATGAAAAGTAAATCATTCGATTCATCCAAAAGAAGGCAGAAAAAGAAGAAAAAAGGAACAGAGTACATATGGTACAGAGAGAAAACAAACAGCAAGATGAAAGACTTAAACCTAACTTTAACAATAATCACATTAAATGTAAATAACCTGAACATCTTGTACTGGTTTCCTATTGTTGCTGTAACAAATGACTACAAACTTAGTGGCTTAAAACAACACATTTATTATCTTACAGTTCTGTAGGTCGGAAATCTCACGTGGGTCTCACTGAGCCAAAATCAAGGTGTCAGCAGGGCTACACTCCTGGAGGCTCTAGGGGCAGAGTACGTTTTCTCACCTTTTCCAGCTTCTAGAGGCTGCCTGCATGCCTTGGCTCATGGTCCCTTCTACCATCTTCAAAGCAGGTCACTCAAATCTCTACTCTGTCATCACATTTCCTTCTTCTCACTCTGACCCTCTTGGCTTACTATTATAAGGACTTTTGTGATTACATTGTGACCAGCCCAATAATCCAGGATAATCTTCTCACCTCACGATCTTTAACTTAGTCACATCTGCAATGTTCCTTTTGTCATGTGAGATAACATATTTACAAGTTCATAGCATTAGGATGTAGACATCTTCAGGGTTCTATCTATCACACATCTCAATTAAAAGGAAAATATATCCAGTCATATTGGATAAAAAAAGCACAACTCAATTGTATGCTGCTTACCACAAACACACTTTAAATGTAAACACACAAATCAGATAAAAATAAAAGGACAGGAAAAGATATACCATATGTAGTGTGGACTGTATCCCCAGAACCTGTGAATATTACCTTATATGGCAAAAGATGTCATTAACTTAAGAACTTTGAGAGAAGGAGCATATCCTGATGGGCCCTAAATGCAATCACATGTATCCTTATAAGAGAGATACAGAAGGAATTTAGATATAGACACATAGAGGAGAAAGCAATGTGAACATAGAGCAGAGAGAGACAGATATGCAGCAATAAGCCAAAGAATACTGACAGACACCACAAGGTGGAAAAGGCAAGGAATATGTCCTCCCCTAGAGCGGATGGAGGGAGTGTGGTCCTGTCTATACCTTGATTTTGGAATTCTTGCCTCCAGAACTGTGGGAGAAAAAGTTTCTGTTTTTTTTAAGCCAACAAAATTTTGGTAATTTGTTATGTTAGCCACAGGAAACTAACAGACCTAGTTAACTAATGCTAACACCAGATACAGGAAATATAGATGGCTATATTAGTAACAGACGAGTAGATTTCAAAGCAACTAATATTACCTGGGATGATAACATTAAAGAGGTCAATTCATCAAGAGGATACAATAATCCTAAATGTTTATGTACCTAGCAACAAAGCTTCAAAATACATGAAGCAAAAAGTGTATTCAAATCATACAAAGTATGTACTCTGACATGAATGGAATTAAATTAGGTTCCAATAGAAGAAAGATATTTAGAAAATCCCCAAATATTTGAAAGCTAAATGACACACTTCTAAATAACACATGGGTCAAATAAAAAAAAAATGAAAAAGGGAATTGGAAAGTATTTTTAACTAAATAAAAATGAAAATACAATTTATCAAAATGTGAGATGCTACCTAAAGCAGTATGCTGTGGAAAATTTACAGCACTAAATGCATATGTGCATTTATATGCACAAGTGCATAATACTACCATATTAGTAAATTAACAAAGAAAAGCCAAATAATCATCTCAATAGATGAAGAAAAATCATTTGACAAAATCCAACATCCATTACTGATAATAACTCTCAGCACTCTAGGAACAGAAAGGAACATCCTCAACCTGATAAAGAGCATTTATGAAAAACCTATACATAACATCATACTTAACAGTGAAAGACTGAATGCTTTCTCTATAAGATCAGTAACAAATCAAGGATGCCAATTCTCACCCCTCATATTCAGCATTGTCTTAGTCCATCTTGTGCTGCTGTAGCAGAATACCTGAGATTTGGTCATTTACAAAGAACAGAAATTTATTTCTCACAGTTCTGGAGGCTGGGAAGTTCAAGATCAAGGTGCCAGAATGTTAGGGCCCAGCCCTTCTGTTTCTGAGATGGTGCCCTGAACACTGTCCTCCAGAGGGGGAAATGCTATGTCACCACATAGCAGAAGAGCAGAAGAGAACAAACCCACTCCCTTAAAGCTCTTTCTATAACAGCACCAACCCATTCATGAGAGCAGAGCCTTCATGACCTAAACACCTCCCCAAAAGCCCCACCTCTCAACACTGCCACACTGGGGATCAAATTTCCAACACATGAATTTTGGGGGACACATCCAGACCACAGCAAGCATTGTACTGGAGATTCTAGACAGAATAATTAGGTAAGAAAATGCAATAAAAAGTACCCAAATTGCAAAGGAAGTACTGTTCTCCTTATGTGCAGATAACTGCTCATATGCAGAAAACTGGTTGCAATCTACAAAAGGTTCTAGAACTAATAGGTTAATTTAGCAAAGTTGAGACTATATTATTAATATATAGAAATATTTTTAATATTTTTTATTTCTATATAGTAGTAATGAAAAAACTGAAAGTGAAATTTTAAAATACCATTTATAATAGTATCTAAAATACTAATATTTAGGGGTAAATTAAATAAAAGATGTACAAGACCTTTATGTTGAAAATAATAAAGCACTGCTGAGAGAAACTAAAGAAAATCTAAATAAATATTTATAACTTATTCACAGGTCAGAATATGCAATATTGTTAAGATAACAATTCTTCCCAAATTGATTTAGAGATTCAATAAAATACCTTTCAAATTCCGAGCAGGATTTTTTGTAGAAATTGATACGCTGATTCTAAAATTCATATGGAAATGCAAATAACCTAGAAGAGTCAAAGCAACTGTGATAAAAATAAAAACATTTGGATTGCTAACACTACCTGAACTTTAATACTTATTATAAAGCTACAGTATAATCAAGACAGTGTGATACTGGTGTCAAAACAAACAAATGTATTAGTGGAACAGAAGAGTTCAAAAATATGCCCACACAAATATAGAAAACTAATAAGTTTTTACAAAGTTACAGAGGCAACTCTTTGGAAAAAGAATAACCTTTTTGATAAATGGTGCTACAACTATTAGATATCCATGTGCCAAAAAAAAAAAAAAAAAACAACCTTGGATTTATACCTTACACCATATACAAAATTTACTCAAAATGGATCATTGGCCTAAATATAAAAAGTAAAACTATAAAACTCCTTGAAGAAAATATAGGAGAAAAATCTTCATGACCTTGAGTTATAGAATGGTTTCTTAGATATGACACCGAAAGCACAATCCATTAAAAACAAACTGATAAACTGGACTTCATGAAAATGAAAAACTTTTTCTCTTTCAAAGAAAGGACAACAAAAAGATAAGTCATAGACTTGGAGAAAATATTTGCAAAGTGTATTTGTAATAAAAGACTTTTATCCAGAATATATAAAGTGCTCTAAAAACTCATTAAGAAAATAAAAATCCAATCAACATAAAATGGGCAAAAGATTTGAATAGACATTTCACAAAAGAGGACATACAAATGGTACATAAGCACATGAAAAGAAGTTCAACATCATTGGTCATTAGGTAAATGCAAATTAAGACCACAATAAAAACCACTACATACCAACTAAAATGTCTAAAATTAAAAAGAATGGCCATAACATGTTGCTGAAGATGTCAAAGAACTGGAACTCTTGCACTGCTGGTGGAAATGTAAATAGTTTAAAACACTATGTACATGTTTAAAACACTACGTACATGTAAAAACAGTTTGATAGTTTCTTAAAAAGTTAAACATACACCTATGAAATTATTCCACCATTTTTCTCCTAGTTATTTACCCAAGAGAAAAGAAAGCATATATCCACAGAAAGTCTTGAATACAAATGTTCATAGAAGCTTTATTTGCAATAGCTACAAACTGGAAATAACCCAAATGTCCATCAACAGGTGAACAGATAAATTGTGGTATATCCATACAGTGAAATACTACTCAGCAAAAAAGGACTACTGACATACGTAACAACATAGGTGAATATGAAAATAGGTATGCTCAATGAAAGAAGCCAGAAAAAAAAAAAAAGATGTATGATTCAATGTATGATTCAAAATATATAAATTCTAAAAAATGCAAACTAACCTAAAGTGACAGAATCCAGACCAGTGATTGCCTGGAGACAAAGGGGAGAAGAGGGGAAGGAGGGATTACCAAGTGCACTTATAAACTCTTGGGTATGTTCATTATCTTGATGGTAGTAATGATTTTACAAGTGTATACCTATGAGGAATCTTGAAAACCTTCAAGGAAAGATTCATATTATCTTTTAATTCATTTTTCCACAAACTTTTTGAAGTACCTATGTATGTCAAAAACTTATCAAATTGTAAACTTTAAATATGTGCAGTTGATTGTATGTCAGTTATACTTCAATAAAGCTGTTAAAAAGAACTGACCCACACAAATACGCACAACTGATTTTTGACAAAGATACAAAAGTAATTTAGTGGAGTGTGAGAAAAGTCCTGACAGATTTGGTCAATAAAGACACAATGAACCCTTTTAAGATTCAAACAGTTTATTACCTATACAGAGAGTAAAAAGAAGAGTAGCCAAAGATGCCAGCTCCCTGTGGTCCTAGTCTCACGCACCAAAAAGGATGACATCAAAACAAAAGGGACCTCCCATCCTCTTGTCTACTGAGAGGATCACAAGGAGTTCTGCCAAGACTCAAATAAACTGCAGGCCAAGTCTTTGCCTGTGTGGCCTATGTTGCTAGGTTGCCATGACAGAGCTGTTCCTCTACACATAAAAGCCTCAGACCCTCGGACTTGAACAGGCTTCCCTGGGCACAGTTATTCCCACATGTCCCTGTAGTTCACTGCTAGAGAGAAAGCACATCCTGTGTGGTTTCAGATGGAGAAGTATACACCTGACCTCTCTGGACTCTGCCCAATGCATATATTTTTCCCGATGTTTCTGCTCTGTATCCTTTGCTGCAATAAATCTTAAGGGTAAGTAAAACCTGCTGTTGAGTCTTGTGACTCCATCTAGTGAATCACTGAACATGGATGGGGTGGTCACGGGACCCCAAAAACATGAGTTTTTTTTTTCTTTCAACAAATGGTGCTAGAAAAATTGGACATCCATAGGCAAAAAAATAATAAACATAAACCTAAACCTCATAACTTACATAAAAATTAACTTAAATTGGATTACCAATTTAAATGTAAAAGTATAAAACTTTTAGAAGACAACATAGGAGAAAACCTTCATGACCTACAGTTAGGTGAAGGGTACTCAGACATGACACCAAAAGCACGATGCATAAAAGGAAAAAATCAATACACTGATGAAAAGTTCACAGAACTTTTGCTCTGTGAAATACCCTGTTCAGAGGATAAAAAGACAGCTACAGACAAGGAGAACATATTTGCAAACCACATCTCTAACAAAGGGTTTAAATACAGAATATATAAAGAACGCTCAAAACTCAACTGCCAAGAAACCAACCATCCAATTTTTAAATGGGCAAAAGTCACCAAAGACAACATACCTGTACAGATTTGTACAGATGGCAAATATATGCACGAAAAGATCTACAACATTAGTAAGAAAATGCAAATTAAAACCACAATGAGTTGCTACTATGCACCTATTCAAATGGCTACAATAGATAACACTGATAACACCAGATGCTGCTGAGGATTCCAAAAAATATGATCTCTCATCTCTGACATTGTTATTAGGAATGCAAAATGGTACAGCCACTCTGGAAATCATTTTGTCAGTTTCTTAAAAAGTTAAACATAGAGTTACCATATGGCCCAGGAATCACACTCCTGGGCATTTACCCCAGAAAAACTAAAACATATGCCTACACAAAAACCTATAAACTATAATCAAATATTCATAACAGCTTTATTTGTAATAACCAATGATTAAAAACAAACCAAATATCCTTCAAAAGGTGAACAGTTAAATACACTGTGGTACATCCATACTATGGAATACTACTCAGCAATAAAAAGTAACAAACCATTGAAACATTTTACAACTTGGGACGGATTTTAAGGGCATTATGCTGAGTAAAAAAAGCCAATCTCAGAAGGTCATATACTGCATGATTCCATTTATATAACATTCTCAAAATGACAAAATATAGGGACAGAAAACATGTTGGCTGCCAGGGGTTAGGTGTAGGGAAGGGAGGAAGTAAAAATAAAGAGGTAGCATGAGGAATACCATTGGAGTGATGGAACAGTTCTGTCTCTTGACTGTGGTTGTGATGATGGTTATACAAACCTATACACAAGACAAAATGCCATATAATCACAAAGACATACAAAAATGTGTGCATACCAAAACTGGTAAAATCTGAGTAAGATCTGCAGTCTAGTTAGTTGCACTGTGCCAATTAATTTTCTGGTTTTGACAATGCACTATAGTTATGGAAGATGTCACCAATGGGTGAAGCTGGGTGATGGGTACATAGAACCTCTCTGTATGGTTTTTGCAATTTCTTGTGAGTGTCTATTTCAAAATAAAGTAAAAATGGATACTCAATTCAGTTATTGAAAAATTTTTAAGTATGTTTGGAACAACTTGAGTGTGTGAATCTACATTTTCAACTGTAAATCTTATGAAATCTAAATACAGATCAAGTATTTCTGACGAAAACTTATTCAAATTGAGATATGCTGTAAGTGTAAAATACACACCTGATTTTAAAGACTTCATATAAAAAATTAAAAATATCTCATTAATAATTTTTATAGTGATTATACATTGAAATGAAAGCAGACCAGATATATTGGGTTAAATACAATATATTATTAGAATTAATTTTCCTGGTTTCTTTTTACTTTTTTAGCATGGCTACTAGAAAATTAAAGATTATTATGTGATGCACATTATACTTCTATTGGACAGTGGTGCTCTAAGGTATTACAAAGGTAAAAACTGCAGGAGCTACTATCACTCCTAGGTTAGGGGAAAAAAGGGAAGAGGCTGTAATTATTAAAACTTAAAGGAGGGGCTCCATGAAGCTAAAACTCATACTTCTGAGAAGGGGCTACCTGCCTGCTGATGCTGAAACCTCTGAGCTTGAAGGAGGGTAGCTGTGGTGAAGGGACCCAGACTTCTGAGAAGGGGGCATGGACCATTGGTGTTGTCTCTAAGCAGGGCATGGTGAGGGTGGTTCTTACCAGTGGTGGAAAAACAGCAAACTGGATTCAGCTGGTGCTATAGGAAAGCCTTGCCGTTTCCAGGGTGAAGCAAGGCTCCGTGATGCTCACAGGAACCACAAGCACACAGGAAACCCACAGTCAGAAACAGTAGGAGCAAGGCTCTTCCTCCTCCAGCTCTTCAGTGTCCCTATACTGCCCCCTATTGGCAGAACCTAATACAGTGCCAGCAGACAAAGAAATATGGTGTGCAGTGTCCTCTCCCTAGCATCACAAAGCAGGGTATAAGAAAGTGGGTCTGGAGCTGAGACAATAACTTAATAACTGGCAAAATGCAATTGTGGCAACGACACTGAGCTATCCCCCAAATATCTGTACTGCCCTTTCATCATGCTAAATTGTAGCTGTGAAGTAATTTTATAGCAGGTAGAAATGACCGTTTCTCAGTTACTCTTGCATCTAGGTGGGACCTTATAAGTCCTCACCAGTGGAATATTGGTGGAAGGATTGTATGTGACGCTCAGGCCAGTCTAAGGATCCCGCATGTCTTCTCTGCTTTTTCTCACTTGTTGACTGGTTGTCAGTATCCAGGGTGACCTTGGACGCTATACTTTGAAACTGACAGAGCTAGTGTTACCTTAATGGGTTGAAACTGACAGAGCTAGTGTTACCTTAATGGATACATAATTCTCTAGACACTATGTTTTGGCCCCTCGGTGGAATGCAGCATAGTACCCAGAGTTGCCATGAGATTGCCAAGGACGATTTTAAATCCACAAGCAGAAAGCTCACCAATGCTTAGGAAAACTCTCATCCCAAATACCTACCATCATTTTTACAAGAAGAAATGTTTCTTTTACCTTTTAAATATACAGATTATTTAGCTGAGAAAAATGGATACTCTTAAGAGTTTTAGAGAATTTATTCATGCATTCTAAATTAGAGAGTACTTAGCATTGATAATGTTTCTGTTATAAGTTGTTAAGAAAATCTGTCCGTGTGATTTTATGTAAAATACACTGGGTGGAAAGTGGAAGACAGGGATGAATTCCAGTGTCTCTCTCTTCACTAAAACAAAAGTGGTTTGGTATTTTAAAAATAATCCAGTGTGAACTTATTAACAAGAGGCCATCTTCAGACTGTGATTAAAGTCATATGTTAACAAACAAACTTGAACTTCCACCAGCTCCTTCATTCAACAAAGGTGTAAAAGGTGGGATTTTGCTAAGGGAAAGGCCCTTTGTCACCAATCTTACACAAAAGTATACTCAAAATTCTCTGATACAGGGGCCAGATTCACGGAGATGCAGGAAGGAGGTTTTTTCTGGGTTAGTCAAAGAGAACAGTTGTTTTAAAATCCCTCATCCTTTACAAGAGGAAGCCTGGAACCTCTGCAACAAAGTCATAAGGCTTACTAAATGCCTTTTTAGATTGTTTAAATCTAAACTTGTTTAAAGTTTAAATTTTCTGGCTTTAAATTTTGAAATATCACAAAGAAACTGGTCAAATCTGTTTTTAGAAAGGTAAGCAGCAACCTCTTGTGAAGATCACATTGAGCATTGGCTAAAAAAGCCAAAGAGAATGGCAGGAAGGGCTTCTAGGACTTTGGAGTCCTGCTTCCCAAAGGGAGGGATGTTTTGGAAGACTAGTGAAGATGTTTTAGAGATGAATTTGGACACTATTTTATCTTTCTCTTCTTCTCTGTCACGTCTCCCTGGTAGCTGAAAAGGGCAGTGACTGACAAAGAGACTAGGAAGAGCACTTGAGTGACTTTGATGACCAAGTTCAAGTATCAGGAGGGCTCTGACACAGTTACTAGGTGTGGGGGAGCAGCAGGCTTGCACCAAGTGTGTGGGCATGCTCTCTCACTCTCCGCCTCTTTCTCTCCCTCCCTTTCTCCTCCCACTCTCCTTCTCTCTCCTGCTCTTTCCCTCTCCCTCCCTTTCTTTCACTCTCCCTCCTTTCCTCTCTCTTCCTCTCCCTCTACCCCACTCTTTGCTTCTACCTCCCTCTTCCTCACTCTCTCCTTCTCCCTCTCTCCCCCTCCTCCTCCCTCTCCCTTCTCCCTCTCCCTCTCTCTAGGTACATGCCCACAGGCCCTCTTATAAACCTGAACTCCCTGAACCCTGATCTTACCAAATGCTGTTCTTTGCCATGCTCACTACTTTCACTAGCTTTCTCTCTCCTGAAACTTCACTACAGAAATATTTACTACTTGTTTGCCTATGACAGTACCTCCCTTTTCAGTGTTATCAACTCTGTTCCCTCTTCCAAGTTAGGCTCAAAGAAATGATATATAGTTCACACAGAATAGAATCAAAATGTACAAGGTTGTGTAAAAATACATAAAATAAATTCATTTTATTAGAATTCTGTATCAACAGAAGTAAAAAGGTTTAGGGTAAAATTAAAAGGTTTACCTACTGGAAATTTAAAGGGCTATCAAGTCACTCAGAGATCAATGTGGATTAAAGCACACAAAGAGATTAAACTACTCATATCTGAGATCAGCTGCCAACCTCCGAAATGTTCCCCTCAGTAGCTTTCCACTATCCTTGAAATTCCCACCAATAGAGTTACTTGTAAAGGAGCTTCCAAAGAGATACAAATAGGTTTCCAGGATCTTAGTGCAAAACAGTGAAGTAATTCACATTTAGCTCTGGCACAGTCCCTGCTCAATAACTGGGGAGTGATTAAAGCTCTCTAAACTTTGGTTTCTTCATCTGCTTAAAAAAAAAAAAATTATTTCTTTTTTCTGTATGACACCCATTTCTTGGGGTCCCTGAGCAGCTGGCAATTATCTAATAAGATGCGAGCTGACAAGGCTGAAGGTATCTACATTTTAATAACAGTATTTATCTGATGGATATTTGTAAGCTTCCGCCTTATCCTCCCTCCAGCTCTGCGTGGTAGCCTGATCGTATATCTATCTCTATCCTGCTGACAAAGAAATGGTCTGGGAGAGATTTAAATGACCTGCCCACCATTATTGAACAAGTCAGTGGTAGAACCAGGATCAGAAACCATATCTCCTCACTCCTAGCCAGTGCTCTTTCCTAGAGGTGAACATTTTTCAACTTCTATGTTTCCGGACCCTCTAAAGCTTGTTTATGATGGTTTGGACAGAAAAAGAGAGGGCAATCCCGGCTTTGCCCTAAACACAGAACCACCAGCATTGACCCTAGTTTACTGTGAGCACTGTGTGCTTTGGCTCATGTTATCCCCTCTTCCTCAACTCTAGAACCCCCTACCAATCCTTCATAGTCTGGCCAGAAATCTTCTCCAGACAGCCTCTCCTGACCAAACCCACCCTACAGCCATTATTCCCTCACATTAAATTCCCTCAGCACCTGAGAATCCAGAACCCCCAGCTAGTTAAGACTTTTTTTGTGATGGTGGTGCTGATAGGGTTCTATACACCAGTTTTTAGGGAAAAAAGAAAAGTGACAACATAACAATCAGAGGTTTAATCAAACTGCCAGAATTTAGGCTATGACTGGGATTAATACATGTTCTGTTCAATTTATTCGACTTTCTCTTTTCACCTAAAATTCTGAGAAGTGATTGCTGATGGCAGTGGGGTTGATCTAGAGACTCTGCAAGACCCTCAAGGAGGAGAAAATCAATGATCACATTTAGGGACTTTTTTTTATCACAACACTCTCCGAAGGTGACCTGGGCATATCTGGTAACTGCATTTGTCTTCCATTTAACAAATAAAACTTATAGCAGAAAGGATCAAAGCCCTAGGATGTTGGGAAGAAAATCTGCATAGAAATTTTAGACTCAAAAAGGTCAGAGATCCAACCAGAATGGACAGCCCTAGGGAGTCCTGATGCCCTTGTTCTAAGAAAAGGAAACTAAATGGGGTTCTCTTTCATTCTGAAGGATGATGAGATGATTTAGGATAACAAGACTCGCTTCAAAGTAATGAGCTATCCCATCTGAGCTTCAGCTGCATTAAAACTGATGGCTGAAAAGACAAGAATGATGTGCTTATTAGTTGCACACATGACTGGAGAGTTACAGAGGTATCCGGTAATTTTACAGAAGTAAAATTCTTATGGGTGCCTTAGCAAAGTGAGGTCACACATCCTACTCAACTACAGGGGATCATTTCTGAAGTCATATATACTAATTTATACTTCAGATATCTATGTCAGCCTAAAGTTTTCCTTAATAGTTCAGTTTAACAAATAGTTCTCAAATGTCCACTTTCCAAGCATGATGCTAGTTGCTAGAGATACAGAGATAATAACAACTTGTTAACTGTTAAGCACTACCAAGAGTTTCTTACTACAGAAGACCCTCTGCCAGATGCATCAGATACATCATCTCATTTCATATTTTCCATTACCCTGTGAGGTATTCTTAGCCTCGCTTTACAAATGAAGGAAACAAGTCATACAGAGGGAAAATAATTTGCCTAAGGTTACACAGTTAGTACATAGCAGAGATGGGACTTAACCCCAGGTCTACCTAATTTCAAATTCTATGATTTTAACCACTATACCATACTGCCTCAGACACTAATATGTTTTAAGAGCCTCATGGTAGAGCAGTGGACACACACACACTGAGAAATATTTTCAAACTATTATGCTAAATGCTGAGACAGAGGTATGCCTAGGGTGTTACGTGAATACAGAGGAAGGGCCCGTGGGAAGCAGTACAGCATATGGATTAACAGCCCAGACTCCAAAGGTAGATAGTCTAGGTTTGAAGTGAGGATTTGCCACTTACGAGTTATGTGAGCCTGGGCAAATTAAAACTCTATGTGCCTCAGTCTCCTCATCTGAAAAGTGGGATAATAATAAAACCTAATTCACAAAGTTGTTGTAAGGATTAAACATGTTTAGAATAGTTCCTGGCACAGAGTAAGCATTATACAAGAATTAAATAAAATAAATAAGCTTAGCTCTGAATGAGGTTACAGGAAAGGCTTTTTGAAAGGGCTGATGCCCGAGTTGAGTCATAGAGGATGAGTAAGAGTTAACCACGTGAAGAAAGGTGGGAGAGGTACGCCATGCAGGGGGAGAGCAGAGCCCAAAACAAAGGCATACAGCAGCATTGTGGTGGAGGCTAACTACAAGCAGTTTGGTAATTCTTGACTACAGTATAAAGTGGAGAAGGATGAGGTAGGGGGCAGGTCTGGAAAGACATGTATGTCTCTTCAAAGAGTTTGGACTTTATTTTGTAGATAACAGGCAACCATGGAAGAGAAGGGTTTGATGCAGGGAAATAATGTGGACAGATATACATGGGAGGGTAGATTTGTTACATGGCCTGCAATTTATTTAAAAAATACTCGGCACAGATGGTGTGACATGCGTACATACCTATACGTATACATGTACATGTAGATATACATATACCTTAGGGACAGTTAATATCTGAAGTATCCTAATGAGGAACACACTTCAGCAGTACTTAGTTTGCATCTGAAAAACCCTAATGAGTCCACGCTCTAGAGACAGCTACTGGAAAGCTTCAACCAATCTACCTAAATCTACATTAGAGGGTTTGCTCATTAACATTAAGCAGTCTATCATTGGTGGAATAAATGGTGTTCTAGATATATGGATCCACACTTCTGGCTTCCCTCACACGAATGAGGCATGAGAAACTATTGATCCCAGGGGAGCATTCTAAGTCTAGAAATCCACGGGGTTTGCACCCTGGCACTTAATGGAAGATTCTGTTGCCTGATCTGACCAGATGTTTAGCTAAAATGCTACTAGAGGAGAATTACTGCATATGCTTCAAGTAAACATTTCCTACATGGGGCTTGATGATGCTTATGAAGACAAGTTTTAGGACTACATCTAACTGCTAAAAAATGTATGATTGCCAGAACTGGATCAAAGTTGTGTTTCTTATTAGAACATATCACCTGGTAGGGAGATTTTGGGGAATGAAGACTACAATCCACAGCTACCTCTAGTCTACTGGAGGATACTGATATTCAACTGAAAAGTACCTGATAATGTGAAAGGCTAAATTGGCTTAGATCAATTTGCCATAGGATTGAAGGAGGGCAATTATGGAGGCAGAAAGACAAGCTAGGAGGAGGCTGTTGTGAGTGGTACAATCAGTAGATGATAAACTACAAAAAATAACCAAATAACAAAAGAAAACAGCAAAAGAGGACAAGGGGAATTAAAAAAAATTGCAAAATAGATAGAAAACAACAAATTGCAATAGAAATTCCTTACCTATCAATAATTACTTTAAATGCAGGTGAATTAAACTCTACAATCAAAAGGCACAGAATGAGTACATGTGGTATTTATCCGTCTGACCTTTGCTTATTTCACTCAACGTAAGTTTCTCCAGGTTCATCCACATTGTTGCAAATGGGAGAATTTCATTCTTTTTTATGGCAGAGTAGTATTCCATGGTGTATATACACCAGTTTCCTTATCCAATCATCCATTGATGGACATTTAGGTTGGTTCCATGTCTCGGCTATTGTAAACAGAGCTGCAATGAACATGGAAGTGCAGGTATCCCTTCGACATGATGATTTCCATTCTTCTGGGTATACACCCAGAAGTGGGATTACTAGATCATATGGAAGATCTATCTGCAGTTGTTTGAGAAACTTCCATACTGTTTTCCATAGTGGTTGTACTAATTAACAGTCCCACCAACAGTGTAGGAGTGTTCCCTTCTCTCCACACCCTTGCCATCATTTGTTATTCACGGGGTATAAATGCAATTTGTGGTTATGGGTATACAGTCAGTATGAATCTGGCCCCCACATCACGGGCATGAGGGGTGACAATCAGCTTTGTATCTCATGAATATTCATAACCAATTTTTTAAAAAAGCAAAAGGCACAGAATGGCTGAATGGGTAAAAGCCAAAAAATTTTTTTAAAAAAAGACGATAAGAGAGTCACTTTAGATATAAAGACACACGCAGGCTGAAAGTGAAGGGGTGAAAAAAAGATATTCCATGCAAATGGCAACCAAAAGAGAGCAGGGATGGCTATACCTATATCAGACAAAATAGACTTTAACTCAAAAATTGTCACTAGAGACAAAGAAGTTCATTATATAATGACAAAAGGGCCAATTTAACAGGAAGATATAAAAACTGAAAATACAAGAGCACTTCAAAAAGTTCATGGAAAAACAAAATTTAAAGATAGGAGAAAGCAGAGCAAGATGGCTAATAGAGCTGTCTAGTGCTCATCCCCTCTACACAAAAACAGACCAAAAAAACAAAACCAAAGAAACTATATTTTGACCAGAATTATTGAAGAAATACAATGAAGAGCACCAGGGGAGTGATGAAATCCTTGTGGAGCACCAAAGACCGGGGTAGCACTATAGAGAACAGAACAAAGCACTCTGTCTCTGCCTATTTCCCTGCAAGAAACAGCCTGGAGTCAGGTGGAGAAAAAGTAAGCTGGAAAATCCTCAGCTGTTCCCATTACCACCACAAACGCCAGCAATCCCTGCCACAAGAGAGACCCCAGTCCTCACAGGCCCCAAACCCAGTTTGGAGAGTAGCTGGGAGTTTGTATAGCTGCACAGCCTCATAGTAGAAGTCCAGGGAGAGCAACCCCCGCCTTCCTGACCTAAAGGATCTATGGCACAACTCCATCTTAAAATGGAACCCACTCCTAGAGTGCACCCTGCCCTGGGGGCTGGTGGAAACTGACTCCCTCCATCCTGAGACACTACCTTCATTCTACCATGTTCAGATGGGTGCTGGCAGGACCACAACCCCGGCTGCCTGGAGCCTAGGCCAAACAGAAAGATTGAGACCTTAGTGTCTGAACCCACATGGCACCCCTCGACCCCAGGAGAACAGGCAGACCTGCTCAGCAGGGGAGCTGCCAATAAGTGGCGGTCTACCACATTCATGTGCATTTACCTTGCAAAACCTGCGAGCCCACTGAGTCCACAGGTGCCTGTGCTGGCCCAACGGCCAGTCTGGTGGTAGCTCCACCTCCCCCTGTGGCCTTCCACAGAGCCGCTGGGCCCTGCTGCACTAGTGTACACCTGCTCCGTGACTGACAGAAATCAGGCAGCAGCTTTGCTTCCCCACAGCAGGCCTCTACAAAGCTTCCAGGCTTGGATGCACCCTTGCAGGCTTGCTCCAGGCTCAACAGTAGAGCTGGCAGCCCTCCCTAGAGTTGCTGGGCCCTGCTGCACCCTTGCAAGACTGCTCCAAGCTAGACAGATCCAGCAGCCCTCCACGGAGCTGCCACACCCTGCTGCATGAGTGCACTCCTGCTCCCTGCTTGGCAGTGGATTGGGCAGTGGCTTCACCTCTTCTAGCAGGCCTCTATAGAGCCACCTGGCCCTACTGCACCTGTGATCACCAGCTCCTGGCCAGGCAGTGGCATCTACAACTCTGACAGGCCACTTGACCTCCCCCACCCGTACCCAGGCACACCTGTATCCAGCACAAAAGGTGGTCAGGCAGAACACCAGCCCCTGGGAGAGACAACCTCAGAGCATGCCCATGCCTGGTCTGATGGACAGATGGGCAGTGACTCTGTGCCTCAGACTACCAAACAGTTGGATGGCCCTCTGCACATGCACATACTTGGCCCAACAACCAGCCCAGAGACTTCAACCCAGCAAAACAGGCACAAACTACTGCAGACAAGGCTATTGAGGCATTCACAGACATCACTGAAGCAGATTACAACCAAGAAAAAAAAAAAAAAAAAAAAAAACCTGCACAGAGATTACACTACAGAGTCCACCCAAAACCAAAGCCAATACAACATGTTCAACAGACACCCTACGACACACATACAAGAAAATGTCAATTCTACATCAACTATTCCATAAAACTGGTAAAAGCAACTACTCCATTAGATGTGCAGATATCAACACAGGGACACAAGAAACCTGAAAAAAGGAAACATGACACTCCCAAAGGAGCACACTAAGTCTCCAGTAACACATGCCAAAGAAAAGGACAGTTACAAAATGACTGTAAAGGAATTTCAAATAATGATCTTAAGGAAACTCAATGAGATACAAGAAAACACAAACAATTCAATGAAATCTGGAAAATAATTCATGATCTCAATGAGAAATTTAACAGAGACATCATTTTTAAAAAAGTACCAAACAAAAACCTTGGATCTATATATAGTATCATGTCATCTGCAAACAGAGAAAGTTTGACTTCATTTTTTTCCAATCTGGATTCCCTTTATTTCTTTCTCCTGACTGATTGCTTTGGCTATTACCTCCAGTACTATGTTAAATAAAAGTGGTGAGAGTGGGCATCCTTGTCTTATTCCTGTTCTTAAGGGAAAGACCCTCAGTTTTTCCCCATTCAGAATGATACTGGTGGCAGGCTTATCATAAATGGCTTTTATTATGTTGAGATATTTTCCTTCTACACCGAATTTGTTGAGAGGCTTTATCATGAAGGAATGTTGAATTTTGTCAAATGCTTTTTCAGCATCCATTGAGATAATCATATGGTCTTTGTCCTTAAGTTTGTTGACGTGCCTAAAGACTCTATAAAAATCTCATGGTTAATAACTTCAGTAATGTTGCAGGATACAAAATAAATGCCCCCAAATCAGTTGTATTTATATACACAAATAATGAACTAACAGAAAGAGAAATAAAGAAAGTAAGCCCATTTACAATTGTCATGAAAAAAATAAAATACCTAGGGATCAAGTTAACCAAGGAGGTGACAGACCTCTACAACGAGAACTACAAATCACTTCTGAAAGAAATTAAAGAAGACATGAAAAGATGGAAAGATATTTCATCCTCTGGGATTGGAAGAATTAACACTGTGAAAATGTCTATACTACCCAAAGCAATCTACAGATTCAAAGCAATCCCTATCAAAATACCAACAACATTCTTCACAGAGATGGAAAAAACAATCTTAACCTTCATACGGAACAAAAGAAGACACTGAATAGTCAAAGCAATTCTGAGCAAAAAAAATAAAACTGGAAGCATAACACTACCTGACTTCAAATTATACTTTAAAACTATTGGAAACAAAACAGCACGGTACTGGTATAAAAACAGACATTCAGACCAGTGGACAGAATTGAGAACCCAGAAATCACCCCTAAGGCTTATAGCCATCTGATATTGGAAAAGGCAACAAAAATCTACATTGGGGAAAAGACTGCCTCTTCAACAAGTAGTGCTGGGAAAACTGGATATCCATATGCAGAAGAATGGAACTAAATATGCACTTCTTGCCATACACTAAAATCAACTCAAAATGGATTAAAGACTTAAGTATAAGACCTGAAACTGTAAAATTACTAAGGGAAAATATAGGTGAAACACTTCAACAAGCAGGTCTGGGCATAGACTTTATGAACATGAGCCCAAAAGCATAAGCAGTAAAAGAAAAAATAAACAAATGGGACTGTATCAAACTAAAAAGCTTCCGCACAGCAAAGGAAACAATCAACAGAGTGAAACACCAACCTACAGAGCGGGAGAAATTTTTTGCTAACTATGCATCCAACAAGGGATTAATACCCATATTATTACAAGGAACTCAAGCAATTATACAGTAAAAAAAAAAAAAAAAAAAAAAAACCAATTAAAAAAGGGGCAAAGGAGCTGAATAGACATTTTTCAAAGGAAGACATACAAATGGCCAACAGATACATGAAAAAATGCTCAACATCACTACTCATCAGGCAAATGCAAATTAAAACTACATTGAGATACCATCTCATCCCAGTTAAGACTGGCTATAATCAAAAAGATGGTGAATAACAAATGCTGGCAAGGGTGTGGAGAGAAGGGAACACTCCTACACTGTTGGTGGGACTGTAAATTAGTATAACCTCTATGGAAATAGTATGGAGGTTTCTCAAACAACTACAGATAGATATTCCATATGATCCAGCCATCCCACTTCTTGTTATATACCCAAAGGAATGGAAATCATCATGTTTAAGAGATACCTGCACTCCCATGTTCACAGCAGCTCTGTTTACAAAAGCCAGGATATGGAACCAATCTAAATGTCCAACGATGGATGACTGGATAAGGAAATTGTGGTATATATACACCATGGAATACTACTCTGACATAAAATAGAATGAAATTCTCCCATTTGCAACAACATGGATGAACTTGGAGAAACTTACGTTGAGTGAAATAAGCAAAGCACAGAGGGATAAATACCACATGTTCTCACTCATATGTGGGAGCTAAGAAAGAAAGAAGAAAGGAAAATTAAACCACAGTAGTGCGTTGGACTTGCAAAGGGAGAGAACATTCCTTAGGCTACATAGTGGAGTGGGGGGAAAAGGGGGAGGGAAAGGGAGGTTGGGGATAATTGGGTGAGGAACACAGGGTACAAATGCAATTTGTGGTAATGGGTATGCTGTCAGTGTGAATCTGGCCCTTACATCATGGGCACAAGGGGTGAAAATCAGCTTTGTATCTCATGAATATTCATAACCAATAAAAAATTAAAAATAAAAAAAATAAAAGAGAAGTCAAGAGCAAAGACCATACTGGTTGCCAGTTCAGCACAGGCCATTCAGGCAACTGGAGAGACCTAAAAAACAGTTTTGATCACAGGAAAAGTGTCATATGAATTAATAAATTAATATCTTGAGGCCAAAAAAAGGAAAAATGTTGGATCTGACGAACTCAATGAATGAAATAAAAAATATATAGTTGAGAACAGACTAGATCAAACAGAAAAGAGAATTTCTGAACTTGAAGACAAATCTTTTGAAATTGCCCAGTCAGAGATAAAAAAAGAATGAAAAGGAATGAAGAAATCTTATGAGATATATGAGAATCAATGAATTAAATAAATGTTCAAATAATAAGTGTTCTAGAGGGAAAGATGGAGAAAGGAACAAAAAACATATTTAATGAAATAATAGCAGAAAACTTCCCAAGTATTGGGAGACATCTGGACATTCAGATTCAGGAAGCTCAAAGGTGCCCAATTAGACTCAACTCAAAAAGATCCTTTCCAAAACACATCATGATCAAACTGTCAGAAGTCAAAGACACTGCGCCCCGTGAGGCTCTGTGGGCCCTAGACAGCCTCAGGCTTCAGCCGCTGGTCCACCTGCCCGGGGGAGGACCACTGCTGGTGGCCGGTCGTGGGGACTGACCGCCACTTTACCCTGGGCAGGAGAGGCTGCCTCATTTACAGGCAACAGCTTTGAAGAATGGAGCAGGAAAAGAACTGTTTCTTAGCTGCAAAAGCGAGTCTCTAAACCGGGAACACGGCGCCGGGGCTGCTGTGGATGCAGACAGGATCACGGAGGCCAGGGCCACGCTGAAGGCGGCCAGCTGCCCTATTCACGATTGGAGGTTTCAGGCCGGCATAAAAGAAGATTCCTGGGAGCGCCCGAGCCGCGCCGCGGGACCGAGTGAGCAGCCCGAGGCGGCGGGAACCGAGAACGAGGAAGGCGACAAACCAGAGGCAGAGAGTGAGCGCCCGACCTGGCACAGCCCTGTGAGTGACCCCCGACCCGGCCCTGCTCAGGGGGCTGACGCCCACCTGGCTTCCGCCTGCATCACCGGGCCACTCACCCAAATGGGGCTGCCTCCATTTTCTCAGGTGGTGGCAGCTCCAGCCCGGCTCGGCTGCCCACTGAGCCTTCCCACTTGCTTGCCCTGGCGCGGGGCTTCCCAGGGCCTGCGGGCTGGCCAACCCTCCCACTCCCTCCGCGGTTCTCTGGCGGGGCTGGTGGCGTGGGGTGAACCCGGCCAGCGTCGAGAGGGCAAGGAAGTACGGGCGGGGACGACTGTCACTCCACCACACCCTGGACTCCGGCCCCCGGTAAATTTCCTGTTACTGGGAGGCAGATACCATCACTGCAGCCACCAGTTCGGAAAAACGCCTAACCAATTTCTGGTTAGGAATAGTGTGGTAGGAGAGTTCCCAAGTCCGCTTGAACCTGTCGGAGAGCTGATTGCAGGCGGGCACCAGACTCGGTCCGTGCTGGGGGATACAAAGGTGAACTGTGTGCTGTGGGCTCCTCCCCCGAGGAGCTCATGCTCTGGTGTGGGAGATAAGACAAGTACACAAATAACCGCGATACCAAGAAGAAGGTGATAAGTCCCGAAAAAGATCTACACAGTGCTACAAAGGCACCCAGAGCGACTGGTCGTCTCTGCCTAGCAGAAACCTGGTAGACTTCCTGGGCGAGGCGGTGCCGAGCAGGGTCTTGAAGGCCCAGCTGATAGACAAGGGTTGCAGAAGACACATCCCAGCCCAGCCCAGTGTGCACAGAGCGGGGAGATGTCCGGGCAGGGAGGCGGAGACTCGACAGAAACCACACACCCTGTGGGGTCGCCACTGCACGATCCAACAGCCCGGGCTAGAGCACACAGAACAGGGAGAAGTCCTGCACGCAAAGTGAAAGCTCAGCAGAGATCACACACCCTGCGGTACCGCCCCGTGATCCAGCAGCCCAGCAGAGTCCAAGCTGACCAGAGAGGTGGCTCCCCGGAGAGGCCCAAGACCCGAGGCAACCATACACACAAGGCACTAGAGGCCAACTGAGCAGTCACAGAGGTAGCCATACCAAATTGGCAACCACAGCAACATCTTAGTTAGTCAATAGTCTCAAACCGGTGGACTGTGAAACCCCCTGCCACAATGAATAAACATCAAAAAAAAAGATACCAGAAATGCAAAAAATCAAGAAAGTACACCACCAAAAGTTAATAAATCTCAAACTCTAGATCCTGTAGAACAAGAAGCCCTTGAAATGACTGACAAGGAATTTTGAGTGATAATTCTAAGGAAACTGAATGAGATACAGGAAAACTCAGCTAGACATCATGAGGAAATGAGGAAAAGTATACAGGACCTGAAAGAGGAAATGTACAAGGAAATCAATGCCCTGAAATAAAATGTAGCAGAACTTGCTGAACTGAAGAAGTTATTCAGCGAAATAAAAAACACAACGGAGAGTTTAACCAGCAGGCTTGTCGAAGTTAAAGAGAGAACCTCTGAACTTGAAGATTGGCTGTTTGAAATAACACAAGCAGACAAAAAGAAAGAAAAAAGAATCAAAGACATTGAAGAAAATCTGAGAGAGATATCAGACAACCTTAAGCGCTCAAATATCCGAGTCATGGGTACTCCAGAAGTGGAGGAAAACGGGGATTGCATTGAAAACATATTCAACAAAATAGTGGCAGAAAACTTCCCAGGTATAGGAAAAATCACAGATCTTCAGATCCAGGAAGCTCAACGATCTCCAAACATATTCAACCCAAAAAGGCCTTCTCCAACACATGTTATAGTCAAATTGGCAAAACTCAGAGACAGAGAGAGAATCTCAAAAGCTGCAAGAGAGAAGCGTAAAATCACCTATAAGGGAGCACCAATCAGGCTAACATCAGACCTTTCATCACAAACCCTAAAAGCTAGAAAGGAATGGGATGATATATTCAAAATACTAAAAGACAAAGATTGCCAGCCAAGAATACTCTATCCTGCAAGGCTATCCTTCCGAAATGAGGGGCAAATAGTATATTTCTCAGACAAACAAAAACTGCGGGAGTTCACTACCACACGACCACCCTTACAAGAAATCCTCAAGGGAGTACTGGGTTTGGTTCCTGAAAAATAACTACCACTGCTATAAAAACCCAAGAAAAATCAAAACCCACTACTATAATAAAAATGGCATTCATGAAGAGAAAACAAAAACAAAAACGCTATCTACAATCTAAGGAACCAACAAACACAGAAACCAAACAGTAAATCAGAAAGCAAGGAACAAAAGACACCTAAGACAACCAAACAACCAATAAAATGCTAGGAATAAATCAACACCTTTCAATAACAACTCTTAATGTAAAAGGCTTAAATTCCCCAATCAAAAGACACAGACTGGCTGACTGGATCAAAAAGGAGGACCCAACTATATGCTGCCTACAAGAGACCCACCTCACCCATAAAGATTCACATAGACTAAGAGTGAAAGGATGGAAAAAGATTTACCATGCAAACAGAAAAGAAAAACGAGCTGGAGTAGCTATTCTTATATCTGACAAAATAGACTTTAAACTAAAAACCATAAAAAGAGACAATGAGGGACACTACTTAATGATAAAAGGACTGATCCATCAAGAAGACATAACAATCATAAATATGTATGCACCCAATGTTGGAGCAGCCAGATTTATAAAACAAACTCTATTAGACCTAAAGAAGGAAATAGACACTAATACCATAATAGCAGGGGACCTGAACACCCCACTGTCAATATTAGACAGATCATCTAGGCAAAGAATCAGCAGAGAAACACAAGATCTAAACAATACTCTAGACCAATTGGAATTGGCAGATATCTACAGAACATTCCATCCAACAACCTCAGAATATTCATTCTTCTCAGCAGCACATGGATAATTCTCCAGGATAGATCACATATTAGGTCACAAATCAAGTCTCAATAAATTCAAAAAAATTGGAATTATCCCATGTATTTTCTCAGACCACAATGGATTAAAACCAGAAATGAATAACAAACAAAACTCTGGAAACTATACAAACACATGGAAATTAAACAGCATTCTACTTAATGACATATGGGTCCAAGAAGAAATCAAGCAGGAAATCAAAAAATTTATTGAAGCTAATGAAAATAATGATATATCATACCAAAACCTGTGGGATACTGCAAAAGCAGTATTAAGGGGGAAATTTATTGCATTAAATGCTCACCTCAGAAGAATGGAAAGATGGCAAGTGAACAACCTAACACTTCACCTTAAAGAACTAGAAAAACAAGAACAATCCAAACCTAAAGTTAGCAGACAGAAAGAAATCATTAAGATCAGAGCAGAACTGAATGAAATTGAAACCAAAAAAACAATTCAAAAGATCAATGGGTCAAAAAGTTGGTTTTTTGAAAAGATAAATAAAATTGACAAACCATTAGCATGGCTAACTAAAAAAAGAAGAGAGAAGACTCAAATAACAAAAATTAGAAATGAAAAAGGCGATATTACAACTGATTCATCTGAAATAGAAGGAATCATTCGAGACTACTATGAACAACTATAGGCCAACAAATTTGAAAATCTGGAGGAAATGGATACATTTCTGGACACACACAAGCTCCCAAAACTGAACCATGAAGACGTAGAAAATTTGAACAGACCAATAACAATAAAGGAGATTGAAGCTGTTATCAGAAGGCTCCCAACAAAGAAAAGCCCAGGACCAGATGGATTCACAGCAGAATCTTACCAAACATTCAAAGAGAAATTGACACCGATTCTTTACAAACTATTCCAAAAGATTGAAACAGATGCAAATCTCCCAAACTCATTCTATGAAGCAAACATCATCCTGATACCAAAACCAGGTAAAGATATAACCAAAAAAGATAACTACAGGCCGATATCGTTGATGAATATAGTTGCAAAAATCCTCACTAAAATACTAGCAAACAGAATACAGCAACACATACGTAAAATTATTCACCACGATCAAGTGGGATTCATCCCAGGGATGCAAGGTTGGTTCAACATACGCAAATCAATAAATGTGATACACCATATTAATAAACTCAAACACAAGGACCATATGATCATCTCTATAGATGCTGAAAAAGCATTTGATAAAGTTCAGCACTCATTCATGACAAAGACCCTCTATAAGTTAGGTATAGAGGGAAAGTATCTCAACATAATTAAAGCCATATATGACAAACCCACTGCCAATATCATCCTGAATGGGGAAAAGCTCAGAGCTTTTCCTTTAAGAACAGGAACTAGACAAGGATGCCCACTCTCACCACTCCTATTCAACATAGTGTTGGAAGTACTAGCCAGAGCAATCAGAGAAGAGAAGGAAATAAAGGGCATCCAGATTGGAAAAGATGAAGTCAAACTGTCCCTGTTTGCAGATGACATGATCCTATATATCGAACAGCCTAAAACCTCTACAAAAAAACTGTTGGAATTGATAAACGATTGCAGCACAGTAGCAGGATACAAAATCAACACACAAAAATCTGTAGCATTTCTTTTCTCAATACTGAACATGCAGAACAAGAAATCAAGAAAGCCTGCCCATTTACAATAGCCACCAAAAAAATAAAATACTTAGGAACTGAGTTAACCAAGGAGGTGAAAAATCTCTATAATGAGAACTACAAACCACTGCTGAGAGAAATCAGAGAGGATACAAGAAGATGGAAAGATATCCCATGCTCTTGGGTTGGAAGAATCAACATAGTGAAAATGTCCATACTACCCAAAGTGATCTACAAATTCAATGCAATCCCCATCAAAATTCCAAAGACATTTTTCTCAGAAATGGAAAGAACTATCCAGACATTTATATGGAATAACAAAAGACCACGCATAGCCAAAGCAATGCTGAGCAAAAACAGTATGGTGCTGGCATAAAAACGGACACACTGATCAATGGAATAGAATAGAGAATCCAGAAATCAACCCACACACTTACTGCCATCTGATCTTTGACAAAGGCACCAAGCCTATTCACTGGGGAAGGGACTGCCTCTTCAGCAAATGGTGCTGGGATAACTGGATATCCATACGCAGGAGAATGAAACTAGATCCATACCTCTCACCATATACTAAAATCAACTCAACATGGATTAAGGATTTAAATATACACCCTGAAACAATAAAACTTCTTAAAGAAAACATAGGAGAAACACTTCAGGAAACAGGACTGGACACAGACTTCATGAGTATGACCCCAAAAGCACGGGCAACCAAAGGAAAAATAAACAAATGGCATTATATCAAACTAAAAAGCTTCTGCACAGCAAAAGAAACAATTAACAGAGTTAAAAGACAACCAACAGAGTGGGAGACAATATTTGCAAAATATACATCTGACAAAGGATTAATATCCAGAATATATAAGGAACTCAAACAACTTTACAAGAAAAAAACAAGCAACCCAATTAAAAAATGGGCAAAAGAGCTAAGTAGGCATTTCTGTAAGGAAGATATACAAATGGCCAACAGACATATGAAAAAATGCTCAACATCACTCAGCATCCGGGAAATGCAAATCAAAACCACACTGAGATACCATCTCACCCCAGTTAGGATGGCTAAAATCCAAAAGACTCTGAACGATAAATGCTGGCGAGGTTGCAGAGAAAAAGGAATTCTCATACATTGTTGGTGGGACTGTAAAATGGTGCAGCCTTTTTGGAAAATGGCATGGAGGTTCCTCAAACAATTGCACATAGATCTACCATATGACCCAGCTATCCCACTGTTGGGAATATACCCAGAGGAATGGAAATCATCAAGTCGAAGGTATACCTGCTCCCCAATGTTCATTGCAGCACTCTTTACAATAGCCAAGCGTTGGAACCAGCCCAAACGTTCATCATCAGATGAGTGGATACGGAAAATGTGGTATATCTACACAATGGAATACTACTCAGCTATAAAAACGAATGAAATACTGCCATTTGCAACAACATGGATGGACCTTGAGAGAATTATATTAAGTGAAACAAGTCAGGCACAGAAAGAGAAATACCACATGTTCTCACTTATTGGTGGGAGCTAAAAATTAATATATAATTCACACACACACTCACACACACAAGAAAAAAACCGGGGGTGGTGGGGGAAGAAGATATAACAACCACAATTACTTGAAGTTGATACGACAAGCAAACAGAAAGGACATTGTTGGGGGGTAGGGGGGTAGGGGGGGAGGGAGGGAGGTTTTGGTGATGGGGAACAATAATCAGCCACAATGTATATCGACAAAATAAAATTGAGAAAAATAATAATAAAAAAAACAAAAATAAAAATAAAAATAAAAAAAAGAAGTCAAAGACAAACAGACCTCTGCTCTGGGAGGCCCAGGTGGCTCTGCAGTGGCCTCTGTCATCCTGTAACCTACTGGTACTGGGAGATCCACAGAGAGGATGTCGGGACACCCTGGAAGCCAGGAAATGCAATCAGTGGCCTTTGAGGATGTGGATGTGAACTTCAGCCAGGAAGAGTGGGCTTGGTAGATTCTTCAGGAACCTCGCTTCTTTAGATGTTATATGGTAGAGGGACTTAATGAAAGTAAAGAAGGCAGTGAGTGTGAAAAAATTCTCAGCCAGATTTTAAATCTTAATGTGAAGAAAATTCCTACTGGAGGCAAATCATGTGAATGTAATGTGGTAAAGTCTTCATATGTCATTCATCCCTTAATAGGAATATTATTTCTCACTTTACACACAAATCATATGAGTGTGTGAAATATGGAGAGAAGCGATATACATGTAAACAATTTGTGAAAGCCTTCATTTCTCTCATAAGTGTTCAGGGACACACGGCAACACGCACTGGAAATGTACTTTATACATGTTTGGTATGTGGGAAAATATTTCCCAGTTTATTTTCTATACGTAAAAGAATTCACACGGGTGCAATACCCTATAAATGTAAACAATGGTAAAGTCTTCAGTTTTTCTACTTCTTTTCAAATACATAAAAGACTTCACAATGGAGATAATCCCTATGAATGCAAACATTATGATAAAGTCCTTAGATGTTTCAGTTCTTTTTCGATACATGAAAGAACCCATACTGGAGAGAAATCCTATGAATGTAAGGTATGTAGAAAAACTTTCACTTTTCCCTGCTCCCTTCAAATACATGAAAGAACTCACACTGGAGAAAAACCTTATGAATGTAAAACGTGGTAAAGGCCTCAGTTCTTCCAGTTACCTTCAAATACATGAAAGAACCCATACTGAAAAGAAACCTTATGAATGGAAGGTATGTGGAAAAGCATTCACTTTTCCCAGTTCCCTTCGAATACATGAAAGAACTCACACTGGAGAAAAACCCTAAGAATGTAAAACATGTGGTAAAGGCCTCAGTTCTTCCAGTTACCTTCAGATACACGAAAGAAACCACACTGAAAAGAAACCCTATTAATGTAAGGAATGTGGCAAAGCATTCAGTTTTCCCAGTTATCTTTGAATACATGAAAGAAATCATATTGGATAGAAACTCTATAAATGTTTAGGAATGTGGGAAAGTATTCCATTTTTCCACTCACCTTCGGAAACATGAAAGAACTCACACTGGAGAAAAACCCTGTGAATGTAAAACATGGTAAAGGCTTCAGATATTTCCTTTTTCTTCAAACACATGAAAGAAATCACAGTGGAGAGGAACCCTATGAACGTAAGCAGTGTCGTAAAGCATTCAGTTTATCCAGTTTTCTTTGAATACATGAAATAACTCAGACTGGAGAAAAGCCCTTTTAATGTAAAAAATGTGATGACACATTCAATTTTCCTAATTGCTTTCAAGAACACAAAAAGATTCACACTGAAGAAAAATCCTATGACACTGAGAAATGTGGTAAAGCTTTCAGTTTTTCTATATTTTTTTGAAAATATGAAAGGACTCACACTGGAGAATAGCCTTATTAATGTAAAAATGTGGTGAGGCCTTCAGCTCCAGTTTTATTTGAAGACATGAAAAAACTTATACTGGAGAAAAACCCTGTGTGGGATGTGGCATTGCGCTGGACCTTATAAATAAAAGAATGTACAATGTATGGAAACCTTAATGGTTTGTAAAATACAGGAAATTGTTAAATTTTAAGTTGCTTCAAAAGTCATGTGAAAACTTCCACTGGAAAGAAGTACTGTAAACTTAAGCAATATGGAAAGCCTAAATTAAATTAATTATTGTATAATGCTTGGGAAAATTCACAACATAAATAAAACATTATACAAGTTATAAATTTTAAACAAAGACAGAGAGAATTCTAAAAACTCCAAGTGAAAATTGTCAAGTCACATATAACGGAATTGCCATTAGACTATCAGCAGATTTCTCAAAAGAAACTTTGCAGGCCAGGAGAGAATGGAATGACATAGTCAAAGTCCTGAAAGAAAAACTGCCAGCCAAGAATACTTTATCCAGCAAAGCTATCCTTCAGAAATGAGGGAGAAATAAAGCCCTTCCCAGACATCAAAAGCTGAGGAAACTCATCACCATCAGGCCAGTCTTACAAGAAATGCTGATGGGAGTGCTACAACTAGAAATGATAAGGCCATAATTACTATCACAAAAACATGAAAAAGTATAAACCTCACTTATAGAGGTAAATTCATAAATCAAACTCAGAATGCCCCAGTGAGGTAATGATGCTATGTAAATCTCTTACTCCTCAAGTATGAAGTTTATAGTCAAAATGGTCAAAAAAAACCCCACAACAGCTACAATTAGTGGCTAAGGAACATACAATAAACACAAATGTAAATTAAGTCATTAAAAATTTAATATGTAGGGGGGAGGGTGATATGAGTTGAATGTGTCCTCCAAACTTTCTTCTATTAGAAACTTAATCCCTACTGTAACAGTGCTGAGGATGGGAAATCCTATTATGGTAATTGAAAGATGAGGCCTTGAAGAGATGAATAGATTGTGAGGACAATGTTCTTGTGAATGGACTGATTCACTCATGGAGTAATGGGTGTGGTAGTGATGGATTTAAAAGGAGACCAAGTGAGGAGGTCTCTCTCTTTTGCTCAGCCATTTTTGCCATGTGCGAGGTAAGAAATAAAATTATTTCTTTATAAATTACCTAGTTTCAGGTATTCTGTTATAAGCAACAGAAACAGACTAATACTGGGGGGTAGGGCAGAGAGGGGAGAAGTCTGGAGTATTTTCGTATGACCAAAGTAAAGTTGCTACCAGCTTAGTTTATTATAACTATAAGACTCTTTATATTAGCCCCAAGGTAAACCCAAAATAAGAAATTACAGCAGACATACAAATCAGAAAAAGAAAGAAAACAAAGCTTAGCACCACAGAAAACAACCAATTCACAGAGGTAAATAAGAGAAAAAGAAAGGAACTAAGAATCTACAGAACAACTAGAAAACAATTAACAAAATGGCAGGAATAAGTTCTCACATATCAGTAATAACCTTGAATGTAAATGGATTAAACTCTCCAATTAAAAGATACAGAATGGCTGAATGGATTAAAAAAACAAGACCCAATGATAAGATGCCAACAAGAGACTCACCTAACTATTAAAGACACATAGACTGAAAGTGAAGGGTTGGAAAAAGACACTCCATGCAAACAGAAACCAAAGCAAGTGGCAGTAGCCATATATCAGAAAAAAAGACTTTAAATAAAAAACTGTAAGGGCCAAACCCATGGCTCACTCAGGAGAGTGCAGCGCTGGGAGCACAGCAGAACTGGGAGCGCCAAGGCCACAGGTTCAGATCCTATATAGGGATGGCCAGTGCGCTCACTGGCTGGGCGTCGTGCAGGCAACACCAAGCCAAGGGTTACGATCCCCTTACTGGTCACAAAAAAAAAAAAAAAAAAAAAACTGTAAAAAGAAACAAAGAAGGTCAATATAAAAGGATAAAGTCATTATAATGATTTATATTATACAATTATATATATAATATAATGATAATGATTCAATGAGATGCTATAACAATTGTTAATATATATGCACCTAACACCAGAGCACCCAGATATATAATGCAAACATTATTAGACCTAAGGGGAGAGACAGACTGCAATTCAATAATATTAGGGGACTTTAATGCTCCCCTTCACAATAAACAAATCATCTAGACAGAAAATAAACAGAGAATCATCTGATTTAAACTGTACCATAGACTAAATGTACCTTACTGTCATTTACAGAACATTCCATCCAATAACTGTAGGACACACATTCTTCTCAACTGCATGCAGAACATTCTCCAGTACAGATCATATGTTAGGCCACAAAACAAGTCTACACAAATTTTAAAAGATAAGATCATATCAAGTATCTTTTCTGACAACAATGGCATAAAACAAGGAATCAACAACAAAAAAAACTTTGGAAATTTTACAGATAAAAGAAAATTAAACAACATCCTCCTAAACAACCAATGGGGTAATAAAGAAATTAAAAGTGAAGTTTAAAAATTCCTTGAGACAAATGAGAAAGAAAACACATCATACCAAATCTATGCGTTACAGCAAAAGCAGTTCTAGGAGGAAAGTTTATAGCAATAAATGGCTATATCAAAAAAGAAGAAAGCTTTCTAACAAACAACTTAACGATACACCTAAAGGAACCAGAAAAACAACAAACTAATCACAAAATCGGCAGAAGGAAAGAAATAACAAAGCTCAGAGGAGAAATACATGAAATAGAAACTAAAAAAATACTTGACAAGACCAGTGAAATGAGGAGTTGGTGTTTTGAAAAGATAAACAAAAATGACAAACGTTTAGCTAGAGTAACCAAGAAAAAAAGAGAGAAGACTCAAATAAAAAAAATAAGAAATGAAAAGGAGACATTACAGTGAATACCTCAGAAATACAAAGGATCATAAGAGACTATTATGAACAACTATATTCCAACAAATTTGATAACATAGAAGAAATGGATAAATTCCTGGACAAATACAATCTACCAAAATTAAATTATAAAGAAATACGAAATCTGAACAGACCAATAACAAGTGAGGAAATTCAATCAGTAATACAAAGTCATCCATTAAAGAAAAGCCCAGGACCTGATGGCTTAATTGTTGAATCCTACCAAACATTTAAAGAAGAACTAATACCAATTCTCTTCAGATTATTTCAAAGAATTGAGAAGCAGGAAATACTTTCCAGTTCATTTTATGAGGCCAGCATTACTGGCAGCAAGACAAAATCAAAAAAGAAAATTAAAGGAAAATATACTTGAAGAACACAGATGCAAAAATTCTCAACAACATACTAGCAAACTGAATCCAACAGCACATTAAAAAGATCATTCACTATGATCAAGTGGGGTTTATCCCAGGGATGCAAGATGGTTTAACATATACAAATCAATAAATGTGATACACCACCACAGAAAGAGACAAAAACCATATGATCATTTCAACTGATGCTGAAAAGCATTTGACAAAAGTTAATACTCCCTCATGATTAAAAAAAAAAAAAAAAAAAACTTTTAGCAAACTAGGTATAGAAGGTATGTATCTCAATACAATAAAGGCCATTTATGGAAAACCTACAGCTAACATCATTCTGAATGGGGAAAAGCTGAAAGCCTTCCCTCTAGATCATGAACAAGACGAGGATGATCACCTTCACCACTTCTATTCAACATAGTACTGAAGTCCTAGCCAGAGTAATTAGACAAGAGAAAGAAAGAAAAGTCATCCAAATTGAAAAGGAGTAAGTCAAAGTATCCCTGTTTGCATACAACATGATCTTATATACAGAAAACCCTAAAGACTCCACCAAAAAAATGTTAGAACTAATAAACAAATTCAGTAAAGTTGCAGGATACAAAATTAACATACAAAAATCAGTAGCATTTCTATATACTAATAGCAAACTATCTGAAAAACAAATCAAGAAAAAAATTCCTTTTTCAATAATTACAAAAAAATTTTTAAAAAGATATGTAGGAATAAACTTAACCAAGGAAGTGAAAGACCCCTACGATGAAAAGTATAAAACTTTGAAGAAAGAAATTGAAGAGGCCATAAATGGTAAGATATTTCATGTTCATGGGTTGGAAGAATTTTTGTAATTAAAATAGCTATTCTACCCAAAGTGATCTACAGATTTAATGCAATTCCTATCAAAATACCAATGACACTCTTCACAGAAAAAGAAAAAAACAATCCTAAAATTCATATGTAACCAAAAACAACCCTGCATAGCCAAATAAATCCTGAGAAAAATGAACAAGGCTGGAAGTATCACACTACCTGACTTCAAATTATACTACAAAGCTACAGTAACCAAAACTGCATGGTACTGACATAAAAACTGACATATAGACCAATGGGAACCAAACACTGAGGCCAGAAATAAATTCACACACCTACAGTCAAATAGATCTTTGACAAAGGCACCAAGAACACATTATTGAGGAAAACAAAGTCTCTTCAGTAAATGGTGCTGGGAAAAGGATATCCACATGCTGAAGAATGAGACTAGACCCCTACCTCTCACTATATACAAAAAGAAATCAACTCAAAATGGATTAAAGATTTAAGTGTAAAACCCAAAACTATGAAACTACTAGAAGAAAACATAGGGGAAATGATCTATGACATGAGGTGGGTGAAGGAATTTTTAAATAAGACTTCAAAAGCGCAAACAATAAAAGCAAAAATAGAAAAATGCAATTACATCAAACTAAAAAGCTTTTGCACATCAAAGGAAACTGTTAACAGAGTGAAGAGACAACCCACAGAATGGGAGAAAATAAGTGATAACTATACATCTGACAAGGAGTTAATATCAACAATATATGAGGAACTTAACCAATTCAACAGCAAAAAAAACCCCCAAATAACCCTATTGAGAAATGGGCAAAGGATTTTAATAGACATTTCTCAAAAGAAGACATATGAATGGCCAACAGGCATATGCAAAAATGCTCAGCATCACTAATCATCAGGGAAACGCAAATCAAAACAAGACACTACTTCACTCCAGTTAGAATGGCTATTATCAAAAATACAAAAGAAAACAAGTATTGGTGAGAATGTGGAGAAAGGGAAACACTTGCACATTGTTGGTGGGAGTGTAAACTAGTACAGCCATTATGTAAAAGAGTATGGAAGCTCCTCAAAAAATTGAAAATAGAACTACCATATGATCCAGCAATCCCACTACTGGGTATATCTAAAGGAAATAAAATAAGGATTACAAAGACATATCTGTACTCCCATGTTCACTGAAGCTTTATTCACAATAGCCAAGATATTAAAACAAACTAAATGTCCTTTGCTGGATGAATGAATAGTGAAAATGTGGTGAATATATATACAATAAAATATTATTCAGCCTTAACGAAGGAAGGAAATCCTGTCATTTGTGACAACATGGATAGAGCTGGAAAACATTGTACTAAGTGAAATAAGAAAGACACACAAAGAGAAAAACTGTATGATCTCACTCACACATGGAACCTAAAATAGTCAAACTCATAGAAGCAAAGAGCAGGATAGAAGAGTAGCAAACAGTCAAATTCACTGAAGCAAAGAGTAGGACGCCAGGGGAATCTAATGTACAGCTCGGTGTAAACAGTTAATGATACTGTATTGTATACTTGTAATTTGCTAGGACAGATCTTAAATTAAATCTTCTCAACACACACACCCACACACCCACACACAATGTTAACTATGTGGATGTAATGGATATATAAATTAGCTTGATCATGGTGATCATTTCATAATGTATACATATATCAAAACATCAAGCTGTGTACCTTAAATACAACTTTTATATTTCAATGATATCTCAATAAAGCTGTTTAAAAAACACAAAATTAAAATACAAAATGTGCAACAACAAAATACAGATGATGAAGATCTGAGCAAGAAGAACAGAGGATGCAGCAAAGAAATATTTAAGAGGTAAAATCAGGAAGTCTTGGTGATCCATAAGATGGTAAGGTCCAGGAGCAGTTTGTGATAACTTCCAGGTTTCTTGTGTGGGTGACTGAGTAGATATTGGTAACACTCACTGAGGCAAGGGACAGTATAATAACCAAAGCAACAGATGTTTGTATTGTTGGGGTAGGGGCAAGCATTTTAATTACGTTTTGGATATGCTGAGTTTAACATCTACATGGAGATATCCCACATGAATTTGGATAACACAAGGCTGAAGCTCAAGGTCAGGACTGCAGATATAGAAGGAAAGTCATCAGCATAAAGGAGCTAGATAATACTTTAAGAGTGAATAAATCCTCAGCTAGCATAATACAGAATCAGGAGATGATATCTTAAAAGTGTTTGTCAAGAAACAGTAAGATGTGGAAAACAGTATGGCAGTTCCTCAAAAAATTAAACATAGAGCTACCATATGATTCACAGCGTTATTCACAATAGCCAAGATATGGAAACAAGGTTGTCCTTCTTCTAAGGTTGTCCACTTCTAAGTATATACCCAAAAGAAGTGAAAGCCAGGACTTGAAGAGATATTTGTACACCCATGTTCATAACAGCATGTTCATAATAGCCTTAAGATGAGAATAACCCACATTCCATCAACAAATGAATGCATAATACAATACTAAATACTAACACAATGGAATATTATTTGGCCTTAAAAGGGAAGAACATTCTGACACATGCTACAGCATGGATGAAACCTGACATTATGCTAATTGAAATAAGCCAGACACCAAAGAACAAATATTATATGATTTCACTTATAAGAGGTGCTTTGAATAGCCAAATTCATAGAGACAGAAAGCAGAATAGTGGTTACCAGGGGCTGGGGGAAGGAGAATGAGATGTTATTTTTTTTTTTAATTTTAATTAATCAATATACAATGTAGTTAGTTGATTTTCGTGTCCCTTTACCAATTCCTCCTTTCCCCCTTCCCTCTCTCCCCTCCCCCCTATCAACATCATATGTTCACTTGTTTTAACAAGTTCAAGGAATTGCTTTGATTATTGTGTCTTCTTCCCCTTCCCCCCATTTGTTTGTTTGTATGATTTATTTATTGTTGAAATGACTTATTTATTCATTGAAATGAAATGAAATAATCATTCATGAAATGATTATTTATTCATTTATTTTTAGCTCCCACAAATAAGTGAGAACATGTGGTACTTCTCTTTCTGTGCCTGGCTTATTTCACTGGGATGTTATTGGTTAGTGGGTATAGAGTTTCAGTTTGAGATGATAAAAACGTTCTGGAATTGGACGGTGGTGACTGATGGTTGCAGAACAATGTGAATGCACGTAATGCCACTGAAATGCACACTTAAAAATGGTTAAAATGGCAAATTTTATGCTATGTATTTCTTACCACAATAATAAAAAAGAAAGAGCAGGAAAAGCATATTTTTTTAAAGTGAGTGAGGTAAACACCCTAAGGAACATCTCAAAGAGTAATTGCTTCTGGAAAGGGGTGGGCATAGGGACTTCTGCTTATCATTGTAAGCCTTTGGTACTCTTGATTTTTAAACTATGGGCATGTATTACATTGACAGAAATAAAAACATTTTAAAACTGGAAAAAAATAAGTGGATGAGATTACTCAGAGAATTTGAGGAGCCGGCGGGGGACGAGATGCCTCAGGGGAAAGGTTGCAAGAAACAATAACCCACTAAAATAAAGTAATGAAAACAGAGGGTTATTACAATGATACAAGGGAATCACCCAGCAATTTAACGCAACAAGCACAGGCACCCCACAGAAACTAGAATGCTTCTGGGTGCTCTCTCATCACTCCTCTCTCTCCCTCTTATTCTTTTTCACAACTCTTCCCCTCTCTCCCTCCTCATTCTGCTACTCCACGTTTCTCTGGATCATGATCTCTTTTCCCTGCTTCTCCGTGAGTGTTGGGTTTATTTTCTCCACTCCCATCCTCTGCCGAGCAGTGTCTTGTATTCACTCATCCCAAATGCCAAGAAAGAAACAAGGAAGGAAAGAAAGACCACAGTGGTGCGTTGGATTGCAGAGGGAGAGAGCATACCTCAGGATACAAAGTGGAGTGGGAGGGGAGAAAGGGGGAAGGGGAGAAGGGGTGGGGGATAATTGGGTGGGGGACACAGGGTACAAACGCAATTTGTGGAAATGGGCAAGCTGCCAGTGTGAATCTGGCCTTCACATCTTGGACACGAGGGGTGACAACCAGCTCTGTATCTCATGAATATTCATAACCAAAAAAAAAATGGTAGTTTCAGCCACTGCATCTATATGACCTCCTGGCCTGGCTCCATACAGTCAACTTCCTCATTTCACTACATTCCTGGGAGAGAGAATGGACTCCTGCAAATCAGCCATCCACCTCTAGTTAGATACCCATCCCTAGTCCAATTGGCTGTGTCCCAGGGCTTTACCTCTCCTTCATGGGAGATTACAGTTTGGGAAGTATTTCAATTAAGGAGATTTAAGCTGAGCATTAACGTCAAAAATAACTACTGTCAAACAATTTCCTTGAGGAATAGTCAGAGTAGGAGAATCAGGATAGAGTGGTTTAATAAAAACCAGAGAAGAGAGAGTTTCAAGCAGGTGAGGGGTTGAACAGTGCCAAATGCTGCAGAGTAACATCACTGAAAATAAAGACTAAAAGGTGTCCATCGCGTTTGGCATTGGAGCCAATGAAAAGGAAGAAAGTGGAACATCATGTACAGATTATTCTTTCAAGAGGCTTGGCTGACAAGGGAATAGCTAAGGGGGGCATCAGCTCAAAGGATTTTGTTTGTTTTTATTAAAACAAAATACACGTTTTGCTGAGATTACAAAAGTGGCAGAGAGCATAAGAGAACAAAGAATTTTAAGAGATGGATGGGTGAAAACGTCAGTATTGAACAGAAGAAAGGACACGTCCCCTGAGATAGGCAGAAAATCATAAGAACTACAGCTACAATTTTCCAGTTCAGAGTTAAGTCTTACATTTGTCAGACAGACCAACCCAGAACATACAGCTACTCATAAAAAAAAGAGGGCCAAGGACAAAATCTAGGAGAATGCCAGCACTTAACAATGAAAGCTAGAGTCTACTCAGGATCTGATCATTCAGGGCAAATGTTTAATTTGTATGGTTCTGGATCTAGTCCCTTAATACCTAATTGGCTACATGCCCCAGGAATGCTAACTAATAACCTTTACAAACCACAATTAGAAAAGAAAGTATGTAGCAATCAAGTCATGTATCATATTTTGGAAACAGAACAAGAATGGGAATCATGAGACCTGCCACCTTCCCTCTCTGGGTTTACTTCCTGTAAAAGTGAAGGGGCTGGCCTCAGTTGTTTCTATGACTCCTCCAGTTGGAACAGTCTATGCTTCTTTGACTCCTGGTTTACCTCCACTTTACTTGTAGCTATATCACTGCTCTCCTACATTAATAAAAATGTACACAAGCTGACCATATTCTTTGTGTGGGTGTTTAGTAATATTTGTTTTTAAATCATTACACAACATAAACATTTTTTGTGGCCCTTTACCAATTTATCCCTAACCCCCTGCCCCCTTTCCTACCTCTGGTGTCTTCAGTTCCATTCTCTCCTTTTAATAGTTGAAGGAATTATTGTGATTGTTGTCTTTTTTTTTTTTTTTTTTTGCCTTTTTTAAAAATTGAAACATAGTTGATTATACATATCTGTGGGTACAGAGTTGAATGTCAATACCTGTGTGCAATACATGATGCTCAAATCAGGATAATTAGTATATTCAACATTATACAATGTAATTGATTTACCAATTCCTTCCTCATACCCCTTCCCCCTTTCCCACCTCTGGTGACCTCAGTTCAGTTGTCTCCTTTTGAAAGTTCAATGAATTATTGTGATTGCTGTATCTTTCTTTCTTTTTTAGCTCCGACTTATGAAGACATGTGGTATTTTTCTTTCTGTGCCTGGCTTATTTCTCTTAACATAATTTTTTCCAAGCTCATCCATGTTGCTGCGAATGGCAGAATTTCATTCTTTTTTATGGCTGAGTAGTATTCCATTGTGTATATAACCACATTTATCCAGTCATCTGTTGATGGACATTTAGGTTGGTTCCAACTATTGGCTATTCTAAATAGAGCTATGATAAACATGGGAGTGCAGGTATGCCTTCAACATGATGATTTCCATTCCTGTGGGTACACACCAAGTAGTAGGATTGCTGGATCATATGACAGTTCTATCTGCAGTTGTTTGAGGAATCTCCATACTGTTTTCCATAATGGCTGCACCAATTTACAGTCCCACCAACAGTGTAGGAGGTTCCCTTTTCTCTGAATCCTGGCCAGCATTTGTTGTTCTCTCTGACCATATTCTTTTTAAGACCATGAGAAAAGGAGAAAATCCACCAAACCTGGACAATCACAAAATATGGTAAAAGAAAGAGAGTCAAAGGGGGAAATGTGATTGACTTCTTGTTATTAATGTCAGTGCTCAGCTGTACAACAGTAAGGCTGTGCCCCTTTGAGATCAAATCAATGACTCAAAAGGGAAAAACTCAAACCACCTTTGTCTCCTTGTCAAATCAAGAAGTACACCCTAACCCTGCTAACTTTTGAGGAAATAGTGAATATTGTTGTCTCTTCACAACTTCCCTCCCACTTGTCATTAAGTGTTAAGAATATCTTAATATATGTAAAATAAGAAGTATTTAACTACTGTTCTCAACTCACCAACTATTCTTCCCAAACCTCCAAAGCTTCATGGGGTTGGGGTTAGAATTAGAGTACGGACAGTGTGCCCTGTGCATTTTCTTCCATACTGCCAGCTAGGTACAATTTACCAGTGTAATGCCTTTGTTCCTCACTTGAATTCTGAAGTTATAAAATACTTTTAGTGGGGGATTGTGAATAAAGATCATGCTGTCCTTTCTACAAAAAGATGGTACAACTGATCTATGAATAAACCATGTCCTTTCAGTTCTTTTTCCGAGGTTGAGGATGGGATTATTCAGAATCACCTATAACCTCTCAACTCTTGTGACCAAACAGCTTTCCTGTAGGCCCAGGTGACCAGTGATAGAGGTAAACTCAGTGGCCAAGAAATTAACTATTTCCTTTACATCAGACCCAGGACCATGAGCTTCTCATGCCTGGTGTCTTTATCAACTACTTTCACTAAACTGACTGTGTCATCTGGTCCACCACCTAGGCAATATGCAGACCTAGGCTGACTCCCAAAACCTTAGTATTGAACACCACAGGCAGAGAGTCCCGCTTGGGGAACTACTTAAGTTTGAGTTTTCTGCTTCAATGTATGGAGCTGATTCCGTCCCCTGAGCAGGGTTTGGGGGACAACATACTGCCTTCTGCTTCTTGTACCAGGGCAGGTAGAGGCAGGCCACAATTTTAGAAGATAGGGATTGCTCAGCTGCCAGCTTTTTCAGCAGATGGTATCACCACCATGAGATAATAGCATGCAGTCCCACAGGGGGCTGGGCACAGAGAAGAAGCAACTGAAAGGGAAAATTAGATCAACAAAAATGGTAGGGAGGTTGCTGCCCCAGTTGAAAATGTTCATGCTTCAACATGAAAGGCTCCTGACTGCACTAGCTGTAAAGATGCATTTCTTCCCCATTCTCATTTGTGTCTCAAAATGCCTTACTAGCTTCCTAGGTGTATTTTATTTCTGCTCTTTCTCAAATAGCACTTCCTTTATGACTGTTAACTGGAAAAGGTTTGGGCTATCTTAACGCTCAGATCTCCCACTTCCTGGGCCTCACCTAAGCACACCTGCTTGGCGTACAGGTCCCATGGTCAGAATCCCTCAGGAATGAGGCTGTGCCTGCCTCCAATGCTTCTGCTGTCAACCCGTTGCTTTGATTATTTAACCAAGAGCTACTGCCACTATATGGTTTGAGTCTGTTAAAAATCAAGGTGATAAATTTTGCTTTTGATTATTCTTTTGTTGTTTTCAACATCCTTTCCATGTAGTAAGAGCCACTTACATATGAATAAGACAAGCAGCCATCTGTTTTACAAACCATTAGACTGAAAAAGTGTCAACTGAAGCATGATCTACTGATTTACCAACTGTTGGGCCCTGGCTAATTGACAGAAATTAGTTGTATTACTGGACATACATGCCCTTACTTCATTAGTTGTGAGGGGTAGTAGGAAATTGTAAAATAACATTGGTGAAAAAGACCATGGCCTTGGGCAGAAGGGGAGCTTACCGCCTGGATGCAGTGTACATGGACTGTCCTATTGCCCTCAGTTCCGGGATAAATCTTGCTACTTGAGACTGAATCCCTCCCCTAGCAGAAACTGGCAGTCTTCAATACTTGGCAGTTGAGTTGCTTTTACAAGTAGGACTTCACGGGAGGCTTGCCTTTGGGGAGAAAGGGGAAAGGCTGTGTATTAGTTTGTTTCTATTGTTTATAACAAAATACCTGGAACAGGGTGATTTATAAAGAAAACGAAATTTATTCCTTACAGTTTTGGAGGCTGGGATGTCCAAAGTCCAAGGAACACATCTGATGGTGGTAATAATGAGCCAGAAGTCTCACATTACAAGATGGTGGAAGCAGAGAGAGCAGAGAGCATTTTCAGAAGAAAAATGCAACGGTGCTAAGAAGAGTAATACAAAAGAAAAAGATTATCAAGAGGAGAGGGAAAAGGCCCTGAAGGCATTGCAGAAGTCTCTGGGAACAACCCTTCCATTTCAGGCCCAAAGGCCTAGGGAGACAACATGGTCTTGGGGAACAGACCTGAGGTGCCCTCCACAGGCTCACTGCCCAGGACCACCTCAGGAAGCTGCTTCCAGCACCAGCACCCCAGCTGCTTTGGCTGCTCCAGCCATTGCTAAACTGGCCCCAGGTGTGGCTGGACCCACAGCTTTGGAAGATATAAGCTGGAAGTCTTGACAGTGTCCACGTGGTGTTAAGTCTTCAAGCTGGCAGAATGCCAGAGCTGTGGAGGCTTGGGAGCCTCCACCTTGATTTCAAAGGACATATGGAAAAGTCTGAGGGCCCAGGAAGAGACCTGTCATGGGCAGAACCACCACATACAGCCTTCCCTAGAGCAATGCTGAACGGAAACAAGGGGTCAGAACTGCAGCAGAAAAACGCCAAGAGCGCTATGCCTATTGGAGCCATGACAGCGGGACCACCATGGAGACCCCAGACCTGTGGAGCTACCAGAATGGAACACCAGCCTGGGAGAGCTGAAGTGTGGCCTGAGACCAGGAAAGCCATAGGAGCAGAGCTGCCCAAGGACTTGGGGACCCAACCCCCACACAAGCATGCAGAGGACATCAAACATGGAGTCAAGGTGTATGATTCGCCAGCTTTGAGATTCAATGCCTGCCCTGCTGGGTTTCAGACTTACTTAGGACTTGTTACACCTTTCTTTTGGCCTATTCCCTCCTTTTGGAATGGGAATATATATCCTATGCTTGTCCCACCATTATATCTTGGAAGTAGATATCTTGTTTTGATTTCAGAGATGAGACTTTGAACTTTGGACTTCTGAGTTGAAACAAGTTAAGACTTTGGGGATGAAATGACGTATTTGTATGTGAAAAGGACATGAGTTTTGGGGGGCTGGGGCAGAATGCAGTGGATTGAATTATGTCCCCCTAAAACTCACTGAAGCTTGAATTGTGTCCCCAAGTTTTATATATTAGAAACTCGGCCCCCACTGTGACTGTTAAGAGGGCGGAAAATCCTATTATGGTAATTGAAAGGTGGAGCCTTGAAGAAGTGATTAGATTGTAGGACCATGCAGTAGTGAATGGATTAAAACTGGTAGTCAGGGGCATGGTTCTGAAGGCTTTAAAAGAAGAGAGAGAAGAGTCTGTCTGTCTCTCTGCTCGCTCTGCTTCCACCATCTTGTAATGTAAGACCCCTGGTTCACTGTTGCCACCACCAGATGGACTTCGGACTTCTCAGACTCAGAAACTGTAAGCAATAAATTTCGGGTTTTTTTTTATAAATTACCCAGTTCCAAGTATTTTGTTATAAGCAACAGAAACGGACTAATACAGACTGTAAACACAAAGAAGAGGAAACTAAATAAAGAATAAAGCTCTCCTGCAACCAGAAGGTGCTCTTATCCCTGGATTCATAAACACTCCTTTTTTATTCAATTGGGTTTCAAAGCTTTTTATACTTAGTGTTTATCTGGCAGTAGATAAAGCCGAAGCAAACAGGCATCTAGCTATCCAACTGAATAGTGGGGCCCAGGAGGGCATGACGTAGACAAAACTCGTATGTATGAAATAGGCACAGTTTGTTCTCATTATGGCCCAATACCTCCTTCGCCACTTTCCTCACCTTCTAGCCCACCTCCCTGAGCCCCAGTATCTCCTGCTGACATCTGTCTGAGCAGGGTCATTCCCCGTCCCACCTCTTAATCGAAGCTGGGGTTCCTATTTCTTAGCACTGAGCACTACTCCAGACCTTTTTCATACTCAAATCAAAAGGTATCATTCTAATCCCTCAGGATCCAACTTTGTAATGGAATATCCTAATAAGTGACAAATCTGCATTCTTAAGAGAAGAATTTCTTCCTCTGGAATTTCCTAGCCCAAACAGGTGATTCTAATGGTGGAAAGTTCAGACATGAACTTTAAATATGAACATTAAACCTTTGCAAGAAATACTTTGGGGTACTTGGGACGGTAGTTTAAGAACTCCTTAAAACATTACTTCCTGCAACAGTTGTCCCTGTTCTTTTGTGTGGGACTTGCTCTAGAATCACACGGAAGCTCCTGGGCAAGAACCATATGTACGTACAGAAGTCCACTGGCCACTTCTGTCCTGGGAGGTTCCCAGTTAGTGAGAGAAATGATCTGAGAATACTTCAGGCAGTCAGAGATGCTGCTTTCTGGTTTCAGAACTCTATAATGCTTGTTTGGAAATTACTGTCTACTTCTTGCCTCTCTCCTTTTTTTCACCAGAAGAAACATTAAGAACTGGATAAGAAAAACATGGAAATAACTGCCAGTCATTTGACCAAATGTGATTTAATTGCACATGAATTACTTTGTTATACTATCACGAAGTCAGCTTACAGAACTTAATCTGAAAATAAAATGGGGATCAATTCTTAAGTAAAAAATGTACTTTAATGAACTATTGATAGATGCAATGATACGTTGAATCTCAAAGACATGCTGAGCGAGAGAAACCTGTTTCAAAATTACCTATGGTATGATTCCATTTATATGACATTCTCAAAAAGACAAAACTACAGTTGCCAGGGTTAGGGCGTGGAGGGAAGATATAACTACAAAGGGGCAGCATGACAGAGTTTTAAAGATGAAGAAACAATTCTGTACCCTGGTTGTGGTGGTGATTACAGGAATCTATATATGTGTTAGCATTCGTAGAACTGTATACTAATATAGTCGATTTTTCTACATAATTTGAAAAATAAAATTAAGAAAAAAAGGAACATGTGCTTTTCCAATTTTTTAGTCCTCTGCAAATCAAGTTTACCCTCTAAAAAATCAAGTAGTAAGTTCAAGATACTCCAGGTCTGAAGAACAGGCATGAAATGGGCTTTGAAGAAAAAGTTATAAAAACCCTCAGAACTCCTCCTAAGGAAGGTATCAACTTGAAGAAGATACAACATATGTATGCCAAGGCCTAACAATGGAATGGGGTTTGCAGCCAATAACCCACAGTCTCTCACTCCCCTCCTAGTTTCTCTTGTGGTCAGAGCCAGCTGACTGACTGGGTGATGGCTCTTCACTATACAGTTAACAGGGCCACGTAGGCCTAATATCTTAAACTCATGAAGAATGATCAAACCAGCAATTCCTATTTAGGAAGGGCTGGGGACAGATTAAGATACCCTATTTTGATTTCCTAGTGCTGCCCTCTGGTATGAAGATGTATATAGCAAAGGCTTGTTTTTTTTCATTAAAGTGATTTTAAATTAAATTTGGTTACTGAGCATTTACAGAAGGTGAACAATACTTCTTTGGATTACCAGAGGCCCTAAGGTGCTGCATATCCAGGCTTGGGGAGTCACTGTTCCTTGTAACCATCTATTTTGGTAGCCAGATGGCCAGTTAGTTTCATGCCTATACAATGAGCCAGATTCCTTCCTCCAGTTTCTGGCAAAATGTTCATGGCCCAAATTTTTCATCTTTATCGTTTTTCAATTAAACTTTTTATTTTGAGATAACTGTCGATTCACATGCAACTGCCAGAAATAATACAGTAAGATACCCCTTTACCCAGTTTCCCTCAGTGCTAACATCTTGTAAAACTGTACTATAATATCACAACCAGGACATTGGTACAACCCATCGATCTTGTCCAGATTTCCCATGTTTTACCTGTAATCATTTGTTTGTGTTAATTTGTCCATTTATTTAGTTCTATGATATTTTATCACATGTGTAGGTTCATGTATCCACCAACACAATACAGAACTGTACTATCACCACAAAGATCCTTCCTGCTGCTACTCTTTGTATTCACACCCACCTCTTATCTGCCCATTCCCTATCCCCTGGAACCCACTAATCTGTTTCCCATCTCTATTTTTGTCATTTCAAGAGTGTCACATAAATAATCATACTGTACATAACCTTTTAAAATTGTGTAGCATTCCATAGCATGGATGAATTAGTTTGTTTAATCACTAATCTGTTGAAGAACACTAGCCATGTCTGAGTTATACAGTTTCTCTGCATCCTTACCAGCATTTTGTGTTGCCACTATTTTTTTATTTTAGCCAATCTGATAGGTATGTAGTGATATCTCACTGTGGTTTTAATTTGCATTTCTCTGATGGCTAATGATGCTGAGCATCTTTTCATGTGTTGCTTGCCATCTGTATATCCTGTTTGGTAAAATATCTATTCATATCTTTTGCCCACTTTCTAATTAGATGAGTTTTGAGAGTTCTTTATGTATTCTAGATATGAGTCCTTTGTCGGATATGTGGTTTGCAAATATCTTCTCCCAGTCTGCAGCTTGCCTTTTCATCCTCTTAATAGAACCTTTCACAGAGGAAAGATTTTTAATTTTGATGAAGTGCAACTTAATGGATTTTTCCTTTTATGGATCATGCTTACGGTGCCAAGCCTAAGAATTCTTTGCTGCTCCCTAGATCATGAAGATTTTCTCCTGTGTTCTTTTTTTTTTCCTAGAAGTTTTATAGTTTTACGCCTTACATTTAAGTCTGTGATCCATTTTGAGTTACTTTTTGTTTATTCACTTAATTTTTGTTTAAAGTGGGATGTCTAGGTAAAAGTAGCTATATATAGTAAGCCTTTACTTTGGGAAGAGTGATTCCTCCCAATTTATTCTTTACCAAAACCATTTTAGCTACTCTAGGTCCTTTGTCTTTCCATATAAATTTTAGAATAAACTTATCTATGTCTACAAAAATCCTTGCCAGGATTTTGAGAGATTTCATTAGACTACAGATCATTTTGGAGAGAACTGACATCTTTACTATGTTGAGTCTTCCAATCTGTGAACACAGTAAGTCTCTCCAATTATTAAGGTCTTCTTTGAGTTCTTTCATCAGTGTTTTGTCACTTTCAGCATACAGATCCTTGCATTTTCAAAGTTTTTACCTAAGTATTTCATTTTCTTTGGAGCAATTACAAATGGTATTGTGTTTTTTATTTAGACTTCCACATTGTTAGTATGTAGAAATGTGATTGATTTTTGTGTTAATTTTGTATCATATGACCTTTATGAATTCAAATATTAGTTCTAGGAGTTTTTTGGTTTTTTTTTTTTTTCTTTTAAAAGATGCCTTCGGATTTCCTATGTAGACAATTAAGTCTTCTGCAAATAGAGACAGTTTCACTTGATCCTTTCCAATCTGTATGCCTTTTACTTCTTTTTCTTGCCTTGTTGTGCTGGAAGTTTTTTTTCCTCTTTCTTGTACTGGAAGTTCTAGCCAGTACAATGTTGAATAGAAGTGGTGAGAACAGACACACTTGCATAGTGCTGATTTTAAAGGGAAAGAATTCAGTCTTTCACCATTAAATATAATGTCAGCTGTAGGTTTTTATAGATGCTCTTCAGGAGGTTAAGGAAGTTCCTCCCTATTCCTAGTGTACTAAGAGTTTACGTCACGAATAAATGTTGAATTTTGGCAAATGCTTTGTCTGTGTTAACTAACGTGGTTACATGATTTTTCTTCTTTAGTTTGTTGACATGGTGAATTGTATCAGTTGATTTTAAAATACTGAACCAGCCTTGCATGCACAGAATAAATCCCACTTTGTCATGGACTATAATTCTTTTATACATTGTTGGATTCACTTTGCTAATATTTTTTTGAAGATTTTCATGTCTAAGTTCATGAAAGAAATTGATCTGTAGTTTTGTTTTCTATTGTCTTTGTCTGAATTGGTATCCTTCTGGGACTCTGATTATATGAATGTTGGATCCTTTGTTATTTTCCATAGGTCCCTGAAGCCCTATTCATTTGTTTTCAATCTTTTTTCTCTCTCTTATCCAGATTGGGTACGTTCTCCTGATCTATCTTCAAGTTCACTGATTCTGTCCTCCGCGTCTCCACTGTATTAATTCTAAATTGCTGGATATTATATTTTTCAGTTCTATACTTTCCATTGGGTTCTTTTTTAAAACGTGAACAGGTGTTTTAATCAGGTACAAAATGCATGAATTTGGAGGAAGAAGAGACCAAGAAAGGCTTCCTTGAGGAAGTAGCACCAGAAGGAGACTTTAAGTAAAGAGGCACAGATTGGCCCTTCCTGGGAATGCTCTGAGCATCTTCTTCTTCTTCTTTTTTTTTTTTTTTAAAAGATGACCGGTAAGGGGATCTTAACCCTTGACTTGGTGTTGTCAGCACCATGCTCAGCCAGTGAGCGAACCGGCCATCCGTATATGGGATCCGAACCCGGGGCCTTGGTGTTATCAGCACCACACTCTCCCGAGTGAGCCACGGGCCGGCCCTCTGAGCATCTTCTTATGTCATCCTCACAACAACCCAACAAAGATTATAGCAATGATTATACCCATTTTACAGATGAGGAAACTGAAGCTCAGTAAGGTAATGTCCTTTACCCAAGGTCCCACAGCTAGGAAGTAAAGGAGTTGGGACTTGAATCCAGGTCTTCCTGACTTTCATGGCCAAAGCCCATGCTTGCTCTCACCAGCATCTGGAAGCCCAGCTCAAATACCCCTGCCAAAAGAAAGTCCTCTCAAACACCCCCAGAATGTGGCTACTCACTCCTCAGGACCCCCATGTCACTCCACCCAAGGATCATACCTACCCCCTCCTGCCATGGGTTCTAGTCAAGTATGTCTATGAAGGATGTCGTCACGGGATCACCTACACCTACACCTGGCACAGGGCTTTGAAGGCTGGTAGCCACCCACAGATGTCTTCTGAGGGACTTTAATTCAATTAAACCTGAGTTCTCACAAATGCCTTTGCAGAGGGCTGTTGTGAGGACTCCATGAATAGATGCTGACAGACTGGCTCAGTGCTTGGCACACAGTGAGCACTCACTAAAAGGGAAGGATGCAGTTGGGCTGTTTATTGTTATTTGTATTTGACTAGCCTCACTTCGTGGATTTGAAGTAATTCCTGCCCCCAGAGAGAGGCATATCAGAGACTGCCACACAGCCACATGCTCAAAACCAGGTTTCCCAGCTCTTGACTCCCCAGGAAGTGCTCCTTCCCCTCAGAAAACTATCCACTCAGGCAAGGTTGAGGTCTGTGTCCTTTGACAATATAAAATTCCTTATTGGTTAAATCATTCAACTGCAGCTCCATTACAGAACCACACAACTGTTTCCAGTCTCATCCTGCTCTTGCCCTTCTCCATGTTCCTAATCAGAGACTGGATGCGCCAAATGTCACACAGCTTGTAGTGTATTTGGTTCTTTTTTATAACTTCTATTTCTTTCACGAGATTTTCTAGTTTTCATTTGTTTCAACAGACTTTGCAATTAAAGTATTTTTGCAATAGCTACATTAAAACCCTTGTCAGATAATTCTAACATTTGATTAGTATCAGCTGATTATCTCAGGGCATTTTGGTTTTTTTTCTTTTTTTTTTTTGGTGTGTGTGTGTGTGTGTGGTATTCTGGATGTGTTGACTATTAAGTTAGAAGACTGATTCTTATTTAAATCTTTTATCTTAACAGGCAGTCACCATTTAGGTTTAGCACACAGGTCCTGGCCTACTTTTGTAGACTGTGATTCCAATGACAATTTACTTTTCAGAGCCTCTGTGGTGCTATTTTGGTCTGCTTGATTAATGTGGTGCTGATGGGTCCCTGCTGGTAGTGCCTGAAGAAGCAGAAGAGTCTGCCCAGGCCAGGTTTCCTGATGCCTCTAGGTGGGGGAAAACGAATATTCTGTGGGAACAAAGAATCTTCTTTGCTTCTGCTTATCCTGGTGGGACCACCCTGCCAGTGCTGCCTGCACTCCTGGCCTCTTTCAGGGGGAGAGGGGACCCTCAAGACCATCAGGACAAAGAGGCTTCCCAGGCCAGGCTACTTGTGGTGGTGGCATTTCCCTTTGATAGTGCCCTTGGTTGTATAGTATCTTTTGGTGGGACAGGGGAGTCTCTGGCCTGGTGGGAAAGGTGAGCACTTCTCCTGGCTGCTTACTGTCAGTGAGGCTCCCTGCTAGATCCCCTTTGCTGGAGTTGTCATGCTCACCTGGTGGTGTTGGCAGGACTCCCACTCAATCCAGAGAAGGAAGAAACCTATCTAATTCACCTTCTGTTGCTAGGTTGGGGATTGGGAAATGCTGGGCTTGGGTCACCTTCTTCTGTTGGTTTGGGAGTTACATGGTGCCCTGCTACTATGGGGTTCCTCCAGTCCTGGGATGCCTAACCATTCTGCCCTCTCCTTTATAGCTTTGAGAATTTTCCTCTAGATGCCTCCTGAATTATTTCCAGGGTTCATAGTTATACTTAGCTTGGAGGAGCAGGGAGAAATGAGTCTACACCACCTTGATCACACTGGAAGTGGAGGACCAGCTTTGCATTGGTTTCTGCTGCTGCTTCTCCTAGGAATGACTCAGGCTTTCATGTATCACTCTCTCAGGTAAAGAAAAGCTCAAGAGGCTTTGCTTTGGCTAATATATCAAGGCCCCAGTTTGTGCATGTCTGTGTGTATGAGAAGAAAGGCTGGCAGAGATCAGCTCTGAAATAACAACTGTATTGCAGTGGACAAACACTCTGATAGTATACTGAGTTAGCTGTGGATTTGTTTTGCCTATAAGATACTCCTATACCACTATACTCACAGAATCATCATATATTGAGGAGTCAGAACAATAAAATTTTGATATTTTCAGACAGGATGGAGGCAGAAAATAAGATTTTAAAACATTCTCTTCTCTTTGTATAAAACCTTAGGATATCAGTATATGGCATACTCTGTGCAGCATTCGTCTTCAAGGAAAATAAGATGCCACTGGAGAAGACTGCCTGTGGCAGGCTGAATAATGGTCCCCAAAAGATGCCCACACCCTAACACCTGGGATCTGTGAATATGCTACCTTACATGGTAAAAGGGACTCTGCAATTGTGATTAGGTTAAAGAGCTTGAAATGAAAAGATTACCCTGGACTATCCAAGGATTCCTAATCTGATTATAGAGTCTGTATAAGACAGAGGCAGAAGGGACAGAGTCAGAGAAGGTGATGTGACTATGGAAGCAGAGGTCAGAGAGTCAGGGAGAGATCTGAAGATGCCACACTGCTGGCTTTGAAGATGGAGGAAGGAGCCATGAGCTAAGGAATGTGGGCAGCATCTAGATGCTGGAAAATGGCTGATTTTGGACTTCTGATTTCTAGAACTGTATGATAATAAATTTGTGTTGTTTTAAACCACTAAGTTGGTGGTGTTTTGTTATAGGAGCCATCGGAAATTGGTATACTGACAGAGGGCAAGTGACAAGATCAGGGGTTGGAGGTCAGAGGGTGCTGTAAAGTAACAGGAGCATGACTGCTGTGCCAGGACACACTAAAACATGAGACCCTAGTCTAGAAACGTGAAGCCTGGGAGGAGACTGGCTCAATGTCTAGACTACTGCTGTCCAATTGAAATTCTGTGATGATGAAAAGGTTCCACATCTTCACTCTCCAGTATAGTAGCCACCAGCCACATGTGACTACTGAGCACTTGAAATGTGGCTACTGCAACTGAGGGACTAAATTTTTAATTTTATTCATTCTCAATTAACTTATATTCACCTTTAAAAAGCTGCACGTAGGTAGTGGCTACTTTACTGGACAGAGCAAGTCTCCATCACTAAAAAGAGTGTGGATAAGGTGAATAAAAAAGTATTCATTAAATTCTTCAGTGCTAAACAACTAGATTACCAAAAACAGCCTATGCCAACTTAAGGTAAAGAAATACCAACATTTTCTGGAGGTCAGATTTCTCATAACCTCTGCTATAATATAACCACAAATCTGGAAAAGAAAAAACGATGTAAGCAGCAGGTAAAATTGCTATCATAAAACCCATGAACTTTACTTCATAGGAGATGCATTACGTGGGTCCTTGGTCAAACATTAGAAGAACCGAGAATACACTGATCTCAGAACTTCTTCAAAAGCACAGCAATCTGGCAGCCACTTATTAGGAAAAGACATATTCCTACATGCCTCAGAGGTCCAGGGCAAAAGCAGATGGTTATAATGGCCACCTTGAGTCACAAAGCAAAGTTATATTATGCTCTGAATCACCTTCTTAAGAAGGCAGAGCAGTGAATAACTAAATCTTTAAAAAAAACAAACAAAGCCTTAACAAGGAAACAGGCAAATATAAAACAAAACAAAAAGATACCATTCAACTTTCACATAAAACCCCTTCTTTTAGGGTTCCAGCCACTATGCCATATCATCCACTCCAGCTCCTTGTCACTATTACTTATGCACCAGGATTGATATGCACCAAGGTTGACCCCACTTCAAGTCCTCTCTCACCATCACCATCAATACTCTTCTCCCTCTTATCCCTCTGCCTTATCCGCCATCCAAATCTGGATCAATTCAATCATCCAACACCACTGTTTCTATTTCCAGGCTGCTGAGCCCTGGTAGAGGAAATAACACAATGATATAGGCAGGAACATCTTGAAAAGCACAGTTGCTGTGGAATATAATGTAGCAGTTAAATATGCAAGATATTTATGTGTGCCAACATGGAAAAATATTCAAGACACATTAAATAAAAAAACAAGTAATATCACACCCCCTTACTATGGCTACAATAAAAAAAGATAGATACTAACAAGTGTTAGAGAAGATGTGGAGAAATTGGAACCTTCATATGCTGCTGGTGGGAATGTAAAATGGTTCAGTCACTGAACAAGTCTGATAGTTCCTCAAAATGCTAAATAGTTACCATGTGACCCAGCAATTCCACCCCTAGGTATATACTCAAGAGACATGAAAATATATGCCCACACAAAATATGAACATTAATTCTCATAGCAGCATTAATCATAACAGCCAAAAAGTAGAAACAATGCACCAACTGATGAACAGATAAACAAAATGTGGTATATACATACAGTGGAATATTATTCAGCAATAAAATGAATGAAGTTCTGATTAATGCTACAACATGAATAAACCACCAGTCACAAAATACCATGTAGTATATGCTTCTATTTATATGAAATTCCAAAATAGGGAACTCTATAGAGACAAGAAGTGGATTACTGATTGCTTAGGGGTAGGGTGGGGTGGGGTGGGAGATAAGGGGGTAATAGCTAAAGGATGCAGGGTTTCTTTAGAGAGTGATGATAATGTTCTAAAAACTGACTACAGTGATGGTTATCCTAAAAATCACTGAATTGTATACTTTACATGTGTGGATGTGGTATGTGAATTATAGCTCAAATAAAGCTGTTTTTTTAAAGCAAATGATAGAATAACACATGTACTATGAGCTCATTTATATAAAAATCCAAACTACATATGTATGCAATATAAACATTTGTGAATGTATGCAAATATACGGAACGTGATTTGGAAGGATACTCATCCATCTGTTAGCATTGGTTACTTCTGGGGAGGGAAGTGGGATTGCCTTCTGTAACATCACACTTTCCGTCTCTCCTTACCAGTCCGGTTGTTCCTCCAAGTTGTTTTGTGGGCACTCCTTCCTCCTCATCCCTTTAGAATCCACATTTTACTCTTCAGGCTCTACTTGAAGTGATCATACAGTCACATACTTCCCATGGCTTCAACAACCTCCATCCATATCCTGACTCATTCATTCAGCAGATATCCACTGAGTACCTACCAGGCACTCCACGAGATGCTGGACACCCAGGAGGAATGAGGCAAACAAGGTTGTCATTTTCATGGAGCTTACATTCTAGTGGTGGGGAAGATACATAATAAACAAGCAAACTTATAAATGAAACATACTTTTAGATAATGGTAAGTGGTAGGGAAAAAATGAAACAGGGTAATGTGATGAGACGTGGACCAGAATAGAAGGCCACTTAGTTGGGATGTTCAGGAAAAACCTCTATGAGGAGCTGACAATGGAGCTGAGATCTGGACGAGGACAAAGATGGTGGGAGAAGAATATTTAAAGCAGAGGGCAAAGACCCAGACAAGGGAACCAATTACAGCTCAGCAAACAAGGAGTGTAGTATGGAATAAGATCAGAGATTTTGGCAAAAGCTTATTGGGCCAAAGTAAAGAGTTTAGACCTTATACAAAGTGAAACAAAGCCCTTGAAGGGTTTTGAAGTAGGGAGAATGATATGACCAAATTTTACATATTTAAAAGTTGGCTCTGGTTGTTGTGCGGGGAATGGACTATAGCAGCAGGAAGACCAGGGAGGAGACAGCTGCAGTGACCTAGGAGAGATGACAGTGGAGGACAAGGAGATGGAGAAAAGTAGAGTGATATGGAATATGTTTATTGGAGATAGGGCTGGCAGGATTTGCTGACGGATTGTATGTAGGGAATGAGAGAGAGAGAGAAATCAAAGGTGACTCCCAGGTTTTTGGCTCAAGCAACTAGATAGATGGTGGGTGCCATTCCCTGAGAATGGAAGACAAAGGAAGAAGCAGGTGAGGGTGGGGACTGCTTCAAGAACTGAGGTTTTGTTTGTTTGTTTTTGGGTTTTTTTGGGCAGCTGACCGATCTGGGGATCTGAACCCTTGACCATGGTGTTATAACACCACACTCTAACCAACTGAGCTAATCAGCCAGCCCAAGAACTGAGTTTTGGACATGTTCAGTTTGAGATGTGTATCAGTCATCTAACTGGGGATCCTAAGTAAATGGCTGGTTATAGAAGTCTGAACCTCAGTGAGAAGCCAGGGCTATGGATAGAAGTTTACAAATTTAAAGTCAGCAGCGTAAAGACAGTATGGGAATAGATGACCTAAGACGAAAGTGCAGAATGAAAAGAGAAGGGGGCCTGATGTGGAGTTTTTGTGTCTCCCATGTTTGTATCTCCAGTCTAACCTCTTTCCCCCACAATTTCCAAACATTCATATCAAATTGCCTTACCTAAATCCAACATGTCCCAAAATGACTCCATGAATTTTCTCACCATCATCATCTCCTCATCATTTGATGATAATCATCATGCAGTTTATGACCATCATTATCTCATGCCTGATTAATACAATAGCCTCCCAGCTGGTGTCTCCGCCTTCAGTCTTGCCCCCCACTGCCAACAATGGGGTCCTTCTAAAATGCCCTGATCATGGTACTTCCCTACTTAAAACCCCTCAATGGTTTCCCATTGTTCAAGGTGAAGTACAAATTCTTAAACTTATAAGGCCTTTCAAGACCTGCTTCCTGCTGACCTCTCCAATCTCATCTTCCACCTACTACTCCCTCTCCCTTACATCCTAGACATACCAATTTATCAATTGCCATTAGTTCTCTGGACTCATCATCCTTGTTTATGTCTGCAAACTTTGACCTGCAATGCACCCCACCACCTGTTTTCCTCCAGCTCTGTGAAAAGTTTCCAGACTGCCCTTCAACCAAGCCAACTTGATCTCTTCTTTCCTGATGTCCCCTCAGTGTCCTGTGCATGCTTCCATCTTTATTGTCTGTAACACCCTATTATATTTACATGTTAATATGTTTCTTCCACCACTAATCTATAAGCTTAATGAGGGCAGGGATGGTACTTACTTATCTTGGTTTTCCAGCACCTAATATAGTGTCCAGTATATAGTAATCACACAGCTACTATTTATCAAGTGCTTACCAGTGCCAAGTACTTCCCTAAGTGCTTTACACGTATTGATTCACTTAATCTTTACAACAACTTTATGAGGTAAGTACTATTATTATGCCTAATCGACAAATAAGGAAATAGAGACTTAAAGAGGCTAAGTAATTTGCCCAAGGTTACACAGCTAGTAAGTAGTGGATATAAGCTCAGACAGTCCAGCTCCAGAGTCTAGGCTTCTAATCACTAGTCTCTTAGTATAGAGTCAATAAATACCTGTCCAATGAATGGGAAATTAGGAATGAGGGGCATGGGGTTTTTTCACATTAATATTCTGACCATGACATTTCATCTTTTCTTTAATTTCAAAATCTCAATTGGTTCAGAGCTCAGAACACAATAATGCTGCAAAATCAAATAACAGACCTTTTGCTACGGGGCTCAAGGGAATCAAGGCAGATGTCACTTCCCTCATACTTCAAGGCACTAGCAAGGTAAGTTGATTTACTGGTTGGTGTTCAGTGAGTAGGGCCAAAGCACAGAAAATAAGATAGGACTAAACATCACATTATAACATCAAAACATCATAACAGCAATCATTTACTGAGAGCTCCATAGATGCCAGGCACTTTGTTAAGAGTTTTACATGGTTTATCTAATTTAATCTTTCCAACAGCCCTCTGTTATACAGGCACTGTTACGATTTCCATTTTACAGATGAGAAAACGGGCTCAAAGAAGTTGGGTAATTTGTCCAAGGTTGCAGAGTTAGTAAATGGCAAGCCAGATTTATGCCAGGGCTGCCCGCTTGCAGTGTGCGTGCTTTAAACCAGCATTGTAGACCGCCTCCACTCCCCAGTGTCAACTGTGACTCTAGAGCTGAGCTGCCGCCTACGATAGCCACTAGCCACACGTGGCTAGGTAAATTTAAATGAAAATTAAATGAAATTTAAAATTCAGTTCCTCAGTCACACTAGCCACATCTCAAGTGATCAAAAGCCACATAAGGCTAGTGAGTACCATATTGGAGAGCACAGAGAACACTTCCATCATCACAGAAAGTTTTATAGGATAGTGCTGCAGTAGAGTGCACTTTCTAAGACAGGGTAGCTTCTTCCAGGTTCTGTACCTGTCTCTCCACTCTTCCAGTTTGGCTCTTCTCACTTTAGAGTCTCAGGCATATATCAAAGTAGTAACTTTCATTACTGTCCACCTCCATCATTCACCTCCTCAGCAATATCACCCTTCCTACCTCCCTTCACTCTGCCACTGCTTGCAACCCATCCTCAGGCCCCATCCCAGTTGCCCCCTCTCCTCTCCAGTTCTGTGAATGCAGAGGTCCTGTTGTCATTCATTTGCATCCTACCTCCAACCCAGACGATTGGGTGGGAGACAGATACTTTATTGCCATGAATATGAATGGTCCCCCAAAAGTAGAGATCCCTGGCTACGGCCTGAAGCCATGCCCTGTCTTACTACTTGCTTCCTGCTCAGCTCCCCAGAAGAAAGGCTCACCCTAACTCTGGCCTAGCTGAGATTAGCTGGTTGTTGAGGTGCAGGCACTTGGGGCTACTATTACTCCAATATAATTTTGGAGCTGGTGAAAAGGACCTGGAACCTTTTAAAAAGCCCGTGTTAGCACTTTCAACATAAATGAAATTTGATAGGATGCTAGAAGGCAAGTTGGTTATCATCTGCTCTACACACAGGAGCAAGTGAGGAAGAAGGGAGACAAAGCACCCAGACATAGGTGAGCTAAAAAAGATACACTCAGATATCCACAGTCGTGGAGAACAGACATGGCAGGTTATTAAAACCAGTACCTACTCCAAAAGGCACTTTGGAAAACATTATATAATCCATCCACACCCCACCTCTGAACCCCAGCAGATTTATTCCTCTGATTAACTTTTCCTAGATTTACATTAAAATGAGCATATACTTTCCAAGCCTCCAGGTGATGGCTAGAAGAAGTGGGCAACAGCATGCAGACTGGGAAGAGTAAGGCCAGCCTAAAATGACTGATTTGCCATGGAGAATCTCAATGTAGGTATTTGACAGTCACCTGAACACATTTTCCAAAAAGGGATTCTGCCTGTCAAGGCAACTAAGAGCTGAGCTATTTAAGACTTTTCGTGAAGGCCCACACCAAAGGTGTATATTCAGCTAAGTCAGGAGTCTCAAGCTGAATGTCTCTCAGTCCATAATGATGCCAGTTGCATGGTACAGTGTGGCCCAAATCAGAGACACCCTGTTGATTCCCAAAAGATTCTCATGCAGAAGCAACATCAGTCCACCTCATGCCACTTAGCAATGAGTTGCAGTAGAGAAAGGAAGGCTGGGGACGGCTCTGCCCCCATCCCTGTGATATGTGGGCCATACTAGCTCTGAAACACAGATGTAGAATGGGGACAGTAAGCAATAGGCAGAGTTCCAGTTCGGTCATGAACCGCTTCCTTGTGGTTGTAGCAGAGTGATAATAGAGCAAGGGAAGGACGAGGGGGCAGAACACAGAGTCAATGCTCCTGAAAGCAAGAGTACTCGCTGCAGACATTCATTGGTTTCTGTTTTTTCTCTGAAGGGGAGAATGTAGGTCAACACACTCAAAGAACTGTGACCAGGAACAGTGGGTCTGAGAGGGAGTCATTTGCTGAGCCCTGCGCCAAGATGAAGCCTCTCATTCTAGGGCATTTGGCTGAGGTCACTTGGCTTTGGAATAAACTCAGGCTGTTGATCCCTTTTGGTGTGTATTCCCTGCAAGCCCTAGGAGCTGAGCGCAAGGGGAGGCTCGCAGTTTTAAAAACAACATATAAATGATTGGCTGGCATGAGCTGGCAAGCACAGGAATATTTACGAGCAAACTGTGTGCCTACTTTGGCTTTCAGACAAGGTGGACAAGGCTTGGGGCAGCTTGGCTAAATATAGACAGCACAGGGGGGCCTATGAAGCAGGAGAGCTAGGTTTCATTCCTAGGTCTCTGCCTTAACCTTTGAGCAAACTCCCTGAGTGCCTTTCTTTTACATACTGATTTGCTCTTACTAAGAAGTATTGAGTAGGTTTCCCCAGGCCTAGAGAAGGGTTCACACCTCAAAAGATCCTAAAAAAATCTTTCCTCAAAAGATCCAAGTTTGGGAAAAGACTAGATGTGATCAGATGGAAGGTGGAGTAGCTGATATATTTTTGGAACAGTATAAAGCTATGATAGCCCACTGGGAGCCACGAGTTCTCATGGACTAACCAAGGTGGCTGCCCAGCCAGAGCCAAAAGGAGGCTTCCTGACCCCTGATCTGGAGGCAGAGCTGGCAGAGAAGCTAACAAGAGGCACCAAATCAGAACTCCTGCTATACAACACACGCTTATGAAGCAGGCAGTGTGAAGTGCAGGTATTTAAGTAGGCAATTTTGGTAGGAAATTCAGAAAGCAGGCAGTTCCTGGCCTTTGTCACTGCTCCACATGCCATTCCCTTCCTCAGCAAGATTCTACTTGCTCAGAAGCAAGGAACCCAAACTCGGATAGCCATTTGTCCAATCTGTAATGAGGAGGCAGTGTTCTCCAAGAAAAACTGGACTATTCACAGAGCAGAGGAAGCCGAGCATAAGGAAGCTATTTTGTATTTCCTGCCTCAAGGCCCTTGGCCCCACCCTCATCTCTGGACGCTTCCTCCATAAGTCAGTGCATATCTGTATGGCAGGAATACATGGAAGGAGCTACTATTTTCTTCTGATTATAAAAGTAATAAGTAGCTATTGTATAAATGAAGAGTGCAAAGGAAAACATAAAGTAGAAAATAAAAATCACCATAACCCCATCATTTAAAGATTACTGCATTTAACAGCCTTTATGTAAATTTGGAGTATTCAGCCCTGGCTCTATTGCTTACTTACAGGGTGACCTTGGGCAAGTTACTTAACCTTTCTGAGCCTCAGTTTTCCTATCTGCAAAATGAGAAAGTGTTATTCCTCAAAGTGTTGTTGCAAAGATGAGAGAATTTACACAGAGGTTCAAAAGACCCTGGAACATAGCAAATGATCAATAAATGTTGGCCATCCTCACCATCACTTTTATTCTATGTGCATACATTCAAAACTACTCATATTGATGGCTGCATAATATTTCATCGTGTGACTGTACTATTCCCTAGTATTAAACACTTACGTTGTTTCCAAGATTTCACTATTACAAAACTGCTGCAAGGAACATCTTTGTACATGTCTTCCTATACACCTCTGATCGTTTCCTTAACATAAATTTTCTAGAGCTGAGTTTACTGGGTAACAGAGTATGAGCATTTTTTTTAGGCCCTTGTTACAGAATGCAAAATGGCTTTCTAGAAAGGTTGTACTCATTTTAAATTTCTACCAGCAGGGCAGGTAAGTACCCCATCTATCCATACTTTCACCAACACTGAATAACACTTTTTAAAAAGTCTTTGCCAATCTGATGGGAAGTCATGGTATCTTATTTTCATCTGTATGACCTTGATTATAAGGGGTGATAAATATTTTAAGCTAACTCTGTTAAGCCTATACAGTAACTCACATGTTCCCAAAAACAAAAATCTATAATGAAGTCCTCAGGTATCCTGAGATGAAAATATACAGGGGACATTTCTATAAAAATAATTCACATTTGAGTAGTTGATATACTTTTTTTAACCATTTTTAATTACAAAATATAACAGAAAACTGCATATATTAAGAGTATTATAAATATGCTTTTGATTACCATCCAGGTCAAGAAATAGAATTTGCCAGTTACTTCAGAAGCCTGGCCCATGTCCCATCTCAATCCTAAAATTAACCACTATGCTGACTTTTATGGTAATCTCTTCCTCTCTTTTTTACTTTTCTTTATAGTTTTATCACCCACGTTGCAACCTTAAACATGATAGTTTAGTTTTGCCTTGTAAAAATATTTTAAGTCTATTTCACTTAGTAACTGATACACTTATAATAAAAATTATACTGGACTATAATGCAATACAACTTAAAGAAGCAAATACTCAAAAATGCTCATTTTTTAAAATAGTGCTTTACAGACACACGAAAACATATACAATTCTCTCCAGGCATGTGAGTAAATAAATTAGTCTGCCTCAAACTTAGCAGGTCATTTTGATATAGTTACATGTGTTGGTTCAGTTTTATCTTTTTCTTAAAAAATGAAACAAATTCATTACTTTAAAAAATAATAATTAGTATATAAAACAATTGATTTACTAAAATCACTGCTGATGCAAAGTTTCATATTTACCAAATTATCAGAGATTATTACCTTGGGAATTTTAAGGCCTTAAAACAAATAAATATAATTAAAACCAAAGTTAGCGTTTAATGACCTTTTTTATAATTTCTATTTTCTTTTTATTTTTATTGAAACATGATTGTACATATCTGCGGGGTACAGAATTGAATATTGATATCTGTGTGCATTATGTGTGGTGCTCAAATCAGGATAATTAGTATGTTGAACATTACATAATGTAATCATTTTTTGTGGCCCTTTACCAATTTCTCAGTAACCCCCCCATTCTCCTCCTCCTTTCTTATCTCTGCTGGCCTCAGTTCTGTTCTCTCCTTTTGAAAGTTCAACAAATTATTATAATTTCTGTATCTTTTTGCTTTTTTTACTTATTTTTTAACTCTCGCTTATAAGTGAGAACATGTGGTATTTCTCTTTCTGTGCCTGGCTTATTTCACTTAACATAATTTTCTCTTAGTTCATCCATGTTGCTACAAGGCAGAATATCATTCCTTCTTATGGCAGAGTAGTATTCCATTGCGTATATGTACCATTTTCCTTATCTAGTTGCCTGTCGATGGACATTTAGGTTGGTTCCAACTCTTGGCTATTGTAAACAGAGTTGCAGTAAACATGGGAGTGCAGGTATTGTTTTAAAGTAATGTCTCCAGTGTCAGTGTAATTTTAACACTTTCTAGTCAAACTTAAATGTCAGTTACAAGTCACAATTCTGAAGTTTAACCTTTTTTTCAACCTATTATATAGGTCAGAGGTCTTAGTTACAAACTACAGAATCCACTCTGACTAAACAGAAAGGAAATCTATGAAACAATATTGGACAGCCCACAGGATCTCTAGAGACCCATAAAGTCAGGCCCTGAAGAGGCCAGAAGCCAGATATAACCATACTGTGGGTGTTTCTCTGGGAAAAACCCCACTGCCACTACCATGGAGAAGACATCAGCTCCCTATTATCCTTGCCTTCCAGTTGGAATTCCAAAGTTGCTAGTATCTCCCTTCAAACAGCCCCAGAAATACCTGCCAGAGAGAATATGGGGATACTTCAAAAGTTCATGGGAAAATAGAATTAAAAGATAATACAAATATTTCCATGAACTTTCTAAAATACCCTGTACTGAGCTGGATAGATTCTGGCAGCTCGATATGACCCCTGTTGCTTGCTGGTTTCTGCTGTGCAGAATGCTGACATGTACTATGATAGATACTGGAAAGCACAGAAAAGTTTGCCTTCTATTTTGGTTTTCTTTCTACTGAACCCTTCAGTCGAATGTAAACCTTATAGGGCAGAGAGACCAGTTCATCACTTAAAAGTAATCAAATACTGATTATTTATGAATTACCTACTACATTCAACAATATTTATTGAGTGCCTACTCTGAGTTTGGCATAGTGCTAGGTGCTGAGGATAGCACTGTGAACAAGACAGACAATGGTCTTCTCTCATTCTAGTCAGTGTAGAGTGACAAAAAATACATAAACAAATAAGTAGTCATGATTTCAGATGAGAAGGGGGCAGGGCTACCTTAGACAGGGTAGTCAGAGAAGGTCTCCATGAGGGGCTGACATGGAAGTGAAAGTTAAAGGAGGAGAAGGATCTGAGCATGTGAAGAGTCAGACAAAGAACAGTTCTGGAAGAAGGAACATCACGTGAGGAGGAACCCACCCCATTCACCGGGTCTGAGGCTAGAGCATGATGAGTGAGCAGGAGAGTAGTTTCCACGTTATTCCAAGCATGTTGAGAGGCCACTGGAGGTTGTGAATAGCCAGGAGTGACAGAACCTGACATACACTTTGAAGGCTCACTCTGGGTGGTGAGTGGAGAACAGGCTGTATAGGAGACAAGCATGAGTAGAAACATTTAGGAGGCAAGTGTCCAGATGAAAGACGATGGTGGTTTAGACCAGGGTGGTTGAGAGAATGAGAGACGATCATATTTGGGATATGCGTCAGAGTTAGAATCAATAGGAATTCCTGACTGTGGGAGGTGAGGGCAAGAGGCAAACCAAGGATGACACCCTGATTGCTGGGCATGAGTGTCAGAGTGAATGATGCTGACAGTCACTGAGATGGAGAAAAGTGAGGATAGGGGGGTGGATTCAAGTTCAGATTTCTGACATGTTGAGGTGCCAATGTCTATTGGACTGGACATGGTAAGTAGATGGTGAAATACACGTCTTGAGCTCAGGAGAGAGGTCAGGTCTTGTGTTACTCCATGCTAAAGCACTCTGAGGGGATGTGTGAAATGTATAAGACACAGTATTAAAAGAAAGAGTTAACACAAAAGGTCCAGTTGATTGGTCCTTGCATGTCTCCAGGGGAGCCTGGAATGACGATTGTCCCTAGGTCTACTGCTGGGAATATGGCCCTCCAAATGTTCTCTATGTCACTGACTGATGATGTCTTGATGTCATTTTATATGTCCAAAGCAATGGGACATGCTATACTTCTGAGGACTGTTTAGTAAGATTCATTGGGGTTCTGAGTTTCATTCCATAAAAGACTCAGAGACCCTGAGACGTGGGCGAGCTTTCCTGGATAGAGATATTTCACAGGTGTCCTTGTAGTCTGCTGTTAGTTGCTCCTGTGTGGCCCTGGATAGGGAAGGACTTGGAGGCCTGTAGCTGACTGATACATATATTTTTTCTGCTGCCTTTGTTCTGTATCCTTTGCTATAATAAATCTTAGCAGTGAGTAAAACCTGCTATTGAGTCTTGTGAGTCCTCCTAGCGAGTCACCCAACTTGGGGTGGTTGTGGGACCCCCAAAATACAGTCTTTGCCCTACAGGAGCTTAAGTTTTAGTTGGAGAGGAAGAAAGGAATATACATGAAGCAACAGTGACCCGAGTAGGACAATATAGTACAGTCATCCTGAGGACAGGGACTAAGTCTTTATTCATCTTTATATCCCCAAAAGAAGGCTGGGTTGACTGAGTGGCCCTCAGTAAAGGTTTGCTTAACTTAATAGAAGAGGTGGAACTTGCTGGATGGGTAGGATTTTGAATATGCTAAGAGAAGGATGGCATGCCAAATGGAGAAAACAACTTGATGTAGACCCAAAAGTGAGAACAGGCAGGGTTTGTTTGTAGAAAGTTGTCCTTTTAGTCTCTCTGCTCCACGATGCCTGGCTCATTTGCTAACAGTGGGCATTTAATAGTCTGCCACTTGTCTGGTATCCTTGTCCAAGTTTGCTGCCACACCCTATTCAGTCTCTTCCCTGCTTTTTCTGGGCAATGCTAATGATGGGAGGTGACAGGACAGCATATTCTTTCTGTTCCCACCCAAGTCACTTGCAAGACAGTAAACTGAGGCTGAGATGTCTAGTTCCAAATCTTGCTGCATCATGAATGATTAGCTTGGCTGCTCTCTCTGGGATTGAGTGATTAAATTTCCCAATGGGACTATAATAACTCCATTAATCCTGAATTCCAGATGTCAGTTCCAAAATAAAAACTCCTAGAATCTATGTACCTCTATCATTACAATCTTTCCGTATTCCCAGGGAAGCTTTCAAAAGAAACAGATGAATAACTACTTTACCAAGAGAGGTTCAGGTGAAGGGAAAAATGGACACAGAGGAAAAGAGAAGACACTCCAGGAAATGCACCAAAACATTTCTGCTGCTGTGAACGGGAAAGAGAATGGAAAGTTTAGTGCTTAGAGCTCAGAGATCATCTAGTGCAACACTGCCCCCTCCTCCCCTGGCAGATGAGTAAGAGCTGTATCCAAGATCACGCAGCAGTCCGCAGCTGATCCAGGACAAGAATCCAGTTTTCCTGATTCCCGGTCCAGTGCTCTATCATATTTTAGAGCTCTATTTAGTAATTCTAAAGTCACAAGAATCATCTGCAAAGAAGGTGGATGCAGTTAATTTCCCAAATAGCAACATCCCTCGGTGAAACATGTTAAGTGCCAGAACAGGGAAGAGCAGCACAAGGCTGAGCCAAGCCATTACATTTACACGGGTTAAGTGAGACTTGTTTCTGACGGCTTTATGGGCTCTGCAGCTTCATTGCCTCTTTGCTTTGCGCCAAGTCAATCACATTGTGTTAGGGGTGAGGGTGGGGGTCAGTGAGAGGAGTGTATAAAGAAGACCTTCCTGCTGGCAGAGGCGCATGGCCAGACTATTAATGGGCAAGCAAAAGGAGGGAGGTAATTGCAGATGCATATGACGGCAGCAGAAAGCTCTGGACCAGCCAGCATCGCCTCCCACCCAGCACTTGCCAGTTCACAGCAGCTGGTCAGAAAGCTCATGGCCATGCAAACAGGACAGGATGCAAGAGTGGAATCTTTACACCAGCCTCTGTGCCCTGCCCAGGTTTCTGACTCAGAGATGAATGGGCTGGGCTAGTTCATCGGCACAGTGAACGTGAACCCAGGTGATATCCTGGCAGTGACTTTCCTAAGGATTGAAATCACTTCCTGTTTGGGAGCCCCAACCCTGAGCTGTACTCCCTCACAGCTCAGGCTTCCACAGAGGATCACAGACAGTTCCTGGGCCAATCAAAGAAATGTGAGGAAAAGCCAGCCTATGGGTGACTGAAAGAGCCTCGGACGAAGTCTGAAATGTGACACCTCTGTGGGTATCAAATCAGGGAATAAATGAATTCAGCATTCAAACCACATTCTTATATTCACACAATCACTTTCACAAAATCGGGGCTTCAAATCCTTACTATAAAAAAGCATTACATTGTCATTACAGGAAATACTTATAATTCTGGTTTAAGTGAGTTATGGCAGAGTTAGAAATAATTCAATTCGTACAGATAAAGTGTTATCCTTTAAACATCAACATTATTAAACAGTATTTTTTAAAAATTTATTATATATATATGTGGGGTACAACAACGCTGATTTTCAATAATTGTGTAGAATGTGTAGTGGTTAAATCAGTATAGTTAGCTTATTCATCATTATAATATGCAATCATTCTTTGTGTCCGTTGACCAATTCCTCATTAGCCCCCTTGCTCTCTGTCCCTTTTCCACCTCTAGTTTTTTAAAAGTTCAGTGTATTACTGTGATTGTTGTTTCTTTCTCTCTGTCTCTATTTATTGTTCATTTGTTTATTTACGGATTCATCTCCCAGTTATGAGTGAGAACATGCGGTATTTCTCTTTTTGTACCTGGGTTGTTCACTTAGGATAATTTTCTCCAGGTGCATCCATGTTGTTGCAAATGGTAGAATTTCATTCTTTTTTATGGCTGAGTAGTATTCCACTGTGTATATATACCACAATTTCCTTATCCAGTCATCCATCGATGGACATTTAGGTTGGTTCCATTGCCTAGCTATTGTAAATAGAGCTGCAATAAACATGGGAGTGCAGGTATGCCTTTGACCTGATGTTTTCAAATCCTCTGGAAATATCCCCAAGAGTGGGATTGCTGGATCATATAGAAGTTCCATCTGTAGTTGTTTAAAGAACCTCCATACTGTTCTCCATAATGGCTGTGCTAATTTATAGTCCCACCAACACTGCAGTCGACATCCTCACCAGCATTTGTTATTCTCTGTCTTTTTTATAATAGCCAGTCTGATTGGGGTGAGGTGATATCTCAGAGTGGTTTTGATTTGCATTTCCTTGATGATTAGTGATGTTGAGCATTTTTTCATATACCTGTTGGCCATTTGTATGTCTTCCTTTGAGAAATGTCTATTCAGCTCCTTTGCCCATTTTTTAATTGCATTATTTGTTTTTTTGCTGTAAAGTTGTCTGAGCTCTTTGTATATTCTGGATATTTATCCCTTGTCAGATGCATTTTTTGCAAATATTTTCTCCCATTCCATAGGATGTCTTTTCACTCTATTGTTTCCTTTGCTGTGCAGAAGCTTTTTAGTTTGATATAATCCCATTTGTTTATTTTTTCTTTTGTTGCCTGTGCTTTTGGGGTGTTACTCATAAAGTCATTGCCCAGTCCTAAATCCTGGAGCATTTCCCCTACATTTTTTGATGGCATGGGAAATATACACGTCTATATTACATGCTTCCCAGATTTCTGAACCCACTCAAACCCTTTTCCAGGTAACTCAGGGTAATCACAATCACGTCTTTAATTATGTTGTGCTATCTTGTTTTTCTGTCTCTTCCCAGGATATCAGGCCTTCAGCGGGCACTTCCCCTGCCAGTTTATCCAAGCTTCTTCCTTCCATTCCCCACTGCTATCTCTCTTCCTGTTGCTTCTCAACTATACAATGAGGAAACAAGGTTACAAAACTCTTTAGAGCAATGTTATAAACAAGGCACTAGAAAAGGCCTGGAGAATAAAGTTTGTGGCTTCAGTGCTATCCTCTGGATGTTTGAGGGAGTTTGCAACTGTTCCTTCCTTCCAGGTTTGGGGCAAGTATTCAGAGAGCAGAGGGTCTCAGAAGCCTGGCCTGGGGATAACTACTGTGCTTCTGAGTATCTGCCTGACATCAGGTCTTGCCTCAAGCCCCGTTGTCACCACCCAACTCTGTGGCTCAGACAGCTCCGAATGACAGAAAATTGGGAAGAACAATTAAGAATAACCATGAGGCCAGAGTCTTCTTTCAGAAAATGAAGTACAGACAAAGCAGGAGCAGCACTGGCTTGGGGAATGTAATCTAACCTCTGACGGAGGAGCATCTCTACACTGCTCCCAGGGGAACTTTAAGCACTTAGGATATTAAAAAGGAGATTTCTCGTGCTTAGGCAGATCCTGAGGGAAACCTGATGACATCAAAAACGCACTAATCAGAAGTAAGCTAAATAAGGTGAATTTTGAAGCTTCATGATTGTAGCAATACTTGAGATCTTTAAGGACTTCCTTTAAAACTTTGCGGGGAAAGCAACACATACAATTTATAATGTCATAGCAATAACTATCATGTGTTCCATATTTTTATGATTTAGAAACCACTTTCATAGTCAGTGCCCATTTCGCTGTAGAGAAGACCATTCTCCCTCCCATGCTCAGACATCACTTGCTACTTTAAGAAGCAACACTTGAAATCTTCTGTATTTACACTGTCTATAACATTCTTGTCAGCTAAATACCCACTATGTCCACATCCTCTATAGGCCAGAATTACTACAGTATTCTGCTGGGAGAGCTGGGCCAGACCCCAAAGGCCCAGCTATGCACAGGATATAAAAGGAGATTGCCTAGATGCTGGGGTCCCTGCCTTCTAGGGGCCTCTAACTACAGTTCTGCCTCTGCCAGACCTATTCACCCCCACATAATGCACAGTAGTGTCCTTCAGCCTGTCCCAGTGTCATTTTTAGTCCAGGAAGGAAGTAATAATTCAGAATTCACACTCATCATTTCATTATTTTGATCTGGACATCAAAGAACCAGCAGGATGATGATGATGAAAAAGTTATTTATCATCTCTGAATCTCAATTTGTGCACTCTTAAAATAGGAAAACTTGCCCCCATCTAGTTTCCAGATATTTGGAGATGATAAACGAAGTACTACAATGGAGTCTTTTAGTTTTTAAGGTGAATTACTTGGAACTGCTTTAAAGGATCACATCAGTCTGAGAGATTCTAACTTGCTCAAAGTTAGATATCTTTGGTCACTTAAAAGGTTTACTAGAAATCACACACAATAACTCAAATCAAAGATATGGAAAAGATGAAAAAGCATAGAATTTGATGTAGGGGAGGGGAAGGAAATTTAACCAGGAAAGTGGCAATCAACAGCAGGGATATGAAATAGAAAGAGGAAGATATGAAAATGTGAAATTGAAGAATCAAAATTTTATTACTGGGCAAGAAAGGGAAAATAGAAACGGTAACTGTCAAGTGATGTTTTCCCAACTAGAATTAAAGATTACATAAGGAAAATTTTTAAAAGCGATTCAATCTGGAAGAACTGAGAACCAATTAAGAACATATTATAAAAGACATGATACTTATACGTGTGAAATAGATTTAAATGGCAAACTCCAACCAAAGTGAATGCTGCATCTGAGTCTTAAAAATCTTTTACCATAACAAGTTTGGCAGTGATTCTATAAGGGGATATGATTTATATTCAAGAACTGACTATTGGGGTGGGTCTCATCTAGATTCAAGATAACAACACCCACATGGAGTATAGCAATGAAGCCAAAAGGAGGAAAGTGAAAATTAATCATCATGGCCCGATTTCAGATACAGCCCTTCTTCACCCCTACCTCCTGACATTTCTGCCCCTCCCATACTTCTAAGCCAACCAGACATCCACAGAGTGGGTAACTTACATCTGGTTTAAGGGCTACCCTTCAGAGAGGTATTTACGCCAGAGGCAAGGAAGGTGAGCTGCAATTCTGGCAGATATGCACTCCCTGAGTTGATCTACACTGACTCTAGTCACTCCTTTCCTACGGAAGACACTAAAGGTAATATGAGAAAATTATGTTCTTAGTTTGATCATTTCTGAAATTCAAAGGGAAAACAATGAAAGCAGCAAACTGTTGCAAAGGCTGAGAAAACAAAGTCACCACATACCACAGGAGTGTGTGTATGTGTGTGTGTGTGCACACACATATACACTAGTATCCTCTAGTGGTTATGGTTCAATTAAACACTCTGAATCAGGTCAGGAGCAGCCAACCACTTTTTGTTTATTTGTTTTGTTTTAGTTTCCTTAACAGCTTTATTTTTTAAATTTATTATTACATATTGATTTTTACAAATTGTGATATTTCTTTATGCCCTTTGCCTGAACTATCACTTCTCAAACATCCTCCCTTCCTCCGCCCCATCTCTAGTACCCTTAGGTTTGTTCTCTCCATCTGAAAGGAAGGAATGAAGGAAAAAAAGAAAGAAAAGGCCAACCACTTTTTACCTCTCAGGTTCCCTCTGGGATTTCTTCTAGTAAGAAATCTAGAAAAGGCTCCACTGGTCATCCTCCTCCTGGAGGATCATATTAACTTTCTCTCAGTGATACTCAAGGAAATTCTGCTCACTTAACCTTGTCAAAGGGTTTACTGCAAATTAATTTACAGTGAAACAACCCTGAGGCATTAGGCCCTGTTTTAGGGTATCACAGGGCTTCTATCACAGTGTCAGAATGCAGTCTGATCTGAGGTTAGGAATCTGTTTTAGTCTGTCTTGTGGTGCTATAACAGAAATACCTGAGACTGGGTAATTTATAAAGAAGAGAGGTTTATTTGGCTTACGATTCTGGGACAGCTGCATCTGGCACGGGCCTCAGGCTGCTTCTACTCATGGTGGAAAGTGGCAGGCAGCTGGCGGGTACAAGCAGATCACATGGCGAGAGGAAGCAAGAGAGAGAGAGAAGGGGCCAGGGTCTTTTTTTTGCAACGAGCTCTCGCGGGAACTAATATAGTGAGAACTCACTCATTAATCCCCCCACCTAGGGAGAGCATTAATCCATTCATGAGGGATCTGCCCCCATAACTCAATCAGTTTCCAACACTGCCACATTGGAGATCAAATTTCCACATGAGTTTTAGAGGGGACAACACATCCAAACTCCATCAGGCCCCTACAGAAATAGGCAGGCCTGCCCCAACCTTGTGAGATAAACCTCATTAAGAACAACTATCACACTTTCTTATTAAGCATTCCGATAGCTCTAGTCAGACCTGACACAAGAGTACGAAGGTGTTTGACCTGGGGACAATTCTTATGTTCTTATGAGTGTGACTCTTGAGACAGAAGCAGGAGAATGTGTGTTTCGTGGTGAGTAAAGAGGGAGGAAAAGGAAAAAGACTGTGACTGATGAACAGGTAAGTACTACCTGGTTCTGTCTCCTCTCCTTAGGTGAAACAAGCAATGTCCGTTAGACTGAAAAGGTGGTCTGGTGTTCACAGGCCAGTCTCTTACACAATTAAAAAATCATCATCACCCATACATTCCATGAGTAGGGTAGGAAGTTAATGATCAGACAGCACCACAGAACGTCTTTTTTCCAACTGTCTTTTTCTTTGCCATCGTGTCTTTGGAGGTCATGTGTTCCAGATGGCATTGCTACAAGATGGAAGAGGGTCAACCAGTCTGCATCAAACATTATGTGAGCAATAAATAGACTTTTGCTGTTTATTTGTTACTGCACCAGAGTCTAGCCCATTCTGACTCACACAGGAACCAAAGCAGTGGTCCATCTAGGATGCCAGATATTTCAGCATAAGAAATTAGGCTAGTCACACACACAATGTATAGTTCCTTATAGAGAAGCAAACTCTACCAGCATGATCAGATTTCACGCTTCCCAAGACTCTCTTTAACAAAACATTATCTCTGAGGGAGGATGGTTCATCCTAAAAATGTAACTTCAAGTTACATCTTTCCCAAGGACACAGGTCTTCCAAATATCATAAAGCATCCAAAACACAGTGACTAGCTCAAGAAATCTCTTCCTAGGCACACATCACCACCTCCTGACACTTCATATTTTACCGACAGCACTGCACACAAAGGCTGGCTTACAGCCTCGATACACAGAATTTCCTCATACATTTAGATTCCTATAAAAACCAAAGAAAAGAAAAGAAAAAAAGAGAGACACAGGTAAGTTTCTCTCTATCAAAACCATCTCAACATCTTGAGGGGCCTGGCTCAACAGACTTTTGAAGTTTAGAATAGGAAGAAAAAGAACGTCCCTCATTCACTATCTCCAAAACATCTAATGTTAGCCTCAGGATCACTCTCAGCGAGTCAGCAAGTCCAGCATAAGACAGGAGGCAAAATGCTTTAAACCTTCAAACAAAAAGGAATGGCTATGGCTTAGTACTCTTCATAAAGGAGGGAAGACTTCTTGGCTATTTTTCACTATAACCAGTTGAAAGCCTTAACTTTCAGAGCATCTACTTACTGAGATGACAGGGACCCCACATAGGACTGCTTACTGCAAATGACCAAACCATGTCTTTAAAAATATCTCTTTCAAATGCAGGTCACATTACCAGTGAAAGTTTGAGAACTTATATACACAGAGAAATATTTTTCTTGGGATAGGGACTTGATGGATATGTTAATAAATTCAACTCCTAAAGAAACCAGTAAGAAGGTCTGGTGGTTAGGGGCCATACAAAAGCCATGGCCTGGGCCCTGTATACAAATTTGCCCCTTACTCCACAGCTGGAATTGGTTCTGTTGGGACGGGACAGTCAGAAAAGTCCTTATATCTCTGACCCAGAAAGCCTCTTTTGAGCATTGCCCAATGCTCCTGTTACACAACATGCAAAATAAATAATCAACCTTAAAAGTCAGGCAGCCAAAACTCTACTGAAATAATAAGCCCTTTTACAAGCTGCTTATCATCTGCCAAAATCAGCTCCAGAAGAACACCAGGAACTCTAAATTCTATTGTTCTCATTAACTACTTGGGGGAACTAGACAAGTTTCAATGACTTTATTCGTTTTCTGAGAGACAGAAGATATAAATGTTTTTATCTACTCAAACCATGTCCTTCATCTCAATAATTTAAAGGTGGCTCCAGTCCCACGATCTCTGAGAGGCCTCTATTAAAAGTGTGAGCTAGAAAGGGGCCCTGGCTTTTTCTTAGAAAACAACCCACTCTCTACTACCCTCCTGCCTGATTGTTGCTGTGAGGAAGGGAAGAATCTAAATACTAACTTTTCCAGAAAATTCACTGAGGGAGGGAAAGGGAAGGACACAAGCATCTGAAAGTAGTCGTCTGCCTGTGAGGACCCACTTGCTTAACTACAAAAGGAAAAAGGAGCTTTGCCTGAGGAAACTATTCAAGGCCATATTTGGTGCACTTGGGAAGGCCTGATGGTGCATCATTGGCCCAGAACAGCTTCTCTAGGTTTCCAAATACAGGATGGGGCCTCTTAAGTGGTCTGGCTAAGGAAATCTGATAAGATAAATCTGTTGAGGTTCATCAGAAATGGGATTCATATGATATTAATATCCCAGGACTGTCAATCCACAGATGAAAAGCTCAGGATTTCCCTCCTTTAAAAAACCTTCCTTCCCTGCCTTTTCCCCTGACTGTTCTCTCCTGTAAAATTAGTCCCATCCTCTGCTAGGCTCTATACATACTGATTTGTTCACACTTGTTTCCTTCACTAGCTTATGAGTTTTCTGAGAGCAGGGACCAACTCTTATTCACCTCTACATCACTATTGTCTAGCACAGTCTCTGCAACATCCTAGGTGTTCACTGAATCATTTAATTATCAATTAAATAAACAATACTTCTAGTTAACATGTGTTCAGTAACTCTGTGTTTAATTTCCTATATTTTTTCTCATTTTCAGGTGGGGAAGCTAAGGCACTAAGAAGTTAAATATCATGCCTAATCTCATCCAGGTAACAAGTGGCAAAGCAATGACGCAAACTAGGTGATCAGGTTCTAGAACCTTCATTTTTAACCACTATACAGAATGGTACAAAGGAATGAATGAGTGATCTTATAAAAGGGCTATATGCATATGAAACCTTAAACATGAACTTAAATTGGTTTGATTTAGAAACCTGGTTGATTCACATATAAATTGATTAAGTAGCTAATACTCTGTGCCAAGCCCATTGCTAAGTATTAGAGGACAAAGATAAAAATATGGTCTTATTTCTCAAGAAGAGAGACAAATAATAAAAGCTTATTGAGCTTACTATATGCTGGACACTGTTCTAAGTACTTCACATATGTTAATTGTTTCTAATCTTTATAAAACCCCTATTACAAAATCCCATTAATATTATTATTATTAAACCAAGATGAGACAGATGAGAAACAGAGACAAGGGGAGGTTAAGCAATTTGCAAGAGCCACCATTTGAAGGCAAGCAGCCTAGGTCCAGAGCCCATGCTCTTATCCACTCCAATCCATGCCTGTTCAGTTTACAGCCACACACAACTCCAACACAATGTGATACATGCTAGGAGAGAAAAAGAGAAAAAATGCTATAGAAATGCAGAGAAGAGACTGGCCAGTTAGGTCAGTTGGTTAGAGTGCAGCCTTATAACAGCAAGGTCACAGGTTTGGATCCCCATACCAGCCAGCCAACAACAAAAAAAAAAAATGCAGAGAAGAAATTATTAATTTCACCTGAGAGAGGGCTCAAAGAAGGCTCTGGGGAACAGGCGACACATGGGCTGGGACTTGAAGACAAGAGAATAGGAAAGAAATTCGAATAAAAACACTACACGGAGACCAGTAAAACTTGTGTGTGTTTTCAAAGCAGTGATACTAAAGCTATGAAGCAAGCCCAGCACCACACTGTCTTCTGCTGCTGCGGCCACTTCTCATCAAGGACAGGGAAACAATCAGTGGAACCGTGGCCTGAATTTTTATGTCGGTTTTCCCACTCAGTTCAACTCTACCTGGAGTTTATTCATCCTCACAGATTCCATAAGAATTTCTTCTCCTCTCCCTTTTGTGAAATAGATAATGTTTCTGGAAGGGGACCCACAGGCTCACTTAGCATACTGAGGCCGGACACTTCAAAGTTGGCAAAGGAGGCTATGTGGGCAAGGGGGACAGCTGTACCTCACAACCCCAATTTTTTCCACACATGAAGATACTCTCTCTTTTGCTAATTGCAGAGGTTCTGAGTTCAGTTTTCTTAAAGGGTATCAGTGGGTTTCCTTAGAGTTTATTATATTCGAACCTGATGGTGACATCCCCTCCTGCAACATCCAGATTCCCTGAGGATTACTAGGTACTACCCCAAGGAACACATGTGAATAAGGAAAAATGAACTTCAAGTTTTCAGTGAGTATTCCTGGAGCAAACGTGTGATTATTTCTCCCACTCTAAATACCTTCTCTTGACCCCACACCATTCAAGTTACTGCCTCATTTCTCCATTCCTCCTTACAACAAATCTCTTCAAAAGATTGGTCTATACTTCCCGTCTACAATTTTTCTCCTCCCTTTCTTTCTTGAGCCACTTTAATCAAGCTTTTGTCTGCTGAAACAGCTTCTCCAAGGCCACTAGTGATCTCTATGTTGCTAAATTCTATCGAGAATTCTCAGCCCTCATCTTGCTTGGCCAACCAGAAGTACTTTTTGCAGTTGATCATTCCCTCTTCGTTAAAGCACCTTCTTCACTTGGCTTCCAGGATACCATCCTCTTCTGGCTTTCCTTCTACCTTCTAGTCACTCCTTAGTCTCCTTTGCTTATTCCTTCTTATCTTCCTAAACTCTAAATGTTGGAGTGTCCCCAGGCTTGGTCTTTGGTCCCCTTCTCTTTTCTAACTACTCTCACTCCCTTGGTGATTTTATCCATATCATACTTTAAATACTATCCAGATGCCTATGACTCAAAAATTTTTATTTCCAGCCTGGGCCACTCCTCTGAATGGCAGGCTCATATATCCTATAGCTTGTTCAACATCTCCACTTAGATGTCTAGTTAACATATCCAAAACTGAACTCCTGATATCCTCCCAACCCTGTTCATCCCATGGTCTTCTTCATTGCTGTTAGTGGCAACTCCATTCTTCCAACTGCTCAGGTCAAAAACTTTGGCATCATCTTGGACAGAGATGCTGTATTACACAACTCCATGGGGCACCAGTCACATTTTCATCAATGCTATTGATGTTGTGCAACACGGTGGCCCTGCTTTCCTTGATTTCTCTTACATCCCACATCTGATCTGTTAGCAAATCCGGTTGGCTCAACCTTCAAAATTATACCCCAAAGCAAACACCTTCTTCCCAATTCCACTGTTCCTACCCTGACCCAAGCTTGTCCCCTTATAATTTACTTTCCACAAAACAACCAGAGCAAGCCTTTTAAAATATAAGTCACCTCACATCACTCCTCTACTCAAAATTCCCCACTGCTTCCCATCTCACTCTGAGTAAAAGTCAAAATTATTACAATGGCCTACAAGACCCTGCATTATTTTTTTCTCTCTTGCATTTATCCCTACCTAATAGACAATGTATTTTATTTATGTATCTCACTTATTATCTATTGCCCATATATGAAATATAAGCTCCATGAGGTCAGAGACTTGGCCTGTTCCATGCACAGATGAAGCCTCACCATCTACAATAATATCTGACACAAAGTAGACACTCAATATATATTTGTAGATGGAGTGAATGAAATACATTGGAAAGGAAGAAATCTTGATACATGGGCCAGAATCATACCAAAACACAATATGGCAAGTGAAATAGCATTTGAGTAGCCAGCCAATACTGGGACCAAGTCAAGTCCCAGGAAATTCAGTTTCTACTTCCCACTATTTGTTTTTCCATTGTTCTGACATTTTATCTGACGGAAGTCTCCTTTCTTTCTCCTCCTAAAGGAAAAGAAATTGGTCTGTACTGTATATAGTAAGGAGCGCCCCCTGGTGGAAGCAACTCCAGAAAGCAATGGAACAGAAAACAAAGTCACACAGAAGATCACTGAGGACTAAGGAAGTAACTCCAACATTTCACAGGAAAAGTCCTTAGCAGAAACCAAGGGAACTAAAGATTAGGTTTGAAGTACATGGGGAAAGTTATCAACTTATTTTACTGTTGAACCTCTTTTGCACCTAATGATGGGAAAAAAATAATACATTTAAAGTTGAACAACATGTGTACCTACCCTCAAGGCATTTTAAATCTGGTAGAGAATATGTTATGAATACAAATAAGTACAAAGCAGTAAGTATGACTGCGAATTAATGAATGTGGGCCAAATAAGAGAAATAAACTAAGAGCTATGACTTACCCAGGAAAGAGAGGTATTACTTTTGGCTGAGGAACTCCAGGAAGACATCTTGGAAGGGGTGGTCCTTGAGCTGAGCCTTGAAAGACAGACAAAATTTTAATAAGAGAGTATTCCAGCTAAAGACCTAAACATAGGGAGGAGCACATCATGTGGAAACCCAATCTGACCAGTGGGGCTTTGTAAAGGTCTCAATTTGGGTGACAAGACAGAACTCAAGCCCCTCCTTGAAAAGAGCAGAGGAATTAGCAAGAAAAAGGTCTTTGGCAGAGGTAAACACAGAAGGGAACCAAAGAAAGCCCCCTTTTCTTTATTTCCCTTGGATAAGAGGAATACTATGGGGAAAAAATATAAAGAAAATACAAATTACAAGATAAACAGTCCAGCTTACATAATAGAGGATTCTGAATCCACAATATCTATTGAAAACACTTACAGGCATGCAGGGTCTATTCTGTTTTATATTTTATCTGAAGGTAATGCCCAGAGAACCTCCTTTCCAAATGAGGTTGCTCTCCCTTCCATTCCCTCCTGTGCAATGTCCTTCCCAAGGAGATGTCAAAACGCATCCTGAACCCATCCACCCCTCTTCATTTCCACTACAATCATCGCTACCCTGATCTAGTGCAACAGCCTCCTGCCTGGTCTCCAGACTTACACGCTGGCCTCTCTACAAGCTACACTGCACATGGCAGTCAAATCAGCAGGGATATTTTGGGAGGAGGTAAATAACTCACGTTTTATTTTCAACTTTTCATTTTGAAGTAATTACAGACTTACCAAAAAAAGTTGCAAAAACAGTACAAAGAATATATCCTTCACCCAGATTCTCCAAATGTTAACATCTTACATAACCACAGTACAGTATAGTAAGTCAAGAAATTAACATTCAAGCAATATTATAATCTAATCTATAGACCACATTCAATCTTCTCCAATTGCTCCACCAATATCCTTTTTCTAGTCCAAGATCACACATGTCTCCTTAGGCACTTTTAATCTGGAACAGTTCCTCGGTATTTTTTTTTTCTTTAATTGCCATGACATTTAAAAAACTGACCAGTTTCAATTTTGGGTTTGTCTGATGATTCATCATGACTAAATTCAGATTATGTGTTCTGGCAAGAATACTACAGACGTGATGGTATGTCCTTTTCAGTGCATCATATATCAAGAGGCACATGATGTCAGTTTGTTCCATTACTAGTGATGTTAACTTTGATCACTTGGTTAAGGTGGTGTTTGCCAGGTTTCCCCAGAGTAAAGTTACTATTTTGCCCTTTGTAGCTTATAAGCATTTTGCAGGGAGAAACTCTGAAACTATAAAAATATCCTGTTTCTCGTCACATTTTTGACCATTAATTTTAGCATCTGTAGCCTGAAACAGTTATTACTGTGGCAACTGCCAAATAATGTTTCTATGTCCATTATTCTTTCTATATTAATTAATTGGAATTCTACCATAAACAAGTGTTTTTCCTTCTTCCTCATCTATTTATTTACTCATTTCTTTATATTAGTATGGACTTATGAATTCTTATTTTGTGATAACCCATTATTATCATTATTTATTCTGTTGCTCAAATTGTCCCAGATTTCACCATTGGGAACCTTTGCAAGTTGACTCCTGTGTCCTTTTGGCATGTCCCCATTATTCCATGAGCACTTTCTTACTTTCTAGCAGAAAAAGACATTCCAAGATCGTCTTTTACTCTCCCTGCCCCAGACTTGGAATCAGCCATTTCTCCATGGAGCCCCAGATCCTTTAACTTGGAGAATGATATTTTTAAACCAAGATCTGAATGCTAGGTGTGCTCATTGGTATTGGGGTATCCTTGCTTCTGGGCCTTCTCAGCAGAGAGAGCTAGGAAATATATATATATAGTATACATAAACATCTATATGTTTCAATATCTATGTGTGAGTATGGCAGGGAGTGGGGAGTTTCGGTGTGCATATGTGTTCATGCACATATAAAACAGTGTGTTCATACTGATACCTCTGATCACAAGGTTCATTCTAGTCTCTGTCTTTTCTTATTTGTAACTCCTCTGATGGAGTAAAATATGCCTCTTGTTATTCACAATATATTTACTTATTGGCTTGATACTAGAAAATACATAGATTCAGAATTGCCAACCCATACCCCTGCAGAAAACAAACCTACTTATTACAGTACAGTATTTTTGCAGTCATTTTTTGTCTTTAGCATGCGAACAGTGGTTCTAAAGTGTGCTCCATGGACAAACAGCATTAGCATCACTTGGGAACTTGTTAGAAATGCAAATTCTTTGGCCCCATCCCAGATCTGCTGAATCAGAAATTCTGGGGCTGGGACTGGCAATCTGAATCCTAACAAGCCCTCCAGGTGACTCTGATGCATACTGAAGTTTGAGAACCACTGTCTTAGAGTATATGAGTATAGTCAAAATATTGTTTTCCAGAGTTACTTAGTATATTAGTCAGCTAGGGATGCCATAACAAAATAACACAAATGGTGACTTAAACAACAGAAATTTATTTCTCACAGTTCTGTAGGCTAGAAGTCCAAGATCAAGGTGTCAGCAGGGTCGGTTTCTGGTGAGGCCTTTCTCCTTGGTTTGCAGATGGTCGACTTCTCGCTGTGTCCTCACATGGCCTTTTATCTATGCAAGCACATTCCTGGTGTTTCTTCCTCTTCTTATAAGGACACCAACCCTACTGGATTAGGACACTACCCTTATGACCTCATTTTAGCTTAATTACCTCCTTAAAGGCCCTATCTTCAAATATAGTCACATAGGGGGTTAGGGCTTCAACCTACGAATTGAGGGGAGGGTGGTAGCAATTCAGTCCATAACACCTAGGTTAGTTATTTATTTTCTCCCACTCCTTCACTATGGTTGTTATTCTTTTGTAATACAGTTAGGTTCCTTTGTTTCTGTTTGTATTCCATTCTGGGTCCCCTTTCATCTCTATTAACTTTTTTAGTAGGTGAAACATTAACATGGTTCTAAAAATCTTAACTATATACATGATTCTAAAAATCAGAAATATATACAAAAGGTATATATGATATTACAGTTCTGATGTTCAAAGGTCTGAAGTGGGTCTCACGTAGCTAAAGTCAAGGCATCAGCAGGGCTGCATTCCCTCTGGAGGCTCTAGAGGAGAATTTAGACCCTCTAATTTCCTTGTCTTTTTCCTGTCTCTAGGGGCTACTTACATCCCTGACTTATGGCCCCTTCTTTCATCTTCTAGACGTCAGCACAGCATCCTCAAATCTCTTTCTGACTACTAACCCTGCTTCCATCATACTATCTCCTTTCTTTGACTCTGGCCTTTCCACCTCCCTCTTATAAGGACCCCTGTAATTCCACTGCCCCCACCTGGAAAATCCAGGATAATCCTCCGATCTCAAGATCCTTAACTTAATCACATCTACAAAGTGCTTTTTGTCATATAAGGTAACATATTCACAGGTTCCAGCGGATGAGGATGTGGACAACCTTGGGGGCTATTTTTCTGTCTACCACACAGATTTTTTTAATTAAAAAATTTTTAATTTTTTAAAAACACAGAGTGCCAGATCATGTCCCTCTCTTTAAAATTGTTAAATGGCTTCCTTCTACTATTAGAATAAGTTCAACTACTTTACCCTGCTAGTCTCCCTTGCCTTCTTCCATTCCTTAAACACGCCAAATTCTTTCTGGCTTCAGGGCCTTTGCACTTACAGACTGGAAAACTGAGGTTTGGAGAATCAGCATGGCCAAGGATATACAGCTAGTAAGCTACTATATGCTAGGCATTATGCTAGGCTCTCAGCGGACATACCAAAGAACATGTGGCCCTTGCCCTCTCTAGTGGAGAGACAGAGAATGAATCCAAGACTACCAGGCAGCATGTTAAGTATTACAATAGAGGTCTGCTAAGGGTGCATTGGGAGCAATGGCACAGTCAGTGAAATCAGGATAAGGAGTCAGAGAAGGCTTCTGGGAGGAGGTGGCACTAAATTTGAAGCATGAGTAGATCTAATGGAACAATAGGGCTCACAGGGAAGCATTTACCTTGATGGATTTTCTCTGATTTTTCATGACCTGGTCTTCAGCTTTGCAGGATGAGAAATGCAATCTAGTAATCTGAAGTTGGGAACACTGATACATTCTAATAAAGCTTAGGAGAGAATGAGGTTTATAAATCAGAACATCAATTTGTTAATATGACCGCAAATGGGTATTCTCTCCCTAGGGGCATGCCTACTAAGACAGTTTTCTGGTGAGCCTAGAACAGAGGTCTAGAAACTTTTTCTTTAAAGGGCCAGACAGTAAATATTTTTGGCTTTATGAGTCATATACGGTCTCTGCTGCAATTACTCAACTCTGCCATTGCAGGGCCAAAGCAGTGATAGACAATATGTAAACAAGTATGGTTGTACCCCAATAAAACTTGATTCACAAAAACAGATGGTGGGCCACATTTGATCTACAGGCTGTAGTTTGCCCACCCCTGTCCTAGAATAAGAGGAGCAGTTATGTGATTCAAATGTTTAATCAAAAGCCTGATGCATTCATCGATGCAACAGATAGACCTACCTCCAGAACAGATTGGGCGTGTTCTCCGGCAGGGTCCCTTCTTTCCTCAACAGTGCTTAGATGGACACTGCCAACGTTTGCCTCTCTGATCCTTCTTTTTAACTGCTGGCCACCCTACAAAATCCCACCCCATTTGAAAGCCTTGGGTTTAAGAAAGCTCTACTTACCAGTAAAATCCCAAGGGAAATGCCAGCAGCAGCAGCATCAGTTTAAATTCTGCAGCTAGAATTTCAGAGAGAGCACCTTGATCCTTTGTTACCTCCAGTGGGGTGGGGGGAGACTCTCCATCCTTACATGTGTTCCCCCAAAAAAGGTGACAGATTTGACAGTCTGAATACTTAAAAGAGGCACTAGCATACAAACTGTGAAAAGAGAGATTATTTTTTAAATTACAAATGACATTTTATTTTTACAAAAGCAGTAAATGTTCATTGTAGAAAGTTAGAAAACAAAAATAAGTAAACAGAAATATTGTATTCCCACCACACAGAAATAACCAGTGTTAACAGCTTAGTATAGATCCTTCTAGATCTAAGTATATAATACATATACTGTATGTATTTTCTACCAAAATGAGATAATACTGTACATAATGTTTTGCAACTGCTGTTTTCAGTTAATAACCTCCCCATCCCATCTTAGTAAGTTTCATCTCATCTAATACCCATCCATATTCAAATTTCCCTAATTTTCCCCAAAATTTCCTATAATGTAGTTTGTTCAGTCAGGATCCAATCTCAGACTACGTGTTGCAACTTAAGTCTCTTTTCATTTAGAATAGTACTCTCTCTCAGGACAGAATTTTGTTTCCTGCTGTATCACCCATGCCTTTAACAGTTCTTGGTACATAATAGTAACTCAGTAAATATTTGTATAATTAATTAATTAATCAAAAACTTAGGAGTTGGGGGGGATTCACCCTAGAGTTTACCTCATCAACCCATCAACCTTTATCTTCATTTCATAGATAATGAACATAAAGACCACAGCAGCGAAGTGACTTTCCAAGGTCACACAGCAAGTACGTGGCAATGCTTTCCATTCCTCTTTTTAATCTATTAAACCAAGAGTTGGCAAACTTTTCTGTGAAGGCCAGATAATTAATATTTTGGGATTTATGGACCAAGAAGCAAGACAGAGGATATTATGTATTTATATTATGAGAGAAAACAAATTTCCACAAAATTTTTATTAATGAAATTTAAAATATAATAATTGACTACAAGGTTTTATAACATAGGTCTACTAATGAAAAGAGTGGAGTAGAAGAATAACATTTTGCTTCATTGGGGTTGAAAGTGTTTCCTATCATCGAACTGATTGTAAATGTTCATCTGAAAAAACGTGAACTCTGAGGTCATAGTTTGCTAATCCTTCTACTATACCAGGCTGCTTGTTTGTGATTTTGCTTTTTTTTTTAAAAGTGTGAATGAAAATAACATTCCTTTTCATTGACAGTTGCATTCGGGTGCTGGCTTACTGAAGTTATATGATACTAAAGTACCAACGAGGAAAACAACTCCTCAGCTACTCCTTTAAAATTATATATATATACTGTCTTTCTTTGCTTACTCCAGTACCTAACTGTTGAGCATGTCCGTCTTCTTTCATTCACATTCACAGAAGATAGGCTGCATTGTGACTATGGCTTTCATGATTAACTATGTGTTGATACTTAGTGGGGCTGACCAATTTAAAAATCAGTACAAGCTAGGATGGTGATTGGCCTGTGACAGGGCTGATTTTTTTTCTCTCTCATATAAAAAGTATGCTATTTAAAGATATAGAGGTAAATACCCAAATAGTTAAAAGAATAAAAAGCAGTTGCTTTGGGGGGCAATTGGGAGGAAAGCAAGAGATTATTTTTTTAAAAAAAGCAAACCTTGTAGAACTATTTGGCCTTTTAAAACTATGTTCATGTGTAATTTTGATAAAAATAAATGGAAGAAAACCAGAGGCACATTAAGATCCCTTCTAGAAAAGGCTTCTTTAATACTTTCCTCCATCCCGCACAAACTGGGTTGTGTCCCTCTTCTCTGCTCCCCACAGCATCCCATGCTCAACTCCATCAGAGCACTCTACTGTAATTATCTGTTTCTCTGTCTCTCTGAAGAAACTGAGCTCCTAATACAAAGAGGGACCATGTATTATTCATTTCAGCTCCTAATTTTTGTAACATTAAAACAAGCATTTATTAAAGTGAAGTAGAACTAGCTAAACCAAATACAACCAAAAATCACTCGATCTAGGCAAATTAACACCACAGTGAGATACCAATCAAAAAGGCAGACAAAAAAGTGTTGGTAAGGATGTGGAAAAATAGGAAACTTCATACATTTACCAGTGGGAATAGGAAATGGTGCCGCTGCTTTGGAAAACAGTGTGGAAGTTCCTAAAAAAGGTAAACACACAGTTACTATATGACCCACCAATTCCACTCACAGGTATATAGCCAACAACTCAAATATCCATCAGCTGATAAACGGAAATACAAAAATGTGGTATATCTATACAATAGAATATTATTCAGCCAGAAAAAGTAATGGGGTACTGATAATGCTATAACATGGATGAACCTTGAAAAAACATCACACTAAGTGAAAGAAGCCAGTCACAAAAGGCCACATATTGTAGAGTCCAGTCATATGAAATGTCCAGAAAAAGCAACTATAAGAAGACAGAAGGCAGATAAGTGGTTGCTTAGGGTTAGAGGTAAGAGAGGAGATAACTGAAAATAAGCTTAAGGGAATTTTAGCAGAGGGACAGAAATGTTCTAAAACTGGATTGTGGTGATGGTGGCATAACTCCATAAATTTACGAAAAATAATTGTATACTTAAAATGAGTGAATCTGATGGTATATAAAGTGTAAGGCTGAGGGGAAAAATCCCCCTATTACATTATTCAGTTTCTCTCTAAATAAACTTTTTTCCCTAGATAGGACTACTCCTATAAAGAACTGTGGTGAATGAAGTTTTTGAGGCATTTGTGTTGGTTGGGGCTTGGGGTTGTGCTGACAGAAAAATCAAAATCAACATATCTCTCTCTGTGTGAAATTATAAGGTGTTTTGAGCTGTACAGCGTGTATCCAGTTTGATGACCCCAGTGTATAGTCTGGATAGTTCCTTGCCAGTTTAAGTCTGAGTGTGCCTAAGACCCCTATTCCAAGCAGGAAACTAGTCAAGTAACAAATTCACTTCTTGGAACTCTCAAGCCCTGTTCACAACCAGATGAACTATTCTATTACAGCATTTCCGTGAAAATGCTGATTGACTGAATGATTGATTGGGGGAGGAGGGGCAATTTGGTCAGTGCTTATTGGGCAAGTTTACCCTGTCATATCAGCCAAAAGAGAGAAAGTCCAGCCCCTAGGCCCGCTCCCACGGGGTACTCCTGGGGAAAGCACATCTTTCCAAGGCCGGTGGGGAGGCGCGACGGCATGTAATGGCACCTCTCCGAGCTAGGGGAAAGGTTGAGACAAAGTCCCTCCTTCTTTGCACTGCGGGAAGGACAAAAACTGTCGCAATATCAGAGTGAGGTGTCTCCTCCCGGGGCCTCTTGGTGCCCGGGAAACTCACGCGGCTGCGCCGGGACTTCAGTCGCTTTCGCCGCTGCGACCCCACGCTCCAGCCGGCGCAGAGCGAAAGGGGCAGACGGTGGAGTTAGGAAGCAGCCCGAGCCGGCTCCGCAGCAGCCAGGGATCCCCCGGCGGTACCCCACGACCCTGCGCGTGACACCCTAATCACGTGGCCGCCGGGCCTCCCGGGATACGCCATTCTGACGTAGCGCCCCGGTAACCGGAAGCGGACGCCGCGGGCGCGACTGGCACGAGCCGGATGGGCGGTGCGGCGGAAATGGCCGAGGGGAGCCGACTCAGTCCGAACTGCAGTGGGTGGAGGCCTAAGGCTTCCACCCTTTCCTCCCTCCTCCTCAGAGGGAAAAGGATCTCCACGAAGGGAGAGAGAATGGCCAGAGAATTATCTTGTACCTGGATCCCAGGTCCCTTGAGCAAAAACGGAACAAAATAAGGCAGTCTTGTTTAACGGGGTTTTTGCTGATATTCTTGAAAACATGTATTTATAGCCGTGAGCGTGTGAGCTAATTATTACCTCTCTGAACCTAAAATAGGAATACTAATAGTGCCTACTTCACAAGGTGTTTGTGAGGATTAAATAATCCACCTAAAGGGTTTAGCAGACTGGGTTATGCAGGCTGTTTAATTTGTTTCTCAAGGTTTAGCAAACACCTAAGAGTAGGTGTCTTTTTTTCTCAGGAGTCAGGGAAATGAAAGAATTTGGACACCATAAGATAAACACATACCTAAGGTGAATTATTCATACAAATATATGTATATGTGAATTAAAGTCATCTGTGCCCACGCTCAATCTGGAGACTGAGAAACAAAACACACCTTGGTATCTACATAAACATAAAGCTACATAAAGTGGCTTCGCTAGTTCACTGTCTTCATTTGCGTTACTTTTCTAGGACTCCTCTGCACAGGCCAATACTCAGAGTTTCTTCATTACAGGAACTCCAAAGACCCCCCAGTTCTACAATGGAAAATATCAACAGTTTGCACCCTAAAAATCTTTTTATGCCTCTCCTTAAGATCCTCTCCTTGCTGCTTCCACCAATCCTAGACTGTTGATATCATGATCCTACGCAATCCCAATCAAATCTCTGCATTGAAAGACCCACTGCCTTAAACCAAACCTTCATTTCTTAGTAAATTCTGACCATTTCTTTCCTCCCTGAAGCACTGCCAAAGCTTTGTGAGGTGATATTGTCCCTTACTGAGTTAAGCAATAAACTCAGCTTGGTCATATCAACAGGTGCCTTGGTGATATTTGGGGAGCCAGCATTTGACAGTTTTAAAGGCCCCACAGAGATGCAGTGGAGGCCGAGACCACTCCACCACAGCTCAAGACCTTCAACTTGGAAATGGTGTGCTCCTCTCATGCCTCTTGACCCTCTTGTTTGGGGCTCTGTGATCACAGTGGTGGAGTACGTAGGTTTCACATTGGTTGGAGCTCTGATCTCTTTCCTTGAGGTTTTAGTTGCTGGGAATAATAATGGTCCTACAGCCCACATATCACCACTATGAGAAGCTATTCCTGACCCCCCCGGATTACAGGGCCCCCTCCTCTGTGTTTTGACAGTCCCTTGGCTCTTCCCTGCTGTAGCCCTCACCACAAGTGTTTCATTCCTGATGAGCTACTGCACACAATGTCAGGCCTAGTGGGGCAAGGGGTCCCTGCACTGTAATTGTGAGGTTGGCCTATGACGTGGCTGGGGCCTGGGTGATTTTATGTGATGTCTTCCTTTCCACCCCAGCCGCCATGCCCACCAATCTCCAGGTAAGTTTGAGTTCTCTCCATCCATCCCAATCCAGTAGTGTGCTCAAAAGAGTTTTATCATTTTCTTCTCCTGTCATTCAGATTTTATATTAATGGCCCTCATTATTTTATTTTCAAATGTTTCCATCAATTCTCTTGCTTTTTCTCAGAAAACAATCATACTTACTACAATTTATAATCAGTATTTGTCAGCCAGTAACAACGCAGTGTTTATTTCTTGTAGTTGTTTTATTGGTATGTTTTTATATTTGCTCAGGCTTTACCCTCATACTCCTCTTTTTTGCCAAATATTTATTTTTTGCTCTGGAAGTTATTATATTTATCATTAGAAAATGAACAAAAACAATTTTATAAACACGTCATATATAAAACTCTATAGAGAATACAATCCCAGTAATGTAAATTATACACATATCTACACACACAGTGTAGATCTAGAGCTAGGGTCTGGTGCTCACAGAGCACGTTCACAAACTCTTCACATGCAGGTCTATGAGCTAGGTAACTGGCAAAAAAGGTCCTTGGAGCCTTGGTTGAAGAAGGAATAGTCTTTTATTCAGCACACACAACATTATGAGCCAAGCAGTCCACAGAGAAACTCCGAAACTCAACTGCTACTGGCAAAGTCCAAAGAAAAACTGAAACTGAGCGGTTGCCAGCAGAGTAAACATGCTCTATTTGTAGATGTGAGCTCTGCCAGCCAGCTTCTGCTTCACAAACTCAAGAACACACAATAGCAACAAAACTAAAAAGATACATTAGCAGACATGTGCACTAACTCCACCCACACACAACTTGTTTATAAGAAATGTGCTGCTCAACCCCCCAACCAGACCTGAGCTGAGGGATCCTGACTAAATTATCATATTTTCCCCACACACAGAGTTAGAAAAAAGGTTTAAAAGAAATATGTCAAAATGATCAGTGCTTACTTATGATTTATTTTTTCTCTTTCGGTATACTTTTATGAATGTTTGAATATTTACCATGTAAAATATAATACATAGGGGTTTCAAGATGGCGGTGGCTGTGGCGGTTGGCGCGGAGTAGCTGAGGTGGAAAAGGCAGCCACTGAGCCTTAGGCAGACAGGAAACTTGTGGACCTTCCTCTTGCCATCTCTTAAGGGAGGACCGCTGCTGCTGACCGGTCGTGGGGGGTGACCGCCACTTTGCCCTCGGCAGGAGAGGCTGCCTCATTTACAGGCAACAGCTTTGAAGTATGGAGCAGGAAAAGAACTGTTTCTTAGCTGCAAAAGCGAGTCTCTAAACAGGGAACATGGCACCAGGGCTGCTGTGGATGCAGACAGGATCCCAGAGGCCAGGGCCGCGCTGAAGGCAGCCAGCTGCCCTACTCATGATTCGAGGTTTCAGGCCGGCATAAAAGAAGATTCCTGGGAGTGCCCGAGCCGCCCCGAGGGACCGAGCGAGCAGCCCGAGGCGGGAGGAACCGAGAATGGGGAAGGAGACAAACCAGAGGCAGAGAGTGAGCGCCCGACCTGGCACAGCCCTGTGAGTGACCCACAACCCGGCCCTGCTCGGGGGGCTGGTGCCCACCCGACTTCTGCCTGCATCACCAGGCCACTCACCGCCCCGGGGCTGCCTCCATTTTCTCAGGTGGTGGCAGCTCCAGCCCGGCTAAGCCAAGCCGGTCCTCCTCACCTGGCTCGGCTCCTCACTGAGCCTTCCCACTTGCATGCCCCGGCGTGGGGCTTCCCGGGGCCTGCGGGCTGGCCTCCCCTCCCACTCCCTCCGTGGTTCTCTGGCAGGGCTGGTGGCGTGGGGCGTCACTGGCCAGCGTCAGGAGGGCAAGGAAGTATGGGCGGGGCCAACTATCACTCCACCACACCCTGGACTCCGGCCCCCAGTAAACTTCCTGTTACTGGGAGGCAGATACCATCTCTGCGGCCACCAGTTCTGAAAAATGCCTAACCAATTTCTGGTTAGGAATAGTATGGTAGGAAAGTTCCCAAATCCGCTTGAACCTGCCGGAGAGCTGACTGCAGGCGGGCACCGGACTCAGTCCGTGCCGGGGGTATACAAAGGTGAACCGTGTGCTGCAGGCTCCTCCCCCGAGGAGCTCACGCTCTGGTGAGGGAGATTAGACAAGTACACAAATAACCGCAATACCAGGAGGAAGGTGATAAGTCCCGAGAAAGATCTAAACAGTGCTACAAAGGCACCCAGAGTGACCAGTCATCTGTGCCTACCAGAAACCTGGTAGACTTCCTGGGCAAGGCGGTGCCGAGCAGGGTCCTGAAGGCCCAGCAGATAGACGAGGGTTGCAGAAGACACGTCCCAGCCCAGCACAGTGCGCACAGAGCGGGGAGACGTCCGGCCGGGGAGGCGGAGACTCAACAGAAACCACACACCCTGTGGAGTCGCCACTGCATGATCCAACAGCCCGGGTCAGAGCACACGGAACAGGGAGAAGTCCTGCACAGGAAGTGAAAGCTCAGCACAGATCACAAACCCTGTGGTACGTGATCCAGCAGCCCAGCAGAGTCCAAGCTGACCAGAGAGGTGGCTCCCCGGAGAGGCCCAAGACCCGAGGCAACCATACACACAAGGTACTAGAGGCCAACTGAGCAGTCACAGAGGTAGCCATACCAAATTGGCAACCACAGCAACATCTTAGTTAGTCAATAGTCTCAAACCGGTGGACTGTGAAACCCCCTGCCACAATGAATAAACATCAAAAAAAAGATACCAGAAATACAAAAACTCAAGAAAGTACACCACCAAAAGTTAATAAATCTCAAACTCTAGATCCTATAGAACAAGAAGCCCTTGAAATGACTGACAAGGAATTTTGAGTGATAATTCTAAGGAAACTGAATGAGATACAAGAAAACTCAGCTAGACATCATGATGAAATGAGGAAAAGTACACAGGACCTGAAAGCGGAAATGTACAAGGAAATCAATGTCCTGAAAAAAAATGTAGCAGAACTTGCTGAACTGAAGAAGTTATTCAGCGAAATAAAAAACACAACGGAGAGCTTAACCAGCAGGCTTGTCGAAGTTGAAGAGAGAACCTCTGAACTTGAAGATAGGCTGTTTGAAATAACACAAGCAGACAAAAAGAAAGAAAAAAGAATCAAAGACATTGAAGAAAATCTGAGAGAGATATCAGACAACCTTAAGCACTCAAATATCCGAGTCATGGTTATTCCAGAAGGGGAGGAAAACGGAGATTTTATTGAAAACATATTCAAAAAAATAGTGACAGAAAACTTCACAGGTATAGGAAAAATCACAGATCTTCAGATCCAGGAAGCTCAATGATCTCCAAACATATTCAACCCAAAAAGGCCTTCTCCAAGATATGTTATACTCAAATTGACAAAACTCAGAGACAAAGAGAGAATCTCAAAAGCTGCAAGAGAGAAGCGTCATATCACCTATAAGGGAGCCCCAATCAGGCTAACATCAGACTTTTCATCACAAACCCTAAAAGCTAGAAAGGAATAGGAAGATATATTCAAAATACTAAAAGACAATGATTGCCAGCCAAGAATACACTACCCTGCAAGGCTATCCTTCCAAAATGAAGGGCAAATAGTATATTTCTCAGACAAACAAAAACTGCGGGAGTTCACTACCACATGAGAACCTTTACAAGGAATACTCAAGGGAGTACTGGGTTTGGTTCCTGAAAAATAACTACCACTGTCATAAAAATGCAAGAAAAATCAATACCCACTTGTATAATAAGAATGGCATTCATGAAGAGAAAACAAACAAACAAAAATGCTATCTACAACCTAAGGAACCAACAAACACAGAAACCAAACAGTAAATCAGAAAGCAAGGAACAAAAGACACCTAAGACAACCAAACAACCAATTAAATGCTAAGAATAAATCAACACCTTTCAATAACAACTCTTAATGTAAAAGGCTTAAATTCCCCAATCAAAAGACACAGACTGGCTGACTGGATCAAAAAGGAGGACCCAACTATATGCTGCCTACAAGAGACCCACCTCACCCATAAAGATTCACATAGACTAAGAGTGAAAGGATGGAAAAAGATTTACCATGCAAACAGAAAAGAAAAACGAGCTGGAGTAGCTATTCTTGTATCTGACAAAATAGACTTTAAACTAAAAACCATAAAAAGAGACAATGAGGGGCACTACTTAATGATAAAAGGCCTGATCCATCAAGAAGACATAACAATCATAAATATGTACGCACCCAATGTTGGAGCAGCCAGATTTATAAAACAAACTCTATTAGACCTAAAGAAGGAAATAGACACTAATACCATAATAGCAGGGGACCTGAACACCCCACTGTCAATATTAGACAGATCATCTAGGCAAAGAATCAGTAGAGAAACACGAGATCTAAACAATACTCTAGACCAATTGGAATTGGCAGATATCTACAGAACATTCCACCCAACAACCTCAGAATATTCATTCTTCTCAGTAGCACTTGGATCATTCTCCGGGATATATCACATATTAGGTCACAAATCAAGTCTCAATGAATTCAAAAAAATTGGAATTGTCCCATGTATTTTCTCAGACCACAATGGATTAAAACTAGAAATGAATAACAAACGAAACTCTGGAAACTATACAAACACGTGGAAATTAAACAGAATTCTACTTAATGACATATGGGTCCAAGAAGAAATCAAGCAGGAAATCAAAAAATTTATTGAAACTAATGAAAACAATGATATATCATACCAAAACCTGTGGGATAATACAAAAGCAGTATTAAGGGGGAAATTTATTGCATTAAATGCTCACCTCAGAAGAATGGAAAGATGGCAAATGAACAACCTAACACTTCACCTTAAAGAACTAGAAAAAGAAGAACAATCCAAACCTAAAGTTAGCAGACGGAAAGAAATCATTAAGATCAGAGCAGAACTGAATGAAATTGAAACCCAAAAAACAATTCAAAAGATCAATGAGTCAAAAAGTTGGTTTTTTGAAAAGATAAATAAAATTGACAAACCATTAGCATGGCTAACTAAAAAAAGAAGAGAGAAGACTCAAATAACAAAAATTAGAAATGAAAAAGGCGATATTACAACTAATTCATCTGAAATACAAGGAATCATTCGAGACTACTAAAAACAACTATACGCCAACAAATTTGAAAATCTGGAGGAAATGGATAAATTTCTGGACACACATAAGCTCCCAAAACTGAACCATGAAGACGTAGAAAATTTGAACAGACCAATAACAATAAAGGAGATTGAAGCTGTTATCAGAAGGCTCCCAACAAATAAAAGCCCAAGATCAGATGGATTCACAGTAGAATTTTACCAAACATTCAAAGAGGAATTGACACCGATTCTTTACAAACTATTCCAAAAGATTGAAACAGACGCAAATCTCCCAAACTCATTCTATGAAGCAAACATCATCCTGATACCAAAACCAGGTAAACATATAACCAAAAAAGAAAACTACAGGCCGATATCCTTGATGAATATAGTTGCAAAAATCCTCACTAAAATACTATCAAACAGAATACAGCAACACATACGTAAAATTATTCACCACGATCAAGTGGGATTCATCCCAGGGATGCAAGGTTGGTTCAACATACGCAAATCAATAAATGTGATACACCATATTAATAAAGTCAAACACAAGGACCATATGGTCATCTCTATAGATGCTGAAAAAGCATTTGATAAAATTCAGCACTCATTCATGACAAAGACCCTCTATAAGTTAGGTATAGAGGGAAAGTATCTCAACATAATTAAAGCCATATATGACAAACCCACTGCCAATATCAGCCTGAACTAGACAAGGATGCCTACTCTCACCACTCCTATTCAACATAGTGTTGGAAGTACTAGCCAGAGCAATCAGAGAAGAGAAGGAAATAAAGGGCATCCAGATTGGAAAAGATGAAGTCAAACTGTCCCTGTTTGCAGATGACATGATTCTATATATCGAACAGCCTAAAACCTCTACAAAAAAACTCCTGGAATTGATAAATGATATCAGCACAGTAGCAGGATACAAAATCAACACCAAAAATCAGTAGCATTTCTTTTCTCCAATAGTGAACATGCAGAACGAGAAATCAAGAAAGCCTGCCCATTTACAATAGCCACCAAAAAAATAAAATACTTAGGAATTGAGTTAACCAAGGAGGTGAAAAATCTCTATAATGAGAACTACAAACCACTGCTGAGAGAAATCAGAGAGGATACAAGAAGATGGAAAGATATCCCATGCTCTTGGATTGGAAGAATCAACATAGTGAAAATGTCCATACTACCCAAAGTGATCTACAAATTCAATGCAATCCCCATCAAAATTCCAAAGACATTTTTCTCAGAAATGGAAAGAACTATCCAGACATTTATATGGAATAATCAAAGACCACGCATAGGCAAAGCAATTTTGAGCAAAGAAAATAAAGCTGGAGGCATAACACTACCTGACTTTAAGCTATACTACAAAGCTATAATAACCAAAACAGTATGGTACTGGCATAAAAACAGACACACTGATCAATGGAATAGAATAGAGAATCCAGAAATCAACCCACACACTTACTGCCATCTGATCTTTGACAAAGGCACCAAGCCTATTCACTGGGGAAGGGACTGCCTCTTCAGCAAATGGTGCTGGGATAACTGGATATCCATATGCAGGAGAATGAAACTAGATCCATACCTCTCACCGTATACTAAAATCAACTCAAAATGGATTAAGGATTTAAATATACACCCTGAAACAATAAAACTTCTTAAAGAAAACATAGGAGAAACACTTCAGGAAATAGAACTGGACACAGACTTCATGAATACGACCCCAAAAGCACGGGCAACCAAAGGAAAAATAAACAAATGGGATTATATCAAACTAAAAAGCTTCTGCACAGCAAAAGAAACAATTAACAGAGTTAAAAGACAACCAACAGAGTGGGAGAAAATATTTGCAAAATATACATCTGACAAAGGATTAATATCCAGAATATATAAGGAACTCAAACAACTTTACAAGAAAAAAACAAGCAACCCAAGTAAAAAATGGGCAAAAGAGCTAAGTAGGCATTTCTCTAAGGAAGATATCCAAATGGCCAACAGACATATGAAAAAATGCTCAACATCACTCAGCATCCGGGAAATGCAAATCAAAAACCACACTGAGATACCATCTAACCCCAGTTAGGATGGCGAAAATCCAAAAGACTCTGAACGATAAATGCTGGCGAGGTTGCAGAGAAAAAGGAACTCTCATACATTGTTGGTGGGACTGCAACATGGTGCAGCCTCTATGGAAAATGGTATGGAGGTTCCTCAAACAATTGCAGATAGATCTACCATATGACCCAGCTATCCCACTGTTGGGAATATACCCAGAGGAATGGAAATCATCAAGTCGAAGGTATACCTGTTCCCCAATGTTCATCGCAGCACTCTTTACAATAGCCAAGAGTTGGAACCAGCCCAAATGTCCATCATCAGATGAGTGGATACGGAAAATGTGGTATATCTATACAATGGAATACTACTCAGCTATAAAAATGAATGAAATACTGCCATTTGCAACAACATGGATGGACCTTGAGAGAATTATATTAAGTGAAACAAGTCAGGCACAGAAAGAGATATACCACATGTTCTCACTTAGTGGTGGGAGCTAAGAATTAATACATAATTCACACACACACACACACACACACACAAAAAAAAAAAATACCGGGGGGGGGGGTTAAGAAGATATAACAACCACAATTACTTGAAGTTGATACGACAAGCAAACAGAAAGGACATTGTTGGGTGAGGAGGGAGGGAGGTTTTGGTGATGGGGAACAATAATCAGTCACAATGTATATCGACAAAATAAAATTTTTAAAAAAAAAAATAATAATATAATACATAGGTTGGTGACATTCTAAATACTCTACTTTTATAAAAATCTTAAAGTTATTTAATAAATAGGCAGAACTTTCCAGAACACTCAGTGAGAGGTGGAGGAGCAGCAGCTGCCTGAGCTGTGCACAGTTTCACCCTCCTTCCTGCTCATTGGCTGTAGAAAATGGTGAAAGAAACCACTTACTATGATGTTTTGGGGCTCAAACCCAATGCCATCCAGGAGGAATTGAAAAAGGCTTATAGGAAACTGGCCTTGAAGTACCACCGTGATAAGAATCCAAATGAAGGAGAGAAGGTTAAACAGATTTTTCAAGCTTATGAAGTTCCCTCTGATGCAAAGAAATTGAAATTATATGACAAAGGAGGAGAACAGGCAATTAAAGAGGGTGGAGCCGGTGGCAGTTTGGGCTACCCCATGGACATCTTTGATATGTTTTTTGGAGGAGGAGGAAGGATGCAGAGGGAAAGGAGAGGTAAAAATGTTGTACTTCAGCTCTTGGTAACCTTAGGAGACTTTAATAATGGTGCAACAAGAAAACTGGCTCTGCAAAAGAATGTTGTTTGTGACAAATGTGAAGGCTGAGGTGTTCAGAAAGGAGCTGTAGAGTGCTGTCCCAATTGCCAAGGCACTGGAATGCACATAAGAATTCATCAAATAGGTCCTGGAATGGTTCAGCAAATTCAGTCTGTATGCATGGAGTGTCAGAGCCATGGGGAATAGATTAGTCCTAAAGATAGGTGTAAACACTGCAATGGAAGGAAGATAGTTTGAGAGAAGATTCTAGATGTTCTTATTGACAAAGGCATGAAAGATGGCCAGAAGATAACATTCCATGGTGAAGGATACCAAGAACCATGACTGGAGCCAGGAGATATTATCATTGTGTAAGATCAGAAGGACCATGCTGTTTTTACTTGACAAGGAGAAGACCTTTTCATGTGTATGGACATACAGCTTGTTGAAGCATTGTGTGGCTTCCAAAAGCCAATATCCACTCTTGACAACCAAACCATAGTCATCTCCTCTCATCCAGTCAGATTGTCGATCATGGAGATGTCAAGTGTGTGCTAAGTGAAGGCATGCCAATTTATTGGGGCCAGTGAATAACACTCACTGCTGGCATTTTATATGCAGTAGTGAATGAGTGAAGGACTGTAATCACACATAATATGCTCACTACTTGCTATTGTTTTTGTTTTAATACTCAACTATAGTAGTGTTTTAAAAATTAAATGAAGAATAAATGCAAATATAAAAGCTCTGACTTTGCCCTGTATGTATGATGACACATGCATTCCCTTCTGCAGTGCCATCTTTTTTTTGCGAAAAACAAACTGTGTTGACTGGTGCTGGTTACTTTTTTTTTCCTTTTGGACCATAAGTCCCTGAGGTAATGAGTTCCAGGGCTGGGTAACTTAGAAATTAAAGTGAAAAGACCTTTACATGGAGAAGTAATTTGCATGTATAGTATAGAAAGATGTTCCTTAGGTATGTTACAGGCTTACTTTAAACCATTTGAGTTATGCTTCAAAGTAACTGTAATTTAATATTGGTAGCAAATCATGATGAGTAGCTCTAATTGTAAGTTGAAAAGTCATCACATATTCACATGCTTAAATCTAGGGATCTGAATTTAAGCAATTCTTGAAATGTATGAATGTGTCCTTAATATACTGATTACAAAGCAAAAATAAATAAATAAAAGTATTTAATAAATAAAATAGTTTTACAAAACATTCTGGCAGACAGAGAAGGAAAAAGTTTACATGCCTTTTCTTGTGTTTTGGATATCAATGATACTAAACAAATTCTATTTTTAATTATGTCGTCTAGAGCCAAAGTTGGATCTTGGTCCATCCAGGATATTTAAAATCAACCTCCCTCATGTTCCTGTTCTTAAAATCTTTCTCTTACTTACAGCTTTTTAAACAGCTTTACCCTGTGCTTGATGAACAGGAAACTGGTTAAGTATTGATACCTGTCTGCTCTAATAACTGATCTTCCACTGCGATGCAGTTTTTCTCAGAAAAGTCAATAGTATTGCTTGAAATATATGATGGAAAGTTCACAGGCTTTGGAGCCCAATTTACCATCTGCTTACTGGCTATATAACCTTAATCCTGTTCCTACCTCTTGCTGAGACTCATCTCTCTCCTCTAAAACGGGATTAAGAATTCTTACTATGTTAATGACATGTTCAACACATAGCAATTGGAAATCGTATTCATTATTATTATTATTGATTATTCTTTAATAGAAGAAAAATAGCAAAGAGTACCCAAACATCCATATTTTGCAGGGCAGTTATTTTTAATATTTACAAATGCACATGGCTTGATTGGGAATTTGAAACACTTAACCTAAAGTTTGGTGATGGGACACAGATGAAGCTACAAAGAAACCCATCTCTTGCTTTCCTCCATGCTAGGAGTGAATGGTCCAAATAATAAATGACACCCTGGGGGAGTGAGAACCAAGCAATTGATCTAGAATGTCTCCCAGGTTTCTGATCTCATCAACTAGGTGGATGGTGGCCGAGCCATGTGCACTATCCTCTCATTGACTAGCTTCTCTCCAGCAGCACCTGTTCTGGGTGAGCAGCAATAACAAAGGCTGTGATTCACTGAGCATCTACTGTGTGCCAGACACTTCATTCATTCCACCCACAAACATTTACTGAGAACCAGCTATGTTCCAGGAGTGTTCTAGGAGCTGGGGATGCACCAGTGAACTACAAAGACTAAAATGTCTGCCCTTGTTGAGTTTATGTTCTGATGAGGAGAGACAGCAATATACAATATAATGAGTCACTAAATTATGTAGTATAGTAGAAGAGACGAATGAGATGAAAAAATTGAGTGCCGATGGCTAGGTGTACAGTAGTAAGTGGGCTCTTCAGGGTCGGCCTCACTGAGAAGGTGACATTTGAGCAAATACTGGAACACGGTGAGGAATCAAGGCACAAGGCTGTCCGTAGGAATAGTGAGAATGGACAGTGCAGACACGTGAGGTGGGAGTGTGCCTGGAGTATGTGCCAAGACACCTCAACAACACTGTGCTACGCACAGAGGATATAAGCCTAGCAATTACAACAAAAGCCCAGCAATTAAATACTACCTAAGATATAGGGAACGACCTTTAGCGAAGTCAGGGAAAGCTGGCCCAGGGGAGTGCCCGGTGATACGATACTTGAAGTTTGATAAGGGTTTTTTCCAGGTGAAGGGTGGGGTCCAGACTGATGGAGCAGCATGTTGGAGGTCAGAGATAACATGGCCTGGCAAACTAGTGATCTTTTAAAAAATATTTTTTAAATAAATTTATTTATTTATTTTTAATTGATACGTATTGATCGTACATATTTATGGGGTGCAGAGTTATATTTCAATACATGTATACAATATGTGATGATCAAATCAGGGTAATTAGCATATTCCTCGTCGCAAAAGTGTATCGTTTCTTTGTGATGAGAGGAGGGATAGAGGTTGGTTAACAGATGCAAAATTACAGCTAGATAGGAAAAATAAGTTCTAGTGCTGTATGGTAGTGTTAGGCATCTATAATTAACTATAATTTACTGCATATTCTCAAATGACTAGTGGTCTTTTAAGCCCTTTTCTAGAGAGGCCACACCTCATTTTTCCAGTTAGACCCAATGCCCTGAAGACACACCTAGAGTTTTAAATGTGTAGCATTCCATTGCAAGTACGGAGCCTAATATATTCAGCCAAACCTTGCTCATGGTCTTTTAAGTTGCTTCCAGTTTTCCACTATTAATAAAAAAAAAAAGAGCTAGGATAAACATCTTTGTTCATAAAAATTTTTATACTTGTCTAACTCTTTTCTCAGCATCCATTTCAGGAAGTCAAACTGCTGGATCTAGTGATTTTCATATTTCAATCTTTGATGCATTTCCCAGGTGGACTTCCAGCAAGAGTACGTCAATCCTCTTACCAGGAATGTGGGAGACTATTGCCCACATCCTCACCAAGAGTTTATTTTTAGTATCTTACATCAGAAATTGGATATGAAAATAGATATGAGGAGATGATGGTTTCAGGTTCTGGGAAGGAACTTTCTTAAACTGATCATTTTTTCTGTCTTGTTTAATGAGAGAAATGAGACAGAGGCCATGCTACTGTGCAGACTTTCAGTCATGAGTAAGGCAATTAGAAATTTGCACCCAGTATCCCTTTACCTGCCAGAAGAAAGAAGGGAAGGAAGGAAAGAAGAAATAAACAATTGGTACCCAGGAGATGCAGCCAATAGAATGATCAGATATTTGTATCCATTACCTTAGGAACAGCTTTACAGCACACGGTAAAGACTTCTGCATTTCTCAAAGGCAGATATACAGATGGCCAACGGACACATGAAAAAATGCTCAGCATCATGCAGCATCAGGGAAATGCAAATCAAAACCACACTGAGATATCATCTTGCCCCAGTTACATTGGCCAGTATAAAAAAGATAGAGAATAACATGCTGGCGAGGATATGGAAAAAGGGGAATCCTCCTACCCTGTTGGTGGGACTGTGAATTAGTGCAGGCATCATGGAAAACAATATGGAGGTTCCTCAAACAACTACAGATAGAACTGCCATACCATCCAGCAATCCCACTGCTGGGTATATACCCGAAGGAATGGAATTCATCATGTCGAAGGGACACCTCCACTCCCATGTTTATCACAGCTCTATTTACAATAACTGAGAGTTGGAACCAACCTAAATGTCCATCGACAGACGACTGGATAAGGAAAACGTGGTATATATACACAATGGAATACTACTCTGCCATAAGAAGGAATGAAATATTGCCATTCACACCAACATAGATGAACTTAGAGGAAATTATGTTAAGAGAAATAAGTCAGGCACAGAAAGAGAAATGCTGCATGTCCTCACTCATAAGTGGGAGCTTAAAAATAAGAAAGAAACAAACAAACAAACAACGAACAATCACAATAAATCATTGAATTTTCAAAAGGAGAGAATGGAACTGAGGCCACCAGAGGTGGGAAAGGGGTAAGGGTGGTTAGTGACAAATTGGTAAAGGGCCACAAAAAATGTTTACATTGTGTAATGATAAATATAGTAATTATCATGATTTGAGAATCACGTATTACACACAGGTATTGTATTCAATGCTGTACCCCACAGATATGTACAATCAGTTATGTTTCAATTAAAAATAAATTAATTAAAAAAAAAAAGATTCTGACTCTGGGAAGAGGCAGATCTGAAGTTCAATTCCAGCCCCAACCTTTCCTAGCTGTGTGATCTTAGGCAAGTGACTACGACTGTGTGTGCCTCAGTCTGTGCCTCATCTGGAAAGTGGGGATGGTAAACATGATATTTATCTGAGGCAGCAGCAGTTGTGAGAGGCCATACTAAGTTGTCATTTCTGGGCTGAGATGAGCTGCTGCAACTGGGGGCCTATACGTCCTGTCAGGATGAAGCTTCGAGACCCAGCCCCACTCACCCTGCTGCCTTTTATCCTGCCCCTGATACCCCTGGATTGTAAAGGACTACTCAGATCTCAATCCTACCTCCTTCCCACCATGCACACAAGGAGCCTCTGTCATTGAGATCAGCTCCCCCCCACCCCCTCGCTCTCATCTGTTGCTAATGGGAGTGGTTTGGGTGGAGGAAGACTTGGCTGGTCTCGAACTAACTGAAAGGATAGGGGTGCCTCTGGTATGTGGGGGAAAGAAAAATCCTCCGGGGACACACAAACTATGTGTGGAGTGTGGGGAGTGAGCTAGCATCGTTCCTATCCAAGGAATCTGCCTCAGTATCCAGTGAGTGTTCCCTTTATCATGTCATCAACACCACTGGTAAACTCTCAGGCATTTTTGAATCCACTCTAGTCTTGGGCCAGGCTCAGTGTAGCTCCCGGAGCCAGACTGTCACATCCTCGGATCAACACTAAAGAAGCACTGTCTGCATGGCACAAACAGCATTAAAATGTTCCTGTCCTTCCTTGTGTAGCAGAGTGACGCATTCTAGCAGAGGCCTAGTAGCGGCTATTTCTTGAGAGCCTACAATGGATGAGCCCCGTGCTAATCACTCCTACATGGGGCACACCTGGGAAAGGCAGGTCTTATCCTGCATTTACAAACCTCAGTTTCCTTGTATGTCATATGCAGATAATGATACATACATGATAGGGTGCCCTAAACACATGAGAGGTAAGACATTGAGAAGTATGGGCTTTGGAGTCAGTCACCCCGGAGTCTGACCTCTGGCTCCACCACTAACTAGCTGCATGAACCTAGGCGAGTTTCTTAACTTTTCTGCCTGTTTCATCATCTGAAATATGTGAAAACAGTGATACTTATGGGGTTGATGTGAGGATTGCAAAAGCTAAGATACAGGGTGCCTGGCACATAATAAGCTCTTTAAAAAATAACGGTTGTACTGATTTTTATTTTTATTATTATTCTGGAAGGATCAGGAAGAGGAAGAAGATTCAGCAAAGGAGACTGAGAAGTGGGCACCAAAAAGGGCAGGGAGGGGGAAGCCGTGAGAGACGGGTGTCATGGAAACCGAGGGAAAGGATGCCTGGGAGGCGGGAGATGATGCAAGAGGGCATCAGAGGCCAGTTTCTTCTGACAAAAGAGTGATTTTTATCTCTTAGCAACTAATGAGAATGACGGCAGAAAGGAAGAAAATAAGCCCGTAGCTTTGAACAAAGGCTGCCCGACATTAAATTCTCTAAAAGCTTGCTTTTGGCTAACCATTAGTCTGATCTGAATGCCAAGGTACCCAATTAAGGAGAATACATATTTCTTGAATAAATGAAAAGCCAACATCACACAAAATGAAATAAAAAAAGAAACATCAGATTACATCAGGCTGGTGATATAAAAATTTAGATAATTTCTAATTTACACAACAAAGAAGAGGATGAGGGAGGAATGAAAAAGGGGATGAATCACAGAACAGGTTCTTGAGGCAGTAGTCTACACTGAAGGTCCAAGCTAACTCCAGCAGAAAGGAGAGTGGTGGTATGGACAGAATTTACTCATTTTTCTCTTCATCTTTCTATTCTACATGGTACCAGAAAGAAATGATGGCAGCATAACCTGGGTCTTTGGGCAAATGTTTCAACAGGTGTTTATAGAGTAAAATTGAGAAAAGGTAAGAAGTGGAACAATATTCTACTCTGGACTGCATGAGGAGGGTAGATACCTCTCAAGGGTAGAATGGGGGGTGCTGGGAGCCTCTGTGGCTTTGGAGGCCTAAGCAGAGCTGCCTCTTTCCTGGGAGGTGCAGGAGGGGTCTCCTTTAGCTCTGAAGAGATTGAGGTGGCTGCCAGGGGCCCAGAGGTGCCCCGGAGGGATTCAAGAAGTGGTTTTCTTGAGTCTTTGCTCCTGATCCAGTTCTTGGCTAAAGGGTCAGAGGCAGAGGAGCCCTCCCAGTCTCCTTCTGACCATGAGGGCTCAGGAGGTTGAGGCTTATGGCAAACATGGAATGCCAGGGGGAGAGGAGGGGGGTGACAGGCAGAGCATGGGGGACTGAACCTCCACCCCATCCACCAAGAGATGAGTGTGGTCCCAGAGGGTCGGTGGTGGGATTGTATTAAGGTCAGATTGCGGGGTCATGAATGGAGCAGGAATGAGAAGACAGGGAGGAGCTGGGGGCTATTTCCGGAAAGAGAAACACATCAAGACAGGTTGTGGCTGTGGCAGCCCAGGGAAGGCTTCTTGTAGTGCCTGGCTACTACCCCTCCCTCGGGACCTCAGCCTGTACCCACTTTGTCCCTACTGAACGGCCATCAACTGCTAGCATAATTAGGACCCTAATACCCCTCCCTAAGATCCTCAACCTGTACCATTCCTGGTATAAAGTAACCCAGAGTTCTGTATGAAACCCTGGAGTTTGCTATTCCTACCAGGCTTCCTGTCCCTGTCAATCTAGATGTGACCCCCCCTGTTCATAGCACCCTCACCCTCTCCCCTTTCCCATACAGCTCTACCCCTGTCACACCGGCTCCTGCTGCTGCACACTCTGTCCTCTCCGCTCTGCGGAGCCCCTATTTCCTGCATGACAAACTCCTCCAGGGCCTCGGGTCTGCACAGTCATTTCACTCTCTACCCCCTGTCTTAAATGCAATTATCCCCACCCCCAACCCTAGCCTTGTTCTGCTCACAAAAATAGGGACTTATGCACCTACAAGAAATATCGGGTCCCTCAGTGATGGAGAGCACACATGTCCTCTTTCTTCACCCTCCAGTAAGAGACCAGATGGGACAGGGCAGGTTCCCGAGGGGCCGGTCCCCATGTTCCTTTACATGCTCTGGCAACTAAATTGCTTAGCATCTCTCCCCATAAAGTGGAACGGGATTAGCTGGGAGTCCTTGGGCGGCCTGTGTCCTCTAGCATGTAGCTTCAGAGTGCATAGGGTGAGGCTTGGGTGCTATCGGGAGCTGAGCCTGCTGGGGCCGAGCCCCATGAGTAGCTGCTCTCTCTTTTCCTGAATTGGGGAGGGGCAAAGGGTGGTGTCAGCTCACAGGAGAGACTCCTTGTTGTGACCAGGACGTTATCCAGAAGCAGCAGTAGCACTCCAAGGAATCCGTGCAGAGGAGGAGGAACAGCCCCTCCCAAAGTGAACATAATGGAACCCTTGCAATCCCCACAATGGGCTATTACTTCAGCACCAGACTCTCCTACCATAGACTCCTCTGGGTACATTAGAGAGGAAAACATTGGGGTATTGTCAACTAGGAGGTGCCATAATTTGACTCTATGAGCTAGTGGACTAGTCCGTTGTGGTAAAAGGGCTCTGTCCCTTTACCTTTGGGAAATATTTCAGTCCATTTCTTCTTCCCTGTTCTTCATCTGCAAAATGAGGTTGATAAAAACCCCACCTCAGAGTATGACCCCCCCCTTATAGCTTTTTATTATATTTTTCTTATTTCTTTTTCCTAAAATAATACCACATAGACATTAAAATAGATGCTGATATATATTTATTGACATGGAAAGAAGCCCACAACATATATTGTTTGGTGAAAAAATACAGAGTATAGAACAGCACTTATATTTGATCACTTTTAACTATACATATATCTAGCTGGGTACATAGGTATAGGGAAATATCTAGGAGGACATCATCAAAAGGTTAACAATGGTTATATAAGGGTGGAGAGTTTGGAGTAATTTGTACTCTACTTTTGGTACTTTTCTTTACTGTTTGAAGATTTAACAATGAATTATACCACATTCACAAAGAGAATAAAGCCATCAAGGAAATAGGCACACACAGAAAATAGACTCTTAGGCAGCAGGGACAGGAAGCAAGGACAGAGGTCAGGCCATCTCCCTCCATTGTGCAGGTATCCAAGACCCTTTCTTCTCCACCCCAAAAGAAAGCTGCTTTGTGGATTAATTCATGCAATGAGCAGCCCCCTTCCCCCAGCTTTCCCAGCACTGGACTCTGAATACAGGTAAGCGTTCATTTAAGGCTGGGGGCTAGCATCTTACTGTAGCTCAGAGGGGTCTTCATCAGGGCCCTCTCTTAACCCCTCCCCCTCTGTATGTGTCAGCTCCTGCAGGGTGATGATCAGATTCTCAAAAACCTGGGCTGCGTTGCTCTCATTGTCACAGGTTTCTTTTGAGTGGCCCTCCTCACCACAATATGAACAGCGAACTGTGTATTTTCGCTTCCTGGCTCTACGCGTATCCCCAGGACCATCATTCTTATGCCCAGAACCACCACTGGTGGAAGGAAACTGGACCCCAGAATTGTTGGGGGAATCAATGACCAGCACTTGATCCAGAGATCTGCCCATGCCTCTGAAGGAAGGAGCACCTGAGGATGAAAGTGGAGGGTCCTGAGACTCCACCAGGATCACATCCTCATCTGAGTCATCAAGGGTATCATCTATCTCTATCACATTGCAGTCAGCACTGCTGATCCCTATCGGTGGGGAGCCCTGAAATGCCACAGGGCTGGCTGCTCTCTCCACCATTGACTCAGATCTTTTTGGCCGCTTCCGCTTAATAAAAGTGTCATCCCAATCCTCTTCCTCCCTTATCATCCTGATTAACTCCAGGAAACCAGGAAGACGCTCCTGCTCATTTGCATACATCCTGAGAAGATCCTTAAGCCTGAAGCGCAGGTCCCTACTCAAGTCAGCGCCTAACAGGAGCTGGTGCAGGCGAGTCTGGTTTGCATCTTTCTCAGGGATGATGCCTGCCTGAATAGCATTCTGGAGCTGCACCTCTAAACGGATCACATAAAGGGAGGCTTTCTCCCCTTGCGCCTGCAGGGTGTTAAAAAATTTACCATGGGCAGTCACACTGCTTTCAGACTCCCCAAACACCAATTTCATGGCCCGCAGGAAGTCTGCCACACTTAGGTTGGGGTTAGCCGCCTGGAGCAGACGCATAACCTCCCGGGCAGGGCCCCTAAGGGTTTTCATCAAGCGCGTGAGCTTTTCCTCCTCAGACATATTCCAATCTGGCAGGACCCCGTTGACTTGGATCAGCCAGTTTTCAAAGGTTTCCTCCCCCTGGGCTGGTACCACCCTCCCGGAGAACAACTTCATGTTTCTCTCTGCCATGTTGGCCATTAAAGGACCAAGACTTCTCCCCAGAGACCTCAGCATGGAATGGGCCCAAGGTGGCAAGGGCGCATTCTGCCGCCGGCTGTTACCCACACGTGCAAGGATGCTAGCCATGACTGACAACGAAAAAGTATCCGGATATAACAGGAGGCTTAGGCTTTTTAGAAAAGCCTAATCTGCAGGCTGCCAGGGAGCTCTTCCTCTCTCCTATGTCAGTAGGAGCTGTAAAAAAGGGAAAAGGGGGCGGGGGCACGGTTAATAAGGGAGCAGGCTGGGCTGCGGCTGCATTCTCTCCCCACCTGAACACCCTGCAGTACACTTTACATCTGCCCACTGCCCTGAAAATATCCTGTAAGAGACTGTGTCCGCATGCTAGCACAGCTTTTGTAGCCACATCCATTCCCTCCAGCTAGTCCTTCAAGAGGGATGGCAACTGTTGCTTCTAATTCTAGGTGTAATAGTGCGTGGAGCCGATATTGCGCTCTCAAAATACAGCACGATGGTCAGAGATTTATGGGAATAAAATGAGATCTCATTAACCTCAGGGTCTCAGGCCTCAACCACACCCCCTTCAAAGTCCCCCCCCCCCGAGCCCCGTTATTTCTCAGATTCTTCCACGAGCTCGGAAATAAGAGCGCACCTTTATTTTATTTCCAGACTCTGCAGCGGGTGCCCTCCGTGAGAAAGCTCGCTTCTGGGATACAGTCAACCTCCGTCTGCAGGGGGTCGCAGATCCGGCTCCTCAGGGCCTCAAGACTGCGCCACAGTCGAGGAGGGCAGGGAAGAAAAGGATCTGGAGCGGCCTCACCTGTCATCCTGGTGCACCGTCTCCCCCCCACCCACCCAACCCCGCCTCCGCTGTCGCCAGGCAGAAAATTCCCTTTCCCACCTTCTGAGTACAAGCCCAAGTGTCCCCCCACCCCCGTCCCACCCCCCATTACATTTTCCCGGGAAACCGTCGGCCTACCAGCTCTGCAATCAGCTGCGCAGAATTCAAGTTCGGATTCGGCTTTGGTGGCCTGCCACGGAGAAAGGGAACAGGAGTTGAACACACTCACCCACATATTCCTCCCCAGGAAGAGATGAGGAGATGCAAAGGGGGTTCAGCTTGCGAGATCCCCCCTCTCCTCGCCGAACCCCTCCCCGGCCCCCATCCAGGCAAATCCTACCCAGTCGGCAGCATCCAGGTGAGCCCCGCTGCCTTCCTCAGGGCAGCCCGGCCACAGCAGTGCTCCTTCCGCTGTCTCACGGCGACGGATTCTCCAAGCCGGGAACCGCCCAGTACCGGCGGGGCTTCCCCTCCCTCTCCGCCGGGCCATCGCGCCCCCTTTTTTTTTTTACCTGTGCTCCGCTGATGGGCCGCGGATGCTCCGGCGTTGACAGCTGTGGATTCCGTTTTCCGATCTCCGCGATCCTGCAGGGAAAAAGGACGGGCGCCTCCTCGGCCGCTAAGCGACCGGGGCTGCCCGACCGAGCAGCTTCGCACGGCGGCCCAGCGAGGGGTAGCCTAGGCGAGGCAGCGCGGTTCCCAAGGCAGCCCCGGCTGCTTTTATCCTCTGCCCGCAGAGACGAAAGCGCGTGAGGAGGCGGCCAATGCGGCCAATCAGCGCGGCGCGGGGGCGGGCTCCGGGCGCAGCCTCGGCCCGAGGCGAACGGACGCAGGAGGTGGACAGGGCGTCACAGGCCCGGTGCGGGGGCATCAAGTACAGCTTTTAGTTGGAATGACTGAGCTGGTTTGCGTTTTACCCGAGAATTTGTTTTTGTTTGTTTGTAATTTTCTACTGGTTATGAATATTCATGAGAAACAAAGCTGATTGTCATCCCTCCTGACTGAGATGTGATGGCCAGATCCATATTGACAGCATACCCATTACCACAAATTGTGATTATACCCCGTGTCCCGCACCCAATTATCCCCGACCTCCCTCCCCATCCCCTTTCCCCACTCCACTTTGTATCCCTAGGTCTGCTCTCTCCCTCTGCAAGTCCAACGCACTACTGTGGTCTTTCTTTCCTTCCTTCTTTCTCTCTTAGCTCCCACATATGAGTGAGTACATGTGGTATTTACCCCTCTGTGCTTTGCTTATTTCAGTCAACATAAGTATCTCCAAGTTCATCCATGTTGTTGCAAATGGGAGAATTTCATTATTTTTTATGGCAGAGTAATATCCCATGCTGTATATATACCACAGCTTCCTTATCCAATCATCCATCAATGGACATTTAGGTTGGTTCCCTGTCTTGGCTATTGTAAACAGAGCTGCGATGAACATGGGAGTGCAGGTATCCCTTTGACATGATGATTTCCATTCCTTTCGGTATATACCCAGAAGAGGGATTGCTATCTGTAGCTGTTTGAGAAACCTCCGTACCGTTTTCCATGTGGTTGTACTAATTTACAGTCCACCAACAGTGTAGGAGTGTTCACTTCTCTCCACATCCTCGACAGCATTTGTTATTTTCTGTCTTTTGGATTATAGCCAGTCTAACTGGGGTGAGGTGATATCTCAGTATGGTTTTAATTTGCATTTCCCTGATGAGTAGTGATGGTGAACATTTTTTCATGTACCTGTTGGCCATTTGTATGTCTTCCTTTACAAAATGTCTATTCATCTCCTTTACCCATTTTTAAATTGGGTTGTTTGGTTTTTTACTGTGTAATTGCTTGAGTTCCTTCTATATTATGGATATTAATCCCTTGTCGGATGCAGAGTTAGCAAAAATTTTCTCCCACTGTGTAGGTTGTCATTTCACTCTGTTGTTTCCTTTGCTGTGCGGAAGCTTTTTAGTTTGATATAGTCCCATTTGTTTATTTTTTCTTTTGTTGCCTGTGCTTTTGGGCTCATGACACCTTCCCTCCCTCCACCCTTCCATTCTCCCTCTCCCTTGGCTCATCCCCACATCTTGAGGCATTAAACCCAAGGGAGGACCAAAATCAAGTCATCAGTAAAAGTTCCTCACCTTTGTATAGGGGGAAGAGAGGGGGGAAAGAGCACTAGCCCTTTCTGTGGGCAAGTAGAGTTCCAAAGACATCATTTTTTTTTCTTTTTATTGTGAAGGAGGCGGTGATATGTCTATTTAACAGAGAGACTTGGAACACCAAGGCTCTTAACCAATACTCACTCAAGTATTAGTGCGGGGCTGGCTGCATCACAATCATTGGAGACGCTTGTTAGAAATGCAGATTCCAGGGACCCATCTCTGGGGGATTCTGATTTACTAGGACTAGGGGCTGGGTTGTGGTTTTGTATTTTGTTTAACCAGCGCTGCAGTTGATTCTTAGGTATAAAGAGGTTTGCAAATAAGTAAATGGGCCAGTCTCCAGTTTAACTGTGCACAGCATATCTGTGGTGAAATACAACTCCAGAGCAGATGTTCCTCCCTGGGGTCCATGATCTTCCTGAAATTGTATGTAAAGAATTCGGACCCTGTCTGTAGTGGATTGAATTATGTCCCCGCCAAAGCTCACTGAAACCTGAGTTGTGTGCCCTGAGTTTCATATATTAGAAGCTTAATCCCCACTGTAACTGTTGAGGGTGGCAAATCCTATTATGGTAATTGAAAGGTGGTGCCTTGAAGAGGTGATTGGATTGTAGGACCCACACTGTACTGAATGGGTTAAAAATGGTGGTCATGGGCGTGGTTTGGAGGGCTTTAAAAAAGGGAAGCACAAAGAGTCTGTCTCTCTATTGTTCTCTCTGCTTCCACCATCTTGCAATTTGAGACACCTGGGTCACTGTCACCACCAGCAAGGCTGTCACCAGCTGTGTTCCCTGGACTTGGGACTTCCTAGCTCCAAAACTGTAAGCAATAAATTTTGTTTTCTTTATACAATACCCAGTTCCATGTATTTTGCTACAAGCAACAGAAATGGACTAATACACTGTTGGAGGCTAAATAATGGCCACCCAAATATGTCAAGTCCTAATACCTCAAACCTGTAAATGTTACTTTATAAAGTAAAAGGGTTATGCAGATGTGATTAAATTAAGGATCTTGACTTGGGGAGATTATTTTAAGGTGTGCCTAAAATCTGATCACAAGTGTCCTTATAAGAGACAGGCAGAGGGAAGGTTGGTATACATAGAAGAGGAGAGAAGGTGATGTGAAGACAGAGGCAGAAATTGGAGTGATTTGGCCACAAGCCAAGGAACCCCAGCAGCCACCAGAAATTGGAAGAGGCAAGGAACAGAGCAGGGTCCTGCCAACACCTTGAAATCAGCCCAGAGGAACTGATATTAAACTTCTGGCTTCTGGAACTGTGAGAAAATTAATTTCTTTTGTTTTAAGCCACCAAGTTTTGGGTAATTTGTTATGGCAGTGTTTTAGTCCATTCAAGCTGCTATAACAAAATACTATAGACTGGGTGGTTTATAAACAACAGAAATTTATTTCTTACATTTCTGGAGGCTGGAAAGTCCAAGATCAAGGTGCTGGCAGATTTGGTGTCTGGTGAGGGCCTGTTTCCTGGCTCATAGATGGTGCCTTCTCTCTGTGTCCTCACATGGTAGAAGGGACAAACTAGTTCTCTGGGGTCTCTTTTATAAGGACACTGTATTATTCTGTTTCTGTTGCTTATAACAAAATATTTGGAACTAGGTAATTTATTTAAAACATGAAATTTATTGCTTACAGTTCCTGAGGCTGGAAAGTCCAAAGTCTGGGGAACACATCTGGTGAGAGCCTTGGTGGTGGCGACAGTGATGGCAGAGTATCACACTGCAAAAATGGTGGAGCAGAGAGAGCAGAGAGAGCTCCTGGTGTGCTTTTCTTTTAAAGTCCTCAGAACCATGCCCCTGGCCACCATTGTTAATCCATTCACTACTGCATGGTCCTACAATCTAATCACCGCTTCAAGGCCCCACCTTTCAATTGCCATAATAGGATTTCTCACCTTCACCAGTAACAGTGGGGATTAAGTTTTGGGGGAACATTCAACCAAAGGCACTCTCTGTGCATGTGTGCCCCTGGTGTCTCTCAGTGTCTCCAGATTTCCTCTTATAAGGACAACAGTCACATTGGATTAGGGTCCACCCTTAGGGCTTTACTTTTTAACTATATCACCTCTTCAAAGGCCCTACGTCCAGCTAAAGTCACATTCTGAGGTACTGGGAGTTAAGACTTCAACATATGAATGTTGGGCGGGGTAAGGGGGACACAATTCAGCCCATAACAGTCCATTTTCCCTTACTTCTGGTTCTGGGAAAGTATGTCATATTTCCCTTATGTAAAGTATGGCTAGGAGGCTCCTGTGGGGCTTTGGGGGCCCTAGGGTGGTGGTGGCATGCACTGCAGAAGTGGATTGCCCAAGTGCAAAGGAGCTGCTATTGCTTGTTCTTGACTCCTGATGCCCTTTGACTGCTGTTGAGTTGGTAGTTCACCTGCTCCTTTCTGCTTTCTTATTTTCAACCCCAATACCTAGAATTCCTTGGAGTACACACTCCGAATTTGGAGATAAAGCACCTTTATCTCAGGAACATGGCCCTTCTTTTGTGGATGGAATAGTGGGATGGTGGTGGTGGAGGGTGGAGGGTGTTGGAGGTACACAGAAGGCAGGTTGCTCACCCTGCACAATCAGAGGTGATGCTGGCAGTAGCTTATGGGTTTTCTTCAGACTCTTGCTTTTGCTCATCAGTATTATGACATCTGACCCTGGCCTCTAACTTTAAAATCAGTATCTTGTTCTGCATTTAAATTGGCTTCATCACCAAATCAGGTGATCTGCAGTTGGATCTGGTGGTATCAGAAAAGACAAAGACTAGATCTCAGAGCTCTCACAAAAAATGTTGATTATGTAAAGGTGCCTGGTTGGGTCACCAGAACAAAGTGAGGGTCTCAATGTAGGGCTGGGAGGAGCATTTCCTGAACTGGCTCCAGCTGAATACAGAGCAAACCTTATTTCTGGCTTCATGTTGTGGGAGGAGGGTTAGGCGTAAAGGGGGCTTCCAATTTCAAAGATTCTGGCTCTGATGTCTCTGAGTATTTTATTTTCCAATTGCAAAAAATAAACCTTAAAATCCTGAAAGTTAAGAGCTAAAACTTTCAGTTGAAATAATTAATAACAACTACCTTTGGATGTCTTTCTCCTGTGTGCTAGGAATTTTCCATGGGTTATTTCATTTAAGTTTCTCAGCAACTGCATAGAGATAGGCATTGTTATTCCACCAGAGAAGCTGAGGACACAGAGGCTCTTTCACAGTAGGGCTTTGAGTCATCAGATGAAAGCCTGGATGGGGAAGCTAAATGGAGACCCTGCCTATATTAATCTCACACCATAAAGGCAGAGTCATGTTCACAAAAATCTGCAAGAGAGGGTGATGCTTTTAAAGATATTTTAGACAAACAAAAACAGAGTTTTTCACCAGCAGACCTCACTAATGGAAATTCTAAAGGATGTGCTTCAGGAGGAAAATGACCTTAGAAGAACTAAACACAGGAAGTATGGAGAGCAAGGAAGTGGTAGTAAGTAGGCAATGTAATGAACATTGATGGAAGAAGGAATCATAAAAACATCTATTCTGGTTTTTAAAAAACAAACTTAAAGTACCATACAATCAAAAAAGATGTCAGGAGGGGTGTAAATGGAATTTAACTTTTCTAAGGGCCTTGTGTCATATCAGAAATGATTTAGGTATTTATTAAATTTACACTTTGATAAGGTAATTACATATATAGTTAGTAATTAATAGGATGGAACTATCAAAATAATAGCAATGGGGTGTCATTTCCAAACTGGTAGAGAGCTTTAAACCCAAATTTATCAATAGCTTTATTAAATATTTATGATAAATGCTCAAGTAAAAAAAAAAACAAATATTGTCAAATGTAATTAATAAATACAAACTACATGCTGTTTAAAAGAGACAAATCTAAAGCATAAGGATACAGATAGGTTGACAGTAAAATGATGGAGAAAGATAAATCATGCAAATAATATATAATGAACAGAAAACATGTATTCATATTCATATTAGACACAAACCACTTGAAAGCAAAAAGCATCAATAGAGATACAGAAATTATTTTATAATGATAATTATAATTCACCAGGAAGTTTAACAAATTTGAGTATGCACTTATAACAAAGCCACAAAATATATGAAGGAAAAATTAACTTACTAAAGGAGAAATAGGCAAATATACAATCAGAGTGGGAGGTTTTGCCATCTCTCTCTCAGTAGTTGATCAAGGAGACAAAAAATGTTTCTAAGGGATATAGAATTTTTGACAATATGATCAAGAACTTGATTTAAGAGCCAATGTATAAGACACTGCAGTCAACAACTCCAGAATACACATACAGAACATTTACAAAATTTGACCATATACTAGGCCAGGAAGCAAGTGTCAACACATCTCAAAGTACTGAAATCTAACCACAGTGCAAATAAGTTACAAATCAGTAACAAAAAGGATAACTGGAAAATCTGGGTATGTTTGGAAACTAAGACACACACTCGAAAATAACTGATGGGTCTAAGAAGAATGATAGTGAAATTAAAAAACATTTTTAGCTAAACAATAATAAAAATAATTCATATCAAAACTTGTAGGATACAGCTAAAGCAATGCTTAGAAGGAGAAAGTATCTATTAGCAATAGTGAAAGGCCAAAAGTTAATGAGATAAATGTCCATCTCAAGATGTAAGAAAGCAAACAAGATAAGCCTAACAAAATTAGAAAAAAAATATGATAAAGATAGGAACAGGAAGTCATTAGAAGAAAGCATGAAAATAAGTAAAAAATGTATTTTCTTGCCACCTCTATTCAAAATTGTAGCAGGGGTTCTAGCCAGGGAGATTAGGCAAGAACAGGAAATAAACGGCATAAAGATTGGAAAGGAAGAGGTAAAACTATCTCTATTTGTAGATGACATAATTTTGTATATAGACAATCCAAAAGAGATCACTAAAAACTACTAGAACTAATAAATGAGTTCAGCAAGATTGTAAGATACAAGATCGATACATAAAAATCAATTGTGCTTCCATGTGCTAGCAATGAACAATCCAAAAATGAAATTAAGAAAACAATTCCATTTATAATAGCATCAAAAAATAAAATACATATGAGGAAATTTAACAAAGGAAGTGCAAGGCTTCTACATTGAAAGCCACAAAACACTGTTGAAAGAAATTAAACATATAAATAAATGGAAAGATTTTTCATGTTCATGGATTGAAAGAATTAATTTTGCTAAAATGGTGATCTATAGATTGAACTACAAATTTTGTGTAATTCCAAGTGTGTAATTTCAGTTGGCTTCTTTGTAGAAATTGACAATCTGATCCTAAAATTCATATGGAAATCCAGAGGACCCAGAATAGTCAAAACAATCTTGAAAAAGAACAAAGTTGGAGGACTCACACTTCCCAATTTAAAAACTTACTACAAAGCTACAGTAATCAAGACTGTGTGGTCCTGGCATAAGAAAATATATATATATCAGTGGAATAGAATTGAGAGTCCAGAAATAAACCCATACATTTTTGGTCAATTGATTCTTGACAGGGGTGACAAGACCATTCAATAGGGAAAGAATGGTCTATTCGACAAATGGTGCAGGATCAACTGAATATCCACATACAAAAGAATGAATTTGGACCACTACCTCACATTGTGTACAAAAATTAACTCAAAATGGATCATAGTCATAAATATAAGAGCTAAAATTATAAAACTCTTAGAAGAAATGATAGAATAATCTTTGTGTCCTTGAGTTAGGCAAAGCATTCTTAGATATGACACCAAAGTTTAAGCAACAAAAGAAAACAGAAAATTTGTATTTCATAAAAATTTAAAACTTTTGTGCATCAAAGGATACTGTTAGGAAATCGAAAAGAATCCACAGAATGAGAGAAAATATGTGCAAATCATATATCAGATAAAAGACCTTTATCTAGAATATATAAAATATTTTTATAACTCAATAACAAAAAGACAAACAACCCAATTCAAAAATGGACAAAAAATCTGAACAGACATTTCTCCAGGGAAGATACACAAATGGCCAATAAACACACAAAAAGATGCTTAACATCATTAGCCATCAGGGAAATACCAATTAAAACCACAATGAGGTGCCACTTTATACCTACTAGTATGGCTATAATAAAAGAGACAGTAACGAGTGTTGGCAAGGGTATGGAGAAATTTGAATCCTCAAATATTGCCGATGGGAGTGTAAAATGGTGCAGCTGCTTTGGAAAACAGTCTAGAGTTTCCTCAAAAGGTTAAATATAGAATTACCATATGATCCAGCAATTCCACTCAGCTGAGTACCCAAGAAAAATGAGAACATATGTCCATACAAAAACTTGTACACTACAGAATAGAGAACCCAGAAATCAGCCCATATACCTACAGCCAACTGATCTTCCTCAAAGGCACCGAGAATGTACACACTGGGGAAAAGACTGCCTCTTTGATAAATGGTACTGGGAAAATTGGACATCCATATGTAGAAGAATGAAACTAGACCCATACCTATACCTATACTCGCCATATACCCAAATCAACTCAAAATGGATTAAATAATTAAATTTATGTCCTGAAATATAAACCTCCTAAAAAAAAAACACACAGGGGAGACACTTCAGGAAGTCAGATTGGGTATAGACTTTATGAATATGACCCCCAAAGCATGGGCAACTAAAGGAAAAATAAACAAATGGGATTATATCAAACTAAAAAGCTTCTGCACAGCAAAATAAACAATTAACAGAGCAAAAGGAAAACCAACGGACTGGGAGAAGATATTTGCAAAATATGCATCTGACAAAGGATTAATATCCAGAATATACAAGGAACTCAAACAAGTTAACAGTAAAACAAGTAACCTGATTAAAAAGTGGGCAAAGGAGCTGAATAGACATTTCTCAAAGGAAGATACACAAATGACCAATGGACACATGAAAAAATGCTCAATATCACTCAGCATCCGGGAAATGCAAATCAAAACCAGATTGAGGTATCATCTCATTCCATTTAGACTGGCCATTATCAAAAATACAGAGAATAACATACTGGCAAAGACGCAGAGAAAGCGAAACCCTTCTACATTGTTCGTGGGAATGTAAAATGATGCAGCCATTATGGACAACAGTATGGAGGTTCCTCAAACAACTACAGATAGACCTGCCACATGATCCAGCAATTCCACTGCGGGGTGTATACCCAAAGAATGGAAATCATCAAGTGAAGGGACACCTGTGCTGCCATGTTTATTGTAGCTCTATTTACAATAGACAAGAGTTGGAACCAACTTAAATGCCCATCACTGGATGAGTGGATAAGGAAAATGTGGTATATTTATATAATGGAATACTACTCTGCCATAAAAAATAATGAAATGCTGCCACTTGCAGCAACGTGGATGAACTTACAGAAAATTATGTTAAGTGAAATAAGCCAGGCACAGAAAGAGAAATACCACATATCCTCATTGATATGTGGGAGCTAATAAAAAAGAAAAAAAAAAAGATACAACAATCACAATAATACATTGTACTTCTCAAGAGAAGAGAACAGAACTGAGGTTACCAGAGGTGGGAAAGGGAGAAACTGGTAAAGGGCCGCAAAAATCGATTACATTGCATAATGTTGACTATACTACTACTACTAATAAAAAAACTTGTACACTAATGTCCATAGCAGCATTATTAATAATAGTCCCAAAGTGGAAACATCCCAAGTGTCCATCAACTGATGAATTAATAAAAAGAAAGAAGTATTGATTCATGCTACAACATGATGAACTTTGAAAACATGCTAAGTGGAAGAAGACAGACACAAAAGGCCACATATTGTATAATAAATATATATAAAATGCTCAGAAGAGGCAAATCCATAGAGACAGAAAGTAGATTAGATGTTGCCAGGGGCCAGAGAAAAGAAAGACAAGAAAGAGACAACTAATGGCTACAGGGCTTCTTTTTGAGGTGATGAAAATGTTCTAAAATGGATTGTCATGATGGTCATACAACTCCAAATATATTTAAAAACCATTGAATTATACACCTTAAAAGAATGAATTTTATGGATGTGCACTATACAAAAAAGCTTTTATTAAAAAAAGAATACTTATGATATGGATCCATTTATATGAAGTTCAAACACAAGTGACACTCAACTACATTGTTTAGATATGCATATAGAGAAGATAAAACTAAAAGAAAGCAAGGGACTATTATCATAAAAGGCAGAATAGTGATTAGCCCTGGGGGTGAGGTGGGAGTTTGGTTACAAAGAGACCCACAGAGGGCTTCTGTGATATCCCAATGTTTTCTTTCCGATCTTGCTGGTGGTTACATTGGTATTTGTTTCCTGTTTGTTAAAATGCACATGTATGTTTTACACACATTTATGTCTGTTTTTTTTCAATAAAACCTTAAAATTACACTCATTCGCCCGAGTTTATGTGGACTACATGAATTGTTAAAATGTTGGGCTGAGTCAGGCTGTTTATTCCAGATGTTTAAAGAAAAGGGTTGCTAAGTTAAGTGTCTCAAGATTAAAAGAGGGAGGGATGGAGAGGGAGTTAAGAGGAAGAAAGATTTGACTTACCTAAAAGAAATACTCCTTTGCTTCCCAATATTCAGCTCTGTACCCCACGAATATGTATAATCAATTATGTTTCAATAAAAAAAGTGACAGTGTGAATAATAAAGTATGCTTAAAAAGATAAAAAAATAAATAAAGATAGGGCAAGAGTGGTAAATTATGCAGGCTCTGCAGCCAAACTGACTAGGTTCAAATTCTGCATTTACCACTTCGTTTTTAGCTTCGTAATCCTTCTGTGCCTCAGTTTCCACATTTGTAAATGGAGATTATAATCTCATCTAGCTCAAATGTTATTGTGAATATTAAAGGAGATTGTCCTTTTAAAACCTTAAGGATGTTTTTTGCCACGTAAGTGCTCTATCACTAGCACCTGTTATTATTTCTTCTTAAAGCTCTTTAAAAGGTAAGTTAATTTTGAGTCACTGTAGCATATGTGTTATTGTCCTATTTCCCATTTATTGTAGATACATGAAAATATTAAAATCACATCTTAACACATTTACATTTCTGACTCTTTTAGACTGGTTCTGCCTCCTCGGTTCAAAGGAGGTTGCAAAGAATAAGTATTTATTGAATGTTCTAATGTGGCAGACATCGTATGAGGTGCCTTACATATGTCAACTCCTTTATTCCTCAATCCGATCTTGTGGATTGGTATGTTTAATAGAAACTGACACTCAGGAAGGTTAAGTAAGATGCCTAAAGTCACACAGCTTATAAAGGTGGGGTCATGTTTTGAAAACAGGTCCATCTATCTCCAAATCCTTTGCACTTTCCACTTCATATTTTCTTAGACTTGAACATAACCATTGATCAATGGGGAATTCAAGTAATTTTCTAAACGAACAGTTTTATTAAGCTATGTATATGACTTAATATGGAGAAAGCATGTCCAAAAGTGTGAGTGCTTTGTATACTGGGAAAGTTTGTACAGTGCAAATGGACCATTTCAGAGCAGACCCAAATCCATTGACAGTGCTCTGGAGGTGTTAAATAGCCCGTGTCTTCACGCTACCTCATTTTTTTTTCACCCAGCCCACTTGTTATCAATGATGACAAGAATGATATTGACGGCTTATTAAGTTCTAGGCACTAGGACGCACAGGCACATACTTAGCTTGCTCTTCAAATCCACCCCCACATATAATGGCTATTTTTCTTGGGAAAAAATACATGTTAATGGTTCTAAAGCCCAAGTTTTCTCTTCCAGACTGTAAGGCAAGTCCACCTACAGAACCTGGCATGATTCCTGTTGGAGTTTCTGAATCCAGGACTCTTCTAGGCCCAACTCAAACCCAAACTTGAAATTATGTGACAAGGAGCCCAACTGCCATGACATAGCTGTGATTGACGGGAGACAAGGACAGGGGCAGGGAAGGAGCTGGGCCCTGGTTTCTGAGGCAGTCCCCAACATTCTGAGGAGTTGGCTAAAGACTCCTGCTATTGATTGGTCCCAACCTGCACCAAGGCACTGAGGCTCTTCTATCTTCTTTCCCTTACATGGCTGGGACACAGCAGCTGTCATTCAACTCCAGGTAATTTCTTTTCAATGCTCTGTGACATTTAAGGGAGCAGATGGAACAACTTGTCAAATGCTTGTCCAAAGCTGTTCACCTGGGCTCACAAATCCCTCCACCCAGCCAACAGATTTTTCATACAGGAGTGCTAATCTCTTTGGCTCACTGCCCTTTGCATCCCTATAACCTCAGACGCTAGGGCCACCTGCCAGGTTCAGAACCTTCAGGTAGATTCTCTCATACCAATCCCCCGCCCCCCGATTCTTCCTTCATAGTCCTATCAGTTAGAAAGAATAGAACTATTTGTAAAACAATTTGATTACCTTCGGTTTTCCCCAAGTCCCCCCGAGTTCCATGAGAGCAGGCAGGTTTGTTTTCTCTGCTGTATTCACAGTGCCCAGCTCTGAGCCTGACACAAAGCAAATGCTCAATCGATATTTTTCAAAGAATGAATGAGTGAAGAATGAACAAGTGAGTGAGAGAGAAAAATAGAATAGAATAAATGAGGTAATTGTTCTCAAACCTTTAAGAGCTGTCATATGCAAGAGGGAGGACTTTTATTAACTTTCTATTTTGAAATATTTTCAAAATTACAGGAGAGTTGCAAGAATAGTACAAAGAATTCCCACATACCATCTATCCAGATCCCACCAATTTTAAATATTTTGGCATTTGTTTTATTGCTCTCTCTCACTACTTATATATTAATGTTCTTTTTTCTCAACTGTATGCAGGCAGGTTGCATACATCCTACCACTTTACTCCTTAATACTGCAGTGCATATTTCCCAAGGACAAGGACATTCTCATAGATGACTACAATACCATTATCAGATTCAGGAAATTTAACAGTGATACAATATTGTAATCTGAGTCCTTACTCCTATTTTGCCAATTTTGAAGGAGGACTTTTTTGTTCTGTGTGGTTCTCCAAAGCAGAAGGAAGACTAATGGGTAGACATATGAGGAATACGATTTTTGACTATAGAATGCGAAGACTGATCTAAAAAATTTGAATTATCAATGAATGAAATGGCCTTTCTCCAAAAATAGGGAACTCCCTATTGCTGGAGGTATTTAGGCAGAGACTAGATCATTACCTGTTAAGAATAAGAGATGGGAAATCCCTTATAAACATGAGCCACAGAACAAGCTTCTCCCTGTATACTTCTGCAAACCAGGTGACTTATATACAAGGTACTGGAATGATTCTTTTTTTCACTTACCATTTCTAGTGTCAGGTGTGGCCCTTGTGTAGCTGGAGTAGCCAGCCTTTTCCATGGCACGGTATTAAAGCAACCTCAACATTCCATCAGTCTGAAAGTATTCTTCCCTGACGTGTTCTATAAACAGCTCAGCTCTGAAATAATAATACTAACATGTATTATATGTACTTACTGTGGGCCAGGCACTGGTTTAAGTGCTATGCAAGTGCTAACTCATTAATTCTCCAAAAAACCCTAAGATGTAGCTATTATTATTTATTCCCTATTTTACTGATGGGGAATCTGAAACACAGACAGATTTTGATATCCTATTTTGTTCAGGTCTGATGTGTTAGAAGACCTAAGACATTATGATCGAGTTGTTCAATTGAGTACATATGGGGATTTTTTTAAAAAATTGGTTCAATTCTTAAAAGAAAAAGAAAAGAAACCAAAACATAGTATTTTAAGACTTCAAGAAAATGAGTATTTTTTGAAAACCTATATCTATTCCTTTTCAAATAGGGTAGTCTAACTTGAAGAGGTTTTGTTTGTTTGTTCTCTATTTCTCTATTTCCTGATTTTCTGATTGCTGTTCTTGTAATTATTAGTTTTATGTTAGACATATGCTTTTCACTTAAATGAATATGCCAACTCAGGATTAAAGATCCTTGCAGGGACTGTCCTGTGTAAAGCGGTTGAATCTACTTGCTGCACTATCATCCGAGAAGACAGAGGAACCAGGATGGTCCCTTCTTTTCCTGGTCTTGTGGGTTTTATATTTTTTCAGAACAGTTGACATCTGGCTAATTCCTACCTATCCTTCAATTTTCAGCCTCAATGTCATATCCTCAGAAAAGTGTTTGCTACTCTCCGAGACTAGGTCAGATTCCCCTGTTACCTGTTCTTATGCATCATTGATCTTTCCTTCATACCAATTATCACATTTAAAATGACTGTCTTCTGTCTTTACAGTTACACTGTAATACAGCTTTTTGAGGGGCCCTATCTGTTTTGTCCCCTAATGTATCCCCAGTGCCTGGCACACTGTAGCCACTCCATAAATGTTTGTTGAATGAATAAATGAACAAAGATCCAGTTCCACTTCAGAAGAGGATGTTAGCAAAAGAAAACATAAATGAATAAATGGTGCCCCTAAAGGCAAAAAAAAAAAAAAAATTCGTATTCTAGTATCAAAGGTCAGAGGCAGGCAGTAACTCAGTCAAAATGAGAGATTTGGTGGATCCACCAGGGAGTCATGGTCCAGGACAGAAATTTGGTCAGTAGCTAAAGGACAGCAGCAGCAGCAGGTAGGATCTCAATTCACTGCTAGGATGCTGTAGCTGAGCGGAAGTAGTCTGCTTTCAGGGGTTAAACCTTTTGGAAAGTAAGGATGCTACAGAACATGTGTCCCCATGGTTTTCTTCACTGGGGACAGAGAAGTAGAGCTAAGCTGAAAAGAGTTCGAGGAAGAGCTATTAAAAAAAAAGGCTTTTAAGAGGAGAAGTCTTGCTGGCTCCAAAATAACATCCTCTCTAAGCGGCTTTCACAAAGCTGCCATTATAATGTCTACTTGCGGTCCCCAGATGGCAGCAGTGTGCTACTCTTGAGCTTCAAGTTCCTGATAAGTGCTCTGTTTTTGTTTTTTTTTTAAATTTAATTTTATTTTGTCGATATACAATGTGGTTGATTATTGTGGCCCATTACACCCTCTCCCCCCTCCCTCCCAACAACCTCCTTCCTGTTTGCTTGTCAAATCAACTTCAAGGAATTGTAATTGTTGTGTCTTCTTCCCTCCCACCCCCCGTTTATTTGTGTATTTATTTATTTATGTTTAGCTCCCACCAATAAGTGAGAACATGTGATATTTCTCTTTCTGTGCCTGACCCGTTTCACTTAATATAATTCTCTCTAGGTCCATCCATGTCGTTGCAAATGGCAGTATTTCATTCGTTTTTATAGCTGAGTAGTATTCCATTGTGTAGATGTACCACATTTTCCGTATCCACTCATCTGTGCTCTGTTTTAACAACCTCTAACCTGCCATCCCATGACTGCCCCCATAGCAAGCTTAGTTTTGGGGTTTCCTCACCCTGTGCTGGAGGACCTGCAATGTGTCTTCTGGTCTTTCCCTGGTGGCTGGTTCCTGTGACCCTGACTCTTGAAACAGCTCTCCTCTCATTGCCATTCCTGAATGCCCTCAACCCTGTTGGAAATAGTGGCCTAATAGTTCCCTCTAGGACTCCAAAGTCAACATGTCCAAAATGGAATTCTTATTCCTCATCCACTCCCTACTCTCCACCCAAGCCTGTGTTCGCTCTATCACCTTGAACATCTCCTTCCCATTCATCAAGTCCTGGTGAGTACACCTCTAAGCTATTTCAGATCTGTGCCCTCCTCTCCAGTTTGCCAGGCACAGAGCCAATCCTGACCACCTCTTGCCTCATCTCCTAACTCATCTGCTTATCTCCATCATCTTCCTTTCAAAACCCACCCTGCCACCATGATCTGTGCCTTTAATCAAACTCATCCCAAGGACAAGAATGCCCTTTTTTGTTAACGTATTCAGATTCTACTCACGCTTCAAAGTGCAGATTAACTAGCACCTCCTTCAAGAAATTTTTCTGGGTATCTTCCCGTCCCCAACACCGCCATCATTTTTTTCTACTGACTGTCCGCAGCACTTTACTTGAACTTCAACATTCTGTCTTATATATTATTCATTATTTATACACATGAATATCTCCCTCTAGCCCTTAGCCCAAGATGGCAACTATGTGGCACCTCCTCCCACCAGTACCCAATGACAGACATTACTAATACAGCTTAGCTGTCTTCCCACTGAGCCCAAATCCAATCTCAAAATGCTTCTTGAAACAGTACTCCAGGCAGAACTGGTCCACAAGATGAAATAAATTTGCCATCCCTGACCTGGACTATAAGCAACAATAGGACAGAAAGCACGCCCTACTCTTCTGTGAACACATCACAGCATCTTGCACATAATCTATATTCATTTAAAAGCTTCTTGGATGAATGAATAAAAAAGTAAAGTGGAATAAAGCAGACCCTGACAGCAGAAATGCAGCTCCCAGATGCCGTGGTTCAATTTAATCAGCTTTTTTCACTCCAACGTATCCATATATCTTGCTGGTGATAGTCACTGGTTTGTATCAATATTTCCCAATGGTATTCAAGGCAGCAGCTTACTGAAAACTGCATGATCAAGTGTAAACTCAGCAGATTTAAGAAGCATACACAGAATAATTCTTCTCAACCTAACATTCAGACTTGTTAACCTGTTTTTCCATCCTGTTGTCAAATTATCAGTGCATTTATTTTTTTTTATTTTAACATTTACTTGTACATATTTGTGGGGTACAGTGTGTTGTTTCAGTACATGCATATACTGCACTATGATTCACTTAGGGTAGATAGCATAGTTTTGCACCCGTTACCTAAGTGCATTTAAGATATAACCACCACAATTACTTGAAGTTGATACGACAAGCAAACAGAAAGGACATTGGTGGGGGGGAGGGAGAAGGGAGGGAGGTTTTGGTGATGGGGAGCATTAATCAGCCACAATGTATATCGACAAAATAAAATTTAAAAAAATAAATAAAAAATAAAAATAAATTAAAAAAATAAATTAAAAAAATATATATCAAAAAGGGGTTGCACCATTTTGGTCTTAATCCATGCTGAAGTGCTCTCTTTTAATATCACATTTCCAATGTGCTTATATTGGTCCTTATCCTGTGAGAAAAAATGACACAAACAGATATGCTCTACACTGCCATTTGCAGGAAACATTCCCTAGACACATTAGAAGTTGGCCTTTGTGTGTGTATGTGCATGCTCATGTCGGGTTTGTTGTTTTGTAAGGAGGGCTATGTCTTGGTTGAACAAGAACTTTTAAATTTCCAGGCCAAGCTGGGTTTCACTTCTTTTACCCTTTCACAGATGTGCTTATAAAGAATTTCTGGAATCCAATGGGATGCTAAACAAATGTTTAGTAACAGCAATTTGGAAGGGGGAAAAAGAGCTACTTGTGTTGACAGGGCCATATTCATTACCAGATGCCAGTATAGTATGGATATAAAAGCCAAACAATCATTTGTTCCCAAATCCTCACCCCTGTACATCACAAAGCATCAGTATTAAAAAATCCACTAGAGCCTTGTTGGATCCTGATTTGAGCAAATTGTAGAAAAAAATTTTGAGACAACTGGGGAAATTTGAACACTGATTGGATATTTGGTAATATTAAGCAATTATTGTTAACTTTTAGAAGTGTGGTAATGGTATTGCAGTTATGTTTTTTAAAATAAAAGGGGTAGTTAGTCTGTAAAGATGTATACTGAATTATTTACAGATGAAATGATGTGTCTGGGATTTGCTTCAAAATAACTCATTGTGTAGGGAACAGAGAATGCATGGAGGTGTAGGTGAAAGAGATTGACAGTGTGGATAATTGTTGAAGGTGGATGAAGTGTACATGATCATTCATCGTAATGGTCTCTCAACTTTTGTATGTGTTTGGACTTTTCCATAGTAAAAGATTTTTTAAAACCCACCATGAAAGTGGTAGCATGGTTTTAGGGAGGCTCCTTGTAATAGAAATCTTATCCAAGAATGGTAATCCATGAACTTCCTAGCCCTCCTTGACCACATTAGCAAGGCTGAACTGATCAAATGTCTTATTTGGAGGCAGAGACCAGAAGGAACAGAAAATGAGGCAGGGAAAGTCTGAAAAGAGAAATTAGGAAAGACCCAGAACATGGATTCTTGCCAGTGAATAAGCTACTGCCAGACACTGAAAGCGAGGGTCTGGGGGTGGTGGCGGCTGGAGAGATGCTAAAAGAAAGTAGTAGACTCTGAAGGGGGAAGGTTGTGTGTCTTGTGGATGCATGTTGGTGGCGGCTAGTGGGGTGCAACTTGAATGTCAAGGTTGTAAAAAAAATCACCTTTTGATTAGAGCTATCTTTGTCTCCTCTCTAGTGCCTTTGGAAACATCATGTAGATAAGAAATTTGAATTCATTCTTAGCTCAATTTTCAAGTCAAACAATAACTCATAGAATCATTTTCTTGTCCCCCCCCCCCCACATTTTCAAATCTACAAGTCTTGGATCAGCTGCTGTTTTTCTATACTTGCTTTCATTATTTTCCTAAAAACCATTAAAAGTTACCGTTTTATTGATTGTGATGTTAGACCTGAAGGGACCCCTGCACTTGCTCACTTTTCACAGGTGAGAAAACTGAAGCTCTGAGAAAAGAAAGGAATTTGCCCAGCATCATATATTGCCTAGCACAGTGCTGGCACCTGGTAAACATTCAATAAATATCTGTGAATCCAGAAGAGGTAAATACCTACCAAGTAATTACAGTCAGCATCTGATCTGATTGGTTGGTTCCTATGTCATAGAGTTTTAATATCATCTCTGCCTGAATAAATGAATGAATGAATGGAGAAAGTAGCAAAGCTAGATTGTTTTTGGCTTACAGACCTTCTTTTTCTGTAATTCTACTTTTAGTCTCCATGGAGCCATTAAGTGCAGACAGGGCAACCCTTGGCTAAAAAGTTCACAGGTAATCCAGTCCTCCTCTGGGGCTTGGGGTTTAATTATCTGTTAGTCTCTTCAGTGCCCCCAGTGTACAGCAACCCTCACACATTAAAAGTTTACACTGCATTTTCATCCTGAGAAAATGGTTATTTGGGGCTCCAAACTACTTCTTTTACTGTCAAGGAGCAGCTATCCAATTCTCATCTATCCCAAGGATGAAGGGAGAGTGGAAAGAAAGAAAAGAAAAAAGAAAAAGCTACTTTTAAGTATTTTTAGAAGCATAAATAAAAGAGTTAATGTTGCTAATTGAATTTACACCATAGATTTTTTTCTCTAAAAACAGCATAATTGAAAAATATCATGTCATTACAAATTCAGTACAATGAAGGTAAATATTATGATATTGTAAAATCAAGATATATTGCTACCACCAGGATTATCATTTTCACATGAGAAGATAGAAAGAACTGGTCCCACAATAACAGTATGTGCAATCACAGCTACCACTTATTTAAGTTCACTGGGCTAAGCACTTTATATGTTTTATTTCATCAACACCTCACAATAACCCTATGAGATAGGTCCTTTTATCAACATTTTACAGATGAGGACTGAGGCTCAGATAGATCAAGTTAAGGAAATCTCTCAAAAAGTAAAAGACAAATAAATGGAATATGTGAGAAAAAGACATGAAAATTATAGACTCAGTTCAGGTTGTCCAATATCCAACCAATAGGAATTCCAGAAATAGAGAAAATAGAAGGAAAAATATTATGTGAGAAATAATATAAGGTAATGTCTCAAAGAGGAAAGTTGTGGGCATCTTTTCTGGAAGCAGAAATCGGGGGCGGGAGGCAATGGACAGCTGGGGTTTTTTTGTTTGTTTTGTTTTTGTTTTTTCTATAAGCCCTATAATATTCTTTGACTTTTAAAATTATGTACATGTATTATTTTGATCAAATAAAAATCAAAAAGTTAAATTCAATTATCAAATTTGCAAGTACTGAATTCAAATGGACTCTATTTTAGGTTATATCATATGTAGTCATTATATATGCAATCTTTATCATACACAGTCCATTTTTGTGTTTCTAGGCAAAATGAGCTAAGGTCTGCAAAGCATGTTAAGAACCACAGGGCTCATCCAATGTATCAATTACTTTGCTCTTCCCATTGCATTAAAGGGCTTGTTCCTCTGGGTATTTTGGCAGTTACTGCTAATAGTTACTGCTACTTCCTGTAGCAAAAGTAGGAGGTAACTGTAAACATATTTTCCTGATTTTTTTTTTTTTTTAAAGATGACTGGTAAGGGGATCTTAACCCTTGGCTTGGTGTTGTCAGCACCACGCTCCCAAGTGAGCTAACCGGCCATCCCTATATAGGATCCGAACTCGTGGCCTTGGTGTTATCAGCACCACACTCTCCCAAGTGAGCCACAGGCCGGCCCCCATATTTTCCTGATTTGTCAGACAAAAACCATCTTAGCATTTATTGAATGTCAGAATTAATAGAGCTAATCTAGTCCAACCTCCTCATTTTACAGATGAGAACACAGACACCCAGGGAGAGGAAAGGACTTGCCCATCGTCATAGACCTAGTGGACATAGCAAAGATTCTCATTTGGGAGTGAGTTCTACAACTTATAGCAATGGTTATGAGTCATGGACGGGATGATAAATCACGAAGTCTAACATCTCCATTTAACAGATGAGGAAACAGACCCAGACAGGGAGACAGACCTGCCCAAGGCCATTTAGAACTCTTAAATTCTAATCCAGGTTTTTTCCCCTATACAAAAAGTAGTCTTCCCTTGACTAACTACCTGATACTAAGCAAAATCTTATTCACTTGTAAATTCCTATAACCTAGCACACTGCCTGGCACACAAATGAATGCACAAATCAATTTTAAGACACTGTAAAAAACTCGCTTTGCAATTAAATGATTTAAATTTTCAAACAGTCCTCCAGTTGATAAGCAATTTGACAATAATGTGAAATAGGAAGTCTCTTCTTTAGGTAGCCTCCTTAGGACAAATAAATGCATCGCTGGCTGTATTATACAGGTTCTAAAGTCAGGCCGACTTGTTTTCCAATTCTGTCTCAGTTACTTACTAGCAGTGTGATCTTGCACATATAACTCATTTTATGTCTCAGTTTCTTCATCAGTAAAACGAAGATAATAATGTAACCTATCTCATGGGACCAGCATAGGGATTAAGTGAAATAACACATGTAACTGGCACACAGTTGCCACTCAATGACTATTCAGTTTTTCTTTTTATATAATGGTCTACATGATAAATACTGAAAACTAGCAGTGAAATATTTTCCTGTTGCTAATGGTAAACTAAAAATGTGAACATTAGGAAACACGGTTAAAGACCAAAGAACCTCCAGGAAGAATCATCTTGGGGATTGATGTCAAAAATATCTAGTACATCCAAATGTCAGTAAAACTCCTCCCTTCCTTAAAGTAAAAGCATACCAAGATTTAGTCACAGTATTTATAAAAAACCTTCTCGCTTGACCTAATCAATAGGGTTTAAAAGAAAACAGAGTCCCTGAAATAAATGTTCTTATTCCCTTGCTTTCTTGTAAAACTACTAATATCTTAGTAACGTAATGTGCTAGTCATGTGAGCATCAAAAGCACTTTTAAAAGAGCAGTTCATGGATACGCCAAAATGGTAAATTACTCTGGAAAGCAAATGTGCTGACATCATTCTGGCTCCTCTTCCCCTGAGACAAGGTGAACATATTTGTGGTTACAGGAATTTGTTTTCCATAGATCTCATACAGATTTATGACCTTAAGGGTCCTCAATTAAATGTTTTCTGTTATAGTCAGTGTTGATGTGTTAAGAATCAGAATGTTTTTTTATTTCAAAACAACAAGAAAAGATTATTCTTACCTGGAGATGGATTTCCAGAATCTTCCTGGATAATTCTAGTTATAGAAATAACCTGACCAAGATCAGCGCCCTCACCCTAGGTTTTGGATCCCGTAAAGGTTCAGGGTAATAAGCAAATGTAGTCTCGCTAAAGACACTTCTAGAAACTAACACAGTGAGAAAAAAAACTCTATGACATTCTAACCATTTTGCTGTAGTTATAGAAAATAGGAAACTATATCACCGTCTCTTAAGAGGCCAACTATTGAAAACTAATCTCGAATCTAACTTGCTAGCCTGATTAACTTGTAGTTAGAGATCTCCCATCACGTATACCATGACAGTCATGTATTCCATTTATCCAAGGGACTTCAAAAAGTTCCTGGAAAAATAGAATTACAAGATAATACCAATCTTTCCATGAACTTTCCATGAAGTACCCTCATACATCATGTATACCATGACAGCAAGCATATTGCACCCCATTTTAAGCTTGATATTAGAAAGGACCAGCTCTCCATTTCCATTAGTTATTATAACTATAATTTATTAACTACTTAATTCCCTTCAGGTACTGCTTGCAAAGTCTGTACTAATATTAAACTAAGTACATTCATGCCCTTATCAGGAAACAAAGGCACACCAGAACAGGAGAGAAGCTTATGATAAATGATTATAAGATAATATAGCTGCTTTGGAATTCTTTCACAATATTTATTCCTTCAACTCCATTTTTCTCCACCACCCCCATACAACACTTTTCCCAAAATAAAACAAAGGAAAACATTTGGGTGGCATACAAAAAGACAATTAATATTTATTTTACTCAAGCTTTCATATAAGAAGTTAAACAAAAACAATTCTTAATGGAAGACGTTACCAAAATGTTAACGTTGTTTCATGTATCCCTTCAGTACCCAGATGAGGAAAAAACTTATCTGAATGAAAGAATAAGAATGACCGTGCTTACAGTGGGTTTACTTGGGTGTGTGGGAAAAAAATCCGTATAGGTTAGACATAAAACAGTAAAGGAACCTAGTAGTTTCCTACAGGTAATGGGAATCCTACTGATATACTGAAGAATCCAAGAGCTCCCAAGCCCTGGAGATCACTTTTTAGAAATTGTTAAATAATCATAGGTACTCCCATAATTTACTGCCCCCTTTTCCCTCAGCTACTGTACTGCTAGAAGAGGATGGAAACAAAATACAATTTTCCCATTCCCACGCTGCATGACTGTCAATGTCAGCAGTTCCTTGGAAATTTCAAAGCATCCTCTTCATCAACACCTAAATAAGATAACAGTAAAAATGGCTTTGGGTGAGGCAATTAAGTGTTTTGCTTCCCAGAATGATAAAAGACCTGGCGAGGAAGTACTCTCATTCCTCCACAGGAAAACCATATCCTTTCTAGAGAATAGGAGAACAAAGTAAAACATCCACTATGCCTGTTTCCCAGCCTCAATCTGATCTCAGAAAAATAAAAGCCAGGGAGGAAACACCTTTACATGTACCACTGCCATGAACACCAGCTTCCCCAGAGAAGCCAGGGCACAGTGCTCCTCCACTGCCAGGGAAACAGGTTGCCACTTTTACTCAAACCCGTGGAGAGTAGGGGTCTGTTATCTCTCATCCCCTAGGAGCAAGAGTTGCAAGTAGCATGAGCTTATTAATATAAATTGGTAAATGTTTGGAGAACTTGTGATATGAAGTTCTCAGGTTCCTACCTGTAATCTGAGTCTGTGTGTATGAGCAGAGATAGGGAAGGGTTCCTCTCATTTCCCATACTTTAAGTTTGGAGGAGGTAGGAGCAGTAGAGGCAGTAGAGGGAATATATATGGATATGCTATGGAGATGGGTGAGGATGGAACCCTAACATATGCACAAATAATAATAATAAAAATATAAACATTAGAGCCTTGGATGGCTGTTTATCAATATAAGACACAAAACCTACTTAATTAAGCATTTGTGGCAGGGAAAAGAGGAATCCTAGGGCCTTTGTAAAGAAAGAGAAAAAGATACAACTACTCTTTTTCTCAAGCAAGTAACAAAGTTCTAGGTGAAGATAATAACTCATCTCTGTTTAGAAAAGGTATAGAGAAACATCAAATGCTAAAAACACTCAAACAATTGTAGACTCAAAGGAAAGTTACAAAATATGCTAGAATTAGTCATTGTTTCTCAGTCTACTCACACTTTACCTGAGATGCAAATTACCTGCTGCTCCTCTAGGTGTTCTGAGCAGATTTATATCCTAATTTCCAATGAAAGGCAAAAGGCTACAAGGTAGGGAATGAGGGAGAATGCAAAAGGGGAAATCGTGAGGAAGCTGGAAAGTTGGAAGGTCTGAAAAATGACCAGTGGAGATAAATCAAATGTTAAGAACTGAGGAGTCCCAACTAGATTGTAAACCCTTTGAGGGGGATCTGTGCCTCACACTTGAGGGTCTAGTGGAAGCCAGACACATAGAGTAAATACTTGATTTGAGTAGCAGAGGCGAAGAAAAAACAACACGTTACTAGAGGCTTCATGGTTCAAACTCTAATACCCAATGAGTTAGTCATTCTGCCTCTACTGAGCTTCAAAGTCTGCAATGGCTTTGAAAGGTCTTGGTAAAGAAGCTCCCTCTGCTTTTTCTGTAGTTGTCATCATCATGGCCAACACTGATTTCCGGGGCTTTCAAAGCAGAGAAAAATGCTGTAGAAGGGGATGATGATTACAGACTGCTAAGAGTTTTAATAGCCACAAACTTTGCTCAGTGGGATACCAAACAACACATACCAGATTTTACCCATTTTGTTAGATGTTCTCTCTGACTCAAATTTGGCATTAGGATTTGCACCCAAAATGAGTTCCCCCACAAATAAAACTTGTTGGTGCTGTTTGACCCAAAGAATACAAAGCAAACAGATCCCTCTGAAAGTCGTCACAACTCTTGATAAGGTTAACTTTACTGCCATCATCACTTTTTGCTTTGTCCCCTAGTTTGAAGCCTTCGCAAAGGATGTCTGCTTTTATAATTCAATGAGAATGACTCCACTCTCTTCTCCAAATAGCCCATTATTTTTAGTTTTTTGGTGCATGACTCAACATAAAGACCCGGGGCTCTTATGAGCGGCCTGCTTTGAAATGGTCTAAGAGTTTCGGTTTCCATTTAACAAGTTGCCAGATAACAAATGAAGAATGGGATGAATCTTCACAAGATCACACTGAAGGTGAAAATAAATTATCCCCATCACTGAGAGGCTTTCTTCAGATTTTCTATCAGCACTACAGAGTCAGTTTCTTCTTTGGTTTGCTTCTCATAGATGTCATATTTCTTCCAGTGCTGGAAGGGAGGAAAAAACAGATACATGATGATTTTTCCAAACAACGATCTTTCCCTGAGTACTCACAGCCAACACTTATTTTTAGGTTTGCGTGCATAGAACCATGAGTGTATGTTTCTCTGGTTTTTGTTTTAGTTTTTTTGACCTAAGGATCTTCATCTACTTGAACAATTAATGAAACAAAACAATCAGGAATTAACATTCAAAGGGGGAAAAGCATGGGATATCTTACATGATGTTTAATGGCTATCTCAAATGACAAACAACTTAGGACATTTCTAAAATTGGAAATAAAGTCTTTTGAAGAAGAATAAAAGGGTAGCATACTTTTCTTACTTCAACTGTTTCACTCAGACCTTTATTATCTTTATTTTCTTATCACTCAAATCTGACCATTGCTTCAGAGATACGATAGACTCAAAAAGTCAACTAACATTTAAGTGCATGGCATTACATAGGATGTCCAAAAATCTTAGTGCAGTTAAAACTTTTGAAAGATCCTGTATTAACAGCTTCATCTAATATCATTTGCTAGAACAGGGAATTATGCATAAGGCAAACTCATCTTGAACCCAGTTCAAGCATGTCTGTTATGGTGAAAGCCAATATCCTGGTCCTTGCCTTCTTTACCTGTAAATCAGGAGAAAGGGTGAAACCTGAGCTCATCTATAAAATTAAGTTGTTAGACTAAACCAGGGGTCAACAAACTACAAGGGTATTTCAAAAAGTTTGTGGAAAAATAGAATTAAAAGATAATACAAATTCTTCCATGAACTTTTTGAAGTACTCCTGTATGGTCCACAGGCCAAATCTGGTTGGCTGCCTGTTTTTGTAAATAAAGTTTTATTGGAACACACCCATTTGTTTCTGTATTATCTATGACTGTTTTCATGTTATCATGGCAGAGCTGTGACAGAGACTGAATGGCTTACAAAGCCAAAAATATTTACTATCTGGTCCTTTACAGAAAAAATTTGCCAACTCCCACACTAGATTCTGTCTCAGCTCCTTTTCTGCTCTATGATGTTCTATGGTCCTATAAGCTTAGGAAAAGAAATGGGGAAAAGAAAAACAGAAACAAGAGCAACAAAGACTATTCAGCTGCCTCAGGTTGTGCAACTGGAGGTAGACTGAGAAAATTAGGAGCATCCAGTCTTAGAGGGTGTATGGACGGATGAGCTGAGAAACACCACTTAAAATATCCAAATTATTCTAATTAAATTATTTAACTCTGACACACCTAGTAGAATGGTTAAAATTTAAAATCTGGCAATTCCAAGTGCTAGTGAGTATGCAGAGTAAATGGATCCCTTGCATATTGTCATGGAAATGTAAAATAGTACAGTCACTATGGAAAACATTTGACAGTTTCTTATAAAACAAAACATACACTTACCAGATGACCAGAAACACCACTCCCAGATATTTACCCAAGAGAAAGAAAAACATGTCCACATAAAGAATTATACGTGAATGTTTATAGCAGCTTTACTAATAATAGCCAAAATGTAAAGTATGCATAAAACAAATGTACTTCACAGGGCCTGGTTTTCCAAAGCCTTGCAGTTTCAAATATTGACCTTGCGAAGGACAGGAAATTCTCCCCAGGCTAAATAGTCTCTGTTGTAAGATAAAAAATTGTAACACAGCAAAGTTGCTGGCTCAAAGACAGACAGGTTACTGATTGATATGTAAAGATACTGGGAAATTGCTGTAAGAAGAGAATGTTTGCTAAAATCAAGCTTTTGTTAGTGGATCAACTTAATTGCATTATAGAATGTTGAATATGAACCTTATTGAATGTTACCAGCTTCTATTGTTAAACTTGTTAAACTGTACTTAGCAAAAACCCCACCTATGTTCTCTTCCTGGAACTTCCTGGTCTGGAGAATAAACGCAGGGAGAGAACCCCAATTCGTGGTTAATTTCCCAAATGGAAGGAATGACTTTATCTTGAGGGTTCCAGGAGATTAACCCTTTTTCGGGGCTTCTCACTGCTCAGAAGAGATGGGCTTTGAGTAATCTTTGGCAGCTCTGTCACCTTTGGAAAAGGGGTGACAAATCCGTGGGAGGCAAAGCAACACCAAAAATCAGATACAGTCCTGATGTCCTTGAGCAAGTAAAGGGTTGAACTGTGGTACAGCCATACCACGGAACATTGCTTAGCAATAAAAAGAAATGAACTATTGATGCACACAACAACATGGATGGCTCTTAAATGCATTATGCTAAGTGAAATAAGCCAGATTCAAAAAGCTTTGTACTGTACGATTTCACTTACATGACATTCTGGAAAAGGCAAAACTTTAGGGACAGAAAACAGATTAGTGGTTGAAACAGTCTAGGGTCTGGGGAGAGGACTGACTACAAAGGGGCACAAAGGAACTTTTGTGGGATGATGGAAATATTCTGTATCTTGATTGGAGTGGTGGCTACAAAACTGAATATATTTGCTAAACCACTACAACTGAACACTTAAAAGAGTAAGTTTTATTGTATGTAAATTGCATCTCGGCAAACTTGATTTTTAAAAATGTGAAATGCACAGACTTCTAATAAAAACAATCTGAAAAGTTATATAACCTTGAAATAATGGCTTATTCAATGAATGGCACTAAGACAACTGGCTAAGCATCTGAGAAACAAAGTTAAACCCTACCTCGCAGCCTACAGAAATAAATCCCTGATGAATTAAAGACTTAACTGTAAAAAACAAAATCAAGTAAGTACTAGAAAAATATAAAGGGGAACAACTATATAAATCTGAGGTAGGAAGGGCTGTCAACACATACAAAATAAAGGAAGATTTTACTGCATAAAAACGGAAAAAAAATCTTTTGTACATCATTAATCACCATAAATACAATACAAAGGCAAACATGGATGACAAGCCAAAAGATTAATATCTGATATATAAAGAGCTTTACAAACCATCAAGGAAAAAAAAGATACCACAGGGAAAAATGGACAAGGAACAAGAATTTCACAAAAGAATTAATTCAAGCCAATGAACTTATGAAAAAAATATAAAACCTGATATGTAAAATTAAGACAAGATGTCTTTTTCTCAACTATCAACTTGGCAAGAATTTTAAAATGAGATAATACCATATTGGCAAAAGTGTGGCCAAACAACCATTCAGACATAGTACTGGTAGGTATATAAATTAGTACAACCCGTAGTTGTAATCTATTCTTCTTGTGAAAAATTTAAGAATGTGTATTCTAATGCCCCTGTTTCCTTAACCTAAAGGAATCATATTCTATATATTAACTTGGGTGTTTCATTTAACAACATATATAGTTTTATACATCAGTAAAATCTACCTCATTTTCTTTAACCTCTGTATAATATTTCATTGCATAAATGTGTCATAACTTACTTAACTGGTATTTTAATGAATATTTAACTTGTCCAACCTTTCTGGATGATAATTTGTCAATATCAGTTAAAGAGTTTATCAAAATGTGTCTACTCTCCCCCTTGATCCATGAATCCTGCTTGTAATGATTTATCTCAAGAAAGTAATAAAATACATATGCTAACAATTAGCAATGAAACTATTAATGAAATTAATGAAATTTAGAATTCATCTAAATGCTCAATAATAGGGACTTGGTTAAGTACATTATAATATATTCACACAACAGAATACTATTTAGCCATTAAAGAGTATATTATAGGACCAGAGTTAGCACACTTTTCGGTAAATGGCCAGATAACAAGTATTTTCAGCTTTGAGGGCCAAATAGCCTCTGTACCAATAACTCAACTCTTGTAGCATGAAAACAGCCATAGAAAATATATAAATGAATGGGCATGGCTGTGCTCCAATGAAACTTTATTTATGGACACTGAAATTTGAATTTCATATAATTTTTTTGGCCATGAAAGAGTATTCTTTAGATTTTTTTCAAGTATTTACAAGAATAAAAACCATTCTTAGGTCAAAGGCTGTACAAAAACAAGCAGCAGGCAGGATTTGGCCCACGGTCTGTAGTTTACAGAGAAATTCTGCGAGGGAGGTGGTGGTGGCGGCAGCATAGTTTTTGAATCCCCAAATGCCATCATAAACAAACAAACAAACAAACAAACAAACACACACAAATAGGAAAGACAAGTTGGGCAAGTAGAAAAGCAAAACTAAAGTCCAGCGGCACAATCTACAGCAAAACTAGATGAAAATGATTCCTCCTATGAACCCCAAAATAAGAGTGGGTAGGGACAAACTAGAAAGAACTACAAGACCAAAACGGTATCAGCTGTGGAAGAGTACACAGAGGCAATCAACATGGCATTCGATAGTTCTGAGAACTCTAAGAAAACTCACTCAAACTTCAGCAAGCTAATTTATGAACAGCAACTAAGAATGGGAGGGGTCTGCACCTTCAAACAGTGGTTGAGTGCAAGGAGTCCATGCTCTAGACTGGGAGCAGCCTAGGCCCCCACGAACTCTCAAAACTAACCATCCAAAGGAAAACATGGTGTATATACATACACAATGGTATACTACTCCACCATAAAAAAGAATGAAATTCTGCCATTTGTAGCAACATGGATGAACTTAAAATTATGTTAAGTAAAATAAGCCAGGCCGAGAAAGAGAAATACCACATGCTCTGAGTCATAAGCGGGAGTTAAAAAACACCAAACAAATTTATTAAAAAAAAAAAAAAAAGAAAGCTACAACAATCACAATAATACCCTGAACTTTCAAAAGGAGAGAACAGAACTGAGGTTACCAGAGGTGGGAAGGGAGGGTGTGGATGGTTAGCAATAAATTGGTAAAGGGCCATAAAAAATGATTACATTGTATAATGTCGAATATACTAATTATCCTGATTTGAGCATCACATATTGCACACAGGTATTGATATTCAACATTGTACTCCACAGACATGTACAATCAATTATGTTTCAATAAAAAAAAATAATAATAATAACTAACCATCCAAAGCTCCCTTTCAGGGCAAAGCCACATTCTAGAGAAATTGGTAAGAACAGAGTCCAAATTGGCCAGGACAGGGACCAGAGAAACCAAAAAAAAAAAAAAAAAAAAAAGCCCAGATAAAAGTAGAGGAGGTGGACAGGCAGGGCCAGGAGATTTCAGAAAATAATTCACCATAATTTTGAACAATTCTCAGAAACAACAGAATATGGAACTCTATAGCCATAAAATTAGAAAAAAAAACCTAGTCTAAATCAAGTCTTCTAAAAGTTCAGGAAACTAATTTCATGCAAAAATGAGCAACAGAATAATATTCTTACAGAATTAAAACACGTCAGAAACATATGTCCACAAAAAATAGATAAAAACTTTAATCTAATATTTCAAAACTAGCTGAAAATACATTAATAAAAAATTACATGATATGAAAAAATATAAATGATATGGAAGAATATACATAAAGTAAAAATAAGAACAACTCAGAAATGAGAAGACAAAACTCAGGAAAGAACTGATAATAAAAGAAGGGCTGGCCGGGTAGCTCAGTTGGTTAGAGCATTGTGCTAATAACACCAAGGTCCAGAGTTCGATCCCTGTACTGGCCAGCCACCAAAACAAATAAAAAGTAAGAGAAAATAATCATTTCAGAAAAGAAGACTAAGTAGAAGGAGCACAGAGGCAAATAAACCCAACAGATAATCAGATAACACCTTAAGAGAAACAGAAAATGAAAAGTAGGGTTCTTTTAATTAAAAAAAAAAAAAAATGAAGATGGATTAAAATTATCCACGAAGATGTGACAGGCAAAGAGAACAAGGGAATAGAATAACTAAAATCTATAAGTGAAGACATTTTTACTGAAATTAAAAAAATAGATCTGAAATTACATTCTGAAATGGTACACCACATACCTCAGAAAATCAGCCCACCATGACCAACACCACAAAGACATATTCTGGTAAAATTGGACTTTGAGGGAAAAAAATCTTTTGACAACTGGGCAAAAATACCAAGTACTTTAATACAAAAAAATTACATTGTCAGTTGACTTTGACAACAATATTTTATGGCATAAGAAAATGGATGATACATTTAAAATTCCCAAGACAGGACAACTCAGCCATGGATTTTATATCGTGCCCAAATGACTTTCAATTATAAATGCAGCAAACTCTATCAAGCTGTAAATTATTCAGGAAATGCTGGTCCCATGAATCCTTTCTAAGAAAAATTTTAGAACTTCAAACAACCAAAATGACTGAAGAGACATTGACATGTGACTGATAGTGAGTATCAAATATGTATTCACACACAGAAGTAAAATGAAATGAGGGCTCTATATGAGGGTACCGACAATGGAGACATTGGACAACTTTAAAAATGGGGAGCAAATGGGAACAGCATAAGGAAAAATTGCTCTTTTCAATAATCATTAAACATTATTTTACAATTTATCAAAAGTTCAGAAATTCCTTTAGTTCCATCTGTTTCTTTCCATCTGTTCAATTCAAATAAAGTTCAATATGATAATTCTATTCAAATGTATTATACAACATGATTGGGTAAGAGTATGCACTGGAGAATCAGGATGCCTAGGGTCAGATCCCAGCTCTTCCACTTGTTAGTTAAGTTCGGATTTTTAACTCTGTTATGTACTAGCAATGTAATGTTGAGCAAATTACACGTAAATCCCCTGGTGTCTCATTTTCTTAATTCGTATAATGGAGATAATATATATCTGCCTCAGGGTAGGGACAGATTAATGAGAGAAGTGCTTAAAAACGTGTGTGGCACATAGTAAAGGTTCGGTAAGTATAAACTATCATAATTGTTGTTGCTATTATTCCATTTATCAATAACAGTATTTCTGTTTCTCTATGTTGTTCACGTAACATTAAAGATAGTTATGTCTGGCTGATAGGATTAAGAATGATTTCATTTTTCTCTTTTGATTATCTGTAGTTCTAATTTTTCTACAATAAATATATAGTTTTTAGAAGAAAAAATAATTTAATTAAGAAAATGCACCCTGAAAATTATACTTTCATTGGTTTCTGGTCATTTGACTTAATGCTTAACTGTGTTGGACAAGAAAAAAGAAATTTGTTTCAATGAAGTGAACACTGCAGCTGAAATGCCTTCTAAGAATACATTCATCTTTTCAACTGCCTTTTTTCATTCCTAAAACTTGGATTACTCTCATCTTTACCCTTTATCAGCACTGTGGCCATTTCCTGAGAACTGCTTTTATGAATATGTCCATGTAAGGTAAAAAGAATAAATATAAAGGGCTCTAAACTATTATTTAATTTTGTGAATTTTATGCCAGCCTAAAATCACTTGTATAAAAAATAAAGACACAAAGTTATAGTCCATGATTCAATCCTGACATTGCCAAATTTTTAAACAAGGTAATCAACAACAGAATAATGGCCAAAGATGAAAAACACCACACATGAAAAATATCAGAGTTTAGGAGGCTAACACAACTGGCTTTTAGTTGTTGGTCATCTTAGCCTTGAAAAATAGCACGTTATACAGGCTTCTCTATTTAAAAAAAAAAAAAATTTGGTAGTATAATGAAACACCAAGTCTCAATTTAAGATTACTTTCAAGATTTGGTTAAGCTGTTTCCCACTATTATAGGAGTGGGTTTCATGTGCATAAGCCCCACACAAAGACACTGGCCTTCTATATACAAATCAACCCATTTTATGTCTCAGTCCTCTTCAGATCAACATTCAAAATAGGAAGTTGTAAAATATGAATTGTAGATCCCCATGCCTTAAAATCATTGCAGCTTAAACAAGAACAAGTTGAATGTGGTGTGGAGGGCACTAGTTTGGTACCATTTGAGGTGGCTATTAAACCAACTCCTCACTTTAAAAATTGATAAATAGCCAGCCAGTTAGTGCTTAGTTGATTAGAGTCCAGCCCTATAACACCAAGGTCACAGATTTGAATCCCCAGACTGGCCAGCCACCAAAAAATAAAAGAAAAGAAAAGAAAAAGAAAAAATTATAAATAAAGGAAAAGAATTGAAATGCATTCTGCCTTTTCAGCAGGAACCGAATTTCAGAATAACCAAATTGCCCAGATGGTGACTGAAAGCAGTGCTTTACAGAAAAGTTCCAGCTTACAAATGTAGAGGAAATGATGAGAAAAATAGTCACTTTACAACCCCTGAAGAAATTATCGATTCAAGCAAGGATATCAACTGACGTAAAAAGCATTAGCTGAAGAGTTGACAGGGTGCTAGCATAACACCACACAAATTATCTTCAGGTGACAAAGGGGGAAATAAATGCAGATGGCAGGAGGGGACATGCTATTATCACCCTAAATGTGTAGTCAATCTTAGCCTCACTACTGGTGGGACAACTGGATCATATCTGTCTCCTGACAATTGGGACAGGTGAAAAATTTCAATATGGAATGAGTATTAGATGATATTAAGGAATTATTAGATGATATTAAGGAATTAATAATTTTAAAAGTACAATAATGCTATTTTGGCTATGTGGGAAAGCATTCTTAGGTTTTGAAGATACATACTGAAGTTAAAAAAAAATTGGCAGTATTTGAAAGTCAACTTCAAATTAAAAAGCTGCTTTCTGATCAGGAATGTAAAACTGGCACAATGCTGAAAATATAACTGGTTTCCAAGAAACGGGGAATAGATAATTTTTTGTGGATTAAAAAAACGCAGATACAGAGGAGAAACAATTCCCTCTGCAACACCCCTCCCCCCCAATATGGCCAGTAGCCCAATTAGTCACAAGGAAAAGGCAAAGAGCAAAGCAACAGAAAGAACTGCTGTTGGCCAAAACGTTACTACAGTGATGAACAAAACATTATCAAAATACTAGAAACCTTAAGGAAAACTATACAGAAGATTTAATTATTCATGACCACATGTAAGTACGTTTTCTTAAGAACCACTATTAATGGTACTAAAAATGGACATGGATTACTGCTTTGGATTAGGAGTTATTAACTTTGGGCTATATAGGTTCTAGTTCAGGTTCTGGTTATTATCTCTGTGTGATAGTCCTCGAGAAACTTCTCCGTGGCTCCTTATGTCCCATCTCTAAAGTGAGAGAGTTGGACAAGAATATAGAGTTTTGAAAATTTATAATGGAAGAGAAATAATTAAACATGCAAACATCCACCTCATTAGATGACCTCTAAGGCCATGTTCTATAATCTGATGATTCTAGAAAAGGTTAGTCTTTATGCTGCATATGCAGTTCGATTTGTGAGGATTGCTGCCATGTAAAGAAAGCAGATTATTCACTTGGTTAAAAGCAGACATGAAAATTTGTTCTCTTATCCTTTCCCATGTCTGTTTTTTTTATTTTACTTATAGTTTTAAAGGATGATTTTGTTTAATGGTCTGCAGCCACCACCAACAAAAATACCGTGGTGCTTTCAGTGGTCCTTCTTGTCAGTATATCGGCCTCACCAAATTACAGAATTATCTGACTCATCAAGATGAAAACATATTACCCTCTAGACAGCAAATTGAAAAAAAAGCAATTTTCCCATCTCTGAGAAAGATAATTGATCTGATTTTGCTGTCAATGTTACCATCATTCACTCTAGCATCCTGACTTGAAAACTTGAAATTATTTTTACTCTTCCCACCTCTCATCACCCACACAGTGTCACCGAGTCATAACGAATATCCTTTAATAATGTCTCCTACATCAGTCTCCTCTGCTACCACCTAAGTTCAGGTCTCTATTATCACTTAGACCTGGATGACTACAATATTCTCTTTTTCCCTTAATGACTGGTATAGGGTTTCTTTTACTATAAAAGTAATACCTGCTCATTATAGGCAATTTGGAAATTGCAGGAAGGCAGATGGAGAATAATATCAGTGACCCACAATCCCTCTGCCCATGGATGATCACTCATCCTGACTCATTCCCTTCCACTCATTGTTCTATGTATATATTAATGCATTTTTATAAAAATAAGGATTGTAACATATTACACATTTATGATGTTTCATACTCATGAGTATTTTATTATGACATTAAATACTTTGAAAACCTAACTTTTTTTTTTTAACTAATTTTCAATTGTTCATGTTTCATTGGTTTCTAATTTTTCTTGTTAGAAGTAAATGCTGCATTTACCACTCTTGTGCCACTGTTGGATTATTTCCTTAAAATCGATTCCTGAAAGTATAATTATAGGATCAAAGATTCTTGTAACATTTTACCAAGTTGCCCTCCATAATGGATACATATTATTTTACAGGCCCACCAGCAGTACATGAAAGTTTCAGTTCCCTGCCCACTTGTTAGAGACTGAATATTATTACTTTTTAGAAATTAGGATGTAAACTTTATATTTCATCAATGCTTTGGTTAGCATGTCTTGTATATATTATTAGTGAGTCCAAACATGTTTACACAGATATTGGGCATTTGTGCCATGACACTAACTAGTCTCCATTCTGCTAAGAGGGGTAGCAAACTCAAATGCCTTTCAGGGGTCTACCATTTAGGTCTATATGTGAAACCACAGTGGGAATTGGGAATGGCACGGCCTGAGACAAATTGGAGAGTGTGTGCCCTGCCTAAGATTCCAAATGGAAAGATTTTAAATATACCAAATGGCCAAACAAAACATCTAATGGGGAAATTCACGTCCAGGTTCCCTGTTTGCTACCATGCTAGTGCCTTCCCTCTCCAATTCATTTCCCCCAGATTGTTGTCAGAATGATATTCCTAATACCTTCTTATTCAAAGCTATTCATAATGTGACTCCAAATCTTCTTCTCAGAACCCTCCTATCTCTACCCTCTACTTCTGTCATACAGACCTCTTAGAAGATGGTGAGGTTCTTGAGGACAAGCAACCTACCACAAAAGAGGCAGTGTAGCATAGCGCAAAGAGAGAGAGCACTCGGGCATCAGCCAGTCCTGGGTCAAATCTTACCTTAACACCAACTTACTGTGTGACAACAGCTAAGTTACTTCACCTCACTGAGGCTCCATTCCCTCATCTGTAAAATGGTACTAACAGCACCTACTCCACAGGGTGGTTATGAGGATTCAGTAAGATAAGCAAAGCACTTAATTTACTGCTTGGCACATAGCAGACACTCAAAAACTGATTAGAGTTGTTAGAGTACTTGCACAGTTCCTAGCCCAGCATCTATCACAGTAGCTGGTGGAATGAAGAAAGAGACAGGGGTAATTCTAAGTAAAATATCTATAATAGTGCTTTACAAAGTGTGGTCCACAGACTATCTTACTGGGATCAGAATCATCTATAGGCTCTTATTAAATATGCAGATTCCTGAAACTGACCCCAGACCTGCCGAATCAGAATTTCTGCATATGGGGCCCACGAATCTATATTTCTTACAAGCATTCCAGTTGACTGTGATCTAACTAAAGTTGAAGAACTGCTGGTTGCCATACTCATCCCAGTTATGGTGTAAAGTCTCCTCATCAGGCACTTGGCTTCCAGACCTACCTGACTAATGATGCTCTATTCCCCAGGGTCTGGAAGAGTTACCCACTATCTGTGAAGTGAACTTGGTGAAAAAGTGATCCAGATGAATCCTCCTCTGATAACATATCAGCCTCCCTGCCTTCCCTAACCAAACATTATCACTGCCACTGTGAATCACCCATTATTACAAGAATTATTTGGGGGTTAAAGATAAATGGAAATTATCATCAATAGTAATACTAATCACTAACACTTATTAATGACTTAAAATATGACAGGCATGCTAAGCAGTTTCTATTAAATTATGTATCAAATTAATTTAATCCACATAACAACGCCATGAGGTAGGTGCTATCATTACTTCCACCTCACAAATGGGAAACCAAGTCACAGAGAGGCTAAGGAAGTTACCCAAGGTCAAAAAGATGGTAAATGACACAACAGAGATTTGAATCCAGACAATCTGACTCCAGAACTCAGGCTATTATCAAACTATGCTGAACTACTTCCCTAAATTAACTGCTATATGCCTGTTATTACTAATTTAAGATATATACAATGATATTGATATTTATTTCATTTAGTGTCTTTATTATTTCATTAAAGCAAATGTACTTATCACAAAAACCTCAAACTCTTTTGTTCCCATAATGTCTTAGGTTTTCCAGCCACAAATTCTAGTATGAGAATCTGCTGGAAACCAACTATATAACAGGTGGGGTAGGTCTGCTCTACTTCCATGTCTTTGGAGTCCAGCTTTCCAAGTAATGGTATAAATGAAATACATTTCAGTTGCTTACTCTATCTTTATATTTCCCCATAGCAAATTTTAAAAATTATCCAAGAGTCAGAAGGCTTGACTATTAGGCTAGCTCTGTAATGGAGGCTCCTCCTACTGCATGTTTAGATACAATATGTCCCCTACTCCAGAGAGAGAATGGAGCCCAGTGATATGAGATGGGCAAAGTATTCTGGGGACTTCTTAGATGGTATGTTCGGCCTGAGATACAACATTTTAAATAAGCTCTTCTTTAATCTTTTCGATAAATTATAGTTTAAAATAACCAATTTCAACATAAAGTACTGATATATGCTATAACATGAATGAACAGTGAAAACATTATGCTAAGTGAAAGAAGCCAGACACAAAAGGACAAATATTGTATAATTCCACATATATGAGGTGCCTAGAATAGGCAAGTTCATAGAGATAGAAAGTAGGATAGAAGTTATCAGGGGTGGGAGAACGGGAAGGGAGAGGATAGGGAGTTACTGTTTGATAGGCACAGTTTCTGTTTGGGATGATGAAAAAGTTCTAGAAATAGATAGTGGTGATGGTTTCACAACATTGTAAATGTACTTAATGCTACTGAACTGGTTAAAATGGTGTGTTTCATGTTATGTATATTTTATCACAATTTTTAAAAAATCCCATAGCCTCAAAAAAAAAAAAAAAAATTCAAACCCTGTGGAGTCAATGCTTACCAGGGTATCATCATTCTGGTCTCCAAACATTTCTTTAAAAATCTTGCCTGGATCAGGAATTGGAGGGAATATAATGATCTTGAGCCTTTAAGAAAACAGACACATTTTGGATCAAACCTTCCAGTCCATAGGAGTATCCCACATAAATACAGCCATATTCAAAGAAGGCATGGATAAAAGACGTGCTATACAATTCAACTTTAGTGACGAAGCAGTTGTGAAGAAATTTCACTGTCCAAGAACGTCGAGTTTGGATGCAGCAAACAGGCCATCAGGATAAGCAAATTACTTATATCCTATTATTTAAATAATAACAGTGCTGTACTTTTAACAGATAAGATGGGAACTTGCTGTTTATAATTTTGGAAAAAAAAATATCTTCTGAGAACAGGAAATATTCCTCTTTAATTTTCCTTTCTTCTTTTTATTTCTCTGTTCTCCATTTTTGAATCTTATAGTATTGGGAGGCCTGCCTCATCTCCCAGGGTATGCACATTGGTGTATCCCAGGGTTGGTCATCTGTCCTCTGCTCTTCGGATCTCACTCACTTTACGAGTGTCCTCTTTCAGTCTTAGGGCTTTAAATCCATTTACATGCCAAGGACTACCCAAAATTATATCTCCATCCCAGACCTCTCCCTTAAACTCCAGATTCATGAGTACAATTGCCTAATTAACATCTCTACTTGAACATCTAATAGGCGTCTCAAACTTGACATGTTCAAAGCAGAAGTCTTTACCTTTCCCTTAAAGCCAGCTCTCCCCACAATCTTTTCTCTCTTGATAAATAGCACCAGCATTTACTCAGCTGTTCAAGCCAAAAATCTAAGAGGTATCCTTGAATCCTTAATTTCCCTCAAACCCCCACAGACAAGACGCTATCAGCAAGTATTATCAATTCTACTTTCAAAATCTATCCCACATGTGACCACTTCTTACTACCTCTAATGCTAATCCCCTAGTATTGGGATGTGAGGGCGATCTGGCTGCGACATCTGTCACCCCATTGATCGCCAGGGTTGATTCGGCTGATCTGGCTGGCTAGGCGGGTGTCCCCTTCCTCCCTCACCGCTCCATGTGCGTCCCTCCCGAAGCTGCGCGCTCGGTCGAAGAGGACGACCTTCCCCGCTAGAGGAGAGGACCGTTCTTCGGTCAAGGGTATACGAGTAGCTGCGCTCCCCTGCTAGAACCTCCAAACAAGCTCCCCTAGTATTGGCTATCTTCATCTTTTTATATATATATGTCTACATCCCACTGGAACACAGACAGGGACTTTTTGCTGTTTATTGCTATAACCCCAGCACTTAGAGCAGTGGCTGGCACATAAATATGCACTCGAAATAGGGATGTTCAAATACTGGTTCTGGACCCAGATTACTCCAACCTTAGGTATTTACTGCAAGAGTAAATAACAGTCCATATAGTGAGATAGAGAAAATAAAACATTCTCAAGGAATGAGTGCTATATAATAGTGACAACCTGGTGAAGTTCTCTCTCCTGCAGCATTAAATAGCAGCCTGCTTTGCATTAATAATAGACCAGTCATTTCATTAGTAATGTTTTCCATTTCTAAAACTTCATTCCATGAGCTACCAACTAACTGTTGATAAACTAGGCATTTGAAAGAGTAAAGTAAACATAGGCCCTATCAACAATGCCAAACACATACAAAAGAAGCAGTGCTTTCCTCACCAGAAAATGAGTGCAATAATACTTCTCTGCTATGTCATACCACCAAAAGCCATTTATGGCTAAAATGCTTCTTATACACTGCGAAAGCATAAAACACCAGCACAAAGAGTAATAGCCATAGCAACCAGGCTAGCAGAAACTGTAAAACCTGCCTGGGCAGCTGTCTTACCTTTTTAGGTAAAACAGAAGGACTATGATTGCACCTGCAACAATGACTGGAATGATGAGTAACATGGTTATGTAGAATGTAGAATAGGGCATCTTACCTGGAGAATGAAAATCAAATAGAAAGGCATGAGAAATAAAACCCTTTTAGTAATAAACCAAGCAACAATTTGTTGGCTAGTGAGATCACAGATATTTCTGCCTCCTACCCCAATCTATTTTCCAAAACTCTCCAATTATCTTATCTTCTGGTATCTTAATAGTTTAAAAGACATCCTTCTCTGGTGCCTGAAATTCCCTGGATGAGTCAATATCTTAAGGATTATCTGAAATCAGGATATCTTAACTAGTTTCCGATACTGTTAACAAAGCTGTTATATCTATTAATGTCATTTCATTAATGGTGACTATCTTTTCTTACTGGTTACTTAGCACTACTAGAACACCTAAAATAATCCTAACAACTACCACTACTACTATTCTTAAATGAGCACCTACTATATGTCTGATACCATCCTAGGAACTTTTACATGCTTATATCTATGCTATAAAGATAGATAGTATTATCTCCCATTTATTCAGATGAAAAGGATAAGGCTCAAAGAGGTTTAGTAAGTCATCCGGAAGGGTTTATTAAATGATGGAGTCAAGTCTCAAACACAGCACTGTTCAATTCCAAAGCCTGCCTTGCTACACCTAACACACAGAATGCCTTTTGTCTACTTATACGTTCATCATTCCCACTAGGAAATGAACATCTAGAAATCATCGTCAGGCCTAGCACCATTGTTTTAGGCATCCTCTAAGATGACCCTAAAATGATTCCTGCCTCCTGATATTCACACCCTTGTGTAATCCCCTTCCCTTGAACGTAGGCTGGACTAACTGACTGACTTCTAAATAACAGAACAGTAGCAATGATGGAATGTCATTTCCAAGATTAGGTTGTAAAAGAGCATGGTTTCCATATTGGGTGTTCTCTCAAACACTCTTGCTTGGATAACTTACTTGTGGAAGCCAGCTTCCATGTCAGGAGGTAGCCCTGTGGGGAGGTCCAACTGGCAAGGAACTAACTAAAGGAAGCCTCCATATTAGTTTCAGAGGGCTGTTGTGACAAATGACCACAAACTGGGTGGCTTAACACAATGAAATTTTTTTATTCTCTCACGGTTCTCGAAGCTAGAAGTCCAGAATCAAGGTCTCAGCAGGGTCAGACTCCCTCTGATGGCTCTAGAGAAGAATCCCTCCTTGTCTCTTCCCAGCTTCTAGTGGCTCCTTGGGGAAACCTTGGTGTTCCTTGGTTGTATCTGTATCCCTCTAATCTCTGCCTCCATGTTCATATGATCTTCTTCCCTGTGTCTGTGTGTGTCCTCTCCTCTTCTCATAAAGACACTAGTCATTAGATTTGGGGCCCAAGTTATCCAGTATAACTTCATCTTAACTTGACTACATCTGTAAAAAGCCTATTTCCAAATAAGATCACATTAAAAGGTATTGGGTATTGAGACTTGAACTTATCTTTTTGGGGAACACAATTCAACCCACTACAGCCTTCATCCAGCAACAAGTGAGAAACTGAGGCTCTCCAACAATCACATGAATGAGTTTGGAAGTGGATTCTCCAGCCCCAGTCAAGCCTTTAGATGAGATTGCAGTCCTAGTTGCAGGTTGACTGCAATCTCATGAGACCTCTAGCTATGCTATGCCATGCCTAGATTCCCAACCCACAGAAACTATGAAATGGTACGTGTGTGTTGTTTTAAGCCACTAAACTTTGGGGAGCTTTGTTATGCAATAATAGATAATGAATACAACAATGCCTGGCACATAGCTTGTTCAGCCTCTTAATTAATAGGGAATTGATGACCTCAACAACCCATTTCTCTGACTCTTAGATAGCGGCTTTAAAAGTTCTTAAGTTGGTTCTATATTGCCCCCTGGAGGCACAAAAAAGAAACCCTCTTCTACCTGACAATACCTCAAATACTAAAACTCAGCAAACATGACTTCCTCAGGGTTACTTAATCAATTATTCCTTGCTAAATTTTGAGGTTCTTCAACATCCTGATTACCCTTCAAGGACATATTGCAGTCTGCCAATGCATCTCCTACAACACGGTACTCTGAAAGGAATACTGCACACTTCTCATATGGCCAGACCGCTGTGCTCCACTGTGCAGCATTTCCTTGTTCTGGGTGCTGCACTATCATTGCTGCCTAAGACTGCATATGCCTTTTAGGGATATTTAAGGTTCCAATGTTGAGTCATGTTGAGCTTACAGTCAACTAAAGCCCACCCCACAACACACACATCCATAAAGAACTGGTCTTTCCCATCCTGTACTTGAGCCTGGCTTGCTCAGTTCTGGATTAATAATTTTTTTTTCAAACCTAGATACAGGCTTATATCTATTAAATGCCATCAAGGTCACTGTTCCACTCTTGATTCTGTTAACCAGCACATAGGACAGTTCTCTAGCATTGTGCCATTTGCAGATTTGATCAAGCCTCCCTTCTATATTTTCACTCAGATTGTTAAAAAAGATTGAGATGGGACAGAGGAGAGGATAACACCATTTGGATTGTGGTTTTCCAAAGAGCTGTATATTGTAAATTAATCCTGGGTGACTTGACATAACTAAACAAAAAATCAATTTCAGTTGTAAGTACTCCTTGGCTGACATCAAGAAAACATGACAGTCTCTTTCCCTAATCTATTTTCTGCTTCAGCTTTGTTTCCACGCATCAGTGTTTTAAATTTTAATGAAATCCTTCTCTCTTACCTATACTCTTTGCTTGACTCCAATTACTCCAGAGTTTGTCATCCTCATAGCAAAATCTGTTTGTTTTGACTCTTATTCTGACAGTGTTCAAAGTATCAGGAAGAACACCAGGGATCATGAAACAAATTGTATCCTTAGATATAAAATACAAATACACCAAAATATTACCAATTTATTCTCTTTCTCTGCTATTGAATCATAATATAATTATCTGCCAAATTCTGTATATGATTAAGACTTGGATTGCAATTCAAATTATCTAATTTTTACTCTTGAAAGAAACATGGCAACAACCCACAGAACAAAGTAGTTTGTTATTCTCAGAGCAGCTCAAATTTATGATATGCCCCCAACTGCTCTGAGTCTAAGCCCAAATAGCTAAAGTTGAATTACTGACCTCCGCATTTCTCTCAAATTCTAAATTCTCACATTTGGCCTCTTCAACCTTGAAAATAAAAAAGAATGAGTCCCAGATTCTAAAAGACCACATTTTATATCATTTAACCATTTCTAGCAAGCTTTCCATTTATCCCATTAAAAGAGGACCAAGTAGAGTGAAAAAGGTTGGCTTCTTTACAAGTGGTGCTGGGTCAATTGCATATTAATGTGAGAAAAAAAGAATCTTGACCCCCCCACCTCACACTATTCACAAAATCAATTCCAGATATACTGCAGATCTAAATGTGAAATATAAAATAAATGAACAAATAAATGCATAAATATATCAAGCTTTTAAATAAAAATGTAGAAGAATATCTTGCTTAAAGAAGGAAACGTTTTCTTAAACAGGACAAAAAAAACCCCACTTTAACCATAAAGGAAAATTTTTTATAAAGTCATCTGTATTATAATCAAAAACTTCTGTTCATCAAATGATACTCTATTAGGGAAATAAACAGGCAATGCATAGAGTGGGAGAACATACCTGTAATTTCTGACAAAGTACTTGTATATATATTTTTTCCCCTAGAAATTAATAAGGAAAAGACAGAAAACCCAACAGCAAAACTGGCAAAGACTTGAACAGGAACTTCACAAGAGAACATGTAAACTGCCAATACACATATGAAAAAATGCTCAACCTTACCAGTTATCAGGGAAATGTAAATTAAATCCACAAGATAACAATACACACATGTACTAAACAATACCAAGAGTTGGTGAAGATGTGAAGCATCTAGAACTCTCCATTTCTGCTTATTAGTATAAACCGGTACAACCATTTGGGAAAACTATTTTTTATTATCTACTAGAGACAATCATATGTAACTTTATTACCCACACTCATACATGCCTATATATATGCCCAACAGAAATGTATGCACATTTGTACCAAGAGGCAAGTATGCAAATGTTCATAACAACTTTATTCTTTAAACCCCAAACTGGGAACCATCCAAATGTCCATCAATGAGAGAATGGATAAATAGAGTGTGGTATGGTCACACAATGAAATGAATGCAATGAGAATGAACCATCTACAACTGCTGGGAACAATACTGTTGACGTCATAAACATAACATTAAATGAAAGAAGGCAGAAAAAGAAAAGTACATTCTGTATAATTCAATTTATACAAAGTTATTATTTATATAAATTATATAATTTATTATTATTATTTATATAACTTTATAAGTAGCAACAAAATTAATCTATAGGATTAGAAGTCAAGATAATAGTTGCTCTTTGGGAGAGCAGCAACTGAAAGGGGCCATGGTGGGGCTTCTCAGGTGCTGGTTATATAGGTAAAAATGATCAATTAAGATTTCTGAGAAATCATTAAGCTGTACATTATGATTTGTGAGATTTTTCTATGGTATATTATATGTCAATAACAAATTTTTTAAAAAAGATAGAGGGAGAGAGAGACTATATTCCCTTGTAGAGAGCATAAGATATAAAAAAAAGTGACTGGGTTAGAGAAAAGAAAGTATAATGCAAAATTCTCCTTCACACAACATAAGTCATTTGCTGTCTGATGTAAAGAGAATAATCCATTCCTTCAATGCAAATATTTTTAAATGGAGTAAAAAACAAACATATGAACATCTGTTTCATAGTTTAAATATTCGACTTCTATCAAAGAGATGTTTAAACATGGAACAAAGACCAGAACACATAGCCATTATTTTTGACATTCAGTGTCATTCACTAAATGGTTCCTACCAGCATTTGTGAAGAGTTGAAAGGCCGATTGAATGATGAAAGACTATCCACTCAATATTTCATAAAGGGCAGAGAAAAAGCCACTCAGAGGGTTACTATAGCCCAGTGCTGGCAATTTGGAATCATGAGCCTACTGGGGAATCACAAGTGTCAACTACCACTTGAGGGATCAACTTGCAGACAGATTGATGTCTCTCCTCCTCCAAATCATCTCCCAAATATATAAATTCCAAAGTCAGCAAATCATCATGTAAATTTAAGTCTGTAGGCTCTTATACAAATATAAATCCTGAGGAGCCATGGGCAGCACCCCCTGCCTGGCAGAAGGCAGGAACATGCTGAAAACACCACTTCCATGTGGGTGCCAACTACCACAGCCACTGCCACCGCAAGGCTGGCATGCCACCACAGTAGCAGCTATACCCACTGTGCAGGCAGCCTGCCACCTACTTGACTGCACTGACACAAGGAGAGTCATCAGAAAAAGAAGAGAAATTCTCTCTCTTCAAAGCCTACTCTCAAACAATAGAAAAAGCAAATGCTATACCAGATGACCAGACATCAATGTAGAGATACTAGAAATATGAAAAACCAAAAAATATGACACCACCAAAGGAATATAGTAATTCTCAACTACCAGACTTCATAGAGCAGGAAACTCTTAAAATGACAGATAAAGAATTCTGAGCAACAATCTTAAGGAAACTCAACGAGATACAAGAAGAGTCAGTTAGACAACATAATGAAATGAGAAAAAATATCCAGGATATGAAGGAGGAAATTTATAAAGCAATTAATACCTCAAAAAAGAAGGCAGCACAACTCCTGGAACTCTGGGATTCACTCAACAAAATAAAAAAACACAACCAAGAGGTTAAGCAGCAGGTTAGAGCAAGCAGAGGAATTTCAGATTTCAAAGATAGTCTCTTCAAAATAACCCAGGCATACAAAAATGAGGAAGAAAGAATTTTTAAAAATGAAGAAAATGTGAGAGAGCTAGTAGACAACCTTAAGCACACAAACATCTGAATTATGAGTGTTTCAGAAAGGGAGGAGAAAGGAAAAGGCACTGAAAACCTATTCAACAAAATAATAATAGGGAGGGACATGGACCTTCAGATCCAGGGGGTTCAAAGATTCCCAAACAGATCCAATCCAAAAAAATCCTCTCTTAAACACATATAGAAAAACTAGCAAAGCTCAAAGTCAAAGAGAGAATCATAAAAGCAGCAAGAGAAAGCATCAAGTCACCTATAAGGGAGTCCCCATGAGACTAACAGCACACTTCTCAACAGAAACCCTACAGACCAGAAGAAAATGGAATGATATATTCAAAATACTAGAAGAAACAAACTGCCAGCCAAGAATACTATAACCAGGAAGGCTATCCTTCATAAATAAGGGAGAAATAGTGTATTTCCCATACAAACAAAAGCTGTGGGAGTTCACCACCACATGACCAGCCCTGCTAGAAACCCTCAAGAGAGTCCTGCATCTGGAATCTGAAAAATGATAATCAATACTGTGAATACACATGAAAGAACAAAACACACTGGTCAAACAAAAATGCAAATGAGAAAGAGAAAGAAACTATATCTCACCACCTCAAAAAACCAACAAACATTAAAGACAAACAATAAAGGGGGAAGAAAGGAACAAAAGATATTTAAAACATGCAAACAAAAATCAATAAAATGCCAGGAGTAAGACAAAACCTTTCAATAACAACCTTAAATGTAAATAGATTAAGCTCCTCACTCAAAGGACACAGACTGACTAGCTGGATTTAAAAGCTAGACCCAACCATATGCTATCTTTAAGATACTCAATTCACCTTTAAAGACACACTCAGACTAATAGTGAAGGGACAGAAAAAGATATAACCATGCAAATGGAAACCAAAAATGAGCAGAAGTAGCTATTCTTATATCAGATATAATAGACTTTAAACCAAAAACAATAAAAAGAGACAAAGGCCACTATATAATGATAAAGGGATCTATCCAGCATGAAGATCCAACAATCGTAAATAAATATGCACCCAACATTGGAGTACCCAGATATATAAAGCAAACATGATTAGGCCTAAAGAAAGAGATAGACCCCAATACAATATTAGTAGAGGACCTGAACACCCCTTTCTCAGTGCTGGACAGATCATCTAGGAAACAAATCAACAGTGAAACACAGAGTTTAAACTACACTTTAGACCAGTTGGACCTGGCAGATAGCTACAGAACATTTCATCCAACAGTTACAGAAAGAATATACATTCTTCTCATCAGCACATTGAACATTCTCCACAATAGACCACATGTTAGGTCACAAATCAAGTCTCAACAAATTTAAAAAAAAACCAAACTAAAGTCATTTCAAGTATCTTCTCAAACCACAACAGAAAAAACTAGACATCAATTACAAGTTAAACTCTGCAAACTATACAAATAGACGGAAATTAAACAACATGCTCTTGAATGACCTCTGGGTCCAATCAGAAATTAAACAGGAAATCAAAGAAATTCTTGAAACTAATGAAAATAAAGATACATCATATCAAAACCCGTGGGATACTGCAAAAGCAGTACTAATAGAAAAGTTTATTGCAATAAACACTTCAAAAGAATAGAAAGAGCTCAAATAAACAACCTAATGCTACACTTCAAAGAACTAGAAAAAGAAGAACAATCCAATCCCAAAATTAGTAGATGGAAAGGAATAGTTAAGATTAGAGCACAAGTAAATGAAATAGAGGTCCAAAAAATTGATACAAAAGATCAATGAATCAAAAATTTGGTTTTTGGAGAAGATAAACAAAATAGACAAACCATTAGCTAGCCTAACTAAAAGAAGAAGAGAGAAGACGCAAATAACAAAAATCAGAAATGAAAGAGGAGACATTATAACTGATACCACAGAAATACAAAGAATCAATCATTAGAGACTATTATAAACAACTATATACCATCAAATTTGAAAACCTAGAAGAAACGGATGAATTTTTGAATACATACAAACTACCAAGACTAAACCAAAAGAAATAGAAAATCTGAACAAAACAATAACAAGCAAAGAGATTGAAGCAGTAATCAGCAAAGAAAAGCCCAGGACCAGATAGCTTTACTGCTGAAATCTACCAAACTTTTAAAGAGTAATTAATATGAATTCTCTTCAAACTATTCCAAAAAACGGAAACAGAGGCCATTCTCCCAAACTCATTCTATGTGTCCAGCATCACCCTGATACCAAAACCATACAAAGATACAACAAAAAAGAAAACTACAGACCAATATCTCTGATAAACATAGATGCAAAAATTCTCAACAACATATTAGCAATGAGAATACAGCAACACATCCAAAAAATTATATACCATGATCAAGTGGGATTCATACCAGGGATTCAAGGATGGTTCAACATAGGCAAGTCAATAAATGTGATACATCACATCAACAAAAATCAAATAAAAACCAGATGATTATCTCAAAGACACAGAAAAAGCATTTGACAAAATTTAACATCAGTTCATGATAAAGACTCTCAGCAAATTACATGTAGAAGGGGAGTATCTCAATACCATAAAAGCCATATATGACAAACCCACCACCAATATCATCCTGATATTGAACAGGAATAAGACTAGGATGCCCATTCTTACCACTCTTATTTAACATAGTTTTAGAAGTACTAGCTAGAGCAATCGGGCAAGAGAAAGAAATAAAGCGCAACAAGATTGGAAAAGAAAAAGTCAAACTATCACTGTTTGCAGATGACACGATCATATATATCGAAACACCTGAAGACTCTACCAAAAAACTCTTAAACCTGATAAAAAATTTCAGTAAAGTTGCAGGATACAAAATCAACACACAAAAATCAGTAGCATTTTTATACTCCAACAACAAACTAGCAGAAAGAAATCAAGAAAGCTAGCCCATTTACAATAGTCACCAGAAAAATAAAATACCTAGGAATAAAGTTAACCAAGGATGCAAAAGATCTCTACAATGAGAACTACAAAACACTGTCAAAAGAAATTAAAGAGGACACAAGAAGATGGAAAGATATTTCATGCTCTTGGATTGGAAGAATTAACATTGTGAAAATGTCCATACTACCCAAAGTAATCTACAGATTCAATGCAATTCCCATCAAAACACCAATGACATTCTTAACAGAAACAGAAAAAACAATCCTAAATTCATATGGAACAACAAAAGACCCCGAATAGCCAAAGCAATCCTGAGCAAAAAAATAAAGCTAGAGTCATTATTCTACCTGACTTCAAGTTCTGCTACAAAGCTTTAGTAACCAAAACAGCATGGTACTGGCATAAAAACAGACACTCACACAAATGGAATAGAATGGAGAACCCAGAAATCAATCCACATACTTACAGCCAACTGATATTTGACATGGACAACAGGAGCATACATTGGTGAAAGGACGGCTTCTGCAATAAGTGGTGCTGGGAAAACTGGGCATCCATATGTAGAAGAATCAAACTAGACCTGTACCTCTCGCCATATACCAAAATCAACTTGAAATGCATTAAAGACTTATATATAAGACCCCAAATTATAAAACTCCTAACAGAAAACACAGGGAAAACACTTCAGGAAGCAGGATGGGGCAAAGACTTTATGAACAAGACCCCTAAAGCACAGGCAACACAAGAAAAAATATAACAAATGGGATTATATCAAACTAAGAAGCTTCTGCACAGCAAAAGAAATAAGAGTGAAAAGACAACAAGAGTGGGAGAAAATATTTGCAAACGATGCACCCAACAAGGGATTAATATCCAGAATATATAAGGAACTCAAACAACTTAACAGTAAAAAAACAAGTACCCATTAAAAATAGTCAAAGGAGCCGAATAGGCATTTCTCAAAGGAAGATACAGAAATGGCAACAGACACATGAAAAAAATGCTCAACATCACTAAGCATCAGAGAGATACAAATCAAAACCACACTGAGATATCACCTCACCCCAGTTAAACTGGCCATTATCAAAAAGACAGAGAATAACAAATGCTGGCAAGGATGGAGGGAAAGGAGAACCCTTCTACACTGTTGGTAGAACTGTAAATTAGTGCAGCCATTATGGAAAACAGTATGGAGGCTCCTCAAACAACTGCAGATTGAACTGCCATATGATCCAGCAATCCCGAATGGAGAAATTCATAAAAAAATAGAAATAACCAAGAAACAGAAAACAATGCTCAATTTTAATAATAACTAGGCTGACACAGTTAAAACACAGAAATATTTTATTTTACTGCATGTACATCTATATTGTTTGGTTTTTGATGAAAAATTATTGTTGTATTACTTATGTAAATTAAAAAATTAAATAAAAAAACAAATGTAAATCCCCTTGAATAATTTATCATTTACTCAGATAGTTCCAAGAGAAGGAAAACAAGGGCCGGGAGCACAAGTAGATCGTTTGCAGGGATACCAGGTGGTCAAAAACAAGCCTTTCCTTACTTCATGATTCTGTCATGAACTACCTCTGACCACAGCCCCCATGTGATGGTATCAGTTCATGTTCCAGATTACTTCCCCCTCTTAACTGTCACACTAGGCAAAATAATTCCTCAAATAGTCTTGTAAAAAAAAACTACAGGGTCTGACCAGCAAAGCTCAAAATCAGTGAGCACACAAAAATCTGATGACATTCTAGGGGAGGAAGCAGCTGATGAACATCTGCTAAGAAAGAGAACATTAAACTCAACTGTATAAACAGAATTAATTCCGAATAGACTATAGTTCTAATTTAGGTAGATAACTTCCATAGTGTATGTGCTCTCTTCAGTTCAGAAGTTTACAAAAAATAAACAAGTACCTCAATTCAACAAGAATTTATTAAATGATGTTTATGCATGTGGTGTCATACCAAGTATTCTTGGTCAAAGTTTAATACCTGGAGACCAACCAACTTTTGAAGTCATACTTATTTATTAGCTATGTGGCCTATAGCAAGTTACTTAACCTCTCTGAGCCTTAGTTTTTCAATAAAATGTAGGTTAAAATAGTACCTATTTCCTGGGTTCTTATGAGCTACTGTTTAAGAAACATGAAGAGTACCTTTGAAGAACATTATAAACACTATTACTATTAAGCAGAAGTATTGATGTGGTCTCCAGTGGTTAAGAATACAAGCTTTGGAGTTAGAACTTTGCTTAAATCTTAATTCTGCCACTTACTAAAATGTAGCTTTAGGAGAAAGTAAGTTTTTTCATTTGTAAAATGAGAACAAAATAACAGGACCTAGATCCTTAGGGTCATTGTAAGAACTAAATAAGACAACTCAGATATAGTGCTTATTATAATACCTAGCACATAGTAATCACTCATACATGTTAGCTGCTATTAGTAGCAGAAATAGCACTAACTAGACACCACCTGACTCCTTTCTACAGGAGTTTATATTTTCAGTGAAGAGAAAAGTCAGACACATGATCAGGTTAAATAGGACATAAATGTGTTGCAAAATAAGTAATACAAGTAGTATGTGTCCCAGGATTTCAGACAGAAGAGAACAGTAAAGGCTAGAGTAATCAACTATACTTCGGCTTCTATTAGTAAGCATTTTGTTTTGCTTTGTTTTTTTTTTTTTTTTTTTTTGGCAGCTGGCCTGTATAAGGATCGAACCCTGGGCCTTGGTGTTGTCAGTACCATGCTTTAACCAACTGAGCTAACCAGCCAGCCCTTAATAAGCATTTTGAAAGTTCCATGATGAGATAGAACAACTGGACCAAGGAATTTGTCCACATGCAAGATGCTGGGCTCCTTTAAAAGCCAATATAAAAACACTTGGCTTCTAACCTCTAAAACTCAAATACACAAAGGGCCCAGGCAGGTAACACACAAGTGAGTGCTGCAGTCTCTGTGGTCTTATGGAAATATACTTCTAGGGTACCATGATTTTTTAAATCTGGGCAAAAAATTCAAATTTAATAAGCAAAGAAACAAACAAAACCTCACTTTGTGGTCCAAATAAAAATGTATGAGGCCCTAGTTTGTGACCTCTACTCCACATTGTAACAATGTTATTAATGCCCTGAGGTTACATCACATTCTGATCAATGCCCCACAGGGACCTCTAGCATGTCTTACATTAGATTCTGAATAATGTAAATGTACATAATCCAACAAATACTGACTACTCAAATTTGACTACTTTAGTTGCCAGAGACTCCAAGAAAACTGAACGGCCTTATCAGAGCCTCAAAGTATCTACATAATCTGGTCTCTGCCTACTGCTTAGATATCTTTTCCTACTAGAATTGGCCACACCAGCCTCCCTTCTGTTTCCTCACACATGCCATCCTCATTCTTGCCTCAGTGTCATTGTATTTGCTATTTCTTATACCCCCACATCTTTAGCTGGCTAACTCCTGCTCATCCTTCTTGTCTCATTCCTTCAGATGACTTCCCTACCTAATATTCTCAGGCTCTCCCAATCGCTCTACTATATCACCCCATTATTTTCTTCATAGTACATATGCTCTGAAATTAGCTTGCTCATTTACATACTTATTTTCTAGTATGTAAGCTTTATGGAAAAAAAAAAAAGAAAAAACTTATTCATCAGGTGTCATGTTCACTGCCTTATCTCCAGCACATAAAACAGTGCCCGGCACATGGTAGACACTTAATAAAAATTTGTTGAGCCGATGAGTTAATGAATAGCTTGAACCTTGCAGCCAATACTATAATAAACCTGAAAACCTTCCACCATGACCTACTTCAGACAAGAAGTTTTATTATCATCATAAAGTGATAAACGTAAGAGCTACATTTCCTTGATATTTCAGTGTAAGAAATTCAAATGAGAGAGAAATATTGAAATAAAACAACAATTAAAAAAAACTTACATAGAAAATAACAGGTGTCTCAGTTTGGCTGTTATTGAATTCTACTTCATAATATAAACATCTGCTAAAAAAATTCTGTGGATTCTCCCATTGTACATATAAGTTACCATTTTGAAAGAAGAGATTTTTAATACGTGGAGGACCAGGTTTCACTGAAAGATAGAAATACAAGAAAACGAATTAGCTTCCAAAGTTTATTTGATTATATAGTACACACACACGTGTACACACACACACACACACACACACACACAGGAATAATGAAGGCTCATAAAGTTAAATCAAAACAGGGCTGTTGTTTTTAATGATCTTACATGATCAGATACACAGTTTTAGAATTGCTGATTAGTCAAAATTATACAGGAAGTTTATTTTAAACTGCCTAGTAAAATGAATTTAAGGAATGTCCTTGGGGTGCCTGTCAGATGACATGAACTCTGACCTGCATATGGTTAGAAAATGGCCAGGGTATAATCAGGATATGTAGCTACAACAGAGAAAATAAAGAAAAGAAATGCTTGGGTCCAGATGAGCTTCCACCAGATGGGTAACAAGGCAACCAGATACAAGGGGCTTCCCTAGCTGTCACTCACTCATGGCAATCAAAAACCACAATTAAAACATTAGCCTAGTCTCTGTCACACGCTACTACATGGATATACTTCGAGGACATCATGCTCAGTAAAACAAGCCAGTCACAAAAGGACAAATACTATATGATTCCACTCATATGAGGTATCTAAAGTAGTCAAATTTATAGAAACAGAAAGTAGAAAGGTAGTTGCCAAGGGCTGGGGAAAGGGGGAATTAATGTTTAATGGGCACAGAGTTTCAGTTTTCCAGGTTGAATCAGTTCTAGAGATCTGCTACACAACAATGTGAACATACTTAACACTACTGAACTGTACACTTAAAAATATTTATGACGGTAAATTTAATGTTATGTGTTTGTAATCACAATTAAGAATAATTTTTTTCTTTTTTTTTTTTAAAGAGCATTTAGCCTGGTCAATTTCCTATTTAGGAGTCTGCTATGCTTAAGACCGAGCAACAGAAGATAATGGATAATTAACAGAAAACAATTCAAAGATGTCATCTTCCAGCTGAGAAGGGTCTTCATTTATGTCACTATTAATATCCAGGAAGAAAAGCAGCAAAATAAGCCTTAGAAGGTACATCTGGGGGCCGGCCCGTGGCTCACTCAGGAGAGTGTGGTGCTGATAACACCAAGGCCGTGGGTTCGGATCCTATGTAGGGATGGCTGGTTTGCTCACTGGCTGAGCGTGGTACTTACCGGTCATCTTTTTTAAAAAAAAAAAAAAAAAAAAAAGAAGGTCCATCTAGATAATCTGCCAAACAACAGGGAGGAAAGAGAAGGGCTTTGCCTCAGCTTACGCCACCTGGCAAATTACTCTGACCTTGCTCCCTTGGCCTATAAACTAAGCTGCCTTTGATTCCCTATTAGGATTCACTTCCATGACTATCTTAAGGGGTGGTAAATAGTATTGTGCTCATAGACTTAGAGGTCTTTGTTAATTGATGGCTATTTGCCTATAAATCATCTGTATACCACTTAGCCAGAATGTGAGCTCCCCGTTGGGATATTACAACAAATAAACCATTACGCTTTAGAGATTTACAAAACACTTTTATACACCTTAAATCATTTGTACCTTGTGACAATTCTTTGAGGTCAAGAGGGACTGTGTACTCCGTTTTACAAATAAGGAAAACTTGAAAAGGGTTTATATGCCTTTCTAGAGTAGAGGAGCCAGGACCTCAACCTTGAACCTGTGTTCAAGTTGAAGGCTCTTTCTAATAGGCCACACCCAGCTGGTATGCCCAGCTATGGCTGTACTGGTTGTTCTGGCTGAACAGTGTGCCACACACAGCATTAAACATTTTGAATATCATCTCTGATTACACCACCTTCAATTGAAGCTAAGAGAAAGATTATCCAGGAAGTATATATGGTTATATGAGCATCATCTTCTCAATACTATAAGTGAAAAGAGAACGATCTCAGAGTCAGGCAGCCCGGGTTCTAATCTTGGTTCTATAAGCAACTGCTCTAAGTCTCAGCCTACTCCTAAGTAAATATGGATTTTTAATCACACATGCTCAATAAATATCAGAACTTCCAAGCTTGCTTCTTTAAAAAAGATCTATAACAGAAAGGTATACATAAATACAGTCCCTTGTTTTGGGAAGATCTTAAGACCCAAATCCTCATTTTTTATTATTTGTACTGATTGTTCAAAAGCCAAAAACCACTTTTATCCACACCATCATAGAGGACTTCTAAAACTTACCATGGGAAGTTAAAGGCACTATATTGAAGAATGGTCTAATTTTTCCTGCAATATCTTTGACCATTATTTGGACATTGTGTTCAAAAAGGTAATCCTTCGCTGTAGTCAGATCAAAGGAACAACCAATGTGTTGACCTTCTCTATAGATGTTTTCACATTGAAGAACTTTTCCCAGGCTGTTGTGCCTACAAGATAAAATGAGACAACCTTCTGCATTATTTTGAACAAGGTATTCAAAAAACAAGGGTGGAATTTTTTTTCTTTTTAATGACTGAAGATGTCCATGAAAAGCAATATTTGCAATAAGGCAAAATAGCTTTTTAAAAACCCTATTTACAACGTGCTTCATTTCATACTCTAGGAAGAAAAGACTTCCTTTTTGCTGAACATTGGTGTTGTCAATAGCTATGAAAACTACAGGAGTCCTATTTCCGCTTCTGTGTAGGAGAGGATGTTCTGAGGCCATGATTAGAAGTTTTATGCTTTTTGAAAATGCCTGTGTGCTGAATTCCATGGTTCCCCTCTGGTCCCTCTGCCTGCTCCCTCCTTGTTTTCTTGGCTTGTTCCTCTTTCTCCTCCCTCTTCCTGGGGGGGGGGGGGGATCTGCACTCCCATTCTTCTCTATTTGTGACTCCCTCATCCACTCACCCCCAGTTTATCCCTCCCATCCCTTGACTATAATTTCTATGCTGGGGATTCCTAGTTTTGACCTCTCACGCCAGAGCTAGTCCCAGATTTCTAACTGTACTCCATTTAAGAGTTCCACTCTTGCCTCAAATTCAGTGTCCAAAAAATACCATGCACCCTCTTCTCCCACCAAACTGCCTTTTCATTACCTTACCATTTCAACCAGTCAGAGCTCATTTTCTCTTGCTCCTAGATTAGATACTCTGAAATCACCGTTCCCTTTATTCTATCACCAAATTCTTGTCTTTCTTCCTTTGCAAAGCATCTCGGACCCTTGTCTTCTGTGATATTCCCATTTCCCACACCCTGATTCACACCATAATCACTTCAGGTTTCATGTCTTCTCCAGATTGACCTCCCTGTCCTTCATGATCAGTTCCCTCTAATCACTGTCAGATCAACATTCCAGAACACAATGGCTTTGTAAGTGTCCTATTCCACCACATGGCTTTAAATGCCTTCCAGAAGTAGTATTGCTGGTATCTTACTTCCCATTTCACCTCTGCACACACCCTTGTCCGATGATCATCAGCAGCAGGCACAGTGCAGAATGTGCTCGTTACGTTTCTTGTCTAGGCTATCAGAGAACTCTGCTTTTTAGTAATGGGCAGAATATAGAGTCAAGCCTTACATCATCAGCCACAATGGGAGTTGAGCAAAGGCTCTACAGAAAAGGAAAACTATTTTTAAAAATGAACTAAGAGTAAAGAGTCCAAATCCCTTGACCTGTTACCTCAGAATAATCTTTAGCAATTTAAAATGCAGATTCCTGGGTTGACTGTTCACCAATAGGACTTACTTTTCCTATCTAGATCTAATTTTGTGTCCATGAAACAGCATCTCACTACCCTGCTACCCACCCTTCCCCCCTCTAGTAACCACAGTTCTCTCTCATTATTTATTAGTGTTTTTGTTTTGTTTTCTTTTGTTCTCATTTTTAGTTCCTACATATGAGTGAGAACATGTGGTATTTCTCTTTCTGTGCCTGGCTTATTTCACTTAACATAATTCTCTCCAAGTTCATCAACACTGCTGCCCAGGAATCTATAATTAACAATGATTTACTGCATATTATCAAATGACTAGAAGAGAGGAGATCAAATGTGCACATCACAAAGAAATGATTAAGTTTTGCAATGATGAATATGCTAATGATCCTGAATAGAGCATCACACATTGTATACATGTATTGAAATATAACTCTGTAACGCATAAATATGTACAATCAATATGGTTAAATAAATAAATAAATAAAATGCAGATTCCTCAAACCTTCTCCCAGAGAATCTGACTTAGTAGGTTTTGCCAGGACCTAGGAATCAGCAGTCTGACAGCAATTCTCTAGGGTATTCTGCTGCAAATAAGGTTTTTTAAAAAACTCAGATCTAATGCATTTACTCCTTCAAAGGTTGTGCAAAGAAAGCTTCGATGAAAAAAATGTTCCTGTCCTTCAAGAGATAGTACATAAGCTTTTTTCTCTTAGTTGCAGGCCCCTGTGGTTTATGAAAGAAAATAATATTTTAAAAATTAAGTTATTGGCTGATTTTTGGATCAGGCAATCCTGGAATGTTTTCCACCCATAGCCAGAAACAGAAACTGAAGAAACTTGTGACATTTTTCTTACATAACTAAAGAAAACTGTGTATAAAATTAGTATTTTTAAATAATGAAAGGAACTCTTTGAATGGGCAATCTTTTAAATCCATTTTTCATTTTTGTACCCTGAGTATTTCATATACACTCACGGACCCTAAATACAAAATTTCAAAACAATTTTGTTTTAATTTAGACATAATAATAAAAGGGAAAATACTGGTTTTGAATAGACAGCTTTTTTGGACTTCACATGAAAGATTAGATGATAACCTAAGATAGCAGGTGATTCCTGTTAAAATTCACACACTGAATTCCTCCACAGGATCACACTGCAGACACGAGGAGGAAATGGACAAATTAAAGACTATTCACCCATCTCTGAAGATGATTAATGTGGTAAGCAATTCCTTAAAATGTACTGGCATGGCTAGTCTGTAGCTGCTCAGGTCAGGTTCCTTTAAATGCCAGACTATACATGCAGGGACACAAGTCATTGCCCTGGGGCCTCAAAGGATTATTCTGAATTCGAAAAATGACTCCACACTTTGCGGTTGGAGATTAGGGGAAACAATCTTTGGCAGTTTGTTTGACATGATTTATAGTGGTAACTAAACCATTCCTGGGTGCTTGCTAACAAGCACTGTCTTGACTCCCTTTCTTTTGTGGTTTTGATTGGAAAGGATCTATCTAGAGGAGAGAAGGGAAGGAGTAGGTATGGGCTAGGTGCTAATTCTGTGAGGTGGGGGAGAGGCCAGCACTGTCTGGTGTGTACTGACTACGTGTGCAAGGATAAAAACCCATAACGACAGCTCTCATGTACTGAGTCCTTACCTATACATGCTAGCAGTTAGTCACAGCTCTGAACACTTTTCATACAATAACAGCCCTCACAACAACCTTAAGAAGTAGGCACTATTATTACTATTCCCATTTTACAGATTAAAAAATTGAGGCTCAGAGAGAAGAGAATTGCCCGAAATCACATTGCTAATAAGGAAGAGAGCCAAGATTCAAACCCAAGCAGTGTGGCTTTAGAAAGAACAAACTTCAGGGTGGTAAGGGCAGAAAATGTAGAATCTACTCCAGCACTGCCCAACAGAACTTTCTGGGATTATGGAAGTGTTCCATATCTGTGGTGTCCAATACAAAAGCCACTAGTCACTGTGAAACTGACTACTAAGATTGAGCAACTGAAGCCTTCATTTAATTTTTATTAACTTCAATCTAAATGTAAATAGCTACATGTAGCTAGTGGCTCCTGTATTGGACAGCACAGATCTACACTATGGAAGGAGCGTTCTGTGAATGTGTATGACAAGTAGGATCTTGATACCTGCCTCCCTTGGGTGCCAGTGAACCACCACTCTTGTGGGATTGCTTCTTGAACCACCTCCAATGGCTGTACAGATTGTTTCCTGCAAAAAGGCATCCACTGAGGGCTGAAAGCCAACCCAAGCACCATCTGCTGTTGGTTTTAGCAAGAGAGAGCCTGTATCACCCCAGAGGAAGAGAACATCTCAGACCAGAGGAAAAGGAATGCTTTTCAAATTGGTCGGTCCAGTTTTTTGTTATTCACTCACCCACAGGGGACACTCTTTTTACAATCTGCATGAAGACTTGGTGTGTAAGTGTAAATCCCCAAGGCACTTCTCTACTTTTGTCTTATAAGAACCCCAAGGACTAGGCTACTATCTACTTCCAGTGCCACCCACATTCTAATAGCTGAGTTACTTTCCTGCACAGTCTGTGATGGAATGAGATACAGTTTTAAGACTTCTTCCCTTCATTACCTGCCCCTTATATAGAGACAGACTCTTTAAAAGTTTTCTCTGTGGTTTTACCAATAATGACTCCAGGGAAAGTAGAGGGGTTAATAACATAATAAATGCAGAGATGCCACCAACTCATAAGACATCTTAAAAGCCTGTAGTAACAGCTCTCCCCAGACTTCACTGCAATATCAACAGAGCCAGGCTATTCCTTCTAAGGCTTAGTTCTTTGGCTTCTTCACTAGTAATACTTTGGGGAGCCAGATCTACTCAATCCTTTTCTCTGTTCATCCCTGGCCTATAATGCTCCTGAGTTGCTTCTATCTCCTAAGTCCTCACCTCACCCCTGAATGTTCTCCAGCACTGGATCCTACCAAACATTCACAACTTATTTATGAAACACCTACCATGTGTCAGGCACCAGGGGGAAACAAGACACAGTCACTGCTCTAAAGAGACATTGCAGCCTGGGGCAGGCTGTCACCAAGTAAACAGGAAATGACAACACAATGTGCTGAATGCTATGACGTGGGGAAAGGGCAAGTTGCCCTGGGACGTGATGCCGGGTCACGTATCTAGACTCGAGAGGTCAAGGAAGGCTTTCTGGAGAGGAAATGGTGTCTGAGCTGAGACAAGGACAAATAAGACGCGAAAAGGAAAGGCATGGGCTGTGCAAGGATGCAGAATGTTTCCACGATTCTGTTTGAATCTCACTATTCTGTTTGAGGAGTCAGTTTGAGGAACTAACAGAAGTTCGGTGTGGACTGGACGGTAGGCTACAAGAGGGGCGGGGTACATGGAGGGAGATGAGACCAAGGCTGGAGAGGTTGACAGAGGCCAGGTCATAAAGGGCTTTGTCATGCTGAAGAATTTGTACTTTATCCCAAAGCCACCAGGGAGCTACTGAAGGGTATTAAGCAAAGGAGAAACAACAGGTACCAAGAGTGGGCAAATGATACTACAAAACCTCAAATGAGAATTATTTACATCGGGGGAAAAACCAAACCTCCAGACAGAACCACATAATCTCAGTGCAGTTCTTCTCACCTTTGCCAGGAGGACCCTCCCACCGCAGAGCAGAGTGAATGCGAACCCCTGGGCAACTGTAGAGGTTTTCATCCAAAAATTCACGTGATCTTTTTGCATGCTATTCCCTAATATAGCCATGAATGTTTTAACATACCAAAAATACATTTCATGAAGTCATCAGGCAAAATGGACACTTCAGGAGGAAAGGCCACGTTTATCCTGTAGTTTCGGAAGTCCTGGACATGGCCCTTCACACCCTGTACTCTCAGAAGCAGTTTTAACAAACGATAGTAAGGGGCACAAGGCCATGTGCAGGGAAGATTGCTGAAGCTAGATCTCCCCTTCTCCATCCTGGTATCACACTGACTAGATATGCCCGTTGCTCGGAACGTTCTTCCCCAGAGGCAGCCTCTGAGAAACTCCTCGACCTGTGCAGTCTGCCCCCCTTATCAAAGTCTTCCAGCCTCCCTCTGCCACCACCCTAAGAGTGGTGACTCTAGCTTCCCACCAGAGTCCATCTATCCTTCTGCGACAGTCTTCAGCATACACTATCTGATTTTAATATAGGGAACTGTGTTGGGCACTATCTTGCCCTCTATATGTTAAGCTTTAGGAGCAAAGAGACATGTTGTCTCTGCTGCCCGTTTAGTGCTTTACCCACAATGTGTGCTAAATAAAGGTTTCCTGGGCTGGCCGTTTAGCTCAGTTGGTTAGAACATGGTATAATAACACCAAGGTCAATGGTTCAGATCCCCATATGGACCAGCTGTCCCCCTCTCTCCCCCCCAAAAAATAAAAGTAAAAATAAAGGTTTACTGAATCAAATTGGATTAACCTGGTCCTTTCTTCCTTGTTCTGTAGCTAATAATTCTAGGCTCCAAAGGAAAGGAAATGATCAAAGACTAATTCAGAAATTTAGCAAAGTTTGTAATCAATATAGTCACAAATATCAAATACGAAAGTATCAAATACCAAAATATCAAAGTTAATTTGTGGAAAGCTAAACTACTTTTTGACTCTGGTCATAATATTATTTTTCTTTTTAAAAGTAGATATCAATAACTCATACATTGCTGGTGGGAATGTAAGATGGTCCAACCACTCTAGAAAATAGTTTGGCCAGTTTTTGTAAAACTAAATATGAAATTATCATATGACCCAGCAATTGTACTCTTGGGCATTTATTCCAGAGAAATGAAAAGTATGTTCATATAAAAAAACTTGTACATGAATATTTATAGCAAATTTATTCATAATAGCAAAAAACTGGATATAGCTGAGACATCCTTCAATGAATAAATGTTTAAACAAACCAGTATATCCATATCATGGACTCAGCAAAAAAAGGAATGAACTCATGATATGCACAACAACTTGCATGGATCTCAATGGCATTATGCTGAGTAAAAATATCCAGTCTGAAGTGGTTATATACTGTAGGATTCCGTTCCAATAACATTCTTGAAATGACAAAATTATAGAGATAGAGAACAGATTAGTGGTTGCCAGAGGATATAGACTTTGGGGAGAGGAGTACGGAGGGACAGGGGGTATAGGGGAGAGGCAGGTGTAGTTATAAAGGGCAACTTGAGAGATCCCTGTGGTGATGGAACCATTCTATATCTTCACATGTGATAAAACTACACAGAATTACATACACACAGACATACACGTCCATGTAAAATGGGTGAAATATGAATAAGGTTGGAGGATTGTACCAATGCCAATTTCCTGGTTTTGATATTGCACTATAGTTACACAAGATGTTACCACTGGGAGATATTGAGTGAAAAGTACATGGGATCTCCCTGTACATTTTTTGCAACATCCTGTGGATCTATATCTAAAAATAGAAAGTTTTTTTTAACAAGTAGACACCACAAGCAGATGCATTTTTCCACTAAGCAAATTCTAGAGATTACAGAAAGGAATAGGATTGTTCTTTTATTTTTTTTAACTACATTGGATCCAAAGTCTCTCAATACAATCACAGTCAGTCTTCCAGGAACTCTACTTTATATACTCACCAGTAGTAGAGAGTATAGTTAGTGTCAGGACTTGCATTCTTCCCCGGGAGCCAAGAACATTTCATGTAGCTAAGGTTGTGCCAAATGCATTGGAACTCAGTCACAGCAGACTCAGGATCGCCTAGAATATTCAGGCCAAAAGTTTAGGACCCTTCTTTCTTGTAATGCAAACTAGTCAATTGCTCTGTGCCATAGTCAATTGCTCTGTGCCATGGGGGATGGTGAAGGAAAGCTAATCCCTAATCTCTTACCCCATTTTGCCCAGAAGTTACCCAGGATGGAGAAAGCCCACATCTAATTTGTTTGCCACCTTCTCTTATATCTCCTGATACAAAGAAAACATCTTTGCTATCTCTGAGGGACCCTAACTCTTGCACCCCAACTGGAGAGGTTAAAGGTCAAATAATAGGACAACCATAGGCAATGACTACGGATTACTTAAATGAACGTGGAAATACACACAACTCCTATAACTATGTATTTTGTTGTTGTTGTTTTTAAGTTTATTGAGGTACAATTCACCTTCCTGTCTTTTGATCAATACTGACACATCCTACTTAAAAAAACTAAACATTCCTCCTGAAGCAATTCTAGGGAAAGGTAAGCATGACTTAACCCTTAGTAGTTGCCTATTGTGTACTGTGATTTTAGGAGCCCTAAAATCTTTCTGGTCTGAAATCTCTACTTTTATAAAGCCATTTTAATTAATGTGTCATGTCTCCAAATTAAATGCTTCTGTTTAAAATGTGAACCTGTTATCCGTCATGATCCTTAAAGGGGTACTGCACTGAGACATCATCAACCATTTTACATCATAGTATAATTCAGTGGGGTTTTTTCCAGATTATTAAACTCCTAAAAAAATGAAAATAGGGCAAGTAAGTTGTTTTAAACTATGCACCCAGCCTCCCGGTAGTCCTGGATTTTATAATTTTACAAATAGTTCTTATGTTTTTAATCAGTACAAGGCAGGTAGAAAGAATGGCCTGGAGCACAGGTTCAGAGGTGGGAGATGGGGTCCTGCCTAACCAAGGGACAACATAATATTAATAGATAATATGTATACAACATTAACACTTTGCCAGGCACTATTCCAAGCACCTCACATATAATGACTTAGGTAAACCTCTCAACAATCAACCCATCATCACCCTCATCTTCCACACAAGGAAACTGAGATGCAGATGAGGCTAAGTAATCTGTCCAAAGTCCCACAACTAGTAGTTAGCTAGCAGAGCTGGGATTTAAACCTAGGTGGCTGGTCTCTGGTAGCCCTGCTCTTAATCAGTATACATTACTCTCTGTAAGTAACATAAGAACCAGAAGGACATTGAGTAATGTGGAATTAAGGAACAATTGATCAACCTCACTACTTGACAGCTTTTCCTAGGGTTAGTCTTGTATTGGAGCTGGGCCAGCATGCCTATTTTTTCTTTTTTAACATCTTTCTCCAAATATATTCTGTATGTCAAACTAATATCCATATATAATGAGTAAGATAGTATTTGGTTGGTTTTTTTTTTTTTAAAGTACTGGGCCTGGAATCTGAAGATCTAGAGCAAGTCATTCAGTTCCTTTCTTCTTCATAAAACAGATCAGAGTAATACTACATGCCTTATTCACTTCACAAGATAAGCTTATGAAGCTCGATTTAACGCGCGCGCGTGTGTGTGTGTATTTCTGAATTATTAAGTGCTGTATAACTATTAGGCATGGTATTCAAGTTGTCTGTGAGCTCCTTGAAGGCAGAGACATCCTCATATTTATTATTGTGTTGCCAGCACCTACTACAGTGCCTGGCACTGACACTCAGCAAGTGTTTGAGAACTGAATGAATTAATGAACACTGAACATAAGCATATGGAGCATTTGGATTTATTCTTTAAATACCAAGAGATGGTGCTTTCAGTTGTTACCTTCAGGTGGCGAGATGCACTTTTCCACCCAAATGCTAGGATTCTCACTTTCATTGGTGCTACACTGGGACCCCACTTGCAGACAGATCCTTTCATTCAGGGGTACTTCTTCTGAACGATGAGTTTCTGGAGCAATTTTCTAAGGTTAGAAAATTTTTAAAAAGGCATTGCTGCAGGAAACACACAGAAATACACTTAAGTAGTAAAACATTAGCATGCCCAAATATGTAGAGAAAAAAGTGCTAAGTTCTCAAATGGTACAGATCAGTGATTCACCAGGTGTGATTCTGTCCCCCCCCCCACAACCGTCACCCTTGGGAACAGTTGGTAATGTCTAGGCTATGGACATTTTTGGTTGTCATAACTTGGGAGGAGGAGGCTACTGGCATCTAGTGAGTAGAGGTCAGGGATGTTGCTAAACATCCTGTAATTCACAGAATAGCTCTTCTTACCTTTACCAAAGGTAAATTAGCCTGTACCAAATGTCAGTAGTACCACTGTTGAGAAACCCTGGTGCAGATAAAAGACAATTTCCCACATTTTAAATGCGTAAACATCATGAAATTTACCTATAAACCTACCATGCTAACATATGAACTCTCTAAAAGCAATTTTAAAGGAAATACAATATAATTATCAAAATTCAATTCCAAGCAGATGTAGTATACTATCAACATCAAGGTAAAAAAGTGATTGCTTTAAGAATCCAGTAATCATGGTTACCTCCGGGCAGAGGAAGTAAAGGAGGGGAGCCACAGGGCTGATGGGAGACTTTTTATTAAACTCCTTTTTGTACTGTTCGACTATTTGAACTATCTCACACACCCATATAAATTTCAAGGGTTGCTATACGCACTAACTATATTCTTATTCTGAAAAGTAGGTAAGCTTTGTGGAACCACAGAAAGCCAACTTATTGACATTATATAGACACAAATCACGAATATGGTTATTATGATTTAGAATAATGAAATTAAAGAGCTCTCTAGGAAATTAACATTTCCCAAAGTGACAGAGTTAGAATAATTAATAGAGCTGCTTTCAATCAGAGCTCCAAGGACAGTGCTTCCTGTTTTACAATAGTTTCTGACTCAAGTTTGAGATAGTATTTCCTTTTATATACGTGCTGATGGCCATGAAGGGGAAATTAGCCACAGTTAGCTCTATCTATCACCCTAAGGAGATATTCTGCCATTTCATATGCCTGCTGCCAGATGAGCATCTTGGCAACTGTGGAATACCCCCAAAACCAGGACAGAAGGATGCCGTCTGAGAAGTGGCTAACAAATTAACAATTAATAAACCATAGCAAAGACATGAAAAAAAATCACTTTATAGAGACTCTTAGGCCCAGTCAAGACAGCACTCAGAAAAAGGGACTTGGTCAGCCATGGAAGAACAGAAAAAGAAACATCTGTGAACAAATCCTGGCAGGGAGAAAACAGAGGGTGATTTAGCTGTGTGGACGTTGAGTACTTCTGTCCCACCGGCAAAGAAAGCTATGCTTACCTTCTGTGGGGCCTCCAGCTACTCTCAGCTAAGTACATTTTCACAACTAATTCCTGATTCCTCACCAAGAAATCTACTTATCATTTGGCTTTCCACATAGGCTCTGCCTACAGGGTTGGAATGCACCAGTTATGCTGACAGAAGTCTTCCTAGAATGCTTCACCATTATAGTTTTCACAGCAAAGTAAGGAACTGGCCCCTCGAGAAACAAAGGTGTGCTGAGGAAATAAGGTTTTTGCATCTGTGAAGCTGAAGAACAGCTCCCGAGATCGTCATAATGGTGGCAGGAAGGCTTCAAATGCAAATTTCACCAACCTCACAATTTTATTAAGCACAAGTCCTATATATCTCTGAAGGAGTCACCCTGACCCTAGGATCCTTGATAATTCTTGTTTGGAAACTGCATTTACCCTTTAAGGACACTGGGGGAAAATATACGGTCAAATGCCATAAATTAGAATTGAGACAGGATAGGGCTAGGCCTGTGAACCAAACTGATTCCATTTTCCCTACAGAGGACATTTTTTTACTTTTCCACTCCTTAGTCATGAGAGCCCCAGGGCATATGATTACCCTATTGCCCTGAAAAAAGTAACTGAAAGAGACCGGTTGGGCATAACTACCCTGATAAAATAAACTGATATAAGAAGAGACAGATTTTTCACTGAGTTGCAAATCCCCTCCCCAAGGCTTGTTTGTAAAAATTAAGTCACAGATTAACCTTAAGACCCCTTTAGGAGTTTCCACATGCACACAAACTTCAAGGTGACTGCTACAATGACACTCCTGGGGTGATGAAAATGAACACCACCACCATCTTGGACCTACTGAGCAGGCACAAGGACCAAAGCCCTAACTGAGCATGCACCCGTGACACAACCAGGAAGAACAGAATGGATCACCTCCAGAGGTGCAGAATGACGACGCTGGCCTGTACCCCTCAACCCTTTGCCCTATAAAGCACCCTGAACAGCTCGCCTCAGGGCGCTAGCTTTCCTATAGCTACCCCCTTATGCATAAGTCTATCTCCTCTTTTAATAAAACTTTGCTTGCTTTACTGCTGGGTGCATTGTTCCTTTCTATGACTTTGGGACCCAAGAGCCTAATTTGGTGACATAATCATCATGGAAAAATCCTAGTTATTATATTAGATATTGTTTTAGTTAGAGGGCTGAGGAGCTTTATTACACAAAGATTTTTATTATAATAGAGTTTTTTTTTTTTTTTTTTGTCTTTTTCGTGACCGGCACTCAACCAGTGAGTGCACCAGCCAATCCTATATAGGATCCGAACCCGCAGCGGGAGTGTCGCTGCGCTCCCAGCGCCGCACTCTCCCGAGTGCGCCACGGCTCGGCCCTTATTATAATAGAGTTTATTAAAAAAAAATATGTTAGTAACTAAATCTGAACCTTATGTTTTAGGCATATGAATAAAAAAATAACTTAGAAAAGAGACAATAGGAGGAAAGATTTTTAAAAATATATTTAAAAAATTTCTTTCAAAATTCAAGGTAAATAATATTAAATTGGAAAGAATAAAGTAGGAACTCTGATTATCAATGATCACCAAGCCAAGCATACCTCTCTCTTTCAGACAAGGAACTAAATTCCTCCTATCACATCTTGGTGAAGTATGTGTGATGGCTCCACACACGACTTTTGGATTTGGTGAATCATTCCACTGGTAGCTGCTGCATGACATTATGCTCCACCCCTCAGGGAATCTGGCCTCTGAAAATTTATCAAAACCCGAAGCCAGAGTCCTAAACTGATCCCTCCCTCTCAGGACCAATGCTCACTTGGCTAAAGTGAACCAATGTTCACCTTTCCCAGTTTGAGAATTCCTTTCTCAGAAGGGAAAGGAGTCAGTTTCAGCTTCTGCCTCTCTGGATACCTGGCCTTTTGATTAATTTACCTAGAGGGACTTGTCTATCCTTGGTGATGAAAGACAGGTAAAATCTGATGCCAGATCCTTCTTCTACTTGCAGAACCAGGGAACTATTAGCCATTACTAAAACAATGTCAGAGGGCAACCACTTACACTAAGCTTTTCTTTTTAGAATGTCATCTACAAATCCTTGTCTCTCATCTTGATAAGCCTCCAATCTGAAGATTGAAAATGACCTCCAGAGTTTATCTCACTTAGCAACTTTGGACCTTTGGACGTTTGCATAACCCCCCTAACATGTACGAACTATCAAAATGTCACGGTTTAGTATGCTTCGGGGATATATACACCCCAGTTTTGCCTGAAGATGTTAATGCTGCATCCAAAGGACAGAAAGAGAAGAGGAAAATTACTCCTGCCACTCATTTCCAGCCTCAGGATGGTAAACTTCGAAAGGTTTAGGTAGGAAATCTCCTATCACTGATTGGAAGGAAGTTGGAATTTATCACAACTGCAGGATTGATAGCCACCAGCACTGTCAAATGGCTAAAATAAATGAGCAGGCCTTAGGCAGAGGTCATTCTTTATGGTCTCCATCTGGTCTTTTCAGGGGCAAAATGGAGGGAACAACATTAAATGATAATATTAGGCTGAACCATATAATACTGACAACATTGAACCATTTTGACCCATCGAAGTAGCAATTTCATATTTTTAAATGTAACAATAGTAATGATAATAAAAGCTAACAATTACTTAGCACTAACTCTGTGCCAGGTGCATTACGAGCCTCATCTCCTTTAATACACACACCATCCATATAAAGTAGGTACTGTTACTACCCCCCCAACCCGCCCCACATTTTACAAACAAGAAAATGGATGCTCAGAGACATTAAGTGACTTGCCCCAGACACAGCTTGAAAGGGGAAGAGACTAAATTTCAAACCCAATTCTGTCTGATTCCACTGCCTCCTAAAACCATTTTTAACTGAGGGATTCGCCCCATTTATGGGCTAGAATATTAACAAGTCTACCTGATTGATCCTTGACAGGCTGATGAAAAAGGGACAGGTTAGAAAAAAGGTGACCGCTCCTCAGAGTTTCAATTAGATACTTAGGTGACTATGGGGTTTATATCCAGAGGCACTTAAGGGTCTTTTCCTGAATTTCTAAGGCTTAAGTACCAAACATCACCACTAAGACTCCAAATGCCTAAGGCTCTTCCTTAGGAATAAGAAAAAAAACAACAATGTGTAAAGAGAAATTTCATTGCTAGAAGTATCACAGGTTCCCATATTTAGAGGACCTCTTTCAAAATGCAAATACTTCTGACTAGCCTCAATTATTTATCAATTAATACCTAAGCCATAATTAACACCTCAGCAGGAGAGAGGAGAGGAAGGCAGATTAGCAAGTTTCCCTCCAGAGGAAGAGCGCACTCCATCCTCACTATTAAACTCTCACATACATTATTTTCTGTGTCCCAGCAAGCCAGGGAAGTGAGCAGGGCCACATTTTACACACAAGGAAACTAAGGTTCAGAGAGGTTAAGTAACCTACCCCAGGCCAGTAATTTACCTCAGGCCAGTGAGCCAGCTAAAAGCAGTATGCCAATGAGAACCTAGTCCTTCCTGACTCCTCCTGCCACCAAAGCTGATTGAACTTGGTGATTTCACGATTCACTGATCCAAAATATTGTCACTAATAACAACTTAACAACTTCTCATTCTGCCTCCTCAAAATCCTGGACAAATTCAACCCCCAATACTCCCCCCCTCCCACCAACACACACACAGAAAGAAAGTATAAAGATATAAAACAGTTGAATAAGATTATCATAAAGAACATGAAAATATCCAATCCTGTTAACAAAAATTCACTTAAATCCGTCGACTACATCTGACTGGAAAAGCTGAAAGTTTTCCTCGTTTTTCCTCAGGCATCAGTAAACCCTCTACTCAAACCCACCTGCCACTGATATTTTATTTTTTCACTTTCCATATGGCCATTTACCTTTACACCACATAGTTCTTGCATTTCTATATGTCCATGTGATTAACAATATGGTAAATGTGAAAATTCCCTGACAAATTGAAAAAGTTATATAGACACATGGCAATATAGCTACAGGCAGGAACATAGGAACAAATTTTAACAATAAAATAATGAATTATTTATTAAATGCCTAATAAATGAAGATATCTAGTATTTCCTATCAGAGCAATCTCAATTGCATTTAATCAAATAATTAGCAATATATTTTTAAATGTACAATTTTATCAATAGTTGTTTCTATAACTTTCCCAGTTGAAATCTGGACACAACCCAAAATAAAATTCCCAGTTTTAAGTAAGATTAGAATGTGGCTTATTCTTGGCTCCAATTCATAGTGTTCACTTTACCTCATTAATGCAGTATGTTCCAGAAAACTTACCTTATCCTGTTTGTCACCAAAATGACTAAAATACCACAGACTACAATTTGGGCTGGCTCCCTCAGGAGGATTCCATGTCCATACTACTGTACAGAGGTTTTCAACAGAGACACTCAAATTTGTCACAGGTAGCTGAGTTTCTGTTAAAATCAAGCACAGGAAATAAATTTATCAACACCACCCAGTATTTTCAGTGAATTCATTTAATCCATTCTCCTAAGTCCTAGAGGCCAAGAATATTAACAGCTGAATTAACAATAACATTTACTGAGCCAGACACTGTTCTAAATTCTCTAGACATATTCGTCTGTTTAATCCTCACAATAACCTTTGAGATAGGGACTACTATTAGCTTCATGTCAAAGATTAGGTGACTAAGGCACAGGGAGGTTAAGTCACTTGCCCCATATTCCATGGCTAGTAAATGGCAGAGTTGGAATTGCAACCTGGAAAGTGTGGCTCCAAGGCCACATTGTTAACTATGGTTGACCCTTGAACAACGGGAAAGTTAGGGGGGCTGGCCCCCTGCATGGTTGAAAATCCACATATAACTTTTGAATCCCCCAAAACTTAACTACTTAAGTACTTAACTATTAATAGCCTACTGTTAGGTAGGCTACTTAACTGTTTGGTTAGGTGTGTCATGTGACATACCTAAGCAAAAATTTTCCAATATATTTTTAAAAATCCACATATAAGTGGACCCATGCAGTTCAAACCTGTGTTGTTCAAGGGTTAACTGTACTTGCTATACTGTGAACATAGAGAAGAGCATATTCTTAAATGCTAGTATCTCCAGTTGTTCTCCTCTGGGAACTCTGGGTTCACTACACTTGGGATCCATATCTCACTCAATATAGACAGTTTAACCTCAGTAGTTCTATCAGTTAGTTTAAGAAAGCTCATCTTTAATTGCTTTTGCTGACATGACTTGGTAATCGTGTTTTATAGCTTTTCCAAAGAAGTAATTCTGAAGAGATTTAGCAGCCCTTGTTCCCCAGAGGTATGACACTACACAGCTGGAGCTTTGGCTAATCTGAAGAGGGAAGGGAAAGAGGAGAAACTGAAACATTATTTCAAACTTCCCTGAGACTTCTCCTCATACCAGAAACTCGGTGGGGAGTGTACAGGGACGCTCTGTTCTATCTTCACAACTTTTCTGTAAATCACAAATTATTCCAAAATAAATTTTATTAAAGTTATTTAAAAAATAATCCCCTCCAAATTTTCTAAAGTGGCAAACTGAAAAATTATTAATTGTATACTCTACGTGAACACTTTGAAGTGCACCTCTCCTCTTACATGATCGGCAGTACTTAAACCATTACCTTCCTCTCTAAGCAAAAAATTGCATTTGTGTCAAAACATCAACCCCACAGGCACTATGTAGTTGGGGTTTCCCTAGTAGCTAATTTTATATAGCAGCTACTTGGTCAGCAGCCTACAAAGGTCCTCCACCCTCAATATTCGTTCCCCTCTTCTAACTCTAGTATCAATAGCTTTATCCAAGGCCCAGCTGTGGCAAGGAGCAGCCCAGAGCAGTACAAGGCCTCCTGGAAGCAAGGAATTCCTATTGCATTCCATTAAAACCCAGCTAGTGCCAGGGAGCACCACTGGTTCAGGCAACATTGCTAGCGTTAGGATTTTAAGTAATTACAGGAGTGTATAGCCATTTTGGCCTTTCTAATGTCATGTCAATGATATTTTTGAAAACAAATCATTTGTCAGGTAGAGAGCCTTTAATAAAAAACTTTGTTCCTACTGGAAACTACAATCTACTTTAGGATTATCTGCATCATTCTGCAGTTTCCAGAAACACATTGTACCAAAAGTCCAGGATACTTGGGTTAGTACTTCAGGATGCTCTATTCACCCACCTACCTCCCACTCCCACACAAAAATTAAAGCCTGATAATAAGAATATTACCTATTTATGGTTCACTTCAACTGTACCCCAATTTTCAAGGCAATTTAAGACCTTTTAAAACCTATTTTTTAAGCTAGGTTTTGAAATAACACAATATTCTGCCCTATTTCCAATTTCTCAAATGGAATTAATTTTTTCCCATCTGTTTTGAAGTATCCTTTAGTCAGTCTTTTAAATGGCTTGCATTTTAGGCTAGTTGGGGCCATCTGTCATTCTTTCCTTTTTTTTTTTTTTTTTTTCTAGTGGTTCCCTTCATATTTCTTGAAATTTTTCTACTTCCTATTGTTTAAAAACATACATACAGATTCCAGGAAGATGGCAGAGTAGGAAGCACCAGGAATCTGTCTCTCCATCTAGACAACAATTATACTGGCAGAATCTGTCTGCTGTTAAATATTTTGGAACTCTGGAGTCAATCAGAGGACAAATGATTTGTCTTCAAAAATATCACTGACATGATATTGAAGGCTTGCAACTTCCAGGGAAAGGCTTGGATGTAAACTGTGGTTAATTTCAATCAATTTAGGTCAATTTTAGCTTTTACCACAGTTGCAGCTACCCACCCTAATCCTATGGCAAGCAGCTGTGCACATGTTCCCAGAGCAGCCTGCACACAGTTTGCAGAAGTCAGTGTGGACAAAAAGGACCCTGTCCTCCAAATATCAGGGATATGTCCTCTGATCACTGATTGCTGCTTTTAACCACAGAGGTGCAGACAAAGAGGCCAGTGGCCATTGTTGTTGCACCTCCCCTAACTGTTGAAAGCCCCTCCCACTCCTCTCCAGCTGAAATGACTTCTGGGGGATTTAAAGCACTGGTACTCTCCCTGCTATTTTTCTCCTTTTCCCCTTTCGGCAGCCAGACATTAAAGACCAGAACATCCAAAAATGACTGTATATGTGAGGAAAATTAGAAAGTGGCCCTGCATGCCCAGGAAAGCCTTAGAAAACACCTGAGAAGACCTTTAGTTTACACCTCAGGCCGATCCTCAACACAGAGACAACTTACAACCATCAAAAAATAAAAACAATAACAAAACCCAGCAAACCCAGGGGAAGGAGGAGAATCTATCTGTTTTTCATAGTTACCATATTATTAGATTCAAATGTCCAGTTTTCAACACAAAACCATAGGGCATAGAAAGAAACAGTAAAGTATGGCCCATTCAAAGGGAAAAAGTAAATCAACAGAAACTGTCCCTGAAAAAGACCTGATGGTAGACAAAAACTTTACAACAAATGTCTTAAAGATGTCTGAAGAACTAAAGGAAGATGCGGAGAAAGTCAAGAAAATGATGTGCAAAAAAAATGGAAATATCAAGAAAGAGGCAGAAAACCTAAAATTACCCAAGAAGAAATTATGCAGCTGAAAAGGACAATAACTGAAATGAAAAATTCACTATAAGGATTCAAAGGCAGATTTGAGCAGGCAAAAGAAAGAATCAGCAAACCTGAAGATAGGACAACAGAAATTATCAAGTCTGAGGAACAGATTAAAAAAAATGAAGAAAAGTAAACAGAGCCTAAGGGACCTTGGGGACACCATCAGCAGACCAACATATGCATTGTGGGTGTTCCAGTAGGAAAAGAGAGAAAGAAAAGGGCAGAAATAATATTTGAAGAAATAATGGCTGAAAACTTCCCAAATGTGATGAAAGACATGAATACAAACATCCCAAAACTTATGGGATACAGTGAAAGCAGATCTAATGGGGAAATTTATAACTATAAACAGTTATATTAAAAAACAAGAAAGATCTCGAATAAACAATCTAACATTACATCTTAAGAAACTAGAAAAAGAAGAACAAACTGAATCCAAAGCTATCAGAAAGAAGGAAATAATGAAGATTAGAGCAGAGATAAATGAAACAGGGAATAAAAAAATAAAGAAAAAATCAATAAAATAAAGTTGGGTTTTCAAAATGGTCAACAGAATTGACAAACGTTTAAGCTAGATGGACTAAGAAAAAAGAGAGAACACTGAAATGACTAAAATCAGAAATGAAAATGGGTACATTACTACCGATTCTACAGAAATAAAAAGGATTATAAGAGAGTAGTATGAACAACTGTACACTAAAAAATTGGATAGCCTAGATGAAATGAACAAATTCCAGAAACACAAAACCTACTAAAATGAAATCACAAAGGAATAGAAAATCTGAATAAACCTACAGGTAGCAAGGAGATTGAATCAGTAATTAAAAATCTCCCTACAAAGAAAAGCCCTGGTTAATTCTACAAAACATTTAAAGAACTACAGGTTGAACATCCCTAATCTGAAAATCTGAAATCTAAAATGCTCTAAAATCTGAAACTTTCTGAGTGCCAACATGACACTTAAAGGAAATGCTCATTGGAGCATTTTGATTTTAGATTTTTGGGTTAGGGATGCTCAGCCAGTATGTATTCTGCAAATATTCTGAAATCCAAAAAAATCCAAAATCTGAAACACTTCTGGTCTCAAGCATTTCACATAAGGGATACTCAACCTGTAATACCAATCCTTCTCAAACTTTTCTAAAACTCATTCTGTGAGGCCAGCATTACCTAATATCAAAGCCAAAGATACTACAAGAGAACTACAAACCAATATCACTTATGAACATTGATATACAAATCCTCAACAAGATAATAGCAAAGCAAATTTAGGAGCATATCAAAAGTATTATACACCATGACCAAATGGGATTTATTTCTAAAACACAAGGACGGTTCATTGTACAAAAATTGATCAGTGTAATACACCACATTAAAAGAATGAAGGAAAAAAAACACACAATCATTTCAATTGATGTAGAAAAAGCATTTGACAAAATTCAACACTTTTTCATGATTAAAAACACTCAACAAACTAGGAATATAAACAACCTCAATATAATAAAAGCTATACATGGAAAACACTCAGTGGTGTGATGCTTTTCCTCTAAGATCAAAAGCTTTTCCTCTAAGATGAGGAACAAGCCAAAGATACTGACTTTTGCCACTTTTACTCAACATAGTACTGGAAGTTCTAGCCAGAAATATTATGCAAGAAAAAAATAAAAGGCATCCAATTAGAAAGAAAGAAGTAAATTATCTGTTCAAAGATGATATGATCTTACATGTAGAAAACCCTAAAGATTCCACCAAAAAACCATTAGAGCTAATAAATGAATTCATCAATGTAGCAGGAGACAAAGTGAACACACAAAAATCAATTGCATTTCTATGCAGTAACAATAAACAGTCTGAAAAGGAAATTATGAAAACTATTCCATTTACAACCACATCAAAAAGAATAAAGTATTTGGGAATTAACCAAGGAGGTGAAAGTCTTGTATAATGAAAACTACAAGACATTCAGGAAAGAAATTTAAAGAGATATAAATAAATGAAAACACATCCCATGTGCATGTATTATAAGACTTAATATTGTTAAGATGTCAATACTATCCAAAGTGATTTACAGATTCAGTGCAATCCCTATCAAAATCCCAATGACATTTTTTGCAGAAGTAGAAAAACCAATCTCTAAAATTCATATATGATGGCGTTTGGATGTGTTGTCTCCTCCAACTCATGTGGAAATTTGATCTCCAATGTGGCAGTGTTGGAAACTGATTGAGTCATGGGGGTGGATCCCTTATGAATGGATTAATGCTCTCCCTGGTGGAGGGGGGATTAATAAGTGAGTTCTCGCAATTAGGTCCTGTGAAAGCTCCTTGCTTAAAAAGACCCTGGCACCTTCTCTCTCTCTCTTGCTTCCTCTCACCATGTGATCTGCTTGAACCTGCCGGCTGCCTGCTACTTTCCGCCATGACTAGAAGCAGCCTGAGGCCCATGCCAGATGCAGCTGTCCCAGAATCGTAAGCCAAATAAACCTCTTTTCCTTATAAATTATCCAGTCTCAGGTATTTCTGTTATAGCAACACAAAACGGACTAAAACAATATAGAATCTCAAGGGACCCTGAATAGCCAAAACAATCTTGAAAAGGAAGAAAAAAGCTGGAGGAATCACACTTCCTGATTTCAAAACCTACTACAAAGCTACAGTAATCAAAATAGTATAGTACTGGCATAAAGACAGACAAATAAACCAATGAAATAGAATAGACAGCCCAGAAATAAACCATCACATAGATGATCAAAGGATTTTTAACAAGGGTGCCAAGATCACACAATGGGGAAAGGATGGTCTTTTCAACAAATGGTGCTGGGAAAATGGGATATCCACCTGCAAAAGAATAAAGTTGGACCCTTATCTAACACCAAGTATAAAAATTAACTCAAAATGGATCAAAGACCTAAATGTAAGAACGTAAAACTATAAAACTTATGGAAGAGAACACAGGACAAAAGCTTCATGCCACTGGATTCTGCAATGATTTCTTGGATATGACACCAAAGACACAAGTAACAAAAGAAAAAGATTGACAGACTGGACTTCATGAAAAAACTTTAAATTTGTGCATCAAAAGACAATATTAACTGAATACAAAGGCAACCCACAGAATGGGAGAAAATATTTGTAAATCATATATCTGATAAGGGATTAATATCCAGAATATATAGAAAACTCTTAAAACTCAACAACAAGAAGAGAAACAAATCAGTTCAGAAATGGGCAAAAGACTCAAATAGGCATTTCTCCAAAAAAGGTATATGAATGGCCAATAAGCACATGAAGACGCTCAACACCACTAATAATTAGGAAAATGCAAACCAAAACTACAATGACATTCTACCTCATACCCATTAGGCTACTATCAAAAAATATAAACTAACAAGTGTTGACAAGGACCTTGAAAAATTGGAACCGTTGTGCACTGTTGGTGGAAGTGTAATATGGTACAGCCACTATGGAAGACAGTATGCCTTAAAAAATTAAAAATAGAATTACCATTTGATCCAGCAATTCCACTTTTTTGGTATACACCCAAAAGAACTGAAAGCAGGATCTCGAAGAGATATTTTTATACCCATGTTTATCACAGCATTACTCATAATAGCTAAAACGTGGAAGCGACCCAAGCATCCATTGACAGATAAACGGATAAGCAAAATGTAGTATATACATAGAATGGAATATTATTCATCTTTAAAAAGGAAAGAAATTCTGACAATATAGATGAACCTTGAGGGTATTATCCTAAGTGAAATAAACCAGGTATTAAAAAAGGCAAATACTAGGGGTCTTCAAAAAGTTCATGGAAAGATTCATATTATTTTTCAATTTTATTTATTTTTTGTCTTTACAAACTTTTTGAAGTATCCTCATACTATATGATTACACTAATATGAGATACTTAGAGTAGTCAAAATCATAGAGACAGAAAGTAGAATGGTGGTTGCCAGGGGATGGGGAAAAGAGGGAGTGAGGAATTATTGTTTAATGGGTACAGAGTTTCAGTTTTACAAGATGAAAAGACTTATGGAGATGGATGGTGGTGATGGGTGCACAACATTATGAATGTACTTAGTAAAACTGAACCGTATCTTAAAAACGGTTGTCTTAAGGTAAATTTTATGCTATATATATTTTACTACAATAAAAAATTGAAAACACACACATTCTCTGAAACTCTAAATACAATATTCAAATGTTTAAATATATATGAATACATGCGAATTATGTATGCTGTGTGTATAATATACCCAGACACATACATAAATAAGTGGTGATTATATGTCTTGTAAAGGTCTCTAATTTCTCTTCATACATAATTTCAGTATAGTCTAGTGATTAAGACCATGAACTCTGGAGCCAGACTTCTGAGTTCATACCCCACCTCAGATACTTACTAGCTGGCAAGTTATTTAACCTCTCTATTCCTCAGTTTTCTCATCTATAACATGAGGATGATAATAGTAACCTACTGCAAAGGGTTGTTTATGAGGATTAAATGAGTTAATACAGGTAAAGTGCTGAGAACGGTGTTTGCACACAGCAGGTACTGTTTATGTGTTAGTTCTTTCTTTTCTAAGCTACAAAACAGTTCTAAAGAGTTGCTTTGGTTTTCTGTGAAATTCGTATGTGCCCATGGCCTTTGACACAGCGCAGGGATCCTTTCTGCCTGACAAGCTTTCCTTAGGCATCTAATTTCAACCACTTCTTAGGAGTTATCAGTGACTTCAGAAAGGGGAGCAGGGAGGAGGGAGGGATCCAAGTATCTCCCCCAACTAAACTTCAAACCCCAAGTAAATCCATATAGTCATCTAGCATAAATAACATTCTATTTGAATTAAGAGTTAACACAATCAATATTCTTTAATTATAAACCATTTTTCTTAGCTTATAGTTTTGTTCTCTCCTGCCTAATCACAGGATCTGGCAGAGGCAGGCACATTTCGGGAAATGTTAAGGAAATCACAAGAGTCATATATGAGTCATCCATCTCCTTCCCTCACATCCACTCAGTCATCGACTCCTGTTCATTTTTTCTTACAACATCTTTCTTAATCACTCCAATCACACGAATGTGCTCTGTTGGGCCCCACAAGAGGGGCAGATACCAGTAAGTCATAGACCTGGACAGGAGACATTCACAGCACATCTTTCTAGTGGAGGCCCTAGATTTCTGCTTGCTTCTCCTCCAGTGTCATTTCCTTTAAGTTGCACCATGCTCAGGGTCTTCGGGGGCAAATAAAGCTCTTCTCCTGGACTGACTCTGCCAACACACCTTTCTGCCAAGCCAGGCTCCTTATTGATCACACAGGAGCATTCACACCCTCACTTCTGGGTGTCTGCTCCTGCATTTCCCCCGCTGGGAATAACTGTTTCCCCTGCTTAAATTCCACCCATCCTGAAGGTCTAGCTCAAGTTTTACCTCTTCCATAAAACTACCAACGCTCATGGTTTTCTCTCTTCTGAACACCTACGGAACTTACTGTTTGGACTACACCGTCTAGCCGTTATAAAGCCAGTCTCCAGTATATGATCATTCGCTTCTTAACAAACGGTCTGAACATACCTTCATGGGTCCCAACCAGTCGTGCCCTGCTACACTTGGAGACACCCAGCCCTTCTGCCAGCTATGGACTCCCTTTACCCCTCACTTCTATTGAGAGAGGCACCGAGTCCAGTGGTTAAAGGCATGGCCTCTGGAATCAGGTAGCCAGGGCTGGAAGCCTGGCTCCTCCACTTCACTGGCTATGTGACTTTGGGCAAGTGTCTTCGGCTCATTGTGCTTCAGCTTCCTCATACAAAATGGGACTTAATAACGGCACCTACAGGTTAGGTAGTTGGTAAAGATTAAATAAAATAGTTCAAGTAAAGCACTTAGAAAACTGCAGAGCATAGAGTAAACACTACATAAACGCTAGCTGTTAAGACGTCAGAATATGAGCTATTGAGCTAAACAGACTAAGCTGGTAACCTAATCATTTGTATAAATACTCAGAGGATTAGAGCTGGAGGAGCTCTTAGAACTCACGGAGTTCAATCTCCTTATTTCACAAATGAGAAAACTGTGGGACAAGGGAGGAGAAATGACTTGCCCAGAGTCTCACAAGTGGTAAATGTCAGAATCACTATAACTCAAGTCTCCTGACAGTAGATCTAATGTTTTTTTTCTACCGCACCTCAATGCAATTCTATTAATATTTCTAATGGGATAAAAAGTGTCTGTATTCTAAATAACCAAGTTACCAGCACCACTGTGACAAAACTGATTAAGCTGGGAGTTGCCAGTATTGTCTAGAAGACCAGCTGCTGTTTCAGGTGTGTGGGGGAGGGACTGGGTGGGAGGGAGGGTGTTGGAGTGGCACTGTGAAAATCAGGAGACTAATGAGATGGGTGACCTTAGACAAGTCCCTTCCCTTCTCTGGACTGCAGTTTTGCCATATGATTTTGGAAATCAGATGTCCCCAACTGAATTAGAGGCACTTTAGGGGCAAGGATTATGCTGTACAGTCTAAGATTCTAAGTCAATCTACAAATCCTGGCTACTGAGCAAGGCAGACACTTAAATAATTATTGACTGACAAACTTCATGCTTCCCTCAGATCTCCTTTTCAGTGAGGTCTTTCCACCCCACCCTATTTACAATGGCAAACCTCTTCCCTGCTTTGTTTTGCTCCATAGACTTAGCATATATTTTACTTTTTTCTGACACTCCATATATTTTACTTTTTTCCCCCTCCCTGACTCTGCCAATAACATATTAGCTCCACAGGGCAGGGACTTGATCTATTTTGCTCACTTTTGCATCCTCAGCCCCGAGAATACTGCCTGGCACAGAGCAAACTGCATAATTTTGTTGACTGAATCAATAGAGGGCATCAAGGCTTCCCAATCAACTTCAGCTTGAGTTTCAAAACACAACACACTGGTAAAAATGCAATAAGCGAATTGTAGGTGATTGTGTCAATGTGATAATAAAACCTAAAAAATCTGAAACTACCGTTGTCACCTAAAATGTCCAGAAGGGCACGGGTGCCAGGAGCCGTCCACGAGGAAGTCATTATCCCCCAATTTCTTTCACAGCAACTCTGCCGGATTCATTAAAAGTTACTGCACAGAGTGTGGGTACATAGGAACTCTCTTAACTATCTTTACAACTTTTTCATAAATCTAAAATAATTCCAAAATGTAAAGTTTATTAAAGAGAGGGAGAGAAAAAAACCAAATCTGCCCGGATGCTGTTCAGGGTTTCACAACGGATTTCTTGGACGACAGAGAAGGCCATGAGCCTCACGTCCTTTTCCTATAGGGACTGGGATCTTTCAAGGTTCCTTTCAACTTCCATCCCCAAGGGCCACCCTTAGATAGGGAGGATCCATGCGGCCCCGGGCAAGGAGGGCCGGCGCCTTCCCAGCTCTCACGGACTTCGGTCACCATCTCCACTAGCTCCTTGCCCCTCATCCCCTCCTGGGTTCTCAGGCGACATTCCGGGTGCTGACTCTCGGCCCTCCGACGACGTGGGCATGTTTCGGTCCCGCCCTTGGGCGCCAGCCTCCTCGGCTGTTCCCGACGGAGCAAGGGAAGTGCGAGGGCAAGTCGTCGTCCTCCTGCTCCGCCACCGCCGCCCCGCCCGGGGTCTGGGAAAACCCCGCCACTCCTGGGTCCCTCACTTCGAACCGGGCGCGAGCACCGGGCCCCAGAGAGCAGGCGCGGGAAGCTGGGATCGCCGAGAGCGAGGCTTCGCCAGGGCAGCCTCCAGTGCCCACCCCCGCCTCGGCCCCAGGCTCTGCGGCGCCCTCGCGGGCCTCTCAGCCGCGACCCCCGCCGTCCCCTGCCCTCCAGCCGCCGCCCCGGTCCCCGGGGGTCGCACTCACCCGTGGGCACGGCGCTCCCGCGGCCGCCGGCGCAGAGCAGCAGCGCCCACAGACCGCATAGTCGTGCCGGCCGCTCCATGCAGCCCCTCGCGTCGGAGCCCAGCCGGGCTGGAGCCTCGGCAGTCTCCGCCTCCTTCGTTCCCTCTCCCACTTCCCGGCTCCGCCGCCCTGGAGGCTAGGGGCCGGCGCAGACGGGAAAAGCCGCCCCGCCCACCGGCCGCAGGTAACCCGAGCCGGCGAGCGCGGGCGCAGGGGGCGTGGCGCCGGCGGCTCCTAGGGCGCGACACCTGGCCTCCTTGCCGCAGCACCACCGCCGCTCCGGAGTCGGGTCTCCGACCAAACCGAACTTCCTTGACCACTGCGCGGCCCAGCCCGGGCGTCCCCGCCCTCCGCGCGGCAGAGCCCCCGTCCGCCGGCGTGGCCGCTGTGTGCAGACTTGCGGGGCCTCGGAGGTGCCAAGGGCCGTGCCCTGCTGGACACCGGACACCAGGGCAGAGCCATCTGTGGGAAAGATCCTTGGCCTTGAGTCTGGAAATCTGGCTTTCAGTCCTTGGCCTCTGAGCCCTTGTTTCCTAATCTGTGACTCCAAGGTTAGTAAATACCAGCCCTACTTCACTGGTGTGAAGTACCAGTGAAGCATTTTTAAAAGCACACAGCCAACTTTCTGTATGTTAATTTTTCGAAAATATATATTGAGAGGTCGAGAGGTGAGTCGTTATGGCATGGAAGCCGATAAAGGTCAATGAGGCTGGGGAGGGTGGAAAACAAGAACCCGTATGAGTTTCCTACTGCTGCTGCAACAAATTACCGCACATTTAGTGACTTAAAACAACAGTTTTATTATGTTACATTTCTCGAGGTCAGAAGTCTTACTGAGCTAAAATCGAGGTGTGAGCAGAGCCCTGTTCCTTCTGGAGATTCTAGAGGAGAATCTGTTTCCTTGACTCTTCCAGCTTCTAGACACTGCCCACATTCCTTGGCTTGTTGCTGCACCACTCAGATCTCTGCTTCCTTTGTCACCTCTTTTTCTCTGATTCTGACCCTTCTGCCTCCCTTTTTGCCGTATAAAGACCCTTGTGATTACGTTGGGCCAACCAAATAATCTACAATAATCTCTCCATCTCAAAATCCTAGGTTTAGTCACATCAGTAAAGTCATTTTTGGTATGTAAGGTAGCATATTCATAGGTGTTGGGAATTAGGGCATGGACATCATTGGGGGGACATTGTTTTGTCACCCCCTGCCCCCCAAAAGAATCATGTCTGGATACATGATGAGACCCACTACCTGAGGTGTATTTTGTTGAATTAGGCCAATGTATATACCTAAAACCAGGGCAAAAAATATAGCAATAAAAATTCTAATAGTATGCCTAGTCTAGACCTCACTCAAAGGTCATAGGGATGTTTAACCTACCTGAAATAAGAGCTCCATTCTTGGAATTAAGGCCCTCGAATTCAGTGAATATTTATGAACTCCTTCCAGAAACCGTGGAAGACACTCATTTAAAAGCAGGTCCTGCCAACAAAGAGCTGCAGCCAGTTTGAGGGGCTATCATAAGAGGAAGAACAAGGAATTGTGGGATACAAACAAGGGCACCTTATAGAAGAGACGGGGCAAGGGAGGCTTCCAGGAGGAGTGCCTGCCAGTGCTGAATCTTGGAATATTGATTGTTGTGGTTAAAGAATAAATCCTCGCCTGCATATATTCTTGAACAAAATAATGTTTATAACAATGCTTTGTAAACTATCAAAGCCCATAGAACTGAGAGATATTACTATTATTATTTTATTTATTTACTTATTTATTTATTTTGGTGGCTGGCGGGTACAGGGATTTGAACCTTTGACCTTGGTGTTATCAGCACCAAACTCTACCCAAGTGAGCTAACCAGCCAGCCCGAGATATTACTATTATTTCCAAATCCTCCCTGCAAATAGGTTGGCCACTCTCTAACCCAAGGCCTCCCTTCCCCATCATCACAGACACATACACTTGTTGACATTTGCTATGAACATTACATAATAAGTTTGTAATAATGTTTCCAAAATGATTATGTCATCTGCCTTTTAAGGAGTCTCCAGTTAGAACAGGAGCCCCCGGGGACTGGCTACGTGCCATTGTGGGCACTGCCTGCCATAGACTGAGCAAGCACTTAATGAAATGAACAGTAATGGATGGCAGCAAATGATTAGAAAAATAAGGGTCGCAACTTGTCATTAGCCTCCAGAAAAGGCCCTGCGAATTTGAGCATTGTGAGGAAAAAGACAAAGAACACCATGGGGAGGAGAGGGACCTCAGTTTTTTCACCAAGATAGTTCTGGCCTGCCGTCCATGAGTAGGACTATCTAGTCGGTTCCCTTTCTTCCCAAACCTAAACATCAAGCAACAATTTTTTAAAATTTTTGAAAGGCGTGGAGAGGGTTAGGAATGCTGTTTTGTCAACATAAAACTTTTATTTGTAATCCTTGTGTACTTTAACGCAAAGAGCATGTTGGATTGAATTAGGCTACTGCTCTGGTCTGCTGGAAGAATGAAGACAAATGGAAGGCTTTCTAGGATCTGCAGTAAACAAGGAGCTTTCTGTTTGGCTTTGTGCAATCAAAATCATGAGTCAACACCAGGTTTTGCTTTAACCCTTGATGACTTGGGTGTGAGACTACCAGTGGCCTTTCTTTTGCTTTGGCCCCGGAGAGCTGGAGTTCTGGGCTGCTCTGTGTACCTCCGCTGCTCCAGTTAGCTGTTTTGATCTTTACTGTTCTCACTAAGTCTTTCTTCTTTCTCTAAGTGGAGGTGGAAAAGGGCATATATGAGGGTACTTCAAAAAGTTTCTGGAAAAATAGAATTAAATGATAATACGAATCTTTCCATGAACTTTTTTGAAGACCACTTGTACAAGGAAATATCTAGCAGGAAAGAATAATGTCCATTTTTCCAAAGTCAGGTCTCCTTCCAACCAGTTGGAGACACCCTCCTGAGTTCAAAAATGACATAAATACCAGCATACCTACCGAGGGCTTAGCTAAAAATGCTGGTCCCATAGGCAGAAACCTCACAAAGGGTCCTTTACCTTTTGTTAAACAGAAACCAAACAGATGCTCACACCACTGCAATGGAAAGAAAAAAGGGAAGTTGAAAACAGGGAATGTCCCTCTTTCTGACTCTAGAGCAGTGGTTCCCAGCCAAGGTTGATTTTGCCCCCTAGGGGACATATGTCAATGTCTTGTGATATTTTTGGTTGTCATGACTGGGGGGAGGGAAACATGCTCTTGGCATCTTGTTGGTAGAGGCCAGGGATGCTGCTAAATATCCTCCAATGCACAGGACAGCCCACAAAACAAATCATTATTTTGCTGAAAATGACAATAGTGCCAAAGTTGAGAAATGTTGAGCTAGAATACTCTTTGTTGCATTTTGTAATTGTTACCATGTTTCCCAAAAATCAGTGAGAGATCAATGCTAAAAGTACTTACTCTTGACACATCCCTTTCCTGTCTCTAGCGCCCTTGGTTCCCCCACTTAGCCATGCAGTCATGCAGATGATTGAAAAACATCTCTCAGATCTCTTTCTCCCTCTTCACCTCTGTGGTCCTATTTCAGGTCTTTATCACCTTTCCCTTAGGCTATTCATAGCAACGGTCTTCAAACTGGCCCTGAAGATCCACCCTCCGTGAGAGAGATCTTCCCAATGTGCCAATTGATCATTTCACTCTCCAGCTTAAGCTTCTTTTTAAAATTATGGGGTACAATAAATAATTATGGGGTACAATCTGATGTTTTGATACATATATGTTATATAATGATCAAGTCAGGGTAGTTAATGTTACCATTACCTCATGCATTTATCATTTCTTTGTGGCAAAAACGTGCAAAAGCCTCTCCTCTAGTTATTATGTAATATACAAAAGTTAACTGTTAACCGTAGTTACCCTACTGTGGTATAGGACAATAGAACTTTTTCCTCCTATCTAATTGTAATTTTGTACCTGTTAGCCAACCTCCCTCTGTTTTCTCTTCTCCCTCCTCTCCCCAGTCTCTGGTAACCACTGTTTTACTCTCTGTCTCTATAATATCAACTTCTTTTTTTTAGATTCCACATATGAGTGAGGTCATGTGGTATGTGTGGTATGTGAGATCATGTGTCTTTCTGTGCCTGGCTTATTTCACTTAATATAACAAACTCCAAGTCCATCCATGTTGCCACAAATGACAGGATTCCATTGTTTTTATGGCTGAATAGAAATCCATTATTGTATTAGTCGTTCCTGTTGCTTATAACAAAATACCTGAAACTGGGTAATTTGTAAGAAAACAAAATTTATTGCTTATTGTTTTAGAGGCTGGGAAGTCCAAAGTGCAGGGAACACATTTGGTGAAGGCCTTGGTGGTGACAACAGTGACCCAGGGGTCTCACATGGCAGAAAATAGCAGCACAAAGAGAGAGACTAACCTCTTACCTACTCTTCTTTTAAAGCGCTCAGAACCACGCCCATGACCACCCTTTTCAATCCATTCACTACAGCATGGTCCTACAGCCTAATCACTTCTTCAAGGCCCCACTTTTCAATTACTGTAATAGGATTTCCCACCCTCAACAGTTACAGTGGGAATTTAAGCTTCAGTGAGTTTGGGGACACATCCAATCTACAGCAACTGCATATATATACCACACTTTTTAATCCATTTATCCATTGTTGGACACTTAGGTTTATTCCATATCTTGGCTATTGTAAATTGTGCTGCAATAAACATGGAAGTGCAGATATCTCTTCGACACACTGACTCCGTTTCCTTTGAGTATATATACCCAGTAATGGAGTTACTGGATTATATGGTAGTTCTAGTTTTAATTTTTTGAGGAACCTCCATACTGTTTTCCGTAATGGCTGTACTAGTTTACACTCCCACCAACAGTGTGCAAGTGTTCCCTTTTCTTCACATTCTCACCAACACTTGTTTTCTTTTCTGTTTTTGATAATAGCCATTCTACCTGGAGTGAGGTGGTATCTCATTGTTTCGACTTGCATTTCACCGATGATTAGTGATGGTGAATATTTTTTCATATGCCTGATGGCTGTTTCTATGTCTTCTTTTGAGAAATGTCTATTAAGATCCATTACTCAACTGGGTTATTTGTTTTGGGGGGGTTGTTTGTTTGTTTGTTTTGTTTTGTTTTGTTTGCTGTTGAGTTGTTTAAGTTCCTTATACATTCTTGATATTAACCCCTTGTCAGTTGTATAGTTTGCAAATATTTTCTCCCATTCTGTGGTTGTCTCTTTATTCTGTTAACAGTTTCCTTTGATGTGCAAAATCTTTTTTAGTTTGATGTTATCCCACTTATCTATTTTTGCTTTTATTGCTTGTGCTTTTGAAGTCTTATTTAAAAATAAGCCCATGTCACAGATCATTTCCCCTATGTTTTCTTCTAGTTGTTTCATAGTTTTGGGTTTTACATTTAAATCATTAATCCATTTTGAGTTGATTTTTGTATATGGTGAGAGGTAGGGATCTAGTCTCATTGTTCTGCTTGTGAATATCCAGTTCTCCTAGCACCATTTACTGAAGAAACTTTCCTTCCCCCAATATGTATTCTTGGTGCCTTTGTCAAAGATGAGTTGGCTGTATGTGTGTGAATTTGCTTCTGGGTTCTCTATTCTATTTCATTTGTCTGTTTTTATACTAGTATCATGCAGTTTTGGCTACTATAGCATTGTAGTGTAACTTAAAGTCGGGTAGTGTGATGCTTCCCAGCTTTGTTTGTTTGTTTGTTTTTCAGGATTGCTTTGGCTATTCAGCATCTTTTTTGGTTCCATATAAATTTTAGGATTTTTTTTCTATTTTAGTGAAGAATATCCTTGATATTTTGATAGGGATTGCATTAAATCTGTATATTGCTTTGGGTAGAATAGCCATTTTAACAATCTTAATTCTTCCAGTCCATGAACATGGGATATATTTCCATTTATTTATGTCCTTTCTTTCTTCAAAGTTTTATAGTTTTCATTGTAGAGGTCTTTCATCTCCTTGGTTAAGTTTATTCCTATGTGTCTAATTCTTTGTCTAGTTATTGTAAAAGGAATTGTTTTCTTAATTTCTTTTTCAGATAATTCACTATTATCTGAATTATATAGAATAATTATAATTATAATTATAATTATTATATAATTATATATTATATTATATTATATATATTACATATATTATAATTATAATTATAATTATTATTATATGGAAATGCTACTGATTTTTGTATGTTGATTTTGTATCCTGCAACTTTACTGAATTCATTTATTAGTTCTAATAGCTTTTTGGTGGAGTCTTTAGGGTTTCCTATATCTAAGATCATATTGTCTGCAAACAGGGACAGTTTGACTTACTCCTTTCCAATTTGGATGCCTTTTCTTTTTTTGTCTTGTCTAATTGCTCTGGCTAGGACTTCCAGTATTATGTTGAATAGAAGGGTTGAAAGTGGGCATCCTTGTCTTGTTCCTGATCTAAGAGAAAAAGTTTTCAGTTTTTCCCCATTCAGTATGATGTTAGCTGTAGGTTTTTCATATATGGCCTTTATTGTATTGAGGTACATACCTTCAATACCTAATTTGTTAGGAGTTTTTATCATGAAGGAATGTTGAATTTTGTCAAATATTCTTTCTGAGTCAATTGAAATGATCATATGGTTTTTATCTTCTTTCTGTTAATGTGGTATATCACATTTATTGACTTGTGTATGTTAAACCATCCTTGTATCCCTGGCATAAATCCCACTTGATCATAGTGAATGATCTTTTTAATGTGTTGTTGGATTCTGATAGAGTTTGGGTGTGTTGTCCACCCAAAACTCATGTGGAAATCGGACCCCCAACTTGGAAATGTTGGGAGTGGTTTGGGTCATGGGGGCAGATCCCTCATGAATGAATTAATGCTCTCCCTGGGGGGTGGGGTGGGGTGGTCACGAGTGAGTTCTGGCTCCATTAGTTCCCACGAGAGCTGGTTGTTTAAAAGACCCTGCTACCTCCTCTCTCTCTCTTGCTTCCTCTCGCCATATGATCTGCTTGTACCCAAGGGCTGGCCTGCCATTTTCTGTCATGAATAGAAGCAGCCTGAGGCCCATGCCAGATGCAGCTGTCCCAGAATCGTAAACAAGTAAACCTCTGTTCTTTATAAATTACCCAGTCTCAGGTATTCTGTTATATCAACACAAAAATGGACTAATACAGATTCTGTTTGCTAGTATCTTGTTGAGGATTTTCGCATCTGTGTGCAACAGGGATATTGGCCTTTAATTTTCTTTTTTTGTTGTGTCCTTGTCTGGTTTTGGAATCAGAGTAATGCTGGCCTCATAAAATGAATTGGGAAGTGTTTCCTCCTTCTCAATTCTTTGAAATAATCTGAAGAAAATTGGTATTAGTTTTTCTTTTTTGGTTGTTTGTTTGTTTTGGTGGCTGGCTAGTACTGGGATCTGAACCCATGACCTTGGTGTTATCAGGCTGCATTTTAACCAACTGAGCTAACCAGCCTACCCAGTTCTTCTTTAAATGTTTGGTAGAATTCAGCAATGAAGCCATCAGGTCCTTGGATTTTCTTTCATGGAAGACTTTGTATTACTGACTCAGTTTCCTCACTTGTTGGTGGTCTGTTCCAATTTTTTATTTCTTCATAATTTAAACTTGGTAGATTGTATTTGTCCAGTAATTTATCCATTTCTTCTTTGTTAATAAATTTGTTGGCATATAGTTGTTCATAATAGTCTCTTATGACCCTTTTTATTTCTGTGGTATCTGTTGTTATGTGTCCTTTTTCATTTCTGATTTTATTTATTTGAGTCATCTCTTCTTTTCTCCTGGTTAGTCTATCTAAAGGTTTGCCAATTTTGTTTATCTTTTCTAAAAAGCACCTCTTCATTTCACCAATCTTTTCAAATGTTTTTTTTTAGCTTCTATTTCATCTATTTCTGCTCTGAGCTTTAATATTTCGTTCCTTCTGCCAATTTAGGGTTTAGTTTGTTGTTGTTTTTCTAGTTCATTTAGGTGCATTGTTAGGTTGTTTATTAGAAATATTTCTTCTTTTTTGATAGATTTCTGTGTCCATCTTTTTTTTTTTTTTTTTTTTGGCAGCTGGCTGGTACAGGGTTCCGAGCCCATGACCTCAGTATTATAAGGCTGTGCTCTAACCAACTGAACTAACCAGCCAGCCCTCTTTTTAGATATAGACATTTAATGCTATAAAATATCCTCTTAAAACTGCTTTCCATATCCCATAGATTTTGGTGTGATGTGTTTTCATTCTCCTTTGTCTCAAGGAATTTTTAAAGTTCCCTTTTAATTTCTTCATTAACCCATTGGTTGTTTTGGAGCATGTTGCTTAATTTCCATGTATTTGTAAAATTTCCTAAGTTTTTCTTGTGTTGATTTCTAGTTTTATACCACTGTGATCAGAAAAGATACTTGATATGATCTCTATCTTTTAAAATTTGTGTAGACTTGACTTGTTTTGTGGCATGACATGTGATCTACCCTGGAGACTGTTCCATGTACAGTTGAGAAGAATGTGTATTCTGCAGCTGTTGGATGGAATGTTCTGTAAATATCTGTAAGGTCCATTTGGTTTATGGTGCCTTTTACGCCAGATGTTTCTTTCTTGATTTGCTGTCTTTCTTGATTTGCTGTCTAGATGATCTGTTTATTGTTGAAAATGGGGTGTTCAAATCCCATATTATTATTGAATTGCAATCTGTCTCTCCCCTTAGGTCTAATAATGCTTGCTTTATATGTATGGGTACTCTGGTAGCCCAGCATAAGCCTCTTAAGTGACCCCCCCACACACACACTCAAATGCTATGAAAGGAAGTCCCAATTCCTTTGCCTGCAGGTTTGCCTCTTCAGGACACATTTCCCAGACTCTTCCAGCTTTATCTCCAGGCAGGATCCCAGGTGGCTTGGAGCTCAAGCACTGCTAGCTGACCTGCCATCTTCAGGCTGAATGTCCCTTGTGGGCAATTTTGTTTGGCCTATATCTTGTTTAAATTTATTTGGACCTAGGTACCAACAAATGAAAAAAAATTAGGCGATTTTGCATAAGGCCCAGACTTCCAGCTTCTCTAAAGAAATTAGAAGTTCTGGTAATATTAGAGCTGCATTCCAGTGTGCCAGTAGTCAGCAGATGCCAAGCAGGGGCTGCCACCTTTGTCAACAGGGCATGTGTTCCCTGTCTGCACAAGCCCTATGGCTCCCTATTGCTCCCTGGCCTGGCCTGCTTTCCTCACTGATAAGTAACTTGCCTCGCTCTGTTTTGTCCTCTCTGATATTTTCTCACTACAGACCTTTTCTGTTGCTGTTCTCTTCACCTGAATACTTATTCATTTCTCGAGTGTCACATTTTTTTTTTTTGTAGCTTTTTAAACCCCCAAATGCAAAATTCTTTGCTCACTTCTGGGTGGGTGCTCATAGCACTTTACAAGTTTCTCTATCATAGCAAATAATACAGAGGTTTGTGTGTGCATGTCCATTTCTGCCACTGAATTTAAGCTCTTGGAGGCCAGAGACTCTATGCAGAGTGATTCCAGGATTTCTACCTCAGAGGAGCTTAGGGGCAGTAATCTGATACGAAAGGACAACCACCAGGGGATTGCCTTAAAGCCATGTGTGTACAGCAAGCACCCTGCTCTTACTTGGATTCTAAATTTATTTGGGGTAGCATGAGGGAAGACATCCTCTGGCACTATAGAGAATAAAAGGATGAATGTCACATGTTTAGTGGCACAAGCCATGCCCTCGAATTGAAAGTCCTTGCTCTTAGCAAGTCGTTTTCTTCTACAGGTTTAGCAGAGTTCACTCAAGGGAGTGATGTTTGCACAAGAAGCCTCTGACAGGACCCTTTAAATTTAGCCAGAGATAAAGTAGCCATGCTGCTGGGGTTTCTGCGTCTATGTACTGAAGCCCATAGACCTTAGGCCTCCAAATTTTACAGGTTATTAAATTAACTCTTTAATTCAATGAAGCACTCCTCTACCCAGAAGTCTCCAGTGCCAAAGTCCTCACAATGGACTCTCTAACCTCCTCTCCTACTGATCTCTTCCCCTCCCTCACTCTCCTCCAGCCACACTGACTATCCTGGCTGTTTCTCACACAAGCCAAAGCATACTCCTGCTTCAGGGTCTTTGCCTTGCCCATTTCCTCTGCTATTTGCTCCCACCCTTCAAGATATCCACTTTTCTCATTACTGTGTCATTCAGATCTCTCACTGAGGCCTTCCCTGACCACCTCATCAAAAGTTGCAATCCCCACCGACACTACCTCCCTGTACCCCTTCCTGGGTTGTTGTCTCTCTACACTAGAATGTAAGCTTCATGAGGGCAGGGAATTTTTTCTGATTTGTTCCCAGCTGTATCCCCAGCACTCAGAAACTGTACCTGGAACATAATACATACTCAATGAATATATTTTAATGAAAAAATAAATTATGCTTTGTTAGGTGTTATAAGGGATACCGAGAAACAAACAAAAGGCAACAGTCCCTGCCCTTGAGAAACTCCTAGTCTAAATTGTGGAGAGGTATATAAAATAATTAGAGAAATGCAAAAAGCAAACAAACAAACAAAAAATGGCAAAAAATGCTTATCTGTGGTACAGGTTAAGAGAAAGGCAGTACAGACCAGTGTAGTTGGCATTGTTTCTGAAGGCTTCTTGGAGTAGGTGGGAGTTGAACTAGACCTTGAAGGATGACCAGAATGAGAGAGAGACAGAGATGGAGGCAGAGAGACAGAAAGAAGCCATCAGTTCATGGCTTGATCTCATAAGCAATAAGGAGCCACAGAAGGCTTTTACAAATGAGGTGGTAACATAATATAAAAGTGGTGTTCGGCAGAGCTGGCTTTCTAAGATGAACTACCAAGACTTTGTTAATTTCTGCCTGGAGGCAAGAAGGTCAGGAAAGGGCTGTTTGAGATGTTGATAGCCAGGGACAGGGTCAGCCTCCAGGCAAACTGTGGGCTCCCTTAGTCAGAGCTCAGGGGCTGTGAGGCTGATTCTTCCCTGGGCAAAACTACTTGGGGTGCTGCTATATGCAAGAACATACCCCTGGGTCCTGGACACCCTACTCTCTCTTGCTCCCCTTGAAAGCATTCAATATTCCCTCCAGGCACTCCCTGGCCTAATTCCCTTCAGGCTGCAAACACCTTCTCTCTGGAATTGGCCCTGCTTTGCTTTCTAACACTTCAGTCTCAGAAAGAGAAAGGGCTTCTGTGCATTAGCATCCAAGGCCTTCCTTTGGCTTCCAGTTAGGGTGCTGTCATCATTGCTACTACCCCAGCATCTCAGCCAAGATCCCCTGCAACGTTTTCATTTACCCTCTCCACCCTGGGTCTAAAACCCTCTTTAGGTTCAGTCCACTTCACTGGCTCAGACAGGATGGGTCCAATCCTTGCACACTTACCAGGGTAGCCTTTAACAGCCTTGTTAGTGCCTCACCATTTTTGGCTCTTGAGCATTAGTACCTCTCTCTTCTCAGCCTCTGGATTCCTTAGTTTAAAGACTCATGAGTTGTTAGCATGTAAGTCTCCTGCACCTTCTTGCCCCTAAAAGTTTCCATTGTTTGCCTTGGAAGTGTAGGGTAATTAATATTTACATTTAAACAAAGAAATCTGCCATCCCTCTTTCCTCAATCCACAATGCCTCTCTAAGAAGGGGGCTTTTTGCATATCTGTGACTCCACCTCAGGTATCAGCACTCTGATTTGCATATCTAAATTGCATCCCCAGAGAATGCTGTAGGATAGATCCCTATACAAGCACAGAATGGAGGCCTCACTTATCCTTTGGAAAACTCCAGGCTTCAGGAGGAACAGCAAAACGCATCACAATTTGGTCCCTGCATTACTCCATCTCTCCCATACCCCTTCACCTGCATTGTCGTTTCTGACCCTTGGTCATAGAGCAAGTTGACTGCAGTATAGCATCCCTGGTGCTATGCTGTGGCTGTGTGCATTCTAGGCTGAGAGACAGAGACCAGCCATAGAAACAAGGGCCAGTCTTTTAACTTCTCTGCATCTCCAGTTTTCAGGATGGTACCATCCCTTGCAAATTTGATGAGATTTGCTTTATGATTCAATGTATTGCTTATCTTTCTAAATGTTGCATGAGTTTTTGAGGAAAATATATATTCACCAGTTATTATGCCCAGTTTTGTACATGCGTCCATCAAATCAAGTTTGTGGGTTGTGTTGGTCAAATGAATACATTTTCTGGTTTTCTTGTTTTTGTCTGTTGGACCTACCAATTACTGAGAGACAAGTGTTAAAATCTTCCACTGTGATATTATGATGGTGGATTTGTCAAGTTCTCCTTATTATTCTGTTAACTTTTGCTTTATATGTGTATTTTGGGGGCTATTTCATCAGATGCATGCAAATTTAAAATTGTTACAGCTTCCTAGTGAACAGAACCATTTATCACTTTCATTAATCTAGTACTGCTTTTTGCCTTAAAGTTTACTTTGACTAATATTATTATAGCTTCATAAGCTTTCTTTTGGTTAGTATGTACCTTGTCCATTTTTCTACATCTTTACTTTCCTTTCTGTGCCATTATGTTTTAGGTCTGCTCAATATAAAGTGTAAGTTCGTTTTTTCTATCCAATAGGAAATCATTATCTTATAACTTCAGAATTTAGTTCATTTACATATACTTATTCCTACCATCTGATTTTGTGCTTTCTATTTGTCCCATTTTTTTCTGTATCTTTGTATAGTCTTCTCTCTTGACTTTTCTTAAATGTTGTGGAGTTTTTATTGTTGTCGTTTGTTTTTTGTCTTTTTTCATTACAGGAACATTTCTTATCTTTTGTGAAATAGGCATAATAGTGCCTACCACAGGGTTTATTGTAAGGATTAAATGAAATGAAGAAAGTCACATAAAATGTTTATTCAGTGCCTAACACATAGTTAGCACTAATAAATGAGAATTATTATTAGAATTTCTAGTATTCTCTCATATTCATAGTTCCCTTAACTTTTGTGGTTCCTCTTCTGTTGTTCTCCTTTCTACTAACATCGTTCCATTTGTTCTCACTTCTTTTTCTTTCATTTCTCCTTTACTGCCACTCAATTTCCTGTTTCCTCTTACCCTTTCATCCCCAGGCTAGCTATATGTGCAAGCTGCAATGATGAGGCCCTTTGGGGGAAGAGAGCCAGTATGAAGGGGCTCAGTGGCACGGCAGGGGCAGGAGCAGAGAGTGTGCTGCCTTGTCCACTGATTCCCATCCCATAAGGTAGCAAAGGTACTGCCCAATACACAGGCAATTCTGGGTGCCACTCAGATCAGCTGGGACCATCAGTTTCTGCGAATAGGTATAAAAGCAGTAAAGCTCGCCAGCTAAGATGAAGTTTAATTCCATGGCAACTTCACCTGTGGAGGACAGCAGGATCCTAACTCTGTACTCTCAAGAAGGAGTCCTGCTGTAGGAGAGTGGGTGTCACCTCACCAGGAATTTGTATATGCACAAGCCAGAGCCCGGAAAGAGGAACCACTTATACTTAAACACATTGTGGTCAGAGGAAAATTTTGTCATCATTGTTGTGACAGAGCTGCAACTAAATTTAGTAAGCTGTGTATTTTTTTCTTCATGGCATTTAGAGAAAGCAACAACATTTTGTTTCCAAAAAAGCAAAAACTCCCCAGACCAAAAAAGAAGACTACTTCTAAGTTGGTATTTGATTGCTGTGGCGATTCCTTACTGTAGTTACTTTAGAGCTTTGCTTTTTCTGTGTCCTTTGCAGCATGACATTCTTTCAAGACATATTGTGTTACTGGAGGAACATTGGCACTTGGTGGAGTTTTGGGTGCTTTTCTGTTCTCTGGTGGTTTCCGCACTTGGATTGAAGTAAACAGGTGCTGAACTTCCATATTTCAAATGGGTCTCACTTAAATCTGAGAGTCTAATCTTTTGATGGCAATTAAGTGTATGCTTTTATTCTTCATAATAAATTTTAAATAGACACTGTTGGTATTTTTTGAAAAATTTTTATTGCAAAAGTGCAATTTTAACTTACATTGTAGATGAAGTGCAATATATTTCTAACTGTTAGCAAATACGATAACAAAATGCCTCTCTATGATTAAGAAGTTCTAAAAAACAAACTATATATAATTTATTGTATCTGTCTTCATCAATGAGAATGCTACTGTAAGCACAGAAACAGGAGCAATTTGATTTCTTGCAATCTAGAGAAAGGATATGAGGAGTAGAAGATGAGATAAACATTTGAGGGGGCTTCAAAAAGTTTGTGGAAAAATGGAATTCAAAGATAAAAATAAAAAATATTAACTTTATTTCTCAACATAAGCTCCATCACGTTTAAGACACTTTTGTGATACCAGCCATTTAGTCCAGCCCTAAAGAACTGAAGGTCCTGGGAATTTAACCATGTCAATGCAGTCTTTTTTACATTATTAACTGAAGAAAAATGGGTTTCCTTTAAAGATATTTTAAGTTTAGGAAACAAAAAGAAGTCAGAAAAAGCCAAATCAGAACTTGTAAGGTCAATGCCTAATGATTTCTCCACAAAACTCTTGCAAAATTGCCCTCGTTTGATGAGAGGAATGAGCAGGAGCATTGCTGTGGTGAAGGACGCTCTGGTAGAGCTTTCCCAGGCATTTTTCTGCTAAAGCTTTGGTTAATTTTCTCAAATATTCTTCTAAGAAGCAGATGTTATCTATCGTTCTTTGGCCCTCCAGAAAGTCAACAAGCAAAATGCCTTGAGCATCCCAAAAAACTGTTGCCATGACCTCTGCTCCTGACTGCTCCACTTTTGCTTTGACTGGACCACTGCCACCTCTTGGTAGCCGTGGCTTTGATTGTGCTTTGTCTTCAGGATCGAACTGGTAAAGCCATGTTTCATCTGTTACAATTATTCAAATAAATGCTTCAGGATCTTGATCCCATTTGTTTAAAATTTCTATGGAAAGCTCTGCTCTTCTCTGTAGCTAATCTGGGTGCAATTGTTTTGGCACCCATCAAGTGGAAAGTTTGCTCAACTGTCATTTTTCAGTTAGGATCGTGTAAGCCAAACTAATTGAGTTGTCTATGGTGTTGGCTATTGTTTCTGCTGTTAATCATCGGTCCTCTTCAGTTACAGCACAAACAAAATTAATTTTTTCCTCCCAAATTGATGTGGATGGTCTGCTGCTGCAGAATTCATCTTCAACATTGTCTCGTCCCTTCTTAAAATGAGTTATCCATTTGTAAACTGCTGATTTATTGGGAGCATTGCCCCCATAGACTTTTCATAAAGCGTCAATGATTTCACCATTCTTCCAACGAAGCTACACTATAAATTTGATGTTTGCTCTTGCTTCAATTTTAGCAGAATTCATCTTGCTCTGATAGGGTTTTTTTCAAAGTGATGTCTTATCCTTCTTTAGTGCCTCAAACTAGATCCTGTTCATATATGTTATAACAAGTTAGGATGAGTTTATTTTGGTGCAAAAAAATTTTTGAAGTCTACGCAGTTTTTTTCATAATATGTGCTTCCATGAACGTTTTGTAGACTCCTCATATACTGGAGATGAACACACAGGTAACCGACTGAAACACATCTAGGAGGGAGAGAGAGTTTTAAGAAAGAGTGGGAAAAGAAATGGAGATGAGAGAGAGAGAGAAAGATAAAGAGAATGAGGGGAGGAGATGAGGAACAGGAAAGAGGGTCTTTCAATTTTAGTAGCTAAATATTTGATTGGAAGTGATTCAGAGGGGGTTTTACCTCCTCTAGTATCCTATAGACTAGTGGCTCTCAATTTTAATCTCAGAGCCCCTTTAAATTGTTAAAAATTATTGAGGACCTCAATCCTGCTTTCTTTCCCTCTCACACCCAGTTATTCATCCCCAGGGCACTCCTTAACAAACTGTCTCAAAGTTTACCTCCTGGGAACCTAACCTATGACAAGTATTTAGCACAATGCCTGCTATATTAATGCTTAAACTATTGAAGCAATTTCTTCAGTTACAGGTATACTTAACTTTGAACAAACTAAATTTAAAAACTTCTAGATACTTGGAAATTATTTTGTAAACAGATTTTTTTCATTCTCTTAAGGTATTTAACAGATATTGTGATTTATTAAAAATAAGGTAAGATAGACAAAAATAAGGCATAATCATTAGGGAAATGCAAATCAAAGCCTCAGTGAGATATTACTCACACACATTAGGATGGCTATTATGAAAAACTAGAAAATAACAAGTGTGTGGGGGTGTGTGTGGAGATATTGGAACCCTTGTGCATTGCCAGTGGCAATGTAAAATGGTGCAGCTGCTATGGATAACAGTATGGAGGTTCCTAAAAAAATTAGGCATATAATTGCCACATGATCCAGAAATTACACTTCCAGGTGTAGAATTGAAGTGGGGACTTGAACAGCTATTTTCACACCCATGTTCATAGCAGCATTACTTACCATAGCCAAATTATGGGAACAATTTAAATGTCCACCAATGAATGAATGGCAAAACAAAATGTGGTATATTCATACAATGGAGTATTATTCAGCCTTAAAAATGCAAGAAATTCTGACACATGTCACAACATGGATAAACTTTACTGACATGCTAAGTGAAATAAGCCAGTCACAAAGAGACAAGTACTGTATTATTCTTCTTATATGAGGTGCCTAGAATAGTCAGATTAATAGAGACAGAAAGTAGAAAAGTAGAAAAGTGGTTACAAGGGGCTAGGGGAAGGGGGAATGTGCACAGAGTTTTCAGTTTGGGATAATGAAAAAGTACTTGGGATGAATAGTGGTGGTGATTGTAGATCAGCGTGAATGTACTTAATGTCATAGAATTGTACACTTAAAAATAGTTAAAATGGTAAATTTTGTTATGTATATTTTACCATAATAAAAAATGTAAAAAATAAAAAGAAAAGTATAATGTTTGAAATCTTGCAATATTTTAGTAAACTAGTTGTGTTAAAAAGGAATGATTTCTTTTTTTTTTTTTTTTTTTTTTGCCAAATACTAGGGTACTGCAAAAAGTTCATGGAAAAAAATGGAATTAAAAGATAGTATGAATCCTTCCATGAACTCTTTGAATATCCCTCATAGTAGTTCATTGTGTAGATTTACCTCCATGAAAACATCGTTCTAAGAGAAAGACACCAATCACAAAAGACCACATATTGTGTGATTCCTTTTATATGAGATGTTCAGAAGAGGCAAGTCTATAGAAACACAAAGTGGTCTAATGGTTGCCTAGGTCTGGGGGTTAATGAAAATGTTATAAAATCGATTGTGGTGATGGCTGTAAAAGTCAATGAATATACTAAAAATCATTGAATACACTTTAAATGGGTGACTTATATCTCAATAAAGCTGCTATTAACAAATTCATGCTAGTGATACCACTTGCCACACAACCACCACCAAAAGTACTATTACTATAAAAGTAGTAATACCTAGAATAAAATTTCATGTAATAAAGAGCAAGGGTTCTGCAGCCAGATTGTCTGGTAGAAATCCTGGCTCTACCACTTACTGGCTGTGTGACTTTGTGCAAGTTTAACTTCTCTGGGCCTCAGCTTCCTCCGTTAGAAAATGGGGATGATTATGATAATAAAAACACCTACTCCAGAGGGTAGTTGCAAGGATTAAATGTGTTAATATATGTAAAATTCTCAGAGCAGGGTCTGGCACATAGCAAATGCTCAATAAAGGTACAGTCTGCCCTTTGTATTTGCGGGGTCTGCATCTGCTGATTCAACCAACCGGGGATCAAAAATATTTGGAAAAAAAAAACAGTAAAAAGTAATACGATGATAAAAAATGATACAAATAAAAACAATACAGTATAATAACTATTTACATAGCATTTACATTGTATTAGGTAATTTAAGCAATCTAGAGATTATTTAAAGTATACAGGAGAATGTGCATAGGTTATGTGCAAATTCTATGTCATTTTATATCAGGGTCTTGAGTATCTGTGGATTCTGGTGTCTGCAGGGGTCCTGGAATCAATTCCCTGCAGATAGCAAGGGATGACTTTATTAGTTACTGTCATTTCCAGAAAATGGTGGGTAATCCCTTTGACAAATATTGAATATTAGTCCAGTGAAAAACCTTAAACATACATTTTAAACATATAGTACTTTATAACACAGCTATGACCCTTTTGAAAGATTTCAGCAGCACACATGGCAGGGTGTGATTCAGGAATGTCACAGTATTATTGGGTCAGGGTATCTTGAATGTCCAGTATCCTGACTGGGCACAAAGTAGGGGTTCAATAAGTACTAGAAACCAATGAAAACTTTTAGATCAAAATGTTAACATTTCTAGATGATGGGAGTATTAAGTTTTTTGCTATTATCTAATGTTTTCAAAACTACTGGATTACTTTGTTTTTTGTATTTTAATTGTTAGTATTTCCAGCATACAGAAATGTATAGAGACCACCATGTCAACACACATATACCTCCTATGTAGCTTTATCAAACTGTAACTCTATGCCATATTTCCCTGAGTTTCTTTTCTTTCTAAGAATTAAAATATTGCAGAGTTGACACCCTGTATGTACTCTGTCCAGAGTCTCCCCTACACCATCTCTCCCTAGAGGTACCATTATCTTGAATATTTTTATACCATTGCTACAATGAGGGTGTTCATACATAATACCAGGATCGTTCCACACGTTTTAAAACTACAGTCATACACTGCATAACAACGTTTTAGTCAACAATGGACCACATATATGATGGTGGTTATGCCATATAGGCTGGGTATGTAGTAGGCTGTACCATCTAGGTTTGCGTAAGTACACTCTATGCTGTTCGCACAATGACGAAATTGTCTAACGATGCATTTCTCAGAATGTATCCCTGTCATTGTGATTCATGAGTGTATATGCAAATCGTGTTTGGTACATGTCACCCCCAAACTTGCCTTTCTCATTCAGCATTTTGTTTTTAAGACTCATCCACGTTGATACAAGTAGCTCTATTTCATTCATTTTCCTTGTTGTAGAGCATTCCAGAGTACGTATGTTTACTTATCTATTCTCCTGGTGGAGGACATTTATATTGTTTCCATTTTTTCGCTATTACAAATAGGGCTCTTATAAACATTGTTAAGCACACATGCAAGGTTTTTTTCTAGTTATCCTTCTAGAAATGATATTTGCATCTTCAGCTTTACTGGATACTGCCAAATGGCCCTGTAAAGTGGTTGTATTCTCATGAGCAATGCCTGAACGTTTCCATCGCTTTATATCCTTGCCAAAACAGGTTATTTTTTGTACTTTTAAAAGTCTTGCCAATTTGATGGGTGTGAAATGATATCTTCTGTACAGCACTTACAGTGTTGCCTGACAAATAGCAGGAACTCAACAGGGGTGAGTTATTATTTTAATTAACATTTCCATGATCAATATGGAGGTTGGGCACCTTTTAATTCGTTTGCTAGTCATAGGTTTTCCTTCTCTGTGAAGTACCTTTTCACGTCCTTTCCCCCACTGTTTTTTTACTAGGTTGTTTATCTTTTTTCTTATTGATTTATAGGGTTCTTTATTTATTTTTCATTACTTTTTGTTATTTATTTTATGTAGTCTGTGGCATAATTTTAACTTCATTTATGGTATCTTTTGTCATTCAGAAGAGTATTTTTCATTTTAATGCACTCAGCTTTATCATCTCCCCTTTTGGGTTGTAGTTTTTATATCTTGTTTTAAAAACCCTTCCCTATTAGTGGTTATAAATTCTCAAGTGAGCTCTATTTTTCTGCCAAAGCCTAGGTAGGAAACCAGTGGATAGGTTTTTTCTTTTTCACCATTTCACGGAGGGAAAAGCTAACTGAGGATCCAAGCTTTGTATGTGGTTCTTGGTTCTAAGGCCACGGCTCCTCTCTCTGTGTGTGCATTGTATTGGTTCATATTAGGTTCAGCTGAGAGCAACAGAGCTCTCAAATAATAGTGGCATAAACAAGAGGAAAATTCATCTCTCACATAACATGCCAGAGCAAAGCAGGCCAAGGCTGGTATAAAGTGTTTGTCCCCATGACGCTCACGGGCACCCAGGCTGCTTCTGTCTTCTGGGTGGTCTCTATTTCTCAGGTCAACTCATGGTCCAAGATGGCTGCTTCAGCTCTAGCCCTCAATTTCATGTTCCAGCCAGCAGGAAAAAGTAAGGAGTCAAGAAGAAGGGACATGGCAGCTATCTTTTAAGGAAGATTCCCAGTAGCTTCCATGTGACATTTGTGTTTATATCCCATTGGTCAGAACTTAGTCAAGGTAGTCTTTACTCTTCGTGGCCATGTGTGCAGTTAAAAATTAGGACTTCTGTTACTATGGACTTAGAGGGAATGGATAGTGGGGGATAACTAATAGTCTTGGCTACAGGGGTTGAATCTGAAGCTACTAGATCATAGGTCACCTGCACACCACTCTAGTTTTCAGTTTCCTTGTCCTTTAGGGCACCTTACTTGCACTCTCAGCTGTGCTTTTCATTCACCCAGTCATTCAACAAATATTTATTGAGCATCTACTATGTGCCAGATGCTATTTTAGGAGCTGAGGATACAGCAGTGAACAAGACAAAGGTCCTGCCCTCATGGAGATTATGTTCTAGGTGAGAGAGCCAAACCATAAACAAACCAGAAAAGACAGTACTATAATGTCAGAGGATTTGAACTGATACGGAGAAAAATAAAGCAGGTTTAAGGGGATGGGGAGTCCTGAGAGTAGGGTCAGTGGTTATTATTTCAGAGAAAGCCTCTGTGATAAGGTGACATTTGAATAGAGACCTAAAATGAGAGAGAAAGCTACAGTGTAATTTTGTGCAAAAGCATTCCAGGCAGAGGTAACAGCAAGTACAAATGCTCTGAGGTAGAAGTGGACATGGTGTGTACAAGGAACACTAAGGAGGCCTGTGTGGCTGGAACAGATTGGGACAGTGAAAGGCAGATAGCAGCTGTTCTCTAAAGGTAACAACATGCCAGAGAAGCCAGGGCTTTGTAGGCTTTTGCTTTTATTTAGAGTGAGAAGAAAAGCCAGCCACTGGAGGATTTGACAGAGGCATGGCAAAATCTGCCTTATGTTTTAAAATGATTACTTTGGCTATTGAGTTGAGAGTAGATTCTAAGATAGTAAAGGGTGGACACAGAGAGATAAGTTAGAAGGCTATTGTGGTTGACCAGGCAAGACATAAAAGTTATTTGGTCTAGGATGATAGTAATGAAGGTGGTGAGAAAGGGCAATATTATTATCATTATTATTTTCTGCTATTTTATAACCTGCTTTTTTCTCTTAACATGTCATAGACATTTTTCCATCAAATCATCTTTTTTTAATTTAATTTTTTATTTTAACACTTGTACATATTTGTGGGGTACAGTGTGTTGTTTGCATATGTGCATATACTGCACAATGATTCACTTAGGGTAGATTGCATAATTTTGTACCCATTAGTCCACCACTTCTCCTCCTTCCTCCCCTTCCCCGCAGCCTCTGGTAACCTTTAATCTACTCTCTACTTCTATGAGAATCACTTTTTTTCTTTTTGTTTTTTCATTTCTTTGTTTTAGATTCCACATATGAGCAAGATCACACAGTATTCATCCTTCTGTGCCTGACTTACTTCACTTCACATGATGGTTTATAGTTCCATCCGTGTTGCTGCAAATGATAGGATATCATTTTTTATGGCTGAATAGTATTCCATTTGCATTTACACACCACAGTTTTTTAACCCATTCATTCACTGATGTGCATTTGGGTTGATTCCATCTCTTGGCTATTGTAAATAGTGTTGTGACAAACATAGGAGTGCAGGTGTCTTTTTGATATATGGATTTCATTTTTGAGGGGTATATACCCAACAGTGAGATATCTGGGTCATAAGATAGATCTATTTTTAGTTCTCTGAGGAAACTCCATACTGTTTTCCACAGTGGCTGTACTAATTTACACTCCCAGCAACAGTGTAGGAGGATTCCCTTTCCTCCGCATCTTCACCAGCATTTGTTATTTTCTGTCTTGTTGATAATAGCCATTCCAACTGGGGTGAGATGATATCTCATTGTGGTTTTAATTTGCATTTCCCTGATGAGTAGTGATGTTGAGCATTTTTTCATGTGCCTGTTGGCAATTTGTATGTCTTCTTTTTGCCCATTTTTTAATTTGGGATTTTGTTTTTTGGATTTTTGGTGTTGAATTGTTTGAGTTCCTTGTATATTCTTGGTATTAGCCCCTTGTCTGATGTGCTGTTTGCAAACACTTTCACCCATTCTGTAGCTTGTCTCTATACTTTGTTGTGTCCCTTGCTGTGAAAAAGCTTTTTAGTTTGATGTTGTCCCATTTGTCTATTTTTGCTTTAGTTGCCTGTGCCTTTGTAGTCTTGTTCAAAAAAATGCTGCCCACTCCCATTTTGTGCAGTGTTTCGACTGTTTTCTTCTAGTAGTTTCATAGTTTTGGGTCTTCAATGTAGGTCTTTAATTCATTTTGAGTTGATTTTTGTGTATGGTGAGAGATAGGGGTCTACTTTCAGTCTTCTGCATGTGGACATCCAGTTTTTCCAGCACCATTTATTGAACAGGTTATCCTTTCCCTAGTGTATGTTTTTGGCACCTTTGTTGAAAATCAGTTGGCTGTGGTGCATGGGTTTGTTTCTGGGCTCTTTATTCTGTTCTGTTGGTCAATGTGTCTGTTTTTGTGCCAGTACCATGGTGTTTTGGTTACTATAGCTTTTTAATACATCTTGAAGCCAGGTAGTGTGATGCCTCCAACTCTGTTTTTTGTTCAGGACTGCTTTAGCTACACAGGTTCTTTTGTGGTTCCATACACATTTTAAGATCGTTTTTTCTATTTCTGTGAAAAATGTCATTGATATTTTAACACTGTGCACTAACCAACTGAGCTAACCAGCCAGACAGAATGTCATTGATATTTTGACAGGGATTGTGTTGAAATAGTAGATTCCTTTGGGTAATATGGAAATTTTGATGATGTTAATTCCACGAACATGGCATATCTTTCCATTTACTTGTGTCCTCTTCAATTTCTTTCACCAATGATTTGTAGTTTCCATTGCAGAGGTCTTTCACCTCCTTGTTTAAATTTACTCTTAGGTATTTCATTTTTCGGTAGCTATTGTGAATTGTATTACTTTCTTGATTTCTTCTTCGGCTATTTCACTATTAGCACTTAGGAAGGCTATTGATTTTTGTGCATTGATTCTGTATCCTGCCACTATACTGAATTCATTTATTAGTCCTAGTAATTTTTTGGTAGAGTCTTAAGGGTTTTCTATGTATAGGATCATGTCATCTACAAGTAGGGTTAGTTTGACTTCCTCCTTTCTAATTTGGATGCCCTTTGTTGCTTTCTCTTGCATTGCTGCACTGGCTAAAACTTCTAGTACTATTTTGAATAAGAGTGAGGAAAGTGAGCATCCTTGTCTCATTCCAGATCTTAGAGGAAATGCCTCCAATTTTTGTTCATTCAGTATATCAGCTATACGTTTGTTGTGTATGGCGTTTATTGTGTTAAGGTACATTCTTTCTATGCCTAATTTGTTGAGTGTTTTTATCATGAAGGGGTGTTGGATTTTATCAAATGCATTCTCTGCATCTATTGATATGATCACACTTTTTTTTCCTTCATTCTGTTGATGTGATGTGTTGTGTTTACTGATTTGCATATGTTGAACCATCCTCGCATCCCTGGGATGAATCCCTCTCGATCATGGTGAATGGTCTTTTTAATGTGTTGTTGGATTCAATTTGCTAGTATTTTGTTGAGGATTTTCACATCTGTGTTTATTAGGGATTTTGTCTGTAGTGTTCTTTTTTGTTGTGCCTTCTGGTTTTGGTATGAAGGCAATGCTGGCCTCATAGAAAGACTTTGGAAGTATTCACGCCTCTTCAAATTTTTTGTAGAATTCAGCAGTGAAGCCGTTTGGTCCTGGGACTTTCTTTGTTTGGATACTATTTATTACTGCTTCAATCTCATTACTTGCTATCAGTCTGTTTAGGTTTTCTGGTTCTTCATGGTTCAACTTTGGTAAGTTTTATGTGTCCAGGAATTTATCCATTTCTTCTAGGTTTTCCAGTTTGTTAACATATAGTTGTTTGCAGTAGTCTCTTATGATCCCTTTTATTTCTGTCGTATCAGTTGTAATGTCATCTTTTTCATTTCTAATTTTATGTATTTGAGTCTTCTCTCTTTTCTTCTTGGTTAGTCTAGCTAAAGATTTGTCAATTTTGTTTATCTTTTTTTAAAAACCAATTCTTTGTTTCATTGATCTTTTTCTAAAAAAATGTCTAATACATTTATTTCTAGTCTGATCTTTGTTATTTCTCTCCCTGATCTTTGTTATTTCTCTCCTTTTACTGATTTGGGGTTTGATTTGTTCTTGTTTTTCCAGATCATTGAGGTATAATCTTAGATTGCTTATTTGGATTTCTTCTTTTCTGATGTAGACACTTATTACTCTAAACTTCCCTCTTAGAGCTACTTTCACCATATCCAATAGGTTCTGGTATGCTGTGTTTTCATTTTCATTTGCCTCCAGGAATTTTTTAATTTCCTTTTTGATTTCTTCTTTGATGCATTCATTGTTTAGGAGCATGTTGTTTAATTTCCATGTATTTGTACAGTTTCCAGTGTCCCTTTTGTTGTTGATTTCTAATTTTTTTCTATTGTGGTCAGACAAGATAGTTGATATGATTTTAATATTTTAAAATTTGTTGAGACTTGCTTTGTGACCTAATATATTGTCTGTTCTAGAGCAAGTTCCATGTGCTGCTGAGAATGTGTATTCCACAGCTGTTGGATGAAATGTTCTATATATGTCTGTTAGGTCCAATCAGCCTGGAGTAGATATTAATTCCAATATTTCTTGGTTAATTTTCTGTCTGGATGATCTGTCCTTTGATGAAAGTGGGGTATTAAAGTCCCCAACTATTGTTATGTTGGAGTCTCTCTCTCCCATTAGATCTAATAGTAATTGCTTTACATATTTGGGTGCTCTGGTGTTGGATGCATAAATATTTAGAATTGTTATATCCTCTTGTTGAGTTGATCCCTTTATTATTACATAATGACCTTCCTTATCTTTTTCTACTGGTCTTGGCTTGAAGTCTATTTTATCTGATATAAGTATAGCTATTCTTGTTCTTTTTTGGTTTCCATTTGCATGAAATATCTTTTTCTATCCCTTCACTTTCAGTCAGTAGGCAGCAAATTGTTGGTTCTTGTTTTATAACCCATTCAGCCACTGTGTGTCTTTTAATTGGGATATTTAATCCATGTACATTTAGAGTTATTATTGATATATAGGGACTTGTTGCTGCCATTTTGTTACTTTTTTTGGTTGTTTTGTAGACCATTTTTTCCAGTCTTACTGTCTTCCTTTGTGGTTGAGTGGTTTTCTCTAGCAGTATATTTTGATTTCTCACTATTTATTTTTAGTATGTCTCTCATAAGTTTTGTGTTATGGTTATTATGAAGCTTACAAAAAAACATGTTATAATAGATTATTTTAAACTAATAACAACTTAACTTTGATATATAAGAAAAAAAGAAAAAAATCAAAGCCAACTCTATGCTTTGGCATTATTCCCCCCATTTTTTGACAATTTGTTGTTCCAAATTACATCTTTTAATATTGTCTATCTCTTATACAGTTGTTGTATTTGTTATTCTTTTATGTTTGTCTTTTAGCCTTCATACTAAGGATATAAGTGGTTTATATCACTTACTTACAACATTGGTGTATTCTGAGGTTGTCTGTGAACTTACTTTACTAATGTTATGTATCTTCAAACATTTCCTTGCTACTTTTTAGCTATGTCTTCTTTCCAATTGAAGAATTAATTCCCTTTAGCATTTCTTGTAAGGCAGGTCTAATGTTGATGAATTCCCTTGGCTTTTGTTTGTCTGCAGAAGACTTTATTTCTCCTTCATATTTGAAGGTTAATCTTGGTTGACAGATTTTTTTCCTTCAGCACTTTGAATATATTATCTCATTCTCTTCTGGCCTGTAGGGTTTCTACTGAAAAATCCACTGAGAAATGTACTGGGGCTCCATTGAATATTATGTGTTTCTTTGCTCTTGCTGCTTTCGGTATCCTTTGTTTATCTTTGGTTTTTAATAATTTGACTATGATGTGCCTTAGGATGTTCCTCTTTGGATTGAATTTGATTGGTGACCTCCCAGCTTCCTGTACCTGGATGTTGTCAACTTTCTCCATACTTGGGAAATTTTCAGTCATTATTTCCTTGAATATGCTTTCTATATCTCTTCCTTTTTTGTTTCCTTTGGGTATGCCTATTATGTGGAGGTTATTTCGCTTGAGGGAATCCCATAATTGATGCATTTCTGTTTCCTTTTCCTTTTTATTTTTGCTCCAGTGATTGGATAATTTCATGTTATGTCTTCAAGCTCACTGATTCTTTCCTCTGTTTGATTAAGTCTGCTGTTGGAGCTTTCGATCAAGTTTTTCAGTTCAGATAATGTATTTTTTATTTCTAGAATTTCTTTTTTTTATTGATTCTATTCCTTTGTCAGGTTTATTGTTCTGCTCATAAATTGTTTTCTAGGTTTCATTTAATTTCCTATCTGTATTTTCTTGCTACTTAAAAAGGGTAATATTAGATGTACGGATATGTTTTGAACGTAAAGCCAAAAATACTTACTGAAGGATTAGATGCAAGATGTGAAAGAGAGAGGAGGCAGACCTGACTCCTAGGTTGCTGGTCTGAGCACCTAACTGAGTGGTGATGCCATTTACTGAGATGGAGAACTCTGGGAAAAGAGCAGGCTTGGGGGATGGAAATCAAGAGTCCTGTTTGGCCAGGTTAAATTTGAGATATGCAAGGAGAACAGTCATTGTAGAATTGGGCATAGCATTTTTGAGTCTAGAGAAATCTGAGTTGAAGACACAAATTTGGGAGCCATCAGCGTATACATGGCCATGAGATTGAATGAGGAAAGGCAGCAGGGAGGTTGGTAGACTTGGCAGTGGGTGGATGAGGACATTCTCTTTTGATTCCTTCTGTTTTTTCCAGTGAAGTCAGAAGAAAGATTATTTGCTCACAGTGAGATGGAGGAGAGGAAACAAGGTTTGAGGAGAGGGGAGACAATGTGAAATAGCTATTTGTGATGTTGTTATATTTTACAAAACATTTCTAGGTGTTTGTTGTGGAAAGGGTTTTTTGGTGTGTGTCATCCAAGAGCAGTTTTGCTGTCATAGCTCACTTTTATAATGAGGAGAAACAGTTATTTGAAATTAAAAGACATGTAGATACTAATAATTATCCTGCCCAAAATAGGCCAAAAGATGTTTTATTAAGAAATTGACTTATTAGACAACATAGAAAAAAGAAATAATCAAAAATTGTAAATCTTTCTTATATCCCATTAAATGAATAAAATAAAATAGGAACTGGATCGACTTTCTCATTTTTCTTTTTTATACAGAAGTGACATCAAAAAGTGATTTACCTAACATCTCTTGCTCTTACCATGACTTAGTGACTGTCATTATATAGGTAAGGCTAACTCCCATGATGTGATGTTTGGCCACTTGTCATGTTTCCAGACAAGAATGTTATTGCTGTGTAATGCCACATTGAAAGTGTACACAGGGGAGAGGACTAGAAATTGAGGAGCAAATCACTCAAATGTCCTTGGCAGATTAGCTGGATTTAGCCACATGCAGATGGCATGGCTCCAGGCTAAAGCAAGTCTGAATATCCATTCTGGAGACCACCGGAAAGAAAGGGCCAGACCTAGTCCAGCCAACCCCTAAGGTTAGACAGAGCCAACATGCACTCAAGTGCTGTCTACCATCCTCTGCTTTGTAGATCCTTTCACTGGGGCTAGATGATATAGCACCAATTTCCCCTTTCCTTCCAGGCCACAGCAGAAAACAGTGGCATTAACATACATTCTCTCCAGTGCTAGATGGAGGAAGTGGCAAACTGTAGCTTATGCTTCACACTGTGAGGAACTTAAAAAACATGGGAAGGATATGTACTTCCGTGTGTTCTAGTTGTACAGGATCTTTCCTTGCAGTCTTCAATTTTGCTTAACTGTCCATGTCAGAAAGCAATAGGTACAAGTCCTTGAACTAAAACGGTGTAAATATGGATGAAGAGGTAGGACAGATTCAAGAACTATTTACAAAGTGAGATCTTAGGACTTGCCTGATCACATGTGGGGAAGGAAGGAGAGTGAGAATTCTAGAGCAGTGAGCTGTTCATATGCCAAATCTGGCCCACCTATTATTATACAACCTGTGAGCTAAGAATGGTTTTTAAATTTTTAAAGTAGTTGAAAAAAAATCAAAAGAAAAAAGAATATTTCATAACATATGAAAATGATATGAAATTCAAATTTCAGTGCACATGAAGTTTTATTGTAACACAGCCCTGCCCATTTGTTATGTATTGTTGATGGCTGCTTTCATCCTGCAACAGCAGAGTTGAGTAGTTGCAACCGAGATTATATGGCCTGCAAAGCTTCAAATATTTTTATATTTGGTCCTTTCTTGGGAAAATTAGCCAACCACTAGTCTAGATGACTTAGAGTTTTCTGGCCTGGGTAGCTGGGACAGAGGTGATGTGATCACTGAGATGGAGAACACAGTAGGAGAAGCAGGTTGAAAGGAAAGAGGAGGTGGTCAGGTGGAGGCATGGTAATTGTAAGGGGCTAGTGGGGCACCCAAGGAGAGAACCCCAGCAAACAGCTGGGCATAAGGCTCTCAGGCTTGGGAGAGAGGCCCCAGCTGGAGTAGTTGAATACTGGCACTCTTCACCTTCTACAGAAGTGAATTGCCAAATTTCCAGAGTCTTTTCCCACTAATTGGTAGGGGGCTTAAAGCTCCAATTTTACCTTCAATTTCAGTGTTTACTTCAGAAATAAGGGTTTACTGTTCATGGCTTATCTTCTGAAAAAGAAAAGAAATAAAAGTTTAATGTCTTATGGAATCCTAAAGATGTAACACAATGTGGATGAAGATTAGAGGGCTTTTAAGAATTTGAGAAGTTGGGGTTATCTTCAGTTTAGTCTGCAATCTTCCTAGAATGTAAGGGCTTATTGCCATTCAAAAGCTGCACATTTGCCTTTTCCTATTAAATTACAACTAAATACTGGGGAAAAGGGCATAAGTGGATCTTTTGATTTTGTTGCTCTAGGTTGTGCTTAGGCAGAGGACAGAAAAACAAAACCAAAAAGGCAGCATTTTTGTATTCCTGATTTCACGTGGATTCTCTCTAAAAAATTGTTTTTCATGATATAAATATAACGTTGATTCCTCTGGACACCACTTTGAACCCTTTTGATCAAATCAAATCATCTTAGGAAGCTTTGGTAACAGAGACAGGTGGAGATGCAAGGGCCTGGGTGTAGGCCCAAATAAGCTGGGTACCATCTAGCAACTGCCATCCAGTGTCCATGAGCTGAGTTATTCCTCCTCCTTCCTTATTTCCTCCTCTTTTTGTTCTCTTGGGTCTCCTTTATCCTTTGACTCCTCTCAGTGTGGTGGCTAAGAGTGTCATTTGTTACACCACATTCTCTGGGTTCAAATTCCAACTCTGCCACTTATTGATTGTGTGATCTCAAGTTATCTAGCTTCACTGTGCCTCAGTTTCCCCATTCATAAAATGGGTGATAATATTAATAATTACCTCAGAGTTGTAGTGAGCATTGAGTGAATTAATTTATGCAAAGCACTTAGAACAGTGCCAGGCACATATTTAAGCACTATTTGAGTTATTATTAACATCATCATTCCCTTCCACACCCTTTTTCTCTTTTCCTCACTATTTACTGTTTTGTAATGAGCCCACTTGTACTACTGCCTAAGCATGATTCTTGTTTTACAAATGCTGCAGTTGTTGTGTTTTGCTTAGATATGTTTCTATCAGTGGGCTAAACAGAGCAAAGTGGAACCTCTGTGACTCAGGGATGAGACCTCACCTGGACAATTCTTGGTTTTAGTCACCTTGGTAAAAGGTCTGTCTCTCAAACCAAACCAACCAACAAACTTGAACTGGGAGGAAGAGCCTTTATTGGCATGCCTAGTGAGACTGACTCTCTCCATCTTCACCAAGCAGATGTCAAGATGTCTAGGTTGGACCTTTTGGGGGGAAATGTAGGTAATAGGTGGTAAGAAGCATAGAGAAAAAGCAAGGAATGCAGGTAAGGTGTCTTTGAAGTTGTAGCAGTCTTTTTTTAGAGTTGCTGTCTCAGATGTATGCTCCCCTTTTGTTCCTTCTTACAGTTTAATAGAGATGTCTCCTCTTCCTCCTTTGAGTATTATTGTTTTAATTTACACTTCTTTAATCATAAAGTTGAATGTTTGTTCATGCGTTTATTGACTATGCATTTTTCCTTCTGGAAATTGCCTATTCATGTCCTTTACCCATTTTCTTATTGAGAAATTTCATCTTATTGATTGGTGAGAATGCTTTTTATATTAAGGATATTTATACCTAATCTATCAAGTGCTACAAACATTTTACTCAGTTATGTTTCTTTTGACTTTATTCATAATGTTTTAAATTTAATGTGATGATCAAATTTATTAATTGCTTTTCCTTTTTGACTTCTGGATTCTGAGTTTTCCTTAGAAAGACCTTCCCCACCTCAAGAATGTACACATAGTAATACATGTTCAATTCTAGTTCTTTAAGGGTTTTGTTTTTACATTTAAATTTCTGATCAACTTGGAATTTCTTTATGTGCAAGTAGTGACGTAGGAATCAACCATATTGTATATTGACAAAATAAAATAAAATTTGGAAGAAAAAATATATACCAAAAAAGAGGAATAAGGGGCAGAAGCTTGTGCTGGCAGATATTAAAATAAATAATATAGCTAATTAAAACTGAGCACTTACTAATACAGAAATAGGCAGAAGAATGTAACAGAATAGGACACAGAATAGATAAAAAAAATTTTATTTTATTTTGTCAATGTACAATGTGGTTGATTATTGTGGCCCATTACCGAAACCTCCCTCCCTCCTGCCACTCCCCCCTCCCTCCCAACAATGTCCTTTCTGTTCACTTGTCGTATCAACTTCAAGGAATTGTAATTGTTGTGTTTTCTTCCCTCCCCCACCCAGGTTGTTTGTGTATTTATTTATTTATTTTTAGCTCCCACGAATAAGTGAGAACATGTGATATTTCTCTTTCTGTGTCTGACTTGTTTCACTTAATATAATTTTCTATAGGTCCGTCCATGTTGTTGCAAATAGCAGTATTTCATTCTTTTTTATAGCAGAGGAGTACTCCATTGTGTAGATATATCACATTTTCCGTATCCACTCATCTGATGATGGACATTTGGGCTGGTTCCAACTCTTAGCTATTGTAAAGAGTGCTGCGATGAACATTGGGGAACAGGTATACCTTCGACTTGATGATTTCCATTCCTCTGGGTATATTCCCAGCAGTGGGATAGATGGGTCATATGATAGATCTATCTGCAATTGTTTGAGGAACCTCCATACCATTTTCCATAGAGGCTGCACCACTTTGCAGTCCCACCAACAATGTATGAGAGTTCCTATTTCTCTGCAACCTCGCCAGCATTTATTGTTCACAGTCTTTTGGATATTAGCAACCCTAACTGGGGTGAGATGGTATCTCAGTGTGGTTTTGATTTGCATTTCCCGAATGCTGAGTGATGTTGAGCATTTTTTCATATGTCTGTTGGCCATTTGTATATCTTCCTTTGAGAAATACCTATTTAGTTCTTTTGCCCATTTCTTAATTTGGTTGCTTGCTTTTTGGTTGTAAAGTTGGTTCAGTTCCTTATATATTCTGGATATTAATCCTTTGTCAGATGTACATTTTGTAAATATTTTCTCCCACTCTGTTGGTTTCTTTTAACTCTGTTAATTGTTTCTTTTGCTGTGCAGAAGCTTTTTAGTTTGATATAATCCCATATGTTTATTTTTCCTTTACTTGCCCGTGCTTTGGGGGTCGTATTCATGAAGTCTGAGTCCAGTCCTACTTCCGGAAGTGTTTCCCCTGTGTTTTCTTTAAGAAGTTTTATTGTTTCAGGGTGTATATTTAATTCTTTAATCCATTTTGAGTTCACTTTAGTATATGGTGAAAGGTATGGGTCTAGTTTCATTTCCTGCATATTGATATCTAGTTATCCCAGCACCATTTGCTGAAGAGGAAATCTCTTCCTCAGTGTATAGGCTTGGTGCCTTTGTCAAAGATCAGATGGCTGCAGGTGTGTGGGTTGATTTCTGGACTCTCTATTCTATTCCATTAATCAGTGTGTCTATTTTTATGCCAGTACCATGCTGTTTTGGTTATTATACATTTGTAGTATAGTTTACAGTCAGGTAGTGTTATGCCTCCAGCTTTATTTTTTTTTGCTCAGCATTGCTTTGGCTATGCATGGTCTTTTGTTATTCCATATAAATGTCTGGATAGTTTTTTCCATTTCTGATAAAAATGTCATTGGAATTTTGATGGGGATTGCATTGAATTTCTATATCACTTTGGGTAGGATGGACGTTTTCACAATGTTGATTCTTCCAATATGAGAGCATGGGATATCTTTCCATCTTCTTGTATCCTCCCTAATTTCTCTCAGCAGTGGTTTGTAGTTCTCATGATAGAGATTTTTCACATCCTTGGTTAACTCAATTCCTAAGTATTTTATTTTTTTGGTGGCTATTGTAAATGGGCAAGCTTTCTTGATTTCTCTTTTTGCATGTTCACTATTAGAGAATAGAAATGCTACTGATTTTTGTGTGTTGATTTTGTATCCTGCTACTGTGCTGAAATCATTTATCAATTCCAAGAGTTTTTTTGTAGAGGTTTTAGGCTGTTCGATATATAGGATCATGTCATCTACAAACAGGGACAGTTTGACTTCATCTTTTCCAATCTGGATGCCCTTTATTTCCTTCTCTTCTCTGATTGCTCTGGCTAGTACTTCCAACACTATGTTGAATAGGAGTGGTGAGAGTGGGCATCCCTTTCTAGTTCCTGTTCGTAACGGAAAAGTCTTCAGCTTTTCCCCATTCAGGATGATATTGGCAGTGGGTATATCATATATGGCTTTAATTATGTTGAGATACTTACACTCTATACCTGACTTATAGAGGGTCTTTGTCATGAATGAATGTTGAATTTTATCAAATGCTTTTTCAGCATGTGTAGAGATGACCATATGGTCCTTGTGTTTGATTTTATTAATATGGTGTATCACATTTACTGATTTGCATATGTTGAACCAACCTTGCATCCCTGAGATGAATCTCACTTGATTGTGGTGAATGAATAATTTTATGTACGTGTTGCTGTATTCTGTTAACTACTATATTATTGAGGATTTTTGCATCTATATTCATCAAGGATATCTGCCTGTAGTTTTCCTTTTTAGTTGTATCTTTACCTGGTTTTGGTATCAGGATGATGTTTGCTTCATAGAATGAGTCTGGGAGATTTGCGTCTGTTTCAATCTTTTGGAATAGTTTGTAAAGAACTGGTGTCAATTCCTCTTTGAATGTTTGGTAAAATTCTACTGTGAATCCGTCTGGTCCTGGGCTTTTCTTTGTTGGGAGCCTTCTGAGAAGAGCTTCAATCGCCTTTATTGTTATTGGTCTGTTCAGATTTTCTACTTCTTCTTGGCTCCGTTTTGTTAGCTTGTGTGTGTACAGAAATTTATCTATTTCCTCCAGATTTTCAAATTTGTTGGCATATAGTTGTTTATAGTAGTCTCTAATGATTCCTTGTATTTCAGATGTATCAGTTGTAAGATCACCTTTTTCATTTCTAATTTGTGTTATTTGGATCTTTGCTCTTCTTTTTTTAGTTAGCCATGCTAATGGTTTGTCAATTTTATTTATCTTTTCAAAAAACCAACTTTTTGATTTCGTTGATCTTTTGTATTGTTTTTGGGTTTCAATTTCATTAAGTTCTGCTCTGATCTTAATGATTTCTTTCCGTCTGCTAACTTTAGGTTTGGATTGTTCTTGTTTTTCTAGTTCTTTAAGGTGAAGTGTTAGGTTGTTCACTTGCCATCTTTCCATTCTTCTGAGGTGAGCATTTGATGCGATAAATTTCCCCTTTAGTACTGCTTTTGCAGTATTCCACAGGTTTTGGTATGATGTATCATTATTTTCATTAGTTTCAATAAATTTTTTGATTTCCTGTTTGATTTCTTCTTGGACCCATATGTCATTAAATAGAATGCTGTTTAATTTCCATGTGTTTGTATAGTTTCCAGAATTTCGTTTGTTATTGATTTCTAATTTTAATCCATTGTGGCCTGAGAAAATACATGGGATAATTCCAATTTTTTTGAATTTGTTGAGACTTGATTTGTGACCTAATATGTGATCTATCCTGGAGAATGATCCATGTGCTGATGAGAAGAATGAATATTCTGAGGTTGTTGGATGGAATGTTCTGTAGATGTCTGCCAAGTCCAATGGGTCTAAAGTGTTGTTTAGGTCTTGTGTTTCTCTGCTGATTCTTTGCCTAGATGATCTGTCCAATATTGAGAGTTGGGTGTTCAGGTCCCCTGCTATTATGGTATTAGTGTCTACTTCCTTCTTTAGGTCTAATTGAGTTTGTTTTATAAATCTGGCTGCTCTGACATTGTGTGCATATATATTTATGATTGTTATGTCTTCTTGATGGATCAATCCTTTTATCATTATGTATTGGCCCTCATTATCTCTTTTTATGATTTTTAGTTTAAAGTCTATTTTATCAGATATAAGAATAGCTACTCCAGCTCGTTTTTCATTTCTGTTCGCATGGTAAATCTTTTTCCATCCTTTCACTCCTAGTCTGTGTGAGTCTTTATGGTTGATGTTGGTCTCTTGAAGGCAGCGTATAGTTGGGTCCTCCTTTTTAATCCAGTCAGCCAGTCTGTGTCTTTTGATTGGGGAATTTAAGCCTTTTACATTAAGAGTTGTTATTGAAAAGTGTTGATTTAATCCTAGCATTTTATTGATTATTGTTTGGATGTCTTATGTGTCTTTTGTTCCTTTCTTTCTGATTTACTGTTTGTTTTCTGTATTTGTTGGTTTCTTGGGTTGTAGATAGCCTTTTCGTTTGTTTGTTTTCTCTTCATGAAGGCTATTTTTATTATACTAGTGGGTTTTGATTTTTCTTAGGTTTTTATGGCACTGGTAGTTGTTTTTCAGGTACCAAACCCAGTACTCTCTTGAAAATTTCTTGTAAGGGTGGTCGTGTGGTAGTGAACTCCTGCAGTTTTTGTTTGTCTGAGAAATATACTATTTGCCCTTCATTTCGGAAGGATAGCCTTGGGGGTAGAGTTTTCTTCACTGGCAATCTCTGTCTTTTAGTATTTTGAATATATCATCCCATTCCTTTCTGGCTTTTAGGGTTTGTGATGAAAAGTCTGATGTTAGTCTGATTGGGGCTCCCTTATAGGTGATTTGAGGCTTCTCTCTTGCAGCTTTTAAGATTCTCTCTTTGTCTTTGAGTTTTGCCAATTTGACTATAACATGTCTTGGAGAAGGCCTTTTTGGGTTGAATACGTTTGGAGATCGTTGAGCTTCCTGAATCTGAAGATCTCTGCCTTTTCCAATAACTGGGAATTTTTCTGCCACTATTTTGTTGAATATGTTTTCAATGCAATCTCCATTTTCCTCCCCTTTTGGAATACCCTCAACTCAGATATTTGAGCGCTTAAAGTTGTCTGATATCTCTCTCAGATTTTCTTCAATGCCTTTAATTCTTTATCTTTTTTTTTTTTTGTCTGTCTGTGTTATTTCAAACAGCCCATCTTCAAGGTCAGAAGTTTTCTCTTCTACTTCTGCAAGTCTGCTGGTTAAACTCTCTGTTGTGTTTTTTATCTTGTTGAATGAATTCTTCAGTTCAGCAAGCTTTGCTACATTCTTTTTCAGGGCATTGATTTCCTTGTACATTTCTTCTTTCAGGTCCTGTATACTTTTCCTCATTTCATCGTGTTGTCTAGCTGAGTTTTCTTGTATCTCATTCAGTTTCCTTAGAATTATCACTCGAAATTCCTTTTCAGACATTTCAAGTGCTTCTTGTTCTATAGGATCTAGCGCTTGAGAGTTATTACCCTTTGGTGGTGTACTTTCTTTATTTTTCATATTTCTGGTATCTTTCCTTTGATGTTTAGTCATTGTGGCAGGGGGTTTCACAGTCCACAGGTTTGACACCATTGTCTGGGTAGGATGTTGCTGGGGTTGCCAACTTGGTATGGCTACCTCAGTGTCTGCTCAGTTGGCCACTAGTGCCTTGTGTGTGTGGTTGCCTCAGGTCTTGGGCCTCTCTGGGGAGCCACCTCTTTGGTCAGCATGCACTTGGCCGGGCTGCTGAGTCACATGGTGGCACCACAGGGTGTGTGTTCTCCGCGGAGCTTCCGCCTTCCCTCCTGGTTGTTTCCCTGCTCCACGTGCACTGGGCCAGGCTGCTGGGTTATCCACCGGCACCACAGGGCGTGTGGTCTCTGCGGAGCTTCCACCTCCCCTGCTGGACATCGCCCTGCTCCACGTGCACTGGGCTGAGCTGCTGGGTTGCCCAGTGGCACCGCAGGGCGTGTGGTCTCCGTGGAGCTTCCAGCTCCCGTGCTGGACGTCTCCCTGCTCTGTGCGCACTGGGCTGGGCTGGGATGGAGACAGGTGGCAGCGGTGAGGCCTACCTGCTGGATCACACAGTGGCGGCACTGCAGGGCGTGTGGTCTCCGCAGAGCTTCCGTCTCCCCTGCTGGACATCTCCCTGCTCTGTGTGCACTGGACCAGGCTGGGGATGGAGACAGGTGGCGGTGGTGAGGCTCACCTGCTGGATCGTGTGGTGGCAGCACCACAGGGCATGTGGTCTCTGCAGAGCTTCTGCCTCCTTGGAGTTGCCTTGTGTGTGTGTGTGTGTGTGTGTGTGTGTGTGTGTGTGTGACCAGTAAGGGGATCGTAACCCTTGGCTTGGTGTCACCCACACTGCGCTCAGCCAGTGAGTGCACTGGCTATCCCTATATAGGATCCGAACCCGCGGCCTCGGCGCTACCAGCGCTGCACTCTCCCAAGTGAGCCACGGGGCCAGCCCGGAGTTGCCTTTTTGAGTGATGAAAATGTCTTCCACTTTCTCTGAGGTTGTAAAGTCGGGGTTTTTTTTTTTTTTTTTTTGGTATTTTTTTAAAGCTATTTTACATCTTAATTTTTTCTGATAAACTTTAGGATCATTTTATCAAGTTAAAAAAAATCCTTCTGGGATTTTGATTGGGGTGGAACTGAATTGACAGATATTTAGGAGATAAGTCACATCTTTATAATTGTAATAAGGTATATCTCTCCATTGATTCAGGACTTTGTTTTTTGTTTTTCAGTAGATAATCCTCCCGACCTACTGCTTTTCATTCAGGGTTAATATCTTAGAGGTCTTGAATTTTGTTTTATTAAGGAACTAAATTGCTTCATAGGTGGTAGTAGCAATAGAATTGGAATTTGTTTGGCCTACTTCAGACATTGGATGGTGGCTAGTAGTAAGAATGACATCAGTTCACCAGAAAGTGGAAGGAATAACCACAGAGATCATGAAGCAGACTTTGAACACCCTCAGGTTCTTGAGTATGGCCAATGTGCAGACTAAGTGCAGAGTTAGGAATGAAGGACAGGCAGACCACTACTGCTTGTAGTATGCAAGCATGAGAGGGGGCAGACAGTTGCAACTGATGGTAAAAACAGCCATTACTGGGAAGGAGAGATCTCCTGGTGGACTTATTGGTGGGATGACCAGCAAAAGGGTCCTTGAGGACAAACCAGCTGGTGGAGTAGCCATCAAAAAGTCTAGTGAGGCTGGCAGTACTTTCAAAAGAGCACTTCTCAACTTCTGCACCACTGACATCGGGGCTGGGTAAATTTTTGTTGTGGGAGCTGCCTGTGCATAATAGGATGTTTAGAAGCATCCCTGGCCTCGACCCACTAGATGTCAGTAGTAACCCCCTCCCCCAAGTTGTGAAAACCAAACATGTCTCCAGGCATTGCTAAATGTCCCCTGGGGGGCAAAATCACCCCTGGCTAAGAACCACTGCTCTAAGATCTAAGGGACCATGGAGCAAACAAATACCAAAGAAGTGAGCATGTGGGGTCAGCCAGTAGGATGACAGTGGTGAGGCTGGGGTCTAGGCAATCCAGATTCTTGGCCAGTTGGCCTCCTGGAAAGGAGAAGTGCAAGATGCCCCACCCCTACTAGGCCACATTTTGGTAGGAGTGGTGGGGTGGTGGGGTAGCTGACTTCCGAGGGATGTCCCAACGTCAGAGCAAGAGGAGGAAGAAGCAGAGTAGGGGTGAAGACTAATCTGCAGACAGCCATCTGAAGGAATAAGTCCTTGCTGGGGAATATCTAGCAGGGAGAGAGACTGAGGGAAGAGAGGTATCCATCTCTGAGAAAAATTTTAAATCTCGGGGGGAGAGAGGATTATAGTCTGTTCCACCTCAAGACATTTACCTAGTGGAGGAGACTTGTCACATCCTAACTAAATGTCAGTTTTCCCAAGTTGCAGCAGCTGCAGAGATGTGTTGAAATGCCCTTAGGTGGGATGGGCTGGAGTTACAGGTCATGGTTGTGGAAACTGACTCAGGCAGACAGTGGAAATTGGGAACCTATCGTGAGGAGAGTGCACAGTACAGGAGTATGGGGGTGCTCATGGAGAGATTAAAGGATTGGGGGGAGGACAGCAGCTAGGAGGATACTGAGAAGTAGGAGCCAGTGCTTTACTAGAAAGCATGGAGAAGGCAGATCTCAACTGTAAGCCCCCATCACCTAAAGTGAGAATGAAATATCTTAAACAGGATTGATTAGGCAAAGTTTCCCTTAAGGGTTTGTATCATTACAGAGAAATGGGTAGGAGGTGGGAAAGAGGAACTCTGAAAACCTTTCTGATCTACTTTGAGAGAGCCATAGAATAATTATCTCTGTGTTGACAGGGAAACCCATATGAGGTATAAATTAAACTCAATTGAAGGAGACTGTCTATTAGAGACGCTCTAAAGAGAGAATACTGAGGGAGCATGTTTAATCTCTAATCCAAAACCACCTCTGTGTTCTGGTAGTGGAAGGAAGCCAGAGGAAATGCCAGTATGCAGAGAGGCCCTATAGTTAGGGGGCATAAGGGACCTCTCATCAATCCTCAGATGTGTACTGAAGCTATAAACAACTGTTCAGTAAGACAGACACAGGCACAGGACTGATATTCAGCCAGGATGCAACAGTATGGCAGTGCTGGCTGTTAATTAGCAGCCAGCATCTATGGATATTTGTTGGTGCGCATACCAGACAGGAAATAATGTTCCTGCACGGGGGCACATATCTCCATCATATGGTGAGATCTAGGGAGGCCACAGATGGCTTGTGGAATATCAGATGGCAAAAATGGCCTGAACTTGGCCCATCCATCATCCCTACCCCATTTCCACCTGGAATGGAGGGATGGGTCCAGAGACACAGAGGGTGTGGGGGCTGCAAAATTGTCCTACACTGTGGGGGAAAGACGATGGTTATAGCTAACACATATATAGCTCTAACAATTATGTAGATGTGCCAGGCATTCTTTAGGCTTTATATACTTCGTTGAATCCTCACAATAACGTTAGGAGGTAGGGACAATTAATACTTCCATTTTACAGATGAGGAAATGAAGGCATAAAGGGGGTAAGTAATGTGCCCAAGGTCCCGCAGCTTGGTAAATAACAAAGCTGGGATTCTGACCCAGCCAGCCTGGCTTCAGAGTCTCTGCATGTAACAACTATACTATATAGAAGGAATGCCAAAACTCTCAAAATGAGAATAATCATTAGAGGGAGGGCAATTAAAGCCCCTGGGTAGGCTGTGGGGACCCATAAATAGCCACTCCCATCTCATCTAGAATCACAGAGCTATAATGAAACATGCCTGGGGGCCATCACAGTTACTTCAGTTCTAATAGAAATAAGAAAAATTGTGAAGTGGTTAAATCAATGGGGAGGATGTTGGAATTTCCCCTCCTGAAGATTCTCTCCAGGGCTAAAACTTCAATTCTGGGTTTTGTTTATATAACAAAGGAGGTGGTGGTGGTGGTGGGGTTACCTTATTTTCCAAAATAAAACATTCTTTCTGTATAAATACCCAAAATTATTTCCATGAAAATTTCTTTTACACGTGACCTGAATCGTATTCCACTGACCCAGAAACTACTTGGGGTTGCAGTGGAACAAAGTACAGCAACGTTTCCTTCTGGAAGTCTTTCATTTTCATTGTACTTGTTCTGATAAAGATCATATTGCCAACTCAGTCATTTTTCCTCCTTCAATCTCGTTCATTGCATGCATGTTTGTGTCTAGATTTAGTTTGGGATGAGAAGTGAGGACACAGTATTATCGTCATGCTATTACAGTGACTCTGGAGACATCTCAAATCTTGACTATGCCTTGGAAGAATCCCGAAATAAGTCCATGCATGAGTACTATAGGAGCTAGTCAACTTTGCATTGAACATAACTCCACATCTATATTGTCCTTCCTTTTGCTTCTCAATCAATATATTAAATGTTCAAATATAACTAGTCCTAGGCAATTATTCACATCCATCAAAGAGGCATAAGATATTTCTCTTTAAGAATACGGAATTTGGAAGACTCAGTCCAGTGACTGACAGAAAAAGACTACCCTTGGATTATCTCTTTAGATTATAATTATAATATTCCATGTGCACATCTGCTCACTGAATACTGCCTTGATCATTTATATACCTGGCTCACAGTGAGTGATCAATAGAAGTGTGATGAATGAATGAAGGGTCTACAATTCCCAGACTGCAGCCCTTACCTGCTCATAGGATAGCTGCCACTGGTCTTCTACGAAAGGCACATGCAGTCAGCCTGCAGGATGAGTCAGAGACTTTAAGACTCTCAACTCTAGAACAGCTACTGAAGCAGTAATTATTACAAAACACTATGGCACATAAAAAACGAGACTTGTAGATCAGAAATTGACAGGTTGGCTGAAAGAGTTTTCTATCAGGAGAATGAAGCAAGTTAACCATAAGTTTTCTGGACAAAAAGAAAAGGCTGATTTACTTGGTTTGAGTCTAAGACCAAAATAGAGTGAGGAAGTCTGAGAAAAACAACATAGAAAATGTCACCTGATTGTATATGTACTTTATCATTTTTGCTTTGCATGTCTTGTGTAGTAGGGATTGGTTTTAATGGTCAGAGTTCATATAACAATTGAAATGAAGAAGTTAGTTGTTTAAAACTTCCTGTTAAAAACTCTGCCTAAGGCACTTCCTCAAACATGCTAGTCCTTCCAGGCTCTGTTCACGCCCTGTTTCCTCCATGAAGCCTTTTTCAATCTACACTTGCGATTACCACTCATTTTCTATTACCAAACCTCTTCATATTATCTTTTTGATGTGAATATTTCTTATCTCCCTCAAACACAATCTCTTTAAGGGCTGAGATACCTGTCCACACTGCCTTGCACATAATAAAGTCTCCAGAGATATCTGTTTATCTAAACTGGCTTTAGTTCCTTGAGAATGCTCAGGCACTTATTCTTTGCCAGGTTCTGGGGAAACAGAAGTGAAAAATTCAGACACAGACTCTACCCTTATGTAGCTTACCATTTTAATAAAAATGTGGAAGAGATGAACCTTTCTTAGACTCTCAAGAAAGTTGCAGGAAGCTGCAGCAGGAGACCACAGGAAATAATGTATTTCCTATGAATAGTTGAAAACACTGGGCTGTAAGTCTGAATACCTTGGCCTCATCTCTAATTTAATGTGTATCTTGAGTACATTTCTTAACCATTTGTGCATCCATTACCCTATATGTTATATAAGGATGAAATAAAGAATTAATCCCTATATGACTTATAGGGAGACTTGAATTAGAAAACAGATGCAAATCATGTTGGAGAAAATTTCCTGAACCAGTTAAAAAGTGTGTATAAAAAACCCACAGCTAACACCCTACTAAGAGGTGAAAGACGAAGAAAGCTTTCTCCCAAAGATCAGGAATAAGGCAAAGATGTCTGCTCTCACTACTGCTATTCAACATTGTACAGAAAGTTCTAGTTAGGTTCTAGGTAAGAAAATTTAATAAAAGGCATCAAGATTGGAAAGGAAGCAGTAAAACTATCTGCAGTACAGAAAATCCTAAAGAATCCACAAAAAAACCTATTAAAGCTAATAAATGAATTCAGCAACGTTTTGGCATGTATTTCTACAAATTAGTAACAAACTATCCCAAAATGAAATTAAAACCTCCCCACCATTTATAATAGCATTAAAAAAATACTAACGAATAAATTTAACAAAAGTACAAGACTTTTACACTGAAAACTACAAAACATTGTTGAAAGAAATTAAAGATAACCTAAATATATGGCAAAACATCCTGTGTTCATGAACTGGAACACTTAATATTGTGAAGAAGGCAAAATCCTTCGAAATGAATTACAGATTCATAGCAAATCCTACCAGAATTCTAGCTGCTCTTCCTCTTTTTTTAACATAAATTTACAAGCTGATCCTACATGGAAATGCAAGGATCCAGAATATCCAAAACAATCTTGAAAAAGAACAATGTTGGAGGACTCACAATTCCCAATTTCAAAATTATTACAAAGCTACAGTAATTAAGATTGTGTGGCACTGGCATAAAAGGAGACATATAGATCAATGGATAGAACTAAGAGTCCAGAATAAACCCATACATTTATGGTCAATTGATTTTTGATAAGGGTGCCAAGGCAATTCAATGGGGGAAAATTATCTTTTCAACAAATGCTGCAGAGAAAACTGAATATCCACATGCAAAAGAATGAATTTGGACCTCTACCTCACACCACTTACAAAATTAGCTTAAAACAGATGAAAGACCTTAAAAGAAAGAGTTAAAATTATAAAACTCTTAGAAGAAAACACAGGGGTGAATCTTTGTGAAATTGGATTAGGCATGGTCTTCTTACATAAAACACCAATGCACAAGTGACAAAAGAAAACATAGATAAATTGGACTTCATCAAAGTTAAAAACTTGTGTGCTTCAAATGACACCATGACAAAAGTGAGAAGGCAACACATAGGAGAAATATATTCAAATGATATATTTGAGAAGAGATTTGCATCTAGAATATATAAAGAACCTTTGCAACTCAACAATAAAAAAAAAAAACAGACAACCTGATTTTAAAAATGGGCTAAGGACTTAACGTTTTTCTCCAAAGAAGATTTCAAAATGTTCAATAAGCACATGAAAGAGTTTTCAACATCATTAGCCACGAGGGAAATGCAAATGAGAACCATAATGAGACACCACTTGACACCCAGTAGGATGGCAATAACCACAGAGGCCGATAATAACAAGTGTTGTCAAGAATACTGAGAAATTGGAACCCTCATACACTGCTGGTGGGAATGTAAAATGGTGCAGCTGCTGTGGAAAACAGTCTGGCGGTTCTCCAAATGGTTAAACGTAGAGTTACCACATGACCCAGCAATTCCACTTCTAGGTGTGTGGACTGAAAATATGTCCACACAAAAACTTGTACATGAGTATTCTTAGCAACATTATTCATAATAGTCAAAAAGTGAAAATAACCCAAATGTCTATCAACTGATGAATGGATAAAATATAGTACATCTATTCAAGGGATTATTATTTAGCCATAGAAAGGAATGAAGTACTGATACATGCTACAACATGGATGAACCTACCTTAGAAGCCAGACACAAAAGGCCACATACTGTGTGATTCAATTTATATGAAATGTCCAGAATAGGCAAATCTGTAGGGACAGGAAGTAGACTGGTGGTTGCCAGGGATTGGGAGGTGACTGGTGGAGAATGAGGGGTGACTGTTAATGCACATGGGTTCTCTTTTTGTGGTGATAAAAATCTTCTAAAATTGTGTTTATGCTTGCACAACTCTGTGACTATACTAAAAAACACTAAATTGTATACTTTAAATAGGTGAATTGTATGGTATATGAATTACATCTCAATAAAGAGGAAAAACAGAAGGGAAGCGTGTTAGAAAAAGTTTAAAAATGCCATACAAAGAGGCAAAATCTTTGAAGAATTTAGCCACAACTTCAATTAAGATTTGGATAAACATACATATACTTTTCTTAGGACCATTACGTGCTTAGGGACTAGAAAAACCAGATAAACAAAGCACTGTTACTGACTAACTCCCAGGATAGGGGCATAGCCTTGTTAAACAAACCCATTCCCTGTCCTCAACCAGTTTTTATTCTTTTCCTTTCTCTTCGTCTTTTGATAGGTGAAGTAGGGTAATGTTAGAACAAGACTGAGACTGAAGGTAGCCCAACATTTTGTGGACCAGAAGCCTGAAATATATATCTAATTATTAATATCTTGGAGAGTTTGGAAATTTCTATTATTCTAATACATCAGGTTATTCATCTCAGATAAAATATTTATAATAAAAAACTTGGGTTCTTATTATAAGGAACTATTTACTAATTAACCAGTGAGTCATCTTTAGTTCTATAACTATGTTGGTCAAGGTTTCAAGGCTGTTGCTAGCACTGCTGCTTTCTATTTCATCTTTAAACAGATGTTTCTAATATTTTGATAGACAGCCAAATCATACAAATATGGTAACAATAACAATCTCATCTATATACATGATTCCATTGGTAACAATGGTTACTAGGAAAATTTGCATGAAATTTCTTATTTTTTCCTATGGTTTTTCACTGTATTGATAAACTAACATTACCAATGGTGACTTATTCACATTTCACAATATGTTCAAAACTATTAAAACAATAGCTTCCAGGGGAATTTGGACTCATGCTTAAATGCAAAACAGTATAGCAGAAAAGTACTTTTTTGGTGTGAATGAATTATTTGCAGAGACCAAATCACTTCATGAAATCGTTAAACCATATAAACAGGAATATATACGGTGTTTCCAGAGTAAATTTACCTGGCTTTCTCTAGTCTAGCCCACCTCGTTCTCTATAGCTTGCTGCCCTTAGTCTGAAAGTTGGAAGAATAAATCTAGTGAAATTGAGCCATGACGTGGAGAACTCATTAGTCACAGGTCACAAAATTATCTTTGACTTTTCCTTTCTTCTCCCTAGCCATCCAATGAGTCATGTCTAGTCTTTCCACAGAATGTCTATTGTATCTGTCCTTTCTTCTCCATTCTTGTTCATATCACTCGAGTCTAGGGGTTTACAGGCTCATAACTAGATTATTATAATAGCTGTGTAATTGGAGTCCTTATTTCCATCTCTCTATATCTCAAATATATCTGGCAGCAATATAAAAGATTAAATTTCTAAAAATAGCATTTAATCAAGTAATCTCTGTTTAAAAACCTTGACTGGCTCCCCCCCATGAGTAAAGTCCAAATATCGTTAGCCTGGTATTCAAGGCCTTAACAAAATTTAGGTCCAAACTTTCTTTCTAGACTTATCACCTACCGCTTCCTTGAACAAAACTGGTCTTACCACCCTCTGAATTTCTGTTAATCCTTTTTGCACCTTTGCTCATGGTATTCCTGCTAAGAATACCCTTCCATCTTTGAAAGCCTGTTTAAAGCTTACTTTTGTCCATGAAACCCTCCCAGAACATTTACAATTCGCAGTGACCTCTCCTTCCTTCAGTGTGATGGAGTTATGGACAGTGTCATTCATTTGGCAATACTCACATACAACTTTTCATGGCTTACATTGTTAATTATTGTACTATTTAATTTTGTGTGTATCTTGCCTCTTCAGCTAGATTGCAAGGCCTTTGGGACAGGGGCAATTTATTACCATTAAGAAGAATTACTCACAGTGCATACATTGTGCTAGGGGATGTGAGAGGGACTTGTTACTGACAAAAGAGTGCAGGAGTTTCCCCAAGATGCCTCACTCCCAGATGGCAACATTCATTCTAGGTGATGGTTCCTTACACATACATGCCAAATATAGTCACTTTGAAGGTGAAACTAACTCTACAGGTTACACTAAGACATTAAGGAATTACAAAATGCCTCTGAAATACTTCTGAATCCCCTATTAAAATACAAAATTAACTTTCAGTAAATAAGTTCATGCTCTGCTGAAAGCTTAAAAATGACATGTAAAGAAAAATGTCCAAGTCAGGAACATACTAAGATTTACTAGATCACAAAGTATTCAAAAAGCCAAGCCTCCATGCAGTCCATTCAAATTTTAGTGACTGGTTTTTTTTTGTTTGTTTGTTTTTTTCTATAAAATAGGCTAAACCACATAAGGAAAATAAGTTTAGAATCTGAAGTTTACATGGAAGGCAGCCAAAATTATATGGGTAATTCAAGCTAAAAAAAAATTCTTTACACCTTTGCTTCTCCTGAATTATTTAGGTAATCTGAGATTTCTTCACAGATAGAAATGTAATCCCAAACTAGCAGTTGCTATATCTGTGGTGGTTATGTATACTGACTGACCCAAGACATGCTGCAATTACCAAGTTCTATAAAAATGCTTGTTAACCTTTGTAACTAAAGAAAACAATCATTACAAAATTCCCACCTCACACTGCTGCTGAAGCTTTCAAGTTGCACAGGGATGTACTGACTGCAAATTCTCAGAAACGTTTTGTCCAGCTTTATGGATAGCTCCAGGTGATGAGGCTTTGCAACAAATGCTGCTTACTAGGGAAAGCTATGCTCTGTATAAATCCCTTGGCTTTTATGTGGGAGAGAGACCAATTCAATTACCTAGCATCATCAGATCAAAACTGTAAGGAATAAGCTTGGTATTTCTATATATATCTTTTCCTTCTGAAATTTTCCTGTTAAGTAATGATTTTGGTTCCTTTAGCCCAGCCTTGACTACTAATAGGCAAGAATTCAAGTTATTGCCCCAATTTGAAATACCCAATATTTTACAAATATTTTATCAATTTTCTTCCCCAAGGATTAGTGTAATGATGAACTGAGCTTCTTGTCAAGAAAAATGTTAAGTTCAAAGTATTATTTTCTTCACTTCTAATTACAAATAAGTTTTTACCTTTTATTGTGTTCCATTATACAATTTTACATAGTACCATTATTATTTTAAGCAATAATTAAGCAAATCGAATTAATGGTTTTGAGATCTACTTTTCAGCATATAGATTTACCTAAAAAAGTACAAACCAAGCACAGTGGTGCAATTTTCCAGGCACTTTCAAGTTGCTTAAATATTTACAAATATGTAAGCACCCTGTTTGAAAGCATGAAAATTTTGGTGTCAGGAGGAAACACTCCATGTATAACAAATCTTTAAATGTTAGCATTTGCACAGCTCCAAATATTCCTGAGAAAGGTCAGTCTCATTGTCATTTACGTCTGCATTTCCTCATACTTCAGTGTATCTTGGGGAACCATAACCTCTGTCACTCGATGTACCACTAATTGCACAAAATACATGTAATGTGTTGCTCATCCAGGGAGAATGCATTGTGTCTTCTTGTAATATCTAAAACAAAAGAAATCCACATGGTTATTATGAAGAAAATAGTCACTGCCAAAGAAACGAACATGTATATGAAATTACAGGCACATTTCAATTTATCACTGACACTTAGCTATTCAAAATGACAGAAAGCAGAAAGAGCAAAGGATGACATTACCAGCTTAAGTCTTCAAAGCTGTATTACAAAGGCAGCATATCAAAAAAGCAGAAAAGATCTGGTTACTCATTAAGAAAAACAATAGGTTGTAAAATGCAAAATTCAATAAAAAATGAGAGGTAATGCAATCTTTAATTTTTTTTTTTTTAACAGATGGTCATAACAAAAGCTGTAAACAATGGACTCTTTGAGTTTATGGATCATCTTCTAACACAGTGGTTCTCAGCATCACCTGGGGGGCTTTCCAAACAGGTGGGTACCCATATTCCTTCCCTGGAGACTTGAAAATAATACTAAATGAATATAAAAGTCATAAGGGCATATTTTTAAAGACACACTAAATTATATAAGCTAATCAATATAGAAGATTTTTCTTGGAAATGAAGAACTTCATAAATATGAAATATAAATGTTATAGTCCCATAAGTACATAAAGATACATATTCATATTAATATAAATATTTTTAAAATTATTCATTTTGTGTGATCAAAAGCAAAAGTAACAGAGATCTTATACTTAGATTAGATGGAGGAAAAGAAATAGTGTACACATTATATCCAACCTCTTTACTGTAAGGTCCTAACTTAGGTCTCAAGCTTTCAATACTTGGTTCTCAAATAAGCTTTGAAACTTCAGTATTAAGCCAGCAAATTGGTCTATGGTGGCAGTACTCAGTCATATCATTTGTGTTGCTACAAATCATAAGGCTTAAATAAAGTCTATACTAGAGAAAGTTCCTCTTTCAAAAATCTTAACTTATGATACTAATCTGAAAGCATACTAGAGATTTAAGAGATGACTAATTTGTTATCCATCCCTGTCAGATGTGACAAGCAAATAGGGTACTCACTGTGTAGAAATTACAAAACATATCATACAGACACTAGGATGGCCACCACCAACTCTGTCTAATTAAGAAATCTGCAATTAATAGTCTTAAGATAATACTCTGGTTAACAGATTACACTGGAAAGGGCCAAGGAATATCTAGGCCATATCGTTTTGTCAAGTAATCATTTATAGAGCTCAACAAAATCTTTCATATTTCAGCATACATTTACACTTTGTCTTATTTTTCAGTATTGTTACACATCTCAAAGTGTATGACTCAAAATAGGCTCTCTTTTATATAGAAATTTAATGGGAAATATTATTTGATTTATAAAAATTAACTATAAAGCTAACATTAGCCTAAAGTAAGGCACACCAGAATATGGTGCATTATGACAGGACAGCCTGCACAAATATAAACCAATAGAAACTAGGAGTTTTCTTGATTAGCTATAAATAGTATAATATCAAGGGACTAAAATACCGGTCTCTACAAATAAGAAAAATAGCCATGGTTTATTGGAATAAATGATACAGACAGATAGGAAATATGACAGCAGATTTGCAAAATCCATGCTTCAGGGGAGAAAAGCTTTTAAAATGACTAAATATCTTCATCACCATAATAATAGTAAATTGAATAATTTGCTTTCAATTTGAATAATTTAGAGTTCAAGAGTAGGTCATGCAACTGCATGCTAATAAATAACTGTAATATAGTATATGCTAGCTTAAAACGGCATGTGCAATTGTTTTATATCTTTTGTGAAGGAATATTTTGCTGTTTTTTTCCTATGCATTATAATAAGCAAAACCCATCAACCAGATAGTTTCTAAAGACAAACTATATAGTCTATTTGATAGCAGTATAACTCAGAGCAGGGATGTTGAAGACAGATATACCCCCATTGTACTCATGGACTGAGCTTGATATACAGACAATAAAGGAAGTGGAATGGTTCCCAGCTTTCCTAGTACTGATCACCTGGCTGCTTTGGGAAAGAGGGGAAAAAAAGGGCCTCTGCAAACTAAACAGAAAAGAAATGAATGCCTTGGAGCTGTTTGCACTTATTCCTAAGTAGGCTAAGAAAAGTAAAAATGGCAAAAAGAAGACACAGGACATTGATTCCAGACTCCTCAAGCCATCAAGATTCCCAGCCATGAAGAATGAGTGCATAGACGTCTAGGGTAACTGGTCTCATTAAACAGATGGGATGATAAAAGTCTGGCTGACCCTGATTCTCCATCTGAGAAGATGACAGCGGTTGGAAGTGGTTGGAAAAGCAGACTCCTGGTCATTCAGTGCAACCCTGGGCTAACTGTAACTAAATTTCCCCCAGCTCTTTCCAAGAAAAAGCATACAAAATAAATTCAGAGAGGTAGAGTTTGGTTGAAAGTCAACTAACTTTTGCTGTCCTAGAAGTCTCTTTACTTTTCCTCATCACTGCACCACAGTTCTTTGGATACTAAGCACTGGGCCTATTTGTAAGTACACCCATTGCGTGACCACTGAAATACAGATACCAGGACAAATGAAGTTCTTTTTTTCAGGACCAGCTTTAAAAATATATTCTCTAAAGGGTTTTAGTTATCTTTCTTTCTTTTAACGATCCTTAACTTCTTAAAAATTGAGAGTGTGAAGTGTTTCTGAAGCAAGTATTTATCTTATTGGGTGTTTTCATTAGTGAGGAAACTTCATGATAAGCTTAATAGGCTCACTCACTGAGGGACCAGACCATCATGTTGCAACTTTTACAAACATGTTTAAGGTGTTAAAATGTTTCAATGACAATCCATGTATGCAGCGGGGTTGTAAACACAAATTTCAGGACCCCAATATAGAAAAGAAGTTTACCAGGATAATCCAGGAGTACTCAGGTATCCGTAAAGGTCAACAGAAGTTATAACTACTTAATTATGAAATAATTTGGCTATAGGTGATGGTCAGCTCTTCGCTTCTATATTTTGCAGGCTGTTTTAAGTTAGCTGTAATTGTCACTAATGCTCAATAATGGATTAAAATACTAAGAAGTTTTATGAAAACTGAGAGTTTTGCAGGCTGTTTGGGTATGAAGACAATCTCCAAATTCTGGAAATCACTCAGGATCTCACCTAAATGACAGTATCTAGTTTCTTACAGCCAAGACAGTGATATTTATTTAGGGACTTGGCTACTGAGTCAATCATTTCACTTCTTTAGGACCTTTTTGAGAGACACTTATTCGTGTTCATAGCAGATCAATTCAGACTTGCTCAGCTAGTCGCTTCTAACGATATTTTAGCACAAAGAACAAAATGGTTTGTTACTGATAATTGCTTCAGGAATGGCTTTAGGTAATTGCTTCAAATTTGATTTGCATTATATCATTTAAATAATTAAAGATAACATGAGTAAAACTTAAAATATAGACTAATTTTAAGGTAATGCACTTCAAACTAATAGATTTTGCTAACCAACACTTCAGGGGCCCCAGATCATGTTTTCATTTTCAACCACCCTAATACTTGCCTGCTCATGGATAATGTCAGACAATTCTTTCACCATATCTCTGAAGTTTGACTTTAGCCCTTCATGGTACTCAATTTGATCCTCTTTAATTAGCCGCTCATTTAGTTCAAGTGCAATGCTGCATGCTTGTATGAATTTCCTGTGGATGAACATCAAACATAAAGGTTTTGTTATTTATTTATTCATAGGAAGTCTCAGTAACAATCAATTTGATAACTCACTTTAACCATGGCTTGCCTACAAGATTAGAATCTTATATTTTCTCACTGTGCGTTTTTAAATATCACTTCCTAAATGTGAAATATCTTCTCCTTTCTTTTCTACCTTTGCCCTCTGGTTTCTCACCACCTTCAATACCTGGCTCAAGACACATACACTCTAAGAAGCCTATCTGCTAAGTCATTTACTGGGTATTATATTAGCTAAAGTTGTGTTAACATTACTTTGCACCTGTATATAATGAGTCATTCATTCAGAAAGAATTTATTTTGGGCTTACTATGTGCCTAATACAATGCTGGGTGCTATAGGTATGCAGTATCTTTCCCGGGCTGGTAAGAGTAGGGACAGAAAGTTGATGACCTATCATAAAAATATTTTCTATTATTTCATGTATTTATATTTAATGTTCTCAATTAGAGTGTAGGTCTCAGGGGACAAAGTACCTCATTGCCCATTTGTTTTGTATCCCTGTCATAGCAACTAGTAGAGTCTTCTGTATATGCCAGGCATTAATAAATACTGGTGAATGAATGACTACTTGTTACTCTGCAACCTGGAACAGCTAACACATAGTTAGGAAAAATAAATGAAATAATTCAGGAGCAAATGAGTGAATAGGCTACCGTTTTTCTCCTTAGTCTATTTCACTCAACTGTTTCTCTTGTTCTGAATGTAAACTCCTTTTGTATATTAAACATTTTTTTTTTTTAATATAAGACCATTCAGACATGCCTTAGCTTACAGGGCTGCTCACTGAAGACAAAATATCGCATGCCCTCAACTGGCAGAATCCGAGTGTAATTAAGGACACGGGATAGGAGCAAGCATATGCAATGCTCCCACTTCTATTCCAATCCCAAATAGTCTGAAATACTATAACATAAGGTCAGTCGGGCAAAGAAGGAAATTACATAATGAATGTAGGCTTGTGTTTGTGTCACTTAAAATTCCCAAAGCAATAAACTAAGTTGGCATATTTAGTCTATTGGGTCACTAGGGCATTGTTAATGTCCTGCAGCATGAAACAGATCACATATTTCCTCACTATTTAAAGTACCATTAGGAGGTCACTTAGCTGTAGTAAAAAAGCACAGAGAATGTCCTTTTTGGAAGGGTATTATTTGGTAAATGCTTTGTTGTTGTTCTTTTAAAAAGAAAATGGAGCAGAAGAATAGAGATCTATTCTGAAAACTACAAAGCACATACCTAAACATGTCTTTCAACTCATTCACTTTCTTAGGTGGATACTTGCAGGCTTGACTGTCATTTAAGAAAGCCCTTGCATATGCTAATGGACCGGCATTGACCTAAATTACAAAAGGAAAAAAAAAGGATTGTTGTCAGAATGTAATAATAGGAGTTTTTGCATTTCTCCTTTTTATTAAAAAAAACCAAACTACATAAGAAATCTATACCTGAGAAATATACTTACTATGTTTACTACAAGTTTATATGAAAAATCATTAACTAAAGCAAGTAATCTGCAAAGATGATATTCTAATAAATTAATTTGATATGTAAATATAGGGTTTGACTACAGTCATAGAGATTTATGTTAAAGTCCTCTGAAACATAAAATTTATAGAAATTAAACATCACTTCTTCGTTAACTTAATCAAAACAATGCACAGGTCTTAACACACAATTATAATTAACGCTTGCCCTGTGCCCTTATGAAAACAATAGAAAAAAAATCAAAAAACATTTAATACATGTTGGGTGACCAATGTACCTGCACAGAAACACAGCCCTGCAATTTAAGTTGGAGTTGAATCATATCCACGTCAGCAGAGGAGCAAAGCTTTTGCAGCTCTGCAGTTTTATCTTTTATTTCATCAGTAGCAACATCAATTGGTTTTAAATTAATCTGCTGTTCACAGTTTATAGGAATCCTCTTCTTCACGTAGGGAAACGAGTTTGAAGCTATTAAAATGATAAGACTGATTTACTATCTTTAAAAAAGTAGTTTGTTCAAACAGCCAAATTAAAGAAAAAATCCACTGTGCTTAATTCTCCCCATGTTTTCTCTAGAAGATGCCTTAGCATACCATATAGTACCTACTGCTTCAGGATTGAGGGGGTAATTCTCTTTATGAGACATCTCTGAGCAATCATGAATGACATATGGGAAAATGATGGTTTATCACATGGTCATGTTTGTGTAAACTTGTAACTAAACAGCAGAACAAGGAATGATTAAAATTTCAGTTACATGTTCTTGCTGGCCAGCTGCCACTTGTATATATCAAAAAGGACCAAGACAAATAAGAAGTTAACATACAGAGTCCTACTTACTAGTCAAGATCGTACGGCGTTTGCACTGTTCTTCAATACAGCCTTGCTTTTTGCCTGATAAAGTATAAGGAGCCTCAAAAACAAATCTATTGATATTATGGTTTTTTTCAAACTCGGTCTTTCTTTCTGTGAGTTCTTTGTCATCAAAGTAGGGCTTCACGTAAGTGACTTGAATATGAGCATATTTTGGATCAAGCTCTTTGGCATTTACCTATAAAACAAGAAAGGCTTTTTTTTTTTAATTCAAAGGAAGGGATAAAAAGATATAGGACACCTACTAACTCCTCTGAGATCAAATAAGAAACACCGCCATTATGATTGTTTGCAATTGAATACACACGTGGAGGGGTTCTTTGCTCTTTTTTAAGGATCATTTACTTCTGATTATAAAGAAGCTACAGAAACCTATTTGAAGACCACAGAAATGTAGGAAGAAAATAAAAATTACTGTAATCCTACCACTCGGCAATGACCACTATTCCCATTTTCATATATTTACTTTCCAATCTTTTTTTGACAAATATGTATTAGAAAATTGAGATCATACTGAACATTGTTTTATAATGATTCCTTAAAAATATATTAAAACAGTTAATTGTGCATTATGTGAATTCTACCTCAATAAAAATATATTATAGTTCTATATTGCATGACTTAATGACTGTATGAATAAACATGATGTATTGGATCATTCTTTTATTAATATACACTTAGGTTGTTTCCCAACTTTTTGCTGTTGTGAATGTTTCAGTGAACATCTTTGTATTCAAAACTGTGTGTTTTTCTGATTTTCTCCTTAGGATAAATTCCTAGAAAAGAAATTGCTTAATTTGTGGTAATGGGCATTCTGCCAGTATGGATTTGGCCTTCACATCTTGGGCAGGGTGCGGGGAGGCAATCAACTTTGTATCTCATGAATATTCATAGCCAATAAAAAAATTACTTACTTATAAGATTTACATGGTTTTAAGGATTTTGATATATATTACTGAATTAATCTACAGAAAAGCTTACCAGCTTGGACATCCATAAGCAGGGTTTGACACTGTAAGAGTGGGTATTCATTCATTCATTTATTTGGTGGCTGGCCAGTACAGGGATCTGAACCCTTGACCTTGGTGTTAAAGGCTGTGCTCTAACCAACTTACATAACCAGCCAGCCCAAGAGTGAGTACTTTTAACTGCATTATTTTAATCCTATCCTAGGGAGGAAAGGGACCACAAGAAAACACAATAGTTCTATTTCAGGGACATAAAAGTATAGCTGTAGTTATGAACCATTTGAATAGTTCTAAATTTTATGTTAAATAGTCTAAATTCTATGTTAAGAAGCTATGCTGCTGGAGGAAAATTCCAGAATTGTTCCTGTTGGAGCTTCAATCTGTGGACTCTAGAACCATCTCTCTAGCAGTCTCTCCATTAATTCGAGACAATGCCCGGGATCCTCTTTCAATGTTCTCCTGACTAAATCTACTTTGTGCCTTGGGTGTTGGTGACTTGGTCAATATCCTTGCAATTTATAATAGTCAGGACTTTTTGTGTTTAGTGGAGGAAACATAAAATGAAATAAAAACAACAACAACCTCCTAAGAAACGGTTTCTGTATCCTTTTTCCCTCCACATATGCAGGAGGACGGACAGGGGATAGAAGATTTCTTATCATCTTCTAACTTCTCAAACCCATTCTACTTATTCTCACATAGAAATCTACAGGCCTGTCTCCAGAAACCCTAACCTCTCCTCTCCCATTAAAAAGCTAGATTTCTCCACAGAGACCTTAGGAGATAGTTGAGGCAATTATCTGGGTAAGATAAAACATAAAAGGGAAATAAAAAAGAAGTCGAGTCTAATGTCTAACCTTACAAAAGTAAAAAATATTCATACATAGTAAAAACATTCAAACAGTACACAGGGTATACATGAAAAGCAAAACACTTCTTTTTTCCTACCCAAGAGTCCTATTCCTCAGGGGTAACCATGGTTAACAATTTTGTATGTATGATTCCAGAAATTTCCTAAGATTATATAAGTATATATAAATATCAGTTTTTACCCAAATGTGATCATACTATCCATGCAGTCCTGCATCTCTTTTTCCCCTTAATAATATATCTTGATAGACTCAATATTAACACATAAATCTCTCAGTCTTTTTAATGCCTAGGTGGCTATATCCATTATATGGGTAATATCACCATTGATTTAGCCATATGGATATTTAGACTTCCAGGTTTTTGCTATACAAATTTTGCAGCAGTGAACATCTTTAAACACATTTCTTTATGTGTGTACATCTACAAGATAAAAATCTTAAATGTGAAATTACTGGGTCCACAGATAGGTACATTCAAACTATTGGAGGATACTGCCAGATTCCTCTTCAAATTGTCCGTGCCTTTAAGCAGATTTTGTTCTTTGGTAAAGTAAACGTATTTTTAATTTTTACTTTTTGCACATTAAGAAAGAACAAATATTTTAAAAGTAGGAACTGCTTATTATGTCTGTTGCCAATGGGGAATGACTAAAATATGGTGCATAACAAATAATGTCAGGAGTTCAGCCACCTGAGGCTGGTTTGTCATTAGCACTCTTTGACCAGGTTTTCAGAGGCAGACTAAAGTAGTAAACTGCATTGTTCAGAAAGCCTGGCTTTCAATTTCCTTTTCATTTGTATGAAAGTACTTCAAAAAGTTCATGGAAAAAATGGAATTAAAAAATATTAATTTTTCCAAGAACTTTTTGAAGTACCTTCTTTATAGTAATCAATAGTGTGGGAGGAAGCTAAGACTATGGCTGCAAGGAGAGAATATTTTTTGTTGTCTTAATCCAATAAAACAACATAAAATAGTGAAACTGGTTAGAAAAGCAGAGAGGTTTTGCCAGATATCTATTTTTAAATGTCTTACCCATATGTTCAAAACCATCTCCAAGAGATATAGGTAAGTCTACAAAGTGAAGAGATTACTTCCATGGTAGACAATAAAGTGTCTTTACCATTGCCATGGAGTTTTCACCCTGGCAATGATGCCTACTAGCTTTTAAGAGCTTTGCATATCACTGTCACATCAGAGTCACTCAATAATACTGCTGAGCTACAAATCCTGACCTGTATACATCCTTCCTACCTTAAAAATCAGCTCTCCTCCTGGGCATACCCATTGCAACTAAGGACAGTCAGACATTCCTAGTGTATTTTCCCAAAATTCTGTCTATGGGGAATTATCCATTTCCTAGTAAAGGTCCTCTCTTGCTGGAACCTTTCTCACTCTGCCTTGGCAAGGCCTAGTGAGATGGATAAGCTTTAGAATAAGGCCTAAGGCAACTCTCCCAAACCTACTTCACTGCAAATGTAACTACAGTTACTATTACTGAACTAAAGATATCTTAGAATAAAATGTGTGCCCCAAGATGATTTTAATCATGAAGTATATCACTGAGAATCATGATGTACAACAGCATTTACAATAATAGCTAAACTTTATTGAGCATGCCAGCCTTTATTACTATTAGTGAATGCTTTCTATGTACGAGGAATTCTAATCTCTTTCCATATATGAACTCATCTCATCCATACAACAACCCCATGAGGAAGGTACTGTTATTATCTCCTTTTATTAATAAGAAAAATGGAGCACAGAGGGGTTAAGTAACTTCCCCATAGTCACACAGTTAGCAGGTGACAAAGAATGAAGACTTTAATGCTGGTCTTTCCAAAGCCCCTGTCCTTCCTTTCACTGTCTGAAAGGCTCTATTTCCGTGCTTCTCCTCCACCATCTAAAAAAGGGAAAGGTCAGGAGCAATGTACTATGCCTGGAACTAACAAATAGTGATTTCAAAATACAGGGCTTATGTTACCTTGTCTGAATCCTGAATTATTTTGACATTGTCTGTACCAAATTTTTCACCATAAAGTTTAACAAGTCTCAAGGAAATCTCTGAGAGGCCTGTGAGTTTTGGCTCTTTATAGATGTACTCCTTCCCATCCTCTTCTTCAAAAAAAGACTATTGGAAACAAATAATAATTTATAAATAGTATGGACAAACACAGCATTTAAAGAAAATCGATCAACTAGTAATAATATACTTGAAATATATTTTACAATATTACTAAAAGCCATATGCATATATTCACCCTTTTAACTTCAAATAAATGAGAACTATCAAATTCACAATAATATGAACATATTATTGGCCTGAAGAAGATTCCCATACTAGATTTTTCTCTTTCCCTGTATACTTACCTGTTTCTTATTTGAAAGTTTTAACTACTATATATTTAACATATTCTTTAAGAAGCTTAACAGAAAATGAAACTGATGGGGAAATCCGAACCTTATGTTTTACTCTGACCTCATAGATTTCGATATGAGAACCAAAGTGGACTTTAAACTTATAAACGAGGCTCCCTGCTGTTGTAATGGGCACTCTATCTAGGCAGAACCCTAGAACCAATAACTGCTGCTAGGGTAATCTAATAATTCAAAGGTGAATGTTTAAAAAGAAAAAGTACTTTAAGAACTAAAGTATACTTACTTGGCCATAAAAGCCAACTCTGAAGAAAGTGCCTAAAAGTCTTTTTTTGGTGTGCATAACCTCCAGAATTTTTGTGTAGGCTCCATGAAGTGTTCTATAAACTTGAGTAAGTTTCTGAAAAATGAGAATATACAAATGAGCGTTGTCTTTTGGTTAATTATTAAATGTCTTCAAAATTAATGTACAAGAATAAAAAGTACCAATATTTCCTTTTCAAAATGGTTTTGGTGGGGCCATTCACACCTCTTTTCCCATTGTCACAATTAGACAAAAGTCCTCAACCACTTTAGATCTAATGGTAGAACTTAAAATACTCAAATAATGCTGTATTTCTTAATACCACACTTCATTTTATTCATATCTTATTATACTTTTAGAATATTGTATTATCAACTACTATTTTGTATATGTTTGAATTATTTTAACTGAAAGGGCAATAAAATGCTTTGCTTGAGCCCTTAGGTAGAGAGATGAGAATAAAAAATCTGTGCAAAAACTTTTGAAGAGGAAAATAAAACACAAATACAAAAATAAGTAATAGTGTAAACCTCAGTGAAAACTGCTTTTAACAAGTTCACAGACACTTCCAAAGAATATATTTTTCTGCACACCCAGAAAAAGGGAGCACACTGTGCAAAAAACATTATTAAGAATGTAAAAAGACAACCTACAGAATGGAAGAAAATATTTGCAAATCACAGATTTGATAAGAGTTTAGTATCCAGAATATATAAAGAACTCTTACAATGCAACAACAAAAAGACAAACAAATTTAAAAATTAGGCAAAGAACTTGAATAGACATTTCCCCAAAGAAGATATACAAATGGCCAACAAGCACATGAAAAGATGCTCAACATCACTAATCATTAGGGAAATGCAAATCAAAACTACCACTTCACACTCACTAAAATGGCTTTAATAAAACAAAGCAAAACAGCAGAAAACAAGAGTTGATGAGGATTTGGAGAAATAGGAACCCTAGTACATTGCTGGTGGGAATGTAAAGTGGTTCAGCCACTGTGTAGAACAGTTTGGCAGTTCCTCAAAAAATTAAACATAGGATTATCATATGACTCAGCAATCCCCATCCTAGGTATATATCCAAGAGAAGTGAAAATAGATGTCTACGTAGAAACTTCTACACAAAAGTTTATAACAGCACTGTTCATAACAGCCAAAAGGTAAAAATAACCCAAATATCTGTCAATGGATGAACAGATAAATTGCAGCATATCCATACAATGGAATATTATTCAGCCATTAAAAAGAATGAAGTTCTGATACATGCTACGACTTGGATGAACTCTAAGTATTATGTTAGGTGAAAGAAGCCAGGCACAAAAGGTCATATTGTATTATTCCTTTTATATGACATATCTAGAATAGGTAAACCCATAGAGACAGAAAGCAGATTAGTGGTTATTATGGGAAGTAATTACTTAATAGCTAGGGGATTTTTTCTGGGGTGATGAAAAAGTTCTGAAACTCAAGAGAGGTGGTAGGTGTACAACACTGTGAATACATTAAATGCCACTGGATTGTACACTTTAAAATGGTTAATTGTATACCATGTGAATTTCACCTCAGTAAAAAAAAGAGGAACACAGAAGGTTCTTTGTCTTAAATTCTTTCCATATTACCTCCTACAGTTGAGCTCAATTCGAGAGAAATCTTCCTTATCTTGGCTGCTATCTGACACTTTTCAGCCCATTCCACAGAGATACACTGAAAAATTATACGTTGATGCCCTAGAAACAATTACTTTATCTCATGCAGACTGCCAGGGGATCTATACAGACCTTTACACCCCTACAAGGAAACAGGAGTAGTTCCCCTATAGAAAGTATCATTTCTAATGTGTAGAGAAGATATATTTTTCTTTCTTCCCTATTGGTTGGTTGAGTAGCAAACTGCTCCCAGGGTTTCTAATAGCCTGATCTTCACCCTAAGAATGAGAAAATGGGGCCTTTATTTTGAAACTCTTACAAAGGTTTTTAGAATGTAATGCTTTGCTAGAAGGGGTAATGGCAAATCTTGTTTTATCTCATAGGCTATTCTTTGCCATCTGTATTACTTAGTTTTAATTATTAACTCTATGTTATTAATATAATCACTTGAACTACACTATGATTTTTCAGGCGTGCCCCATATACACCAAACGTCTGGCAAAGAAAGAAAGACCTAGAACCTGGGAAGAAAAAGTGAGTTTGATCAGAACCAGTTTGGAGTACAGATCAGAACACTACCCAGATGATATTAAATGTATGTGTTTTCACTCTTAGAAACTTCTTCTATGATGAAAGAGCACTTGCTATATTTAAGAATAAATTCCTTTGTGTTTGTTGTTTGTTTGTTTGTTTTTTGGAATGGCTAGAATCCTAAATCACCTCTTCCAAGCATAGTAATGGTAGAAATTATGATATGGACTGAGAGACCTGAATATAAAAAATTCCTGTTCAGTGCTGGTGGCAACAGCTGTTCATTATACTACCATTCTTTATTAACTACTCTTTATTAATAGTTTATGTAGTAGGCCAAATTGAGAAAAAACCAAAACAAAACTCCTCATAATAGGGTATTAGTAGAGTCTTATTACCTTCCCCACTGTCATCTGATGGCACCTTAAGTCTCCCTACCAAATTACAAAAAAACAAAATCATGTCTATGTCTCTTCCTTGGGTAACATGGGAATTCAATAGCTTTTTTTAGCGGAGGTGGAGTGAAAACAACACTGTTTATTTTATGCCCTGAGAGGAAGAGGGGAGGTTGCTACATGAAAATATTTTGAGAACCACTGTTCTAATTTAAATGTCAATTTATATTTTGGATCTTTTATCCTTAATTTCACTTGGAAAATATATATGAATATAAAGTAGGATTTTAATCTCAGTATTTAACAGCATTTTTAAGGATTCCAACATTCAAATTGGACAAACATATCAAAATGATACACTAAATACCTATTTCTGTGATAAGATACAAATGTCATAATATAACCAACCTTTTATTCTTTAGAGGACACACAATACAGTGATGCTACATAACATATTACTATTTTTCCTAAGACCAAAATAAAATATGTAAACCAATGATGAAAATGTTTACATTGCCTACCTCAAACTCACGACGTTTCTCATAAATTGGAATGATCAACTTGGAAATTTCAGAAATTACTTCATAACGTTCTGCCTTCCATAAGCCATCTACACATTGTTCTAGCAACTCCAGCAAAACTTCCTGCATTAACAGAAAAATCCAATCAGAAATTAAAAGTAGTTTTACAGTTTTAGACAAAGAAATTTTGAACCATTTCAAGTTAATAAAGAACAAACAGAATGTACTAAATTTAATGAAATGCACAGGAATACACTTGTGTGACTATATTTTCTAAATCAAATATTTGAAATATTTGAAATAAAAAAACATACTTAAAATATGAAATTAATGTTAACAATAGTAAACTATATCTATTTTGTTTATTCACATAATGAAGATATTAACTGTATGTACGAATGGTAACACATTAAGAAGGAATATCTTTTATAAGGAATATAGGTTGAGTGGTTCTTATCCAAAATGCTTGGGAACAGAAGCGTTTTGGACTCTGAATTTTTTTTTTTTTTTTGAAATATTTGCATTATACTTACTGGCTGAACATCCCAAATCCAAAAATTGGAAATCTAAAATGCTCCAATGAGTATTTCATTTGAATGTCATGTTGGCACTCAAAAAGTTTTGGATTTTGGAGCATTTCAGATTTTGGATTTTTGGATTAGGGATGCTCAACCTGTATGTTGTTTGTTCCAAATTGAGGGTGTCTGAAAGTCTAACAGAGTAAATTCCACTAAGCCTATAAATGTCCATTATTTTTCTTTTATACTGAAATTATATTTATACGTAATATTAGTCTCAAGAAAACTTGACAACTTTTCTAGATGTTGCATAAGTGATTTAGGTGTTTATTAAAATGATGCAATTTTAGTAATGAGCTCCTCCTTCATGACTGTTGGTCCTAAAATTTGTGAGAGTAATAGGATAACACCTCAAGACTGAGATCTCTGACCCTGCCAGAATAATAACAGCTACTATAAAACTGTGTTGTGAACATCATCTCATATTCTCCAATCATAAAAAGATGAGCCAATTATTGATGCTATAAGTCTTAAAGTCTTAACAGCTTTCTGTCTTAAAATATGCACTTCAGACCTAAAGAACTGATTGTGAAAATGGCTCCTTCTGTATCTCTATGTCCTTTAGACAATCAAACTGTTCTTCTAGCTCTTTCACTTGTTTTTCCTGTTTAGCCAGTGGCAACACCCTACAAACCCTTAACTAGAAAACTAAGAATGAGTTTTTACTTTATCCTCTGTTATGGGGAGAACTGTGTCCCACCAAAAGATAAGCTGAAGTCCTAACCCCCAGTATGTCAGAATGTAACCTTCTTTGGAAATAGGGTCATGGCAGATTTAATTAGTTAAGATGAAGCCATACTGGAGTAGGCTCAATATGACTGATATCCTTATAAGAAGAGAGAGACATACAGGGAAAACACCACGTGGCTACAGAGGCAGAGATCGGAGTAACGCAGCTGCAAGCCAAGGATACCAAGTCAACAGCTACCACCAGAAGACAAAGAAAGCTTCTATCTGAAGTCTCAGAGGAAGCATGGCCCTGATGACACCTTGATTTCAGATTTAGAATCTATAACTGTGAGACAATAAATTTCTGTTATTTTAAGCCACCCAGTTTGTGAGACTTTACATGACAGCTCTAGTGCTATGGTCCGAATGTTTTTGTACTCCCAAAATTCATGTTAAAATTCTAACCTCAAAGGTGATAGTAATTAGGAGGTGTGGCCTTTGGGAGGTGATTAGTTCATGAGGGCAGAGCTCTCATAAATGGGATTGGTGCACTTATAATAGACCCCAGAGAGCTAGCTCACACCTTCTACCATGTGAGGACACAGTGAGAAAGTGCCATCTATGACCAGGAGATGGACCCTTGGCAGACACTGAATCTGCTGGTACCTTGATCTTCAACTACCCAACCTCCAGTACTGTGAGAAATAAAATTTCTGTTGTTTATAGGCTACCTAGTCTATGGTATTTTGTTATAGCAGCCCAAATAGATACCTAGGAAACTAACACACTGTCTCTTTCTTTACTCATCCTCTTTCTAATGAGTTCATCGCCAAGTCCTGCCAGTTTTATTTCCTAAAGATTTCTCAAGTTTGATCCTTCCTCTCTATTTCCACTCTCACTGCTAAGGTTCAAGACTTCACCATTTTTTTTCTAATTGATCTTCCTATGCCAGCTTTGGCACTTTCAAATACATCCTCTACACTTCTGCAATAGGGTTCTGATTAAAATGCAAACCTGACCATGTCACTCTCCCCTTTTAAAAATCTATCAATGGCTCCCCATCACCCACAGAACACAGGACGAGCTCCTTCATTTGGCACACAAGGCTTACAATGAGCTGGTCAATACTTCTATAATCTCAACATTCATCATACCAAGCCTTGTACTTTATGCTCCAACAACAATTACTAATAGTTTCCCTGAAGCACAATGGTATGTCTAAGCTTTTTGCCTTCATTTAAGCTGTACCCTTCGCTCTTTACTTTCTTTCACTTGGTTAATCTCTTTAAAATAGCTTAGGTATCACCTTTTCCAGAATCCTTCTCCTGATCAACACAGGGTAGACAAGACAATAGACAACTTTTTTCCTAATCTGCTAATTCTTTTGGTAAATATTTATCACTATACTTGCACATTATTTGCACATTGTCTAAATATATGACCTTCCAAATAGGCTGTGACTCTTTGAGAGTAGGGAGATTATCTTATTTATATTTATTTCTCTAGTAACTAGTACAGTGGTACTGTATAGCAAGTGTTCAATAAATGTTACTACTTGAATAAAGGATCTGTATATTAACAATTAATAGCAAATTAAAATTTCCAGCCACAGTGGAAAAGATGAACTTTGGGGGAATTAAATATCAGTTACAAACTAGTAGGGTTTACCCAAGGAATGTAAAGTAGGTTTACAATTAGAAAAAAAAGAATCAATGTAACATACCACCACATAAAACAAAGGAGAAAAATGATATTTCCATCAATAGATGCAGGAAAAAAGCATTTTAAAAAACCCCTCAGTACCCATTCATGATATTAAAAAAGAATTCAGGAAACAAGAGATAGAAGAGACCTTCTTCAATCTGATTAAGGGTATCTACTAAAAACCTAAAGGCTAAACACTTTTCTCCTATGACTGGAAACAAGTCAAGAATATCTGCTCTCATGACTTGTATTCAACTATATGCTGAAGGTCCTAGCCTGTAAAACGAGGCAAGAAAAAGAGAGAAGGCATTCAGATTATAAAAAGTAAAAAGTGTCTTTCTGTGCAGATGGCATGATTCTGTATGCAGAAAATCCTAAGGAATATACAAACTACTAAAACTAATAAGTAGATTTAGCAAGGTTGCAGGATATAAGGTCAACAACGGAAATTTATTATATTTCTACATACTGGCAACAACATATTGAAAAATAAATAGAAGAGCAAGAAATACTATGTACAATAGCATCAAAACATCAAATATCTAGCCATTAATCTAACAGAAGACTTCTATCCTAAAAACTACAAAATATTGCTGGAAGAAATCAAGGACAACCTAAATAAATGTTTATTGATCAGAACATTCAATATCATTAAGCTCTCCATCCCTCATGTAGTGATATATAAATTTAACAAAATCCCTACAAAACTTCCAACAGGCTGTTTTGAAGAAATAGAAAAGATGTTTCAAATTATATATGGAAATTCAAAGGATGTAGAATAGCCAGAACAACTTTGAAAAAGAATAGAGCTGGAGGACTAACGCTACCTGATTTCAAGACTTATCATAAAGTTATAGAAATTGAAAAAGTATGATACTGACACAGAGTGTCCAGAAATAGCCTACAAATATATGAAGAACTAAAGTCTTAACTGAAGTGCCAGAGTAAATTCAATGGGGCAAAAAGAAAGTCATATTTTCCCCAAATGGTGTGGAATATCTAAATATCTGTCTATAAAAAAAAAGAAACCTTGACCTCTAGACAGATTACAGACCCAAACAAAACTTAGAAAATTTCTAGAAGAAAACATATGACAATATGGTCATGATCTTGTGGTAGGCAAAGATTTCTTAGGCCAGATACAAAAAGAAAAAATCATTAAAAATGATAAATTGAAACCAGAAACAATAAAAAGAGACAAAGAAGGCCATTATATAATGATAAAGGGGTCTATCAAGCAAGAAGACATAACAATCATAAATATATATGCACCCAACACTGGAGCACCCAGATATGTAAAGCAAACACTATTAGGCTTAAAGAGAGACCCCAATACAAGAACAGTAGGGGACTGAACACCCCTCTCTCAGCACTGGACAGATCATCTAGGCAACAAATCAACAGAGAAACACTTAAACTATACTTTAGACAAATCAGACCTGGCAGATAGCTATAGAACATTTCATCCAACAACTACAGAATACACATTCTTCTTATCAACACATGGAACATTCTCCAGGACGGACCATATGTTAGGTCACAAATTGAGTCTCAACAAATTTTTAAAAAACTAAAAGCATTTCAGTTGTCTTTTCAGGCCACCATGGATTAAAACTAAAAATCAATAACAAGCAAAACTCTGGAAACTATACAAATACATAGAAATTAAACAACATGCTCCTGAACAACCTTATGGATTCCAGAAGAAATTAAACAGGAAATTGAAAAATTTGTTGAAACCAATGAAAACAAAGACACATCATACCAAAATGTGTGGGATACTGCAAAAGCAGTTCTATGAGGGAAGTTTACAGCAATAAATGCTTATATCAAAAGAACAGGGGCCGACCCCGTGGCGTACTCAGGAGAGTGTGGTGCTGGGAGCGCAGCGACGCTCCCGCGGTGGGTTTGGATCCTATATAGGAATGGCCGGTGCACTCACTGGCTGAGTACCGGTCACGAAAAAGACAAAAAAAAAAAAAAAAAAGAACAGAAAGATTTCAAATAAATGACCTAATGCTACATCTCAAAGAACTAGAAAAACAGGAACAATCCAATTCCAAAATTAGTAGACAGAAAGAAATAATTAGGATCAGACCACAACTAAATGAAATAGAGATAAAAAAAAATGATACAAAAGATCAATGAATCAAAAAGTTGGTTTTTTGAGAAGATAAACAAAATAGACAAGCCATTAGTAGGCTAACTAATAAAGGAGGAGACATTACAACTGATACCATAGAAATACAAAGAATCAATCATTAGAGACTATTATAAACAACTAAATGCCAACACATTTGAAAACCTGGAGGAAATGGATAAATTTCCGGACACATATGAACTCCCAAGACTGAACCAAGAAGAAATAGAACACCTGAATAGAACAATAACAAGCAATGCAATTGAGGCAGTAATCAGCAGTATCCCAAAAAGGAAAGCCCAGGACCAGATGGCTTTACTGCTGAATTCCACCAAACATTTAAAGAGGAATTAATACCAATTATCTTAAAAATATTTCAAAACACTGAAACAGAAGCCAATCTCCCAAACTTATTCTATGAGGCCAGCTTCACCCTGATACCAAAACCAGGCTAAGATACAACAAAAAAAGAAAACTACAGGCCAATATTTCTGATGAGCATAGATACAAAAATCCTCAACATAATATTAGCAATCAGAATACAGCAACATATCACAAAAAATTATACACCATGATCAAGTGGGATTCATCCCAGGGATGCAAGTGTGGCTCAACATACATAAGTCAATTGCAGATAGATCTACCATAAGACCCAGCTATCCCACTGCTGGGAATACACCCAGAGGAATGGAAATCATCAAGTCAAAGGTATACCTATTCCCCAATGTTCATCGCAGCACTCTTTACAATAGCAAAGAGTTGGAACCAGCCCAAATGTCCATCATCAGATGAGTGGATACAGAAAATGTGGTACATCTACACAATGGAATACTACTCAGCCATAAAAAAGAATGAAATACTGCCATTTGCAATGACATGGATGGACCTAGAGAGAATTATATTAAGTGAAACAAGTCAGGCACAGAAAGAGAAATATCACATGTTCTCACTTATTTGTGGGAGCTAAAAATAAATAAATAAATACACAAAAAAAAACAGGGAGGGGGGAGGGAAGAAGACATAACAATTACCATTCCTTGAAGTTGATATGACAAGTGAACAGAAAGGAGATTGTTGGGAGGGAGGGGGGAGAGGGCGGAGGGAGGGAGGTTTCGGTAATTGGCCACAATAATCAGCACATTGTATATTGTATATTGACAAAATAAAATAAAATAAAATAAATAAATGTGATACACCACATCACAAATCAAGGACAAAAACCATATGATTATTTCAATAGATGCAGAAAAAGCATTTGATAAAATTCAGCATCCTTTAATGATAAAGGTTCTCAGCAAATTAGGTATAGAAGGAAAGTATCTCAACACAGTGAAAGCCATCTATGACAAACCCACTGCCAACATCATCCTGAGTGAGGAAAAGTTGAAAGCTTTTCCCTGAGGAACGGGAACAAGACAATGATGCCCACTCCCACCATTTCTTTAACATAGTATTAGAAGTACTAGCCAGAGCAATCTGGCAAGAGAAAGAAATAAAGGGCATTCAAATTGGCAAGGACAAAGTCAAACTGTCCCTGTTTGCAGATGACAAGATCCTATATAGAGAAAAACCTAAAGACTCTACCAAAAAACTCTTAGAGCTGATAAATGACTTCTATAAAGTTGCAAGATACAAAGTCAACATGCAAAAATCAGTAGCATTTTTATACTCTAATAACGAACTAACAGCAAAATAAATGAAGCCCATTTATAATAGTCACCAAAAAAAAAAAAAAAAAGTACCTTGGAATCAATTTAACCAAGGAGGTGAAAGATTTCTACAATGATAACTACAAATCACTGCTGAAATAAATTAAAGAGGACATAAAAAGATGGAAGGACATTCTATGCTCTTGGATTGGAAGAACTAACATTGTGAAAATGTCCATGCTACCCAAAGTGATCTACAGATTCAATACAATCCCTATCAAAATACCAATGACATTCTTCACAGAAGTAGAAGAAACAATCCTAACATTCACATGGAACAACAAAAGACCCCGAATAACCATAGCAATCCTAAGCAAACAAAACAAAACAAAACAAAAAACAAAGCCAGAGGCATAACACTACCTGACTTCAAATTATACTACAAAGCTATAGTAACCAAAACAGCATGGTACTGGCATAAAAACAGACACTGAGACCAATGGAACAGAATAGAGAATGCAGAAATCAACCGACATACTTACAGCCAACTGATCTTTGACAAAGGCACCAAGAACATACATTGGGGAAAAGACTGCCTCTTCAATAAATGGTGCTGGGAAAACTGGACATCCATATGCAGAAGAATGAACTTAGACCTGTACCTCTCACTATATATCAAAATCAATTCAAAATGGATTAAAGACATATATAAGATCTGAAACTATAAAACTCATAAAAGAAAATATAGTGAAACACTTCAGGAAGCAGGACTGGGAAAAGACTTTATGAACAAGACTGCACAAGCATAGGCAACAAAAGGGAAAAAAAACAAATGGGATTATATCAAACTAAAAGGTTCTGAATGGGAAAAGAAACAGTTAGCAGAGCAAAAAGACAACCTACAGAGTGGGAGAAAATATTTGCAAACTGCATCTGACAAGGGATTAATACCCAGCATATACAAGGAACTCTAACAACTTTACAGTAAAAAACAACCCAATTAAAAAATGGGCCAAGGAACTAAACAGGCATTTCTCAAAGAAAGACATACAAATGGCCAACAGACAATGAAACAATGCTTAACAACACTAAGCACCAGGGAAATGCAAATCAAAACCACATTTAGATATCATCTCATGCCAGTTATACTGGCTATTATAAAAAAGACAGAGAGTAACAAATGCTGACAGGATGCAGAGAAAGGGGAACCCTTCTATGCTGTTGGTGGGACTGTAAATTAGTGCAGCCATTATGGAAAATGGTATGGAGGTTCCTCAAGCAACAACAGATAGAACTGCTGTACAATCTAGGAATTCCACTGCTGGGTATATACCCAAAGTAATGGAAATCATAATGTTGAAGGGATACCTGCACTCCCATGTTTATTGCACCTCTATTTACAGTAGCCAAGATATGGAACCAACCTAAATGTCCACCAATGGACGACTGGATAGGGAAAATGAGGTATATATACACAATGGAATATTACTCTGCCATAAAAAGGAATGAAATTCTGCCATTTGCAGCAACATGGATGAAATTAAAGAAAATTGTGTTAAGTGAAAAGCCAAGTACAGAAAGAGAAATATCGCATGTCTTTACTCATAAGTGGGAGCTGAAAAAAAAAAAAAAACCAACAAACAAAAAGAGGAAGAAAGAAAGATACAACAATCACAATAATTCGTTGAACTTTCAAAAGGAGAGAACGGAACTGAGGCCACGAGAGGTGGGAAACGGGGAGGAGGATGGGAGGTTAGAGAGAAATTGGTAAAGGGCCACAAAAAATGTTTACATTGTGTAATGATAGAAAAAAAACTTTAAAAAGTTTTTGAAAGTAAACTGAAAATGCAACCTTAAAAAAACGATAAGTTGGACTTCATCAAAACCAAACCTTTCTATTCAACAAAAAACTCAACTGAGAAAATGAACAGACAAACCAGACTGGTAAATAAATTTGCGGCACATATATCTGACAAAGGACTTATATCCAGAATATAGGAAGAACTCCCACAAATCAACAGTAAAAAAGTGAGCAAGGGAATTTCTAGAAATGGACAAAAGACTTAAACATTTCACAAAAGAAGATATATGAGAGGCCAAGGAGCACATGAGAAAGTGCTAAACATCATTAGTCATTAGGGAAATGCAAATAAAAGCTACAATGAGATACTAATTCATGCCTAATAGAATGGCTAAAATATAATTTAAAAAAGACTAGCAACATCAGATGATAGTGAGGATGTGGAGCAAGTGGAACTCTCAACCATTGCTGGTGGGAGTATAAAATGGCACAAGCACGTTGAAAAACTCTTTGGCAATTTCTTATAAAGTTAAATATATATCTTCCCTAGGATCCAGCAATTCCATTCCTAGGTATTTACCACAAGAGAAATGAAAGCATATGTTAACAAAAGGTCACAGCTAAGAATGTTAAAACAACCTTATTCATAACAGCCCCAAATTGGCAACAATCCAAAATCTATCAACAGGAGAATGGATTTAGAAATTGCTTATCAAGACAATGGAATATTATTTAGTAATGAGAAAGAACAAACTTTTGATATATTCAACAATATGGATGAATCTCAAAAACATTAGGTTAAGCAAAAGAAGCCAGATAGAAAAGGGTACATACTGCATGATTCTACTTTTAGGACATCAAAACTAATCTATGTTGATAGATACCCAATGGTGGGGGCAGAAAGACTGACTAGAAATGGGCATAAGTGAACTTTTCCCACAGGAATGGATGCATTCTATTTCTTGTTTCTGGTTGTAGGTTACATGGGTATATACAAATGTCAAAATTCATCAAACTGTTCATTTATGGTGTATGCATTTTATTGTATGTTAATTATATCTTTAAAAACTGTTGCAAATCAAGTTGGAAATACATTTTCAGAAACAAATTATATTTCATTATTACTGGTTTAATTCATATATTTAAATACAAGCACTAAATGGACAACAGTTTGTATTTTTCATTTCGATATACAAAGGTACTTCAAAAGTTCATGAAAAGATTAATGAACTTTTAATTCTATTTTTCCATGAACTTTTTGAAGTACCCTTGTAACTTTTAAACCAGTGTCATTTTTCCCCCCATCACTTAGGGCATGAGGAAGAAGCCTTCTTATGTAAACTAAAACGAAAACGGCACCTGGTAGAACATGATTCTGCCTGCATACACCAAATAAAAGTATGTATAAATTATTACTATAGAACACAAAAGAATTCTGACAAATAAGTTTAACATACAGAAAACTGTTTATAGTTCTTGACTAATAAGAAAAGTTACTGCTCTCCTTGAAGGTATGAAAAAGGCTCAAGGTCATTTCTACAAATATGGTGAAGCTGCTATTTGGAAGTTAAGGGTGTTGAGTTCAGTTGTGCAGAACTACTTATCTCCCATGAAATCCTCTGAATCTTTCTGCTGTCAGCCTGTAAAAGCTGGAGTTCTCTGAAAATCATCTAAGATCAAGAAAAGTAAATTAACTTGACCAAGGTTTTACAGTCAAAAATTGAGCTGGGATTAAAATTCAAGTATCTTGATTCCCTGTTATGATCAATTAATTCAGCAAACCATGTTTTAAATATCCATTCTTTTAGGTTCTTCGGATAAAAGGATACCAACTTACCTTTAAGAAACCTCACTGCCAAGTAGGTCAATGATAAAGCCTGACATTTATGTAGCACTTAATGACTTATACAGAGCTTTCACATACATTGTGAAGTGACCAGGATAGTATGCTGTCCTTATTTTACTGATGAGGAGAGAGACCAATATAGAAATAGAAGGTAAAGCTTCTAGGTGTATCATTTTAGCTAAACAAACCAGAGCTAACTTGAGATTTGCTTGTATTTTAAAAGTCAATTCATAAAATATGTATAAAGTGTTTCACTGTACCTTTAACTTGATTGCTTCTTATGTTTCTTAATACAATTTTTTAAAAAATGTAATCTTATGGGACTACGACTTCTTCAATCTCCCTGCTTTTGTGTGCTTTTTTCCCATTCCCACTCTTTAATTGTGAAATTTTTTCCATGCTTCAGTCCTTGGTTCTCTGGTCCTTACTTGCTATGTTATGTTTTATACTCACCCTGCTTTGATTCTCACAAGGATATGACTTCCAGATGTGTATTCCTAACCCTGATCTCTCCCCTTAGATTCAGTTCGGCATTTCTAACGACCTGATGATTATTTCCATTTCAAGAACCTTTCATTTCACATTCAACTTGAATCTAAAATGGAAATTCATCTTTCCCATAAAACCATCCATCTATCATTTTTTCTTAATATTCAAACCTGAAATCTTAGAGCTACCTTCTTTGACTCTTTCCCTCCAACAGCCAGCAAGTCTTCCTCCTTTCCTCATAGTGTTGCCTGAATCTTTCACTATCCTGGTTTAGGCCCTGACTGCCTGACATCTGGACAACTGGGGCAGCCCTCTCTCTAGCCTCTGCCAGCAGCCCCTACCCTTCTACATCCTATATATCTCCCACATTATTACCAAATTAACCTTCCCTCTTCCTTGCTTTCATTTTGTCATTATCCTGCTCAAAAACCTTTGATGGCAATTCAACATTCCACTGAATAAAGCCCAAACATTCTAAATTTCTCAAAATCTGGCCTCAGCTACTACTCTTCTCTACATAAACCCATTTGTTGAACCAAAAGCGTCCACTCACTGTGCCTCAGACATGCCTTATACTTTCCTGCCTCTTAGCCTTTGTCCCTGCTACTCCCCTTCTGTTAGAATTCCTTCAGGTGTCCTCATTCGTCAAACCCCTTTCTAATCATACCTCCTGTTCTACCACAGCTCAAAAGCATCTCTCTCACCTTTGACTTTGCATGGCACTTGTCTACACTATTCAAATGGCACCGTTTTACTTTTTTCCATTTGTGTAAGTATATTATCTCTTCCGGTGGACCCTGGAGGTCAGGGACCAGCCATTTCTAATTATTTTATAGTCCCTAAATCACCAAGTCCAGAGCCTTGCTCATAAGTCAGTGCTCAATAAATCTTTGTTGGTTGATTGACAGCTGATACTGTTTTCTATCCATCTGAAGTTCAGAACAGAAATTTTCTGTTTTTAAATACTTTTATACATACTCTGATTAGCCGAAGTAAAGGACAATGTTAACTATTTTTTATGGAAATTTTTCCAAAGTATATTGACTCTGATCTGGTTACTGGCATGGTGATTTGAGGATGTTACATGCTGTGTTTCTAAAACTAGACAATAGGAACAGTTCAGAGACATGGCTCTCCATTCTAAACAAGGACATCTTTGCCCTGGGAAGTTTTAATACTTAAAGTCCATTAACCCTTAGTTACCTTCAAAATTAAGTTAGCTGAAATAATCTTTTAATATAAGTAAGTTTTAAGGAGTGAAATTTATATAACTGGCAATGCAGGCTCTAGAATCTTACTTCACTATAATGGACATCCATCATCCCAGCATCTTCTTTCATTGCTCCTTCTTCGTCTATATTAGGAGTAATTTTCTTGAAGGCTGAACATCCATTAGGGAATAATTCTGTGTGAATAAAAAGCAGCAGAATAAATGTATAAAAAAGTGTTTGGACCCCAGTTAGGATGGCTAAAATCCAAAAGACTATGAACGATAAATGCTGGCGAGGCTGCGGAGAAAAAGGAACTCTCATACATTGTTGGTGGGACTGCAAAATGGTGCAGCCTCTATGGAAAATGGTATGGAGGTTCCTTAAACAATTGCAAATAGATCTACCATACAACCCAGCCATCCCACTGTTGGGAATATACCCAGAGGAATGGAAATCATCAAGTCGAAGGTATACCTGTTCCCCAATGTTCATTGCAGCACTCTTTACAATAGCCAAGAGTTGGAACCAGCCCAAATGCCCATCATCAGATGAGTGGATACGGAAAATGTGGTACATCTACACAATGGAATACTACTCAGCTATAAAAACGAATGAAATACTGCCATTTGCAACAACATGGATGGACCTCGAGAGAATTATATTAAGTGAAACAAGTCAGGCACAGAAAGAGAAATACCACATGTTCTCACTTATTGGTGGGAGCTAAAAATTAATATATAAATTCACACACACACATACACACATACACACACAAACCGGGGGGGGGGGGGGAGAAGATATAACAACCACAATTATTTGAAGTTGATACAACAAACAAACAGAAAGGACATGGTTGGGGGGGAGGGGGGGAGGGAGAAGGGAGGGAGGTTTTGGTGATGGGGAGCATTAATCAGCTACAATGTATATCGACAAAATAAAATTTAAAAAAAAATAAAATAAAAAAAATAAATAAATAAATAAAAAAGTGTTTGGTAAATAACAAAAAACCTTACAGGGATTGGCTATTTTAAAATAAACACAGACATTTTTGTAAGGATCAAAGTCATAAGTCCATTTTCAGTTACAAAAAAAATTTACAAGTTATTTCCATTACGTATTCTGTCAGTCTTTTTCCCAAAGGGAGCTCAAGTTACTTACAAAAAAGTTTCATTCTTTGACTATCCATCATCTTCAGTGGCTAGTAGATGTTCCCCTACTGTGACAGTGCAATCTAAGAATTTTTATTAAAATTTTGATCCTGTGTACATTTGTGATCTATCATCTAAACAAGAGAGCAGGCATAGCTCAGGTAACCACTGAATGATCTTTGGTAACTACTTCTCGTGCCTAATTTCACTGATAATTGGGAAAAGTTGTTGAAGAAGGCCTAACCTAGGACTTGTAAGAGGCAGGAAATAAAACAGATGGCAGGGATAAAGCACCCTTGGAGAAATGGAATGGGACATTGGAAGAACCATAGCTTTTGGATCCCAGCTGTATCGCTGTATGATTTTGGACATGTTTATCCCCCTGGGACTGTAAAGTTGCATCATCTGTAAAATAGGGATAGTAATAGCTACTTTATGAGAATTAAATTAAATGTAAAGTGTTTAGAACAGTAAATTATTATTACCAAACAAGCCTACCAATAAATAAACTAGCTTTCCCAAGATAGAATAAAATAATTGCTGCCAGCTGCACCCCTGGGAAGTAGGAACTGAACTCAAGCTGAGAACAGCTGCTATAGGACTGTGGACCAAATTGTTACTGTCAAGCAAGAGTCTAAGGTGTAGAAGGCCATATGGTTGCCCTGTAACTCCTGCTGTGACTACCTTTACCCTTATCTAAATGGGTTGTAGTTTTAGAATTCAAGGAAAATTCAGCCTCCTTTTAACAGAATCTGTTAGCCAGTAAAAGAGTTTCCTTGTGATGGCGGCAGGTCACAAAAGGAACAAATAGCTATTGCAATACAAAAAATACAAAATAGCTATTGTCCTACAGCTTTTCTAATAGTGATACCTAGACATAATAATCTTTACTCACAACTAAGTATCTGGTAATCTTCCCAGGGTTAGAGGTTGGGGAAAGAAGAAGGAAGGCTTAAGAAAGCCAGACTTCATGTCGAAGAGATTTCTCAGAATTCTGGTGGAAGAACAGGTCATGTATTAGGGCTTGGATTTTGCTAACTCTTCTTGTCTATATGAAAGCTAACTAGATATACATCTTCTGGGTAAGATGTTTGATAGAACATGAGTTATCAAGTAAGCAACACACTTCTGTGAGAGAGAGAGATAGAAGTCTGGTGGGGGAAGATGGGGTTATTTAGAACTACTTTTCCAAGAAGGGAGAAATACATGGGGAGTAGTCAGTAGGTTTCCATTAAGAAAGAAAGAGAGTTAGAAATAAAAGTGATATTTAGTTTGATCCACCAGATTTTAGGGCAATTTTTGTTCAAAGAAATTAGGTAATAAAAGGCACTGAAGACAGAACATAACATGCTTCATTCCTGAATATACGCATGCCTAAAATGGTAACAAAATCTAGAATTGGCCAGTACTCAACCATAACAAGAGGAACTTGCACCAGAATGTAAATCAATCCAGCATTTCCTTCTTCAACAAAGTTTTTCTATGGATAAAAAAAAAAAAAGTCAGCTGAACTAAACAGTCTCTTTAGTGACATAGTTGATTTACATTTAGGACAACACTCCTTATCTTGTTATGAACCAGTAACAAACAGTTCTCAGTCTAGCAGCTGGTCTGTGGGACACTCTTTGAGAAGTAGTGAATTAGGAGAACTTTTTGAAATTTGGAAGAAAATATCCCACTTGATCACCTCTATGAAGTCAAGAGCTAGGCAGTAAAGAAGAAGGCCCAAGAATTGAATGAACAGATCAAGAATGTAGTCTTCATCATCAAAAAAGAGGGTCAATCCCTGAAGACCTCAGGCAGCTAGGTGCATAACTGGGAAAAAATTCCTGTCTATTCAGAAGAGATTATTACTTTAAGCTATTCCCAAATGCAGGGCTTTTCTACAATGTTGTGATTTAGGTGAGAACAAAGAAAGGCATACTCGTACACAAGAGATCAGATGAGGCTAAAAGCATCTTGGGAGAGAGTGTTCTGGGGTGTATCTTAAGTAGAAGTAGGGCAAATTATGTTTTGTCTCAGGAACAAAGAGGTCAACATCCACTTTTGGAATTAGTTGTCTACATCATCTAGTGTAAAGACTACTATTGCGGATTTTCAGCTTCAGAGCCTACTATTCATGCTAAGTGTGTTATCTTAATTCATATCCCTGATGACGTATCTCTATCTAGAGAAGGCTGTCTCTCCCCCTTTTTGCTTACGTTATCAAAACCCATCAATATCTAATAGTATCAGGACCCTTTTGTTTGTTAGGATCTTTAAAATGATTGGGGAAAATTCTGATTCCCCTTAGTCCTGGAAAGATTTTCAGATGAAACAAGTTGCTGAATCTAGAAATGGCCAGTGTATATATCCCAACAGAAGGTGGCATCTGTTTGAGGGATCTCACATAGACCTATGTAGCCTTGCATAAGGTGGTCCTGGAGAGTCTGCCATCAATCTCTCTGGTATTTGACCTGGACTCTTGACCTTGCCCGTCACAGCTGTAGCTTCTGTGTTCCTGACTGCTGTCTTAGGGAAAACAAGATGGAAAATTTGCGGGTAGAGACCACTACCTTGAGTACAATTTCTCTTGTGTTTGGAGGGTGTGGTCGCCGTCAAACCCTTGATAAAATACAACTGCTAGTCAGAAGGATAAGAAGTAAGAGTCCTGAGGGGAGCACAAGAAGGGAAAAGGCTGTGACTGGGAAAGAACAGGAGAGTAAAAAGCTTGGTGGAACTCGCTGTCAGATCCTGGCTACAAAGACTTGGGAAAGATAACAACGTTCCTGTAAGGAATGAAACAAACGAACAGACTCTATGGGAAAGGAAATTCCTTCTTCTGGGTTGACGGGGGAACTCTGCAGGCCTGAAGCTTTGCTGACCTAGGATGCTATGTGGTGGCAGAAGAATGCAGACACTTGAGTCTTGTCTTCCTTGGGGAAAACAGCTGTGCCCTTTCTCAGGAAGAGAGAAGAAAGAGAATTATGTAAAAGCCGAGGATCCAGAGAATGTGATCTAGAAATCTGAGGTTCTCAGACAAAACAGAAATAAGGAAATTCTGACCTGTTTTTCATTTTATATTTTGGGGGGTGGGAAGAATTTCTAACACCCAGTATCACCATTTAGATGTGACTGAGATAAAGGGAAGAGAATAATAATCCTTAAGGTCTCTTTGGTAGAAAGAGCAAGAGCTCAGGCTGCCTGAAACAAGTTCGAAGGTGGGGGCAGGGAGAACTGTATATTTCCTTCCTCTTTCTCTGTCAGTTCAGTGCCTGAAACAATGAAGAAAAGGATCTGGAAATGGTCCCTCACTGGTGGCGTGCAGTCACCCCTGGGGACAGGGGCCCCTAACCATTGCCTGCTTAGGCAACTATCCAATAGGACAAAACTGTTTTTTTCCTTCAAAACCTTAAATAGTAGAACATCTGCTTCTAATGTGTCAGCTGATAAGTCCTATTTTATACCATCTTGATTAAAAAAATGTTTTATAATGAACTTCAAGAGAAATGCCTTAGGAATTTGAGAAAAAGAAATTTTTTTGACAATGGGTATGTGTCAGAGATTTAAAACATACTCTAACTCTCCTTCCCTTTTGTCTTATCAAAGGACACTTAATAATACAAAACAAAGAGTTCTAGAGTTGCCCGATTATCTTTGTTAAATAAATTGGTCTTAAGCGCAGATAAAAATTTTTTTTACAGTTCTTCACTCAAATGTATTTTGATTTACTCTGTAAATATCCAAGTCTTATCTAGACTTCAAAAAGCCCACTAATACGGGTGGATTGTAGAGTTCTCAGATTGGATGGCAGGTTAACAGATTAAATTGTTAACTTGTGTTTTAAATTAGTAGTCTACCTTGGAATAACTATCATAGTTTAATCAACTAATTAACAAAACAAGGTGTTTGGGATCATTTGAATCATCAAAGCTATGGGAAAAACCCTGCGGATTTTACTAGTACTACCGTTTTAGAATAAGGTTTTCTAGTTTAAGCAAGCAGAATTTTCCGGGTTTAAAAACAGATGGCACCTATAAATAAATATGCAAACTTCTCTTAAATTTAACATTATGTTTTGTTTAAAGTGCAAAACAACATTTTTTCCTGCTCAGAGAAGGGCTCTTTGATTTCTATGAAGGATAAATTCTAAAAAACCTTGAGGGTATTAGAAAATACCTAAATGACTAGTTAAAACAGTATTTTCACTTGTTGAAACATGTCACAATTTGATGTTTAGGCTAGCTGCCTCACGCTAATGTCCAAAAAGCCATAACAAGAAATTATATTTCTAAAGTTTAAGGACTGATAATAGAGATAAATGTCTTGATTTTTGCTTAGTTTTAAGGTCTTCGCACTTGTGGAAAAAAAACTCCAAAAAACCAGGGAAAAAAAAAACTCTAGGGAAATATTTTTAATATATTTAACTATTTTCATAATCTAAAGGGTACAGTTTTATACTTACTTGAATATAAAACTCTTATTTCAGATTTCTACTAATTAGAAAGATGAGGTAATATTAAACTAATTTCTCTGACACACCTAAAATTATATTTAATACCATGTTTAGGGTTCTCATATTTGTCAGTTTATTTGGGATTGCAGGTATGCTGTTTCAATATTTTACTTATACTGTAATTTCACAGGCACGCTAGTGATTGAAAAAAAACACCTCAAACGGGGCCTTATTTTGATAATTAATCTATTTCTTCATTTTAAAACTAAAAGGAGAAAACTAGAGTATACCAATTTCAAAGACATGGATTGTTCAAAAGAATTTCAGTATCAAACATAAAGTACTAATCTAAAATATAAGTAAAACAAATTACATTATATTTGGGAAGAATCTTTACAGAAAAAGATTCCCCACATTTGTGTTGTTATATGAGGCAATCAAACACTGAGCTTTAGATGTGAAATGAAGAATATATAGTTAACTGTAGGAATTCTGGTATTATAAAAACAAAACATGATTATATTTTTATAGCTAAAGCCAGAGTGATACGACTCCCATAAGTAGCAGTTTCTTTTTGCCCTAATGTTACTCGTTCAACTGCCTTAAAGGAAGTAGCTTGGACACATGGTGACAGAGGATGGAAGATTTCTTCATTGCAATCTCCACCCTAACCCTAACCCTAACCCTAACCCTAACCCTGTTTTACTATTTGAATAGTTACAGTATTGTTTTTGGAAAGGGAAGCTTCCAAGCATATTCCTGAATTAGGAATCCAGAGCTGCTGGATCCTGATGTCCTTTAAGGGCATGATTCCCTTTAATACCAGGTATCATTGCTCTAAAGTGGCTGTAGAGACATAGTCTGTGGGCAGTCGTTGGTGAAGTCGAGGCAGATGAGGGGAAAATAAGTGGTCTGTGTTATCCCAAACTTCTCATGAGCTCTGAGAAGAATTTAATTTGTGGCAGTCTTCCAGGGAGACAGTCTTGGAAAATAAACATTGGGCACCAGGCCTGGTGCTGTACTATTTAACTTCTTATAACCTCTAATGAATGCAGAAGGCAAAATAATCCAGTCTTTTATAACAACTTCTGTTTAACACTGAATGAAGGTAAACATTTTTTCAGAGCTCAATTATATTACACCTATAGTTGCAAGCTACAAAGATAAAAATTAGTATGCTAACTGAAATTCCTCCCATCTCTAAGAACAGAAATATCTTACTTTTTCGATGAAGAAACTCTGCAACTAGAGCTGCTACATGGACATAACACATCGCAGCCTGAAAAAGGATAAGAAAAGAACTGTCAGAATGTGCTCTAGGGATTTTGAAGGGTTGTATTTAGAAGAAAACCTTAAGTAGTTACCTCTGAAAAATCTCCATTTTTTATATGAATCTTGGCCATGCTGTCAAGCCAGGTTTTCCTGAGCTCTGGGGTGCTTGCATAGGACTTGGCTAAGCTATACTGAAGATCAATGAGCATTTCAGGGTCTTTCTCATGCTCCTTCATTTGGGCAGTGGCCATAAGAACGGTACGGATTCTCTTGGTCAAGTCTTTGACTTCTGTGGGAAAAGCAGTTGCCTGATTTCAAAACAAATAAAAAAGACATGTTTAACAATATCATGGATGTGTTCTAAGCTTCAGCATCCAATCCTGAAAACATAATATGATTTTTACTTCTTGTTACAGTATTGCATGTGGCATGTCTAAAGAGTTTTAAATTAATTATTTTAAAAATATCTAACTAGCTCAGGCTTCAAAGGCTCTAACCTTGATGGCAGTATATTCACAGGCCATAAAAGCACGATCTCTGGAGCCATACTACCCGGCTTTGAACCCCCGCTCCTCCATTGTGAATTCCACAGCCATGGGAGTGATCTGTGTGTGCTGTTTACTTATAAAAGTAACTAAAATTTATTGACAGTTTATTATGTACCAGGCACTGGTCTGGGTGCTTTACATGTTTTACTTTTTACAGCAACCCTATGCGTTAAGTGCTGTTATAATTCATTTTACCAATGGGAAAACTGAGGCACAGAGCAGTTAAGTAGCTTGGCCAAAGTCTCACAGTTGGTATGTGGTAGAGACAGGATTTAGATCCAGTCTGGCTTCAGAGTTAGCGCTCTTAGCTACTCTTCCATATTCCATCCACTGACTGCCACCTACACTAAGGTGAAAAACATACTGCAAAAATTTCTATTTACACAAATGAGAGGCCATGAATCACAGAACACTCCAAAGAGTTTAAAGAAATCATTAACCTCTCAAAGTTCTTGGCCCCAAGAACACTTAGAGTTTCCTCTTTAGCCACTGTTAAAAGCATCCTATCACTTCCTCTTAACCCACACTGGAGTAATTACAATTAAATATATGATTCAGAGAAGATGAAGAAGGGACAGGGACAGGGGTTAGGGAGCTTTTTAATGTCAATATAATAAAATGTGGAGGAAATGGTTTTAAAAACTGCTTTCTTGACCCATTTAAAAATAATTATTATTATATACATAAATTATCTTCTTATACATTATGTTAGAGATTCCACTTACTGAGGGAAAGGCACACCTAGTTGTGATGGGCTTTGCTGGTAATGACTACCCTAACAGAACAAAACTAAGCCGCTTCAGAAATGAGTCAATGAAATAAAAAAAATTCCTATCATGGAGAGCCAACATAAGCCCCACTTACTTAGAAAAGGTTTGGTAATCTATGTATTTAACATGGCGTTATAGATGATAACAACTGATAAAATAAACTCTTTGAGTATGAGTAAAAGCATAAATGGCATAAGTTTCTGTGCTCGTGGGATTAGTTGTAGCATGTACCGATCCCCTGGGGAACCAGTAGAACTGGCTGAAAAGCAAACTTTCCCAGCCTGACAGCAGCTGGTACTACTCAAGTGTTTTTTTTCAGTGTAAGCAATGTTCCTATGAGAATATTTTTTGGTTGTAAGATTTACACATCCCAAACATCAAGCATGTTGTGACTGTGAGCTTTTAATTTTTTTCAGATTTCACATAATATTGTCCAATTATGCTTGAAGATGAGCTTTCACAAGAATGGGTATGATTCATTCCTCTGGGAGGAAAAGTCCTCTACTGGCAAAAGATTCTTCTTCCCTTGCATACGTGTACCACTGAAGATTAGGACCTACACTCCATGCAACAAAGCAACAGATGAATTTTTACAATGCTATAGGTTTTAAGCATATAGGAAAGGTAGAGGAGTGGTAGTCAGGGTCTTGGGTTTGGCCTCAGCTAACTGGTGCTTAAGAGTGACAGCCTTGGGCTTGGATTTGTCAGTAAATGTCTATGACAAGCTACAATTAGTTAACATAATTTTCAAATTTACAAAATCACCAAATAATGAATCCCTTCTGTGCCATTCCTTGTCTGTTGGCAATAGATCAGGCAGCTGTTAGCTATTCTAAGAATTAAGCTTTTGTGAAACTACAAACTCAGTGCTTAATTAACTAATATGATAAATGGTAACAATTGTTAAGAAAGAAAGGACCCATTTACTTTCCAAGGAAGTTTAGAAATCAAGATCAGAAAAAATTCAGATTCTACTAGCCATAGCAATTCTATATACACAGTATATTCATTCATCCATTTATTCAACTAATATTGAATATCTACTATGTACCAGGTAGTGTTGTAGGTGCTAGAGATACAGCGGTGTACAAGACAAAGCCCTCAACTCATGAAGCTTACATTCTATACACTCGATACTATCAAAAGTTGTGAATCCAAGGACAGTTTAATTCTAAGAGTGTAAACTTCCCTGATAGTGAAGGTGGTTCTAATTTATTACTCAAAGTGAGAACATACCTTCATAGGCCTGTCACTGTTTGCAAAATTATTTATAATAAATAAAGACTCCTGAAATCTTGATCCTCCACTTAGTGCCACATCAGCTATCAGCTGGCTTACAGCAATTATTATCTGTGGGAAGAAACAAACATCAGTTTCCAAATGGCTTTGAACAAATGCTGCTGATTCTCATCATTGTGTAAGTACATAAGCACTCACATGAAATGCTTCTTTTAAAGATTCTACATAGTACCATCATAATCTACTTTCCTCATACGCGAGGAGTTTAAATTCTTCTACTGAAATAGCAACTTCAAAGGTCCCAATTTCAAATTTTATTGGTACCTTTCTTGGTTAGATGTGAACAATCTTTCCAAATTCACAGCACAGCTAGACCTAAAGCTGTTTTCATAATAGTGAAGTGATATAACGGTGGTCACTCTAAATACGCTTGCTAGGTAGTAGCTACAGCAAAGTTGGAAATGAATGATGTTTTTCTTTGATGGTTTCTCATTCCTTTTCGCTAGTCTATTTTAGTGCGCTGGATTCCTAAGTCCAGTGCCTCAGCAACCTTCTTTGGTTTTGACCAGGGCCTGGCTAGTTTACCAGCAGTTTATGTATGCAGTAGCCTTTGATTATACTTTTTAATCTCTCAGGCTTCCTTGGATGAATGGCAAAACAATTCATGCTAAGACGTTAATGGTTAGATACTTTACCACTGATCCTGGGAAGAAAGATACAGTAGTAGCTATGAGTGAGGGCCCTAGAATCAAACTGCCTTAGAATCAAATCTTGACTTTATCAATTATTCACTTTGTGGCTTTGGGAAAACTATTTAACCTTTCTGTGCCTCACTTTTCTCATTTGTAAAATGGGGATAATAATCTCTACTTTATAGAGTTAATATGAGGATTAAAGAGATAATAATCATGATAATACCAGTTAACCCTTTACTGAGCACTTACTATGTGACAGACACTGTTCTAAGTCTTTACATTTGTTAATTCATCTATATTTGAATAAAGAACGTGAGAGAATGATGGTTTGACCCAGAAAAATGGACCCTAATGGGGAATTTCAGGCATACTGGCACACTAATTAGAGCTATGTTTTGGGGGAAGGTGGGTATTCAAGTGACATTCATTTGACATAAAAGCAAATAATAAAAGACCAAATGGGTAATTCTGCTGGCTCTCATATGCAAAAGCAATTATATAGATTTTTACAGAAAGCATATATTTCTATTGGATTTTCACATTACTGTTTACATCTTATGGTCGTTTACCCATTGATAACCCTGTCTCCAATAAACAACTCCAATGGGACAAACCATGGTAGTGAAGATATAAATATGACCAACGACTTACTATATTACAAAGAGGCCTACTGAGCCAAGAAATCCCAGTTGTGGTTTAGTTCAGAGCTGTTTCATCAAATAAGCACAAAAATATTAGAGATGTTGAATAATAACTATGATGTAATAAGTGTCTATTATGTGCTAGGCATTGTGCCAGGCACAACACACTTTATTTTTAACCCTCATGATAACCCTGCCAGGGGAAATCTACTTGGCCTCATTTTACAGATAAGGAAACTGGTTCAGCTAGATCGAGTGACTTGTCTAGGGTCACACAGCAAGTAAGTAGCCGAGCTATGATTTAAGCTCGGGTAGGTATGATCCAAAGTCCATAACTTCCACTAAACCTTGAAACGTCTCTCATTTTTTAAATAAGTGGGCATTCTGGAACATGAAAAACATAAACTGTATTACCTATTATATTATATCTAACAAACTTGTTATTTAATCATCTCATTTAATTTTCATAAAAACCCTATGGGGTAGGTACTAATATTTACCCCTATTTAACATTTGAAGAAACTGAGGCACTGAGAGGCTATGGAAGTAACTTGTTCCAGGTCACCCAGTGTGTGGAGTTCTGGATTCTGAAGTAGAACCTATGCTCTTAACACCTATGAGCTGCTCTAATAGAAATATGATGTGAGCCACACATGTAATTTTAAATTGTCTAGCAGCCGCATTAAAAAGAGACACAGGTAAAACATTTTAATATATTTTACTTAACCCAAAGTATACAATATATCACTTCAACGTATAATTGATGTAAAACAATTGAGATATTTTACTTTTTTGTGTGTAGTCTTCAAAAGCCAATGTGTATTTTACGCTTTCAGTACATCTCAATTAGGATTAACCACTCTCCCAGTGCTAGGTGGCCACACGTGGTTATTAGCTATTGTACTGGACAGGGTAGCTCTAGATCTTGATCTGGAGGCTAAAGATTGAAGAGAAGAAAGATGAAGAGGAGCTCTGATTTTCACTGACCTGCAGATGTGTCCTCAAAAAGGTTTTCCTTTTGGTATACTCAAAGTTGTTTCTCATCAAAAGGTACAGAAGTGCAGATGCTTCATTCCTGGTTGAACTAATCTTCGAGGTACAGCACTTTAAAACCTCATAGCAAAATGCAGCACACATGTTTACTCTTCCTTTGAAAAAGGCTGAGGGAAACTAAAGAACAGGGAAAATAAATAAGTATCTGAAAACTCAGTTATAAAACTAATTAAATATCAAGTGCCCACTATATCCTTACCTAAAACTATGTTGGGTGATTTGAGGATACAAAATCAACATAAGGCTAGGTAGGGCTCTGCTCTCAAGAGAGCTAGTTAACATAATGACTAGCATGTGTAATGACAGAACAATTCAAGTCAGTATATGAGTTACTACAAAAATGTAAATCATTATATTTTATCTCAGCACCTTGTTTGTTTCCTTCCTAGAACTTACTATAACTACTAATTATTTTATTTACTTATTTTCTATCCCCCTCCTCCCAAGACTGAAAGCTTTATGAAGGCACAGAGTATGCTTCTTTGGTATCTCTAGTACCTAATACAGCATTTGACACACAAAAGGTGCTCAATAAATATAGTATGAGCGAATGGAGGATGTCTACACATCTAGCTCTCCAATCCAGATCTCTCTCAGGACAAAGATCTATATATCCACATGTCCCACAGGCATCTTAAATTCAACAGGTTTACAAAACAGAACGCATGAGCTATTACCCCAAATGTAGTCATTCCCCGATATTTCACATCAACCACCACCCCCCTCAAGGCTATCAGTGAATTGATGGCCAAATCCTATAAATTTTATTTCTTCAATATGTCTTATAACTGGCTTTGACTCTCTATGTCCACCGTCACTGCCTTACGTTTGGCCCTCATATCTTATCTAGCCTATTGCAACAAGTCTTTTGACTGACTTTGGTACTGCCACCAACAGCTCTTCCACACTACTTTTAAAGAGATTTTCCCTGCCTGCATCAATTCTCTCTTAACACAAAGTTAATTGTGTTACTTCCCATGGCAACCTCATGCTTACAAGATGAAGTCCAACTCTTTTTTTTTTTTTTTAAAGATGATCAGTAAGGGGATCTTCACCCTTGGCTTGGTGTTGTCAGCACCACGCTCTCCCAAGTGAGCCAACCGGCCATCCCTATATAGGATCCAAACCCATGGCCTGGGTGTTATCAGCGCTGCACTCACCAAGTGAGCCACAGGCCGGCCCTGAAGTCCAACTCTTAAGATGAGTACACAACAATCTCTTACCCAATTACATCTTTAGTCTCATCTCTTGCTGAATCCATACGAAATCCCAGCTCCATTACTGCTGACAAACTTTTGCTAAATGAAAGCATTTCTCCTCTTTCTTCTGCCCACCCGCAGTTCTCTGTAAAGGCTTCTTTTATCCCAATGATATTCGTTTATATGTGTGTGTGTGTTTCCCTCTACTGGACAAAAAGCCCTCAAGGACTATATTCACTAAGTAGCTACACAGTAACTGTTTGTTAAATTAATTATTTCTGAATCTCTATTAGTTTCTTATAACATGCTTGTGTTGAATTCAGTTTTCCATAGATTTCTTTATTCATAAATTGTATTAAAGAATGGCAATAAAAACAAAAATCTTCAAATTCACCTAATTTTATATCAATTAAATGCAGTAAGCTTTCATACATGTCATAATGATGACAAAAACAGTTTTCCATGCTTAGCTATCCTATTACAGAGATAAATTAATTGAATTTCTCTGTTGTGTTAGAGTTATACACACCAGAGTGGAGGCCCTGGACTGTGCCTTTCCACCTTATATCTATTTTGGTTGTTTTGGTCAGGTCCCCATGCCTCAGGTCTGGTTGGGTGTGGTGCAGCGCATTCTTTGTAAACAAATTGCGTGTGTGGGTGGAGTTGGTGTGCATGAGTGCCCATGTATCTTTTTAGTTTTGTTGCTATTATTGTGTGTTAGAGAGTGTGTGGAGCAGTAGCCGTGAACTACTGGCCGGCAGAGCGCGTATCTAAATAGAGAGCATGTTTACTTTGCTGGCAGCTGCTCAGTTTTTCTTTGGACTTTGCTGGTAGCAGTTGAGTTTCTGAGTTTCTCTTTGGACTGCCTAGCTCTCAGACATGTGTGTGCAGAAATAAAGACTACTCTTTCTTCAACCAAGGCTCCAAAGACCTTTCTTCTGGTAACCTAGCTCATAGACCTGCATTTGAAGGGTTTGTGACCCAGTCTGGACTACGGGCTTGAGGGGTCTGTGAGCTCCAGGACCCAGCTCTAGCTTGACATTGGTTTATTACACTTATTCTTATGTTTAAAAGCTATCAAAAACAGATGAAATAAATCTTTGCTGTCTGTTTCAGCCATATTTCTTCGTAAAAGCCAAGGTTGAGGTTACTGTTTAGATGAGGTAAGTGGCCTGCAAATTTAGGGCTCTCAGACACAATTAACATTGAAAGGAAGGATTTACTCATTTGAACATGTGAGTACCTACCATTTGCAAGATATTATCCAAGACCTTCGGGTTATAAAAGTTGGTCCCTGCTTTCAAAGTGATTGTACATGGGTGCACTAATGGTTTATGTACCTCCAGCATGATAACACTTTAAAAAAGAACCAAACAGAAGAAAAACTAGCAAGGTTGGTAATTTGAAAATGATACTCTTCAAAGGAGCCTAATGAAAAGGGAAGGTACAACAGGGTAAAATAAAAACTAGGTTCTGATTTTAGGAGATTATTGGTCAGGCCCTGTGTAAATATTTTTGTTCTGTATTTATATTTACAAAGGCAGTACTTAACGGTTTCATTAGCTGACGTTTGTATATGTCATCACAATGATCCTTTCCCCTCTTTTTACCACAGAGAGCCCACTAACAGCTCTACAGTTTCTGTCCTTACCTTACTGATGAAAGCTCTCAGTGAGGCAAACACGTGTTTCAGTGATACTTCAGATTGTCCATTTTTAAGGAAAGCAAGATGAATATCAAATACTTTTTTCATTAATGGGTTGTGGCCGTCATTGTTTAAAAGTTGGCTCTATAAAACATACAAAAATATATGGTTTGCAGTAGTACTTAGTTTATGCCCCAATGAGAATGAGAGAACTTACTTTACCAATACCTATTTATAAAACCATTGTTTGGAAGTTTCAGATAAAAAGACCCTTAAATATAATTTTAAAATATTTGTGCTATCTTTCAACTTAGAAATCTCAAAATACTACATAAACTACATTAGAATACTTAATTCCAGCATTTTAAACAGGTGAAAAAATTATTTTTCCAATGCAACACAGCAAAATACAAAATAAGTATGGGAAAAATATTTGCTATTAATCTTCGCCATATTGCTTCTCAATTAAGAAAACAGGACATTACAAATTAATACAAGATCCCTGTTCTGGCCAGCTGTGGGGGAGTACAAGGCAACTAGTCTTTGTATTTCTCCAAGGGAGACTATATAATGCAGGAATTAAGGAAAATATCAATTCTATTTGAGAAGTCTATTAGCTAATTTACTTTTAAAAGTATTTTAGCATAAGATATGTTTAGCCACTGGTGACAAATTAAACCCTCTGAGTAAAGATAACAACAGGTATCACAATTGAACAGACTACGTAAATTGTTTAAATGCCCCTTGCAAAGAAACACAAACAATAAATTGTACAGAAATATCTATTAGTTTGTGAACCTTGTCTTAAAAACAGCATTGGTTAGTCTCTCTAGCCCTACACTCCTATCCCTCAAGAAAATAAGCAGCAGGTTACAATTTGGCCAAAAACAACAACAAAATTCAAAAAACAACCAAAACATTAGGCAAAGCTGTGACAGATCTAATGGTAACTGATAGCCAGAATCCCTGAAGAGTGATTGGTTTTTTGTTGTTGTTGTTGTTTTGTTTTTTGTTTTTTAGTTTTATTTTGTCAATATACAATGTGATTGATTATTGTGGCCCATTACCAGAACCTCCCTCCCCCGTCTCTCCCCCCTCCCTCCCAACAATGTCCTTTCTGTGTGCTTGTCGTATCAACTTCAAGAAATTGTACAATGTCCTTTCTGTGTGCTTGTCGTATCAACTTCAAGGAATTGTACAATGTCCTTTCTGTGTGCTTGTCGTATCAACTTCAAGGAATTATAATTGTTGTGTCTTCTTCCCCCCCCCCCCCGGTTGTTTGTGTATTTATTTATTTATTTCTATTCTGCAATAGTGAACATGCAGAAAGAGAAATCAAGAAAGCCTGCCCATTTACAATAGCCACCAAAAAAATAAAATACCTAGGAATTGAGTTAACCAAGGATGTGAAAAATCTCTATGACGAGAACTACAAACCACTGCTGAGAGAAATTAAAGAGGGCACAAGAAGATGGAAAGATATTCCATGCTCTTGGATTGGAAGAATCAACATTGTGAAAATGTCCATACTACCCAAAGTGATGTACAAATTCAATGCAATCCCCATCAGAATTCCAATGACATTTTTCTCAGAAATGGAAAAAATTATCCAAACATTTATTTGGAGTGATTTTTTTTACCGGCTCTTTCCTTAGTCTACTTCCAAGCATGGTATGGTGGTTAGAATCATGGACTCAAGTGTAACTGGCCTAGGTCTGAATCCAGATTCTGCCACTGACTAGCTATGTGACATTAACCTCCCTGTGAGCCTCAGTTTCCTTACTTTAAAATGGGAATAACAACAGTATCTACATCATAAGGCTATTGTGAGGATTAAAAGTGAATTCATATTTGTATTTTTGAATTTCCTGAAATATAATTTACATGTCATAGAATTCACTGGTTTTAAGTGTACAGTTCAATTACTTTTAGTAAATTTGGCAACAGAGTTGGGCAACCATCACAATCCAGTTTTAGAATATTTCCATTACCTCAAAAAAACCACTCGTGCCCATTTGCATTCACTCCCCTTTCCCACTCTCAGCCTCACAAGAAAAAAGTAAGTTAATATTTGTACAGCACTTAGGATAATGCTTGACATCTACCAAGAGCTATATAAACGTTTGTTAAATAAATATCAGACTAGGAGGAAAGAATATAATGCAAGTCATGAGACCAAGTGCCCTTCTTATCTATTGGCACAATAAAAAGTGGACTTGTTGCATTTTAATCGGAGCAAACATAATACTTCATAAAGAGATTCTGCAGCATATTTCTTATTAGTATCAAATTTTCCTTTATAAGCCTCTTTGAAAAGCACAGGCCAGGTTTCCAGTCAGTCTGGAGGGCTGAAGCAAGGAACTGAATTACTAAGAGAAGGGTGGGGATAAGAAAAAAAAATTATTTAACTCAAGCGAAAGCAAGCAAGATTTTTCACCTTTGAATTCTCCCATTAATGCCACCTTACATTACAATCATATTGTTTTTACCTTTCAAAGCACTCTCACATCCATTATTCCATTTTACCCCTTCAACAACCCTGCAAGATAACTGCTTTTACCTTCTTTTTAAAATCATAGCAATGATGATTTGCGTTGAGAGGCAAACAGCTGAGAATAAACACTAAGGACCTGACTGGGGAAGCCAGCCAGCTTGTCAGTCATCCACCCTGACAGGACCCCTCATCACAGCAGGTATTTGGGCAAGCTGAGCCAATCACCCTTTGGGCTAAAAATTACTGGACGTTTAATTAAAAGTGTGAAAGAAAACCTGCTTTTAATCATGAAAATAAAACAATAGAATTTAAGAGGTAAAAGGGAGCTTAAGGGCAAATTAGTCCAATCCCCTCACTTTATGAATGACTCAAGTGAGTCTCAGTGTCTTCCCAAGGTCACACAGTAGCCAAATTAGGTCTGCCATCCATGTTTCCTGACTGCTTACGCCAGCCTTTTTCACTACACTATCCTGCCTCTGACTAGTGAATTTTTGTATGTTTTCTTTGCAAAGATACCAACTGGAATTTTAACTCTTCATTACCTTGAAGCACTGGGTGAAAAATGATATGGTATCTAATACTGTTAGGGAAACTTCAGTAGCAGTGTTGCCTTCAAGAAGTGCCTGGTGGAAAATGTCTGCTTCAGTTGTTGCAGAACCTAGGATAAAAAAAAGTAAATTAAACTTTGCGCAATACAGATTCACATAATGGTGTTAAAATGACTTCCTCCCCAAAGACTCAGAGAGACAAGCAAGAAGAAAGAAGGCTCTCAATACCTGCAGACCTAATGAGTTTCACTCTATTTATTCCTTAATCAAATATGGTCTGGGTTAATCAATTTCATTAATTTCCACTTCAGCTCTGTATCAATAGCTCTGCAACACATAATTAGGTGCCCACTTCTTTGGAGACAAGATTTCAGTGATGAACTATGGTGATGTAACTAGGAAACAATGTGGGAGGAATTTTAGGCTACACCACTCATTATATGTGCAAAGATGAGAAACCCACAGAAATTCAGCTACATGTATACAGTGGTGCCCTATGGTCAGACGTTTTCAATTAAGCCAATAATATAAGACGATTCTAAATCAGAAGGAAAACAAGGTGTCTGGGCCAACTGAAGGAAGTAGGTTCATTATACTTTTACAAGAAGCTGAAGGCTTTAAAACTTGCATTTTTTAAAGGTCCTGAGTCTATTAGGTCAGGATGGATCTGCTCAAGACATTAGTTTTTATTATTAGACCTTAACACAAAGCCAGTTTTGCTGGTTTCCTTTTCTACAACCTCCAGAGGATATGGAAACTGAAGTTTTCTTACTCTTAGAGTTTTTATTAATATTTGCTTTTCAGAGGATAGCTTCCATTTATATAACTCTCCGGCTTCCCCAACTGGGCAAGATTTCTCTGCTTGTCCTATTTGCCTTGTCAATACTTCAACCTCTCTGAAATACACCTTTGCAAAAATAGTATTTAGAGTTCACTGTGTTCAGCAGTCAACTCAGCATGTGTAATTCCCTAATCATTAAATGAACAATAGTAACTCTAAACAAATATCATATAGACTATTATATTAAAATGTCAGTACCCATATTACAGTTTAACAGTAGGAATGAAGGATATCTAATATAAAAATGATATCCAATATAAATATATCATATTTAATCATATCATTTATTATCATATTTATACTGGATATTCAACTGGATATCCAATATAAAATATGAGAACAGCAATTCCATGGGGATAAAAAATTAATTTCTTTAATACTGATTTAGGGAAAAATATTGGAAAATGGTCAGGGCCCCTCAGATGTTCAGGATCTTGCTGACATTTGACGTAAATATGCACGTGCGCCCAGGTGTTCCTTGGCTACTGTCTAATGTAATTGCGTATGTGCACCCAGGTGTCCTGGGCTATGGACTTAAGTATAAAGGATGAGTGACTCTGATCCACAGGGCCTGCCACCCCCACAGGGAGGCTGCTACTGCTGCTGGAGGCTGTTGCTGCCGGTGCCCCTGGGATGCCCCAAGAGGCCACCGCTGCTGCTGCTACTGCTGCTGCCGAGGACTGAGCTCGTGTCACCTGCCAGTGGTTCCCGGGATCTTTCCCAATTGCCTAGCTTGGACATGTGTGTGAGGGGTCTATGACCCAGCCTGGCATGTGAGGGGTCTGGTGACCCAGTCTGTACAATGGGTTTGAAGGGTCTGGGCCCTATCCCTGACAATACAAATGGAAACTTAGTGTAACTAAAATAATGAAAAGTTTTGGTTTTAGTTATGAATAGCTTTAACAATATAATTCCCTAGCAATACAATTGGCATAGCTATTGCTATAGCCTGACAACTAAGAAAAGAACACCATTACTTAACATTGTTAAAATCCATGCATATTTTATAGTCATGTATGATGAAATGACTGTATATAAAGATAGCAAAGATATACAAATATATCTATGTATGAGAAATAAAGTCCAACCACACTGGTGATTTAAACCAGAACTTCTTTAAGGTTAAATAGCATTACGTGGCTGTTTCAAATGGATACCCCATACACATTTTCACTTACTGTGATTAAGTGTGAATGAACTTTCTAGGCTACTAAGATGCTGAAGCCGGACCTGCATTACTCCAGATCTGTTTCGAAGAGCTGGCATGGTTTGTGATTTTCGGTCTACTCCAAGGTGTTTTGACAGCCAGGCATCATGCACCCTAAAATAAAATTTGAAGTTAGGAACTGGAGTGCTCTAATAATATATCTCAATGTTAGATACTTTTTAGCTGAAAAATAATTTGGTTTCCACATAAACACAGTACTATGCTCAATATTCTATCAACCATTGCTTGGATTAAATGAGGTATTACTGGAAATTGTATAAAGTTTTAAAGTATCTTTAAAGTAGCTTATATTATAGAAATATAATTAAGGAATTTTTAAAGAGCTTGCTACTTCTCTCCTCCTCCTCAAAAAACATTGGAGTTAAGTGGCTAACACTCCAAAAAGATTCAGTCTTTTTGCAGGAGGTGAGAAAGGTCAAGAGTGAGAGAAGACCGTTAGAGGGAGACTCAGGGTTGAAACGAAGGGAGAAGACTCCAGAGACAGATGTTAGACTGAGTGCCACCCTAGTCTCTTTCTGGACTTGAGGCATATTGGAATCAGAAATGTTTACTCTCTATAGAATGGTGGTTACCAAAGGCTGGAAAGGGGAAGGAAAAAGGGGGGAAGTGAGAGGTTGGTTAACGGATACGAAAGTACAGCTAGATAGGAGAAATAATACCTAGCGTTCTTTTCTTTTAAGATAATTTATTATACATATATGTGGGGTACAAAGTTGACTTTCAACAGTTGTGTACAATGTGTGATGGTCAGGTCAGGATAGTTAGTTTATTCATCATTACAATACACAATCATTCTTTGTGTCTGTTAACTAATTTTATAGCACTGTAGAGTGACTATAATTAGCAAAATATTGTATAGTTTCAATTAGCTATAAGAGAGGATTTTTGAATGCTTCCAACACAAAGAAATGATAAATATTTGATGTAACGGAAAAACAAATCAGTGGTTACCAGAGTTTTAGGGGATGAGGGAAGGAGGGAGAGGTGAATAGGTGGAGCACAGGATTCTTAGGGCAGCAAACTATTCTGTATGATACTATCATGATGAATACATGGCATTATGCATTTGCCAAAACCCATAGAACTGTACAATATAAAAAGGGAACCCTAATGTAAAATTAAGGTAATAATATATCAGTATTGATTCATAATTGTAACAAAAGTACTACACTAATATGTCAATAAATAGGAGAAACGTTGGTTAGAGCACAGCCTTATAACACTACGGTCACAGGTTCGGATTCCCACACCAGCCAGCCACCAAAAAAACCATGAAAAACCCAAAACACCAAATAATAGGAGAAACTATGTATGTGGGTGGGTGGAGGGTATGGGAACTATCAGTACTTTCTGCTCAATTTCTCTGTAGAACTAAAACTGCTATAGAAATGAAGAAAAATAAGAAAATAAAAATAAAAAATTTTTACTCTCTAAACATGTCTACTGCTAAGATTTGTGAATTTTTCTTTATTTTCCTTCAATGTTATGGTCCCAGTTTTAAAAATTAGAACTGGGTCATATGTGAACTAAGGAAGAAAAAGTTTGTCTATCCTCTAATAAACATAGTGGCATAGCTGGCAGAGTCCTAGAGGCTAAGGCTCATGGTAACATGAGCAGGCCAGCTCCACATCATGGGGAAAGATGCTAAAAATTGGAATCCTCATCTACCTATTATATATTATGAACTACCAATTATTAGAATGTTCCAGAGATGTGTCAATAAGCCCCATCCAAACAGCCTCTTTAATTTTTGGATGCCATGGAAATTAACTTTAAAGAAACTCGAATATATGTTTTATTATTAAATTTACCCCTAAAATATATATTATTGAAATAAGCAAGTAACCTTCTATGTCAGGGTCCCTTAAACATTTCCTTAAGTATTTATTTCACTAGGACTTAAGTGGCAAAAAGAATAAATAGATTATAATGTATATTATACATGTCCCAATCATATAATATATATGTCCCAATCGCTGTTGGGGATTTCTATTTACTTTAGCAACTAAGGTGAGTATTGATAGACTGTAGACAAAAGGACAGATCTCACAGTTGTCCTCACTTTTTGATTTCCAGCCCCTTCTCAAGTCCTTCCGAAAGATAAGCATCTGTTCTAAATTTAGAGAGATCTCACAAGATAGAAACTCTGCATATCTCTCTACCCCTTGGAAAACCTAAAAATATATCAGTTCACATTAGTTTAAACTTTGAGTTGGGACATGTTACATAAATCGTGGGTATCTCAATGTTAACTCAAAATAATTTGGGTTTTACATGGCATGATTTAAGATTGCCCTCTGTTGGAAGAGAAGGAAAAAAATGGAAATTGCAGTGCTAAAGGAATTACCTTGCTATGTTTCTTTTCCCCATATATCTAAAGTGAAACAAACATACTCTAGAAAGAAAAACAACAGCATGTTAGTAAATATATTTCCATCCTCTGCAATTTAACAATATTTGAAAAGTCATGAGTTAAAAAGAACGGCCTATTTAAATCATATTATAATAATATGCATTTTGATGTACAGAAATAAATACACAGGTAACTACTTATGGGCTTGCCACATTATATCTTTCTACATTTACTTGCTACAGTTACATCAACACCAAAACCCCCTGTCTTTATATACAATTCTAATGACAGGTTAAAGAAACATATCAATGCAAATCATATGTGCTCTGTAACATATCATAGCCAAGGTCTCTAGCATAGTCATTAATACCTAAAAGAGGTTCTTAACCTATAAAAACTGGGGCAATTGCTACATTTTTATAATGGCACTAAAATACTTTCTATTATTGAAAATCTCAAAGACATAAGAAAGTAGGGAGGACAGTGTACTAAACTCCCATGTACCCATCACCCTCCAGCTTCAACAATGATCAGCTCATGGCCATTCTTGTTTAACCTTTGCCCCGAACAGGTCCCTTGATCTCCCTCCATCCTCCCTAACCACTGTCTTTTTTGAAGCTATTCCCAACATCATATATTTTCATTAGTAAATATTTCAGTATAACTTGTAGTCTTTTTACAATCTTAACTGCTATTTAATCTGCTGACATTTTCTGCAAAATTTTGAAAGGCTTTAATCAAATGGTTATGCATTGATTATCTTCTTTGCATTTTGCACATGCACATATAAATCATATATGTGTACTATTATGTAAAAATTTGTTGCATTTCATTCTATGTCTAATTTTTCTTTTAGGTTTCAGTAATGATGTAAAAATAGCTCAGCATACAAGACAGGACAATTTCGCATCTCCAGACCTGGTTTTTCTCCCAAATGTCTTGGGATATATACATATATACACACATATATATGTATATATATATAGATCTGTGTGTGTATATATATGCATTTCTGAAGTGGTAGAATTACTCAGCTCTACATAAGAGTACAAATTCTAAATTCAAATCATTTCAGCTGCTCTATTAATCCAGCATCTGCTCCAAATGAATGATGTAGGACAGCTGATGGCACTTCTAGTTTTCCAGGTCACGGAAAGACTCCTCCTGGCTGTAAAGATGGTCTATTATTAGCTGGAGTTTTCTGTCATATCACAAGTATTTCATCTCCATGTCTTCCTTCTATCTATGGGTGAAGAACCTGTTTGCCAGCTCCTATATTATCATTTAACATTTTCTACTTTATTACCAAATAAGTTGTTGAAAACAGAAAAAAGGTAACGGTTAAGCTCCCCTCAAATAAGAGGAAAGTTTATGAAAATAAATAAATATAACTCACTCTAGAAGTACAAGAATGTTTATAAGCTCCTGAGGAGATACCTTATTCCAGTAAGTTAAGAGAGTATCTGAAAATGAAACAAAGTGTTAGATCTTGAAATACAGCAATTAGCACAGCAAACCCTCAAGTACCAAAAACCTAGCTTCAACAACCATCAACTCACCGCCAATCTTGTTTCCTCCTCTCCTCTCCCACTGCCCAATACTACACTGTATTCTTTTGAATTAATTCGAAATATATAATTTAATCTGTAATTATTTCAGCTTCAACAATTCTTTTTATTTATACTCTGTAATTTTTTTGTTTGTTTGTTTTGGATGGCTTATCCCAATCTTCATATCATTCCTGAAGACAGAGGAAGGGAAGTTGCTGTGTTTTTACTTTAGAACTGGATTTGAGTTTTTAATGAACTCCCTAAAATGTTATACAAGATGATGTGTTTATGTGCATTTTTCTGAGAAGAGGGTCAAATGGCCTTTACCTGCTACTCAAAGGGCTCTGTGAACCAAAAACTTTAAGAGACAGGTATTGTTTCTTTTTTTTTTTTTCTCTTTGCCTTTGGATTATGAACTCTGATGTCCTAACTATCATTTCAGACACAAAAGTCCCTTAAATCTATCATGTACACTTCTCTTTTTATCTTTTTCTTTCTTTACTTTCCCCAACACATCCACAGTGAGATTTCTTTAAAAAAAAAAAAAAAAGGGCCGGCCCCGTGGCTCACTCGGGAGAGTGCGGGTGCTGGTAGCGCCGAGTCTGTGGGTTCGGATCCCATATGGGGATGGCCGGTGCGCTCGGGTGCGGACGACACCGTGCCGAGGACACCTTGCCGAGGGTTGCGATCCCCATACCAGTCAAAAAAAAAAAAAAAAAAAAGATAAATAAACAGAAAGCAGAGTCTCTTCTCTCCCCTCCCATCCATCAACATCATTATCTGTTCACTTGTCTTAACAAGTTCAAGGAATTGTGATTGTTGTGTCTTCTTCCCTGCCCCTCTGCACTTTTTTTTGTATTTATTTATTTATTTTTAGCTCCCACAAATAAGTGAGAACATGTGATATTTCTCTTTCTGTGCCTGACTTGTTTCACTTAATATAATTTTTTCTAGGTCCATCCATGTTACTGCCAATGGCAGTATTTCTTTCTTTTCTATAGCAGAGTAGAATTCCATTGTGTAGATATACCTCATTTTCCGATATAGCTTTAAAACGTGGAAAATCAGCTATAAATGGACAATTCTACCATTACAAGCAGAGATTTTTATCCACCATATTCAGTAATTGATAGACCAAGCTGACCAATGGGTAAGAGGTTTATGGATGTTTGTTTTATAACATTTTCCTTTATTGCAAGCAGAAATTTAAGAGGATATTTACAAAAAATCTCTATGAAATATTGGCATATGCAGCTCACTGCATTAAAAAGCAAGTTCCTGGGCTGGCCCCATGGCTCACTCGGGAGAGTGCGGCACTATTAGCGCCGATGCCGCAGGTTCGGATCCTATATAGAGATGGCCGGTGCGCTCAATTGGCTGAGCGTGGTGCGGACAACATGGAGCCAAGGGTTGCGATCCCCTTACTGGTTGGAAATAAAAGAGAAAGAAAAGAAGAATACAATTTTGCTGCCACTTAACCTTCCATTCCTATTTTATCCTCCTGTGATATAGTTAATACTGTTAAAAGGCCCCCGTCTAAATGTAAAAATCTTGTAGGTGTCACAAAAGCAGGCACACGATTGGATTTACAACCAATCTAGAGCCTCCCGAAGATAGGGATGGAAGACGAGACAATGCTGGCTTTATGGTGGGGAGAGCAGGAGTTCCGACTTAGCTATTTCTAATTGTTTTACAAGACCATGGATACTAATGTTTCAATGATTACAAAATATTGATCACCAAAAATAAACATGTTAAAATAATGTCAAATTTAACTTTGTTTTACAAATTAAGCTAGTGGCGACTTCCGGTCTCCCCCTCGGCTTTTATGAGCTTTTCTGTTCCAGGAAGCCAGGTCTCCCCTGGAAGTTTCTGGCCTCCGGTCAAAGGGCACGTTGCTGCGTCAACTGTCAAAGGGCACGTTGCCGCGTCAACTGTCAAAGGGCACGTTGCCGCGTCAACTGACAAAGGGCACGTTGCCGCGTCAACTGACAAACGGCACTGGCCTCCCTCTCCTAAGAACAGGCTTTTTCCACCAAAAATCTAGTACTTCCTTCCCATTAAAAATCTAGGGCCTTCTGCCCATCCCCGAGCACCCCCTCCTGTGCCCTAAGGCGGCTTCAAAGTCTGTGAAAGGGGCAGAAAGGATCATCTCCACAGCGACCCAATTCCAGTCAGCAGCTCCTCCGCCATTTTGCCAGCGGCACTGTCGAGCCATTGTGCTGCCCCAACCGCTTCCAAGTCAGTGAGACACGATCCAGGCAAGAAACATGAGTGGACACCACAGAAAAAGGGGTAAGAAATCTACAAAGAGAGATGAAATGCCGTTACGTGGATGGGATATGTTGTCTGATGATTTTGAAAAGACATGGCTAAAACTAAAGGAGATCCATGATAAAGAGCTGCAGCGTTTAGAGGCAGAATTAACGGGGGTGAGGAAAGAGCAATTGGCACATGGGAGGTCGACAAGTAGGAAAGCCAAAATTAAAGCATTGGCTGAACAGCAGAGAGCCACTGACACCATTCATAACTGGGGAGGTCAGTTACAGGCCAAAACATGTAACAACTGTTACGTAAATGAAATACGAAAGAATAGCCTACAGAAAGAATTTTATGATATACAACAAAAAAATCTTATGTTTATTGCTGAAGTCATTGCAGAAAGGAATCAATTAAGAGAAGAAAATAAAAAGCTTTCTGCACAAATAAAATTGAGTCAGCAACAGTCTCGTGCTTCTTTTTCTGATAGTAACGATGACTTCCTTCCTTGTGGTCAAGGTGCTACGCCGGTTTTTTCAGTTAGGGAGTCTACACAAGGAACTCAGGTGCATGTGCCTATCAAATCAAAACAGCAACCACGTACTGAACAGATAGGAGCTAGAGGTAAAAAGGAACTGGAACTAAGTTTGGAATTTTCAGTTCCAACTTACAGTCCAGAGCTCTTTGAAATGCCAGAGACCTCTTTTGAGAAAACTTCCTGTAATGACAGTAAGCCTAACACAGAAAGTAGTGCCAACCAGAAGTCACTTGCAGATTTTCCTTTAAGATCTACACTTGATCCTCAAAAGGGGTATGAATTTCAAAGTGCCTCACACACTTCTGTAGACAAGGTTGGCCAACAAAAAAGGAAACATGAAACAATGATCTCCACACAAAAATGTGGAACTCAGACGAACTACTCTTGGAGCCTTCTCCCTGTTTCCCCAGAAGAAAACTCACGAACTTGGTTAGTATCTAAAACTCCAGAGGAAAATATGCCTGATCATAATGTAGACTTAATTTCCCTTTTTACACAAAAAAAGGAAAAGTCCCCTTTGAGAGTATTTCCTGTTGAGTATACTTTGAACTCTAATGGAAAAAGAAAACCAATATTAGATATTCTTGATTACAGCACTGAGTTTGCAGTGACAGATAGTACACAGACACTTCCCAAGGAACGATCTATTTTGAAGATTGAATCTATCAATAAATCTACATATACAGGGTATGATGCTGAAAAGCCTGAAGGTGATACTGAGAACGTCTTTTTGGGGTGTGCGATAAAGAGAAAAACCAGGATACAGTCAAGAAAAAAGAATTAGCTTCCCTTCATCATCTCTCATATAAGAAAAAAAAAATACTATTCTTTTTCATGAGGACAGTCTTCCTGTCAATTTGGACTGTGTAAATGATAACTCCTGACTATAATTCCTTTTCTTAGCATATAATAAACAAAGCAATAAGGCCTGAAAAATGTTTGGCAAATGACTCTAAGACTTTGAAACAGTGAGTTGTTGTCAGTTAATTAAATACAGCAAATAAAAAGGAAATTCATTCTTCAGAATACATATGAAAGTGTCGAGGTAGACCATCTCTTTTCACTGACATTAAAGTTGCTACTGCTTATGACTGAATAAAATAGAAAACTAAGAGAAGACCTGCAGGTTGTGGACTTGTAAAAGCTCAATATTTAAATGCATATCGAGTAACCACAATAGAATATATACTGGACAAGACAAAATGACTAGAATGCATCTGTTGAGAAAGATCCAGAAGCAGACATTTTTCAGAAAAAAAAATGAATATGACTTTACAGATATACAGCATGACTTTATTAATACAAAAGATGAGGAGATGTGACACAGACTGTATACTAGTTATTGAAAAAGTTCTTAAAATCAAAAAGCAAAAGCAGAAAAAAGAAAAACCTAATTAACAAAGACTACATTTTTGGCAGAGAGTACTGCCACTGAGCAAGCAAGATCAACATTCACAAGAGGAGGACTTTCAAGTTCTCAAGAAATGAAAGTCATGGTTTTACCCATGACATGAAAAAAATCAGCCAGAGACTTGTCACTGGCTAGCACAGAATGGAGTGAGTGTGTATGTATGTGTGTGTGTGTCTGTACTGGAGTGGAGGAGAACTAGTCCGTAATGTCTCTCTTCTCCCCCTTCCTTCTGTCTCTCCCCTTTCCTTCTGTCTCTCCCCCATCTTACTTCTTCCCCATCTCACTTCTTCCCCATCTTACTTTCTTTGGGCCTTGTGGTTATTCCACCACTTTTTTTTTAGTTCTGTTTTGTTTTGTTTTGTTTTTTCCATGTATCTCTTGGGCCTCATTTTTATTATTTTTTAAAATTTTTTTTAGCATTTATTTATTTATTTATTTAGTTAGTTAGTTAGTTAGTTTGTTTGTTTGTTTATTTATTTATTTTAACATAGTGACTGTACATGTCTGTGGGGTTCAGACATGTACATTACCTGTATGTAACACATAATGCTGAAGTCAGGATAATTAGTATATTCAACATTATACAATGTTATTGTTTTATTATTTATTTATTTATTTATTTGTTTGTTTATTTATTTATTTAACATAGTGACTGTACATGTCTGTGGGGTTCAGACATGTACATTACCTGTATGTAACACATAATGCTGAAGTCAGGATAATTAGTATATTCAACATTATACAATGTTATTGTTTTGGGCCTCCTTTTAAAAAAACAAATTTATTGAGAGAATTCATGTACCATAAAATTACCCATTTAAATAGTACACAATATAATAGTTTTTAGTATATTCACAGAGTTGTGAAACTATCACCACAGTTTTAGAACATTTTCGTGGCCCTAATAAAGAAACCCCATAAATATTAGTAGTCATTTTCCATATTCCCCCACTTTTAATTTTGTGGGAAGACAAAAATACTGAATTGTAGCTGTAGTTGTTAACTGATGCATTATCTCCTGGAATGAAACATCACAATGTTGAAGATTATTTCCCTTTATTTCTTTCTTTCCCAAAGCATGGAGACACATGACATAGCTTCAATGTAACCTTTAACTTTTACTTTAAATTGTACATTCCTAGAGCTTAAAGATTCTAGTTATATTTTATTAATGTACTTTAGAATTTATTATTCATGTCTAGTTATTGATTTGTTTTTATGCTTTTCTAGCTGGTTACCTATCAAGTTATTTTATGTCTTTATATACTGTATTATTACAAAAAAGATTTAAAACAAGTAATATTTACTAAAAAAAAAAAAAAAAATAGAAAAATAGAAAACAAGTAAAAGATAATAATGATGATGTTCAGAACCCAGGTGCTTTTATGTTCTTTATTCCCACATACATTTTTTAAGCAGAAATATTAAGAAAAGGAAGAAAAGGGTGGGGATTGTGTAAATAAATGTGGTTTTGGGGAGTAAGATAACTTGATTTTACTTCCAGAGAATGTGTAGTTCATGAAAATCTTTCAGTCATAGTCCATCTTATAGTGTAAAGCAGAACTGCACCAAGGAGAAGAACAGAGCCTGGTAAAGAACCTGACACCAGATGACACCGTCCAGTGATACAGCGAAGACAACGATGGACGACAACGGCACTCCCTACCCGCAGAGAACCCTTCCTGTCTTTTTGTTTGTTTCTGATTTTCCAAATCCTGGGTCAAATAAAAGCTAATGTATTCAGTATAAATTCTGGTTATTATTATTTCCTTCCAGTTACATTGGTCATTTAATGAATTATATGCGCTGTATGAAAAAAATGTTTAGCACTTCTAAAACTACTGCCTCGTTTAGAAATTAATTTGTAAAATTATTTTTTAATTATTTCAAAGAATCAAACCTGTAGGACTGACAACCTATTTTCAGGTTCATCCTAAGGTCAGTGTTTTCAAAGATCTGTTTCTAATGTGCATGTCTTCTACATACAGATGATGGTCAAATAGTGTTGTGTGAACCTGTGAACCTGTGAAGGTGGACATCTAGAAGAGTCCATGGTTAATATGCTGGTAACTCACCTTCAGAAATCATTTTTACTATATACAGGTAGCACATCAAGAGGCTTCTGATTTCATACTGATCCAGCCGGTTATACTGGGATACACTACTTCTTGTAGAACTGTGTCGGGTCTGTAATATAAAGACAGGTCATTTATAAAACAATATCAGTACCATAATTTTCCGTAGCTTTTAACTCAATAACTATTTTTTTTAATCATTAGTCCTGTTTGGGAATATTCTAAACATAAATCTAAATTTTATATCATGCCTGGAAGTAAATGGGCTGAAACTTTATTGCTACTGTACCTAGTAGAATCACTGGAAATTACTTTGGGGTCTTCATAAAGATATAGCTGTAAATATTATGTATGTTTCATTCTCATATGCCCTGTGTTTTAGTAGGAAAATATTTAAATAATCATATCCGGCTATTTCAGGAAAAATAGCTTTTACACGGAGGAGGAATTTAACTAAAGTATATGAAAGCATAAGAAACATTTTAAAGCTCTTTAATTTGAGTCTCTAGTTTATTAAAATCCAACCTCCAAATCAGAGGTCAAAATATCTGTCTAAAAAAGTGGGCTAATAATGTTACAATCAGATAATCAGACTAAGGGGGACCCAGTAATAATTCAAAATTAGAGGTGCTACAAAGTAGTGATGTTCCTATTATTTAATGACTTTTGTTAAAATATCGTAAGTTAAGTATGACAAGATCTGACTTATTTGGGGATTTATAAGAATAGAGTAACAATAATCTAAAGAATTTACCATTGTTAAAAACCAGTACTTTAAGTTGCACTAAATTGGAGATACACATTTACTAAGGTAGGATTTACTAAGAAAAGAACTTTCACTTATAGCAAAATAGACCTGGGTTCTGATTGCTTACTAGCTATCTGACTACTAGCAAGTCATTTAACCTCCCTGACCTTTATTTGCCTTACCTATGACAGCGTCTGTCGTTAGTTAATTCTAAATGGTATGAAATAGGAACCTTTGTGAATAAATTGTTATTTACTCAAAGGCTCAAGGAAGTATAGTCCAGTGGTTCTCAAAGGGTGGTTCCCAACCAGCAGCATCCGCATCACCTGGGAACTTAGAAATACACAATAGGGCTGGCCGGTAAAGGGTTTGGATCCTTATACCAGCCAGCTGCCCACCCTCAAAAAAAAAAAAAAAAAAAGGAAAGAAAGAAATACAGTAGCAGGACTTGTTTCAGGCCTCCTCAATCTCACTCTGGGGTGAGGCTCAGCCATCTACTTTTATTAAACCCTCCAGGTGATTCCGATGTACACTAAGAGCGCCATGATACAGGAGAAAAAATGCTGGAATTAGAAAATCTGGGTTTGGATATGGCCCTGCCATAGCTGGTTCTAAGTCACAATCCCAGTTTTCATTTGTAAATTGAGAGTTGGAGTTTATTATTTTTATGGACCCTCCCAACTTTAATTTTATAAGATTCTGTGATTTTACACAGCAGCATGGCAAAACTTTATTGGTCTAAAATGAGGTCTCTGTCTCAAGGCAGACGCATCTCAGACTTTAATGTTAGACTTGAAACGTTTGATGGAAGAACTGGAGGATATATTCTGATTAAGTGATGCTGGGATGCTGAGATCATCAATTTGGGGACCTAAATTTTTTCCTCCGAAGTTAATGTCATTACTCTATTACAAAAGATTAATTAATTAATCTTAATTAATCCTGCCAGGATGTGCTTTGTATTAAACGACAAGGCATATTAGCTATTTTAAACTTACACCTTCCCTCTCTAGAACAGGTTACAGCGTTCTAGGGTTAAAGGAGATAGTCAGAGGTAGAATTCTTGAAGATGAATGCCTTATTCCTTATAAATAGTTTAAGATATCCACGTAGCAGCTGCCAGGATAGGAAGGAACTGCTAAAATATGCAAGAATTATGGGATGCATTTTACAGATTCAGGATGGACTACAAGAGGGTAGAGAGCCTCATATCTATATAAAAAGAAAGACTTTTTAGCCTAATACATCCCTAGGGTTTTCCTATATATTTTGGTTCTTACATTTTCACCAGTGTTGCCCTGATCTGAAAATGCTGTTGCTCCTTCTGGGATGAGGGAACCTCTTGAATCTTCCCTCTTAATTCCATGTCCATTTTGAAAAGACCCGTAAGCTGGGGAAAAAAGCCAAGTCCTTGTTAGCAACAGGAGGAACTGTCAAAAATATTTTTAAAAATTAGTACTGGATTAATTTAAGTAAAGATATAGGGAATAGATCTTGCTCATCTAAAATGTGAAGTTTATATATTTTGTCAAAACACTATAAGAAACCAAGGAAATATTAAGCATTTATTTTACCTCTCAAAACACTTTACTATGTATGAAACTACAAGAAGTTCCTTGGAAGTCATAAAATAAAACCACATAATTTGAGAGACTATTTTACAGATAAGGAAATTTGGGTCTACAAAAGAGAAGTGTCTTGCCAAAAACTGGTGACAGATAAGAGGACTAGAGACCAGTGATTTTCTCATTATCTTCTATTTTCTCAGTGTACCAAGCTATGTTTTAAACAAGCATGGACAAGGAAACTAGGCAAATAAATGTGGCTGCCAGCGTGAATCAGATTTTAATTAAACTACAGTAAAGATCATGCTATGTATAGTTTTTATTATGAAGTATTTCAAAAATACAGAGATGTACAGGATACATTTCTAAACCCTCATGAAATGTATAATCTTTAAAGGGCTTAATTACCGGTGTCTTTGTCAGTGCTCAGACTCCCTCTATTTGTAGGTGAAGTAAAACCACATGGAAACTCCTCCCTGGATGCCTGTAACAGAATGTGATACCTGTGTCATTTAAACAAATTTGTACATGAGGATAAGAAATCTGGATTAACAGATTAAGATTGTACCGTGATTGTAAACAAAGTTCACTGTGAAAGTCTAAATCAGGTACCAGTAGTTAGTATTTAGGTGACTCTTAAAAAGTGGCTACAGGCATACTGTTGTAACCATGACCTCTGGCCAAGTGACATAACTCTAGATGGCTGCAACTGGTGCAGTCTAAACATGGTCAGTTCTCTTCCTTGGAACCAGGGGCAATGCTAGAAGTAGGGATGTGACTAGAAGCTCTAGGTGAACTGAAAGAACAAATAAGTGTATCACTGTCAAATGTACGTGGACTGAACACAAGTATGAGCTACTGTGTTTGTGAAGAAAGACCAGCCTGATACCCAGGTAGGTGATGCTGCATCCACATTCCTCTGGTTGACATGATCGGAAGCCATAGGCAAGCAAGCCATCATGTAAGCTTAAAAGCAGCTTCCTCAGGCTTTACAAATTGGCTGGGATATTTCATAGGGGGAATTTTCAGAGGAAGCTGTAAAGGACACAGTTTAACCTGCCACCCAATAACATGATGTGGCTATTCTAAGTGTAAAGGTGATCTTGGGCCATACACAAAATGGAGTGGAGCAGGAGTTAATAGTTCCAGTGGGCAGACTATAATGTATACAATTCTAACACTATATCTTAACAGGGTCATTGCTAAACTGGAGCATATCCAGAAGAGGAGAGACCAAGAAAGGAAAGGGTTTGGAATGACAGATCACAAAGTAGAGATATTTGGATTGGAGAAAAATTTAGAAGGCACATGTGGAAGGGGTACATGTAGAAGTTGAAACAAACGTGTCCTATGTGTCTCTGGAGGGCAAAACTGGGACCAGTGGATAGAAAACCTTTTAGGACTAATTATGGGAAGGAATGCTTTAATTATGGCAATGGCAAAAGGTTGTTTTGCCAGATGGGAACCTGATCACTTTCAAAGTTCCTTCCAACATTTAAAAACTTTTTTAAAATTCAATTAATTAATTAATTAATTAATTAATTAATTAATTAATATTCATGAGATACAAAGCTAATTGTCACCAGTCTTAAAATTTTAAGGGGAGAAAAATAAAGCACATACCAATTGTGATAAGCTAAAAGGGACTCTCCAAGAAGTGCTGAAAGGAGACTTCCAAGGGAGGGGAGAAACAAAGGAATCCAGTTCAATACCTAGCACCTAACATTCTGGAAGTGAAGAATCTCTTCTTCAGTTTTCAAACTGAACAAATATATGAGGGCATATAACAATAGCAAATTTTAAGAATGAAACACTGGGTACAAGAGATTCATGGTGTTCTCTTAGACTTTGATATTAATAGTGCAGTCCTTGGACCAGAAGCAGCCAAAAGCCTGTTAGAAATGCCGACTCTTAAGCCCTGCCCCAGGCCTACTGAATTTGAATCTGTGCTTTAACAAATTCCCCAGGTGGTTCATATGCACATTCAAGTTTGACAGGCACTGCTCTAAAAAAAACAGTATACATGTAAAAATGGAGTAAAAAGTGAACTCTTAAGATTGAGACCATACAGCATATGACCCCAATTCCAAAAGCATTCAATAAAACAGGATAAAACTCAAACAGGAACGTATGGCTACTTACAGAATTAGGCATGGCTGCACAAGAATATAAGGTATCTCGACCTGCTAATCGCTGTATATTTTCCAAAAGCAGTCCAACAAATGGGAGGTATAATTGTGCTATTTTGGCTTGTTGGTTCTGAAAAATAATTATCAAAAGTTTAATAGGTATATAATATGTACGTATTGCAAATAAACAGAGTTGGCTCCATATATCAGTTTAAAGACTAAAAGCAGGCTAATATCCACAACACATTAGTGAAGTATGAGTCTATTTATGCATATAGTCTCAAAACTAATTACCACAGAACTTTCTTGGCATATGGATTTATACACAATAGAATCAAAGCATATCCCTCAAAGATAACTACATAAAGTAAACGGATTTTTTTTTTTAATAGCAGTTGACTTATAAAGCAGATAATATTATTCCTGTTCTTTAGCTCCAGTGAGGGTTGAGGTTTATGAGAACAGAGACCATGTCTGCCTTGTTCATCCCCAGTGCCTGAGCACATACAACATGGTCAATACACTTTAGCTGAATGAATGAATTAATGGAAGAAGTGAAAAACTGAATTATTGTATTCATTCATTTTTTGCTTTGATTAAAGCTGCAATTATAATAATGGCCCACTAAGTCAATTATAAGACTTGGGAGATTGATATATTTGTAAATATGTAAGCACAGATGGCCATTTGTACTGTTAATTAATGTGGAAGCTCATACAAATTTATTTATGGCTTTCTTCAGCTATACACATTCTTTACTAGATATGTACATATACTCAAATCAGAGAAAATAGTGGTTATGATGGCAAGAGATGGCCTCCATATTTCAGGACTTTGTGAGATCTGTCTGGAAACTTAGATAAGGACTCTAGAGTAAAATGGTCAACCTATGGAATACAGAAGATTAATAGCATCCCACTGTTGTTTTAGTTTGCATTTGTTCTTGAGGTTGAGCAATTTTTCACATTTTAATTGACCATCTGCACTTGTGAAATTCAGGAACTCTTCTTAATAGACTTCCTTCTAACATAGCACCCCATCAATAATAGCACCTATCACCAGAAGATTCTGATTCAGTAGGTCTGGGCTGCCCCAGATGATGCTGATGTGCATATAGGTTTGAGAACCACTACCCTAGTCCAATTTCCTGCCCAAGGCAGGAATGGTTCTTCCATGCATCCCTGACAAATGGTTAGTTTTGTAAAATTCTTCTTAAAAACCCCAGCCCTTTTGTGGGTTCTAGTAGAAAGGTCCTTTAGCTGAAATATACTCCTTGTAAGTTCTATCTCCGAGGTAAAGCTCTGCCGTTTAGAGCTGGAAAGAGTAAGTCTACTTCCATTTTTACATGGTAACCCTTTAAGTATTTGGAGACAATTACCATGAATTGTATTAACTTATTCTTAACAAGACTAACTAGCCCTCATTACTTTCCTTTATTCCATGGCTTTGGTTTCAAGATTTTTCACCATCATGATTACTCCCCCCCTTTTTTTGGGGCGGTTCTCCAATTTTTCAATGTCCCACTTGAGATTTGGGAGGCAGTATAGCTAGTGGTTAAGAGCACAAATTTTGGAATTAGACACACATAAATCCCAGCTCTCTTAATAATAGCTACCTGATTTTGATCCAGTTACTTAACCACAGTTTTCTCTTCGGTAAAAAGGGGATAATAATAATAATAATATGAATTCATGGGAGGTACTTAATACAGTGTCTGGCATATAGCAAGTCCTCAACAAATTTTAGCTGCTATTATTAATATTATGGCTTCTAGATAGGAGTCCATTTTAGTTCTGATAGTGAGTGATCTCTAAGGTAGGAGATACTACAACTCTCTCAGCTAAGCAAAAACACACACAAAAATATAATCATTGCAAAATATGTTAAAAGTTTTGCCTGCATAAAAGATAAAAACAAGCTAACAATCTATTAATAAAAGACTGGTTAAATAAAATAAAGTATATCCATATGATGGAATATTATGCAGCTATTTTTTTTTTTTTTTTGTCTTTTTCGTGACCGGCACTCAGCCAGTGAGTGCACCGGCCAGTCCTATATAGGATCCGAACCCGCGGCAGGAGTGTCGCCGCACTCCCAGCGCCGCACTCTCCTGAGTGCGCCACGGGCTCGGCCCTATGCAGCTATTTTTTAAAAATGTAGTAGATCTAAACTTCAGGATGTATTGTTAAGTGAAAAAAGAAAAATGTATGATGGTTTCTATTATATATATTATATATTTGTGTGTGTACATATATATCATACAGCCTTGTGCATGCATAAATCAGAAGTTTAAATAAACTGGTAACAGTAGTTGCCTCTGGAGACATGAATTGGGAGATGGAGGTAAGGAATGATAGCCATTTTAATTTTTGTTTTTTACCATGTATGTGGATTACTTTCTTTAAAATAGAAAAGATTTGCCCCACAGCCCAATTTGTTTTTTTTATTTTTTAATTTAATTAATTAATTTATTTTTATTTCTATTAGCCCAATTTGAAGTAGAAATTGCACTCTCTTAGGTGTCAACATCACTTGTACTGGGTACTGGAACTATACAGACCCCAGAACAAATGTTAGACACTGCACATTCTTGTTCTGAATAGGAAAGATGGCTGATGTAATTATAACAAGTTAAGAGATCTCTCCGAGCAGGTTATGAGTAATACATAACAAGGACCAATGATGTCTCCAGAATTTCATCAGAGGAGGGGCTTAGGAGAGGCAATGTGGTTGGAAGGGGTGGGGTGCCTATGGGGTCTAGTCTCAAGGCAGGCTTTCCATAGGAAGTGTTCTTTTTTCTTAATTGACTATTTGGAGCCACTCTGGGGGAAGTGATGGAAACTATGGGGACTTAAACCTCCCTCCCAGCCTTCACCTTGGCATCATCATTAATAGGGAACATCTTTTATTTTTTGAATATCTTTGACAAATGACCTCTTACCCAGGCCACCTGTGAACTCTTTGTACCAAACAGAGAAAGGACATTTTATATCTTCGTCCAATATATTAGAATTGAGGCTTTGGTTAACCAGGCCCATGAAGCAAATGAAGGTCTTCTAGAGAGAACCCTATATTCATTTAATGCCTGTCTGAAGCTTTTGAACAAAGAGGAAAGGGCTTTAGAAGTCATTGAAAGGGTTATGAAGCTTAGCATTTCAATCTTTCCCATAGTCTAAAGTGTCAATTAAAAAAATAAATAAAACCTCAAACACTCAAATAGGCATAGCATCTAACTTATTTACAGATAACACAGCTGTGTGTGTGTGTGTGTGTGTGTGCATACTGAGTCTCTTAGAATTTAAAAGGAAGTAAAAAATGTCCAAATTTGTGATGTAAAATGCTTAAATTCTACCTCTAGGTAAGACACTGGTGAAATCCCATTTTCCTTTACTTTCGTTTGAAGAGGCAATGGAGAAAAATACAACTTCCATGCTTTCATCACAATAAAATGATAAATGCATGAGGTGATCGATACATTAACTACCCTAACCCAGTTATTATAAAACATATATATATCAAAATATCATACCGCGCCCTATAAGTATGTACAATTATAATGTGTAAGTTAAAATTTTTAAAAAATCTAAAAATACAACTTCCTGTTTCAGAGAGAGGTTCATTTTGCACTTTTCCTGTGAATCATTTAAGATCACAGCTAAAGACGTTTTCTTCCACATTGCATAAGATCCTTTTCCCCACTAGTAGGCATAAGCAGCAGTTAACTAGAACCCAGTGATACCTGGCATTTTTAAAGGCTTGACCAAGCTTGGTTGAACTGGATGATTTTTAAGATATCTTTTAAATTTAGATATATATATATTATATTGGTTAACTTGTGTTAAGTCAATATCAACAATCACAAAAAAGAAAATGGCATGGGGGTATGTTATTATATGTGACAAAAACAACACAAACTGTAGTAAGCAATGCATTACATCTTAAAGCTATAAGTTTAAATCTACTATAGGGTAGAATCACATGAAGAAAACTAACAAGATTTGTAAGTTAAAAAAGTTCTTTGTAATTAAAGAAATATAAGTGGATGTCACTGTCAGGCATTTTCTGTTTATAAAGGACAAATGGGAATACTGTAGAAAAAATAAAATCTACCTCCAACTCAGCTTTCCAAAACGATTACAATAATAAATTACTTCATAATTTTATTTATGTTTGAATTTTAAAATAAAGGGGCAAATTATTAATTATGAAATTATATGATGTTTCCTTGAGCCATTTGATTCCAGGGAAGTAAGTTAGGTTACTCCAAATCCATACACTTTGCAGTCTACTTTTTCAAGCCTATAGGATTTAATAAGATTTGAATATGTATATGTTAAAGATGCAGTGAATAGTAACTTTGGCTGTAGCCTTCACACATAGACAATGTGTAACGTATGTAAGACTTACAGTCACACCCACAGCTGTTGATAGTAACAGCATCACATCAACGTTTTTTTCAGTAAGAAAAAAACCCTTTATATTACACATTTTATATGTGGGTACAAAAAAGTTCATGGAAATATTCATATTATCTTTCAAATCTATTTTTCCATGAACTTTTTGAAGTACCTTCGTTTATGATATAGTAAACATGTCTTATTATTAATCACTTAATAATTAATATATCACATTTATTTGGGATATACATATATAAGGATATATATTAAAGATATTCATATTTGACAGAATATGCATGGCTGCAACCCTATATGATTTTTTAAAATTTGTAATTAGTTTATTTAATAAATCACAAAGCAGGCACGCTGTTCTTTAAATATAATTTGAGAAACCAGTGTTTTTCAACAGTTAACTGAACAGTATTTTTTAAAACCTAATGATCTGAAATGGAAACAAATCTTATTTGTAAAAATAATTTTTATCAATGCTCATATTATGCTCCTTACTGCAAACTTCATCTTGAATGAAAAACCTTAGTAGAAATTTACTAGTGTGATACTGATGACTTCCTTACCTTGTGCTGGTATCTAGTGTCAAATGCATGTTTTATCAAAAGATTCTTTATGACAGAGATAGCTGTATATCTGATCTCATAATTGTCTTGAAGAGCTATGGAGATTTCCCTCAGAAGTAGACCAACCAAGAAGTGATGCTTGCAATACTCATCTGATAAACTGTATTCAAGATTTGAATCTGCAGTACAATGAAATTTAAAACCCATTTATAAAAATGTTCAAAAAATTGCTATACAATTAAAATACTATATTTATTATTTAATAATAATATATAATAATATGTGATGATGCTAGCAGGAACTATAATTGTCATTATTAATGAATCTGAGCAATTCTTTTAATAAAAAACAAGCATGCAAAATTTTATAAGACAGAAGCACACATAATTAGGGCTAGATGATAGCTTTAATGATAATTTCAGTCAGCAGAAAATTTCCTAGGTTCTTTTTTTCCCCAGATTTTTTCAAACTCTTAGAAATCTTAGGATGGAACCTAGAATAAAATAATTCTATATTTGGCAATGTCTTTATAGCTGAAGAGATTTCATTACAATTATACATTTGAATAATTCTATGTATCAATGCTTGATTTACTTATCCATTTATACTCGTAAAGTGGGAAAAGGAAGTGAAACTAGACAACTAAATTATTCTAAAAATATTATGTATTGGCTATTTTAGTAAACATTACATATTGGCCCAAATATATACATGGGATACAAAAACAATAAGAAAAACAACCTCATCTCACTTTAATTCATCATCACGCAAATACAAATCTTTTATTTTATAAAATCGCTACTTCAAACTATGTCTTTCACTCTCTTTTAGATCCTTCATCTATTTTACACCCCAGATGTTAATGTCCTGGTTGGGAATTCCCTTATAACTACTCAGAGGAGATTCTGATTAAATTTAGTAATTTCTATAGTAGATTTCTACTATCTTTATTCCCTCCCTCCTACCGTTTAATTTAGTTAGGCCATAACACTGAAAGACATGTTTTCTATTTCTTTTTTGGCTTCTTCAGCACTTAATATAATGCTATGTATTCAATTGGGACTTAATAAATGCTGCGAGTAGTCCAATTGAATCCTAATTCCTACCCATTCTTTTCTCTGGCTTCCTCATAGCTATCAATAAATACCGGGGGAAGCATGTGAGCTATACATGCACAGAATCTAATAAGGGGCTGGTTGAAGAGGAGTCTTACGGTTTTTAAATATTTTTTCTCCACTTTCACTGGCTATAATTCCATCACTAAAACCACCACTGCTCGGCAGATACTTCACTAGAGACCAAGGCAGATGATTTTCTTCCTGCATTGGTCATGCTCTTTTGTGAATCCCAATCACTTTCTGTGAACAAGGGTCAGTACTGACTAACGAAGGCGGCCTTATCTGGGTAGATTTTGCAAACGGTAATGAATTTCTTACTTCTGTGATTTGACTAAATCCAATCAGGTGGTTTCATCCACACCTTCAAAACTATGGCCAAGTAGTCATTAAACAGAGAGAAAGAGGCAAGCCCGGGAAAGGTGACACGCACTTAGAGAACAGATACCCTCAGCCCCCAGCCCTGGCCCCCATGCTAGCTTGCAGCAGGAGCTTGTTTTCTGGGGGTGGACATTTTAAAGTTGATTCCTCTAGCAACACTCAAGTTTATTTTAAAAGTAAACAAATGCACCACCTCCTAGATTTTTTGGTACATTAACTAAAGCCTCATTTGGCTAGGGAGGATTTGAAAAGCAAACAAAGCCCCCATCCCTCTTAGCCATTCATCAAATCAATCGTGTTTAAAAACAGCAAACTACTGTAGAGTGAACCGAGTTAAACCTACCTACTGAAGTCAAACGGTCCACCGCAAATGAAAAAAAATCTAATTAATATATGAAAAGAAAAGGGACAAATAAAAAACATAGTAACATAAGAATAGTGCTACACAACAAAGCATTCAATAAAACTAGCAATGGAGATAACTGAAGGCATTTCATAAATTTAGTACATACATGTTACTATTTTACTCTGCCTTTATATTTCTTTTTTGATGCTTTTAGTAGAAAGACATTTATATGGTTTTTGCTTAATTTAGTCTCATATAAGATTCCAAACAGTACTACAGAGAGCAATTTTACTAGTATCTGACATCGGTGTTTAAGCAGCAATCTATGCAACACACCCGATTTCTTCATACACTGAATTCTGAATACCAATGATACTATGAAGGAATTGCAGAATACCATTAATGGACATATCTTCAGATAGCAACAATTCTGAAGTTACCTTCAAGTTGACTGGTTTAACTACAAAACATTAAACTACACTAGCGCTAGCAAAAAAAAAGGAAAAAAAAAATCCAAATGATGGAAAATGCAAATATGTACCTTGAACTCGTTGCAGTTTAGGTTTTGCAAATGCCATTGGCAAGTTCAGAGGAATGTAATGTTCATGGTTGCAAATCGTTTGCAGAAATTCAAACTTATATTCAGCCAGAACCTAAATGGAAAGAAATTATTCATTAATTCATATGTGGAAGGCATTTACTATTTTAATAATTTAATACAGAGCATTCATTTTCATAACAGATGTGTTCAGTATTATTCTAAGCATACCTTGAGATGCAACCAACCAGTGCAGGAAAGAGTTAACACAGCAGGCCCGAGACTGTTATCCTTAGAAAGGCTTGCATGCAGTGTTGATTGTTGGCTGGCATCTGGGTAATTGGATTTCGAAATGTTCCCTACATGATAAGGTTGAGTCTTCTGTGCCAGCCTACTTAGATCATTTGTACAAACAATGTGATTTATGGTCAACACCTGCTTTGCTTTCTTTTCTGAGAGTCTGGAATTTTGACCAGCCTCCAATACATGATCAGCCTTCATTAAAACCCTAAACTCTGAGTCTCAAATGCACACGTGTAGCTGCATTTCCACTGCTGTGGGGAGGGCGTGCTCTCTGTGACCTTTCTCAGGAGAGAGAGCACTCAGGAAGCCAGCTGTACACTGCCACAGACTCCACGTGATGTCTTTTTCTCTTACTGACACAGCTGAGTATCTGCACCCTATCACACTAACGAATCACAGCCATCAGTATGACTACGTGTTGAGTCCTGTGAAGTCCTTCTAGTGAACCACTGAACATGTGGATGGTCTTGGGGACTCCCAAAACACAGTCCCATATTCCCTGCTTTGAGGTACAGCTATACTTAAAGTACCTAAATGAAAACAGCAGTTCCAAATCCTCCAGAAAAGAATACATGTTACCCTTGGTCTCACGCTCTAATGTCTGAAATCCGCTACAATTAAGTCCTTATAACTCACCTTAGGATCTTTGGGGCTGAATCCAGATATATAATCATTTATCAAATTGAAGACAAATCCTCTATCCATTAGCGTCAAGCAGCGCTGGAGAAACCGAAACAAAATAATGGTTAGTTACATAATTGTAAAAGTCTGTCAAGTATAAGTCTCTAACATTTCACAATTTCTTCAGGGGATGATATTTTAATTTTTATAGATAATAGAATAATAGCTTCCAGAGCTTCAGGTAACCTTAAAGAAAAAGACAAAGGGCAAGCAACTTATCGTTGGAATTGAGACTCAGGTGTACACATGCACAAATACATAATCTACATACATACATATACACATATACACACGCGGATCTGTAATGCATTCAGCTACACTGCCTCATTTCGGTCAACTCTCAAAGTCCACAGGGATGTGTAGTGTGGTCAGTTAGCTTCTAAAAGTGGCGCTTGCCTATGTCAACAATTCAGACCCAAAGGGAAGATTTTCTTTGTGTCCTGTGAAGTCTTGGCCTATTAGAACATTCTTAATCTGTGACAGCCCTGAGAGTTGTTCATATTTGCCTGCTGTCACTCTCCTAGTGAAGGCTCTCATTACCTTGCAACCGAAAAACTGCAGTTATCCTCCTAACCAGTCTTCATGCCTCTCAACTCTGCATGCATGTAACTGTTAGCCCTAAACATCTCACCTTCCGGCCCAAAAGTTTTTAATAGTTCCCTATGGCCTCTAATATAACTTCAAATTTCTTAGCTTGGCATACAAGAACACTCACAATCTTGTCCCAACTTACTTTTCCAGCTTAGTTTCCCAATAGAGCTCATCAATCCATTAACCCCTCAAGATGTACTGTGTATTCCCACTTTGGGTCTTTGCTCGAGCCAGAAGGCCTAGCAATCCCATCACTATTTCTACTAAATCCTGCCCATTCTTCGAGGTCCTCATGAAGTCCCATCTTCCTCAACCACCTTGGTCCATGGGTCCCTTTAAACACTTTATTCTATACTAGCTTGTATTGTCCTTACTTTTTTCCTGTGTTCTCAACTAGATAGGATAACAAAAACGATTTCTTTTTCTTTGTGTTCCCCATAGTGCTTAGAATATTCCTGTGAACTACAAAGAACCCAATATTTGATAACCAGCTGTGTGCGTCTCACGTCTCACTCTCTCTTTTCCACTTCCTCTGTTGCTGCCCAGGGCCAAACCCTCAATACCCCTCACTTGGATTACTGACCTAGGCTACATTCAATAAACATTTGGATCTACCGTGTTTGCAACAATGTATTACATTCTAGAGAAATATTAAAGCTAAATAAGACATGGTTCTTACTCTTGTCTAATGGGAAAGACAAATAAACAAATAATGAAAATACGGCACAGTAAGAAGTGTTATAGAAGTATGTGAGGGATGGGTGAACAACAGAAGGAGTGATCGACACTGCAGGGGAAGGTTAGAGAAGGGCTGAGCCTAAAAGATAAGTGGACTGTGCCAGGCCGACAGTTGGTGTTCTAATTGGCTGCCCTGACTCTGATCTTTTCCTCACTTTATCCATAATACCAGCAATAAAATTATCCTCAAAAATCTTTGGTGTTTTTCCATTGCATATGAATCAAAATCCAAATTCCTTAACCTGACATTCACGGCTTTCCATCATCCAGCACCAGATGACCTTTCCAGCTCCTTCTCTGCACATCCTAAACTTGCTGCAGAATGACTTTCTCACTTATCCCTAAACAATTCTTGAACATGCATATCTCATCTTTGCTCAAGGACCCTCTACCTGCAACACCCTCTGCTGTTGTCTGGGGAACTCTGAACTATGTTTCTGGTCTCTGTTCATACTGCCTGGTCATAATCCCCCCCTTCCTTGTTTTCCTATAGTATTTTGTTTGTATATTCAGTATTACAGTTATGTATTTAAATGTGATTACAGAGATGGTCTCTCGCATCTGTGAATCCGTCCATAGAAGATAAGCAAATGTTTGTTGCCTTGAATTAAGTAAATACTGCTATTAAACCAACAATGTTCTGTTCCCCTGACATAGTAAACTTCAAGTTTAAACTCCACGGAAAAAACTAAGATTTTATATTTCAGATAGTCTCATCCTTAGTTTACTTTTAAAAGATATGTGGATGTCTGCTTTTTAACACACAAAAAGGTTTATGTAAGTGTTAAAATTTTTATTTCAATTCTGGCAAGGAAAAGTCTTACGTCAGAAAATAATACTCTGGAGATCTGAAACCTAGTTGTGAATTTTTAATAAAAAAACCAAGCGTAAGTTAAACACTAAAACTGCTTGTATGGATATTGACCATGAGGTTCTTAATATAAGGCTGATAAGAGAAGAGCTGCAAAGAGAGAAGGAGTGAAAAGCAACAAGTAAAACTAAGGGCATCACAAACCCATGCCCATCCTCTGCAACAAATCAAACATTGCTGTCACCCACTTTATAGAACAGCTGCATTCCAGCACAGCCCCCTTAAATACTGGCAATAACAAAACATAACAATGATAAATGCATGCTTTCAGAAATATAGGGATTTCTGGTATCTCCCAAACAAAATAACCTCACTGACCCAAGCTAACAATTTTTATTTACATGTATTAGTAATGTGCAGACTGTGGTTACATCACCAAAAAGGTTGCTTTAGTTCAAAAGTTGCAAACCCAAAAGCCAACAGGGGTCAGAGAAGTGATTTAAACACCTAAAGAAGGTCAGGGGTACAATAAGGAGTGGTGGGGGCAGTGGCAAGCTAGAAAGTATATGCCCCATCTAAAAGCATTCAGAAACAAGCAAAACCCGTCTTCTGGCTAAGCCACCTGTGTGAGACCTCTGATTTAATTAATTAGCCACTTCAGTTGGAAGGGGGAGCCAAACTTGGCTGAATTCATCTATCAATTCAGTCAAAAGGGTTACTTCAACAGCTTTATAAAGACCTAGTGGAGTCTCCAAAAGGGGGTAATTTTTTTTCTTTTGGCTTTCAAGACCATATCAGTGAAAAAGAATTCCTTACCATGTTCCAGCTGCCTTTAACTCACCTTCAGGAAGCTAGCCAAACTATAATTCACATTTCTGGACTCATCAGGAATCTCTCCATAGCGAATAGTCACATGTGGAATTATTGCAAGAAGCAGTGAATGTAAGACATGATGATATGCCTCAGGAAATCTCTGGCCTCTGGGAAGCTTAAATTAAATTGGCATAGAAAAAAGTCAGAGTTCCAAAAGGTCTAAATCAATGGCCATTTTTACTTTCAAACACATTTTATATATAAATATGTTTTTAAACTGAAGCATAATTTTTCTCCCAACTTAAAAATAACATCACTACTCCAATGTATACTTTACTCTAGATCATTACAGGAACTATCCGGACCTCTAATAATATAACTGAAATTATCAGCAAGAATAGGTCATTCCAACCAAACTTTAGAAAATCATATTCCTGAGATGTAGAACATCCCAGTTTTTCATTCCACTTTTTTTCCTGGCACACAAAATATACATGCATCTCAATTTCAGTAAACCCATTCTATGAAAATTCTGATAAAAATCATAAATAAAAGCTGAATATTTTTTACTTCACAAGTCTTAGCTTTACAATTCCTATTACTAAGAAGATTTCTTTGCACCATTAAACAATTACCTTTGTATCTTTAAAACAATTAAAAAATACGCAATAATCAGCCACAATGTATATCGACAAAATAAAATTAAAAAAAAAAAAAAATTAAAAAATACAATTAAATGTATACACCACATTCCAGGAACACATCTGTTACCTAAAGTGTTTTTAACTTTGCACATGCCTTAAGCCTTTCTAAGAGAAAGGTTATGTCTAATTTGGTACTTGCTCTTCTTCCAAATGAATCTTTTCAACATAGACATTTTTAAACCACAAGACAAAGGCAAAGCTTCAAAGGTAACGAGTTTTACATGGCAAATAATTACAGGAAAGAATCTATGTGAAAGAGTCTCTGCAGATTAGAGTAAGAAGTGTGAGGCCTCAGATTTATGCCATACATCCACTGTTTTTGCAAGCAACATTGAAAAAGCTAAGGGCTAAGAGCCCTTAAATATAAAAGGGGATTTGCATGCATGCCATGGCTATGAACAGATTAGCTTTCTTTATCTGTGTTAAATATTATTCTTATAAGCACATACAATTATTATTTGTCAATTAAAAATAAAATAAAACTTAAAAAAATATTATTCTTGAGCCTTCTTACCTTAATTTTATTCTCTTCCAACAAGTATGTGGCCATTGACTTTGCAATTATTTCAAAGAAAAACCATGAGTACTAAAATAAATAAGTAAATAAATAAAATCTTTAATAGTTATCTAAATATTTGAAGCTTAGTGAAGTTCAACAAATCAATATGGATCTTGTCTTTGAACTTGACTAACATTTTCCAGTGATCCCAGTTCACTATCAAAGTCCCACGGAATACCTTCAAATTGTTTTAGCAAAAAGGTTCTATTGTACTTCAGGGCTGACTGGTGATGTACAAAGGTAGGATGGGATGTAGGCCCCAGTGGGGAGGGTTATTTTATCATGGATATTGTTTTGAATTGCTCACACATAGTGATAAGAACAAACCAACCTTTAGTTTGTTTTGTTATTGCTTTTAAATTCTCTGTAGGCAATGAATCTTATTCCTGCCTACACTCAGCAAGGGCCCCAACCTTGCCCCTTGGAATGACACTGGTGCAGCCTAAGTAGCTTGGGTGTTTGCCTCCATCATATAATTTGAAGGGTATAGAGAGGCCCTCAAACAAATATATCCTAATATACCTGAAATTCTACCATTAATAAAAAAGATAATAGAAATAATGGTGATAATAAGAGCTACCACTTATTGAGTGCATATGTTTCAGAAACTGTGTTAAATGCTTTACTTATATTTTAGACATGAGAAATTAGAGGATCAGAGATGCTAAATAACTGGCCCCAATCACAGAACTATTCTGTGGTGGATATGAAATTCTAACCCAGGTTTATCTGATCCAGAATTTTTTCTGTTACACATTTGATTGAGGGCAGGGGTGAGTAGGGAGGGTGAAGCAGGTTCTGTGGAGAACTTCAGGAAAAGGATGCATGGGCAAAGTGGTGGGGAGAGGAAGCGTCACAGGAGAAAACGATAAAAGACTAAAACTGAAATGGGAGGGTATCAATAAGTGTATCTGTGGCTGCTTTTGTTCCTGGTTGTATCCTGTTGTCCTTACCTTTAGAAGTTTGTTTATTGCTAAAAAATCTGCAGACTGTTTCAATATTGCTATCATTGTAGTAGCCAGAGTTTCATGTATCAGCTGGGCCTGCGGAGGGCTCGGTTTTTCAGGTCGGAAGCTATACTACAAGCAAAGAAAATGTACCATAAGACAAAATTGTAGCATTAAAACAAATCTCTCAGAAAGAAAGCTTATTCCACATACCTTTATGAAGGATCTTAAATAACTATCCAAGCCTTCTTCATGGCACTTTGATACAATATGTAAGAGAACCCTGAAACGACATTCACAAAAGTCAGCACATCATGCATAGCTTGATCGTTAAATAAGATAATCATGTGTAACCCAACAAATACCTCACACTGCATGAACAGTTAAAGGTAAGATGATTACATAAGATGTCATGCTAGTTCAGGTCTAACAGAGATTTCAGCATCTAACATGCTCAGGGCCTTATAAAATACATTTCCTGGTCAAAAAAAAGGGATACTTTATTTTGGCAACCCAGATGTTTCATCTCCTTTGAAAATCTCTGTATGTGTTTGAAGTACGGTCATGGCTACTATACAGTAAAAGACCTCAAGTGAGATAAATACTGAAATCTCCTCTAGTGAGAATAAAAGAAAAAGAATAGAAAGATAAAATGAAAAGCATGTCAACATATAGGAGAAAAGGGAAAGAAGAGGCAGGGCAGGTATAATAATATGAACTAAAATTGGAGGTAAATATAAAATTCATAGAAAGTTTTAAAGTTAAGAGACTAGCAGTTCTCAAATTTCAGCATGCATCAGAATCACCTGGAGGGCTTGTCAATCAATTCCCTGGCCCCTTTCCCAGAGTTTCTGATTTTGTAGGTCTGGAATAAAGTTCAATAATTAGCATTTTTTAATAAGCTCCCAGGTAATACTGATGCTGCTGGTCTGGGAACCACATTTTGAGAAGCACTGGACCACAGTAATGCTTCTTACATTTTTGACTGGACTACTACCCCCAACATCACAGACAAGCAAAATGGTGTGCAGGTGTGTGTAGGCTGGAGCCTGGTGAAGAGGTTGTGGCAACAGCAGAGGCAGCAAAGCCAGAAACATCCAGCACTGAGCTCACAATTTTTTTGAAGTTTCCTGTTTTAATTTCAAAATTCATGTGCATTTTGCATTCTATTCTACAGTATATACTTATTTGTTTTCATATAAAAATAATACTCCCTTATTCTTTCATGTAAAAATTGATGGCTTTGGGCAACATTCTGTCCAATAGGAAAGCCACTAGTCACATGCGGCTATTTAAATTGATTAAAATTAAAATTAAATACAATTAAAGTTCAGCTCCTCAGCTGAACTAGCCACATTTCAAGTGCTCAATAGCTACAGGTGGCTAGTGGCTACCATATTGGACAGCACAAATGCAGAACATTTGTATCACTGGAGAAAATCCAATTGGAACTTACATATTTACCTTTTTAAACATATAAAGCAAATATTAATGGACATGAAGGGAGAAATAGATAGCAATACAGTAATAGTATGGGACTTCACAGCCCTTTGAACAATGAATAGATCAACCAGACAGAAAATTAATAAGAAAACATTGGACTTGAACTACACTTAGACCAAATGGACCTAACAGATATACAGAACATTCCATCCAACAGTGACAGAATATACACACTTCTCAAGAGCACAGAATATTCTCCAGGATAGACCATATGTTAGGCCACAAAAAAAGTCTTAACAAATTTAAGAAAACTGAGATCATATCAAGTATCATTTCCAACCATAATGGTATGAAACTAGAAATCAATAACAGATGGAATTGTGGAAAATTTACAAATATGTGGAAATTAAACAACATGCTCCTAAACAACCAATGGGTCAAAAAAGAAATCAAAAGGGAAATTTTAAAATATCTTGAGACAAACAACAATGGAAACATAATATACCAAAACCTATGGATGCAGCAAAAGTACTTCCAAGAGGGAAGTTTACAGCAATGAATGCCTCCATTAAAAAAGAAGAATGATCTCAAATAAATAGCTTCTTTGTATTATAACACCGAAACTCACATGGTGCAGTTGATAGGAACGTCATCTTCATGGGTCATATTTGTGAGAACTCGGAAGAGTTGCATAAGAATTACAGGTAGAAACTGTATCATGACTTGGATCTCCATGGCATGCAAACACTAAAATAAGTCATTATTAGTTATGAGAACAAACAGAAATATGATATAATTTGTAAATGTGAAACAACAAAAAAATTAAGTAATGAGAAATATACTGACTAGAATACAAGCTTACTTAATGTGAGCTTCATAGGACAGGGAACTTTGTTTTGTTAATTACTTAATCCACACCTCTATTTTGGCCCTCAGATATTGTTAAATTATTTAATACTCATATTGAATACTTTACTGAACAAGTACAATTGGGATAAACAGGTTTTGGAAAAAAGACAAATGACTATTGGTAAAGCAACACTCAGTTCCAGGGAGGGTCGGGGGAGGCAGCCGTGAGTGGAGAAACTGGAGACCAGCCTACTAGCCCCAGCATCCTGTATGTTTTACAGGGGAATGTGGGCCATCAGTCAACCTGGTAAGAAGTTAAGTGAGATTCAATAAAGAGCACTTCTATATATAATTGGCCTCACATCACACCATCTACAAAACTGAGGCAGTTTTGCATGCTAACATCCTTGTTAATACATTTCTTCAAAGTGCTAACACTGTGTTTCTGATGTGTTTACAAACATCAAAAGGAAAAAATGTGTTCATATATACATAGAAATGATACGAACAGTGATATTCGTTAAATTTCTTTCTTCTTTCTTCCCTTCTCTCCACACTCACTCACTCAACCAGCCAACTAAAAAAAGACAGCAAACCTCACTGAGCACCTTCTATGACAATTTAATGTGTGGTGCTATGGGAAACACAGGGATGGATAAGTCAAGTTAGTCACTGTCCTTCAGAAACTCCTAATTTATCTTTCACAGTCTCCCTTACTTTTGCTCTATCCTTCCATCCTTACTCTTACCACCCCTTTTCAGAAGTCTATCATCTGTATATGAATCATCTCAACAGAGACTTCCTAGATCTCTGTGCAGCTTCTCTTCAGTCAGATTCCTAGGGCAAGATCCGAAACTCAAGGAACTCATGGTCTACCCTTTCCAGCTTTTCCTTCCTGTACAACCTCTCTTCTGTTCTTCCTGCCATCACCCCTTTTCAGGACCCTCTAGTCAATAACCAAAATAGTCCAGTAATTTTCTGGTAGGTCTCTGTACAGTTTCTCTTTACTACCAATACATCCAACTCTCATTTCCAAATGAATCTTCCTCAAATACTGGTTATATTAGACCACCTCCTGCCAACATTTTTTTGATGCCTCCCCATTACCTAGGCAGTGGTTCTCAATCAGGGGCCACTTTGCCCCCCACAGGAGATTTGGCACTGTCTGGAAACATTTTTGGTTGTTACAACTGATGGCTGCTACTGACATCTAGTGGGGAGGCCAGGGATGCTGCTAAACATCCTACAATCCACAGGACAGCCCCCACAACACAGAGTTATTCTGCTCAAAATGTCAACAGTGTTGAGGTTGAGAAACCCTGACTGAGGATATTAAGTCCAAGTTACTTAAGACCCAACCTACCTTTTCAGCCTTAACACTCATTACTGGTTCTTCACAAGGCCAAACTGGTGTCTTCACTGTTCCTTGAATATATCACACGATTCCCTACCTTTGTGCCTTTGTTCACAGCTCTTAGCCAAATCCTAGCCCTCCTTCCAAGGCATGTTTGAATCCCCACTTCAGTGAAACCATTCATTTTCTCATTCAACAAAGGCAAACCCAATGACCTGCCAATAGCCACGCACGCCAAAAACAAAACAAAACAAAAAACAAAAAAAGAAAACCATCAAGCTGTTCATAGTCCAAAGGGGATAAAGACATGGGACTAAACCATTGCAATACAAACAGTAAATACTACAATAGTGGTATATACAAAAGGAAGAAGCAACTGAGTCTGCATGTGGGTAGGGAACGTCAGGTACGGCTTCGGAGAGGAGGAAGTTTAAAGGATGAACCCAATAATGCCAGGTAGAAAAGAGAGATGGGCATTCCGTACAGAATTGATCTCCCTGCTACCAGTGCTGCTCCTCTATAGTTTATTCTCAACACAGCAGCCAGAGTGTTCTTTCTGAAGTGCAAATTGGATAATGCCATTTCCCCCTTGTTCAGAACAAAAGAGAACAAACTACCAAGAAGAGCTGTCATGGGCTTTCCGTGCCTACGTGTACCCTGCCTATCTCTCCAAACGCACCTCGTGCCATCCTCCTCCTCGCTGCCCACTGTGCTAGAGCTACACTGGCTTTTTTTTTTTTTTTTGGTCCTTCAAACGTGTCAGCATAAGGTGTTTACACCTGCTGCAATATTTGCTATCCTTTTATACAGCTTTATTGCCTAAGGTTGCCTTCTGCTCATCAGTTACTTTTCAGCTTGAAATGTCATTTCCTCAGATAGGCCTTCCCTGAAAACTCTGTCTAGAATGTACTCTGCGTCATGTTAGGTCCCATTAACCTATTCTATTTTCTTCACAGCACTCATCTCTATCTAAAACTACTTATTTATTTATAATCTCTCTACCCTAACAACAGCAGGTATGTTAAATTGCCCCCCATTACATTCCCAGCACCCAAAACAATGTCTGGCCCATAGTAGGTGCTCAATAAATATTTGGTGAATGACTGAATAGATGAATAGAACAGGGAACCAAAGGGTGAGACAAAGATGGGAACCCTCTAGTGTACAGCAGTTCTCAGCTCACAGAACCCTCAACACTTGTACTCTTTGTCCCACATTTGACATTCAGTTGCATATTGCTTTGGACTATTATTGGTATTATCGACATATTGTCATTTAACTTTTGTGTGTCCTGTCTCTTAGTTAGGGTGTAAGATCCCTATGGACAATGACCCTAAGTTATTCTCTGCAGGTGCCACAGCATCTAGGAAAATACTAAAGATATAATAAGAGCTCAACAAGTACGTGTTAAATGAACTGATGAAACAATGTCCTGTCTAAGGACAACAGATAGCAAGGTTTGGTGAAAGAACACGGGACTAGGAGTCAAGAGAAACATGTCACAGGCTCTACTTAGCTCTGCTACTAACCAGTTGACTGACTATGGGCAAGTCGCCTCTACTTGGGCTTCAGTTTCCTCAGCTCTAAAAAAAAATCTCTAGAATCCTTTTCAGCACTAACATTCTATAAAGGAGCTTGGCTATTTCTGAAGTCACATGGCATTCCACTCACTGCCACTAGAGGGTGAGTGTAGGTCACATAAATATCAGAAATTCCGCACCCTTAAACACACGAATATGAGTACTTTTTTTTTCCGTTTTAAGAAAAGCAGTCTATGAAAATGACATTCTGTTCCATTCCACTCGTTAAAACTTTTACAAACATTACCCACTGGAAGAAAGAGTCAGTGACCTTAACCAACAAAGCATTCATTCATCTAGCTGGACTCCTCCTAGACATTACCTTTGGGAACGATTTGACGGTTACATGACTATTATACTTCTTAATGATAACTATCTCCCTTCTTCTAATTTCCAGCAGTGTATTTTCTATATGGTAGGCAGAATGAGACTTTAAAAACCAAAGTCACATTATGTCACTTCTCCATTCAAAGCCCTGCAAGGCTCCTATCTCACTCGGAGGAAATTCAAACTCCTCCCCACGGCTTCTGAGGCCTCACCCAACCTCCCCTGCCCCCCAGCTACCTTTCCAAGATAATGTCCCATCAGTCTGTGCCAGCACACTGGAACTCTTGCTGTTCCTTGAACACGCCAAGCCAAGCTCCTTAGAACCTTTCTACTTGCTGTTCCCAGCTCTCCCCCAGAAATCCCCATGGCTGGCACCCGCGTTTTCCTTAGGTCTCTGCTCAAATGTCACGTTATCAGAGAGATCTTCTCTGACCACTTTAAAACAGAAACCCCTTCTCACTACTTGTTCCATTTCACTGTTTTGGTTTTCTTTATAGCACTTATTACTACTGGATATGACATGTATATTTATTCATTTATGTGTTTATTGTCCGTGTCCACAAGAGAATAAGCTCCTTCACCATGGGAACACTACTTACTTTCTTCACTTATATTCCCAGTGCTTAGAACAATGCCTGGCCCATAGGAAGCACTCAAGAAATAAGCGCGCCATGAATGACTGCTATAGCAGGTACCCTATCTCTTTGAAGCCTCACAACCAGTCTACCAGATGGGGATTATTGTTATCTCCATGTGACAGATGAAGAAACAAAGGCTCAGAGAAGTTAAGTAACTTGGCCAGGGTCAATCCCAGAGCTAATAAGTGACAGATCCGGGACACAAAGTCAGTTTATAGTTCCAAAACCCATACATTTTATCTCATGCCATACTACCTCTCAGAAAGAAACGAACATATTCGTTTCCTGAGAATAGCATTAAGAAATAGCATATGTCCGAAGAAAAATCCTGTAAAGGCTTTGTTTAAAATCCAAATTCCTCAGACTTGCCATGGCTAACTTATTAAAGGAGCAATCAAAAGAAGAGAGCCACCGTCAGCTAGGTCCCACACGGGCACTGTAGTCCTAGCATGTAGGGAATAAACGGTCTCAGGTTCTCTGGACATTGCGTAAAATGTGCTATTCCTTGAGACTCTCCCCTATGCGACATTCAGAAAGTACATCTCTTTCTCTCTTTCGTTGGCCCTTTTGATAATCTTTCACTCATGGACATAGGAACCATTTCACATTTTATTCCAAGCAAAAGTGATTCCGTTCCTCCTGGCCCTTTCCCCCACAGCATTCTCCATCCACCTTTATTGAGCAGTCAGCAGGAAGAGAAAAGACCTGAAAAATCAATTTATGGAACTGAAATAAACATTTTCATGAAACTTTCAAAAATATTATGTCGAATTCTGGCTATCACATTTTCTTCCTAATGTAGCAACTCTGCTGTCTGCTTCTAAATAGCTACTGGACGGAAAAGTACATAATAGAAAGTGTTCTCTTGAGGCTACACAGCCAAAAGTATTTTAAAGTGTTTGATTTTTTTTCCCACATCAAAATGTGGCAACAGAAAAACATGAAAAACAAACCTTTTGCAGAAAGCTGCTGTTCATTTACCTTTAAATATTTAATGAGCTCCCCTGGAACTTCTTTTGAGCCTGACTGAATCAGCTGGCAATGATGGAAGAATTTGTGCACATGCAGATCCTGAAACACAGATGGAAACAGCCATGTGAAATTTGACTCACTACCCTCAAACGCAGGCTCTCTACCTCTCCCTCCTTCCCAAACTATCTGGGCGGGTATTCTCATACCCAGACCCAGAAGCTGCAGCTACCCACATATGTGTTCATGTCCCAAAGTCCTCTTCACCACCACGAAAAGCAACAACACCAGGTAAATGTAGCCATGTACCTAAGTAAGTCCATGGGGTAGGCCACAATTTATGCCCAAAGAGTCAAATATTCATTTAACTTCCTTTTTTTGACTAGCATACTCTATGAACTTGAGCTGCTTCTCCATTTTAATGAAATGAGCAGGAATAGAGGTCTGCCCTGACAGATGAAGAAAAGGAAGCAGCAGGAAGTTACTGGAACAATAGTCTCAGACATTAAATGCCCAACTTTACTGTAGCACTTTACTGGCCAGTGAGTGCAATTGTCCTATATGGAATTGGCAGACCCTGACTTTGTGGACAGCATAAACTATCTCAGGAACTGGAAAAATGAAATGTGTACTTTCACCTGGTTCTCCTAATTACTACCATGGGAACTTGGGTAAGTCACCTAACCTGAATGAGCTTCAATTTCTTTATCTATAAAATGGTGATGATAGACTCCACATTCCTTTCAGGTTTGTGAGGCTCAAATCAGTTAATGAGAATAAAAGGATTTTGTAATTTGAGAAGCATTATAAAATTTGACCTAGAATGTTGTTGCTATCAATGAGACAATCTTGCAGGCCACAACTTCTCTAAGGCTGTAGGAATTGAATATATTCTATTTTAATCAAAAAATATGCTCGACTATTTAAATTGACAAAATTGAGATGATGCAACTTACTTGAGTGTAAATGGTAGACTCTAAGTGGGTTTTAATCTTCAACAAAGGCTTTGCACCATCTACCCACTTAATATCCACATTAGATTGCTGTGGACAGAAAATTGAGTTTCTGTAACATAGCAATGGATTGATGAACAACATATAACACCTTTATGCATTTCAACATTTTTTCAGAAATGAACGTATTAGTTTCATACAAAGGGATTATTGGAGAAAATAACCTTCCTTTAGGATAAATGTACCCTAAATCAATTTAAATTTCCAATCCTTTGCAGACTGATACTTTTATAAATTACCATATAAAATGAATTCCTTACATAAATTAATTTTTTTAAATGATGCACAAAATCTGAGCCCCAGTTTTAAAAATTACTATTAGAATCAACAGACATAAAATCATTTTGTCAAACTGCTATAAACTCTAAACACGCATTTTCCACACTTTCTTTGTTGTGAACCAGCAACAGCCCTCAGACCACAGTTTTGAGTAGCACTGTCCCAAACAATCAACTAGACCAGGAGAATTCTAACCTTTAAACATTTAATCATGATTACTTCAACAAATGCAGATATTTTCCTACCCTTCTTGATTCTGCATCGTTCAGATTCAAGTAGCCTGGAGGAAGATTGGCCGAAACTGGCAGCTGCTGCTCAAATGTGATGATTCTACCATCCTTCAGCAAAGGTACCCAGGCAAACCCAACTGCCAAAAGAGTAATCAGCCATGAGAAATGACACAGCAAATGCAATTAGCTACACAAACGTCTGACTACTGGGCCACAGGGCAGGGTACTGATGTTTCCGGGATCTGTATGTGGGAGTCCAGGTGTTGGGCAACTGAGTACTGGGGAAGGAACGATCGGTTTGGATCACTCCCTAATCCCAACCTGGCCACTGACAAGTTATATAATCTATTTCCTTGATCACAAAAATGGGAACACCACCACAATAGTCTTTCTATCTTGAAAAAGTTATTGAGAGACCAGAGTGAGATAATACATGAAAACACTTGAACACTTAAAAAGTGCACCAATACCATTATCTTTACACTCTGAGGAATATTTTTTGATAGACTTATTTTTTAAAAGGTTCAGATGCTCCCCTCATTCATCCTTACACTAAGAGTGCACAGTCTCCCAGTGAGACTATCTCAGACAGCAATCATATGTTCCGAAATCTATTATGGCAACCCTGGGGTAAGGGACTATGGAGAATTAAGGTCAGAAATCAAGGTTGCACTCCATATTTATACAAAGCAGTAGGCATAGATCATTTAGTTGGGCAGAGTTTTCCCGATTACAGAAGGGAGAGATGTATGTATAGATGTAGGTAGGAGGACGCAGCCAGGGAAAAGTGTTTATGACTTGAATCCACTGAGAGATGTTCCCCAATCTCTACATTTCTTAACAGTTGTGCCCCCAAAGAGCCTCTGGCTCTCTATTAGAAAACTCATCATGTTCTAGCTAAAAAAGCCAGAGCCATCTGTGTTGCTCAACTCAAGCCGTGTCAGTATTTCCATTGTAGAGATGACTCTGGGTTTCAAGTGTTTATAACTCAGCTGTAAAAAAGCTTGCTCTGAACTGAGTTTTGGCAAATGAGAGAGGGTGTTGGCTGGAGAACGCTTTTTAAAGCCATTGCTTTCTGATTCTTTAAAATTCTTTGCGTGAGTGTGTGTGTGTGATGCTGTGAACAGAGAAGTCAACACAAATCCAGTTAGAGTGTTTTCATTTACGTATTTAATTCGGCAAATACTTTAATTCTTAAAAGAAGACTAAAACATTGGTTTCTCTAAGTAGACTAAATGGCCTTGTCAGACACTAGAACATGCCTGAAGGGCATCTTTACCAGTACAACTTCAGAAATGGTTTACCCAGTTTAAAAAAAAAAAAGCAGAGGAAAGTAACATGAGCAGAAGAACCATTAGAAATGACTCTGTCAAAGTAGTTAAACTGAAAGTTTGACAAATGAGAAAAGATTTCCAGCCCAGAAAATAAGAAAATGAAAAAAAAAAAATTACATTTCTTGTTCTTAGGCAACATTTTTTCCTCATAGAAATTTCTATTGAGATATAGTTCAGATACCACATAATTCATCTGTTTAAAGTGTACAATGTAACGGTTTTTAGTATATTTGCACAGTTGCATCTCCGTCACTACTAATTCCAGAACTTTTTTCATTACCCCAAAAAGAAACTCCACAGTCCTCGGAAGTCACCCCCCATTTCCCCTTCTCCCAGCCCCTGGCAACCACTAATCTACTTTCTGTCCCTGTGGGATTGCCTGGGCAATATTTTTGCTCTTTAAATTAATCAGAGCACGGCCAAGTGTGTCCATTAGTCAAGACTCATATAGAGCACTTGGAAGCCATAAAGGTACAATGTCAAGCACACCATCTGGCTCAAAGATAGGAAGCCACTTAAAGAACGGACAGTTAAAAGTGAGGAGTGGCACAGAGAATAACCGTCCCCTGCTCCCCTGAGCATCATGCCCACTTCTGCCTAGGATTCAGACAGGGAAACAGTAATTTATCTTTCTGAAGGTACATACTGTCACGGGTTCTCGTTGTTCTGCTAGTTTTCTTCTCAGTACTCAAGATCCCTAACCTGAACTAACAGCAGTTTCTGTGGGGCTATAGAACAGAACCACACTGTTCACAAAGGGAACTTCCTAATCTAATCGTCAGCCCTGCTGCCTGCTGGGTGTGACTCGGATGTCTCACTACACTGCAAACTCACCACCAGCTGAATAATTCGCTCTCTTCTCTGAGTTCATATAGAACTACTTTCTTGGTGGCCACCACTTTCTGTCTTGAAGAAACAACTCATTTCTGCTGCTAGATCATACGCTCACTGCAGATGAGATCTGTGTTTGATTCTCTACCTATATTCTTCTTAGTACCTACTACAATATCTTGCACATAATAAATATGCAAAAATATTTGCTGAATGAATGATCAATATAGGGTAGCCTGGATCTGAATCCCAGGATATGTTGATGTTCATAATGTGGATGTGACACAGGCTATGTTCACAGGGCCTTCTATGTTCTCCTAAGGATGCTTCCCATTGGTTTATCCAAAGTCTTGCTGAATGGCAGCACTAAAGCCTATTCAAGGTCGTTAAATCTGTTCTCTTCTCATTAGAACCAGGCAGCCCCCAACCTCCCTTGGGCTCACAGATGTCCCTGGCTTTGGGCTTACTTCCCTCTTCCTCAGTGAGCAGAAGTGGAAAGTTCTGGTTGCTAGGCAATTCTATATGAAAAAAATAACAAAAAATGCTGTATTGCAATATGTGTTTCTCTCTGAGAATAGCAACATTATGTTGCTTATAGTAGTCTAAGCATGCTGGCAAGCACTTGGACAATATTTGGTAGAAACAATAATAAAATGAACACATAATTCATCTTTTATCAGCGAACTTTTTAACTCAGAAATGTACTTTTTGGTCAAGGGGGAAAGTGGTCTGTAGCTTGATGAAAAGACGTTATATCCTAGACAGTTCCATTTCAAATAGCTGAAGAGGAGACATTTAAAGAGCACACGTATACAAAAAACTGAAACAACTATACAGTAAAAAAACAATAATCTAGTTAAAATATGGGCAAAGGAGATGAACAGACATTTTTCAAAGAAGACATACAAATGGCCAACAGGTACATAAAAAAATGCTCAGCATCACTAGTCATCAGAGAAATGCAAATCAAAACCACACTGAGATATCATCTCACCCCAGTTAGAGTGGCCGTTATTAAAAAGACAGAGAATAGCAAATGCAGGTGAGGATGTGGAGAAAGGGGAGTCCTCCTACTCTGTTGGTGGGACTGTGAATTTGTGCAGCCATTATGGAAAACAGTATGGAGTTCCTCAAACTACGGATAGAAATGCCATATGATCCAGCCATCCCACTGCTGGGTATATACCCAAAGGAATGGAAATCATCACGTCAAAGGGATAACTGCACTCCCATGTTTATTGCAGCTCTATTCACAATAGCCAAGATATGGAACCAACCTAAGTGTCCATGGAAGGACAACTGGATAAAGAAAATGTGGTGTATATGTACACAATGGAATACTACTCAGTCATAAGAAAGAATGAAATTCTGCCATTTGCAGCAACATGGATGAGTCTGGGGAAAATTATGTTAAGTGAAATAAGCCAAAGAAACAGAAATACCACATGTTCTCACTCATAACTGGCTGCTAGGAAGTGGGGGGCGGGGGGAGGAAGGGAAGAAGGAAAGAAAGAAAAGCCCACAACACCACGTTGAACTTTCAGAAGGAGAGAACAAACCTAAAGATACTAGAGATGGCGGAGACGGAGGGAGGGGGTTTGGGAAGTGATAGGCTGGGTAAAGGGCATAAAGAAAAATCACGATTTGTAAGAATGAATATGCTAAATAAAAATTTTAAATAAAAAAATTAAAAAATATTTTATTTACAAATAAAAAAAATAAAAGAGCACACGTACCTGGAGTTTCAACTGTGTCCTGCTTTTTGGTTGTTCCCTTTGTGTTAATTTCACAACTTACGTGATAAAAAGTAAAAAGCAAATGATGTTTTTGATGCAGGTGAATAGGAAGTTCAATTTTAATCTGAAATGACAGCAAAATTACACATTGCATTTTGTTTTGTTTTAATTGTCAAGCTAGACTGTTAGACATTTAGTTCGGTTTCATCATACTGCTCCAAAAATACTTCCTAAATGACAGGCCAAGTGGCCAAATAGTAGATGTCATTTAAATATATTCTAAATGCCTTTCTGGCCAGTTTCAGTTTGACAACAATATTCTTCTGGGTTGTAAGGGCTAATGTGTTACATTTGCTGGAGATTCCAATGGATTCTTCTGGATTCAACTTTGCAGCAGGATTTTCTACATCACTAGATCAAAACCACATCTTCACAACCCAGGGATACTATGTAACTCAATCTGAGTTAGTAAATGCAATCCACTTAGAATGTGCACTGAATTTGAAAGGCTACTTTTTTCTAAGTTGTTGCTCTCTTTTATATGAAAACAAACAAACAAACATAAAAACCCAACTTAAGCCTTTACAAATAAACATGCAAAAAAAGTCACTATGGTATTATGGTATCCACGAATGACAGTTTATATAAATTTCTCTAGAAGAAAAACACTTCACTCTTGAATAAATAAATAAAACTTGTCACCCATGACACATAAATTTAGTTAAAAATTAATGCCTGTAGTAAAATATATCAAGTAATTTTCTAATCAGAACCCAACTGAATGTTTGTAATGCCTCCTGGAAGTATGTATGACACAAATTACAGATAATAGATTTAAGTGATTTAATGCACATGCATGTATCCACGCAGGTCCACATGCAAATTCTCCCGCTCTCTCTCCTGGTCAATATATAGTGAATGACTGAAAAGCCTGTTCATTTCAGGCATCCTAAAAATAACATGGATTACTTACTACATCATCAAGTTTTCTGTAGCTACTGGCATTAGTTACAGAGATGCACATATTAAAGAGCTTGGTGATGGACATCTGGCCCAATTATTATTCATCCAAGGCATGGTTTTAGTGTTGTAACTAATGTCTGTTGTGGGTATATTTCACTACACAACATGCCTATTCACAGCATCGGGACCATCTGGGTATCTAATGCTCTGCTGCACATAAATATGGACATACTCCCTCCCTGGGTGGCAAAAATGCAAGGTGCCACTATCCCCCTCCCCACCCCCCACAAAATTAGGGACACTGGACAGAGAAAGGAATGAGCGAGGCCTAAGGCTGGGTTATACGGCCTCCATACAACAGCAGGTTGACCTGGGGAAATCATGACAGCAGGTGGACAGTTTCAGATCAAGCCAAGAACAGAGACATGAGGACTGAGAAGCAAAAACAGTAAAGCGCCCAGCCTGGGATGTCCATCCAGGTTCCATGGAGACATGTAGGAATCAAAAGCAGTCTACAGATTTGGATAAGCCAGATACATACAAACTAGAAGAGGCTGTGACAGAAATACTAAGAGACGCACTGGGAAGTACACAGAGATGTAGAGGTAGAGAAGTACAAAGAAGGAAAGAGAGGCAGAGACAGAGTCAGACAGACAGACTCAGGAGGGAGCACAGAGACCACGAGACCTCACCACTCCCCTTTGTCTGTTCTGCACTGAGGTATGTTGGGCAGCCAGTGGGATTCTGGTGGCCCACCTATACAGCTGTGTCTTTTGAAGTATTTCATTTACATACAGGTTGTACCCTACCACGTAAAAGCATATGGGGAAAGAGTCAGAAGGGCCTTCAGCAAACCTCTTCTGAATTTATTTTAAAGCTAAGGAAATAGAGACTCAGAAAAGGGAAATGACTTCCTCACTGTCATAGAGCCAGTGTTGTCAAAGCTAGGAGGGCTAGAATCCTAGCTCCACTCTGTTTATTTCCTACATTGTCATCTTAAGTCTGAGAGCCCCTTAAATTTGGGGGCAAATTTTCTACTGTCACCAAAGAGCACCAAGCTGGCAGCAGCCCTTTGTTTTGATGTGACATTTTCTGTTTTCATGGAACAAAACATTCAGAGATTGAAAGTGCAGATAAAATGATGGAAATGATTCAAAGAGGAAAAGAATAGCAACCACTGCATTTTATAAATGTCAGAATGATATGCTTTTACCTCATCATAGAACTCTGGATTTTGGTTGTGATGCGAGACAACAGCATAAGCGTTTGTGGTAAAAACAGACCCTGCAGGTTTTCCATAAATACACTGCAAAAGAAGGAAACAGAGTAACTGCTCTAAATGCAGGTCTTCAAACGAGATGCTATGGAACCACATACAGTTAGAGGCATCTGTGAGCACCGAGCCATGCCAAGCCCACCTGGCTCTCACCACGAGCTTGTAAATTCCAAATCATTTACACAGTCACTCCAGACACCACCTGGGACAACGCCTAACTTGGCTTTATGGATGCTTTTGAATTTCTAACCATCAAAGAAATGCAATTCCAAACTGCTTGAAAGTAAGAAGCTGAATGTCTGTAATCATTTGGAAGGGAAACACCCTTAAACCTGGACTGTAAAGCTTACTTCTCTCGTGCTATTTGCCTTTCTTCACATGACAGGCTTCCCCTCAGCCAGTCAGCAACATCTGTTAAAGGCTCATTGTGCAGTGGGCAAGGTGAAGAGTTAAACAACAACAACAACAACAACAACAACAACCCCCCCCCAGCAGACACATTCCTAGCCTAAAGGAATTAAAAACTGAATGTCTATTAAGCTATAGACAGGCTAACTGTTCTCTCACATTTTAAAATGTGGCATTTTATGAGCCACATTTTAAAAATCACTGGCTTTCTGTAATGCCAATAAAACAGATGTAAGGCTTTCTATGGTTCCATGGAAAGATCCAATTTCATTTCTGGTGTGAGTTTTTCACTTCCATAGGCCTAATAAGCTCAAGGATGAATATGGAGTCAGCATGCCAAGGTACTAATTGCCTCACTCTGTTACTTCGGAGCGAGCCTCTAGGCCAGCTAAGAAAGGAAATTGAGACTCCATATGAGTGCACATCCAACGCTGCTTAAACATGGTTATGAAGGCAATTTATAAGAACTGCTGAGAGGTAACGTGAGAGTCTTTGGCTATACAAAAGGATACCACGTGGACGAAAACGAACAGCTGTTCTCATCTCCACTGAAGGCAGAAGCGGAAAAAGTCTGCTGAATTTGAGCCAGCTAATCCTTAATTTAATATAAGTTTCTCCGTGGAAAAAAAAATCTCTTTTCAAAGGTAGGGGCTATTAAACATTCAATGACTTAGTCAAGGGCCTCTTTCCCTAGGTGGTTTGACTATAAGACTAGCCATCCATCTGTCTGATTTAGGCTCAAGCTCGAGAAGTAGGGAGCCAGGTAAACACTTGGTGATGGCTAGATGCTCTCTGACTTCTCTTTCAGGTTTCTGATTAATGGGGTAAGCAGCAAAAAGTAACAACCAGCTATAAAGAGTGAAGATGTAAAGGCACCGTGACGTGACAGGTATTTAAGGATTGCTTATCAGATAATACGGAGACTCTGCTTTTTATAGATCACAAATGCAAGTGTGAAGGCACCATTTGGCCAGTCATAGAGTAGAAGTCACATCTCACAGCAAAGTCATCATGCTGTGCTTCTGTCAGCTCAAAGCCTGTTCAGGTTTCAAGGAGACAGGAGTTTAAAGTCCCCTGATAGCACCATTATAAACTATCAGGTCATAAGAAAACGACCTTGCCATTGGGCATCAGAGTAATGCAAAATCAAAGGGGAGCAAAAGCCAAAAAACCTGGTCTATGAAGCTGACACATTTTTAAAGCTATATATGCTCCCACCTCATTTTGTTATTTGTTAATATTTAAACTAACTCTTACAGTTAATGTGTAAGATTAGAAAAGTCACTTTAGTACATTTTCTTTTGGGTATTTAAACAAACTAAACTTAGAGCATGAGACCACCAAGTACCAAAATCTTCATCTCCACTAAAAAGTATGCTTATCACTGTCATACACAAACCTCCAGAGCATTAGCATCACTTTCGTCTGAATCCCGGAATTCCACACAGACAGCAATGTTCCTCGCCTAAAATGATTAATCATTCAAAATGAGTCACACGATGAGAAGATTATAAATAACATTTTATACTCAAAAAAAAAAATGTATAGTTTACACTGTTTACCTTGGCAAATGTTTTCTGGCTATCATATTTTAATTGCAAGGGATATACATACAGATGGTTTTTGTAAATAGTAAATGGATAACAATATTTTGTCATTTCTGGAACAAACTCTTCAACCTCCACAGTAATATTTTGACAATTCTTTTCAAAAGGCTTCAGGGGCACGTATGAAGAAGTAATACAATCTATAGCAGGAAAAAAAATATGGGAAGATCATACAATTTAACAATCATTAATACATTCCTGCACTTATAAAAATATACACGGATTGTGTTCTCAAAGAGTGATTTAAAAAACAGAGTTCTTAGTACTTCTACAACCACTTTAAGAACCCAAAAGAACAAGATGGGAGAAGGCTTATGCCGACTTTAGCGGAACCCTTCACCCCAGACACGGATTGCTATTTCATTCTCAATGTCGAGTGATTTGCCAAATATAACACATCATAATTTTGACAAATTTAAACTCTGCAAAGAAATCCATTACAGTTTTTCCCTCCCGTGGCTACAATTTAGCTTTCACTGCAAATTTTTACTGGTATCAGGGAAATAACAGTACATTTATGCTTCCAATTAGCTCACAGCGAGTCACTTTTAAAAAGTTAACTTGGTGCAGGTGCAAATTTTCACCTAAGAAATAGTGGAAGCCTTTTGAAACACAGATCTTATGATGTGTTACCAATAACAAATTCAATACTCCCAAAGGTGAAAAATACATTCTCAGAGAAGTTTAGCCGCATATGTGATTGAAGTAGCCTCTGTAATAAAGGTTATTCATATACTGAAGGGGCTCTAAGACTCCTCGTCCTTACTGCAGAGTGATATTGATGGAGACGAAAGACCCAGGGAGAGTCGGACCTGAAAACACAGTATGTTTTGTTCGGTTTGGTTTTCTCTGATCATTATAGCCATACATACTTAGAATATCCTGAGGTACAGAGTAAAAGTATACAGTAACGATTGGTTATTCCACTAACCAGAGATAACCACTGTTAACATGTTGACATATTTTCTTCTAGTTTTCTTTCTATACATGTTTTATACAGTAATATAAAAAACCTACTGTATGTATAGAATTTTATCCTAATTTTTTGACAACTTTGTCTGATGTTTTATTCCATGAACTCTTTGTAAACATCATTTTTTTTTTTTTTTTTTGTCTTTTTCGTGACCGGCACTCAGCCAGTGAGTGCACCGGCCATTCCTATATAGGATCCGAACCCACGGCGGGAGCATCGCGGCGCTCCCAGCACAGCACTCTCCCGAGTGCGCCACGGGCTCGGTGTAAACATCATTTTAATGACTGCATAAGGTTTCATGGTCTTGGTGTACAATAATTGTCTTAACCACACTGACAGTGCTGGATTCTGGTTGTTTCCAGTTTTCCCCAAATATAAATAACATTGCAACGAACATCTTTGTAAATAAATTCCTGTCTACATTTCAAATTATTTCTTTAGGAAAAAAATAATCCCTTGTACTCTTAGATACTTTAAAATGTAAATTAGATGCCACTCCCATGCTTACAATCCTTTAGTGACTTCTTTCTCACTGCTCTTAGAATTCAATCTTTTTTTTTTCAAAGCTGACTGCTAAGGAGATCTTAACTCTTGACTTGGTGTTGTCAGCACCACACTCTCCCAAGTGAGCCATGGGCTGGCCCTGAATTCAATCTTTTTTTAAAAAATTGCTTTATTGTGATATGATTGACATGCAAAAAGTTGTACATATATAATGTACGCAACTTGATGAGTTTGAAGATAAGTATATCCCTGTGAAACCATCACCATAGTCTATTCTACAGACCTATCCATCACCTCCAAAAGTTTTCTCCCACTTTCTAATTTATTATTATTATTATTATTAGTTATAACACAACATAAAATCTACCTTCTTAACCAATTTTTAAGTACACAATACAGCATTTTTAACTATAGTCACTCAGCTGTACAGTAGATCTATAGGACTTATTCATCTTGTGTAACCAAACTTTGTACTCTGACTCATACCTTCCTGTTTTTCCCTCCCCCCAGCTCCTGCCAACCACCATTCCACTCTTAGTTTCTGTAAGTCTGACTATTTTAGATTCATTATATAAGTGATACGTAGTATTTGTCTTTCTGTGCCCGGATTATTTCACTTGGCATAATGTCCCTCTTCCAGGTTTATTCATGTTGTCACACATGGCAGGATTTCCTTCTTCTTAAGGCATTACCAGCGTCTATATAATTCCCTGCATGACCTGGTCCTCTACTTCATCCCCAATCTCCACTGCTCCAATCACATACTACATAGAGCCATACTGGCTCCCTTTCTGTTCACACAACCAAGCTTGCTCCCACCTCAAGTTATTTACAACATACATGATGTCCTCAGTCTGGAATGTACAGTCCCAACCACCATGTGCTGGCTCCTCCTTCCTCTTCAGATCTTGAGCTTAGGAGAGGCCCTCCCTGGTCACACCCTTTATAAAGCTGCACACCCCCATTATAGGCTGAAATTACTCGTCTCCTTTTTTTTGTTTATTGTCTGTCATTCCTTCTAGACTTTAAACTCTATAAGTTTGAAGTACCTGGTAGGTACTCAATACATGTTTACTCAATTTATACTTATTCAGTGAATGAATGGAGAGATAGAATCTCAAAACTGGAATGCTTTAGTTATGGACATCTATGGATATCTATTGCCAAATTGTACTACTATTCACGACAGGTAATGGTGGTTGGCCAAAAGCCTTAGACAGTTTCACTTTAAATGTTTTTTGTAAGTTTGCTAGATAAGCAAAAGCATCTTGTTTTAATTCACATTAGTGGCATTATTACTGATATTAAACATTTTCCAAATAGTTACTAGCCACTTCATATTATTTTCTGCAAATTGTCTTTTGTGTCTTCTGCTCACTTTTCTCCTGGGTTCTTAGATTCTTTTCCTTAGACAAGAAAAGAAGTTCTCCTCCTTTTTGATCTCTTAGTTGATGACAGAAGTAAAAAGTTATCCAAGGCAAAAGGCAGCAGAAAATGACTAGAGCCCACTCACAACATTATATATTATATATGACACAGCATCTGATAAAATCAACCTAACTCGCTTCCTAATCTGTAATTATTCACCATGCATACTGGGTTGAATAATGTCTTCCCAAAATTCATGTCCATGCAGAACCTCAGAATGTGATTTTATTTAGAAACAGGGTCTTTGCAGATGTAGGTAGTTAAGATGATGTCATACTGGATTAGGGTGGGCTCTAAATCCAATACTGGTGTCTCTCTAAAAAGGCCATGTGAGGACACAAAGGGAAAAAGGCCATGTGATAACAGAGGCAGATATCGGAGTGATGCAGCTACAAGCCAAGGGATGCCAAGGATAGCTGGGAGCTACTAAAAGCTAGGAATAGGCAAGGAATGATTCTTTCCTAGAGCACTCAGCAGGAACACGGCCCTGCTGACACCTTGATTTTGGACTTTTAGCTTTCAGAACTGTGAGAGACTAAATTTCTGTTGTCTTAAGCCACCCGGTTTGTAATACTTTGTTATGGCAGCCCTAGAAAACTAATACAGCATGTAAACCTCAAGAAAAATAATGAAAAGATAAAAACCTGGAAGAAGACACGACAATTACAATTCCTTGAAGTTGATACGACAAGCAAACAGAAAGGACATTGTTGGGAGGGAGGGGGGAGAGGGAGGAGGGAGGGAGGTTCTGGTGATGGGCCACAATAGTCAACCACATTGTATATTGACAAAATAAAATAAAACTAAAAAAAAAAAAAAAACACCTGAGATTCAAACATAACCTTTAAGGTTTATTTGCAATATGTTCTTACTTGATAAGTCCACAGGAACACATTCTACTGTGATGTTTAGCTGCCCAGGAATAATCTGCAATTTGGTCTTTTCTGGCCTAGGTATAAAATAAAAATATTTTAGAGTTAAAAATTATGATTACTAAATACATTGGTAAATCCTCTATCCAACTTAAAATTTTAAATTTAAGCATTCAGTTTTTCCCATACATGACTCATATTTATCTTTTTAAGAAATTGATAATTTACCTATTATATTAATTTATTGTCTAACACCACTTACTTCTTGTATTCTGAGAGCAACTTGAGAATGTCTTCGTTTGAAAGCTTGCTACTGTCTTGTTTATACAAAGGAGAAAATCTCCCATCCAGATCCAGAGAGCCTTGAATATCTTTGAAAATGGGCCTACAACAGCAACAGAAGGTTTTTTTTGTTGTTGTTTGTTTGTTTTTTAAATTCTAAAGTATTGATAAATTAAGATAACACTGGTGGGAACATAAAATGGTGAGACTACTGTGGAAACAGTTTGGTGGTTCTCATGTAGTTAAGTATACATCTACTCTACAATCCTGCAAGTCCACTACTAGGTATGTTTCCACATAGTACATGAATGTCCACAGCAGATTTATTTGTTATAGCCCCAAACTAGTAATAACCCAGATATGCATCAACAAGTGAATGGATAAACAAACTGTGATATATTCATACCATGGAATACTACTCAAAATGAACTACTGATGCACACAGCAATATGGATGAATCTCAAAACCACACTGAGCACAAGAAACCAAACACAAGACTACACACTGCATGATTCCATTGATATGAAGGTCTAGGATAGATAAAAGTCATCTATAGTGATAATCCGACTGGTGGTTGCCTGGAGTAGGGGTGGGATGGTTGACTGGATGGGGCATAAAGAAACTTTCTGGGGTGACAGACATGTTCTATATCTCGGTTGGGGTGGTGGTTACATGACTGTACACATTCATGAAAATTCATCAAGCTGGATATTTAAAATGTGCGCATTTTATCAAAGGTAAATTATATCGCCCTAAAGTTGATAAAAATTAAATTAGATCTTTAAAATAAATTCATACGCAGAGTTAACAATATATATGTAGAGTTTGTCTTATGAATTTGAACTATTCCCTTCCCATCCTCTTCTCCCATTTTTAAGCGGCTATTTTACTGCTAAAATGGGAAGTAATAAATAAGCACCCAAATACTGGAAGCAGCTATAGCCAGAAATATAATTCCCCCTGGCAGAGCCTCTGCAGATGTGGTTATAGTCATTAACCCCATTTTTCCTACTTCTAAGCATACCTCCTTTATTTCCAGTAAACAGGGCTTTATCATACTTCTCTTAAATACTCAGCCAATCTTTTAGAATGAGTTCCTGCTACTGCTGACAACCAAAACAATTTAGGAAGGAAAAAAAAGTCGCATAATTTTCATCAGAACTTGGGATCAAAGCTTCTAACTTTGAAGATTTCAAAATTAATTTTTCTACTGGCAAAAAAACAGGATCAAGCAGCTACTGCTATGGTCCAAAGGGGGACAGTATGGCACAGTGGTTAGAGTGGGCTCCGAAGTCAGGTGCCCTGGCTTCTGATCCCTGCTCTGCTACATGCTCAACAGAACTTGGACAAGGATTTTTTTTCTTTTTTCTGTTTCTTACTTCTGTGCCTCAATTTCCTCATTTCCAAGTTGGGGACAACAATATCCACCTCTTCCGAAAATATACATTAAGCACTTACTTAGACCAGTGCCTTGAACAGAGTTAGCACTTAATAACTATTAATAATAATAGCAGCAGCAGCAGCAGCAATTGACTTTCCAGGCTGGAGCACTGTAAGTATGCTTATATTTACAAACCATACTTCGCCTTCTGTAATGCCTCCCCACACCAGCCTCCGCTACTCTTTGCCATTCACCTATCCTTGGCTATCATTTTTGGTTTTTAACCAGTCTTCAAAACAAGGACAATGGGACTTTTCATCTACCAACATACATTTTGAGGTCTTTCCAAAAATGAAATGATTATAAATAGTGACAGATAGAAGAGTTAATTAACTTAGAATCTTCTACCCTAAGCTTCTCCCCAGCACCCATAGAACATAATTGATTAAATTATTCAGAACATAATGCCCTTTCCCCAGAAGTTCCAGTGAATTGTACAGGCTGTACCACAAACAAGCCAGTGAACCTGTACTTCAAAGGGGCGGATAAGCAAGAACTATGCTTTAAGTCACCATTGCACATAGATTTGCAAGATTTGGATAAAACAATGTAACCTAACATCAGATATGACGGATAGATGATGCACACTTCCAAATACACTAATCCCAGAAGGTTGGCTGAATTTGTTACCAGGAAGCAAGAAAATCTATTAGTTAATTACACTCTAGAACTTAATGACCGCATTATCGGCCTTTAGATTTTCAGTACATTTTTCAGAATTAGTCTGTGAGAGTTTTCAAAGCATAAACCCAGCCAACTCTGAAATAGTGCACATATTGTACCTAATTCATTACAATTACTGGTTTTCTGGAAAAAATTCCATCACTTTATCAAATAAGCTCTGCTTTAAAATGCAATAAACTTAAGTGATACATCAGTCAGATCAGTAACCTAATCCAAAGAAAATTTCCCTAAAGCAAGACATGTGAAAAAATGAGAAGGTCTTGAAGAGGGTCTTTGATGCACAACAAATTCTAAAAGAAAGAATTCTTACATTTCAAGTGTCCCAAGATACAACTGGCATGCCAGAAACAGACTGCTGAATGCTGGTAAGGACAACAGTCCTCAGTTTCACATATGAGTATGAATAGAAGGGTCAGGGCTATATTTGTACAAACCTGGCAGCCCAAGCAAAGGGCATTCTGTATTGTCCAAGGCGGCTGCACACTTGCTTAGCTGTCCTGTGCACCTTCTGGGCCGTCTGAGGTCAGAAAGAAGAAATAGGCTGATGTTTGTTCAAACGGCCATAGACCCACCCACAAAAATAATTTTCCCAATTTGCTGAGATAAAACATTAAAAATGTAGAAAAAAAACCCATAAAAGTAGCTACAAATAAAACACAACACACATCAGCGACCCATTTTCCAAGACCAAGGTATTTCTTAAAGGTTTTAGATTTTCTCCTTAACATAGCTTTCATCATTACATTAGAGGACAGACAAAATAAATAAAGGGCACTGTTTTGCACCAAAGACCTGTACTGGGAAAATTTTAAGCAATTTGAATGTGCATTTCCTTTCATACAGCAGACAGATGTTCATCATTCTTGGGAGAAATTTTTTGTGAATAAAGTTGACCTTTCTACTCCCAAGGTAAGGAACAAGTGACCAAGGGCCTATGCAATTAGTCCAATGTGGGCAGGAGCTGCTGTTGGCACAGGCACTGAGAGATGACAAAAGAGATAAATTGCCTGCAGAGTCCAAACAGGCTGTGAAATGCTGCCTGGATGCTTATCCCTTGGGATTCAGAATGCTAGAGGCTTTTATCTATATCGTCAAGCCTTTTTTTCCCCCCACAAATTAGTCACGTCTCCTCAGCACCTTCCACTTAATTAACATTATTTGGATACACAATGAAATGCCACGTACAAGAGATTTATGCTTCATGAATACGCGGTAGCCAGAGTGCTAGGAATGAACTGTACCACGAACCCTTTCCCTCCCTGGGCCTCAGTTTTCTCATTTATAAAATGAAAGGAGATCAGTGATTTCTGAATGTTTGGATTTCATGATCCAGAAATTTAGGTGATGATATAAGGCTGTCAACTTTTAGTGTTGCCACTTAAGGATCTTCAACAAAATGAAACAATGAAAAAAATTCCTACCATTTAATATGCCAACATTTCAGGAAAGAAAGGCGTAACATTTAAAAAGTAGGAAGGGCAAAAATATCAGAATAAAGGGCAGCCTGTAGAATTAAGTACATTTAGCTTCATCTTTCTTTTCTCATTTCATCACAGATAGGAGTAAATCTGGGTACAGACTGGCATTTGGGAACTATAGGACTAGATCATCTTTTTAAAAGGCTCTCCTAGCTCTGACATTCTAAAGCTATGAGTAAGGAAAGAGTGACTATTGCCAAGGATACAAATGTCAATTAGCAGATGTTGCCTAAAAGCCTTTAGCTCTTATTCTGATAAGCAAGCAGAAGTCAGATTGTCATGCTAACAGAACATAAATGAAAAGGGGTGGGGGAGAGGGGGATATGCTGTATATTTTCAGAATATACAGCATGCTCAGAGAATGTTTTTTTTTCTACAGGGTTCACTGACAATGTAGTTCAAGATATCAATAAAAGGCAAATTCTATACCAAGCTGACATGTTCACAAATGATCTTTATAAATACCTTTACTGGGTCTGAATTTTTGATGTAAGGTTCTGCACAGTGTGTAATGTTTCCCTGTAGAACCTTTTCAATTCTCGCAACTATAAATATTTCAGGATGTGGATTCGTCACTGAGAAAATTCCCTGGAAAAAAATTACTTCTATTAGATCTTTTTTTATAACCTCGTACGTACAACTGTTTGGTTAATGATTTCTAGTAGTGTGTTTGGTATAGAATGCTGATATTCAACATAGGATTGTGTCCGGGGCCCTAAAAATATGTAACATTTCCTTTCATACAGTTTTCAAAGCTCCCGATGTTCCTTTCAAAATGGATTTTATATTTTTGTCAACCAACATCACATCTATTAGCCCCCAAAGTACAGGTGTCACCATTGCCTCTTCTGTTTGGCTGTGTTTGCAAGGTGAGTTCTTAGACCTAAGGAAGACAATGTGCATTGTTTGGCTTAATTGGTATGTGTTAAAATTGTGTTCATTTCTCAACTGGAAACAGATATGCACTTTAAAATGCAGCTGCTTGTAACTCCAGAGCAATTCACTTACATTTAATTAATACTAATTGAAACTAAGAAGGAAGAAAATACTTCTCCGTGTAGCATAAAAACTAAATCATAATATAGGAAATATTCCTTTGTTGTAGTTAAAGAGCTCCGGCGCTGTCAATGTAAAGGAAAAAAACAGAGGACCCCAAATTCATTTGTCCCCAGACACTTTACCTAAGGATACTAATGTAGATATAACCCACGTTATGTAAGTTTTCTTTGAGTGCATGTGGATCGACCACGTCATCCCCTGTCCAGTTTGGCTCCTTGCAAATTTAATATCCTGTAAATAGCCTGTTAGTTGGTTATGTCTGTTGTGTAAAGGAGCACCACACAAATTAATTGAAGTGGAAAAATCCATCACTGGGTTTCTACCAAGTTTTGTTTTTCTACTTGGTATATTACCAACTCTGTTAATACAGTGCTTTCCAGCTTTCAAAGCATTTCAGACACATTATCTCATCTGTTTCAGATAGAACCCTCTGAGGTAGACAGGGGAGAACAGAAAATTGAGTGTAAGAGGCCAGTAATTCCCCCAAAGTCAGCCTGCAAGGAGCCTGGGTAATGGTGGATTCAGCTATGAATTCCCAAGCAGCAAGCATGGAACAAAGTGGTTAAAAATTGCTTGAAAGTCAAATTTCCTGGCACCAAATTCTGCTCTATCATTTATGGATGGAGCAAAGTCACATCCTCTCTAAGTCTCAGGTTTCTCATCTGTGAGATGGGGATGATGACAGTAATAGTGATTTCATAAACTTCTTGTATGGATTAAAAGTATATTAGGTACCTGGTTATTATAAGTGTGGCCCATCAAAGCATCTCAAGGTCACAGAAGTTGGCTTCTGGTACTGCCAGGAGCATGCTGCTCGAGCTGTGAGACAGGGCTGGCAGACTGCCCTAGGTGCCCCTGCAGAAGGTATGCTGAGAAGTGCACTCGGAGTGCACTCTTATCCTAAGTAATCACCACATAACTGTGCTAGGTGGTTTGTGTTTCATCTCATCGTCTTATAAAAACCCTCGAACGCAGACACTACTATACACACATTTTGCAGATTAAGAAACGGAGGCTCAGGGAGTTTTATGCAGTGAGTAAGTGGGTGAAGAAGCCTGCAGCCTGGGCTTGCAGACTATACAGCCCACGCTACGCTGCCTCTCAGCCTTGAGGCCCATGCATCCATCCAACATCTCACATGATGATCGCTTCTCGGCCTTTTGGCTAAGATCAAGTGCAACATCTCACATGATGAGGCCGGATTCAAATAGTAATACTGATTTTTTTTTCATAAAAAACGTATTTATTTTTGATTATACATATATAGGGGGTACAGAGTTGACTATCAGTATTTGTGTACAGTATGTGACGATCAAATCAATATTTTATCATGTTCATCATTATAAATTGTAATTATTCTGTGTCCCTTACCCAACTACTCCCTAACCCCCCTCCCCCTGCCCCTCTCCCACCTCTAGTAACTATAGGTCTGTTCTCTCCTTCTGAAAGTTCACAATTTAATTGTGGTCTTTCTTTCTCTTCTCTCTTTCTTTCTCTTTTTCTTTCTTTCCTCCTACTTATGAGAGAGGACATGCAGTATTTCTCTGTGCCTGGCTTATTAACATAATTTCCTCCAAGCTCATCCATGTGGCTGTGAGTGGCAGAATTTCATTCTTTTTTATGGCTGAGTAGTCTTTCATTGTGTATATATACCACATTTTCCTTATCCAGTTGTCCATTGATGGACATTTAGGTTGGTTCCATATCTTGGCTATTGCAAACAGAGCTGCGATAAACTTGGGAGTGCAGGTATCCTTCAACATGATGATTTCCATTCCTTTGGGTATATACCCAGTAGTGGGATGGCTGGATCATATGGTAGTTCTATCTGTAGTTGTTTGAGAAACCTCCATACTGTTTCCCATAACGGCTGTACTAATTTACAGTCCCACCAACAGTGCAGAAGGCTTCCCCTTTCTCCACATCCTCACCAGCATTTGTTATTCTCTGTCTTTTTAATACTGCCCAGTCTAACTGGGCTGAGATATCTCAGTTTGATTTCAATTTGCATTTCCCTGGTGATTAGTGATGTTGAGCATTTTTTCATGTGTCTGTTGGCCATTTGCATGTCTTCCTTTGAAAAATGTCTATTCAGCTCTTTTGCCAATTTTTTAATTGGATTATTTGGGTTTTTTTTACTGTGAAGCTGTTTGAGTTCCTTGTATATTCTGGGTATTAAACCCTTGTTTGATGTATAGTTTGCAAATATTTTCTCCCATTCTGTAGGTTGTCTTTTCACTCTGTTGATTGTTTCCTTTGCTGTGCAGAAGCTTTTTTGTTTGATATAGTTCCATTTATTTATTTTTTCTTTTGTTGCTTGTGCTTTGGGGGTCTTATTCATAAAGTCTTTGCCCAGTCCTACATCCTGAATCATTTCCCCTATGTTTTCCCATTGGAGTTTTATAATTTCATGTTATATACTTAAATCTTTAATCCATTTTGAGTTGATTTTGGTATATGGTGAGAGCTACTGGTCTAGTTTCATTCTTCTACGCATGGATGTCCAGTTTTCCCAGCACCATTTATTGAAGAGGCAGTCTTTTCCCCAATGTATATTCTTGTTGCCTTTGTCAAAGATCAGTTGGCTGTAAGTACATGGGTTGATTTCTGGGTTATCTACTCTGTTTCATTGGTCTGAGTGTCTGTTTTTATGCCAGTACCATGCTGTTTTGGTTACTATAGCTTTGTAGTATAGTTTGAAGTCAGGTAGCATAATGCCTCCGGCTTTACTTTTTTGCTCAAGATTGCTTTGGCTCAAGTAGCAATACTGATTATTGCTATAGTTAACATTTACTGAGCACCTATTGTTCCCCATTCCCAGTACTCTAAGCACTTCCCCACATTGGTGCCTGCAAAAAGTATTATAATTTTAAGACATTTGACAAATGATAAAAGCATGCTGTTTTCTCTTGTTTATCTGAGATCACCATTACTGCTACTACTTCTAGCAGCTACCTTGCACTGAGCAAACCCTGATGCAGAGCTCAGTGCTTTCTGGGCATAGCACACCTTGAGTCTCACAACAGCCCCTGGATGCAGGTACTATCATTACCTTCGGTTTACAGATGAGGATGCTGAGGTGTAGAAATGTTAATTTTTTAACTTATTAGGGATTCCAGTGTTGGGGGACACTCTTTGAGGCTGTTTTACTTTTTGTTCCATCAGCTTCTAGCCCTCCACCTGTGCCCAGAATGCAGAAGGTGGCCAAAGAGAGCCCAGGAATCCCATGTGGGCTGGGCATGGATCTGCCCCTCCACTCCAGGGTGACTCTTATCCAATTCACTGCCCCCTCTCTCTAGAGAACGGGGAAGGTCCCCACACCCCAACCCCCAACACTTACACAGCCACCAGGATGTGGCAGGGCACATGGCGGTGCTATATTTCAGCACTTAATTACGTTCTATCTAATATTGTTGATCGAATTCTTTCAAACAGACCTAGGTTCAAATCCTACTTCACCACCACTAGCTATATACTGGTGGGCAGCTATATACTGGCGGGCAGCTATATACTGGCGGGCAGCTATATACTGGCGGGCAGCTATATACTGGCGGGCAGCTATATACTGGTGGGCAGCTATATACTGGCGGGCAGCTGACTTAACCTCCCTGAGCTTCAGCTTCCTCAACTGTAAAACAGCAATAACTGTACCATTTCACAAGACTATTACGATTACATGGGACACCAATAGAAAAAGCTGGCACACAGGAGATATTAAAAAACGTTGATTTTCTTCCTGACCTAGTTTACAAATTAGATGACACCTGAAAGCACAATTTAAACTTCCTGCATCAAATATACAGCTGAGTAAACTGAAGCAAGACAGTAAATTCATCACTGGCTTAAAAGGACTTTTATCTGATATTGGGCAGGAAATTCTGAACATATAATGCAGTAGCAAGTTCTCAGATACTTATAATACTATATTTGCTCAATCTTTCTTTTAGAAGCATCTGCCATTATAGTGCCATGCTCCCATATGTGACAACTATCGTCTGAGTAACACACTAACGGGGAATAAGGGAACAAGGGTCAACATGGGGGAAAGCTACCACAGATATGCAGCCTCACAAAGGGTAGTGCCAGCACATGTAAAGAAGTCTTCCCCTGCTATTTGGTAATCTGTATCAATGAGCACAATGCTTGACCCTGAAAATCCCAAAGCTTGAAATTTATTCAGAGGAGATAATTCAACAAATGAGCTAAGATGTATATGCAAGGATGTTAAATGCAGCATTATTTATGAAATCAAAAAATTAGAAATATCCTAACTAGCTAAATCAACTGAATACCATGTTAGCCTTTAATACAAATGTGACTGATCTATAGATATTGATATACAATGATAATATGATACTAAACGAAAACAGTATGCACAAAACAGCATGAATATGATATAAATTTTATAAGAGTATACATAACGTATATGTATTTATATATACACAATGGAGATATCAGGAAAGATTTTTACGAAAATGTTAATAGTTATTGTCCACGGGTGGTGATTTTACTTTCCTCTTTATACTTCCTGTACTGTTTGAATTTTCTACATAAGAATATATTTATCTTTATAATCAGAAAAAAAAAAAAAAAAAAGAAACAGCATTTTTTACTTTGGGAAAAATAAATCTCATTACAATGTGAGCAGCTTTGTTCACATGCCTCTTGCCACTTTAATTCTATGCATCAGTGTCATTTTGGTTCTGCTGCAAAAGTCTAGAGGGCAGACCATCAATTCTGCTCCCTCCAACCTCTTATGGCCTCCAGTCCAGTCAGAGGTCAGATGCCAAGGAACTGTCAGGCTCTTTTAAAAGGGGATTCTCCTGCACCAGACAGAACGAAAGAGAGTAGCATTACAGCTGAGACACAGCAGTTCCCTCCCACTGCTTTTCAAGCAGACCTCTGTATAAAGAGCCTTCATGATCCATTAAAACTACCTACTCATAATGGACATGGGAATTAGGGGTGGGAGAGTTAATGTAGGATCAATTTTTCTTCAAAAAAACTTACTACCTTGCTCAGAAGTCTCTCTCTCTCTCTCTCTCTCTGTGTGTGTGTGTGTGTGTGTGTGTGTGTGTATCTGCATTCTATCTCACAAAATACTTCCTCTGTGTGTGTGTGTGTGTGTGTGTGTGTGTGTGTGTGTGTGTGTGTGTGTGTGTGTATCTGCATTCTATCTCACAAAATACTTCCTCTGAGTCTCACATCACGGTCCCATTGAAAATATTACTTTGTCAATGTGTTACTAGCATGTTCGTTGGTTTCCATTTTCCCCATTCAACTTCAGTCACCAGAAAAATACCTATAGACAGGCCTTACAAAAGATAGCATGCCATGAAAACATTGGCCTGAAACCATAAAATAATGCAAGGACATTTCTGTTTCTTATTCTGAATGTACTACCAAGGCTAAAGATCATTCTTTACCTGCTTTGTGTAGCGTAACTGAGATTCAGCAATTCCATGAATGAAAGACTCGGGGGAAGAGCCCTTGAGGTTTCCATCACTGGCCAGTTGGCTTGAAGTGCCCCACAGCATTTCACGGACAGATGGGGGATTCAGGTCTACATGAAAGTCAGCTGATATCTTACAGTTGTTTTTTACATCAAATAAGGCAAGATTGATAAAAAAGGGCTCAACCTGGGAATGAAAACAGTTACATTTTAAAACTAAGACTTTTGGGAGGGCATGAGAGGGGAAGGGAAAGACACATATTGCAAAACAATTTTTTTTTTACTCAAGTTTCTGTGATTACAGTTCCTTTCTGAGGTCAACATTTAGCTAAAATTGCACTATGGCTTATCTGCATAGAAGAAATAGCATTCTAAAATAAGAGACTTTAACAAATTTTAACTTTTGTCAAATATAAATAAGTTCAGAAGTTATAAAATTTTTTTAAAAAGATGGGTAGAAATCAAAAGCTACATTTAAAGAATTCCAATTGTTCTATGAATAAAATTTAATTCTTTATACATTTACTGATATGACCTAAAAAATAATGCCAATATTACAGAGTAGAAATAAATCTTCCCCGTTGCAACTTACTGGGCTATACATTTCATAAGAGCTAATAATATCAGTCAACATCAAATTGCTTGACAAAAGCTTTGCCCTATCAGCAATTTTGGAACACATGATTCCTCTCTACAGATGGCATTTGAAAGCTGGTCACAAAGAGAAATTTCATGCCAGATGGCATAAAGATTAACCCTTTACACAGAAAAATCAGCTTGTGCATTTCAGTCATTTTGTAAGAGAATCAATCACCACTGTTGATATTTTTGAAAGATAAAACTAGAGCCAAAAAAATAAAAATGAACAAAATACAGTCTCTTTGAAGATTTTACATTCATAGTTTCAAGTATTTCTGAACAACTCAAATGATCCATGACAGTTAATAATTAGAATTTTCTCTGCAGACCATAATGAATCTCATTGTAGAGAACAGTGAGTGAGCCTAGCAGACTGCATAGCATCTGCATCCCAGCATGGCTTTGGTAATACTTACTCATTGTTACAAACCATTTTCACAGAAGAAATCATATTCTCTAGTAGAATTCACAGATTTGAGGATTTTCCAGGTTCTGGGAATGCCCCTCTTAAATTTCAAGAGCCTACGCTATCTGCTATTCTGAGTAAGTAAGACTTTCATGAATCCTCTCAAAATGAGAACATATTCATATTTTGGCAAAAGAAAAAGACATATGAAATCCTTCCATGTCAAATTTATCATAATATGTAGCAATGGAGTTTACATCCAGTAAATCAGTTCTCAGCCATAAAAAACAAAGGCAGTTCTTTAATGTACTGGTTCAAGGGAGGCAGAGAGAAAAGTCACACGTACATTTGTGGGTGGTCCTTTTGCATTGTCTCCAATTTGACCTAAGATATTGAAAGTTAAATCATGGCAGTTTATCAGGAAACGCTTGTTGCACTTTTCTTCAAATGGTTTTATATCAGGTTCAATTCCTGAAAAGTCCAACCTCTACAAAACAGATAGTATGAATCATTTTCAGAAAAACAAAGGATTCATATTAATACAGAGTCATATAGATTTATATTAATACAGTAAAAATGACACACTCCAACAGTTCTCTGTCCATTCTTCATTTGAACCCTTTTAATTTTTTCATTCAACAAGCATTTGTGAAGCTTTTACACTGAGGTTCAAACACTGATGGAGAAATCCCAGAGGAAGAGGATGAGACTCTGATCTAAGGCAATGGAAAAGTCACAGTCTGTTCGATGGCCTGCAAAGCACTACATGACATGATTCCCTGCCTCCTCTCACCCCTCCGACTTCATCTTCTAATACTCTTGCCTTTCCCCTGCTCTCTGTTCCAGCCACACTGGCCTCCTTGGTTATTTATTTTTCCAGCACACCAAGTACAGTCCCACCCCAGGGCCTTTGCACTTGTTCTGTCAGGAACCCTCTTCCCCCAGACAGCTGCATGGGTTGCTGTCTCATTTCATTCAAGTCTCCAATCAATTGGCACTTGCACAGAGAAACCTTTCCTGACTTCCTATAGAAAACTGCACACTCCCTGACAGTCTATACACCCTTGCTCTGATTTATCTTTCTAACACTACTTTTTATCTTTACTTAGTTGTACAATGTTTGTCTTCCCCACAAAATATATGTTCCAGGATGGTAGAAATTTTTATTATTATTATTTTTTATGAGCTGTGCAAAAGGCAAAATTGACAGGAATGGGTTTGGGAGGCATCACGAATAACACAATGGTCTCCAACTTGGGAGATTCAATAGATAGGGATGTTATGAACTTAGCTGTGAAATACAAATGAATGGCAGATTTGGGGGGAGGTTGAACAGAAATCATGAGTTCAGATTGGGACATGCTGAGATTGAGGTAATGCTCATAGGTGGCTGGAAACAGGAGAGGTCTGGGTTGGAGATTTGGATTTGAGAGTCAGTGACAATCAGAGTGAGAGGTGGACAAGGCTGGAACCCTGGGGACCACCTATGTTTAAATGATGAACAGAGGGAGAGACGTCTACTTAGGAAACTGATATATCCTGAGCTTAGCTTCTAACGGAGCTGGGGGATATACCCTGGCTGCCACAGAGATATATCTTTAAAAACTGTTGGTATTTCAATATAAAAACAAGTTTTTAAGTAAAAGATATTCATAGTTAAGGAATTCCTCTCGGTAGGAACGGAATCTCCCTCCTCAAAGAAACTTCTAGGAACCAGTCAGCTCAGGAATCTAAGTTCATGTGTTTACTCTGAATTTCTGAACAGACTTACATTCTATTCACAAACGGGAAGAAAGTGTAGATTGTGTGACAACTTACTATACTTTCATTAAGGCCACAGAAATTGTAGGTGGGAAATGATTAGGTGAATCTGAGCAAAATGTACGGCCGGTGTGGAAAACCCAAGCCAAGAAATACAAGAATTTTTCTCAATTACCTATGTAATTCAAGCCAAAACAGGTATTGTGCTTGAAGAATCGTTTATAATTATAGCTGTTCTGACCTAGCCTGTATCACTGACAAAACCCTCCTTTTAAAAGGGCCCAACATATAATATTTGTACCTGAAAGCATGATTTTTTTCCCCTCTGAGTCTACTTATCTACAAAAGGAGTACAAATGTGTGGGACTAGACAGCTCCCTCTTGAACACTTATCTCTCTGTGGAGCCAGAGCAGGCAACTCATTGCCACGGAGATCAATTCTAATTTCCGCTCGTTTATCTGCTCTCCTTTCTGTCTTACTCAGACAGTGGAATGTGAAGAGAAACTGAACCAAACCACACCATCCCCCAAATCCTTTCCCTCTGAGGCCTGTGAGTAGAAATGGTGGGACACGTGGCCTTCCCCAGTAGCCCAAAGTTTGAGCCGTCCCCTTCAGTCGGCAAGTGTTTCTCTATTTTCTATAGTCAGTGATTAAAAAAAACATGTATCCAAACGCAACTGTGGCCAAAAGAGAAGGCTGAAACGATGGGATGGCAACTCACCCAGAAAAGGTACTGAACACACACAACGTGGGTTTCTTTGTGGTGAGACTGCCTTCCATAATCAACATGAAATTCCATTTTTTATCCTTAAAGCTTCATCACATCTGTGAATTTTTCCCTTACTGTAGCTCACTGATCAACAGCTCAAACATAAACTCAGTTCGGTTTCATGACCACAAAAACACTGCACCACAAATTTTTAAAGATACTGGATTTAGTTTCAACCACAGTCAATTGGCTCCTTTGTATACGATGAAAGAGTCTGACATGTCCAATTAGAGCCCAGTCATCAGGGGGAAATCAAAGGCTCAGACATGCTTGGAACAAGTAAATTTCTGAATGATTATCTTAGAGCTAACATTCCTGAGGCATGCTGTATGCTTTTTTTTTTTTTTAAACAAATCACTTAACTTACAGTAAAGCAATATAATACTCCTATGGAAAAAAAAAAAAAGAAGTGAAATATTTTTTAAAATCATTTTTTTCCAAATACTTTTATTTTCTTATGCAATATTAAAGGAAAAATGTCTGCATTATTTATGATTCTATATAATTTTTCCATTTCAAACGAAATAAAAATTTTTAGTTGGAAAACAGTATGAAGAAAAAAAGAAAAAAGAAACAAAATCAGTTTTCTCTAAATTATTTTAAATTTTCATGATATATTTTTACTGGGAAAAAAACTAATGCTTATGCAATTTGTACTTTTCTATTTCAAACAAAATAAAAGATTTTAATTAGAAATCTCATGTTAAAAAAAGTGGAAAGAAAACAAAAAAATTTACCGCCCCTCCCCAAATAATTTCATTTTCTCATAAAATAGTTTGTTAGGAGAAATATTTGTAATATTTATAAACTGTAGACTTTTTCCATTTAAATAAATCAGACATTTAATTAGAAATTGTCGTGAAATTATATATTAACTGCGTATCTTAGTATAAAAAGTACCTAACTCATGAAAGAGGTTAAAATACACATATGCACATAAATCTCCACTTTCCTGCACCACCCTTCACTTAAAGTGGGATTAAGCCAGCCATGAAAATTATCCCAGTTCTACAGGCCTATATCAAATGTGGAAAATAAATGTCTCATATGATTTGGTGCTCTTTATACTGCTGATACTCACTGCCACTAGATCACAATTGTATTTAATGGGTTAAAAGAGCACTGAATCCATCTTTAAGCGTTCTTTAATTTATTCGTTTTGATGAGCAAGATGAAGTGAAAAGACTAAAAGGAACTGAGTATATATTCAGGCCCGAACTATTTGCATATGTGAAAGTCCTCTTGAGTGAAGAGTTACTCTTAAGCCACTTGTTCAAAGTGAATAAGACAAATACAAAACAATCTGTATTCCCCACTGGTGCAAAAATCAGTGCTTTCAACATTTCATAGATGTTGTTTATCAATTCTAGGATTATTTAAAGGAATATATCATTAATACCTGAACTTCCGAATCAAAAGAAAAGAGATTCTGTCTTCCATCCCCTCTGCTGAGTTTGTTTAGCTGTTCAGTTTCTCTTCCATACTAAAATTAAATATATATCTATATTACTTCATTTCCTTCAAAACAGTATTAAACACTATTTAAATATATAGTTTATGTGAAACAAGCAATCCAACACAGCTTCAAAAATATACCATTCTCCATTTCCATGTACTTAAGATGGATAAAGGATAGTTGCTTGGCTGGGCAGTGACATATCACCATGACTATGACCCACAGTAAGACACAGATCAGGTTCTTACGCTTTCCATGTGCCTCTTCCTACCACTAAGATATTGTTCATCCTGTAGTCAGTACAAAAAAGGAATCCAAGAAATTTTGTATGCGAAAGAGAAATAAACAAAAGAGTAACACCATATTTTATATATCCACGGTGTTAACCATGGGATATTACATACAATTCTGATTTCATCTCCTTAGGAAACTAATAATGGGCTGCACAGACTTGGCATGACAAAGATTCAGGGGGGATACAACTAAAATTTACAAAATCATAAAAAGCCTAGATCAGGGGATCATGAGTGTGTTCCTAAAGTTTAAGAGAGGGGTACATTTAAAACAAAAAACAAACAAAAAAAAACTTCTAAATTTGTGTGACTAAGTAGTTCAGAAAGAGGTATAAAGTAAAAATACAAATAGGTTTGACAAGGACTTAAATTAATAAATGGGTCATAACTCTCTAATCTATTATAATATAGAGCCCACAGAGTGAAATATGTATTCTACTGGGATGCACATGATAATCATTTCTACACTTTCAAAATTGATTCGTTTCAAACTTTAAAGAGCAGAGTAAACAACACAAATGATATCTGGTCACCAAAATTTTTACCTGATGAAATTATTCATGTACATATACGTACATATTTGCATATAGAGAATATATAATTTTCATATAAAATATATATAAATCATTAGATTGAATATCATGTGCATGATCTGTATCATTAGCCCCTTGAAAGAATATTCATTTTATGAATATCATACAGTAATGAAATTGAATAAGTAGTAGCAGATAAAATTAATAATGTCATAAAAACCTAGAAGTACTCACTAGTGTCTAGAAAAATTAAGATTTTCCAAACCATCAGCTGGCACTTACAAGTCCATATTTAGGAGAGTGAATTTTCTTTCACAATCTCTACCTGTTTCACCAATTCGCTGTGTTTTTTAACTTGAAAATGACAATGCCAAATGGAATCCAGCATTAAAACTTTAATAGCTCATCCTGCGCTGTCTCAGTTGAAGGCAAGTTGCCATAAAAAAGATATACCTTCATAAGTTCCGGATGCATGCTCCTTTCCAAACTGGCCATGATGTTTTCGGCTTTTCCTTGGCTGCTAGTTTCATCATCTGCAAATTCATTAAAAGCAGATGTTCCAAACCATACAGACCGTTACTAATCACCTAAGAAAAATATCCTATCTCTCCCACCCCATCCTCTCCTACTAGATTTATTGCAAAGAATTCTGATTATGAAAGCATAGGGAAAACTTTAATGGACCTTTGAAAATCTGCCATGAATTTCTTATCCGTTTCAGTCTGGTTATATTTCATCTGTCAGAGCCCAGGCGGCATCAACTCTTAAAAAAGTCTATCAACCTCCATGGTCACTTTTAATGAAGAAGCAGGTCACCCTTCAAGATTAAGAGGTCTATATTCACCCTGCACAAAGGACACTCCCACGGATTAAGGACAAGGGCTTTATCTCAATAATAAATCATTTAAAAATTCTGACCTTGTGTTGTTTCTATTGTCTCCTTTTTCTCTTGCACTAAACTGTCGGTATTGATCTGAATAATCTTTTTCAAAGTTATCAACCATTCCTCCATTTCCTGTTCAGTTTCAGCAGCGAGATAATGGCTATACTTATCTAACATCTTCAGTTCAAAAGCATGACGGCGCATTTTGGGGCACTAGGGTGGAAAACAAACGTGTTCAGTTAGTTTTGTCGCCCTTTTAATATTAGATTTCACTAGTTTATTTATCTTTACCTCACCTCAGCACATACATGCGTCAATACTTTCATGAATTAATTGCTTCTTTCAACAAGACACAGACACTCCAAGACAGTGAATGACCATGACAAACATATATATTTTGTTCTCCTCGGGACTGGGCACAGTGGTATACGCATGAAGTTGGCATAAAATACTACCTGTTGAGTAAGTATTATCACTTAAGACCTTTTGGCATCCTTTCCATTTAGAAAATCAAATTACCGACAAAGAAATAAGCAAACACTACTTCCACCCCACTTAAAGCTTTCCTTGGGTATTTATAGATTTTCAAAATCAGCTCTTAAAAACAAGCTAAAATGTGACCTGAAACAAGTCTGATACTTATTCTATATTGTACCATCAAGTGCAATATAGATACCTAATTCACTTTACCATGCATAATATCAAATGTATCACAGTAGCATAAAAGAATAGCAGAGTTGGTTAACGTTCAGTTGTGACTCTAAGTAAAATATATGGAAGTGGCCCAGCTGAACACTAGCACCCAAGGAAAAGAAAAGCCTCCTTTTCCCCTCAAATATAATAATGCATTCTTTTACTTTACCACCTTCTCTGTCATGACAAAATAACACATTATTCCCTCTCAAATACTTCAGCATTAATTTCAAGAAAGGGTCATAAATCAATAATTTTCTACTGCATGGTCATTATTCAAGAAACTAAGAAAGTTCCTCCTTCTCACCTTCAAAGTATAGGGAAGGGTGAAATTAAACTTCTACAGCAAGTCATAAAGATTTATATATCTGAAAATATTTGAGAAGGGGGATCATAAATAGATGGGGGAAGCAGATCCTGGGAGCACTACAAAGAAAGGTCAATCTGGACTAGGGCTAATTGAGAAAATCCAGAAATTGTGTATGCCTCTTTCTTCCAGTTAGGTAAGAAAGCTCTTTATTATTATAAAAGCACCTTCTATTTACACAGATGTTTACACTTTTAAAAGTGTTTTTTCATTTGATCCTTATGACAATTTTATTTGACAGTGTACACAGACATTTTTAATCCCATTTTGTAGTTTTAAAAATTAAGATTCAGGTAAATGGAAGGCATTAAACTGGGATTTCCTGCCTCCTGATCAGCTCAGTGCTCCTTCTAGACAACCATGTCCACCTGGCTCTGTAGTACACGATCCTGTCTCTTTGTCAATGAACTTCCTATTTAGATAATCTCTCTACCCTCTATTTCCCACCCTGTCTTTGTCTATGCCGCCTCAGTAAATGAAATCAGCAAACAATTTCTAAGTTTTTATTGTGTATTATAGGACATACAGAAATGAGTAAGACATGATCCCCAAAATCCAAAAAGAAATGTGCAAAATGAGCCACAAATTAGAGTGTGATTCAGTTATATGACAGAGGAAGAAGCAAAGTGGTAGCACAGGAGAGGTGGAGCTTAATTCCACTTGGTGGGCATGAGGGTGAAGTAGGAAACAGTGGCATTTAAGCTGAGTCTTAAAAGATAAGGTTCAAACGGAACAGAAGGGAAAAGTATATGGCAAGAAGAGAAAAAATGTAAAGGTAGCCACATACGTGTGAAACTTTATGGAGTGCTTAGCCTGGTGTGACTAGAGCACAGATTACATAAGGGATGCAGGGGGATGAGGCTAGACAGTAGGGTAAGGCCACATCACTGTGGGTGTTAAGTGCCATGATAAGAGTTTTAGTTCTTACTCTGTAACACAAGAAATCAAGAGCCAAAAGGTTTGGAGAAGGCAAGTAAAAGAAAAGATCTATGTCTTAGGAAGACGAAGCGGAGCAGGACAACAAATCAGGAGGCCATAAGGCAAGACTCTAGGTTCCATCATTGTATCTTGGAAGCAGATAACTTGTTTCACAGGCTAATTGATGAGACTTTGGACTTTTGAGGTGGTGCTGGAACAAGTTAAGAGTTTAGGACTATGGGGATGAAATGAATGCATTTGTATGTGAGAAGGACATGAGCTTTGGGGGGCCAAGGGCAGAATGCTATGGTTTGAATGTCCCCTCCAAAGCTCATCTTGAAACTCCATCTCCATGTAAAACTATCAAGAGGGTGAGAAATCTAACCATGTTATTTGGAAGGTCGAGTCTTTAGGATGTGATTGCATCATGAGGACTAAGACCTTATGAATGAAATAATGGGTTAATGGCTTAATGGGTTATCAGGCAGTAGACTGGTGGCTTTACAAGGAGAGAAAGAAAGCACGTGGACATGCTGTCAGGCCCCTCATCATGTGATACCCTGTACCACCTTGAAGCTCTGCTGAGAGTCCTCACCAAGGAAAAGGCCTTCACCAGATGTGGCCCTGCAAATCTTGCACTTCTCAGCCTCCAAAACTATAAGAAAAAATTCCATTTCTTCATAAATTACCCCGTTTGAAGTATTCTGCTATTGGCAACAGAAAACACACTAGTACACCCAGAGAAAATAAAAGGCAGAACCAGAGAAAGGACAGTGGAATAGAGAGAAAGTAAGATTCAAGATGCACTTTGGAGCCAGACTCAAAAGGACTTGATACATGTTTAAATATCGGCACTGAACAAGAGTGGGGCACTAAAGAGGATTTTGTGGTTTCTAGTACGGATTTTTTGGTGTATGGAGATGCCATTAACCAAGACAGAAAAAAATGCTAAGATTCTTAATAGTTCATCACTACCCTCTTGGAGAAAGAGAAAGAAAGATTACCTCGATAGCCTTACCTGTACAACATCAATGCAGGCATCCAAGTAGATACAACCTTTAGATTCTTTTGAATTTTTCTCATCTTTATAGGAATTGAGAATATATGAACCATCAGGAAGTTGAGTCAAGTAAAAATACCGCCTCTTAAATACCTATGTGGGGAAACCCGGCAATGACACATTCGTTACATACACGGTACATCTGAACAATTTCTTTAAACTATAAACCTCAAAGGGCTTGCCAGGCATTGTTTCTGGACAATCTTCAAACAGCCCTGAAAAGTTGTTAGGAATTATTGTTATCTTCATTTTTTTAAGATAGAGAATGTGAAATCAAGTGACTTAGCCTCAGTCAATCAAATAGCTAGAGAACAATAATTAAGATCTAACACTTTAAAAGTTACAAAGCATTTTTGTATCTGAATCACTGACCCTTTCACTATAGCCTCCTTTTCCCATTTAACTGCAAACCATGACTGAATCCTTTTAATCTGGGTCACTTCACCAGAAATCCAAGTATAAATATAAAAATATATACACACACACACACGTTATATATTTACATCTCACCTGCACATCTTGCTGCACTCACCTATGCTCCACCAGTGTCCCTGCTCCTGAAAGTTTTGCCTTTAGTACACTCACAGGGAAGCACAGTCATTAGCTGCCTATCTGTTGTTGCTGAGTGCGCTGAATGCTGAGATTTGAATCAACAGGCCCAAAGGGATTGTGCCATTTGTTTGGGGTTAGGGATTCACAATAGTTAAGGAGTAGCCTATTGCTACAACTCACAGCAAAGCTCACAGGAACAGAGAAAAGGAGGAAGACTGCCTGATTCATTCATGCTGTCCCTCTACTCTCCCCTAAAGACAGAATGAAGAAGGTGGGAAAATGGGGATTAGGAGCTCTCTGATGAATCCGTCCTTCTTTCAGTAAGTCACAAACTGCAGGCTGTGTCAAGCATTTGTCATAGTGAAAGGTAGAGCTTATTCCAGTTGCAATTCCCCAGGATGACTGGATCTAAAATCACTTCAGGGTGGGAATGGAAGGAGAGACTAGGAAATAGACTTTTGGTGATTATTGAGGAAATGCCTTCCTATGCATTTTGTCTTACTCACAGAATTTGGCTTTTAAGATTTAAGCTTGTCGTTTTCAATCACCCATCTGATTATTCAGTATGATCCCTGACTATTTTAAGAATTTAATTAGGGAAAGAGTATTATTTGGCAAGATCATTCTTGCAAACTACTTAACTTCTGGCAAAGTACCTGGAACATCAACAATTTATTTCCCCATAGCATGAGCAAGCAGAATATATAAATGTGTTAAGGAGAGTTTCTTTTTTTAGAAAAACCAGTAAAAAGAAATAATAATGTTTGTAGTTATTTTTTATTAGTTTAATTGATTTTTGAATCAATGAGTGTGAGAAACATTCTAGACTGATAAATACTACAGCTTCTATTTCAGGGAGTGGCCATGTGAGCTATATGATATCAACAGAAAGGAGTCAAATGAAAAATAACTTGTTTTTCAATGCCAATCAAGTAAATGTTACTGTATTAGGATACAAAAGTACAGAAAGAGTATGTGTGTGTGTTTATATCTTTCATATGTTTGTACTTCTCATATATATGTGAGAATGTATATGTATATATTCTCATATTCAACTAACCCACATTTAAGTTTACTGGAAGAAATCTAAATTATTATATTACTATGTTTGCTCATTTTCATGACTGGTTCGCATCTGTTATTAAAATGATGGGACTAGAAGACCTAAAATTATGTACTGAGCTTATTTCAAATGAACAAACATTTATTGAGCACTTACTTTGTGCAAAAAAAAAAAAACACCCCAAAACCTCACTTTTTAAAATTTATCACAGTAATTATGTATGACAAAAATTAGAATACATTTTTAAGGCAAAAATTAATATAAAAATTGCAACAAGGTTAGAATTTGAATTATGATCAAATCTAAAACTCGAAGTCTATAGCTTCAGTGGTACACACTGTAGAATCTACTTACAAAGCCCAAAGCCAGCAACAAAGAGAGGGGCAGAAAAAAGGAAAATACAGAGCAAAACATTTGTGGCAGAGTCAAACTACAGTCTGTGAATTTTTTTTCATGTACAGCTGCCTCACCAAGCAAAAAAGTTTCGTGGCAGCCGCCACTTCCAATATTAGCAAAGCACATCGTTATAATAAAGATGGAAAGGGATCTGAAATTACAGTAAATCGCTTCCTATAATATTGCAATTATGTCTAAATATGCCACCGAGGTAGGTAGCTCATGAATCTGGGGAGAAAGCATGATGCCTGAAAGAGCATTCAGAAAGAGCAGATGCCTGAAAGTCTTATGATCTTGATTCTCAGCCAGGATCTCCTGCTAACTAGCAGTTAAATTGTACTCAAGACTCTGCTTCTCTCAGTTTCCTTACTTGTAAAATGATGGATCAGAACAGAAGACCTGTAAGATCATTTTTTTCACAATCCACAAATAATTTCATTGAACTTGAACAAGTAACACAGTAGGCTTCCTAGGCTGGGAGCCACCCTCTTTAAGCATTTTCTCATACACTAGAAGAACATGGTTTGCACGGTAAAAAATTTGTTTTAAAGTCATCTCTATGTAGAAGTCAGACGCTGCTTCAACAACAGATTGTAAGATCGCTAAGATCTCTTCTCATTCTAATATTCTATGATATATGTTAGTTTCAACTTCTGGGATGCTTTTAAAACGACCTTTTCAAAGAAGAAAGGGGTATCCCAGATCTCTCATATGGAACCAAAAGGAAAATCAGAAATATAACTTCCCTGACATTTTTAAAATTTCTCAGGTGCAGCTCTTTAGGGTGCAGGTTTATATTTTTTTGCATTTCCAAAAGAAGATGGGTGTTAAGATAATGACTATATAGAACAGTGATAATTACTCTATATCATATCTCTCATCCAAAGGCCTCAGGTCCTTTGTAACTGACAGCTAATACTTTTAATGTTGTTGAGAGTAACTACCATTATCCACAATTTACCTAACAGGAAACTGAGGAAGCACGAGCTCATTGAAGTTCACACGGGCAGGTCACTAATAAAACTGGAATCAGAAACACATGACAATGACAAACCAAGAGAATCTTCTCCAAACCCTCCAATGGCTTCCCATCAAAGCTGGAATAAGATCTACCATAGCCTGGAATGCTGTACCCAATCTGGCCTCAGGTTAACTTCTTGGACTTTATTTCTAATCACGCTGCTCTAGCTACACTGGCTTATCTGCTGTTCCTCAAACATCCCAAGCAAGCTCCTTTAAGGCCTTTGCACTTCCTGTTCCCTCTGCCTAGAATCCTCTTCCCCCTCATATCCACACAGCTCACCTCTTACTTCTTTCAGGTATTTGCTTGAATCTCACCTCCTCTGAGAGGCCTCCTATGACCAGTAACCCTCATCGTAGCAACCCATTTCATCTTTTTCATAGGGTGATCCCCATCCAAATACATCTCACTCATCTATCTGTTTTTATATTTGCTGTCTGTCTCTTTCTAGACCATTAAGGTCCATGTTTCATCCACTGCTATATCTCCAGTAATTACAACAATGCCTGAACTCAATACAATTTTACAAAATGAATAATGAATGAATAATTCATTTGCCAGCACAGATTCTCCAGTGGTTTCATCCAATAGAATGGTGTTTTGCAATTCCTTGAACTTGTTAAGACAAGTGAACAGATGTCATGTAGTGGAGGGGGTGAGAGGGAGGGGGGAAAGAGGAATGGGTAAAGGGACATGAAAATCAACTATAATGGGCAAAGGAGCTGATAGACATTTTTCAAAGGAAGACATACAAATGGCCAACAGATACATGAAAAAATGCTCAACATCACTAGTCTTCATGGAAATGCAAATTAAAACTACATTGAGATACCACCTCACCCCAGTTAGACTGGCTATAATCAAAAAGACAATGAAAAACAAATGCTGGTGAAGGTGTGGAGAGAAGGGAATGTCCCACACTGTTGGTGGGACTGTAAATTAGTACAACCACTATGAAAAACAGTATGGAGGTTTCTTAAACAACTACAGATAGATCTTCCATATGATCCTGCAATCCCTCTTCTGGGTATATACCCAGAGGAATGGAAATCATCATGTCGAAGGGATACCTGCACTCCCATGTTCATCGCAGCTCTGTTTACAATAGCCAAGACATGGAACCAACCTAAATCCCCATCGATGGATGATTGGATAAGGGAACCGTGGTATATATTCACCATGGAATACTGCCCTGCCATAAAAAAGAATGAAATACTCCTATTTGCAACAACATGGATGAACCTGGAAAAGCTTATGTTGAGTGAAATAAGCAAAGCACAGAGGGATAAATACCACATATCCTCACCCATAAGTGGGAGCTAAGAGAGAAAGAAGGAAGGAAAGACCTTACAGAGGGAGGGAACATTCCTAGGGCTACAAAGTAGAGTGGGTGGGAAAGGGGGAAGTTGAGGTAGGTCGGGGATAATTGGGTGGGGGACACGGGATACAAAAGTAATTCCTGGTAATGGGTGTGCTGCCAGTATGAATCTGGCCCTCACATCATGGGCACGAGGGGTGACAATTAGCTTTGTATCTCATGAATATTGATAATAAAAAAAGAAAAAATATATATTGAGAAGTTAAAAAACAGAATGTTGTTTCTCTGTAACAACCATACTCTTCCTCCTCCTCCTCCTCACCATTATTACTTTCCTAGATGGTGAACACAGCTGAAAAATTCCCACATCCCTCAGTGAGGAACATGGATCCCGAAGAGTGGCCCACTCAGACCACTCAGAAGAATAAAACATAGACGAAGCCAAAGGAGATAATTCTCTGCCATGAGGTCCTGCCAAGTCTCCTGAAGGCCCTGAGTTGTTTGGAGGACAACTTTTCAAACCCCTTTTGGGGGAGGAACAAAGGCCTTTTGTCATTCGGTTGCATCCAAGATGAATGAATGTAAGGCAGGAAAGCTGGAGCACCTAGTATACTAAAAGTAGGAAAAGCTTGTACCATTCTATACAACAAACTCAAGAGTGTTTAGCTATTGTGTTAGCTAGAGGGTAATTATTTTCTGCTAAATGACATGATCCAGAAGCCCCGAGACAGGATGTTTCAAAGGTTAAGAGGCAGAGTAGGTGGGCTCGGAGCAATGTAGAAACGGGCAGAACTTACTTGACTAATGTCATTCAGAACAGAATGGAAGAGCCAGCAAGCAAAAGGAGAAAGCAGGAGAGGGAGAGACAAACTGGGTCTCAGAACTGTTCTAATCAAAGATGAAAGAACCAGTGGGGAAGAAAACCCTAAGACTTAGAAAACTGAGTTGCAGTTAATTATACCCGAATTTCAGGAACTTCATCCTGCTGAAAAACCACTACCATTAGGTTGGCAACCTAATATATGACTCATCTCTTTCTACCATACCATTTTACAGTCCTACCAAGTTTTAATGTGTTATATAGTTCTACCCCCTGGGAAACTGGGTAAAAATCAAATAGCTTTTCTTAAATAATTCTACTCTATCTGGACATAAGATTTTTAAACTATTTAATTTGAAGCGAAGTCTAGTAGGAGGAGTCTACAATCTACCCTTCTCATTGCAGACAAATTATTTTATCTAATTTATTTCAGCATGTCATGGCCCTGCTGAAATTTTCAATGACCCTCAATTCCTCACATGATAAAGCTCACACGCCAGATTCTGGCATTCAAGGCCCTCCCACAATCCTACTAATAATATAAAATAATAACAATTGCTAATATCTGTAGAGTGTTTTCTGTTTTACAATCTCTGGCTAAGTGCTCTTCTCATAATATATCATCTAATCCTCATATAGACTTTGTGTGGTCATTACTATTATCACCTCCATGTTATAGAAGAGAAACTGAGGCACAGGAAGATACCAAAGGACCAAACCAGCTTTATCTCCCATGACTATCCAACTTCGCCTAACACACCCGCCCAATACATACTGCCTGCCACACTCACTTTCTCCTTTCTGATTCCCTTCCTTCGAGACCCTGCCTTCCTCAGGAAGCCTTCTCTGACCCCAGGACACAATGATCTGGACTCATAAAGCACTTGGTTTCTATACTACCTTTAAACAACTAATTATTTTTATTGGGTGTCTCACCTCCCCAAAAAGGTTTTAAGCCCTACATGTTAACTTCTCTCTACCCTCTGCAATGCTAACACCTTGTATTAATAAGTTATTTGATATGTATTTGGTGATGAATTTGTTGATTCCTAATAGTGTCTGGCACATAGGAAGCGCCTAATAAATGGTCTTTGAACAATGATCAATAAATGAGGGGGAAAAAAACACAAAAAACAAATTAGGGAGAAATTCCTTACCCATAATAAATGAGTGTAATCTATTCGTTAGCTGTAAGAGACAGTCTGGTAGACTTGAGAATACAATTAGACTAATGTATTAAAAATAAAAGATTTTCTCTTCCTTTTGTTCCAACACACATAGTGACCTTGACCTCCAAGCAATTATTTTAATATTATGTATGCTTTCTTAGGTCAAATCCTCTTTTGATTTGTTGTTCTCCCAGTGCAGGGGGGGGGGGAACCTCCCGTGATAGTCAAAGAGTAAGAAAGGACTTTTGGACTCTGAATATATAACAAATGGCTCTCTTTTGTGCAAAAAAAAAAAAAAAAAGAAAGAAAGGAAAGAAAGGGCACCAGAAGTGAGTCATACATCAAGCAGTTGAACTTGCGACCCCGATAACATACCAAGGCACTTCAATGTTAATTGGTGAGAATGGGGAGGAGAGAGCTTCAGGAATGTGACCAAACTGAGCCAAGAAGATACATAAAGGTGGGTGTTCCAGGGGTTGGCCAAGAATCTTTAACAATTTTTTAAGGAAAAACCCACCCTCAAGATGAAATTCTTCTTTGCTCCATATATCTTTATATCCCTTAGGAAAAAACAGTTCTAAATACCAGGGAAAGGTCATATCCAATATCATAGCTATCTAGTCCACATTAAATTCCTTCATGGATATGGAAGGAAGTTGAATAAAGCAGATGTCTCTAGCAGCTACTTGGGAAAGAGAGGACGTAAATGAATAGGTTTCTGTTAGGACTGGAGTTTCTGTCTAAGGGATCATGTAGTCTCTATAATGTCCTAAATTTCTCTCCAATCTTTTTTCAGGAGTTGAAGAGTGGCAACAGGGTGTGTTCTCATTAACTAGAAAGCACAAATTGAGGAAATTAAACATTATGATAAGGCTTTGTCCTGTTTTAACATGAATACGAAGAACAAAGCCAATAACATATTCTGAAGAAAATGGTCACTGCGCCCAGACAACCAAGAGAGCTTCTGCAAGAGCTGCACGATGCTAGAATCCTCTTCAGTGGAAGGAAGTGCTCGGTCCCGAGCACTGTGACCTGTGGAGTGGCGCACATTAGCAGCAGCTCTCCTGTGGCCTGGGTTCCTCAAGGCAAGCTTCTCAGCCCAAAACAAGGTTACTCAGCAAGCAATTCCGGGAAAATAATGACAATTGCAAAACTATCAAAATACAACAAAATTTTTATGTCATAATTGTGGGATCTTATAATCTTCCCATATGAAGAACTCAGCTTAGTCCTTCTACTAGCCCCTCTTTTCCCTCGAGCCTATCACCATCGACTAGAATGTCCTTGCAAAACTCTCTGGCAGCTAGCTGGCGAGGTTTAACTTTCTAAAGCAGCCCATATCCAAATTGCTTTGGCTACATTATTTATATCACATTATAGTTCATGTGGTTGCTTTCTCCCAAAATCTTATAAACCAGGAGTCTCCTGATTCCATTTTATCAACTAGACTTTGTTGAGTCTCATCTGATGCTCTTTTCTTCATTTTATTTTTGCACCTTATCTCATGATTCTATTTCTCCCTTTCTTGCTATTAGATTCCCTCATTTCTGACAGGCAAAATGTCCAGGAAAAGGACTCACACTTGCTTACGAAAGCAGTATAAAGTTGTTGTGTAAAATTTCAAACTTTCTCAAGAACTGATTCTACATAATTTTAAAAATCCAGAAATTTCGAAATGAATAAAGACCCTCCATGCTGCCCTGCCTTTTATTCTCTGTTAATCCCAAAGGGATCTGCATGTCAGTGTCAAGCCATGATGCATCAAGGAGACTCAGATAAAACACAATGGAAGAAGCATGGCTTCTGCGGGCTGTTATTTGCCAATTAGTCATGATGAATACTGAGATCCCACCGCTGTAGCTTCCTAGCTAGTCTGCTGTGAATTTGCAGGGGCCATTCAAGCTTCCAGTTTCCAATAAGAAAAGGTTCTTTGCTCTTAACTGTGAGCTCTGGCCCTCTGGTGCTGGTTGCTAAAGCTACCAGAGCTTCTCACCACTATGGGCTAGAGCTCCTAGCAGGCCGGGGACTCTGGGCGCACCGAGGAGAAACCTGCCTCCAGTACTGGGAAAATGACTCAGCTAATAGCACACCTGAGTCATCTTCCCATGTGCTTATGAGATTCATTAATATTCTTCACTTCAAAGGTTAACATAGTAGAAACAAATAGAGAAGTTTTGTAGGTGCCAGGCTAAAGCGGAAGTCCAGGCCTATGAATCGAGGCACACTGGGGGGTTTGGGCTTGTACCCTTAGGTGCCCTGTTACAGGGTGGGGGATCATAGAAATTCTTCCTGCTTCAAGCATGCCTTCCATTTACACAGAAAGACAGCATGGTCAAACTATGAGAGCAAACGCTCCAAGTTCCAACTAATTTCAATAATGTTCAACTAAATAATAGTTATAACACAATTTTCAGAGGAAAAAGCAATGTTGGCAAAATTCCTTAGAAGGTTCTGGCTGAACCTTCTTCTCATGACCACTCTAGCTGTGACAAATCCTGAAATACAATACTAGTGCTATGACTTAGAAGGTGAAACCAGAAGAATGTAGAATATATGTTTAGCTCCCAGAAATCCAAAATGGAGATCCATAATCCCTAATGGAGAAGAGCAGGGATAAACGCAATCCATAACCAGAGACAATAGCCAAACCTCGTTATGACCTATACATTTCAAAGTATTCCTTATCCATATTTTTAAAAGATGTGTAGCCTAATATGACCAATTTGGTTTATTCCCCCTTTCCTTCCTTTGCCTACTATTTGGTAGAGGTTTTAAAAAGAAATAAATGTTTTTATGATACGTGAATGATACACACACAAAAAAGAGATAAGTGGCCAAAATATGAGCAGCTGGGGGTAAAAAGGGCAAAGCAACAATTAGTTGGAGACAAGTGGCAGCTGTCCCCTTCAGGACACCAGGGTCACCAGGGTGCCTCAGACCCCTCCCCCCCCCCCCCCATGAACTTAAGGTTCCTGCCTGGCCCCTGTAAGTGCTGGAGTTTTCGCCCTCAGGGGTAGATAATACACAAGCTGAACAATCAATCTTTGACTAATTGATTGTATTAGTTTTCTATTGCTGTTGTAACAAACGATCAAAAAAAATATTGGCTTAGAACAACACAAATTTATTATTTTATAGCTCTGTAGGTTAGAAGTCTGACATGGGTCTCATTGGGCTGAAATCGTCTTTCAGCAGGGCCATGTTCCTTTCTGGATGCTCCAGAGGAGAATCCATTTTCTGGCCTTTTCCAGCTCCTAGAGGCTGCCCACATCTCTCGGCTTGTGTCCCCTTCCTCCATCTTCAAAGCCAGCAACATAACATGTCTCTCTGACCCTGCTCCTGTCTACGTCTCTTTACCTGACTGTCCTTTCTGCCTCCCTCTTCCACTTATCAGGACCCTTGTGATTCCGTTGGGCCCACCTGGATAATTCAGGCCAACCTCCCTACCAGCTGATTAGTGACCTTAATTCTCCTTTGCCATGGAAGGGAACAGTCACAGGTTGCAGGAATTAGGAGACAGACATCTTAGAGTCGGGGGCATTATTCTTCCTACCACATCAATCAATCTGTATTTCACAAATGATGAAAGAAAGGTAAAGCATGCACGTTTTATAGGCAACTGTATTTTGATTTATAATATATGGGCTCCTAAAAATGTTGAAAAGTTGTATGTAAAACAAATTATAACTTAAAGGTATTAGAGAAAGCATTTAAAGGAATCCTGTGGTAAACTGCTTTGTAAAGATGTTAATTTTCCTAATATCTTGTTTTATGAATCCAGATTTCCATATATTCTGTTTACTCAATGTTGGGCTAAAGCTTAAGTATGGGTAAAACACTTTAATATTTTGAGAATGTTAAGGGAGCGGAGTATAGTCAAAAACTATAGAATCATTTCTTGACAATCCCCCCAGAATTATAACCTTGCACATGTGTTTCTGAGCCTGATAACTCTGATAGGAGAGATATAATAAAGACGTGAGTCTCACTCAGCTAGTGAACATTGATAGTGTACTGGTTAAGAGCACAGGCTCTGGCATGAGCCTGTCTAGGTTCAATCCCACCTCTGAAAACTCTGAGTTGTGTGACCTTGGGTGAATTACTGAATTTCTCTGTGTCACACTTTCCACATCTATAGGCTAAGAATAATAACAGTACCTATCTCATAGGGCTGCCCTGAGGATTAAATGAAATATAGAATGTAAAACACACAGTATGGTGTCTGGCACATAGTAAGTTCTCAATAAATGGCTTCTATTATTATCACCACAGGCTGAGGCCCATGCTTAGGTGCAGGAGATATACAGGAAGCGTCCTCCAACTTGGATTCATTACTTTCAGGGCTTGAAAGTGAAAATGAGAATAGGACACGATCACTAAAGGAAAGCAGCAGGCAAAATATTAAATTAAGATAAAATTTGAGTCTTCCCTTGGTAGACACCCGTGGTTTCTGCTTGCAGGCTATGTGAAAGACAGAATGACCTTCAATCTTTAATAGAAGTCTGAATCATCCCCAGTAAACCGCATGATCTTATATTGAATATCTGAAGGAAGTTATATTTGGTATCAGAGAATAATTTGCTCAGATCATCAAGTAGCTTGTTAGTTTTTCCTTTGGGTTTTTTAAAAAAATTTTTATTGAATCAAAATTGATTATACATATTTTGGGGGTTCAACATTGAGATATGTTGATCAAATCAATATTACTAGCATATATATTGTTACAAATCATACTTACTCTTTATGCCCCTTGTCCAATCTCTCCCATCCCCCTCCCCCCTCTAATTACCCTAGATTTCTTCTCTCCTTCTGAGAGATTAATGATTACTCTATTGATTTGTTGCCTAGATAATCTGTCCAATGCTGAGAGGTGTGATCAGGTCCCCCAATATTTTCATAGAGCAGCTGCTTCTTCTGTCACTCTGGAATGGGCTTCATGCAGAGCGAGATCCTCTTCTTATCTTTATCTCTGCTGGTGACTCTCCTTGTGTCAATGCACTCCAATGGCTGGCAGACCATCTGAGTGGTGGTTGTGGCATCTAGCCACTTTCGCGTCAGCCTTGATTATTGTGGTGGCTGTGGTGGGCCACCCACATGGAGGTGATGTTTTTTGCATGCTCCTTGGCACTGGCAGTGTACCTGGTTGTGGGGACAGTCCAGTCCCCGGCTCCATACCATGGGTCCCCGGGTGGGCCCAGAGGTGCTGGCGCAGTGTGCCTGGTTGTGGGAGGGGGGTCCAGTCCCCGTATCCATCCCTTGGGTCCCTGGGTGGGCCCCAAGGCACTGGCATGGTGTGCCTGGTTGTGGGGCAGGGGAGCAGTCCTCGACTCCATGCTTTCGGTCCCTGGGCAGGCCCCAAGATGCTGGTGCAGTGTGCCTGGTTGCAGGAGGGGGGTCTGGTCCCTGAATCCATCCCTCAGGTTCCCGGGTGGGCCCCGAGGTGCTGGCATGGTGTGCCTGGTTATGCGGGGGGGGGGGGGGGTCCAGTCTCTGACTCTATATCTCAGGTCCCCGGCTGGGCCCCAAGGTGCTGGCACGATGTGCCTGGTTGTGGGGGGGGGGGTCTGGTCCCCTTCTTTATGCCATGGGTCCCTGGGCAGGCCCCGAGGCACTGGTGCAGTGTGTCTGATTGTGGGACAGGGGTCCATTCCCTGGCTCCATACATTGGGTTCCCAGGCAGGCCCCGAGGTGCTGGTGCAATGTGCCTGGTTGAGGGGAGGGCAGTCAGGTCCCTGGCTCCATCCCTCCAGTCCCTGGGTGGGCCCCGAGGACCTGGCAGTTGTGCCTGGTTGTGGGAGTGGGGTCTGGTCCTTGGCCTCAGGTCCCTGGGTGGGCCCCAAGTTGCTGGTGCAGTGTGCCTGGTTGAGGGGAGGGGGGTCTGGTGTCCGGCTCCATCCCTCAGGTCCCCCGGTGGGCCCCAAGGTACTGGTGGTGTGCCTGGGCTGGAACTAATTTTTTGTTCTTTGCTTACTTCTGAAATGGGGGAACTTCCTGTGAGAACCAGTACTTGAGCTGTGTGGTTGAGCTAAATTGCTGCTTTGCTGCTGTTTCCCTAGGGAAGGCTTTTCGTGAAGCTCAGGGTTTAATAGTTGACCTTATAGGTGCTTCTGGGACTGGGTATACCTGGTGGTGTAAAAACTCTGATCTAGGCCTGCGTTTTTTCATCAAACTGCACCCCATGCAATTCTGCATTCCTGACCAGTCTCCTCTGAGTGGTCCTGCACTGATTGCGGAGCTGACTGGCCGTCCTTGCTGTGTCCCAGTGTTTTCCTGGTGGGCCCATCTCCTCCACTGCCTGTGCTCCAAAGATTTCCCATGGGACGGGCCCTGTGCCAGTCCCTTGTGATGACTCACCAGCCTCAGAATGGCTCCCCTTTTTCAGTTGTTCAGTGGTCACACAGGAACCCTATTAGTGTTCTTGGTGTCCTGGGGGCCACCAAGGCCACCTTCTCCCCCTTCTGCCTCCAAGCAACTCCATCTGAAGGGCACAGCTGTGGCTTCTGCCATCTCCTGCTCCATGAGCTCAGCAGCTCCAGCCTTAAAGTGGCCATGGCCCGAAACACTCCGAGCAGTTTTTTCTTTCTCTCATCGTGGTTTCTCCCACCTTCATAAACTCCATAGGTCTCTCCTTCTCTTCCCCTGAGCTCTAGCAGCCCCAGCTTGGCTGTTGTTACATTTTAATAGTTGTAAATTGGTTAATTTGTGGGAGAGAGTGATGCTGGGGACGCTCTATTTCACCATCTTGACCAGAACTCTTCCTTTGGACTTTTGTTTGTGTCTTTGTTTTGGGGGGGGGGGGGGGGTGTTTTTTGTTTGTTTGATTTCTTTATGTGTTTTTGTTTTATTTTGTATTGAAACATAGTTGATTGTACATATCTGTGAGGTACAGAGTTGAATACCAATACCTGTGTGTAATACGTAATGCTCAAATCAGGATAATTAGTATATTCAACATTAAACAATGTAATCATTTTTCATGTCCCTTTACCAATTCTTCCCTTACCTCCCTCCACCTCCCCCTTCCCACCTCTGGTAACATCAGTTCCTTTGGACTTTAATGGCTCTTCACAGTCTCCTGAACAAAAGGCACTCTCATGTCTGAGGCATTCAAGGTTCTGCACAATTTTATCCCTTTTGATGTTTCTACTTTTGTCTCACACAAAACCCTTACACAAACTCACTATATGGCTGAACTACAAAACTTTCTAGCTAGGCTGTTCTGACTATACTAAGGTACTGCTCTGTACCTTAATTAATTTTGTATATCTCTTATCTAGTCTCGAGGTTACTGGAGACCAGTGGCCCCATCTTATATATCCATATATTTCCCCACAGTGACCAGTATAAGCACCTAATTAATATTTGTTAAAGAAATGGATTACCCTATCCTTCCGCTCATTAAATTAATTTGCAAATATGAACCTTTGATGCTCCCTTTTTTCAAAGCTATTTTCCTCATTCAACTGACAGCCTCCTTTTTAAACTTCCTGATTCAGAAGATAATAATTACATTTCTTTTAAAAGTTGCACTTATAAATTTATCCTGAGGTTTCAGATTTTTAAAATTTCATGCATCTGCAAGAATCTTCTCATTATTATTATTATTTATTATTTTTTTTGCTAGGGCTCATTGTAAAATAATTTCTAGACAGGCTACTTATACCAATATCCTTAAAATGATGCAATAATGTAATAACTACATCCTACCTTCATGGTAACGGTGATGGTGCTATTTACATTTGCTTTGTGCAACCAGCCTTGTTTTATCACACCACCCTTCTGAGAGCATAAAGAAGATGAGTCCTGAAATAGAGCAAAAACCATAAGTAAAACAGTAGCCAGCCAGCTAGCTAACTAGTCAAAGATTTGGGAGGCACAGAACTAGGCTCTGCCCCGATTCCTACTTAAAGTCCTCCCCCATGAAGATTCAAAATTGTTCACTGTAGAATGAAAGCTTCTGTGCTATGCACACAGTAGGCACTCAATATTTACTAAATCTTATGGGCTCTCTTCTGGGAAAATCTTCTGCATTATGTAAACAGTCAAACTGCACCACGAAATGTCACAGACATCCGGGCCATCTGTCCCAAGAGAGATGTATCAGGCAGAAGAGTCCAAATGAATCACCACACCACATGCCCAACGCAAGAAAAGCAACTCCACAAGCATGTCCCTCAGGTGGGGGAACATGTTTACATACAAATCACAGCCCATTGCACTTGATTTTTCCTAAACCCCAGTTGGAAATGCAACAATTTTTTTAAAATTAAAAAAAAAAAATACTCATTACTTTAAAAGCTGGCTGTAGATCATTCAAAAACAATTCTTTCCCTCATCTTTTCTCAAGGAATTCCCTTTGGAATCTTTTTCAGCAGAAGTGACCTTAAAGAAACCAGCGCAGTTGCTCCCGTCCTTACCTCATCTTTGTCACAGTCCTCATCAATCTCAAATACATGATTAGGAATCTTTTCTGGTCTCAGAGATTTGCTAAAAATGCAAGAGAACTGTCTTAGACACTGAACAGAACAGACTGAAACAACAACAACAAAAACAAAAGCAAGATGAGTAAATGTCTTTCTTTCACAAACAAGAAAATGCCAAGATATGACAAGGAGAAATCCCTTTCTCCTTTCCAAACTCAGATTCTCCCCTCTGAGCAAAGCTACATTGCTTTTTTCTATAAGGACTCACACATGTGCAGCCAGCAGCAGACATAACTAAGGCCAGATACATGGGGAGGGCAGAAGTTGCTAAGAAACGTGTGCCAGCACCATTAGTGGTGGCAGAACCTTATCTTCCCCCAGGTCACAAAGCAACATAGTGTAATTCTGGCCCTTCCATTTGTTTGCTGTATGACGTGGGACTGGACATTTTAGGATACAGTTTCTTCTCTGGGAAAGTGACTTGAAAACTATAAAAGGCTACACAAATGTCTTACTTCTCTAGTATTTTTTCTGAAACATTTCCCATATGATATTCTAGGAGGTTAGTAGTATTATAGATGAGAAAAGGGAGAGCTTTAACAGGTTGAATGTCAGATCTCCATACCGGCCAGCCATCCCAAAAGAATAAACAAACAAACAAAAAAACAGGTTGAATGACTGATCCAAGGTCATCCAGCTAGTAGTTGGCAGAAATAAGATTTGAACCCCGACAGTCTGGCTCCCAGGCTGTGTGCTCATCCCTTTCCTTCAACTCAACTGAAAAAGATGCACTTGTTTCAAGGGATGTCTGGGGTGATCACACTGAGCCAAATATCTTCTAGTTTTTTCATTGACACCACTGGAAAATTCTCACTACATTACCCAGAATCAATTAAAGATTTACTTTATGATCAGTACAAGGCTATGTCAAAAAGTTCATGGAAAAATAGAACTGAAAGATAATATGAACCTTTCCATGACTTTTTGCCACATCCTCGTATAGAAGCACCAAAGCCAAAAAGTAAGCACATGCATTTTGGAAAAAATTTCAATGAGCAAAGTTAGAATACATTCAATTAACCAAAATGCTGCATTTACCAAACGTGTCAGTTGTTTGAAGTTTTGTTTTATTATAAATTATAACAGAGTATCACAAATGGTTTTTAAAAAGGTAAAAAGTTTAGTGAGTGTCCTCTTGAATGCTTCCCTTGAATTCTAAACTTACCATGGCAACATTCGAAAGTCCCCAGAGAAGTCTTCATACTTGTAGTTTACCACATGCCAATCTGTGCTATAGGTTTTAATACACTAAAAGAAAATAGGAATCTTTAATTTGAAATATAGGAAAAGTACACATGTATCCACTTTTTAAAAGTCTGATAATATGCTGACAGACTTTTAAAGACCATTTGGAAAATGCTGGGACTGGGATCTTCCTTTGGGGATTAACAATGTCTCTCTAACCCAATTGGCAGCAACAAATCCCAAGTCATATGCTCTTTTGAATACTCTGACTCCAAGGCCAGAGAGTATTCAAATCCCAAAGAAAAATACTAAGAGCATATGTTATTTGTGAAAAATGTTTAAGCTATATCCTCTGCATCACATCATATAGACTTGTTATGTAAGTCAGTTAAGTTTAGTAATTTTATTTTCCATTTATATGAGGGTACTTCAAAAAGTTCATGGAAAAGTGGAATTAAAAAATAATATGAATCTTTCCATAAATTTTTTCTTTTCTTTTTTTGGGCTGGCCAGTAGAGGGATCTGAACCCTTCACCTTGGTGTTACAAGGCTGCGCTCTGACCAACTGAGCTAACCGGCCAGCCCTGTTCCCATAAATTTTTTGAAGGCCCCTCATATTAAAGGAAAAATGTTTTATATATTTTTATTCAAGTAAATGTATTTATCTATAAATAAATTATGAATTAAGATATATAAATATTTTATATATTTTAAATGTATGATGAATGTTCTGTGGTCTTTGAGCCTCTTACCTCTTTGACAAATAAACTCTGGGCCCTCTTTTCGGCATCTTCTGGTACAGTAGACTGTACTGTTCTGCGCTGACGACTTACCACCGAGATCTAGAAGACAAAGAACATTCTTGCTGTAAGAACTGGCTTAGAAAATGCAGTTTGCTTTCTTTAAAGAAGTGCTTGGTACAGGGTTCAATCCCTATACCAGCCAGTTGCAATAAACAAACAAACAAACAAACAAACGAATGAATAAATGAATAAATAAATAAAGTACTTATGAACTCACAGATATATCTTCCATTGGAAACATAAGCAGGTCTCTGAGAGGGTCACTGTAAATCTGGGTTTTTCTCTGGGAGATAACATTCTCATAGTCCAGGGGCTCAACAACTTTGGCCTTTTCCTTTAAAAGAGACAAAAATAAAGTTATTATGGTCAAACTCACAAGAGATAAAGTATTCTCTATGTAATAAAGAAATATTATTTCACAAAAGAAGGGATTATTGATGCTAATAAGTACTTAAAGGAGACCTGTTCACAAGAAATATTCTCCTTAACTAGACACACACCAAACACATGCACACACACAGACTCCCCCATGCCAAAGACAAGAATTCTGCAGAAAGGGCACCATGTTCTGCTTATTCGTGTGCCTTCCAAAAATTCATTGAATTTTATGTAAAACAACAAGTGGTATATTTGGAAGCCCGTCAGTTGATATTTACCGAATGCACTATTCACTGGGTGACTGAAGGGGAGAAAGTATCAACATTCACGTGCCTACTCTGTACCAGGTACACTGTCCAAAGAGGGAATCAAGTTCCGGAATAACTGGGGCAAGCATGGGTACTGGAGATGCTTGATCCCAAGGGCAGGGCAGGAAAGGCAAGGTTGCAGGTGGCAAAGTCAATGGATCCCTGTTGGACTTCCAGGAGAGCTGTCCATTGATGGCAGGGCCCCAGACTGTGGCTAAAGTTACAAGGAGCAGGGTCAGTGATGCTGAGAAATCCAGGATATGACTTATCGATAAGAGCAGGGATAATAGTTAGCATTCACTGAGCCCTTTCTATACGTCAGGCACTGTGCTAAGTGCTTTCTGTACATTTTCTCATGTAATACTCATAAAAACCCTATGAGATAGGTTTAATCATTATTCACATCTTACAGATGAGGAAAACCTGGACTTAACTCAGGTTAAGAAACTTGCTGGCCTTCAGAGCTGGAATTCAAACAAGGGTCTGTGACTGTAAAGCTCTGCTCGTTCTCCCTCTTGCAGCCTTTCCTCCCCTCAGAAATACATGACGATACTAATGTGCAATATACCAAACTTGGAATAGGATCCCCCTACCTACCTATCATTTTTTCCTTCATTGAACTTATGATTTGATACACCATCTATTTTACCTCTCTGCCTATTTGAGGGCAGAGATTTTCTTTTAGTTGTTACTGTTGTAACCCTAGCACCTAGAATAGTACTTGGCACATGGCAGGAATCCAATATCTCAAAGTATTCATATTCAACCAGAACCATGTCTCGACATGCCATTCTAAACCAAGGTGGGCGTATATTAATGATTTCTAATAATGATGTTTTATTTAAATAAAATTATTTCCTTAAAATCTTATAGTAAAAATATATAAAGAAAACTCAAATTTAAGATATATTAGGCTGCCAGGTTAGCTTAGCTGGTTAGAGCTCAGTGTTATAACACCCAAGTCAAGGGTTCGGATCCCTGCACTGGCCAGCAGCCAAAAAAAAAAAAAAAAAAGGTTAAAACTTAATATCATAATGGAATCAGGATTATATTTATATTTGTGTACATAGTATTTGAGGCGGTGTCCTGTATATTGCATCCACACGATCCTTTGAGAACAGTTTTTGTATATGGTTCACAATACGTCACAGCTATATCCAAAGTTCCATATCTGAAGAGCATCTCAGAGTTTCCTCTATAAGATTACCTAGAAAAATTAAAGTAAACCACTTTGACCCATAAGAATCAGTGTTCAACAAGTCTAAAAGATTCTAGTAAAGATATACTTAATTTCAAGTCTTAAATTTGGATTTGAATACCCATGAGATCAAAGCAAGCTGATCATCCCTATCAGTCTGTGAATACTAGTGCAAAATGAATTGATATAGAAGAAAAAAATCCTACTTGGCATTTTTTTAAAAGAGATTTTCTGGTAGGAAAATTTGACCCCCCTGTGCCATACCGATCATGTTTTCATGGACCCAAATGAAAGGAAACTGACTGCGTCTTTCAGGTCTAACAGTCTGTGATCAATTTCTCAGAGAAGTTGAATGAATAAGCCCTATCTAAGAAAGCAGGCTTTAGACACTGAAAATAAAAATCTTGCTTCTGGTGCCAACTATCTTCCCAATATAGATTGTAAAAACCGTTCTCAAATTTCGATGTTTAACCTGTTGAATTAGCATTTGTTAACTTCTCTTACAATAATTTCACAAGTACCTGCTTTAAGTAAACTTGAAAAATATTTAAAAAAATCTTCCTTCAGCTTTCTAATGTAGCCATCAGATTAATGTGGAAAAGCATATGTCAAAATGAACCACTCGTTTAAATGTATAGTATATGCCTCTAAAAATGAAACAGCTCCCCGTGTGTTTTGAAGGTCATATATTCATGTTATAGAAAACAAAGTTTCCCTTTTCATTTAAAACTGATTAAACTAAGTGTTATGGGTCTTCACTCCTACTTCCTTTGTCAGGGGTAAACTCTCGACCAGAGGAAAGTTGGGGTGGCTATTCTGGGTCCCACAAAGCTTCCCCTGACAGAAGATCTAGTTCTGTGAATTAGGCTTCATCTCTGTAAGAAGAAAAAGGAGAAGGGACTGAAGTCCTATATTTCCCTTCTAGCAGGATTCAGTTGGAACTCTTTTGGCATTGGAGACAAGGAAAACCTTTGACGTGTAGAATTATCATGATTTAATGGTGGCTCTGCCCAGCTTTCTAGAACATATCCTCTATCTAACTTTCCTATTCAGCTTTATCATTCTATTATTAGACTTATATGATTACCCTAAGTGAAGCTTCTAGCACACTCAAAAAAGTTTGTTCTCTCAGGTTTGTAATTTATCCTTTCTGCCAGTTTGCCTGCAAAGGTGATTTTTTATAACTCCAGAAATCTGTGTTATAATAAATGGTATTTTATAAACATTCAAATAATAGCAAGGTCCTACTGTATACTTCTATACAGTTCCATAGCAGTGTTCAGTAAGAGGCAAAAGCGTTTATTTATACAATCTGGAGAGAAGTGAGCATATGTTTCAGTCTTTTCTTCCTAAGTAGTGACAGGAAAACCATCACCCTAAATTTGGAACCTACTCAGTTTTCACCACGGGGAAAACAAAACGAAACAAAACGATTTATCTTTGGAAGTTCTCATTTACCGATTGCTAAGTTCTCTTGAAATAACTTGCTAGTAATATTATTAGTATTTTTTGTTAATTCATTTAAAGATCACTTTGCAGTCTTAGGAAAACACTTTCACATACGTTCTGCCTGTTTCTTACCAAAAACCTGTTAGGTAGACAAGGAAAATACCATCATTTCCACCTTATACAGTATATGAAGAAACTGGCTCAGAGGCTTAAATTCATCTGTCTACATTAGTAGCAGAACCAGGATTTAAATACAGGTCTTCCAACTCCTGTATTTAAATCCTTTTTCTTTTCTTAACTCTCTTTCCCAAACTCGACTTACTCGCCTGTAATCCTCATGATTCTTGCCATACGTTCCGTATTATCATCTACTTCATATTTTTCTTCAAATCGAATGTCTTCTTCATTGAAATACATTTATTGAAAAAGAAAGCTTTATATCACTCCCATAAAGGAGAATAAATCACCCTTCTAATCCCTAGTAAAATAAAATTTAAAATGCCAATTTTTGTACCATGGTATGGAACACAATATACTCTTCTGTGCTTACTCAGGCCACTAGGAACCAAATCTCAGTGGACTTCCATGCATAACCCCTAAAACTGGGAAGAAATGAACAATTGCCCAAATTGAGATAACTTTCTGATTTCTATCACAACGTGAAAAGGACAGAGATCCCAAAACGGAACTCATTAGTACAAATTCAGTTGTAGTCTGCTTCTTGGTCCAAAGAGAGAGAAGAGTAGATTCTGAGAGTCACTAACGACGTCACAACTTAGACTTTACAATTCTGTGGTGGCTCCTGTAAATCCACTGTGCAGAATGATCAATCTTTCATCATCTTAACTATATATGTATAAATATACAACCATGCCTGTAACCCTAAAATGAATACGTAAATATATACATGCATGTATATATTCAACCATCTTGACCACTTGTATAAAAAGCACACTAGCAATGCTATTTATGCTATCATTAGAAATTTAACCACATAATTCGATTTCATTTTAAATGCAATAATAACCACGTAATATTTCTCTGTAAACATTTCAAGAACAGCCTGGATTACTTCTGCTTAGAGATATTACACCAAAGGTCATTAGCTTACTGGTCAATCTTTTACTTTAGAAACTAGTTCTCCTTAAGAATTCTAAGAATGTCTCTTCTGCAAGTCTAAAGTGAACACTGGTTTCATAGAATCCCTTCTTTATCACACTGGGAGGGAGACCAGAAAGGAGGCAGAAAGCTTAGCAGTGGGGCAAAGGGCCAATTTTAAAACATCCCTCTGCCCCCACCTCTACCACTACCACCACCACCCCATCTTCGAAATTAAGTTTCAGTGTAAGGAGCAGGGCAACAACTGGTTTAAGAGAGAGAATGATCTGGCTCAAAAGTTAGAAGCTCATTTTTGCAGTATTGCAGTCAGACTACAGTTTCAATGGCATCTGAACATTTTCTTATGGAAAATAACAACAGTCTTAGGAAAGAAGTAGCACATTCAAGAAGAGGTAAGTGTCTCCTTCTCATCACTTCTCCACCTCCCTCGCTTGAGAATTTCTCCAGACCCCCTGCTCATTCAGCTCTCCTTTCATTTCAGACATTTGTAGCACAGTTTAGAGTGCTCTCTCCAGAGAATATCTTAAAATAACACTTTGCACTCAAAATGGCCACTGGGGGCATGCGATTTCCGGCAGCACAGAAAACAAAGTGAGTTCAGTGTACGACACATTTACTGAGTTCCTATGAAGGTCCAAGCCCTGTGTTAGCCCCTGGTAATGCAGAGATGAGAAGAACCAGTCCTTGACCTTGAGAAGCTCACAGGCTAGCTAGGCTAGCGGGAAGGCAGATAAAGCTGTCGTAACCTAAAGCCCCACTTGGCTTCCATGCATCTACCATCCCCTCCCACAGCCACATCTTCTAACAAAGATGACTGTACAAGTGTTTTTGCACGCTAAAGTGTGTCCATCTATTACTATTTATATCAATCAGAAAATTTTCACTGCACGGGTATATGTGGTCTCAGATCATGTCATCTTACCTTCTATTTTTTTGTTCGTAAACTCTGTAAGATCAGAGACCAGGTAACTGTTAAGAGTGTTGTGTGAAGATGCGAAGCAGCAGAAGTTGTGCTGTGATTAACAGAAGTGAGAAATGCCACCATTGTAGACTGGAGACTTTTAGAGGGGGACCCTGCGTGGCATGGTAACAAAGGAACCACAACTCTAAGGAACTTTTTCGTAAGGTTCAAATAAAGAGTACTTGACTTTGTTATGACCCTATCTTTTCTGAGTCTGACTACCTTTCACCAGCTCATGTCTTTCCCTTTTCCCCAGTAGGAATTCCAAGTGCTGAAGGAGCTCTGAATTACTGTGATCTGGTGATGATGCTGGGGGAGGTGGGCCATCTTTTCAGTTACAGCCCAACTTGGCCAAATAGACACGAACGTATTTTTATAAAGATTGTTTTTTAGGGAAAATCGTGGCATAAGGGCTTAAATGCAAACTGCATTCAAGACACTGACCTTTCTTAAAGCAAACAGCTAGGGAAAGACATCATACTTTCCATGAGACCACTGGCTCATGCTTACCTAATCCACACTTTGACTCATGCTATTCTCGTGCCAGCCTGACCTCCCACCTCCCTCACCTACAGACAGCCCCTACCCTACTGTCTTTACCATCCGCTGTGGCATTTACTCATACACAGCCTTGCTTTGGCACTTAACTGCTTTGTGAGTAATTTGCTTAGTCTCCCAAGCAGATCATAAACACCTGGTGGGGAGGGAAACAGCGCCTTGTACTTTCTCTTACCACTTGTGTTAAGCATTACGATATACCAAGTTAAGCATTTTATATATATCACCTCAATTAATTCTCTCAACAATCCTGCAAGGGAGGTTCTTCTATTATGCCCATTTTACAGATGAGGAAATGGAGGCTCAGGCAGGTCCAATGTAACACATTCATGGAGCTGGGATTCAAATCTACATCCGATGGACTCGAGCCAGTTCTCTTCTTAACCATGATACACACAGATCTATGTGCACTGAACTTCCCAAAAACAAAATATTTCCTCACCTCCACTCCTACCATGTTTTATTTCCGTGGATCAGTTTTTCATTTTAGGATTTTCCAAAACTTACCCCAACTATGCTATCATTTTTACCGAAGTGAGAGCTTGCCTTCTCATTGCCCGGATGATGATGCTGGGCATGACTGGCTTAGAGAGCTTGTAATGTAAATGAATTAAGGAGTTTTGCATTTCTAAGCTGTTGCTTCCAATTTAGCATTTGCCATCAATGAGTAGGGATTAGCACCTTCAGTCTTTTACTTGGGGGAAAGCAGTTGGCTGCTTCAACTTCAAGTGGGTAAGAATCAAATTACAAAAACAACAGTAAGATATTGTCAAGGGACCAGGTCTAATTCATCTTAATATCCTCCACAGAACCTAGTAGAGAGCCATGCCGTGAGAACTACAAAGCCAGAAGCTCTTGTGGTTCTAGGGATAGCCAGATGAATAATACAGAGACTGATCTTACACATATGCCTTCTAAGCCAAAATGGCAGCACACAAGGAGAGAAGGGCAAGTCGTTACCACTTTCAGAATTAATTTTTAGTTCCTGCCTTTAATTTAGGAACAACTTACTGTTCTAAGAATCAGCAAAATGAGACTTCTAAGGTATTTAAATCTAACAGAAACATTGAGGAAAAATATAACACATTTTTTTTTTCCTTTTTAGAGTTTTAGCATATGAAGAAATTTTTTTTTAATGCCAAATGATTTCTCTTTTCCAAATCTATTTAGCTATTTACACAAACTCAAGAACTATTTTTAAAAACCACCAAAGAATTTATTTTTTAAGAAATAAAGAAATAAACAAGACTATATACATGCTGTGTGATTTGTTCACACTCAATTAACAAATGCTTTTTATGACAGCCAAGTCATATATCATGCAAACAATCTAGATTATCTGCAAATGAATAAATAAAATTTTGATGAACTCTCCACCCCAAAACTTCATTTTAGTCAGTAATGTTACTCAATATGCTGGCAGAAAGGCAGGAAAACTGATGTGAATTCAATTCCTCCTGGCTTTATGCTAATAAGCATTTAAACAACTCAAAAGTAAGACAAAAAGAAGTAAAAAAATGAAAAGGGCTTGAACAAATTGAGAGAATGGCAAAGTACCTTTCTAAAATTAGAAGAATATTGTTTCTATTCTTTAGCACACCATTATTGACAGGAAGAAAAAAACGTGCCTTGGTTATACATAATGACTTTCAAATTAAAGAGTTTAACAAGTTCACATAGACAAGCACGATTATTGCAAATAATTTATTCAGTCAAGGAGAAACTAGACTGCACCCATTCTGTGCCTGTCAACGAATCTATAACCTGCCTTGGGTCTTAATGCTCATTGTAAACGTGTAACAAAACAACAACAAAAAAGAAATCTCACTGACTTTTTTCTGAGTTTTATAAACAGAACCATAACATACCTCGTGTTCTTAAGCAGAAAAAAATGTAAAGTGCACAGATGTTCTATGGGTATATGGATTTAGCCGGCTAAGTTACTTAAATTCAATAAAAACATAAACGCCTAAAGGTCCCGTTTATGTCACTTGAACACAGCAGTATAAACTTATTAAGTCACAAAAGCTCAACAATCCGTAAAGCAGTCGCACATCATTTTCCACACTGGATCTGACCATCCCATTAATTTGCTCCTTTTAATGAAGTATAGAAAATTGATGGGCCCCAATTTGAAAATCAACCTTGATGGGGTAAAAATGCACCTTTCCACAAATATTTTAGTTGTCTATAATTGGTCCTATTGGATTTACCCATTAATTGAAATTGTCTTTACCTTTTCTTGGTGGCTGGCCGGTATAGGGATCTGAACCCTTGACCTTGGTGATATAACACTGAGCATCTTTACTTTTTTGAACCCACCGATATTTTAAGTGCATACCACTGCCTGAGATAATATATTCTAAAAGCTACTTAAGTAAATAAAGTGATGATTCTTTTGACTTTTCCTAAGTGTGTCTCTTTAAAACAAAAGTGTGTCAGGAGATGTCTCACCTCTTTGTATAATATTCCAGGACATGGTGACCCGATCCATGTTTATCCTATCTGTCCCACTCGTGACTGAATAGGCACACCTGCTTCAGTTGATTCTGTTCTTTTGGTGAGGTGAGGTAGGAGTTTTTAGATGGCCGCCAAAGCCCTCCCTGATCATGCCTCGAATTTTCCCGTCCTATGGGCCCTAACACACCAGCCACTCCCGTGTTGCTTTAGTCAGGTGTAATTAAGCTCAGAGCCTACTCTCCTATTAAGAAGTTTTAATGATTTTCCTAACTCCTGTCCAACCGGAAACTCATCTTTCATTTTCCTGTCCACATTATACAGCTTTATGGGGTCTCACTGCTCCCCTAGCATAGCCTCTCTCTGCCCTTAGAAAGGGTGTTAAATCAGACCAGTATCCCTTGGGTAACCATCCCCTGGGTATTCAGTTTTTTTACACGTCTTTCTCTGAAACAAAAAAGCCTGCTTTATTATAATCTTTATTGCCTTCTTTAAGCCAGTTCTCTTCTCTATAACAAACCCCCTATCACCATAGATACCATTTGAAAGAAGTCTTAGGGGTTGACCCCAATAAAGGTTTTTTGAGCATTTCAAATAAATAATCTTGAGGTGATAAAAATGTCCTAAAATTGATTGTGGTGATGGCTGCACATATGTTTGAATATACCAAAAGCTATTGAAATATAAACTTCAAATGGCTGAGTTGTACGGTATGTGAATTATATCTCCATAAAGCTGTTAAGGAAACTAAAACAAAGAAAAACCTATGCAGTTTCACTTCCTTTTACATACAAAATCAAAAAAAAAAAAAAAAAAAAACCTCCAATACTTAGTAAGAGATGAGTTCCCAGTGCAGAAGCTATGTTGCTCCTCATTAGACTGGCTCAGTTCCAGTGTCTTAGAATCCCAGTCCCACCCTGTAGCCACAGATTGCATTGACCAGGACTTCTTAACAGAAATACAAATCATATAACTTAGTTCTGTACATTCACTGAGCATCAGTCATGGGCCAGGCAGTGGCCTACAAAGCTGGGAAAACAAAGATGAGCAACATGTGGGCCCTGCCCTTAACAAACGGATGGGCTGAAGGAAGAGACAGAGCCCTAAACAGAGAACTCTGATGCCACGGGGTAAGGGACGGGACGGTGGTTACAGAGTGCTGTGCAGACGAGGTCCAGGAGTGATTCATTCCACTGATGAAGGAGGCTCAGAGAGGAAGTAACATTTGAGCTGAGCCATGAAGGACAGAATAAAACTTCCCAAGGCAGGCAAGGTGAACAAGGCATGAAGGGCAGGGAGAGAGCATAAGTAATAGCACAGAGGAACAAAGCGTGCATCCAGCAAGTCTGGGAGTGCACGGAACAGGGAGAAATGGCCGGCAGGAGCTGGACAGGCACGATTAAGGAGGGCCACTGATGCCAAGGCAATGAGTTTGGACTGTTTCCTAGTGTAGGCGACGGGGAGCCAGCAGAGGTTTTTAAGCAAGGGAATGACATGAACAGATGTTTTACTCATATTTATGCACTGAAAGCCAGGAGGTCAGTGCTAATGGAAACTAATCCATAAGATGACAGCATAGGCTGAAAATTTGTCCTATTGTCTATATTTTCCAGGAGCAATACACTGAATTATGGAAAACTACTTATCAGAGTTGCATACAAAACTATTGAGGAAAATAAAGTGAGAGCCTTGTTTATGTGGGGAGGCTTTCTTTAAGAGAGGAAAAAATGCTTGCATATTCCTTGTGTGACAGCAATTAAATTAACCTGAAGATTTCATTTTGAAAAGATCAGCTGCCAATCTGTATTTAATTTGTTCCTAGCACCTTTTCAATGGCTAATTCGATCCGAAATGGTTAAACTTTTGATGAGACATGTTGGATCACAGTATTTCTTTGTTGAAAAACCTTCAATGACTTACCACAGTTTGCAGACTAGAGCCCAAACTGTTTTTTTTTTTTTTTTTTTTTTAATTTATTTATTTATTTATTTATTTTTTTTCTTTTTCTTTTTTCGTGACCTGCACTCAACCAGTGAGTGCACCGGCCATTCCCATATAGGATCCGAACCCGCGGTGGGAGCGTCACCGCGCTCCCAGCTCTGCACTCTCCCGAGTGCGCCACGGGCTCGGCCCGAACCCAAACTGTTTAGCAAGACCACTTGTGACCCGACCTCCACCCCCAGCCTCCAACCCCTGCCTTCTAACCATGGCAGGCACATCTCCTAATGGGCCATGTTATCCCACCTTGCTGATCCTGACCCCTCTGCCTCATTCTCCCTGTTACCCACTCCACCCCAAGACCCCAAGAAGCTGCCTGATCTATCCAAGCACAAGTGGACGCTCCCTGCTATTCAGTGCTACTCACCTCCTCAAACCCAGAGCTAGTACCTTTGCTTCCTTCCCCATCCTAGCGCATATCCGAGGGGCCAAGGTGCAGCACCTATTCGTTTCCTTTTGTCTCTTCCCTCCACTAGAATGAAAGCTCTGTGACTGCAGAGTCTTTGTGTAATTCACTGCTCTGTCCCCAGCTCTCCAAAATTATATCTTCAATGACTGAATGGGCAAACTACGAATCCATTGTTAATATCTTTCTAACCCTTAGCATTAAGATTTTCTGCCTCTTGCAATCTTTCCAAGATGACCGCAATCACCGAAATACTCACTGAAATATACACATTAGGGTAGCTTTCCAAAGGAGCCCTGCTACTGAACACTTTAATAGCATGAATCACCCCCCACTAGTTTATCTTTTGGCAAAGTCACAATGTCATATATGAAGTTTTCAGAGAACGAGGCATACCTACATGAAGAAATGTAAAGCAGGAGGAGGTAGAAAATAGCGTTGGTCGGGCACGCAAATTAAACCCGAGAGGAAGTTGATGACTCAAGCAAAACTCCGTTTGTACTGGTAATACTTTTCCCCTTGCCAAACTTCCTCCTAAACAACCTCTCTCTCTCTGTCCTCCCTTGAGCTCACATTTAGTCTGTGTGCTGAATGTGCCCACAGGTACATTTTCTTACCTCCTCCCCTAAAAGTGCTCCAAAGTGCATGCAGTGTTGAACGCACCCAGAAACCAAGACAGGCTTTGGTTACCGGAAGCCTAGCAAGAGGCTCTACTCTTCCCCCTTACCTAAGCATCCCCATTTCGCAATGCTGCCCCCACTCCCTGCAAATGCTACCATGAGACCTTCGACTAAGAGCAACACTGCCTCCACAGGCTTCCACCTATAGCATCTGGCTGAACCATTGTCATAACGGCAAAATATGTCTTTCCTAGAAAAGAATCTCTACACCTTCTCCCCAGAACATTCTCCAACTAGACTAACATGGCAGCCAACCTCTTTTGGGGTGTCACTTTATCCACTTCCTAAAGTAGTTCCTAATCTGGGGTTATAAGTGATCCTTGGATGGGCTACATGGGATCTTTGAAACTCTGAAATTATATGGAAAATGCTGTATGTATATCTTTCTGGAAAAAGAGTCCTAGAACTTCCCAGAATCTCAAAGGAGTGTGTGACTCAAGAAAGATTAAGATCTACTGCCTTACTAGCTTCGTATAAACAGGAAGCACTATTTTTATATAAAATTTATTGATTTTGTATAATTATATAAGCAATACAGGTTTATTGAAGAATTTTTAATCCAAAAATATAATGAAAAAATAAAAGTCACTTAGAAACCCACCACAGATGAGCACTGCTAACATTTTGATGTTCCTCCATCTCTTTTCTATTTTTTTTCTCCTTCCAAATTGGACTCATACAACTTAAGTTGATTTCTGATAGTTACAGTGCTCCAAATAACATAAGAGAAACTTAGGAGTGTAAGGAATTTGAGATGAGTGTTCAAAAATGTCTTTGATTTTCAAGGCACATCCACCAACAAATATTTATTGAGCACCTGCTATGTGCATGACACACTGCTAAGTAAAAGAGGTACATCTTTATCCAAGTTCTCACACAAAGTGTTTAAAAATTCTAAGGATTTCAATAGGCTATGTGAAGCTCAGCCTAAGAATCTTTTCCTATAAAACGACTGGCCCTGTATCAACTGGAAAAAAAACAAAAAACAAAGGCAGATGGCAACAATGATGTAATTAGAGACTTGGAGAAACTAATCAAACCATTAGAAATCAGTTTTTAAAGATGATAGGTTTCCTTTACTACCAAAATGCAGGCACTCACCTAATGGTAAAAATATATAGGGTATATGCAATGTGACTATATAGTTAAGGCCCTGCTCATCTCACATGACTCATAAACATTCTGAGGGAAATTCCCTGTGTTTTGAGCAATGACAATATTAGGGAGTAATAGTGTGGCCTCCGATGGCGGGCAACTATTCAAAGGACAGCACTTGTTCACATGTGGAGTCCCACTGTGTTTAAGGAAGAAGATGGGTGTAATTACTTCATCTCCACTGCTTACACATTTCATAATCAATATAATTCTACCAAAACAGGAGGATTATTGCTCCTCTTGGGCCAACTGAATGATTTCTTGCCATTTAAGTCCACTCTTTCCAATGCAATTTTTGTTCTGCGTTTAAATAATATCCCGCTTCCAAGCGAGAAAACAAATAGATCTCTTTCCAGAATTCAAAGCAGAACCTATTGAAGTGCTTAATAGCTTTCTGTATCGGTCACCCATCCCTTGCTAAACCATTGAGCCTGTTCCTCTTTCCTCTGGCCATTGGGAGGTTTCTCTGAGGGCTCTGCATTGCTCGATGCAGGCCTAGCCCAGTGAGAGTTTCGGGAATCCAGGAACGCACTGGCACCGACTGTGGGAGGTGCAGCCTCTGGCCAGTCAGGGGCATGCCTCTGCTTTCTTGTAAACATAAGCAGGAGGCTCACCAGGCAAACAGGCAAAGGCAGCCTCTTTGCAAAGCTCCAGCATCTTTCTTTCTCTCTCAGGGATCCCTGGCCAGAGCTCCTTTCGGAAGGCCCTGGGGGCAGTCAGTGGACAGAACAGCTGAGAGTGGACGCAAGAGATAAGAGCCCCTCCCCATGTCTTAAAGCAAGAACCACATTCGGTATACCCAGGACTTGAATCAGTGTCAGCTAAACGTGATGCTGCTCCAGGGCTCAGTGTGTAGCATGAGAATGACCAAAGGCTTTAAAGGCTTATTACATCTTTTCACATGAGGCCTGCTGACCCCAAGTCTTGTGCTCGTCCCAGCAACTGCCCCATGATGTGGCCCTGGCCTGAGAGCCACCACGCTGCTGAGGATGGATGCAACTCTGTTTTTCCTACTCAGAGGCCATTTTTCTTTCTTTTCTGTTTGTGGATCAAGACACCGAAATTTCACTGGGGAATAAGTAGGTGCCATTGTACCATCTATACAGGAAGTGGTAGAAAGTGACTGTCACTTTTACTGACAAGGGCCGGGTAGTTAAAAGGAAATATCTTTAAATTAAGGCATTAAAAGTTTATGTATTCTGAGTGGTAGAATTCTAGGTGATTTCTTCTTCTTTTTCCTTTTCTGTTTTCCCCCAGAATTTTCTAGCACATACGAGTATTGCTGTTATAATCCAAAAGCATAAAATCAACTTTTTTGGGGGGGGGGGGGGGGTTTCTTACTGTGGTAAAATACAAAATGTACTATTTTAACCATTTTAAGTGTACACTTCAATGGCATTAATAAGTACATTCACACTGTTCTGCAAACAAATTTTCATTACCCCAAACAGAAACTCTGTACCCATTAAATACTAACTCCCCACTCTCTTTTCCCTCCAGTCCTTGGTAACCTCTAATCTATTTTCTGTCTCTGTGTATTTGCCTATTCTTAACCTCATATAAGTGGAATCATACAAAACGTGTCCTTCTGTGCCTGGCTTATTGCACTTCGCATAATGTTTCTAAGGTTCATCAATGTTGTAGCATGGGTCAGAATTTTATTCCTTTTAATATTCCAGTGTATGGATAAACCACTTTTTAAAATTCATCTGCTGATGGACATTTTGGTTGTTTCCACCTTTTGGCTATTGTGAATAATGAATACTGCTGTGAACATCGGTGTGTATCTGTTTGAGTCCCTGCTTTCAGTTCTTTTGGGGAGAAGTTCCCAATTCCACCTAGAAGGGGAATTGCTGGATGATATGGCAATTCTACACTTAACATTTTGAGGAACCACCAAACTGTTTTTCACAGCAGTTGCACCATTTTCCATTTGCACCAGCAACGCACAAGCACTCTAGTTTCTCCACATCTTCCCCAACACTTATTATTTTCCAGTTTTTTGGATAACAACAATCCTGGTAGGATTTCACACCTGGTAGGTGTGAGGTCGTATCTCACTGTGGTTTGGGTTTACATTCCGTAACAACTAACCATGTTTAGCATCTTCATGCGTTTATTGGCCATTTGTTTATCCTCTTCAGAGAAATGTCTACTCAAGTCCTTTGCCTGTCTTTAAATCAGGTTTTTTGTTGTCATTGTTGAGTTGTAGGAGCTCTTTATATATTCTCAATAATAATCCCTTATTGGACATATGCTTTGCAAATATTTTTGCCCTTTGTGCGGGTTGCCTTTTCAATCTCTTGATAGTGCCCTCTGACGTGAAAAGTTTTTAATCAACTTTTTTTTTTTTTAAAGAAGGTACAAGTAAAATTTTTAGGGAGCAAGCAAACAGCGTAAAGTGTAGATGGGAAAGGGAAGTCTTATAGCTCACCTTTTTGCCCTTCTGCGGGTAAAGGAGCAAGAACTGAGGTCTTCTCAGGGAAGTTACAATTCATGACTCCTCCCCCAGCTTGGCTCCTCCTTAGGCAGCCCATGCTGTAGGACACTTGTGTACTTGGGAGAGTCACAGAAAAGGAACCCAGACTGGGTGTGGTAGTGAGCCCAGTGGGGGTGGGCAGGGTGGTGTGGACATGAGATCTTACGGGCTTAGAAGGTTCCCCAGCTCTACCACCTTCCTTTTTCCTGGCTGGTTCTTAATTACCCACTCAATCTCCCAAACTTCTCACATGGAAGATAAACATGCAGATTGATGACTACTGAATGGAGTGGAAAGTAATTATTGTGAAATGTGACACCCAAGTTCAGTTCCATCATGAAGAATCAAACTCTCCAGAAGTGATTCCCTGTTTGTGAATTGCAGGCATTCCTTTTCTTATCCCTCTGCCCTTTGTTTCTTTTCCCTTAACCTCTCTCCCTTCCTCACTCTCACTCTAAACACTCCCACCTGCAAAATGGGGCTTCTAAACAACTATTTGTCATGTGGGAGTTTATTTTCTAAGTATTACTAAAATATGATCAATTTCTACAGACAACAAGAAGAAGCAACACATATTCTTTTCTTCCTCTAGCGATGGCCCTGGAACCACACTCAAAACCCCTGAAATGGCTGTGTCTCAGTAACTCATATAAATTAAGTGTAGATTTCAGGTCTATTTTAAGGCTGAACTGCTGAATATCTTTAGGCTGAAGGTTAAAAACTCAGTGCAGGTTCTATAAATTGATATCTCTTGCTCTACAAACTACTGATTTGTCATTCCAAGGTATTGCCAATTATAGATCACTGACCTACTGAACTGTTCTTTTTGAAAGTAGACAAATATCTGAAACCTTTACCTTACCTAGGAAACACACCTCAAACCCCAGGTCAGGGGAGACCATGAACTGAGTACTGTACCTGCATTCAGTTAGCAAAGAATCAAATCTCTAGAAAGGCCTTCACCTAGACATGCTAAGGCAAATGGCTTAGACGTTTCAGTGTTAAATATCCTTTATGCTCAGGAAATCCTTTTTTTTTTGTATTTAACTTAAATCATTAGAAAAATCCTCAACTTCTTCAGCATATGATCACATGTTCCACCTACAAAGCCATTTCATCAGGGGTGGGGGGGAGGATGAAGGAAAAAGTAGGAGGGAAGAAAAGTAGCTCTTCCCTACCTTGATTCTAACATTTACTGAAAGCCCACTACACACCAGGTGCTGTGCTAAATGCTTTACGTGTGTTATCTCATGTAATTCTAGCAATAACCTTATGAGGTAGAGAATAGTATCATTACTCACATTTTATCAATGGGAAAACAGATTGAGAGGGTAAGCAACTTGCCCAAGTGAGTGATATGGTCAGTATAGTAGGCAGAATTCTAAGATGCCCCCTCAGATTCCTGTCCCCTGGTCTACCCTCCTCTTAAATGTAAGTGGGACCTGTGGATAGCATAAGATATCACTGCCCTGATTAGGTTGCTTAATCAATTGACCTTGAGTTAATCAAAAGGGAGATTATCCAGAGTGGGCCAGACCTAATCAGGTGATCTCTAGAAGAATGGCTGGGCCCATCCCATGGAGAGAGATTCGCCTGCTGGCTTTGAAGCAGTAAACTGTCATGTGATGAGAGGCCCACCTGGCTAGGACCTGAGGGTATCCTCTAAGGAGCTGAAAGCGACCACCAGCTGCCAGCCAGCAAGAAAATGGAACCAGTTCTACAACCACAAGGAACTGAATTGTGCCAACTTAAATGAGCTTGGAAAAGGCCCCTGAGCCTCCGGATGAGAACAGTACTGCTAACACCTGTGAGCAGAGAATCCAGGTGAACCCTGCCCATTCTTGACCCGGAGAAACTGTGAAATAATAAGTGTGTGTTATTGTAAGCTGCTAAATTTGTGGTAATTTGCTATGCAGCAATAGGAAACTCATATGGTCAGCACTCAGAGCCAGGGCTGTTTAACTCTGGAGTGCATGCTCTTCACTACTATATGAGTTTCTGCAGCAATTTCACAAATTTCTAAACATTTTTAACTGTTCAAAAAGAGTAGAGATATAAATCTGTATGGAACAGTAATAGTTATGATCTTTCCCTCTTCCGATGAGTTTTCAAGTTTAGATATGTTATCACGTTCTAGTATAGAAACACATTTACTGATGTTACATTTGCGATCTAGGAGGAGAATACACATTCAGTAGAAAACTGTTCAAACAACCTGATAACAGGTAAACAGTGAAAAATAAGTAGAATGCAAAACATAAGATTTTATTTACCAAAAACACCTTATTAGAACAGACTTGGCTTTTGCAAGAGCTCCAAGCCATTCTACTTATGAATACTTTCCTTCTGACTATTGCAGGAGCTATAGAATCTGTTATCTGGTGCTTCCAAGGAGATGACAACACATTACCTCTTTTAATAGGGCTCAGCAAAAAATTCATTGAATACAAGAAGCCAGTGAATTCTCTGCAGGAGTGAAATAAACTTAAAGAGAATTCCAAAAATCAGACACTGTGGTTACTTCTGAGAGTGTCAGTCTAGAACTTATGTCTCATGTTCCTCCTTCACACACAAACTACACACAGTCATATTAGAGGAATAATAATAGCTAAGTGTTTACCATGGATTATCTCCTTTAGGGCTCAAACCTACTGCTGTGGATTGAATGTCCCCCCAAACTCACTGAAGCTTAAATTGTGTCCCCCAAAGTTCCAGGTATTGGAAACTTGGCCCCCACTGTGACAGTACTGAGTGGGTGGAAAATCCTATTACAATAATTGAAAGGTGGGACCTTGAAGAGGTGATTGGATTGCAGGACCGTGCCATAGTGAATGGATTAATAATGGAAGTCAGGGGCGTGGTTCTGAGGGCTTTAAAAGGAGAGCACATGAGAATATCTTTCTGCTCTGCCATTTCTGCCATGTGAGACCCCTGCATTGCTGTAAGGCCACCACCAAAGAAGACCCTCACCAGATGTGTTCCCTGGTCTTTCGACTTCCCAGCCTTTGAAACTGTAAGCAATAAATTTTGTTTTCTTACAAATCACCCAGTTCCAGGTTTTTTGTTATAAGCAACAGAAACAGACTAATACAGAATACCACCATTCCTCCATTTTATAAAAAAAGAAACTGAGACCTAGAAAGGTTAAGTAACTTTCCCAATATTCCACAGCCAGAAAGTGGCATTTCAAAACAGATGCTGACACCAGAGCTCACATTCTCAGTCACTTTGCTCTACTATTCAAACTTCTGCTGCTCTCCAATGAGCTATTTCTTCCATCCTTCACAGTATCTAGCAAAGTGCCTTCACATAGGAATGCTCAATAAATGTTTGCTAGTAACAATAAGGAATGAGGCTGGAGCCTGAAGGAGTAGGTAAGGTTTCCAGACCATTCATCATTGTGAGAAGACGGCAGAAGTTGATATGGGATGGGGAGGCAGACTGAATGCAGCCCCCTACTGCCGCAGATGTCAGTCTAAAAGTAAGAAAACAAGTTCATACTACTTAGAACTCCAAATATATGTTGACTAAACACGTACAAAGAGATTTGATTTGGGTTCTAAGATCATTTTTAAAAAAATATAAACTAATCCAGAGTTTATTTCTTCCTTTTGGAAAAGTTTCTTTTATACATCTGGAAGTGATTTTCTAACATACTAATTCCAATGAGTCATCTACAATATTAAGCAATGATTCCATAGGGTGAACCCTGATCATATTTTTCCATTAACTGGCATCCAATGAGGTCAACAAAAGGCAAAGGCTAACCCAGATTTGGAGAACCTCACCTTCCACACCCCCACTTTATATTGTCAAGAACATGAGTTTTAAGAGGTACAGGAATGCGGTCTATCTCCCAGCACAAATGCAATTAAGTCTAATACACTTAGTTGCCTTTCACTGGTCATGCGCAGAAGATGGATCCAAAGGCTGCTCGAGGGGGAAGCAACCCTAAGTAAAGCTAGAAGAAAAAACATGGGGCCATGTGTAAGCATGGAGCAGTCCGAAATGCAGGGGGTGGAAGGTAGGAGGTAGGCTCCCTGGACAAAAGAGTAAGACAACCTATGGTACACAGAGTACAACCAGAACTCAAGACACTTAATGCTACCAGCAAGAATTTCCCCAAGGAATATTCTAGAAAGGACTGCCAGTTCAACCTTCACCCTTTCAGCCACAACCTAATATAATGGCTCCAACCATTAACTTTTCCCCTATATCCGATTGGTTTCCTAATATTTAAGACCACTAGTACTGATGTTTAGTAGTATAACTTAAGTCAATTTCCCTGTTTCTTCTGACACTTGGATTTCTTCCAGGTTACAATGAAGGAATGAGTCATGTTCTCTCAGAAACTAAGGAGCCACTTACAAAGGCTATTTTAAATCTTTCAGGTGACAAGGGTATTATTTAGTTCCCAGAAACAATAATTGACTAAATGCCTTCTTCAGGTCTGAGGAATTAACACAACTTCTCAGAGTGATTCTTCTCTCCCAGGCACTGAAACAATCTGATTTTAAATGGCATAGGAGTGTTGGGCTGTTACAAAAACTTAAATCCTACCTTACAAAATCCTCCCTCACAAAAGATATAAATTAGTGGGTGGTCATTTGCATTACAAAAAGATTCTTTGCTTTGCTAAAGGATTCCAATAAAGTTCTTTTAAAAGTCAGATTCCCATGGCATATGCTAAATTATTTGATTTGCACATGGTCTTCATTGAGCAAACACAGCTGTACTAAAAGCCTGACTATGATCAGCAGGTACCTCTTCACCATTTCAATAGTTCACATACCAAATTCATGGGTGTGTTGCCTCCACAGTCACACAGCGAGGAGTAGGCCTTCAAACTTGACTTATAATCCCCCACTCTAACAATAAAATTGCTTTGCTTTACCTAGCACCTTTCATCCAAAGCCTTCAAAATGTTCAATCCACATTAGCTAGTTAGTCTTTATAATTATGCCAAACAAGTCGGCAAGAGAGCTGGGAATGCAACCTTCCAAACTACAAAGGATAGGCCAAAAATAAATTTGGAGGAACTATTTAGGACCATTGGCAAGCAGAAAAATTAAAGATCCACATAAACGCAAATGAACTACATTTGGTTTATTTTTTTTTTAACAAAAAGAAAAATAAAATATTGCAGGCATCTTACGTTTTTAAATAGACTTTATTTTTTAGAATGGTTTTAGGTTCAGAGCAAAACTGAGCAGAAAATAGTGAGTTTAGTTTCCATATACCACCTGCCCTCCCCTCCACACCCACAGCCTCCCCCATCATCAACATCCCCCACCAGAGTGCAACATTTGTTACAATCGAAGAACCTACACTGACACATCATCATCACCCAGAGTCCACAGTGTACATGAGGGTTCGCTGTTGGTCTTGTACATTCTATGGGTGTGGACAAATGTATCCACCATTCTAGTATCATACAGAGTAGTTTCATTGCCCTTAAATACCTTTGTGCTCAGCCTATTCATCCTTCCCTCCTCCTCCTCTTTAAGTTAGGAAGAGGAAATATCCCAAACTCAGTTTAAATATAACAAATCATTTTTATATATCAGTTTTATATTATAATCAAATTGGGAGTTGGAAAGAAAAAAAGTGAAAGATGTAGTGGAGAGAAGACAGAAGAACAGAAGCAAGAAGAAAGAAATGAACTCAAAGATGTACATGCTGATAGAAAAGAAAAGACACACAGTACAGAGGGGAAAAGAGACCCTGCTTATTACTAAGAGGTGCACCATAATCTATTTGTTTTAAATGTTAAGAGGCAAAACCTTCCATTTCAAAGCACCTAATTCATCAGTAATTCTCTTATCCATTTGTTTTTAAATCCACAAGAAGTCTAAAGACTATTTTAAATAAACAAAGATACAGCATGTTTAAAGTCAGGAAAATAGCAACCAGAGATTCTTGCAATATCAATGCATATAACCTATTAATTAGCTTTACTTAAAATTTAAGTCCCTCTAGTGATTAATCTTATTAATGGGAGCAAAGGATGACTCCAGTATCAACAAACTGAGTCACATTTCACATGCAAGAAAGATGGAAGCTAGTTTAACTTACATTTCAGAAAATTCAGGGTATTTCTGCCTGTCAAAAATTATAAAGATAATATGAAATATTATGGATATATGTAGATGTACAGGCATATATATATATTTACATATACACATATCTTTCAATACTTCACTTTTTAGAAAACACATTATGATTAAAGTTCAGGGAATACTTAAGAAGACAGGAATTAAAAGCAAATGGGTATTGAAGTCTCTAATTTCTGGAGTATCCTAATTTTATTAATTCAACAGACAGAGAGTCTGAGATGTGCAAAGCACTGGGCAAGGAGCTGCAGGATTATAGGAGAAATTATCTTAAAAATAATAGCTAATTACTATATAGATACTACTTGTCATATATGCCACATAAATATAGCAACCCTGAAAGTATGGTTCTTGTCTTGGACTCCACTTTTCCTGATTATAAAAATACTAATGGTCAATGTTAAATAAATAAATAACGTTTTAAAAACAGAAAATATAAAGCAAGAATAAAATTTACTCAATCCCACCATCCAGAGATGGGCATTCTTGATATTATACACACACATTATATACATGCATACATTATAAACACACAAACCCCCTTTGAGAATTTTTTTTGAATATAATAATAATAATAATAGTTACATTTATTCAGTGCTTCCCTATGTGCCAGGCATTGTTCTAAATGCTTTACTGTATTATTTTACTCAATCTTTGCAGTAACCCTGTGAAGTCAGTACTTTCATTATCTACATTTTGCAGATGACAAAACTGAGACACAGTGATTAAGTAAATCCACATATATCACATATGCATTATTTTACGAAGTATATTGCATGCTGTTTCATAACATAAACCTTTCCCCATATCAATAATAAATAAATACACATGGCATTTTAACAACTGCATGGTTTTCTGGTTTATGGATATATATTTGCCCAATCCCTTACTTTCGAACATTTAGAAGTTTTTTTTTCTTTTGCTATTATAAAGAATTCTGCAAGGCCCATCGAGGCTGGTTATTATTTCCATTTTACAAATGAACACAAGGAAGTTAAATAGTCTGTCCAAGGTACCACAGATTGTCAGTGGAATTGCTGGGCCCTTCTGTCACTGACTACTATGCATTAGCTTTCTCTTGCCAGCTCCTTAAACCATTTGCATCCTAATGGACAAGAGAAGCTGTCAACAACTATAGTTATGAGGCAGAATGAAATCAATCCTCTCTAAAACCAAAGAACTAACATGGCAGGCTGAAAAATGGTCCCCCCAAATATGCCCCCATCCTAATCCCTGGAACCTGCAAACATTAACTTATGGCAAAAGGGTCTTTACTGATATGATTAAATTAAGGATTATCAGATGAGGAAAACATCCTGGATTATCAGGGTGGGCCCTAAATGCCATCACAAGTGTTCTTATAAGAAAGAGACAGAGGGAGATTTGACACAGACCAAAGAGGAAAAAACAATGTGACCACAGAGGAGAGACTGGAGTGATGTGGCCACAAGCCAAGGAATGCTGGCAGCTACCAGAGCCAGGAGAGGCAAGGAAGGGATCCTTTCCTAAAGTCTCCTGAGGGAATGAGGTCCAGTGATACTGACTTTGGACTTCTGGCCTAGAGAACTATGAGAGAATAAATTTATTGTTTTAAGCCACCCAGTTTGTGGTAACTTGTTATGGCAGCCATGGGAAACCAATACAACTGGTAGGAGGTTATACAACTACAGAAGGAGCGATCCATTCCTGGAATAGAAAATGGCCATTTGACCTAAGTTGTGTAGACAGAATTGTCTTCAGCAGGGAAGGGTTTGGAAGGGCATTTCAGGATGAGGAGTCAGCATGTGCAAAGGTATGGAGGTAGGAAAGTACAAGAGTGTGTTTGAAGACCAGTGATGGTTCAGCGTGGCTAGGGACATGTGGACAAACCCTTGACCAAATTATTTCTCCAGGGAGGGGCAAGAAACATGACGGTGGGGTACCCCTACTCAACTCCACCTAGTAACAACTGGGCGGATGCTCCTGCTCCCCCATGAGACCCACTTGGGTTACTCTGAAATGTACCTGGCCTCTGCCAAGTAATTGCTCCAACAAAGCAAAATCCTCAATTATACTGCACTGCAGGAACTTCATTCATCTCTCAAGAAAAAGGATTTCACTTTTGAAAGGTCTCCTAAGCCAAAGGCCACTCTTTCTCCATGAAACCCAGCAGAAAAAACAAAGTCATGTAAACTGGGCTCTGTAGCTGTAATTATATCATTTCTTAAACTCTTCATTCTAATTCCATAATTTCACAGATAGAACCCCCCCTTCTTTCAGTTGGAACAAAATCCAAAGCCAGGACATTTTAGGGGATAACCTTGCCAGATGCATAGCTCTACAACATTTCCTTGGCACCCAGGCCACTGGATTTCCAGAAAAGGCACCCAGACATCGCTAGCTCAGGCATTAGGAATTTTCCATCCTTAGATGGTTAAAGGTTAAAAAAAAAATAAACACAGGGATGACTGTCCCACAGAGAACACTTTTGGTCAAACAGAAGAAAGAGGGCAAGAAGAGGTGAGAAGATGAGAAGGGGAGAGCAGGCGAGTGTCCACAGTAGAACTGACATTTCCCAGAGGATGGTGGAAGGTGCTGGCTACGGGGGAGCACTGGTACTGGGGCTGGATCAGTGAGCCAGACGCACAGATTCTCCTGGAAGGTGACGCTGCAGAGGTGAACACCAGGAGCAGCAGTTGAGCACAATCAGAATGAGCAGAGAACAGTTAGGGGGTAGCAGAAGGTGGAAAGGGGAAGGGAGGGGACATAGCAAGAGGAGGCCAGCCCCAGTGGGGGCCATTCTCAGAGAGTCATAAGGGCTCAGAGGGGCAGCCTCCATTGCTACCATTCCTGTCAAGCAGGGTTTGCTGCCCTGGCAGAGGCTAGAATGGAGGAAGGGAGGGCAGGCAGGCCTGGCACCTGACTCCCTCCACACTCAGCTCCCAAAAGAAATTTGGCCTCTATACACGTCTGGTGGCCACGCGTCTCCAACCTCCGTCTAAGTTGGAGAACTGGGTTCCAACTATGACATACAGCAGAGAACTGCATGCAAGTATTTTCTAAATTCCTTAACGAATTGATGTGGAGTCTTGAATTCTGTAAGTTGACAGTGTGCACTGCCTGCAGCCCCTGAATAATGTCTACTCACCCCTTTGGTCCCAGACAAAACTGTTTCATTTACCTAGTACAGTTTCTAAAGGGTTTGATTTCTTCCTGTCTGCATCTAACATACACTGCTACTCTCAGTAAATACTGTTAATATTTTAATCTCTGGTTTCTTGCTGTATTGCAATGCAGAAAAAGATCTCATCCTTTCGTCTTAACTTTCTTTATCCTTCGGTTAGCTCAGATTAAGCCCTTGTCTTGCCTTCTGCCATTCTCCCCACTACCTTGCCCCTAAGTAGATTTAATCCATTAAAAAGAAATCAATGGAAATAGATTCCCTGCTTCTCTTCAATTCAAGCAACAGTTCTAAAAGCATTTCCCTTGGGATTTTAGCAGGAACCAATCAAAGTATCCATCTTTTCCCTCAGCCAAGGCAGCTATCTTCCACAGTTCAGCATACCTTTCTCTCTCTCTCTAGCTCGCTCTCCAACAACACACTTGCTTTCTAGCTCCTTCTGCTATATATAGCACAGTCCCAGATGTTCCAGGGTTTTAAGGCATCAACCCTGTCAGGAAGCTCATTGATCTAATGCATGCTACCCACAAGCCATGAAGTTCAGCTGAGGGCCAGTAGAAAAATAAAAGCTCCAAAACAAGGAGTTGTAAATCCACAGAACAAAACACAATAAAATAAGCCAGGTTGAAGGGAAAGAACCCTTATTTGTAGAAATGAAGACCACTGTCTAAAGAAGACTTAAATAGGACTACCATTAAAACCCTTTCACATTTAAAAATTAGTGGATGTTAGTCATACATAAATATACAAGAAAAATCTTACATAATTCCAGTGAAAACATCTGAATTTTTGAGATGGCTTATGAGGATAAATGAAACTGTTTTCCTATTGTGTGGAAAAAGGGGAAAAAATGGGACAGGAGAAAGTGAAGACGGTTTATGTATATTTTGTCTCTACAGATTTTGAAACAAAATCTGGGGCTTTCCCCAGCCTTTCACATAATGATTTTCAAGGCATTACAGCCAGGTCAGTTACCCAAGACAGGCTGGGCCTGGGAGAAATATGGCCATGGCCGATTAGAATTGATGTAAAAATAGAAAACGCAATCCACATCTATGATGGAGAGCTTCTTCAGGGCAGTAAAGCTCTGTGCCATCAGGTCATCATGGATATTTTAGTGGCCACCGTGAGGATGGCTGGTGCCAATGTGATCAGCCAGGAAGCTCTTGTGACGTGTGTCTCTGAGGTGGGAGTGAGTGGATTTGGTAGAGAGAGGAAGTTTCAAATTCTGTCTCAACTGAAATCATCCAAGAACCAGAAGGAATTCAGAGAGATTTTCCAGTCCTTCCCTCTGCTTCTCTAACCATATGTTTTAGAAACCCATTTCTGGGAAGCAATCCAGTGATTACCTTAAAGTGCAGGAGAACCATGCCCGGTCTAACTTGACCTTCAGGCTGGGTGAAGCATCTGACACAGGACATACGAGAGGCATCTTGGGACTTGTCAGCCAAAGAGTTATTCTCTGTGATGTGAAACCATACCTTTCTCTTTGAAACACATACACACTCCCCTACCTCTTTACTCTTTTCTTTAGCCGAGGGTGGAAAATTCCATAGGCCTCAGCTGGCTAAGTCCCTACTAAATGTCTGGCCAACTTGTATCCTGAAACACCTCAAGTCTGAAAGCAGTGCCCACTACAAAAACTCCAGACTAAGGGAGTCCTGTGTGGGGAAAAAAAATTTACTTATGAAGAATTTAAGAAAACATCCGAATTGAAATTGCAGACTGCAAGCCTTGCTTTCAGCCAAAATTCTCAAAAGAGATTGTACTTCCTCTCTCACATTCTGTGAAAACTTCTGCACCTGGCTCAGTTTGCCAGTCTATCAGATCCTTGTTCCTCCTCCACTGTAATACCAGGGTCCATGTGGGGACGCCGTCTGACCCCAGGATCCCACCATTCCTCAACCTCTAGCGATGCCTTGCGTGGCAGGCAGAACACAATGGTTTCCCAAAGATGTCCACATCTTAATCCCTGGAACCTGTGAATATTCTACTTTACATGACTAAGGGGATTTTACGGATGTGATTCAATTAAGGATTCTGAGATGGGGAATATAATCCTGGATTCTCTGGGTGGGACCAATGCAATCACAAGAGAAAGAGGGAGGCAGGAGAGTCAAAGTCAGAGAAGGAGACATGATGACAGGAGCAGTGTCCGAGTGATATGACGTGAGAGAGCCAGCCATTGCTGGCTTGAGGATGGAGGAAGGGGCCATGAGCCAAAAGATGTGGGCAGCCTCTACAACCTGGAAAAGGCAAGGTAATGGGGTTCTGCCCTAGGGCCTCTGGAAGGAGTGAGGCCTGGCTGACACCATGGCTTTAACCCAGTGAAACGCATGCATTTCGGGCTTCTGACCTCTAGAACTATAATCAGTCTGTGTTGTTTTAAGACATGAAGTTTGTTGCAATTTGCTACCGCAGCAAATGGAAACTAACACACCCTGTGTCTAGTCCAGACCTCAGCAGGGCCACTTGGTGGACCTGATCACTCTGCCTCCTCGGAGGCAGAGACACTCACCCCTCAGTCCACAGTCGCCCTGTGCTGAGCTCAAGCTGTAATATGGTCATGGCAAGGGTAGGGCATCCCTCCTCAGGAGGCCCAGCAACAAGACCAGAACTCACTCCTAGAGGAACTGGGCCACTAGCCAGAAAACAGAAGCAGAGGATTAGATACAGATGGGCTGGGGGGTCAGGACAGGGAAACAGTGACTGGGACAATGACACAAGGGGACAAGGAAGAAGACCAAAACCTAGTGACTAGAAACGGATTTTAAAGACAGATGGCAGAACCAGCAGCTTATAGTCTGGAGGCTGAGAACCTGAGCTCTGAGTGTGAGAGTCCCCTGATGTCTCAGCCTGGGTAAGTGCTGAGCTGACCGTGGAAGTCAGAGCAGCTCCAGCTACAAGCAGAGGCTGGAGGGAGGGAGGCAGGGAGAGGGAGCTGGGTTTGCTATTACGGAATTGAAGCAATAAGCCTTGCAGAATTCTCTTCTGACTCTCCTGATGAGAATTTGGCCAGACCGTTTGGAAGTGACAGACAGAGGCCGAGTTCCTCTGCAAGCAGTCCCATCGGCCACTATAGTGGAGGAGCAAGTCTCCCCGGGGTCGAGTTAGCAGGGAGAGCCTTCTTTGCTCCACAAGCAATAGAGTATGTCCTAAACACTCTCCTACACACAACAGCAGCTATTGGCCTCTGTGAGCTTTCAAATAACAACTTCCTTCAATTTATGCAACAGCTGATTCAGAGCTCTCATGGACTTAAGCTATTTCTTGGTGGTAAGGTAGGCACCTTAGAAGGTGGCATTCCTCCTTCAGGTCTCTAGGAAACCATTTAATGCACCGAAGCATTAGGAACTTGTTAACCTATGAAAATAAATGGGCCGTGCCGACAGCACTCTTCCATTCATACCATGAACACTGTGACAACAGGCCCTGCAAGGCATAAAACTGGCAGTTTCTCAAGAGGGAAAACTAAACTACTGATATAAAAGACATGGAAAGAAATATATAGGTTGTTATTTTTGGACAGCATTAACCCACTTGAAAAAAAATCATAAAAACAGTTCCATGAAAATGATCCCAGGTACCTCTGCAGAGCCAGTGTTCTGGAAATTTTTTTTCCATCTAGTTATTCAAACAGCAAAGAAAGGAGGAATGGCCAATTGCAAAAAGTTCTCAAAATGCTTAAGCTTACTTTGGCAAGGAAAAATCTATACTGATCTTGCCCACATTTCTCAATAACAACCCCACCCCTCTTTTTGTTTTGTTTTGTTCTGTTTTGTTTTGTTTCCATCCTCACCTCCTACTTTCCCACCGAAGAGACCTAAGCTTGTTTAGAAATAAACACTGTTTCCCAATAGAAAGAGATCATTACCAAAACCACACAGAAGGAGCTTCATCCACTTGTTTTATTGTGGAACCTGGCATAGACACTAGAATTTTATTACATGATTACCCAAAGAAATCGAGACACCTGGAGTTCCTTACCTGTTTTGTCGTTTAGAAAATATGGATGACCTACATCCTGCCTCACTTGAAACCATGCCTCTGTTTCCCCAATTATAAAAGAGAGGCGATGATATGGTATGTGTTTAATAGTGACCTGTAGACATACGAGCTCATAGACATAACAGCCACAACAGGTTGGAGCTATAAGAATACTAGGTCTTATCGTTTAAAAAATATCTTGTATAAATGAATTCCCCGGCTTTCTGACACACCACTGAAACACTTCACATAAAGATGTTCTGTCTCAGAGACTTGGAAGAACATTTGACTTCTTAGTTAAATCTCACCCAGTGAAATATCTCCAGTCATTAGGAGAAGGAATATGATGGGAAAGCTGAAGTATCAGAATATCTTCAAACATTTCTCAGCAGTTTGAAACATACAATCCAACACAAGCTGTCAAGAAAGGCAAAAACACATAACTTCCCGTGAACAATAAACTCAATAGGCAATAAAAATAAAGTGGAGAAGAATTGCAGGAAATCATTAATAGCAGATTTAGGCACGACTGTGCGAGGTTGTGCACAGACAATAGATAAACCACGTGGAGCTGGAACAGTTGGCCCCTTTTCCACCATATCGACGCTGCTGGGAACAGAGATCTACACAATGCTTAATAGAACTTTTCCTGCTACCACAAAACTATAATAGCCAAATATAAAAGGATATTAATTTCTTAGGAGACCTTTAAGCTTTAAAATTTTCCACTAAAATACATGTTTCCAAAATAAGTTTTTAAAAAGGCATTTAAATTTCAATATTCATTTGCTTTTTAAAAGTGAGGATTAATGAGTGAAAGGGATATCAATAAAGTTTTGAGAGGGACAGGAAAGCTTACAGAGGCCAATTCTCCTCTGTTCATCCTTTGCAGAAACCACACCGAAGGCCATGCACTCAGGCTCCCCAGGCTGGAGAACCTTCCCCCCAGGCAGAGGACAGGGTGCTTCTCCTACCCGAGGACCAGGCTTCCCACTCACTCATCAGACTGGTCCAAAGGCAGGAATTGCCAAAAACCCAGAGTCCTAACTCATGTCAACGGGGCTTTTCATTTTGACTAAGTCAGACTGGGAATGGATATTACCAAAAACATAATTTGAAAGTGATCTGTCAACTTATTCTTGGCTCAGCCATGAGGCTCACCCTTTGGGACATGATTTGGAGCAAGGAAATAAAAAAGCAAGGTTTAAAAAAAAAAAAAAAAAAAGCAAAGGTACCTGCTTCTCTTTTGCCAGTTTACTTTTCTGGCTGTTGACTTGTAACACATACACAAAAGACTTGTCTTGCCCACCATAAAGCCTGGGAGTGATATTGAGAGCCAACAGTCATCAGTGCTTACCATGTGCCAAACCCTGCTCTAAGTGTTCCTTTTAAGCCTTTCGACCAGACCATGAGGGGGCTACCAAGGCCCAGGATGGTTAAATAATTGGCCCGAGGTCACCCAGCCAGTAAGTAGAGCTGAACTTTGAACTTGGGCAGTGTGCTTCTGGGGCCCACACTCTTAACCACTCTGCTCTAACAAGCACAAACTTACAGGCAAAATGAAACTGTCCCTTTGCCCCACTCCAGTTTCTGCTCTGAAAGCCTTCAGGGTGGGGCCCTCCAAAGAATCAAAAAGGCATTGGGCTCTACATTTATATAAACGACAGGCTAATGTTACCCACCAACTCCTCTGCACTCCTGACAAAAGCTAAAGGAAACCAAGAGATCTAATGCCAAAGAGAAATGTACTCTAAAGTACTGTCAGGATTTACAGCAAAGGAGAAATAGCTCCAGCTTCTTCTCCCTCTTGTGGTTTCTGGCCTCCCCTTCCGTGTTAAATAAAATTTTTTGAAAACTAATAAATTTTCAACATGCCTTGCTGACAATTCTACATCTCAGGAGAAAGCAAAATCAGGTAGGTGAATTACTCCCCTGAACTGAATTGCAACCAGCAAGCAAGGGTGGTTCCTGAAGTGGAACGCAGGAATTTTGGAAGGCAGCAACCACTTCTTACAGTCCACAGAGGTTAAATAAGGGGATGCCAAGATGAGTTACACGCGCACACTATGTAAGAATTTCTGTGGTGCTGATAACACCAAGGTCAAGAGTTCGATCTCTATACTGGCCAGCCACAAAAAAAGATTAAAGAGCTTTAAGAAAAAGGGCAGGGCAAGGGGGGTCTGTAGTCAAATAAATGTGAAAGATGCCATAGAGATTAACAATGTTCACTAGTAAAGGCCTATTTAAACCTTGTTGAACCCAGAAAGGACCAAAAAAGGACCAAAGTCTTGAAAAACATTAAGGATCACAAAAAAGTGCCAAAGGTGATGGCAGAGTGGGGTGGGGAGGGGTGTGGGGGGAGTGAGCAGAGATGATATAACTAACCAGCCAAAGAGATAGAAGGCGGGAGGGACCAACTAGTCTCCTACCTATGTTTTATCTTCTCTGTTTCAGTTATCTGCATCCATCTAATCTTTCTTTGCGGTTTGTGAGTCGCTTAAGGGCAGGAACTATCCCATTAGCCTCTTTAGGCACCTCAGAAGGAGGCTTCTCAGCCCCTCAGGCCCACTACTCTGCTAGGACAGCTGCTGCTCAGCCCCTGGGAGTGAGATCTGCCCAGGGGATGAACTAACTTGCCATCACCATTCTAACTGGAAGTCTGGGGCTGGCCTCCAGATCATTTCTCCCTGCCCAGCCTCCTACTTCCCTAATTACCCCCAAAGGTGCAAACCTCTTCAATCAGCTAATCTAGCCTACAATCTCATCTATGTCCGCTCAGCCATGGCCTTTTCCTGGCTCTTCCTGACCCCACTTACAACACTTTCCTCTCTACCCTCAAGAACCCCATTCTTTTGCCAACACAACAATGCTCAGCCTTTCCCTAGAATGTTCTCTCCACCACCTTGCTTAACTGAAACCTGGCTTTGTCCTGACAACTCTTTCAAATACAGATTGTTCACTTTATTTTCTCTTCCCTTCTTACCAAACATGCTTTTCCTCCTGTTTACCCAAGCTGAGAAACCTCAAATTCTTCTTGACTCCACCTCCTCTCTTCCTCTCTCTCTTCCTCCCCGCCTCCCCACTTCCCCTCCCCCTTCAAGAATCACCAAATAATGTTGATTTTATCACTGAGCTGTCTCTTACATTTTCCCCCTTACTTCCATTCTCATTGCCTCAGTTGTAGCCTTTGTTATCTCTCTTGAAGGATATAACTATATTTTAACGACTTTCCTGGCCTCCAGGCTCTTCTCCAAACACTGAGTCCATCTACACATTGTTGCCAGTGTATTTCCCACAAAACACATACTGAGTACCCACTGCAATCCAGCCACTGCTTGAGACACCAAGAAGACATGAATATGTAGCCTTGACTTCTTGGCTCACATCCACAATAGGTAAGAAACACTGACCCCTCTCTTCCCCCCCCCATTACAGTCTATGGTAGACCTTTCTAGAATACTAGGTTTTTTCCAACTGATCTCTCTTCTTTTAACCTTTATGAATCACTTATACATCAGAAACTTTCCATATGTTACCTTTACTCCTTACAAGAACTCCACAGAGGAGGTGCTACTATTTATCCCCATTTCACAGACGAGGAAAATGAGATCAGGTTACTTGCCCCATTTCACAATGCAAGCAGGTGACAGAGGTCAGATTCAAGACCAGGCCTGACTCTCGAGCCTGTGCTCATTTTAAGTAGGACATTGAAAACTTGGAAAAGAGCCCGAACAGGATGACCATGATGTGAAGAATCTTGAAACCAAGTCATGTGAGAAATGAAGGAAAGAAATGAAGGCTCTTTGGCCTTGTGAAGAGTGAATTTTAAAACAACATGGTGGGCTGTCTCCAAATATTTGAAGGGTTGTTATGTGAAAGAGAAAGAAAACATATTCTGTGTGGCTCCAAACAGCAGAGCTAGATCTAGTCCATGACGGAACTTAGAGAGAGTAAATTTCAGCTCAAGAATCTTTTCTAACATAGTCCTCTAACAGGTAGTGGGTGTTAGAGGAGAAGCTAAATAATCATTTGTCAGGGTGTGTGTAGGGGACATTTTTGTGCACATCAGAATCACCTGACATGGTGTTAAAGACTACAGGTGCCTGGCCCCACCCCAGACTTAGCAAAAAAGAATCTTGGAGGGTGGAGACCGTTACTGCAAGAATCACAAACAAGGAAACAAGTCTGTAAGAGAAGGTTCACTCAAATCCTCAAAAGAAGAAATGTGAATGGCCAATCAACACATTGAAAAACTGTTCAGCTTCAAGAGTAATCAAAAAATGCACATTAAAACAGCAATATATGATGTATTTCCTATCAGACTGAAAAGCTGAAAAAATATTGCTAAGCAGCATTGGCCTGAGGGAGGGGAAATGAACGTCCTCATACTTTGCTTGGTGAAAGGGTAAGCTGGAACAACTTTATCCAGAGCATTTTAACAGTATGTTTAAGAGGAATTTTTAGTACTAAAAATGCATATAATCTTTGAGCAAGCAATTCCATGGCTAGAAATTTATCCTAAGGGGACAATCTAGCAAGTTTGAATATGCCTTCTCAAACATGTTCATCCAAATGTTTAGACCAGCACTCCAAGAAAGCTTTCTGCAATGATGGAAATGCTGTCTATCCATACTGTCCAATATGGTAGCCACCAGCCACACACAACTATTGAGCACCTGAACTGTATGTAGCAAGTGACATTTAGGAACTGATTATTTTTAACTAATTTAAATTGAAAAGTAAATAGCCACATGTGGCCAGTAGCTACTATACTGGACAGCTCAAATTTATAAAAGTATAAAATTAGAAACTATCAAAACATCAAACAATAAAAGGATGATTATCTATGGTAACTCATAATGGATTTTTTGGTAGTCATTAAACATGATTATGTATTTATATTTAGTGACATGAAGAAATACTCATAAGATGTCGATAAGCAAAGAAAATTATTCAGACGTTTATATATGATATATTTCTTTCAATCCATATATTTTCACATATATATATATAGAGAGAGAGCACGTCTCAAAGTATATACATTAGAATATTAACAGTTCCCTCTGGGTAATGAGATGGTGGTGATTATTCTCACTTTTCTGTTTTTCTAACTTTTTTACGATAAACATGCACTTATTATTTAATAAAGCAATAAAAGTTTAAAGAAAGACGGCTAACTGATGATTAGAATAGGAAAAGACTCAATCCAGAGGATTTTTTAACATGTCAGTCTTAGAAAACAAATCCTACTATTTGGTGTTTAAACGAGGGTTCGGCAAGGAAGCCTCTCTGGTTCCACAGCAAACTGCACTGGTCTTTTGAACAAATCCTCAAGGGGCGGCTTGCTCTGGGCCCTCCTAACCCACAGAAGCCAACAAACAGAGGAGTAGTGAGACTATTTTATTAGGCGCCAACACTCTGGTTAGCTTTCCCGACTTTCCATTCATCGAGAGCTGAACTAATTCTCTGAACTAGAAAGGCTTGGTCAAGAAGCTCAAGTTGTAACTGGCTTTATTCCACAAGGTAAATTCTCATCTCCCTACAGATGAAGATGTGGGTTCTGTCCTGTACTAAATACTTTCCACAAATTCCCCTGGGACGAGGGGGCAGAAGCGCTGCCTCGTTTCTTGTGCTTTCATAAATATGAACATAAACGTTCCATGCAAAGGTAGCTGTGTGTGGCGGGTGAGGGCAGACAACAGCTGCAGATGCTTTTCAGCCATTCTCAGCTTCTGGAGAGCCTTTCTCTATTGAATGGAATCTGGCCGGTGCCAGCCAGGGGACCCGCATGCATTTCCCTGCCTCAAGGGGCTACAACCGTAATATCTAGCAACTCTTTCCTGATCCTTTGGTGCACAAGGAATTGAGGGTATACTCAGCAGCAAACAGTACTGAAACACTTACTAGGCGACTTTCCCAGGCTGACACAGTGGCCCCTCATAAGGGCAGCCATAATACAACAGGTTTATCAAGTGCGTACTCTTGTTCCTTCTGAGGCACAAATAGCTATAGCCTGAAGTATAACAAAAATGCCATTAAATGTGTATATGTAAACACTTCCGTGTTAATCACATACACTCTCAGGTTATAATATTCCTCCCCTAGTCCCTCTGGAGAAATCTGTCACTGGTGATTCTGTAATTATCCCTTTCCCTGGGTTAAAACTGACCTTTATCAAAATGCTGAACTTACAGGAAAATGCAGCATCGAAATAGCCTTCTTCTCTGTCTGTTACATTATGTAGTTAATAGATTCACGGAAGTACTGATAACTGAATGAAGGTTTGAATATATAATGACATGCTATATATAGTCCAGGCCTTCTGAATTTTTCGAACAGTGAGCAAAACTGAATGATGTTTAGCAACGTGCCAACAAGGGTGTAAAACCCTAAAAAAAAAAAAAAACCTAAACAGGAAATACTGTCTGTTTGTTCAGCTTGGTGGGTTTTTCAGCCTCTAATGAGAGATATACCAGAGGAAAGCTTGACTTGCTGCATGAGTATCTTGGGATTATAGTGGCAAGTGTAAATTCTACCTCAGCTGTCCCTTAATAAACACTTGGGGCTTAAATCAGAAAAGAATCGGAAGTTACGGTGGCAGCTGCAACGTGGTCCCCTCACTCTCCAGCCACCCATGGCTTTACTAACTTTGGTTAACAGCTCTTTGTGTCAGAAAAGCAGGGGCTAAGAGAAAGTCATTTAGGCGCATATACTCCATTTAAGACTGTTTCCTTATTTTTTAAAATTGAACTGCTTACTAATAGCACTCACTAAGGCATATGAAGAATCCAAAATTGATTTTTGTGCATAATCTGGGTGTTCTACACACACACACACACACACACACACACACACACATACACACTCCCCCTGCCCCCCTCCCACCCAGATTGGAACTAATGAAAACAAATGAACAAAGTCATCCACATTCCCTTATAGTTACAGGGCATCTAGCACTATGTCTTGTACATAGCAGAGACTCAACAGATATTGACTTTGATTACTAGAATCTGTAATGAGTAAATACCATTCTTCTGCATTGCCTGGTGTACACACTAAAAATCAGTACCCTTGGTCTCAAGTAAGCTAGGCTAAGGGAACCACAGCCACTGGCAATATCTCCTGGAAGAGTCACCTCGCAGTAACAGTTTTTCCAGCTTTGCCACAGAATCAATGGTTAGAAAGGAGCCTCTGCACCTGTGCTGTGCACAATCTTTTTGAAAACCTAGAGAACTGGGAAAGAATGCTAATGTTAGCTTTCTGCTGCTAAGGGCGGCAGGTCAAATGCTGTTCAAATCCCAGCAGAGGTTTGCTGAGTTCCATTTATTCTCTTGAGACCATCTGTTCACCCTTCACATGATGTGGTAGAGCGCCAGCCGCCCGTTGCTTAAGGAAGGTTTTCTTTTTACCTGAATTTAGGAAAGTGTTCCCTGCGCTAGGCAGATTGAATCACTTGTTAACAATCACCCAAAATGAGGTCTCTGGTGTAAATGCCCTGCACACAGCGGGCCTGCCTCTCTTAACTGGCTGTGATGACAAACGAGGTTCCAATCTGACCTCAATAGGTCCACACTCCAAAATCAGAGTGAAACACACAAGGAGCCAAGTCCATTAAAACAACATTAAAGGTCTGGGTTTTGCTCCACTAAACAGCAGGATTAAACTTCAAGGGTCCAGCCATGATAAAGAGATTTCTTTAAAGTCACTTGGCTTTGCACAGTTGTAGCTATTAGGGATCAGATCTTTATCTCAAAGGTATATATTTTACCTTTGATCCTCTTCCAGAACACCCACTAATGTCAACTTTCTCCATTGTTGGGATCAGGCCCCTAGCCTCCCTTTAATGTTGGTTTTACTGCTGATTCTACAAGAACAGAAATATTACAAGGAAAAGCTGTGAAGTTTCTCTCCGATGACAAGTTGTTTTAACAAAAAGAGCCCTTTCTTAAACAGTAAAATTTAAACACAGCAAACGACAGGCTGTAAGGTAGAGGGAATGGAGAGAGATAAAAACAAACACACACACCCCAAATAAACAAAGTAACAAAACAAACACTAAATAAGCAGTCCAATTGCTTTTTGGGGGTTTGTTCACTAATCCAGGAAATTGGCAACGACGGTCTTGAAAACAGAAGGGGCAAGTGGCCCTTAGCACCCGTCCACTTTCCTCCAGAGTCAGGCAACCCGGATGAGGCTGAGGGTGCGCTGGGAGGGTTCCCAGGGGGATCGGCGCGCTTTCGACTCCCCATCCCCCAGCCCTCAGCGGTGGGGCTCTGAACACAGGTCCTCCATCCCTGGACGGTCACACCGATCTGCCCCCAAATCCCCAAGACCCCATCCCTTTGCCTCTGGAGCGCTCGCGTGTCCCAGGGGTCACCTTCTCCCTGCGGCGTCCGACCCCGCGCCCACTCGCCAGCGGAACCCCGTTGTTTCCAGTCCCCTCCCTCAGCGGCAGCAGCAGCACCCCTTCAACACACATCACCACCCTCTCTCTCCCCAGTAGCAGGAGGAAGTCGCTCTTCTTCCTCTCTTCTCACCGCCCGCCGGAGCTTGGGCGCCCGGGGCTTTTTGGGTGGGGTTCTTTTTTGTGTACACGGTGTGTGTGCGCGCGCGAGTGTGAATGTGCAAACGCTCATCGCATCCTTCCGCCTAGGCTGCTTCAGGTGCCGGCAGGAGGGGATCGGGATCTTGTTGTGCCCTCGCCCCCGGCTCTTTGTGCCCGAGATCCAGGGCAGCGCGAGATGCGCTCTCTAGTTCACGCCCCCGGCCCCGGCCCAGGGTCGAAGCCCCCGCCTTCCCCGCAGCGGTCGGTCCGAGCCCAGGTTTGCCCCTCGGCTTGTATCCCGGCGCACGCCTCCGCCGCGCCGGGCAGCCTGATCGCTGTCAGCGGGTGCCTGGGACTCGGACCCCGGCAAAGAGGCTGCCGGTGCGAAAACTTACTGGAACAGAGAAAGAGCGCACAATGCACCGGGCGGTCGCCCCAGTGCCGTTCCTGCCTCGGCCCCTACGCACGGGAAGCCACCGCATCGCTCCCGCCTGGAGCGCGTCCCCCGGGACGCCCCGTCCCCAGCCACTCACCAGCACCACAGAGCCCCGCACGGCCTCCGACACGCTCTGCCGGAGCTCAGCCGCCGTGCCGGGCTTGCTGAGCCGCTTGGTGAATTTGCGCACTTCGGCCATGGCAGCGGCGGCGGGCAGGTCTCGGCGGGCGTGCTCACTGCCCCGGGCTGGCGCGGCCGCGGTCTCTGCTGCTCCCTCTGTTTACACGCCGGCTGGCCGGCCACATCGCAAGCTCGGCGGCGGCGGCGGCGCGGCGGCTCCCGCGACTCCTCCCTCCCGCCCGCCGCTCCTCCCCCCTTCCCTCCTTTCCTCGCTCGCTTTGCTCGCTCACTGTCCTGCCCCAAGGCTTCGGCAGCGGCGGCGGCGGCAGCTCCCTCCCCTAGAGAGCCCGAGCTCTGATCGCCAGCAGTCGAGGAAGGAGGGTGTGTCTGGCGGGGAACGGTGTAGGGAGGGACAACGGGAGGAGGGGGCGAGGGTCACGAGGGAAGAGGGGGGAAGTGGCAACCGCTTGGGCTCCGCCTGCGGCTGATGTCGCTGGTGCCGCCGCATCCGGGAGGGGAGATCTGGCTGCTGCTTTTTTCGCGTGTGTGGGGCGCAGGGGGTGCGGGGTGCAGGGGAGAGTGATGAAATGTCTCCAAGAGCGGGGCGTACCCTACCCCAGTGCTCCTCTCCCGCCGTAGACGCTGCAGTGCCGGCGGGAGGGCTGGGGGACTCTCACGTCCCCCCACCCTGCAAGCCCCCAGGGCCCAGGCGGCGAGGGGCAGGGAGACAACGTGTAGCTGCCGCCTTTTGTGTGCTCCGCCCGGAACGGTCGCGCGGATGTCGAAGGAGGGAGAGCGGTTTTCTGGCCCGAGCGGCTCTCCTGGGTCCCCCTCTCCGCCCACACTGTTTTCTTGCCCAGCGGGTCCACCTCACAGGGACAAGCCGCTGGAGGGTTAGGGTTAGAGGGAAGTTGCTGTGGCACACCCCTGGCCCGGGCGGGGGAGAGCTCGGTGGTGGGGTCTTTGCCTGGGGCAGATGGTCTAGTTCAGCAGCGACTGTGCACCAGGGGTGGGGTGCGGTGGCACTGGGAAGGCCATCGGCCGGGGTTTGGAGGACTTACCCATCTTCTAGGAGCTTTTACATGTGCCCTGCAACCTCCTCTCCATTTCCCGCTCCTTGCCTTATCCTCCTCAGCTTCCAAGAAGTTGTTTTTTCCAAGGATCAAAAAACATCTAACTAGGTGTAAATCAAATATGCTTAAGACAGAAGTAAGGATGAGGATACTTGAAGTATTGAAGTATTGATGACGCTGAAACCCGCCCCCCCAGTGCAAACAAAGTGAGATGCTCCACTGATGGGGCAGTTTTCTATCTGGTTATTGCATTTGCTGAGAGTTTGAAAATAGCTCATAATCTGGGGAACCAAGCAGCCCTTCTAAGAGGATTCCTACCACTGCTCATAGGGTGCTTTCTTCACTTTTCCCAACTTCGAAGATCAGAGTCACACCTCCATAGAGGACTGTTACGGAAATAAGGGGAGAATGGATGGTTTCCAGGAAAGGCCACGCCTCTTAGCAGCAAGCCTATTTCAGCAGCCATCACATTAGTCCCAGTGAAGCACAGATGGAAGGTCCTAGGGGGTTTGGGACCTGGAAGTCCTCTAAAAGCAGAAACATTGTATCATGAATCTTGGCTTTGCAGCACGTGTGTATGTAAAATGTATTAATTGCTGCATGAAGGGGGATCAACGCGAACTCATACCCTCCACTGTTTACCTCCACAATGCCATAACCCTTTTTCCTTGCTAAGAGAGCCCAGATTTGTTTCTCCTATAGGGCAGAGCCACAGGGTTTAGGGAAGATCCAGGGTGATGAATCTTGACTGGCGAAAAAAAAAAGACATGATAATCTCACTCTCCTTTACTAGTAGGATGGTCTAGACTCCCGCTCAGTTTGGGCCAATGTGATATAAGAGGTGAGTGTGAGAGGAGGGATTCTGGGGAAGTTTTCCACCTTAATAAAATGAGGTGGGGGGGGAGACCTCGGCCCTCTTTCTTCCTGAGAGGAGTGTTTTCTTGTGATGCTTTGGTCCTTGGCAGCCATATCACAACCGTGAGGGAACAGCCAATCCAGAATCCAGAGAGCATTGAACTGTTGAACCAACCCTGGTACTGCCTACCTCTGAATTCCCTTTCAGGTGAGAAAAATAAACCCTTACAGTTTGTGACACTTCCAGTCTAGTGTCCTGTTACTTTCAGCTAAAAGCATCCTTAGTACTACAGGCTGTATTGTAGTCACTGAGGGTACAACAGCATTGAACAAAACAGGCAAAGTGCCTCCTCTCATGGAGCTTGCATTCTAGTGCAAGCAAATGAACATGTTAATTTCAGAAAGAGATAAATGCTATGCAGAGAATTAAGGTAATGATGATGGAAAGTTAGTGGAGTTGGGAACCTAATATCAAATAGATGGTCAAAAAGGCCTCTTTAAGGAGATGCAAATTGAGCCAGGTCTTGAAGAAAAAGAAGCAACCAGCAGACATCAGCAGGTAGAGCACTCCAGGCAGCAGCAATGCCAGGAACAAAGGCCTGGAGATGGGAACAGACTTAGTGTGTTCAAAGACCAGAGAAAAGACTGGTGTGGCTGGAGCATATAAGGAAGAAGAGAGATACGAGAAAGAATCGGAGAAGTAGGCAATTTCTGCAGAGCCTTGTGAGCTATGGGAAGCATATGTCACACTGATGGTGCACAAACACCATCTGGCCATTGTGCAGGCTCCTCATTCCTGAGATTGTTGGTTTCACTTCTGTTTAATTACATAAACATCGAGCATGGTGTTTGAGGGAGGATGCAGGATGAATTAAAGACACTCCATTCCTTTTAGGAAAAAAAAGTGAAAGTCTAGTAAATAATATATTTATGATATGAAGTTATATGTGATAAGGACCATACTCAAGAGAGTTCACGTCCGATTGGGGTCTATGGAAGGCTTCCTGAAGGAGGGGGTGTTTGAGCTGGACTTTGAGGAATGAGTAGGATATGGACATGACTATATTCACATAGCAAAGGGAAAATGTAGGGGCAGTCCTACAGCTTCCAATAGAGCATTTTAATGGGTGATTTCCACATTTGTTAAATATCTTTGGGTTTTTTTTTTTTATCACAAATTTACCTGCCACATTTAACACTATCCTAATTGAACCTGAGACACATGTATTAGAAATGTCACTGAGCCCTTTAACCTAGAAATTCCGCTTGCATGAATCAATGCCAAATAAAAACTCTCATTTGTGAACTGGGATGCCTATATAGGGTTGGTCATTTTGTTAATGTTTGTAATAGCAAAATGTTAGAAACAACCTTAATGTCCATCCATAAGGGACTTCTTTATCCTCAGTCCCTAAACCAGTGCCTGGCACATAGTGTGTGCTCAAAAAATATTTAGTCAGTGAACGAATGAATAAATGAATATATATGATTTATTCATAATAATGAATTCTCTTCAGCTGTTAAAAAATAATAAGGTGTATATATGTGTTTGTGTGTGTGCATATACGTACTTACATGGAAAAAGCTACAAAAGATATTAATTGATAAAAGCAAGTTGCAGAACAATTCTAAGTATGAAAAAATAATATATGTGCATGTGTATGTATGTTCCTATATGAGAGCTAATGATGGGGACTTCATGGGTGGGAAGTGGAAATGGAGAACAAGGGAACTTTCACATTTTATCATCTAAATGCTGAAGACTCCCAAATTTGTATTTCCATCTTCACACACCAAACTTGTATATCCAATTCAACATCCACATTGGGATATCTAATAAGTATCTCAAATTAAGCGTGCCTCAAACCTAACTCCTATTCTTTCTCCACAAATCTACTCCTATAGTTTTCTCTATCTCAGTATATGATAATTATTTTCTAGTTCCTCAAATCAAAAACCTTAGAGTTATCTCTTTTATTTCTTACACACCCTGTATCTAATCCAATAGCAAATCCTATTGGCTCTGACTTCAAAATACATCCAAAATCCAACCACTTCTTACCTTCTCTACCAATACCACCCTAGTCCAGCCACCAGCATCTCTTGCCTAAATTATTTCAATGGCCCATCAACTGACCTCCTTGCTGACCCCCTTGCCCTCCTACAGTCTGTTTGTAACATACCAGCCAGTGATTCCAACCAACCCCCTGCCCAGTATTTACTTACAGTGACCTACAAGATCCAATGTATTAATCTCTTGCTATATAACAAATTATCCCCAAGTTTAGCAGCTTCAAACGACACACATTTATTATCTCACAGTTTCTGTGGATCAGGAAGCTGAGCATGGCTTAAATGGGTCCTCTGGATCAGAATCTCCCACTAGGCTGCTGATAGAGTAGGTTCACATATTCAGGTTGTTCCAAACATATTTAAAAGTTTCCCAATAACTATTTCATATCAGTTTTTATATTTCATTATAAATTAGTTAAAAGTAAATAAAATTACAAATTTATTTCCTCAGTTGCATGAGCCACATTTCATGTGCTCAAGAGCCATATGTGTCTAGTGGCTATTCTGTTGGCCAGGGCAGGCCTAGAACACTGCCCAGCACATAACAATCACTCAATAATTAATTAATTAATATATACAATTTTTTAAAGGATTTTCCAATGAGAATATTTTCATGGTTACTTGGATGAGATCGGTAAAATCAAAGCAAAGCAATCATGATGCCATGTCCACTTCTGTGTGTTGTTGAGGCTGTTATAACAACCAAACTATAATTGTGGACAGCTGTATACTCTCCAAAGCACATTTATATCCGTTATCTCTTTCAATCCTCAGAACAATCTTGAGGAGAGGTAGGTAAAGCCGAGGTTATTTTTCACATGTTATAAATGAAAAAACCAAGAAAGATAAGTCACATCATAGTCGGCAGAGTCGGGGATAGAAGCCAGGTCTTTTAGGTCTCTTTCAGGTACACCATATGTCAAGTGACCCTGAAAGAAACTCTATCTTACTTTCTTTCTTTAGGGGCCCATTAAACATGAATTTATAGTGAAGCTGTCATATTTTGTAGGGAAAGTGAAGGTAAATGGTCAGGATCCCTTGGGGGGTGGGGATTCAGAATCTTGCTGAGCATTTGATGTAAATGAAAACTGTGCACATGCACCCAGGTGTTCTTTGGCTATTGTCTGTGGATGCGTGTGGGCACCCAGGTGTTCCTGGGTTATCAGACTTAAGTACAAAGGACAAACGGCTCTAATCCACAGGTGCCCCCCTCCCCTCCCCGCCCCTGCCCCCAGGGGGCCACAGGGAGGCCGCCGCTGCTGCTGGAGGCTGCTGCAAGCTGCTGCTGAGGAAGCTGAGGACTGAGCTCATATTGGAATGAACCTGTCAACTCTGACAACAGCTCCTGGGATCTTTCCCAATTACCTACCTCGTGACCTGTATGTGAGGGGTCGGTGACCTAGCCAGCTCATGAGGGGTCTGCTGACCCAGCCTGGCACGTGAGGGGTTGGTGACCCAGTCTGTACAATGGGTTTGAAGGTTTGTGGGCCCTAGCCCAACATACTTGGTATATTAACATATGCAATATATGAGTATTTGAAAAAGTGAAAAGCACTGTTACAATTATAAGACATTTTTAACAAATAAACCTTATTGAGTATTAACCTATTGCACCACTTTAAATAATCTGAGGTTTCTTATTTCCTAGACAAAGCCATAAACCTCACCTTTTTTGTCACTTTTTTCTAAGTTCACCTTCTTCAAAGGGTATTATTTAAAAAAAAAAAAAACTACCTATAAAATGTTGTGGATTTAAGGATGACTTTCTTTTACAGGAGGCTAATGATATGTCTGTGAAAATGCCAATGTGAGGTTCTTAGGTATTTCAAATGTTGTAGAAAGCACTAGGTGTTGCTTTCTACTATGTAAATGTATAAGGAGTCTTCAAAAAGTTCATGGAAAGATTTATATTATCTTTTAATTCCATTTTTCCTCAAGTTTTTTGAAGTACCCTCATATATTCCTGAATAGGAAACTTATAATGAGACCAAATGGTCCCAGCTGGGGAAAGGAGATGAAGACTTGGCACTGGGCAGGTTCAGTGGAAGCTACTTGGGCAGATACTTGGAGCTTGGAGCAGACCTTAGAAATTGCCTGGTGACTAGATTCTAGTTCAAATTGTTTCTTTGTATAGAAGGCAAGACTGGTTTTAATTCAGACACAAGAAAACAAACCACCTCAGAGAGGGGGCCATCTCACAGGCCAGAGAAAGGGAATGGAAAGCACCCAGGCTGACACCCAATAGGTGTACAATCAACATTTACTGAATAGAAAAGACCTTACTTATGCTAATACCAAAAAGAAGGCCTAATGGTAATAAGTGCAACCAAGACTGGAGGGCATACTAAGGGGAAAGGAAGGTGGTGAAAGTTTATTGAGCTCTTACTACGTGCCAGGCACTAAAATAACTTCTGTTATCTGACCACCCTAGATAACTAATAAGAACACAGCAACCCAAATGGTTAGGGCCTATGAGAAGGTTTATAATCATCATGAGCAGGGTAGCATAGTGGATAAGCACCAGGGTACAAGAGTCAAACTGAACTGGGTTCAAACCCTGGTCCTCCCACTCTCTAATAGTGAGCATGTACAGGTCATTGACCTCAAATGCAAATTGGAAATACTAACAATAGATACCTTATACAGTTGTGGAAATGTAATGAGATAAAGTGTCTGTACACAGTAAGCACTCAAATAAGCACTAACTGTGGCAGATTGTGTTTGCCAAAGATGGCTGCAACAATCTCCCATCCCACACACTCTTCTGACAATGTGACTTTGATACTTTTCCCTTCATAGCAGCTACATAATTTGCTGGGCACCTTGTTAAAAATATATTAAGAAATTCAAGACAGCAAAAGGAGAGCATTAAAATAAGTGTGGTGGCACACCCATAAAGCCAGTGCTGCTTCAAGAGCTAGAGGTCTGTGTTGCCTTCCCTTGAGTCTGGGTGGGCTTGTGGAGTGACACAATGTGGCTTCTGATACTAGGTCATAAACAGTGATACAGTGTCTGCCTGGTTCTTTTGGATACCTGCTTGGAGCCCTGAGCTGCCAGGTAGTCCAACTGTGTTTTAGACCACCATGCAGTGAGGAAACCCAAACTAGCTCATGTGAAGAGGCCCTGAGACTGCATGAAGAGAAGTGAATGCCTAGCCAGCCCCGCACTGCTTCAGTGTCCCTGCATTTCCAGCTCCAATCACCATCTGACCACAATCACATGTGTGACTCAGCCAGAACCACCCAGCTGAGCCCTTCCTGAAATTCCTGACACACAGAAACCATGTGAGATAATAAAATGAATGTTCTTCTTTTAAGCCAGTATTTTGTAGTGATGTTATGTGACAATTAACTGGAACATTATCATTATTAAAACAAGGAAATGGCCACTGTCATTGCCAGGAATGGAAGATTATTTTGTTTGTTCTTGCTTTCACCAGTCACCTATAGTGGCAGCAGTGGGATTCAGGCCTTAGCTGATATATCACATTGAAAGGAACTGTGGTTGAATGTATGAAACTTGTTTGAATCCTGTTTCAATCAAACCAGCTATAAGGAAATTTTGAGATCGAAGAAAATATTTGAATATGGACAGGATCTTAGACAATATTAATTGCTAATGTTGTTAGATGTGACGATGACATGATGGTTATGCTAAAAAAAAAAGTCTGTCAATTTCAGATGAACACTGAAGTATTTATAGATGAAACAACATGTCTAGGATTTGTTTTAAAATACTACAGAAAGTGCCAAGACCATACAATGGGGGAAAGAAGAGTCTCTTCACCAAATGGTGCTGGAACAACTGGAAAACCACATGCAAAAATAAGTCAGACCCCTCTCTCACTCCATATACAAAAATTAACTCAAAATGAATCAATGATCTAATATAAGGGCTAAAACTCCAAAACTCTCAGAAGAAAACATAGGGGCATATCTTTATGACTTCAGATTTGGCAATGGATTCTTAGGTTTGACACCAGAAGCGTAAGCACCAAAAGAAAAAAAAAAAAAAATAGGTACGTTGGACTTCATCAAAATTAAAAGCTTTTGTACATCAAAAGACATTATCAGAAAACTAAAAGACGATGTACAAAATAGGAAACATATTTGCAAATTATATCTGATAAGGGGCTAGTATTTGGAATATGTAAAGAATTCTTACAATTCAACAAGAAAATGGCAAACAATAATTAAAAAATGGTCAAATGACTTGATGAGACATTTCTCTAAAGAAGATATACAAATGGCCAATAAGCACATGAAAAAAAATGCTCACCATCATTAGTATATTAGGGAAATGCAAATCAAAACCATAATGAGATACCACTTCACACCAACTAGGATGGTTATAATAAACACACACACACAGCAACAAGTGTTGGCCAGATGTACAGAAATTGGAACTTTTTTATATTGCTGGTGGGAATGTAAAGTGGTGCAGCCACTGTGGAAAACAGTTTGGCGGTTCCACAAAAAGTTAAGTGTACAATTACCATATGGTCTAGCATTTTCACTTCTAGATATATATATATATCCAAGAGAAATAAAAACCTATGTCCACACAGAAACTTGTATATGAATGTTTATTTCAGCGTTATTCATAATAGCCAAAAGATGAAAACAACTCAAATGTCCATAAATGGATGAATGAATAAATAAATTGTGGTATATCCATATAATGAAATACTGTTCGGCCATAAATTGGAATGCATTAGCACCTGGATACATGCTATAACTGGGATGAACCTCTAAAACATGCTGTGTGAAAGAAGCCAGACACAAAAGGTCACGTACTGTATGATTCCTTTCATATAAAACACCCAAAATAAGCAAATCTATAGAGACAGAAAGCAGATTAGCAGTTCCCAGGGGTTAGGGAGAAGGGGAAATGGGGAGTAATTACTTACTGGGTATAGGGTATTCTTTTGGGATGATGAAAAAGTTTGAAACTAGAGAGAGGTAGTGGTTGCATAGCATTTTGACTGCACTAAAAACCGCTGAATTGTACACTTCAAAATGGTTAACTGTATGTTATGCTAATTTCAGCTAAAAAAAAAAAAGGGGGTGGTGGTAGATGAAACAAAACGATAAAGCAGAAAGCCAACAGTTGTTGAAGCTGGATGATGTGTCCATGAGGATTCATTATACTGTTCTTTCTGCTTTTGTGTATGTTGTATATAAAAATATCCATAATGAAAGGAGAAAAGTTGCTCTTAATAAAACTGTACACATTGTCTGTTTTTAGAAATTTCCTTACTCTAAAAAAGTCTAAAACTTAATCATGTCCTGATAAACTGTTTACGTGTGCTGGTTTGGAGTGGATAAGGCGCAAAAGAAAAGATGGCCAAGGAAGCCAGAATGTGCTGGGGATGATGATGTCTAAGGGAACGCAATCATATAGTTGCTGTTATTATGTGATAATTTGCTGTTTAAAATGGTGTGCAGTGCCCAACAACTGCTGAAAGTCCATAAAAGATCACTAGGAGAGTGAAACGTGATAGGCAATTAATGCATAGGTAGCATGTACCAACTCAGCGTCATGCTAAAATGTACAGTCGTCCCCCTTATCTGCAGTTTCGCTTTCCATGGTTTCAGTTCCTCAAGGTACAATACGATACGATGTTTTGAGAGAGAGAGCACATTCACATAACTTTTATTACAGTATATTGTTATAATTGTGCTATTTTGTTATTATTGTTGTTAATCTCTTACTGTCCCTAATTTATAAATTAAACTTTACCATATGTATGTATGTATAGGAAAAAAACATCATATGTAGAGTTTGGTACTATACATGGTTTCAGGTATCCACTAGGGATCTTGGAACATATTCCCCCACAGATAAAAGGGGGCTGCTGTATTGTCCTCCCCAGTGACTGCAGTTTCTGTGACATTATTCAGAATTATGTATTAAACATATATCCCACCAGGGCTGCCACATTGAACAATTCTAGAGAATGCCAATGACGTTATAGACCACGCGAATGGCATTCCCCTGGAGATGTAAAGTGACAGTCTGCTGAGCCCTACGCAAGTGCTATGTAAATTCATTCTTCTCATTTGGTTGAAAGAAAAGTTACAAACACACACACACGAACCAGAGTCTTATGGGGCTCAAACTGTTTCTGAATCTAACAAAGACAGAGTTAGAATAATTAAAAGTGAATGTAAACAATTAGAGCCTTTGATTTCTAAAAACTCAGGAGGTTAGTTATCCAGAATGAAATAATTATCTCTGAAAAAGCCAAAATAAAGAGCACATAAATATTGTAAAACAGGGGATTTGTGTTCCTCTCTTCACTCCAATGAATCTATTCAAAATGGTTTCTTCATATTAAGCTGCAATTAAAACAAAATATAATGGGGTGGTAGTTCATGGATACATATATATATATACACACACACATACAGAGAGAAAGAGAGAGCGCTTTATTGTTTACAATTATAGCTCAATAAAGTTGCGTGTGTGTGTGTGTGTGTGTGTGTGTGTGTGTGTAGTGTATATGTGAATATATATATATATAAAATTTCTATCAGCCCAGACCTCTTCCCTGAACTGCAGACTCATCCATCCAACTCTCTACTCAACAGCCCTACCTGGATTTATTATAGGCATCTTAAAATTAATATATCCAAAACAAAGCTGTTCATCTTCCCCCAAGAAACATTCCAGAGGCTTACACATTTCAGTTAATGGTAACTCCATTTTTCCAGTTCTTCAGGCTAAAACCTGAAGCCACCCTATATTCCTCTTTCTCTCACATCCTGCATCCAATTCATCAACAAATCCTGGTGGCTCTACCTTCAAAATATAAGACCACGCACCTCTAATATTCATCACTACTAATACCCTGGTTCAAAGCACCACCATCTCTTATTTAGGGACTTAAGAGATGAATCATCTCTTAGTGAGAATGTACAAACCACCTAAATGGTCTCCTTGCTTGCAGTCTTGGACCCTACAGTGTGTTTACAACACAGCAACCTGAGTGATCCTGTTAAAATGAAAGTTAGATTATAGAAGTCTGCTCAAAACTCTCCACTGGCCCCTCACTTCACTCAGCAAAATCCAAACCCCTTACAATGGTTTCACGCCCTGGCGGCAGGTGACCCCTCTGGCTTCCTCTCTGTCTCCCCGGCTCACTCACACCAGGCCTACCAGCTTCCTTGCTCCTTCTGGAACACACCAGGCATGCTCCAGCCTCAAGGCATTTGTACTTGCTGTCCCCTCTGTCTGGAATGCTCTTACCCCAGGTAGCCCTGTGGCTCCCTCTGCCCTCCTTCCATCCTTTGCTTAAATGCCTCCTTCTAAGTGAGGCCTTCCCTGAATATCCTATTTAAAATTGCCACCCACACCCACTCCCTAGTCTCCCTATTTTTTTCTGTTTTATTCCCTCCCCATAGCACTTATTACTTATATATTTTGTTAAGTGTTTGTCTCTCCCCAGTAGAATCATAAGCTCTAAGTGAGCAGAGCTTGTTCTCTGATTTGTTCATCACTATACCTACAGCACCTGCAACAGTGCTTAGCACATAGTATGTGCTCAATAAATACTTGTTGAATGACTGCATAATATAAAATTCCTATTCAGCACAATTGTCCATAATATTAAGAATGTACTTAATGAAAAGACACAAGAGCACTGTTCTCATTTTTAAATGTCACTTCTTATATGTCACATTTTATAACAAAATATAAAAATTCAAGATATCTGAACCTTATTTGTTTTTGATAAAATAATAATAATTTGATGTTCTAAATATGTTATAGGTATTTTGGTGTCGTAAATTTTTAATGCATGTGAATGAAATTGTAATAGTCTCTTGTGGCAATTAGTTTTCTAGTAAAACATTTCTGTTGTTTGATTGTCTACTTAAATTCAAATGAGCATTATATCTTGAGCTCCTGATGGAATTCCAGCCACACGTGATGATTTTAAGAGTATCTGTTGGCCAAATACACATGGGAAATATTGCTTAGTCTATTATTATGTGGAAACTACTCCATCTCCTCGGTCCTTTACTTAATTTTCTGGACTTCCTCCAGCTCAGTGACCTCATATGGTGGTTTGCTCTTCTCCTGATCTGTGAATGTAGAAGAGCCCAAATGTCTCCGTATCAAGTGCTTTGTCATTGTGTTGCTTTTCCACTAGTAGTTAGGGTGCATTTTTCAATTTTCCTCCTTAGAGGATTTATTTTTTGTACCTAATCCTTAATGGCTGTTGACTTTGGTTTCATATTTCTCTTGATATGGCTGAAAATGTCTACAGAGTCAGTGTGATTTTGACTTGTCCTCCTCACAGTGCTCCAGGTGAAAAGCTTCCTGAGATTGTTTTCTCTGCAACCTGGGATGGTAGTTCATTTGAGAACTTTGGGGCTCGGATCATCCTAAATGCTAAATTCTTCCCTCATACCCTCTTTGCACAAGCTAAAAATTTACACAAACATACCCATATATCATTAGGTATATATCATATTTGTGTAAATATACTTATATATTTGTTCACTGAGGCAGATTTTGAATAGTCTGTTAAGTAGTATTGTGAGTGATTTAAATATGTTCCATACACACACGGCTATGTGTGAATGTGCATGCATATGAACATATGAAGTCTGTGTCTATACTTCCCATCGGTAGTTTTTATATTTTTAGTGCATACATCTTTATCCATAAATAATATATAGTCGCTCTCCTCCCTTTTATGGCCCGTTGTCTGAAATGAATGGTCTCTCGTCGCTTCCCCTTCTTTGGCCACTCACTTGTTCCTTAGCTACCTGCCACCTGGCCTGTCATAACTGCCTCACAAAACCTTCCCATCTGAAAGTCATCACCATATTCAATAACCTTTCCTCAGTCCTCATTACCTGACCCCTTTATTTTCCCCCATCTTTTCCTTCTTGAATCTCTTCTCCATTAAACACTCTTATGGCCTGACCCCTCTGATGAGCTGGAAGGGTGGGGCTTGGGGCAAATGTCCTGCTTTGCCACTACCTCTTGGAAGGCTCATTTCCTGTCCCCACCTCCAGGTTCACACGTCCTCATGAGCATTTCTAGCTGAATGTCCTGCTGCTTCCTTAACCGCAACATGTCTGGAACATAGCTCATTGTCTCCCACCACGCCGGCTTCCCTAGGCTTCTCTTTTCTGTCACTGACATCAGCACCAGACATAAAGCCTGAGTCATCTCTGACTCCTCTCTTGAATTCACACTTACATTCTATCAATCACCTACTCTTGTTGATTCTTTTTAAAAATGTTTTAAATTTAGGAAGTATTTCAAATACACAGAAAAGTACAGAGAATAAACTCTTATTTTACCACCGATCAGACATGACAAATCTTAATATTTTGTCTAATGGGATTCAGAGTTTTTCAAGAAATAAAACATTATTAACGCATTTGAAGTTCCCTTTGTACCTTTCCTCAGTCCTATTCCGTACTCCCTTAGAAGTAACCACTCTCTAAAATCTCTGTATATACTTCCCAAACAAGGTATCATGCGTTTACTACATATGCATTTGTCCATAAATAATATATAGTATTGTTTTGTGTATTTAAAATTTTTACATAAATGTTATATTGTGCATACCATTCTACAACTTGTGTTTGTAATTCAACATAAAAATTTTTAGTGTGCTTTACACTATTTGAACAGCTATATATTATTTCATTGCATGAATATACTACAACCTATTTACCCACTCTCCAACCGACTTGTAGGTCATTTCCAATTTTTCACCATCAGGGATGATACTGGAATGAACATTCTTGTACATGAATCTACAGATTCAATGCAATCTCCGTCAAAATACCAATGACATTCTTCACAGAAATGGAAAAAACAATCTCAACTCTCATATGGAAAAACAAAAGACCCCAAATAGCCAAAGCAATCCTGAGCAAAAAAAAAAAAAAAAGCTGGAGGTATAACTTGGCCTGACTTCAAATTATACTACAAAGCTGTTGTAACCAAAACAGCATGGTGGTGGTATAAAAATAGACATTCAGACCAGTGGAGTAGAATTGAAAACCCAGAAATCACTCCTCAGGCTTATAGCCATCTGATATTAGACAAAGGCAACAAAAATCTACATTGGGGAAAAGACTGCCTCTTCGACAAGTGGTGCTGGGAAAACTGGATATACATATAAAGAAGAATGAAACTAGATATGCATCTCTCACCATACACTAAAATCAACTCAAAATGGATTAAAGACCTAGGTATAAGGCCTGAAACTGTAAAATTACTATGGGAAAATATAGGTGAAACACTTCAGCAGTTAGGTCTGGGCACAGGCTTTATGAACATGAGCCTGAAAGCAAAAGCAGCAAAAGAAAAAAATAAACAAATGGGACTATATCAAACTAAAACGTTTCTGCACAGCAAAAGAAACAATCAACAGAGTGAAAAGACAACCTACAGAGTGGGAGAAAATTTTTGCCAACTATGTATCCGACAAGGGACTAATATCCAGAATATACATAGAACTCAACTAATTATACTGTAAAAAAATAAATGACCCAATTAAAAAATGGGCAAAGGAGCTGAATAGGCATTTCTCAAAGGAAGACATACAAATGGCCAACAGATACATGAAAAAATGCTCAACATCACTAGTCACCAGGGAAATGCAAATTAAAACTACACTGAGATACCACCTCACCCCAGTTAGACTGGCTATAATCAAAAAGATGGTGAATAACAAATGCTGGTGAGGGTGTGGAGAGAAGGGAACACTACTGCACTGTTGGTGGGACTATAAATTAGTACAACCACTTTGGAAAACAATTTGGAGGTTTCTCAAACAACTACACATAGATCTTCCATATGATCCAGCAATCCCTCTTCTGGGTATATATCCAGAGGAATGGAAATCATTATGTCGAAGAGATACCTGCACTCCCATGTTTATCGCGGCTCTGTTTACAATAGCCAAGATATGGAACCAACTTAAATGTCCATTGATGGATGACTGGATAAGGAAAATGTGGTATACATACACCATGGAATACTACTCTGCCATAAAAAAGAATGAAATTCTCCCATTTGCAACAACATGGATGAACCTGGAGAAACTTAGGTTGAGTGAAATAAGCAAAGCACAGAGGGATAAATACCACATGTGCTCACTCATTTGTGAGAGCTAAGAGAGAAAGGAAGGCAGGAAAGAAAAGACCACAGTAGCCCCATGATCCAACAGAGGGAGGGAACATTCCTAGGGGTACAAATTGGAGTTGAGGGGAGAGGGGGAAGGAGAGGGAGGTTGGGGGATAATTGGCAGGGGAGAAAAGGTACAAAACTAATTTCTGGTAACGGATATGCCTCCAGTATGAATCTGGTCCCCACATCATGCACAGGAGGGGGGACAATCAGTTTTGTATCTCGTGAATATTCATAATAAAAATAAATAAATAAATAAATAAACAAATAAATAATTTTTTTTTTTTAAATGAGATGATAAGGTCAAGGGTTCAGATCCCCTTACTGGCCAGGTGCTGAAAAAAAAAAAAAAAGAAAGAAAAAGGTGAGATTAAAAAAATTAGATATAGTATTATCATAATTGTGTATGTGTGAGTATATACTCCTTTTGGCCATAGCCTCTAGAAGAGGCTAGTAGTAGAATGTCAGGCATTGTCCTATCCACTGGGGCATGTCTTCCCTATCCCCTAAACAAAAAAGTTCCTTTTGACTAGAACCCCTGAAAATGCAACACTCTTCTACTTCAGGGCCTCTGCACTGATTCTTTCTGCTTGTGGAATCCTCTCTCACTTCATTTAGGTCTCAATTCAAATGTCACCTCCACAGGGAGGCCTGATCATTCTATCTAAAATACCAATAAATCCTCCTGTCTGGCCCTTTACCAAATCTGACATATTATTTCTGTTTTATGTTTGTTGTAGTTGTTTTCCTGGTCTCCAACAACAGAATGTCAACTCAATAAGGACAGTGACTTTGTCTTTTCTGCTATATCCTCAGCACCTAGAACTGCATCTGGAGCATACTAGTTGCTCAATAAATATTTATGAATGCATGAATATATTTGTAGAAAAAAACAGTAAGGAATGCACCAAAAATGGTAACTGTGGTAATCACTGGAAGGAAGGATTACAGATGATATATATTTTCTTATAATATATCCTTATTTCCTAAAAATTTAAATTAATTTTCATTTTATTTTAAAAATTTAAGTTAATATAAATTAAAAATATACTTATTTTTTAAAAAATTTTGTGCAAAGAACATGCATCGTATTTATAACTAAAAAAATAGTAAATGCTATAAATATTGTAGAAGACATAGAAGTAAATGCTATTAAAATGGTAATGATTGTTACTCGGCAATTAACATAAAGGAAATAGTAACAGAATTTCAGTTGGTTTTACTTAAAATGTTATTTATCCATGGACCGTCTATTGCAAATAAATCTGAACTTTTTATAAGAAATTCATAAATGTGCTTGAAAAGTATATTCTTTACTGATTGGTTGCCCTGATACAAATATTTTGCATACTTTTTATCTCTATTAACTACTGATATCTGCTAAGGTTTTATCTCTAAGTTCCTAACTGTATTGGACACATGCACACGTACATAACAGTGAAAATACTAAGAGATGACTGAAATGTGTATTTTCCTAGGTTGTTCCTAGTTGTGTTTTTAATAGGGATATTTGAGAAGTTAGCTTCTCAGTGGACACTAATACAATACATTGAATTATGAGTAGAGGGTTGTCTGAGTTATTTAGAATATTCATAACATTGTAAATGAGGTTGCAAGAAAGGGGATTCTTTTCCTACCAGTTTCACCTAAACTTTATGGATCATTGATTTCCATTGTTGCATTGAGTTGTGAATTCTAATCACCCACGTGATTGAATAATTAACACTTATATTGCACTGATTATGTGTCATCCACTTATCTAAGTGCTTTACAAGTAAGTATTCAATTTAATTTTCAAAACAACTCTATGGCATAGGTACCATTATTATGACAATTTTACGGGTGAGTAAGCTGAGACATGGAGAGCCATTAGATAAAGGCATCAGGATTCAAAGCCAGGCAGTCTACCCCAAGAGTCTGTAGCCACTAACACCATATTGCCTGAATTGAATTAGAGAAAAAACAAATCAGATGGATACATAGTCAGATCTCTTCAAAACTAAGAAGTAGTCTTTTTTATTTTTTTTAATTTTTAGAAATTTTTTATTATACATACATGTGGGGTACAAGGTTGATTTTCAGTAATTGTGTACAATGTGTGGTGGTTAGATCGGGATACTTAGCTTATTCAGCATCACAATACACAATCATTCTTTGTGTCCGTTGACTAATTCCTCATTAGACCCCTCTCTTTCCCTGTCCCCTCCCCTTTTCCACCTCTAGTTTTCGAAAAGTTCAAGGTATCACTGTGGTTGTTGTTTAAGAAGTAGTCTTAAAAGAAGTTTGGGAAGACTCCAGAAGAAAAATAACCTTGAATATATCATGCAAATTGGGATTTTTACACCCACCGATGTTTCAAATGGCAGAATAAGTGGATTCAGTGAGAACAATTTGTTTGTTTATTCGTTTGCTTCCTGATTAGAACAACCCAGGCACCGGAAGGCAGAGTGGATACACAAGGACAATGAGCTTTATTTCTTCTTTCTATTTGGGGTCATGGAAGGGAAAAGACACAGACAGGTAAGCTAATGGAACACACACACACACACAAAAGCAATTCAAATGTTTCCTAAGACTGGTAGAAAGTATTACAGATAAGATTCTTTGGTGAACATACCCTAAGCATCATGAGTGAAAAGAAGAGGAAATAACATTGGTAGGTTAAGCTGTGCTTGATGCATTTGAGGTTTAATGAAGAAGATATTGAATTGTACTTAGGTGTTTGTATTTATTTAAATACTGCTATAAACAACTACAAATAGAAGTACCATATGACCCAGCAATCCCACTTCTGGGTATATACCCAAAGGAATGGAAATCATCATGTTGAAGGGATACCTGCACTCCCATGTTCATTGCAATTCTATTTACAGTAGCCAAGATATGGAACCAACCTAAATGTCCATCGATAAGGAAAAAACTGGATAAGGAAAATGTGATATATATATACATCATGGAATACTACTCAGCCATTAAAAAAAGAATGAAATTCTGCTATTCACAGCAACATGGATAAACATGGAGAAAATTATGTGAAGTGAAATAAAAAAGGCACAGAAAGAGAAATACTGTATGTTCTCATTCATGTGGGAGCTAAAAAAATCAAAACCAAATAAATAAATAAATAATAATAATAAGTTGAACTGTTAAGTGAAGAGAGAAGAACTGTGGTTACCAGAGGCAGGAAAGGGGAGTGGGGAGGGGGAATAGTGAGAGGCTGATTAATGGTAACAAAATTATAGCTAGACAGAAAAAATAAGTTCTTTTGGTGTACAGTAGATTCAGGAATCTATAATTAACAATGATTTACTGCATGTTATCAAATGACTAGAAGAGAGAGATCAAATGTTCACATCACAAAGAAATGATTAGGTTTTGCAATGATGAATATGCTAATTACCCTAATTAGATCATCACATTATATACATATATTGATATTCAATTCTGTACCCCATAATTATGTGCAATCAATGTTTCAGTAAAAAATTTTAAAAAATAAATCTTGCTATGAAGTGTGTATTGCCTCTTTCTAAATAGAGATTAAATCATTATTAACAATATTTTATTATAATAAAGGGTTTATTTTAGATAGAAATCAAAATAATGGGATAAATTATTTATCTTCTTTGACCCAGTTGTCTACATCTACCTAAAGACAGGCCTTCTGGCACCCAGAGACATAACCCCATCATCATTTGAGTCATCTGAATGTCAGGTATAGTTCTTAGGAGTAGAGAGAGCTTTTGAATGTATTTACTTACAAATCCAAATGTATACGATGAGCAAATAGCACAGAGTCCAAATGAGATTCCTGTTATTATTGGTATGTGCTGGTCTTAAATCACAGGGATATGCTAAAGGAACGAATTAAAGGGCTCAGTGCTGTCAGATAACAGAAGAGAGAAATGGACTATGTTGACAAGCATTTTGAAAAAGAAGCCCCTTGGATTGTTCAACAAATCCTACTAGGATAATTGGTACTACTACTTAGAAAAGGATCTATTTAATCATTACCCCACCCCATGCACATTAAAAAATGGGGAAAAAATGAAACCGTGAATAACTAGAAAAAATATAAATGAACATTTATCAGATCTCTAGATGAAGAAAATTGTTCTAAGTAAGGGGGAAAAAGCAAGAGACTTGATCATATAAAACAGCTGTTAACAAAAAGATCATAAATTAAAAGAGAGACAATAAAGTAGGCAAAGGGGTAATATATTTATTGGATGGAGAGCTAATTCTGTCTTTGATAATGAAAACAGAAAGACCCCAGTAGACAAATGTATAGCACACGAACGATCTGTTCACAAAAGGGGAGATAAAAATGAAAAAGGTTTGAAAAGTTGTTCTGCCTCACTAAAAATCAAAGGTAAATTAAAACAAAAGTTAAATATAATTTCTTGCCTATCAAATTAACATACTTTTAAAAGTGAGATTATTGGTGAATTAGAAATTCATGTTCATTGTTGGTGCTTCTTTTTGCTAAAGCAATGTGACAGTGAGGGAGATGTTTGAAAAATTCCCTCATGGCTGCCCATCATCTTTTGAACAGCTTTTCTATTAGGGCTGCCAGATTTAGCAAATAAGAATATAAGATGCCTGGCTAAATTTAAATTTCAGACAAACAACAAATAATATTTTAGTATATGCCCCATAAGTATTTGAGATATACTTATATTAAAAATTATTCCTTGTTTATCTGAAATTCAAACTTAACCAGGCAGCCTGTATTTTGTTTGGCAACCTTACATTCTATATTTGTGTAAGTTCCAAGTTTATAAGCCTCATTTCAGATTCTCAGTGTCCTTTGCAACTAGTCTGCAAGCCTGTGACCTCGGCTTTGCGTTCAGGAGACTTAGATTAGGCACTGAGGAGCTTCCATTTGTGCTGACACAGGCAATGAAAGGAGGGGTCCAGCTTTTTGGGGTGCAGATGGCAAGGCAGGTTCAGGGCCACCACATATGTACAAGTCCAGGGAGTGCCATTTACATAGACTATGATATTTTTTCCATTAAGCTCGTTCTGTGGCCTGGTCTGGGGCATTGTTTTTGGCAGCTTAGCTTTGATTATCCAGTCCTCTCAACAATTATGTGAAAGACTTAGTATCCTTTAAGAAACAACTTCTCTGCTTAATCTCCTAGAGTCAGCTTCTGTTGCTTGTGACTAAGAACCCTGACTGATAGATAGTATGTGTCAAGAGCTTTAAAAAGGTGCAAATCCTTTGAGTCCTCAAAGACACTTACCTAAGTGTGCACTTTATAGTGCAGACAAAATTTATACACAGAGATGTCCATCCAAGTGTTATTTAGAAAACTGGAAAATTGGAAACATCTCTGTTTAACTGCTCAGGAAGTCCCCAGAAGGTTACTAAGAATATGACCCATTTTATTTAACAACTTAAGTAAATGAGCAGTAAAAATTTCTTTTTTTCCTCCTCAAAGCTTGTGTAATGATTTTTTCTCCTTTGCCTACCTGGTTTGTGTCCTGAAGTTTTTGTGCAAGACTGGGTAATGTGTTAATATTTAACTCTACTTGACAACGCCAGAAATCATGTCATCAGAGGAATCTCTCTTATCAGGGCCTTTGAGATACAGTCCGTGACTGCAGAGTCAGACCTAAATTCCAGCTTGTAGGTTCCTCTTCCCAAAATGCTTAAACAAGTTTTTTTGTAATTTTTTTCCCCCAAACCCTAATGTAATCTGTTCTTCAAAGTGATTTCAGTGACAGAATTGTGAAACACTGAGTTTCTGAAAGACAGATGGGTCATGTAACACTCTAACAGAAACACAGAGATCCATTTATTCATCCATTATTTCAACAACGTTTATTAAACATCTACTACTCAGTAGGCGCTGTCCTGGATGCTGGGGATTCAATGATGAGCCAAACCTGACACCATCCTGGCTCTCAAGGAGCTCTTATCCAGTACAAGAGATAAACCTCAATGAAGTAAGCCACAAATGCGTGAATAATTACAGTCAGAATAACACAAACAGGTCTTCACAGCCACCTCAACTCTGCTCTGCTATAATGGACAAGAGTATTCAAAATGTTCAATTGTTATTCTCATCTCTTCCTTCTCTTTATAACATAATTATACATCTGCACCCTTTGCCAGGCAACTTTGTACTATAGCCCACCAGTAGGTGGGTAGAGTATATTTCCCCATTCCGTCGACTTGGGGCTTGATCATGTGACCTATTTTGACCAATGGAATACAGGCCAAAGTGATAGTGTATCAGTTCGGAGCAGAGGCTTTAAGAGGCATCTTGTATTTTTGTTTCCTTCTCGTATTCCTGCCATGCACTAAAAGACAAACATGCCACAGGAAACTACTCCCCTTTTGGCATGGGTCCTGGAATGGGAGCTACGTGGAGCGCACTGAATCTGAGCCTGCGAAGCCAGGCTAGCTAGCCTACTAAACCCATGGCAAACCCACAGAACCGTGAGCAAGAGAAAAAGGTTTGTTCTTGAGAGTGTCTAGAATCTGGGGAGTTGTCTGATACTGCAGCAGAAGCTGACAGTCCATCCATTTACAAATATTTGCTGAGTACCTACTGTATGCCAGGTGCTGGGATTAAGCGGTTAGCAAAAGCAGACACTGTTTTTATGGAAATCACAGCCCTCTTACTTTTGTTTAGCTGACATTTTTTTTCCCTCATTATTTCTTTTTATTTTCTCCTTAAAGTGGGCCAGCATGATGTACTAAGAACACGCCTGAGATCTCACTGTTTAGCCTGGTCTTCAGTTTCTGCCTCCTCACGATCACCCAGTTTTTACCCTCTCTTGGGCTCCCAAAACAGAGGTGTTACTATCACATTTTCATTTCCAACAGCATGAAAAAAATCTGTCCCCTGTGCAAAAAGAAGTTTCCTCATCAGGGTCCAATAATTTAAAAAGATTGAAAACTACGAATAAAATTTTGTTTTCAGTCATGAAAGCTTTCCAGTAACTGATTGCCTTTCAGGTGTTTCATAGACGCAAACAGATCATGCCTTATGGCCTGGCCATTTTCATTCTGAAGGTTCAGTCTAATCACAAGCATGCCAAGTACAGTCCTCCCCATCTCTGTTCTGTGAGGAGAGGTTCATTGCTCCCTAATGCTTTGAAGGGGAGGCAGAACCGACAGGGTGTCTGTTTGGCTCCTATTTATTCAAAAGTCACAGTAAAGACTACTAAAAGTGTTATTTAAATCCTCTTATTTAATTCGCCCAACACTTCTATGGCATAGTCTTCATTAGAAACATTACTGAGCACATACTATGTGCCAGACTCTATTGCAATTCCTGGGATATATCATTAAACAAAATAGACAAAGATATCTGCACTTGTGCGGTAAGACATAAAAGAAAGTTAAAATTTTGGATAAATTAATTAAGTAATATTTCAAATCTCAACCCTGCAACTTAATGATTAGGTGATCTTGGGCAAGTTATTCAATTTCTCTGAGCCTTAGTGTCTTCATTTATAAAACCAGGAGAAAACGTCTCTTGAAAGATTGTTATGAGGACTGGGATAATGCAGGTAAAATCCTTAGCATGGTGCTTGACTTACGGTAAATGCTCAATGATTGGTAAGTGCCTCTGCAAGACATATGCCTGTGTCATAGGGATCTAAGGGGCAGGGCCAGGATTTGCAACCACATCTTTTTTTATTTTAAGCTTTTAAAATTTACAAATAATTTTGAAATTACAGAAAATTGCAAGAATAAAAGTGGTACAAAGAACACCATATACTCCTTGCCCAGATTCACCTATTATTACCATTACAGCTCATTTGTGCATGTGCTCTCTCTCTGTGTATACAGAATCATATTTTTTCTGAACATTTGCAACTAAGTTACATAATTTATGACCCCTAAATACTTCGGTGTATATTTTGTAAGAATAGGGATATTCTTTTACATAACCACAGTACAGTTATCAACTTCAGTAAATTTAATATTGATACAATAATTTTTTCTAACCTAACATCCATATTCCAATTTTGTCAATTGACCCTATGATCCAATGATGATCTTTATAACATTATCCCCCGTCCATTACAGGATCCATTCTCCATCTATTTGTCATGTCACTTTAATCTAGAAACATTTCTGCAGACTGTCTTTCATGACATTGACATTTTTAAAGAATACAGTCCCCCTTTTGTTTCAATAGAACATTTCTTATTTGGGGTTCCTCCGGTGTTTCTTCATGATTAGATTCAGGTGATGCATTCTCGACTGATATACTATTTACTTCATGCTGGGTCTTTCTCAAACTGGAGGCACACGTTGTCCACCTGCCCCTCATTGGTGATGTTAATTTTCATCACTTGTTCCAGGCGATGTCCAATTTTTTCATTGTATAGTCATTCTTTTTGCTATGCGATTAGCGAGCAGTCTGTGGGTTAATATTTTAAGACCACGCAAATATCCTATTCCTAAACAAAATCCATTGATGATTCTTGTCTGAACCAGTATTTGCTGTGATGGTTGCAAAATGCTTATTTTCCAATTCCAGCACTTCCTCCACATTTACCAATTCAATTCTACTGTAGATAAGACCCCTCTCTTCCCCATGTTATTTATTTAGCTATGTACTCATCTGCTTATTATTGGTATGAATTCGTGGCTGTTTTTTTTTTCAATGTTTCCTAATTCATTATTGTACTTTATTTTGGTTCTCAATGTGTTCCAGATTTGGCCTATGGCCCCTACAAGCTGTCTTCTGTCCTTGTGGCATACAACCATCATTTATTTTGAGCACTTCCTTACTTTCTGGCATAACAATACGTTCCAGGCTCACCTTTGTGCCTACCTTGGCCAGCTCTGGAGTCAGTCATTCCTCCAAGGAGCTCTGGTGCAACAAGCTCTTTTGACTTCAGCTTGCAGATCTTTCTATCACACCACAGCTGGGTGAGCCCTACAAATACCAAGTTACGCTTGTGGGAAATGTATGGAAAACTGCGTCTCTAGGGTACAGGATATTTTCTGGGGAGTAATGGGAAACAAAGTTGGTTAGAAAATTGGCCAGAGAGCTAGAATTTTCTGTGGTAAGCAAATGGGAATCAATAAAGTTTCCTGATCAGATTCTTGGTTGGAATTCCAGTAAAAAGAATGGGAGAGGTATGGGCTTGAAGATTTATTTAGTAAAGATTGGGTTAGCTGGGGACAGACTGCCCGGACAGGGCAAGTATATAGTTGATTTCCTTATATTGACTAAGAAGAAAATTATGTAAGACACCTCTCTCATAATTTCTTTGCATAATATAGGAGCATAACAGCTAAGACAAATGAAGCCAACAGAAATCCCCGATTTCATTTTTGTCCACGCAACATCGACTTTTTTTTTTTTTTTTTTTTTGGCCAGGACTGACTGCAAAGAATACAAATACTGTAAGTGATTTGAGCCTCATTTCCTTTCCCTGGCCACCCTCTAGTGGAAATGAACTGAAATTATACAATGACCTACAGACAGCGAGCTGAAGGGGAAAAAAGAAACAACTAGGTGGATTAGGTGGAGAGATCACCACAGTTAGAGCAGGAAGGACTTGAAATATCGTGGTGTCCAAGTCCTGATTTTTCAGATAGGGAAACTGAGGCCCAAGGAGGGGGAAGCTACTTGCTCAAAGTCTTAACGGTAATGGCAGAGCCCAGAACACACAGCTCCCTGGTATGCACCATCATTTAAAAGAAATTCTTGAAAACTTTTCTATTTAAAAAAGCCCATTTGAATGCAGAAAGGTTGATTTAAATTTTGTAATATTTTGTCACCCAATCTATATATATTTTCAGAAGTGGGGTGGGCAGGGAGTAGTTATTACAAAATACCATACACCCCACTTCAGTCCCAATTATTTTCAAAATCGGTGAAAGAAAAAGGGATTTACAAAAATTTTTCATCCAGAGAAATGAAAGTTGAGGGGGATGGATGTGATCCAAGTGACAGTTCTGTGGCTTCAAAGGAATTTTTACACAGTTCTGAATGTGGGATCAAGTTATAAAGAGATGTGATTCCTTAAGGTCTAAGATACATAGACGCCCTAGTTGTAAATTTAGATGTAACTGTTCTAAGTAGCGTACACTAGTTTAAAAGACTTGAAATGCCTTTTTATCTGGTGATGGTGCTGCGAGAATTTTGGTATCTTTGTAATCAGTAATGATGACCTTTCAGATGATACACTGCCCTGTTGTTGTTAGTATATAAATGTGTCCAACAACTATCTTTGTTTTTCTTGGTTTGCAATTTGGTTTAGCAATACAAGCTGTCTGATATTGCTTTATGAGGTTTGTATTTAGTAATATCAATAACAGCTTCCAGTGGTGCCCTGCTCAATCCTTTTCATGCTCACTGTTTAATCTTCAAAGTAATCCTGTGAGGGATTTGTCCTCCAGCTGTCACCACTCTGGTGTAGGCTACCATCATGTCTTGCCCAGGTTACTGCTACCTTCTAACCGGTCGCTCAGTCTGTGGTCTTACTCGGCAACACCCTCTGCTCACTCCATTCTTCACACCGCAGCCCTTCGCTCTCAGAACAACGCCCAAATGTCTGAAAGGTTCTCCGAGACCCAGACCCATCCTTCATGTTCTACCTCAGTGGTCCCCAACATTTGTTGCTCAAAATAATTACTGACACATTTTTAAATTGACATCTAAACTTTTACATCATAAATTAAAATATCAGAGAGGATGCACTTCTGGAATTCTGTAAATATTTTATTAGAAATCTTACATTACTTTTAGTGGAATCTTAATACCATAGCAATTTTCTTCCTTTTAAATAACAGCTTTATTAAGATATATTTCATATACCATAAGATTCATACCATAACAATGACAGTTACCATCATTTCCTTTTAAAAACACAAGGACAAGTGCCTTTTTAACAGTCGAAGACTATACATTCCCTTTTCTGTTTGAACTTTTAGGTCCATTCCTCTTCTCGCACAGATTTTTATTTTACTGTGATGTATTTTTATTCTTAAAACTGTTTATATTGATCATTCTGTCATACTTCCTTGCAGCAAATATGCAGATACACACGTTAAACTTGAAATGATTTTTAATTTTCTGTGAGCATAATGCTCTTAATGTTAACTTTTCTTCTGAATCGAATTAGCTTTTCAAGTTATGTCACCACACACAACATAAATGTAACATTAATCAGTAATTATTAAGCATGAGAAGTACATTTTTACTGGAAATACACCTTTAAATGAAGTGTATTGTGCCATTTTCAATTAGTTCGTGTTTCTGCAGATCACTATTTCTTACTGCTAGGAGATATGGCTCAGCACCAACTTTATTCCTATTTTTTCTTTTCTTTTATAGATATAAGCATTAAGGAACTTTATTCACAAATTTAAGTAAATAAGAATAGGAATTTTTTAATATCAATGACACTCATTTCTTGGAAACTTTTTAAGTTATGTTTTTAAAAAGTGTTCTATTACCAAAGTATTTTTGGTTTTTTTTTTTTTAATGATTAGCTGGCAATTAGGTCTTCCTTCAATTTTATCAAAAGCAATGAATTGGAAATCACTTGACTGGCAAAAAGATATGCTACCGTATTATTGGAGTCACTAATCCTCCGTGTCAACACGAATATTTTGAATTGTCCCTCTGTTTATCTCTTTGGAGGTTTTTACACCCTGTGGCTATGTCCCATACTAAGTTTTGGGATGGGTGAGAACCATGATTTCCTTCTCTCAAGGGAGAGACAGACAGTCATAGAAAGGGAAGTGGGAAAGGAGATTCTGCAGATTGTCTCTTCCTCAGGCAGACAGATTTTGGGAACTCTGAGAACATATGAAAGTGGATGATCTGGAAATTAACTCCTTTAAAACTATCTGTGCCAACACATGCCTTGAAAAGTCTTTATGGGGTATGTGTACTTATCTTTAATTATAGCTGCACCAACCAAGGGGTTCTTAAATTTTAGTGTTTATCAGACATGCTTGGTGAGTTTGTAAATATACAAATTCCAGACTGGGTCCCAGTGATTCTGATTCAGGAGGTCTGGGGTGGGGCCCAGGACTCTGCGTTCTAAGCACTCCTCTCCCTCTCTTCCCATCTGATACAGGTTGTCTGTGCTGAAGAAATCTTGGGCTAGAGTATAAGACACAGAGGGCAGTTTGCCTGTGGGTGGCAGAAGCCCAGCTACAGGTGGTCTTGTTTTCTTAGCTCAGGCTCTAGGGCAGGCTTCTGAATGAGGCCAAGGTAGCTGCCTAGTTGTTTCTGTGTGTCCACACAGACCCCAGGGGAGTGGACACACGAATAGCTCCTCCTGCGTGTTGGTTACTGGTCAAATCTATCTCCAAACAATGACTCCCCGCACCTTTCCTGCACTTGGCAGATGGCAGGTTCCTTTATATTGCTTATGTACTGTCATTAGTCCACAGGCCAAAGAAGGGTTGTGTGTCTTTCACGAATGGTTGCAAGTAGTGGTGCCGGCTTGTGAGAACTGATCATTAAAATTTGCAAGCCATTTGTTAAAACGGTCATAATTAAAATTTAAATTACGACAAAATAAATTATAATAAAGATATAGGCAATACATACTCATCACTTTCTAATTATTTTTTACATTGTACTATTACTTATGATCTTGAGGTTATTTATGTTTATTGTATCTGTATGGTAGAAATACTATATAATACTGTGCTACTGCACACCATGTTAGGTGATGTCATATTGTTAGCTTGAAATTGGCCATAGTGGAAGTATTTACACCATGGAAATTGGCAAATGCTACAAATCTGGTCTTTTTGTGTTTTTTTGTAGAGTCAACTGTTAAATATTTACCATTTACTAGCACACCACTGGTTGTAGGCCTTGGGAAATCCATGACCCTATTTGTCTGTCTCTTGGCCTTTACTCAAATGAGTTAGCTGCTTGAACTTCTATTCCTAGCAGGAATTTTTAAACTTGAAGGTGCAAAAAAAGCCCCTAGAAAGTTACTGAAAACAGATTCCTGCCTCCCTTCCCCTAGAGACTGTGATTCAGTGTGACCCAGGAATCTGCATGTTTAAGTTCCATCTGAGGAAGGTGAAGCAGACAGACCACAGTTTAAGAAGTCCCCACTGCAATGAAGGGAGAGAGCCTTGAAAAAGAAAAAAAAAAAAAAAAAGTCCTGCTCTTAACATTAATGCATGAGAGTGAAAAGCTTTCATGTAATTTATATTTATAAGCTTCAAATAAATCCTTTCCCTAATGGAGATATATGAAAGCTTGGCTGACTGAACCCAGCCTCTAATAGTTTATCACTTTGATTTAGTGAATGCCCATGTCAGGACCAAAACTGAGCCAATGAAGTCACACATAGTTTCCAATCTCTCTTAAATTACACTAACCTTTTTCATATTGTCCTATGCACTGCAGCAGACTCAATTCAAGTTGAACATTTGTTGAGCACCTCATACTTGCAAGACCATGTGATTTACTTTCATATACATTCTATGGGTGAAGTCAATGTGTAACAGTCAACAATGAAGTGGAATTCTCTTCTATATCTATTTCAACTTGATTCCCTGTGGGTTTTAGGCTTTCCACCACCTTCTACTCCCATTGCCACCTGTGTCTGTCCCAGTTGCCGCTGCCTCTGCAGTCTGTCTGCACCCCCCACCCACCCCATACTTCGGGGTTCATCGCTCCTGCTGTTGCCACAGACAGAGCTTCACTAAACCTAAGTGTGCCTTTCTTTTTTGCCTCACCCAAAACTCACCTTGCAGAAGACTGTCCTGATTGACAACTCTGACTTACCAAGGCTAGGTTCAATTTAAGTTCTCTTTGGCCATAATTTTAATAGTTAAGTTTTACTCATGTTCAACAGGTTTAGTTCTGGTTTGTACTGCTTTACTAAACACTTTGTTTTGCAATTAATTTAGGCTAGTTTCATGGTTCAGTAAAGACTTAATATTTAAAATCTGTTAGGGGATCAGCAGATTAGTGCAATTCATTCCTGCTTTTTGGTTCTCTTTCTGTTTGGTTCTGGTCCTAAGCAGCAAAGCACTGACATCTGTTGCAATGTTCCTCCCCCACCTCCCAACCTCCCCATCTCTCCATCTAGGGACAGCGAAAATCTAAGGCATTTTGTTCTCCCAGCAATTAAAAATTATCCTTTTGGCCTTCTTATCCAGATAATGAATAATATGCGCTGCAACATTTTACATATTGAGTACCACCTAGAGGAGACAATATCTACTGATCCAGCTAATGAACATATTTGGCAAAAACATAAGGGAAAATGCTTCTCTTTACACTGCTTTGGGGGCATTGTCATTTGTAATTAGAAATTCTAGAGGTAGAGCTCAGTCACCTGCCATTCTGCTTCCTCAGAAGATCACAAGTTATGTCAACAGAGATTTGAAAAAATAAAGAGAAAGTGAGTAAATCCTCAGCTACATTGCCTTTGGAGGATTGCTGACAGGCACATGGTCCATTAGTGTTAGAAGGAATCTTAGTCCAAACACCTCGTTTTATTAGGTTCTGAGAGAACTACTTACCTTTCCTGTAATCACAAGGCCACCAGAAGCAGGACTACAAACTGGGACTCCCAATTCCTATGCAGGAGCATTTACAATCCATGATACTATTTATTCTTAAGAGTTCATGTTTTATACTTCCATTTAAAGGATCTGCCACCTTAAGTCAATAATTAGAAATTTTGACAAAGTATATACCTATCTCTTATTGTTATTCTAAGTATTAAAAAAAGGTACATACTGAATGTTCAATAGATTGTTTAAATTGTGTCCATGTGATGAAACATTTACATACCATAAATACATATGGAAAATGCTCATAATATGTAGCATGACTATTAATCCAATTATATAATAAACTCTTAAAATATATATATGAATAAAAATAAAGTTAAATATACTAAATATTAACACTGGTTGTCTCTGAATTATGGCATTATGGGTGATTATTATTTTTTTGGCTGCTGGCAGGTACAGGGATCTGAACCCGTGACCTTGTTGTTATAAGGCTGTGCTCTAACCAGCTGAGCTAACTGGCCAGCCTGATTATTTATTTATACTTTTTTGGTATAAGCCAAGTTTTCTACAGTGAGCATGTATTAAAATAAAATAAAATTTTAAATTAAAAGGGATTCTACTCAGCTATAAAAACGAATGAAATACTGCCATTTGCAACAACATGGATGGACCTCGAGAGAATTATATTAAGTGAAACAAGTCAGGCACAGAAAGAGAAATACCACATGTTCTCACTTATTGGTGGGAGCTAACAATTAATATATAAATTCACACACACACATACACACATACACACACAAACGGGGGGGGGTAAGAAGATATAACAACCACAATTATTTGAAGTTGATACAACAAACAAACAGAAAGGACATGGTTGGGGGGGAGGGGGGGAGGGAGAAGGGAGGGAGGTTTTGGTGATGGGGAGCATTAATCAGCTACAATGTATATCGACAAAATAAAATTTAAAAAAAAATAAAATAAAAAAAAAAAATAAATTAAAAGGGATTCTTATGAATTGTGTCAGCTTATAAGTCAGGTGTACAAGCAACTGAATCCTTTCTACCATCTAAGCCATTGCCACTAGTCCCAGCCAGCGATCAGCATATATAACCCTACTCTGCTCCCACAAATGCCGCTCTGTGAGTGACATTATACATGTAAATAGTCCTTAAGTCATGGTTTCTCTATAGCTTTCTACCATAGTCTCATAAGCTCTAAATTTCCCACAAAACTGGAAGTTGCGTAAACGTGTAACAGATCTTCACACTGTTTATGCCTTTGAATTAATCTGAAGAGGTTTTATTTGCAAGTTCTAAGAGTGGGAAAAGTTTTCTATTAATGAAGGGTGTTCTGTTTGTGACCCTTGAAGGAAAGGACCACACCTTATTATCTTACTATTCTTTACAGTACTTAGCACAGTAGGAACTTAAAAAATATGTAATAAAATGATTGAATTCATTATGTAATTCCTTGGTAGGTCTCTGAGATCTGAAACATATTATAAATGGTTCAAGGCAACCCAGTTGATTATCTGAAAATCATTTACTTTGAAATTTTTCCTATGTTGTTTTTAGCTTCAATCAGGTGCTTCAAACTTGGTTCTTACAGACCTTTCAAATTCTGATGAGCACTTCAGAGGTACATTAAAAATATTTTTTATCAGAGAACTTAGGGTTAGTTTTCACATTAAATTTCAAAGGTTTTTGCAGAAATTCACAAGCTGATCCTAAAATTCATATAGAAATGCAAGGGACCCAGAACAGCTAAAACGATTTTGAAAAGAACAACGATAGAGGACTCACAGTTCCCAATATCAAAAGTTATAACACAGGTATAGTAATCAAGACAGTGTAGTACTGGCATACAGACAGGCATACGTATCAATGGAATAGAATTGAGAGTCCAGAAATAAACTATAATGTAATTATGGTCAACTGACTTTTGACAAGGGTGCCAAGACAATTCAATGGGGAAAGAATAATCTCTTCAAGAAATGGTGCTGGGACAACTGGATATTCCAATGTGAAGGAATAAAGTTGGATCTCTTCCTTACACCATACACAAAAATGACTCAAAATGGGTCACAGAGCTAAATGTAAGAACTAAAACCACAAAATTCTTAGAAGAAAACTTAGAAGTAAATCTCTGAGACCTTGGATTAGGCAATGGTTTGTTAGACATGACACCTAAAGCAAAAGTGACAAAAGAAAAATTAAACACATTGAAAAGGTTTGTGCTTCACAGGACATGATCAAGAAAGTGAAAAGACAACTTACAGAATGGAGAAGATGTTTGCAGATCATATATCTGATAAGGAACTTGTATCCAGAATATATAAAGAACTCTTACAACTTAATAATAAGAAAAATAACCCAATTAAAAATGGACAGATTTGACTAGACATGTCTCCAAAGAAGATATACAAATGGCCCAAATGGCCAATAAGCACATGAGATGTTCAAGATCATGAGTCATTAGGGAAATGCAAATCAAAACCACAGTGACAATCGACTTCACGCCACTAGGATGACTATAATAAAAAAAATGGACAATAACAAGTGCTCACGAGGACATGGAGAAATTGAAACCCTCATTGCTGGTAGAAATGCAATGAGGTAGAGCTGCTGTAAAAAACAGCTTGGCAGTTGCTTAAAAAGTTAAACATATGACCCAGCAATTCCATTCCTAAGTATATATATCCAGGAGAAATGAAAACAAATGTCCACACAAAAAAATGTGCATAATTATTCATAAAGGCCATAGACTGGAATCAACTCAAATGCCCATCAACTGATGAACAAAATGTACAATGAATTATTATTTAGAAATTAGATGGAATGAAGTACTGATTCATGCTACAACATAAGTGAACCTGGAAAACATGCTAAGTGAAAGAAGCCAGGCACAAAAAGCCACATATTGTATGATTCCACTTTATCTGGCTATGTCTACACTTATATGCTTATCAGCTCCTCAAAAGCTCTGTCATTCCAAGTTGTCAATGTGCTTCATCTTTGAGCTTGTTTGTCTGATTAGATGTATTTCTTTTTTTTTTTTTTTTTTTTGTCTTTTTTGTGACCAGCTGCACCGCGCTCAGCCAGTGAGCGCACCGGCCATCCCTATATAGGATCCGAACCTGGCGGGAGCGCTACTGCGCTCCCAGCGCCGGACTCTCCCGAGTGCGCCACGGGGTCAGCCCTGATTAGATGTATTTCATGTATGACCTTAAAGATAGGGCCTTTTATAGCCAGAGGCCAATTAATTTTACTATTTCCAAATTCCCTGCTTTCTACTGTTACTAGTCTATCATGTTAAAAATTTATTTTAAATAAAATGACTGGTGGCAGTGTTATGGGCTAAATTGTGTCCCCCCCAAATCCATATGTCGAACGCCTAGCCCCTAGTACCTCAGAATGTGACTGCATCTGAAGATAGGGCCTTTAAAGAGGTGATTAAATTAAAATGAGGCCATTAGGGTCGGCTCTAACCCAATCAGAATGGTGTCCTTATAAGAAGGAAAGATTAGGACATACAGAGATACCAAGGGTGCGTGTGTACAGAGGGGACGACCATGTGAAGCAGCAGCAAGAGAGTGGCTATGTGCAAGCCAAGGAGAGGCCTCAGGAGAAACCAAACCTGTCAACATCTTGATCATGGACTTCCAGCCTCCAAAACTGGGAGAAAGTAAATTTCTATTATTTAAGCCACCTGGTCTATGTTATTTTGTTAGGGCAGCCCTAGCAAACTAATCCATCAGACTCATTGCAACCAAGTTATGGGTCTGTCAGGCTTGCTTCTACAAGGGTACTTCAAAAAGTTCATGGAAAGTTGGTATTATCTTTTAATTCTATTTTTCCACAAACTTTTTGAAGTGCTCACATATAAATGTCCACAGCATGAATACAAATGATCAATGCAGTAAATTTTTAGAGTGCCATTAGAATAATCAAGCTATAACCCAATCAGACAATGGACTTCATGTCTTCTAATGAATTACTAATCCCTCAAGCTATCACCAAATTTTGTGTTTTTTCAAATAAGTTTGTGTTTTGATAACTCAGAAATATCACTTACATACGAGGGTATTTCAACAAGTTCATAGAAAGATTATCTTTCAATTCTATTTTTTCCATGAACTTTTTGAAGTACCCTTGTATAAGTAAGAATGCTCACATGCTGAATTAGAGAACTGGGTTTCTATTTAACCTGACATTCTTCATATATATGTATATATAAATAATTCAGTAAATGGCATTGTATGGAGAGGTAAGAAAATTAGAGAAGACTCTTTTAATCATGTAAACCTGCAGTCTGGACAGTGTCTGTTTTCCCTATTAGACTCCCTCAAGGGCTTGACAGACTAAGCACTTGATGTTTGCTGAATGAGTGCTCAGTGCAGCAACAGAACTGTAAAACTGCTTCAGGATAATGGTAAACATCTGAAAGCAAGGCAGAAAGCTTGTATACAGAAGAATTTAGCAAATACTGCTTACTTACTAAATAGTGAGTCTATGTACATTATTAATTCCCAATAAATTTGGTTAGAGGGTCAGATAGCTTAAGTGAATCTAATATTAAAAAGGTAATGTGGGCAGATAAAAAAGTGCTGACCGAAGTAACTTTGGAAAAGGGTGTTTTGACTGGGAACTGACATGTACATAAACACTGTACTCCAGTTGGTAAAGCTGTTTCTCATGGGGTACAAGCTAGCAATTCTTAAACTGTTGAATATGTTATGCTGGGATAGAACAAATAACTGAATGATAAATGGTGGGAGCCAGATTTTTCACTGTTGGAGAAAGTTACAGATAAGCAAGGGGAAGATGATAGAATGATCCATGTGTTAATAAACTCTAGTCAGAGACATTAGAAAGAACTCAGATTTAATAGAGATGATCACACAGAAATAGTTATAGATATGTGTATATGCACAGATTAGTATACACATATTTATTTCTTTGCTGTCAGCTAACAGTCCAAGAGAAATGACACTTCAGTAGCAACAAGCACACCTACCACCCAGATCTTCATTTCTAATACCATTCTCCAATAGAAGGAACCAGTGTCCCTTGGATAAATGGGTGATCCTAGGGCTGGGGCAGGAAATATAAAAGATGAGCTTGGAGCAGCATGCAGTGACAGAAAATAAGAAAGTAAGAAAAGGCGAAAGAGAGAGAAAGCAAGCAAGCAAGCAAAAGACAGAGCCAAAGAAAGACAAAGAAAGAACAAGATGGGGGCATGTCAAAGGGACAAAGGAGCCTGAAAGAACTCCCAGTGACCAAGACTGGAACAAAATAATGCAGTACTGGATTATAACACGAAGTATAAAATAAATACCCATATGCCCATGCTGACAAATAAATGGGTGAATAAATAAATAAATGAAGAGACCTAGTTCCTGTATAAAACAATTCCAAATAAGTTACAGATACTTGCTTAAGGAAGTGGGGCTTATCTCCTTCCCACCCCTTGAGTTTGGGCAATGCTTAGTGATTCAATTACAAAGAGTAGAGTACAAAAAAGGAAAAAAAAAGTAAATTTATAGTGGAGAAAACTGACAAACACTACCTCAGCCTTTGTGTAAAGTAATGAAAACAGCAATTGACCTCAGTGGTCTTTGTCCCAAAAGTCCACAACCCCAGTTGAATCACAAGAAAAACACAAGACAAACCCAAACTGAGGGACATTCAACAAAATACTTGACTAGTACTCCTCAAAACTGTCAAGGTCATCAAAAGCATGGAAAGTCTGAGAAACCGTCATGACCAAGAGGAGCCTGGGATCTCAGAAGAGAAAAAGGACATGAAGTAAAAACTAGGGAAATCTGAATAAAGTGTGGAGTTTAGTTAATAGTAATATTCCAGTGTTGGTTCCTTAACTGTGAAAAATGCACCATGGTAACAATATGTTGTTAACAGTACAGGGAAGTGGGTGCAGGGAATATGGGGACTCTACAAATTTTCCGAAAATCTAGAACTATTCTAAAACAAAAAGTTTATTTAAATTAAAAAGTACAATGTGCTTAAATGCAATGTGCTATCCTGGATTAAGTCTTGGAATTGAAAAAGAACATTAATGGAAAAACTGTTGCAATCTGAATAAAGTCTGGTGTTTACTTCATAATAATGTACCAGTGTTGGTGTTGGGTTCTTAGTTTTGATGAATGTACCATGGTAATGTAAGATATTAACACTAGGAAAAACTGGATAAGGAGTATATGGGAACTCTGTATTTTCTTTGCAATTTTCCTGTAATTCTAAAGTTATTCCAAAATAAAAAGTTTATTTTTTAAAAAAAGAAAACAATGTAATGCAAGGTAGCTGAATGAGCAAGCAAAATCTATCTGCTTGGACCACCCTAGATAATCTGCACGATGGCATTTGATTTGTTTGTGACTCTGGTGAATCTCTCCCCTCATTTCCACACATATCCTCAGTGCTGGCTCTGCTGAATCAACCTGAGTATGTTTCATGTGCACGTATTGACAGCAGAAAAGTGGCTGTGGCTATCAGGGGAGGCTGGGTTCCCTAGGAAACTAGATGACCCAAATCTAGGGAACAAAACAAAAAGGGCCATGCTTCAGAACTGAAGGGAACGAGAGCAGTTGGGGGGAGGGAGGTCTGTTAATCAAGAAGTTAGCTCAGAAGACAGTTACGATTTTTTAGGGAATAAGACAATGATTCTCAGCTGGGAGAGGGTGAGGGCCAGAGACGAGGGCAAATGTTGACTCAGTGGGTACTCCATTTTCTCTGCTTTACCTATGGCTTACTCATAAACTCTTCTACCTATATTGTCCTTGCTGCTTATAAAATTAGGCTAACTAAGACTAGCATGAGAATCAAGTGGCTACCATGAGTTACCAGGAAAGGTAGGACAGACAGGGGATAGGGAGAAAAGGGGACATTTCTAGGGCCACAGCCAGAAAAATCAAATTGTTAAAATGAGAGTTTATTTTTCTTGCATTTTTCGATTTACTAAAGTCATCTGAAAATAAAGTCACCTTAAAAAGTGTTGGCAACCAACTTTTAATAATACATATTTAATTTTCAGAAACATATGCTAACCATCAACAACATGATCAGGGTTCCATTGCCCCAGATGTTATTTCATTGGTACATTATATTGATATTTACAAAGGCTTTCAAATTGAACAACACAAAACAAAACAGCTTAATTTTTAAAAACTACAATGCTTTTAAAAAAAATGTAAACAGTTCATTTTTACATTATTGTAAAAAAGAAGACTCACTCCTTAATGCAGCTTAATTTTTTTTTAAGTGAACAAAGCCTGGTGCTCATGGATAAAGAATGAAAAGAATTCTTTACATAGAAACATTGTGCTCCAGTGTGGCAAAGAAAAAGAATTATATATACACATATAAAGAAAAGAATCTTAAGTCCACAATTTAGACCACAAAAAAAATATTGTCCCCAAATTGAGAAATTTATAAAAACCATTTACACATGGTTATTGACCTATTGAAAACCTATATAACATTTTCAAAATAATAACTCAGTCAAAAGATACCACTTTTCTTAAAAATGAATTTTGTGCAAAAGAAATTGTTTAAGCTAGAAACAAGACTATCCCCCCTTGTAAGAGGCCAAAAGAGCCACTGAAATAATTTAACTCTGTTAGATTTAGTGCATGTAACCAAAGGCACACACATGTGATTAATATATTAATGTCTTTTCATGCAGAAACCTGTGCATGTTTATAATTATATAATGAAAACACAAACATAATAAAACATAAAGCCTAATGTTTGGCAATGTTAATCTAGCCATATTCCTTTCTAGTCTATCAGTCCAGGATTTCCTAGATCATTAACACCGCCTCTCAAAAAATATATTAATTTGAACAACTTTCAATAAAAATTTTAAAAAAGGATGTTAGCCTGAAACACTATAATATTTTTTCGGTTCTGATACATAAAGAAACTTACTGATATGTTTATTTTAAATGTCATTTCAAATTAAGATACACTTTTCCTTTTGTTAATAAACACTTTGATTGCGCCAGTGAAGTCAGCAGAAAGAAGAACTTCTGTGTTATCTGTCTTCGTAACACCTTAAAAGCATAAAAAATAGTTTTTAGTTGATTTTAAAGGAATATGAAGATTGCTACTACAATTATCACATGCCCATGACCTTCTACCTTTGGGGCGAAGATCCTCTCCCCATCTTTCCAGTCTCCTTTTCCAGCTGGCTCCTATAACCCTTTCATCCTGCTGTAACTCTCCCTCTTCTCTGAGGCTCACTTCCACTTACCTGGGGTTAGCTGGCTTGAGGATATTATTAGTCCCTTGTGGCCTGGATGCCTGGATTTACTCCCAGGCACCCTTGGTCTCTGAGTCATCTAATGCTTCATTTCATGGCAAGAGGCTAGCGTGTTATTCAGCTTCAGGACTGGAATGCTGGCAGAATGGCATCAGCTGGGTAAGTCTGTTGTTAACAGGGGTGTCTAACGAGGCTGACAGTAAGGTTTATTGTACAGCAGATGTATTAAAACCGCCATGAAATGAAGTACACACCTATGCTCTGTGAATGCTGACAGCACCTTATGCCTTTATGGTACTTATCGAAGAGCTATGTAGCTATGCTGAATGGCAAAAATGCTTACCCCTTACATTTGCCAGTTGTGTAAAAGCATTTAACAAATTCAGTGTTTATTAACTCTATTATAAATAGGTAAAAATTGTAGATTTAAGGACTGATTAGTAAGGAAGAAAATAATCTATACTTTAATTGGAAAGTTGTGTACTGAATGAGTCAGATGAAATGGTTTTACTTAGATGTGCTAAAAACATATTATAAGCCTCTGAACATTCCTTATCACCCTTTTGGCATATCTTAAAGTAGTGCTGCGCGGCAGCAGCAACAGCAAAGGACTTCGGGATATGAGAAGGGCTAGAGAAAAAATAATTCATCATATGCATAAAATATTTTATAACATACAATAATAATGAAGATGATGATGATAATGTCTACTACATGCCAGACAATTTGCTAGGCACTTTTACATATGTTATCTTTAATTCTTATAACAACCCTGTAAACTAGGTTATCACCACCATTTTACACATGAGAAAAATTGAGGCTGAAATTGCCAAGTATGTAAGGAATAAGGAGAGAGAGAGCAATTGGATATATTTTATTATCCCATACCCTGGGTTTAAGAGTTTATTCTTAGATTACACCTAGATAGGTACAAAATGACAAACACAAGTCTGAGCATGACCTATTTCAAAAAAGACCCAAGAATTAACTAAATCTTGTTAATGTGGTACATTTTTTAAGTTAAACAAAAAAACAAACAAACAAAAATGTACATTTCACTTCTCAAATTGTTTTAAAAGCTAGAATTTGCTGTGGAATGCGTAGGGCAAGTATATAGAGTGTAACAAGGTATGACATGGGGAGAAAAGAAAAGAAAAAAATGACAAGTTAGAAGAGAGAAGCTGGATTTGATTCTGAGAAGGAAAGAAAAAGAACACAGAAAGCAATATTTCCAATGAGGGATTTAGTAAAGATTTAATAATTCTGACTCGGTTTATTTTTAAATCTTATAACTGAAAGAAGTGCTAGACTAAAGTTCATCTTTGTTATCAAACTTTTCCTTCACAGACAAAAGGAATAGAGTATTGAATGGATAGTGTGAACAATACTACAAGAGAAATTACTTAAGATTAAATTAAAGCACTTTAAATTAAATTAAATTAAATGTAAGAGTTAAGTGTTTTTGCCATTCAGCATAGCTATATAGCTCTTCAATAAGTGCCATAAAAGCAAAAGGTGCTGTCAGCATTCACAGAGCGTAAGTGTGTACTTTATTTCATGGCAATTTCAATATGTCTGCTGTACAAATTTTCAGCATTCAAATACTTTTAAGAAGCATCTTTTGTACATAGTATCTATTATTGTGGCTTTGTGACTCTATAAAAGGCCTAGCTGTAGTATGTAGAGTGAGAAAACACATTTAATAAACTATTCTGCAATTGATTTTAATAACATAAACTTGTTTTCACTAACAACTGGTCCAAATTTGCATGGTCTTACTATACTCTTAAGGACTAGCATAGACCATTTTTATATAATTGATTGGCACGCAATACTACTTGTGGACAGTTTCTTTTTCTTTTTACTTCCTAATCTGAGCATTTTATATAACTGTAATTGCTACTCATTCTCAAAGCAGTAATTACTACTCATTCTCAAAGCATATGCTACAAATAGTAAGAAATTACTGGCTTGTAAATAGCTACCTATCTCAAGAAGCTGTTAATTTGCGACAAGCAGGAAAAAACCCTGCTTTCATTTGGATTTAATTCACTTAGTCAACAAATGTTTACTAAGCACCTACTATGTGCAGGCAACCACTGTGCTAGGCACTGGCAATACAACAATAAATAAGACATATAAAGTCTCTATCTTCCTAGAGATTATAGTCTAGTAGGAAAGACAGATAATAAAGAAGTTTTGTATTTGTATATCTTGTTTGCATTTCTCCAAAGAGAATGATTGCCTACAAAAAATTATGAACTTCCAAAATTTTCATTTTTAGTTCCCAGCTGAATTTCAGAAAAGTAAAACTTGCAAGAAATATGTTACTAAAACGTTCAGAAATGGATATCTGGCAACCATTATTTTGTACACAAGAAATATTCTTTATATTCGTGAAAACCTCATCATACATAATAACTGGTCAGTGAGGCTACCTAGTGCTGACTACAAAAAATGTAGGGCAAATAAAACATGAGTACCTACCAGTGGACGTAGTGTCCAAAACTTCAACATCTTCATCTTTATCGTTCCCTTCTGATTTTTCGCACTGCATATCCAAAGATAACATCAAACTTGGGTTTGGAGCAAAGATAGCTGATGTAACAACTGCATTATGTGCTAGGGAAAAAAAAATTTACTTCAGGATAAGTGATAAATTTGATATGAAACATCAAGACAAAAAATATAACATGCAAAACATACAATGTTATATGTGTATGTTGCATGTCAAATATCCTTAAAAACTAACAGAATTAACTAAAAACAATTCAAAACCCAAACATATCTTCTAAAAAAAATGCCACATATGTTTTAAGATTCCATGACTTCTCAAATTTTAGACCAGGGTAAGTTCTTCGTTGGCAGAAAAAAATCAATAAGCAAAGCCAAATACAAAGCAAAAACCAGTTACAACTGCCAAACTGCCTCTCTAAAATAATGCCTATACAAATTTACTTCTAGTACATCTCCACTTTAACTTTATTCTTTTACAAGACACGCAAAAGTAGTCATTTACTAACCTTTAATACCTTCCCAGAAGTCATTACGATCTCTCCTGACTGAAGTAAACTTGCTTAGGTCATGGTAAGTACTCCAGATATAAACATACTTATCTTCCGAACCACTAACAAGGTAAGTAAAATCATGACTAAATTTGGGGAAGAAAGAAAGAAAAATCAAATTTGTGAGTGTGATTTTTTTTTTAGGTTTCCTTCTATAAGTACTTTCTACTTTAAAATACCTAAAACAACACCTGAAAGAGCTGTTGAAAATGTAGACTCAGTCTCACTCTAGAGGTTCTGACTGAATAGGTCTGATGTGGGGGCCAGGCCTTTGTATTTTCATCAAAGCTCTAGATAACTTTGATGCTAGTTAAACCATATTGGGAGGAATGATGATTTAAGGGATGAAAGAGAGAAGCAGAGTATTTTATCAGTAGAACAACTGGGGAATTACTGGGTAATTAAAGAAGAAAGGAATAATTGATGACAAAAGGGCTGAAAGAAAGAGGGCTAGAAAGAAGAAAAGGCAGGTAATCCATTTCAGGAGAGCCTCCAGACCACAAATTAAGAGTTCAAATAATGATATATAAAGGTGTTAATACAGGACAACTGTGCTGTAGGGTGTTAAAATGCTTTCTTAGCTTCTGTACCCAAAAGGATCAAGACAATGGTAAGGGGTGGGGGTGGAGGGGGGAAATGGCTCTTCTTAAAAGCTTACATACAGGTACGAAAGCAAAAATTCTGGCTGAGAGTCCTCCTAATCCTGGTTCTGCAACTAACTGTGACTTTAGGCCAATCCCTTTATTTTCTGGGTCTTGGTTTCTTCATGTGCAGAATAGGGGCAGTCCTAACTCTATCTACTATACAGGTCGACAAAGTAAGTATTGCAAGATGATAAAATGAGATACTAGTTGTAAAAGTGCAAAGAAACTAAAAATCCCACATAAATATAAGGCGTAGATCAATGGAAAAAAATGGGAGAAGGGGAGAAATGTTCTGATCTCTTTTAGGAATTGCTCATTGCCAATTTACCTGAAACTTGCTTTGATCTGGCTACTGCTGTTGACATAACCCTTATACTTCATGGACAGTGACAAATCTCTCAGATCATATAGTCTGATTCTGGAGTCATTTGAGGTTACCAGTATCTAAAAATAAATCAAAGGAAAAGTTAAACATATTATCTTTTAATCTATGCTAAGCTATAACCAAATATGGGTGTTACACACATACAAAACTAGAAAAACTAGAAAAATACTTCAAAACTAGAAAAAGCAGTATTCCATAGGAAAGGGAATAGATTCTTTGCCAAGATATTAAAAACTAACTTTTAAGAGTCTTCATATAATGTGGAGAGAGATGGTTTTGAATACTATAATACCTTATTTTCTCCAGGTAAAGGCTCAATGCCAGTAATTTTTCTTCCAACCTTGTTACGTCCTCTAGTAGATCGGACATGTATTTGTGTATGGTATTTCAAATGCTAAAAAGAAATTGTAAGTTTAAAATATCAGAATTAAAATAAATCGCAAAGATTACCTGATCCAACCCTCAGACAGACATGCTATTATTTGCCCCAATTTGAAGATAAGGCAGTTAAAGCCCAGAGGGGATAAACAACTTGTCTAAAACCAAAGAAGTCTTGGGCTGGCCAGTTAGCTAATTGGTTAGAGCACAGCCTGATCACACTGAGGTCATGGGTTCAGACCCCCATACCAGCCAGCTGCCAAAAAAACAAACAAAAAAACCCACAGAAGTCTTTTACTAAGTATTCTATTTCACAAGATAATCATTTACCTCTGTATCATAGAAAATACATCTGCCATCGTATGTCCCAATCACTGCGTATTTGCCATTCTGACAGAAATTTGCAGCTGTGATCAATTTTGTCTGACCATCTACTTCATTCCACAAAGCTACTTTTTTGTCAGGTATGTTCCAAAGGCGGAGCTTTCCATCCAATGACCCACTTAGAAAATACCTGTCATCCTATAAAGGTGGCAAAAGAGAAAGCTTTCATTTTACCACATCAAGAAAAACTCATTAGCAAATCAAAACAGCAAGTCTATTAGAAATAATATTATAAAACGTAGATCTCATTTTAAAAGTATTATTCTTCAAGCAAACACTATTTTATGCACTAAAAACAATAACGATTAGAAACCTCAGTATTCATTTTGGAGAAATAAAGTTCTAATCACTTTTTCATATCCTTAAACTGCTTAAACAGGTATGGATGTTAATAGATAACAAGTTTGAGAATGTATTACAAGGAAGAAGATTCTGTGATCAAATATGTTTGAGAAATTCTGGGTCACAGAAAGTTAAACAGGATTCCCATTTAATCTGCATTCTGAATATCCAAAAAGGGGATAAAGTGGGTAGCATTTTCCAACTTACTTAACCAGAGACTTTTTGGGGGAGGGTAGGGGAGTCAGGTAGGAACATCTAACAGGTCTAGCACCTTCAAGGAACATGATTTGGAAAACACTATCTCACACCAAACCCTCCTCTGAGATACATGTAACACTAAGATAAAAGAGTAACAACAGTTAGTGGCTCACAGAACCAGTCATTTTCTGCGACTCTAAAACCATGTCAACAGAGAATCACTTCACTATTCAAATTTTCAATCTCAAACCAGGGGTTCTCAACCTGGGGCAATTTGACCCCACAGGGGACATCTAGCAATGTTTAGAGACATTTTTCACTGTCATAACTGCGAGTGGAATGGGGATGCTACTGGCATCTAGTGGGTAGAGGGCAGGGATGCTGCTAAACATCATGCAATGCACAGGACAGCCCTCCCTCCCCCTATAATAAAGAATGTCAATAGTGCCAAGGTTGAGAAACTCTGCTCTAAACTAAACTAGTCCTACTACTAAGCTGGTCTAATTTTTGGCAACATAAGGATTAGAGATTAAATAATTGTGACACTGAAACAAGACACAGATTCTCTTCTCTACTCAAGATTATTATTCTTACCTACCTCTGAAGCTTGTCAAGGACAATCTACAAATGATGGATATTTTTATGGCTATGGTATAGTAGGTTGTACTCAATGTCTACCACTAGAAGAGTTGAACAAGTAAAAATACTTTGTCTTCTAATTGGGAATTTTATTTACATACATACATATATGTGTATCTACATATTGCTATTTCTTTTATAATTCTTCTATCTTACTTCCAGGTAACATTATAATAAGAGTCATAATTCCTAAGAAAATGTCAATACGACCCCATTCTTTCCCTAGCCCCTCTCAAAAACTCCCCAAGTCAGTAGTTTTTAGAAATAGAGCTTTATAGTTTCCAAAATAAAACCAAATAAAGTATTAAAAAATTATTGACTGAACAGAAACCTTAATAAATAATAAAATACTCCATAGATAACTATCACAACCAAATATCTCTTTCCACCCTGATACTTTATAGCTACAATAGGGGTGAAGGGAAAGAATTTGTTCACAGTTGCTGATAGGGGTAAACACATCCTTTTGCTGCATCTTTGGGGGACAGAATGGAGGTCTTTTTTATTCAGAAAGAAGACTTTAACAGCTTAATGGTCAAAACTGAAAATGTACTAACACAGATTAAATTTTTTTAACTTACAAAAGTTCTAAGCCAAATCTTCCAAGGGTTTGAAATTATTACTGCCTGTTTAAAAGCCTGCATAGGAAAGGAAATTATACTGAGAAAAATAAGTCAGTCTTCTCTCTTAATTTGGGGAAAAAGGAAGACATGTGAATATGATTGAAATTTTGCATTAAAAAGACAATGGGTATATCAACTCTTGTACCATTTTTAGGCTTTTCTATATATACGATCATGTCATATGCAAACAGGGACAATCTGACTTCGTCTTTTCCAATCAGGATGCCCTTTGTTTCTTTCTTTTGCCTGATAGCTCTGGCTAATGCTTCCAATATTATGTTACCTAGGAGTGGTGAAAGTGGGCATCCTTGTTGTGTTCCTGTTCTTAAGGGAAAAGCTTTCAACTTTTCCCCATTCAGGATGATACTGGTGGTATAAAATACCTAGTTATAAAGTTAACCAAGGAGGTGAAAGATCTTTACAATGAGAACTACAAATCACTGCTGAAAGAAATTAAAAAAGACACAAAAAGATGGAAAGATGTTTCATTCTCTTAGATTGGAAGAATTAACATTGTGAAAATGTCCATACTGCCCAAAGCGATCTACAGATTCAACATAATCCCCATCAAAATGCCCATGACATTCTTCACAGAAACAGAGAAAACAATCCTAACCTTCATATGGAACAACTAAAGACCCCAAATAGCCAAAGCACTCCTGAGCAAAAATTTTTAAAAAGCCAGAGACTACACTACAAAGCTATTGTAACCAAAACAGAATGGGTACTGGCATAGAGACAGACCAATGCAACAGAACAGAGGACTTAGAAATCAACCCACATACTTAACAGCCAACTGATCTTTGACAAAGACACCAAGAACATACACTGGGGAAAAGACTGCCTCTTCAGTAAATGGTGCTGGGAAAACTGGACATCCATAAGTAGAAGAATAAAACTAGACGTGTACCTCTTACCATATACCAAAATCAACTCAAAATGGACTAAAGACTTAAGTATATGACCTGAAATTATAAAACTCCAGTGGGAAAACATAGGGGAAACACTTCAGAAGTAGGACTGGGCAAAGACTTTATGAATATGACCCTGAAAGCACAGGCAACAGAAGGAAAAATAAACAAATGGGATTGTATTAAACTAAGAAGCTTCTGCACAGCAAAAGAAACAATTAATAGAGCAAAAAGACAACCTACAGAGTGGGAGAAAATAGTTGCAAACTATGTAGCTGACAAAGGATTAATATACAGAATATACAAGGAACTTAAACAACTTAACAGTAAAAAAACAAATAACCAGATTAAAAAATGGGCAAAGGAAGTGAATAGGCATTTCTCAAAGGAAGATACATGAATGGCCAACAGACACATGAAAAAATGTTCAACATCACTCAGCATCAGTGAAAAGCAAATCAAAAACACACTGAGATATCATCTCACCCCAGTTAGGCTGGCCATTATCAAAAAGACACAGAATAACAAATGCTGGCAAGGATGTGGAGAAAGGGGAACCCTCCTATACTGTTGGTGGGACTGTGAATTGGTGCAGCCATTATGGAAAATACTATGGAGGTTCCTCAAACAACTACAGATAGAACTGCCATATGATCCAGCAATTCCACTTCCAGGTGTATACCCAAAGGAATGGAAATCATCATGTCAAAGGGATACCTGCACCCCCATGTTTATCGCAGCTCTATTTACAATAGCCAAGAATTGGAACCAACCTAACTATCCATCATCAGACGATGGAGGAAGGAAAATTGTGGTATATTTACACCATGGAATACTACTTTGCCATAAAAAAAGAATGAAATACTGCCATTCACAGCAACGTGGATGAACTTAGAGAAAATTATGTTAAGTGAAATAAGCCAGGCACACACAGGGAAATGCTGCACATACTCACTTATAAGTGGGAGCTAAAAAATTAAATAAAAAAGAAAGATACAACAATCACAATAATATATTGAACTTTTAAAAGGAGAGAACAGAACTGAGGTTACCAGAGGTGGGAAAGGGGGAGAGAGGGGGGAGTAAAGGAGGAACTGGTAAAGGGCCATGAAAATCAATCACACTGTATAATGTTGAATACACTAATTATCCTGATTTGAGCATCACATATTGCATACAGGTAGTGATATTCAGTGCTGTAACCCACAGATATGTACAATCAACTATGTTACAATAAAAAAAAAATACAATGGATGTTAAACATATAGAGATGAGGACATGACTAGAAATGTAATCACACATCAAGGTAGGTGAGGGAAAGTCAGTGTAGGTTCAGTTCAAGTCCTCCACTTAGATTAGTTTAGGTAATGGAGTCAACACCAACATGTGATTTCCCGTGTGCTTATAGTTGCAAAAAAACTAAAAGTAAATTAGCTTTAAGCATTTGGTGGCTCTATCCTATAAGGACACACAATAGGTCTGCAATTTCACGAGAGCAGATTTTTCTTCTCTTTCTCATTCTTCCTCCATTTCCAATATCTCTCATCTTTACTACAATACTTTATTTATTTATACCCTGCATGTCTTATTAAAGATTTGGGATGACTTTTCATTGCTATATTTAGAATATAACATTCCCAGTTTTTCTAATGCAGACTAGCAGAATATTTATTTCCTTTCTAATATTTTAAGCAAAATGAAACACTAAATTAAGTTGCTATTAATTATGAGGCTGTTAATTTTTTTTCCTGTCATCCAACTGCCCTCCAGAGAAATGAGGCTCCCTCACCTTCCTTATAAGGTAACAACAACAAAAAATGTACAGTTACTTACTCTTGGATGGAAAGCTATGGCAGTGACAAAATCGATATGTTGAAAACAGCAAAGGCATTCTCTTCTAGAAATGTGCCATAGCCTGACTGTTTTATCCATTGAAGAAGAAAGAAGAAAGTAGTTCTACGGAGAAAATGACAGTGATTATTTTATCACCATATGAAAGAAACCAAAAAACCAAAACTACTTAATGCAATAAAAGTGAACTTTCGGTTTTATGTACCTCAGTAGTTTGGTTATTGTTACACGCAGCACCAGAAAGAAAAGAGTATGCAATTCACTGGGAAGATGTTATTTCTACCCAGTTAAATACCATATTTCATTAATCACAAAACTGTTTTCACATTACCTGTTCTGAAATTAGGATGAATCTTATGATCTATGTTCAAAGAAATCTGCCAGGCACCAGTAGAGGACTAAGGTATGCCTTAGTTGTTATTGCCTGCACATACTGGAACTTAGCTATGAATATAAGGCATCTATCTATTCATTTGATTGTCACTTCAGTTATTTTCACATTGATAATACTGGTGAATTTTAACTCACATGGATCTCTAATTGTCACTAAAACGTCTTCAAAAAGATTACCCTATAATGCAATATGAAAATAAAAAGTTATTGCGCACCTGTCACACCCTGGGCAAGAAAATTAGAGAACAAAAATTGTCAAATCTCTCAAAACAGATCACAGAATTTTCAAAGCTAGGAGAGGACAGTGTAACTAATTGAGGCACTGTGATGGTTACATCACCCAGGAACCAAACATCTACCTGTCAAAAGCTTCCAGTTGGCAGAAACTCATCAATTTCTGAACACCTATTTAAGGGGAGAACTATGAGTTATACTGAACGAGGAAACTTAAATGAGACCCTAGTGTTCTTTGGTATGCCTAAATATGCTAAACAAATCAAGGTAATGATGACATTTATTGAGCACTTATGATGTGCTACACATTGTTCTTAGCACTATACAGCAACCCTGTGAGGTAGGTATATTATCCCCTTTTACAAATGAGAACAGCGAGGCACAGAAAAGTTAAATAACTTGACAAAGATACACAGCTTGTCAGTGGCAGCTGGGATTCAAACCCAGGTAAGTCTGGCTTGAGGTCCAGGCTCTAACCACTACATACTCCATAAAGTGCTTAAGTAGAACACATGTTATAAAAAGCAACAAGGCACTTGGTCGTTTGCTAAACGTAATTAAGAATCTTTAATCTTTGACGGTAAAAAGACTAAGTGCAAATATTGATTTAGATAAGTAATTGTACTGATATAAATATATAAATATATGCTATTTTGGGCAAGTCTAAAAAGTGTACATTTTATGTAGTATAATGTTTATAAATAGATGGTGTACTTTAAGAATTAAAAAAAATCGAATTTGAAAGATTTGTTACTTTGAAACATCTAATAACAATTATTTTTACTTTCAAGATCCATTTGGATCTCTGTACTAAAAAAAAAAAAAGATCCACTCAGTTCCAAAAAAGCTTTGAAAAGTACATGTAGTTTGCTTTATAATTTCCTGTTGATTAATAACAACTATATACAGACTAAATCTATGGTTCACTGTTCATTAAAACTGACTTTATTCAATCTTGCCATAGTTCATTGTTTTAAGCATATGAAAGAGATATAAAGACATTCCTATAATATTAAGTGAAGGTGCTGAAGATATGTTAAAACTTGTTCTATTATGCCAAGAAGTTTCTGTTCAATAAATACTTATTGTATAAACGAAATTAAATAATTTTCTTGAACTAAGCACTGATCTTGGGAGCCAAATAAATTAGATTAAAATCTAAGTCCTACCTATAACTAGTTTTGTGATCTTAGATAAGTTTTGTAATCTTAGATCATCTACCTCACAGGGTTGTTATTGTAAGAATTAACAAAGTAATTCTTGTTACCTGGCACAAAATAAGTCTTCAATAAATATAAAAACCACTACAAACACCGATTAGGGTAGACAATGAAGAGAAACAACAGTAAAATAAGATCTGGTTCCTACCTTCAAAAAGGCTTAGAATCTTGTTGCAAACAAGATCTAGAAACGTACATAGATAACAGTTAAGTAAAAATGGAGTTTTAGGAAAAGAGCATACAGATAGGTGATAGTAAAACAGATAAATATTTGCTTTAATTGTCAGGGAAGGCCTTAGAAGGAGATGGGATTCAAGAGCACAATAAAGGATGAATACATTTTGGCTCAGTAAAGAAGAGGGTGAAAGGCACTCTATTTTTGGGGATAGAACAGCAAATTTTTTTTCCCTTTCCTCTGGATGGGGGTGGGGGGTTGGGGACATGAGGATAAGCCCTTAGGGACCATTCCTGTATGGAGCAGAGCCACATTGAAATAGCTCATCTAGACTAGTGCTTCTCAAACTTTTTGTGGTGAAGGACACTGTTTCTGTTTTTTTAAATTTCCAATTAAGATATTTGATCAGTGGCAAAACAGCTCTTTTATTTCTGAAATAATTTTGCTCTAAGGAAAAAACAAAACAAAACAAAATTAAGACTTACCATTATAACAAGATTATAATTGTTAAACATAAATTAATAATTTCATGAATGTAGACTAGTCCCAAAGCAGGCTCGATTAGATAGATCAGACTTCACCTTTGTAGTTGAAGCCATATCATTTTGCTGAGGATAGTTACTTTGCAAAATTACTGCTTATAAAAGAACCAAAAGGTAACAAATATACACACAGATCTCTAGATAGAAGCTCTCAAGTAATATATAAAGTAAACATTTACTTATTAGCCTAATCTGATGCTTCTCTTTTTTAACTTAGATTAATTTGTAGATAACTCCCAGAAAGGATATATAAACATCCAACACTTGACAGTGACAATCATACAAATAAAACATTGGTTTTTATACTAAAATCATAGTTACATAGAATTAATATATAATTTAAATAAATATTTCTTACTTTAGACCACGAAAGATCAAGGAGATCAGCAGTATGTCCTTTATATTTGCAAAATGGCCTTTGTCGAAAGGGTGCATTTTTATCATCAGGGTCTTCATCAGTACCACTGCATACCTATTTAGACATAAAGATAAACTTTAAAACTGAGATGTAAAACTAGCAAAACAAAAGCTTCATACTCTTCCCACCCCATCTGTTCTCATCAGTTTGTATGATGCCTGACTGAAATCTTGAGCCACCAAAAGCAAGCTCCCCTTTATACTGATCTACTACTTAGCAATTCTTTTCATGTTCTTGCCCTAACAAACCAGGATCATCCCTGAAGACATCATGCTACCACAATCTTATTCCTTCCTAACAGAGCCCCCAATTTGTCCTTTTCTGATCACCTATTCCTTCAGGAGAGGCGGGGGCCAGCACCAGGTAGTGAATCATGATTTGTCTAAATTAATCCAGATCAAATGATTCCCCTTCCTATTGATGACTGCTTTAGGCATTGGTGTGTGTTACAATTTTCATTAATTAGGCAAAAGGAAGAGTTTATAGGGGGTGGGGCATGAGAGAGTAAGAGGAAGCTTCTAGAAAGATTTCTTCATTCTTAAAAAGGGGCATACTAAAGGGACTTTCCCCTTTCCTGAATCTGAACATTGCTGTCAGCTTGTGACACCTAAGACTGTAGCAGCCATCTTAGGACGACAAGGGGAACAACCCCAACAGACCAAAACAACAGAACAAGAGTACAAAGCAGGAAGATGGTAGGACCCTGGTTCCCTGATGACACTATTCACAGAAGCTGAATTAACCAACCCTGGAACAGCCTTACCTCCAGACTTGCTTCCCCATTGTTTAAGCCATTTTCAGTTGGGTTTCTGTTATTTGAAGTCAAAAGCATCCTGACAGAGGTAGGTAGAAAATAATGCCATATACATGTGTGCTGTGCACTTAGTTACAACATGCTTTTGTATTCATTATCTGAATGAAACCTAACTACTCTTTGAGGTACGTATTAACATTATGAAGATGAAAAAATTAGGGGACAAAGTTGAGGCTCCAAGGGTTAAAATGACATAGTAAAGGTCACACAGCCATCTATGAACAGTAGAACCAAAGCAGGAATACATGTCATCTAACTGTAAATCCACAGTTTGTTCCTCAAATGTTTTAGAGGATGTAGCATGAGGAAAAATATTAAGTGTTAGCTAAGCTTTGCATATGTAGGGAAGGGTAAAAAGATGATGAGGGCAGAGAAAAAAGTATATGGAGATATAGTAGGGATTAGAGTAGAAAGGTACTTTAAGACCACATCTGAAGAGCCTCGAATTTTTGACATTCTAAGGCAATGGAGAGCCAACACAGGTTTTTGAAAAGGAAAAATAACATGATCTGGTGCCTTTGGAAGAGAACTCTGGGCAAAAATGTAAAAAATGATTTGGAGAGAGAGGGAGTGGAGGCAGAAAGAGCAATCAGTAAGTTTAAATAAGAATGATAAGGGCTTGAACAAGGACAATGGTCATAGGGATAGATAAAAACTACCACTATTGTTTGTTTGGAACTTTACAGTTTACAAAAAATCATCTTAACATGAACCATGGAGGTAGGTCAGCAATATGGATGCCTGGACCTTTTGCCAAGCACTCCCAATTCCTGGATGACTAGAACTACTTACCCTAATTTCACTGTCAGACTAGTGTGCACTGCTGGGTGACATAAAACTAAACAGGCTTGCTCCATACATAAAAATCAACGTTTTGTTTAATAATTACTTACTTTTCACTAACTCCTTATTAGCACAGTTCCCCTAGTAGTGATTCCAGACCTCTTCTCTCCTCCTTAAACATCATTTTTTCCCGACCCTGAGGAAGCAGCCCCAAAGCAGCGCCAAACCAGCATCCACTGCAGGATCCAGGTCAGGTGAGTCCCTGCCCCTGAGAAGCATGACCCATCAACCCCCAGGCCCTGAGGCAACAGCACCGAAAAGGCAGCCCCCAAGGGATCCAGGCCAGACACCAGGGTGGAATGAGTGGACTGTAAAAGCCTCTGCCACAATGACTAAACACCAATGGAGAGATACTAGAAATATGAAAAACCAAGAAAGTACACCACCACCAGAGAAATATAATAACTCTCAAGTTCTCGATACTATAGAATAGGAAGTCCTTGAAATGACTGACAAGGAATTTTGAGCAACGACTAAGGAAACTAAAGGAGATACAAGAAGATTCAGTCAGCACAATGAACTGAGAAAAAGAATACAGGACTGAAAGAGGAAATGTACAAAGAAATCAATGCCCTGAAAAAGAATGTAGCAGAGCTTGTGGAGCTGAAGGATTCATCCAATGCGATAAAAAACACAACAGACAGCTTAACCAGTAAGCTAGAACAAGCAGAAGAGAGAATTTCTGACCTTGAAGACGTCCTGTTCAAAACAACACAGACAGAGAGAAAAAGAAAAAAGAACTTAAAAAATTAAAGAAAACCTAAGAGAGATAATAGACAACCTTAAGCACTCAAATATCTGAATCATGGGTATTCCAGAGGGGGAGGAAAAAGGAAATGGCATTGAAAACATATTCAATGAAATAATAGCAGAAAACTTCCAAGGTATAGGTAAAGATACAGATCTTCAGATTCGGGAGGCTCAAAGACCCCCAAACATATCCAACCCAAAAAGGTCCTCTCCAAGACTTATTATAGTCAGATTGGCAAAACTCAAAGACAAAGAGAGAATCTTAAAAGCTGAAAGAAGCATCAAGTCACCTATAAAGGAGCCCCTATCAGACTAACATCAGACTTTTCACCAGAAACCCTAAAAGCCAGAAGAGAATGGGCTGATATATCCAAAATACTAAAAGACAAAAATTTCCAGCCAAGAATACTTTACCCAGCAAGGCTATCCTTCTGAAATGAAGGACAAACAGTATATTTCCCAGACAAACAAAAACAGGTGGAGTTCACTACCACACGATCAGCCTTACAAGAAATTCTCAAGGGGGTAATGGGTCTGGTACAAACATCTCTACCATGAATACTCAAGAAAGAACAAATCTCACAAGTAAAATAAAAATGCTAATAATAAAGAGAAAAAAATATTCTCTGCCATCCCAAGAAATCAACAAACACAGAAGACAAACAGTAAATCAGAAAGGACCAGAAGATAATTTAAACACCCAAACAAAAATCAATAAAAGGCCAGGAGTAAATCAAAACCTTTCAATAATAACTCTTAATGTAAAAGGATTAAATTCCCAAATCAAAAGACACAGACTGACTGATTGGATTAAAAATATAGACCTAACAATATGGTGCCTTCAAGAGATTTGCCTCACCTGTAAAGACACACATAGACCAAGAGTGAAATGTTGGAAAAAGATATACCATGCAAACAGAAATGGAAAAAAAAGAGAAAGAAATATTTCATGATAAAGAGAGACTTTATCATGAACAAATGTTGAATTTTCTCAGACTCTCTATAAATTGGGTATAGAAGGAAAGTATCTCAACACAATTAAAGCCATATATGACAAACTTACTGCCAATATCATCCTGAATGGGGAAAAGTTAATAGCTTTTCCCTTAAGAACAGGAACAAGACAAGGATGCCCACTCTCACCACTCCGATTCAACATAGTATTGGATGTACTAGCCAGAGCAATCAGGGAAGAGAAGGAAATAGAGTGCATACAGATTGGAAAAGATGAAGTCAAACTGTCCCTGTTTGCAAATGATAGGATCCTATATATAAAACAGCCTAAAGACCCTGTAAAAAACCTCTTAGAGTTGATAAATGATTTCAGGAAAGTTGCAGGATAAAAAACAAACATGCAAAAATCAGCAGCATTTCTATACTCCACCAGTGAACATGCAGAAAAAGAAATCAAGAAAGCTAGTCCATTTACAACAGCCACCAAAAAAATAAAATACTTATGAATAAAGTTAACCAAGGATGTGAAAAACCTCAATGAAGAGAACTACAAACGACTGTTGAGTGAAATTAAAGAGGACACAAGAAGATGGAAAGATATCCCAGGCTCTTGGATCAGAAGAATTAACACTGTGAAAATGTCCATATTACCCAAAGTAATCTACAGATTCGATGCAATCCCCATCAAAATTCCAATGACATTCTTCTCAGAAATGGAAAAAACTATCCAGACATTTATATGGAACAACAAAAGACATGCATAGCCAAAGCAATCCTGAGCAAACAAAATAAAGCTGGAGGCATAACACTACCTGACTTTAAACTATACCATAAAGCTATAGTAAACAAAACAGCATGGTACTGGCATAAAAACAGACACAAGGATCAATGGAATAGAGAACCCAGAAATCAGCCCATACACCTACAGCCATCTATCTTTGACAAAGGCACCAAGTCTACACACTGGGGAAGAGACTGCCTCTTCAGCAAATGGTGTTGGGAAAATTGGACATTTATATGTAAGAGAATGAAACTAGACCCATACCTCTCACCAGATACCAAGATCAACTCAAAATGGATTAAAGAATTAAATATATGTCAAAACAATAAAACTCCTTAAAGAAAACATAGGGAAAACACTCCAGGAAGTAGGATTGAGTACAGACTTTATGACTACAACCCCCAAAGCACAGGCAACGAAATGAAAAATAAATAAATGGGATTATATCAAACTAAAAAGCTCCTGCACAGCAAAAGAACAATTAACAGAGCAAAAAGACAACCAACAGAGTGGGAGAAAATATTTGCAAAATATACATTTGACAAAGGATTAATATCCAGAATATACAAGGAACTCAAACAACTTAACAGCAAAAAAACCCCAAGTAACCCAATTAAAAAATGGGCAAAAGAGCTGAATAGACATTTCTCAAAGGAAGATATATGAATGGCCAACAAACACATGAAAAAACGGTCAACATCATTCAACACTTGGAAATACAAATCAAAACCACTTTGAGATACCATCTTGCTCCAGTCAAGGTGACTAAAATCCAAAAGACAATGCTGGCAAGGATGCAGAGAAACGGAACCCTCCTGCACTGTTGGTGGGACAGCAAAATGCCACAGCCTTTATGAAAAATGGTATGGAGGTTCCTCTAACAATTACAAACAGATCTATCGTATGACCCAGCTATTCCACTGCTGGGTATATACCCAATAGAATGGAAATCATCGTGCTGCAGAGACACCTGTATTCCCATGTTTATTGCAGTGCTATTTACAATAGCCAAGACTTAGAACCAGCCTAAATGCCCATCACTGGATGAGTGGATAAGGAAAATGTGGTATATATACACAATGAATACTACTCTGCTAGAAAAAAAACTGAAATACTACCATTCGCAGCAACATGGATGGACTTAGAGAAAATTATATTAAGTGAAATAAGCCAGGCACAGAAAGAGAAATACCACATGCTCTCACTTATTTTTGGGAGCTAATAAAAATAAATAAATATACAAACAAATAAATGGGGGTGGGGGGTGAAGACACAACAATCACAACAATTCCTTGAACTTGTTAAGACAAGTGTACAGATATGATGTTAATGGGGGGAGGGGAGAGGGGGAAAGGAGGAATTGGTAAAGGGACATGAAAATCAACTACACTGTATACTGATAAATTTTTTAAAAATTGTTTTTTCCTTCCTGTACTCAACCTTTTTTCAAAATGTAATACATGATAGCATAGACAATTCAGAAAATACAGAAAGCAGAAAAACTAAAATTAAAATCACCCATAACCCACTAATATTTTGACTGTCTTTGATCTTTCACTTTTAAAAAAACATAATTGAAATCATAGTGTGCACACAATTCGCTATTTCCTTTTTCTTATACAATGAGCATTTTTTTGTATTTCATTGCTTTGAAAACATTTACTGGCTGCATAATATGGATGCACCATAATTTAATCATTCTCCCTGTGTTGGTCACTTAGACACTTCCAGTTTTCCCCCCCCCCCCCCAAATATAAATAGCAATTCAATGAATGTCCTGGAACATGAATTTTTCTCGTATTTGTCTATTTTCTTATCCTTATATAAGGGATATTACCGGGTCAAAGTTTAAACTTGAGATTTTTATAGTCTCTTCTGCTTGTTTTAATGAAAGTAGATAAGTTTATTAAAGAAAATTTTAGAAATATAGAGAAGTATCAAGAATCAAATAAAAATAACCTAAAATCCTATCACCTAGAGATAAATACTATTAATAATTTAGCATATTTCCTTTAAGTCTTTTATCTATAAATATTTACAGATACTATTTAGTCAAAATTGGAATAATATTGCTTCCAATTTTCCACTCTGCTTTTTTTGCTTTATATTTTACTGTGAACATCTTTAACGCTATTAGTCTTCGAAAAAATTTAAGGACTACATATTATTCTGCTATATGGATTATACTGTAGTTTTTATTTTCTAACTGCTAAAAATTTAGGTTGTTCAAATTTTAGCTATTATGAGAACACAAAGATGAAAATCTTTTTCCTTATATCTTTGGGCATATCTATTTCCTTATAATAAATTATAAAAGTAGAATTACCAAGTAAAACATTATATATTTTCTCTCTCTCTCTCTCTGTGTAGATATCCAACAAATGGAGAGAGAGAGAGATACAGCTATATTATCTGTGTATAAAAATATATATATAGTTAAACCTTGAACAACGTGGCCATTAGGGACAGCAACCCCTGCACAGTAGAAAACCTGTGTATAACCTAATTCCCCCAAAACTTAACTACTTAACTACTACTTAAGTACATCTTGTGCTTTCACCCAGGTTGTGAGTACGCTCCACTGCCTGCCTCACATGGAACGTGGCGGCACCACTTCATTACTTAGGTAACAGTTAAGTACTTAACTACATAACTACTAATAGCCTACAATTAGGGAGGCTACTTAACTGTTTGGTTAGGTATGTCATACATTTGCAACATACCTAACCAAAAATTTTCCAATATATTTATGGAGAAAAATCTACATAAAAGTGGGCCCACCCAGTTCAAATCCATGTTGTTCAAGAGTGAACTGTATAACTTTTTATTATGAATATTTCAAATATATACAAAAGTAGACTAGTACAATAAATAATATAATAAACTCTATGCATCCATCACTTACTTTAATAATTATCAACATTTTACCCATTTCGTTTTAGCAATCCTCTCATCTTTATTTTTGCTGGAGTATTTGAAGCAAGATCTAGACATTAATGATTTCAACAGTAAATACTTCTATATGTACTTCACTATTATCACACCTAAAAAATATCATTTGTATTATCTAGTATCTCATCCACATTCAAATATCCTGATTATCTAAAGACGTCATTTTAAAGATGGATTTCTATGAATTGTTAAGGCTTTTGATACTCGTTAACACATACTATATACCAGATACGATGTTGGTTATTTGGGATACCAAAATGAATAAGACATTTCTTATCCTCTTACAGTCTGTTCTCAGTATAGAAGTCAGAAGGATCCTTTGAAAATAAATCACATTATGTCATTCTCTGCTTGAAAACCCCCCATTGGCTCCCATCTTTCTCAGAGCAAAAGCCAAAGTCCTTGCAATGGCATACAGGTTCTGATCCCCCCATCCATACCTCTGTGACTTCATTTTCCACCCCGCTTCACCTAGCTCACTGGCTCCAGCTACCCAGGCCTTGCTGATGTTTCATGAACAAACCAGAACTCCTCTCTTACAGCAGTTTCCCTTGCAGCTCCCTCTACCAGGAAGGGTCTTCTTTTCCAGATACCCACACGATCACTTCCTCACCTTCAGATTTTGCCCAAATGATAACCTCTCAGTGAAGCTTTGCTTGCCCAACTTATTTACCCCTTGTCACCCCACTTTACCTGCTTTATTTTTCTCCATGAAACTTCTTACATTCTGATATCCACATACAAAAGAATGAAACTGAACTCATCTTACACTGTTCACAAAAATAAACTCAAAATGGATTAAAGACTTAAATGTAAGGCCTGAAACCATAAAACTCCTAGAAGAAGACGGGGAAATCTTCTTGACACTGGCCTTGGCAATGATTTCTTGGATATGACACCAAAAGCACGGGCAACAAAAGCAAAAGTAGACAAGTGGGACTAAATCAAACTAAAAAGCTTCTGTACAACAAAGGAAACAACCAACAAAATAAAAAGGCAGCTTACAGAATGACAGAAAACATTTGCAAACCATATATTTGATAAAGATTAATATCCAAAATATATAAGGAACTACTATAACTGAACAGCGGAAAAAAAAAAAAAATCAACCAAATGATCCAAGTAAAGAATAGGCAAAGGAACTGAATAGATATTTCCCCAAAGATGACATAGAAATGGTCAATAGGTATATGAAAAGGTGCTCAGCATCACCAATCACCAGAGAGACTTGCTTTGCGTCAATGCAAATCAAAACCACAATGATATATCACTTCACACCTGTTAGGATGGCTATTATCCAAAAATGGCTTATTATCTGTTAATTGTTTCTTTTGCTGTGCAGAAGCTCTTTAGTTTGATATAATCCCATTTGTTTATTTTTCCTTTGGTTGCCCGTGCTTTTGGGGTCGTATTCATGAAGTCTGTGTCCAGTCCTATTTCCTGAAGTGTCTCTCCTATGTTTTCTTTAAGAAGTTTTATTGTTTCAGGGTGTATGTTTAATTCTTTAATCCATTTTGAGTTGACTTTAGTGTATGGTGAAAGGTATGGGTCTAGTTTCATTCTCCTGCATATTGATATCCAGTTCTCCCAGCACCATTTGCTAAAGAGGCAGTCTCTTCCCCAGTGTATAGGCTTGGTGCCTTTGTCAAAAACCAGATGGCTGTAGGTGTGTGGGTTGATTTCTGGATTCTCTATTCTATTCCATGGGAGAAAATATTTGCAAAATATATATCTGACAAAGGATTAATATCCAGAATATACAAGGAACTCAAACAACTTTACAAGAAAAAAACAAGCAACCCAATTAAAAAATGGGCAAAAGAGCTAAGTAGGCATTTCTCTAAGGAAGATATACAAATGGCCAACAGACATATGAAAAAATGCTCAACATCACTCAGCATCCGGGAAATGCAAATCAAAACTACACTGAGATACCATCTCACCCCAGTTAGGATGGCTAAAATCCAAAAGACTCTGAACGATAAATGCTGGCGAGGTTGCGGAGAAAAAGGAACTCTCATACATTGTTGGTGGGACTGCAAAATGGTGCAGCCTCTATGGAAAATGGTATGGAGGTTCCTCAAACAATTGCAGATAGATCTGCCATATGACCCAGCTATCCCACTGCTGGGAATATACCCAGAGGAATGGAAATCATCAAGTCGAAGGTATACCCGTTCCCCAATGTTCATTGCAGCACTCTTTACAATAGCCAAGAGTTGGAACCAGCCCAAATGTCCATCATCGGATGAGTGGATACGGAAAATGTGGTACATCTACACAATGGAATACTACTCAGCTATAAAAACGAATGAAATACTGCCATTTGCAACAACATGGATGGACCTTGAGAGAATTATATTAAGTGAAACAAGTCAGGCACAGAAAGAGAAATACCACATGTTCTCACTTATTGGTGGGAGCTAAAAATAAATAAATCAATTCACACACACACACACACACACACACACACACACACACACACACACACACACACACACACACACACACAAAAAGACCAGGGGGGCGGGGGGAAGAAGACACAACAACTATAATTCCTTGAAGTTGAGACGACAAGCAAACAGAAAGGACATTGTTGGGTGGGAGGGGAGAGAGGGAGGAGGGAGGGAGGTTTCGGTAATGGGCCACAATAATCAACCACGTTGTATATCGACAAAATAAAATTAAGAAAAAAAAAAAAAGGCTTATTATACAAAAGATAAGTATTAGCGAAGATGTAGAAAAAAGTGAACCCTTGTATACTGTTGGTGAGAATGTAAATTGGTGTAGTCACTATGAAAAGCAATATGTAGGTTCCTCAAAAAATAGAACTACCATATGATCCAGAAATTCCACTTCTGGGTATATATCAAAAGGAAATGAAATCAGTATGTCAAAGATATATCTGCAGTCCCACGTTCATTGCAGCATTATTCACAATAGCCAAGGCATGGAAGCAAGCTAAATGTCCATCACTCAATGAATGAATAAAGAAAATGTGGCATATATATATATATATATATATATATATATATATATATATATCTCTGGTGGTTGATGGTGCTGAGCACCTTTTCATATACCTATTGACCATTTCTATGTCATCTTTGGAGAAACGTCTACTCAGTTCCTTTGCCTATTCTTTACTTGGATCATTTGGTTGGTTGATTTTTTTTTTGCTATTCAGTTATAGTAGTTCCTTATATATTTTGGATATCAATCCTTATCAAATATATGGTTTGCAAATGTTTTCTCTCATTCTGTAAGCTGCCTTTTCATTCTGTTGGTTGTTTCCTTTGTTGTGCAGAAGCTTTTTAGTTTGATTTAGTCCCACTTGTCTACTTTTGCTTTTGTTGCCCGTGCTTTTGGTGTCATATCCAAGAAATCATTCCCAAGGCCAATGTCTATACATACATACATACATATACACACACACACACACACACAGAGTAAAATATTATTCACTCTTATAAAAGGAAATCCTGTCATTTGTGATAACATGAATGAACCTGGAAAACATCATGCTAAGTGAAATAAGCCAGACACGGAAGGACAAATACTACATGATACCACTTATATGATGAATCTAAAATAGTCAAACTCAGAATTGGAAAGTAGAATGGTGGTTGCTAGGGGCTGGGAAAGGGGGGAACAGGGCAGTATTAGTCAAAGGGCACAAAGTTTCAGTTATACAAAATGAGTAAGTCCCAGAGATCTACTGTAAAGCACAGTGCCTATAGTTAATGATACTGTATCGTATACTTAAAAATTTGCTAAAAGGGATGATCTTATTTTAAGTGTTCTTATCGCAATAATAATATTTAGAGTGGGAGGAAACTTGGAGGTGATGGATAAGTTTATGGCACAGATTGTGGTGTTGGTTTCACGGTTGTATATTTATCTCCAAACTCATTAAGATGTATACATTAAATACAAGGGTACTTCAAAAGGTTCGTGGAAAAACAGAATTAAAAGATAATATGAATCTTTCCACGAACTTTTTGAAGACCCCTCATATGTACAGCTTCTTGTATGTCAATCACATCTTAATAAAGTGGTTTTAAAAAATTAACTTCTAGGAGAAGTAGTGGACTCACAGGTACAAATCTATGCTATCTGTTCTAAGTGAATCATTGTGCAGTATATGCATATATTGAAACAACACACTGTACCCCATAAAAATAAATAAAATTGAAAAAAAATTAACTTCTAGGAGGAGTGATAGACTAACAAGTACAATACTATACTGTCTACCCTAAGTGAATCATTGTGCAGTATGCGTGTGTTTTGAAACAATGCACTGTCTTCCATTAAAATGTAATATACATAACAACAGATACTTTTCTCTTTGGTTCACTTCTCTAGTCCCTAGAACAGTGATTAAATACACAGTAGGCACACAGTAAGTATTTATGGACTGAATGAAGGCAAAGTCCCAGACCTCAAGATGTCAACTAGTAGAGCATAATGATTAACAGCATAAGCTCTACAGAAAGATCAGAGATGGGTCTAATTCTGATGCTGTATCTACAGTGTGAAATTGGTGAGTTAATATCTCTAATCCTTCATCTGTAAAATGGAGTTATTAACAGTACTGAGGCATTTTTTTTTAAATGCTGATACCTACATTTCACAAAAATTATCTCCCATTCCCTTAGACTTAACTCCCTTCACCCAAGTTCTATATTCTAATGATCTACTCTCAAAAATTTTAAGCAGCAGTTAAATGCTATAACACCCATATTGATGTTTCACTAATCAAGGACACTAAACACAGATTTACCCAGGAAAAGTATTAATTTCTAGGCAAATAGCATATTTATGACTTCTAGTATCAAGAAGAAATCTTATACTTATTAGGATACAAAATATTCATACTTGCAATCTGACCCAATTATGGATTTTTAGAAACCATGAGTTCTAACAGTCTCTGCTAAAGCCAATTATTTTAAAATCCCCATTTTATAAGTCTCTAGCATAATGGAGCAAACTAAGCATGCACCTCTTCTTGTTTTACAAGCTACTTTTGGAATCAACAGAAACAGAGAGCATAGTAGCCAGAATTCTAGGCTTGGTATCACCAATGAGTAGGTAAGTGATCTTGGGCATACCATTCTGCATGCTCAACTGTACAATAGGCACTTATATATATTCTATTTTACACAGATGCTGAGAAGAGTGAAAAAGTACTTCAATAAGATATCATTATCATGAGGAAAAAAACAATATACACATCAGGAAAATAAACTCCATTGTGCTTACTGTGCCTCATTGTGGCTAGCACTAGTTTAAAAGATAATTCCAGATACCAAACTCCAATGGCATGTGAAAGAGGTCTCTTTTAACTAGACCCAAACAGAATGACAGAAGTTAATGAAACCCCAGATGATCTTTTCCTGAAAACCACAGATATATAATGTTGCTCAAGCACTCCAGAAAAAAGCCCAGTACTCCAGAAGAGCACTAATTATTATATCAAAGAACTATTATACCCCACATTAAACAGCTATGTTTTCAATAAAATTGGGAGTTACTTAGGTATTTGGGGGTTTCTGGGGGTTAGATGGAACTAGTTAAGAATCTGTAAGTAGGACTGTTGAAATAAGCCTAATACAACATGGTGCAGAAGACAGTCCCTGTTTTTAGTAGTAATCAATGCCTGGAAACTTTATGGTAAATTAAATTAATAAAAACAAACCCCTTTCCCTTAAGCAAAGCAGTTAAAATTTTTGCTGCTACATTAGTCAGCAAAGGCTTTATGGAGGAAGTGGTCCATGAAAAATGGGCAAGCTTTGAATAAAAAGAAGGGAGACTGAAGGCATCCAGATAAGGGGAACAATAGGAATAAAGGCAGAGAGGCAGGAATTCAACATTGAGTATAGGCCCACTACAGGCAGGAATGGGGTTAGATTCCAAGGATACTAAAATCTGTGTACATTTCTTTGCCTTAAATCAGCCCAGAGGCTAGAGGAGAAGATAAACTAACAAGGAAGATGAAGTAAGTAATTTCAATATAAAGTACATACAATGTGCTATCAGAACACAAATGAGGAATAACTTTTCCTGCTGGATTCAAGAAAAATAATAAGAGAAGATATTTGCACTGAATCTTGAAGGATGAGTAGGGCTTTGCCCTGTGAAGAAAGGGGACAGGAGAGCATTCCTGGCAAAGCAAACAGCACGGACAAAGCCATGAAAGTGAAAGAGGGTTTAGTGTACAGGCCTATATCCAGCATGGCAGGTAGGATGCACAAGCACTAGGGAATAAGAACTGAGTTAAAAGGTAAGATGATGAGACAATATTTGGAAGGACCACATTCTGGAAGTGGTAAGGAGCATGGCCAGTAGGATGCACAGGCGCTAGGGAATAAGAACTGAATTAAAAGGTAAGATGAGGCAATATTTGGAAGGACCACATTCTGGAAGTGATAAGGAGCCATCAAAAGATTTTAAACCACAAAATAGCACAGTCAGATCTGGGTTTTGAAAACACTGGCTGGTGGCAGTGTAGAAAATGAATTGGGTAGAGACCAGAGGCAGAAAAAGCAATTAGGAGACTATGGCAAACATTTAAATAAGTATTGAGAGCCTGGACAATGCAAGTGACAATGGGAGATGAGGGGACAGATTCCATAGGTGTAGTGGATTGAATTATGTACCCCCAAAACTCCCTGAAGCTTGAATTGTCTCACTCAAGTTTTATGTTTTAGAAACTTGGCCCCCACTGTGACTGTTAAGAGAGTGGGAAATCCTATTATGGTAACTGAAAGGTGAAGCCTTGAAGAGGTGATTAGATTGTCGGACTATGCCGTAGTAAATGGATTAAAACTGGTGGTCAGGGGCGTGGTTCTGAGGGCTTTAAAAGAAGAGGAGAGTCTGTTTTTCACTCTCTCTGCTCTCTCTGCTTCCACCATCTTGCAATGTGAGACCCCTGGGTCACTGTTTCCACCACCAGATGGACTTTGGACTTCCCAGCCTCAGAAACCGTAAGCAATAAATTTTATTTTCTTTATAAATCACCCAGTTTCAAGTATTTTGTTATAAGTAACAGAAACAGACTAATACAGTGGGTATTTGTTGGTGGGGGTAGAGTAGCTAGGAATTCGTAACTAATTTGATATGTGGGTAAGAAAGAAAAAGTAATCGAGTTTTTTTGACTGAGTTAAAAAGGTAATTTGTGGATGTTGATGCCATTAAATAAGGTTCAGAAAAGAGAAGCAGGTTTGTAGGTAGATGATAAAAATTTCCATGAATGACCATTACCATCTAGCTAGATACTCAAGCCTGTGATTCATCCTAGGCTACTCACTTGCCACCCCAGTTAGTCAGTCACCATGTCCTAGAAATTTGATGACTTTTACATCTCTTGAATTCAGCTTATCTTTATGGTTTCTAGCCCCACTGCTATCATAATCTATCATATTTGAAGTACATTTCTCTCCTGGGTTAAGAGCCTCTTAAGTGGTCTCCCTGTCTCTAGCCTAGAGCTCTCATCCAATGTATCCTTCACAGTACTACCAGAATGCTCTTTCTAAAATAAAAATCTGAACATGTTCATTAAGCTCCTAACTGAAATCCTTCAAAGCCCCTCCCCGCTCCTAGTAACTTGCAGGATAAAGTTCAAATGTCTTGGTTTTAGACAAAAGGCCATTTAAAATCCCACACTTGCTGATGCCTCCTATCACACTCACACATGCATCCTTTGCTCCAGTCACATGGAATTTCTTGTAGTACCTTTAACATGCCATGCTGTTTCAGCCTCCAGACCTTTGCACTTGCTATTCCCTCTCTGATATGCCCCATCCTGCCTTCCGTCATATAGTTTCTAGCTCAAATACCAAGCCTCCAGGAAGCTTTTCTTAACACCTGCCTTATAAGGCTGACTCCTATTCTTGTGTAATACCTTCTGTAGAATATCACTATCCAATAATGTAATTGTGGATTTTTTTTCACTAGTCAGCAAGCTCCCTAAGGACAGAAAATATGTCTCATTTGATTTTACAGAATCTAGCAGTGTCTGCCACACACAGCAGGCACTCAAAAAACATTTCTTTAGGGAGTTCAGTTTTGGACCTATTAATCAATGTGCTTGAAGAACGTGCAGGTGGAGATATTTTTATGTGAAAAGGGCAGCATACACAAAAAGATTGCATTCTTGTTTTAAAAATGCAAAGATACTTAAAGGAAACAAAGAATTATGGATCTGAAGCCAGTTCAGGACTAGAGAGTGTGAGTACACATGTCTATTGAGAATGGCCAAGGACAGACCCTGAAAAACAGCAAATTTACGGGAATGAAAGAAGAGACAGCAGGGATATAAGAAGAAAACAAGTAAAAACAAAGCCATGAAAGCCAAGAGGAGGGGAAAAGTCAATGTCAAATTCTACAGAGCCAATGAAATACCAGGAAAATACTGTATAGCAGGTGGGTATTTTAGGTCCCTTTGTTTATATCACCCTTGCCTAGCTCAATACACAAGAAGCACAGGGGACAACTCAGCATAATATTTTATATTCTACTTTTTAGGTTTAAAATTGGTTATATTTAACCTTCCAGCTCTAAAACCAAATAAGAATCATTAAGATATTTTAAACTATCTGAAACTGTGAAAAAGCACTTATTAAACCAAGAAGATTGGAAAATTAAAATATCTAAATATCTTTTTTCTTTCCTTAATTACCTCTAATTCAGGTATCCATTATTGTTATTTTTAATACATCTAATATGGATTTGAGGGGATGGGATTTTTGTATTAAATTTTGGGGCTTTTTTGGCAGCTGGCCAGTAAGGGGATTCAAATCCTTGACCTTGTTGTTATAACACCTTGCTCTAAGCAAGTGAGCAAACTGGCCAGCCCCTTATTTAAGTTTACATTAGTAGTTTGGTTCCTTGAGTAATATTAGCCACTGTCTGGCAACCTTTAAACATCAAAATTTTTAATTTTGCAACTCTAACAGAAGAGAGTCTTGTTTCTAATGACACATCTTAATTTTAATTGTCTTCATGCAAATGTAATTTCTGATAAAAAGATACTTTATGGTAAACACATTAAATCATAGCATTTCACAATAGTAACCATAAAACAATGAACATACCCCTGTATCTGTATCAGATTTTGATGAATTTAGACTTTCCTGAGAAGGTGATGGGGACACACGTCCTAAAAACATAATAATTATAAAAAGGCATGTATGTACACACACCCCTCCACCAAAAAACAACATTCAGAAATAATGATGCAATAATACCTAATTAATAATCACAGAATGTAATAATCTAGAAAAATACATTTTCTAAATGACTGAAGCATAACCCTATAAGTACCAAAATATTTGTTTTTATCATTCTCATATAAAATCTTTATAAACTGGCTTAACTATTTCCCTAATTTAGTAAACAAAATACTGTTAAATCTACAGTATTCATGGTGAATACATTCTTATTCATCATAACAAGTAGCAACAGGAACAATAAAGGGGCAGAAAAGGTCTGGGCTGGTGTTGTCACAAGGGCCACCGAAAACAGTCTTTCTGCTCCAGGCAGGGCAATAAAAGAAATGACAAATAGGTAGGACTAGAAAATCTCAGTGTATAGTTAAGATAGCTTAACTTCTTGTCAACTCTCGTCATCATCTTCAATTATGTATTGCAACATAATGCAAGCAATACCCACAAGGGTTTACCGAAGTATATAGGGTCTAAGCTTGTCAGTTTAGTGAATCTTCCTAGACTTCTATGTTCCTCAAATTGGTGCCCTCAACTATACGCTACACTCTCACCCAAAGTCACCTCTATTCTCCTTTCTCCTATCTCTTGACTTCTTGTTTTCAGCTTTAGTTGATTTGGGGGGAGAGGTGGTTGGTGGAGAAAATGGATTACACACTTAAATAATTTCAAAAAAAGAATTCCGTAAACTTAAAGGCCCTATTAACATGAATTCTACATAACTTCCTGATAACTTATCATGATACATAAATATCTTTACAAAGTCGTAATTAGTGTGCACACATATAATGTTCTGAGGTTTCTCTTCCATTTAACATTTTTTCATATACCTCTTGATATACTGACAATTTATATTTACTTTCCATGGCTGTTTCCTTAATTATCCTTTACTTAATGGATGTATGTATTATTCTCATTCTTTTTCTGGTTTAATTAGATACTTCATTTTAACCTAGGATAGAACTGAAGGTTGTCAGGGGAAACCAAATAACTGCTCTCAGTAGGTGACTAAATTATGCACTACACCTGAAAAGGGATAAATAAATATAAAGTTTTGTAGTAGGTCTTTTCATTGGGTTTAGAGGCTTTTTGCTGTTGACTTCTGCCTTACTTTTAGGTTTTTGGCTATTATGGTAAGTACTGGTTGCTGCAACTGATTGCCAGATAAGGAGGGCATTGTTATACGTAAAATGTAAAAATTCCAGATTTCTCTAAATTTTTAAATAAATGAAAAGTACCTTCGGTATTGTATTTCATTCGCATATTGTTGAAATAGTCAAAAGCATTTTTTAAAGCCCATATTCTCACTACATTGTCTTGTCCAGCCGAGGCAAGTAATCGGCCACAGTGAGAAAATTTCATGGTCCAAACAGCTCCCTATGAAAACAAAAGGTCCAAAGTTATTACTTTAAAAGTTTAGAGACATTAAGTTAAAAATTGTGCCAACTTATACATACTAAGATAATGCTCATGTTACTAACACCACTTAAGGCCAAAAGTACAATAGTTCTACAATACCACAAAGAGAGACTTTCAGAAGGGAAGATAAGATAGTTGCAGTTTGCTATAATCTAAACTAACAACTAAGACCCCAAACTTGTCTACATATCAATGAAAATGGGAATTCTGAAGTAGCCAGAAATCTTAACAGGAAAAGCAGAAATCAAATCCTAGTTTGAGATATCAGTCCCCTACATAAAGGGGGCTGGCAGAGCCCTCAGCACAGCACTAAACAACTCCTGACCAGAGCTGAGGACAAAAAAGTCCACCTTAACAGTGACCCTCATAGCACTGGAAAAAATATTGGAATGGTGGTGTCTCATCCTGTTTTTTCCCCAGAAACAAGGTTTCAAAACACATGGCTGAATCTTTAGATACGGGAAAGAGTGGGGAAGTGTATACACGTGTGTGTTGTGGGGGGGTAGTTTGAAGAACACGAACCTTTAAAGTGGAAAGGACAAATCCTATTACAACAAATACTATTATTATACACATCCAGACATATCAAAAAGATTACCCAAGTTAGAAGCAACAGCTCATTTACTGGAATGACACTCATTTCTACCATAGTCAAGTACAGTAAAAAATTTGTCATTTGGAACCCACTCTAATGGGATTTTACTTAAAACAGGAAATAACAAAAGAGAATCAATACACTTCGAGAAAATTCATCAGATTCCTTAAGGAAGGTACTATATTCAACTCAGTTTATGTGTAGATTATAAGCACCAAAATTTAAATTCCAATCTGGCTGCAACTTTTATTCTGCATTTTCTTTAACTGATTTTTTTTTTTTTTTTTTCTTTTGCAGCTGGCCAGTGTAAGGATTGAACCCTGGACCTTGACGTTATGAGCACCATGCTCTCGCCAACTGAGGTAACTGGCCAGCCTGGCTGCAACTTTTAAAATTAAAATCTAAACAGATTCCCTAATCAAAGGCACAGTATCATTTATCCAGTTCTGAGTTTTATCACTGCCTTCCCTCTGTTCCTAGCATTTTTAGGAGTAACTGCAATACAATTTGTGCACTTTTGACATCTACATTGGTACATTTGAGTTTGGGCAGAGAACTTGACCCTCCACCTCTCTCCTTGTTTTAGCTGAGTATCTCACTTTACAAAATATATTGAGCTTCTGAAATATTTCCATAAATTACTTAAAATATAATAGAAACACTTTAAATATTTTTCAAAATGACAGACCTAATTTAAAGGCATTAAAGTTTGGTACCTTTACATAGCTTTCTTGATGATACAGGCCGAAAGTTTACTTATTCAGTAACTCATTTCTTGGCAAGCCCATTTACAATAGCTACCAAAAAAATAAAATACCTAAGAATAAATTTAAATAAGGATGTGAAAGATCTTTACAATGAAAACTACAAAACACTGATGAAAGAAATTCAAAAGGACACAAAAAATGTTCATGAAAGACAATGTTCAGGGATTGGAAGAATTAACACTGTGAAAATGTCCATACTACTGAAAGCAAATTACAGACTCACTGCAATTCCCATCAAAATATCAATGGCATTCTTCACAGAAATAGAAAAAACAATCCTGGCATTCTTCACTGAAATAGCAAAAAACAATCCTAACATTCATATGGAGCAACAAAAGACCCCAAATAGACAAAGCAATCCTGAGCCAAAAAAATAAAACTGGAGGCATTATACTACCTGACTTCAAATGATACTAAAGAGCAACAGTAACCAAAACAGCATGGTACTGGCATAAAAACAGACACATGGACCAATGGAACAGAACAGAAAGCCCAGAAATCAACCCTGGTACTTACAGCCAACTAATCTTCAACAAAGACACCAAGAACATACATTGGGGAAAGGAAAGCATCTTCTATAAATGGTGTTGGGAAAGCTGGATATCCATGTGTAGAAGAATGAAACTAGACACCTATCTCTCACAATGGATTAAAGACTAAAAAGCTTTTGCACAGCAAAAGAAACAATTAACAGAGCGAAAAGACAACCTACAGAATGGGAGAAAATATTTGCAAACTACATATCTGAAAAGGGATTAATATTCAGGATACACAAGGAAATCAACCTAATAGTAAAAACAATCTGATTAAAAAATGGGCAAAGGAACTGAACAGACATTTCTCAAAAGAAGACACAAATAGGTATATGAAAAATGCTCAATATCACTACCATCAGAGAAATGCAAATCAAAACTATATTGAGATATCATCTCACCCCAGTTAGACTATTATCAAAAAGACAAAAAATAAATGCTGGCAAAGATGCAGAGAAAGGGGAACCCTTATACACTGTTGGTGGGACTATAAATTAGTGTAGCCATTATGGAAAACAGTATGGAGGTTTCTCAAACAACTACAGATAGAACTACTATAGGATCCAGCAATCCCACTACTGGGTGTATACCCAAAGGAATGGAAATCATCATGTCAAAGGGATGCCTGCACTCCCATGTTTATGGAAGTTCTATTTACAATAGCCAAGAGTTGGAACCAACTTAAATATTCATTGACAGATGATTGGGTAAAGAAAATGTGATATATATGCACAATTGAATACTATTCAGCTATTAAAAAAAGAATGAAATTCTGCCATTCATAGCAGCATGGATAAGCTTGGAGAAAATTATGTTAAGTGAAATAAAACAGGCAAAGAGAAATACTGCATGTACTCACTCATAACTGGGAGCTAAAAAATAAATAAATTTAAAAAGAAAGATATAACAATCACAATAATACACTGAACTTTTAAAAGGAAAGAACAGAACTGAGGTTACCAGAGGCATGAAAGGGGGAGGAGTAGGGGGGTAAGGGAGGAATTAGTAAAGGGATACGAAAATTGATTACACTGTATAATGTCAAATATAATAATTATCCTGATTTGAGCATCACATATTGCACACAGGTACTGGTAGTCAATGCTGTACCCCACATATATGCCCAATCGACTGTGTTACAATAAAAAAGTTTTAAAAAGTTAATACTGATAAATGTACTTATATTTAATAAAGTCAGTAATTTTCAATTAAAAAAAAAAAAGCCAGGCACATAGAGAAATACCACATGTTCTCACTCATAAGTGGGAGCAAAAGAGAGAGAGAGAAAGAGAGAGAGAAGAAAAGAAAAGGGAGAGTACAGAACTATGGTTATTAGAGGTGGGAAAGGGAGAGAGAGAGCAGATAGTGAGCGGTTGGTTAGTGGACATAATAAAGTTAAACAGGAAAAGTAAGTTCTATAGGTGTACATCTATAATTAACAATAATTTACTGCATGTTACCAAATGGCTAGAATAGAAATCGAATGTCCTCATCACAAAGAAATGACTAAGTTTTGTAATAATGAATACACTAATTACCCTGATTTGATCATCACACATTGTGTACATGCATTGATATTTAACTCTGTACTCCACAAATTTGTATAATCAATGCATTTCAATAAAAAAACCCTATTGCAATGTGATCAGAAAATATTACTTGTATGATTTCTGCAGCTTTGCAGACTAATAAATGATTCATTTTTGAAAAAAGAACTCACTTCTTGAACAATAATTCAGATAAAGACTGTATTACATATTCATTAAATCAAATTAATATAAATTCACTATTCCTGAGTCAGGACAGCAAAATTACATACATAAGAAGAGATCAGTTTCATAGAAGCCAAAGTACTTCTTTCAACATAAACAGTTATCAATCCTGAAAAATGAAAAGTTTGCTTACCATATGTTCACCACTAAGATCTTGTACTACTTTGATCTGATCAAAATCATAAGGTCCTTTGAAACCATGTGCTGCTTTGAATTTAACTGGTCTTGTGTATGGCATTCCTTCATCATCACTTGATGAAGGATCATCTTGATCAGTATGAAATACTAAATAGAAAGGAAATAGAAATTACTACTAGCTAGTAAACATACAGATACCATCATATTTTCATATCTACTGCTTACCAAGAAAATTCACTAAATGGAAAAAAATTTTTGTCTATTACTATGTAACATATTGGTTAAGAGCACGTGGAGTCCAGTGCTAAATTGCCTGGGTTCAAATCCAGCTCTGTCATTTATTATTTATGTGATCACAAACAAGTCACACAACCTTTCAATTCCTCTCAAGGTTTTCATCTATAAAATGGGAATAATGATGGTACTTACCTCATAGGGTTTTATGGGACTAAATGAGCGAATTTAGGGAAAAGAGTTTAGAACAGTGTCTGGCAGAGAATAAGTACTATATAAGTGTTTATTAAATAAAACAAATGAGTACAATAATGACAAAGGCATAGGAGGTTAAGATCTGTGCAAATTTAGAAAATTTACCTAATTTTGAAAATATTTATAAAAACTAAATGGCCTTAAAAAACTAATTTACAACTGATTATTGAACACTCAACCCTTCCAAGTTGTCACAATCACAAAATATGTACAAACTCATGTTTAAGATATATAAATTCATTTTTCTTTGTACTCGTAAAATTAAATGATACAGTAACTTATGATTTATTGAAATACTAAGATGTTTAGCTATAAAGTCTTATTACTTTCAGTAGAGTGCTTCTTATAAACTACAGGCTAAATTTAGATGATTACAAATTAATCGAATATTCAGTAGAAATGTTCTATGTTACTTACCTTCATCTCTCACACTTTTAACTTTATTTATAGCACGTTCTCCATATTCCTCAGCAAGGTGCTTTGCTCTCTTTACTGATTTTCCAAGGAACTTCTTTAGTTGAGTACTTAACAAAAGTAAAAAAAAATTTACTAACTCAACTAACTATAATAAAAGTTCAGCAAGTCACAGATAAACATATTAGTTGTGATAGGTAAAGTATATTATATTGAAATAACTTTAAAAAAAATAAAAACAACAAAACATGAATAGTAGTGTTTGAGTTCCCAAATCCCTTGTTTTATGGAATAAATATATTCAAGTTAATATGGCTACAAAGGAAATACAGGCACTTTCCCAATTTACAATATCACATATTCCAGAGCATCAGTTTTCAATGGTGAATAATAATTGACTGGCAGGGGTAAAATGGGGAGGGGAGTATTTAAAGTGCAGATAATTGGGCCCCATCTCCAGATAATCTGATTTAGAGGGTCTGAAGTGCAGTGAGAATTGCTTTGAGCAGACTGCTTTAATGAAAAGAAAAGTAAAAGAAAAAAAAAAAAAAAAAAAAGGAGAGAAGACTGTTTTAGAGAGTTTTCCCTAAAAACAGATTTTACTACTGAAATGAAGGGTAAAGAGGTATTTACTTACAAAACAGAATGCTTTGGTAGCCTAGGATGGTCCCTTGTTCCTTCTCTTTCAGTTTGGGTATTTGCATCTAATAAGATAAGGCTGAGCTTTCCCAGTAAGTACTCCCCAACACAATGTAACACAAGTATGCATCTCAAGCTTCATTAAACAGGACTTATTTACTGCTTTTTCTATTACCTAGGTCTCACATTTCATATATTATTAAAAACAAACAACACGCGAAAATCAACTACATTGTATATTGATAAAATATTTTTTTTAAAAAAGAAAGAAATATTGTTCTCGACTATAGTCCAAAAAAAACCCCAAACGAACAAAAAACAAAGAACAGTACATGCTATTTAAAATAAAAAAAATTACAAATCAGTGGTAAATTTTTATCAATTCACGTGAGCTCATGATACTGGGGATAGTATTTTAAAAAGTTGCTAAGTTATATATACAAAGACGTTCACTGCAGCACTGTTTACAATAGGCAAAAAGTAGAAATAAACTAAATTTTCATCAACAGAGGAATGGATAAATAAGTGCTGGTATAGAACACAATAAAATGAAGGAGGCAAACCTCAGTTCTTTAAATGTGCCAAGCTCTTAGTCACCTCAGGGAGTTGGCATGTGTGCTTATTTCTGCCTAAAACACTCCTCCCCCGGCAAATTCCTATTCACTTTTTAGGACTCAGATCAAAACAGCTCTCTCACAATATGGCCTTTGATTTTAGACCAGGTTTTTCTGTTATATACTCCTACAGTGCCCTGCACTTTTTTTTTTATAACAATCACTACAAATATAGCTAGATTTATCTGTGTAATCACATGCTTGGCGTCTGTTTCTCTCATTTAACTGGAAGCTCTATGAGGGCAGAGACTATGATTGTTTTATTAACCATTGTATGCCCAGCATTTAACTCCCATGTTTGGCTCATAGAAGAATGCGATATATTTACTACCGGCACTGACATGAAGAGATGTCCATGATATACTAAATTTTCCAAAAAAAGCATGTTGACCAACTACAGGCATAGTGTAATCTCACTTTTGTGGGGAAAAAAAAATTCTATGGAGAATACAACAAACTATTAACACTGATTGATTCCCAGGGGTGAGATTATGGAAAACTTTCCTTTTCTATTTTATACATATCTGTATTACTTTTGACAACCAGAAAACACAGATGATATATAAATCATTTCTAAAGCCGCTATAAGGTCTCTATTACCTCTGAAGTTATATTTTCTGGATAACTATAGGTTTACTACTACTTTAAAAGCCAAGAAAACGAGTATTTTAATAATTTTGGATGAGAATATTTCTAAAATATATACTTTCATGCCTTCTTAAACGGCACTTAATGTGTTAAGTTTCTTTCATTGATGAATAGGGTCATTGCTACCATCTTTACTGTTCTTTAATACATTCAGGGCCTTTCAAATGGATGGCAGGTGGGCCATATTATTGGTTTCCTCCTCAGCCATCAAGGCAATGGGGCAAGGCCCAGGGAAGCTAGAACCCTGGCCCAATCTCTTCTGGCTCTCAGTTGCCTCGTCAGTATACTCCAGCATTTAGTGCAAATATTACCATGTTCTACGTGTGTCGTGGCATGAGAAAAGGTTAGAAAGTGCTGCTGTAGGGAACAGTTGTGCTACACTGAGTTCTTTTATCATTTTTCTGATTCCTGTCTTACAATCAGAATATTACCTGACATTTTTATGTGTCAATTAACATGTTGCCACAGTTTGCTGCTTCTATTTTGCTATAAGCGCAGACACTAGATGACCAGAATTTTTAAAAAATGATGTAAGAAGTAAGGATAATGGTTTTGAATAAACCTGAGGAGCTTTACTCTTAGAAAAATGATGAGCTTTAGTGCATGGACTCTGTGACATCTCTCCTGGATGTGTATCTGTCTCCTCAGTAATTTCTAATTCTTAGGTTCCTGATAGTTGCCACTACTGTTAGACAGCCAAGTTCCAGATATCTGAGGTATTATCATATATCTGCATTTTAGATACACATATTCTAAAAATTTTCATTGCCTCCTTTGATACACACTAGGAAAAGATCAGACTCAAGCAGAGAATTCACTTTGATCTTAGACTTAATTATTGCCAATTTAGTGACGTGTATAATCAGGAAAAATCTGTATGTCCGCCATTAAGCTAGACATTTGTAGGGGGAAACAGGATGACATGATCACAATTCGTTTCCAAGATATGGTTTAGTTGTTTAACATGTATTTGTCTTGCTTTTAAATAAGAAAGCAGTTTAAGATAACATATGATAAAGGTTAAAAGTAAGTTACATAGACTATAGATATCACTGAAATTGAGAAAAGAAAGAAATTTGCTATGAACTGGAGGAGTCAGGAAGAATCTCATAGTTAGGTTTAGAAAGACAAATAGGATTTGCAGAGATGAAGAGAGAGGAAAAAGACAAATTTTACTAACTTCTAGTAACACTTCGGGGCCTACTACTATAAGAAACATAATACAAGGATGATGCAACACTTATTGGTCATTTACTATATGTCAGATACTTTAAAATTGACTAAATACAAGTCAAGGGCTCACAATTCATTAGCCGGGGGCAGGGAGCAGTGATGGGTGGACATGTAAACTAGACAGAGCATAGATTTATCTATTTTTTATTTTTATTTTTTTGAGATATCAGAGATCCCATTTATTCACATAAATCTGAAGGTGACTTTACACTTTTCATCACTCCATCAATACACGCATTTTTTATATACACACAAAATTATATATATATGTATACATACTATATATAGCTATATAACTACATACATAAAATCTTTTATTCCAAAGCATTTATCTCTCACACTGATTATTGCATGTATAATAGTCTATTTTGAAATTTCTTTATAGAAGGTATAATCTTCTTGGCATTTATTTTTCAAGGACTGAAAACAGTGCTATTAACTAAGTGCAGTTATTAATGATTGTAGGCTCATCACTCAACAATAAAATTTCTATTTAAAATTTTCTGCATTAATGCTGTCTATATGTCATCTGAATATGTCAATGATCTACTACTGGTATTATTTTAAAGTGGAATGTTTTTTCTATTTTCTTTATTGAGTTCAGATATACTAAATAATTTTACGAAATGAGAGGTTCTGTAAACTAGCTGTCATGTGAATAACCTTTGTAGTGGCTTTGTGAAATTAACTAATACTGGTATAAACTTTCTCACAAAATAACATTGTTCCCTCCCCCCAAAAATTTTTAAATATGTTCAAACTTCTTTTCTACATGGTAAGAAAATTAGTTTTTTGTTTTTTGGTTTTTTTTAATTTTATTTTGTCGATATACATTGTGGCTGATTATTGCTCCCCATCACCAAAACCTCCCTCCATTCTCCCTCCCCCCCTCCCCCCCAGAGCATAGATTTAAAATGGTATGGTACTACTGGGTATATACCCAGAGGAAATGAAATCAATATATCAAAAACACACCTGCACTCCCATGTTCACTGCAACACTATTCACAATACCAAGAAATGGAATCAACCTAAATGTCTATCAATGGATGAATGGATTAAAAAACTGTGGTTTGTATATATATACCACACAATGGAATACTATTCAGCTATAAGAAGTTATATTCTATCATTTGCAACAACGTGGACGGAACTGGAAACCATCATGTTAAGTGAAGTAAGTCAAGCACAGAAAGACAAATACCACGTGATACTCACATGTGGAATAAAAAAATAAAAAATAAAAAATAAAAAAAAAAAAAGTGGTGCTCATAGAATTAGAGAATAGAATAAGAGTTACCAGAGACTGGGAGGGGAGAGGGCTGGGGAGGAGGCAAAGTGGTGGACTAACTCACACAAAACTATACTATCGACCTTAAGTGAATCATTGTGTAGTATACGCATGTTTTGAAACAACACACTGTGCCCCACAAATACATACAAGTAAATGTTAAAATTTTTTAAAAAGGAAAAAGATAAAAAATAAATAAAATGGTATTTTTAAAACTAAATTACTTTTTAAATTAAAGTTTAAAATGGAGAAAAGGGATGCACTGTAACTCACGTTTTCTGTTTTAACCTTCCACCATCAGTATCTGTTGGCTGAGACTGTAACTTTTCTTCATCATCTGACTGTGCCGCATCATTACTATAAGAAGGGGAAGTAGTTTTAAAAGAAACCATTTCTCCTACACTTCTCAAAAATCTCTATTTATACTTACTATATAATCAGCTAATCAGAATAAGAAAAAGACTGTATTAATAAGCTTTACATAATTTTAAACAATAACCCAGAGAATTTAAAGGCTTCAGAGATTGAAAAATAGAATTTTTTAGATGCAATGTACAAAATACAAGTGAATGCAATTTAGAAATTTATGAAAAACCTACTGGGCAAAATGTACTACACAGACATGATAAAATAACTTGGAGATATCGTCCTCCTCATGTACATCATGTATTATATTTAACAACAAAAAAATTCTTACTTTTACAGAAATTATTCCTTACATTTACATACATCTCACAGTAAAGTCAATCACCTCATTCTAAATTCATTTTCTGACCCTATGAGAACAGCACAAATATTTTAAAAATTTATGATTCTTAAAGCAAGGTTTCAGAAAACTAGCCATTCCCACATTTTAGCTTCAATGTGTTTTTATACTGTCTCTAGTTTAACATAAATCATCTTAACAGAAGAGAAACTAAATACAACGGTACTTCAAAAAGTTTGTGGAAAAATTGAATTAAAAGACAATACTAATCCTTCCATGAACTTTTTGAAGACACCCTCGTACTATGGGATTTAAGATGTATGTTATTTTCCCCAAGTAACTGTACAGTCATAAGAGAGAACAAAGTTAAGAAGTATATACAAGGGTACATTAAAAAGTTCATGAAAAGATTAGTATTATCTTTTAATTCTATTTTCCATGAACTTTTTGAAGTACCCTTGTACATTAATAGAGTTCCAGATTAAAAAAATACTGAATAAAACCGAATTAGGGAATGTCATAGTTCATAAATGGGGAACTCTTTACCACTCTGAAATACTACAGATAATAAATAACAACATTAGGCCATACCTTACATATTCCTTCGTCCTTCTCATGATGTGTAGAGTGAGAGGATTAATACCCGTTGGCAGTTTCTCTTCCGCAAGACTCAAAGGTATTTCTTCTCCAGTATCCAGGTTCTTAATCATTACACTGGCTAAAATTTCCTGAGGTATAAAACAACACCAAGATGACCTATAATTTAATTATCTTTTGAGTCTACAAAATCCTCAAAAATTTAAGCTAAGAAGTTTCTAGATTTTCAGACAAGATAGGGAGCAAATGAGAGTGTGGTAGTAGCATCAAGATAGACAAACAGATCAATGAAACAGAAAAAAGATTCCAGAAATATAACCACACATATACAGTCAGTTAAGTCAATTATATTTTGACAAAGGTACAAATGCAATTACAATGAGTAAAGAATAGTCTGTTAAAAAGATGGTGCTGGGACAACTGAACTTCCACATGTAAAAAAAAAACAAAGAAAAACAATGAAATGTTGATACAAGAAGCAGGAGAATCCTTTCTGGGTTAGGCACAAGATTTCTTTTCTTTCTTTCTTTTTTTTTTTTTTTTGCAGCTGTCCAGGACAATAGGCAAGATTTCTTAAAATCCTATTTGGGTTAGGAAAGATACCAAAAGCATGACCCATTAAGTTAAAAAAATTAAGAAATTGGACTTCATCAAAATTAAAAACTTTTCCTCTGTGAAATATAATGCCGAGAATGTAAATACATACAACAGATAAAGACAAAATATTTGCAAAACAAATCTCTGACAAAGGATTTATATCTATCATGTTTTAAAAAAACCTCTTAAATCCCATTAATTGAAAAAAAATCAATAAAATGCAAAAATGATTTCACAAAATATATAGGAAAAAAAGATATACAGATACTAAATGAGTATGTGAAAATTTGCTCTACTTAATTAGTCATTCAGCAAAAGAAATTTAAAACCACAATGAAATACCACTGCATACCTAAAAGAAAGGCTACAATTAAAAAACAAAAACCCCAAATACTGACACCAAGTGCTGGCAACTGAAACTTTCATACATCTCTATAGGGAAGACATATTGCAACTTTAGAAAACAGTTTGCCTTTTTTTTTTTTTTTTTAATAAAGCTAAAATTCTACCCCTAGATATTTACCCAGGTGAAATAAAAATATGTTTATTCAAAAACCTTTACAGTGACTATAAGTCAATTAAAAAAACTGGAAGCCAAATGTCTTTGAACTGCTGTATGGATAAAAACCTGCTATATCTATCTATACAATGAAAAACTACTCTGCAATATAAAGGAATGAATACTAATACATCCAAAAAAACACAGATGAATCTCAAATGCATGATGCTAAGAAAAGGAAGTCATCTTAGAAAGAACTTAGGTGCTGTAAGTTAAAATGGAATGCAAATAAGATTTTCTGATGGAAATAATGGTATATGTTAGAAGGAACTATTCCAACTTTTTATTAAAATGACTGTAAATACCACAGTTAGATAATAATAAATGATATACATTATAAAACATTCTAAAATTTGTATGTATGTTGGATAAGGAGACAAAATAATCATCTACATAAAATCATATATGTGTGTATGTATGTGTATAATAGTATCTTTATCATAAAAAAAGAAGTTTCTAGATACATTCGATACTATACACAATAATTTTTAATATTTTTGTTGAGATATAATTCACATACCATAAAATGCACTCATTTAAAGAATATAATTCAATGATTTTTAGCATATTCACAGAGTTGTGCAACCATCACCCCAAAAGGAAACTTCTTACCCATTAGCAGTCACACCTCACTTCCTTTTCCTCCTAGCCCCTGGCAACAACTAATCTACTTCTGCCTCTACGAATCTGCCTATTTTGGACATGTGGTCTTTTATGTCTGGCTTCTTTCACTTAGCATGATGTTTTCAAGGTTCATCCATGTTGCAGCATAGATCAGTACTTCATTCCTTTTTGATTGCTGAAAAGTATACCATTATGTGTGAGTGATGGACATTTGGGTTGTTTCCATTTTTGGCTATTATGAATACTGCTGCTATGAATATCTATGTGCATTTTTTTATGTGGACATATATTTTCATTTCTCTTCAGTATATACATAGAAATGGAGTTGCTGGGTCATGATAACACTATGTTTAACATTTTGAGGAACTGCCAAACTGTTTTCCAAAGTATAATAATTTTAAAAAATGTGTTGTTTTAAAGAAAAACTAAGATTTTGCTTCATAACTTCATTCTGAATAAATCAGCCAATCAATACATATTAAATTTTAATGGTAAGAAACAATTAAAATGGTAAAAAACATTTTATATTTGTGTGTCTATAATATCAAGTTCTTTTTAAGCCCACTTTCTATAAAAACATGGACTTTGTTTTCAACATATTTATTCCACTATACAATTGTGTGAAAGGGCAAGTTTAAGTCAGAGATGCAAGCAAGATCCAGCATCTCAAGAAAACAAAAACTAAGACAATCTTCAATTTTCATTTTCTCTTATACATGATCTTTTTTCCCTAACAGCAATAAACTTGAAAAAATTTAAAATTGTAATAAACTATATATAACATAAAATTTACCATTTTAACCTTTTTTTAAGTATATAGTTCAGGGTCATTAAACACATTTTACATTGCTGTGCAATCATCACCACTATCCATCTCCAGAGCTTCTTCATTTTCCCATTATGATTTTAATACTTTGTTTTTATGAACAAAAAAAAGTCTAATTCTACCTCATCAGTAAGCTCTCTCCCAGAGTTGGATCTAGGTCTCTGAGGGCCCATCACTTCACCTGCTATTGTCTGCCCATCAGGTGCTTTTCCATTTTCCTGAAATTATAATGTTATAAATAGAAAGGAGACTGAGTCAATTTCTATAAATTTTCAATTATTCATTACCACACACAGTTCTAAAGAATTCCATAACTCAGATAATGGAACCTACTGAAAATTTAAATGCAACACTCTATTTCAGTCCTTTACTATTCCCAGCATGCTGAAAAACATTAGGTACCAACACTTTTGCTGCCCATGAAATAATGTCTCAGTAGTCTTGAAAATAAATAATATTCTACATAAACCTGTCTGAAAAGCAGTTCTCTACTAAGATTGCTAGTAACCTGGGCTGAATGTGGGTATCTCAAAGGCAGGGGTCAGGTCAGCAAACTTTTTTCTATAACTAGCCAGATAGTAAATATTTTAGACTTTTTTGTTCGCATACAGTCTCTGTCGCATATTCTTTTTGTTTTTATTCAACAACCCTTTAAAAATGTAAAGGCCATACCTAGCTTGGGGACTCGACAAAAACAGGCTACTGCTGACCCCTGCTCTAAGGGTATAATAAGACTATAGTGTCATATCTCCCAGTCTGCCCCACCCCAGCTATGACATAAGTAACCCTGGGTCCCAGAATTTGGTTGTGGTAAAATTCATATTATCAAGTCTGTTGTACAGCCCACTGGCTAGCATATAAAGATTTTTATGATTAGGAAAAGGAAATTATAAAAAAGAGTGAATTTTGACCAATACAAGTCAGGTAAATGAAAACTGTAGTTGGTGCTTATTAATATCAATAATATTATAAATAGCAGTATCTGTTATTTTTTTAATGCCTACTACCTGCCAGGTACTTGGTATACTTTAGCTCATTTCATTCTTGCAAGAAACCTTGAAGGAAGGCTTTTTCCCCCACTTTATCAATGGGGCATCTAAGACTCAGATACTAAATAGCTTGCTAGGCTCACCCAGCCAGTTAGTAGCAGAGCTGGACAAGGGAAGTAAGGAAGCCAGGTTGCGGGACAAAAATATATTTGGCCTGGAGAAGAAGGAAGGTTCAATAATCAACAGCCCAGCCAGGTGCAGAAAGCCAATAAAGCCTCTATCAAAAATAACAGTAATTCACCAACCTGGGCAGTTACTATTTTATCTCCACTGGTAGCACTTGCCAAATCAAGAGAAGGCTGAGAATCCCTGACTGTACTCTCTGAAGCCACGTTTGTAGTTAGGAGAGAATCAGATGTAATATTCTCTTTGGGAGCTGCAACGATAATAACAATATTACTAATAATAACAACAACACTAATAGCAACAACTAGTATTTATATAGGACCTTATACATAGCGTAAAAAGTGCTTTAACTTTCATATTTGTTTGATTCTTATAACAACCATGTGAAGAAAGTGGTTTTATTAGTCTTGTTTTCTATAGAGGGAAAACATGCTTTAAATGAGTTATTTAACTTCCTCAAGACCACACAGCTCATACATGAAGAGATATAGGACTTGAATTCAGACCTTAAGTCTCCAAATCCCATGTTCTTTTCACCATGCCACAGTCTCATATTTGAAAAGTTTGAAATCTGTTGAAATGTTCACTTATAGTAATATCACCAACATAAAAATTTTCACTTTTTGTCTATTACTAAAGAAATAATTTTTAAAGCATGGTCATCAGCATGGTTTACATAGCATAAACCAAAACAAAAGCAGAAAGTTGAACAGTTTCAACTCCAAAATCTCCCCACAAAAAACTTATTTTTTCATTAATACTTGCCGTCCAGATCTGGTGTTTTAAGAACCTCAAACTCCAATTCACTTTTCTTTTTTCTTGGTGGTGGAGCAGGTCGAGATGGAGGTGGGGGTCTAGGAGGTGGGAAATTAGTTGGAGGAGGTGGACGTGCTGGAACAGTCTTCTTTGTACTAGCCACTATATCAGGTTCTGGAGTAAGGTGTCTCGGGGGTTTGGCAGGAGCCACTTCTTCCACGGCAGCAAAATCTTTAGATAAGGACTTTGAGGACACAGGTTCTAGAACATCACTTTGTTTAACTTCCATTGCTTCCTTATTCAATACTTCTGCTTCAGTTTTAGGCACATTAACCCGCTCAGCTGAACTTATTTTAGTTAACTTAGTGGTTTCATCTACTGGCTTCTCATAGGTGTCATCAGAAGGAAAACATTTTGATTCTAATTCAGTTTCTTCAAATGCATTCTGACTCTCTGACTTTTTGCCATCTTCCTGTAGTACTTGATCTATGGCTAACAGTCCAGGTATATTGCTAGGATCTGTTCCAGTCATGACAGGACTGGCAGTAGCCTGATCGGACAGTCCTTTTTCTCTGGAATCCAAAGAGTCATCTTTAAGCTGTAGTACTTTCTGACTCTCCTCAATAATACTTTCAATAATCTGATGAAAGGTTAAAAAGCAGTTTTTAAAAATGAAGCTATATACAAAAACATAGCTAATCATTTATACGAGTGTATTTCAAATAGTTAATAAAAAAACAGAATTAAAAGATAATACAAATCTTTCCATGAACTTTTAAGACCCCCTGTATTGTACTTAGTATGTACCAAGCAATGTTCTTAACACTTTACTTATTTTAATCTTTCCAACAACTTTATGAGATTACACTCCCTACTGTCATCATTTTACAAACAAGAGAACTAAGGCATAAAGGGATCAAGTGATTTGTCTAAGGTCACAAAGTTAATAAGTGATGAAGCTGGTATAAACCCAGGGAGTTTGGTTCCAGAATCTACACTCTTAACCATCATAATAGGGAGTTTGTGTTAGTACATATAGTCACAAAAGTTCAATCAACCCTGTAAAATAAAGTTCAAACCTAATTTTATATTAAGACTCTTAATATCACAGTTCATTTACTTATTTATGCCAAATTAGTTGCAATAAAAGCCTGCTGGTTTGAGCCTAGGTAACGAAACCAAGAGAATAAAAATCCACTCAGGACAAGAATTCAAATTGTTTAGCTCTGAACTTAAGCTTATGACAGAAAAAGCCAGCAGATGCAGGGAGATTAACATTCTTAAACTACACCTAATACTCCACTATTCAGACTGATGGGAGGATCATGAAAAGAGATCAAACACCCAGTTCACCTTGCCTTTCCCCCCCCCCTTTATTTCTTCTCTGTAGTTGAAGAACTATAGACAGGCTTTCTATGTCTTCTACAACCATTTAGAAGAAAATATATTTTCCACCCAGTCTTGTCTTACTGATACATTAAATCTCTCAGCCCATTTATCCTTCCCCTATGTCCAACCATGGATAACTTCTGCTCTCTTAATTCCTTAGTTCCAGAATGTTAGTGGAATGTGTCACAGAACCATCCTGATCTGGCTTGCCACTATTCCATGTTAACTCAAACTGAATATTACTGCTGTTCAATAACACTCATCTCTGATTTCCCAAATTTTTAATCATAGAAATTACCTCACTTCTACCAGAGGGATATTAACTAGGGTCCACCTAGTTACTGAGCACTGAGGACCTTAGTGATAACAGAAGTCAGATTACAATGAGTTTAAGAATGAATAAGAGGTTAAGGACACCGAAACAGCCAGTACAGTTTACGCTTTCAAAAAACTTGGCTATAAATGGAAAAAGCTGCAAGAAAGTGACCTAGCATTTTAGAAGCTGAAGAGAAGAAGCCACTGAAAATGAAGATAACAGAGCAAAGTTCTGGAGAAGAAAGGAAAGAGGACCTACTGTGTATTTGACCCAATATGCACATTCTCATTTAATCATCACTGAAGACTTGTGAGGTAGCTCGATTACCTCCTTTCTACAAAAGCAGGAATCTGAGGTAAAGACATTAAGAATTTTGCTTAACATCCCACAGCTAATAAGCTACAAAGCCAAAACTGAAATCCAGGTCTTTCTTAAAAATCCAGTGTTCTTTGTATTATATCATGCTACTTTGGACAGAAAAAAACATAATAATACTTAATCTTCAGTGATAGATGACATTAAAAACAGGTAAGAGATGAAAACAAGTTTGCAGGTAAGAGAAGTGAGAGATAATGAAGAGGAATGGACTCAGGCTTCTTAGCCTCTAATGTCTACATGCAGTAGGAAGCAAGGTTATCTGCTGAAAGTGAGGAGGATGTGAGTGGGTATAATAAGCATGAGGTGAGTGTAAAAGACTTGAAATAATCACTATGCATAACTGAAAGACCCATGCCATTAGAGGGGTCAAAATGAGGTTGAAAATCCTGTCTTCCTTAATCCCCTGAGAATAATCTCCCTCTCCTCTGAAATTCTGTTATTCTTACTGTTCATTATAGTATGAACTATAATATAAATAAAAGGCAGTATATATAGGCTAGCTCTGCATATTTATTTTCCCAACATCAGATAATTAGTTCCTGGAGAGCAAGGCCCATGTTATCTGCCTCTTGATATGCCCCCATGACAACTAATTGTGGTGTCTGGCCCTGTCATTTTTTTCTGGGTCTTAGGAGGTAGCCAAAAGGGAAAGACCAAGAGAATAGTGAGAACGAAGACCAACATAGAGATGATCATGCTAAAGCACTGTTTGTTTCAAAAATCTCACTGCTTTCCCAGTGATTATAAAATCAAAACCAGACACTTTAGTATGACATAAGGCATTCCTGTAATCTGTTCCTAACTTTGGTCTCTAGACTCATCCTCAAACATTTTGCATATTTCCCATCTCCATCCCTTTGGTAATGCCTTCCTCTCCCATCTTTGCCTGCCTAAATCTTATCCATTCATTAAGAATCAGCTTAGATGCTACTTCCTCTAGGAAGTCTTCCTCATTCCTGCACCTAAGCATGAAGTAAGGTCTCCCTTTGTGTTCTTACAAAAGTTTGTAAGTTTATTTGAACACATTACACATTTAGTTTTGTGTTTATCCAACTTCCTCTACCAAAATATAAGCTACTTGAGAGCAGGTTATATCCCCATAGTCTTTATCATTAATGCTTGATACTTAACTGAAAATGCTAGAACTTAAACCTAGCGTCTTAAGCACCACTCCACTGCCCCACAGTGTTTTCTCAGCTACTTTTTCAGCTTCTAAACTCTCCTTAAAATCTCCTTTTTTGTTATTAAAAAAATTAAGAAGGGAAAGAAGGAAATGGCTAGATACACTGTAATACGTGTGTTTAACAGATATTGATGCATCAAATGAAACTGAGTAGAAATATGAAGAAAACCTAAAAATGGCAAGAGTGAAAGGTAGAACATAGAACTGTACACTACAAAGAGGCAAAAAAAAAAAAAAAAGTGCAAATCAAAGGGGAATACTGAAAAATCAAGAGTGCAGAATTGTGGGCAAGTTCTTTTTTTTAAATGGTTCTATTACTATTAAGTATGCTGAATAACACCACTTCTCTCAAAAAAGAAAATTTTCCTTTTAAAGGAAAAAGTATGATCAATTTTAAAATATGTAGTCCACATTTTCTGTACCCATTCATGTGTTGATGCACACTTAGATAGATTCTATATCTCGGCTATTGTAAATAGTGCTTCAATAAACATGGGTATGCAGATATCTCTTCACCATATTGATTTCATTTCTTTTGGGTATACACCCAGTGGTGAAACTGCTAGATGGTATGGGAGTTCTATTTTTCTATTCAGCCATAAAAAAGAATGAAATCCTGCTATTTGCAGCAACATGGATGGAACTGGAGGTCATGTTAAGTAAAATAAGCCAAGCACAGAAAGACAAATGCCACATGATCTCACTCATTTGTGGAATATAAAAAAGTTGATCTAATAAAAGTAGAGAATTGGATAGTGGTTACCAGAGGCTGGGAAAGGGAGAGGGGAGGGGAAAATGGAGAGAGGTCGATCAATGGGTACAAAGTTAAAATAAGATAGCAGGGAGAGTGGTGTTATAACACCAAGGTCAAGAGTTCAGATCCCCATATCAGCCAGCTGCCAAAAACAAACAAACAAAAACAACAAAAAATTAGATAGCAGGAATAAGTTCTAGTGCTCCATTACACAGTAGAGTGACTACAGTTAAGAATAATATATTGTACATTTCAAAAAAGAAGAAGAAAAAAAAAAAAAAAAGAAACAAGAGAGGATTTTAAATGTTCTCACCAGAGAAATGATACATAGTTGAGGTGATGGATATACCAATTACTCTAATTTGAGTATTACACATTGTATACATGTATTGATACATCACACTGTACCCCATAAATATATAACTGTGTTGATTAAAAATAAATGAATAAACTTAATTTAAAACCTTGAAAAATACGTAATCTGTTAAATTTCTGAATTCTATAAGCATAGAACAATGGCTCTTCATTGGGAACAATTTTGCCCCACACCCCTCTCCAGACATTTAGTGATGTCTGGAGACAGTTTTGGTTGTCATGACTGGAGGCTGGAGGGATACTGCTGGCAGATAGTAGGGTAGAAGTCAGGGATGCTGCTAAACATCCTACAATGCACACAACAGTTTCCCCTCCCCTCCACAAAAAAGAATTATCCAGCCCAAAATGTCAAGAGCACCACTGCTGGAGAAACTCTGGAGTAAAGAATGTGTCATTTTGTTGGCCTCTGGAAACCCATTTGCTACAGTAGTGCCTAGGGCACAGAAAACACTCAAAACTTGTATAAATGAATGAACACACACTATCCTGTCTTTCTCCTTGAGTTTTACCCTGAAACTGTAAACTGCTCTTTTTCAAAATTTTTATCTTGTGCTCAGCCTCTTCTAGTTAAACAACCTCTGAAGTTTCATAGTGTCAATTCTTTAAAAAGTATCAAAGGCATTATCAGAGTAAGGACTTATAATCTCTGACTCCTAAAGACAACAGAATTTGCTGCACTGAGCTTTTCAATACCCATAACTCTTGTTAGTAACCTCAAGAGTAGCTATGGCTTATTCTAATAAACATATGAGCATAAAAAATAAAACCATTTTTACAAAATACTGTTTCAAGGATAAATTACCAGATAGTTAGAATATCAAAATGACTTCTAAAAAGGCTGCCAAGTTTTCAATCACAAATTTGACAGATTCAAGAAACGTTTACTAACATGTACCACGTACTGAGCAGAGCACTACATTACAGAAATAGAAAATTTTGTTTCTAAATATTACACATGTAAATATGATAATGTGATGTCTACTATAAACTAATATTGGCATTTATATTTCCAACCTTTTTAGACACGTCTTGTTTCAATTCTTGTACAGGGTACTCATTTCCAACTTTGTATGCAGTATTCTCTGTTTCCTGTTTTAAAAAGAAAAGAAATAGAGACCAAATGATGATATCCTTTCTTTTAAAATCTGCTTTAAAAGGGTACAAATGAGAAAATATAGCATTAATAAAACAATGGTCCATAAAGAACTTAGGTGTATGTAAAGTGATAGATGCCCAGAGATTTTATACCAACTGGGACAGTGTGATTTACATAAGAAGGTTACCAATCAGTAATTTCCTATTTTTCTACTGTAATAGGATATTTATGTTTAAATGCAAAAACTTGCCCAACTTTTTAACATTAAAAACCTATAATGGAAAATAAGAACTTCTAAGTACTTTTGCAGCTGAAAAGGATTAAGGTTTTAAAGCAAAGTGTTAAATCAGAATTGTTATTTTTCCCAAAGTATTGCTCCATAAATATGTATAAATACAAAAGACGACATAACATATAAAACCACATTCAGAGAATACTTTTCTTAAAATTCTACATGCTTTAGATGAAAGTAATCAAGACTTAACCAGAAGTTAAATGAAGCCCCAAAACAGTAACAGAAGGAAAAAATTAAACCCACCAAAAATACATATATATCTACGTATACATTTATATACACATACGTACATATATATATATATTTGGGAGGTTAGAGACGATAGAAATGGATACTGCATTTCTGTTGGGAAAAAATTAGGGTAAAATAAGACAATCATATTTATAAATCATAACACAATATTCTTTTCCATCTTAAGTTGTTTTCATACTTATGGAAGTACAGCAATTTGAATGCTACAATTGATACTGAGAAAAATTTCATAATTCTTGGAGCACATCACAAAGCTCGCTATGGGAAGGTCACTATAACTATTTTTGACAAATAAGGAACCCGAGGAACATAAGGGTGTACATAAATATTAAGGTGGCACCCACACAAGTATCAGGATATGATCATGATAGGCTCCGTGATAAAATTACTTCAGAGATTACTCTAATACTAAAGATTTAATGTGCTAGTGAAACTTCTATAGGACTTACAATATTTTTGACCTAAAAAGTTGATTCATAGAATTCCTTCCCAGCATTTGGGGGATACTAACAATCTTATACGGATTCTTCTAGAGAAGAATTGTTTCACGGCATCTTAAGTGTAAGGTAAAATCTGAACTCTACCATGGCCCATGAGAGCCTAATATGACATAGCCCCTACCTACATCTTTGATATCTTCTACACATCTCATCTCCCTTTCCCACCACTCCACCACAATTCTACTCTAGCTAACTGGATGGTTCCTTGCCAGTTATTTTATCAGAAAATACTTCCCTGACCATCTTAAAATAGCCTAACCCTCCCCCCGCCCCCCCAACTTTCTATCACATTATCACATTTTCTTTTTCTTTGTTGCACTTATCTCCATTTGAAAGAATCTTATTTACTTGCTTATTTTTTGTTTCGTCCCTGCCCCTCTAGAATGTAAGCTCCATAAGAGCAGAAACCTTATTTGTTCTGTCTGCCAATATTTACCCAGTACCTAAAACAATACCTGGCACTAAGTAATCATTTGCTGAATAAATGTTGAATAATGCATGCTCTGGTCTTTCTACAGTTAATACACACATCTTAAGTTTATATATCCTTTAATTGAGTCTTGGTTTTAAACTAAAGAAAATCTAATCGAAACCAATTAGTAAAATAACCTTGATGAGGGAAAAAATACTTGAAAGCTGATCAACATTAAGAACAGTTCATGCTTATTAGAAAAACACTTAACTGTCCTACCAATTAAGTATTTTTATCTAATTATCCTCCAATAACTGTCCATTAGTATGAAAATCAGAAGAACTGTACAACATAACTGTGGATATTTTCCCTAAGTTAAGCTAAGCAAAAACACACGCTAATAATTCCTGGACCTCAATTTAATTTGTTTTAATTAAGTACTTACAAAGATCACAGATTAACATTCTTACACTGACCAAAACTGCCAAGCAGTGATTAGACTATTTTATTTGGCTTTAACAAACTCTCTTGGACTTTGAACTTTTGAAAGATAACAACTCATAGGTAAACTGCTGTTAAGTCACAAGTTTAATGGAGTGATATGGTACCTACCAGAGGACCTAATCTCCAGAAAAGTTAACCAGAAGATTTCTTAGTAAAACCTGATTTAGTACATATAGTCAACTAGGATTCTTTCCCAGTGATGTATAAGGTCCAGGTTCTTCTTCTAACACCTCAATCAGGCTTTGGGGACAAAGCAATAGAAGCCAAGCATGTGCTTATAGACAACCAATACCATTTTAGCTATACTTGAGACAGTCCTCATTTATTACCTCCTTCTAGAGATGAGCTATTCCATTACTAAAATACAGTACTTACTAAATCCCAGAGTCCCCACTATCAGGCCATTTCCCTAACGCCTGCCTATCACAATATCAGAAACATGCTTCATAAAAGGTATCGTAGATGATTCAATTTCCAGCAACTCACACCACAGTTACTCTCCACCTGTGTTGGACGTTAGAGAGCTGCTTGAACCCTCACGGTATTTGGTTGTAAGATTTGAGTTTTTAAATTTTCATAAGCACACCCAAGAAAAGTTTGTGAAAGCTCATTTTCACTATTTGTACAGAAGTGATCTACACTCACAGAAATCTTCACTATTATCTACTAAAGAACAGTAAGCTAAAAAAAATATTAAAAATTCAGGTCACTTCTATTTTAAAGTACTGAGGGTGGGAAGGCTATTAATAGTGACTAAAGTGAAAATTTTAAAAAAAGATTTAGAAATGTGATTCCACTCTTTTTTGCTGAGAAAACAAAAAACAAAAAAAGGAAACAGCTCCTAAATGGCTGTCATATCCATCCATTCATTCCTTTCAACACATTCTGTTAGTCTAAGTCTCATGTCTTGACATTCTGCCACTTAACAGCTTTCTCTGCATGTAAGTCTCTTTCCTCCCACCATCTACTGGTTTTCTTTTCTTAATTCCCCAGCCAAAAACTTTGGGCAGCACAGCTGTTACACATGTAAAAATGGACTTTTTAAATGTCCTGCTTCAAATTTTTAAAGGCCAGAGTTCTTAACCTGACATTCAAAGCTTATCACAATCTGGTCCCAATTTACTTTTCCAACATTCTACCACTGAACTTTTACATAGGTCACACTAGTCTTTCAATACTCCTAGCAAATCCCACGCCATTGCACATTAATTAGTTTATACTATTTCCCAGCGCCGCACTCTACCAAGTGTGCCACGGGCTCGGCCTATACTATTTCCTAACATACAATGCCATCCCAATTTTTCTGTCTACATCTCATACATTGTCCCTTTGTATACAATGTCTCTTCTCTGAGACTGTAAAATAACCAAAAATCAGGGCTATACCAAACCTTTCTTTGGCTAATTAAGATATCAATAGATATACTGCTACAAATAATAGGCACTCAATAGACTCAGTACCACAGAATACTATTTAGCAATAAAAAGGAACAAACTGTTGATACATGTAACAACTTGGATGGATCTCAATCCTTTCAGCTGATCTCAAAAGGTCACATACTACATATGATTCCATTTATAGAATATTCTCAAGATGATAAAATTATGGAAATGGAAAACAGATTTAGGAATAGTGTGGAGGAGGTAGTGGATGTAACGATAAAAGGGTAGCACAGGGGAGATCTTTGTGATAATGAAATAGTTCTGCATCTTGGTTGTGGTGGTGGTTTCACAAACATACCAGGGTGCTTCAAAAGTTCATAGAAAAATTGAATTAAAATATAATACAAACCTTTCCATGAACTTTTTGAAGACCCTTCATACAAATGTGATAAACTGACATAGAACTATACACTCACATTGTACCAATGTCAAATTCCTGGTTTTGGCACTGTACTAAAATTAAGATATATAATCACTGGGGAAACCGGGTGAAGGATCCACAGGACCTCTCTGTACTATCGTTGCAGCTTCCTGTGAATCTATAATTATTTCAAAATAAAAAGTAAAAAGGAACAATATCTGACTTCATTTTTATTTACTAAATATGCACATTTGCTATCTAATTTTATTCAAGTTGAGGAAAATCTATAATTACTGGGATAAAGTAAATTCCCAAAATCTATTTGTTATAACCTAAAAATACTTTAGAGCTAAGTGGCTTTTAAAATCTATAAGCATAAACAGCAATTGCCTCTCAGGAGGTAGGCAAAGAGGGATGGGGGGAAAGCTATATTTTCAACCATGTACCTTTTGCCTTGAGCAAATTTTAACCATGTACATGTATTACTTTTAAAAATTATTTTCATTAAATATTGAGTAAATATAAAATAGTTTTATAAAATATAAATAAAGAATTATGATACAATCTTAAATACTCAATTTAAGAAAAAGAATATTAATACCATTAGTTTTTAAGTCTCTTGTGTATCCTTCTCCATTTCCATTACATTCTCTCCCCCTCAGAGATGACTGATACCTTAAATTTTGTGTTTCTCATTCCCTTGCTGTTCTTCAGTGTTATCATGTTATTTCTCTAAATGATCTATATTCAATCTCTAAACAATATATACATATGTACATACATACAAGCATATATATAATATATACTCTGTTTGATGTAAATAGTTCTGTTTGGTGATATTCTTGTACTTAAAATGGCTCTCAGTGGCATAATGTCTCAATACCAAATTCCTCTGCTTGGATATAAGGCTGGGACTGATTTTTATATATAGTGACGGTACGAGTACATGTGCCCACAAGTATACAAGTGTTTTGGTTACTCCACATTTGCCATGCAAGTATTAATTTTTCAATTCACACACACACACACACACACACACACACAGTATAGTGTTCTTTTATTCTAAAAATTATAAGCCAAATGAAAATTATTGAAAATCTAAAAAATACTTATAGCCCCTTCCTAAATACATAAAATTTAGTTAGGTATTTCTATAGTACATAATTATATACACAGCAGGGTATAATGACAATATTATTGAGCAAAAAATAAGCAAAAGAATGCAAAATCAAGAAAATGAAATATTACATAAAAGAGAAAACATAAAAAGAGTTTACACAATTTCTAAAAATATAACTTTTAGAAAGCATAACTTACCCTGAATGTTGAAAGCCCAACTTTTCCTGGAGACCTGTTCAGGAATAAAAGCAAGGTGGTGTTGAATAGAGAAGGTGAGAAGGGAAATACTTCTATAGAGGTATTAAAGACAAATTCATATTTTAAAAATGTATATAAAGAAAATGTTGAAAACATAAAAAAGTAGGAAAGAAAATTAAAGTGATTCAGACTTAATCTTACCACCTAGAGATTTGTGTATACGTTGTTTTCCTAAATATATGAGACATATAATATTATTACAACAAGCATCCTTGTAAACAAAAATTTGTGGACCTCCATGATAAAGTTCCTTAAAATAAATTTCTCTAGAAGTAGAATTGCAGGTCAAAAGAATACAAACTTTTCAGACTTCTGAGAAACTTTCAAATTGCTACCCAGAACAACTATACCAATTTATACTCCCATGGCTCTACAAATTTCTTACTAACCATGCCAAAATTGAGTGCTATTTTTAAATTTTTACCAATTTGACAGGCAAAAGTATATTTCAATGTTGTACTGATCTGCACTTTGATCTCTAGTGTGGATGAAAATTTTCATATGCATTAGACATTTACATTGCTTTTGAAGAGAGATACTCATTTTTGTTCTTAGCTCATTTTTCTACTGGAGCAAAGCTCTTCTTGAACATAGACTATTCCAGATATAATAATTTTAAAAAGAAAATTTTCACCATTATTTTTACCCCTTCTCCCACATTTTTCAAATAGGTACAGTCTGATATCTTCTTCAAAGCCTAAGGGAGAGAGACACCCTTATGGCTGATTATTATACTTAAGGGTTATGCAGCAAGAAACAGTTTAAAATAATTAATATCCCATTCCTAAATTTTTTTTTGCAAAATGCAACAGTCACAGATTATACAACTTCGGGTTGAAAGGCACCTTCCAGATAATCTAATCACACAGCCTCTTTTTACAGATTAAAAAAAATCAGGTCTTGAGAGATTAAGTGACTTTTCCTCAAAGTCATATTTAGGAGCAGAACCAAGAGAAACATCAAGTCCTACTACCATGTTCTTTATATGCCAACTTGGGTAATAACATTTGGTGTAGGAATTGTTGACCTCTAATCAAAACACAGTTTGATAAAAAATTACTTTTGTGGAACAGAAAATCAATCCCTTTATTCAACAAACATTTATGGAATACCTACTATGTATGCAGACTAGAGGTACGAAGATGAATTAGACACAATTCTAGTTTGGAGTTTTTATATAGCTTGTTTAAAAAACAAAAAAAAGTGGCTGTCATAAAATAGTGCACATTTAATTGCATTGCCTGGTCAATATAAATTTGTATTAACTTCCAGAGAGGACAACTTCCATAAATAAAAACTTTCATGTTGCGAATTATTTTGCACCCCTCCCTACCCCAACAAACCTATACTGCTATGTAACAAAATCCTATTTATCCAGAGTTGATTAGGACCAAGGCCACTCCAACTTCAAAAAAAAAAAAGAAGATTCCACATAATGGATGTCTAAAACAATGCAAATGCAATCAAAACAACAAAAATAAGAAAACAAAAAACCTTGAAGAGGCTCAAATTTCCATGTGGCACAAATTCTAAATGCCAATCGGTAAAAAAAAATCACCTGCAATAGAGGCATAAAGGCAAGAGGACATAAGATTTTTTTCAAAATTAAGCCCCTTATGAAGTAAAGAAGAAAATCTGCCTTTCCCATGATCCTCACACCTTGAGAAATCTGACCAGGTTTATATTAGGAAGCCATATTTATCTTTTGTGTGTAATTGATTTCAAAAACAGAACTTTCTGGCTGTTGATTCACAGGATCTAAGTTATTGACAAATTGCTGACACAAATGGAAATATTTCAGATTGGTTCTGGTACAGCTTCATATATAACTGTATACAAACTATACAGAGCAATTTATTCTTCCTTTTGAGAGATAAGGAGACATAGTGAATATAGGCTTTCAAGCAGATGAACCTTGCTTGAATACAAGGGTACTTCAAAAAGTTTATGGAAAGATTCATATTATATATATTGTAATTCTATTTTTCCATGAATTTTTTGAAGTACTCTTGTATTGTCCCTTCCATTTATCCTATGTGTGATCAAATCATTTAATCATTCAATTTCTGAGCCTTTTAAACAAAAATCTAGTAACAAAATGCACTGGTATTTGAAACATATCCAAAATGTTACAAAGTTGTTAGGGTCTTGGTAGGTAGTAAAACATTTCAAACTACTATAGCGTCTTCCAGTCTATTAAGCCTAAAGCTGTCTTTAAAGCAAACAGAATACAGCAACACATCAAAAAAATTATACATCATGATCAAGTGATATTCATCCCAGGGATGCAAGGATGGTTCAACATATGCAAGTCAATAAATGTAATACACTACACCAACAAAATCAAGGATCAAAACCAAATGATTATCTCAATAGATGCACAAAAATCATTTGACAAAATTCAACATCCCTTCATGATAGACTCTCAGCAATTTAGGTACAGAAAGAAAGAATCTCAATATGATAAAAACCATATAGGACAAACCCACCTGCAATATCATCCTGAATGCAGAAAAGCTGGAAACTTATCACTTAAGAACAGGAACAAGACAAGAATGCCCACTCTCACTACTCCCATTTAACACAGTATTGGAAGTACTAGCCAGAGCAATCAGGCAAGAGAAAGAAATAAAAGGCATCCAGATGGCAAAAGATAAAGTAACACTACCCCTGTTTGCAGATGACATGATCCTTTATATAGAAAAGCCTAAAGACTCTACCAGAACACACTTAACAGTTGATAAAAGATTTCAGTAAAGTTGCAGGATACAAAATAAACATGTAAAAATCAGTAGCATTTTAATACTCCAACAAAGAACTGGCAGAAAAGAAATCAAGAAAGCTAGCACATTTACAAAAGTCAACAACAACAAAAAATACCCAGGAATAAATTTAACCAAGGAGGGGAAAGATCTTTACAAAGGGAACTACAAATCACTGTTGAAAGAAATTAAAGAGGACAAAAAGATGTAAAGACATTCCACGCTCTTGGATAGGAAGAATTAACATTGCGAAAATGTCCATACTACCCGAAGTGATCTACAGATTCAATGCAGTCTCCGTCAAAATACCAACGACATTCTTCACAGAAATAGAAAAAGCAATCCTAACACTCATATGGAATAACAAAAGACCCCGAATAGCCAAAGCAATCCTAAGCAAAAAAAAAAAAAAAATAAAGCCAGAGGCATGACACTACCTGACTTCAAACTATACTATAAAATATATGCTATAATATATATATATACTATATACAAACTATAGTACGAAATACTATAGTATACAAAACAGCATGGTACTGGCATAAAAATAGACACTTGGACCAATGGAACAGAACAGAGAAACCAGATATCAACGCACATACCTACAGCCAACTGATCTTTGACAAAGGTACCAAGAACATACATTGGGGGAAAGACTGCCTATTCAATAAAAGGTGCTGGGAAAACTGTACATCCACATGCAGAAGAATGAAAATAGACCCACAGCTCTCCCCATATACCAAAATCAACTCAAAATGGATTAAAGACTTAACTATAAAACCTGAAACTATACAACTCCTAAAAGAAAACAGGGGAAACATTTCAGGAAGTAGGATTGGGCAAAGACTTTATAAATATGACCCCAAAAGCACAGGCAACAAAAGGAAAAATAAACAAATGGGATTATGTCAAACTAAGAAGCTTCTTCATAGCAAAAGAAACAATTAACAGAGCAAACAGACAACCTACAGAATGGGATAAAATAGTTGCAAACTATGCATCCAACAAAGGATTAATATACAGAACATACAAGGAATTCAAACAATTTAACAGTAAAAAAACAAATAACCGGATTAAAAAATCAGCTATATGAATGGCCAACAGACACATGAAAAAATGCTCAACACCACTCAGCATTGGGGAAATGCAAATCAAAACCACACTGAGATATCATCTCACCCCAGTTAGACTGGCCATTATCAAAAAGACAGAGAATAACAAATGCCGGCAAGGATGCAGAGAAAGAGGAACCCTCCTACACTGTTGGTGGGACTGTAAATTGGTGCAGCCATTATGGAAAATACTATGGAGGTTCCTCAAACAACTACAGATGGAACTACAATGTGATCCAGCAATTCCACTGCTGGGTATATACCCAAAGGAATGGAAATCATCATGTCAAAGGGATACCTGCACTCCCATGTTTATTGCAGCTCTATTTACAATAGCCAAGACTTGGAACCAACCTAAATGTCCACTGTCAGATGACTGGATAAGGAAAATGTGGCATATATACACAATGGACTACTACTCTGCAGTAAAAAAGAACGAAACACTGCCATTCACAACAACATGGATGAACTTAGAGAAAATTATGTTAAGTGAAATATGCCAAGCACACAAAGAGAAATACTCATGTCCTCACTCATAAGTGGGAGCTAAAAAATAAACAAATAAATTTTAAGAAGAAAGAAAGATACAACAATCACAATAATTATTTGAAATTTCAAAAGGAGAGAACAGAACTGAAATTACCAGAGGTAGGGAAAGGGGTGGAGAAGGGGAAAGGGGGGGAACGGAGAAATTGGTAATGGCACATGAAAAATGATTACATTGTATGTTGAATATAGTAATTATACTGATTTGAGCATCACATATTGCACACAGGTATTGATATTAAACTCTGTACCCCACAGACATGTATAATCAACTGTTACAATAAAAAATAAATTAAAAAAATAAAAATAAAACTGTCTTTAACAAGGTAATCTTAAAACAAGCTTTCATGATAAATTTTTGATCTACTTATAGAACATTAGCACCTAGCAAAAAGTGAAAGCACAACAGAGTACTTCAAAAAGTTCATGGAAAGATTCATATTGTTTTAGTTCTATAGTTTCATAAACTTTTTGAAGTATCCTCAAATTTATAATTTGCAAAGTTGGCTAACACGATTTGTTACCATGTGCCAAGATGAGAAAAGAATAATTCATTTCACTATTATGAAGCAGTAAATCATTATTTAATGTCCCCACATGAAGCTTTCCTAACAGGGGTATGTAGATAATAAAACAATGGCCATCATTTATTAAACATGTGCCAAAAACTATGAAAACATTTGACATGTTTTAGCTTCTTTGGTCCTCCCAACCCTGTTATGAAGTACTTCCTTATTTCCCAGAACAAAAAACTGAGGTTTGGGTCAGATTAGGTCATTTAAATTGCACAGCTAGTTAAATAGTAGGACCAGAATTTGACCCCAGGCAGTCTGACTCCACAGCCCACTCTCTCAACCACTTTACAATATTGCTTCCTTTCTGGGTAAGGTCTTAAAGACAGTGGTTATGAAAATATTGTCACCTGTGCTATGTATGAGCACCAAATGAAAGGCAATTAGTGCTGCTTCTTAAGCTGGACTAAACTGATTAAGTCAAAGGCTCTGAATCCTGACCTGCCTTTATCAACTACAAGTAATGCTTAATTGACTTGGCAATGCCAGGGAATAAAATAATGAAATGTTCCATATGTGAAATTTCCAGAGAGATGAAGCTTTTCTTTGAGTGTCAAACTTTTGATAATGTTTAATTATTTTTGAATTTAAAATTTAAAAAGCATTTTGTAAATAAGTACATGAATAAGCTAAGCCTTGTAGTTTCAGTCATCACTCCCTTGAAAATATCTTCCTAAACAAAGAATATACAATTTTCCCTTTCTTCCTTAGTTATCATGCTCAAAGACTACACTATATTTTAATACAATAATGCCCTCTGGAGACCCTAAAGTACAGGGGATTTATTTGTCTTCACACTAAAGGACCCTAGGCTACTAGGCTTCAAATATCTGTGTTTTACTTTTGTGTTTCCTTCCTCACTTCTTACAGTTGGCCATATGCCTGTCCTTAAAAGCTTTCTTCCTACTCCCCTTCTAATTTCTGCTTCTAATCTGCATTGAGCTAGGAAACCAGATTTTTTAAAAATGGAACTGCATATAAAATTTAAAAAAAAATGGAACTGCATGGTAAAAGATGAATCTAGGGAATTTGGGGAGTCTCCCTACGGGACTTTATGTACATGACCTTATTTTGGACTTTGTGGCACTTGTTTTGATGGTTCAGAGGCTTTTAAAGTGCTTATTTCTTGTTTTCAGTTTTCAGATGTATCTGGGAATTGTCATTATCAAAGAAGTAGCTGCCAGATAAGTGAGGTATTACTAATCTTCAGTATCTCTAGACAACTCAACTCTTCACTGTAACTCAGTCTCTAATTTCAAAGTAGTGATAATAACATCATACTGTTTCGGAGTGTTTACGTGCCTAAAGACAACAACTGTTCATGTTCAAGTTTGGGGGTGGGAGGAAGAGTGGGGGACTAGATGTCAAGAAAATTAACTTTGACTCTTGGCTCTCTCACAACTTAAAATCTTAAAATCTTGATTTATCTTTAAACCCTTCATTAGTTTGGGAGTGAAGATATAATTTATACCACGACTGATGATCTAAATTCTATACCCTCTGATTTCCCCTATATTTGAGATATATTAAATGAAACATAGACATAATCTCTTTCACACACACACACACACACACACACACACACACAGAGAGAGAGAGAGAGAGAGAGAGAGAGAGAGAGAGAGAAATGTCCAGTTATACTTTGCTACATCTAGTTAACTAGAAAAATATTTCTTCAAAATATTCTACAGATACTAAATAGGGCAAATCAGATTTCTCCTTTTTATAGGTCAGTAATTTTTTCCAGAAAAAGTCCAAATGCCTATATAAAGTAACTTTTATTACACGCCACACAAGTGGAAAATCTTTCAGGAAACCCTTAGGTTGCATGCAGACATATTTAAGTATTGGTGGTATACCCCATTTTAAAAAACCCTAACAAACCAAAAACAAAATGAGAGTTTCAAAAATTAATTTTTCATTTCAAAAGGTTTTATTGTAGGATACTTTTAAATTAAATATTTTTGATGCATTTCAATATCTGATTGACAAAGCTTTTATTTAAATAATAAATGTGCTTCTTCAAAGTTGAACAGCAAAAACAAAAAACATAAAACTTCTAACATATTAATACTAATTACAAATACAGCAAATCAAAATTTAAATGACAAATAGTAATTGTATATATTTATGGGGTACAATAAGATGTTTTAACATAGTTATACACTGCGCAATGATTAAATCAAGCCAATTAATATATTCATTACCTCACATATTTTTTGTGGTGAGAAAGTTTGAAATTTACTCTCAGCAGTTTAGAAATATATATTGTTAACTATAGTCAACATGTTATATAATAGATCTCAAAATTAATTCCTCCTAACTAAAACTTTGTACCCTTTGAACAACATCTCCCCATACCTCCTCTCCTCCCCAGTCCCTGGCAACCACCATTCTACTTTATACTTCTATGAGTTTGGCTTTTTTAGATCTCACATTTAAGTGAGATCATGTGGTATTTATCTTTCTGTGCCTGGCTTATTTCACTCAGTCCTCCAGGTCCATCCATGTTGCAAATGACAAGATTTCCTTCTCTTCTAAGGCTGAATAGAATTATTCCTTGTGTATATATATATACCACATTTTCTTTATCCATTCATCTGCTGATAGACACTTGGGTTGATTCCATATCTTGGTTATTGTGAATAATGCTGCAAAAAACATAGGAGTGCAGATATCTCTTCGAGATCCCGATTTCATTTCCTTTGGATATATACCAAGAAGTGGGATTGCTGGAACATACGGTACTTCTATTTTTAATTTTTTGAGGAACCTCCATAATGTTTTCCCATAATGGCTACACTAATTTACATTCCCACCAACAGTGTATAAAAGTTCCTTTTTCTCTAGATCCTTGCCAGCATTTGTTATCTTTTGTCTTTTTGATAATAGCCATTCTAACAGGTATGAGGTGATATCTCATTATGGTTTTAATTTGCATTCTCATGATGGTTAGTGATGCTGAACATTTTTTCATGTACCTTTTGGCCATCTGTATGTCTTCTTTTGAGAATATCTGTTCATGTCTGTTGCCCATTTTTTAATTGGGTTATTTGGTTTTTTGCTATTGAGATGTTTGTGTTCCCTATATATTGTGGATATCAGCCCCTTATCAGATGTATGGTTTGCAAATATTTTCTCTCAATCTGTAGGTTGTCTCTTCACTGTTAATTGTTTCCTTTGCTGTGCAGAGGCTTTTTAGTTTGACGCAATCCCATTTGTCTATTTTTGCTTTTGTTGCCTGTGCTTGTGGGGTCAAATCCAAAAAACCATTGTCCAGACCAATGTCGAAAACACAGTAAATTTCTGACTTTGCAGCACAGTTTCTGAAACTGAAGACAGTGGCTATCAATGGTGCTATTAAATTTAAAAATGAAAAACAAGCAATTTCTGAAACAGGTTCAAAATAAATCTCCTTTAAGTATCAGCATTCTACTAAAAAAAACACGTATCTTATACATCAAATACTAAAATTATTTAGTGTGGCTTCCATTTAGGTTTTGAATATAAAGGCAATTTTCAGATTAGCACTTCAGCAACTTTCAATATAGATAGAATATTTTAATTAATTATATCCTATTTTCTAAGAGAAGTTACTTTCACACACTAGCTAACTAACGTTCAGTTTATACTAACAAAACTCATATTTGAATATAAAATAAAGTGTAACAGATACATTCTCCAATCCCTATCCATTCAGCATTTCAATTGTAGGAGTTTTCCTTTTGCTGTTAGGATGCTGGTGTTTAGTACCAATGTATTTTAATACCTGCACAATAGTCACTATTAAAAAATTTACATGGTTTCAACATGTTACTTTGGTGATTTTGTAGGAAGATATAGAAATAATTTTTCTTTTATAAACTCTGACCTGATCCAGTGATAACCTTCAAATACCTGAAGCAAAATTTCATTAGAATAATAAGGTCATTACTCCCAAGGGTTGATGCCTAGTCACTGGAATTTGGATCTCATGACAATAACTACAACTTACTCAAAAGTTTCCCACTGACTGTCTGTAGAGAGCAAAATGTGAAATCCTTTATAAACTCTGACATAATAGTACTGCATTTGACAAAATTGCAAAGAAAGGTATAAATATGCAAGCAAAGCAACATTTTATTAACCCTCTTAGATGGCTCAACTTTGGAACTTGCTAAACCTGATTCTGTAATTTAGTATGTTGAGAACAGTAGTCATTTACTTTATAGAAACAAAAATCAATCCAAAAGATATATGAGGGTACTTAAAAAATTAAGTGAAATAAGCCAGGCACAGAAAGACAAATACTGCATGTCCTCACTCATAAGTGGGAGTTAAAATAAAGAAAGAAAAGAAAAGAGAGAAGAAGAAAACAATGACAATACTACAGTGAACTTTCCAAAAAAACAAAAAAAGAGAACATAACTGTGGTTGTTAGAAGTGGATAAGGGGGAAAGGGAAGGGGTTAGCAAGAAATTAGTTAAGGGCCAGAAAGACTGATTATGTTTTGTAAACATGAGTATACTAATTATCCTGATTTGATCACCACATTTTATACACATGTATTGATATTCAAATCTGTACCCTACAAATATATATAATCAATTGTTTCCATAAAAAAAAATTCATGAAAAAATAGATTAAAAGATAATATGAATCTTTCCATGAACTTTTTGAAGTACCCTCATATAGCAGTAGGCAATTTTTAAAATAGATTTGGATGTAACCTAACAGCTGTGGTTTTTCTACCACAGTTGTTAAAAGTGAGCATATCACCTATTGATGTGAACTAGTGTAAAGAAATTTACAGTAATTCTTTTCAAAATCTTAAAAGGATTTAAAAAACCCAGTCAGTCAGAAGGCAAGAATAATTTTTTTGGTGTTTGAAGGAAACAAGAATTATTTAGACCAACTATCTCATTTTACATGTGAGAAAAGTGAGGCCAAAAAGGTTAAATTTATCCACTCATTTAACATTTACCCTTTGCTTACCATGTACCAAGCAAGGTGCTAGGCATTGGGTGTAAAGTAATGAACAAAAGAGACATTGTCTCTGACGTCCTAGAACATATGCTAAGGTCAAAAAGGCCTAGTTAGGACTAGGACCCAAGTTTCTATGCTGGTTCTAACAACCCATGCAGCCTCTCATTTTACCCTAATAATTCTAATGTCCCTTCATGGTTTCACATGGGTAGGTAGCCAGCCAAGTGAAACTGTGGCTACTTATTAAAGCCTTGATTTATCCAGAACTACCACCACAAATTTTTCAGGGAAAGTTTTGGGGTCTCAGAGACTAAAAGGACAATATGACATCAATCTGGAAGTAGAATGGCTGTGATTTTAGCTACACAATGAAAGATCATGAGCCAGAATCAGGAGACCTGAGTTTTACTGCTGAATATGCCAGCAACAATCTATGTGACAATAAAAAATACTTGGGGGGAGTTTTTCCAATGTTTAATTATGGATATTTCAAACATATACAAAATTGGGAAAATAATATTATGAACCCATGTGTACAACATGCTGACCATGTTCAATGATGATCGGTATCAACATCCCTCCCCTTCCACTCCCCTGCCACGTTATTTTGAAGGAAATCCCAGAAACTATTTCATTTTTACCCATAAACATTTCAGTATGCATCTAAAAAGGATAAAGATTTCTCTTTAATGTCTCAATTTTTTTTTACAGTTGGTTCACTGCAATCAAATAAGGTCCATCATTGCAATCAGTTGATATGTCTCTTTCAATCAATCAGTAGGTTCCCCTTCAATCTCTCTTATTTCTTGTAATTCATGTATAGAAGAAACTAGGTTGCTCATCCTGTAGAATTTCCTCTGGTCTGAATTTTGTTGATTTTATCTCCATGGTGACATGTCATAAGAAATATTTTAAAGGAAAACATGCAGGAGAGATTGGAGGGATGGAATAGGCACATATCCAAGAAAAACTGCAAAAACTGTAAGAACAGTATCAGAAAGGCTGGCGCTCAGAATGCCCTAAGATTCCAAAGACAAAGATTTTCTTTAGTTTTTACTCAGAACAAAAACAACAAAAAGAAAGTGCAGGTTTGCTTATATGTGGATAAGTATACATTATTATAATGTAAAAGTTTGTCTCAATTCTTTTTTTTCCAGTTAAGATTACCGATAATCAAATCAGAAAGGGTAAAGCAAGCTGGAGCATGAGGAAATTGAATCCCAAAGCATTTGAGGAGATAAAAGTACCTAACCATTCAAAATGAGTTCAGTTTTAGGGCCAGCCCTATGGCTCACTCGGGAGAGTGCGGCGCTGGTAGCGCCGAGGCTGCAGGTTCGGATCCTATATACGGATGGCTGGTGCGCTCACTGGCTAAGCGTGGTGCAGACCACACCACAGCACACCGTGCTGAGGGTTGCGATCCCCTTACCGGTCAAAAAAAAAAAAAAAAGAGTTTAGTTTTTAACGTCCCAGACAAATTATATCCCGATGTATCTGAGAATTTACAGAGCTCAATCCCTATCTAAAACCTTTGAAGATTCAGGGAGAACAGAAGGGGATACTGTAATAGTCAATATTAGAAAGGAGGTAGGTGCCACAAACTATAGACACATTCACTTAATGTCAATCCCAAACAAATTTCTTAAACACACTGTTAGGCAAGGAAAAAGATACTCATTATCATATCCCCAAACTGGCCAGCCACCAAAAAAAAAAAAAAAGAAAAAAGATACTCATTAAGAGTCAGCAAGCATTCACAGAAGCCAATCATGCAAGATTAACCTAATTTCCTTTCTTGATAGGGTTACTGGCCTAGAATACAAAGGGAATTTTGTACCCTTAAAAGTCTGGACTTAAGGGTCAGTTAGCTCAGCTGGTTTGAGCACGGTGTTATGACACCAAGGTCAAGGATTCAGATCCCCATACTGGCCAGCCGCCAAAAAAAAAAAAAAAAAAATCTGGATTTAAGCACTAAATTTTCCATCCTACTTGATGTTCTATCCTACTTGACATTCTTACTCATGTCTTGGACGAGGACACTGTTGATATATCTACCAAATTTGCAGATGACACAAAATTGGGAAGGATAGGTAATATGCTGGTTGACAGGATCCAAAAATACTTCAACTGGCTAGAACAATGGGTCAAATCTTAACAGAATGAAATGTAGTAGGATTAAATGTGAAATGCATGATGGAGGAGACATGGTTTAACAGCAAATCAAGTGAAAACATTTTAGTATTCTTGTTGATTGTTCAGAGTAAAGGCTGCGATATGGCTGCCAAAGATCTAATGTGCTCTTAGGCTGAATTAACGGAACTATAATGTCCAGAACAAGAGGAGTGGTAAATTCTACTCAACTTCTCACTGATAAGAGCACACTTAAGAACATTGTGTACTATTTGGAATACCATATTTTAAGAGGAACACTGATGAAATAGAACATATCCAAAAGAAAAAAGCCAATTTGTTGAATGTTCTAGAAACAGTAGAATGATACAAAGAACTAAGGATGACTAACCTGGAAAAAATAAGGAAGAAAAGTTCTGTCTTCAAATATTTGAGGCATCACACAGCAGAAGTAGGACTGAGAGTAGAAATTACAAGGCAGTAGACTTTTGCTCAACCTAATGAGGTCAATAACAACTGGAATTTAGAAACAAACGAGCTGTTTCCCTAATAAAGTATTCAAACAGAAATTTAACGATACCTTAACAGGGATATTGCAGAAGGTTGGAACAGATGACTGCTATGGTCTTTTGTTTCCATTTCCAAAGTCTCAAAATCTCTCTAAACCAATTTCCACCAGTGCCAATCATAATCCTGAAAGACACAATCCCGAATGATGAAATCCTGAAAGATCAAAATCCCTAAAGTCTAAAATCCCCAAAAGCACAATCCCAAAAGATTAAAATCCAGAATGTTAAAGTCCTGAAAGCAGAATTCATCTTTGCTTCATTTTCAATACTGATGGTATAAACTGCATAAAGAATTTTAGAGAGTTCTAATTCGTTCTATGCATTTTTGTAAATTTGACTCCATGAAAGGACATTATCAAAGTGTTGACTTTGTGTGTAAATACTGTGCATGTATGTAAAAACACTGAAAATAAATAAAGAGGTGTCCTTTTTGTACATCTGCATTTGCGAAAGATAAAATTTCTCAAGATTTCGGCTCTTTGGGTGATTGCATATGTGGAGGTGATCCATCATGGCTTTCGATCAATCTGGTCAAAAGACTCAGGTTATTCAAATCACTGCAGTTATATATCACTGGGTGCACACAATTACCAACAGTAGTGATGTGCATTTATACATTTTGCTTTTGATCTTTCTTTATGAATATGGTTAGTCTGCTCATATCTGTTATACCTGTGCAACTGTTAGTATACCTGAGTGTTTATGCTTGCAAAAATGTGTTATTATTGCCTATTTTATTGTAGAAAGTGGCCTATGAGGTGTTCTGCAGTGTTTTTATGTTTCTCAAATAAATCTCCTTTTAAAAATGTAAATAAATGTCTTTACAGAATTTTTAAATTATTTTTTTCCAGAATTATATTTTCGGGATTTTGATCTTTCAGGATTATGATTTTTGGGATTTTAGACTTTAGGGATCTTGATCTTTTGATCTTTCAACGTTTGGGATTTAGCATTCAGGATTGTGTCTTACAGGGTTATAGCCCAAAACCATTTCCACACCTATAAAATGAAAGAGTTGGGTTCCTTCATTCAGTCAACAAAGCCTTACTGATTGTCCACCATGTGCCAGGCACTGCCAGGTGTTGAAAAAATAAAAAGGACTGGAAAGACCCAGCTCTTGCCCACAGAGAGATCACAATCTTGGTGGGTGAGGCAAATACATGAATAGATTACTTCGAAACAATGTGGTAATTGCAATGAGAGAGACAAGCACATGATATCTAGTAAGCACGAAGGAGGGGCCTAAGTGTATATAAGAGGGGGAAGGGGATATATTTGGAAAGGCTCCCTAGAATAGCTATTTCTACAGTAGAAAATTATACAAGGCTACAGAGAACTAGAAGTGCTTTAAAACACTAAATAAATGTACAGAAAACACTTGCTTCAGCTTAATGCTCTAAACCGGAACTTGCTAAAGATAAATTTTTCTGCTTATTGATGGTTACTGTAGACTGTCCAAATAATTCTTATATGGGAGTTGGAAATCTAATTTTCAAAAACTAATCAAGGAGAGCAGAGCTATTTGTGATTTTTGTTCTGCCTGAGGAATACTAGAATTTATACCTAGGTCATTTCTCTAATCAAATCTTTATGCATGTTCTTCTAGCTGTTTTTTTCTTTCCTTAAACTTGGCATATAATACATTTGAACTATTAGTAATCTTTCTGAGTAAAGACGAAAACTGAAGCTTTGCCACTACAGAGATCAAATAAAAATGAAATTTTCATAAACCAGAGAGTTTCATTATTTTAGATGTATTACAGTAGACAAGTAATCATTCTACAATCTATTAATTACTTGACCTAACCTTTGAGAAACTGGTGATGTTTTGGGATTTATCTTGGGAAGTATTTACAGTGAAACTTTGCATACAGGCTAACTTTCTTACTGAAGTCTATGTTTTAATTTTTAAACTTATTTTATATTTGATATGTACAAAACAGCATATATAGCATATACATGCAATTATGAAGCATAACAGATGAACTCCTGTGACTCACCATGTTACCTGAGAACACAGCATTAGTAACAGTGCAGCGACTGTGTTCTCTAATCCATCTGCCTTAGAGGTAGCCACTATCCCAGATTTTTATTGTTCCCTTACTTTTTCCTTCTTAAAAATAGTTTTATCATACATATACAAATCCCTAGACAATATATAGTTAAGTTTTGGTATTTTTGAGCTTTGTTTTCACTGTTTTAGTGTTGGACAGTAAAATAAACAGTATTGCACTCAAAAATCTTAGTATTCCTGTCAGAGTAAATGCTACTCTCATCATTGCACATTCTAGTTGTATTTAAATCTCACAACTGTGCCCACATCCACTAGTCTCCTTCTGCTTCTTCCCCACCTAGAGTTGCCAGATTTAGCAACTAAAAGTATAAGATGTCCAATCAAATTCCAATTTCAGATAAACAATGAATATGTTTTTAGTATGCTTATCTGAAATTGGCATTTAACTGAGTGCCCCTGTATTTTATCTAGCAACTCTTAACCCACCTCTAAGTTAATTAGGTTGACAATCCTATGATCTGTTTTTGCATGTTAAAGGGACAAAGTGTGAGAAATTGATGGTCAACATCATTGTATAAATACTCATCAAAATATTCAATAGTTCACTGAACGGGAAAAAACTTGCACGTGTGTATTCACTCAAAGCTTTTCTAGACAGTGCATTCGGTGCATATGCCCAAATGCAAATACTATATACATGGTATTATGTACATTTATCAAAAACGCTCAGTGAAGAGTAGGAAGTTATATTAACAGCTTCAGTATTTTGGCTTAGAATGTACCCCCCCAAGAAAAAATAAAAAACAAGATGGCTTGTAACAAACTGACAAAATCTCTAGATATGTAAACTGATATAACCATTATTTATAAAGATATTTATATGAAACTGTCCTCAGTCAACGTGTTCAAAATGAGGTTAGTCTATGTAGGTCAAAAAAACATCAACAGCCAGCTTTCTAGATGAATATCAATTAAAAATTATGTTGTCAGTAAAAAGGAGATTCAGCTACTACACGTACAAAGTCATTTTAGGACACTCTCCTCACTTTATAAAAAGGATATTAGAAATATTTCAGATACTTTATTTTAATAACAATAAAAAAACTGACGAGCCTTCCTCAATATGAAGTAGAATTTGCTTCTCAATTCTGTCAAGGCATCTCAACATCCTCCCACAATCTGAAGCACTAATAGCTCCTAGATTTGAAGAGCAATCCATACAAGTGTGTATTAAGAAACCATATAGATTAGATTCCCCAAATAGAAGCTAGCTGCACCTACGTTTTGAAATCAGCTATTGACATGACTGACTATAGTAGAAACCTAACAGTTTTTCAGAGCTTCTTCTCTCCAGGCAATTAATATTAGATCATGCTTTCCAATTTCAACCTCGGATCTTCATCACTCATGAGCTATGGCCTCAGGGTAATCAGGACTTAAAATCATGGTGTAAGTGTTAAAGTGAACTTTTTAAAAAGAACATTGAATTTCTGTGGTTTCAAAGAGCCAGAGCCCATAAGCCATCCTACCTCTAGTATCTCATGCATTAGCTATAGACAGATCTTTATGCCTTTTGGGCTTGGTGTTTCTCTACCCCTTACCTGAGGGCTATCTGAACACACACACACACACACACACACACACACACACACACACACACACACACACACACACACACACACACACACACACACACACACACACACACACACACACACACTCTCTGCACGACTTCTGTGAATAGAGAGGAATCAGTGAGCAAACTAAATCTGTATTTTCCACTTGTTTCATATTCAACTAAACAACTAGGAACTCAAAGAACTACCTTCTAAAGTAAAAAATATATATAAGAGGAATCTCACACTAAACACCCCCATTTCCAGACTTCTCATAATACTTGATGAAAAAAATATACCAAAATAATTAGGCAACACACAGAAAACGGACTAACAAGGTCTTTTCTTTTTCTGTTAGTATGAGAACTCACTTTTTTTTTTTATGCTCTGTGGGGAAAGAAAAAAAAGTTGTTGGCTCTGAAGAAGCCTCTTATCAGGTTGCAAAATTCCTGACAGACTCCTAAAGGAGCTATGACATGGAAGGAGGGAATATAGAGTGAGTCAGCTGGAATAATGTTGGTGGCCTGGAAAACATTTTTCTCACAGGAAGGTGACTACAAAGGGTTTAAACAGGGAATTACCTGATAGCTTGATGTTTTTATTCCCCTCTTCTTTTTACCTCTGCCATAAGGAAAATATAAAAGTAAGATGAGCCTAAGCAGTGCATTATGGAACTGAATCAAGCGGAGCAAGAATAACTTGCCTATATAAAGAAGGTGCTGGGATTCTAAGGCCCTTGAGGTGAACAGGATATGAGCATAGATAAGGCCTTAGCTGATCATTAAAGGAAGCGGCTAATTAAAGGGTTTTGATTTCTAAAGCAAGCTGAAACACTAAGATCTGATAGCAAAGTAAGATCAACACTACCGTACTAAGTCTAAACAGGGAAACAAGTTTCTGGTACTCGAAAACACTGACATGAAGATTTTTTTGCCCACTAAGGCTAGGCAAGAAAAAGACAACAAAAAGAAGCAAAAAAAACCAAAAATAAAAACCAACCAACTAACCCCAGGTTAAATAAAAACGTGAAAACAGTTCAAATTTAGAGAACAAGATACTGTTTTGTTTTTAAATCTTGCTGTAAGTGCAGTTTTAAAAATTTGGTATGCAGTATTGTATACTGAAGTTTAAATGTATATATTGATTATATTAATTATATTGTGTGGAAAGTTTTGATAGATTCTATGCTAAATGTAACCCCCCCCCCATAGAAGGCTGGGAAATCAAGAAGCCCCTTCAACCTAATAACAGTACTCAAATTGAAGATATGTTATCTAAGAGAAAAATCACCTGTTAGATTTTCAAACCCAAATCATTTCTAACAGTACCATACTCATTCTCATAGTCCTATTTTAAGTTAGCTACTACTAAAAGTGACAATCCCGACTAAACCAGAAAAGTCTAGGAATAGCAGGAAAAAAAAATAAGTGCTAGGAAATCATAATTTTATTTTCCTAGTACATCCTAAAATGTCATGTTTTAACTAGGCAGTAGAATATAAGAATGACTGAAATTTCCCTGGGTACAAGGCAATATTGGTTTATTAACACGATTAACAAAAAGCTGAGAACATAGTTACAACAATTATTTAATAGGGAATAAACTGAATCTTCAAGATGTAAATTACTACTTTTATTATCCTTTGAAAGGCCATTTTAAGTTTTAAATACTATGAAAGCCTAGAAGTAGGATATATCTAAAAATACCTAATAATTATTTTGTCAGTGATATTAACAGAAACAGATGGTGAGAAAATTTGGAACAATGGCTCTACATTTTCCGAAAGTAGGTCTTGTGGTGGCAATATTTGTAAATTATCTTTAATGAAACCAAAGGAAATTTTATCATGAAATATAAATCTGTTCACATATAAGGTAATTATAAACTTAAAGTGGATTCGTAAGCAACTATATCTTGTCTAAAACAACCTGATTTTTCAAAAATGATTTATATCATTTTTATGATATAAATATAGTTTTATGCCATATTCCTAAAAGAACAGCTTGATAATGTATTTATTGTCAAAGTAAAAGAAAAATAAATCATCTCCCTTGGCCTACTCAAGAATTCTAAACTAAAAATATTCTTTGCAGCTTCCAACCATTCAATAAATATGTACATTAAAACAATTAACTCCAGGATAAGGCAGCTATATCACAATGTCCCAATTTGTCAAAGTAGGTTAGAATAAATGTCACATCTACTAATGATTTAAAGTAATTTCTAGTAAAATTGAGAAACAAAGAGATAACTAAATTTATGCTGGCCTGGAGAACTCAATACCTAATGTGATCATGCTAAAAATCATTTTGTAACTTACTTTCAAAAAAGCAAACAAACAAGATGATGGGCTACCGGCCATATTACAGAAGCTTTATCAAATTACTGTGCTAATATGATTTTGTAAGTTATGTAAAACATTCAGCTGAGTGCTAATCTTAAAAAGTAGATGCCAATAACTTCTAAATAAAAATTAGCAACTAAAAAGTACCTGTCATAACCCCCCTTTTTAAAAAAAATAAATTGATCAATTCTATTATCAGTGAACTGATTATTTAGACTTAAGATTCCTTGTTTTTCTTCTTCTGTGTTCACTACTCATCACTAAATATGGGTAGAGGAACAAAATTTGAACCAAACCATTCATTTTGTTTTAATTTTAAAAAGTCTACTGTTATTATCTCTGATAGAAGGGTTGAAGGAAAGAAAGTTGTAAACTAGTGACTGAACTGAGATTTTGGTGTAACTGGTAGCTTTTAATTATTCATGTTCTTCCTCAATATCATGAATAATAGAAAACCAAACATATTTCAGTAAGATTTAATATTAAGCACTTTATTTTATAGGTTCAATTTCTATGCTTTATGTATTTGAATTTCTATTTCTGCATTCTTTTATGAAATATGTATCAAGGATTTGATAAATAGTCTAACAAAATCTTAAATTACCTAGAATGCTTGCCTAAGTAAAATATTCTGTAGGCCAAGTTTAAGCTCTTTTTTATTAAAAAAAAAAGATTATTCAAACTTATTTATATCTTAAATAGTAATTACTGATCATGTAATTTTTCTAGTTACGTAGCTAATAGGAATGCATTTTTCTCGTTAATTTGATAGCCAGTAGAGGTTTGATTATGTGGAAAATGTTAATAACTACTACATACACTTATCATTACTGCTAGAAAACACATTAGAAGGGGAAGGGGAAAAAAAACCCATTGTATTTCTATTTAGTGGCTTATGGCCAAAAATATGAATCAAGAGTTATACTAAAAAAAAAAAAAAAAACAACAACATTGTCGTGTGGCCAAGCTAAACAACTGACAACAATCTACAAAATAATTACAGAAAAAAAATCTAGGATTAAGACTTTTTGATGAGGCACTAAAGCCCAAATCAGCAGAAGCTCACACCCTAAGGGGGTTTCCCTTAGTAACAAAGAACATACCCTTTGAAATGCAGTCAACAGTGTCTGGGATTCCAGCTCTTTCAGTAGTAAGGTCGTTTTCTGACCTGGCTATAGTACCATAATCAATATGTCAAAGCTTAAAAAAACAAACATAAAAAATGCGGCTTTTTATTGTTTCAAACAGTAAATTACACATACCCAAATGGTAGGAGAGTTAGCACTGTCGTTTTAATAATTCATGTTATAAGTATAAAAAATAAGCAAAAATGTTTATAGTTTAGAAAAGGAAAGTAGGGAGGAACCTAACATTTTACATCTCTAGTCCAAACCATTCATCTAATTAAGTTAATGGAGTTCCACTTCTTGATGGCTGTGTGACAGTCCCTCCTTATCCACCCTGAGCTGCCAATAACTGTCCTACCTATCTCATAAAAATTGTCTTATCTCAAAAAAATTGTCCTAGCTCACAGAACTATAGGATAATCAGAAACGATAATGTGAGTAAAAGAACTTTGAAAACGAATGCCCAACATTAGTTGGCATTATAGCATTCTTTCGTATTGTGAACACATTCATCCCTGAAAAAAAAAGTTGGTAACAAGGAATTGATATGAGTGCAGGATAACGCAACATCTCACTGTCAACATTTAATATTTACTGAGTACAGTATGTCCCCAAGTTACAAAGGTCCCATAAATTCAAACCACTGTCCTTACCTCAGTCCCCTCCCTTACTTCCCTCCTCCTATAGGAACTGGTGGGGGGTGGGGAGGTTGGGGCAGGAGAGGATTGGGTGGAGATTTGAGAGAACCTGGAAGTTCAAAAGTAGAAGAAATTGGGAAGAGAAGTGGAACACCACAGAGCATGCCTACTTACTACCCCCATTCCTACCTAAACCTCCTGTCGCTGCTATACATCAACTGTGGACATCTCTCTATGCTGAGAAATAAGGCGAAGGTTAAAATAAACGTCAACAGCCAAGAGCTATAACCTGGGACATAATAGGGATAATAAAATTCACTTAAGTGAAAAAGGACAGATCTCAGTCATTAAATTTAAACCCTTAAGCCAATCCAATGAAGATAAAATAGCCACTGCAAAATACTTGGTTTACCTGCTTTCAGTCACAAAGGTACTAGTTTTACTGTGCTACCTATTCATTCTGCTCACCTATCTTCCATTAATGAATGACCAACGCCCACCTGTGACACTAACCAATACCACTTACCAATGCATTCACTACAGAATATCCAATTTAATCAATATTTCCTTTACTCCTTCCTGAAGTTCCCATCCTTTATATTTCATCCATCACTGTCCCTTCTCAATTGTAAAGGACAAAAAGTTGTTATGCTGGAAAAGGTCTGTACTGATTTTGGGAAAGCTAGGAAGGAGAAAGCTGGCAGTGAAAGGGGTGTAATTGGGGCTGCGGGAAATGTTCAAACCATCTGCCATTTCAGTTTGACATAGGTAGATATGCATATTTTAAAATAATTTTTAAAAAAGAACACCAAAAACTCAAATTGTTACTAGTACTGCTAATAACCAGAAAGATGATTCCCTCTGTCTCCCAATTTAAAGAAAGACTTTCAGGGACAGATTTAAAAGAGGACTATTGACATTAAGTTCATCCGCAGCTATTCTTACCAGTTCAAGAGCAATGCCAGAAAAAACACTCCCACCCCTTCTCTTGAGCCTGCTTAGTAACTAGGATGTCATTGTTTCTGAGAAAGTGAGCTTGAATACAGCACTACATACTATATATTGGTTCTCTAGAAAATTTGATCTGTGGTTCGTAAGAATGCCACAGTTCAATGAGTTTTGTACTGGAATAGACTATTACAATTAGCAGTGGTCAAGTAGGTTTTATACAGGCATGGCTTATTCTATATAGGCTGTCTACTGGAAAAAATTGCTAAAGTTTTCCATCAGAAGTTTCCAAAAATTTAACGTGTCACCCTAAGACTTTTAAAAATTGTTTCCCTCTTCTCTTAAAAATTTTAAGGATCAGGGCCCTGTGGAAAAGGTAAAACTTTGGACTCTTAAGTCTATTTGTGCAATTAAAGTTCTCCTTTGGGGTCATTATCAGAATTTAACTAGTTTTAGATAGGATATACAAGCCTTAAAATGAAATCATTCGAATCATGATTTAAATAAAAATTCAAGCCAGGAAGACTTAATTTACTCATTTCAGGGCCAAAAGTACAAACTTACAAGCTTACTACAATAATCTTCTAATTTGGAAAAATAAACTTTTTGAAAAGTACACATTCTACTTTGATTTTTAAAAAGAAATGACTTATGTTATTGTTATGTAAGGAAATAGATACCAATACTGGTTAAGTCACTGACAGATTAACCACCTCCAATTCAATTAACACAAAGATTAATTGTGCCTATTTAGAAGTTATTAACACACCATGCAATATTAAACATAAGCACCAAAAACCAAACATTAACAGAAGCAGCTTATATATTCTAAATATTTTTTCAATATCCTTATTTTTAGCAAGACAAGTAAACATATTTATAATTTAAAACTATTTTTGTTATATGAATTCTGAGGTTTTTAAGATTAAAAAAAATCAAGTAAATATGAAAGACTTAAAGACCCATACAATTATTCATTCTTTACCTTTCTTTTCCCATTTATTCAAAGATTGCAAAAGAAAGATATTTCCTACTAAGTTTCTAAATAGTTTTCTCAAATTAGAACCAATCTAAAGTCCAAGCATTCTACAACCTATAGAAATCATTTTTGTTAAAAGCCAAATTATTTATTTGGTAGTTACTGATGAAATCAAGACGCTTTTAAGTTACTTCAGCTAATTCATGATAATACTGAGCTTAAAATCACATTTGCAAGTATATTTCTCAAATGGTCACCCTTGATCTTGAAATTTATTCTACTTGATATTACAAAGGGATGGTAATTGGATGCCAGTGATGCAATGCAGTCAATCTTCAAGACAATGACAAACATAGGAACTGAGAAAATTAGTATGAGGAAACTGCTGCCTAAATATGTTTTTGTTAAATTCTGTATGTTTAAAATGTTTAAAAATGTTTGGAGTGAAAAAGATTTTGTGGATTTGAAAGCAACTGACCCCAATGAAATGCCAAATTGTAAAATGCCAGGCATCTGCAGCTGGTAATAAAATGCTAAAACCTGAAGCGCTTTAGCAGAACCTGATTATATGGTAATCCTAGTGTCTGAGAGAAGGCAAAAGCGCTAAAAGAAAAACTAATAGACTGGTTTCTATAGTAACTAAGATAAATGTGTATAGTGACTGGGGAAAAACACTGAGGTTGCCATCAGGTACGAGGCCCACAATATGTCTTTTTAAATGTGCTTTTTAAAATAATAATGCTTTTTCCTCAATTTTGAATCATGAGATGACAGACTAACACAAAGACTGCTCAGTTTGAAATAAGAGAACAGATAGGGTTCCACTCTGAAGAGTCAGGAAAACACCCAATTAAAAGTTTAGCTGGTTACACAAGTATTGATATTCAATTCTGTACCCCACAGATATGTACAATCAATTACATTTCAATAAAAAAAAAGTTTAGCTGGTTAGCTGAATAATATTCAACAGCAAGAGAACAAACGTTATGAAAATTTGTAGAAATTAGCTTAGCTCTGGAAAGAAAACAGATGATTACCAAATTCAACTTAGATATCAGTAGGGCATCATAAAGTACATACAATTTTTATTACTTTAAATTTTGTTCGAGGTATTTCTTACAGGTTATTAATCTCTTACAGAAAGGGTTAATTCACATTGTGTATATGCTTATCTAAAACAATATTAAATGGTGGGATTTGTCATATCTCAGTTATCCACTCCCGAGTAAGCAGCCTTATAACCTGGTTTCTGTACTGGCTGCTGGGGCTACCTTCACCTCCTCCAACCTCCATGATCTCCTCCCTGTACTCCCTTCCTCCACTTCCACTACCACCACCACTACTGCCCCAGAAAGTAACTACCAAAATTGCAGGCAGAGTATGAGGAAGAAACAGACTAAATTAAGGGGCTTACCTGGCAAATTCACCTGACTTTGTCAAAGTCATAACAATGAACTTAAGAGGACACATGGAGTGCTGTGTATTGTAAAGATTATATAATGTCTCAAATACCAATAATTAGAAATACAAATTCTTTTCTATTCTATAAGACCATTATTGAACTTCACATCCTAAATCTAGGTTTTTAACATTTTTAAAAACTAAATTTTATCTATCCTATTTTAGGTAGTAGGTCATCACAAAAACAGAATAAAGTTTTCAATTTACAGAAGTTTGTAACAATTTAAATTGAGCCCCCAAATTGCCATACTGCTATGGACTGTCTTACCTCCATGAGTCACCAATTGACAACTCGAGGTCACTATATTTAGAATTTGAATTACTAATTAATGTGTAGAAGGTTTTTCTCTACTTCAATATGATGTTACATGAGTGTGATAAACAGCATTTATAGATATATTTCTATCAATCCACAAAGCCAACAGCAATCAAATATAATCCATGATCAAATATAATTTATGATTAAATGCCAACTCAGGAACAAACACACATTTTAAAGGATTTTTTCCTAAAGTAATTCATATCACACAATTTTTTAAAAATTAAAATGTATCATTTTTCAATTCAGAGAGAAACGTTTCTGATGCCTAAGTAAAGTGAGAAACCGAGTTTTTAACAAAGGCAGCTATGCAACTTTTTGGTTTTTAGACCTAACAATTCTTCACTAGTTTGATCTCCCTTCCCATAACTTAAGATTTTGCCATTACTCCAATCTAAATATGAGAGATTGTAGTCAACACTAACTAAATTCAAAAAAATAAAATAATATAAATAACAACCGCTGTTCTTAGATATGCTATTCTGTCACCGTTTTTCATCCCGACTTGGAGAAAATTAATGAGCAAAACGTAGGATCCTAGAACAGTCAGTGCTCTCTGGGCAAGACATGAAGAGAGTCAAGTTAGATAGAAGTAGACCATCTTAGAAGACTGGCTAACAGGGTAAATGCCAGAAACCTACAGCAGGGATACCCAGCAATACTTTCCCTCCTTCCACAGACATGCAGCATTTTATAAATGAGGAATCAAGAGACTTGGGTTCTAGTTCCAAGTCTGCCACTAATCAGCAATGTCTCACTCCCCTCTCTGAGCCTAGGTTTCACTTTCAGTTAAATGGGAGGGCTGGGCTAAATGATCTCCACTCCCTTCCTATTCTAAAAATGTTTCTACCCTCCTTCCAAGGCCTCAGAAATATTTTGGCTGCCACTAAAAAAATAAGTAGTGCTGAAAATGTTACATTTATTTTTATAACATGTTCTCTGTGCCAGCCTTTTAGTATGTGTAGGTGAGTTAGCAGGGCCATTCATCTTCTACATAACTTACCCAAGTAAATATTTAATTTCAAATCTGTGGGTCTTGTACCAAAGGCCATCAAGTTTGTTAAACTAAAAGGTTGGGAAAAAAAAAAAAAAAGGAAAGATTTCTCAAGAACAAAAGTTTATCAATAAAAGCACATTATTAAACCTCAATACAATGACAGCCATTTACAGTTGAAAGGGTTCTCAAGAGTGTAATCTCTTCTATTTAAACATGAGGAAATGAAATGACTCAGTTCAGAGTTCTTTTCTACTACACCACAGTTCCTCCTCCCCTTCCTGCTCTATCAAAAGACAGCTCAGTAGCAGAAAGAACACCAGACTGTGAAACTGATCTGGGTTCTAGTCCTATCTCTGCCACTAATTTGCTGTGGCACCTTGGACAAGTCACTTTCCCTCTCCGGGCTTCAGTTTTCACAACATTTTACATGAAGGAGTTTAACTAGATGTCCCTTCCAGCTGTAACAGGCTATGATCTCATAAAATTCTTATCTGACAAAACAAAAATACACATTCCTAAAAGAAACTGAAAATTTCTATCCAAGAGAACCAAAAAGTTTGGTCTGCTGGTTTTAAACAGATGTATCGGTTCAATTTAGCAAGTCGGTCCTAAAGCATTTTATTCCAGAATCTATTGGGGGAGGATCTCTCCACCCCATCAACACCCTCCCCACTTCCACATACAGTTAGCTATCATATACTAGAAAAAAATACTGGACTAGGAGTCTGTAGAGCTGGTTTCAAATCTCAACTCTGCCACTTACGATGTGTCTCCTTGGACAATTAAGTCACATAACTTCTCTTATCTTAAGGTTCCTCATATGAAAAAAATGGAGATAAGAATAAGAAAACCTGACCTAAAATATCAATCAAAATAAAACTTTATAAATGTGGTATATATTGCAAAGGTGGGCAAGTGGAGATGATCTGCCACTGTGGAAAAGTAGGCTGTATTGGAATCAAAAGTCTTTCTATAAAAAACTGGGATGATTTTTAATTTATTAAATTTGCTCTCAAAGAGTAGATTAACAATGCTGAAAACACCACTGGAGGGGAACTGCAAAAGATAAATCAATTTTAGGAAATGGACTGTGTATTTGGATTCTTCTCATTAACAAAACATGAGATAACTCTCAACTGCCTACTCGCTTTAGTACAATTTAGTGAAATGTCTTTGTACTCCCAAACACACAACAGTAAGGAACATTTCTTAAAATGTTCAAATTCGGTCTTTTAACCTCTTAAAAATTTGTACGCTGTTGCACTCTAATTCATATCAAGGGACAAAAGATATTTCTGATGACCAAGTATCTAGTGACACCATCTGTTTCCACAAATCAAGGTTTCTCAATGCTTTTCGAGGTTGTTAGTTGCCCAGCCAAGTCTCTTCACAGTACCTTATGCAAATGACAAAACCTGCCACAAGGGATAGAGGAAAATGTAAATGAAGCAAACCTTTTTCTGTCCTCTCAGTACTGCTAGTTCCTTTCAGATGCAATTCTCCAGATAGGTCTATTCTCTTCCAAATCCTCTCACTAACAAAGCATGGAGTTGTGAAATCCAAGGACTGACCGTGTAGTATTATTATTCATAGAGCTCAACATATTCAGTATTTGGGTAGGTTGCATAGAGCTCAACATATTCAGTATTTGGGTAGGTTGCAGTGAAAATTAGAAAGCTGGGCCCCAAGAAACTTTCTACATAGTATCAAAGAATCAAAGCACCTGGAAGCCATATTATACCATAGGGGAAGAAGTGACTATCAATTCTATCAAAATGACTCTTCCAGTTTAGATAAAATAGCTCCAAGTTCTTTATACTTCCTCCCAAAGTACGCACTGTGTAATGTTAACGAATTTGCTAATGCCAAGAACGGAAGGAGAAGGGAATTAACATTTGAATGCTTTCTCTGTGCCAGGTACTGGACTAGATAGTTTACACAGCTACTGCTCTTCAAAATTAAACTTATTTTATTCAATGAAAAGGAACAATATCCACATAGCTCTAAATTATGTAAACTGATTGTTACTTCCCTCCCCCACCCAACACACACACACAGTACTAACAAATTCAGTCTCATATAACCTGAATTGACAGTTCATTACTTAGAAGGGAAAATCACACACAAATTAATTTCAAGGGAATCCAATGTATTTGGAAATCCAAACGTATTTTGTATCCTCTATTATCTAGCTATGAACTTGTCTCAGACACTGAACTTGAAGGAGATTCAGTGCCGTCTCAAGATTGGCCACTGCCATGCAAAAATCCCACAATAACGATATGAAAGTTGGTGGAAACACATATATCTGCAATAAACCAACGTAAATTTCTTTCTTATTTTGTTGCTTTAACTTTTTTTGGTACATACTGTGTATATAATGCATCAGGTTTTAGAACGACTTCTAGAATGTATGAATAACTTTATTTGCATCAAACAGTGTAATTCTTCTATACCGGTAAGCATGAGAATTGAAGGCAGCTGAACTCCCGGAACCACATTAGTGATTTACACTACCATAAAAATTTTACCATTCTCAAGTTCTTCCAGTAAGAAAATATATTTCACTGCCTCTAGTTCCACACACATCCATAGAAGAGTTCGGTGAAATCGCTTTGAACACTATTCCAACTATGGAAAGTGGAGGGGTGGGTAAGTAGAAGTTCTAGTCAAGCGAAGCATTCCAACTACTGTACTTCCTACTCACAATCACCCATATTAATCACCACTAAAACATCTTGCAGAATTACATAAAGAATACAAAGCTAGGGCTCTCCTTCCAACCACCAGATTATTCAGCACTTGTTTGTATCTCTGTGGTCGGTTGTGTACATTTATGTCCGGCTACGCTTTTAGACCGCATTCTCCCTAATGGTAAGGACCTTGTCTTCGCTTTCCTTTGCCTCACGCTAAGGTGCTATTTTAATAAAACACTGTTGATCTAGACTACATCAGCTAGAAGACTTTCTTAAGTAAATACCCAACCTTTCCCCGGCTCCTTTTCTTCTTGTGCAAGAAAAAGAGAACGGCAAATCGGGGGAGTTACAGCCACCTCTGGAGTGAATAGGTAAGTTAGCGGTAAAAGGAAGAAAAAAACAAGTGCAATTTCTATTACTGCTCCTTTAATCTATGGTCCCCAAGGCCAAAACGGATGCTGAAAGGTAAGCTCTGAACCCCACAAATACAAATCCCTGCTCTCAGGCGAGTAAGCTGTCCCACCTCGCAGAAGGCTGGACAAGAGGAAAAAGGGGCTCCAAGAGACCCTCCTGCGGCCGTTCACCAGGGAAAGGGGTGGAAGGTGCCCGAGCTGGGGGTACCCCCTCCTCCGACGCACCCCGCCCTAAGGAGCCCTAGGTCTGGGTTCTGAAGTGCTTGAGAGTGACTGAGAGGAACAGCGGTTACGGACACAGCGGGACCTGGGAGAGGTGTGTGTCGGGGTGGGACGCACAGGAGAAGCCAGGAGACTAGGATGCCCGGCTTCTGGGCTATAGCTACAGTTACTTACCCTACGGGGTAGCTGCCCCCTAGGTGCACATCTTCAGGGGCATCATAGAATTCCTCGGTGTCGCTTTCCGACGCCATTTATAGGACACACCCGCGGGTGAGGGGGCCGGCGCCGCCCGGAGGAAGGGTGACTCTCTTCTCCTCCTCGTCGTCCTCCACCCCAGCGAGACTGTGGGGAGGTGGGTCCCGGGCGAGGCTGAGGAGGGAGCAGACAATCTAGAATGAGGAGCCGGTTAGGAGCAGGGGGCCACTCTCAGTTGCCCGGCTGAGGGAATGACCGGCAGAGCGGCCGTCTGAGAAGGCGGTGGGTGGATCCAGAGACTGTTGCTGCCGCCGCTCCCGGCAATAGGTGTATCAGGAGCGCGAGAGAAGAGGCGGTGGCTCTTCTCAGTGGGGGAGGGCGTGCGCGCCGGCGACAGCAGCTCCAATTTCTCCCGCAGCAGCAATTACAGCAGCTGGGAGAGCTAGTGGCCCGCAAAATACCGACGCGCACCTACCCTCGCGAGATTTCGGGAGGCGGCCGGTAAACTGTGGGCGGGGTGAAGAGGTGGCGGGGGTGGTTCCAGAGAGGCAGCGCTCCGATTACTTCAGCCGGAGAAGCCTATCAAAACGGCGCAAGCGCGTTGAGGGCGTTCGGTGAGGGCCGGAAGTAGCCGAGAAGGGAGGGGGTGAGCCTCCTGAAGGGAGGAGTCTAGGACCTGCGCAGGCTGGTGGCCCGGCTCAGAAGGCGTGCGCCCGCTGTGCGTGGAGTCCGGTAGAGTGTCTTACCTGCGAACTCCGCAGTTCCAAAGAGAGGCATTTTGAAAGAGCTGATTTTGAGTCTCCTTTTTTTTTCTTGAGAGGAAGTGCTGTCGGGAAACAGTGGCTTCGGCATTTTGGTTTGTATTTACGTTCTCTTATTATCCAAGCCCAGAATATCCCACCCTAGGGCGTTGGCAGGTCCATCACCTCTAGTGTTACAAGAATAAAACGCCCTGTTCGCTGCAAGATCTCTAATTGAGATCCCTGGATACGGTCCTGCCGGCTAGAGGGTGGGGTCTGTGACAGATACACGGGGAGTGTGCCAGTTCCATTGAGTAATGATGGATTTATTGCTGGAGCTGAGCCAGTGTAAGGCCTCCCGTTACTTTCCACTCCCCACCCATATCTGTCGCTGTCCGCACTTATAATGTGAGAGAAATTCTTGCATACTGCCCAAGATGTGCATCAGCCAGATAGTAAATATATAGAGCAGATACTGTTGCAGGACTAAGAGCTAGTAACTTAAATCGGATCCTCTGCTGCCCAATGTCCAGTGATGAAAATAGAAAGGTACTTCTAAAAGGACCGAGATAGTCTTTCTTAAACAACGGGTCATTGAACATCAAAGTGGTAACATTAACTTTCAATATGATCGCGAAGCACATTTATTTCTCCTGCTGACGTCATGATAGACAGGCTCTTTGAGCTGTTTGTGCAGCCTCAACTGTTACTCAAGATGGTGGCAGAAAAGACTGGATTGGGGCCGGGGCATGGTCTCAGAGAGGCTGGAATGGGGCTCTAGACTTCTTGTAAAGCAACCTGGGCAAGGTCTGGTGCGGTCTAGTGGATTTGTGTAAAACCAAATGCCATATACTGTATATTCTGTTTGTAACACCCCAGGGGGTTTAGGGAAAACACTGCATAATCAAATATATTAATGTATTTGCAGCAAAATATATGATTGTTCATATGGGGTAAGTGAATACCAGTAAATAGCCTCATTCAGTTCAGGTCGCATACTACTGCCAAATAAGTTTAGGATAGACCAATTTGACTACCAAATATTTCTAAAAAAACAAAACAAAGAGTTGGTTTCCAGAGCTTTCTCGATTTCAGAATTTCAGATAAAAGATTCGTGGATCCTTGTGAAGGTACGATTTTTGTTAAAAGCTAGTAGTTATTAGATTTTGTATATCTTAAATATGTTAATTAATTCCCTAGGTATAAAAATGTATCTCAAAGTATTAATTTTTTTGAAATTTTTTTGCTCACTAAAAAAGGTAGACTTTTTTCTTTATGGGTTATGGAAAGATATAATTTTGTATGGAAAGATATAACTACCTGAATTTATTCTCTTCCTAGGTATCTAATAGTGAATTTATGTTTTCTTTAAAAAGTAGTTACTTTTCTGTATGTGGTAGAGGTATTAACTCCTTTGCATATTAAAAAAAATTTTTTTTTAAATGCCATGTGTGGAAATCAGTCCCTTAATTCAGTAAACATGTACTATTTGGTGTCATGCACTGTTCTAAGTCCTGGGGACAATTCAAAGTTGAAGAAGGTAACTTTATTCCTGCCTTTCAGGATTTCACAATCTAGCAGTGGAGACAAATATTCTCCTTTGGTACTTTCTTTCACTATACCATACCACCTCTCTTGGACCTTTTAAGGTGCCTTAAACATTATACTTAGAAAAAGTCAGAATAGGAATGATAAGCTGATAACATTTTTAGAGCTATTAAAGTTGTCTATTTAAACGCTTTTATCAATTGCATGAGAAAGTGAATTGCTGGAACGTCAAAATACGTATGCATACCGCCCATCATCATTTTTAAAGATGTCAAAAGATGTGTTTATTTTGCCAGAAACATCGGTTCTTGAGTGTTAAAGCTGCAGGTTTTAGGTTTAGTCCAAGGCAGTGGTTTTAAAACCTTTTTTGTATTAGAAATGGAACACTTTAATCAAACCTAATTTCTTGCAAAAGTCCACATAGCATAAAAATAAAATCTGCTCTGTTTGAAGCAGAGCCCTGCCTGCTTGGCCTTCCCTGAGTCTCCAGAGACTACCTAAGGTTCTATTAAAAAAAAAAAAAAAAGAAAGAAGGAAGGAAATGAAAAACTTGTTCAAAGAAGAGATCGTCAAATTATGGCCCACTGTACAAATCTGTGCCACTGTCTGTTTTTGTAAATAACGTTTTATTGGAACACAGCCAAACCTATTTGTTTATGTATTGTATACTGCAGCTTTCATGGCAGAGTTGAGTAGTTGGGACAGAGACTGTATGGCTCACGAAGTCTGAAATATTTGCTATGAGGCCCTTTACAGAAAAGTTTTGCTGACCCTTGGTGCATAGTATGCTATTTTCTAGGGCACTGCAGAACTTGATGTACCCTCAGGATAAATGATTGTTTGAATTAGTTTCACAGCAGAATCATATGATACTGTAAAATCATACATATAGATAAAAATAAGTTTAAAACCTTTTCCCACCTGGCTCATTCCTGATAACTGTAAAAACTACACAGGTCTAAGGCTAAAGTGGGTTTTTAAGGATGATTTTTATGGTTGGCTAACATCCTTATCTGTGTAGCAAAAACTCCACTCTCCAATGGCTAGAGGTCACAGCCACCATATGGAACAATTTGTCTGTGGGAAGCTCACCCTCTCCTCTTGACAAAAATAGTTTAAACTGCCAGTATCCTTGGGGCCAGTTTTACCCCAACCCAAGGTAATCGCTCAGAACATCAGTGTTCCAAATACATTGTAATGCAAGTACTTTTATTACCAACAACAGCTAAAGTGATAACTCAGGGGAAAAAAAATATTTGCAGGGTTAATTGATTTGAGACAGTGTTGACATGAAAAGATTTAATATTGCAACTTCTATGAGAACTTTTATGAATTTTATCAGAATTCATGGAAAAATTATTCTGAAACTGGCCAAAATTTGTCAGAGCCAAGGTAAAATTCTATAATCATCAACCCTCAATTATCTGTTTGAAAAGTCAGTTGTGTTATAGATTATAATAGTAAATATTCAAAAAATCTTTTCTATTTGGCTTTGGAATCTTTATATCTTTTCAGGCGTCAACCAGTCTACCTTCTTAATGATGGTTAGTTTATATTAATAATAAAGTGAATTTTCAATCCCTGAGCACACAAGAACTGAAAGTAGAGAAAGATAGTCTAGAAATGTATTGAGACAGAAAAGCCAGTTTGGGATTTAAAATGTATTATGTAATAGAATATTATGTAACCATGTGTTACTGTTTAGGCTAACTAGAATTATCTTAAACAGAAAAAAGGAGTTTATTAGCTTGCATAATCATACACAGACTGCTATTACACTTGTCTGTTCCATTGTGATTAATATATTAGAGAGCAATTTGAGCATAAAGTGAATTTTGCATTTGCTTATGCACAGTTTCATTAGCCAGAAACACTAGGTGAAAGCAGAAAACTATACCCAGCTGAATCAAGCCACATAGGTGTACACAAAATGTGCACACACACACACCTCAAACATCTACCAGCTACCTCAGTTCATTGTGTACAAGGGTACTTCAGAAAGTTGGTGGAAAAATTTGTATTATCTTTTAATTCTATTTTTCCATGAATTTTTTAAAGAATGTTTGAATGTTTTAAGACCTACCCTTCCACATCTAGTGTTACAACTTTCAGTCTGATTTCAGATAACCATCTCGCCCCCACTTCATAATAACTCATAAGTTGCAACCCTTCTGAAATCCACTTCCATAATCAAAGTTCAGGTCTTTTTCAAAATAAAGTGCCATATTTATTGTAATATTTATGTATTTCCTAACCATTTAACATGTGTAAAACTGTGTGTGCTACTATTTTTATTAGGTTTATATCTTTTTATGTATATATCACTGGTGAAGTTTTTGAATATTGTGTCCCTAGCCCCATTTTTCCCATAAGCCTTTTGGTTTTTTTTGAACAATTGTGCACAGCAGAGTAATTTTTAGGAATTCATTTGTCACCTTATACTGGGACTGACTGTGGTCCAGGTGAGGTAGCTTCAGGCATGGCTGGCTCCAGGGCCCAAAATATATTAATATTCTATCTTTCTGTCCATCTCTTATCTTTGCTTATCTCTGTTGTGTTTGTTGAAGACAGCTTTCTTTTTGTACTTAGTGAAGATGGCTGGAAGCAACTTCAGTTTGTAATATCTTAATAACGCTCAATCCCAAAAGAAGTGAGACTTTCTCTCTCCCAGCGTTTATATATTAAATCTCAGGGAGGGTGTTCATTGGTCTTAGGAAGCCTGTCCAACTAGGAGCATAGAGAACTCTCATTTGTCAGGCTAGCGTCAGCTGATTCCCTGGCACATCCCAAGTGGGAAGAGACTACCATGATTATCTTCTTCAATAGGACCACATGGAGTATGCATGTATGGGTGGTTTTTCCAAGAAATGATACTATCAGTCAGGAACAACATGCTTACCATAAGTTATTAAGGGGTAAATCTCTATATTCACTGACATGACAAGAACACATGATGTGTTAAATGAAAACAGATGTTACAGAACACTGTGTAAGGAAATCCCATTCATGTGAAATCATTTATCTATCTATCTATATGTGTAAAACTGTGTATAGAGAATTCTGGAAGAATATTCACAAAGGATTGATGGCTATTGTCTCTGGTTGCTGATTAAAATAATAATAAGAGATTTGTGCCTTATTTGTACCTTTGTGTAATTATTGAATTTTCTACAGTTAATATGTATTACTTTGTAAAGAAGAAGAAAATATATAACCTATCATATATGAGGTACATTTACATACAAAATTAAGACCTGAGATTCATTTCTAACATAGTGAATGACTATGAGTCCTGGTATCACACTTAGTTTCTGGAACAGTTTAATAAGTTCTGCCAAGAAGCTGAACTTGGAAAAGATACCTACAAAGCAAATCTTGGAATGTAGGAGAGGTCTTCAAAAAGTTCATGGGAGGATTCATATTACCTTCTAGTTCCATTTTTCTAAAAACTTTTTGAAGTATCCTCATGTTTAGTCTACCAGTAAATAGTACTATTTTCTGCACTGCAGGCCTGACACATAAAGAGAATAAGCAATGATAATTTCTAAAGCAACTGTAAAATGGTGGATCGATATGGAGCTTCTAGGAGCAAGGTATACTGTTAGAGGTACACTTCTAATAATATGGACAAAGCATAATTTTGTTTTTCAAAACAGTAAGCAGTATATATGGCCTGATCTAAACAAAGACATATCAACTTTACTCTTCAAAAATACCACCCCAAGTCATAAAGTGGAGAAGACATTTTTTGTTCCCCCCATGGCATTTTTATACATTTTAAAAATTGCTGAAACAATCTAATGACAAACATTTATATAGAAGTATCAATTACCAAGCTAATACACACATACATAGACACGCTCAACAGCAACAACTAGAACTTTATGGTGCCATAGACTGAGTGTGTCCCCCCAAAATCTATATGTTGAAACCCAATTCCCAGTGTGGTGGTATATGGAGGTGGGAAGAGATTTTAAAGGTCACTAGTCCAAGCCTCATATCTGATGCATGAATTTCTTCTACAAACTTCCCGAATAAATGGTCATTCAAGATCATGGAGGGGGGGAGGGAGAAGGGAGGGAGGTTTTGGTGATGGGGAGCATTAATCAGCTACAATGTATATCGACAAAATAAAATTTAAAAAATAAAAATAAAAATAAAAAAATAAAATAAAAAATAAATAAAAAATAAATAAAAAAAAAAAAAAAAAAAAGATCATGGAGCTTAATACTTACCCAATCGTTTTTAATAACCTCAAAAATTAACAAATTTCTTCGTTTTATTTAACCCAAAACTGCATTTCTGTAATTTCTACCCAATGGTTATAATTCTGGTTATTAATTCATATAAAACCTTTCATCTATTTAAAGATGATTATCAATTCTCTTTATGTTTTATCTTGGAAATATGTACTGATGTGTTTACACTGAATGTGTTCAAAAACAGAGGTAAATGGGAATTTCAACTGCACAGTTAAGGCAGTACATTAAATAAATATGCAATAATATGTGTACATACTGAACATACCCATCATATGTATAGAGAACCTGTTCAATGGTATGTTCGCTATGTGTTCCTAGTGACAGTATGTTACATTGGAATAGCTCTTTATACTTTCAGAGACAGCTTCATCTATTATCTCATTTAATGATAATAAAATAATAATAATTGGTATCTTTAAATTAGTGCTTACTAGGTGCCAGGCACTATGTTAAGTACTTTGCATATATTATTTCACTTAATCTGTATACTATATGAGGAAAATACTACTCTTACCCCATTTTATAGGTAGGGAAATTGAGGTTTAGAAGAGTTAAGTAACTTGCCCAAAGTTTCACAGCTAGTATTTAGTGGTCAGGATTTGAGCCCAAGTCAGTCTGAATCCAGTGACTTAAGCAGTTTTGGGTAGGAAAGATCATATTATCACCACCACTTTACAAGTGTCAAAACTGAGATGTCAAGAGTTGTGACATGCCTAAGGTCACACTTTTATTTTATTATTTTATTATCTCCTTTAAGGTTGCTCTAATTTTACTTGTAGCAAATGAGCCATGTTAATGAATCAAGTATCTGAAATAATAATACTACAACAAGTAAAAATTAAAGCAATTGATATTTCTTTTTTCTTTTTTTCACTTTTATGGTATGCTTTATCTAGATGGGTACATCTCAACATTGGGGGTTGTAAGCAGAATTATAAGATTCCCAGCCCCTGGTGTACCCACATCTTCTCCCAGTTATTCAATCCAATACTAATCTAGATGCTGCTGTGAAGGAATTTTGCAGATGTAATTAAAGTCCCAAATCAGTTGACCTTAAGATGAAGGAGATTGTACAGGTGGATCTGACCTAATCACATGAGCTCTTTAAAAGCAGTTTTCTCTGGATGGTGGGGAGGGGGAAGTGAGATAAATGCACTCTGGCTGGCCTGGAAGAAAACAAACATCTATTCTGTGACCTGCCTATGGAGGCCACATGGTGTGGAATGTGGGCAGCCTCTAGAAACTGAGAGAGGCCCCTGGCTGATAGCCAGCAAGGAAATAGGGGCTTCAGTCCTATGGCTGCTGGGAGCTGAATTCTGCCAAGAGCATGAGCTCCAAGCTCCAGATGAGAACAGAGCATGGCTGACACCTTGATTTTAGCCTCTGAGACCCTGAGCAGAAAGCCCAGTCACACTGTACGCAGACTTCTGACTTACAGTACTGTGAGCTAATAAACTGGTATTATTATTAGTAACCTTGTGGAGGGTGTTCCAGTCAAGATGGCAGAATAGACAGTCCCCAGTGTCACTCTGTCCCAGAAATCAACCAATTTACAGCTATATAAAAAAGCAACAACAGCCAAGCTGGGGCCGCTAGAGCTCAGGGGAAGAGGAGGAGAGACCTATGGAGTGCATGAAGGTGGGAGAAGCCACGATGAGAGAAAGAAAAAACCGCTCTGACCACTTCGTGCTGCGGCTGCTTTAAGGCTGGAACTGCTGAGCACACGGAGCAGGAGCCAGCAAAAGCTGCAGCTGTGCCCTTTGTTTGGAGTTGCTTGGAGGTGGCAGAGACGAGGGCCTTGGTGGCCCCCAGGCCAGCAAGACCACTAATAGGGTTCCCATCGACCCACATAGGAGCTAGGAGCCACAACAACTAAAAAAATGTAGCCACTCAGAGGCTGGCGAATCATCCCAAGGGACTGGTGAACGACCTGTCCCAAGGGAAGCCTTTGCAGCATGGGCAATGGGAGAGATGGGCCCACCGGGGGAACACTGGGGCACAGCAAGGACAGCTGATCTGACCCCAATCAGCATAGGACCACTCAGAGGAGACTGGTCAGGAATATAGAATTGCATGGGGTGCAGTTTGATGAAAAGACTCAGGTCCAGATCAGGTGCACCAAGTCTCTGGAGAGCTGAAGTACCTATAAAATCAACCATTATAACCTGTGCTGCACATAAAGCCTTTCCTAGGGAAGCAGCAGCAAAGCAGCAATTTAGCTAAACCACAGAGCTCAAGTTGTGGTCCCAACAGGAAGTTCCCCCACTTTAGAAGTAAGCAAAAGACAAAAATATTAGTTCCGGCTCAGACACACTGCCAGTGCCTTGGGTCCACCCGGGACATAAGGTATCGAGCCGGGAACCGGACCCTCCTCCCCTCTAACGGGCACATGGCACCAGTGCCTCAGGGCCCACCTGGGGACCCGAGGTATGGAGCCAGGGACTGGACCCCTCTCCCCTCTACCAGGCACATCACGCCAGTGCCTCGGGGCCTGCGAAAGCAGCTAGACACCACAACCACCATGCAGATGGTCTGCCAGCAACTGGAGTGCATTGACACAAGGAGAGTCACCAGCAGAGATAAAGAGGATCTCTCTCTCCACAAAGCCCATTCCAGAGTGACAGAAGAAGCATCTGCTCGACAATAATATTGGGGGACCTGATCAGACCTCTCAGCATTGGATAGATCATCTAGGCAACAAATCAACAGAGTAACCATTATTCTTTCAGAAGGAGGGAAGAAATAGGGTAATTAGAGGGGGGAGGGGAATGGGGTGTGATTGGACAAGGGGCATAAAGAATAAGTATGATTTGTAATAATATATATGCTAGTAATATTGATTTGATCAACATATCTCAATGTTGAACCCCCAAAATATGTATAATCAATTTTGATTCAATAAAAATTTTTTTAAAAAACCAAAAAATAAAATGTTATCTTTGAAAGAAATAAAAAATAAAAAAGAGGAAAAAAAAAAACTTGCTGTAATTTGTTATGAAGCAATAGAAAACTGCTACAGTGGTAAATATCTCTGTCCTCTCTCTCCTGGTTAAGAACCACAGATCTAGGTAGGTCGTGGTAAAAACAAGTATAATACAACAACAGGAGCGGTTTGCTTTCTGGAGAAGTCCTTGAGTGCACTTGGGAATAAATGTAACACTGAAGTGAACATTAAGGTGTAATGTAACAGAAGAGAAAAACAGTGAATTCAGAAAAAATAACCTAACATGCATTTAAAATATGAAAGAAGTGTCTAGCTTTACATACACTCACACACACACTGCACCCAAAATTCAACCCCATTTACAAAATATTCCCCAGAGCCCCAGCAATCCTGCTACCCACGTGATTGATGTTAGGAACTGTCTGATTCCCTGTTTCTGTGGTCTTTTCCCATTGGGTAAACCTGCTTGCCTTTAGAACTTGGGCTTTGTATCAAAGTTAATCTTCTTTTCATTCCAGATACTTTTTTCAGCTTTATTAATGTATAATTGACAAATAGAAATTGTATATGTTTATGGTGTACAATGTGATGTTTTAATATATGTACACATTGTGAAATGATTAAATCAAGCTAATTAACATATCTATCACCTCACATACTTATCACTTTTTGTGTTAAGAATGTTTAAGATCTACTCTGTTAGCAATTTTCAGGTATATGATGGTACTTCTAAAAGTTCATGGAAAAAATAGAACTAAAAAATAATATGAATCTTTCAATGAACTTTTTGAAAACTCCTCATATCGTTATTCTTAACTATAGTCACTATGCTGTGCAATAGATCTTCAGAACTTATTCCTCTAGTCTAACTGAAACTATGTACCCTTTGACCAATATCTCCCCATTTCCTGACCGCCCCTTACTCTCCCCAGCCACTGGCAACCAACGCTCTACTCTCTGTTTTTGTGAGTTTGATGTTTTTAGATTCCACATATAAATGGAATCATGCAATAGTTGTCTTTCTGTACCTGGCTTATTTTCCTTTGCATAACGCCCTCCAAGCTCATCCATATTGTCACAAGTGACAGGATTTCCTTATTTTTAAAACTGGAATAGTATTCCTCAGTGTTAATCTTGCTACTGACCTTCGAGTATCATTATCTGGTTTCACTGTGGTTGTTTGATCATCCCTTCTTCAACAGAATTAACAACAGATTAAGGGCTCACTGTATGCCAGGTATTACACCACATATCAGGTTAATAGTGGTATTTCCCAGTCCTTCTTGACTGTGCTTTTTATCCCTGTCATCTAAGCTCTTAATTTGAGCTCTGACTTGTAGCTCCAGCACCCTGTGCCTGGAATCTGAGGCATGTGACCAGATAGATCATCTGGGGATGGGGCTCCCATTAATATTTGCCCAGTCCCTGAAAAACTAAATCCCTAACTTTTCATTTATGGCTTTTTGCCTATGTTCCTTATCTTTGAAGCTTAATCCTCTAGACATCAGCCTTCTGAAGCCTGTCTTGACCACAGTCTTCCTATGTTCCCTGGCTAGTACTAAATAAAACCTAGCTTGTCCTGCTGGATCTTTTTGCCTGTTTCAGTCGTAATGTCCACCTTTACTACCCTGCCCACCTGAGTCGCATTGGCTGCTAGCTGTTGTGGTTGGAAATATCTATTCCCTTAGCTTGGCCATATATATTTTGAAGTTGGTAGTTAACATAATTTTAGTTTTTCAAAATTTCTGTCAAAGTTTTATATTCAAAAATGACCATTTTGTCAAGAGTAGACAACTTGTTTAAAAAATGATCCTGGTCTCAGTCTTGGGCAAAAATCTGAAAGTCATGACCTAAGATGAGGAATGGGGAATAAAAAGGCAATAATAACTTATTCTGTAACTATGTACTGGCTGGTATTTTACATGTTATCTTAATCATTCAATTATCAAACCTTCCCCCACTCTGTTTTTATTTTCATTTTATAGGTAGGGACCTGAAGCACAGTGGCAGGGTCAGAATTTGAACTTAAGTGAGCCTGGCCCTTAAATGCATGTTTTCCCCAGTATACTGCACCAAATGCATACTCTTATCTCTATTTTTCCTTTTGGAGGTTTCAGAATGTCCAAGCCATTAATTAGAATTAACAGAGCTCTCCTTCCAGATACCAGTTTAGACTCTGAAGGAAAGGACTATGTTGACCATATGTAATCTCAGTTCTAGTATTCTGTAAAAAATCCATGAGGTTTATTCAAGCAACCACACTCATTGTCCCTTGCTCTTTTGAAGATGACATCATGACTGAGTACCTTGATTGTGGTCAATTCAGGATTCTCATGTGAGCTAATGAAGAATTGGCATTAGCCTAATAAGTTTAGTAGACAGAGTGAGGATGCTAAATAAATGTGGCCTGAATCTGAGGACTTATATACTTTACTAATTTTGAAAAATTCTCAGCCATTAACTTAGATATTGCTTTTCTCCTATTCTCTTTAATATTTCCTTCTAGAACTCCCATTAGATGCACATTGGTCCTTCTCATTACATCCTCCATATGTTTTAACCTGTCTTTCATATTTTCCCTTATTTGTACTGTGATTTTTATTTGTTAGCACATGCTCATTGGAACTTTCTCTTTGGAAATTCTTCGAGACCTGGGTTTAAAGTGCTTTCTTCCAGAAAAGAGTTGCACTTAATCCTGCTAGTCATCTGGGGATGTGACCAATCCAGAACTATTTTAAGCCTAATTTCTGGTGTGAGGTGTTTAAACCATACAAACAATGTGGATCTTGAACCCAGACCTGCCTTAGTACAGGTTTGGGGTTATGAAGTCTCAAGGGAATTTATTCCTCTTTTTTTATTCCATTCTCCCCAGAGCCAAAACCAAACAGCAAATATCTCTACCATCTGCTTCTGGGTGATAGTTTTTTACCCCTGTTCGTGCGTTACCCTTTGGAGGTCTGATTTTAAGCAGAGCAGAAGGGAAGAGGTATGTTCCTGATCCATTTTCTAACCTCACCTGGGCTCTGGGATTAGTCTCCTTTGTCCCTTGCTCTTGAGTAGTCCATTAATATTACTCTCTAAAGTTACTAGGAACCAGTAGCTATCCCAAGGTAAATGCCAGCTTTGTAGCTTCGTTTTCCTTCTGGATTAATGCTGACATATCCTTACTGGCTCTTATTCCCATCATCTCAACCATCAACCATGCATTTAAAAGAATACGCTCTATCTATCTATCTGTCAATCAATCAATCATCTATCATTTATCATCATTTTAAGATGTGCTATACTGGGAGGTATTTTGTAGGCCATTGCTTCTTCTATATAATCTCAACTCAATTCAATTTCTCAGAACAGTGGGGATTTGGATAGATGGATTAGGTTCTAATGGAATTGTCATGGAGGCAGTCTTTTAGCAAAAAGTACAACTGCATACAAGTTCTGCCTTTGAGGCTACATCGATTAGGTCATTACATAATTGTTGCAGTGGATATGTTGCTATATTATCTTTGTAAGTAATGGTTTTTGAGGTCCTGGATCAGGTAGTGTACCATAGCTACTTCTACTAGCAGCAGGTCTTGAAGAGGCCAGTTACTTTCTGGGCTGGAGAACTGCAAAAAGTAGATCAAATACTGTTTGGGTAGAAGGTGAGAGTCTATTTTTTTCCAGGAGAGTGTGAGGATATCTAGTCTGCCTAGGAAGTATGGAGCTTTAATCCATTTGAAACTGAGCTATTTTATTACTGAGGAGTCATAACTTTTGCCTAAGAAGGGGTCATTGATTTATTTGATTGGAATCTAAGTCTTCCTCTTTTGGGTCTGCATTTGTTAGTGGACATCTATTCAACATCCATCATTTTGGTTGAGGGATGAAAGTGAGGCTAGTAACAGAAACCAGTTTCCCCTTGTCATATACTATATGAGGGTGTAGGGAAAATATAGGAAAATGGTCAGGGCTCCTCAGATGTTCAGAGTCTTGCTGAGCATTTGATGTAAATAGCCACATACACCCAGGTGTTCCTTGATTATTATAAAATATAATTGCGTATGGGCACCCAGGTGTCCTGGGTTATGGACTTAAGTATAAAGGACTAATGGCTCTGATACACTGTGCCCCTTGGGACACTCCAGGAGGCCTCTAGGGTGGCTGCTCCTAGTTCTGAATAAAGCCTATTAATTTTTACCAATGGTTCCTAGGATTTTTTCCTATTACCTAGCTTGTGGACCTGCATGTAAGGGGTTTGTGACCCAGTCTGTACAACGGGCTTAAAGGGTTTGTGAACCCTAAACCCTAGCTTGACAATTGGTGTAGTCAGTGGCAGGATTCTGAGCAGGTACAGGAGCCAAAAGCCCCTTGGGAGGAGGAGGAAATGTGTCTACTCTTAAGTATGTGGTGCCCAGTGGCCACTTTCCTGCTGACCGGAGTCTGGCTACTGCTCACTATACTGTAAGCCAATCGAGATTTGCAGCAGAAAGCAGATTTGTTGGAAGCACGGATACTTGTCCTGGAGGATGATGTGCAGCAATGGGTCATCTCTGCTTCTCGCACCAGGGAAGATGACAAACCCAGTGGTGAGTTGGGGGAGACTGTGCGTCTCCAGGAACAACCTGTTGTGCAATTAGAAAATGAAGCACAAGCAGCCTATGGGACCAGGTGGACAACCAATGGGTAATCCATAGGTGACAGAATTCACTACCTATGTCCCATCTACCCAGGTCGAATTAATTGACTTGGGGAGATAGTTCTGGCAGAAACAGGGAGAGCCCCTGGCTGCCTGGATGCTGTGGGTATGGGACCTAGGGGTAGATAGTGTGCTGTGCTCTGGTGAGGAGGTGGAAAAGTTGCTCTCCATTACCATGCACCTGTTCCTGAGGCAGCACCTACAGAATAGCCACAGATATGCCAAGGGCCGGGTAATCACTCCTTAATGGACTGGGTGAATGCAGCTGTTTGAACCGTGTGGGCGAACACTGGAGAACTGCCCCAAATTGTGAGTAAATGGCAAACATATGCTGAGTTGGTTCAAATATTTCAGGAGTTGGGGATGTGGCAGTCCATGTTTAATGTAAACACCTGTGGCCTGGATAATGAATATTTTACAGGCAGCATGAGAGACAGTGCTGCAAAATGCCCCATCAATGTCCTTTGGGTCACTGATGGACATACTGGCCTCATACGTTGGTTGTTTGTAATGAAGTAATGACCATGATAACAAGCCTGGGTGAAGTGGAGGAGAGGAGACAAGCAAAAGGGGTCCGAAAGATGGCTAAGACCAAACCTCCAAGAAATGCTCAGTATTTTATCCCGAGGGGACCAAGCAAGACCAGCCATAAGCAGATGTGGCTTGACTTGCTTGTGGAAGAGGTTGATAGCAAGAAAATTGACCGGCAACCAAAAGTGGTCCTATTTGCCTTGTGGCAACAATTGCACCCCGAACAGAGTTTCACTAAATGTTCGGAAAGAGGTGGTGAGGTATGCCCAATGGATTTAAAGCATTTTTTGGTTGCTCCTGCGGAGGCAGATGAACTGTTCCATTTTGATTAGGGAACAGGCCAAGGTGATCATCTTTTGGGGGTGGGCAAGGACCGGAGGCCTCACGTTGAGCTGGCAATACATTGGTCAAGGACAAATATGTATTGGGGTTGGTGGATACGGGTGCAGAATGTAGCCTGATATATGGCAATCCAGATAAGTTTCCAGGGGTCACAGTTCATACAGATGGCTATGGAGGACATACTATTGAAGTCAAAGCTATGTCATTGCCATTGGGAACAGGACAATTGCCCCCTTGTGTATATACTGTGTATGTATCCCCAGTAGCTAAATACAGCTTGGGTATGGCTGTACTTTATGGTTTGCACCTGCAAACAACAGTTGGAGAGTTTCAAATGCAAATACTGACAGTAAAGCCTGTGTTACAGGGATGTACTAAACATGCCCCACAGGGGTTAACCAAGTCAAGATGCGTAGTTAATGTGAAGCAGTATCGCCTACTGGGAGGACACATGGAGATAGGTGCCACTATATTGGAGTTAGAGAAAGTTGGCATCATTCATCTGGCCCATTGCCCATTTAATGCTCCAATATGGCCAGTGAAAAAACCTGATGGTACCTGGAGGATGACTGTGGATTATCGAGAACTAAACAAAGTACTGCCTCCTTTGCATGCAGCCGTGCCTTCGGTTCATGACTTGATGGATCAGCTGATGACTCAGTTGGAAAATTTTCATTATGTACTGGACTTTGCAAATGTTTTTTTCTCTATTCCAATCTCGGCTGATAGCCAAGTTCAGTTTGCCTTCACCTGGGAAGGGAGGCAGTGGACCTTTCAAGTATGGCTCCAAAGCTATCTGCATAGCCCAACCATCTGTCATGGTTTAGTGGCTGGGGACCTAGCCAAGTGGACTACACCCAGCATGGTTACAATGTTTCATTATATTGATGATGTGTTACTAACCTCTGATTCTCTTACAGATTTAACCCAGGCAGCTCCAATGCTGCTAAGTCATTTGGAACAATGTGGGTGGGCCATGAACACAGCCAAGGTGCAAGGACCTGGGCTGTCAGTCAAATTCTTGGGAGTGGTCTGGTTGGGTAAGACGAGAGTCATCCCAGAAGCTATTATAGATAAGATACAGGCATACCCTCGACCCACAACTGTAGCTCAGCTACAGACATACCTGGGACTTCTGGGGTATTGGAGAGCTTTTGTACCCCATATAGCCCAAATGGTGCACCTGCTGTATGCATGAACAAAGAAAGGAGCCCCCTGGGATTGGACTGAGGAAGTAGAACAGGCTTACTGGGCTACAAAAAGGGCAATACAGCAGGTGTAGGCTTTACAAGTGGCTCATCCCACTAAGCCTTTTGAATTAGATATATATATATATATAACCAAAGAAAGGTTAGGATGGGGTTTGTGGCACAGACAAGACCAATTCCAAACAGCTGTAGGATTCTGGTCTCAGCTCTGGAAGGGTGCTGAAGTACATTATTCTCTAGCAGAGAAACAGTTAGCAGCTGTGTATTCTGCCCTGATGGCTACTGAAGCTATCACAGAAACTGCCAAAGTCCTAGTAAGGACGACATACCCCATACTAGATTGGCTGCACACATGGGCAATCACCCCTAAAATGGGACTAACTCAGACTCCCACTTTGTCTAAATGGGGAGCATCTATAGAACAAAGGAGCACTGTGTCAACGAGTCGTCTGTCTAAAGAGTTGCAGACTGTGCTAGGACCAGTAGAGGTTGTGGAGGAAACTTTGACACAACCCTTACCCATGGAGGTGGAGGCCACACCTTTCCATGAGGGGCAGGGACCTATTATGGAGCAAGCTTGGTATACAGATGGCTCTAGCATGGGACACTCAGCATTGTGGACAGCTGTTGCTGTGCAGCCCTTAACAGATGCCATATGGTATGAAAATGGCACAGGGCAAAGCAGTCAATGGACTGAACTGAGAGCAGTATGGATGGTGATTAAAAACATGAGCCTGGGCCACTAACCATCACTACTGACAGCTGGGCTGTGTACAAAGGTTTAACCCTTTGGATCTCTACTTGGAAATATCAGTGGTGGATGGTAGGCCACCGACCCCTGTGGGGACAAGCCATGTGGCAAGTGTTATGGGAATTGGCACATGAGAAAGAAATAACTCTTTTCCATGTCACAGGACACTTCCCCTTAGCCAGTCTGGGCAATGACAAAACCAATGCCTTGGTTAAGATAAGATGGTTGGAGAGAGCCCCAGCTGCTGATGTAGCCCAGTGGTTACATCAATGAATGCAGCAGGCTGGCAGCAAAATCATGTGGATGGGCGGCTCAAAGATGGGCCCTATCCATAAAATGGGAAGATGTAGTGAACACTTGTTGCGTTTGTCCAGTATGCACTCAAGAGGGTCCACACCCCTGATGGGTGCTGCATACAGATGGGCAAATAACTCAAGGAAGGGTGCCCCTGACTCAATGGCAAGTGGACTTTGTTGGACCACTACCAAGTTCAAGAATTCCAGATACATCTTCACAGATGTTGATATGGCTACTGGTCTTCTATTTATATGGCCTTGTAAGGCCACAGACCAGGTAAGCACTGTGAAGACACTGAATAGCTTTATAGCCATGTATGGCCAGCCTGAAGTCATAGAATTATAATGGAACCCACTTTACTGGACATGAGGTATGGAAGTGGGCTTCCCAGTTGTCTATTGAGTGGAAGTTACATGTGCCGTATCATCCCCAGGCAACAGGAATGATTGTACAGTACAATGATCTTTTAAAAAAGGGACTAAGGCTATCTGCCCAACCCCCATCCCTGAAGGGGTGGACACGGCAGTTATGGCTGACAGTCAGGATTCTAAATGAGAGACCCCGCAAGGATGGGCCCTCTCCAGTGGAAGCTCTGTCACATAGGGCCGCAGCACCTATACAACTGCAAGTCACTACTAAACCAGGATGTGGCAAGAATGGGAATATTCTTTTACCAGCCCCAACCTGTTTGCAACAGGAACAGACAGTACAATGGGAATGGCCTTGGAGAATAGAAGCCCCCTATATACGCTGGGTAGGCCTAATAGGGCTTTGGGGGAAAGGATTAGAAGAAGACTTGTAAGTTTCACCTTGGATGACAAGTACCTGGCCTCCCTGAGTAAAGGTAACATGGCCTGGAACAGATAAGTGCTCTATTCTAAAAGGCACATTTGTATTATCATTATGGCCAATTATGAGTTCCCCTATACTGTTACATGTAGAACCTGCAGATCCAACAGTGTTAGCAGATAATGTACGGTATCATAAAGCAGGTAAGATACCTATTCCTGCCACCATCCTTTCTCAGGAGGGCAAACTGACATGTATCTTACCAGAGGGGTGAGAACTCCCCTTATTGGTACAAATAACCCTTCTGTCTTTTTGCCTATAGTGTTGTGGCTGTGGGCACCAGCATACATTTTTGTGGCCAATGTGTTGGCTTGCTGAATATGCACTGAACTTCCCATCAGTATGGCTACAGGATTCCCATGGAAAGTCACCCCAATGATGACTACTAATGGGACATGTGTAGAGGAAGGATTTTCACTGCTAATAGTTGTCAGGTTGAGGCAATAGCTAATAGCTACGCCAATTGCATTGTTAAAGTAATTCATAACTAAAGCCAACAGGGCTAGGGCTCACAGACCCTTCAAACCCATTGTATAGACTGGGTCACAGACCCCTCACATGCTAGGCTGGGTCACCAAATCCCTCACATGCAGGTCCACACAAGGTAATTGAGAAAGATTCCGGGAGCCATGGCAGACGACACGAGCTCAGTCCTCAGCAGCAGTAGCAGCAACTTACAGCAGATCCAGCGGCAGCAGCGGTAGTGGCCTCTCCGGGCATCCTGGGGGCCCTGGCAGCAACAGCTTGCAGCAACAACCTCTAGCAGCAGTAGCAGCCTCTCTGTGGCCCCCCCAGGGGTGGGTGGCACCATGGATCAGAGCCACTCATCCTTTACACTTACGTCCATAACCCAGGACACCTGGGTGCACACGCACAATTACATTAGACAATAACCTAGGAACACCTGGGTGCACGTGCATATGTACATCAAGTGCTTGGCAAGATTCTGAACATCTGAGGGGCCCTGACCATTTTCCTATATTTTCTCAACAATAGTTAAAAGGACAGAACTACAGGACAAGCCTCAAGGTGTATTGAACAGACAATAGGTTATATGAATTTAAGGGTCATTTATCCTCGCTAAGGAAACATCGGGGAAGATTCTGAACATGTAGATTGTATGATGAGGGACCCTGAAGGGGTGGATCGTAGGGAAAATAGAGAAAAATGGTCAGGGCCCCTCAGATGTTCAGAATCTTGCCAAGCACTTGTAAATATCCACGTGTACCCGGGTGTTCCTTGGTTATTGTCTAATGTAATTGTGCGTGTGCACCCAGGTGTCCTGGGTTATGGACGTAAGTATAAAGGACTAATGTCTCTGATAAATGGTGCCCCTCGGGATGCTCCAGAAGGCCTCTAGGGCGGCTGTTCCTACCTCTGAATAAAGCCTATTAATTTTGTACTCACTGCTTCCAGGATTTTTTCCTATTACCTAGCTCGTGGACCTGCATGTGAGGGGGTTTGTGACCTAGTCTTAACAACGGGCTTGATGGGTTTATGAACTCTAAGCCCTAACTTGGCAGTGGGAAACTTGGAATCTAGGCCGTGTTTCATACCAGCCTTGGGAAAGACTCTGGACCCTATGGATTTCTGAGGATGCCTATTATGAATCCAAAAATCATTCTGTAGATCAAGGGATAGAAGGCAAGAAGTGATTAGTAGTATGCTGAGATGATCCTACCCCAGGAGTAAAGGCTGCGATGGTAGTGGAGGATGTTTATGGGGTGACAGAGGAAGTGTTGTGTTATGGACTGCATAGTGAGGGAAATGGGAGACTTTGTTTTCAGCTTAGACTCTAAACCAGGAGTGGCTTTTCCCAGCGAAAGATATTTAAAATGCACCTCCTGTTGTCTCACCTTGAAGAATGCTGATTTTAAAAATGAGAGAATCCAACTATTTCAGAGAACATAGATGCAGAATGCTGGTTAGACCAGTGATTCTCAACCCCAAATCCCCACCCCATCCACAAATGTGGGTCATGCCAAAATCTCAGGTTTCCTGGGCAGAAGGCATATGCTACTTGAAAAAGCTCCTCGGGTGATTTTCATACATCCCCTTCCCTCCCAGCCAGTCCTCCTTTGGAACCATCAGGTTAGACATTAACTGAAAGTATTGCCAATTCCAATTAACTAGTACAGCAGGTAGCTCTGCAGAATATATTAGAAGGAAATAAAGATTAACACAGAAATAGTAATTCTTGGTACTTAGGGCAAGTGTATGGAATTCCTAATAAGCACGCTGAAGCAAGAATTGGATCTCCTAGCTCAGTCAGCATGAGATAATGACAACCTGGGAGACATAGGTGATGATCCCCAGAACCTGGAAGAAAAATGCACACAGAACCAGCCCCTTATTATTATTTTTAATTTATTTTATTTCTTGAATCAAAATCAATTATACATATTTTGGGGGTTGAACATTGAGATATGTTGATTAAATCAATATTACTAGCATATATATTGTTACAAATCATAATTATTCTTTATGCCCCTTGTCCAACCTCTCCCCTTCCCCCATTCCCTCCCCCTCCCCCCTCTAATTGCGCTAGATTTCTTCTCTCCTTCTGAAAGGATAATGGTTACTCTGTTAACTTGTTGCCTAGGTGATCTGTCCAATGCTGAGAGATGTGATCAGGTCCCCCAATATTATCATAGACCAGATGCTTCTTCTGTCACTCTGAAATGGGTTTTGTGGAAAGAGACATCCTTTTCTTTTCTTTGTCTCTGCTGGTGTCTCTCCTTGTGTCAATGCACTCCAGTGGTTGGCAGACCACCTGCGTGGTGGTTGTGGCGTCTAGCCGCTTTTGCAGCAGCCATGGTTATTGTGATGGCTGTGGTGGGCCACTCACGTGGAGGTGCTATTTTTGGCATGCTTCTTGGCACTGGCAGTATGCCTGGTTGTGGGTGTGTTTGGTCCCCTTCTCCATGCCTCTGGTCCCTGGGCAGGCTCCAATGCGCTGGCGCCATGTGCCTGGTTGTGGGAGAGGGGTCCAGTCCCCTTCTCCATGTCCCAGGTCCCTGGGTGGGCCCCAAGGCACTGGCTCAGTGTGCCTGGTTGTGGGAGGGTGGTCTGGTCCCCGACTCCATACCCCGGGTCCTCGAGTGGGCCCCAAGGGACTGGTGCAGTGTGCCTGGTTGAGGGAGAGAGATCCAGCCCCCTTCTCCATGCCCTGGGTCCCCAGGTGGGCTCTGAGGTGCTGGCATGTTGTGCCTGGTTGTGGGAGGGTGGTCCGGTCCCCAACTCCGTACCTTGGGTCCCCGGGTGGGTACTGAAGCGCTGGTTCAGTGTACCTGGCTGTGGGAGAGAGGTCTGTTCCCCTTCTCCTTGCCTCAGGTCCCCGGGCAGGCCCTGAGGCACTGATGCAGTGTGCCTGGTTGTGGGAGTGAGGACCATTCCCCTTCTCCTTGCCCTGGGTCCTTGGGTGGGCCCCAAGGTGCTGGCATGGTGTGCCTGGTTGTGGGAGGGGGGTCCAGCCACCTTCTCCATGCTTCAGGTCCCCAGGCTGGCCCCGAGGCACTGGTGCAGTTTGCCTGGAAGTGGGAATGGGGTCCAGTCCCCAGATCCAAGCCTCCAGTTCTCAGGCAGGCCCTAAGGTGCTGGTGGTGTGCCTGGGCCGGAACTAATTTTTTGTCCTTCGCTTCAAACACAGGGGAACTTCCTGTGGGAACCAGTACTTGAGCTGCGTGGTTGTTTACATTGCTACTTTGCTGCTGTTTCCCTAGGGAAGGCTTTTTGTGCAGCTCAGGGTTTAATGGTTGACTTTATAGGCACTTCAGGCTCTCCAGAGACACGGTGGATGTGTTCTGTAGAATCTCTGATCTGGGCCTGAGTTTTTTCATCAAACTGCACCCCATGCAATTCTGTATTCCCGACCAGTCTCCTCTGAGTGGTCCTGTGCTGATTGGGGGGCAGATCGGCTGTCCTTGCTGTGCCCCAGTGTTCCCCTGGTGGGCACGTCTCCCCCACCGCCCGTGCTGCAAACACTTCCCATGGGATGGGCCCTGCGTGGGTCCCTTGCGATGACTCACTGGCCTCTTAACGGCTCCCTTTTTTCAGTTGGTACTGGCTCCTCGCTCCTGCGTGGTTCCACGTGAACCCTATTAGTGGTCTTGCTGTCCTGGGGGCAGCCAAGGCCCTCTTCTCCCTTGCTGCCTCCAAGTAACTCCATCTGAAGGGCACAGCTGTAGCTTCTGCTGGCTCCTGCTCCCTGCGCTCACCAGCTCGAGCCTTAAAGCAGCCGCGGCCCGAAATGCTCAGAGCAGGTTTTTCTTTCTCTTTGTAGTTTCTCCCACCTTCATAAACTCCATAGGTCTCTCCTCCTCTTCCCCTGAGCTCCAGCAGCCCTGGCTTGGCTGATGTTACATTTTTATAGTTGTAAATTTGGTTGATTTGTGAGAGAGAGTGACGCTGGGGACTGTCTATTCTGCCATCTTGATTGGATCTCGACAGAACCAGCTCCTTAGAAAAGAGAATCTGGAGATTGATATCAAAACCCACCATAGACCCTTACAATTTATTTTATCGAAATATATGCAGTAACTAAACAAGCAGTTGTGTGTATATGAGTAGGTATATAGATCTTGTTACTAGAGTTTCAGGTTCAGTTATTCTTAACAGATATTTTTGCTATCTTCATAAAGTCCCAAGTTAAAGAACTCTTCGTAAACTGTTATGGGTGTATTGCCTGCTGACCACAGTCAAGATCCTGACACCTAAAGTGAACAAAGTTACATAAGCAGAATCTCTTAACTGCAGTGATTTTCAAACTATACACTCACCTGGAGAGCCTGTTAAAATACAGAATGTGGGACTTCACCCTAGATCCATTGAATTTTGATCTCTGGGAGGGCCTTGAAATTGGCATTTTAAGAACCTTCCCCAAAGTGACTATGATATGGGTGGTCCTTAGATAACACTTTAAACAAGGTTTATAATAGGAAGCTTCACATTATATTTTCATATCATAAGGATTTGCCATTTTGCCATCAGACTGAGAATTCCAGCCATAAACACTGAGAAACATCTATAGAGAAATGCCTTCCTTCCTCCAAGTGACTGAAATTGGAGAGGGGAGGTCTAAATGTGAGAATATTAAAATGTAAGTATAAGAATATTAAGTATCTGCAAATGCTTGATAGCAATTATCAAGCATTTGGTGATGGGGGGGGGATGTTTTTGAAGATGTGTATTGTTAAATCCTAAATGGGCGTAAAGATTAAACCAAAGGGAGGTGAGGAAATGCAACCCAGCATGGCAGATTGGTGGTACTTAAGGGTAGACGTGTAAAAAGCAAATCCAAATTCAAGAGTATTTTTTGGAAGAGAGGAGTCAAAAAACATGTGGGATGACCAGTGTCAGGGTCAGGAAGAAGCTTATGAGAACTGGGTATAGAATATAAGAGTGGCTGCAAAGTACAAGAGCCAGGGAGAGAGTCTGGAGAGAGGCTGACTATTCAGGACATTATAATCCTTGGGGCAGGGGCCAGAAACAGTGTGGGAGCAGGGCCTCTATCGCAAACAGGGAACAAGAGATAGGGAGAAACAGGACATCCTAGGAGCAGCCAGAGGGAAACTAGCCAAGTGGGTGATGAGAGGTAGTCAGGAAGTTGGTGCTGTTGCAACCCGAAGCTAAAAAATGTGTCTGTTGAAGGCCAGATAACAAAGGACTTTGCCCCTCAAGAGACCAAAAAGGAAGTTAAAGCCTGCATTGTAATCTGGGACTGCAAGGTGGAAGTAGGGAAGATTAATTTGAAAAGCTAAAACTGCAAGTTCCGGGTTTAGCGACTATCATCACTTTTCTGTAGTAAAGGGAGTGTTAACAGTGAATATTAGAAGGATCTAGTTAGTAGTTTCACCTGTAGTTACTACTACTGTTGCTGCTGCTGCTGCTAGTGCCCCTGGGACCCTCCACAAGGCCACCACCGCCAGACCTGTAAGCTACTGGACCTGTAAGCTGCTGCCACTGAGGAAGCTGAGGATTGAGTTCATGTGGTCTGCCAACAGCTCCCGGAATCTTTCCCAGTTACGTAGCATGGACCTACATGTGAGGGGTCTGGGGACCCAGTCTGTACAGTGGGTTTAAAGGGTCTGAGCCCTAGCTCTGACAATGTAAATGGAAACTTAGTATAACTAAAATAATGAAACATTTTGGCTTCAGTTATGATTTGCCTTACTTTACAATATGTATTCCAACTGGCTTTCCTGATCTGTCTACATGTGCACCAAGACACTTTCTTGCTGCCAGCTCATGGCCACATCAAATATTCAGGTCCCTGTTCCTTTGGAAAGGGGTAACATTCCCGGTCCATAAATACCCTATGTTGTGTCTAGGTCAATGAGGTGAAAGGACTTGAGAGGGCCCTTTAACAGGACACCCTGCTTTGCTAGTGTTGGGAAAATATAGGAAAATGGTCAGGGCCCCTCATATTCAGAATCTTGCCAAGCATTTGATATAAATATGCATGTGCACCCAGGTGTTTCTTCATTATTGTCTAACGTAAGTGCGCGTGTGCACACAGGTGTCCTGGGTTATGGACTTAAGTATAAAGGATGGGTGGTTCTGATCCATGGCACCCATCCACCCCGGGGGTCATGGGGAGGTGGCTGTTGCTGCAAGCTTTGCTGTCAGTGCCCCCGGGACCCTCCGTGAGGCCACTGCCACCGCTGGACCTGTAAGCTGCTGCTGCCATTGCTGAGGACTGAGCTCGTGTCATCTGCCGACGACTCCTGGGATCTTTCCCCAGTTACCTAACGTGGACCTGCGTATGAGAGGGCTGGTGACCCAGTCTGTACAATGGGTTTGAAGGGTCTGAGCCCTAGCCCTGACAATACAAATAGAAACTTAGTATAACTAAAATAATGAAGCATTTTGGCTTTAGTTATGATTTGCCTTACTCGACAATTGGCATAGTCATGCAGCTTTACAGGCAGGTTAGGAGAATACATGTCTCCGACCCAACTCAGGTTAGGTCTTCACATTTCCCCATGGCCAGAGACCTCCAACTTGTGGTTAGGCACTCCTACCTAGCATAAAGGTTCAAGTTCTCTGGTGTCGTCTTTGTTGTGGAATGACAACAACAGGTGTCCTCTATTTCCATGGTCTCATAACTATCTCTCTTATAGTTCCAGAAATATCTTCAAGTTTTTTGAGCTGGCCTAGCTGAACTGTACTCAGGACTTTTTAGCTAAGCAGCTGTTAATAAGAATGTGATGGTGTAATGAAGCCATCTAGGGAAGCTGCTTTGGGGATAAATTGTCCTTGGTCCCAGGATCAAGTTCTATCTAAAAAAGAAAATTTTAGGTGGCTTCATTGCACTCTGAGTCTACTACCAGGCCCTGGAATGTTGCTACATGCCAATAGTAAATTTATCTCCAGGGCTAGCTAACATTATAAATAGCTTCTGAAGAGATTTATTGATTCACCTATGATGGTTTTATAATAATTATTGCTGGAAGCTAGAATTATAATGGGTATGTCTCTGAGCAGGCTAAGGTTGATATTAATGAGGACAACCATGTTCTCTTACACTACTGGTGACAATATTTAGTCTAAATCAGCAAGACAATTCTTATATGAGGATACTTTGAAAAGTTCATAGAAAAATAGAATTAAAAGATAATACGAATCTTTCCATGAACTTTTGAAGACCCCTCATATTCTTATAAGGTAATTCTACATCATATTTTTATGAAAAAGAGCTATATATGGTTATATGACAAAAGCATTAATGGTAACTTGTGCCTTTATATTATTGGTAAGGTTTATTCACTCATTCATTTATTCTCAACAGGTACTGGGATTACAAAATTGAGTAAGACATGGTTTCTTCCCTCAAAGCCCTTAGAGTCTAGAGGGGAGGGCAGATATGCTAAAAACTGGTTGAAATACAGTGCAGTGTTAAAGATATATGGTAGCAGTGTTTTTCAACGTTGGATATGAACTAGAATCACCTGGAGAGCTTTCAAAAATCCTGACGTCCAGACAGCACCAGATTGACTACTTTTGCCTGGAAAGAGAATAAAATTCCTTAGCTGACTCTTGAATGCTGAGTCGCTCACCAGATTAAAAAGAGGAGGAAGGGCATTTATAGGCAGAGGAAATAGCACTTGCAAAGGCACAGATCGGGAACTGCAAGTTCTGAAACATCAGATTTTAGCATGCAAAAGAAGGGCTGTGAAATGTGTTTGGGGAAGTGGGCTGGAGCCAGATCCTAAAGGGCCCTGAAAAGATATTCATACTTTATGTATTTTTTATGGTGCCATGGAGGGGTTTTAAGCAGGGACTGCCTTGATCATGATAAGCTTTTTGGTTTTAAGAGCTTACTCTGGTGGCGGTGTTATGGGAGGAGAGGACGATCCCAAACTGGGTCAGAGAGACCCGTTAGGAGGTTATTACAATAATCCAGGTGAGAAGTCCTGTGGGTCTGGACTTAGGCCATGGCAATGGGGAAAATGAAGAAACGAATGTAAGAAATACTTAGGAAGTAAAATCAGCTTGGAGCATGAAGGGAGGGGACACATGAGAAAAACAGGCACGAGACTGTGGAGTTTCTCGTTTGGGTGACCGGGAGAATAAAAACATCATGACAGAAACAGAATTCAGAAAGGGAAGTCAGTTTTGGGAGCCACGTGTTTGATTTTAGTGTTTGGTTAAATGAGAGGTGATGGACAATCAAAGAAATTGCTAGGATGCCCTTGAATATACAGGGCTGGAAATTTAAAAAGTGGACAGGGCTGGAGATAGAAAATTTAGATTTATACTCATCAAAGTGATAGGAACTGTGGAAGTAGATGGATTCTCTGAAAGTTTGAAAACTTTCTTTTTTTCTTCTGATTTTGCTAATCTTATCTGACAGCCCTCTAGTGACAACAAGCATATACTACATTTCTTGAAAGTGCCTCAACTCAGTTAACGTGATCATGAAATGGATATTCAGGCCGCTGGATTTGGTCTAAATATTATTGTATTAATATTTCAATATTAATGGGTGGTGGCACATCTATGCACCAAGGGTCCCAGCTTGAGCCGAAAGTTATTACTCATCGTAATTCAGAGAGAGTCAAGAGGACTTGAAATTTACCTACCAGGAATCTATATGAGGAATCAAGAAGACACCTGTGAAAAAACTGATTCTAAAGCAATGGTTGTCAATGTTGGCTACACATCAGAATCACCTGGAAAGCTTTAAAGAACCCCAATGCCCAGTATGCATCCCAGACCAATTACAACATTCGAGGATAATACCTGGCCAGGCATTACCACTTAAATTTTCTCAGGTAATTCTTTGTGCAGCCAAGGTTGAGAATTGCTGCTGTAGAGGATGATAGTTTAGAGATGTAAAAGTGTGAGTTAAGGATACTGGCCAATGCGGCAGGGAAAAGTAGTGCTGTGTGCAGCATGTGTCTAGCAACCGAATTGCCCCTAGACCCAGCCCCCAGGGTGTCAGACCAAAGGCCATTCCTGAATTGCCATATGTGAACTCTAGATCTCAGGAGCTATGATAAGAGAGTAAAAGCTGAAATAACGATGTCCTCTATAAACTCAGTAGGATAGTAAGAGCACAAGGAGTCAACAGCTTTGGCATTGGTAATAATAATGGCAGTACTGGTGGCGGCGACCCCTTCATACAGCAAAATTTTATTGAGAGCCTGTGCTATGAGCTAGACCCAGTCTGATCTAAGTGCTGAGGATATAGTGGAAAACAGGAGAGACAAGACCCTTCTCTCTTGGATCATGGGTTCTAATGGGTGTGTTGATGGAGATGGACAAACCAACAAAAACAACATCAGGCTAAGAACTGTGCGGAGTTTTAAATAGAGTGGATTGGTAGGTCAGGGAAGGTGGCATTCTGCAGAGGTGACATTTGAGAGAAAATGTGAATGACAAGGAGTCAACCAAATGAAGAACAGGGAGGACATTCTAGGTGAAGGAATAGCAAATACAATGACACTAAGGCATGAGCAAGCTTGGCACGTCTGAGGAACAGAAAGGAAGCCAGTGTGGCTGGACCAGATTGAGGAGAGAGTGGCAGGAGCCAGGTCATGCGCAGCCCAGCAAATCATGGTAAGGAGTCTGAATTTTAATCTAAGTATGATGGAGAGTCACTGAATAGTTTTGAACAGGGAAGTAAGACCTAATTTATACCTTAAAGGAGCATTCATGTTACTGTTGTGGAAAGTGGACAGGATTGGTATATGAATGGAAACAGGAAGACCAATCAGTAGGGTATTTGCAATAGCACAAGTAAGATGTGTTGGTGCCTTGGGCCAAGGTGTAATAGCAAACTTGGAAAGAAGGTGGCATAATTGGGACACATTTTTGGATGTTAAATCCATAAGACTTTTATATAAATTGGATATAGGGGTGAAGGAAAGACAGATACTAAGATAGTGGTGATGGTGGCAGCAACATTGACAGTGGCATTGTTGAGGGCGGTAGCTCTGTTGACAGTGATACCTTCAGTGTCTTTGACAAACAGCTTTGGCACCTTCTGCTCAGATATCAGCCCATGCAGCCTTCATGGGCATTGTTGACATACTAGCCATTCTTGGTGATGACAGGAACAGGAGACAGCATTACTATAGGAAAATGGCAGGCACCACATGGCTGCAAAGGAACTCATTTACAGAACACATGTGAGACAGTTTCTGAGTACTTATTCCCAGAAATATGCAGGGAAAACTTAAGAAGGGTTATTTATAACTTCTGCAGAGCAGATGGGAGAGGAATCAGAGATATATAAATCTGTGAGTGTGCTTGTGATCCATATTATCCATAGGCTGCTTGGACAAAAGTCATCTGGATTATTTGTAAAAGAGGTCCCAGTCAAACCTATACTAAATTTTACATTACCAAATACATTTTTTGATAAAAATGCCCCCTCCCCAACTATGCAAGCATTAACATTTTTATATTAAAATTACACAAGAAATCTTCAGATACATGCTGATGAAGATTTATACAAATACAGAACTTAGATGTTATAATTGTTAGTCTTCCTCCAGTCATATTCTTCCACAAGAGGCAATCATAATGAACAGTTTAGTGAGTTTCTTCAAAATATTTTTCTATGCTTTTTAGATATGAGAGGTCTTCAAAAATTTCATGGAAAGATTTGTATTATCTTTTAATTCTATTTTTTTTACTAACTTTTTGAAGTACCCCTGTGTGTGTGTGTGTGTGTGTGTGTGTATAGTTTTTTCATAAATAAAATTATAAGTATTGATCTGATTGCCTTTTAAAAATGTAACAATAAACTAGGGGCATCTTTCCATGTCAGTGCATCTTCCTTTTTAAACAAATGCATAAATTTCATTGTGTAACTATCTTGTAATATATTTAATCAGTCCCCTATTGACAAGCATTTAATTTTATTTTTCCACCTAAACTTTGTGCACCTGTGTGAGTGTGTCTGAAGCCTAGCACTCTATCAGGGGAATTGCATGGTTGAAAATTGCACTTAAGATTTTGTTAGATGTGCAACCAGATTGTCCTCTAAAAAGAATGTACCTGATTACACTACCACCAGTAATGTTTGAGAGACCCATTTCTCTACACCCTCACCGACACTGAACTTCATTAATCTTTACATCTTTGCCAATGAAATGGGTAAAAACTGGCATTTCATTATTGTTTAATTTGTTTTTCACTAAATATTAGTGAGATTGAATATTTTAATATGTTTTCTGTTTGCATTTGTTCTGTGAATTGTCTATTGATATTCTTCACTCATTTTTTTATTATCTGTTATAAGCATATTATTATTACAAATCATGGTTTTTCTTTATGCCTTTTACCCAACCTATCCCCCCCCACATCCCTCCCCTACACCCCCCCATCTCTAGTATCCTTAGGTTTGTTCTCTCCTTCTGAAAGTTCAATGTATTGGTTTGGTCTTCTCTTTCCTTTCTTTTCTTTCTTTCTTTTCTTTCTTTCTTTCTTTCTTTCTTTCTTTCTTTCTTTCTTTCTTTCTTTCTTTCTTTCTTTCTTTCTTTCTTTCTTTCTTTCTTTCTTTTTCTCTCTCTCTCTCTCTCTCTATCTCTCTTTATTTATTTCACTCAATTATAAGTGAGAACATGCAGTATTTCCCTTTCCTTGTCTGGCTTATTTCACTTAACACAGTTTTCTTCAGATTCATCCATGTTGCTGCAAATGGCAGAATTTCATTCTTTTTTTATGGCTGAGTAGTATTCCATTATGTATATATTATCACATTTTCCTCCTCCAGTCATCCATCAAAGGACATATGTTGGTTCCATATTTCGGCTATTATTAACAGAGCTGTGGTGAACATGGGCATGCAGGTATCACTTTGACATGATGATTTCCATTCCTTTGAATATATGCCCAGTAGTGGGATTGCTGGATCATATGGTAGTTCTACTTGTAGTTGTTTGAGAAACCTCCATACTGTTCTCCATAATGGCTGTGCTAATTTACAGTCCCATCAACAGTTTAGAAGAATTCCCTTTCCCTGCATCCTCTCCAACATTTGTGTTCTTGGTCTTTTTAATAATAGCCAGTCTAATTGGGGTGAGATGATATCTCAATGTGGTTTTGATTTGCATTTCTCTGATGACTAGTGATGTTGAGTATTTTTTCATATAACAGAGAAAAATGTCTATTTATTTCCTTTGCCCATTTTTTAATTGGATTATTTGTTTTTTTACTTTATAGTTGTTTGAGTTCTTTATATAATCAGGTATTAATCCCTTGTTGGATGTATAGTTTTTCTGGTGGACTATTTGTCCTTTTCTCATTGATGTATAGGTGCTCTTCATATATTTAAAATATTAGCCCTTCTCTTACATAACAGAAAATTTTCCTTCCTACTCTGTTACTTGCCTTTAACTCTGTTTATGTTATCCTTTGTTGTACAGATATTTTAAATTTTGATTTTGATATCATCAAATTTGTCAATTTTTTGGATTTTGGATTTGGAATCTTGCTAAGGAGGGTCCTCCCAGTTGAAGATTTTATAAAAATATTCTACTGTGTTTTAATACTTAATTTTTCATTTAGGTATTTTCTTTTTTCTATTTTATCATTACTTAAACATTTAAAAATATATCAATTATATTTTATTATATTACTATTAAATATATCTCATATAAATATAGTATAGGCATAATAATAAAATAAACACCTGTGTACCCACCATTCAGCTTAAAAAATAGAACATTTTCAATACCTTAGAAGACCCCTGTGTGCTACTCCTCAATTACTTCCACTTCCCACACCACCAGAGGCAATCATTATCTTGCCTTCTGTTTTAAACATTTCTTTATTTTTTCTTTATATATTAACCACCTATGTATAATATATTGTTTATTTTTTAAAAATTGAGTGGCAAGCACTAATCTTGCTGTATTAGTAAAGCGCAACACCGTCACTCTTAAATAAAGGCTCCCGGGGAAGAGTCTCTGGGAGACAGCCTGTCTTCAGCTTCCCTGAGAGTTTATAAGAATCCCTTAAAGGAAGTTGGTGGGCAAAGACATGAGTATTGCTATGTCATGCAGTGGTGTGCTGGAGCTGGCTGATGGTTTCAGGAAACTGATGTGTCAGCAGATTGAAATTGCCCATACTGGGCTGGATGGGTAGCTCAGTTGTTTAGAGCATAGTGCTGATAACACCAAGGTCCAGGGTTCAATCCCCATACCAGAGAGGCACCAAAAACAAAGTAAGAAATTACCCATACTGGGGAGGGAGAATTGAGGAGATGTTGGTCAAAGGATATAAAATGTCAGGCAGGAGAAATAAATTCGAGGATCTATGCACAACATGGTGACTATAGTTAGTAACAATGTATTTTATACTTAAAAATTGCTGAGAGTAGATTTTCTGTTCTCACTGAAAAAAATAAGTATGTGAGGTAATGCATATATTAGTTAACTCAATTTAGTCATTTCACAATGTATATAGATTTCAAAACATCATTTTGTATACTATGAATATATACAATTTTTATTTGACAATTTAAAAAAATAGATTAAAAAAAAGAAATTTCCTATAGTGGGATATTTACATCATGAAAATTGACAAACTCTAAATCCAGAGGGTTTTTTTTTTAATTAAAAAATATTTTTGGAGAGCCAGCTAACCAGAAAACCACTTGTCCTGAGAAACACTTGTGTCACGATGTTCAGGATGGTTGGCAAGGCTGCGGTGTGGACCATGGTTTGAACATCCTGCAAAAATATGGCCAGAGGGAATAGGCTACTATATATTTTTTCAACTCACCATGGTCAACCTCTAGCTCTCAAGAATAAGTCAAAGTATAACATTTCTATGGGGTGAAATTAGCCTCCTCAGCTGATTCAGGCATCAGGGGTTAGATGAGACTTGCCTGCTTGAAATGTGTATAGAATTTTGATTTGGAAATAATTTTCCTTCAGGATTTTGAAGGCATTACTGTATTGTCTTTGAGTTTCCAGTGTTTTATATATATATACCGATATGTACACAGACATAAATAATTATTATTTTTTATTGAAACAGTTGATTGCACAAATCTGTGGGGTGCAGAGTTGAATATTAATACCTGTGTGCAATATGTGATGTTCAAATCAGGATAATTAGTTTATTCAACATTATACAATGTAATCCAGTGTTATATTGAGAAGTGGCTCAGTTATGATGATTACAAGGTTTACGTTATGCAGTGGAAGTGAGCAGCAGAGGTGGCCTGGAGAAAAACATCATTGGATGTGAGAAGGTCAAGGAACTAATTGACTAGGGGATTTCATTGATCATTCATGTGACTATCAAAGACACCAAGAATAAGGACAGCAGTAGCGGTAGAGAACAAGATAGTAAGACTGGTTGCAAAGCCACAGATGACTGAGGGCTAGATGACAACAGCCAGGTGTGTAGCTGGTGATTTTTAAAGGAGGAATGAATTAGAAATGGCTGTCAAGACAATAGGCAACAAGGAAAGCACTTTACCTCCAAGTCTAGTGATAGACTTAGGTGGAAAAGAACCAGCCTTTACTCGAGAGGGCTTCAGGGAAAGCAGTGTGCTCAGGGGGATGTGAAGTTTTGGTTAGAACACGAGGCGAAGGGATAATTTACGGAAGAGGCCGAGGATACAGCAAAGCTTAATTCGATACAAATTGAGTTCCAGAAGACATAGAAGAATTTGGAAGTGTAAGAAGAGTGAGATATTGGTTTATCTCAGAAGATGAAGAGAGTGGTATCAGAATTAAGTTTATATTATGATCGATGAGCGGTTTGGATGTCCAGTGCAACTGAAGGAAATACGGTATGTGTCTTAGTCTGCTTGGGCTCCTATAACAAAATATCATAGACTGGGTGGCTTAAACAACAGGCATTTATTCCTGACATTTCTGGGCTGGGAAGTTCAAGATCAAAGTGCCATCAGATTAGGTTCTTGGTGAGGGCCCTGTTCCCGTGAAGGTTGAAGGCTTGCAGACAACTTCTCACTGTATCCTTACATGATGGGGAGAGAAACAGAGAGAGCAAGCTCTCTGGTGTTGCTTCTTATAAAGACACTAATCCCATCATAAGGATCCCACCCTCATGACGTCATCCAAACCTAATTAACTCCCAAAGGCCCCACTTCCAAATACCATCACTTTGAGGGTTAAGGCTTCAACATATGAATTTGGGGGGGGGGTCACAAACATTCAGTCCATAGCAATATTTACACTATGGAATTGCTGGATGATTGGGTATACACATTTAAAATTGCAGTAGACACTTGACTATATAATTAGCTTTTAATAGATTTTAATAGACAATAATAATTTGCCTTCTAAAAAGTTTAAAGCAACTTATAATCACTCTCACCAACAGAATTTGAGAGATCATTCCTCCATACCTTCATCAGTAACACTTGATATTAACAAGTGTTTAATCATTTTCATTTTTGCTAACCTGATAATAAAAAGAAAAGATCTCAGTGTTTCTCCTTGCATTTTTAAAATTACTAGTGAGGCTGAGTGTTTAAAAATGTTTCATTGGAAATTTGTACTTCTCATCTCTGAATTGTCTACCTATTTTCTCTTTGGATTCTCCTTTCCAGTTGATGTGAGAACATTATTCTTTATGCATATTAAATCTTAGTTTGCTAAAGTATTTTTACCCAGTTTTATTTTTTTATTTTTTGAAAAATAAAAACACTTCATTTTTGTTTATGCTGTCATTTGTTGTAAAATTTTAAGAATTTTATGTAGTCAGAGCTATCATTTTTTACCTTATATCCTATGGATTTTGTGAGTGGCTTAGAAAGCTTCTCCTATCTCAATATTGTCACATGAATCTTCTGTATTTTCTTTTTTACATTTAGATCTTCAATCTATCTGAAATGTACTTTGTATATGATATAGAGATCCTAAATTTTTCTCAAATGAATAAAAAGCTGTTCTAACCCCATTTATTGAATGATCATTTTCTTCCATTGTGATTTGAAACTCTGTTATCACATACTAAATCTCAAGATACACGTAGATATGTTCCTGAACTGTTTTCACTGTTGTCACTTTATGTAAATTTTGCTTTCTGGTAGAGCAAGTCCATTTTCATTATTCTTTTTCAAAAATTTCTGGGATATGCTCTTATAGATGAATTTTAGAATTGACTTTTCATATTTCCAAACAATTTTCTTTACGTTTTTGATAAAAATTACATTAGATTTATACATTAATTTTGGAAGAATTATTTTGCCTAGGATATTGCATCATCCCATCCAGGAATTTGGTATGCTTTTCCACCATTTTAAAAGATTTTTTATGTGCTTCAGTGAAGTTTTATCATTTTCTTCATTTAGGTCTCACACCTTTTTCTTAGTATTTTATAGTCTTATTATTGTGAATGGGTTTTTTATGGCATTTTCTAATTAGTTATTATTATACCGAAAGCAATTTATTTTTGTGTATTCAGCTTTTATCTTGACTCCTATGATTTTTATAATTTTTATTTTATTCTTTTCACTTTTCCAGTTAGACCATCATATTATCAGCAAGTACATTGTCTCTTCCTTTCTAATATTTAGCATTCACTTTTTTTCCCTTTTATTTGTTTATTTTACTAAGACCAATGTGAAAGTAGGTATTTTTTTTCTTGTTGCTTAGTCTTGATAGCTCCAACCATAGATGACTGCTAGCTAAATCTACATCTCTTGCACTTTACATTTAGGTCTGGGTTTTATTTTTTTTATTATTTTTTTATTTTATTATTATTTTTTTTCGTGACCGGCGCTCAGCCAGGGAGTGCACCGGTCATGCTTATATAGGATCCGAACCCGCGGCGGCGGCTGCTAGCGCAGCACGCTACCGAGTGCGCCACGGGCTCAGCCCTAGGTCTGGGTTTTAAATGTTGCCTGGATATTTCCTAGAACCGTAAATTCTGCACATCCAAAACAGAATGTAAACTCCTAATTGCCCACACCTGCCCAAACCTGTGCCCAGTGCTCATTTCTTTATTTCTGCTATTCAGGTTCAAGTAATTCAATTATTCTAGTTATTCAGGTTCAGAATCTTAAATCATCATTGATATTCTCTCTACTTTTTTCCTCCCTCGCACTACTTTCATTCAGAAATTCCTCTTGATTTGGTCTCTGTCCCATTGTTTCTTGCTTTTATCTTGAGAGCAGTTAGCTTTAATTCCATTGTTACCAGGGGAGCACATACTAGAGAATCTGGCACAAAGCCCAGACTGGAGCCTTTGGCATTCTTAGGCTTACTGGTGCTATGGTTCAACAGCCTTTGGGCAGGTAGGGAGAACCAGAGACCACCACCATCATCTGTAAAAAGGCTACTAAACAACAACATGGCTGTCAAAAATCAGCTAGAGCTTAGGTTATACACCGTTTGAAATCCAGCCTGTGCTTGCTTTCTTGTGAAGAGCTTGAGACATGTGCAGAGACACCTTAAACATGTATAGGTAACCCTTCTCATAAAAGGCAGAGGGCCTCTTCATGAACTCTTTCTGTTTTTGGTTTTCCTATCAATTCACCATTTAAACTAGAAAAGATGCTGCAAGCTATCTCAGCTAGCTTCTAATTTGGATACAGCACCAATACTACACACACAATTAAATGAATAACTGGGCAGGCTTAGTATGCTTTTTTGAGCTGAATAGGTGTGATCTTGTATGAAAAAAGTGTGTAAACATAGGGCCAAATTTTATTAGTCTCCCTCCCAGAAAATTGGTGGAACACTCCTTGGCTCTTGCATGATTCAATGACTGGCTTTGCCACGTCCTTGTTCTATCTTAGCCTGGTGGCAACTGCTTCTGGTTTATTATCCTCCTGCTGTACTAATGGTTCACCAGTGATGTCGTCAACCCCATGTACATGAGGTGTATTGAAGTCCAGGTTATATATACCCTTCCACTAGGAGGGTGAATCCAATGTCGGCTGAAACGATTTTTAAAGGTTTCAAATGGAATGTTCAAACTGATCACTAGATTCAGCTCGCAGATTTCGTCCAAGGATTCAGCCTGTACTAATATCCTAGGAAAACCATCTGGTAGCCAGTGTTGGCTGCGCCTGTTCTCCAGCTCCGACAGCATCAGGTGTGTGATCACATGATCTGGAATCAAAAGACCTTTCCCTATGTACTGCTTTTCTAGATCACCAACTTCCATGTTGGCCTTGATGTTGTCCCGCAAGAAGTGGCCGCTGGAGACATGTTGGAGGCCAAAGTTCTGGGCAATCCTCTGGCACACGGTTCCCTTGCCCGAGCTGGACAGCCCGAGGATGACCGTGCCAAGGAGTTTGGAAGCCATGGCCATCGCAAGCAGGGGGCGGATAAACGGGCAGCCCAGACAGCGGCCCTGGTGGGAACCCCGAGAACTTTGTTTCTTGGTCCCTGACTCTGGCACCCTCTGCTCACGTGGGGACTCTCTGGCCCCTCTGTCCCATTGTTGTAACATATAACACATTTCTCCTCCACTCTATTCTTTTTTTTTTTTTTTTTTGTCTTTTTGTGACCAGTAAGGGGATCGCAACCCTTAGTGTGGTGTCGTCCGCACCGCGCTCAGCCAGTGAGCGCACCGGGCCATTCCTATATAGGATCCGAACCCGTGGCAGGAACGCTGCTGCGCTCCCAAGCGCGCTGCGCTCTCCCGAGTGCGCCACGGGGGCCGGGGCCGGCCCCTCCATTCTATTCTTATTGTTACCCCCTTCAATCTAATTTGACAAACAATTACTTAAGGAAAAATATTATTTACGTGTTAGGTACAGTATATGGAGTTACAAATGTAAGTAATCAAAGTTCCTGATCTTAAGGAGTTCACAAGTAGTGGGTGATGGTTCTTAAATTTAACTAACTACACTACAATGTAACAGGTGCTACAAGAACTGTAAGTATAATGAGCTATGGTAGCCCTTAAGAGGAAATAATTAGTTCTGTTTCTGCTGAGTCAGAAAGGGTTGACTTGACTTAAACCCTAAAGGACAAGTATAATTTTTTTTCCAGGTGGAAAAGGTGGGGGAGAAGAGGCATTTCTGGTAGAGGAAACAGCATGAATATATGTCCTGTACATTCATTCAACAAGCATTTATTGAGTGCCTACTATGTGTCAAGCATTGTACTGGATGTGGGACTTTAACAAGTTTTTAGTTCTGTGGGGGACACGTAAATAGATAATCACAATAAGAAATAGCGTAGAATAAAAATTATTCTTTATTAGAACAGTCAGTTCACTCAATGAAGATGTCCTTTCGGCCAAGTTTTTGTGTATGGAAGCTATATGTGCACAATGCTAAACAGTTTTACCCAAATATGACAAGTTTCTCAAAATGTATTTATAACGGGTTTATAGCACATTTTTTTCCTTCCCTCAAGGCACTTCTTCATTGTTGGCTTGGGGGAGAGGGATTGGTTTAGCTATTCAACGACAAAATACAGTTCATTTACTTATTAATCAGCAAGCATTTATTGAGGGCCTATGGTGTGCCACATATTGTTAGACCTTGGGAACACACTGAGAGATAAGACAGAGTCTCTTCCTCAGAGATCTACCAGTCAAATGGGTTCACCAGCCCACAAAGTATAGTTATAATACAGTGAACGAAAAACCACGATAGAACTTTACATTCTGTATTGTGGGAGGATGTATTACAGATGCTTAACACACCTTTGCAGAGAAAATACCAGGGAATATTTCTTGGAAGTGATATCTGAGTTGAGTGTTAAAGAGTATGTAGGAATTAGGCAGATGAAGGGGGTGGGCATGGTTGAGGCATCCTTAGAGGCAAGAGCATCAGCAAAGGTAGAGAGATGAGAAGTGGCACGGTACAAGTGGAGAACTAAAAGCAGTTTGAATTGCCAGAGCATGAAATGCAAGGTAGAGAACAGTGAGGAATTAGAATACAGAAGTAAGAGGAGGTTGGATCATAGATGGCCTAGCCAGCTTTATCCTGCAAGTGAAGGGGAACCACTCAGAGGCTTTAGGGAGGAGAATTGGTTGGATGTACATTTTACAATCATTATGTTGGCTATGTTGAGAATAGGTTTGAATGAACAAATTAAAAAAAAATGAAATAGGATTGGCATGGAGCCTAACAGTACCTGGTATATTTGAGGAGTAGTTTAGTATGGGCTAGTGTGGTGCCCATTGGGAGAGATCTGGAGGAGAATGACAGAAGCTGAAAACAAAATGTTATGGCCAAATTGAAGGACAATGATTGCCAGGTTAACCAAGGAGTTTGAACTTTATTTTGTAGGCGCAAAGACATTTGAAATAAATGTCATCGTTAGGTTTGTGTTTTAGGAAGAATGATGGCTCTATTACCAGCGAGGTAAATTGTAGCTTTAGGGAGAACTGCATGATACTATCAATGGGGAAAATTTCCCGGGGTTGTAGACATTAAGAATAAATTAGGGGAACCCTTTAGACCTTCCGGGTCTATCTCGTACTTTTTAAATCATAGCAGTGTGATCAACTCAATTGTAATTATGTATCTAATATCTTCCTACCCTCACCATACCCTAAACCTTGTGAGGACTGGAACGATGATTGGTTCATCATTGCATTATCACCCTCTCACATGGTGCATGGCACTTGAACAGTGCTCATTGTTGAATTAATACATCCTTGATCTGGGTGTGTGTTTCAAATGTGTGGGTGAGTGGATGGGTATTTGGGAAGGTATTTTTCCAGATGACTGTGGGAGTTGCCTGTGGCAAAAGTGCATCACTTATGTGCGGGCTTCTCTCATGAGGTAAATGGAAAGCCCTTTGGGAAGACTATCCATCCTCCTGTTTGCTTTCCCTTTCCATGAAGGATGCCCCGGGTAGCCCTGGACCTCAGCCATGCATAGCTCTACTTAATGTTTTTCTGCTCTTCCTTTTGAGTTATTGTAATTCCATCTAATGCTAGGTGGATACAATTTTTTAGGCCAGGGGATCTCTTGGGGTTGGACACTTTCTGGGACTCCCTGGTATTTTGGCTTATGTGACAGGGCATCTGCTTAGTGATTCCACTTCTATTAGATGTGAAACTCAAATATCTCTACAAATACTGCTCTTTCTATTTGTCAAAAACTGAATTTTCTGATTTGCCAAATTACTTTAGCCAATGGTATCTGACCTTAGAATCACAGGGACTTAAGGACTTTGAAATAGTATGTCTCTACCTAGAAGACAGTAATTCCTGTTTCCACACTATGCACTTAACTTTGACCAAAGCCAGATTCCTTAAGGAGTAGGTGCAAGAGTAAGGTAATATATTTTGGAAGAAACATGGGATTAAATGGCTGTTTCCATAGAACTGGAATTTGGTTTTAATAACTTTGGAGCATGCTGGGGTAGGGTAGGCAAGGATGAAGGGAGAGGTAACAGGGATTTCAGTTGCTGGCATGTTGTGGCTACAGCCAGGGACTAGATAAAAGTCCTTCTTGAGAAGGTCTGTTAGTAGGGCTATTAGGGTGGAAAACTGGGGGAACTCCAGTAATTGGTTGATGTCCTTAATAGTTCGGGGGGTTTCCATTCCAAGATAATAGATACATTATCCAGCATCTCGAAGATGTCTCAGCCAAAGAGAACTTGTTCTTTGCTCTTACATGCTTTCTAAAATAAACATCTCTGGGTCAGCTCAGGGATGAAACTGTGACAGTTGAGACACAAGAAGTTCTTCAAGACTAGTGAAACTGGTCAGGAGGTTGTGAGGAATCCCATTGATTGCTTTTTGGGAAATGGTCAAGGTGTGTGACTCAGGGCAGAGGGCATATCAGGTATCTACCTCTCCAAGATACATCTAGAAGGGCACTTTTGATTTACCACTCTCCTAAGTCCAGATGAGTATGTGCCTAGGAGGTTGAATTTTGGTTAGACCAAAGTTTCTCAGAGTTGGTATAATGTCAGAAAATAAGGGAAGTTTATGGTAGTCACTTATAGTTACTACGTTGAGGCCACAGTGTTCTGGAAAATTAAGAGCACTGTATTTTTCTACTTTACAAAGGGCACCAGGACGTTAGGACAACTTGTCAATTATTTGGGAAAAAATATACTTACCTCACATCTCGCACCAAAATAAACTTCAAATTTATTAAATACTTAAATAAAAACATTAAAACATTAACTTATAGAATAACATGTAGATGCATATTTATATAATCAGCATGTAGAAGACCCTTCTAAGCATGAAGGCAAAAACAGAAAACATGAAAGAAAAAGAAGAGATAGATTTGACTTTATAAAAATTTTTACAATTTTGAAAAGCAAATAATATAAATACAATGAAAAGACAAATTATCAACTTGGGTTAATATTTGTACTATAAAGAGAGCTCTCATCAACCAATTAGAAAAAAATAAAAAGACCTGTAGAATAATGAGCAAAGGTCATGAATAAGAAATTCACAAAAGAACAAATAAACCTATCAAAAAAGTCAATTTTGTGAGCACTCAAAGAAATGCAAAGTGAAAGATTAAGCTAACACTTTGTTAGAGCTTGGTGTTATAACACCAAGACAAAGGTTTCGGATCCCCATACTGACCAGCTGCCAAAAATAAAAGATTAAGATAACTAGATCTTGCACAACAGATTGGCCAAGTTTAGTGTTCACTGTTTAAAGACTTTTTGAAAAGACATCTCATATACTACTACTGGGATTTTAAATGGGTAATATATTTTGTAGGGTAATTTGGTAATATGTATTAAGGCCTTAAAATGGATGCGACCTGGATAATATTTTTAAAAAATACCTCCCAATGTGTTTCCCCTTTTGGTAATCTGATAACTTTCCATCACGAAGTCCCCAGGGAATGGAGAAGGTGAATGCCACCTTATCAAGGAGGGTATATTTCATCTTGTTTGTAAAATATATCTTTCTGGTGTCTAGAGAAGCTGCCTAGGAAGGAGGGAGTGGTCCCAAAGGGTTAGGTTCAGAAGATTCTTAGAGCACTACACATCTCCAGGTGCAGGCTGAGAAAATGGTAAATTCTCCTAGAAAAGTACACGTCCAACATGATGCCACACAGATAAAAGGTTTAAAATGATATGATGGCATAGCAAGTTAAAAGAGGTCAAAAATTATCCCCTAGTTTCCCACGGCACTAGGGTTGGCATAGTTAGGGCCTGGAGAAGGCTCTGAAAAGTTACTGGGACATGGGCCAGCTTATTCCCCAAAAGATAGTGGAACGAGAGGACACCAAGCAAAGGCTGTAGTGATGAATCTAAAGGCTCTAGAGATGAATCGTAGAGACAGTAGTCATACCATACTCCCATACAAGTAAGCTGTGATGGGGGTGCCACATGATAGAACTAGGAAAGTAGACATCACCAGTCTCAAAGACCAGACTAGGTGAAGACACCAGCACCAGCCCCCATGGGCCTCAGGAGATGCCCAGAGAGAACATGGAATGAAAGACCATCAGAGACCCAAAGACAGCCAGTGGTCAGGGTCCCACCTTTAATTGCTATAAGGACATCTTGGGAAGGAGAAGAAAGAGAAACCTTGAAAGCCTGTACATTCACCCAAAGAAGATTATTTGAAATAGAAAATACTGTTTTTTAAACTTGAGGAGTCAAATATATCTTTAATTGACAAATGAAAAACTACATGCCTCCTGTATCATACAGAAAGATAGGGGTTTGTGTGCAACTTTAGAAAGAAAAAAATAGAAAAGCTACACATATTTGCACAATATGAATTATAAAATACGTTTCATGTCCATATTTTTCAACCCAGCCATTATACATCTAACAATGTATTCTAAAGAAATAATTGAACAAGAGCCCAAAGACACATACTCATATATACACATATAACCAGATGTTTATCATAGCATTTTTAAAAATTGAAAAACTGAAAATAACCTAAACGCTTATCATTTGAGGAACAATTACATTATAATAAAATCATGCAACAAAATACTCTTTAGTTGTTAAAAAGAATAAGGGAAATCTGTATGTATTGGCATGAGAAAGATATCTAAGGCATGTTGTTAGGAGATAAAATCAGGAGGAGAATATTAAATGTAGGATAATTTCATTTATGTAAAAGCTTACATTGATCTATATTTATTCATATGGAAATATATCCATATTCTATAGGAAAATAAAAAGATTATATGACTGTATATAGAGTGACTCCATTTTTGTTTAAGTATGTGTATGTAACATATAATTCGTGTATGTGTGTATATATAGAAAAACATCTCAAAGTATATGTACCAAACTGTTTTGAGTGATTGATTACCTGCGAATGGTGGAATTAAGTAGGATTTTCACTTTCTTATTTGTACATTTCTGTATTGCCTAATGTTTTCCTCAATGAGCTAATATTACTTTTATAAACAGAAAAATCAACAACTTAATTTTCTTATGTAAATAAAAATAATGTACACATTTAGAGACATGAAGACATTCTGTAATATATTAATACAGTATATTTAAAAGAGAACATTACTAAAAAGTGTGTGGTTTAATATCATTTGTTTTTACATAAATGAGTATATGTGCATATAAACAGGATATATGCCAAAATATCAAGAGTGGTTATCTCTGGATTACTTTTATATATTTTTCTTTTGATTAACCTTATTTTCTTATTTCCCTCTAATAAAAGTATTTTGTGAAATTAAGGCTGAAAAGGCACAAAGTAGGTCCCTTGAAGCAGACCTAGAGTATCTGTTGGCCGATTTGAGGCAGTTGTTGAGGTGTCTTGGGTGCCAGGTGGTAGGGTTGCAGGAAAAATGTAGTTACACAGGACTGGCTACGTAATTGGCTGGGCCCAGTGCAAGATGAAAATGCTTTTTTCAAAAGCAAGAAAAAAATTGCTGATTAAGGTACTAAAATATAAAGCTTTTTCTTTTCTTCCACATATCTTCTCTGTTCATGTGCCTGATCCATTGTCCCATCAAACATCACTTACAAAACATAAGTTCAAAAATAAAATTATTAAGAATTTCAGGATGGTGATAAGAAAACATTAAATCAAGCCTGGGCCCTTCTGAGTGGAGGGGCCCTATGTGACTGCACAAATTCACTCCTTTGAAGATGCATCTGTAGCCACAAAGGTAGGGGAAACCTGTTTCTGGATACTGTTAGCCAGAGGTACTCATGGAACTACCAGCTGCAGAGCAATTTGGAGTAACGTCCTTAGCCGGGACTCTGATTGGGCTTCTCTGCTCCAGGCTCTGCTATGCAAAGCTGATAGTTTACCTTCTAAGTGTGTATCTGAAATCACTTTATATCTATCCAGACTTCCACTAATTATTAGGACTAGTGTTTGTTAGGGGCACAGCACTGACCCAACTAATTGTCTTTTTATGTGTGGGCTATGTGGTTTCCTAATAGTGACTGCAGTTGTGTTTTGGACAAACAAAGGGACCTGTCCCATCAATGTTTAGTAAGAGCTTTAGCCAACTCTATCAACTTTTTCCTCCTCACTTTGGAGGTAGTTCCTAAGCTTTGACTTCAGCCTCATGCAAAAGTCTGTTCTGAAAGCCTTGCTACCTTCTAACATAGTATTCCTTACTCCATTTCTAGAACATGCCATGCCAGTTTCTGACAAGCAAAACTGGAAATTCCTCAAGTCCAAGCAGCTAGTGGCAGCTCCTGTGGTCTGCGGTTCTGGCTCAGTAAGAGGAATGCTGGCTTCAGCAGGGATGGGAGGCAGGAATGACAAGAGCTCCAGGGTTGAGAATTCCCAGGGTGAGGATTCTGGGGAAAGAAGTGGGATGGGAGCATTAGAAGGGTGAAGAATTAGAATAAAGTTTGGGGAAAGGGAAAGGTGGTTGAAAAGGGGTATGTGAAGAGAGCAAGGACTCTCAGAGGTCTAGAGAAACCTGGCCAGTTTTATTCTTATGAACATATTAAAAAATAAATGCCCAAGAAGAGTTAGAATTTGTGACATATTTTAAATATATACATTTAACAAATTTAATGGTTTCTTTTCTTAACGTGGATAATATTGTGCAATATAATTGTTCTGAATAACTGCTGGTTTGGTACAATATAGAAATTTATAGTGCACTATAGGCAGTTATTGAAAATGAGACACAAGATTAAAGTTATATGATGAATGTCTTTTTTATTTTTAATTATGATAAAATATATATAACATTAAATTTACCATCTCAACGATTTTTAAGTATACAGTCCAGGGGTGTTAAGTACATTTACATTGTTGTACAACCAATCTCCAGAAGTCTTTTCATCTTGACAAAACTGAAACTCTGTATCTATTAAACAACACTCCCCAATTCTCCATCCCCTCAGCCCCTGGTAACCTTCATCCAACTTTCTGTTTCTATGAATTTGACTACTTTAGATACCTCATTTAAGTGGAATTATGCAGTATTGTCTTTCTGTGACTGGTTTATTTCATGTAGCATAGTGTCCTTAAGATTCACCCATGTAGTAACACATGACAGGGTTTCTCTCCTTTGAAAAACTGAGTAATATTCCATTTATCTGTATACCACATTTTGTTTATCCTTTTGCCGATGGATGGACATTTAGGTTACTTCCACCTTGGCTATCGTGAATAGTACTGCTAGGAACATGTATGTGGAAATATCTCTTTGAGACTTTGCTTTCAATTCTTCTAATATATAACCAGAAATGGGATTGCTGGATCATGTGGTAGTTCTATTTTAAATTTTTTGAGGACCTACCATCCTGTTTTCCATAGCTGTTGCACCATTTTACAATCCCATAAACAGTGCAAAAGGGTACCAATTTCTCCACATCCTTGCCAACACTTGTCATTTTCTATTTGTTAATTTGTTTTTGTTTTGGATAGTGGCCACCCCAGTAGGTATGAGGTGATGTTTTTATTTATTTTTGTTGTTGTTGCTAAGAAGTATTCCATGGTGTGAATGTACCACAGTTTGTTTAACCATTTACCCTTTGAAAAACATCAGGGTTGTTTCTAGTTTTTGGCTATTATGAATAAAACTCCTATAAACAGTACAGGTTTTTGTGTGAACGAAAGTTTTCATTTCTTTGGGATAGATGCCCAGGAATGCAATTTCTGGGTTTTAATGGTAGTTTCATGTATAGTTTTTAAAGAAATTGCAGCACTGTTTTCCAGAGTGGCTGTAACATTTTGCATCCCCACCATCAATGGGAGTGATACAGTTTCTCTATATTCTAGCCAGAATTTTGGTTGTCATTATTTTTTATTTTAGCCATTTTGATAGGTCTGTAGTAATATGTCATTGTGGTTTTGATTTGCATTTCCCTGATGGCTAATGATGTCAAAAATATTTTCTTGTATTTATTTCCCATCTGTATATACTTTTCAATAAAATGTCACTTCATGCCTTTTGCCCATTTCCTAATAGATGGGTTTTTAAAAATTGAATCATAATTGATTATACATATTTTCGGGTTCAATGTTGACATATGTTGAACAAATCAATATTATTAGTATATATATTGTTACAAATCATACTTATTCTTCATGCCCCTTGTCTAATCTCTCCCCATCCCCCTCTCCATCCCCCCTCCCACCACTGATAACCCAAGGTTTCTTCTCTCCCTCTGAAAGAGTAATGGTTACTCTATTGATTTGTTGCCTAGATGATCTGTCCAATGCTGAAAGGTGTGTTCAGGTCCCCCAGTATAATCACAGAGCAGATGCTTCTTCTGTCACTCTGGAATGGGCTTTGTGGAGAGAGACACCCTATTCTTTTCTTTGGTCTCTACTGGTGACTCTCCTTGTGTCATTGCATTCCAGTGGCTGGCGGACCATCTGCGTGTTGGTTGTGATGTCTAGCCACTTTCATGGCAGCCATGGTTACTGTGGTGGGCCACCCACATGGAGGTGATGTTTTTGGCACGCTCCTTGGGGCTGGCGGTGTGCCTGGGTGTGGGCAGGGTCTCCGGTCCCTGGCTCCTTGCCTCAGGTCCCCTGGTGGGCCCTGAAGCACTGGTGGTGTGCCTGGGCAGAAACTAATTATTTGTCCTTTGCTTACTTCTAAAATGGGGGAACTTCCTGTGGGAACCAGTACTTGAGTTCTGTGGTTGAGCTAAATTATTGCTTTACTGCTGTTTCCCTGGGGAAGAATTTTTGTGTAGCTCTGGGTTTAATGGCTGACCTTATAGGTACTTCTGGCCCCTGAGTTGTGTAGAAACTCTGATGTGGGCCTGAATCTTTTCATCAAACTGCACCCCATGCAATTCTGCATTCCTGACCAGTCCCCTCTGAGTGGTCCTGCACTGTTTGCGGGGCGGGTCGTCTGTCCTTGCTGTGTCTGAGTGTTCTCCTGGTAGGCCTGTCTCCCCTACTGCCTGTGCTCCAAATACTTCCCATGGGACGGACCCCACACTGGTCCCTTGCAATGACTCACTAGCCTCTGAATGGCTCCCCTTTTATAGCTGTTCTGGCTCCTCGCTCCTGTGTGGGTCAATGGGAACCCTATTAGTGATCTTGCTGTCCTGGGGGCCACCAAGGCCCTCTTTTCCCCTGCTGCCTCCAAGCAACTCCATCTGAAGGGCACAGCTGTGGCTTCTGCCAGCTCCTGCTCCCTGTGCTCAGCAGTTCCAGCCTTAAAGCTGCCACTGCCCAAAACACTCTGAGAAGTTTTTTCTTTCTCTCATCGAGGCTTCTCCCACCTTCATGAACTCCATAGGTCTCTCCTCCTCTTCCCCTGAGCTCCAGCGGCCCCTGCTTGGCTGATATTATATTTTTATAGTTGTAAATTTGTTGATTTGTGGGAGAGCGATGCTGGGGACTGTGTCCTCCGTCATCTTGACCGGGACTCCAATTATTTGTTTTTTTGCTGTTGAGTTTTGAGAGTTCTTTATAAATTCTAGGTATTAGTCCTTTGTCAGATACATGATTTGAAAATATTTTGTCAGATACATGATTTGAAAATATTTTCTCCCATTCTGTAGCTTGCCTTTTCATGTTCTTAGCTGGGTTTTTCACAGATAAAAAGTTTTAATTTTGGTGAAACCCAACTTATCAATTTTTCTTTTTATGAATTTTGCTTTCAATTTCAAATCTAAGATCTCTTTAGCTGCCCTTTGGTCCCAAAGATGATTTTTCTCCTACTTTTTTTCCCTAAAAGTTTTAGTCTTGCATTTTAAATTTAAATCCGTGATCCATTTGGAATTAACATTTGTATAAGCATGAAACTTAGACCCAGTTTCATTTTCTGCTGATGGTGACCAATTGCTTCATCACCATTTATTGTTTATTTATTTTTATTGATTATGCATATTCATGGGGTATAAAGCTGACCATCACCACCTGTGCCCAAGATGTGATGATCAGATCAATACTGTCAGCATGCCCATTAACACAAATTGCAATTATTCCCCATGCCCCCCAACCAACCTCTCCCCAACCTCCTTCCCCACTCCCCGTCCCCCACCCAAACCTAGGTGTGTTCTCTCCCTCTGCAAGTCAAATACACCACTGTGGTCTTTCTTTCCTTCCTTCTTTCTCTCTTAGTTGCCACTTATGAGTGAGGACATGTGGTATTTTTCCCTCTGTGCCTGGCTTACTTCACTTAACATAATTTTTTCCAAGCTCATCCATGCTGCTGTGAATGGCAGAATTTCATTCTTTTTTTTATGGCCGAGTAGTATTCCATTGTGTGTATACACCACATTGAAAGGCTATCTTTCCTGCATTAAATTACTTTTGCACCTTTGTCAAAAATCAGTTTGGCATATTTGTGTATAGTTCTGGGTTCTCTTTTGTTTCATCGATCTATGTGTCTACCCTTCTACACAGTCCTGATTACTGTAGCTATATAATGTCTTGAAATCAGATAGGCTAATTCCTCTCACTTTATTTGTCTTTTTCAAACTTGTTTTAGCTATTCTAGTTGCTTAGTCTTTCTATATAAATTATGGAATAATCTTTTCTATATTGATAAGAAATCTTTCTGGATTTTGATAAGAATTGCATTAAATCTTTATATCAATTTGGGGAGAATTGACTTCTTTGTTATGTTCAGTCTTCCAAATCCATGAACACAGTATGTATTTCCATTTCCATTTAGATCTTTGCTTTCTTTCATCAGCATTTTGTAATTTTCAGCATGTAAGGCCTGTACATTTTTGTTAGATTTACACCTAAGCAATTCATTTTTTGAGCAATTGTTAAGGGTATTGTATTTTTAATTTTGGTGTTCATAATTGTTAATGGTATTGTATTTTTAATTTTGGTGTCCATTGCTAGTACATAGAAATTAACTTTTATATGTTTATCTTGTATCCTGAAACTTTGCTGAACTCACTTAATAGTTCTAAGTTTTTTGTAAATTCCTTGAGATTTTCTACATAGATAAATCATATTGTATGTAAATAGGGACAGTTTTATTTCCTCCTTTCTAATCTTATATGCCTTTTGTTTCCTTTTCTTGCCTTACTGCACTGGTTAAAATTTCCAGCACTATATTGAATAAAAGGGTGAGAGCAGATATCCTTGCCTCGTTCCTGATCTTAGGAGGAAAGCATCTGGTTTCTCACCATTAGTGTATTAGTCAGGGTTCTCCAGAGAAACAGAATCAATAGGAAATGTTATAATTATATGAGAGGGATTTATTGGGGGAATTAGCTCACGTGATTGTGAAAAGTCCCGTGATAGGCCATCTGCAAACTGGAAGCTGGTAGCGTGGCTCAGTCCAGGTCTGAAGGCCTCAAAACCAGGGAAGCCGATAGTGTCCTTGGTGTTAAGTCCTGGAATCCAAAAGCTAAAGAGTCTCGAGGTCTGATGTCCACGGAGGGTAGAAGAGTGTATCCCGGCTCCAGCGGATCGAGAGAGAGAGCTTCACCTCTTTCCTCTGTCTTTTGTTCTCTCTGGACCCCAGTGGATTGGACGGTTCCCACACGCATTGAGGGTGGGTCTTGCCCACCCAGGCCACTCAGACTCTCATACTAATCTCTGCTGGAAACACCCGCAAGGACAAACCTAAAAAGGTAGCTTTACCAGGTTTCTCAGCATTCCTTCATCTAACCAAGTTGACACCTAGAATTAACCTTCACAATTAGGTATGATGTTAGCTGTAGAATTTTTGTAGATTTTTAAAAAATCCAGTTGAGGAAGTTCCCCTCTGTTCCTACTTTTCTGAATTTTTCCCCCATAAATGAGTGTTAAATTTTGTCAAATGCTTTTTTTGCATTGATTGATATGTGATTTTTCTTCTTTAGAGTGTTAATATGGTGGGTTACATTGCTTTATTTTTGAATATTGAAGTAGCCTTGCATCTCTGGAATAAACTCTGCTTGCTCATGGTGTATAATTCTTTTTATGTATAACTGAATTCTATTTACTAATATTTGTTGTGGATTTTTTTATCTATAGTCATATGGGATATTGGTCTATAGTTTTCATTTTTTTGTACTATATTTTAGTTTTTTGTATCAGGGAAATAAAATGATTTGAGAAATGTCCCCTTCCTCTTCTATTATCTAGAAAAAAATGTGTAGAAGTGGTGGTAATCCTTCCTTAAGTGTTTGATAGACTAGTCCAGTGAAACCATCTGAATCTGGAATTCTCTTTTTTGTGAGTTTTTAAAATTGTGAATTAAATTTACTTATAGTTATAGCCTATTCAAATGATCTATTTCATATTGGGTGAACTGGTGTTAATTTGTGTTCTTCTTCAAGAAATAGGGTCATTTAATCTAAATTGTCAAATGTGTGTGTAAAATTGTAGTATTTCCTTTTTATTCTTTTGATGCCTGTGAGGTATGTAATGATATCCCCCATTTCATTCCTGATATTGGTAATGTGTGTCTTTTCCCTTTTTTTCTTTGACAGTCATACTAGAGGTTTGTCAATTTTTTTGATCATTTTAAAGAACTAGCTCTTTGTTTCACTGACTTTTTTCTACTGTTTTTCTGTTTTCAATTTCACTGATTTCTGCTCTTGCCTGTATTTTTTCCTTTCTTCTGCTTGCTTTGGATTTCTTTTTCTTTTCCTAAGCTCTTGAGGTGTGAGCTTGGATTATTGATTTTGGACCTTTTTTTTCCTATTGTATGCATTTAGTGTTATAAATTTCCCTTTTGGCACCATTTAGCTGTGTCCCACAAATTTTCATATGCTGTGTTTTTCATTTTCATTCATTTCAACATTATTTACTTTTTCACAGCTTCAATATATATATTTATTATTTATTTTCCTTGAGACTTCCTTTATGTTCTGTGGATTTTAAAAAAGTGTGTTGCTTCGTTTCCAAGTGTTTGGAGATTTTCTTGTTATCTTTCTGTTATTGATTTCTTGTTTGATTTCACTGAAGTCAGAGAACATACTCCATATCATTTCAATTATTTTAGATTTGTTAGGGTTTGTTTTTTGGCCTGGGATAGGGCCTATCTTGATATATGTTCTGTGGCTACTTGAAAAGAATGTGTATTTGGCTCTTGTTGGGTGGAGTATTCTATAAATGTTGATTAGATTCTGTTGGTTGATGGTGTTGAGTTCTATATTCTTGCTGATTTTCTGTCTAGTTATTCTATCAGTTGTTGAGAGAGGGGTATTGTAGTCTTCATTTGTACTTGTGGATTTATCTATTTCTCCTTTTAGTTCAGTTTTTGTTTTATATATTTTGCAAGTCTGTTCTTTAGTGCATACACATTTAGGATTATTATGTCATAACGAATTGACCCTTTTATTATTCTGTAATATCCTTCTCTGTATTGGTTGAATCTTTGGGGCCTAAAATGTATTTTAAATGTGTTTTATATTCTGCTCTGTTTATGTATTTATTATTATTTATTTATACATTATGTATTTAATTTAATATAAAATATATAAATAATGTCTATACATGTAATAACATATTACATATTTATTGAATTTAGTCTCTCTACGTATACTCTGATATTAATGTAGTCACTCTAGCTTTCTTTTTTTTAATAGAAGGCCTGTCCTTCATTAAATTAAATTAATTAATTACTTATTTAATTTATTTATTTGGTGGCCAGCCGATACAGAGATCAAACCTTGTACCTCAGTGCTATCAGCACTGTACTCTAACCTACTGAGCTAACTGGCCAGTCCCTCTTGCTTTCTTTTGATTAATGTTTGTATGATATAACTTTTTCTATCCTTCTGCTTTCAATCTGAATACCGTTATATTTAAAGTGAGTTTCTTGTAGACAGTGCATCATTGGGTCATGTTTTTTAATCCACTCTGCTAGTCCCTGTTTTTTAATTGGACATTTATGCCATTTAAATTTAATACAATTATTGCTATTTTGGACATAAATCTGCCATTTTACTTTTTGTGTTTTTTACCCCCTGTAAAGCTGGGGTTAGGTATGGCAGACCCCTCGAGCCTGTTGTCCAGACTGGGTCACAAACCCTTCACATGCAGGTCTACGAGCTATGTAATAGGAAAAGGTCCCTGGAGCAGTGGGTGAAGAAATAATAGGCTTTATTCAGAGCTAGGAGCAGTCAACGTAATATGGCTTCCCAGAGCGTCCTCTAGAAGCTTTGTGCATCTGTGCTGTTAGTCCTTTATATTTAAGTCCATAACTCAGAAAAACACCAGGATGCACATGTGCAATCACATTAGACAATAACAAGAAAAACCCATGTGCACATGCATACCCACCTCAGATGCTTGGCAAGACTCTGAACATCTGAGGGGCCCTGACCATTTTCCTTATGTTTTCCCAACACCTCCTCTTTTATTTCTTGATTTTCTTTCTTTCCTGCCTTCCTATGGGTCACTTGGACATTTTTTAGAATTCCATTTTGATTTATATTTAGCGTTTTTGAGTGTATCTCTTTGTGCAGCTTTTAAAGTTATTACTCTAGATATGGGTGTGTGTGTGTGTATATATATATGTATATATCTTATCACAGACTATTGGTGTCTTCATTTTATCAGTTTAGGTGAAGTGTAAAACTTTACCTCCCTTTATGTCCATTTACCCTTCCTCCTTACAATATATATGTCTGAAGTATTTCTTCTACATACATTTAAAACTACATCAGATAATGTTATAATTTTTGCTTTAATCATTCAACATATTTTTGAAGACTCAAGAGCAGAAGGAAATTCTATTTACTCATGATTTTGCTTACCATTTTTTTTCTTCCTTTCTAATGTTCCAATACTCCTTTAAAAAAAAAAAAATCATTTGTTTTTCATGTAGAGAACTTCCTTAAGCCATTCTCTTAAGGTGTGGCAGCTGGTGACAAATTCTCTTAGTTTTTCTTTACCCATGAATGTCTTGATGTCTCCTTCATTCCTAGAGGATATTTTTGCTGGGTGCTGGATGCTGGGTTGACAGTTGGGTTTTTTTGGTTTTTTGTTTTTCCAACATGTGAAATACATCATGCCACTTCCTTCTGGCCTGCATGGTTTCAGATTAGAAATCCACTGTTATTCAAATTATATTTCACCTCTGGATAAGGTGTCATTTCTTCCTTGCTGCTTTCAAGATTTTTCCCTTTGTCATCAGTTTTCAGAAGTTTGACTATGATGTTTCTTGGTAATTCTGTTTGAAGTTCACTCACTTTTTGAATATGTAGGCTCATGACTTTTGCCAACTTTGGGAAGTTTTCACTGAATGTTTATTTCAGTACTTTTTCAACTCTTCCTTCTTTCCCCTCTGCTTCTGGAACTCTGATGACATGAATGCTATACTCTTTGTCAAAGTCCCAGAATCCTCTGTTCATTTTTTCCCCATCTACTTTCTCTCTCTTGTTCAGACTGTGTAAGTTTTACTGTTCTATCTTTGAGATCACTGATATTTTTTCTTCTGTCCCTTCCATTCTGCTGTCTAGTCCATTAATTAATTTTTTATTTCAGTTATTGTATTTTTCAGTTCCAATTTTTCCATTTGCTCTTCTTTATATATTTTTTTTCTTTGCTAAGACTTGCTGTTTTTAATTTGTTTCAAGTATGCTCATAACTGCTTGTGGAAGCATTTTTATAATGGCTACATTAAACTTCTTTGTCAGAAAATTCTATTATTTCTGTTATCTTGGTATTGGCATCTATTGATTCTAATTTTAATTTAGCTTGAGATCTTTCTGGTTCTTTGTATAAGAAGTGATATTTGATTGAAATCTAGACATTTTGGTATTATGGTTTGAGACTCTGGATCTTATTTAAACTTTCTATTTTGGGTGGCTTCTTGTGACACCACTTTGACAAAGGAAGAGAGGCGCTGCCTCGTTACTGCCAAGTGGATTGTAGGAGTCTAGGTTTTTGAGTTGGCCTCTGTTGACAATCATGCAGAGGGGTATTGCTCATTGCTAATGCTGTGTGGGGTTGGGAGTTCCAGTTCCCACATTGGTTTCTACTCATACATACCTGGCTGCTCTCCACATGGTCTCCAATGACACCATGTCAGAGGTGGCCTCATTAATACTTGGCAATGGGGAAAGTCCTGACTCTTCACTAAGCCTCCTCTGACACCATCACAGCAGGGAGGAGGGGCACCTTGTTAATGCCATGCTCCCATTGTCATCTCTACTTCCACTGTTGGGCTGGGGGAGGTCTCAATATTAACCACCAGAGATGAAGATGCTGGCATCCTACTCAGTCTTCTCCGATATCACTCTGGAGTTAGTATTGGGACACCTTGTTATAACCTGGAGAGAGGATAGAAGTCTAGGCTCCCCACTTTGCCTTTGATTATAGGAGTGGGGATAGGGCCACAGTTTTTTCTGTGGTGTTTGGCTGCAGTAGAGTAGTTATTGTCTAAAAGTTTTCTGTTTGCTAGGCTGCCCCTTTCCTAGACCTTTGGATAGAGAGTGCAGTCTTTTGTAAGGGCTTTTTATGTCTGCTCTAATTGTCATTTATGGGTTGTCAACTTTTTCGGCTCCAAGTCTGGCATATGTGAGGAAAAAAGAATACTCAGGGAACTTGTCATCATGTCATTCCTTGGGTGCCAATGTTCCTAGACCCTCTGCCTTCTTTTCTCCATCTTTTAGAGCCTTCACATGTTTGTTTTATATATAATGTTCAGGGTTTTTAGTTGTAGTTAGTAGGAAGAATAGGAGAAAGTGTCTACTCACTTTCCTGAAAACAAACTGAATTTATTTTTAATCTGACCTGGAAATGTCCATTTTGAAGTTACTTTACATTTATTGTATTTACTGATACATTTAGATCTATTTTCACTATCTTATTGTATATCATTTGTTCTGGGTTTCTTTCCTTTTTTTTTTTTTTTCTTCGTTGTCCTTTTTGGCTTGATCAAGTCTGTTTTGTTTTAATTTTTCAACTTTTTTTCTTATACTGTTACTCTTAAATGTTTAACATGCATCCTTGACTAAACAAAGTCTCTTTACTAATAAAATATTTCTCTACTCTCTTCTGAAAAAAAACAAGAACTTTAGAATGCTTTAACTCCACTCAACTCCTTCCATTTTACTTGATGCTGTGTTCCAGTATACCTTCCTCTTATTCAAATTACACATCAACATTATTATTTCATATGGTTAATGGTTGTTTGGCTTTGACCATATATTTTATAATTTCTTTACAAGTGATTCCTTCCTGAATCTCAGTCCTTCCTTTTGGGTTCACTTTTCTTCTTTCTGAAGTATATTCATTAGAATTTCTAGGGGCTTGCCAGTTAGCTCAGTTGGTGAGAGCACTCCCTTGTAACACCAAGGTCAAGGGTTTGGATCCCCATACTGACCAGCTGCCCAAAAAAAAAAAAAAAAAAAAAAAAAAGGAGTTTCTTTTAGTTAGGGTCTGTTGGTGAATCTTTTAATTTTTATTTGTCTGAAAATGTCTTTATTTTGTCCTTGTTCTTTATAGATAGTTTTGCTGGTTTCACAATTCCAGATTGACAAGTGTTTTCTCTCAGCACTTTGCAGATATTCTTTCATTGTCTTCTGTGTTGTATTGTTGCTGTTGAGATGCCTGCTGTCAGTTTGTTTTTCCTTTTTAGGTAATCTATCTTTTCTCTCTAGCTGTTTTAAGATAGTTTGTTTGTTTTAATATTTAACAGCAATGTTTTTAGATGTGAAATTTCTTTTTTTTTAAAAAGTCCTGTTTAAGATTTATGTTTTCTGAATTTGAAGATTTGTAACTTTCATAAATTCTGAAAAATTCTCTGCTAGTATCTTTTTTTTTTTCTTCTAAGAATTTTTATCTTTTGAAAAGCCTTACACAGAATAAGGGAAAGAAAACTTTGGGGCTCACCAGACGTGAGTATTAATTTACTCCATAATGTTCAAGTCTGTATGTTTTTCCCGCTTAAATTTCATCAGTAGCATTCCTGGCTGAAGAGGTAAATTCTTTAAAGGAAAAATAGGCATATGTTTATACAGATAATAATTGTGGAATACTTCCATTAAAAATATTTCTGCCTTCTTCAAAATGTACACTAATTCTTGAGTCAGTCTCTCTTGGAGTTCCTTCTCCCTCTGTGGAGGTTCCTTCGCAGCCGTTCTCACTTGGGACTTCTTTCTCTGCTATTTCTTAAATGTTGAGACCTGTAAGCATTCAGTCCTCTTTATCCTCTCTCTCCTCAGAATAATTCATGAACTTTCAGTGTCTCAAATATTGCCTCCACTGTTAGGGTCTACCTCTTTTCTAGACTCTGTACTCAAGTACTGTGCCTAAGTGCCTCCTGGAGTGCTCTCCTTGGAGGTCCCACAAGCACCTACAGCTTTAACTCAACTCATTTTATCTCCCCTCAAACTTGCTTTCTCCTACACTCCCCATCTCAGCATATGGCATCTGGATCTCCCAGTCACCCAAGCTAGAAACCTGCGCATCTTTGGAGACTTCCTCACCCCACTTCTCTCTATCTCACCGCCTCTACTGCAGTCTACCACTTCTACCCTGGATAACTGCAACAGATTCCTTCCTAAGTGGTTGTATCTTGGCTCACTTATACCCAATTTTTTTTCTGAAAAACCTCTCCCCTTCTTCCTTAGGATAAAGTCCAAAACCTAAATATAACTGAGCAGTCCCTTCAGGATCTGAATCTTGGGGTCTTTTCTCCTCTGTACCCCACAAACTATGCTTCAGGCTTTCTGTGATGTCCTTGGAAACTGTGCACTTTAAGAACTCCCAGGCTTTGCTTAGCCCATTCTTTCTGAGTCATCCTTCTCCCACCCACCCTCAACCTTCAATTTGGAAACCGCCAGCCCTCGGAAGCCTTCCATATACCCATGTCAGGATCAGGCAGCCCTGCTAAGTGTTCCCTCAGTCAATCACACACTACTTATCTCACTGTATTGTCCTCAACTGTATTCTAGTTTGGGTCCCCCATACTTAACTATGAGCTTCCCCAGGCAGGATGGTGTCCAGTTTGCCTACCTAAGCCTATAGGTAACTCATGTGGTAGGCACCAAGCAAGTATTTTTGAATAAATGACAGTGTAGAATAGCAGGGGGCAAACTGAACACTTATGATTCCTGTCTACCACAAAATGTCTTATGGCTTTGCTAATATCTTTTTGAATATTGCCTATGGACAAGTGCAAAATCACCCAGGGCTTTTGAAGCATTAGTTTCTGTTGCTTATTACAGAATACCTGAAACTGGTATTACAAAGAAATGAAATTTATTTCTTACTGTTTTGGAGGCTGGGAAGTTCAAGGTCTAGGGAACATGACTGGTGAGGGCCTTCATTTTGGTGTGTCTACACAGAGATGCAGGGTGTAACATGGTGAGAATAGGCTGAGCAAGAGTGAGTTAACCTTCTCACTTGCTCTGCTTTTAAAGCCATCAGAACCATGCCCATTACCATCCATTAAACCATCAATGTTTTAATCCATTCATGAGGGTACAGTCCTCACAATTTAATCACTTCTTAGAGGCTCCACCTTTCAATTACCATAATAGGGAGTTCCCACCGTCTTAACACTGTTACAATGAAGGTCAATTTCCAATACATGAACTTTGGGGGACACATTTGATCTGTAGCAATTAGCATCCATTACTGTTCTGCTCTTAGCTTCTATTTCATTTTTTGATTTCTGGAGATTTTCTCTTTTTTCTTGCTGGCTGAGTTATGTTACACATCAAAATGATTAAAAATAAACATAAAGATTCTAATTATTTTGTAGAAGATAACTTTTTTAGGAGAGGTTGGGAAAGAAAAAGAGTTTAGACCTAAATCACAGCTAAGAAAAAAATAGGATATAATTCCCATTGCTTAGAAATGGAGTATAGATTTGATGACATAAAAATTTTTCTGGAATTTCGTTGACTTGAAAAATATGTTTTTAGAGGAATAACTTGTCATCTGCAAATTATTGGTTCTTATTTTAGATCAAAAGGCCCAAATCTATGTTAGTAGGCAATATAAATGAGAACAAAATGTACATCTATTTAGCATGGTGGTATATACGCTGTAGTATTAAGGTATAATACAAAGGATTAAAAGTAGAATTTCAATCTCAATTCTTAATTTATGAGTTTCTGGGTGATAGAGTTAGATTTTATAGTAATTTATATAGGTTTGCTTCATGGTTAAATTTAAACCATATATTACTGATCCTAATTCAAATGTCAGAGTCTTAGATTAAGAACCCAGAGAGTATTTAAATTATGGGCTTCTACTACTTTTCACTTGCCTGATTTACCAATTGCAGTAAAGCATGAATTACAGCCTTGCTATTCTCTGGAAGACTGTGACTAGTACTAGAAATAATAATAATTGCTGCCACCCCTAAATCAAAAGAAGCAGCATAAAAGCAGTAACTGATTTAGGATGTGGAAGCTAGATTTATTTCTTTTACAGTGAGAGTGAAAAATAGGTAATTTGCATATAGTATAGGGGAAAAGATGTAGGACTGGTTTTGCTATAATAAGTCTATCGTTATTCAATAGGGAATTTGAGAGACCATATAGAGAAGAGAGATCATTTTGAAAACTGGTGAAAATGAAAAAAACAAAAAAGGACCCATGTGTAACTTAGAGGAGGTCAGGATGCAGCTCAAGTTGATAGTATAATTTTATAGTACATTACTCAAAAAGAATCCAGATTATTGTTTTAGAATCCCTATTCTCTAATATGGCTTCTCAACTATAAAACAATAACCTAAAATATCAGTATTAGGTGTATTAACATATTTACTTGGAATTGTGTTCTATTGAATATAATATAGAATGAGGATTGTTATTATTAGCTGTGTGAGAATTTTTAGTAATTGATATGCAAAAGAGAGTTGAGTCTTAAGAGCATTGGTCTAATGTGTTCCTAGTAAGTGTGCCTACAGGCCTTTCCTGTCATACCCCTCAGGCAAGCCTCAGGAAACAGCCTTCTCATTTCTCTTCCTAGCCCTTCTCTATAGCAATGCACTCTTAGGTAACTTGTCATAAAGGATTCAAACCTCCTATATTGGGGGGAGGGTTCAGTTATAATCTAATTAAAAGTCATTTACAGATATAGAGAATATTGACAGAATCCAGCCTAAGTAGTTATGTCTTTCATTTGACAGTGATTGATTTAGAGAAATTCTGAAATCAAGAAATCATTTAGTAAGATACAAACAACAACCTCTTTTTAAAAAAAATAAAATTGCTATTGTTATGTCTACTACACATATCCATCATCAACAAAAATGCCAAATTCCTTGCCTGGTGTAGTGATTGAGTTCAGGCTCTGAAATCCGACAATCTAACTTCACATCGCATTTTACCACGTAATTACCTATGTGATCTTGGTCAAATTACTTAGCTTCTCTGTGTTTGTTTCTTCTATAAAACGTGGATAACAATGACTTCTACTTCATAGGGTTGTTGTCAGCCTTCATAAAACATTTACCCAGTGCCTGGTATATGGTGAATGCTCAGTAAAAGTTAGCTATTATGGCCCAGCCGCATGGCTCACGCGGGAGAGTGCGGCGCTGGTAGTGCCGAGGCCGCGGGTTCGGATCCTATATAGGGATGGCCAGTGCGCTCACTGGCTGATCGTGGTGTGGATGACACCATGCTAAGGGTAGCGATCCCCTTACCTGTCAGAAAAAAAAAAAAGTTAGCTATTATTATTACTCTATCCTGGAATGATAAACAACAGCAAATAGTTAATATCTATGATCAACATTTTGTCAATCTCAACAAACACTATTTTGATAAAATAATATACCTTAATGAGAGCAGCACCACCATTTTAATCTTTAGGTCGGAAACAGTAAAGTCACAATTTAATTTACTAATCATTTTTTGGATATTAATGAACTGCAAGTCACCTGTATATCTAACCAGACCTACATTATGTATTATCTTCTAACAAACCATAAAACTTCATCTGTTAAAGAGGTGTGAAAAGGGGATGGTAAATGGGGAAATATTTGAAATGGTACAAAACTGAACTTTCATAAGTATTCTTATTGCCAGAATATCTGACATTCTATTACGTTTTTGCTTTTAGTCATTCTTTTCTGTGGCATATTGAGTAAAGCATGTTATTTATTATTTTAGTGTTAATCATCATTTTTTCCTCTAAAATATGTCATTGAAAATTCTACTGCATCTATTAAGTGTATTCTTTTTTTTTAATTACCAGGAAACAGAATTCCTTCCAGGACAATGTGGCTTCAATTTGGTAGGGCAAGTCAATGAAAAAAATAAACTCCTAGTTCAGTAAATTCTACTTCACAGTACACTTTCCAGAAATGTAGCAATTGTGTTAAGTTAGAGTTACCAATGTAAACATTCAATGCCATAGTGTGTAATTACCAGAAAATGTGTTCTTCTCCCAATACTTTGACTATAGCTCGTGTGTTGTTGCTAGAAATAGAACAAGGGGTTGTTACAGAGGGTGATTCTTCTGTGTAACTGCCTGTGGCAGTGCATTTAGCTCCCTTCCCCCATGGTTAGAGACCTCCATCCTTCTGCCAGCTGCTGTGTTCAGTTGTCTGGGTTATTTTGGGTGGCAGTGGGTTGATTCCAGGGGAAACAGTTATATATCTCTCTGCATTTTATAATGTCCTCTACAGAAGTGTTATGAAAGGTTTGGAGAAAAAGAATCATAGTCTTTCTGAAACAGTTTGTGTTTGAGTTCTGGGGAATTGGCCAGGTTGTAAAACCCAGAAGCCTGCAGAATGTAGTAAAGAAACCAATCCTTTATTAATTTTAGATACCTGCCGTGAAAACGGTTTCAGAGCAGCATAGAGCAAGGGTTTCAGAGCAAGGGAATGCTATGGACATTTTGTAGTAAAACATTTGGATCTCCAGATATCCTATGCGCAAGGACGTAAAGGGGATGCTAGTAGAATGATAGATGGTACAATCAATTTAATTAATAGCTCATTACCCAAAAGGATGGATTGATGTGATCCTGGAGGGATCTCTAGTTTCACTGTCAGGGTTCTGCTTAAGCCCTGTCATATGTTAAATATTTTCATCAATAGCTTGGTTGGTAACACGGAAACATGCTTGCCAAATTTAAGGGTGCCATAAATATGGAGGCACCGGATCCAGAATCATGATACAAAAAGAGCCAGGCCAACTGGTCTCATGGGCTAAAATAATGAAATTTAACAGGGATACATGGAACAAGGATGTATTATTGATTGGCTGAATAGTTGTCTGTACTTGTATGCTGTTAGTTTCTTTACTACTTGTATAACCTTGGGCAAGTTACTTAACCCTGTTTAAGCCTCAGTTTCCTTATTTATAAATATATGCCCGTAGTTAAAAAAAAAAAAAAAAAGTCCCACAGTGCAAAGAGACATACAATGAAAAGTAAGTCTCCCAGTCCCTTCCTCCATATTTTTTTTGTGAATTCTTCCAGAAATAGTCTAAGCATATATTAAGCACGTGTGTGTGTATAAACCTTCTTTCTAAAAAACACATAGTAGGTACATTATTCCCCCCCCACCCCATGATTTGCCTTTTTTGCCTAGCACAGAGGTTAAAATCACAGATTCTAGAGCCACACTTCCTAGGTTCAAGTACCAATTCTACCTTGACTGGCTGTGTGACCTTGGGCAAGTTATTTAACATCTTTGCACCTGCAGGGCTGAATTAACCATTAGACATAGTTATATACTTTTAGAAGCCCATGAAAATTTTAATTTTAGCAGCCCATGAAAGTGTTCTGATTTTATTTTCTTAAAAAATAAAAAAGAATTTAAAAATAATTAATATATTATAATAAATCCAGTCTAAATTATATTCATCTTTATATACCAAAGAAATTGTAAAATATTATTTATTTATTAATTGACACATATTGATTGTACATATTTATGAGTACAGAGTTATAGTTCAATACATGTATACAGTGTCTAATGATCAAATCAGGGTCATTAGCATATCCATCATGGCAAAAATTTATCGTTGCTTTGTGATGAGAACATTTGAGCTCCTCTCTTCTAGCCAATTAAGAACATAAAATAAATTATTATTAATTGTAGATGTCTAGCACTATTGTACACCACCAGAACTTATTCTTCCTATCTACCTGTGATTTCGTGTCCATTATCCCACCTCTTCTTATCTCCCCATCCTTCACCCCTTCCCAGCCTCTAGTAACCATGATTCTACTCTCTACTTCTATAAGCTCAACTTATTTTTCTTTAGCTCCCACATACAGGTGAGAACACGTGGTATTTATCTTTATGTGCCTGACATTTCAAAAATATAATTTTTAAAATATATATATATATTTTATGGAGGAAGGGTCTCACAAAGGCCGAAGTGACCAGGGCCCACAGAAATCATATATGGCCTGGTGTTCCTGGGTTTCTTCATCTGGAATGTAGATAATAATAGCACCCACCTCAAAGAATTGCTATGAAAAATGCCTGGGTTAGTATTTGGAAGGTTGATAGTACTTGGCACATTAAATTTCTATGTGTTTATTAAATAAATAACAGTTTATAAATAGGAAAATTATGGACATGGTAAAAAAAAAAACCAAGCAGAATAAAAAATTAGTGTATAATAAAAAGTAAATCTCTTTATAATTGGGGATCCCCAGTCCCACAGTTTCCTTTTGCAGAAATATCCACTGTTACCATTTTTCAGGTATCCTCTAGAGACTGCTTGTACAAATGTATAGATCTTTTATTTATTTAAACTGTTCCCTATTTGATGGGCATTTGTTGTTTCCAACCCTTGCTATTGCAAACAATGCTGCAATAAATACCCTTGTACACATGTCATTTGCAAATGTGGGAGTACAACAGTAGAATAAATTCCCTGCAATATAATTGCTGATTCAATTATTTTAATTTTGATAGATATTGCCAAATTGATCTCCATGCTAGTTGCACCAATTAAAACTCCTTTCAGAAATGTAAGAGATAGGGCTGGCTGCTTAGCTCAGTTATCGGATGCCCAGACTGGATTGCTGCCAAAAAAAAAAGAAAAGAAATGTAGGAGAGTGTCTGTTTTCCCTTACCCTCATGAAAAATAGTGCTATCAAACTTTTGGATTTTTGACGATTTGGTAGCTGAAAATGGCATCTCATTGTAAATGTGCATTTATGAGTGAGCTTCAGCAATTTTCACAATCTAAAGCAATTTCCTTTTTTCCCCCCTGTGAATTGTTAGTCATACTCTTGACATATTTTTCCATTGGTCTTTTTCTTTTTGAGTTGTAGGAGCTCTTTATGCATTAAGGAAATTAGTGCTGTATCTGTAACATGAATTTCCAATACTTGCCCAGCTCATCTTTTGACTTTGGTTATAGTATTTTTTTCCATGCAGACCTTTTAAGTTTTTATGTGCTCAAATTTGTCAGTCTTTTCTTTATGGCTTCTGGATTTTATGTCCTATTTGGAAAGGCTTTCCCCACTTTCAGATTATTAAAAAACCCCTCCCGTGTTATTTTTTATGATTAAAAAAAAAGTTTAAATCTTTGATCCATCTAGAATTCTTTTGTGGTAAGGAGTTTTTTTCCCTGCAGAAATTTTAATTTTTAATGTGGTCAAATATATCAAAATTTTCCTTATAGTTTTTGTATTTTGTGTCTTGTTTAAATGAACCTTCCTATTCCTAGGTCATAAAAATATTTAATTTTTTTCTAAGACATTGCAGTTTCTTAAAAACTCTTTAATCCCATTTGGAGTTTATTTTGGTGCAAGGAATGTGGTAGGTATCCAGCCTATGAGCCAGTTGTCGCTAAATTGCTAATTTGAATGTGGCTTTTATTCCTGTCCCATATATATTTGGCTCTATTTCTGGACTGTATTCTGTTCCGTTGCCTGTCTGTCTATTTATGTTTTAAATACCATAATGGTAAGCAAGTACATATCTATCCTTAGTCTATTAAGAGTATTTTAAATCAAAAGTGGATGTTGAATTTCATCAAATACCTTTTCAGCATTTATGAAAATGATCATATTATTTTTCTTTCTTGCTTTATTAATATAGAGAATTATGTTAATGGATTTCCAAACATTAAAATAAATTTGCCTTCCAGAAGTAAACCCATTTGGTCATTGGCATGTTACTATTTCTGTGGGCTATCCAATTCTACTTGTTTAAATTTTGTATAAGATTTTTGTACTGATATTAATAAGTCAGATTGAGATATAGCTTTCTTTGAATTCTGAAGAAGATAATTTGGATTATTCTCTATCCTATGGAACAGGCGAAGTAACCCTGGAGTTACTCAGTCCTTGAATATTTGGTAGACTTTATCTGAAACTTCTAGGCCTCGTGCTTTTCGGGGGATACTCTTTGACAACATTTTTCAACATTGTTCATAGTAATTGGTTGTTTGTTTTTAATATCTTGTTGAGCTAATTTTGGTGATTCAAATTTTCCTATGAAATAGTCCGTTTCACCCAGGTTTTCAAATGTATTTGTATAGCACGGAGCAAATTATTATACAATAATTATTTTGATTTCATCTGTCTTTGGTTACTTCTCTACTTTGAATTTTGTGATTCTCCTCTTTATTTCTAGAAATTGAGTTTTAAAACCAGCTTTATTGAAATATAGTTTACAAACCATACAATTCACCCATTTAAAGGTACGATTTAACTGTAGTATGTTCACAGAGAAGTGCAACTACCACCACAATCAACTTTAGGACATGTTCTACACCCCCGAAAGAAAACCTGTACCATTAGTGGTCATTTCCCTCCAAGGCCTAGGCATTCACTAGATTAGTGATTTTTAGTGATTTTTTTTTTGTATATATTTTCTTATATTGGACATTTCATATAAATGGAATCATTCAATACATAGTCTTGTGACTGATTTCTTTCACTTAGCACAATGTTTCCAAGGTTCAGCCATGTTGTTATAAAGTAAAATTTAAAATGTAGATCTATAGTGTTTTTTACAATGTCTCTTATCAATTTACCACTTTTATTAGTTTGCTCAGGCTGCCATAACAAAATACCACAGACTGGGTAGCTTAAACAACAGAAATTTATTTTCTCACAGTAGGCTGGAAGTCCAAAATCAAGGTGTTGGCAGGTTTGGTTTCTTCTGATGTTACGGAAAAAGTAACCAAGGAAATGCAGACACTCAAAGAGATGGAGAAGTCAGTTGATTTATTATGCTAGCCGTCCCAGGTGAACTCTTGTTCCAAATTCCAGGGCCCTGAGTGCAAGGAAAATGGGGGTTATATACTTTTCTTAAGCAAGCACGCAAGCTTTTCTATCGGATCTGTCTGTATCCAGGCAGAGTCACCCAAATTGGGGGCTTCATAATACAGGTGAGGGGGCTTCACCAGATTGGGTCACAGAAGCAGGAAATGTGGTTAAGGGGCTTTCAGTAAAACGAGCTGACAGCTTCTCACACACAGGCAAAGCTGACAGCCAGGCAAACTGCAGAGTTACAGAAGCCAAAGATACTATCAGCTATTAACCCTTAATACAACTCTTAGGTGTCCCTTATAAGCAAGCACATTCCAGCTGCAAAATTAAACAAGGGGTGGGGGCTTACATTTTGGGGTCCTCTTCACTGAGGCCTCTCTCCTTGACCCTGCAGATGGCTGCCTTCTCCCTATGTCCTCACATGGTCATCCCTCAGTGTGTCTGTCTGTGTCTTAACCTCTTCCTTTTTCTTTTTTAATGAGAAACTTATTTAGAGAATTTGTGGTAGTTTTAAAGCACATTGACATTAATTAGCTTCTACTGATAACCAAGACAAACAGGAGATCATTAGTCCTGTTTTAGAAATGAGGAAAGTAGTTCACAATGGGAACAAGGGCACAGGATAAGCTCAGGCTCATGTAGTCAAGAAATGGTAAGGCAGGGACTAAAACCCAGGTTTCTTGTCTCAGTCAGCTCCTCCACAGTGATTCTGTGTGCAAGGTAGGGACTAAAGTATTCTAGTCTGATTCAGATCAACTGTGGCCGCAAGGAGTTCAAAATTACTGATAGCTTAAATATGAGAGATGTTTGGTCTAGAAATTGCTAAGAAAGACCTTAAGGAAAAGTAAAATACTCAGAAAAATGTTTTTGAGATTGTGGTCTCAAACAATATCTTTTGGATAATGTCTTTGGATTTATGTCTTTTGTGTTACTCTCAAATTGCAGATCATGGTAACTCTACGTTTATTTATTTTTCTCCTTTTTTTCTTTAAATTATTTATTTTATTTACTCATTCATTTATTTCTCTTTTTTATTGTTATAAAACATATATAACATAAGGATTGCCATTTTAAGCATCTTTAAACATATAATTGATGCCAGAGGAGAGGATCTGGGGAGGCCCGATAGCTGGCCTCCACCCACCCGGTCCTCTTACTGGGTTCTTGACTCCACCACAGGAAAGAATTCAAAAGCAGAGTCACAGCAGAAGATGAGAACAGGTTTAATGTAACAGTTTAGAAATACTGATTTCACAGAGAGAGTGTGGCCTAGCCCCAGAGACTGAACAGAGCCCATACCAAGTTTAATACAAAAGTAAGAAATACACACTTAAAATTTAGTACAGAGTACAGGCTGGCTGAAGAGACTGAGCAGCCCCTTACTGAAAGTAAGCTTGATACAAAAAGAAAGAAATACACACTCCACAGGCAAAACGTGGGCTGGCCCCAGAAAGAGTGAGCAATAGCCCTGCCTCCTACTGGGATTCAGCTTTTACAGTTTTGCTATCTAATACATATTCATGCTACATAATGAATATTCAACTAAGGGGGTGGTTCCCTGTTATGTAACATAGTCTTGCACATGCTCAGTTGGTCCCCTTTTAGGACATGTTCAGTGGTTAAATTCTATCACATGCACTGAACATATTCAAGGATATTCTGTGCTCTTTACCACCCCCTAGTGGAAGGTCATTCAAAGGATAAACTTCCTTCCACTGAGAATGCCCAGTCACTTGGGTCATATAAGCCTGTATAGATTCATTTTGCTGAGCATGCTCAGCTACTGGATTTGCATAAGCCCGCCCCTTGTCTCCATCTCCCTGAATTGGTGCTAAAAATGGGTCCAATAAGCAAGAGTAATTCTCCTCTAGAGGAGGGCGTGGAGGAGGGGTCTGAGACCTTGAGGAGAGGCTTGAAGCCCAGAGGTGTGTCCTAAAACCCAAACCCAGGGAAACTGAGCACCTCCTATCTCATAACTGCATGGAATTAATTACATTCACAATGCTGTGTTAACTACTACCTCTATTTCCAAATCTTTTTCATCATGCTAAACATAAATTCTGTACCCATTAAGCAATAACTTCTCGTTATTCCTCCCCTCACCCCATTTCTGGTAACCTCTAATCTATTTCTCTCTCTGAAAATGTTTTTCTTTTTAATTTATTTTTTCTAAATTGACCCGTGATAATCGTATATATTTATAGAATACAAGATAATTTTGGGGTACAGTGTGCAATGATCATATCAGGGTATTTAACATATCTATCACCTCTAAAATTTGTTACCTCTTTGTGTTGGAAACACATCAACATCCTCTCAACCAGCTACTTGAAGTTATCCAGTAATTTGTTGTTGACTGTAGTCTCCCTATATTGCTGTAGAACACTAAATCTTATTCTTCCTATAGCTGTACAATTTTGTATCCATTGACCACCCTCTCCCCATCGTCCCCTCCCCTCTTCCCTTACTAGTCTTTCTTCTTCCTTTTTGTATAAGATCACCAGTCTTATTGGATTAGGAACCATCCTAACAACTCTATTTTAACTTAATCACCTCTTTAAAGAGCCTATCTTCAAATACAGTCACATTCTAAAGTATTGGGAATTAGGACTTCAACATATGCATTTTGGAGTGACACAATTCAGCCCATAACCCCATATTAAAAGAAATCAAGTCTGTAAAGCCTTGTCTGTTTCTACATATATTTTTGATAAATTTGACCTAAGTCAGTCAAAATGCTCAAACTAGTTTGTGTGTGTGTGTGTGTGTTTGTGTGTGTGTGTGTGCGTGTGTGTGTACAAGACCTCAGCCTCATCAGTTCAGCAGGTCTAATTTTTAAATTATTTTTTCTGGGGTTGGCTGGTTAGCTCAGTTGGTTAGAGCATGGTATTATAATACCAAGGTCAAGGGTTCGGATCCCCATACTGGACAGCTGCCAAAAACTATTTTTTTCTGATTGCAAAATTAATATGTATACATTATACAAGACACAGAAACACATAAACTGAACAGTAAAAGTGTTCCATAGCCTCCATTGTTAACAGTTTACAGCTTATTCCTCTCATTTTTTTCCCCTTACATACAGGTAACAACAATGAAAATGGGATCATATTCAATATAGCCTTGTATAGTACATTTTTCCATATTGGTACTTATGAATCTGTGTGTATGTGTATGCATTTCATTGTGTGTATATACCGTGATTTATTTAACTATTTCCCTATGGACGAACATTTGGATTGCTACGAACTTTAAGCTATTGTAAGAAACTACGAACAATATTGCAATGAATAGCCTTGTGCATACATCTTTGTGCTATTATGGGATTCTGTTAATAATTTCCTAGAAGCTGGAAAGCTATATCAAAGGTTATGAACATTTAAAATTTTAGTAAATACTACCAATCTTCACAGTAGCTTTTAACTTGATGGCAGTTCCTGCAGAAGGTGGAGCATGTTGGCAGAGACTACTTTTCTTCCAGATGAATCAAGAAGTTGTTTAGAGGTTCATAGAGTACCCTATTCTGTCCTGTCCTTTTGAGGGGCCCATTTTGGGTAATTTGTTTAATTTTATGATTTAATTGTACATATTTGTGGGGAATGGTGTGTTGTTTCAATATGTGAATATACTGTGCAATGATTCACTTAGAGTAGATAGCATAGTTTTGTTCATTTTTCGAAAATGTCAATCTAAAATGATCTTTGACCATTAGGTGTTTTTTTGTTTTTTGTTTTTTTAATTTAATGAGAGATGCACTATGAAAAAAACCTATGTATTTGACATTTCATTGTTTGATGCAAGTGTTTTTCTTTCTTTTTTTGGTCTTCTCTACTAATAGCTATCATATGACTCATTTCCACCTCAGCAATAGGATTATGAGTTATGATTATGGCAATTCTCCTTTTCCATTAAAGATAATGAACCCACTCATGTGTATGTTTTATAAAACATGTTCACAATAATATTGCCATATAATACCGAAAGAGTATAATTATCCAATATCTCTGTTATGTATGGTATATTTCTGTTCAAAATGTCTTCTGTTTTGAAATCAGCCCTCCACATACAACATGCATGTTATCATGTATTCATTCATGATCTATACTATGATCTTTATACTTGTGAATATACAATATTGCTATTAAATATAAATATACTTGCAACCCAACGTACAATAAATTTTACCTTCCACTGGCATGTGACATAGGCAAAAGGACTGTTCCAGTCTATGGGTGCATTTTGTTTTCTCCTTTTCCTGTTACCATGCCAGCATTCGAACAATTTTGTTGTCACCATAAACTTCCTGGATTAGCCTTCTACTTCAAATCAACAAAGCCAACATTATCCAATTACAGCCTAAGAACGGCAAAATCTTCAAGAGTAGCTGCCATAGGATAGTACAGGAATCGTTTTAATCAAAATTGTATCATATCATCTCATTCTTTCATTTTTTGCCCATTGCAATAATGGAAATACTTATCAAGGATACAAGTAAATATCTAAATTTTGTATTGATTTGTTAATAACTCCTCCTAGCATTTTGACATAATGGAGCATAATACCAGATTCATAGAAGACTTGCTTGAAAAACAGCATTTTCATGGGTGTTTTTTTCTTTTAACTGTTGTTGCTTTGAGTTTGCCTAATGAAGACTAAAGTTATATTCAGACTCCTTTCCATTTTTTTCATTATCCCCACTCACACACACAAAAAAACTTTGTTATTTTTACTGCTTACCATAGTAATGCGTGCTCATTATAAAACAAAACAAAAAATAGCAGTATATAATAGTGGAAGTAGGTTGCAATCCTGTCCTCCAGAGAATCACTGTTAAGAGTTAAGTGTATATTTTCTGATCATTTTTTTGCATGCATATCCCAATAGACATGTTATTTTAATTATTTATATAAAATATACACATATCCAAGATTTCTTATGCCTTGCTCTTTTCTCTTTTCCAAGTTATTTTTAAACTAGGAATTATTTCGAACACACAGAAGAATAGAAAATAATAGAATAAATTCCTGGGTACCCATCATATATCTTTAGAAATTCCTAACATCATGTTTTATTATTTATTTTTTATTTTTTTTAAATTTTTATTTTTTAAGTTTCTATTAGCATATTCATTGTTACATATTGTATTTTTTTATTGGTTATGAATGTTCATGAGATACAAGGCTGATTGTCTCCCCTCATGCCCTAGATGTGATGGCCAGATCCATACTGGCAGCATGCCCATTACCACGAATTGCGATTGTACCCCATGACCACCACCCAATTATCCCCAACCTCCTTCCCCCTCCCCCTTTCCCCACTCCACTTTGTAGCCCTGGGTGTGGTCTTTCTTTCCTTCCTTCTTTCTCTCTTAGTTCCTACATATGAGTGAGTATATGTGGTATTTATCCCTCTGTGCTTTGCTTATTTCATTCAACATCATGGATGAGTTCTCCAAGCTCATCCATGTTGTTGCAAATGGGAGAATTTCATGCTTTTTTATGGCAGACTAGTATTCCATGGTGTATATATACCACATTTTCCTTATCCAGTCGTCCATCGATGGAAATTTAGGTTGTTTACATAACTTGGCTATTGTGAACAGAGCTGTGATGAACATGGGAGTGCAGGTATCCCTTCGACATGATGATTTCCATTCCTCTGGGTATATACCCAGAGGTGGGATTGCTGAGTAATAGAAGAAGCATCTGATTTACAATAATAGGGGAGGACTTGATCACACCTGTCTCAGTACTGGACAGATCATCTAGGCAACAAACCAACAGAGGAACAATATAAAGAAAATTCCTTATGCCCCTTATCTAATCTCTCCCTTCCTCCTCCCCTTCCTCCCTCTAATCCCTATAGACTTGTTCTCTCCATCTGATAGATTAACTGTTCCTCTGTCTGGATGCACTGCAGTTTATTTATCATCTCACATACTAAAGGACATTTTGGTTGCTTACAAGTTTTGGTGATTATGAATAAAGCAGCTATAAACATTCTTATACAGATTTTTGTGTGGACATTAGTTTTCAACTCCTTTGGGTAAATACCAAGGAGTGTGATTGCTGGATCACTTGGTAAGAGTATGCTTAGTTTTGTAAGAAACTGACAAATAGTCTTCCAAGGTGGGTGTGTCATTGCATTCCCACCAGCAATTACTGAGAGGTCCTGTTGCTCCATGTCCTCATTCACATTTGCAGTTGTCCATGTTTTGGACTTTGGCCATCCTAATAGGTGTGTAATGGTATCTAATTGTTTTAATTTGCAATTTCCTAGTGTGACATATGATGTTGGGTATCTTTTCATGTATTTATTTTCCATCTGCATATCTTACTTGGTGAGGTGTCTGTTCAGGTCTTTTGCCCATTTTTAAATCAGGTAGTTTTCTTATTGTTGGGTTTTAAGAGTTCTTTGTATATTTTTAATAATAGTTATTTATCAGATATGTCTTTTGCAAATATTTTCTCCAGTGTGTGGCTTGTCTTCTCATTCTCCCAGAAGTATCTTTCACAGAGTAGAAGTTCTTAATTTTAATGGAGTACAGTTTAACAATTATTTCTTTCATTGACTGTGGCTTTGGTGTTGTATCTAAAAAGTCATCACCATACCCCAAGTCATCTAGATTTTCTCCTATGTTATTTCCTAGGAGTTTTATAGTTTCTATTTTTAGGTCTATGATCCATTTTGAATTAATTCTGTGAAGTGTGTAGGGACTGTCTAGATTAATTTTTTGCATGTGGGTTTCCAGTTGTTCCAGCATTATTTATTGAAAAGACTATCTTTTCTCCTTGTATTGTATTTTCTCCTTTGTCAAACATCACTTGACTATATGTGGATCTATTTCTGGGCTCTCTATTCTGTCCCACTGATCTATTTGTCTGTTCTTATGCCAATATCACACTGTCTTGATTACTGTAGCTTTATAGTAAGTCTTGAAGTGAGTAGTGTCAGTCCTTTGTTCTTCCCCTTCAATATAGTGTTGACTATTTCAGGTCTTTTGCCTCTCCACATAAACTTTAGAATCATTTCTCAATATCCACAGAATAACTTGCTAGGATTTTGATTGAAATTGCTTTGAACCTATAAATAAAGTTGGAAGAACTGACATCTTGACAATATTGAGTCTTCCTATCCACAAACATGGACTATCTCTCCATTTATTCAGTTCTTCTTTGATTTCTTTAATCAGTTTTATAGTTTTCCTCATATAGGCCTTGTGCATATTTTGTTAGATTTATACCTGAATATTTCATTTTTGGAGATGCTAATGAAAATGGTATTGTATTTTAAGTTTTAAATTTCACTTGTTCATTGCTGATGTATAGAAAAGTGATTAACTTTTGTTGATTAGCCTGTATCCTGCAACCTTGTTATAACTAATCAGTTTCAGAATTTTTTTTTGGTTGGTTCTTTTGGATTTTCTATATACACAATCATGTCATCTGTGAACAAACACAGTTTTATTTCTTCCTTCCCCATCTGTATTTTTATTTTTATTTTTTTCATGGTTTAATGCATTAGCTAGAACTTCCAAAACGATGTTGAAAAGGTGTGGTGAGAGGGGACATCTTTGCCTTGTTTCTTCTCTTAGCAGGATAAATTTACACAGGGGCTAATCTTGAAGAAATCTCAGAAAACTGATATGAAAAGGGCACACTTTAGGGTTCAATATTTAGAGATATGTCTTCCCTTGCATTTAAGAAGAAGAAGTTAAAATAGTTAATAATATGCATTAGCATGGATAGAAAGCTTATATATCATGCTTTGGATTTTGGCTTGCTCTTCAATTTTCCAATAATTTAAATGATTTTCTGACCACCCAAGACTTAGTATTAAACAATAAAAATACTTCATTTACATAACTATTTATTGTAAATGGTCTTTGATGATGATCCTGTGTTGTTTGTTTGAGCATGGCCTCATTCCATTTTGAAGTATAGTGATCAAGGGAAATGTGCTAGCTGATCTTATTTTTTAAAATTCAGATTAAACTTATTTCTATCTACCCCTACATTTTAAATCTTGATTACAGTAGATATGGACCATTGACGGTAGGATTCAAAAGAGAAGTCAGTTAAACTGAATTTCATACTAATTTATTGTAGATTATGAAAAATATCTCTGAGATTTTAGATACCATGTACAGCTGAGGTAAAAAAAATACATGCCAGTACCTTTATTAAAGTTTGCTTTGTCAGTACAAGACATTTTGTTTTGGTGAAGTATGGGTATTTTTCCTAATTGTAATTATCTTAGTCTTATTAGTTTATCAAATCGGTTTCCTAATTACTAATAAAAGTTTATAATCTTTGGCTATGAGATTGTCTACCACTCTTTCTTTCCACCCCTACATTTTAGATCTTGAATACAGTAGATATGGACCATTGATGGCAGGATTCAAATGAGAAGTCAGTTAAATATAGGGACAAATGTGTAATTTTTTTTTTTACCTTATTTGAGTAAATAAAGCTGGAGTTGACTGGCCAAGGATCATTATGAACATTGTCACGTTAGCTTCCCCCCCCCCCAGATCTAGAGGTATAACTAATTAATGTCCCCTTTTCAGGGCTACTCCTGTGAAAGCTGTGAGCCATTAGAGAGATTATTTTTTAAATCCTGTAATAAAATTCCAGAATGAGAGCTTAATGAAGGGCAATTTGCAAAATAAGACAAAAAATCTAGGAGAGCATCATCCTCTATTATTGGCATTGTTCTAGTAAATAGCCCCAAATTGTAGTGCTCAAAGCAAAGGAGCCACTTTAGATATTTATGTTGAAGTGGCAAAGGACCTCTCTAAAAATTTAAGTTATCCAAAGAGTGATCTGCTGCGATATCAATTTCATTTACTGGTCATTGTAATGTTCTGAACTTGTTCCAAATATGGCCAACTGTCCTCAGATGCTGGCTGAAGCTTCCCCATTTAGATTCCATGGTCTGTTTGACAAGAGATTAAGCTTGAAGAAACGAGGCAGATGTGGTTGACTGAGCTAGGCTCAGTCATTTTAGGATTCATTTCATTTTAGGATTTCATTTAGAAACCTCATTTCTGGATTCCTAAAATAGTTTTCTAATAGGTTTCCTTGCTTCTAGTCTTCCTTCTCAGTCAATTGTCACTACACTACAACTACTCTTACTACTCTACCAGATTCTAAGACATGGCTTTTGTTTTCATCATCTTGTTTTACTGCTTAGAGACTTCACAGATCCCCACCTCCTTTAAGTTTAAGTCCATGGTTCTCAATCTCATATTCAAGGCCCTTCATAATCCTGCCTAACCAACCATTTCTTCCATTTGTTCTTGAGTCTCAACTGTTGGACCAGGGCAACTGGACCATAACATTGCTGGGACTAGCAGCAGAGTTTTAAGTGGAAAACCTGGAATTCAACTATCTATATCTAGTTTCAGGACATAATGTGGAGAAAGACTATTTAAAGTCTGTGTATAGAAGACTTAAGAGAGATAGAATGGGGTGGAAGGTATGTGTCAGACTGAGAAGTTCAGGACTTAATCTTTGAATTAAGAGTATGATAGGAGTTACTGATTATGCATTTTATGTAATTCCTAGTACCTTTTGGGGGGAATAGGTATAGCTTTTTAAAGGAGACCCAATGGGCAGATCACTACCCCTTCTCAAACTCATCTCTATCCCCCACTGCATGTCCCCCTATGCCTTGTGCTGGACAGCGGGGATGGTGTGCTCCTTTGGACTGTAGCCCTACTCTGGCCCAGATACTTCAGGTGACCTTTGTGGTGTGAGGAGGAGCCCAATATTTTTTGTATGAACAATTCTAGTTCCCAGGGCCCAAATCCTCCCCTGGTGGAGGAGTTTAAAAGGTAGCCAAAACTGGAGGCATCGGGAACAAATATCAAGTGCTGGGGTACGGCAAGCCAGAGAGACCAGAGAAAGCATCTAGAACACTGTATAGCACAGTAGGTGCTTAATTAATAATTATTGAATAAAATGTAATGGCGAGAACAGACATTACCTGCAGATAGGTTTTATGGGCAAGACTGGGGTGGAGGTTGTTGGGAAGATGAGTTTAAGTTGTAATATATTGAGTGTAATATATTGAGTTTGAAGTGTCTGCTGGAAATGCCCACCAAGGAGCTGGATATATTATGTATTTGAAGATAAGTGCTGAGGGAGAGATAGAAATTTGGAAGTCATCAGCACATAAGTGAAACTTGAGATGCAGGGAGGATGTGTGGATTGAGAGGAGAAAGAGGCTGAGCAAAAAACTCTGGGGAATTCCAACACTTAGGGACTGGATAGAGGCAGAGAGAAAAGAGGCCAGCAAAGGAATTAGGGGAAGCAGCAGATAATGGTGTACAGTAACTGAACTGAGAAAGGGTTTCAGTAGCAATGGAGCAGTCAACAGGACCAAATGCTGCAAAGAAACCAAGATAGATATAGACAGAAATGTGTCTATTGGATATGGTCATATGAAGGTCAGTGATGGCCTCAGCAAAGATGTTTCACTAGAGTGATGAGAGATCTGTTCATACTGTTCTGAGATGAGCAAATAGATGGTAAGTTTGGATTATTCATTTAAGATATTTTGCTGAGAAGGAATGGAAAGCAAAAAAGGAAGTAGCTAGAAGCCTGTGCAAGGATAAGGAAGGATATTTTAAGGAAAGGAAAGACCTGAGCAGGTATATATGTAGAGGGGAAGGGATCAGGAGAGTGGGAGAAGTTGAAGGTAAAAGGTCCTGGGGGAAGTGGGAGGGATTGAAATTGAGAGTACAAAAGGGGGTGGGAAAGGTAAAGTGATGGGATAGAGGGGTGGCCATTAGCCCTAAACAGGAGGAGGGGTATCCCTTCCTCTCAGCAAAGCAAGAATGGATTACAGTTACAGGAGAGTTTGCAGAGTGAGAGGAAATCAAGGGCTTCCACACTAAGTATCAGCTACTACTTCAGATCCTCTTGGCATTATTGTTTCAGGGGCCTTTGGCTATTGTTTCAGTCCTAGTCCCTGCTCTGGGTGGGATATGACAACTTACTCGGATGCAACCAGTCAGTTTCTCATCGCATGTCCACACTGCCTCCTGCCCTGGATCTTTTCTGTTGACGCTGAGACTCAAGGCACCGTAGGACCAGCGGGGGCGCTAGTGCACAGTGTAGCTTGTAGATACAGAGAGTTAACCTCACCCAGTGGTGCAAACCTTTAGATAAATGAAAGACTGGAGCTAGCCATTAAATTCTCTTTCCATCCTTCTTATTGACTGATCTGAGATGCAAGTCATGTTTATACCATCGCTGTGAAAATGGTCCTGCGAGCTCAAGTTTGATACCAACGCACCTTCATATTGACCCTTTCTCATTCCTTCATCTTCTTTTCCCTCCCTCCTGCTTTCCTGGGATTGCATCCAGGAAATAACTATTAGGCTGAATCACATTGTTTCTGGGTGTCAAAATGGTTGAACTTCAGCACTTTCATATGGTTCAACCAAATAGCACGTAAACCGGTGCCCTGCTTTCTGGGCAACCTAGACTAAAAAACACTTAATGGTATCAGTAAAGTAGGAAGTATAGGAACCTGCTGAATCTGAGCTCCTATTAATAGCCGTCATCTATTGAGCACCTGCTGGATGTCAGGCACTGTGTTAATTGTTTTATATATAATCTTATTTAGCATATAAAGTAAGTATTATTATTCCCATTTTACTCATGAGGGAACTGAGGTGAAAAGAGATTAAATAACTTGCTCAAGACTATGCAGCTAATAAATAGTAGACCAGATTTCAAATACAGGTCCGTCTGGTTTCCAAGCCTGTCATCCTTTTACAGCACTGTGTTGTCCTGCCTAAGATGAATGAGAAGGGAATTAAACAAAGACCATTAAAACGGATTGACTAGAGGTAGTGAGGGCCCAGCTAAGGTTTAAAATCATGAATTTATAGTGGCTCAAATGCATACAGTGGTACAGTTTTCTAGAGCTGTGTTCAGCCATTTGGCTATAGGATCAGAAAAGTCTGGTAACTGAATTGATTCAGTAGTGAGAGAAGGTTTTGGCAGTCAAAGAGTTACAATGGAAAGAAAAGGGAGCAAGGGGGTTGAAGATGCTAGCAAGAGAGTACAGTGACTGACTATGGTATGCAGACTGGGTAGAGGGAAAGTGACTGCTGGTGGGGACTGACTAATTGGGATAAAATGGAGGATTTGAGGTCAAAGAACAGACTTACTGGGGAGTGAAGAGTCAGTAAGCCTGTTGGATAGGGGTTGTTGTCAGAGTGGGATATTGGTTTGAAGGCATCAAAGGTGGAATATTTCCAAAGGAGTAGGTTGTTAAAATGGAATGGAAGTGAAAGTCATTGGAATTGACGAAGTCAGGGCACTGTGAGGACATGGTGGTATATCAGTCATCCTTATGGATTTGGAAATCATCCAGAATGATGGTGAGATTAAGAGTGGATTTTGAACCAGATGTCTGAGTCCTCAATAAACACGGATCGACTAGGAGTTGGATATATGACAGGAGCAAGGAGAGGTAAGATGGGATATACAGTTCATGTGATTTTCAAATAGAAAAGGATTGTTTTTGCATGAGTATGAAATATTAACAGTTTAGAGTAGAGGTCTGCAAACTACCTGTGGGTCAAATCGGGTCTTGCTGCTTATTTTATAAATAAAGTTTTGTTGGAACACAGAAAATGCACATTTCTTTACATATGTCTATAGCTACTTTCAAGCTACAACAAGTCAAGTAAAGTCAGGTTCCTGCAACATAGCCAGTATGTCCCACAAAGCCTAAAATACTTACTATCTGGTACTTTAAAGGAAAAGTTTGCCTACCTGGAGTTTAGTAAGTGCAATGGGGGAGTAGGGAGAATGGTAACACAGCTCTCCCCAGCACTCACCCCAGCTCAGTACGCAGGCTGTGCAAGAAACGACAGCATTGAGACGGCGATATGCGGCATGGGGTTGTAGGGTAGAAAGCCAGCTTTCAATTAGTTACAGGAGATGGAGTGAGCATGGAGTGGGATGGAGTGAGATGGAGGGAAGAAGTGGCATACTTAGGAGTAGACTTTGTTTACCGTGGAATGAATTCCAGACAGTGTAGTGGAAATGTTAGGAGAGAGAGAAGCAGCAAGAAATTGGATAGAGAAGGGAGGTAGAGAGGAGCGGCACTGAGAAAATTGTTGGATTGTTGATGTTGAGCCAGAGTTTGTAATTTGGGTGGTGCCAAGGATCACAGGCGTAAAAAGGCAATAAGGCATTTACCCAAGGTTCTCATTTGGGTTGGGCTGAACCATTTCCAGATTATCTCTAGATTAGTAAGGAATTCCAAATTCAAAAGGCAAGATGCCATGACAGAATGGATACAAAATTACAGCTAGACAGGGGGAATAAGTTCTAGGGTTCTATTGCACTGTAGGGTGACGACAGTTAATAATTTATTGTATAATTTCAAATAGCTAGAAGATAGGATTCTGAATGTTCCCAATACAAAGAAATGACAAATGTTTGAAGTGATGGATATGCTATTTACTCCGATTTGATCATTACACATTATATACATGTATCCAAATATGACATTTTGCACCATAAATATGAACAATTATTATATCAACTAAAATTAATTTTTAAAGTGGTTAAAAAATTTAAAATATCTCACCAATATTGTGTAGTTTTCACTGTATAGGTCTTCATATATTTTGTTAAATTTATCCCTAAGTATTTCATGTTTTTGATGTTATTGTAAATGAGTTAAGTTTATTTCAACTTTAATTTCCAATGGTTTGTTGCTACTAGATAGTAGTGCCATTGATTTTTGTCTATTAACCTTGTATCTATTGACCTCGCTAAACAAATTTATTATTTCTAGTAAGCTTCTTTATAGAATCCTTACAATTTCTAAGTGATATTATCATCTGTGAATTAAAAGTACTACTCCTTCCTTCCAAAAAAAAAAAAATGCCCCGGCAGGGTGGTTTCCAGGGCAGATCCAGGCCTTTCTAATTTCATTGTTTTGGCAGACTGAGAAAAATCTCATCTGGTAATTTTTGAATATAGACTACAATTCTTTTTCTTTTTCCCATATTAGAATATTCATGGGTTTTACTTTCTGTCAGTACAGTTCCAAAGATTGTAAATTTTTCTTTTTGTCACCTAGCAGGAGGGTATGCATGCTGGTAACTTAGTTTGAAGGTAGTATATTTAAAAAATATATATCTAGAAGGCATCCCTAGGTCAGAGCCTTCCTTCTCCTTCTTTCTTATCTACCTTGAACAATATTCAGATCAGGGCAGGGCTTTAGGGTCAGGTAGTTGCAATATATTCAGTATGTCCCACAAAGGCTAAAATATTTACTATCTGGTACTTTAGGCCACATTTGGCTCCTTTATTGTTGTGTCCGCAAAGCCTAAGAGTAGTAAAAGCTCAACAAATTTTTGTTGGATGAATAGATGAATAAATGAGAAAGATTTTTTTTTTCCTTAATGGAATATGGCTTTGGTAGCAATGTTGAAAGTACTGGAAAATGCCATTTAAGATGTCGCATGAGAACTAGTGCTTGCTCAAACTGAAATATATACATACATTTATATGAAATATATATATATATTTATATGACTAAATTAAAAATAGTGCAGGAGACCAAATATTTTAGAAATAAATATTTTAGGAAAAATTCTGATTTGGGTTGTATTAACATTGGTGGATTTTTAGGAATGTGTCATTTTTCAACACGATTTTGCATGATGTTTGAGAGCACTGAGATAGGGTAGGGGTTAGAGGGGGAGAAGGCACAAAATAAATGGTCAAGGAACACAAACCCTAGGCTCTCAGCTACAAGACTTCCTACTCAAGCTCACAAACAGAATCATTGCCAGAGTTGGGAAAGCACATGGCAGGTTAAGCCAAAGAGTTACAAATCCGTGATGGCCATAAGAGGTATAGAAATAGAACTGAGGGTCTTATCTTGCCTTTGGCTATTTTGAGAAAGAATGTGAACATGATCATGGTCTCAAGTTGTTTATTTTGAGAGAGACCATATCAAATTTGAGCTATAGAGAGCTGGTATGGCATGGTGGTTTAGAGCCTGGGATAGCTAGCTTCAAGTGGCTCTGCCACTTACTAGCTGTGTGAACAATTTATTCTATCTTCTCTAGGCCTCAGTTTCTTCATCTGTAAAATGAAGTTGATAATAGTACCTACCTTATAGGGTTGTATAAGTATTAAATTAGTATCTATCTATCTATCTCACATAGAACAGCCTGTTACATAAGTACTCAATAATCATTAGCTGTTATTATTATGTTTGATATCAGGTAAAAAAAAGGCTTCCGTTGTTGTTTTACTGGATTAGATGTAGCTTTTTATCTAGAACCAAGTCCAATAACAAAGTGAAAGCTTTTGCTTAATATTAGCTTTGTCCACTTTGGCACTTTGAGCATATTGTGGAGGAAAATTGTGGAGAACGCGGTCTGCATATTTTTTATCCCCTTCCCCTATGAGTTTCTAGGATCACAATTCCGAAAATCTCGTAGGTGGATCAAAAGAGAATGAGAAAGGGAAGACAAAATTGGGTTCAGAGAGTGTAGTTAGTGGCATTTTCTTTTGGTGCACTTCAAAACATTGCCACAGGGTGGAGCTCTTCCCTTACTCTAGAATCAGGCAGTTTGAACTTTAACTTAAGATTTGAGCAGATGGAGGGAGAGTAATGAAAGCAACTTAAAATTGATTGCTGTTTCAACTTTAAATACCTTGCCATAGACAAATAATTCCGTGTTGAAAAATCAAAACGTCTATTTGAAGATTTTAGATTCCAATCAAGAAACATGAGAAATTCTTTTTAAAAAATCACACAATCTAAAACGACTGAGTAATAAACCATATTACATATGAATATCTAATGTGTTTGTCTGTACACACACACACACACACACACACACACACACACACACACACACACACACACACACTTCAATTTCCCAAAACCTCTTAAGGGCCTCAAATTGATGTCTGAGTGTGCTCGGTCTCTGGGGCATTGGGGAGGTCCAGGTCAGGTACCTGAAGTCATTCGCTTACATACACCAGATGTCTACCCCAGATGTCTAACATGGCTGTAGGCCTTATATGTCAATGTGGATGATGAACCCACTTACACACTTTCTATCCAGAGAACCATGAGAGAGAAAATTTCAAATATTCTCACGCTGTTCATGACCAAAGTGCTGGATCTTCTCATTCTGTGCCTGCTGAACCAAATCTACTTTCAAGGGGTATTAGAGGCTGGCACAACTTGGATGTGTGGGCTTCCTCTGGGCTTGATCAGGAAATTCTTAGCTGACGCAGAAGAGGGCATTATCTGGGTGGTGGGATTATGGATACTTTTTCTCATCTCTGTACCATTTTCTGTTGGCTGATCTGTGTCTTTAAAAATGTTTGCAGTGAACATATAGAACTTTTTAAATCAAAATAAAATAACTCTACTTCAATTTTGGAAGAACAAGTGAAAATAAACAAAGCTGAAGGCTGGATCAGAGGGGAACCAAAAGTGTCACCAAAACTGAAGGGGGCCAAATACAGGTACTGACATTGGGTTAGAGAGCCAATGAGGATGGTGGTGGTGGGTAATCCTGAACAATTGTTCAGGGTGAGCAAGGCTGAGCCTTCCCAGAGTCACCTAGGTGAAAGCTCTGACAAGGCCCATGGTGTGCTTGAGGTGGACTCTACTTCTGGTCCATAGCCCCTGAATTGTGGGTGGGAGACCAGTGGGCAAGTTCCTGGTTTGGGGTTGTTAGAGTGGGTTGGGGCTAGGGAGCGGCAGGCAGGGTCTTGAGGCTAGATGTAGGTCCCTCCCTCTACCTGGAGTGCCAGGCCATTCTTAACAGGTGATATTCCATGGTATAGGTTTACCGGAAGCATTCCTACATTTTCCATATCCTAGTATGCTGTGTATATCCATAATATACACAGCCAAGATTACTGCATAGTACTCCAGAGGGGCTCTCTGGTTGGTGGTTGGTGGAGAGGAGACACTTTGGTTAAGGAGTACCTGAGAATACTCATCTGCTCAGTCCTCCCCCACTCCCCTACAAGGCCAGTTGTGAATCCTGGTAGCTATGAACAGCTATACTTGTAGGAGAAAACCTGGAAGTTTGCTGGCGTTCTCTAGATTGGGGTGTGTGTGTGTGTGTGTGTGTGTGTGTGTGTGTGTGTGGAGAAGCACAGGTAAGTGGGCACACTCACAGTTGTACTAGCAACTTTGCCTTGGTTTTAGTCAGTTTGCCTTGAGTAAAGCTACTTGGTCCCATCTCCGCATTTTTCCTCGCAATGCTCTAATCCCAGGAGTAAGAAAAATTGGGCTTCTTCTATATTCCCCAGGTGCCTTATGGAAAGTATGTAAACCTGCCTGAATTTCCCCTTCCTTTGTGTGTTTGTGTGTGTGTGTGTGAGAGAGAGAGAGAGAGTCAAAGGAGCCAGGGAGAGAGAGAGAGAAAGTCAAAGGAACCAGTAGAATTGATATCTCGGCCAGAAAGCCAAGGTTCAAATAATAATTATGAATGAGGCACCATGATTGATGGAATTAGAGGCAGCTATCAAAGCTCAAGTACAAATTTAGGAATCTAAAAGATTTCTCAAGAAAGACAAAAGAAGAAATTGATGGGAAAAAATTTAGGTGATCAGGAATCTAAAGAATAGAAACTACCAAATAATATTTTAAAAATCTGTCCTTGATGTTCTGCATGTTTTACTTAGTTTGATCTTTATAGCTCTGTATATTAGTCAATTGCTTAACTTGTTTGTTTCCCTAACTACTAAAATTTCACAAGAAATGAAGCTTCATCAAATTAAAATTTGACAATGATAGTATGTTCATTATTTTGCTCTTCTCACTACTGAAGAGTGCCTCTGTATATCCACTGGAAAAGAAAGATGTTAGGGCCTGGACTTATTTTTCTGTTTAGATGAGAAATGTCATGTCTTTGTGTAATTGGCTTTATTTTAAAACACAGATTTTTCAAGCCAACTTTGTTTCTCTGACCTAGTTTTTCCCTCTCTTCTGTCACTTGGCTTATTTAAAATATGAAACTGGGAACCAGGCACTTGAGGCCTCATGATAACTGTGTCACTGATTTGGTATGTGATCTTGGCCAAGATGCTTAACAGATGAGGTGCAGAAAGGTTAAATGGGGTTCAAAGGACTGTAAATACTGACCTGCCTCATTAAGATAATGTTTAGGTCAGTACATTTAAAAAAAAAATACAAAACCAAACCAAAGCAAAACAAAATGAAAAATAAGCCCCTTTTTTCCTATGCCATGTCCTTTTCTTACTACCTCTTCTCCTTTCTTTTCATATCTGCTGATCATGTCTGGAGTAGAGAAGGTCCCTTTTCAAAATGGCTCTCATCCCTCTTGGTCTGTGCTTTGAACACTCCAACAGTATCTTTTAGATATACTTTTGGGTTCTTGGTCTGTGTGGGAAAAAAAACAAAACAAAACAAACAACTTGTTTTGAATAATCATATTTGGCTCATGTAGACTTAGATCGGTTATACTGAGGGATCTGGGCCTGTTCCTGGCTCACTGGGTGCACTCAGGCCTTTCTTGAGGGGTAACAGAAGGGACAGAGGGGTAACACTAGGGACACCAACTTGCTTGAGAGAAACAACCTTGCTGGCTAGAAAGCCCAGAAGAAGAGTTGGTGCTTGAAGCCATTTGAGAAACCTTATGATTAGCATCAATATTTTCCTGACCTTACCAATCAGTATTAAATTACTTGTCTCCTATGTAACTAATATGCCTATCATGTGTATTAGATTGAAATGATAAGAAACAATGTATTTGAACTCCCTGGAAATATAATTTCAAGACATAATCCTAATACAATAAGGTTATATAACATTTGTTTGGGGTGTCAGTGATATAGATTGTGATTCCTGCTAATGCAGTCCGTGATACTCACAATTCCAAATGGCTCTTTTCTAGTTCTAATTTATATGCACAGCTATAAACAAATCTCCTGCTAGTGGGATTATATTAGTGTCATGTCTTCTCTGTTGTTCCAAGTGGGGAAACTATTTTAAAGCTCTTCTTTGAAACAGATAAATGTTTTCTAGAGTTTATTGGGATTAGATACAGTTACAAATAAGAGAAAACGCTTCTCCCAACCATCCAGTCTGGAAAACTTGACACCTTCTCCTTTGCCTTGCTCTTTGTCTCTCAGTCTTGTAGATTTCACCATCCATGACGGACACTGCCAGGTACCTCCCACTATTCAATATTCATTCGTACTTTTTTTTTTTTTTTTAGTAAAAGAAACTGGATTTTTAGCTGGGTACATTGTCACTCCACTAGAAGACACTACTTCTCAGCTTTCCTTGTACGTGACTAAGTTCTGGCTTATGAGGTAAAACGAGTGTGTAATGTGATAATTCCAGGAAATCCCCTTCAGAAGGTAGAGATCGTGCACCTCTTCATCCTCCAGTACACTGTCTGGAACATCGATGTAATGGCTGTGATACCACCATTCATCCTGAACCACAAAGATGCACATGTTAGGAATGGCAGAGTATACACCCACAAGAGTCTGGGTCCATGAAGATTTCATGGTGCTGCCATACTGGTCTGGTCTGGACTGCCTACTTCTGAAATTCTATCTTGTTTAAGCCACCCTTGTATTGTGGTGGGTCCCACAGAGGAAATAGTTTTGAGGGGGAAGATGAGTTTGATTTTGGGTATGTGACTGTGAAGCACTGGCAAGTCACCTAGGTACAGATGTAGAAGAGTCAAAACTATGGAGAGATAGTAGGGTTGAATTAACCATGCAACCTTCTCTGCTTCTGCTCCCCTGCTGTCTGGTGTTATTAAAATTCAGAAGAAATAGAGTTAGCTCCACAGAGCTTTGGGAAATGCTGGCCTACACTAGAAGGCCACTAGGCTTCTAACTGGTCTTTCCACTGCCAGTCCTTGCCTTTCAAAACTGCTTTATACATTGTTGCCAAGGTAACTTCTATAAAACATTTTGATCGGTGCCTACTGACTGAAGTCTGACTTTCTTATGCTGAAATTCAAGGCCCTCCAAAATCTGGTCTGAATCTATTTTTCCAGTTTGTTTTTCACTGTGTCTTCTCCTGTGCCCCATGCTTTAGTCAGACTGATATACTCTCTCTGTCCTATTTATGCTCCATGATTTTCTCTTTTATGCTTTTGAACATACTCAGGATCATCGCCAGCCCATATGGATTCTTGGTGCAAAGTAGAAAAAGGCATCACTTTACTTCCATTTGTCAGAAAATTGTAACATACTGATTGTTACAAAATGGCATTCTCCTGCCATCTACTAGAAAATTATTATAATAAATATACAAATCATCCATCTTTGGAATAACAAAAAAGTTATTAAAATATGAAAAAATTTAAGTAATCTAGATGTCAACAATGTGAACAGTGTCCCCTTAAATGTGGCACACAAACCGAAGAACCATGAGTGGAGCCCTGCTCAAACTGTTCCCTCCACCTGAAACGCCCACCCACCATCATCTTCATGTGTCCAAGTGTTACTTGAATGCCACTTTCACAAAGCTTTTCCTGATTCTTCAAGGTGAAAATAAATCTCTTACCCTGAAAACCCAGTATAGTTTATCTGCACCTCCCTTAGGTTATTTACCACTTTTTAATAGTATTCTGTTTATTTGTGTGCATGTGTTATCACCCTACTAGACTAAATGCTCTTTGAGGGCAGGATGAATTTACAATTTACTTTTGTAGTTTCATAATACTTGAAGACTATTATTCTTAGTGTTATCATATGTCTCAATTTGTCCAGGACAATCTGGGTTTATGCCTGTTGCTCTGACATAAGAATTAATAGTGCCACTTTTCATGCTCTAAATGCCCCAGTTCAAAGGATAAATTGTGTACTCACTCTACTTATACAGTATGCATTCAGTAAATAATTGATTGATGAATACACCCATGAATAAGAGGGATTAGGTAGCTATCCACATAGAGAAGGTAACTGGATATGTGAAATTACCACCTAACGGAGCTGCCCCAAATTCAACTCACAGCAACAAAAAGTTATTATTTCCTCAAAAGAAAAAGTATTCATCAAAAGAGAGAGTACAGAAAATATGAGGGCCAAGGATGGACCTATTGGCATTCTTACATTTCAGGAATAGACAGAGGAAGAAGAGCCAACAAAGGAGGCAAACTGAAAGTAGTTAACGAGGTAGGAGAGAAACCAGGGTAATTTCAGGAAAACCAGGGAGAGAGTTTTAAGAGAAATGAGGTGGTCAGCATTGGAAAAAGCTACAGCAAAGTCAAGCAGGGCGAATTCTAAGAAAAAGCCATTGAAGCTGCCAATTATTAGGTCATTGCTGACTTTCAAGACAGCAGTTTGAACAGAGTGGAGGGTGGAAGCTAGGTTGCAAGGGGTTAGGGAGTGAGTTAATGCTGAGAAAGGAGTCAGGGAGAAGTTTGGCTTGTGGAAGGAAGGTGAGAAATAGGGTGGTAACTTGGGTCAAAGTCAGGGGACCCCTGAATACAGACCATGGGGAAGGAGCCACTAAAAATAGCTGATGGAACAATTTTTCTCTCAGGAGTGGAGAGGAAATGGGATCAAGTGTCCAAGCAGAGGACATAGCCTCATCAAGGAAAAAGAGACACGGCGCTTTCTTTGGGACAGAAGGGCTGTGGTAGACTACAGGCAAAAGTGCCACGTGTTATGCTGTTTGCAGGAGGAAGGGGAATGAGGGAACCTACATGCCTACAGTCTTTGCAGCGAAGTAGGTGGTGAGGTCATCTGCGAGAAGAGGGACAGCTGGGGTAGGACTGGGGGCTTGAGAGCAGTGGAAACAGTTTGGATTTAGAACAACTGTTCTAAGAAATTCCCGAGGGAGTCAACAAGAAGCCTGCCAAACTGCAGTTCAAGCCCAGCTGAGGTTTAACTTCCCATAACGAATGAGATAGTTATTTCCACAGCATCCATAGAAAATGTATTTCTCAAGCTTATTACCAAAATATGTTTTTCTTCCACCAGGAAGAGAATAAAGGAAAACACACTGGCAATTTACAATATGGCAGGGAATTATCAGCATTTAGTCTTCCCCGAAATACTGCTGTTGCTCAGTCATCCAGAAGCCTTATTGCATCCTTACTGAAAATAAATGCTTCGCACAGGTTGTTTGTGGGAGGTGAATAACATAGACCTAAAGCCAAGGATCTTCTGTTTTCAGAGCTACTCAGGGACAGACCTTGAGTTACTATGTCCAGTTCAGAGCAAAGGCAAACACTGACATTTCTGTGAGACAGAACATAAAGTTGCAAATAGCCTCTGTGAAAAAACCTGATTTAACCAGGCGAAACCTTTAAGCTTACAAGCAGCCTTTTAAATCCACCAAAGACCAAATGTCAGGCATTGCCCTTTAAAGCCCAAGTAAATAACTACAGTGCTGGTAGCTTAGCTTACGATGAGAAAAGTTAAACATCTCACACATACACACACACACACATACACAAACACACACAGGTAATCTCCCCAAATGTCATTTAGTCATATATTCATAATTATTACAGTGTTCTATAAGGATGATAACATTTGAAGACAACTGTTTGGCCAAAGTGTTAGATGTTATTTTCTTGAAAACAGAATTTGCTTCCTCTGTTTCAGTGGGGAATCAGGGTGGCATTGGTCCAGCAGCACAGCTGTCCAAGTGCATAAACAAGTGACTCTAATTCTTTTTTAGCCACCTCTCTAAGCAAAGTGCAGGATCTACACATATGCACTTGATTAAGAATATTTTCATTTGTTTGCGTTGCTAGACTCTTCCAATGGCACATATCTGAGAGGTGAGCAGTAAAACAGATAGAACATAAGTTTTAAGACATACACGCATAAGGCACCATAAGTGATTTCACTTAGATGTCTCTAAATTACTCACAGTTTCCCTCTTTTGTTCACTCAATGAAAGTGTTGTTTATTAAGCACCACCTGCATTAAATTATGAGTACTTATTTCTTTTAGAAATAATTAACTTGTGGTTTATGTACCATTTTCTTTACCCTCATCAACTGCACCATTTCAGGGGCATTATAAAGAGAGGGAAAAATGTGCACCATTTGAGAATAGCCTTTCTTCATCTCAAGGAGGAATATGACTTTCTCACTTCATCCTGAAAGTTTCCTTCATTAACTCTGCCATGTAATTCTAATCGGCAGCTGGGGGGAAAGAGAGAAGTATAGGAAAGGGATCACTCTTCCCTCCTAGAGAGCCCAAAAACCTATTTGCTTCAATAATAGGAATTATTATTATTGTTGTTACCAAGCATGTATTAAATGCCATTACTGTACCAAGGATGGTGCTGAATGTTCTTTCTATGTTATTTCATTTAATCTGCACAACAGCCCTGCGGTATAGTTAGAAGGTTTTGTTTTTTTTTTAAATGAGAAACCAGAAGATCAGGGAGGTTAAATAATTTCCCCTAGTAACACACAGCCAGAAAACAAATGGAAGAGTCAGGATTTGAATCTAGGCTTTCTTTTTCTTTTTAATTTTTTTATTTTAACATTTACTTGTACATATTTGTGGGGCACAGAGTGTTGTTTCAATACATGCATATAATGCACAATGTGAATCTAGGTTTTCTGATTGCTGTCCTTCAGCAATGGTCTCAGTGGTCAATTGAATAAACACATTTTAAAGTTTTTGTATTCCAAAATTGGAATCATCACTAAAAGCATATCTTCCTACTTCATGAAAGGCTATTGAGCAAGGGAATAACTTCTTTCTACAATGAATACTCATTTTTCCTGAGTATGGCTAGCTCTCTTCATTCTGCACATTTGTTAATTCACTGACAAATTTGCTTCTCCTTAACTATTACTTGTTCATCTCTGAGTTCCCAAAGAGGTATAAAAGGACAAGTGTACAGTCTAAAAATATTGAGGCAGTTTCCACAAATGGCTGCTAAATTCCAGAAGAGCTCTGATTTAACCAGCTAGTAATTATAGACTTAGCTATGACCTGGGCCCAATCATAGCCGCTGAAACAGAATTTCCTACCACATAAGCCTGATCAAAGATAATTAGAGGCAAGCACAGGTGGCAAGTCTGTACCCTGGGAGAAGAATTATAGCTAGTTTCTGCCATACAGTACTTGGGAAAATTCCAGGCTGGGCCTCAGTTCTCTTTCCTAATGTCTGGCTGCTGCCTGCCCCCACCTTACTTTTTAAATTTTAGTTTTGCCATTATGTATGCAGTGGAGGATACTACACCTGAGTGGGTTAGGGTAAGACAGAGGCAAAGACTGAGGGGATATATGATACATTTCCCCATCAGCTTGCTGTGTTCTCCCAGTGGCCCACTAAGTGTCCTCGGTACTGTGCATTGTGTCCGGCCATTGGTCCTGTTATTGAGACAGAGGATGTATTGACGCGATTGTTCATGATGTGCTCCTGCTGAATGGTATTTGCTCATGCAGGCTATTAAGCTGTGAGATATCTGCAGCCATTTTGTAACTCTACATCCTAATAGGTGTCCTATTTGGTCCACGCTGGCATGTGGACCAAATTGCAGTCCTATCTAAGAAAAAACTTTGCTGAAGGCATGAACTTTAATACCAATTCTGTGAATTCTCTGGGCTTACATGTGATTGGTATGCATAGACCTCAAAGAGATGTAAGACCAAGAATAACAAACCAGGACAGTTTCTAGAATCATATTATTACCTACAATTTGTAGAAAATTAACAAATGTGGAGCCAAGATATATAAACAAAGGGCAGCTTGGGAAGACTTTCCATGGAAACAAATATTCATACTTCTGAAGCATACATCTGGTCCTCAAACTATTGAAACACAGAGCACAGGTACTCTAAATCTTTTCCATCTGATTTCCCATTTACCCACTAATGATTGTTTTATTTTTCTCCATTGTAATGTGTTAGAAGAAAAGAATAACCATATTTCAACTCTATCACTTACTACCTATTTTACGCTAATTTATACTGACAAAAAAAAAAAAAAAAAACACCTCAAGCAAAATGCAAAGACTAAAAGGGCCACTTCAAGTCTAATAATCACAATTACTTTGAAACGCAGAAGTGTCTGAATTTACATCCTCACAAATACCGAGACAAAACAAATATGGGAGTTAAGTGTATGCATCTTAATTACAATTCAGTGTTCACAATCAAAGGAAACGTTCAGTTCAATTCAAGTGTTTACTCCTGTACACATAATAAAGAATACAAACATATGTGCTTGAAAATGAACGTGAGAGGAAAATACATTTTTTCTTTCATCGATTTATGTGCTTGAGTGAAGAATTGCTATTTGATATGTGTACATCAATTACACTTATTTTGCAAAAGGCAATGTTCACCCAAAAAACTCATTTAGTTCTAATTGCTCCTTCTTAAAATTAATTACTTTTTATTATACCTTGTTCAGTCCAACTAGTTGCTTCTATTTCTAGATAAGAGCAATACTTAATTGTTGAAAAGATAGACTATTTTATTAAAAAATTAAGCTTAAATAATATTATAAAAGTCCTTCATTTCAGATAATTTGGTTATGCTTTTCATGCATTTTATTCCCTGAATTATAATCCTTTTTTGATATCTTTACATTTTTTACTTTTATTATTGGAATATTAAAACATGCACAAAAGAAAATGATTCAAAGCAGATGATTATTGTAAATGGGCTTACTTTCTTGAATTTCTTTCTGTTAGTTCATTATTGGAGAATATAAATGGAACTGATTTGGGGGCATTAATTTTGTATCCTGCAACATTACTGAAATTATTAACCAGTTCTAAGAGTTTTTTGATAGTCTTTACGTTTTTCAATATGTAGGATCATGTCACCTGCCAATATGGCCAGTTTGACTTTGTCTTTTCCAATCTGGATGCCTTTTATTTCTTTCTCTTTCCCAGTTGCTCTGGCTAGTACCTCCAGGACTATGTTAAATAGGAGTTGTGAGAGAGGGCATCCTTGTCTTGTTCCTGTTCAGGATGATATTGATGGTGGGTTTGTCATATATGGCTTTTATTGTGTTGAGATACTTTCCTTCTGTACCTAATTTGCTGAGAGCCTTTATTATGAAGCAATGATGAATTTTGTCAGATGCTTTTTCTGCATCTATCAAGATAATATTATGGTTTTTGTCCTTAATTTTATTGATGTGATGTATCACATTTATTGACTTGCATATGCTGAACCATCCTTTCATCCCTGGGATGAATCCCACTTGATCATAGTGTATAATTTTTTTGATGTGTTGCTACATTCTGATTGCTAGCATTTTATTGAAGATTTTTGCATCTATGTTCATCAGAGGTATTGGTCTGTAGTTTTCTTTTTTTGTTGTATCTCTGTCTGGTTTTGGTATCAAGATGATGCTGGTCTCACAGAATGAATTTGGGAGAGTGTCCTCTGTTTCAATTTTTTGGGATAGTTTGAAGAAAATTGGTATTAATTCCTCTTTAAAGGTTTGGTAGAATTCAGCAGGAAAGCCATCTGGTCTTGGGCTTTTCTTTGTTGGGAGACTGCTGATTACTGCTTCAATCTTGTTGCTTGTTATTGGTCTGTTCTGAGTTTCTATTTCTTCTTGGTCCAGTCTTGTAGTTTGTATGTGTCCAGAAATTTATCTATTTCCCCCAGGTTTTTAAATTTGTTGGTGTATAGTTGTTTATGATTGTCTCTAATGATTTTTTTGTATTTCTGTGGAATCAGTTGTAATGTCACCTTTATCTCGAGGAGATATTAACACTCCCATGTTTATTTCAGCATTACTCACATTAGTTAAGAGGTGGAAGCAAACTCAGTGTCCATTAAAAATTGAATGGATAAAGAAAATATGGTATATGCATACAATGGAATATTATTCAGCCTTATAAAAGGAGGAAATTCTGTCACATTCCACAACTTGGATGAACCTTGAGGGTATTATGCTAAGTGGAATAAGCCAATCACAAAGAGATGAATACTGCATGATGTAACTCATACGAGGTAGTTAAACTCATAGAAACAGAATAGTAGAATGGTGGTTTCCAAGAGTTGATGAGAAGGGGAGATGGGTACAGGGTTTCAGTTTTGCAAGATGAAAAAGTTCTAGAGATCTGTTATGCAGCAGTATGAATATACTTAACACTACTGAACTGTACATTTAAAAATGGTTATAAATGTACAAACTTCAAAAAAAGGTTAATATGATAAGTTTATTTTTATTTATTTTTATTGTATCTATTTAAGGTGTACAACATGATGTTTTGATATACATATATATAGAGAGAGTGAAATAATTACTATAGTCAAGCACATTAACATATCTATCTCCTTACAGTTACCTTTTTTTGTGTGTGGTAAAAGCACCGTATTCTCACTACTCTTGCTACTCTCAGCAGATTTCCTATTTGCAATACAATATTATTAACTATAGTCATCAAGCTGTACATTAGATCTCTAGATTTATTCATCCTATGTAATTGCAACTTTGTACTCTTTGACCTACATATCCCTGTCCCTGCCACCCTCCCAGTTCTATTTTCTGTTTCTACGTATTTCAGTTTTTTTAGACTCCACATATAAGTGAGATAATCCAGTATTTGTTTTTTCCGTGTCCAGCTTATTTCACTTAGAATAATGTCCTCCAGGTTCATCTATGGTGTTGTAAATGGCAGGAACTCCTTTTTAAAGGCTGAATAATATTCCGTGGCAAACGTATACCATAATCTCTTTATCCATTCATCTGTTGACAGACACTTTGCTTGTTTCCAATTATTGGCTATTGTGAATAGTACTGCAATGAACATGGGAGTGTAGATATCTTTATGAGATGCTTATTTCCTTTCCTTTGGGTATATACCCAGGAGAGGCAATGCTGGGTCATATGGTAATTCTATTTTTAAATTTTAAAAAGAATTTATTAGTAGTGACTGGTTCAGAGTTGAATTTCAACGAATTTAAGAGAATACAAAGGTAATCTTTTTAAATACAAGTAAGCAAAGATTGACAACTATGTTAATAAAATATTTGTGAATTGTAAAAATAAAAAAAGAAATATTTTTTAATTTAAATGTATTGATTGTACATATTTGTGAGGTACAGAGTTATATATATACATTTTTTGTCTTTTTCGTGACCAGCATTCAGCCAGTGAGTGCACCAGCCATTCCCACGGCAGGAGCGTCACTGCGCTCCCAGCACCACACTCTCCCGAGTGCGCCACGGGCTCGGCCCCAGAGTTATATTTTAATACATGTATACCATGTGTAATGATCAATCAGGGTAGTTAGCAAATTCATTGCAAAAATTGATCACTTCTTTGTGATGAGAATCTTTGAGCATCTCTCTTCTAGCCATCTGTGAACATACAATAAATTTTTGTTAATTATAGGTAGCTAGCACTACTGTGCACCACTAGAACTTAATTTTCCTATCTAACTGTAATTTTGTGACCATTAACCAACCTCTCTTTATCTCTCCCTTCCCTTCCCAGCCTCTAGTAATCACAATTCTACTCTTTACTTCTGAAAGTTCATTTTTTTTTTAGCTCCCACATATGAGTGAGGACATGTGGTATTTATCTTTCTGTGCCTGACCTATTTCACTTAACATAACATCCTCCAGGCTTAGTCATGTTGCCGCAAATGACAGGATTTTATTCTTTTTATGGCTGAATGGTATTCTGTTGTGTATAAATACCACATTTTCTTTATCCATTCATCTGTTGATGGACGCTTAGGTTCATTCCATATCTCAGCTATTGTAAATAGTGCTGCAATAAACATGAGAGATATCTCTTTGACATACTGATTTCTTTTCCTTTGGATATATGCCCAGTAGGGGGATTGCTGAATCATATGGTAGTTCTAATAGTCTGGATTTTAACATACTCCTTTTTAGAATTTGATAGATTAAATAGTACAAATAATCAATGCATAGTACTGTAGTAATCCAGTTAGTAAACTCAGTAAAATTTTGTCTTCTACAAAGAATATGTATTACTTTCTAGTACTCATTAAATACTTATAAAATAACCAAATATCGGATTATAATGAAAATGTTAATAAATTCCAAAACATAATTATTTTACAAACTACCTGCTCTAATAATAAATCAATCAGATTAAACTAAAGAGTAAACTGAAAATGATTTCTAGACCTAGGAGAATATCCAAACTCAAATCACCAATTATTTAGGTAGAAATAATAAAGGAAAACACTTCTTATAAAAACCTGTGCAAAAAAGATAAGAATGTTCCAAAAGAAAAATAAATAACTTTAAATGTTGGTATTACTAAAAAAATCAACTATTCAATTAAGAAAGTCTTTGCATTGTTTCACTAATTACAGTGAGCATTTGTTATATTGTAAGTAAAGAGTAGTTCATAAAGATTTTGTTAAAAAAAGACAGAAGGAGGAAATTATCAGCAGTGTCAAGTGTAATAATTATGACAAGGACAAAAAGGTGTCCATTCAGGTGTCTTTAATGTTCACTGGGATTTTTGTAGAATCAGTTTTCAGAATAGGACAGGGCAAATGAGAAGGCGAAGTAAATTTTTGAGTTTAGAAGTTACTGGAAGATGATTTTTTGACAACCCTGGATAAAAAGGGTAAGGGGGAAGAAGTCCGTAGCTAAAGAGTAGGAGGAGGTAGCCCAAGATCAAGGTTATATTTTTACCTGTTTGTTTTTAGGGTGGGCCTCTTGTGTCATTACTACTACAAAACAAGTTTCTGCCATTAGCTTAATTCATTATCATTGTTAGTTCAGCCTGTATTTTCTAAGTCTGACTGAATCTACAAATCAGACATGAGGCTGTAAAAGGAGTCTTCCTTGCCCACATGATGTCAAGTTTTTAAGAAATAATGGACTGATCTATCTTCCACTTTATAAATACACATAGAGACATACAGAGTCAGCCTATACGTTAAAGAAATAAAATTTTAAAAACCTTAAGACTAGAATTGGCTATGCTAATAGAAACTGATACAAATACACCAATGGGTTTTAAACAGTTATCAATAAGCTAATAAGCAATTAAGCTTCTAAATTCTTAGAGGTATGGCATATATTAAAGTCTCTGATTTTTTTAAATCAGAAATTAAGACATGCACATATCTGCAAAGAACCATCATAAAAAATTACAAAATAGTTAGCTCCATGACAAATGCTTAGAAGTCTATTCTTTGTTAATTGTAACAGAAAAACATAAACAGATGTCAGGGGAGATTCTTATTAGATAAGAGAAAAATTATTTTTGAAACTTTCTTTTTAAAAACTTTAAGGGCTTTCTCATATCAATTCTTCAATAAAAGTTGTACCATTTAGCATATTTTCATAATCAAAATTTTCCTATTACTTGAGTTTATTTTCTGTTACAATGTGAAAAAATTTTTTTCCCCAGATTATGTTCAAGAAAGTTTATATTCTAGCTGCCTAGAGCAAACTTCTTTTATAAGAACGACAAAATTCCTTAAAAAATATGGGTTTTGTGACAAATCCAGATTTTAAAATAATTTTGTGCTTTGTCTCAATTTGTAGCTCTAGCTTCACTGGTTCTCATCTATCTCTGCTTATTTACAAAGTAAGCAGGAACATCTGAGCACTGATTAATATATTAGTATATAAATATGAGTGTATAGCTATTAGAGTGTGTGTTAGTCTATTTTGTGTTGCTATAACAGAATACCCGAGACTGGGTAATTTATTAAAAAAAAAAAGAGGTTTATTTTGTTCATAATTCTAGTGGCCTGGATAGTTCAAGATTGGCAGCTGCATCTGGTGAGAAAGACTGCTTTCCCTCATGGTGGAAAACAGAAGGGAAGTGGGCATATGCAAAGAGAAGAAGCAAGAGAGAAAACAAGGAAGCTAGACTATTTTTAACAACTCACTCAGTTCCATGGGAGGGCATTAATCTATTCACAAGGGTTCACCCCTGTATTAGTCCATTTTGTGTTGCTATAACAGAAATACCTGAAACTGGGTAATTTATAAGAACAGAGGCTTATTTGGCTTATGATTCTGGGACAACTGCATCTGGTACAGGCCTCACGCTGCTTCTAGTCATGGTGGAAAGCAGCAGGGAGCCGGCAGCGGGTACAAGCAGATCACATGGCAAGAGGAAGCAAGAGAGAGAGAGGAGGTGCAAGGTCTTTTAAACAACAAGCTCTCAACGGAGCAAATAGGGTGAGAACTCACTCATTAATCCCCCCACCTAGGGAGAGCATTAATCCATTCATGAAGGATCTGCCCCCATGGCTCAATCAGTTTCCAACACTGCCACATTGGGGATCAAATTTCCACATGAGTTTTGCAGGGGACAACACATCCAAACTCCATCATTCTGCCCCTGGCCCCCCAAAACTCATGTCCCTCTCACATACAAAATACAATTATTCCATCTCAGCAGTCCCAAAAGTCTTAGCTTACTCTGGCACCAACTTAAAAGTCCAAACTCCAAAGTCTCATCTGAGACCAAAAGCAAAAGTCCTTCCAGCTGTGAACCTGTAAAAATCAAAAACAAATTTATCTACTGCCAAGATACAATGGTGGAATGGACATTGGGTATACATTCCCATTCCAAAAGGGAGGAATAGACCAGAAGAAAGGAGAAACAGTTCCCAAACAAGTCCAAAACCCAGCAGGACAGACATTAAGTCTTAAAGCCCCCAAATAAGCTTCTTGGACTCCAACTCCTTCATCCTGGGCACAATTGGGCAACTGGGCCCCCAAAGCATCAGGCAGCCTCACTCCCACAGCTCTGCCAGGTGCAGCCCAGTGGGCTGCGCTGGTGCCTATGGCTTTTCCAGGCCTGTGTTGCGCGTTACCAGTGGCCTTACAGATCTGAGGTCCTGGCGGCAGCCCCGCTCCATTGGCTCTACTAGACATTTCCCTGGTGGGGGCTTTCTGTGGGGGCTCCAACCCCACTTTTCTGCTCGGCATTGCTCTAGTAGATGGCCTCTGTGGTGGCTCCACCCCTGTGGCAGGTCTCTGCCTGGGCCCCCAGGCTTTTCCATACATCCTCTGGAATCTGGGTGGAGACTGCCACACCTCCACTGCTCTCATGTCTTGCTGGCCTGCAGACTTAACACAATGTGGACACCACCGAGGTTTCAGGCTTCTACTCTCCAAAGCTGCTGTTTGAACCACACTTGGGGCTGTTCCAGCAGAGCAACTGGGATGCAGGGAGCCGATTCCCAAGGTCAGCTGTGCCCCAGGTCTGTCCTCCAGGACAACTCAGTCCTTCTAAGCTTCAGGGTCTGTGATGGGTGGAGGACCCTTCCAGACTTCTCAAATACCTTTAGGGCTTTTTTCTCATTGTCCTGGATACTAGCATCTGGCTGCCTCATCACCAAATGAATGTCTTTACCAAACAGTTTATCCACTTCACCCTTGCAGTTTTTCTCTTGCTTCCTCACTCCATGTGATCTGCTTGTACCCACTGACTGCCTGCCAATTTGCGCCATGAGTAGAAGCAGCTTATAGCCCATGCCAGATGCAGCTGTCCCAGAATCGTAAGCCAAATAAACCTTTGTTCTTTATAAATTACCCAGTGTCAGGTATTTCTGTTATAGCAGCACAAACGGACTAAAACAACCCCCATAACCCAAACACCGCCCACTAGGTCCCACCTCCCAACACTGCCACGTTGGGGATCAAATTTCAAAATGAGTGTTGGTGAGGACAAACCACATCCAAACCATAGCATTCCATCCCTGCCCCCCAAAACTCATGTCCTTCTCATATACAAATACAGTCATTTCATCACAATAGTCCCGAAAGTCTTAACTTGTGCCAGCATCAACTCAAAAGTCCAAAATTCAGGTATGAGCCTGTAAAATCAAAACACATTATTTAATTCCAAAATACAATGGTTGTACAGGCATTGGGTAAACATTCCCATTCCAAAATGGAGAAATTGGTTAAAAGAAATGGGGAACAGTTCCAAAAACCAGCAGGATAGACATTAAATCTTAAAGCTCCAGCATAGTCTTTCACTCCATGCGCTGTCTCCTGGGCACACTGGTGCAAAGGGTGGGCTTCCAAGGCCTTGGGCAGCCCCACCTTCATGGCTTTGCTGGTGCAGCCCATGTGGCTACTCTCACAGGTTGGAGTTTGGTGCCTGTAGCTTTTCCAGGTGGGCATTGCATGCTGCCAAAGGCTCTACAGTTCTGGGGTCCTGGCAGCATCCCTGCTAGGCATTGACCCAGTGGAGACTCTTTGTGGTAACTCTGCCCCTGAAGCAGGTTTCTGCCTGGGCTTCTGGGCTTTCTGATACATCCTCTGTAATCTAGGTGGAAGCCGCCATGCCTTCCCTACTCTTGCATTCTGTGTACTTGCAAAATTAGTACCACATAAATGTGGACATCACCAAGACTTACTGCTTGCTCTCTCTGGAGTGGTGGCATGAGATGCACCTGAGGCCACTTGAGCCATGGCTGCTCCAACCAGAGCAGCTGGGTTGCAGGGAGTAGTGTCCTGAGGTGGTGCAGGGAAACAGAGCCCTGGGCCAGTCCCTGAAAATCGTTCTGTCCTCCTAGGCCTCTGGGTCTGTGATAGGAGGAGAAGCCTTGGGGATTTCTGAAATGCCTTCAGAGCCATTCTTCCATTGTCTTGACTATTAGCACACATCTCCCTTTTAGCAAGTGGTTGCTGGGCAGCACCACTCTTAGTTATATCTTCCAAATACACTTTTTTGCTCTTTACATGGGCAGGATATGAATTTTACAAATTTTTATGCTCTGCTTTCCTTAATTATAAATTCCACATTCTGGTCATGTCTTTACTCCCAAATCTTACCATATGCAGTGAAAAGTAACCACATAGCTGCCTGAGTCATTTGCTGCTTAGACATTTTTTCTGTCAAATATTCATCAATCTTAAATTTAGCCTTCCACAAAGCCCTAGAAAATGGACACAATGCTTCCAAATTCTTTGCAATGGTATAACAAGAATGGCATTTATTCCAATTTCTAGTAAGATATTTCGCATTTCCATCTGAGACCTCATCAGCATGGTCTTTATTGCTCATATTTCTATCATGATAACTTAACCAATCACTAAGAAGTTCCAAACTTGTCCTCATCTTTTTGTCTTCTTCTGAGCCCTCACCAGCATCACCACCTTACTGCTTTGTTCACTGCAATAGTTTTTCTAGCCTGTTCCTCCAGACTCTTCCAACCTCTCTCTATTACCCAGTGCTAAGGCTGCTTTCACATTTTTAGGTATCTTTATAGGCACACCCCATTCCTAGGTACCAATTTTCTGTCTTAGTCTGTTTTGTGTTGCTATAACAGAATACCAGAGACTGGGTAGTTTATAAGGGTAATAAGACATTTATCTGGCTCATGATTCTGGTTGCTGGAAAGTCCAAGACTGAGCAGCTGCATCTGGTGAGGGGCTCAGGCTGCTTCTCCTCATGGTGAAAAATGGGAGGGGAGTGGGTATGTGCAAAGAGATCACACGGTGAGAGAGGAAGAAAGAGAACATTCTATTTTTCAGAGGGGCTAGTGCCCCTCCCCTGGGTTCTTAGTTTCCAGGGTTTTCTCACCTATTTTTACTTGTTTTTTCTCCCAAATTAACTTTGTAATTATCAGTTACAGTTTTTAATAATATATATTTGACCATCTTACAGGTAACTGAATGTTAGTGTCCTTTATTAGTAAAAGAAGTTAAAGTTATAGCACATTTTTGGTTGAGGGGGTAAGAAAGAGTTCATTTTTAACAAATGGTTTTTATTTTTACATTGAAATCTCTGATCCATTTGGAATTTATTCTGGTTTATGGTATGAGGAATGGATCCAATCTTGTCTTCCATTTGGAAGACTGAAAAGCAAAGTAGGATATAGGAATGAGACCTCAAACTGTTGCTGGAGATATGAGGCAACAGAATCACTGTTAAATTGTTAAATTTTATTCACAGTAGAAACAATTAGACATTCCATCCTTGTACCATCTGTTATACTACTGCTATTTATATCCTGTACTCTACCTCCATTGATAGGAAACACCACTCAGTAGGAAGCCTTGTAGAAGCCTCGTAGTCTAATCACTTCTCAAGTTCAAACTCAATGTATATTGCTAAGGCAGGGAATGTTGATCCTAAGATTCTCCTAGTTTACCTTATTTTGGGTTTAGGATGTTGATTGTAGTTTTACTTTATGGTAATACATTAGAATCTGCTTTATGGAGATACTGATTAATAGTTATCTGTTTATTTGAACCTTTATTGGATAACTAAAACTATTTTTATAGGATAACTGTTAAGTAGAATTTCACCAACAGAAATAGGACAGGCAAAATTTGATGGAAGAGAGAGGTAAGACAGTTCAGGGCACACAGCCTTGCCCTGGGAAGTTGTAGCTTTTCTTAACATTTTGTGCAGAATCGTCACTGTTGCTAAAAATGTAAAAAAGTATACACATACAGAGTCGGTTCTGTCAACTAGCTGAGTCAATGATAAAATGCATATCTTGTTCATTGATTTTCACTGCCCTGGCCCCCAACTTTCTGTTATATAAGGCATACCAACACATACCCCCAATATCGTGTTTGAAGCACTCACCAGAGAACTCCATCTTGAAATGACTTTTAGTCAGCTTTTGTCAAAGAATAATTGAAGATATTTGAGGGATGCCCACTAACATATTAAACATATACTCCCTCAGGTTCCCTAAATAAAGTTGGATGTAATATCTATGATTTTTATTGACAAGTAGTATAATGAATGGTTACATAAATCAATTCTGTATCTTTCAGAGACTGATTTGTTGAAAATGATTCCACCACTCATTGTTTTTTCCTAAGAACTCTAATGAGAAATGTCATCTTGAATTTAGCACAAGGAAAAAGTTTGCCTCTATAGAAGAACCAGAGTTGTTGAGGCAGCAAGAGCTATAAATTGTTTTAAAAATTTGGCTTGGCTTGGTTGGTCTTGGCCTTCAGGATGCTCGGAAGTAAACTGAATCCTCAATCACAGTAATTATTTCACCCCTGGTTCCCAACAAATTCTCTTTTCCTATCTCTAGTAGAGTTTTGATATATGTCATATCTTTATTTTCACCATCCTTGGTACATGTATCTGTGCATTATTTCTTTTACTATAAATTGTATCAAATCCTTTCAGAAGCAAGTAGAGCGTAAATAGTAAATAAATTAAAAATAGATAAGTAAATAGATAAACTAGATGCTTTGTAGGGTGAAGTGATGTTTACTTAAGCATTTATCATGTTTTTGACATTTGTATAAACTACTACTTTTGACTTCAGCATCCCAAACTGTGGAAGGGTATTTTTATCCTTGCTCAGTTTTTAGAAGCTTTTGTGTCTAGAATGGAGCAAGGACTTTTCCTTTCTTCTCTTTCTTTTTTCTTCTTTGGGGCACGGGAGGAAGTTGTTGCTTCTTTAAATTTGGACTCTTTCATTATCAACTCATCTTCAGTCATAGAAAGTTTATCTGATGCAAGACCAGTATCTTGTCAGAGGGGAGTGTTGAGTGCTGGCATTAGCAGCTTGCATCACATACCGTTCTCATGTACCAAAGAGTTACTGTTGTAACAGGTGATTTTAAGCATCAAGAAATAGGTAAGAGAGGTATGAGGCAATTGAGAGCCAGGGATGCTGATAGAAACAGTTAGCAGGTGGGAACAGACTAAAGGGAGAACTGAATGCTCTAAGCGTGTATGTGTAGCAGAGTGGTCCAGGTTATGGAGCTGGGCCAGAATCATTGCCACTGAAGTAAGCAGGTAAAATCATAAAAGAGAATAAACCCTGTTCACAAAAAGGATTCCCACCTTTCAAAGTTCCGGCTCAAAAGCAACTTCCTCCTGAGTTAGGCTTCCCTGTCTCTCCCACCGCTTCCCAAGGCAGAAATAATGTCTGCTTTGTGTGACATCGTGTAGCACATTGCTCATACTGCTTTTATGGCACTTACTGTGTTCTACTGTATTTGCGGATGTCTGTCCTTCTCTCCTGGAACGTATGTCCCTTGACAGGCATTTGTTCACCTTTATCACTTAGAGGCCCAGCTCCATTCCTGGACTGTAGAGCAGTAGCAGTTGTTTGTTGAATAATGAATGTCACGATGAGGAATAAATAGTGGAGACTGAATCCATACTGCCTACTTAGTGTTGATTGGTTTCCCACACTAATGGGCTTGACTGTTGGCCTATAAAAGAGTTAGATATCTCAAGACCACAATTTCTCCCATTTAAATTATCCCAGAACTCAGGTCCCAATAGGGTCTCAAAACCTTTTAGACTGTGTACAAAATGGAGGCCTCTTTCTTGAGATGGCTAAAGATCACTTGATGCTTTGGAAGCTACAATCCTTGTGTCTTGGTAGGCATAGGGTTTGGGGAAGGAATATTACATTTCAGGCCATTGTCACACTTATTTACTAAAAGGCATGCCAAGGAAAGAGTGAAATGCCCCCTTCCCCCATCTCCATATTGACCTCACTTCAGCAGCAGTGACAGCTTTTGTTTTGATTAGGCTTTGCTGAAAGCTGTATTCAGGGAGAGCCTCCTGCACTACAGAAGATGACTTTTTCTTACAATGGGACTGGTAACTTGGTTTTCCTGACTGCCATTCTCCAACTTTGCCACAAACTCTGACTATCTCTATGTGGCCACTCTAAACCCCCTGGTTGAAGGGCACAGCATTCTTTTTTATCCCCAGTGCTGCGTCACTGGAAAGGTGTGCAGTGAAGGGGTAAGGGGCTGTAGTCGTCTGAAAGGGATTTCCTCGAGAGGCAAAGAAATGTCTCCTTACACGATGTTCGTCTCCAGAGTCACTGCCTCAGGAGCAATAAGGTTTTTGTATTTGTCATAACATTTCTGAAGCTCTTTAAAAAACCCATTTCCTCCCACTGAGCCAGCCATCTGCACCTTCATGAAGGAGACTATTGGTGATGGGTGCTCCTGGCCTCTGCCCCACCAGAGCTTCATGTCCCCAGCCCTTCATGCATTCAGACAATCTCCTACCTCTGGCTTATCAAAATATGTTTGCAGGAAAGGATCTCATATAGGCCATTTTCTTATTTGCACTAAGGTTCAATTTCATCTTTTTTTTTCCCTCCAAATGTGGGCATCAAGAAATAATTAGGGAAAGCATCACATTGTACACCTTAAACACATACAATTTTATTTGTCAATTATACCTCAATACATCTGGGAAGAAAAGAAATAATTAGGGGAGAGATTGGGAGTTAGGCGGCAATTCCCCGGGTATCTTTACCTGTCAGTTAGGCCATTGTATATTCCATCGAAGTTTCTAGTTAAATAGAAGATCTAGAAATAGGAGCCAGATTTCCTGAACACCAGTATAATGCCCTATATACCTCAAAAACTACCAAGTAAAAAATACAGCCTCCAGGGGCTAAAGATCATGTTCTCTTGCTGAGTATTGCCTCCACCCCCAGGATTGTCCTTAGAATTTAATTGATCACTGCAAGCTGGACATTGGTCCAAGATAAGCAAATGCTGGCATGCCGTTGAAGGTTGGGTCACTAAGACATGTGTCCTGAAATATGAAAAGAGAGCAATGGAGCCAGGAGCCAAGGAATGTGGGCAATCTCTAGAAGATGGAAAGGGCAAGGAACTGGATTCTCCCTTACAGCCTCCAGAAAGAATGCAGCCCTGTGGGAACCTTGACTTTTTAGGACTTCTGACCTCCAGAAGTGTAAAATAATGTGTATTGTTTTAAGCTACTGAGTTCATGATGGTTTGTTACAGCAACCACAGAAAATGAATACAGAACTCATGCTTTTGGTCACTAAGCCTTGCTGTCTCAGGTACCTACAAAAAGAAAGCCTGTGGAATTACAGGGCCATCCTAAGGAAAAACAGAAAAACATGGCCGTTTGGTGGGTTTAAGCCTGACCAGTATAGATGTGTAATTCAACCCCATCAGTTTTGCTTTCTACCTTGAAACATGATCAGAAGATTCTTTGATCATTTTTAAAAAGCAAATGAGAGAGAGAGACACACACACACAGAGAAGTCCATTTACCCCAAACTGATCCTTTGAAAATATAGTTACTGTGATATCTGGTATCCATCCACTAGATGTCAGGAGAGACAATGTTAAGGCTCCTACTGATCGCTTCAACCTTCTGCTCAGGTAGCATTCCTGATGAAACTGAAAAGCAAATAATTGCCGAAATCGTATAATGAGTGGTATGTAAAATGCAGACGGGATACAATAAATATTCCAAGTGATTTGTTTTTAGAATATGTATGTCAACATATACATTTAGTCTGTGTTCTCATGAGGACAAATAAAATATTGTCAGCTCTTTTAAACAGCTTATGGCAGCTCACAGAGGTGTTCTGGGCATTTCGCAGTGGCTTGTGGTTTAACCTGCACTTTTTGTACTTTCAAACAATACCTCACTTAGAAAGTTTCTCAGCAGCCTACTACAAGGGAATTTGCTTGATTGGTTTTGTATTATATCATTTTTTAGCCCTTCCCAATACATGTTTCTGGCTACTTATTGTTCATGTGAGAGAAGTCATTGTGTCTTGAGTAATAGTTAACTTGCTTATTTAGAAGGTTTAAGTAATTTCCCCTAGATCCTGTCTGCTCTCTGTCCTCAAACTGGCCAGCATGGTTCTGAATGACCACAGTTTCCTTTTTAAGTTGCATTTCTTTTGGTTTGCTCCTGGGGCAGAATGGGTGGGTCTGGTAGCGGAGAAGAGAAGGATTAGACTGTAATAAAGATCATAAATAACAAAGGTTAAAGTCAGTGATGTTGCCAGATGACTCATTATCATGGCATTGGGGTCAAGAGGGCAGGAGAGCAATGAGAAAAAAAAAAAAGGAAAGCACTTGTTGCTGAGTTATGTGTGTACTTGTGGGGTGCGTGTATATGTGTGTGTGTGTGCACGTGTGTGCGTGTGCACGTGTGTGCTGGGTTGATTCCCAGGGAAAAATGTAGTCACAGATTGTTCCATGGCATGCCTGATCACAAATTGCCAAAGACTACCCATTGGCTGTAGACAAAAAATTGAACCAGACCTTCTAATAAGATTATGTCTATGGCCAATACAGTGGAAAGATGAATTCTTAGTGTTACTTCTTTAATTCCTCTTACTACACCTCCATGTGGTTAGTATAGTGAGATCTTTTCAGATAACATACTTATATTCCTTCTTAAGGTACAGTATAAAGGCCCAAGTTTTTTTCTATTTCTATTCATGAGTCTTGATGAATGTTTCTTATATTTGTAGGGATATCTGGATTTTCTCCCCTCCGTACTCACGGACACTTCAGATCATCTTTGTTTAACTTTCTTAAGTCATGTATAATAGCTTAACATTCTCTTCCTATATTCCAAGGATTCAGTGACCCTGCCCTCTGTCTGCAGGCTTAAACTTTCATACACTGATCAAAGTTTGTTGGGACATGGATATTTTGAGCTATTATTCTCTCCTATATCTATTTTTTTTTTTTTTTAGTGATCTTTTAACTTTTATCATTTTAAAATAATTTTTTAAATGTTTTATTAAAGAATTACACATATATATTTTAAAAAGTCAATTAGTACTCTAGGCTTATAGCAGAAAGTAGCTGCCCCTCCCTCCTAATTCCCACTCCCCAGAGCAAATGCTTTTCAATTTCTTTAAAAAAAGTGTCGTATAGCATAAACTTTTACATTTTAATCATACGATTCAGTGACATTAGGTACATTCACACCATTGTGCAACCATCACCACCATTCATCTCCAGAACTTTGTTCATCTTCCCAAATTGAAACTCTGTACCCATTAAGCAGTAACTTCCTCCTCCCCCATCCCCCAGTCCCTAGCAACCACCATTCTACTTTCTTTCTCTGTGAATTTGGCTACTTTAGGAACCTCATAGAAGTGAAATCATACGTTATTTGTCCTTTCGTGACTGCGTTATTTCACTTAGCATAGCGATTTCAAGCTTCATCCCTGTTGTAGCATGTAACACTTTCAATTCGGTCCAGGAATTCCTTTCACCATTATGTTGGGAATTCTCTTTTCTTCTCTTCTGCGATGGATCCTTTGTCTCCTGGTTCCCATATTCTCCTATTCCTTGTTTTATTCCCTTGTTTTGATGTGGCACATCCTCTAGTATCTTTTTTCAAAAGGTGCATGCGAGGTAAATTTTTTAAGACTTTGCATGTATAACAGTATTTTTATTTTAACTTTACATTTATAAATACTTTTTGAGTAAGTAGCATAAATACTACTTTGAGTATAAATACATTTGAGTAAGTGGACATGATGCAAAACCCAAACAGTAAAAAAAAAAACAACATATTTTCAAAAAAACTCAAAAAGTGAAAAGTTTTCTTCCTATTCTAACCCCAGCCGTTTAATTTCCTTTCCCAGAGCAATAACTAGTACCAATTTTTTGTTTATTCTCCAAAGATATTCTAAGCATTTATGCAATACAAATAATAACATACTTTATATGCTTATCTACACCCAACTTTTTTCATTTAACATTATTTTGGAGGTAGTTCATATCAGTACATGTGGAAATGCCTGATTCATTGTGTGAATAAACCATAATTTGTTGATGGACATCTGGATAGTTTCCAGTCTTTTGCTATCACAAACATTGTTCTAATGCCTATCTTTGAAAGTCTTTTTGCACATGTGGGATTATATCTGTAAGTTAAATAACTCAAAAGGAAATTGCTGGGTCAAAGGGTAGACACATTTTTAGTTTTGACAGAAATTACCAAATTGTCTCTATTGAGATCAAAATAATTATTAATCCCACCAGCAATGTGTGGGAGTGCCAATTTCTCCACACTTTTGCAACAGAATGTGTTATCAATATTTTTAAGTCTTTATTTATTTTAATATATTATAGATTCACATATTCTAGATTTAATTTGCATTTCTCTTATAAGATTGAACATATTTCATATATTTAAGAGAAATTTGTATGTCCTTTTTTGGTAAATTATCTATACTTATCCATTGCTCGGTTTTTAATTGGGTTGTTGGTCTTAGTCTTATTGATATGTAGGGGCACTTTATATATTAAGGAGACTAGACCTTTGTGTTGTGTGTTGCTATGTTTTTTTTTTTTAAAACCATATTGTTTTATTACTCCCAGCAGGAGTGGCTGAACGGCATCATGGTGTGCTGGGCTCAGGGCAGGTGTGGGCTGTGAGGGGAGATGGCTGGGAGGCTGGGAGGAAAGGATGGGTTGGGATACCAGGTCCAGGGGGCCTCAGGGTAGTCTTCATAAAGGAGTCATGACAAGCCACAGCCAGGCCAGCGATAATACTAAGAAATTCTTGGAAATCCAGCTGCCCATCAGAGTTGAGGTCCAGTTTGTTCATCATGCAATCAAGGACTCTGGGGTCCTTCTGGTTCTTTGTGAAGGCAGCCAGTTCAATATTCATGAAGCTTGGGAACTCTGACTTGAAGAGTTTGAAGTTGTTCCCATCCTCTCCAGCATACCTCTGGAAAACAGCAATCAGGGACTCAGTGCACTGTTCAGTCTCTGTAGGGCTGGAGATTTTTGCCATCTTGGAGTGGAGAGAGGCACCGGGGCTGTGGCAGGCGCTGCACTGAGAGCTCTGGGAGCCTGTTGCTATGATTTTCCAGTTTGTCTTTTGATTTCCTAATGATGATTTTTTTGCGATACAGTATTTTTTTTATATTATATAATAAAATTCATCAAACTTTGCTTTTAGGCTTGGATTAGGTTTTTCACACCCTGAAATTATTTTTAAAATTCATTCATATTTTCTTTTAGTATTTAAAGGTTCTAGTATGATTGAAGCATGGACAATCGTGTACAAATGTGATTGGACAAAAAGGGCCTGATCTAACACTAACAGCCTGGGTGGGGAAACCCAGCAAGGCCTGTTTGTTCAGGTTCTTCTTGACCTCTCTGTGCAGCATTCCTTGTTCCCTGGCAGGGGGCAGGGCCCCTTCTGGAATGGGGGTCCTGTGACCTACAATTAGACAAGGTGGGTCAGAGAATTTATGGCCAGCTCCAAAACAGAAAGATTAGGGCTTTATGGCTGCCTTCGGGGCTGGTTTCTATGACCTGCCATGGGAAAGGAGGATTCTAGTTTCTATGGCTTGTCTCAGGGAGACAAAAGAGCAGGTGAAAGGAGGGCAGGAGGAGGTCAGAGAGAAAGACTTGGTTTTCAGAGGCCTGCTCCTGAGGCCTAAAGTGTCCCACCATTATAACAAAAGAAGGGTTATTGGAGTTATGAGCCAGGAACCGTAGATGAAAACCCATATCTATATCTGTATCTATATCTGTATCTATATATCATAATATTGCAAAACCAAATTCCATTCTTTATATAATGCTCCAAGAATAAATCACAGTGCTATATGTCAGGTAGGTATTCAATAAAATTTTGATATAATACCATTTTGACACTGAACCACATCAAATCATTATTTTGTGTGAACAATTTACTATTAAGTTTATACCTTGCCGGGCTGACCCCGTGGCGCACTCGGGAGAGTGTGGCGCTGGGAGTGCGGCAGCGCTCCCGCCGCAGGTTCGGATCCTATATAAGGATGGCCGGTGCACTCACTGGCTGAGCGCGGTGCGGCCGGTCACAAAAAGACAAAAAAAAAAAAAGTTTATACTTTGCCTAATGAGGTAATCATTTAATAATTATTTAAACAGACAACATGAAGGGATTATGGTAGGGAAAGATTTGATTTCCAGTGAGGGAGTAATGAAAGCCTTCATGGAACAAGTGGCATTTGCTATGGACTAGATGGAATTTGACAGGTAGAGACTGAGGTGGGAAGGGTAAGTCATTTCTGGCAGAAGGAATCAAATGCGCTAAAATCCAGAAGTGGGGACGTACCAGGTATGTTCAGCGATTGTGAGTAGTCCAGTTTGGTTGGTGGATGGGTTGCATGAGTGGGAACAGGTAGCGACTAGGTTTAAAAATTAGCTTTGCAAATGCAAAGCTTAACAAAGGCTTTGAAAGACAGATTGAGGAGTTGATACTTCGTTAGGAATCACAGTGATTAAAGGGTTTTTAACTTTTTACGACGGAAAATGTTAAACATATACGTAAGTAAACAGAAAATATGATGACTCCTCATATATCCATAACCTTGCTGTGGCAATTGTCATCTTATGGACAATCTCATTTACTCTCATGCCCCATTTTCCCTGTGTTATTTTGAAGCAAATCCCAGACATTCTAGTGTTTCATACATGTGTCTCTAAAATATAAGGATTCTTTACAGAAACATAACCACATAACCACACTTAAAAGAACTGACAATAAATCCTTAATGCGATTTAAGGGTAGTGCTCAACCCAGGAAAGAATATGGCTGCTCCCCTAAGTACAAAATGTTGTTTTATTTAATTGTATAAACTTGATGTTGCATAGAGAGCTACGTAAGTGCAGATAACTTACATAAACCATTTTTTATGATTGGTGAATGCTGTAAGTCACTTCGCTGACACAAAATCATTTAGAGATTTTTTTTTCAAAAGCATGCAATTACGTCTGTAGCAGAGCCTGGAAATGATGTTTCTCAGAAGGGTAAATGGCATAGTTAATTTTTATTAAACTAAAACTGACAAAATAATTTTCTCAACCTTTTAAAATCTTTCATAGCAATATTTGACACCGTTGGCTGGAACTGCCCAAGAAAGAGAGAGAGAGAGATTTTATTTTAAAGACTAAAGTTAAAGAGAGATAATTAAAGGGAAGGAAATAAATAGCTCAGTATCACAATAACTTATGTCCTTCTAAAGAAACTACATTATATTAGAAGAGATTATTATCTGGGGGTTGGTTGAAAAAGTCCTGCTATCGTGGTGGAAATACAATTATATTGTGTCAGATGCTGATGAAGAAAAGGTCATTGAAACCCAGAAGCCTACTTATTCCCCTGGGTGCCTTCATCCCTGTGACATCAGCCACCTGGAGCCCTGTTTGTTCAGTTGCCCATCTGATAGAATATCCAATCTCCTCATTTCCTGTGCTGTGGGAAATCATTTTATTCAGCAAGTGACTGAACCCTTCCTTGGAATGGAAGTTGCTGATGTATTTGAGACAATGTATTTGGCACAATGCAAAGATAAGTTTTAGATTACTTTTGCTAGCAGACCTTGCCCAAAACCTGCTGATTTTTAAAAAAGAAGACAATAGACGTTTCTATTGGGTTTGGTGGAGCAAAGGTTTTTTAGAAGGTAAGTGGTTTCTTTATTTTAACTTTATTTTCTGCAGACTTACTTTTTAAAAAGCATCTATTAGGGCCGAGCCCGTGGCGCACTTGGTAGAGTGCTGCGCTGGCAGTGCGGCGACGCTCCCGCCGCGGGTTCGGATCCTATATAGGACTGACCGGTGCACTCACGGCTGAGTGCCGGTCACGAAAAAACGACAAAAAAAAAAAAAAAAAAAAAAAAAAAAGCATCTATTAGAACAGCTGTTTCTACTGCTAAATTTTAGTTGTAGTTCTGCCCCTCTGTGAGGTCACAAAATCATTGAAATCTAGGACAAATGCACATTTGTAGTGTGATGCTGGTGCTTGTGCTGAATGACTTTCCCTTCAAGATGGATAGGAGATGGGATATGCACACTTTCTCTGAAATACAGCAGTCCCAATGAAAAATACAGGCTTCTGCGTGTAGGAGGTGGAACTTGGTATCTATTTTTTCTTCACTCATTTTCTTGTTCTAACAGGCCTTGCTTTTGTTCTTTACATAATGGCTTGTTCTCTATTGTTCTGTTGCTAACTACATTAGGTTTGTACAAACTTAGTTCCCCTAGGTTATAAGGCTTACTCGTCCTTCTGCACAGCCCGGAGATAGAACAAACATTTCAACAGATTAGATAGAAGTGAACTGTGGTAACATCCTCTATTTGTAGTTTAGACTTCCTGTAATCTTAACTGGCCTTTCTGGAAGATGGCTAGAACCTGGAAGGAAACAAAGACGGCCTTTAAAAGGTCAAAATAACGATCGCAAAGACCATGGACTTTACCCTGTAGAAGCATCATGAGAGGCAGTCAGCTCCTAACTTTAGTCAGTAACCTTATTTGGTACACAGTTCTAATAGACTTTGTTATCTGGCTTGCTGGTCCACAGCAAATTAGAGGAGAGGCTATTAGCAGCAGATCCACTGAGAACCAGGAGCAATAACAGCCAAAGGCTCGAATGCAAGGGTGGAGTAGAATTTTAAAAGACAATACAAAAACTGAGAAAAGCTCAGCAGTGTGAGGCCACCAAGTGGAGGAGCAAATAGCCTGTGGGCCATAATAACCTTGAGTGTATCGCCACCTCTAAGATAGGAACTAGCTTGCCTCTCTATATATATTCCTAGCACTTAGCCCATAAAGTAGCATAAAGTAGACACAGCTTTTTTTTTTTTGGAAGACAGACATGAAAGCAGGATCCCAGTAAAATCTAATAGTGCTCATAATGTTAAGTTCAAGTCATCAAACAATAATTAGATTATATTCATTGTACTCTGATTAAGAAGGCAGGAAAGAAAATTTCATCCAGGAAAATGCAATTAAAAACGCTTGGGTAAATACCTAGGCGTGGGATTGCTGGATCGTATGGTAGGTTTGTATTTAACTTCATAAGAAACTACTAAACAGTTTTCCAAATTAGTCTTACCATTTTTCACTCCTATCATCGATGTTTGAGAGTTCCTGTTGCTCTGTGCTCTTACCAGCACTTGGTATTGTAAGTTTTAAACATTTTGATATTTTAATAGGTCTATAGTGGTGTATCATTTTGGATTTAATTTGCATTGTCCTAACAACTAATGATGTTGAGCATCTTTTCATGTGCTTATTCGCTATCTGTATAGTCTTCGGTGAAGTCTGTTCAAATATTTGGGCTATTTTATTAAAATTGGGTTGTTTTCCTATTATTGAGTTTTCAGAGTTCTTTGCATATTGTGGGTGCAAACCTTCTATCAGATAAGTATTTACCCAAGTGAAGTGAAGGTTTTTATATTCATATAAAAACCTGTGTACAAATGTTTGTAGCAGCTTTATTCATAATTGCTAAAAACTGGAAACCGTTCAAATGTCTTACAACTGGTGAATGGTTAAAAAAATTACAGTACATTCAGAAAATGGAATACTACTTAGCAATAAAAATGAAAACAAACAAAAAAAACACCTGATTCACATAACAAGGCTGCCCAGTTGGCTCAGCAGGTTAGCGTGCAACCTTGTAATACTAAAGTCAAAGGTTCAGATCCCCTTACTGGCCAGCCACAAAGAAAAAAAAAAAGTTGATGCACATAAACATAACAACACGGATGAAACTCAACAGCTTTATGCTAAGTGAAAAAAGCCAGGTTTAAAATGCTGCATACTGTATGATTTCATTTATGTGGAAATAGATCAGCGGTTTCTAGGAGCTGCTGGGTGTGGACAGGAGTTGACTACAAAGGGGCAGCAGGTGGAAAATTTGTGGGGTGATGAAACTGTTCTATATCTTGATTTTGTTGGTGGTTTGTCAACACTCATAGAACTAATATAACAAAAGATGAATTTTACTTTAGGTAAACTATACCTTAATTTTTATGAAAGGAAAAAAAAAACACTTGGGGGTAAAAGGAAGTAAGCTTTGCAATGATAGAAAATGCGCCGATGTGGCTGCATTTCAGGGGGCTTTCATTAAGCTAGAACATTCCATTGGTCATTAGAATTCCATAAGAAGTTTAATCCTGTTTTGAGGAGGGCACAAGAAAAAACTTGTAATGACCTGAATTTTAACTTGCAGAGAATTGTGAATGCAGCAGCATCAAGCCTTTGCTTGCAGTGAGTTATTCATGTAATGGACAGTAGAGTCATGGGGGAAGGAGGTGGGAGAGAAAACAAATTGTGAGTGAATAAGCACCAGCTTCTCCAATTTTTCCTTATTTTACACACACACACACACACACACACACACATGCTCATATACTCCACCTCTTCTTATACCTCCTCCTCTTCCTCACCAGTATATCATTTCATCCTTCATGTTGGGGCTAAATCTCTTTGTGATCTAGGCACATCATCAGTACCCCAGCCTCAAGCTTTACTTATTTCCTATGAACATTTCTACCTGCGTGAATTTGCTCACTTGGTCTGATAGGCAGAATTGAACCTATCTTTCAAAGTCCAACTCAAAATCTGTCTCCTCCATGAATCCCTCTTTGATCACCCTATTCAGAAGTGAGTATTCCCCCCTTGTACTTAGTAGAGTCACAGAAAATTGACTTAACTCTAAAAGCACTGAGTAGAACAAAAGAACAAATGTATGCACATTACAGATGCTGGATAAATGTTGGATGATGGGCCTAGGTTATTAGCTTTGTTTGTTAGTTTTGTTTTATAATATAGTAGTTAAGAGCATGGAGTTTTGAATACTAGCTCTGCTGTGTACTGGCTTTGTAATACAGACAAATTACTTCACCCCTAAGTCTCAGTCTCCTCATCTGAAAAATGGGGATAATAATAGCACTCACCTGGGATTGTTGTGAAGAGTAAATGAATTACGTTATGTAAAGTGCCGGGCACATATGGAGCCCCACGTAAGGGTTAGCTATCATTATTTTGGAAGTAACCTTAGTAGTTCCAACTAATTTTAATCAGATGGGCTAATATATTAATTCAAAGGGTATACTGCTTTAAAGGAGATTTCATCATTAGGAGAGGCACAAATATAAGATTCACATTCATCCCATCCAGGCATATCAGAAAGATCAGCAACACTGGTTCCATTATGGATTCTAACCTAACTCTATGAAAATATGTCATTTTAGCCTTCATAATAGGACCTTAAAGGGGGTTTTGTTGGCAGAGACAGTGAGCAGGGGGTGATGGTGGGAGGAAGAGTCAGCTGCTGTATGGACTTCTCTGAAGAGAGCACTTATAGCTGGCCTATTCCACTAGCAGCCTTTTGATATTCTAGGCAGCTGCCTGACATTGCACTTTGGTGCCCCACAGTGTAATTAACAGGCACGCACACAGCTGCCTTGTCAAACAATTGACCAGACTTGGCAGTGAACGCTATAGAGGCGGGGTGGTAGCAGGGAGCACCCCGGATACATTCACCACCTTGGGCACTGAGCTTTCCTGACAGCTCTGTAATAACACTGCAGCTGGACCCTGAGCACTTCTCAGAACAGTGTGCCTGCTAATTTCTTAGAGGGGACTATCCAGATTCCTCATTCATAGTGAGTTTCCATGCTCAAGCTTACACAACAACAATATCACTAGCTTGAACTCCTCCTTGATGCTATCAGAGTCAGCTGTGACTGGCCCATTAGGTTTTCTTTTTCTTTTAAATTGTCATCTAAACCACACAAAGACTTTTTCATCGCTGTTACCACTGGCCAGATAAGTCTTGCTCAGGGAAGGAAGTGTAAGAGGAAGTGTGATGTCAGGGAAAAAGCACGGGACTGGGAATCAGGAGACCTTTTTTTTTTTTTCTGGCTCATTAGTTTCATGACCTTGAAAGTCATTTGTTCTCTCTGGACCTTTGGGTCTTGTGTACAAGTTAGGTTAGGTTAGAGAGGAACTTTCTGGGATATTTGTGGCTTTGGGGATCTAATACTCATAAGGCATTTCAGGGGCTCTGGATCTTGGATCCTGGATGCAATGGAGCCCTGTGTAAGAATTTCAGAACTGTTCCTATCCTGAAACTTTGCTCATTGCCAAATAGCCAACTCTTACGCAGAATAAGATCCCTGTCTTTGAAACTTCCAGCCTACCCTGTTTTCCAGAGGGTGACTGCGTAATCTTAACATGCGGTTGTATTCAGAATACAGTGGCTTTTGGTAAAAAGCTCAAGAATGGTAAGAAAGAACCTAAGGATCAATTCTAACCCAGCTTTGACACTCTGCATAGGGTCTATTCCCACCCCGGACTTGTATGAACAAGTTGTGCTTTTCACATTTTATCTGTGTCATCCATCAGGTCCCTAGATTAAGAAACACTCTGTTGGTTTGTTGTCTCTCACCTCGGGGCTTCCCCTAGAGGGGGAGGGGATGGCCCCTGGCAATCTCCCTGTATGCCTTCTGCATGTGTTTATCCATTTGAAATCAGATTGAGAAGAACACCACGGACAGCTCAGATGAAGTCGGAAGTGTGTGACTAAAAGGGAGATGGCTTCAGGATGTGTGTGGTCAGAAGGCTGAGATTCAGTGGACCTCAGTATTGCTGGCTTTGTCTTGGAGAGTGAGTGAGCAATATTTGGGGGTATTAGCCGATTGTGTGCATCTCTTCCTAACTATGCATTCAGTGATGTCCAGTTGGTACCCTGACACTGGCCATGGTGGAAATACCTTAATTATGGAAATAAGTAAACACTACAAAACAGAGATTTTGGTTTTTTTAACCTTTCTTTCTCTTGTTCAGATTGGATAATTTCATTGACCTTATCTTGAAATTTATTGGCTCTTTCCTTTGTCATCTGCAGTCTGCTGTTGATCCCTTAGAGTGAATTTTTAATTTTGGTTATTACATTTTTCAATTCTAAACTTTATATTTGGCTCTTTTTTTCTATCTTCTGAGACTTTCTATTTTTCCAATTGTTTCAAGAATGTTCATGATAGCTTGCAGGAGAATTTCTGTAATAACCGTTTTAATAAAGTTACTGTGAGATAATTACAACATCTGTGTCATTTTGACACTAGTATCTGTCGATTGTCTATTTTCATTTAAATTGAGATTTTCCTGTTTCTTCATATGCCAGATATTTTTTTGGATTGCACCTTGGACATTTTGAATATTACATTATAAAACTCTGGGTCCTGTTTAAGTTTCATGAAAGATGTTGATATTTTAGCAGGCAATCGACCTGCTTAGGTTTGGGTTGCAATTTCCAACCCACCTCAGTGGGCTGCGGTTCCAATTTCAGTTTGGTTTTCAAAACCTCTGCATTGCTATTCACATCTGTCTCATATGTGTGCCACCCAGTGGTTGGTTTAGGACCTGGGCACTGACTTATCTTTTGGTTCAGTTGAATGTTTTTGGCATGGTCATTAAGATCAGGGTGATTGGGATCAGATACATATACAAAGCTTGGGGGTGAGCCCAGGCATTACTAAACTTTGAGGTCACTTTTTGTCCCAACCCACGGGATATTCAATGCAGACCCTGGGGGGGGGGGGGGAATTGGATGGGACAAGAGACGTGAGAAATGTAGACAAGACAGTATTCTGATCAAGTCTCATTTATTAGCCAGAAGGTCACAGCTTATATAGCCAGCAGGAGAGAATCAGCAGATAAGGAAGTATGCAGATGTTTTCTGGGAAAAACCACAGGGCAAACCATTCCGGGAAATGGAACATTTCTCAGCTATCTAAAGCAATGCAGCGGTGATCTACACCTAGGGCTATGCAAGCAGTAAGAAGGAGAAAAGGGCAGAAAGGTCATAGCATTTATATCTTTAGTGCCAGAGGGCTATTGGCAGGGCTTCATGACCTTGGGCAGGCTAAGACAGGGCTCTTTGGCCCCGGACAGGTTTTTCAAGCCAAGAGAACCTCTCGGGAACTGTGCCTGTCTTAGGTTGAGGTAACCCATCCCCAGCACAGTACCCATCATAGAAATGGGTTGCCTTTAATGGCAGCCTTTTGTTTAGGGTGGTGTGGGGGACTTACCCTCTTACCCGTCTTTGGCTATCCATTTCAGCTCACAGAGGCAGCATTTGTTAAGGTGAATGTAGTGGTATATAGGCACTACTTTGTTCTTGCATCTCAAGGCATTGATAATGGACCTGTATAGGCCTTGCCTGAATAGCCTCAATTTGTTGTTTAGCAAAGGCTGTGACTTTATTAAGTAAAAAGGGCCCCAAAGAAAGCAAAAGAAGAAAGCCCACAAGCGGCCCTAAAAAGGGTAAGAGATAAGACAGGAATCCATTAAGCCCAGTCCAAAGGGGGTTTTCTGCCAGTTGTTTTCTTCTCTTTTCTAAGTCGTCTTGTAGTTGTTTGATACGGTCTCGAACTATCCCGGATTTGTTGGCATAGAAGCAGCATCTTTCCTGTAGGGCTAAACAAACACCTCCTTGTTCTGCAGTTAGTAAATCGAGACCTCTTCTGTTTTGTAAGACTACTTCTGCCAGGGAATCTAATTGGTCTTGGAGGTCCTGTATAGTTTGGGAAAGGGCTTGTACATCCGAAATCAGCTGGGTAGACAGTTTTGTATATTGAGATAGAGAATGGGTGAGACCGGCAGTTCCAGTAGCAACTGCTGCAGAAATTCCCAAACCAGCAAGTAAAGGAATAAGCTGTACAGCCCTTTTAGATCTTCCAGCTATATGCTCAAAAGTAGGGACAGGGACGGGTTCGCTCCCAATCTACATCGGGCAGAAGGAGAGCCAAAACACATAACCCTGTCCAGTTAGTGGGTAATTGGGTATAAGCCTTATTGCTACCGCAGACAAAAACCGAACTGTTATGGGAACACAAGGAAGTAGAAATGTTGATAAACGACTGACAATTTGCAAATGTAGCAAACCCAATGTCGACCTCAAAGCTATTATTAACTGAAGGGGAAATGAAACAAGTAGCATTATAAAACTGTAAAGGTTGTACCTGCAAAGGGAAAGTTAATGAACACTGGTGACCATCAGAATAATTAAAAGACAAAGCGGGAAAAGCCACAGGGACAGGCTGTCCTACTATCAGACAGAGCCAACAATTTTGAGCAAGATCAGGATTGGTGGCGTTAAGCAACTTATGAGTTGGATAAAGAAGGTTGGAGGTCTGAGGATCAAGCCCTAAATCACCCCTGTTCTTGGGCAGGGCCAGGGGGTGATAGGTAAGTTGAGGAAACAAAATGTTATACATTTCTTGAATTTTTGTTTCCACTTTTAGAATTCTAGTTTGGTCTTGAGGGCCTCCTCCATCAGACATGTGAACGGGGGAGTGGTGGACCAACAAACAGGTTGACCTACTGAACCTGTACAAGAGGCTTGGGCATACTTATTCGAGGCAAGCCCAACAGCAGAAGGGGGACCTGCAAGATCCCCTCCAAAAGTCCCCGCATAATTTTTAATCAGGGTGGCTGTGAAGTACATTTGGTTTCCAGAAGTGCACAATTGGTATGAAGAATAACAAGTGCTATGCATAGATTCAGCAAACGTGCTGCAAGGACATGGCTTAAGGCTACCACCATTGCTGGCTATGAACTTAGGTTTTTCAACACAACTATAAGCAGGAGATGATGAGGACAAATAAGCTGAACGGGTGTCAAAATCTACAACAGATATGTATGATGTAGGAGGACTAGAAACGGTCCCACCTTACAATCACATGGTTTTCTGTACTGTTTGTTCACCAATTGGCGAGCGAGTCCAGGATCTCCAAAGCCGGACTTGACCTTGAGCAGTTGACCAGACAAACCAATAATCAGGAAGAAAATGCTGGTTGCCATGACCCCTGTGGAAAAGAAAAGAAAAAGACATTCTCAGGGATCTACCGAATCCCTGGCTGAGAGGTTATGATCAACTTGTTTAACCAGCTGTTCTGGCAGCCATCTGGCCGAGTTAATGAGTGCGAGAAAAAACACAGACTGAACCTCTACCCCAGATCAAAACTGGATCTGGGCCATTCCAGGAGTTATCTAGGGGGTCCTTCCATTTGACCATGGCAAATTGTGATTGGGACTCGGAATGCCAAAAACGGTCAGCTGCTGATTTGCCGTTGACATCAAGATTTAAAAAATTAAGGATGAAAAGGGCATGACTTAGTAATTTCCTGGGGGAGCCTCTTGTGGGGTACCATTCCCTCTTTTTTATTTTTTCAAGGCAAGTTTTTAGAGACTCTAAGTGGGCTCTTTCGACAATTCCTCGGCCTTGAGGGTTATAGGGAATGCTTGTAATATGTTGAATTTGTAATCTAGCACAAAAATCTTGGAAAGCCTTGGAGGTATAGCCAGGGCCATTGTCCGTTTTAATCTGTTTTGGGATTCCCAGGATTGAAAAACAATGTAGCAAATGAGCAATAACATGTTTGGTTGCTTCTCCTGTCTGTAAAGTGGCAAGCAAAAACCCACTGTAGGTGTCTATGGACACATGAACATATTTTAGATTACCAAATTCTGATAAATGAGTAACATCCACTTGCCAAAGCATATTTGGGACAAGTCCTCAAGGATTAACTCCCAAATGGGGAACAGGCAAGAGTGTAACACAGGAAGGACACTGTTTAACTATCTGTCTAGCTTGTTCTCTAGTGATTTGAAACATTAACCTAAGTGTGTGAGCATTAATATGATGAAGGGAGTGAGTAGTTTGTGCCTGTGTAACAGGATCAGCTGTAATGGTGGCCACTGTTTTAGTGGCCGCATCAGCCAATTTGTTTCCCATGGCAACAGGGCCTGGGAGGTTGGAATGTGCTCTAACATGACCTATAGAAAAGGGCAAATGTCTTTGTTGAATCAGTTTTTGGCATTGCAAAAAAAGCTCAGTGGCAGTGGAGGTATGTTTGATTTGGGGAACTGTTTCTAAAAGGGGGATAGAATTGGCTAAGTAGGCACTATCAGTATAAAGATTGAGGGCCTGATTTGGGAAGGTTAAAAAAACCTGAATAACAGCTTGTAACTCCACAAGTTGGGCAGAAGTATAACAAGTAGGAAAGCCGACTGTGTGATTATTAATGGTACAAGCTGCAGTCCCTGTGGATGAACCATAAGTAAAAACCAAAAGGGCATTAGTTACCGGCGAGTTACGAGTAACTCGGGGAAAAACAAAAGTGTGTAAGTTACAAAACTGAATAAGTTTATTGGGTGGATAATGATTGTCTATTGTGCCTTCATAAGAGGCACAAGCCACTACCCAAGTATCAGAATTTTGTAAAAGCCAGTGGGCCTGTTGTTGGGTGTGTAGGGCTGGATTAATTTGTGTGGTTCAAGCCCAAAGTACTTTCTACTATTTTCTCGACCTAATATAATTAAATCTGCAACAGCATCAAAGTAAGGAAGCAAGGTTTTTTTTGGTGATGAAGGTAAATGAACCCACATAATAGGGTTGTTCTGCCAAAATAGCCCAGTAGGGACAAGAGCCGTATTGAATATAATAAACGTTAAGGGTTGGGTATAATCCAAGTAAGAGACAAATTGAGCTGCAATAGCATTTTCTACTTTTTGTAATGTAGTCAGTGCTTCTGGAGAGAGAGATCTGGAAGATTTAGGGTCAGGATTTCCTTTTAAAATATCAAATAAGGGCTTTAGGTCTCTAGTAGTAAGTTTTAAATATGGACGGAGCCAATTTATATTGCCTAAAAGTTTTTGAAAATCATTAAGGGTTTGTAATTGATCTGTGCGGATGGAAGACTTCTGGTTAGTAATTTTGTGTCCCGTCATATGAAAACCCCAAAAGGTATAGGGATCATGAAACTGTATCTTTTCTGGAGCTATTTGTAAACCTGCTAAAGCTAACTGCTTTTCAAGCTGGATAAAACATTGTAAAACCCTGTCTTTTGAATCTCCGGCAAGTAAAATGTCCTCCATACAGGGTATAACGTACATATCTTTCCACAGATCTCTGATTGGTTGGATGACTGCAGCCACAAATTTTTGGCATAAGGTAGGACTATTGGCTATTCCCTGGGGCAGGACCCGCCATTGGTATCGTTTCATGAGTTCCTTAAAATTTATGGAGGGGAGACTAAAAGCAAAACATTTTTGGTCACTAGCATGTAGGGGAATTGTGAAAAAGCAATCTTTGAGATCTATAACAATTTTAAAAGAGCCTGAAGGAATTGCCACTGGGGATGGCAAGCTAGGTTGTAAAGCGCCCATAACCACCATTGTGGCATTAACAGCTCTTAGGTCCCAAAGCAGTCTCCATTTTCCAGATTTTTTTCTAATAACAAATATAGGAGTATTCCAGGGGGAGTTACTCTCAACAATGTGTCCTGCCAGTAACTGTTCCTGTACTAACTGTTGGGTGACACATAATTTTTCCGAGGTTAATGGCCACTGATCAACCCAAATGGGCTCGCTTGACTTCCAAGTTATGGGGTCGGCATGCCTTTGGGGTACAATGGCCGAAATCAAAAATTTCCAAAGCCCTGTTTATTAAGTTGGCCTGTTGCCTGAATGGGTTGTAAAATACCTTGTTCCTGTTTTCCTAAACCTTTGCCTAGACTATATCCTTGAGCCAGCATCTGTGCTGTAACTATTTCATTAGGGCTGCACATTATTATTTTCATTTGTGAGAGCAGATCCCTGCCCCAAAGATTGACAGGCAAGTAAGGGATGACATACGGTTGAATAAGATCTGAATTATTTTCTTTACCTGTCCATGTAAGAAATTTAGAACTCTGTTTAGGATTGCAGCTTTGTCCAATTCCCTTTAGATTGGTTAAGGTATCACAAAGGGGCCAAGTGGCAGGCCAGTCCTCTTGTCTAATGATAGTAACATCAGCCCCAGTATCTATTAGGCCAGTGAATTGTTTACCATCCAACCATAAGGTAAGAGAGGGTTTTTGACGGGAAATCTGTTGGACCCAGTAAGCATCTGAGGATCCAAAATTGTCTGCACCTCTCACAATATTATGGGCTTTATTAATTGTTTTAACTAGGGGAAGTAGGATAAGCTGGGCTACTCTTTCTCCTTGTGGAATCATGACAATGTCAGTAGTTGCTTTGGCCAGAAGCTTAATTTCTCCAGTAAAATCATTATCAATTACTCCGGGAAAAATTTGTAGCCCTTTGAATATTGAATAGCCGCGACCTAGGACAAGTCCAAAAGTACCAGGGGGCAATGAACCAAAGACCCCTGTACTTAAAATTTGAGGTCCGATTTCAGAAGTTAATACTGTGTGGGAGGTGAAACAGAGGTCCAGTCCTGTGCTCCCTGGGGTTGCTCTAGTGAGGTTTGAAACGGATTGTTGTTGTTGGCTGGGACAAACTTGATAGCCCCACTTTGGTTCGGGGCCTGGGGCTGGCCCCTTTTCCCGTTTCCCTGAGGGGGCTGTAAGGGATTTCCCTGAGCATCAGTTTTGGATCTACATTCATTTGCCCAATGTTTTCCTCTTTTACATTGTGGGCAAAATCCAGGAGGCTTGGTTACTACGGCTTTTGTCTGGTATTCCTGACAGTTTTTAGCAAAATGACCAGGCTTGCCACATTTAAAGCAACCTTTATTATTTTGGCCTTTATTAGCTAAAAAATCCTTTACTGTTTGTCCACTGAGGGCTGCGGCCATGGCTAGACCTTGTGATAAGAGGAGCCAATGTCCGAGCAAAGACGAATATATCTTTGGAGGTCAGTTTTATTTTTGCTGGGCCTAATGGCCGCCTGGCATGCAGGATTAGCATTTTCAAAAGCCAATTGTTTTATATAATCAGGATTGGCATCTGCATTGCCTAACACCTATCTGCTGTTGTCATTAGCCGGTTAACAAAATCTGAAAAAGGCTCTTCAGGCCCTTGTTTTACTCCTGTAAGTGAAGCGCTTGAATCCCCCTTAGCTGGGGGCCTTCTCCAAGCCTTTAAAGCAGCTGTTTGAATTTGGGAAAATAGACCTGGATCATAGTTTTTTTGTTCCTCAATACTAGAATAGTCACCGGAGCCGGTCAACATATCAAGACCCCAATCTTTATCAGCCTGAAGGTTTTTTCTAGCAATGTCTTTGCAGTTTTCAAAAAATTTGGACTTCCAGAGTAAGTGATCACCCCCCGAGAGTGTGGCTCTGACAAGGGTGTTCCAATCTATAGGAGTGAGCCAGCTTTCAGCCACAGATTCTAATATAGCAAGGGTATAAGGTGCTATGGGTCCATATTGGGAAATAGCGCCTTTTAGCTCTTTGATAACATTAAATCCCAGTCTGTCATGTTTACGGGTAATTCTTCCCACGTTATCTGTCATGTTTGCGGGTAATTCGTCCCACGTTATCCACAGATTCGGATACTGGGAAGGCCTCAAGTTGGTCAAAAAGACTTTGATCTACATGAATGGGAGCTCTTTCTGTGGCGGGGGGGGGGCTAACTTGTTGTTTAATGGAGGGCAATAGCCAGTCGCTTTAGTTTGACATGTTGTATTCTTACGTTTTGTTTGTAATTCTTGCAGTTTGGTCGTTAAGACCTGGAGCTTTTCCTCTAAGAGAATTTGTTTTTCTAATTGTTGAACTTTTGACTCTAAATTTTTTAAAGGATCTGATACCGTCACCACCGCAGGAGCGGAGGGCAAATTGTAAGGGGGAGGATGCGACAAAGGCTGAGCCAAAAATGCATCATCTGACGCATGGTATTCAGCGGCCTCTGTCCAGATCACTCCAATCCACCTCGGAGGGATCAGAATTTAGAGGTTTCTCTTTATTTTGAAATCTTAATACTGGATATTTTTGGGGCATTTTGGGTTTAACAGCAGGTGTCGCGGCCTGCTCCGAATCGTCCTCCAGAGATATGGGATCTCTGTTTTCCTCAGAAGGTGGAGAGGAGGCTCGGCCGTCTGTTTTGGAACCTGCCTTTAATATTTGTTCAGTCTGGACCATAGTTTCAGAAACTTCGGAGAATTTATCTTTATCTTGGATTATATCTTTAATTAAATTCCAAAAAGAAAAGACATTTACAGGGACTTTTTCTGGCCCAAAAGTTTCAAAATAATCTTGCAAGGAATCACCTACTCTAACCCATTTTTTATAATTAATAGTTCCTTCCTCCGGAAACCAGGGACAAAGGTCCTTCACAAAATCAAAGAATTTAAGCAAATCACTTGACTTAACCTTTACTCCTCACGTCTTTAAAGCTTTTTGTAACTGTCTTATGTAGACGTCATGACAACTTAATTCTTGTCCCATTATTGGGCGCACTTACTCACCTTATCCTGACGCGGCAGGTTCCCGCGGCGGAGGAAGGTTTTACTCTTTCATTTTCAGCGGTCGATCCTCCGATGATGCACCGTCTTCCTCACGGTATCCCCCGTATCCAGTGCCCCACGTTTGGGCGCCAGAAATGTCCCAACCCACGGGATATTCAACGCAGACCCTGGAGGGGGGAGTGGGAATTGGATGGGACAAGAGACGTGAGAAATGTAAATAAGACAGTATTCTGATCAAGTCTCATTTATTAGCCAGAAGGTCACAGCTTATATAGCCAGCAGGAGAGAATCAGCAGATAAGGAAGTATGCAGATGTTTTCTGGGAAAAACCACAGGGCAAACCATTCCGGAAAATGGAACATTTCTCGGCTATCTAAAGCAATGCAGCGGTGATCTACACCTAGGGCTATGCAAGCAGGAAGAAGGAGAAAAGGGCAGAAAGGTCATAGCATTTATATCTTTAGTGCCAGAGGGCTATTGGCAGGGCTTCATGACCCTGGGCAGGCTATGACCGGGCTCTTTGGCCCCGGACAACTTTTCTGACCTCCTCTTTCTCTGCAATCTCCCTGATACTTTATGGTTCCCTGGGGCTCCCTTTTTGTTTCTTCAGCCAGAAATCAGGGGTTTTAGTTCCCCCACTCTGCTACACACTTCTGTGAGTACGCTCCCTTTCAGGGCCAAGCAGTGGGAGGGGAAAGAACAACCACCACAAAAGAACACTGGGGGCTTGCCCCCCCCCTTGATGTCACAGCTCCACCAACAATCAAAAAGGAAGGATTTGACCCATATAGGCTCTTCTACCACCACTGCCACTGAGTTGCCAGGGGGCTAGGCTATGAGAGAATGATGACAGGGAAAAAATAAAAATCTTTTTGACTACTAGGAGTTTCTTCTCCCGGTCTGTGAGCCAGAACTTAAAGATTTTCTCTTGGAGCTTTCTCTGTTAATGCTGATGCCTACTTTCAGGTTTCAGACTAAGTTGTGTTTAGGATGGGGGTATCGCAGAGCGGGAAGTGGTAAACTCACCATCAGTTTGGTGATACTTCAAATTCTTGTTTTCTTCCCCAATCTGCCTGCTACTGTTTACTTTTCAGCATCTTTGAATAGCTGATGCATGAATTTGTCCAGGTTCTATGGCTGCATTCAGTGCAAAAGACAGGGTAGAGTACGCTTACTCCATCTTGCCTGGAGCTGAGGGCCCTTTACTTTTTCCCTGGAGATCAAGTTGTTAAACATTTATCAGCACACTACTGGCTGATTGTACCAAGTATGGCTGTAAGGAGACACAGTCTTTTACATAACTTTCAGGCAGACTTACATTTTCTATCTGTGAGACTCTGAACAATTAGTTACTCTACTATTCTGAGCCTCAATATCATAATTTATAACTTGGGGATAACAATAGTACATACCTCACTGGGTAGTTTTAAGGGTTAGATGAAATAATGCAGTGCCTAGAACAATATCTGGCACATAGTACATGCTCAATAAATGGAAGTTATATTATTTTTAAAAATAAAGAAAAACACTCTCTTGTGTCTCAGTCTCTTTCAAGAGCAGAAAGGTATGTATTTATCTAAGACTAAAACCCAGAGATGAGGGGACCTTATGGCATAGCCAGCTGGCCAATCTCCAGCTTAGATCCTTACTAGCTATTTGACATCGGGCAAGTCATATCACCTTTCTATGCCAGCAGTAAAATGGGTACAATGATAGTGCATACTTCACAGAGATATTGGGAGGGTTAAAGGAGATGATACATAAAAATGGTCAATAAATATTGGCTGTTATTAATATTATGTCAACTTAATTTAGTGACTACTGTGAGCAAGGCCCTGCAGGACTATTTAATAGATATTTTATAGACATAATGCCTGTAGATGATTGTGTACACACATACACGTACACACACACACACACACACACACACACTCACACAATCTTGGGGTGTTTTGGAATTCGCTGAAAGCACTATCTTCTCTCCTTGAGGCATGGCCCAGTTGCTGGGTCTCTGCAGCATTGCAGGTCCAGGAGCCGCCATCTTGATCTGCTTTATAACACTTGATCATGCTTATTGGACTATGGCAAAGAGAAATTAATGAGGACACAGTCAATCTTCTGATTGACTAAGGTCTCTGGCACTTCCTGTTTATAGTTGTAGTCCTCAGTTCCCTTTAAGTTAACAGCTTATGGTTTTGTTCTGCCCTTTGCTCACCTTTCTCCACGGGAGTAGCACGTGCATTGTTTCTGTTGTAAATGGCCACTGGAGCAAGAATTAAGAGAAGAGGTTTTGCTGATACCTTTTTGTGGTTTGTCTAGCACTCTCTTTCCACGGCAGCATATTGCCTCTAGTCTTCCTCTTTAGGTGTCTGGTTGTATTTTTAATTTCCTTTTTTGTATAGCCTTTTTGATTAAAAAATTTCTCCATGCTCTAAGGATGCCGAGATTCCATTTTAGAGCTTTGCTAAAGGGTGGCTATAATATTTGATATTCAAACCAGCAGCAGCAAAACTCTTAATGTGATATGATGCTGTTATATGTGGCCCAGCTTTTGCTCCCTTTTGGAAGACAACACAGTGTAGTGAATAGAGCTCTGTGCTGGCAGTCAGAAAAACTGATGTCAAGTCCGGGATCTGCCCCTCCCTTCCTTAGAGTCACAGGGTAAGACACATCACTGCTCTGGGCCTCAGTTTCTGTCATTTGAATACATTAAGGCTAGGGGCCACAGCAGCAGAGATGAGCTAAGGCCAGAGTGGAGCAGATGGATGTCAGCTACTGCAGAGGAAAACCTCAGGGGCCGGCAAGAGCACATGATGCCCCCTGGGCCCCTGCTGGGGAAGCCAAGGGATTTAAAGGGCTAGTTGCTAGCCAATCCTCTTTGCTCTTCCACCCTCGGGCCAGTGGGAGCACTGGAAACATGAGTTCTTTGTAAAACACGGAGGCTTGAGCCAGATGGTTACTGAGGAATCTTAGCTCCAAAATTTGGGGATTACCATGGGAAGGACTGGGATAAAGCAGGTGCAGGAGTATTGCTGAAGCTGCTGCTGTTATTCTTGGGGGCCCCAGGCAGGAGGAACAAAAATTGAGTCATTTAATCTTGCAGTTTTTGTCTCCTCATTTCTGAAACAGGAATAATACCTTCTGGGTTTAGTGCTCAGGGTGGCTGTAAGGAGCAAATGAGATAGTGGCTGTGAATGTCATCCTGGTAGCACTTCCAAGCAGAAATATAAACCATATCAAGTCCGCATTTGGGAAAATCTGCTCCTTCCCTGGTCTTCCCACCGTGGGCACCGGAATCTTAACTGTGCTTGCCAAGTGGGGTCCATGCAGTCCAGTTCACAGTACTTGAAAACAACAAAGAGAATTATTTGAAAATGACTCAATGTAGGCGAGGATGATATAGTATTTAGTGTAATTTAAACTGAAGCATAATTATCTATAGCAAACCACAGATCTTATATTGTCAGTTTCTAATGTTAATTTCCAGTTTCCTCTTCACTAAGGGATTGAGGAAGATCTTTAGCTTTTGTGGTTAAGAAATTGTTGCCATTCTGATATGTTCTGGATTTCTATTCTTTTCTCCTTATTTAAGTTCTACAGGTCCTCCTCTGTATGTCTCATGCTGTTTTTGTCTCATGTCAAGCTACACTAAGTTTTTTGGTATTAAAACACTCATTAATTGATGCAGGAAATTCAGCAAATGTTTATTGTGTTTCCCATGTGCCATGCACTAAACTGGAGAGTAGGGATACAGAGATTTAAAAAGAAGTTTCTATTCTTTAGGAACTTACAGTTTAGCAGAATAGCCAGATAATTACAGTAGTGGGATAAGTGCTCTGATGATTTCATAGAGGGTGCTGGGAGAGCCCAACACAGTTGGAGGTGTGGAGGGGGCTGGTTCCAGGAAGACTGCAGTCTGAGCTGAGGGTTGAAGGAGTAGTTGGAATGTCTCTCGAGAAGGGGACCGGAAAAAGGATTTTCCAGGCAGAGGAAGCAATATGTGCCAAGTCATTGGGGCATTGGTGAGTGTAACATCTGCAAGGAGCTGCAACAGCTTGGTTGACTCAAGAGTAGGGAGTATGGGGTGGAGTGACGGGATATGAGACTAGAGGGACATGTAGGGGTTAGATCATGAAGGAACCTGGACATTATGCTGGAAGAGTGGGAAACTAGTGAAGAGTTTTGAGTAAGGTATCGACGTGATCAGGTTTGTGTTTTTGAGAGTAAGATATTGAGAGAAGATTCAAGGTGCTCGAGCACAGTCAGGAAATGTGGCAGAAACCCACAGTTGCCATCAAGTAGATAGCAAGATGGTTGAATTTAAGGCAGTAGCAGTGGGATTGGAGATTCAAACTTGGTTCTGCTGGCCAAGCAATAACTTCTTGGTCAGGAAATGTGGAAGGAAATGTGGCAGAAACCCACAGTTTCCATCCAGGAGATGGCGTGGTGGTGGGATGTAAGGCAGTAGCAGTGGGGATGAAGATTCAGACTTGCTCCTGCTCACTTGGTCTAAGTAGTAACTGAGGTCTTGGGGCAGCACTGGCTAAGTGCTGCAGAGGTCAAGGCATATAAGGACTGCGAAAAGGCCCTGGGTTTGTCTCAAAGAGAGTCACTGGTACCAGGGCTAAAGGTATGGATCGCAAGAAGTGATGACGGCAGTGCTTTCATATGCAGAATCCAGGAGAGCTACAGCAAGGTGCAGTATGTTGAGGTCATGCTCATGATAGTTAATTTTTTGTGTCGCTTTGCTTGAAGACTGCCCTTCAGAGTTGTTGCAGGATCAGATGAGACAATGTATGTCAAAATGCATAGCACAGAGCCTAGCACACAGTAGACATGCAAATCAGTTTTTTTCTTCCTGCATGTGAAAGGGTTTAAGGAGCATCCACCCAAAAGCAAAGAAGACACAACAATCACAACAATTCCTTGATCTTGTTAAGAGAAGTGAACAGTTATGACGTTGATGCGGGGGAGGGGGGAGAGAGAAGGAGGAAAAGGAGGAGCAAGGGACATGAAAATCAACCATGTTATATACTGATAAATTAAAATAATAATAAAAAAAAAGCTGGTTGCTTTCCTTCCCTCTTCCCCTTGTCTGATGTCTACATTCCTGGGAGATATACCTTTGACCATGATAGCAGGGTTTTTACATGCAGTCTCTTTGGCTCAGCAGGGCACTTATTTGTATATTCAATTCATTGTTGTATATTACATGCCTACGATTCATTGCTGTATATTACATGCCTACGATGTATACAGCCCTGTACTAAGCACTGTAGGGATACCAGAGGTAAGATCCAGTTCCTACCTCTTGCTCTTTGCCTGCTAGATGGATTAGACACATGTTCAAGGAGCTCTAGATACAAAAAGCAAACTCTTCTATTTGCTACAAGAGAGGACAGGCAAAATGCTCCTACCATTCAAAAGAGAGGGAACCCCATGAGGTCGGGATAATCAGGAAAGGCTTCTTGAAGGAAATGATACCAAAGACAACATGGGAAAGAATACAATTTCAGCCTGTGGAGGTGGATAGGCTGCAGAGGCAGTTCTCTGCTTGCACGGAAAGTTTCCCTTGGAATTATGCCTAGTTGTCAAAGCCCTTTTGAAAATCTAAATAAAGTGGACATGCTGCTGCTTCTTTTGCCAACAGGTCTATATACTCTCTTAAAGAACTTTACAGATGAATGATGCAAAAGCAAACTAAAACTTCAAAGTATGACACTTAACAAGGTCATGTCACCAGAATATTTGAATTATTGAACTTGTATCATTTCTTTGCTTATAGCTGAACACTCATCTGGCAATTATTTTTTGAGCATCTATTATATGCCAAGCACTGGCACTCTTACAAGATACTGTGGCCTATAAAAATGAATATGATATAGGTCATGGTCTCAAAGAATCTCTGATCTGTTGAGACAGATATGAAAACCATCTGAAGTGGTAAGTAGTCTAATAGGGGTCTGATCAGAGTGCTATGAATGTGCAGAGGAGGGAGCGATTAACTAAATTCTGTAGAGAGATTGAGGAAGGTGTCACAAAGGAGGTGATATTTTTAGTGGGCCTTGAAAAATAAGTAGGATTTCTCAAAGCAGAGAAGGGGAAAGAATGAATAAACTTTAATCAGACCTAGAAGCTTTGCACTTGACCCTTAGTGAAAACTTGTGATCCAGCTATTACTATTTACATTTTGCAGATGAGGAAAGACTAAGTGACTCACCTAAGATCACACAGCTAGTCAATGTCAGAGTTAGGCTTTAAACTCAGGCCTCTCTGGCTCCACTATACCAAGCTGCCTTCAGGGGCCTGTGGGGATGTGGAAAGACATTTTTGGCAGAAGCAAAAACTTTGCTGGGGATTGACAGGATTCAGGTCAGCAGGGTCTCACTTGAGCTATGACCATGACTGCATGATTTTGGAGCAATTTAGGGATGATTATCTCCTTTCAGAACTGCTTTTGAAATTGGAGTTGTTCAGTGCCTGCTTACATTAACTCTAACATTCAGTTAGGCAAGCATTTATTGACAGACTTGGCTGCAGCACAAGGGATTTGGGCTGTGATCATTTGTACAGTGATAGATTGGAATGAGTTTCAGAAAGTTCGCTCCAGCTCTTCAGTTAGCCAGAGTCACCAGATTGATGATGCCATTTCCTGGTCCTTACAGACAAGCACAGCCTGAAAGTAAAGGCTGAAATAATTTATTTTTCAAGAAGTATCTCTCTTGAAAGTACAAAATGTTATATACTTAATAACCACCTTAAATCCTTTCCTGAGCAAGGGACAGTTTAAATAAATAGATAGATAGGTATACAGACAGATAAGATGATAGGAAAAACATATCTATATCTGTTACCTTACATACATTCATATATGCATACATGAGTAGTTCACTAATGATAATTTGTATAGTGGCTTAACTGATAAAAAATGATCCCACAGCAAAGTCTACTACAGTAGCTTATCTTAGTCTGTTTTCTGCTGCTACAACAGAATATCACAGACTGGGCAATTTATAAAGAGAAGAAGTTTATTTGGCTCATGGTTTTAGATGCTGGAAGTCTAAGAACATGGCACTGGCATCTGGTGAGGGTCATCCCATGGCGGTAGGCATCGCACGGCAGGCAAGTGCATGAGACAGAGAGAAAAAAATTGGGCCAAACTCATCTTTTAATCAGGAAACTACTCCTGTGATAACTAACCCACTCAGCTATAATGGCATTAATCCATTCATCAGGGTAGAGACCTCATGACCTAATTACCTCTTAAAGGCCCTACCTCTTAAAACTGTTCCATTGGGGATTAAGTTTCCAACACATAAACTTTTGGAGAACACATTCAGATCATAACATAACTCCTTACTCCTTTTAACAAACAAAAACTTCCTCTTTGTTTGGCTAAGGACTGATGAGGCTTAGTGAAAAGAAAAATGATGTAACCTTGCCTGTTTTGCTGATAGAAACACACTTACCAAATATTAGGAGGCAGAAACCTCAGGACCATAGACCCACACAACTGAAGAACTTCCCTGCATGCTTCTGGTTTCACGTTTTGGAGTGGTGTGTGCGCACATGCATGAGCCCCCAATTGCCAAGCCTTCTCAGTCCTTTATCTAAAATAATTTTTCACTATACCCTTCCTTTCTGCTTGATTAGTCATCATCCTTATCCAGGTCATTACCGTCACATGCTCACACTATTGCAATCAATAGCTTTTAAGTTATTTTCTCTGTTTCTAGCTGTTTTCAAGTCCATGCATGCATAACTGTTCAAAACTACTTTCTTCCCAACTGTCTTTTACTTAATAAAAGTATATTTATTCTTTTTTGATTAGATAACTAACATGTTTATTGTTAAACATGCAAAAATTAAATAGAGAAAACTGGAAGGAATAAAGTAAAAAATCACCTAAAATTTCATCACCCTGAGATGACTACCAATGTAGGTTATCATCCCTTCATTCACCACTTGTGTGTATTTACACACACATGCAATTTTACAGTTTTTGGTTGTTTGCTTGTTACCCTCCATTAAATAATCAGTGTTAACAGCTGGGTGTATATATCCTTCACCTCTTTTTTCAGGTTCATATAACTATGTTAAAAATAAATAGACATATACACATATAGGGGTTTAAAAACAATTGTTCATTTAAAAAGTTATCAAATTATATACCTTACGTTACCTGTTGCTTTTTTTTTTAACAGTAAAATCCCTCTAAGTTTACTGGTACAGATCTAACTGGTTCCTTTTATTGTCTGCACAATATTCCATGGTATAGATACACAATTTATTCACTTATTTCTCTATGGAAGGGTATTCTTTTTGTTACCAGTTCTCTACCACTATAGAAACAATGGTGCTGTGAACATCTCTGCATATGTATTTGCATAGGTCTCTTTCTACTGGTATTTTTATTTATTTGAGATAGATTCACAGGAGTAGAATTGCTGGGACAAAGCATATATGTAGTTTTAATTTTTATGGATATTTCCAGATTGTTTTTCTAAAAGGCTGTAAATAGTCATATTACCATATGAGAGTATACTTCCCCTTTCCCATCCTGCCAAACAGCAGGTGTTAGCACTTAAATGTTTGTCAGTCAAATGAGTAACAAATATCTCTTTGTTTTTTTTTTTTTTTAAATCTGCATTTCTCGAACTGCTATTGTTCAATGACCATTTGGATTTGCACTTCATATTCTTTGTTCATTTTTCTACTCTGTTGTTTGTCATATCAGTTTGAAGGAGCTATTTGAATATTATAGATATTAATTTCTTATCTGGCGTATGTGCATGGGGAACTTCAAAAAATTCACAGAAGGATTTGCGTTACCTTTTAATGGTATTTTTCCATGAGTTTTTTGAAGTACCCTCATACTGCAGTTTTATTTCCCAACGTATCATTGTCTTTGAATTTGTTTATGGAATGTTTCCATAAAAATGTTAAAAAATTTATATAGTGCAAATGAGAAAGAGAAAGTAACTAAATCCTACCAACACAAAAAGCCATAATGACAATGTGATAATGTCCTGCTTTATTTCTGATTTTAGTAATTTTGGTGTTCTCTCTTTTTTTCTTGGTCAATCTAGATAAAGGTTTGCTAATATTGTTAATCTTTTTAAAGAATCAGCTTTTGGTTTTGTTGATTTTCTCTATTGTTGTTTAATCCTCTATTTCATATATTTTGGTTGTAATCTTTGTTATTTCCTACTTAGATTTGCTTTTGGTTTAGCTTGCTCTTCTTTTTCTATTTTATTCAGGTAGAAGTTTACATTACTGATTTTAGATTTTTCTTATTTTTAGTATAGTTGTTTACAGGTATAAATTTTCCTCTAAGCACTGCATGAGCTGTGCATCCTATAAATTTTGATATGTTGCACTTTGATCTTTATCTCAAAGTACTCTCTGATTTCCCTGTGATATTTCTTTTTACCCATTGTTTATTTAGGAGAGTGTTGTTTAATTTCCACACATTTTTTAATTTTCGAAATTTCCTTCTGTTAATGTAGTCAGAATGTACATATTTTCTATGATTTTAGACTTTTTAAATGTATCAAGACTTGTTTTGTGGCCAAAAGTAAATTTTTAAAAAAGAGAAGGAAAAAAAAAAAAAAACACCGCAAAATTTGGTTTATTAACTGAAATAAAGCAGCTAAAATTACATCTTAAAAAAATAAAAAATAAAAATTTATGTAGCCAATATGTTTAGGTTTTCTTTTATAGTTTCTGGGTGTTCTATCTCAGTTAAAAGATTTCTGAACTCACTCTGTTCCATATGCATTCGCCTAAATGACGTTGTAATTGTTCTTATTTATTTAAATTTATGTTTGCAGTGTGTCTCAAATTTACTTTTAAAAGCGGAGTATGACAGAGGATTGAACTTAATTTTCTTCCAGATGTGCCAGACTCTTTTTACGAAATAAACTGACCCTTTTCTACTGAATTAAATTTCCACCTTTGCCACATGTCCAACTCCATATAAACTTGTCTCTATTTCTACACTTTGTTTTATTCCACTGAACTATTTGTCCATTCCTATGCCAATATCATACTATTTTGATTAAATGACTTAATTAATTTATTTATTTTTTGCTTTTTCTTTCTTTCTTTCTTTTTCTTTTTCTTTTTCTTTTTTTTTTGAGAATGGTCCTTTTCTTAACTCTGTCACATGTTGTAATCTGGGACCCAATACAGTTCATCTTATGTATAGAATCTCATACAATCTCTTGTGAAAATAGTTGCAATTTACTTCTGACCAATTCCTCTAATCACAAGGCCTAAAATGAGTCCAGAGAACCAGGCAGGGGACTGACACTGTGCCACCTCTCTTCTGACAGAAACACATTTTCTCCCAAAGTATCCTGGTCTGCAGAGATGCAGCTGTGCTTCCAAAGAGATTCTCTTTAACATTATCACCCTGAAAAGAAGACACTGAATTCCCATCTCTATTTCAGGAGGGGGTCTTTGTTTAACATCTGTATAATAAAGGGTCCATTTGGGTGTTTTTTCCCAGAAAAAAGGCAGAGTTTCCTTTAAAGGAGCATCGACAACTCCACCCCTTGCTAGAAAGAAACTGCTTGCTACTTGGAAATGACATTTTGCTGTTTTGCTTTTCTTTTTTCCCAGCTTCTATCCGCTGAGGTTTAAAAAAAATGTCTTAAGAGTTTGGATTTACACATGCACCCTCCTTGGCACACTGCAGCCCATAGACTCCCATGCTACCTATTAACTGCCCTGGCTCAGTTCCTCCCTGAATTTGTACAATTATATCATAAAGGTTTTGTTTTGTTTTGTTTTTGCTTTTAAATCCCCGTGAGAGGAAAGGTGCATTGACAATGCCAATATCAAAAAAAAAAAAAAAAGAAAAAAAAGGATGTTAAAAATGGAGGCTAATTCATGTTACCAGATCTGGCCATTATCACCTGAAAAAAAACTATTAAAATTTCAAGTGATCATATTTTCTTCTAACTGTAAAAATGAAGCTCAAGTAAAACAATCCAGTGAATTGTTTATTCAACACTTTTCACTGGTCTTCTTTATGAACAGCAAAAACAACATGAATAATTCCAACCTATTTAATTTGTTGGCTACATAGAATTATAGCTCAAACTTGGTCTTATCCAAACAATGTAGATGCGAGCATGTTTTTTCAAGATAAATACTGTGGATATAAGCATTTCAGATTTGTTTATATCAAAATTCAGAACTTAATTTAACAAATGTTTATAGAGTCTATTATGTGCACAAGTCTATTGTGTGTCCTCAAGAACTTTACAATCTACTAAGAATTATAATAATGTGGTGATAATGACATCTTTTATTAAGTGCTTAGTAGTGCCAAACACCCTTTCCCCAGATTACCTCCTTTAGTAGACCTCCCGGAACCTATTAAGCAGTACAATTATCTTTATTTTACAGGTAAGGAAAGTGAGTCTTAGAGAGGTCAAGAACTTTGCCCAAGGTCAGTCACACAGCTTACAATAGTGGCCTTGGGAATAAAGCCTGAGTTTGACTGGCCCTGAAATTCTTAACTGACAAAGGACTATAATACGGAATTTATTAATGGCGACTCTGATATGAAATCCTGCTGGGTAGCCTCCAATAAACCAAAGCCTGTGGGTTCCTTGGGGTGCAGTAACATAGAGTAGGGTTGCAGAGTTGACGCTCAGAGGAGCTGATGGAAGGGCATCACCTTGTGTGGAGCCTGAGGCTGAATTTGATTCAAGGGTGGAAACCTCACCTGGCCTGGATACAGTGAGGACTGCCGAAGGCTAACAGATTGATAGCTCTCTTCTGGTTCTTCAGGAAGTTGTGCATGATTGTCCTAAATCAGCAGTGATTTTACTGATTAATGCCACTAACAAACAAGACAAGACAGAATGTGGTAAGTGGCATAAGAAATCTTTATATAAAAAGCCATTGGGATTAAGACAATAAAAAGTAATAATAAAAGCTTGCATTTCCGGACTGCTTTCTTTGTGCCAAGCACTGTGCTAAGTGCCTTGCATGCATCATCTCACTTAGTCTTCACAATGTTTACCTTATAAAATGAGTAACTTTTCTCATGCCCATATATAATTCTGAGAAGTTCAGCATCCTCATTCAAGGCCACACAGCTAGTGTGTAGGGGAACTGGATTCAAACCCAGATCTGTCTGGTTGACCTCAGGGAGTTTCTAGGTGATGACTCAGGACAGTCTTTAAAGCAGGTGACATTTGAGACAAACCCTAAAGGATGGGTAGATGGCAAGAGGCAGAGATCATTCCAAGCAAGAGGGCAAAGCCTGAGCAAAGGCATGCACATAGGAGGGGGTGAAGCCTAGTGCAGAAACAGCAAATGGTGTAGTGTGGCTGGGGCTTACAGTTGTTGAAGATAAACAGGGTAAGAGAAGACCAGAGAGGGTGGTTGGGACCACATTTTGGAGGTCCCTGAATTGCAAGCTGACGAATTCATACTCTATAGTTGTATTAGTTTTGCTAAGGCTACCATAACAAAGTACTACAAGCTGGGTAACTTAAAGAACAGAAATTTATTGTCTCATAGTTCTCGAAGCTAGAAGTCAGAAATCAGGGTGTTGGCAGGATTGGTTCCTTTTGAGGGCTGTGAGAGGAAGATCTGTTCCAGGCCTCTCTCCTTGGCTTGTAGATAGTCATCTTCTCCCTATGTCTTTACACTGTCTTCCCTCTATCCGTGTCTGTGTCTAAATTTCATTTTCTTATAAGGATAACAGTCATACTGGATTAGGGCCCACCCTAATCACCTCATTTTAACCTGATTACCTCTATAAAGACTTTATCTCCAAATAAAGTCATATTCTGAGGTACTGGGGTTAAGACTTCAACATAACGAATTTTAAGAGGGACATATAACACTAATCAGGCATATGGTTCAGCAGTTTTATGGAGTCTGCTTTCTTTTGAAGAAACTTATTTAATGTCAGACTTTCAAATTAGATACATAAAATCAAGTGATGCAAATCATATGAAATAAAGAGGATAATAAATCTCATAGGCACTGGTGTGGTGAGAAGAAAAAGAGATCCTTTCTATTTAAAATAAGAACCAACTGCAGACATTCTTGCATCAAAAAAGAAGCATTATTCATGTTCAGTGAGATGCCTCTTTGTTTAGAAAAATGTCTTGATGTCATATTTGATTTTGAATGGTGAACTCCACATCCCTCCCCCCAACCCTGAGATTGTCTGAAAGGTGAGAATGAAACAAAGAAATAATTAAGTTTCTCATACTAAGGGATGGCTATGAAAAATTGGGGTTGGGTGGAGGCGATATAAGAAGGAAGGATGGTGAGAATAGGGAGAAAGGGGGAAAGAGAAGAGAGGGGAAGGGAAAGGAGAAATAAAGCATGATGACTAGGAAACATGATGAATAAAGTTAAACAATGAGGCATTTGGTGTAGTGGGAGTGGACAGGGATGTATAATATTCCATTTTAAGTTGTTTACTATATTGTGAGTAATGTGATCCCCTCCTTTCAAAAGCCTTTGTGTATTGTAACCAAAACAGCATGGTACTGGTATAAAAATAGACATTCAGATCAGTGGAGTACAATTGAGAACCCAGAAATCACTCCTCAGGCTTATACAACCATCTGATATTGGACAAAGGCAACAAAAATCTACATTGGTGAAACGACTGCCTCCTCGACAAGTGGTGCTGGGAAAACTGGATATCCATATGCAGAAGAATGAAACTAGATATGCATCTCTCACCATACACTAAAATCAACTCAAAATGGATTGAAGACTTAAGTATAAGACCTGAAACTGTAAAATTACTATGGGAAAATATGGGTGAAACACTCCAGCAACTAGGTCTAGGCACAGACTTTATGAACAGGTGCCCAAAAGCACAAGCAGCAGAAGAAGAAATAAACAAATGGGACTATATCAAACTAAAAAGCTTCTGCACAGCAAAGGAAACAATCAGCAGAGTGAAACAACAACCTACAGAGTGGGAGAAAATTTTTGCTAACTATGCCTCTGACAAGGGATTAATATCCATAATATACAAGGAACTCAAACAATTATGTAGTAAAAAAAAAGTAACCCAATTAAAAAATGGGCAAAGGAGCTAAATAGACATTTTTCAAAGGAAGACATACAAATGGCCAACAGGTACATGAAAAAATGCTCAACATCACTAATCATCAGGGAAGGCAAATTAAAATCACATCGAGATACCACCTCACCCTTGTTAGACTGGCTATAATAAAAAAGACAGTGAATAACAAATGCTGGTGAGGGTGTGGAGAGAAGGGAATGTCCTACTCTGTTGGTGGGATTGTAAATTAGTACAACCACTATGGAAAACAGTATGGAGGTTTCTCAAACAACTACAGATAGATCTTCCATATGATCCAGCAATCCCACTTCTGGGTATATACCCAGAGGAATGGAACTCATCATGTCAATGAGTTCATCATATTGATGAGTTCATCAACTCACCTGTACTTCCATGTTCATCATAGCTCTGTTCACAATTGCCAAGACATCTAACCAACCTAAATGTCCATCGATGGATGATTGGATACGGAAACTGTGCTATATATACACTATGGAGTACTACTCTGCCATAAAAAAGAATGAAATACTCCCATTTGCAACAACATGGATGAGCCTGGAGAAACTTATGTTGAGTGGAATGAGCAAAGCACAGAGGGATAAATACCACATGTGCTCACTCATATGTGGGAGCTAAGAGAGAAAGAAGGAAGGAAAGAAAGACCACAGTAGTGCATTGGACTTGCAGAGGGAGAGAATATTCCTTGGGCTACAAAGTGGAGTGGTGGAAAGGGGGGAGTAGGAGGGGGAAGGCAGTTGGCGATAATTGGGTGGGGGACATGGGGTACAAAAGCAATTTCTGGTAATGGGTATATAGCCAGTATGAATCTGGCCATAACATCATGGGCATGAGGGGTGACAATCTGCCTTGTATCTCATGAATGTTCATAATAAAAAATGACTTAAAAATATATATAAATAGATAAAGAAAATTTTGTATATTTACACGATGGAATACTATTAAGCCATAAAAAGAGAACGAAATCCTGTCATTTGAGGCAACATAGATGGAGCCGGAGGTCATTTTGTTAATTGAAGTGAGCCAGGCACAGAAAGGCAATTACTGCATGGTCTCATTCATTTTTGGAATCTAAAAAAAGTTTATCTTATAGAAGTAAAGAGTAGACTTGTGGTTGCCTGGGCTGGGAGGGGTAGGAGAATGAGGAGTATGAGGAGAGTTTGGTCCATGGGTACAAAGTTACAGTTTGAAGGGAGAATTAGTTCTAGTGCTTCAATACACAGTGGGGTGACTATGGTAAACAATATATTGTATATTTCAAAATAGTAAGAAGATGGGATTTTGAATGTTCTGCCAATTACATGTATTGAAACGTCACATTGTACCCCGTATATTATGTGTCAATTAAAAAAAAAAAAGACTTTGTGAATGAAATATCTTTTTTTATTTTTATTTTGCAGCTGACTGGTAGGGGAATACGAATCCCCAGCCTTTGTGTAACCAACACTGAGCTCTAACCAACTGAGTTAACCGACCCGCCCTGAAATATCTTTTTGACAGTGGTGTTTAGGGGGATTAGTAGGTAAGGAGCTGCATTCTATGTTTAGGTCTTTATGAGCCGGAGAAAAGAATGACCAAGATGTTACTGAGATCAGGAACTTAGAAATAAGAAATTGAAGTCTCAGAGTTCTGGAATTAGACCTGGGTGGGGCGGGGGCGGGGGCGGGGGTGGGGTGAGGGGGTAGGGGGACTACTTACTAGCAGTGTGGCCTTAAAGAAGTCAGCTAGCCTCTTGAACCTCAATTCCTCATCTTGAAAGTGGGGATAAAAATGTAACCTATCTCACAAAGTTGCTGTGAGGATTAAATGACATAATGGTTGTAAAATGTTTGGAACAATGCCAGACGCATAATTAAGTGCACAATAAATATTAGCTGTGGGAAAGAGCAAGGGACTTCCCACAGTACTTGGAGTGGGGGCTCAAACTACTTTTTTCCCTAACTATTGAATGGAAGGATGAGCCCAGGAGGGAGGTCTTGAGAACACCCAGGCTGGAAACATCTGGGTTGGGCTGGGAGGTAAGGCTAGATCTGTGGGAGTGTGCTATGCATAGGAAGACTGAAGTTAACAAAGTTCCTGGAGTTCCTGGAAGAAAATCAAGGAAAAAATATCCCCTTTAATTAACTCAATCAATGCCGAGTCCTCCCCATCTCACTGTTGTTCTGTTCTTTCTGTCTCTCTCAGTTTGTCTCTGTTTCTAGCAATTGTGCTGCTGGATGAGTGCCTCCCTCCACACCCATTTATCTTTTATTAGGACATATTGCAAGAATGCAGAAAGCAAAGAGAAAAACATCATGAACACCTAGGTGTCCACGATCCACTTCTAATCATATCTTAAGATTTTTACCTTGCTTTCTTCACTTCTTTTTATTGACTTATTTTTTAGAAATAAAACATTACAGATAAAGTTGAAACCCCCTGGATACTTCTCCCTAATCCCATTCTTCCTCTCTTCCAGTCTGTGAATGGCTCTCCCTGAAAAACAATTTTATAGACTACAACATGAGTTAACTTTCTGCAGTGGTGCAACAGCAGTCCAGGGTCCTAAAATAGGCATTTATCATTCTCATGTATGTTTTAGAACTTTTAACACCTATGATTGTCTCCATGTATCCACGAACAATATTGTCCTACATGTTTTTAAACTTTACCAATGGTACCAACCTGAATTTAACCTTCTGTAACTTTCTTTTTTTTTTCTTTTTTTTGGGGGGATCACCACTGTGTTATTGAATTCACCCATGCAAATACATGGAGCTTTATTCATTTATTTTTTATTTTATTTTATTTTTTTTTAAATTTTATTTTGTAGATATACATTGTGGCTGATTATTGTTGCCCATCACCAAAACTTTATTCATTTATTTCACTACTGTAAAATGAAATTCTAGTGTATGAATATGCCACAATTCATTTCCTCTTCTGTTGTCGTACATTTATAGGTTATTTCTAATTTTTTTTTTTTTTTTTTTGCTATTGCTACAATGAACATTCTTCTACATTGCACATTGTGCAAGAGTTTCTCTAGGGAGTATACTGAAGTGGAATTGTGCATCTTCAACTCTACCAGATATTGACAAATTGCTCTCCAAAGTAGTTGTACTAATTATGATTTTTTTTCCTGGCCAATGAGTCATTTACAAATGTTCTTAATTACACTAGTATACTAAATCCACCAGTGGTGTATGAGTTCGTTTTGTTTCATTTCCTCATCAACAATTGGTATTGTCAGATTTTAATCTAGTTATTCTGTTTTTTAAATCTTGTTATTTTAATAATTATTGGTGAGGTTGAGTACATTTTTATAAATTATAGTACATTTGGGTTTCTTCTACGAATTACCTATTCATGTCCTTTAAGGAATAAATGAAGTAATTGTAAAGCAATTAAAACAGTGCCTGATAACAAAGTACACAATACATGTTAGCTATTATTATTTTGCCCACTTTCCTATTGAATTGCTATTGATTTATAGGAGTTCTTATATATTTTTATATTCATTTTTTATGTGTGTGGCAAATTCTTAACCCCACTCTGTAGTTTGTATTTTCATTTTTATAGTGTATACATATTTTAGATTTCAATGACTCAAATATACAATTCTTTTTCTATACCTTTTTTTTTTTTACATGTTGTATCCTATTAAATCCATACCCTGAAGTCATAAAGACAGTCTCTTTTCTTATAAAAAGTTTTAGGTTTTATTTAGACATTTAGGTTGAATTTTGTACGTTTTCTTTTTTCCCCAGAGGATAACTGGCACCATTTATGGAATAGTTCATCCTTTCCCCATTGATATATAATGCAACTTTTATTGTGCATCAAGTTTGTGTAGGTCTGTTTTGCAGTTCTCTGTTTGGTCACATTGGGCTATTTGTCTGTCCCTGCACCATTACCACACTGCCGTAATTACTCTAGTTCTATAGTAAAATGCGTATAGTGAGTTCTTTCTGTTTGCTTTTCCTCATGTATGCCCTCACTCTTCTTGGCTCTTTGGTCTTTCATTTGAATTTTAGAATAAATTAATAAAATTCTACAAAAAAATCTTGATGGAATTTTGATTAGAATTGCATTGACTTTAAGGATTAATTTGGCAGTACTGACATCTTTATGACACTGGGCTTTCCAATTCAAGGACATGGTATAGTTCTCTCTTTTTAAGTTCTTTTGGGTTTCAGTAAAATTTTATTATTTTCTCCCCAAAGGTCTTGTACATATTTTGTTAGATTTACTCCTAGGTGCCTTGTACTTTTGTTGTTGTTTTTAAAAGGTTACCTTCTTTTTAATTGATAAATTCTATTTGCTGCTGGCATGTAAGAATGCGACAGATATGTTCATGTTAATCTTTTATCTGACAGCGTTGCCAGTATCTTTTATTACTCCCTTTTATGCAGAAGATCCAATCATATGATTTGAATATAATGACAGTGTTGGTTTTTCCTTCCTACCCTTGTGTTTTAATTTCAGATGTATCTTTCAGTTTTAGAACGTTTATTTAAATGTGTGTTTCAATTCTCTGGTGAAATTCTTCATCTTTTCTTCTGTTTTATTGAACATCATAGATATTCTTGGGACCCCTTTCCCGGGCGGGTCCTGAGCTCTAATCTTTGTATAGTGAATTTTACGCTGCTTTTCACAGGCTTGACAGATATCATAAAATGTCCTGAGGACAAAATCAGCTGTGTGCTTGAGATGCCCAAAGTTTCTGCTAAGTCTCTTCCTAAAGTTTATTCATGTATCTAGAGAATACGCTTTTGGTTTTGTTATACCTCTTTACTTCAAAAAATTATTTTATTAACTTCTGAAATCTTTGTTACTTTCTTGGTTTTCTAACTTCTGGAGTTGGGCAGTATGTTCACTAATTTTTACATCTATCTTTCTCAGATAACTATCTGATGAATAAATTTACTTATAACTACTGCTTTAGCTATATCCCTCAGGTTTTGATAACATATTTTCACTTTCAGTTTTGTGCATTAACTGATTTCCATTATGATATTTTTTCCTGGCCAATGAGTCATTTACAAATGTTCTTAATTTCCAAGATATGTTTTTGACATTTTTGTTATTCTTTTCTAAAGGGGTCAGTAGGATATTGATTGTTTGGTGTGTTCTGAGACTTCCTTTAGTAGCTGTTACAGGGTCAATTTTTATAAATGTTCCATATGTGCTCGAAATAAATGTGTATTTTAAATTTTCATGTGCAAGATTATATAAATATTCATTAGAAAAAGTTTTTTTTTGTTTGTTTAACTCTTCTATATAACTACTAGATTCAAAAGTCCTAGCTTTGAAGTCTTCTTTATATTTTGGTAATAAACATGTCACTTCTGTTGGTCATGAAATATGTAATTCAATTAAGTTACTGTTTTTCTTTTAATACACAAATTACATTTTAAATTTTAAATTATTAAGTATACATATTGAATAGTCTTTCAAGTATCCATACTTTTGTATAATTTGTTTTAATAATACATTTAGATAGGGAGAATAGGACATATTTATATTGCTATCCTAGCATTTTCTCCTGGACTGTCTGGTATTCCTATAACGAATTTTGAGTCTTCCTAGCTTTGCTAAAAGTCTCTTGCTCCCATCTCGCATTACAAGAATATTAAACAGAGCTAGAACTTGAAGTGAAAATTTAGTAAAATAGAAACCTCCAGAATATCTCCTGGGTCTTATTAAAATAAGATAGCATGTGCTGTTGCTGTAGGACTCAAAGGCCATGCTGCTTTAAATTGCAGCTCTGTACATGAGGCTCAAGCTTCAGTAGACTCCTGATTTAACCATTACAGCATTGTATGGAACATATATAATCAAATCAGAGTGTCCTAGGAATCTGTATATTAATGACTCTTGGCTGAATATCCCTGTTTGGATTATTTGACAGGCCTTAAAAATGTGTTTGGTGTTTTTGGACCTAATTTAATTTGTAATGATCTAAGAAACAAAAGAATCATTACCATGGGGCTCCAGAATCAATCTTTGATTTTTATTATTGTTTTGGTTATTATTACATTTTGCCTCTATCTTTGATGTGATGCTTTTAAAGTGGAACAGAGACTATTAACTGGATGCCAGCAAATGGAGACTATCACATTTAAAAATGTAAAAATTTCCCAGCTACCACTGATTCACATTTAAGTCCTAAATAATTCTATATATCGCTTAGAAATTTAGCGGGTTTGGGGAGAGGGGTTGTTTCTCCTGGAGAGATGCTCAGTTTGTCTAATAACTGTATTGGCTTCTAGATAGGGGGTTAGTGAGTATTGCGACTTTCTTTATGGTGGTCAGATTTTGAACATTTAGCTGCCTGTAGCAATAATCTTCTTGGGCTTCCTTTTACACCACAGAAAGAGAATAATTATTTTCTGTTATTTGGATACAGACAAAGAAATTATGTTTTAAGTTATTTGAGGAGGTGCTTAGGGGTAGGAACAAATATGCCCTTTTTAGGGAAAGACCTTGAGAAGATAATTTCAGGTTCCAGCTTGCCTAAACTGGTATCTAAAATGTTACAGTTGTTTATGTGGGCAAACCTCAAAGTTATAAAAGGGGTCTGTTCCCACATTTCATGAGTTTCATGTTTGGAATTTGGTTTCCCAAAGAAACAATGCTATATTTGATTAGTGTTTAAGGTGGGCCCATAAAACCCAGTCTAACCCAGAGTGTTGCTAAAATATTGTTGCGTTTATGATTTTAAACTTTTTTCTTTTAAGCTTTATAAAGTATATTTAAATATACAAAATAACTTTAAAATATATCAAATCCCCAGGATCTTAACCAACCTGGCCCACACTTAGGGACTCAGCTGGAGTTTTGTACATTGCTTGATCCCCTCAACTCACCACTAGAAATTGGCCAGCAATGATAGGAAATGGGGTTCTCTGAACCCCTAAGGGGCATTGACATTCTGGGTGTTTCTATTTCTACCTTCCCAGCTCTGAGGAGTTAAAATGCATCTCTTCTCAAGAGGAAGGAAAAGAATGAGGTGAACACTAGAGGCACATGGATGAGCTCCAGACACCAGCTAGCCAGATGGAGCCCTCCCTGGCAGCAGCTGGGAGCAGGGAAACTGGCTTCTTTCAATCAGTCTTGCTGGAGAGTGGAGTGAGATCTTCCATCGACCTCCTGTAGCAGCAAGCCTGCCCTAGTAAGATGGGCGGGAAGAGGGGAAGCCAAAGTTAAGTTCAGTAAAATATTAATTGACTGGCATACTGATAAGCAAAATCCAGACTGGGGAACTCTATTAGTCAAAAAGCTTGAGCTTTTCAACAGATACATTATAAGGGAAAGGGAGGAATGGAGGTAGAACCTATAGATTAAAAGAGACTTAAAAGACATCTAATATTTAAAAATAGGTAAGACTAAAATATAGTGTCTAAGGATGCCCATTTAGGTGATAAAACTATTTTTTTAAAAAGCAAGGAATGAATTACTGCAAAAGTCTGGACAATGGTATGTATGCGTAAAGGGTTGGGGGTTTGTGATCTGAGCAGTACACATGGAAGGGGCTTCTGGGGTGTCTGGCGGAGATCTATTTCTTGACCTGATAATGGTTACAAGAGTGTCAGTTTATATGAATTCATTAAGTCTGTGTGGTCTTTATCTGTTTTACTTTACAACAAAAAGCACAAAAAAACAGAGGAAGGGCAAAACAACAGAGCCAAAGCAGCTGCTGGGGGACTAAATGTTTGCTGAAGCCGATAAAGGAAGGGAGAGGAAAAAGCATTCTCATTAGAGCATGGGCAGAGTGGACTGGAAAAAGAACAGATGGCTGGGAAGGCACAGCAGTGACAGAGAGAAGAGGAAGGGAGGGAGTCAAGGCTTGGAGAGAATGGGATCATTTGACAACTAGCTTGCAGCAGAATTCTGGGCTAAGTCTATTGTTCCTCCTTTAAGGAGCATAGATTGAGGATGCTTGTGGAGGTATTGCCCTAAATGTGATCTGGGGATGAAAACAAGTGTTTCACATGCTGTTTTTGTTCCATTTTAAAACAAGAATAAGGGCCGGCCCGTGGCTCACTCGGTAGAGTGCGGTGCTGATAACACCAAGGCCCCGGGTTCGGATCCCATATACGGATGGCCGGTTCGCTCACTGGCTGAGCGTGGTGCTGACAACACCAAGTCGAGGGTTAAGATCCCCTTACCGGTCATCTTTTAAAAAAAAAAACAAAAACAAAAAAAAAAACAAGAATAATGTCATCAGCTTGTCTCAAGATGTTATGAATTAACAAGACATGGTCTGATATTTAATCCAAATCATAATGGTGTGGGTCAAATTGACATAAGATTTCAGGTCAAGGAACACCCAATGAGATGGCAAGAAATTAAAAACAGGCAGCCTGGGAGTGGGCAGACACGAGGGTACAAGTAGGTGGTCAGCAACAAGGAGTGGGGGCCCATCAGTTGGGTTGGAATTCAAAGTCAGAGCCCTAGTCTGGTAAGAGCAAAACCAAGCCTGTGTTTCAGAGCAACTGAGCAGAGGGCAAACTAACCAGATAGGAACTTAGGCACAGAGACTGAGGTCAGGAAACCAGTAATTGGCTCTGGGGTAAAGGGACAATGTTTCAGCGGTCAATAGCCAGGCTGACCCCAGCCAGTCGTCTAGGTTATGGAAAATAGCTTCCTTACTTTCTCCTTAATGAATAAACAGGATTTGTTCCAGAGCTTGGGGCAGACAGGAGAGGAGGGGGGCAGTCAAGTTGCCCCAACTGTGGGAATTGTTTTGCTCTTTTATTCCTTAATCAAATACAAATAAAACTCTGTTTTCACAATTTTTTTTCTGGAGATTTGATTAGACTCAGGGTCACTGTTTAAGGGAAGAATCACTCACTGGTGGCAGTGTTTATCCCTTATTGCATCACATCACAAGGCCTATAATGTCTGGCTGTCTCACTTTTTATAGTATTAAGATTGATCACTGGAGTTCAGGTGGTGTCAGCCTGATTGCTGCATTATAAAGTGTAACATCAACCTTTAACCTAATGATTTTTAGCATTCACTGATGATTATTGCCTATATCCATTATTTCATTAGGGGTTGGAGATTGGTTATTTTCCAATGTTGTCATTTCTTCTGCACTACTAGCTGAAATTCTTCTATAAAGAAGAAATTTCCCTCATCAACTATGTGGCTATCCTGAAATACAGTTCTCATAGAAAAGGGAGGACAGCTGCTTGATTCTTGCTTTTTATTTAGCAATTTTCAGTATGATTTGGTGTCCTAGTAAGCTTTAATGGCGGTTAATGTGTTTGTATTAGCTCATTATGAATTCATGAATTTTTATGTATTTGATGTGTTTCAATAAGCCACAGTGATTTTTCATTTTGATGCCCAAATTGCCCCATGATAGGCCAGCAGCAGCCCCTTCAAATTGGCTACTGAGGCCTTTTGACATGACTACGGTAGTTGCTGTTAACTTCCTTGCTTTTTAGCACAAGAAGACATTTCAGGCTCATCTAGCACAATCCCTGCCTCTGACCTGGAGTCAGCCATTTCTCTAATGAGCTCTGGTTTTATTTAGTGGGGAATGGCATTCAGAGATTACAATTTGTGTGCCAGAAGTGCTCATTCCTATTAGGTGGTCAGTGCTTCTAAGTCTATTAAGTGTTCAGAGCAAGCAGTTACCTTTTTGTTAAAAAACAAAGGTCATAGTGATTTATAGAGTTTTACTTAACTTTGACTTTATGCTTATATCTCCTTTCTTTTATTTTAAACATCTCGGTTCTTAATAGCATTAACATAGTTACCTATAATAGTTCCAAAATAAAAATAACAATATGACCATTAACAACACTACTAAATGCAGTTTAGAATTTCTTTGTGGTTCTCTGTGTCCTGAGAATTTGTTCAATTAAGGATGTATATTCAAAATTCTGTTTTAAAGCCACGTTGAAATAATTCTTTTCTGAATGTGGATCTGTCACTTATTTAGTATAAAGTTAGGTCCATTTCTTTGTTTGCTTTCTATTTTGGGGGATTTTTTTTTCTTTTTGATTAATTTTGTCCCAGAGTCAAACTATATAACAATGTATATTTGAAGAAGTCTCAAAGCCTTCTCTGTTCTCTCCACACTGTCTCCTCCCTCTAAAGATAACTATCTTTTAAAAAAATTTCTCCAACCAGAAATTTACCACAATTATTTGGTTTTCTGAGAAGGATTTGAAACTATGTCTTTATAATAATTGATACTTTAATGTCAGAGTGGCTTTATTTTATTTTTTAAAACTTAGGATGTATTGCTTTTATTGAAAATATTGATGCTTTTACTTTTTTCCTTGATCTGTTTTTTTCCACTTTGAAGAACCTACAGAACATTTTGCAGTTAAAATGTCACAGTGAGATTCCTGCTATAAAACTCTGAAAATGTACTTATTTTTTAAGGAATTTATTTATTTTTAACTGAAATGTATTGATTGTACATATTTATTGTGTACAGAGTTATATTTCAATACATACATACAATGTGTAATGGTCAAATCAGGGGAGTTAGCATATTAATCATTGCAAAAATTGATCATTTCTTTGTGATGAGAATCTTTGAGCTCCTCTCTTCTAGCCATTTGAGAACATACAATAAATTATTGTTAATTATAGATGCCTAGCACTACTGTATACCACTAAAACTTATTTTTTCTATCTAGCTGTAATTTTATGTCCATTAACCAACCTCTCCCTATCCCTCTCCCCTTTCCCCTTCCCAACCTCTAGTAACCACAATTGTACTCTGTACTTCTAAAAGTTCAAGTTATTATTTTTTTTTAGCTCCCACATATGAGTGAGAACATGCAGTGTTTACCTTTCTGTGCCTGACTTATTTCACTTAACATAATGTTGCCACAAATGACAGGATTTCATTCTTTTTTATGACTATAGTATTCCATTGTGTATATATACCACATTTTCTTTATTCACCTGTTGATAGACATCTAGGGTGGTTCCATGTCTTGGCTATAGTGAATAGTGATGCAATAAATTATGGGGGTGCAGATATCCCTTCAGTATGTTAATTTCTTGTCCTTTGGATAAATACTCAGCAGTGAGATTGCTGGATCATATAGTAGTTCTATTTTTAGTTCTCTGAGGAATCTCTATACTGTTTGCCACAGTGGCTGTACAAATTTACACTCCTGTTAGCAATGTAGGAGAGTTCCTTTTCCTCAGTATCCTTGCCAGCATTTATTATATTTTTGTCTTTTTGATAATAGCCATTCTAAATGGGGTGAGATAAGCTCTCACTGTGGTTTTGATTTGCGTTTCCCTGATGATTAGTGATGTTGAGCACTTTTTCACATACTTGTTGACCATCTGTATGTCATCTTTTGAGAAACATCTATTCAGGTCATTTGCCCATTTTAAAATTGGACTATTATTATTATTATTATTTTTGCTGTTGAGTTGTTTAAGTTCTTTGTATATTTTGGATATTAATTCCTTGTTGGAAGAATATTTTCTCCCATTTTGCTAGTTGTCTCTTTGCTCTGTTGATTGTTTCTTTTTCTGTGCAGAAGCTTTTTAGTTTAATATAATCTCATTGGTCTATTATTGCTTTTGTTGCCTATGCTTTAGAAGTTCTCTCCATAAAATTTTTGTCTAGACCAATGTCTTGGAGTGTTTCCCCTATGTTTTCTTCTAGTAGTTTAATGGTTTCATTTAAATCTTTAATTCATTTTGAGTTGATTTTGGTATACAGTAAGAGATAAGTGTATAGTTTCTTTTTTCTGCATATGGATATTCACTTTTCCCAGCATCATTTATTAAAGAGGCTGCTCTTTACCCAATGTATATTCTTTATGTGGATTTATTTCTGGGTTCTCTATTCTGTTCCATTGGTCTGTGTGTCTGTTTATGTGCCAGTACCATGCTGTTTTGGTTACTATAGCCTTGTAGCATAATTTAAAGTCAGGTCGTGTAATGCCTCTGGTTTTATTTTATTTTTTTACTCAGGACTGCTTTGGCTACTCAGGGTCTTTTATTGTTCCATATGAATTTTAGGGTTGTTTGTTCTATTTTGTGTAGAATGTTATGTTACTGGTATTTTTATGGGAATTTCACTCAATCTGTAGACTGCTTTGGGTAGTGTGGACATTTTGACAATATTAATTTGTCTTTTCATTTTTAATGTCCTCTTTAATTTCTTTCATCAGTGTTTTGTAGTTTTCATTGTAAAATCTTTCACTTCCTTGGTTAAATTTATTCCTAAGTCTATTTTGCTTTTTTGATTTCTTTTCCAGCTAGTTTGTTGTTGGTGTATAGAAATGTTACTGATTTTTGTGTGTTGATTTTGTATCCTGCAAGTTTACTGAATTTGTTTATCAGTTCTAAAAGTTTTTTGGTGGAGCCTTTAGGTTTTTCTATATATAAGATCATGTCATCTGCAAACAGGGACAATTTGACTTCCTCTTTTCCAATTTGGAAGCCCTTTATTTCTTATTCTTGCCTAATTTCTCTGGCTAGAACTTCCCATACTATGTTAAATAAGAATGGTGAGAGTGGGCATTCTTGTCTTGTTCCAGCTCTTAGAGGAAAAGCTTTTAACTTTTGCCTTTTCAGTATGATGTTAGCTGTGAGTTTGCCATATATGGCCTTTATTGTGTTGAGATACTTTCCTTCTATACCTAATTTGTTGAATAATTTTTATCATGAAGGATGTTGAATTTATCAAATACTCTTTCCACATCCATGGAGATAATTATATGGTTTTTGTCCTTCATTTTGTTGATGAGATGTATTGCATTTATTGATTTGCATATGTTGAACCATCCTTGCATCCCTAGGATAAATCTCACTTGATTATGGGGTATAATCTTTCTGATGTGCTGTTAAATCCGGTGTGCTAGTATTTTGTTGAGAATTTTTGCATCTATGTTTATCAGGGATATTGGCCTGTAGTTTTCTTTTTTTGTTGTGTCCTGGTCTGATTTTGGTATCAGGGTGATGCTGATCTCATAGACTGAGTTTGGCAGAATACCCTCTTCTTTAATTTTTTGGAATAGTTTGAGAAGAATTGGTATTAATTCTTCTTTAAAAGTTTGGTTGATTTCAGTAATGAAGTCATCTGGTCCTGGGCTTTTCTTTGTTGGGAGACTGTTCATTACCAGTTCAATCTCATTGCTCATTATTGGTCTGTTCAGGTTTTGTATTTCTTCTTGGCTCAGTCCTGGTAGGTTGTATGTGTCCAGAAATTTATCCATTTAATTCCAAATTTCCAATTTGGTGGTGCATAGTTGTTCATAATGGTGTCTAACGATTTTTTGTATTCCTGTGGTATCAGTTGTAATGTCTCCTTTTTCATTTCTGATTTTTGTTATTTGGATCTCTTCTCTCTCCCTCTTTCTAGCTAGTCTAGCTAATGGTTTGTCAATTTTGTTTATCTTTTCAAAAAACCAATTTGTCATTTTTTTTTGGTCTGTATAACATTTTGTTCTGCTCTGATCTTTATTATTTCTTTTCATCTCCTAATTTTGGGATTGGATTGTTGTTGCTTTTCTGGTTCCTTGAGGAACAACATTATGTTGTTTATTTGAAATCTTTCTAATTTTTTGATGTAAGCACTTATAATAAACTTCCCTTTTAGTTCTGCTTTTGCAATATTCCATTGGTTTTGGTATATTGTGCATCTCTTTTCATTTGTTTCAAGGAATTTTTTGATTTCCTGCTTAGTTTCTTTTTTGATCCATTGGTGATTGAGGTGCATGTTTTTTAGTTTCTTTGTATTTGTACAGCTTCCAAAGCTTCGCCTGTTATTGATTTCTAGTTTTATTCTGTTGTGGTCTGAAAAGATACTTGGTATATTTCAAATTTTTAAAATTTGTTGAGACTTGATTTGTGACCTAACATGTGGTCTATCCTGGAGAATGATCCATGTGTTGATAGAAGCATGTGTATTCTGCATTGTTGGCTGAAATGTTCTGTAAAGGTCTGTCAAATCATTTGGTCTACAGTACAGTTTAAGTCTAATGTTTCTTTGTTGATTTTTTTTGACATGATCTGTCCAATGCTGAGAGAGGGGTGTTTAGTTATTAGTTATTGGCTATTCTTTTTATCTTTCTTTTTGGAAATAAAGCAAATATGTATACATAGATGTGTGCGAGTATGTGTTTCCCTTTACAGTAGGCTACTCAAAAGGTGGTAAAAACATTGTTTTTTTTTTTTTACCCTTGCTATTTTCCCTATATATATCATGGAGATATACCATATCAGTATATAGAAATCTTCCTCATTAATTTTTTTAACAGTTGTAAAGTACCCATTGTTTGTATGTACCATGGTTTATTCAACTAGTCCTTTATTGATGGACATTTAGGTTTTTCCAGTCCTTTGCTACTACAAATGATGCTGCATTGAATGGCCTTGTATTTTATTTTGTGTTTTGTCAGTATATCTTTGTGATAACATGGATATAATTTTTAATGTGAGCTTCAGTTGAGCAAGTGAATGTCCTAGTGGCTGCTTAATAGTAACAGCTCTTTGTTATGTGGTGTTGATGAATGCTGTCAAAGGAGAAATCCTGAAGTAGCAGATGTATTATGCATAAGTCACGTAGAGTTCACTGCTCCTCAGTATTCCCAAATGCTTCATATGCATTCCTGTCTCTGGACCTCTGCTTGTCTATAACCCACTACCCAAAGAATACTTTCCGTTGTCCATGAATACTAATTTGAATGTTTTCTGTCATTATGTCTCAGTTCCCTATGACCTTTGAAAGGATTTAAAAACTTTTATGTTTATAGCTTAAATATTCAAGATTTTTTAAAACACTGCTTAGATATTTTCCTCTGCAATTAGGATATACTGCCTCTAGAAGACATCAGTATCTTGGTTTTGTTCTCAGGGTCCAGAGCCTAGTGCATGGGTGACTTGGACATTTCTCTGAGCCTGTTTCCTTATCTAAATTGAAAGGAATGGGTTGGATAATTTCTAGTCTCTGTCCCTAACTTCTATGTGTCTAAATAATTTCCTAAATGTTTTCAATTTTCTCTGACCCCTTTCATTTCCTCTTGGCAAGAGAGAAAAATGAGCTACAGGCCTTTCCCAGGCTGAGTGCATAATATTCAGGAGTTATCTCTGATTGAAAAAAAGTAATTTTCCATGTTATGCTGACCAAAGAGTGAAAATTCTCCTTTTGTTCATCAGGATTATTTTTAAGTAGCTGCTGTTTGTGTGTTATTTGAATCTATATTTGTTTTATTTGATAATTATTTACTTAGTCAACAAATATTTATTGAGGGTCTTCTACGTGTCAGACACCATTTGATTATTATTGGCTTTGTTCCTTTTGTTGTTGTTGTTTTCTTTTGTTTTTAGCAGTAGCTTAAGCTTGAAAACTGTTTTCTTTTTCTGGAGCTTCTAATTATAAATACAAACAATTCCCAGAACAGAAACTTCTAAATAACAAATGTAAGCAATTTTCTTGACTAAACTGTAAACTGTATTAATCATATTCCTTAAGTAGGTGGTAAGTGATTTAGTGGTTCCTGTACATTTTGAGTTAATGGGCCAATAAAATAGAAAGAAAAAGATAGACTGACCTAGAGTTGCCATTTTTTTGTTTTGCCAAGTGAGGATGTTAGAAAGAGACAACTTCCACAATAAAATAAACAACATTTCAGTGCCAAGAAAAAAAGGGGAAAGGAAATACTCATAATAAACTTGTAATAAAGGAATGCCTTTTAAATTGGATATAAATTTAGAGTCATGTAACATTCTCTTCATTATTCTCTTTCTTTTTCTTTCAATTTTGTCAGGGACTTGTGAAAACATCGTTACAGACCAGTCCAAGTCAGTGTTTGGGAATCAAACCCAAACCGTAGGATGGGAACCGTATTATATTATGACTTGTATTTCCATTGTGCTAGGCTCCAAGAAATAATTGTCAAATCTAATTGAAGTCCATCCTTGGAGTTAATGTGTTTTAACAAAAGCATTATTGTTTGGACTGAGTAGGTGGTATATTATGCTCTGAATGACACTGATGAAGTAAAAATGGCTTTGTACACAGTTAAGTATTTGTAGCCCAGATTTCACAGATGATGAAAGAGACACAGAAAGGTTAAGTGAGTTAGTGCCCTCACTCAGTGAGTCAGTGAAAGAGACAAGAATAGAACAAGACTTCGAACTTTTAGGAGCACATAACCACTCAACTACAGCCAGAAATTGGAAGCGATTAACTTTTTATGTGATTTTCAACAGCTGTGGCTGACTAATTACCCTAATGACGCAGCATGACTTTTCTAACAAATATGCATGAATTTATATCCTAGTTCCAGGCTGAAATTAGCTTTACCCCTGTTACACTTGGCTGTGGACTAAATTTACATTTTACTCCTGCTATGGAGAAGATAATGAATTCTAGCAATGGTCTTCCAAAGTACTACTTATAAAAGTCTGTGACAATGAACAGATACATGGGATTTTTTTTGACAGTGAGTGATTTTTTCTAGCATCCTTGAAACTCACTAATGCAAACTGGACTAATCTCAAAGGACCCTTTCAGCTTAGAGATCCTAGAATTCTATGATTTTTCTATGTCTTCTGACTTATAGGCCAATACTGAGTCAACTTGATCAGGGATTGTCAGTTTTAACAAGGTCTTTCCAAAAGGTCTTGGAATGTGTAAAGATTCTGTGTATATTGTGTGTCCAAAACAATTTTTTCATTGGTGGAATCACTGGAAAGATTTTATTTTGTTTTAATTTTTTATTCTGTCTTATTTTTTGGTGTACAAATTCTGCAAGTTTGCAAGAAACCTTTTTAGACCCCATTACATTTTATTATAAATAATCTCATGTTATTCTCTGTAATTTTAATCTAACAATCCTCTGAGGTTAAATTTTATCCCCCATTGTGAGAGGAGAAAGCTGAGAAAAGCGAAATTCCAAGTGGTCTTGGAGGACTGTAGGGCTATCAATAGATGTTGTTAGGCAATGACTACCACCCCATAACCCAGCCCTCATCATCAGAGGATATGGACCCTTTGAAACTAGGTGGGGCTGTCAAGGAAGACCTTAGCTAAAACACAAGGCTAATATCTACAGACTTTGTTGACACAACCTCACCTCTAAGGAGAACTCCTTTGAGCTATTGCATGTGATTGGGCTCCTCCCTTGTGATGGTTTCCATTTCTCTGGCTCCTTTTGTGTCTGCTGCAGCCCTGATTCCATGTTTTCTTGACCAGTCTCCTTGATCTAGTAAGGGGATGGTCATTTGACTTGCGATTTATGTTCGTGATCTGTCTTTCTCTGGCATGAATCCCCACCAGTCTGGTTCAGCAGGCGCCAGCCACCAGCTTATATTTTCTCATGTCAGCTTGAGAATCTTCTGTTGCCATTTTATCTTGAACCGATATACATATTCACTTCCACCTCTTAAAGCTATGTCTCCCTCAGCCTAGCACTGGGCCTTATACAGTTTCCAGTAGGGAATGGGATGTAATTAATTATCTAATTATCTATCTGTTCATTGACATTTATTCATTCATATCCATTCATTCAACATATATTCATTAAGTGCCTACTAATATGATAAGGACTGAGTGAACAAAATAGCCATGAACAAAATAGTCATGATCCCTGCTCTCATGGAGTTTAAAATTTAGCAAGAGAGATAGTTATTAATCTAGTAACCACAATAATTAATATGTTAGTACAATTTGAAACAAATTTTCTGAAAAAAAGGAACCATGATTTTATGACAGCATATAAAAAATAAGTTTATCTTGACCGGGGGTAGAGGGTTGGGGTCAGGAAAGGCTTCCCTTAGAAAGGGATGCTTGAGATAAGATTTGTATGAGTAGAAATAATAGAGGAGGCAGGTCATGTGGGGGGTCATTAGAATGTGCCTGGAAGACCTCCTAAAATAGGGAGTGTAATTGACTGAGGGCCTCAGCTGCTGTGTTCCAGCACTTCGCAGGGGCTGTTCCCTCCCATGACTGAGTACTGTGGGGATACTAAGACAGATTCATTCCTGGAAGACATGTGGACTCCTTTGTTGGCCAACTTTGGCTCAAAAATGTGCAGAAGCTTCTTAGTCTGCACAGTAGTCTAGGATGGTTCCACTCAACCTTCTCTCCCTCTCCCTCATTGTCAGACTTTCCTCACAGCTCTCTCCCTATTTTCTTTCACACAGGTGTTCTCCCTAATAACACCTTTCCATGATTAACCTGATCTTGACATGTGCTTCTTGGAGGACCTGGAAAAACACAAGTGATGTGGATATTCGAGATGCAGGGAACAGCATTTACTTCCTAGGCCTAGATTCAACTTCCATGACCTGGTACAATCCTGAAAAAATGACTAAAAGCTGTGAGGCTCCAAAATACTAATTGTTGGTAGTAGTATATGCAAGACCAGATAATCAGGAATAAAGTAAAGAGGGATGAGGTGGTATATGTTACGGGCTGGCAGTAAGCCTGGACACTCCCTTCTGCCATCCAAAGGCTAGGAAAAGGTCTCTGGGCAGTGGCCTTGGGAACACTGTTATCTTTATCCCCCATCATCCTGAATTGCTCGTTCTGGTATGTCTTCTTGTCTACTGCTGTCACTCTTCTGCTCCAGACTGAGTTGCTACAATTGCCAAGTGAAGAAATACAGATAATATAGAGAATTTAGAATCCAGGCGTTACCACTTTCCTAAAGATTATCTCAGTCAGTCAAGACCTGTCTGCCAAGTTCCTAAAGTCTTGTTTTACTTGGTCTGGGCCTTTGACAAGTTCTTTGCCATATATTTTGTCTTTCTTTTCCTCACCTAATTAAAATGCCCGTCTGTTTTTAACTCTCTACTTGAAGAGACAGTGAGTGTTCTAGAAAGAGCTCAGACTCAGATTCAGACCATAAATGGAACCCCAGCTCCACCACTTCTTATACGTGAGTCTCTGGGCAAGTTATTTAGTTTCTGAGTCTCAATTTTCTTACTTATAAAATAGAGATAATAATGCCTGCTTGCTGGGATTGTTGCGAGAATTACATGAATTGTAGTATAGAAAAGGATCTGGCATTGGCACTCAGTAAATGTTGGTTTCCTTTTAGCTCCCTTCCACCCTTCCTCTTGCGTTCTTAGCTTTTCTTCCCTTCCTGGACGCCTGGTCCCCATAGCAGATTTCCTCTTCCCAAGACAATGAGAGCCTTGAGAGCCATTTCCTTTTAGATTTTTTTCACATCCTATTTATCTAAGCATAAATAAGTCTTTTCCCTTATTCATTCTTTCATTTTTCAAAACTTTGGTGCATTCAAACCTCATATGAAAGGATTCAATGCACCATAGAAACTTGGAGCCACAGAATGAAAAAATTGAAAACTACTAATTAGGAGACACCATTTATTCACTCACTTATTCATCAAATATTTCTTAACTCTCCATGGCGTAAAGCATAAATGAAAAAGGCTTACTTTTTCAGGATAGATCACAGTGTAGAATAGGGAGCAAGGTAAAATTTGATATCAGATATCAGGGTTCCAAAAGATTCTGGGCCACATCCCATTACAGGGAATGTCCTACCGATACTTGCTCTCTTCTTAGGCCCTGGTATCCCACCATGTTTTGGGAGGCTGATCTGACTCCACAGCTTTTCTATTTTCTAGCTATATAACATGGACAAGTTGCTTAACCTTAAAGACTGTTTTCTCATTTGTAAAATAGAGTGAATAAAAATATTTTCCCCAAAATGTTGTTATGAGGAGTAAATGAACTGACTTATGTAAAGTGCTTAGCACAGCACCTGACACTTAATGAGCACCCAATACCTGTTAACCTTTGGTTAGCATCATCATCGTCTTTATTATTCAGGTGAAGTAAGCCTGAGAACTTGTAGGCCCCAATTTTAAGTGTTTGCACCATTTTCCCCTTTCATTTGGAGAAGGATTGGGGGATGAAACGTATGAATGTCAACCCTGCCACTTAGTACTTAGTCATTTAACATTACTAGCCTACAATTTTTAGATCTGCAAAATGAATAGATTAATGGTTGCCATTTCATAAGCCTGTGGGAAGATTACATAAAATAATGGGGAAAGGCACGCAGCCCAGTGCCTGTAAGAACATAGTAAATATGCACTAGAAGTTAGCTATTAGAATTACAGAGTTAATTTTCTACTGTCTCGGTCCTCTCTTCTTGCATACCCTTTCCATCCCCTATTTCTGGGGCTCTGTTCAGAGGAAGGAAAAACAATTTTGCACAAGAACAATCTATTTATCCCTAGAAAGTTCTCTTTTCTACTTTATTATGCAGGCAGTTAGACTCTTTGACTAAATCTTCCCATTTCAGACTATGCCCTGGGTTTGGCATTTATCTCCAAAGGGTCTACAATGGTGTTATAGTAAACAGAAGAGCAGCATGCCCCTTGTACCCCCCAGGAAAATTCTGCTATTCCTCCCATGTGGATTCTATATATTTTTTACAAGCAATTTTCCTTTCATGCAATACAATGAATCAGTAAAGATGAGATTTCAGGCATCAGTCTCAGACCAAGAGGCCTCATTGACTACACTGTGAGTCCTCCCCACCTTCTCCAATTTCAGTCTAAAAGCACCTCTGACCCATTAATATCAAATGCAATGTCCTTGGCCTCCAATGACCTCCACCAGTCTGTGTGAGGAGGCTTTGGCCTTCAGGTGCCATTCTGATCCACAGAAACTTTCAAGCCAGCCCGTGTAGGGAAAGAAAAGAAAAGTGTGTGCATGGTGGTGGGGGTGGCAAAGAGCAGAAATCAACTAAATTATAAAGCACATACTTGTCAGGTTATAGGAAACATTAAACTAAACAGCCTGAACAGTCCATTTGCTGAAAAGACATTTAATTATTTCAGCAAGAACTAGTCAGAGATGAGATCCCATAAAATAAACAGAGAGACACTAGCATTTGATTTTAATGTCTTTCTATTTTGCCACAGGCCACAATTTAATTAAAATTCTGAATAGAAATTTTAAGACAACACATTCTCCTCCCTAGCAGCCAGACAATGAAGGTAAAACATCCCCAATATCTTCCTGGAATCCTGTACGTTTTAGCTACATGCCCAGAGCTAGGCAATCTTTGCCAGCAGCCTCCACCCCCACCTCCCAATAACAGAGGCATTGATGAGAGATGTTTGCAGTCGCTAAGCTCTGTGTTTTAAATCAGGGCCAAGAGCCCATGGGCCATTGACACTTTGGCATTTATTTTAGAGAAAAGTGCAGAATTGATTATTGAAAATCTGGTCAGAAGGTGGAGGCGAGTGTGGGTGTTGGGAGAGATGTGGTTTTATTGATGCGATTTTTACCGGTAGAGTGAGCACTGAATCAGAATTCAGGAATTCTGGGTTCTAGCCCTAGCTGTAATAAACTTGTATTTTTTTTTGTCTGCAACTTAAGGTACAAAAAAATCCACAAAACATATTTTAAACTTCTCTTCACTTGAACTTTGCCATCTGTCATCTGTGAAATGGGCTAAGATATAATCCTTTAAAGTCCCTCCAACTGTTATATTGTATGTTTCTAGTACACATAGATAAATATAGCCTTAGAATAGAAATGACCACAAACTCAAATATTTTGGAAATGATGGCAGTTCTTGCAACTATGTTGATCAGATTCCAGAAAGATTTACACAAACAGCCACATCTACTTTTTTGTTAACATCCAGTGACTAGAGCAATGCCTGGCTCATAGTAGATGTTCAATAAATATCTGTTGGCTAAATATATGAATTATCCACAAGTATTATAGTTCTCAGTTTTAATTACCTACCTTCCCAACCCATGTTGTGAGGATGTTTAAGAAGTTTTGGTGTACTTGTGAGGAAATCTGCTTAATAAGAGATATTTTAAGTTGTAGGGCATTAAATTTTGACTTGCTTTTTCTGTCAGTACATTGCTATCACAAAGTACTTAAAAAATGTTATCTATACACTAGTTAGGTAAAATCCTAGAGACAGCAATAATTTGTATTCTACCTTACCAGAGGTTGTGTGTTTTTGTTTAACTGTATGTATATAAGAATCAATCGTCTAAAAATGGTGTAAAGCTACACGACTACACCAGTTGTCGAGTAAGGCAAATCACAACTAAAGCCAAGAATGTTTCGTTATTTTAGTTATACTAAGTTTCCATTTGGATTGTCAGGGCTAGGGCTCAGACCTCTACAAACCCATTGCACAGACTGGGTCACCAAACCCCTCACATGCCGGGCTGGGTCACTAGACCCTTCACACGCAGGTCTATGCTAGGTAATCGGGAAAGATCCCGGGAGCCGTTAGCAAATGACATGAGCTCAGTCTTCAGCAATGGCAGCAGCTTACAGGTCTGGCAGTGGTGGCGGCCTCTTGGAGGGTCCTGGGGGCCCCGGCAACAACAGCCTCCAGCAATGAGCAGTGGCCTCCCCATGGCGCCCCCAGGGACATCCTGGGGGTGGGGGACGCTGTAGATCAGAGCCACTCGTTCTTTATACTAAAGTCATAACTCAGGACACCTGGGTGCACATGCGCAATTTTATTAGACAATAACCAAGGAACACCTGGGTGCACGTGCATATTTACATCAAATGCTCGGCAAGATTCTGAACATCTGAGGAGCCCTGACCATTTTCCTATATTTTCCCAACAAATGGTTTGTCACATTCTCACTTTCCAATCACTTCTTTATATTTATAGCAAAAGATAAATGCATTATGTAAGCATTTAATTTTTCTGTTCCACCTAGACAGTTCAGGAAGCTCTTCTGAATCTGAGAATAATTTTAGCTTCATCCCCTATCAGCAGGAATCATAAAATCTCTGAGTTCAAGCCTTAAAAGTTATTTTGACCAATATCTCATCTGATACTTGGCTCCTATTTGCAACACCTCCAATGGAATAATACTTTCTGGCAATGATTCAAGTCTCTCATCTTATATACAACCACTTTTAACTATGGTTCTCCCCTTTAGTTATTCTATTTTCTTTCTTCCTGCTGTAGCTAAACTTCTGTACTGGTTGCCTCTGCTTCCTCACTCCCTGTTCACTCCTCAGTGTAATGTGATCTAGCACTGATACTGTTCTCACTCAGGTCACCAGTGACCTCCATGTTGCCAAACCAATACTTCTGTTGTCTCACCACAATTACAGCATATGGAATATTAACCACTCCCTCCTTGACAATCCTCCCTCCTTTGGCTACTGTGACAATATTCTGTCTTGTTTCTTTTTTCTTTTTATCTTTTGGTGGCTGGCTGATACAGGGATCCAAACCCTTGACCTTGGTGTTATCAGTGCCATGCTCTACTGAGTGAGACTGTCCTAGTTTATTTCTCTTATCTCTTATGTCATTCTCTGGCTTCTCTTCCTTCTGTGTTGTTGTTTCCCAAGGCTCTAACCTTGATCTTGCTCCCTGTCCTGTACTTGCTTCCAGAACAGTCTAAGCCACTATCATTTATACAGATGACTCCCAAACTTACCTTCAGCCCAGATCTCTCTTCTAAGCTCCAACATGCATATCCAATTGCCTATAGAACATTTCACCTGGATCAGTGCAATAGTTGTCAGCCTCAACCCTATTCTATTAAGTTCTCCACACTTCTGGCAGAGTAATTTTTTTAAAAAGTACAAATATGATTGGGTCACTCTCTAGCTCAAAATTATTTAGTGGTTCTCCATTGCCTATAGCATAAATCTAAACTTCTTTGTAGGGCATACAAAGCCTTCATTATCTGGGCTTTACTTTTTTCTCTAGGTTCATCTCCCCAGACATTCATCCTTTCACGTTGTAGCAATACCGAGCTACCTGAGTCCCCTGATAATACCATGTCCTTTTATACTCATATATTCAAACCTTTGGCCATGCTGTTCCCTTTTTCAAGTGAACTCTGGCACAGCTTTCTCTGGGAAGTCTTCCCTGACTCAGATTCTCCTTTCTCTATTCTCCCATTTCATCATATATCAACCTTCATCGTAGTTGATATTGTGTAATGATCGCTTCTACTGTGTGTTGGTTTGATCACTAATTTCCTAGTTCCAGGTGTGAAGCAAGGAGCAGTCTTGTTAGATGAGAGGAGTTTTAGAGCAACACAGATTCATAGCCTGTGGGTAGAGCACAAACAAACTTTGATAATATTCTCCATTATTCGGAGTTCCATGGAGAAGATAAGGGTACATTCCCTAACCCAAAGGGAAAGTAAGAGGGATATTTTCTTTCTTCTTCAAGTAAGGCATGCTGTTAGCAGAGCAGCAAAGCTGAGTCTTGGCCATCTAGCAAAATGATAACCCTTTGTCAGTGGGTTACAACACTGGCATGGGCCTTATCTGTGGCTGTCCCTCCTTCTTTTGGTGACAAATGGATGTTGTACTAATTTTTATGGGAGAGGAAGAGTAGCCAAGCAAGTAGGGTCTGGGCAGCCTAAGCATATTAAAGATGACAAAATATTTAAGGGCTGGGCTGCCCAAGTCCATTGAGGGAGGTCCAGCATTTAGGGGCTGGAGCTCCCCAGACAAATATAACCTCACAGTGCTTAAAAAATACATAAAAATACTATTACCCAAGAGTCGAAATAATAGTTACCTCATTGTGGTGGGGGTGAGATTGATCCTGTGGTACAAGGAAAGTTTCTGTCATGCTGAAATATTTTATATTTTGATCTGGGCAGTAGTTACATTGGTGTTTACACAAATAATTTATTGAATGATTCACTAAGATTTGTGCATTTTACTGTACATATATTACATATCAATAAAAGTTAAAAAAGAAATGAAGAGAAAATATGTATAGCAGAAAAAAAGGAGCCCATCACAATTTATATTTCAGAGCATTGGCACCTAAATTCAAATTGCTGTATTATAATCATGTTTCACCTAAGGCCTTTCAGGCTTTACCTACTTTAAGGGACAACCTGGTGACCAAGGTATAGGGAAAATATAGGAAAATGGTCCAGGCCCCTCAGATGTTCAGAATCTTGCCGAGCATTTGATATAAATATACACGTGCACCCAGGTGTTCCTTGGTTATTGTCTAATGCAATTGTGCACGTGCACCCAGGTGTCCTGGGTTACAGACTTAAGTATAAAGGATGAGTGGCTCTGATCCACAGGGCCCCCCGCCTCCAGGATGGCCCCCAGTGTGTGGGGGGGCACGGAGAGGCTGCTACTGCTGCTGGAGGCTATTGCTGCAAATTATTGATGTTGGTGTCCCCAGGATGCCCCGAGAGGCCACTGCCGCTGCTGCTACTGCTCCTGTAAGCTACTGCTGCTGCTGCCACTGCTGAAGACTGAGCTCGTGTCATCTGCCAATGGCTCCCAGGATCTTTCCCAATCACCTGGCATGGACCTGCATGTGAGGGGTCTGGTGACCCAGTCCGTCAATGGGTTTGAAGGGTCTGAGCTCTAGCCCTGACAATACAAATAGAAACTTAGTATAACTAAAATAATGAAATGTTTTGGCTCTAGTCATGAGTTGCCTAACCATACAATTAGCATAGCTGTTGCCTCAACCCAACACAAGGGAAGAGAGATTATTTACAAAATATTTTCTTATAGAGGTGCTTAGGTTCCTGCAGAGGCTCTTGTAGTTGTCTATTTACCCCCTGCTAGCAGTCAAATGTGTTCCCCAAAAGCTCATGTATTGAAAACTTAATCTCCACTGTAATAGTGTTAAGTGGGTGAGAAATCTGATTACAGTGTTTGAAAGGTGGGGCCTTTAAGAGGTGATTAGCTTGTTAAGACTGTGCCCTAGTGAATGGATTGACCCATTCATGGAGTAATGGTGTGGTTCTGATGGCTTTATAAGGAGGAAAAGTGAGAAGGTTAGTTCTCTCTTGCTCTTGCCATTCTCACTATGTGATTCTCCATGTTGCTGTAGAGAGTCATCACCAAGAAGGCCTTCACCAGAGGTGCCCCCTAGACTGTGGACTTTCTAGACTCTAAAACTGTTGAAAAATAAATTTCATTTCTTCATAAATTATCCAGTTTCAGGTATTGTTATAAGCAACAGAAATGGACTAATATGCCCCCATTCTATTGTAAGCCTTTCAAGGTCAGGGAGCATATCTATCCCAAGTGTGTAGCACACAATAGGTGCTTCATCAACAGTTACCTCTACAACAGTTATATTCTTTTCTGCAAAACAGTGAAACAGACAAAGACTATCTTTTTACCTTCTGTCCTACTTTTCCCTGTTCCTTGCCTCCCTCTTGGTGGCCCTGTGTCCTGCCTGTCACATCCAGCTCCTTGCTGTTGCAGCCATAGAAACCTCTTGCTTGGTGGAGGGGCGCTTAATAGATAGCTGTTGACCGAGGCAGAGAAGCAAGGATCCACGGCGCTGGTATAGCTGGAGGGCTAAGTGAGTTGAGGAAGTGAGTCAGTGGGAAAGCATATTGGAGCATTGGTGGGGCTGCTGCCAGGAGAAACATTCTAGAGGAGAAAATTCAAGAAAGAGTTCTAGGGCCTAGAAGCTAGAGCCAAGCCTGGGGCCCTCGGGGTTGAAATGCCAATCCAGAGTGTCTAGTCACAGGAGCCAAAACCAAGAAGAGCCAGGGCCAACCAGGAGAGAGTCATGGTAAGGTATGAGCATGCCTGATACTCAGTCAGGTGGTGGCCATTTCTGCCCAGGTTAAGAGTTTTGAATTGCCTGTGACATAATTCTTTTTGGACTATGCCTTGTCAGTCTGTCTGTCTGAAGCTGGCTGCATACATTTCTCTGGCTGTCAACTAGCTTATCTAATCTTACCAGAGATTTAGCTTATTACCATAATACCTTACAGTTGTATAATCCTTTAAAGTCCTCGAAATGCTTTTGCATCCATTAAATTCCTGCAACAATCCCATGAGAAAGTTGTAGAAAGTGTTAGCATTGCCATTTAACAGATAAATAAACCAAGTCCCAGAGAAGTTAAGTGTTTTGCCTAAGGTCAGATGGGTAATAATAATTGGCAGAGTCAGAGCTAGAACCGCTCTTCTGACCACAAGTCCAATTTACTTTTTCTTTTCCATCACCCTGTAGATGCCTGATAGTGAGTTAAGGGATTATCTTTCCCAGTGATATTTACCTTTTCATAAGGGAATTTTGAAAATGGAAAAGCCATTAACATGTAGAGAAGTAACTTTCAAATAGTGGAAATTTGGGGTATTTTTCTAGGAGGTGAGAAATATTTTGGGGAAAGAGATTCTATGCAGTTTTTCTCAAACATAATATGTAGTGGGCAGCCTAGTCTGTATTCTCCTTAGACTAGCCCTGCTATCTGGGCTATATATTGTTTGCTATCTGGGCCAACATGGGTGACACAGGATAGTCCTTTGCCTCTTCTTATACATATCAAAAAAGCAGATTCTAGAGCTAGACAGCTTGGGTTGGAATTGTAGCTTTGTCACGTACTGACTATGAAACCCAGGTCGAGTTCCTTTGTTTCTCCATGTCTTGCTTTCCTCATATGTGAAATAGGCAATAATAGCAGTATTTACCTCAAATGAGGATTAAATGGTTTAATATATGTAATGAGCTTAGAATAGTGCTTGGCACATAGTAAGTGCTATGGAAATGTTACTTATTTTTTATTATTGGCAATATTCATATTAGATGTATTTCTGTGAGAACTGTGTTGGATCCATGTGTAAATATGAGTAGTCTCAGGGAAGCCAAATCAGGTAGAGAAGTGGGATCTTTAGACTGATATACACATTGAGCAGGGAACCCAGCCTAGGACCCCAAGAACACCTCAGAACTCCTGAATATCAGTTCTGTCAAGAGTCAGTGCACCTGAGCAAGTTAGAGACTTATTACCTTGGCTATGGTCAGCAGTAGGTCATTTCAGAAGCAGTTGCTTCCATCCTAGCAAAGGCCATGTAAATTTAGTCACCAAATTATGTAATGCTCCTCTGGACCCGAAATGGCCAAAATTTGCACCTTTCATGTGTAAAGATTTACATTTAATTCCCTGACATTTTCATGATGAGGAATGTTCATTCATCCCCTTGGTAACTGGATGGGAAGCAGGCCCCCTTTGTGCCAAGCTTCTGAGAGGGTAGGCATGATCACTGAGAAAGAGTGGTGGAAAATAAGTTATTGAGACATGCAGAATTCCATCTTCTTCCCTGGCTTGCTCCAGGAAACCTTTTGCAGTCGCTGGAGCTCCCATTGATCTCTCTGCCTCTGATCTCTGAGAGCACTGACTGCCTACTCAGTTTGGCACTTAATTACATACCACCTAAGGTGAAGTCTCCTTTCCCAATTATAGCCCTGTTCTTCAGCAAAAGCCTGACTGAGACAGTTGATATTTGAGAGGGAGAGTAGAAGGCATAAATTAACCGTTTATTCCCCAGGATCCTCTAAGCTACATCCCTGTATCCAGTACCATCACCAGAAAAGCTACACAGCTGAACTATATTGCTTTGTTCTCTCTGGTCACATGCCAGCCACTTAAAATGGCCATTATAGAATTGTGTTTCACCACAAACGTTAGCTTGTGTTTATATTTTCATTCTGTTGTTCTTTGTTTATAAGCGAAAGCTGTCCCGAATCCTCAGTGGAAGGAGGAGGCATATACATAAATATTTAGAGTGAATTCCTGTTTAAAGTAGACACAGTTATCCCCATAATTTGAGTCCTGTATATATTAATAAAGATGAGGAAATCTGGAGGGTTTTTTGGTGGATGGGCTGGGAACAGGTGGAGAGAGAGTTGTCAGGAAATGTGAGGCTTTTGGACACCTGTAGCTTCTGAAGCATCAACAAGTAGAAAGAAGTTGTGAAAAGTAGAAATGCTTAGGGCAGCGAGTAGGGCAGGGTGCTGGCTGCCTGGAAAAGGAGGAGAAAATTCTATCTGTCCATCGCATCCCTTCTAAATGTCCCTCTCAGTTCAGCAACCCTAAATTGCTCTCTCCTGGCTCCAGGACACCTCCTATAGACAATTTGGCTGCAGTTTGCTGGTGACTCTGGTGTATATTTTCCCACTCACATGTTGCTGGTTGCACTAGCATGTGAAAGTCCTGCAGCTGTCTTGGGTGCCATGCCACTTTGGACACTGCCTTTGGCACACGTGCCCAACATTTTGTCTCCTGGAGTAGAGCATATACCTTTTCCTGATATGTGATTTCTGATCTGTGTGCTAGGAATCAGGCATAAAAATATCTTTGTGGCCAGCTTGATCATTTTTTATGATCTTGGTCCTGGGGTGGAAGCTTACTTTAGACATGTTGTAGAGTGGGATCCTGATCTCCAAGGCCGTTTGAGACTCTATGGCACTATGTGTCAGTAACCAGGAATTGAGAGAGGTCTTCTAGCTGATTGTAGCTGCAATGTAGAGCTGGCAAGATTCTGGCATGATCTATTGGTCATGACTTTTTGCTTCTGGGAATTGAGAGAAAATATGTTACTGTTCTTCCCTTAAAGTAAGAGCAAGGTGTGGAAATCCAGATTTTGCAAAAAAATTAGTGGGTGGTTATTTGCCCTACAGAATGACTCGCAGAGATTCCTTTAAATAGCAAGGTCTTCTGGTGTGCTTAAAATATGGGTCAGTTTATTTTAAAAAAGACTTCACGTGCAGGACATTAGAAACAAGTCTGTTGTATAAAGAAAGATACATATGCATGACGGTTTGGGGTTTGGTTTTGGACCTAACAGACTTCACTTGTCCAAATGAATTCACTTCTATCTTTGTCCAGGAAAGTCTTATTTTGACTTTGGGAGCTGAAGGTAATTGGACTAAGATCCTTAAAAAAAAAATCAACAGATATGTACAGAAATCAACAGATATGTTCTGTCTCCTGCGGTGGTCTCAGACAAGCAGATTCTTGTTGCAAGGGAGTCATAATGGTCTCAATGGTCCTTTCTATGTACTTTGTCCCTGGGGGTGTTAGCAGAAAGTATGGCATTTATTTTATTTTATTTTTTTGCCAGAATATCTAGACTCTCGAAAAGGAGTCAGAAACCTCTGGTGATGTGTGAATCACATGGAAAAAAAAAATTTATGATTATTTTTAGACAAAAGGTGATCTTCTTGAACATCCCGGGATGATTAGCACATACTCTTAAATTTTTTTGAAGTTAATATTAAGACCTTTTGGTGTGTAAGTCACTCTGAAACTCATAAGAGTACCATTACCTTACTGCCTTGTTCTGTCTTTTAAGTCAAATCCATATGTACTCAGCTGTGAGGTGTGCTGGGACTCCTCAGGGCAAGGATGGGGAGGAAGCCAAGATTGAATTGATTCAAGGTTAAGGCTGTCATCCAAGGAGGATGGCTTGCTCTCCAAATCCCAGCATCTGAACAGATGGAGCAAACTTCATCTGGAATTGGGTGGGTATTTCTGTCTAGAGGGTCTCATCTGATGGTTTGGGACTAGTAGCACAGGGGGAACTGTGTCAGGCTTGTAGCTCTACCATGCTTTGTGGTAGATGGCTGGGTTTGGCTGTGTACTTTCAGCAGAATTTCAGCTAGTAGCTAGGGAGGGAGGGACAGGCCTAGTACAAGAGGAAAAGGAGTGCTTGGGATTACATGGTGTGGGGAAAGTGAGGATGAATGGTCAGGGTTTGCCGAGCATTTGATGTAAACATGCACGTGTGCCCAGGTGTTTCTTTTTTTTTTTTCTTTTTTTCTTTTTCGTGACCGGCACTCAGCCAGTGAGTGTACCGGCCATTCCTATATAGGATCCGAACCCGCGGCCGCTGGGAGCGTCGCCGCGCTCCCAGCGCAGCACCCTCCCGAGTGCGCCACAGGCTCGGCCCCAGGTGTTTCTTGGTTATTGTCTAATGTAATTGCGCGTGTGCACCCAGGTGTCCTGGGTTATCAGACTTAAGTATAAAGGACGAGTGGCTCTGATCCACAGTGCCCCCCCCCCGCCCCCTCAGGATGCCCCTGGGCAAGGAGGGGGATGGGAAGGCTGCTTCTGCTGCTGGAGGCTGTTGCTGCCAGGGCCCCCGGGATGCTCTGGAAGGCCACTACTGCTGCTGCTACTGCAGCCAAGGAAGCTGAGGATTGAGCTTGTGTTGTTGGCCAACGGCTTCTGGGATCTTTCCCAATTACCTAGCTCATGACCTGCCCGTGAGGGGTCTGTGACCCAGTCTATACAATGGGTTTGAAGGGTCTGAGCCCTAGCCTGACACATAGGGACTGAAGGTCGTGGGCAAGGTAGTTGGGGTTCTAGGCAGGAGATGGGTACGATTCAGGAACTACGGAAGAAGCACAGTAATGCAATTAACAGTAACAGCTGTTTTTCATTAATCACTGTACATCACTGGTTATTTTACTTAATCCTCCCAACAACTCTATAAGGTAGTCTGTTGGGTTTTTTCTACTGACACTGAATATGTGGTTCCAGCACCAACTAATTCTCCAATTCTCTGTGGACACCAACTGGGTGTCCAACAATTCAATTAAATTCTGGCACTAACTACCCAAAGTTAGCCCAGACATCACAGGTTAAGGCCTTAGTCCCACAAAACTTCCCCCACCTCAGATGCCTGCCTCAAATGGGGTCCAAAGGGTGACCCATACTTCTGCCCAACTGACTACCAGTTTAGGGATTCCCATGACCCCTCTCAGGTTTGATAATTTGATAATTCGCAGAACTCAGAAAAGTACTCATTTATGATTTACTGGTTGTAGGGAAAGTAAATATAAATGGTCAGGGTCCATTGAGGGGGTTTGGAATCTTGCTGAGCATTTGATGTAAATATGCGTATGTGCACCCAGGTGTCTTGGGTTATCAGACTTAAGTATAAAGGATGAACGGCTCTGATTCACAGTGCCCTCGGGATGCCCTGGGAGGTCACTAGGGTGGCTGCTGCTAGCTACCTGAGCTTGCATTTGAATAAAGCCTATTAATTTTTTACCCACCGCTCCCAAGATCTTTTCCAATTACCTAGCTTGTGGACCTGCAGGTGAGGGGTTTGTGACCCAGTCTGTACAAAGGGTTTGTAGGGTCTGTGAGCCCTAGCAATACAATTGGCGTAGTCCGCAACAGGATTCTGAGCCGATACAGGAGCCGATAGCCCCTTGGGAGGGGGAGAAAATGTTGCTACCCTTGAGTATGTGGTGCCCGGTGGCCACTTTCCTGTTGACCAGGGTGTGGTTGCTGCTCACTATACTAAAACCAATCGAGATTTGCAGCAGAAAGCAGATTTGTTGGAAGTGCGGATACTTGTCCTGGAGGATGAAGTGCAGCGGCGGGTCATCCCTGCTTCTCATACCAGGGAAGATGACAAACCCGGTGGTGAGTAGGGAGAGACTGCATGTCCAGGCATGACCTGTTGTGCATCAGAAAATGAAGCACGAGCAGTCTATGGGACCAGGCGGACAACCGGTGGGCAGTTCATAGGTGACCCAATTCACTTACCTATGTCCCATCTACCCAGGTCGAATTACTTTACTTGGGGAGACAGTTCCGGCAGAAAAAGGGAGAGCCCCTGGCTGCCTGGATGCTGTGGTTATGGGACCTAGGGGTAGATAGTGTGCTGTGCTCTGGTGAGGAGGTGGAAAAGTTGCTCTCCATTACCATGCACCCATCCCTGAGGCAGCACGTAGGACTACAGAATAGCCACAGATATGCCAAGGGCCGGGTAATCACTCCTTAATGGACTGGGTGAATGCAGCTGTCCGAACCATGGGGGTGAATGCTGGAGAACTGCCCCAAATTGTGAGTAAATGGCAAACGTATGCCAAGTTGGTTCAAATACTTCGGGAGCTGGGGATGCGGCAGTCCATGTTTAACGTGAACACCCGTGGCCCGGAAGATGAATGTTTTACAGGCAGCAGGAGAGACATAGTGCTGCAAAATGCCCTGAAAACGTCCTTCGGGTCACAGATGGCCATACTGGCCCCATACGTTGGTCATCCTCTTCATGAAGTAATGACCATGATGGCCAGTCTGGGCAAACTGGAGGAGAGGAGACAAGAAAAAGGGGTCAGAAAGGTGGCTAAAATCAAACCCCTAAATGCTTGGGATTTTATCCCAAGGGGACCAAAAAAGACCAGCCATAAGCAGATGTGGCTTGACTTGTTTGCGGCAAGTGTTGATAGCAAGAAAATTGACTGGCAACCAAATGTACTCCTGTTTGCCTTGTGGCAACAGTTGTGCCCCGAACAGTGTTTCACTAAACATCCAGAAACAGGTGGCAAGATATGCCCAGTGAATTTAAAGGATTTTTTTATTGCTCTTGTGGAGGCAGATGAACTGTTCCATTTCAATTAGGGAGCAGGCTAAGGTCCTCATTTTTGGGGGGACGGGCAAGGACTGGAGGCCTCACGCTGAACCAGCAATCCATTGGTCAGGGACAGATGTGCAGCACGTATTGGCGTTGGTGGATATGGACGCAGAATGTAGCCTGATATATGGCGATCCAGATAAGTTTTCAGGGGCCACAGTTCATATAGATGGCTATGGAGGACATGCGATTGAAGTCAAAGCTGTGTCATTGCCACTGGGCACAGGACGATTGCCCCCTCATGTATATACTGTGTATGTATCCTCAATAGCTGAATACATCTTGGATATGGATGTACTTTATGGCTTGCACCTGCAAACAACAGTTGGAGAATTTTGGCTGCGAATATGGACAGTAAAGCCTGTGTTACAGGGATATGCTAAACATGACCCACAGGTGTTACTCAAGCCAAGACGTGTAGTTAATGTAAAGCAGTATCGCCTACTGGGAGGACATGCAGAGATAGGTGGCACTATATTGGAGTTAGAGAAAGTTGGCATTATTTGTCTGGCACGTAGCCCATTTAATGCTCCCATATGACCAGTGAAAAAACCTGATGGTACCTGGAGGATGACTGTGGATTATTGAGAACTAAACGAAGTAGTGACTCCTTTGCATGCAGCCGTGCCTTTGGTTCACGTCTTAATGGATCAGCTGACGACTCAGCTAGGAACTTATCATTATGTATTGGACCTTGCAAATGCTTTTTTCTCTATTCCAGTCTCAGCTGATAGCCAGGATCAGTCTGCCTTCACCTGGGAAGGGAGACAGTGGACCTTTCAAATATTGCCCCAATGTTATCTGCATAGCCCAACCATCTATCGTGGTTTAGTGGCTGGGGACCTAGCCAAATGGACTAGGCCCAGCACAGTTACAATGTTTCATTATATTGCTGATGTCTACTAACCTCTGATTCTCTTGCAGACTTAATTCAGGTAGCTCCAATACTGCTAAGTCATTTGGAACAATGTGGGTGGGCTGTGAACACAGACAAAGTGCAAGGACCTGGGCTGCCAGTCAAATTCTTGGAGTGGTCTGGTCGGGTAAGATGTGAGTCATCCCAGAAGCTATTATAGATAAGATACAGACATACCCTCGACCCACAACAGTAGCTCAGCTACAGATGTATTTGGGATTTTTTGGGTATTGGAGAGCTTTTATACCCCATATGGCCCAAATGGCATGCCCACTATATGCATTAACAAAGAAAAGAGCCCCCTGATTGGACTGAAGAAATAGAATGGGCTTACCGGACTACAAAGAGGGCAATACAGCAGGTGCAGTCTTTACAAGTGGCTGATCCCACTAAGCCTTTTGAATTAGATGTATGTATAACCCAAGAAGGGTCAGGATGGGGTTTGTGGCAGAGACAAGACTGATTCCAAACAATCATAGGACTCTGGTCTCAGCTCTGGAAGGGCACTGAAGTGCGTTATCCTTTGATAGAGAAACAGCAGCTGTGTATTCTGCCCTGATGGCTACTGAAGCTATCACAGGAACTGCCAAAGTCCTAGTAAGGATGATATACCCCATACTAGGTTGGCTGCACACGTGGGAAACCACCCCTAAAAAGGGTGTAGCTCAGACTCCCACTCTGTCTAAATGGGTAGCATACATAATATAGATCAAAGAAGTACTGTGTCAACGAGTCCTCTGCCTAAAGAGTTGCAAACTGTGCTAGGCCCAGTAGAGATTGTGGAGAAAACTTTGACACACCCTTACCCATGGAGGTGGAGGCCACACCTTTCCATGAGGGACAGGGACCTATCACAGAGCAAGCTTGGTAAACATATGGCACCAGCATAGGACCCTCAGCATTGTGGACAGCTGTTGCTGTGCAGCCCTTAACAGATGCCATGTGGTATGAAAATGGCACAGGGCATAGCAATCAATGGGCTGAATTGAGAGCAGTATGGATGGTGATTAAAAATGAGCCTGGGCCATTAACCATCTGTGCTGACAGCTGGGCTGTGTAGAAAGGTTTAACCCTTTGGATTTCTACTTGGAAATATCAGTGGTGGGTGGTAGGCCACTGACCCCTGTGGGGACAAGCCATGTGGCAAGAGTTATAGGAATTGGGACATGAGAAAGAAGTAACTCTTTTCCATGTCACAGGACACTTCCCCTTTGCCAGTCCAGGAAATGATGAAGCTGATGCATTGGCTAAGGTAATATGGCTGGAGAGAGCCCCAGCTACTGATGTAGCCCAGTGGTTACATCAATGAATGCAGCATGCTGGCAGTAAAACCATGTGGATAGCAGCTCAAAGATGGGACCTGCGTATAAAATGGGAAGATGTAGTGATTGCCTGTTGTGTTTGTCCAGTATGGGCTCAAGAGTCCACACCCCCAGTAGGTGCCCCATATAGATGGACAAATAACTCGAGGAAGGGTGTCCTTGACTGGATGGCAAGTGGACTTTGTCAGACCACTGCCAAGGTCAGAGAACTTCAGATACATCTTCACAGCTGTTGATATGGCTACTGGTCTTCTGTCTGTGTGGGCTTGTAAGGCCACAGACCAGGTAAGCACTGTGAAGGCATTGAATAGCCTTACGGCTATGTATGGTCAGCTTGCAGTCATAGAGAGTGATAATGGAACCCGCTTTAGTGGACATGAGGTACAGAAGTGGGCCTCCCAGTTGTCCATTCAGTGGAAGTTACATGTGCCATATCATCCCCAGGCAGCGGGAATGATTGTACGGGACAATGGTCATTTTAAAAAAGGGACTAAGGCGCCGCGGGACTGAGTGAGCAGCCCGAGGTGGCGGCGGCTGAGGACGGGGATGGTGACAACGCGGAGGCAGAGAGGGAGCCGCCTGGCCCGGCCAAGCCCCATGAGTGACCCCCGGCCCGGCCCTGCTCGGGGGGGGACGCCCACCTGGCTTCTGCCTGTCCCACCGGGTGACTCACCGGCCCCAGGGCTGCCTCCATTTTCTCAGGTGGTGGCGGCTCTGGCCCGGCTCGGCTGGCCCTGTCCTCCTCGCCCGGATCGGCTGCTCACTGAGCCTTCCCACTTGCTTGCCCCGGCATGGGGCTTCCCGGGGCCTGCGGGCCGGCCTCCCCTCCCACTCTCTCCGTGGTTCTCTGGTGGGGCTGGTGGCGTGGGGCATCCCTGGCCAGTGTCGGGAAGGCAAGGAAGTACGGGCTGGGCCGACTGTCACTCCACCGCACGCTGGGCTCCGGCCCCCGGTAAACTTCCTGTTACCGGGAGGCAGATACCATCTCTGTGGCCACCAGTTTGGAAAAATGCCTAACCGATTTCTGGTTAGGAATAGTGTGGTCGGAGCGTTCCCAAATTCGCTTGAACCTGCCGGAGAGCTGACTGCGGGCGGGCACCGGAGTTGTTCATCGCCGGGGGGATTCAAAGGTGAACTGTGTGCTGCGGGCTCCTCCCCCGAGGAGCTCACGCTCTGCTGTGGGATATAAGACAAGTACACAAATAACCGCAATACCAGGAGGAAGGTGATAAGTCCCAAGAAAGATGTACACAGTGCTACAAAGGCACCCAGAGCGACTGGTCATCTGCGCCTAGCAGAAACCTGGTAGACTTCCTGGGTGAGGCGGTGCCGAGCAGGGTCTTGAAGGCCCGGCTGATAGACGAGGGTTGCAGAAGACACGTCCCAGCCCAGCCCAGTGCGCACAGAACGGGGAGACGTCTGGCTGGGGAGACGTCTGGCTAGGGAGGCGGAGACTCGGCAGAAAACACACACCCTGTGGGGCCGCTACTGCGTGATCCAGCAGCGTGGGCCAGAGCGCACGGAACAGGGAGAAGTCCTGCATGGGAAGTGGAAGCTCAGCAGAGACCACACACCCTGTGGTACCGCCCTGTGATCCAGCAGCCCAGCAGAGGCCAAGCTGACCAGAGAGGTGGCTCGCCAGAAAGGCCCAAGACCTGAGGCAACCACACACACAAGGCACTAGAGGCCAACTGAGCAGTCACGGAGGTAGCCATACCAAATTGGCAACCACAGCAACATCTTAGTTAGTCAATAGTCTCAAACAGGTGGACTGTGAAACCCCCTGCCACAATGAATAAACATAAAAAAAAAGATACCAGAAATACAAAAAATCAAGAAAGTTCAACACCAAAAGCTAATAAATCTCAAACTCTAGATCCTATAGAACAAGAAGCCCTTGAAATGACTGACAAGGAATTTCGAGTGATAATTCTAAGGAAACTGAATGAGATACAAGAAAACTCAGCTAGACATCATGATGAAATGAGGAAAAGTATACAGGACCTGAAAGAGGAAATGTACAAGGAAATCAAGGTCCTGAAAAAAAAATGTAGCAGAACTTGCCGAACTGAAGAAGTTATTCAGCGAAATAAAAAACACAATGGAGAGTTTAACCAGCAGGCTTGTCGAAGTTGAAGAGAGAACCTCTGAACTTGAAGATGGGCTGTTTGAAATAACACAAGCAGAGAAAAAGAAAGAAAAAAGAATCAAAGTCATTGAAGAAAATCAGACAATCTTAAGCGCTCAAATATCCGAGTCATGGGTATTCCAGAAGGGGAGGAAAACGGAGATTGCATTGAAAACATATTCAACAAAATAGTGACAGAAAACTTCCCAGGTATAGGAAAAATCACAGATCTTCAGATCCAGGAAGCTCAAAGATCTCCAAATGTATTCAGCCCAAAAAGGCCTTCTCCATGACATGTTATAGTCAAATTGGCAAAACTCAAAGACAAAGAGAGCATCTTAAAAGCTGCAAGAGAGAAGCGTCAAATCACCTATAAGGGAGCCCCAATCAGGCTAACATCAGACTTTTCATCACAAACCCTAAAAGCTAGAAAGGAATGGGATGATATATTCAAAATACTAAAAGACAAAGATTGCCAGCCAAGAATACTCTAACCTGCAAGGCTGTCCTTCCGAAATGAAGGGCAAATAGTATATTTCTCAGACAAACAAAAACTGCGGGAGTTCACTACCACACGACCACCCTTACAAGAAATCCTCAAGGGAGTACTGGGTTTGGTTCCTGAAAAATAACTACCACTGCCATAAAAGCCCAAGAAAAATCTAAACCCACTAGTATAATAAAAATGGCATTCATGAAGAGAAAACCAACAAACAAAAAGTCTATCTACAACCTAAGGAACCAAGAAACACAGAAACCAAACAGTAAATCAGAAAGCAAGGAACAAAAGACACCTAAGACAACCAAACAACCAATAAAATGCTAGGAATAAATCAACACCTTTCAATAACAACTCTTAATGTAAAAGGCTTAAATTCCCCAATCAAAAGACACAGACTGGCTGACTGGATCAAAAAGGAGGACCCAACTATATGCTGCCTACAAGAGACCCACCTCACCCATAAAGACTCACATAGAATAAGAGTGAAAGGATGGGAAAAGATTTACCATGCAAACAGAAAAGAAAAATGAGCTGGAGTAGCTATTCTTTTATCTGACAAAATAGACTTTAAACTAAAAACCATAAAAAGAGACAATGAGGGACACTACTTAATGATAAAAGGACTAATGCATCAAAAAGACATAACAATCATAAATATGTACGCACCCAATGTTGGAGCAGCCAGATTTATAAAACAAACTCTATTAGACCTAAAGAACGAAATAGACACTAATACCATAATAGCAGGGCACCTGAACACCCCACTGTCAATATTAGACAGATCATCTAGGCAAAGAATCAGCAGAGAAACACAAGATCTAAACAATACTCTAGACCAATTGGAATTGGCAGATATCTACAGAACATTCCACCCAACAACCCCAGAATATTCATTTTTCTCATCAGCACATGGATCATGCTCCAGGATAGATCACATATTAGGTCACAAATCAAGTCTCAATAAATTCAAAAAAATTGGAATTATCCCATGTATCTTCTCAGACCACAATGGATTAAAACTAGAAATTAATAACAAACAAAACTCTGGAAACTATACAAACACATGGAAATTAAACAGCATTCTACTTAATGACATATGGGTCCAAGAAGAAATCAAGCAGGAAATCAAAAAATTTATTGAAGCTAATGAAAATAATGATACATCATACCAAAACCTGTGGGATACTGCAAAAGCAGTATTAAGGGGGAATTTTATTGCATTAAATGCTCACCTCAGAAGAATGGAAAGATGGCAAGTGAACAACCTAACACTTCACCTTAAAGAACTAGAGAAACAAGAACAATCCAAACCTAAAGTTAGCAGATGGAAAGAAATCATTAAGATCAGAGCAGAACTGAATGAAATTGAAACTCAAAAAACAATACAAAAGATCAATGAATCAAAAAGTTGGTTTTTTGAAAAGATAAATAAAATTGACAAACCATTAGCATGGCTAACAAAAAAGAGAAGAGAGAAGATCCAAATAACAAAAATTAGAAATGAAAAAGGCGATATTACAACTGATTCATCTGAAATACAAGGAATCATTGGAGACTACTATAACCAACTATACGCCAACAAATTTGAAAATCTGGAGGAAATGGATAAATTTCTGGACACACACAAGCTCCCAAAACTGAACCATGAAGACGTAGAAAATTTGAACAGACCAATAACAATAAAGGAGATTGAAGCTGTTATCAGAAGGCTCCCAACAAAGAAAAGCCCAGGACCAGATGGATTCACAGCAGAATTTTACCAAACTTTCAAACAGGAATTGACACCGATTCTTTACAAACTATTCCAAAAGATTAAAACAGATCATATCTCCCAAACTCATTCTATGAAGCAAACATCATCCTGATACCAAAACCAGGTAAAGATATAACCATAAAAGAAAACTACAGGCGATATCCTTGGTGAATATACATGGAAAAATCCTCACTAAAATACTAGCAAACAGAATACAGCAACACATACGTAAAATTATTCACCATGATCAAGTGGGATTCATCCCAGGGATGCAAGGTTGGTTCAACATACGCAAATCAATAAATGTGATACACCATATTAATAAAGTCAAACACAAGGACCATATGATCATCTCTATAGATGCTGAAAAAGCATTTGATAAAATTCAGCACTCATTCATGACAAAGACCCTCTATAAGTTAGGTATAGAGGGAAAGTATCTCAACATAATTAAAGCCATATATGCCAAACCCACTGCCAATATCATCCTGAATGGGGAAAAGCTGAAAGCTTTTCCTTTAAGAACAGGAACTAGACAAGGATGCCCACTCTCACCACTCCTATTCAACATAGTGTTGGAAGTACTAGCCAGAGCAATCAGAGAAGAGAAGGCAATAAAGGGCATCCAGATTGGAAAAGATGAAGTCAAACTCTCCCTGTTTGCAGATGACATGATCCTATATATCGAACAGCCTAAAACCTCTACAAAAAAACTCTTGGAATTGATAAATGATTTCAGCACAGTAGCAGGATACAAAATCAACACACAAAAATCAGTAGCATTTCTTTTCTCCAATAGTGAACATGCAGAATGAGAAATCAAGAAAGCCTGCCCATTTACAATAGCCACCAAAAAAATAAAATACTTAGGAATTGAGTTAACCAAGGAGGTGAAAAATCTCTATAATGAGAACTACAAACCACTGCTGAGAGAAATTAGAGAGGATACAAGAAGATGGAAAGATAGCCCATGCTCTTGGATTGGAAGAATCAACATAGTGAAAATGTCCATACTACCCAAAGTGATATACAAATTCAATGCAATCCCCATCATAATTCCAGTGACATTTTCTCAGAAATGGAAAGAACTATCCAGACATTTATATGGAATAATAAAAGACCACAAGTAGCCAAAGCAATGCTGAGCAAAAAAAATAAAGCTGGAGGCATAACACTACCCGACTTTAAGCTATACTACAAAGCTATAATAACCAAAACAGTATGGTACTGGCATAAAAAGAGACACACTGATCAATGGAATAGAATAGAGAATCCAGAAATCAACCCACACACTTACTGCCATCTGATCTTTGACAAAGGCAGCAAGCCTATTCACTGGGGAAGGGACTGCCTCTTCAGCAAATGGTGCTGGGATAACTGGATATCCATATGCAGGAGAATGAAACTAGATCCATACCTCTCACCATATACTAAAATCAACTCAAAATGGATTAAGGATTTAAATATACAACCTGAAACAATAAAACTTCTTAAAGAAAACGTAGGATAAACACTTCAGGAAATAGGACTGGACACAGACTTCATGAATACGACCCCAAAAGCACGGGCAACCAAAGGAAAAATAAACAAATGGGATTATATCAAACTAAAAAGCTTCTGCACTGCAAAAAAAACAATTAAAAGAGTTAAAAGACAACCAACAGAGTGGGAGAAAATATTTGCAAAATATACATCTGACAAAGGATTAATATCCAGAATATATAAGGAACTCAAACAACTTTACAAGAAAAAACCAAGCAACCCAATTAAAAAATGGGCAAAAGAGCTAAGTAGGCATTTCTCTAAGGAAGATATACAAATGGCCAACAGACATATGAAAAAATGCTAAACATCACTCAGCATCCGGGAAATGCAAATCAAAACCACACTGAGATACCATCTAACCCCAGTTAGGATGGCTAAAATCCAAAAGACTCTGAACGATAAATGCTGGCGAGGTTGCGGAGAAAAAGGAACTCTCATACATTGTTGGTGGGACTGCAAAATGGTGCAGCCTCTATGGAAAATGGTATGGAGGTTCCTCAAACAATTGCAGATAGATCTATCATATGACCCAGCTATCCCACTGTTGGGAATATACCCAGAGGAATGGAAATCATCAAGTCGAAGGTATACCTGTTCCTCAACGTTCATCACAGCACTCTTTACAATAGCCAAGATTTGGAACCAGCCCAAATGTCCATCATCGGATGAGTGGATACGGAAAATGTGGTACATCTACACAATGGAATACTACTCAGCTATAAAAACGAATGCAATACTGCCATTTGCAACAACATGGATGGACCTTGAGAGAATTATATTAAGTGAAACGAGTCAGGCACAGAAGAGAAATACCACATGTTCTCACTTATTGGTGGGAGCTAAAAATAAATAAATTCACACACACACACAAAAACTGGGGGTGGGGGAAGAAGATATAACAACTATAATTACTTGAAGTTGATACGACAAGCAAACAGAAAGGACATTGTTCGGGGGGAGGGAGGAGGGAGGGAGGTTTTGGTAAGGGGCAACAATAATGAACCACAATGTATATCAACAAAATAAAATTTAAAAAATAAAATAAATAAATAAATAGAAGGGGACTAAGGCTATCTGCCCAACCCCCATCCCTGAAGGGGTGGGCACGGCAGTTATGGCTGACAGTCAGGATTCTAAATGAGAGACCCTGCAAGGGTGGCGACTCTCTAGTGGAAGCTCTGCTGCATAGGGCCGCAGCACCTATACATTTGCAAGTTACTACTAACGATAAGCTTTTGAAACCAGGATATGGTAAGAATGGAAATATTCTCTTACCGGGCTCAACTTGTTTGCAGCAGGGACAGTGGGAATGGCCTTGGTAAATAGAAGCCCCCCATATATACTGGGTAGGCCTAATAGGGCCTTGGAGGAAAGGATTAGAAGAAGACTTGCAAGTTTCACCTTGGTGACAAGTACCTGGCCTCCCCGAGTAAAGGTAACATGGTCTGGAACAGATACGTGCTCTGTTCTAAAGGGCACATTTGTATTATCATTATGGCCAGTTATGAGTTCCCCTATACTGTTGCATGTAGAACCTACAGATCCCACAGTGTTAGCAGATAAGGTATGGTATCATAAACCAGGTAAGATACCTATTCCTGCCACCATCCTTTCTCAGGATGGCAAACTGGCATGTATCTTACCAGAGGGGCGAGAACTGCCCCTATTGGTACCAATAACCCTTTTTCTTTTCGCCCATAGTGTTGTGGCTGCGGGCACCAGAGTTGACTGGGCACATACATATATTTGTGTGGCCAATGTGTTGGCTTGCTGAATATGCACTGAGCTTCCCATCAGTGTGGCTACAGGATTCCTGTGGAAAATCACCCCAGTGATGACTACTAAAGGGACATGTGTACAGGAAGGGTTTTTGCAACTAATAGTTGAAACAATAGAACTACGGGTCAAACCTTAAGGCATATTGAATAAACATAGGGTACATGGATGCAAGGGTCATTTATCCTTGCTAAGGGAACATTGTGGAAGATTCCAAGGTGTGGATTATATGGCGAGGGACCTTGAAGGGGTGGATTGTAGGGAAAGTAAATATAAATGGTCAGGTTTCCTCGAGGGGTTTGGAGTCTTGCCGAGCCTTTGATGTAAACATGCACCTGTGCCCGGGTGTTTCTTGGTTATTGTCTAAAATAATTGTGTATGTGCACCCAGGTGTCTTGGGTTATCGGACTTAAGTATAAAGGATGAACGGCTCTGATCCACATCCAATGTCCTGATCCCTCAGGACACCCTGGGAGGCCACTACCTAAGCTTGCATTTGAATAAAGCCTATTAATTTTTTACCCATGGCTCCCAGGATCTTTTCCTATTACCTAGTTCATGGACCTGCAGGTGAGGGGTTTGTGACCGAGTCTGTACAACAGGTTTGTAGGGTCTTTGAGCCCTGGCAATACACTGTTTTTTTATACAACTCAGGAACAGCCAAATGGAAGAGATGCATAGGGCACGGCATGGGGAGGGGGGAGTGTAGGGAAATATAGGAAAATGGTCAGGGCCCCTCAGATGTTCAGAATCTTGCCAAGCATTTGATGTAAATATGCACGTGTGCCCAGGTGTTCCTTGGTTATTGTCTAATGTAATTGTACATGTGCACCCCGGTGTCCTGGGTTATGGACTTAAGTATAGAGGATGAGTGCTCTGATCCATGGCACCCCCTGTCCCGGGATGCCCCTGGGGGGGGCATGGGGAGGCTGCTACTGCTGCTGGAGGCTGTTGCTGCCAGTGCCCTCAGGATGCCCTGAGAGGCCACCACCGCCTCTGCTTCTCCTGCTACTGCTGCTGTAAACTGCTCCTGCTGTTGCTAAGGACTGAGCTGATGTCATTGGCCAATGGCTCCTAGGACCTTTCCTATTACTTACCTCATGGACCTGTGTTTGAGGTGACCCAGGCTGGTGTGTGAGGGGTCTGTGACCCAGTCTGTACAATAGGTTTGAAGGGTCTGTGGGCCTTAACCCCTAGCCCTGACAATACAAATGGAAAACTTATTGTAACTAAAATAATGAAATATTTTGGCTTTAGTTGTGAATTGCTTTAACAATACAATTGGCTATGACAGCAGAGTCTGACAACAGCCCCAACCAGACAATTAGCGTAGCTATTTGCCTAACCAGATGGAGGTGGTGGAGATAGAGGGGGGACAGAGCTTCCATGCCCTCCCGCCCATTAAATCAGTGTGTTCACAAACCTGTAGCTCTCCAAGTCTCTTTTTAAAAGAGTTTTTATAGAATTTAATCTCCAGCCCTTCTCCCCTCCATGAAGGTCTGGGAATGGGGCTGAAAGGTCTAGCCCTCTAATCACATTTAGTCTTTCATGTGACCAGCTCCTATCCAGAAGCTATTGAGGAGTCTTACCCTTGCACCAGCTTAATAGCATAAACTCAGGTCTGTTCGAAAGGGACTTGTAATGAATAACAAAAGACCCTCCTATCACTCAGGAAATTCCAAGGGTTTCCAAGGAGCTTTGTACCGGGAACTGGGGACAGAGATCAAATATATTTTTTATTATATCACTGGTAGGTATTGTTGTTATTGTTATTTTACAGATAAGGAATCTTAGGCACAAAGAGGTGAAGTAACTTGCTTAAGGTCACATAGCTGGGAAGTAAGTGGTAGTGCCAAGAATTGAACTCAAGTCTGGCTACTGTCAAAGCTAAATGCTTAACTAGAATCCTGCCTGTACCACATAATATATGTCATGGTAGAGGTTGGAGAGAAAGACTGCTGAAACTTAGATGGCTTCTTACACATATACTGCCTAAGACAGGCATGGCTTTAGGTATTAGAAAATGGAGAAAATAAAACCCCCAAGCCAACAAAGGAAAAATTAAAGCTCAGCATTGCTAAAAATCCAGTATACCAAAGGTACAAATGCTGAAGAACATTTTTCTTTTTCTGTTAAATTCAGGAATAGCTGGACTTCATATGCCTTTCCATCACATGTTATGGAAGAGGTTGGGAAGCAGATTTCATGTAGCAATAGGAAGCTGAGTTCAACACACCTTTGTGGAATGCTTGCCTGACATTTGCCAGGCACTCTGCCAAGCATGTCTAGAGAAGAAAAGTTAGAGGGAGGAAGAAATCAGGCAGAAGTTCAACCTATAAAAAGACTCTAGTCCAGAGGTCACCAGGTCAAAATGTGTCAACTTCTCAGTATCAAAACAAGTATCTTGGGAGCCCTATCATTCACCACCAGTCATCATCTTGTATAATTAGCCTTGCCTGCCCTGAGCAATGAGCACCCTGAATCTCAACTCCCCAGAATCCCATGGCTGCCCAGGTGGTATGAAGGTTCTTGGGATGGGGCAATCTAGATTGGCTGTTATCCAGGGAGGCATGAGACTCCATTGCCAATATGGAGAGGCCAAATCATTATTATTCATTTGGTCAGATAGTCTGCAGTACTTCACTGAGTAGTTACCAAGGGCCATGTACTGTGCTAGATGTATTTGAGAGAAAACCATAGGAAGAGAATAATATCATGTAGCTGTAAAGGGCTAGGTGGATAAAGGATGGAAAGAGTAGCAGGCGGCAGTCCCCACAGATTAGAATTGAATAGGGTTGGAGTCCTAGTGTAGGTGAGCCCAGCAGTTGAGAATTTACCCTTTTGGAGAGGTCATGGCTGCTTAAAAGAGCTGTAATGGTGTGAACACACATTTCAAATGGTTAGGCCAGGCATATTAAGGATTTTTACAGTCTTGAGCTCAGTAGAGTCTATTCAAGCATAAGGATGTACCCCAAGGCAGCATGGTGTAGGGAAGGAGCACTGGATTGGGAACCAGGAGAGCTGGGTGCTAATTTAACCTCTGCCACTAACTTTTTGTATGATTTGGAGCAAATTACTTAACCTCTTTGGCTCGTAGATCCCCGCTCTGTAATAAGAAGAGGTTTGGGTTTGATTGATCTTTCTAAACAGCCAATCCATAATCAAGTAAGGCAGCATTTTAAATTGACTCCTGACTTCTGCCTTGCCCTTCCCCACCTTCTCTCTCTTATTCCTGTTGTCCGTGGTAGAGAATTTCACACTATCCTGGAGCACAGTACAATCTGATTTGAGAAACCCTGGACTGAGTGATATCCCAGGCCCCTTCCAGCTCTAAAATTGCATGATTTTTGTGTCAGTGTAAATGTGGGCTTTAGATGCATTAATTTTAGCTTTCATAAAGATTGATTGGTAGTCAGTCAGAAGGTATGTTCAGACTAGATATGAGGGTTAGGGTTGGCCAAGTAAAAGATTTTGCCGAGAAAACTGGAATTAGAGGGATTATTGTATCTAAGTTGATGGAAACACAGCAAGTGTGAGGATCTCATCTGTCTGAAAGGAGATAAATTAAACAGAAAATTCATAATGATCACTGCTGTTATCATAGTTATGTTTTCATAATCACCCACTGTGTGGCAGGCACCCAACCAGATCCTCTAGATAATTTATATCTTTCATTCTCACAATAAATCTATGAGATGTTTATTGTTTTCTTATCCCATTTTTCAGATGAGGAAATTGAGGCTTAGAGAGGATGGAGACTTTCCTCACACAGTGGGAGAAAGGAGGCTTGTTAAAGAGGTGCCAACAGCTCCAGGGCCTGTGGAAGATTGGGCTTGAAGTGACTGAGGAGAGTATATATTAGGTTTGAAACAGGGATAGGATCTTGAACCCTCAAGGGAAGGCTTGAGTGTCTCCTATCACTGGGCTAAATGGTAGCTGATTAACTTGGAGAAGAAACAATAAGAATCTGATGGTTGAGAGTCAGACTTACGTGCAAAGATATCAAATTTGTTTGGCTTTGTTATGTTTGGAAGCCCCATCATTTTCTCCAAAAGACTGTTTTTTGTTTTCGTTGTGAATTCTTTGTTAATAATGGAATACATAAACTGGATTCCTATGGCTTGCTTGTAGAGAGGAATGCACCGTTTCTGTACAGACACGTTTGCCCAGAGATAAAGTGTCGAGTATGACGATAATTCCCCTTTAGGGATGCGCTGTACTAAATTCATTGGCTGATTTGATGTTCACTACAGTTGGTGCCATTTAAATTCATTGATCTCTAGAGCTATGCTTTGTGGCTTACGTCTGGGTAGAAATCAATAATTTTATATTTAGTGTGAATTTAACTGTAACCAAAAGATGGAGTGATTCTTTGTTATGGCTCTTTCTGGTAAATAGAATTTATGCTTTCTGTGTAGTAATTGGAATAAATGGAAAGTGATAGCTTTCAGTATTCCTACTGTGCTCTCAGAAAAGTCACAAATACTCATTCACAGCTAGGTTAGGAGGCATAAAATTCAACTTGTCATGAACATGAGATTTATGGGATTATACTTAAGTGTGATGGAAATTATTTAGAAATATAGTACTCAGTGTGCTACTGTATTTCAAAAGATCTTTTAAAAAATTTTCTCATTAAATATCAGTAAGAAAAAAATGCATCTGCTTTGCTAAGAGCTTAATTTCAGTAATTTGATTCACTGTCTATGAATATACTTTATAAGTCATTTCCCTTATGTGTTTATTTTTGTTTCCTGCTGAAACATCTATTTCTTCAAATCTTTAATGGACGCCAATAGGAGAGAGTATATACTATGCATGAGTTTGTTCATGGATTGATTGTAATGCACTCTATATTCCACCTGTATAAAGTAATTTTCAGAATTCTCAACCAAATTATACATTCCTGCTAATCATCTCAGCCTCTATCACTTTGGATCATCCTGAGAACTCTAATCTGGCCCAGCTCCCCTCTATGTCACTTCTATTGACCCTTGCTTCTTGATTTGCTCTGAAATTCTCACCATTAAAGTAACTCTGAAAAGACATTCTAAAATAAACAGATATTGTCTGGAAAAGGGAGGAAGAGAATCCTGAAATCATTTTCTGGCCTTTCAAGATAGTTTATCAGATTAGCTGACTGTTACCTTAGAAGACCAAAGAGCTTAACCCTGAAAAGATTTGCTGTGTAGTGTATGATGGTTGAAAAGTTGGGAGTCCTAGGGTCTGGGCTCTGCCCTGCCTCTACCTACCCCTTTGTGGACCCCAATCTTTTAATCTATCATGGTAAACTAAATAATGTCCCCTCCTATTATGTCTATCCCCTAATCTTTGGAAGCTGTGACTGTTGCCTTAAAAGGCAAAGGGGACATTACAGATGTGGTTAAGTTAAAAGTGGAACAATCATCCTGGATTATCTGAGTGAAAACAGTGTAATCACAATGGTCATTATAAGAGAAAGCAAGAGGAGTATGAGGAGGCAGTGTGATGATGGAAGCAGAGTGTGGAGTGATGTGCTTTGAAGATGGAGAAAGAGTCTAGAAGTGACCACTAGAAGTGAAAAAGGCAAGGGGAAGGATTCTCTCCTAGAGCCTCCAGGAGGAACCAGCCCTGACAACACCTTGGCTTTAGCCCAGTGAGGCTGCTTTCGGAATTTTAGTCTCATGAACTGTAATAAAATAAATCTGTGTTGTTTCAAGGCACTAAGTTTGTGGTAATTTGTTACAGCAGCAATAAGAAACTAACACATTGTAAAATGAGGGAGTTGGACTAGGCAGTATCTAAAGTCATTTCCAGCTCTAGAGATCTGTAGTCTAAGATAAATCCGTGATAGATGTTTCAGTGGACAGGAACAGGGACTGTCTGAATGAATGGAAAGGAATATGATATGAAAACTAGGTATAGTTTTGATAGCCACTTATGGTTTTGTCCACACATGGCAGAATTGACTAATAATAAAAAAGACTATAGAAGAGATAAAGTAATCTTCAGAAAATAAGTGTATATTCGTATTGGCAAACTTTATAGTACATTAAAACATGGTCTGTTCTTAAAGGAATCAAAGGACAGAAGATGAACACCATCAAACTATGTTCTCTCCAAAATTTATATCCTCAACTATATTGTAAGTTGTTGGGCCAGAACTGGGTGGAGGCAGAGCCCAGAATTCTGGTCACTGCCTTTTAGGACTGATGTTCATAGGAGACAGTCCTGAGGCTAAACTAGCCAAGAGGCAATTGCTGATCAAACAGTCTGCTGGGGTGAGGGCAGGCCTTAGAATAGCTGGGTGGCTTTGATCATGACTGAATGGATATATGTATATGTATACACACACACACACCCATGTTGGACTAATGAACTATATTCACGCCTCATCTAGGTATTAGCAATTTATTTTTTCTTTACTACCTTTACTTCCTTTATAGCCAGATGTCTAACTCCACCTTCAGGACCCCAAAGAAAAAATGGTGAAGCAAGAGAACAAAATGGTTAAGTAGTGATGAACTATGGAAGAAATCCGTTTATTATCCCATCCATCCACTCTTGTATCGGTCCATCCATCTGTCCAATATGGTTTGAGTACCTGCTCAGGGCAAGACTCTATGCTATGGGCCATGGAAATTTCAAGGTGAACTAGACACAAATTCTATTCTGAGAGAGCTTAAAGTTGAGTGACAGAGTTACAAAATGTGTCTAATATATAATAGAAAGTGATGTGTGCCGTAAGACAAGTATGGACAAAGTTTTAACTGTATAGAAGTATCAATGCCTGCCCAGTAATTTGTACCATCTTATTGTGGAAGATACTCATTAAACAGCATCATAGCATCATCTAAAACCCACCTGCAGGTTGAAAGTTTATTGTACAAATGAAATCAACTAGAGGACGTGTGTGTGTGTGTGTGTGAGTGTGTGTGTGTGTGTGAGTGTGTGTGTGTGTGAGTGTGTGTGTGTGTGTGTGAGTGTGTGTGTGTGTGTATTTCTGTGGCATTCTCTAACATGGATTAGATACATCTGTGCCACTGGGGCATTTTAAATAAAGAGGAAAGAGGATTATTTCCTGATTTCCTGAGTCAGCATCTGTCTAACCAATACAACAAAAGAAAATCCTGGGATCTATGTAAGCACTGTCCTCTTAGCTGCAAAGGGCATTAGGACTAATGTCTGTTCATTTAAAACAGAAGTGTCCCTGGACTTCGGACTTCCTGGACTCTGAAACTATAAGGAATAAATATTGTTTATTTATAAGTTAAAAAGAAAATAAAGCAGAAGTGGCAACTCAGATGCCTGAAGGGGCAGACAGGTGATTAAAATGAGTGAAGAAAGCCAGATTGTATTTTACTGAAAGACACATTTGTTTGTGTATTGAATACATAGCAATATTCTTCACTTCTGCAAAAAAAATATGCTCTTCATTTTTTTCTTGAAATATGTGGTCCATATTTATCTTTCGCTTTCCCACTTTTGTTAGTCATGGATAGGAGAAATATATCACCTTCTTTATGCAAGAAATACAGTAGTTCAAATGCAATGATAACTGACCCCTGATACCCAGCTGCAGTGTCAAGTAGGCAATAGGGAATGGTGAGGAATGTGGCTACATATAGAGTGCATGACCAGTTTAATTGAGGAAGCTTCTGTTCAGCTCTGGCCAATCATCACCACAGGAGAACATGAGCTCAGTATTGCCAGACTTTCTGGTTTATCAAGAAGAGATAGAAATATGGATTTTTATGTGAAATCTCCCACTTTCTAAATGTTAGTAACTTTAAAAAAAAAAAAAGATGCAAGATTCCATGTAGGCCTCCAATTTGCCTCATTTGATTTAAGTAATAATTTATAAATGTTATCTTTTCTACTCCAGCCTCCATCACTGCCAAGTACAGGTCTAATGTCTTAGTTTGAAATGAGGGTGGGTATAAAACCAGACTCATATTAGAGGTAAGGAATAAATTTGAAGGAAAAGAAAATTGGGAGGAAAAAAGAAAAAAATAACTAAATACTTTTATTTATCTCCTTGCCAAATAAATATTGCCAAGGCTGTCTCTTCCTCCTGTGAAGCATAGAGTGTGTTATATGTCTAAGCATGGTAATTACATTTTTTATTGAAATATAATTGATTACACATATTTGTGGGGTATGGAGTTGAGTATCAATACCTGTATACAAAGTGTGATGATCAAATCAGGGTAATTAGCACATTCATGATTACAAAAATTAATCATTTCTTTGTGATGAAGACATTCGATCTCCTCTCTTCTTGATAACATGCAGTGAATTATTGTTAACTATAGATGCCTAGCTTGACTGTACACCAATAGATCTTATTTTTCCTAACTAGCTGTTTTGTGTGTAGGTAACTACATTTTTGGGACAACAAATTGGGACACATGATCTGATAGTGGGACATAGGATTTGAATGTGGGAACGTCCAAAACGATCTGGGACACATGGCAGACAACCTTATGAAAACGCCAATGGGAAGTGCCTTACGAACTGACTTGCTTTCTTTCTGGTGGCAGTCCCCTGTCACAAGGTCTTTCTGTGTTTTTATTTAATACCTTGGTAGCTAAAACCCCTCTGATGGACCTGCCTTCTAGTGAATTGCAAATACATAGAGGCTTCGGTGTTTGCCACTGCTATAGTTTGAATGTCCACCCAAAACTCATATCGAAGCTTGATCTCCAATGTACCAGTGTTAAGACAAGGGTGGGAGATCTGACTATGGTATTTGAAAGGTGGGGCCTTTAAGAGGTAATTTGGATTGTGTATTAGTCTGTTTCTGTTTCTTATAACACGAATACCTCAAACTGGGTGATTTATAAAGAAAATGAAATTTATTGCTTACAGTTTTAGAGGCTGGGAAGTCCAAAGTCCAGGGAACACATCTGGTGAGGGTCTTCTTTGGTGGTGGCTTTATAGCAATGCAGGGGTCTCACATGGCAGAAAATGGCAGAGCAGAGAGAGAAAGACTCTCACAAGGTTTCCTTTTAAAGCCTTCCAAACCATGCCCATGAGCACCATTATTAATCCATTCACTCCTGCAATGGTCCTACAGTCCAATCACCCCTTTAAGGCCCCACCTTTCAATTACCATAATAGGATTTCCCACCCACTTTACACTGTCACAGTGGGGGCTAAGTCTTGATGGGACATCAATCCACAGCAGATTGTGAGGGCTATGCCCTCATGAATGGATTAATCCATTCATAGATTGATGGGTTAATGGATTAATGGTTTATCATGGGAGTGACACTATCAGCTTTATAAAGAGAGCAAGTGAGCACATTAAAATGCTTTCCCTCACATGCCGAATGATGTCCTGTGTCACCTCGGGACTGCAGAAAGCCCCCATCAATAAGGACCTCGTCAGATGTACTTCCTTGACCTTGGACTTCCAGCCTGCAAAACTGTAAGAAATAAATTCTGTTCCTTTATAAATTACCCAGTTTCAGGTATGCTGTTATAAGTGTCAGAAAATGGACTAAGACAGTCATGACTCACTGAACCTTCAGCTCTGGCTCTTCTTTAGAGCACCCAAGCACCTGGCTGAGCCCACCCTGGCTTGTGCTAGTCCCCTGTCTCCAGTGGGGAGAAAGATTGAGGGCTTAGTATACAGGCCTACTTCAAAGTGCTTTCCTGTATTGGCTGTACTTCTGCCAAAATGCAGAAGGAAGTTCAGGGGGAAACACTGGCAGGCCCTAGTTAAGTGCCTTCTCAGAGACTGATTTGCTTTGGGGATTGTTTCATTTTGGATGGCTGCTGAAGACAAGGCTAGTGGCTGCAAAGAGGGGGAGACTAGAAAGCAGCAATGAGGTCATGGAAGGTCTGGTCTGAGTCTTAGCTCAAACTCAAAAGTGTTTTAGGGCCAGGCTGCTCAGTGCAAGTTCAGGAATGGTGGCTACCCGGAGGAACAGGAGAACATGTGCTCTTCTCAAAGGTATTCAAAAATCAAAATTTCTTTGGATCTATGCTGGTCTCACAAAATATGTGCTGAATTAGGCCCACTTGCTGCCAGTTGGAGCCCTGGCCTACTTCCTCTCCTAGGGCCCTCAAGCTCTGATCTTTCATTATTTGGTAGTACTTTTAAAACCTAACCTGAAAGCTAAAAATTTTAAATCCCTGAAAGGAGGTCAAGTGGGTGTGTGGCCAGACAACATCAAAAGAAATACTGTTGCTCTCAGAGAAGACTGAAGGGGAACGAAGGATTGGACAGGCATTCACTTCTTTTCCCACGTGGGCTTTCTCGCCTTCCTGTGTTGGCTCACAGCCTCTCTAACTTTTGGTTTAGACCAATACTTGGCAAACTAGGTATAAAACCAGATCATATCTAAATCTTTAATAGTGTTTATTCACATTTTGTTCAATGCTCTCCCCCATCTGCCAACAAGCCAGGTGGAGTTTTTTTTTTTTTAGATTGGATTTAGGTTTGTTGACAATCCCTGATTTGACTTTTTTTTCCTGTTTGTCACATTTATTTATTTTCCTTCAAAGGACTATAAGTTACTTGAGAATAAAGACAAAGCCTGCATTACCTGGATTTCCCAAACATACCTGGTACTAAAAAAAAAAAAAAAAAAAAAAAGCAACGAAAAACCTGAGGATTCTGGGAAAATGGTGATCATGGTAGCATATATTTTGATAATCTCTGAAGCCACTCATAAAAACAGATAGGGCAACTGTGTACATCAAAACAAGCAAACAAAACATGGGCAAAATATATAAAAATTAAGTGACAACTTAAATGATGACATCTCATCAGTGCCATATGATATTAGAGTTTTTACAGGAAGAAAATAGATAGAAGCAATGGCACATCTGACAGATCAGAGAATAGGAAATTCCTCAAAGAGTCAACAGATATTCACTAAAAGGCTCTCTGGGCCACTTGGAGAACAATAGCTGAAGTTTTTGGATTTTGGCATTCTAATGGCAAGAGATTGTCGGATTCTGGGTAACATATGAGATGTCCTGGAGCAGTCTGAGGCGTATGATCTCTTGAAACTGATCAGACAAAGCTCCTATTCAGGGAAGGTCCTGATGCTGAGGAGTGGAATCATAATGGAACAGAGTAGGGATAAGAGAGATGAAGAAGAGAGAGGTCCAGATAAAAGTGGGAGAAAAAAAAAAATAGAGCCAGGGAATCTCAGAAAATAAGTTACTCTGTTTTTAAACACATCTCCAGAATAGCAATACTGAAAATTATGGAAAGTTAGAAAATCTGTCTTGAACCATGACTCTTCTTAGTTTAGGGAAAATAATTTTGCTTAAAAGTGAGCATTTCAAAACATTAAGGTCAAATCTCATAAAATCGTATTATAAGAAAAACAAAGAGGAGAATAAGAGACAGACTAATGTTGTTACAGTCTATGATAGTATGCCAGAAAGATACTTCAAAAAGTTCATGGAAAGATTCTTACTATTTTTAAATTTCATTTATCCATTAACATTCTGAAGTACCATTATATGTCCACAAAACAGATCAAAAGTGTCACCTACTATTTCTTTTTATTTTTGCAATTTTTATTTCTTTTTTATTATGAATATTCATAGATAACAAATCACCAGAAATTGCTTTCGTACCCCGTGTCCCCACCCAATTGTCCCCCAACCTCCTTCCCCCTCCCCCTCTACCCCCCACTCTGCTTTGTAACCCTAGGAATGTTCCCTCCCTCTGTAAGACCAGCACACTACTGTGGTCTTTCTTTCTTTCCTTCTTTTCTCTCTTAGCTCCCACATATGTGTGAACACCTGTGGTATTTATCCCTCTGTGCTTTGCTTATTCCACTCAACATAAGTTTCTCCAAGCTCATCCATGTTGTTGCAAATGGGAGTATTTCATTCTTTTTTATAGCAGAGTAGTATTCCATGGTGTATATACACCACAGTTTCCTTATCCAATCATCCATTGTCGGGCATTTATGTAAACAGAGCTGCGACGAACATGGGAGTGCAGGTATCCCTTCGACATGATGATTTCCATTCCTCTGGGTATATACCCAGTAGTGGGATTGCTGGATTGTATGGAAGATCTATCTGTAGTTGTTTGAGAAACCTCCATACTGTTTTCCATAGTGGTTGTACTAATTGACAGTCCCACCAACAGTGTAGGAGTGTACCCTTCTCTCCACAACCTCGCCAGCATTTGTTATTCACCATCTTTTTTATTATAGCCAGTCTAACTGGGATGAGGTGGTATCTCAGTGTAGTTTTAATTTGCAATTCCCTGATGACTAGTGATGTTGAGCATTTTTTCATGTATCTGTTGGCTATTTGTATGTCTTCCTTTGAAAAATGTCTATTTAGCTCCGTTGCCCATTTTTTAATTGGGTCATTTGTTTTTTTACTGTATAATTGCTTGAGTTCTGTGTATTTTCTGGATATTAATCCCTTGTCAAATGCATAGTTAGCAAGAATTTTCTCCCACTCTGTAGGTTGTCATTTCACTCTGTTGATTATTTCCTTTGCTGTGCAGAAACTTTTTAGTTTTATATAGTCCCATTTGTTTATTTTTTCTTTTGCTGCTTGTGCTTTTGGATTCATGTTCATAAAGCCTGTGCCCAGACCTAATTGCTGAAGTGTTTCACCTGTATTTTCCCTTAGTAATTTTACAGTTTCAGGTCTTATACTTAAGTCTTTAATCCATTTTGAGTTGATTTACAGAAATGGAAAAAACAATCTTAACTTTCATATGGAACAACAATAGACCCTGAATAGCCAAAGCAATCCTGAGCAAAAAATAAAAATAAATAAATAAAGCTAGAGGCTTAACACTACCTGACTTCAAGTTATACTACAAAGCTATTGTAACCAAAACAGCATGGAACTGGTATAAAAATAGACATTTAGACCAGTGGAGTAGAATCGGGAAACCAGAAATCACTCCTTAGGCTTATAGACATTTGATATTGGACAAAGGCAACAAAAATCTACATTGGGGAAAGACTGCCTCTTCAACAAGTGGTACTGGGAAAACTGGATATCCATATGCCTCAGAATGAAACTAGATATGCATCTCCCCCCATACACTAAAATCAACTCAAAATAGATTGATTTGACTTTTGAAGTGCTGAAGAATAATTTTGCATTGGAATGGGGTGTGAGGAGGGGTGGGGTGGTGATATTTCTTGGACTTTGAATTCTTACTCATGTCTGTTGAAAATGAGAACATGGAGCAAGTTCCATTTGTTTAATGGGACTTTCCAAGACTGCTTATTCACTCATTTACATGGTGGTGGTGGTTGTTGACTATTTCAGAATATGTACATGTACTAAGTTGCTTGCTACGAATGTGGGTTTTATAGACTCATAGAGTGTCAGAGCTGGAAGGAACATTTGAGAGGATCTCATCCACCAAAACTCTCACTTTATAGATAAGGAAACTGAAGCCCAAGAGGGGAGTGACTCAGTGATTTAGTGGTAGAGCTGGTATAAGAACTTGGGTCTCCTGTTTTTTTGTTTTTGTTTTTCTCAGTCCAGAGCTCTTATCTTTATTATTTCCTAATGCGTAATAGCCACATAGATCAATTGTGGAAATCAACCATCCCCTCATTCATGGCTCTGGTACTTTCCTTCCTAAGAAGCCAATAAATATTATAAACCCAGAATGAATGATAGCTACTAGGGAAACTGTTGCCAATGAAAATTATATTTTCTAGCTGCAGGCTTATCATATCCAATAGGAGTTCTTAAACTTATTAATCAGTGGGAGTACTTAAGATGTTCATACATTTGCCAGCTTCCCTATCCCTAATTACCACTAGCACCATTTTTAGTTGGTTAGATAACTATGATGGTGGTAACTGTTAAAAAAATTTCATGTTTAAAAAGCAATGTTACACTTTTTTATCTTAGTACTGATTATGGAGTAGATGCTCAATAAATATGTATTGAATGAAATTGCAATTCTAGGTTTTGCTGTTGTAGCCAACAGCCCAGGCCTCTCAGGGAAGCAGCTCTGTTCACATGCCCTTAGCTTTAGGAAGTCTGATGCTCTTTCCTAGTGCAGCAGCAAAAGCAAAGGGCTCTATGACATATTTTCTAATGGTATCTCTATAGTGTACATAGAGGACTTAGAAAATCTCACCTGAGCAGCACAATGTTCCAGGCCAATATGAATTAAAGCATTACTGTGAGGAGCCTACCTAGGTAAGCATGCCTCTTACTTTTTGGCCATCTTGATGACACCTCTGTATTTCTAAGCTTCTCTGATCACCCCACAATATAAGAGATTACCTAGATACAGTGCTTCTGAAACCATTCTGCTTTTCCTAGTGGTAAACTATATGTGAACCCTTTGGCAAGTCAAGGAGTAGCTTGAAATGACTTCTTGCATGTACGTAATTTCTGTTAACATTTGTATTTTATTTTTTAAATTTATGAAAATTTTTTATTCTGCTTCATCTCTTGTTTTAATAGAAAATTATTTGCTCCTAAATTTTGGGGTAAAATTGCTTCTCAGGAAAAAAAATGTGTGCTAGGGTTTGAATGTATCCACCAAAGTTCATGTGTTGGAAATTTAATCCCCCCATGTACAGTGTTGAAAGGTGGAATCTTTAAAGAGGTGATTAGGTCATGAGGGCTCTGCCCTTATGAATGGATTAATGCTGTCATCACGGGAGTGGGTTCCTGATAAAAGGATGAGTTTGACCCTCTTCCCTCTCTCACGTGCTCTCTTGCCATGTGATACCTTCCACCATGTTATGATACAGCAAAAGCCGTTACTACATGTGGCCCCTCAGTTTTGGACTTCCTAGCCTCCAGAACCATGAGCCAAATAAACTTCTATTGTTTATAAATTACCCAGTCTGTGATATGCTGTTACAGCAGCACAAATGGACTATGACAAAGTGAAATATTTATGCCCCATGGCATACGCTGGGCCACCTGGGCCACATCATAGGAACCCAAATTGAGGAACATGGAACTAGAAAGCACTAGGTGTATCCAGCCCCTTGGAGCAACGTCATTATTCCTAGCATGGGAAGGTTATGGTCTCTGATTTCTTTAGATTTTAGGGCAGTAGTTTTCCAGGAAAAAACTTTAAAAAACCCATTTGAGTAATGTTTTTTTCAAAACAAAGCTGTCTTAGAAGGCTAAAATATAAGATTTGGGTCTGTTCTAGTTAAAGCAGGAGATTGGAGTTCCAAAGCCTTACCCCCTTGGGTCCCTTCTCCTATCACTTGTAAGGGGACACTGGGGGCTCTGAGAGCAGTTTGAAAATCTTTAAACTAGGGTCAATACATTCTCCATCCAGATCTGGTACCTTTCATTCATTCAACGTCCATTCACTTAATGTTTGTTGAGTGACTATGTGCCAGGCACTGTTCTGACACTTTGATACAGCACTGAATAAAACAGATGAAATTTCCTGCCCTGACGGAACTAACCTTTCAGTGGAGTAGTCAGCCAATTAACATGCTAAATAAGTAAAATGCAGTTTGGTGGCTATCCATAGTACTAAGGAGAATAGTAAACGGGGAAGGGGGATTGGAAGTGTCAGAGGATTTCTTATGCAATTTTAGAGAGTGTGGCTAGTGAACTCCTCAATGAGAAAATGAGTTTTGAGTAAAGACCTGGAGGGAATGAGGGATCTAGCCCTGTGGAGATCTGATGAAAGAGTCTTCCAGGTAGAAAGAAGAGCAAGTGCAAAATCCCGAGATGTGAGCATGATTGACATGTTCGAGGAAGAGCAAGGCTTTCACTGTGGGTGAAATGAAAAGTCACTGAAGGTTTTGAGTAGATGCTGTTTAGTTCCAACAATATTACCCTGGCTGCTGGGTGGAGAATAGATTGAAAGTGGGCCAGGGCAGATCAGAAAACACCATTAAGAGGATATTGCAATAATGCAGAAGGGCAATGGTGGTGACTTGGGGTAGAATAGTGACAATGGGATGGTGAGCAGCAGTCAAACTCTGGTCGTAGGACCAACCAGATTTGCTTTTGACCAGATGCGGGGTGTGAAAAAAAGAGAAGAGACAAGAATGGCACTAAAGTTTTTGATCTGAGCAATTGAAAGAATTAGGTTGCCGTTAACTGAGATGGAGAGACTGAGGGAGGAGTGGGGTTTGTACCTGGGGGGCGGGATTGGTGGGGGGCAGAGGGAACATCAGAAATTTAAAACATTTTTTTTTTTTGTCGTTTTTTCGTGACTGGCACTCAGCCAGTGAGTGCACCGGTCAGTCCTATATAGGATCCGAACCCGCGGCGGGAGCGTCGCTGCGCTCCCAGCACAGCACTCTACCAAGTGCGCCACGGGCTCGGCCCGGGAACATCAGAAATTTATTTAGACATGTTAAATTTGATACTGTACAGCCTCCCTTTCATGCCCTCTTTCTCTTTAATTCTGCCCAGGTAAAGATACAGCCAGGTAAAGGTGTCTGGTAAGCAGTTGGATATATGGATCTTGAATTCAGGGCAAAGTTCAGGGTGGAGATTTATATTTTTCCACATCCCTGTAGTAAGGATGTGGTATATCAGAAATACATCAGCAAATTGTCCTTCTACAAATGGCACATTCCCAGAGGGTTCGTGGCTTCTAGTCCCAGTCACTTGAAGCTAAATTCCAGTTGGCATATGTACACACAATCCCTTGCTTTCACCTTTAACCAAGTGGGTTAGATAAGCATATCCACATGTTCTTTCAAGAAGCCCCAGGGATGACTTGCGAAGCTCAGCAACACAGTTCCATGGAACTAAGTTTCATAATCTTGGATCCAGAACATTGCTTTTCAATTGCGATGGCCTCCTTAGGGGGCCACAAAAACTTTGGAATAAAGCAAAGAAAATTTGTTCAGCCACCAAGGCTTCCTTTGCAGAACCCAGTGTAGATCACAAAGCTGACATGATCCTACATAGTGAATGACTTTATCAAGAGAAAATCCTCTTTAAAGGAATGTCAAGGGCAGCCTTGAGGGGAAACGAAGTTAAAAAAGCAACAGGCAGCCCTGAGGGGAGGGGTGGCAGATTGACTTTGCCTAGATCACAGAAGGAATGGCTTTCTTGATTGTATGCACAGGAGCTCCAGTTTCACTTAGTATCACAGCGCCAAGCCATCTCCCTCTATCCCAGTAGCTGCATCTTAGAGTGACTGCTCAGTCCCAGATCCAAAGCATGGGAACTGGAGCCAAGCTATTAGTCACTTAGCACTGACATACAGTAAACTCCAGCTGTCTGTGTTAGAGTGTGGGAGGCTGGAGAAGGGAAGGAGGTTGAGACAGGAGGGGGAAGTATATGAAGAACTACAGGAAAGAGTATTATTGGGAGTTCTAGAAGTGAGAACTGAGGCTGGATTAGAGAAGACTTTAAGGAGAAGGTGGTATTTAAATGATAAGTAGGACTTAGCTAGGCAAAAATGGGGAAAAGGGTAATCTTAGCAAAGGAAATGGCATGAGCAGAAGGAGATGTCTTCAGGGAAAAGTAAATTAAATGGGGCAGAGTTAAAGCAAGAGAAAAAAGGCATGAAAAAGGAGGCTGTACAGTGTTGTGGTTAAGTACATAGTCTCAGGAGTCAGACAGATATTGGTTTGAAGCCCAGTTCTGCAATTTACTACGTGACCTTGGGCAAGTTATTCAACCTATTTTATCTTCTGTTTTCTCAACATAAAATGGAAATAATAAAATTAATTGCGTAATAGGGTGTTTGTGAGTATTTGATGAGATAATATCTAAGTGCCTGGCACAGTTCTATTTAAATGCTTGGCACAGTTCTCTACAACCTATCAGTCTTGCTATGAAAGGTAAAAGACTACAGGAAATTACACTAAGACATTTGTAATAGTTATCCTTGGATTGAAGGATTATGAGTAATTTTTCTCTATTTTATTCTTTTCTTTTTTTTGGCAAGTTTTCTTGTACAAGCATTCTAACACTAATAATTACGAAAAAACATAATAAGTTTTCTTTCTTTATAAGAATGTGTGAAAAGCAAGAGAGGACAATAAAATCAGAAAAATAGATTAAGGCTAGATCATCAAGCACTTTTTTTTTAAAAAAGGCAAGGATTTCAAATTAGGTTTCATGAACTCTAAGATTCTATACAAGTGCTTCAGTATTTCCACAGACACTTGATACTTAATGTAATTTTTCTACTGTAAAAATATGTTGAAATATATACTTTAAAACAGTAATAAGTTACATTTCTAAATAAGTAATACTTAAAATTAACATTAGAGACATTAAAATTATTCTACCACTTGACTTATTTTTGTGCAGACCTTACAATGAAGCTGCTTTTGCCTTCTTGTGCAAATAAAGTATCTTGCAAGATGAACTGTTAAAATTGTTAGCATTTGCAACTACTTATCTGTGAGTAAGAATTTTCTCAATACTGTACAACCAAAATGAAAACCAGAAGCCTGGCTGGTTAGTTGAGTTGGTTAGAGTACAGCCTTATAACACCAGGGTCACAGGTTTGGATCCCCGTACTGGTCAGATGCCAAACAAACAAATGCACAAACAAACAAAAAAACAGAAATAAATTGAATGTTAATATAAGAATGTAGTTCTGTAACCCTTGATTTCAGATTTTTGTGTTTATCAAAACAGCCTAGTTTTCCCTCATTGATTGATTTTATAATACATAAATGTAATGATTTTTAACATAATATAATATCATTTTTGTCTGTTTTATACCTTGGGGTTCTGTGTCAGATCTTTGTCTAAGAAAGCATTCATATACTTTTGAACAATAGAAAAAGTCTGAAAAACCAATATTCTATAGAAATCAGGGGCCTCTGAGAGTTTTGGGGTAGGGGAATATAAATCTTAGACCTGTGCTTCTGTAAAGTTTATTTGGTAGCATTTTGAGAGATGGATTGAAGAGGAGAGAGGGTAGAGACTAGAATTAGGGAGAATAGCGTCTAAACTAGGGGATAGGTCAGTGAACATGGGGAGGAGAAGATGGATGAGAGAGATGCTATAGGGGGGCTTGACATGACTTTGATAGGACAGGACAACTGATTAGGCATGAGAAGGGGAGTCAAAAAAACATGCTGAGGTTTAAAAACCAAACCCCCAAGACGATGGCAGTGCTGTCCTTTAAGATCATAGACACAGGAAGAGGAGCAGATATGAGGAGCAGAAGCAGGAGATGATGAGTTCAGTTTGGGGTATGTTGAGTTTCAGGTGTCTTTGGGCAGAAAAGTGGGAGAGACATCCAATCAGCAGTTGAAGATATGAGTCTAGAACTCAGGAGATTGCTCAGAGCTGGAGCTGGAGATGGAGATTTCGGAATGATCTGCTCAGAATAGATGAAGCCCCAAATTGTGAATGCAAACTATGAATAGAAGTATAATTAGACTATGGGTTATTATTTGGGCCAATACTCTTCATGTCCAATGGCATCATGATGCCAACTTAAAAAGTTTTGTTTCATCTTAAATGAAGTAACAACAGTTTATTTCAGTCTGTGCTAGATAGTTGATATCGCACTGGGTAGTGTTTTTACAGTTTAATTATAGAGGCAGAACATAGGTGGACCTTGGAAAACCCATGTCAGAGCACTGACTCAGCTTCATTTTGTAGGGTTAAATATTATCTTCAGCTGTGAGCCCTGAGAGGAGAAAAGCCGAAGATAATACAGCTACATCCCAAATCTGCTTCAGACTACAAAAGGCTTATGTTTTAGGAGTAGGAATAGTTATCTACATGCTGGATATGGATTATAGATGTCATGCATCAATCCCAGTGCTGCTAGAGAAAACAAATTATTTGCTAACAAAGAGCTGTTACTTAACATATTGTGATGTGCTTGCAATTTGGGATCTGAAAAATAATGGAATGTTAGAACCCAAATGGCCTATAAAGTTCTTCAAGCTCAACTTTCTAATTTAACATTTAACCCAAAGTCATACTTGATGGTAGAGCTCAGAACTCAGGTCAGCTCAGTGTGCTTCTTATGACATTGCATTTCATGTAATTCCATTCCCTTAATTTTGAATTATAGCAGTCCCCTAATTCAATAGGATTTGAGACATATAAGGGAAATTAACCATTTCTGTAAAAGGATGTATATGTATCAAGCAGTGCTTGACCTGAGGTGAGATACGGAAGCTGTAACTGTTCCACAACCTTTCACTTTTGTGGATCAGATACTTCCTTATTTCTCCTCACATATATTTGCATATATGGAACACAGTTGGAGAGTGTAGATTTTACTTGTATACGTGATAGCTAAATCTGCTAGGAAATGATCTATGTCAGAATGTCAAAGCACTAAAAGTTAAGGGGTGTTTGGTGGGAAGGTGGTAATCACATTTTGAATGTGTAGGAACATAAGCAGTGTGGCTGTTCTCCCTCTTTCTTCCCTGATCCTTACTGAGCCTCTCATTTATAACATCCTAGAAATGTTACGTACTTCAAAGTGGTGAATGGAACTCAAGACAAACTCAAGTCAAGAGTTGGTCTTGTGATGAGAATGCAACTTGCAATTTTGTATTAAAAAGAGTACTAATTGCAAGAGACTGACTTTGTTAAGAATGCTACCAAGTTAGAAGCAATCAAATAGTGTCCTTACACAATTAGAATATTTAAATACAGTTACTTTTTCAGCATTTTTCGACGTTTTTATCACAATCCTAAATTGTGTAACCCTGAGGCTTTGTAATCTTAAAATGTGAGTCAGATTATGTGATACTTATCTCATTTTTTCCTGATTTTAAAAACATATTATCATCGTAGAACACTTTTTAAAAAACACAGGAACATATAAAAAAGAAAATAAAACTCATTCATAATCCCATCCCCTTTTGTAGTACCTGTTTTCAAATGATGAAATTCACAAATAAGAGTGATTACTTTAGAAATAGTAAACATAGAAATTCACAATATAAAATTGTGAGCTAAATTCACAAAGTAAAACTGTGGGCTAATGGTAGTTTAAGAATCATCATTTGACCTTTACAGTACACATGCCACCCATCCCAGGTCTCCTTCTGCCCCACATCCCAGGCAGGCTGGAAGGAAGCAGAGTGGCACAGCAGCCAGTTGGCTAGTTGCTAATCAGCAAGGTAATCTTTAGGGCCTGACAACTGATAGGACACATTGTCATTTTTGTGATCACTATGGTGGCAGAACAGCCTGGTTCTGGAATGAATCTCTTATCCTGACTGTCTCTGTCTGCCCATCTCATCTTTAAGTTAGTCAGTTGACATTTACTTATTGAGCAGAACTGAGCTAGGCATTTAGCATAAAGAAACTATCAAAATAGGGTATGTTCCCTGCCTTTATGGAGATTAAAAACTAGTGGGAATGATAATATTAAACAATTACACCAATAAATAGAATCATAGCATAGGCGCGCTTCCATGATTTCCATTCTGAACACTCCTTTTTATGCAATTAAAATATTGGAAGTTGTATTTTGCTTATATAACCTATTATATACAGGATATTCCTGTATACGTCATACATTTATACATGAGCTAGTACTCATAAACCACCTATATAGTATTTTATGGGAGAGTTAAATGATTGTTAATGGTAATCTTGACTCTGCTATTTTCCCCCATAGAATCTAACCTCTGGGTGAGCTGGAGCTTCATTGGGATAAGGGCTGTGAGGGAAGAACCCAAGGTGCAAAGAAACAAGTAACTGAAAGACCCAATGTAGATTGGGAGAGCAACAAAGTCTCACTGCTTCCACTCTTTGAGAATTCCTTTGTAGATTCTTAGAGACTCTGATTGGGTCATCACCCAAATCAAGAACTGTCTTAAAATATAGCTCTGAGGCAGAAGTTCAGCTTTGTAGGAAAGTAAGGTAGGAATAGGAGATTGAAGAGGTATCTCCAGCAGTTGTTCTGAACTAGTTCAGACATCTTCAACCCCATTCTTCATACAGAGCTTCTCTTTGTTTCATGCCTGACTTCTTCTACATGAATAATTCCCATTCTGTGTTCAGATACAACAATCCAGCATTTATTCTCATGATAAAAATAGAAAACAACAGGTATTGATTTTTCATAGCAATTATTCTTACATCTGTTTTCTGATTTCTTGAGCACATACAGGCAAAACAGGCAGGGCAGTAATATGGAAGAGAGTGCCTCATGCATTTACATGGGAGACAGTTGTTTGGCAATAAGGAATGATGAAGGATGTTGTATTTCAGAGAGGTTTTTATCCATTTAAGATTTAGCCTTTCCTCACACGTAAAAAACACTCTGCCAAGATCAGATTTTATAAAGTTAAAATAACAACAATGACGATGACAACTTTGTTAGGTGTTACTTATTTCTTCTCATGCTTGCCATTTGAGGGACCATTTCTCAACTCCATCCATTTTGATTGTATCAGAAGGACCTGATAAGATCAATTATGAGCCTTTTGGCTCTCTGAGCAGCACCATGGTGGTTGACATGAACAAGCGCCTTACAAAAGGTGGCAAAAAGGGAGCCAAGAAGAAAGTGGTTGATCCATTTTCTGGGAAAGATTGGTATAATGTGAAAGCACCTGCTATGTTCAATATAAGAAATATTGGGAAAACACTAGTCACTGGGACTCAAGGAACCAAAATTGCCTCTGATGGCCTCAAGAGTCATGTGTTTGAAGTGAGCCTTGCTGATTGGCAGAATGATGAAGTTGCATTTAGAAAATTCAAGCTAATTACTGAGGATATCCAGGGTGAAAACTGCTCGACTAACTTCCATGGCATGGATGTTACTCATGACAAAATGTGTTCCATCATCAAAAATGGCAGACCATGATTGAAGCTCATGTTGATGCCAGGACTACTGATGGTTATTTGCTTTGTCTGTTCTGTGTTGGTTTTGCTAAAAAGCACAACAATCAGATATGGAAGACTTCTTACACTCAGCACCAGCAGGTCCACCAAATCCAGAAAAAGATGATGGAAATCATGACCCGAGAGGTACAAATGACTTGAAAGAAGTGGTCAATAAATAGATTCCAGACAGCATTGGAAAATACACAGAAAAGGCTTGCCAATCTATTTATCCTCTCCATGATGTCTTTGTTATAAAAGTAAAAATGCTGAAAAAGCCCAAGTTTGAACTGGGAAAACTCGTGGAACTTCATGGTGAAGGTAGTAGTTCTGGAAAAGTTACTGGGGATGCAACAGGTGCTAAAGTTGAATGAGCTGATGGATATGAACCACCAGTCCAAGAATCTGTTTAAAATTCAGACCTTTAATAGTGACAAAAAATCCCATTTGTGAAGAAAAAAAGGAAAAAGATCAATTATGACAATGTATAGAGGAGCATGGAGCATTTTTTTTTTTTTTTGGCAGCTGACTGGTAGAGGGATCAAACCCTTGACCTTGGTGTTATCAGTACCACACTCTAACCAACTGAGCATCCAGCCCCTAGAGCAGCATTTTTGTAAACTGTAAAATGTTTTGGGACGATAATATACTATTATTCTTTACTCATTTCACAGCTATTTATGGAGGGACTACTCTGTGATAGGCACTGTGCTAGATGCTGGGAAAAATGCAGAGAAAATGTAGTCAAAGTCTGAGTCTGGGCTCTCATGGAGCTTACATTCCAGAGGTGCTGACAGTCAGTAACCAAGAGTATGGGATAAGTTCTGGAGACCTTGCTCCATCATCTAGATAACCCACCCTTTAAAGTATCATTCAAGCATTATTTCCTTCAATAAGCATTCCCTTCTTTTCTCACCCACCTCTCCCACTCTGATGTGTGCACATCTGCATAATAGCACTATCTCACTGTCGTGTGATACGTCCTAGTTTACCTACCTATATCCTATGTTATTCTGTGAGCTCCTGAAAGGCAGAGGGCATGTCCTATTATCTTCTTGGTATCTATGATGCCTGCCTTGCACATAGGTCAATTAATGTTTGTAGTAATGGATCAACTAATGCGTGGTGATTAACCTGGGCTCTGAAATCACAATCAGTCCAGATTTATAAAATAGGAAGTGATATCCAAGATTATAGAGTCTAGCCTCCCTTTACATATGAGGAACTTGAGCCCCACTTTCTGTGTTTGAGTATTCTCAATTGTCAACTGGAGATAAGAGAATTTTAGAGCTGAAAGAAAGTTTACAAAGGTTCTGTCAGTCAAACACTTCATTTGAAAGATGAATAAAGCAAGGCCCAGAAAGATGTATCAACTTATCTGAAGTCCAGTGGCAAGTTAGTAGCAGAACCAAAAGCAGGTTTTCTGGCACCCATAATAATTTTTTCACAATCTCGTGTTTGTTCTCCCTGTAAACCTTAGTATTGTTACAAGGTTGCTGTGAAGTTACACGGAAAGAATAGATATTGATACTGTAGTTGGAGTATAAATTAGTGCTATCACTTTAGAAAACACTTTGGCATTATGTAGCAAACATGCACATTTCTTTTGACCCAGTGGTTCAACTCCAAGGAATATACCCTAGCAATTCTTGTACATGTACATAAAGAAGCATGTATAAGAATATTCAGAGCAATTTTGCTAATAATAGTTTTAAAAAAGAAATAAACAATGCTTTTGTCCAATGCTGATGTCCATTGACAGAGAATGGATAAATGAATTGAGGCATATACATAAAATGGACTATGACGTAGCAAAACAACAACAACAACCATAAATCTTATAGACGTAAGTTGAGTGAAGAAAGCAAGTCCAGAAAATTTCATACTGTATAATACTATCTATAAAAAGTTCAGTCATGAGCAGAGTTAAGCAATATACATGGTAAAGCAACAAATAGTGGTAAAGAAATGACAAATACAAAAATAACAAAAGGCCTAGTGTAACATCAATATTCACCCGAAATCAATTATCATTATAGAATAAACTTGTGTATATAAGAACAAATCTGAAGCTTCATGTTTAAAATTAATTATTGCTATAATTCCATTAATAAACATTTTAGTATTTAATTTTTTTAGTTTTACATTCAGTACAGAAACAGTATATATATATATATTTTTTAAAAACACCATCAACTGCTAGATTGCTCCTGTGGAAGCACATTGGTGGAACTAAATACTGTCAACTGAGGTAAGTACAGAAATAAGCTATTTTTTTAGGATGCCTCAATTTTATTTAGTATTTTCTGCTTTATTTCCTCTTTCTACTCTCTATTATGTAAAGATTGAAGATGATTGTCATGGATGTGGTTATAACTGAATTTGGAGGATTTTTTCCTTATGAAATTCTGAGGTGACAACACTGACATTCCATTTTTAATTCATCCTCAAAAAACATGAAGACTTTTCAAATAGAACTCTTCCTTGAAAGGCTTATTGATAGCCTAAATGGAATTAGATACCTGAAAGTTAAATTCAGTCTTTAAAATGATGTTGTTTCATATTAGAAACACAAGTACATCAAACAATTAGAAAATATTAGAATTATTATGTAATCTAATCTATACTATTTGGCCTGGTATTATTTAATTTTTATGAACATTTATTAGGTCAAAATGTATATAATATTCTTCATATAGTTATCTAGTAAACACACTCTTCTTTAATATTTATACACTCATTCTATTTTCTTGTTTAACTATTTGATGTGTATAATCATTGTGCTTGTACATAAATTTAACAGCTTCTCCAATCATCACTTATTATGCAGCACTTTACTCCTGCAATAATAAATGTATATTTTTGCTCCAAGTGACTGAGAATTTTAACATATGGAGAACATTAAGGCAATTTTCTGTCCAAGTATCATCTAGAACACTTACCTATACTGGAAATGGAATATTTTAAAATTAATGATTCCAAATGCTGTGCCTTGATATGCACAAGTTCAGGTAAGGCAAAATGATGTTGATGTAGGCATTGGATATTCAGCCTTCCAAAGACCTAGGCCAGAACAAAAACCAAACAGCAGGTTTGGCCCGATTATAGAGGCCAAAACTAGACTTCCAACATCTCTCTGATGGACAGTGAGTTTATATGTGTTATGGCTATATTTTATTACTTATACATTACAGAAATTCCTTTGTAGATATCTAATACATAATAATTAAAAATTACAGTGATCAGGAGATATTTTGAAAAATAAAAATGTCATATAAGGATAATCCAGTTTGTATGCCATGCCTTCTTTTCCCCCCTTCTTCTTCACCTGTCTCAGACAGTTTGGTTCAAGAGGCATGATCCACCATGACCTCTCACATTCAGCACTTGAGTGCTCTCCTTTGTTACTCACATCTGGGACTGGCTGTCTACCCCTGGCAGCAGGTGCCCCATTTAAAGAGCATTCTCACCCAGGCTGTGCTGTGACGAAGACTTACTCAGTGTTTCTTTTAGCACCACATATGCCCCTGGCAGACATACAGATGGGCATATGGATGCTAATAGACCCTCCCTAGCTGCAAACTATTGCTAAGAAGATTTAATGAGCTAAGCACATTAACATTTAATAGCTTAAACACCATTTATATTTACAGTGACCTCCCCGGAAGGTAAAAGAAAATTTATGCAGGAATTGGTTGATTGCCTTTGAGAAAAGTATTAATGTCTGCCTGCTTGTGTTTATGGGCCCATAGACATAGAGAACAAGTTGGTCAATTCTGTGAGGCAACCAAGGACATACCACGTAATGATCCTCTCTCTCCTTTTTCTGTTTTTGTTTTTGTACTGGGGGCTCACGACAAGAGAAGTTCTCTTTTCATGGGAGATCAGTTGACTTAGCAACTAACAAGTGGTGAGGAGAACTTTTCTGAGAATTTTTTTTGGCCCGAGAACTTAAATGTACCTCACTGGTAATAGAAAGAGTCTACTGTGAATATTTTATTGGTATTATTAGATGTAAATATTATTAGAAGTAGTAGAAGTAGAAATAGAACAATGGAGGAGGGAGAATTGTCTGATTACAGAGATGGCAAAATTAGTGATAGAGTGTTGGACTCAAATGACCCTGCAGTTGAGTCCTGGAACTGCCACTGAACTAGCTGTGGGAAACAGAACAAGTCTCTTAATGTCTCCAAGCTTGATTCTTTTCTTCTATAAGATGGCAGTTAGAATGGGGTCTATTTCATAGTGTTGGGAAGAGGATTGAATGCAATAATTCCTGTAAGGTACTTAGCATGTTGCCTAGCACAAATGCACTCAATAAATGTTATAAATGGTGTTTTATTATTATAGAGACTGAATTATTACCTGATACTTGTAAACTTTATGGCTCTCTTATGACACTTATTACTATCTATTTTGTATCTGAGTTATTTACATAAGGACTAAACTACTGAAACTAAGCTTCTTGAGGGAAAAATGCTTGTCTGATTCATACCCTATAGGGCCTATCACAATGAGTCAGCACTAAGTCACAGTAGAAGATTAGGCTGAGCTGGTAGCTTTCAAATGTTTTTAACCACAGCCCAAAGCAAGATATATCTTTTATATTATAATCCAATACAGACACACATAATTGAATTGAGAAAGTTTTGCAAGACAGTCCTTACTATGTGCAATGCACTCATATTTTCTTTTCTATTCCATTAAAAATGTCTCATTTTGATCCTGGAGTTTCAAGATGGCGGCGGCTGCAGCGGCTGGCGCGGAGTAGCTGAGGTGGAAAAGGTGGCCACTGGGCCTCAGGCAGCCGGGAAGCTTGTGGACCTTCCTCTGGCCATCTCTTAAGGGAGGACTGCTGCTGCTGGCCGGTCGTGGGGGCTCAACGCCACTTTGCCCCCGGCAGGAGAGGCTGCCTCATTTACAGGCAACAGCTTTGAAGTGTGGAGCAGGAAAAGAACTGATTCTTAGCTGCAAAAGCGAGTCTTGAAACAGGGAACACGGTGCCAGGGCTGCTGTGGATGCAGCCAGGATCCCGGAGGCTGGGGCCGCACTGAAGGCGGCCAGCTGCCCTATTCAGGATTCGAGGTTTCAGGCCGGCATTAAAGAAGATTCCTGGGAGCGCCCGAGCGGTGCCGCGACTGAACAGCCCGAGGCGGCAGCGCCGAGAACACGGAAGGCAACAAACCAGAGACAGAGCGAGCGCCCGACCTGGCACAGCACTGTGAGTGATCCCTGGCACAGCTCTGTTCGGGGGGTGGATGCCCACGCGGCTCCCGCCCGCACCACCAGGCCACTCACTGCCCCGGTGCTGCCTCCATTTTCCCAGGTGCGGGCAGCTCCGCCCTGCTCGGCCATCACTGAGCCCATTTGCTTGGCCTGGCACGGGGCTTTCCGGACCCTGCGGGCCGGCCTCCTCTCCCACTCCCTCCGCGGTTCTCTGGCGGGGCTGGGGGTGTGGGGCGTCCCGACCAGTGTTGGGAGGGCTAGGAAGTACGGGCGGGCCGACTGTCACTCCACCACACCCTGGACTCCGGCCCCGGTAAACTTCCTGTTACTGGGAGGCAGATACCATCTCTGCGACCACCAGTTTGGAAAAAAGCCTAACGAATTTCTGGTTGGGAATAGTGTGGTAGGAGAGTTCCCAGCTCCGCTTGAACCTGCCGGAGAGCAGGCTGCAGGCGGGCACTAGACTCGGTTTATACCGGGGGGATACAAAGGTGAACAAGACCCGAGAAAGATCTACACAGTGCTACAAAGGCACCCAGAGAGACCGGTCGTCTGTGCCTAGCAGAAACCTGGTAGACTTCCTGGGCGAGGCGGTGCTGAGCAGGGTCTTGAAGGCCCAGCTGATAGACGAGGGGTGCAGAAGACACACCCCAGCCCAGCACAGTGTGCACAGAGGGGGGAGACGTGCGGCCAGGGAGGCGGAGACTCGACAGAAACCACACACCCGGTGGGGTCGCCACTGCACGATCTAACGGCCTGGGCCAGAGCACACGGAACGGGGAGAAGTCCTGTACAGAAAGTGAAAGCTCAACAGAGATCACACACCCTGTGGTACGTGATCCACCAGCCCAGCAGAGTACAAGCTGACCAGAAAGGTGGATCCCCGGAGAAGCCCAAGACCCGAGGCAACCACACACACAAGACACTAGAGGCCAACTGAGCAGTCACGGCGGGAGCCATACCAAATTGGCAACCACAGCAACATCCTAGTTAGTCATTAGTCTCAAACCGGTGGACTGTGAAACCCCCTGCCACAATGAATAAACACCAAAAAAAAGACACCAGAAATACAAAAAATCAAGAAAGTACACCACCAAAAGTTAATAAATCTCATACTCTAGATCCTATAGAACAAGAAGCCCTTGAAATAACTGACAAGGAATTTCGAGTGATAATTCTAAGGAAACTGAATGAGATACAAGAAAACTCAGCTAGACATCATGATGAAATGAGGAAAAGTATACAGGATCTGAAAGAGGAAATGTACAAGGAAATCAATGTCCTGAAAAAAAATGTAGCAGAACTTGCTGAACTGAAGAAGTTATTCAGCGAAATAAAAAACACAACGGAGAGTTTAACCAGCAGGCTTGTCGAAGTTGAAGAGAGAACCTCTGAACTTGAAGATGGGCTGTTTGAAATAACACAAGCAGACAAAAAGAAAGAAAAAAGAATCAAGGACATGGAAGAAAATCTGAGAGAGATATCAGACAACCTTAAGCGCTCAAATATCCGAGTCATGGGTATTCCAGAAGGGGAGGAAAATGGAGATTCCATTGAAAACATATTCAACAAAATAGTGGCAGAAAACTTCCCAGGTATAGGAAAAATCACAGATCTTCAGATCCAGGAAGCTCAACGATCTCCAAACGTATTCAACCCAAAAAGGCCTGCTCCAAGACATGTCATAGTCAAATTGGCAAAACTCAGAGACAAAGAGAGAATCTTAAAAGCTGCAAGAGAGAAGCGTCAAATCACCTATAAGGGAGCCCCAATCAGGTTAACATCAGACTTTTCATCACAAACCCTAAAAGCTAGAAAGGAATGGGATGATATTTTCAAAATACTAAAAGACAAAGATTGCCAGCCAAGAATACTCTACCCTGCAAGGCTATCCTTCTGAAATGAGGGGCAAATAGTATATTTCTCAGACAAACAAAAACTGCGGGAGTTCACTACCACAAGACCACCCTTACAAGAAATCCTCAAGGGAGTACTGGGTTTGGTTCCTGAAAAATAACTACCACTGCCATAAAAACCTAAGAAAAATCTAAACCCGCTAGTACAATAAAAATGGCATTCATGAAGAGAAAACAAGCTAACAAAAACACTATCTACAACCTAAGGAACCAACAAACACAGAAACCAAACAGTAAATCAGAAAGCAAGGAACAAAAGACACCTAAGACAACCAAACAACCAATAAAATGCTAGGAATAAATCAACACCTTTCAATAACAACTCTTAATGTTAAAGGCTTAAATTCCCCAATTAAAAGACACAGACTGGCTGACTGGATCAAAAAGCAGGACCCAACTATATGCTGCCTACAAGAGACCCACCTCACCCATAAAGATTCACACAGACTAAGAGTGAAAGGATGGAAAAAGATTTACCATGCAAACAGAAAAGAAAAACGAGCTGGAGTGGCTATTCTTATATCTGACAAAATAGACTTTAAACTAAAAACCATAAAAAGAGACAATGAGGGACACTACTTAATGATAAAAGGACTGATCCATCAAGAAGACATAACAATCATAAATATGTATGCACCCAATGTTGGAGCAGCCAGATTTATAAAACAAACTCTATTAGACCTAAAGAAGGAAATAGACACTAATACCATAATAGCAGGGGACCTGAACACTCCACTGTCAATATTAGACAGATCATCTAGGCAAAGAATCAGCAGAGAAACACAAGATCTAAACAAGACTCTAGACCAATTGGAATTGGCAGATATCTACAGAACATTCCACCCAACAACCTCAGAATATTCATTCTTCTCATCAGCACATGGATCATTCTCCAGGATAGATCACATATTAGGTCACAAATCAAGTCTCAATAAATTCAAAAAAATTGGAATTATCCCATGTATCTTCTCAGACCACAATGGATTAAAACTAGAAATTAATAACAAACAAAACTCTGGAAACTATACAAACACATGGAAATTAAACAGCATTCTACTTAATGACATATGGGTCCAAGAAGAAATCAAGCAGGAAATCAAAAAGTTTATTGAAACTAATGAAAACAATGATACATCATACCAAAACCTGTGGGATACTGCAAAAGCAGTATTGAGGGGAAAATTTATTGCATTAAATGCTCACTTCAGAAGAATGGAAAGATGGCAAGTGAACAACCTAACACTTCACCTTAAAGAACTAGAAAAACAAGAACAATCCAATCCTAAAGTCAGCAGACGGAAAGAAATCATTAAGATCAGAGCAGAACTGAATGAAATTGAAAACCAAAAAACAATTCAAAAGATCAACGAATCAAAAAGTTGGTTTTTTGAAAAGATAAATAAAATTGACAAACCATTAGCATGGCTAACAAAAAAAAGAAGAGAGAAGACTCAAATAACAAAAATTAGAAATGAAAAAGGCGATATTACAACTGATTCATCTGAAATACAAGGAATCATTCGAGACTACTATAAACAACTATACGCCAACAAATTTGAAAATCTGGAGGAAATGGATAAATTTCTGGACACACACAAGCTCCCAAAACTGAACCGTGAAGACGTAGAAAATCTGAACAGACCAATAACAATAAAGGAGATTGAAGCTGTTATCAGAAGGCTCCCAACAAAGAAAAGCCCAGGACCAGATGGATTCACAGCAGAATCTTACCAAACATTCAAAGAGGAATTGACACCGATTCTTTACAAACTATTCCAAAAGATTGAAACGGACGCAAATCTCCCAAACTCATTCTATGAAGCAAACATCATCCTGATACCAAAACCAGGTAAAGATATAACCAAAAAAGAAAACTACAGGCCGATATCCTTGATGAATATAGATGCAAAAATCCTCACTAAAATACTAGCAAACAGAATACAGCAACACATACGAAAAATTTTTCATCACGATCAAGTGGGATTCATCCCAGGGATGCAAGGTTGGTTCAACATACGCAAATCAATAAATGTGATACACCATATTAATAAACTCAAACACAAGGACCATATGATCATCTCTATAGATGCTGAAAAAGCATTTGATAAAGTTCAGCACTCATTCATGACAAAGACCCTCTATAAGTTAGGTATAGAGGGAAAGTATCTCAACATAATTAAAGCCATATATGACAAACCCACTGCCAATATCATCCTGAATGGGGAAAAGCTGAAAGCTTTTCCTTTAAGAACAGGCACTAGACAAGGATGCCCACTCTCACCACTCCTATTCAACATAGTGTTGGAAGTACTAGCCAGAGCAATCAGAGAAGAGAAGGAAATAAAGGGCATCCAGATTGGAAAAGATGAAGTCAAACTGTCCCTGTTTGCAGATGACATGATCCTATATATCGAACAGCCTAAAACCTCTACAAAAAAACTGTTGGAATTGATAAATGATTTCAGCACAGTAGCAGGATACAAAATCAACACACAAAAATCAGTAGCATTTCTTTTCTCCAATAGTGAACATGCAGAAGGAGAAATCAAGAAAGCCTGCCCATTTACAATAGCCACCAAAAAAATAAAATACTTAGGAATTGAGTTAACCAAGGAGGTGAAAAATCTCTATAATGAGAACTACAAACCACTGCTGAGAGAAATTAGAGAGGATACAAGAAGATGGAAAGATATTCCATGCTCTTGGATTGGAAGAATCAACATAGTGAAAATGTCCATACTACCCAAAGTGATATACAAATTCAATGCAATCCCCATCAAAATTCCAAAGACATTTTTCTCAGAAATGGAAAAAACTATTCAGACATTTATATGGAACAATAAAAGACCACGAATAGCCAAAGCAATGCTGAGCAAAAAAAATAAAGCTGGAGGCATAACACTACCTGACTTTAAGCTATACTACAAAGCTATAATAACCAAAACAGTATGGTACTGGCATAAAAACAGACACACTGACCAATGGAATAGAATAGAGAATCCAGAAATCAACCCACACACTTACTGCCATCTGATCTTTGACAAAGGCACCAAGCCTATTCACTGGGGAAGGGACTGCCTCTTCAGCAAGTGGTGCTGGGATAACTGGATATCGATATGCAGGAGAATGAAACTAGATCCATACCTCTCACCGTATACTAAAATCAACTCAAAATGGATTAAGGATTTAAATATACACCCTGAGACAATAAAACTTCTTAAAGAAAACATAGGAGAAACACTTCAGGAAATAGGACTGGGCACAGACTTCATGAATACGACCCCAAAAGCACGGGCAACCAAAGGAAAAATAAACAAATGGGATTATATCAAACTAAAAAGCTTCTGCACAGCAAAAGAAACAATTAAAAGAGTTAAAAGACAACCAACAGAGTGGGAGAAAATATTTGCAAAATATACATCTGACAAAGGATTAATATCCAGAATATATAAGGAACTCAAACAACTTTACAAGAAGAAAACAAGCAACCCAATTAAAAAATGGGCAAAAGAGCTAAGTAGGCATTTCTCTAAGGAAGATATCCAAATGGCCAACAGACATATGAAAAAATGCTCAACATCTCTCAGCATCCGGGAAATGCAAATCAAAACCACATTGAGATACCATCTAACCCCAGTTAGGATGGCTAAAATCCAAAAGACTATGAACGATAAATGCTGGCGAGGCTGCGGAGAAAAAGGAACTCTCATACATTGTTGGTGGGACTGCAAAATGGTGCAGCCTCTATGGAAAATGGTATGGAGGTTCCTTAAACAATTGCAAATAGATCTACCATACGACCCAGCCATCCCACTGTTGGGAATATACCCAGAGGAATGGAAATCATCAAGTCGAAGGTATACCTGTTCCCCAATGTTCATCGCAGCACTCTTTACAATAGCCAAGAGTTGGAACCAGCCCAAATGCCCATCATCAGATGAGTGGATACGGAAAATGTGGTACATCTACACAATGGAATACTACTCAGCTATAAAAACGAATGAAATTCTGCCATTTGCAACAACATGGATGGACCTTGAGAGAATTATATTAAGTGAAACAAGTCAGGCACAGAAAGAGAAATACCACATGTTCTCACTTATTGGAGGGAGCTAAAAATTAATATATAAATTCACACACACACATACACACATACACACACAAACCGGGGGGGGGGGAGGAATAAGATATAACAACCACAATTATTTGAAGTTGATACAACAAACAAACAGAAAGGACATTGTTGGGGGGGAGGGGGGGAGGGAGAAGGGAGGGAGGTTTTGGTGATGGGGAGCATTAATCAGCTACAATGTATATCGACAAAATAAAATTAAAAAAAAATAAAAATAAAAATAAAAATAAAAAATCATTTATAGTAAAACCTTGAAACTATGAATCTCTTGTAGAAAGCAAAAAAAAAAAAAAAAAAAAAAGAAAGAAATAAAAAAGAAAAAAATCCAAAACAAACCCATAACAAAACAAAAAAACAAAAACAAACCAAAAATCCCAATCCATGTCCTATTTGTAACTTTAATTTGATCTTACATTTCCTTCCAGATGAAAAGAGAAAAACAAAAAATGTCTTTCAAACATAGCTAGATTTGGTTATGGTCTCTGTGCAAACTAAATTTAGCTTTTGTTCCTATGAATTTTGCAGGCTTGGACTCCAGAAAAAAAAAATCTTTGACACCAGCAACTTGGGATTCAAATTCAAGGCTCTTAGCTTGAATGTTTGCTTTATTATAACTGCTATGATGTGAGCCTCAGATTCAGAAAAATACATTAGCTGCTCTTTTTTTAAAAAAAAGAATCCTTATTAAATATTTCTCCTTTTTTCCAGATTTTTCTTTTCCTATTAAAAATAGCTTGGGAGTGATTAAAAACCTGGAACATGAAAAGACTATTAAATGCAAACGTGTGTTTACACACACACACACACACACACACACACACACACACACACACACGCACACACACACACACACACACACACACAACCAGAGTAACTTCAAAATCCTGTTTAGTTGTCCTGTCCTGATTCAGTGGATTCAATAACCCTTTCTCTTCCATCCTGATTTTCCCATTAGTCTAACCCCCCCTCTCTTTTTGCCCTGTTTTCCTTTAAACACTATTTTGGTTTAAGAAGTTTTGCTTCCATGGCCTCATAGCTGTTTCAAGGCCCAGACCATTTTGCAGTCTCATTTACAGACATGATTTTGACTTTCAATTTCTTTTTTCTTCTATTTGATCCTTATGCACAACAACTAAGTTCATTCAGTCTGCCAATTAGTTAAGCACTTATTATGTGCGAGACACATGCTATATGGTGGTGAGGAAGCAGTGAAAAAAAACCAGATTCGTTACTGTCATGGAGCTCACAATCAAGTAGGGGAAACAAAAACTAATCCTATAGTCACATAAAGAAAAAAAAAAAAAACCCTACCATGATAGATGTAATACAGGAGAGTTATGTGGGTGGCAATTCAGGGCATTCTATAAATCTTTGGTCAGGAAAGCATTTGTTGTAAAAGTGAGGCTTGAGCTGAGAACTAAAGGATAAGGAGCAGTCAGGAAAAAGGAATGGAAGCATTCCAGGCAGGCAAAACATTCCAGGCCCCCTGGGGTGGAAGGGAAGAGGTTGAGTATCAGGGATTAAGAGAAGGTCAGTAGGCTAGTGGGGTGAGAGAGAGTACAATGGGAACATCAGTTGTGGCTTCCTGCTACAGAAATTCATGCTCTACCTTCTTCTAGTCTACCTACGTTAAGGAGTTTTGACTTTATCCTAAGGGCAACGGGAATCCATTAAAGGGTACTGTGGATGCTTGTGTCTAATGGTGGTGGGGAAGATATGATCCTATTTATTTTAGAAAATGCCACTTTGACTACAGTGTGGAGAATAAAGGGGAGGGGTAAGTGTAAATGCAGATAGAATTTTAAAAGCTATTATTTATGTAGCACTTGCTGCGTGTTAAGCACTGTTGTAAGAAGTTTTCTACATATTTTCATTGAATCTTTGCAACAACCCTGTAAGGTAACTATTGTTATTACCCCCACTTAACCTATGAAGAGATAGAACCTCAGAAAAGTGAAGAGACTTGCCCAAGATCACACAGCTAAAATGTGGCAGAGCTGGGATTCTATCCCAGGAGGGTAGGGTGTTCCACTAGTCAAGGCCAGAGCTGATGGTGGCTTGGACCAAGCTAGTAGTGATGGAGAGAAGTGAACAAATTAAAGAGATATTTAGCAGGTAAAATTGACCATATTTCATGGTCATTTGGACATGGGGTGGGAATAGAAAGATACGTTAAAGAAAATGTCTAAATTTCTGGTTTGCATAACTGGGGGGGGGCTGGTGATACTATTCATTAAGCTAGGAAACACTGAAAGACAATAAAAGAAATTTGCAAGGGACAAAGAAGGAGCGGTCAAAGAGGCAGTAGGCAAACTAGGTATCATGGAAACCTGGGGGATTATGCGGAGGCTTCATTCAACAAGAAGTGTTGGTCAGCAGCATCAACTGCAGCTCAGGATTTTCTGTTCAACTTGATTACTCCAAGTTCTGTTGCATTTGCTGTGGTGTAATAACTCAAAGGATCAGCCCAATTTGTCACATTCTCTAAGGTGCCAAACTCAAGATGTCCCTTGATTTGGATGTTTAGAGCTGCCTGACATTTTTGAATGAAATTGCCATCAGATGCTGCTTATTTCATAGCCTCGTTGCTTTCCTTCCTCCACAGGAAGGGGCTACCTCAACAACCACCTACACATTTAACACCACTTATGTCCCCAGACCAATTCTGATTTTAGACAGGAGGCAGTCCGACAGTTCCAGCCTAACCATCTGGGTTCCAGTACTGGGTTATCATTCTTACCTCAATCCTGTTTCCTACTTCTAAAAACTGGGCTTGTTGGCCTTCTTCCATGTCTCTGAGACCTTGTCTCTGCCAAATGAAATAATGGCTATGAAAATGCTTTGTAAATAATAGAAATCGATTAATGTAAAGCACCTAGCATAGAAGATGAGTACATAGTATACTTTCAATAAACAGTAGCTGTTGCTACCTGGACCATAACTTTCTTACTATAGGTCAACCGGACCAAGTCACTCAAGAAGTAGAGTTGAGTTGTGGTATCTTTTCAAGGAGAGACGTATCCCTCTTCTCCAGAGATCCTATTGTCCTGCTCTTGAGAGGGTGCCACTCTATCAGATTTGCACAGATAGACTGGTTTGTACCTCTTCCCAATCTGGTTTATAAGGTGTAAGGTGGAGTATTTGAAATGAGAATGGATTCTGGAATCAGGCAGGTTTGGGTTTGAATCCTGACTGTGTGGCCTTAGGTTAGGTACTTAGCCTTTCAAAGTTTCTAGTTTCCTTGTCTGTGAAATTGCGAGTACCTCCTACCCCTTAGAGGATTGAATTAAGCAAAATATATAAAGGCACCTGATAATGCACTGGTATTCAATATATATGAGCATCTCTAACTTTCCTTCCTTCTTCCATGTGCCACACCCTTAGCTGTTCTAAGGCCATCAGACTTCTGGAGCAGTTCATCATTTTCCTATATCATAAAGAAACCTCATGGTTTACCTAATGGTTCACTGTAAGTTTTCATCTAGTTTATTCTAGTGCATGCTAATGTGCCATACTAACTTTCAGGCCAGCAGGATAGTGTAAATAATTATTTGCACACTAGCTCAATATTAATTGAGAACTTACTACAGCCAAGGCACTATAGGAAATATAAATTCACCCCATGGCTGACTCTTTACATTGGGCTTACCTACCTACCATTCCTTTCAAGACATCCTTGTCTGCCTGTAAAGCCAGCCCCAGTAGCTAGCAGGCATTCCAGGCAATCCCTGAATCTTCCTTGTTCCTAATTCATCCTGATATGATTTTGCTTGATCTTGTCTTCCTGATTCTCTCCTTTGGCTGTGTACCCTGATTTTGATCATTCTCACCTCTGACCCCTCCTGGATTTGATTTTTTCCCTAACGTTCTGCCTGGCATTTGGACTTTGGCTGGCTGGCGCACTTTCTAACTCATCTCACCCCTTGGGTGCTGGAGTTTCCTATAGCCTCAGGTTAGAGTACTTCCTGTTCCATATAGTTTTCTTGCCCCACGGACTCCTCAAGCCTTCTTATACTTGAACTCTGTCTAGCTAAACCAGCCATGGTGGCCCCAGGGTGAGGATAGGGTAAGAGCAGTGGGGTAATAACTAAGAATTATGTGAAGTGACTTGCTGCCCTCAGGGAGTTCACACTCCTTTTGGGAAAGATGAAGACATCAACTCTAAAAACAAAAACAAAAAAACCCCAACAAGGAATAAATGGTAAGTATCAAATAATTAAATCCAAGTTAATGTTAAAATTGTCACCTAGTATACGGTGAGAGGTATGGATCTAGTTTCATTCTCCTGCATATGGATATCCAGTTATCCCAGCACCATTTGCTGAAGAGTCAGTCCCTTCCCCAGTGAATAGGCTTGGTGCCTTTGTCAAAGATCAGATGGCAGTAAGTGTGTGGGTTGATTTCTGGATTCTCTATTCTATTCCATTGGTCAGTGTGTCTGTTTTTATGCCAGTACCATACTGTTTTGGTTATTATAGCTTTGTAGTATAGCTTAAAGTCAGGTAGTGTTATGCCTCCAGCTTTATTTTTTTTGCTGAGCATTGCTTTGGCTATGCGTGGTCTTTTATTGTTCCATATAAATGTCTGAATAGTTTTTTCCATTTCTGAGAAAAATGTCTTTGGAATTTTGATGGGGATTGCATTGAATTTGTATATCACTTTGGGTAATAGTATGGACATTTTCACTATGTTGATTCTTCCAATCCAAGAGGAAACAAGTCAGGCACAGAAAGAGAAATACCACATGTTCTCACTTATTGGTGGGAGCTAAAAATTAATATATAAATTCACACACACACACACACACACACACACACACACAAAAAAAAAAAAAACCGGGGGGGGGGAAGAAGATATAACAACCACAATTATTTGAAGTTGATACGACAAGCAAACAGAAAGGACATTGTTGGGGGGGAGGGGGGAAGGAGAAGGGAGGGAGGTTTTGGTGATGGGGAGCAATAATCAGCTACAATGTATATCGACAAAAAAAAAAAAAAAAAAAAAAATTGTCACCTAGTATAGACGGTCCCTGACTTACAATAGTTCCACTTAGGATTTTTCAATGTTACGATTTTTCAACATTCCAATTCAGTAGAAACCACATTTTGAGTACCATACAACCACTCTGTTTTTCACTTTCAGTACAGTATTCAACAAATTACATGAGATATTCATTCAACACTTTGTTATAAAATAGGCCTTGTGATTTTGCCCAACTGTAGGCTAATGTAAATATTCTGAGCACCTTTAATGTAGGTTAGGCTAGGTTATGATGTTTGGTAGGTTAGGTATATTAAGTGCATTTTCGACTTAGGAAATTTTCAACTTAAGAAAAGGCCACAAAAATCGTGAACTTTTAGAAGGAGAGAACAATCCTAAGGATGCTAGAGATGGGGGGAGGGAGGGAGGGGGTTTGGGAAGTGACAGGTTGGGCAAAAGGCATAAAGAAATGTCACGATTTGTAAGAATGAATATGCTAATAATAAATAAAAACTTAAAATAAAAAAAAGATGAGTTTACTGGACATAACCCTATTGTAAGTCGAGTAGCATCCACATATTTAAAACTACACATCAGCTTAAAAAATATGTCTTGCAGAGGCGCCTGATTTACAAACTAGGAGCTCTTGGACAATCTCATTTAATATGGTATACAGATGTTTTAAAAAATAATTTTATGGTCTGTTTTTCTTATTTTTGAACTTAAAAAATCTTTTTTGTAGTTCATTTTCCTGTTAAGATCATAATTTTGGAATACGTGATTCCCATACAAAGTAAGTCCCTTTGTGGTAGAATTAAAGTAACTGAGACATTACCAGATATATCATTTCTGTACTGTTTATAGTGTATACTTCTCACACTTGTTCTAGAAGATGTAGCTGAGTACACATGCAAATCTAGATGTACTTGGTCTGTGAAAATATGATATTCAGGAATCTGACCTTGCAGAATAGATAAGTGGAATTGTTCATATTACAATTGGATCATTCACTTCCACTTTTTTTCCTTTTCACCTACTGCATAACCTGTGCAAGCTGGCACAGACTAGTGGGAAAGGGGCAGAACCTGCAAAAGGACAGGAAGGAATAGGAGAACTAATGGTCTGTATACTGACTCCCCAGGACTAGGAAATTGGAAGGGAATAGGTGCTTGGGGAAAAGCTTTCTAAACAGTGTTCAAAAGGAGACAGCAAACTAGAACCCCAAGGAACATCCATGTGGTGATATTTAAAGTTCGGTATACAGTTGCTGTTGTTAGGTTGAAGCAGCCCCAGTTCATGGGGGTAGGGGAGCAACTGGGTTCCAGTCAAGTAAGCTGGAGTTCAGAGCAGGGATTGAACCTCAAATTCCAGAACTGGAGTGAAAATCAAGAATCCAAAGCAGGAGGCCATTTTTCCAGATTGAGCAAACCCAGTGGGGGTTAGAAGGATAACTAGGTATGAGTATACTCAAGCTTCATTTCAGGTCTATCAGTTTAAGAAGAACAAGACTTATCTCAACCACCAATCCCCCAGGTCTCAAGCTTATTTGGTTATTGTATGCCTTTGTTTGAACTGGCTTAGGGGCTAGCAGGGCTAAGCTACAGGTGGAAAGGGGTTAGTTCGGGAAGCCCCACGGGGCTTCTATCTATACAAATTCTATTTATGTACCACTTTCCAGGAACATCTCTATTGCTCAAAAAATGTTTCTTGATGATTTGTTGTTGTGATGATTTTATTTGTTGTTGTGATGAGTTGATTTTATGTCAACTTGGCTAGGCCATGGTATCTGGGTATTTGGTCAAATATTATTCTAGATGTTGCTGTGAAGGTATTTTTTAGATGAGATTAACGTTTAAATCAGTAGATTTTGAGTAAAGCACATTATCTTTTATAGTGTGTGTGGGCCTCACCCAATCAGTTGAAGGCCTTAATAGAGCAAAGACTGACTATCCTCCCAGGAAGGAGGAATTCTGCCAGCAGACTGCCTTTCACTTGAGCTTCAATATCAACTCTTTCTTGGGTCTCCAGCCTGCCTGCTGTCCTTGACAATCATGTGAGCCAATTTTAAAAAATAAACTTCTCTTTCTCTACACACACACACACACACACACACACACACACACACACACACACGCACACAGGGACACATATCTGTTCGGTTCTATTTATCTAGATAACCCTGACGAATTGACTAATACAGTTGTCTAATATGAAGTTTCCCTAAATTCCACTCCACTAAAGGGCATCACTTGCGTATGTTGTGCTTCCTTCCAAATTATTCCATTAATAGCATCCCTACCTTTTCCCCTCATCTGGTTCTACCATAAGGATAATAGAAAAAAAGTAGCAGAGCTGGGAAACTTATTATGAAATGCATTTTAAAAACATCTACTTTCAACACCTGCTTGCTTTTGATATCAAAACTTGACCATAATCATCAAGATGTATGGAGAAGTATTTACTTGAGAATGAAACGCTGACCCCTGAAGGATAGAAAAAGATATTGTGGACATAATTGAATTGATTTCAGTTGTGAAAGCTCTTTCACACGACCAGGAGGGGGATACAAAAATGCAAGTGCTGATCTCATGACTGATCAAGCATTGTGTGCAGCATAATGTGTGTAGTTGCTTTGGGTTGTGATTTCTCCCAGGACATAAATTATTTACTTGGTTAGTTATTTAGTTTGTTAACAGATTAATACTAAATTTTCTGTGTGGCTTTCATTCTAAAATGTTTTTGTGTTCATCACATCACCAATATATTTATAAGCTTGAGAAATGGCTTTGTATGAGATAACTTAAAATATGAACGGCTCTACCGTGAATTTAGGTCAGATGCTCCCTTAGTAACTAAGCTACTAAATATTGAAACTCCCTTTCCCCCAAAGGCATTTAAATCGTAGTTTTGGTTGGACATTTTCCTGGTGGCTGAAAGCTAATGACTATGGACATTCCTAAAGCCTTTTTCTCAAGTTTCCAGTATTTTTCTTTTCTTTGATTTCTTGTTTGCTCTTTCCAGCTGTTTATGTTTTGAACAGCTGTTATCTAAATATTTAATTCCCTTTAACATGTTCAGTAGAAAAATTGTATTTCTTGATTACAGAATACTACATTGATAAAACTTATTGTTTTATTACTTGTGAAATTAAAGTCATCAATTAAAACCTAATTTCAGTTTCACCATAGTATATTGATGTCCTTATATGGTATACATATATAATCAACACCTAGAATTGTGCTTGAGAAGAGACTCAACAAATACTTCTTCAATTTACTTAGTTAAAATCCAATAGCAAACATACTACACAGAAATTGTTCTCCTTTAGCAACTACCATTATATCTTCCCTTTTTTGTTCCATTTACTACTTTAAAAACCATACAAATATGGTTTTGCTGATTTAGCTCTCAAACAGAAAATAATAAAGATACTACAGAAGAATACATAAGAAGTGAATAATAATGGTTACATGGGATTAGGATACTAAGTGGATAGGACAGAAATAGGAGAACTTTTTAACTGGATATCATCTTATGAATTTTTAGTTTTGAAACTTGTGAAATTACTTTATTAATTATTAAAAAATGAAATTAAATAAAAAAATTGTGTAAAAACAATAGATTTTCAAGTTCCTTCTCTAGAAATAGCCACAGATACATTCCTCTCCCCAGAATTGACCAGGCGATTCTGTATTCAATTGAAAACTAGTGATAAGTGTAGCCTATTGCTGTACTGATTTAAGATCTTAGCACCACTTAATATTACCATTTAAAGTACTAAAACATAATATCACTGCCTTGCTCCAAATCTTCCTATGGTTCTTATTGCAATTAGAATAATATCAAAATTCCTTGACACAGCCCACAGGCCCTAAATGACTTTTTAATCTATCTTTACAACATCATGCCCTGCCACTCTACCCATAATTTATTATCCTTCACATATAATGGCTATTTTTCTATTCCTTTAACTCATTGAATTTATTTCCATCTCAGGGCTTTTCACTTGCCATTCCTTTTCTGGAATGATTTTCACTCAGATCTTTGCTTGGATGGCTTCTTCTTATTATCCAGGGCTCAGTGTAAATTTTATTTCGTTTCTTTTTATTTTTTTTTGAGAAATGAGTTTTGAGCTTGATTTCAAACTCCCATTACAAAGTCTGTTGAAGAAACTGAATGATAGTTACATATTTAACAAGTTACACAATATACATAAAGATTATTATACCATAAAAGAATTATGTAAAGTTACTGTTTGATTAAAATATTTACATTAATGGTGCTTTGTAGACTGCTTAATATATATTTTTTTGATTCTTTAAAAAGATCAACAAAATTTGCAAATTTATCTAGACTGACCTTTATCTAGACTGACCAAGAAAAAGAGAGAAGACAGAAATTACTAAAATCAGATACACAGCAGGGCATGGCAGAGCAGTTGCTTCTTCTGTTACACTGGAGTGGGCTTTGAGGAGAGAGACGTCCTCTTCTTTTCCCAATCTCTGCTGGTGATTCTCCTTGTGTCACTGCACTTGGGTGTCTGGTCGGCTGACTCATGATAGATGTGGCTACTGCTGTGGTGTCGAGCTGCTTTTGTGGCAGCCATGGCTGTGGCAGTGGCTGTGGTGGGCCACCCACAAGGATGTGGTGTTTTTGACGTGCTCCTTGTCTGTTTCCCAGCAAGGCATGCTGCCCTTGGTTCCTGACTAGGACCCCAGGCATCCTCTGTTTCTTGCCTGCATCAGGGCGGAGGGGGCTGCCCTTAGCTCCTGCCTTAGGGCCCTGGGCGTGCTCCGTCTAAATTTTATCTCTTAAGAGCAGTCTTTGCTGACCACCCCTTCAGAAGTAGGTTCTCCCATCCCAGATCACTCAGTATCTATATTACTCACTCACTATATTACTCACTATAAACCATTTCCGTGTTTTATTTTCTTCATAACACTTATCCTTACCCGAAATTATCTTATTCTATTATTTACTTGATTGTTATCTTACTTACCCTACTAGAATATAAGCTCCTTAAAGACATAACTTTGTCTCTTCTGTACCATCTAGAACTCATAGTTGGTACTCAATAAATATTTGAAGAATTAACAAATTAATTAAGTAACTGAAGGCCTGGCATACTCAGTCTTAACCCAGGGATCCCCACCTGTAAGACGGACAGTTTGGATCATCTTTAAGGTACTTTTCAACTCAAACATTTTATACTTTCCATTCATATAATTTGTTTTTGAAATGTTAAGTTTAAGCAGGGGGAAAAAGCTGTCAATAACAAGGAATGTAGAAATAAATAGATATTCTATATATAACTTTCATGTTGGAAAAATAATCTGCCATAGTGATTTTTAAATACAAAGAATGTAGGTAGAGTTTATGAAGAGAAATAATGGTGCAACTCATTGAGAAAAAATAATGGCATTCTTTTTGGCTATATCTATACACAAGAATCTTGAGTAAAAATAATATAATTTATTTATTTTTTCTGTTCTACTGAAAAGGCAAGAGCAAGGTAGGGGATGAGGAGGGAGCCCTTCCCTGAGTGACACCAAGATACCAACCTTTTCATCAAAATGATGCAGCATAGGGTCTGGAACCACCCTGTCCAGGATCAAAGCCTGTCTCTGTCTCTTAATACCTATGAAACCTTAAGGAAGTTCTTTAACCTCCTGTGCTTTAGACTGCACCTCTGTGAAGCAGGGACATTAATGGCACCTACCTCGTTGGGTTGTTTCAAGGATTAAATGAGATAATATGTATAAAGGGCTTAGCACAGTACCTGTTGCATCATAGCACTCAATAGGTATTAGCTATCATTATTAAGAATAGTCAGAGAAACACCAGTAGATGTCAAACCCAAAGAATGACAAGTAAAAGTTGGTCAGTAGGTTGGGGTGAGGAGTGAGATCAGAGGCCTGAAAAAGTTCAGGACATTTCTCCATGAATGAGGCTAAACTTCCAATTATCATAGTGTTGAAGTAGGGCAAGATGGGTGTGGCTGCTTGCAGGAGCAGCCCCAGGCAATAATTTATACTGTAAGAGTATGGAGGTTCCTCAAACAACTGCAGATAGAACTGCCATACGATCCAGCAATCCCACCCTTGGGTATATACCTAAAGGAATGGAAATCATCATGTCGAAGGGATACCTGCACTCTCATGTTTATCACTCTCATGTTTATCTTGGCTCTGTTTACAGTAGCCAAGAGTTGGAATCAACCTAAATGTCCATCATCGAATGACTGGATAAGGAAAATGTGGTATATTTACACAATGGAATACTACTCTGCCATAAAAAGGAATGAAATTGTCATTCACAACAACATGGAGAAAATCATGTTAAGTGAAATAAGCCAGGCACAGAAAGAGAAATACCACATGTCGGGCCGAGCCCGTGGCGCACTTGGTAGAGTGCTGCGCTGGGAGCGCGGCGACACTCCCGCCGCGGGTTCGGATCCTATATAGGACTGACCGGTGCACTCACTGGCTGAGTGCCGGTCACGAAAAAACGACAAAAAAAAAAAAAAAAAAAAAAAAAAGAAATACCACATGTCCCCACTCATAAGTGGGAGCTAAGAAATAGAGAAAGGCCACAATACAATGTTGAACTTTCAGAAGAAAAGACCTATAATTACTAGAGGTGGGAAAGAGGGAGGGGAGGGGGGTTAGGGAGTAACTGGGTAAGGGACACAAAGAGTAATTACTATGTGTAATGATGAACATGCTAATAATATTGATTTGATCATCACATACTGTACACAAATACTTATAGTGAACTCTGTACTCCATAAATATGTATAATCAAAAATAAATAAATTCTTTTGAAAAAAATTTATACTGTAAGAAAACAGTTGTAAAAAAATTTTTTTAACCAAAATGCTAAAAAACATTACAAACGTAATTGAGATGTAATTTCCTATGTCTTGAACATATAAATGTGGAATTTATACCAAAATTCTATATCTAGGCAATTAAAGTACATAGGGCTTAAATCGAAAAGAGACGCATAATTTTAAATTATTCATATTAAGTAGACACATCATATGCTGAAACTTTTTTTTTTTTTTTTTTTTGTCTTTTTCGTGACCAGCACTCAGCCAGTGAGCGCACTGGCCATTCCTATATGGGATCCGAACCCGCGGCGGGAGCGTCGCTGCGCTCCCAGCGCAGCACTCTACCAAGTGCGCCACGGGCTCGGCCCTGAAACTTTTTAATCCCTGGGATGAAGTGGTTGGTATGATGCTCCAAGGATAATCTAATCAGAATACAGTACAAGTTTATTAATGTGCACTTCACTAGTTGGGATTCTGAGAATCTTTAGACAGAAACTAAGATTTTGTCCTATCTATGGAAAAAGTAAAGCATTGCTAAGAACATCAGTATTATAAACAAGATTGTATCAGGAAGAATATAATGTACTTAGAAAAATAAACACTGTTGGTGCCCTCTTTTAGGTACAGTTTGTATGCTACTATAGTTAGTCTATCACACAACACAATTATTTAGTGACTTGAGTTAATAAATTAAAACAACAATATTTATTTGTACACTCCCAATGTGCCAGGCTTTACTTGAGACACTAAGACTCAGTAACAAACAAAACAGAACTGGTTCATCCCTTCCTGGGCTTATATTCTAGCAAGAAGAAAAATAATGGTTTACATTATTGGGATGGTGTTATGATTTGAGGATTACAGGGTGCTTTGGGAATATTACAGAAACATCCATTCCAGTCCAGGGTATCAAGAAAGGTCTTCTGGGGAAAAACACAAAGCTGAGACTTGAAGGATAGTAAAAGTTGTATAAAAGAAGAGAGCTGGGGAATAATGTCCTTAGACAAAGCATACAGCATGTGAGAAGACTTGGGCGCCTTACTTGGCTGATTATCTTCCCGATTAATATAGTAGATCTATTAAAGTTTTCTGTGAACTCTTGGCCAATTTCTCTATATACTTGAAAGTAATGTAATTTTTTTTTCTTAAAAATATTCTGATTCCAAACCTTCACAAATTTAGACAAAGCCTTGGTTTTATTTAAAAAAAAAATCTTCTGTTCTAAACTTAGTAGGCAACTCGTGGCCTACTTCTCTTCTAATTGGTCAGAAATGTAATGGCTGGTCTTTTACGTGCAATCCAAACCCTCTACACTTTTCATATTTTCCTATAGAAAATTTGGTATTGTGTGATGCCATTGTGATTTATTAGTGGCACTTAGCAAAACCTCTAATGTGTGGACAATAAAACAACATTTTCCATGTCATTTCCTGCAGTCAAACGGTGTGGCGTGAGGGGAGCCAATTCTGGAGCCAATTCTCTGACATGTGTATATACATATATCTACACACACACACACACACACACACACACACACACACACACACACGCACACACACACACGTTTATACTTTTTAAAATGTGGCTTCTAGAAAATTTAAAACTGCATGTGACTGATGTTTGTGGCTCACATTATATTTCTATTGGCTAGCACTGCTTTAGACGTTTTTATTTTGCATATGTTAGCAAAGGCTGAGGCTAGTCAGAAGACAAGGCTAACATGTGCTATGCTTGTTAATGAGCATCAGGCGTTACCAGTGCTGGTTATGGAATCAGTTACTGAAACAGATCAACATCTGAGGATACTATGGAGACTTTTTTGGAAATGGGGAATTGAAAAAAAAAAAATAGCTTGATCAGATGCTGTTCAGGTCCCACCTAATGATAAGAGGCAGATTCCTAAGAAGGTCATGTTTATGAAACTGGGACTATTGTTTTCAAGGAGTTCCTGCTTTTTATTTTTTCCCCTTGAAATCTCTGGCCAAGTCCACAGTATGAAATGTAGTATGATATCAGAAGAAAGTTAATGCATAGAAACAGAAGCTGAGCCTCTTTATAGACAAAGTTTCTATATTCACATTTACTATCTCCAAGAATAAAGAAAGCAAACCCTGTCAAAAATTCTTTGCAGTTTTGTAGCACTTTTCATCTTGAAGTACTTTGGTAGCATTAACTCATTAATCATCACAATTTCTCTATGAAATGTTGAGTTGTGAGTGTTATTATCCAATTTTATGGATTAGGGAATAGTCAATAAAGGTAAAGGACTTGCCCAGATTAGACTGTGGTTAGCAGAGCTCACCTGCTAGTAAGGTCTTCTTAAATGGAAAGCCCTTCAAAAATAGTTTGGGGATAGTATTAAAATGGAAGTAGTAGGATGGCACGTTCCCCCTTTCTACATTCCCTTGACTAACAGAATTAAACAATTACATGTGAGTTTCGTAAATTGACATTAATTTAAATGTACCTGGAGGCCTTAATGTTTAAAACAAGCAAGTACAGACTAATTTATTAGATTTATTTGTTTTTGTAACAGACCTTTTTTTTGGATCTAATTTGTTTAGAGTAAGGATTACATGTCTATTTTGACACAGCTTATTCACGCCACAAGCATTTATTGAGAACCCATTCTTGCCAGATAGTAAATCAGGCATTGTTTCTGACCTCGGGAAGCTTATAATGTAGTAGGAAGAGGCAGATGTCAAAAATTCCCAAAAGTGTTTTAGGTGCTCTGATAAGAGGAGTAGGTCCAAGGTAATGATTAGTATGTAGCTGACTTCAAACCCTGTCTCCATGTGCCTTGTCCTAGACCACCCGTTAGTAGATTCCAGGTCACAAAGGCTAGTGAGTGGCAGAGCTTGCATTGAAAACCAGGCAAACTTTGCTCTTCACCACTGCCCAGAGGTGTGCGTATTGCCACCTGGGTGGACAGAGATTGCTTCTTAGGGAAAATGACACATGAGCTGAGTCTGATAAAAGGAGAATCTGTTTGCCAGGATGGCAAGAGAGAGGCATTCCTATCAAGGTGGTCAAATGAGCAAAGACCATGGGCAAATGGGCAAAATGAAGCAGTTACGTCAAAGGAAACAGGTTCAGGAGAAAGGAGAGGGAAAGGTGGGAAGGCCAACCAGAACTACAGGGAAGGCAAAGGTTGGTAAAGGAGGAAACTTGATACTGTTGACAAAGGGAGTTTGGCAAAATGTTTAAGTAATCATTTACCAAACCTGCATTCCCCTTTAGTAGAGACAGCTGAGAAATTTTAACTATATTTAAGTCACTAGTTGTGTGACCTTGGGCAAGTCATTTTAATTTTCTAGGCCTCAGTTTTATCATCAGTGATACCAGGGCCAAAAAAAAAAGAAAACGAAAACATAGTCTTTGCGTTCCCTTCCAGTGCTGGTTCTCATGATTTCAACGAGTTCTAATGTGCAAAGAAGTAAACTTTGAATCGATGAGTGACATATTTAGATTTGCATTTCAGAAAGATGACACTCTTTTATAGGGAAACATGGTAAATTTTAAAAAAGGCAGCTTAAACTGTAAAATCCAATGCTTGCCCTGGGCACTTCCACATGGGGAGTTTTACCTTGTTCTCTTTGGGAGTAAGTGCCCCTTTCTCCCTTCTATGTTTAACACAACCACCTCACCATTGCTTCTGCTATTCTCTTTCTTCTCATTTGGCAGAGGTGACCTCTTTTCTTTCCCATTGTCCCTTTGGTGTCTTCTGGCAACTAAGTTGCTATGGTTTGAATGTTTGTCCCCTCCAAATCTCATGTTGAAGTTCTAATATGGTATTTGAAAGGTGGGGCCTTTAAGAGGTGATTGGATCTTGAGGACTATGCCCTCATGAATGGATTAATGGGTTAATGGTTTAATGGTTATCAGGGAGTAGACCAGGGGCTTTATTTGGAGAGAAAGAAAGCATGTGGAAACACTCTTGCTCAGCCCTTACCATGTGACACCCTGCATTGCCACAGGACTCTGTAGAGAGTCCCCACCCGGAAGAAGGCCCTCACCAGATGTGCCCCCCAGACTTTGGATTTCCCAGCTTCTAAAACTGTAAGAAATAAACCTCTTTTCTTTATACATTACCCAGCTTCAGGTATTCTGTTATAAGCAACAGAAAACAGACTAATACTTACGTCTTTTGTGAGTCTCAGTTTCCTTGAGTTTTCTTCTTGTTTCCATCATTTAAACTACCATCTGTATATAAATACCTTCCAATTAACTGCTCTAGTTCTGGATCTCTAGTTCATATGGTTCCATCTAAAAATAACATGGCTAAAACACGACTGCATCAAAATTTCTCTAAAGTATTTCCTTTTTGTTAGAAAAACAACATTATTTTCTTCCATTTTCAGTACTGTACAGAAAAATCAGAAAGTACAGACAAGCAGAAGAATAAAATCATGCCCATAATCCTACATACTAAGGGCTAATCACTGTTACTATTTTACTGTATAGTTTTCTAAATTATTTTCTACATGTATACATACGCATGTATCATCCATACTGTTTTGTAACCTATCATGAACATCTTTCCATTTTGATACATAAAATCATGCATCGTTTTGAAATATGTTGTTTGAAAGACTGTGGAGTATTCTATTTGTGAAGGTTAATTCTAGATGTCAACTTAGTTAGATGAAGGAATGCTGAGAAACCTGGTAATGTAATCTTTTTAGGTATGTTCATGAGGGTGTTTCCAGCAGAGATTAGTATGAGTGGCCTGGGTGGGAAAGACCCACCCTCAGTGTGGGTGGGAACCATCCATTCTGCTGAGGGTCCAGAAAGAACAAAAGACAGAGGGAAGAGGTGAGGCTCTCTCTTGATCCGCTGGAGCTGGGATACACTCTTTTTTCCTGTCCGTGGACATCAGAGCACTAGACTTTTCAGCTTTTGGGTTCCAGGACTTACACTAAGGACACCATCACCTTCCCTGGATTTGAGGACTTTGGACTTGGACTGAGCCACAGTACTGGCATCCAGTTTACAGATGGTCTATCGTGGGCCTTTTCTTCATAGCCACATGAGCTAATTCCCTTAATAAATCCCTCTCATATAATTATAACATATCCTATTGATTCTATCTCTCTGGAGAACCCTGACTAATACACTATTGTATGCACATATGATACATCTAACCAAATTCCTGATATTGGGAATTTATTTCCAACTTATTGATATGATGAACTGTGCTTATATGAATTCCCATTGCTCGTACCACACATGGCACTTATATATGTCTGGTGTAGTGCCTACTCGCACTTCAGCATATCTTCCTGTATTAGTCCATTTCTGTTGCTTATACTAGAATACCTGAAACCGGGTAATTGATAAGAAAACAACATTTACTTCTTATAGTTCAGAGGCTGGGAAGTCCACAGTCCAGGGTGAGCATCTGGTGAGGGCCTTCTGGGAGGACACTCTACAGAGTCTCCTGGTGACCAGAGTATCACATTGCAAGAATGGGCTGAGCAAGAGTGCTAACCTGCTCACTCACTCTCCTTATAAAGCCATCAGAACCATACCCATGATCACCCAGTAAGCCATCAACTCATTGCTCCATGAATGGATCAATCCATTCACTAAGGCACAGTGCTCACAATCTAATCACTTTTTAAAAGGCCTCAACTTTCAAATGCCATAATTGGATTTCCCACACTCTTAACACTGTTACAATGGAGATTAAGTTTCCAGTATATGAACTTTTGGGGGGACACATTTGACCCATATGAGACCAGATCTTACATATATATTTTGTTTCTCACAGAGTTTAGCATTGGCCTTCCCTGTGGGAGGCATTCAATAAATATTTGTTTAATGAATGAAGAAATAATGTTCTAAGCTTGGATAACAGAAAGAGGGGAATTGGTTTGGGGAAAAGGGAAGATGATGAATCTGGCTTTAATAAAGTTAGTTTGAGGTGATGGCTATTCTGACTTAAAAAAATAAGTGTTTTTTAACAACACCTGGAAAACTAGTCTGTTGTCATCAATTTCATTTTAGAAGATTCAAGCTAAAATACAAATCCAGAGACCGCTTGTATTAGGTGGCATTCCAGATTCCTTATGTCTTATAACAGCTTGTTTACTTAGAGAATGACACTCTCTATGCTTAATTTGATTAAAAGCTGACATTCGGGGCTCTATTCTTTTCCATTGTTCTGTATTAAATAAATTGGTCTTAATCTCAGAGCACGGGTGGAAAACTATGTGGTAGGGTGAAGATAGAAGATAGGAGACTTCCCTTCTCTAATTTCTGGATGCCCCTATCATGTATTCTACTGATCATGGTGGAATTAGATTCACAATGAGAACCATGAAATACATTGGTATAGCAAGAGGAGGCCTCAGGAAGTCCTTTGGTGGGACCTTAGAGACTGGGGTGCCCTACTTAGCATCTCTGGCTTTTACTTTGTATCTCCCATTACAAATGCCAGGTGATTTAGTTAGAACTCTTTTTGTTGCAAGTAACAAATCCTTGGAGCTAACTGAAGCTCCAGTAGTGACTTGAAGTTATGACCACTGTTTTCCCAAGTTCTTAATGGCTTGACTAGGACTTTCTCCATCTAGTTTAAATTTAATCCAGGCCAGAGCTTAGTTAATTGGTCCGGAAGTGGGTACCTGACACCAAAAGGGTCAATCATGGAATTGGGTTTTAGAGTTCCAGGCTAAGTCTGGCTGGTCTCTTGAACAGAGAAGACATAACCCAGGGATTTGTGGCCAATCAAGTCCTACCTTGCAGCCTGGAAGGCGTAAAATGCCAACCAGTAATAAAAGAGAGTAATGAAGTAGATTTTCCTGTAATGTACAGAAATGAGAGGGATGTAGTCCTGGCAGCATTCTAGTTCCTGATTCCAAATCACTCTTGAGCCTTGATTGTATCCTTGTCTTTGAACTCTTATCCACAAAAAAGGGATAAAATAGAGACACTGCAGTTTGTCAAGGTACATACTTATTCTTTAACAGCTTTATTGAGGTATAACTTACAAAGTGTATAATTTGATGAATATTGACATATGTATACACTTGTGAAACCATTAAAGTAAAAGCGATAAGGAGCATACCTATCACCCCTAAAAATTTCCTTGTTCCCCTTTGTCCTTTCTGCTTCCCCCCTCACCCATTTTCATCCCCAGGTGGCCACTAAACTGCTTTCTATCACTATAGATTAATTTTCATTTTTTAGAGTTTTATATAAATGGAATAATACAGTATGTACTCTTGTGTGACATCTTTCACTCAGAATAATTATTTTGAGATTCATTCAGAGTATTGTATGTGTCATGTTATAGTACACTTATTCTTTCTTATTGCTGAGTAGTATTCTAGTGTATGGATGTACCAGTTTATCAATTCACCGGTGGCTGGACATCTGGGTTGTTTCAATTTTTAGCTAATAGCAAATACATCTGATATGAATATTCATGCACAAGTCTTTGTATGGACATATGCTTTCATTTCTTTTTGGTAAATACCTAGCAGTGGAATGGCTAGGTCATAAGGTGGTATATGTTTAACTTTTTAAGGAACTGCCAAATTGTACAAATGATACAAAGTCATCGTATCATTCTTCATTCACAATATGAGACTTCCAGTTCCTTGCCAAAACTTGGTATGGTTATTCTTTCTAATGTTAGCTATTCTAATACATTGTTCTATTATCTCACTGTGGTTTTGATTTACATTTCTCTAATGACTAACGATGTTGAGTATCTTTTCATGTGCTTATTGGCCATGCTTCTTTGGTATGTCTTTGTTGGTGGTGTCTGTTAAAATTGTTTCATTTTTTTTAAACTGGGTTTTTTGTTTTCTTGTTATTGACATTTGAAAATTCTCTCTTCTTTATGTTTATTAGTCTGTTTCTGTTGCTTATAACAAAATACCTGGAAGTGGGTAATTTGCAAGAAAATGAAATTTACTGCCTACAGTTTCAGAACCTGGGAAGTCCAAAGTCCAGGGAACACATACGATGAGGTGACTCTATAGCAATGCAGGGTGTCACATGGTGAGAATGGCAAAGCAGAGAGAGGGGGGGGGGAGGGGGGAGAGAGAGAGAGAGAGAGAGAGAGAGAGAGAGAGAGAGAGAGAGCGCATGCACACGTTAACTCCTCACTCCTCCTCTTAAAAACCTCTGACCATGCCCATGACCACCATTAATCCATCAAATGGATGATTAATCCATTTACTGTGGCATGGTCTTCAGTTAGAGAAAACTAAAATGAGATAATACTTGTTTTAATTTTTTAAAAAAGACATTGTTGAGAGAATGAAAAAGCTTATTCCTCCCGTCTAACTGAAATTTTGTACCCTTTGATCAACATCTTACCTTTCCCCATCCCTCCTCCTCCCCCTCAGCTTCTAGTAATCACCTTTCTATGGTTTGTTTCTATGAGATCAACTTTTTTAGATTCCACATATAAGTGAGATCATACAGTATTTGTCTTTCTGTGTCTGGCTTATTTCACTTAACATAATGTCCTCCAGTTTCATCCATGTTGTTACAAATGACTGAATTTCCTTCTTTTTAAAGACTGTGTAGTATTCCATTGTGTATATACAAGAGTACTTCAAAAAGTTTGTGGGAAAATAGAATTGAAATCTTTCCACAAACTTTTTGAAGACTCTTCATATAACACATTTTATTTATTTATTCATCTGTTGATGGACACTTAGGTTACTTCCATAACTTGGCTATTACGAATAGTGCTGAAATAGACATGGGAGTGCAGATTTCTCTTTGACATACTGATTTCAACTCCTTTGGATATATACCCAGTAGTGAGACTGCTAGATGATATGGGCAGAGGATCTGAACAGACATTTCTCAAAAGAAGAGATATAAATGATCAACAGATATATGAAAAAATGCTCAACATCTCTAATCATCAGGTAAACAGAGATTAAAACCACAATAAGATATCACCTCACACCTGTTAGAATGGCTATTAATTATTAAAAAGATGAATGATAAATGTAGGTGGGGATGTGGACAAAAGGGAACCCTTGTACATCAATGTTGGTGGGAATGTAAATTAGTACAGCCATTTTGGAAAATAGTATGGAAGTTCCTCAAAAAACTGAATTCCATTTGAACCTTTGTTAAAAAATCATTTGTCCATATGTTGTGGATCTATTTATGGACTCTATTCTGTTCCATTGATCAATACCACACTGACAGATTATTGCAGGTTTACAGTGAAATTTTAAATCAGGTAGCATAGTGGACTGAATTATGTCCCCCAAAACTCACTGAAGCTTGAATTGTGTCCCCCAAGTTTTATGTATTAGAAACTTGGCTCCCACTGTGACTGTTAAGAAGGTGGGAAATCCTATTATGGTAGATGAAAGGTGGGGCCTTGTGGGGAAAATAGAATAGTTTGGTCACCACCCCCCCCGTCTGGTTGGGTGTGGTGCAGCACATTTCTTGTAAACAAGTTGTGTGTGGATGGAGTTAGTGTGCACCTGCACCCATGTATCTTATTAGTTTGTTGCTATTGTGTGTTCTTCAGTTTGTGAAGCAGACTGGCCAGCAGAGAGCTTGCATCTAAAAATAGAGCATGTTTACTCTGCTGGCAGCTGCTCAGTTTTCCTTTGGACTTTTCTGGTAGCAGTGGAGTTTCTGAGCTTCTTTTTGGACTACCTAGGAATTAGATGTGAGTGTGCTGAATAAAGACTATTCCTTCTTCAACCAAGGCTCCAAGGACTTTTTTTGCCAGTTACCTAGCTCATAGACCTGCATGTGAAGGGTTTGTGAATGGGCTCGAGGGGTCTGTGAGCTCCAGACCCAGCCCTAGCTCTACAGGCCTTGAAGAGGTGATCAGATTGTATGACCATGCCCTAGTGAATGGATTAAAAATGGTGGTCAGGGGTGTGGTTCTGAGGGCTTTAAAAGGAGAGAGAGGAGAGTCTGTCTCGCTTTCTCTGCTCTACCATTTTCGCAATGTGATACCCTGCTATCACTGAAGCCACCACCAAAGAAAGCCTTCACCAGATGTGTTCCCTGGACTTTGGACTTGAGAGCCTCTGAAACTGTAAGCAATAAATTTCATTTTCTTATAAATTACCCAGTTCTTTGTATTTTGTGGTAAGCAACAGAAACAAACTAATACAGGTAGTGTTATCCTTCCAACTTGTTCTTTTAAAAAATTGTTTTTGCTATTTTGGGTTGATTGAATTTTCCATATGAACTTTAGAATCACCTTGTGAATTTCTACAAAACTAGCCACCTGGATTTTGATGGGGGTTGAATCGTAACTATAGATCAATTTAGGGAGAATTGAGAACTTAATGATATTGAGTCTCCTGTCCCATGAATATGTATATCTCTCAATTTATTTAGGTCTTCTTTTATTTATTTGAGTGATGCTTTGCAGTTTTCAAGGTACAGGTCTTGCACATCTTTAGTCAGATTTACCCCTAATTCCTAAAGTGAGACCCTTTTGTATATACTACCCAAAGCCTTGAGGTTTTCCTATAAATGGTGGTTCTGTTCAGTAATGGACCAGATGAAAGTTTGGTAAAAATAAAATTGACCAGAAAGACAAAAAAGGTGTCCTAATACTTTTCAGTTTGTTCTTTAATCAGAATTGAAATCTTGGTTTCATATTAGTCACACAGCAGGCTTGTAAACACTATTTGGCTGATTAGGCATCTGTGCTCTTTTGGGTGGGGTGTGTGTATGAGTGTGCCCACGTCTGCCTGTATGGCCTCTTAGTAAATTTTTATAATTGTATAATTAAACTGGTGCTATCAAACCTTTGGGGACATGGTAGGCAGAATTCTAAGATGACCGCTAAGATTCTTCCATTCTGGTGTACAATCTCTGTATATTCCCTTCCCCTTAAGTATGGTTGGGACCTGTGAATATACTGGGATATAACGCTTGTGATTAGGTTACATTATATGACAAAGGTGAAGAGATTTTGCAGATGTAATTAATTTACCCAATCAGTTGAATTTTGAGTTAATCAAAAGGGAGATTAACCTGGATGGGCTTGACTTAATCTGGTGAAAGAACTTAAAAGAGGGACTGTATCCCTCCTGAGAAGAAGGAAGTTTTCCTGCTGGCCTTCAATAAGCAAACAACCATGTTGTCGACTGCCTGTGGAGAGGGGCAGCCTCTAGAGCCTGTAGATGCTAAAGGTCTCAATCCTATAACTGCAAGGTACTAAATTTGGCCAACAATCTGAATAAGCTTGGAAGAAGATACTGAGCTCCACATGAGAACACATCCTGGCTGACACCTTGATTTGTAGCCTTGTGAGACCCTGAGCAGTGTACCCAGCTAAGCCATACCTGGACTCCTGACCTATGGATAAATGTGTGTGGTTTTAGGCCACCAGTTTTATGGCAATTTATTACACAGTAATTAACAATAACTAATACAGTAGATACTATAGTTGGCATTTGAAACGTTTGCCATTGTCTTAGTTTGCTGGAGCTGACATAACAAAGTACCATAGAGTGGGTGACTTAAACAACAGAAATTTATTTTCTCACAATTCTAGAGGCTAAGAGCATAAGATCAAGGTGTTGGCAGTTTGGGTTTCTTCTGAGGCCTCTCTCCTTGGCTTGCAGATGGCTGCCTTCTCACACGATCTTTCCTCTGCATGTACATGTCTGTTGTAATCTCTTCTTATAAGGATGTCAGTCATATTGGGACAGGGCCCATCCTACAGACCTCACTTTAACTTATTTACCTTTCTAAAGAACTCATTTCCAAAGACAATTACATTCTGAAGTACTGGGGGTTAGGACTTTAACATGTGAATGTTTTTTTGAGGGGGGACACAATTCAGCTAATAATAGCCATCAACCTTTTTCGTATTCTTTTGACCACTAACCTGTTACATCCACCCATTCTTCAGATTTTTACCATATTCCAAATGCTTTTTCTTGTTCTTGACATTTTTGACTCCAAGTTAATATGTAAAATCCTTGATAATTACATTCCTAGCTTCTAGGAATATCTGTCTGATATTAACAAGAACATCACCTTAAATTTGTATGTAATTTTTACAAGTTTACAAGGTATTTTTACATACATTATTTTAATTGAAACCTCAAACAATGCTGTGAGGCATGTCAGACCAGTATTATTATTATCCCCACTTGAAATTTGGGAAAACACACCCGGAGAGGTGAAGGGGCTAACTTAATGTCACGTGGCACATAAATGTCTTCTGACTTCTAGTCTAGTGCTATATCCACTAGATTATCTAGTCAAACAAAGCATCCTTACCCAAACAGCAACTGATTCCTATTGAATAAGTGTATTGTTAACCCCTCACTGCCAGTTCAAATGCAGATTTTATAATTGCCCCCATCCCAGCATCCTAGCTAGAAACTCTGGAGGGTTTTCTCCTAGTGCAGATAAGGGCTGCTTGGGCCACACTCACTTATCCCATTTTCCTGTCATTTCTGTTGGAGAAACTTATTGTAAAGTAACCCCACTTGAACCTTTTTATGGCAGGGACGAAGCAGTGGCTTGGATGTACATCAAGTCATTTTGTGTTTATTTATTTATTTTAATCTCTGTGCCAGGTTTTTGATACATGGTGAAATTGATTGCTTTAAATATATCTTCTCAATGAGGTTGTAAACTCCTGTAACAGGTGCTTTCCACCTAATAGGCATTTAGTGTGCAGGTATACAATAATTATTACATAAACATAATGGAGAAGCCAATGAATGCGTTCCTGTTAACAAAGGTGAATTGGGTTGAATACATTAACAGGTAAGAGATAATAATGAAAATTCCACGTGTATTTTGAGTTCTTATCTTTTCGCCAGTTTGATAAAGCCTAACAATGTGATGTTATCCTTAGTTCTAGCAAGTTTTTGAGTAGCTGATTATTCTCAAATTTACCTAAAACCCACTACTAGAATTTCAGTATATGGAAGTTGAAATATGAAGTCGGCAATGTTGAGATCTCAGATCTCAGATCAGTTTATTGGTAGGCAAAGGGAGAAATAATAGGAAACATGAAGAACTACAGTCGTCCCCACACTTATGCCATCACTTTCTAAAAAATAAATAAATAAACAATGCAAACAAAAGCACCCCCCCAAACAAACCAAAACACCCAAGTAGTGACTAAACTGGTTGCTCCTTTATTTTTCCAAGGAGGGGACTGGAATTATAAGTAGAAACGGCAAAGGAAGAGGTGGAAGAAAGTGGCCCCAGGCTGTAACCTTTGAGAAGGCAAAGAATGAATAAAAGATTGGCTAGGGGAAAAACAGGCTTGACTGGAGTTTTTGTCGGGGTCTGGGCTGGCAGAAGGAGAGGGACAGAATCAAGATTATGATTAGGAAGAGCAGTCCCACCAGAGTTTGGAAGCAGTATAGCTTAGTAGTTAAGAGCTTGGGAGCCAGAATCACAGCGCTTGGGATCCTGGGTCCTGCTCTGCCACTTACTTATTGTGTAACCTTGAGCAACATGCTTAACCTTTAAACCTCAGTTTTGTCACTTGTAAAATGGAGATAATAATAGTGTGTACGTACCTCGTGGAGTAGCTGTGAGAGTTAAGTGAGTTGATAGTTGAGCGCTTGGTTCATAGTAGACGCTCAGTAAAATGTTAAACTGCTGTATTTGTAGTTGTTATTCTTCCTCTGTCTTAACACGATGCAGGCTCCAGCAGGGAGGGGGAGAGATGAAGCGCTCATCGCACTGGAAGTGTGTGAGGGCCTGGGTCAGGCTTATGTTGAAGTGAGGGCCTCACGCAGGTAAAGTGGCACCGCTTTCAGAGCGCACACTTTGCCCGGGCCCCGCCGTGACTATGAGGAAGCCTACGCCACGGCTGGCAGGTGGCACGGGTGGACCTCCTTGGAGTGAACCTCCGAGGCGGCCGCACTGTTGTCCCTGGACACTTGACAGTTTCCCTTCTCCTTCCTCCTGGGCACTAAAAGCCATGTGGGCTCTCACCCACTGAGCGTCCCTGCTTCGGAGGCGTGAGGGCCACTTGGCTGCCACCCCGCTTCCGGGTCCGGCCTTGCCACACGTTGGCTACAGCCGAGGAGTTCAGCTCGGACCCCACACACCGTCCTAGCTCCAGCTCCCCCCGCCTTGCGCGCAGGCGCCACCAGGGCCACCCCCGCCGCCATGTTTCCCCCGCCCGCGCTCTCCCTCCCCCCTCCCACTTCCCCCTCCCCCCTCCGCCCCAGCTGGGCTCCCGCCCCCCGGCCTCACCCCTACCAACCCCCTGGTGTGGTCAGGCAGAGGCTCTGCCGCTGCGCCCGCAGCAGCTCAGCTCCTACTCCAGGGAAGCCTGGAAAGGGGATTTTTGAAAATAACTGGAGCGGCATTCGGGTTAGGGTCCGTGCTTTCCGTCGGCGCGAGGACAGGGCGAAGTGGCCGGGACGAGCAGGGGGTGCCGAGGTGCCGGTGCTGGTGCCTCGTAGCAAGAAGGGGCCCCGGCTGCGCCGCGCGACTCCCTCTTCGGCCCTCGGAGCACAGCAGCCTGCGGACGAGCGGCGGGACGCCGGGACGCCGGGACGCGGCAAGCAAGGTGAGGCAGGGTCCTGAAGTCACAAGGCTCCATCAGCCGCTTCCCTACCTCCGGGACCCAGCGCTGCACCGCAGTACGCGGCAAGGAGTTGCGATCTGCCCCAGGGCGGAGGGGCAGGGAACCAGTTTCGCTCTTTGCTGCACCCCTCTTTTTCTCCCGCGTGCTGGTGCGCTCTCTTATCCCTACACTTTCACAACCCTATCTCCGGGTCCCTCTGGCTCCGTCGGACGCCTGGGCTCTTCTAGGACCTCAGAACCCAGTTTTCCTGTGATTTTTTGTCATCCCTCCAAGATCTTCTCCAGGCTTCGCTGTCGCTGCCCTGATGGTCTGGGGTCCCTCTGCCCCCCTCAGCCCCACTGTCTCTTGCCCCGTAACAGTTTCTGCTTTGTGCCTCCTAATCCATCCACCCTCAGAATCTTCTTACTTGGGAGGCATCTGCTGGCTCCCGAGTCAGGAGCACTCTTCTCTTCCTCGAAGCTTTTAACTTCGCTCTGAACCTCTTGAGCTCTGAATGTCTTGGCTTTTTTGGTTTAATCACAGTTGACTAATGATTTTCTTGAAGGCTCACAGTCTAGCCTACGGTTTATTGAAAGTGATGGGATCATTTCTTCACCAAATATCTTTTAGTAAATATCAGCTAAGGAACTTTAAAGTTTCTTCCTAGGTTTCAATAACTTGGTCCAAGAACCACAACCACTTAAAATGTATGTACGTATATTTGTATGTAATCCTTATACATGGTCCTAATTCTGATTCTTCCTCAGCTGCTGAGTAGGCCTGAGAGAGGATCGGTGGGACTTGCGATGCCCTGCTCCATTTCTCCATCTGTAAACCAGAATGTTAATTGTTTTAATGTAGCCAGAAGACTTGAGTGATTTGGGACAGAGTTGCTGAAGTTAGCATAGGCTGGTTACTAAGCACACTGAATGGGAACTGAGAGACTCGGATTTAAAACTGCCTCTGTTGGGAGGACACCTGCTTTTTTCTTAAGAAAATAAAGAAGCCATAATTTCTTACAGTAGATCTCATATTTGTATAAACCCTCCAGAAGCAGCATTTTGAAGCCACGTAGTTAAAAAAAGATACTCCTTTTAGCGTTATCACTTTCTCCCGGTGCAGTTGCCCTGTTAGCTCCCATACTGAGGTTCATTTGCTCACTTCCATGCTGTTAATTGGTGTGTGAAGAAAATTGAATGGAGAATCTGAAAGTGGAGGCAGATACCAGTGAACAAGCACATGCTGACGTATGCAGCTGTGTTTGTGGAAATAGTCTATATCTAGTGTTCAAATTTGAAAACTGAGAAAAATGAAGTAATTAAACAGTTATATCATTTTACATCTAAAAATATTAGCTCCTTTAACTGCAAGTTCTTATTAATATCCTTATACTCAACAGTGATAGAATCGTTTGCTTGATGTGTGACCAGGTGTTATCATTGACACAGTGTGCACTAATTGACAGCAGTCTCAGAAGAAACCAAGTTGTGAATGAAGATGATGGCTAAATTTCACTGTCTTGGTAGCACTTCTTTTGGCAGGCAGTGAGTAGTTTTGCTGCAACATCAAATAATGTATTTTTAAAATAGATAAATAAGAGCCTCAATTGCTCAAGGTTTTTAATCTGCCATTTTTTAAAGCACACTTTAAAAAGTGTGGTGTGAGTATATAGGGTTTAGTTGATGTTGTTCTGAAGAAAGTAATTATCAACTTAGATAACTTGCAGATGATTTGTAGTTTCCACATTCATTTGGTAAATTCCAGAGTTCACTTTAGTTCTATCAAAAACTGGAATGTAGTAAGGAAAGGGTACTTATACTAATAGGCCCACCTTTGTAAATCTGTAATTTTCTTGGCAACTAATTCTCAAATGACATACAGACTTACAACTATTTCCAGCAAAAGAGATTTTATCATTTTATTTTTTTCCTTTTGTGATTATTATTGATACTAAGTCTAAGCTAAGATTGCCACTAATGTGATTGTATAGTAAAACCATGTTTGCCAGGAAAAAGAATAAAGGTGGATGTGAGTTAGCCATAAGCATTTTGCTCTGGATCCTCAATATGTCTGCTATTGGATTCTCTTTTCCATTTTCTTCCAATTTTATGTTTTTTTCATGTAATTTGACTTGTAGTAGTGAAATGAGAGTAACCAATTTTCAAATTGTGTGATTTTTATTGATGTTTAATAAACTATTCAAACCTCCTTGAAATATTTTTTTCTTGGTTGAAACTGATCTATTTTTATTGCTATGAAATAACACAACAATTTGTCAAGAATCATCAGATTTCAGAAAATGTAGAGAGAGTGTGGAAAAGTGAACGTTCCTAGGCAAAACATCGCCAAATTAGAAAAATGGCTTTCTTAAGTTACTGATGTTCATAACAATCAGGTTAGTAATTCATTTTACAAAATCTGTTGAGTACTTTCTGTGTTCCAGGGCCCTGCCTGCATCAGGCACAATGATAAACCTTATAGGGCATGATCCTTCCTCTCGTGGAGAATCACAGTGCTTTTATTCTACCAGAGGATATAGACCATAAACAAGCAAACAAATGACAAAGATCCTTATAGATTGTAGTAAGAACTGTGAAGAAAATAAGTAAGAGGATATGATACAGAGAACTGGGAAGGGCCTATTTTAACAAGGGTGATCAGGAAAGTCCTCTCAGAGAAGGTGATGTTTGAGCAGAGACCTGAAAGCAAAGAGAGAATGTGCCTACCCTGTCAAGACCTGGAAGAACATTTCCCAGAGAACATTTTTTATAGAGAGAAGAGTAAGAGCCAAGACCTTGAGACAGGAAAACAGTCTGGAGATTTTGAAGAACAGAAAGAAAGCCAGTATGCTGGATCCTAGTGAACTGGGAGGAGCCGGTAGTGGTTAAAGTAGGTGTTGTAGAACCTGGAGGGAGTCAGATAATAGATAAGTAGGACTTGGAAGTCTTGAGAAAGAATTTGGGTTTGATGCTCAGAACAATAGGAAGCCATTGAAGAGTCTTTTCTGTGGAAGGTCATTGGTTGAAAAAAAAAAAAAAAGATTAGCCAGTGGAAATTAAAAAGAAAAATATCTTGCCAAAGATAAATAGAATGTCTGCCTACTCAGTTGTTTACATTAAATAAACCTGAGAATGAAAAACTTTGTTTGATAATTATGATAAATAAATATATAATTTAGGTCCTCTACTCTGTTTAGGTAAGGGGATGGGGGAGTGGGAACTCTGAGTTGAGTATGCTAAAAAGCAGTTTACTTTCCACTGTCACATTGCCATCTGTGCTGCAAGGTAAGTTGTCACCAACTTTATTAAAAATCAGATCATTGTTCAACTTAAGAATTTGTTTTTCAAAGAATGTACTTTTATTTTCTTATAGAAATATATTTCCTTTGAAAGGTTAGAAGTTTCACTTGTATATAAAAGAATAACTTAGGTTTTAGAAATGGCTTTTGGGATTTTAGGAGGGGTTTGCTGTTTTCCTTTATCTGTTGCCACTCCAACATTTTCAAATCATCACACCTTTATTCCTTGAGAGATTAGGGTTACCCTATTTCTTGAGGCTTAGATGAATTTTATTGTTCTAAGCTTTTGCTTGAAAGCAGTCCAGCTTTGAGATCTAGTTGGCCCCAAATAGGAATGCAGTTGCTTATTGACATTCCGTAGGGGTAAATCTTAATATTGTGGAAGAATAACCTGCAAGATAACCTTGAGCAGCTCCTGCAGGGTCAGTTACCAACTTTTTAACTGAGCACTCAAGCATCCTCCACAATTTGACCCTAGCCAACTTACCCACATATTATTATTTTTTTGACCGGTAAGGGGATCGCAACCCTCGGCTCGGTGTTGTATGCGTCACGCTCAGCCAGTGAGCGCACTGGCCATCCCTATATAGGATCCGAACTCGTGGCCTTGGTGCTGCCAGTGCCGCCGCACTCTCCTGAGTGAGCCACGGGGCTGGCCCTTACCCACATATTATTATTCTCTGACACAAATCTCTTTGAACTGATTTCCCTAGTTTGGAACTTTTGTGCTTAGCATTATTACTGGCATAGAGTAGGTGTACAATAGGTGCTTGTTGAATGGATGCCACACCTTTCCTTTTTGTCATTTCAAATCCCAACACTAGTCAAGAAACAGTTAAAATCTCAGGTCCTATGACACCATTCCCCACCAAGCCTGATCTCCTTCTCTGAAGGTGAACAGCAGTCACTCACTTGCCCGTTTGTATCATAATTATGTTTATTTGATGCCTGGCCATCTCCACACTGGCCTCTGCTCCATGAAGGTGACCTGGACCTTGGGTTTGCTCATCACTATATTCTGAGCACCAGGCACATGGTGTGTACTTCATAAATAGTTACAGAATAATGAATAAATGTTGCCTTGTGATGTTTCTTCTGTTATTTTTTGGCTACCTAGATTATTTAATATTGTTTTACTTTTCACATGTTTGTTTGATATTCTGATGTGGTTTCTGAGAGAGGCCACATAGCATTCTTGGTAAGAACACATGCTTTGGAGCTAGGCTGCCTGGGTTCCAATTCTGGCTAGGGGACTTAGTAGCTATGGTACACCGGGTGAGTTAGTTAACCTCTCTGTACTTGAGTCATCTCGTCTATAAAATAGAGATAATAGAACTTACCGCTTAGAGTACTTATAAGGATTAAATGAGTTAGCTAGGCCCACAATTTGCCATTTTCAAATTTCAAAAGCTCTGAAAACCAATAAAAATTTTATTTGGTAAGTTAGGTGCCAAAAGTCAGGTGGTGGCAAAACCTGGCTTGAACTGACATGAGGGTATTTATAGTCTTTATTCTACTTAATGTAATCTTTGTTTGGTTTTGTTGTAGAATTAGTAATATATTTATGGGGTAGTGCCACAGACCGTAATGGGGTATTACATAATATATAGTATATGCAGGTTATTGCCTATCTAACAGTCTGGACATTTCTGAGTTCAGAAACATATCTGGCACCATGGTTTTCAGATAAGAGATTGTACACCTTATAGTAAGTAATTAAATCAGAGCCTCACTCACAGTAAGTTGTTGCTGTGAGTGGTGTAGATTAGGGAGGTAAATGAACTACTTCACCTTTCCCAATACCTTTCTCAAAATGGTTACCACCTAAATGGTTACTATGTAAATACACGCTAATTTATGCAACAACTCTGTAAATGGAGAGGGCTGGCTGTGTGGTCCTCATATCATAGGAAAACAGATATGTCAGGGTCATGTGACTGAAATGAGCCATGACTCAGGTCTGTCATTACTCTCTCATCTGGTACCATTGAGAGTATTTATTTTTTGTTTTTCTTTTGTTATTTACACCAAACTGCTTATTTTTAGGACAAGAGAATTGTTTTTTGGTGGCGGTGTTTGGGGGGAATGTTCAGTTAAGAACTTACTTAGCGGTGCTTCTTCTTGTGGTTAAAATAACTTACTTAATATGATTAGACAGTTATTCTTTGCAGTTGCTAAACATTTATTGAATTTCTAGTGTATATTGATATAGAAACTTGTATTAAAAGCAGGAGAGGTATAAAACAAATGAGACATGCTTCCTGGCCTTCAGCAGCTCCAGCACCATGCATGGTTACATGGGAATGTGGGTGTGCATTACAATTCCTTGTTTTCCTCTGTAAGCTTGAAATCATTAATATTAAAAACATGCAAAAGAAAATCCAAGAGTCAATTGAAAATTCTTCTTAGTGTCCACAATATTAATTGGTTTTTAATTATCCTAACTGCCTGTTATCCTTTATAACATCTTGGCAGCCTTTTCCTTCCAACTAAAGTAAGAAAAATATGGTTTTTATTGATCTCCCTTATCAATATCTGTACATCACAACTGGCATTTTTTTGTTGTTCTTTTGCTTTTGTGGGGTTGTCAGTAATTATATGTCTCAAGGGATTATCTTCTGGAACATTCTTGCAGTTGAAATCAAGTCCTTGAAACCATTCTGCCAACAAATATTTATTAAGTGCCTATTACATTCCAGGCATTGCATGAATCGAAGCAAATAGAATCTCTGTCCATTGTTCTTTCTAGTACTTCAGGTTCCCCAAACTGGAGAACATGTACCGAGTGAGCAGGGTGGTGACATGATAGTGTGCCCCAGGAACCACAAAATAAAGCAGCTTGTGTTTTCTTGAAGCATCTATTTTACACAAAGATTTAGGAGAATATTAACTGGTAGCTAATTTAAGATATTCAAAAATATTTGAACAAACTCAGATACACTGTGCTTTAGAATGCAATATTCATATGAAAATTTGAGGTAAAAACCCAGTACTTCAGGGAAAGTCTGTGCTTGCAGGATCAGCTCTGGTAACTGTGGGGTGAACCTTTGAAAAGCATTGAGGCAGTGCTGTGCTGCCTGAATCTGTTCTTTCAGTCAAACATTTTCATAGCCTTAAATTACCATGGAAAAGGTAATGGACAAATGGACATTAATGTGTTTCTCTATGTTGCCCAATTTCTTTTAGCTCAAGGGTACACGCTGGTTGTTTGATCCTGGTCTAAATTTTAAAATGTGTTGAGTTTTAACAGAGTTCCTAATATTGATGGGTAATAGCTCACATTGATAGTGAAGGACCTGCAAAGGGCCTAATATCTTTAGAAGAGAGGTTATTAGAACATAACGACCATGAACTTAAAACAGCATAGTTGATGCTGGCCAGCCTCAAAAAATTAAATAAATAAAATAAAATTAAATTAAAAATAAAATAAAATAAATAAAATAAAATAAAATAAAATATATAAAATAAAATAAAATAAAATAAAATAAAATAAAATAAAGCAGCATAGTTGAAAGGGTCAAAGCTTAGCCCCGTTCTATACACACTTGCCTATCTCACTGACGTGAAGTGAAGTGAACTTTTGCTAACTTTAAAGCTGCTTTCTTTTACAACACATTCAGTATACAAATTGCTTTGTTAATTGCTGGCCACTGAAATATTTAATACTTGAAGAAAGTTTTCAAGGATCATGTGCTTTGAGGTTGATAAAAAGTATCTACAGTTGGAGATGGTTTTGAAAACAGGCCAGCAGTGTATTGGAGGAATGCCTGTTTTAAAACAATGGTTTAATTTGCTCCAGATGAGAAAGATGATGAAGAAGAAAAAGGCAAGTGAAGAAAGGGGGTGAAAGTAAATGGGGTAAGTCAAACACTAAATCTTTCAACTGATTTTCATTATTGCTGTCCCACATACATTGTTGTTATCAATGCCAGACAGAGTTCACAGGTCCTGACATTGTTATATTGTTGCATTACTGCTCAAAGCTTATAAGTACATGGATATAGAGGATGGTGATTAAAGGATGGTCTTTATATTCTATGTGTGAAGTGCTTTTACACTCTGTTCAGTAAAAGGGGATAAGGGAGTTGTAGAGTTTTGCTTCTTGGTGTCACTTTTTAAAAATGGCCACACGTTTCTAAAAAATACTTCATTTGAACAAAGGTTTTTGTCGCACTCTTGAATATTTCTTAGTGGGAACACAGTAGAATTCAATGGCTAAAATCCTGGGTCCTGGAATCACAGGCTTGGGTTCAAATCCTCACTCTGCCTCTTTCTGGCAGTGTGATATTGGGCAACTTGCTTGATCTCTCAGAGCCTTGTTTATTTCCTCTGTAAATGACCTTATCTGCTTTAAGGATTAAATAAAAAAATGCATATAAAGTACTAAGCGTAGGTCAAGCCACATACTAGATATAGCTATTTTTATTATTGACTGTTTTAATAAATTTGCAGCTGAAGTATTTGAAAACTTGGGGCATACTATAGCTTTGCTATTCATATATGAAGCAAAAAGTGAGGAAATATATCTTTTTTATTTACATTGCCTTAAGCTCAGCTGGCATGCTATTTTTTGAATGTGTGTCTCAAATGGTGAGTAGACTGTTTAGAAGTAACACTAGTTTTCTGGCAGACAAAGTTTATGGTACATGCTGGGCTTATTACTTATTCAAATATGGCACGACATTGAATGCAAGAAAAATGTCAGTTTTTAATACAATTAGCCCAATATATATTTAAATATGATGCTGTTTAATAGAATTCAAAATTTTTATATCCTTTTTGTAGGAAAAGAGAGATGCAAGAAAATGTATACTACAAACAATATTGTCTTTTAAACATGAAAACTTTTGGTCTTCTGATAATCAAAGAGATCAGAAAATATTTCCTGATTTATTTCTAATTGTTCCAGATTTCAAGTCCCCAAAGAAGAATATATTGAAGCATTTGTAATAGTTAAGCCACTGGGAAGAGGGCTAATTGTTTGAATAATGTCTTTCCGTAGATATTGAGTTGTTATGGTTATCTTAAGCTTTTATTATAGTTACGCTAGCAGCAAATCAAATAACACCTTAGAGTTGATTAAAGTTCAATAGCAGTTTTGATAAATGAATAGATAAGTCCAAATTTGTTAATGAGAGTAGCTTCACGTGCTGGAGTGATAGTCTAATCTTTTGACTTGAAAGTACATGAAGGTAGACTTCCTGCTCTTATACACAATGCCGTTTGATTCCAATGTCAGACAAATGGTGAAACAACTTGGTTATGGAATGCCACAGGTACACAGAAGGGAAAAGACCAGGTAGCGCCTTGGACATATACTGTATATTCAAAAGTTTTTGTGATGATTATTAAGATAATGTACATACAGGTGTTTGAAAAGCTTAGCTCACTAATGAGGTATATTAATGTTAACTGCATTTGTAGATAATGATCATTATCAGTATTTGAAGGTGAAAAGGTAATGTTCAAAAGTATTTTTAGAAAAATTAGACATATTCTACGTGTAGGTCATTAGCTCAATGTGGGTAAACTATCCTTATTTACTCCTGTGGAATATGCACAATGAGTTTAAGTAACTTGCAGAAGGGTCATGTCATGTGAGGTGGAACTAGGAGCAGAATGTAGGGCCCTTGGTTTCCAACCCAGTGCTTTTGCACTAATGATTTAGAAAGCTCTTTAGCCCAAAGGATCTTTTAATATCTTTAGCTTTTCAGTTGATGAGGTGAACCCAAAAGGTCAGTAGTGGAGATACCAACCATCATTCTACACCTGTACATCTTCTTGCACAATTTGGTATTTATCAAAATGAATTTTAGGTTGAATAAGGAATTTTCTAAGTGCTTTTGGCATCATATTGGTGTAGTATCCATTTAAACATTTATGAACAAGCATTTGTTGAGCAATTGTATGTAAAGCACTCTACTAGGAGGGACAAAATGTGTACACTGCCCTGAAATGCCTTATAATCTAGCCAAGGGCAACAGAGAACATGAGGCAACTTGATATCAGACAATACTAATATTAATACTTATCAGTAACGTATAAATTATTATAGCACTCATCATGAGTCTGGCATCATTCCAAATGCTTTCTATACATTAATGCGTTTAAACTACATAATGCTATGAGGTAGGGACTATTATTATCCCCACTTTACAGGTGAGGAAACTGAGACACAGGGAAGTTAGATGACTTGCCCAAGCTTACACACCTAGTAAGCGGAAGAGCTAGGGATAAAATCCATGCAGTCTGATTCGTGAGTCAGTGCTTTTAATCATAACACTTTCTTTCATTCTAACTCTGACAGGGAACATTATATAAGAGAGCATGATAGCTAAAAAAGGCATGTTTGCAAACAGATTCTGGAGAAATACACAGGAATGATCGGTCAGAGGAAGGTGTTAACATTGGCAAGATATTTTGAAGAAGGCACTTTTGAAGGGGTCTTATTGAAAAGCAAGGAAAATATTTCTGAATATTTTAATGCACAAAGCTGTGTCTGTTTACTTGCATGTGTGTTTATTTTAAGCTGAAAGAAAAGCTTAACAGGATATATTAAATGGTGAATCTGTTATATTGACAGCTAGTCAGAGCTCTGTTTTTGTGCGCAATATTTGACTTCAGAAACCTGTGTTTTAAAAAATAATTAAAAGCTTTATTGAAATATAATTTACAAACCATGAAATTCACTCACTTAAAGTGTACAATTCTATGGTTTTTAATATATTCAGATTTGTGCAACCATTACCACAATCAATTTTAGAAGATTTTCATCACCCCCAAAAGAGAAACATGTGTTTTTTAACAAATGTGGTCACGAAGAGGGTGGAACTGGTGTGCTTGTTGGTACTACTGTTTTTTCCTATTAAAATGTTCATAGATCTCTGCTCAGTGTAACTGAGATCTTACGCTTTTTTTGTTTTGTTTTGTTTTTGGCAGTGTAGCTCCAAATTGCTATAGGACTCCTCCTCATTTTAATTTCATTTAGATTAGTGAATAGTCTGTCAAAGGATTATGTATTTATTTAATTTTGAAATCTCAATCCAAATTGACTATATAAATTTGCTCATTATGTATTTGTTATAAAAGTATTGGTATTAGTACTGAATAACTAAGCCAGACTCCTATTTAAAAACAAAACCGCTAAACCCACTAGTGTGACTACCTCCTTGTCTGTGCATGCTTACAGATGCCTGAGAAATTTTATGTGTACACACTGGTATTTTAAAAATATTTCTAAAGGTTGTGCCTGACATAGGGGTTACTAGTGAATAGATGGTAGAGTCATTGAGATAAAGGCAGCCTTTTTTTTTTTGGCTGGGGCATAGTATTGGGGTGGTGTGTTATGAAAAATGTATTATAAAATGTATTCCATGATATTGTGTACAGATATTATGAAATAATTGGAGTTTTAAAATGTTTCAGCCACTGGCTTTTCAGTAACTCAGGCTTCACAAAAACATACAGCTAGTGTTATAATCAAGGACTATATTTCTGTCTACCGGGAGTTACCAAGCCAAACATTTCTGTGTGTGTTGCAGGAGGCAGGCTGTTCCCAGGTCTTCATTAAAGTAATAAGTTACAGTCAGTATTATCTTTCAGTCTAAGGAATTACTATTTACTTTTTATTATTAAAACATAATCTTTAGACATAGTTAGATGTCTTAAAAAACATAGGTGTCTTTTAAAATGAATTAATCTTGGATTGGTCTCTTTTGCTACTTCTGAGTTTTACTTACTTTTGAGTTTACCTATTTTTCTTTCAGAATTATTTTGAAATGTTATTTATACTTCTTCAGTATTTCTCTATGCCTACTATTGGGTTTAGTTTCTACTCAGGGGCCAAAGTAGTTTCAGTTGAAGTTAAAGTGACTTGATTCACTCAAAACGATTTGCTGTGAATCTTAAGTATATTTTTTATTTGCTTAGATGGATTCTCTGCTTTGATGTGTGTGGCAAAGGTGTGGTGATCTCACAGCTATCAGATAGGATAGAATGAGACAAGATGGCACTGCTGTCACTAGAAGAAGAAAACTAAGTGTACCTTTATATTAATTAGGTGGAAGCATATCTTTATCATCAAGGTTAATGGTTGACATCACCTGAAGTGAGGGAGTCATGTGCTGTGAAGTTTTTTTTTAAAAAAAAGGATGCTTGATTTAGGAATTCTGGGGTCTATATTATGCTGCTGCTTTTTGTCCTGGATAGATTTTGTTTATTGAGCCATTGTGATATTGTGCTATGTGGAAAGAGGCTAGAAATCTGCTCATTTAAGGCAAGCCAAATTGGTTTGGTTTAACATGGCCATTCTGAGTGAGAAAGTATCAAACCATTTAGAAAAGAGGATTTAGAGTGATGTGAATATTGAGTTTTCTATGACTTAAAATATCATTTATTGATTTAAAAAAAAGAACCTATTACAACATACTCATAAACTATTACTTCACAATAGTTTGATTTTTCTGCTTAAGTTAGTGCCTAAAATGGTTTAGAGTCTTAAATGGTTTTGAATGACTCTGCATGTGTTAGTTCCACCTACCTGTTTTATGGATGGATCTGTTTTGTCTGCAGATAAAGGAGACTCACTGGCTTTACCATGTAGGACAGCACCTTATTTCTCTGATGAGAGGAAATGAGGTATTTTACAGAAATACATTCAACAAAAAATGAACACCTTCTCTGAGCCAGGTGCTGGGAATGAAGTGGCGAACAAGGCAAAGTCCTACCTTCACTCTGTGAGTGGTCACAGTATTCTCTTCATTCTCTTTATTCTTCCCTAAGAACATTCCATCCAAAGGAATGGGAAAAGGGCAGGAGAAAACACTCATTCCATTTAAAGATATTACTTAGCATTTATACACATCACTTTCACACATTTCTCACTGGCCAGAACTCAGTCCTGTGGCACTGCATGGCCATGTGACCAACAAAAAATTTTATTACTATGTGAGGAGAGAAGAACAGATATTGGGGGATAACTAACACTTTCTGCTATGCATTTTCTCTAATGTAAACTTTGAATCTTTGGTCAATTTCATGACTTATCTGAAAACATTTTCTCCATAACATTGGCTACCCATTTGCTTCAGGATAAAAATTCAAACACATCAGCAGGACATCATGATTTGACTCTCGCCTGTCTGTCTGGCTACTCTTTCACCCCGCCCAGTGTTGCATTCTATGTTGTAGCCTTACTGGGACCACTTGCACTTCCTCCAACTGGCCATGCTCTCTTATCCTCACACATTTGCACTTACTACTCTTCCTGAAATGCTGACTACTTCTTGTCCTTCAGAGTTCAGTTTAGATGGCACCTCTTCTGGGAAGATTTCCTTGAGTGCCTTCTACTTCACAGCTGCTGTTAGATGTTTCTTTTAGTATCATTTGTGACTCTCTTTAGCAACCTTTATTATAAATAGTATTTTTGCTTTTCTGTCTCTCCCTGTAGATTATGCGTTTCTTGAGGGGAGGGGCCAAGTCAGTTATCTCTACGTTGTCTGGCATGATACCTGGCCCAGAGTTGAGTTTAATTAGTGTTTGTTGAGTGAGAAAATGAATGAATGAATATTTAGCTTACTGATTATGGCTGCTTGATTAAGCTGGTAGCTTTTCCTATTTGCCATCTGGAAATGGCAATATTTAGAGTATTTTCCAGTACTCAGGACTGGGCAATTTAAAACTGGTATGGGTAAAATCAGATAGTTTGAAATAAATATCAGATGAGGGTATTATACAAGATATAGGAGGTACAACAAATATATGTGTAAAATTTTAGCGTTAGGAGGAGCCCTAGGGATCATTAATCCAACCTTTCTAATTTAAAAAAAATAACATAACCTAATGGAGAGAGAGAAGTTAAACTACTTGCTCAAGGGCCTCTATCTTTAAGGAGCTTGCAATATAATAGGACAGATGATACGTACAGACATGGAAAAAATGATTGAGAAAAAGTTGCCAAAGGAGTAGAAAAGGTTGTAAAAGTCAAGGCAGGTCTGACCAAGCTTTGAAATGAACCTTGATGGCTGGGTAGGATTTTGATATGAAAGAGCATTTAAGGTGTAGGTAATGTATAAATATAGGGGGAATGTATATATACACAAAGGTGGAAAGATAAGGATGCACTGGAGAATTTTGGGATCTGTTCAGTTGAATGGTATTTAGTAGCAAGAGAGAAAGCAGAAAAATGGAGCCAGAAAATGGATGGACTTGAATAACAGGCTGCTGAGGGAAACTAATGGCAGTTTTTGAGTAGGTGAATGACATAAGGAAAATAATTTTTGTATGTTTTATCCGACTGATAGGTGGACTGGGTTGAAAGCTGAGTGGGTCATGAAACTGGCACATAATGTGCCAGTTTAAAAATATGAACTTAATGGGTTCTCATTTTTGCTCAAAGGCAAAAACATGATATATCACCAATTCCCGTGATAATTAATGTAACAATGTCAGCATTTCTCTTAATGGAAAAAGTAAGCCCAAGCAGCAAGCTTGTAACATTAGTAATGTGCACGTATTAGTCATGACATACTGTAGATAATTGTATAAATTCTCATGTTACGCCAATAAACTGTAAAAATTCCTGAAGTAACTGAGAACATGGTAGCAGCTGCAGCATCAGCCTGTGCTATTTTACCAGTCGTTCAGAGACTAGGCAAGTTAACATGAACTTTCAGGAACCCTCTTGATGTATTTGAGAGCCATTTTGTTCAAAAATGGTTTTCTAGCAAGCGAAGATGGTATATTGTATTTTGGTACAAAATACAAAGAGAGAACAATATGCAAAGTTCTATAGTACATTGAACTTCATCTAAAAATGAAAAGCATAAGGGGAGAAGTTTTACTTCATGTGCCTGTGAGAAAATTCTGACCTTGTATAGACAAACAGAAAGTATGCACACAAAGCAAGATTAGTTATGTAAGTAGTATATCTCATTTGTATAGTCAGGGATGAGTGAATGCATTTCTTTAAGGACAATAAATGTGTGGACCTGGAGGGGACACGTGGATGGCTTTAACTCAAGCTTTTGAAAGTCTCTAAGTTTACAACTTCAGAAACATATTTGTACATACTTTTTTTTTTTTTTTTTTTTTTTTAGGACTTATGAGAACAGTTTGTGTTATCATTTATCTTTCTCCTAGGAATTAGAGGGAAATTTCCAATTAAATGAAGGTTCATTTAAGTTGTGTTGATTTGAGTCTGGAATATTTATAAAACATTTTTAAGGAAACCTGCCCCAAAAGTATTTGTTTCAGATGGCGTACAGTTAAATTCATAAATACATATTCTATAACATTACCAAAAGTTAACTTTATATAGGATTTTGAAAATTAAAAGCATTTTAAATTTTAACAAATAAAAAAGTGTAATTTTTCTGATTCCTTTTTTCCTACTCTTAGAAAGTCTGGTAAACTTTAGCCCATCTCATACTTCTTATTTCTGCATAACAAAATGAAAATCTGTAACAACCAGTTTTCAGCAGCATACACCATTATAAAACTTATTGTCATACTATTTCAGGGAAGTCACATTATTGAATGTGCTCTTAAAACATAAAATCAGCTCTTATGCTTTTCTAGCTATAATTTATTGAAAAACATTTGTTATAGTTCCCAATCTGATTGAAATCCAAATTGTAATTTGCAATGTAGTATGTAATCGAAATCATTCAATATACATTAGCACATGTCCTGTCTATCCATTACACGAAATGGTACTTAAACATTGTGGACATGGAATTATAGTGTAGTTGTGGTTAAGAGCGTGAACTCTAAGCCTGACTTAAAATCTGACTCTGCCACTTGCTACTTGTGTTACTTCATTTCATTGAGTCATGGTTTCCCCATCTCAAATGCAAGAAATAAGAGATTTTATAGGAATTAGATACAATAGATAAAATATGTGAGTATTTAGCATAGTACCTAGAATATGGTAAGGTTCAATGAATGTTAACTTATTATTTTATACAATAGTATTATCTGGTTATCAAAGAAACTTTGGCTATTAGTTTCCCAGCTATTTTATTAAAAACAAACTTATATAAAAGAAGAAATATCCAAAGAATGAGGTAAGTGACAAAACCAGAAATTTAATAGTTATTAAATAGTAGGTGGGCATTTTTAGCAGGTAAATTACTCATTATTATTGTCAATTATTTGGGCAAATAATTGACAGAGAAAATGACAAAAGAAATGACCACAAGACTATGAATAACTTTGCCTTTAACTCTTATTGATAGGACTTGTTTTAAATTGCCTCACTATTAGGAAATAGCCTGGTTTTGATTAGACTTTTAAAAAAGTTTTTCAAAATAATTACAGATTCACAGGAACTTTCAAAGATAGTACAGAGACTCTTGTGTACCCTTTACCCAGTTTTCTGTATATTATCAAAGCCCAGAAATTGACATTGGTACAATGTGTGTATATAGGTCTATGCCAGTTTATCACATTATAGATTTGTGTAGCCACTTCCACAGTGAAAATATAGAACTATTTCATCACCATGAACGTAAGTTAGAGACCTCAAGGGAAGGAATGAAAGAAAGTCTGTTGTATTTATCCATATTTTTCTTATCATGTTCTTTTTTCCTTCCTGATGTTTCAAGATTCTTTCTTTTATCATTTCCTTTCAGTTTAGAAAACTTCCTTTAGCTTTTCTATTAGGGTAGGTCTGCTAGTGATAAATTCTTAGTTTCCCTTTATCTGAGAATGCCTTGATTTCCCCTTCATTCTTGAAGATATTTTTTTCCTGGATATAGGATTTTGGACATATAGTTCTTTATTTTTCAGCACTTAAAAAGTCGTGTGCCCCTTCCTTATGGCCTTCATGGTTTCTGATGAAAACTATACTGTCATTTGAATTATTTCCCCACTATAGGGAAGATGTTGTTTTTTTCTCGCTGCTTTCAAGAGTTTTTTCTGTTATTAAGTTTCAAAAGTTTGACTATGATGTGTTTTAGAGTGGTATTTGAGTTTATCCTACTTGAGGTTTGCACAGCTTCTTGAATCTGTAGGTTTCTTATTTCTTTGAGAACTTTTTCAGCCCCTTCCTCTTTGTCTGGGACTCTGATGACACAAATATTAGATCTTTTTTTATAGTCACTCAAGTCCTTTCATTTCTTTTTTTCCAGTTTCTCTTTGTTGTTCAAGTTAGGTAGTTAGTATTGTTCTGTCTTCAAGTTCACTGATTCTTTCCTTTGCCTCCTCCAACCTGCTGTTGAGCCTGTCTGTTGAGTGAGTATTTTATTTGCTATTATATTTTTCAGTTTTGAAAGTTCTACTTGATTCTTTTTATATCTTCTATTTTTTTACTAAGACTTTGTTTTTCTTTGCAGAGACTCTGTTTCAAGTGTGTTCATAATTGCTCATTGAAGCATTTTTATGATGTCTGCTTTAAAATCTTTGTCAGATAATTCTAACATGTCTATCATCTTGGTGTCGACATCTATTGATTCTTTTTTCTTGCAGCTGTATCTTCCTGGTTCTTGGCATATCAAGTGATTTTTGATGGCAACCTGAATGTTTTGGGCATTATGAGATTCTGGATCTTATTGAAACTTTCTGTTTTAGCTGGCTTCCTCTGATACTGCTCTGTCAGGAGAAGGGGGATGCTGCCTCATTACTGCCAGGTGGATCTAGACGTTCAGGTTCCCAAGTTGACCTCCGTTGATACGTGAAGGTGTGGCTCCTCCATACTGATGGGTGATGGTGGGAGTTCTGGTTCTACTAGACCTCCAGTGATACCTCTCTGCCTGAGAGGGGTAAGAGTAACCTTGTTACTGCTCCCAAGATGGCCTCCACTGACACCATAAGGGGGGATGGCTGTGTAACCACTGGGCATTGGTGAAAGTCCCAGCTTTCTACTAGGCCTCCTCCGACACTATTCAGTAGAGGAGGTGTGTTTCTTTGCAGCCTTGTGAAGATGGAAGTCTAGTCTGGAGAGAGTAGGCCTTTCTTTTCTTTTTTTTTTTTTTTAACTGTGCTGATTGTCATTTCTAGGTTGCCAGGTACTTCAACATCATGTCTGGAATGTATGAGGCAGAAAGAATACCCAGGGAACTCACCACTGTGTTGTTTCTTGGGTCCTGAGGCCCCTAGCCTGTCTGCCTCTTCTTGCCACCTTTCAGAACCATGTTATGTTTATTGTATGTACAATATCCACAGTTGTTTGCTGTACTTTGGGGGAGGAATAGGGAAAAAGCACTTCTACTTCATCTTTCCAGAAGAAGAAGTTTGAATTATTTTTGGTCTTGCTGATATTTTGTTAATTATTATGGTTTAATTACATCTCAAAACTTGAAACTGGAGACTAATCCTTGTCCTAACATGAGACATGTTGGAGTGGCTTTATATGCCATTTTGCTGCTTTGGCAATAATATTATTTATAGTTATCTTTATATAGGCAGTATTTCTTTAGTTGTAAGGCAAAGTGCTAAGTCTAAGATACATGTACCACACAGACAAGAGTCTGTTATACCTTTAAGAATTTACTTATATTAAAAACAACAACAACAACAAAAAACATCTGTTTGAGATGAGGGCAATAAAAGTGGAGGGATGTATAGATGACATAGATTTCACAAAGAGAAAAATTTTGAAGTCAGAATGTAGGACTAACGTTAGACTGAATTTAGTAATGTAATTATATATAATGCTTAAGTGATGATGAAATGTACACATTATTGCAGTACCGGTTAACTAGCAAGCACATAAAGCTCTGATTAAAATGCTTTAGAGACATATAATATTGGCACACATTATTGTCTTACATGCCTTGATATAGTGAATATAGATTAGATTGAAAGATTGTCTTCTTTAACAATAAATTTCCTAAGTACTTCAGTATCTTACTGCTATGATTTGAATGTCCCCCTAAGCTCATGTTGGAGCTTAATTCCCAATATGGTATTTTGAAAGGTGGGTCCTTTAAGAGGTTACTGAACCATGATGGCTGTGAGCTCATGAATGGATTAATTCATTCATGGATTAATGGGTTAATGGATGAGTGGTTATCACAGGAGTGGCACTAGGGGCTTTATAAGGAGAGCAAATGAACATGTTGACATGTTCTTGCTCAGCTCTGGTTATGTGATACCCTGAGTCACCATGGGACCTCTGTAGAGTGTTCCTGCCATACGAAGGCCCTCACCAGATGTGTTCCCTTGGCCTTGGACTTTCTAGCCTCCAAAACTGTAACAAATTCAGTTTCTTTATACATTACCCAGTTTCAGTTATTCTGTTATAAGCAACAGAAAATGGACTAATACCGTGATTTTACTTTGTCTTTTCTGTTGTTATTACAGGTTGAGTATTCCTTATGCAAAATGATTGGGACCAGAAATGTTTCAGATTTTGGATCTTTTTGGATTTTGGAATATTTGCAAAATACATACTGGTTGAGCATCTCTAATCCAAAAATCTGAAATCTAAACTGCTCTAAAATCTGAAACTTTTTGATCACCAACATGACACTCAAAGGAAATGCTCATTGGAGCATTTCAGATTTTGGATTTTTGAATTAGAGATGCTTAACCCGTACTCTTAAGGGAGTTAGAAAGCATGGCTTCAAAACAATAGCAGTGGCAAAGCTTCCCCCTGCTCCTGAAATTGAGGTCCACTGATAAAGAGGAAAAAAGATCCATTGATAGTCACATAGGTAAATTTAACTTGAAGAATAAAATATTTAGAGCTGATGTGACCCGATATATCAACCCTCTCAGTTTATAGGTGAGGAAACTGAAGCCCAGAAATGTTAAGAGACCTGGGAATGGTAACAAGCTACTTAGAAAGAACTGGGACTCAAGCTCAGATTCCTGGGTCCTAGGGCCACCGTGCTTTCCATTGGCTGGTACAGTGGAGGGGAAACTCAGTGGAGCCTACCCTCAAAGAGTCTACTGGAGGAGATGGCAAGGGCAAAAGTAATTATAACACTTGGTAGAAAGTGATCTTTCCCATAAAAGAGGTTGAGATAAAGTTCTGAAATTTAGTTCTTCAAGCATTTGAAAATGTACTTCATGGCTGGCCAATTACTCAGTTGGTTAGAGCACAGTGTTATACCACCAAGGTCAAGGCTTTGGATACCCATACTGGCCAACTGGCCAAAAAAAAAAAAAAAAAAAAAAATAGTACTTCAATTTTGTACTATGAATACATAAGGAAAAGGAAAGATGTCAGAAATCTTGTTACTTTCAGACTCTTTTAGAGAAAAAAGTCCCCAAATTTATTAATTTTTATTTCTTAAAAATTATACTCCTAGGATAAAAATGTGGATAATGATGCCTGGTTTCGAATTTTTCATAATCTACTTAACCTAAGTTTTTAAGTAGGTAGATATTAAATAAATAAATATACACACTCAATATATATATGTATTTTTAAAGACTAGATTCAGCTGATAGAAGTTTCAAAGAGCAGGGTTTCACCTCAGTATAAGAAGATTTTCTAATAAAGCTACTGAAATATGCAATGGGCTAGCTCAGAGTACACGGAGTTCTTATTACTGGATGTGATCAAGGGAAGGCTAGTTGATCTCTTGGCAGGGATGATAGTTTAGAGGGAAATTAATCATTGTATAGGTGGTAGGAGCCATATGATCTGTAGAATTCCCTTTGAACTTTGAGATTTTATGATTTTATGATTTTAGTAATTAATTACTGTAGTTCAGTTCCTGCCTAAACTCTGGAGACACAGGAATAGTTTAAGTATTTTATTTTTCTCATTTTCAACAAGAGAAATGATTTTTAGTAAAAAAAAAAAAAAAAAAAGTCTATCATTGTGGAGTAACATCCTCATTATTGTTAGAGTTATGTTTTATACTTATACTTTTATAATTTCACCAAATCTGTATTTCATCACAGGTGTATATAGAACGAACATATTTTAATACATACCTCACGGACTGGAAGAATTTAAGCAGAAGGTCAGATTTTGCCTGTGTGTTGGAGATTTCCCACTGTAACAGGATATGAATGCCTTGTCTTTCACTTTCTAATTGTGGTCAGCAAAGTATCATTAAATGTTTCTTAATAGAAATGTTTTGGTGCTTTTTATTTTTTTATTATATAGGTAATGCACACACATGGCAAGACATTAAAAAAAACCCCAAAGTATCCATAAAAAATGTCTTCTCTCTCTGGAGGCAGCCATTCTTATTTTTTTGTTTGTGTACAGGTATTTTCTATGTAATACAAGCATGTGTGCATATCCTCTTTTAAACAAAAATGGGAACACGTGACACACAATGATCTATGCCTGCTTCTTTTAAAAAACTTAATATATAGTATAGATTTTTCCATACGAGGGCACAAATACCTACCTTATTCTTTTATTTCTCACATAATTAAAAAAAATCGAGATCCTAACTGGGGTGAGATGGTATCTCAGTGTACTTTTGATTTGCATTTCCCGGATGCTGAGTGATGTTGAGCATTTTTTCATATGTCTGTTGGCCATTTGTATATCTTCCTTAGAGAAATGCCTACTTAGCTCTTTTGCCCATTTTTAAATTGGGTTGCTTGTTTTTTTCTTGTAAAGTTGTTTGAGTTCCTTGTATATTCTGGATATTAATCCTTTGTCGGATGTATATTTTGCAAATATTTTCTCCCACTCTGTTGGTTGTCTTTTAACTCTGTTAATTGTTTCTTTTGCTGTGCAGAAGCTTTTTAGTTTGATATAATCCCATTTATTTATTTTTCCTTTGGTTGCCCGTGCTTTTGGGGTTGTATTCATGAAGTCTGTGTTCAGTCCTACTTCCTGAAGTGTTTTGCCTACGTTTTCTTTAAGAAGTTTTATTGTTTCAGGGTGTACATTTAATTCTTTAATCCATTTTGAGTTAATTTTAGTATATGGTGAGAGGTATGGGTCTAGTTTCATTCTCCTGCATATGGATATCCAGTTATCCCAGCACCATTTGTGGAAGAGACGGTCTCTTCCCCAGAATATAGGCTGGGTGCCTTTGTTAAAGATCATATGGCTGTAGGTGTGTGGGTTGATTTCTGGATTGTCTATTCTGTTCCATTGATTGGTGTGTCTGTTTTTATGCCAGTCCCATGCTGGTTATTGTAGCTTTGTGGTATAGTTTAAAGTCAGGCAGTGTTATGCCTCCAGCTTTTTTTTTTTTTTTTTTCTCAGAATTGCTTTGGCTATGTGTGGTCTTTTATTATTCCGTATAAGTGTCTGGATAGTTTTTTCCATTTCTGAGAAAAAATATCATTGGAATTTTGATGGGGATTGCATTGAATTTCTATGTCACTTTGGGTAGTATAGACATTTTCACAATGTTGATTCTTCCAATCCAATAGCATGGGATATTTTTCCATTTTCTTGTGTCCTCTTCAGTTTCTCTCAGCAGTGGTTTGTAGTTCTCATTATAGAGATTTTTCACATCCTTGGTTAACTCTATTCCTAAGTATTTTATTTTTTTGGTGGCTATTGTAAATGGGCAAGCTTTCTTGATTTCTCTTTCGGCATGTTCACTATTGGAGAATAGAAATGGTACTGATTTTTGTGTGTTGATTTTGTATCCTGCTACTTTGCTGAAATTGTTTATCAACTCCAAGAGATTTTTTGTAGAGGCTTTAGACTGTTTGATATATAGGTTCATGTCATTTGCAAGCAGGGACAGTTTGACCTCATCTTTTCCAATCTGGATGTCCTTTATTTTCTTCTCTTCTCTAATTGCTCTGGCTAGTACTTCCAACACTATGTTGAATAGAAGTGGTGAGAGTGGGCATCCTTGTCTAGTTCCTGTTCTTAAAGGAAAAGCTTTCAGCTTTTCTGCATTCAAGATGATATTGGCAGTGGGTTTATCATATATGGCTTTAATTATGTTGAGATACTTTCCATCTATACCTAACTTATAGAGAGTCTTTATCATGAATAAGTGTTGAATTTTATCAAATGCTCATCTATAGAGATGATCATATGGTCCTTTGATTTTATTGACATGGTGTATCACATTTATTGATTTGCATCTGTTGAACCAACCTTGCATCCCTGGGATGAATCCCACTTGATCATGGTGTATAATTTTGCATATGTGTTGCTGTATTCTGTTAGCTAGTATTTTATTGAGGATTTTTGTGTCTGTATTCATCAAGGATATTTTGTTGCAGTTTTCTTTTTTAGTTGTATCTTTACCTAGTTTTGGTATCAGGGTGATGTTTGCTTCATAGAATGAGTTTGGGAGAATTGTCTCTGTTTCAATGTTTTGGAATATTTTGTAGAGAATTGGTGTCAATTCCTCTTTGAATGTTTGGTAGAATTCTGCTATGAATCCATCTGGTCCTGGGTTTTTCTTTGTTGGGAGCCTTCTGATAACAGCTTCAACCTCTTTTAGTGTTATTGTTCTGTTCAGATTTTCTAGATCTTCTTGGCTCAGTTTTGGTAGTTTGTGTGTGTCCAGAAATTTATCCTTTTCCTCCAAATTTTCAAGTTTGTTGGCATAGAGTTGTTTATAGTAATCTCTAATGATTCCTTGTATTTCAGAGGTATCAGTTGTAATATCACCTTTTTCATTTCTAATTTTTTGTTATTTGGGTCTTCTCTCCTCTTTTTTTAGTTAGCCGTGTTAATGGTTTGTCAATTTTTTTTTTGTCTTTTCAAAAAAATAACTATTTCATTCATTGTTATTTTGTATTGTTTTTTGGGTTTCAATTTCATTAAGTTCTGCTCTGATTTTAATGGTTTCTTTCTGTCTGCTAACTTTGGGTTTGGATTGTTCTTGTTTTTCTAGTTCTTTAAGGTGAAGTATTAGGTTGTTCACTTTCCATCTTTCCATTCTTCTGAAGTAAGCATTTAATGCAATTAATTTCCCCCTTAGTTCTGCTTTTGCAGTATCCCACAGGTTTTGGTATGATGTATCATTATTTTCATTAGTTTCAGTAAATTTTTTGATTTCCTGTTTGATTTCTTCTTGGACCCATATGTCATTAAGTAGAATGCTGTTTAATTTCCATGTGTTTGTATAGTTTCCAGAATTTTGTTTGTTATTTATGTCTAATTTTAATCTATTGTGGTGTGAAGAAATACATGGGATAATTCCAATTTTTTTTGAATTTGTTGAGACTTGATTTGTGACCTAATATGTGATCTAACCTGGAGAATGATCCATGTGCTGATGAGAAGAATGAATATTCTGAGGTTGTTTGATGGAATGTTCTGTATATATCTGCCAAGTCCAATGGGTCTAAAGTGTTGTTTAAATTTTGTGTTTCTCTGCTGATTCTTTGTCTAGATGATCTGTCCAATATTGAGAGTTGGGTGTTCAGGTCCCCTGCTATTATGGTATTAGTGTCTATTTCCTTCTTTAGTTCCAATAGAGTTTGCTTTATAAATCTGGCTGCTCTGACATTGGGTGCATATATATTTATGATTGTTATTTCTTCTTGATAGATCAATCCTTTTATCATTATGTAGTGGCCCTCATTATCTCTTTTTATGGTTTTTAGTTTAAAGTCTATTTTATCAGATATAAGAATAGCTACTCCAGCTCGTTTTTCATTTCTGTTTGCATGGTAAATCTTTTTCCATCCTTTCACTCTTATTCTATGCGAGTCTTTATAGATGAGGTCGGTCTCTTGAAGGCAGCGTATAGTTGGGTCCTCCTTCTTAATCCTGTCAGCCAGTCTGTGTCTTTTGATTGGGGATTTTAATCCTTTTACGTTAATAGTTGTTATTGAAAAGTGTTGATTTACTTCTAGCATTTTATTGACTTTTGTTTGGATGTCTTAAGTGTCTTTTGTTCCTTTCTTTCTGATTTACTGTTTGTTTTCTGTATTTCTTGGTTCCTTGGGTTGTAGATAAACTTTTTTTTTCTCTTCATTGTCGGCATTTTTATTTTATTAGTGGGTTTTGACTTTTCTTGAGTTTTTATGGCAGTGGTAGTTATTTTTCAGGTACCAAACCCAGTGCTCCTTTGAGAATTTCTTGTAAGGGTGGTCATGTGGTAGTGAACTCCTGCAGTTTTTCTTTGACTGAGAAATATACTCTTTGCCCTTCATTTTGGAAGGATAGCCTTGTGGGGTAGAGTATTCTTGGCTGGCAATCTCTGTTTTTCAGTATTTTGAATATATCATCCCATTCCTTTCTGGGTTTAGGGTTTGTGATGAAAAGTCTGATGTTAGTCTGATTGGGGCTCCTTTACAGGTGATTTGATGCTTCTCTCTTGAAGCTTTTAAGATTCTCTCTTTGTCTTTGAGATTTGCCAATTTGACTATAACATGTCTTGGAGAAGACCTTTTTGGGTTGAATACCTTTGGGAATCTTTGAGCTTCCTGAATCTGAAGATCTGTGTTTTTTCCTATACCTGGGAAGTTTTCTGCCACTATTTTGTTGAATATGTTTTCAATGCAATCTCCGTTTTCCTCCCCTTCTGGAATACCCATGACTTGGATATTTGAGCGCTTAAGGTTGTCTGATATCTCTCTTAGATTTTCTTCAATGTTTTTAATTCTTTTTTCTTTTTTTTTTGTCTGCCTGTGTTATTTCAAACAGCCCATCTTCAAGATCAGAAGTTCTCTCTTCTGCTTCTGCAAGCCTGCTGGTTAAACTCTCTGTTGTGTTTTTTATTTCGTTGAATGAATTCTTCAGTTTGGCAAGCTCTGCTATATTCTTTTTCAGGGCATTGATTTCCTTGTAGATTTCTTCTTTCAGGTCCTGTATCCTTTTCTTCATTTCATCATTTTGTCTAGCTCGGTTTTATTGTATATCATTTAGTTTCCTTAGATTATCACTCGAAATTCCGTGTCAGACATTTCAAGGGCTTCTTGTTCTATAGGATCTAGAGCTTTATAGTTATTACCCTTTGGTGGTGTACTTTCTTGATTTTTCATATTTCTGGTATCTTTCCTTTGATGTTTAGTCATTGTGGCAGGGGATATCATGGTCCACTGGTTCAACACTATTGTCTGGCTAGGATGCTGCTGGGGCTGCCAATTTGGTACGGCTGCCTCAGTGTCTGTTTGGTTGCCCACTAGTGCCTCGGTGTATGGTTGCCTCAGGTCTTGGGCCTCTCTGGGGAGGCACCTCTCTGGTAATTTTGCACTCGGCTGGGCTGAGGATGGAGTTGGGTGGTGGTGGCGAGGTCTACCTGTTGGGTGTGCGCTGGCACAGCAGGGCGCATAGTCTCCGTGGAACTTGGGTCTCTCTGGCTGGGTGCCTCTCTGATAGGCATGCACTCAGCCGGGCTGGGTATCATCAGTGACTCTTAAGCTTTTTTACTCTGCCCATCAGTGAGAGCTATAGTTGTTCACAGTGTGTGTATCAGGAGCAAAAATTTTCAGGAAGGAATAGTTATCCTTAATTCCATATTTATCCTTACTACTTTTCCCCTATTATTCTGTTTCATTAGAAATTAATGCTCATCCTGACACACTATACTGATTTTGTGTCCTACTAATAGGTCCTTATCGTTCGTAAAACATAGTGGCTTAGCCATCTTACTTAGCTGGAACTTACACTCAGCACTGCTTCCACTACTGAACATGACTCGTTGTTACCTTTTCTTTCTGCTTAGTAAGAATCCTGCTCAGTTTTTCTCTAAACACTATTTAATTTTTGTTATATCATTACAAATTTTTAGATAATATACCACCAGCTATGTTTTCAGAAAAGAACAGTAAATGGAATAATAATAAGAACTTACTGCAAAACTGGAGATTTAACTCTCTTCCTCACGTTATTTTATTATCTGTTAAAATGGTGATGTCTAGCCCTAGAGGAACTGTAACCCTTTGGTATTTGTGTTTCATTACCTATCCCTGTCTTTGTCAAGTTTCTTTTACTTCTAAGTAACAGGAACACACTAGCTTGCACTCTAGCCTAATGGTGCCTGGGGAGGCCAAGAGCAGGGAGGTGGAAAGGCTCAGTAACCTTGGCAGCTATTCTCACTTCTTGTAGCTTCTGTTTTCTGTGCTACATTGGCTACATCTGTGCTTCTTTTTATGTTGCTCCTTTATCCCTCTCTCTCTGCAGACTGGCTTTCTCTGATAATCTGTGCACATGGCTGATACGGTCCTGAGTTTACTTCTAGCTAGACTAGAATTGCTCTGTAGCAATTTCCAGGAGAGCTAGTATAATTAGTTTAGATTAGGACAAGTTCCACACCTTGTCCAATCAACTTTGTCCAAGGGTAGTTGGATCAGAAAGAACAATCCACGTTTACTTCTGTGGGCAGAAGGTAGCAGTTCTCAGAGACAGAGAGGGGTGTTGGGTCTACTACAAGTTCTGAAAGTGCTGGTTGGCATACATTTACCTTTTGAAATGAATTTTAAGTAATTTGGTTTTTCAGAATAAAGAAGTTCATAACAAGATCATTAGATATTAAAAAACAAACACTAAATTAGGGATTACAAATCTAAAAAACTCACACTGTCATTAAAGAATGACTTTTTTTTCCTTCGTTAAAAAAATAATCTTATATAACACATAGAAATTTAGTCAAATTTATTGATTACAGATTTCTTTTTATTTTGAAAGGTGGCAGTCATCCACCTACAAAATATCTGTGGATCCAACAGTTAAGGGAATTGGAGAATCAAGAAAATTAATATTTAAAATATTAGACATGTATTCCAAATTCACCTCTGAAGAGTTTCCACTTAGGTATATTAAAATTCAAAGTTGTCTTCAAATAGGGAGAATAAGATAGGAAACTAACATATGTTACATTTCTGCTTAGTTGGGCTCTTAACATAGGTTATTCCATTCAGTCCTTACAACCACCCTTTGAGAAGCAGGCATTATTATCCCAGAACCAATGAAGAAATTAAAATCCAGGGAAAACAGCTAGCAAATGTGTGCCTAGGCTGGGATTTAAGCTCAGGTCTGTGTGACTCAAGAATCTCTTTTCTCCCCACTCTACCATTGAAGACTATTACCATTTTATTAATCAAACCTTTCTAGAGGAGGCTATAAGTAGGACTATGTAGAAGCTATCCAGCTCATTTCCTTGTCTGTATACTTAAGACTTCAGTCTGTGTCAAATGTGTGACAATCATTTCTCCATATCTGGAGCAAAAAGAGAGTCATATCAGTTGTTTAATGTTAGTCACTTAAGCACCTGGATTTTCAGAGGTCATTAAAGCAATGCATCAGTATTTTAAAATAGCAGTAGCCTCTTCAGTTTGGAAAGAAATGTTTTTAACCTTATATTCTAAACATAAATGCATGCTAAATTGGGAATTGGGGAGAAAAAAAGGGAAAGCTGACCTTTCTTTTTTAGTCTGAACAAACAGGAAGAGGAAAGCAAAGACTTAGCTAAACAGTACGAGGCAGTATTTTAAGCTTTCCTTGTTTATTCACTTGAAACCTGTTATTTAAAAAAAACCCACATTTTTAATGTGAAAAATTAGAGAAAATATATGCTTTAGAAATTGCTGTTGAAGATAAATATTTATAACATAAATGCTTTACGTAATAGTTACATAAAACAAATTTAAATTGTCTGGCATTGAGGATGTAGAGGCAAAACTGTCCTTCAAATATTTATGATTTTTACCTGGGAGTTAATGATAGTTTGCCTTCTAATTTACCAACCTAAATGGCTTTAGTAATAAACTTAAAACAAATAATCATTTGATTCACTGTAACTTCATACTTAGTCTAAAAAAATTTAAAAACCACTGCTAGGGCGTAATTTCTGAAATAACTATTTTTTGTCTTGGAGTGGTAAAGAATACACATTAAGTTTCTAGCAAAAGATAGGACGTGCTTTTTTTGTAGTAATCTGATCAAATATGGTCTCCCTGGCTCATGACTTGAGATTAATTGGATATAAATCAGATCTAGCCTAATGCTTTATTAAGAATTAATTTTTTTTTTTTTTTAAATAGAGGGACTGGGGATGTGGATGAGTTTGATGTTTCAGAGTTTACATCGCTGTTGTTCTTCAGGGCATGAAAGGAGGAACCCAAATCATTCCATTTTAGTTCTTTAATTGTTTGGCTGTTCCTTTAGAAATTGTCTTTTCTAAGGACAAACTAATACAGCATGACATACTTTAAGCATTAAATATCAGAATTTTAACCAAACTGCTCTCATCATTTCTTTTCTAAAAGTACCTAATTAAAAGTAACCCTGAATTACTGCCCAGGCTTAGGCAAAATGAAGCCCACTTAGAGTTAATGGATTGAACCAATTGTTCTCTGTAGTTCCTTTCAGTGCCTCTAATGTTTTTCTCATTGGTAAGCCTGGAGTGGAGGTGTAAGTTTATTAGTGATAGAAATTTCTTCTTCTGAAGCTAAAACCTCGGTATTGTGGCCTCTTGACCTTTACTTCTCTCTGACTTTTTGACTCCCTTTTCCCATTCCTCTGAAGTTCAGCACATATATGGGCTGGTTGATGCACAACGAAGCTTTACCGTAGTGGTGAGCATGTTTATGTGAGCCATAAACTTTATTTAATGAATAGGTCTATTAGTCAAATCCTGCCTGTTGGCAATCTTTCAGGATTGAAATTCGAACTGGTCTCTCTTCACATCTTCTATCTTAGACCCCTTAGTGAACCCTGATGCTGTGGCTGCTGCTGGGTTAGGCATAAAAGCATTACTGAGAGTCAATTTTGCATATTCACGGTTAATTGTTGGGTTTCTTATAAACCACTTCTCCTTTTTTTGCTTTTAAGTTCTTCTTTGTTTCCAGTTTCTGGGCTACAGTTTCTTAGTTCTGTTTGCTGTTTGGTCAGAGAACCAGTAATAAAGAACATTTCCCTTTTCTTCTTGTCCAGATTCAGGCCCATTTTTTTTTGTTCTTGTGGTTCAGGTCTCCGCTAGTCACGATATGTGGCTCTCAACCCTATCAGACCCCTACATCCCCCTTTTAACATTTTGTAACACTTTAATTTACTGGACCTAAAATTCATAGATAATACAACATACCTATACTTATAATTAAAATATAATGCCATGATTATAATATAAGGGATAAATGAATGTAATTTATAATAAAACAGTATTATCTCAGGATGTAACTGTGAGGGCCCAACTGTACTAGAAGATGTAATGAAGTAGTTGATGTTTGTACCTACTTCTAAACGGGTTTATGAGAAGTTAGAAGATAATTCTGTATAGAAAGCTTTGGGAAATGAAAAATCAGTGGTTCACATGGACCATAAAATAAAAATGTTAGAATAAATAATAACAGACCAGACTTGTTTGTATATGATAAGAGAAAAAAGGAAATACTTGAAGTAGATAAAACATGCCAGGACAAATTACAGACTCTCAGAATAGAGAAAATGAGGAAGTATGACAGTCTCACAAATGACCTGGGCCATATTTATAAGTGTAGTGAAAAAATAATTCCCTATGTTGAGATATAGGACAGGGTACTGATGAAGTATCACAGAAAGCTTATCTTATGTTTGGAAATACTATGACCTTGAGGCATATTTGAGGTTCCCCATACTTCAAAAGACTGTTCCACACTATTCAGTAGAAGATCTAGAATTTAAACCCATGCTGACCATTTGCAGAGTTCATGCTCTTAACCATAATACTATAATGCCTCTTCCCTGAGAATGAAAGCATTGTGATCTGGGGTGTTGTAGGGGGATGTTTCCCAGAGAGAGAGTTTGGAGCACTTTATTGGTAGGATAAAGAGCCTAAAGCACAACTTATCTGGAGGTGAGGTGGGGTGTGTGTGCCCATGTCCTGAGGCTCAAAAACAAAAATTGCATACTAATGCACACACTCTTTGCTTTATTATTTCTACTATTGATAATAAAGGTTTAGACAATAAACTGTATCTCTGAAATGCATTTTCTTCAATAAAGAATACATTTTTATGGTGATGTGGAATGAATATTTCTGGCTATAAGCCCCCAAATTTCTTAATATGCATGTTATCATTGATTCTGTACTCCTTTCTACTTTGACAGCAGGGTTAAGATGGTTGGTATAGCTTTAGGGAATTTGCTGTATTTTTAGTGAAAAATAACATGTGAAGAAAAGTGAAGATGCTCCAAACAGTTAAAACCTCAGATTTCTTAAATTTGGGGGGAAATAAACCATTCTAGAAACTTTTTTTTTGTTTAGATATGTAATAGAGTTTACCCCCTTAACACCAGTGTATTTTGATTTTCAATACTTTGGTTAAATATTTTTTCCTGCTGATTCATGGCCATCTTTACAACTCTTACTGTAGAGTGTTTTAGACATGCCGTAGGATCTGTTGAGACTTGTAGAACTATTTGCTTCTAAAATATATCCCAGATTGTTGTGTTCTTCTTATGTTCCTTGAACTGCCTTTTTCTGATTATCTTCCTCTGTTGCTGTCAGTCAGATGTCATGGCGTACTTACCATTGTCTACGTGCCTTCCTGTAGCTGCCTCCCTGCCCCCTTCTTATTTGTTGCATGCTCAAAACCAGTTTGCCAAGCTTGTTTAGAATTTTTCCTGAAGGACTAAGTGGTGTGTCAATTACTAAATAAATGTGCATTTGTGCCTGAGCTATGTGACATCTGTTTTGTCTCTGAGGCCTCTTATTTTCTTGTTTCTTTGCTGTGGTTTAAATAGATGATGTTATTGCAAAATCAGTTCATTGTAGACATTATATATAAAATGGTGTGAATTTTTATTTTATGTTTTAAAATGGATCATTTGGCTTAATATTCAGAAGTTCAGGTACTTTTCCAGTAGATTGTTTTAGTGACTTTCTGTAATTGAATTATTGGAAAATAAAATTATTTCTGCTTTACTAAAAGAAATAGTTCTCTAATTCATCCTGTTTAAAAGGAAGAGAAAAGTCAACAAATATTTTGGGTGATAGTTTCATGACCAGCATTCATTTAGGCACCTTGCATGTGGGTAAATGAGCTATAGTTATTGACCCAGAAGAGATAACACCTCACCAAGAAAGCAAAGGATTAGAACTGTTTTGAAAGATTCAGACACTATCCATACATTTAAGAGTAGAAAACAGTCGAAGCCCTTGGTTTTTAGGAACTATTTGAGAGGAGCTGTAGAATGAAATAAAAGAGGGTGTAGTGGAAAGGTGGAAGCTGACAAAGTCAGAGAATGAAATTAGTATGGTATAATTTAATTAATTAGTGTGGTATAGAAAAGAACTGAAAGTGAGGCAAAGGAATAGAAGAGGTTCCTGGAGATTTTGTTCTGCAGTATCACATTTAAAAGACAAAGCTGCTAGTAGATTGTTGAATTTAAGATGCAGTTATTGATATCAGTGTGAGGAATAGTGGGCTAAAACCAGAATTCAAAGGGCTAAGAAGCTAATGTTATATACTGGAAAGGTTTTATAATTGGACAGTCTTGCGTTAGATTCCTGGCTTCATCACTTTTGGCCTTTCTGACATCGGACAAGTTATTTAAGCTCTCTGGATCTCAGGGTCCTCATTGGTGAATTTCAGATAATTGGTGCCTCCCTTCAGGTATAGCTAAGAATTACTAAAATGTGTGCACTGGCTGCTTAAGACAGTGCTTGGCTAGTAGTGCTTATCAAATGCCCACTAATGTAGCACTAATTCTGCACCATGATGTGCATCTAGCAGCTGTTGATAAGTAATTATAAACTGAGGAAATTATAATATCTTCTGTAAAACTTTAAACCAAACACACCAGTTTTTGTATTATCTCATTTCATTCTTGTGCTTTACGGTATTCAAAGCACTGCTACATTGTCTTCTTGTTATGGCTGATGCTGACACTGCTGTCATCATAGTTTATTAGGTGAACGAACAGACAGCATGGAACTAAGTAGTATAAATATTATTACCTGTTTTACAGATAAGACGAGGCTTAAAAACTGGCCCAAAGTTACACAGTTGAGCAAGTACTAGAACCCAGCTCTTTGTATTCATCATCCTGGAAGCAATGGGTGTAGGTCCCTTATTTGAAGTGTCTTCTGATGAAAGAGGGATAGAAATGAACCTAGTAAAGTCAACATTTAAAAAGTATTTGTGTACATTGTAAGTAAACATAATGTGTCTTAGGCAAAAGTAAAGATTCTAAGAAGGGCAGTACCAGTACTTATGTCTTTTCCTATTTTTGCTTATACCCTAATTTACCATTGTACATTTTTTGCTAAGGATAATTTTGAACTTGGAATTTAAAGAGAGTATTGCCTTTCCTAAGAATTATCACTTTGGTTAATGGCACATCCAGCCATCAATCAACTAAGATAGAAAAACTTTAGGGATATTTTAACTCCTTTTCTCTCATTCATCCAATCAATGAAAGTTGTCCCCTCCTCTCTATCTCCATTGTTGCTAATTTGTTTCCAGACCTCCCTATCACTCTTTTAGGCTGTTATGACAGCGTGTAAACCATTCTTCTTGCCACCACTCTCTCCACTTTCCCATTCATCTTACACACTACAGTTGGTGCTCATAACTCCTCTAGCCTGATTATGCCACTCTCCTCACTGTTTCCCAAGCTTTTGCACTTCCGTCTATTTATAGTACATTTTCCTGAAATAGAAATCATATGGAAAAGGCAGAATAAGTTCTTGAGACTTTTCCTTTATTTATTTGCTAGTTTCCAAAATAATGAGGTGGTTCTTTAGTGCCCTCCAAAGATGATCAGTGATAAATTTTAATATCATTATGAAGTCATTCGTTTAAACATATTTGATGTGTTTCAATCCATTGCAGTAATTGCCCTTATTCATTCTCAAATTGTCCTATTTTTGGCCAACAGAAGCTTATTTAGGTTGGCTTCATTGTCACGTGGCCCTAATAGTCTTTGATGGCTTTCTTGCTTTCTAGTATGATAAGATATTCCAGGCTCATCTTGTATGTTTTCTGCTCCAGACCCCATAATTAGCCATTTTTAAAAAAACTTCCTGTCCCTTCTCTTTTTGGGGAGGGGGCAATTGTATTTAGATATCACAATACAGGCACTAGGAGTATTATTGTTAATAGGTTGATCGTTGTTTTAGGGCCTTTCCTGGTTACAGAGCTACAATTTTATAAAGATAAAATATATCAAGAGTTCTTACTGATAATTCCCACTCAAATTTAAGGCTACAGGGTTTTTGCTTAACCTTATTAATATTACATCTTTATCTCCTCTCAACAAATCTTGAGATTTAGTGATGTCTACATAATTATCATTTTGTTTACCCCACCATGCATACACAACAATCTCAGAATAACTATACTAAAATACTAACACTACTCTCAGCAGCATGATTACTGAAAGCAATTTAAGATTTGTGTTTGTGTAGTTGTTTTGTCCTTAAGGTATATCCTACTAGAAATGTACAGTTATATTGTTGTGTTTTAAAATCACTTGAAGTATAATTCCTTTTTATGCAGTTATGCCACCAACAGGATACATAGTTGAGTCCATTTATTTAATTTTACTTTTGATTTTTTTTAGATTGTTTTTAAAATTTAATTTTGTTTTCGAATCAGGCATAATATTTACACAGGTTGAATCTATAATAGAAGACATATGAAAAGAAGTCAAATTACTACCCGTCTCTCATAAAGGTAACCATCCTCCCCCTTCTTAGATAAATAATAGCACCGTGTACACACTATTTTCCACTGAGTTTTTTTTTTTTTTTTTCTCAAGAATATATTCTGGAGACAGTCATTCTTTTTTACAGCTGCTTAGGACTCCGTAGTGTTTATGTACCATAGTTTATAGTTTATTCAGTGAGTCCCCTACTGATGGATATTTGGACTGTTTCTGCTTTTGTAAATAGTGCTGCAAGAAATAGCCTTGTGTATACAAGACGGACATCTTACTGGGCTCCTAAGAGACTTCCTACCTTAGATGAAACTTAAGGACAACTGTACTGTCTGGAAATAAAAATGTGAAATACTGAGTGGTGAGTTAATGCCTATATGTAGGTTGAGATAGCCTCTTAGATGATTTACTAAAAGTTTTTACTCATTTCCCTCATTTGTTATTGAGGTAGCTTGCACCCCTCTGCTTCAATGAGATGCCATGGTGATGTTACAGCAGAATTATAAGACTGCTATGAGCTTATCAAAGACAATATATTTCCATGGCTCTATTGTATTTCCCCCTTCCCACATACAGTGTAAGAAGAAAAAAATTAAAAATACCCTTTTATTTCTTTTTTACTGTCCTCACCTTTTTTCCTCGCATAATTTTTAACCAGTTTGGTGAAAGCTTCTTTAAGCAAACTGTTCTTTGTCTTTTCTAGAGCAGATAGAGGATTAATTGCAAGTGGCTCTGAACTCTTGCCCAGGGTGGTGATGGCAGGTTGGGCCTATGGTTTTTTTTTTTTGTGTGTGTGTGTGTGTGTGTGTGTGTGTGTGTATGTTGTGTCTGTCTGTCTGTCTCTCTGTATTTCTATGTTTGTTAACTGGGTTGCTGGATATCTTTCTGTAGTCTAAACAAAAAGGGGTTTCCCAAGTGCCAGTCCTGCACTTTGAAAGGAGAAGAAAGTTATTAATGTAAGCCTTGGTGTTCTAGATACTTGCAGTTGAACTTTTTTCTTTCTCTTGCAGATACAAACAATACAAACCCACACTGAAACCTTAAACCCACCTTTTATTGTTAGTGATATGAAGTTCAGGAGAGAATGGATAAATATTTTAATAGAAATATTAGAAAAGGCTTTTACGTATATTTTTGTAAAGAAATATGTAAACACTGGTAAATCTTTTGTTTTCTATTCTACTAAGCATAGGTGGAGTAGTTGTTGGTTTGGGAATGCCAAGTAATAAAAACATTTAGCAAAGTGAATTCCTGTTTTTTTCAAGTGATCTTATGAGGGAATGCATGAAGCTGCAAGGCAAACTCCCAACCTCTCAGCCACCGTTGCTGGCCATTTTCAGTTCCCGTGGTTAGTGCCCTCCTAGCAATTGTTCTGTCAAACCAGGGTTGCCAGATTTAACAAATAAAAATACAGGATGCCCAGTTAAATTTAAATTTTAAATAAGCAACAAATAATTTTTTGCTATAAGGATGTTCCATGTAATATCAGGGACATCCTTACACTAAAAATGTATTTGTTGTTTATTGGAAATTTGACATTAACTGGAGGTCCTATATTTTACTTGGGAATTCTACTAAAAACCAAGTACAGTAGAAGCCCCATTTAACAGGTCAACAGCCTCTGTCCCTTTTATGTTATATTAACTTATGTCATGGCACACTGAATTCTCCTGGCTAGAAGTCTCTTCTCTAGTTGTTCCTCCAATTTTGCTTGCACCGCCCACGGATCATGAGTCAGTGGTTTGATACCAAGGCTCTTTATGCCACTTTTACTAGTTATTGTGATTGTATTATTTAACCATTAATTATTATATTACTTTTTCCAGTGAAATATGAGAATGAAAAGAGAGTTGCTTCCTTTTTATTTTTTACCTTACGTACTCATTTATTCCTCCTATCTAACTGTAACTTTGTAACCTTTGACAAACACCTCCCCATTCCCCCACTCCTTAGCTTATGGTAACCACAATTCTACAAGTGAGTTCCTTCTAAGAAAACAAAATTGAATGCACTGGGATCACTCCTGAAAATCTGGGAGCCCATTTAAATGTTTTAAATTTTAAAAGCTTTTTTGGGGGATGGGTGAGACAGCTGCAGTATCCTACTGAGCTATACTGGACCTTGAGGCAAAAGGAAAAATCAGTAATATTGATGCTGTCTTTGTTTAAAAATATTGACAGCTTGTTCATCATGAATTTTTTCATTAATTTTTATTTTTAAACAGCTTTATTGAGATTTAATTCGCATACCATAGGGCCCATCCATTTAAAATGTGCAATTTCTTAGTTTTTAATATATTCACAGATATGTGCAACCATCACCACAGTCAAGTTTAGTGTATTTTTATCACCAGAAAAATAAAATCTCTTCCCTTTAACCATCATCCCTGTTTCCCCCACCCTCATTTCTCCCACCCCTAAGCAACAAATAATCTGCTTCCTGTCTTTATAGATTTCCCTATTCTGAACATTTCATATGAATGGAATCATATAATATGTGACTAGTATCTTTTAAATAGCATAATGTTTTCAACAGTCATTCATGTTGTGCATATATTAGTACTTTATAACTTTGAATACCTGAATGATATTGCATTGTACTGATAATACCTCACTTTTTATATCTATTCATCTGTAGATGGACATTGGGGTTGTTTCTTCTTCTTGGCTATTGTGAGTTGTGCTGCTATAAACATACAGGTGCAAGTTTTTGTTTGAACACCTGTTTTCAATTCTATTTGATATATACCTAGAAGAGGATGTGCTGGGTCATATTGTAATTCCATGTTTAACTTATTGAGGAAATGCCAAACTGTATTCCACAGTAGCTGTACCATTTTACAAAACCAGCAATGGTACACAAGAGTTCCAATTTCTTCACATTCTTGCCAACATTTGTTATTTTTTGTCTTTCCTTTTTTATTTGATAATAGCCATCCTAATAGGTATGAAATAGTATCTCATTGTGGTTTTGATTTGCATTTCCCTAATGATTAGTAATTTTGAGCATGTTTTCATGTGCTTATTCATCATTTGTATATCTTCTTTGGAGAAATGTCTATTCAAATTCTTTTTCCATTTTTGAATTTCTTTGTTGTTGTAGATATTTATCTATTAATCTCTTCACAGATATATGATTTATAAATATTATCTCTGATTCTGTAGGCTGTCTTTTCACATTTTTGACAATGTCTATTGATGCACAAGTTTTAAATTTTGAAGTCCAAATTATCTATATTTTATTTTTTTGTTCATGCTTTTGCTGTCACATTTAAGAAACTTTTGCCAAATTTGAGGTCATAATGATTTATGTTTTCATCTAAGAGTTTTAGCTCTAACATTTGTTCCATTTCAGTCAAGTTTTGTATATTGGTGTGAAGTAATGATCCAATGTCATTCTTTTGCATGGAGCTATGCAGTTGTGCCAGCACCGTATGTTGAAGAGATTGTTCTTTCCTCATTGGATGGTCTTGGAACCTTGTGGAAAATCAGTTGACCACAGGCACACGGCTTTATTTATGGACTCTCAATTCTATTCCATTGATCTATATGTCTATCCTTGTGCCAGCACCACATTGTTTTGATTATCATTGCTTTGTAGTAAGTTTTGAAATCAGGAAGTGTGGGTCCTCCAGCTTTGTGCTGCTTGATTACTTTTCAAGATAAACCTTTGTTGAAAAAGAGTCCCAAGGAAAAGGAACAAAGCATAGTGTGGTTTTTGACAGGGAGATGGGAAGAAATACTTTGGTAGGCTGTTGTTGAGATGGATGGATCTAAGCTGTTGGAGGATGATGAGGAGGAAATGAATAAAAGAACATAATATATATTGAGCACTTATTATGTGCCAGGTGTTTTCATATATCCTCAAAATGAACTCTGGTAAGTAGGTATTGAGTCCCCATTTTTTCCTGGTAACATTCTGAGGATTAGAGAGATGAAGTAATTTGCTTGTACACTTAATAATGACAGCTGAACCCATGTCACTGTGATTCCAAAGCCTATCACCATGCTACTTTGATAATGAAACTGAATAAATGTATCAACCAGGGTTTAATCAGGAAAAAGAAACCAAATGCACTATTTGATCAAAGAAAATTTAATATAAATAATTATTAACTAGTATATAGTTGTTAACTAAGAAACTGAAAGGGTGAAAGGATAATTTTATGCCCAGCACAGGTAAAGCTGTGCTGTCCAGTACAATAGCCACTAGCTACATGTGGCTTTTGAGTACTTGAATATGAGTTTTGTAACCAGCTAGTTAATTTCTACAAAAAAGTCAGTTGAAATTCTGATAAGGATTGTGTTAAATCTGTGGGACACTTTGGAGAGTATTGCCATCTTTGCAAAATCAAGTTTTCCAATTCATGAACATGGGATGTTTTTCCGTTTATTTAGATCTTATTCATTTTTTTCAGCAATGTTATGTAGTTTTCAGAAAATAAGTTTTGGGGCCGAGCCCGTGGCACACTTGGTAGCGTGCGGCGCTGGGAGCGCGGCGACGCTCCCGCTGCGGGTTCGGATCCTATATGGGAATGACTGGTGCACTCACTGAGTGCCGGTCACAAAAAAACGACAAAAAAAAAAAAAGAAAATAAGTTTTGTATTTTTTCTGTTTGGTTTATTCCTAAGTATTTTACTCTTTTTCATGCTTATATTAATGAAATTGTTTTAAATTTTGTTTTCAGATTGTTTATTTCAAGTATATAAAAATACAATTGATTTTTATATATTGATTCTGTATCTTGCAACCTTGCTGAACTTGTTTTTTAGTTGTAATGGTTAAATTCTGTGGGATTTTAATATATCTAAACTCATGTAGTCTACAAATAGAGATAGTTTTACTTCCTCCTTTCCAATCTGGACACCTTTTTTTTTTTTTTTTCTTGATTGTTTGCCCTGGCTAGAGCATCCAGCACAATATTGAATAGAAGGGGTGAGAGCAGAAATCCTTCCAGATCTTAGGGGGCAAGCATACAGTCATTATTAAGTTATTCATGTTAGTTGTGGTTGTTTTCTTTACTATTGCTTTAAATTATTATTCATCTTTATTACTGAGTTTTTTGACAACCCCTTAACATTTCGAGCATGAAGTGAGGGCCTCACTCACTTCACACCAGTCCTGGCCTTGCAGTTGTAAAAGATTTGGGGGAAATTATAAAAAGTGTTAAAGATTCTGAAATCAGATTGCCTTACAAGTGTCTTTATTTTCTGTTTCAGTTTTTAAGAAACCAAATCTGTAAATCACAGTTCATGCATTCATCATGGCGGTGAGGTTAGTTTATAAAATAAGGTGCCAAGATCCAATTAGCAGGTGTTTGTGCAAAGAGAAAGCTTTGGTTCTAGATCAAATGATAAAGCAAATCATAAGAGATTCCTACTTTAGTTTGTTTTGATTCATTGATGATCTGTGGGTCTGAATGTATTCCATAAGGTGGCTTCTACTTTGGCTTTGAAAGATTGTAGAAAAGATAGAGCTGCTATATTTCCCTTCATGCCTTCTCTTATCTTGTTAGATTTGCTAAAATTATCTGTTATGGACCCAGAAAAACTATTATCTTTATCCAGATCTGCATGCCGTACTCTTTTGATTCCTTTGTACAGTAAAAGGATAGTGACCTAATTAGTAACATTGAGATTTATGTTGGAAAGATTTGTATCTGGAATTCTGCTTTCTATGGAGTTATGATCAGTGAACTGCCACCTAACAGTTTTTACCATATTTGAAAGTCACTTACTAAGATGAGATAAAACAAAACTCTAGTGAATTGACTACACAAATTGTGATCAGAACAAGTATTAATTATTGTTTTTCATTTGAGTTATGTGGATTATGACTGAATGGGATGTTAAAGAATATTGTATCTTTCTAAAAGGAAATTCTTTGTCTTTTTAGTGTAATGTTGAAGAATATGATACACCCTTAGGGAGGCAGTTTACAATTAAATACAATTTTTTCTGAGATTGATTGTGGTATATAAATTGCAGTGAACCTTAAAAAGTGTTCTTAATTCATATTAACATGTGTAGTTTTGGGGAATGATTAATACTTTTTTCTTTTTGAAGAAAAGTCATACTAAATTTATCATTGGTAGGAATACTTTTATGTCTTTTGTTGTTGTTTAGATGTTGCTTAGTGTTTAGAGCATGGACTTCAGATTTTAACTATTGATTCATTCAAAAACCAGAATCCTTCAGCTTAAAAGCCTCTTATGTGAAGAAAATAAAATGATTCATTTTTTACTTTTACTATACTACAAGAATATCATGTTATAAAAATGCTGCATTGCATCTAGATTTTCAAGAATCACTTGAAACTTCATAATATTACATTATATTAGAGATACAGGCATTTTTGTTTTAAGATAGCTTGTGAATATCAATTTGCTTGGATAAACAGCTTTCTGGTAAGGTGATTACTGTAATATAAAACCACTTAAGAATTTTACCCTTTGGAACCCGGAGGACAAATTGAATTATGGCCTACTAGCCTCATGGAGATGAGGAAAAAAAAACAACCTGCACCTGCTTGCTTAAACTCATCCCAGATTGGAAGCTTTAACATAGTACATGAGCCCACTTAATTTCCTTCCCGTGTAAAATGCTAAATAATTTTTTTATCTGTCTTTCCTCAATTTCTCGATAGATTTTAGCTTAACATTTTTGTAATTCTTTTTCTTCTTTCTCCTTCATTGTCTTTCTCTTGTTTGTAATTTTTTTGTGGGAGAAATAGGATTCGGCATGGTAAGTAGGATCTGAAAGATGTCTTATTTTCTTTTGAATATAAAAATGTGAAAAGAATAATAAGGTGTATAACTAATGTGTCTTTAACATAGCTGTAGATTTTCTGTCTTTCTCACACACATGATTGAGGTTGAACATCTTTTTTTAAATATATATATATATATTAAAATTGGTATATATATATCTCCATTGCTTTTATTTGTAAGGTGGCTTAATTAACCCAAACATTTCAGTTTATATAAATATTGCCAAGCAACCCCGGAATGTCTTGTTCTCTTTGTTGGCATTCTTCTGTGAAAGACCTGTTCAAATACTAGCCCACTGAGCTGCTCATCTTTGCTATTGATTTGTTTGAGAATACTTTATGTATTATGAATATTAAACTTTTTCCTATTATATGTGTTGTAGGTCTCCTTGCCTCACCCCACCCCTACTCTTTGTCTTAAGTATGATTATGGTGTTTTGTACCATGTAGAATTGTAACTTTTTGTTGTTGTTGTTGGCTGCTGGCTGGTACAGGGATCCGAACCCTTGACCTTGGTGTTATAATACGACATTCTAACCTACTGAGCAAACGGCCAGCACTGTAACTTTTTTTCTTAACCAACAAACTTATAAATAATTTTCTTTATGACTTCTGAGTTTTGTGTCTGCCCTTCGAAAGATTTTATTTTTGCCCCATGTAAAAATACATTCTCCTTTATCTTCTACTACTTTTACAATTCATATTCAGATATTTATATTTAAATATACATCTATATTAAATGTATATTTATATACATTCTGTCTGGAATGTATATGTATGTGCACATAGGGTTTTAATCCCCCCCCCCCAGTCAGTTTCCCCTATTTTTTGAGAAGTTCATATTTTTCCCTACTGGTTTCAATGGCCACCTTGACGATATAGTTAATGACCATATGTATTCAGATCTATTTTTTAGATTCTACTCTATCGATCCTCTGTTTCCACACTAATACCACATTATTGTAGTAATTGTGCCTTTTTTAGAACATTTTAATATCAATTACAAAAAGCCTCCCACCCCCTATTTTTCTTTTTCAAACTTTTTGGGCAATTTTTATGTGTTCTTTTTTCCCAATGAGCTATAGATTCTGCATACAAAATCCCCCCCCCCCCATTTAAGAATTTGATCGGAATTACATTGAATTTATATATTAATTTTGAAGAAAATTTGCATCTTTATGATTTTGAGTTTGTCCCTGGATATGGTGTGCTCACCTATGTGTATCATTTATTCAGGTCCATTATTCTTTTATGTACTTCAGTACAATTTTACTTTTACATGTTTTTCACTTATCTTTTTAAGCACATATTTCTACTCTTATTCCTAGGTATTTTACAAGTTTTGCTGCTCTTAGGTAGGTAAAACTTTTCCCACTACATTTAGATTGTGATATTGGTGGAATATCTTCCTTTCCCATAAGAAATCCTGTCTTTCGTGGAGCCAACATTCTTGTAGTGGGCCTCTCACTATGTTAGTTTTTTAGTTGATTCTTTTGCACTTTCTATAATGACTATCATGTTATCTGTAAATCGTTAGTTCTTAGACTGTCATCCATGATTCTGCAACAGCAACATCCCTTGGGAACTTGTTAGAAATGCAGATTCTCTGGACCTATCTCACACCAACTGAATGAGAACCTCTGCCCAGCAGTGTTTTGTTTAACATATCTCCAGAGGATTCTGATGTATGCTCACATTTGCAAACCACTGATGTAAATAATAATTTTTATTCTTTCTTACCCATATTTTCATTTCTCACATCCTTTTTCTTGCAAGATATGTGTATAACAGGGCTCAAAGGATTATATGTAGAATGGATATTGACTGAATAGGCTGAGATAAATTGTTAACTTCCAAGTTTAAGCGTAAGAGGGAAAGGAAAATGATGAGACGTGAATTATTCTTTCATTTCTTAATTAGGCGAATGGGGAAAAATTTAACCTTAGTGAGAGGAAGACAGAGAGAGAGAAAGAGAGAGATTGAGATTTAGTGTATATGGTAATTTAGGTTGAGGATTTTGGTGGTTGGCAGAGGGAGGTCTGATTCAAAGTGAGACGCTGTACAACATCACTCCTATAGACAAGTAAGAGTTATAATATTATGAAATTGCAAGAAATGAAGACTGCTAAGCCTGGTATTTGACGTTTTAAATTTTGCTAGATGAAGTTTAGCCCTTATAATAAGAGGACAGCAACTATTAGAAAATCAGATAAAATTGTATTAACAGAAGGGCATTACTTTCAACAGTGGTAAAAAGGCCAGTTGCAGTGATGTGACTAATGATGCCATGAGTCAACAATATACCTCAAAGGCATTCTTAAAGTCTATTATGAGTGACAACGTGAGAGGAGACTACTGAGGCATCTTGTCAAGAAGGAAGCAGTGATATTACTGCAAAAAGCAGTTTTTTTATACCTGTAGCAACAGAGAGTAAGATGGTAGTGATCACATGGTGGTGACATAGGCAGATTGCCTCAGTGACTATAGCAGGAAAACTGAAATTGTTGAGAAGAGTGTGTAAGCTACCCTGGCAGTTGGCCAGGGAAAGGGGGAAACTTACAGAACATGGGAGTTCAATCTTTTCAATTGGAGTTTAGACCTAAAAGTAGCTCTTAGACCTCTCTGGACTCCTTAGTTGTAGCATAAGATGCTCATCAGGAGGAAACCAAGCAGGCCGATCACTTACTTAAAAGGTGCATTCTGAAATCAGCTTTATCTGCAACTTTTAGTACAGCACAACTGTCATTGTTTATAAGTATTACACATTTTGTGAGTGGTGCATATATGGGAGCACACTACATTGCTCTATCCATTTTAGATTTACTCTGGGGAAAAATCACCACCCAGATCAAAAATTAGTGCTGAGGTATTTTCGGGTAAGACCACTTCAGTGCCACAAGTGGGAGGTGAGTGTAAGCTAAATCATTCTATGACCTAATACTCTGAATTTTTAAAAACCAACTTTTGTGTAACAAAATATTTCCAATTCTGTTTCTTAAACTTCAGGTTTTGCAATTTCAAGATGATTTTGAATTTTTAGAGATGATGCTATATATAGGTTGATTTAGAGAAGTGCAATTATGTGCAATTTTTCTAGATTTTGAGGTTTTTTGATTTTGCAGTGTTTAGCATTTTTCACTAATCTTTTCTGTCAGCTCTTTTCTTTTTTCTTTTTTTTTGTTTTCTTACAGTGTTAGCTCATATTTATTCAGTTTCTTCACCCAAATTCCTGGGAAATAATTTTTCTATACTTTTTTTTTTTTTAAAATATGTAACATTTTATTTATTTATTTATTTATTTACTGATTAGAATTCTATTTTTTTATTTTTCATTTATTTATTTATTTTTAACTTTTATTTTGTCGATATACATTGTGGTTGATTATTGTTGCCCCTTACCAAGACCTCCCTCCCTCCTCTCTCTCCTCCCTCCTCCCCAACAATGTCCTTTCTGTTTGCTTGTCGTATCAACTTCAACTAATTGTGGTTGTTATATCTTCTCCCCCCCCCACCCCGCCGGTTGTTGTGTGTGTGTGTGTGAATTTATATATTAATTTTTAGCTCCCACCAATAAATGAGAACATGTGGTATTTCTCTTTCTGTGCCTGACTCATTTCACTTAATATAATTCTCTCAAGGTCCATCCATGTTGTTGCAAATGGCAGTATTTCATTCGTTTTTATAGCTGAGTAGTATTCCATTGTGTAGATGTACCGCATTTTCCATATCCACTCATCTGATGATGGACATTTGGGCTGGTTCCAACTCTTGGCTATTGTAAAGAGTGCTGCGATGAACATTGGGGAACAGGTACACCTTTGACTTCATGATTTCCATTCCTCTGGGTATATTCCCAGCAGTGGGATAGCGGAGTCATATGGCAATCTATCTGCAATTGTTTGAGGAACCTCCATACCATTTTCCATGGAGACTGCACCATTATGCAGCCCCACCAACAATGTATGAGAGTTCCTTTTTCTCCGCAACCTTGCCAGCATTTATCGTTCAGAGTCTTTTGGATTTTAGCCATCCTAACTGGGGTTAGATGCTATCTCAGTGTGGTTTTGATTTGCATTTCCCGGATGCTGAGTGATGTTGAGCATTTTTTCATATGTCTGTTGGCCATTTGTATATCTTCCTTAGAGAAATGCCTACTTAGCTCTTTTGCCCATTTTTTAATTGGGTTGCTTGTTTTTTTCTTGTAAAGTTGTTTGAGTTCCTTGTATATTCTGGATATTAATCCTTTGTCGGATGTATATTTTGCAAATATTTTCTCCCACTCTGTTGGTTGTCTTTTAACTCTGTTAATTGTTTCTTTTACTGTGCAGAAGCTTTTTAGTTTGATATAATCCCATTTATTTATTTTTCCTTTGGTTGCCCGTGCTTTTGGGGTTGTATTCATGAAATCTGTGTTCAGTCCTACTTCCTGAAGTGTTTCGCCTATGTTTTCTTTAAGAAGTTTTATTGTTTCAGGGTGTACATTTAATTCTTTAATCCATTTTGAGTTAATTTTAGTATATGGTGAGAGGTATGGGTCTAGTTACATTCTCCTGCATATTGATATCCAGTTATCCCAGCACCATTTGTGGAAGAGATGGTTGCTTCCCCAGCATATAGGCTGGGTGCCTTTGTCAAAGATCAGATGGCTGTAGGTGTGTGGGTTGATTTCTGGATTCTCTATTCTATTCCATTGATCAGTGTGTCTGTTTTTATGCCCGTACCATACTGTTTTGGTTATTATAGCTTTGTAGTATAGCTTAAAGTCAGGTAGTGTTATGCCTCCAGCTTTATTTTTTTTGCTCAGCATTGCTTTGGCTATGCATGGTCTTTTATTATTCAATATAAATGTCTAGATAGTTCTTTCCATTTCTGAGAAAAATGTCTTTGGAATTTTGATGGGGATTGCATTGAATTTGTATATCACTTTGGGTAGTATGGACATTTTCACTATGTTGATTCTTCCAATCCAAGAGCATGGGATATCTTTCCATCTTCTTGTATCCTCTCTAATTTCTCTCAGCAGTGGTTTGTAGTTCTCATTATAGAGATTTTTCACCTCCTTGGTTAACTCAATTCCTAAGTATTTTATTTTTTTGGTGGCTATTGTAAATGGGCAGGCTTTCTTGATTTCTCGTTCTGCATGTTCACTATTGGAGAAAAGAAATGCTACTGATTTTTGTGTGTTGATTTTGTATCCTGCTACTGTGCTGAAATCATTTATCAATTCCAGGAGTTTTTTTGTAGAGGTTTTAGGCTGTTCGATATATAGGATCATGTCATCTGCACACAGGGACAGTTTGACTTCATCTTTTCCAATCTGGATGCCCTTTATTTCCTTCTCTTCTCTGCTTGCTCTGGCTAGTACTTCCAACACTATGTTGAATAGAAGTGGTGAGAGTGGGCATCTTTGTCTAGTTCCTGTTGTTAAAGGAAAAGCTTTCAGCTTTTGCCCATTCAGGATGATATTGGCAGTGGGTTTGTCATATATGGCTTCAATTATGTTGAGATACTTTCCGTCCTTGTGTTTGACTTTATTAATATGGTGTATCACATTTATTGATTTGCGTATGTTGAACCAACCTTGCATCCCTGGGATGAATCCCACTTGATCGTGGTGAATAATTTTACATATGTGTTGCTGTATTCTGTTTGCTAGTATTTTAGTGAGGATTTTTGCATCTATATTCATCAAGGATATCGGCCTGTAGTTTTCTCTTTTGGTTATATCTTTACCTGGTTTTGGTATCAGGATGATGTTTGCTTCATAGAATGAGTCTGGGAGATTTGCGTCTGTTTCAATCTTTTGGAATAGTTTGTAAAGAATCGGTGTCAATTCCTCTTTGAATGTTTCGTAAAATTCTGCTGTGAATCCATCTGGTCCTGGGCTTTTCTTTGTTGGGAGCCTTCTTTTTTTTTTTTTTTTTTTTTTTTTTTATTTTAAATTTTATTTTGTCGATATACATTGTAGCTGATTAATGCTCCCCATCACCAAAACCTCCCTCCCTTCTCCCTCCCCCCCTCCCCCCAACCATGTCCTTTCTGTTTGTTTGTTGTATCAACTTCAAATAATTGTGGTTGTTATATCTTCTTCCCCCCCCCCCGGTTTGTGTGTGTATGTGTGTATGTGTGTGTGTGAATTTATATATTAATTTTTAGCTCCCACCAATAAGTGAGAACATGTGGTATTTCTCTTTCTGTGCCTGACTTGTTTCACTTAATATAATTCTCTCGAGGTCCATCCATGTTGTTGCAAATGGCAGTATTTCATTCCTTTTTATAGCTGAGTAGTATTCCATTGTGTAGATGTACCACATTTTCCGTATCCACTCATCTGATGATGGGCATTTGGGCTGGTTCCAACTCTTGGCTATTGTAAAGAGTGCTGCGATGAACATTGGGGAACAGGTATACCTTCGACTTGATGATTTCCATTCCTCTGGGTATATTCCCAACAGTGGGATGGCTGGGTCGTATGGTAGATCTATTTGCAATTGTTTAAGGAACCTCCATACCATTTTCCATAGAGGCTGCACCATTTTGCAGTCCCACCAACAATGTATGAGAGTTCCTTTTTCTCCGCAGCCTCGCCAGCATTTATCGTTCATAGTCTTTTGGATTTTAGCCATCCTAACTGGGGTTAGATGGTATCTCAATGTGGTTTTGATTTGCATTTCCCGGATGCTGAGTGATGTTGAGCATTTTTTCATATGTCTGTTGGCCATTTGGATATCTTCCTTAGAGAAATGCCTACTTAGCTCTTTTGCCCATTTTTTAATTGGGTTGCTTGTTTTCTTCTTGTAAAGTTGTTTGAGTTCCTTGTATATTCTGGATATTAATCCTTTGTCGGATGTATATTTTGCAAATATTTTCTCCCACTCTGTTGGTTGTCTTTTAACTCTTTTAATTGTTTCTTTTGCTGTGCAGAAGCTTTTTAGTTTGATATAATCCCATTTGTTTATTTTTCCTTTGGTTGCCCGTGCTTTTGGGGTCGTATTCATGAAGTCTGTGCCCAGTCCTATTTCCTGAAGTGTTTCTCCTATGTTTTCTTTAAGAAGTTTTATTGTCTCAGGGTGTATATTTAAATCCTTAATCCATTTTGAGTTGATTTTAGTATACGGTGAGAGGTATGGATCTAGTTTCATTCTCCTGCATATCGATATCCAGTTATCCCAGCACCACTTGCTGAAGAGGCAATCCCTTCCCCAGTGAATAGGCTTGGTGCCTTTGTCAAAGATCAGATGGCAGTAAGTGTGTGGGTTGATTTCTGGATTCTCTATTCTATTCCATTGGTCAGTGTGTCTGTTTTTATGCCAGTACCATACTGTTTTGGTTATTATAGCTTTGTAGTATAGCTTAAAGTCAGGTAGTGTTATGCCTCCAGCTTTATTTTTTTTGCTGAGCATTGCTTTGGCTATTCGTGGTCTTTTATTGTTCCATATAAATGTCTGAATAGTTTTTTCCATTTCTGAGAAAAATGTCTTTGGAATTTTGATGGGGATTGCATTGAATTTGTATATCACTTTGGGTAGTATGGACATTTTCACTATGTTGATTCTTCCAATCCAAGAGCATGGAATATCTTTCCATCTTCTTGTATCCTCTCTAATTTCTCTCAGCAGTGGTTTGTAGTTCTCATTATAGAGATTTTTCACCTCCTTGGTTAACTCAATTCCTAAGTATTTTATTTTTTTGGTGGCTATTGTAAATGGGCAGGCTTTCTTGATTTCTCCTTCTGCATGTTCACTATTGGAGAAAAGAAATGCTACTGATTTTTGTGTGTTGATTTTGTATCCTGCTACTGTGCTGAAATCATTTATCAATTCCAAGAGTTTTTTTGTAGAGGTTTTAGGCTGTTCGATATATAGGATCATGTCATCTGCAAACAGGGACAGTTTGACTTCATCTTTTCCAATCTGGATGCCCTTTATTTCCTTCTCTTCTCTGATTGCTCTGGCTAGTACTTCCAAAACTATGTTGAATAGGAGTGGTGAGAGTGGGCATCCTTGTCTGGTGCCTGTTCTTAAAGGGAAAGCTTTCAGCTTTTCCCCATTCAGGATGATATTGGCAGTGGGTTTGGCATATATGGCTTTAATTATGTTGAGATACTTTCCCTCTATACCTAACTTATAGAGGGTCTTTGTCATGAATGAGTGCTGAACTTTATCAAATGCTTTTTCAGCATCTATAGAGATGATCATATGGTCCTTGTGTTTGAGTTTATTAATATGGTGTATCACATTTATTGATTTGCGTATGTTGAACCAACCTTGCATCCCTGGGATAAATCCCACTTGATCGTGATGAATAATTTTTCGTATGTGTTGCTGTATTCTGTTTGCTAGTATTTTAGTGAGGATTTTTGCATCTATATTCATCAAGGATATCGGCCTGTAGTTTTCTTTTTTGGTTATATCTTTACCTGGTTTTGGTATCAGGATGATGTTTGCTTCATAGAATGAGTTTGGGAGATTTGCGTCCGTTTCAATCTTTTGGAATAGTTTGTAAAGAATCGGTGTCAATTCCTCTTTGAATGTTTGGTAAAATTCTGCTGTGAATCCATCTGGTCCTGGGCTTTTCTTTGTTGGGAGCTTTCTGATAACAGCTTCAGTCTCCTTTATTGTTATTGGTCTGTTCAAATTTTCTACGTCTTCATGGTTCAGTTTTGGGAGCTTGTGTGTGTCCAGAAATTTATCCATTTCCTCCAGATTTTCAAATTTGTTGGCGTATAGTTGTTTATAGTAGTTTCGAATGATTCCTTGTATTTCAGATGAATCAGTTGTAATATCGCCTTTTTCATTTCTCATTTTTGTTATTTGAGTCTTCTCTCTTCTTTTTTTCGTTAGCCATACTAATGGTTTGTCATTTTTATTTATCTTTTCAAAAAATCAACTTTTTGATTCATCGATCTTTTGTATTGTTTTTTGGGTTTCAATTTCATTCAGTTCTGCTCTGATCTTAATGATTTCTTTCCGTCTGCTAACTTTAGGTTTGGATTGTTCTTGTTTTTCTAGTTCTTTAAGGAGAAGTGTTAGGTTGTTCACTTGCCATCTTTCCATTCTTCTGAGGTGAGCATTTAATGCAATAAATTTCCCCTTTAATACTGCTTTTGCAGTATCCCACAGGTTTTGGTATGATGTATCATTATTTTCATTAGTTTCAAGAATTTTTTTGATTTCCTGCTTGATTTCTTCTTGGACCCATATGTCATTAAGTAGAATGCTGTTTAATTTCCATGTGTTTGTATAGTTTCCAGAGTTTCATTTGTTATTAATTTCTAGTTTTAATCCATTGTGGTCTGAGAAAATACATGGGATAATTCCAATTTTTTTGAATTTATTGAGACTTGATTTATGACCTTATATGTGATCTATCCTGGAGAATGATCCATGTGCTGATGAGAAGAATGAATATGGTGAGGTTGTTGGATGGAATGTTCTGTAGATATCTGCCAATTCCTATTGGTCTAGAGTATTGTTTAGATCTTGTGTTTCTCTGCTGATTCTTTGCCTATATGATCTGTCTAATATTGACAGTGGGGTGTTCAGGTCCCCTGCTATTATGGTATTAGTGTCTATTTCCTCCTTTAGGTCTAATAGAGTTTGTTTTATAAATCTGGCTGCTCCAACATTGGGTGCGTACATATTTATGATCGTTATGTCTTCTTGATGGATCAGTCCTTTTATCATTAAGTAGTGTCCCTCATTGTCTCCTTTTATGGTTTTTAGTTTAAAGTCTATTTTGTCAGATATAAGAATAGCTACTCCAGCTCGTTTTTCTTTTCTGTTTGCATGGTAAATCTTTTTCCATCCTTTCACTCTTAGTCTATGTGAATCTTTATGGGTGAGGTGGGTCTCTTGTAGTCAGCATATAGTTGGGTCCTCCTTTTTAATCCAGTCAGCCAGTCTGTGTCTTTTGATTGGGGAATTTAAGCCTTTTACATTAAGAGTTGTTATTGAAAAGTGTTGATTTATTCCTAGCATTTTGTTGGTTGTTTGGTTGTCTTAGGTGTCTTTTGTTCCTTGCTTTCTGAGTTACTGTTTGTTTTCTGTGTTTGTTGGTTCCTTAGGTTGTAGATAGCGTGTTTGTTTGCTTGTTTTCTCTTCATGAATGCCATTTTTATTATACTACTGGGTTTAGATTTTTCTTGGGTTTTTATGGCAGTGGTAGTTATTTTTCAGGAACCAAACCCAGTACTCCCTTGAGGAGTTCATGTAAGGGTGGTTGTGTCGTAGTGAACTCCCACAATTTTTGTTTGTCTGAGAAATATACTATTTGCCCTTCATTTCAGAAGGATAGCCTTGCAGGGTAGAGTATTCTTGGCTGGCAATCTTTGTCTTTTAGTATTTTGAATATATCATCCCGTTCCTTTCTAGCTTTTAGGGTTTGTGATGAAAAGTCTGATGTTAGCCTGATTGGGGCTCCCTTATAGGTGATCTGACGCTTCTCTCTTGCAGCTTTTAAGATTCTCTCTTTGTCTCTGAGTTTTGTTAGTTTGACTATAACATGTCTTGGAGAGGGCCTTTTTGGGTTGAATACTTTTGGGGATCGTTGAGCTTCCTGGATCTGAAGATCTGTGATTTTTCCTATACCTGGGAAGTTTTCTGCCACTAATTTGTTGAACATGTTTTCAATACAATCTCCTTTTTCCTCCCCTTCTGGGATACCCATGACTCGGATATTTGAGCGCTTAAGGTTGTCTGATATCTCTCTCAGAGTTTCTTCCATGTGTTTGATTCTTTTTTCTTTCTTTTTGTCTGCTTGTGTTATTTCAAACAGCCCATCTTCAAGTTCAGAGGTTCTCTCTTCAACTTCGACAAGCCTGCTGGTTAAACTCTCCATTGTGTTTTTTATTTCGCTGAATAACTTCTTCAGTTCAGCAAGTTCTGCTACATTTTTTTTTCAGGACATTGATTTCCTTGTACATTTCCGCTTTCAGGTCTTGTATGCTTTTCCTCATTTCATCATGATGTCTAGCTGAGTTTTCTTGTATTTCATTCAGTTTCCTTAGAATTATCACTCAAATTTCCTTGTCAGTCATTTCAAGGGCTTCTTGTTCTATAGGAGCTAGAGTTTGAGATTCATTAACTTTTGGTGTTGTACTTTCTTGATTTTTTGTATTTCTGGTATCTTTTTTTTTGATGTTTATTCATTGTGGCAGGGGGTTTCACAGTCCACCGGTTTGAGACTATTGACTAACTAACATGTTGCTGTGGTTGCCAATTTGGTATGGCTACCTCTGTGACTGCTCAGTTGGCCTCTAGTGCCTTGTGTGTGTGGTTGCTTCGGGTCTTGGGCCTCTCTGGGGAGCCACCTCTCTGGTCAGTTTGGACTCTTCTGGGCTGCTGGATCACGGGGCGGTACCGCAGTGTGTGTGGTCTCTGCTGAGCTTTCACTTCCTGTGCAGGACTTCTCCCTGTTCTGTGCGCTCTGGCCTGGGCTGTTGGATCGTGCAGAGGCGACCCCACAGGGTGTGTGGTTTGTGTCGAGTCCCCACCTCCCTTCCCGGATGTCTCCCCGGTCTGTGCGCACTGGGCTTTGCTGGGATGTGTCTTCTGCAGCCCTTGTCTATCAGCTGGGCCTTCAAGACCCTGCTCGGCACTGCCTCGCCCAGGAAGTCTACCAGGTTTTTCCTAGATGCAGACGACCGGTCGCTTTTGTTGCCTTTGTAGCGCTGTGTAGATCTTTCTCGGGACTTATCACCTTCCTCCTGGTATTGCTGTTATTTATGTACTTGTCTTATCTCCCACACCAGAGTGTGAGCTCCTCGGGGGAGGAGCCTGCAGCACATGGTTCACCTTTGAATCCCCCCGGCACGGACTGAAGCTGGTGCCTGCCCGCAGTCAGCTCTCTGGAAGGTTGAAGCTAACTCGGGAACTTTCTGACCACACTATTCCTAACCAGAAATCGGTTAGGCGTTTTTCTGAACTGGTGGCCGCAGAGATGGTATCTGCCTCCCGGTAACGGGAAGTTTACTGGGGCCTGGAGCCCAAGGTGCGGTGGAGTGACAGTTGGCCCAGCCCATACTTCCTTGCCCTCCCGACGCTGGCCGGGGACGCCCCGCGCCACCAGCCCCGCCAGAGAACCGTGGAGGGACTGGGAGGGGAGGCTGGCCCACAGGCCCCGGGAAGCCCCGCAGCGGGGCAAGCAAGTGGGAAGGCTCAGGGAGGAGCCAAGCTGGGCGAGGAGGAGAGGCTCGGCCGAGCCGGGCCGGAGCCGCCACCACCTGAGAGAAAATGGAGGCAGCCCCGGGGCCAGTGAGTGGCCTGGTGGGGCAGGCGGAAGCCGGGCGGGCGTCCGTCCCCAGAGCAGGGCCGGGCCAGGGGTCACTCACAGGGCTGTGTCGGGTCGGGTGGCTCCCCCTCTGCCTCTGCGTCGTCACCGTCCCTGTTCTTGGTTGCCGCCGCCTCGGGCTGCTCACTCGGTCCCGCGGCGCGGCTCGGGAGCTCCCAGGAATCTTCTTTTCTGCCGGCCTGAAACCTTGAATCCTCAATAGGGCAGCTGGCCACCTTCAGTGCGACCCCAGCCTCCAGGATCCTGGCAGCGTCAACAGCAGCCCCGGCGCTGTGTTCCCTGTTTAGAGACTCGCTTTTGCAGCTAAGAAAGAGTTCTTTTCCTGCTCCATACTTCAAAGCTGTTGCCTGTAAATGCGGCAGCCTGTCCTTAGGAAAACAACTTGCACTTTATAATTGGAGAGGTAAATCATTTGGTGATAGTGAAAGATAAAGGAAACCAAGCTGGTGGCGTGACCCTAGCATAGTGCTGCGGTTATTCTCGAGGAAACTGCCTCAGCCGTAACATACTCATGCACGTAGCCGGGCCCTGCTTTCTTTTCTTATCACAGTACTTATCAAAATTTTATTTGAAGACAGACCATTGTAGAAACTCCTAAAATTTCTTTTATATAACATAAGATTAGTTCATAAGCAGAGCTTATCTTATGTAGTATGAAATTGGTTAGGGATATCTCAAATCTCATTATTTTTAAAGCTATTGGTTCTTGGACAGGGTAGGAAAGAATGATACAGTAGGTTTTAATTAAATGCTAAGTCATAAACTGGAATCTCTATTTGAAATATCTAACTATATGATAGGTACTTGAGAAATATTAGATTTGTGAATTACTTAAATACTTTTGAGTAAAATTGCTTGAACTTATGGAAGATATTGTTGCTTTGCCTCACACGGATTTGTCACCCCTTTTCCCCTGGATGATGGAGCCTCCAAAGATTACTCAAAGCCCATCTCTTCTGAGCAGTGAGAAGCCTCAAAAAGGGGTTAATCTCCCGGAACCCTCAAGAGAGAGGCATTCCTTCCATTTGGGAAATTAACCACAAATTGGGGTCCTTTTTTGCATTTATTCTCCAGACCCGGAAGTTACAGGAATAGAGCATAGGTGGGGTTTTTGCTAAGTATAGTTTAACAAGTTTAACAATAGAAGCTGGTAACATTCATTTTATAGTTGTCCAATCAAGAGGCAGTATCTTACTTGGTTTTGGCAGAACTTGAAACTGTTGAGTATTTTTGAACCACTCTTCTTCCTTAGCTTTTATCTCACAATTCTCTTAATTTCCTCCCTACCTGTTCTCTTTCTGTTTTCCTTGCTAGCTTGTCTTCCTCTGTTTCTTTGGGATTCTACCTTTTCATGACAAATGCACTCGAGTAATATTTCCCAATCTTATCACTTCATCTGTCAGTTAACAGGCTAAATATTCCTACATTGTCATTTCTAGTTCCAACCTAAATCTAGATCTATTTCCAATTTTCTATTAGACACTGTGTGGTGTGTCCTATGGCACATAAATGTCTGTATCAAATTATTGTTATCCTTGCTTTCAGTATTTTTTCTTCTTCTCTATATCCTAACTCACTTAATAACATCACCACATCCCACCCCAGTTACCTAAATAGATTTTGTGATTTTGTCTTTGATGTCTTCTTATCTCTAAAATAGCTGTCAGTGATATTTCAGTCAGTAAGTTCTACTTCTCCCTTGCTATCCCCATAGCCCTTACATGGGCTCTCATGTCATGCCTTGACTATGAAAGTAGTTTCTTAACTGGTCTCTGTACTTCTAGTATATCTCTCTCTGATCCACACGGTGTTAATTTCCAAATGTATATATTTGATCTATCTCTATATATTTAATATATAAATATATAGTATAAATATATATAATATATAAATATGTAACATATATACTTTCCTGGTTAAAAATAGTTGGTTTTAGTTAAATTCCACATAAATTTGATCACATGTGTTTACTCCTTCTCCTTTCCCAACACTATTAAAATGAGAGTAAGGAAATGGAAAAATTCAGTAAGACGAAAAGAACAGGAGTGAAAGCATTGAGCGATGTAGGGTTGAAACTTATTTTTACTTAGAGCAAAGGAAGTTACAACTTCAGTATATCCTTCTACATGAACTTACGAGAGAAACCAACTAATTCTTCCCATAGAACTCCTAATATCTCAGGATTTAGAGGCACCTGGTCTGCAGAAAGCAGGAATTTGTCATGAGATTGCAAACATGGGTTATTTGTAGAGAGTCTTTACAATAAGTGGCTGGAGTCCCATGTACTGTTGCCCATTCCCTGCTCCTCAGGAGACCAGAGAGTTTATTATCTGAAGAATTTGAATGAGAGAGCCTCAGACTCAGATATTCAGATGCAGCAGGACATCGGTTGAAATAAGGAGATTGTGCTAGTCTGTTTTATGCTGCTATAACAGAATACTTAAGGCTGGATAATTTACAATGAACAGAAATTTATTTCTCATAGTTCTGGAGGCTTAGAATTTCAAGATTGAGGGGCTGGCATCAAGCAAGGGCCTTCTTGCTGCATCATCCCATGGTGGAAGGTGAAAGGGAAGTGAGAGGGCGAGAAAGAGGGAAAGAGAGAGAGCGAGAGAGAGCACGCACGCATGCGCAAGAGGAGGCCAAACTTGTTTTTTTATAAGGAACCCACTTCTGCGATAATGACATCAATCTATTCATAAGGGAGGTGCCCCCATGATCCAAACAGCTCTCATTAGGCCCCACCTCCTAACAGTGCTGTGTTGGGGATCAAGTTTCCAACACATGGTTTTTGTGGGGGACACATTCAAACCATAGCAGGGATTAAGAGAAAGTTGGCGTACCTAATTTTGGGACCTATATGTTCCATCCTAGATGCAGTTAGTGAAACAGGGCATGAGTTATTTAGTTTCACGTTACCAGATTCCTGATAGTAATCTAGATATAGTTGTTTTTCCCTTTGCAATATTGCCTAAAAAATTGTGTAGCCTAAACAGAATTAAAAATTTTCGACATCTCAAAATTAACCCCTTACTGGTCATCTTAAAAAAAAAAATTCCCTTACAAGTTAAACATTTTTTAGAAAAGGTAAATCAAGGACAGTTGATTTTGAAATGCTTTAAACTTTAAATTTTACTTAGGCTACTCAATTTCTTTACTTGTAATAGCAGGATTATGAGCAGAAAATATGATTGTGCAAATAAACATAAATGCTGTATTGTCATTTGTTTTCTTTCCTTTTTAGAGTTATGACCATCCAAGAAACACTTTTCTCCCCTTCTGCTACTTTTCTTTAAATTAAAGGGCTGGAAGAGGGCTGGGACAATGAAGAAACACCCTCTTCCCTGCCTTGCTTAATTATTTTAGGTCTTCACATAGCTTTATAATAAATACAATTTTATGAACAAACTAAATTGCATATTATACATTTTTATCTTCCCAATGTAATGAATAGATTTTATTAACAGGGAACAATTAAGTGTATATTTTGCTTCCCAATATGTTTGAAATAAGTAGAAAAATACATAAACTATACTCTACCTCTCCAATGCAATGCATTGACAGCACTAAAAATAAATATATTAGATACAGTTCAGTTTACCAAAACTCACCTGCTCTTCTCCCACAAAAACAACCACCAAATCAAAAATTCATTCCTACTCCCTATATTATGTCTTTAGGATTTCACAATATCATACCTTTCTAGTCTGTATTTTGTGCAACCGCTTCTAAAATTATGGGCCCTGCTTAAAGACTTCTCAGGCTCAAAGTCCCCTTGGTAATGGGAATTAGTGCTGTCTGTTTATCTACTTGGCAAGTGTTTGCCTCAGCTCTTCACTTCTAACTTCTGTCTAATTGAACTTCACTCAGGCGCCTCAGGTCTTCTGATTCTCAGTTTAAGCCAACTTCCTTTATACTTGGTTGGTTTTCCATGGGTGATTGTTAGCTAATTTCAAGTGAAATTTAGTCAATACTATTTAATGATTCACTATTGAATTTTCTGGATATTTTGACTATTTAACTTTTTAAAAAATTCAGTTCCTTAATATTTCTAAGATGTTCTATGGACATTATTAGGTACATGAACGTACATTTTGTCTTTAAATTTGTCATGAAATATATAAAAATATTATAAAGCTAGCACAATTTGAAAATTATATTACTGATTTTCGTAGTAAATATTGGCTTCTTTCCCTCCTGAACAGGTCATTATCCAACTTTTAGAGGTGATGGATCGTCTGCATAGAGGGGAATTGGTTGCTGCAATGCTCCGTAACCGGTATATTTATGGAAACAGTCTTCCTTATAAGTTATATAATGTCTCTCCTTCCTATTTGTGTATAGCAGGTACCAAATAAATGTTTTTTAATACCTGGCATAAAATAAGAAGTATTTACTGTGTGAATAACAGAATGACTGAATGCCAAAGAAATGGAATAAAGAGGATGTTAATGACAGTGTGTCCTGAGCTAATGAGAAAATAGAGACTATAATTAGAAAATATGATTGGTATAAATTGTGAACACTGGAATACAGTCAATAGAGATGTTGATTTGAATTTTTAGTTTTAAAAGCATATCTGTGAATAGATACAGGCATCCACAGCTTAAGAATAAATATCTCAACAATGTATTTTTAAAAATAGGGTTGCCCTGTGATAGCATATACATTTCTGTTATTTAAAAATCCAGTTAAAATCTTTTCAGGGAGTTACTATGAGACATTTAGAGCTTCCTCTGACAATTTAAGATTTTAAATTCATGGTTTAAAGAAACATAGCCTTGTTTTGCAGGTGTTAAAGAGTATCTCATTCTCAATAGCTTGATTGTACAGTTTTGGAGAAGCATTTAGAGTAGCATGTTAGAGTTGTCTGTACTAGCAGTGTAGTTTTAAGCAAGTTTCTTAATCATTCTCTACCTCAACTTCCTCATCTATGAATTGGGGCCAGGGTTGTTGTGTGGATTAAATAAACATGCAGTGATGTGTGTGTGTGTAAGCGTGTGTATATATGTATATGTATGTGTGTGTATATCTATATGTACCTATATGTATATAGATATGGAGAACGAGCATGAGTGAGGGAGCTTGGCAAACAGTAAGGGGTATATGAGTGTCGGTATTATTGAAATGCAAATGTGAAAATTTAATTGTTTTGAAAATGTAGTATTTGTGTTTCCAAATTCTGAGCTGCTTTAAAATACAGGTGTGCTGTAACAGAAAAAGAAAAGGTGGGAGGGAACATATATAAAGTCACTGTTATTTGGCAGATACTATAGAAAGAATTTTATGTAGTAATAATATTAAAGGAATATCATATGAAGGGTGCCTGTTTGTTGGAATGTATACTATCATCTGGGCAAGGGTGGGATACTGACCATAGATAAGATTTGCTCAGAGATACAGAAAGCAGGAAAATCATAGCAGAGATAATATGTGGCCATGTTTGGGAAAAAGACAGAAAAGGAGTAGATTGGGGGATGTTGGATTCATTGCTGTGTATATCAGTAGTTCCTCTTTACTGAAGTGTAATATTCCATTGTTTAAATAAACCACAATCAATCAATTTTCTTTTTGATAGTCATTTAAGTTGCATCCAGTATTTGGCTACTATGAATAAAACTGTTATTGACATTCTTGCATATGTTTTTTTTTGGCCATATGAACTCACTTTCTTTGGATATATACCAGGAGTGAAATTGCTGGGATATAGGATAGGCACACACACACACACATACACACAACATAACATAGGTTGTATACATATAGTGTGTATACACACACACACACACACATGCACACACACACACATAATTAGTAGAAACTCCCAAACACTTTTCTAAAGTGGTTGTACCCATTTTATACTCCCACCAATAGTAAGTGAGAATTTTCATGAACTGTTCCTGTTGTTAGTCTCTTTAATCATGACCATTCCCAGGGTATGTAGTGGTTCCACATTGTGGTTTTCACTTTACATTGTCCTTATGTCTAATGATATGAGTATGTTTTCATGTGTTTATTACATATTTGGATATCTTTCAGAAGCATATGTTCAAGTTTTTTACCCATTGATTTTTAGGAGTTTTTAATTTGTTCTGGGTATTTATATCTATGTACTGTGAATATTTTCTTCCAACCTGTGGCTGGTCCTCCTGTATTCTTATTTGTGTCTTCTGATGAACAGTAGTTTTTAAAAATGATTTTCAATTTATTATTTTTTTTTATGATTAGTGCTTTTTCATCTTGCCCAAGAAATCCTTGTTTTTCTAAATTTTAGGCTTTCTTCAAAAAGTTTTATGGTTTTAGTCCTCACATTGTAAATGCATTCTTGACCAGAAACCAAAGAATGAACTTATGTGCTGAAGACCAGCTCCAGTCGAGTTGTGGGTACCTGAAAAGGGAGAGGGAGGGTCGGTGAAAATAACAAACACAGACAGAGACCTCAATGCATCAGTATGCACGTTCTCTCTCTGCGGGCTGTCAGCATGTTGCAGCTGGAGCCCAGTAGAGCATGAGACAATGCCTTTTATTGAGATTTTTCTCTGCAGGGGGGTTTTGGGTATTATTTTTATTGTATCAGCAAGCTTAAATCAATAGTCCCAAAATCAGGGAGGAAACTTTTTTAGAGGTCAGCATGTCTTAGGTGATCAACTCGTGCTTCTTTTTCCTGGAATCAGGTTTATCAGATTCAAACCATCCCTTCATTGTCTTGAAGTTATCTTGTGACCTTTTTCTGTTAGCAAACTGTGGTTAATATCCACCCTGTTAACAGGGTGGGAGCCAAATGTAAAAAGAACAGTGGATATTTGAGCAGCATTATCATGCACATTTTAAGGTTATGCATTGGCTGTGGCCCTGTAATCTTGATCTAAATGTTAAAGTGTCCTTGTGCACAGCACCATCCCTCACAAAACCAGTTACACTCTCTTATTTTTCTAAGATCTAATTTTGCAGGTTTAATAATTTTACAGCGTATATTTTTATCCCAATCATATAATTTCCCATTAATACCAACCATTCTCTTGCCATTAGTATAATCTCCAGTAAATGATGTTTGCCAACTTACATTAGGCTGCAGCTCATATTTAGTCATGAGTGGTGCTTTTGGAACATATGTTGGTGTGGTCAATTTTTCATAAGGGGATAATTTTGAATTGTCCAATTTACTCGGATCCTCTGTGGGAATGTTTAGTTCAATGACCGTATAATTATTTGTGTTATTTTTATAATCTTTTGGGAATTCAGAGAACTGCCACGCTAACCAAAATATCGAAAGAGAAGGCAAAAGCCACGAAGCCGAGGCAGGAACCCTTATGGTTGTAGCAAGTGCTCATAGCTGCGGCCTTGCCAGCAGCTCTCCCTCCAGCGGCCTTGCCAACTCGGAGAGGGCAGCCCAAGCTGACTCCTTTAGGATCCTGCCATGGCATGGACTGCGCCACTTATGGCCTAGATTTCACATAGAATTTGAGTAATTAATAAGACCACTTTATAAAAGAAAAGTCTCTTTGTACTTTTAATTCTAAGTTAACGCCTTTGTAAATGGCAAAGTAACTGAATGGTAACTTGAGCTAAGCCTGGCACGGCATAGGGAACTAGTCTTATGATCCCTAGTTTATAACACAGTGGCTTTTGATTTCCTTCTTTTATAGTCATTCTCATTATAAATAAGACACCTTTGAAAGTAACAGATAATTCTGATTCTAAGTTATCTGTTCTAGAGCATAGAAAATGATGGGAAGCTGCCCAATTTATTTTATAATGCTGCATAATTTAGATATCAACACCTGAGAAAAATGTTGCTTGCGTGCATCACCAATTATAGATCAATTTCAAATTTTAAATAAAATAAAACCAAACACATTCAGGAATATATGAAAAATAACCTTTGTGATGAAGAAAGTTTTATCTCAGCAAGGGAGTGGTTTAATATCATCAAAGTTATTCATATACTGCATCCTATCCATATGTCTCATAAGATAAGAGAGTTAGAGTAAATGCAGAAGGAGTTTGAAAAAATTAAATGCCCATTTTAAGAATAAAATAAAAATTTCAAAAAGTTAGTGATAGAAACTTGCTCTCTTAACAAGAAAGACTGGGCAAAGACTTTATGAATAAGACCCCAAAAGGGAACAAAAGAAAAAATAAAAAAATGGGATTATATCAAACTAAGAAGTTTCTGCACAGCAAAAGAAACAATTAACAGAGTGAAAAGACAACCTACAGAATGGGAGAAAATATTTGCAAACTATGCATCTGACAAGGGATTATTATCCAGAATATACAAAGAACTCAAACAACTTGATAGTAAGAAAACAAGTAACCCAATTAAAAAATGGGTAAAGGAGCTGAATAGATGTATCTCAAAGGAAGATATACAAATGGCCAACAGACACTTGAAAAAAATGCTCAACATCACTCAGCATCAGGGAAATGAAAATGAAAACTACATTCACATATCATCTCACCCCAGTTAGACTGGCCATTATAAAAAAGACACAGAATAACAAATGCTGGTGAGTATGCGGAGAAAGGGGAGCCCTCCTACACTGTTGGTGAGACTGTAAATTAGTGTAGCCATTATGGAAAACAGTGTGGAGGTTTTTCAAACAACTACAGATAGAACTGCCATACAATCCAGCAATCCCACTCCTGGGTATATACCTAAAGGAATGGAAATCTTCATGTTGAAAGAATGCCTGCACTCCCATGTTCATCACAGCTCTATTTACAATAGCCAGGATATAGAACCAACCTAAATTTCCATTGGCAGATGACTGGATAAGGAAAATATGGTATATATACTCAATGGAATACTACTGAGCCATGAAAAAGAGAATGAAATTCTGCCATTTGAAGTAACATGGATGACCTTGGAGAAAATTATGCTAGGTGAAATAAGCCAGGTACAGAAAGAGAGATACCACATGTCCTCACTCATAAGTGGGAGCTTAAAGAAAGAAGAAAGAAAGAAAGAAAGAAAGAAAGAAAGAAAGAGAAAGAAAGAAAACAATAATACATTGAACTTTCAAAAAGAACAGAACTGTGGTTATTGGAGGTGGGAAAAGGGGAGTGGGACAGGAGATAGTGAGAAATTAGTTAAGGGTCACAAAGGGTGATTATGTTTTGTAAACATGAGTATACTACTTATTCTGATTTGATCACAACATATTGCACATATGTATTGATATTCAAATGCTGTATCCCACAAATATATATAATCAAGCATGTTTCAATAAAAAAATTTAAAAAACTATCTAAAACCAAAAATCTCTTGGATTCTGGTCAAGATGGCAGAGTAGACAGTCCCCAGCATCACCCCCCCCCCCCACAGTCAACCAATTTACAACTGTTAAAAGCAACGACTGCCAAGCTGGAGCTGCAAGAGCTCAGGGAAAGAGGAGAGACCTATGGAGCTCATAAAGGCAGGAGAATCCATGATGAGAGAAAGAAAGGACCACTCTGACAGTTTTGAGCACTGACCACTTCAAGGCTGGCCCTGGTGAGCACATGGAACATGAGCTGGCAAAAGCTGCTGCTGTGCCCTTTGGATGAAGTTGCTTGGCTCAGGCCAGTAAGACCACTAACAGAGTCCCTGTAGACCCACATAGGAGTGAGGGGCCACAGACAACTGAAAAAGGAGCCACTCAGAGGCTGGTGAGTCATTGCAAGGGACTGGCACATGGCCTGTCCCATGGGAAGTGTTTGGGGTATGGGGGGGTGGGGGATGGGGGAGACTGGCCCACTGGGGGAACACTGGGGCACAGCATAGATAGCTGATCTGCACCCCACAATCAGCACAGGATCACTCAGTGGAAACTGGTGAGGAATATAGAACTGCAGGGGGTGCCATTTGCTGAAAAGACTCAGGCCCATACCAGAGTTTCTACACAACCCAGGTGTACTAGATTTCACAAGTACTGGAAGTGCTTACAAGGTCAATGATTAAAACCTGAGCTGCACAAAAAGCCTTCCCCAGGGGATCAGCAGCAAAGCAGCAATTTAGCTCAACTACAGGACTCAAGTTCTGGTCCCCACAGGAAGTTCCTCCATTTTAGAAGTAAGCAAAGGACAACAAATTCGTTCTAGTGCAGAGTTTGAGTGGTGGGAACAGCACATAATCCAACACAGAGCTGAAAGAAAGAACAAAATACAACCAGAGACAAAGTTTTGACATTAATGAGTGAAGGTCTAACACGACCAAAGAACACCTATAAAACCTAGAAGGACCAGAAGCCCCCTGGGCTCCCAAGCTGTGGTTGGGGGGCCTGAAGGCCTCAGCCACACCCCCCTGATGTCCACATCCAGCCCAGTGATGACCAGTGAACTGCCGCCAGAAACACCCTGGGCTCCCTAGCTGGGGTAGGGGGGCTGAGGGTCTCAGCCATGCCTACCTGACATCCACATCCAGCCCAGCAATGACCACCAGGCCACCACTGGAAGCGCCCCCAGCTCCCAAGCCAGGGTGGTAGGGAGCCGAGGGCCTTAGTCATGCCTAGCCAATATCTATATCCAGCCCAACAACAACCACCAGGCCACCACTGGAAGCACCCTAGGCTCCCAAGCCAGGGTGGGAGTGGGGCCAAGGGCCTCAGCCACACCTACCTGACATCTGCGTCCAGCCCAGTGATGACCACCAGGCCACCACTGTAAGCACCCTGGGCTCCCAAGCTAGGGCAGGGAGGGGGCCAAGGGCCTCATTTACCCCACCCCTATGTTCACATCCAGCCCAGTGACTACCACCAAGCTGCTGCCAGAAGGGCCCTGGGATCCTGAGCAGGGGTGGTTGGGAGCTGAGGGCCTCAGCCATGTCCCCTGATGTTCCCATCCAGCCCAGTGACAACCACTGAGCCACTGCTGTATGTGCCCTGGTCTCCCAAGCTGGGTTGGTCAGTGGGCCAAGGGCCTCAGCTACACCCCCCAAAATCCACAACCAGCCCAGTGATGACTGAGCTGCCACTGGAAGCCCCCTGGGCTCCCCTGCCAGAATGAGGGAGGTGCCACAGGCCTCGACCAAGCCCCCCTCTCCTTCCTTCCTCTTCCTCCCACCTTATTACTCTCCCCTTTCTCCTCTCCCCCTTCCCCCCACATCCCCCACAACATCTTAGAATGTAAAAACATAATAATAATAATGAATAAATAAATAAAGCTATTGAATAAGACAGTAAAAAATAAATAAAACCAAAAATCTTAAATTTTTTAAAAAAATTATTTTTATTTATACATATTTATGGGGTAGAGAATTGACTATCAGTATTTGTGTACAGTATGTAATGATCAAGTCAATATCATTAGTATGTTCATCATTAAAAATTGTAATTGCATTTTGTGTCCCTTATCTAATTACTCCCTATCTCCTCTCCCCCTCCCCCTTTCCCACCTCTAGTAACTATAGACCTGTTCTCTCCTTCTGAAAGTCCCTTGTTTTATTATGGTCTTTCTTTGTTTTTTAGCTCCCACTTGTGAGTGAGGACATGGGGTATTTCTCTTTCTTTGTCTGGCTTATTTCACTTAACATAATTTTCTCCTAGCTCATCCATGTTGTTGTTGCAAGTGGCAGAATTTCATTCTCTTTTTTATGGCTGAGTAGTATTCCATTGTGTATATATACCACATTTTCCTTATCTAGTCATCTGCTGATGGGCATTTAGGTTGATTCCATATTTTGGCAATTGTAAATAGAGCTGCGATGAACATGGGAGTGCAAGTAATCCTTCAATGGGTTGATTTCCATTCCTTTGGGTATATACCAAGCAGTGGGATTGCTGGATCATATGGCAGTTCTATCTGTAGTTGTTTGAGGAACCTCCATACAGTTTTCTGTAATGGCTGTACTAATTTACAGTCTTTCCGACAGTGTAGAAGAGTTTTCTTTTCTCCACATCATCACCAGCATGTGTTATTCTCAATCATTTTGATAATAGCCAGTTTCACTGGGGTATAATGATATCTCAATGTGGTTTTCATTTGCATTTGCCTAATGGTTATTGATGTTGAGCATTTTTTCATGTACCTGTTTGCCATTTGGCCATTGAGTTATTCCTTAAGCAGCACCAAAAGAAGGATGCATACAATTATCATTATTTAATATGTATCTATAAATTCTGGTCAATGACAATAAAGGGCATAATTAATGGATAGGAGACAGAATTATCAATTTTTCGAAGATAAATGGTTTTGGGAAAACTGGATATTCACATGCAAAAGAGTGAAACTGTACCCTTATGTTACGCCATGCACAAAAATAAACTCAGAATGGATAAAAGACCTAAATGTAAGACAGGAAAGCATAAAACTCTTAGAATAAAACATGGGGGCAAAAGCTTCTTGATATTAGCCTTGGCAAGTGATTCTTTGGATATAACACCAAAAGCTCAGGCAACAGAAGCAAAAATAAACAAATTGGTACTACATAAAAAGCTGCATGGCAAAGGAAACAATCAGCAAAATGAAAAGGCAGCCTTTGGATTGGGAGAAAATATTTGCAAACCATATATCTGATAAAGGGTTAATATCTAAAATATTTAAGGAACTTGGACAACTCAATAGCAAAAACAAATAAAAAACAAATAACACAATTACAAAATGGGCAAAGGACCTAAATAGACATTTTTTCCAAAGAAGACATAGAAATGGCCAACAGGCATATGAAAAAGTGCTCAACATCACTAATCATCAGGGAAATGCAAATCAAAATCACATTGAGATATCACCTCACACCTGTTAGGATGGCTATTATCAAAAAGTCAATCGGTAACAAGTGTTGTCAAGGATATAGAGAAAAGGGAACCCTTATGCACTGCTGGTGGGAATGTATATTAGTACAACCATTATGGAAAACAATACGAAATTTCTTCAGAAAAACTAAATATAGAACTACTGTATGACCCAGCAATCCCTTGGTTGGATATATACTTCCCCAAAATAAAATCAGCACCTAATTGAGATATCTTCCCTCTCATGTTCATTGCAGCATTATTCACAATAGCCAAGATATGGAAACAATCTTCAATAGATGAATGGATAAAGAAATTGTGAGGTATATAATATTTAATGGAATATTGTTCAGTCTTTAAAAAAGGAGATACTGCCATTTGTGACAACATGGGTGAACCTGGAGGACATCATGTTAAGTGAGTAAGTCAGACACAGAAAGACAAATACTGTATGATCTCACTTATGCAGAATCTAAAAAATAGTCAAATAGAAATGGAGTAGAAACATGGTTACTATTGGCAGGGAGTGGGAAGAAATAAGGGAGAAATAGATCAAAGGATACACACTTGCAGTTATGTAGGATGAGTAAGTGTGGAGATGTAATTAATGTACAGCATGAATACAATAGTTAATAATATTGAATCGTATACTGAAAATTCACTAATAAGAGTACATTTTAGGTGCTCTTACCACACATAAAAAAGGCAACTATATAAGATGATGGATATGTTAGTATGTTTGGCTGCAGTAATCATTTTACTCCAAGTATACCAACACATCATGTTGTATATCTTAAATATATACAATAAAAATAGAAATAAATAAAAAGAGGATAAGCTTATATACCTATAAAAGCTAAGCCTTAAAAACAACTCCTTAGTTGATAGGATAAGTAAGTTACAAAAAGTTGTTGGATATAAATAAAAATTGAAAAACATCACTTTTCATCTGTATCAGAAATAGCCATTTAGAAGATATAATGGAAAACAATCCATTTACAATTGCCACAAAACATAAATATTTAGTTATAACTCCAACAACATCTAGGACCTATATGAAGAAAGTTTTAAAATTCTGCTCAGAGACAGGAAAGACGACATTTAAAAAATAGACATACCGTGGTCCTTGATTAAAAAATTAAATGTTGGGAAGTGAAATTCTTCCCAAATTGTTCTATATATTTAACATGCACTTAATAGGATGTTTAAAAATTTGCCAAAGTGATTCTTCAATAAGATAATGAGTATATGAAAGAAATGTATCCTTATCACTTAACACAATGTCTGGCACATAGTAATTGCTCATTAATTATTAGTAAATATATGAATGGGCTAGTCAGAAAAATCTAATAATTTGTTATGTTTATATTTCAACAAATATTTATGGTGTCACTGCTAAGTGGTAAACATTATCGTGTGCTAAAACATGATGAAAAGTGATGAATCCTTTTTCTCATTGACCTTATATTTTTGGGGTGGGGATGTAGTCAGATAATAATCAAATTTGTATCATGGAGAATAATGCTATGAAAAGTTAATAAAGCAGGTGGAAGGATAAAGAGTTAAGTGTGGGGAGTGGCAATGCAGAAGGGTGTTAACCTCTTGGTACTTGGGTGTTTTTAGTCTTGTAGTCTGCCATCCATCATATATTTTACCCTATATGAAGTTTCATGCCAGTGCTTTATGAGGTGCAAGGAGAGGTCAGCCATACATGGCTTGCTTTGTTGCAAATGGCATCTTAATCTGAACAAACAACCTTATGCACACATTATGGTAATATCTAGAAGGGCACATTGTATTGAGTCACTTTGTTGTGGTGGTGATGATGTTTCCGATGGCATTCCTAGATCTAATAAGGACTTCTGCAATGATGTGTAATGCTCTGATAGTGATCCCATACTTTAAAAGTACTCTTTGATAGATAAAACATAGTTCAAAATATTGTCTGGTATTTGCAACACAGGAGAAAGAGTGCCAATCACTGTATAATTGTATATTTATCCCTTTAACAAACATTATGTACCACTTTCTGTGCAAGGTGCTAGGGATATAGCAGTGAATGATAACACATGGTTACCTGCCTAGTGGGGAATACACACAAGTAATTGTATTTCTCAAGTGTTGTGAAAAGAAAGTATAGACTGCTATTGAGTGAGTGTGACATATATACTCACCTGGTCTTGAAAGGTCAGGGCAGGCTTCCTTGGTGAAGTTATGTTTCCTCTACTTCTCTCCATCTCCAGTTACCATTACCTTAGTCCAAACTGCTGTTATCTTTTGCCTGGACTCCTGCAATAAACATATTGCATCCATCCCTTTCTCTGACTTTTATCCACAAGTTGATACTGATAGAAATAGACGATTAAATAAACAAATAAATGGGGGAGAAAAGTCTTCCATACAGAAGAGTTCCACATTTTATGTGTGTGTGTTGTGTGTATATATATATCTCTCTCTATATATCACCACCCCCAGGAAGTGGAACTTCATCTTCCTTCCCCCTTGGGTGTGGATTTGATGATTCACTTCCAAAGAAAAGTGTGTGGAATGGAAAAAATGGTACCTTTATAATGAAGAAATCTGACAAATACTACCTGTGGTAGACAGAATAATAGCCTCCCAAGGATGTCCACATCGTAATTCCCAGAACCTGTAACTATGATACTGTACATGGCAAAAAGGACTTTGCAGATGTGATTAAATTAAGGGATGGGGAGATTATCTTGGATTATCTAGGTGGGCCCAATCTAATCACAAGGGTTTTGACAATAGGGACACTGGTTAGAGTCAGAAAAAGGAGATGTGATGATGGATCCTAAGGTTGATGTGATGCCCTTTGAAGATGTAGGAAGGTGCCACAAGCCAAGGAATGCAGGTGGACTCTAGAAGCTGGAAGAGGGAAGGAAACTAATTTTCTCCTGAAGCTATGTCAACAATTGATTTTTGACTTCTAACCTCCAGAACTGTAAGATAGTGAATTGGTGTTGTTTAAAGCCACTAAGTTTGTTGTCATTTGCCACAATGGCAATAAGAAATCAATATGCCCTGTTTTCAGAGCCTGATGCACAGGCTAATATATTCCAGGAGCTGTAATTTCTGACTTGATGTAAACACAGTAGAGGTATTAATGGTGTGTTGTAGAAAAGGGGCACACAGTAGACAGGGACAGCACTCCCGCTGCTTTAAAAAGCAGCACCTCTGCCAGGTCTCAGATTCAGTGCTGATGCTGGTTGTTCTGACTCTTTCTGTCTACAAGATATTTAGCAGTAAGCTGAGGGTGGCAGGATCAGAGGCTATTAGCTATTTGTTATTTAAAATTGAACATTCATGTATTTATCTACGTTTTCTTCATCCAGTTGTATAATTTATGCTCATTGTGAAGTATTTGTAAAAATTACAGAAAAATTACAATCCCGCTGCTCCAAAAGCACTGTTAATATTTTGGAATTCATAAATGCAAGTGTTTATTCAACAGGTGAAGATTCCCCAGTATTGTAAACACGACATGTCCAAGCCTGTCTAATCTTAGCCCCCGCTACCTGCCTCCTCATCGATAGTCTTGGCTTCATTTAATGACACCACCATTTACTCAGTTGCCTGCGTCAGAAACTTGGGCATCATCCTAGACTCTTTTTCTCATCCCCTCATATTCAGTCACCCACCAACTCCTGTTACCCCTTCCTAGTTATTTCTCCAATCTGTTCTTTCAGCCATTTATTCTTATTACTACTTCCTTAGTTCAGGTCTATGTGATTTGTCACCTAGATTATTATAATATCCTTTTTTTTTTTTTGCCTCTAGTCTTAGCCTCCTCTAGTCTTAGTCCACCCCCCCACCCCTGATAGTTTATCCCTCTCATTGCAGCCATAATGATCTTTCTGAAATGTAAATATGTTCATATCATTTCCTTGTTTAGATTTCTTCAGTGGCTCCCAGTGTGGCAAGTCCTCTCATATGGCTCCTCTCTACCTCACCAACATCATCTCCTGCCCAGAGCATGTGTTGCAGCCTCCCCCAACATTGGAAGGTGACATGTTCCCTAATAATTCCATCCTTCTTTCTGGAATGCTTTCTTTCATGTTCTTGGCTTAACCAACTCCTGTTTATCCTCCAGGACCCAGCACAGGTATTAACTCTTCTGTGAAACTTTTCCTGACATGTACGCCACTGCCTTTTCCAAGCAGAATTAGGAATCCCTTTCTTATGGCTCCCGTATCATTGACTCTGATCTCTGTGGTGTCAGTGGTGATCAAAGTCCCAACAGTAGTGGTAGTTGTATTGACAGGAGTCGTTATAATAGGTAACTTAAATAGCATTAACTTTGTTCCAGGTACAAATCTTTTATATATATTAATTTATCTTTTTCTTATAATAATGCTATGAAGTAGGTACTCATCCTTATTCCCATTTTATAAACATGGAAATTGAGACACAGAGAGATTAAATAATTTGTTCAAGGTTGCACAGTTAAGCATGGATTCAGGGTTCAAATGCAGCAAGTCTGTCTAGCTCTAGAGTCTGTGCATTTAACCATGTGACAGTTTGTCTCCTTTTGTGGATTATGAGATGCCTGAAGATGGGAGTTTTGACTGTCCTATGTCACCTGTCCTGTTGTCCTATTACCTAAAACTAATTTGTCGTAGGTAGTTAATGGTTAAACCCTTCCCATGATGAGACAGGGCAGGAAGTGAATGAAAAGGAATGTACCACCCCGCCTCTTCCAATCAGAATTAGGTGTTTCTTTCCTATGGCTCCCATGTTACTGACTCTTTTATCTGTGGTGTCAGTAGTGGTGGTCAAAGTCGCAATAGTGAGAGAAGCTGCATTGAAAAGAGTCATTATAATAGCTACTCATGGTGTTTACTCTAAGGCCAAGCCAATTTTGCTTGTTTTTGGTGTGCATACATTTATGCTGATATATTAATGCCATAATTGATCAAAACAATTTTTTCCTTAAAATGTTTTCACTTTCATCTTTTTTATTTATTATTTATATGATTTTTTTTTTAAATCACACTGAAAGCCATGATACCATCCTGGACTCAGTATGAAGATATTAATACTCATCCTAGAGCAGATACCTCCCCCTTTGTGCCCTCCACCCCCCCCTTTTTTTTGTAGAAAGAAAGTGGTTACCCTGCCTTTTGCAGGGATGATAAAGAATATTCCAATAACTGTTTATTTCTGTGGGTATCTTAGGTATGCTGCCAGGGAAGTCAGGATAAATGCTTCTGTGTAGCAGGATTGTTATTTATTTATTTTGAACACATGATTGTACATATCTGTGAAGTACAGTATTGAATATCAATACCTGTGTGCAATATGTTGGTGGGACTGTAAATTAGTGCAGCCATTGTGGAAAACAATATGGAGGTTCCTTAAACAAGTACAGACAGAACTGCCATACGATCCAGCAATACCACTGCTGGGGATATACCCAAAGGAATGGAAATCATCGTGTTGAAGGGATACCTGTACTACCATGTTTATTGAAGCTCTATTTACAATAAGCAAGAGTTGGAACCAACCTAAATGTCCATTGATGGATGACTGGATAAGGAAAATATGGTATATACATACAATGGAATACTACTCTGCCATAAAAAAGGATGAAATTCTGCCATTCGCAACAATGTGGATGAGCTTGGAGAAAATTACAAATGAAATCAGCCAGGCACAGGAAGAGAAATGCTGCATGTCGTCACCCGTAAATGGGAGCTAACAAAGAAAAAAGACAGACCACAATAAAACGTTGAACATTCAGAAGGAGAGAACAGACCTATAGTTACTAGAGGTGGGAAAGGGGGAGGGGGAGAGCGGATACGGAGTAATTGGGTAAGGGTCACAAAAAGTAAATATGGTTTGTAATGATGAACATGCTAATCATATTGATTTGATCATCACATACTGTAGACAAATACTGATAGTCAGCTCTGTACCCCATAAATATGTATAAATAAAAATAATTAAAAAATAAATAAATGAATGAAAAGAAAGATACAGCAACCACATTAATTCATTGAATTTTCAAAAGGAGAGAACAGAACTCAGGCCACCAGAGGTGGGAAAGGGGGAAGTGGAGGTTAGCGAGAAATTAGTAAAGGACCACAAATGATTACGTTGTGTGATGATAAACAGAGTAATTATCCTGATTTCCTCCTTTTTAAGTATATCATTTTATGTCCTTTTCATCTTTCCAAAAAATGCAGTTGCAAGGTGGTGAGTGTTACAAGATTATGTAAAATTTCCAAATCCTAAACGACAGTTGTGTCATGTTATATTTTGGGTTACGTGTGACAAGGAATATAGACCCATGAAATAATTCAGAGCCTTAATTAATGTGAATGCTTTTAAAAAATAAATAGCCAGAGGACAAAGTTTTTCCTTATCTTTCTAGTTATCAGTGGTTTGTGATAATTTGACCGCATCCCTCCCCCCAGCACTTCATTTTCTTTCTATGATTGCATCAATTCAGATTACAATGAAAAGAAAAAGAGTAATACATTTTTTCCCCTAGAAAATCTTGCATTGGATTATAGTTTCCATGCCTGCCTTTGGGGCTTAGCTATGGCAATTTAAAGCTTTGTTATCCACAAATAGCCCTGCTATGGGTCTCCTCTGAGAGCCTGAGGCCTTAATCTGACATTGAGGGAAAGGAAACATGTCTTTCTCCCTTCCTGACGATCTATGTATGCATGCTGTGTTATGAAATGAATTATCCTGAAGGTGAAGACGTTTTCCTGTATCAGCACAGCATGGCATAGCTGACATAGATACGGGCTATAGAAATCTGTTTTAGGGGAAACAAGTAACAGAGGTGGTGAAGTGAATTCAAATAAAATTTAAAGTTATTTTTGACAAGAAGAGCTGTGCCTAGATGTAGATGGTGTCATTTATTTTCCCTGGCACATTATTGCAAATACCAATATATAACTTTGTCCAAACTTATCTGAGATCAGCCGTTGTCCAGAGTTGGCAGGCCTCTCAGGCTTGGCTTGGCTCCCACTTTTGCCCTGTTAAGCGTGGGTGACTGTTCTGAATTGGTGGAAGGCAATCTAGAATACACTTTTCTCTCTAGGTTCCCTGAGGCAGTGCTAAAACTGAGAAGGCCTTTAGGGAGAAATAGCTATTTGATCTCCAGACCCCACTGCTTGCTCCTCCATGTTACATTTATCCTTTGACCGAGTGACATAAAGGGGAAAATTCATAAATACTAGTTTTTGATCCCATACTCCTATTCATTTCCCATTAAGGGCAATTTACCTGATTTAGCCTTCTGTTAAAAAAGCAGAATGCAATACTGAGTTTGGAGTTGGAAAAGCCCTGTTTTTTGGTCTTGGTTCTGCCAACATAGCAGTGGCAGTTTATTTAACTTGCCACCAGTTTCTTTCTTTTTTCTTTTTCCTTTTTTTTCCCCGTAACAGAAATGCTTTCTTTGTCTTGTCTTGAAAATTAATGAGATGATATGCTTGAATCACTTTGTTCTCCCTGGAAGGTGGACGCTGAATAAATTCAAGTTGATTTTTTGAAAGGAATTGAAAGTAGAATTAAGGCTATTTGTTTTTCTAAGAATAGTTGTGGCTCCACAAATAACAGACTACATTTCTTTAGAGATAGGAAAAGATTGCAGAGATAGTGTTCAACTCTCTTAAATGTAAAAAGACACGGTATCTGACAGGTAAAGGTGAGAGAACTTCTCTAAGTTCACATAGCAAGGGAAAGAGCCAAGATGTGATTACCTAGGTTTTTTGATGCAATTAAGTGTTATTTTTATCTGAAACCTGCATTTCACACATTTAATGCAAAATATAACCTATGTTTAAAACTATTCTGTTAGATTTTCAATATTATATAGTGCATGTGATAAACTTAATATTTACATTTAAATTGGTGTAGGCTTTACTGTTCATTTTTATGTGTAAAGTACTTTTCCTCTTAGCTAAATAATTCCAGTAGTTTCTTTTCTGTGGGTTTGATAGAGAATAAGTATTGATCTAATAATCATGAGAGATAGGGAGGTGGATAAAAATAGAATGGAAACTAAACCGAATCTGTTCTAAACTTTGCTAAGAGTGCAATTCTAGTGTATTATTTGGCCTTAAACATATACTTAATGACACACCTACGAGGGTACTTCAAAAAGTTCGTGAAGAAATAGAATTAAAAGATAATATGAATTTCCATGAACTTTTGGAGTTACTCTTGTACATCCGGGCACAGCTCTTTCTGTTAACAACATTGTTAATTCAATTCCAATTCACTCTTCTGCCTCAGTTGTTTTGTTACCCCTAAAACTGATTACTCAAATCATTACATGACTTCTTTCTAGCTATGTGTAGCCCCATGTGTATTAGTTTCCTATTGCTGCTGTAACAAATTACAGGTATCACAACCTCAGGGCCATAAATAACACTGATTTATTATCTTACAGTTCTGGAGGTCATTGGGCTAAAATCAAGGTATAGGCAATACTGTGTTACTTTCAGGAGGCCCTGCAGGAGAACCCATTTCTTTGCCTTTTCCAGCTTCTAGAGGCCACCTGCATGCCTTTGCCAGTGTCCCTGTTCCTCCATCTGCAATGCCAGCAATGATGAGTCAATTTCTTCTCATATCTCATGACTTGGACCTCTGTTGCTTTCCTCTTCCAACTTTAAGGACCCTTAGAGTACACTGAGCCCACCTGAATAATCCAGGTTGATCTCCCCATCTCACAACCCTTAACTTAATCACACCTGCATAGTCTCTTTTGCCATGTTAGGCAACATACTCACAGGTCACAGGGATTAGGAATCGGACACCTTTGGGGGCCGCTATTGGGCCCACCACACCCATACCAATGTCAACTATACCATGCTGTGTGTTTTCCTTTGGAGGGTGTTAGATTATTGCTATTTTTCAATTAAAAAATCGTTTTCAAAAATATTAATCATAACAGAACTGTGGTTACTAGATGAGAGAAGGGGAGGGGGGTTAGGGAGAAATTGGTTAATGGATACAAAGAATGATTACGTTTTGCAATGATGAATATGCTGATTTTCCTGATTTGGTCATCACATATTATACACAAATACCATCCACTCTGTACCCCACAAATATGTATAATCAATTATATTTCAATAAAAAATATTTGTCATAAATCCTTATTTCAATGCCCCCCCACACAAGAGAATTTCTACCCATTATAGATAATTGTTTAATATTTTATATATATGAAAAATAAAGAAATTTTGAAAAATGCAGAAAAGAAAATCATACATAATTCCCTCTAATGCAAGCCGTTTATGTTGGTATATTTTCTTTCAACCATTGTTCATGCGTATACTTACCACAGTCATAATGTATGTGCAATTTTGTATTTTACCTTTCTTATACAATGTGATACTGTTAATACTTCCTATTGTTAATAGTCTTCCTAATAATCATTTAATAAAAACATAACATTTCTCCTTATAAAATCACTCTAGGTTCATTATGGAAAATTTAAAATATACAGAAAAGTATAAATAAAGAATAATTTCTAATCCCATCATTCAAATTTAACTACTGTTAACATTTTGGTATATTTCATTCAGTCATTTTTTTCTTCCTGTTTTTTTTTTATAAAGCAAAATTGGACTTATACCTTAAGTATTTTCATATCATGCTTTTCTCTTAATAATAATGCAATGTTAACATTTCCCATTTAACATGTTATATGAAAAAAAAAATAAGAAAATACAAATCATACATAATCCAATTGAATAATATTACAGTTAACATTTTGGCCTATATTCATATAAAATGTATGTGTGTGTTATTATTATTACAAAAATGGGCTTATTTTATACATGCTATTTTCTATTTGTGTTTTTCACTTAATATATGAAGGGTATTTTCCTGTGTCCCCGTTTCTCTTCAGCATCACTCTATGTAGTATTATATGGGGTAGCTTATAAAATGCTTAAGACACTATCTGGAACATAATAAACACTCAAATGTTCTTTGTTCTTGTAATTGTTGACATCAGCCTCATCATAGGTATTATTTTATTGTATGTGTGTACCAAAATTTGTGTTAGCATTTTCCTATCTACAAAACTTTTTCTTTTGAAACATTCTCAAATTTACAGACAAACTGCAAGATCAGTATATAGAACATTTCTTTTTCTTGAACCATTTTACAATACGTTGCTTATACAATGCTCATCAGCCTCAAATTCTCTAGAGCATAATTCCTATAAACAAGAACATTCTCCTACATAACCTAACCTCAATTCAACCATCAAATTCAGGAAATTAACATTAATACATTATTACTACATTCTAATCAAAGCCCATTAAAAATTTTCCAATTATCCCCAAAGTGCTCTTGATTAAAAAAAAAGTTCAGAATCACGTGTTGCATTTAATTGTAATGCCTCTTTGGTTTTCTTCCATCTGGAACACTTCCTCAGTCTTTCCCTGACTTTCATGACCTTGACACTTTTGAAAACTGCAGACCAGTTATTTTGTAGAATGTCCCTCGGTTTGCATTAGTATTAAAGGTTCCTCATGATTATATTCAGGTTTTGCTTTTCAGCAGGAATTGCATAGAAATGATCATGTATTTTTCTCATTGCATCCTATCAGGTGGCACCTGGTGTTGATTTGTCCTATACAAACTTGATAACTAGATTAAGTTGGTATCTGTTAGGCCTCTCCACTGTAAAGTTACATTTTTTCTTCTTTCTAATTAATGGTCTTTCTAAGAAGGTGGGGAGTATTTTGAAACCATTCTTATTCCTCATCAAATTTTCAGTATTTATTGCATCAGCATGGAATCATAGTTTCCTATTTTATTTAAAAAGTTACAATCTGTTATTTATTTTGTTGCCAAATGGTCCTGGATTTGGACAGTAAGAGCCCCTTCAAGTTGTTTTCTGTGTCCTTTTGACATGCCTCCATCATTCTTACTTACATTCAAATTTCATCTTGTACTTTCCAAGTGCTTCCTTAGATTCTGGTTCATCTTGTACTTTTTCTACCTTTGCTCTGAAATCAGCCATCCTGGTTCCTTTTAGTAGAGAATAGTAACTAGAACCAAAATCTATGTTCAAGGAGTGCTCATTGCTATTGGAGTATTGCTCCCAGGTCCTTTCAGGGGACAGAGCTAGGACACACACACACACACACACACACGCACACACACACACAATTTATACCTATATTTCTATATCTTTATGTATTGAAAACCATGAGTTCCCACCAATACCTCAGATTAATACCATAGGGTTCATTCTAGTTTTCTCCCTTTCCATGATTTCACCTCTCAGTCGTTGGCATTAAGAAGCATCTCTACCATTATTTGGCCAATCCCCCCATATGTAGCCAATGCCCTGTCGATGCACTCTTGCCTCCCACACTCTGAATTCCCTCTCCACTCTGCTTGGCCTCCAGCAATCCTGGCTGTGGCTGCTGCTTCCCTGCATGAAAACACTCCTCATTTTATTCACCTCTCAACTCACTGTGCTAGGTGGATATTGATGCTGTCTTCCTGCAGTAACACTTTCCTCATCCTCTCAAGCCCCACAAAGGGTTTTCACCATGTCCTTTCCCCAGGGCATGCCTACTTTGGTTGGCCCCACTAATGTGTTTTGGACTGAACTGTTCAGGAAGGGGAAGGGAAAGAACATTTTCTGTACTTTGACTTTTATGCTGTTGTCACCTTTTCCCTTACAACCATGATTTTTAGTGAATATATTACCCTTCTCTTAGATGTTTAGTTATCTTACATACTTTTTGTCATGGTGGTTTTTGTAAATAGTGCTTTCCTGCAGTCAACATCCACATATTTTTATTATAATTTATGGGATTTTTGCTTGTTAATTTGAGTACTTTTCTTCAAATGAATATTAATTAGCTTACTGGTTTATCATTTATTACTGGCTTAATTTTTACCTAATTATGTTGCAGAAATAAGGTGTTAGAAAATGAGGCAGCTGGGAATAAGATGATTTTTCAGATAATTATGGTATAATTTATAGAATCACTACTGTTTTTGCATAATAATCATTTTTGAATGGAGACGATTTTAAAACCTATGGCACAAATAACCTATTCCTGGTTATTAGGGTTAGGAACATGAGTTCAAAAAGTCCTAGTTCCTTAGCATGGCATAGAAATCTTTGCTAGCCCCACTTTTTGCTACTTCTCATTTTGGTACCCTATGCTGTTACAGTATTGCATTATTTGCCTTTTCCCAAATATGCCACAGTTTTTCATATTTCTGTGATAGTGTTGGATTACCCAGAAGGTAGATCAAGCACATGCTCAGAGCACCAACCATGCATAGGTACCAAACAATGAGGAGAAAAAAAAAAGAGTATTTGATATTTCATGAGCATCACATTTGTCATCATCAAACAAATTAGATCTTTGTTGTACTTCCTTACACTAAATTTACAGTTTAGAATTATTTTATTTTGAAATACATGTGAGGGAGGCACCACAGCCTTTTTTGTAATTAAGGCCTCTAAAGGTTTATTCAGACCCTCCTCTGCCTTTGCTCTTGCTGGATCTTAGCACTGTGAACCCTGCTTCTGACAGAATTAAATGCTATTCCATCCCATTGCATTTTATTACACATTTATCATAAAACTTAGCAATTGTGTAATAATTAATTTTTAATAGTCTCTCTCAACTAGACCATAAAGTCCATGAGGAAAATGACATGCTCCTGTCTAGCCATCCATTTTTTGCATCTAACTCAGTGACTTATGCAGAGTAGGACTTATTAAATGTCAAACCAAATAATTTATTGCCTTGTTTATAGATGCAGATTAAATTATTTCTTTTAAACTGTAGGAGACTTGATTCACTAGCATCTGCTAAGATAGAATTTGACATGTTCAGGTAGTCTAGTTTGTTAATATATCAAACTGTTTAAAGAATAGGCAGTGTTCAGAAATAAGCAATCTGAAAAAGCCATAGGATTCTTATGCAATAATATGGTTTACTGGTGGTTTTTTCTTCCAGCTTGACCATTGTTCTCAGCACCACGCTCAGCCAGTGAGCAAACCGGCCATCCCTATATAGGATCCGAACCCGTGGCCTTGGTGTTATCAGCACCGCACTCTACCAAGTGAGCCACAGGCCGGCCTCCAGCTTGACCATTGTTCTAACAATCAGGATACATCTTTAGGTTTTCTAGATTTATTCCTGTACATATATGTTCATTCACTTGTGTTAATTTTTTAAAGATCAAAGAACCTTTTCAGTTAGGTTTGGACCAGAGTTGTAGGCACTTCTGATTTGTTCAGTAAAGACAGTTTAAAAAGAAAAAAAAAAAAAAATGTAAAATTTTGTTGGTTGGATTTCACATGACCACTAGCTCTTTTTCTGCTTAAGCGTCCTCTATGTATGGCCTGAAGGAACCATAGAATGGCTTAACTCATTCCTATCTATAGGGACAGTCCTGACACATACTACAAAAGGGTTCCAAAGGTTATCTTTTGAGTGTGGGGCCATTTGAGTAGAATGATTTCCAACGGCAGTGGTTCCCATGTGCCAGTTAGCACATGGAAGTTGGTTCGTTACAGATATTGTCACAGGTCTGCAGTGAAATACAAAAAACAGCAGTATAGTGATTTTCCTCAGAAAGTTAACTTTATTGATTATAAAGTACCATCCTTTATTCTGAGATTGTCCTTCATACTTTTTGGTTGTTAAAATGCTCATTTGCCCTTTCTTTAATAAAAGATGGTGATCAGGGATTGTGAATCTGTACCCTTATTTTTTGAAACCCTTGAGACAAGATATATTTCAGAATTAAGGTTCTATTTGGATTTTAGAACAGTAATAAAGTCCATGTATCATATATTACATAACAGCACCAGCAGAGTCTGAGGTGACACCCCATGATCAGTTACAGTAATGTTTCTACAGCGAGACATAAGAATATTTATACTAAGTGAGAGAAAAAGCCTGTGAATAGCCTCATGTCAGTTAAGGTCAGGCTTTTCTGCCAGATCAATTCAGGTCAGTTCAGAGTTTGCTGCCAAATGAGTTACAGGCAAGAAAAAAGGGGAAATTTGATTTCCAAACGTTTGGATTTTGAAATCGTGGATAAGGGGTTGCCTTTTAAATGTTTTTATTTTGGAAAATAAAAGTTGGCTACCCTATCTAGGACCCCAAAATGTTTTTGAAATTTCACTGGTCAACAAAATCCCAAAGCATGGGAAACACTCCCTTGAAAACTATTGAAGTGAGCATAACTTTACTTTTATACTCATTCCTAGCCAATAATAATGTTCCTCTCTATTTTGTTTGCAAAACTGTTGGTTATAATCCTTGAATGTTGCAAGATTCTCCTAATATACTTCTAATTTAAGTAAATTGAAATTGTTTATCTCGTAGCAATTTTAAGAGGTTGGGGCAGGAGAGAAGGTTGTAAACTAAACCCATCAACAGTTGCCAGTGATAGGTTAGGCTTCTCTGATAGAGATGAGTTCTAACCTGAAAGGTTCTTGTTTGTGTTTGTTGGGCCAAATAGATTAGTGAACTTAAGACTCTAGAGGTTGGTCTGTAGAAGGGAAGGGCAATGTCAAATAGCCGTATGAACTTAGGTTAGCTGATTAATCTTTGGTGTTTATAGTTTATGTTCTCATCCATCAAATGAGGCTAGCAGTTTCCAGCTCACAATTGCAACGTGAGTTAGCAGCTGTGAAAATACTTTCACAGCGAAGGCCACTTTAACAAGTCAAATCGTTATTCTGAGGAATAATTTATATAGTATGAACTAATAGAATCAAAGCGATACAGCTACACAATTCTTATCCTAGCAAATTTGTCCAGAAATACATGTGGTAATACATGTATTTGACCTAGCTGGGCTATAATTTGGCTCTTGCTTAAAAACAATACGAGTATTTCTCTGTTAACCAATGTACCAGTTATCGATTTATTGCTCCTCAGCTTCAGATTCATCCTTTTTTGCCTGCTCTGTGAAAATGGGCCTGAACCCTTTAATATCCGTTTCCTTTACCATCTAGCACTGAACTTTTGTCAGTAGAGGGTGCTGGAAAGGCAAGTCAGGAAGGAAGGGTTTTACTTCCTGGTTCCTGTGTGCTCGCTCAGCAGGCTATTCCTTGGGCATCTTCACTCGTGCCTAACTTCTTTGCGCAGTGGTCAGTAGCTTTTCTTGGTGCCCTCAGAGACAGTTTTGTAATAGAGTGCTTCTGGTAGGACACTTCACCGAAGGTACATTTCAGACATGTTCCAAAGAATGGGTTCTGGCAAATTCCAGCAAATGAGCACTACAGAAAATTCTCTGCCCTTCATTGACCTACACCTGTGCCTTCTCCAGTAAGGTGTGAATCTCAGCCCTGGGTGGGAGGCACTTCCTTGGGTGCTGTATCTCAACCCTAAGGGAATTGGTTGCTCCTGATATCTGTGATTCTTGTATTTTGTAGAATTCTTATTACTAGCCAATTTGAAATCACTCCAACTCACTGTTAATCCAATCCCCTGTCATAGTTAAGAATTCCTTATGTGAAACTTTCTGAGTTCAAATTACTGTGTGATTTCCATCTCCCAATCAGACTGAGACAGATGCAACCATGAGCCACCATGTATTACTTGCAAGGTGATTCTTAAGAGATGACGCTATTGTACCTGTAGCTAAAAAAAATTAAGACAACACATTTCAAATATTCTTTAGGGAAATGTCTTAAATGCCATAAAGTCGAGCTGTTCTTCCCATAGAGTCTCTGTGTATCTGTGTACTCCATCTCTGTCTCCATTTTCTTCACCTTCACTGTTCTTACTCTTCTCCCTTTCTCCCCCTATTTGTCTTTATAAACTTAGTTTCTTTTTACAAATTTTTTTTAAAGATTTCTTTCTAGGTATTTTTTATTCATTTAAATTTTTAAAAAATTTTGTCATTACACAATGTAATCATTTTTTGTGGTCCTTTACCAATTTCCGAGCCTCCCTTCCCCCTCCCCTGGTGTCCTCAGTTCCATATTCTCCTTTTGAGAGTTCAAGGAATTATTGTGATTGTTCTATCTTTCCTTCTTTCTTTTTTTGTTTCTCTTTTTTTTCAGCTCCCATTTATAAGTGAGGACATGCAGTATTTCTCTTTCTGTGATTGGCTTATATCACTTAGCATGATTTTCTTGAAGCTTATGCATGTTGCTGCAAATGGGAGAATTTCATTCCTTTGTATGGCAGAGTAGTATTCTGTGGTGTATATATACCCCATTTTCTTATCCAGTCATCTATCGATGGACATTTAGGTTGGTTCCAACTCTTAGCTATTGTAAATAGAGCTGCGATAAACATGAGAGTGCAGGTATCCCTTCGACATGATGTTTTCCATTCCTTTGGGTATATACCCAGCTGCAGAATTGCTGGATTGTATGGCAGTTCTATCTGCAGTTGTTTGAGGAATCTCCATACTATTTTCCATAATGGCTGCACATATTTATGGTCCCAACAACAGTGTAGGAGGTTTCTCCTTTCTCCAAATCCTTGCCAGCATTTGTTATTTTCTGTCTTTTTGATACTGGCCAGTCTAACTAGGGAGGGATGATATCTGCTGTAGATTGGATGACCCCCAACCTCACTGAGGTTTAATCCCCACTGTAAGTGTTGAGGATGAGAAATCCTATTATGGTAATTGAAAACTGGGGCCTTGAAGCGGCGATTAGATTGTAGGACCATGCTGTAGTTTATGGGTTAATAATGGAGGTCAGGGGCATGTTTCTGAGGGCTTTAAAAGAAGAGCACATAAGAGGTTAGCCTCTCTCTGCTCTGTCATTTCCTGCCATGTGAGAGCCCTGTGTCACTGTTGCCACCACCAAGACCCTCACGAGATGTGTTCCCTGGACTTTGGACTTCCCAGCCTCAGAAACTGTAAGCAATACGTTTTGTTTTCTATAAATCACCCAGTTTCAGACATTTTTTTATAAGCAACAGAAACAGGCCAATACGGAAAACTGATACCAGAGAAGTGGGGTGTTGCTTATAACAAATACTTGAAAATGTGGAAGTGGCTTTGAAACTGGTTATTAGGCAAAGGTTGGAGGAGTTTGGAGGACTTAGAAGACAAAAAGACAAGGGAAAGTTTGGAATGTCTTAGAGATTGGTTACATGGTGGTGGGCCGAATACTACTAATAGAAATATGGACAGTAAAGGTCATTCTGAGAAGATTTCAGATATAAATGAGAAGGGACTTATTGGAAACTGGTGCAAAGATCACCCTTGCTATGAACTGGCAAGGAACTTGGCTGCATTCTGTTCATGCATGTATTAGTCCATTTTTGAGTTGCTGTAACAGTATACCTGAGACTGAGTAATTCATAAAGAACAGAGGTTTATTTGGCTTTACATTCTGGGACAGCTATATCTGGTGCAGGCCTCAGGCTGCTTCTACTTATGGCAGAAAATGACAGGCCACCCCACAGGTACAAGCAGATCACATGGTGAGAGGAAGCAAGAGAGAGAGAGAGAGAGAGAGAGAGAGAGAGAGAGAGAGAGAGACTCTTCCCACCAATACATAGCACAGCCAAAACAATGCAATATCTCATCTACTCGACTGCTTTTGGGACTTTGTTCATAAACTCTTTGCCCAGTCCTACTTCCTGAAGTGTTTCCCCTATGTTTTCTTTTAGCAGTTTTATAGCTTTGGTTCTTATACATGTCTTTAATCCATTTTGAGTTGATTTTAGTATATGATGAGAGGTACAGATCTAGTTTCATTTTTCTACATATGGGTGTCCAGTTTTCCTAGCACCACTTATTGAAGAGGCCATCATTTTCCCAATGCATCCTCCTGTTGCCCTTGTCAAATATCAGTTGGTTGTAAGTATGTGAGTGGATTTCTGGGTTTTCTATTCTGGTCCATTGGTCTGAGTGTCTGTTTTTATGCCAGTAACATGATGTTTTGTTTACTATAGCTTTGTAGTATAGTTTGAAGTCAGGTAGTGTAATGCCTCCAGTTTTATTTATTTTTTTGGTTAGGATTGCTTTGGCTATTCAGGGTCTTTTGTTATCATTCCATATGAATGTTAGGATTGTTTTTTCTATTTCTATGAAGAATGTCATTGGTATTTTGATGGAGATTGCATTGAATCTGTAGATCACTTTGGGTAATATGGACATTTTCACAATGTTAGTTCTTCCAATCCAAGAGCATGGAATGTCATTCCATCTTTTTGTGTCCTCTTTAATTTCTTTCAGCAGTGATTTGTAGTTCCCATTGTAGAGAACTTTCACCTCCTCGGTTAAATGATACCTAGGTATTTTATTTTCTGGTAGCTTTTGTAAATGGGCTTGCTTTATTCATTTCTATTTCTAATTGTTCATTATTGGAATATAAAAAAGCTACTGATTTTTGCATGTTGATTTTGTATGCTGCAGCTTTACTGAAATCATTTATCAACTCACAGAGTTTTTTGGTAGAGTCTTTAGGTTTTTCTACATACAGGATCATGTCATCTGCAAACACGGACAGTTTTACTTTATCTTTTCCAATCTGAATGCCCTTTATTTCTTTCACTGACCTGATTGCTCTGGCTAGTACATCCAACACTATGATAAATAGGAGTGGTGAGAGTGGGCATCCTTGTTTTTTTCCTGCTCTTAAGGGAAAGGCTTTTAGCTTTTCCCCATTCATGATGATATTGGCATTGGGTTTGTTGTATATGGCTATTATGTTGAGATACTTTCCTTCTGCACCTAATTTGCTGAGAGTCTTTATCATGAACTTATGTTGAATTTTGTCAAATTCTTTTTTGTGTCTATTGAGATAATTGTATGGTTTTTGTTCTTTATTTTGTTGATGTGGTGTATCACATTTAGTAACTTGTATATGTTGAAGCATCCTTCTGTCCCTGGGATGAATCCCACTTGATCATGGTGTATAATGTTTCTGATGTGTTGCTGAATTCTGTTTGCTAATATTTCGTTGAGGATTTTTGCATCTAGGTTCATCAGAAATTCTGGCCTGCAGTTTTCTTTTTTTGTGGTATTGTCTGGTTTTGGTATCAGGGTGAGTGATGCTGGCCTCATAGAATGAGTTTGGGTGAATGGCTTCTATTTCAAGTTTTTAGAATTGTTTGAAGAGAATTGTATTAATTCCTCTTTAAAGGTTTGGTAGAATTCAACAGTCAAGCTATCTGGTCCTAGGCTTTTCCTTGTTGGGAGACTGCTGATTACTGTTTCAGTCTCATTGCTTGTTATTGGTCTGTTCTGAGTTTCTATTTTTTCTTGGTTTAGTCTTGGTAGTTTGTATGTGTCCAAAAATGTATCCATTCCCTCCATGTTTTTAAATATGTTGGCATATATTTGTTTATGATAGTTTGAAATGATTCTTTGTGTTTCTGTGTTATTGGTTGTGATGTCTCCTTTTTCCTTTCTGATTTATGTTATTTGGGTCATTTCTTTTTTTTTTTTTAGTTAACATAGCTAATGGTTTGTCTATTTTGTTTATCTTCTCAGAAAAACAACTTTTTGTTGGTTTATTCACTGATCTTTTGCATTATGTGTTGGGTATCTTTTTTATTTAGTTCTGTTCTGACCTTGATTATTTGTTTCTGTCTACTAATTTTGGAATTGGATTGTTCTTGTTTTTCTAGTTCTTTGAAGTGTAGTGTTAGGTTGTTATTTTAGATCTTTCTGTTCTTTCAATGTAAATGTTTATTGCAATAAACTTCTTTCTTAGTACTGCTTTTGCAGTATCCCACAAGTTTTGATATGATGTGTCTTTATTTTCAGTAGTTTCAATACATTTTTGATTTCTTGTTTGATTTCTTCTTGGACCCATAGTTTGTTTAGGAGCATGTTGTTTAGTTTCCATGTGTTGTTTAGTTTCTAGAGTTTTGCTTGTTATTGATGTCTAGTTTTAATTGGTTATGGTCCAAAAAGATGCTTTAAATAATTTCAGATTTTTAAAATTTGTTGAGACGTGATTTGTGACCTAACATGTGGTCTATCCTGGAGAATGTTCATGTGCTGATGATAATAATGTATCTTCTGTAGTTGTTGGATGAAATGTTCTGTAGATATCTCCCAGGTCCAATTGGTCTAATGTGTGCTTTAAATCTTTTGTTTTTCTGTTGATTTGTTGTCTAGATGATCTGTCCAGTGCTGAGAGAGGGGTTTTCAGATCCCCTCCTATTATCATATTGGGGTCTATCTCTTCTATCTCTTTCATTAGGCCTAATAGTGTTTCCTTTATATATGTGGGTGCTCCAGTGTTGGGTGCATATATATTTATGATTGTTATATCTTCTTGTTAGGTAGACTCCTTTATCATTATATACTGGCCTTGTCTCTTTTTATGGTTTTTGCTTTAAATTCTATTTTATCCTATATAAGAGGAGGTACTCCTACTCATTTTTGGTTTCCATTTGTGTGGTGTATCTTTTTCCATCGCTTCACTATTAATTAGTCTTTACAGATGAGGTGAGTCAAGTGAAGACAGCATATAGCTGGGTTTATTTAGCTTTTTGATACAGTCAGCCAGAGTCTTTTGAGTAGGCAGTTTAATCTGTTTACATTTATGGTTGTTATTGACATGTATTGTCTTACCCCCTGACATTTTATCAATTTTCATTGGGATGTTTTAAATGCCTTTTTTTCCTTTGTTCCCCCTTTATTGTTTGTTAGTGATGCTTGTTAGTTTTTGGAGGTGGTAAGATTTGTTTCTTCCTCATTATTGTTTGCTTTTTTGTTCTAATAGTGGGTTTTTTCTTTCTTGTGTATTAGTGGTAGTGATTATCATTTGTTGGACTCCAGATGTAGGACTCCCTTGAAGATTTTTTGCAGGGCTGGTGTAGTGGTGATCTCTCATGGTTTTTGTCTGTCTGGAAAATACACTATTTCTCCCTCATTTTAAAAGGATATCCTTTCTGGGTATAGTATTTTTAGGTGGCAGATTTTTTTCTTTTAGTATTTTGAGTATAACTTCTCATTTTATTTATTTTTTTGCCTGTAGAGTTTCTGTTGCGAGGTCTGTTTTTAGTCTGATGGGGCTCCCTTATAGGTGACTTGACACTTTTCTCTTGCTGTTTTTAGGTTTCTCTCTTTGTCTTTGAGCTTTCCCAGTTTGACTATATTGTGTCTTGGAGAGGATCTTTTTGGATTGAATTTGTTTGGCGATCTTTGAGCCTCCTGGATCTGAAGGTCCATGTCTCTCCCTATATGTGGGAAGTTTTCCATTATTATTTCATTGAATAGGTTTTCAATGCCTTTTCATTTCTCCTCCCTTTCTAGGACACACATAATTTGGATGTTTGTGTGCTTAAGTTTGTCTGTCTTAGATTTTCTTCATTTTTTAAAAATTCTTTTTTCCTTTCTATATTTTGTTGAGTGGATCCTTCAGTTCCAGGAGTTTTGCTACTTTCTTTTTTTAAGGTATTAATCTCTGTAAATTTCCTCCTTCATATCCTGGATATTTTTTCTCATTTCTTTTTGTTGTCTGAGTCTTCTTGTATTTCATTGAGTTTCCTTAAGATTGTTGGTTGGAACTCCTTTTCACTCATTTCAAGGGTTTCCTGCTCTACAGAGTCTGGCATTTGAGAATTACTGTATCCTTTTTGTGGTGTCATATTTTCTTGGGTTTTTGTATTTCTAGTATCTCTATGTTGATGTCTAGTCATCTGGTATAGCAGTTGCTTCTTCTATTACTGTGGAGCAGGCTTTGAGCAGAGAGACTTCCTCTTCTTTTTCTCTCATCTTTGCTGGTGACTCTCCTTGTGTCTATGGAATTAGGTGTCTGGAGGACCACCTGCATGATGGCTGTGGCTACTACTGGGGTGGTGAGCTGATTTTGCGGCAGCCAAGGCTGTGGCAGTGGCTATGGTGGGCCACACATGCAGAAGTGGTGTTTTCTGTGTGCTCCTGCATGCTGCTGGCTGAGGGGTGCTGCCTATGGCTCCTCTCTAGGACCCTGTGCATGCTCTTGCCTCTGCTGGGTGGTTGGGGCTGCCCATGGCTTCTGCATAGGACCCCATTTATTCTCCTGCCTATTGCCAGGCAGTGGGGGCTGCCCATGGCTCCCGCGTAGGAGCCCATACGTGCTCCTTATAAACTTATTTTCTAATCCCAGCTTTGCCTTTAACAAGCTATCACTTGATCTCCTTGGGTGTCAGTTTCCTTCTTGGTTAGGCAGAGATATAAAAGATAATAGATTATTGAAAGCAAGGACATGAAAGTGCTTTGTAATTAGTAGGGCACCATAAAAAATTAAGGTGATATTATTTGTGTTTATTAAATAGTTTTCTCCTCCATGTTTTTAATTTTTAAATTGTGCTATTTTTAAAGCTTTGAGGTGCTTTCAGGTGTGCTTACCACATCATAAAGCGGATATATAAGTTCATAAAATTATTAGATGAGGCTGAATGTGCTGGGTGCCAAAACAGGGAGACAAGTAAGGTTAAAGGAGCTTAGAACTTAACTGTGGTCTAAGGATTCATGAATTAGTTCCAAGGAGAGGCACCTGATCTTGAAAGATCTAAGCTGCCATTTGTTAAATTGCTGTGACACAAATGGGCCTTGTGCTAGGCACTTTACACATAGTATCATATTTAATCCTTACATTCTTATATTCTTATTTTATTATGTCATGAACTTATTTTCAAAATATTTTGCTTGAGGACAGATTTTTGTTCATTTGTTTTGTTTTTTTAATTGAAACTAACCTCTGTTTATATGTGAAAAGTCAGTGTTAGTAAAATCTTTAGACAGAAAATTATTTTTTATGTAGCTTTTCAGGTATATTTTAATTTTGTATATATTAATGGATACCAGCATTTGAAAAAATTGGTCAAATACTTTTCACCTCAGAACTACAGTAGATAGAAATATTATATGATAATCCGTATATTGAAAAGAGGAAATAATTTGTTTAAAAATCAGTAAGACACAGTCCCTCTTGTTTGCCATTAGGGAGCGTGTTAGGGGGCTTAGAACATTCTAGGGGATTACATAGTTGGTTGAATATTGGGAGAAATGTAGCATACTGTTTAACTTAGAGATGGTTACTCTTTGAATGCAAAATATCCTGTCAAATCACAGGATGAGTGCATCTCCCAGTGGAAGATGTTGCAAAGTGCAAATGAGTGTGAGTCCTCCCTAAAGCACTCATCTTTACAGCATGGATTCTATAGGATGCCCACCAAAGTCACTTAACCTTTCTCTTAGGAAGTCAAGAGGGATGAATTTTCAGATTTATTAGAAACCGTTCTTCAGTTTCGAGTTCTTTTGTAATGAGTCCATACTTTTTCTTTGTCAGTTTGTACACAAGATGGACACTTCCTGTTTCTTTGTCAAATAAAATATGAGAGCATAGTATGTGCAGCTTTAAAAAGAAGCCCCTATTAGGTCAGTGTTTTCTGAAGTTTGGCGTGCCTGCACACCACTGGAAGTAGACAGACTAACATGATTTAAACACATTTGCCATTTCTTTCAATGTTTATTAGAAAAAAAGCCCAGTTTACCACAAATGTCATTTCTTAGACATTATTGCTAAAGTGAAGACTAGAGCATGTAACAACACCTCTTCCAGACCAAGTGAATTACTGGTGCAGTGCTCAGGCATGCCCGCAAATGCATTGCTGTCTTCTTTTCAGAGATACAGCAAAGCTCTACTTCCAGAAAATGGTAATACTTAAATATACAAAGTATTTATAGTATTCATAATTGTGAATTGGAATCAATCCTGTGCTCTGTTTTTGTGGTTGTTGTTGTTGAATTCAACATGGATCAGTGGATAAAAATGGAATTTTTAAAATGTAAAGGTGCAGACCGTAAGAGAAATGTTAATATTAGAAGATGATTTTGATGAAATCTGTTTTGTATCTTTAGATAGATTTGAAGATCAAATTTAGTAATTGCCTGAATTACCTGCTGCAGACCGTTATGGAAGAACCAACTGCAAAGAAAACAACCATCACAGAAATAAAATGAAAATTATTTGAAATTTTTATTTTCATAAGCATGATGAGAATGAACCTCATTTCTTACATGTCATATGTTTAGATACACACATTCTGGTGTGAAATATTTCGATCCTAAGTGTTATTTTGAAACACACAAAGAGTGCTGTACAAAACCTACCCAAGAGGTTCCTCAAAAAGTTAAACATTGAACTACCATATGACCCAGAAATTTCACTCCTAGGAATGTATCTAAAAGAACTGAAACCTAGTACTCAAGTAAGTGTACACTCATGTACACCCGTGTTCAGGGTAGCACTATTCACAATAGCCAAAAGGTGGAAAGAGCTCAAATATCTATCAGTTGATGAATGGATAAACAGGTTATGGTATATACATATAGTGGAATATTCAGCCATAAACAAGAATGAAGTACTGAACCTCTAAATCATTATGCTTCGTGAAAGAAGCCAGGCACAAATATCACATATTATATAATTCCATTATATGAAATACTAAAATAGATAAATCGATAGCAACAGAACGCAGATGCCAGGGACTGGAAGTGGGAATGGGAAAGAGGGGAACAACTACTTAATGGGTATGAGTTTTATTTTGGGGTGATGAAAGTGTTTTGCAACAAGACAGAGTTGGAGGTTGCACAACGTTCTGAATGCACTAGATGCCACTCAATTGTTCACTTTAAAATCATTAGTGTTGTTTTGTGAATTTCACCTTAGTAATTAAAAAAAAACCCTACCCCATAGTATGGTGTGTGTAGCACTGTGTGGGGAATAGGATGATGTTAGTTTAGGTTGTACAGAAGCATTTCTTCTATATAATATAGGAATTACATATTTATTTTTACAGTTGCCTTCTCTTTATGGCAACTTATAGCAGTTTTCCATTTGTAGTAATATAAGTTTTCCTTTTAAGATAGATATAAGTTTAAAAGTGTTGATATAAAGAAAAAGTAAATTAAAAATGAAGGCAATTCACAGATGACTGAAAAATGGAAACTTCCAAAAACATTGCATTCTATGTTCAAGCCAATTAATTTTTATTGAGTACATATTGGGTACTAATCACTGTTCATCAAAGTTGAACAAGATGTGTTTTTTGCCTTAGGAATTTTCAACCCAATAAAGGTGATAAGCCACATCTGTAAATAGTTCTAGGAAGAGGCTGAATGTGCCAAGTGCTAAAACAGAGGACAAACTGACTGAGGTCAAGACCAGGTATCCATTTGATTACCAGTATCATTCAAGAAAATGACAGAATATATAAGAAAATGAACTAAAGTCTAAGTACAAGTCCAAACAAAACCCCAACTTAATTTTGGCATGTTGGCTGGTGGAATGGGGGGTGGGGGGGTTGGTGGGATATCATTTTAGAAAGAAATTTGCTTTTGAAATTAGGAACAAGGAGCAGAAGTAATTAATAAATGCAGCAGAAAATGTATTCAAGTTTCATATACTGTGGTCCTTTCTGCCTCTACCTTTGTCTCTCTCAGTAACGTGGCAGTCATACTGGGCTTCCCCTTTCTCTAATGATCTCACATTTACAGATAATGTACTACAGGGCTTACGAATGTGGGCTCTGGAGCTAGACTGCCTGCGTTCCAACTCCAGTTCTGATATTTACCCATTGTGTAACCTTAGTTATGTCATTTGATTTTTCTATGTCTTAGTGTCTTTCTCTTCTGCAAAATGGGGATATTAATAGAACCTACATTGTAAGTTTGTGGTAAGGATTAAATAAATAAAAAGATTAAGTGGGTAAAGCATTTATAATACTGCTTGGCGTGTGGTAAGTGATCAACAAATGTGAATCATTACCATCATCTCTAGTCAGTAAGTCCTGTCTATTCTATCTCCTAAAATGTTTTTTGAATGTCCTGCACTACCATTAACTTAGTCTAAGAATTTATGTTGTTACAATTGCAATTGTACCTTAACTAGTTTTGCACCCCCCTTCCCCAACCATCCCCTCTGTCTCACTTGACTGCCTGACATGCCCCTGCTTATTCTTAAATACGCAGCTCAGGTGTCACCTCTATGAAACTTTCCCTAATCTTCTGTGCTAGTCCAGTTAGGGCTGTCCATGAGCATTCATACTGCCTGGAGCATACCTCCATTATAGCACATCTCACAGTACTGTGACTGTACTTGATGTCCCCTGGGCTGTGACCACCTTGAAGATGAGGAACTGGGCTTACTCAACTTTGATCTTCAGCCTAAACACAGTCCCTGGTACAAAGTAGATGCTTATTAAATGCTTGAGTGGGTGAATGAATGGCCTCTGCCTGTAGAGAGTTACCTTGCAGTATTCATTTGGGAAACTAAGGTGAGCACCCATAAGGATAAACAACTATGAACATTGTGTGGTAAGTACTACGAGAATTTTTTTAAAAAAGAATATTTGGTGAGTATTGGAATAATCAAATTAGGCTTCCAAAAGGTAGAACTTGATTTAGAATGTAAGAACAGGCAGAACTTGTGTGAATAGAGAAGTGGTCACAATCTAGGCAAGGGGAATGTTTTAGGAGTTGAATGAACGGTGACTGAAAAAAACATTTAGCATTTTTGCAAAACAGAAAAGAGGCCAGTTTAATTAGGGTGTGTGTGCGAGGTGGTTGGGGGGGGGGGAGAATATGTTGAAGAGTACAAGCAGTTCCCAGCCTTAAAATGGGTATGTTCTAAAGGTTTCCTTACAAAACATTTGTTTGGACATGGCACATCACATACATGATGTTGAGGTTTCTGGCCCAGTCCAAAATATTGTGTTTAACCTACTTACCTAGTCAGTTTATCCCACGGAGAGTACTAGCCTGATCTCCAGGGCCTGAGAGAAGAGGGTCAGGAAAAGCTGGTGGATTCTGGCCTAGAAGACAGAGTAATAGAAGAAGTTGAGCTTTGTTGTTCTCCTAGCACCCTTCCTGCACCTTTTTTTACATCTCAGTTTCTCTATCTCTAAGAGTTAGTTTCTCTATCCTCCAAGGCCCTCCTGCTGCTAACTTCCTTGAAATTGCACCCACCCAAGGTTGGTAGAATTCCAAAAGTCTCTCTCCCACCTCCAGCCTGTCCCATTCCCTCAGGGCAACAGCTCTTTGCTATTTGAAAAGACTTGACTGAACTCAGTCATGCCAATGTGTGAGTAACTGATAGCCACCTCATCTTGGCAGCTGTACTTACTACAATTTTAACAGCCTTCTTGTTAGCTCAAACAAACCTGTAATTGCTGGAATTTCTGGCAGTAGTACAGAGCAAACAATGGGGGGGAGGGTGGCAGTGAGGGTTGGAGAGGAGAGAGCTCCACTGTAGGAGAAGATATTTTGGGATGGGGAAAACCTTGGCTAAGAGCTTTACCTAATTCCCCTTTCTTCTCTAATTGTTTCTGTGTATTCTTCTCTACAGATTTACTATAAGCTGCAAGTTGTTTAATTTTTTACAATAGCTTCTGTGGCATTTCTGGGTAAAGTAGTACTGTTTTTTTTTTTTTTTTTTCAGTTGTGTGCAAATCTGGTACCACCTGTAATAGGAAATGTTGGGAAAATAGAATAATTTAACCAAGTCCCCTCACCTTAGGTCTGGTTGGGGGTGGTGTGGTGCATTCTTTGTAAATAAGTTGTGTGTGGGTGGAGTTAGTGCACATGTGTGGTGTCGCTGTTTTGGCTGGCATTTACTGCCTTGGGCGTCTGCTCTGCACAACTGTGCTCTCCAATCTACAGCTTCCAAGGACCTGTTTGCCAGTTACCTAGCTCATAGACCTGCATGTGAAGAGTCTGCTGACTCAGCCTGGCATGTGAAGGGTTTGTGACCCAGTCTGGACAATGAGCTTCAGGGATCTGTGACCTCCAGACCCATCCCTAGCTCGACAGTTGGCCCAGTCGGCAGGATTATGGGCAGGTAAAAGAGCAGGACAGGAAATAGGGTTGAATAGATAAGGTGGAACTGGGGTTGAGGGGACCTTGAAAATGGAATCTACAAATAACATCCTCACATATAAGTAGTCATGGAAGGTTTTTGAAATAAAGATTGAGTCGATGAAAGCAATGTGGAAGGCATAATTCTAAATTTTAGATTAGAAATGATGGGGTGTCAAGTTCACTCTTGGCTCATAATTTGTTAATACAGAATCCTATTTTTGGCTACCATTTTTTGTTGTCCTGGGACTTCTTCCTTTAACTCTTAGTGTCTGTTTCCCTGACTGTCTGGCTGTTCTCTGTGGCTCTTGAGCCAATCCTCCTTTAGGATTAAGGCTCCTAGAGGCTTTTATGACTCATGTATTTCCAACTATCCCATAAGGACCTACATACTATGTTTCTGTGTCTCAGACAGAATTCAAGTTCAGTGTTAACAAAACAGCTCCCTTTTATAAGACCACATTTTTTTTTTCTTTTTTAATAAAACTCTCCAGCCTTTCCAACTATGTACCCTAGAACACACCAGAGATAGTGGTTAATGATCTGTACCGGTTAACCCTCACAGCTGCAGGAGCCTCCACCCCCACTTCCTAACCTATGCATGTTAAACCACGTTGTAAATAGGCTCTTCCTCTTGGGGAACCCCATTGTCTTTTATATTGTTCATTATGCTGATATCCTTGATGTTTCTATCCTGCTAGTTTGGATAAAGGAGAGGCCAGGAAGTGGAGTGAGAAAGGAATTTGAGATACTTCCTTCAGTTGTAATTCTCTCATTAGAACAGAATTCATAGATTTTTAATCAAATATGCATATTTTTCTCTATTTTGAAAGTAAAAGGGGCTTGTTAGTATTGGGCCCTCCTAGGTTTCATTTGTATATTTTACTCTTGACTGCTCACCATACTATTTGTGTTAGTAGGTATTAGTGGTGTGCAGTGGCTTGTTTGGTCAAATTTGCTTTTATTTTTTGCTTCATCTAGTGGAACATTAATTGTCAAAACAGAATTTTATGGTTTACTCTTTCATCATCACTCATTGCAACAATAATTAATAGAACATATTAGTCTAAAGAATATGCTTTTATCCTTTTCAATTACCAGTCTGTAGAAATGCCTGGTTTTAAGAGATATGGTTTCATTTTTCAGTATTCACTGGTTTAGGTGGTGACAAACCAATGAAATGCATTTCTTCATCTTCTAGCTTTACCAATACTATCTTGACTTAGAAAACTGATTATTGGCATTTCTCTTCCTTATCATATCTAATGTTTCCCTTGCTCAGTTCTCTTTAGCAGTCACTTATTAAACCATTCACCCTCTGCTATTATTTGAGTGTTTGTGCCCTCTGAAACTCATGTTGAGGTTTGGTCTCCAATTTAATGGTATTGAAATGCGGTGGGACCTTTAAGAGGCATTTGTGTCATGAGGGATCCACTCTCATGAATGGATTAATGCTGTCTCTGGGAGTGCATGAGTTCTCCCTTTCTGCTTTCTTGGGACTGGATTAGTTACCACGAGAGTGGGTTGTTATAAAGCGAGATCGCCCCTTGTGTTTTGTCTCTTTTGCATGCACTTGATAGCCACTTTCACACACACCTACTACCATGTGATGCCATCCACTGCATTATGACGCAGCATGAGGCCCTTGCCAGATGTGGCTTCCAGATCTTGAAGTTGCCAGCCCCCAGAACTGTGAGCTAAATAAACCTATTTTGTTTACAAATTACTCAGTCTCCAGTATTCTGTTATAGCAACAGAAAATGGATTAAGACATCCCCCCACCATTCACCCATTATAAAGTCATTGTTATACTTACTATGCTGAGCACCCTGCCAGCCACACAGAGTCTATCAGGCAGACATTCGAAGGAGCCTTTTATGTAAACTGTTTGCAATTGTAATCTTTTATTTATTTATTATGATTTGCATCTTAGTTTGGGAAGGATAAGGTCCTTTAATTAAATTTCTTGTTTAATTATAATTAGAAAAGTGTTCTTAGGCATGGAGGAGGGAAGAACCTACCTCTGCTGACTCGAGTTCACCAAAATTGCCTCCTATAATTGGATTACTATGTGACAAGCTTTGAGTTAGGTATAATAAAAACATAAGGAAGACCCAATCTCAGCTCTCAGGAGTTTATAGTCTAGGGAGGCATAGGAAACAGTTATAATCCAAAGTGACAGGAGCTATAATATTCAAAGTACCACGGGAGAATAGCAAATCTAGCACCTGAGTCTGCTAAGGATGTGAGGGAAGGTTTCACCGAAGGAGGTATGCTTGAATGCTTAAGCATGACTAGAAGTTTGCTTGGTAGACAAGGAGCACAGGGAAGTGGGATCATATGTGAAACTACTGAAGCATGGGAGAGTATGGTGCATTTGAGGTCTATGCCAAGAAATTGCTAATTGATGGATGTAAGGGAGCTCTTCGCTTTATTTATTATGAATACTCATGAGGTACAAAGCTAATTGTCACCCCTCGTGCTCATGATGTGAGGGCCAGATTCATACTGGGGGCATACTCTTTAACAGAAATTACTTTTATACTGCGTGTCCCACACCGATTTATCCCCCAACCTCCCTTCCCCTCCTGCTTTCTCCCCGACTCCACTTTGTAGCCCTAGGAATGTTCCCTCTCTCTGTAAGACCAGCACACTACCGTGGTCTTTCTTTCCTTCCTTCCTTTCTCTCTTAGCTCCCACATATGAGTGAGCACGTGGTATTTATCCCTCTGTGCTTTGCTTATTGCACTCAATATAAGTTTCTCCAGGTTCATCCATGTTGTTGCAAATGGGAGTATTTCATTCTTTTTTATGGCAGAGTAGTATTCCGTGGTGTATATATATATGGAATATATACACAGTTTCCTTATTCAATCATCCATCAATGGACATTTAGGTTGGTTCCATGTCTAGGCTATTGTAAACAGAGCTGCGATAAACATGGGAGTGCAGGTATCCCTTTGACATGATGATTTCCATTCCTCTGGGTATATACCCGGAAAAGGGATTGCTGGATCGTATGGAAGATCTATCTGTAGTTGTTTGAGAAACCTCCATACTGTTTTCCATAGTGGTTGTACTAATTTACAGTCCCACCAATAGTGTAGGAGTGTTCCCTTCTCTCCACATCCTCGCCAGCATTTGTTATTCACCGTGAAAGGGAGCTCTTTGAATTGACATTGGGAGGGTATTTCTGTCACAGGTCCAGGTTGATTATTCTGCAGCTTTTGTCATAGAGCCATTCTACAGCTTCCATGAGCTATTCTCTATGCCTCCCTTCCTTCAGCCACTTACCTCCCCATGATGAGTGTGTGAAGACCTTTTTTTGAGTGGGGGTTGTTTAGGAGTCATATTTGTAGTTTTTTTCCCTAAAATAAATATTAATATAATACAGAGGTGAACCTAATGAACACTGAATTAGGTGTCAGTATACCTGGTTTTTTGTTTTCCAATTCTTTCAGCAGCTATGCCACTTGAGCCAAGTCATTTAACAGCTCTGTTTCTTCACTACTAAAATGGGTATATTAACACCTTCATTGCCTTCATTGCCTAGCTCAGGATAAGGTTGAAAATGAAAATGAGACTTTTAAAAATTAAGAGGTATAATAAACCCTTTTACTTGGAATTCTGATGGCTGAGTTTAAACTGACATTTGGAACAAGTACAATACTTTGTGGAATGTCTGGATAGGAAAATTAGGTTAAAAAGTAATTGACAAATAGAAATATTCTTACTTCCTCATTAACCCCATATGCCTGCCCTTCTGTCTTTGTAATGTCATTTAGCCTATTTCTTTGTTTCTAAATGAACATGATAAAATTTTTAACTTCCCAATGTTCTAGTGTATGTATCTTAGCCTATTTCAGATTTTCACTATAACTATTAAATAGTAATTGATTTAAGATTTAGGTTAGTAAAATATGAGTTGGTATATTTCATAGTCAATCCTGAATAATTAATATCTATTAAGTAGTTTGGATTACTCATTAATTATCCCCAATCATTTGTGGTGCTATATACTGTATGACCTGAGTTTTGTTTCATTTTAGGGATATATGACTTTTCTGATTCACTCAACTAGGATTGGAAGGTTATGAAAGTTTGGCCTTCTGCCTCCTTTGCCATTTTTCCTAATCCAGTGACAATGCAGGTAGCACTTTATTAATAGCTACGAAAGACATTCCCATTTATTTTCTTTCCTTTGACCCCATCTCCCCCATTATATTGAGTGGTAATTCTATTGAAGTGTAATAATTCACCTGAAATATGAACTTCTGGTCTATAGGAATATGAGTGATTGATCCGAATATAAATAACCCTGACCAACCCTTCTTTAGACCAATGGTTCTCAAAATCTATCATCCATAGATATTTCAGCAGGACAGAAAACTCTATAAACCACTTAACTCATCCTCCTCTGAGCCATCTTATATATACGAGAAGAAAGAGAAAGAATACTGCTGGGGATGATATAACATGATATATATATATATTTTTAAATTTTATTATGTCAATATACAATGTGGCTGATTATTGCTCCCCATCACCAAAACCTCCCTCCCTCCTCCCTCCCCCCCCCAACAATGTCCTTTCTGTTTGCTTGTCGTATCAACTTCAAGTAATTGTGGTTGTTATATCTTCTCCCCCCCCCCGGGTTTATTTATTTATTTTGTGTGTGTGTGTGTGTGTGTGTGTGTGTGTGTGTGAATTATACATTAATTTTTAGCTCCCACCAATAAGTGAGAACATGTGGTATTTTTCTTTCTGTGCCTGACTCATTTCACTTAATATATTCTCTCAAGGTCCATCCATGTTGTTGCAAATGGCAGTATTTCATTCGTTTTTATAGCTGAGTAGTATTCCATTGTATAGCTGTACCACATTTTCCGTATCCACTCATCTGATGGTAGACATTTGGGCTGGTTCTAACTCTTGGCTATTGTAAAGAGTGCTGCGATGAACATTGGGGAACAGGTATACCTTCGACTTGATGATTTCCATTCCTCTGGGTATATTCCCAACAGTGGGATAGCTGGGTCGTATGGTAGATCTATCTGCAATTGTTTGAGGAACCTCCATACCATTTTCCATAGAGGCTGCACCATTTTGCAGTCCCACCAACAATGGATGAGAGTTCCTTTTTCTCCGCAACCTCACCAGCATTTATCGTTCAGAGTCTTTTGGATTTTAGCCATCCTAACTGGGGTGAGATGGTATCTCAGTGTGGTTTTGATTTGCATTTCCCGGATGCTGAGTGATGTTGAGCATTTTTTCATATGTCTGTTGGCCATTTGTATATCTTCCTTAGAGAAATGCCTACTTAGCTCTTTTGCCCATTTTTAAATTGGGTTCCTTGTTTTTTTCTTGTAAAGTTGTTTGACTTCCTTATATATTCTGGATATTAATCCTTTGTCAGATGTATATTTTGCAAATATTTTCTCCCACTCTGTTGGTTGTCTTTTAACTCTGTTAATTGTTTCTTTTACTGTGCAGAAGCTTTTTAGTTTGATATAATCCCATTTGTTTGTTTTTCCTTTGGTTGCCTGGGCTTTTGGGGTCGTATTCATGAAGTCTGTGCCCAGTCCTATTTCCTGAAGTGTTTCTCCTATGTTTTCTTTAAGAAGTTTTATTGTTTCAGGGTGTATATTTAAATCCTTAATCCATTTTGAGTTGATTTTAGTATACGGTGAAAGGTATGGATCTAGTTTCATTCTCCTGCATATGGATATCCAGTTATCCCAGCACCATTTGCTGAAGAGGCAGTCCCTTCCCCAGTGAATAGGCTTGGTGCCTTTGTCAAAGATCATATGGCAGTAAGTGTGTGGGTTGATTTCTGGATTCTCTATTCTATTCCATTGATCAGTGTGTCTGCTTTTATGCCAGTACCATACTGTTTTGGTTATTATAGCTTTGTAGTATAGCTTAAAGTCAGGTAGTGTTATGCCTCCAGCTTTATTTTTTTTGCTCAGCATTGCTTTGGCTATGCGTGGTCTTTTATTGTTCCATATAAATGTCTGGATAGTTTTTTCCATTTCTGAGAAAAATGTCTTTGGAATTTTGATGGGGATTGTATTGAATTTGTACATCACTTTGGGTAGTATGGACATTTTCACTATGTTGATTCTTCCAATCCAAGAGCATGGGATATCTTTCCATCTTCTTGTATCCTCTCTAATTTCTCTCAGCAGTGGTTTGTAGTTCTCATGATAGAGATTTTTCACCTCCTTGGTTAACTCAATTCCTAAGTATTTTATTTTTTTGGTGGCTATTGTAAATGGGCAGGCTTTCTTGATTTCTCGTTCTGCATGTTCACTATTGGAGAAAAGAAATGCTACTGATTTTTGTGTGTTGATTTTGTATCTTGCTACTGTGCTGAAATCATTTATCAATTCCAAGAGTTTTTTTGTAGAGGTTTTAGGCTGTTCGATATATAGGATCATGTCATCTGCAAACAGGGACAGTTTGACTTCATCTTTTCCAATCTGGATGCCCTTTATTTCCTTCTCTTCTCTGATTACTCTGGCTAGTACTTCCAACACTATGTTGAATAGGAGTGGGGAGAGTGGGCATCCTTGTCTAGTTCCTGTTGTTAAAGGAAAAGCTTTCAGCTTTTCCCCATTCAGGATGATACTGGCAGTGGGTTTGTCATATATGACTTTAATTATGTTGAGATACTTTCCCTCTATACCTAACTTATAGAGGGTCTTTGTCATGAATGAGTGCTGAACTTTATCAAATGCTTTTTCAGCATCTATAGAGATGATCATATGGTCCTTGTGTTTGAGTTTATTAATATGGTGTATCACATTTATTGATTTGCGTATGTTGAACCAACCTTGCATCCCTGGGATGAATCCCACTTGATCGTGATGAATAATTTTACGTATGTGTTGCTGTATTCTGTTTGCTAGTATTTTAGTGAGGATTTTTGCATCTATATTCATCAAGGATATGGGCCTGTAGTTTTCTTTTTTGGTTATATCTTTACCTGGTTTTGGTATCAGGATGATGTTTGCTTCATAGAATGAGTTTGGGAGATTTGCATCCGTTTCAATCTTTTGGAATAGTTTGTAAAGAATCGGTGTCAATTCCTCTTTGAATGTTTGGTAATATTCTGCTGTGACTCCATCTGGTCCTGGGCTTTTCTTTGTTGGGAGCTTTCTGATAACAGCTTCAGTCTCCTTTATTGTTATTGGTCTGTTCAAATTTTCTACATCTTCATGGTTCAGTTTTGGGAGCTTGTGTGTGTCCAGAAATGTATCCATTTCCTCCAGATTTTCAAATTTGTTGGCGTATAGTTGTTTATAGTAGTCTCGAATGATTCCTTGTATTTCAGATGAATCAGTTGTAATATCGCCTTTTTCATTTCTCATTTTTGTTATTTGAGTCTTCTCTCTTCTTTTTTTTGTTAGCCGTGCTAATGGTTTGTCAATTTTACTTATCTTTTCAAAAAACCAACTTTTTGATTCATTGATCTTTTGAATTGTTTTTTTGGTTTCAATTTCATTCAGTTCTGCTCTGATCTTAATGATTTCTTTCCATCTGCTAACTTTAGGTTTGGATTGTTCTTGTTTTTCTACTTCTTAAAGGTGAAGTGTTAGGTTGTTCACTTGCCATCTTTGCATTCTTCTGAGGTGAGCATTTAATGCAATAAATTTCCCCCTTAATACTGCTTTTGCAGTCTCCCACAGGTTTTGGTATGATGTATCCTTATTTTCATTAGTTTCAAGAAATTTTTTGATTTCCTGCTTGATTTCTTCTTGGACCAATATGCCATTAAGTAGAATGCTGTTTAATTTCCATGTGTTTGTATAGTTTCCAGAGTTTTGTTTGTTATTACTTTCTAGTTTTAATCCATTGTGGTCTGAGAAAATACATGGGATAATTCCAATTTTTTTGAATTTATTGAGACTTGATTTGTGACCTAATATGTGATCTATCCTGGAGAATGATCCATGTGCTGATGAGAAGAATGAATATTCTGAGGTTGTTGGGTGGAATGTTCTGTAGATATCTGCCAATTCCAATTGGTCTAGAGTATTGTTTAGATCTTGTGTTTCTCTGCTGATTCTTTGCCTATATGATCTGTCTAATATTGACAGTGGGGTGTTCAGGTCCCCTGCTATTATGGTATTAGTGTCTATTTCCTTCTTTAGGTCTAATAGAGTTTGTTTTATAAATCTGGCTGCTCCAACATTGAGTGCGTACATATTTATGATTGTTATGTCTTCTTGATGGATCAGTCCTTTTATCATTAAGTAGTGTCCCTCATTGTCTCTTTTTATGGTTTTTAGTTTAACGATATAAGAATAGCTACTCCAGCTTGTTTTTGTTTTCTATTTGCATGGTAAATCTTTTTCCATCCTTTCATTCTTAGTCTATGTGAATCTTTATGGGTGAGGTGGGTCTCTAGTAGGCAGCATATAGTTGGGTCCTCCTTTTTGATCCAGTCAGCCAGTCTGTGTCTTTTGATTGGGGAATTTAAGCCTTTTACATTAAGAGTCATTATTGAAAAGTGTTGATTTCTTCCTAGCATTTTATTGGTTGTTGGGTTGTCTTAGTTGTCTTTTTTTCCTTGCTTTCTGATTTACTGTTTGGTTTCTGTGTTTGTTGGTTCCTTAGGTTGTAGATAGCGTTTTTGTTTGCTTGTTTTCTCTTCATGAATGCCATTTTTATTATACTAGTGGGTTTTGATTTTTCTTGGGTTTTTATGGCAATGGTAGTTATTTTTCAGGAACCAAACCCAGTACTCCCTTGAGGATTTCTTGTAAGGGTGGTCGTGTGGTAGTGAACTCCCGCAGTTTTTGTTTGTCTGAGAAATATACTATTTGCCCTTCATTCCGGAAGGATAGCCTTGCAGGGTAAAGTATTCTTGGCTGGCAATCTTTGTCTTTTCATATTTTGAATATATCATTCCATTCCTTTCTAGCTTTTAGGGTTTGTGATGAAAAGTCTGATGTTAGCCTGATTGGGGCTCCCTTATAGGTGATTTGACACTTCTCTCTTGCAGCTTTTAAGATTCTCACTTTGTCTCTGAGTTTTGCCAATTTGACTATGACATGTCTTGGAGAAGGCCTTTTTGGGTTGAATACGTTTGGAGATCGTTGAGCTTCCTGGATCTGAAGATCTGTGATTTTTCCTATACCTGGGAAGTTTTCTGCCACTATTTTGTTGAATATATTTTCAATGGAATCTCCATTTTCCTCCCCTTCTGGAATACCCATGACTTGGGTATTTGAGCGCTTAAGGTTGTCTGATATCTCTCTCAGATTTTCTTCCATGTCTTTGATTCTTTTTTCTTTCTTTTTGTCTCCTTGTGTTATTTCAAACAGCCCATCTTCAAGTTCAGAGGTTCTCTCTTCAACTTCGACAAGCCTGCTGGTTAAACTCTCTGTTGTGTTTTTTATTTCGCTGATTAACTTCTTCAGTTCAGCAAGTTCTGCTACATTTTTTTTCAGGACATTGATTTCTTTGTACATTTCCGCTTTCAGGTCCTGTATACTTTTCCTCATTTCATCATGATGTCTATCTGAGTTTTCTTGTATCTCATTCAGTTTCCTTAGAATTATCACTCGAAATTCCTTGTCAGTCATTTCAAGGGCTTCTTGTTCTATAGGATCTAGAGTTTGAGATTTATTAACTTTTGGTGTTGAACTTTCTTGATTTTTTGTATTTCTGGTATCTTTTTTTTGATGTTTATTCATTGTGGCAGGGGGTTTCACAGTCCACCGGTTTGAGACTATTGACTAACTAAGATGTTGCTGTGGTTGCCGATTTGGTATGGCTACCTCCATGACTGCTAAGTTGGCCTTTAGTGCCTTGTGTGTATGGTTGCCTCGGGTCTTGGGCCTCTCTGGGGAGCCTACCTTTCTGTTCAGCTTGGACTCTGCTGGGCTGCTGGATCACGTACCACAGGATGTGTGATCTCTGTTGAGCTTTCACTTGCCATGCAGGACTTCTCCCTGTTCCGTGTGCTCTGGCCCAGGCTGTTAGATCGTGCAGTGGCAACCCCACCGGGTGTGTGGTTTCTGTCGAGTCTCCGCCTCCCTGGCCGCACGTTTCCCCGGTCTGTGCGCACTGGGCTGGGCTGGGACGTGTCTTCTAGAACCCTCGTCTATCAAGTGGGCCTTCAAGACCCTGCTCGGCACCTCCTCGCCCAGGAAGTCTACCAGGTTTTTGCTAGGCACAGACGACTGGTCGCTCTGGGTGCCTTTGTAGCACTGTGTAGTTCTTTCTCGGGACTAATCACCTTCCTCCTGGTATTGCGGTTATTAGTGTACTTGTCTTATCTCCCACACCAGAGCGTAAGCTCCTCCGGGGGGGAGCCCACAGCACATGGTTCACCTTTGTATCCCCCCAGCCCGGACGAGTCCAGTGCCCTCCTGCAGCCAGCTCTCCGGCAGGTTTAAGCGGACTTGGGAACTCTCCTACCACACTATTCCCAACCAGAAATTGGTTAGGCGTTTTTCCGAACTGGTGGCCGCAGAGATGGTATCTGCCTCCCAGTAACAGGAAGTTTACCGCAGGCCGGAATCCAGGGTGTGGTGGAGTGACAGTTGGCCCCGCCCGTACTTCCTTGCCCTCCTGACACTGGCCTGGGATGCCCCATGCCACCAGCCCTGCCAGAGTACCGCGGAGGGAGTGGGAGGGGAGGCCAGCCCGCAGGCCCCGGGAAGCCCCGCAGCAGGGCAAGCAAGTGGGAAGGCTCAGTGAGGAGCCAAGGCGGGCCGGAGCTGCCACCACCTGAGAAAATGGAGGCAGCCCCGGAGCGGTGAGTGGCCTGGTGATGCAGGCGGAAGCCGGGCGGGTGTCAGCCCCCTGAGCAGGGCCGGGCCAGGGGTCACTCACAGGGCTGTGCCAGGTCGGGTGCTCACTCTCTGCCTCTGGTTTGTCGCCTTCCCCGTTCTCGGTTCCTGCCGCCTTGGGCTGCTTGCTCGGTCCCGCGGCGTGGCTCGGGCGCTCCCAGGAAGCTTCTTTTATGCCGGCCTGAAACCTGGAATCATGAATAGGGCAGCTGGCTGCCTTCAGTGTGGCCCCGGCCTCCGGGATCCTGTCTGCATCCACAGCAGCCCTGGCGCCGTGTTCCCTGTTTAGAGACTCGCTTTTGCAGCTAAGAAACAGTTCTTTTCCTGCTCCACACTTCAAAGCTGTTGCCTGTAAATGAGGCAGCCTCTCCTGCCAAGGGCAAAGTGGCGGTCAGCCCCCACGACCGGCCACCAGCAGCGGTGCTCCCTTACGAGATGGCGAGAGGAAGGTCCACAAGTTTCCCGGCTGCCTGAGGCCCAGTGGCCGCCTTTTCCACCTCAGCTACTCCGCGCCAGCCGCCGCAGCCGCCGCCATCTTGAAACCCTAACATGATATATTTTAAGTGGAATGCAAGTCAATTATTTATACTAGACTAATATAGACCCTGTCATCACAGTCACTAATATTATAAGATACTTACTTGCTGACTTCCAGGAGGTGGTTTGTTCCTGCTTTTCTCCTTTTACAACTTTGAGATGAACTAGTTATGTGAATTTGGATAAAATACCTGTTGTATTCTAAATATAATATAAAATGGTTGTTGCTTTTTTCCTGCCAGGGCTGAAGGAAATATCTGGCAATTGGTATATTTTCCACAAAACTAAGTGAGAAAATGCTCTGGCTTATTTTCTTTTTGTTTTAAAATATATGGGACCATTGATAAAAATATTCTTCTGAAGACCTGGTTGATTAAATCATTTTTGTGTCACCCTAAGTACTGCCCGTTTTTTGAAGATTACTTGGGAAATGTGGCACATTTCCAAAATCACATTCTTCATTTTTTCTGTATTTGAATTTTTTTCCTTACAAGTTAGTGGAAAAGAAACCGGTCAGTTTTTGCACTCAATAAACAATAAGGAAGGTGTAGACAGCTTTTATCTGGGAAAGTTTTAAGTCATTAAGAGAATATTTTCAAGTATTAACTGCGTTTTGAAATTATTGGCAGAATCCTCTTAACCCACTTTAACGGAAAGTGGTTGACTAAGATGAAAAGATTTTTTATTGTCTACGTAAATGAAAGCACCATGGTTCTTGCATCATTGCATAAATCTAAGAAATTGTTCATACATAAAAGGGATGAGACAAGGCTTAATGCTAAATGCCAAATTCGACAAAAGCTTGAGGACTTACTGAGTATGTGACACTGAGCATAATGAGATGTGGTTTCACAGGGTGAGAACACTAAATATTTATACCCAAGGACATGTTTCTCTGATAAAGCTTCTTGTCCTAGATTAATCTCCCAGCTAACACTATTAACCCTCTTTAAAAACACCCCCTTCTTACACTTAGATTGTCTCCCTTAATAGCCTGTCCTTGGAGATTCTAAACATTACAGATCCAGTCACCTACCCTCGCTCTCCCATCTTGTTCTGTGGTCTTCATGTATTTCTTGTGTTTACTGTATGTACCTACAGGTGAATTCTCTTGGATTACTGCAAGTAGTAAAATACAATCACAGCCCCCAACCCCCAGCTCTATTTTTCCAAAGGTCACAGCTTCTTCATTCAATTGTTCTGTTGGTATCCCTTTCTAATCAGTTCTGTGGAATTTTTGAACCAGAGCTGTGATGTATACAGCCAGCAGTGTTGCATGGTAATGCAGAGATGCTGCCCAATACAGGTGCAGCTATCATCACAATTCATATGCTTTCCTTTTCAGGCTTGGGAGTGGTGAAGGAAGTTACTAAGATTAGTGTGTACTATGAAGGCTGGGGAGGTAGGCTTTCTTGGGCCCACTTACTTACACTCAGGCTCTGATCTTTGCCTTAGTGTCAGCTCTACAACATCCTATTTGACTTTATGGGCAAAGGATCAAAAAGATTTCTAGAACATTGGGTGTTAAACATTAGGAAGAATGCATGGTCCCTGTAATGGAGGAATATTCAAAAAAACTGTTGACTCAAATTGCAATTGAAGACATCACAGAAGAGAATGGAATTTGAGCTGGATCTGGAAAGACAGGTTGAGTTCAGAAAAGTGGAGTGAGGAAGAGATTTCATGCAAGGAGGACCTCTGGAGCTAAGGTGAGAAAGAACAAAGCAGGCTTGTGAGGTAGAGAACAGGAAGTTGGTGTTATCAGATACTACAGTAAACTAGAAGAGTAGATTGGCCAGTGTGTAGTGAGTTCTCTGTGCTAGGTTTTGTTACTTGATTAATTATTTTATTGATCCACACATTGAACAAATTGTTTTCTCATACCCCACAGGATAAAATCCAAACCTTCACCAGTGTGCTTGGTCTTCTGTGATGTGGTTTCTGCATACCTTAAAATTTACTTCCCTCAACACTAGGTGCCCTCTTTCCAGTCATATTGAAGACTTTGCCGATTCCCCCAACATGTTGTACTTCCTCAGATTTCTATATGTGGCACAAACTATTTCTTCTAAAGTCCATCTGATAATTGCCTCTGCTGCCGTAGAATCCTGGGCATATACTACTAAAGCTTCTGCACCATATTTTGTATTGTCAGAGTACATGTCTGCTTCCCTCACTCAACTAGGAGCTTCGGGAGAGCAAGGCATTGTGTCTTGTTCATATTTACATCCATATCACCTAGCTTAGTGCTTAACATGTGACTAATTCAACAAATATTCATCAAACATTTAATTTACATCACATGTAGTTTTATTTTGCAAGAGCAATCTAGAAGCAATGTGATTGATAGATTAGAGATGAGAGATGCATGGAAGCCAGTTATATGTATTTTTTGAAGTAGCTCATTTGTTTAAAAAAACAATAGGTGGTAGATTCTTGGAAAATTGATAGAAGATAGGACTTAATGACTGGGTACTGTGGGCAAGAGAGAGGGAAGAGTTAAAGATAATGAATATTTAAGGTAATATGACAAATAACAGGACAGTGACCATTGAAACATAAGGTTACTTTCAGGTAAGCATGTTTTTTTCTAAGCTAGACCTCCTGGTGTTTGTATGTGCCTCACCTCTGCTCTAAAGATGAACACTTTGTTCCTGTTCAGTTAACTAGAACTAAGGTCAAGATTCATGTGGTTCTTATTTTCATATCTGACCAGGAGTTTAGATATGGAATATAAATACTTCAACCACATTGACTATAATTTCCTATCAAGGGAGGGTATGAAGTGCATAGATTTTTGAATATATAAAGCCTGTTTCTGCTTTTGGGAGCTGTAACTAAAGTGTTATACCAGGCAGATGCACTGGGGTGCGCTACTGTGTAGCAGAGCCTAGCTGTGCATCACAGCTCTTAACTTTAAAACTCCAGAGAATTTGATGAGAGAGGGATCCACAAGAACATGACAAATGATGAGAGTTCAAACCTTAAGAGAAAAATGGGCTTATTGGTAAGAGACCTTTCTTTTCCTTTATTTACTGCTGTCACTTATTCATGAAAAATGCAAGCCTGTTGTTTTCATATGTGGCTGTGAAGCGGTATACCAAAATCAATTTTATATGTATTATAGAATTCAGGAGACATATTGGTAACCATGCAAAAATCATAGGAAGCATGTATAAAGCCTGATTTTTAACAAAATCTCTAAGGAAATTTTATTTTACTTCAGACTGTGGTATAGATTTATTTATATAGCTAAAGTATAATGCAGGTTAAGAAATGTGTGTGTGTATATATATATATATATATATATATATATATATATATATATATATATATATATATTTAAAAAGTTAAAATAAAGAATAGTGACTTGTGTAGAAATACATAATTTCACTCAGTTTCCAGAAGGTGGCATACCAGATTCTTAAGTACACAAAGAAAAAGAATAATATTAATAAAAATATAAAATAAGCTGTATTTAAAGATATTTTAATGTATTTTTAAGCAAAGAAATAATATAATTATTTGCTTCATGAGGCTTAATTCTAAAACATGATAAATATGAAATTAACTTATTGTAGCTTTTTATCATTCAACAATGATTTTTATGAATATAGCATTTTAAAAGTAGACTTTGAAATAGTATTGTCATTAAGGAAATGCTGTTTTAAATTTATCATTATAAAAAAGAAATACGATACTTGAGACCTACCTTTTTTTGTAGGAATTTATTTGATTTAGTATAACACTTTAGATAAGGTCTTTGTTCAAGGTCTTTCTAAAGATACTATCAGACTATGACTTTGATTTAGTTATGACTTTAATAATGCAATAGTGCTTGTGAGATGACCCAGAAAAAAGCAAGACAGTTTATTTTGAAGAAAACATTAGATACGCTAATGTTACCTTCTAGAAGCTAACAACAACATGAATGAAATAAGTATAAATAAATTTTGTGTTAGAGCTCCTCAAACATCTGCCAGTGTACTTTAAATTTTTAAGAGAGTTGACTGTCGACAGCATATACTGCAGTGCTTCTGTAGTAGTCTCTATTTTTAAAACTGCATTCCTGAGGCAGTACCAGAAGTAGGTCTATCCAACATTGCTTTTTGTATTAGCCCAAAGGAGATAGTTATATGACAGAACTTCACAAAAACCAAATTTTCTGGTTAGGAGACAGTACATCTATTTATATGTTTTTATTAGTTACAGGCAGTATGACAGTAAGAAAACTGGTAGTAAATGAACCTAGAAGAACATTAGCCATCTGTTCTCTGAAAGCTCGTAATGTGTGTCATTTGCCTTCGGGTCTTTATGGCAAAGCAGTATATCAGCAAAGAATTGACCTTTAGGCTTTCAAAGCTAGAAAATGACAAATCATTCCAAGGGCCGAGTATATATTTACTGGAAAAGTGTTTCCTTGTGTCCAAATTTAGCTAGTTTAGTCTTTTAGATCGGCTGCCAATAAATGTTGTACTTAATGTCTATCTGTATTCCAGAGTTCCTGAAACATTAAGAGAGGTTTTAAAAACAAATAGAATGTCATGACTTTCTAGCTAAGGTTTTTAAAAGTTAATTTACATAGTTTTAAGTTGTTCTGTATGGTCTTAACTTTTCAGGATTTATAAATATGGTTTATTAATTTACAGTTAAAATATTTTCAGGATATTTTTTGAAAAATTTGAACTAAAAGCAGTAAAGCGACAATTAACCAGATTTTTTTTTTGCACTCAACTTTCAGGAGACGGAGGCAATTGTCTTTAAAACAAACCGATTTCAAGGATATATTCAAAAAATCAACTTCAGGGTATGTCCAAGGGTCTTCATTTTCCTGTACCTTTTTTTCATTGAGACATTATTTTCATAAAAGACCCTGAGATACTAGAAGACATTCAGTGATCAAGTAACATCTCAACAATGTCTAGGGTACTGTATTTATTAAGGAAAAATATATAAATTATGCTGTTAAAATACCATACGTCATTGTATTGTGCTTTCTATTTTCCAATGTGCTTTCACAATCATAAGTTCATTTGGTTTTCATGACATTGCTGTGAGATGGGCAAGGAAAGTAGCATTTTCCCTGTTTTACAGGGAAATGAGGGGAGATGACACCGGAGGTGTTAAAGCTAGTTAGTGGCAAAGCTGCAGCCAGACCACAGGTGCCTAGCTCTGTTTTCTTCTGCATTCTTCCTCATGGAAAAAGTTTAAAGCAGGTTTTTAACTTTTTAAGTCAGTATTGCATAATCAATAGAATTTATACTATATTTGTTTTCTAATTTATGTACCTCACAATTTCCCACCTAGCATCTGTCTGTCTGCCTCCATGCCTGTCTGTCTGCCAGCTGGAGTCCTTGCTTTCAGATTTTCCCAGACTTGGAAGGAGCTGGAGTGTGGGAGGGTAAGATAATGGCTGTGGACAGTTTGGTTTGAAAACTGGTGGTGAGCAGCCAATGCTGATATGTCAAGGAGGGCCAGGGACCAAGAGAGAAAACCATCTTACCATAGCTGGGGTGTCTTGAGCAGGGATTAACCACCTTGACTTTAAAGTAGTGTTTCTTTGAGTTTAGTACACCTGGCACGATAATCACAGGCATACTTGTTTAAAATGCAGTGCACTGGGCCTCACTTCCAGACTTCTACATTTTAAATATTCACCCCAAGTGATTCTTATGCTCACTAATGTTTGAGAGCATCTACCTTAAAGTTATTAAACTTTTCTCTTGGTATACATATTGCAGAGTAAAGAGCCACTTTTCTCTTGGCAACATCTGTGTTCCATGTCAAAGCATATCAGTCAGGGCAACGGGGGGGGGGGGAAGGGCAGGCAAGGGTGAGGAATGACAGATAATATTTGCACACATTGCTATATCTACATCTGAAGCGTATCACAATAGCTATTGTGCTTTATAGTGACTGATGTATTTTTAAAAGGCTCGTGTCCGTTTTAGACTTGAAGAAGGCAAATGACAGAAAGATTTCCACCAAAAGATGAAAAATGAGTAAGTTTTGATATTTTAATAGTTAACCTCTTCCAGTTGTTTTTCTTTAAAAATAATTTTAAAAGAACTGTCTAGAAAACTAGGCTATCCAGGGTTCTGGATAGTTAAAGCTTTACTGTAGTAGTACAGAACACTCACTTGTGTTTCATATGTGAATATCTCATCTGTTGGATTAGATTGTAAGGGCCTTGTGGTCAGAGAACATGTGTTCGTTTGTATATTTGTTACATCTAGCAAAGTCATAAGTTCTGAGTACTTATTGACAGTTGAACTAACCCAGCAGCACCTCCTCTAGGGGTTTTGGGTTAGGAATAGTAGGATGATGGATTTTGGTATTTGTGAAGTTCAAGGAGTCTTATACTGTCAGTGATGGCTAATGTATCAAGGAGTCCTCAGTTGAAACAAATGCATTTTAGTTGACAAATGCAAAAGTCTGGTGCCAATTAATAAATTTGCTAATGCTTTTTCACTGTTTAGACTATGAATTTGAGCTCATTTTTGCTGCCTCTTCACCTTTTCCATAATACAAGTTATGTTGTTCTGTGCTTTACAAATCTGAATCTCAAAAATGGGTATTTCTGGAAATCCCTAAATATAAACATTTTTGTTTAGTGTCTGAACAGTATCATAGCAATTTAAACAAAATGACCATACCCTGTAGCGGAAGACTCATAAAAATGCTCAACAGTGTCTCTGACTTAGATCGAGCTTAATAAGGAATGAATGAATAAATATATGCTAGCTTAAGGGAAGATGTATTTTACTCAAGTGTTATATGGCTTTGGAGTTCTGTGAGAAATAACTGATTATTTAAGAGATACATTTGATTTTGAAGACATGCAGTGGTTCTTTTTTTTTTTAATTGGTTATGAATATTCATGGGGTACAAAGCTGATTGTCACCACTCGTGGAGTAGTTGAAGTAGACAGACTTAGAAAAGCAGTCGGGAAACCCAAATTTAAATTACCTAGCTTAAATCTAGGGTCAACCTAGAAGATGAATTCTGTTTTTATTCAAAATTGGATTTACTTTAGTTAGTAATAGAACATGAATTATAGGAAAATAAATGATTTTCCCCCATTGGGTAACCATTTGATCCAAATAATAAAGTTAGACTTAATGCCAAAACAATGCTGTGGTTAGATCACGTTACACAAACACTTCATATAATATGGGCTAACGATGTTCTACATCATAGGATGCTAATTGAATTGCTGTTTTGTAGGCATAGCAATTTTAAAATACATACTTTTCAACTAGCTTCTATAATTTAGACTTACACTGTACATTTGGCATCTTGAAACTATTTCTGTATTCTTTACTTGTTTTGTAGAACTTAAAATCACCAAAGAGAAGAATTCTAAATTAGAAAATGAGAAAGATCTGAAAATAGTCGTGAAAATAGACGTATTGACCAGGTTGCTAAGTGTCTTGGGTACCACCATAGTAGGCAAATACCATGAGTATAAAATACACCCTTAAGAAAACTGTTGGGCTTCACGTATGGCAATGGGTCTTTTTTGAAGTGTAAGATATTTTCATTCATTATATTGTTAAAACCTTTTATTTTTAGACAATAATAGAGTTTTAGTCCATTTTGTGTTGCTATAACAGAAACACCTGAGACTGGGTAAATTTATAAAGGAAAGAGGTTTATTTGGGTTACGATTCTGGGACAGCTGCATCTGGCATGGGCCTCCGGCTGCTTCTACTCATGGCAGAAAAGCAGCAGGCAGCCGGTGGGTATGAGCAGATCACATGGCAAGAGGAAGCAAGAGAGAGAGAGAAGGTGCCAGGATCTTTTAAACAACAAGCTCTCGTGGGAACTAATAGAGCGAGAACTCACTCATTAACTCCCCCCCCCCCCCCAGGGAGAGCATTAATCCATTCGTGAGAGATCTGCCCCCATGACTCAATCAGTTTCCAACACTGGCACATTGGAGATCAAATTTCCACATGAGTTTTGGAGGGGACAACATATCCAAACTCCATCATTCCGCCCCTGGCCCCCCAAAACTCATGTCTCTCTCACATACAAAATACAATCATTCTATCCCAACAGTCCCAAAAGTCTTAGCTTGCTCCAGCACCAACTTTAAAGTCCAAAGTCTCATCTGAGACCAAAAGCAAAAGTCCTTCCAGCTGTGAACCTGAAAAACAAAACCAAATTTATATACTGCCAAGATACAATGGTGGAACAGACATTGGGTACACATTCCCATTCCAAAAGGGTGGAATAGGCCAGAAGAAAGGAAAAACAGGCCCCAAACAATTCCGAAACCCAGCAGGGCAGACATTATGTCTTAAAGCTCCAAAATAATGTTCTGTGACTCCAAGTCCTGCTTCCTGGGCACAATTGGGCATCTGGGCCCCCAAAGCATCAGGCAGCCTTGTTCCCACAGCTCTGCCAGGTACAGCACAGTGGGCTGTGCTGGTGCCTGTGGCTTTTCCAGGCTTGCATTGCTCATTACCAGTGGCCCCAAAGTTCTGGGGTCCTGGTGGCAGCCCTGCTGCCTTGGCTCTACTAGACATTTCCCTAGTGGGGGCTCTCTGTGGGGGCTCTGACCCCACTGTCCTGCTTGGCATTGGTCTAGTAGATGGCCTCTGGCTCTGCCCCTGCAGCAGGTCTCTGCCTGGGTCCCCAGGCTTTTCCATACATCCTCTGGAATCTGGGTGGAGGCTGCCATGCCTCCACTGCTCTCACGTCCTGCTGGTCTGCAGACTTAACGTGGATACTAACAAGTTTCCGGGCCTCTACACTCCAGGGCTGCTGCATGAACCACACTTGGTGCTGCTCCAGCTGGAGCAGCTGGGATACAGGGAGCAGGATCCCGAAGGCAGCTGCAACCCAGGTCTGTCCTCCAGGATAGCTCAGTCCTTCTAGGCCTCAGGGTCTGTGATGTGTGGGGCACCCTTCTAGACTTCTCAAATGCCTGCAGGGCTTTCCTCTCATTTTCTCCACTATTAGCATCTGGCTGCCTCACCACCAAGATAATGTCTTTAGCAACCAGTTTATCTGCTTCACCCTTGCATTGTTCTCCGGCTCTCTCTGCTTCTTTACTGCATAGCCAGGCTGCAAAGTTTCCAAATCTTTACACTCTGCTTCCCTTTTAAATTCTGGCTTTATGTTATGCCTTTGCTGCCATAACTCAGAGTAGGCTGTTAGAAGTAGCCATGCAGCGTCTTTAATGCTTTGCTGCTTAGAAATTTCTTCCGCCAGATACTCTGGTTCACAACTCTTAAGTCCCACCTTCCACGAAGTCCAAGGGCATGGACACAATGCAGCCAAATTCCTTGCTATGGTGTAGCAAGGGTGTTCTTTGCCCCAATTCCTGATAAGTTCCTCATTTCTATTTGATACCTCATCATCCACATGATCTTTACTGTCCACATTTCTATCAACATTCTGGTCACAGCCATTGCATTCTCTAAAATCTTCTAGACTTTCCTTCATCTTTTTCTCTTCTTCTAAGTCCTCCAAACTCCTTCAACTTTTGCCCATTACCCAGTTCCAAAGTTGCATCCACATTTTCAGGTGTCTATATTAGCAACACCCCAGTCCTCAGTACCAATTTTCTGTTTTAGTCCGTTTTGTGTTGCTATAACAGAAATACCTGAGACTGAGTGATTTATAAAGAAGAGAGGTTTATTTGGCTTACGATTCTGGGACAGCTGCATCTGGCATGGGCCTCAGGCTGCTTCTACTCATGGCAGAAAGTGGCAGGCAGCCAGTGGGTACAAGCAGATCACATGGTGAGAGGAAGCAAGAGAGAGAGAGAAGGTGCCAGGGTCTTTTTAAGCAACGAGCTCTCGCGGGAACTCATAGAGTGAGAACTCACTCATTAATCCCCCCTCCTCCAGGAAGAGCATTAATCCATTCATAAGGGATCCGCCCCCACGACTCAATCAGTTTCCAACACTGCCACATTGGAGATCAAATTTCCAAATGAGTTTTGGAGGGGACAACACATCCAAACTCCATCAAATAATTTCTGTGGATACATGTATAAGAAATTTAAAGTTTTAATGATTAGGTCTGGAAAATGGCAAAAGAAAAGTAAAACTATTGAATATAAAGGGCTTTTTGTCATGGAAAATTTAAATAGTGTGATATAATCTTAATGAGTTATTAGGATTAACTTTCCACAAAAGTGTTTACTGCTTGTTAGCAAAACATTATTGTGATTACTCTATAAGTATTTGTAACCAAGATTTTCAAATAGTCAGGAAAAGGAGGATTGGACAACCAGGTAATCTTCTAACATCATTTTTGACTATAACATTTATGGTGTACATGTGAATGTTGTAATAACTCTTTGGATATAAATATATCCTTTTCAAGGCTTTTCAAGGTAGTAGCATTATTTCATTAATTTAAATTGGAATGTTGAAGAAAAAATACTATTCTAAAGATCTCTGGGAACTCAGGTTTTTACAAAAGTATAGGTATTTCTGAAATAATGTAGAATATAGCAAATGTTAAATTTCTTCAACTGGCATGCCTTTGGAGATTTAGTATGTGATGTGCTTATTAACGAAAAGTTTTTCAACCATCATAAATGAACATTATTAGAAATTGTTCATTTACTCTTGCCAATATAGTGCAGGATTTCCAAATAAAAAGATTGCAGTTTTGCTTACATTTTCTTCATGTAACTTTGGTAGTCTTGCTTCTATATTTGATGCTACCAAAATTAAAACAAAGTAAAGAAACTATTTGAAAAGCTTTATGTGGCTCTGCTTTTATTCGGTAGAGTCATATTCTTAACTGTTTTTTCAGTTGAACTGTACATTTTTGTTTTTTATGGGTGGCTGGCTGGTTGAGGGATACGAACCCTTGACTTTGGTATTGTAACACCATGCTCTAACTAAGCAAGCTAACCAGCCAGCCCACACTGTACATTTTAAAGGGCTTTTTATTATGATACATTTGCAGGTTTAATGTACAACACATCAGAAAAGCTAACAATGGCTTGGCTATTTTGTTTACCCAAAGTAATTTAAGGAGATACTGAGGAAGTTGCTGAAAGATGAATAAACAGATACCAATTTTCTGTTTTAGTCCGTTTAGTCCTAATCATTTTTTGAGGTGAGAGCAGAGATTTTTTTTTTTATTAGAGCACTTTATTTTATTTAAGAAAGTGGATATTCTGGATGATTTTCTTCAACATATATCTATTTTTAATAGGATAATGTATATACATGATTTTTCATTTTAAGGACTTTATAGCCTAAAATTATCAAATTAACAGAAAAATATTCCTTTTACCTAAATTCCACTTTTAGTAATAGCAGATTTAACAGCAATATTTTAAAAACCTCCCAGGATATATCCTGCCTTCAGTATATAATTTTTATCTAATCACTCCTCTGCTTATAAACTTTCAATTTATTTAACAAATACTTATTGAGTGCTTTCCAATATGCCTGGAATGGCGCACAGTTAGGAAGATACAAAGATTCAAGGATTCCTTCTTGAAGGACGAATTTGGGGAGGGTATCTTGGGCACACGAGGTACCACAGAGTGTGGCAACAGCATGGCCTCTTATTGGAGCATTGGATGCATTATCCCTATTTATTGATGATAAACTGTCTATATTGCTTTTTTCAAACAATTTAAAAATGGTAATGCAAAATCAGGTAAGTAAATAGTATATATTTTTAAATCATTGATTTCTACTACCACCACTCCCAACACAAACACTCTGATTTGGAGTTTAAAGCATATTTTAACATACGAAAATACTTTGAGGCACTCAAGGGTAGAAAAGAAGAAAAGCCATAAAGAATATAAATACTATCAGAAAACAAAAGGAAGAAAGAAGAACAGGAACTTCTGAATTTCTCATTCCGTGATATTCTTTTTTTCAGCTTTAGTGAGACAATAAAAGTAGTCAGAATATGTGAATTATTGGGTCCCCAACAACTGGATCTTTGTTCTCTGCTCAGTCTCTCTGTATTTTTCCCCACCCACCTCAACTCCTATCTTAGCCCAATAACCTCTTTCATCTGACTCCCAACTATAAAATGTGTTACATAAATATCAGGAATTACTACCATTCTGACTTTCCATTACTTTTCCAGCCAATCATTGTCTTCCTCGCCCCTACTGTCATCTCCTTTGGTTTCCTTATCTAGTGTCTACTGCTTTTTCAGCATATGTGCTCCTCATATTGCTGTTCTGTTCCTGCCCAACATAGTATCCTTCCTATCCTCTGGAAATGTTAAAGATGGGAAGATTACTGCCTTTCATGTTACTTATGCCATCAGGGCATGAGGAATTCTCTATGTACTTACATCAGTATGTGCCTGCACAACAATTGTGTCTTTTTACTTCTTTGTGTTCTGTGTATAGCTTCTGTATCAATCCTAGGCATAGTCATAGCTCCAATAGTGTATGTCTTTGTAGATTCTTTGTGGGACTATAAGGAGCCACACAGTTCTGTAAGGGAAATTCCCAACATATAGCTTTTTAATGTCGTTTTCTCTGAGAATCACTTGGGATTTTCCATTTTGATTATAGCAAGGCTACGTATCTGAGTGTCTAGTAAGAAATTTTTAATGTGGGAGGGATAGGAACTATTGTATTTTCTGTTCAATTTCTCTGTAAAACTAAAACTGCTATAAAATAAAGTATATTACTTATTAAAAAAAGAAAGTTTTAATGTATTTGATATTTGATTTCCTGAAACAAATAAAGAAGGTACACACACGCATACACAAGTATATATAGTCACAAAAACATTTTTATAAAAGATACACCCCACATACCCCCACAACTGTATATAGGCATGCATGTGAACAGTTCTATTTCCTGTAAGAAGAAGCCCTTAATGTATTAAGAATTTGGTTTTGCTCTCCAGAGTTTTTGTCTGCTTTAAAGGGTTTAACAGTCCTGCTTGGTTGCCATCCAAGTACTTTTACTGATTGGTAGTACATAAACAGAGCACACAGTTTGGCATGATCTGCAGTCTTGTGTGAGCAATGTGAATAACAGTGAAATTCTAGATTAGTCTGAAGAGACATTGTCAGGACTGAAGAGATTACACAGTGCTTGCTCACACAGACTGTGGCTAATGGTATTAGTCTTTAGCTTTACCTACCACAGGATTAGCCAAAACTTGCAAGAAAGAGGTAGGTCAGTTCTTAGGGCACATCAGGAAAAAATGGAGAGAGAAAGGGATCATTCTTAAACACCTTCTGGAATTAAGATTTTGGAAATGATTCTTTATTCACATTTTTGTATTTTTGGTGTTTCCCACTTCTATCTTTCAGTGTACATATATATATATATATAAAATTAGAGGAGTAAACATCTTGTTCTTGTTTCTTTAGAATACGTTGAGACATTTATAATATGTGGTTCACTTCAAATGGAAACATGCATCTTATTGAATGGTCTCATTGAGAAGAGGGACCGTAGGGATTCTAGAGGGGGAGTCCTGGACTCAGAGATTGAGACAGACTTGGTTTCTAGTTCCAGTTCTGCTGGTAGCTAGCAATATGACATTGGACAAGTTAACTTCTCTGGGTTTCAGTTTTTTCATCTATACAGTGAAGGAACCGAGCAAGATGACTTCTAAGAGTTCTAAAAGTTCTAAAAATCTTCTCTTTCTACACTGGGAGCCAGGGAATTCTGTATTGTAAAATTTGGCCAAAAATGACTCTTTGTAGCCCTGGCCAAGACCCATCATAGTCTTTTGTTTATTATATCTCTGAAATATGCATTTCTCAGGTATTTTTAAATGATTAGTTAATGTTCATAAAATGTTTTGAAGAACTTTCGTGTATATTGTCTTTCTATCCTGTTTTATGCAATTGTCCATAATAGAAACCAAGTGCTTTGTAAATGAAATCAGTGTTTCCTATGATGTGACCAAGGATTTTTGACATTTACTACTCTAAATATTAAAGTAGTGGGACACTGAGCCTGTGTAAAATTGTATTTAAAGTACATATTTGATCATTTTATTCCTTTCATTCTTTAGGTGAAAACATTATTGGCTCCACAATGTAATGGTAATTACAATTACACTCCATAGTTGATATTGGAGTCTCCGCCAGGGTAGTAAAATCTGATTAATTTGTATTATGCTAATCTGTAATTGGGGTGATTTTACCTGAGTTTATTTCTAAACGATGTATGAGGAATAGTGTTGTTAAGCAAATTAATACTGTAAAGTATAGTTCATGGATCATATTTCTGCTAGAAATTATTTTTAAAGCCTTTGGCATAATAGTTGTTTTGCTCATGAGAGATAATTGCAAATGATTTAGCAATTTATTAAAGCAAAAGTAAGAACCGAATATAAATGAATGTTCACCATCATATATAATGCTTTTAGGGTTTTTGAGTCTTTAAGAGAGCTGAGGGTGAGGTGGAGGAGAGCAGTCTTATTTTCTTTTCACTTTGAACAAATGTTAAAATTATTGGAGTGTCACAAAGACTAGTATTATACATTAGGTCTATGAGAAATCTAGACTGAAAATTGACATAGAAGATTCATGGTATTGGTTGTTTTCTTTGAAACCTAATGAGATTAGACAAAAAATATGTTGGTTTTTTGAGTCAGTGGATTGCTCACAAAAGAATAATGACTTGAAAACCTTTCCAATAAAGTGGTCTTCACCTGTTATTGGGTATTACCTTCTTGGAAATTTGGAAACTCTACCTTAATCCTGTTTCCCACTCATCAATTTTGAGGAGCCTTCATAGCCAGTTAAAATGCTAGAAACACTTAACTGCCATGTTTTTACACAGATTTGGGTGTCTTTGCTTTCAGAAGGTTAAGTCACATTTGCAAGTACTGCTTTGTAAGGTTTCCATAAGCTGGAAAGTGGTTTAATCTTTTTTTTTTCTAAAATATGGCCTCCTTACTACGTATAGCTAATATATAGCTGTTTTATGTTTTGTGTTTTTAAATGTTTGCAAATGCTTCAGGTTTTGAAAATTTGTGAAACTCATTCTGGAATGAGACATTCCGAACTTGAAGTGTACTGTGTGTGTGTATGTCTCTTTGTGTGTGTATGTATGCATGTATGTAAGTAGGTAGGTATTTTTCCTTCCTTGGGTTTCAAACAAATTGCCACTGCTGATTGTACCTGGAATCTTTTGCTCCATAACCATTAAGGATTATTACACAAAACCTTCTGATGTAAAATATTGACTATAGTTTATTTGTATTAGTGGCAGTTTTTTTTTTTAACCTTTTAAATATATTTTGGCCACAAAGGTATTGATACTCTTTTCTTCTATTCCTTTAAAGATTTCTATGAGACAGTTTTGTGTGTGAGTACTAAAAGGAATTGGAAATATACTTTAACCCTTCAAGTTGCTTGGCTGGGTTTTTTTGGGGTGTTTGTGTATGACAAATTGAATAAAAATTATATGTGAGGTAGTGATGGCTGGCATCAATTTAATATTTGTAAAGTTCATGCATTACTGGTCAGTGTTTTTAAAAAAGCTTTCTCTACATACGTATGTATGTGTGAATGTATGTATTGCATATACTCGTATATATACGAGTATGTTTGAGTTTCGATGGAAAGTTCTAGTTTGTCTTTTTGCCTTGATATTGATTTGTATCTTAAAAAGATGGTAATTGTGATTATCTTAGCTGATTGCTTGCTGTATTCCTGGCATGTTAAATTATGTATTTTGAAATTTTTGAAAATAGTTTCTTGCTATAGAAACATTCATCAGTGCTTTTTCAATGCAAATGAAAAAGCCTCTTAAGGGACTAAATCTCAATCTTTAAAAAGTAGGAATAATTTGTAAAAAGTATCTGAAAGCCAGTTATTTCAGTTGGAATCATAAGTTTATTGTTTAGATACAGACTTGAAAGTAAATATGAGCTCTTTGTCACTATGGTGATTTTTTAAAAAAGATAGTGGCTTTTGTGTCAATGATGCTGCCCTTACTAAGCTTGCATTGATGGAGATAGATAGTTTTGATTTTAGGTAGAAGTAGAAAGGTGCTATGAAGGTAGATATTTAGTGATGCCGACTTGCCTGCATCAGAAGTGAAATTCTTCAGCCTGTAAAAAAGAATTCAGTGTAATATTAGTTTGACCTATTTTCACGTTTTAGAATTGTATAAAAAATTTGTGAGTTTGTTTTGGTGCTTTAAACAGAAACTTAAAACACCTGGTCACATTCGGGGCATTGACAGTGCTATTTTCTGGCAGTATTCTAAAACAATATAGATGAACCCTTTATTTGCCATTGCTTTCATGAAATACCTCAAGCAGCCATTGACAGCAGCTTCAATTTTTGAACCTCCTTGACAATTGCTAATCTCTAGAGGTTATCGGACCCGCTGCTGAGCTTTGGAGTGGTCCCTGCTGGACACCTGCTTGGCCAGCAGTGTTGGTCTTTCCTCTAGGCAATTTGTGAGCTGTTTGGGGGAGGGGGGGACGGGGAGGAGTTGAGGGGTGAATGGGAAGAGAAAGGGGGAGAGAAGAAGGGGAGGGCAGCATTGAATTAGATTGTTGATAGCGTCCCTCCGAGGACTGCTATTAAGAGCACGCTACTGTGTACTTCTCTGCTGCAGAAGACAGAGTGATATTCGTGTTACCACAGCATGTTGTAAATGTATGAGGTTTTTCTCATCCCGACTTGGAAATAGGGAAAGGAGAGCAACTTGAATCAGAAGCTACTAGAAGAGCGTGCAGAGTTCTGCAGCAGTTTATATTTGTTCTTACATTTTGCCTTCTTCTAACTGGAAAACAGAGGGACTGGTATTTTTTAAACGGGCTTTTCCCATAATGGCATTCTTGTATTGTGTGGCCAGAGCTTGCACGGGAAGAAAGCAGGCTGCTGAATTTAGTCACTGATCTCTATTAGCTGTGGCCTAAGGCTATGCTGAGGTTTATATCCCATTTGTATTGTTGCAGCTCAAAAGAAGAATGTTCAGAGGATGACAAGTGTATTCTGAGTAGGTATGTTGTTTCATTTTCATATGAAACCCATATATATATTTTTTCTTCTACTATTGGTCAGAAATCAGGTTAATAGGTGCAGAATATAATACTATGCTGCAGTATCCCTGTAAAGGTAGAACAATGGTATTGCGAGTTGAAAAGAAAAGAAAAGAAAACCCTAGCTGTTTTTATTAAATAAAGCTGCATTGTGTGATATGCACAGTGCAGTCTCAAAAAAAAAAAAAAAAAAAAAAAAAAATACTGCAGTCAACGCTTTCCTAACGAGGTGGCACTATTGTTGAGTTGGAACGATAGAATCATCATATTGCTTTAGGGGACAGGAGGATTTAAAGGAGGTACCTTGCAGCCCTATTTTACAGATTGGAAGCATCGTTTTAACGGCACTGGCAGAATCGTTTGCTTGTTCTCCGCGGCAGCCACTGCTGTGTCAGTATAGTGTGGAATGGAAGTCCTAGTTGGTAGTCTGTTATGGAAACGCTGTTTACTGTTATTGTAGTACCGTGCTGACAACATGCCATTGAAATGGAAAACGAGCTCTCCTGCTATCTGGAAATTCCCAGTTCCTGTGCTTAAAACATCCAGGTCAACTCCACTATCTCCAGCGTACATGTAAGTGAGAGAAAATAGGATACTAAAGTGGGATTTCATTCATGAATCTGCCTTGTCGCGAAACGGGGGGGAAATCCCAAATAGCAGCATCCCCAAACCCACAAGATTAGAAACCTCAAGATTGCTTACATTTAAAGATATTGGCATGCCCACATTTTACCATTGTTTTAATTTTCTAGAGTCTGTATTTATGTGCATTCAAAGTGTTTAATGGTAATCTAATTACTAATGTAAAAGAGCAAAGGAATAGCTAAGGAATTGCATAAGGATAAACTTCAATCTTTAACACGGGTTGGCTTTTTTTGAATTTTTATATGTCTAAAACACATAAAATGGCTTCTTTTGTGTAATGGCATAAAAAAACTGTTAATGATTGATGGCGATGTGTTAAGTATGGAAATTTGAAACATTCAGAGTTTACATATATTGATCAGAAAATGAGTGTTAATCAAGACTTTTATACTTGTGTATGAATATTAATAAGTTTGATATATCTTTCTCAGTTTTATCATTCAAGTTCTGAAGTGTAAGTTCGAATTTGTGCAAATTATACTTCTATGAGCAGTTATTTTTATACAGGGGTTGAAGAGTATTCTACAACTGTCTGTTTTAGAAATGTATTTTAAGTAAATACAGACTGAAATGCATTGGGAAATCTTTCCAGAATTTTTGAATTCTTTTAATTCACAAAGTGTTGCTTTAAAAGCAAAATCCAGGAGATATAATAAAATGTTCTTTTAAAGGATTGTTCGTGATCTCTTTTTTTGGTGGAGGAAGGAGTGAGGGAAAGCTGGACCTGTAATTAAAAAATAAAAATAATGTTAGTACAAGAAAAGCGTTTGAGTAAGAAGGATGTCTTAATTGTGAGTGTTCTCTTTAAAATATTTTTCAGTAGGAAAGATGTGGAAAATTCCTCCTGCTTTAGGTTAATTGTGTGTTTAGAAATCTGGTGAGTTGCCATTTCTTTATTAATTTTTGTTTTATGTGAGGATATCTATCTGGTTCTTTGAAAGGCTTTTAGCTGCTGAGGAAGTGTGGTTATTTCTTGGCCCAAAAGAAGTGATTCCCTGGAAAGCGCTGAAAACTGAGGACATTTCAGAGTTAAATCCTGTCATTTCATTTTCAGATTCTTTTTATGTTCCTTCCTTTTTAAGCTCCAGGTTATTTTTATCTGTTTGGGTGTTAAACTTTTTCTTGTGAAGTAAAAAAATCTAAAAAATTTTTTTTACAATATTTGTAAAAAAAAAAAAAAATCAGTTGTATTTGTTTTTCAAAAGCTGTGTTTGTCAAAAGCACAATTTAATAGAGGTTACAAGTTAATGGAGGTGACTAGTTAATGGAGCTCTTTCAAATAATTTGAGAAAATAGGATGTGCATGCTGATTTTATGAATCTTAGTTGGTGAGAAATGACCAAAAATTAACCAAAAGCAACTTTTTCATAAAAACAAAACAAAAAAATCCACTAAAATTGGTAGGTTACCATTCATAATGGTTATTAATATTTCTAGTATTATTGCTGTATTTTACTGCCCAAAAGATCCAAATTGCAGCTCCTATTGCAGCTGATTTGTCAGTTTTTAGAGATGGTTAAATAAATGCCCATATTTTTTTAATTCACACTAGCCACAAGCTCAGATACAATTTAATGCAACATTTTTAATGAATTGCTTTCTCCTTAAGTATTCATCTCTTTGACTTGATGATATGAGTGAATTGATTTAGAAGACAGAACCTAGAAAATATCACAGATGTTGTATGTTGACTGTTGATTGTTGGTAGTAGACATAGGTAGAATGGAAAAATATATTTGAAGAGCTAATGGTAGGCCAGACTATTTTGATATTGTAACAGTCTATATTATTAAATTGGCCTTATCTTGTTTTTCTTAAAAATATATTAATACTTAATGTTAAGTAAATATACACAAAGGGTAAATGTATTCAGTATAGGAAAAGACTAGCTTGGAGGTTTAAATAAGATTTTTAAATAAATTGTTTAGTTTTTGACTATTTTGACAGTTCATTGCCTCACTTGGCCAGAAATAAAAATATCATATTTAAAATGTTGTGCTTATCGGTACTTCTTTATATTTCACAACACTTCTACACAGAAAATGATACTTAAATTTAGCATAATTTCACTCTCAAAAATGATAAAGACTAGGTTAGATTACAAGGTCAGGTAACATTGTATTTGCTCTCACAATTGTTTGCCTAGAAAACATAGGTTAAATGGTTATTTGTGTCTTTTGGTTCTAAACTCTTCACATTGAGATGGAATAGTTAAATTCTGACTCCTTGATAAATTGTGATGTATTAGAAATTTACCTGTAAAATCGTGTATAAATATTTTAGGTAATATTTTGAATCATAGTTGATATAAGATCTTTTCGTATGTATGCTTGTGTAGCATCAGTATTGGTTGTAATATTATATCATTATTTACTGAGATTTGTCAAATACACTTTATGTGGTTTTTATCAAAGACTTGGGTACTTTTTAAAGACTGAAATTTTCATATAAAATATTCTTGGTTGTAGTAAAAATGTGTTGTAGTAATTGAGCAAGTATAGAAAAATATAAAGGCTCTTTAAGGTCTCTTTCTAAATCCAGTATAGGTGCTGCTTAGCTGTAGCTCTTCCACCGATGCTGTAGATAGGGCAGCACTGCAACACTAGTGAAAGCTGTAATAGAGAACGTTTTACCTACTGCAAACATTGATCAGAAAGACTGTTTTATTTTATTTTTCCTTGTAGTTTTAAAGTCCAAGTTTTCTTTCTGCTTGTTTAGAACCTGAATGACAATTGAAACTTCCCAACATTTTTAAGGGTTATTGATGATAAGGACTGTTTATGGCAATATTAAGGAAAATAGTTTCTTATATAGTATAAAGCGCCTTTAAATTGTGTTATAATGTGATATGGGAGAAGTGGAGTATCTTAAAGACAAAAGATTTGGGAAAATAATATTTTGGCCTCTGGATAGGTTGAGGACCAAATAACTTAGTCTTTATTGAGTAGGTATAGTCTTCCTTCAGCTTCAGATTCGAACACTTGCAGGGTGGCATGCCATCCATGTGGATTTCCAAATGGATTATCTTGGTCGAAAATGGGTCCTTGGTGACATGTGTTTGCGCTACACTGTTCAACAGTAGGTGGAAGTTCAACCTTAGCCTGAGGGAGGATCTCTTGGTCGGTGTAAACTGCGTTGGTAAAGACTCTGCTCCTGACAGGTGTGAACCATATAAATTACCCTGTGTTTTTGCCTAAATTAATAAAACTGAAAGAGCAATCGCATTTAAATAATTGTTCTGGTGTTTGGTATTCATTGTTTTAAAACAGCAAATGGTTTCTTCAGGCTAATGTTATAGGGTTAGTGCATTGTTAGGTTTTAAGAAAGCACTGAAATAGAACAGGATTAGCACTAGTGATCCTTTTATCTTTTCTTCACAAGCAGCGAGTTTTGACAATAATAGTATGGCAAGAAGGAGGAAGGAAATTAGGTAAAAATTACCTAGCGCAGTGTAACAGTGAATTCTAGCAAGACAGACACTGTGTGATGTTTTCCTTAGAATTTTACCTTTTTCAAGCTGAAAGACTGAGTGTTAGTGAACCATGCTTGTCCTCCTTTAGCCCCTGCACTTGTATTCAGTTAGCTTTCTGTTCACAGTTATTTTGTGAAGTTGAAATTTTGTTCTAAAGTCTAATGTGTATGTTTTTAAAAAAGACCTCTTGAAACCATCTAATGTAACTGAAAAATACTGCACACAAGACACTTGCAAGACAGAGCTAGTGTTTTTATTGCTTTTGGATATCTCAAACAATTTTATTCGGCAATAATTTATCGATATTCATGTTTTTAATTGAAAAATTATACATATTTGTGGGGTACAGAGTTAACTATCAATCCTTTTGTGGTGATCAAATCAGGGTAGTTAGCATATTCGTCATTACAAAATATAATCATTCTTTGTATCCATTAATCAATTTCTCACTTACCCCCCTTCCTTTCCCACCTGTAATAACCACAGTCTGGATTCATTGTTTTTTATACTTAAATGAGTCTTGCTTCCAAGTACCTCTCCCCCCGTCCCCAAAAAACACTTTCCTCAGAGGGATCTCAAATCTCCATACCATCATGGGAAGTCCAGAGTTACTGAGAATTCCACTTAAAATTTAGAATATTTAGATGAGACCTAAGTAGAGCAAAATTCAGGGGAGAGGGAGGGCTGAGACAGAAGTAAGAGATAGGCCAGTATTTCTGTTAATAACTTTGTTATTTGTGGTTAAAGAGTTAAAAATTACAAGCACCGTCCATGATGATATTATAAATTGAAATGGTAGTCATGGTGTGTTGCTTTATTTTCTCAAGACTGTGAGAAAGAGGTGGTATAAACATGAAATTATTGGGGAGTCTGTATAAAGAGAAGTTACTGAATAATCCATTTTTGAAGTGCTCCATTCTTTTTCAATCACCTTGTATATTAAATTTATAACATTCAGCAGTTACTCACTGTCTATGATGTGCCAGGCACAACTCTGCTGAGTATTAGGCATATAGTCCTTGCAGTCATTCAAAATGACTATTCTCTATCTTTCATAATATCTTTAATCATAAACAATTAAATTGCTTATTTTATTTTACTGCTGTGAAAATTCTGAACCAAGACAAACAGGTTAAATAACATTTTTGTTTAAGGTACTTTTAGTATTGATAATAGATTTAAGGGCGATGAAAACACTACAGAAGAAAAATATGTCTGGGCTAAATGAAGGGACATGAATTGGAGATAGATACCAGATTTTAAAGTACATATTGCACAGGATGGAAAATGAAAAAAATTATGTTTGTACTTGAAAGTATTCTTTTTAACAAGAAGAATGGAGTACCATTCTTTACATTGGACAGGGAATAATTTATTATTTAGGTGCTTTATAGCAAACAAGGGTACATGTATTACCTTCCAAGCAGCAAAAGTTTGATCCCACAGTATAAGATGGAATCTTAGTTTAAAATAAAATTATATTGTTTCCAATCATGCTAAAATATTTTCACTGGCATATCTTAACTATGATGAGGGTATCTGTTGTTTTTACCCAATATTTTTACATTGTTGACTTCTAATAGTATGGTTCATTGTAGAAATGAAATAACTTATCCTTAAATAAGAAAAATATAAATTAAAAAAAACTTTCGTAACTGTGGAAGCTTAAAAATTTAATCTAGACAGTTCAATGTATTGTTGTGGTCTCTTCTTTCCTTCCTCTCTTCCTCTCATTGTCCCTTCCTTTCCTTCCTTCCTTTCCTTCTCTTCTTTTCTCCCAGTTATAAGAACATGAGGTGTTTCTCTTTCCTTGTCTGACTGATTTAATATAATTTTCTCCATACTCATCCATGTTGCTGCAAAAGAAAACAAATCTAAGGATAATGGAGATGGAGGGGAGGTGGCGGGTGGGGGGGCAGAGGGGCTTGGAGAGGCATAGGTTGGGTAAAGGGCATAAAGAAAAATCACGATTTGTAATAATAATTTGCTTTTAATAAATAATAATAAACAATTTAACCTAGAATGTATATCAGGATATTGTAAATTTTATATGAGACATATTTATTATCAATTTTAGAAAAAGTCCTGGTTTAGCATAGTTAAATATAATACGATTTATTTAGTGCTACTAAAGAAGTGCGAAGCACCTTGCATGTTGCCTCCCCAAAAATCTATACGTGTACGTCTTCTCCCTCTTTTACACGTAAGGACACACAAGTTCAGAGAGGTTAATTAACTTGCTCAATGTTACACATCAAGTAAGAGGTTAAATCAGAATTCAAATTCAGGTCTCCCTGTTTTCAAAGCTCTTGACTTCTGTAATGTCTTTTCATTTTATTTTTATTTTTAATTTTTGAATGGAAACATAATTGATTATACATATTTATGGAGTACAGAATTGACTATCAGTATTTGTCTACAGTATGTGATGATCAAATCAATATTATTAGCATGTTCATCATTACAAATCATAATTATTCTTTGTGTCCCTTACCCAATAACTACTTAACCCCCTTCACCTCCCCCTTTCCCATCTCTAGTAACTATATATAGGTCTTTTCTCTCCTTCTGAAAGTTCAACATTTTATCGTGGCCTTCCTCCCTCCCTCCCTCCCTCCCTCCCTCCCTCCTTCTCTCCTTCCCTTCCTTCCTCTCTCTCAGCTCCCACGTATGAGTGAAGACATGTGGTATTTCTCTTTCTGTGCCTGACTTATTTCACTTAACATAATTTTCTTCAAGCTCATCCATATTGCTGTGAATGGCAGAATTTCATTCTTTTTTATGGCTGAGTAGTATTCCATTGTGTTTATATACCATATTTTCCTTATCTAGTCATCTGTAGATGGACATTTAGGTTGGTTTCATATCTTGGCTATTGTAAATAGAGCTGCAGTGAACATGGGAGTGCAGGTATCCCTTCAACATGATGATTTCTGTTCCTAGGGGTATACACCCAGAAGTGGGATTGCTGGATCATATGGCAGATCTATCTGTAGTTGTTTGAGAAGCCTCCATACTGTCTTCCAAAGTTGCTGTACTAATTTATAGTACCAACAACACTATAGGAGGATTCCCTTGTCTTCACACCCTGAGCAGCATTTGTTGTTCTCAGTGTTTTTGATTACAGCTGGTCTAACGGGGGTGAGATATCTCAATGTGGTTTTAATTTTCATTTCCCTAATGATTAGTGATGTTGAGCATGTTTTCAAGTACCTGTTGGCCATTTGTATGTCTTCTTTTGAAAAATTCAGCTCCTTTGCCCATTTTTAAATTGGACTATTTGTGGGGTTTGTTTGTTTGTTTGTTTGCAGTGAAGTTGTTTGAGTTCTGTGTATATTCTGGATATCAATCTCTTGCTGGATGTGCAATTTGCAAATATTTTCTCCCGTTCTGTAGGTTGTCTTTTCACTCTGGTGATTTTTTGCTGTGCAGAAGCTTTTTAGTTTGATATAATTCTTCTATTTGTTTATTTTTCCTTTTGTTGCTTGTACTTTGGGGGTCTTTATTCACAAAGTCTTTGCCCAATCCTACGTCCTGAAGTGTTTCCCCTATGTTTTCTTCTAGGACTTTTATAGTTTCAGGTCTTATTAGTCCATTTTTAGTTGATTTTGATATAAGGTGAGAGGTATGGGTCAAGTTTCATTCTTCTACACATGGATGTCCAATTTTCCCAGCACCATTTAGTGAAGAGACTGTCCTTTCCCCAGTGCATGTTCTTGGTGCCTTTGTTGAAGATTAGTTGGCTGCAAGTACCTGTGTTGATTTCTGGGTTCTCTATTCTGTTCCATTGGTCTGTATGTCTCTTTTTATGCCAGTACTATGCTCTCTTGGTTACCATTGCTTTGTAGTATAGTTTGAAGTCAGATAGTGTAATGTCTCTGGTTTTATTTTTTTTTACTCAGGGTTGTTTTGGATATTTGAGGTCTTTTGTTGTTCCATATGAATTTTAGGAATTTTTTTTCTATTTCTGTGAAGAATGTCATTGGTATTTTGATGGGGATTGCATTAAGTCTGTAGATCACTTTGGGTAGTATGGAAACAGAGGCCATTCTTCCAAAATCATTCTATGAGTCCAGTATCACCCTGATACCAAAATCAGACAAAGACAACAGAAAAAGAAAACTACAGGCCATTATCCTTGATGAACATAGACCCAAAAATCCTCAGCAAGATATTAGCAAATGGAATACAGCAGCACATTAAAAAGATTATACACCATGATCAAGTGGGATTCATCCCAGGAATGCAAGGATAGTTTAGCATATGCAAATCAATGAATGTGGTACATCACATCAACAAAATCAAGGACAAAAATCATATGATTATCTCAATAGATGCAAAAAAAGCATTTGACAGAGTTCAGCATCACTTCATGATAAAGACTTTCAATAAATTAGGTATAGAAGGAAAATGTGTCAACACAATAAAAACCATGTATGACAAACCACCACCAACATTATCCTGTGTCAAGAAAAATTAAAAGCTTTCCTTTAAGAACAGGAACAAGACAAGGATGCCCACTCTCACCACTCTTATTCAACTTTGTATTGGAAGTATTCACTAGAGCAATCAGGCAAGAGATAGAAATAAAGGGCATTCAGATTGGAAAATATCAATTCAAACTGTCCCTGTTTGCAGATGACATGATTCTATATATGGAAAAACCCATAGCCTCTACCAAAAATCTCCTAGAGCTTATCAACCAATTCAGTAAAGATGCAGGATACAAAATCAATATACAGAATCAGTAGCATTCTTATACACCAGCAACAAACAAGCAGAAAAAGAATTTAAGAAAGCAAGCCCATTTACAGTAGTTACCAAAGGAATAAAATACCTAGGAATCAATTTAACCAAGGAGGTGAAAGATCTCTACAATGAGAACTACAAATCACTGCTGTAAGAAATTGAAGAGGAAACAAAAAGATGGAAAGACATTCCATGCTCTTGGATTGGAAGAATTAACATTTTGAAAGTGCCTTTTCATTTTTATAAACTTTTGCTCCTTTTATACCATCTATTAATTAGGTAATATGTCACTGGGATTAGAAGAAAAAAATAAGTATGATGGATGGGAAAAGCTTACTTGGATTGATTGATGGTATAGGAAGAAGTTAGAGAGCTTTACTTGCATAATGTCAAGTAGTAAAGTTGTAGGAGAATACTGATATGATGTTGGGATTAACCCCATTGTCTCCTGAAGTTTTCATACTTTCTTCAAGCATTGTCACCTTAACTGTTACCCACCTTTTCCCCCATTGGTAATTAGCCACCATGGGCAGTGCTGTCACTGGTCTGCTCTTTTTAGCGCATTCCAAGGGTACTACCCCAGTTGGTATGTTTAGTACTTTCTTGTGGACATTATTGATCCCATTGCTTAATTGTATGCAAGCACTTGATGAAAAAACCCTCCACATATTAGTTTTCTATTACTTCCACAGCAAATTACTGCAAGCTAATGGTCTAAAACATCACAAATTTGTTATCTTATAATTTTTTTATGCCAGAAGCTTGATACTGGTCTCACTGGGCTAAAATCAAAGTGTCAGCAGTGCTGAGGCTCTAGAAGAGAATCAGTTCCTTGCTCCTTGTCTTCATTGACAAAATTCAATTCTTTTTGGCTGTGGGACTGAAGTCCCTATCATATTGCTGGCTGCAAGCTGAGAGACAATTTCAGCTTCTAGAGGCTACCTGCACTCCTTGGGTTTGGCCCCCTTCCTCCTCAAAACCAGCAAGGGCTGATTGAATTCTTTTCACATTGCTCTCTAACCCACTCTTCTGCCTTCCTCTTCCACTTCTAAGGACTCATGTGATTAGATTGGGCCACCTGGATAATATAAGATGCATTCTCCACATCAAGGTCCTTAATCACATTTGCAAAGTCCACTTTGCCAATGTAACAATATATCCTCAGGTTCCTTGGGTAAGGATATGGACATCTTTTGGAGTCCATTATTCTATGAACCACATTGTAGTTGAACACAATCATGTTAGGTTTACACAAGCATTATAAGAAATTGTTCCTATTAACTCAAGTGCTTCTATAAATTTATTACTAAGCTATATTTATTAATCTCTGGGCCAGTAGTTTTGTTGTTGAAAATTATAATAATTTAAGCATTACATACACAGTTTTCAACTCTCACAACAATGATTTCCTCAAAATTTTATTAAAAAGTAAAATTATCCAGTGACAGCATTGTAACCTGGGGTTGTGTTGAAAGTATCATGAAAATAAGTTCTACTGTTAGAACTTTTATCATTCTCCACGTCCTATAAAATAGGCATAAATGTATTGAGCACTTCGATTTTGCAAGTATACACAATCACATAAAATGCAAATATGAGTAAAAACTATGATGCTAGTTATTTAAAAACTTTATTATTTATTTGCCTTTTAAAATACAGGCTCTTTAGGGATGATTTGCATGATCCAAGTCTCTTTTTAAAAGCTAATAAGGAGTAGTGCTACCTTTTGAATAAAATCATGGGATTTGTTTTCTTAATAAAGTTTGATTTAACAAGCAGAAGCACTCAAAATTACTCCATTGATACCAAAGCTCTCTACACAGTACTAAAGTGAATGCATAATACAAGTTGGTTGATGTTGATTGTGTTTTATTGCATTGAAGAAGTGAAGAAACAATTTCAAAGGACTCACATTTCTTTCCACCTTTTCAAAATATTTTCAGCTTATTCAAAAGACTGATTAAAATCAGATCAAACATGAAGGCTACCAGAAAATAATACTTCACAACTAGAAGATCATCATATGTCTCTGAAGTCAAATAACACAGGTTGTTAAGAATCTTTTAAAAAATCTTCAAAACATATTACAGAATTAGCTAGCAGAGGCATATGGTTATGTCATTGTTGCCTTGCTAATGCCCTTCAGTGCTTGGTGTTTGGCAGGTACAGGGGTCCAATACTGAAATTAGGAGTGTTACTTAGTTAACATCTGTGGGGAAAACAGGATAATTTAGTCAGGCTCCCTTAGCTCAGGTCTGGTTGGGGGTCAAGCAACACATTTCTTGTAAACAAGTTGTGTGTGGGTGGAGTTAGTGTGCATGTGCACCAATGTATCTTTTTAGGTTTATTGCTATTGTGTGTTCTGCAGTTTGTGAAGCAGGCTGGCCAGCAGAGAGCTCCCATCTAAAAATAGAACATGTTTACTCTGCTGGCAGCTGCTCAGTTTTTCTTTGGACTTTGCCGATAGCAGTTGAGTTTCTGAGTTTCTGCTTTGGGCTGTTTAACTCTTAGGTGTGTGTGTGCTGAATAAAGAGTATTTCTACTTCAGCCAAGGCTCCAAGGACCATTTTGTCCAGTTTCCTGGCTTGTGGGCCTGTGTGTGAGGGGTTTGTGAGTGGACTCAAGGGGTGTGTGAGCTCCAGACCCAGCCCTAGCTCTACAACATCTATTAAGTGTAATAGGACCAGTAAAATAACAGGTGAGGACCGTCTATGCTACTTAGTTATTGAGCATTAAATCTGATTCTCCAGCAAGTTACTAAGGCCTGAGAAGTGGCAGTTCTAATCTTGGAGGTGAGTGTAGGAAAGTTCTGAGCTCAGATCTGGTTACTGAACTCCCTAGAAACTGTCTGCTCCCTATTGTGGAAGGTGCAGGGGCTTGATTGTATTTTGGATTTAAAAAGTTTGAATATTATATTTTAGAACACTAAAATTTTGAGAACCAAACATTATGAGAATGATGTATTGGAGTGGCAAGCTTAGTTGTGTGTATTTGGGCCACTAGGCTAAACCAGTCCTTGTGTCATCCCTGTGCACCTACTTTCCCTCCCTTCTTCCTTTCCACATTAAAGTCTCTCACTGCAGGTGTTTCTAAAAATTCTAAATGATCTTTACTCATCACTTACAAGTTATCTTCTTCTATTTTCACTTTTTGTTTTTTTGGTTTCAAAATACAGAGCTTTTTCAATGAAGAATGAGATAACAACCTTGACATCTTAAAAAGAGCATAATTATCTAATTCAGGGTTTTTTGAATCCAAGAGCTGGAATGAACCTTAGAAATCATTCTTTTGGTTACACCATTTACCTTGAAAGAGAATGTGGTATTAATGCCTGATCATTATTTCTCCAACTGTGTACATTTATGTTTGATTATTTAGCCCAGTCTTAATTTATATTTCCTTTTTGTAAAATCCTGTTTTATCAAGTGTACTACAAATTAATGTTAAAGAATGGCTTACTAAAAAAACCTCAACTAGATTTCTCTTTATAGATGTGATTACATCAGAGTTTATCTCTTGTCCAGCAGTAAAACATGTGTGTAATTAATAGCTAGTTTGATCTAGCTTTAGTTTGGATGGACCTACAAAATATTTGAAATAGCATTTTGAAAAGTATATGGGTGTTCTAAGTTGTGAATAGATTATTCAATAGACAATTCCTTAGCATTGCCAGTTTGAAGTGATTTTTCTTTTCTTTTTAAATTTATTTTTTATTATACATACATGTGGAGTACAACGTTGACTTTCAGTAATAGTCTACAATACGTGGTGGTTAGATCAGTATAGTTACAATACATAATCATTTTTTGTGTCCGTTAACCAATTCCTCATTAGCCCTCATTCCTCCTCCTTCCCCTTTTCCACCTCTAGTTTTCTAAAAGTTCAACGTATTACTGTGATTGTTGTTTCTTTCTTTTTCTTTCTGTCTCTCTTTATTGTTTATTTATTTATGGATTCAGCTCCTAGTTATGAGTGAGAACATGCGGTATTTCCCTTTCTGGGCCTGGGTTGTTTCACTTAGGATAATTTTCTCCAGACTCATTCATGTTGTGGCAAATGGTAGAATTTCATTCTTTTTTTATGGCTGAGTAGTATTGCACTGTGTATATATAGCACAATTTCCTTATCCAGTCATCCATTGATGGACATTTAGGTTGGTCCCATCATCTAGCGATTGTAAGTAGAGCTGCTTATTACTTTCCTACAGAGGTATGTGTACATAATCGTTTCTGAACGATACACAGCTAACCAAAAGTTTGTAGAACTGAAACCAAAGTTTTGATCTTAAGTAGACTGGAGACCTAACTCATTAGCATATTTTCTTAGACATGTTGCTGAAGTATATAGATACATGCAATTAAGCACTGCCTTTTTGCAAATAATGTGATCCACCATTGCATCATCATAAATTTTGGCTTTCTTTCATATAATTATAATTTCAGATTATACTTTTGAATAGTGGATATTGTTTAATTGCTGATCCAGCCTTGCAGGTAACCTAATCTGGAATGAGTAATCCTTTAAAATAATAATAAAGTTGGTGTTTTTTATTTTTTTTTTAATTTGGTGCTTATATGCTACCTATAAACTGATACCCTATGGACTAGAAAACGAAGTTTGCAGTTGTTTTGTTACTGTGGTATATATGAACTATGCAACATTATATTTGTTATGTATAATGGTGAACATTTGTTATAATTTTTATACCATTTGATCCTTTGGAAATCATTTTATATCATTTTATATCCTTTTATATCATTTAATTCTTTGGTGATGATCTCTTAGCAAGCAAATATCCTGACTGCTCTTTGTTTGCCTATCTCCTAATGCAGTGCCTGCCATATAGCAGATGCTCAGTAAAGGTTGAGTGTGAATGAATTTAGAGAGTATAGTTATTAGGTCTGTAGCTGTGTGCAAATCTCTTAAGAATATTGAATTCCTTTATTTGATATATGCAGTGATCTAATATATTACAGTCTTGTTAGAGAGTAAGATATGGCTATCTTTTCTACTAATCCAAAATCCAGATTTTGTTCATTGTTGCAGGTAAATACCATGATGCTGGCACAGACTGAATGTAATTTTACTAGAAGCAATTTAGCAGTGACCAAAATACTGTAGTCATGGTTGCTCAAATTGTAAATTGATAAAGAAAATAAGGCTATAATCTGTTCTAAGACAGCAAGTACTCTTAAAGTTGAGTTATTTGACTTATTTTCCTATGTCCTTTATTATAGTGAGGAAAACTATATGAGACTAATTTGTGTTTTGAAGCTAGTATATTTGCACTTAAATGATGATATATTTTGTGTGTATAGTTTCATAAAAAGGAGTGGCTGACTAGGAGATAAGGAAACCTGACTAGTGCTTAAGAGAAATAAATTTAAAATTAGTTCTCAAAAATTATTCACATTTATTTATGTTCTAAATGTTTTATATTTAAAAGGGCTTCAGCCTAATTGCAAAGGTTTAGCAGATATTATATTTAAATTAAATGAATTTTCTTTCTATTAAAATGTTTAATTAAAATGGCTTTTACATGTTACTTGGTTAGCAATAGGCAAGAAGGCGTTGCTGTGAATATATAATAGAAATATATTCTAAAACAAAACAATTGGTAGTCTGTAAATATATTTGAATTTTTGTTTACTCTTTAATCATTAAATATATATTGAGTGTGAATAATTTGCTGAGATGTGTGATTAGCTAAGGAGGGCTAGGCCAAGAAGCCCTGAATCCAAGAGTGTGGGATTTGGTTTTTGTTCAGCAATCAGTGAGTCATTGAATACTTTTTTAGCAAGAGAGTGATTTTCTGAGCTATAAATACAATCACAGTACATAAAAAAGCTGTACTTATAATGTATATGAAATTTATAATCATAACCAGATCCAGGTAAAAGGTAACCGAGACTGGAACGATAGTAGGGGCAGTGAAACTGTAGAGAGGAAGTGAAGGATAGGATCATTCTAGAGAGAGATTCAGTAGTATTTGACAGTTGATTGGACATGGGAGTGGGAAAGAAGCAGGGGTCAAGGATGACTAAAGTATTTTGATGATAGCAATTGTCTTTTAGAATCCAAAGTATTCTGCTTGTGGTTCTTTTGAATGTATGGCATCAGGATCCATTTGAGATTCCTGAAATTTCTTGACTGACCCAGCTTCCAGAAATGGTTACTAAGAAATATGTAGTCAAATTAATTTCCATTAGAATATCTTTGACCAATGAAAAGATTGGAGTTTGAAGATTTGAAAATGATGACAGCTTCAAGAAATAGCTCATGGAGATGGGGCGAGTGAGGGCAGGAGCATTTAGAGTAGCGTTTTCCAACTAGCTGGGCAAACTTTTATCACCTTGATTCCCTGCTACTTTTACCTACCTATTGGGTGACTCTTCTCTCCCATATCTGCTTCTCACCTGCACTTTGAGAGTCAGAAATTGTAAGTTAGGTGTGAAACACTGACTTGGTGCTAGGCATTTATAACTAACAATAATTTATTGTATGTTCTCAAATGGCTAGAAGAGGAGCTCAAATGTTCTCATCACAAAGAAACAATAAATTTTTGCGATGATGAATTTGATCACTATCCTGATTTGATCATTACACATTGTGAACATGTATTAAAATATAACTCTGTACCCCATAAATATGTACACTCAGTATGTTTCACTTAATAAATAAATAAATTTCTAAAAAAATAAAGGACTGAAAGAGGAAAGAAAGGAATGCTTCTCTCTTTCCATTTGTTTCAAACAGATTAAGGTAGTGAAGTGCTTTATCACTACTTCACAATTCATAGATCACTTCTGCAAAACAAAGGCACACATAATCTGAAAATGTTCCAATTATCTTCTGTTTAGAATTCCCATTTAAATGACTGAGAAATTTGAATGCTTGATGCCTACTGTGTCATTTCATCAAAATGATATAGTCTGCCTCTACCATGTCAGAAGCTTAAACAGAAGCTTAAACACCTTACCTCCAAAGAGGCAAACTCCCCAGTGATTTATAATTTGCACACCGCCCCCCACCCCCATCACCAGTCTGCATTTCAGGATAACATTACAAATTTTATTAAGAGTTTTTAATATTTTAGGTAATCAAATATAGTCATAGTACATAAGTACTTTGACCAAATGACTCTCCCTTAGAATTACTGCACCATGGACAAAAACTCATAAAAGTGTTTTTGTAGAGCAACTTTTGTTATGCACATTAGCAGAATTGTCTGTGGCTAGATCATGAAATTGCTTTGTTATATGAAACAGAACATTATGATGATCTTAGTTAAACTAGTTTCTAGGAGTGTAGTAAAATCATGGATCTTTCATGGCATTAATACTCGTAGAATAGATTGAGTGTATAGGTAGGTGAGTGGGTTGTAAGTAACAGAGTTTTTGCATCTCCTAACAACTTGAGAACTTTAGGCCAGCAATGGATATGTTTCTTTATAGGAAGCATTAGTACAAGAGGGATAACTCAGTCTTACAACAAAGTTTTATGAAAAAACCCTTAATGGTGAGGCAGATATGCAGAAAAAGGAAAATAATTTTAATATAAAAATGATACTTAAATTAGACTTATTACTTCTGTAAGTTGCATATCTGAGATGACTTTGAGAGAACTATCCTAAGAGTGATTCCCATACTCATTAGGTTGAGAGACTGTATTCTGCTTTTTTGCATGTTATCCCCCCTGTCTTTAAAAATACCGGCTGTCATATTAAAAACATGTGATTGATTTGATACTGAAATTCTTTCTTCACTTATTGAAACAATTAGAAATGCCGCTAGGTCATTGCAAAATCGAGGATGAGATTTGCTATGTTTATTACAGGCTTTAATTCCATAGTCAGTGGGACTCTTGGAGCTGCCAATTATATCAAAACATGGAATGCTGTGGTTATTGTTTTGCAAGTCTTACCCTGGTTTTTCGTGTTTCCTTCTAAAAGAGAAATAAATATTCCCTTAAGACCTAGTCATAAATTATTGACTTTGTGAAGTTGAACATAACTGGGAAATTCAAAAAAGTGTAGGATTTTCACTGTTTTTTACCACTTGATTAATGCTTCTCCTGTTTCCAAATGGATTTGTCTCTGATTTCTAATTGGTTTTGAGTTTGTGGAATCTACCTTTATAATAAACTCTAAATTTGGATAACCTGGATGTTTGAATATTTAATAAATTGAAATTTTAGGCAGGTGAAACTCAGTTTTTTCATAACTCACTTATTGATTTAAATGCACCATAGCACAATAGTTAAATTTCAAAGTTGGCAAGCTACGGATAATGGGAGTGAAACAACACCTTGGTTAACAAATCCTCAGGAAGCAAAGCTCCTTTAAAGAAAATTGGCCTGGCTGTTGAAGGGGTTGAAGTGCCCATTTCAGTTTTTTTAATTTTGGGATTGAAGGAGAAGGCAAGTTCACTGCCACAGGTACAGTGAAACTTCTCAGTGGGCAAGTCTAATGCTAGCTGTAGAGTGAAACATCCTTCCAGAGAGCTTATGGATGGCCAGAGGATTGTAACTGTTTCCTCTGTGCACTGAGAAAGGGACTACTGACAGTGATGGAAGCATGTGCTGTTTCTCCCAACCCACTTCTAAATATTGCCATCTCCCTACTGCCGCTACCACTTGAGCACTCTCTCACCTTATATGGCTTCTTAAAGGCAAGGGAGCTTTGACTTAGCTTTTTTGTATAGTGGATATGGAATCAGCATTTAGAAACTTATTCCTTTTATTTCTACTTCATGAAATAGAGTGGATTCTTACATACTCAATCTAGCAACCTTTCACCCATCCATCCAGCAAGTCGTCCATCTTTCTACCTACCTACCTACCTATCTACACCATCTACTGATCTACTTATCTTGTTTTCACTAAAATATTATGAGAAATGCGAAAAACAAGAAATAATATATAAAGCAAGCTCCCTAACTGGAAGAATTTTTTTTTGTCAAGATGCATGAGATTTGATGTAGTTTAATTGGTATATGCATATTAAAAGATGAAGGGAGACTAAAGTCTTGAAATGTGGTAGATAGAGGGAACAAACATTAATTTTAAAGTTTTTCAAGGACAGGACTGAAATATTCAGTGCAAATGCTTTTTGGTTTGGATAATTAGCTTTCATCCTGATATAGTTATCTAATGGAGTATCATTTGTCATTCCATTTGTCTAGCCCAATTCCCTCATCTGTGTCAGAGAGCTATTTCTGTGATTGTGATAGTTGGCATAGGAATTCAGAATCTGTTCTTTAAATGTTGATATCAATAATGTAAAATTCTCCCTAAATTTGATCTGAGTTAGATTCTAGGATATACTACCTCCCTAACCCAAAGGTGTTGAGAGAATGGCATGAGAGATTTTTAGCACTGGTTTTGTTTATATGGAAATAGAGTAGTAAAAGTGGGTAGTTTTAGATTTAATTAATCAAACCAGAAAATTACTTGACTATGACAGAATTTATTTCTCTGATATCCTCCTTGTATTTATAAATTAAGCATTGAAATGTGAATTACTTTATAGACTCTACTTTCTGCTATTTTTAATTTTTTAGGTTTGGTGTAATGGGAACCACATAGGCTTTAGATTCAGATGTGGGTTCAAATCATTGTTACCAGACTCATGGTGAGGACTTAAACTCTCTGAGCTTCAGTTCCCTGTCTTTAAAATGGGATTGTAATGAGGATTAAGCAGCATACTAGAACATGCCTGGCACAATGCCCAGTACACAGCAGGTGCTGGGGAAATGATCTTATTCCTATGTTAAAACGGACATCAGCTATATATTAATGTGATTCTATTTTAAATTTGACAGACATATGCCTATAAGAAGCCTGTGCAATAGCTTCTTTACTTTGGAAAATCATTTTCCAGCATGACCCTATTACCTTGATTTTTTTTTTTTTTTTCTGTTTTGTGGTCTCTAGTACTGCTATAGCAGGGGGAAAGAAGCTTTGGAAAGATAATAGCTATTTTATAAAATATTATCTATGCTAAATATTTCCATTAGTGAAATCATTTCAAGTAGACAATAATGTACATATATTTATGTCATTAAAAAATACAAGTAACTAACCAAAGCTTTATGTTTCTTGATTTCTTTCAAGTAAACACCTCATTAAAGTGATACATTCCCCATAGTTTCTTAAACAGCAATTAATTTATGCCTTATTAAGAGAAGTTGCTATGACATTTGTAATTTCTTCATGTAATGATACTGTAAATGACATTTTAGTTGGGGGACAAATCTTTCAATATTTGAAGCTTTACGTTTTTTTCATTCTTTCAGTGAAAATGCCAGGCTTATTTTATAGACATTAGCTTACTTCATGAGTTGGAAATTTTGTTTCTGATTATTTCAAAATATTTTACTTCTTTTCTAATAATGGAAGTTGTGTATGCGTGTGTGTGCACACACATGTGTGTGCACATACATGCATGATATCATTCCGTTTTTGTTTGGGGGCTGGAGAAGGAGAGGAGTAGAAAAGCTATAAATATCTTTAGAATTTAATGCAGTATGCATACTTTGAATCTATCTGAAAACCAATGGGAAATGACTTCTACCATCTTAAGTTTTTAATTTATTTTTCAAGAGTGGAAGGAAATACCTTGACAAATTTAGCACTAGAATTCAAATGAGTATGAGAACAGGTGGCACATTTTCTCCTCCACCTGCCATGCAACTTTATCACAAGAAATGTTTCATTTAGCAAATGCTGCTGCTAGCAGACACTTCTCTGTTTCAGAGCAGAAAAACGAATGGAGGGGGAATACTACTTTGAAGAAAACCTTTTTCTTGATTTTCTTTTTAAATTGTGAGTGTGACAAAAATGTATTTTATTTTTGGGGGGAACGGGTGGTGGAAAGCATGAGTCAGTGCCTTGATTAACTAACCTGTCTTGTATTGTTAAACCATTCATGGCTTTCTTGTTTTTGTTTTGTTATTGTTACCATTCTTGTATACAAACCCACTGATAGAAACTTTCGGTTAAGATAATATTGAACTGGAAACTTAAAATATTTGTATAATAGTTTTGACAATAACTCAAGAGACTCCCATTCTTTTGTTACAGTGAAATTGTGTTATTAGAATATATTGTTATATTTAAACTTGTAATGAAATGGTGGCAAGCAAAAGGAACTAAATAGAGGAAAGATAAAGCTGTTGTTCATATACTTTTACCTTTCTGGCTTTTTTTTGATTCATTTTTCCCTCAGGAATTACAAACAATGCAGGAAAGTATACACAACAATCTTTTATTCACAGCAGTATTAATGTGCTACTCTTCATTTGGTGTGAGCTAGACATTAATGTGTCAATGCATGAGTTGGCACACATAACCTCTCTATCAAGTAAGGTGTTCCATTGTGCTCTCATGCTTATAATTTCAAGAAGCACTAACGTGTTCCCTTTTCCTTGACAATGAAATTTGACCTCACCTGGCTTTCTATAAAACCTGAACTGTTGTTTATTTACAGTGATAGAAACCAAGAAATTGAGATGTGCATTTTATAATTTATCAAGATGATATCACTTTTTTTTTTTTTTAAACAGAAAAGTACTGTTTTTTTGGGTCTTGGGGAATTTTTTTTTTTTGGTATGGAGATTGAGGAGCATTGGAAGATTATTTGTGGCTTTGGAGCCAAATGATGCAATTAAGAGATGCTCTTCCCTTTTCCATGTAGCATACCAACAAATGCATTTGCTGCACTGAATTCTAATAGTACACAGTTCTCTATAGAACCTCTACCAAATTAAACTTCTACAGAACTATTCATTGGAGAAAACATATTCGAACCAGATTGGCAGAGCACTCTTGCTGTGGCCCACTTACAGGACACAGCCATAATACACAGTCTTTCATTGTCATGATGTTTGCTGTAAAAAGAAAAAAGATTTGACCTTTTAGTGATTTTTGAGATTTTCTTTAAAAAATCCACTTGGATGAACAATTTCATACAGATAGTAGGGGCTTAATACATGTTTGCACTAGCAATTTTGACAGTATATATTCTACTCTACTCTTTGATGGTTTTATAGATTTAAAAAATAGAATCTTTGTTTTAATTTGCATATTTCTGGAATACTGATGAGGATAAACGTTTTTCTATCTGTTAATTATTTATACTTAGATCTTTGTGAATTGTGTGCTCATATCATTTATACATGTTTCCGTTGAGGTAATTTTTAAAATATGGAAGTTTTAAGGCAAGATTATAATGTTGGCATCACTTTGTTAATATATGACAACTGCTTAGACATTTTTTCCCTTTGTCTTCAAACAGCAGTGCAAAGAGATACCATAGCCTATGTATGTTCGGTTTGACCGGGTTTGCAAGCTTTCAGTATAATGATGAGACAGTGCCGCTGTCTCTAACCTAATGCTCTTAAAAAAAGTAATTGTTTTCTTTGAGCAAGTACAGTTGACTGATTCAAACACACTTTGTGAAAGATTGCTTTTGTGCTCTGTGGTTGGTCATTTTTTCAAAAATAAGTTGTTACAGTAGTGATGGGTTGGATGGGGGCGGTATGGCAGCAACATGCAGACTATAATGTTGTAGGAAAAAACATATTTAATTTTTAGAAAGAATATTGGTGAATGTAGTCTCTCCCATAAATAATTTTATAGTGTTGATGTAATGGGACAATTCGGACAGCATTTGCCAGATTCTAACAGCAAATAAAAGTGAATCTATGTAACATTGTTTTAAGCAGAATTCAGACATTATTATTCTCACATGAGCTTATATATAACAAAAGCTTTGCTGCATAATTGTATTGTAAACTTCAGAGCCATTATCTACTTATCTGCTGTGAACACTTGATTTTTCAAATTGATGGGCCTAAGGAGAGCAGAGGTATTCTATTAGGTAACCTTGGAAGAGTTAGTGGTAATTAATAATCCTACTGTGGTTTGTACTGCTAACATTACCTCATGGAATCAACCCTAGGACTGGGAAATTATTAATTTATTTATTTTTAAAATTTTAATTTAATTTAATTTTATTGGCAGATGGCTGATATGGGGATCCGAACCCTTGACCTTGGTGTTATAACACTGTGCTCTAAACAACAGAGCTAACTGGCCAGCCCAAGGGAAGTTATTTAAAACATGAAATTGCTTGAGAAAAATTTTCATGAGGAGGTAAATCCCTCTATATCAGGGTTTCTCAACCGTGACACCCTTGACATTTTTACCTAAGAACATCTTTGACTTGGAAAACTATCCTGTACATTGTAGGGTGTTTAGCAGCATCCCAAGAGATGACAATAATTCCCCCTATCCTGTTGCTACAATGAAAAATGTCTCCAAATGTTGCCAGACGTGGAGGTGAGGGGTTGGCAAAACGTCTTCCACTTCCCCTCCCCCCATTGAGAACCACTGGAATGTATATTGCTCTTAACTGTATGACTTGAAAAAAATAAGATTAAAAAATGTTATTTGTTCTTGGAATTACTCATATAATCATTACTTTAAGTATACTTTGATATAATTGTGACCTGGGGTCTGCAGATAGGTGTCACCCCTTTGCAATGTTGAAGACCAGTGCTCTTCACATCCAGTCAATAAACTTAATGAGAAGAAGATAGAAGGGAATATTGAATCTGCTAAGAAGGCTGACATGGCATGTCCCGTTACCGATGCAGAAACAATAGGGAGTGTTTTGAATGTTAAAAAGTCAAGAGATGCTGATCAAAAGTCATGAAGAAAATGATGTTAGTAATGGCTTCATCAGCTTTTGCAGTAATTGATTAGAAAGCCAGCCATATTATATTGCCAAGAAAGAGCTGCATTTTCACATTCTGCTTTTCAATTTTAAGAGCAAGAGACAAACTACAAGTGAACAAGTTGTTATCTGTAGTTTATTCAAAAAAGCAATTTCCAGGATATGTCATAGGGGCGATGTGGTTTCACCTTTACTCCTGTCCCTTTTACATCTGTGGTTTTATAAAAAATGCTAATTGATGGTCATTTAAGCACTGCATGATAAAGAAATGTCTTTGGAATGATCCACACAAGTGAGATTTTGTATTCATTCTGAGGACACGTACTAAGCCTCTCATGCCAGGCTCTGTGCAGGGAATACAAAAACTAATAAAACAGTCAGCTTGAATATCCTATTAAATTAATTGTGGATGAATAGAAATTTTCTGGTTAGGGATACCAATCACCGTCAATCTATTCCTGACTTCTCCAATTGATTCTAATTTTAAATATCTATCCACAAAGCTTTTAAAAAGTATGTGTGACTATGTGTATGCTATATATCATATGTATAATTTAGTTCTTTTTAAAGCTATTTCTGAAACTCTAGTAGAAAGCTATATCCATTTTCTTTTATGCTTGTTAAAATCTTATTTAAGTTATTCTCTTCTTTATTAAACATCTGTGACAGTTGAATAAAACATAGTTACATATTATTAATTAATTTTTGGTTATACTATGGCTCAAATATTATTAAGAAGAATTGATGTCACCCTTAAGGCCAGAATTTTTGCTAATTATTGCAGGATTTAAAACCATTTGGTTGGTGTCAGAATTCAAAAAGCAGGATCTTTATTAAAAGTATGATATAGTCTTAAAAACCCTTTTTCTTGTTGAAACTGATCAACTTAGATTATAGATACAATAGGAAAAATGCTGTCATCTTTATGAAAATTGAAGAATTTTAGCACTTGAAAATCCATTCTCATCCTTTTTCCCTGATGTGCATTTTAGTAGTGTATAACATGAATGCACAAACCAATTCAGAGCCATGGGCTCCCTTCTCTTATCTGCAGGTGATCCAGAGACAATTTTGGCAATGTATTCTAAGGAAACACAAGTCTTCTTCTAAGGAATGATGAAAGGTTCCATGATGGCCAGTTTTTAGTGTAACCTAACTGAGGCCCTTTAACTATCAAATATATTGTCATATTCTCTGTGCAACTAAATGATCTACTGACTACCGGTTCTCCAGCCCTTTCTCATGGCCCCTGAAAAAATTATTGTCTTAATACATATGGGATAGCTTGCATTTATTTTTTATTATTCATTTCTTTTAAAAGATAGAAATTCCACTAGATTGTGGTTATTTAGTTAAACAATCCCAAACTAAGTGAGAGATAGTGCTAGAAAAGAAATTATTTCATGTGTAAAGTTTCATCCAGTTGGTGTTGCTTTGCCTCCCATGAATTTGTCACCCCTTTTTCCCCCGGGTGACGGAGCTGCCAAAGATTACTCAAAGCCCATCTCTTTTGAGCAGTGAGAAGCCCCAGAAAGGGGTTAATATCCCAGAACTTCCTCAAGCATGAGGCATTTCTTCCATTTGGGAAATTAACCATGAATTGGGGTTCTCTTCCTGCATTTATTCTCCAGACCAAGAAGTTACAGGAAGAGACATAGGTGGAGTTTTGCTAAGTACAGTTTAACAAGTTTTAGAATAGAAGCTGGTAACATTCAGTAAAAACCTGTCAGATGACATTCTGTTAGGCAATTAAGTGATCCACTAACAAAGGCTTGATTTAGCAAACATTCCTTTTCCCTCCAGCAGCTTTTTAGTAACTTTACATATCAATTAGTAACTTGTCTGTCTTAGAACCAGCAACCTTCCTGTGTTATAATTCTTATCTTGCAACAGAGATTCAATAGCCTAGGGAAAATTTCCTGTCCTTTACAAGGTAAATATTTGAAACTGCAAGGCTTTGGAAAACCAGGCCCTGTGAGGTACATTTGTTTTATGAATCCTCTAAGTTGGGGTTGATTAAAAGTATTACTAATAACCAAAGAGGAAGTAATGTATTAATATCACAGTTTATTTTTGACTTTTGTTAATTAGGGCTTTGGAGTCAGAATCAGACTAGACCTAGATTCAAATCCTGGCCCAACCACGTTAATAATGTTGTGACTCTGGATAAGTTATTTTTAACCCTTCTTTAGCTCATTACCCCTACTCTTAATAAAAAGGAGATAATAATAATAGTGCCTATTGCATTGGATTATTTTAAGGATTAGGAGAGCTCATGTGTGTAAAATTCTTGGCAAGTATCTGACTCATAGTGGCTATTCAATAAATGGTAGCTATTATTTTTTATCTTTCTAAAATTATGTGCTCCAAATTAATTTTAACTGTGAGTAACACAATTTGATGGCATTGATACCTAAACAGTAAAATACCAAAAGCAATTACTGTGGTCCTAAAAAACCCTTGTGACTGTAATTTTGAACCAGCTTTTAAGTCGATTTCTCAGTTCTTATCTGTCTTTTGTGTCCTTGGAAAGTATTTTACAAATATATATTTCTTATATGATATACAGTGGTATTAGCCTATTAAAATACAGTGAAACAAAATTCAGTATACTCCATAATCAGAGAGTGACTGATTATTTCTGTAAATAATCTCATTATTATGAATTGTACATGTTTTAATTTGCTTTTTTTTCTCATTTAAAAAAAAAATTTCAGATCTCTTGTGGAAGAGGAAGACCAACACATGAAATTGTCCCTTGGAAGCAGCGAAATGGGCCTCTCATCCCATTTGCAGTCTTCCAAGGCAGGAACCACACGCATCTTTACAAGCAATACTCACAGTTCTGTGGTGTTACAGGTAATGTGAGCTTTTCCTTTGGTGGTATTTACATAGCTTCAAAAACCCATCAGGGTTTTTGTGGTGTGGGATGTTTATAGTGGGAGAGGTTGTGGGTGTGTAGGGACAGCAGGTATATGGGAACTCTCAGTACTTTCTGCTCAATTTTGCTGTGAACATAAAACTGCTCTAAAAAGTAAAATTTATTAATTAAAAAACAAAAACAAAAACCCACCAGTGGAGAAATCTTGATGGAGGAATGAATACCTTCCTGATGTTAAAAAAAAAAAAAGTCCCCAGAGTTTATTCTTTGTTTTATTTGTGTAAAGGACGTCATGCTAGCTTGCCACTTTCTTACAGAATACTGTATCTGGCAACACTGACTTTCCATCACATAGCAGCCAAAATAAATATCACAAGGTCCCTACACTAAATTTTCTAGTTTCCCATTTACAACCTATTTTTACTCTCAGCTTTGTCAAAGTTCTAACGATCTATTTGGTCTCTCAACTGACAGCGGCAATAGTAGGTATGGGAGTAGGGGTGAGAACTGCTGGATGCAAACCCACTGACAGATGTAAGAAGTAATAAGTAACATCAAAGAAAGGGACAGAAACATAGTAGAAAGCTAAAAGAACGCAAAACACAGCAATGCAGAGCTATTTAGCATAGGGATTAGCAGCTCATGTACTTTTTACTTGTGGATATTCTCTGTCCTCTGTGGGCATTGCCGAATTAGAGAATATAATACTGGATGTCCATAAACGTCTTCTAGATATAGTTAAATTGTATCAGTCCTCTCTGCTTAATGTGATAAGGAAAATATATCTTTCTAAATGTATATACAAAATATATATACATTTTGGTGGCTAGATGGTACAGGGATGGAACCCTGGACCTTGGTGTTTTCAGCACCACACTCTAACCAACTGAGCTAACTGGCCAGCCCTCGAAATGTGTATTTGAAAGAAATCGCCCAACATGAATTTCATATTTATATATATCCCTGGTCAAGAACCATTATAGTAAAGCAGTATGAGAGTCTGAGTGGCCTGGGTGGAAAAGACCCACCCTCAGTGTGGGTGGGAACCGTCCAATTCACTGGGGGTCCTAAGAGAACAAAAGACAGGGGAAAGAGGTGAAGCTCTCTCTTTCTCTCTCGATCCGCTGGAGCTGGGATACACTTTTCTCTCCTGTCCATGGACATCAGACCTCGAGACTCTTTAGCTTTTGGGTTCCAGGACTTACACCAAGGACACCATCAGCTTCCCTGGTTCTGAGGCCTTTGGACTTGGACTGAGCCACGTTACCAGCATCCGGTTTATAGACGGCCTATCGTGGGACTTTTCTTCATAGCCACATGAGCTAATTCCCGTAATAAATCCCTCTCATGTAATTATATCATATCCTATTGATTCTGTCTCTCTGGAGAACCCTGACTAATACAGATTTTGGTGCCAGGAGTGGTTCTAGAGAAACAGAATCTTAAAGATGAATTTCTTCAATTGGTTTCAGGGCGTTAGACCTAAAATTGCTAACAGCTCGACTTCTAATAATACGGAGAGCACTGATAGTCCTTGGCGTGAACTGTTTAAAGAGATATGCAAGATAAATACATTTGATGGTCCTGATTCACCGCTTGTAAAAGACAAGGGATTCCGTGACTCTATACGTAATACTTTTGAGTATTTGTGGAAATCTGAGGACTATACTGACATTGGCTGGTTGCTCCTCACAACACTGGATAAACTGAAGAAAGAAAAGGGGGAGCTCAGTGAAGTGATTTCTCGGCTCAAACGCCACATAGATGACTTAAAAGTTTCTAGGTGTGCTCTAGGCCAGAATCTTCGCTCCAGTACCCACAGGGCTGAAATTGCTGAAAATCAAACACAAGCCCTCATCATAAGATTGGCTGGGCTACAGCGGCAGTTGAATCATCAGCCTCACAGGGTATCTACTGCTAAAGTGAGAGCATTAGTTGGGAAAGAATGGGATCCTGCAAGTTGGGATAGGGACGTGTGGGAAGACCCTGATGAAGCTGGGGACATGGAACCCCTAAATTGCATTGAGGCTTGTTCACTAGAAATGAACTCCCAATCCTCATCCCCAGAGACAGTGGCTTTTCCACATCCGCCTGAGGGGATTAATTCTGCTTTGCCTAAGGAAAGAGTAATGGCTTCCCCTGAAGCAGTGACTGAGCAAGACCATGCTGATCCTCCTCAGGACCCACCCCCACCTCCTGTCTTTGATTCTAGACCCATAACTAGACTCAAGGCCCAGCAGGCCCCTAAAGGTGAGGTACATAGTGTGACCCACGAGGAGGTGCGTCACACTCCAAAAGAAGTAAATGAATTTTCTGCTTCATACAAGCAGAAACCAGGAGAATATGTATGGGAATGGATATTAAGGGTGTGGGATAATGGTGGAAGGAACATAAAATTGGATCAGGCTGAATTTATTGATATGGGCCCACTAAGCAGAGATTCTGCATTTAATGTTGTAGCTCGGGAAGTTAAGAAAGGCGCTAATAGTTTGGTTGGTTGGCTGAAATATGGCCCACTGTGAGTGAGTTAGAGATGCCTGATCTCCCTTGGTTAACTGTAGATGAAAGGATTCAAAGGCTTAGGGAGATTGGTATGAGATGGTAAAACCTACTCACCCACAATTGGGGGCTCCAGAAGACATCCCTGAAGGACAGTGGTGAGGGCAAATCTTCTCAATGGGCAGAACTTTGGGCAGTGCACTCGGTTGTGCACTTTGCCTGGAAGGAGAAATGGCCAGATGTGTGATTATATACTGATTCATGGGCTGTAGCCAATGGTTTGGCCGGATGGTCAGGGACATGGAAGGAACATGATTGGAAAATTGGTGAGAAAGAAATTTGGGGAAGAGGTATGTGGATGGACCTCTCAGAGTGGGCAAAGGATGTGAAGAAATTTGTTTCCCATGTGAATTCCCATCAAAAGGTGACCTCAGCAGAGGAGGACATTAATAATGAGGTGGACAGGATGACCTGTTCTGTGGATACTAGTCAGCCTCTTTCTCCAGCCACCCCTGTCATCACCCAGTGGGCTCATGTGCAAAGTGGCCATGGTGGCAGGGATGGAGGTTATGCATGGGCTCAGCAACATGGACTTCCACTCACCAAGGCCGATCTGGCTACAATGACTGCTGAGTACCCACTCTGCCAGCATCAGAGACCAGCACTGAGCCCCCGATATGGCACCATTCCCCGAGGTGATCAGCCAGCCACCTGGTGGCAGATTGATTACATTGTACTGCTTCCATCATGGAAGAGGCAGCGTTTTGTTCTTACTGGAATAGATATTTACTCTGGATATGGATTTTCCTTCCCAGCACGAAATGCCTCTGCCAAAACTACTATCCATGGACTCACGGAATGCCTTATTTACCATCATGGTATTCCACACAGCATTGCTTCTGACCAAGGAACTCACTTCACAGCTAAAGAAGTGCTGCAGTGGGCTCATGCTCATGGAATTCACTGGTCTTACCATGTTCCCCATCATCTTGAAACAGCTGGTCTGATAGAACGGTGGAATGGCCTTTTGAAGTCACAGTTACATTACCAGCTAGGTGCCAATACCCTGCAGAGCTGGGGCAAAGTTCTCTAGCAGGCTGTATATGCTCTAAATCAGTGCCCAATATATGGTACTGTCTCTCCCATAGCCAAGATTCACAGTTCCAGGAATCAAGGTGTGGAAATGGAAGTGGCACCACTCACTATTAGCCCTAGGGACCCATTAGCAAAACTTTTGCTTCCTGTCCCCGCAACTTTATGCTCTGCTGGTCTAGAGGTCTTAGTTCCAGAGGGAGGAATGCTTCCATCAGGAGACACAAAAATGATCCCATTGAACTGGAAGTTAAGGCTGCCACCTGGCCACTTTGGGCTCCTCTTGCCTCTGAGTCAACAGGCTAAGAAAGGAATTACTGTGTGGGCTGGGGTGATTGACCCAGACTACCAAGGGGAAGTTGGACTACTACTTCACAATGGAGGTGAGGAAGATTTTATCTGGAATACAGGAGATCCCTTAGGATGTCTCTTAGTGCTACCATGCCCTGTGATTAAGATCAATGGAAAATTACAACAACCAAATCCAGGCAAGACTACAAATGGCCCAGACTCTTCAGAGATGAAAGTTTGGGTCACTCTACCAAGTAGAGAACCATGACCAGCTGAGGTGCTCGCTGAAGGCAAAGGGAATACAGAATGGGCAGTAGAAGGAAGTGGTTATAAATACCAGCTTCGACCACGTGACCAGTTACAGAAACGAGGATTGTAATTGTTCTCCCTGTTGTGTTAAGAATATGTCTCTATGTACATACTGTACACATATTAAGCAATTATCTTTGGTTTTGTTCCTCTTGTTCTCTGTCATGTACCATGAGACTTACTGACTTTATACCAGCATTTAAATGTTGTTAACCTTACTTCATAGTATTGCAATTTTAAGTTATGGGATATTGGGAGAAGGGTAAATATCATTTAAGGACTTTACCTTTTTCTTCTTGGAAAGGGATTAATGTGTTTCCGGTTGTATGCAGGATAATGTATCATGTTAGGTGAAACTATTATGTTATTGTATCATTTGAAAATTAGGTGTGATTTAAGGAGATAGTATGGACACCAACTTGACAAGGGGTGGACTTGTGAAGGTTAATTCTAGATGTCAGCTTGGTTAGATGAAGGAATGCTGAGAAACCTGGTAAAGCAATCTTTTCAGGTGTGTCCATGAGGGTGTTTCCAGCAGAGATTAGTATGAGAGTCTGAGTGGCCTGGGTGTGAAAGACCCACCTTCAGTGTGGGTGGGAACCGTCCAATCCACTGGGGTCTGGAGAGAACAGAAGACAGAGGAAGGAGGTGAAGCTCGCTCTCTCTCTCTCGATCCGCTGGAGCTGGGATACACTCTTCTCTCCTGTCCGTGGACATCAGAGCTTGAGACTCTTCAGCTTTTGGGTTCCAGAACTTACACCAAGGACACCATCAGCTTACCTGGTTCTGAGGCCTTTGGACTTGGTCTGAGCCACGCTACCAGCATCCAGTTTATAGATGGCCTATCATGGGACTTTTCTTCATAGCCACGTGAGCTAATTCCTGTAATAAATCCCTCTCATTAATTATAACATATCCTATTGATTCTGTCTCTCTGGAGAACCCTGACTAATACAGGGAGGGTCAGGAAAGAAAAAAGCTTTCCCTTTCCTGGCATCTTAATGTTGTGTAAATGGTTTAATCATTGGGTTTTCAAGGCTATGGGAGGAGAGAATAAGGGGTCAAGCAGATAGTAAAAGTATGAGAAGAAGTTTTTTGGTATATTAAAGTGCTCTCTCTGACGATTAATAAAAAGTAATACAAAAAATAGAGATCCTTACCTCTCCACTATATTTCTGTCCTATGCATGCCCACAGTCATGTGTTAAGGCTAATTATTGTGGTCCAGCTAATTCTTAAATTTTACTTTAATCCAAATAATGACAGGCACCTGTGGTGCAGTGAGAGCGATTTAGAGCAATTATTCTCAAATTTTAGTGCATGCTAGGATCACAAGGAGGACTTGTTAATACTCTAAGCACTGGACCCAACCCAAAGTTTTTGAATCAAAAACTCTGGGGAAAGGGCTCAGGAATTGGCATTTCTAACAAGTTCCCAAGTGATGTTACAGATTCGGGGGAACATACTTTTAGAACCACTGTTCTAGAGGCAAAGACCTTCTTCTATCACAATATCTTCTATCTACCTTTCCCTTTCTCCCTGTATATCTTATGTAGATTATAAATTATTGTTACAATGGGGAAACATTGGCAATAGCTTAAATACCCATCAGTAGGGAAGTGGTTACATGAATTATGTTTTGTCAACTGTGCACTACTGTGCAGTCACTAAAAAGGAGTAGTATAGATCTGTATGTCCTTGTAGGGCTAGGTCTCACAGACCCCTTGAGCCCGTTCACAAACCCTTCACATGCAGGTCTATGAGCTAGGTAACAAGAAACGGTCCTTGGAACCGTGGGTGAAGAAACAATAGGCTCTATTTCTAGAACCAAGCTCTGCTGACCACCAGTTCAGAGCTGCTGCCTCACACACACTGAAGAGCACACAAAAATAGCAACAAACAAAAGGATACACAGGCTCACATGTGCACTAACTCTACTCCCACATGACTTATTTACAGAGGATGTGCTGCACCACACCCAGCTGGACCTGAGCCGAGGGGGCCTGACTAAACTTCTCTATTTTCCTCACAGTACTGAATGAAAAGAATGTAAGATACTAAATGAAAAAGAAGTAACAGGAAAAATGTGGGATTTCCATACAATGGAATATAATTCAGCAATATTAAAAAAAAAGAGTACTGATATACGCTACCATATGGATGAACCTTGAAAACATTGTACTAAGTGAAAGAGGTTAGTCACAAAACTCCACATTTTATATGATTTAATTTTAAGTGGCTGCCTAGGATTGGGGATTTTTTTTTTTTTTTTACAATGGAAATATTTCCCTGTTTACTCTATGTAATTTTAAAAATATAGTGGTTGACAAAACAGTTATAGCTGGGCCTTAGAACCCTTAGTTCTGTCACACTTTAGCTCATTGGTTCAGGCTGGTGGTAAGAATGATGATGTGAAAGTAACCAAAAAAAAAAAAAGACTGTCTCTTCAATTAATGGTGCTGGGAAAATTGGACATCCATATGCAGAGAAATGAAACTGGACCTGTACCTCTCACCATATTCCAAAATCAACTCAATATGGATTAAAGACTTTTATAAGACCTGAAACCATAAAATTACTAAAAGAAAACATAGGGGGAACACTCTGAGAGCTAGGACTGGGCAAAGATTTTATGAATAAAAGCCCCAAAGTGCAAATAACAAAAGAAAAAATAAAATAAACAAATGGGATTATATAAAAGTAAAAAGCTTCTGCAGGGCAAAGGAAACAGTCAACAGAGTGGAAAGACAACCTATGAAATGGGAGAAAATATTTGCAAACTATACATCCGACGATGGATTAATATCTGGAATATATAAGGAACTCAAAAAACTACACAATAAAAAACCAAAGAATCCAATTAAAAAATGGGCAAAGGAGATGAATAGACATTTTGCAAAGGAAGATATACAAATGGCCAACAGGTACATGAAAAAACCCTCAATATCACTAATCATCAGAGAAATGCACATCTAAACCACACTGAGGTATCATCTCACCCCAGTTAGACTGACCACTGTTAAAAAGCCTGAGAATAACAAATGCTGGAGAGGATGTGGGGAAAGGGGAAGCCTTCTACACTTTTGGTGGGACTGTAAATTAGCACAGCCATTATGGAAGGAAGGAAGGAAGGAAGGAAGGAAGGAAGGAAGGAAGGAAGGAAAGAAGGAAGGAAAGAAGGAAGGAAGGAAGAAACCACAATAATATGGTAAACTTTCAGAAGGAGGGAACAAACCTAAGGATACTGGAGATGAGGGGCAGGGAGTGAGGGGGGGTTGGGGAACAATTGGTCGGGTGAGAGGCATAAAGAATACGATTTGTAATTATGAATATGTTAATCAAAAATATATTTTTTTAAAAGAATGTAACCTGAATGTTTGTATTACTTAAAGATGATCTTTCTGCAACTGATTTTTAAAATGTTATTCTAATATTTTCTGTGGTGGCTTAGAACTACCACTCTATATTGCTATTGAATATTATCTGTTTAAAAAGTCTATTAAAAATTGTGTCCTCACAAACTGAGATTTTTAAGGCCAAACACTAATGGGGAACCTTTTTGTGTCTAATCTTAGGTTTGTGGTTGTCAAGGGAACAAGCTAGAGAAGAGTTTCATGTGTAAGTGTTATCATTGTTTTAAAATTAGCAATAACACAAACTCCAGCTTCAAAAGGCACTCAAAGTAGCTCTCAGGGGAACGGATCCATGGAGAGAAACTGTTCTAAGAAGTCTCACTCTGCAGGATTAGCCACTGCCTAACTGTAGTGAGAAGGACATGGGTTTTGGCCCAAACTGGAATTCTAGTTGTGCCACTTACCAGCTAGTTATGTGACTTTGGAAAAGTCACTATCCTCTCTGATTCCTTATTTGTAATCTGGGTAAGAGATGTGAGGATTAAACATCACAATTTATGGAAAGTAAAGTGCATAATAAATATCCATTTCTTTTCCTTCCCCTTGACCTAAACAGAGAAGGTGTCAGAGGAAATGGTACTGATCAGGAGTGATGGGTACACCAGATAGTGTCCATCTGGTTGGCTTGAAGGGCTCTAGCAGATTAGTCATCTTCGTTAAATAGGCTTGGGCAAACTAGGTTCAAAGAAAGTGCCTACCAAGACATTGAGTACCCAATGGGCTTGGTTTCCTAGAACCTTGAACAAATCTCAGGAGAATCTGTGATGGAATTAGCAGTGCAAATTACTTTTACTCAAGTAAGGAAGATTAACTATGGTTAGTTTAAGTTGTGATTGATAAAATCAAGGATTATTTTATTTCTCTTACTCCTCGATTCCTCGATGACTACTGCATTTGTGGTTACTTCTCATGGAAGCCTTCCATTCTTTGTCTTCTCCCTGTTATCCCAGGTTGTCACTTTCTTTTACTACCCCATACTATGGTAATTTGTTGAATCATACCCTTCCTAGCACCTTCAGTTTTTTAAATAACAGCTTTATTGAAATATAATTCACATACCATATAATTCACTCATTTAAACTGTACAATTCAATGGTTTTTAGAATAGTCACAAGTTCTGCAACTATCACCACTATCAATTGTAGAACATTATCATCACCTCAGAAAGAAACCTCTATCTGTTAGCAGTCACTCTCCATTTGCCCCCAAACCCTTCCTCAGCCCTAGGCAACTATTAATCTACTCACTGTCTCTATAGATCTGCATATTCTGAGCTTTTGTATAAATGGAATCACAAAATATATGGTCTTTTGTGACTTTTTTTTTTTTTTTTTTTTTGCTTATCATAATGTTTTCAAGGTTCATCTATGTGTAGTATGCAACATGCTTCCTTCCTTTCTTTGGCCAAATGATATTATTTGTATGGGTGTACCACATTTTGTTTATCCATTCATTCATTGATGGATAGTGTTTTTTTTCCCCCACATTTTGGCTATTTTGGATAATGCTGCTATGAATATTTGTGTACAAGTGTCTGTGTGGACATGTTGTCATTTCTCTTTGATGTATACCTAATAGTGGAATTATGGGGCTCTATGTTAATTCTATGTTTAATCTTTTGAAGAACTGCCAGAATGTTTTCCAAAGTGACTGTACCATTTTAAATTCACACTAACAGCGTATGAAGGTTCCAATTTCTCCACATTCTCCCCAGTACTTATTATCTGGCTTTTTGATTATAGCCATCCTCGTATGTGTGAAGTGGTATCTCACTTGGTTTTGATTTGCATTTCCCTGATTGCCAATAATGTTGAACATCTTTTCATTTGTGCTTATGGCCATTTGTATGTCATCTTTGGAGAAATACTGTTCAGATCATTAGCTGATTTTTTAGCTGGGTTATTTATCTTTTTATTACTCTCTAGATACAAATCTCTTATCTGATACACGATTTGTAAGTATTTTCTCTAAGCACCTTCAGTTTTATGGTCCCTTGTTCTGCCTTAACTGCCCTTTATCCATTCAACCATATAATCTTTGCTTCTGCATTACCTTAGCACAGTTAATAGAACAGAGAGTCAAGGCGATGCATGGAAGACTTGTGATTTTTCACTATTCCCTAAACATATATTGTTCTTTCACATGTCAGTATTTTTGTACTCATTCTCTCTCCTTGGAATGCCCTTACTTTACTTTTTATGTATGGTAAGCCCCTATTTATTTATAATGACCCATCTTAAGTAAAACCTTTTTTGACCCAAGCAGAGTTAGTGGCTTCTTCTATTCCTACCTTTAACCCTTATTAATATCACCTGTCAGTGAGATGCTCAAGATCTAGCATGTAAACTGTTGTTTCTGTATGCCTATGATCTAGTGTTGGGATATACATGGCTATGTTTAAGTAAATACCTGGTGTTTCTTTTATTATTATTATTAGTATCATCATTGTGATTAAAAGAGATAAGACATATAAAGAGCTTATTAGCTCAGTACCTGGCATAGAGGAAACACTCAATGCCTTTTATTGTTTGTGGAATAAATGAATTTGAATGGCAGTTTATAAATCACTTTCATGTATGCTTGCCTCATTGATACTTGAACAAATGTTGTAAGGTGGCAAAAGGGAGACTTGTTATCTCTCTTTTATAGTTAAGGAAACTGAAGTTCAAGGAAGTTAGGAGGCCTGCCCAAGTTCACATAGCCAGTGAGTGACAAATACTAGGACTTGAACCCAGGTTTTCTGACTGTAAATTTGTATTCATATTTCTTCTAATGTTGATCTACACTGTATTACCTTTTAGAATATGTCTATAAATATTTAAGTGTTCATTAACTCTAAGTATAAAAACATATGTTAGCAAAGGCTAAAAGATAATTTTGCATGATTGATATAGTAAAGAATTATGCAAAATATCTTTTTGCCTGCCTGCCCTTCTCTTCTTCTTCCAAAAAGAAAAATGCAAAAACAAGGAGAAAAAAATGCCAATTGGAAACATCACTCTTAGGACAAGGAGGCCAGAAGTAGGGCACCACACTTCAGCTGGTGGCAGTGTATATTAATTATAGAATACTTACACAGGTGAAAACAAATAATTTCCTGATTATTGGCTATACTTACATAAAACTATAAAGCTTGAAAATGCCTCCCTGCTCTGGCTATCTAGACTCTTTATTTTCTCTGTCCAATTTTAGTTCTATAGTCAACATAGGATATTATTTTATAGCCTTAAATCATTATCTAGCTAATAGACTGTTAAAGAAATGTATTATTCAAAGAGCTAATACAAATTAATGTGTGTTGCTTTCAGCTGGGTTTACTTTATGAAATGTTTATCCTAAGGTAAATATATCCTAAGGCTCATGTCATGTTGATGAACTGTACTCTATTTTAAAACTTTATGATCATGAGATAAACAACTTTAAAAATGTATTGTTAACATAAAAAACAGAGACATAATGATTAGGACAAGTTAAATTTTATAAAATCAGAGCATAAATCTAGGTTTTTGAGATCTTTATGAAAATGATACCTTTTCTTTTCAGTTTCTGAATGGCAGCTAGAATACAGGGAAATAAGTCTGTAGTTTTTCTTGGGCATAACTCCTGGGACACTCAGGTTAGAATACAATGTTATTTTTTTACTTCCAATTGTATCTTCCAAAGTGTATCCTAGGATGTAAGTTGGAAGAAAGAGAGTCTTCCCTTTTTTGGGCCACTTTAGTGTGTTATTACCCTGCTCTCTCAATTGAATATTTTTTGGTTATTTAGCATGTGTTGAAGTGATAGCGAGGACTAGCACATACCAACTTGAGAGTCATATGTGCTGTAATACATAATTTAAATTTCTGATTGTTGCTAGTATGTAGTAATACAGCTTCTTATTGATTATTAATCTTGTGTTTTGCAATGTTGGTAAACTGACTTCTTAGTTCTAGGAGCTTTTTTCTAGACTCTGTAGAATTTTCTATATAGAAAATCATTTTTGCCTACAAGTATAGTTTTATTTCTTCCTTTTAAGTCTGATGCTCTTTATTTCTCTTTCTTGCCTTATTGCACTGGGTAGAACCTGCATAAAAGTGATGAATAGAAGTGAAGAAAATATACATTCTTGTTCTGTTCTTGATGTTAGGGAGGAAAGCATTCAGTCTTTGACCACTAAGTAGGATGTTAACTGTAGGTTTGGGGAAATTCCCCTCTATTCTCAGTTTGCTGAGAGTTTATTTTATTTTTTAATCAGGAATGGATGTTGGATTTTTTCAAATGCCTTTTTTGCAGCTGAGATGATCTTATCATTTTTCTTTCTTGGTCTGTTAATATGATGAATTATATTGATTGACTTTTGAATGTGAATACAACCTTGCATTGGATATATTATTAAATTTGATTTGCTAAAATTGTGTTGAGAGTTTTTATATCAGTGCTCCCAATGGATTTTGATTTTGGTTTTCTTTGATTGTCTTTGTCTGGTTTTGGTATTAGGATAAAGCTGGCCATGTGGAATGAAGTGGGACATATTCTCTCCTAAAATTATCAATGTGTGCAGTATTGGTGTTCTTTCTTTCTTAAATGTTTGGTATATTTCAGCAGTAAAACCATCTGAGCTTAGAGTTTTCTTTGGGGAAGCAATTTTAAATTTATTTTTAAATTTATTTTTTAAATTGAAACATAGTTGATTATACCTGTCTGTGGGGTACAAAGTTGAATATCAATACCTGCGTGCAATATGTAATGCTCAAATCAGGATACTTACTATATTCCACATAACACAATGTAATCAAATGTCACAGCCCTTTACCAATTTCTTGCTTACCCACCCCCACTTGCCCATCTCTGGTAATCTCAGTTCTGTTCTCTCCTTTTGCAAGTTCAGCATATTATATGCAATAGTTGTATCTTTTTTCTTTCTTTTTTTATTCAGTTTTTTTATTTTACATTTTAAATTTATTATTAGCATATTCATTCTTACAAATTGTGATATTTCTTTATGCCCTTTGCCCAACCTATCACTTCCCAAACCCCCTCCCTCCCTCCCCACCATCTCTAGTATCCTTGGGTTTGTTCTCTCCTTCTGAAAGTTCAACGTGGTGTTGTGGTCTTTTCTTCCTTTCCTTCATTCCTTACTTTTTCACTCCCTCCCTCCCTCCTTCCCTCTCTCCTTCCCTCCCTCCCTTCATTCCTAACAGCCAGTTATGAGTGAGAACATGAGGTATTTCTGTTTCTTTGTCTGGCTTATTTCACTTAACGTAAGTTTCTCCAAGCTCATCCATGTTGTTGCAAATGGGAGAATTTCATTCTTTTTTATGGCAGAGTAGTATTCCTTATCCAGTCATCTGTCAATGGACATTTAGGTTGGTTCCATATCTTGGCTATTGTAAACAGAGCTGCAGTGAACATGGGAGTGCAGATATCCCTTTGACATGATGATTTCCATTCCTCTGGTTATATACCTAGAAGTGGGATTGCTGGATTGTTTGGAAGACCTATCTGTAGTTGTTTGAGAAACCTCTATCCTGTTTTCCATAGTGATGTACTAATTTACAGTCCCACCAACAGTGTAGGAGTGTTCCCTTCTCAGAGAGGACCTTTTTGGATTGAATTTCTTTGGGGATCTTTGGACCTCCTGGATCTGAATGACTGTGCCTCTCCCTATACCTGGGAAGTTTTATGCTATTATTTCATTGAATAGGCTTTGAATGCTTTTTCCTTTCTACTCCCCTTCAGGAACACCCGCGATTCAGATATTTGTGTGCTTCAGGTTGTCTGCTAGCTCTCTTAGATTTTCTTCATTTTTTATTATTCTTTTTTTTTTTTGTCTGCCTGGGTTATTTCAAAAAGACCACCTTCAAGATCAGAAAATATTTCTTCTGCTTGCTCTAACCTGCTGCTTAAGCTCTTGGTTAAAATACTGCTGAATGAATCCTTCAGTTCCAGGAGTTCTACTACATTCTTTTATAAGGCATTAATGTCTTTGTACATTTCCTCCCTCAGATACTGGATACTTTTTTCTCATTTCATTGTGTCATTTAACTGAGTCTTCTTCTGTCTCATTGAGTTTCTTAAATATTGTTGCTCAGAATTCCTTTTCACTCATTTCAAGGGCTTCCTGCTCTATTGGGTCTCGTTCTTGAGAATTGTTATATTCCTTTTGTGGTGTCATATTTTCAAATTCAATTTTATCGCAGATGGATGGCTATTCAGGTTATTTATTTCCTCTAGAATAAACTTTAGTAGCTTTCGTCTTCAAGGAATTTGTCCATTTCAACTGAGTTGTCAAATTTATTGGCATACAATTATGCATATTTCCTTTTTATCCTTTTACTCTCTGTAGAATGTCTAATGATATTACTTCTATCAATCCTGGTTTTGATAATTTGAATTTTCTTTGTTTTTCCCCTGATGGAGTTTGGATGTGTTGTCCCTCCAAAACTCATGTGGAAATTTGATCTCCAATGTGGCAGTGTTGGAAACTGATTTAGTCATGAGGGTGGATCCCTCATGAATGGATTAATGCTCTCCCTGGGGGAGGGGGGATTAATGAGTGAGTTCTCACTCTATTAGTTCCCGTGAGAGTTGTTGCTTAAAAAGACCCTGGCACCTTCTCTCTCTCTCTTGCTTCCTCTCTCTTGCTTCCTCTTGCCATGTGATCTGCTTGTACCCACCAGCTGCCTGCCACTTTCCGCCATGAGTAGAAGCAGGCTGAGGCCCATGCCAGATGCAGCTGTCCCAGAATCGTAAGCCAAATAAACCTCTCTTCTTTATAAATTACCCAGTTTCAGGTTGTTCTGTTATAGCAACACAAAACTGACTAAAACATCCCCTTAATTAGTCTGGCTAGAGTTTCATCAGCTTTATGGATCTTCTCAAAGCAACAGCTTTTGGTTTTATTGCCTTTTCTCTATTTTTCTGTTTTCTATTCCATTGATTTCTGTCAGATCTTTATTATTTCCATTATCTTGCTTAATTTTTGCTTCTATTTCTAGTTTCTTAAAGAAAAACCTGAGATTTTTATATGAGACTTTTCTTCTTTTCTAATTGAGTCCTTTACTGATATGAATTTCCTTCTAATACATCTTTTGCTGCATCCCATAATTTTTTATATATTATGTTTTCATTTGTTCAAAATACTTCTAGTTTCCCTTTTGATTTCTTTATGGGTTATTTATAGGTATGTTATTTAGTTTCCAAATATTTGGGTTTTTCCAGAAACCTTTCTGTTTTTGACTTCTGTATTAGTCCATTTTGTGTTGCTTATAGCAAAAAACACAAAAGTGGGTAATTTGTAAGAAACTGAAATTTATTGCTTACAGTTTCTGAGGCTAGGAAGTCCAAAGTCCATTTGGTGGTGGCAACAGTGACCCAGGTGTCTCACATTGCGAGATGGTGGAAGCAGAGAGAGCAGAGAGAGAGAAAGACAGATTCTCCTCTTCTTTTAAATCCCTCAGAACCACACCCCTGACCACCATTTTTATCCATTCACTATGGCATAGTCTTACAATCCAATTACCTCTTCAAGGCTCCACCCTTCAACAACCACAATAGGATTTCCCACCCCCTTAACAGTCACCGTGGGGGCCAAGCTTCCAATACATAAAACTTGCGGGACACAATTCAAGCTTCAGGGAGTTTTGGGGAGACATAATTCAATCCATAACACCTTCTAATTTAAACTGTGGTCGTAGAACATATTTTATATGACTTGAATCCTTTTAAATCTTTTAAGACTAGTTTTTAGCGCCAACTGTGGTCTATCTTGGTAAATATTCAATGTGTGCCTGAAAATAATTTGCATTCTACTGTTGTTCGATTAAATACTATATAAATGTCAATTAGGTCAAGTTGGTTGATAGTGTTGTTTAGGTCTTCCATATCCTTCCTGATTTCTGTCACTTGTTAAGTCAGTTATTGAGAGAACAGAGTTGCAATCTCTAATTATGATTGTGAATTTGGTTATTTCTCTGTTTAGTTCTCTAAGTTTAGTTTTTGCTTCATGTATTTTGAAACACTGATATTAGACACATAAACATTTAAGGATTTTATATTCTCTTGGTGAATTGACCCCTTTAATATGAAATTATCTACTTTACCCCTGGTATTATTCTTTGCTTTGAAATCTATTTTGTGTGATATAGTCATGCCAGCTTTATTTTAATTATGTTAGCTTGGTATATCTTTTTCCATCCTTTTACTTTTTTTATTTTGTAAATTAACATACAGTAAAAGTGATTTTTATTAGTGTATACTTTTATGAGTTTTAACACATGTATAGTTTCATTTAATCACCACAATTATGATACAGAATTGTTCCATGATCCCAACATACTCCCTCTTGTTACTCCTTTGTAGTCGCACGCACCATCACCCCTAAACCCTGGAAACTACTGATCTGTTTTCTATCACTATATTTTTGTCTTTTTGAAAATGTTATATAAATGACACCATACAGTCTCCAAGCTTTTGAGACTGGCTTCTTCTACTTAGCCTGATACCTTTGAGATCCATTCACTTTGTCATGTGTATCAATGATTTGTTCCTTTTGATTGCTGAGCAGTATTCCATGTGTGGAACTTTGCAGGGTCTATTTTCTATCCTCCTCCATTTTGACCATCTCCTAGATACTTTCCAGTTGCCAGGGCTCTGTTTTTGGTCTTTTGGCATAAAAGCTGGAGCTTTATTTCCCCCGCTCTTCCACACACTTTCCACAACTGCACCGCCATCTTGGTCCAAGGGCACAGAGAGAGAAAACCTTGCGTATTCACCACAAAGGGGGTATTACAGCTCCTCTGACCAAAGAAAAAGGTTCCTCTTCCTCAGAGTTTTAGACATCCTCCACCCCCACTGTTACCACTGTCACTGCTTCCACCACCATTGCCTTGGAATTGCCTGTGGATTGGGGATCAAGAGAACACAGAAAAAAAAGGGGGATTCTTTCCACTCCCTTTGAGCTTTAAGAATTTCCTTTTCTGCTCTCCCAGCCAGAATAAAGAGCTTCTCCTGGAGCTTTCTCTGTTGTCAGGTGCCTGCTTCCAGGTTACATGATCCCCTAACTCCAGGTTGCATATACTGGGAAAAAAACCAGGATGTGGGGTGGGGACTTACCATCAGTTTGGTAGAACTTTGCAGTCTGATTTTCTTTCACACTTCATCTGCTTTCATTAACATTTTTTTCATTTACTTTTAGGCTTTGTGAGGTGGCACCTGAGCAGTATTGATTCTAGAGCAAATTTTTCCACAGTACTGAGGCATCTTTGTGAGCCTTGGAGAGTGTTCCTTCTGCTCCTTTTGGGTGATGCTTTTCCCAGATAAATGAGCTTATCATTACTCACTTGAATACTTGAGGAAGCCTGTTTTGAGACCTTAGGAGTCCTCTCTGTGTAGATCTCTTCTCTAGTATTCTTCCCTACAAACCTAGCTGCCTTGGTTTCCCCAGACTCTCAACCACAGGAGAATGCTGGGTTTTCCCTGAGTTCCTACTCCCTGTACCTCAGTCTGGATTCTCTAGACAGTAAGTTGCAACAGCTGTAGGGCTCACCTAATTTATTTCTCATCTTTCACAGATCCCTCTCCTTCAATCCCTTTGAACTTTTTTCCCCCATGTATTTTGTCTGGTTGTAAGATGTCAGGAGGTAATGTAAATCCAGTCTCTGTTACTTCTTCTTCACTGAAAACACTAATTTATAGTATGTAATCAAATATGAAATTGTGAAATCCAGACTAAATGTACCTAATTATTATAGAGGAGATTTAGTTAGAGATAGGTTTACAAAGGAGGTCAAATTTGAACAAGTCTTTGAAAGAGGGAGAACAATACATGTGAAAAATAATAGCATAAATAAAATAACTGGAAAAGGAGTAAGCCTATGGTTTTACCAATGAGGCAGTTTAGAGAACAACCTGATAAGATGGGTCAGAGTACATAGGGAAAAAATGAAAAATAAGGTTGAACAGCTGGGTTGGGGCCAGATTAGAGAAGTCTTTGAAAACCAGGAGTTGTGATATAAAGCAGTGATAGGGAGCCATTAGAAGTTTTAAAGCTCTAGGCAGAGTTTAGACCATGCATAATGAGAGCGTGGTCTAATATTAATATAAACTTTTATGTCCAACCTATATATTTCTTTTAATTGAAGTGCATCTGTTTCTTTTCTGTCCTCTGAATAAAATGAAGAGCAGCCTCATAAAAACATGGCTGATATTGTTTTGATTAAAAAAATTACATTTACTTAAAGATTGGAGTAAAGCCATTTCTTAACCTCTTCTTTAGTCCCTTAATCTTTGTTCATAAAGCATATTTTTCATTAATAATTTTTATTGCTCTTATCAGGATGCATTTCCTTTTTTCTCTACTTCCTTTCCAATATTACAGTGATCAAAACTAGATATGATATGCTAGTGAGTTCTTTCTAATGCAGAGTTCAGTGAAATATTCACTTATCAGATTCCTTTTTAATACCTGTCAGTATCAATGTAGCTTTTTTTTTTTCCCACAATGGCATTATACTTCACTCAAAAGCTATGATATTCAACCAACTTTTATATAAATTATTTGTAGCTCCTTTAGTTTCTATATTATAGTTCTGTAATGTAAGCCCATATACTCTTCTGTTTTAATATGATATTTTAAAAATTTATCAAATTCATTTAATATTTTTCAGTCTTTCAGGGTATTAAATATGTACCTTCCTCTATTTAATAGCATTTGAAGTTTTGATACATTGAGTAGGTTTAATACAGAGAAGAGAAAAACATGTTTTTTTAATGCTAATTTTTCCCAAATAAAAGATAGGTAGAAGGAAAAAATAAGATATGGAGAGATTTATAGAAGAGGGAAAGGGAAATATTAAAGAAACTGAGGACAGACAAGCCCTTCTTAAATCAAACCCAAGGCCCAGAAGAAATAGAAAAAATAGAGAACTAAGATAAGTGTTGAGACAGAAAGATGAGTTTAAATTAATAAAGCAGTTTTAAGGACACTCTAAAAAATCTAATTGGAAACTGAGCAATTTGTGTAAAGCAGAGCTGTATAGGTGTATAGTGGACTCGCATATGGAAATAGACAACAAAGTTTATGGAGATATGACAAGAGGAGTGAGTACAAATTTGGTTGAAGAAAATGATTTTATAATATAAGGACATATTTTGAGTGCATGGGCCATCTTTGAGAGTCTTTCTAGAGTTAAATCGGGGAAAAATAAATAAGAGTGAAAGCAAAAAGTAGATATATAGCAGGTGGATGAGAACTGTGGAAAAGAATGCCCCCCCCTTTTCTTTAAATGTGAGCATACTCCACTAGAAGATTAGAGTATAAAAGTTGTTTAGAAAAATGACTGCCTTCTTCTATACAACAATGTGTATTGTAGAGGGAACTAATCTTTAGGCAGAGCTGGGATATCCAGAAAATGACATACAAATAAGATATTTAGAATTTGTATGAAAACAATCTGAATTGACAGATCTCATTTGGATAAAAATAGCAATAATCTAGAATAAAATTGACAAATATGGAATTGGATAGTGGGATTGCTCATTTATGCATATGAAAATAAAGGTTGTGAAATGTATAGAAAGAGAAACTACTTTACACGCAGTGAAAAATAAATGTAAAACCTCACATAAGCAGACAGTTTGCCAAACGTAGATAAATTAAGCTCAGAGTAGGAGATACTCAGAATGTGGTAAAAAGTGGTCTAGGTGCCTCAGCTTCTTTTCTTTTGGGACATCAGATTATACTGAGAAGATTAGAGGGTTTAAAACAAACAAACAAACAATAGTGTAAAGGGAAGCAAAATGATCTAATTTGTATTATACTGAGAAGATTAGAGGGTTTAAAACAAACAAACAAACAATAGTGTAAAGGGAAGCAAAATGATCTAATTTGTGAAGAGGGTTAAGGCTCTTGGTGTCTTAGCCAAGCTGAGCTGTGCAGATTTTGAGGATTAAGTACATACTGCTATAAGCAGTTCTAATGGAATACGGACAAAATGAGAAATGACACAGTTAATGATACAAGAAACATTAGCCATACCTTTTTCAAAGGGGGGAAAAAAAGGAATAATAAGTAGTAGGAATGGAGCCTATTGACATCACTCAATTCCAAGTGTAAAGTATTTGCAGGAATAGTTTGAAGGTGGGAGGGCTAGCAAATGAACTGAAAAGGATTTTTGTGTTTTTTTAAATGAAAGAAGATAACTGATTGGATACAATCATTGATTTTGACTGAATAAGCCATGATTGCTTTTCAAAAATATTATTTCAAAAATATTAATTGTTATAATATTTAGAGAAGAAAATTCAAAAATCTTTTCATGAGTAAAAATAAAGTAAGGAGGCATACAGTACCTAGTCATCTCATCAGTGTCTTGATATCTCTCTTTTTTGCCAGTACCCAAGGTATGATATTTCTCTCAAGAAAAACCAAATCCTTTATTTTGCTAGCAGCTATCAAAACTTTTAAAATACGTATTCTTCAACCAACAACTCCACTTTTGAGAATATCTCCCACAGATATACTTACACAAGTAAGTATATGTATAAGGAGTTTTATTGCAGCATTGCTTATAATTACAAAAGTTGAGAGACAACTTAAATGTTCGATCAGAGGGAAATGGATGAATAATTTATGGTATACCCCCACTATGGAATACTATGCATCCACTAAAAAGAATAAATAAATCCGTGTGCACTTAAACAGAAGGCTATGATATCTGCTCAAGTGAATTTTAAAATACACAACAGTATTTATAGTATCCCACTTCTAAAAATTCCATATACACAAGCATAATGTAGATTATGTATATGTATAGAATGAGGTCTTGAATTATATATGCTAAATTGTTAACAGTAGTTGTTTCTAATAAATTAAAGAGGTGGGCTTTTAGTTTTCAACTTGTATCTTTCTGTATTTTGACTTTTTAAAAAATAAGCATATATTTTATTTGTTTTAACCTGAAATTTATTTGAAGGAGGAAGAAAGCCAAGCCCTTGGAAGCCAATCTTTTCTCCCCAAATTCTGGCTTACTTCCTTTTCTCTTACCTTAGCCTTTACCATTTACTACAAACATGCACTTTAAACACAACTTATTTTATTATTGGGAGAGGTTTCACAAATAAATTCTTGGTTCCCAGTTAACGTATTACACAATTAGAGCTCTGTCCACCATGACTACATGACTTTAAAGTACCAAGTGATGGCTTCGGGTAAAATCTGGTTTGTTTGTTTGTGTGTTAATTGAATATTTATTAAGTGCCAGTAGTGTGCCAAACACTGGGGAATTTAAAATTGCTAGTCCCTCAACTCTTCCAGCTCATGGTTTCCTCCCTCTCAATTTCTTGACTATTTTATCCCCCACCCCAGTGTCCTCATTCAGTATTTCCCAATACTCATCTACATTTGAAAGGTGATTCCCATAAACATATTGCACTTTAGACCTCACATATGAATTTTAAAAGATGCATTTCTTGCCTTCAGCATAAGAATATTCTCCTAAAATTGATATCTCCTTTTACAGGATGAGCTATTATTCTTTGACTTCTGCTTTTCTGAATAGCAATGATAGTAGATGGAAAATGAAAATAGTGGGGTGGAGTATATAATGTTTGTATTTACAAAGAAATAGGGGCATTTGTGAATAATTTGATATTTGTGAACAAAAGCATGTGTCAATCATTGTTGAAAGAAGAAAAATGTGATACATAATCCTGTCCTACAGTATATGTATAATGTATAAATATTTTTGGAATAAAAATATTCATCTCTCTCCCTAGAGGGAAAGTGGTTGAATCAGATAATCTCTTTGAAGTTCCAGTTCTGTAGATTCAAGCATTTTCTTTAAAAAGCAATTTAAAAATTATGATGAGAAGTTCGGGCTGAGGTTTATATATACATATGTTATGCACATGTGTAGAATCCGTATTTTAAAAACCACATTCTTAGTATGTTATGCCTTTTATTTCTTAAATCTGTGAAGCATAACTTTATTTAAAGTTTTATTTGAGGTCATTAAAATATGAAGGGGATAGAATAATCACTTCTTTTTGTTGTATTACATTATTATATTACTAGAAATTTGTGTGAGTATCTATCTTCCAGACTTTAAAAAATGAAACATTTCTATTTCTGGAACTACAGAATCAATCTTGCCAAAATCTTCATTTTTTTGCCTCATTATTAAATTGTATATTGTCCCCTTTTGATGCACTTTACCAGCTCGTTCTAATTTTTTTTATCTATTATTTTATAATTGACAAATAAAAAGTATATATATTTATCATGTAAAACATGATATTTTGAAATATGTATACATTTGTATATATATCAGCCTGTTATAATCTTAAAAGTGTTCCATTCTCCCAAGAGTAGAACAAAGGAACAACTGCCCGTTTGCCATGGGTTAGGACCACCAGGGCATAGGTGGAAGAGCTGATTGACAGGCATTCTTCTCACCAGAGCCCTGTCCCTCCTCTGAACTGTGGGTGCTAGTCTGTTAAATCTCCACTAAACCTTTATGCACTTGGGGACAATTAAGTCTCATGTTGAAGATCCCTGGGCTCTTTTTACCAAAAGTAATTAAATCTCCAACTTGATACTTCAAAGATAATTGATCAAGCAGCAACGATGTACTGAGTATAAGAATATCTAAAGCACAATCCCTAATTCTGAGAGAGATGGAAGAATCCAATTCATAGAAAGAACTCCTACCTTGCACTTAATATAGATGCTCTCTATCTTTCTGTAAACATCAACAACACCAACAACAATGACAAAAACACCACAAAAACAAAACAAGATGTTTTAGCAAAGCATTCTAAAAGAACTATTAAAGTATATTATCATGGAAAGGAACATTGGACAGTGTAATACCCTCATTCTGCAGATGAGAAAATAAATGTACATGGTAAATTTTTTCCAAAATAACATAAAAACTGATGATTGTGTAAATAAGCAAATGTATATACTCTTTCCTTATTTGTTTCTAATCAAAATTAGTCTTAATTTCATCTTATTCCTATGGCGAAAAAGATATACATTGCTACATACCAAGAAAGCTGTTCAGTTTTCTTTTCTTCTCCCGAGTAATTATTCTGTTGGCTTTATGTTCCAAATATGTTCCACCACATTAATATGTAAACAGAATTTTAGCACACCGATTTGTAACCTCATCTTACATTGATTAGTGGCTCAAGTCATGCTCTTGTTATAGGGCTTTGACCAGCTTCGACTTGAAGGATTGCTTTGTGATGTGACCCTGATGCCTGGAGACACAGATGATGCCTTCCCTGTGCATAGAGTCATGATGGCATCTGCTAGTGATTACTTCAAGGCTATGTTCACAGGTATTTTGTCTTTTTAAACTCTGCATCCACATTAAAGCAATGTGAAAAGTCTGAGTTTAAATCTTTTTAATGATAAAATACAAAAAATTTTTAAAAATATTTTTATTTCTAATGTGAAATTCAGTTCTTTTGATCTGTGTCTTTAGAAGAAGAAACAGTTTCAAAAGGAATATACACCAGTATGTATGGTTGTGGGTGGTGCTATTGTAACAAGGGAAATTGAAGCACTTTTTTTCATACTGTCCACCTTTATTTTGCAGCTCTTCTTTTTCAAACTCATATCTGAATGGGTCGCCAGAGACTCTGTCCTGATAATATAATTTTTAATCCATCGAAAGATAGGAAGTGACAGGAGAACATTTTGGAAGCACTTGCATCATCTGTAACCTCCATTAGTGTAGAGATAATTCTTTTTAAGTACTCTCTTTTAACTGTAAAATATGCAGAAGCCCGATTCTGATACGAATGCTTACATAGAATAAGACTTTTTCTTGATTTTATTGCATCTAATTAGCAGCAGAAGTGAGTTTGACCTTAATTATCCACTTTCACTTAATTGAATGTCTTTTTATTTAAGGTGGAATGAAAGAACAAGATTTAATGTGCATTAAGCTCCATGGAGTGAGCAAAGTTGGTCTTAGGAAAATTATTGATTTCATTTATACTGCAAAGCTTTCTCTTAATATGGACAACCTTCAAGACACACTGGAAGCTGCCAGCTTTCTACAGATTCTGCCAGTGTTGGACTTCTGTAAAGTATTTCTCATATCTGGGGTAAGACATTTTCAAATCTTATTTTTCTTGTGGTAGACTCTGATGTAGCCTGTTTAGAGTAGGACTCATGAAATCTGTTGTGTAGACATGTGAAATTCTTGCCATTAGAGAGAATTGTCATATAGTTTGTGGTCTGGAAGCAAGTTGAGATTAAAACAGGTGCATTTTTACAAATTGGAATCATTTAACATCTTCTGTATAATAAGATGACATCCGATACTAATAGTATTTGATAAAAATATATACCTTGACCTGTTTGATAATGTGATATACCTTAATTTGGTTTTATTCACATTGGTTATTTTATACAAGCTTGCTTCTTAAGTGAAATTTTATGGAAAAGTCACTTTTAAAATAGGCTTGTTAATTTTCTACTTCCTTTAATATGGGAGCTAGATCTTAAGAAGAACTAACACCTATGTGCAAACATGTACAGATGTGTCTTGATTCTATAGAAACCTATCATCCACTTAATAGTGTTTAGCCTTTTTTTAATAGATAAGAGAGGGCACATAGAACTATCACTCAATGAAGTACTTCACAGTGACCTAGTTCCTAAAGATAGTGTTTTATCTTAGTTGAGACCCTTAAATTTTACTTCTGGGAAACTAAATGCCTGGGTTGTACAGAAATATTTCCAAGGTTTTCAGAACTCTTAGGGCTTGCTTTGGTGAGTAAAAATTATGACAATAGTAATTTTTGATATATTTTCTAATTCATTATATTGATGGATAATGTTTTTCTATAATTGGTTTTAACTAATATCAGTTTTAATATTGAGAAATAATTGCCTTTAAAAACTTTCATTTTTTGAACATGGAGTCTTCTTTAAAACACTTAGTTTCAAGAGAACATCTTTAATTATTTTATTAATAAGGTGCTCCTTATCTTATAAAGTCAGCCAGTAGCTAATTTAGTTGGACTATTAGATGTGTGTTCTTTTGTATTTTTGTTTCCATTTTAGGGTACTTGTCAGACTACTGTCTCACAATTACTTGTACATTTTTAAACTAATTGCTACTTCTAAGGGTTTTATGGCAGCATGGGTGTTATATTGTTGACTGGTATTGTCTTTATTGCACAAGTAGCCCAAGTGAAGTTTGTTAATTTCCCATGGTACTGCTTGCCACCATTACTGAATTTGGGTGCTAAATTTCATTTAAATTTATTTTTAAAATTTTTTAATTTATTTTTTTAAAGAAAAACATTTTATTTGATGCAGAAATTCTAAGGTACAAAAACATTTTGCAAATGTCACCTGCAATCTGCTGTCACTTACTCAGAGTTATGTACAAATCAAATAAGTCATTAACACTTTTAATGTAAAAATATAGTACACTGCTACCGTCTGCCAGAGCTCACTATTCCACCAAATCCCATGAAGGACAAACCTAAAGGTGAAACCAAGACAGTGACATCAGTAACCACTGTGTTCCACAGGCTTTTCCCCCATAGGACGTAATAACAGGGATTTAGAGAGTGGGTAGCTTCTATTTTCACTGTTAGTTTAAATTTCACTTTAATTTAATCATACAGGCCCATCCCCTCAAGAGCTATTAGCATCTTTCCTCTGGTTGTGTCACTGACATCATATAACAACTTTATTTCAAGGAAAAATGAATTGTGTTCAATGTATTTTTCAAAATGTCTCAAGTCCAATAATTAATTTAGTAGTAACACTTAAAGCTTATGTTGTTTGTAAACTCTTAACATTGCTCTTCATTGACCTTAGCAACACATGGTCATCCTGACCCAAACTAGTGATAGCGCCATGATTTCTCTGAAAATAATCATTAAGAAGAGGCATTGTTGACCTATTTTCTAATACAGAAGTTTAGTACTTATAACTTTAGATATTGGTTGTGATCAGTTTCTTTACCTGAAAGAAAAGGAGCAGACTGGATAATCACAATATATAAAAAGTTATAGAAGTATATTATTGTCAAAATAATGGAAGAGAATTTTGTTCTATTTTAGACTATTTAAAGATGAGATCACAGTAATTTTGTAATATTTACAAATTTCCAGTAATTAGAATGTTGCCTTCTTAACCTATTTGAAACATTTATTATAACTGTCTGTTTTAACCCTTTGGAAATTTCTTCAATTTTATAAACACTTAACATTGTCCTAAAGATTATTTTCTTCATTCCTAGTGTCCTCTGCAGACATTCTAAAACCCGTTTCTAATGGAGAAGAGGCTTCTCCCTGGCAAAGCTTACTTGTTGTATAGTTTACTCTTACCTCCCTTGGTTTTAGAACTTCTTTGCCTATGAACTTTTAGGAAAGAACTCTTTTCTTAGCATCATTCTAGTTGTCCTTTATGCTGTTTCCTGAGGATATGTCTGTGTGATTTTACAGTGAAAAATTTCTCTCTGAAAATCCATGGTAATTTTTGAGAAAATTTGGTAAATTATTATTTCCAGGAACATGTGAAATCCCATTATCCTTCTTTTGTGCATTGTTTCTTAGTTAAACCTATGTTCAGTCGTGCCCTATTTATTTTCTTTTCCTTCTCAGCAATTAAGTGAAACAGAAAAAGCCCTATGTGCCCTTTTCTGCTTATAAGAGTTGAAAGTTTTAAGACACCATAAATATTTTTCAAAGGAGGATTTTTTTTTTTTAGTTCTCCCACAAGCTAAGTTATAGACTTTTTTTAAAGTAATGATCTCATGTATTAAGGACTGTGTGCTAAAACCAAATGTTTTAGAGGAAATAGGCTTTATATTTTCAATGATATAGTGAGATTATATCTCACTATATAACCAAAACACTACTCAGGTCAGAACATTTAGAAAGAAAGTTTTCCTTCTAATACAATTCTACTCTATCCCATTCATAATCATTTGTGTGACTGAAGAGGAGCAGTGAATCAGCAAATAACCCAGAAAACATTTATATGTGGGTAATTTGAAAAGTTTTTGGAAAAATGGAATTAAAAGATAATACAAGTCTTTCCATGAAATTTTTCCAGTACTGTCACATATTAGTTTTGAAAGATAACTTTAAATATGATAGTAAAGCCACAATTTTCTTTTGGTGGGGTAAAAACACCAGTTTTCTACAACAGAGTGCCAGGCTCAAAGGAACAAGAATCAACCCCCCTCCTAACTTTGCCATTCTTTGCAGTAATACTTTTCTCATGGGGTGGTAACTAGTACCATGGTTTATAAGATCTGGCATTTTTGTTCTTGCTGTGTTTATTTTATTGGCCGTTACAGAAAAGAGGACTATGAAATGAATACAAAAGGATATCAGTGAAGGATATAAAGCAGAGTAGGTAAAAATCTCTGTAAAACTAAAACCACTTACATATGTCATGGCGATAATGGTAATTTGCCTTTTTTAGTCATATACCTTTAAAAATTACATTAGTTTTTGTCATTATCACATTGCATAACTACAACATGCTAAATACCGTATAGCCATTACTGATTTACAAACAGGTTGGGGTTACATTTTTTGTTTATCATTTGCTTGCAATTTGAAATTTTTAGCATCTAACGTTTGCCCCACAGAGTTATTGTTATAGAGGATTACAGGCTAGCCCACAAAACAAACCCAATTTAACATTAGGTTGCTGAAAGAGAATGTTTGAAAATGAACTGGAAATATTACAATTTAAATATACAGAATAAACAAAATAATAAAGGTGAGAAAGAAGCCATTTTCTTTATTTTTATATAAAAACATATTTAATCAGAGAATGAAGATGCCATTGGGCTTTAGACTTGGTGATACGCTTTTTTTAAATGATTTTTTTTTTTAAGTTGTGTTTTTTATCCTCTTGATACAGGTACATCACTGGTCCCATCTGTACATTTATTATCATTGATGGGGTGGGGAGCTCACAATGAAATGGAGAGATTTTATTGAGGTGACTGGAGGTAATGAAGAGTTGGAGACAGAAAATAAAGGAGGTGCATGTGTGGTAGAGAGGCAAAAGGCAGAGGAAAAGGGAGAACTTGGTTCTCTCAAAGGAAAAACGAAAAGAATCAGAAGTCATTGGAAAAGGTAGTTTCTTTTGCTTTGGGGACATTCTTCTTGCCAGGAAAATTTCCTTTATAGTACATATATTTCCCATTCTTTATTTAATCTAAATTAGATTTATCCATAAAAATTAACAGGCATGACTTTTAAGATCAATTTATTCACCTTTGGGAAGATTTAATGCAAGTTAGAGAAAAAGTTGTATAGATAATTGGAGTTGACAATCAAAACTCTTTCCCTCCCCACTAAATCAGTCTTATTGCCAGGGCTGATATTGAGCCGGTAGTACCCAAATGGCCATGACGGTTGTTTATGGTCGGGTGTCTATTCTGATTGGTTGGTATCCAAGCTCTGCTGGCTGTTAAGTATTCTACATATCATCCCTGCCTATAACCTTGACCACCCATTCCTGCACATTTGGCATCTAGGACTCTGTATGGCAAAGAGAATCCTAGCCTGGGCTCAAACCACTTCAGCCCCACAAAGACCATTGCTATAACTAACACTGCATCTAATAAGGGAAATACATTTAAAGTGCAAAGGAAGAGAGAATTGGATTCCCCAGGCTGGAGACACCATCTTCATTCACATCAGATGGCACTTAGAAACTGAACAAAAACAAAGACTGAGAAAGAGTTTTTTGCTTTTTAATCATCCCTTTGTTATTCTTACCAAAATGTCCCTTCCTTGTATCCTGTGATGTTCTCACCTGTGGAAGGAGGCTTGGGAGAAGATGCCTGTTGCATCCTCTGCCCCCTGAAAGTAGCTCGTTTCATTTCTTCACAGTCTTTTTCTGTGGACATGCTTTCTTTCTCTGCATTGGTAGTACTAGATGTCAGGCTGTCATTTTAAGAAACTAGATAGCATCAAGGAAAATTTGGTACATTGAATGGCTGAGGAGTCCCCCAAATTTTGCCAGATTTCTTAGTCTTTGCATTTTCATTGAGGGTAAAAAAAGCAAGTACTCATTTTTTTTTTCCCTAAATGGGAGTTTCTTTGTATAAAACACCAATCTTAAAATAACATCACAGATTTCTGATGAAATCTGCCAATAAAATATCAAATTATGTTAATGACAGTGTTTGGGTGTGCCAGGTGTAATTTGAACAGTACAGCAGCAGTGAGTACCAGTTTGTTAATGAGAAAAACACTTGCACAATTGTATTGGAACTGCCTTTATTATGACCATGAAGGTTGTTTGGTTATAAAAGGATAATTTATAATAATTTATATCAATGAAACTTAAACATGCATTTGATTATTTTAAAAACAATTTTATATGTTTCCATACATGGTTGAGGAATTTTGTCCTTTTTTGCCGCTCTATCCTTTTATATGCCAATATAATTATTTGGATTGACTTGTGTTATAGCTCTGTTTTTAGGTGTGCCTTCTTCGGAATTTTGGCTAGATTTTCAGATGAAATTATATGAATTCAGATGAAATTAGAGTTCTTTCTACTTAGGAATATTTTAAATAAGCTTTAAACTTCATATTTTATATTTTCAAAGTGTAACATATTCTATTATATACATAAATTTCATTATATTATATGTTATGTTACTCCGTATATCTATTTTTTAATACTGTCTAGGCTAAAGGTTTGGAGATCTTCTAGCTGAGACACTTTTAAGAATCATGAATGAAAAGTGGATAATAGAATAATCCTGTATTTTGCCAAAAATTGTTTACCATTATTTCAGCATTCTTGTTCTGCTTATATTGTTAACTAATATTCTAGACTGCTTCTTTAGTTCCTATATTCTATTATTAATTTTTTAGCTATGATTGCATGCACTTGATAAGAATTAATTTCCTATTACATATTTTTCTAATTTGTGTCTCATTTTAAAATTAATAATTTTCTAGTAATTTGCCATATTAATTAAACGGGAATTCTGTTTTTAATCACATCTATCATCACACATTTAATTTTTATATTGTTGATATTCATAGTATTTAACCTATGTTAAATGTGGTTAACTGTTGTGTATGAGCTATAGAAAATACTTAGTCATCCTATCAAGAAGATGACAATTCAGAAGGTTATGAAATGCCATTCTCCGGCAATTTTTGAGAAAAGAGCAGGCAGCTATCTGTATTGACTAAGTGGTCTGTCAAAGTCTTCTTTTTCCTGTGTGTCTGTACATATGAGTGTATTGATATGTTGAAAGTACTTTCCAAATTCCCTTAATTAAAAGGTAGGCTTTTTTCTCATGCTATTTCAGTAATTGTTTTCTCATGGATAAAGTTGAAGAGGAAAAAAGAAAAGGTATTAAATACCTTGATCCCATTTCTAGATTATACAGTCTGGTTTCTAATCTTTAATCTTGCTCTATTTTACATGTTATAAATTTCAATTTAAATTTGGTGACTAACAACTGGTAGTATCATTTTGCCCGTGTAAAGTACTCACTCTGTTGTTTTTATTAGTAGTTATATCAATAATGATGAGAATCTGCATACCTGGGAATTATATTTGTGTTGTCATCAACTTTTACTTATCCATTCTAGTAAACATGTTCAAAAGTGCAAACTACCTTTGCTATGGAAAAGGGCTATTTCCTACTTGCCTTAGGAAGTGGGTCCATTACCCCAAACAGGAATCCCTTCCACCAAGGGTGATTTGGGCAAATAGATATTGACTGTAACTCCATTTATATAACTTAAAATTTTGTGAAACATCAACCTGCCACTCCTAAAAGTAGATTAAAATGGATTTTTTATTAACCAAATTAGAAGTCCTAGGTATTGACACTATTAAGCTGTGCATTTCTAGAATCTCATAAATTGTTAATTTATTTTCTTAGTTCTTATGTGTTACAGTTATGTTTTAGGTATTTTTTAGTATGTAGCTACTAAGTATAATAAGCAATTAGAATTTTTTGGTGATTTTTGTAAAGTAAATCAGCTGCTTAAGAGTACAAATTCTTCTTGTGTAGTAAATCTGTGAAAATAGCCATGTGTGTGTATTAACCTTAGAGCTTTCAGTGGTATTATATCCTAACTGGGCTGTTATTTTATGCAGAGGAGTAATGCTTTTAGCTGCATTTCAGCTTTTAAATGAAATGTCAATAGAAGGATTAGCCAGTTTTCTCTTAACCATCTGCCGATCTGTTAACAATACAGTTGTGAGGTTAACAATACATTGACGAAGTTTGTGTGACATTGGAAACACACACCCTGACAAAATTTTTAAAAATTTGAGTCCTTTGCCTGTGACCTATGTCTGTGTTTGTATACGTATACACTGACATTTGTATGGTAGCCTTGTTTTTGTGATTTAATCCTTACGTTATATTGCCAATGTTATTTTCCTGATTTTCCTTTTGACCTGACCAGTTAGTTATTAGAATATTGAAAAGTAGTCCTGTTGAGTAAGGGCCTCTCTATTACCTCTCTCCTTTGCCTCCTTTCTGCTTTGTGGTATATTTTGCTCTGTGATGGGGAAATGGTTCTGGGCTCATTTTGACTCCAGACAGAGGTAGAGGATGCTGAGAATAAGCGAGTGGCTAAGGAAAGCTGCATTGTCCAGATGCAAGCAGTCATAATAGATACCAAAACTTCACCTACATGAGTAATTTGATGTAGATACGCCCTTCCTGTGCTCAAGAAAGCCATTCCATTGTTTATATTTACAGATAAATAATGTGGAAAATAACTTCACCTAGGAATAATTGTTCTATCAGGTTATTTTATGAGAAATAACTTTTGAGGGAACCAAACTGAATGATGGCGATGAGTGATGCCTGCTTACGTGCAAGGGAAATCTAGGGATCGGGGTATTAGAGCTTTTCTGTTGTAGATCTACTAGCTGTGTGGTACTTTTAAGAATCAAAACTGAGAAGTGGATTGGCATGAGCCATAATAGAATAATTCTCTATTTCTCCCAAATTTCCAACTAGCAAGAATTTTAAGAGTATTTATTGGGGGGGGGGGTATGAATACACATTTTTGAGGACAGAAGAGTAATTATTCTGGCCATAGTCAAGCTATAGCTTTGTTTCTTAGAGTAACTTTTAACCCATTGACTTTGATCTCTTTCTTTTAGTCACCCTTCTACTGAGTTAGATAAAAGTGGTTTGCAAATTCTCTTTAGCTTATTGATGCATTTAGATAAGAATCTTTATTTGCCTGTATATGAACATTAAAATGCATAATGTACTCTTATTCTAGAACAGGTATTTTTGTTATCAAGATGTGAGTGTCATGAAAGCAGTTGTGTTTTAATTTTCTTTTTTTATTGGCTTAACAGGTCACGTTAGACAATTGTGTAGAAGTTGGGCGGATTGCCAACACCTACAATCTGACAGAAGTGGATAAATATGTTAACAGTTTCGTCTTAAAGAATTTTCCTGCATTGCTGAGCACCGGGGAGTTCTTGAAACTCCCTTTCGATCGTCTTGCCTTTGTGCTTTCCAGTAATAGCCTTAAGCACTGCACTGAACTTGAGCTCTTTAAGGCTACCTGTCGCTGGCTTCGCCTGGAAGAGCCTCGGATGGACTTTGCTGCAAAATTAATGAAGAACATACGATTTCCACTGATGACACCACAGGAGCTCATTAATTATGTGCAAACAGTGGATTTCATGAGAACTGACAATACTTGTGTGAATTTGCTTTTGGAAGCCAGCAATTACCAAATGATGCCATATATGCAGCCAGTTATGCAGTCAGACAGGACTGCCATTCGGTCTGACACCACTCATTTGGTTACACTAGGAGGAGTGCTGAGGCAGCAGCTGGTTGTCAGTAAGGAATTGCGCATGTATGATGAAAAGGCACATGAATGGAGATCGTTAGCCCCCATGGATGCCCCTAGGTACCAGCATGGCATTGCCGTCATTGGAAATTTCCTCTACGTAGTCGGTGGACAGAGTAATTATGACACAAAAGGAAAAACAGCAGTCGATACAGTCTTCAGATTTGATCCTCGATACAATAAATGGATGCAAGTTGCATCTTTAAATGAAAAGCGCACCTTCTTCCACCTAAGTGCCCTCAAAGGATATCTCTATGCAGTTGGTGGGCGAAACGCAGCTGGTGAACTGCGTAAGTGTGCGCATTTGTATAAAGCATAGAGACTAATTTGTTTGTCCAGAAATTATTGTCACATCATAAAATAAGCAGTTCTGAAAAATTAAAGACATAAAAATGTAGCTAGGATTTTATTTTTAAACTATTTTTCTTAGAAACTGCCATGGATCGTCTGTATGCTTTACTTGAGCCGATATTGTTGGCTAGTGTACAAATTATATCTTATAAGTATGTCAGTATGTTGCAGAATATTTTATTTGTGCAGTATATATGGTTTTCATCTTGAAGCTTCATCTAAAAATTGTATTCAGCTAATTTAAATTTTAATAGAATCTTGGACAGAAATTTCACATGTTTCCTCATTTTCTATTTTTAAAAGCCCACATGATACTTTAATGAACGGGTTAAAATCCTTTATTACAAAGGACTGACTTTGGTTGTTTCTTTTACGTAATTTGTTACCTACCACAGCCCACATGGTAAAATAATTTTCTTTGTAGATTAAATGTACAAAGCTCAATGTTATCCAGTGTTTATTTACTATGAGTATTAATTATGATCTGTGACTATTAGTTTTAAAAATCATCCTCTCTTGGTAAAATACCAGACAGTTTTTTCACTGTAAACTGATCTGGTAAGCTTTATTTGATAGTCACTTTTTTCTTTCCCCAGTATAAGATTGGTTACAAGTACACTTTAACATAGAAATACTTTGGCTATATAAATTAACCCTAAAAGGTGTAATTTAGTTATTTTAGATAAAATTGGAATAGTATAGATTTTCCAGAAAGAAAGGCAGAAAGACTGCATTTTAGATTGTTACTTATATATGAGTCATGGCCATTATTATTTGACCTTTTTTTCACTCCTCTCCTTTTATTCTCTGTTATAAGTAGTATTCTTATAGTTGGTGGATACTTTAAGCTCCATAATGCTGAGGAAGTTCAAAATATTGGCATTGGCTGTGGATAAATTCAGAGTAATTCTCAGTATCTTTTTGTTTTCCAGTATTCTAAGAAAAAAAGTTTAATGGATTTAAGACTAAGCTATTTATTGAAAAGAACTGTTCTTAGCTCTTATACTTTCCTGTTTATAAAGCCCTTTCTTGTTAGTGACATGGTCTTAATGTTACTGATCTTTTCTACCCATACTGTTTTTCCTTTGCTTTTACAGTGATATCTTTTCTAAGACTAAACTTTCTAAGTTGTTGGGTTAGGTGGTATGATCATGGACTACATAGGTTTCCCAATATATTTTAATAATCACACTTTTAAAAGCATTTGAGGCATTAGTGCCCTTATTGTAGGATTGTCATTTCAGGTCTCTTTAGTCAACCCGCACATTATTTTCGTGTTATTATACTATTTTAGATTTATGGTATCTGGAAATATCCAGAAAGTGCAAGTAGTGACTTGGTGGTTTCTTAGAAAAGCCACTTTTATAAGATAAGCTTTTAGAGTTTCCAAATTATAGGTCATCATTTCTGGCAATCAGTCGTCATTTTGAAACTTGTTTTCTCAAAGGAAATAGCTTTATTTTTCACTCACTTCTTGCTTGTTGATGTTATCCCCCCTGCTAGTATGCAGCTACTAAGTTTTTAATATACTGTTCCTAATATTAATTAGAGACCGGATTCTTCTGGGAGTTTATAATCTTCAAGCCAAGGAGAGTAATTATATAAAACCAAGAAGCTAGAGCTTCCTTTTTCTGACCCATTCCCACCCTCTCTGAGTTTGTCCTATGTTGTAAGAAGAAAAGAAGAAGAAATAGACTCCACTGTCAGGCAAGTGGCTCAGGCACAGGCTTCCTTGCACGTGACCTTCAGAAACCACCCTTCCATCTCTGATTAAAAGTGGTCTTCTGAGTTCCATTAGGAAAGTGAAAAGAAGCAAGAGAATCATGCTTTTCATGAGCTATTCCTAAATTCATATTAACCATTTGATTATATTTAGGCTTTAAAAATAAAATCCCTGAAGCTTAAAAGGGTGATAACTATTTTTGTACCAAGAAGTAACTCTAATTCCAATTATAGTCCGATTATTTGATATTTCATTTGAAATGATCTCCTGTAATCTGTAAGTTACTAAACTTTTGTAGAAAGTAACTACTTCCCTTAAAATCAGCATTTCCATCAAGAACTTTCTTTATTAAATATTTTAAGTTAAAGTATATTGGAAATTTAAAAAACAATATGTGACTGACTTATTAAGTGCACCCAAATTGAGAGTCTTGATTCCAAGCCTTTAGTTCAAAAGAAGTCATTACATAAAACCAAGAAGCAAGATGCTTCATTTTTTTCTGACCCACCCAACCACCTTTGAGTTCCTCCTGTCACACTCAAGTGGGAGTAAGAAGTACGACTGTCTCATCTTGTCACATTCTGTATTGTTGGGGTAATCAGACTTGATGTAACCTGCCCTGATACCCCCCCCACTCCCAAAGAACAATATCAATGAGTTCTTCTGAATTCTATCCATTAATAATATTTCTCTTTACATAAATAAGAAAATTGTTTCTGTCAGTTGCCCTTTCTAGTTTTCTTGGGCCCATTGTTTTTACAGAATAACAGACTTTGGTTCTAAAGAAATTCTTGCTTATATTTCTGAATGTTCCAGCCAGAGGCTGAGTTTTTAACTTTTCTCCTTCCCTACAATTGTTTTTAGTTTTTAATGGAATTCCCCCTGCTCCACACACACACACTGACATCTGATGTAATAAATTAACATTTCCATCTTTAATTACATAGACACATTCATATGCTTATGTAAATTAATACCAGTATATGATTTATTCTTCATATACACAAGAACTATTGCCTGTATATAATTATAAAAAGAAAACAGTGACAACATTTGCAACATATTTTAGATCATTTTAAAGTATTTGGCCTTTTGAAATCATTTCATAAAATGTATGGACCTAAGGAAAAGCTAAGCCCATAGTACATCAAAAAAAGACTACGTGTGTGCGTGCGTGTGCATGCACATGCCTGGCTTATTGCTAAAATATAATTCCTTGGAAACACTGCTTTCCTTTGACACTGGTTATCATAGGAAACTACAGGAAGCTTAGAGTAGCTGTCACTTCAGTGAAAAAGGAGTCAGTTATTTCTGGCATCTTTTAAAATTATGTCATATAAGAAATCAGTCTTACACTGAGATTTTCTATATTGAAGAATATGACAGCTCAGATATACTTCATTTCAGCTAAATATTGTCAAGCTTTCAAATAATGAAATAAGTTATAGAACACATGCGAGATTTTTTTCAAATAAATGTACAATAAAATAACTAAAATTTATCAAATGCCTCCATATCCTTTAATGGATTTGGGGTTTTCTTGATCACTAACCACTCTAGGATCCCCCTAGGATTCTAGAATCACTCTAGGATTCTAGAGTCCATCACCCCTCTGTGGGAGCCATCACTGTTCAAATAATTTTCTTCAGGCCTAATCGCTTTCCTAATCTCAAAGAACAGGTAAGTTACACACCATCCCTTGGGACTGATTCTGAACTTCAGTGGAGTCATCTGAGAAAATAGGAACTCCTGATATATGTGAAATAACCAACCTAAGTGTAATTCCTAAATTGGAGAGATTGTCTAACTTAAACATCAGCTCACCAGATTACTGAAGTTGATTCTCTAGATTAGGGGTCAGCAAACTTCTGTAATGAGCTAAAAGGTATATATATATTTTCAGCTTTGTGGGCCATTCATTATCTGTCACAACTAATTGACTCTGCTACTATAGTGCAAAAGAAACTGTAGACAATCCATAAACAATGGCCAAGGCTGTGCTCCAATGAAGTTTCATAAACACTGAAATTTGAACTTTTATATGTTACAAAATAGTCTTTTGATTCTTTTCCAACTCTTTAAAAATGTAAAACCATTCAAATTTTTATCTTGTGGGCCATATAAAAACAAGAGTTGGACTGGATTTGACCCCTGGGCTGAGGCTTGCTGATCCCTGCTCTAGATTTTCACAGCTGCCTCTTTACTATTCCAAATTCTCATAGACTGTGAAGGAACCACTGCTTTGTGGCTCAACTCCTTGCTTTGCTTCATCCCTGGCCCTCTCCTCCCATCAAAGTTGTTGGCACTAACGGTATATTTGACTATCTTGTAAATATGGAAAATAAAAATAAGAGCATGTGTGTCTGCTTTTTAATTAGATGCATTCTATTTTTAAATTAAATGCTATTTCTTTTTTTCTTCTTTTATTTTATTTTGTCAATATACAATGTGGTTGATTATTGTGGCCAATTACCGAAACCTCCCTCCCTCCTCCCTCTGCCCCCTCCCTCCCAACAATGTCCTTTCTGTTCACTTGTCGTATCAACTTCAAGGAATTGTAATTGTTGTGTCTTCTCCCCGCCCCCCTCCGGTTTTTTTGTGTATTTATTTATTTTTAGCTCCCACCAATAAGTGAGAACATGTGATATTTCTCTTTCTGTGCCTGACTTGTTTCACTTAATATAATTCTCTCTAGGTCCATCCATGTCATTGCAAAATGGCAGTAAATGGTATTTATTTTTCTAATAATAACAGCAGCTCTGCATGGGGAAGGTCTAAAGGTTGACAGTGAAGTTTAAAGGACTGTAAAAGCTAAAGGAGATAGATTATTTAGCTGAAAGAAGAAAAGTTTAGGGATGATGAACTATTACAGTTATTGTGTAATTGGTGGTTAATAGCCATCTTACACTGAGAAACTACTGTATGAAAAAGTGTAGATGGATTCTTATAGCCCCTATTAGGAAAAAAATGCAGTTAATTCACTGACAGAGAAAGAGCACTATCTTTCTACATAGGAAATATGAATAATCATAAAGATTGAATAGCTATTCAATTTTTAGCTCCACTGTAAAAAGAATAAGAGGAAAGTAATGGGAACTGCACCAGAACAGTTTGAATTAGACATGAGAAAGGAAAGTTACTATCTAGAAATTTCAAAGTTCATGGCAGAGCCCTGCATTAAGAAAAGTATAGAATTATAGTGAAACCTGTCTTTGGTTTCAAATAGATAAAGAAGATGATCTCCGGAAGTCTTTTTAAACCCTTTTCTGATAGGATGTGTGATTAGATTATTTTATCATATAAAATCTCTCCATTAATTACTTTGTTAATGCCAAGTATCAATCAATACACTGGGTCCTCTGTTACGTGTAGAGAGAGAGATAATAATGTACATTCAGTAGGATTTTGCTTGTCAGTGAGGTGAAAGTCATGTTAAGGCAAATGGAAATGGATATCAAAAAAGACATCTAGTGACTGGAGATAGTCAAAAAAAGTATTGAGATATGTGGCAGTTTAACTCGTTATTAATTGTGGAAATAGCCCTTATTTTAGGAAAAGAATTTTGAAGGGTCCTGTTATTTGATGGAAGTGTTTAGAAGAAAACAGAGTTGGTAAAGATCCAGGCCCGAAGCAATGAACAGAGGCAGCAAGAGAGTAGATCAAAATGAGAATAGTAACAGCCTTTGAAATAAGACTGAAAATTTAAAGCTAAAGGAAGTAGAAAAGGAAGTCAGTAGAGGGATATGAGAAGGGGTATAATGTAGGTGAGGTTAGAGAAGATAAAAGTACTTTGCACAGTGAATTTGATGAAGAAATAAAATGATTGAATAGGACAAAAACGTAGTCCCCCCCCCCCCCAAGCCCCATTTTGCCTGTGGGCATGTTGTTTTTTAAGTAGGAAATCTCATTCAAAGGATGATTTGTCAGTTAGGCAGTTAGGACTGAATTTGGCCACAAGTAGCTAAACCTTATTTTAGTGCCTTGGTCAAATAACCCCACTCCATAGACTTATGCTTATGTGTCACTGCCTAGAACTATATCATATGGTTGACCAAAGCTTCAAGGGAACCTGCTAATTTGAATTTTATTTTCAGTTTGGTGCAGTGCTTCCCTGAGCAGTGTTGTGGTTCTGTTAGTAAGAAAAAAGCAGGGTTGGGAGAGGCAAGAAATTGGATTATCAATTAGTAGTGTCTACTATAAATAATATGAACTTTTCAAGTCAATCTAGACTTTGTGCTTTTAGTCCTTGTAACAGTCCTCTTTCTTTCTGCCTTTGAAAAAAGGATTACATTTTCCATCTGTGTAGAGTGTCATTGTTCTGTTCTTGAGGTTATAACAGATTGATTGAAAGATATTTAAGTGAGTCGAAGTTGCTTCTACAAAATACTTTATGTTAAAGATGATAAATTCATTACTAAGAGGAAGTACCCTTAATAAAGATCTTAACTTTATATTATGCTGCCAATCATCTTCAGGTTAGAAGTAGTACTGACTGCAATGGTACTGGGAGTATACAAACTTAGTTTTACACTATAAATGTAGAGAAATTATCATCAGTGTCTGTTTTGTAGTCTGGATATAAAATAACGCATTAAGCTTTAGAACATAAACTAGGCAGTGTGTATACATTCATTCTTAATTTAAAATTTTGCTTCTTACATATTAATGTGTGTTCCTATAAGATATCTCAACATGGGGACCCAGAACTGAGGTGTTTTTCCTTCCTTGTGATTTTTTTCATCTCTTCTTTCCACATTTTTAGAGCAAATATTGGAGAAATGTCAAATTATTAAGATGTAACCAGATTCCAGAAGAAAAGAAATCTTAGCAATTTCTGTAGAGACAGAAATGTGTTACATTTTTACATTATCTAGTCTAATGTAATATGTACTAATGGTTCATATTGTTAATATATCGAGAACATAGTCTCGATAACTACTGTAAGAGCCCCCCTCCCAAGGATCTCTCATACCTATAATAGATATGTTTCAGAAATTTGGATATTATTGTTAAAAAGGAAAATAATTAATTGCTAACTTTGAGATTAAAAATTCTTTTCTTTATTTTAAACAGCTACAGTGGAATGTTACAATCCACGAACAAATGAATGGACCTATGTTGCCAAAATGAGTGAGCCCCACTATGGCCATGCTGGAACTGTGTATGGAGGAGTGATGTATATTTCAGGTAAACAATTATTATGTGAACACAATATAATACATAAGCTTTTAACTATATAGTCATCTTTCCATATAGTGGTAGTAGTAATAATAATCCAGAAAAATGCATAATCACACTATAATTTATGTTGATTTTCGAAGGCATTTTTGTGTGTACATTTCATGTGGATGCCTTGGGCATTCTGTAACATCATAAGACTAGCAGTAAACTAATCCTGCTGTAAATATATAACTTAGAAGAAATTGGAAAGCGCGCAGATTCTCCAGTTTGCTTTCTAGTTCCCATGCTCTGTATTCTAATAAACACCATTTATATTCTTTATAGCAACAATTAATTCATTTTATTTAACATTTAACTAAACTATGTGAGAAAATATGTCATTATATAATATATAAACTCTCCTGTGCATAATAATGTTCATTCTCTCTTTTAGTATAATACATAATATGTGTTTCCTTTTTCCTTAGCATTATAATGAGGCTCTACTATGGCGTCATTGCATAAATAATTCTGTGCTGATTGTCTGTATTTTAGGCACATATTTTTCTATTAAAAAATTCTGAAATGGCTGCTGTTTATTCACAGTGTTCCAGTAACAACGTTTATTCTTCAATTGTTGGTGTTCAAATCACCTTTCCATAGAATTTAGAAAGAAGTCTTACTTTAATGTCATGGTCATCTCTGGTATTGACATTTAACTTTGTTAGGCAGATTCTTATCATTTGGCCCTGACAGTCTACCTGTGACAGTTTTTTTCTCCCGTTTGAAGGCCTGCCAGTGCCAGTTCAGCAGTTACATTAACGAAGAACAAAGGTGTTAAGGTGATGTTTGTGGTCTGATTCTCTGAACACTGCCTTAGGAAATCTGTAATCAAGAAGGATCAGTGAAAGGCCTGTAGTATGTGATTGGCAGGTTTCTGGTGGTATATTCATGAGCAGCTATGGGATGTCTTATATTGAAGGAGCCATCCAGGACATCATATGCTCCACTAATCAATGATTTATGCCATCTACCTATTTTATGTATGTAGCGGCTGTACCATTGTAATGAGAGCTCCAAATCCTCTGGGAAAAAAGAAAAAAAAAAGACACCTAAATTGTTTTAATGATGCTTTGGCATAACTGATATATATTTCAGAAATGACTGTCCTAATCAAGAGTAGGATAGGAACCATAACTGATTTTTAAAAAAATAGTGATTTTCATCTGGCCACTTGATAGTAGAGCTTTGAATGATATGGCTGAAGATTAGCTTAGTTCTGTCCCTTGTCTGCAGAAGATATAATCAGATACTTTTATTGTAGAGACTGTTTTATATGTGATCTAACAATACACTTTGTAGGTGATATGGACTCGACAGACCAATAACAAACTGCTGCACATATAAAACTCCACATATGTTGAGCATTCTAATTTTTTAGCATTTTAAATGTACATTCTGACAGAAGACATTACCTACCCTCACCCCACCTACTAAAAATTCTACAAAAACAAACAATTCTGAATTGCTATAAGCTTGTATATTTGGACAAGACTTTCAACTTTGGTATATACTAAAGCATTTTGATAAATATCCCACTTTATAGTCACATCCTAATGATATAACTAGAGTAGATATTCTATATGGCAAATGAGCGCATATGACCACCTGGAATTTAAAGTGCTCTAGCCCAGTGCTCAGCACCCAGAGGGTACCCATGAAAAAGCAGTAAGGAGTAAATGATGCTTTGTAGTTGGGATGTACTACAGACCCAACTCCAACAGTCGCCAAAATATATTTTCATTCAATAAGCCCTCTTAAATACCATGGGCTTCCATTTGAGAAAGTCATTTCTACAATATAAGCCATTTATTTCATTCTTTAAGAAGATGAAAATGTTATCTTTATTTTTAATCCAGAGAGAGTATTTATAGAGGGGAGATTTTGTAAGAATACTGTTGGTAAGCTATAAAATATCATAATATGAAGCTAAAAGTTAATTGTCTATGACAGCGAACCTTTACTTTTGTGTTTTTATAATAATTTTAAATATAATTTTATGTAATTCTTTAGGAGGAATTACTCATGACACTTTCCAAAAGGAGCTGATGTGCTTTGACCCTGATACTGACAAATGGATCCAGAAGGCGCCAATGACCACTGTCAGAGGTCTGCACTGCATGTGTACAGTGGGAGAAAGGCTCTATGTCATTGGTGGCAATCACTTCAGAGGAACAAGTGATTATGATGATGTCCTAAGCTGTGAATACTATTCACCTATCCTTGACCAGTGGACCCCAATTGCTGCCATGTTAAGAGGGCAGAGTGATGTTGGGGTAGCTGTCTTTGAAAATAAAATCTATGTGGTTGGTGGGTATTCCTGGAATAATCGTTGTATGGTAGAGATAGTGCAGAAATATGATCCAGATAAAGATGAATGGCATAAAGTTTTTGATCTCCCTGAGTCCCTTGGTGGCATTCGAGCTTGCACACTAACAGTTTTTCCACCTGAAGAAACCACACCATCACCTTCTAGAGAGTCCCCTCTTTCTGCACCTTAAGATCATCCCTACAACTAAGATGCTGTGGTCCTATCTTTGTAATGTGTCATGAATTCTCTTCTTTTCCCCCCTTAAATAGTATATATGTTAGGATTAGCCTCCAGTAATTGATAGAGATATTGGAAAAGAGATGAAATTGATGTTATTTGTGCTGTTTGTCTGGCCTAGAATGTTTATAAAGTGGTACCACAGCCATTCTGGAAATGTATTCCATAGAAGCTGATGTTTAACATATGGAAAAAAAGTATTGTCCATAAAATTTTTCTTCAGTACTTTTTTAATGCTGTGTACTGGGTGTAAGGTATTTGTCATCTCACATTAGTAAGCCCAATAAGCCAAGTTGAAGGTGGGTTATGGTAAATGTACAAGTGTGCTCACTAGGCTTCAGAGTAAAAAGTTTTCCTTTCATCTTTGACTGTACCGTGTCAAAGGGAGGCAGCCTGCTCGAGAAGGAAACGACACACGAAAGGTTGCCTCCTTCTTTTCATAAGGTATTTTTGACATATCTGTCAACCCACCTGACTGCGTGGGTGCATTGAGAACATATGAAATTTCTTAGACACACAGGAGAAATAACTGAAATTCACCATTATTAATGGGGGGGAAAAAAACCCAGCACGAACCCAGTACTTAAAAACAAGGGTTTGGGGTTTTTAAAATGTGTATAAATACACACACACACATTTATCAGATACAAATTTTTAAAAATTGAGTGGCATGTCAAATAAATGTGAAATTAAAAAAACATTTTCCAAAAAGCAGCTTCCAGTAAAATGGGAATTCAGTATGCACACAACTGAACGTGCATATGTAGAACCATACTGAATTTAGGTGGATAAGGGCTAGAAATTTTGAGCAATTAAATGTGTTATTTTACCAAATTTTATCTTCAAAACTGTATTCTACTTCTCCTTTGCTGTTGAGGTAAATTACATATTATATGTATTCTGTATACTCAGTTCATGAGGTTATTTAGCACAAAATATACCAGCTTCACCTGAAGAGCTGTTTTTGCTCAATGAATTCAACTTCCATGTTTTATCTTTTTTTGTTCAATAAAAAACATTTAATGTCATTTTTGTCTGAAGCATCCTATTATTGTCTAATTTGGCTTCTTTTTATTAAATATCTTTTTTTTTGATATGGCAAGTTTCAAGTGATCAAAATTTAGAGCACTGAGCAGCTTAGATGAGTGAATATTTATGAATTTATTCAAGGGAAAAAAAGATTTTGACCAGGTCTAACTTCATTGGTCAAAACTCATTGCTGGTTATCTTTGAGGAGTTAGTTTGTGGAAGATGCTAGTTGACTCTTCTTCATTCCCACAGAAGGACTGCCAGACATGTCTAAACCATGAGAGCAGTTACATTTCTGAGGTCAGTTTCCTTGATCTTCAAGAGGCTCTATCTTGCTTAATGACAAGGGATTGTGTAAAATAACCTCAGAGATTTGTTCTTCATGTAGGATCCTAAAGGAAAAATGTTTTTGTAAAAGATTATTTGAGAATTATTTTAGGGCCATATTATGATCATTCCTGCTTTGTCTGCAAATAAGCAAATTAAATCAACCAAAAATTTAGGGCTGTTCCAAAACAGCTAAAGGGTCATCAGATTTCTTCACCAGTGGGTATTTAGCAGTGCAGATGTCACTACCTCTGCCTTGAGTTAAACATAATTAAGAAAACAATTTTCTTATTAGTGGTATATTTGAATTTTGGGAGAAGCCTGGTATGGATTTGAAAGACCCCCTTGGGCAACTGGTCCAGTGATATCAGTTCCCTGCTTATAGGCAGAGCACATTTAGCCATTTGCACATAGTTAACACCTACCTAAAAATGGAGGAATGTACAAGACAGACTAATGATCCTGAAACAGTCCACTGTGAGTGTTCCTGGCCAGGTGACTCCCCTCCATGTAGCAAAGGTTCTTTCCATCTTGTGGCCTTCCGCCTTTAGGTCATAACAGTTCTTTCCATTCAGTCAGTATAAGAAAAATAAAGCATTGCTGGTGAGGGCTGTAGTACTCAGGCCTGAAGAGGCATCTATCACTTCTTCCCACCTTCTGCTGGCCAGCAGTCAGCCCTGTAGCTCCATATAAACACGAAGGGAACTGGAAAATATTAGACAGCCGTGTGCCCAGAAAGATGAGGAAATAGGGTTGCTGATCTTCTAGCAGTCTGCCACAGGGCACACACAGTTCTATTTGACAACTTACCTTTTCTGCATCCATGCCATGTGTTAGTTAGAAGAGCAATTAATTTCACACTTTACTGTTAAGTGATATTATTAAATAATTCTAACAGCTTGGAAATTATCACACATTTTCTTCACAGTAAATTAACTATTTTTCTTTATGAAAAACTACCTGCTAGTTATTGGTTGGCTTTATAAACATTTCTCACATTTGCCCTTCTTAGGTCTACTTGAAAAAGAAGTTATAGAAATTAAATCTCATGACTTAATGAATCATAAAGGTTTATGATTTTCCTTCTTGGTCAGAGTTGCTAGGATGTGAAAAATGAAAGAGTTTACTTTGCCTATATCTACAATTTTAGAAAATCCATCTGGTAATCAGTATTTGCCCTTAAAAGTGAAATTATGATCTGAAAGTCTCTTTTCTCTAATAATACCTTAGGGACTTCTAAAATGTACGTGTAAGTATATAATTTTGGGGGGAGTTGCTAAAATAATTCTGTCATATTAGCCCATGATAGAGTGCTCCACAGGGCATCTAAGTAGTGTTTTACTCAATTAGTTCTACCATGTGACTTTTTCTTTTTTTCTATTTCAAGGGCCTTTCTGTGTTTTCCCCCCAAGAACAGTAAGGAAATATTCCTGTGTGGAAATCTGGCTCTGCTTCTAATTTTATTCTTGACTCCTGTGCCTTGTGTTTTATATTCTCAAGCCAGTAAAAATTAGATTTAGTCCTTTGCACATCAAATAGTTTTTTGGGTAGGCAGGAAGGGAAGTAAATGCGAAGCAAGTTCTCAAGGACTAAAGGGATTTTATTCTAAATTGGCCAAATAATGCAGTGTTTAAAGGCTTTTGGTAATTATAAAAGTGAAAAATACAGGAAATTGGAAAGTATAAGAAGGAAGAAAAAATGTCACCTATCATCTCCTCCCTCCCCATATCAGGATAACTATTGCTACTTTTGAGTATATTTTTTTTCCCAATTATCATTTAAAAATCAGTATAATTTTTTATATACCATATAAAGTATTATCTGATAAATCAATGTCATTTTCTGATACAAAATACATTCTGATAGATCAATGCATTAACTTCTGATACAAAATACATCAATGCAATATTTAAGATAAGATTTTCTAACCTGTATTAAGTGAGATTTAAATATTAGGCAATGTGTTGGGCTTTTGTCAGTTTAAAACATATTAAATATTAATGTGGCTAAATCAGATGTCTGCATAATTTAAGCAACAGTGATGATAGACAACTAAAATATTTATTTTATCAGTGAATCTAATTCTTATAATTCAGATCTTATAGTGGATATTTCATCTCTATTTAAATTTAGTGTTGCTTACTGTCTCTGCTAATCATGTATTACCAAATAATTGTCAAATGTTTCTTTACCTTGTATATGTTATTTGGCAGTGTAACTAAGATAAACAAAGACTGAATGAAAAAAGTGGGACTAAAGGCCATACCTCTATTAAGAGAAAAACAAAAAAGGAAATATTACGAGGTTCCGCAAGCTTTTTCTGTAAAGAGCTAGTAAATATTTTAATTATTGTGGGCCATATGGTCTCCATCACAACTACTCAACTCTGCCGTAGTAGTGTGAAAGCAGACATAGACAATATGTAAATGAACGAGCATGAATGTGTTCCAATAAAACTTTATTTATGGACATGGAAATTTGAATTTTATATAATTTTCACGTATTACAAAATATTACTCTTCTTTTGACTTTTTTCAATCATTTAAAAATGTGAAGGCCATTCTTGTCTCATGGGCCATACAAAAATAGGTCACAGACCAGATTTAGTCCATGAGCTCTAGTTTGCTGGCCCCTGCATTACAAGAGCATGTTTCATAACCATCTATTCTTTCAACAAACATTTATTGCGAACCTATTTCGTATCACTCAATGAAGAGTTTTAGGGCTACAAAGAAACAATCCTTGCCTTCATGACCTCAGTCTAGCTGGGTAGATAGGTAGTTACAATGTAGAGCACTGGAGGCTATGATGGGTGTGTACACAGGCAACATCTGAGCATACTCATAAGAATAAGAGTGTTTGTAAACTGAATGAGAATGAGTGAAAATTATAAAGAAATGAGGGCCTGCCTTAATAAAGTACAACTTCTGGGACCACAAAGGTGGAAATGAAATAGTACACATAGGGGAAGGGAAGCCAATCTTTGAAATCTGAGCTTCTGCCCTCTGAGATAAAACTTTATCTTGCAAATCTCTCACTAATTACCCCAACCATCAACTTGCTAGTTCTGTGCTACGTAGGATCACATACAATTTGCCCTTTAAAATACTCTGTAATCCAAGTAAAGACCAGGATAAAATATTTCACAAGGCTTCCCTAAAATCTCAGTATATTAATATGCCTTTTACTATAAGGAACAGAAAACCCCAACTCTAACAATAAGGAACTGTGTTTTGTCACAGAACTGTAACGCCTTCTAGGAGGTAAAGGAGGCCCCAGGCATGGTATAATTAACTCAGTGTCATCAAACACCCAGGCTCTTTTTTTTTTGTCTCTACACTCCATTTGCAACAGCATTGCAGCCACTTTGTTTTGCTAGTAGTGTCCCTAGCTCACACCCAGAGAGAGGAAAAACCTCTCATCCAAACACAGAATTAAAACTCTTCTTTTCATTCTGATAAAGTCAACTTAAAACATATGACTGCTCCTGGACCAGCTGCTAGAGGAATGTCATGCATGGATTGGCTTTGACTAATTATCTGATGTGAAATTGTTGTTGTGAAATTAACCATAATACCCTTCTCACTCAAGAAAAGCAAAAGGGAAACACACAAGGAACGAAATTTGGCTAATTGGATTTACTTGGTTCAGTTTGTCCATAATCAGCCTGGGCTTTTTCTAGATTACTGTTTTTCAAAGTTTGGGTCATAATTTATTAGTACAGAGGTTCTCAAAGGGTCGTCCAGGCACCCTGGTGTCCCTGAGACCCTATCAGGGGTTCTGAGGTCAAAATCCTTTTTATCATAATAGTGAGACATCATTTGTCTGTTGTGCCCTCTCATTCCCCTACGAGTATGCTGTGGAATTTTCTAGACACTAAAGGATGCATGAATACTTTGTAAATACTTGTGTTTCAAATTATTTTTATTTTTCATTTATAATGCATTAAATATCAATAGATATAACCCACATGAACACAACCTCTTTTGTGTCCTTAACAGTGTAAAGGAGTCCTGAGACCAAAAAGTTTGAGAATGGCTGGTGTATGTTTTTTCTAAAATAAATTTTAGTGGATTATAACCAAAATTTTTTGATTTCCTGCTGAATTTCTTCTTGGACCTATATGTCATTCATGAGCATGTTGTTTAGTTTCCATGCACTTGAATAGTATCCAAAATTTTGCTTGTTATTGATTTATAGTTTTGATCTGTTGTGGCCTGAAAAGATACTTGAAATGATTTGGATTTTTAAAAATGTGTTGAGAATTGATTTGTAACCTAACATGTTGTCTATTCTGGAGAATGTTACATGTGCCAATGAGACAAATGTATATTCTGTGGCTGTAGGATGAAATGTTCTGTAGATATCTGTCAAGTTCAATTGGTCTAAAGTGTGGTTTCAATCCTGTGCTCCTCTGTTGATTTGTTGCCTATTTTATCTGTCCAATATTCAGAAAGGAGTACTCAGGTCCCCAACTATTATCATAGTTGGGTCTATCTCTTTCTTTAGGTCTAATTGTGTTTGCTTTATATATCTGGGTACTCCAATGTTGGGTGCATATATGTTCATGATTGTTATGTCTTCTTACTACATAGATCCCTTTATCATTATATAGTGGCCTTCTTTGTGTCTTTTTGTAGTTTTTGGTTTAAAGTCTATTTTATTTAATATTACAATAGCTACTCCTGCTAGTTTTTGGTTTCCATTTGCATGGTATATCTTTTTCCATCCCTTAACTCTTAGTCTGTGTGTATCTTTACAGGTGAGGTGAGTCTCTCATAGACAGTATAAAGTTGGGTCTAGCATTGTAATCCAATCAGATAGTCTGTGTCATTTGAGTGGGGAATTTAATCCATTTCATAATCATATTTTATGACTGCTTTCTGTTTCCCCCCCACTTTTTGAGGTTTTCTATATTTAAGCTCAAAAATTCACTTATACTCAGTGGTGTGCAGGTAAATATTTCAACAACTTGGGCAGAAGAAAGGGATGTGCCCCAATTTATACCATTTGCCAATTTCCATGGTATAAATATCTCCACCACAGCTGATTTTAAGGTACCACTTGGCATCCACTTGGAAAGTGGAGTTGTGAAGAGAAGCAAACAATAATTTCTCATGAACTGGTATAATCCAGCTCCAGCACACAACTCTATCCAGAGAGGACAGAGAGGGGATATTTTGTCAGGAGCACATGGGACATGGCTGGAATACGTGGCTCTGTATGCTTCTCCCATCTGGTGGCTGCTCTTTTTGCTTTCTCTTCTTTGATAGGTTTCTCATTTTAATCCCTATCAGCCACTTATCTCTTCATATGATTCAGCTGACCTGGTCTTTTTCAAGAGCAAATTTGCCAGATATCTTAGAGAAGATAAAAGGAAAAACTGGGGGTCTTTGGAAGGTGAAAGAATGTGCCCTCATTTATCAGGAAGGCACTATCAATTTTGCTTCCAAGGCAAAAATTGTGTATGGTTACAGGTTGGGAAGACAGAATTTTCAATGAGCTGGCAGGGCATATAAATGGATGGGAGAATGGATCCCTTTGTTGAGGGTGGGTTATAAAGAGTCAACTATCCCTTCAAAGAGTGAAGGTAGTGAGGTTGCAGGAAGAATTGCCTCTTGAACACATTGGTCGGGGAGCCCACACATCTGGTACCTTCTTCTTTCCTGAATTAACCGGACAGCAGACTTAATGGCATAGACCAAATCTGGCACATACTACTCATGTTCTTGATTATAGGTGAAGGTGGCCATAATAAGACTTGAGCACCCATTTAAATGGGGTATCCTAGCCACACCACTCATGCTGCTGCATGGACATACAGGGCTGTCTTGTAGCATACAAAATCCAAGAAGGCATCATGGAAAATTAAAAGTCTCAACAGATTAGGAAGAAGAGAGCAATGAATGGCTTTTAGTGAAACTAAACATTTCATTAATTATGCAGGAAGCCACCAGTCTGTTATTTTCTCTATGTAGAGATCAGACAGCTTGCCAAGACTGAGATCCCAGTGAGCCACCCATGTAGTTTGCCCAGACTCTAAGTATATATAGGAAACCAACAGTTGTGTGGACTGGCGTGCTGGAGGGTAGGAGTAGACTGACTAAGATTTAGCAGCAAGAGCACAATAGGTATGAAAACAATGAGCCTATTCCACACACAGATGTCTCTGGCAAGTGGCTCATTTGGTAAGTGTGGAAGAGTGGACCATGGCATCTTACAGGTTCTTGATAGCGGAGGGTGAAGGAAAAATCAGCCCTACATTGGCAAAGCTTTTGGCCACAGATTCATAGTCATTCACAAGGATTGAGAAGAGCCCAATCTAGGGCATGTTTGAGGGTAGCAGCAATACAAGGAGGGAAACCATCACTTGAGCAGTTTTCTACTAATAGTGACCATAATCAGATCTCAGGAGGCCCACATGAAAGTGTCAGTGCCTTGGCAGGGTCCAGCATGGTACTAAGAGCATGATTAAAGGCTGACTTCTGCAGGAAAGAGAAAAGCAATAGAATACTAATAGTCATAGGCAGAGGCTTCTCAATTGCTGATATGGCACAAAAGACAGAAGCTCTGTTGGGAATGGTAGCTAAATGAAAATTGGGGTTCCCTCCACTCTCAAAGAGGGGGCAAAGAAACAGTAAAATATTGTCTGTTCTTACTACTGTTTTTAGGTGTGTCCAAGGTAGAATGTATGCAGTACAAGAGAACAGTGAAATCCCATCTGTCTATACTATTGCTTTCTGGTGAATCCAAGTTAAAATGTTTGTCATCTCTAATTAAAGGAAAAATCAAGGGAATTGCCTGAAGCCTGCCAAGGTGGCAACACATAACAAGGCAACACATAATAACATAACTGTTAGTTCCTCTGACCCTCAGTGTTTAAGATCAAGGATGCAGTTGATTTGGGCCAGAAGAGGATATTGGTCCAAGTACCTTTAGAAAGCAGAGAGCACATCAGTAGGAATTCACATCCAGTTCACCACCACCTGCTGCCGCCCCTTGTGCTTCACACTCCTTGGTCTGAGAAACTGACTTTAGGGAGGTCAGGGTCTATGCTTCACATGCCTTTGTGCAGGAACCAGGAAACAAGTTTTATGTGGCTGAGGAGGCCTCAGGATGCCTGTGCCCTTCAGGATTCTGGCCTAGGTTTTCTACCTCATTAAATACGTAAAAAATATCCACAAACTTTTTCCTTCTAAAGTGGGGATTAATGTAGGATTACTGTTGGCTCTTTGATTCACTGGAAGCCAGCTCTCTTCACTGATACTTTCTTTGCAATGCTGCCACCACTGGGATCAGCAGCTCTGACTGTCCTCCGAGGCTCCTTCGGCCACCTAAGCCAGAAAAGCTGTTCAACATCCTGGCAATACAAAAAGGAGTGGTGGGTTTCATGTGGCATCACCCCTCCAAGAGCGAATATGACAGACCTCAAATTATGTAATGAGAATGTAAGAGAGACCTTTTTGGTGAGAGTAAAAAATTCGTATCTTATAATGATTAATAATCCTTTATAATAAAATGGAATAAGCACCTGGCATGCATTACACAGTTTTAGATATTTCCCCACTGACAGCTGCACATTCAGTAGCCTTAGTTTTTTTTAATAAGGGCTTCCTGCTTCCTTAACCTTAGGTGTAGCCCACAGGCCTTCTGAATAGAGAGCTGCCTTCCCAAGAGGCTTTCTGCTTGTCAGCTTTTCTTTTACGGAACCCAGTGTCTTAGTTGACTCCTTTCCTTCAGCCCCTATCCCATGTGACCTTCTGATTAAAAGTGTGCCTGGCTTTCTTTCCACCCAGTGGTCACTCAAACCTGCACTCACCTCCTTCTCTTAATCTGCTTCTCATTCCTAGTAGCTTCCTTTAGGACCAAATGACGGTAATAAAGTCCTAGAAAACTAAGCCTAACACTATTATAAATGACTAGGGGACTGCATGTGGTATACCTTAAAGCATTTAAAAAATTAATTTACTAGATTTATTTTCCTTTTTTCTAGCACCACCTAAAGTCATGTGGTTACCCAGGGTGGGCACCCCCTAACCAATGTCTACCTGTGCTGCAATCTTTTAATGACAGTGCACTGGAGCCCTTGGGTCCAGCTGACTGGTTCTTTTCTGGACAGCTTCCTCAGTTTTTGGAGCAAGGTTAGAGGGAGCAAAATTCCAGGGTATTAAGAGAGCCCTTTGGGCACCATTTAAATCAGAAGACCCACACCAGGACTATCTCCAGGTGCTACACATGTGCTGATGGTCAAGGACAAAGCCTTGGGTGCTTCTGTGAACCGAGACAGAACCTGGAGCCTATCTGAGCCTTTCACATTGTATGCCTGTTCTTGCTCCCATTCCCCATATTTGTAATAATTCATCACGGAGGATGAACAGATTGGACCTTTCTACGGCCAGATCTGAGATGAAGGTCAGTGCAGGAGAGGGCTGTCATTTAAAAGGCAGCAGGACTTCCACATCTGTCTTTTTTAAAAAAAAAAAAATTGTTTTCTTTTTTTTTTTTTTTTTTTTTTTACTTCTCAAAATACATTGTACTTGACTTTCAGGCCCCTTTACCCGTTCATCTCCACCTTCCCTCCCACTTCATATCTGTTCACTTGACTTAAATAGTTGAAGGAATTTTTGTGGTTATTCTGTCCCCCCCCCCCATTTGTTTGTGTGTTTATTTATTTATTTATTTATTATCTCCGACAAATAAGTGAGAACATGTGGTATTTCTCTTTCTGTGCCTGACTTGTTTCACTTAATATAATTCTCTCTAGATCCATCCACGTTGTTGCAAATGGCAGTATTTCATTCTTTTTTATAGCAGAGTAGTATTCTATTGTGTAGATGTACCACAGTTTCCGTATCCACTCATCTCATGATGGACATTTGGGCTGGTTCCAACTCTTGGCTATTGTAAAGAGTGCTGCAATGAACACTGGGGAACAGGTATCCCTTCGGCATGATGATTTCCATTCCTCTGGGTATATTCCCAGCAGTGGGATAGCTGGGTCATATGGTAGATCTATCTGCAATTGTTTGAGGAACCTCCATACCATTTTCCATAAAGGCTGCACCATTTTGCAGCCCCAACAACAGTGAATGAGAGTTCCTTTTTCTCCACAACCTCGCCAGCACTTATCATTCACAGTCTTTTGGATGTTAGCCATCTTAACTAGAGTGAGATGGTATCTCAGTGTGGTTTTGATTTGCAGTTCCCAGATGCTGAGTGATGTTGAGCATTTTTTCATGTGTCTGTTGGCCATTCATATATCTTCCTTTGAGAAATGCCTATTCAGCTCCTTTGCCCATTTTTTTAATTGGGTTTTTTGTTTTTTTGCAATAAAGTTGTTTGAGTTCCTTGTATATTCTGGATATTAACCCTTTGTCAGATGTATATTTTGCAAATATTTTCTCCCACTCTGTTTTTTTTTTTACTCTGTGATTATTTCTTTTGCTGTACAGAGACTTTATAGTTTGATATAATCCCATTTGTTTATTTTACCTTTAGTTGCCTATGATTTTGGAGTCCTATTCATGAATTCTTTACCTTCTGTCTTAAAGAAGCTCTTCCCTGTTTAGAGAGCAACACAGAATGTGAGTGGTCCCTGACCACTAGCCCACACATTCCCAAGAGTGTGGCAGAGTCTAGTACAGGCGTTATCTGTCAGGAGGACTATTTCCTGCAGGAAGTGCAGTAGAGAGCAGCTCTTCTGGGGATGTGCCTCTCAGGCATCTGGGAACCCCACCTCTTTGAAAAAGGAGGCCCACCTGTCCCATGTACCCAGCAGAGTCTGGTGAGGGAACGAGAGGGGGGTCTGATCCTAATAGTTGTAGAACAGGATGGTCCTCCGGGGAAGATGCACCTGGGCCATAAGATGGGACAGAATAATCATACATTATGATAGGAGACCCCATCTGCTCCATGCCTGTCGTGTGGTGGAGGGACAAAGAGATGCTGAATGTGAAGGGAAACCATAAACATATCAGGGGGACAAGCTGTCCAGGATCAGGCTCTGCTCTCACCAGGTCAATGACTTACATTTATCCTTTTAAATACCTTTCTTTAAAAGCTCCCTTCCTTACATTAGCCAAGAGTTGGAACCAGCCCAAATGTCCATCACCAGATGTGTGGATAAGGAAACTGTGGTACATCTACACAACAGAATACTACTCTGCTATAAAAAAGAATGAAATACTACCATTCGCAACAACATGGATGGACTTAGAGAAAATTATATTAAGTGAAACAAGTCAGGCACAGAAAGAGAAATACCACATGTTCTCACTTATTTGTGGGAGCTAAAAATGATTAACTAAATAAATATACAAACAAATAAAGGGTTTGGAGGGGAAGAAGACACGACAATCACAGCAATTCCATGAACTTGTTAAGACAGTGAACAGATATGATGTAGTGGGGGGGGGAGTGAGAGGGAGGGGAGAAAGTGGAACAGGTAAAGGGACATGAAAATCAACTACAATGTATATTGAGAAACTAAAATAAATAAATAAATAAATAAATAAAATAAAATAAATAAATAGAAGCTCCCTTCCTTGAATTCTTACTTTCTGGTGCTGGGTCTCAATGACTTAGCCTCCTTGTGTTTCTTTTAATGACAACACCGTCTCCTTTTACTATACCACTATATGCTATGCACCAGTACACACTGTACTCTATACTCTGGAGTCACAACATGTTTGTCCAGCTTCCCAGGTTGAATTGTGCTCCACCAATTATATATAGAGGGGAAGAATCAGTGAAATCTCATCTGCCCCCACTAGTGTCTCCTGGTGTGGCCAAGATAGAAGGTGCAACCTTCATACTTTGGGCTTTCTAATTAGGAGTACCCTACTTTAAGAGAAAAAATCATCATTGGCTTAGACGACTAAATAAAGTGTCAGTTGCGTGAAGGTATAAATGAAAGATAGCACACTTTTTCCCCCTTCCTTCCTTTTATGGTGAGGGAGAAAATTCCTATTTTTAATGAAGAATAGCACCATGTAGTTAGCTAAAGCACACACCTGGCATGAATTAAATTTTAGAGATTTCCTCACTGATGATTGCATATTCTGCAACCTTAAGTTTTATAATTTGAGCCCATTGCTTACTTAATCTTGAGTCCTGCCATTGGACCCTCTAAATTCCCTAAATAAATAAGCCCCCTCCCTTTTAGTAGTCACTCAGCATTTCCCTGCCCCCCAGCCTCTGACAAGCACTAATCTGTTTTCTGTCTCTATAGATTTGCCTATTTTGGATATTTCGTATAAATGGAATCCAACAATATGGGCCATGTGTGTCTGCCTTCTTTCATTTAGCCTGATGTTTTCAATGTTTATCCATATTGTAGCATGTGTCTGTACTTCATACCTTTTTATTTCAGAATAGTATTCCATTTTGTGGACCACATAAACCATATTTTGTTTATGCATTCATTAGTTGATAAACATTGGGTTGTTTCTACCTCCTGGCTATTATAAATACTTTTGCAAACATTTGTGTATGAGATTTTGTGTGGACATCTTTTTTTATTTCTCTTGAGTACATATTTGAGTGAATTTGATAGGTCAAATGGTAACTCTATGTTTACCTTTTTGAGGTACTGACAAATTGTTTTATTGGAATTAATTTTGGTGGTAGAAGTTTTCTCTTTCTCCTTCAGATAAGCATTTACTTATATGGATTAAACAATAAAATATCTAGTTGAGAAACGGACATCAACAATTGGGGGTGACTTTTCCCCTTCTTCTTTCAGATTAACACTTACTTATATTGATGACCACCATGACTACCCATGACTACCTCTTCCAGGATTAAATACCACTGAATTCATTTTAGTGTTGACTTAGAGCTTAAGACTTCCCTGGGCTTTATTTTTGTCAGTTTGTTTGCCCAATCCCAACCTCAAGCCTTGTCCTACTTCTAGTCTGATTCCTATTCTTTCTCTTTACCACCCCGTTTCCCCATTTCTATCCCCACCAAGAATGGGTTCTTTCATTTGGCATCCACAAATCACTTAACGATCTGGTTCAAGGAACGTTTGAGATCTACAAACTCTATCCTGGAGGCTGTACATGCAGAGCTGATGTTTAAAAATATAAAGAAAGAGAAAAGAGAAGCAGGAGAGCAAGGTAGCACAAATAAGTTGGTCTTGTAATGTGGCTTAGAATAGAAAGAGCTGAAGAGTGCCAGCTTTGAAATATGAGAGAAAGAAAATCCACATAATAAAAGCAGTTGGTCCACTATTTAGGACCATGAGGCTCATGACCGTGTATGATAATCAGTGTCTCTCCATCCAGCAACAGTCTCTACTAGACTCTATTTTCTTTGAAATGGCTTTTTTCCAGAAAGTTCTATCTTCATTCTGCCACCCTCAGAGAAACACCTAGGGTAAAGGGCTTAGTGGAACTCTTCTTTAACCAATCAAATTCTGATTCTGTCTTCTTCCTCTACCTTTTGCTTCTTCCAGAATATTCTGTCCTCATGCCCCTGACTTTGCAGAAATTCCCAGAGAGGGGAGTTCTACTCAGTTCTCCTTCAATCAATCATGTTCTGAGCCTGTGCTGTTTACATTTTCGTTAGACAAGCCCTCTCAACCACTCCTACTTACTTCTCCTTCTCCCACAGACCAAAAGGTCTGGCCTGTCCTTCAGATCTCTGACCCCAGACAAGCTCTAAGGGAAACCTGCTTAGGGGCTGCAGCAATGTTGTGAACTCTCAGACCAGACTGTCCATCATCTTTTTCCTCAAGAGAATGACAGAGATAATTCTAGCTCCAAAATATTATGAGGGTCACAGAGTCTCCTTTAATGCAAGCATGTAGGACATGCAGGGAATCTGGTGACTGACTAGTGTGAACATCAACTAAACATGCTGTAGTGGATTGAATCATGTCCCCCCCCCCAAACTCACTGAAGCTTGAATTGTGTCCCCAAGTTTCATATATTAGAAGCTTAATCTCCACTGTAACTGATGAAGGTGGGGAATCCTATTATAGTAATTGAAAGGTGGAGCGTTGAAGAGGTGATTAGATTGTAGGACCATGCAGTAGTGAATGGATTAAAAATGGTGGTCAGGGGCGTGATTCTGAGGGCTTTAAAAGGACAATGCATGAGGAACTACCTCTATCTGCTCTTCCATTTTCACAATGTGATGCCCTGCCATTGCTGTCGCCACCACCAAGACCTTCACCAGCTGTGTTCCTTGGACTTTGGACTTCCCAGCCACAGAAACTGTATGCAATAAATTTCATTTTCTTTCTAGGTTACCCAGATCCAGGTATTTTGTTAGAAGCAACAGAGATGGACTAATACATATTCTCAGAGTGATTATTTACAAGATCTACAAATTTGTTCATACATAACTGACAATTGGGACATATTGCCAGAATTCCCAAATAATGCCTTGTGCAGGCATAGTGGTAGGGTGACAAAGCCATAAACTGGGTATTGAAAGACCTGGTGTGTGGTACCAGTTCTACTGGCTGAGTGACATTGTACAGGTCACTTTCCCACTCGGTTTCCTCATTTGTGGAGTGAAGAAATTGGAACGGAGAAGTGACTTTCCAAGGTGTTTTTTGTTTGTTTTTTTATTGTGGCTACAAGTTTTGCAAAGTAATATCTGTACTCATAGGTGAGGGACTCTGATATTTTCTGTTCTACTCTTTTCTATTATTATTTTAATTGCTTATTGTTACCCATGAAACTTATTTTATGACCCAGTGTGGTGAGGGGGGATGGTGATCGATAATCTGAAAAACAATGAACTGCAGGTTCTTTAAGATATTTTTCTGCTCTAATGTTTTAAAAATTAAAGGATCTGTACTGGAAACATGGTAAAACAAAATAACATTCATCCACAGCCTGTCTTGCTGAGTCTCTCTCTCTTTGACTTTCCTCCACTTGTCAGTGATTATAACAGTCAAATACTCTGCATCTCCAGATGACAAGGTCCCCTAGAAAATGACCCAGGCTCATCCCCTCCTCCTATACACAAAACAGTGCCCAGGCACTTAGCATCTCTAAACTGCAGTTTCCTCATTGGTAAAAGGGGAGATAACGCAGACCTTACAGGTGTGTTAAAAGGGAAATGAGATCCTGGGTGTAAAGGTGCCCACAGGGGCCATGACCTGTGGGTCGCTCTGTCTGAATGGGACCTGCAAGCATGTTTTGTTTGTCCTGCACCGTGCACATTCTCCATTTTACTACTGTCCCCAACACTCCTACTGTCTGACACTCTCTGATTGTCCACATTCAGAAGACCCCCTAAATGCATTTGAATTTGCTACTCCTGGCTGAGCATAAAACATGGAACGAATTTGGTATTTAATTCAGGTCATTCTCTTTATTTTCCCTGGGCCAGCACTGTGGAAATCACTTAAGTCATGTGACCTCACGAAGGTTGTTTAAACTCTAAATCTCATTTTCCTCATTAAAATGGAAATAATACCTGCCCTGCTTGCTTTTCAGAGCTATCGGGAGGATCAAATAACAAAAATTATTCATTGACTTATCATTTATTAATTTATTCAACCAACATTTATTGATCACTGTATGTCCCCACAGCAGCCTTCCCCATTGCTCCCAAGAAGATTTCAGTATCAGAAGGAAGACACATCTGGGAAAAGGTGCTGACATGAAAATCACCTGAAGAGCTGAGGAAGCAGTGGAGGACGCGCAAAGAGCAACAGTTCACTGTCAACATATCATCAAAATATCAACCTTGGGGTTGTGTTGGTGAGGGGCTTTGTCAGAAGAGCAGCATTTTGGTGCCAGGATAATGCTATCATATCATCCTTTATGTAACTCTGCCACTCTAGTTCTTTGTGGTGTGTCCAGTGACTTTTCTTTTATGTTCTTTCATTTGTCCTCCCTTCCCTATCCCTACTGCCAACAGACCTGTTCCCATGTTACAGGTGAGGGAACTCAAGTTTGGAGACATTAATAGATTTGCCCAAGATCACTTATCAAGGCAGGCCTCTTCCCAGTGCTTTCCACAGGCACACATCATTTATTTTATTATGGGTACTCTATTTTATGATGGGACTATGATGCATCAATGGGTGGGGTGGGATATGGAGTGTTTATTGCTGTCCATCTTACCCAGCATCCCCCAGAACTTGGAAAGTTCTGGTGCATTAGAATATGACCAGCTTGAGTTAACATTGGCGGACCCTCCTATGGTTTGCATTTCCAGAGCTTTTCATGTAACACACACACATCATCTCTTCATGGTTTTTGACTGCACCACTGTGCCCAGTTGTTCAGCTTTACCACAGTCCTCAAAATTAAACTAGGCAAGGCAATAACCCTGACCCATGATTAGCATATTAATAAGCTTCACATCATATGTCTCGACAGTGTTTCTCATTACTCATGATGCATCATGAGGCGATTCTCCAGAGACACCTAAAGAATAGTAAGTCTAATTTTGGCAAATGAGGGATGGTTAACTCACTTCATTCATCTAGGGAATGATTGTAAATCTGAAAAACCCTAGATACTACGAGGTGAAGTAGAGCTGAGTGTCAAACCATATGAACCTGACCAAGATGCAAAACGAGACCTCCGATTTATTGAAGCATGAGATTTGGACTTCTCTACAATGATCTGAAATGACTGAGAAACATTCAACAAAATAACTAATACTCATCAAAAGTGTCAAGGTGATGAAAGACAGAGACTAAAGGACCATCACAGGCTGGAAGAGATCAAGGAGACACAGCAACTATTACTGCGTGAAACTGGGATTGGATCCTAGAACAGAAAAGGGACATTAGCGCAAGAAACCTGGTAAAAATCCAGTAAGGTCTGTGTTTTAGTTAATAGTGTTGAACCAATGTAATTTCCTGGTTTTGATAATTTTACTAAGGTTATGCAAGTTGTTAACATTAGGGAAAGCTGGGTAAAGGGGATATATGAACTCTGACTTTTTTGCACCTTTTCTGTAAGTCTAAAATTATTTCAGAATAAGACGGTAAAAAACAATCTGAAATGTATAGGCATAATCTTACCGGACAACAAGAAACAAATAAACTAGCCATACTAGAGCTAAACTCTGCGTTTACTATGGGATGTTACCTCGATCTACATTTCTTCTTTGGCCTTAGAAGTCAATCAGATTTTGTAGGCTTTTACACACAAGCTGAGGGGTGATTCTGAATATACGAGTGTGATCATGGGACCGAGTCCTATGATTTTAACTTCTTTGCCCCTCAGTTTCCTCATTTAGAAAAGATGCAATTTGACTCAATTTTTAATAGCCCTTTCAAGTTTTGAAAATTTATGGCATTGTTTCTAACACAACCGTACTTTCTGAAGAAAGTGGACCTTGGGTAAAGTTAAAACAGGGATGAGAAAGAAGCGACAACTTTTTTGGAGGTAGCAGAACATGGCAAAAACTCTGGAGATACTGTCTAGAGATACTGGTGTCTTGTGGGAGCCCTTTGCAAAATAGCCAGGGCCAGTCCTCAGTGTTACCTTTGTCAACAGGTATGACGTCCTATAGGATATTGGGGATGTAGAGTGCTGGGAGCAGCATATGGGAAGGTCTGCTTGTATTAATGGAAATGGTCATCGAGGATCCCTCTTTTGTCTGGGTATCATCCACTAACAGTGCTTATGGAATTTCTTTTTTCCACTCAAAGCAAAATTGTTAAGTAGAAATTTGCATTAATTACTTCATGTTTTATTCTAGAATTGTTTGTATAAACATTGTCTCCATTTTCAAGATGAGGAAATTGCAGAGCAATATGTTACTGTAGCTTTGCCTGAAGTTACAGAAATCCACTGAAGTAGGTTTCTCATCTGTTCTGTGCACCGAATAGCAGCAATCATCATCATCATCACCCCTTTACTCACATAGCACTTTTAAACTTTCAAAGCACGTTCAAGCCATTGTGGCTTTCTTTTTCCCTATCCACCGGTGCCCCTGAGGTAGGTAAGGTAGATATGACTGTTGCCTTTTTACAAAGGTGGGGGTGAGCATCTTTGGAAACGTTGGACCACGGATCATACATGAACCTATGTGCACAGGAGGCTCATGAATTCTCTAAGGGAGGATGATTAGGGATGTTCTGGATATTTCACTCAGTTGTTACTTCTGGCTGCGAGAATGTTGTCATTGGCTAGCCATTTGAACATTTTCTCGCTTAGGAAGATTCAAACTTTTTAGACCATCACCCAATACTTCAAAGGTGTCCAAGGTCCTAATGACTCACTCCTCCCAGAAGCCACAAAAGAGGGAAATATTTTTGTGAAATTTGGCACTTTGAAAGTTAGCAAGAATCATCAGATGAGAGTAATGAAAGAATCATAATTTTATATTAGTATTCAATGCAATGTTTTGCTAACCATTTTTCTAACCCACTGCAAACACAAATTAATTTTGTTTGATTTTTCTGTACTAAAGTCTTAATTATTAAAATCTGCTATATTTCCTCTTAATAAGCTTTATATTTTAGACACACAATGCCAATCCCATTTAAATCTCCTTGGGTTCAGGTTTTTCAGTTGAATACTAGCTCAGCACATGTTAATATCACTAAATGAATAACTGTGATCTTCTATTCTAGTTCCCTTGAATAGTGAATTGGTGGAAAAGTGAATTGTTTAGTCTGGGTTTGCATTGCATTCCTGAGGCTAATTGTTGATCATTATTCAGGAAGCCTCAAACTGTACTTATGCAACTTAAAAAGTTTTGGTTGGAATTAAATTTTAGAAATGTTTCCTGCTGAGGTTGTATCTATTTTCATAGAACCCAAAGGAAGAAAGGACCTGGGCCCAGTAGCTCTCTGGAAAATATAAGTATCATAGCCATGATTATATAGTTACAGGAAGTCATTTGTGGTAGGCTGAATTCTAACATGACGCTCCAAGATTTCCCACCCTGATTTCCAGATCATGAATATGATGTCATATCTGCAAAAGGGATTTTGCAAGTTACCTTAAGAAAGAGAGATTATACAGGTGGGACCTATCTCATTACATGCGCCCTTTAAAAACAGTGTTTCTTCCTGGCTGGTAGCATCATAGGAAGTTAGAGGGATTCAAAGCATGAGAAGGATTAAATGTGCTGTTGATGGCTCTGAAGAGGGGAGAGAGGGATCCACATGAAAGGAGTGAAAAAGCAGCCTCTAGACACTGAGAGCATCCTTGGCTAATAGCCAGAAAGGAAGTGGGGAGCTCAGTACTAGAGGTGCTGAATTTTGCGAACAACCCGAATGAGCCTATTTCCCCAGAGCCTCTCCAGATAAGAGCCCAGCTTGATGAACAACTTGATTTCAGCCTGTGAGACTCAGAGTACAGAACCCAGTTGAACCCGTCGACCTGTGAACCTCCAGAACTGTGAGATATAAATGAGTGTGGTTTTAAGCTGCTGAATGTGTGGTAATTTGTTACCCAGCAATAGAAAACAAATACACCATTCCCCAAAGTTGAGAGACTAGGGACTATTTGTTCCAAATACAAAATGACCGAGGGGGAACATTTGTGTGCTTTTTCATGAAGAAGAAGCAGTAGATATTCTGTTTTGCTAATGAGCATTGTTGCCCAGTAAAACTTTTCGAGATGGTGGAAATATTCTCTACCTACACCATTCAACACAACAGCTGCTAGCCACAAGTGGCTATTGAGAACTTGCTATACGGCTACTGCCTCTGAGGAACTGAGATTTAATTTTTTTAATTTAAAATTTTATTTAATAGTAATGACTTTAGACTCGAATAACTATATAGGATTGTTGGCTGCTGAATTGGACAGAGCAGTTTTAGAAGGTTAAAGCAGGAAAAATACATAGAGGAACCAGGACAGCAGATTTAATTCAGCATAAGTGAGACTTTTCTACTAATTAGATATGTTTACAAATAGAATGGCAGGCTTTTAAGTAGTGAGTCCCCGGTCACTGGAAGTATTAAACAGAAGCTAGATGATTATGTGTCAAGGATACCATATGGATGAGTCCTGCTTTGGGAAGGAGGTTGCCCAGATGACCTCTATGATCTTTTCCAATTCTGACATTCTAGGTTCTAAAAAATGGAGATAGCTTTACTGAAGCAACAATGGAGCTTCTCCATATGTTATCAGGAAATAACTATCTGCAAGTAAATCTCTCTCTCTCTCTCTCTCTTTATATATATATAATTTTTTTTTCAAAATGCCAGGAAAAAACAATTCAACATTTTCTGGTGTGTGTGTGTGTGTGGGGGGGGGGCTTCCCATAAAAAATAACATTTTTCAAATACAGGGTTTTTTTTTTTAGGTAAAATTCACATAACGCAAAATTAATCATTTTAAAGGTACAATTCAGTGGCATTTGGTACATTCACAATGTTGTGCATCTCTTTATATCTATCTATCTATATACACACACACGTATATAATTGTGTGCGTGTGAGTGTGTGATAGTCTATTGAAAGAGAGGTGCACGATTTCACTATTTGCAATAACGATCAAAGGGAGATGTTTTCTGGTGACAGTATGTGGAATTAGCATGCTTTGTTTTATGTCCTTGCTCCTAAGCTTAAATTATCATCTTGCTTTTTAGGTCATATAGGCTTTTTATGTATAATGCCAAGCATAAGTACGTAAGAGGGTTGGCTCTTCAGTCATACTAACTGGAGCCTAATTCCTACTCATCACTCGCTAGTCTATAATCTCAGGCAAGAAGCTTCACTTCTTTGAGCCTCAATGTCATTACTGTTAAAAATAAGATATAATAGTATCGACTTCAGGATGCTATGAGAATTAAATGAGTTGGTAGGAGTTACCTTGCACAGAGTAAAGTGTTCAATAAACATGATCTATTATTACTGTGATCAGCATTATTACAACATTCAGCATCAGCATCTGAAATGATGTGTGATATTTTTTGCTCGAGAGGAGGAAACCAGTGTCTTTGGATGGCACAGAAGACCTATTGATGAGTGAGCTGGAGCAGGAAGGAACCACCATATGAACTAGGGTCATTTTTTTTCTTGGGCTCTCCAAAAAGTAGTGCTGCCTCAGCAGGAACCATTTCTAAAATTTAATTTAGTTAGGTGGCTGGAGAGTGTCAGTCTCTTGAAAGATTGATCTAGTTTTGAGTCTCTAGGAAAGAGAAGGAATTGGTTTTGTGAGAATTTCTATTATTATCTTGCTTCAGAACATTTTCATACTCCAGTGACCTCTTTGCTTTTACCAAGCCTTTCAGATGATGTCACTGGAACTTCATAGGAGACTGAATCTAGGCATTATAGTACAGTCTCCATTGAGTGTGTTATGTTGCAAGCTCCTTAGAGATCATTTGGTGAAAACCCAGTTCATTATTTTCCCACAGCATAATGTCATTAAGGAAAACCATATCTGTGACTTAAGTGGTTCCAGGGCTTTGGAAGCAATTGTCAAGTCTTGTCTCTCTATAAGGTGTTTCCTATTATTCTCCAGAGGAATCCTTATATTTGGCCAGCCTTTGACCAGCTACCATGCTTTGCTGTTTCTGGGCATGCTAGATTTTTTCTGGCAATTCATCCCATTTGTGGGTTTTAATGGTCTTTGATGGTTCCAAAGCCACCTGTTCCTTTCTTTGTTCTTTTATTCAAATATGATCTGTATGAGGGTAAAAGGAATTTTATCGTAGTCTGCAGACCCCAGAGAAATGAATGTATAATCTAATGTAGTCCAACTATTAGTACTATTTCAACTACCAACGTGAAATATTATGAAAGATTTGCAATAGGCCTCTTTCATATGTGCATGTGTCTATACCAGATAAGGAAATATAGATATCCTATTTAAGAAAAATAATTAGGGAATTCACTTTGTAAACAGAAACTGTTTTCAAAACGCCATAAAATAGGTGGGATTGAGGCTAAGCAACAGTATGGAACAGAGAAAATTCCTTTGTTTTATTTACTGCTATTTGAATTATTTTATCAATATATTATGCATATTATAGGCCATATAACAAAAGATAAAAATAATCAGATAAAATGATATTTCAAAATTTTTTCATTACACATTATATATAGGTATCAAAATATCACACTGTACCCCATAAGTATGTACAATTATTATGTCAATTAAAGTAAAAAATAAAAATAAAGATTTAAAAAATTTTTATTTCCAACCACAAGAGATATCCATCTACAGCCCCCTAGTTCATTCCCTGCATTCTGTAAGTGACTATAACATACTGAAATAGTGTGCATCTGCTCAAGCATCAAGTGTTGCCTTTCTCCAATTGAGGCTCTTCAGGGCATTGGTGCTAAGGCTCAACAGGAAAGGACAATTCCTTCACTGTGAAGAGCACTGGAGGGAATCAGAGGATCTGGATTCTGCTTGTGGATATCCCACTAGGTCACTGTGCGACCATGCCTAGTCACTTTACCTTTGTAGGCCTCAATTTCCTTATCTGTACAAAGATAGGATTAGATAAGATGAACTCTAGGAACCTTTCCAGTTATAAACATCTATGCTCCAATAATTCCATACAGAAAAAAATATAGAAAAAACAAGTTGGGGGCTAGCTGGCTAGATCAGTTGCTTAGAATGTGGGCTGGTAACACCAAGGTCCAGGGTTCCATCCCAGTACTGACCAGCCGCCAAAAGAAAACAAAACAAAATAATTTTGTCAGATTTGGGTGATCAGAAAAGTTAAGAATTAGTGCTAAAGAGGAACTGAATTGCCTGCCTTTGTAATTTTGAAAAAAATTACCTTGGAATGACTATCATGTAACCAAGTATTCGTACTTACAAGATCCTGTGCCTTGAGCCAATACAAGTTCTCTGGTCACATCTTGCTCTTTATCTTCATATTCTCTCATCTACTTGGGGGAGAAAAACCACCCAAATGTTTAAACAGTATTGAACAACTTTCAATTTTTTTGGTTTGTTGTAACAACCCTTGAGGCCAGGTGTTAATTATTATCCCATTTTCCATAGACAAGATGATGAGATGAAGAAACTGAGGCTCAGAGAAGTTAAGTGACTATTCATGGTAATGGATCTAACAGGTGATGGAGCTGAAACTTCGTCCCACATCTCCTGTCTCCAGGATCAGTTCCCCTTCTGCTCCTACATTTGAAATTATTTTTATTTACTTATTTATTTTTATTGAAATGTAATTGATTTCTATTTGTGGGGTACAGAGTTGAATATCAGTACCTGTATACAACGTGTGATAATCAAATCAGGATAATTAACATATTCATCATTACAAAACTTAATCATTTTTTTGTGATGAGAACATTAGATCTCTTCTCTGCTAGTCATCTGATAGCATGCAGTAAATCATTGTTAATTATAGATGTCTCTAGTTGACTGTGCACCAATAGAACTTATTTTTCCTAACTAGCTGCTTTGTGTCTATTAACTAGTTTCTCACTATCCCCCCCTTCCTGCCTCTAGTAACCCCAGTTCTGTTCTCCCCTTCTGAAAGATCAACTTGTTATTATTGTTGTTCTTTATTTCATTTATTTATTTATTTCATTTATTTTATTTATTTATTTATTTATTAGCTCCCACTTGTGAGTGAGAACATACGGTATTTCTCTTTCTGTTCTGACTTATTTCACCTAACATAACATTCTCCAAGCTCATCCCTGATGCTGTGAATGGCAGAATTTCATTCTTTTTTATGGATGAGTAGTATTTCATTGGGTATACATACCACATTTTCCTTATCCAGTTGTCCATTGATGGACATTTAGGTTGGTTTTGTATCTTGGCTGTTTTAAATAAAGACAACAAATACAAAAGACAAACAATAAAAGGGAAAGAAAGGAACAAAAGGTATAAAAAACAACCATAAAATCAATAATATGCCAGGAGTAAGATAATACCTTTCATTAACAACCCTAAATGTAAATGGATTGAATTCCCCACTCAAAAGATATAGACTGGCTGAATGGATTAAAAAACTAGACCCAACTATAGTTTGCCGGCAAGAAACTCATTTCACCTGTAAAGACACACATAGGGATGGAAAAGATATACACACCAGTAGAAACCAAAAAGGAGCATGAGTAGCTATACTTATATTGGGTAAAATAGACTTTAAACCAAAAACTATAAAAAGAGACAAAGAAGGTCATTATATAATGACAAAGGGATCAATCTAGCAAGAGGATATAACAATCATAAATATGCATGCATCCAACATCAGAGCACCCAGATATAAAAAACAAAAATTATAAGATCTAAAGAGGGAGATAGACCCCAATACAAAAATAGTTGGGGACTTCAAGACTCCTCTGTCAACACTGGACAGATCATCTAGGCAACAAAACAGAGAAACACTGGATTTAAACTATGTTTTAGACCAATTGGACTTGAAATTATAATTATTATATTGAGCAGTTGTCTTGCACCAGATATTGTAAGAAATTTTAAATGTTTGCTCACTATTCTCTTTGTTTTCCTGATGAGGAAACTGAGGTACAGAAAGGTGATGTATCTTGGTCCAGGTCAAATACCTCTTATGAGGTAGAGCTGAGATCAGATCCCATGTCTATCAGTCTTTAACTCCGTGTTCTTAGCCATTATGCCTTGAATTATTACTACGTTTGTTAGCCTGCTTCTTGCTAAACAAACCTCCTTCAAAAGTTATTTCAACAAGCATGTGATAGCCAAAGCCTTGGAAGTAGGGCCTAAGAAGGCAAGATAAGGCGAAGGTGAACTAGTCTCACCTCCAAATTGCACAGCTGCAGCCTCAGCCTTGGCCCAGCCCTCACCCGTGAGGTATTCTCTGAAGTTGTGCAGTGTGGTTCTAGAAAAATTTTCTCTTCCAGCTGCCTGGAATACTCTTCTACCAGATAGCCTTGCTCTTCCCTTTACTTAAGCCTCTGTTCAAACATCCCCTCCTCAGAAAGGCCTTCCCTGAACTCCTTATCCAAAATATCACCCCCAACTTTCTAACTTTTTGTTCTGCCTTCTTTTTCTCCTTATCATTTGTCACCACGAGAGACTAAATATTTGTTTACTCATTTGTTATTTGTCTCCTGCCACTAGAATATGAGTTCCATGAGGGAAGGACGTTTTTTTTCTGGCTTGTTCAATGTTATATTATCAGCCCCTAGAACAGTGCCAGATACATAATATCTACTTAGTAAATATTTGTTGAAGAATTAAAAGGAAGAATGACAGTGAGGGTAGTGGGGTGGCTGCTTATGCCTGAAGAGTAAGGATTTAGGTCTGAACATGAACAAGGGCAAGTTGAAATTTTGGCCAGCATCAGAAAACCAAAGGGTGGGGTAGGGTGTTTGTCTGGGAAAATCAAAATGTGTTGAAAGGAGTGGGAAGTAGGAGGGATTTACTCAAACAATATCATTGTTGCTTTCAGTGGTGGAATAGATTAGTTGAAATGTTCTAGCTCCAGATATATGACCATTAAAATCTTTTAACTTTAGGTTTTTAGATAGACAAATTTTTCCAGGTTTCAGTTAAACCATAGACTTTGGGATGGTCAAGCTTGACTAGATCTTTAGAGATAGTCTACCTAATCTTTTGGAGCAAGTCATCAGTTCACCTCCAACGTAAGGAAAATGAGACTCAGATAGGGGAAGTACCTTTCCCAAGGCCAAACATGACTGCTTACCAATCTATAAATGTAACTAAACTGTGCCATAAATATTTTCAAGAATAAATTTTCAGTAAAATTTCAGGGATCTTTTGGCTATGTGGAAACATCTTGAGGTATTTTAAAAATTACTGATGCTTGAGTTCACTTCCAGAGATACAAATTTAATTGTGATTCTGATGTGCAGACTGGGTTAAGAACCTAAAGGTCAGGAATGGGGATTTGAGAAGTTGACAAAGTTGGGTTCAAATTTTATTTCTCTCACTTACTAGCTGCTATGATATTGAGTAAATTAATCTTTTTGAGCCTCAGCTTTTCCATTTGTAAAATAAAGGTAATCATGGTACTGACCTCACAGGATTTTTGTAGGGATTAAATATGTCCACAAAGCAAATAGCATGATGCTGGAACCATGGTAAGCACTCGATGAATGATAGCTGCTATCATCATTATTATTGTTACTATCTGCACCTTTCTCTTGGTACTGGAGGTCTCAGGAGGCAGGACTATAAGTAGTCTCTGCTAGGAGTCCCTCAGAGAGCAGGGCTGCATGCGGCCCTGCCAAGAGAGTGCAGGAAAGTGAGTTGCTCAAAGCATGCCTTGAGCTAGGGGCTGCCGCCTGGGGAGGTGGTCAACCACAGACCAGACACAAAGTTCTGGGACTTAGCACCTGCACTAAGCAAATTTATTGGGGAAAAAGCAGGTATTATATATGTTTCAGCCAGCTGCAAACCCCTCCCATCACCTACCTGTCTCCTAGGTAACTCAATAGGAAGTCTGTGGCTTGTGGTTAAGCCTTGCAAAATCTTGCTAACACAGTGTATTCACATCCTGCAGACACAGGCAGAATACAGGAGAGCAAAAGTGCCTCCATCTTTAACAGGTGTTTTCCTTCATTTTCCTCTAACTGTCATGCCAAATAACAGTAATTATTGTTATTCTGAATAATGATTTTTTTCTTCTGTATTTAGAAAATGGGTTCTTTAAGATTGTATAAGGATTAGCCAAATGGTACGATTTGAAGCTATGGGACTATCTTGATGTAGCTATGGGTGGGGTGACCAATTTAAAGTGGATGAAGACTGACAGCAAGGTGGGACTGAAGTGTTTGAAATAGGCCTGCTGCATAGTTATGTTATAGAAACCACAACTTTGAATTCTGCAGGAAGCATATTCATATATTGCTTCCTGTGTTACATTCCATACCAGTGATCAATGTTTAGATTGTCTCTGGGGACAGCTGCATACCCAGAACGAGACCACAGAGAAACAGCTGGGTTCTACCAACCTGGGGCATGCTCAAAGTTTGCTGTGGGGCAAAGGAACTGTGGCATCACTGAGATGTAAGTAGATAAGATCATACAAAATGTGAGGGGGAGCTCTACAAATCCCTGTTTTATCTTTTTTTCTTTTATAGAAATCCTTGGAATATGAAAACAACAACAACAAAACAACAACAACAACAAAACCCACTACAGTAACAACAGAAACTTTCTGCATGATAAAAAAAGTCACTTGACCACCAGCAGCCCAAATAGTCCACCTGTGGGAAGCCTGGTTCGCTTTTGGAGCAGGAGGGCATTGAAACCCATTGTCCTCATTTTGGATTTTAGCTCCAGACTCAAACAAGAGCTGTGCGAAATGTGGTGGAAAACATTTTAGAATGATGAAATGATTCACACTTTAAAAGTGCATTTCAACTGAGCTAATAATTTTAAAGGTGGAAAGATTGGCAATAAAGTCTTATTAGTAGTAGCAGTACCATACTTATTTGAGTTTGACAAAAGAATGTATTTACCAAAATATCAAAAAGTTGGAGTTGACTAATGAAGAACGAGAAGCAGCATGGGATGTCTGTAGACACCTTTATTTAGAGCACTCTTCAAAAACTGATCCTTTACATGCATCAAGTTTTTAATACATTTCATTAACTTTTGGTTGTTTTTAAGAACACAATGGAGCAGAACCAAATTCTGAATGAGTGTATAATATAATCCTAGTTTAGAGAATAATTTCCATTAAAATGACTTGAAATTTATTTTCTAAATCATGCTTATTATGATACTAGACCTCTGCCTACAGAAACATTGGAAGACTATTTCTTCCTAATTTAATGGAACTAATTATTCTAACAGCATATCCCATAACTTTCCATAATTATTAGTCCAAATGTACAAACATGCACATATTGCCAGCAATAAGTCTCAAATAAGATAGAAATGAGCTTACACATCTTCCAGGTCGGAGATCACATACTTTTCAAATGCCTTTGTGGAGATGACGTAGAAAACTTTGTGGGCCCCTTTTACCAGAGATAAGGAGGAAAGCTAATTAAGACCTGAGACATTTCTTGACGAGTGTTATAAGGCACAAGAAGCTTTTAATTGGATTTTGCTTCACTTTTTAAAAAAAAAATTTTTTTTCTCCTCCATATTCAAGTGATCATTTTTTCAGTTTTTTAAAAAAAATGATGCTCATTTGATCTTAGTTATAAATGACAGATGGCAAGAAGTCTTTATGTGCCAAATAAAATAAAGAAGTTGGAAAAAATAAACTCTTCTAATTTTGCATTAGTGTTTTGTGTTAAATACAACTTTAGCTGTATTGCTAATTGTTAGCAATACCTTGTGGGACGTTTAGCCTGTTTGCTGATTTGAGCATTTGTTATAAATCACTTAATACTTCCATCCCTCCGTCTCCACCTCTCTGACTTCAGTTGCAAGATAGATATCTTCCCTTATATGGTGCTGATGGAGCTTTGCAAGTTTGAGTTAATTTCAGCGCATTTAGTACTATTGTATTGCTAGCTCCTGTCATTTTCCAGCACCCAGAAGAATACCTTGTGCAGGCATGATCACTGTGCAGCCCACTCAGTAACGTGAGTAATGATCTTTAAGTGAACCATATCAAGACTGTAAGGGCTTTGGATAATTTAGACAGGAAAATTGGAACAAGTGTACATTTCTCTAAAAAAAGTCACTTTGATTTTCTGCTTAGCGGGACTACACAATCTGTTAATGCAAAAAAGTCTCTCAGAGGGCTAGAAAACATTTTTCTCACTAAGCCAGGGAGAGTGTTTGCTTATGTGTTTGTGTGTTTTGTGTTTGCCTGCATGTGTATTCATATAATGTATCTCCAGAGATTAGAATTGTAGATCATCAGTTTCCTTTCAGACTCATGAATAACAAATACTGGAAGGAGGAGCACATATGATGTTTTTCTACTATTTCTGAGTGCCACAAAATATTCCTGAGATGACCATTCTTGGCCCCAACCAGCATCTGATGAGCTGCCAACTTGGCATTAGAACCCTTTGCAGTGAAGGGCATTTGTCCTCCTATATTGATCGATACTCTACTCAACACCTCTTTGATAAAGGGAGGGAAACCAGAGTTGATTTTTCCCCCTTTACAGTGAGTCATTCTAAAATAAGGAATCTCAAACTCAAAAAAGAAAACCCAGTAACCGAGCTAGAAGATCCTGACTTGGGGGAGGGGAGAGGGAGAGAGAGAGAGAGGAAGGAAGGGGGAAAGAGACAATTTGTTCGATATTTTCTAATCGTTATAATATCTCAAAGATGTAAAATTTTTTAGCCAGAGGCCAAAAAGGGTAATCCACAGTATTGGGTGACATCCTGGGGAAGGAAGCTAGTATAGGTTTTGGGGGGCTGTTACAGGAGCTCTATTGTATTAATGAAGTGGGGAAAATTGCTGGAAACCATCTCTGGTTTTGGCTGAGAACTATCACCACTTCCTACATCTACCATTTTGTTTGTTTTTCATAAGAGCCTCAAGAAGTGAGTTGCATCAGTGGTAATATCCCCATTTCATGGATGACCAAACTGAGGTCCAAGGAGCTTTTGCAAGGTCATGTAGCTAGTTTGTCGTTATATCATGACTAATTTTGTTTTCAGTTCTTCTGTTGGCTATATTTATAACAAAAAAACCCCAGTGTGTACCACTTTTTTCTTCTCAATTTTTGACGAAGAAGGGAGAAGAATTTAGTTTATCTTCATTACCCCAATGCATACCACTCCCCCACCCCCGATTTTTGTTTCTTTTGCAGTATATAGTAAGCAATAACTGTGTGAACATGAGGAGTCACTTCCTTTTCCTGAACTCCAGTTTTCTCATCTGTAAAGTGAGAGTTGGGTTACGTGCTCTCTGAGTTTTCTGTCAGCTCTTACTTTCCACAATTAAGAGTCAGTGAACACAGTTTTTAAATCATTTATACAGTATCTGGTTCTCTTAGCTTCATAGATATTGTAGATGAAATATTACTGCTGTCTGAATGTAAATCAATGAAGAGTTAATGTTTAAACTTGGACTTCTTGGTAGCAACTGTGACTTGTACGAGGAAGAATTTTAAGGTTTCTTTATCCAATGACCTGCATTAACACAAGTCATCCAGAAAACTGCTGCTCGTGCTACATTATGACCGACTCCCCCTTACAGTGATGCTAAATGATTGTGATAATCCCTGAAGGAAAAATGGAAGCACATTTGTCCATTCGATCCATAATTGGCCTGACACTGAGTCCCAGAGACCTTGCACATCCAATCTCTCTCTATTGGTAATAAACACTATATATGTCATTTTGTCCTGCCCTGATTAGGCTGATGTGACTTTTTTGCCTAGGACTATTTCAGTCATCTTTACTGTCAACCTTTGTTTTTAGGGGACAGTTCAGACAGATTGCATTGTGCCAGGACTGAGTCAACAGGGAATTTTTGTCCTTTTCAGAAGCTGGACTGGGTAAAAATTACATTTGTTAGTCACTAGTATACCTGGTTAGAAAAAAAAAAAAAGCCATCTGGCTAATAGCCACATCACACACGGGCAGTTTGGTAGGTGGAAAAAGCATGGGTTTAGCGTCACAACCTTGGGTTGAAATCCCAGCTCTGCCACTTACGTGTGTGATCTTGGGAAAGTTGCTCAACGTTTCAGAGCTATAGTGATCTCATATGCAAAATGAATATGATAATGCCAATTCTGAAGGGATCCTGTAATTTATGAACAGTTCCTACTACAGCACTTGTGACAAAATAGTGCTCAGTAAATGGGAGCTGTTTTATCAAGGAAGATGAAATGTCACCATCATGACAGTGTTTCTGTGTGTACATGTGTTACAAAGGCTGCCTATGGAAGGAAGCCCAGGACTTGTTTTATTCCTCCTGTCTCTGCCTAATGAAGTATCTGGGATGTAGTCATCATTCAATCATTACTAGTTGAATGAATGAATGACTGAATGAGCAACAGTAATATGAAATAGATGGTACAGATGTTATTCCTATTTTTGCTCATCAGCAAACTGCTACTCCAAAGCGTTGTGAGTTGTTGAGTAAGTTGGCAAAGCCAAGACCTTCAACCATGTCTTCTGATTTCAAGGCAAGTGCTTGTTAGCAGCATCTACCTTGATAATCTCTAACTTTTCTTACCCCAAATTTAGGAGCATTTGTGAATTTCTAAAGACTTGTCAGTCACACCTTTGTTCTGTTAGGTCTCTTTTCTAATTAGGGTTAGTAGGATAATCTTATTATTTGTTCATTCATTAAACAAGCTTTAAGTAGGACAGCATAGGCTTTGAAGAAAAATATAGGTTAACGTGGGTTCTGTGTGGCCATGGCCTCTGCTTAGAGCCTTTTTTTCTGTATCTGTTATGAGTGTTAATAGATATTTCTAGAACAGTACTCTGTATCACCTCCAACTCTTAGGCATCTGCCTTCTAGTCTTTGGTAAGCTCACTCTTACCAAAGGAAAAAAATAACATACATTCTCCCTCTTAAAACTGCTTGCCCAAGGCCTGTATTCTTTTTTTTTTTTTTTTACTGAAAAATAGAAAATTTTATTTTATTTTTTATTTTTTTTATCTAATAATGTTTTATTTATTTTTTATTTTTTATTTTTTTAAATTTTATTTTGTCGATATACATTGTAGCTGATTAATGCTCCCCATCACCAAAACCTCCCTCCCTTCTCCCTCCCCCCCTCCCCCCCAACCATGTCCTTTCTGTTTGTTTGTTGTATCAACTTCAAATAATCGTGGTTGTTATATCTTCTTCCCCCCCCCCTGGTTTGTGTGTGTATGTGTGTATGTGTGTGTGTGAATTTATATATTAATTTTTAGCTCCCACCAATAAGTGAGAACATGTGGTATTTCTCTTTCTGTGCCTGACTTGTTTCACTTAATATAATTCTCTCGAGGTCCATCCATGTTGTTGCAAATGGCAGTATTTCATTCGTTTTTATAGCTGAGTAGTATTCCATTGTGTAGATGTACCACATTTTCCGTATCCACTCATCTGATGATGGGCATTTGGGCTGGTTCCAACTCTTGGCTATTGTAAAGAGTGCTGCGATGAACATTGGGGAACAGGTATACCTTCGACTTGATGATTTCCATTCCTCTGGGTATATTCCCAACAGTGGGATGGCTGGGTCGTATGGTAGATCTATTTGCAATTGTTTAAGGAACCTCCATACCATTTTCCATAGAGGCTGCACCATTTTGCAGTCCCACCAACAATGTATGAGAGTTCCTTTTTCTCCGCAGCCTCGCCAACATTTATCGTTCATAGTCTTTTGGATTTTAGCCATCCTAACTGGGGTTAGATGGTATCTCAATGTGGTTTTGATTTGCATTTCCCGGATGCTGAGTGATGTTGAGCATTTTTTCATATGTCTGTTGGCCATTTGGATATCTTCCTTAGAGAAATGCCTACTTAGCTCTTTTACCCATTTTTTAATTGGGTTGCTTGTTTTCTTCTTGTAAAGTTGTTTGAGTTCCTTATATATTCTGGATATTAATCCTTTGTCAGATGTATATTTTGCAAATATTTTCTCCCACTCTGTTGGTTGTCTTTTAACTCTTTTAATTGTTTCTTTTGCTGTGCAGAAGCTTTTAAGTTTGATATAATCCCATTTGTTTATTTTTCCTTTGGTTGCCCGTGCTTTTGGGGTCGTATTCATGAAGTCTGTGCCCAGTCCTATTTCCTGAAGTGTTTCCCCTATGTTTTCTTTAAGAAGTTTTATTGTCTCAGGGTGTATATTTAAATCCTTAATCCATTTTGAGTTGATTTTAGTATACGGTGAGAGGTATGGATCTAGTTTCATTCTCCTGCATATCGATATCCAGTTATCCCAGCACCACTTGCTGAAGAGGCAGTCCCTTCCCCAGTGAATAGGCTTGGTGCCTTTGTCAAAGATCAGATGGCAGTAAGTGTGTGGGTTGATTTCTGGATTCTCTATTCTATTCCATTGGTCAGTGTGTCTGTTTTTATGCCAGTACCATACTGTTTTGGTTATTATAGCTTTGTAGTATAGCTTAAAGTCAGGTAGTGTTATGCCTCCAGCTTTATTTTTTTTTGCTGAGCATTGCTTTGGCTATTCGTGGTCTTTTATTGTTCCATATAAATGTCTGAATAGTTTTTTCCATTTCTGAGAAAAATGTCTTTGGAATTTTGATGGGGATTGCATTGAATTTGTATATCACTTTGGGTAGTATGGACATTTTCACTATGTTGATTCTTCCAATCCAAGAGCATGGAATATCTTTCCATCTTCTTGTATCCTCTCTAATTTCTCTCAGCAGTGGTTTGTAGTTCTCATTATAGAGATTTTTCACCTCCTTGGTTAACTCAATTCCTAAGTATTTTATGTTTTTGGTGGCTATTGTAAATGGGCAGGCTTTCTTGATTTCTCCTTCTGCATGTTCACTATTGGAGAAAAGAAATGCTACTGATTTTTGTGTGTTGATTTTGTATCCTGCTACTGTGCTGAAATCATTTATCAATTCCAACAGTTTTTTTGTAGAGGTTTTAGGCTGTTCGATATATAGGATCATGTCATCTGCAAACAGGGACAGTTTGACTTCATCTTTTCCAATCTGGATGCCCTTTATTTCCTTCTCTTCTCTGATTGCTCTGGCTAGTACTTCCAACACTATGTTGAATAGGAGTGGTGAGAGTGGGCATCCTTGTCTAGTGCCTGTTCTTAAAGGAAAAGCTTTCAGCTTTTCCCCATTCAGGATGATATTGGCAGTGGGTTTGGCATATATGGCTTTAATTATGTTGAGATACTTTCCCTCTATACCTAACTTATAGAGGGTCTTTGTCATGAATGAGTGCTGAACTTTATCAAATGCTTTTTCAGCATCTATAGAGATGATCATATGGTCCTTGTGTTTGAGTTTATTAATATGGTGTATCACATTTATTGATTTGCGTATGTTGAACCAACCTTGCATCCCTGGGATGAATCCCACTTGATCGTGATGAATAATTTTTCGTATGTGTTGCTGTATTCTGTTTGCTAGTATTTTAGTGAGGATTTTTGCATCTATATTCATCAAGGATATCGGCCTGTAGTTTTCTTTTTTGGTTATATCTTTACCTGGTTTTGGTATCAGGATGATGTTTGCTTCATAGAATGAGTTTGGGAGATATGATCTGTTTTAATCTTTTGGAATAGTTTGTAAAGAATCGGTGTCAATTCCTGTTTGAAAGTTTGGTAAAATTCTGCTGTGAATCCATCTGGTCCTGGGCTTTTCTTTGTTGGGAGCCTTCTGATAACAGCTTCAATCTCCTTTATTGTTATTGGTCTGTTCAAATTTTCTACGTCTTCACGGTTCAGTTTTGGGAGCTTGTGTGTCCAGAAATTTATCCATTTCCTCCAGATTTTCAAATTTGTTGGCGTATAGTTGTTTATAGTAGTCTCGAATGATTCCTTGTATTTCAGATGAATCAGTTGTAATATCGCCTTTTTCATTTCTAATTTTTGTTAATTGAGTCTTCTCTCTTCTTTTTTTTGTTAGCCATGATAATGGTTTGTCAATTTTATTTATCTTTTCAAAAAACCAACTTTTTGATTCGTTGATCTTTTGAATTGTTTTTTGGTTTTCAATTTCATTCAGTTCTGCTCTGATCTTAATGATTTCTTTCCGTCTGCTAACTTTAGGATTGGATTGTTCTTGTTTTTCTAGTTCTTTAAGGTGAAGTGTTAGATTGTTCACTTGCCATCTTTCCATTCTTCTGAAGTGAGCATTTAATGCAATAAATTTTCCCCTCAATACTGCTTTTGCAGTATCCCACAGGTTTTGGTATGATGTATCATTGTTTTCATTAGTTTCAATAAACTTTTTGATTTCCTGCTTGATTTCTTCTTGGACCCATATGTCATTAAGTAGAATGCTGTTTAATTTCTATGTGTTTGTATAGTTTCCAGAGTTTTGTTTGTTATTAATTTCTAGTTTTAATCCATTGTGGTCTGAGAAGATACATGGGATAATTCCAATTTTTTTGAATTTATTGAGACTTGATTTGTGACCTAATATGTGATCTATCTTGGAGAATGATCCATGTGCTGATGAGAAGAATGAATATTCTGAGGTTGTTGGGTGGAATGTTCTGTAGATATCTGCCAATTCCAATTGGTCTAGAGACTTGTTTAGATCTTGTGTTTCTCTACTGATTCTTTGCCTAGATGATCTGTCTAATATTGACAGTGGAGTGTTCAGGTCCCCTGCTATTATGGTATTAGTGTCTATTTCCTTCTTTAGGTCTAATAGAGTTTGTTTTATAAATCTGGCTGCTCCAACATTGGGTGCGTACATATTTATGATTGTTATGTCTTCTTGATGGATCAGTCCTTTTATCATTAAGTAGTGTCCCTCATTGTCTCTTTTTATGGTTTTTAGTTTAAAGTCTATTTTGTCAGATATAAGAATAGCCACTCCAGCTCCTTTTTCTTTTCTGTTTGCATGGTAAATCTTTTTCCATCCTTTCACTCTTAGTCTGTGTGCATCTTTATGGGTGAGGTGGGTCTCTTGTAGGCAGCATATAGTTGGGTCCTGCTTTTTGATCCAGTCAGCCAGTCTGTGTCTTTTAATTGGGGAATTTAAGCCTTTAACATTAAGAGTTGTTATTGAAAGGTGTTGATTTATTCCTAGCATTTTATTGGTTGTTTGGTTCTCTTAGGTGTCTTTTGTTCCTTGCTTTCTGATTTACTGTTTGGTTTCTTTGTTTGTTGGTTCCTTAGGTTGTAGATAGTGTTTTTGTTAGCTTGTTTTCTCTTCATGAATGCCATTTTTATTGTACTAGCGGGTTTAGATTTTTCTTAGGTTTTTATGGCAGTGGTAGTTATTTTTCAGGAACCAAACCCAGTACTCCCTTGAGGATTTCTTGTAAGGGTGGTCTTGTGGTAGTGAACTCCCGCAGTTTTTGTTTGTCTGAGAAATATACTATTTGCCCCTCATTTCGGAAGGATAGCCTTGCAGGGTAGAGTATTCTTGGCTGGCAATCTTTGTCTTTTAGTATTTTGAAAATATCATCCCATTCTTTTCTAGCTTTTAGGGTTTGTGATGAAAAGTCTGATGTTAACCTGATTGGGGCTCCCTTATAGGTGATTTGACGCTTCTCTCTTGCAGCTTTTAAGATTCTCTCTTTGTCTCTGAGTTTTGCCAATTTGACTATGACATGTCTTGGAGAAGGCCTTTTTGGGTTGAATACGTTTGGAGATCGTTGAGCTTCCTGGATCTGAAGATCTGTGATTTTTCCTATACCTGGGAAGTTTTCTGCCACTATTTTGTTGAATATGTTTTCAATGGAATCTCCATTTTCCTCCCCTTCTGGAATACCCATGACTCGGATATTTGAGCGCTTGAGGTTGTCTGATATCTCTCTCAGATTTTCTTCCATGTCCTTGATTCTTTTTTCTTTCTTTTTGTATGCTTGTGTTATTTCAAACAGCCCATCTTCAAGTTCAGAGGTTCTCTCTTCAACTTCGACAAGCCTGCTGGTTAAACTCTCCGTTGTGTTTTTTATTTCGCTGAATAACTTCTTCAGTTCAGCAAGTTCTGCTACATTTTTTTTCAGGACATTGATTTCCTTGTATATTTCCTCTTTCAGATCCTGTATACTTTTCCTCATTTCATCATGATGTCTAGCTGAGTTTTCTTGTATCTCATTCAGTTTCCTTAGAATTATCACTCGAAATTCCTTGTCAGTTATTTCAAGGGCTTCTTGTTCTATAGGATCTAGAGTATGAGATTTATTAACTTTTGGTGGTGTACTTTCTTGATTTTTTGTATTTCTGGTGTGTTTTTTTTGGTGTTTATTCATTGTGGCAGGGGGTTTCACAGTCCACCGGTTTAAGACTAATGACTAACTAGGATGTTGCTGTGGTTGCCAATTTGGTATGGCTCCCGCTGTGACTGCTCAGTTGGCCTCTAGTGTCTTGTGTGTGTGGTTGCCTCGGGTCTTGGGCTTCTCCGGGGATCCACCTTTCTGGTCAGCTTGTACTCTGCTGGGCTGGTGGATCACGTACCACAGGGTGTGTGATCTCTGTTGAGCTTTCACTTTCTGTACAGGACTTCTCCCCTTTCCGTGTGCTCTGGCCCAGGCTGTTAGATCGTGCAGTGGCGACCCCACCGGGTGTGTGGTTTCTGTCGAGTCTCCGCCTCCCTGGCCGCACGTCTCCCCCCTCTGTGCACACTGTGCTGGGTTGGGGCGTGTCTTCTGCACCCCTCGTCTATCAGCTGGGCCTTCAAGACCCTGCTCAGCACCCCCTCGCCCAGGAAGTCTACCAGGTTTCTGCTAGGCACAGACGACCGGTCTCTCTGGGTGCCTTTGTAGCACTGTGTAGATCTTTCTCGGGTCTTGCTCACCTTTGTATCCCCCCGGTATAAACCGAGTCTAGTGCCCGCCTGCAGTCTGCTCTCCGGCAGGTTCAAGCGGACCTGGGAACTCTCCTACCACACTATTCCCAACCAGAAATTCGTTAGGCTTTTTTCCAAACTGGTGGTCGCAGAGATGGTATCTGCCTCCCAGTAACAGGAAGTTTACCGGGGCCGGAGTCCAGGGTGTGGTGGAGTGACAGTCGGCCCGCCCGTACTTCCTAGCCCTCCCAACACTGGTCGGGACGCCCCACACCCCCAGCCCCGCCAGAGAACCGCGGAGGGAGTGGGAGAGGAGGCCGGCCCGCAGGGTCCAGAAAGCCCCGTGCCAGGCCAAGCAAATGGGCTCAGTGATGGCCGAGCAGGGCGGAGCTGCCCGCACCTGGGAAAATGGAGGCAGCACCGGGGCAGTGAGTGGCCTGGTGGTGCAGGCGGGGAGCCGCGTGGGCATCCACCCCCCGAACAGAGCTGTGCCAGGGATCACTCACAGTGCTGTGCCAGGTCGGGCGCTCGCTCTGTCTCTGGTTTGTTGCCTTCCGTGTTCTCGGCGCTGCCGCCTCGGGCTGTTCAGTCGCGGCGCCGCTCGGGCGCTCCCAGGAGTCTTCTTTAATGCCGGCCTGAAACCTCGAATCCTGGATAGGGCAGCTGGCCGCCTTCAGTGCGGCCCCAGCCTCCGGGATCCTGGCTGCATCCACAGCAGCCCTGGCCCAAGGCCTGTATTCTTGATGAACAAAACCCACTTTTCCTGCTAGCAAGAGTAAGGAGAAGGGGTTCTTTTGACTTTACATTGGGTTCATTTTTAGTAGTTCTTTTCTGTCTGCTCTCCCTTAGCATGAAAACAGGTAGGTTTCCCCTACTGATTCCATTCATGTTCTGACTGTTGCTAACACTGACAGACTGTAGGTAAGAATCTTACGCTACATTTGCTGAATCAGCAACAAGGGCTGGATTAGAGCTCAGGATTCCTGAGGCCAGATCTTGCTCTCACTTCATTACTATAAGTGATGACAGCTGGGGATAACTTGAAAAGTTTTGGCCCTGGAAATGAAAAATCCTATTAGATGAATTATACCTACTAAGGTATAAAATGTATAGTTATTTTCTCTCTTTAATTTATAAAAACTTTATTGATTTCAATACCTCCTAAAGCCCATTACTTTTTAAGACTTGACATCCAGGTTATCCAGCTGCTCTGAGCCATTTTTTAGCCAGTTCGGTGAATTACTGTCCAAAGAGATATTTTTTTTCTAGTTTCTTTCTATATTTCAAGGAACTTTCAGTCTTCAGAAATATAAAGACCACCCCCACCCCAAAACATACACCATACCCACATCTCTTAAGCTTTGGAGCCCCTTCTCTGACTGTCCTGATTGTCCTTTTAAGCATGGGGCAGGTTTATCAGGTAATAATTTCTGAGGCTGAAGAAGGAGAAATGACTATTCTTGATAGGAGGCTAAGAAGGCACCTTGATTCCCAGATCTGTGAAGAGCTTTTCATGATTCTAGGGGTAGAATTACCTGAGTGTCACTCTTGGTTAAAACCAAGCAATGAAAAAGGTACTTTTCAGGTTAAGACAAGACACCACCATATTTTTGTGTGCAGTAGCTAGAAATTTCTTATGCAGAAACTAATTAAGACAGGAATTTTAAAAAGTATCTTCTAGTTAGCAATCTACTCTGGAGGTGGAGATGGGCAGTGAGTGATCAGCATAAAGAATTACACAGAATGTGTAGATTGGAGTCAGAGGGATTTGGGTTTGCAGAGAGCTGGAAACATAGCTATGAGAATTTGGGCAGCCTCATTATTGAAATCTATAAACAATCTTAAGAGTAACCACTACACACGACTGATATGAGGATTCAATATAACACATGTGAAACACTCCAGCACAGTATCTGGCACACAGTGGGAGCTCAATAAACAGTATCTGTTGTTATAGCCTGGGCTGCATTATGGTTCTCTGCCACCCCACACTGCAATGGGGTAGCTTTGAATGAAGAGCGAAGGGACTGGGGTGTAACTCAGGGCAGGAGAGAAGCCTGACACAGAGCAAGTGCTCTGAAGTCAGACTGTCTGGTTTTGAGTTCAGCTGCACTTTCCAGCTGCATGATTCTGGACAAGTTTCCTTAACTTTCTGAACTTCACCTTACTCATCTATAAGAGGGGGATAATAGTACCTACGTAATATAGTTGTTGTGAGGATTTAAAAATCAATACATATTCTTAGAACAGTGCAGGGCACCCAACATTCAAGAAGTGTTAGCTGTTATTTTATTATTATAGAGTATAAATAATTATTCATTATCTGTATATCAAACATATTTTTTTTGCCTATAAAACACTTAGAATGGTGCATGGCACATAGTAGACACTTAAACATCTGTTTTTATTTCTTGAGTGTTTATTCTACATCAGGCACTATGCTAAATGAAAACAGCCCTTTGAAGCAGTTACTCTCATTTCAGATGAAGAAATCAAGGCACACGTGTGCCCATGTCTTTTATTTGGTTTCAATACCACAGCATGTCCTTTCTCTTCTAGTTGGTATATGGCAACTGGAATGTAGCAGAGTGGATTTGAACAACCTGGGTTTGTTGGACTCCAAACCCCACGTTCATTATATTATACTACTTAGTAAATGTTCATTAAATGGGGCAATATATAGGATTAGAAAAGCTTGGATCAAAAATTGAAGTGAAACGGAATTACTTTCTAAAGCCAAGAATTTCCTTCCATGCTCTGTCAGTTGGTAATAGCCAAGGAAGCAAGAACCTTGAAGAACCTCAGGATTGAATCTCTGGTATGATAACACATGCTTCTTTTCAAGGTTCCTGGACACAAGCTGAGAACCAGTAGGTTCACAAAGTAGTTGTTAATTGCTTTGAAGCATTCTGGGTTCAGGTCAATTTAGTTTTTCTAATGTTTATACAGAGGGCTGGAGAGAGCTACAATTCTGTATATCATTTACAAAAGAAAAATAGCTTGACTTTATGGACCTGAGCATATATGTTGCACACGTGATTGTGTAACCTCCACTCTGATACTTTACTGTAACAGACTGGTCTATTCCTGAATGTACCTCAGTGGGTTGATCCCAGGTGGATAAAACCAAGTAAAAAGAATCCTCCTGGATTTTGTTTTCAAAGAGGGTAGAACTGTCAGAATTAAAGAAGGTTGTGCTGGTGTTAGTTCCTAAAGGGATCCTGGCCTTGGAAAATACTGAATCTCTGACCTTTACAATATGTGGACTTTGATGAGAACTGCATTTATCAAGTCTCTACCAGTGGCAGTGACAAGAAGTTGCCTGGGTTATTGGGGGGATTTGATCTCCGTAACACCACAAGCCATGTTTAATAAAAATCTAACCAATACAAAATGGCATGTATTCTCGGCTTCAAATCAACCAATCTCTCTCACCAGTCCCTTCAAATCAGAATGTTACCCCTTCACTCCCCTTTTGTAGAATTTCTGGAGTGGTCACTGGTTCCGAATATATGCCAGGGATAGTACCATTTGCTTTACATACATTATATCTACTTATGGATATATGGTTATTATGATCTTCCTTAACTCATTTTATAGATGAGAAAAATTGAGTCTCAGAAAGGTTGAATGACTTGAATAGTTTACAAGAACTTACAGAACTGGGATTTGAACCTGGACTCATCTGACTCTTAGTACATACTTGTTCTGCTGCACCATGTTGGTGAGAACACCCTGGACCACAAGGGTTAAAAGTGCTCAAATCATCTTGAATGTATTATTAGTCTATAGGTGATCTTTAACAACAACAACAACAAAAAGAATAGCTCCTATAATGTCAGAGATGGAGGAATCTGGAACTTCAAGATCACCATGGCCACTGTTTCGTCTGTGAGGTAGAGTGTCCTTCTTCATTCAGGAATCAAGGCCTTTGAGAACCTCAGTTTTTAGTGACCTGAACTTTCTATAGCTGAACTGGAACATTTAATTGAAATGTGAAATATGTATACAGGATATTTTGGTTACTTTGGATTTGGATAATTTATTAAAATGTCAACCTTGGGAATAATTTCATTAGTTCTACAAAATCCAAAGACCGGTGTTGATTCAGAGTCAGTAAACAAGTTCAAGCAGAAATAGAGAGGGTATTTCAAAGCATGACGGGAGTTACTAGTATTACCCTTATCAGCTTCTTCATGGATCTTTCCAGCAAAGCCTGAGGTATGTCTTGAATGTCACATGTTTGAGAACATGGTGTAACCACATTAATGGAGCACAGTGCCAGACACAGAAATCTGGGCTAGGTTCCATGGGTGGGCTGAAGATGTTTTCCTTGGTGACTTAAGAAATCATACAAAATTAAGAACTGCAGGAAGGTATACAGGTGGTCACGAAAGGCATTGTATTATTGTTTACTTACTTATATTAAAAACTCCATTGTAGGTATTTTTTTCTTTTTGTCTGTACTCGATCACTTAGATTTCAAAGTGGAATAGGGTTCTTGAGTATAGATCAGATATGCTCTAAAAATTTGATTTCCATTTATTATTTAAGTTTACATAATTTCTTTTTGCTTATGATTCTTACTATTACATTTTTTTCTTGACTTTTCTTGTTTCTACTTTCTTTTTTCTTCTTGTTTCTCTCACTTCTTGTAGTGTTGTTTTTTCTTTCAGTTTTACCAGTTGTTTTAGGTCTGTGAAAAATTCACTGACATGAAATAGTATTTCATCTTTTGATGACAAAGCAGCCTTGATTTTTATACAGATGTTTTATATGAAGAAACAGCTAAGCTCTGCTTTGTATCAATATGGTGCATTTCCAAATGATTTGTCTTTCCCTTTGGGTACTGAGGTATCCCTTTCTTGATGAACCTTGTGCCAGAGCCATGCTAAAGCAGAATTAGGGGCTTGGCAAAGGAGAAATAGTTATGGTCATAGAGACTGAAGTAGAACAACTCAGGAACTTTCCTTCCTTCTGAGTAAGGTTAATGTTCTCTTTTCGTTGAGAATTGGTTTGCACAGAGAATCTGCATGTAAAGTGTTCACTGAGCTGAGTATGGTTTGCATATTTTCAGCCATGGGAAAAACCCCAGTCACTTCAGCATTTTATCAGCTTTTGAGTGGCAGATTTGTGGCATGTTTTTATTCTGCTCTCATCTTTCTTCAGAGCTTGTGTAACAGCTGCCTAGCATAGTTCAAACTCTTTATCAATGTGGTGACCATATTTTCCAAATGCAAGTCAGGACATATGATCTGACAAATTCCAGTGTACTTAAGGAGACAATGGAATGGAATATTTGAAGTCCAGGCTGTGGCAGAATAAATGGACACCATTCTTTTTAGAAAAACAAGCATGTCCAAATTTCCTCAACTTGGAAACATTTGTTAAAGCTCCTATAATATGTGGCAGAGGATGCTGTGTTTTACCTAGTGAACTTTTTGCTTCTTTTGAGATCCTGTAGCTGTCCATGCTAAGATTTCAGGTAGGGTTAGACCGGTCTTAACCCCAGTAAAGTCCTAGTGAGTTCTACTTGTTCACTGTATTCAGTATTACAGCCACCTTGCTACAGGAACTATACATTGTGAGAGTAATGTGTTTGTCTGAATAATGGAATTAAGGTGCCATAAAGGGCATGACATGTGCCTTGTGTAATTGGTATGTTTGCTTAATGCTCATACTTCATATATGAAAATTCAGAAGCATGTAACTTCTTAAGTGTCTTACAAATTCCTCCTAGTAGACTGAGAGGGAATAAAGTGGCCAAAATTCATGGGGGTGTGGAAGAAGGAGTTCTCTTATCTGCATCCAAATAAAATGTTTCATTAAGGAGAAGTCATTAATTGAAAAGAACTCTTTCAGCTTCAGAGCAGAGGTCACTCAGACCACTAGGAGATCCTTGAGTGCATAATAGGTTTCAATACACTGTTGGATCTTACGTAAATGTAGTGAATGTGTTCTTGGAAAACAGCAGGATTATTTGAAAATTTTAATATAGTCTGAACCCTGAATGTAAAACTAGTTTTATTTTTCTTATTTGACAAAGTAATCTCTCTTTCTTCTCCCTTTGAGGAGCATTTCTCTCTTTCTCTTAAAACCAGAAATTAAATGTCCCTGGCTCCTTGAAGTTCAGGTTGGGAGCTGAGATCATGACAGGCCTCCATTCACTCCCATTTCCCAACTCTGGTGACCTGAAGTTGCTATTACTTCCTTAAGTTTGTAGCTGTCACTGCCCTGACTCTGGATAAAATCTTTCTGTTTGGCACAGAGCAAGAGAGATGGAAGGGGTGGGAGTGTCTCTACATTTCTGATTTAACTGGTGATTCTGGCTAGCCCGAATCTATGCTTACCTCCTGAAAGCTACCTCAGAGACTAGGTTGGCGGGGGCGAGGGGGGTGGGTAACTTCCACTGCTGAGGTTTAGGTAGAATTGGCTCTTACAAACTTTGTCTCTTAATTAGTCTTGTTAGGGAATTTTCATCTTGTTTGTCCAACCACTATTTCTGGCTAAAGCCAATATAACCTCAGTGGAGAAAGCTCTCAGAGCCTTACCTATAGGATCTAGATCCACACTATTATACATTTCTATGTTTTTATTATTTCTGAAAGAATGTGACCTGGAGCTCAGATTGTAAAGTACGTGAAATAAAATCCAGTGTTCTCCAATTTCCCTGCTCTTTGTTCTTTTCTCTCACTTATTCTTCATTCTTTCCTTCATCCACTTATGACATATTTATTGAGCTTTTAATATTTGTCAAGCATTGTACCAGGCATTGAGGACACAAGTGGTGAATTATGCATGATCTTAATTTTCACAAAGCAGGTACTTCAAAACGTTCATGGAAAGATTTGTATGATCTTTCAATTCTAATTTTCACGAACATTTTGAAGTATCCTTGTAGAGTAGCAGTTAGGAACACTAACTTTGCAATTGGACTGCCTGGGGTTGAATCCTGGCAGTGCTAGTTACCAGCTGTCTTAAAGAAGACAAGTCACTTAACCTCTCTGTTCCATAGTTTCTCTTTTATTAAAAAATTTTTTAATTGAAATATAGTTGACTGTACAAGTCTGTGGGGCACAGAGTTGAATATCAATACCTGTGTGCAATATGTGATGCTCAAATCAGGATAATTAGTATATCCAACATTATACAATACAATCATTTTTCATGTCCCTTTACCAATTCCTCCCTCACCCTTCTCCCTCTCCCTCTTTTGCATCTCTGCAGTCAAATGCTCTACCCCTGAGCTATACCCCGCCTCTTTTGCATCTCTGGTAACCTCAGTTCTGTTCTCTCCTTTTGAAAGTTCAATGTATTATTATGATTGTTGTCTTAGTTTCACATCTGTAAAATGGAAACAATAATAGGAGATCCCTCATAAGGTTGTTATGAGGACTAAATAAGTGACGGGCCCATATTAAATATTATATGAGTTTTTATTAAATAACGTGAAGCTTACTTCTAATGGAGAAGATGAATAATTACAGATCACAATAAGTGAAGGGAACAAATAAGTTGATGTGTCCAGTATCCTGATACTGTTTATATCTTGTCATAATCTTTTACCTGGAAATGGATCTGATGAAATGATTTACACTATGAATTGAACAGTCTTAATATATTTATATTTCCATGAAAGGCAAAGCTCACATTAGATGTAAACCAGTTGTTAAACTTTAGTGCGTTCTGGAATCATCTTAGAAGTTCCACCCTCAGAGTCCAAGTTGGCTGCTGGAACACCTGATATCACATCTATTTTCCTGGCAGCAGAATGGAGGAAAAAAGGGGAAAGGATGTGCCCTCTCAAGGAGGCTTCCCAGAAGTTCCGTGTAATTATTTTGCTTTCATCTCACTCTTTTGAACCTAGATGGATGGTTTCACCTAGCCGCAAGGGAACCTATGAAATGTAGTATTTTCCGTGTTGAATGTGCTCAGCTAAAAGCTGTTGTTCTCTTTACTAAAGAAGAAGGGAAAAATGGATATTGGGAAGAAAGTAACAGTCTTTGCCCCAGTGCCAATCTAGTTCTTTCTCTAACCTCATGTTTAAATTTGTTGCTTTCCTTTATCTCAATTTGGGACTATCACTAAGAACCCTCTTGTTCTCATTAGTTGTAACTAGGTTTGCTTTTTGGCTCAGATGAAATGGAAAGCTAACATTTATTGAGCACTTACTGTATGTCAAGCCTTGCACAACAATGTTATAAGGCAGATTATTATTATACCCATTTTATAGATGAAGAAACTGAGGCACAGAAGGGTTGAATAATTTGCTCAGTAGTGTGAGAGTCAGAATTCAAATGCATGTAGCTTGGTGCCAGAACCTGCTTACTAACACAGCACTGCTTGATTTACTTAGTCTTGGGGAAATGGAATAAGATACAAGTAGAAAAAATGCAGTGGCCTTGTAATGGCAGCATGTTTTTCATATGAAATGTTTATAAGTTCGTAACTTAAGGAACCTGTATGTGGTATGACATTTTAAATATTTTGTCTGATTTCCTGGAACCACATTTTTTATTGAAGTAATTGGTTTGTCATTCAAAGACCTTCACCATCCGGCCTAACTTTCACATTTGCCTTAGCTCATACCACTCTGTGCAACATAACGGAGAAGTTTTAGAAATAGGCAAGATTTGGTTGTTCCCTACCTCTACCACTCTTATTTGAATGACTTTGAGTAATTTACCTACCTCTTTGTATCTGGGTTTTATTTTTCTTTATAACAGGAATGATAATACCTACTTTAAAAAGGAAGTTGAAGAGATTAAATGAGATAATGGAGGTGATACTCATAGCATTTAAATGAATTTTTTTTTCTGTCTTCTCATTTTCCCTCCTCCCTCCCTTCTCTTTCCCCACCTCCCGCCCCACCTTTCCCCTTTTCCAGTGTGCTCTAGTCAAACTGGTTTACTTACTTTTCTTTGGGCATAATCTATTCATTCCAACCTCTGTGCCTTTGATTTTGTCATGGCCTCTTCCTGAAGTTCCCCATTCTCCTCGCCTCCCTTTGTTGCAGACTAGCATCTTGTAGGCTGAAGTCTGTCCACCATATGTTTTGTTTGGTCTGGACAGTGTTTATTACCTGCTTTTAAATAAGGGAATATTCTGATTCATTCAGCTTATAACCACTTGCTATTTTCTTATACCTAGCCCATTTATACTCACTTATTTTCTCTGCTGGGGTCCTGAAGGTGTTTCAGTTTGAGACATTCTTGACCCCACTTTAAATGCTGTTTATTGTTCCAGGGCCAAATCAAATGGGTTCTCTTTCAAAAAAATCTTCTTTGATCTGATGATAAGCTGAAATTTCTTGTCTCTCCCCCACTTTTCTCCTAAAGTGTCTGAAATGTATTTCTTCTTCAGCTTGTGTTAATGGTGCGTTCAGGTCTTATTTATGCACTTATACTGAAGTCTAAGCTCCCTGAGGACAGAGATCCTGTTTTGTTCATCTGTGCAACCTCCTCAGTCCTAGTAGCTGTCTTGCTCATGGTAGTCACTTAGACACTTATCGACTGGTCAGTGAAACCACCCTTTCTGCAAAGCTGAAGTACAGAAGTACACAGAACAAACACTATTTTGCACAAATCCATTTTGAAAATGGATCATAACATTTCTTGGTAAGAATTCAAGAAGTGTTTGACCAGATAATTCTTTGGAAAAGACAGACAGTAGTTTTTCACTTAATCCGCAATGCTGGCACAAGATCTGTGTTTCTTTAGTTTTGCTTCCAAATTGGTATTGACGTCAGTCACTGAGAAGTCTTGGCTCTTGCTAAATTTCACATTCAACAGGATGGGCTTTGAAAAGTAAATGGAGTGGAAAACTCATAAACTGGGATACTCTAAAATGAATGTGCATGGTTGGTATAATCAGTGACTAATTAAGGTGAGGTTTATAGCTGTTTCACTCTTTCACCCTGAAGAAATTTCAAGGCTGGTCATGTACCACTTCCTGTTGACGAGTGTGAGGGCAGAGGGGTCAGAAAGTCAATGTCATTGAGAGGTCTAGTTCTGTCATCAGTGGGTTGAAAGATGGGCTTGAGGCTTGAAGAATAATTAATAATTATTCCCAGCAGATCATTTGGTTTTCTTTGGTGATCCAGAAAGGCTGGGATGGACTCCATACAGTCAATAGAAAGTTTTGAGTAAAGTGGGAAACTATTGTTGGATTTCTAAGCAGCGTGGTAATAAAAACTGCCTCAGGCTTTTGCAGGGATAAAAGGAATCATTTAGAGCCTCCAGCAACGTGGGGGGAAGGGCCAAGGCTGAATTCTGGTGTTCCAGCCTGTTTGTCCTTTGTGGCTTTTGTGCTGATGGTATTTTCACCACCAGGAATCAGGGCCCTCATGTTCTCCACTCTCACTCTCCATCAAAAGCTATTGTGAAAAGATCTCTGTTTGCAACAGTGTTTGCAATAGCAAAAGAAGTAGAAACCCCTAATGGTCCATCAATAGGGGATTAGATAAGGTATCTAATAAAGTGCTTAGCTTCTGGTTGCATCATATAAGGTGCATGCAACCAGAAGCTAAGCAGATGCTTAAAAAGTAGATCTACACATACGTTCGTAGACTTCCGAGGGATATCATTAAATAATGAGAGCCAGTTGTAGAACAATACACTATAGTTTTAAAAGAAAAGTATGTGTATATACACACACACACATTCACATGTAGATATACATACTCACAGAAGTCTGGAAAGATGTTTACCAAAGGTCATCAGCTATTTATCTGGCGGCAGGCATGGGTGGGGATTCCAGGGAAAAGTTCCCTTTCTATTTTATATTCTTTTGTGTTATTTATGTCTTTATAACAAGAATCCTTGCTTTTATGATCAATAAAAAAAAGAAATAGATTTTTTTTTTGGTAAAAACAAAACAGAAAGAGTCCTTTTTGATATACTTTATTCACACTGATGTGAATTACTGACAGGAATTCTGAATATCACCCTTTAGAAGGAGGAGTTGGGTAGGATTTCATCAGATATCAAAGCCTTAACCTGATAAGATATGGCTTTACAGATTGGGTTTCAGCTAGTTATTGGTAAACTGAAACTAGATATTCTATTTCCTGACTCCTCCTTTAGAGATTCTTCTGGTAGGTTCAAGTGCTTTTCAAACCACTTTGCCTAGGGGCCAGCAGGGGCAGTAAGGACCCAGCAGGTGAACTCCCAGGGCCTCCAAGGTTGCTTTGACCAGAGTAGCTCTTCTTCCACCTGCTTTTCTGGTATTAGGGTTTCAACTAGAATTTCATTTGGTAAAAAAAAAAAGGAAACTTCTGCTTAATAAAATTGTGTAAACCACTGTTCTACATCACACTTAAATATTAAATATTTAGGAAAAACTATCCCTTGTTTATGGATGAGGTATCAAGGTTCAGAGGTGAGTTGTTTGGGGATCTTTTCACCATGTCATATTGCCTCCCATTAGTGGCCTGGGAAGCTTTTTTGGATGAGATCAGGGCAGAATTCAACTGAATTAAGAAACACATTGAAACGCCCAGGTGGTTTTGAAAGGTATAGTCTTCTTATTACATCACTACCTCGATTTACCATTTCTTCACCAGCCTGGTCTTGGGATGGGCAGAGCCCAGGAGCCCACCAGATGACACTTGCTTTGGGGCATGTCTGTGCTCAAATTACAAAGAGAAGCTAACAGGAAGTTCTCATTGTGGGTCGGTAGCCTAGATGAGATGTAGTTCCCTTCTTTCTTCACCACAGCTTTGGGCCACTTATGCCCTGGGTTGGCTGAGATGCAGTGTGTCCTATGGCTACATTTTATAAAATACCTTATTTCTGGGTGGTTGATACCTTCACTCCCAAATTTCTCAACCAGAGCCTAAAATCCTGTGAATATACGTCTTGAAAAATTTCTGAGACATACAGGCAGAGACAGGAAAAGTTTTTGGTTATAAGGGAAGAGTTCTGAATGGCACAGTTCTGAGCAGCTCCACTGAAAAATCAGGAGGTCAAATGCGTATTGTTTATAGGAGGAAAAAGTACCGAATAAATGGCCTTATCCATGCCCATGTTTCTCTGCCGTTATACCTGACCGAACCGTGTAGTTTGCAATCTGTTTCCTTTCTACAGGGAGTCCTTTGGAACTTCCTCAAAGTTGTCTTTGCACATTTTTGAGAACTCTTTCACCAGTCCTTGCTCTCTGTGCTTCATTTTGCCCCTAGACCAGGGACTGTTTCTGTCTTCTGCTTGGAGTTGACCTGGCAGGTCCCTCTGTGTCCTTTTATGTCCATTCTCAGGGCCAGGCCAGTTTTGGCAGTGAGTCAGTCATCACATTGCTTTTCATTTGGAAGCAATTTTAATAGTCTCAAGTGGGATTTTTTTTTTTTTTTTTTTTTAGGTTTTCGTTTGATTTCTAGCAGAAATTCTCAAAATCAATAGTTGAAAAAATAGGCAGTGTTTATTGTAATCATAGTACAGGCTTCCCTTAACACCTTGTACCAGCAGCCACTCGTCTTGTGGGAAGGCTGAGTTAATGGTGCTCCTGCCATGGTGTATTTCATCCAGAGAGCAGTACGGTTCAGGTGAGATTAAAGTGCTACAAGGAATGGATTACCTTGAGCTGGAGCTACTTTTAAGATAAGGAAACAAGCTAATGAAAGTTGGTTAGTCTGTCATGAGCAATTTATCCTCAGCAAACAGGAACAGATATTTTTTTTTAGAAAGATCATTTACAAGAGGGAAGAGAAGTTTCCTTTTTTGCAGAACATCGCACAAAGCCTGGAGTATAAGTGCAGGACTGTGAGTATAAAGGGAGTGTTGCTCTGGTTGTTAGGAGGCTTGGGTACCTGCCCTGGTCCTAAGACTGATTTTATTCAATATGATACCCTTCTTCTCATAAGTTGGAACTTCTAGTTACACTTTTATAATCTAGAAAATGGGGACAAAATACCTGTTTTACTTATTGCATAGAGTTGTTGCAAGGATCAAAGGAAATCATACATGTTCTAGCTCCTTGAAAGTATTTAAATGCTACACACACACAAACACACACACACACACATACCATTGGTCACCAGCTCCCACCTCTAGAATAGTTATGAAATTCTGTTCCTTTCGCATCTGCACTTTTTTTTTTTTTTTACCACAACCAAAGCTCATACCCTTTTATTGGGCTACTGCAAGTGCCTCCTAACTTATCTTTCCGCATCCAGTGTCTCTTTCCTGCAATCTATTCTCTACTGTGCTGCCAGATTAATCTTTCTAAATTCACTTTTAATCATGTCTTCCTCCTGCACTAAACTCATCATTACCTATTGAATCAAGTCCAGACTCCTTGGCCTGGTATTCAAAAGTCTTCATAATCTAACAGCTACTGAGACTTCTATCCTCACTCTCCACTCCTTCCCTTGTATTCTTATATACTCCCTCTAGCCTGTAACAGGCATCCTCTGCAAATGCCCTATACTGTCTTAAAGCCTTTAGAATTTTGTTACTTCTCAAAAAACAAACAAACAAAAAAACAAACAAAAAAAACAAAACAGGGCCAGCCCCGTGGCTCACTCGGGAGAGTGTGGTGCTGGTAGCGCTGAGGCATTGGGTTCAGATCCTATATAGGGATGGCTGGTGCGCTCACCGGCTGAGCGTGGTGCTGACCACACCGTGCCGAGGGTTGCGATCCCCTCACCAGTCAGAAAAAAAAAAAAAAAAAAAAAGAATTTTGTCACTTCTGCGTCCTTACTTTTTGTTTTAAGGCATCAAAATTCAATGTTTTCTGAGCTGCAAAAGCGAGTCTCTAAACAGGGAACACGGTGCCAGGGCTGCTGTGGATGCAGACAGGATCCCGGAGGCCAGGGCCGCACTGAAGGTGGCCAGCTGCTCTATTCAGGATTCGAGGTTTCAGGCCAGCATAAAAGAAGATTCCTGGGAGCGCCCGAGCCGCGCCGCGACTGAACAGCCTGAGGCGGCAGCGGCCGAGAAGGGGGAAGGTGACAAACCAGAGGCAGAGAGTGAGCACCTGACCTGGCACAGCACTGTGAGTGACCCCTGGCCCAGCTCTGTTCGGGGGGCTGACACCCACCCGGCTCCCGCCTGCATCACCGGGCCACTCACCGCCCCGGGGCTGCCTCCATTTTCCCAAGTGCTGGCAGCTCCGCCCGGCTCGACTGTCACTGAGCCTTCCCACATGCTTGGCCCGGCGCGGCGCTTTCCGGAGCCTGCGGGCCGGCCTCCCCTCCCACTCCCTCCGTGGTTCTCTGGCGGGGCTGGTGGCGTGGGGCGTCCACAGCCAGTGTCGGGAGGGCAAGGAAGTACGGGCGGGCCGACTGTCACTCCACCACACCCTGGTCTCCAGCCCCCGGTAAACTTCCTGTTACTGGGAGGCAGATACCATCTCTGCGGCCACCAGTTTGGGAAAAAGCCTAACCAATTTCTGGTTGGGAATAGTGTGGTAGGAGAGTTCCCAGGTCCGCTTGAACCTGCCGGAGAGCTGGCTGCAGGTGGGTGCTAGATTCGGTCTATGCTGGGGGGGTACAAAGGTGAACAAGACCTGAGAAAGATCTACACAGTTCTACAAAGGCACCCAGAGCGACCAGTCATCTGTGCCTACCAGAAACCTGGTAGACTTCCTGGGCAAGGCCGTGCCGAGCGGGTCTTGAAGGCCCAGCTGATAGACGAGGGGTGCAGAAGACACGCCCCAGCCCAGCACAGTGCGCACAGAGTGGGGAGACGTGCGGCCAGGGAAGCGGAGACTCGACAGAAACCACACACCCGGTGGGGTCGCTACGGCACGATCTAACAGCCTGGGCCAGAGCACACGGAACAGGGAGAAGTCCTGCACAGGAAGTGAAAGCTCAACAGAGATCACACACCCTGTGGTACGTGACCAACCAGCCCAGCAGAGTCCAAGCTGACCAGAAAGGTGGCTCCCCGGAGAAGCCCAAGACCTGAGGCAACCACACACACAAGGCACTAGAGGCCAACTGAGCAGTCACGGAGGGAGCCATACGAAATTGGCAACCACAGCAACATCCTAGTTAGTCATTAGTCTCAAACCGGTGGACTGTGAAACCCCCTGCCACAATGAATAAACACGCAAAAAAAGATACCAGAAATACAAAAAATCAAGAAAGTACATGACAAAAAGTTAATAAATCTCACACTCTAGACCCTATAGAACAAGAAGCCCTTGAAATAACTGACAAGGAATTTCGAGCGATAATTCTAAGGAAACTGAATGAGATACAAGAAAACTCAGCTAGACATCATGATGAAATGAGGAAAAGTATACAGGACCTGAAAGAGGAAATGTACAAGGAAATCAATGTCCTGAAAAAAAATGTAGCAGAACTTGCTGAACTGAAGAAGTTATTCAGCGAAATAAAAAACACAACGGAGAGTTTAACCAGCAGGCTTGTTGAAGTTGAAGAGAGAACCTCTGAACTTGAAGATGGGCTGTTTGAAATAACACAAGCAGACAAAAAGAAAGAAAAAAGAATCAAGGACATTGAAGAAAATCTGAGAGAGATATCAGACAACCTTACGCGTTCAAATATCCGAGTCATGGGTATTCCAGAAGGGGAGGAAAATGGAGATTCCATTGAAAACATATTCAACAAAATAGTGGCAGAAAACTTCCCAGGTATAGGAAAAATCACAGATCTTCAGATCCAGGAAGCTCAACGATCTCCAAACGTATTCAACCCAAAAAGGCCTTCTCCAAGACATGTCATAGTCAAATTGGCAAAACTCAGAGACAAAGAGAGAATCTTAAAAGCTGCAAGAGAGAAGTGTCATATCACCTATAAGGGAGCCCTAATCAGGCTAACATCAGACTTTTCATCACAAACCCTGAAAGCTAGAAAGGAATGGGATGATATTTTCAAAATACTAAAAGACAAAGATTGCCAGCCAAGAATACTCTACCCTCCAAAGCTATCCTTCCGAAATGAAGGGCAAATAGTATATTTCTCAGACAAACAAAAACTGCGGGAGTTCACTACCACACGACCACCCTTACAAGAAATCCTCAAGGGAGTACTGGGTTTGGTTCCTGAAAAATAACTACCACTGCCATAAAAACCCAAGAGAAATCAATACCCACTAGTATAATAAAAATGGCATTCATGAAGAGAAAACAAGCAAACAAAAATGCTATCTACAACCTAAGGAACCAAAAAACACAGAAACCAAACAGTAAATTGGAAAGCAAGGAACAAAAGACACCTAAGACAACCAAACAACCAATAAAATGCTAGGAATAAATCAACACCTTTCAATAACAACTCTTAATGTAAAAGGCTTAAATTCCCCAATCAAAAGACACAGACAGGCTGACTGGATCAAAAAGGAGGACCCAACTATATGCTGCCTACAAGAGACCCACCTCACCCATAAAGATTCACACAGACTAAGAGTGAAAGGATGGAAAAAGATTTACCATGCAAACAGAAAAGAAAAATGAGCTGGAGTAGCTATTCTTATATCTGACAAAATATACTTTAAACTAAAAACCATAAAAAGAGACAATGAGGGACACTACTTAATGATAAAAGGACTGATCCATCAAGAAGACATAACAATCATAAATATGTACACACCCAATGTTGGATCAGCCAAATTTATAAAACAAACTCTATTAGACCTAAAGAAGGAAATAGACACTAATACCATAATAGCAGGGGACCTGAACACCCCACTGTCAATATTAGACAGATCATCTAGGCAAAGAATCAGTAGAGAAACACAAGATCTAAACAAGACTCTAGACCAATTGGAATTGGCAGATATCTACAGAACATTCCACCCAACAACCTCAGAATATTCATTCTTCTCATCAGCACATGGATCATTCTCCAGGATAGATCACATATTAGGTCACAAATCAAGTCTCAATAAATTCAAAAAAATTGGAATTATCCCATGTATCTTCTCAGACCACAATGATTAAAACTAGAAATTAATAACAAACAAAACTCTGGAAACTATACAAACACATGGAAATTAAACAGCATTCTACTTAATGACATATGGGTCCAAGAAGAAATCAAGCAGGAAATCAAAAAATTTATTGAAACTAATGAAAACAATGATACATCATACCAAAACCTGTGGGATACTGCAAAAGCAGTATTGAGGGGAAAATTTATCGCATTAAACTCTCACTTCAGAAGAATGGAAAGATGGCAAGTGAACAACCTAACACTTCACCTTAAAGAACTAGAAAAACAAGAACAATCCAAGAGTAAATTTAGCAGACGGAAAGAAATCATTAAGATCAGAGCAGAACTGAATGAAATTGAAAACCAAAAACAATTCAAAAGATGAATGAATCAAAAAGTTGGTGTTTTGAAAAGATAAATAAAATTGACAAACCATTAGCATGGCTAACAAGAAAAAGAAGAGAGAAGACTCAAATAAGCAAAATTAGAAATGAAAAAGGCGATATTACAACTGATTCATCTGAAATACAAGGAATCATTCGAGACTACTATAAACAACTATATGCCAAAAAATTTGAAAATCTGGAGGAAATGGATAAATTTCTGGACACACACAAGCTCCCAAAACTGAACCATGAAGATGCAGAAAATTTGAACAGACCAATAACAATAAAGGAGATTGAAGCTGTTATCGGAAGGCTCCCAACAAAGAAAAGCCCAGGACCAGATGGATTCACAGCAGAATATTACCCAACATTCAAACAGGAATTGACACCGATTCTTTACAAACTATTCCAAAAGATTGAAACGGACGCAAATCTCCCAAACTCATTCTATGAAGCAAATATCATCCTGATACCAAAACCAGGTAAAGATATAACCAAAAAAGAAAACTACAGGCCGATATCCTTGATGAATATAGATGCAAAAATCTTTACTAAAATACTAGCAAACAAAATACAGCAACACATACGTAAAATTATTCATCACGATCAAGTGGGATTCATCCCAGGGATGCAAGGTTGGTTCAACATACGCAAATCAATCAATGTGATACACCATATTAATAAACTCAAACACAAGGACCATAAGGTCATCTCTATAGATGCTGAAAAAGCATTTGATAAAGTTCAGCACTCATTCATGACAAAGACCCTCTATAAGTTAGGTATAGAGGGAAAGTATCTCAACATAATTAAAGCCATATATGCCAAACCCACTGCCAATATCATCCTGAATGGGCAAAAGCTGAAAGCTTTTCCTTTAAGAACAGGAACTAGACAAGGATGCCCACTCTCCCCACTCCTATTCAACATAGTGTTGGAAGTACTAGCCAGAGCAATCAGAGAAGAGAAGGAAATAAAGGGCATCCAGATTGGAAAAGATGAAGTCAAACTGTTCCTGTTGGCAGATGACATGATCCTATATATCGAACAGCCTAAAACCTCTACAAAAAAACTCTTGGAATTGATAAATGATTTCAGCACAGTAGCAGGATACAAAATCAACACACAAAAATCAGTAGCATTTCTTTTCTCTAATAGTGACCATGCAGAACGAGAAATCAAGAAAGCCTGCCCATTTACAATAGCCACCAAAAAAATAAAATACTTAGGAATTGAGTTAACCAAGGAGGTGAAAAATCTCTATAATGAGAACTACAAACCACTGCTGAGAGAAATTAGAGAGGATACAAGAAGATGGAAAGATATCCCATGCTCTTGGATTGGAAGAATCAACATAGTGAAAATGTCCATACTACCCAAAGTGATATACAAATTCAATGCAATCCCCATCAAAATTCCAAAGACATTTTTCTCAGAAATGGAAAAAACTATGCAGTCATTTATATGGAATAATAAAAGACCACGCATAGCCAAAGCAATGCTGAGCAAAAAAAATAAAGCTGGAGGCATAACACTACCTGACTTTAAGCTATACTACAAAGCTATAATAACCAAAACAGTATGGTACTGGCATTAATACAGACACACTGACCAATGGAATAGAATAGAGAATCCAGAAATCAACCCACACACTTACTGCCATCTGATCTTTGACAAAGGCACCAAGCCTATTCACTGGGGAAGGGACTGCCTCTTCAGCAAATGGTGCTGGGAGAACTGGATATCCATATGCAGGAGAATGAAACTAGATCCATACCTCTCGCCGTATACTAAAATCAACTCAAAATGGATTAAGGATTTAAATATACACCCTGAAACAATAAAACTTCTTAAAGAAAACATAGGAGAAACACTTCAGGAAATAGGACTGGGCACAGACTTCATGAATACGACCCCAAAAGAATGGGCAACGAAAGGAAAAATAAACAAATGGGATTATATCAAACTAAAAAGCTTCTGCACAGCAAAAGAAACAATTAAAAGAGTTAAAAGACAACCAACAGAGTGGGAGAAAATATTTGCAAAATATACATTTGACAAAGGATTAATATCCAGAATATATAAGGAACTCAAACAACTTTACAAGAAGAAAACAAGCAACCCAATTAAAAAATGGGCAAAGGAGCTAAGTAGGCATTTCTCTAAGGAAGATATACAAATGGCCAACAGACATATGAAAAAATGCTCAACATCACTCAGCATCCGGGAAATGCAAATCAAAACCACACTGAGATACCATCTAGCCCCAGTTAGGATGGCTAAAAATCCGTGGCGCAGTTGGTAGAGTGCTGCGCTGGGAGCGCGGCGACGCTCCAGCCGCAGGTTCAGATCCTATATAAGACTGACCGGTGCACTCACTGGCTGAGTGCCGGTCACGAAAAAAAAAAAAAAAAAAAAAAAAAACGACAAAAGACTCTGAACTATAAATGCTGGCGAGGTTGCGGAGAAAAAGGAACTCTCATGCATTGTTGGTGGGACTGCAAAATGGTGCAGCCTCTATGGAAAATGGTATGGAGGTTCCTCAAACAATTGCAGATAGATCTACCATAAGACCCAGCTATCCCACTGTTGGGAATATTCCCAGAGGAATGGAAATCATCAAGTCGAAGGTGTACCTGTTCCCCAATGTTCATCGCAGCACTCTTTACAACAGCCAAGAGTTGGAACCAGCCCAAATATCCATCATCAGATGAGTGGATACGGAAACTGTGGTACATCTACACAATGGAATACTACTCAGCTATAAAAACGAATGAAATACTGCCATTTGCAACAACATGGATGGACCTCGAGAGAATTATATTAAGTGAAACAAGTCAGGCACAGAAAGAGAAATACCACATGTTCTCACTTATTGGTGGGAGCTAAAAATTAATATATAATTCACACACACACACACACACACACACACACACACACACACACACACACATACACAAAACCGGGGGGGGGGGAGAAGATATAACAACCACAATTACTTGAAGTTGATACTACAAGGAAACAGAAAGGACATTGTTGGGGGGAGGGGGGAGGGAGAAGGGAGGGAGGTTTTGGTGATGGGGAGCAATAATCAGCCACAATGTATATCGACAAAATAAAATTAAAAAAAAAAATAAATAAAATAAAAATAAATTTCATGACAGCCAATCCCAGTAGAAAAAAAATAAAGAAATTCAATGTTTTCTTATTTATTTTATTTTATTTTTTAAATGTTTTGTTTTGTTTTTATTGGTTATAAATATTCATCGGGTACAAAGGAAATTGTCACCACTCATGCCAAGATGTGATTCAATGTTTTGCCGACTCCGTTTAAATGCCATTTTCTTCCACAAAACTTTTTGATATCTCCCTTGGGGGTATCTGTTTGGCAAGAATATTATGAAAGAAACTCAAGCATTACATGGTGGTTGAGCAAGATGACTTCGCAGATCCTTTCCAACTCAATTCATTTTTCTAAGCTATGCTTTTTAAATGAAAAATGAGAAGTAAATATTTCTGCTTTGATGAACCTAAATAATGTCTTCTATCTCCTACTCTTCCTAGTATCTCCTCCTTCCTTCCACCTTGAGTTTCTGCTTTCTCTCTTTTTTGGTGGCTGGCTGGCACAGGGATCTGAACCCTTGTACTTTCTCTTTTCATACTGGCAGAGCACCTTGTTGTTTCCACCAAAGAGGCAGTCAAGCTGGGGATTTTTATTAGAGCAAACAGGATGTGTGTCAACATTGCTCTGAAAAAAAAAATGGTGGCAGTCTGCTGGCCTGGCACACATTATACAAAATGATTTTTAATCACTATAATTGCTCTCTCCTGTATATTCTTCCAGTATTTTGTGCCACTCTTCAACCACTCTCTTGTTCTCCAAACTCCTTTGTATACATAACTTTCTTTCTAGACTTTAAGCTCTTTGAGGGCAGTGACCTTTCTTATTCAGTATTTTATCCGCCACAGTACCTACTTCTGCTCAGCCAATGCTTGGTGAATTGAATTGACAGTGAATGAAGAAGGAGCTTTCAAGTTTTTTTTTTTTTTTTCCTGGCAGAAGGAACATAATAAAGGATTCCTTGACCCCAACCCATCCTCTGTGACATCAGCCTTTGTGAAGCTTCTCTTTGTGGCTGGGCAATAACCAGTCTCCTACTATGAGGGAAAGCCCTTGATTTCTGGCAGAGCATCTCTTGCTTTTCTTCAGCAATTCCACTGAGTCCCTAAGAGAAACAGCAATTTCAGAAAGGATGATTTGTTTGCTTGGTTTCCATTCCAAGCAGGAAAAACAAATAGCAATAAAATATAGCATAGCCATGAACCTTTCACTAGGATTCCTATGGCCATATGACATACAACTTTAGCAAAATTCTATGAGCATGAATGAGGTACAGCAACCACAGAGATATAAGATAACCTTCACCCTGACAATCTGGGAGAGGGGAACCTCAGAAGGAGCACAGAGGACCCAATGAAGTTTGCTTTAGTATTCACACTTTGCAGAACAGTCTCGGAGCAGTTTGAAGAGTAGCTACATAAAGCACAGAGAATAATGGTAGTCTCTATGAAGAATTCATTAAGTAACATTGGTGTTTTTATTTGTCCTGTACCTCCGAGCACAGGTACCAGGTCTCTTTCTTCCTTTTTTCTCTCTCTTTCATTCTTTCTCTACCCTCATGCCCTCACTTCTGGAGGGTAAGGGATATACCAAGAGAGCAAGGACACTTACCTTCAGATCTAGAGATGTCAACTCCATATACAGATATATAATATTTATAGGCTCAACAAACAATTTGAAATACTGAATATCTCACACATACAGGTAATAGTAAGGAACTCTCAGATGTTGAGATATTGACTCATACAACCAGCACACACTAGAGACAGAATAATGTGGGCTAAGCTAGGAATTGGTAGAAAAGACTTGACTCTAGTATAATCAGTGTTATTAATTGAGGGAAAGAACAGGCCAACAGAAAAAGGATAGTTAGCAAAGAAGCCTAGAGTGGCAGGGCAAGAGGGTCTCAGACACGGATTCTGGGAGGCACACACATTGCAAGTACCAGAGAGGCCTTTTTCTTAATTGGGGATTAGCCTCACTGTGGCCTGTGTGAAATAACCTCAAGGAACAGTGTCTTTTCTGTGCTCTGAGTTCATGTGCATCCTGCAATCTTCTGATGATGAATTTGAGTCTGTGGTATCTTAATACCAGGAAGAGGTTTGGACAGCGTACACACACAGACACACACAGAGACACACACAGAGACACACAGACACAGACACACACACAGACACACACACACACAGACACACACAGACACACACAGACACACACACAGACACACACACACACACACACACACACACACACACACACACACACACACACACACACACACCCTTCTTTGGCTTCTGTGAAGGAATACCCCCTAACTGAATACTCAGGTGTTCTGGTTTCTGTAGCAGTCTCTTGTAAATTTGGTAGCATAAGTCAGTCTTCCTGGGTCTGACCCATGTGAAAGTACATATGATATTGAGTTTCTGGATGTGTAAAGGTGAGGAACAGTCTCTGGACTATAGTGTATTTGCTAGCTTCCCAGAAAAGTCTTTTGGCTGGCTGGCTGGCTTGTCAGCATTCCCCTTCAACACTCCATCTCATCACCATCCTCCTCCAATAACAGCAAGGGGAATCAAATAGCTTTTGCACCACCTGAAGACAGACTGTACAGACTTCAGATTTCAGCAGATGTCTCCTCAGTGGTCTCCACCCCCATCCATTCCTCTTGTTTGCCCATTTCCTCTTGCATTTTGAAAATACCTCAGCTGTGTTTGTGTCTTTTCTTTCCTTCAGTTCAGAGCAATCTATTCATTTCAAAGAGTGAGCAGCTTCCACAATGCGCTAGGGAACAGGGTCTGAGTAACCAGAAACTTCATTTTCTTCTGTTGCAAATATCTGAGAAAGGACAGAGGGGTTGGTAGAAATTCACCCACTTTAATACAGCGTGTTTAGTTCTGTTAAACTGTCACTGTCTTCTCTTTATCTCCTTTATTCTATTTCTACAATGAGAAAAACATTACTTTGCATTCATTCTATGCCCCCACTTTTTTTTTGACAATTCTTATTATAATAAATCAATCAGTTTTCTCTTTTTTAAATTCAAAATATTTTAGCATTTATTTGTATACCTTTGTGGGGTACAGTGTGTTGTTTCATTACATGCATGTACTGCACAATGATTGACTTAGGGTATTTAACATAGTTTTGTACCCATTAGTCCACCACTTCTCCTTTCCCTATTCCCCACCCTGCTGGCCTCTGGTAGTCATTATTCTACTATCTACTTCTATGAGAACCTCTTTATTTCACTTAAAATAATGTTCTCCAGACTCACCCACATTTCTACAAATGGCAGGATTTTGCTCCTTTTATAAATGAATAGAATTAGGTTTTGTATATGTATCACATTTTCTTTATCCATTCATCTGATGATGTACACTAGGTTGATTTGGTATCTTGACTTTTATTGTGAATAGTGCTGCAATAAACATGGAATGCATATATCCCTTCAACAAACTGATTTCCTTTCTTTTGTATATATATCTAGTAGTAGGATTGTGGAATCATGTGGTAGTTCTATTCCTAATTTTTTGGAGAACTTCCATACTGTTTTTCATAGTGGTTGTACTGATTTACACTCCCACCAACATTGTATGAGTTCCCTTTTCTCCACATTTTCACTAGCATTTGTTATTTTTTGTCTTTTGATGATAGTCATTATAACTGGGGTGAGATAATATCTCAGTGTGATTTTGATTTGCATTTCCCAAATGCTTAGATTTAGTGAGCATTTTTTTTCATGTATCATGAAGGAATGTTGAATTTTGTCAAATGTTTTTTCTGCATCTATTGAGATAATCATATGGTTTTTTTCCCTTGATTTTGTTGATGTGATGTATCACATTTATTGACTTGCATTTGTTGAACCATCCTTGCATCCCTGGGATGAATCCCACTTGATCATGGTGTATAATTTTTTTGATGTGTTGCTGTATTCTGTTTGCTAATATTTTGTTGAGGATTTTTGCATCTATGTTCATCAGAGATACTGATCTAACGTTTTCTTTTTTTGTTTGTTTTATTTTTGTCTGGTTTTGGTATCATGATAATGCTGGTCTCATAGAATGAGTTTGGGAGGATGACCTCTTTTAATTTTTTGGAATAGGTTGAAAATAATTGGTATTAATTCCTTTTAAAATGTTTGGTAGAATTCAGCAGTGAAACCACGCGGTCCAGGGCTTTTCCTTGTTGGGAGACTGCTGATTTCTCCTTCAAACTCATTGCTTGTTATTGGTCTTTTCAGGTTTTCTATTTCTTCTTGGTTCAGTCTCAGTAGTTTGCATGTGTCCAGAAATTTAACAATTTCCTCCAGGTTTTCAAATTTGTTGGCATATAGTTGTTTATAAAAGTATTTAATGATTTTTTCTATTTATGTAGTATTGGTTCTAATGTGTCCTTTTTCATTTCTGATATTTTTATTTGGGTCTTCTCTCTTCTTTCTTTTAAAATTAGCCTAGCAATGGTTTGCCTATTTTGTTTACCTTCTTGAAAAAACAACTTTTTGTTTTATTGATTTTCTGTATTTTTTGGGGGGTGTCTATTTCATTTAGCTCTGCTCTGATCTTAATTATCTCTTTCTGTCTACTAATTTTAGGATTGGATTGTTCTTGTTTTTTAGTTCTTTGAGGTTTAGCATTAAGTTTCTTATTTGAAATCTTTCTGCTCTTTTGTTGTAAGTGTTTATTGCAATGAAGTTCCCTGTTGGTACTGCTGTCCTAGTATAGCACAGGTTTTGGCATGATGTGTCCTTATTTTCTTCATTTTCAAGAAATTCCTTGATTTCCTGTTTAATTTTTTCTTATACCCATAGGTCATTTGGGAGCATGTTGTTTAATTTCCATGTATTTGTATAGTTTCCAGAATTTTGCTTGTTACTGATTTCTAGTATTAATTTGTTGTGGTCTGAAAAGATACTTGAAGTAATTTCAAATTTTTAAAATTTGTCAAGACTTAATTTGTGACCTAACATATGGTCTATCCTGTAGAATGTTCCATGTGCTGATGAGAAGAATGTATATTCTGTAGTTGTTGAATAAAATGTTCTGTAGATATCTGCTGAATCCAATTGGTCTAGAGTGTAGGTTAAATCCTGTGTTTCTCTGCTGATTTGTTGCCTAGATGATCTGTTCAATGCTGAGAGAGAGATGTTCAGATCCCCAACTATCATCATATTGTGATCTATCCCTTTCTTTATGTCTAATAGTGTTTGTCTTATATATTTGAGTGCTCTGGTGTTGGGTGCACATATATGACTGTTATGTCTTCTTGCTGGATAGATCACTTTGTCATTATCACCTTCTTTGTCTCTTTTTATGGTTTTTGGCTTAATGTCTATTTTATCCCATATAAGAATAGGTACTTCTGCTTATCCATTTGTGTGGCATGTCTTTTTCCATCCCTTCACTCTTAGTCTGTGTATGTCTCTTTACAGTTGAGGTGGGTCTCTTGAAGACAGCATATAGTTGGGTCTAGCTTTTTAATCCAACCAGTTAGTCTGTGTCTTTTTAATTTAATCTATTTACATTTAGGGTTGTTATTGAAAGATATTGTCTTACTCCTGGCATTTTATCAATTTTTATTTGGATGATTTAAATATCTTTCGCTCCTTTTTTCCCCTTTTATTGTTTGTCTTCTGTGTTTGTTGATTTTTTGAAGTGGTAAGATATTGTTTCTTTTGCTTTCTTGCTTGCATTTTTCTTCTACCAGCGTGTTTTGTTCTTTTTTGTGTGTTCGTGGCAGTGATTATCATTTTTTGGATTCCAGATGCTGGATTTCTTGTAGGGCTGGTCATCTGGTGAATTTCCACAGTTTTTATTTGTGTGGGAAATACACTATTTCTGCTTCCTTTCTGAAGGATAGCCTTAGCCTTTCTGGGTATAGTATTCTTGGCTGGCAGGGTTTTTTTTTGTTTGTTTGTTTTTGTATTTTAAAGATATCATCTCATTTTCTTCTGTCTTGTAGAGTTCTGTTGAGGAGTCTGTCATTAGTCTTCTGATGGGTACTCCCTTATAGGTACTTGACATTTTTCTTTTGCTGTTTTTAGGATTTTCTCTTTGTCTTTGAGTTTTGCCAGTTTGATTACAATGTGTTGTAGAGAGGACCTTTTTGAAGTGAATCTGTGTGGGGATCTTTGAGCCTTCTGGATCTGAAGGTCTGTCTCTCTCTATATATATCTAGGAAGGTTTCTGCTATTATTTCACTGAATATATTTTCAATGCCTTTTCCTCTCTTCTCCCCTTCTGGAACATCCATGATTCAAATGTTAGTGTGCTTAAGGTTGTCTGGTAGCTCTCTTAGATTTTCTTCATTTTTTAAAATTCCGTTTTTGGTCTGCCTCATTTATTTTGAAAAGACTGTCCTCAAGTTCAGAAATTCTTTCTTCTGCTGGTTCTAGCCTTTGGCTTCAGCTCTTGGTTGTATTTTTTATTTTGTTGAATGAATCCTTCAGTTTCAGGAGTTCTTCTACATTCTTTTTAAAGGTATTAATCTCTTTGTAAATTTCCTACTTCATATCATCATTAGTTTTTCTCATTTCGTTGTGTCATCTAACTGAATTTTCTTGTATCTCACTGAGTTTTCTTAAGATTGTTGCTCACAATTCCTTTTCGATCATTTCAAGGGTTTCCTGCTCTACAGAGTCTGATCCTTTGATGGTGTCATATTTCCTTGTTTTTTCCATATTTCTAGTATCTCTATGCTGATGTCTGGTCATCTGGTAGAGCAGTTGCTTGTTCTATTACTTTGGAGTGATCTTTGAGGAAAGAAACTTCCTCTTGTATATATGTTTTATATTGGCCATTGAATAGGGTGTTTTAGTATTGGTTCCAGGTAGACACAGTAGTATAGTCTCTGTATGGGTACTGTGGCCATATTCAGTGTTGGAGTTGCATGAGTGCTTGTGTGGCCTAGATGCTGGGGTACTTAGCGATTCCTTGCTGAGGCTGGTGACACTGTGTTAGGTCATTAATGATGTGAATGAGCTTTTGAGTTCTTGGGAGAAACGATTGAGTACCCTGTTGCTCTTTGGCTGGGGTGGGGGACCTTGGGTGGGCTTGTTGGCACCCTGGCTAGTGTCCCAGGATCCTGATGGGTTCACTGGCACATACTGGAGCTCCTCAGGTTGAATGGGTGAACCTAGACAGGGTTTCTATTTTCTACAAGCAGAGGCTCCTCCGGGGTCCTTGATTCCCTTGGTTGGGAGATGAGTTGGTGGTGGTTGGGAATTTTTTTCTTGCTCTATTTAGCTATCCTGAGTTTCTGCACTCTCTGGGGTTTCCACATGTGTCTCTCCCCGGATCAAGGCAGTCACGTGTGCTGCACCTGTACCTCCCACTCCTACAGGTACTTCTGTAGGGTGCAGCATAATTACCCCTGTGGGTTGCATGACTGGGTCATGGGTCTAAACTTGCTCACCTGTTTCCCTGGACTCCGCTGGTGACCCCTCTTGTGTCAATGTCATTGAGCAGTTGGCATGTTGCCTGCATGGTGGCGATGGTTACTGCAGCCATGGTGGCTGCTGCTGTGGCAGTGGGCCAATCTTGCAGTGGCAGTGGCAGTGGCAGCAGGTCACCCTTCTGGTAAGGTGGCTGTGGCAGAGCACCCATGCAGCAGTGGTGTCTGCAGCAGCAGTAGGCTGCCTGTGCAATGGCTCCCTGTGCTCCTGCCGTCCATTGGCAGGGGCTGCCCTTGGTTCCTGAAGTTCCCTCCACTCCATTTCTGTTGTTTAAGCCACCCAGTTTGTGGCACATTGGCTATGGTAGCCCAAGCAATCTAGTATACTTGATTTACTAAAAATTCCACCTAAATATGTATTCTGTAGAGTGAGGAATACATAGATTTTTTTGTTTGTTTGTTTGTTTTTGGTGACCGGTAAGGGGATCGTAACCCTTGGCTTGGTGTTGCCTGTACCGCGCTCAGCCAGTGAGCGCACCGGCCACCCGTATATAGGATCTGAACCCATGGCCTCAGTGCTCCCAGCGCCGCTGTGCTCCCAGCACCGCACTCACCTGAGTGAGCCACGGGGTCAGCCCAATGCGTAGATTTTGAACTCAAAAAGTGTTGCGCATTTTGGAAGAATATTGATAGTATGAATATCACTGAAAAATGGAAATTGTATATCTCCAGAGCAAGCCTCAGCCAGCCAAGTCCATAGGTTGGCTGAGAAAGTAGACATGGTGAGGAGAGCTTGGAGTTCTAAAGAGACAAATGAAACTATATACACGGTCTTTTGCATATTTAGAAAGAAGAATCACAGACTCTTCTCCCCTTATTCACAGGAAGGGCGTGCTTGTGTGCTTGAGGGTAAATGGGCTGAGGAGCACAGTTTCACAGACTGGAAATTATTCAATCTTCCAATGTGAAGCCTGAAGCTTAACTTTCCATGTTCTCAGCTCTATCAAGTGAATCATCTTGAGAAAGGCATACCCAGAGGAATACAACTTGTCAATGTTTGGACTCTGCACTGGAAGGGTCCTGCCAGGAGCTTTTGGATGAAACTACTCAGCAGAGCTCTCATGAGGGCTTGCCAAGACTTTAGCAAAGGCCACCAGTTCTGCCAAGGATCTCCTCTCTAGCCAGTATATGAGGACAAACCCTTGTCTCTCCCTGTTGCCCCTGCCTTGGCCCCTTGGTGCCCTGAGTCTGGCAACTTAACTCCAGGCATCTGATAGTCTCATTGCTTTCTAGCCTTGGGTATCCATGGAAGCAGCTGTGGAAAAGGAAACAATTGCCACAGCCTTTCTTAGGTTAGCCTTGTCTTTCCAGAGGCCAGCCAGGAAGGGCAAGCCTTGTGTTCTCAGCCTACCAGGCTTACAGCCAGAAAATCAGAGCTGCGCCAGTTGGAAAGACTTTCTAGGGACCAGGAACTGTATCTGGCTTGTGCATTTTTAAGTTGCTTATTTTCTCAAAGCTGATTCTTGGCTTATTGGTAAAGATTCAGGGGTTTTGTGTTGTAAGTGGGATGACCATATTTCATAATCCAAAATTTGTTTAGATGGTATAACCATGGGTTTTTGGAGGACAAATTTATATGTGTGAAAAGGCTTACAAAGGCATAAAAATAAAGTAACATATAGTTTTAAAATGTGACAAATCAACTTTACTGAAAAGAATAGCTGTATAAAATTACATGAAATTAGGATAGGCCAGAGTAATTCATAACAAATATTTACTGAGCAACTCTTATGTACCAAGCACTGTTCTTGGTACTTGAAATATATCAGGGCAGAATATAAACACCAAGATCCCTGCCCTCATGAGGATTACATTCTAGAAGTAGGGCTATACATCTCCAAACTTTCAAACTGCCTTGCTGTGGTGTTTTTAAAAGATAAGGTATTTTCAGGTATCAGCCTTTTAGTATATAAACTTTGATGAACTGAAACCAGCTACTACAGTATTATTTATCTATGCCACATGCGAGATGTTGGAAAAGGTATCTGGCAATTGTCTCAGGCTGGCATTTGGCTGGGAACTATAGAATTGAATTTTAGTCCTTAAGTGGTTTTATCTCATGTTCCAGGCACACCTTTGTTGAGACCCAGTAGTAAAACAAACGAGCAGTGTGCTCTGGTTGTCTGGTTATACTTTTTATAAGGTTTTACTTCCTGAGTCCTTTGAACTGATGTGCGCTTTGCTTGTTTAGAGTATTAGCCCTTGAAATGGTTAGTGCTACTGCCACATCTCAAAGTACAGTCCCACATACAATGCAGTTTCCTGTATGTGGTTGTCATTATCTACTTTTTATGTATCTTTGGTATGCAGCACCAATGCCTGATAGGAGAGGTTCTTCAATACTTGTGAAATGAGTCAATGAATAATTGAGTAAATGAATGAATTAGTAAATGAGCAAATGGATGCCTAGATGATAGTTTGACTTGGTGAGTGGAATGTTCATCAGTTCTTATAGCACTTGTGGAAACAGAAGCATCCTTTAAAATAAGAAAAGGTGTGGACTGGGAGGGAAAAGGGGCCCCTTTGTGGTCATAAAAGAGGTTCTTCAAAAAGTTCATGGAAAGATTTCTATTATCTTTCAATTCTATTTTCCATGAACTTTTTGAGGTACCCTCTTATTTCTCCCATGGGGGAGTTGTACTGACAATAACAATGAGTAGCTAGAGTTGATTGATCAGCTCAAGACTTTGAATTGATTTCTAGGACTCATAAAGTTCCACTGCCAGTTCTTTAATTCAGTGGTTCTCAAACTTTAGTGTGCATCGCAAGCACCTTGAGGGCTTGTTAAAACATAGATTTTCTGACCCCATCCTCAGAGCTTTTGATTCATTACATGTGGGGTTGGGGGATGGCGGGTTAGTTCAGTTGGTTAGAATGCAGGGTTATAACACCAAGGTCAAGGGTTTGGATCTCCGTACCTGCCAGCCACCAAAAACAAACAAAAAACATGTGGGGTGGAGCCCAAGAACTGGAATTTCTAAGAAATTACCAGGTGATGCTGTAGGGAAAGTGAAGGTAAATAGTCAGGGCCCCTCAGATGTTCAGAATCTTGCTGAGCATTTGATGTAAATATGCACATGTACCCAGGTGTTCCTTGGTTATTGTCTAATATAATTGCACATGTGTGCCCAGGTGTTCCTGGGTTGTCTAACTGGCAACCAGGTGTCCTGGGTTATTGGACTAAAGTATAAAGGACGAATGGCTCTGATCCTCAATGTCCCCTGCCCCTGGTACGCCTCCGGGGAGGCCGCTACTGTAAGCTCTGCTGCTGCTGGATCTGCTGGAGGCTGCTGTAAGCTGCTGCTGCAGCTGAGGAAGCTGAGGACTGAGCTCATGTCATCTGCCAACAGCTCCCGGGATTTCGTTTCCCAAATACCTATCTTGCGGACCTGTATGAGAGGGGTCTGGCTACCCAGCCGGACACATGAGGGGTCTGGTGACCTATCCTGGCATGTGAGGGGTCTGTGACCCATTCTGTACAATGGGTTTGAAGGGTCTGAGTCCTAATTTGACAGATGCTAATGCCGCTGGTCTGGGGAACTTTTTGAGAACCACTACTCCATAATCAGTGCTGATACAATTGATAGTGGAGTGGTTAAGCACATGTGCTCTGACCAGTTGTCAAATCCCCATTCTACACTTTATTGTGTGGCCCTGGACGCTTTTACCTTTCTGACCTGCAAAATGGGAATAATATTAGTACCCACTTCCTAGGATTGTTGTGCAGACAAGATAATGCATTTAGAGAACTTAGCACAGCACGTGGAACTTAGTGCTGAATAAATGTTAAGTATTATTATAATTACTTTGTATGTCAGTAGCCTGATATACAGTGGACTCTCAATTAAATGTCTGAATGAAGAAGTAGGTGTTGGTCGAGGGGCCAGAAAAGAGAATTTTGAGTTTTAAAAAAGTCACATTTCAACTTTAATATTCAACCTAAGGTTGAGGCAGATGCCTGGATGCTGCTGCAGGTGAAATGTTGATGGTAGAACAGCACAAATCATTTGCTGGTCTTCTTCTGAACCCAAGTATGTCTTAACAGGCATTCAGTGGATGAGAATCTACAACAGAAGCAAAGGCCAAGAATTGGTAGGAATGTTGGAGTTTGTACATGAGACCTGCAAACCTGCTGTGAAATGTCCCTAGTTTCATATGGCATGTCCTCCCTCAGCCAGCGGGCAAAAAAAATTTCACTATTAGAATACTTCTGCAATTCTATTTAAAATCAACATTTAACAGAAAGACTCACTGAGTTTACTTGAAGTGGAGAATCTCTTTCTCTCTCTCTCTGTCTCCTCCCGACCCCCACCAACTTGTTTCATTTTCATGTGTACACATGGTTGGTATTTTCCAAACTGTGGTCCATAGACCACTTTCATCAACCTGGGGTGCTTGGTGAAAATGGAGATTCCTGAGCCCTGACCTAGATTTAATAAATCAGAATCCTTAGAAGTGGAGTCAGAAAATCTGCATTTTAAAAAGAATTCCACTATTCTGTGCACATTAAACTTGGGAAATACTGCCACAAAGGACTGTCCATCCCATATGACATCAAGAATGGTTATATTTTTCCATCATGATTAATCATTTTGAAGAGTTTATATTGACTCCAGGATCCCTGGTAGCTCCATAAAGTTCATTCCAAGGCCATGCATATTTTGGAGTTGCCTTATGCCACCGTACCCCAATACTCAACCTGTGTACAATAAAGGACAGCTAGGAACAAAATATAGTTCAGCATGATTTATTACTAATTATCACTGTGGTTATTTTGGTATATGCATAGCTGGGTGCTTCAAGAATATAAAATTGGAAAACAACACGATTCCTGATCTCAGACAGCTCTCATTGTGATGAACTGGCTCAACTAGGAGCCCCATCCCTGTGTGTCTTTTTGAAAAATTGAGTGAGTGCTCCTGGAGTCTATTCTCAGGGTTAAAGCAAATCACCGTGTTCCACTCTGTTATCTCTTTGATTCAAAGTCCATAGCCACTAATCCCAGACATACTTCATTAATCAGAAGAGATGGAAGTTAATAGAATTCAAATCAGTCATGACAAGTGCACAATCTATGGAAGGGAATCAACGACAGGGATCAGCTACGATTCTGTGCTGGATGTCTGTACATGACTTTTCAGTGTTAGCTAATTCAGTAGGGCTGAGAGCTTCTCCCCATCTCACCTGTCTCTAACTTGGCCTGGACAAATGACTCTGGTTTCTATTTTCAGCCTTTACTCAGCAGCTTACTCTGCTGTCTCCTGTTTCTGATCTTGACCTGGCAATCTATGCTCATCCAGAATCATTTACTGCACCTGCCACCTCTTGCCAACTATGCTTATCCAAAAACAAACAAACAAACAAAAACACCAAACAAACAAATAAACAACCCACAAAAATCCTGACATCATCCTCTGTTAAAAGAAAGAGTCAACACCTTCTCAGGTATATAAATATGTACACCCGTTACACCTGTTGGCACAGTGTGGTAACTAGCTATATATATAACAGGCCTTGCTTACTCATGTGCTTAATCATATAGTACAACTTTTTGAAGAGTGATTAGTTTTTACAACTAAATAATAAAAACTAATATCTGCATCATGAAGAAAAATCAGAAAACCATCTAATAGGGTTTCATCCGTAACTTTATAAAGGATAACAGGTAAAACTGTGTGACTTGGTTCTTAGCGTCAGAACACTGAAATTTTGACTGGGATGTAGTTCCTATTATGAAGAAGAATGAGGAAGTTAATGTTTATTGAGCACCTACAGTCTGCAGCTTACACAGGTAGTACGTGGTCCAGCTGAAATTTGAACTAAGATCTATCTGATGTTATGCTAGATGTTGGAAATTCAAAGATTTTCATTTTCTTATGGTCACAAATGGCATCCTCAAAAAAAAAATACCTGTAACTTTAACAATTAATCATCTGGGGCAATAGCAAGATATGTGTAACGTCAACTGATAAACATGTTTGCCCTTGACTATGGGTATAAGTTGTGCTTGGTCTTTAACTCTGATGACCTGTGTTTATATACTTCGGTTTTTATCACATGTTTTCTGCCCACCAGAGTTTCTAAAACAAGGAAGCATCAGCTCTGATTAAAGAGAATAGCAGCAAATCAATCTCATGTAATTTATACTGTAAATGTTTGAATTACATTTGTTACATATTTCTATCGCTTTGTGCTGTCTATTGATGTGAAGTCAAACTGGTCCTGTGCCAATGTGCTGGTTTAATGCACTACCTCTGTGGGAGGTCAGTGGACTCTGATGAGAATGGGGGACTCTGATAAAGGCTTTGGAGAAAGATGACAGTTCTGATGAGGTTTGGGTGAGAAATATGCCAGTGTAGTCAGAGTGAGCAAAACGCAGACCTGAATATGCAGATCCTGATTTTGAGGATTAAAATGGGGAATTAACTGAAGAAATTCTTTTTTAATGTTAGTGTGCTTTTAAGGAAGCTTTCTGTCTGACATGGAGAGACAGAGCGCAGTTGGAAATCGGCTTGGAAGCAAAATATGTACAGCAACTTCAAACAGAGCAAGAAGATATCCAAGCTTTAAAGGCTGAATTTTAACTGAAAAGAAGCCTCTCTGGTTTGGTTAAACAAACAAAGCCTTAACTTGAATAAAAATAAATCAAAATCTGTGCAAACATATTTGAATTAGTGTTGCTAATAAAAAAAGAACGCTCATCACCAGTTATTGGGGGCCCCTATGTAACTGTTAGCATATGTACTTTCTGCTAATCTTCGCACCACTACCGCCAGAGGATATTCTTATTCCCATTTTACAGATGGAGAAACTGAGACTCAGAAAGGTACAGAGACTTGCCAAACATTGTACAGGTAACAAGTAGCAGGCTCTGAACTCAACTTGGCCTAACTCTACAATAGGTACTTTTTCTACCCGTCTTAGTCTACTCAGGCTGCCACAACAAAATACCATGGACTGGATGGCTTAAGCAACAGAAATTTCTTTTCTCACAGTTCTTGAGGTTAGAAGTCCAAGATCAAGGTGCCAGAAGATTTGCTTCTCCTGAGGTCTTTCTCCTTGCCTCCTCACTGTGTCCTAGCATTGCCTTTTTTTCTGTGTGCATGCATCCCTATTGTCTTTTCCTCTTCTTATAAGGACACCAGTCTTATTGAATTAGAGCCTCATCCTTATGACCTCATTTTACCTTTCTTACCTCTTTAAAGGCCCTATTTCCAAATACATTCACAATGAAGGTGCCTTAGTCCATTTTGTGCTGTTATAACAGATTACCTGAGACTGGGTGATTTATAAATAATAGAAATTTATTCTCTCACACTTCTGGAGGCTGGGAAGTCCAACATCAAGGCACCAGCATGTTTGGTCTCTGGTTCCAAGATGGCACCTCATTGCTGCATCCTTTGGAGAAGAAGAATGTTGTATTCTCACATGGCAGAAGAGCAGGAGAGAGGGACCCCACTTCTGCAAGCCCTTTTTACAGTGGCATTAATCTATTCATGATGGCAGAGCTTTCATGACCTAACCCCCTCCTGAAAGTCCCCACCTCCCAACACTGTTGCATTGGGGATTAAATTTTCAACACATGAGTTTTGGAGGGGACATTCAAACCATAGCAGGGGGTAGGGTTTCAACATATAAATTTTGGGGAACACAATTCAGTTTATAACACCACCCTAACCTGACTATCCCTTAGATTCAGTCTCAGGGGGATCTGGCAGGGAAATTGTAATAAAAACAAGATAATGTGGTGTCCAGTCTGGTCAAAAGGCTAAGAGTAACTAAAAGAACTATCTTTATGCTGATGAAATTTAAAAATTCTTAAATATGTTGAAAGGAATACCAAGCAGCATTGTACATAACTGACCTTATAAAGCCAGTCAAAAGTTTGTCAAGAGGGTGACAGGGGAAGGAGCAGATCAGGTATTGACTGACAGTGCCTGGCAGGGCTAGGGTTTGAAAAAATTTATCTTTGAGAGGTTGATCGTAAGTCAATGCAAGAATTAATAACAGATAAAATATTTTATGTTTTTGTATTTGCTCTAATGAGTACTTCTTAACTCCAATTTCATTTACTAATTACTTAGATTGTATTTTTTGCTTATAAATACGTAGCTTAGTTTATTTAGTCTTTGACTTAGTTTATTTAGTCTCTCTATCTCTATTTTATACTCATTCCTTGGTTGACAGGTAGTTCAGTCACAGATGGCAAACAGTAGGCTCCTTCCAGCACTTACTGTCAGTGAAAACTCAGGGCTGAGATAAAATTCTTATTCAAGGCCTTTAAAGCCTGTGGAAGAATAGTAACAGAACTTGAATGACAAATGCCATTTGTGGGGGCCATTAGCCCCTGCCCTTGGGATCTGGCTCTGGTCCAGTTCTTGGGACCCGCTGTTGGTGAGCTGATTCAGGACCCTCAAGATGGGGGAGAATAAAAAGACCCACAGATGTATACTACATTTGTGACTTTCTCCAAACTGCTGGAATTGTCACTCTGTCATAGAAGAAAATTAGGTTTTCCTGGCATCATATTCTTTACTGTCAGGTTGATAGATTGCTCTGTGTACCTCAAAATCTTTGTCAATTGATTCTTTTTTTTTTTTACATTTCAGCATTTTTCAAGGCATAAAAGTTAACAAGTCTCTAATTTCTGACCATTATTTCTCCTATTTTAAATGCTGTTTTATGCTTACCCTTTCTCATTTTTCGGGCTTCTCACTGTTTCCATGAGCAGAATTCACACTCGGCAAAACCAGAAGTGACACAAGCTAATTCTGACACCTTCCCACTTCACACTGCTCTCTCTCCTGGAGGAACTCTCCCTTACCTCCATCAGGAATTTCAACTATGCAGTCACTCCCACCCCCGTGCTGGGCTTATATTCTTGCCTGGAAGCAGCTAGTTTTGCTTCCTACCCACCCCCAGGTTTAAGGTGTTATTCTTCCATAGTTTTTACCATTTTAATAGGGACCTCTTACATGACTTGAAAACTCTTTGAAGACTAAAGGAATGAGTTTCTCTGGTGAAATTTCACAGACGAGTGTGCATGTAGGTTGGGAGCTTCTTTTTATCTCAGCATTTCCTCACTCAGAGGCAGCCCCATACTCAAGCAGTTTTTGTTTGTAGCGATGGTAGCCTCAGTTCCTAGGGATCTGAAAATTTCTCTCAAGCCAGGAATCTGTTCCAGAATAAGTGCTTCACATATCTCTTGATTCAATGAAAGGGCTAAGGTTTTTGAAAGATGCAAAGGTATTTGAGCTCATTTTGCTAAGTTTTTCAAGATCTTTAATGAAAATGTGAGCAATCATTTAAAAAGAGGGATTAAAAATATCATGGAGCAATCCTACTGCAGGTTATCTACACAAAGGAATGGAAATCATCATGTTGAAGGAATACCTGCTCGCTCAAGTTTATTGTTGCTCTGTTTACAATAGCCAAAAGTTGGAATCATCCATTGACAGATGACTGGATAAGGAAAATGTGGTGTATATACTCTGCCATAAGAAAGAATGAAATTCTGCCATTCACAGCAACATGGATGTGCTTGGAGAAAATTATCTAGCGAAATAAGCCAGGCACAGAAAGAGAAATACTATATGTCCTCACTCATAAATGGGAGCTAAAATAAAGAAAATAAAGAAAAAAAGAAAGAAAGAAAGAAAGAGAAACAATCACAATAATACATTAAACTTTCAAAAAAAAAAAAGAACAGAACTGCTATTATTAGAGGTGGGATGGGGGAGGGGGAGGAGGGTTGGCAAGAAACTAGTTAAGGCTCACGAAGATTGATTATGTTTTGTAAACATGAGTATACTAATCATCCTGATTTGATCATCACATATTGTACACATGTATTGATATTTGATTCTGTATCCCACAAATATATATAATCAATGAAAAATAAAATTTAAAAAATGTCATGGAAAAATAAAGGGGTAGGGCTTGTGAGGACTGCACAATTAATTACTTCTTAGGTAAGCTAGCCACATAACTACTGGGGTCATAAAATCCTGGAATGTCAGACTTGAAGGAGATCTTAGTGATTCTCTAGCTTTTTACCATAATGGGCGGTAATATAGAATAATGGAGGAAAAAAGAAACATGTGCTTTGGATTCAGAAAGCCCTGGATTTGAATCCCACTCTTAGTGGGAGACTTTGGGAAAATGAAGAACTTTGGAGGTCTTAGTTTCCACTTCGGCAAAATGAGGATGACATTGCCTTCTAATAAGGGTTTCTGTGAGGATTGGAGGTCATGTATATCCAAATCGCATTGTAGGTGTTCAAAAAATGGTAGCTGCTATTATTATTATCATCAGTAGGTTACAGTTGAGGAAACTGAAAAGTAGAGGTTAAACGACTTACTCAAGGTAATTTAGGATGTTATTTAAGAACGAGGACTAGAACCTAGATCTCCCAAGTGTGACTCCGTGGCCTATCACAGCACACTGTTTTGCCCCATCAACTGTCATGTATGGTAGATGGCCCTTTAGAAGAAAATGCCAAATTGAGGCAAGGATTAAAAACTTGATCTAGTAGTGCACGAGTTCACTATTCTTCCTCTCTGTAATCTAAAAACGATTTGCTAAGGACAAGCTTGCCAAACTAACAGAAGGAGTCTCCTGGAAATCACCTTCCACAAAGACAATGACAAATGCTGAGTGGCTATGGTGCTTATTTTAAAGAAAGTACAATTAGCATTTTAATGAAGTGATACAATCACTATTTTCACTATTTTAGGTTGAAAAATTTGGAGTTCTTTGATTCTAAATATCTTTGATATCTCCTAAGAGAATTCACACCAATTGATAGAAGAGATTGAGGTCTACAGAGGTGAGGGAGTTGCCCAATGTCACAAAGGTAGTAAGCGGAAGAATCATAATTAGAACCAAGGTCTTCTGACTCAATTCAGAGCACTTTCTGTCCCACTCAAATTGCTCAGATTTAAAAACCTTTTTATTTATTTTTTCTTGCCCTTTCAGATGTCATACTTTTGAGTAATAACTGTGTAGGGACATGATAGATGATCCCTTAGGATTATTTGAGACTGTGCTACCCAGATATCTTTGTTAGCAAATGGCACCATCACACTTGAATTTTTTTCCTCAAGTCTGCAGTTTTTTGAACAGAGTTGGCTGCTGACCCCAATTTTTCCTTCTATATCCCACTCTGTCTCTGCCTCAGATTTTAGTCCCTATTTTGATCTCCCTGTTCTGTCTCATGGTCTAACTGTGGGCATATTTCAGCCCACAAGAAGATTTAGCCTTCATCTAACCCTTAAGAATCTGGAATTGGCCCCATTTGGTAGGACATTAGAACACATCAAGAGCCTTTTCTCTATCTGTCTTGTTTTCCTTTGTGCTCAGTTCCTGACTGCAGGCTTGTCCCCTGGGATCTGGATCCTCTGCTTGCCACTTCTGGTGTTGGGAACTTACTGGTGATTTCTAGAACTTTCTCTTGTCATGATTTTATAACTAATTCTGTTATATTCCTGGTAAGTGCTCTTGGAGACTGTCAGAGGAACTTGATGGTATCCCAGGGCCAGGCTGACAATTGGGATACTGTACTGAGGGTTGTAGTAGAAAACATATGTCTCACTGTTGCAACTGAAGGCTTGTTGTAACAAAAAGATTGACTAGGAGAGGTACTGCCACCATATGTCTTGTTGAATTTTTCAGAATAGCTTTACAAATGATTTCATTATTGCTCTGTGACAGCTCAGTTAAAAATACCATTAATAGCTCTTACCTAAGCTGAGCAAGCACCAACAATATTTTATAATCTGACTCTTAGACGTAGTAAATCTGTGAGTTAAAATTACATATCATTCATATGACAAAAAGGAGCATGATTGAATCTCTTGCCTTGGTATATTTTGTTCCTGACAGCTGGCGGTGAGGGCCAACTGGGAGGGGTCTCTACTGTGTGACTTTGGTCTGGAAAAGGTTGAGATTGAAGAGAGTAGAAATAAAGAAGAGTCTCCTGGAACATCTTGGTCTGGTCTGTATGCAAATCACTTAACGTTATGCAAACTATTTCTCTGAAATTCAATTAGACTCCTAAGAGTAAACAATTTCCACTCCCACCACTGTACTTGCTGCCTCCTAACCAAGTTTTCTTATTTGTAAAAAGAAGAGAGCTAATGTGTTGTATGTCCTATTGGTGAACAAGAAGGGGGACAAACAGCAAACGGGCTCTCGCTGACGTAAAAACAATTCTGGACAGTCGTATTGTGGACCACTGGACCACTGCTGGATGTAGCTAGGGGAACTTGAAAGGAACAAAGCCTGACAGAAACTCCTGTCAGAACAAAAGTCACCCTGAGCAGAATTCACAAGGAGATGGAGCCCCTCAGGCACACATACTGCTTTCCCTGGACTCCATTGTCTTTGTGATTTCATGGGGCCTTGTGTTTCAGGTATGTGGACTGTGACTGCAAATACTTATTGAACCAAAGTTCTACAGCCCCCTTTTGTCTTCCCCACAAACACACACACACACAGAATTTAGCATGCTCAGATGTTATTACCTAAAATTTCTATTTACTTGCACCTGTTCCTCTTAGTTTGGGATGGATCTTGGAGAGTTGAGGCCAAGGACTGATCGTTCATTCATCCACTGACTCATTCAATAAATATTTGAGTGCTTACAGTTTGCTAGGACACAGAAATGTGTTAGGTGCTAAAAACGAAATGTAGAGTATTATGAGAGTATAGACTACAGGAATGTAATGTGGAATAGGAGAGGGTGGCTGGGTTATGGAAGGCTTCCCTGAGCCCTGCATAATAAATAGAAGTTAGTCAGGTGAATAGGGATAAAACATGCTCCTGCAGAGGGAAGGCATGCATGAAGGCTCTGAGTACGAAGAAGTGTACCTGCTTTGCCCTGAGTAAAAGTGGAGTGTAGTCATATTAGCTGGAGAGGTTGGCCAGGACCAGATCATGCAAGGACTTATAGGAGAGAGTATTTGCTTCCACTGAATCATACTCTCCAGTCTTCAGGCCCTGCTTTACTTACTGTCCAGGCTTTGATGTTCTTCTATCCTTATATTAGTTCCCTATTCCCTATTCCCCAAACACTATTTAAGGACTAAAGGTGGCTGTGCAGATGGTCAGCATAGAATTTGTCCACTTCATGAAGGGGGAGCTAATTCTTTTAGGACAGGGAAACTAAAATACTCTGTGTGCCATGGGAAATAATCTTAGAGACTGTTACTTGCCATCAAAAAATGTTATATGTAAACCATTTCTATGAAGTGGGGCTAATTGTGTAAGGTCAAGGAGGCAGTCATAAAATTCCTGGATTATTTGATAATGATTGTGTCTTGTTTTGTCTTGCATCCTCAGCACTGGTGCCTAGCGCATATTAGCCACTTAATAAGTGCCTGTTAAATGAATGAATGGATGTAGGCTTATAATCTTATATTGGTAGAAACCTATGAGGTCAGCTATCATAAATCTTCACAAACTGACTCCTGGGGCCATTGTTAGAGATGTGGTTTGACTGGATGACTGTTGATATAAACCAGTAATATTTTGCTTAAAACAAATGTGGTGGGTGTAAGAGCCACCTGAGAACTGTAAACACCAGATCTCGTGGACTCAAGAACTCCTTAAATGTGGCATCTCAGATACCCCAGATTAAGGTGTCATATGTCATCTGGATCTGCTATGTCCATAATGATTTCACTGGAGTATTTAAAAAATAATTTGTGTGTGTGGGGGAGGATGAGGGGAGGATTTTGTACTTTTGTGAAGGAAAATTTACTTAGGTGCTTCTAAGGTGTTTAGGCGCTATTAAGAAAAATGCTTTTCATTATTCGGTAGAGCCATCAAATCCTGCTTCTGTCTGATTCAAAGAATGCCTGTATTTAAAGATAGAAGAGGAAAGTAGGGGTCAGAAAAGTAAAATACCAATCAATGGTTTTTCCAGTGGATGGTAGAGTGTCCTAAAGTGTATTTACTCAACATTTCACTAGGTGTTAAGTGATAATCACCAGTAGAATCAAGTCATTTTCTTTGAGTCATGCTACCTCAAAGGCATTTGGCAAGAAACAGATGGATGGGGTTATTAGTCCGAACTCGTGTGGTGAGGATAGAGGAGAAAGAGCCCCAGCTTCTGAAGTCAGCCTCAACTTACTTGCAAACAGACTTCCAGAAGCTAAGCTTGTCTTTTCAGAACTCTGATCAAAGGCAAGATGATATGTTAAGAAAAGAAGAAATTCAGAGTGATTGAGGCAGGATTCACCTTGTATGGGTGGAGTAGCGACTTCTTTTATGGCATGATTTGAGAGTTTTTCTCTGCTAAAAAGAATGTCTCACCAGACTGCAGCAGGAGTCAGCCAAGTAATTGAAAGTCAATTCACTGAAAGTAAATTCCTGAAAACTATCTCACTGGATGATTAATTGGCCAACTCACCAACTGACTGTTTGTTTTTTAAAGTTTTAATATGCATTGTTGCAGCCATCTTACAGCCAGTATGGAGTGGGGGAGGGGATTGAGGTGGGAGCGATAGGGAGATTCTGCCCTTCTGAGATAACAGCATAGCTCTCCTTCCTCTGAAATTGTTTAATTATCAATTCACCAAAGACTTTTTTCAATTAACTACGTTAAAAGTTTTTGTTTAATTTATTTTGGATAGGATGTGTATTTGTCAGGAGAGGTTAGATTATGCTGCAGTAAATAATTAACCTCAAAATCTCAGCGTCCTTAAACAACAAAGATTAATTTCTTATGAGTAGTAGTTATCTGTGCAGGTTGAGGTTAGTGAGAAAGCTCTATTCCACACAGATACTCAGGGACCCAATCTGCTGGGGGATGAACCCAGGTTGATGAAGACCGCACTATTTGGAACGCATGCTATAGTAGGTGAAGAGAATGGAGAATTACAAAGGACTTTTGATTGTTTCAGGGTGGAAGTGATACATGCAATTTCTCTTTAGGCAGAATTAGTCATATATTCCTATCTTACTGCATAGTGGCTAGATCTCTCTTATGAAGAGGAGAATAGGAATTAGTGTCTGCTAAGAATATCTACACAGGATGGACTTAACAATTTGGGAGGCTTTTTCTGAAATTTCAGGTTTCTTGAAATTTGCAGCTGTGGCTTGTTGCAGCAGGAGTTGGGTAATGGGTGAGGGTTGGTAGGACCTTAGCGGTTCCCCATCCCCAACACACACAAACACACACACACACACACACACACACACACACACTCACACACTCACACACTCTTCATGGGGGCAGTCAAGAGGGCAGGTAGACAGAGGGTCAGCTCTGATATCTAATTGGAACTAATAAGCTTTGATGAATTAAGTTTTTGATGAAATTAATTTCAGAGAATTGGCTTTGGTTGATTTCATTTTTGGTGAGTTAACCTAAAGCCAGAAATTCTACACTAGCTACTTTTATACTTTTAAATTTTATCATGAGAAGGGAATGGATGATTTTATGAGCCAGCTGAAAACAGGCTTTAGTTTGGAAAGGGTTCAGAGAGAAAGAGAGAGAGTAGGAGGGCATCCAGTATTAGCAATATTTTGACTCTGGCTGTCTGACATGGCAGGAGAGGAGTGTGGGGACTGGGCAATGCTACTTGAAGGAAGGCACAATTATGTCGATGGTTCATCCTTGATCCAAGACCTGGTTTCTGTGGGGGTAATTTTGAAAGTTGGAGGTCCTGTGTAGTGTTTTCCCTGAGCTTCTCTTTCGGTCTTTTGTTCTTTTGTTTGCATCTCCCTATATAAAGCAGCATTCTCAAAAACATATTTCATATTTTATGTCAGTTTGCAATAAACTAAGTTAATAGTTCCTATTTATGTTAAGCTGAAAGTATATTTACAATATATTTAGAAATATTTACAGTATATTTAGAAAGTATATTCACAGTGTATTTAGAAGAGACCTTCATAGTAATTTTGTCCAATGTTTATACAAAGATTTAAACAAACCTGTGTGTTTGGATCTTCTCAGAATTCATTTTCTAGGATAAACCATATGAATTGCTGATCATCAACTGTTTTTGAGATAATAGCTTGAGCCCTTATTCTTCTGTTGCTGCTGGTGTATGCACATCTTTGTATAATGAAAAGATCGATGGATGAGGAATCAGGAGACCTAATTCTAGTCTGAGATCTGCCAATATCAAGCTACATGACTAGACAAGTCAATCAATTTCTCTGACAAATTTTTCTACCAATCACATGCCCATTCATTCTTCCAACACTTGCTCATTGAGTGCCTACTAACTGCCAGGCACTGTGCTAGGCACTGGGGATGTGATGAACAAGACAGGCTTGGCTCCTGCTTCTTTCCTGAATCTTAGAGCCTTCTAGTTGATTATTGGGGCATTTGCGCTATCCTCTTCAGCAAGCATTCCAAATAACTCTGACATTTTCACTAATTTAGGCCAAGGTCTGGTAAATGCTCTCTCCTGTTAATTAAATCATCCTAACCGAGATGAACACACTGGTAAAGCAATGACGTTAACATTAGCCAGTTGAAAGAGCAACTGGCTCTTTCTTTGCCTATAAGCAGCAGCTGTTTTGTCTTCTCCCACGTCACTGTAGCCTGTACTGCCTCTGTAACAATCACATATGGATCTTGGCTTGGCAGTTTGCCCTCATTTAAAATATCCACCCACATGCAAAGTGCCAGGGGAGTCTCTTTGGACTCGCATGCTATGGGGGTTGCCCAAGGAAGGATGAATTTGACTGTGAAGTGGAGCTAGACCATGGGGAGGATGCATGTTTTATTTCATTTAAAATTACATTTTGTTTAATTTTTAAAGTATTACAAGCATATGACACAAATTTCAAAAGGTACAAATGGGTATACAATGAAAATTAATTCTCCTTTAAACTTCTGTTCCTCAGCCACCTTGATTCTGTCTTCAGAAGCAACCACTATTACCAGTATAGTAATTCCCCCTCATTTCCACTTATTCAGTTATCTGTGATCAACCAAATTTCACAAATAGTAAGATATTTTGAAAGAGAGAGAGAGAGAGACAGAGAGAGAGAGAAACAGAGAGAGAGAGGGATGGAGAGCACATTCACATAATTTTGTTACAGCATATTGTTGTAATTGTTCTATTTTATTATTAGTTATAGTTTCTAATCTCTTACTGTACCTAATTTGCAAATTAAACTTTATCATAGCTATGTATGTATAGAAAAAACACCATAGTATATATAGGTTTCAGTGCTATCTGAGATTTCAGATATCTACTGGGGGTCTTGGAATGTATCTCCATTAATAAGGGAGGCCTACTGTATTTTTGTGTTTTTTTTTTCCAAAGATAGTCTATGAATGTACAAGGATACTTATTTTAAATCGACTTAATGTTTATTATTACTTTTACAGTTATTTAGCAGACGGTTCATCTTGACCTTGGAACTTTATTTGTCTAGTTATGTGCATTTCCTGGCTTGCTCCACGTTTTACACACTTCCTGGATTCCTCGTATGGAGGACAGCTCTTCAAAAGTAGTTTCTTATCAGGAAAAGGTTACAGATTCCTAATATTCAGTAAGTATAAACCAAAATTATTCTTAACCTAGTCCACTATGTGGAGCACTTAAAGAAAAATTGGGACTAGTTCTAGGTTCCCTTAATTTCTGAGGCTGGGGATGGATGGACATTATTAGGAGATAGTGAGTGTTCTCTCAAACTGCCTTGGGGGTGTACACAATAAGAAGAGAAGCTACCTTTCCCTGAAGGGAGGAAATATCTGTGTATCAATGCTCAGTCTCCCTGGAAGTCATAAGAAAGCCAAAAGTGGAATGAGGATGTAGTCAGTCAATTACTTGGTAATTTATTCTTTGTGTGCTTTTAGAAAGGATTTGAAACTATGCAGTGAATGAACTTATTTTCACAAGCAAGCCTAGGGCCTTTGGTTTGCATCAGTAACCTTGGAAAAACTTTCAGTAAGTGCTAAGGTCATCTAATGATCTTCTTGGGCCCCTGCTCATGTACCAGTAGGGGACACAGTCACCTTCTAAAGGTTTAGCCCTACCCTAGGATTTGGGACCCATTTTTTTTTATGCATTTGAAGAAACTTAGATTAGCAGTTCCAAGACTCAGCCTCATCAACCTGGTTGCTAACCATTGTCTGACTTTGAGATACTGCTGCTTATGACTAAGGCTTCCCTTATACTTCAGTCTCTGTATTGGGGCTCATGTCCTGCTTTCCCAGTTTCCTTACCTAGAATTCAGATTCCGTGACTTCCCTCCCAACTGCCCACTACAGTCTTTTGAAGGGTTCATTCATCCATTCAAAAACATTTGTTATTATTTTTTACAATTATTATATTTTTCTTAGTTCAGGTGCTGGGCTAGATGCTATGGGTATGGTGGTGAATAAGATAAACATCTTTCCAGTCCCATGGAGCTTTTCTTTCTAACAAGGGAAACAGAATGAGTGAATGAGTAATTAATACAGAGCAATATATTATAATTATATGAGAGAGAGTACAGGGTGTTATGTATTGGAGCATATAGTAAGGTCAGGTAATCCACTGGGGCAGGGACTTTCTAGAGGAGGTTATGATTAATCTGAGGTCCGAAAGATGGGTATAGAAATTAACTAGGCAGAAGAAGTTAGAAGAAAGTGGAAGAGATTTCTTCAACTTCTTAGATATTCTGCTGCCCAGATTGAATCTGCCTAAGATTTTGGTGCTTACTCTTTAGCACCATAATATTGTATTGTGCTTTCTCTTCTCAAGGCACACATCTGGCCCACAGCTGGATACCTTGGTGACAAGGTCCACTCATGTAGACTTTTTCCAAATATGTACCTTGTGGGTCTCTCTGGTCTTTGGGCCTTAGTCATCCCCTTTTGGCTCCATAGCATTGATTAGAATAGCATGGCACAGATATATATTGTGCTCCTGGACAAAGGGGCATCACAAACCCATGAGAAACCTGATTTGCCAAGGTCATTAAGGGTGTGGCAACAAAGGCAATCTTCATAGGTGTCAACATGGTGGTGAGTGTAGGGAGTTATTGTAGTTAATGCCTGCACCAGAGTCAGGAAGAAGGGGCTACTAAGAGGTAGATGGGTTTAAGTCGGATGTAATGGTGGAAGGTCACGGACTTAGGCCTGGGAGTTGGGTTGGCAGAATGCTGGAAAGAAGCACGACAAATGTCAGCATATGCTAGAAGGTGTGTGTCAAAAAGGCCAAGGTTGGACATTTGAAGGCAGAGAAAGAAAAGGGTTGAATTAGTGGCCAAAGCAGGAGTGTGGGCAGAAATCAAGCCCAAGTTCTTTTCTGGAGCAAGCAACCCAACTTGAATTGTTTTGAATCGTAAACTGGAACAGACAGATAATGAACTGGCAGCCAAGTAGTCAGGAAACTAAGGTTGATTGCTACCAGGGAAACAAAAGAAGTGAAGAGAAAAGATGAGGTGTTTGGATGCAATAGTATAGGGTTCTGCTAGGGAGTTGTGTTGGCAATGCTCTTGTAGTGTTTCTTTCTACAGAGATAACTCAGGATTTCCTGGATGAGGTTAGGGGGGTGGGGGGAAAGAGTTCCTCTATCAGGGGATTAACATCACCCTTATACCTTCTTGTCCAGCCTGAAGCCTTGCCTCCAAAGAAAGGTAGACTTGGTCATAATGAAGTTGTTCAAGTCCCTCCCTGGAAGAGTCAGGCTGTGAAACATTCAGTCTAATCCTTTCAATATGCATAGGTTGACATTAAGATTTCTAAAGACAGAAATTAATAAACTAATTCCCAAAAGGCTAATTGGTGCTATCTATGATCAAATATTTACCAGTCTTCACAAATATTGAAAAATAGGACCAATGTATAGTAAGGTTTTTTTTTGGGGGGGGGAAGAGAGGGTGAGATTTTTCCACGTAAGAGATAATGTAATTCAAGTACATTCATTACATTTTACTCTGAAAGATTATATTTGTGTATAATAAAACATACAAGTATAAAAAAAATAAAAATATTACCCTAGATAAAGAAATAGAACACTGCCAGTACCTTAAAACTCCCCTGGTGGGCTCCTCCTTTATAGCACCCTCATCTATACTCCCTGCCCCAAAGGAAACCACTATTTTAACTTGTGATAATCATTCTTTGCTTTATTTTATGATGATAGCCACCAGGTATGTATCCCTAAATATGCATATTGTTTAGTTTGGCTGTTTTAAAAACTTTATATAAATAAAATCATACTTCATGTATTTTTCTTTGGCTTGCTTCCTTGACTCAACATTATGTTGGTGAGTTTTATCCATGCTAATGGATGTTGATGTAGTTTATTTCTTTTGCAGAAGGAATATACCATAATTCGTTAATCCAATATATTATTTATAAATAGTTGATTTTTCTAGCTGTTTTTATTGCAAGCAAACACCATGATAAACATTTTTTTTTGTTTGTTTCTTACTGACCATTTACCTAGAAGTAGAATTGCTGGGTCAAAGAATACTGTATGAATGATCAACTTAGCTAAGTAATGACAAACCGTTTTCTAAAGTATCTAAGAGTTTTTTTTAAGGTATGTAAGATGTTCTAAAGCATCATATCCTCATTGGTATTTGGTATTTTGTCAGACTAAATTTTTTGCAACTTCAGTGGGTGTATAAGGGTATGTAATTAGCATTTTATTTTGCATTACCGTACTAATGAGGTTGTCATTGAGGTTTTTTCTTTTTTCTAAATGTCTGTTCATGCCTTTTGCCCATTTTTTTGCTGCTGGATAGGTAGTATATTTTATCTATTTTTAGGAATATGTGTAAACATATATATGTATGTAAATATGTGTAAACATATGTGTATGTACATATCTACATGCATGTATAGTGTTGTAAATATCTTCTTCCATGAGGTGGCTTGTCTTTTCATTCTTTTTGTGGTGTCTTTTGATGAATGGAAGTCCTTAATCTTAGTGTAGTCAAATTTATTAGTCTTTTCCTATATGACTTGTACTTTGTGTCTTATTTGAGAGACCCTTCCTTTTTCTAATGTTATGAAAATAGTCTTTTTGTTGTGCAATAACTGCTTTATGATTTTGCTTTTCACTTTTCATGTATGGCTTCAGCAGAGATTCAGATTATTTTTTTCCCAAATGTATAACCTTTTATTCCAGCATGAGTTTTAAAAAGTCCCTCCATTCCTTCACTGATCTGCAATGACACCATTGTCACATATCATGTACCTTATATGCACGGGTCTGTTTCTGGATTTTTATTTAGTCTTATTGATCTATTGCCTATCCACCTATATCCTGCTTATCTATGTCTCTATTGCTATAGCTTTATGGTAAGTCATGATATTTGTAGGAAAATTTCCTCAGCTTGTTCTTTTTTCTCAAGTGTATCTTGGCTATTTTGGCCCTTTGCACTTCCTTATAAGTTTTAGAATCAGCTTGTCAGGTTTCAAAAACAGAAAAATTTTGGCTTTTCATATGGATTGCACTAAAGCCATTAATAGTTTGAGAAAAAATTTTAATCGAGCTAAAAATATCAAAACGAAAAGAAAAAGGAATAAAGCAATACTGTGCAATGCATTTTGCTATCAACCATAGCTGCAATAATGCTTGACTCGCCGTTAGTGTTTGCTTTTCTAACTCTAGTGGCTATGGTCTAGACCAACTTTTTTTTGTCTTTTTACTTAAAAAGTCTTTATGATTTTTCTTTGGGCAATAATGGTTGAACAATATGATATATCACTGAACAAGCTACTTGTTGACTCAAGAATCAATAAAAATTGAAAATAAATTACCTATTTTTATTTTTACCACTGTGGTAATAGTTCCAGTGGAAGAATAAAAAAAAAAAAAAAAAAAAAAAAAAGCAAAACATAAAAGGCATGAAATGCACACACACAGAAATTCTGGTTACTACTTTTAGCTCAAGAAACATTCAAATCAAAGAGAAAAGGAATGTATGCAAGTTATTAGCCACACTACACCAGCTGAACTAATTGCTGTAAGTGTGCTACAAATAAATATCTTCTTTTTAAATACTTGGTTCAAAGTTTTCTTCCTGGAATTAATCCATATGCAGTCTCCTGGAAAATGCTTTGTTTTTCAATTGTGGTACCATAATAGTTATTTTGTTTCATCGTAGAGGTTCTTGACTCAAACTAATCAAGTTTTCATTAGCCTGTTTACTGAAGAAAACTCCATTATACTTCACGTTAATTCACCTTCATCCATAATCACCTATTATGTTCTCTTCTGTTTTGACTGAGCTAAACTATTCAGCAACAGAAAGGTTTCTAGTACATACCATTTGGCATCTGGCTTATATTCAGCATGAAGGAGAAAGCCCATTTTAGGTCATTTTGTTGTTGTTTGTGTATATGCTTCATTTAATGAGTAGAGAATAGCATGGGCCTAAGGAGAACATCAATAAATAAAATCTAATATGCTTGACTTCAAATTTAAAAACTTGAGGTTTATCTCTTGATTAATATTTATAAAACCTGAGTTCCCAGTTCAGAAAAGTACTATAACTTTCATTTAAAAATATACAGAAGATGGGATTTGCTTGGATGTCCAACTTCTTGGCAGAGCCAGTTTGATGAGCAGTGAGTTAATACATGAGAAACATATAGATTTAATTATCCTAAACTGGCTTCAGGGTTGAAAGAAAATGTTCTTAAAATGCTACTGGGAAATGAACTCAGCTGTCTGTTAAAACCTCCCATTGCCACTTTCCATTCTTGCCTCAAAAAACATCCTGCCACTCAAACCCAGTCCCCCAGAACTGGTTATCTTTAAAGGCAGTGGCTTGCAGAATTTTAGATTTATGAGACCTGTGAAATTTTATTTTATAAATGAGGATGGTGGGAAGGGGGCTAACATGGGTTACCGGCTTAAAAAAAAAGTTATTACTTATCTCTGTCATTTTTTAGAAAAGGTATTATAACACGAACTTTATTCTTTTTATTATTTTTTCAGGTTTTTTTTTTAAATTATGTAACTTGCTTTTAATTTTTTAAAAATTAACAATATATCCTTGGATTATTCCATAACAATATTTAGAGATATTACTCAGTCCTTTCCACAGCTGCACAGTACCCCACTATGGCGATCTATTATAATGTATTCAAACCAATTCCCCACTGGTGAACATTAGACTGAAAGATGTCTTATGCTATTACAAACATTGCCATAATGAATATCCTTGCATATTCATGACTGTATATTTTTGTCTTATTTTCTTTGGGATAGATTCCTAGAAGTAGTATTTTTTTTTTTTTAATTTTATTTTGTTGATATACATTGTGGCTGATTATTGCTCCCGATCACCAAAACCTCCCTCCCTCCCCCTCCCCCCTCCCCCCAACAATGTCCTTTTTGTTTGCTTGTCATATCAACTTCAAGTAATTGAATGACACGAACTTTAAAAAAGTATATATGAAAGACATGATTTCAGACTAAACATAGTTCTTCAAATTAAATAAATTTAACTGTATAATAAACTCAATATAGACTTCTTATGACAGGATAAGTAATTGGATCAAATCTCCTGTTGAAAGCAAGTAAAATCCTGTACAAAATATATTGTAAAATACCCTTAAATGCATCAACGACTGAAAAATATATTTCACAGGCCAGAAAAATAAGTCAAATGAGAACCCAGAAAAGTAAGCATAGCTGCAGGTAGCGTTCACACTAAAAGCATTTTCCAAGAAAGTAAACTGAGGATTGATCTTCTTTACCTCTATGAATGCCTTTTGCCTCATGGTTTGTTTCATCTGACATTAATATACCTACAAACTCTTAATTTTGTGTAGAAATTGCCTGATATATGTTTTTTTCCCATCCTTTTATTTTTACTCTTTTTAGATCCCTATGTTTTACATGTGTTTCTTGTAAACAGCATAGAGTTGAAATTTTTATCGTTTTTCAATCTGACAATTTTTGCCTTTTAACTGAAGCATTTAGATCATTTATATTTACTGTGATTATTGATATAGTTGAATATATATTCATCATTTTATTCTGTGCTGTCAGCCTTCTTTGAATTATCACAATGGCAATAAAAATATCTATTTTATCTAATTTTCATTGATTCTCAAGTCAACAAGCAGACCTGTTTGATGAAATTTCATATTGTTCAACTGTCATTGTCTGAAGAATAATCATAAAGAGATTTTTAAGTATGAAATAAATAAAAACTTTGGCTAGACTCTGGCCACTAGAGTAAGAAAACAAATGCTAAGGGAGAAAGCAAGCATTATTGCTGGGATGAGCTTTCTCAGAAGGAAACCTTTGTATCAGCTGTGGCTCACAGCAGAATGTGTCATACACTATTGCTTTTTATATGAATGGCCTGTTATGACTTTTATTCCCCCATTATTATATCTTTGAGCATGAATAATTTATTTAGTTGATGATAGTAAAGAAAGATTTAGTAAAGGCACCTACCTATGTTGTTTGTTCTCTAACACCAGTAATTTTTGTCAAGTCAAACTGTAAGAATAATTTTTTTTCTGGTTTGGATTAATTTTTCATATTCTTTCTTCTCTTTATAAACACAGTATTTCTATTCTTTTATATTGGTGAACACAGAATTATTATGACTTCGAGACAATGGCTTCCATAAATGGGATGCAAGAACTAACATTTTAAATCTTTTTAATGGGAAAAAACAATCACTTTTCTATTTTTCTTTGAAATTAATTGAATTTAATAAGTATTAAGAAATGATTAGGTGACTCGTCTTTTATGTACCTTTTCTACCTCGAATACAGCCAGCTAATCAATAAGCCAAATCAGCACCAACTACCTGCTATGTGATTTCAAGAGTGCTGGGAAGATCCTTTCTGCAGAAATCTCTCTTGTAGATTCTGGAAACTCTTTCATTAACAGTTAAATCCTGTTAGTTAGATATGGCTCTTTTCTGGTCATCTTCGAAATGGAATGATCCTCCTGAAAGAAGTGACACCAGTGGCCTCTGACACCTTTTGGTTTGGACTTTTTTTCGTGTGAACAGTAGAAGATACATAAGCATCTGAACACACTGCATATTTGTGGGGCTGATGGAAGAAGGGTAAATGATAAGTTTGGGAGCACTGAAGACCAGCTCCATGTACCACATAACATTTGTGGGGGACTGGAAGTATATACCCACTAAAATCGTCTTTCAAATTCAGTGTAAGCTTGATGGAATAGATTGCACTATGATATAATAAGAGAAAGAGGCAAGGAGAGAGATTAGGTGAAGAAAGGGGGTTAAAGGAAAGGGGGCAAGTTAGAGCTCACTTGGGACCAGATAAATGGAAGTGTCAGATAGGCCTGCAAAACTTCTCTTCTGTAGTATTTCTTTTTAGGGAGAAAATGCCTAAATACCAACTTTATGTTTACGTTCTGCTCTTTTTATAGCATTAAGTGTAGGGACAATTAATTTGCAAAATGGAGGCCTGACTGCTTTTTCGAGAGGTGAAAAAAGGTTCTAAAATGTGGTGGTGAGTCCCACAATTTCTTAGTTTGAATTCTCTTAAGAATAATGGTTACATATAACTTCTGTGGAAGGTCTTATAAACAAACACAAAGCAGGTGGAAATCTAATTAACCAAACATTAGTATGCTTGGAGTAGTGTTGCTAGGGTACACTAATATAATCACACAATAAACAGATTTTTAAAATCCAGGTTGCAAATTTGAAACTAAAATAAATACTGGAGTAAACTGTTGGCTCAAAAGGCAGCGGTTTAGGGATGAGTAGCACAAGAGCCCTTATATTTGTGTATGAAGAAAGAGTGAATGCTAAATTCATACATTTAGGCAGGGGCAGCAGCAAAGTCCCTACCTTAGCAATTCTGGAATTGTTCCCTAAGAGCAGTGCTTAGCTACAGGTGAAGTGGGCATTTGGCTTTAGAAACAGCCATTTTCAGATTGAGGTGGGTTTTCATTCTGCAGGACCATGTAACCAGAGACTCTGCAAGGGGCATCATTTGGTCTTTCTTTAAAATAACAAAGCACCTACTACTTAAATGGCCTAAGTGACCTGGGCTGCATTGCTCCAAGAAACTTAGAGCCTTAATCTGTGACAGCTAAGTATGATGAAATTGCTGAGCAAAAAAAAAAAAAAAAAAAAAAAAAAAAAAGAAAGGAAGGAAATTGTGAGAAACATGCAAAGCTCTTCTATGTCCCTTTACCGAGATCACTATGACCCGACTGCCTGTTCTAGTCCTACAGAAGGAAAAGCTCCTGTATCCTCCAGAGTCCCAGCAGGAATCAGGTGGTAATTCCAAAGGGGTTCTTGAAGGGAATTTAATGAAGGACCGTATTACAATAATGGTGTGGGCAGGGTTAAGGGAAACACATAAGGGATGGTGAGGGCCCTCCCCCGAGCTGCTACCACTTTAGGCATGAAAGGGTTTGGGGAAGGAATCACTGCTGAAACTGCAAGAGCTCTAATTATAGGAGAGGGTCACCTGACTGGAGTTGTGGCCTGTGATAGAGGAACACAGCCATTGCTAACCCGCTGCCTTACAGGAAGAGCATCAGATCTCCTGTTGGGGCCTCACATAGTTATATTCAACAGGAAGCCAGAGGACGGGCAAGCGAGCCCATTTGATGTGGTCCATAAAGGTCAGCTTGTTGGCAAAAAGTAAGGTAGAAAAAAGTGGCGAGTGTATTTGGATGAGCAAACAAAATAGACTTGCAATTTCTTTCACAGTTGTGAAGGAGGTGGGAAGGACATCTTTTCTTCTGTCACTTAGGCCTTGGAGACATTTTTTCCTCACTTCTAACAATGATGCATGTTTGGGCTCCCAAGAAAACACCATGAGTAAATGACATTCTCTGTCTTAAAGGGCTCAGTTGAGAAGGTAGTAGAGATTATGGAGAGACAGAGATCGGGAGGTCATGATGTTATTGCGGGTGAAAATGCTCTTATTGACTATATCTACTCTACAATAGCATGAAGTCCAAGTGAATATTGTATTGTCTTGTCATAAAACATTTCTCTGTGAGAAAATTGAGTTCTACTACTGGGGCAAATGTTTCTGACCACCACCTAGGGTCTGGATTTCATACACACACACACACACACACACGTGCACACACACATGCACGCACACACACGCATGCACGCACACACACACACATGCACGCACACACACGCATGCACGCACACACACATGCACGCACACACATGCATGCACGCACACACACGCACACACACACGCACCCCCCCACACATGCACACACACACGCATGCACACACATGCACGCACGCACACACATGCACGCACACACACGCACACACACACGCATGCACGCACACACACGCATGCAAGCACACACATGCATATATAATATCAACTGTTTTGATATATAATTCAAATACCATACAATTCATCCATTTAAACTATACAATTAAATGGTTTTTAGTGTGTTCACAGAGTTATGCAATCATTACTATTATCTAATTCCAGAATATATTCATCATCTCCAAAAGAAACCCCCATACCTACTAGCAATCCCTCCCTTTTTTCCCCCAGTACCCCACCCCTAACCTCTGGTAAACACCAATATACTTTTTGTCTTTATGGATTTTCCTATTTTGAATGTTTCATATAAATGTAATCCTATAATATGTGGTCTTTTGTGACTGAGTTCTTTCCCTTAGAATAATGTTTTCAAAGTTGATCCCTGTTGTAGTATATATCAGCATTTCATTTCTTTTTATGACTGAGTGATATTCCATTGTACATTTTATTTTTCTGTTTATCAACTAATAGATATCTGGGTGTTTTCCATTTTTTGGCTATTATGAATAGTGCTGCTATGAATATTCCTGACGAGTTTTCACGTAGACATACGTCTTTGTTTCTCTTGGGTATATGCATAGGGGTGTAATTGCTGGGTCATATGGTAACCCTGTGTTTCACTTTGGGAGGGACTGCCAAGCTGTTTTCTAAAGATGCTGTGCCATTTTACATTTCCAACAGCAATGTATGAGGGTTTCAATTCCTCCACAACTTCAGCAACACTTATAGTTGTCTATCAAACATCTAATTTGCAAATATTTTCTCCTATTCTGTCAGCTGTCTTTTTACTTCTTTGGTAGTGTTGTGTGATGCACAAAACATTTTAGTTTTGATGAAGTCCAGTTTGTCTATATTTTATTTTGCTTCTTGTACTCTGGTGTCATATCTAAGGAAATGTTGCCAGTTCCAAGGTCATGCATATTTACTCCTATGTTGTCTTGTTGTCTTCTAAGAATTTTGTAGTTTTGACTTATATTTAGATATTTGACCTATTTTAAGTGAAATTTTGTATATGGTGTGAGGGAAGGGTCCAATTTATCCTTTTGCATGTGGATATCCATTTATCCCAGCACAACAGATATATCTGACATTGTAACTTCATAGAAAAATAGTCTATGTAGAACACATATAAAAGCAGTCTGTGTAGAACACACAGGCAGTTCGAGAGAGGGCTCTTTCTCACAGAACTCATTTTGGGAGACAAAACAGGGAGTATGCAAACAACATGAACGCAAAGGGTCAAATTCAGTGTCCAAGTTAACATCTTTTACAAGATAATCAGGGAGACCAGGAGGATTGATTTAATGGTATAAAGTGTTACTGTTACCTGGAATATATTTGTACGCAGGCAATAGTTATTCAGCCACAAATGCCCTGACTATAGGGGTTTATTTGTGATGCAGCCAGATGCAAGTGGTCTGTTTGGAGAAGTGTGAAAAAAATACAGTGAGACTTCGTCTGGAGAGAGATATGCAAGTTCCTGATCCTGTATTTAAATGGAAAAATTCTAACCCAAATGTTATGGAAAAAAGACAGTGAAAAAAAGGAAAGACAACCTCTTTCTGTGAAGGGAACTCAAGACACCTCTGGGCAGGATATAGGCTTAAAAAATTATACACTGCACTGCATACAATTCTAAGCATCATTTTATTCATCCCTTCACACAATGACAATAAATATATTTGACAATGAAAAGACATTTGGAAAGATTAGGAAAGAGTAAAAATATACAATGTTTGCATTAATTTTTTTTCCCCAAGAGTTCCTCTAATTTTCCTTTCTTCCTCATTTCATGGAGACTTTTTTTCTAATGAAGTGAAGAAAACTATTTTCCTCGAGGTTGTGACAGATCCCTGTATCCCACTCTTGGCCCTGTTTGGCCATTTGCAGCCTCTGTGCACTGTCTCTTCAAGAGCAAGACAAGGTCTCTTTGCAGTCGCTAGGCTAGAATAAATACCATGTTCCACTAGATATCTTACAGGATCAGAGGCTAATAGGGTCTTAATTATTGGGGTAACATCTCTTAAATCTGGAATAATTACATAATCTCCTATTTAAATTTTCATTTCCACGGTTTTAGTATTGTTTATCTGAAAAAAAAATGGAGATGGAGGTTATTTGAATTATGCAAAAACTGTAAATCAAGTGTTATTCTTTATTGTGCTTGTTTACATTCTTTGTGCATAAATAATATAGGACATCATGATCCAAATTAACATTTTTTTCTACAGCTTAGTCTGATATTTGTCTAGGTGATATTTTCTTGATGTTATTGCCAAAAACTCTAGTGGGCATTTAAAAAAATTTGGTGAGTAATTTGTGCTCACGCTGAAATACTCTCCTTCTTTAATTTACAACCAAAAGATTAAGAACATTATGAAGTATAATATTTTTAGCAAGTGACAGCTCTGATGATATTATAGCTGGCACATCCTCAGTGCTATACACCTCTAAGTGCAATTAGCTATACTTTTAAAATCAAAGTTGCTGGTGACCGAGTGATGGTTTCATGGGTCTTTTGCCTGTGTGGCTTGGGTGGGATAGAAAACAAAATCAATCTCTCCCTCTCTCTCTCTCTCATGAAAAGGCTGCACGAGATGGGATTTCTATACTTACATGTGAATGTGGAATTGAGTCCTCTGTTAAGCATTCACATTTATCAGGGTTGGCAATTTAATTTTTCTCCACTTAAAAAATTTTATCGTATTTTTAAAAAAAATTTATTTTATTTTTTCTAATTGAAGCATAGTTGATTGTACATATCTGTGGGGGTACAGAGTTGAATATCAATATCTGTGTGCAATATGTGATGCTCAAATCAGGATAATTAGTATATTCAACATTATACAATGTATTAGTTTTTCCTGTCCCTTTACCAATCACATTTTTTAACAGGAAAGGTTATTAGAAGTGGTTTTCACCATGAGTCAATGCTGAAGATTTTATTATTAGCATTTGTGAAATGGGGACTCACATATTTAAATTGATTTTCTCTTCTGGAGCCAGAAATTAGGAATTCCAAGGATACAGAAAAATCTTCCATAAACAGTTAACCAATATTTTTAAAAAGTCAAGATTTTGATATGTTTTCTGTAGAGCTGGTTAAAGCTGCTAAAGTGTACAAACTCTTTTGATTTTTGTGGACCAAGGAAATTCATATCCTTAGCAAATGTTCTTATTTTCCTAATAAATATAATGACTAGTTAGCTGTCTCAGCAGTGAATCACTTGTGAGTTGCCTCATGTGGTTCCCTTGCTCTTATTGGAGAGGATCTCGGAGACTGCTAATTCAAACATTTCTTTCAGGTATAGTGGGTATCTAGTTTAGCTTCTTAGCATAGCATCTTGTGGTAATTTACCAGTTTATTTCCACCCCCCTCTAAGTAATGCATATGAAAATGATTAATGATTATACCTTTATTTTTATTTCTTTGGAACTGCCAGCCTTGACTATTTACAGGAGATTATATTTTTATAGATCTTAAGCACATCTGCTGAATCAGCAAAGCAAAGAGTTCCAGCAATTCCACTGATTATAGCTGCATCTTCTGGATATTGTGAACAACTATTACCAAACCACTTGGGAGAGGGGAAGGGGAAGACCCTGTATGTATTAAAGGAGAATAAATAGTGTTATTTTTTAAAAAAAAATATTGTTGTTACAAGCTGTAATAAAATGGAGTTCCAAGGCAGCCCCCACTTTCAAAAATCCCCCAAACACAATACTTCCCCAAATAAGTTTTCACGGCTAGTTTGGCTTTAAAACCAGAGGCCAAGAGTTGAAATGGGTGTGAGTAGGGTTCTCCTCTAGAGATGCGATCTCCTTCCTAAACACTGATTCACTGAAGAGCCCCTCAGCCTTCTCCAGCACATTCCCTGGTGGCACAAGTTTCCCAGGTCCAGCTTGTGGGTCTGTTTGATTTCAGCTATGATGATCACACCCTCTTCTCAATGAATTCGACTACTCTGCACATTAGATGGTCCATCTTGCCCTGAGAAGCCTTAGCATCGTCTGCCTTTTTTGTATGGAAATACCAGACTTCACATTTACTTAATTTTTCTTCACATTTACTTTATATCATATTCACTCCAATATGGAACTGGCCACTTCTTCAGATTGTATATTCTTATCACATAGGCTAATATTAAGCTCTTACTCGATAGAGCTGTTTGAGCAGATATGATTTGACTTGACTTATTGTATATATAAATACACATCATAATTATTTAGATAATTGCAGGGTTTAACTCTTCAGGTTACCCCTCTAAAGTTGGGCTTGCAAAAAGTGCATGCTCTGTTGTAGCCTTGGCTCTCTTCTCATGGAATCTTCTTGGACAGGATTTATCTGTAGACTCATAATGGAGGTGGTTTGAATAGAGGATCTCTCTGGTCCCTCGCAGACCTAACCTTGGATTTTAGGGAGATGGTTGGTAATAAGGGCAAGGCTGTCTAGACCTTGAACCCAGACAAATAGATGGGATATATCAGATACCACAAATACAGATGGTTAAGGCCTGGGGGGACTAGTAAAGCACTTATAGAAGGTGCTGAGGTCTACATAGGCAGCCATGCTGTGGAGTCTGCTGAGTGTGAAGGTGCATAAGAACGGTGCTGGGGTCAGGGCTAGTGAGCACTTCTCAGAGACCAGGGGTTATCTATTTCCTGCTGTGCCTTCTACACTTCCTATCACATGCAGCCTGTTTGGAGACTATAGAAGTTGCCGTAGCCTGAATGAGGTCAGAGACTTATATTATAAATTCTATTCAAGAATGAATCACTGACAAATGACAAATGCCAGAATTTTATTTGAACGTTTTGGTGTACCATCTGAACAATGTACCTGAATGTATAGGCAGATCCATTTTCCAGACTGTTTCCCAAACCCTCCTTTCTCATTGTCACCATGAAATCTGAACTTCCGTAGACTTAAGACAATCTGCTGCTCTCCTCCCTGCCCAGGGAAATGATCGGGCTAATAGGGTGCTGATAAACACTGAGCTGGCATTTCAGGATTCACACAGAACCTCGGAGTGCTTATATCACCAGGCCCCAGTGAATATAAAATTCAAATCACTGAACAGCCCAAGCTCATTTTGAGATGGAAAGTAAAGTGAAGGGAGCTGGAGAATTATTTTGCAATTTCTCTGGTTTAGAAGTTTTCAAGTCCTCGGTGACTGTACAAGTAATTCTACTTTTGGAAAAGTATTTCTTAGATAAGTAGTTCAGAGAGGTAGAAAGTGTGTTTAAGAAATGCTACTGCACTGCACTGGTAAGAAAACTTAGATCAAATATGTTTACCTGATGTTCAAAGCCATCTGTAATCTGGCCCCACTCTACTCATCTAAAGGTGCCTTTGTATTTTCTCCGTTTGCCAGTGTCTCTCCAAGGCAGCTATATGCCCTTCAGCTGCTGGAGTTCTTGCTGCTGCTTCTGCTTCACGCCCCTTCTCTTCTCCCAGTCTACTGTGCTTTACGTTGCACCTCTGCTGGGAAACTCGCAGTGACCCCTCCAACTTGTACTAGGATCCTCCTGTCATTGAATTTACAAAACTCATATCTGCCATGACACTCATCATGAGCCCTGGCCATATTTCATCTTGTATTGCTTTCAAGTTGCTTCATCTTATTAAGTTGCTACATTTCAAGTCCTTGGTGACACTGCAGATCCATTGAGGGCAGGAGACTATAATCAATGTTTTTTTTAAGGCCTCTAGTCGAGCACCACTAATTGTGGGGACCAAAGGGAGTTTAACCGAGTTAGAGAATGTGAAAGGGATAGATATTTGCCAAATAGAAGAGATCTGAGATGAGAAACGTTTATTTTTTTGGTTACTGATTAACAATTCACCACAATCTATTTTTTTTCCTACTTTCTGTCTCTTCTTTCTGATGCCAAGATTGTTTCCCAGTGAAGTCTAACTCTTCTGACATGGTGTTTTAATTCCTGCTATCTTGAAACCACATGCAGTTAGGATGACAAAGCAATCCAGACAACCACATGCTGCATCGTTAATTTCTAATATCCATTTCAAACCATTCTCTTTTCAAGTCTCTGGGAATGTATGAATTCTATTTATGCACTGAATATGGATTTTTTTTTTCTGAAAGTAACTCAGTATTCCTGAATGTTGCTTTATAAAGACTGTTTCCATTTAGAATTTCAATGAGATAGCTTCTGAAAATGAAGAACAGACTAGCTATTCCTGAATTCTGTTTAGAAATGATGATGTTTAACAGTTCTTAAAGAACAATGGAAAGGTGACACCTATCAAGGGAAATGGTTTGCTTTTGATTTTTCTGGCAGCTCCAAGTTGCAGAGACTCTAACTGAGATTATGAGTCTTGCTGATTTGAATTTCTAAATATTTATTCACTCCATCCATTCCTTTTGATGCCAATTACCGTTGCTCTAATTTAGTGCATCATTGTGTATTTCCAGGATTAGTAAAACAGCTTCCTCACAGGTCTCCCTCTCTACCTGCAGTATTGTCCCTCTAAATTCCAACCTCCAGGGGGCCACCAGAATAACATTTCTAAAACTCAACTCTGATTGTGTCACTCCTGCTTATAACATCAATAGCTCTCATATGCCTGCGAGATCAAGTAGTCAGCCTCCACGGTCTGGCCCCTCTCTCTCCAGCTCCATAGCCTGCCACTCCTCAACTCACTCTTCATGCTCTAGGAATACCAAACTGCTTATAACATAGTTTTCATCTCTATGCCTTTCAAGATGTCCACCTCTATCCACAACACTCTCTCTTCTTCCTATTTGTGTGGTTCATTCTTATTCGTTATTTATGATTCATCTCTAGGGTGCTCTCTTTTTAGCTACTTCCCTGCTCTCTGTCTTTCCTCAGGTCCTCTCCTGTGGGCTTTCTTGGCACTCACTATCAATTGACTAAAATTCTTGAAGCCAATTTCTGCATCTGAGGCAATGTAGTATAATTTGTAAAGGCCCAGTCTCTGGAGCCAAATTGGGTGGGTCTAAATCCTGGCTCCACCACCTACTACTTATTATATCTTAGCCAAGTTACTTGGCCACCCTATTCCTCAGTTTTCTCATCTGTAAAATGGGACTAATAGTACCTTTTTCAGAGGGTTGCTATGATAAAGAAATTAATTAATACATGTACAGGGCTTAGAATGCTTCCTGGCACCTTGTAAGGATTTAACAAACATTAACTGTGATTATTATTTGTAAATCCAGAATCTAGCACAATACATGGAACAAACTAGTTATCAAGTACGGGCTTATTTGATGCAAATCACATATTTTTTATTGAGGTAAAATTTACATAACATAAAATAAACCTTTTTAAAAGTGTACAAATCAGTGGTTTTGGTTCATTCACCATGTTTTGCAATCATCGCCTCAATCCAGTTCCAAAACATTTTTATTGTCTTAAAAAGAAACTGTATACCCATATGCCCATTAAGCAGTCACTTGCCATTCCTTTTCACTTCAGCTGTCATCTAAGTAAAGTTTCTGATGCATTTCTTACAGGGGATATCACAAAAAATGTGATATAGCAGGACTACAGTACAAACAGGGTTTTACTTCAAAAATGCAGCACTCATAAAAGATTGACCATGAGGATATTAACTCACACCCACTGGGCTGGTTAGGTCTCATGAAAAGATTCGCCAAGGTCACCAGTGTGGTGCCAAGTGTGCTACTGCCTATTCTAAAAATAATAAAAGATTTCTTTGAAATAGCACAAAAGTAACATTTTTCATTCCATCGAGGACTTTTTTTAAAAAAGCATTCCACATTGTATAAGACGTGCTTAATGCAGTCTGGCCTTTTGAAGGCTACCATCTGAAGTATGTAGTGACAAGACAGAAGAATCCAGAGCAGGTGCTGTTGACAGCAGCATTCCTGTGTGCCATCCTTGGCTCTGTGACTCCAGAATGACATTGGGTCCCTGTTGAAAGAGCCATTCAGGCGATCTGCTGCCCACCAGCTCAGTCCATGCTATTCATAATTGAGAACAACACTGCCTTAATAAAGGACTTTTTGATATTTATTAGGACCCAGTTATAGCTATTGATTTCTTCATTCCTTCCATTTCCAGCTGCTGTCACTTTTCTGACCCTTTCAAGTCCTGTTCCACTCATATACTGAGCCCATTTCCTGCCTCGTTGAGGGGTGTGTGTGTGTGTTAGCATGTGTGTGTAAAGGACCTCTGCGGCAATGAAACTCTATTCCAGTATCAGGCTTACATCAATAATCTGATTGCTGGTATTTATTTATTTGTTTGTTTGTTTATTTATTTATTTATTTATTTTGCCTATCAGCCCTTTTGGAATCTAGACTACAGAGCTGTTCCCTTTGCTTTGACCTTCTAGATCCCAGAACCTTGTTTTACTTTTGTTGATTTTGGCAACCATAGGAGATTTATCCGTCAGCCTACCTGTTTCCAGCCTCAGACCACCGTCTAGCCTTTTCCTCATTGTCCTTAGAATACCTACTTTGGCACTGCCTATGTCCTGATGTTAGAATATATTTCATGTTTACATCTGACAAGAGCTATTGTAACATTATCCTTAACATGTATTTGCTTTAAAGTAGGTTATACAGATCTGAATGAATATATCAGGAGAAAAAAATCAAAGAAATTTATTGTGTGTGAAGGGTAGTATCATTTAAAAATCTGTTATCACATTCATTTTTATTTTCTAATTACTTAGGGTGATAAAACTCAATCAGCACTTTTATTTAATGTCTCATTTTGGGAAGCTTTTTTTACTAATAAAATGGATGTATTTCAGATGAAAGACCTTGAAAAATCCAACCTTTTAAAAATTAGATAAGGACCCTGTCAAACTCGTATCGCAGCTTCTAGGCAGTGGGGAGTTGCCTGTCCCAGTGGTTCTCTGTTGTGCAAAAGAGATGAAAAGAGAAAAGCCAAAGCTTACTTTGTATGACTCCAAGGCTGGCCAGTGCACATACTGCTCCATGATTTATGTTTGGGGCAGGAAGGAATCACTCTCTTCCACAGACAGGCCAGAAGGACTAGGGTGGTTCAGAGAGCAGCCACAGGTATGCAGAGAGGGGACAAGCAAGAGCAGTCAGGCACTTACACTGATTGATTTTACAGGGTAGAATAGGCTGGAAGATGAATGTGATTGGCTCTCATAGGTCAGGTGGATGCTGAACCTCCCCTCATGTGTGCTGTTAGGACCAAAATGTCAAAAGGAGGTAGCACACAGAGCCACTGCAGGAGGTGCCCCAGGCTTTCCCGAGCCAGAGCAGCAGGGGCCTGAGGGCCTCATCCACACCCCACCCCCCGTACGAGCAACCAGCCCAGCAACAACCACCAAGCCTCTGCAGGAGATTCCCTGGGGTCTCCCGAGCTGGGGCAGTGGGGGTCCAAGGATCTCGACCATGCCCCCCCCCCATGCTCAACCACCTCAGTGATGACCAGCAAATCTCAACAAGAAGGGCCTTGGGTTCCTGAGCTGGAGTGTTGGGGGGCGAGGGCTATTGTCACACCCCCTTGACATCTGCACCCAGCCCAGCAATGACCAAGCCACCACTGGAAGCCTACCAGTCTCCCCTGTGGGAATGAGGGGGGTGCCACAGGCCTCAATCCCACCCCTCCTCCTTCCTCCTTCTTCCATCCCATTTCCTTCCCCTCTCCCCCTCCCTCCCAACTGCTCCACAACAACATTGCAGAATGTAAAAAAATAATATTAACAAAAAAGGAAGTAGCAGAATTTAGTGACTGCCCAGATTTGGTTCTATCCTGTACTATTTTTTAAGGTTGGTTTTTCTACATCCTGGATAGGTACAGAGCCTCTCTGTGCCTCTGTTTCCTCACCTACAAAATGGGGATTAATAATAGCGTCTACTTCATAGGTAAAATACTCGATTAAAAGCAGGTACTAAGCACATTTTAGCTAATATTACTATGACTATTATCACCATGGCTACCGGGAAGTATAGCATACTGGCTGAGAACATGAGCTCAGGTATCAGACTGGCTAGGCTCCTGTTCTGGTCCCACCACTTACCAGTGTTTAGGCATAGGGTAAGTTGCTTAACTTTTTTGTGTCTCAGTATTCTCATCTGTCAAATGGGGTAAATAGTAGTGCCTGTCTCACTGGACTGTTGGGAGGAGTGAATGAGATAATACAAGTAAAGCAGTTAACGTAGGGCCTGGCACATACTGAGTATTCAAATATTAGCTGCTTTTGAATTTATCATCACTAATCATCATCATAGTTGTAACATGAGTTGTGCCTTGTGATGTTATCTTCAGCATAAGAAAGTAGGGGTTCCAAAAGCTTCAGTCAGCCCTATACTCTTCTCTTAATCTCTTCTAACTCTAATGATAGCAAATGAATGGACAGAGTCTACCAACAGATTCAAGATAACAGCCCTCTTCCTCCCTGTCTGAGTCTTGAACCTCTCCATTGCTTGCATCCTTGGGAGTTGTATGAATACTTTTTATAAGAACACTAAAGGCAAATAGAAGCACAAAGAGAAAAAGAAAACTTACCATCAGGGTTGAGTTTCTGTGAGGCCTGGGTCCTAATAGCCAAAGCGCTTTTGTCTAGCCAGCTTCTGAGACTTGTACGGATGTGGAATATATATATATTCCCAGAGAATAGAGCTTGCTTGCAAACATTGTCTTGCCTTCCATACTATATCAATTTTGATCATAGGACATTTGATGTCCCTGCAGAGTTCTTGCTGACTGTGCATAAAGGAGCATGATAGTGACATGTTTCTATATTAGGCTAACATTTAAATTAAAATAATCCTAAAGACAAGTGACATATGGTATTGTGGGGAAATAGTATTTGTATGGGCTTTGGGATCAGATAGATCTAGATTTGAATTTTTCAATTCTGTGACCAGGATCCTTAGCCTCTCTAAGCCACAATTTACTCCCCTGCAAAATGGCATAATAATTGTACCTATCTCATACAGTAATGGTGAAGATAAACTGAGTAGCTCATCCCAGAGCCTGGCTTCACACTTATAAGCTGTATGACCTTGGGTGAACTAAGGTTCCATTGCCTCATCTGGGAACAGCCACATTTTACAGGGCTGTTAAGAGGTTTAAGCGGGATGATGTTTTCTAAAGCATCTCAGCCTGTGGTAGTGGCTTGATACACAGTAGCTATTGTTACCAATAACAAGGCAAATATATCTTCAGGTATTATGCTTCCATCAGTCTCCACAGGCTCTTTGCCTTCCCATTGCACTTAAAATAAACTCTATATGCCTCTCTATTGCCTACAAAGCCCTATACCACCTAGCTCTGCCTATTTAACTGACAAAACATGGTGTTGTAAATGGGAGTATTTCATTCTTTTTTATGGCAGAGTAGTATTCCACTGTGTATATATACCACAGTTTCCTTATCCAGTCATCCACTGATGGACATTTAGGTTGGTTCTATATCTTGGCTATTGTAAACAGAGCTGCGATGAACATGGGAGTGCAGGTATCCCTTCGACATGATGATTTCCATTCCTCTGGGTATATACTCAGAAGAGGGATTGCTGGATCATATGGAAGATCTATCTGTAGTTGTTTGAGAAACCTCCATACTGTTTTCCATAGTGGTTGTACTAAGTTACAGTCCCACCAACAATGTAGGAGTGTTCCCTTCTCTCCACACCCTCACCAGCATTGGTTATTCACCATCTTTTTGATTATAGCCAGTCTAACTCGGGTGAGCTGGTATCTCAATGTAGTTTTAATTTGCGTTTCCCTGATGACTAGTGATGTTGAGCATTTTTTCATGTATCTGGTGGCCATTTGTATGTCTTCCTTTAAAAAATGTCTATTTGGTTCCTTTGTCCATTTTTTAATTGGGTTATTTGTTTTTTTACTGTATAATTGCTTGAGTTCTATGTATATTCTGGATAATAATCCCTTTTTGGATGCATAGTTAGCAAAAATTTTTTTCCCACTCTGTAGGTTGTTTCAGTCTCTTGATTGTTTCCTTTGCTGTGCAAAAACTTTTTAGTTTGATATAGTCCCATTTGCTTATTTTTTCTTTTGCTGCTTGTGCTTTCAGGCTCATGTTCATAAAGCCTGTGCCCAGACCTAATGCCTGAAGTGTTTCACCTATATTTTCCCTTAGTAATTTTACAGTTTCAGATCTTATACTTAAGTCTTTAATCCATTTTGAGTTGATTTTAGTGTATGGTGAGAGATGCATATCTAGTTTCATTCTTCTGCATATGGATGTCCAGTTTTCCCAGCACCACTTGTTGCAGAGGCAGTCTTTTCCCCAATGTAGATTTTTGTTGCCTTTGCAGAATGACAATCTTTGGAGAGCTAATGGTGTGGGCTGTGGAGCTTCTGAGGAATTTGTCTTCTTCCTTCTTCCTTATTCATCCTCCAGGTCTCAAATAGTATTTAATTTTTTTTATGGCATCTGGCCAGGACAGGGATCCAAACCCTTGACCTTGGTGTTATAAGGTCACACTGTAACCAACTGAGCCAACTGGCCAGCTTCAAATAGTATTTAGTACCTGGAAGTAGTAATCATTGTCATGACAAAATTATAAAAGCCATTCATTCATTCAACAACAAATGGTCACTGGGTACCTGCCAAGTATGCTACAAAACTTGCTGGGTACTACACATATAGTTATGAACAAAACAGTCATGGTTCTTGTTTCATTGAGCTTGTGGTCCAAGTCATTTGTAGAGCAATCTGCTAGGGAAACATACACTATGGCCTTCGGATATTTATATTGTAGTTGAACGACCTTAAATCCCTTCTGGAGCATGACAAAAATTTAACTGCAAAAAAATAATACATTGTAGCTGGTTTGATCAGGCATACGTACATAAAAATAAACAATACAGCACGGTGTGGCTGGGCACCGAGTGAGTGACACAGATTATACTAGAAGAAATGATCAGTGAGGACAATTTATGATCTGATTTGTTCAAAATGATGGGAGTGAGGAGGGTGGTGATTAGAACATGGGCCAGATTTTACAGCACAAGCAAGATTTAGATGTTAGGGAACAAGGGGATTGTAAAGAGTGAGCAAAGGCAAAGTGGCAGAAATGAGTATGGTGAATTTAGGGAGCAACGTATAGACTACTTTGACCACAAAAGAGATTTTTATGTAGGATATTATATGTAACTGGCATTGTATAGTTGAGGAAGTAGATAGAAACCATATTTTGGAGACACTTAAATATCTGGTGAGGAGTTTGGATCTTGAAGTTGTTTTGCCACTGAAGTTCTCTAAACAGGGAGATAATATATACAAAGTGACATTTTTGGAAGCTGGAGATTTCATGTGCATGCTGAGTTGCTTGGGTATATATCAAAGTTATCAGTAATGAACAATTGCAATACTACTTACCTGAGGAGATGAGGATTAGAGTGGTATTTAGTGGTAACTGAAAGAAGTTGTTCAGCAATTCCACCTATCCAAGTTTGTATTGAGAAATCAATTAGACATCGATGTCAAGATGCATGTATAGAAGTGTTTATTCCAGCATCTTAAACATTTTTTAAATAAGTAAAACATCACAAATGTGGTTAAAGTCTCCTGTTTTTTTTTTATATATATTTTCTTAAATTGACATAATAATTGTATATATTTATGGGGTACATTGTGATATTTTGGTACATGTATACAATGTGCAATGGTCAAATCAGAGTAATTAGCATACTGAAACCTGTTTTAAACCCTCCTCTCCCATGTCCCATTTGCCTCCTTTCCTACTCTGTAAGTGCTATCATAAATTTTGTGTTAATCATCTTCATGCATTTTTAAAATATTTTTACTACCAGGCACGTTTCCACAAACAATATAGAGAATATAAAGTGCTATTTGCAAATCTTTAAAATTTATATATATGGTATTATCTGTACTTATCCTTCTGCAACATCATTGTTTTTGAAATGTGTCCAGTCAATACATATAGCTCTAGTTGAGTATTTTTCAAACTTCAGCATGCATGTGTTAGAATCCCCTGGAAGGCATGCTACAAGACACCCTGCTGCGCCCCACCTCCGGAGCTTCTGATTTAGTAGGTCTGGGTTGTAGCTCAGGTATTTGCATTGCTAGCAAATTTCTGGGATTACATTTTGAGAATTGCTGTTCTGGTTCCTTCATTTTAGCTACAGAGTGTGATTCTATTGCCTGCATGTGCCACAATACATTTACCTATTCTCTTGCTAATGGACATGTATATTGTTTCCAGTTTTTCACAATTACAATGTTGTAGTGAACACAGTTGTGTATGTCTCCTTGTGCCCATGTATAAGAGTTTCTATGGTATGTATATATACCTAGGAACAATTGCTAGATAGTAGGGAATGCACATCTTCAGCTTTGAGATACTTACAAATTATTTTTTAAAGTGACTGCTCTAATTTATAATCCCCCAACACACACACACCTGTGTGTCAGATTTCCAGTTGTTCCACTTGCAGAAACTCGGTAAGGTCAGATTTTTAAAATTCTGGCAATCTGATACATATTCTATTGTTATTTGAATTTACATTTTTCCATTCATTTGGGTGGTTATGTTTTATTGGCCATTTGGGTTTACATACATTTCTCATTGTTTCAGATCAGTGCTCTCCAATAGAAATATAATGCGAGTCACATACATAAAATTTTTTGTAGACACATTAAGTAAAAAGAAACAGACAATATTAATTTTAATATTATATTTAATATAATACAACCAAAATAAGTTCAACATTTAGTCCATATAAAAATATTTTTGTTTCATTTTTGCTTTCTTAATTTTTAATTTTTATTATTATTAGCATATTCATCACTACAAATCATAATCTTTCCCCATGTCCTCCACCTGACCTATCACTCCCCATCCCTCCTTCCTCCCTTCCCCCCATCTCTAGTATCCTTAGCTTTGTTCTCTCCTTCTGCCTTCTGAAAGTTCAACGTATTACTGTAGCTTTTTCTTCTTTCTTTCTTTCTTTCTTTCGTTCTTTCTTTCTTTCTCTCTCTTTCTTTCTTCTCTCTCTCTCTCTCCCCCCCTTCCTTCCTCCCTTCCTTCTTTCTTTCTTGGCATCCAGTTGTGAGTGATGACATGCAGTATTTCTTTTTCTGTGCATGGCTTATTTCACTGAACATAATTTTCTCTAGGTTCATCCATGTTGCTGCAAATGGCAGAATTTCATTCTTTATTATGACTGAGTAGTATTCCATTGTGTATACATACCACGTTTTCCTTAACGAGTCATCCATCAATGGGCATTTAGGTTGGTTCCATAATTTGGCTATTGTAAATAGAGCTGCGATGAACATGGGAGTGCAGGTAACCCTTCAACATGATGATTTCCATTTCTTTGGGTATATACCCAGAAATGGGATTGCTGGATCATATGGCAGTTCACCCTGTAGTTGTTTGAGGAACCTACATACCATTTAACATAATGGCTGCACTAATTTACAGTCCCACCAGCAGTGTAGGAGGGCTCCCCTTTCTCCATATCCTTATCAGCATTTCCTATTCACTGTCTTTTTGATAATAGCCAGTCTTACTGGGGTGAGATGATACCTAAATGTGGTTTTGATTTGCATTTCCCTGATACTGAGAGATGTTGAGCATTTTTTCATTTGTCTGTTGGCCATTTGTATGTCTTCCTTAGAGAAGTGTCTATTCAGCTCCTTTGCCCATTTTCTGATTTGGTGATTTGGGTTCCTTACTGTTAAGTTGTTTGAGTCCCTTGTGTATTCTGGATATTAATTCTTTGTCGGGTGTACAGTTTGTAAATATTTCACCCCATTCCATAGGTTTTATTCCTGCTCTGTTGATTGTTTCCTTTGCTGTGCAGAAGCTTTTTAGTTTGATATAATCCCATTTTTTAAATTTTTTCTTTTGTTGCTTGTGCTTTTGGGGCCTTATTCATAAAGTCTTTGCCCTGTCCCACTTCTTAGAGTTTTTCCCATATATTTCTTTTAGTAATTTTATGTTTTTGTATCTTATATTTAAGTCTTTAACCCATTCTGAGTTAATTTTGGTATATGGTGAGAGGTATATGTACAGTTTCATTCTTCTGTATACAGGTGTCCAATTTTCCCAGCACCATTTTATAGAAGTCAAACTCTCCCTGTTTGCAGGCAACACGATCTTATATACTGAAAAACCTAAGGACACTACCAAAAACTCTTAGAGCTGATTAAGAATTTCAGTAATGTTGCAAGATACAAAATCAACACCCCAAAATCAGTAGTGTTTTTATACTCCAATAACAGACTAGCAGAAAAAGAGATTAAGAAAACAAGCCCATTTACAATAGTCTTCAAAAAAAATAAAATACCTAGGAATCAATTTAACTAAAGAGGTGAAAAATTTCTACAATAAGAATTACAAAACACTATTGAAAAAAATTAAAGAGAACACAAAAACGTGGAAAGACATACCACGCTCTTGGATTGGAAGAATTAACATTGTGAAAATGTTCTTCCTACCCAAAGCAATCTACAAATTCAATGCAATCCTTATCAAAATACCAGATATTCTTCACAGAAATAGAAAAAAACATTCCTATCATTCATATGGAACAACAAAAGACCCCACATAGCCAAAGCAACCCTTAAAGCCAGAGGCATAACACTTCCCAACTTTAAATTATATTACAAAGCTATTCTAACCAAAGCGACATGATACTGACATAAAAACAGACACTTGGATCAATGGAACAGAATTAAAAACCTGGGAATCAACCCACATACTTGACCACCAACTGATCTTTGACAACATCAAGAAGAACATACATTGGGGAAAAGACTGCCTCTTCATATAAAAATTATAAATTAGATATTTAACATTATTTTTTCATACAGTGTCTTCAAAATCTGATGAGTATTTCACACTTGAGATTTCACCTCAAGTCCTACCAGCCACATTCTGAATGCTCAGCAGCTACGTGTGGTTATTGGCTACCACATTGTAAAGTGCAGCTTTAGTGTCTGATGCTTTGTAGGTTATACAAGTTGCAAAATAGTTTAATCCACTCTGTAGCTTGTCTTTTCACTTCTTATATGTTGATTTATACTGCACAGAAATTTTCTTTTTAATGTAGCTACATTTGCAATTGTTGCCTTTATAATTTGTGTGTTTTGTGTCTTGTTTCAGAAAGACTTCTTATCTCCAAACTGTGAAAACATTCGTCAAAATTTTCTTTGCTAAGCTTTTAGTTTTTATTTTAATATTGAATATTTTAATCCAATGGGAATCTATTTTTATAAATGTTGTCAGGTGGACCAAATGCCCATCATCAGATGAGTGGATACGGAAAATGTGGTACATCTACACAATGGAATACTACTCAGCTATAAAAACGAATGAAATACTGCCATTTGCAACAACATGGATGGACCTTGAGAGAATTATATTAAGTGAAACAAGTCAGGCACAGAAAGAGAAATACCACATGTTCTCACTTATTGGTGGGAGCTAAAAATTAATATATAAATTCACACACACACACACACACACACACACACACTCACAAAAAAAAAACCGGGGGGGGGGAAGAAGATATAACAACCACAATTATTTGAAGTTGATACGACAAGCAAACAGAAAGGACATTGTTGGGGGGGAGGGGGGGAGGGAGAAGGGAGGGAGGTTTTGGTGATGGGGAGCAATAATCAGCTACAATGTATATCGACAAAATAAAATTAAAAAAAAAAAATGTTGTCAGGTGGGGATCTAATTTTTTCCATACCATGAACCAATTGTCCCAGAACCATTTATTGGATGTTTTATTATTTTCCATTTATTTGTAGTGGCAATTCTCCTATACCTCATGCTTCCATAAAGTGTGGGTTTGCTTCTGTGCTCCCTGTTCTGTTCCATTTGTCCATTGGCCTACCCTGTTTCAGTATCACAGTGTTTTAATAACTAAATCCTTAAGAAAAAAAAGTTTGATATTTGTTAGGATGAATCTCCCCACTTAAAAAAAATTTTTTTTTCCCTCTGATCTTTTACATGAATTTCAGGATCAGCTTATTACATTCCATTAAATCTCAGTTTGGGATTTGGATTGGGCTTGTATTCCTTTATGCTATATTTATATGCCATTTAGGGAGAATTAAGATCTTTATGATAGTGAGCTTTGTCATTCAAGGTCACGTTTCATTTCTTCACTCATCAAAGTCCTCTTTACTGTCAATGAAGTTTTATAATTTCCTTCAGAAAGGCTTGACACATATTTTGTTATTTCCAGATACCTTATAGTTTTTATTACTGTTGCAGACAGTATAATTTTTAAAATTTATGTTTTCTAATTTTTGTTTGCTAATGTTTAAGAATGCAATTAATGCATTTTTTGTATCTTTGTAACTCACACTTTGAAATCTTGGTGAATCCCATTTATTTACTTATTTATTTATTGTTTTAATCTAAACTTCTTATTTTACAGATAAAGGAATTGAAATCCCATAACACTCAGAAATCCAGAGACTGGTGGCCCATGAAAGCAGGAACCAAGTCTATTTTGTTTATTTTTGTGTCCCTATTGCTTCACAAAGTGGCATGCAGGCATTCAATAAATATTTGTTGGATGAATGCATGAGTGACAGCCAAGACAAGAAATCCGGGACTGCTCTATATACCTCTAGTACGTAGATTCTCATGAGCAACATCTATTTGATCTTTTTGTTTGTTTGCTTAATTTATATAGAATAAGATTTACTTTTCTTTGGTATGGAATTTTATGAATTTAGACAAATGCATGCAGGATATATAACAGTTCTATCATTCCCCCAACTTCCCTTATCTTGCCCTTTTGTAGTCACCCCTTCCATCCATTTCAAGCCTCTGGAAATTCCTTCTATGTCTCTATAGTTTTGTTATTTGCAGAATATTATAAAACTGGAATCTTAGTGTATTTAGCCCTTTGAATGTGGGTTCTTTCCCTTAGCAGTATGCATTTAAGATTTACCCATGGTGTTACATATATTAATTGTTCATTACTCTTTATGGCAGAATAGGATTCCATTGTATAGATGTACTATAGTTAATTTATTAATTCACCAGTTGAAGGACATTTGAGTTGTTTCCAGTTTTGGGAGATTATAAATAAAGCTGCTATAAATATTTACACGATATATTTTGTGTGAACTTCAGTTTTCATGTCTCTTGGATAAATAGGATTTGAGATAAATGCTTAACTTTATAAGAAAGTGTTACACTGTTTACCAGAAGGACAGTACCACTTTGCATTCCTATCAGTAATGTGTAAGAATTCCAGTTGCTCCACATCCTTGCCAGCACTTGGTATTTTACTAGGTTTTATATTTCTTTGTTTTATTTTTTTCTTTGCCTATTCTAATAGATGTGTAGAGGAATTACATTGTGTTTTTAATTTGCATTCCCCTACTGACCCATGATGTTGATCTTTTTTAGCCATCCATATATCTTCTATGGTAAATTATCTGCTAAAATATTTTTCCCATTCTTAAAAATTGTGTTGTTTTCTTATGGTTGAGTTTTGGGAGTTCTTTATATATTCTGGATGCAAGTCCTTTGTCAGATAAGTGATTTACAAATATTTATCCCAGTCTGCCACTTCTTCTATCCTTCTTTTACCAGTGTCTTTCACAAAGCAAAATTTAAAATTTTGATGGAGTTTAGTTATTTTTGAAAATGGATTATGCTCTTAGTATCATGCCTAAGCACTCTTTGTTCAGCCCAATATCACAAACATTTTTTTTTCCTGTTTTCTTCTAAAAGTTTTATAGTTTTGTTTTACATTTAATTCCGTGAGTTAATTTTGGTACAGAATGTGAGGTGTGGATTTAAGGTCACTTGTTGGCACATGGATGCCCAAATTTCCAACACTGTTAAAAAAAAACAAAACAACTATCCACTATCTAATTGCCCTTGCGCCACTGTGAAAAATGAGCTGACTGTGTCTGTGTTATTTAATATCATTTTAATTAAAGAGCTTTACTGAGATGTATCTTACACACCATAAAACACAGCAGTTTTAAGTGAATAATTCAGTGGTTTGTACTATATTTAAAGAGTTGTGCAACCGTCACCACAATCTCATTTTAGAACATTTCCATTACCTCCAAAAGAAACCTATTGCCCACTGGCAGTAAATTCCCTTCACTCCCCCACTCCCCCACAAAGGCCCTAGGCAACTAATTTCTTTTCTGTGTATATGGGTTTGCTTATTCCGGACATTTAATGTAATTGGAATTATATAATACATGGTCTTTTGTAACTGGTTTTTTTCACTCAGCACAATATTGTCAAAGATTCGTGTATATTGTACCATGTATCAGTACTTCATTCTTTTTATTGCAGAATAGTATTCCATTGTATAGACATACCACAGTTATTTATCCATTCATCAGTCAATGAGTATTTGAGTTTTCTATATTTTGGCTATGGTGAATAGTGCGGCTATGAACATTCATGTACAAGTTTTTGCATAAAATATGTTTTCATTTCCCTTGGATATATATCTAGAAGTGAAATAGCTGGGTCATATGGAAACTGTGTTATCCTCACCAACATTTGTTATTGTCTGGCTTATTGCTGATAGATGTTCTGTTGGTATTTCATTGAGGTTTTACTTGTTTTTCCCTAATGACTAATCATGTTGAGCATCTTTTCAAGGGCTTATGCCATTTGTTTATTTTTGGAGAAATGTCTGCTCAAATTCTTTACCAACTTTTAATTGTGTTGTCTGCATATTGAGTTGTTGGAGTGATTTATATATTCTGGATACAAGTCCTTTACCAGAGGTACAATTTACAAATATTCCTTTCCATTCATTGAAGACATCACTTTCTTGATGATATCTTTAAAAAATTTTTTTATTATTTATTATTAGCATATTCATTATTACAAATCATGATTTTTCTTTATGCCCTTTACCCAACCTATCATTCCCTAAACCCCCTCCCTCCCTCCCATTTCTAGTATCCTTAGGTTTGTTCTCTCTTTCTGTAAGTTCAATGTGTTGTTGTGGTCTATTCTTTCTTTTATTTTCTTTCTTTCTTTTTTCTCTTCCCTCCTTCCTTCATTCCTTTCCTTCTTTCTTAGCACCCAATTATGAGTGAGAACATGAGGTATTTCTCTTCCTTTGTATGGCTTATTTCACTTAAAGTAATTTTCTCCAGACTCATCTATGTTGCTGCAAATGGCAGAATTTCATTCTTTTTTATGGCTTAGTAATATTCCACGGTGTTCCGAATGTGTATCACATTTTCCTTATCCAGTTTGATGGTATCTTTCAAAGAACAAAATTGGCTTCTGGTCAAGATGGTGAGCAGATGGTTCCTAGCGTCGCTCTCTCCCACAAATCAACCAATTTGCAATTATTATAAAGCAACAAGAGGAGACCAAAGAGTCATGCTGGAACAGGCAGGAGCCATGTGCCACAGGACCCCCAGCCCAGGCCAGTGCCCACCACCCAGAGAGGCCTAAGAACTGCCAGGCCCACATGCTCTCAGTCAGCCATGCTGGAACAGGCAGGCAGCATGGGACCTGCAGCCCAGGCCAGTGCATACTGCCTAGAGAGGCCTGAGAGCCACCAGGCCCACATATACCCCAAGTCAGCCATGCTGGAATAGGCAGGTGCCGTAGTACCCCCAACCCAGATACTGAAAGTATGAAAAATCAAGAAAGTACATCGCCACCAAAGGAAAATAATAACTCTCAAGCTCTAGACCCTATAGAACAGGAAGTCTTTGAAATGACTGACAAGGAATTTCGAGCAACAATTCTAAGGAAACTAAATGAGATACAAGAAAACTCAGACAATACAATGAAATGAGAAAAAATATACACGAACTGAAAGAAGAAATGTACAAAGCAATCAATGCCTTGAAAAAGAATGTAGCAGAGCTTGTGGAGTTGAAGTATTCATTCAACAAAATAAAAAACACAAGAGAGAGTCTAACTAGCAGGCTAAAACAAGCAGAAGAGAAGAATTTCTGACCTTGAAGACAGGCTGTTTGAATTAACACAGGTGGACCAGAAAAAAGAAAAAAAGAATTAAAAAATTGAAGAAAATCTAAGAGAGATAACAGACAATCTTATGCACTCAAATATCCAAATCATGGGTATTCCAGAAGGGGAGGAAAAAGGAAATGGCATTGAAAACATATTCAATGAAATAAAATAGCAGAAAACTTCCCAGATATAGGGAAAGTCACAGATCTTCAGATTCATGAGGCCCAAAGATCCCCAAATATATCCAACCTGAAAAGGTACTCTCCCAGACATGTTATAGTCAAACTGGCAAAACTCAAAGACATAGAGAGAATATTTAAAGCTGCAAGAGAGAAGCAGCAAGTCACCTAAAGGGAGCGCCCATCAGACTAACATCAGACTTTTCATCAGAGACCCTAAAAGCCAGAAAAGAATGGGATGATATATTCAAAATACTAAAGGACAAAAACTGCCAGCCAAGAATACTGTACCTAGCAAGGCTATCCTTCTGAAATAAAGGACAAATAATATATTTCACGGACAAACAAAAAATGCAGGAGTTCACTACCACATGACCAGTCTTATAAGAAATTCTCAAGGGAGTACTGGGTTTGACACCTGAAAAACAACCATCACTGCCATGAATACTCAAGAAAGAACAAAATCTACCAGTAAAACAAAAATACTAACAATAAAGAGAAAAAACAGTTTATCTACCACCCCAAGAAACCAACAAATACTGAAGACAAATAGAAAATTGGAAAGAAAGGAACAAAAGATAATTAAAACATCTAAACCAAAATGAATAAAATGGTAGGAGTAAACTAATGCTTTTCAATAATAACTCTAAATGTAAAAGGATTAAATACCCCACTCAAAAGACATAGATTGATTGACTAACTGGATTAAAAAGATGGACCCAACAATATGCTCCCTTCAAGAGACTTACCTGACCTATAAAAACACACATAAACTAACAGTGAAAGGATGGAAAAACATATACCATGCAAATAGAAATGAAAAATGAGCTGGAGTACCTATTCTTATATCAGATAAAATAGACTTTAAACCAAAAACCATAAAAAGAGATAAAGAAGACCACTATATAATGATAAAAGGATCTCTCCATCAAGAAGTCATAACAATCAGAAATATATATGCACCCAACGTCAGAGCAGCCAGATTTATGAAGCAAACACTGTTAGATGTAAAGAATGAGATAGACACTAACACCATCATAGCAGGGGAGCTGAACACCTCACACTCAACATTGGACAGATCTTCTAGGCAAAAAATCAATAGAGAAACACGAGATCTAAACAACACTTTAGACCAATTGGACCTGTCAGATATCTACAGAACATTCCATCCAACCACCTCAGAATATTCATTCTTCTCATCAGCACATTGAACATGCTTCAGGTTAAGTTGCAAATCAAGTCTGAACAAATTTTTAAAAATTGGAATTATTCCATGCAATTTTTTCAGATCACAATAGATTAAAATTAGAAATCAATAATAAATGAAACTCTGGAAACTATGCAAACACATGAAAGTTAATCAATATTCTACTTAATGACATATGGGCCCAAGAAGAAATTAAACAGGAAATCAAAAAATTTCTTGAAACTGATGGAAATAATGACATATCATACCAAAGTCTGTGGCATACTGCAAAAGCAGTACTAAGGGAGAAATTTATTGCATTAAAGGCTTACTTCAGGAGAATGGAAAGATGGCAAATAACCACTTTAAAGAACTAGAAAAACAAGAACAGTCCAAACCCAAAGTTAGTAGACAGAAAGAAATAATTAAGATCAGAGGAGAACAAAATGAAACAGAATCCTAAAAAACATTACAAAAGATCAATGAAATGAAAAGTTGGTTTTTTGAAAAGATAAATAAAATTGACAAACCTTTAGCAAGGCTAACTAACAAAAGAAGAGAAGACCCAAATAACAAAACTTAGAAATGAAAAAGGTGATATTACACTATTTTTCCTTCTTTCAGAATGTGCCTTTCTGGAGTAAATTTTTCAAATCTTATTTGGAACTTCAGCAGTAAATGCAAAGACACTTTTGTAGGTGCTCCATGCTGAGTAGTGCAGTTCCACCTGGACGGATTTGAGGAAATCGATAATTCATAGTACAGGACTTTAAGTAGAATGGTTACTGGCTTGAGTGAGTTGAAACATGTCCCTAAACACCTAGCATAGCTCCTGAAGCTAGCATTTTAGTTGTAAAACAAACTCAATGTGTAGCAAATAAAAAAAACAATGTTGATATTTCAAAGCTAAGGAACTGACCTCACCTTCATTTCCTAAACAGCTGAGGGAAATGAGAATATTTAGGTTAGTAAAGATGCATCTTAGGTTTTCAATTTTTTTTTTTATGATTGTTTCTTTCTTCTTTTTTATTTTTATTTTTTTAATTTAATTTTATTTTGTCTATATACTATGTGGTTGATTATTGTGGCCCATTACTGAAACCTCCCTCCTTCCTGCCTCTCCCCTCCCTCCCAAAAATGTCCTTTCTGTTCGCTTGTCGTATCAACTTCGAGGAAATGTAATTGTCTTGTCTTCTTCCCCCCCACCCCCAGGTTGTTTGTGTATTTTTTTATTTATGTTTAGCTCCCACAAATAAGTGAGAACATGTGATATTTCTCTTTCTGTGCCTGACTTGTTTCACTTAATAGAATTCTCTCTAGGTCCATCCATGTTGCTGCAAATGGCAGTATTTCATTCTTTTTTTTATAGCTGAGTAGTATTCCATTGTGTAGATGTACCACATTTTCTGTATCTACTCATCAGATGATGGACATTTGGGCTGGTTCCAACTCTCAGCTATTGTAAAGAGTGCTGCGATGAACATTGGAGAACAGGTATACCTTTGACTTGATGATTTCCATTCCTCTGGGTATATTCCCAACAGTGGGATAGCTGGGTCGTATGGTAGATCTATCTGCAATTGTTTGAGGAACCTCCATACCATTTTCCATAGAGGCTGCACCATTTTGCAGTCCAACCAACAATGTATGAGAGTTCCTTTTTCTCCACAACCTCACCAGCATTTATCATTCACAATCTTTTGGATATTAGCCATCCTAACTGGGGTGAGATGGTATCTCAGTGTGGTTTTGATTTGCAATTCCCGAATGCTGAGTGATGTTGAGCATTTTTCATGTGCCTGTTGGCCATTCGTATATCTTCCTTTGAGAAATGACTATTTAGCTCTTTTGCCCATTTTTTAATTGGGTTACTTGTTTTTCTGTTGTAAAGTTGTTTCAGTTCCTTGTATATTCTGGATATTAATCCTTTGTTAGATGTATATTTTGCAAATATTTTCTCCCACTCTGTTGGTTGTCTTTTAACTCTGTTAATTGTTTCTTTTACTGTGCAGAAGCTTTTTAGTTTGATATAATCCCATTTGTTTATTTTTCCTTTGGTTGCCCGTGCTTTTGGGGTCGTATTCATGAAGTCTGTGTCCAGTCCTACTTACTGAATTGTTTCTCCTATGTTTTCTATGGGAAGTTTTATTGTTTCAGGGTGTATATTTAATTCTTTAATCCATTTTGAGTTGATTTTAGTATATGGTGAGAGGTATGGGTCTAGCTTCATTGTCCTGCATATTGATATCCAGTTATCCCAGCACCATTTGCTAAAGAGGCGGTCTCATACCCAGTGTATAGGCTTGGTGCCTTTGTCAAAGATCAGATAGCTGTAGGTGGGTGGGTTGATTTCTGGATTCTCTATTCTATTCCATTGATCAGTGTGTCTGTTTTTATGCCAGTACGATACTGTTTTGGTTATTATAGCTTTGTGGTATAGTTTAAAGCCAGGTAGTGTTATGCCTCCAGCTTTATTTTTTTTGCTCAGCATTGCTTTGGCTATGTGTGGTCTTTTGTTGTTCCATATAAATGTCTGGATAGTTTATTCCATTTCTGAGAAAACTGTCACTGGAATTTTGATGGGGATTGCATTGAATTTGTATATCACTTTGGGTAGTATGGACATTTTCACAATGTTGATTCTTCTGATGCAAGAGCATGGGATATCTTTCCATCTTCTTGTGTCCTCTTTAATTTCTCTCAGCAGTGGTTTGTAGTTCTCATTATAGAGATTTTTCACCTCCTTGGTTAACTCAATTCCTAAGTATTTTATTTTTTTGGTGGCTATTGTAAATGGGCAAGCTTTCTTGATTTCTCTTTCTGCAACTGATTTTTTTTGTGTTGATTTTGTATCCTGCTACTTTGCTGAAATCATTTATCAACTCCAAGACCTTTTTTGTAGAGGCTTTAGGCTGTTCAATGTATAGGATTATGTCATCTGCAAACACGGACAGTTTGAATTCATCTTTTCCAGCCATTTATTTCCTTCTCTTCTCTGCTTTCTCTGGCTAGTACTTCCAACACTGTGTTGAATAGGAGTGGTGAGAGTGGGCATCCTTGTCTAGTTCCTGTTCTTAAAGGAAAAGCTTTCAGCTTTTCTGCATTCAAGATAATACTGGAAGTGGGTTTATTATACATGGTTTTAATTATGTTGTGATACGTTCCATCTATACCTAACTTATAAAGAGTCTTTATCATGAATGAGTGTTGAATTTTATCCAATGCTTTTTCAGCATCTATAGAGATGATGATATGGTGCTGGTATTTGATTTTCTTGATATGGTGTATCACATTTATTGATTTGCATATGTTGAACGAACCTTGCTTCTCTGGGATGAATCCCACTTGATCATGGCATATAATATTGCATATGTTTTGTTGTATTGTGTTAACTAGTATTTTACTGAGGATATTTGCGTCCGTATTCATCAAGGATATTGGCCTGCAGTTTTCTTTTTTAGTTATATCCTTACCTGGTTTTGGTATCAGGGTGATATTTGCTTCATAGGATGAGTTTGGGAGAATTGCCTCTGTTTCAATCTTTTGGAATAGTTTGTAGAGAATTGGTGTCAATTCCTCTTTGAATGTTTGGTAGAATTCTGCTGTGAATCCATCTGGTCCTGGGCTTTTCTTTGTAGGGAGCCTTCTGACAACAGCTTCAATCTCTTTTATTGTTATTGTTTTGTTCAGATTTTCTACATCTTCTTTGCTCAGTTTTGGTAGTTTGTGTGTGTCCAGAAATTTATCCCTTTCCTCCAGATTTTCAAATTTGTTGGCATATAGGTGTTTATAGCAGTCTCGAATGATTCCTTGTATTTCAGATGTATCAATTGTAATATCACCTTTGTCATATCTAATTTGTGTTATTTGGATCTTTTCTCTTCTTTTTTTAGTTAGCCATGCAAATGGTTTATCAATTTTGTTTATCTTTACAAATACCAACTTTTTGATTCATTGATCTTTTGTATTGTTTTTTGGGTTTCAATTTCATTAAGTTCTGCTCTGATATTGATGACTTGTTCCACCTATTAACTTTGGGTTTGGATTGTACTTGTTTTTCTAGTTCTTTAAGGTGATGTATTAGTTTGTTCACTTGCCATCTTTCCATTCTTCTGAAGTAAGCATTTAATGTGATAAATTTCCCCCTTAGTACTGCTTTTGCAGCATCCCACACATTTTTATATGATGCATCATTGTTTTAATTAATTTCAGTAAATTTTTTGATTTTCTGTTTGATTTCTTTTTGGACCCATATGTTGTTAAGTAGAATGCTGTTTAATTTTTATGTGTTCGTATCATTTCCAGAATTTCGTTTGTTATTGATTTCTAATTTTAATCCATTGTGGTCTGAAAAAATACATGGGATAATTCCAATTTTTTTGAATTTGTTCAGACTTGATTTGTGGCCTAACATGTGATCTATCCTGGAGAATGATCCATTTGCTGATGAGAAGAATGAATATTCTGAGTTTGTTAGATGGAATGTTCTGTAGATGTCTGCCAAGTCTAATTTGTCTAGAATGTTGTTTAGATCTTGTGTTTCTCTGTTCATTCTTTGCCTAGATGATCTGTTCAATATTGAGAGTTGGGTGTTCAGGTCCCCTGCTATTATGGTATTAGTTTCTATTTTCTTCTTTAGGTCTAATAGAGCTTTCTTTATAAATCTGGCTGCTCCAACGTTGGGTGTGTATATGTTTATGACTGTTATGTCTTCTTGATGGATCAGTCCTTTTATCATTATGTAGTGGCTCTCATTATCTCTTTTTATGATTTTTAGTTTAAAGTCTATTTTATCAGGTATAAGAATAGCTACTCCAGCTCGTTTTTCATTTCTGTTTGCATGGTATATCTTTTTCCATCCTTTCACTCTTAGTTTATGTGAGTGTTTATAGATGAGGTGGGTCTCCTGAAGGCAGCATATCGTTAGGTCCTCCTTCTTAATCTGGTCAGCCAGTCTGTGTGTTTTGATTGGGGAATTTAATCCTTTTACATTAAGAGTTGTTATTGAAAAGTGTCAATTTACTCCTAGCATTTTATTGCTTTTTGTTTGGATGTCTTAAGTGTTTTTTGTTCCTTTCTTTCTGATTTAATATTTGTTTTCTGTATTTGTTGGTTCCTTGGATTGTAGGTAAACTTTTTTTTCCTCTTCATTGTTGCCATTTTTATTTTACTAGTGGGTTTTGATTTTTCTTGAGCTTTTGTGGCAGTGATAGTTATTTTTCAGGTACCAAAACCCAGTATTCCCTTGAGAATTTCTTGTAAGGGTTGTCGTGTGGTAGTGGACTCCAGCAGTTTTTGTTTGTCTGAGAAATGTACTATTTGCCCTTCATTTCGGAAGGATAGCCTTGTGGGGTAGAGTATTCTTGGCTGGCAATCTCTGTCTTTTAGTGTTTTGAATATATCCTCCCATTCCTTTCTGGCTTTTATGGTTTGTGATGAAAAGTCTGATGTTAATCTGATTGGTGCTCCCTTATAGGTGATTTGATGCTTCTCTCTTGCAGCTTTTAATGTTCTCTTTTTGACTTTGAGTTTTGCCAATTTGACTATAACATGTCTTGGAGAAGACCTTTTTGGGTTGAATATGTTTGGGGATCTTTGAGCTTCTTGATCTGTGTCGTTTCCTATACCTGGGAAGTTTTCTGCCACTCCTTCGCTGAATATGTTTTCAATTCAATCTCCTTTTTCCTCCTCTTCTGGAATTCCCATGACTCAGTTATTTGAGCGCTTAAGGTTGTCTGATATCTCTCTTAGATTTTCTTCAATGTTTTTAATTCTTTTTTCTTTTTTCTTTTTTTGTCTGCCTGTGTTATTTCAAACAGCCCATCTTCAAGGTCAGAAGTTCTCTCTTCTGGTTCTGCAAGCCTGCTGCTTAAACTCTCTGTTGTGTTTTTTATTTCATTGAGTGAATTCTTCAGCTTGGCAAGCTCTGCTACATTCTTTTTCAGGGCATTGATTTCCTTGTAGATTTCTTCTTTCAGGTCCTGTATACTTTTCCTCATTTCATCATGTTGTCTAGCTGAGTTTTCTTGTATCTCATTTAGTTTCCTTAGAATTATCACTCGAAATTCCTCGTCAGACATTTCAACGGCTCCTTGTTCATACATAGGATCTAGATCTTGATAGTTATTATCCTTTGTTGGTGTACTTCCTTGATTTTTCATATTTCTGGTATCTTTCCTTTGATGATTGTGGCAGGGGATTTCACAGTCCACTGGTTTGACACTATTATCTGGCTAGGATGCTGCTGGTGCTGCCACTTTCATATGGCTGCCTCAGTGTCCCCTCGGTTGCCCACTAGTGCCTTGAGTGCATGGTTGCCTCAGGTCTTGGGCCTCTCTGGGGAGGCGCCTCTCTGGTCAGTATCTACTCAGCTGGGCTGGAGTTGGAGTTGGGCAGTGGTGGTGGGGCCTACCTGCTGGGTTGCACCCTGGCACTGCAGGGCACGTAGTCTCTGTGGATCCTGGGCCTCTCTGGCTGGGTGCCTCTCTGATTGGCGTGCACTTGGCTGGGTTGCTGGGTCACGTGCTGGCACTGCAGGGTGCGTGTTCTCTGTGGATCTTTGGCTTCTCCAGCTGGGCACCTCTCTGATCGGTGCACTCAGCTGGGCTGGGGATGGATTTGGGCAGTGGTGGCAAGGCCTACCTGCTGGGTCGCACACTGGCACTGCAGGGCGTGTGGTCTCCACGAATCTCGGGCTTCTCCTGCTCAGGTCTTTTTATTTTCTTGTCCTATTGTACGGGTAGGATTCTCCAGCACAATATTTAAAAGGAGCAGAGAGGACATTCATGTTTTGCTTCTAAATTTAAAATGAATGTTTCTAATGTTATCTTAATATGTGTGATATTTACTGTCAGTTTTTGGTATACATTCTTTATCAGGCTGGAGAAGTTCCCTTCTATTTCTATTTTAATAAGTATTTTTTTTCATGAACTATTACTTTTTGTGCCTATATGCAGATTTTTTCTTATCTATCCTTCAATAAAAGCATAGTCTTTTAAGGGTGCCAGGTTTATCCTGAGGTCTTATTTCCAACTTCTAGCCTTGGTTTAGCTTTGTCCTTGTCATCTGTACATGTGTGACTGTTAAAATTCAAGATTCTAGTTAAAGGAGATCAACTGATATCCCCAATATTGTTTTAACATCAGGTCATATGTTACGACCCTGGTTTTCAGGTACCATTTCATTTTTGGTCTCTGGCAATTTCCTTTATTTTCATGAGAGTTCAGCTGAGCATTTAAAAGTCTGCCTTTAAAAAACCCTAATATTTAGATATTTTACAGCAGGAAGGTTTTAGGGGTTCCTAGTACACTGTATTGTCAGTAACTGAAGATATTCACATTGTTTATACATGGAAAAATACTAGTAAAGATCCAATTATTCTTCGAATGTCTTGTCCAGTGGTTTGCAAATGTTAGGCACTCAATAAATATTTGTTGAATAAATAAATATATTATCTGAACATTTCATGACTAACAACTTGTGGGGATGGAAAGGAGAATGGAGTAAAAAATGTACTAATGTTTTGAGCCTGGAAGACACTGATAGACAAAGGGCAAGGCTAGAGAGGGTGATAATTTATGGGAATATATAGGAGTTCGATTTCAGCTATATTGAGTTAGAGGTGGCAGAAGGATTTGCTGGTTGTTATCTTCAGCTAGGCATGTGGGATTAAAGCTCTGGAGAAAGGTCAGGTGGGACGCATAATTTAGGGAATTAATTACCTGCAATAAAGTGATGGTTGAAACTATAGCATTAGCTGCTGTCAGTGAGGCAGAGCGTATAAACTAAGAATAGTAGTGGATATAAAATTCAGATTGATTGGGGTGGAAAGAGCAAACACTGCCTATGAAACTGTATAAAAAATTATAGTCCAAGAAATAGGCTAATGATGACAGTGTAGTATCACAAAAAGCATAGACAGAGATAAATTTTAAGGAGTTGAGGTGGTTTAAGGAGAAGTTGGTTAATAGATTCAAATACTGTGTAGAACTTAAGACCCCTGGATTTATCTTCTAGGAATGGCTTTATCCCAGTCCTATTTATGACTCCATAGAAATAAGCATGTTATATTCTGTTTTTATCTATGACATAATTTTCATCTTGAGTCTAATCAATGAGTCAGAAAGTATGGTTTGGGCTATGATTTTTTCCATATGTACATGTTTTAGTGTATGCCTATATATACGCATAAATATATCTTTTGAAGTACATCTTGTTGTTATAAACATCTCTAAATGTAGCTGTAGAAAACCCACTTATAGTTTTCCTGCTGTTTAAAAGCCACATTATACTCTGTTTAAATATTTTTTAAATTGTTCAGAGGAAAAAAGACATGGCCCCTTGAAAATTAAAATAGGTTTGGAAGAGTCTTGAAGTCTTTTATAGAAGTTTCTAAGGAAACCAACTGTGTGCTAATGTCAACTAAAAGTCACAGAGAGCATGCTGTGAACATGTGCAAGATATAACCATAATTTTCTTCCCCCCTTCCCTTTTCTTCCTGTTAACAAGAAAAGAGAATTTAGAGGCTAGAAACTTGGAAAGGAAAATAGAACTTCTGTGGAGGAACTGTAAACTGGCAACTATAGGTCTGGCCTGCTTGTGGGGCTATCAATGACTGAATAAAAGTTATTTAAAAGAGCATTTTTGGGCTGACCCCGTGGTGCACTCGGGAGAGTGCGGCACTGAGAGTGCAGCAGTGCTCCCGCCGCGGGTTCGGATCCTGTATAAGGATGGCCCGTGCGCTCACTGGCTGAGCGTGGTGCGGCCGGTCACAAAAAGACAAAAAAAAAAAAAAAAAAAAAAGAGCATTTTTATGATAAGCTGTTCCAATGCTTTAAAGTGTTGGAACCATATGTAGGAGTTTTATATATATGAGGGTACTTCAAAAAGTTCATAGAAAATTTCGTATTATCTTTCAATTCTATTTTTCTATGAAGTTTTGAAGTAGCTTTGTTTATTCCTATGAATTTCTGACTCTAAAAAATGTTCAGGGTGAGTTAGAGAGTAATTGTTTACTTAGAGATGAGATGAACAACTAGAATTAGGCTAGTGGCTAATTAGAATTAGAACAGTGGGGCCGAGCCCGTGGCGCACTCGGGAGAGTGCAGTGCTGGGAGCGCAGCGACGCTCCCGCCGTGGGTTCGGATCCTATATGGGAATGGCCGGTGCACTCACTGGCTGAGTACCGGTCACGAAAAAGACAAAAAAAAAAAAAAAAAAAAAAAAAAAGAATTAGAACAGTGGCTGCTGCTTCATTAAGGGCTACTTCATTTTAACCAGTGTTAAAATGTTACAGTAGGTTATGTATCACATTTTCTTATATCATAACTAGAAATTATTTGTGTTGTTCTTAAAGAGTTTTATTTGTATATGAAAACTTAAATGTCTCTCTCTGTGCGTCGCACATACAGATGTACACTGATATTCCCCTTATTTATTATCTATGGTGGGAACTGTCTTCTCCAAATTGTGGGGAGCAGGTAATCAATACTGTAGGGATTGAAACTAGGGTTTGGTTAGACTGGCTATAATCAAAAAGACTGAGAATAACAAATGCTGGTGAGGATGTGGGGAAAGGGAAACTCTTCCACACTGTTGGTGGGACTGTAAATTAATATAGCCATTACAGAAAACAGTATGGAGGTTCCTAAAACAACTAAAAATACAACTACCATATGATCCAACAATCCCACTGCTGGGTATATGCCCACAGGAATGGAAACGATCATGTTGAAGGAATTCCTGCACTCCCATGTTTGTCACAGCTCTATTTGCAATAGCCAAGAGTTTGAACCAACCTAAATGTCTGTTAATGGATGACTGGATAAGGAAAATGTGATATATACACACAATGGAATACTACTCAGCATAAAAAAAGAATGAAATTCTGCAATTTGCAGCAACATGGATGAGCTTGGAGAAAATTATGTTAAGTGAAATAAGCCAGACACAGAGGGAAATATACTGCATGTCCTCACTCATCAGTGGGAGCTAAGAGAGAAAAGGAAGGAAAGAAAGACCACACTGGTGCATTGGACTTGCAGAGGGAGAGAGCAGACCTGAGGTTGCTGGGGGTGGGTGCAGGGATGTTGGGGAGAGGTTCGGTGGGGGGCACGGGGAATAATTGCAGTTTGTGGTGGGGGGCATGCTGATAGCTTTGATTTGATTGTCACATGTTGTGCACAGGTGCTGATGGTCAGTTCTGTGTCACATGAATATGAATAATCAATTTACAAATAAAGAAACTAGGATTTGGAAAGCTAAGGAAGTATGTGTAAATGAAGCACAGGATTTAATCTGAGTCTATGGTCTTACATGAAGGAAGATTTAGAATACAGAAGTCAAAGAGGGTGCAAGAGTCAATGTCAAGGGAACAGTAGGCATATTAGAGGCAGACATATTGCCTCAGAGATAGGAAGTCTTTGAGATATAGACCAAACCTGTGTTGGTCAGATAGCCTTTTATATTTTCCAGGCTGTACCACAGAACAAAAACTGGCTTTCCAGGGAGTGGCTGGCCCAGGGCTGAAGGCTGGCAAGCAGCTGCACTGTCCCAATTTGCTACCTTGGCCATTCTTCAAGCTGGATCAGATCCTGACAGAATCCTTTCTGTTTGGATCAAAAGACGATAACTTAGACAGCCTGTCCAACTGATGGCAGCACACCTGATTTGTAGGCCTCACATCCTGGAAGAAACAGAAAGCCTCCAGATTGTTAGCAATGTAAACCCAAACTTACAAAGTGATGGCAAACATCACAGGAACACATACTGTTTATATCTTAAACATCACATTTCAGGTGAAAATTTCCTGAAAAACCGACATAATGACAGTGAAAAGTGGAACAGCATGAACCAATTTGGTAGCCAGTAGGTTTTTATTTTTCTATTCCAGATGTGTTCACAAGAATGTGAAATGAAATGAAAAGGAACATATCTTTAAAACATTTAACCAATTGTTTTTTTCTATGATAAAGCAAATTTTTGTAATAAAGCTGTTGTCTGAAATTCTGTCTATATATAAAAGGGGTGAAATAAATAGGAAGATTTTTTCATAGTTGTTTCTAAAAGTCTTAAAATAACTTAAGTTGCAGTGTTTTATTTTATTTTATTATTTTTGTGCTAGACATTTTAAAATCATTTTTTAGATACTTTGATGAAACCTCCACAGACTTCTCAGAACTTATTCATGGAACCACACAGGATCACTTGGTTTTCTTACCTATATAATATCAGATTGGCTACAAATATTTAAATCCAGGGTAAATCAACTGTTTATGTTTTTTTCCTGTTAAGCCACTTGAAATTACAAAGCAAAAGTCCAATATTTGACTGTAATTATCCAGAAATGTGTTTAGATTTAGTTCTTTGTTGCCTGTTGTGTCTAGACGGGAATTATTTCATCAGCAGGACGTGTTATATATTTGTCTTTGTACCCCCAATGCCCAAGTGAAAGGTCAGTGGGTCGGATTTTTGAGAGAGCCAAAGTCTGCTGTGATGTAAGAGAGGAATGAATTACTTCTTCTGCAACTGAGCTGCACAGATCTCAAAATATCCAGTAGTCAAGGCCTGAATTGTTTACAGGAGCCAACTGAAGCAAAGCCATGATGCCATTGACTCCTGGCCTCAACACTGACTCTCTTCTGCAGGGCAAATACCCCTGACGCTATCTGCAGGAGTTACCTGCTTTCTCCTGCCTCATTTGCTTGTTCTGAAAATGCTCAGGGTTGTTCTTTTCTCCAAAGGAGCATGCTTAAAGCTCTTCATCAATTCCTTATATACACTTGTACACACCTGTCCTCAAAAGCAGCATCCTCTGACCTATTGGAGGAGTAGAGAGTGGTAAGAGTTAGGGTGGTAAGGGTAGAATTTATTATGATCAGAGGCTGGATTACATATTCCAAACCAGCCTTATACATGGATAGAATAGGTGGTCAGTTACGTGGTATGATTTGGACATGGTCACACTTTACCTTACCCTCAAAATATCCTCCTTATAAGCCTTAGTGCCTGATATTTCACCATTAAAAATGGATTCTTCTAGTTTAAGACCTTCTTCTCTACAAAATACAAAGCCTGGCACTGAACATAGTGCTCTGGTACTTAGTAAATCCCCAATGCTTAGCTGAATAAATAAGTGAATTGGAGAAATTATCTACTAAACTAATTCACAATAAAGTAGTAATAGGGACTATTAGGTTAGCAAATGATGCAACTATTTAAAATAATGTTTCTCAAACTTTAATGTGCATAATGATCACCTGAAGATTTTGTCAACAGGCAGACTCTAGGGCTAGGCAAGGCCTGAGGATCTGCATTTCTAAGAAGTTCTTAGATGATGTCAATATCACATCTACAAGACCTTAGGGAAAGGTTTTCCAATTTTCCTGATCAAAGGATTGCTTACAGTATTTGTAAAACATTCAAAACTGGAATCTCTAGGGGGTAGTTCTGGGAATCTGTATTTTTAACAAGTGCTTCTTTAGGAGGGAATGGGGCACAGGCTTAAATACGGGTGGGGGCATTGCTGTGGTCCGCTGGCTTCTTGGGAGTAAAGGAGAGACTCAGAGAGGACACCAGGACAGGTGGGAAACAAACAAAGAAACATGTAGCTGCAATTTTGCTTCAGAGCCATTACTATACACAGCCTGGAATTATGGGGTTGATGGAAAATTAGCTATTTGATTTTTTTTCTTGGTATCACTTTTTACCAGCACAAAGCATTAGGTGGTTTTCTGGGTTTTTGTTTTGCTCCTTGAGGAAATTTGGTATCTTGAAATCAGCCAGAGTGGTAAACAAATCTCTGAGTATTACTTTTAAGCTCAAAAATTTTTCTTACATTTGTCATCACTTCATATTTTCAAACCTTAGCCCTTTCTTCATCAGAGAGTCTGTGAAACATTGGGAAACCTCATTTTTTTTTTTTTTGGACTACTAATGAGACGGAGATGTGAGGGACTGGTCTATTAGGCAGGACTGCTGGAGGGACTATACTTTCTTTAATATCCATCCACCAAGCCGTGGAGCAGCGCGAAGCCCAGCAGTAGGATGCAGTTGGTGATGCACTTCGGTCTGAAGCTACTCTGCTATGATGTTATTTTAGGCATCACCAACGACCAAGGTGAAAGCTTCTCAAATAAGACATTCTGAACGAGGTGTGCTGCAAGCATGAGAGGCTGCTGGGAATAGGCGGACAGCCTCAGAGGCAGATACGAGCTAGGAAACTCAGGGCATAATAAAAATATCACTGACTTGCCAGAGGCCACATTACAAGTTGGTGGCATGGCTCATATTTCTATTATTTCCATTTCCATGTTGCAGCCTTTCAGCTATCGATGTCCCCAGGTTTGAAACTTCCCTTTGCAAAGATCCGACCCTCATACCTATATACTTTTGAATTTTGTCTCTCCCCTTTGCCCATTCCCATCTCTATAATTGGGATAGAGATGGGGATTTGCAGCCAACTTCAGGGGAAGAGTTTTCAAGCTATTTGAGGCAAGAAAGGTGCTTTTTTTGGTGAGTAGACTTGTGTTTTGTCAAGCTGAATTCTAGGAGGGAAAACTAGAGGGGACCCAGACCCTTTTCCTGTCCCTTTATCTGATACCCTTTTTCTTCTTGGACCTTGAGACACTTTGGCAAAGCCTGGCACACAAAGCCTCCAGTGAAGACACCTATGATTTTTCAGAATCACTTGAAAGGTTCACGAGTTTTAAGTTTAAACACTTGCAGAGTTGGCTTCATTCCTACTGGGTGCGAGGCTTGCCACCAGTGAACAGCAATGCCTATTTGTGTGTATGTTTGCAGTCGCTTAGCTACCTTCAGATGTGAATAGCTGAGAGACCTAAGTATATGATATACATTCTGTTATTTATATGTAAAACTAGAACTTGTCAATTAACTCATTTTGATTTGTAACTCCTACTTATGAATAAAACGACACACAAGTAGTCAGATGACACTGAGGGACTCAGGCATGACCTTTCCTTTCTACTGCCCGAAAACAAAGTACCAGCAATACCAATTCCGGTTTCGAGGGTGCATTGAGGTCCAGGAGTGCCAGAAAGACTGGTGTATCCCAAGGTTTAGGGACATCAGAAAAAATAGGGATTAGTGAGGCTGGGAGGTATACTGAGGTCTAGGACATTAAAAAGGCCAAGGATTCTCAGAAAGGCCAAGACTATTTTTTAGTGTAGAAGCTGCAACTAAGTATGTGAATTACCTGAGAGAGACCCAGGCTGAATTTTCCGAGGCTATTTAAAGCCTGTGGGCCAAAGGAATGTCCTGGGGTGAGAAGGAAGCAGTTAGTCTTCCATACTTTCCACCTTTTTCTTCTCTTTAAGACCTTATCCCCAACATACTGAAAAGGTTGGCATTATGAGTATCTTCTCATCTGAGATCGTGTAAGTGGGTCATTTGTGTCTATATAGAAGTTTCTAATAATGTTTTACAGTTATGAGGCAAGGGTGTGTGGATGTACGTCCGTAAGAGAAAAGGAAACATTATAGAAAGTTCCAATATTGGTTGTCGTAGAAATTCACAGCCCCTACACTGGGAAAACTTCAGTTTACAATGAAAAATGCACCCCCAAATTCCAATCAAATTAATTTTCATTTCTTCTCTTTAACTTTGCAGAGAAAATTAGTTTTCTATAGTCTCTGAAGCCTTTTGATTGGCACTAACTAGTAAATGTAAAAGAAAAAGAAATCTCCTTTGGTTTCTTTGATACCGTTTGAAATGCTACTTGACTGGTGTGTGTCCAATCCACCCAGAGTCATACCAATTCAATCCCTCCCTGGATAGGTTTGCATATTTGATGAAATTAGACTCTATACCAAGAAAATATGAGCCTAAATGAGATGAAAATTGAACACAAATGTGACAACACATAAAAATGGGCTGCTCCTAGGTTTCTTGCCTTGATTTCTTCCCAGGGGTTTCTCAAAGGAGATCACCCCCTAAAACAAAATAGTAAATTTTAGGCAAATGAACTTTCCAGTGAGATAGGAATGACAGTGGATTTGCCTATGGTTATAAAAGTACACTTCCCATGTTTTACAAAAAGCTGTGATGGGCATGGCTTAAACTAGCCTATGCCTAAGTGAGTATGGAGTTCAGTGGAGATACAGCAGGAGATACAGTGGCAAGGCCACTTAAGAGCAGGGGATAGAGAGAAAGACAGATAGGGGAGGGACAGTAGTATAGAGCAAATAAAACGTGATGTAGTAGTTTTCTACTGCTGTTGTAACAAATTACCTCAAATTTAATGAATTAAAATGACACAAATTTATTATCTCATAGTTCTGTTAAGTCAGAAGTCTGCGTAGAACATAACTACATGGCTCCTATGGTTCCACTGCTTAGGGTCTCACTGGCCAAAATCAAGGTGACAGCCAGGCTGCATTCTTTTGCAGAGGCTCTCAAGTAGGCTCTGCTGGATTCCTTCAGGTTAATGACCAAATTTAGTTCTGTGAAGTTGTAGGACTGAGGTCCCTGTTTCTTTGCTTGCTGTCGGCTGGGGGTTGTTCTCAGCTTCTGGAGGCTGCTCACGTGTCCAGACTTGTGGCCCCCTCAAAGCCAGCAGTAGTCAATCGAGTTCTTCTCATGACTTGACTCCCTTACTTCCCCTTTGCCTCATCTCTCCCCCCTCTTCTGACTTCACCTAGGAAAAATTCTCTCCTTTAAAAGCTTGTGCAATTAGATTGGGCCTATCTGTATAATCCAAGATAATCCTTTCTATCTTAAGACTCACAAGATTCACAAATCTAATTACTCCTGCAAAATCCCTTCACAATAGAACCTAGATTAGCATTCGATAGAATATCCAGGGGACGGGAATCTTGGATGAGAGCAGAAGGATATCTTTAGATTCTGCCTACTACACCTGGAATCTTAGAAATATGCTCGAATTGTGGGCAGTGAATTCAGAGAGCCTTACTGAGCCATTCAATTGTTAACGGAGAAGAAACATTGATAAAAATATGGAACTAATACCTATTTGCCATTTCACATTGATGAGGTGGGGGGAAAGGAAGGTGAAATCTAATACCAAGGGATAAAAAGAGGTGCAAAAAGAAAGGCCCTGTGGAGAGGTAACATTTACAATATTTAAAAATTCGCGTGGCACACAATCAACCCATCAGAGCAATCACAATGTGTGTTGGCCAGCACCACACACTGGTGCATATCCACTGCATCGCTGTTAATGGGTCCAAGATTGCATTGTATTTACCATTCCTGTTGTTGGTCCCCACATGGACCTCCCAGTAAGGGGAATTTAAATCCAGCCCCTCTGACCCACCTAGGGCTCAGCCTCAGAGTGAAGATCTTTGTGCATCAGGGAAACTACCCCAGAAGCAAAAGGTCAGCCTCCAAGCAGGGATTAGAAAAGTCTGGAGACATATAAAAATGGGGAGCCTGGGCAGTGGTATGATGGGGAAAGCTGGGATCATGAGTCCAGACAGACCATGAAGTCATAGGATATGGATATGAGAGCAAGTCTTTGAGGCAGACAGTCTTGAACATGTGTCCGAGAAAGGTCTGAATATAGGACTTCATCATTCTAGGGTGGAGGGCAGAAAGATTCACAAATGGTATTGTCCCAAACCAATCAACAAGTTAACCAATAAACAAACATAATAAATTTGGGACCTAAAATGTCTTCCCAGGCTGTTGTGTGGCAGACAGTCAATGGAGGTTAGGATAGCTAGCACCAGGTGTGAGGAAGTTAGAGGGATGGCAGTTGGGATAGTCAGCCTAAAAATTGAGGACCCACTTATGGAGACGGGGGATCAGGAAGCCAGATATTGAGTCACTGTGAGAACTGGATTTCCAGGTGAGGATTTGTGTATGGAGAAATAAGATACAGACAGTTACTGGGATGTTGGGGGCCTCAAAGTCATAATGAAATCAGGAATATAACAAGCTAGCTGCTAATTTACTGACTTAGGGCTGTTTAACTTAGCATGTGATAATTGGCAAAAATTATAATTTTATCCAATCCTTCTCATATTATAGAAGAGGAAACAGTTCTGGAAAGAAGTAATTTGCCTAAGGTCACGCAGCTAAATTGCAGTAGAGCTGGCACTAGGACGCAGGTCCCAGATGCTTACCTAGTTGGTGTTCTTTCCATCACATCACGCCGCCTTCCTGCCTTGAGCCAGGGCTGGTCTTTGAGTGTGGGTTGCAGCTGACTGAGCAGGTAGGAGGGGAGGTTAACACAGCTGATGGTTTAGAGAGCTGTTGGTAGGACTGAAGCCCAGCTGTGGTCTCTTAGTTCAATCTTATGGCCAGGATCTGGCCTGGCTTCAGCATCTTTCTGTTCTGGATACCAGTAGTATAGGCAGAGCCTCTTTCTCAGCTTTATGATGAACACATTGGGCTATGTTGCTTTGTGCTTAAATAAAAGGAGAGTCGGGATCAAACTCCTATCTGCTGAAAATAGCTTCACTTGGAATGCTCTGTTATAAAAAAGCACAAAGCCGCCTGCTGAAAGCACCTAATAGACATCACAGGTTTCTATGACACTAGAAAAAAGGATGGCTTTTTCCATCCTTTTTTCCTTCACAGGGGAGGAAAATTAGATTAAAAAAAAAAAGTCTCCTTACGTTCACAATGCTACCCTTTTTGTCAGTTTAGGTAGGGCCTCAACTGATTGGGACCAAGAGTAGGTGGCCTTTAAAAAAATTACACATGGAAAGTTGCAAGGCAAGAGAATGGGTGAGTTTATTCAAGAAATAGGACTGCAGGCTTCTCCTAGTCTTGTGTGTTGTGTCTTGCCTACTAATCTATCACTAAAGAACAAGTCTACTGCCCTCAGGGATGTTCTTGCAAAAAAAAGGGGTGCTTTTCACACAAGCCATCCATCCAGCCTGCAAAGTGTAAAGGGACTTGGGCAGAGAAGTTTATAAAGTGTTTTATGGTAATTGAGAAACTCATTTAAAAGACTCCTTCAGTCCAAGTGCATTTTGGAGCTCCTAGTTAGTGCAGCTGAAGTGGCTACTGCACAATTTAAAATGAGGTGACTGAGGCAGCCTTGTTCTTTTAGCCAAGAGGCTAGAGCACTCCAGCTCTTGTTGTCTGGGGCCTTCTCATTTTTAACACACCATGAGCACAGGCCTTAATGATTGTTTGGGGATACGACTTGGGCCTTTGGAGCTTATCGAAAGCATTTCTAAAGTCACATGACTTTTTTATGGCCAGGGTTTTTAATATTTAATATTATTTAATTTAAAAGAAATTCCCCCAAATAATTGGCTATAACTAGCATGTCTTCTTAATTAAAAAACAATTTTTTTTGAGGGACATGCCTAATGCAGCTTAAAAAGTTTAGGCATAAGGCATTTAATGATTTTATTTGATTTTCTTTTATATGCATTTAAAAACAGGAAATAAGAGGTGATTCTCCAAACAGATTTGGGATTTTAAACTTGAGTACCTGGTGATGACACCTAACTCTTCACTGGATATAAGTAAATTAATAGCTGTTTTAATCATCGGGGTGCTTCATGGTTGTTATTTTTATACTACAAATTCTACATGTTGTACATTGAAAAATACATGACTTGGAGTTAAAACAGCTTGTTTTTGAGTTCTAGATTCACTATTCACAGGGCACCTTTGAGCTAGTCACATAATATTATTGTTTCTCAATCCACTTATTGGTAGTTACAAAACAGGAATAATAGTAATACCTAATATTCATTAAATGTATACTGTATGGCCGGGCCTTGTTCTCTGTGAGTTTCCTGTATTAACCCACTTAGTTTTTACAATGAATTTATGATGTGGGTACAGTCATTATCCTCATTTTACAGATAAGACAGCTGAGGTACAAAGAGCTAGGTAACTTGCTCAGGTTGACCCAGCTAGTCGTAGCAGAGGTGAGATTCCATCCCAGGCAGCAAGTTCCAGAGCCTATGCTTTTAACTCCTAGTTTCTTACCTTGAAGGGGTTTTGAGGCTCAAATCAAATGCAATCATGTGTGTGAAAGTGCTTTGAAGACTATAAAATGTGAGATAAATAGAAGGTATTATAAAAGTTACTGAGCCTAGCAGAAAGCTTTGGCTTCCTTTGAGGAAACATTTTCTTGGCAGCAGGAAAGTGTTGGTGGGATAGGGAGGAAATTATAATGTATTAGGACTGATGCCTTGGTTTGAAACGCCTTCAAAACCTAGTGTAGCAGAAAGTTCACTGGACTAAAAAGAAACAAACAAGAATTCTAGGGCCAGTTGAGCCACCAATAAACTAGTTGACCTTGGATAAGTCATCTAAACCTCAGTTTCATGAAATATGAAGAAAGATGATTGGTGTAGATGATGGTTTGTAACCTTTCAGGGACTATGAACCTAATATATATTAGATATTATACTCTAATAACAAAATTTTGCATGCAACATTAGGGTTTAGCAGACCCCTTGAAGCCTATCCTGGTTCCATAGACCTTAGGTTAAAAACTCTAGCTGTAGATGTTGGAAGTACTTTGCAGCTCTCAGATTCTAAGATTGGACCCACACATTGTAAATACATGCTTTAAAACATTCTTCAAAGGAAAATGTCCTTCATGAATCATGGAAAGTCTGTATGAAACCACTGTGCTGAGATAGTCAGAATCACATAATTTAGAGTCTAGTAATGGAGCACCTTTGATAGCAGTGAGGTATAGCTATAATAGCTCACAAAAGAATTCTGCATTTCAATTTTATTTTGCTGAGAAACTTTTTTGAAGGGGGAAGAGCGAGTCATAGCAGCAATATTCAACTTGATATATTAATCATACATTTAGCTTTGCAGTGCATTTAGAAAAGTGCTGGACTTACTGCTTTTAGTTCTGGTATCAGCAAAAGATAACAGCACTATTTCATGCTGGTCCACAGGGAACAGCAGTATTTTTTATAAGCAGTAGTAGGCTTTGGCATGGAAGCCATAAGAATTATGTATTTATAAAAGTAGACAATGTCAACTCCAACTGGGTGCAAGATCTGTGGGTGGTCTGTTTGTGAAACATTTCTAATTACTGTAGTGAATCCTACTGGGGTTGCTAAAATTAAGCATCTGTCATATCCATTTTCTGCTTTTTTTGAAATAGCTGTAAAAATTGTCAAAGAATCTCAAAGTCCATGGAATGGTAGAGCAAACAGGAAGTGTTTTTAACCAGCATAAAATCTACCCTTTCATTTTACAGATGAGAACTAATGAGGCTCTGTCTTCAATCAGGTCCTTTGAAAGCAGACCAAGACAGAGGTTTGCATGCAGGAAGTTTATTGGGGAGCACTCTTAGGAACAAACCTGTAAGGAAATGAGTGAAGCAGGATTGGGCAGAAGAAGAAGCTAAATTGTAATGCAGTCAAAAAACGGCCTTAGCCTGTTCCATAGAGAGCTCATGAGCTGAGTTCCTTTAAAGTTCTCTCAAAAATTGAGGTAAAGTCTGTTCACAAGCCTTTGAATACCTGCATTGCCCAGCTGTTGGATGTTGGCTGCCCATGGAGAGGGGCCATAACATTGGACAAGTCAGCTTTCTTTGACCGAGGGCAGTTTCTGGAGAGGGATTCAGCCACTACCCCTGGCAACTGGGATATAAGTGACTTGGTTCTGAAGCAGGGTTCTGGGTGGTGAACCACAGCATTCACTATAATATCAGAGTTTAGTTTGGAGCATCATCATCTCTCACTTGATCACTGCAATAGCCTTCAAACTGGTCTCCTTCCTTAAGTTTTGCCTTAATTCAGTCTATTTTCTACACTGTAGCCAGTGTTATCTTTATAAAACCCAGTTAATATCATGTTGATACAGCTTACAGATTTTTAATAGTTCCTCATGCCTTATAGACAGTCTAAATAACAGTATGGCTTATAAGAACATTCATAATCTGACTTCTATCATTAGCCACAGCTCTTACAACTTCTCTCTTGATCTCCACAAACTAGCCATGGAACTACTTGCAGTTCCATAAATGTACAGTGCTCTTTCTTACCTCTGAGACTTTGCACATGCTTTTCCCTTTGTCTGGAACACTCCACCATACACACATGTGCCTGGTAACTTCTAGCTTAGATGCTACCTCTTTTAAGAAGTCTCTTCTGACTATTTCCATTGTATCCTGTAATTACTCCTATTGTAATTATCTTCTATTATACTGTATAGAGATTCTCTTAATATGTCTGCCTCCTCTACAGACTGTAAGCTCATTGAGGGCAGGAAGAATATCTTTAGAATGCATCTCGTGAACTTAGTACATTGACTGGAACTTGGGAAGTGGACAATAAGTACTTGTCCAATGTATGGGTGACTTGTCTGAAGTCACACCCTGTGTATGCCCGGGGATGGATTGTTTGTGATGTTTTGTTCAGTTGCCATGAGAACATAGAATCTGACCACCAAGTTTCTATGCCTATGTCCACACAGAATTATATGAAACCAGGCCATTGCAAATATAAAGTAGAATCACACGGTAGATGAAAAAGCTCTAGTGGAGGTGGGAAATGTAACATCTTTAAAATGGATGTGACCTATGTGTCAGGTTCTTATAGCTCCTTTGAAAGGAGATTTAAGAGACTTTAATCCTCTGAGGGATGTGTAGTGACATGTGGAATCATGACATAGCATTTGGAACTGATAGGCTGGAGAATGGAAGTATTAATCATGGTCAATAGGATTAATAGTTGATTATAGACATGTCTTCCTTCTGACAAATTTGCAGACTCTGCAGGGATTTGCCTGTAGGAGATTTTAGCAGCAGTGCTGCAGAAGGAGGACAAGATTAAAATTGTGGTGCTTAAAAATTATTGCCAAGAGATTTTAAAATTTAAGCAAGATTTTCAGGAAGCCAACGGCTTCTTGGTAATGTTCAAATTCCAGACAATGTTATGCCATCTTCCTGCTCAAAAGTGGTCTCTCTAATGATGTAGCTAGGCTATGGTACTACCTCCATTATATAAGCTGACCTTTAAAAATGTTATAACAAGACATTAATCTGGGCTACCCTCTCTGGAGCCGTGAAGGATTAGACAGAAAAAAAAAAAAAAAACCATTGCCCTTTGTGTACAATCTTGCTGAGCCTGCTCCCAAGAACAGGCCTCTCTGTGACCTAGCTCTCATCATTCTCTTTGTTTTCTCTTGGCTGCTGATACTCAGCTTAATCAAGTGTTGTTAGGAGAGGTGACGACAACATTTTGACAGGACACATATAACCTGTGGCAATCAGTCTCCATAATCAATCCAGTCATATCACACATCTGGAATTGATTAATTAAGAAAATGCCTCTTGAGAAGAGAATCTTAAACATTTCTGGATGTTGCGAACTTCTGAGAATCTGATAAAAACTAGGGGCCTTCTTTTCAGAAAAGGAGAGTTCACAAAATTTTACATTCAATTTCATAGGAATCATGAACTCCCCAAAGCCCATCAATAGACCTGTGATTAAAAGCCATTGATTCAGAGTTAAGAAAAAAAAATGGCTCCCATTTATTGAGTGCTGAGTGTGTCCCAGGCACTGTGCTAAACATTTGATATACATTTTCTCATTTATTCCACACAATAACCCTAGAAGCAAATATACTTATTGTTTTATAGATGCTAAGGTTCCCCCAAATTAACTACTTGCTCTGAAAACACAGTTTAGAAGTGGTAGAACTAGGATTCAAACAGAAGATTCTGTAGGCTCAAGGGCCTATAACTATAACCTTCAGCCTCTAGTGAGTCTTATAAACTTATATCTAATTGAAACTTCAGTGGTATTGACCATCAGTCTTTTATTTGCTTCTTGTTTTCAGAAGCACACTTTTTAAAGCAGTTGTTCATGAACTCTGAGTTTTAATATCCTGCTCCTTAAATTCTATTGACTCCCAGTATAGCTGAACATACCAGGAGTCTAGTTAAACTACTATTAGATAAATACAATGTTCCATTTTTCACTCTACAGACTATCTGTACAGAAATGGTGGAATGTGTCTTGCAAGCTAATTAAAACCTATCATACTGTCCTTGCTTCATTCAGTGTATTTTAGGACTGTGCTAAGGGCCATTTGCACAGCAAAGCTCAAGCCATGATCCTTTGTCTATATTACAAATATGTGGTCAAATTTTTGACTATTTTTGTATTTATTTCAGGAATTTTAGGCAAGCTTTCCATCTATCTAAATCCTTATTCCTATTCCAAACTCCCCTACCAACAATTCCCCAAGGCTTCACATCTCTTTAATAGGCATCAAGTTCTTTTATTCCATAATCAGGTGGTAAAGTAAAGTAGAGGACTGCTTTTAGAGCCTTTAAATCCTTTCCTAAGAATTCAAGTAAGGAGAGGAAAAATAGTACTGCTTAGGAGAGAGAGCCCAGCAAATGATTGCTGGGGAAATTTAAGAAAATATGACACCTTTACAACTTTTCTGAGGGATGGCCTGGGTCTAAGCACTGTCTAGAATGAGAGATCCATTTCAGGAAGGGATATCTCATTTTCCCAGAGAAGATATTGCTATGTGAAAAAAGTACATGGAGGAAATGTTCAAAACTGGTGTTCTTAGGGCAGGTTGAGATTGGGCACGTCCGCCTGCAGTGGTACCCCATCCCCACCACAGGGTTCCCTCCCAGCCCCGACACTTACTTCTCTTCTTTGGATGTTGCACACAACTCAAACTCCTTCCCATCCCCACAACACACAAAAACACTCACCCATTTCCAACTGTTATGTTTTATTTTCTTTCTTCCATTTAAAGCCTATTCCAAATCAAGAATCATATCACCTTATTCATAATTAGGAACCAGAGCTTTCTTTTCCAGATATTTAAATTTTTACTGGCTGGGATGGTGCATGGCTGTAAGCTAGGGAAGCCACTGTTAACTGGTCAACTTGAAGGTGACAGTAACAGTGGGATAGATATTTTTGAGGGCATATCTTCACGATGCTCCTTTAATCACACTATATAGGTTGCTATGTATCTTGTCTCCTTGTAAGTCTGGCCTTAGTTGAGAAAAAACAAACTCAGCAGAGTTATCTGTCTGAAACACTTAGGTGTGTTTGCATTATGAAACAGCTTCAAAGGGAACAAACACATTTCTGACTAGGATTTCCTAATGAGTAGATATGCACACTTTATCTGTGGCAACCCATTAGTTGCCAGACCAACATACTTAATAAAAGTCACCCAGTATGCAATATGGGTATTTGCTCAGCATATTGATTTTACCACTGGAATTGAAAAACGTCTTATATGGTTAGTTTTGGAAAACAATGTCATCCATCTCAATAGGGATGCTATGGATTTGGTCACTTTTGATGCACAGAAGGGCTACTAATTATTCTCAAGTAAATGCTTCCAATACACAGTGACAAGTTGTATTGGAAGTTGGCAACCTTTCAGAGCTGTGCGGCAGGACTTGGTTTATTCACTCCCTTGGGAGTAAGCAGCTGCTTCAGTGAGATGAGGCCTGGCTATTCCTATTAGCAACCGTGGGGTTAAATACTGTGAGTTGATAGAGGGCAGCTGGACAACAGCTTTGGGCCCTTTGCTGCAGGCCTCTTTCTGCAAGTTCCAACAGCTATTCTTAGGGTTAACTGTGGAAATAGATCCCATTCTCTGAGATACTAATTAAGTTAAACAAACACACTATCAATAATTTATTTATTCCCTAAATACTTACAAAGACCCCACACTGTGGCAGGTACTGTGTCAGATGCTACAGATATTATGGTAAACAGGGCTGACATGTCCTCCTCAAAATTGGTCGAGTGGAGAAGATGGACAGTAAATATAGAAGTAAATACAGAATCATAAGTCATCATAACTTCTATGAAAGAAATGATCAGGGACTGTGACTGAAAATACAGTGAGCAGAGGCTGACTTAGACATGGCGGTCAGAGAAGAAGTATCTACTATGTGCCAAATACCCTGCGAGATGCTTTGTTAAACAAAATGTAGGTGAGATATAGTCCTTGTCCCTGATGATTTGTCAGTTTATAGCGAGTTCAATGAGAAAAGCATGTATGAAGCATAATGGACACTGAGAGGAAGGAGCAATCAGTTCTGCCTGGGGTACAGGAGGGTAGGAATGTCAGGGACAGTGAGAGAAAGTGTGGCAGCTGAGCTGGTTCTTGAAGGATGACTAGAAGAATGCTGGGTGAACCCTAAGGGCTGGGGTAACGGAGTCTGGGTAGAGGCAACAGCAAGAGGAAAGGTGTTGAGGCAGATATGAGGGAATGAGGCAGATCATCTTGGAACCCTGACCTCAAGTTTCCTCTTCTGCAGCACCCCAGTACCAAAATATATATAAATGCAGAGCTGCTCTGTTTGAAGAACAGCGTCAGTAGGTAATAGGGGAACTATGGTAGTGTTCTATGGCTGCCTTAGCAAATGACCACAAACTTAGTGGATTAAAATAATGCAAATTTATTATCTTATAGCTCCGGAGGTCACTTGGCTAAAATCATTATGTCAGTTGGGCTGTTTCTTTCTCTAGGTTCTAAGGGAGAATCTGTTTATTTGTCTTCTCAAAATTCTAGCGGCTTCTCACCTTCCTTGGCTTATGGCCCCTGTCTTAGTCCATTTTCTGCTGCTATAACTGAATGCCTGAGACTGGGTAATTTATAAAGTACAGAAATCAGAGGCCCGGAGCAGGGAGGAGGTGGGAGGAGAAGTGTGGACTAACAAGTACAAAACTACGCTATCTAACCCAAACGAATCATTGTGCAGTATATGCATGTGTTGAAACAACATACTGTACCCCACAAATATGTACATGTAAATGTAAAAATAAAATTAAAAAAAGAAATGTATTTCTTACAGTTCTGAAGGCTGGGAAGCCCAAGAGCATGGCACTGGCATCTGGTAAGAGCCTTCTTGCTGTTCCATAACAGAGCAGAAGGTATCATGTGGTGAGAGGGCAAGATCATGTCCGCTCAGGTCTTTCTTCCACTTCTTATAAAGCTACCAGTCCCATCACTGGGGACTCACCCTGATTGCCCTACCTAATCCTAATTATCTCCCAAATGTCCCACCTTAAAATATCATCAGTGTATGAAATTGGGGATTAAGTTTCAAACACATAAAATCTGGGACACATTCAAACCATAGCAGCCCCCTTCCTTCATCTTCAAAGCCAAAAACATCACATCTCTCTGACCTTAGGTCATCACGTTTCTCTCTGATCACAGCTGAGAAAGGTTCTACTCTTTCAAGAATCCATGTGATTTGATTGGGTCCACTGGGATAATCCAGGTAAACTCAAGATTTCAACCTAAGGTAACATATTCACAGGTTCCAAGAATTAGGATATAGACCCCTTTAGGGGTCATTATTCTGTCCACTAGGAACCTAGACCCCTACCCTCTTGAAGGCCCCTTCACTTCTCATAGCCTCCCATGAAGCATCTCTGAAAAATCCTAGGACTTGAAAGACATTTTGAAATTCATAAAGTGCCTGTGTTTGCCTATGTATTAACATGCATTTGAGTTTGCTTAGGAGGAGGATGAAATGGAAGTTAAACGTGCCATATTCACAGTGCTTAAACATCACTTCCTCAGATAGACCTGCCCTGTTAAACTCAAATCAAGTTTGTATTCCCTGTTAAGTACTTCCATAGTATACTGTACTTCACCTCTGTGTGTGTGTGTGTGTATACTGTCTCGAAAAAGAAGAAATAGATTTAGTGTCTAGATATAGTCAGCTTAATGATTTTTTTGTTTTTGTTTTTGTTTTTCGTGACTGGCACTCAGCCAGTGAGTGCACCGGCCATTCCTATATAGGACCTGAACCCGCGGCGGGAGCGTCGCCGCGCACCCAGCGCCGCACTCTCCCGAGTGCGCCATGGGCTCGGCCCAGCTTAATGATTTAGAAACAACTTCAGATGTACTTTTCTATAAATTGCCTCTCTGAGCTTTGTGACTTTTAGCACTTCTTTTTTAGTAGGGGATATTGCCCCTTTTCTCCCTTTAAGTAGTAAACTCTCTATATCAATGACATAAAAATTTTAAAAAGGAAAACACTTGTTCTGAGTCCCAGCATCTTAAAATTAAGAATGATTTTACTCTCATATATCCTTTCTCAATCTTTTTCCACCTGAGTACACGTTTCTACAGTTGTGACCATAACAATTGTATGCTCTGGTTTTTCACTTAATACATTATGCATTACACAGGTTTCTACATTTCTATATAGTCCTTATAATCATTTTAAAGACTGGAAGTTACTTTGTAATGTTTTGTAACTACCTCTAGTTTCTTAGTTCATGCTCTCATTTAGTGTTTTGAAATATCTTTACCTTTTCATGGTCTTTGTTTTTGTTTTGTTTCAATTTGTGTAAAGCTTCAAGAATAGATTTTATTCTGCCTGCTAGGTTTATGCTGCTTACCTCAAGTCATCAGAGACAACTTTTAGCTTTGCATTTTGATCAGGCCTCTTTCAAAATGTCATGTCACTGTAGTTTAATTTCAATGGCATCAATTCAGTTACTAGATTGGAGATTTGTATTAGGCCATTTTAGGAACGCAGGATTCCAGTTCTTTCCTGTTAGGGAAGTGCCAGATAACACAGCTTTTACTGTAATAAGTCTGCACAGATTGCAGCTGGCATGCCATGTGGGGCCAGGGAATTGTGAATTCAATCACTTTTCTCTGTTCCTTTGATTACCACAGACAGAGCTTGTCCCTGGGAGTTATTGGCAAATCCTGGCAGGGAAGTAGGCAGGACAAGAATGGGAAAAGGGCTGTCAGAGGGCTGTAAGGTGAGTGAGTACCTGAGGAGTTGGACCAGAGTGGTGGTTGGGACTGAAGAAGAGAAGATAGCAGGGGGATACTGTATAGATGACAGGAATTCTTCAGATTTCTAGAAAAGATTTAAACAAAAAGATGCTTTCCTCTTTATGTCATAGACCCCATTTTGAATCTGATTAAAGCTCTGAACTTTACTTTCTCTCTCCCCTCACAAAAAATGCAGGTCCTCACAAATACAAAAAAGTAGCATTTGATTCCTCACGAACCACCCATAATGCTGTTAGGGTGAAGAATCTCATTCTGTAAGGAAGATCTGGTGGGTGCAAAATGGCTATACCAGTATTTCCCAACACTTTCTGATTTTTTTCCTTCCTTCTTGAGAGCAGTTTGTGTTTTCTTTAGATTAGGCTGCCAATCTGTAATAAATGGTTGTGGAGATTGGATCACAGTGACAGCCCCATGAAGTGCAGAATCAGTGAGGATGAGTGTCTTGGAAAACAGTGTGGATCTCAGAGTTGGGGTCGGGTGGGGCATAGTTGAGAGAAAGAGTGAAAAGGAAAAGGAGAGAGAGAGAGAGAGAGAGAGAGAGAGAGAGAGAGAGAGTTGAACTTTGCCTTTTCAGCTGTCCTAAAGCTGGTTCTCAATGACCTGTCTAACATTTGTGTACTAAAAGCAACTCCTCTTTCTGTGTGTGATCCTCAGCAAATTACTAAGTGCAGGTCCAGTGCTAAGTGCGTTACCAGTGCTTGCCAATGCCTTCAGTGGTTATGACTCTGGGCTCCATATTCTTACTCCTTTGGTTCAGATTCCTGGGTAAGGTACCTCATCTTTCCTAGTTTTAGTTTTCTCATTGCAAGATGGGAGTCATAATTCTTAATTGTTAGGATTAAATGGAATAACACTTATGAAGCACATTGCACTATGCCTGACACACATTATGTGTTCAAGAATTCTAGCCATTATTATAATATTTGTTAGGATTCCAAGATAGATTCTGCCTCCTCAGGTCCATGGGCCAGGTAGCCAAATATTGCATATATAGCAATGAAATTGGGCTTCTCAAGCTTTTAAATGAAATTAGAAAGGGATTTTATAATTAAAACAGAGTCTTCAGATATTACCAAAGAGAATTATCTATGTTACCTTTGTTTTTATTTTTTGAATATTCCCATGATTTTGCTAACATTTATGAAATTTAGTTTGATACTTTAATTTAGAGAATAAATGCATTCAGGTACATATGCATATTTCATTGGTGTTATGTAGAGAGTTTCTAGGTTTCTCCGAGAGAGGAAATAGTTACCAAAGCCTCCTTTTCATTAATTGTATGTTAAAGGAATAATTGTATGTTGTGTCTGGCAGGAGGATAGTGGCCAGTGTCATCCTGAGGGGCAGACAAATGTTTGTTATCTAATAAAAATTATAGCTTAAGAAAATCTACGTGTGTGTATAACCAGTTTAATTCATTAAGTCAGTCCCTACAGAAAATGAGGCATACACGAAACTGAGGCAGGTATATCCAACCAAGGGGTAAATTTTGGTGTTGAGTTTTCATTTAAAAAATGTTTTCTCTGCGATCTCTCACGACCTCTTCATTCACCATCACAGCAATTATCACACTGTTACTGCTTTTATTATCTTCTCCGCTAACGTATAAGCACCATGAGGGAGGCTCTATCTTGCTCATTATTTTATTCCCACATGTAGCACAGTACCTAGCAATGAGCATGTGACTTGTTGAAAGAATAATAGTCCAACACCAATATGTTACAAAAGAAAGAAAGAAAGAAAGAAAGAAAGAAAGAAAGAAAGAAAGAAAGAAAGAAAGAAAGAAAGAAAGAAAGAAAGAAAGAAAGAAAGAATCACAAAAAATACTTTGAACTTCCAGAAGGAGAGAACAGAACTGTGGTTACTAGAAGCGGGAAAGAGGGAGGGGAAGGGGGTTATGGAGTTACTCGTTAATGGATATAAAGAATGATTACATTTTTTAATGATGAATATGCTAATTATCCTGATTTGATCACCACATATTACACACAAATACTGATAGTTTATACCACACAAATATGTAAAATCAATTATGTTTCAATAAAAAACAAACAAAAAATTAAGCAATGTAACATAATGGTTAAGAGTCTGGACTTTGCAGTCAGTGAGGCTGGGATTTATGTCCCAGACTTGTTGCTCATGAATTATGAATACCTTCGGCAAGTTATTTAACCTTCCTGACCTTTATTTGATCATCTGTAAAATGGTGATAGTAATAACTAATTCATAGGGTCATCGTGAGTGTTAAAGAAAATAATATATCCAAAATGCTCAGCATCATGTATGGCGCATGGTAAACATTCTATGAATCATAGTTATGATAATAATTTTGATTATTATTGTAAATCAAAGTGCTTATTGTTGTTATTGTTGTTGACTATGAATAACTGTTTGGGGGAGGAAAAAAAGTTTGAATAAATGGTTTAGAAGATACAAAACTGTTTTAGACTGAAGATTGAAAAATTCTACAGGAATAATTTAGAGGCATCTGAGGGGACATTAAATAAAATATTACTCTTGTGACCTATATGGTGCCCCTAGGCCTGAAAGTGTTAACTAAATATGACCAAGGATGTGTCTAATTTTATACAGATATATTCATCCTAATCATGCAGAGGAACCTCACTTTGTATGCTTTAGGGAAGCTTCCTCTCCTTAATTCATTTCACCTTTTGGTCAGGGAATTATTTTTCTTGTATACTGAATGTGTCACTGAATTTTGATAGAACTTGAGTCCCTGTAGAAATTCCTTTTCAAGTACGTTCAGACTCTTTCTCTCTGTTCATTCACTAAGGCCCTTTTTGCTTTGTGGGGAGACACATTGTCTATAGTTTTGGTTGTATTTAGATGCTCTTCTGTTCTTTCATTCCAAACGTTCTGCCACATCCATAAGTTGCCAGGCTCTGGGTCCCTTTTCTCATGGACTTTGTGCAAACTTAAAGCTGAAAGTGGCATCATAGGGCTTGTGGCTCTACCTGTATATTTATAGATTGGTCAATGGCAGCACAAAGAGGGGAAGTGACTTGTCTGAGATCAGAGTGCTGTTTAGTTACGGAGTTGGGGCTAGAACCTAGGTCTCTGAATGGCCTGTCCAGTCAGTGCACCTGATAATGCTAGGATTTGAAAAATGGTCCATTAGTTCCCATTACACTGCCTTGATTTTTGGTCACTTGTTTAAGGTAGGAAATGCTACACTGTACAAATGGAAGAAAAAACAGTCATATGTCTCTAGAAGGACACTGATGACTCAAGTCAGTCCTGAAGAAACCCTGGGCTCAAGCCGATTAATAGCAACATATGTAAAATTGTAGACAGAACTTGGAAACAATTTGGTTGGGTTACCTGACATTTTTACAAGTTATTTTCCCAGTCAGAATTTAAACAAGTTTGGGCAGGTGATGTTATAGAGATGAATGTACAATTTATATGCAACTAATATAAACCCAATGTCTCATAATGCCACCAAGCAGAGGTCCTGGTGATAATCAGGTTTATCCATTCATTTATTCCTTTCTTCAACAAATACTTATGGAATACCTACTGTGAGCTGGACATTGAACATACTGGGGATATAAAGATGAGTTAAATAAGGCCCTCATTATCAAGGAATGTAGAATCAAGATTTCAAGATAAGATCTAATAGATAGTATAGGCTTGGGTTTGTATTTTGTGACATAGTCAGGAAAGATTGCTGGTGGGTGAGCACACTCTGCACATTAAGACCTGAAATGGATGCCCTTCTTGGAAACTCCTGTCTACATCAGTTAGCCTTGCAAATGAGGCAGGCCTCTCTGTGTCTTTAAGGGATAAAGAATCACGGAATCATTAGGGCACATTGTGATTGTCATGAAAGAAAATATCTTCTTCTATCTAGGAACAGTTGCTCTTCTAATGAATTTGTGGCTTGGCTGTGGACAGAGGGTTATCAGGCTTCCCACAGGTTTGGTGAAGATTGATTCCTTGTTTTTTCTACCATATTTTGCTGTGCCACCACCTGCCTGCTTGGGCCTCTATCTACTGCCATGTTCCTCCAAAGCTAAGAACACAATTTTGTTAGGAAATCTTGCCTACTGCAGGATAGTTCCCGTACTACAAGCCTTAACCTCTGCTTGTTGTTTGTTGCCAGGCTCCTGGAATGTTTCACCCTCTTACCAGGATTTCTTTCTATGATTACTGCTGAGTTCTTCCCCAGAGGTCTGCCATACCTTCAGGGAGTCTGCATGGTCTCAGGATCTGAGTTTTCCTTGGACTGGCCTGTCTCACTGTCCAATGTCCCCCCCTTCTCAACAGTATAACTCAACTACCAAATGGCTGCAAATCTTTGGCACTGTATTTTTGTCGTTTGGCTTTAGTGGCTGGGTTTTTTTGATTATGCACCCCACCCCACCCCACCCCCAAACAAAACAACTTTTTTTTAACCAATGGAAAAAAGTCATCAACTAGTAAAGAAAAGTACAAAGAAACCGAAGATCACTTCTAACTCCTAAATTCATTGATATCCACTGTTAACATTTTGTTTTAGTATATATTGCTGTACATAGACACAAGCCTATTAGTTCTATCTTCAAAAAATACATCAAATCTGATCATTCCTTGCTGCCTTCAACATTGCCATGTTTGTCCAAACCATCATGATCTCTTGCTCGGAGCATATCGATAATCTCTTAGCTAGTCTACAGTATATTCTTCACCCAACATTCTGAGTGATCCTTTTAAAATGTTCATCAGAACATATCATTCTACTGAAAAGTGACCAATGATTTCCTGTCACATTTTGAATGGAGCCACCCTCCTTCACATGGCTTATGAAGTCCACTTGGCTTGTGCCTCCCTCTGTTGTCTGTCTCTCAATTGTCACTCTTCCTCTCACTCCATTTTAGCCACACCAGCCTGTTTGCTGTTCCGTAAGCAACTTAAGCATAATTCTGCCTCAGAAATTTCAGCTTGTTGTTTCCCTCTGTTGGGAATGTTCTATTCCTAGATATGTGTATGACTTGCTCTTTCACTTCAGTGAAGTATCTGTGTAAGTGGCATCCACTATTGTACCTAAATTAGCACCCCTCCTGATGCCGCCTGTTCCCTTTATTCTTTTCTTTTTTCTTTATGTTAATTTTATTCTTTATTTTATTTTTCTTTGTTTTTGTTTCCTTTTTCTTTCTAGCACTTATCCTTACCTAACAACATACTGTATATATTTTTTGTTTGTTTATTGTCTTTTCCCCCCCACTAGAGCATAAGCTTTATAATGACAGGGACTTTGTTTTGTTTATTGTTTAAGCAATAAACAGTGCCAAGCACATAGTAGGTTCTCAACAAACATCTGTTGAATAAAATTTGTGAAAATAATAGAAAAATATCATACTATGCATAAGGCTGCCATTTAGTAAATGACTTTTTTACCTTAACAATAAACATATTAAGGAGATTCTTTTATATCAATAAATACTAATGCACAATATCAATTTTATGTTTACTTTTAAAAAATATTTTTAATAGTGGTCAACTGTTATCTTCTGGGGGGATGGCAAATTTGGCTGAAAAACAGTAAGAAGAACCAGTAAAACGTTTTAAGTGGTATCTTGCCATCAAACTGAAGTCAGAAAATAAAGAGGAACTATAAAATATTCATATAGCCTTTCTAATGTGTCAGAAGGTACTTTCTAAAAAGTTTCCAAGGAAGTTTTGAGCAATGAAATAAGTATGTATCATCTTCAAGTGATTCCTTTGAAGGAAAAGGTACTCATTAAAAGGAAAGTGGTCTATAGTACATTAGATTAAAATAGTCACATTACTTTATTACTCCACTTTTTATAAACAAGAGATGACACTAAAAGTAAGAGAACATTTGACAGCTACTTATATCCATATGCAGAAGAATGAAACTAGACCTGCACCTCTCACCATAGACCAAAATCAACTCAAAACAGATTAAAGACTTAAATATAAGACCTGAAACTGTAAAACTACTAGGGAAAAATATGGAGTAACCACTTCAGGAACTTGGACTGGGCACAGACTTTATGAACCTAAAGCACAAGCAACAGAAGAAAAAATAAACAAATGGGACTATATCAAACTAAAAAGCTTCGGCACAGCAAAGGAAACAATCAATGGAGTGAAATGACAACCTACAGAGTGGGAGAAAATATTTGCAAAGTAGACATCTGACAAGGGATTAATATTGAGAATACACAAGGAACTCAAGCAATTACACACTAAAAAAACAACCAAATTAAAAAATGGTCAAAGGAGCTGAATAGACATTTTTGTAAGGAAGATGTACAAATGGCCAACAGGCACTTAAAAAAATGCTCAACATCACTAATCATCAGGGAAATGCAAATTAAAAACCACATTGAGAGAGCCGGCCCGTGGCTCACTCGGGAGAGTGCGGTGCTGATAACACCAAGGCCATGGGCTTGGATCCCTATATAGAGATGGTCGGTTAGCTCACCTGGGAGAGCATGGTGGGGACAACACCAAGTCAAGGGTTAAGATCCTCTTACCGGTCATCTTTTGGGAAAAAAAAAATCGCATTGAGATTTCACCTCACCCCAGTTAGACTGGCTATAATCAAAAAGATGGAGAATAACAAATGCTGACAAGTATGTGGAGAGAAGGGAGCACTCCTACACTGTTGGTGGGACTGTAAATTAGTGAAGCCAATATGGAAAACAGTATGGAGGTTTTTCAAACAATTACAGATAGATCTACCGTATGATCCAGCAATCCCACTATCCCACTTCTGGGTATATACCTAGAGGAATGGAAATCATCATGTTGAAGGGATACCTGCACTCCCATGTTCATTGCGGCTCTCTCTTAATAGCCAAGATATGGAACCAACCTAAATGTCCATAGACAGATGACTGGATAAGGAAAATGTGGTGTGTGTGTGTGTGTGTGTGTGTGTGTGTATCATGGAATACTACTTTATTGTAGAAAAGAATGAAATTCTGCCATTTGCAACAACATGGATGAGCTTGGAGAAAACTATGTTGAGTGAAATAAGCCAGGCACAGAAGGAAAAATACTGCATGTCCTCACACTTAAATGAGAGCTAAGAGAGAAAGAAGGAAGGAAAGAAAGACCACAGTGGTGTTTTGGACTTGCAGAGGGAGAGAGCACACCTACAGTTGTGAAGTAGGGTTGGAGGGAAAGCGGGGAGGGGGAGGGATGTCAGGGATTAATTGAGTGGGGGACACGGGGAATAATTGCAATTTGTTGTAATAGGCATGCTGATAGTATTGATCTGGCCATCACATCTTGGGCACAAGTGGCAATGGTCAGCTTTGTACTCCATGAATATGCATAATCAATAATATTAAAAAAAGAGAAAAAGAAAAAAAAAAGAAAACTCCTAAAATGCAATTTAAAAGGAAACTTTATTAAGAATATAGTAATGTACACAAAAAATTAAGAGTACAACTGAACAAATTTTGATAAACTAAGCAAACCTTTGTAACCAACACCTAGATCAATAAATAAAACAATACCAACATACCTCGAAAAAAAAAAAAAGGTATATTGTCAGGATATGTAACGGGTGTTAACAGTCCAAGCCTGAGTAACATGTTGATGTTATTTCACTTAATAATTTGATTTTCAATCTTTTCAATCTTTTTAATACCTTAATAATTGTTTTGAAACATTTTGTAGGGGATACAACCTCTTAACTTCAGAAGGTAGGCTACATAGACCATAGTATTACTGCTTTTTGCCATCAGATTTTAGAAACTCAAGAGGTTTTGACCCTTGGAATTCTAAAATCTTTATTCTCTCTTTCAGCCTATGGGAGGACTGTGACATCTTAATTAGAGAATCATCTTGTTGAACAAAACCCATTCTAAAATGCAGTGTGCTCCACAGTTAAAGATGAGTTTTGCCTTAACAAAAGCTTGCACATCTGTTTAGAAGATGTGTTGTCTTTGATGTGCTGTGTAATTTAATAACTTTACAAACAGCGTTTTCACAGACCCAAATATATAGTGTGTTCCAATAAAATGTATATGTACTTTCAAAACCAATATTTATCTGTAGGGAAATTCATGATGTTAACATGCTGCAGCATGGAGCTACTCTTTGAGCATGACTTATACCCACACATGTTTTTTTCTTTTTTACCCTGCTTATCTTCTATATGAAAAGAGATACAGATAATCTCTTCCTCCAGTTTATGTTACCTTGAAATGATTGCATGGATTAGTTCAGTTTCAAATTCGTGTCTACATGTTGTTAACATCTTAGTAACGTTTCCCAAGACATTTTCTTTTCTTATCTTTTTTTTTGGTTTGGCTTGTTATAAAAGCACTCCATGTTTATTATACAATTACTGGAAAAACAAAGAACATTAAACCTGAAATATACCTGAAGCTAGATGTCTTTCCTGGAAAAGAATTTGGAATTTATGGGGTCATCATATGTTTCAGAAAAACGGTCTAGTTCTTTGTTTCTTTCTTTTTTTTTTTTTAAATTTTATTTTGTAGATATACATTGTGGCTGATTATTGCTCCCCATCACCAAAACCTCCCTCCCTTCCCCCCCCCAACAATGTCCTTTCTGTTTGCTTGTCGTATCAACTTCAAGTAATTGTGGTTGTTATATCTTCTTCCCCCCCCCCGTTTTGTGTGTGTGTGTGTGTGTGTGTGTGTGTGTGTGTGTGTGTGAATTTATATATTAATTTTTAGCTCCCACCAATAAGTGAGAACATGTGGTATTTCTCTTTCTGTGCCTGACTTGTTTCACTTAATATAATTCTCTCGAGGTCCATCCATGTTGTTGCAAATGGCAGTATTTCATTCGTTTTTATAGCTGAGTAGTATTCCATTGTGTAGATGTACCACATTTTCCGTATCCAATCATCTGATGATGGACATTTGGGCTGGTTCCAACTCTTGGCTAATGTAAAGAGTGCTGCAATGAACATTGGGGAACAGGTATACCTTCGACTTGATGATTTCCATTCCTCTGGGCATATTCCCAACAGTGGGATAGCTGGGTCGTATGGTAGATCTATCTGCAGTTGTTTGAGGAACCTCCATACCATTTTCCATAGAGGCTGCACCGTTTTGCAGTCCCACCAACAATGTATGAGAGTTCCTTTTTTTCCGCAACCTCGCCAGCATTTATTGTTCAGAGTCTTTTGGATGTTAGCCATCCTAACTGGGGTTAGGTGGTATCTCAGTGTGGTTTTGATTTGCATTTCCTGGATGCTGAGTGATGTTGAGCATTTTTTCATATGTCTGTTGGCCATTTGTATATCTTCCTTAGAGAAATGCCTGCTTAGCTCTTTTGCCCATTTTTTAACTGGGTTGCTTGTTTTCTTCTTGTAAAGTTGTTTGAGTTCCTTGTATATTCTGGATATTAATCCTTTGTCAGATGTATATTTTGTAAATATTTTCTCCCACTCTGTTGGTTGTCTTTTAACTCTGTGAATTGTTTCTTTTGCTGTGCAGAAGCTTTTTAGTTTGATATAATCCCATTTGTTAATTTTGCCTTTGGTTGCCCGTGCTTTTGGGGTCGTGTTCATGAAGTCTGTGTCCAGTCCTATTTCCTGAAGTGTTTCTCCTATGTTTTCTTTAAGAAGTTTTGTTGTTTCAGGGTGTATATTTAAATCCTTAATCCATTTTGAGTTGATTTTAGTATACGGTGAGAGGTATGGATCTAGTTTCATTCTCCTGCATATGGATATCCAGTTATCCCAGCACCATTTGCTGAAGAGGCAGTCCCTTCCCCAGTGAAGAGGCTTGGTGCCTTTGTCAAAGATCAGATGGCAGTAAGTGTGTGGGTTGATTTCTGGATTCTCTATTCTATTCCATTGGTCAGTGTGTCTGTTTTTATGCCAGTACCATACTGTTTTGGTTATTATAGCTTTGTAGTATAGCTTAAAGTCAGGTAGTTTTATGCCTCCAGCTTTATTTTTCTTGCTCAGCATTGCTTTGGCTATGCGTGGTCTTTTATTGTTCCATATAAATGACTGGATAGTTTTTTCCATTTCTGAGAAAAATGTCTTTGGAATTTTGATGGGGATTGCATTGAATTTGTATATCACTTTGGGTAGTATGGACATTTTCACTATGTTGATTCTTCCAATCCAAGAGCATGGGATATCTTTCCATCTTCCTGTATCCTCTCTAATTTCTCTCAGCAGTGGTTTGTAGTTCTCATTATAGAGATTTTTCACATCCTTGGTTAACTCAATTCCTAAGTATTTTATTTTTTTGGTGGCTATTGTAAATGGGCAGGCTTTCTTGATTTCTCGTTCTGCATGTTCACTATTGGAGAAAAGAAATGCTACTGATTTTTGTGTGTTGATTTTGTATCCTGCTACTGTGCTGAAATCATTTATCAATTCCAGCAGTTTTTTTGTAGAGGTTTTAGGCTGTTCGATATATAGGATCATGTCATCTGCAAACAGGGACAGTTTGACTTCATCTTTTCCAATCTGGATGCCCTTTATTTCCTTCTCTTCTCTGATTGCTCTGGCTAGTACTTCCAACACTATGTTAAATAGGAGTGGTGAGAGTGGGCATCCTTATCTAGTTCCTGTTCTTAAAGGAAAAGCTTTCAGCTTTTGCCCATTCAGGATGATATTGGCAGTGGGTTTGGCATATATGGCTTTAATTATGTTGAGATACTTTCCCTCTATACCTAACTTATAGAGGGTCTTTGTCATGAATGAGTGCTGAACTTTATCAAATGCTTTTTCAGCATCTATAGAGATGATCATATGGTCCTTGTGTTTGAGTTTATTAATATGGTGTATCACATTTATTGATTTGCGTATGTTGAGCCAACCTTGCATCCCTGGGATGAATCCCACTTGATCGTGATGAATAATTTTTCGTATGTGTTGCTGTATTCTGTTTGCTAGTATTTTAGTGAGGATTTTTGCATCTATATTCATCAAGGATATCGGCCTGTAGTTTTCTTTTTTGGTTATATCTTTACCTGGTTTTGGTATCAGGATGATGTTTGCTTCATAGAATGAGTTTGGGAGATTTGCGTCCGTTTCAATCTTTTGGAATAGTTTGTAAAGAATCGGTGTCAATTCCTGTTTGAATGTTTGGTAAAATTCTGCTGTGAATCCATCTGGTCCTGGGCTTTTCTTTCTGGGAGCCTTCTGATAACAGCTTCAATCTCCTTTATTGTTATTGGTCTGTTCAAACTTTCTACGTCTTCACGGTTCAGTTTTGGGAGCTTGTGTGTGTCCAGAAATGTATCCATTTCCTCCAGATTTTCAAATTTGTTGGCGTATAGTTGTTTATAGTAGTCTCTAATGATTCCTTGTATTTCAGATGAATCAGTTGTAATATCGCCTTTTTCATTTCTCATTTTTGTTATTTGAGGCTTCTCTCTTCTTTTTTTTGTTAGGCATGTTAATGGTTTGTCAATTTTATTTATCTTTTCGAAAATCCAACTTTTTGATCGTTGCTCTTTTGAATTGTTTTTTGGTTTTCAATTTCATTCAGTTCTGCTCTGATCTTAATGATTTCTTTCCGTCTGCTAACTTTAGGTTTGGATTGTTCTTGTTTTTCTCGTTCTTTAAGGTGAAGTGTTAGGTTGTTCACTTGCCATCTTTCCATTCTTCTGAAGTGAGTGTTTAATCCAATAAATTTCCCCCTCAATACTGCTTTTGCAGTATCCCACAGGTTTTGGTATGATGTATCATTGTTTTCATTAGTTTCAATAAATTTTTTGATTTCCTGCTTGATTTCTTCTTGGACGCATATGTCATTAAGTAGAATGCTGTTTAATTTCCATGTGTTTGTATAGTTTCCAGAGTTTCATTTGTTATTAATTTCTACTTTTAATCCATTGTGGTCTGAGAAGATACATGGGATAATTCCAATTTTTTTGAATTTATTGAGACTTGATTTGTGACCTAATATGTGATCTATCCTGGAGAATGATCCATGTGCTGATGAGAAGAATGAATATTCTGAGGTTGTTGGGTGGAATGTTCTGTAGATATCTGCCAATTCCAATCGGTCTAGAGTCTTGTTTAGATCTTGTGTTTCTCTGCTGATTCTTTGCCAGGATGATCTGTCTAATATTGACAGTGGGGTGTTCAGGTCCCCTGCTATTATGGTATTAGTGTCTATTTCCTTCTTGAGGTCTAATAGAGGTTGTTTTATGAATCTGGCTGCTCCAACATTGGGTGCGTACATATTTATGATTGTTATGGCTTCTTGATGGATCAGTCCTTTTATCATTAAGTAGTGTCCCTCATTGTCTCTTTTTATGGTTTTTAGTTTAAAGTATATTTTGTCAGATATAAGAATAGCTACTCCAGCTCGTTTTCCTTTTCTGTTTGCATGGTAAATCTTTTTCCATCCTTTCACTCTTAGTCTGTGTGAATCTTTATGGGTGAGGTGGGTCTCTTGTAGGCAGCATATAGTTGGGTCCTCCTTTTTGATCCAGTCAGCCAGTCTGTGTGTTTTGATTGGGGAATTTAAGCCTTTTACATTAAGAGTTGTTATTGAAAGGTGTTGATTTCTTCCTAGCATTTTATTGGTTGTTTGGTTGTCTTAGGTGTCTTTTGTTCCTTGCTTTCTGATTTACTGTTTGGTTTCTGTGTTTGTTGGTTCCTTAGGTTGTAGATAGCCTTTTTGTTTACTTGTTTTCTCTTCATGAATGCCATTTTTATTATACTAGTGGGTATTGATTTTTCTTGGGTTTTTATCTCAGTGGTAGTTATTTTTCAGGAACCAAACCCAGTACTCCCTTGAGGATTTCTTGTAAGGTTGGTTGTGTGGTAGTGAACTCCCGCAGTTTTTCTTTTTCTGAGAAATATACTATTTGCCCTTCATTTCGGAAGGATAGCCTTGTAGGGTAGAGTATTCTTACCTAGCAATCTTTGTCTTTTAGTATTTTGAATATATCATCCCATTCCTTTCTAGCTTTTAGGGTTTGTGATGAAAAGTCTGATGTTAGCCTGATTGGGGCTCCCTTATAAGTGATTTGACGCTTCTCTCTTGCAGCTTTTAAGATTCTCTCTTTGTCTCTGAGTTTTGCCAATTTGACTATGACATGTCTTGGAGAAGGCCTTTTTGGGTTGAATACGTTTGGAGATTGTTGAGCTTTCTGGATCTGAAGATCTGTGACTTTTCCTATACCTGGGAAGTTTTCTGCCACTATTTTTTTGAATATGTTTTCAATGGAATCTCCATTTTCCTCCCCTTCTGGAATACCCATGACTCAGATATTTGAGCCCTTAAGGTTGTCTGATATCTCTCTCAGATTTTCTTCAATGTCTTTGATTCTTTTTTCTTTCTTTTTGTCTGCTTGTGTTATTTCAAACAGCCCATCTTCAAGTTCAGAGGTTCTCTCTTCAACTTCGACAAGCCTGCTGGTTAAACTCTCCGTTGTGTTTTTTTATTTCACTGAATAACTTCTTCAGTTCAGCAAGTTCTGCTACATTTTTTTTCAGGACATTGATTTCCTTGTACATTTCCTCTTTCAGATCCTGTATACTTTTCCTCATTTCATCATGATGTCTAGCTGAGTTTTCTTGTATCTCATTCAGTTTCCTTAGAATTATCGCTCGAAATTCCTTGTCAGTCATTTCAAGGGCTTCTTGTTCTATAGGATCTAGAGTTTGAGATTTATTAACTTTTGGTGGTGTACTTTCTTGATTTTTTGTATTTCTGGTGTGTTTTTTTTGGTGTTTATTCATTGTGGCAGGGGGTTTCACAGTCCACCGGTTTGAGACTAATGACTAACTAGGATGTTGCTGTGGTTGCCAATTTCGTATGGCTACCTCAGTGGCTGCTCAGTTGGCCTCTAGTGCCTTGTGTGTGTGGTTGCCTCGGTTCTTGGGCTTGTCCGGGGAGCCACCTTTCTGGTCAGCTTGGACTCTGCTGGGCTGGTGGATCACGTACCACAGGGTGTGTGATCGCTGTTGAGCTTTCACTTCCTGTGCAGGACTTCTCCCTCTTCTGTGTGGTCTGGCCCAGGCTGTTGTATCGTGCAGTGGCGACCCCACAGGGTGTGTGGTTTCTGTCGAGTCTCCGCCTCCCTGGCCGCACGTCTCTCCACTCTGTGCGCACTGTGCTGGGCTGGGGCGTGTCTTCTGCAACCCTCGTCTATCAGCTGGGCCTTCAAGACCCTGCTCGGCACCACCTCACCCAGAAAGTCTACCAGGTTTCTGCTAGGCACAGAGGACCGGTCGCTCTGGGTGCCTTTGTAGCACTGTGTAGATCTTTCTCGGTACTTTTTCACCTTGGTATCCCCCCGGTATAAACCGAGTCTAGCGCCCGCCTGCAGCCAGCTCTCCGGCAGGTTCAAGCAGACCTGGGAACTCTCCTACCACACTGTTCCCAACCCGAAATTCATTCGGCTTTTTTTCCAAACTGGTGGCCGCAGAGATGGTATCTGCCTCCCAGTAACAGGAAGTTTACCGGAGGCCGGAGTCCAGGGTGTGGTGGAGTGACAGTTGGCCCGCCCATACTTCCTTGTCCTCCCAACACTGGCCGGGGACGCACCACGCCACCAACCCGCCAGAGAACCGCAGAGGGAGTGGGAGGCGAGGCCAGCCCGCAGGCTCCGGGAAGCCCCGCGCTGGGCCAAGCAAGTGGGAAAGCTCAGTGATGGCCGAGCTGGGCGGAGCTGCCTTCACCTGGGAAAATGGAGGCAGCACCGGGGCGGTGAGTGGCCTGGTGATGCAGGTGGGTGCTGGGTGGGCGTCACCCCCCCAAACAGGGCTGGTCCAGGGGTCACTCACAGGGTTGTGCCAGGTGGGGCGCTCACTCTCTGCCTCTGGTTTGCCGCCTTCCCCGTTCTCGGCCGCTGCCGCCTCGGGCTGTTCAGTCGCGGCGCGGCTTGGGCGCTCCCAGGAATCTTCTTTAATGCCGGCCTGAAACCTCGAATCCTGAATATGGCAGCTGGCCGCCTTCAGCGCGGCCCCGGCCTCCGGGATCCTGTCTGCATCCACAGCAGCCCTGGCGCCGTGTTCCCTGTTTCGAGACTCGCTTTTGCAGCTAAGAAACAGTTCTTTTCCTGCTCCACACTTCCAAGCTGTTGCCTGTAAATATTGTTTCTATTTTTAAGAGGGTTGTATACTGCTGATTTTAAGAGTTTAGAAAATGCAAAAATGTTCAAGGAAAGGGTAATAAGTGTTCATAATCTCATTCCCTCCAGAGAGAAACATTATTACCATTTGACTAATGTCTTGATAGCCATTTCTTGATAGAGTTGAGAACCCAATGTATGAAGGTACTTCAAAAAGTTAGTGGCGGGCCAGCCCGCGGCGCACTTGGGAGAGTGCGGCGTTTGGGAGTGCACCGGTGCTCCCGCCACGGGTTCGGATCCTATATAGGAATGGCCGGTGTGCTCACTGGCTGAGCGCGGTGTGGACGACACCAAGCCAAGGGTTGCGATCCCCTTACCGGTCACAAAAGGAAAAAAAAAAAAATGTTAGTGGAAAAATAGAATTAAAAGGTAATACTAATCTCTCTATGAACTTTTGAAGTACCTTGAAATATATATAGTTAGATATCTTACCTTTTTATTTACAATTATATCATAAGTATTTTCTACATTATCAAAAATTGTTCTTAAATATAATATACATAGTATTTTATATTATGGAAGTGCCATAATTAAGCATTCTTCAATGAACATTTTGTTTATCAAATTTATCATTGTATTCAACTTTGCATTGAACATCTTTACACATAGAAAACTGAAAAAATACAGAGAAGTACAAAGAATATGAATTAAAATCACCTGTAATAAGTATTACTATAAATCTAATATATTTCCTTTTCGTGTTATATATATTTCCTTTTCCACTTTTATACTATTTAAAATCATTGTATATAAGTGTGTGTAAATGTATGTGTGAATGTGTATATATACGCACATATAAACACACAAATGCACAGCTGATTTTCATTATTCATGGATTCCATATTTGCAAATTCCCCTACTCACTAAAATTTACTTATAATCCCCAAGTCAATATTTGCAGTGCTTTCATGGTCATTCACAGACATGTGCAGAGTGGCAAAAAGTTTGAGTCGGTCAACACATACATTTTCAGCCAAGGTTGAACAAAGCAATGCTTTGCCTTCTTGTTTCAGTCTTACACTGTAAATGAATGTCCTTTTTGCACTTTTTCAAATTTTTGTGATTTTTGTTGGTGATTTTGCTGTTTAAAATGGCCTAATAGAGACAGTTCATTTTTCCTAAGCTGAGGAAGACTATGATATTCCCTGAGGAGAAACTATGTGTGTTAGATAAGTTTTGTTCGGGCATGTGTTATAATGCTGTTTGTCATGAGTTCAATGTTAATGAATCAACAATATATATTAAATAAGGTCTTTTTAAACAGAAACATACATAAAACAAGGCTATGTATTGATTGGCTGATGGAAATGTGACCAGAGGCTCACAGGAATCTAATGCTCTAGTTCCCTTAAGAGCTACATTGAGTACTTGCTAAATCAGGGTTTGTGGTGAGTTTACAGAGCACAACTACTGTGATTAATGAGAATCTAATACATATATATGCGTGTGGCAATATATATTATATATACACACATATATAGTAAATATATGTATATACGCCCATACGCACAGCATCGTGTGTACGTATATTATACATACATAAGGCATTGTACACTTCTCTTTTAATTTTTATTATAAATGAGTATTTCCCCATGTTATTAAATATTTTTGAAAACCTGTTGCTGACAATTTATGTAATCTATCATATCAACAGGAAGAAAAAGCATGTGACCACATCAATAGAAGCAAAAAAAAAACATTTGACAAAATCCAGCATCCATTCATGATAAACTCTCAGCAAACTAGCAATAGAGGGGAACTTTCTCAACTTGATAAAGAACATCTACAAAATCCTACAGCTAACACTATATTTATCAGTGACAAACTAGAAGATTTTCCACTAAGATCAGGAGTAAGGTAGGGATAGCCCCTATCACCACTGCTATTCAACATCATACATGAAAGTCCTAGCTAATGCAATAAGATAAGAAAAGAAATAAAAGGTATAAGATTAGGAAGGAAGAAATAAACCTATCTTTGTTCACAGATGACATGTTATCTATGTAGAAAATACCAAAGGACTCCTGGTAGCACATACTAAAAGACTCTTGGAACTAATAAGCGATTATAGCAAAGTTGCAGGATACAGATTTAACATACAAAAATCAATTGCTTTGTTACATATTGGCAATAAACTAGGGAATTTGAAATTAAAACACAATACTATTTTTCTGGCTATTGTAAATAATGCTGTAAAAAACATGGGGGTACTGGTATTTCTTTGACACACTGATTTTAATTTCTTTGGATACATACCCAGAAGTGGGTTTGCTGAATCATATGTCAATTCTACTTTTAATTTTTGAGGAATCTCCATAGTGTCTTCCATAATGGCTGTACACTCCCACCAACAGTGTACAAGGGCTCCTTCTTCACATCCTCACCAATACTTGCTATCTTTTATCTTTTTGATAATAGCCATCAGGTCTGAGGTGATATCTCATTGTAGTTTAAATTTGCATTTCCCTGGTGATTAGTGACCTAAGTGCCCATCAACATATGAGTGGATAAAGAAAATATGGTATATATACACATACACAATGGAATATGAATACTATTCAGCCTTTTTAAAAAAGGAAATTCTGTCATTTGAGACAACACTGATGAACCTGGAGGAAATTACACTAAGTGAAATAAGCCAAGCACAAAAAGGCAAATACCATATGATCTCATATGTGGACTCTAAAAAAGTAGAACTCATAAATGTAGACTAGAATATGCCTTACCAGAGGATAGGAGAGAGGTTGGATGGGAAATGGGGAGATGTTAGTCAAAGGCAACAGAGTTTCACTTAGAAAGTAGAAATATATTTTAGTTATTTATTGCACAGTCTATATTTCAAAATTGCCAAAAGGGAGAAGATTTAAAAATTTCTCACCACAAAGAAATGATAAGTATGTGAGTTGATGAATATATTAATTAGCCTTTTTGAATAATTCCATAGTGTATACATATACCACAACATCACATTGTACCCCATAAATATATGCAATTATTATTTGTCATTGTAGGACTGGGCAAAGACTTTATGAATAAGACCCCAAAAGCACAAACAAAAAAGAAAAAATAAACAAATGGGATTATATCAAACTAAAAAGCTTCTGCACAGCAAAGGAAGCAATCAACAGAGTGAAAGGACAAACTACCAAATGGGAGAAAATATTCACAAACCATACAGCTGAAAAGGGTTTAATATTTGGAATATACAAGGAACTCAAATAACTTCACAATTAAAAAAACAAAAAATCCAATTAAAAAAATGGGCAAAGGAGCTGAATAGACATTTTTCAAAGGAAGACATACAAATAGCCAACAGATACATGAAAAAATGCTCAACATCACTAATCATCTGGGAAATGCAAATCAAAACAACATTGAGATATCATCTCACCCCAGCTAGACTGGCTATTATCAGAAAGACTGAGAATAACAAATGCTGGTGAGGATGTGGAGAAAGGGGAACCCTTGAACATTGTTGGTGGGACTGTAAATTAGTGCAGCCATTATGGAGAACAGTATGGAGGTTTCTCAAACAACTACACATAGATATACCATGTGATTGATCCATCAATCCCACTTCTGGGTATATACCCAAGGGAATAGAAATCATCATGTCAACGGGATACCTGCACTCCCATGTTTGTCACAGCTCTATTTACAATAGCCAAGATATGGAACCAACCTAAATGTCCATTGAGAGACAGCTAGATAAGGAAACTGTGGTATATATACACACTGGAATACTACTCAGCCATGAAAAAGAATGAAATTCTGCCATTAGCAGTGACATGGATGAGTTTGGAGAAAATTATGTTAAGTGAAAGAAGCCAGACACAGAAAGAGAAATGTCCTCACTGCATGAGGACCACATGTCCTCACTCATAAGTGGGAGATAAGAAAGAAAGACCATATAAAATTTTGAACTTTCAAAAGGAGAGAACAGACCTATAGTTACTAGAGGTGGGAAAGAGGGAGGGGGAAAAGGGTTAGGGAGTAATTGGATAAGGGACACAAAGGATAATTACGATTTGTAATAATATTGATTTGATCACATGTTGTACACAAATACTGATAGTTAACTCTGTACCCCATAAATATGTATAAATAATTAAATTAAATTGAAACACACACACACAATACCACTTACATTAGCACCAAAAATGAAACAATCATGCATAAATCTAACAAAATATGCACAAAATCTCTATTTGGAAAACTACAAATCTCTGCTTAAGGAAATTGAAGAAGATTTATATAAATGGAGAGATATTTCATGTACATGAAGAAGACTCAATATTGTCAAGGTGTCAGTCTTTCTACCTTGATCTATAGAATTCATGTGATCTTAGTTAATATTCCAACAGGTTTCTTTGTGGATATAGACAAACCGATTCTAATGTTTATATGGAGAGGCATGAGACGCAAATAGTCCACATAATATTGAACGAGAAGAAAAAACATGGTGGATTGACACTGTTTAATTCCAAGACGTACTATAAAACTACAGTAACCACAACATTGTTGTATTGGTGAAAGAAAAGACAAATAGATTAATGGGTTAAATAGAGAGCCCAGAAATAGACCCACACAAATATAGTCAACTGATCTTTGACAAGGAGCAAAGGCAATTCAAGGAGAAAAGATAGTCTTTTCAATAAATGGTGCTGGAACAATGGATACCCCCACTCCCCCCCAAAAAGAATTAGACAGAGATCATAGGTTTAAATGTGAAATGCAGAACTTTAAAACTCCTAGAAGATAACAGGATAAAATCCAGATGACCTTGAGTTTAACAATGATTTTCTAGATACAACACCAAAAGCATGGTAAATTGGATTTCATTGAAATTAAAAACTTCTGCTCTGCTAAAGACACTGTTAAAAGAATAAAAAGACAAGGCACAGCTTGGGAGTAAGTTTTTGCTAAACACATATTTGATTAAGGACTGGTATCTGAAATATATAAATAACTCTTAAAACTCAACAATAAGAAAATAAACATCTCAATTTTAAAAATAGGCAAAAGATCTGCATAGACACCTCACCAAAGAAGATATGCAGATGGCAAATAAGCATATGAAAAGATGCTCAACATCATATGTCATCAGGGAATTGTAAATAAAGATGAGATACCACTACCTACATATTAGAATAGCTAAACTTCAAAACACTGATAACACCAGATGCTGGAGCAACAGGAACTCTCATTCATTGCTGGTGGGAATGCAACATGGTGCAGCCACTTTGGAAAATAGTTCGGCAGCTTTTTACAAAACTAATCACACTCTTACCATATGATTCAGCAATTGTGCTCCTTGGTATTTACTCAAATTCGTTGAAAAGTTATGTCCACACAAAAATCTATGTACAAATGTTTATAGCAGCTTTACTAACAATTGCCAAGTCTTGGAAACAACCAACAGGTGAATGGATAAGTTGTGGCACACCCATAAAATGGAATATTATTTAGCAATGAAAAAGAAATGAGCTATTATGCCATGAAAAGAGCAACCTTAAATGCATATTGCTAAGTGGAAGAAGACAATCTGAAAGAACTACATACTGTATGATTCTGACTATATGAAATTCTGAAAAAGGCAAAACTATGAAGACAGTAAAAAGATCTGTGGTTACCAGGGATTTAGGGAAGGGACGGAGGGATTAATAAGTGGGGCACAGGATATGTTTAGGGCAGTGAAACTATTCTGTATGATAGTATAATGGTGGATACATGTCATTATACCTTTGCTGAAACTCATAGAATGTATAACAGAGTGAATCTTCATGTAAATATAGATTTTAGTGAAAATGGTATGTCAACGTTGGCTCAGAATCGTAACAAATGTACAATACTAATAATGCAAGATGCTAATAATAGGGGAATAATAATAATAATAATAATAATAATAATATAATGTGTGTGTTGGGGCAGGGTGGTGGCATAGAGAGGGTATATAGGAACTCTTGGTACTTTCCATTCAATTTTAGTGTATACCTAAAACTGCTCTAAAAAAAATAAAGACTACTAATTTAAAAATATTGTTGCTGAAACTTCAGACAACCCTGCCATTGTGAAGTTCTGCTTCTGTTATTCATACTGCAAATGGCACATCACTTACATAAGGAGTAGCCTTATCATATATTTTAATATATGTTTATAAATATTTCAACAAGCAAGCTGTACATGCATTTTACTAAAATATGCAAAGGTCATTTCTCAAGTTCTTCTGAAGTGCTTGAGGTGGTGTGGAAACACAACTGAGGTCAAAATCCTATCCTTTTTCTTGAGCTTTTGATGAAGCTCTTAGAAGAGGCAATCTCGGGCTTTCTGGAGGGTAGGTAATCAAAGGCATACATGGCCTAAGGACTTGGAGCTTTCTAAAGGGCAGAAGCTTTATAAGATGCAGCATTTGAGCTTTAATAAAACAGCCATGAATACATGTGCTGTTTCTTATTCTCCAGGGCTGAATGTGCTTTTGGTGTGGAAATTACATTGGCACCTGAGCAGCTGGGGAATTGGTATGCAGGGCTTTGTCTGTGGGCTTAAGTAGAGGAACAATAGGAATCATAAAGAACGTGTTTGGTGAGTTAGTTTTGTTCTGGGTCACCTGGAATCCCAAGGGTGTTCCAACTGCTTGAAGCTGTAAATGACAGGTTCTTTTTTCCACATTCTTACCTCTCTCAGTGAAATAAAAGTTCCTTGATTTGATACGCATGTTTTGAAATTGTGTTTTTAACAGATAATCTGTTAGAAATAAAAAACAAACAAAAAGAAAAAACAAAAAAATGCTGTAATGTGGAGGTGCTATAGAAAGACAGCTTCTATTGTCTTGTTTTTTCATGACCCCTCAAAGGCAAAGTGAAGGCAGCAGTGCCTAGAATAACTGCACTCTGCCAACAAGAAAATTGCTCCTGAGTTTTGGTATGTTTTATCTTATTTGTCCTTAACTTTTGAGATATGAAAATGAGCAAGTGTACAGCTAATTCACAGGTGCATGGTGAGATTATAACAGATAAAGACCAACAGAAAGTGAAGGTAAATGTTGTGAAGTATCCAAATCAAGTATGTAGGTAAAGTGAGCCCAAGATTCAGCTCAATTTAGCAAATATGTATTGAGCACCCTATTAGGTATTCACTAGGAAGCACAAAGTAGCTACCTTTTGGTTTGGAATTTCGAGTTGTGCTAATTTGTTTTTTGTCAAGCATCTAGAATGTGCCCTATGCAAAACGGTGATGTAGGTAGTTTGTTCTTGTGTCTCTCCTCCCAGTGTGTCCCCATACTACCTTCCTGCTGCTTCCTTTTTGACTGATATCTGGGCCTTTCCTTCACTGATTCTCCCAGATTTAAGGCCCCTGTGTTGAGTTGTGCCTTAATGGGACCTTCACTCTCAGCTGCATAAGAACTTGCTACTACCATGTTTCCTGGCCCCATTGAAACACACAAACATGATTCTCATATTCTCAGGACCAGACTCTGTACCTCCTTAAAGTAGCAGTTGTCTAATTTGAGAGACTATCATATGATTATAGTAGAATCCTGAATTGTAAGAATGGGGAGCCACCTCTCATTGGAGTGAATGTGACAAAAGTAGTTATATATCCCAGAATTTGTGGCAAGTACCCCACCATTCTGATGCCAACAATTATCTGTGCTTTGAGGAGTTAATTTTAGAACCTGGAGATTCTTTTAATGTGTATACTATTTCTCTAAGTGGCTGATGGTTTGATATAATCCCATTTGTTTATGTTTCCTTTGGTTGCCCGTGCTTTTGGGGTCGTATTCATGAAGTCTGTGCCCAGTCCTATTTCCTGAAGTGTTTCTCCTATGTTTTCTTTAAGAAGTCCTAAACTACTGTTTTTCTTCATTCTTTCATCATGCTTTCTAAATAAAAATCAGCAGTACTATAAACCTATCTGCTCCTCTTCCTGTGGCTTGCTAATTTGTCTGTTCAAATAGCCTCCTACGCCCCATTAATATGGTCCTACTGACTCCAGAATGTGTAAAATTTAGCTAGTTCCTGGTAGTAAGCAGGACACTCTCTTGCCACTTGAAACTGCTTCTAGAAATTCACTAATTTAATGTGCTAGATAGAGAAAAAGGAAATGAAAGCTTTGTGCTGGACTCTGTATAGCATGCTTTTAAAATTTATTAGCTCCTTTATCCCCTCACATCACATCTCTAAGGTAGGTACTATTATATACTTTAATTCATATGTGGGAAAACTAAAGCATAGAGAGGTCAAGTAACTTGGCCAAGGTTAAAAAAAAATTGGCAAAGTACTGTGGCAAAGATTTAACTGCTCATCAGGTCCATGTGCTCCCCCACATTATTCTAGGCTTTTTGCAGTTAAGCAGGACCATGCAATTAATTATGGTCTATGTGCTGCAAATAGAAGCTTGGGGGCTTCAGAACTGGGGCAAATTCATCCCTCCTGAGGCGTAACTGCTGATGTAAAGCCACTATTAAGGCTGGAGATTTTCCAATAGATTATCCATCCTATCCTTATTATGAGAGATTAATAAGGAAAGCACCTGATTACCTGTGAGCATATTTTCATATTTTAGATTAAAAAATACATTTTCTAGTCTCAAGCATTTTGTTTTTACATTGAAAATGCATTTGGACTACTGTACATTTTTATACTTTTAAAAAATTTGCTGCATTATAAAAAAGACTGCCATTAACAGCTTTAGAAAGCCTCCACTTTATGCATTTTGCTAGCTTCTTTCCACTAGGTCTAAATTAATCAGCTAGTTGATTGGGTGTTGCTTATTAAAAAGGAAGAAAATGTATGCAGTAGTTAGAAGACATCTTGGTGCATTTCTAAGCTGTGTTTGGGCATTGACCTGGCTCTGTTGATCTTCATAGAACTAACTCATTAGTAGAAAGCATTATTCTCAGTGAAACTAAGATATACATTTGCATAATTTTTAGATCTGTGCTTTTTATTTACTCAATTATATGTTGGCTTGATCACAAAGTTGTTAAGCTGTTTTCGAGAAGTATTTGAGAGCCATCTTTATGCCGTGTAGCTTAATCTTATTCTGAAGAAATTCAGTTATACTGACCATTAAAACATCACATAATCCAAAGTGTCTACAGTTGGTTGACAAAACAATCTGATTTTATTTATTGCTGGTGAATTGGTAATTTGTTGGTTAGCTAATTCAAGTGTCATGAATAGCCCTGTATGGGGATAGTAGTAAAATATGAGACCCAGTTCTTTCTTCTGAAGAATATTCAATTTAGAAAAATTTAAGAATTTAACAATGCTTTAGGTTTCTGTTACTTACTGAGCTGTTATTTGAGTTGGAAGGTGATGGCCACTCTAAAGAAAGGAATTTGGCTATTCGGGGTCTTTTGTTGTTCCATATGAAAGTTAAGATTGTTTTTTTCCATTTTTGTGAAGAATGTCATTGGTATTTTGACGGGGATTGCACTGAATCTGTAGATTGCTTTGGTAGTATAGACATTTTCACAATGTTAATTTTTCCAATCCAAGAGCATGGAATATCTTTCCATCTTTTTGTGTCTTCTTTAATTTCTTTCAGAAGAGGTTTTGCAATTCTCATTTTAGAGATCTTTCACCTCCTTGGTTCAATTGATTACTAGGTCTTTAATTTTTTTGTGACTGCTGTAAATGGGCTTACTTTCTTGATTTTTCTTTCTGTTAGCTGATTATTGGAGAATATAAATGGAAGAGATTTTGTGGTGTTTACATTGTATCCTCCAACATTACTGAAATTATTAAAGTGCTCTAAGGGTTTTTTGATAGAGTCTTTAGATTTTTCTATATATAGTATCACATCATCTGCAAATAGGGACAGTTTGGCTTCATTTTTTCCAATCTGGATGCCCTTTATTTTTTTCTCTTGCCTGATTGCTCTGGCTAGTACTTCCAGTACTATGTTAAATAGGAGTGGTGACAGTGGGCATCCTTGTCTTGTTCTTGTTCTTAAGAGAAAAGCCTTCAGTTTTTCTCCATTCAGAATGATACTGGTGGTGGGCTTGTCATAGATGGCTTTTATTGTTTGGGATACTTTCCTTCTATACCTAATTTGTTGAGAGTCTCTATCATGAAGGGATGTTGAATTTTATCAAATACTTTTTCAGCATCTATTGAGATAATCATATGGTCTTTGTCCTTGAGTTTGTTGATGTGATATATCACATTTATTGACTGTCGTATTTTGAACCATGCTTGCATCGCTGGGATGAATCCCACTTGATCATGGTGCATAATTTTATGTATGTGTTTCTGTGTTCTATTAACTAGTATGTTATTGAGGATTTTTATGTCTATATTCATCAAAGATATTGGCCTGGTGGGTGAGGGTGAACATCCTTTCTAGTGAGTCTTTCTTCAAGGGACAGTCCAGGGGTTGGCAGAGGGAAGGAGAGGATGTCACCAAGTCTCTACCAATGGCTGGGTAATGCCATACTGCTGCAATTCTGACAGCTTAGTAGATTTCTAGAGTGTTCCTCGGGTTCTGAGACAGTTGATGACTGACATTGCCCCTTTAGTTGTCTCACTGAGGCATTGTGCAGTCACGTCAGCAGCTGAAGATTGCTTACATTTCAACAAAATGCTCTGCACATTCTGTCTGACCTGCCCCAGCTGCACCTACAGTTTAAGTCAGAACTTAACTTGGGTGGCATTTCAGCTCATGGTTTGCAGCAATTAACAAGGAAATCTGCCAGTTACTGTTGTTGTTGATGGAAGGATTTCCTTCCTACAGGTAGCCAAAGGCCAAAGATGGATCCCTCCTTAAGCTCATTAGATTTGAGACTTGCTGTTAAAGAAAGGCCTTTTTAAGTAACTACAGTAGCTGTGACTCAACTGCCAGGTGCCTGGCTACTTCCTGTACATCCCATGGAATCCTCCCCACCCTGGGAAGCAGGTGTTACTGCTCTTATCCCTGTGAGGAAACAGAAGCCGAGAGAGGTTAAGTAACATGCCCAGAGTCACACAGCTAGGAAGTGGCTGGGCTGAAAGCCAGTGTCAGCAGTCCGCTTGCTGCCCCCTCCATCTTGCCCACTGTGCCAGAGTGCCTCGGGCCCTGGGGTCATGTTGCCTCAAGTGTGGAGGTGTTATGGTCTCATGAAAATCTCTACAAGGCCATTGAACTCTGTGCCTAGAATTGAGTGGGGGGAGTCCAAGGACAGGTGGCAGCATGTCTGGGGAAAATGCGATACAGAGGCTGCTTTGTGTGTGCACCTCTCTCCTGACCTCCCGGCACCGCACCCCAAAGGAATAACTGCAGAGATCAAATGCTAGGCACAAACCAACATGTGTCTCTATGAAGATGTCAGGGCTGAAAAGCCTCAGTCTTGTGCTGTGCTATGTGGGCAGTGGATTCAGACTGTGAGCTCAGGCCCTCCTTGGTGAGCACTTTACTGTGCTTCTGCCTGGCCCCAAGAGCCCCAGGACAAGAAGCCAGCTCACAGTCTCTGCACCTAAGGTTCGGCAGGTTACCCTGACACCAGTGTGTGCTGATGTTGGCTCTCCCATGATCTCAGTGCACTCTGTGTGGAACAGAATGTTGACAAGCTGACAGGTCACTTGCCTGGCTGGGCCCTTTGTGAGATCACTGGCTGGGTGTGTTCCCAAGCAACCTGAGCCCCTTTGTGATGTCCTACTGCTGGATTATCAAGGGGCGCTGTGGGACATACTGCAGTCTCATGTTTACATGAACAGAGGACAAGCCATCACTTAGTATGGCTAGTGATCCCAGAGGCCGGGGGCATGGCTTCAAAACAGAGCCTTTTCCTCCAGAAACAAGGGCTCCTGGGACAGACGCAGAGAACCATCATCACCAAGCAGATCCTTCCTGTGCCCAGTACTACTGCCCAGTACTAATGTCAGGTGGGAACTACAGCTTCGGGCTGCTGGTGGAAGAAACTGCTTTCCAGGCTTTGAAAGAAGAGCCTCAGTTCAGAGGGCGGGGACCTCAGCTCAGAGGGCCGGGACCTGCCCACGACATCCTGCCAGAGGCAGAAGATAGTTTCCCTTCTCTCCCCTTCCCAAAAAAGCTGTGGAGAATCATCAACAGCAACCAGTTTGCATCAATTTGGTGGGATGATGGTGGGACTTGTATAGTGATCAATGAAAAACTGTTTCAAAAGGAGGTCCTGGAAAGGGACAGCCCTAACAAAGTGTTTCAAACAAAGTGTATGAATAGCTTCATCCGCCAGCTAAACCTCTATGGCTTCAGCAAAATGCGTCGGGACGTTCGCATGTCATTCTGCCTCACCAATGTTTTCATCCTGGAAAGACCAGTCTATGTCAAGAGCAAGGTAATGAATGACAAACCTTCTAAGAGGCTAAGTCGGTGGGCTCTGGGGTTGGGTCGGGTGGAAGTGCCAGGACTGCCTCGTGGGATTTGGGTGACCTCGGGCCGGTACAGAACTGTTCCTTTACCTGTTCCTTTTCCGGGTGGTGGTGACAGTAACTTAAGAGTTAACGGCGTGGGGGTGGAGGGTGTGGCTGAGAATGGTGCCAGTCCATCTGGAGTGTGTAAAAGATTACAGCTGTTCAGTCACTCCTACCTGGGGACAAATGTCACCTTGGGGTTGATGTGCCCCCATGACTCCATAGAGCTTTAAACCGTAACGTAGGCTGGCGTGGGGAACCTTCCCTGTTGAAATATCAGTGTGCCCCCACCGGTGTTTGGAGAAATGCTAAGCCTAAAGTAGGCGAGGAAGCCAGTAGAAGGTGGCATGAATGTGCATGCTTGCCTAGTCACTGTCCTCCGGTGTGGAAGAGCCTGTGACCAGAGACTGCCAGTCAGGGGTTCACTCTGTGGCTGGCTGATGCTGCATGATGAAGCCATCAAATCTGCTTTACTCCCCATCTGCAGCTTCAATGTTCCTTTTCACTGGCCTTGTACACTTTCTAATTTGCCATGTTAGGCATTTTCCAAGGATGCAGTGCTCGCCATACATGGCCGAGTCTTGAGGATGTAAAAACTAGTCCCCAGCTTCCTTTTGGGACTGTGACCTTTTCCTAAAGGGCCTCCCAGGACCACTAGAGTTGTGTTGCACAGGGTCGTAGATTGTTGATGGTTGCAGTCAATTCTTGTGACTCAGAGTTTCCTTTTCTTTTTCAACTTTGAATCTCAGTTGCTGTTCTACTGTAATCCCAACTTCAAAAGAAACTCCCCTCACCTCCTTGTGAGGATGAAGAGAAGGGTGGGTGTTAAATCTGCATTAAGGCAGAAGGGGAGCCAGCCAGAAGCCCTGGAATCCCCTCCAGCACTTACAGCCACCGAGCAACAAGATCCAGCATCTCCAAATGAGGATAATGAAGAGATACCGAAGAGCCAAGAGTTTGACAGTCCTGCCACCCAAGTCAGGAGTGACTCTGCTCCGCAAGGAACTCTTGTGACAGCGCCCGAGCCCACCATGGCAAGTGACGATGATCCAATAACCCAGCCAGCCATCAGGCAGCCCGAAAGCAGCCAGAGCCACATTACTCCGTTGGGGGATGTCACCCAGATGGATTCCTATAGGCCAGTGGTGGGTGTGCCTGCCTTGCCCCCCAGGATTCTCAACGTGCACACTGCACAGCTTCCTTTGCCTGGACTGCTGCCTTTCTGCCATCACTGGGTGGCTGTGCCCGCCGTGGCTCCTGGGCCTGTTGCCTTCATGTCTGTGTTGCCTCAACCCCCAACACCAGTTTACTGCTGTCCCAACTGCCATTGTGTGTTAGAACTCATGCCAGCCACTGGCAGGCCCCAGGGGTACCCAGAGCATGCAGACTAACACGGGTAAGGAGAGCATTTGATGACAACATGTGCTGGTCAATAAACACGATCAGAAAATGAGTCATTTTCTGTCTGCTCAAAACGGTTGCTCGTCTCTGTCATTTTTCTTCTTCCAGAGTCAAGGGCCCCCTCAGGTGTCTTTTGCTTGCCTGGTAAAGACTTGAGAATAACCCCACTCCCTGGCATAAAGCAGGTGCCCAGTAGATACTCAGGCAGGATGTAGGTTTAACTGAGCCTCTCGCACATCCTGCCTCCACTCACTAAAAGGTCTTTGCAGTGCTTGGAAAGTGCACACACCCAGCGGCAGTGGCCAGATGTACACAATGACAAGTGCTCCTGGCCATCCAGACACAATTCCCTGCCATGCTGCAAAACATCTTCTGGTTGCCAGTGGCCCCTCCTCCTCCCTGGAGAGCTTCTTCCAGTACTTTCCAGTTACCAGTTTGTATTTTCAGCCTCTCCACTCCTTAATAGAGCAGCAAATCACACATCATTTTACTGTAAGGCAGAAAGGAATAGCTGCTGGGATGGCTGATGCGTAAGTCTGTAAGATCACAGACTCCTTTTCTGACCTTTTTCATGGATACTTCTCTGAAGTGGGTTACACGTCTCCTTGCTGTCATAAATAGGAGAGATGCTACACCACTTGTTCTCTCCTTAATGATCTGTGACCTGGTGTTTTCTGGGCAATGATGGCTCAGGGACCCCCCCCACCCACAGTGGCCACTGAGACATGTCAGCACATTGGGTGGATGATCAGCCTAAGGCTCTAGGCCTTTCTGTCAGCTGCTACCAAACCACCTTCGGTGGCTGGCCAGTTTTACACAAGATTCAGACAGAGCCTGAGGACTAGGCATGGCATGGTACACAGACATGGCTGACTGACAGCGATGCTTTGTTCTGAAAATGTGCTGTGTCTCAGCCGAGTGAGACCTTCATAAGCCTGCCTGCTAGATAAGGACACAGACAGTAGAATCACTGCATTAGGGAGCGTGAAGAGCACGGGAGGAGAGAGGGAGCACCAACAGCTGACACGAGGCTGCAGAGGGGAGGCAGAGCGAGAAAGGGGAAGAGCCAGGCTGGAACTCCTGGGCTTTCAGAGGGACAGGGTGGTACCAGTGGGCACATTCACAAGTACTGCCAAGGAGGGGGTGGGAGGACGTGGGTGAGTTGAGCAGAAGTACAGGGAAGGCTCTGTCCCCCAGCTCAGCAGCTCTGCTGTGTTCCTGGTGATGGGTGGTCACATCACTCTTCTGTTGGTCACAATCCAACAGCTAGTGGAGATCAAGTGGATCTTTTGAGAACCCAACGACATAGCCCCAGAGTGAAGGAAACAAAAACTGACAGACTTGAAGCAATAGTTCTACAGTAGTAGTTGGAGACTCCAATACCTCATGTTAGGAGCTAAATTGTGTCCCCTTCCCCCAGTTCGTATGGTAAAGTTCTAAACCCCAATGTGACTGTATTTGCAGTTAGAGTTGTCAGGGAGGTAATTAAGGTGAAATGGGATCCTAAGGTTGGAACTCTATTCCCATAGAACTAGTGTTCTCGTAAGAAGAGGAAGAGACACCAGATTTCGACTTTTCTCTCTCCACCGCCCTCCCCACACACACATTAGAGAAGAGGCCACGTGAAGACACAGTAAGAAGGTGGCCATCGGCAAACCATTAAGAGAGGCCTCACAAGAAACCAGATTTTCTGGCACCTTCATCTGGTGCTTCTGGCCTCCAAAGCTGTGAAAATATAAATTCTTGTGGTTTACACCTCCCACTCTGCTGAACTTTGTTATGGCAGCCCTAACAGACTAGTTCACCCTACTCACAATAATGGATAGAAAAACTAGACTGAAGATCAACATGGAAAAGGAAGGCTAGAACAACACTATAAAATAACTAGATCTCACAGACATCCATAGAACACTCCACCCAACAGCAGCAGAACAAATTTCCTCTCAAGTGCACTGCATTAGTCTGTTTGTGATGCATATACATGAAAACCTAAAACTGAGTGATTTACAAAGAAATGATATTTATTTCTTTTAATTTCAGAGGCTGGGAAGACCAAACTCCAGGGAACACATCTGGTGAGGGCCTTTATCTTGGTGGTGACTCTCTGCAGGATCGCATGGTAACCAGGGTGTCACATGGTGAGAACGGGCTGAGCAAGAGAGAGCTAATCTTCTCACTCTCCTTATAAAGCCATCATAACCACACTCATGATCACTCAGTTAACCAGCAGTGCATTAATCCATTCCCAAGGGTACAGTCCCCACCATTCTGAAGGCCCACCTTTCAGTTACCATAATAGGAATTCTCACCCCCTTAACACTGTTACAGGGGAGACTAAGATTCCAATACATGAACTTTTGAGGACACATTTAACCCATAGCATGAACCTAGAACTTCCTCCAGGATTTGCTTCTTTCTCCATATGTCACACCATGAAACTTTCTCCACATGTTACACCATAAAACACCCCTCTGTAAACTTGAAAAGGTTCCACTTGTACAAAGTATGTTCTTTGACCAAAATGGAATGAAAATAAAAATCAATAACAAATGGAAATTCAGGGAATTTGCAAAAATAATAGAAATTAAGCAATACAACATCTGTTTTTATGCTAATACCATGCTGTTTTGGTTACTACAGCTTTGCAGTATAATTTTAAGTCAGGTAGTGTTATACCTCCTGCTCTATGTATTTACTTTTATGTTCAGAATTGCTTTGGCTATTTGGGATCTGTTCTTGTTCCATATGAATGTTAGGATTATTTTTTTCTATTTCTGTAAAAAATGTCATTGGTATTTTGGTGGGATTGCATTGAATCTATAGATTGCTTTGAGTAGTACAGACATTTTCACAATGTTAATTCTTCCAATCCAAGAGTATAGAATGCCTTTCCATCTTTTCTATTCTTTTTAAGGACATCTTAATCTCTCAGCAGTGATTTATAGTTCTCATTGTAGAGATCTTTCACCTCCTTGGTTAAATTGATTCCTAGGTGTTTTCTTTTTTTGGTGACTATTGTAAATGGGCATCCTTCTTGATTTCTTTTTCTTCTAATTCATTATTGAAATATAACAATGCTACTGATTTTTGCATGTTGATTTCATATCCAACAACTTTACTGAAATCATTTATTAGCTCCCTACAATGAATACACAAGAGGAAAGAAAACCCACTTGTAAAACAAAAATGCAACCAAGAAAATGAAAGAAATGATATCTTACCAACCCAAAAAACCAACGAACATTGAAGACAAACCATAAACAGGGAAGTAAGGAACAAAAGATATTTACAACTTCCAAATGGAAATAGATAAAATGCCAGGAGTAAGATGGTACCTTTCATTAACAACCCTAAATGTAAATAGATTAAATCCCCCACTCAAAAGACACAGACTGACTGATTAGATTAAAAAGGGAAAACCAACTATATGCTGTCTTCAAGAGACTCACCTCATCTGTAAAGACACATACAGACTAATAGTGAAGGAATGGAAAAAGATAAACCACACAAATGGAAATCAAAAAAGAGCAGGAGTAAGTATTCTTATATCAGATGAAATATACTTTAAACCAAAAAACATAAAAAGAGACAAAAAAGCTGCTATATAATAATAAAGGGATTTATGCACCACAAAGATATAACAATCATAAATATATATGCAAGCAACACTGGAGCACCCAGATATATATAGCAAACACGATTAGACCTAAAGAAGGAGATAGCCCCCAAGATGATGATGGTTTTTGAGGAAGCTGTGAGGCAGACAAGCACATCTGTGATGATGGATCAAATGTATGGATCAATTTGTTTTCCTCCAGCTGGAGATGCTTAGCCACAGCTTATATAAATCCTCTCACATGCTGCCCAGGGATCTTTTGTTAAGCCGTGAGCTCCAGGCTTGTTCCTCACCCTTTGGAGAGGATGTCCTCCAGGGCTAGCTATACTGAGGTCCTGGGTTGGTCTAAGCTCATGGAGGACAAGGAGGGCTGTGCCAGGCTGAGGCCTTAATATCACCTTTCCAAAACAAACAAACAAACAAACAAATAAACAAAAACCTTCATTCAAGACTTGTGGTTTCTGGTCTGTCATTGAAGGAGCTTGGAAATCATCACTCTCCTCCTCACGGCAGGGAAAAAAGCTGAACAAACAACAAATCAATAGCTCTTCTCAGATTTATTAGAGAAGTGAGGTTACAGGGCAAACCACTGCCCCCAAAATTGGAGCGACAGACAGGTGGATACAGAGAATCACAGCTTACCAGAATAGAAGCCCAGAAGCAGAAACCAGTTATGGAGCCAGGGGTGGGGCAGAAAACTTAAAATGTCATTAATAAGTTGCTGGAAAATCAGTGAAAACAAGCCTGAGAGTTAAAAACTCCAAGGGGCCCCAGTCTTAGGTTGTTGTTTTATTAAACTTTATTGAGGTATAATTTACATACCATAAAATTCACCCATTTAAAATGTACAATTCATTGGTTTTTAGTAAATTCACCAAGTCATCCAACCATCATCACAGCCCCAGTTTTAGAACATTTCCTTCACACGATAACATCCTGTATGCCCACTTATAGTTAATCCATGTTCCCAGCCCATGCACATGCAAGCACTAATCTACTTTCTATCTCTAATGATTTGCCTTTACAGAAAATTTCATATGAAATGAATCATACCGCATGGCTGATTTGTTTGATCCACGCTGTACCATGTTCCTGTAGCTCTTTCCTTTTTATGCCTGAGCAGTATTCCATTGCTAGGATATAGCATATTTTGCTTATCCATTGACCAGTTGATGAACATTTGGGTTGTTATCATTTTTGCAATTATTGTGACTGTGTTGTTTTGAACATTCATGTACAAATCTTCGTGTGGACATATGTTTCTTTTCTCTTGCGTAGTGGAATTGCTGGTTGCATGGTGATTTCATGTGCAAATTTTGAAGATATTTGGTTGTTTGTCTTACAAGGATACTTCAAAAGTTCATGGAAGGATTCATATTTTTTTAAGGAATTTATTTTTTAATTGAAGCATATCGATTGTACATACATATGGGGTAAAGAGTTATATTTCAAAACATGTGTAGCATGTGTGATGGCCCAATCAGGGTAGTTAGCATATTCATCATCATAAAAATTTATCATTTCTCTGTGGTAGGAACATTTTATATGCTCTCTTCTGTCCATTTGAGAATATACAATAATTTATGGTTAATTGTAGATGGCTAGCAATACTGTGCACCACTAGAACTTATTTGTCCTATCTAGCTATAATGTTGTGTCCATTTACCATTGTGTCCATTAATTCCCCTCCCTACTCCCCTTCCCACCTTCTAGCAACCACAATTCTACTCTGTACTTCTGGAAGTTCAACTTATTTTTTTAGCTACCACATATGAGTGGCATACATCTTTCTGTGCCTGACTTATTTCACTTAACATAGTGTCTTCCAGGATCATCCTTGTTACCACAAAAGACAGGATTTCATTCTTTTTCATGGCTGCATACTATACCATTGTGTATATATACCCCATTTGACTTCTCCATTCATCTGTTGATGGACACCTAAAGAGATTCCATATCTTGGCCATTGTGAATAATGCTTCAATAAACATGGGGTGCAGATATCTCTTCAGTAGGCTAATTTCCTTTCCTTTGGATAAATACCCAGCAGTGGGATTGCTGGATCATATGGTAGTTCTATTTTTAGTTTATTGAGAAACCTCCATGCAGTTTTCCATAATGGCTGTACTAATGAACATTGCCACCAACAGTGTATAAGTGTTCTCTTTTCTCTGCATCCTTGCCAGCATTGGTTGTTCTCTGTCTTCTGATAATAGCCAGTCTAACTGGGGTGAGATAATACCTCATTGTGGATTTGATTTGTGGTTTTTTTTTTTTTATAATTAGTCATATTGAGCATTTTTCATATACCTCTTAGCTACTTGCATGTCTTCTTTTGAGTAATGTCTATTCAGGTCATTTTTAATCCATTTTTAAATTGGAATTTTTTTTTTCTTTTTCTGTTGAGTTGTTTAAAGTTTTTGTATATTCTGGATATTAATCCCTCATCAGATGAATAGTGAGCAAATATTTTCTCCCATTTGGCTTGTTGCCTCTTCACCCTTGATTGTTTCCTCCACTGTGCAGAAGCTTTCTAGTTTGATATACTCCCAGTTCTTTATTTTTGCTTTTGTTGCTTGTGCTTTAGAAGTCCTCTCCAGAAAATTTTTGCTCAGACCAATGCCTTGGAATGTTTCCCCTAAGTTTTCTTCTAGTGGTTTTATAGTTTCAGTTGTTACATTTAGTTCTTTAATCCATTTAAATTTGATTTTGGTATATGGTGAGAGACAAGGGTCTAGTTTCTTTCTACTGCACATGAATATCTAGTTATTCCAGCACCATTTATTGAAGAGGCTGTCCTTTCCTCAATGTGTGGTCTTGGTGCTTTTGTCAAAGATCAGTTGGCTGTAGATATGTGGATTTATTTCTATGTTCTGTACTCTGTTCCATGTGTCTGTTTTTATGCCACTACCATGCTGTTTTGATTACATTAGCTTTGTAGTATATTTTGAAGTAAGTAAGTAAGTATAATGCCTTCAGCTTTGATCTATATGCTCAGGATTGTTTGGCTATTTGGGTTTCTTAGAGGTTCTGTATGAATTTTAAATGTATTTTTTCTTTTTCTGTGAAGAATGTCATTGGCATTTTGATAGAGATTGCATTGCATCTGTAGATCACATTGGGTAGTAAAGTCATTTTGACAATACTCATTCTTCCAATTCATGAAAATGGAATGTCTTTCCATTTTTATGTGTGTGTCCCCTCTAATTTCTTTCATTAGTGTTTCGTTGTTTTATTGCAGAGATCTTTCACTTTTTTGGTTAAATTTTTCCAAGGTATCTTATTTTTTTGTTAGCTATTGCAAATGGAATTGCTTTTGTATTAGTCTGTTTTGTTTTGTTATAACAGAAATACCTGAGACTGAGTAATTTATAAGGAAAAGAGATTTATTTGGCTTATGATTCTGGGACAGCTGCATCTGGCATAGGCCTCAGGCTGCTTCTACTCATGGCAGAAAGTGGAAGGCTGCCAGCAGGTACAAGCAGATCACATGGTGAGAGAGGAAGCAAGAGAGAGAGAGAGGAGGTGCCAGGGTCCTATAAACAACAAGCTCTCACAGGAACTAATAGAGCTAGAACTCACTCTTTACCCGCCCCCCCCCCCTGGAGAGCATTAATACATTCATAAGGGATCCACCCCCATGATTCACTCAGTTTCCAACACTGCCACATTGGGGATCAAATTTCAACATGAGTTTTGGAGGGAACAACACATCCAAACTCCATCAGCTTTCTTGATAACTTTCTCTACTAGTTCACTTTTGGTGTATAAAAATGCTATTTATTTTTGAATGTTTATTTTGTATCCTGCAACTTTACTGACTTCATTCTTGAGTTCTGTGAATTTTTTGGTGGAGTCTTTATGTTTTTCTGTATATAAGATAATGTCATCCACAAATGGGAACAATTTGTCTTCCTCTTTTCCAATTTGGATGTGCTTTATTTGTCTCTCTTGCCAAATTCCTCAGGCTAAAACTTCCAGCATCATGTTAAATAAGAATAGTAAGAATGGACAACTTTTACTTTTTGCTGTTCTTAAAGGAAAAGCTTTTGTCTTTTCCCCTTTCAGCATGATGTTAGCTGTGGGTTGGTCATATGTGGCCTTTATTTTCTTGAGATACTTTCCTTCAATACTTAATTTGTTGAGATTTTCTTATCATGAAGGGATGTTGAATTTTATCAAATGCTTTTTTCTGCATCTATTGAGATAATCATATAATTTTTGTCCTTCATTTTGTTGAAGTGGTATATTACATTTATTGATTTGCATATGTTGAACCACCCTTGCATTCCTGGGACAAATCCTACTAGATCATAATGTCTAATCTTTATGAAGTGCTGTTGAATTCTTTTAGTGAGTATTTTTGGAGAGTTTTTGTAATTATGTTTACCAGTGACATTGGCTTGTAGTTTTCTTTTTTCATTATTTCCTTGTCTGTTTTGGTATCAAGATGATGCTGGCCACCTAGAATGGGTTTGGGAGAATACGTTCCACTTCAATTTTTATGAATAGTTTGAGAAGAAATGTTATTAATTCCTTAAATCCTTGGTAGAATTCATCAGTGAAGCTCTCTGCTCCTGAACTTTTCTTTGTTGGGAAACTGCTGATTACTGAATCAATCTTGTTACTCATTATTGGTTTGTTCAGGTTATCTATTTCTGCTTGGTTCTGTCTTATTGGTGGTATGTGCCCAGAAATTATCCTTTTCCTCCAGATTTTCCAGTTCATGGGCATGTAGTTGTTCATAATAGTCTCTCATGATTCTTTGTATTTCTGTGGTGTGAGTTGCAATGTCTCCTTTTTTTTGTTTGTTTCTGATTTTTGTTATTTGAGTCTCTTCTGGTTCTTAGCTGACTGTGGTCAGGTGCTTCACTTCTCTTTCTTTCCCATCATTCCAAGTTTCTGAATCTCAGGGGAGGTTTCCTCACATTTTCGCTGAACTCTGGTATTTTCTCCCAGGAACTCTATTTAACATGTGACTATCCACTTGTGGATTTGGGCATTTTTGTATCAAGGGTGAAAGCTGGTTGCCTCTAGTCAGCTATCTTGAACCTTCTCATTCTGTCTTTTAATTCTATTTTTCCATGAACTTTTTTTGAGGTACCCTCATATTATTGAGTTTAAAAAGTTTTTACATCCTGGGAATAAGTTCTCTATTGGACATATAACTGAAAATATTTTTTCTCAGTCTGTGGCTTCTCTTTTTATTTTCTTCATTGTGACTCTTCCAGTAAAAACAGTTTTAAATTTTGATGAAGTACAATTTATTGATTTTTTTTTGCATCAATTGTGTTTTTGGTGTTGTATTTAATAAAACTTTGCTTAAGCCAAGGGCATGAAGATTATCTCCTATGAGTTAATTTTTAAATATGGTCTTAGGTTATGATACAAATTCATATTTTTGCAGACTAATACCCAATTTTCCAGCACCATTTGTTAAAAAGACTACCCTTTCCCCATAAAATTAGCAAATTTAAAATTGTTGAAAATTTCAAATCTTCAATTTGAAAATTATGTACATTTTCAAATTTTTGAAAATCAGTTGACTACAGAAATATGTGGGCTTATTTACGTCTTGTCAATTTTGATACACTGATCTATAAGTGTACTCATGCCAAAACTATATTGTCATGATTACCATATCATTATCCTAGATTTTGAATCAGGAAGTGAATGTTCTCCAACTTTTATTTTCCAATATTTTGAGACTCTTCTGGGTCTTTTGAATTTTAATATAAATTTTAGAATCACCTTGTCAATTTCAGCAAGAAAAGTCTGCTAGAGTTTTTATAGGGATTGTATAGAAAGAATTGACATCTCGACAACATTGACTGACTCATGTACAAGGTGAGTATCTCTCTTTAGGTTTCTTTCAACTCTTCTCAGCAATGCTTTGTAGTTTTTTTTTTTTTTTTGGGTATTTTTTTATTGTGATAAAATAAGCATATGATAAAATTTACCATTTTATCATTTTTAAATGTACAATTCAGTGGCATTAATTACACTAATGTTGTGCAACCATCACTGCTGTTTCCAAAATGTGCAAATGTTTTATTTATTTATTTATTTTTTATTTTTACTTTTTTTTAAATTTTATTTTGTCGATATACATTGTAGCTGATTAATGCTCCCCATCACCAAAACCTCCCTCCCTTCTCCCTCCCCCCCTCCCCCCCAACCATGTCCTTTCTGTTTGTTTGTTGTATCAACTTCAAATAATTGTGGTTGTTATATCTTCTTCCCCCCCCCCCGGTTTGTGTGTGTATGTGTGTATGTGTGTGTGTGAATTTATATATTAATTTTTAGCTCCCACCAATAAGTGAGAACATGTGGTATTTCTCTTTCTGTGCCTGACTTGTTTCACTTAATATAATTCTCTCGAGGTCCATCCATGTTGTTGCAAATGGCAGTATTTCATTCGTTTTTATAGCTGAGTAGTATTCCATTGTGTAGATGTACCACATTTTCCGTATCCACTCATCTGATGATGGGCATTTGGGCTGGTTCCAACTCTTGGCTATTGTAAAGAGTGCTGCGATGAACATTGGGGAACAGGTATACCTTCGACTTGATGATTTCCATTCCTCTGGGTATATTCCCAACAGTGGGATGGCTGGGTCGTATGGTAGATCTATTTGCAATTGTTTAAGGAACCTCCATACCATTTTCCATAGAGGCTGCACCATTTTGCAGTCCCACCAACAATGTATGAGAGTTCCTTTTTCTCCGCAGCCTCGCCAGCATTTATCGTTCATAGTCTTTTGGATTTTAGCCATCCTAACTGGGGTTAGATGGTGTCTCAATGTGGTTTTGATTTGCATTTCCCGGATGCTGAGTGATGTTGAGCATTTTTTCATATGTCTGCTGGCCATTTGGATATCTTCCTTAGAGAAATGCCTACTTAGCTCTTTTGCCCATTTTTTAATTGGGTTGCTTGTTTTCTTCTTGTAAAGTTGTTTGAGTTCCTTATATATTCTGGATATTAATCCTTTGTCAGATGTATATTTTGCAAATATTTTCTCCCACTCTGTTGGTTGTCTTTTAACTCTTTTAATTGTTTCTTTTGCTGTGCAGAAGCTTTTTAGTTTGATATAATCCCATTTGTTTATTTTTCCTTTGGTTGCCCGTGCTTTTGGGGTCGTATTCATGAAGTCTGTGCCCAGCCCTATTTCCTGAAGTGTTTCCCCTATGTTTTCTTTAAGAAGTTTTATTGTCTCAGGGTGTATATTTAAATCCTTAATCCATTTTGAATTGATTTTAGTATACGGTGAGAGGTATGGATCTAGTTTCATTCTCCTGCATATCGATATCCAGTTATCCCAGCACCACTTGCTGAAGAGGCAGTCCCTTCCCCAGTGAATAGGCTTGGTGCCTTTGTCAAAGATCAGATGGCAGTAAGTGTGTGGGTTGATTTCTGGATTCTCTATTCTATTCCATTGGTCAGTGTGTCTGTTTTTATGCCAGTACCATACTGTTTTGGTTATTATAGCTTTGTAGTATAGCTTAAAGTCAGGTAGTGTTATGCCTCCAGCTTTATTTTTTTTGCTGAGCATTGCTTTGGCTATTCGTGGTCTTTTATTGTTCCATATAAATGTCTGAATAGTTTTTTCCATTTCTGAGAAAAATGTCTTTGGAATTTTGATGGGGATTGCATTGAATTTGTATATCACTTTGGGTAGTATGGACATTTTCACTATGTTGATTCTTCCAATCCAAGAGCATGGAATATCTTTCCATCTTCTTGTATCCTCTCTAATTTCTCTCAGCAGTGGTTTGTAGTTCTCATTATAGAGATTTTTCACCTCCTTGGTTAACTCAATTCCTAAGTATTTTATTTTTTTGGTGGCTATTGTAAATGGGCAGGCTTTCTTGATTTCTCCTTCTGCATGTTCACTATTGGAGAAAATAAATGCTACTGATTTTTGTGTGTTGATTTTGTATCCTGCTACTGTGCTGAAATCATTTATCAATTCCAACAGTTTTTTTGTAGAGGTTTTAGGCTGTTCGATATATAGGATCATGTCATCTGCAAACAGGGACAGTTTGACTTCATCTTTTCCAATCTGGATGCCCTTTATTTCCTTCTCTTCTCTGATTGCTCTGGCTAGTACTTCCAACACTATGTTGAATAGGAGTGGTGAGAGTGGGCATCCTTGTCTAGTGCCTGTTCTTAAAGGAAAAGCTTTCAGCTTTTCCCCATTCAGGATGATATTGGCAGTGGGTTTGTCATATATGGCTTTAATTATGTTGAGATACTTTCCCTCTATACCTAACTTATACAGGGTCTTTGTCATGAATGAGTGCTGAATTTTATCAAATGCTTTTTCAGCATCTATAGAGATGATCATATGGTCCTTGTGTTTGAGTTTATTAATATGGTGTATCACATTTATTGATTTGCGTATGTTGAACCAACCTTGCATCCCTGGGATGAATCCCACTTGATCGTGATGAATAATTTTTCGTATGTGTTGCTGTATTCTGTTTGCTAGTATTTTAGTGAGGATTTTTGCATCTATATTCATCAAGGATATCGGCCTGTAGTTTTCTTTTTTGGTTATATCTTTACCTGGTTTTGGTATCAGGATGATGTTTGCTTCATAGAATGAGTTTGGGAGATTTGCGTCCGTTTCAAACTTTTGGAATAGTTTGTAAAGAATCGGTGTCAATTCCTCTTTGAATGTTTGGTAAAATTCTGCTGTGAATCCATCTGGTCCTGGGCTTTTCTTTGTTGGGAGCCTTCTGATAACAGCTTCAATCTCCTTTACTGTTATTGGTCTGTTCAGATTTTCTACGTCTTCACGGTTCAGTTTTGGGAGCTTGTGTGTGTCCAGAAATTTATCCATTTCCTCCAGATTTTCAAATTTGTTGGCGTACAGTTCTTTATAGTAGTCTCGAATGATTCCTTGTATTTCAGATGAATCAGTTGTAATATCGCCTTTTTCATTTCTCATTTTTGTTATTTGAGTCTTCTCTCTTCTTTTTTTTGTTAGCCATGCTAATGGTTTGTCAATTTTATTTATCTTTTCAAAAAACCAACTTTTTGATTCGTTGATCTTTTGAATTGTTTTTTGGTTTTCAATTTCATTCAGTTCTGCTCTGATCTTAATGATTTCTTTCCGTCTGCTAACTTTAGGATTGGATTGTTCTTGTTTTTCTAGTTCTTTAAGGTGAAGTGTTAGGTTGTTCACTTGCCATCTTTCCATTCTTCTGAAGTGAGCATTTAATGCAATAAATTTTCCCCGCAATACTGCTTTTGCAGTATCCCACAGGTTTTGGTATGATGTATCATTGTTTTCATTAGTTTCAATAAACTTTTTGATTTCCTGCTTGATTTCTTCTTGGACCCATATGTCATTAAGTAGAATGCTGTTTAATTTCCATGTGTTTGTATAGTTTCCGGAGTTTTGTTTGTTATTAATTTCTAGTTTTAATCCATTGTGGTCTGAGAAGATACATGGGATAATTCCAATTTTTTTGAATTTATTGAGACTTGATTTGTGACCTAATATGTGATCTATCCTGGAGAATGATCCATGTGCTGATGAGAAGAATGAATATTCTGAGGTTGTTGGGTGGAATGTTCTGTAGATATCTGCCAATTCCAATTGGTCTAGAGTCTTGTTTAGATCTTGTGTTTCTCTACTGATTCTTTGCCTAGATGATCTGTCTAATATTGACAGTGGAGTGTTCAGGTCCCCTGCTATTATGGTATTAGTGTCTATTTCCTTCTTTAGGTCTAATAGAGTTTGTTTTATAAATCTGGCTGCTCCAACATTGGGTGCGTACATATTTATGATTGTTATGTCTTCTTGATGGATCAGTCCTTTTATCATTAAGTAGTGTCCCTCATTGTCTCTTTTTATGGTTTTTAGTTTAAAGTTTATTTTGTCAGATATAAGAATAGCCACTCCAGCTCGTTTTTCTTTTCTGTTTGCATGGTAAATCTTTTTCCATCCTTTCACTCTTAGTCTGTGTGAATCTTTATGGGTGAGGTGGGTCTCTTGTAGGCAGCATATAGTTGGGTCCTGCTTTTTGATCCAGTCAGCCAGTCTGTGTCTTTTAATTGGGGAATTTAAGCCTTTAACATTAAGAGTTGTTATTGAACGGTGTTGATTTATTCCTAGCATTTTATTGGTTGTTTGGTTGTCTTAGGTGTCTTTTGTTCCTTGCTTTCTGATTTACTGTTTGGTTTCTTTGTTTGTTGGTTCCTTAGGTTGTAGATAGTGTTTTTGTTAGCTTGTTTTCTCTTCATGAATGCCATTTTTATTGTACTAGCGGGTTTAGATTTTTCTTAGGTTTTTATGGCAGTGGTAGTTATTTTTCAGGAACCAAACCCAGTACTCCCTTGAGGATTTCTTGTAAGGGTGGTCTTGTGGTAGTGAACTCCCGCAGTTTTTGTTTGTCTGAGAAATATACTATTTGCCCCTCATTTCGGAAGGATAGCCTTGCAGGGTAGAGTATTCTTGGCTGGCAATCTTTGTCTTTTAGTATTTTGAAAATATCATCCCATTCCTTTCTAGCTTTTAGGGTTTGTGATGAAAAGTCTGATGTTAACCTGATTGGGGCTCCCTTATAGGTGATTTGACGCTTCTCTCTTGCAGCTTTTAAGATTCTCTCTTTGTCTCTGAGTTTTGCCAGTTTGACTATGACATGTCTTGGAGAAGGCCTTTTTGGGTTGAATACGTTTGGAGATCGTTGAGCTTCCTGGATCTGAAGATCTGTGATTTTTCCTATACCTGGGAAGTTTTCTGCCACTATTTTTTTGAATATGTTTTCAATGGAATCTCCATTTTCCTCCCCTTCTGGAATACCCATGACTCGGATATTTGAGCGCTTGAGGTTGTCTGATATCTCTCTCAGATTTACTTCCATGTCCTTGATTCTTTTTTCTTTCTTTTTGTCTGCTTCTGTTATTTCAAACAGCCCATCTTCAAGTTCAGAGGTTCTCTCTTCAACTTCGACAAGCCTGCTGGTTAAACTCTCCGTTGTGTTTTTTATTTCGCTGAATAACTTCTTCAGTTCAGCAAGTTCTGCTACATTTTTTTTCAGGACATTGATTTCCTTGTATATTTCCTCTTTCAGATCCTGTATACTTTTCCTCATTTCATCATGATGTCTAGCTGAGTTTTCTTGTATCTCATTCAGTTTCCTTAGAATTATCACTCGAAATTCCTTGTCAGTTATTTCAAGGGCTTCTTGTTCTATAGGATCTAGAGTATGAGATTTATTAACTTTTGGTGGTGTACTTTCTTGATTTTTTGTATTTCTGGTGTCTTTTTTTTGGTGTTTATTCATTGTTGCAGGGGGTTTCACAGTCCACCGGTTTAAGACTAATGACTAACTAGGATGTTGCTGTGGTTGCCAATTTGGTATGGCTCCCGCCGTGACTGCTCAGTTGGCCTCTAGTGTCTTGTGTGTGTGGTTGCCTCGGGTCTTGGGCTTCTCCGGGGATCCACCTTTCTGGTCAGCTTGTACTCTGCTGGGCTGGTGGATCACGTACCACAGGGTGTGTGATCTCTGTTGAGCTTTCACTTTCTGTACAGGACTTCTCCCCGTTCCGTGTGCTCTGGCCCAGGCTGTTAGATCGTGCAGTGGCGACCCCACCGGGTGTGTGGTTTCTGTCCAGTCTCCGCCTCCCTGGCCGCACGTCTCCCCCCTCTGTGCACACTGTGCTGGGCTGGGGCGTGTCTTCTGCACCCCTCGTCTATCAGCTGGGCCTTCAAGACCCTGCTCAGCACCGCCTCGCCCAGGAAGTCTACCAGGTTTCTGCTAGGCACAGACGACTGGTCTCTCTGGGTGCCTTTGTAGCACTGTGTAGATCTTTCTCGGGTCTTGTTCACCTTTGTATCCCCCCGGTATAAACCGAGTCTAGTGCCCGCCTGCAGCCTGCTCTCCGGCAGGTTCAAGCGGACCTGGGAACTCTCCTACCACACTATTCCCAACCAGAAATTCGTTAGGCTTTTTTCCAAACTGGTGGTCGCAGAGATGGTATCTGCCTCCCAGTAACAGGAAGTTTACCGGGGCCGGAGTCCAGGGTGTGGTGGAGTGACAGTCGGCCCGCCCGTACTTCCTAGCCCTCCCAACACTGGTCCGGACGCCCCACACCCCCAGCCCTGCCAGAGAACCGCGGAGGGAGTGGGAGAGGAGGTCGGCCCGCAGGGTCCGGAAAGCCCCGCGCCAGGCCAAGCAAATGGGCTCAGTGATGGCCGAGCAGGGCAGAGCTGCCCGCACCTGGGAAAATGGAGGCAGCACCGGGGCAGTGAGTGGCCTGGTGGTGCAGGCGGGGAGCCGCGTGGGCATCCACTCCCTGAACAGAGCTGTGCCAGGGATCACTCACAGTGCTGTGCCAGGTCGGGCGCTCGCTCTGTCTCTGGTTTGTTGCCTTCCGTGTTCTCGGCGCTGCCGCCTCGGGCTGTTCAGTCGCGGCGGCGCCGCTCGGGCACTCCCAGGAATCTTCTTTAATGCCGGCCTGAAACCTCGAATCCTGAATAGGGCAGCTGGCCGCCTTCAGCGCGGCCCCGGCCTCCGGGATCCTGGCTGCATCCACAGCAGCCCTGGCGCCGTGTTCCCTGTTTCAAGACTCACTTTTGCAGCTAAGAATCAGTTCTTTTCCTGCTCCACACTTCAAAGCTGTTGCCTGTAAATGAGGCAGCCTCTCCTGCCGGGGGCAAAGTGGTGTTGAGCCCCCACGACCGGCCAGCAGCAGCAGTCCTCCCTTAAGAGATGGCCAGAGGAAGGTCCACAAGTTTCCCGGCTGCCTGAGGCCCAGTGGCCACCTTTTCCACCTCAGCTACTCCGCGCCAGCTGCTGCAGCCGCCGCCATCTTGAAACTCTCTGCTTTGTAGTTTTCAGTGTATGAGCTGTGCACTTCTTTTGTTATGTTTCTTCCAAAGTATTTTATTATTTTTGATGCTATTGTGAATGGAGTGGTTTTCTTCATTTTGCTTTGGTATTATTTATTGCCAGTATATAGAAATGAAGTTAATTTTGTATATATCAATGTTATATCCTGCAACCTTGCTGAACTCTTTTAATGGTTCTAGTAGTTTTTGGCGAATTTGTTAGGGTTCTCTACATACAGAATCATGTTGTTTATGAATAAAATCAATTGCACTTTTTCTTTCCAAGTTTTATTAAACAGTATCAATTCAAACTTCACTGGCTACACTCACCCATGCGTGATATGGGGTCTCTATGCTCTTGGAAACATGACCCAAAAAGTGCTCCAGTGAAATTTATACTTACTTCCCTGGTCTAGACCTTGGGAAGCCATGGAAGGCCAGGGCCTACAGCAGCATCTGTGGTCCGTAAATTCTGGCACTGGAGATGTGTAGGTGCTAAATACAGAGTTCCTATTCATTGCAATTCCACCGAAAACTGGAAACTTATGGCCACCTGACCCTTTGGTTCAGGAGATGGTACATAAGCAAACACTCTCCACACTAGTCATGTTCCTCCAAGGACTGTCCTGCAGTGTCCCTGTTTCCAGTACCTGGCTTGTCTCCATCCTAGAGTGGTACACACAGAACTGTCCCTGTCTTTTTTTTTTTGACACTGCCTGGTTCATGACACAGTCCTGGGCTCCATCTCAGCCCCATTCTGCACCCATGACCCTACCTGGCCTGGATGGATCCAGTGGGCACTCCTCCTTATGTCTCCCCTAGGTCAGCAGATCCTCACCACAACCTACATCCCTCAGGGAAACAAATGCTCTCTCCTGCCTGTCTCCTTTCCAAATATTAATATGAGTCTTGGTGTATTCTGAGAATGGGGAAGTGTTCTGTTGACCAACACATCTGCCATCTGCTACAGCCTTTATTCTGCTCAGACTTTCTGTGTGCAGACAACATGGCCCTAGCTGGTTCTGTTCATGGCTGACATGACACCCCTGACCCACTTCTCTGGATCAACCTCAGAAACCAAGCTCTTATAGTCACCCAGTTAAGGTGATCAGTTAGTCTAAGGTTGGGCATTACAAAGGGGATCATAATCATAGTGATTTGTCACTCATTCACATGGCAATGGTTATTATTTGCCAACCACTAGGAGACGCACCAAAAAGCTAAGTCTTCTCTTGCCAGTTCTACCTGAAATGCAATACCATGGTAGGGGATTCCTAACTGGGAAATTTCAGTGAAAGATAACTACACGTGAGCATCAGCCCCAGGTTCTGAGCAGGACTTAGTGGGGAGACAGGAAGAGCCAAGCCCCAAGTGGGCAGACTGAGGCTGGATACGAGAGTGTGGGCACAGCAGTAGGGGTGATGGGAGGTCAGGGATGGGCCCAGAAGAAACCCCCAGCCCCAACAGGTCATTTGGACTGTTGGACTCCACCTTGTGGGGACTACTGTGCTGACTTGCAGATCCAAGTAAAATGAAAAGAGCTACAGGGCATCGGGGGGAAAGATCACAAATGCCTTCTGACAGAAGAGAGTGTCCAGACAGCCATGGGTGTTTGAAGCCCTGCCATGCTGACTTCCCCAAAATGCCAGGAGCACAGCCCAGCTACTGGAACAGCAGGTCTCTTCAGTTCCCTTTAAGTTCAATTGCCTGGCTGGCTCACAATCCAACAATTAGAGGGTGGTGGGAAACATTCAAACTTTGGCTGTTTTGGTAGTAAGGGAGGCATGAAAATGCCATGGGGGTTTGATGCAGACAGGTTCTGAATACTAGGCTCTTGGAGCTGGCAGCTCTTCATTTTTTCCACAAGGGAATACTGAGCACGTACTATGTCCCGGGCACTGCTCTAGGATCTGTGGATACGGCACCGAGCTCGTTCTCTACCTCCAAGGAGTTTCTACTCTAGTTGGGTGGTGAGGGGGGAGGGCATAGTAAAGGGTGCAATAGTTTTCATGGTGATAAATGCTATGGAGACAAACTGAATCTGGAGAGCTAAGTAAGAAGTGTTAGGGATGGGGAAGGAAGAGGGATTACGATTTTACAAAGGGTATTCATAGAAGGTCTCCCAGGGAAGGAGACACTGGGAGGGAGACCTGAGGATGTGTGGGCAGGGGTACTAGCAGTATTACAGGAGCAAGTGTCAGAAAAGCGCGAAGGCATGCAGTAGCTCAGATCCCTGCAAGAGAGAGTAAGAGGCAGGGGTCCAGGGAGGCTGGTCTGAGGGTCTGGCGAGCCAGGTGAAGGTTGTGGCCTGGCCCTCTGAGCAATGGGCTGCCTCAGAGCCAGGTCAGCTGCCCTGTGCCATGAATTGGCATATTGGATGCAGGTTTCTAGCCCAGGTTTTTTAAAATTTAATTTAATTTAATTTAATTTAATTTAATTTTATTTTTTTAAATTTTATTTTGTCGATATACATTGTAGCTGATTATTGCTCCCCATCACCAAAACCTCCCTCCCTTCTCCCTCCCCCCCCCAACAATGACCTTTCTGTTTGCTTGTTGTATCAACTTCAAATAATCGTGGTTGTTATATCTTCTCCCCCCCCCCGCTTTCTGTGTGTGTGTGTGTGTATGTGTGTATGTGTGTGTGTGAATTTATATATTAATTTTTAGCTCCCTCCAATAAGTGAGAACATGTGGTATTTCTCTTTCTGTGCCTGACTTGTTTCACTTAATATAATTCTCTCAAGGTCCATCCATGTTGTTGCAAATGGCAGTATTTCATTCGTTTTTATAGCTGAGTAGTATTCCATTGTGTAGATGTACCACATTTTCCGTATCCACTCATCTGATGATGGGCATTTGTCTAGCCCAGGTTTTTGACTTGACCTGGGGATTGGAGACAGAATGTAGGTCTAGGTATCCAGAGACCACTCTTTTGGGTTTAAAGATAGAGAAGGCACTTTTGTCATGGAACAGGCAAGGCTGCTGGCCTGCCACTGTGGCACCACTGTGGTGGGCAGGAAAATGATGCCTGTCTTGTAAAGACGACACAGAACAAAGCAGATGCCATCTGGCGACGCCAGGTACTCTTGTTACAGAGCGGACCCTGTGTCTTCACCAAGGGGCCAGCCACTTTAACCCAGAGCCAGACTTCTATCATTGGAAATTCACCTCATGGGAAGACCAGAAGCAGGTTTAACTTTTGGGGGTTAAAAAGTAGTCAGAGGTGGCGCTGTGTGCTTCCTACTGCACTCCAGCAAGAGGCATATAACTTCTGGTCTTTCCCGTCTAGATCAGAGTGTCACTGATCAGTGAGTTCAGATGCTGACAGCCTGATTCCTCCGCTGTAGAGTCCTTCACATACCTTTCACCAAACAGTTTCATACATTGATCATCACGGACTGCATCAGTTATATTGCTGGGTGTTGCAGATGCATGCTTCTTGTTTCTTGATTTGTTTTGTTTTGTTTTTCTATTACTTCTTTCACTTTCCTCAGCTGGAATTATCCAGTAAGGAAGAATTTTCCCTTATCAATTATGGCTATTGTGTTATCCTGAAATACAGTTAGCACATGAAAAGCAAAACAAGAGTTTAATTCTTTCCCCTGAATGGTCAATTCTCAGAGTAATGAGAATACTTACTTACCCTTGTTATTTCAGATGGAGTCCAATGGATCATTTTTATGAATAATTATTTTTTGGAATATTGGAGATCTATATGCAGAAGAATGAAGCTAGACCCCTACCTCTTACCTATACCAAAATCAACTCAAAATGGACTACAGACTTAACTGTAAGATCCGAAAGTATAAAATTTCTAGAAAAAAACATAGGGGATACACTTCAGGACGTAAGTCTGGGCAAAGACTTTATGAATAATCCTTCAGACGCACAGGAAACAAAAGCAAAAATTAACAAATGGGATTATACTGAACTACAAAGCTTCTGCACAGCAAAGGAAACAATCAACAGAGCAAAAAGACAACCTACAGAATGGGAGAAAATATTTGCAAATTATGCAACCAACTAGGGATTAATATGCAGAATATACAAAGAACTCAAACAACTCAATTGTAAAAAAAAAGAAAAAAAACTGATTAAAAAATGGGCAAAGGAACCAAATAGACAATTTTTGGAAGAAGACATACAAATGGTCAAAAGGCATATGAAAAAGTGTTCAACATCACTAATCATCAGAGAAATACCAATAATGAAAGCCACAATGAGATACCATTTCACCCCTTTTTGGCTATTATCAAAAAGCGAGAAAATAACAAATGCTGGTGAGGATGCAGAGAAAGGAAAACTCTTATACATTGTTGGGTGGAATGTAAATTAGCACAGCCATTATGGAAAACAGTATGGATATCTGTCAAACAACTATACCTAGAAGTACCATATGATCCAGCAATCCCACCAGTGGCTGTATTTCCAGAGGAATGAAAATCCGTAAGAGAAGGGACACCTGCACTCCCACATTTATTGTGACTTTCTGCACAATAGCCAAGAGCTGGAACCAACCTAAATGTCCTTCCACAGATGATTGGATAAAGAAAATGTGATATATATACATAATGGAATACTGCTCAGCCATACAAAAGAATGAAATTCTGCCATTTGCAGCCACATAGATGTATTTGGAGGAAATACATTAAGTGAAATAAGCCAGGCATAGAGAGAGAGAAAGACCACACGTTCTCCTGCATATGTGGAAGCTAAAAAAGTTGATATCATAGAGGTAGAGAGTAGATTAGTGGTTACTAGAGAGTGGTGGGGGGAAGAGGTAGGGGACACAAAGCACAGTGTATCTTTGAATAACTAGTCAAGATGATAGTAAATGTTTCTAACACAAGGGAGTGACAAATGTTTGAGGTGATGGATGTACTGAGCACCCTGATATGATCATTGGAGACAGTAAAAATGTATCCAATTATTGTATTGTACTCCATAAATCTATACAATTATCGTGGGTTGATTAAGAAAAATAAATTAAAAAGAGAAAAAAGAGACAGAGAGTAGAATAGTGATTACCAGGTTCAGGGAAAGAAAGTGGGAAGGGGGGTGCCAGGGAAAGGTTGGTAGACTGGTTCAAAGTTACAAAGTTACAATTAGATAGGAAGAATAAATTCTGGTGCCCTAGGGTGACAATAGCTAATAATATTGCACTGTATATTTCAAGAAAGCCAGAAACAAGGATCTTGAATGTTATAACCCCAAAGAAATGATAAATGTTTAGGTGACAGATGTGCTAATTATTCTGATTAAATCATTATACAATATATGTATGTATTGAAACAAGAAATTGTACCCTATAAACATGTACAATGAAAAAAACAAAAATTTAAAAAAGTAGATTTTTTTTTTTTTTTTTTAGAGAAGGTTTAGGTTTACAGCATTATTGAAAAGATAGTACAGGGAATTCTAATTTATTCCATACCTAGTTTCGCCTCTTACTATCATCTTATGTTAGTATTGTGCTTTTGTCACAACTGATAAAAGAGAAGACAAAAACAAGGACACTAGAGGAATTTGAAAGCTTTGGTACCTATAGCTAGAAGAAATAAAGTCCAACTTCTATCCAGAATCACATACTTCCTCACAACAGAATTCTAATTACCGCTGTTTCTATCACTCTATACAACACGTGTGGTTCTCTACAAAAAAATTGCAAGTGACACCAGAAGGTAAGAAAATACAATGTCTAAAGAGACAAGGCAAGCATCAGAACTAGATTCAAATATGGCACAGATCCTGGAATTATCAGACAGGGGACTTAAAATAACTATGTTTAAAATGTTTAAAAAAATGGGGCTGGCCAGTTAGCTCAGTCAGTTAGAGCACGGTGTTATAGCACCAAGGTCAAAGGTCCAGATCCCCACCGGCCAGCCACCAAAAAATAAAATAAAATAAAATAAAATGTTAAAAAGCCTTACTGGAAAGTGTAGACAACATGGAAAACCAGATGGGTAATGCAAGGATAGAAGTATTGCCTTCAGAAATGTCCAGAGTATGGGGAACTGGACAGAACACAAGGCATGTTTTTATTTTCAACTAGTAAATTCCAAAAAAAGAAGTGATGTGGGGGAAATCTATAGACTTAAAAAGACTTAAGGGACATCAACAATCACAATGTATAGATCCTATTTGCAAATGGATTCAAAGAAACTCCACTTAAAAGAAGTATATGAGCACAAGATACATGTGACAAATAAAAGAACACTTGGTTATATTAATGACTAACTTGAATGTTTAGAAATGATAACCATGCTGACTTTATGTTTTATAAAAGAGTAGATATCTTTAGAAATATGTACTGATGTGCTTAGAAATGAAATCCTATGGTGTCTTGGATTTGCTTCACATTATTCTAGCTTCTCAGATGCAGAGGAGGTTGGTGTATAGTTGAAACCAGATTAGCCATGTGCTGAAGATTATTGATGATAAGTTTCTGGTATATTGGATTCATTATACTATTTGATCTACTGTTACATGTTCTTGAGACTTTTTGTTTTTCTTACAAATATGATATTAAATTTGAAATCCTAAATAAAATGGATTATTGTAGTGGATTGAATTTCTGTCACCCCAAAACTCACTGAAGCTTGAATTGTGTCCCCTAAGTTCAATGTGTTAGAAGCTTGGCCTCCACTGCGACTTGTTGAGAGGGTGGGAAATCTTATTATGAAAATCCTGTTATGGTAATTTATCCTAAAAAGGTGGAGCCTAGAAGAAGTGATTGGATTGTAGGACCATGCTGTAGCGAATGGATTAAAAATGGTGGTTGGGGCGTGGCTCTGAGGGCTTTAAAAGAAGAGGAGAATCTCTCTCTCTGCTCTCTCTGCTTCCACCATCCTGCAATGTGAGACCCCTGGGTCACTGTCGCCACTACCAGATGGACTTTGGACTTTCCCGGCTCAGAAACTGTAAGCAATAAATTTCATTTTCTTTATAAATCACCCAGTCTCAGGTATTTTGTTATAAGCAACAAAAACGGACCAACACAATTGTATTTTAGAAAAATAAAGTACAGGAATAAATTGGTTCACAAAGAAAGGAAAACTTTTAAGCAAACAATGCAAAATAAAACCATTCTAAGTTTAAGCCATATTCAAAAGTTCTTGGACAAGGCAGCTTTGCAAGTCAGTTCTACAAAGTTGTCAGGGAAAACTCATTACCACCTTAAGTAAATATTTCCAAAGCATACGAAAAGTTGGGCAATTATTCAACTCATTTTCCCAGGCTAGCTGTCTTCCATTCAAATACCAGAAGAGGACACCACCTTGAAAAGAACACTTGAGCCAAGCACACACATAGAGATAAATATCTAAATTAAATTAATGGCATATTCAATACCTCAGTGAATTAACAGGCTGTATCCAAAGAACAAAAATATGATTTAATGTTAAGAAAATATTTTTAATTATAATTTCCTACATTAGCAATTGAGCAGAGAAAAAAAAAAACCATTTGATTTCATCAATGAGTATAGAAAAAGCTTCTGAAAGAAATTCAACACAAGTTCATGGTAAAAATTTTCAGCAAAATAAGAATAGAAGGGGATTTTCCTCAAATTGACGGCCAATACACATAAATATAAAATGTTACAAGCATTCTTGTTAGGTACTTATGCTATCACCTCTGTTTTGAGAGTCCTAGACAAATTGGGGTTCCAGTACCAGTGTAGCTAGCAACACTGCTCTAATGGGAAATGAAAAAGAGCTAGATGTGGGTGTTTGCAGTGCGCCATTTACAGGATACCTCTTTTACCTGGTGGACAGTCTAGTACCTAGTTGTCTGACTAGGTACATGAACAGGGAGTCCCTCACGTACACACTTGTTTGCACTGGCAAAAGCCATTGTGGCTATACAAGGACTGATAGATTAAGATCACATGTACCGTATCCACTGATAGGAATGGAATACTGCAAAAATGTCAATTACCCTTTTTTAGAGATTTACAGATTTAAGGCCCTAATTTGCCAAGTTGACAGTCAAACCTGGGCTTCTGTCTTCCACTCCCAAAATCAACCCTGGAAAATCATAAAAGGCAGAATAAAACAAACAAACAAACAAACCAAAAACAGTATCAATAACAAAATGTAAACAACAGAACAGGAGAAAGCTCTGGGGAATAACAAAGACTGTTGAACTGGTACTTGTGCTTGGGGTGAGGAAAGCGGCAGGGAAGGTGGGAGGTCCGCAGACTGCATAGACGACACGTGGCAGGACAGGTAGGAAAAATGTTTAAACTTCTGCTTGTATTTCATTGTGGAGAACTCAGGTGGTGCCTCAGACCACAGGGGCCAGTTGTCATGTGGTCAGGAGGCAAATAGATTTGATTGAGGCAGTATGGCTCTAGAGTCTGCACTAATAACCACATAAAACCACCTTAGCAGGTGAAGATTGGCCTTTTTCAAAATGATCATGTTCATGGAAGATAAAGAATGGACTAGAAACAGAGTACCGAGCATTGGAGTGAATCAGACACAGTAAGGTTAGGCATGATTTCTGACTCTGAATGAGAGTGAAAAAACGGAAATCACTGCGCTGAACTATGAAATGTTAGCCCCGACTTAAAAAGAGCAGAACCTCCCCAAATCCCCTCTGGTGCTCAGAGTCCTCAGTGTAAAAATAATCTTTTAGAAGGGAAGGGCTCCGGAGTCTGCGTCTGTCTGGAGAAGAGACCCCGTGGGAGGGAGGGGTGCTGCTCCTGCGACAGCACACCACGGTCACCGGCACATGGAGCCCGGGACCCACAGGCGTTCTCCGCAAAGGTTGCAGCTGGTTACATGCTCAGAGTGGCAGGGCCGGGGCATTTCCCGCCGAGCATTTAATCAAGGAGCCAGGCGCTGAGATGAGGACCCTCGAGAGTGAGGACTGAGGGGCACACCCGCCCCAGATACAGAGCCCCACCATACCCAGCTCAGCCCCTGCTGTCAGCCCTAAAGACCCCGGAAGAGTTGTCAGGTTGACCACTCCCCTCCTCCAAGGGCACCTCAGGGGACTCTGGGAGTCAGAGCCTTGGTCTGAGGTGAGAACACTCAGGTGGGCAGAGGACAGGGCTCCAGGCTCTGCCCAGAACCAAGGTGAGGCCCCTGAGGGTGAACTAAGGGGACCCACAGAGTCCATTCCAGCCCGGCACTCCCCGGGCATGATGCCAGAAGTGACGTCCTCTGACTTCCGCCTTGGGGCTGTGAGAGAGGGAAGGACCTTGTTCTGAGATGTGCCCTACAGATCTGCCAAGGGGACAGGGCCCAGACCCTGCAGGAGTGAGGTGAGATGCTGAGGGAGGACCGAGGGGCTCTGAATCATCCAGCTGTGCCCCTGCTGTCATCCTGGACCACCCAAGGCAGACTTGTCAGGCTGAGCCCCCCTCCCACTTCTGCCTCGGGAGATTCTGGCAGTCAGAGCTTGGTGTGACCAGGCCTACTTGAGTTGAAAGAGGAAGGTGCCCAGGCCCAGCTTGAGTCAAGGGGAGGACCCTGACGGTGAACTGAGGCAACCCACAGAGTCCCGTTCCATCCCTTCTGTCAGCCTGGGAAGCCGCAATCATGGAGTGGATGGGAGGTCTTCTGACTTCCGCTTTGGGGTGAATGAGAAGGAAAGGCCTTGGTCTGAGGTCTGTGTTTCAGATCGCTGGAAGAGAGAGAGGGCCCAGGCTCTGTAGGAGTCAAGGTGAGACACTGAGGGAGGACTGAGTGGACCCACTCCACCCTACAGGGGCCCCGGCAGAGTCCCGTTCTGCCCTGCTGTCCTCCTGGAAAGGCCTGGGAGTGTTGCCTGATGTATCGTCCTCTGACTTCTGCGTTGGGGATCAGGGAGAGGGGAAGGCCTTGGTCTGAGTGCGCCTACAGGTCCGAGAGGGGAAAGGTTCCAGGCTCTGTAGGAGTCAAGGTGAGACGCTGAGGGAGAACCCAGGGGCCCTGAACCATCCAGCTGTGCCCCTGCTGTCATCACTGGACAACCCGGGGCACACTTCTCACCCTGAGCCACCCTCCCACTGACACCTCATGGGACTCTGGGAGTCAGAGCTTGCTGTGACCCTGCCTACTCGTGTAGGGAGAGGGTGGATCCCAGGCCCAGCCAGGCATCAAGGTGAGGACCCTGAGGGTGAACTAAGGGGAACCACAGAGGCCATCTCGCCCTTGCCGTCAGGCTGAGAAGCCCTGGGTACGGTGGTGGATGTGACATCTTCTGACTTCCACGTTAAGGGCTCTGAGAGAGGGGAGGGCCTTGGTCTGAGGTGCGCCCTTCAATTCGGCTGAGGGCAGAGGGCCCAGGCTCTGCAGGAGTTGAGGTTAGATGCTCAGGGAGGACTCAGGGGCCCAGAGATTTATCACTGCCACTGCTGTGAGTCTTGGGAAGCCCTGGAGCATGGCGGTCTAATGTGATCTCCATGGATTTTCCATGAGTTCTCAGGGTGGTGAGGGCCTTGGGGTGAGGGGGCCAGACTCAGATCAACAGATGGCAGAAACTGAGACTGTGCCAGGCACCAAGGAGAGAATGCAGAGAGAAGAGGAAGGGCACATTAGACTCCAGAACAAGGGGGACCCAAAGAAGCTTGCCCCTGCTGTCAGTCTTGGAGCCCCTAGACCAGATGTCCTAATAAGGCACCTCCTGAATGTGACATCAGGAATCTAAGGGTGGAGGACTCAGGTCAGCAGATGGGAGGGGCCCATGCCCTGCGAGGAGTCAAGGGGAGGACTCAGAAGGAGGACTGGGGGGACATTAAACTACAGAACAAAGGGGGACCTCCTCCACTGTTTTGGCCCTGGGGGTCCCCCGGTAGTGTTGCCAGATTGACTGCCTCTTTGTTTCTGCCTTCATAGGGTCAGGGAAGGAAGGGAAATGGTCTGAGGAGTGTGGTCTCAGGTCAACAGATGAAGGAGCCCCAGAACCATGAGTGAGGACTCAACAGACCCCCCCCATCCCAGACATAGAAAGCACTCCAGATCCTTGTCCCTGCTGTCAGCCCTGGGAATCCCTGGGTGGGACTGTCGGGAAGAGATGTGGCCTTCCTCTTCCTCCTCAGTGGTCTCATGCAGATAGTGGCTTTGGTGTGCAAGACACACCCACATGTCAACAGAAAGGAAAGGGCCCAGGCCTGTCAGGAGTAAATACGAACACCTTGAGGACTATATTAGTCCATTTCTGTTGCTTATAACAGTATTTCATTCTTTTTTATAGCACAGTAGTATTCCATTGTGTAGATATACCACAATTTCCATATCCACTCATCTGATGATGGACATTTGGGCTGGTTCCAAATCTTAGCTATTGTAAAGAGTGCTGCGATGAACATTGGAGAACAGGCATACCTTTGACTTGATGATTTCCATTCCTCTGGGTATATGCCCAGCAGTGGGATAGCTGGGTTATATGGTAGATCTATCTGCAATTGTTTGAGGAACCTCCATACCGTTTTTCATAGAGGCTGCACCATTGTGCAGTGCCACCAACAATGTATGAGGGTTCCTTTTTCTTCACAACCTTGCCAGCATTTATCATTCAAGTCTTTTGGATATTAGCCATCCTAACTGGGGTGAGATGGTATCTCAGTGTGATTTTGATTTGCATTTCCCGAATGCTGAGTGATGTTGAGTATTTTTTCATGTGCCTGTTGGCCATTCGTATATCTTCCTTAGAGAAATGCCTATTTAGCTCTTTTGCCCATTTTTAAATTGGGGTACTTGTTTTTTTGTTGTAAAGTTGTTTCAGTTCTTTGTATATTCTGGATATTAATCCTTTGTCAGATGTATGTTTTGCAAATATTTTCTCCCATTCTGTTGGTTGTCTTTTAACTCTGTTAATTGTTTCTTTTACTGTGCAGAAGCTTTTTAGTTTGATATAATCCCATTTATTTATTTTTCCTTTGGTTGCCCATGCTTTTGGGGTCTTATTCATGAAGTCTGTGTCCAGTCCTACTTTCTAAAGTGTTACGCCTATGTTTTCTTTAAGAAGTTTTATTGTTTCAGGGTGGATATTTAATTCTTTAATCCTTTTTGAGTTAATTTTAGTATACGGTGAGAGGTATGGGTCTAGTTTCATTCTCCTGCATATTGATATCCAGTTATCCCAGCACCATTTGCTGAAGAGGCGTTCTCTTCCCCAGTGTATAGGCTTGGTGCCTTTGTCAAAGATCAGATGGCTGTAGGTGGGTGGGTTGATTTCTGGATTGTCTATTCTATTCCATTGATTGGTGTGTCTGTTTTTATGCCAGTACCATGCTGGTTATTGTAGCTTTGTGGTATAGTTTAAAGTCAGGTAGTGTTATGATTCCAGTTTTATTTTTTTTGCTCAGAATTGCTTTGGCTATGCGTGGTCTTTTGTTATTCCATATAAATGTTTGGATAGTTTTTTCCATTTCTGAGAAAAATGTCATTGGAATTCTGATGGGGATTGCATTGAATTTATATATCACTTTGGGTAGTATGGACATATTCACAATGTTGCTTCTTCCAATCCAAGAGCATGGGATATCTTTCCATCTTCTTGTGTCCTCTTTAATTTCTTAGCAATGGTTTGTAGTTCTCATTATAGAGATATTTCACATTCTCGGTGATGACGCAGAGGCAGAGAGGGAGCCGCCTGACCCGGCACAGCCCCATGAGTGACCCCCAGACCGGCCCTGCTTAGGGGGGTGGACACCCGCCTGGCTTCTGCCTGCCCCACTGGGCCACTCACCGGCCCCGGGGCTGCCTCCATTTTCTCAGGTGGTGGCACCTCCGGCCCGGAATGGCCAAGCCTGTCCTCCTCGCCCGGCTCGGCTCCTCACTGGGCAAGGAAGTACGGGCTGGGCCGACTGTCACTCCACCGCACCCTGGGCTCCGGACCCCAGTAAACTTCCTGTTATCGGGAGTCAGATACCATCTCTGTGGCCACCAGTTCGGAAAAACGCCTAACAGATTTCTGGTTAGGAATAGTGTGGTTGGAGAGTTCCCGAGTTCACTTCAACCTGTGGGAGAGCTGACTGCGGGTGGGCACCGGACTCTGTCTGTGCCGGGGGGATTCAAAGGTGAACCGTGTGCTGTGGGCTCCTCCCCCGAGGAGCTCACACTCTGGTGTGGGAGATAAGACAATTACACAAATAACCGCAATACCAGGAGGAAAGTGATAAGTCCCGAGAAAGATCTACACAGTGCTACAAAGGCACCCAGAGCGACCGGTCGTCTGCGCCTAGCAGAAACCTGGTAGACTTCCTGGGCAAGGCCATGCCGAGCAGGGTCTTGAAGGCCCAGCTGATATAAGAGTGTTGCAGATGACACGTCCCAGGCCAGCCCAGTGCGCACAGAGTGGGGAGACGTCCGGCTAGGGAGGCAGAGACTGGACAGAAACCACACACCCTGCGGTACCGCCCCGTGATCCAGCAGCCCAGCAGAGTCCAAGCTGACCAGAAAGGTGGCTCCCCAGAGAGGCCCAAGACCAGAGGCAACCACACACACAAGGCACTAGAGGCCAACTGAGCAGTCACGGAGGGAGCCATACCAAATTGGCAACCACAGCAACATAGTAGTTAGTCAATAGTCTCAAACTGGTGGACTGTGAAACCCCCTGCCACAATGAATAAACATCAAAAAAAAAAAAGATACCAGAAATACAAAAAATCAAGAAAGTACACCATGAAAAGTTAATAAATCTCAAACTCTAGATCCTATAGAACAAGAAGCCCTTGAAATGACTGACAAGGAATTTCATGTGATAATTCTAAGGAAACTGAATGAGATACAAGAAAACTCAGCTAGACATCATAATGAAACGAGGAAATGTATACAGAACCTGAAAGAGGAAATGTACAAGGAAATCAATGTCCTGAAAAAAAATGTAGCAGAACTTGCCGAACTGAAGAAGTTATTCAGTGAAATAAAAAACACAATGGAGAGTATAACCAGCAGGCTTGTCGAAGTTGAAGAGAGAACCTCTGAACTTGAGGATGGGCTGTTTGAAATAACACAAGCAGACAAAAAAAAAGAAAAAAGAATCAAAGACATTGGAAGAAAATCTGAGAGAGATGTCAGACAACCTTAAGCGCTCAAATATCCGAGTCATGGGTATTCTGAAAGGGGAGGAAAACGGAGATTGCACTGAAAATATATTCAACAAAGTAGTGGCAGAAAACTTCCCAGGTATAGGAAAAATCACAGATCTTCAGATCCAGGAAGCTCAATGATCTCCAAACATATTCAACCCCAAAAGGCCTTCTCCAAGACATGTTATAGTCAAATTGGCAAAACTCAGAGACAAAGAGAGAATCGTAAAAGCTGCAGGAGAGAAGTGTCAAATCACATATAAGGGAGCCCCAATCGGGGTAACATCAGACTTTTCATCACAAACCCTAAAAGCTAGAAAGGAATGGGATGATATATTCAGAATAGTGAAAGACAAAGATTGCCAGCCAAAAATACTCTACCCTGCAAGGCTATCCTTCCGAAATTAAGGGCAAATAGTATATTCCTCAGACAAACAAAAACTGCGGGAGTTCACTACCACACAACCACCCTTACAAGAAAACCTCAAGGGAGTACTGGGTTTGGTTCCTGAAAAATAACTACCACTGCCATAAAAACCCAAGAAAAATCTAAACCCACTAATATAATAAAAGTGGCATTCATGAAGAGAAAACAAACAAACAAAAAGGCTATGTACAACCTAAGGAACAAACAAACACAGAAACCAAACAGTAAATTAGAAAGCAAGGAACAAAAGACACCTAAGACAACCAAACAACCCATAAAATGCTAGGAATAAATCAACACCTTTCACTAACAACTCTTAATGTACAAGGCTTAAATTCCCCAATCAAAAGACACACACTGGCTGACTGGATCAAAAAGGAGGACCCAACTATATGCTGCCTACAAGAGACCCACCTCACCCATAAAGATTCACATAGACTAAGAGTGAAAGGATGGAAAAAGATTTACCATGCAAACAGAAAAGAAAAACGAGCTGGAGTAGCTATTCTTATATCTGACAAAATAGACTTTAAATTAAAAACTATAAAAGGAGACAATGAGGGACACTACTTAATGATAAAAGGACTGATGCATCAAGAAGACATAACAAACATAAATATGTACCCACCCAATGTTGGAGCAGCCAGATTTATAAAACAAACTCTATTAGAACTAAAGAAGGAAATTAACAATAATAACATAATAGCAGGGGACCTGAACACCCCACTGTCAATGTTGGACAGATCACCTGGGCAAAGAATCAGCAGAGAAACACAAGATCTAAAGAACACTCTAGACCAATTGGACTTGGCAGATATCTACAGAACATTCCATCCAGGAACTTCAGAATATTCATTCTTCTCATCAGCACATGGATCATTCTCCAGGATAGATCACATACTAGGTCACATATCAAGTCTCAATAAATTAAAAAAAATTGGAATGATCCCATGTGTTTTCTCAGACCACAATGGATTAAAACTAGAAATTAATAAGAAATAAAACTCTGGAAACTATACAAACACATGGAAATTAAACAGCATTCTACTTAATGACATATGGGTCCAAGAAGAAATCAAGCAGGAAATCAAAAAATTTATTGAAACTAATGAAAACAATGTTACATCATACCAAAACCTGTGGGATACTGCAAAAGCAGTATTAAGGGGGAAATTTATTGCATTCAATGCTCACCTCAGAAGAATGGAAGGATGGCAAGTGAATAACCTAACACTTCACCTTAAAGAACTAGAAAAACAATAACAATCCAAACCTAAAGTTAGCAGACAGAAAGAAATCATTAAGATCAGAGCAGAACTGAATGAAATTGAAACCAAAAAAACAATACAAAACATCAATGAATCAAAAAGTTGATTTTTTGGAAAGATGAAAAAAATTGACAAACCATTAGCATGGCTAACAAAAGAAGAAGAGAGAAGCCTCAAATAAAAAAATTAGAAATGAAAAAGGCGATATTTCAACTGATCCATCTGAAATACAAGGAATCATTCGAGACTACTATAAACAACTATACACCAAAAAATTTGAAAATCTGGAGGAAATGGATAAATTTCTGGACACAAACAAGCTCCCAAAACTGAACCATGAAGACGTAGAAAATTTGAACAGACCAATAACAATAAAGGAGATTGAAGCTGTTATCAGAAGGCTCCCAACAAAGAAAAGCCCAGGACCAGATGGATTCACAGCAGAATTTTACCAAACATTCAAAGAGGAATTGACACTGATTCTTTACAAACTATTCCAAAAGATTGAAATGGACGCAAATCTCCCAAACTCATTCTATGAAGCAAACATCATCCTGATACCAAAACCAGGTAAAGATATAACCAAAAAAGAAAACTACAGGCCAATATCCTTGATGAATATAGATGCAAAAATCCTCACTAAAATACTAGCAAACAGAAGACAGCAACACATACGTAAAATTATTCACCACGATCAAGTGGGATTCATCCCAGGGATGCAAGGTTGGTTCAACATACTCAAATCAATAAATGTGATACACCATATTAATAAACTCAAACACAAGGACCATATGATCATCTCTATAGATGCTGAAAAAGCATTTGATAAAGTTCAGCACTCATTCATGACAAAGACCCTCTATAAGTTAGGTATAGATGGAAAGTATCTCAACATAATTAAAGCCATATATGCCAAACCCACTGCCAATATCATCCTGAATGGGCAAAAGCTGAAAACTTTTCCTTTAAGAACAGGAACTAGACAAGGATGCCCACTCTCACCACTCCTATTCAACAAAGTGTTGGAAGTACTAGCCAGAGCAATCAGAGAAGAGAAGGAAATAAAGGGCATCCAGATTGGAAAAGATGAAGTCAAACTGTCCCTGTTTGCAGATGACATGATCCTGTATATTGAACTGCCTAAAACCTCTACAAAAAAAAACTGTTGGAATTGATAAATGATTTCAGCACAGTAGCAGGATACAAAATCAACACATAAAAATCAGTAGCATTTCGTTTCTCCAATAGTGAACATGCAGAACGAGAAATCAAGAAAGCCTGCCCATTTACAATAGTCACGAAAAAAATAAAATACTTAGGAATTGAGTTAATCAAGGAGGTGAAAAATCTCTATAATGAGAACTACAAACCACTGCTGAGAGAAATTAGAGAGGATACAAGAAGATGGAAAGATATCCCATGCTCTTGGATTGGAAGAATCAACATAGTGAAAATGTCCATAGTACCCAAAGTGATATAGAAATTCAATGCAATCCCCATCAAAATTCCAAAGACGTTTTTCTCAGAAATGGAAAGAACTATCCAGACATTTACATGGAATAATAAAAGACCACGCGTAGCCAAAGGAATGCTGAGCAAAAACAAATGAAGCTGGAGGCATAACACTACCTGACTTTAAGCTATACTACAAAGCTATAATAACCAAAACAGTAAGGTACTGGCATAAAAACAGACACACTGATCAATGGAATAGAATAGAGAATCCAGAAATCAACCCACACACTTACTGCCATCTGATCTTTGACAAAGGCACCAAGCCTCTTTACTGGGGAACGGACTGCCTCTTCAGCAAATGGTGCTGGGATAACTGGATATCCATATGCAGGAGAATGAAACTAGATCCATACCTCTCACCGTATACTAAAGTCAACTCAAAATGGATTAAGGATTTAAATATACACCCTGATACAATAAAGCTTCTTAAAGAAAACATAGGAGAAACACTTCAGGAAATAGGACTGGGCACAGACTTCATGAATACGACCCCAAAAGCACCGGCAACCAAAGAAAAAATAAACAAATGGGATTATATCAAACTATAAAGTTTCTGCACAGCAAAAGAAACAATTAACAGAGTTAAAAGACAACCAACAGAGTGGGAGAAGATATTTGCAAAATATACATTTGACAAAGGATTAATATCCAGAATATATAAGGAACTCAAACAACTTTACAAGAGAAAAACAAGCAACCCAATTAAAAAATGGGCAAAAGAGCTAAGTAGGCATTTCTCCAAGGAAGATATACAAATGGCCAACAGACATATGAAAAAATGCTCAGCATCACTCAGCATCCAGGAAATGCAAATCAAAACCACACTGAGATACCATCTAAGTTAGGATGGCTAAAATCCAAAAGACTATGAACGATAAATGCTGGCGAGGTTGCGGAGAAAAAGGAACTCTCATACATTGTTGGTGGGACTGCAAAGTGGTGCAGCCTCTATGGTAAATGGTATGGAGGTTCCTCATACAATTGCAGATAGATCTACCATATGACCCAGATATCCCACTGCTGGGAATATACCCAGAGGAATGGAAATCATCAAGTCGAAGGTAGACCTGTTCCCCAGTGTTCATTGCAGCAGTCTTTACAATAGCCAAGAGTTGGAACCAGCCCAAATGTCCATCATCAGATGAGTGGATATGGAAATTGTGGTATATCTACACAATCTAATACTACTCAGCTATAAAAACGAATGAAATGCTGCCATTTGCAACAACATGGATGGACCTTTAGAGAATTATATTAAGTGAAACAAGTCAGGCACAGAAAGAGAAATACCACATGTTCTCACTTACTGGTGGGAGCTAAAAATTAATATATAAATTCACACACACACAGACACACACACACACACACGCACACGCACACGCACACGCACACGCACACACACACACAAACCGGGGGGGGGGGGGAAGAAGATATAACAACCACAATTATTTGAAGTTGATAGGACAAGCAAACAGAAAGGACATCGTTCGGGGGAAGGGAGGAGAGGGAGGAGGGAGGGAGGTTTTGGAGATTGGCAACAATAATCAACCACAATGTATATTCACCAAAAAAAAAAAAAGAAAAACGGGTATTGGCAGTGCGTTTATCATATATGGCTGTAATTTTGTTGAGATACTTTCCATCTATACCTAACTTACAGAGAGTCTTTGTCATGAATGAGTGTTGAATTTTATCAAATGCTTTTTCAGCATCTATACAGGTGATCATATGGTCCCTGTGTTTGATTTTATCGATATGGTGTATCACATTTATTGATTTGCGTATGTTGAACCAACCTTGCATCACTGGGAAGGATCCCACTTGAACATGGTGTATAATTTTGCATATGTGTTGCTGTATTCTGTTAGCCGGTATTTTATTGAGGATTTTTGCACAGATATTCATCAAAGATATTGGCCTGTAGTTATCTTTTTTAGTTGTATCTTTACCTGGTTTTGGTATCAGTATGATGTTTGCTTCATAGAATGAGTTTGGGAGAATTGCCTCTGTTTCAATCTTTTGGAATAGTTTGTAGAGAATTGGTATCAATTTCTCTTTCAATGTTTGGTAAATTCTGCTGTGAATCCATCTGGTCCTGGGCTTTTCTTTGTTGGGAGCCTTCTGATAACAGCTTCAATCTCCTTTATTGTTATTGGTCTGTTCAGATGTTCTATATCTTCTAGGCACACTTTTGGTAGCTTGTGTGGGTCTAGAAATATATCCATTTTCTCCAGATATTCAAATTTTCTGGCATATAGTTGTTCATAATAGTCTCTAATGATTCCTTGTGTTTCAGATATATCAGTTGTAACATCACATTTTTCATTTCCAATTTTTGTTATTTGGATCTTCTCTCTTCTTTTTTAGTTAGCCATGCTAATTGTTTGTCAATTTTATTTATCTTTACAAAAAACCAACTTTTTGATTCATTGATCTTTTGTATTGTTTTTTGGGTTTCAATTTCATTAAGTTCTGCTCTGATCCTAATGATTTCTTTCTGTCTGCTAACTTTGGGTTTGGATTTTTCCTGTATTTCTAGTTCTTTAAGGTGAAGTATTAGGTTGTTCACTTGGCATCTTTCCATTCTTCTGAAGTAAGCATTTAATGTGATAAATTTCCCGCTTAGTACTGCTTTTGCAGTATCCCACAGATTTCAGTATTATGTATCATTATTTACATTAGTTTCCATAAATTTTTTGGTTTCCTGTTTGATTTCTTTTTGGACCCATATGTTGTTAAGTAGAATGCTGTTTAATTTCCATGTGTTTGTATACTTTCCAGAATTTCATTTGTTATTGATTTCTAATTTTAATCCATTGTGGTCTGAAAAAAATACATGGGATAATTCCAATTTTTTTGAATTTATTGAGACTTGATTTGTGACCTAATATGTGATCTATCCTGGAGAATGATCCATGTGCTGATGAGAGGAATGAATATTCTGAAGTTGTTGGATGGAATGTTTTGTAGATAACTGCCAAGTCCAATTGGTCTAGAGTGTTGTTAAATCTTGTGTTTCTCTGCTGATTCTTTGCCCAGATGATCTGTCCAACATTGCCCGTGGGGTGTTCAGGTCCCCTGCTGTTATGGCATTAGTGTCTATTTCCTTCTTTAGGTCTAATAGAATTTGCTTTATAAGTCTGGCTGCTCCGATATTGGGTTTGTATATATTTATGATTTTTATGTCTTCTTGATGGATCAATCCTTTCTCCATTATGTAGTGGCCCTCATTATCTCTTTTTATGGTTTTTAGTTTACAGTCTATTTTATCAGATATTAAAAATAGCTACTCCAGCTCGTTTTTCATTTCTGTTTGCATGGTAAATCTTTTTGCATCCTTTCACTCTTAGTCTATGTGAGTCTTTATATGTGAGGTGGGTGTCTTGAAGGCAGCATATAGTTGGGCCCTCCTTTTTAATACAGTCATCTAGTCTGTGTCTTTTGATTGAGGAATTTAATCCTTTTACCCTAATAGTTGGTATTGAAATGTGTTGATTTATTCATAGCATTTTATTGATTTTTGTTTGGATGTCCTAAGTGTCTTTTGTTCCTTTCTTTCTGATTTACTGTTTGTTTTCTGTATTTGTTGGCTCCTTGGGTTGTAGATACACTTTTTTTTCCTTCTTCATTGTTGCCATTTTTATTTTACTAGTGGGTTTTTACTTTTCTAGAGTTTTATTGCAGTGGTAGTTATTTTTCTGGTACCAAACCCAGTACTCCCTTGAGAATTTCTTTTAAGGGTTGCTCTGTGGTCGTGGACTCTGGCAGTTTTTGTTTGTCTGAGAAATATACTATTTGCCCTTCATTTTGGAAGGATAGCTTTGCGGGGTAGAGTATTCTTGGCTGACAATCTCTGTCCTTTATTATTTTGAATATATCCTCCCATTCCTTTCTGGCTTTTAGAGTTTGCAATGAAAAGTCTGATGTTAGTCTTATTGGGGCTCCCTTATCGGTGATTTGATGCTTCCTTCTTGCAGCTTTTAAGGTTCTCTCTTCATCTTTGTGTTTTGCCAGTTTTACTATAACATGTCTTGGAGAAGACCTTTTTAGGTTGAATATGTTTGGGGATCTTTGAGCTTCCTGAATCTGAAGATCTGTGTCTTTTCCTATACCTCGGATGTTTTCTGCCACTGTTTTGTTGAATATGTTTTCAATGCAATCTCCTGTTCTGGAATACCCATCACTTGGATATTTTAGCACTTAAGGTTGTCTGATATCTCTCTTAGATTTTCTTCAATGTTTTTAATTCTTTTTTCTTGACTGCCTGTGTTATTTCAGACAGCCCATCTTCAAGGTCAGAAGTTCTCTCTTCTGCTTCTGCAAGCCTGCTGGTTAAACTCTCTCTTGTGTTTTTTATTTTGTTGAATGAATTCTTCAGCTCAGCAAGCTCTGCTATATTCTTTTTCAGGGCATTGATTTCCTTGTAGATTTCTTCTTTCACTTCCTGTTTAGTTTTCCACATTTCATCATGTTGTCTAGCTGAGTTTTCTTGTATCTCATTTAGTTTCCTTAGAAGTATCACTCGAAATTCCTTGTCAGACATTTCAATGGCTTCTTGTTCTATAGAATCTAGAGCTTGAGAGTTATTACTCTTTGGTGGTATACTTTCTTTATTTTTCATATTTCTGGTATCTTTCCTTTGATGTTTAGTCATTGTGGCAGGGGATTTCACGGTCCACTGGTTTGACACTATTGTCTGGCTAGGATGCTGCTGGGGTTGCCAATATGGCATGGTGGCCTACGTGTCTGCTCAGTTGCCTACTAGTGCCTTGGGTGCATGGTCGCCTTGGGTGTGGATCTTGTGTCTCCTCAGGGAGGCGCCCCTCTGGTCAGCATGCACTCAGCTGTGCTGGGGATTGAGTCAGGTGGTGGTGAGGCCTACCTGCTGGGTTGAGCGCTGGCACCACAGGGTGCGTGGTCTCTGCCGATTTTCTGCTTCTCTGGCAGGGCACCTCTCTGATCGGTGTGCCCTTGGCCAGGCTGGGGATGGATTCTGGCGGTCCTGGCGAGGCCTACCTGCTGGGTCTCATGCTGGCATCACAGGGCATGTGGTCTCCACAGATCTTCCACTTCTCTAGCTGGGTGCCTTTCTGATCAGCATGCACTTGGCCGGGCTGGGGATGGAGTCCACTAATCATTATTTATATCCACTGTTCTATTATTCAAATCAATTCATGTGTGTTGACTGACTTCTGTTAAAACTTTGTTTTTTCTGGAATCATTTATTTAAATCTTAAAATTATCTCACCAGTGATGTCTTTATAAACCCAGATTTATGGCTAGAAAATGCACAGATTTTTAAAAAAGAAAGTAATGATAAGAAAGGTAAAAAAGTTTAATGTAAGCATGGTTGAAACAGGCGCTATTAACAGATTTGATTTCTACTGGGTCTGCTCTCAGAGAAGTTCATAGCTCAGCACATCTGTTAAAACACATCCATTCAGTGTTCAATGTAAGAAGTAAGACAGAAAGAAAGGAAAAGATGAATGAAGGGCAAGTAGTTGTGTAAAAATAACAGACATGGTTTGGAAATAAACATAAAAGTAGCTAAAAGGTAATTTCTGGCCTCTGGCGAGAAGCCTGCCCTTGGCTCATATTTCCTGAACTGTCCAGTATTATGATAAACAATGGCATTATATTGTTTCTTTGCCCAAGGACACAAACAGGTCTTGGGTTTTAATCTGATAGGGAACAACTCAAAGGGGATGTGTCTGTTTTCTTTTTCACTAGACTTTAAAAAATATTAAAAACTTGATACTTTATATGACAACTTTTCAGCACTCTCAAAATCTTTCCCCCATAGATGTGCTATCACATAGTTTACAAAATAATATCATGGTTAACTGAGGAGAAGGTGGGGTTTCTCATAACTTGCATTTTCCTCTAAGAAAATAAGGCTGTATCTTCTGGCCAAAAAGTCATCCACAGTCTTTAAATCACCACAACTGCTGATTTAAAATCTTGAAACCCTATATCATTAAGTATTTTCGCTATGTTTTCTTCTATTAGTTTCATAGTTTGAGGTCTTACATTTAAGTCTTCAATCCATTTTGATCTGAATTTTGTATATGGTGGTGCTAGGAGTCCAGTTTCATTCTTCTGCATGTGGATATCTAATTTTTCCAGCACCATTTATTGAAGAAACTGTCCTTTTCCCAAAGTGTGTTCTTGGTAATTTTGTAAAAAATTAGTTGGCTGTAGATGCCTAGATTTATTTCTGGGCCCTCTATTTTGTTGGATAAGACCTCAAAAGCAAGGTAACAAAAGCAAAAATAGACAAATATAATTACATCAAACTGAAAATCTTCTGCACAACAAAGGCAACAATCAACAGAGTGAAGAGGCAACCTGAAGAATGGGAAAAAATATTTTTAGGCTCTACATCTGTCAAGGAGTTAATATTCAGAATATATAAGGAACTCAAACGACTCAATGGCAAAAAAGCAAATAATCAGCTTAGAAAATGGGCAAAAGACCTTAATAGACATCTCCCAAAAGAAGACATAAAAAATAGCTAACAGGTATATGAAAAAATGGTCAACATCACTAGTCATCAGGGAAATGCAAATCAAAACCAAAATGAGATAATCAAAACCACAATGAGATATCACCTCATACCTATTAGAATAGCTATTATAAAAAAGATAAAAGATAGCAAGTGTTGGCAAGGATGTGGAGAAAAGGGAACCCTTACATACTATTGGTATGAAAGTACATTAGTACAGCTATTATGAAAAACATTTTGGATCTTTCTCAAAGAATTAAAAATAGAACTAACATATTATCCAACAATCCCACTACTGAGTGTATATCCAAGGGAAAGAAAATCAGTATGTCAAAGAGATATTTGTACTCTCTTGTTCATTGCAGCATTACTCACAATAGCCAAGATATAGAATCAACCTAAGTGTCCTACAAAGGATGAAAAAATTAGAAAATATGGTTATATACACAATGGAATAGTATTCAGCCATTAAAAAAATCACAAAATTCTGTCATTTGCGATAACATGGATGGACTTATATTAAATGAAATAAGCCAGACACAGAAGGACAAACACCACTTGTTCTCACCCATTTGTGGAATCTAAAAGAGTTGATCTTATAGAAGTAGTGAATAGGATAGCAGTTACCAAAGTCTGGGGAGGGGAGGAGAGAGGGATGAATGGGAGAAAATGGCCAATGGGGACAAAGTTACAATTAAAAAGAAAAAAATAAGTTCTGGTGTCCTACTGCACAGTAAGGTGACTATTGTCAATGAAAAGGTATTATATATCTCATAATCACTAGAGGATAGGATTTTGAATGTTCCCACCTCAAAAAAGTGATAAATGTTTGAGGTGATGGACATGATAATTAGCCTGATTTGATCATACACAATGTATACATGTATTGAAACATCATATTGTATCCCCCAAATATAACAATTATTATGTGCATATTAAAAAACATAATTTAAACAATATTGAACCTCATTTTGATTTATTAATAAAGCCAAAGACTGCCAGAGCATCCCAATCTCTCTTGTGCTACATCAATAATTTTCCAAGGTATTTGTTATTGAAAGAATTCAGAAGAATAATGTGATTTATACAACATACAAATAATTTGCCCTTTAAAAATTCTTTCCGGATATAACCTTAAAAATGGAGTAGGTAATTTATTTTTCAAATGTGTACTGATGTTCATTATGTGTCAGGGACTATGTTAATTGCATCCGTCTTAAACGTTCTACTGGCTGAAATAGACAAATACATTTAAGGCTAAATGGGTTGATTTTTTAGTCTTCTCAAAATAGTTTTCATTTCTCCATTTCACTTTAGCATATACTGTTGGGCCTTCTCTATCTGTCTCCAGCCCCAGTGATAGGCTAAAGAAATGTGTCGTCCGTAGAAAGATCTTAAGTATGTATCTTTGGCTTGGATCCCATCTGTTTCTTACCTCATCAGGATTGAGTGAACCTGAAATCCTGCTTCACATACCCTAGAGATGTGTGTCATATGTAATTTTCCATAGGAATGCACTGTACCCAGGAATATTTTTATAACTATTGATCAGTGCAATTTTATTCTAAAAGATTGCCAGATTACAATATAGCCTTCACATATTGCAATTCAAATGGGCAGTCCAGCTCTCCCAGCAGAGACCAATGGACTAGCATTTAAGGAAGACAGGAACCATTTGAGGGATGGTAGGCAGGAAGAATCAGTCTGGAAACAGATAGAGACAGAATCAGATGTGATAAGGTTAGTTGACTTAAATTAGGCAAGCAGTGTGAAAAATCCAGATGCCAAGGTCAAAATCATGAAGTATAGATTCCTAAATTCATAAAGAGATTGTGTCAATGCAGTCGAGTGTCTGGTGGGTCGCCTGCATGGTGGCTGTGGCTACTGCTGTGGTGTTGAGCTGCTTTTGCAGCAGCCATGGCTATGGCGGTGGCTGTGGTGGGCCACTGATGCAGAAGTGGTGTTTTCGGAGTGCTCCTTGCGTGCTTCCAGACGGAAGGGGCTGCCAGGTAAAGAAACAGTTTACAGCTGAAGAAACAGATGAAGGGAAATTAACTGGCTCAGGAAAGTAAAGAAACACACCTGGGAAAGTTAATTGACTTGGCCTAAGTCATATCACTTGAAAGTAATGTAATTCTGATTTATTGAGTGCCTGGTACTTGGTATCCATCCATTTTCTCAATTCTTATAATAGTCCTGTGAGGTAGATAGGTATTACCTCTATTTTATAGGTGATGAAATGTGAGTTCAGGACGTTGGGATAAATTACTTATGGTCACATGGTAAGTGGCAGAGGTGGCTGTTGAACCCAGTCTATCTGGCTCTAGAACTTGCACACTTAACCTCTGTGCTGTGTTACTTCCTGTTTTCATAACTACCATTTCACCGTTTCCAAGATAATTTGTATTGCACTTCATTAAAATTCCTAGCATTGTGAAGCCCTTTAAATTTAGTGATAGCTGGGCTGCTCCCGGCCAGGCTAGTGGCATCAATTCACAGATGTTGTTTTTCCTTTATAGTCTACATGCAGGGAGGCAGGTGTTCCAACACTGCATTTCCTACAAAGTCATAGATCTCTGCAAATCTCACAATCTGTATATTTTGTCTCTGGGATGTTTTTCAGAAGATGCATATGGGACCAGGACTTTCTTAGGAGGAGGCAGAGTGGAAGAGCATGCTGTGATTTGAACTTTTTCATAGCATGCCTGGTGAACTGAAATCCAATCAACTTTTGAGTTTTGAAGATGATATTAGGGAATGTGGGACCTTAGTGAAGGGAAATAAAGAGAAGAAAAGGCAAAGTTCCTATATTTCATAATTTTGTCTGGGGACAGCCCTTCACGGAAACCATTTGGTTTCCAATGTCTGTAGCGGGATATATGAAGGGATGAAAGAAACACAAGTTGATGACATTGACATGACTCACAAAACATATGGCTATGAATAATGAGACCCTTTATCTTAGAGAAGAATCTAAAGGGCATGGGAGAAACCCACATATAAGTCACTTTAAAAAATTAAAGCTGTACCATTTCCTTTCCTAAACTGTAATCTCTTGGTCTTTTTCAGATTTCGTGCCAAGAAATAAAAGCTGAGGGGTTGGTAGAAATAGCATCAATTCATTAGGGAACCTCTTGACGGTATAAATATTTGCCATTAGCCTTCTGTTTCTGGCTGCTAGGGAGCCAAGAACATTGGAAACCATTAAATTATTTTTTAAAATAAAAAAAAAATACCTTAGTTCCGATGTCACAGCTTCTGTGGAAATGACATTATCTGTTAGTTAAAATATTATTGAGAAAATGAGTAAATCATGACGTGGTGGTGGGTGAGGGGAGCAAAAGTGAAAGGAGAAAGTTTTAAAAGCTGTTGATAGCCTTCTCAACGTGAAGTCTGTTCATTAAGAGGCTCTAGCGTAGACTCTTATGTCCTTCCTAAGTTAACAAAGAGCCTCATTTATCTGAGTAAGTCCTCTGACTCAGGACTTGACTGTTTACACTAGGGTTGGTTTTCTATTGGCTCTTGAGTTTATCTGGATCAGGAAGCCATGCTTTAAGTCACAAATAATGAAACCTGGGCAGAGCTGATGTGGTGGTGTGGCATTGGTTGGGTGGTGGTGGGATAATGGTGGTGGCGGAGGGTGGGAGTGAAGGTGTGGTGGAGAGGGATATGCTAAAATGTATATTAAGGGGAAGTGTGTGCCCTCATGCTCAGATAAAATGCTAAGGTTGTGATATCACTGTAAGCAAAAAACAAACAAACCAAAAAGAAAATATGATAAGGGATTGTGAATAAATCACTGCCCGAGGTGCTTGTCCTAAACTGGAGTTCATGTGACCCAATGACTGTTCTAGAAAAAAAAAGCACTGCCTGAGAACTAGTAGTCAGTTCCTGATGTTGGAGGTTAGCCCTGCTTGAGAACATGCTTTGAGTCCTATAGTACATAGAGATCTAAGCAACATATGCCTGTGAAAGAAACCTCTGGGGACCATTTCCCACATGCTAGCCAGTTATCTTTATGTCTTGAAGGTCCTGAAATTTGTGTGTCTCATTCATAATTATTTCCTAGGCTTTCCTCTGGGTCAGGAGTTAGTGTTACACTAAATGTGGACAAGAATGTTTTCACGTTTCATACCCTAGGGATTCTCTTTAGTTTCTGACTCAGCTTTTGTGATACAGAGGTGAATCTCTTGGGTCTGAAATTCTCCAAGTCCCTTAATGAGTCCTTACAAACAGAAATTACATTTGCAATCTACCAGACCCAGTTATATTTGATCATACTTAACAACAGGCCATAATGCATTTTGGCCAAAAGTTTTCTAGTCTTACCTGTGATTTCCTCCCAAATTCTTGGGTTAGAGACCTTCTAGTTCTGACAATTTATCTATTGTATATTGCTAATTTGGCTTAGGACATCTTCATTATTGACCATTGCTTGACCCAATTCTACCAGCTTGTGCATTTTAGAGACAACAGGAAAGTAGAAATTACTTAAGTGCTCATCTCTCTGTAGACTGATGTAAGAAATTTTTACAATTTGCTGCCCATTACTCTAAAGTACCTTCTCTGTCAACAGTCACCAAGGGAACACTTTCAAATTCTCTCTAGCTTTATGTACCCCTTTGATATATTTTAAAACTCTGTTTCTTGTTTGTGTTATTCCTGGCCAAACTTTCCTCAGAGTTTTTATTGGGCTTTGTATTTTGTTTATGTTTAATCTGCCATATTTTATAGGTTTTCCTGTACCTTCCCACTAGGGTATGTTCTTTTAAACATGCCTCTCTTCCTTCCAAAGCTATTTACATTATTCTAGTTAGTGTCAGGACCCAGGGCTGGCTGGCACTGAGACCAGCCAGATCATATATGGTCAAACTTAAGGGTCAGGCCTGAGAGGTGAGACACTTTTGCCAAGCCATAGCAGGCAAATCTAGAAGGTCATGACAAGACAGACAGTTTGGAGAAAGCATCAAAAAAGTGTGTGACAGCTAGCCATGGGCAAAGGTCCATGCAAGTAAGTAGTAAGCACTCAGGCTATGAAAATGTTTTGTATTTACTGGTGGAATCTCAGTTGTAGGGCTTCTAGTAAAAAGCAAGGCAGGATTCCAAGACCAGAAGAATCAGATCAGGATCCTAAATAGTTACTTATCCTGGGTGAGAAACAAGGTTGGAAGGGCATTGTCAGTAGAACTGGGCCATAAAGTCTTCGTTGGGCCCACACCCAGTTTCTTTAGTGTGAAACTGCCAAGCTAATTGTATAAGAGCATTAAAATTTCCCCTGATTAGAAAAAGGCAGTGTTTGAACCCTTGTAGTCAAAGTGAGTTTACAGATAAGGAATTCTATGTTTGGAATATTGGCGAGGTATGGGAAATAGGTCCAGATAGTCACAGGGCATTTTTGGTGGGAGATGGGGAGAATCATTAGTATTTTGAGTCCTTAAAATACATGAGGGTACTTCAAAAAGTTCATGGAATAAATGAATAACCAGATAATACGAATCTATCCATGAACCTTAAAGACCCCTTGTATTTGTTTTAGATTTTAAATTTGTTTAAAGATATTCCAGGTTTCCAGTGATTAAAGACTTTCCTGTTTCTCAGTTTTTGGCATCCCCCCCCCAATGTTCATATTTTGTCTTAAATCCCTTTTCCAAAATTACGTATTTGTGTGATTGATTTCATAGGTTTCTTATCTTCCATCAGCATGCCAAATTCAATTGCCTTGTGATCTTTATTGTAGTAGCCCATTCAAAGTCATCTTTGTGTTCAGAACCAATTTCAACATACTGTAGTTTATAATTTTCATTGTTTTTGGTACTGTGTAAACTAGAAACATGTCTTTGCCCTGTTGAAAGAACTTTTCCCAGCTTTTCATGTTCAAAAGGCATTTCTTCATTCTTGTTTAGATAATTAAAATACCTAGCTGTTGGGAAAATAGGATAAATTGATCAGGCTTCCATCGCATCATGGCCAGATAGGGGCGATTCTGTAAACATTGTGTGTGTGGATGGAGTAAGTGTGCCCGCACGGCACAGCTTTGGCTGGTGTTTACTGCCTCGGGTGCCCGCCCTGCGCTGCCATGTTTTTCCAGACCTGCAGCTTCCAAGGACCGTGTGGCCGGTTGCCTAGCTTATAGACCTGCGTGAAGGGTTCTAGTGACCCAGCCTGGCATGAAGGGGTCTCGTGACCCAGCCTGGCATGTGAAGGGTTTGTGACCCAGTCTGTGAATGGGCTTGAGGGGTCTGGAAGCTCCAGACCCAGCCCGAGCTTAACCATCGACCCAGTTGGTGCAGGATTACCGGCAGGTAAAAGAGCCACAACAACTAGCGTGGTCTCCTAGCCTTACAATTGGTGTTATGAACAGGATTAAAAGAGCTAGACAATTGGCACTGTGAGCAGGATACGCGACATCAGCCTTAGCCTTAGCCTTGCAGTAGCATGACAAATTGGCATAGTTGGGCAGTATTACGCCACTTTTGGCGTAGCCTGCGACAGGACTCTGAGCAGGTACAGGAGCTAAAAGCCCTTGGAAGAAGGAAGAAATGTGGCCATCTTTGAGCGTGCGGTGCCCAGTGGCCACTTTTCTGCTGACTGGAGCCTGGCTGCTGCTAACTCTGCTGCAAGTTGATCAATATTTGAAGTGGAAAGCAGAGTTGTTGGTGGATGATGTATAGCTACTGGCATATTTGAGGCAGAAAGCAGAGTTGTTGGAAGCAAGGATGATTATCCTGGAGGATGATGTGCAGAGACTGGCCACTCCTGCCCCTCACACCAGGGAAGATGACCAACCCAATGGTTAGTTGGGGGAAACTGTGCATCTCCAGGCACAACCTGTTGTGCACGAGAAATTGAGGCATGAGTAGCCTGTGGGACTGGATGGACAACCGGTGGGCGATCCACAGGTGACCCAGTTCACCACCTATGTCCTGTATACCCAGGTTGAGCTGCTTGACTTGGGGAGACAGTTCAGGCAGAAACATGGGGAGACCCTGGCTGCTTTGTTGTTGTGGTTATGGGACCTGGGGGTGGAGAGTGTAATGTGCTCTGGCGAGGAGGTGGAGAAATTGGCCTCCATCACTATGCACCCATCCCTGAGACAATGGCTGCAAAATAGCTGTAGATATGCCCAAGGGCAAGGTAATCTCTCCTTGATGGACTGGGTGAGTGCAGCTGCCCCAAATGTTTGGGCAAATGCTGGAGAACTGCCCAAGATTGTTAGTAAATGGCAAACGTATTCTGAGCTGGTCCAAATCATTCAAGTGCTGGACATGCAACAGTCCATGTTTAATGTGAACACTCATGGCCTGGAAGATGAGAACTTTACAGGCAGCATGAGGGACATAGTGCTGCAAAATGTCCTGTCAACGTCCTTTGGGTCACTGATGGCCATACTGGACCCATACATTGGTCGTCCTATACATGAGGTACTGACCATGATAGCCGGCTTCGGTGAAGTAGAGGATAGAAGATGAGTAAAAGGGGTCTGAAAGGTAGCTAAGACCAAACCCCCAAGAACTACTTGGTATTTTATCCCAAAGGGACCAAGCAAGACTAGCCGTAAGCAGATGTGGCTTGACTTGCTTGCAGCAGGGGTTGATAAAAAGAAAATGGACCAGCAGCCAAATGCAGTTCTATTTACCTTGTGGCAGCAATTGTGCCCTGAACAGCGTTTCAGTAAACATCGGGAAACAGGTAGCAAGGTACACTCTGTGGATTTAAAGGACTTTTTGGTTGCTCCCGAGGAGGCGGATGAACTGTTCCATTCTGCTTGGGAGCACGCCAAGGTACTCATCTTTTGGGGGAGGTGAGGACCAGAGGCCTCATGCTGAATTGGCAATATATTGGTCAAGGACAAATGTGCAGCATGTTTTGGCATTGGTGGATACAGGTGCAGAATGTAGCCTGATATATGGCAATCCAGATAAATTTCGAGTGGCCACAGTTCGTATAGATGGCTATGGAGGACATACTACTGAGGTCAAAGCTGTGTCATTGCCATTGGGCATAGGAAGATTACCCCCTTGTGTATATACTGTATATATATCTCCCGTAGCCGAATACATCTTGGGTATGGATGTATTTTATGGTTTGCACCTGCAAACAACAGTTGGAGAGTTTTGGCTGCAAATACGGACAGTAAAGCCTGTGTTACGAGGATATGCTAAACATGCCCCACAGGTGTTACCCAAGCCAAGACACGTAGTTAATGTAAAGCAGTATTGCTTACCAGGAGGACATGCAGAGATAAGTGCCACTATATTGGAATTAGAGAAAGTTGGTATTATTTGTCTGGCTCTGAGCCCATTTAATGCTCTGGTATGGCCAGTGAAAAAGCCTGATGGTACCTGGAGAATGACCGTAGATTATTGAGAACTGAACAAAGTAGTGCCTCCTTTGCATGCAGCTGTGCCTTCAGTTCACAACTTGATGGGTCAGTTGATGACTCAGCTGGGAACTTATCATTATGTATTGGACCTTGCAAATGCTTTTTTCTCCATTCCAATCTCAGCTGAGAGCCAAGATCAATTTGCCTTCACATGGGAAGGAAGACCCATGTGGACCTTTCAAGTATAGCCCAACCATCTGTCATGGTTTGGTGGCTGAGGACCTAGCCAAGTGGACTAGGCCCAGCATGGTTACAATGTTTCACTACATTGATGACGTGTTACTAATCCCTAATTCTCTTGCAGATTTAACCCAGGCAGCTCCAACTCTGCTAAGTCATTTGGAACAATGTGGGTGGGCCATGAACACAGCCAAAGTGCAAGGACCTGGGCTGTCAGTCAAATTCTTGGGAGCAGTCTGGTCGGGTAAGACGAGGGTCATCCCAAAAGCTAGTATACATAAGATACAGGCCATACCCTCGACCCTCAACTATAGCTCAGCTACAGACATATTTGGGACTTTTGGGGTATTGGAGAGCTTTTGTACCCCATATGGCCCAAATGGCATGCCCACTACATGCATTGACAAAGAAAGGAGCCCTCTGAGATTGGACTGAGGAAGTAGAACAAGCTTATTGGGCTACTAAAAGGGCAATACAGCAAGTACAAGCTCTACAAGTGGCCAACCCCACTAAGCCATTCGAGTTAGATGTACATATAACCCAGGAGGGGTTAGGATGGGGTTTTTGCCAGAGACAAGACCGATTCCATACACCTGTAGGATTCTGGTCTCAGCTCTGGAAGGGTGCTGAAGTGCACTACACCCTAATAGAAAAGCAGTTAGCAGCTGTGTATTCTGCCTTGATAGCCACTGAAGCTATCACAGGAACTGCCAAAGTCCTAGTGAGGATGACATACCCCATAACAGGTTGGCTGTGCACGTGGGCAACCAACCCTAAAACGGGTGTAGCTTAGACTTCCACTCTGTCTAAATGGGGAGCATAAATAGAACAAAGGAGCATCGTGTCAACGAGTACTCTGTCCAAAGAGTTGCAAGCTGTGCTAGGCCCAGTAGAGGTTGTGGAGGAAACTTTGACACAACCTTTACCCATGGAGGTGGAGGCCACACCTTTCCATGAGGGACAGGGACCTATCACAGAGCAAGCTTGGTAAACAGATGGCTCTAGCATGGGACCTTCAATATCATGGACAGCAGTTGCTATCCAGCCCTTAACAGATACCATGTAGTATGAAAATGCTACAGAGCAAAGCAGTCAATGGGCTGAATTGAGAGCAGTATGGATGGTGATGAAGATTGAGCCTGGGCCATTAACCATCTGTACTGACAGCTGGGCTGTGTACAAAGGTTTAACCCTTTGGATTTCTACTTGGAAGTATCAATGGTGGATGGTAGGCCACTGACCCCTGTGGGGACAAGCCATGTGGCAAGAGTTATGGGAATTGGGGCATGAGAAAGAAGTAACTCTTTTCCATGTCACAGGACACTTCCCCTTAGCCAGTCCAGGAAATGATGAAGCTTATGCCTTGGCTAAGTTAAGATGGCTGGAGAGAGCCCCAGCTACTGATGTAGCCCAGTGGTTACATCGACGAATGCAGCATGCTGGCAGTAAAACCATGTGGATAGCAGCTCAAAGATGGGCCTTGCCTATAAAATGGGAAGATATAGTGAATGCCTGTCGTGCTTGTCCAGTATGTGCTCGAGAGAGTCCACACCCCTGGTGGATACCCCATACAGATGGGCAAATAACTCGAGGAGGGGTGCCCCTGACTTGATGGCAGGTGGACTTTGTCAGACCACTGCCAAGGTCAGAGAATTTCAGATACATCTTCACAGCTGTTGATATGGCTACTGGTCTCCTGTTTGTATGGCCTTGTAGGGCCCAAGACCAGGTAAACACTGTGAAGGCACTGAATAGCCTTATGGCTATGTATGGTCAGCCTGTAGTCATAAAGAGTGATAATGGAACCCGCTTTACTGGAAATGGGGTTCAGAGGTGGGCCTCCCAGTTGTCCATTCAGTGGAAGTTATATGTGCCATATCATCCCCAGACAGCGGGAATAATTGAACGGTACAATAGCCTTTTAAAAAAAGGGACTAAGGCTATCTACCCAACCCCCATCCCTGAAGGGGGATGTTTGTTCTACTAAGCTTGTTCTACTTCATCAGGGCACAGCGATTATAGCTGACATTCAGAATTCTAAATGACAGACCCTGCAAGAGCAGACCCTCTCCAGTGGAAGCCCTTCTCCATAGGGCTGCAGCACCTATACAGTTGCAAATCACTACTAAAGATAAGCTTCTGAAGCCAGGATGTGGTAAGAATGGAAATATTCTCTTACCAGTCCCAATCTGTTTGCAACAGGGACAGACAGTACAATGGGAATGGGCTTGGAGAATAAAAGCCCCCCATATACGCTGGGTATGTCTAATAGGGCCTTGGGGAAAAGGATTAGAGGAAGACTTGCAAGTTTCACCTTGGGTGACAAGTACCTGGCCTCCTCGAGTAAAGGCAACATGGTCTGGAACAGATAAGTGCTCTATTCCAAAGGGCACATTTGTATTATCATTATGGCCAATTATGAGTTCCCCTATACAGTTATATGTAGAACCTACAGATCCAACAGTGTTAGCAGATAATGTATGGTATCATAAGGCAGATAAGATCCTACTCCTGCAGCCATCCTTTCTCAGGATGGTAAACTGGCATGTATCTTACCAGAGGGGTGAGAACTTTCCCTATTGGTACCAATAACTCTTCTGTCTTTTCACCCGTAGTGTTCTGGCTGCAGGCACTGCACCAGAGTCCCATGATCAATGTGTCGCCTGCTGAATATGCATTGAACTTCCCATCAGTATGACTGCAGGATTTGCATGGAGGATCACACCAGTGGTGAATACTAACTGGACATATGCAGCTGACAGTTAAAAGGACAAAGCCTCAAGCCTTAAGGCATATTGAATGGACAATAGTTTATGTAAATGTAAGAGACATTTATCCTTATTAAGGGAACATTGTGGAAGATTCTGAATGCATAGATTGTATGGCAAGGGACCCTGAAGAGGTGGATTGTTGGGAAAATAGGATAATTTGATCAGGCTCCCCTCGCCTTAGGGCCAGATGGGGCGGTTCTGTAAACATCGTGTGTGTGGGTGGAGTATGTGTGGCCACATGGCACAGCTTTGGCTGGTGTTTACTGCCTCGGGCACCTGCCCTGCGTGGCCATGTTTTTCCAGACCTGCAGCTTCCAAGGACCATGTGGCTGGTTGTCTAGCCCAGTCAGTGCAGGATTACCAGCAGGTAAAAGAGCCACAACAACTAGCGTGGTCGCCTAGCTTTATAATTGGCATCATGAATGGGATTAAAAGATCTAGACAATTGGCACTGCGAGTAGGATTCAAGACATTAGCCCTGCGGTAGGTCTTAGCCATAGCTTAGCAGTAGCCAGACACTAGGCATTTTAAAAATCCCTTAAAACCCACTTAATGGATATTTAATAGTCAATAACATCCAAATAGTTTTCTCTGTCAGTCTTATTATTAGGTCAAAACTGAAGCTGGGAAAATGTAGATACAGTGAACTCACATGTTGATAACTTCCTCAATAGGACTAACCACTAGCACCTTAGCACATGCTGGCATATACCCTAAAACATTATTTGAAAAAATGAGAACAGCACCTCCCACTGAGGATCTTCAAGGAATTTTTCTCTTAACTTCTTCATTCCTAATTTTCATTTTTTAAAAATTTTGTTTTTAATTGACAAATAATAATTATATATATTTATGGGGTACAATGTGATGTTTCAATACATGTATATATTGTGGAATAATCATATCAGGTTAGTTAGTATATCCATCACCTCACATAGTGTGGTGGACTGGATTATGTCTCCCCAAAATTCACTGAAGCTTGAATTGTGTCCCCCAAGTTTTATGTATTAGAAACTCATTGTGACTGTTGAGAGGGTGGAAAATCCTATTATGTTAATTGAAAGATGGAGTCTTGATGAGGTGATTGGGTTATAGGACCATGCAGTAGTGAATGGATTAAAACTGGTGGTCAGGGGCATGGTTCTGAAGGCTTTAAAAGAAGAGTCTTTCTTTCTCTCTCTGCTGCTCTCTCTCCTTCCACCATCATGCAATGTGAGACCCCCTGGGTCACTGTCGCAGCCATCAGGTGGGCTTAGGACTTCCCAGCCTCAGAAACTGTAAGTAATAAATTTTGTTTTCTTTATAAATCACCCAGTTCCATGTAGTTTGTTATAGTAGCAGAAATGGACTAATACACATACTTACCAATTCTTTGTGGTAAGAACATTTAAAGGATTCTTAATTTTCTCAGTCTTCTGGCTTAGATGATGTTAAAAGATCAATTTTTCTTAGATATTATAATTGTCATCTCTCAAAATTTCCTTTGCTTCTTTTATTTTTATTTTTGTTCTTATGAAGCTCATATCTTCCATTAAATTCTTGAGCATATTTAAAATAGCTATTTTTCCACCCTGGATATAGGTGACATTTTGCCATATTTTTCACATTTTGATAAGATGTGGAAGATGGTAAGTTTACATTGTTAGGTGTTAAATTTTAATGTTTTATTTATTTATTTGTTTATTTTATTTATTTATTTATTTATTGTTTTATTTATTCTTATATTTTATTGTTTTATTTTAAATCATGGCAGACCCTGATCCACAAGCAGTTATCTTTGGATTAGTTTGATTCATTAGAGGGTTTTTTTTTCTTTTTTAAGCGTTGGTCGGACAGATCTAGAGTACCTTCTTCTAGAGCAACTTTAGCCTTGCCACTGAGGTGTGATCCTCTGGCATCTCTGTGGAATTAATTCCCTGTTTTACTCTGTTTCTGTGAATGTCTAATCCTTGTGGGATCAGCTTATAGATCTCTGGTCATTTTAACTATCCTCATGAAGGTTCACCCAACACATGTGAAAAAAATCAAGAACCATAGGTGGATTTCTGAACTTCTGATTCTGAGTAGCTCTCTTCTCTATGGTACTCTGCTTTATATATTCCAGCTGTCTCAGCCTCATTTAACCTCTGTGTCAATTACCTGTACTCAGAAAGGCCACTGTATTTGCTTTTTGGGTTTCCGTCCCAGCAGCAAAGTCCACAAAGCACATCTAGAAAGAAAGCTGGAGTGATTGCAGTATTTACTGTACAATATCTTTTCTCAAACTACATAGCCCCGTACGTGCTACTGTTTCCCCCTTTTTTTTAACTTATTTTAAATTTTAATTTATCAAAACACAGTGCAGCTGATTTTCATATCCATTTACTAAGCCCTCCCCTCCCCCAACACCCTGCCATGAACATCATATGTGTTCATTTATCTTAACAAGTTCATGGAATTGTTGTGATTGTTCTGTCTTCTTCCCCCTCCCCCCATTTATTTGTGTATTTATTTATTTATTTTTATTAGGTCCCACAAATAAGCGAGAACATGTGGTATTTCTCTTTCTGTGCCTGACTTATTTCACTTAATATAATTTCCTCTAAGTCTACCCATGTTGCAGTGAATGGTAGTATTTCATTTCTTTATAGCAGAGTAATATTCCATTGTGTAGATATACCACATTTTCCTTATCCATTCATCCAGTGATGGGCATTTAGGTTGGTTCCAACTCTTAGCTATTGTAAATAATGCTGCAATAAACATGGGAGTGCAGGTATCCCTTCAACATGGTGATTTCCATTCCTTTGGGTATATACACAGCAGTGGGATAGCTGGGTCATATGGTTGATCTATCTATAATTGAGGAGCCTCCATACCATTTTCCATGAAGGCTTCACCATTTTGCAGTCCTACCAACAGTGTAGGAAGGCTTCTTTTTCTCTGCATCATCACCAGCATTTATCATTCTGTTTTTTGGATTTTAGCCATCCTAACTGGAGTGAGATGGTATCTCAAAGTGGCTTTGATTTGCATTTCCTGGATGCTGAGTGATGTTGAGCATTTTTTCATGTGTCTGATGGCCATTTGTATATCTTCCTTTGAGAAATGCCTATTCAGCTCCTTTGCCCATTTTTTAATTGGGTTACTTGTTTTTTTGCTGTTAAGTTGTTTGAGTTCCTTGCATATTCTGGATATTAATCCTTTGTCAGATGTATATTTTGCAAATATTTTATCCCACTGTGTTGGTTGTCTTTTTGCTCTGTTAATTGTCTCTTGTGTTGTGCAGAAGCTTTTCATTTGATCTAATTCTGCTTGTTTATTTTTCCTTTGGTTGCCTGTGCTTTTGGGTTCATATTCATAAAGTCTATGCCTAATCCTACTTTATGAGGTGTTTCCCTTATGTTTTCTTTAAGGATTCTTATTGTTTCAGGACATATATTTAATTCTTCAATCCATTTTGAGATGATTTTGGTATACAGTGAGAGGTATGAGTCTAGTTTCATTCTTTTACATAATAATGTCCAATTTTCCAACACCAGTTACTGAAGAGGCAGTCTCTTCTTCAGTGTGTAGTCTTGGTGCCTTTGTTGAAGATCAGATGGCTGTAGGTGTGTGGATGGATTTCTGTATTCATTATTCTGTTCCATTGGTCTGTGTGTCTGTTTTTATGCCAGTACCATGGTGTTTTGGTTACTATAGCTTTGTAGTATAGTTTAAAGTCAGGTAGTGTTATGCCTCTGGCTTTATATTTTTTGCTAAAAAAGATCAATATTTCTTAAACCATATGTTAGTTTTATGTGTATATCACATTTCTATGCCTGAAAGCTTTGCTACCTCGTAGAGGGACCCTGTCCTATCTCTATTCTTCCTTATAGTTAATGTTTTCTCCCTAAGTCTCTGACAAAAAATTGAGGCCATAATTTGCTACCAACTGTTCCACTTTATCTGCTTCCTCTTTTGGGATTTTAGCAATGGAATAGAAAATTGCTATTGTCTGGTTTGATTTTAGTATTCCTTGCCATACACATCGATGTCCTGTTTGATGAACCAGGATTTTCCCTTTCTATTCATTTCTAAGCAAGCTTAGAGTTGCCTGTCCAGTTGCTCCAGTGGGTTTTCTTTTTCCCAACTGGCTGACTCCTCTTCCCTCCTCATGGTCCTGTGGAATTCTGTGCACACCCAGATTAGGATACATAGCTTAATGAAGCCTCTGTATCATAATCATCTGTTTACAAGTTTTCTCTTTACCACCCTAGATTGTGAGCCTCCTAAGGAACCATATCATATTCATTTTTGTATCTGCAATGACTAGCACACAGCAGGCAGTCAATAAATTTTTCTTGAAGTGACTGAAATTAAAGAGGGGAATTTTGACAAGGACGATGTAGGTGTCATTCTTCAAAACTTAGCTGTTTTCAATTGCTGTCCTCCAGTAAAAGGAAGTAATGTGATAATATAGTACATAATTTTGCAGTAGAAATCTAAGAGCTAAAATACATTTATAGATGAAATAATTTTTCCCAGTTGAATTTGAAGATTATAAGTAGTACACTCATGGGTTATTCAAACCTGGGAGAAACTGAAAACTTTGAGGCCTTTTGTTAAGAATTTTTATTTTTTACCCACTTCTTTCTCAAAAAATTTTTAGCACACCTGATCTTTGTACATATATTTTTCCAGCTTCAGTTTTTCTATTGTGGTAAAATATACACAACATAAAATTTGCCATTTTAGTCATTTTTTAAGTGTGCAGTTGAGAGGTTTTAAGTACAGTCACCTTGGTTTGCAACCATCATCACCATCCATCTCTAGAACTTTTTTAATCTTCCCAAGTAAAACTTCATATCAGTTAAACAATAACACCCCATTCCTTCCTTTCACCCAGACCTTGGCAACCACCATTTTACTTTCTGTCCTTATGACTGTGATACTCTAGGTACCTCATATAGGTGGACTCATAAAATATTTACACTTAAGCGAATGGCTTATTTCATTTATTATAATGTCTCCAAGGTTCATCCATGTTGTAACATAAGTCAGATTATTTTTTCCTTTTTAAGACTAAATAATATTACATTGTTTGTATGTGCCACCTTTTGCTTATCCATTCATTCATTGATAAACACTTGGATTGCTTCCATCTTTTGGCTATTGTGAATAATGCTTCTATGAAGACCAGTGTACATATTGTGTTGTGTTGGGTATATAACAAGAAATAGAATTTCTGGATCAATAGTAGTCTTATTTTTAATTTTTTGAGGAACCATTTGACATAGTGGCTTCACCATTTCCCACTAGTAATGCACAAGGGTTCCAGTTCTTCACATCCTCACCAACTCTTGTTCTTTTCTCTCTCTATATATTTTTAATAAAGTCAGTTTGGACTGCTATAATGAAATACCATTGGCTGGGTAACTTATACACAACAGGAATCCATTTCTCATAGTTCTGGAGGCTGGAAAGTCCAAGAATAAGATGCCAGCAGATTTGGTGTCTGGTGAGGGCCTGTTTCCCGGTTTATAGGTGGTGCCTTCTCACTGGGTCCTCACATGGTGGAAGGGGCTAGCTAGATCTCTGAGGTCTCTTTTATAAGAACAACAAATTTATTCTCACGTATTTCATTTTTTTGATAAATGGAATCATTTTCTTAATTTCCTTTTCAGTTTGTTCATTGTTAGTGTATAGACACATAACTGATTTTTGTGTGTTGCTTTTATATCTTATAATTTTTTGAATTTGTTTATTAGGTATAACATTTTTTGTGTGTGAAATCTTTAGAGTTTTCTACATGTGAGATATAAATGGAGATCGTTCTATTTTTTCCTTTCCAATTTAGGTGTCTTTATTTCCTTTTCTTGCCTAAATGCTCTGGCTAGGACTTCCAGTACTATGTTGAATAGATGTGGTGAAAGCAGGCATCCTTGTATGGTTTCTGATCTTAGAGGGAAAGTTTTCAGTCCTTCACCATTGAGTATGGTGTTAGCTGTGGGTTTTTCATAGATAGCCTTTATTATGTTGAGGGATTTTTTCTATATTCCTTGTTTGTTGAGTGTTTTATTATAAAAAGATGTTGAATTTTGTCAAATGCTTTTACTGAATCAATTGAAATGCTTATGCACTTTTTGTCCCTCATTCTATCAATGTTTACATTAATTGATTTTCATATATTAAACTGCTCTAGTATTCCAGGGATAAAGCCCAATTAATCATGGTGTATAATTCTTTTAATATGTTGCTGAATTTGGTTGCTAGTATTTAGTTGAGAATTTTTACATTAATATTAATTAGGGATATTGGTATGTAGATTCTTTATTTTGTAGTATCTTTGTCTGGCTGTCTGGCTTTGGTATCTAGGTAATGCTCTCATCGTAGACAGGAAGTTTTCTTTCTTCAATTTTTGGAAGAGTTTGAGAAAGATCAATTTTAGTTCTTCTCAAAATGTTCTTATACGTTTTTTTTTTTTTTTTTTAAATATTTGTCCTTTACTGGAGGACTTTGAGTTACTGTCTGGAGTTCTTTCATCCCAACTTGGAGACTTTAACATTTCTTATAGGGCAGGTCTAGTATTAATGAACTTCTCCAGCTTGCGTTTATTGGAAATGTCTCAATTTCTTCCTCATTTTTGAAGTACAGTTTTACTGTATACAAAATTATCAATTGATGGTTTTTCCCTTTCAGCACTTCATATAAGTAATACCATCACCTCTGGCCTGCAAAGATTCTGCTATGAAATCTGTTGATAATCTTATTGCGGATTCCTTATACGCGATGAGTTGCTTTTCTATTATTGCTTTTAAGCTTCTCTCTGTCTTTGGCTTTCAACAGTTTGATTATAACATGTCTTGATGTCTTTTTAGGTTTTCCTACTTGGAGTTTGTTGAGCTTCTCATATTTGTATATACATGTCTTTTCTTCATTTTTTTCCTCCTCAGACAATAATTTCAAATGACCTATTTTCGAGTTCACTGATTCTTTTTTTTTTTTTTTTTTTTATTAATTTTATTTTGTCGATATACATTGTAGCTGATTAATGCTCCCCATCACCAAAACCTCCCTCCCTTCTCCCTCCCCCCCTCCCCCCAACCATGTCCTTTCTGTTTGTTTGTTGTATCAACTTCAAATAATTGTGGTTGTTATATCTTCTTACCCCCCCCCCGTTTGTGTGTGTATGTGTGTATGTGTGTGTGTGAATTTATATATTAATTGTTAGCTCCCACCAATAAGTGAGAACATGTGGTATTTCTCTTTCTGTGCCTGACTTGTTTCACTTAATATAATTCTCTCGAGGTCCATCCATGTTGTTGCAAATGGCAGTATTTCATTCGTTTTTATAGCTGAGTAGTATTCCATTGTGTAGATGTACCACATTTTCCGTATCCACTCATCTGATGATGGGCATATGGGCTGGTTCCAACTCTTGGCTATTGTAAAGAGTGCTGCGATGAACATTGGGGAACAGGTATACCTTCGACTTGATGATTTCCATTCCTCTGGGTATATTCCCAACAGTGGGATGGCTGGGTCGTATGGTAGATCTATTTGCAATTGTTTAAGGAACCTCCATACCATTTTCCATAGAGGCTGCACCATTTTGCAGTCCCACCAACAATGTATGAGAGTTCCTTTTTCTCCGCAGCCTCGCCAGCATTTATCGTTCATAGTCTTTTGGATTTTAGCCATCCTAACTGGGGTTAGATGGTATCTCAATGTGGTTTTGATTTGCATTTCCCGGATGCTGAGTGATGTTGAGCATTTTTTCATATGTCTGTTGGCCATTTGGATATCTTCCTTAGAGAAATGCCTACTTAGCTCTTTTGCCCATTTTTTAATTGGGTTGCTTGTTTTCTTCTTGTAAAGTTGTTTGAGTTCCTTATATATTCTGGATATTAATCCTTTGTCAGATGTATATTTTGCAAATATTTTCTCCCACTCTGTTGGTTGTCTTTTAACTCTTTTAATTGTTTCTTTTGCTGTGCAGAAGCTTTTTAGTTTGATATAATCCCATTTGTTTATTTTTCCTTTGGTTGCCCGTGCTTTTGGGGTCGTATTCATGAAGTCTGTGCCCAGTCCTATTTCCTGAAGTGTTTCCCCTATGTTTTCTTTAAGAAGTTTTATTGTCTCAGGGTGTATATTTAAATCCTTAATCCATTTTGAGTTGATTTTAGTATATGGTGAGAGGTATGGATCTAGTTTCATTCTCCTGCATAACGATATCCAGTTATCCCAGCACCACTTGCTGAAGAGGCAGTCCCTTCCCCAGTGAATAGGCTTGGTGTCTTTGTCAAAGATCAGATGGCAGTAAGTGTGAGGGTTGATTTCTGGATTCTCTATTCTATTCCATTGGTCAGTGTGTCTGTTTTTATGCCAGTACCATACTGTTTTGGTTATTATAGCTTTGTAGTATAGCTTAAAGTCAGGTAGTGTTATGCCTCCAGCTTTATTTTTTTTGCTGAGCATTGCTTTGGCTATTCGTGGTCTTTTATTGTTCCATATAAATGTCTGAATAGTTTTTTCCATTTCTGAGAGAAATGTCTTTGGAATTTTGATGGGGATTGCATTGAATTTGTATATCACTTTGGGTAGTATGGACATTTTCACTATGTTGATTCTTCCAATCCAAGAGCATGGGATATCTTTCCATCTTCTTGTATCCTCTCTAATTTCTCTCAGCAGTGGTTTGTAGTTCTCATTATAGAGATTTTTCACCTCCTTGGTTAACTCAATTCCTAAGTATTTTATTTTTTGGTGGCTATTGTAAATGGGCAGGCTTTCTTGATTTCTCCTTCTGCATGTTCACTATTGGAGAAAAGAAATGCTACTGATTTTTGTGTGTTGATTTTGTATCCTGCTACTGTGCTGAAATCATTTATCAATTCCAACAGTTTTTTTGTAGAGGTTTTAGGCTGTTCGATATATAGGATCATGTCATCTGCAAACAGGGACAGTTTGACTTCATCTTTTCCAATCTGGATGCCCTTTATTTCCTTCTCTTCTCTGATTGCTCTGGCTAGTACTTCCAACACTATGTTGAATAGGAGTGGTGAGAGTGGGCATCCTTGTCTAGTTCCTGTTCTTAAAGGAAAAGCTTTCAGCTTTTCCCCATTCAGGATGATATTGGCAGTGGGTTTGGCATATATGGCTTTAATTATGTTGAGATACTTTCCCTCTATACCTAACTTATAGAGGGTCTTTGTCATGAATGAGTGCTGAACTTTATCAAATGCTTTTTCAGCATCTATAGAGATGATCATATGGTCCTTGTGTTTGAGTTTATTAATATGGTGTATCACATTTATTGATTTGCGTATGTTGAACCAACCTTGCATCCCTGGGATGAATCCCACTTGATCGTGATGAATAATTTTTCGTATGTGTTGCTGTATTCTGTTTGCTAGTATTTTAGTGAGGATTTTTGCATCTATATTCATCAAGGATATCGGCCTGTAGTTTTCTTTTTTGGTTATATCTTTACCTGGTTTTGGTATCAGGATGATGTTTGCTTCATAGAATGAGTTTGGGAGATTTGCGTCCGTTTCAATCTTTTGGAATAGTTTGTTAAGAATTGGTGTCAATTCCTCTTTGAATGTTTGGTAAAATTCTGCTGTGAATCCATCTGGTCCTGGGCTTTTCTTTGTTGGGAGCCTTCTGATAACAGCTTCAATCTCCTTTATTGTTATTGGTCTGTTCAAATTTTCTACGTCTTCACGGTTCAGTTTTGGGAGCTTGTGTGTGTCCAGAAATTTATCCATTTCCTCCAGATTTTCAAATTTGTTGGCGTATAGTTGTTTATAGTAGTCTCGAATGATTCCTTGTATTTCAGATGAATCAGTTGTAATATCGCCTTTTTCATTTCTAATTTTTGTTATTTGAGTCTTCTCTCTTCTTTTTTTTGTTAGCCATGCTAATGGTTTGTCAATTTTATTTATCTTTTCAAAAAACCAACTTTTTGATTCGTTGATCTTTTGAATTGTTTTTTGGTTTTCAATTTCATTCAGTTCTGCTCTGATCTTAATGATTTCTTTCCGTCTGCTAACTTTAGGATTGGATTGTTCTTGTTTTTCTAGTTCTTTAAGGTGAAGTGTTAGGTTGTTCACTTGCCATCTTTCCATTCTTCTGAAGTGAGCATTTAATGCAATAAATTTTCCCCTCAATACTGCTTTTGCAGTATCCCACAGGTTTTGGTATGATGTATCATTGTTTTCATTAGTTTCAATAAACTTTTTGATTTCCTGCTTGATTTCTTCTTGGACCCATATGTCATTAAGTAGAATGCTGTTTAATTTCCATGTGTTTGTATAGTTTCCAGAGTTTTGTTTGTTATTAATTTCTAGTTTTAATCCATTGTGGTCTGAGAAGATACATGGGATAATTCCAATTTTTTTGAATTTATTGAGACTTGATTTGTGACCTAATATGTGATCTATCTTGGAGAATGATCCATGTGCTGATGAGAAGAATGAATATTCTGAGGTTGTTGGGTGGAATGTTCTGTAGATATCTGCCAATTCCAATTGGTCTAGAGTCTTGTTTAGATCTTGTGTTTCTCTACTGATTCTTTGCCTAGATGATCTGTCTAATATTGACAGTGGAGTGTTCAGGTCCCCTGCTATTATGGTATTAGTGTCTATTTCCTTCTTTAGGTCTAATAGAGTTTGTTTTATAAATCTGGCTGCTCCAACATTGGGTGCGTACATATTTATGATTGTTATGTCTTCTTGATGGATCAGTCCTTTTATCATTAAGTAGTGTCCCTCATTGTCTCTTTTTATGGTTTTTAGTTTAAAGTCTATTTTGTCAGATATAAGAATAGCCACTCCAGCTCGTTTTTCTTTTCTGTTTGCATGGTAAATCTTTTTCCATCCTTTCACTCTTAGTCTGTGTGAATCTTTATGGGTGAGGTGGGTCTCTTGTAGGCAGCATATAGTTGGGTCCTGCTTTTTGATCCAGTCAGCCAGTCTGTGTCTTTTAATTGGGGAATTTAAGCCTTTAACATTAAGAGTTGTTATTGAAAGGTGTTGATTTATTCCTAGCATTTTATTGGTTGTTTGGTTGTCTTAGGTGTCTTTTGTTCCTTGCTTTCTGATTTACTGTTTGGTTTCTTTGTTTGTTGGTTCCTTAGGTTGTAGATAGTGTTTTTGTTAGCTTGTTTTCTCTTCATGAATGCCATTTTTATTGTACTAGCAGGTTTAGATTTTTCTTAGGTTTTTATGGCAGTGGTAGTTATTTTTCAGGAACCAAACCCAGTACTCCCTTGAGTATTTCTTGTAAGGGTGGTCTTGTGGTAGTGAACTCCCGCAGTTTTTGTTTGTCTGAGAAATATACTATTTGCCCCTCATTTCGGAAGGATAGCCTTGCAGGGTAGAGTATTCTTGGCTGGCAATCTTTGTCTTTTAGTATTTTGAAAATATCATCCCATTCCTTTCTAGCTTTTAGGGTTTGTGATGAAAAGTCTGATGTTAACCTGATTGGGGCTCCCTTATAGGTGATTTGCCGCTTCTCTCTTGCAGCTTTTAAGATTCTCTCTTTGTCTCTGAGTTTTGCCAATTTGACTATGACATGTCTTGGAGAAGGCCTTTTTGGGTTGAATACGTTTGGAGATCGTTGAGCTTCCTGGATCTGAAGATCTGTGATTTTTCCTATACCTGGGAAGTTTTCTGCCACTATTTTGTTGAATATGTTTTCAATGGAATCTCCATTTTCCTCCCCTTCTGGAATACCCATGACTCGGATATTTGAGCGCTTGAGGTTGTCTGATATCTCTCTCAGATTTTCTTCCATGTCTTTGATTCTTTTTTCTTTCTTTTTGTCTGCTTGTGTTATTTCAAACAGCCCATCTTCAAGTTCAGAGGTTCTCTCTTCAACTTCGACAAGCCTGCTGGTTAAACTCTCCGTTGTGTTTTTTATTTCGCTGAATAACTTCTTCAGTTCAGCAAGTTCTGCTACATTTTTTTTCAGGACATTGATTTCCTTGTATATTTCCTCTTTCAGATCCTGTATACTTTTCCTCATTTCATCATGATGTCTAGCTGAGTTTTCTTGTATCTCATTCAGTTTCCTTAGAATTATCACTCGAAATTCCTTATCAGTTATTTCAAGGGCTTCTTGTTCTATAGGATCTAGAGTATGAGATTTATTAACTTTTGGTGGTGTACTTTCTTGATTTTTTGTATTTCTGGTGTCTTTTTTTTGGTGTTTATTCATTGTGGCAGGGGGTTTCACAGTCCACCGGTTTAAGACTAATGACTAAGTAGGATGTTGCTGTGGTTGCCAATTTGGTATGGCTCCCGCCGTGGCTTCTCAGTTGGCCTCTAGTGTCTTGTGTGTGTGGTTGCCTCGGGTCTTGGGCTTCTCCGGGGATCCACCTTTCTGGTCAGCTTGTACTCTGCTGGGCTGGTGGATCACGTACCACAGGGTGTGTGATCTCTGTTGAGCTTTCACTTTCTGTACAGGACTTCTCCCCGTTCAGTGTGCTCTGGCCCAGGCTGTTAGATCGTGCAGTGGCGACCCCACCGGGTGTGTGGTTTCTGTCCAGTCTCCGCCTCCCTGGCCGCACGTCTCCCCCCTCTGTGCACACTGTGCTGGGTTGGGGCGTGTCTTCTGCACCCCTCCTCTATCAGCTGGGCCTTCAAGACCCTGCTCAGCACCGCCTCGCCCAGGAAGTCTACCAGGTTTCTGCTAGGCACAGACGACCGGTCTCTCTGGGTGCCTTTGTAGCACTGTGTAGATCTTTCTCGGGTCTTGTTCACCTTTGTATCCCCCCGGTATAAACCGAGTCTAGTGCCCGCCTGCAGCCTGCTCTCCGGCAGGTTCAAGCAGACCTGGGAACTCTCCTACCACACTATTCCCAACCAGAAATTCGTTAGGCTTTTTTCCAAACTGGTGGTCACAGAGATGGTATCTGCCTCCCAGTAACAGGAAGTTTACCGGGGCCGGAGTCCAGGGTGTGGTGGAGTGACAGTCGGCCCGCCCGTACTTCCTAGCCCTCCCAAAACTGGTCGGGACGCCCCACACCCCCAGCCCTGCCAGAGAACCGTGGAGGAAGTGGGAGAGGAGGTCGGCCCGCAGGGTCCGGAAAGCCCCGCGCCAGGCCAAGCAAATGGGCTCAGTGATGGCCGAGCAGGGCGGAGCTGCCCGCACCTGGGAAAATGGAGGCAGCACCGGGGCAATGAGTGGCCTGGTGGTGCAGGCGGGGAGCCGCGTGGGCATCCACCCCCCGAACAGAGCTTTGCCAGGGATCACTCACAGTGCTGTGCCAGGTCGGGCGCTCGCTCTGTCTCTGGTTTGTTGCCTTCCGTGTTCTCGGCGCTGCCGCCTCGGGCTGTTCAGTCGCGGCGCCGCTCGGGCGCTCCCAGGAGTCTTCTTTAATGCCGGCCTGAAACCTCGAATCCTGGATAGGGCAGCTGGCCGCCTTCAGTGCGGCCCCAGCCTCCGGGATCCTGGCTGCATCCACAGCAGCCCTGGCGCCGTGTTCCCTGTTTCAAGACTCGCTTTTGCAGCTAAGAATCAGTTCTTTTCCTGCTCCACACTTCAAAGCTGTTGCCTGTAAATGAGGCAGCCTCTCCTGCCGGGGGCAAAGTGGCGTTGAGCCCCCACGACCGGCCAGCAGCAGCAGTCCTCCCTTAAGAGATGGCCAGAGAAAGGTCCACAAGTTTCCCGGCTGCCTGAGGCCCAGTGGCCACCTTTTCCACCTCAGCTACTCCGCGCCAGCCGCCGCAGCCGCCGCCATCTTGAAACTCCGAGTTCACTGATTCTTAAATTTTTCTGCCCGTTCAAGTATGCCATTGAAATCCTGTAGTGAATTTTTCAAATTGGTTCTTGTATTTTTCTGCTCCATAATTTCTGTTTGTTTCTATATATATAGTATCTCTTTGTTGATAGTCTCATTTTATTCATATCTCCTTTCTTGATTTTCTTTATTTGAGTTTGTGTTTTCCTTTAGCTGTATTTGAGCATATTTAAGACAGTTGTTTTAAAGTCTTTTTTCTTTGGGATGGTTTCTGGAAATTTATTTTGTTCTTCTGAAAGGGCCATATTTTCCTGTTTCTTTGTATGCCTTGTGATCTTTTTTTGAAAACTGGACATTTTTTAAAACGACAATGTCTCCCAGTCTTTGTAGACTGGCTCTGTGCAGGGGAAGACCTTTACTAATTAGCAGAGTATTTTCTGAACCTTGGGATCAGCCTTGTGTGAAGGCTGAAGGTCTTCTCAGTTCTTTTCTAGTATGAGTCTTCTCTGAGCTTGGGTGTGCTTTTGTTAATTCCCCTGTATGTGCAGCTGGTTTGTAATGTCTTAATTTCCCTAAGAACCTTCCTCACTGCTTCTCCTCAGGGTTTTATCTGTTCTAATGTATTCCTCTGCCCATAATGTCTTAGGCATCTGTGGGTCTGTCGTCCCCCTACAGCTTTCACAAACTGTACACACTATTTTCCACAGCTTTTCCTAGCCTAAAATCTGAGCTGTGCTGCCATTGGCCTTCTGTGCTCTGAATAAGGGGACATAAACCTCAGGCAGCCCTCGGACAGGCTAGAACATTGCAAATTACATGCACTCTGTTCTCTCTGGTTCAAGGAAAGTAACTGGGGACTGGACTGGCACTTCTCCCAAACCATGCCACACCAGGCCAGGAAGAGGAAGTAGGGCAAGCACGAGTAAAATTGCTTAGCACTTTTGAAATTTTATTTTTTATTTTTATTTTTTTTGTGGCTGGCCAGTATGGGGATCTGAACCCGTGACCTTGGTGTTATAAGGCTGTATTCAAACCAACTGAGTTAACCGGCCAGCCCCCCAAATTTTATTTTTAATTGGCACATAATAACTGTACATATTTATAGGATACAAAGTAATATGAGGGGTCTTCAAAAGTTTATGGAAAGATTTGTATTATTTTATAATCTTATTTCTCTATGAACTTTTGAAGCACTCTTGTATGTTGATAAATATATACAAAGCGTGATGATCAAATCAAGATAATTAGCATATTTATCACTTCAAATATTTATCCTTTCTTTGTGATGAGAATATTTGAACTCCTCTCTTCTAGCCATTTGGAAAAATACAATCAATTGTTGTTAATTATGGACACCTACTACGACTGTCAAATACTAGAACTTATTCTTTCTGTATAGTTGTAATTCTGTATCTATTAATCAATCTCTCTCATCTCCCTTCCCCCCTACCCTCCTCAGCCTCTTGTAACCACAATTCTACTCTCCACTTCTATGAGCTCACTTTTTTAGCTCCCACATATGAGTATGGACTTGTTTTATTTATCCTTTTGTGCTTGACTTATTTTACTAACATAATGTCTCCCAGGCTCATTCATGTTGCCACGAATGAAATAATTACATTCTTGTTTATGGTTGAGTAGTGTTCCATTGTGTATATATGCCATGTTTTCTCTATCTATTCATCTGTTGATGGACACTTATGTTGATTTCATACCTTGGATATTGTAAATAGAGCTGCAATAAATGTGGGGGTGCAGGTATCTCTCTGTTATACTGATTTCCTTTCCTTTGGATAAATACCCATTAGTGGGATTGCTGGATCATATGGTAGTTCTATTTTTAGTTTTTTGAGGAACCTCCATTCTGTTTTCCATAATGCGGCTTTTTCTTGATTGGGTCTTTGCTTGGTTGCTGTAGGTCTTTGCATAATTTTTAAGATATCCTATAATGTAATTTTAGCCAGTATTTTGTTGTTTATTTAATGTTTCAGTGGGGGAATGAGGGCCTGAAGTTCCTAGTCTGCCATCATGCTGATGTTAACACTCCTACCTTCAGGTTTGACCTAAAGATTAAACTACTGAGGAATGACTGTTTGGATCTTATTGACCATAAATATCCAGAACCAAAACTACGACTGGTTGGGGGAAATTTTATCTATGGCTGACAATGGCATAGTGGAACTAAGTTTTAACCCGAGGGTAGAGGTATGTACCATTTCCTAGGTAAATTAATTTTCTTTATAAAAAAATATGGTATAAAATAGACTGATATTTAAATTGTAAGCTACTGTAATTGTTAGGAGAGGTAATCTGTCATGGGCCCCAAGCATCCTTGACCATCATTGTTGAGTGTGTCAAGCTATAAAGCTTAACTGTTCTGACCTTGAACAGTTTCTGTAGTTAGTCATGTAGGCAGTTAAGTAGATCAAGACCATTACAAGCATGTGATGACTTTTTTCTCTCTGAGCAGATGGGGTAAAAGAAGGACTGGCTTGTTTACTGCTTGCTCTAAAACGTGCTCTGAGTTTCTCAGGTACATTACTTCTGCATGTGTAGACTCCATTTGGCTGATTCCATCACTCTGAAGGATCTGGAGGCAACGGAAGCAGCAATACAAGGCTGATAATCCTGCTGTTTGCTGTGCTGTGAGTAAAACTCTCTTACTCTGAACTGTCTTGTCTAGTTTGGGCACCTATGGGACAGATGCAAGCTTCTTGCTTTGTCATCTCCTTATAGTCTTGGTACACCTTGCTATCTTATATGAGGTTTGGATTCTTCTTTGATAGCAATAGCTGTCTTTCATTCTTGAATATTCAGTTATAGGGTTTTTGTTGGTGTGTATATGTGTTTGTGTGAGTGTGTGCTCATTTTATGGATTTGAGGTTGGTATTGTGATATCAGTAGATTCCCTAATGGTGCTTTAGAACTATGGATCATATAGAGGGTTGGAGTTCTTCTCCAGGTTGGAATTGAATGTTGAGATAACCTAACTCTGAGGGTGATACACTAGACAGAGAACACAGCCTCTCTTGAAAAGAGAGCATTCCACTAGTGCCAATGGGAGATTGTTTGGATTGAAATTGTTAAAGAAGCTAAGGCTCAACTGAGATGGAAAAACACAGGAAGAAAGTGTGTGTGTGGGGTGGGGTGAGAGTTGGGGGTGGGTAGGGCAGAGAAAATAATAACAGCCCCTGTGTACTTGATATAGTTCTGGGCACCTTCCATACATCATTTCTAATCTCACAATAACCTTGTCGTGAGGTAGGTGTTATCATCAATTTAAAGAAGTGGAACTAGAGGCTGTAAAATATTAAATGATGCACTCGAGCCACATAGCTAAGTAAGAAGCAGAACTTGGATTCAAACCTTGGTCTGTATGACTCCAAGGTCTGTGCTCTTAAACACCATGCTCCACTTCCTCTCAGAGTCATAATCACTTACCCATGACATGGAAAGGTACATTTACCCATTTTATATAGTGAAGTTCTATGTAGGATTTCCTTTGAGAAAAAAAAAATATTTTGCTGTATTGAAAAAGAATTGAAACCACTGACTAGCATTGGCCTTGGACTGCAATAGTTGAAGTGATGCCCTGAATCATTCCAGCTGCTTTTCAAGGCAAAAGTAAAGAGACAATCATCATACAAGCCCAGAGGGTGTCAACTGATCACCTAATTATAATTTGTCCCAAGAGGAAAAAAACTGGAAGACTTGCTTTATAAAGAATAGGGTAGCACTTTCTTAAATACCACCAATTTCAAGAGCGACAGGACCACATAACCTGGATGACCTCAGGACTGGATTTTTGTTGAAAGCTAGGATATTAAGGTATAATTCACATACAGAAAAATTCACCCTTGTTAATGTATAGTTCTATGAGTTTTGAGAAACATGGAGTCAGGTAACCACCATAATGAAGGTACAGAAGAGTGCCATCACCCCCCAAAGTTTCCTCATGCTTTTTTGTAATCAATTCGTGCACCTGCCCCCACCAAAAACAAAAACAAAAACAAAAACAAAACCCAAAACAAACTAAAACCAAAACCAAAAACAAAACTCCAGCCTCTGGCAACAATTGACCTATTTTCTGTACCTACAATTGTGCCTTTTCCACAATGTCGTATAACTGGAATCATAGAATATAATACCCTTTTGAGTTTGGTCTTTCACTTAGCATAATGCATTTGAAATAAATTCATGTTCCTGCACTTATCAGTAGTTTGTCCACTTTCATTACTGAGTAGGATTTTACTATGTAGATGTTACACAGATTGTTTATCCTTGCAACAGTTGGTGGACATTTGGGTTGTTTTCAGTTTTGGGTGATTATGAATAAAGTTGAAATGAACATTCATGAACAGATTTTTGTGTGGACATAAGTTTTTATTTTCCTAAGCTAAATACTTCAGGAGTGAAATTACTGAGTGATATGATAAGTGTATGCTTAACGGTATAAGAAACTGCCAAATTGTTTGATATAATCCCATTTGTTTACTTTTCCTTTGGTTGCCTGTGCTTTGGGGGTCCTATTCCTAAAGTCTTTGCCCAATCCCACCTCCTGAGGTGTTTCCCCTATTTTTTTCTTTAAGAAGTTTTATTGTTTCAGGACATATACTTAATTCTTTAATCCATTTTGAGTTGATTTTGGTATATGGTGAGAGATGTGGTCTAGTTTCATTCTCCTACGTACGAATGTCCAATTTTCCCAGCACCATTTACTGAAGTGGCAGTCTCTTCCCCAGTGTGTAGTCTTGGTGCCTTTGTTGAAGATCAGATGGCTGTAGGTGCATGGGTTGACTTCCGAATTCTCTGTTCTGTTCCATTGGTCCGTGTGTCTGTTTTTATGCCAGTACCATGCTTTAATCATCAAGTCAAAAGGACATCTGTATTCTCATGTTTATTGCAGCGCTATTTACAATAGCCAAGAGTTGGAACCAGTCTAAATGCCCATTATTGGATGAGTGGATAAGGAAAATGTGGTATATCCACATAATGGAATACTACTCTGTTATAAAAAAGAATGAAATACTACCATTCACAGTAACATGGATGGACTTAGAGAAAATTATATTAAGTGAAATAAGCCAGGTACAGAAAGAGAAATACTGCATGTTCTCACTTATCTGTGGAAGCTAATAAAAATAAATAAATAAATTTACAAACAAACAGGGTGGGGGAAAGAAGATGACACAACAACCATAGCAATTCCTTGAACTTGTTGAGTGAACAGATATAATGTTGATGGGGGAGGGGGGAGAACGGGGGGGGGGGAAGAGGAATTGGTAAAAGGACACAAAAATCAACTACATTGTATATTGATAAACTTAAAAAAAATAAAAAAAAGAAACTGTCAAATTGTTTTTCCAAGCGGATGTACCATTTAATATTCCCATACAAAATGTATGTATCTCAGTTGCTCTACATCCTCATCAACTCTTGATATCAGGTTTTAAATTTTCATTAATTCTAATGTTGTATAGAAGAACATAATTGTGATTTTAATTTGCATGTCTTTAATGTCTAATTAAATTGAACTTCTTGTTATGTGCTTATTTGCTATCGTTTGCAAAATATGAAATTTGGCTCAAATCTTTTTCCCATTTAAAAAAAATTGGGTTGATGGTCTTCTTTTTAATTAGTTGTTAGAGTTCTTTATGTATACTCCATATTAGTACTTTCTCTGATACACGGTTTGCACATATTTCTCTCAGTCTGTAGCTTGCCTTCTGATTTTCTTAACAATGCCTATTGAGGAGAACTTTTAAATTTTGATAAAATCCAATTTATCATTTTTTTTCTTTTATGATTCATGCTTTTGGGGTTTTATTAAAAAATAGTTGTCTAACCCAAAGTTGCAAAGATTTTCTCCTGTGTTTTCTTCTAGAAGTTTTATAGTTTTAATTTTAACATGTGTGTCTATAATATATTTCAAGTAGGTTTTTTGTATCATCTGAGGTATGAGGGTATGAATCAAAGTTCTTTTTTTCCCCTTTTTACATATGAATGTTCAATTGTCCCAACATTATTTACTGAAAAAGCTATTTTTTGTCCATTGAATTGTTTTGGCACCTTTGTGGAAAATCAACTGAACATATATGTATGGATCTATTTCTGGACTCTATTCTGTTCTATTGTACTATGTGTATCCTTTCACCAATATACCACACTGTAGTAATTACTATAGCTTTACACTCATCAAAAGAGGTGGCGTGAGTCCTCCAACTTTATTCTTTTTAAAATATGTTTTGGTTATTCTAGGTCCTTTGCTTTTTTATATAAATTTTAGAAACACCTTGTTAATTTCTGTTTTTGAAGAGCCTTCTAGCATTATGATTTGAATTATGCTGTAATAGTAGATCAATTTAAGGAGAATTGACATCTTAACAATACTGAGTCTTCTGACTCTACATCTGTCCATTTATTTAGGTCTTTTTTGATTTATCTCATCAATGTTTTCTACTTCTTAGCCTGTAAATATTGCATGTATTTTGTTAGATTTATCTCTAAGTATTTCATGTTCTCTGATATCCTCATAAATGATACTTTAAAATTCTAATTTTTCAATTTTTTTGGGTAAATGTAAATACACTTTTATGTTATATCTTGACCTTGTATTTAATGACCTCACTAAACTCATTTATTACTTCTAGGAACTACTTATGTGGATTACTTAGGATTTTCTAAATAGAAAATTCTGGCATTGGCAAATAGGGACAGTTTTATTTCTTTCTTTCTAAGTTGTATTTTATTTTATTTTATTTTTGAATATCATTTCTCCTATCTTCATATTGGTTTTTTTTATTTTTTATTTTTTAATTGAAGCATGATTGATTATACATATTTTTGGGGGTACAATTTTGACTACCATCACCTGTGTACAACATGTGTTGATCAAATCATTATTATTAGCATGATCATTATTATAAATTGTGATTGTTCTTTATGACCCTTACACAGTCTCTCCTCACCCTTCTCCTGCCCCCCCCCAATCTCTAGCAACCAAACATTTGTTCTCTCCTTCTGAAAGAATAATGTATTATTGTGGTCTTTTCTTTTTTCTTTTTTTCCTTTCTTTTCTTTTCTTCTCTTTATTTCTTCCTTCCTTCCTTCCTTTCTTTCTTAGCACCCACATGTGAGTGAGTACAAGTAGTATTTCTCTTTCTGTTTCTGGCTTATTTCACTTAACATAATTTTCTCTAAGCTCATCCATGTGGCTGCAAATGGCAGAATTTCATTCTTTTTTATGGCTGAGTAGTATTCCATGGTGTATATTTACCATGATTTCATTATCTGGTCATCTGTTGATGGACATTTAGGTTGGTTCCCTATCTTGGCTATTGTAAATAGAGCTGTAATGAACATGGAAATACAGGAATCCCCTCAGTATGATGATTTCCATTCCTTTGGGTATATACCTAGCAGTGGGATTGCTGGATCATATAGAAGTTCTAACTGTAGTTGTTTGAGAAACCTCCATACTGTTTTCTATAATGGATGTACTATTTTACAGTCCCATTAACAGTATAGGAGGTTCCCTTTCTCAACATCCTCACCAGCATTTGTTATTCTCGGTCTTTTTAATACTGGCTAGTATAATTGGAGTGAGATGATATCTCCCTGAGTTTTGATTTGCATTTCCCTGATGATTAGAGATGTTGAGTATTATTTCATGTATCTGTTGGCTATTTGTATGTCTTCCTTTGAAAAATGTCTATTCAGTTCCTTTACACATTTTTTAATTGGATTATTCAATTTCTTACTGTGACGTTGCTTGAGTTCCTTGTATATTGTGGGTGTTAATTGCTTGTTGCATGTATAGTTTGTGAATATTTCCTCCCATTGTATAGTTGTCTTTCTGGTTTTGATTGTTTCCTTTGCTTTGTAGAAGCTTTTTAGTTTGATATAATCCCATTTGTTCATTTTTCTCTTTTGCTGCTTGTGCTTGTAGGGTCTTATACACAAAGTCTTTGCCCAATCCAAACACTTTTGGAAGTGTTTCCCCTATGTGTTCTTTTAGAAATTTTATGGTATTGGGTCTTAAGTCTTTAATTCATTTTGATTTGATTTTGGTATATGGTGAGAGGTACAGTTCTACTGTCATTTTGCACATAGATTTCCAGATTTCCCAGCACCATTTATTGAAGAGTCAGTCCTTTCCACAATGTGTGCTCTTGTTGCCTTGTCAAAGATCAGTTGGCTGTAAGTATGTGGGTTGATTACTGGGTTTTCTACTCTGTTCCGTTGGTCTCAGTGTCTGTTTTTATGCCAGTACCATGCTGTTTTGATTACGATAGCTCTGTAGTATAATTTGAAGTTGGGTAGAGTTATGCCTCTAGCTTTATTTTTTTTTGCTCAGGATTGCTTTGGCTATTCTTTTATTGTTCCACATCAATGTTAGGATTGTTTTTTTTCTATTTCTGTGAAGAATTTTACTGCTATTTTGATGGGTATTGCATTGAATCTGTAGATTGCTTTGGGTAGTATGGACATTTTCACAATGTTAATTCTTCCAATCCAAGAGCATGGAATGTCTTTCCACCTTTTTGTGCCCTCTTTAATTTCTCTGTATTGTTTTGTAGTTCTCACTGTTGTGATCTTTCACCTCCTTGGTTAAATAGATTTCTAGGAATCTTATTTTTTTTGTGAGTATTGTGAATGATTTTGTTTTCTTGATTCCTTTTTCTGCTAGATCCTTATTGAGGTATAAAAATGTTACTGAGATTTGGGTGTTGATTTTGTTTACTGCAACATTACTGAAATAATTAATCAGCTCAGAGTTTTTTTGTAGTTTAGGATTTTCTATATACAGGGTCATGTCATCTGCAAACAAGGACATTTTGACTTCATCCTTTCCAATCTGTGTGACCTTTATTTCTTTCTCTTGCCTTATTGCTCTAGCTCGTACTTTCAGTGCTATTTTAATTAGGAGTAGTGAGACTGGATTCCTTGTGTTGTTCCTGTTCTTAAGGGAAAAGTTTTCAGCTTTTCCCCATTCAGGATAATATTGGCAGTGGGTTTTTCATATATGGCTTTTATTGTGTTGAGATACTTCCTTCAATACCAAATGTGCTAAGAGCCTTTATCATAAAGAGATGGCGAATTTTGTCAAATGTTTTGTCTGCATCTATTGAGATAATCATATGATTTTTGTCCTTGATTTTGTTGATGTGATGTATCACACTTATTGATTTGCATTTGTTGTACCATACTTGTATCCCTGGATGAATCCCACTTGATCATGATGTATAACTTTTTTGATGTGTTATTGTATTTTGATTGCTAATATTGTGTCGAGTATTTTTGTGTCTATATTCATCAAGGTTATTAGCCTATAGTTTTCCTTTATTGTTGTTGTATCTTTGTCTGGTTTTGGCATTAGGGAGATGTAGCCTCATCGAATGAATTTGTGAGAGTGGCGTCTGTTTCAATTTTTTAGAATAGTTTGAAAAGGATTGGTATTAATTCCTGTTTAAAAATTTGATAAAATTCAGCAGTAAAGTCATCCTGTTTGGGGATTTTCTTTGTTGGGAGACTGCTTTTTACTGCTTCAGTCTTATTGCTTGTTATTGTTATGTTCAGGTTTTCTATTTCCCCTTGATTTAGTTTTGGTGGTTTGTATAAGTCCATAAATTCATCAGTTTCCTCCAGATTTTCTTACTTGTTGGCATGTAGTTGTTTATAATAGTCTATAATGGTTCTTTGTATTTCTGTGGTTTTGGTTGTAATGTCTCCTTTTTCATTTCTAATTTTTGTTATTTGGGTCTTCTTTTTTTCTTTTTATTTGTTAGCCTAGCTAATGGTTTGTCTAGTTTGTTTATCTTCTCAGAAGACCAACTTTCTGTTTCATTGATCTTTTGGGGGTCATTTTGGGGGTCTGTCATTTTGGGGGTCTTTATTTCATTTAGTTCTGCTCTGACCTTAATTACTTATTTTCATCTACTACTTTTAGCATTGGACTGTTCTTGTTTTTCTAGTTCTTTGAAGTGCAGTATTAGGTAGTATATTTGAAGTCTTTCTGTCCTTCTGATGTAAGCATTTATTGCCATTAACTTCCCTCTTAGTACTGCTTTTGCAGTATCCCACAGGTTTTGGTATGATATGTCTTTATTTTCACTTGTTTTGAGGAATTTTTGGATTTCCTGTTTAATTTCTTCTTGGACCCATACATCATTCAGGAGCACGTTTTTTAGTTTCCATGAATTTCTATAGTTTCCAGAGTTTCTCTTGTTAGTGATTTCTAGTTTTAATATGTTGTGGTCTGAAAAGATACTTGGAATGATTTCAACTTTTAAAAAGTTTTTGAGACTTGATCTGTGACCTAACATATGGTCCATCCTGGAGAAAATTCCATGTGCTGTTGAGGAGAATGTATATTCTGTAGTTGTTGGATAGAATGTTCCATTGATATCTGCAAAGTAGAATTGGTCTATAGTTAAAATCCTGTTTTTTCTCTGTTGTATTGTTGTTTAGAAGGTCTGTGCAGTGCTGAGAGAGGGGTGTTCAGGTCCCCTACTACTTTTATATTTGGGTCTATCTCTTTCCTTAGGCTTATTAGTGTTGCTTTATTGATCTGCATGCTCTGGTGTTGGATGCATATATGTTTATGATTGTTATGTCTTCTTGCTGGATAGATACTTTTATCATTATGTAGTGGCCTTCTTTGTCTCTTTTTATGGGTTTTGGTTTAAAGTCTATTTAATCCTATGTAAGAATAGCTACTCCTACTCATTTTTGGTTTCCATTTGTATAGTATAACTTTTAGTCTACATGTGTATTTACAGGTGAGGTGAATCTTTTGGAGGCAGAATATAGTTGTTCTAGTTTTTAATCCAGGCAGTCAGTCTGTGTCTTTTGGATGGGGAGTTTAACCCATTTATGTTTAGGGTTGTTATTGACAGGTATTGCTTTACTTCTGGAATTTTATTGTTTTTGATTAGATGTTTTAAATATCTTTTGTTCCTTTCTTCCCTTTATATTATTCACCTTCAATGTTTGTTGGTTTTTTGAGGTGGTATGATTTAGTTTCTTTGCCTTTCTCTTTTGCATTTTGTTTTAATAGTGGGATTTGTTCTTTCAGATGTATTAATAATACTGATTATCATTTTTCAGAGTCCAGATGTAGGATTCTCTTGAGAATTTCTTGCAGGTTTGGTCATGTGGTGCTGAACTCCTGCAGTTATTGTTTTTCTGGGAAATGCACTGTTTCTCCTTTATTTCTGAAGGATAACCTTTCTGGGAACAGAATTTTTGGCTGGCATTTTTTTTTCTTTTGGTATTTTGAATATATCATCCCATTTCCTTCTGGTCTGTAGAGTTTCAATTGAGAACTCTTCTGTTATTCTGATGGGGGCTCCCTTATATGTAACTGATTCTTTTCTCTTGCTGCTTTTAGAATTCTCTCTTTGTCTTTGTGTTTTGCCAGTTTGACTATAATGTGTCTTGGAGAGGATCTTTTTGGATTGAATTTGTTTGAGGATCTTTGAGCCTCCTGGATCTGAAGGTCCATATCTCTCCCTATAACTTGGAAATTTTGAATATGTCTCCAATGCCTGTTTCTTTTTCCTCCCCTTGTGGAACACCCATGATTTGGATGTTTGTTCACTTCAGGTTGTCTGCTAGCTCTCTTAGATTTTCTTCATTTTTTTAATTCTTTTTTTTCTGGCTGCCTGGGTCATTTCAAAAAGACCATCTTCAGGATCAGAATTTCTTTCTTCCACTTGTTCACATCTGTTATTTAAGCTCTCTGTTGTGTTTTTTATTTCACTGAATGAATTCTTCAGTTTGATGAGCTCTGTTACATTTTTTTTTCAGGGCACTAATCTCTTTGTACATTTCCTCCTTCAGATCCTGTATACTTTCTCTCATTTCTTTGTTGTTGTTTAATGGAGTCTTATTGTGTCTTACTGAGCTTCCTTAAGATTGTCACTCAAAATTCCTTTTCAGTCATTTCAAGGACTTTGTGCTTTATAGGGCCTGGTACTTGAGAATTATTGTATTCCTTTGGTGGTGTCATATTTTCTTTCTTTTTTTCTTTTTTTCATATTTCTAGTATATATACATTGGTGTCTAGTCATCTGGTAGAGCAGTTGCTCATTCTAGTACTCTGGAGTGGGCTTTGAGGAGAGGGTGTTCCTCTTGTAGATGTGTTTTATAATGACCATTAAATGGGTGTTTTAGTGTTGGTTCCAGATGAACACAGTAATGTGGTCTCTAGGTAGGTACTTTGGCCGAATTCAGTGTTGGAATTATGTGTGTGTGCCTCCATGGCCTAGTTCCTAGGGCACGTAATAATTCCTTGCTGAGGTTGGTGACACTGTGATGGTTCACCAAGATGTGGGCAAGCTCTCAAATTCTTGGGGGAAGTGCCTCAGAGCCCTATCACTCTTGGGCTATGGGTGGGCCTATTGGCACCCTGGCTAGCTCCCCCTGACCCTGATGGGTGCACTGGGATGGTGGTGTTCCATGATTTGAATGGGTATCCCTGAGTGGGTTTTTTCTTTCTTCTTTCCTAGAGGCATAGGCTCCTCCTGGGACCTTTCTTCTCCTGGCTGGGGGATGGGTTGGTTGTGATAGGGAATTTTCTTCCTTGCTTTATTTGATTGTCCTAGGTTACTGTATTCTTAGGGGGTTCTGCATGTGCCTCTCCCTGGATGAAGTCAGTCCTGTAGGCTGTGAGCATACCTTTCTACCCCTCATTGTGCTACTGCATAAGGCAGCATAATTCTCCCTGTGGGTTGGGCCACCAGGTCTTGGATCTGCGCTTGCTCACCTCTTTCCCTGGACTCCACTGCTGACTCTCCTTTTGTCTGTGTCAGTGAGTGGTCAGCAGAACTCTTTTGAGGCAGCAGTGGCTGCTGGTGTGGCAGTGAGCCATCCTTGCAGCAGCAGTCGATGTGGTGGTGGCTGTCACAGAACACTCGTTCAGCTCTGGTGTCTGTAGCAAAGGAAGGGAGGGCTGCCACTGGTGAGGTGGCAGGTCATGCTGGTGCCATCAATTGTGGTCTCTGACTGTCAAGGTGGTCCTGCTTGTCGGGGGACCAGGAAGATGGTGGGTCATGCTGGTGCTATTGGTCATGGTTGCTGGCTGTCGGGGCAGGCCCACTTGCTGGGGGATGGCGAGCCAGTGGGTCCCACTAGTGCTGTCAGTCACAGTCACTGGCTGTCAGGGTGGGCTTTTATTTCTTTTTATTGCCTAATTGCACTGATCAGGACCCCTAGCATGATGTTGAGTAGGAGTGGTAACAGTTGACATTCTCTCCTTGTTCCTTTGGAGGAAAACATTCAATCTTTCACCATTAGGTATGAGGATATTTGTAGGAATTTTTCTGTGGACACCATATATCAGATTGAGGAAATTCCCTTTTATTTCCAGTTTGTTGAGAGTTTTTATCATAAAGGATTTTTTGAATTTTGACAAAAATTCTTGCATCTGTTGATATGGTGTATTACATTGATTGATCTGAAATTCATTTGATTAGCATAATGAAATTATATAAGAATGAATGATAATAACTTTATTGTGTGCTTATCATATTTTAAGTACATTATAATAGGGAAATGTTGATTCCATATTCTACCTGACTCACTTCTGCTTCCATAGAAAATCAAACTCCTAAGCTTCTAGAATACCACTGAAGGATACCAATTTGGGGAAGAAGTAATAAATCATCATAAATGTGTTAAGTAGGACAAGCCATGGTGAAAGGTATAAATCCATGAGAAACTAGTGATATGTGGTAGGTAAAACAATATTTCACTGTAAAGTAAAGAGAGAGGGAAGCTCTTCCTACCTTCTCCTATACCTCCATTTTCATCTTCAATCAACACAAATATTTTGAACACCTTTCTATATCCCGAGCACTGTGCTAGATACTGAGTATAGATCAATGAACAAAACAGATGAGGCCCTTATCCTTTTGGGTCTTATAGTCTAGTGAGTAAGAGAAAACCCAATCAAGTAATAATACAAATGTCGAAAATACAACTGTGGTGATTAGCAAGTTGGAAAGATACATGATCTTATAACCTGCTATGGGGGTCAAAGAAGGTTTCCCTGAGAAAAAGAGGAAGAAAAATAAGAACTTCTAACAGCAGCAGCAGGAGGGGCCATTCTCATGACTACAATAAGAATAGCATCCCCAGGAGTTGTGCAATACGGTGGCACTGGAGGAATTGATGATTGAAGGAAGATTAGAAAGATAAAGAGCAGTGATGTAAGTCAATATCATAAGATTTCTTTCTAGGAAAAACATGTACAAAGTCGTTGTAGAAGGAAAAAAGCATGGCAAGTTGGATGGTTTCTAAAAGGGCTAGTGAAGCTTGAGTAGAAAGAGAGTGAGAGCGAGAATATGCAAGATAAACCTGGAAAAACAGGCAGGAGGAGCCAGAACACTCAAGAACTTAGAGATTTTATGGGGGAGTTTTATTTTTATCCTAAGAGCCATGGGAAGCGAGTGAAGGCACAAGCAAAATGGTGGGGAGTCCATGATTTAAAAAATTTTCTGTGCTGCATATAAAATAATATAGGGTTGGGGAGTAGATGTGGGTATGAGTAGACAAATTAGAACCTTCTAGAGTATTTCAGACATTCGTTCTTAAGAAGTATAATAGTGATGGTGGTAGAACCAGAGAGAAGTAGAAGGATTTGTGTGCTTTTAAGAGGCAAATTTGATTTTACTTGTATATGGCAGGAGAGGAGAGATTCAGGGATTACACCTAGATTTCTATCTTGCATAACTGGCTATTGTGTTGTTCCATTCATTAAGAGAGAGAGCACTGGAAGTGGACCAGATAAGGGTGAGGTTGAAGCTGATACCAACAATTCATTATTAGAGATGTCAAACTTTGAAAGAGCTAAGAGATATCATGTAAGCAGTTGGTTATACAGGTTTGGATTAAAAAAAAAGTTAAAGCTTTGACTAAGACATTGTTAGTGGAATTGGAGAAAAGTGGATATGGATTCAAAAGATATTTAGAAGGTGAATTCAGCACAACTTAAAAATGAATTAAATATTGGGAAGAGAGAGAGGGAAGTGTCAAGGATAACTTTCAAGTTTGAGACTCATGCAACTACAGTGATCATTGCTTGGATTAAAAGAGTATGTATTTGGCTGCAGTTTCCTTTGTGCTATAGCCTAAGGAAGCTGAGTGGAAGAAGTAGTATATGAAGGGGAGGATCTCTAAAATATGCATATGTTATAGAAATGTGTGTGAAATTTTGATGTTTTTCAGCATTAATTAAGCCCAAGAAGGATTTTCAATCTCTCACTAGCGTAAGAAGGATTTTCAATAGCTCACTACTTGTTCCCCTACCCCTTTGGTTGAATAAGTAATCATTTCTAAGGCAAGCAGTTAAAAATGGAAAGTCATCATTTTGCTAGGAGGTGTTTGTATACATCCTTTCAGCACAGATACATATACTTCAGGGGCAATTACATGATCTGAATTTCTTTTAGTGGGTAATATTTCTCTTTGAATTTCCAGGGCTGTGGTTCTGTTTTATCAAAAGCAAAAGGAAGATCAGTCTTGAAGTTTGGAAATTACTTTGACTAAACACCTGTTATAGCTTTTGCTTCTTATGCTAGCGTACCGCAAGACTTGAGTTATCCTCATTAATTTTGCATCACTGGCAATTATACAATGATTTTCCCTTCATAATGAAAATCTACTTGAGTTTGCCATGTAGACCATGGAGATAATTAAAGTCGATTAATCAAAGATCCACATGATTGACAGTTTTTGACATACCTGCAAATCTACTGTAAGCATCAGGTGATGACTGCTGACAGAGGTTCTTTCTCCAGGACTGTTACCTTTTGAATACCAATATAAGAAGGTTAAAAAATCATTCTTTTTTGAAGGGGCATCTTAAGAAAATCTTTATATTTAAGTGGGACATTTTTAACTGAATGGAGTCATTCCTTTAACCCTCATGTCTTCAACCATTTGTGAAGTGACTAGTTTCTTCCCTCATCCCTTTTTCAAATGTGGGCAGAAATCTTTGTCAAGATCCTTCAGTGCTTTTTAACAAGTTATATGTGCTGTGCTGTGTGTGTGTGTGTGTGTGTGCGTGTGTGTATGTGTGTGTGCATTTGTTTAGCATGACCATTTATATAGAAGACTTACTTGAATAAAGGCTAATGGGGCGGCTGACTAAAATGACTTTGCTTTTTGTCTCAGTACAGACAGTCCCATTACGTGACAGCATTACATACCTACAAAGAGCTACTCCTAACGCTTGTGAATTCATTTCTTAAGGGGGTGATCATTTTATATCACAAGCCTGAGAAATGAATACTACCTTGGGAGACTTGCACACAGCAGGGATTGCTTAGAAAAGAGTGTCTGATATCATTGAATTTTTGTGATGTGCACCTGGGGTTCAGGTTTCTTGACTTTCTGAAAATATGCCAGTAGAATTAGCATAAGGTAGGGCCGGCCCTGTGGTGCACTCGGGAGAGTGCGGTGCTTGGGAGCGTAGCGGTGCTCCCACCGCGGGTTCGGATCCTATGTAGGGATGGCCGGTGCGCTCACTGGCTGAGCGCTGTGCGGGCGACACCAAGCCGAGGGTTGCGATCCCCTTACCGGTCACAAAAAAGACAAAAACAAAAACAAAAAACAAAACAGAATTAGCATAAGATATCTAAGAAATCTGATTTGGGGGTGTGGGGTGGGGAACATTGTATTTCAGTGTTAGAACAATCCATTACATTTTCTTCATTTTAAAAATGGAACTTGGTACAGTGTGCCGGAGACAGCCTCAACTTATCTCTTTCCTCAATCCCATCTCTGAAGCTCATCCCATTTCATTGCATCCCATTTCTCTGTTTTACTTTATTCCTCATCTTCTCCCTGATTCCTACCTCAAAAATTGTCCTTGTCAAAATGTCCTGGTTTATCTTTGTCTCTAGCTGTGACTTATCTTTCAGGAAAAATGTCATCTCAGGCTTTGCTTGCATCTCTTTTCCTCCATCATCTGGCTTATTCAGTCCAGTAGCAATTGCCCTTTCCCACAGCCTGAAGCTAGGAAGTGAGTTTATTTTTTTATTTTTATTTTTTTTCATTTTATTTTATTTATTTATTTTTTTATTTTAAATTTTATTTTGTCGATATACATTGTAGCTGATTATTGCTCCCCATCACCAAAACCTCCCTCCCTTCTCCCTCCCCCCCTCCCCCCCAACCATGTCCTTTCTGTTTGTTTGTTGTATCAACTTCAAATAATTGTGGTTGTTATATCTTCTTCCCCCCCCCCGTTTGTGTGTGTATGTGTGTATGTGTGTGTGTGAAGTTATATATTAATTTTTAGCTCCCACCAATAAGTGAGAACATGTGGTATTTCTCTTTCTGTGCCTGACTTGTTTCACTTAATATAATTCTCTCGAGGTCCATCCATGTTGTTGCAAATGGCAGTATTTCATTCGTTTTTATAGCTGAGTAGTATTCCATTGTGTAGATGTACCACATTTTCCGTATCCACTCATCTGATGATGGGCATTTGGGCTGGTTCCAACTCTTGGCTATTGTAAAGAGTGCTGCGATAAATATTGGGGAACAGGTATACCTTCGACTTGATGATTTCCATTCCTCTGGGTATATTCCCAACAGTGGGATGGCTGGGTCGTATGGTAGATCTATCTGCAATTGTTTAAGGAACCTCCATACCATTTTCCATAGAGGCTGCACCATTTTGCAGTCCCACCAACAATGTATGAGAGTTCCTTTTTCTCCGCAGCCTCGCCAGCATTTATCGTTCATAGTCTTTTGGATTTTAGCCATCCTAACTGGGGTTAGATGGTATCTCAATGTGGTTTTGATTTGCATTTCCCGGATGCTGAGTGATGTTGAGCATTTTTTCATATGTCTGTTGGCCATTTGGATATCTTCCTTAGAGAAATGCCTACTTAGCTCTTTTGCCCATTTTTTAATTGGGTTGCTTGTTTTCTTCTTGTAAAGTTGTTTGAGTTCCTTATATATTCTGGATATTAATCCTTTGTCAGATGTATATTTTGCAAATATTTTCTCCCACTCTGTTGGTTGTCTTTTAACTCTTTTAATTGTTTCTTTTGCTGTGCAGAAGCTTTTTAGTTTGATATAATCCCATTTGTTTATTTTTCCTTCGGTTGCCCGTGCTTTTGGGGTCGTATTCATGAAGTCTGTGCCCAGTCCTATTTCCTGAAGTGTTTCCCCTATGTTTTCTTTAAGAAGTTTTATTGTCTCAGGGTGTATATTTAAATCCTTAATCCATTTTGAGTTGATTTTAGTATACGGTGAGAGGTATGGATCTAGTTTCATTCTCCTGCATATCGATATCCAGTTATCCCAGCACCACTTGCTGAAGAGGCAGTCCCTTCCCCAGTGAATAGGCTTGGTGCCTTTGTCAAAGATCAGATGGCAGTAAGTGTGTGGGTTGATTTCTGGATTCTCTATTCTATTCCATTGGTCAGTGTGTCTGTTTTTATGCCAGTACCATACTGTTTTGGTTATTATAGCTTTGTAGTATAGCTTAAAGTCAGGTAGTGTTATGCCTCCAGCTTTATTTTTTTTGCTGAGCATTGCTTTGGCTATTCGTGGTCTTTTATTGTTCCATATAAATGTCTGAATAGTTTTTTCCATTTCTGAGAAAAATGTCTTTGGAATTTTGATGGGGATTGCATTGAATTTGTATATCACTTTGGGTAGTATGGACATTTTCACTATGTTGATTCTTCCAATCCAAGAGCATGGAATATCTTTCCATCTTCTTGTATCCTCTCTAATTTCTCTCAGCAGTGGTTTGTAGTTCTCATTATAGTGATTTTTCACATCCTTGGTTAACTCAATTCCAAAGTATTTTATTTTTTTGGTGGCTATTGTAAATGGGCAGGCTTTCTTGATTTCTCCTTCTGCATGTTCACTATTGGAGAAAAGAAATGCTACTGATTTTTGTGTGTTGATTTTTTATCCTGCTACTGTGCTGAAATCATTTATCAATTCCAACAGTTTTTTTGTAGAGGTTTTAGGCTGTTCGATATATAGGATCATGTCATCTGCAAACAGGGACAGTTTGACTTCATCTTTTCCAATCTGGATGCCCTTTATTGCCTTCTCTTCTCTGATTGCTCTGGCTAGTACTTCCAACACTATGTTGAATAGGAGTGGTGAGAGTGGGCATCCTTGTCTAGTTCCTGTTCTTAAAGGAAAAGCTTTCAGCTTTTCCCCATTCAGGATGATATTGGCAGTGGGTTTGTCATATATGGCTTTAATTATGTTGAGATACTTTCCCTCTATACCTAACTTATAGAGGGTCTTTGTCATGAATGAGTGCTGAACTTTATCAAATGCTTTTTCAGCATCTATAGAGATGATCATATGGTCCTTGTGTTTGAGTTTATTAATATGGTGTATCACATTTATTGATTTGCGTATGTTGAACCAACCTTGCATCCCTGGGATGAATCCCACTTGATCGTGATGAATAATTTTTCGTATGTGTTGCTGTATTCTGTTTGCTAGTATTTTAGTGAGGATTTTTGCATCTATATTCATCAAGGATATCGGCCTGTAGTTTTCTTTTTTGGTTATATCTTTACCTGGTTTTGGTATCAGGATGATGTTTGCTTCATAGAATGAGTTTGGGAGATTTGCGTCCGTTTCAATCTTTTGGAATAGTTTGTAAAGAATCGGTGTCAATTCCTCTTTGTTTTTTTTTATTTTTTTATTTTTTTATTTTTTTTTTAATTTTTATTTTTTTAATTTTATTTTGTCGATATACATTGTAGCTGATTAATGCTCCCCATCACCAAAACCTCCCTCCCTTCTCCCTCCCCCCCTCCCCCCCAACAATGTCCTTTCTGTTTGTTTGTTGTATCAACTTCAAATAATTGTGGTTGTTATATCTTCTTCGTCCCCCCCCCCCCGGTTTGTGTGTGTATGTGTGTATGTGTGTGTGTGAAGTTATATATTAATTTTTAGCTCCCTCCAATAAGTGAGAACATGTGGTATTTCTCTTTCTGTGCCTGACTTGTTTCACTTAATATAATTCTCTCAAGGTCCATCCATGTTGTTGCAAATGGCAGTATTTCATTCGTTTTTATAGCTGAGTAGTATTCCATTGTGTAGATGTACCACATTTTCCGTATCCACTCATCTGATGATGGGCATTTGGGCTGGTTCCAACTCTTGGCTATTGTAAAGAGTGCTGCGATGAACATTGGGGAACAGGTATACCTTCGACTTGATGATTTCCATTCCTCTGGGTATATTCCCAACAGTGGGATGGCTGGGTCGTATGGTAGATCTATTTGCAATTGTTTAAGGAACCTCCATACCATTTTCCATAGAGGCTGCACCATTTTGCAGTCCCACCAACAATGTATGAGAGTTCCTTTTTCTCCGCAGCCTCGCCAGCATTTATCGTTCATAGTCTTTTGGATTTTAGCCATCCTAACTGGGGTTAGATGGTATCTCAATGTGGTTTTGATTTGCATTTCCCGGATGCTGAGTGATGTTGAGCATTTTTTCATATGTCTGTTGGCCATTTGGATATCTTCCTTAGAGAAATGCCTACTTAGCTCTTTTGCCCATTTTTTAATTGGGTTGCTTGTTTTCTTCTTGTAAAGTTGTTTGAGTTCCTTATATATTCTGGATATTAATCCTTTGTCAGATGTATATTTTGCAAATATTTTCTCCCACTCTGTTGGTTGTCTTTTAACTCTTTTAATTGTTTCTTTTGCTGTGCAGAAGCTTTTTAGTTTGATATAATCCCATTTGTTTATTTTTCCTTTGGTTGCCCGTGCTTTTGGGGTCGTATTCATGAAGTCTGTGCCCAGTCCTATTTCCTGAAGTGTTTCCCCTATGTTTTCTTTAAGAAGTTTTATTGTCTCAGGGTGTATATTTAAATCCTTAATCCATTTTGAGTTGATTTTAGTATACGGTGAGAGGTATAGATCTAGTTTCATTCTCCTGCATATCGATATCCAGTTATCCCAGCACCACTTGCTGAAGAGGCAGTCCCTTCCCCAGTGATTAGGCTTGGTGCCTTTGTGAAAGATCAAATGGCAGTAAGTGTGTGGGTTGATTTCTGGATTCTCTATTCTATTCCATTGGTCAGTGTGTCTGTTTTTATGCCAGTACCATACTGTTTTGGTTATTATAGCTTTGTAGTATAGCTTAAAGTCAGGTAGTGTTATGCCTCCAGCTTTATTTTTTTTGCTGAGCATTGCTTTGGCTATTCGTGGACTTTTATTGTTCCATATAAATGTCTGAATAGTTTTTTCCATTTCTGAGAAAAATGTCTTTGGAATTTTGATGGGGATTGCATTGAATTTGTATATTACTTTGGGTAGTATGGACATTTTCACTATGTTGATTCTTCCAATCCAAGAGCATGGAATATCTTTCCATCTTCTTGTATCCTCTCTAATTTCTCTCAGCAGTGGTTTGTAGTTCTCATTATAGAGATTTTTCACCTCCTTGGTTAACTCAATTCCTAAGTATTTTATTTTTTTGGTGGCTATTGTAAATGGGCAGGCTTTCTTGATTTCTCCTTCTGCATGTTCACTATTGGAGAAAAGAAATGCTACTGATTTTTGTGTGTTGATTTTGTATCCTGCTACTGTGCTGAAATCATTTATCAATTCCAACAGTTTTTTTGTAGAGGTTTTAGGCTGTTCGATATATAGGATCATGTCATCTGCAAACAGGGACAGTTTGACTTCATCTTTTCCAATCTGAATGCCCTTTATTTCCTTCTCTTCTCTGATTGCTCTGGCTAGTACTTCCAACACTATGTTGAATAGGAGTGGTGAGAGTGGGCATCCTTGTCTAGTGCCTGTTCTTAAAGGAAAAGCTTTCAGCTTTTCCCCATTCAGGATGATATTGGCAGTGGGTTTGTCATATATGGCTTTAATTATGTTGAGATACTTTCCCTCTATACCTAACTTATAGAGGGTCTTTGTCATGAATGAGTGCTGAACTTTATCAAATGCTTTTTCAGCATCTATAGAGATGATCATATGGTCCTTGTGTTTGAGTTTATTAATATGGTGTATCACATTTATTGATTTGCGTATGTTGAACCAACCTTGCATCCCTGGGATGAATCCCACTTGATCGTGATGAATAATTTTTCGTATGTGTTGCTGTATTCTGTTTGCTAGTATTTTAGTGAGGATTTTTGCATCTATATTCATCAAGGATATCGGCCTGTAGTTTTCTTTTTTGGTTATATCTTTACCTGGTTTTGGTATCAGGATGATGTTTGCTTCATAGAATGAGTTTGGGAGATTTGCGTCCGTTTCAATCTTTTGGAATAGTTTGTAAAGAATCGGTGTCAATTCCTCTTTGAATGTTTGGTAAAATTCTGCTGTGAATCCATCTGGTCCTGGGCTTTTCTTTGTTGGGAGCCTTCTGATAACAGCTTCAATCTCCTTTATTGTTATTGGTCTGTTCAGATTTTCTACGTCTTCACGGTTCAGTTTTGGGAGCTTGTGTGTGTCCAGAAATTTATCCATTTCCTCCAGATTTTCAAATTTGTTGGCGTATAGTTGTTTATAGTAGTCTCGAATGATTCCTTGTATTTCAGATGAATCAGTTGTAATATCGCCTTTTTCATTTCTAATTTTTGTTATTTGAGTCTTCTCTCTTCTTTTTTTTGTTAGCCATGCTAATGGTTTGTCAATTTTATTTATCTTTTCAAAAAACCAACTTTTTGATTCGTTGATCTTTTGAATTGTTTTTTGGTTTTCAATTTCATTCAGTTCTGCTCTGATCTTAATGATTTCTTTCCGTCTGCTAACTTTAGGATTGGATTGTTCTTGTTTTTCTAGTTCTTTAAGGTGAAGTGTTAGGTTGTTCACTTGCCATCTTTCCATTCTTCTGAAGTGAGCATTTAATGCAATAAATTTTCCCCTCAATACTGCTTTTGCAGTATCCCATAGGTTTTGGTATGATGTATCATTGTTTTCATTAGTTTCCATAAACTTTTTGATTTCCTGCTTGATTTCTTCTTGGACCCATATGTCATTAAGTAGAATGCTGTTTAATTTCCATGTGTTCGTATAGTTTCCAGAGTTTTGTTTGTTATTAATTTCTAGTTTTAATCCATTGTGGTCTGAGAAGATACATGGGATAATTCCAATTTTTTTGAATTTATTGAGACTTGATTTGTGACCTAATATGTGATCTATCCTGGAGAATGATCCATGTGCTGCTGAGAAGAATGAATATTCTGAGGTTGTTGGGTGGAATGTTCTGTAGATATCTGCCAATTCCAATTGGTCTAGAGTCTTGTTTAGATCTTGTGTTTCTCTACTGATTCTTTGCCTAGATGGTCTGTCTAATATTGACAGTGGAGTGTTCAGGTCCCCTGCTATTATGGTATTAGTGTCTATTTCCTTCTTTAGGTCTAATAGAGTTTGTTTTATAAATCTGGCTGCTCCAACATTGGGTGCGTACATATTTATGATTGTTATGTCTTCTTGATGGATCAGTCCTTTTATCATTAAGTAGTGTCCCTCATTGTCTCTTTTTATGGTTTTTAGTTTAAAGTCTATTTTGTCAGATATAAGAATAGCCACTCCAGCTCGTTTTTCTTTTCTGTTTGCATGGTAAATCTTTTTCCATCCTTTCACTCTTAGTCTGTGTGAATCTTTATGGGTGAGGTGGGTCTCTTGTAGGCAGCATATAGATGGGTCCTGCTTTTTGATCCAGTCAGCCAGTCTGTGTCTTTTAATTGGGGAATTTAAGCCTTTAACATTAAGAGTTGTTATTGAAAGGTGTTGATTTATTCCTAGCATTTTATTGGTTGTTTGGTTGTCTTAGCTGTCTTTTGTTCCTTGCTTTCTGATTTACTGTTTGGTTTCTTTGTTTGTTGGTTCCTTGGGTTGTAGATAGTGTTTTTGTTAGCTTGTTTTCTCTTCATGACTGCCATTTTTATCATACTAGCGGGTTTAGATTTTTCTTAGGTTTTTATGGCAGTGGTAGTTATTTTTCAGGAACCAAACCCAGTACTCCCTTGAGGATTTCTTGTAAGGGTGGTCGTGTGGTAGTGAACTCCCGCAGTTTTTGTTTGTCTGAGAAATATACTATTTGCCCCTCATTTCGGAAGGATAGCCTTGCAGGGTAGAGTATTCTTGGCTGGCAATCTTTGTCTTTTAGTATTTTGAAAATATCATCCCATTCCTTTCTAGCTTTTAGGGTTTGTGATGAAAAGTCTGATGTTAACCTGATTGGGGCTCCCTTATAGGTGATTTGACACTTCTCTCTTGCAGCTTTTAAGATTCTCTCTTTGTCTCTGAGTTTTACCAATTTGACTATGACATGTCTTGGAGAAGGCCTTTTTGGGTTGAATACGTTTGGAGATCGTTGAGCTTCCTGGATCTGAAGATCTGTGATTTTTCCTATACCTGGGAAGTTTTCTGCCAGTATTTTGTTGAATATGTTTTCAATGGAATCTCCATTTTCCTCCCCTTCTGGAATACCCATGACTCGGATATTTGAGCGTTTGAGGTTGTCTGATATCTCTCTCAGATTTTCTTCCATGTCCTTGATTCTTTTTTCTTTCTCTTTGTCTGCTTGTGTAATTTCAAACAGCCCATCTTCAAGTTCAGAGGTTCTCTCTTCAACTTCGACAAGCCTGCTGGTTAAACTCTCCGTTGTGTTTTTTATTTTGCTGAATAACTTCTTCAGTTCAGCAAGTTCTGCTACATTTTTTTTCAGGACATTGATTTCCTTGTATATTTCCTCTTTCAGATCCTGTATACTTTTCCTCATTTCATCATGATGTCTAGCTGAGTTTTCTTGTATCTCATTCAGTTTCCTTAGAATTATCACTCGAAATTCCTTGTCAGTTATTTCAAGGGCTTTTTGTTCTATAGGATCTAGAGTATGAGATTTATTAACTTTTGGTGTTGTACTTTCTTGATTTTTTGTATTTCTGGTGTCTTTTTTTTGGTGTTTATTCATTGTGGCCGGGGGTTTCACAGTCCACCGGTTTGAGACTAATGACTAACTAGGATGTTGCTGTGGTTGCCAATTTGGTATGGCTCCCACCGTGCCTGCTCAGTTGGCCTCTAGTGTCTTGTGTGTGTGGTTGCCTCGGGTCTTGGGCTTCTCCGGGGATCCACCTTTCTGGTCTGCTTGGACTCTGCTGGGCTGGTGGATCACGTACCACAGGGTGTGTGATCTCTGTTGTGCTTTCACTTCCTGTACAGGACTTCTCCCCGTTCCGTGTGCTCTGTCCCAGGCTGTTAGATCGTGCAGTGGCGACCCCACCGGGTGTGTGGTTTCTGTTGAGTCTCCGCCTCCCTGGCCGTACGTCTCCCCCCTCTGTGCACACTGTGCTGGGCTGGGGTGTGTCTTCTACACCCCTCGTCTATCAGCTGGGCCTTTAAGACCCTGCTCAGCACCGCCTCGCCCAGGAAGTCTACCAGGTTTCTGCTAGGCACAGACGACCAGTCTCTCTGGGTGCCTTTGTAGCACTGTGTAGATATTTCTCGGGTCTTGTTCACCTTTGTATCCCCCCGGTATAAACCGAGTCTAGTGCCCGCCTGCAGCCTGCTCTCCGGCAGGTTCAAGCGGACCTGGGAACTCTCCTACCACACTATTCCCAACCAGAAATTCGTTAGGCTTTTTTCCAAACTGGTGGTCGCAGAGATGGTATCTGCCTCCCAGTAACAGGAAGTTTACCGGGCGGAGTCCAGGGTGTGGTGGAGTGACAGTCGGCCGCCCGTACTTCCTTGCCCTCCCAACACTGGTCGGGACGCCCCACACCCCCAGCCCCGCCAGAGAACCGCGGAGGGAGTGGGAGGGGAGGCCGGCCCGCAGGCTCCGGAAAGCCCCGCGCCAGGCCAAGCAAATGGGCTCAGTGATGGCCAAGCAGGGCGGAGCTGCCCCTACCTGGGAAAATGGAGGCAGCACCGGCGGTGAGTGGCCTGGTGGTGCAGGTGGGAGCCGCGTGGGCATCCACCCCCCGAACAGAGTTGTGCCAGGGATCACTCACAGTGCTGTGCCAGGTCGGGCGCTCGCTCTGTCTCTGGTTTGTCGCCTTCCGTGTTCTCGGCGCTGCCGCCTCGGGCTGTTCAGTCGCGGCGCGGCTCGGGTGCTCCCAGGAATCTTCTTTAATGCCGGCCTGAAACCTCGAATCCTGAATAGGGCAGCTGGCCGCCTTCAGTGCGGCCCCAGCCTCCGGTATCCTGGCTGCATCCACAGCAGCCCTGGCGCCGTGTTCCCTGTTTCAAGACTCGCTTTTGCAGCTAAGAATCCGTTCTTTTCCTGCTCCACACTTCAAAGCTGTTGCCTGTAAATTAGGCAGCCTCTCCTGCCGGGGGCAAAGTGGCATTGAGTTCCCACGACCGGGCAGCAGCAGCAGTCCTCCCTTAAGAGATGGCGAGAGGAAGGTCCACAAGTTTCCCGGCTGCCTGAGGCCCAGTGGCCACCTTTTCCACCTCAGCTACTCCGCGCCAGCTGCCGCAGTCACCGCCATCTTGAAAACTCTAGGAAGTCAGTTTAAAACATCTTTATTAATTAGGTAAAATAATAAACTCACACTTACATTTCAAGTAATGCAGAAGAGTACAAAGAAGAAAATAATAATTACCCATAATCCCACCACCCAGGGGCAATCCTTGTAAACACTTGGTGAACATTCTTCAGTCTAATATTAAATACAAAGATGAATGCAACTTTACATGCATGAGATTATACAAACATGCCATTTCATAACCTCTTTTTTCATCTAAAAATATTGAGGAAATCTTTTCATGTCAATATATAGAGTTGTGCAATCATTTTAATAGTTATACAGTGGTGCGTTTGAGTATATTGACAATTCTCTACCCCACAAATATATATAATCATTTATGTTTCAATAAAAAAACCTGTCAGAAAAAAAAAAGTTTATTTACTTTGGTTGGCAATTAGAACAAGATGAAAATTTGAAGTAGGCAAAGCATGCCTTTATCATCTTACTATTCTCTCACATTTGTTCCCATTCTCCTTCTTATTAATTCTTTCTTTCATTCCTGTTGTGCCTAGATTTCTCTCAGCTGGGGGAAAGCTTAAGAACTTACTTCTCTGGAACTGTCTGGATGTTATCAGAGACCTCTGGTAGCCTGAAAAACAGGCAAGACCCAAACATAGGAATTCCTAATGATGTCCTTCAGTTGAGTAGGAGGGCATATTGTTCAGCATTCATTGTTCTTTTCCTTTTGCCTTTTATTGCTGACTTTTCAAAGTGACTGATCTTTCTGTTCTCCTCTCCCTTAAAAAAATATCACTTTCTATTCTTTTAGTTTCCTAATCTGAAACTGCATTCTCAAAGGTTACCAGTGATTTTCTGATCACTAGATCCAAAGTCATCTTTTATTCCTTATCTGCATGCCATGTCACAAGGATTAGCCTCTCCTCAAAACCTTTTTCTTGTAGATTTGTCCCCCTACATATCTGATTATGCACCCTCTGTTTTCCTTTGATGGCTTTTCTTTCTGCTTTCGTACCATGGGGATCCTAGAGAGTCAGTATTTGGCCTTTGTTCTTTTATCTTTACCTTCTTTTTCATTTTTTCCCCTTAAACCATGCTCCCCTCAAACTTCCCTGTATCTGTCAAAGGTGACACCATTTTTTAAATCATTCAGATATAAGAGTTTGAAGTTATCTTTTACTCTGCTTTCCCTTCCTAATCCAACCTTCCTCACATCCTGCCAGTTATTTCTTCAAAATAACCCCTTGGGCACTTTCATACACTGTCAGTTGGTGCAACCTCTTTGGAAGGCACCTAAACACTATCTATTTAAATCTAAAATGTATATATACTTTGACCTACCAATTCCAATTCCATGAAAATATCTTATGGAAATACCCAAGTGTGTCAACATATATAAACAAGGATGCACTTTGCAGCACCATTTAGAATAGCAAAAACCAGGAAACTACCTATAAGGCAACAGGGAACTGGTTAATAGTACATTCATTCTATAGGATACAGATATTAGTAAGGATTAGGGGGACCTATAAGTAGTGACATGGAAAGATGTCCGTGGCATATTGTTAAGATAAATATCAATTGCAGGCAAGCAAGTATAGCATGTATAATATGATCCCATTTTGTTATACAAAACTATACACACCCACATATATACTACAAGTGCAGGAAAAGAAAGACTGAGCAGATATGCACTAAACTGTTCAAAATGATTACTTATAGGAAAAGAAATTTGGAAAGATAGTGCGGTCTGCTTTTACTTTTAATTTATACACTTATTAATTGTTTGGACGTTTAAAAATATGCTCACATTGTTTTTATAATGATTTAAAATCTTTCCTACTTTCTCTTAATTTTTTCTGAGTCAACCCTAATTTAAATTTGTATTGCCTAATATCTATATCCCTGCAACAGTCTCTTACAGGCCTCCCAACAGCTCCAATTACTTTACTAGCCCTCTGACAATGGACTTTGAGAAACTCTTTGAAATGAGGAAAATACCTATGCTGGCTATCTCCCAGAACCCTAAGATTAAAAGCAAATAATGCATATAGGTAAGCTTTGAATAACTGTAACAACAATGTTAACATAAGGCATCACCTCTAACAGTGGCTGGCAGTATAACCTGGTGTCTGAAAACTGGGAACGGTCTGGGAGATCACACAAATAGCACCACTGAGATAACAGAAATAAAGCCCTAAGGTCAAAATATTGAAACAGCCAAGTTATTCAATGGAGTTCTTCAACTTTAATGTATAAACTTCCCCAAATAACTTTAGCATTCACATTGCCTCGCCTCTGATTTTAACTAGATTGGCTGGGAGAGTAGCTTTCTGAAGCAATTTGTCTTTGTGGTGATAAACAATGCAAACGGTTTGCTAGAGCTCAGCCATTAGACTCACATTTATTTGTAAGCCTACTTGGTACTATTAATGTTCTAAGGACAAAGGAACGTATGTAATAATGTGAGCACAGGCCTGGAAATGTATTCTAAATATTTAGAAGTGCATCAATTTCCCTTTAAATTAGCTACTTTAATAAAAACATATGGTCTGCCTAATGAAAAATCTCATTACTTACATTGAGCTGTAGCAAAGAAATTGCATCTCGCATATATGTGGTGCAGGTGTAATGTGTGTTTACTGCTGCCCCCCCATCATTTATTGCATATATGAAGACATCGAAACATTTGTATTGGCATTATTTTTCACTTGATGTGAAGACAAATTGAAGAATTAACTGGGAGAGTTGTTATACTGTTGTAATCTAGTGCTTCTATTATTTCTTTTAGTCCTTGGGCAACATTGCCACAAGCTCTAGGATCATGTGGCCACTGCACAATCACTGGAATAACCACAATCGGTGGTGTGATGTGGTTATTACTGCTGATCACTGAAACTATGGACCTAAGATCAAGCAATGGCCTGAAAAGAATTTCAAATTCTGTCAGAAACACCCACACCTACTCTCAGTCCTTGGGTCAAGAATTCGAGGAGGAAAAGACATTCAATAAATATTTTTTTCTACTATAAACTAGTAAATAATAATCACTGTAAATACAGAGGCAACTGCCTTGGATAATCCTGTCCAAGGAATGTGCTAGCGTTAGTTGCAGTTGGCAACTAAACTGAGGGGGCAGAAAGGCCCACAGTGCTTTCCACACTGGCAAGATAACATTTAGACAGTGATGATTAAGAAGGGTAAGGGTTTGTGAAATAGAGTTTATATTTATGAGCCACGTTCTATTTTAAAGTTGTCAACACCAGTACTAAGACAAATTTGTATGTACTTCGGTGTTTTGCTGTTGGTAATGTAGGAGAAAGGTGTATTTTCCTTTCTTTTCTTTTTTTTTTTGGCAACTGATATGGGAATCTGAACCCTTGACTTTGGTATAATCAATACCACGCTTTAACCAAGTTAGCTACCTAACCAGCCTGACAGAAGTATATTTTCCTAAGGAAGTCTTCACACTGCTTTAAACAGAGATCTAGAAATAACCTAGCATGTTTCACATTTCATTAGCAAAGCACATATTTTATGCAGTAGGAGAATATTTTCGATCATTAATCTGTGTGATCTAATGTACCACCTTAAACACACACGTCCTATTATGCTTCTTAGTTCAACACTCATTGTGGCCTGTAACTAACAAAATTCAATTGGGACTTTTGTTCCTGGGTATTTGCAGTTCAATTTAACAAGGGTTTCTGATTTCCTACTATGTGCCACAGGCACTATTCTAGGCAATGGCTGGGATTACAAGGATGAGTGAAGCACAGTCCTTTCTCTCTTGAAGCTTATAGATTCACTAGATAAATTGGTAGGGTCAGTGTCTGGAGTGGCTAAAATCTAGGATATGCCCTCAAATTGTCCTTGTGCCAACAAGAAAAAATCCCGTATTTTGGGAAGGTGGTAGCTCAAAAGCAGTTGGGAATTGGGGGAGCGCTACTGGGGAGGTTTGTCTAACAATGGTCAAGTGATGACCAGAGGCTTATTAAGCAATCCTTGGAAAGTGGAGAGTGATCCATTCAAAATAAAATCTCCAACTGTCTGGATTTTTCTAAGTTACTTTCTATTTCACAATTTAAAAAAGGAAAGTTTGTACCTTTCTTAAGAAAGTGAAGTGACTTAAATGACCCAAAGATACGTATTGTAAAAAACAATAACAACTTAATTAATGAAGTAGCAGTTTGAAAGCATCTGTTTATATTTATCACCTTATTATTTCATAGAAAGACATCAATAACCTTTAAAAATAACACCTAGGGAATGACAGAGCTACTGAATTTGGATGAAACAAATGACATATTTTAAGGTAGTAGATGATGAGTTCCACAGCAATAAAATGTCAAAGTGCCCATGGGCATTGATGAGTTTCTGGGTGATTACACTATAAAGCCATATTTTAAAATGTCACCTGTCTTTGCATGTGGTTGAAAGGTTTGCAAAGCATGTTCTGTGTCCCAGGTGGAGGCCACCGGCTCATGGTATGTGCCAGGGCCAAACAATTACGACCGTCAGCTTCTACCCTCTTGAACTGAGGGCAAGAAAAAATCTCTTAAGCAGTGACTTGTTTTACCAGGGGACCATGAGAGCCCAAAGAAGCTTTGCTTCTTTATATTTATATTATTTTTGTATATATTATATTTATATTTATATTGAGAAAGCCTCCAGTTGATTCAGTCTAAAAAGAGAGTGTAATAAATCTACTTTTTTTTTTTTTTTTTGCTTATTCAAGTGGGTGTTTTAGTAGTTGGGGAATGCTAGCAAGAACAAAACTGACAAAAGAAAAAAAAAATCAACAGAACTGACAAATACCCCTCTGACCTCCCGTCAATGTATAGAATGTATAGGAGCTCTGGATTTTGAGGGTTATATTATTAATTTGGTAAGCAAATGTATTCCATAATTTCTAAAAAAAAAAAAAAAGAGGTTTAAAGTTGCAGATTTACAAATTTATACAAGTAGTACACAACTATAGAAATAATGCTTATAAAGCATTTTAAATAGCACAGGTAAATACTTAGAATAAATGAATAAAAGCAAACAGTAGTAGTGTATATTCAGTATGATCTCAACTATGAGAAGACAGACAAGGGACCAAAAATATATAATGGAAGGAACTGTGTCAAAAATGTTTATGGAGTTTTTTTTAGCAAGGTGGTGGGATATGGGTGATTTTTTTCTTTCTCATATTTTTATGTGATTTCCAAATATTCCGTAATGAATCATTTAGAAATAATATGAATATATGTTATTTTTTAAGAATTGGGCAATATAGGAAAACACAATGAACAAAATATAAAACACCCACAACCCATCATCACAAAGCAATCATTGTCAGCATTTTGGTGTATATTTTTTAAGGCTTCTAAAAATACAGTATAAATAGTAATTAATTCAACAAATATTTTCAAATAATGCTGTACATTCTGTTTTGTAACCTATTCTTTTATCTAGACATATTTTAAGCATATAGTAAAGCACAAAAGACAATAAAATGAATACCTATGTACCCACAACCCAACTTTGTCAAACAGTAAAATTTTGCCATATTTACTTCAGATTAGATTATTTTGCATTGTTTCAAAGAATGGAATCAATATTAAAGATACCGTTAAAGTCACCTGTTAATCCTTCCTGATGTTCCATTTATTGCTTCTCTCCCTCTTTCTCTCCCCAGGGCAACCACTATTTTGGTTTTGGTATTCATTTTTTCTCTACATATTTTTACTACATATGTGTGTATCCATAAACATACAGATATTCTATGGCTTTTCGTGTTATTAAACTTTGTATATGTATACTTGCACTTTTTTGCCAAAACTTAGTTTTTTAAGGTCTGACTACATCTTAAATAGAATTCGACTCACTCATTCTGCCTGCTATGTTGTATTCCATTTTATGACTTCAGCACAATATTTTTTTAACCTCTTCTCTTGCTGGTAGACATTTAGATTATTTCCAATTTTTCGTCCCCTATAAATATTGCCTCAGTGAATATTATTTTGCTTGTTTCCTTCCTTATGTGTATATGTGATGGTTTCTCTAGGGCAATGATTAGGAAACTATACTCCATGGGTTAAATCTGGCTAGTTGCCTGTTTTTGTAAATAAAGTTTTCTTGAAACACCACTACACCCTTTTGTTTATGTATTGTCTGTGGCTACTTTCATGCCACAATGGCAGATCTGAGTAACTGCAATAGAGATTTCTGGACTGCAAAACCTAAAATATTTACCACCCAGCCCTTTACAGGAAAAGTTTGTTGACCCCTGACGTAGGGTATTATCTAGGCATGAAATTGCTGGTACAAGGTGTACATTAGAGATACGCCCAAATCGCTCTGTAATGTGCTTGTGCAAAATGATACTCTTTCACCCGTGTGTATGATCTCCTGTGGCTTCCTACTTGTGCCAACAATTGGCAATGTCAGACAAAGATTTTTGACAGTTTGTTGACTCATATTGGTATTTATTTGTAATTTTAATTTGCATTTTTCTGATTAGTAGTGAGGTTGAGCAGCTTTTCAAATACTTATTGGCTATTTTTATAAATCTGTGAACACCCTGTTAATATCCTTTGCCCATTTTTTTCTATTGGGATGCTGTGCTTTTCTTATGATTAGTTTGTTATGTAATCTCAATACTAACATTTTGTTGATGTGTGTTGCTTATCTAGTTACTTCATTGTATAGAAAGTTCACCTTTTAATCGAGTGAGATTTAGCAATTTCTGTTATGGCTTATGCTCCTTTATTGTCTTATTTTGAATTTTTTTCCCTATCCTGAGGTTATTCTTCTATTTTCCAAGTTTCAAAATATTGCTTCTCATATTCATATCTTTAATTCACTTGGAATTTGTTTTTGTGATGTGATATAGGCATTTGATTGTAACCTGCTTTTTCACATAAATCACGTGTATCTTCCCATGTCAACAGAAAGATCTGCATCATCATTTTAATGACTGTATATATTATGCTATCATAATTCATTAATGAATCTCCTCTGGTTTTATATTTAGGTTATTCCAGTTTTTCTCTTTATAAATAATAGTCAGATGAACACTTTTATAACATGAACAATTTTTAAAATCAAGAAAGGAGAAAAAGCAGGAAACAGGGACAGCTTAAAAATGCCATCAATCTTCATGTCACTTTATATTCAGAATTCATGACTTCAATAAACATTTACTAATTAGACCCTATGGGCTAGGTACTACTTGCAGGTCTTAAGGATACATGGTATATATGGTGGTAGATTGTCACTCAGCATCCACTACGATTTCCTTCTGGTGTGCTTTTCTACATTGCTGAGTTCTGAAAGTTAAAAATCCATATCTCACAGAGTCTTCTTTTAGCTAGGCTTCTGCTTGTATCCATCAAATAGATGCACTCATGTGGAATTTAGGGGCAGAAACGAGTCAGTGGTCATCCATTGGCTTAGCTGTTGCTTCCCTCAAGCACAACTGTGGAGATAGTGGGCATTTGTAAAGCAAACTTCTGGGGTTTAGTCAGTAACCTTGTGATAGTCTAGAGGCAGTACGATGGTGGCTATGCATACTGATGAATTACATGTATAGTATTGTGTTTTACAACTCAGTGTTTCCAATGGCGGCCTTCTGGTTTTCCACTTTCCTGACTATGGCATAGGGTCTCTGTGAGGGCCAGCCAGGTGTGCTGTTCTGGGAGTTGTTCACAGAGTCCCAGCCTAGAGCCTACATCTCCATCACTTCCAATCATCATTAGTACTTAATCCTTTGTGTTACATTGCTTTCTGCTTAAAATTGCTGCAGTGGTTTCTGCTTCCTGCAAATGAATCCTGACTTACACAGCTGTCTGAAGTGGGAGACAGAACAAATAATTCCCATACACTTTGCTAAGTGCTAATACAGTTATCTACAAGGTGCTATGGGATCACAGAGGAAGAATCATTTTTGTCCAAAAGTGTCAAGAAAAATTTCACCTAAAAAGTGATTTTTGGCCAAGTCTTAAAGGGTAATATGGGCAGAGGGAACAGCCTGGCATAAATAAATTGGTGTGCCTGAATCATAGGGTGTGTGTAGTATAAAGATCACTTTAACAGTTATGTATAGGACAGCTTAGAGGGGCAGAAAAATGTAGCAAGGGAGAAAGTTAGGAAAAGGAGAAGACAAATGCAAAATAAAACTTGAATATGATAGGAAAGTCAAGGATTCCTAAGTTTTTGTTTTATAAATTGTGTTCCCTCCCTGCCTCCATTCTTTCTTCCCTCTTTCTTTCCTTCCTTCCTTCCTTACACTCAACAAAATCTTCCTATATTGAAGTGTAAACTCATTCCTGGGTGTGTGTTTTCTCTTTGTCCCCTATAACATCTAGTACAATGCCTTGGACATGATATTACTCAATAAGTATTGGTTGAATGTTTGATCTGAGCTACTGGATTGTACCTTTAACTGTATCTAACAGAGTTAATAAAATCAATGTGCTATTCTAAGTCATTGTCTGGAAAAGATTTAAACCCTTGTAGGGAATTACACTGAAACGTTTGTTTCAGTTTATTCTTTATCTTACTTAAGCAAAAGCTCTTTCTCCATTTCTTCCTGAGTTGATCAGAAAAAGCATTACCTTATATCTCTAGCCTTCCCTCTCAGGTAAGATTGTCTCTATATTCTTCCCTAAACGTTTTTGCTAAATCTCTCATTTCTGCAACAGAAAATCTGGCTCTTCTTCGTGTTTAACAACAACAGCAACAGTCTCTAACGATACTAACATACCACTATTACCACTACTACTACTAAAGTGCCAGAAAATATCAGATTCCTTTTATTTCAGAGCACTTTCAAGCCCTGTATTGAAACTTCTGTAGTCAGAGCTGTGATTTCTGTTGAGTTAAATTTACTTTCAACATTTTTTTCTGAGTAAAATTAGATAAACCTTTTTGTTCCTTTTTCTTAATAAATATGAAGAGACTTGATAGTTAATTAGAATGCATGTTCTACTTCAGAGATGCCTTAGGTTGCATCCAGAAAGACCTTTTTAAAAGATACAACTAAAACTTAGAGCACATTTTGAACAATTAGACAAAAGAATTACCCACTTTTCCACACAGTGCTGTTGGAGTTCAAAGGAGATAAATATCATTGGTTGGGAGAAATCAGAAAAACTTAGTTCAGCAAATTTTGGGTTGTACTTTGAAGGAGGGGTAGAATTTGAGCAGGTAGGGGAAGAAGAACTATTCAGATAGGATAATAACATGGACAAAGATGTGGAAGTGGAAATGAGTGAAAAAATTCAAAGGATAGAGAACAGACTATTTCGACTGATGGAAAATATTGGGAGAAGAAAAGACTGGATAGGTTGGTGAGGCAAATTATTTTGCTTCTTACTTTTTTTTGCATACTAATTAGTGTTTTGGGCATGCCAGACTAGCAGTACAAAACTGGGACCATTGTCAAGACGTTCGATATTATTTGAACCGCAGTTTAGATCTATCTCTCCAGTTGTTGAAATATTATAATGTCAGAGCTGGCAGAGCTGTTAGCGATCTTTAGTCCAACAACCTCAATTTACAGAACTGGAAACCTGAGTCTGGAGAGGAATGACTTGTTTAAGCTCACAGAGTGAGTCAAGCATTTACTTCTATATATATCATTGAACCTTAAAGGTATAATTAACTTGCCGAATACTAAAAGGAGAAGGTATGTCAACTTGCTCAACACCTTACTGCACTTCCTCTCTCATAAAAATCCCCTGCATCTGGAAAGGTGCTCCTTGCCTCTTGTTGGGAAAGATCTCCTTTTCCAGCCCTCTGTATACTCAAGAGGAAAAAGGTGAGCATATTGGTTGGCTGGATTTGCATTTTCCTCTCAATTCACTCTTGTAGATTACAGACTCTGTTTCCTTATTGGGTGAGGAAAGGAAACAGTTATTTAGCTTTAAAATGCTGAAAAGTGCCTTTATTTTGGAGAAGTAGTGGTTAGATTTTTAGTTGCAGTTTTTTTGTTTTTTTAAATTTTTTAAAAATTTTTTAAAAATTTTATTTTGTCGATATACATTGTGGCTGATTATTGCTCCCCATCACCAAAACCTCCCTCCCTCCCTTCTCCCTCTCCCCTCCCCCAACAATGTCCTTTCTGTTTGCTTGTCATATCATTTAGTTGCAGTTTATACATAGTAAGGTGGCCATTTTGTCTGTAATCACAGCTAGAGGAGAAAAGAAACAGTTTCAAAGGTGAAACAGTGAAGACTTTAATGATTAGGGTCTATGTTTCCAAAGATAAGATTTCCTTAAAGCCTTTTGGCCAGAACATCTTCCTTTCTTCTTGAAACCATAAGAAGAAGATAATTCACATTGATAGCAAAGACCAGGCAAACCTAGATAGTTTTGAGACAGCATCAAGAAATATGAGTTATGACTGCTCAATATGGTCAAGGTGCTGAGCTACACCAGAGTGATATCACCAATGAAGTCCACTGACCCAGTGACCACAGGGGAGACTCTTAAGACAACTCGGAAGCCTGAGACCTAACCTTAGAGACAAATGTTGAGACATTCGTACATAGGTTAACACAAGAAGCAAGGGCAGTTTTGCATAACACAGCTCAGTACAGGAATCAGTTCCTAGTGTGTATATATATAATGCAGTGTTCTAAATTCAGAGGGCAACAGATTCAATTGTTCTGATGAGACTAGAAGATGAGTTTCCACTCAGTGGGGTAAGAAATATATATGAATGTACAAATGGAAAATGACAGAGGTATCTGAAAGCTAAGAGAAATAGCAGTACAAAATAAAATAAAATAAAAAAAAAAAACCAGCCATAGTTAATGTAGTAACTCTTGGACCTTAGAAACAAGATCTAGGAAATATAAAAGCTACCCTAAAGATAGCATTCATTTAGATACGTTGCCACTTCAGAAAGAGTCAAGCAGTCTGGAGCCTCATGAGTAAAAGAGAAAAATTCTTAAATGAGAATGGTATAGTGTAGTGATAAGGAAGAAATACAAATGGCCATCAGACACATGAAAAAATGCTCAACATCACTCAGTTTCTGGGAAATGCAAATCAAACCACTTTGAGATACCATCTTACTCCAGGCAGGATGGCTAATATCCAAAAGACTGTGAATGATAAGTGCTGGTGAGGTTGCAAAGAAAAAGGAACTCTCATATACTGTTGGTGGGACTGCAGAATGGTGCAGCCTTTATGGAAAATGGTATGGACGTTCCTCAGACAATTACAGATAGATCTACCATATGACCAAGCTATCCCACTGCTGGGAATATACCTGGAGGAATAGAAATCATCATGTTGAAGGGATACCTGTACTCCAATGTTCATTGCAGCACTGTTTACAATAGCCAAGAGTTGGAACCAGCCCAAATATCCATCATCATTTGAGTGGATAAGGAAACTGTGGTATATCTACACAATGGAATTCTACTCTGCTATAATAAAGAATGAAATACTACCATTTGCAACAACATGGATGGACTTAGAGAAAATTATATTAAGTGAAACAAGTCAGGTACAGAAAGAGAAATATCACATGTTCTCACTTATTTGTGGGAGCTAAAAATAAATAAATAAATACACAAATAAATGGGGTGGGAGGGGGAGAAGACACAAAAACCACAACAATTCCTGGAACTTGTTAAGACAAGTGAACAGATATGATGTGGAGGCGGAGAAAGGGAGGGGGGAAAGAGGAATGGGTAAAGGGACACAAAAATCAAATACAATGTATACTGAGAAGTTAAAAAGAAAAAGACTCTAGACTTTGGGTTTGTCTTGATATCAGGTTTCTAACCTTATGTGTCCTTGGGCAAGTTATTTCAACTCTCAGTTTCAGTTTTCTCATCAGTAAAATAGGGGTATAATAGGATATATCTTGGGATTGTTGTGGAGATTTAATTAGGGTTATACATGTAAGATATTTGGTACAGTATCTGGCGCATAGAAAACATTAAAAGATATTAAGCTTCCATTCTATTCCTCCTCCTTACCTTTACTGCTGTTGAACTTATTTTTTTTTTCAGATAAAGTTTTTATTTTGGAATAACTAAAGCTGTAAAGATGGTATAGAGTTTCTCTATACCTTTCACCTGCTTCCCCACATGTACATTTGTCAAAACTAAGACATTAACATTGGTATGATACTATTAACAAAACTTCAGACTTTATTTGAATTTCTGCAGTTTTTCTATTAATGTCTGCTTTCTGTTCCAGGATCCAGTCCAGGATACTATATTGCATTGAGTCATCACGTTTCTTTAATCAGTCTTTCAGAGAACTTTAGAATTTATTTATCCAGTTGTGAAACAATTCTTGCTAATGTTTATATTACAATTGAGATAAATCTGTAAACTGATTTAGGAAGAGTTTACATCTTGAGAGAATTAATTAAGTGTATGTATTCAGAAACATGGCCTCTCTACATATATTAGCATTTTATCCTATTTAGTTTAATTTTTTTATATTCCAAATAAATTTATAAATTTCTCTTAATCCAAATAAAAGATACAACTCACCATAGCAACAAAAGTATCTAAGGAGTGCTTTAACAAAACATGCATAATATCTCCAAGCAAATATTTTAAAATGTATTAACATACTAAAGATTTCTTCTAATTGGCATGTAATAATAAAATTTTATTTTAATAATTTATTTAATTTTTAATTGACAGAAATTATATATATTTTGGTGTACAACATGATGTTTTGAAATATGAATGCATTATGGAATGGCTAATTCCAAGCTAACTGCCATATGCATTACCTCATGTACTTATTTGTTTGTGGTGAGGGTACTTTAAAACTTTCTTAGCAATTCGAAAGTATACAGTACATTCTTATTTATTCTAGTCACCATGTTCTACAATAGATCTCTTGAACTTATTTCTGCTATCTAACTCAAATTTTGTGTCCTTTGACCAACATCTCCCCAGTCTCTGCTCCCCACTCCAGCCTCTGGTAAGAACCATTTTACTTTCTGCTTCAATGAGTTTGACTTTTTTAGATTCCACATAAAAGTGAGATTGTGCTGTATTTGTCTTTCTGTGTCTGGCTTATTTCATTTACCATAATGTCCTCCAGGTTTATCCTTCATCATGTAAATGACAGTATTTCCTTTTTTTAAAAGGCAGAATAGTATTCCATTGTGTATACATACCACATTTTCTTTGATGGGCACTTAGGTTGATTCCCTATCTTGGTTTTTGTTAATAATGCAGCTGTAAACATGGGAGTGCAGATATCTCTTTGACATATTAATTTCTTATCCTTTGGGTATACACCTGGTAGTGGGATCGCTGGATCATATGGTGGTTTTATTTTTAATTTTCTGAGAAACCTCAGTATGGTTCCTCAATGGTTTTCCTCTTCCATTCTGTCTTCCATAATGGCTGTACTAATTTACATTCCCACCAGTAATGTATAAGGGCTCCCTTTTTCCCACATCCTCACCAACATTTATCTTTTGTCTTTTTGATAACAGCCATTCTAATAGGTATGAGGTGTATCTCGTGGTTTTAATTTGTATTTTCCTGATGATTAGTGATGTTGAGCACTTTTTAATATGCCTGTTTCCCATTTGCATATGTTCTTTTGAGAAATGTTTATTCAAGTCCTTTGCCCACTTTTTAGTGTGGGTTATTTCTTTTCTTACTATTGAGCTGTTTGAGTTCTTTACATATTTTGAATATTAACCCCTTATAAGGTGTATGGTTTTCAAATATTTTCTCCTATTCTGTAGGTTGTCTCTTTACTCTCTTGATTGTTTCCTTTGCTGTGCAGAAGGTTTTTAGTTTGATAGTGATACCTTTTTTGATGGAGTGAGTTTGGAAGAAGGGTGGTTAAAATTGGAGACAAACTTTTTACTTTTTACCCTGATATACATTTTTTTCTAATAATAAAAAAAGAAGAGCAAATAGAAAATAGATGTTTTTGACATTTAGGATTGAACTGAATTTATGGACAATGATATTTAGACAGCTGTTGGAGGACTCTGACTGTAGGGTTGTTGAATTTAAATATGTACAGTATATGCAAAAGTCTACCTGTTGCAATTAAGAGACCTATGTATGTATTCAAGAAGGAAATATCAACAAACAATTCAAACTACTTGATGTTTTCATTTCATGAATTTGTGAACACTGTCAGAGAAAATGATGGGAACAGATAAGTACCCCACTCCCCATAGCTGAGATCTTTTCTCAGGAACTCTTTCTACACAGCCACATGTATAGCAAAAGGAACTCACAGCTGGAATAGGCTTTTGTGAGGGCATTTGAACCATTTACTGACTATATGCATAGACTGTACATGGCAGGAAGCAAAAAGGATTTGGTTTTTATTGCATTCCATCAATGGTGCTGACATGCAATGTACAGTCAAAGATAGCACAAAAGCAGTTATTATGTGAACTGAAGCTGAGGGCAATGGATTTGGAACAATTACTTCTACTTCAGGGTAATTGCTGCTTTCCCCACTTACTTTCTCTCCCTGTTTCTGCTTTCTTCTCTCCATGTCTTCTCTCAGACATTTCCTACACAGAAGACAATTAATAATGGAAGTCATGGTTAATACAAATTGCTTAGTAAATGATAGGCTAATGGCTTATTAAATCTAGCTCTATTTTTTGATTCTTAAATAAATGTAACTAGAAGAAATGAGGCAAGTAATTTACAAATCTGATGAATTTACACATTCATTAATTTATCAGATATTTATTGAGAGCTTGTTATGTCCAGGCACTGTGTTAGATGTGATGCAAAAACTAATGTGAACACCAGTAATAACAGTGTCTGGCGCACACTCAGAAATGAAGTAATCCTCAGCACTGTAACTGTTGGTGACGCCAAGAAAATGGAAATATATTTTCCCACATTAATTTAGGTTCCCAAATAAATAATTTGATTCTGAGAAGTAGAAATTAAGACACATATTGCTTTTAAAAAGTAAAAACAAGGTATAGGATAGTTTGGTCTGGTTTGCTTAGTTGAATAAAATTTTATGCAACTGATCCAGAAATTCCAAACACATTGCAGGCACAGTTTTCAACAAGCCTCTATTTCTACTCCAGAATGTTATTTTGCTCATTATACTTCACTTTTGAGCTGGTATGGCTGAATTCCTACAACCATATCTAATTTCTGGTGTTTATTTTTTAGAGAAACTATTTATAGCTGAATGGTGCTTGAGGTTTTAGGGTCTCCAACTGTTGACTTTCTGTAATCTTACTAAGTGTTTGGAAATAACAGAACACTCTCTGCTTGCACACTGGAGTGAGACTCCATTTAGGATTGAGATTCTTTCCATCTTGCTATTTGAACAATACTATAATTATTAAGTAAGTTTACCTACCCCCCAAAAAACCCACTTTAAATATCTCTAAAGCACAATAAAATGTAAGGTACATTAAGCCCCTTGTGAGTCTCAGTTCTCTAGAATACTTATCCTTGAACCACAAAGATAGTAATAAAGCGTTGTAAAGGCAAACACTTGTTGTTATGAAGCCCATGCATAAAAACTATGCATGAGAGGATCAAGGTGCCAAGCTCTGAGTTTTTTTGCTTCTTTTTAATACACATTTCTTAATAAGCTTGGTTAAGTGGTTGAGATGCAGCAAATGGTTAGGGGAAGAGGACTATCAGAGGCAAGTTGGGTGAAAGCAGAATGGACAGTTGACAATCTGACAGTAAGGAGGAGAATGAGATGTGGGGAGAAGGACAAAGTGCTGTATTACAGCACAGCACAGTAACTATGGTTCATAACGATGGCCTTGAGTCATTAAAAGAATGCTAAATTATGCTCCACGTCCTTTGAGATGACAGGGAAGTGGATAATACAATTTCCCTCCAATGTGGTTCAAGTTTCTGAACTTAAGGTGCAAACTTCAGTTATCTGGAAAGTGCACCAATGTGAAGCATTTTCTTTTCTTGATAGAGTCAGAAAGGTGAAGCATTGCTATATGAGTATTCTTAATTACTCTTAGAGATGGTGTATTCCATCAGTTGCTTGTAACTAAATGAAATCAGATGATTACAGTCCTGTTTTTGTGACATCATCATATTTCCAGTTATGTCAAGAGGTGTAAGAAGTATTATAAAGCTCAAACCAATAGACAATAAACAACCACGAGGATTGCTCATTCACCGCAGAATGCTCAGTGTCTAACAGAGTGCCACTCACAAAGTAGATATTCAAAAATTTGTTGACTACACAGTTGGCCTTTCATATCTGTGGATTCTGGATCCATGGCTTCAACCAACTACAGATCAAAAATATTTGGAATAAAATTATGTCTGTACTGAACATGTACAGACTTTTTTCCTTGTCATTATTCTCTAAACAATACTGTTGAACAATTACTTACAAAGCATTTACATTGTATTAGGTGTTATAAGTAATCTAGAGATGATTTGAAGTATACAGAAGAATACATGTAGGTTATATACAAATATTATGCTGCTTGCTATCAGGGACTTAAAAGTATCTGTGGATTTTAGTATCCAAGGGGAGGTTCTGGCACCAATTCCCCACAAATACTGAGGAACGACTGTGTGTATGTGTATGTATCTCACGACAAAAGGAATATTGTAAAATCAAAGATCTTAGTATGTTGTACCTTTTCGAAAGTCTGTATAGAGTCAAATATTGCTGTATGTCAAACAACAAAATATCAGTGGCATATAACAGTAAGCATTAACTTTGCTTGCAAGTTTATGGGTTGGGTGGATGTCAAAGGTGATCTAGGCTGAGCTCAGCTGGTTGGCTCTTAGCTACAGGTTGGGTCTGAGTCTTCTCTATGTGCCTTGGATTAGTCAGTTAATGAGTACATGCTTTTCTCATGGTGACAATAGATGTGCAAGAAGGCAAACAGAAATGTGAAGTTTCTTTTAAGGCCCAGGCTTGAAACTGGCACACTGTCTCTTCTACCCACATTCCATTGGACAAAGCAAGTCATAGCTTTGGTCAAGCCCAAAGTAAAAGGGTGGGGACGTACACTCCATCATTTGTGGGAGGAACTGTAAAGTGACATGAGAAAGGAGTGGGTATAGGCAGGAGTAATAGTGAGGGTCAATAATTTAATCTAACACACTTAGAAATCACTGAAAATAGGTTAAGAAGGCTCGAGGTCAGTTACATATAATTACTCTTGTGGGAAAATAATTGGGTCTTTTGTTTTGTTTTGTTTCCAACAGTAACATCACACTGAGATGCAGGGCAGCTTCCAAAAAATGATTATTCACATAGAATTAGCAATTTCTCTCCCGCTTTGTATTCTTTTATTTTTTGACAAGGGTTCTAGTAAAGCAGTGGTAGAGTATTGCATTTTCTCTGTACCTGATGAATAGCCATAACACAAATGTTATTGTACCTAAGGAAATAAATGACATTAAACAGACTGCTATTTAGCCTGTGATTATGTCTAATTTAATTTTAGTGTTCAACAGAGGATTAATGTGTGCTATTCAATAGAAACTAGAATGCTAGAAACTGCCTCTTTGACGGGTGGAAGTGTGTCGAGTTGCATGACTGTACCTTTTCTGTTTGACAGCTCTTCATGCTGAGAATGAATCATTATCCTGCTGTTGAACATGTATCATCTGAGATATTACCTGGCACTAGTAGGTGCATTAGTGTGAATTGCCACTTGGAGGGACGTCACAGTGCTTGCTAACATGTCTTTGAGCTAAATTTAGTTATATAGATAGGCAGTTTAGATATTTCATAGTTGAATTCCCACAAATCTCTCATTAAAAATACCTGAAAACATGTATAGTAATTTTATTAGTACTTCCACCACAAGATTATTTCTATCCCTTTTAATCCTTTAAGAGGATGAAAATGGCACTGAGTATTTAAGTGGAATATAGTATAAAGATAATCAGAAATAGCCCTACTATACTCAATATATCTAGGAATAGAGGTTGTCAGTATTGGATTCATGGATGCACTGCAAGGGATTTGTGAAACCATTAGTCATATGTATATGTATACACACGCACACGTATATATCTTTCTCTGAAAAATGTCTATAACTTTTATCAGATTCTTTAAAAAATAGAAGACTCAAAAGACACTAACAAAATGTTGATGGTGCTGCATGTCTACTGAAGCTTGTGTTCAGTTCTTAGTAAGCCCATTTTGAAAGAGCAATGTCCAAATTGGAGTGTTTCCAGAGGAGGTTGACGTGGGTGTTAACGGGTTTAAAAACCGTGCAACATACAGAATGGTTGAAAGAATTGTGGATGTTTAGTCTGAAGAAAAGAAGACTAATTGGGAGATGTAGCTGTGCTCACTATTCAAAGGGCAGTCACATGGAAAAGGACTTGCCCTGTATTCTTCTATAGGACAGAGTTAGAAAAGAGACGTTGTGAGGCGGCCAATTTCAACTCAACCTAAGAGTGCACTTTGTAATAGTATGAGCCTTTAAGGAGTGTAATGAGTAGGTCACTAAGTACCTCTGCAATTTTTCTGAATGTAAAGCTAAAATAACTAGATATTAGAAAATGCAGTGAAGAGCCGCCCCGTGGCTCACTCTGGAGAGTGCGGCGCTGGTGGTGTGGTGGCAGCGGATTGAGATCCTATATAGGGATGGGCACCGGCGAGCGTGGTGCAGACGACACCGAGCCAGGGGTTGATCCCCTTACAGAAGAGAAAAAAAAGGAAATACAGTGAGGCAACATTGCTGTTCCCATATGACTAATGGAGCTCTCCTCTCCTAAATGCTTTAATTACTTAGATGTGTGTTTAAATTGTATTTTTGGAAAATGAAAGGTATAATAAAAAATATGTTCACTTCAAGGGTGGGTGTGTGGGTTTAGATTTTGGAATCTTTTTCTTTTTTTGCATCTGTGAAGTCATAAAATTTAAATAGTAGCAATTTAAACATTATTTGATCCACTCTGCCATTTTACAAGTGAGGAAACTCACGTGTCTAGAGTTTGCTCCATATTCAAGGTTACACAATGAGTAGTAGAACAAGGACTTGAACACTGCTCTGAGTCCAGTGCTTTTTCAGTTACACTAAGTTGCCTCTTTTTGCCCTCACCAATGTTAAGGTAAACTAGTTCTATTGCCTGAAAATGCGAAGTGAGATGATATATGTAAAAAGTGATTTGTAAACGAGCACTATAAAATGCTAGTGTTTAATAATGATAAACCTCAGCAGAATGTTAAAATATAATTATATAGTAGAAATAGGGAATCATTAGAAAGACACAGAACAAACTGGAATAGAGAATGAAGTAGATATTATCTTCCTTATTAACTTAACCAACCTCTTCCTTCCTGGAAATCAGGTCTTTCACTTCTGACCTTTTTTTCTACAAATTCTGCTCTTCTTTTTTATAATATTGCATATTTGCTGGAAATTTATATGTGGTGATTTTCAGATAATTAGCATATGCAGATGCACATACAGAACTGATGTAGGGGAGGTATCTTGTCAATATCTAAATGTTGCATCCCTGGATCATACTTTGTGAATTTGCTGATCTTGAAAGGTTAAAATTTAAGGGATTGGCACGAAGTCTTGACATCATAAAAAGTCAGGATTTGAGTTGGGCAACTAATGATGTGTTAGGTCTATTTGTGTTTTAGGTAAAGTGAACTTGGGAGTTTTTGTACATATCTAATAGATCAACTTGAAATAAGTTATTGAAAACAGCTTATTAATGTATTAAATTGTGGTTCTAATATTACCCACTCAACACTACTGAACCTGCAACTTTCCAAAAGAGCAATATCTTTTTTTACAGCACTTTGGAGGTTTCCAGACGGCCTTTCCATTCCCGAGCTCACTAGAGTCTTGTTAAGAAAACCTGAAAATAAAAATTAAGACACCATTTTATAGGTGTTTTATGCTTTAAAAAATATTCTGGGTGACTTTATCTTTATGTATACTAGTGGCACTGGTGGTAAGAAAATAAACATTTGAGAAGCATTTGCAAAAGTTCAGGTGCGAGATTGGAGGACTCAAATTATGACAGTGTCAATGGCCGTAGAGTATTGAAGAGGGGAAGGGTCTAGGAGATATTAAGATAGGAAGATTTGATAGTATTGGGTACTAATTAAATAAACGGATTCAAAGACAGAGACAAATCTAGAATAAAGCCACAATTTCCAACTGATAGCAGGTGTTGTTCTTAATGCTTTATTATTAATTACTTTCCATACTTCTAGTTGCATAAAGCACAAAAAACATCATTTTTGCAACCAACATGCATCAGGACCCAAAGCAGGAGTCGGCATCTCATGGATGGAAGTGGGAAAGTTCACATCACATTAATGGAGCAAGACTATACAACTAGTTAGAAATAGTTTGTACTCTCAATCATTCTGCCACCTTTTGGGGGTATACTTTTCTGGTCTCAGCTCTAAGACCTTGTTTTGAGAATATTCAGACATCTGCACCATTTCATCATTCTAACAGTGGCTACTGAAGTTCACATCACTACTCCAGAGGCCTCTCTTACCTCTCACTTGTGGAGCTAGATTCCTCCTAAAAAGAACTCGACTCTATCGGTTTTGGTCAGAGAAAGAAGGCTGCTTTTTCTATTAGCCTGCTCAGAGTATCAACCCCAAAGAAAGGTGGTGCCATCCCAGCTATCTCATGCCCTATTTCCACCATAGAATGTCCAGCCTTTATGCTCAAGCACAATCTAAGTCTTCTTTGAGGGAGTCTTCAGGAGAACCAGCTCAGTGGCTTGCTAATGGCCATTTCTTCTGATTTCCTAATTCTTTTCCATCCAAGTCAGCGAGGGATGCGGTACTGTGCAAGTAGCAGGGGAAGCTATGCCATCCCAAGCTGACCTTTTATCTTAATCACTTCCCTTTTGGGAGGGCATTACCTTATGCCCTCTATGTCAGTGGTTCCAAATTTTGACAGGTAGCAATCATGTGCATAAGCAGGGTTAGGAGCAAGCTGTAACCCACATTATTTTCCCATTCAAAAATGCACACTAGAATGAAAGTGAATGAAATTTCTGTGATTATAGAGACAATCTTGAATCCTCTTTAATATATATAAAAAATAAAATTGTTTACATACGTGAGTAATTTATTATTAATAACAAATTATTTTACCTGATGCTAACACTTCTGTCCCTTAGAGTACCTTTGTTGCTCTAAATCTCTGAAATTTCATTTGCTGGGATCTTAGCTCCTAAGTTTTATGTCAGATTTCTTCACTCTTCCAGGCTCCTGGATTTCATATTCAAATCCAATCATGAACTCCCCTTGTCTTTTCTTTGAGGAAGAAGGTTATGGTTGTAGTTGTTGCATGCTTTAGGCTTCACAAACTCTATGCTATACAATATAAGACAGGTCTGTTAGGTGTTAAGTTGTGTGATATAGCCTACAACCATTCCAGGAGTTCAGTGAAGTGAGGAATCAGTGTGGTCTCAGAGTTTTTGAAAAGCCTATTAATGAGCCAGGCATGCTCTTTTATTAAAACCACATAGTAACCTTGTGAAGCAGGTTCTCATTATCCCCATTTTACAGAAGTGGAGACTGAAGCTCATCAAGGTCAACAACCTTGTCAGTGCTCACAAAGTTAATAAATATTTGATCTAGGATTGGGGGCCAAGTCTCTTTGACTTCAAATCCAGAGTATATTTTTTGACTAGATAAACCTATTTGCCTCAAAGTTGAGACAATAGATTTAGATATGGGGCTTGAAAGACAGATGGGGCTTCTGAAGGAAAAGGGAGGAAAAAGGGAATTCTCTAAAAAAAAAAGCAAGGGCCAACCCCGTGGCTCACTCGGGAGAGTGCGGTGCTGGAAGTGCTGCGGTGCTCCTGCCGCGGGTTTGGATTCTATATAGGAATGGCTGGTGCGCTTGCTGGCTGAGCGCAGTGCGGACAACACCAAGCTAAGGGTTGCGATCCCCTTACCGGTCACAAAAAAAAAAGGAAATAAAAACAAAAACAAAAACAAAGCAAAACAAGCAAGGGTGCAGAGATGAGAATGACAATGACTGCTGGTTAGTCATGAGACCAATCTTATTCATGGTTTTAATGAAGAATGAGGGTTTGGAACAAGACTAAAAGGTTGGAAAATAGGGTTGTTGGTCCTCGAAACCTCAGCCATGTAGTTGATTGGATGCCAAATGACATATTGAAGCTTTTGTTCTATTATGTAATAGGTGGACTAGGGCACTGTAGTGGATTGAATTATGTCCCCCCAAAATTCATTGAAGCTTGAATTGTGTCCCCTAAGTTTTATGTATTAGAAATTTAGCCCCCACTGTGACTGTTAAGAGGGTGGGATATTCTATTATGGTAATTGAAAGGTGGAGTCTTGAAGAGGTGACTGGATTGTAGGACCATGTTGTAGTGAATTGATTAAAAATGGTGGTCAGGGGCATGGTTCTGAGGGCTTTCAAGGAAGAAGAGAGTCTGTCTTTTTCTGTCTCTGCTCTCTCTGCTTCTACCATCTTGTAAAATGAGACCCTGGCTCACTGTCACCACCAGATGGGCTTTGGACTTCCCAGCCTCAGAAACTAAGCAATAAATTTTGTTTTCCTTATAAATCACCCAGTTCCATGTATTTTGTTATAAGCAACTGAAACAGACTAATACAGGCACTTTGAGGAAAATTACGAGTCTTTATTTAGTTAAATAAATTACATGAAACATTAAGTTATTCTACACATTTAAATGCAAAGGAAATTAATACATGATGCTTTAGGGACTTATTTTTTGTGGGGAGAGTAGGGTCATATCATTTTGTGAGACAAATAGCCATTACTTTGAATGAAGACTCTCCCAAAGGCTCAATTTATTTTTGAGAAAAATCTCTAATTTCATTCTATTATTGAATTTTAATCAAGAGAAACAACTGAATCAACTCCTTCTAAGCTATCAACCTCTGGCATGATGATTAGTATATAACTGGGATTTGAATTGAAATAGTCTAGAGAGCAGTGGTTCTCAAATTTGAGCATGCATAGAATCACCTAAAGTTTTGTTAAAGCATAACTTGCTGGGCCCACCCACAGCAGATTCCATGCAGTAGGTCTGGGGTGGGTCCTGATAATTTGTATTTCCAACAAGTTCCCAGGTAATGTTGATGCTGCTGTTCCATGGACTTCATGTTGAGAACCACTTTCCTAGGCTGATTTCTCAAAGGCCCCATTTCAGAGCCAATTGGATGAAACAAACAAACTTTTAAGTGATTTAAGGGAGAAGTGAGTGGGCACTTTGACAGAAATGTCCTACGTTCAATGAATTGATGGGTAGGGACTACTAACAGGGAGATCACTTTATGCATTCTTATGGAAAGCAGTTTGGTAAAATGGAAAGCATACACAGCTTGAAAACTCAAGAAAGAATAAATCCCACCAGTAAAATAAAAATGCTAACAATAAAGAGAAAAAAAGTTTCTCTACCATCCCAAGAAACCAACAAACACAGAAAACAAACAGTAAATCAGAAAGAAAGGAGCAAAAGATACTTAAGACATCCAAACAAAAATTTAAAAAATGCCAGGAGTGAATCAACACCTTTCAATAATAACTCTTAATGTAAAAGGATTAAATTCCCCACTCAAAAGACACAGACTGACTGACTGGATTCAAAAGATGGGCCCAATAATATTCTGCCTTCAGAGACTCACCTCAACTGCAAAGACACACATAGACTAAGAGCAAAAGGATGGAAAAAGATATACTGCACAAATAGAAATGAAAAACAAGTGGGATTAGCTATTCCTATATCAGACAAAATAGACTTTAAACCAAAAACCATAAAAAGAGATAAAGAAGGCCACTATATAATGATAAAGGATCTATCCATCAGGAAGATATAACAATCATAAATACATACACACCCAACATTGGAGCAGCCAGATTAATAAAGCAAACACTCTTAGACTTAAAGAATGAGATGGACAATAATACTGCAATAGCAGTGGACCTGAACAACCCACTTTCAATATTGGACAGATCACCTAGGCAATGAATCCACAAAAAAACACAAGATCTAAACAACAAATTAAACCAATTGGATTTGGCATATATGTACAGAACATTGCATCCAACAACCTCAGAATATTCATTTTTCCCATCAGCACATGGAACATTCTCCGGGCTAGATCACATGTTAGGTCAAAAATCAAGTCTCGTTTGTTATTAATTTCTAGTTTTAATCCATTGTGGTCTGAGAAGATACATGGGATAATTCCAATTTTTTTGAATTTATTGAGACTTGATTTGTGACCTAATATGTGATCTATCCTGGAGAATGATCCATGTGCTGCTGAGAAGAATGAATATTCTGAGGTTGTTGGGTGGAATGTTCTGTAGATATCTGCCAATTCCAATTGGTCTAGAGTCTTGTTTAGATCTTGTGTTTCTCTACTGATTCTTTGCCTAGATGATCTGTCTAATATTGACAGTGGGGTGTTCAGGTCCCCTGTTATTATGGTATTAGTGTCGATTTCTTTCTTTAGGCCTAATAGAGTTTGTTTTATAAATCTGGCTGCTCCAACATTGGGTGCATACATATTTATGATTGTTATGTCTTCTTCATGGATCAGTCCTTGACTTTAAGCTATACTACAAAGCTATAATAACCAAAACAGTATGGTACTGGCATAAAAACAGACACACTGACCAATGGAATAGAATAGAGAATCCAGAAATCAACCCACACACTTACTGCCATCTGATCTTTGACAAAGGCACCAAGCCTATTCACTGGGGAAGGGACTGCCTCTTCAGCAAATGGTGCTGGGATAACTGGATAACCATATGCAGGAGAATGAAACTAGATCCATACCTCTCACCGTATACTAAAATCAACTCAAAATGGATTAAGGATTTAAATATACACCCTGAAACAATAAAACTTCTTAAAGAAAACATAGGAGAAACACTTCAGGAAATAGGACTGGGCACAGACTTCATGAACACGACCCCAAAAGCACGGGCAACCAAAGGAAAAATAAACAAATGGGATTAGATCAAACTAAAAAGCTTCTGCACAGCAAAAGAAACAATTAAAAGAGTTAAAAGACAACCAACAGAGGGGGAGAAAATATTTGCTAAATATATATCTGACAAAGGATTAATATCCAGAATATATAAGGAACTCAAACAACTTTACAAGAAGAAAACAAGCAACCCAATTAAAAAATGGGCAAAAGAGCTAAGTAGGCATTTCTCTAAGGAAGATATACAAATGGCCAACAGACATATGAAAAAATGCTCAACATCACTCAGCATCCGGGAAATGCAAATCAAAACCACATTGAGATACCATCTAACCCCAGTTAGGATGGCTAAAATCCAAAAGACTCTGAATGATAAATGCTGGCGAGGTTGCGGAGAAAAAGGAACTCTCATACATTGTTGGTGGGACTGCAAAATGGTGCAGCCTCTTTGGAAAATGGTATGGAGGTTCCTCAAACAATTGCAGATAGATCTACCATACGACCCAGCCATCCCACTTTTGGGAATATACCCAGAGGAATGGAAATCATCAAGTCGAAGGTATACCTGTTTCCCAATGTTCATCGCAGCACTCTTTACAATAGCCAGGAGTTGGAACCAGCCCAAATGTCCACCATCAGATGAGTGGATACGGAAAATGTGGTACATCTACACAATGGAATACTACTCAGCTATAAAAACGAATGAAATACTGCCATTTGCAACAACATGGATGGACCTTGAGAGAATTATATTAAGTGAAACAAGTCAGGCACAGAAAGAGAAATACCACATGTTCTCACTGATTGGTGGGAGCTAAAAATTAATATATAAATTCACACACACACACACACACACACACACACACACACAGACAACCCGGGGGGGGGGGAAGAAGATATAACAACCACAACTACTTGAAGTTGATACGACAAGCAAACAGAAAGGACATTGTTGGGGGGAGGGGGGGAGGGAGAAGGGAGGGAGGTTTTGGTGATGGGGAGCAATAATCAGCCACAATGTTTATCAACAAAATAAAACTTAAAAAAAAAAATCAAGTCTCAAGAAATTCAAAACTTCTGTAATTATTCCATGTATTTTTTCAGACCACAATGGATTAAAATTAGAAATCAATAGCAAACAAAACTCTGGAAACTATACAAACACATGGAAATTATATAACATTCTACTTTATGACATATGGGTTCATGAGAAATTAAACAGGAAATCAAAAAATTTCTTGAAACAAATGAAAATAATGTCACATCACATCAAAACCTGTGGGATACTGCAGACACAGTACTAATGGGGAAATTTATCACATTAAATGCATACTTCAGAAGAATGGAAAGATGGCAAGTAAACAACCTAACACTTCACCTAAAAAAACTAGAAAAACAAGTACAATCTGAACCCAAAGTTAGTAGACAGAAATAATTAAGATCAGAGCAGAACTAAATGACATAAAATGATACAAAAGATAAATGAAATAAAAAGTTGGTTTTTTGAAAAGATAAATAAAATTGACAAACTATTAGCAAGGCTAACTAAAAAAAGATAAAAATTAGAAATGAAAAAGGTGATATTATAACTGATATCTCAGAAATACAAGCAATCATTAGAGATTACTATAAATAGCTATACATCAACAAATTTGAAAATCTGGAGTAAATGGATAAATTTCTGGACACACACAAACTACCAAGACTGATCCACAAACATATAGAAAATTAGAACAGACCAATAGGAATAAAAGATTGAAGCTGTCATTAGAAGGCTCCCAACAAAGAAAAGCCCAGGACTGGATGGCTTCACTGCAGACTTCTACCAAACCTTCAAAGAGGAATTGATACCAATTGTCTACAAACTATTCCAAAAGATTGAAACAGAGGCCATTCTCTCAAATTCTTTCTATGAGGCAAACATCACCCTGATACCAAAACCAGACAAAGATACAACAAAGAGAAAACTACAGGCCAATATCCTTGATGAATATAGATGCAAAAATCCTCAATAAAATAATAACTAACAGAACACAGCAATTCATACACATAGTTATACACCATTATCAAGTGGGATTCATCCCAGGGATGCAAGGTTGGTTCAACATATGCAAATCAATAAATGTGATATACCACATCAATAAAATCATATGATGATCTCTATAGACACTGAGAAAGCATGTGACAAAATTCAACATTTGTTCATGATAAAGACATTCTATAAGTTGGGTATAGACGGAAAGTACCTCAACACAATTAAATCCATATATAAAAACCCACTGCCAATATCATCCTGAATGGGTAAACAAAAAGAGGAACAAGAGAAGGATACCCACTCTCACCACTCCTATTCAACATAGTTTTGGAAGTACTAGCCAGTGCAGAGAAGAGAAGGAAATAAAGGGTATCCAGATTGGAAAAGATGAAGTCAAACTGTCCCTGTTTGCAGATGACATGATCCTATATATCGAGCAGACTAAAGCCTCTACAGAAAAAATTCTTAAAGTTGATAAATAATTTCAGCAAAGCTGCAGGATACATAATCAAAATACAAAAATCAGTAGCATTTCTATATTCCAATAGTGAACATGCAGAAAAAGAAATCAAGAAAGCTACCACATTTACAATAGTCATCAAAATATTAAAATACTTATGAATAAAGTTAACCAAGGATGTGAAAAATCTGTATGACAAGCACTACAAACCTCTGTTGAGAGAAATTGAAGAGGATACAAGATGGAAAGATATCCCACGCTCTTGGATTGGAAGAATAATATTGTGAAAATGTCTGTACTACCCAAAGTGATCTATCTACAGATTCAATGTGATCCCAAACAAAATTCCAATGACTTTTTTCACAGAAGTGGAAAAAACTATCCTAACATTCATATGAAATAACAAAAGACTACGGATAGCCAAAGCAATCCTGGGCAAAAAAATAATAAAGCTGGAGGCATAACACTACCTGACTTTGAACTATATTACAAAACTGTAATAACCAAAACAGCATGGAACCAGCATAAAAACATACACATGGATCAATAGAACTGAATAGAGACTCCAGAAGTCAACCCATATACAGACAGCCATCTAATCTTTGGCAAAGGCACCAAGTCTTCACACTGTGGAAGAGACTGCCTCTTCAGCAAAGGCTACTGGGAAAATTGGATATTCATATGTAGGAGAATGAAACTAGACCCATACCTCTCACCATATACAAAAATCAACTGAAAATGGATAAACAAAAATTAAATGCATATCCTAAACAACAAAATTCCTTTAAGAAAACATAGGGGAAACACTCCAGGAAGAAAGATTGGGTACAGACTTTATGAATACAACCCCCAAAGCATAGGCATTAGAAGGAAAAATAAACAAATGGGATTTTATCAAACAGAAAAGCTTCTGCACAGCAAAAGAAACAATTAACAGAGTGAAAATACAACCAACAGAGTGAGAGGAAATATTTGAAAATAAACAGCTGATAATGGATTAATATTCAGAATATACAAAGAACACAAACAACTTTACAGCAAAAAACCAAGTAACCCAATTAAAAAATGGGCAAGGGAGCTGAATAGGCATTTCTCAAAGGAAGATATATGAATGGCCAACAGACACATGAAAAAATGCTCAACATCACTCAGCATTTGGGAAATGCAAATCAAAACCACTTTGAGATAGCATCTCACTCCAGTTACATTGGCTAATATCCAAAAGACTGAGATTGATAAAGGCTGGTGAGGTTGCAGAGAAAAAGGAACTTGCCTACACTTTTGGTGGGACTGCAAAATGGTGCAGCCTTTATGAAAAATGGTATGGAGTTTCCTCAAACAATTACAGATAGACCTGCCATATGACCCAGTTATTCCACTGCTGGGTATATACCCAGAGGAATGGAAATCATCATATCAGAGGGATACCTGTACTCCCATGTTTATTACAGCACTATTTGCAATAGCCAAGAGTTCGAACCAGCTGAAATGTCTATAATCATTCGAATGGACAAGGAAAATATTCTATGTCTACACAATGGAATACTACTCTGCTATAAAAAGGAATGAAATACTACCATTTGCAGCAACATGGATGGACTTAGAGAAAATTATATTAAGTGAAATAAGCCAGGCACAGAAAGAGAAATACTGCATTTCTCATTTATTTGTGGGAGCTATAAACAAACAAACAAACAAATAAACAAGTAAATATACAAGCAAATAAATGGGGGGGCGAAGAAGACAGAATAATCACAACATTCTTTGAACTTGTTAAGACAAGTGAACAGATATGATGTCGATGGTGGGAAGGAGGCAAAGGAGGGGGAAAAGAGTAATTGGTAAAGGGACACGAAAATCAATTACATTGTATATTGTTAAATTAAAATAAAATAAAAAAATAATTAATTATTTAATTGGGAAAAAAAAGCATGTAGGTCTTTGGAGTCAGATCAGCTATATTCCAAACCTAGCTCTGCTTTTTGCTCGATGTGTGGCTTTGTAAGTTACTTAAGATTTCTGAGCTTCAGTCTCTTAACATCTAAAACCTATTTAATAATATATATTTCTGTTGGGATTGCTGAAAGGATTAAATGTAACAATCCAGGTTAATCCTGGATGCCTGTTTTGATAGATTTTATATTTGGTAAATGTGTACTTTATTCAAGAAAACAGTACTTAAGTAGTTTTTTTTGAAGGTTAAGTGGAAATGTGTGGCTTCACTTGTCCATTAACTCCTTAAGTGTGCATATTTACTAGTTGCCCTGAAAGTTGCTCCTTTGTCTTAGTTTGTATCTCTTTAATGTCATAGCAGAATAAGATCGTATTCTAGTCAGGGTCAAGGACTAGGAAATGAGTATTTCTGAAATTCTGCTGCTTAGAATTGGACTTCTTTGAATTGAAGTAATTTTGAAGTACAGGAAAGGTTGCTGTTATTAAGTGGCAGAGGAGTAGTTCTTTGTTTTACCTGTTGTGTCTGCCTCTTTTAAGAATATATTGAAGGAGAAAAAGACCTAAACTCTTGAGGTGTAAGATTAACTTTTGTTCAAGGGCAGACAGCTAGAGAAATAGTGATCACTGTTGATGATCTGACAAGTTATAAACTACCACTGATGTGGGTTTTACCCTTCCATCTCCAGAGTAAGAGCTTGGGTCTTGGTCTCTGCGTGGATTGATGTGATCTTTGATCTGCCTTGGGGTTATAACTGGTGGCATGCCTCTACTTAAATAATTATCTAGGCAGGTCAATGTTCCTCAACGCACCCCTAAAATCTTGTGACTCTAAGTGTGGTCTGTGGACCAGTAGCATTGGCCAGGAGCATGTTAGAAAGGCCGAATCTCAGGCTCCACCCCAGATCTGCTTAGTCAGAATGTGAGTTTTAACACAATCCCTACGTGATTCGTATGTACACAAGAAGTACTGCTGTAGGTGACTTCCAAGGACTAATGAGGTGTAATATTCAGAATTCTGAATAAACTTGTGAATTTTAAAAAATTCTTATTGTTCTCTTTGAAGTAATTACCTGAACTGAACTTTCTTCTGTTTTCATGTTATGTTTCTCCATCTACCCATCTGACACTTACTTCTTTCTCAATAATCAGCTCAAATGTCACTTCCTTTGTGGAAACTTTTTGTCCTCTTGATTTCCATAACATTTCATTTGTCCTTTTTTTCATTTTTTTAAATGACTTTACTTATCATTACACAATGTAATTTTTTTGTGTGGCCCTTCAATTTTTGCTAACCCTTTCCTCTCCATTTCCCACCTCTGGTGTCTTCAGTTCAGTTCTCTACTTTTGAAGGTTCAATGAATTATTGTGATTATTGTATATTTTTTGTTTCTTTTTTGTTATTTATTTATTTATTTATTTTTCAGTTTCCACTTGTGAGTGAAGACATGCAGTGTTTCTCTTTCTGTGCTTGGCTTATTTCACTTAACATAACTTTCCCCAAGTTCATTCATGCTGATGTGAATGGCGGTATTTCATGCCTTTGTATGGGCAGAATAGCATTGCATTGTGTAAACATACCACATTTTCCTCATCCAGTTGTCCAATGATGGATATTTAGGTTGATTCTAACTCTTGGCTATTGTAAATAGAGCTGCAATAAACATGGGAATGCAGGTATCCCTTCAACATGATGATTTCTATTCCTTTGGGTATATATCCAGGAGTGGAATTGCTGGATTGTATGATAGTTATATGTGTAGTTGTTTGAGGAACTTCCATACTGTTTTCTGTAACAGCTGCACTAATCTACAGTCCCATTAGTGTAGGAGGGTTCCCCTTTCTCCACATCTTCACCAGCATTTGTTGTTCTCTGTCTTTTTGATAATGGCCAGTCTAACTGGCGTAAGATGATATCTCAGTGTGGTTTTAATTTGCATTTCACTGATGCTTCGTGATGTTCAGCATTTTTTCATGTGTTTTGCTGGCCATTTCTATATCTTCCTTTGAGAAATACCTATTCAGCTCCTTTGCCTATTTTTTAATTGGGTAACTTGTTTTTTACTGTTAAGTTGTTTGAGTTCTTTGTATATTCTGGATGTTAATCCTTTGTCAGAGGCAGAGTTTGCAAATATTTTCTCTCATTCTGTAGGTTGTCTTTCCACACTGTTGATTGTTTCCTTTGCTGTGTAGAAGCTTTTTAATTTGATATAATCCCATTTGTTTATTTTTTCTTGTGTTACTGGAGTTTTTGGGGTCTTATTCATAAAGTCTTTGCCCAGTCTTACTTTCTGAAGTGTTTCTCTTATGTTTTTTAATTTTTTTAGTAGATATATACTTTTGGATTTTTTATATGTCTTAAATCCATTTTGAGCTGATTTTGATATATAGTGAGAGGTACAGGTCTAGATTCATTCTTCTACATACAGTTGTCAAGTTTTCCCAGCCCCATTTATTGAAGAGGCAGTCCTTTCTGCAATTTATGCTCCTGTTGCCCTTATCAAATATCAGTTGGCTACAAGTATATGGGTTGATTTCTGGGTTCTCTATTTTGTTCCATTGGTCTGAGTGTCTGTTTCTATGCTAGTACCATGCTGTTGTGGTTAATGTAGCTTTCTAATATAACTTGAAGTCAGGTAGTGTTATCTCTTTGGCTTTTCTTTTTTTCTTTTTCTTTTTTTTGCTCAGGATTGCTTTGGCTATTTGGAATCTTTTGTTGTTCCATATTTTCACAATGTTAATTATTCCAATCCAAGAGCATGGAATGTCCTTCCATCTTTTTGTGTCCTCTTATTTTCTTTCAGCAGTGATTTGTAGTTCTCATTGTAGAGGTCTTTCACCTCCTTGGTTAAATTGATTCCTAGGTATTTTTTAAAAAATTTAATTTATCAATATACAGTGTAGTTGATTTTCATATCCCTTCACTAATTCCGCCTTTCCTGCCTTTCCCCCCATCAACATCATATCTGTTCATTTGTCTTAACAAGTTCAAGGAATTGTTGTGATCATTGTATGTTCTTCCCCCACTGCCCCATATATTTGTTTGTATATTTAATTAATTAATTAACTTTTTATTTATTTTATTATATTTTATTTTATCAATATACAATGTAATTGATTTTTGTGTCCCTTTATCTATTCCTCCTTACCACCTCTCTCTCCCTTCTCCCACCCATCAACAGCATATCTGTTCTCTTGTCTTAAAAAGTTCAAGGAATTATGATTGTTGTGTCTTCTTCCCCACCCCCTGTTTATTTGTGTATTAATTAATTTATTTTTAGCTCCCAGAAATAAGTGAGAACATGTGGTATGTCTCTTTCTGTGCCTGACTTATTTCACCTAATATAATTTTTTCTAAGTCCATCCACGTTGCTGCGAATGGTAGTATTTCATTCTTTTTTATAGCAGAGTAGTATTCCATTGTGTAGATATACCACGATTTCTATATCCACTCATTATGATGGACATTTGAGCTGGTTCCAACTCTTTGCTACTGTAAATAGTGCTGCAATAAGCATTGGAGTACAGGTATCCCTTCAACATGATGATTTCCATCCCTCTGTGTATATTCCCAGCAGAGGAATATCTGGGTCATATGGTAGATCTATCTGTAATGGTTTGAGAAACCTCCAAACCATTTTCCATAAAGGCTGCACCATTTTGCAGTCCCACCAACAGTGTAGGAAGGTTCCTTTTTCTCTTCAACCTTGCCAGCATTTATCATTCTCAGTCTTTTGGATATTAGCCATCCTAACTGGAGTGAGATGGTATCTCAAAGTGGTTTTGTCTTGCATTTCTCGAATGCTGAGTGATGTTGAGCATTTTTTCATGTGTCTGTTGGCCATTCATATATCTTTCTTTGAGAAATGCCTATTTAGCTCTTTTGACCATTTTTTAATTGGGTTACTTGTCTTTTTCGCTGTAAGGTTGTTTATTTATTTATTTTTATTAGCTCCAGACAACCAACAGAGTGGGAGAAAATACTTGCAAAATATACATCTGACAAAGGATTAATATACAGAATATATAAGGAACTCAAACAACTTAACAGATTCCTAGGTATTTTATTTTTTGGTGGCTATTGTAAATGGGCTTGCTTTCTTCATTTTTTTCCTTGTAGTTCATTATTAGAATGTAAAAATGCTGCTGATTTTTGAGTGTTGATTTTGTATCCTGAAACCTTACAGAAATTGTTTAATAGCTCTAAGAAGTTTTTGGTAAAGTCTTCAGGTTTTTCTATGTATAGGATGATGTCATCTGCAAAGAAGGACAGTTTGACTTCATCTTTTCCAATCTGGATGCCCTTTATTTCTCTCTCTTGCTTGATTGCTCTGGCCAATACTTCCAATACTATGTTAAATAGGAGTGGTGAGAGTGCATATCCTTGTTTTGTTCCTATTCTTAAGGTAAAAGCTTTCAGTGTTTCCCCATTCAGGATGATATTGGTGGTGGGTTTGTCATATATGACTTTTAATTTGTTGAGGTAATTTTCTTCTATCCCTAATTTGCCGAGAGTCTTCATCATGAAGAAATGTTAAATTTTGTCAAATGTTTTTTCTGTATCTATTGAGAGAATCATGTGTTTTTTGTCCTTAATTTTGTTGATATGATGTTTCACATTTATTGACGTGTGTGGTGAACCATCCTTGCATACTTGGGATGAATCCCAATTGATGATGGTGTATAATTTTGTTAGTGTGTTACTGAATTCTGTTTGCTAATAATTTTTTGAGGATTTTTGCATCTGTGTTCATCAGGGACATTCGCATATAGTTTTCTTTTACTGCTGTACCTTTGTCTTGGTTTTGCATCTGGGTGATGCTGGTTTCATAAAATAAGTTTGGGAGGGTGGCCTATGTTTCAATCTTTTGCAATAGTTTGAGGAAAATTGGTATTGATTCCTCTTTAAATGTTTGGTAGAATTCAGGAGTCAAGCTATCTGGTCCTAGGCTTTTCTTCACTGGGAGAGTGCTGATTACTGCTTCAATCTTATTGTGTGTTATTGGTCTGTTCAGGTTTTCTATTTATTCTTGATTTAGTCTTTATAGTTTGTACGTGTCCAGAAATTTAACCATTTCCTCCAGGTTTTCAAATTTGTTGGTATACAGTTTTTTATAATAGTCTCTAATGATTTTCTTTATTTCTGTGGTATTGGTTGTGTTGTCTCCCTTTTCATTCCTAAGTTTTGTGATTTGGGTCTTCTCTCCTTTTTTAAAATTAGACTAGTTAGCAGTTTGTCTAGTTTTTTTATCTTCTCAAAAACCAACACTTTGTTTCATTGATTTTTTGTATCTTTTTGGGTTTCTATTTCATTTAGTTCTTCTCTTATCTTGCTTCATTGTCTACTAATTTTGGGATTGGATTGTTCTTGTTTGTCTCATTCTTTGAGGTGTAGCCTTCGGTTTTTAAATTTAATACCTTTCTATTCTTTGATGTAAGCTTTCATTGCAGTAAACTTCCTTCTTATTACTGCTTTTGCCTTATCCCACAGGTTTTGGCATGACAAGTCTCTATTTTCTTTTGTTTCAAGAAACTTTTTGACTTCCTGTTTAATTTCTTCTTGGACCCATACATCATTCAGGAGCACATTTTTTAATTTCCATGAATTTGTATGGTTTCCAGAGTTTTGCTTCTTAGTGATTTCTAGTTTTAATCCAATATGGTCTGAAAAGACAGTTGCAATGATTTCAATTTTTAAAAGTTTTTTGAGACTTGTTTTGTGACCTAATGTGTAGTCTGTCTTGGAGAATGTTTCATGTGTTGATGAGAACAATGTATATTCTGTAGTTGTTGGATGGAATGTTTTGTTGATATCTGGCAGGTCCAATGGGTATAAAGTGTCATTTAATCCTGTGTTTCTGTTTTGATTTGTTGCCTAGATGATTGCTCCAGTGCTGAGAGAGGGGTGTTCAGATCACCCACTATTATCGTATTAGGGTCTGTCTCTTTTTTTTAGGCCCAATAGTGTTTCCTTTATTGATCGGTATGCTCTGGCATTGGGTGCATATATATTTATAAATGTTATGTCTTCTCACTGAAGAGATCCCATTAACATTATGTAGTGGCCTTCTTTGTCTCTTTTTATGGTTTTGATTTAAAGCTTATTTTATCCAATATGAGAATAGCTCCTCCTGCTTGTTTTTGGTTTCCATTTGCATAGTATATCTTTTTCCATCTCTTCACTATTAGTCTGTATGTGTCTTTACAGGTGAGGTGAGTGTCTCGAATATAGCATATAAGTAGGTCTAGGTTTTTAATCCAGTCAGTCAGTCTGATTCTTTTGAGTTGGGAGTTTAATCCAGTTACCTTAGGGTTATTATTGAAATGTATTCTCTTACTCCTGGCATTTTATTGGGTTTTGTTTTGATGTTTTAAATATCTTTTTTTCCCATTCTTGCTTTTTATTATTTGCCTTTGATGTTTGTTGTTTTTTGAGGTGGTAAGATTTAGTTTCTTTCTCTTTCTCCTTTGCATTTTTGTTCTACCAGTGGGTTTTGTTTTTTTTCTTCTGTATTTGTGGTAGCTATTATCATTTTTTGGATTTCAGATGCAGGACTCCCTTCAGGATTTTTTGCAGGACTGGTCATGTGGTGGTGAACTCCCACACTTTACATTTTTTGGGAAAATACACTATTTCTCCCTCATTTTTGAAAAATAGCCTTGCTAGGTATAGTATTCTTTGCTGGCAATTTTTTATTTTAGTATTTTGAATATATCTTCCCATCTTCTTCTGTCCTGTATAGTGTCTGTTGGTTCAGAACTTAGCTGCTAGTCTGATATGTGCTCCGTTGTAGGTGACTTGACACTTTTCCTTGCTGCTTTTAGGATTCTCTCTTTGTCTTTGAGCTTTGCCTGTTTGACTATAATGTGTTTTGGAGAGGATCTTTTTGGATTGAATCTGTGTGGATCTTTGAGCCTCCTGGATCTGAAAGTCCATGTCTTTCCCTATACGTGCAAAAGTTTCCATTATTATTTTGTTGAATAGGTTTTGAATGCCTTTTCCTCTTTCCTTCCTTTCTGAAACATGCATAATTTGGATGTGTGTGTGCTTAAGTTTGTCTGCTACCTCACTTAGATTTTTGTCATTTTTTAAAATTCTTTTTTCTTTTACTTATCCACCTTTGTTATTTTGAAAAGACTATCTTTGAGATCAGAAATTCTTTTTTCTGCTTGCTCTAACCTGCTGCTATGCTATTGGTTGTGTTTTTCTTATTTCATTCAGTGAATCCTTCAGTTCCAGGAGTTCTGCTACACTCTTTTTTAAGTTGTTAATCTCTTTGTGAATTTCCTCCTTCATATCCTTGATATTATTTATCATTTCATTTTGTTGTTTGAGTCTTCTTTAATCATATTGTGTTCCTTTAAGAGTGTTGCTCAGAATTCCTTTTCAGTCATTTCAAGGGCTTTCTTTCAATGGTCTGGTATTTGCGAATTGCAGTATTTCTTTAGTGGTGTGATGTTTTCTTGCTTTTTCATGTTTCTAGTGTCTGTATATTTATATCTGGTCATCTGGTAGAGCAATTGCTTCATCTGTTACTCTGGGCTTTGAGGAGAGAGACTTCCTTTTATTTTTTCCAGTCTGCACTGATGCCTTTCCTTCTGTCAATCCAGTCTAGTGGTTGGTGTGCCACCTGCACAGTGGTGTGGCTGTTACTATGGCAGTGAGCTGCCCTTGTAGTGGCAGTGGCTGTGGCAGTTGCTGTGGTGTACCACCCATGCAGAAATGGTGCCTTTGGAGTTCTCTATCCTTCCTCCCAGTGGTGGGAGCTGCCTTCAGACCTTTTCCTAGGAAGTCAGGCATACTCTTACCTTCTGTCTGGTTGTGAGGGCTGCCTGCAGTTCCTGCCTAGCTATTTGTCCTTCTAAAATACTGTAGCATGTCATCACATTGCATTTCACTAGGCCAGTGATTTGTAAGCCTGGCTGTGAATTCAAAGCAGCTCTACAGTTTTCAAACAAATACAGATGCTGAGCCCAAGACTCATGGAATAACCTTTGTGGGGAGGAGGGTACAGTATAGACATAAATATTTAAAAAAATTTCCTGAGTAAATTTGAAGTACATTTCCTATTAAAAACCACCATGATTGAAAATCAGCTCTTTGTGGGCCAAGATTCTTTCTTTTTTTGTCTCTTGTGCCTGGTAGTGAGTATGCACTGAATTAATGCTTATTGGACTGATGGATAAATGATTTGTTTGTCTTTTGGATAAATTAAGTTTTCCAATGACATTAAGTTTGCTTTTGTCATCTCTTTGAATCTGGGAACTTTCAGAAGCCTTGGCAAATGAATGACATTCAACACTTATTAGTTCCTATAATTATACCTTTTCTGAGGGCTTTGAGTGAGAAAAGCAAGAGTTCAAATTCTACCTCTGATGTTTTGTGTGTTTAAATCTTACCTCTACCATTTTGTTTCTATGTGACCTTAGCAAATTACAGTTCACTCATTCACTCAATTCATTTGATCAATGATTTTTGATATTTAGTGACTGTCTACTGTGCACGATGCACTATACCAGGTGCTTGGAATGTAATGGCAAGCAATACAGATAAGTTTCTTTTTTTTTTTTTTTTTTTTAGTTTCTTTTTTAAATTTATTTATTTTTTTTATTTTTTTTTAAATTTTATTATGTCGATATACATTGTAGCTGATTATTGCTCCCCATCACCAAAACCTCCCTCCCTTCTCCCTCCCCCCTCCCCCCCAACAATGTCCTTTCTGTTTGCTTGTTGTATCAACTTCAAATAATTGTGGTTGTTATATCTTCTTCCCCCCCCCCCGGTTTGTGTGTGTGTGTGTGTGTGAATTTATATATTAATTTTTAGCTCCCTCCAATAAGTGAGAACATGTGGTATTTCTCGTTCTGTGCCTGACTTGTTTCACTTAATATAATTCTCTCAAGGTCCATCCATGTTGTTGCAAATGGCAGTATTTCATTCGTTTTTATAGCTGAGTAGTATTCCATTGTGTAGATGTACCACATTTTCCGTATCCACTCATCTGATGATGGGCATTTGGGCTGGTTCCAACTCTTGGCTATTGTAAAGAGTGCTGCGATGAACATTGGGGAACAGGTATACCTTCGACTTGATGATTTCCATTCCTCTGGGTATATTCCCAACAGTGGGATGGCTGGGTCGTATGGTAGATCTATTTGCAATTGTTTAAGGAACCTCCATACCATTTTCCATAGAGGCTGCACCATTTTGCAGTCCCACCAACAATGTATGAGAGTTCCTTTTTCTCCGCAGCCTCGCCAGCATTTATCGTTCATAGTCTTTTGGATTTTAGCCATCCTAACTGGGGTTAGATGGTATCTCAGTGTGGTTTTGATTTGCATTTCCCGGATGCTGAGTGATGTTGAGCATTTTTTCATATGTCTGTTGGCCATTTGGATATCTTCCTTAGAGAAATGCCTACTTAGCTCTTTTGCCCATTTTTTAATTGGGTTGCTTGTTTTCTTCTTGTAAAGTTGTTTGAGTTCCTTATATATTCTGGATATTAATCCTTTGTCAGATGTATATTTTGCAAATATTTTCTCCCACTCTGTTGGTTGTCTTTTAACTCTTTTAATTGTTTCTTTTGCTGTGCAGAAGCTTTTTAGTTTGATATAATCCCATTTGTTTATTTTTCCTTTGGTTGCCCGTGCTTTTGGTGTCGTATTCATGAAGTCTGTGCACAGTCCTATTTCCTGAAGTGTTTCTCCTATGTTATCTTTAAGAAGTTTTATTGTCTCAGGGTGTATATTTAAATCCTTAATCCATTTTGAGTTGATTTTAGTATACGGTGAGAGGTATGGATCTAGTTTCATTCTCCTGCATATGGATATCCAGTTATCCCAGCACCACTTGCTGAAGAGGCAGTCCCTTCCCCAGTGAATAGGCTTGGTGCCTTTGTCAAAGATCAGATGGCAGTAAGTGTGTGGGTTGATTTCTGGATTCTCTATTCTATTCCATTGGTCAGTGTGTCTGTTTTTATGCCAGTACATACTGTTTTGGTTATTATAGCTTTGTAGTATAGCTTAAAGTCAGGTAGTGTTATGCCTGCAGCTTTATTTTTTTTGCTGAGCATTGCTTTGGCTATTCGTGGTCTTTTATTGTTCCATATAAATGTCTGAATAGTTTTTTCCATTTCTGAGAAAAATGTCTTTGGAATTTTGATGGGGATTGCATTGAACTTGTATATCACTTTGGGGAGTATGGACATTTTCACTATGTTGATTCTTCCAATCCAAGAGCATGGAATATCTTTCCATCTTCTTGTATCCTCTCTAATTTCTCTCAGCAGTGGTTTGTAGTTCTCATTATAGAGATTTTTCACCTCCTTGGTTAACTCTATTCCTAAGTATTTTATTTTTTTGGTGGCTATTGTAAATGGGCAGGCTTTCTTGATTTCTCCTTCTGCATGTTCACTATTGGAGAAAAGAAATGCTACGATTTTTGCGTGTTGATTTTGTATCCTGCTACTGTGCTGAAATCATTTATCAATTCCAACAGTTTTTTTGTAGAGGTTTTAGGCTGTTCGATATATAGGATCATGTCATCTGCAAACAGGGACAGTTTGACTTCATCTTTTCCAATCTGGATGCCCTTTATTTCCTTCTCTTCTCTGATTGCTCTGGCTAGTACTTCCAACACTATGTTGAATAGGAGTGGTGAGAGTGGGCATCCTTGTCTAGTTCCTGTTCTTAAAGGAAAAGCTTTCAGCTTTTGCCCATTCAGGATGATATTGGCAGTGGGTTTGGCATATATGGCTTTAATTATGTTGAGATACTTTCCCTCTATACCTAACTTATAGAGGGTCTTTGTCATGAATGAGTGCTGAACTTTATCAAATGCTTTTTCAGCATCTATAGAGATGATCATATGGTCCTTGTGTTTGAGTTTATTAATATGGTGTATCACATTTATTGATTTGCGTATGTTGAACCAACCTTGCATCCCTGGGATGAATCCCACTTGATCGTGATGAATAATTTTTCGTATGTGTTGCTGTATTCTGTTTGCTAGTATTTTAGTGAGGATTTTTGCATCTATATTCATCAAGGATATCGGCCTGTAGTTTTCTTTTTTGGTTATATCTTTACCTGGTTTTGGTATCAGGATGATGTTTGCTTCATAGAATGAGTTTGGGAGATTTGCGTCCGTTTCAATCTTTTGGAATAGTTTGTAAAGAATCGGTGTCAATTCCTCTTTGAATGTTTGGTAAAATTCTGCTGTGAATCCATCTGGTCCTGGGCTTTTCTTTGTTGGGAGCCTTCTGATAACAGCTTCAATCTCCTTTATTGTTATTGGTCTGTTCAAATTTTCTACGTCTTCACGGTTCAGTTTTGGGAGCTTGTGTGTGTCCAGAAATTTATCCATTTCCTCCAGATTTTCAAATTTGTTGGCGTATAGTTGTTTATAGTAGTCTCGAATGATTCCTTGTATTTCAGATGAATCAGTTGTAATATCGCCTTTTTCATTTCTCATTTTTGTTATTTGAGTCTTCTCTCTTCTTTTTTTTGTTAGCCATGCTAATGGTTTGTCAATTTTATTTATCTTTTCAAAAAACCAACTTTTTGATTCGTTGATCTTTTGAATTGTTTTTTGGTTTTCAATTTCATTCAGTTCTGCTCTGATCTTAATGATTTCTTTCCGTCTGCTAACTTTAGGATTGGATTGTTCTTGTTTTTCTAGTTCTTTAAGGTGGAGTGTTAGGTTGTTCACTTGCCATCTTTCTATTCTTCTGAAGTGAGCATTTAATGCAATAAATTTTCCCCTCAATACTGATTTTGCAGTATCCCACAGGTTTTGGTATGATGTATCATTGTTTTCATTAGTTTCAATAAACTTTTTGATTTCCTGCTTGATTTCTTCTTGGACCCATATGTCATTAAGTAGAATGCTGTTTAATTTCCATGTGTTTGTATAGTTTCCAGAGTTTTGTTTGTTATTAATTTCTAGTTTTAATCCATTGTGGTCTGAGAAGATACATGGGATAATTCCAATTTTTTTGAATTTATTGAGACTTGATTTGTGACCTAATATGTGATCTATTCTGGAGAATGATCCATGTGCTGATGAGAAGAATGAATATTCTGAGGTTGTTGGGTGGAATGTTCTGTAGATATCTGCCAATTCCAATTGGTCTAGAGTCTTGTTTAGATCTTGTGTTTCTCTACTGATTCTTTGCCTAGATGATCTGTCTAATATTGACAGTGGAGTGTTCAGGTCCCCTGCTATTATGGTATTAGTGTCTATTTCCTTCTTTAGGTCTAATAGAGTTTGTTTTATAAATCTGGCTGCTCCAACATTGGGTGCGTACATATTTATGATTGTTATGTCTTCTTGATGGATCAGTCCTTTTATCATTAAGTAGTGTCCCTCATTGTCTCTTTTTATGGTTTTTAGTTTAAAGTCTATTTTGTCAGATATAAGAATAGCCACTCCAGCTCGTTTTTCTTTTCTGTTTGCATGGTAAATCTTTTTCCATCCTTTCACTCTTAGTCTGTGTGAATCTTTATGGGTGAGGTGGGTCTCTTGTAGGCAGCATATAGTTGGGTCCTGCTTTTTGATCCAGTCAGCCAGTCTGTGTCTTTTAATTGGGGAATTTAAGCCTTTAACATTAAGAGTTGTTATTGAAAGGTGTTGATTTATTCCTAGCATTTTATTGGTTGTTTGGTGTCTTAAGTGTCTTTTGTTCCTTGCTTTCTGATTTACTGTTTGGTTTCTTTGTTTGTTGGTTCCTTAGGTTGTAGATAGTGTTTTTGTTAGCTTGTTTTCTCTTCAGGAATGCCATTTTTATTGTACTAGCGGGTTTAGATTTTTCTTAGGTTTTTATGGCAGTGGTAGTTATTTTTCAGGAACCAAACCCAGTACTCCCTTGAGGATTTCTTGTAAGGGTGGTCGTGTGGTAGTGAACTCCCGCAGTTTTTGTTTGTCTGAGAAATATACTATTTGCCCTTCATTTCGGAAGGATAGCCTTGCAGGGTAGAGTATTCTTGGCTGGCAATCTTTGTCTTTTAGTATTTTGAAAATATCATCCCATTCCTTTCTAGCTTTTAGGGTTTGTGATGAAAAGTCTGATGTTAACCTGATTGGGGCTCCCTTATAGGTGATTTGACGCTTCTCTCTTGCAGCTTTTAAGATTCTCTCTTTGTCTCTGAGTTTTGCCAATTTGACTATGACATGTCTTGGAGAAGGCCTTTTTGGGTTGAATACGTTTGGAGATCGTTGAGCTTCCTGGATCTGAAGATCTGTGATTTTTCCTATACCTGGGAAGTTTTCTGCCACTATTTTGTTGAATATGTTTTCAATGGAATCTCCATTTTCCTCCCCTTCTGGAATGCCCATGACTCGGATATTTGAACGCTTGAGGTTGTCTGATATCTCTCTCAGATTTTCTTCCATGTCCTTGATTCTTTTTTATTTCTTTTTGTCTGCTTGTGTTATTTCAAACAGCCCATCTTCAAGTTCAGAGGTTCTCTCTTCAACTTCGACAAGCCTGCTGGTTAAACTCTCCGTTGTGTTTTTTATTTCGCTGAATAACATCTTCAGTTCAGCAAGTTCTGCTACATTTTTTTTCAGGACATTGATTTCCTTGTATATTTCCTCTTTCAGATCCTGTATACTTTTCCTCATTTCATCATGATGTCTAGCTGAGTTTTCTTGTATCTCATTCAGTTTCCTTAGAATTATCACTCGAAATTCCTTGTCAGTTATTTCAAGGGCTTCTTGTTCTATAGGATCTAGAGTATGAGATTTATTGACTTTTGTTGGTGTACTTTCTTGATTTTTTGTATTTCTGGTGTCTTTTTTTTGGTGTTTATTCATTGTGGCAGGGGGTTTCACAGTCCACTGGTTTGAGACTAATGACTAACTAGGATGTTGCTGTGGTTGCCAATTTGGTATGGCTCCCGCCGTGACTGCTCAGTTGGCCTCTAGTGTCTTGTGTGTGTGGTTGCCTCGGGTCTTGGGCTTCTCTGGGGATCCACCTTTCTGGTCAGCTTGTACTCTGCTGGGCTGGTGGATCACGTACCACAGGGTGTGTGATCTCTGTTGAGCTTTCACTTTCTGTACAGGACTTCTCCCCGTTCCGTGTGCTCTGGCCCAGGCTGTTAGATCATGCAGTGGCGACCCCACCGGGTGTGTGGTTTTTGTCGAGTCTCCGCCTCCCTGGCCGCACGTCTCCCCCCTCTGTGCACACTGTGCTGGGCTGGGGTGTGTCTTCTGCACCCCTCGTCTATCAGGTGGGCCTTCAAGACCCTGCTCAGCACCGCCTCGCCCAGGAAGTCTACCAGGTTTCTGCTAGGCTCAGACGACCGGTCTCTCTGGGTGCCTTTGTAGCACTGTGTAGATCTTTCTCGGGTCTTGTTCACCTTTGTATCCTCCCGGTATAAACCGAGTCTAGTGCCCGCCTGCAACCTGCTCTCCGGCAGGTTCAAGCGGACCTGGGAACTCTCCTGCCACACTATTCCCAACCAGAAATTCGTTAGGCTTTTTTCCAAACTGGTGGTCGCAGAGATGGTATCTGCCTCCCAGTAACAGGAAATTTACCGGGTCCGGAGTCCAGGGTGTGGCGGAGTGATAGTCGCCCGCCCGTACTTCCTAGCCCTCCCAACACTGGTCTGGACGCCCCAGCCCCGCCAGAGAACCGTGGAGGGAGTGGGAGAGGAGGCCGGCCCGCAGGCTCCGGAAAGCCCCGCGCCAGGCCAAGCAAATGGGCTCAGTGATGGCCGGGCAGGGCGGAGCTGCCCGCACCTGGGAAAATGGAGGCAGCACCAGGGCAGTGAGTGGCCTGGTGGTGCAGGCGGGAGCCGCGTGGGCATCCACCCCCCGAACAGAGCTGTGCCAGGGATCACTCACAGTGCTGTGCCAGGTCGGGCGCTCGCTCTGTCTCTGGTTTGTTGCCTTCCGTGTTCTCGGCGCTGCCGCCTCGGGCTGTTCAGTCGTGGCGCCGCTCGGGCGCTCCCAGGAATCTTCTTTTTTTTTTTTTTTTTTTTATTCCAGAAACACTTGTTGTTTTATTTTTTATTTTTTATTTATTTTTTTTTAAATTTTATTTTGTCGATATACATTGTAGCTGATTATTGCTCCCCATCACCAAAACCCCCTCCCTTCTCCCTCCCCCCCTCCCCCCCAACAATGTCCTTTCTGTTTGCTTGTTGTATCAACTTCAAATAATTGTGGTTGTTATATCTTCTTCCCCCCCCCCCCGGTTTGTGTGTGTGTGTGTGTATGTGTGTGTGTGAATTTATATATTAATTTTTAGCTCCCTCCAATAAGTGAGAACATGTGGTATTTCTCTTTCTGTGCCTGACTTGTTTCACTTAATATAATTCTCTCAAGGTCCATCCATGTTGTTGCAAAAGGCAGTATTTCATTCGTTTTTATAGCTGAGTAGTATTCCATTGTGTAGATGTACCACATTTTCCGTATCCACTCATCTGATGATGGGCATTTGGGCTGGTTCCAACTCTTGGCTATTGTAAAGAGTGCTGCGATGAACATTGGGGAACAGGTATACCTTCGACTTGATGATTTCCATTCCTCTGGGTATATTCCCAACAGTGGGATGGCTGGGGCGTATGGTAGATCAATTTGCAATTGTTTAAGGAACCTCCATACCATTTTCCATAGAGGCTGCACCATTTTGCAGTCCCACCAACAATGTATGAGAGTTCCTTTTTCTCCGCAGCCTCGCCAGCATTTATCATTCATAGTCTTTTGGATTTTAGCCATCCTAACTGGGGTTAGATGGTATCTCAATGTGGTTTTGATTTGCATTTCCCGGATGCTGAGTGATGTTGAGCATTTTTTCATATGTCTGTTGGCCATTTGGATATCTTCCTTAGAGAAATGCCTACTTAGCTCTTTTGCCCATTTTTTAATTGGGTTGCTTGTTTTCTTCTTGTAAAGTTGTTTGAGTTCCTTATATATTCTGGATATTAATCCTTTGTCAGATGTATATTTTGCAAATATTTTCTCCCACTCTGTTGGTTGTCTTTTAACTCTTTTAATTGTTTCTTTTGCTGTGCAGAAGCTTTTTAGTTTGATATAATCCCATTTGTTTATTTTTCCTTTGGTTGCCCGTGCTTTTGGTGTCGTATTCGTGAAGTCTGTGCCCAGTCCTATTTCCTGAAGTGTTTCTCCTATGTTTTCTTTAAGAAGTTTTATTGTCTCAGGGTGTATATTTAAATCCTTAATCCATTTTGAGTTGATTTTAGTATACGGTGAGAGGTATGGATCTAGTTTCATTCTCCTGCATATCGATATCCAGTTATCCCAGCACCACTTGCTGAAGAGGCAGTCCCTTCCCCAGTGAATAGGCTTGGTGCCTTTGTCGAAGATCAGATGGCAGTAAGTGTGTGCGTTGATATCTGGATTCTCTATTCTATTCCATTGGTCAGTGTGTCTGTTTTTATGCCAGTACCATACTGTTTTGGTTATTATAGCTTTGTAGTATAGCTTAAAGTCAGGTAGTGTTATGCCTCCAGCTTTATTTTTTTTGCTGAGCATTGCTTTGGCTATTCGTGGTCTTTTATTGTTCCATATAAATGTCTGGATAGTTTTTTCCATTTCTGAGAAAAATGTCTTTGGAATTTTGATGGGGATTGCATTGAATTTGTATATCACTTTGGGTAGTATGGACATTTTCACTATGTTGATTCTTCCAATCCAAGAGCATGGAATATCTTTCCATCTTCTTGTATCCTCTCTAATTTCTCTCAGCAGTGGTTTGTAGTTCTCATTATAGAGATTTTTCACCTCCTTGGTTAACTCAATTCCTAAGTATTTTATTTTTTTGGTGGCTATTATAAATGGGCAGGCTTTCTTGATTTCTCCTTCTGCATGTTCACTACTGGAGAAAAGAAATGCTACTGATTTTTGTGTGTTGATTTTGTATCCTGCTACTGTGCTGAAATCATTTATCAATTCCAACAGTTTTTTTGCAGAGGTTTTAGGCTGTTCGACAAATAGGATCATGTCATCTGCAAACAGGGACAGTTTGACTTCATCTTTTCCAATCTGGATGCCCTTTATTTCCTTCTCTTCTCTGATTGCTCTGGCTAGTACTTCCAACACTATGTTGAATAGGAGTGGTGAGAGTGGGCATCCTTGTCTAGTTCCTGTTCTTAAAGGAAAAGCTTTCAGCTTTTCCCCATTCAGGATGATACTGGCAGTGGGTTTGGCATATATGGCTTTAATTATGTTGAGATACTTTCCCTCTATACCTAACTTATAGAGGGTCTTTGTCATGAATGAGTGCTGAACTTTATCAAATGCTTTTTCAGCATCTATAGAGATGATCATATGGTCCTTGTGTTTGAGTTTATTAATATGGTGTATCACATTTATTGATTTGCGTATGTTGAACCAACCTTGCATCCCTGGGATGAATCCCACTTGATCGTGATGAATAATTTTTCGTATGTGTTGCTGTATTCTGTTTGCTAGTATTTTAGTGAGGATTTTTGCATCTATATTCATCAAGGATATCGGCCTGTAGTTTTCTTTTTTGGTTATATCTTTACCTGGTTTTGGTATCAGGATGATGTTTGCTTCATAGAATGAGTTTGGGAGATTTGCGTCCGTTTCAATCTTTTGGAATAGTTTGTAAAGAATCGGTGTCAATTCCTCTTTGAATGTTTGGTAAAATTCTGCTGTGAATCCATCTGGTCCTGGGCTTTTCTTTGTTGGGAGCCTTCTGATAACAGCTTCAATCTCCTTTATTGTTATTGGTCTGTTCAAATTTTCTACGTCTTCACGGTTCAGTTTTGGGAGCTTGTGTGTGTCCAGAAATTTATCCATTTCCTCCAGATTTTCAAATTTGTTGGCGTATAGTTGTTTATAGTAGTCTCGAATGATTCCTTGTATTTCAGATGAATCAGTTGTAATATCGCCTTTTTCATTTCTCATTTTTGTTATTTGAGTCTTCTCTCTTCTTTTTTTTGTTAGCCATGCTAATGGTTTGTCAATTTTATTTATCTTTTCAAAAAACCAACTTTTTGATTCGTTGATCTTTTGAATTGTTTTTTGGTTTTCAGTTTCATTCAGTTCTGCTCTGATCTTAATGATTTCTTTCCGTCTGCTAACTTTAGGATTGGATTGTTCTTGTTTTTCTAGTTCTTTAAGGTGAAGTGTTAGGTTGTTCACTTGCCATCTTTCCATTCTTCTGAAGTGAGCATTTAATGCAATAAATTTTCCCCTCAATACTGCTTTTGCAGTATCCCACAGGTTTTGGTATGATGTATCATTGTTTTCATTAGTTTCAATAAACTTTTTGATTTCCTGCTTGATTTCTTCTTGGACCCATATGTCATTAAGTAGAATGCTGTTTAATTTCCATGTGTTTGTATAGTTTCCAGAGTTTCGTTTGTTATTAATTTCTAGTTTTAATCCATTGTGGTCTGAGAAGATACATGGGATAATTCCAATTTTTTTGAATTTATTGAGACTTGATTTGTGACCTAATATGTGATCTATCCTGGAGAATAATCCATGTGCTGATGAGAAGAATGAATATTCTGAGGTTGTTGGGTGGAATGTTCTGTAGATATCTGCCAATTCCAATTGGTCTAGAGTCTTGTTTAGATCTTGTGTTTCTCTACTGATTCTTTGCCTAGATGATCTGTCTAATATTGACAGTGGAGTGTTCAGGTCCCCTGCTATTATGGTATTAGTGTCTATTTCCTTCTTTAGGTCTAATAGAGTTTGTTTTATAAATCTGGCTGCTCCAACATTGGGTGCGTACATATTTATGATTGTTATGTCTTCTTGATGGATCAGTCCTTTTATCATTAAGTAGTGTCCCTCATTGTCTCTTTTTTATGGTTTTTAGTTTAAAGTCTATTTTGTCAGATATAAGAATAGCCACTCCAGCTCGTTTTTCTTTTCTGTTTGCATGGTAAATCTTTTTCCATCCTTTCACTCTTAGTCTGTGTGAATCTTTATGGGTGAGGTGGGTCTCTTGTAGGCAGCATATAGTTGGGTCCTGCTTTTTGATCCAGTCAGCCAGTCTGTGTCTTTTAATTGGGGAATTTAAGCCTTTAACATTAAGAGTTGTTATTGAAAGGTGTTGATTTATTCCTAGCATTTTATTGGTTGTTTGGTTGTCTTAGGTGTCTTTTGTTCCTTGGTTTCTGATTTACTGTTTGGTTTCTTTGTTTGTTGGTTCCTTAGGTTGTAGATAGTGTTTTTGTTAGCTTGTTTTCTCTTCATGAATGCCATTTTTATTGTACTAGCGGGTTTAGATTTTTCTTAAGTTTTTATGGCAGTGGTAGTTATTTTTCAGGAACCAAACCCAGTACTCCCTTGAGGATTTCTTGTAAGGGTGGTCGTGTGGTAGTGAACTCCCACAGTTTTTGTTTGTCTGAGAAATATACTATTTGTCCCTCATTTCGGAAGGATAGCCTTGCAGGGTAGAGTATTCTTGGCTGGCAATCTTTGTCTTTTAGTATTTTGAAAATATCATCCCATTCCTTTCTAGCTTTTAGGGTTTGTGATGAAAAGTCTGATGTTAACCTGATTGGGGCTCCCTTATAGGTGATTTGACGCTTCTCTCTTGCAGCTTTTAAGATTCTCTCTTTGTCTCTGAGTTTTGCCAATTTGACTATGACATGTCTTGGAGAAGGCCTTTTTGGGTTGAATACGTTTGGAGATCGTTGAGCTTCCTGGATCTGAAGATCTGTGATTTTTCCTATACCTGGGAAGTTTTCTGCCACTATTTTTTTGAATATGTTTTCAATGGAATCTCCATTTTCCTCCCCTTCTGGAATACCCATGACTCGGATATTTGAGCGCTTGAGGTTGTCTGATATCTCTCTCAGATTTTCTTCCATGTCCTTGATTCTTTTTTATTTCTTTTTGTCTGCTTGTGTTATTTCAAACAGCCCATCTTCAAGTTCAGAGGTTCTCTCTTCAACTTCGACAAGCCTGCTGGTTAAACTCTCCGTTGTGTTTTTTATTTCGCTGAATAACTTCTTCAGTTCAGCAAGTTCTGCTACATTTTTTTTCAGGACATTGATTTCCTTGTATATTTCCTCTTTCAGATCCTGTATACTTTTCCTCATTTCATCATGATGTCTAGCTGAGTTTTCTTGTATCTCATTCAGTTTCCTTAGAATTATCACTCGAAATTCCTTGTCAGTTATTTCAAGGGCTTCTTGTTCTATAGGATCTAGAGTATGAGATTTATTAACTTTTGGTGGTGTACTTTCTTGATTTTTTGTATTTCTGGTGTCTTTTTTTTGGTGTTTATTCATTGTGGCAGGGGGTTTCACAGTCCACCGGTTTGAGACTAATGACTAACTAGGATGTTGCTGTGGTTGCCAATTTGGTATGGCTCCCGCCGTGACTGCTCAGTTGGCCTCTAGTGTCTTGTGTGTGTGGTTGCCTCGGGTCTTGGGCTTCTCTGGGGATCCACCTTTCTGGTCAGCTTGTACTCTGCTGGGCTGGTGGATCACGTACCACAGGGTGTGTGATCTCTGTTGAGTTTTCACTTTCTGTACAGGACTTCTCCCCGTTCCGTGTGTTCTGGCCCAGGCTGTTAGATCGTGCAGTGGCGACCCCACCGGGTGTATGGTTTCTGTCGAGTCTCCGCCTCCCTGGCCGCACGTCTCCCCCCTCTGTGCACACTGTGCTGGGCTGGGGTGTGTCTTCTCCACCCCTCGTCTATCAGCTGGGCCTTCAAGACCCTGCTCAGCACCGCCTCGCCCAGGAAGTCTACCAGGTTTCTGCTAGGCACAGACGACCGGTCTCTCTGGGTGCCTTTGTAGCACTGTGTAGATCTTTCTCGGGTCTTGTTCACCTTTGTATCCCCCCGGTATAAACCGAGTCTAGTGCCCGCCTGCAGCCTGGTCTCCGGCAGGTTCAAGCGGACCTGGGAACTCTCCTACCACACTATTCCCAACCAGAAATTCGTTAGGCTTTTTTCCAAACTGGTGGTCGCAGAGATGGTATCTGCCTCCCAGTAACAGGAAGTTTACCGGGGCCGGAGTCCAGGGTGTGGTGGAGTGACAGTCGGCCCGCCCGTACTTGCTAGCCCTCCCAACACTGGTCGGGACGCCCCACACCCCCAGCCCCGCCAGAGAACCGTGGAGGGAGTGGGAGAGGAGGCCAGCCGCAGGGTCCGGAAAGCCCCGCGCCAGGCCAAGCAAATGGGCTCAGTGATGGCCGAGCAGGGCGGAGCTGCCCGCACCTGGGAAAATGGAGGCAGCACCGTGGCAGTGAGTGGCCTGGTGGTGCAGGCGAGAGCCGCGTGGGCATCCACGCCCCGAACAGAGCTGTGCCAGGGATCACTCACAGTGCTGTGCCCGGTCGGGCGCTCGCTCTGTCTCTGGTTTGTTGCCTTCCGTGTTCTCGGCGCTGCCGCCTCGGGCTGTTCAGTCGCGGCACCGCTCGGGCACTCCCAGGAATCTTCTTTAATGCCGGCCTGAAACCTCGAATCCTGAATAGGGCAGCTGGCCGCCTTCAGTGCGACCCCAGCCTCCGGGATCCTGGCTGCATCCACAGCAGCCCTGGCGCCGTGTTCCCTGTTTCAAGACTCTCTTTTGCAGCTAAGAATCAGTTCTTTTCCTGCTCCACACTTCAAAGCTGTTGCCTGTAAATGAGGCAGCCTCTCCTGCCGGGGGCCAAGTGGCGTTGAGCCCCCACGACCGGCCAGCAGCAGCAGTCCTCCCTTAAGAGATGGCGAGAGGAAGGTCCACAAGTTTCCCGGCTGCCTGAGGCCCAGTGGCCACCTTTTCCACCTCAGCTACTCCGCGCCAGCCGCCGCAGCCGCCGCCATCTTGAAAACTCCCAGGAATCTTCTTTAATGCCGGCCTGAAACCTCGAATCCTGAATAGGGCGGCTGGCCGCCTTCAGTGCGGCCCCAGCCTCCGGGATCCTGGCTGCATCCACAGCAGCCCTGGCGCCGTGTTCCCTGTTTCAAGACTCTCTTTTGCAGCTAAGAATCAGTTCTTTTCCTGCTCCACACTTCAAAGCTGTTGCCTGTAAATGAGGCAGCCTCTCCTGCCGGGGGCAAAGTGGCGTTGAGCCCCCACGACCGGCCAGCAGCAGCAGTCCTCCCTTAAGAGATGGCCAGCGGAAGGTCCACAAGTTTCCCCAATACAGATAAGTTTCTATTTTATTGGGTCGTACATCTTGTGGAGGAGACAGAAAAAAGAAAATAAGTGAAAAGGCCAATAAAATAATAAAACTTGGGTGAGATAATATTTCAATGTGGTTTTAATTTTAATTTCCCTGATGATTAGTGATGTGGAGCATTTTTAAAGTATCTGTTGACCACTTATATGTCTTCTTTTGAAAAATGTCTATTCAGCTTCTTTGCCCATTTTAAATTGGGGTTTTTGTTTTATTACTGCATAGTTGTCTCAGTTCCTTGCATATTTTGGATATTAATCCCTTGTCAGATATATAATCACAAGTATTTTCTCCCATTCTGTAGGTTGTCATTTCCCTCTTTTGATTGCTTCCTTTGCTATGCAGAAGCCTTTTAGTTTGATATAATCCCATTCATTTATTTTTTTCTTTTGTCATATGTGCTTTTGGGCCCTTATTCATAAAGTCTTTGCCCAGTCCTACATCATGAAGTGTTTCCCCTATGTTTTCCATTAGTAGTTTTATAGTTTATAGTTGGTAAGTGGTGAGAGGTGCTGGTCTAGTTTCATCCTTCTGCATATGGATATCCAATTTTCCCAGAACCATTTACAGAAGAGGCAGTCTTTTCCACAATGTATGTTATTATTGCCTTTGTCAAAGATCAGCTGGTAGTAAGCATGTGGGTTGATTTCTGGGTTCTCTATTATGTTCCATTGGTCTCAGTGTCTATTTTTATGCCAGTACCATGCTGTTTTGGTTGCTATAACTATGTAGTATAATTTGAAGTCAGGTCATGCTATGCCTCAGGCTTTATTTATTTATTTATTTTTTTGCTCAGGATTGCTTTGGCTATTTGGAGTCTTTTGTCGTTCCATAGGAATGTTAAGATTGTTTTTTCTCTTTCTGTGAAGAATGTCATTGGTATTTTAATGAGGACTGCACCAAAGAGATGGAGAATAACAAATGCTGGTGAGGATGTGGAGAGAGAGGAACTTTCCTACACTGTTGGTGGGATTGTAAATTAGTGCAGCCACTATGGAAAACAGTACGGAGGTTTGTCAAACACCATGCGATCTAGCAATCCCACTTCTAGGTATATACCCAAAGGAATGGAAATCATAATGTCAAAGTGATACATACACTCCCATGTTCAATTTACAATAGCCAAGGTAGGGAACCAACCTAAAATGTCAATCAACAGATGACTGGAAAAGGAAAATGTGGCATATATACACCATGAAATGCTACTTTGACATAAAAAAGAATGAAATTCTGCCATTTGCAGCAACATTTGTGAGCCTGGAGAAAATTATTTTAAGTGAAATAGGCCAGGTACAGAGGGAAAAATACCACATGTCCTTGCTCATAAGTGGGAGCTAAGAGAGAAAGAAGGAAGTTAAGATAGACCATAGTGATGCACTGGACTTGCTGAGGGAGAGAACATACCTAGGAATGCCGGGGGTGGAGAAGGGGAGAGGGTGAGAGGTCGAAGAGAGGGTGTGTGGAGAACATGAGGAATAATTGCAATTTGTGGTAATGGGGATGCTGGTAATATTGATCTGATTATCACATCTTGGGCATAGGTGGTGATGGTCAGCTTTTTATCCCATGAATATGCATAATCAATAAAAAAATTAAAACTTGGAATAAGTGTTGTAAAGGCAGCAAGAAAGGGGCTGAAAAAGAGAATAGTGGGCAGTGGCAGTGAAGAAAATAACTTTATGTTCAAAGACTTTTAGGTTGATATTTAAAGGATGAGATGAATCTTGTAAAGGTGAGGTTCTGCTAAAGAGCATGCTAGGCTGAAAAATGAGGTATGCAATGGGCCTGAAGCAGGAAAATGCTCAGTGTGTTTTAAAACCAGAGAGAAGACTAATGCGACTGGAGCTCAGTGAGTATGGAGGAATTAAGGCTAGGACGTGTTGGTATTGATGCTAGGGGAACAGGAATGCCTGAAAACTGCTTTGACATAGTCATTCCTCTTCTGTGAGAAACAAGGTGTAAGATTGTATTTAGTTGGGCTAGTGCCTGATAATTCACAAGTAGTACCAAGGAAAACTGGGTTGAAGTTTATGGTGTAGTCTAAAGAGAGCCTCTACTTCTCATCTAATGCAAATCTAATTTGGGGACTTTATAGCCTCTGGCAAACCATGGCAAGAAGACTTGGGATGGTGATGCATGTGAGGAATGCAGAAGAGATCAGTGTGACCAGGTTTTCAGGGAACCTTGGCTAGTTTACCATTGCCAAGGGGTACTATAGCATGTATGTGAACTTTTTATACAAAGTTACCCCAGTTACAAGAAATGTCACTTACACAGTGTCGTGGATACCAACCAAGCAAAATCGCAATTCTTCTGAGGGGTTGAGGAGCAAGAAATGTTGTGGAGAGGAGAGAGTTAGGAGAGAGGCTAAAGTTTTACCTCCCGCATTACTTCTATAAGTTCATGGAAAGATTTGTATTATCTTTCAATTATATTTTTCCACAAACTTTTTGAAGTAGCCTTATGTTTAAACCTTCATTTCCTCATATCTAAGATAAGGAGACTTATAACAACTATATCAAATGATTTGTGTGAGCATAAAATAAGTTAATGCACGTATAGCCATTCATAGTGTCTGTCACCAAATTAGCTATTGTTACTCTTATATGATTAGGATGGATTGATTTTAAAGACCATGAAAGCACTTTACAAAATCACTATGCACAAAATATTCTTTTAAGGTTGTTAGTTTTTCATTCACTTCTGCAAACTAGTAACAGCACATGCTTGGTAGCTAAGATATGTTTGAAAAATTGACTTAATTCAAAAATGATAAGTCAGTTACTACAGTTCACTATACCTAGTCTTGTCATGATTATTTTATCTGGAAAAGGTGATAGAGAAGGGGAGTAGCTTTCCTTCCCTTTTCTTCTTTCCTACCACCTGAATCCCTGGCAGTCAGCCTGTGGTTTATGAATTTGGCCTCAGAGACAGGGGTGAAGTGGGTTACCAGTAGTGATGAATATCTGTCAGTGCGAGAATCTGAAGAAGATTCTAAAGATGCAGTGAAAAAATCAAATTAGAGAGGAATAAGCAGTTACAAAAAATCTTGAATTTGGTAGGAAATAAGAAATACACTCTATGAGTTGTGTGCAAGTGTGTGCTTGAGTGGTGTTTGTGTATGAGTGGGTGTGGAAGAGTATGAGTGAGTGAGTGCCAGAATATATGGTGTTTTTGTGTGAGTGTGAGGTGTGAATGTGTGCAGGTAGGAGAGCTTGTGATATTTGTCTGTATGTTAATGTGAGTGTTTGAGCAAGTCTGAGTGACTGTGTGTGTGCAAACATTAGTGACTGCATGTGTTTGCATGTGAGTATGTATGTGGGGTGTGTGTGCATGTGTGTGTGTATGACTGATGAGAGGTGGAAAAAGAAAGAGAAGCGGAGAGGATCTCAAGCATCTTTTAAAATTCCAGTCCAGGAGACTATTCCTCATTTGCCTTCTAAACCAGGTTGTGGTAGGGAATGGGTCATTCTTGAATCAACCTCTTTGTTGGGTGACATATATTTCTTTTGCCAAAGCTAAGTCATTTTGGTTGAACTATAAATTGGGTCATTCATTAGAATGGAAATCAAGTTTTTAGGACCAAGAATAGCTTATGTATAAATACTCTTTTGCTTCAGCTCTGAACAAAGAAGTGATTGTGGCTTATATACAGTCAGAATCATCAGCAGTGTATACCAAAATGGTTGATGGTCTGTCTTCATAAGACTTCGGTGCTGGTGCACTTTTGTTTGAGGAGAAGCACTTTACCAGGTGCTAAAAAAAAACATATGAAATGAATATACACGTAGTCTATGTGGGTGGTTATAACCTTTTTGCCCTCTTCTACACATACCTTTCTTGTCGGCAGGCACAGGCACCGAGGGGTTGAGGATAGGTTTGTAATTTACCGTGGACACTGAACACACATAGGTCGACTTCAAATATAATTCTTGTTTTGTTTATAGACCTCTTATTTTCTTTTAAAAATCATTAAAGTACCCAGGGATTCTTTCAGACAGAATCCACTATTAGATAATTTGGATCCCCCATAGGCTAATAAGCAGCATCCAGGAAAATTAAGCTTTTATCGTCATTAAGAGTTTATTAGGTAAATACAAGGACTATACATATGGCTGAGAAAGAGAGATTCTTTCTCTTGGAAAAAGAAAACTGGAACAGGTTAAGATATATATATTCCTATGTCAAACAGTGATTTTGTTGACAAAACCAAGCCATCTCTGATCCACACGTGCAATCATTTGGTCAGAAAACTCATCTTTGATTTGCTCCTTGAGTAAAAGAAAATGAAAAGACCCCCTTTTTTCAACTAAAAATGAAGTGATGGGTTGTGGCAAGTAGCAGTTCTGTAGACTGGAAGTATCAGCATGATAATCCAAGTAAATGTCACCCAAAATATGTTTACTTTTTGGCATTTCACATGAATATTTAATTATTACCAATGTACAATTACACATAACATTGAAGCACTTTGTTAATTACAATGTTCAAACTTTCTATAATGACTACAGGAAATTAGTCACTTGGAGAAACAAAAGACCCAAATTTTGGTTTTCTTGGTAGCCAAATTTTGTGAATCTTTATCTCTACAAGAGTTCAAAAAAACAGGTTGAAAAGCAAAACATTCAGGCATATTTGGCATAGATTTTTCTTTTCAACCTAGATGTTAGTAGTAAGAATATACAGCTTATAATATTATTTTACTAAATTCAATTAAACTATTTCTGCATGGATGTAATGGAGTCAACTACAAATGGAGAAATTCCAAGAGTTATTGAGAAAAGACAAGAGATAATACAGAATACATATCTCATTATCAATATTCATTTTTATCTGTGCTGTAACTAGTATTATAAAGATATGTATGTGTAAGCTAGAACCTAGGCATTTTGGTCAGTTCCCAAATTCAAACTGTTTTCTGTGAAGAGCTGAATGCTTAGAACTTGGCACTATGACACAGGTATTGATATTCAATGCTATACCCCATAGATATGTGCAATCAATTATATTTCAATAAATAAATATAAATAAATAAATAAGTAAAATTTTTATAAAAGAACTTTGCACTATGGAAAGGCCAGTGTTGTTGGCTAATGTGTGCATATGCATGAGTGCACATGCACATGTGTAGTGTGTAGGAGAGAATGTGAGAGTTTGCAGGGGTCTCTGCCCCCAATATTGCAGATAGTTTTGGCACTAGCATGCCCTATTTTTATTATACCAGGAGGCTGGGGTTTGTTAAGTGTGGTGTCTTATTGAACAGGCTCAGGTTGTTTTCTGTAGCCGCATTGGAGCCAGAGTATCCAAAGTCAGTATGAGTAGACACAACCATCTGTGTTGTGCAAATGGAGGGATGTCTCAATTGCCTACTAGACCTCTCCCCAGTTTAGCATAGTCCCTGAGGAGGCATGCACTTGAACTGCATTATCTTTCTGTTTCCTTGGGGATGGGGGTGATGTACTGAGAGATTGCACACCTAAAGACAAGGGCTCTAAGGGTCAGGCACAGATGAGAAAGGAGAATAGGAGCATGGAATATTAACCGGGCATACTGGGGCACCACCACGGTGGCTCTGGGCATCCAAAATGAAGGCACTGGAAAATTAGAACACATTTTCTCTGTTTGCAAGGAACCTTAGCAGAATGGAAAGAGACAGAAAAACCCAGCTTTAAATTCTAGCCTCACCACTTACTAATTGTGTAACCTTAAGCAAGTCATTTAACTCTGAGCCTCAGTTTTCTTATATGAAAAATAAAGATAATTAGCAGTTACCATGTAATATTATGTAATTGTAGTTTGTTGTAAGAATTAGAAAGTTTGCATATAAATGTGTGAAGGGTACTAACATTAATAAAGCACATGTATTTTACAGGGCCTAACTTTTTAGAATTGCACATAGAAATGTTAAGCTTGAAAAAGACAGAAAATGTTCCCTGGGCTAAAGTCTCTGTTGTAGATAAAGAATTGTAACACAGCAAAATTGCTGGCTTTCAGGGCAGATGTCCTTGGTGCAGCTAAACCTAACGATTGTTGCCATGACAATTATCTTACTGTTCTTTTTGTAACCACCTATGTTCCTTTTCCGTAACTTCCTGGCCTGGAGAATAAATACTGAGAGAGAATCCTACTTCAGGGTTATTTTCTGAGGAGGAATGCCTCCCTCTTGAGGGTTCCTGGAAATTAACCCCTTCAGGGCCTCTCACTGCTCAGAAGAAAGGGGCTTTGAGTAATCCTTTGTATCTACATCACCCCGGGAAAGGTGACAGACATGCTTCTTGGAATTATTCAATAAAGGATCATTATGTTAGTATTGACTTATTTGCCTTGGAGTAGCTTTAATTTTATGTTTATTGTACATGAGACTGCTTTCATCTGAAGGAGATATGATCTTGTTGGAGCAGAAGTCATAACTGACTTCCTGCTACTTTCACATACTATTCTACTATTCTTATAAGGTCTATTTCTTTTTATCTTCCTGATTCTATGGAGCTAATTTCATTATTCTGCTATCTTCATTCACTTATCAACTTGCAGTTGGGACTCATACCAGCTGCCTATACCACTTTCTACCTTTCTATTTGATTTTATAATGTTAACTAGTTCATATGGTGCTTTTGTGTGTGTGAATTAGCAAACACACTCTTTTCTCAAGGCACTCTACTTCCATCTGCCGGAAAATTATTCTAATAAATTTATGAATATATCATGTCTGTATGCTAGAGGTGCCCTGTAGAGCATGCACAACTATATATGGTGCTCCACTTTTCCAACAATGTTTTTTTCCACTTCATTTCAGTAATCTAGAACTACTCTACCTCCATAGTATTAAATTGCAATATCTTACTCCTGGACTGCAACCTCCTATTCTTATCATTCTTTGTATCAGTCCCAATAAAACTGCTCCTTTGATGCCTGTCCTTCTCTCCTTATCTCCTGTATTAGATTTTCTGTTCCTATGTAACAAATTGCCACGAATTTAGCAGTAAAGCAACACCATCTATTAGTTCATAGTTTTGTAGATCAGAAGACTTGATTGGGTTCTGTGCTCTGGGCCTCATAAGGCTAAAATCAAGGTGTTGGCTTGGCTGGGCCCTTATATGGAGATTCTAGAACAGAATCTGCTTTCAAGATCATCTCAGATTGTTGGTGGAATTCAACTCCTTGCAGCTGTTAGACTAAGGTCCCATTTCCTTGCTACTCTCAACTCCTAAAGACTGCCTTTATTACTTAGCATGTGACCTCCTCCATTTTCAAAGACAGCAACAAATTCCCCTGTGCTTTGAATCTCACTGACTCCCTCTTTTGCCCCTAGCCTGACAAAACTCTCTGCTTTGAAAGAGCTCATGTGATTAGATTAGTCCCACCCAGATAACCTCCCCTTTGCCTTGTAAGGTAACACAATCATGGTAGTAACATCAGAAGGTGAATATCTGGGATCCAAAATCCTGCCTACCACATCTTTTATCCTTCATATTGCTTAACTTCATTTCATAACCAGACTGGACCCCATAGTTTATCATTTCAACCATGTTTGGTGATTGTCCTTAATTTTCTCACCCTATCATTCTTCTGTTGACCCATCCTAATAACTTAAACTTTCTCTATTCCTACCCCCAGGCCACAGAGAAAAATGTGAATCCGTAATATGGCTTTTAGTGCTTATTCTTCTTTTGTTTTCCCATGCTTCCATGTCTTATGCACTGCGTATCTGCTTTCCTGACACACCTCACTCATTGTCTTGGCTTTTAATTTTTGGGGGGGTCTTTTACTCATCCTTCAAAGTACATTTCAAATATCACCTTGTGAAGACTTCTCTTTTCCATACATTTCTTTTCCTCAGGCAAAGTTATTCATCCCTGCTACTGAAAATCCTTATCCGTCATCAAATCATGTTGAACTTATGACTATGAGCGCTCTCAGGAAAGGGGCTAAGTCTCATCCATTCTCTTCTTGCTTTCCTTCCTCCTGACTCGAAAAGAGAGGCTAGCACATAGTATTTCTTCGATATGTGTTTGAATAATTGAATTTATTCTAGATGAGAAGATAAGGCAAACTATTAACCAGCTATTAATCAGTATTAATTATTATCAATAATTATTAATTATTTTTAATCATCTGAAGTAAACTTCAAAGACTGATTTTCAGTTAAAGGTCTGGTTGTAATTAAGAGCTAAAGGTACCATGATTTTTAATCCTATGGAATTAAAGTTTTTCTCCAAGATTTTATTCATCCTTATATTCTACACCTAAAATGGACCATGTGTTTATAAGAGATAGAAACAAACTAAAAGGACATATAGTATACTTGTGCCATAGTCTGTGGTCTTTAGTCATAATTAAAACTCTGAACTAGATTTATGCTGAGCTAGATTCATTCTGTCATTCAATTGTATAGAGGAACACTGAGGTAGAATATCTTCTGTGGGAAGAATCAATAAAAATTTGTTTTTAATTACCCTTGGCTTTCTTGTTTATGGTTTTCCTGCCTGCTAATATATTTGTTTTACCTATTAAGCTTTTCTAATTTCCTTTATCATGACAGGATTGCATCTTTGTGTTAGTTTCATATCTAAAAAATAAAGAATAATATGTAGAAGAGCTGAATTTGAATTATCTCTCTGGGCTCTAGAAGTAACAATAAATCTTTGCCTTCAAGTGTAGAATATAACATTGATAGAAATCATGAAGCAAACTGAAGGCTGTAAATGGGAAGTCACAGAGAATTTTACCTCCATCCATTTTAGTATATTAACTAGTTATTTAAGATCCTATATTTTTCTTAATGCTGTTTTGTAAAAAGTGTCATATCCCCAAATCTAAGACATTTAACTTGTTTATTTTGCTTATACAAAGTGCTTATGTAGTCTGAACATGGTCCTCTAATAATAAGCATATAGATGTGACTTATGCTACACTTTAAAGATAAAGAATTATTTAAACATCTTTTTGTTATGGAATGTAGTTTTATTACATAAAAATTAAATTAAATCTCAAGTATTGGGTTATATGTTTAACTCAATTATTTATATTCTAGGAAAGAATGATGGCCTTTTTCTTGCTCTGTTAATTGCTAATGACATTCTTAATTCAGAATGCTTTTCTTTTTTTGGATTAATTCCTTCTTTGTATATATGCACAAGAAGCTTATACAGCTAAATTCTCAGTGGTCTCTGGTATGTACAGGTGCTCTTGCAGCTTTTAACAGATCATAGTCTGTCCTTATTGAATTCTTCATAAGCTAACATTTCTGGAATGATTCAACCATAGTGGACAAATGTAGCATTGACATCATAAGGGGGAGATTATTGGAAAACCAATGTTATGAACAACACTTTGAAGTCAAGGACTGACCACTAGTACTGTGTATTAAAAATACTGGTTAGAAAATGAATTTAGAGAAAGCCATAACAGCAGATCAAGTACTGTACATGAACCTTAAAAAAATCCCCAAAGATCAAAAGGATAGCATGAATTTCGAAAGTAGAGTCCTTTTACCATTGGGTTACTTTGTATTAGAACTTGAGAGAGAGATTTGAGAGCAAGCTTAGAAGTTATTTTCTTTGCCCTTTCACTTTATACACGAAGTAACTGAGATGCTGAGATACGTAGGGACTTGCCTAAAATTATACTGTTTGTTGGCGACAGAAGCAGGACTATTCACTATCTCCCAGGCCAGTGTAATTTTGACTATACTATGCTGCTTTCCTTTGCTTGTTTTTCTACTCCAAGTATTTTAACAATAGTAGATCCATTTCAATTAAATCACAAGTCTCTTTCTTTTAAAAAAAAACATTGATATTTTAATACCCTACTTGGGTGTACCCCATCTGTAACAGCTGAGAGGATTAGCTAGTAATATGCTTGGCTCCTAAGACAGTCTTGCTACTTTTCAAAACAAATGATTTTAGAAATGCTTTTTACATTCTTAGTAGAGTGTGCAACTCTGGTATGTGAGAGAAACCTCTTGTACGGTACGAGAACTCCTTTGTTGCTTTACACTGTAGACCTTTTTAATGGAAGAAGGGGGGAAAGAGGCTATTATGCTATTTTGCATTTACAATTCAGCATTATGTTCTTGGTGGGGTTAAAATAAATTTCATGATGGGATATTAGGAAGTGTTAGGCCTATTCAGGCAATTATTTATCAGTCTGTTTCAAGGCCTTACATGGTTTTAAAAAAGTGATTGAGTAAAAAATAAAATAGAGAACGATGAGTTTGATGAAATTTTGTAAGTACTTTTGGTTGCTAAAGCAACCTGTCCTTTTGTCTCTGTTTAATGTGACTTCCCTCTCTGCAGCTTGACTTCTTGAAAGTAGATATTTATTTTTAAAAAGTAACAAAATTCTAGCTTATAGAAAAAGAAAAACCTCCTTCACTCCAACTTATTTTTCTTGAATAAAACTCAGATTAAGAAGATACATTGTGGAGGAACTGGGGACAGCCCCACCACCTGGAGGAGGCAGAAGCATGAGCGAGGCCCTAGGCAGGAGCTGAGGGCAGCACCCCCTGCCTGGCAGAAGTCAGGAGCAAGCCAGAAACACCACTTCCACGGGGGTGGCCTGCCACAGCCAAAGCTACAGCTGCCACAAAAGTGGCTCTCCAACACAGTAGCAACCATAGCCACCGTGCAAGCCTCCTGCCACCCACTCAACTTCATAGACAGAAGGACAGTCAGCAGCAGAGACCACAAAAAGAGGAGGAAGTTTCTTACCTCAAAGCCCACTCCAGAATAATAGAAGAAGCAACTGTTCTACCAGATGATGAGACATCAATGCAGCGATATTAGAAATATGAAAATCCAAGAAAATATGACACATCAAAGGAATTCAGTAATTCCCAAATACCAGACCGTATAGAACAGGAAAACCCTGAAATGACTGAAATGGAATTCTGAGCCACAGTCTTAAGGAAATTCAAAGAGATATGAGAAGACTTGGGTAGACAATGTTATGAAATCAGAAAAAACAAAAGGACAGGATGTAAAGGAGGAAATTTGCAAAGAGATTAATACCTTAAAAAAGAATGTGGCAGAATCATGGAACTGAAAGATTCTTTCAATAAAATAAAAAACAACTGAGAGCTTAAGCAGCAGGCTAGAAGAAAGAATTACTGATCTCAAAGATAGTCTTTTCAAAGTAACACAGGAGGACAAGAAAAAAAGGAATTTAAAAAAATGAAGAAAATCAAAATGAGTTAGCAGGCAAACTTAAGCACACAAACATCCAAGTTACACATGTTTCAGAAAAGGAGGAAAGTGGAAAAGGCATTCAAAACCTATTCAACAAAATAATAATGGAAACTTTTGCAGGTATAAGGAAAGACATGGACTTTCAGATCCAGGAGGCTCAAAGATCCACACAGATTCAATCCAAAAAGATCCTCTCCAAAACACATTATAGTCAAACAGGCAAAACTGAAAGACAAGAAGAGAATCCTAAAAGCAGCAAGAGAAAAGTGTCAAGTCACCTACAAGGGAGCACATATCAGACTAGCAGCTAAATTCTCAACAGAAACTCTACAGGACAGAAGAAAACGGGATGATATATTCAAAATACAAAAATAAAAATCTGCCAGCAGTGAATACTATACCTGGCAAGGCTATTTTTCAAAAATGAGGGAGAAATAGTGTATCTTCCAAAAAATATAAAGTGTGGGAGTTCTTCACCATATGACCATTCCTGCAAGAAATCCTGAAGGGATTTCTTTGGAATCCAAAAAATAATCATCACTACCACGAATACACAAGAAAGAACAAAACCCACTAGAACAATGAAAAAGCAAACAAGAAAGAGAAATAAAATAAATTTTACCACCTCAAAACCCAACAAACAAAAACAAACAAGAGTAAGATAAGTACAAAAGATATTTAGAACATCCAGACCAAAATCAATAAAATGCCAGGAGTAAGACAATGCATTTCAGTAACAACTCTAAATGTAACTGGATTGACCTCCCCATTCAAAAGATGCAAACTGACTGAATGGATTAAAAAGCTAGACCCAATTATATGCTGTCTTCAAGAGATTCAACTCACTTGTAAAGACACACACAGACTAATAGTGAAGAGATGGAAAAAGATATTCAATGCAAATGGAAAGCAAAAACAAGCAGGAGTAGTTATTCTTATGTTGGATAAAATAAACTTAAAACCAAAAACCATGCAAAGAAACAAAGAAGGCCACTATATGATGATAAAGGGATGTATCCAGCAAGAAGACATAACAATCATAAATATCTGTGCACTCAACACCAGAGCACCAGATATATAAAGCAAACACTACTAGGCATAAAGAGATAGATCCCAATACAATAATACTAGAAGACCTGAAAACCCCTCTCTTAGCACTGGACAGACCAACTATGCTACAAATCCACAAAGAAATACAGGATTTAAACTACACTTTATACCCATTGGACCTGCCAGATATCTATAGAACATTTCATACAACAACTTCAGAATATACATTCTTCTCATCAGCGTATGGAACATTCTACAGGATAGGCCACAAGTTAGGTCACAAATCAAGTCTCAAACATTTAAAAAAATTGAAATCATTACAAGTATTTCTTCATACCATATGGATTAAAACTAGAAATCAATAACAAACAAAACTCTGGAACTATACAAATACATGGAAATTAAGAAACATGTTCCTGAATGACTTATGAGTTCAAGAAAAAATTAAACAGGAAATCAAAAAAATTCTTGAAACAACAACAAAAAAAATAAAGACATTATATACCATAGCCTGTGGGATACAGCAAAAGCACTACTAAGAGGGAAGTTTATTGCAATCAATTCTTCATCAAAAGGATAAAAATATTTCAAATAAACAACCTAGTACTAAACTTGAATGAGAATAACAAGAACAATCCAATTCCAAAACTAGTAGACAGAAAGAAATAATTAAGATAAGAGCAGAACTAAATGAAATAGAGACACAAAAATCATATTAAAGATGAATTAAACAAAAAGTTCTTTTTTTGAAAAGATAAACAATATAGTCAAGCCATTAGCTAGGCTAACTGAAAAAAGAGAGAAGACCCAAATCACAAAAATCAGAAATGAAAAAGGAGACATTGCAACAAATACCACAGAAAAACAAAGAACCATTTGAAACTATTATGAAAAACTATATACCAACAAATTTGAAAACCTGGAGGAAATGGTTAAATTTCTGGACACATACAAACTACCAAGACCGAACCAAGAAGAAATAGAAAACCTGAATAGAGCAATAACAAGCAATGAGATTGAAGCAGTAACCAGCAGTCTCCCAATGAAGAAAAACCCAGGACCAGATAACTTGACTGCTGAATTCTACCAAATCTTTAAAGAGGAGTTAATACCAATTTTCTTCAAACTATTGCAAAACATTGAAAAAGAGGCCCAGAATTTCTCATTCTCCCAAACTTATTGTATGAGACCAGCATCACACTGACACCAAAACCAGATAAAGATACAACAACAAAAAAAGTGTAGGCCAATGTCTCTGATGAACATAGATACAAAAATCCTCAACAAAATATTAGCAAACAGAATACAGTAACACATCAAAAAAATTATACACCATGATCAATTGGGATTCATCCCAGGTATGCAAGGGTGGTTCAACATAGGCAAGTCAATAAATGTGATACACCACATCAATAAAATCAAGAACAAAAACCATTTGATTATCTCAACTGATGAAGAAAAAGCATTTGACAAAATTCAACATTTCTTCATAGTTAAGACTCTCAATAAATTTGGTATAAAAGGAAAGTGTCTCAACACAATAAAAGCCATATATGACAAACCCCTTGCCAATATCATCCTGAGTGGAGAGCACACATAGAAAACATATGGAATTTCCTCAAGTTGTTTCCTCAAACAACTACAGGTAGAACTGCTGTATGATCCAGCAATTCCATTATTGGGTGTGCACCTAAAGGAATGGAAATCATCGTATCAAAGGGATACCTGAACTCCCATGTTTATCACAGCTCTATTTACAATAGCCAAGAGTTGGAACCAACCTAAATGTCCATCAATGAATGATTGGGTAAGGAAGATATGGTATATATACTCAATGGTATACTACTCTGACATAAAAAGGAATGAAATTCTGCCATTTGCAGTGACACGGATGAACTTAGAGAAAGTTATGCTAAATGAAATAAGCCAGGCACAGCAAGAAAAGTACTGCATGACTCACTCATAAGTGGGAGATGAAAAAATATAAAAAAAGAAAGAAAGATACAACAATCATAATAATTCCTTGAATGTTCAAAAGGTGAGAATGGAACTGAGGCCACCTGATGTGGGAAATGGGGAGGGGCAGGGTTAGGGAGAAATTGGTAAAGGGCCACAAAAGAAGTTTACAATTTATAATGATAAAATAAATAATAAAATAAAGTAAAAGAATGAAAGAAACAACTACAATAATATGTTGATCTTTCAGAAGGAAAGATGATAACTACGGTCACTAGAGGTGGGAAAGGTGGAGGGGAGTGAGAGGGGATTAGGGAAAAATTAAGTAATGAACACAAAGAATGATTATAATTTTTAATGATGAACATGTTAATAATACTGACTTGATCATCACATATTATACACAAATACTGATAATCAACTCTGTACTTGCTGTAGATTGATTGAATTATGGCCCCCCAAATTTATATATTCAAAGCTTAATTCCCACTGTAACTGTTGAGGATGGGAAATTTTATTATGGTAATTGAAATGTGGGACCTTGAAGAGATGATTAGATTGTAGAACCATGTCATAGTGATTGGATTAACAATTATGGACAGGGGCGTGGTTCTGAGAGCTTTAAAAGGAGAGCATGTGGGCCCCTCCTCACTCTTTGGACCCAGAAGGGAGCACCAGCCCATGTGCCTTGGCCTATGCTGAGGTGGGCCCAGCAGAACTGCATGGGTAGAAGTGTCCCCTCCCCCCTCCTTGGACCTGGAGTGAAGCGCAGGACCATGTGCCCCAGCCCAATCTGAGTTGAGCCCAGCAGAACATACAGCTAGAGGTGACCCTTCCCCCCTTGGACCCTGAGGGGAGCACCAGCTCCCATGCCCCATCCTGCACTGAGATGAGCCCAGCAGAACCGCATGGTGCCAGGGGCTCATTCTTTGACTACAAATTCTGGAACAGGACCCAAAGTGGTTTAACATAACCAACACCACACCTACTGTCAAGCAAAGACAATTCACCACCACAGTAGCAACCAGGGCCACTCCATAGCCAACCTCAGTGTAACAGAAGAAGCAAATCCTCTACCAAATGACCAAACATCAATGAAAAATTACTAGAAGTACAAACAAACAAGAAGAAATGACACCACCAAAAGAATACAGTAATGCACCAAAGTCAGACTCCATGGAACAGGGAATCCTTGAAATGTCTGAAAAAGAATTCTGAGCAATGATCTTAAAAAAAATGAAGAAATAAAGGAAGACTCAATTAGGGAACACAATGAAACAAGAAAAAAATATCCAGAATATGAAGGAGGAAATATACAAATAGATTAATACCTTAAAAAAGACTGTAGCAGAACTTCTAGAAGTGAAATATTCACTCAATGAAACAAAAAACAACTGAGACCTTGAGCAACAGGGTAGAGCAAGCAGAAGAAAGAATTTCAGAGCTTGAAGATGGTCTTTTAGAAATAACTCAGGCAGACAAAAAAAGAAAACGAAAAAAGAATTAAAAATAATGAGGAAAATCTGAGAGAGAGAGCAGACAACCTCAAGTGCTCTAACATCTGAATTGTGGGTATTCCTGAAGGGGAGGAGAAAGGGAAAAGTATTGAAAACCTATTCAAGGAAATAGTAACAGAAAACTTCCCAAGTGTAGCGTGAGATACAGACCTTCACATCCAGGAAACTCAAAGGTCCCCAAACAGGTTCAATCCAAAAAGATCCTCCCCAAGACACATTATAGTTAAATTTGCAAAGCTCAAAGACAAAGAGAGAATTCTACAAGGAGCAAGAGAAAAGTGTCAGGTCACTTATAGTGGAACCCCCATCAAACTAACAGCAGACTTCTCAACCAAAACCCTACAGGCCAGAAGAAAGTGAAATGATATATTCAAAATACTAAAAGAAAAATTTGTCAGCCAGAAATTCTTTACCCAGCAAGGCTCTCCTTCAAAAAATGAGGGAGAAATAGTGTATTTCCCAGACAAACAACAGTTGTGAGAAAACACCACCACATGACCAGCCCTGCAAGAAATTGTCAAGGGAGTCATTCATCTGGAATCTGAATAATGGTGACCACTATCACAAATACACAAGAAAGAGCAAAATCCACTTTTAAAACAAAAATGCCAAAAAGAAAGAGAAAGAGGCTAAAACATCCCTCCTTAAATTCCCAACTAACATTGAAGAAGAGAAATAAAAGGGGAAATAATGATCAAAAGATATTTAAACCATCTAAACAAGAAGCAATTAAATGACAGGAATTAAGCAACAATTGTCAGCATCTACCCTAAATGTGAATGAACTAAACTCCTCATTCAAAAGACACAGACTGACTGATTGGATTAAAAAGCTAGACCCAAGTATGTGCTGTCTTCAAGAGACCCACTTCACCTGAAGAGAGACACATAGACTAAAAGTGAAGGGATGGAAAAAGATATACCATGCAAATGGAAACCAAAAATGAGCAGGAGTAACTATTCTAATATCAAACGAAATGGACTTTAAACCAAAAAACATAAAAAGAAACAAAGAAAGCCACTATATAATAATAAAGGGCTCTACCCAGCTAGAAGGCATAACAATCATAAACATGTATGCACCCAATACTGGATCACCCAGATATATAAAGCAAACGCTCTTAGACTTAAAGAAAGAAATAGGACCTAATACATTAATAGTGGGTTATCTGAACACCCCTCTCTCAGTATGGGACAGATCTTCCAGACAACAAGTCAACAAAGAGACACAGGATTTAAGCTACAGCTTAGACCAACTGGACTTGGCAGATATATACAGAAACATTTCACACAGCAAGTAAAGAATATACTCTCTTCTCATCAGCTCATGGTGCATTCTCCAGGATGGACCACATATTACATCGCAAATCTAGTCTCAGCAAATTAAAGAAAATTGAAAACAATCCAACTATCTTTTCAGATCACAATGGACTAAAATTGGAAATAAACAATAAGCAAAACTCTGGAAGCTCTACAAAGACATGAAAACTAAATAATAGTCTACTGAATGACCTATGCACCCAAGAAGAAATTAAACAGAAAATCAAAAAATTTCTACAAACTAATGAAAATAAATATACATCATACCAAAACCTGTGGGATACTGCAAAAGAAATACTAAGATGCAAATTTATCACAATAAATGCTTATATCAAAAGAATGGAAAGACTTCAAATAAATGACCTAACACTATGCCTCAAAGAACTTGAAAAACAACAATCCAAACCTAAAGGTAGTAGATGGAAAGACATAATTAAGATCAGAGCAGAAATTAATGAAATAAGACCCAAAAAACAATAGAAAAGATCAACAAAACAAAAAGTTTGTTTCTTGAGAAGATAAATAAAATAGACAAACCATTAGCTAGGTTAACAAAAAAAGAAGAGTGAAGACCCCAATAACAAAAATCAGAAATGAAAAGGGAGACATTGCAAATGATACAACAGAAATAAAAAGAATCATTAGAGACTATTATAAACAACTGTATGACAACAAATATGAAAATTTAGAAGATATAGGTAAGTTTCTAGACACATACAAACTGCCAGGTCTGAATCAAGATGAGATAGAATACCCGAACAGACCAATAACATTCAAGGAGATTGAAGTGGTAATTAGCAATCTTTCAACAAAGAAAAGTCCAGGTCAGGATGGTTTTACAGCTGAATTCTATCGAACTTTTCAAGCGGAGTTAATACCAATTCTCCTCAAACTATTTCAGATAATTGAAACAGAAGCTACTCTCCCAAACTCATTCTATAAGGCCAACATAACTGATACCAAAACCAGATAAAAACACAACAAAAAAAGAAAATTATAGGCCAATATCCTTGATGAACCTAGGTGCTAAAACTCTCAACAAAATATTAGCAATCAGAATATGGCAGCATATTAAAGGAATTATAGACTGTGATCAAGTGGGATTCATCCCAGCAGTGCAAGGCTGGTTTAACATACAAAAGTCAATAAATGTGATACATCACATCAATAAAATCAAGGACGAAGAGCATATGATTATCTCCATAGTTGCTGAAAAGGAATTGACAAGATTCAACATCCCTTCATGATAAAGACTCTCAACAAATTAGGTATAGAAGGAAAATATCTCAACACAATAAAAGCTATTTATGACAAGCCCACTGCCAGTATCATTCTGAATTGGGAAAAACTGAGAGCCTTTCCCTTAAGAACAGGAACAAGACAAGGATGCCCACTCTCACCACTTCTATTTAACATAGTACTGGAGGTACTAGCCAGAGAAATTAGGCAAGAGAAAGAAATAAAGGGAATCCAGACTGGAAAAGATGAAGTCAAACTTTCTCTATTTACAAATGACATGATAATATATATAGAAAAACCTAAAGACTCTATCAAAAAACTCCTAGAGCTGGTTAATAACTTTAGTAATATTGCAGGATACAAAATAAATGCCCCTTAATCAGTTGCATTTCTATACTCAAATAATGAAGTAACAGGAAGAGAAACAAAGGAGAGTAAGCCAATTTACAATTGTCATGAAAAAATAAAATACCTATTGATCAATTTAACCAAGGAGGTGAGAGACCTCTACAATGAGACCTAAAAGCCACTTCTGAAAGAAATTAAAGAAGACACAAAAAGATGGAAATATATTCCACACTCTTGGATTGGAAGAATTAACATTGGGAAAATGTCTACTACCCAAAGTGATCTACAGATTCAATGCAAACCCCATCAAAATACCAATGACATTCTTCACAGAAATGGAACAACCAATCTTACCTTTCATATGGAAAAACAAAATACCCCAAATATCTAAAGCAATCCTGAGCAAAAAAAAAAAAAAAAAAAAAAAAAAAGCTAGAGGCATAACACTACCTGACTTCAAATTATACTACAAAGCTATTGTAACCAAAACAGCATGGTACTGGTATAAATAGACATTCAGACCAATGGAGTAGAATTGAGAACCTAGAAATCACCTCTCAGGCTTACAGCCATCTGATATTGGACAAAGGCAACACAAATCTACATTGGGGAAAAGACTGCCTCTTCAACACGTGGTGCCAGGAAAACTGGATATACATAAGCAGAAGAATGAAACTAGATATTCATCCTTCACCATACACTAAAATCAATTAGAAATGGATTGAAGCCTTAAGTATAAGACCTGAAAGTACAAAATTACTAAGGGAAAATATAGCTGAAACACTTCAGCAACTAGGTCTGGGCACAGGCTTTATGAACATGTGCCCCAAAGCACAAGCAGCAATAGAAAAAATAAACAATTGGGACTATTTCAAATTAAAAAGCTTCTGCACAGCAAAGGAAACAATCAACAGAGAGAAATGACAACCTACAGAGTGGGAGAAAATTTTTGCCAACTATGCATCTGACAAGGGATTAATATCCATAACACACAAGGAACTCAAGCAATTGCATAGTAAAAAAACCAAATAACCCAGTTAAAAAATGAGCAAAGGAGCTGAATAGACATTTTTCAAAGGAAGGCATACAAGTGGCCAACAGATACATGAAAAAATCCTCAACATCACTAGTCATCAGGGAAATGCAAATTAAAACTACATTGAGATAGCATCTCACCACAGTTAGACTGGCTACAATAAAAAAGATGGTGATAACCAATGCTGGCAAGGGTGTGGAGAGAAGGGAACACTTCTACACTGGTCATGGGACTGTAAATTAGTACAACCACTATGGAAAACAGTAGGGAGTTTTCTTAAACAACTACATATAGATCTTCCATATGATCCAGCAACCCCTTTTCTGCATATATACCCAGAGGAATGGAAATCATCATGTCAAAGGGATACCCGCACTTCCATGTTCATCGCAGCTCTATTTACAATTGCCAAGATGTGGAACCAACCTAAATGTGCATTGATGGATGATTGGATAAGGAAACTGTGGTATATATACACCATGGAATACTACTCTGCCATAAAAAAGAATGAAATACTCCCATTTGCAGCAACATGGATGAACCTGGAGAAACTTATGTTGAGTGAAATAAGCAAAGTACTGAGGGATAAATATCGCATGTGCTCACTCATGTGTGGGAACTAAGAGAGAAAGAAGGAAGGAAAGAAAGACCACAGTATTGCCTTGGTCTTACAGAGGGAGGGAACAATCCTAGGGCTACAAAATGGAGTGGGGGAGGGGGGGAGAAGGACGGAGAGGAAGGTTGGGTGATGATTGGGTAGGGGACATGGCATACAATAGTAATTTCTGGTAATGGGTATGCTGCCAGTATGAATCTGGCCCTCACATCATGGGCACAAGGGATAATGATTAGCTTTTTATCTCATGAATATTCGTAATAAAAATAAATAAATAAAATATATAAAATAAACATGGTCTGCTGCAAAATAAATAAATAAATAAATAAATAAATAAAAAAGGAAGGCACTTGAGAGTTCCTCTCTCTCCTCTGCCATTTTCTGCCATGTGAGAACCCTGTGTTGCTGTAAAGCCATTAGCAAAGAAGACCCTCACCAGGTGTGTTCCCTGGACTTTGTACTTCTCAGCCTCTGAAACTTTAAGCATTAAATTTCATTTTCTTATAAGTCACACAGTTCCAGGTATATAAGCAACATAAATGAAGTAATACATTACTGCACAAAAGTTTATAATCATTTATGTTTCAGGTGTAAAACATTAAATTAAATTAAATTAAAAAAGATAAAGTGTAAAAAAACCCATAAAAATCATGGTAAATTAAAAAAAAAAAGAGAGACATTGTGTTCACTTGCAGGGATAGCATGAGGCAAAATGGTTAAGTGGTCTAACTTTGGTTTTTGAAGCCTTTTTCCTTTTTGGTATCTCAGCTCCCCACCTTTCAGTGCCCTTGAGTTGCCTTCTGGGTGCCCTTTATGATATCCTACCAAGCTCCTCCATAGTGATGAAACTTAATACCACCTGCACCGCTCATCCCAATCGCAGTTTAATCATCCTGAGCCCCTTCTTTCAAACATTGTTCACTATTTTTAAAGGGACAGCTAGCTTAAATGGTTGGTTTTAATGGATGTTGATTTGTTCATATACTTACCCTTCAGTTTAATCATTACAGATAAATTTATTTTGCTGTAGGAATACTTTATCCTTGAGTTCTTCAAACTCGGCACTATTGATATTTTAGACCAGGTAATTTATTATTGTGGGGGTTGTCCTGTGCATTGTAGGATATTTAGCAGCACCCCTGCCTCTGCCAACTACACTAGTAGCAATTCCCCAGTTGTGATATCCAAAGCTGTCTCCACACATGGCTAAAGTCACTCGGGGATCCAAATATCCCCAATTAAGAACCATTGCTTTATCCTAAGGGGACCACCCTTTTTCAGCAGTTTCAGTGCCTGTAGATTGGACAGTAGGAAGATGTATATCTGGAGACAATGGAATATACAATGGTACTTCAAAAAGTTCTTGGAAAAATGGAATTGAAAGATAATATGGATCTTCCTGTGAACTTTTTGAAGATCCCTTGTATTTACATATTTTAGAGATATAATTTTGGGTCTTTTAGTGTTCAAACTTAATTGGCTCTACTGTTACATGCATAAGGTTGGAGCATTTATAATCCATTTGCCTAGTTGATTTTGTTCAGTACTTTACTGAGTATTAGTTTTAAGTGTACAGCTCAGTGAATTTTGACAAATATGTATTTTCATATAACCACCATCCAGATCAAGACAGATAACATTGTTGTTATCTCATTAATTCCCCTTGTGCTCCTTTCCAGATAATCCCCTTGACCCCAGATGTGATGACTTATCTGTCTTTTGTCACTATAGTTTGTCTTTTCTAGAATTTCCTATAACTAGAATTACATGTTATGTAGCCATTTGTGTCTGACTTTTTTATTCAGCATGTTTCTGAGGTTCATCCATGTTGCTTCCTATATCAGTAATTTATTCTTTTTATTGTTGAGTAGCAATCTATTGAAAAACAAAATTTGTATATCCATTCATGTCTTGATGGACATTTGAGTTATCTGTGGTTTTTCACTATTGTAAATAAATCTGCTATGAACTTTTTTGTAAAAGTCTTTTTGTGGACATATACGTTCATTTCCTGACATATATATCTAGGAGGAGAATTTCTGTGTCATACACAGTGTCTGTAAAATATTTTTAGATGATTAAAAAATTACCTTCTAGTTCACAGAGAAAGTAAGTCTCTACTATGAAATCTACCTGAATGCCTAAAATGAAGATCTGAGGGTGCTTATATATATGTGTGTGTGGGGTGTGTGTGGGGGTGTGTGTCTATGTATATGTAGTTAAAAACAGGGGCTCTGGGGTCAACAGACTTGGATGCAAGTCCTGAATCTGTTACTTAACAGGTATGTGGCCTGAGATAAGTTACTTAACGTCTGTGCCTCAATTTCTTTATCCATAAAATAGAGATAATAATAGAGATTACCTCATAGAATTGTTGTGAGAAGTAAATGCGATGAAACAGGTTAAACACCTTGCATAGAACTTGGCACATAGATAACACTCAATAAATGTTAGCTACTACTATTGTTGCTATTATTATTGAATTGTAAATGTAACAAATGCTATTGTTTTATAGGAAGTTTATCTAATTAGAGATTTTAATTAAGAAATGCAGAACACTAAATGGAAGGGGAGTTTGGGAGACCAAGAGTTGAGTATAAGGGATAGGTCTAAGTGTCCTGAGGCTGTGAAAGCAAGGGAAAAGGATAACTTAAGAAGAATTCAAGATGAACTAATTCAAATGAGTTGGCCAAGGTAATTAGTATACTAGAAAAAAGTAAAAGCAAGAAGAGTTGAGGATGATTGTAGGGACTCACATACATATTTTAAAGTACCCCAGATCTTGGGGCTTGATGCCTTTGAACGGTTTTAACCAGAGAGTAACTTATAGTTTAGCAAAATGGTTGATGGTTGATGGTTTTGTGGCCTGTTTTCGCTGACTGAACCTTCATTATGATGCTAGGGTTGCTAGAATAGGACTGCTAGTAATATTTTTTCTAACATAATACATGGAAATATATATTTTATAGCCTGAGGCATATTTTTGACCTCATCATGTATCCAAATATGTAAGAGAAAGCCATATTGACATATTGATAAAAGAAGCAGGTTAATCGGTAAAAAAAGTCTCCTAGATGTGTATCTGTATGCCTGTACATTTTTAAGAGCAAGGTAAAAGATGTGGAAGGATTCCCAATAGGCTGTTAATGTTGGTTACCTCATGGGATTGGAATTGGTTTGGGAGAGTGTACAATGAGATGATAGCTTTTGTTTGATGAAAAAAGTAACTTAAAACTAGGTGGTATTTTAATGGGAGTCCGTACTTTTGTTCTTCCAACAAATCTATTGAGCACATTCCATAGAAGGTGCTATCCTAGATGCTCTAATGTATATGAAAAGGCCTGACACATGGTTCCATGCCTCCAATCTTACAATCTAGTTGAAGAGCTTAGATATGTACATAAAATTATTACATTAGAGAATGTTTTCAGTGTTGAGTAAAGCAAATACTGTCATCCCTCCCTTGGTATATTTGGGGTTTGGTTCCAAGACCCCAGTAGATACCAAAATCAATAGATGCTCAAGTCTCATGAAATGGTGGACTATTTGCATATAACCTATGCATAGCCTCCCATATACCTTAAATAATCTCTATATTTTTTATTTGTATTGTTTTTATTGTTGTATTTTTTAAAAAATATTTTCAGTCTGCAGTAGGTTGAATCTGTGGTTGTTTGAAGATGTGGATGTAGAACCCATGGATATAGAGGGACAACTGTATACGTGCCACTAGAATTCAAGTGGAGGATAAAATAACTTGCAATGGGAGTGATCAAGAAAGCATCGTGGAGGGGCTAGCTTTCCAAAAGTTGAACCTTGAAAAGTGAACAGTTAACTTTTTTAGTTATAAAATAATGCTTGTATATGTTAAAAATGAATAGTATAGCAGTGTATCCTTACATTTGTACATTTTATATATACATGTATATAATGTGTATACAGAACTTTTGTATTGATATATGATATATTTTATATGTATTGATATATACATAATGTTTTGCAGATTCATTTTTTAAATATTGTGAGCATATTTTTACACACACACATACATATATGAAACACACACATTCAAGGGTACTTCAAAAGGTTCGTGGAAAAATAGAATTAAAAGATAATAAGAATCTTTTCATGAACTTTTTGAAGACTGCTTGTATATTTGATTCTTTTTAACAGCTGTATAGAATTCCATTGTATGGCTAAATGATGATTTATCGAATTAACCCTTCATTGGTGGATATTTATATTTTTTGGAGAGTCTATTACTATTACAAACAGTAATGCTAAAATTAAAACTTGCTTGTACATTTATTTTTGTACATTAGTGTGAGTTTTTCTGTAGAAGAGAATCCTTTAAAATATAATTTCCAGGTCCAAAAGTCTGGGTGATATTGATTTTGTTAGGTATTGTCAAATTTACTTGCAATAGCTAACAACCATTTATATTCCCACCAATAGTTCATGCAAGTTACTTTTTATCCATATCCTTCCCAATACATGGTATTCTAAGTTTTATTCTTTGTCAGTCTAATACATGAAATATATCTCATTGTTTTAATTTTTATTTATTTATTAATGAGGTAGCATCTTATATGTTTATGGGCCATTTTTATTTCTTTTTATAGCAAACTTTGTCTTCTGCTGAGCATTTTTCTATTGAGTTGTTGTTTTATGAGCTTTTTGTACATTAAAGAACTATTTTCTGTCATATGTACTGAAAATACATTTTCCAATTTGTTTTTTGTCTTTTGACTCTCTTGACTTTTTTGTTATATAGATATTTAAAAATTGTATATAATCTATCCTTGATCTGCTTTAGTTACTATTCCTACATTTTGGGCAGGGTTTTGAATGGGGAGTTTATATCAACGAGATATGAGTTGGGAACTGTAGGCTGGCACTTCAGTATCTGACTAAGGGGTTTGACTTTATCATGCTGACAGTAAGTAGCTACTATGGGAGAAGGGAAATGGTAGGTATTCAAGGACATGTGTTTGGCAATATCGGGGAGTGGCTACTAAAAGGGAGGAAAGAACAGAGTCAGGAAGATCACTTAGGAGGCTATTGCATTATTAGTCAAGCACGCTGGGACAAAAGTCTCATCTAGGGGAGTTGTGGTGGGTTTGGAATGGTTTTAAGAGATATTCCAAAGAAATCTTTGACAGAGTGTGGTAACGTGCCTGTGTGCCAGAGTCACTAATTATACTGAACTTGAAGGTCTGTGATTTTATTAAATAAAATGGGGGCTCTATTATAATTTGAAATGTAAATGCATTTTCTTTCTTGCTTAGTTTAATTCACCAAACGTTTACTATGAGCTGCTAGAGGCCAGACTCTATGCTTGGAGCTGGAGATATAAAGATATACATGGATTCCAGCCTCAATGAATTCACAGTCTCATAGGGAAGGCAGACAGATGTGTAAACCAAATACCGCATTTCTGTGTTCCTACTGCAGTAATGGAAGCATGCACAAGATGTAAAGGTAGTAAAGAGGAGGAAGAGAAAACTTCCTGGGGAGGCCAGGTTGGGTATCACAGAGAACGGTACATGTGAACAACTTTTTAAAGGATGTTCAGAAGTTTGCCAAGTGAGACAGAGGGGAAGAATATTTCAAGAAATGGGAGCAGCATTACAAAGCCATGGAACTCTGGAACACAGTGGTGTGTTTAAAGAAACTTGTGCTAATAGCTGAGTGTGACAAACTTAAAGTATGAGGGGGAACAATAGGAGATGTGGCTGAAATGGCAAAAGAAGTTCAGGTTATGATGGCCTTTGTATGTTCTGCTAAAGATCTTGGAGATTGAAACTACTGAAGGATTTTATTTTTTCTATTTTTATTTATTTATTTTATGTGGATCAAAATAAGTATTTTATTAGAATCATTTATTATCATAAAATTCTTATAAATTAGAATTCAGTTATTTCAACATGAGACGCAATTGCTCATATACAGACCCTCTGAGGGTGAGAATAAGCACCTACATTACTTGGTGCTTCATATTTAGGATTACAAGCGTTGCTCTGAAAATAATCAAGGTGAATATTGGCTGAATCTCCTGTGACAAAAATAAGGTGATTTTTTTTTTTTCCAGTTCATACTCAATCCATTTCATAATGGAGTAGATTTCAAATGTCCATTAAACAAAAATGCATAAGATACATTTAGGTAGCCCTTAGTACATATGTCATTTCCTGCATGGAATCTTTTTAATTCTTTGAGAATTACGATTTAATTCTTTGCTTTTCCTCTTATTCATTCAGTATTTCCATACCATCATTATCCTTACCCTGCAGAGGAGGATGACTTGGAAATGCCCTGGAAGCCAGTGTTGTGATTTCTCTGAGCTTTACGGCCACTGCATTCTAGAGCCAGCACAGTTACTAGTTCAGAAAATGTTCTTGAGTTTAACTTAACTCAGTAGAGTTGAAATAATTTCATTGTTTAAAAAAATCCTTTCAATATCGAGCTTGCTTTGATTCCTGTTACACTGAGAAGAATTTGTATGGCCTTGGCTTAAAACAAAGCCAAATAAATCTGCAGCCTGTAAAGTTGTTGGAAAACCTGTGAACCCTGTTTTTCTACTCACAGTTCTAAATTAAAGATCCTTCCTAGAAGAAAAGTACTCATTTTTAGCATTGTGGGTGTTTGTTTATCATTTTCCTCCTGTGTCTCCTTTTGCCTGGCTTCAAAATGGCTCTATTGCTGAGTAGTTGTACAAGTTGTTGGAAATAAGTTTATAATGGAATATTTCCACTTCATAAAAGTGGAGAATAATGCTTCCCTTCAGTTAAATATTAAACTTTTAGTTAAATATTCGCAACCATCTGCCTTGTTTCTGTGTTATCAATTCTGACATATATTTCATCATACAGTTCATGTGAAACCTCTTCAAGGAACTCTGACTTGCCATCCAAATCGGACTTACTCTCCTTCAGTGTTTTGGTTGCAACTGATAATACCTTTTACCAAAGTTTATCACATTTTAAAAAAAATTTTAACTACTCAAAATACATTGTAGCTGATTTTTCTGACCCTTTACCTGTTCCCCCTTCCCCCCTCCATTATTTCCCTCCCCACCCCATCATAACTGTTCACTTGTCTTAGCAAGTTCAAGGAATTGTTGTGATTGTTGTGTCTTCTTCCATTCCCCCTTTGTTTGTTTGTTTGTGTTTATTTACTTTTTTATTTTTAACTCCCATAAATAAGAACATGTGGTATTTCTCTTTCTGTGCCTGACTTGTTTCACTTAATATAATTTTCTCTAAGTCATCCATGGTGTTACAAATGGTACTATTTCATTCTTATTTTATAGCAGAGTAGAATTCCATTGTGTAGATATACCACAGTTTCCTTGTCCACTCATCCGATAATGGATATTTGGGCTGGTTCCAACACTTGGCTATTGTAAACAGTGCTGCAATAAACACTGGACTACAGGTATCCCTTTGGCATGATGATTACCATTTCTCTGGGTATATTCCCAGCAGCAGAATAGCTGGGTCATATGGTAGATCTATCTGTAATAGTTTGAGGATGCTCCATACCATTTTCCATAAAGGCTGCACGATTTTGCAGTCTCACCAACAGTGTGTGAGAGCTCCCTTATCTTTGCAACCTCTCCAGTACTTATCATTCTCAGTCTTTTGGATATTAGCCATCCTGACTGGGGTGAGATGGTATCTCAAAGTGGTTTTGATTTGCATTTCCTGGATGTGGAGTGATGTTGAGCATTTTTTCATGTGTCTGTTGGCCATTCATATATTGTCCTTTGAGAAATGACTAGAATAAAATACGTAGGAATAAGGTTAACCAAGGATGTGGAAAATCTCTGTGAAGAGAACTACAAACCACTGTTGAGAGAAATTACAGGACACAAGAAGATGGAAAGATATCCCATGCTCTTGGATCAGAAGAATTAAAATGGTGAAAATGTCCATAGTACCCAAAGTGATCTACAGATTCAATGCAATCCCCATCAAAATTCCAATGACATTTTTCTCAGAAATGGAAAAAACTATCTAGACATTTATATGGAATAACAAAAGTCTATGCATAGCGAAAGCAATCCTGAACCAAATAAAATAAAGCCGGAGGCATAACTACCTGACTTTAAACTATATTGCAAAGCTTAATAACCAAAACAGCATGGTACTGGCATAAAAATAGACACACAGATCAATGGAATAGAATAGAGAACTCAGAAATCAACCCATACAACTACAGCCATCTGATCTTTGACAAAGGCACCAAGTCTACACACTGGAGAAGAGACTGCCTCTTCAGCAAATGGTGCTGGGAAAACTGGATATTCATCTGTAGGAGAAAGAAATTAGACCCATAGCTCTCACAATATACCGAAATCAACTCAAAATGGGTTAAAGAATTAAATATGCATCCTGAAACAATAAAAGTCCTTAATGAAAATGTAGGGGAAACACTACAGGAAGTAGGAGTGGATACAGACTTCATGAATATGACCCCCAAAGCACAGGCAACTAAAGGAAAAATAAACAAATGGTATTATATCAAACTAAAAAGCTTCTGCACAGCAAAAGAAACAATTGACAGAGTGAAAACACAACCAACAGAGTGGGAGAAAATATTTGCAAAATATACATCTGACAGAGGATTAATATCCAGAATGTACAAGGAACTCAAACAACTTTACAGTGAAAAACCAAGTAAACCAATTAAAAAATGGGCAAAGGAGCTGAATAGGCATTTCTCAAAAAAAGATATACGAATCGCCAACAGACACATGAAAAAATGCTCAACATCACTCTGCATTCATGAAATGCAAATCAAAACCACACTGAGATACCATCTCACTCCAGCTAGAATGGCTAATATCCAAAAGACATAATGATAAATGCTGGTGAGGATGCAGAGAAAAAGAAGCCCTCCTACACTGTGGATGGGACTACAAAATGGTGCAGCCTTTATGGAAAATGGCTTGCAGGTTCCTCGAACAATTACACATAGATCTACCATATGACCCAGCTATTCCACTGCTGGGAATATACCCAGAGGAATGGAAATCATCATGTCTAAGGGACACCTGTACTCCCATGTTTATTGCAGCACTGTTTACAATAGCCAAGAGTTGGAACCAGCCCAAATATCCATTATCAGATGAATGGATACAGAAATTGTGGTATATCTACCCAATGGAATTCTACTCTGCTATAAAATAAGAATGAAATAGTACCATTTGCAACACGATGGATGACTTAGAGAAAATCATTTTAAGTGAAACAAGTCAGGCACAGAAAGAGAAATACCACATATTCTCACTTATCTGTGGGAGCTAAAAATAAATAAATAAATACACAAACAAACAGGGGTGGCAGGAAGAAGACACAACCATCACCTTTCCTTGAAGTTTTTAACACAAGTGAACAGATTTGATGTTCATGGGTGGGAGAGGGGAGGGAGGAATTGGTAAAGGGACACAAACATCAACTAAATTTCATAGTGATAAAATAAAAAAAGGTTTTTTCATCAGTTATGTCCTTTTATTAGTTTGTTTCCCCCTTTTTTGAATTTATTTTTTTTCTTTATTTGTTGAAAAAAGTTTTCTGATTTATTTTTTATTGAAGCATAATCAGTTATATTTGTGGGGTGTAAAGTTGACTATCCATAGTTGTGTACAGCATGTGATGGTCAAATCAGGACAGTTAGCTTATTCATCATTACAATATGTAATCATTCTTTGTGTCCATTAGCCAATTTCTTATTAACCCCCCTATTTCCCGCCCCTCTCCTTTTCCACCTCTAGTAACTATTATTCTGTTTTCTCCTTCTAAAACTTCATTGCATTATTTTTATTGTTTTGTTTTTTGTATTTGAGCCATTTTAATTTACGTATGTGGTATAGGTTTTAAACCAGAAGACTCTGTTTGCCTCTTTCCCTGAAGGGTCTATTATACATCATCTTTGCTCATTTATGTTACTGGACTTGGAAAATTCACATTCTCCAGAAACTGATTTGGCAGAAACCCAAGAAATTCAGAAGGTAATGTGCCTGAAATTGGAGGTAATTTTGTGTTATTTTTCCCAGTAATCTTGTGAAAAAGTGTCAGGAGCAGACTTTGGAAAAGTCAGTTTTTTCTCAGGTTGTAAATTAAGACCTTAGATTTTCTTCTCGTAAACTGTTAGAGGGTCATGATACTTACTGGTACATCCCCCTCCACATAGCAACTTATTCATTATTCATAATAAACCCACTCCTTACTGGAACATTCGGGTTTACTCTCTGCTTATATTTAGTGTTGCTTTGCATATCTGAGACTACAATTTCCAACTTTGAATATCTTTGAGCATTATATTTAGTTTAAAGTGTGCTTTTATGGTGGAATTATTTACAATTTTGCTTTCTTACTGGTGTTAAATGGTTGTTGAACATGGTTGGCTTTAGAGTTTCATGTAGTTGGTGGTGCTACTGCCGCCACGTGTGTTCTTTGCTCTTGTATTTCACACTATTACAAGACTGTGCTGGCAAAATTAGAAACTGCAAAGTGGTGATTTTAGTTGCTGCTACCAACTGGTTTCTTTAGGGTGAATCTTATTGTTTTCATTCAGTATCATGACCCAGTGAGATAAGGCTACCAAGACACAGGATTACAATCGGAATTATGGGATTAGCAAATCAAAATAGTAATTTGATTCTGGATTGGCAATCAGAAGGTTTCCTTCATTAGTGACTGCCAGAAGATTAAAGTGAATCAACATTTGGAAACCAGGAAACCATGGAAAAGAGAAGGAATCTAGGGTGATACATGGTCAGAAGTAAGGTAAAGGTCTGGAATCCAGGCATATGGACATTGTGCAGAGGAGAAATCAAATCTCTGAGATCAAAGAAATCAGAAATACAGAAATTTAAGTAGTTTAAAATTAGGAACCACCTAAAGAAGCACAGAGGTAAGTCCTACTCTAAGTCAGGGATTGTTTACCTTCTGGATTCTTTGGTAGTTCAGATTGAGGGTAGAAGTTCTGACTGAGTGGAGGTAGCCCCTGATCCATGGGTATTATCAAGTAGCTAAAAATGTATTCTCACCTGACTAGGGAAGAACCAGGAAAGGTTGGATCTAGAAAGACTCCTAAGTCTAGTGAAAATTGGGTTGGAATAATGATCCTGACAATGACAATAATGATAATGATAACAACACAGCAAATATTTATTAAGCATTTTATAAGTGTTGATGTACTTCATATCATTTTATCCTTACAGCAGCGCTGTAAGGATAAAATAGGTACTATTAATATACCCATTTTTACAGATGGGAAAATTGAAGCTAAGAAAACTTTAGTAATTTTCTCCAAGATCTATCTGCTAGTAAGCTGCAAAGACAAGATTCAAAGTACCTATACTGCCTCTCTTTGACTGGAACCATTTAGGCTTACATTATCCCAAAAGTTGCCTACCTACAGAAAAAATGAAGATCCTCATGAACAGAAAAGAGCATGGTAAACATGGTAAAGTGGCTGATTTAACGAATGCTTCTCACTGTGTTTTCTACTGTTCCTGTTGATACCTCCTGCATTAGTCCATTTCTGTTGCTTATTAAAAAAATCTGGAACTGAGCAATTTATAATGAAAACAAAATTTATTGCTTACCATTTTGGAGGCTGGGGAGTTCAAAGTCCAGGGAACACATCTGGTGAGGGTCTTGGTGTTGGCAACAGTGATCCATGGCAGAAAATGGCAGAACAGAGAGAGATTAACCTTTCACGTGCTCTTCTTTTAAAGCCCTCAGAACCATGCCCCGACCACCATTATTAATCCATTCATTATGGCATGGTCCTACAATCTAATCACCTCTTCAAGGCCCTACCTTTCAATTACCATAATAGGATTTCCTACCCTCAACAGTTATGGTAGAAGCTAAGTTTCTAACATATGAACTCTGGGGGATGCAATTTAATCAATCCACAGCACCTCCTTGGTTGACAATCTTTCAGTTAATTCCGTTGGTCAACTCAGCAGGCATCTTCTGGGAACCTACTCTCTGCCTAGTATTATACTGGGCCATCTAGAGTTATCTTTCCCACATATTCTCATTAAAAGGAAAACAGACAAGAATAGTAGTATCAATAGATTATACCTAACTCTGTGGTATGATTTCTTCATGTAATTAATTCTTCCATCATTGGACCATTATTTTTTTATCTTTTAACTCTTTGTCCTTGGCTGATTTGCTGGTATGACTTAAAACAGTACTCTAGTAATGTTGCCTTCTAGGGTGTATTGCTTCTCTATTATACACAAAATCTTTGTTGTCCTTATTTCAGATATGCCCTCCTTGTCTAATTACTTCTTTTCAGGTAGCCTGAGGGGTTTCTACCATATCCCTTAGATCTAAAGGAGCACTCTATCCTATGCATCTGGCTTTCTATAGCAACAACTTCTATTTCAGCTCAAGAGTCAATTGCACATCTTTCACTTGGTGTCTTGGGCTTATACAGATGTCCAGTTTTAATATCATACTATTTTATGATAATCGAGTGGATAGTACATATAGGATTCATGACAGGCTTTGACTAATAGTGTCTCCAAATTAAATCCAGAGTCACAGATCTGTTAGGGTCATTAGTTTCCTGAACTTTTTCTTCTACTGTTTTCATTAAGTCTTACATTTCTGCCTCCAACCTCCTGTGCACAATATCATTTACATCCTAATTCCTCATTTTTGCAGACTGTAAAATGGGGATAATCATTCTCATGCCTTCCTTGCCCTTGGGGGTAGCAAGAAGATGAATGTATTCTGCTGTGGAGTCGTTTGGGCCTTCGGGGAAAATGACAGTCTATTAATTCATGACAGTAATATTGAGAATGGATGACTGTTAGGAACACATATAAGTTATTTAGAGTTTGACCGCCTCAGTGGAAGTATACACACGGTATTTTTTAGTGTTTGTACAGATTTCTCAGGCTGTGACAGATATCTCCAAAGCCATTAAGAGGGTTTTCAGGTATATGATAATAATAATTTTAGTAAAACATGAGATCTCCCTGTAAGTAGGATCACTGAGGTAATTGATTATCGGGGCACATTACTTTACAAAGTAACCCTGAGAAAGATACTATCTCTCAGGCTAAAAAAATCACACAGACTGTGATTACAAGTCACAAATTACTTTAGGAAGGTGTCATAGGGAAAAATAAAGTCTTGAGAGTCTGACAAGATAAGTATGCCTGCTTCTTTTCTTTCTTTTATTGTCTATAGAGTGGAACAGAAAACTCCAATCATTTATTTTATAAAAATAAGAGGTAAAAAGCTACTGACTGGGCTGTATATTTGAATAAAACTGACATTGGAGCATGCACGGAGCGTAAAGAGACTGCATATTCTCAGGAAGTTTTTTTGCCATCCCCACAGAACAGGGAGGAAAATATATTAAGTAAGGGTTGAGGGATTCTTCACAGATTGTGCTATGGGTTAAATGTGTCCCCCAAAAGTTCATGTATTGGAAATTTGTTGTCCATAGTAACAGTGTTAAGAGGGTGGGAAATCCTGTTATGGCATATGAAAGGTAGGGCCTTTAAGAGGTGATTAGATTGTGAGGACTGTGCCCTTGTGAATGGATTAATCCATTCATAGAGTACTAGTCATGATTTTGATAGCTTTAAAAGGAGAGCAATAGGTTAGCTCACTGTTGCTCAGCCCACTCTCACCATGTGACACCCTGCATTGCTGTGTAGAGTATCTATTCAGAAGAAGGCCCTCACCAGATGTGTTCTCTGGACCTTGGACTTCCCAGCCTCCAAACTGTAAGAAATAAATTTTATTTCTCTATAAATTGTCTGATTTCAGATATTTTGTGATAAGTAAAGGAAACAGACTAATATAAATGGTGAGGCACTTCCTAGTTCCTATGATAATACTTTGTAAACAGCCTGTTTTCCCTCTGCTACCTCCCATGGCAAAGTGGATGTGTTGGAGGATGGGGGCAAGAGTGTGGGTGGTTGGGGAGCAGTGGGAAGATGACCTTGTGTGGCTCTGTTCTTATTATCAGGCCCACTTAAGTATTGACACTTTGCCTTACCCTGCTCTCACCCTTAAATGGTGTACTGGGATGAGGTCTTAGAATCAGATAAAATCTCCACAACTCACACACAGCCAGCAGGCAATCACTGCAGCAAAAATCTCTTTTCCATTTCCTCTCTTGACTTCCCCTTGAACTTATGTGCCTTTCTCCATTCATTTTCTCTTTGTGTATTTAAATTTCTTATTCTTCTCATTTAGAGGTTTTTATTGAAATCAATGTCCCTTCAAAATGATGAAAGGAAGAGATGAATTTTAACTATACAAGTAAATAGCCAATCACTGATACATCAGACAACATCCCATCATCCACTCATGAGCCTCTGAAAGGAAAGATTACTTCTGTTGCACATGATGTTTGACTTGATTAAAATACTTAGTGTTTTTTTATTCAAATACAGTACCATCATCAAATGTTGTTATGAATATTTACATAGTCATGAAGGTAAGAAGAAGCTTTTCAGTTTCTTTGTGTTGGATTTTGTCTGAGTCCTTTAATAACTGAAACTGAACTGTTGGCTGTTATGCTCTTTCATTCATTTTCACAGAATTATGGCAGCAGGCAAATAGTTATTTTGCAGAATGTAAGGTACAAATAGTATAGGTCCTATGGCATTTGTCACCCCTAAATAATAAATCCTCTTACAAAGGCTCAGCCACACATAGTTTAGTTTTCAGCCCCAGAGTGGGTATTTATATAATTATTTAAAGGTAGGTAGTGTTGCATAGTAGAAAGGGTATTCTAAAGCCAGAATGCCTGTCTAGCATCTATTAATCACTGTACCCCAAATCACACAGCTAGTAAGTAACAAAACTGAGACTCCAACCTAGGTCTGTCTGACTAAATATCTTGTGCTTCTAAATGTTAGCTATATAGGCCATCAGAGCTATCAAACTTTATTCTATAATGATAGCTGCCACATTGTACGGAGTTTTACCAAGTGTCAGACATTTCACTTTATATGCATTATACATTTAATATGTTATAGTCGAGGAAATGGAAACTTCAAAATTGTGTGATTTTGAGTAAGTCACTTCATTTCTCTTAACGTCAATTGCCTCTTCCCAGGTTTTGTAGAAAACCTTAACATTCCCAGAAAGGATATCAAGGGGTGTATGTGATCTTAGTTCCTGCCATCAGAACCCTAGGTCCACAAGGCCCCTCTCCCTCACCTAATCTCTTTTTGCCTTCATAAACTGTGTCACTTGGCATTGCTAGCTGTTCTTGTGTTTCTGTTTACCCTGTTCTTTACCTGATGTCTTCCCAAGAACCTCATCTCCCTTGTTATCCTGTCCCTTGTCTATGTCTCCTACCTCTTGTCTTTACTATCAGCATTTAAATATGGTCATGCATTTCTCCCCGTCTTGAAAACTAGCACAACACTCCTCCCTGTGCTCTTCCTATTAGTGCTCTTTCCACTTAGAAATAAAATTTTTGAATGAGTTGGCTTCACTTATCATCTCCATTTTCTCACGTCCATGTCACTGTTCATCCCACCATGATCTGGCTTCTGACCTAACTCCTGTCCACTCCCCTTGTACCAATTTCCTACGACTGTTGTAATGAATTATCACAAATTTAGTGGCTAAAATGACACCAATTTATTATCCTACAGTTCCATAGGTAAGAAGTCTGACATGGTCTAACTGAGCTAAAATTAAAGTATGAGAAGGGCAATATTCCTTCTGGAAACTCTAGGGGAGAAATCAGTTTTCTTGCCTTTTGTAGCTTCCAGAAGCTTCCCACATTCCTTGGTTCATACACTCCCCTGCCTTCCTTCATTTTCAAAGACAGCAACATTGATTGTATCTCTCTGGTTCTCTCTTCTGTAATCGTATTTCTCTTTGACCACAGACAGAAAAAGTTTCTCCACTTTTAAGGAGGATAATCTGTCCATCTCAAATTACATAATTTAATTATATCTGCAAAGTCTCCTTTACTGCATAACCTAAAAAATGCAGTCTCTATGGATTAGGATGTGAACATCTTTGGGGAACCACACCTCCCACAAACTATTTTCACTAAAATCACCAAATACATCATTGATGAGAAATGTGAGGGGTACTTTCAATCCTTATCTTATTGTACCACTTGTCTACAAAAGACAGTGTTGACACACTCTTCTTTCTTGAAACTCTCTCCTAATTTCCCTCCTTACTTTTATGACAAGTACTTTTCCTTCACCTTTTTGGGTTTCTTCTACTTTGTCCTTTAAACACTGACATTCTCCACAATTCAATCTTCAACCCCATTTTGTTCTATCTATACACACTTTCCTTTGGTTATCTCATCCATTTCCGTGACCAAAACTGAAGTTATATATACTGATGACCACATCTCATAACCTCCTCTTGAGTCCAGACCTATGTGTCTGACTGATTAGTCATATCTTTGTATGGATTTCTCACAGGTACCTTAAATTCAGCATGTTCAAAAAGGAACTCATCAATCCTCTCCCCTATCACCAAATCAGTTACTTTTCCTGATTTTTTATTTCAATCAATGGTACTACTCTTTGCCTCATTGTCCCCTACTATAAAATTTGGCAGCATTCTTTCCCTGGCTAGCACCAACCAACCACCTCTAACCAGCAACTGTATATGCTACTTTCTCTCAGATGTCACTTATCTTCCATTATTATTACTTCTTGAGCTTAGCATTTTCTTCTTAGTATTCCTGCAAAGACCTTCTTGGTGTGTCCTACCTCCCCCATCCTTTCAATCATTTCTCCCCACTACAGCCAGAAGGAACTGTTTAAAACTTTTCTTAAAGTTCACGGCATAGTTTCCCAGAACCTTCACAATAAAATCCAAGCTCTTTAGCTTGGCATATAGATACCTTTATGATCTGGCTTTATCATTCCATTTTCAACTCATTGTGCATCTCCCCCACCACTCGCCCCTGAACCCATCACCCCACATGCCCTAAGATCTATCATTATCCTGTATTTTTAACAAAAAAAAGATACAGACTGTATTACAAAGGAAAAATGGGATGCAGAGATTAAAACAAATTTAACTATATACGTATTCTTAAGTTATTTTTAATTACTCAGCTAATACCTTAATATGTATTTTTATTGAAAAGATGTTTAAAAATTTAAATCCTTACAGATAAGGCTAACGTTCTTTATGATTACCCACTCCCACTATATGTATTGTTCTGCAATTTGCTTTTTCACTCAGCTCTATGTCTTAAAAATTTACTCATGTCAGAATATAAAGATTTACCTTATTTTTAAAAATTTTCTCCTCACTATTACATAGTATGTCCATACTACAGGTTTAAATAAACATTCTGGTGTTGAAAGACATTTAGGTAGTCTCCTGATATTTGCTTTTATGAGCATTGCTACAGGGATTATCCTTCTAAAAATGCCATGTTGTGAGCATGTGAAAATGTTTTTCTATGGTAGACAACAATACATAGTATTCCAATGACTCTGACAACTGGCTTCTGTAATGGAAATAATCCATTTACTTGTCTCTCTCAATAGTTCACAAGTTCCTGAAGGCAAAGGACTGTGTTTATATATTCTAAGACTTACAGCTTGGCATATAGTAAATAAATTTTATGGTTTGTGCATATCTTTAGACCTAGACAGAGCCTGGAATGCAAAATGTGCTTAATAAACATTTGCTAAATGAATGTGTCTGACTACTGTCATTGAAACAAGGGCTTCTTCCTCCTTGCCCAAAAGGCTTCCTTACCTCTCTTTTTTAGTGTAGCCTTAATCCGATTATAATACTAGACTTTATGCAGTGGCCCTCTGAACCTTGATCCTGGGGCACTGTTTCTTTACATCTGTTGCTTGAGAGAGAATTGTAAGAGCCATTTGAGCATGCTTTTGAAGGTGCCACCATCCTGAGATGATCTTCACCTGTCTTCATAGTCCAATGTACTTCCATTTCCTGTACCCAGACTCATTTAAAAAAATATTTATTATTATTATTACTTTTTTTTACATTCTAAGATGTTGTTGTGGAGCAGTTGGGGGAAGGGGGAGAGGAAAAAGGGGAGGGGGTTGAGAGTGGGAGGAAGAGGAAGGTGGTGGGGCTTGGTCAAGGCCTGTGGCAACCCCCTCATTCTGGCAGAGGAGCCCAGGGGTCTTCTGGCAGCAGCTTGGTCATTGCTGGGCTGGATGTGGACTTAAGGGGGGGGGGTATGGCTGAGGCCCTTGGCACCACACTGACTCCAGCTCGGGAGCCCGGGGTGCTTCCAGTGGTTGTTGCTAGGCTGGATGCGGATGTCAGGGGGTGTGGCTGATGCTCTCAGCCACTCACCATCCTTGCTTGGGAGCTTGGGGTACTTCCGGCAGTGGCCTGGTGGTTGTTGCTGGGCTGGATGAGGATGCCAGGGATATGTTGCTGATGCCCTTGTCCCCCCACTGCACTGGTTTGGGAGCCTGGCGAGCTTCTAGTAGTGGCCTGGTGGTCATAGCAGGGCTTAATGTGGATGTCAGAGGGGCGTGACTGAGACCCTCAGCATTTCTTCTGCCCCAGCTTGGGAGGTTGAGGCACTCCTGGTAGTGACTTGGTGGTTGTTGCTGGGCTGGGTGCAGATGTTGGAGGGGGGTGGCTAAGGCCCTTGGCCCCACACACCTGGCTCAGGAGCCCAGGGTGCTTCTGACAGTGCTCTGGTGGTTGTCACTGGGCTGGATGTTGGTGTCAGGGAGGCATGGTTGAAGCCCTTTTCCCCTCACTGCCCTAGCTTGGGAGCCTGGGGTGCTTCTGGTCCTTCTAAGTTTTATAGGTGTTCTTTGATGGTGTTAGACCTTTACTGGTTACTATCAAAACTTTTTCTCTGATCTGTGGGTATTTTGTTTTTTCTGTCAGATCTCTGTTGGATTATTTGCTGTTCTCACCACTTAAACTCTGCACTGGAACTAATTTGTTGTCCTTTGCTTACTTCTAAAATGGAGGAACTTCCTGTGGGGACCAGCACTTGAGCCCTGTAGTTTAGCTAAATTGCTGCTTTGCTGCTGATTCCCTGGGGAAGGCTTTTTGTGCAGCTCAGGTTTTAATTGTTGGCCTTAAAAGCACTTCTGAGTATTGAGAGGTCCAGTACATGTCGGTTGTGTGGAAACTCTGATCTGGGCCTGAGTCTTTTCAGCCAACTGTACTCCCTGCAGTTCTGTATTCCTGACCAGTCTCCACTGAGTGGTCCTGTGCTGATTGGACGGTAGATCAGCTGTCCTTGCTGTATCCCAATGATCCCCCCAGTGGCTAGTCTCCCCCACAGCCCACAATCCAAACATTTCCCATGGGGAGGGCCACATGCTGGTCCCTTGTGATGACTCACTGGCCTCTGAGTGGCTCCTTTTTTCAATTGTGTATAGCCCCTCACTCCTATGTAGGCCCATGGGAACCCTGTTAGTGGTCTTGCTGGCCTGGGGACCACCAAGGCCCTCTTCTTCCCTGCAGCCTCCGAGCAACTTCATACAAAGGGCACAGCAGTGGCTTTTCACAGCTCTTGCTCTGTGTGCTCACCAGGGCCAGCCTTGAAGTGGTCAGGGCTCGAAACAGCCAGAGTTGTCCCTTTTTTCTCTCATCATGGCTTCTCCTGACTTTGTGAACAATGTAGGCTTCTCCTACTGTTGCCCTGAGCTCTAGTGACCCCAGCTTGGCAGTCATTGCTTTTTAATAGCTATCAATTGGTTGTGTGGGAGAGGGTGATGCTGGGGACCGTCTATTCTATCATCTTGATTGGAAGTCTCTCTGTACCCAGTCTCTTTCTGAGGCTCTTTGACAACCTTACGCTAGTAAGAAAAGTCATTCTCTTGTAGTATCTATCATGGTATATAGAGATACAGAATATGTTCCTCTAGGATCCCCAGTCTCAGTTTTTCCTCCCACAAAACCATACTGTTTATTGATGCCATTTTATCATCTTTCTTCAGTGTCCTTTATTCATTTCCATGCTTTATTCGGAAATTCAATGCCCTTCCTTTGTCTATCAAAATTAGTTCCTCATTGTCTAACATTGAATGCTACATTTAGCTTCATAAATTGGCCTCCTTTTCTTGGTGCTATGTCCTCAGCCTGTTATATCCTTTGTTAATTCTTGCCAAACTGATTTTTCAAGGTTCAGCTCCAGTTCTACCTTCACAATGCTACTGTGACTCTCCACCCTCTCAGCTATCTTTGAACTTGATTTATGAGCAAATATTTCAGGATTGCTGGTATTCTTTCCTCAGTCAGACCTTAAACCTTAGGAAGGCTTATTCCACACTGTGATGCACAAAGCAGAAGATCAATTAAGAACTTTACTAATTTACAGCAGCATCAATTGAAAGCCATTTGTGAACACACAAATGTGTGGGAGATGCTTGAGCCAAACAAATTAGGTTAAGCATGGTTTTTGTAAAATTTTATTTCATTCAACATTCAACCAACATTTGTAGATCAACTCTATATGCCAGGTACTGTGCTAGATTCTGGTGATTCACAGATGAATAAAAAATGGCCCCTTGTTTTTAAGAATCTCATGATCAGGTTAGATAACATAGACATTAGCAAAGGAGTATAGTAGTGTGATAATTGCTGTAATGGAGGTATGTCATGGAGGGCCCATGACAGTACAGGCAGGCTGGACTCAGTCTACGAGAGTGTGGTCAGGCAAGCCTTCACAAAGGAAGTCAGGCTTCAGCTAACTTTTGAAAGAGGCATATGATGTAAACCATATTTAGCTTATTGAAGACATTGCATCCCAACTACTTATGAAACATCTGATCAAACTAAATGTAGATAACGTATCTCCAATGGGGAGAAATCTCTCCTATTGGAGGTGTTTAGGCATCTCTTATGCCTTTTAGTTCCTTCAGTGTAGAAAAACACTGAGCAGCCAGAAAGAGTTTTTGCATTTCCAGAATCTGAGCAACCTGGCACTTCTTGGCAGAACAAGGCCCTTTGGATTAGGTGCTAGTTTAACATAATAGCTGTTTAAAGTCTATACAGTACACTTATAAAAAACAATGTGGCAGGTTGACTATAATGTATTCAACATCTAATGTTCCTAATGCTTGGCTAAACTTCATTACCCTTATCAAACATCTCTAATACTAAATAATCATAATCACTCCTTTGTCTAAGAATACTGTAAATGCAATTAATGACTATACAAGACAAGGGAAATTAAGTTGGCTTATAAGATTCCACATGCCACCTACAAGCTGAAAGAACACAAAACTCTATTAAATTCTTAACTTATTTCTCAGATGTACATAAAACTGTTCAATTTATAACAAATACATACTTAGAAGTATTGCTAAGAAAGCAACATTTTGGAGTGCAGTTGCAGGGGCATGAGGCCTGAGCTCACACTTCCACACCTTTGAGCACTAACATTCTACCTACTCTGGAGGCAGTTCATTTTCTGTTGATGTGAGAAATTGGGTATTGGGTTTCCAGAAGCAGTAGGACAATCAAGAGAATCCAAGGAAAATTTCCAATTTTGGCGGGACTTGGAGAGCAGGTGGTTGAGTAATTAAGGTCTGATTCTTGGTGGTCTCTCACCAACATAATTAGGTGCCTTCAATCACTAATGAATCTCACACTTATGTTGGGCTACTTAAATCACCCAAGAAAAGCTTGGACACGAAGATGTGTCTTGCATCACATTTGGTAATAACCTGCTGGGCTCTCTGTTCTCAGAGGTCTCCAGTACTCACGACTGAGGGCATTTTAAATCATCTGCAAGTTTAACCTAGCCCCAGATTTGGGGGCTAGTAGTGTCTAAGATAGTGGGAATTTGGGGGCACCCCAAGGCAGTAGTTTAGCATCATTCTAGGCATTATTTTTGATCATGATTTTACCTTGTCTGTCAGTCAAAGGATTCAGATTTTCTTTTGTTCTTATGATAAACATCTGTTTTTTGACTGCAGTCTTTATAACTGTGTTTCTATGTTAGATACCCTGCCTTGAATCCTTTGGGCTTGGGTTTCAGCCTTATTCTTTCTCCAGCCCTCTTAGAAATTGGAGCTATGTCCCCAACTTTAGTCCATTGAGTTACTGTCTGCTAATAACGATCGAACAAACAGTTCCTAGGTAACTAATGCTGTGTCCCATTTATCTGCTAGACTAATTATTGTCCTTCTACTTCTGGATGATCCTCTTGCTGACCTTATGCTTATGTCAACCAATTGGCCCAATTTCAGTCTCTGGATCAGAAGAATTCCTTCCAAAGCAATTTCTGAAATCTTGGATCCCTGTGCTTTTTCCTGTTTTGTTATGCCTCAGCCCACTGACACTTTATCTGTTTTCTCTACCTCTTAGTAGTTGTCACCACCAGTTATCTCTTGGGATTCTTCTCTCTCAAAGACTGGCTAGAAAATAGTAGACAGTCTTACCTATTGAGCTCTAAGATAAGTCCACAAACCCAGTTCTTTTCAAGGCTTTCTACCTTTAGTCATGGGAAAGTTATAAAAGAAAAAATTTCTTATAGTTCTTCTCTGTAATTCCTAGCAACCTTATTGGTATGGTGTGTTTATTTATCCCTTGCTTTTATTTGTCCTTGCATTTTTCACCATATTTCCAATTCCCTCTCCCATGTTCTGTTAAAAAAAATCTTGCTTCTGTGAAAATTCCCTATCCTATAAAATTTGCATATTCATTTGTTCAATCATGTATTCACCAATTTTTGAGTGCCCATTATGTGCTAGGCACTACTATAGGCCCCGGGAATATAGTGTTGAACAAGAAAAAACATGCTCTTGCTCTCATGAAGATATGTTCTAGTTGTAGAGAAATCAGCATTGAACATATAAACAAGTACACATGTAAGAAAATATCAGATAATAGTAAGTGATAGGCAGTGAATTAAAAGACAGTAATGGGAGAGTGACTGAAAGCCTATTTTTGATTAGGTGGTCAGAGACAGCTTTTCTGGGGGAGGTAACTTTTAAGCTGAGACTTGAAAGACACAAAAGAGCCAGGGATATGAAAATCAGGAGGAAAAGCATTCCAGAAAAAGACAACAACTGTTGCAAAAATTATAAGACAGTGACAAGTTGGTGTGTTTGAAGACAGAAAGGCAGTTTGGATGAAGCATAGTAGATGAATGGGATGAGAGTATTATGAATGAGGTCATAGAAGTAGAATCAACTTCATTATTCATAGGCTAGATGCTATGGGGTGATGAAGGGAAGAGTGGATCAGGGATGACCCCTAGATTTTGAATTAACCATCGTGTGTATATGATACTACTGCTTTCTGAAATGGGGAAGTCTAATGGAGAACTTGAAAGGAGTGTGTGTGGTGATGGGAGAGAAAGTTAGCTCCTTTTGGACGTGTTAGGTTTGAGATGGTTATCATATATGCAAGTGCAGATGCCAGGGAGTGGTTTAGGACCAGACATATAAATTTGAGAATCCTCAATATACTGATTATATTTAAGTACATGGAATTCCATAAGGTTATCTAGAGGGAATATACATAGATTAGAGAATGATGCCTAGGTCTGATCCTAAGCCATTGTAACATTAAGAGGTCTAATGGAGGAGGATCCAGCAATGGAGACTGAGTAGAAGCAATGAGTACGAGAAAAACCAAGGGTATGGTAGCAAGAAAGGCACTTGAAACAAGTCTTTTAAAGAAGAGAGAGAGACTATGTCAAATGTTATTGAGAAATCAAGTAAGATAAAAGCAAAAGCAGCCATTGGATTTTGCTACATGAATGTCACTGATAAATTTGGTCATAGTGGTTTCAGTGGCATAGTGTGGACAGAAACCTGAGTGCAGTGGGTTGAAGAGAGTATGGAATGTGAAGGAGAAGAGACATAGAGATACACAATTCTTTGAAGAAATGTTACTGGGAAAGGAATCTGAGAAATCAATCATATACAAGAGGAGATGGAAGGTTAAAGAATTTGTTTTTTTTGTTTTTTGGGTGTTTTTAAGGACAGGAGATACTATGTTTGTATGCAGATGAAATAATCCAAAGAAACTGAGGTTGCAGGAGATGGCATAACTATAGGATTAAAATTCTTGAGCAGGTAAAATGAAATGGGGTCCAAATCACAAGCAGAGAGATTCACCTATAGCCCATCCGTCTGAAAATGCAATCAAGGCAAAATAAAAGGTGGTCTCTCATCTCAAGTGAGTATTTTTCATTTTTGAGATACTGAAGGTCAGATACCCCTTAGCAATTATCAGTCTTTGGGCACTTGATCAAGACTGCTCCTTCCAACATCTCTTGTTGGGACTCTTCCAGGTGATCTACCTTAAGTTGATTTGGCTGCCTAGTCTCCAGGTCCCAGTCTGTTCCACAATCAACTGAGCCCTGGCTCTCTAGGCTTTGATCATAGAAATCCTAGAGGTTGAGGAAGATCATGCAGGGCCTTATAGGCATGGTGAACAGTTTGGGAGTTTGGTTTTTATTTTAAATTTTGTGGGAAGATACTAGAGGATTTTAAGCAGAAGATGAAGTGATCTGATTTACATTTGAAGATGATAACTCTTGCTATTATGTGTGTAATACATTGGAGGGAGCAAGAGTAGAAGCTGAGAGAGCCCAAAGAAGACTGTTGCAATATTCTAGGTAAGAGACGATGGTGACTTGTGACTACTATTGTGGTAGCAATGAAGATGAAGAGAAGTAGATGGATTTGAAAGCTATTCCAACTCAGTTTCATGATTTGCTAAAATGTTACTACTGCTTAAATGGAAGGAAAATTGACTTAATAAAAACAAATACACATATAATTACAATTTTAGTTGCTGATATATAACTGTGTGCTAAGAAAATTACCTATGTAAAGGTACTTGGCACATAGTATGGGCTTAATTAAAAAGTGTCATAGCTGTCTTAAGATTTAACTTAGAGAGTGAATAGTTGACTCGTTATTATGGAATACTTTGAAAGACCATAAATATAACCTAAAATCATTACTTGGAATATTTTAAATTAGTGGATACATTCCAAATCATTAAAATAACTGCAAACTCATTTCCAGCCCAGGCATCCCTCTGCATGGTTGTCTTCCAAAGGGTAAGTACACACACACAAAATCATTAAAATTGATTCTGATCATGTATGCTTGCTGTAGCAGGTGCACTGAGGTCTCTGCCCATTTGTAATTCTGTCCTTTGGTATTTACAGAGTAATGCTAGCTTTGCCTCTGGCATTGAGACATTACCCATTCATTAGGACTGGGCAAACCAGTTTGTTTATTTAAGAATGAATCTAAGTGTTGGCTTAGTCCTGAAGGCTAACTACTACTACACTAAACACTGTGATTCTCAGAGTTTACAGTTTAAAGACTATAATAATTGGCTATCATAGCAAACCACACAGCATTCCTAGGAGAAAAATCAAGACCATTCAGATTACAGAACAAGCTTATGGTCAGGCTAGGACTGGCATTTCTTTAGTGATGTTTAGGGGACTGCAGTACACGGTTTGTGTCAAGAATTATTAAGAGTGAAGGCTGGCAAAGTAGGATGGAGGCTAAACCATGGAAAGCTTTTTAGCTTTAACTAATGAGTTTGGACTTAATCCTGATAGGAGCAGGGAACTGAGGGTTTTAAGCAGGGGATTTTGAGCATGCCTTTTTTTTCAACTTCCTGAGTAAAGAATTTCACTTTACTTATGGTGAACATCAGGGAGACGAAGTTCCTCAGTGAGCCTTTTATAGCTCAGCCCTGGTGGCTGTTTAATATTTGTTTTTATCAAGCCCCATTTCTCATTCTATTGAATTTGGTGGTCATTTACTGAATGTCCACCATGTGAAAGGCACTGAGCTAGGCACTTGTTTGCTGTTTGTTCAGTAGAGATGTCAAGTCTAAATCCTTAGGCAGTAGAAATTCTGAAAAATTTGTCTTGAATAGGTAATCATATTTTAAGTGCTCAGATTTAGTTTTCTCTCTGTGGATTATTTATTTTGTGGTTCATGCTGCTAGATCTTTCCCATGACTCTGCAGCCACTCCTGCCATCAAGCAATGTTATTCCTTTTTCCAGTTCATTATTGTTTCTAGAATCAAATGCCTTAGCTTGACTTTCACGACTCTTTACAAATCTGGCTTCAACCAGCTTTCAGTTTGTTTTCTCTACTCCTGAACTCTCCCTGCCATACCCACTCCACCTCCAACTTCCCCTAGGTATACTATCCAAACTACAGAGCAAGCTAGACTTTGAAATTATGACTTTCCCTTAGTATATCATGCTATTTCATGTCTCTTTGGTTTTGCATGCTACTGCAATTTATGAGGATGTGTCAAATCCCTTAAGTGAGTTGAAACTAAAAAAAAAAAAAAAAAATCAGTATTGAACCAGATTGCAAACTCCTCTTCCTCAAAAATTATGAATTATTTCCAGGAAAGCACCATGTATGATTTGTCTTTATTTCTTCTTCCATCTAGGGCCTAGCTGAGTGGCTGGGAGATAGGAAGTAGCCAGTACAATTCAGGTGAATTAATGTGTGTGCAGAGAATTCAAACTTATTTTTGTACAGCTCAAGTCAAGCAGAATCAGGATAATGAGTCTGCTAGAGGCAAGGGGGTGAAGTGCAGTAAGCAATGAAAGCGGGAGTGTGTGTAAGGAAAGCCTGCAAGCCAGTGGGCAGAATTTTTGATTATCTACTATTTTAGATCATCTGCCTCACTGCTTCCCTCCATTGGTGTGTATAATTGAGAGCAAGGAATGGATCTTCTGGTTAATTGGCTTTTCTGATTAACCAGTAGTTGACTGGAAATCTCTTTGCTTTTGAAAAAAACCTGTCCCTAAAACATCAAATACTATTTTTTAGTGCAATATAATGCAAAAAATAAATCCTTTTCTGAGACAAGGATCATAAAGACTACCCAATCATAATAGAGAGGTCTTTCTTCTCTACTATAAAATTGGCTGTTATATAGTAAATATATAATAGCCCATACTTAGCACAAAGCCCTGTGGAAGATACAAATTGAATAAGACCTGAAGAATGGAGAGTAGCATGCAGAGTGCTCTGGGAGGAATTCATGGATCAAATACCACAAATGCTGGAACTTGAAGAGTGCTTGAGGCTTAGGTCATGGAGAATGGAAGGGACAGAGATGTGTTCCAAGTTGTTCAAAACAGCAGAGCAAAGCAGCAAGACATAAAGAACAGTGCACCATTGCACTCAAGGACTGAAGAGGAGTATTAGCTGTAGCTACAGAATTAGATGTAGAAGGACGAGAGCATTAGAGGAGAGCTAGTGCAGTAGAAGACAAAGCTAGAAAGTTTTGCAGGAGTTTAATTTTAATGGTCTAAAATGCCAGGCTAAGAAAAGTCAGCTTTATTTTACAGGCAAGTGGGAGCTGAGAAAGGACTGAAACAGATCCTTGGTTTGAGAGGATCATTCTGGTAGAATTGTGAAGGATGTGTTTGAAGATAGACTGGAGACAGATGAACCAGATACAAGTCTATTTCTATTGCCTCATCATCCATTCACTCCTTTATTCACACATTCATTAATTCGTTTGACAAGTATTAATTGAGCATCTATTTGGGCAAGGCACTGTCTGGCCTGGAGGAGAAATAGCAAGTTGAAAAAAGGCTAAGCTAAAAAGAGTGAGTGGGAAAGTGGGAAATTCAAAGAAAAAAAAAATAAAGGATAGAAGTACAAGTTCAGTGGTATGAATGTATAAATTGGGTTAATTCCTGATTTTCATTTTGAATTATGCTGAAAGTTTGATTAGGATTAGAAATAGGAGTGGAATTCTCCCTCTGGGATATTAATGACCTCTGCTAGAACAAAGCAGGGACAAGAAAAGGTTTGGGTATAATAGGCAGAACGTCCTTTCAGCCCCTTTACCTTCAGAGAGCACAGGAAGCCTATAGGAAGCAGTAGTCAGAAATCTTCCAACAAAGAAAAGCTCAAGACCAGGTGGCTTTACAGCTGAATTCTATCAAACCTCTAAAGAAGAATTAATACCACTTCTCTTCAAATTGTTTCAAAACATTGAAACAGAAGCCATTCTGCCAAACTCATTCTATGAGGCCAGCATCACCCCGATACCAAAACCAGATAAAGATACAACAAAAAAAGAAAATTACAGGCCAATATCCTTGATGAATACAGATGCAAAAATCTTGAAAAATATACTAGCCATCAGGCTACAGAAAAACATCAAAAAAATTATACACCATGATCAAATGGGATCCATCCGAGGGATGCCAGGTTGGTTGAACATAAACAAGTCAATAAATGTGATACACTACATCAACAAAACCAAGGACAAAAACCATATGATTATTTCAATAGATGCAGAAAAAGCATTTGACAAAATTCAACATCCCTACATTATAAAGACTCAGCAAATTAGGTATAGAAGGAAATTATCTCAACACAATAAAAACCATTCATGAAAAACCAATTGCCTATATCATCCTGAATGGGATTCCAGCTTTTCACTTAAGAACAGGAACAAAACAAGGATGCCCACTCTCACTACTCCTATTCAACACAGTGTTGGAAGTACTAGCCAGAACAATCAGGCAAGAGAAAGCAATAAAGGGTATCCAGAGTGGAAAGGACAAAGTCAAACTGTGCTTGTTTGCACAAGACATTATCGTATATATAGAAAAATGACACCTCTCCCCCAGGGTCATGGAGATGCAAAAAGGATTACTCAAAGCCCATTTCTTCTGAGCAGTGAGAAGCCCCAAAGAGGTTAATTTCCACAAACCCTCAAGAGAGAGGTATTCCTTGGAAAATTAACAACGAACTCGGTTCTTCTCTCAGTATTTATTCTCCAGGCCAGAAAGTTATGAAAAAGGAACATAGGTGGTTACAAAAAGAACAGTAAGATAATTGTCATGGAAATGGTCATTAGGTTTAATTGCACCAAGGACATCTGCCCTTGGAGGCAGCAATTTTGCTGTGTTACAATTCCTTATCTACAACAGAGACTTTAGCCTGGGGAAATTTTCCCGTCTTTTGCAAGCTTAACATTTCTATGTGTAACTTTAAAAAGTTAGGTTATACCTGAAACTACAGGGCTTTGAAAGCCAGGCTCCATGAAATACATTTGTTTTATTAAAGTTAGTGCTCTCTATATTTCACCCCTTTTATTTATTTAATAAAAAAGAAAGAGCAAAAGATATAGATCAAGGCTTTACAGTTAAGACAAAAACATTTAAAACAAAGTTAGTATCATTTAGCATGGCAAGTCTTTTTTAATTTATCCCAGGTGAGGACTGATGATGCCATCATCTCTCAGGGGGGTTGCATCGGCATCATTCCTGGTGGTATGAATTGGGGTGTAACTGAAACTCCAGAATGGGGTTCTGTTTCATGTAATAGTTGATTTTGAGTCCAGAGAGTTTGCTGGTGTTCACCCATCCAGGACATCACTGCTTCCAAAAGTAAATTGTAAAATTTTTTCATCAATTATAAATCTTTTCTTTAGGAACAGGATGTCTCATCCAAGTCATAGGCACCCTCTTTAAGGTTGAGAAAATTTAGAGAACTGCTTTTGTAGACAAGATATTATTTCCCCCTTTATGATCAAAGCATTCCTCATAAAAGAATTGATCAATTTTTTGATAGGAAACGTTTTATTTTTCTTTGTATAGATCCCTTGGTGCTGGGAAGGCTCATTCCCAGGTTGTCATGTCCCATGCTGGGGGGAAAGATGAAGCAGCAAGATGAAGGAGCAGTTAGGCCAAATTAGGGCAACATGAAGAGGGGTCAGGAACTTAGAAGAGAGATGCTATTTTATAAGCAAAGTTTTAAATTATATCCTGTTATAAAGAGAGTTAAATTTTATTGAAATTATGAAAATAGCCACATTGTCATAATAATCATAAGGATATTCGAAGTATTACATTTGGGGGGATCAAACAGAGATAAAACAAATGCTTTAATTTCTGTTTTAAATGATATTTTACCAAACTGTGGTCAGTTATAGATAGCTTAAGAGAGAGAGTTTTCTTAAATCTGGAAAACAAAACATTAAGAGAACCAGCAGTATTTCAAAATAAGGAAATTGCAAAAACCCATAATTCTTTTTAATCAGTTCATTAATTAACTTTTGTTGTTTTGACCTTGGTGTGTAATTTCAAAAACCCATCAGTTTATTCATTAGAATTTTGGAAATTTAGTTTAAAGGTATGAACTCAAAGTTTGTCAGGAAATTGTACCTATCAGAGTTTTTTTCATGAAATATTTGAAGACATAACATTTTAAAATTATAGTCAAACCAAGATTATGACTGGTAGCATTTATATCTAGACACAGATTTCCAAGAACCTTACAAGATTTGGGACCACATATTTATAACATCTCAATACTGACAATGCTTTCCCATATAGTCTAATTTATCAAGTAAGCCAATTAGTTTTGGTACATCTCTTATATGTCCTTTGAGAAGCTCCAGGGCCCTTGGAACTCCTCAAAGTTAGTTTAAGTCAAAAGGCTGAGCTTTCCAAATTTAGTTTTAGAAAGTTTGTCAAATAACAAAGGCTTAAAACACTTAGTTGAATAAGATCACAAATTACTACAAAAATAAAACCAAAGTGACAAAGGATTTCAAAGGCAGAGAGTACAAGAAATTATCATGATAAAACATGAAATAAGTTTCCTAGACCAGTTATCTGAAAGATAAAGAAAACCTTTTACAATTTTCTATTAAGAGAGGTTAAGTGCTTTTAGGAAATCTGGTTGTTCCAATGCAAGAGAAGAAACTCTAAATCTATATCAGAATACTATTGATATAAATGTTTAATTTTTAGAAAAACTTGTACATAATTTCCTTTTAATTTTAGCCAATTGAAAAAGTTTCTTTTATAAATTAACCCATACAAACCATTATCACAACTTACTCAGACTTTTTGTTTTTTGTCCTTTACTTACTACTTTCTAAATAGCCAGTCATTTTACTCTAGGACAAGAACACCTTGTATCAAATGCTTTCTCACATAAAAATTCTTTTCTTTTCTTTTTAGCCTTTTTAACCACAACCACATTTTTATATGAAAACTTTCTTTAAATCATCTCGTTTTTACATACCTGTTTTTTCTCTATCAATGTTAAATTGGCCTCATTTGTCTAAAAATTATATATGAAAGGTTTTTCTGGTTTTGGCAGGGTTTAGAACTTAAAAGACCTCTCACGAAGACAATCCTGTTTGATTAGTAAACCCAGGCAATGATGTGTGCTGATAAGGACATTTTTATATATTCAGGTTAGTAAATGGGGGTCCATTTGTCAGAGCAGATTACACAAAGCTCAATTTGAGGCTCAGCTATTTTAACCAAATACATATTTATAGTTTCCCAGCCAAAAACTTGGTGTATCAACTCTACACCCTTATCAGTTAAAGTTAACAAGGGTGTTTTGAGATATTGGACATAGGTCCCCTTTCACTAGCCATCCTCGGTTCAAAGTATCCACATGGTATTTAGGGCCAAGTGGAATCCGGAGAGGTCATGTGGAGCAAAGACAATGTCTAAAAGATACTGTTTCTACCACTATGGCCAGGAGGCATAGCTGCGATAAGGAAGAGATGAATTGGGTTTTGTCCTGTAGCTGATGGCCCATGTGCTGTGGACATATTATGTCCTCTGATCTTGCCATGGCTCTCTGTCTAGTGCCCAGAATTTAGAGGCTTAAAACCAAACACGAGCTAACAACAAGACATGTGAAGGGCTTTGGGAGAAGCCTAGAAGCCAGTTTTCTTACAGCATTTAGTCCTCAAACAAATTAAACAAGTATCAAACATACCACAAAATGTGTTGACCAAAAAACAAATTTAGGCAAAAGGTTTAAATCAAATTCTGAAAACACATCTATTTTATCAACAATTTTAGAAAATTAAAGTCACATGAACTTAAAAAGTATACTTATTTATTTAATGAGCATGCATTATTTATAAGCCAATTTGGTACCATGCAGACAATACAAACACATATAGACATGAACATGTATACATAACATATATTTATGTACATATACATGTAGATATAAACAGAAACAATAAGGATTTTATGGGTTTTGTTTAAAATATAATAAGGAGACAAATAAAATAGAAAACTCACTAGCATAAAAGGACAGTCAGGTTAAAATTGTGTTTCTAAAGAATGTTAAAGGTTTTCTGTGCAGCCTCACCCTGTTTTAGAGAAAGCAAGGTAACAAATTTACATGGCAAAGCAAAGTATGCAAGGGCTGAGCCCGCGCACTCAGGAGAGTGCGGTGCTGGGAGCGTGGCGACGCTCCCGCCGCGGGTTCGGATCTTATATGGGAATGGCCGGTGCACTCACTGGCTGAGTGCCAGTCACGAAAAAGACAAAAAAAATAAATAAATAAAATAAATAAAAGCAAAGTATGCAAGACTTTTCAAGGAAATGCAGAAAAAGTTTTGTTCTTTTAACAAAATGGCATAGAACTTTGCCATAGGATTTTGTGAAGAAATACATAGATGAGCCTAGAAGAGAATTTAGAAGTCTGTTCAAGATAACCAGCTGGATGCCAGAAAATTTGAGACCATGTAGTTAAACAGACAAATTTTAGTCTAGTTTTTATTTCTAAAATAGGTTACTGAGCTTAAGGGCTGAACTAATGAAAGCCATTTGACTCTTGAGGTTTTTAGGAGAAAAGCAGTACAACCCAAAAGGAGGTCTGATTGGTTCCATGGCTGCTTTTCTCACAAAGCCCCAGAATCTTTGGTGAAGAAGAGAAGCATTGTGCAGATAAGAAAAGACAACATGCTCAAACAAAACCAACATTGCAAAGAAATATTAACCTTTTTTACTTTAGATTGTCCAATTTAAAGTTTTTTCAGTTACTGCCAGGATTAATTTTATCCTTTTTCAGTGACATAAACATGTCTTTGTTTTTTGTTAAGGTCTAGAATAGGTCTCAGAGAGACTTGACATAGATTCCAAACTGTTAGATGGGACACCTTGAGAAGACTCATTGTATAAATTAACCAGTGACCAATTCATTTCCAAATTTTAATGTAAAGGCTCCCTTCCTTGGGGTACCAAGGACATGGTTGTTTAATATCCACTAACAGTTTTACAAAACCTTTGGGTTGGGTTGAAAGCTAGCTTGACCGGCTGCAGGAGTGCAGTTGCTAATTGAAAGCCACCTGTGAATCCCTTACCAGGATGAGTAAATTTAAATGTCGGACATCCTTCTTCTCGCCACAGTTTGGCACATCAGTCTTTGATCTGTGGAGTTGGAAATTTTCCTCACACGGGGCACCATTTGTCACCTCTCCCCCAGGGTGATGGAGATGCAAAAAGGATTACTCAAAGCCCATTTCTTCTGAGCAGTGAGAAGCCCTGAAGGGGTTTATTTCCACAAAACCTCAAGAGAAAGGCATTCCTTGGAAAATTAACAATGAACTGGGGTCTTCTCTCAGTATTTATTCTCCAGGCCAGAAAATTACAGAAAAGGAACATAGGTGATTACAAAAAGAGCAGTAAGATAATTGTCATGGCAACAGTCATTAGGTTTAATTGCACCAAGGACATCTGCCCTTGGAGCCAGCAATTTTGCTGTGTTACAGAAAAACCTACAGACTCGACCAAAAAACTCTTAGAGCTGATTAACAACTTCAGTAATGTTGCAGAATACAAAATCAATGCCCCCAAATCAGTAATATTTTTATACTCTAGGAATGAACTAGCAAAAAATGAAGTCAAGAAAGCAAGCCCATTTACAATATTTGCCAAAAAAATAAAATACTTAGGAATCAATTTAACCAAGGAGGTGAAAGATTTCTACAATGAGAACTACAAAACACTACTGAAAGAAATTAAAGAGGACACAAAAAGGTGAAAAGACCCACCATGCTCTTAGATGGGAAGAATTAACATGATGAAAATGTCCATTCTACCCAATGCAATCTACAGATTCAATGCAATCCCCATCAAAATACCAATGACATTCTTCACAGAAATAGAAAAAGCATTCCTAACATTCATATGGAACAACAAAAGATCCTGAATAACCAAAACAATCCTGAGGAAAAATAAATAAATAAAGCTGGAGGCATAACACTACCTGACTTCAAATTTTATTACAAAGCTATTGTAACCAAAACAGTATGGTAATGGCATAAAAACAGACACTCAGACCAATGGAGTAGAATAGAAAACCCAGGAATTAACCCTCTTACTTATAGCCAACTGATCTTTCACAAAGACATCAATAATATGCATTGGGGAAATGACTGCCTCTTCCATACATGGTGCTGAGAAAATAGGACATCCATATGCAGAAAAATGAAACTGGACCTACACCTCTCACTACTTACCAAAATCAACTTAAAATGGATTAACAACTTAAATATAAGACCTGAAATCATAAAATTACTAAAGGAAAACATAGGGGAAACACTGAAGGTAATAGAACTGAGCAAAGACATTATGAGTAAGACCCCAAAAGCACAAGCAACAAAAGAAAAAATAAATAAGTAGGATTATATCAAACTAAAAATCTTCTGCACAGCGAAAGTAACAATCAACAGAGTGGAAAGACAACCTGAAGAATGGGAGAAAATATTTGCAAACTATACATCCGATAAGGGATTAATATACAGAATATACAAAGAACTCAAACAACTATATGGTAAAAAACCCCAAATAATCCAATTAATAAATGGACAAAGGAGATGAATAAACATTTTTCAAAGGAAGACATAGAAATGGCCAACAGGTACATGAAAAAATGCTCAGCATCACTAGTCATCAGAGAAATGCAAATCAAAACCACACTGAGATATCCTCTCAACCCAGTTAGACTGGCCATTATCAAAAAATCCCAGAATAACAAATGCTGGCAAGGATGCAGGGAAATGGGAACTCTTTTACACTGTTGGTGGGACTGTAAACTAGCACAGCCATTATGGAAAACAGTATGGAGACTTCTTAAACAACTACAGATAGAGCTACCATATGTTCCAGCAATTCTACTTCTGGGTATCTATCCAGAAAAATGGAAATCATCATGTCAAAGGGATACCTGCACTCCCATGTTCATTGCAGCTCTGTTTACAATAGCCAAGATATGAAACTAACCTAAGTGTCCATTGACGGATGACTGAATAATGAAAATGTGGTATATATCCACAGTGGAATACTACTCAGCCGTACAAAAGAATGAAATTCTGCCATTTGCAGCAACATGGATGAGTCTGGAGAGAATTATGTTAAGTAAAATAAGCCAGACAAAGAAACAGAAATACCACATGTTCTCACACATAATTGGCTGCTAGGAAGGAAGGAAGGGGGGTGAGGGGTGAGGAGGGAAGGATGGAAGAAAGAAGGAAAGAAAAAAAGAAAGAAAAGACCACAATAATATGTTGAACTTTCAGAAGGAGAGAACAAACCTAAGGATGCTAGAGATGGTGGGGAGGGAGGGAGGGAGTTTGGGAAGTGATAGGTTGGGCAAAGGGCATAAAGAAATACCATGATTTGTAAGAATGAATATGCTAATAATAAATCAAAATTTAAAATTAAAAAACTGCATAGCTCAAATAGTATTCATTTCACATCCCATTGGGACTCTGGGAGTAGCTTGACTTAAGTTGGATGCTGCATTGTAGTTGCCTTTAACTGGCTGCTGGAAAGAGCAGCATAACTTTGGTACATCTGCATATACCCGTAGAACATCAGGTGTAGTCTCAGGGTGAGGTGTGACAAGGTGGCCTGAACTAAGGAGAGGTCAGTGTTAATTAGTTTAAATTCATAGGTGCCAAATAGACAAGATTTGGTCATTACATTTCAGGGGTGATGTAAAGGGAAGTGTAGCATTGAGGATGTTAATACCATTAACTGGGTAAGGTTTTCCACTTATTTGTGACTCTTTTGCCTCATCTTCCAGATGAAATAGTTTAAATAGATCAAGTCTGTAGTAGGCAGAATGTTGGTCCTGCAAAGATGTCCATGTCCTCATCCCCAGAATCTGTAAATATGTTACAGATACATAGCAAGGGGCAATTAAGGTTGTAGATGAAATTCAGGTTTCCCATTAGATGATCTTAAAAAGATTATCTTGGATTATTTGGGTGAGCTCAATGTAGTCACAAGTGTCTTTAAATGGGGAAGAGGGAGACAGAAGGGGCAGAATCAGAGAGATGGCTTCATGAGAAAGACGTGGCCACTCATTGCCAGCTTTGAAGACAAAAGATGGCCACAAGCAAAAGTATGCAGACAGTCTCTAGAAGCTGGAAAAGGCAAGGAAATTGATTCTCCCCTAGAGCCTCCAGAAAGGAAGACAGCTCTGTTGACATCTTAATTTTAGTCCAGAGAGATTTATTTCAAGATTCTGACCTCCAGAATTTTAGATAATGCATTTTTATTATTTTTGCTGTTGTAAGTCACCAAGCTTGTAATAATTTGTTATGGCAGTAATAGGAAACTATTACAAACTCAATCACCTAATTTCTTTAAATATCCCTTAATCTAAAAGTTCCTAACAGAAATGCACATCCTAATTGCATATTGCTATTAAAAAATATGAGCCCCATTGTCAGAAATTTGGATACTATAGAGTTGAGGTAGGGCCTTCCTATCTTATTTCTTAAAGCTGATTTTAATGTGCTCTTCCTTTTGAAAATTACTGTAATCATTCTTCAAATGTCTGTCCAGATGAGAAGAAAGAGCCAAACAACAGAGTCACTTAGTCGTACCTTTGGGAATCAAGGTGTAGAAGAATCAATGAGAGAGGTGGGCTATGAAGTTTTGAAGTTGTAACCTAGTTTTTGGTGTTGTTTTAAAAAATTTGAAAGAGAATTCTTTGAGTAGAAGCTGCCTATCTGCTGTGCTCATTAAACAATAAACAATGCTGCAGAAAGTTTTTGGTAGTATGTAATTATTTAAAAAGTCCTTTCCTCATTGTCTTTGCATAAAGAAAATTAGATTGCCTTGCTTTGTATTATTTTTTAGGTAAAGACATATTTTAAAAATTATGGGTGAGTTATTTATACATATTTTCAGCCTTGGAACACCACTAAAACCATTGAAAGATCATTCTTCAAAGAACCATTAACAAGCATAAAGTTCTGTAAAGTCCCTTTCATGTCCATCCATTCAGTAATCCTGGGTGGTTATTAATATTAAATTCTTCTCTGGATGATCTCCCAATACTTTTTTTCTCTTATGATATCTAGTTTCAGAACCTATTTCTGTCAACCATTTCCTGCTTAGCAGCTTTATTTTAATAGCTCCAAATTGGAAGTGATATAAATGTTCATCAACAGGTAGATGGGTAAACAAATTGTACAGATGTGGTACATCTATAGAATGGAATGTTATTCAGCAATAAAAAGGAATGGACTGACACATGCAAGAAGATGGGTGAATATAAAAAAAATTATGCTGAATGAAAGAAGACAGAAAAAGCATACATAATATATGATTTCATTTATATAAAACTTAGGAAAATGCAAACTAATCCATAGTGATAGAAAGAAGTTCAATGGTTGCCAGGGAGAGGGTGACAGATTACAAAGGGACCTGAATAAACTTTTGAGGGTGATAGACATGATCATTGTATTGATTATGGTGATAGTTTCACAGATATAAATGTATGGCAAAACTTATGGATTTATCTAATTTACATACGGGTAGTTTATTGTATATCAATTATGCCTTGATGAAGCTGTTTTAAAAAAAAAGGCTTTGGCAGCTGGACAGTTTCAGGATACTGTAAAAAAATATTTACATGCATGATTTCCCTTTAAGTGAGAGAATAGAGAAGTGAAATAGGGGCAGGAAAGATGAAAAAAAAAAAAAAAAGGCAAGGAGAAGGTCTGAGGTAATCCTGTTGGGCTTCCTATTGGTTCAAGTGCAGGAGCAGAAGACTTGAGTGAGCCAGGTAGGAGCAGCTGCCTATCAGTGCAGACATCAATCAGTCAGGCAGCTTATGGCCATCTCCAGATCCTCGATGGAACAGCTAGCAGAACCTTAAGGGCAGGACAATGAGGAATGGAACCTTTGGGTTCAGGGAATTAAACAGGATTTCTTGTGAAGACAGAAGACAAGGCTGAGTACATAAGAGCTTTGCTGAAAATGAAGGAAAACTGTAATGATTAAACACTCGTTTTAGCTCATTAACACAAGGAAGTGACACTACCAGTAGCAGCATATAAAGCAGGGAAAGTAGACAAAGTTAGAGCAACAAGAAAGCAGGCCTTCTGTATGCCGGCACCAAAGGAGCTACTGTCATCACAATCTGCCTATGACATGTAAGTGGGGTCACTTCGCATGAATAATGCATGATGGCTAAGAGGAATGAGAACAAGCTTTCACATCCAGCTGGGGCCTGAGATTTTGCATTATATTAAAACAGATTAGAAGAAGGTCCAGGACAGCAATGGAAACCAGCCCGACACCCAGGGTGTCCTGGAAGATGGAGGCCGTGGGCCCTAGCCCCACCCCCACCGCCGCTGCCACACATCCAGGCTAGCAACAAAGCCAGGCCGATTCCCAGGGATCCTGAGAGAAAGGGCCTGGACAGCCCTGCTCCCACCTGTAACTAGATCTTAGAAGATACTTATTAACTACATGTATTTCTTTGGGTGTGTGACTTATCTGCTCATGTCTTTCACCAAATTTCAGCTTAGATTTTTCCAATTCATTTTAAGAGTTCTTTTTGCAATAAGGATATTAATCTTCGTGTATTAAAAAAATAGAGAGTAGAATAATGGTTACCAGTGGCTGGGACGGGTGGAGGTGGGGGAGAGGAGAAGTGGTGGACTAACGAGTGCAAAACTATGCTGTCTACCCTAAGTGAACCATTGTGCAGTATATTCATCTATTGAAACAACACATTGTACCCCACAAAATAAATATAAATAAAATTGAACTAATTGCCTTTCCTACACTTCCATGGGATTGCTGCTACAGTGGCTCTCCTAGTCCTTGCTTTGTTCAACTTCCTGTTTAATAGGTACAGCCCTCCCTGACTTGGCCCACATATACCAATCCTATATTTACAAGCCATTAGTGAGCCATAGGATATGGAGTCTGGGCTGGGAACTGAGTGGCTCAAGTGCCAGGTATTGTTCTGACACTAGCTAGTAATGTGAACAGGCGGATCACTTTATATGTGAACAGATATAAAGATACCTAATCTTCTAGCACTTTATAGACACATCATGGGTCAAATGAGGTATGAGTGACTATGAAAGGCCTTTAAAAATATGTAAATCTCTATATACATGCAGGCCATGATGGTTATTGTTTTTGTTTTCTCATTAAATTTTGTTTTAATGGGTCTCAAAATTCTGTGACAGATTTTCGGTCAAGTTATTTCCATTAAGAAGTACTGATTTTAAAAACTAATAACTTACAACTGCCACAGGGGGGAAGAAATGGTCCACTAAACATTGTCCTTTCCTTTTGAAGGTTTTATGATGCATTGTTATCATTAACCAGTCTTTTACAATTAAACTTAAATGGCTAATAAACAGTTGATAAACAGTTCTGAGACCATTCTTCCACCACTTAAGACTGGGGTGGCAGGTATTATGGTTAATATTCGTTTAGCCTTCTGAGCTTTCTGGTCAAACTTGGTGACCTTGACAGCTCCAGCAGCCTTTTTATTCACTGCTTTGATGACACCACAGCAACTGTCTCATATCATTAACAGCAAAACGACCCAGAGGAGAACAGTCAGAGAAGCTCTGAACACACACGGGCTTACCAGGAAACATATCAATGATGGCAATCACCAGATTTCAGGAATTTAGGGCCATCTTCCGGCTTCTTACTAGAATGGCGATCAACTTTTTCAGACATACAAAAGCATGAAGAATTCATCCCCAGCAGAGTCTCACTGTAAGAAATGTTTTTTTTTTTTTTTTTTTTTTTGTGACCGGTAAGGGGATCATAACCCTTGGCTTGGTGTTGCCCGCACCGCGCTCAGCCAGTGAGAGCACCGGCCATACCTATATAGGATCCGAACCCGTGGCCTCGGCGTTCCCAGCGCCGTACTCTCCCCAGCGAGCCACGGGGTCGGCCCAGAAATGTTTAAGGAAGTACTGCAGGCAGAATATGATATCAGGTGGAAATTAGTATCTACACAGAAGAATTAAGAGAACCAGAAATGGCAACTACATAGGTAATGATGTAAGATATTTTACTATTATTTAAACATCTTTTAAATATAATTGACTATTTAAACAAAAATAATAAGATGCATTGTGAAGTTTATAACATATATAAAAGTGAAATGTATGACAATAGCACAAAGGTCAAGAGGGAAGAAATGGAGGTGTGCGATTGCAAAGTTATACTCTACACAAAGTGGCATGATATTAATTGATGGTAGACTGTGTTAAGTTTAAAGATGTATACTATAAAACCTAAATCAATCACTAAAATAACAACATAAAGAGTTATCTTACTAAGCAAACAAAGGATGTAAAATGAAATAATTAAAAAATATTCAATGAATCCAAAAGAAGGCAGAAAATAGAGAACAAAGAAAAGATGGACAAATAGAGAATAAATAGTGAATGATAGACTCAAACCTGATAATATCATTTTATCACATTAAATGGAGATGTTTAAAACACCCCAGTGCAAAGACAGATATTGTCAGGGTGGATAAAAAACAAGATCCGACAACTATATTCTGCCTATAAGAAACACACTTTAAATATAAAGGTACAAATAGGTTATAAATAAAAGACGCAAAAAGAACACCTTGCTAACAAACATAACATACTAATTGATAGATAGCTGAGTGGCTATTTTAGTACCAAATAGAGTAGATTTCAGAACAAAGAATTCCAGAGATACAAACAAGCATTCCCACCAGACCAAACAACAGGGACTCTGTTTGCTTTCATCCCTATATCCCTCACGATGTTTCCCACAATGTCTTGCATGTAGTTAATACCCGAGAAAAGTTTGGTTGTACAAAGAGCCACAACACGTCTTCTGGCTTCCTGTTCCGTACTTCCTCCACTGCACAATTTCGTTTGGTCTGCTGTTCTACAGTAAGGTTTCTTTTTCACTTAGAATCTTAAGCTTCCTACAAGGCTGTATAGGAGGAGGGGAGTGTTGAAGTGCGTGGTGTTTCTAGCCTCCTTTCTATTTACTCTGTCTTTGTTCTGTCTCCTCTTCTGAACCTCACTGCATCTATTGGTCAGACAACCTCTTCCATCCGCTCTGCTTTTAAAACCACAAGTTCTTTCTTTTCTGCCTCTGAAGGAAGTGTTTTTTCTTTTCAAGCTAGCCGCAGTATAGGGAAAATACAGCCAAAAAGTCAAGTTAAGAAACAAGGGGAACAGAGTCAAACAGGATATCTGTGGTTATGCACCTGGGCCCCGGCCCGAGGCAAAGGGCGGATAGTTCCCAGAAATAGACAAGTCAGTTAAAGTTTCAAGAGTGCCCCTCAGCTGTTTCAAGGACTCCCAACAGTTTCAAGAGTGCCCCTCAGCTGTTTCAAGGACTCCCAACAGTTTCAAGAGTGCCCCTCAGCTGCTTCAAGGACTCCCACCAGTTTCCAGGGTGCCCCTCAGCTGTTTCAAGGACTCCCACTTGACCGAAGTTCACCCCTGGCTTGATTCAAACTAACCAATTACCTTGCTTCTCGCTTCTGTACCCGCGCTTTTTGCTATAAAAGGAGCCCAGAAATTCCACTCGGCGCGCCAGTCTTCTGAAAGACTGTGTCGCCCGGGTACCCGTGTGTTCAAATAAACCTCTTGCTGTTTGCATCCGTCCTCGTGGTCTCGCTGTTCCTTGGGAGGGTCTCCAAACCAATTGACCGCCTGCTCCAGGGGTCTTTCATTTGGGGGCTCGTCCGGGATTTGAGACCCCCACCCAGGGACCACCGACCCACCAACGGGAGGTAAGCTGGCCAGCAGTCGTTCTGTGTCTCGTTTCTGTGTCTCGTTTCTGTGTCTAATCCTGTGACTCTGACTGTCTTTCTGAGTGCGCGCATTTTGGTTTCAGTTTGTTCCGGGTTAGTCGCTCTGGGAGCGAAGTGCGGGTAGCGAACAGACGTGTTCGGGGGCTCGCCACCCGGCAATCCTGGGAGACGTCCCAGGATCAGGGGAGGACCAGGGACGCCTGGTGGACCCCTTGGCAGAGGATTATTGTGTTTTGGTCTCACCGCGTCTCGGGAGGCGCGCTCTGCCATCGGACTCTTTCTTCTATTTCTACGGCACTCGGTCTCGTCGCCGTTTCTGGTTTCTTTTTGTCTTAGTTGTGATAGGTTTTTGCGTCGTCGTTCCCCTATTGGAAATTTTCGAGATGGGGCAAGGTGCCCTTACGCCTCTCTCCCTTACTCTAGATCATTGGAAAGATGTCAAAGCCAGGGCTCACAATCTGTCCATGGAGATCAAAAAAGGAAAATGGCAGACTTTCTGTTCGTCTGAGTGGCCCACATTCGGCGTAGGTTGGCCGCCAGAGGGAACCTTTGACCTTTCTGTCATTTTTGCAGTTAAAAAGATTGTTTTCCAGGAGATCGGAGGACACCCGGACCAGGTTGCATATGTCGTGGTATGGCAAGACCTCGCCCAGAATCCCCCTCCCTGGGTGCCACCCTCCAGCAAAGTCGCTGTCGTTTCGGGACCAGAAAATACTCAAGGGCCACCTACAAGGAAGCCTTCTGCCCCTCCCCGACCCTCCGTCTACCCGACACCAGATGACCTATTCTCCCTCTCTGAACCCCCACCTTACCCGGCGGCTCCGCTGCCCCCTCTGGCCCCTCAACCAAACAGATCGGCACCAGGACGAGCACCCAGTGACCCCAACCCTGAGGGACCGGCTGCGGGGACTAGGAGCCGCCAACCTCGCAGTCCGAGAGGCGACTCGGGTCCTGACTCCACCGTAGCTTTGCCCCTCCGAGCCATAGGGCCCCCAGCCGAGCCAAATGGCTTGGTCCCTTTGCAGTATTGGCCTTTTTCCTCAGCAGATCTTTACAATTGGAAGTCTAACCATCCTTCTTTTTCTGAAAAACCAGCAGGTCTCACGGGACTTCTTGAGTCCCTTATGTTCTCTCACCAGCCCACTTGGGACGATTGCCAACAGCTACTCCAGATCCTCTTCACCACTGAAGAGCGAGAAAGGATTCTTCTGGAGGCCCGCAAGAACGTTCTCGGGGATAACGGGGCCCCTACACAACTCGAGAACCTCATTAATGAGGCTTTCCCCCTCAATCGACCTCAATGGGATTACAACACGGCCGAAGGTAGGGAGCGTCTTCTGGTCTACCGCCGGACTCTAGTGGCAGGTCTCAAAGGGGCAGCCCGGCGCCCCACCAATTTGGCTAAGGTAAGAGAGGTCTTGCAGGGACCAGTAGAACCCCCCTCGGTTTTCTTGGAACGCCTAATGGAGGCATATAGGAGATACACTCCGTTTGACCCCTCTTCTGAGGGACAGCAGGCGGCAGTTGCCATGGCCTTTATCGGCCAGTCAGCCCCAGACATTAAAAAAAGGTTACAAAGACTAGAGGGGCTCCAAGACCTTTCCTTACAAGACTTAGTAAAGGAGGCAGAAAAGGTGTACCACAAGAGAGAAACAGAAGAAGAAAGACAGGAAAAAAAAAAAAAGAGACAGAAGAGAGAGAGAGAGGCGGCGTGATAAACGCCAAGAAAAAAATTTAACTAGGATTTTGGCCACAGTAGTAAGTGATAAAAGGTTTACAGATAAGCAGAAAGGGACCCTGAGCAACCGGGCAAGACCGACACCTAGGGACAAAAGGCCTCCCCTCGACAGGGACCAGTGCGCCTACTGCAAAGAGAAAGGCCACTGGGCAAGGGAATGCCCCCGAAAAAAAAAAAAAAAAAAAAAAAACGACAAAAAAGCCAGGGTTCTATCCCTAGACGACTAGGGGAGTCAAGGTTCGGACCCCCTCCCCGAACCTAGGGTAACATTGACAGTGGAGGGGACCCCCATCGAGTTTCTGGTCGATACCGGGGCTGAACATTCGGTACTGACCCAACCCATGGGGAAGGTAGGGTCCAGGCGGACAGTTGTAGAAGGAGCGACAGGAAGCAACGTCTACCCCTGGACCACAAAGAGACTTTTAAAAGTTGGATATAAACAAGTAACCCACTCCTTTCTGGTCATACCCGAGTGCCCCGCTCCTCTGTTGGGCAGGGACCTCCTAACCAAACTAAAAGCCCAGATCCAGTTTTCTGCTAAAGGTCCACAAGTAACGTGGGATGATCGCCCTACTATGTGCCTGGTCCTAAGCTTAGAAGAAGAATACCGGCTGCATGAAAGACCAGTTCCCTCCTCTATCGACCCGTCCTGGCTCCAGCTTTTTCCCACTGTATGGGCAGAAAGGGCAGGCATGGGGCTAGCCAATCAAGTCCCACCAGTGGTAGTAGAACTGAGATCAGGTGCCTCACCGGTGGCTGTTCGACAGTATCCAATGACTAAAGAAGCCCGGGAAGGCATCAGACCCCACATCCAAAGGTTCTTAGACCTAGGGGTCTTAGTGCCCTGCCAATCGCCCTGGAACACCCCTCTGCTACCAGTAAAAAAGCCAGGGACCAATGACTATCGGCCAGTCCAAGACTTGAGAGAAATTAACAAAAGGGTGCAAGACATTCATCCCACGGTCCCAAATCCATACAGCCTCCTGAGTTCCCTTCCGCCTAGTCACACTTGGTACTCAGTCCTGGATCTCAAGGATGCCTTTTTTTGCCTCAGACTACACCCCAACAGCCAGCCACTGTTCGCGTTCGAGTGGAGAGACCCAGAAAAAGGTAACACAGGTCAGCTGACCTGGACACGGCTGCCACAGGGGTTCAAAAATTCTCCCACTCTCTTCGATGAGGCCCTCCACCGAGATTTAGCTCCTTTTAGGGCTCTCAACCCACAGGTCATATTACTCCAATATGTGGACGACCTCCTAGTGGCAGCTCCCACATATGAAGGCTGCAAAAGAGGGACACAGAAGCTCTTGCAGGAACTGAGTAAGTTGGGGTACCGGGTATCAGCTAAAAAGGCCCAGTTATGCCAGAAAGAGGTCACCTATTTGGGGTACCTGCTCAAGGAGGGAAAAAGATGGCTGACCCCGGCCCGGAAAGCTACAGTTATGAAGATCCCTACTCCCACAACCCCCAGGCAGGTCCGCGAATTTCTGGGCACTGCCGGATTCTGCAGGCTCTGGATTCCTGGGTTTGCTTCCCTGGCTGCACCCTTGTACCCCCTGACAAGGGAAAACATTCCTTTTACCTGGACTGAGGAGCATCAAAAGGCTTTTGACCACATAAAAAAAGCCTTGCTGTCTGCCCCCGCCTTGGCTCTCCCAGACCTCACCAAACCATTTACTCTATACGTAGATGAAAGAGCCGGTGTAGCCCGAGGAGTGCTTACTCAGACCCTAGGACCATGGCGACGGCCAGTAGCTTATCTATCAAAAAAACTGGATCCAGTGGCCAGTGGGTGGCCAACCTGCCTAAAAGCGGTTGCTGCAGTGGCACTCCTCCTCAAAGACGCTGATAAGTTAACCTTGGGGCAAAATGTGACTGTGATTGCTTCCCACAGCCTCGAAAGTATCGTGCGGCAGCCCCCCCAATCGGTGGATGACCAATGCCAGAATGACTCATTACCAGAGTTTGCTGCTAAACGAAAGAATATCTTTCGCGCCCCCTGCTGTCCTGAACCCAGCTACCCTACTACCAGTCGAGTCAGAATCCACCCCAGTACACCAATGCTCAGAAATCCTTGCTGAAGAAGCTGGGACTCGACGGGACCTGAAGGACCAGCCATTGCCCGGAGTGCCTGCCTGGTATACAGACGGTAGCAGCTTCATTGCGGAAGGTAAGAAGAAAGCAGGGGCCGCCATCGTAGATGGCAAACGGACGGTATGGGCAAGCAGCCTGCCAGAAGGGACATCAGCCCAGAAGGCCGAGCTAATCGCCTTGACGCAGGCATTACGCCTAGCCGAAGGAAAAAACATCAATATCTACACGGACAGCAGGTATGCTTTTGCCACTGCTCACATTCATGGGGCAATATATAAACAGAGGGGACTGCTCACTTCTGCTGGAAAAGACATTAAAAATAAACAAGAAATTCTGGCTCTGCTAGAGGCCATTCACCTCCCTAAGCAGGTCGCCATTATCCACTGCCCTGGCCACCAGAGAGGAAATAACCCTGTGGCGGCCGGGAACCGGAGGGCCGATGAGGCTGCAAAACAAGCCGCCCTGTCGACCAGAGTGCTGGCAGAAACTACCAAACCTCAGGAGCCAATCGAACCCGCCCAGACAAAGGCCAAGCTAGGAGAACTCACCCCTGACCAGGGAAAAGAATTCATTCAACGGCTACACCGGCTGACACACTTGGGACCAGCAAAACTTCTCCAATTGATAAACCGCACCAGCCTCCTCATCCCAAACCTCTCGTCTGCAGTTCGCGAAGTCGCCAGTCAGTGTCAGGCTTGTGCCATGACTAATGCGGTCGCAACCTACCGAGAGACCGGAAAAAGACAACGAGGAGATCGACCCGGCGTATACTGGGAAGTAGACTTCACAGAGATAAAGCCTGGTCGGTATGGAAACAGGTATCTGCTGGTATTTATAGATACCTTCTCTGGATGGGTAGAAGCTTTTCCTACCAAAACTGAAACGGCCCTGACTATATGTAAAAAGATACTAGAAGAAATCCTGCCCCGTTTCGGGATCCCTAAGGTGATCGGGTCAGATAATGGCCCAGCCTTTGTTGCTCAGGTAAGCCAGGGACTGGCCACACAACTGGGGATAAATTGGAAATTACATTGTGCGTATAGGCCCCAGAGCTCAGGTCAAGTAGAGAGAATGAATAGAACCATCAAAGAGACCTTAACTAAATTGGCCTTAGAGACCGGTGGAAAAGACTGGGTGGCCCTCCTTCCCTTAGTGCTGTTCAGAGCCAGGAATACCCCTGGCCAGTACGGTCTAACTCCCTATGAAATCCTCTACGGGGGACCCCCCCCCATACTTGAGTTGGGAGAAACACTGGGTCCCGATGATAATTTTCTCCCTGTCTTATTTACTCACTTAAAGGCTCTAGAAGTTGTGAAGACCCAGATTTGGGATCAGATCAAAGAGGCATATCAGCCCGGTACTATAGCTGTCCCCCACCCGTTCCAGGTCGGAGACCGAGTGCTGGTCAGACGCCATCGGCCCAACAGCCTTGAGCCTCGGTGGAAAGGCCCGTATCTGGTATTGCTGACCACCCCGACCGCAGTGAAAGTTGATGGCATCGCTGCCTGGGTCCATGCTTCCCATCTCAAGCCTGCACCACCCCCGGCACCAAACGAGACCTGGGAGCTGGAAAGGACTGATCATCCTCTTAAGCTGCGTATTCGGCGGCGGAAAAATGAGTCCACCGGGTAAGAACCCCCACCGGCCTGTGATCCTCACCTGGAAGGTACTGTCCCAAACTGGAGAAGTTGTCTGGACCAAACAGGCTGCCCAGCCTCCTTGGACTTGGTGGCCCGATCTTAAACCTGATGTATGTGCCCTGGCGGCGGGTATTGAAACCTGGGATATCCCGGGATCCAGTGTATCGGCCTCCAAGGCCCAGATCAGACCCCCTGACTCAGACTATACGAAAGCTTATAATCAGATCACCTGGGGGACCCCAGGGTGCAGCTATCCCCGAGCTAGAAACAGGCTTGCCGATTCCTCCTTCTACGTGTGCCCCCGGGATGGCCGGACCCTTTCAGAAGCTAGAAGGTGCGGGGGGCTAGAATCCCTATATTGCAAAGAATGGAGTTGTGAAACCACGGGGACGGCCTATTGGGGACCTAGTTCCTCCTGGGACCTCATAACTGTAGAACGTAACGGTAGCAGTAAAAGCTGTGACAACTCCGGCTGGTGTAACCCCCTTAAAATAAAATTCACAGAGAAAGGAAAAAATTCCAGAGATTGGGCACAAGGAAGAACCTGGGGACTAAGGTTCTATTTGACGGGAAACGATCCAGGTGTACAGTTTACCATTCGCCTAGAGATCACCAATATGCCAACTGTGGCAGTGGGCCCCGACCCCGTCCTTGCAGAACAAGGACCTCCTAGCAATAAGCTGTTCCCAATGACTAGCAGGCAACCCCCCGCGGCACAAATGAGCACTGTTACACAGAGCCTTCTATCACCAGGCACTCTACCTCCCACCACGGGTGACAGGCTCTTTGGTCTTGTACAGGGGGCCTTCCTAGCTCTAAATGCCACCAACCCAAACGCCACAGAACATTGCTGGCTCTGTCTGGCCATAAGCCCCCCCTACTATGAAGGATGGTTCAATAGCTCCCCTTGGTTCACTACCCCACTATCAACCATCATCGGGCCCCTAGTACTCCTTCTTCTGTTGCTCATTCTGGGGCCCTGTGTCATCAACAGGTTAGTCCAATTCATCAATGATAAGATGAGTACAATTAAGGTCCTGGTTCTTAGACAAAAATATCAGACTATAGATAATGAAAATAACTTTTAACTCCGCTCTAAGATTAGAGCTATCCACAAAAGAAATGGGGGAATGAAGGAAGTGTTTTTTCTTTTCAAGCTAGCCGCAGTATAGGGAAAATACAGCCAAAAAGTCAAGTTAAGAAACAAGGGGAACAGAGTCAAACAGGATATCTGTGGTTATGCACCTGGGCCCCGGCCCGAGGCAAAGGGCGGATAGTTCCCAGAAATAGACAAGTCAGTTAAAGTTTCAAGAGTGCCCCTCAGCTGTTTCAAGGACTCCCAACAGTTTCAAGAGTGCCCCTCAGCTGTTTCAAGGACTCCCAACAGTTTCAAGAGTGCCCCTCAGCTGCTTCAAGGACTCCCACCAGTTTCCAGGGTGCCCCTCAGCTGTTTCAAGGACTCCCACTTGACCGAAGTTCACCCCTGGCTTGATTCAAACTAACCAATTACCTTGCTTCTCGCTTCTGTACCCGCGCTTTTTGCTATAAAAGGAGCCCAGAAATTCCACTCGGCGCGCCAGTCTTCTGAAAGACTGTGTCGCCCGGGTACCCGTGTGTTCAAATAAACCTCTTGCTGTTTGCATCCGTCCTCGTGGTCTCGCTGTTCCTTGGGAGGGTCTCCAAACCAATTGACCGCCTGCTCCAGGGGTCTTTCACCTCTAGGTATCTGGAAGTTCCTATTGGTTTTTATTTTGATCATTTCTCTTTCTCCATTCCTTGAATGTTATGTTTACTTTATCAAAAGAATCAAATCATTTAATCTGTTGTCAGCAGGAATAGTGATGAAATGTGCTATCTAATATAAATCATTGATATTTAGGGACTCCCCCTGCCCTTTGCATCACACATACAAATGTATTAAAGAACACACTGGGTGCCTCTGGGGGACATTTTTTAAAACTTCCATTTCACTTAACTTTTTTTCTTTCTCATTATTTCTAATCCATTTAATGTTACCAACTTTATTTGTCTTTACATAGTCTAGTCTCATACCAGAATGCAAGGCACAAATTACCTATAATTTTAAGCCAAAACTCCTCTTAATTTCTTTTCCTTCTTCCCATTCAACCCCAATTTAAAAAATATTAAATAGCAATACTGCATACCACTTTATTTTGTATAGGATTTGCTCAGTGGTATAGACAACCAGTCTGCTCCATCCTAGCCAATGGGGTAACCAGTGACATTTGCCCAGGTTGTCAGGTCAATTTAATTCTTCCTTTTGCAAACAACCTTGTCATTTACACAGGTTGGCTCTGGTTCACAGTATATAATAGCCAAGAGGGTGGTTACTTGCACTTGAATTTTTAAAATGCAAATATGAGGCTCTGCAAGGCAGCATGAGGTTTGAAAGGCTTTGTATGTGTTAGAAGTTGTGGCACATTCTTATAATGGCTTCAAACATTCTCATTTTAGTAAAGGAAAAGGGGAGAGTCCTGAAGTGTTATACTGCCTCTCAAAATACAGATGGAAAATCTGGGTCCAATGACTTTACGCTCACAGTGCAGTTCAGCTGGAGAGAAAAAAAAAAATCTTACATAAGAGGATTTCATTGTAAATAAAATGAATCACTGACAAAAATTTTTTTAAAGGAAGCAGAACAAAAAGATTTTACTATATAAGGAAAGACCAAAAAATGGCTGTAAAGATGACCTAGTTTTATTTGAAAGTGTTTGTACCAAAGTTATAGAACATACATACTATTCTCAGTGCAGACATCAAGAGCAAGAGCCATTAATTTTCCATTAAACTGGTGGCTTTTTAAGTGTGTCACTAATGATCTATAGTTATATGTATTTCCCTGCACTTTGAAAATTAACAAAATGCCTGGGTTATTCAGGCCCTAAAGTGGTTCATGAACCATTCTGAAAAACTCTGAAAAAACTGAGGCAAAAAAAGTTTTGATTAAAGTGATATTAATAATTGCTTCAGTTCTCCATTTCACCATGTGTGTGCAGACAGCCTTAGAGCTGTACCAAATGCATTTCTGGAACCATCACTGGACTTGGAATATACATTTGTGTATTTTACATAAAAATGTCATCTGATTTTACATTGTAGTGCTATCAAAAATTATAACTCCAAATAGAAAAATAAAATAACGTAACTTATTTTCATTTTATTTATACAAAATAATTAAGGCAATTGAGGGATCTATGTTTTCTGAGTTAGAGATGGTCTCTAAGCTGCTTCATGAAACTAGAAATTGTTCCAGAAATATAGTAAAGATGGATCTCAAATAGAATTTGTCCCTAGAAAAAGAGAAAACCTTGCAGTTAAAGTTTATGCAACAAGTTGTCTTAATCTATCTGAATTTAATATTTTTAATATATACACATTGGAAAAATGTTAGGCAGAATATGGAGGATTAAGTGAGATAATATGTGAAAACTCCTGCCACATAGTAGTGTTCAGTGATACTACTCTTAACCTTTTTCTGAGGTAGGAGGGGAGAAAGAACATAATAAGTTTAAGAAACACTTTTATGTTTGCCGCTAAATACATTCATTCTTCTGCGTGCTCAAATAGTGCAAGTGTGATTAGCTATAGATCATGAACAACAATAAAGGTTTCCCTTAGAAGCCCTGTCACTTACCCTCTCTTCAGTAGCAGAGCATGCAGCTTGAAAGTTCATTTGCTTTTCTCTGTAAGGAATACAGGTGCATTTCCTGGTGTATCCAGTCATTGTTAATCCTTCTTATTTGCTGGCATATCTAATTTGGTAGAGTTTATTTGCTTTCAAGTTTGTGCATTTTCAGTTCTCTTTTATTTAAAGAATTGGATTTTTTAAAATTGGGATCTGTCAGATTATGGAAAGTGGAAATGTCTTTGTATGCTGAAATGAACTGAAGAAAACCACTTGTATTCAGTGCAGCCCTATCCGTTACACTCTATTTATGCTTCTGTTACAGCACTTATGGTACCATGCCTCGGGTCTTAATAATTTGCGTACATGTCTGTATTCTCTACTGGATTGTAGGTTTTTGGAGGCAATGTTGGTATCTTATTCAGTTTTGTGACCTTTGGAGCTCAACATAGTACCTGACACATAGTAAATACTCAACAAATGTTTTTTGATTCTCTAATTTACAGACTCTCTCATTTAAGAAATTCCATTATATGTTTTTTCCTGTCTACTTAGACAATAAGAAGAATAATAATATTGAGTATTGATGAAATTGCAGAGAAAATGGGTGGCTTTAATATTATTGTCGCTGTTATCATTATTTTTAATGGAGGCTGAGTGTAAATCGGGCAATTTTCCTGGAATGCATTATGACAATATATATAATAATTCTTCACTTCAGGAATACTTTCTTTGGAAAACAAATGATTGTTTACAACAATTTAGCTGTGAGGATGTTCATAGCAGGGTTGAATATAATAGAAAAAGAAGCTAAACTAATTAAATACCAAATAATAGGGAAGTAGTTAAACGAACTACATAATATCCACACAATGAGATACATTATGCAGCTATTAAAAACAATGATGTAGAACCATATTAATTAAGACAGAAAGATATTCCCGAAAGACTCAAATGTGGAAAAATAGTTTAAAAAATAGTACAATTCCATTTTTATTATACACCTGTATATTTTCATATATCGATATCTATCTACATATAAGTGTTGAATGGCCATATACCAAAATATTAATGGTGTTTATTATTGAGTGGTATAATTATGTGTGTGTTTAATTTTCTTTTTTTTCCTGCTGATTAGTGTTCTATAATTTTTTCTGAAATGAATGTGCAGTACTTGTGTTAAATTTGTTTCTAAATGTATACAGGGATGGTAGAGAAATACTTGAACAAATGAACAATTACAAAATGCTTATTAACAATTTCATGCTGATTCCATCCCTGAGGGCTCATCCCCAAGCCACTGAAGTGCAAATAACGATATGAATTTTAAAGAGGGTGACAGAGGTCATCCCGGTTTTTCTATTTTAAAGAGAACTGACATGGAAATAGGACCCTGTTTTTCACTTTGGATTAATAAAACTTTACCAGAACATAAGTAATTATACGGCACAAATGTTAATAAACATATTCTTAGGTAATTTGAAAGTATTATTTCTCTGTTATTTGGAAACACACAATGATTTTGAAAAGAAAAATATCCTCAGGTATCCAGATTGTCTTATTTTAATTCTGCAGCAAATGCCTCTCTTTTGTTTCCTCGGAAGATATGAAAATCTGGTTTTAATATCAGAATATTTATGTAGAAACAATCAGCATGGCAATTTTACTATGGCCTACTCAAAACATATATATTCTTTGTTTGCTGAATGATTTAGTCTACTGATGTTTCTGTAAAGATTTGAAGACTGTAGCTAAGCCTATAATAACAGTGCCACATTTCTTCATTAAAACATAGAACTATACTATTTTATTTTCCAGAAATACCACAGAATAACAATGTTTTAGCAATTTGGCATCTGCTTTAAAGTCAAATTTGCGTTAGTTCTTAAGAAGTGAGAGTTTCAAAGAAACATAATTGCTCCTGCCTGAGAGGAGATGGTTTATGATAAGGAGGAAATGGAAGACACCTGTAGTGATAAGAAATAAAAGTAGAGAAGAATGACACAACTAGAATCTTGCCCAAATATTTACCCCTTGTATAGAAGCCACTATAAAACTAGGTCTATTTGGGTTTAAGTGCTAGAGTGCCTAGTGGATTTTATTATAAGGGTAATTCGTCTATATAGTAACCCCATGTTGGGATTTCAAGGGCATATTCATATGTGGGGAAGTGTGAATTTAGAGTACTCCAGGCCTTTTCTTCACTTTGCTTTCTTCCATCTTTTTCTTTCTCATTGTCTTTTTCTTTTTTTCCTCTAGGGCTTGATAATGCTGGCATTAGCAGCAACAGTTATGTGGATTACATCAACCATTGGTAATGCTAAGAACATCAATTTTTATCTTTATATGTACTAAAGAACCTTCAGAATCAAAAGACTTATAAATTAGGCCTAAAGAAACACAGGCTTGAAACTGTCACATAATCAACAAGACAAATGCATTTTCTCCTTGAAGTATCAAAATAATCAGAATAATTACCCTATTTTATTGTTTTTCATGGCACCTAATAACTTCAATTAGATTCTATATTTTAAGACATTTATTTATCTGTTGTTGCTATTGTTGTTGTATTTCTCTTCACACTAAACTGTAAGCTGCATAAGAACAAGGAATTTCTCTTGTCCTCTGTTGTATTCCCAGTACTCAGAAAGTTCCTGAAACATAATAGTCGCTCAATTAATATCTGTTGAATTAGTTGATTTTTCATGTTTCTTTTAATGGATATTAGTAGGGCTATGTCTATGTTTGTGATTGGACCATCCTTTTAAAGGTCAATCAATATTTTCATACTATGCTCACTTTTAAATTGTAAATCTACTTAATTTGTTAGTCTATGCCATTTAATGGTAGCTCAGGTGATCAGAAAATGGTATAAATGATATTAAGGTCTGTGTTCTACTTCATTTTGCCAAGTATTTACTGAACACTTGCTATGTTTCTCTCCCTGTGTTAATTACCGAGGATACAGGGATGCAAAAAACATAGTCATTGATGTGAAGGAGCTCACAGTCTTTAAAAGACGGACTTGTAAAGACATGGTTTGATACAGTGCACTATGTGTGAAAATAGAGGTATGCCCAGAGGGCTCTGCGAATGCAAAAGAAAGTGTAATTAACTCTCATTCTAGGGGTTGGGCATTAAGATAAATGAGTCATGGCCCTTTGTCCTCAAGGCACTCACAGTCAAGTGAGGAAGATACACACATAACTACAGTATAATATAATGCACTATATGTTGTATTAGAGATATTAGTCAACTACTATGAGCAGATCAAGGAAATAAAAGTTCTGCCTAAGAAGTCAGTAGGCTTTATGGAACAATTGATATTTGCATTGAGTCTTGGATTCACTGGGCACAATAGGAGTGGAGGGTGGCATAGGGATGGGGCATAGAAAGTGTATAGAAGTTAGAGTAGCTAAAGTGTACTAGAATAAATGGTGGTACAGAAGGTTAAAGTTATAAGGGTAGAAGCCAAATTATGGGGATATGGAATGCTGCTAACAACTTTGTACATTATAACATAAATAATAGAGATATTGAAGGTTTCGGTGTCCCTATTTTTGTCTGGATTCAGTTGTGTGGGTTGACCTTGGTGGTGTTCATACAAGGTTGATTTAGATCTGGGAAATCAAATTTATATCACCGAAGCACAGAGCAATGTTTAAAAGCAAATTCATTAATTTACAGTGATAAATGTTTCTGCCAAAAAGATTGGAGTACTTGTGTTGGAATACATCTCTCACCTGGGAAATCACAATGGGGCACAGGTTGCTTGGATGAATGAAAAGGTAAAGGGACATGCCACTAAGGAGACAAATTTGGGATAGCTAAATGAAGTAAATGCTCTTCTCCTTACAGGAATGCACCTGGCACACAGATCCGGCCAGTCCTTGGCACAATTCTGAAGAAATCCTGATTTGGTTTTGAACTGAGTTAAATGAATTACCTAAGCCTCAATCTCCTGATACCCCTCTAGTACCTAATCCAAGAGTCTGCATTGCATTGCTCTATAATTCAGAGAGACTTTCAAACATTAGAAGTTCTTACTGCTTTGTATAGACAATTTTCACTAGGGCTATGACAGGACCCAGGTATTCATCCATCAATCATTTTAGTTTACTCTCAATACACAGTTGTTCTGTAAGGTAATAAAAATGAAATATCAAGCAAATAAATGGATAATCTACACCATAGCCAAAACATTTATCTTTGACTTTGAAGTGTAAAAACCTGAATTTATCTATAATAGCATGGAATTAAGCACTGAAAACTGAAATCAATATATGTCAAAAATTAAAAATGGCACCAAAAGTCAATTCAATAATTCTAACTGAAGCAAAATTATAGGATATGTAAGGACATTGGAAAAAAACAACTCCAGAGGTGACTAAGGTAGAGACAGGGGGTGAAGGAGGAAGGGAGAGAAAGCGAAGAGAGAAATGAGTTGGAGGGAAGAAGAATCATGTTCCATAAAGGAGATACGAACTTATTAACTTTTCCTTAGGCCTTGTGATAGAAATAAGCTCAAAAATGACCATTTGAAGCAATAACTTTGTGGTTATTACTGGTACATTTTCTTTCTTTTTTACAAAAATGAGCTGAAGTACAATACTATCACTGAAAAAAGGGGAGAATATTTGTTGAAAAACTGGAGGAAGAAAAAGAAAAGAAAAGCTCTCTATCCTCCCCAGGAAGTGCAGCATTGCCCCAAGTCTACAAATGTTTGAAAGCCACATTTACATAAGAGGTTTTGGAAAGCTTTTCGTAGGCCATGTAAGAAATACTTTTCTCTTAACCAGATATTTTTCAGCTTGTCTGACATTTATTACTTAACCTGACATTATTTCAAATACCCAGAAGGAAGGATGACTGTGGGATCCGATTCACAGAGAGCTCTTGGAAGAATGGAAAGGCACTGTGACCTTTTCCTAGACCATTCTGGTGTGGATTTTGTCTTCTTTCTTTTAACTCTGTCTCCAGTTATTTAGCTCACTCTGCTCCTAGTAGAATGATTTTATTTTGAGTTTCATTAAGAAAGTGACCAACAATTAATAAAATCTTCAGTGTTTGATGGCTTCTCAATGGCCGAGCTGCTGGAGAGGATGTTTGAGACATGCAGAAATTGCATTGGAAAGTTTAGTGTGTGACCGTATAAAGTAAATAGCTCATAACTTGAGTTCATGGCTCCCAGTGGTTGAATCATACCCCTGGTGTTTTCCTGTACTGTTTCCTATGCAGGTTTTTAGTCATTTATTCAGCAAACAAATATTAATAAGTGCCTATTGTTTATTAGGTAACTGTAGATACAGAAATGAAGAAGAAGTCACATCTCTCAAGGAGCTGGTGTTGTAATAGGGAATATAGACAAGAAAATCAGCACAATACAGTAAAACAAATGCTTCTGTGGCATATATGCAGTATTCTCTGGAGACACACAGGAAGACACACTCATTCTCAGTGGAGATTTAAGGAATAAGATGACACAAACTGAATCAAAAAGTTCAGAGTGAGGAGGATACTTTAGGCAGAAGAAACGATGCATGTAAAAGCATGAATGTGTACAAGAGCATGCTGTGAACAGAGAACCGCCTGTATATTATGAGTGGGGGATAGGGTGTGTGTTGAGGACATGGCTGGAAATCGGAGAGGTAGACAGGGATTAGTTAGATCATGCAACATCAATATACGCTATTCTTGTGAATTTGAAGTAAAGTCAAAGATCCATATTTAGGTGGGGAAGGGCTTAGTATTTTATTTCTAGCAGCATTCATTTGTAGGTTTATAGTAATACAGGCACCTCCCCCCCCACACTCTGGTTTTCTCTGTAGCTGTTGCCTTTTACGCAGGTGGTACTTGCTAAATCTTCATTGACTTTGAACCTCCTGTCAGACTAGCTGGCTAAAATTATGGCCCTGAAATAGAACAAAGATAATGGGCTTAATGAATCCGGATTGAAAAATGTCCTTTAAGTCATTAGCGCTGCCCCCAAGAAACAATCTGTTATAATGCAGTTTTGTTAAGGGATGAAATGGTGCTAGGGAGGTACTTCCTATTTCAAGCGAGGCAGCTTCACTGAATGCCCTTTTTAGTGAGCCATTTCATATCCTGGGGTTAAGTCTTAGGTTTTCAGAAAGAAAATTTAATTTGATTAGTTTGTCCATGCTAATCAAAATCAGACAACTCTGATTTTCCAGAAGCCAGTTTTCTTAATTCATGATAAGAATTGGACCCAGCAGTATAGCTGGTGTCAGTTTTGCACAGGCACACCCTTTTGGCTGGAATTTTACTCTGGAAATTAAATGATATACCAGGATATTACTTTGGGAGCATAGAGTTAGAACAAAGGGAATCTGATGTTTTCAGGGGACATTTCCATCAAGCCATGGTGGCATGACAGATTGTCCTTCTCCGCTCCAGAAATACTTCTCTCTAGAGAACTGGCATTTATTTTTAGAAGAAGAGGACTGATTCTCCTGGACATAGCACGATGACATATTCTCACACTTCAGCTCTCCCTAGAATCTGTGCAAACACTCTCCGGCCCCCACTTGTTATGACATTGCTTGTCTAGCTCACATTAATCATAGTTTGGTCTAGATGGAAACTGAACTGACATTAGAAACTCATCAGCAGCACATTTACAAGCTGTTTTTTAGGGTGGAAAGACATCTGTAGGTGACCTGCTTTATCCATTACTGTACATTGTTTCACATTCAGAAAGTAACAATTTCTATTTTGATGGCCAATTTTTGGGAATATCTCCCATTGTGAACCTGTTATATCCTTAGATCTTTATGCACTAATGGCCAATTAAGAACCATAGATTGTTAAGCAGGAAGTGACCATTAAGAGATCCAGTTCAATAATTTGTGAACATTTTTAAAGCACTAGATTTTTTTTTTTTTTTTTGACAAGTGAAATCATACATATAAACAGAGTAAAACAGGGCTCCAGAGGATCACTGATCTATTTCATCTGCTCATTTCACACACGGGGAAACTGATGTTTCTAGAGGGAGAGTGATTTACCCAGGATAATTCTTTTATTTTTCTGTTTTATTTTTTGCAGCTGGCTGGTAGAGGGATCCAAGCCCTTGACCTTGGTGTTACCAGCACCATGCTCTAACCATCTGAGCTAACTGGCCATCACCCTCTCCCAGCTGAATTCTTCAAGCATTCATTTGATGGAAAAAAAAAAAAATGACCTATGGGAGGGATCATTTTTTGCTGTTTGAAATTTCTACCAGGGCCCCTGTGCACCAATGTTTTCTGATCATTTGTGTTATTCAAACAGCCAGTTCCAGTGTCATCTATTTGCAACCATACTCATTCTTCTAAAAAATGCATGTTAAACATTATCAACATAAATATGGGGTATTTACAGAATATTATCAGTATAAATGTATAATACCTTTGATAGAAATCCTGAGAAATATAATACAGCATGAATGCAATTGTTTGTGCAAGGGGTGGTTGACACTTGATGGAAGTAGTGTCAGTACAGATTTTTACTGTTGCATGGGAACAGTTTGAGCTGGGTGGTTTTGGGGGGCTCTTTTCTTCTCTGAGAGACTTTATTCTTCCTTAAGTTCTGTAACCTGAGCTGGCCCCTGATGTCTACGTAGGGCTGACCCTAGAAGATAAGTAGAAGGTTAAGAGATAGAATTTGGAGTTTTCTTTGAAAATAATGGTTATCTTACCTTGGCTAGTTGTTTAATCAAAAAGGAAGCTGCTGGGTGAGGGAGAGATCTTAGATGTTTGCTTTGGCCGAATGGCAAATTCTAGCTTGGGTTTGGGGTTCAATTTCCACCTCTGGAAAATGAAAGGAGACGATAAGTTTATCTCTTAGGTCCCTCATACTTCTGACATTATGTAACTATCTGATTCTTTAATCTAGTCCACTAATATTGAGCACTAAGTGGTCATTCTGAACATGAGGAAGATCTAGCATCTAAGCCGTGACACTCCTAGTGCTGACTGTGCTGCCCTTTCTAGTTCTTGCTCTTCAGCCCAGCAATGTGCCCTTCCCCCAGCCCTCACCCCTCTGTCCCATGAAGGTGACTATCAGTGTGTTTTGCGTTGCATCTATAGCTCCTGGTTTTTTATTCATGTAGTAGACTCTGACTGCCTACTCAAGGTCAGGTTCTGTCCTACACACTGGGGTCACAAATATAAAAGTACCTGTTCTCAAGTAGAAGAGAGAAACAAGCAATCAGGTAGCTAGGCAGTGGCAATGCATTGTGATAAGTGTTCTGGAAGTGACGTGAATGTGGGGCTTCTGGGGACAGAGAAAAAGAGTATCTAGCATATGAGTGATGATGCAAGTTGGTCAGAGTTTGAGAAGGAGGGGAAGCCTGAGGTAAACTTGGAAGGCTGAGAAGGTAAAAGCCAGATGAAGTGGTGCAGCTCAAAGACTTGCTGCAAGACAGCACATTGTGTGTACAGGGACCTGCAAGTGACTGCTTTAGTTATCCAGTTTCTGTAAGTAGTCAGCACTTTGGAGTGTTTAGTTCTCTGCTTCATCTTGGGTAAGATAGAAAAGAAGTGAAGAAAGTTTGTAATTTATGCATGGCTTGTGTTCCAAAATTATGTTTGTGAGTCAACTGCTTGGAATGTGGAATGCATTTTCCCCAGAGAATGCAATGGTTTCCATGGTAATTAGGTCCCCAAACCATACATAAAAGCCTTTGCAGCCCATAATCTGAAGGATCATGCTATATTAATAATACCATAGATGCTAAAGACCACGTGAAGCTGAACTTCTGTGGGAAAATCCATTCTATATTTCAGCTGTGTGTAACAGAAATGCCCTATTTCCCACCAAAGCTTCAATAGTATGTGAAGAAACCTTTTCTTTGCCACCTCTCTGGGTGATAAACCAGTGGGCCCAGGAACTTTCTCAGCTTTGGGTTATCACTAGTGTCTCATGAAAATGGGAGAGGATACAGAAGAGAGAGCAATGGAGATAGGCACTTCAGCCAAGAGCAAAGGATATTGGGAAGAAAATATAGACAAGGAAGTGACTAATGTTAGAAAGAGATAGGCTCCCCAGAAGCAATAAAGACAGGAATGAAAGCATAGCTGGAAAAGTGTATCCTTTCCCAGGGTGGGAATGGGGAACTGTTTTAGCGCATTTTGTGCTGCTATAACAGAATACCTGAGGCTGGTAATTTATAAAGAACAGAAATGTATTTCCTAAGTTCTGAAGGCTGGCAAGTCCAAGGTCAATTCATCAGTAGGTTTGGTGTCTGGAAAGGGCCTGGTCTCTGCTTTCAAGATGGCATCTTTAATACTTCATCACCTGGAGGGGAGGAACACTTTTCCTCACATGGCAGAAGAGCAAAAGAGCAAAGAGAGAGAACCCACTACCCAAAGCCCTTTTTTAAAGGCATTAAACCCACCTATGAAGACAGAGCCCTTATGACCCAAACACCTCTTAAAGGCCCCACCTCCCAATACCGTTAAATTAGCAATTAAATTTCAACATGCATTTTGGAGGTGATAAACATTCAAACCATAGAAGGAATGAAGGAAGGAATTAGCACTTATTGAGTTTTTACTGGGTTCCATCCTTCCTTACACAAGTCTTTCTTTTAATCCTTAAAAAACATCTTATTATTCCTGTTTTCAAGGGAGGAAACTGAGGTGCAAAGAAGTTAAGAGTCACGCAACTAGTAAGTGGCAGAGCTGGCATTTATAATCAGAGTCCACTGAAGGTCCTACAATGCACAAGTTATTAGTAAGAGAAAATAGTAAGATGGGGATATCTTCTCATGTCATTCCTGAAGAAGTTGAGGCAAAAGCTGTAAGAATGATTCTTTCAGGAGACCACCACTAGATAGAGACAGCACCACTAGATCTAAAACCATGGTATCCTGTCTGTTTGCCCAGCATGGTTTATTTCATATGGTACCTACTGTAGGCAAGATAATACTTTGGGCACCATAGGTAATACATGTCCCTCCAGGCCATGAACTTACTGTTTAATGCTTTGATATTTAAATGTCTCATCCAAGTAGATGAAGACAACCTATGGTAAGTGCCAGAATAGAGGCATAAACAAAGTATATTGGAAAAACATGAAGACTAAAATTCTGACTCAAGAGATTTGAGAAGGCTTGTGGAGGATATGGTAGTAGTATGTGGAGTTGGGCCTTGAAGGATTGACAGCAAGTGATAGAAAAGCAGACCTGGAGAGAAGACATTCTAGGAAAAGAAGTCAGCATGAGCACATCATAAGCACAGTTCCTGTTTATTGAACACTTAACTCTGTGTCAGGTACCGAACTATGTTTTATGTAAATTATCTAATTTATTCCTCAGTAGTCCTGTGAAGTGAGTACCATTATTATTCCTATTTTATAGATAAGACAACTAGAACTCAAAATAGATTATTTTTCCAAATCCAAGCATCTAATAACTGGTAGAATCTGGAGCCTACACACTTACCGTACATACTTATCCATTCGATTGGGTGATTGTGTATACTATAGTTGGAGATTGCTATGAACTGAATTGTTACCCCTTTCCCAAATTCATATGTTGAAGTCCTAATCCCCAACATGATGGTATTTGGTGGTGGGACATTTGGTTGATAATTTGCTTAGATTAGGTCATGAGGGTGACCTTATAAGAAGAGAGACACCAGAGATGCTCTCTCTCTCTTTCTCTCCTCCCCTCTCCCTGAAATGTGAGGATACAGTGAAAAGTCTGCTGTCTACAAGCCAGGGAGAGAGGGATCAGCAGAAACTGACATGCTGGCATCCTAATTTTGGACTCCAGAACTGTGAGGAAATAAATGTCTGTTGTTTAAGCCACCTAGTCTGTGGTATTTTGTTATGGCAGCCTAAGCTGACTAAGACAGAAATGAAACTGGCAAGGTTGAATAGAACCCCTTGTGGAGGACTTCAAATGATATATTAAGGATTTGGAGCTTTGTTCATTGGCTCCCCAACATCAACTAAACATTTTGGGGGTGAGGAAGTGTGATTTATCAGATGTTACTATTCAGTCTGCTCTCTGCATGAAACCAATAGAAAACAATGGAAAGATATACAGGTACAAATAAAATGAAGTACCAAAATGAGTGGGAGATGATTAATTCAATGAGTAGTTGGAGAAAGAGAATTGTTAGTTAGATTTACTGAGGAGGGCTTCATAGAAGAAATAGAACTTGAGATGAACCTATATAAGGTTTGCATAGGGAGAAGAGGAGAAGAAAGGCACTCAGAAGGAAATGACATGTAGAAAGGCACAGAAGGGGGAGGAAGTAGGGTGGAATTTGTGGGACACAGTCCTGCTTGGCTGGAGCAGAGTGAAGTGTGAATGAGGGTAGCAGAAGATCGGCTATAAATGTTACATAATGCATTGCCTTGAGGGATAAGATGATGATGTTGTTTTAGGGCCACATGGTCATGTCACCTTTCATAAAGGGAAAGGACTTCAGGCAGTAATAGCTCTTGAGCTCTATGCATTTATTCAGCAGCTAAACACTGATTACCATGTAGTCAGTATTCTCTTGGTTGCGTGGGGAGTCCTGTCCTTAAAGAGCTTCTAATCCAGTTAGAAAGACCAAACAGTCTTGTTTGAAATATCATAGAAATGTATCATTTAAAATAATGCATACAACCATGAGTGATGTATTTGTATCATTTAAAATAATGCATACAACCATGAGTGATGTATTTGAAGCTGACTACAAGCTGAGGACCACATAGCAAAGGCACTAACCCATTTAAAACAGAGTTGGGCAAGTAGACAGAATGGTTGGGTATACTGAGAGCACAAGTGGAGCTGTATCCTTTGCATTAAGTGCAGCAATTTTTCCTCTGAGCTACAAGGAAAAAAAGAAAGGCTAGGAGCTGGGACAGGTTAGCTGGGGAAGGTGAGTTCTAAGACTGGGTTTTAAGGAAGAGAAAGGAGATTCCTTATTACACATATAAACACTTTAATTATTTGCTATGTAACATTTAAAGCTGCAGTGAAATTTCTCTTATTCTTCTCTGAGGAGAAAAATTGGGTTTTATATGATATGCTACATGCAGAATGTATCTCAGTGGCACGTGTTAGAGGTATGTGCACTGAGAGTTTGCAGTTCTTGCTGAGTTTATATACTTTTATTGATGTTCATTGAAACAAGTACCTTCACTTCCTGGCTGCTTTATTTTTCTTTAGCAACTGAAATACCACAGATACTCTAAGACTCAAAAGTTTGTTATTATTAAAAGAAAGCTTGTTTCTCGATTTCCCCAAGCATCACTTAACACAATATCTTTTGAGATCAGTTGGAGTTACCATGTAGGAAACATAGAACAGAGGTCTAGGCATCTGGAATATTCTGAGTCTTGCTGCAAGTTTGAATGTTGATGCATTTTTTACAAGAAATATTTACATTTTAGAGGGCAGAAACCATGGGCATATTAAACAGAAAGAAAATAAAGTAGGAATGATGGAGTAGGTATCTTCATGTTATTATCTGCAACCATTTATCTATTCATTTACTTACACTATAAGTGTATTTAGTCCAGCTCTAGGCTACTTTGTTAAGAGCTGCATAGGCTGCAAATTAAACATAACATATTCCTTGTCCTTTAGAGGCTTACAGTTAGATATGTATATATTACTTTTAAAAGACTATGTCATAAAATTGTTATAATTTGGAAAAGGAAATACCATTGTGGCTTGGAGTGGCTGGAGAATGGTTTGTAGAAGAAGAGCTTGTGCGGAGCCTTGAAAAATAGGTAGAAGTTGAAAAATGTGAGAATTAAAATGAGGAGCACAGTATGGGTAAATATGCAGAGGAAAGACTAATCCTGGCTTCTTCAGAGGACAGAGAAGGGACCCTAGTGGTTGTAGTGGAGGATTTGTGTAAAGAAGTAGTGAGGGATGACTTTTATTTATTTTTATTTTTTATTTTTTTTTCTTTAAATTTTACTTTGTCGATATACATTGTGGCTCTCTCCCTTCTCACTCCCCCCCAACAATGTCCTTTCTGTTTGCTTGTCGTATCAACTTCAAGTAATTGTGGTTGTTATATCTTCTTCCCCCCCCCCCGGTTTTGTGTGTGTGTGTGTGTGTGTGTGTGTGTGTGTGTGTGTGTGTGTGTGTGTGTGAATTTATATATTAAAAAGCTGATGGGAGCCAGCCTGTGGAGAGCCTTATATGTAAGACTAAGGAGACTGGACTTTATGCCTTTGGCAGTGGGGAGCCATAATACCCCTGAGACAGACATTAGACTCAAGATTAATTATATCTTTATATATGTATCATATCACCAAGGGCTGGTATTTAATGTTTCAGTATAAGTTAAGTAAGATCTTGAATCAAAAAGTACAGGGGATGGTACTAGATGAGAAAAGGAGTGAAAAAAAGCATCATTAATATTCATATCTTGTCACAGTCACAGTTGCACTTCATTTCTTTGTTCTATTCTTAATCTACTTTAAATATTTTTAGCATTAACTATACTAGGTAAAGAATTCTAATGAAAAGTTAGGACCATTGTGCACTTGGTGTCAAATTTCCTGACAGGATATGAATCCTCTTTAAATGGATCAGTTAAAAGGGAATGGTGCCTTTAAATCGTCACGGCAGAATGATTAGTACCAAACTGAGGGCAAATTAGGTGAATCCCTATTATAAAAAATCCAATCTATCCATACTGTAGCACACATTTCTTCTTCAAGATCAGTGAAGCATTAGAGGCTCAAGCAGAAATGTCTGGTGTTTTGATTGGGAGCCTGCTCAATGATTTGGCCTGCCAATAAGTAGAGTAAGGTTGTCTTCACAATACTGATTTCTCCCTTTTATACTGGGAGAAACTGAGAACTTTGGCCTATCATTCAGGTATTTCTGGATATTTCCAAATGTTTAATGCTGAGTTGGTAACATTTTTGCTCTGTGTTTTTTTTTTTTTTACATGCTGGCAGTACATATTTATTATTATTTGTGAATGTTCAAAAGACTTACAAGGCCCGCTATTATAAGTATAACCATGAAATATCACTTAGCAACACAGAGTGTAAAGGACAGTTATATATTTATATTAAAAAAATACACGTACACACACACTCCCTCAAGTGTTCACCATACACTGCTACAAAAGCTGGTGGCATCAAGCTGTAGAAGTTTTGATATACACAACATGTTGAAATATCTCAAGCATAAAATTGTGACTTATGATCTTTCAGGTAAATTGTGCTCTTGCAGTAGTGAAATTGTCTAAAGAAACTAAAGGACAATGATGCCTTGTTTGCAGTAATGATTTTTTCTGTTTATCATTTTGTTTGTTCTGGCTTGCCATGGGGTTTGAGCATAATAAATTATGACTCTTAAATATTTGAGAGCCAGGATGAAACAGATCTGCTGCAGACATTTTTTGGATGAAATGCATTTATTCTCACAACCTCCCTATTTTCAGGTTTTTGCAATTGTTGATCTTTTTTTTTTTTTTTTTTTTTCTTAAAAGATGACCGGTAAGGGGATCTTAACCCTTGACTTGGTGTTGTCAGCACCACGCTCAGCCAGTGAGCGAACCGGCCATCCATATATGGGATCCGAACCCGGGGCCTTGGTGTTATCAGCACCGCACTCTCCCGAGTGAGCCACAGGCCGGCCCCAATTGTTGATCTTTTTATGCTGATTATTTTAAGTGTGTGAAATACTATGAAAATCATTGGTGTTCATTATTTACTTTGCTTGAACTCAGATCAAAATATTTGAAGAAAAAAACTATTTTTGCAACTTCACTACGGTTTTTATGCTTGAGATATTTCAACATGTTATGTATATCAAAGCCCTGTGTTTTTGTTTTAGCTAAATGCTTGGCATTGTGTAGACAAAATTCTATTCACAGTGAAGAAAGTTTCTATTTATAACTTTCTTGTGTAAGTTTTTGGTGAAATTTGAATCTTGGTACAAAGACCATTGTTAAGAAGCTGGTATTCATTTTTGTTCCCCTTCATTCCATCCCATTCTCTTTAAAATGCAGCTGTCTATTAAACAGGCAATGACATATTCATAGAGAAAGGCACATTGCATACCTGAAACAACCCATTTTGTGGTCTGCTCTCTGGGGATCTATACCATTCTAGGAAACAACCTACTCTCTCCCTGTCTAACTTGTAAAGCACAGTGTTTGGGGCTGTACTCAAGAATTTGACAGATTTTCTGCATTATAGTCACAAGAAGCTTTTACCTCTAAAAAATCATACACAGTGAAGATCTAGATGGGAGTTCTTAGAAATTTCTAATTCTGTGATTGTTATCACTTTGCCCCTTCCACTTTGAGTGTCCAAGCTCATCCTCTTTGTGCAAATCCCCCCATCAATTTAAGGCCCAGCTTAGATACCCCCTTCTTTGGGAAGCTTTTACTGACTATACTAAAAGGAAGAGATCCTCTGTTCCTCAGAATTGGCACCTTGTTGAAAACACTCATGTGGTAGTTATCAAACATAGCCTTGTACCAGAGTAATTTGGTTATGTTTTGTCTGTCTTATAGGCTAAATTCCCAAAGGACAGAGACTATGTCTCATATATCTTTATATCCCTCCCAAGACATGCACACAGAACCTACACAGTACTGAGCCTATAGCAAGACCTCAGAAAATATTAATTGAATACATTTAACTACAGACTTTTAAGAAGGGAAATGACATATTCAGGGTGTTAGGCAAAGGCGGCACTTAGAAAGACTATTTAATTAATCAGCTCAGGTCTTCTTCACTGAGTCCTTCCATGAATGAGCTTGAGGAAACATAGCTGAATCAAAGGATCAATCTTGATTTGGAAGAGCAAAGGAAACCTGATTTGGGGATGTAAAAATTTGTTACAATTGCATAAACATTTATTGAGTCCATCTTTCATGCCAGGTACTATGTTAATATTGAAGTTAGAAAGATGAATAAGAGAGAATTCTTGTATTTAAGATGCTCCCAGTCTATTAATGTGGGATTAGGGGAGATGAGAAGTGTCAAGTAAGAAACAGGAAGGAAAGCAGCTCTAGATTTCTGATACCAATTAGACATCGGGGACATTTAAAATGAGAGAAGATACTTGATGGCCCAGGTTCCTATTTTTCTGTTGCATGTTCTTGGCTGTCTTTGATAATTCCAGAAAGCGCACTAAAGCAGAGAAAGAAGTGTCAACTAGCTATTATGAGGTGATACACAGATTGGCCTTGTAGTCAGAAAAAACACATTTTTTTCACCCTCTACGTCTTTGTATCTTTCCCTACTATCTGGTGTAATGTCAAGAATATGGCTAATACCCTCCAAGAAGAGAAAGGGAATTCTCATGGGAGAAGAAAGCTGAAGAGGAAAGTATCTGAGACTATTTCTATTTTTGGCTTTGGAAGCTTCCCTTGACTTACACATAATGTACAACTAAGATCAAAGGGCTTCACATACACACATACATACACCCCCCACTTTCACATATACTCTGAACTCTGATACACACACAAACACACACTGACAAACACACATGCACACACACACATTTGCACACTGGAAAGCCTTAAACCCAGCCACTGGCTCCTGCTGCTTTCTGTCTTCCACAGAGTTTCATGAAAAGGTTACTGCAGGAGGTTGAGTAGAATGTCCCACTCTCTTCCCCCGACCCCTCAATTTGCACCTTGCTTCTAGAAGATTTGGAAATGTCAGTTCTCCCTAGGGATCATCTCGCTGGGATCTGAACACTCATCCTAAAGAGGGCCAGACACAGCAACTTAATTCCTTCACCTCTTTAGCACTGTGCAAGTTCCTTTTCATGGGGGGTATTTTCTTTTGTCATGGGGAAATGTTTAAAAGAAGCAGATGGACAAAGTAGTTGCACTCTGACACTAATTTGTGAACATGCAGATCTCTTCTTTTTATGCTCCATGGACAACTGAGACTCAGTTCTTCGATTGTTTCAGGTTTAAGTTTTTGCTCTACAGATGTGGTCAAATGGCAATCATTGCATATCAAACTTACTGACAGCCTGATATCCTTTACTGCACAGAGTATTCTACACAACTATCTGGGGCCATTTTTCTAGGATTCAATTGTCTTGTAAGGATATCTTTGACTAACAGTGAGAGTCACAAAACCCCTTTTACATGCCCAGAATTTACTGCATGTGACACAGATGAACTTGACATGTTTTATGAGGATCAATAATACAATTCAGATGCTTGCTCCATTTCACACTAAATGGAACAATATTAATTCAAGCCATAAGCAGCACTAAAGGAACTCAAATGTCAAAGTTTTTGAAATGAGACATGAAATGAACAGATTCTCACTTCCTCCCATACCAACCAGCATTTTAGCTATTTTTAATCAGAATTAGCTATATGTAGCTCTTATCTTTATAGACTAGGAATGTGGTTGACATTTTGCTAAACCTTTTAAAAAATACAAGGCTTATTAACAACTTATGTTAATTCCTGGAAAAGAAGAAATTAAATGTTCACACATTGAACTGACCTAGTTTGGAGGTCCAAATCAAAGAGAAGGTTAATGGAAAGCAACTGGATTGAAAAAGCATGGGGTTTGTTACTGTCTTGGTGATAGCCTGAGATGAGAAGAAGAGAATGGAAGCATCACTATGACAGGAGATTTTTGAGAAGTAATTATAGAACTAAAATAGCAATAAAGAGTCTCAGTAGAGAAAATCAATCACAGTTATATGGAGATCACCAAATATATCACACTGGAAAACACTGTATTTTACTTTGTAGAAGCTGGGTTGTCAATGTTGGGTACTCACAACCAGCAGTTCACCTCATATGAAGGGTCAGAACACAAATCAGGTGTGTAACCATATCTTTGATTGGCCTGTCTGCCTGGCCTTTCTATTTAGCTGCTATGAATTCCAAATGCTGGCCATGAACTTCCAGCTTGGCCTGATCATGGAAGAGATGAAGATTATGGTTGACCTGAGCAGTCAAGCCACAGGATGTTTACAGTTTTGACAGTGAGTGAAATGCAAAGGCTACTATCTGAGGTGTCATTTCAGGGGCAGGAGGGCTTAGTGAAAAGGAAGAGTGATGATTTTCTGAACCAATCTTCCTAACATTTTATGAAATACTGATTTCCATTAAAAAATGTAAGCCATGCCTTTTGATAAGCATTTTTTATCTTTACCTTTTTTTTTTTCCCTTCCTCAGAACAGTACTTAGGAAGAGTGCTTTTGGATGAAATTTAATTTTTCACTATGATTCTCTGAAGGCTATGGGAACAAGTACAGAGTATAATATCTTTCTATGCTATTGGGTATTTAAAAAATTTATTGTTAGAGCATGTATTATAACCCTTATCTTCTCTTCTTTTTTTATTCATCACTCACCTGCTAGAGATTAATGAAACATTTGAAGGAAATTCATTTAATTTATAAACATTTTTATCTAAGTGATACTTGAGCATTGTAGAAAAATCAGATAATGCAAATAAGCTAAAACATGAGAAAAATAATCATCATTCTTAATGGGTACCCAGAGCTAACGAATGCATTGCACTCTATTTTTATGCATATATTTATCTGTGTATTTATGTGTATAAAAAATAGGGACTAAAGTAATATATAGTAATATAATATAATAAAAATATAACACCATATGTGTGTATATATCATGTTTTACTATTTTTAAAAAACAGAACATGTTATTATATAATCCATTGTTCTATGTGTTTTAATTTAGTAATTGACATCAGTGCAAATAATGCAGCTAGAACATTTCTCTCAGCTTCAGGTTCTTATTCTCCTTCCCATGTAGCCCAGCCAGATATTCAGCAAGTGTGCACTGGTATACGTGTACTAGTTGTTTATAGCCAGGATCTGTTCTTTTGAGGCTGGGGCACATTCTGATTGGTTGGTGTCCATGCCATACTGATTGCTAAATATTTAAATAATTACCCCTGAATGTCATAGGAAATTCTAAGATGCTAGAAAATACCACACTGAAGTTAGAATTAGGCTTCAGAAAGCCAAGCAAAAACCTGCCATGTTGCAGAGGCCATGAGAGATGTGGATGTGTAGGTCTTCCTGCCCCACAAAGCATTTACAAGGTAATTAAGTGGTCATGCCATACAGGCAGGCATAGAGAACAGTGCTGCAGCTCAGTGTTATGTTAATTACCAAGTGAATAGTGCGGTCAAGGAGATACTAGAGTTCAGAGGCCTGGAATAGTCAGAGCAGGCTTAACAAAGGAGACAATATTTGAGATAGCAGGAGAAGAGAAATTCATTTCAAGGAAAGGGAATAAGAAAAGGGTACAATGTATTTGGGAAACTGCAAAAAGATCAGTTTTGCTTTTAGACTCATTCTTCATCCTTACCCTGGTCTGCAAGCATTCTGACCCTTGCTATTTTTCCTGGTCTTCCTTGCCAAATGGCTTCTGTTTAGATTTGACCAATAGGAGACACTGGTCAGAGATTGGAGTGCAGAAGTGGAGAAGCAGTGGTATTCCACTTCTCCCCAACACATGATCTCCCCACCACCCCTGGGCCGCTTTGCTTCTGAGTCTGAGGCAGTTGGCAGTGTCTCCTCTGTGACTCTAGTCCTTACTGGGAGGCTCCAGGGTCCCAGCTTTAGTTGAGTTGCTCTTCCTCCAAGATTCCAGTTTCTGCCTATTAGCCCTGGATCCTAGTTCCCAAGTTCTGGTAGTATTACTTCCTGCCTTTGTCGCTCAGCCCTATGGATGGTAGCAGCTTCTTGTAGTTACTAACTTCTAGGTTGTCACACCTTTTCCCCATTTGCTCTTTCCATTACTCTAACACATTTGTAACTTGCTTCCTGTATTAAATTTCCTTTATCGAGCTACTTGGTGTGGATTCTGACCCACATATGAGTGGGTAATACAGGGGGTCAGACTTTTCAGTTATGATTAAGTTAAGGATATTGAGATGGGAATAGTTTCCTGAATTCTTCAGGGGGGTCCAATGCAGTCACAACGGTCCTTATAAATGAAATAGGGAAACAGGAGAGTCAGTCAGAGAGAGATATTTAAAGGTGCTATCTACAGGTTTCAAAGATGGAGGATGGTGCCATGAGCCAAAGTATGCAGGCGCCTCTAGAAGCTGTGAAACGTAAGGGAAGAGTTTCCCCTTAGAATCTCCAAAAGGAATGTAGCCAGGCCAACACCTTGATTTTAGCCCAGTGAGACCCATTCCAGACTTCAGTCCTCCATAACTATCAGATAATAAATCAGTGATTTTTAAGGCACTAAAATTGTAGTAATCTGTTATAGCAGCAAAAAGAAACTAATATACCTACTTTCAGGACTTTGTTCCAGTATCACCTTTTCCTGAATGGCTTTCGTATCTCCCAAGGCAGACCCAGATGTCAATGTTTCCATTACTTGGTGTATGCCTCTATCTCCATTGCAGGATTCATCACCAAGAAGCTGAGTTCCACTTCATTATGATCCTTCTGTCCTCTCTGCTGGATGTTTATTGGTGCATGCTGTGAAAAGAAAGAAAAGTTTCTCTACAAATAATAATAACAGCTGCTAGCATTTAGTGAGCACGTGCTACATACTAGATGATCCTCTCAACAACATTCTGAGACAGGTGGTGATATAATACCCATTTTATAGTTTAGGAAACTGAGGCTTCAAGAGTTGAAGTGACCTACCCAAATTCACAAAGCTAGTAAGCAGTGCCGTTAGAAATTGAAACTAGTTCAGTTGAAGGTCATAAGCAGTCCAGTTAGAAACTGAACTGTGCTCTTTTAATGACTACATCATGCTACTGATGTTATACCATACTCCAACAAAATGCCTCTCTGTCATTGTGGAAATAAATCTTATTCTTTTTTTTTTTGTTATTCTCTGTCCAATTCCTGTGCTCAGCTCTTCTCAGTCTAGGCTTTCCGTAAGTTGGTTAGTCTTTCTCTTAGTTTCTCTTCTCATTTCCACCCTGCTTCTATTCCTAAGCCAAAGTATTATTATTCCCCTATAACTTGCAGAAACCAAGTTTTTTTCAGTTATTCAGGAAGTGCAGGGATAATGGAAATGGGAGATGTCTTAAAATTAGAATACTCTCAAGTTGTGTGACCTTGGGTTAGAAACTTCTCTGAGTCCTTGTTTCATACATAAACTAAAGTTAATAGAACACTGTTCCTCATGTTAAGGATTATATAAAATATGTGCAAGTCCCTAGCATTTTGTAGTATTCAATGAATATTCTTTCTATTTTTTAATTTACATGTAATAATTGTAAATATTTATGGAGTATGGTGTAATATTTCAATACAAGTGCACAATGTGTGATGTTCAAATCACACTAACTAGCATATCAATCACTGTAAACATTTATCATTCTTTATGTTGTCTTTTCTTTCTCCTTTCTCTCTATACCATTATAGCCTCTCCAGTCATAGGTGTCTTCAGGAATCTGTCTCAGGAGCCAGATTATCCAAGTTTGAACTTAAAATATGTTACTAGCTGTGAGACCTTTGGCAAGTTGCTTAGCTGCTCTGTGCCTTAGTCTCCTAATCTGTAAAATTGGAACAATAATAGTACTTACCATATAGCGTTGTTGTATGATTAAAAGAGATGTAAGGTTTCTAATGGTGCCTGGCATATAGAAAGTTTTCAGTAAATGCTAGTTATTATTATTAATTTTTGTAGGCATTCAAGTTATATTAAATTTATAAGTATCATTTGCTCCCATTATTGTTTCTTATGGAACACTGATGTGTTAACAATGATCACAAGTATAGCCTTCCTGAGCACCAACCAGTTTTCTGATCCTCAATTTCCTCAACTGTAAAATGGAAATACTTTTAGTACCTCCTTCATAGAAATATGCATCATGATTAAGTGCAAAAAATCATGTAAAGCACTTAACATTGCACGGCATGGTAAATTTTCAATATATTTTGGCTCTTATGATAATTTGTTCACTCAACAAATATTTATTGAGCAATTTCTGTGTGCCTAGTACTGTTGTAGATGCTAGGGATATGGTGATGAAAGGTATCACCAACATAAGACTGAATCTCTGCCATCATGGAGCTTACATTCTAGTAGGGGATACAGATGTAGTAATAATTTCTATAACATAAAATGGATAGAGAAAGGATGGTCAGGTAATTACCCACTAGAGGATCTTAACTGAGTATGATATTGGAGTATGTTGATGAAGGGAAAAGAAAGTACCGGTTTGGCATATTACAGCATTGATCATGGAGAGTGACAATGAGGAGAAATGATGATCTAGACCACATTCAGTAGAAACAAGTCAATTGTATCACTCCTTTACATGAAGCTTAACTACCATTTAGATAATGGACTTTGAGAGCTAAGGTGTCCCTACACACATTTGTGCTGGGTGCTGCATTTGAAATCTGGAATGGCAGATGATCAAAAGGGCTAAAGGGTGCTGACTACTGCAGCATCATTTGGAAGCAAGCCCCATTGACAATTAACTGAAAGGAGAAGTGAGGCAAATTGAGATAACTACTTTCTTTGTGAAAGTCTGAGGATGTATTAGAGTCATTTTTTTTTCCTGTTTTGAAAAAACTGGTCCAAATATTCACATTTTTGAAAACCTTGTAAAACTAGTTGCTCTTTATTAGCCTTTAGAATGAGTACTAGATTGCTTCCTAGAGATTTCATGAAATGTGTGGATTTTTATGGGACCTCATTTATTCCATATATAAAATATGCTGGTGTTGCTTTCAAAAAATGTAAGTAATACCTAGCTAATATACATCCTTATGCTGTAATGGTGCCTGATGAGTGGTAGATTTGAAGGTAACTGGACTCTAATTGTGGCAGTACTTCTCAACTCATATTTACAAAAGCAGCCTTATTACTAAATATATTCTATTTTGCATTCATGTAGACTCACTGACTTCTGCCTTCTATTAGAGGGGCTAAATACTGGTAGACCTGCCTATTGTGTAAAAGAGAGGTCCACAAGACCTGAAACAGTTAAAGACACTCAACATTTAAATGAGACTTGCATTTGATAGTTTCTTTGGGATTTTACAAGAAGAAAATGCTGACAATTACGGGAGAGTGACAATGAGGAGAAATGATGATCTAGACCACATTCAGTAGAAACAACTCAATTGGATCACTCCTTTACATGAAGCTTAACAACCATTTAGATAATGGACTTTGAGAGCTAAGGTGTCACTAAACTGCCATTCAACCCACTCACATCTCAGGTATTTAAAAATTTGTACAGAAAATCTCACGATTTTGATAGAATGAGAAAGAATAATGACATTGAGTTTGACATTTTAGAAGATGAAGTAACAGAAATACATTGACAGATGAACAGAGCAGTATGATGAGATTCCTCTGGGAGGCGATATTAAGATAGACTTGTATGCAGCTAGAAAATGAATCGTGCTCGATAACTGGGACCCAGTTATTAGGAAAGATTAGGCTCTAAATCCCAGGAGAGAAACTAGCATGAATCCTATTTTAAATACCAAGATATGCCATAATTATCGAATGCATATACTGTGCCAGACACTGGAATAGACACTTGGGAAACAGTAGGGAATACTAGTCTTGTCCTGTAGGAGCTCTGAACCCAGAGGGAGAGACAGATAAGTAATTTAGTATATATTAAAAAAAATACTATGACAGACGAACAGAGTACTGTGGGAACACATAGCAGGGAAGGTAAAACAATACTGGGGGAAGAATGGCTAAATTGATTCCTAATGAACAGGAATTAGTGAAGGAAGGTATAGGTAAGGGAGATCCACGATCCTAGAGGACTTTGCTTAATATCTAATTGGTTCCAAGGTGATGGTTACAAGTTAAAATATCCTGATCTAGTGGTCACCTATATTTGTACTCACAGCTTCCTCTGTGCTCAGGTGTTATGCCAACCATTTCTCTTTCTATAAATAATGAAACCATTTTTGCTTATATTAAAACCTCAGTGATGAATTTCCTTCTTATGCTTTTGATTAAAATCAAATCAATCCCTCTCTCCATATATATATGAGTGTGTGTGTGTGTGTGTTTGTGTATGCCTGTAATGTTTTTGGCTGAACCATTTGAAAGTCAATTCCAGATATGAGACAGCACCTTTAAATATTTATACATCTCCTAAGAATAAGCACATTCTCTCATTCTCATAATTGCAATATCATTATTGTACCTAAAATTTACATTAATTCTCATGATGTCATCTTGTACACAGTCTATATTCATACACAGTCTATATTCAAGTTTCCTCAATTGTTCCAAAATGTAATTTGTAGTTATCTTACCAATCTAGATTCTATCCAGAGCCGTACATTGTATTTGGTTGTTATGTCTGTTAACTTTCTTTTAATCTATAACAGTAACTTATTTTCTTTTCCTTATGTTTTCTTTTCATGATTTTGACTACTGAAGGAATCAGGAATATTGTCCTTTTGGATTTGCCTGATTTTCCTCACAGTTTCACTGAACATGTTCCTCTGTTCCTCATATTTATAAGAGCTGGAAATTAGATCCAAAGCTTATTGGATTCAGGTTAAACATTTTTCGTGGGAGTACTTCATAGGAGAGGCTGCGTGTTGCATATAGCATCACATTGAGAGACACATAATATGTGGTTGACTGCAAACCCAGTGAATGGATCACTGGGTTAATGTGATAACTTGGTAATGGTGATGATTGCCAGCTTGCTCTGTTGAAAAGTTAACTTTTCCTCCCTTTTCAGCTAGCCATCCATGGGGGTGATACTTTGACACTATGTGAACACCGAGTTCCTCATCTATCTATTACCCCAAAGTTTTCATTTTCCTTGATGGTCCCTGCGCAAATCAATGACCCCAATGGAGGGGTTTCATCATAGCCTACTCTTATGTATTTCAAAAGGAGCCAGTGGTTTTGTTGGAAACTTTGCCTGGTTCAGAGGCTTGTAAACTTATACACTTGCATAAAATTAAATTGTTTTTCCATTTAACAAATCGGCCAACCTTATCTTCTCATCACTATTGATTACACCAGTCTCATGGCAATTGATAAAGGTACAGCCATTAAGTGATTGTAAATAGTATCTGAGTCAATATTTTGGGGAAATGTTTTCAAAAACAAATGTTGGGATGGGGGTAGTAGCAAGAAGTGAGAAGTCAGGACTTGCCGGTACTAGAAGGGTTACTGAGACAAGGAATATGGCAGGAGGAACAAGGTAGAAATTTGGGTCAGAACTAGATCAGAGTGAGATTTTATGCTGCACCGCAAACTCAAATGCCTGGGGAGACTGAGAAGTAACGGAATTGAAGCAAGACAAGGTGTAAGAAACAAAAAGGAGTGGCGGGAACTATAAAAGAAATGGAGTTCCTATGTCCTGTCTAAAGAAGGTTTCTACTATTCAGCAACAGCTAATTGTAATATGGAAAATGGATCTAGTGTTGCCTTTTTGTATTGCAAGGAAAGCAGGAAGTCTGAATTATAAAGTGAAACAAATCAGATTTAAGATAGGAACAACTAATTCAAAGAGAAAATTAAAAATATGTACAGTGTAACAAATTTGTTTTGGGGCTATGTTTGGCTTCTTGGTCATGATTGTGCAAAATTTGGTCTGAAAATCCTTACATTTATATTTACTATAGTCAGAAAATAAGAGAATAGGTTAAGGGTGTCTATTTTGTATAGAGAAGAAAGGCGGAACCCAGGAACCAGGTAGTGCCTTATGACCAGAGATATTTACCAACTAACTTTGATCTTGATATAGTACTTTCTTGTTTATTTATACAGCCTGTCTCCTGATTCAATTTTAAGTTTTATAAGTGTAGGTACCTTGTCTTTATGTTCACAGCTTCTTGCACAGTGCCCTCCATACACTAGGTCCTCAACAAAGGGATGATGATGATGATGATGATGGTTTCTACCCAATGAAAATCATGGATAAATAAGAATGATAAATTTTTCACGTAGAATAAAATATGCAGAGTTATCCATGAACTGATTTTGCCATTTAATGTTATTTCCAAAAAAGTGTTCATAAAATTCATGGCTGCAGCTGTTCCATATTATTATGTTCTCTCTTACAAATTTTCTTAACAAAAAGTCATTTCTCATTTTTATGTTGTAATGTTTGAGAAAGTAGTGAATGATTAAGGTAATAAGAAATACACGAAGTTGGGGGGAGAGACACATACTTATATATATTTAGACATATTTGAAGATTAGTACTTAAATAATAATGCACTAACTCTGTCATAACATCAGGAAAATTTATATTGTCTGCCTGCTCCAGCTCCATTTTCTGGAAAAATAAGTTCTTAAATATGTCACATCTATCACCCAACTTCTGAAATCACAAATCTAGTCTAGAAATGGGAGTTTTTCTTTGTTCCATTTTTTTCCCAAGCATTCTCTGATATCTCTTTCTCTAACCAAATACCAACTTAAGGACAGAAGGGCATAAAAAGGGGAATCTAAATGTAGGTGCTAAAGGCAAATTATGTATTTTACAACTTTGGCTAAGAATGACTCTGTTGAAGTGAGTATTCCATTAACCCAAAGGAATGAATTTGTAATGGTGGTACTTTGGCAGAAAGATTTTTCATTAATAATTTCATTTGCTAAATGTCTTTTATGTGTCAGGCATTGTAATAGGTGGTTTTAGTACAAAGTACTAGGTTATTGTCTCTAACTTCACTATAACCTGGCAAAGAAAGCAGTATTAGCCCCACTTATAGATAAGGAAACTGAGGCTCATAGAGAGTTTAAGTAACCTGTCCAATGCCACACCCATAATAAGTAGTGGATCTGTGATTAGTACCTGGGTCTGCTCCAAAGCCTATATTCTTGCTTCACGCCTTATTGCTTCTGCCATTGTTATATAACAGTCTTGAAGAAATAGGGAGTGCTGAAGAATGGATACCTCTCCAACCTCATTTAGGCTTAATCCTCACTGCTGAGGGTGGGAAATCCTATTATGGTAATTAAAAGGTGGGGCCTTGAAGCGGTGATTAGATTGTAGGACCATGCTGTAGTGAATGGATTAATAATGGCGGTCAGGGAAGTGGTTCTGAGGGCTTTAAAAGAAGAGCACATGATGGGTTAGTATCTCTCTGCTTTGCCATGGTTTGCAATGTGAGACCTCTGGGTCACCGTCACCACCATCTAAGGCCTTCACCAAATGTCTTCTTTGGACTTTGGATTTCCCAGCCTCTGAAATTGTAAGCAATGAATTTTGTTTTCTTATAAATCACCCAGTTTCAGGTATTTATGTTATAAGCATAACAGACAAATATAATACCCATTTTATACAGCAATGTAGACCTTAAACTACAGTCCAAATATATATGAGTTTTGCTTTAGAAGTGGCATAATATGTAACCATGATGCCCTAAGAGCCTAGTTGTTTGAAAAGTGAAAAACAAAAATCTTGCTTTTCATTGACTTAGTTGGTTGACTAAATGGTTCTCTATATGTTATTTCCATGGGAGAGGAGATTGGAGGGTAGAAGCATTTAACCAGTGTCCTGGCTTAAGGGGGATCTGGTTCCTCTCAGTTCACAGGTACATCTGTGAGGGCTTTGTTTTCAACAATATCACAGTGCCATCCCCCTTTTCTTGGGCTCCTGGCTGTCCTTGGGCACTGCTAAGGATGTTATCTATATTGGATAGTCCCTTGGCCAGACATCACACTTGGTATTCACTGGGTGAGGTACTGGCAGTTGTTGAAAGAAAGTTTATAGAAGATACCAAGGAGAAAGACTTCTAGCTTAGCTCTCATGTGTGGTTAACAGACTGTGCTTGTAAAGTGAAGACTGAGCAGAATCCTCCCACGAAGCTCCTAGACACTAGAGCAATGCTCCTCATAGTAGACAAGTAGCCCTTTGCAGTGCAATCCTTATTCCTGTTCTGGTTTCCTCAGATCCTTCCTTCTCCTTCTGTATCCCATTGACCTCACAATTCATCTTACCAACGCCTTGTCCCGCCTAGCTTAGGGATTTTCTTTTGGCTATTAGTAGTCCACAATTCTCAAACACCTGGTGTTTCTGTGCAAACTCCGATCTTTGCCAGGAGTCTTGTCTCTTCTCTAAAATCTCTAAAGACAAAATCTAGGTTTTGTTTTTACTTTCTGTCATGTCTCACACATGAAGCGATGACCACAGAACTGCCATGCTTCTAGAAGCATATGGATAATCTGGTGGTACTGAATTATTGGAAGAAAGAAACAAAGGTTAAAATTTCAAAATATTATCCTGCCACCTATTCTTACCTATTATGTGACAAAGGCTAAGAAGGCCTAACAGTTCTTAATCACTTGTACCTGCATTCTATGGTGCATTCATCTTTTTCAGCTTTTCCAGCTTAATCAATTCTGTACTGCCCTCTTCAGATAGTATATTCTAAAAATAAAACATGTACATTATGGTGAATGAAGGATGCCAGGCACAGAAAAGAACATAATGTATAGTTTCATGTACTCAAATTTCAAAAGCAGGCAAAAGTAATCTGTGGTGATAATAGATCAGTGGTTAACAAATCAATCTTGTGGGGGAGGGGTGACTTGGAAGGGCAGCAGGGAACTTTCTGGATTGATGACAGTATTTTATCTTTTGATAGGGGTGTTATTTATACAGCTGTATGCATTTATAAAAGCTGGTTGGATTGTATGTTTAAGATTTATACATTTCACCATATGTAAATTATACCTTGATAAAATATAAAAACATCACATAGAGGGCATCATTAATAGCTTACCGGAAAGCAATTATTTAATCATGTACATCATCTAAGGCTTAAGCAACTTCTTATCCCAATAAAAATCTCTTTTACAGTAGGCTGGACAGGTGATTTCCAGAGTTATCTTGGACATTTCTAGAGATTGTAAAGTCATTAGTATTAGGTATATGTATAGTATAGTTGCATAACTCTAGTGTGTTTCAATTTAATTTTAAATATTTATATTTCAAATACAATAACTAACATTTACTGAGTGCTTGCCAAGTACCAGATGCTGTTCTAAGAGCTTAGATGAGTTTTGTCTGTTTTTGTACTTTTTATAAAATATGGAATCAAATTAGAAAGCAAAAAGCAAATCTGCCTTTTAGAAAACCCTGATGAATTGACAAAAAAAGGTACTAGTACTAATGATTGAATTTAGCAAGTTCACAGAATTCAAGTTCAATCCAAAAATTTAATTCTACAAAAACAGACAAAACTAATTCATGCTGTTGGAAAAGAGTTTGATATTTTCCAAAATATATGCTTTTTATTTATTTTTCTTGTCTTATTGCACTTAGTAGGACTTCAGGTGCAATATTGAGTAGAAGTGGTAAGAGTAGACAACATTACATTCCAACTTTGGGGAAAAGCATTTAGTCTTTCACTATTAAGTATGATGTTAGCTGTAGGTTTTTTGTAGAATCTCTTTTGCATGTTGAAGATATTTCTCTTTTCCTAGTACAATGAGAATTTTTATTATGAATGGGTGTTGAATTTCTGCCAAACACCTTTTCTATATCTACCGATATGGTCATATGTTTTTTCTTCTTTAGTTTGTTCATATGGTGAATTGCATTAATTGCTTTACTAACATTGAACCAATCTTGCAATCTTAAAATAATCCCCACTTGGTCATGATGGATTACCTTTTATGCACCACGAGATTCAATTTGCTAGTTTTTTTTTTTTTTTGGTGAAAATTTATTTTTACTTTTTTTAATTTTAATTTTATTTTTTATTATACATACATATGTGGGGTACAACACTGATTTTCAATAATTGTGTAGAATGTGTGGTGGTTAGATCTGCATAGTTATCTTATTCATCATTACAATACACAATCATTCTTTGTGTCCGTTGACCAATTCCTCATTAGTCCCCTCCCTCTCCCCCACCCCTCCCATTTTCCATCTGAGTTTTCTAAAAGTTCAGTGTATCACTATGATTGTTGTTTCTTTCTTTATTTCTCTCTGTCTCTATTGTTCATTTGTTTATTTATGGGCTCAGCTCCCAGTTGTGAGTGAGAACATGTGGTAATTCTCTTTCTGTACCTGTGTCGTTTCACTTAAGATAATTTTCTCCACGCTCATCCATGTTGTTGCAAATGGTAGAATTTCATTCTTATTTACAGCTGAGTAGTATTCCATTGTGTGTATATACCACAATTTCCTTATCCAGTCATCCATTGATGGACATTTAGGTTGGTTCCATCGCCTAGCTATTGTAAAGAGAGCCGCAATAAATATGCCTTCTACATGACGTTTTCCAATGCTCTGGATATATCCCCAGGAGTGGGATTGCTGGATCATACGGAAGTTTTATCTGTAGTTGTTTAAGGAACCTCCATACTGTTCTTCATAATAGTTATGCTAATTTACAGTCCCACCAACAGTGCAGGAGGGTTCCTCTCTCTCCACCACTCTCCAGCATTTGTTATTCTCCATCTTTTTTATAATAGCCAGTCTGATTGGGATGAGGTGATATTCACAGTGGTTTTGATTTGCATTTCCCTGATGATTAGTGAACTTGTTCTATGTTCGTGAGGATTATTAATGAATATGTTTTTTTATAATATCTTTGTCTTTTATTTTTGCTACAGGGATAATGCTGGCTTCATAAAATGTGTTAGAGAGTATTTCTTCATCTATTTTCTGAAAGCATTTGTGTAAGATTTGTGTTATTTTTTTTTCTTAAATGTTTCACAGAATTCACCAGGGAAACTATTTGGGCTTTTATTGTCTGAAGGTTCTCAATTATGAATTCAATTTCTTTAATAGTTATGACATTATTCAGATATTCCCTTTATTTTTGCATCACTTTCCATAATTGCTGTCACTCAGGGAATGTCCATTATATATAATTGTTGAATTTATTGGCATAAAGTTATTGATAATATTCCCTAACTCCCCTATTAATTATCCTATAGGATTTTAGTAATATTCTCCCTTTCATTTTTTAAAAAAAACTTTTTTATAAAGCAGTTTTTGATTCATAGCAGAATTGAGTGGAAGGTACAGAGATTTCCCATATACCTCCTGTCTCTACATAGGCATAGCCTTCCCATTATTAACATCCCTTGCCAGAGTGATACATTTCTTACAATTGGTGAACCTACATTGACCAATCATTATCATCCAAAGTCCAAGTTTATGTTAGGATTCTCTCTTGGTGGTGTTTGGACAACATGTATAGTAACGTGTATGGGTTTGGATAAATGTATCCACTATTATATTCAGAGTATTTTCACTACCCTAAAAATCCTCTGTGCACCAACTATCCAGCCTTCTTCCAAACCCCTGGCAACCACTGATCATTTTACCTTCTCTATAGTATTATCTTTTCCAGAGTGTCATATAGTAGGGATCATAGTATGTAGCTTTTTCGAATTGGGTTCTTTCACTTAGTAATATGCATTTAAGGTTTTTCCATGTCTTTTCATGGCTTGATAGCTCATTTGTTTTTAGGGCTGTGTAATATTCCATTGTCTGGATGTAAAATAGCTTATTTATACATTCACATACTGAAGGACATCTTGTTTGGCTCCATGTTTTTGCAGTTATAAATAAAGCTGCTATAAACATCCATATGCTGGTTTTTATGTGGACATAAGTTTTATTTATTTATTTATTTATTTTTATCGTTATGGATATTCATGGATTACAAAGCTGATTGTCACCCCTCGTGCCCAAGATTTGATAGCCAGATCCATACTGGCAGCATGCCCATTACCGCAAATTGCAATTATACCCCGTGTTCCCCACCCAATTATCCCCAACATGCCTCCCTATCCCCCTTTCCCCCACTCCACTTTATATCCCTATTTATGTTCTCTCCCTTTACAAGTCCAATGAGCCACTATGGTCTTTCTTTCCTCCCTTCTTTCTCTCTTAGCTCCCACTTAAGAGTACATACAGTATTTATCCCTCTGTGCTTTGCTTATTTCACTCAACATCAGTTTCTCCAAGCTCATCCATGTTGCTGCAAATGGAGGAATTTCATTCTTTTTTATGGCAGAGTAGTATTCCATGATGTATATATACCACATTTTCCTTATCCAATCTTTCACTGATGGTCATTTAGAGTGGTTCCATATCTTGGCTATTGTGAACAGAGCTGCGATGAACATGGGAGTGCAGGTATCCCTTTGACATGATGATTTCCATTCCTTTGGATATATACCCAGAAGTGGGATTGCTGGATTGTATGGAAGTTTTAATTCCTTTGGGTAAGTACAGTCAGCCCTTCGTATCCACTGTTTCCAAGTCTTTTGAATTGACCAACTGTAGATCAAAAATATTTGAGGGAGAATCAATAACATATAGCAAGATAGCAACAAAAATAATACAAATAAAAACAATACAATGTAAGAACTATTTACATAGCATTTGTATTAGGTATTATAATTAACCTAGAGATGATTTAAAGCATACGGGATGATGTGTTTAGGTTATATGCAAATACTATGCCATTTTATATAAGGGATTTGAGCATGTGCAGATTTTGGTATCTGAGGGGACCTGAAATTAGTCCCCCAAAGCATACTGAGGGACAACTGTACCAAGAAGCATGATTTCTGGATTGTATGGTAGAAGCATGTTTAAAAGGTTTATAAAAATCTGTCAATCTGTCTTCCAATGTGGCTGTACCATTTGACATTTTCACCAAGAATGAATGAAAGTTCCTGGCATTTGGCATTGTTAGTGTTATAGATTTTGGCCATTCTAATAGGTGTGGAGTGATATTTCAATAATGTCTTAACTTGCAATTCGCTGATGACATAGCATGTGGAGCCTCTTTTCACATGCTTATTTGCCATCTGTACATCTTCTTTGGTGAGATGTCTGTTAAGGTCTTTGACCCATTTTGTAACTGGATTCTTTATCTTTTCATCATTGAGTTTTAAGAGTTCTTTATGTATTTTGGATAATAGTCCTTTATCAGATGTTCCTTTTTGCAAATATTTTCTCTCAGTCTGTGGCTTATCTTATCGTTCCCTTTACATTGCATTTCACAGAGCAGAAGTTTCTAATATTAATGAAGTCTAGCTTATCAGTTATTTTTTTCATGGATTGTTTCTTTGGTGTTATATCTAAAAAGTCATCGCCATACTCAAGGTCACTGGTATTTTCTCCTGTGTTATCTTCTTGGAGTTTTACAGTATTGCAGTTTATGTTTAGGTTTATGATTCATTTTGAGTTTACTTTTTGTGAAGGGTGTAAGGTCTATGTCTAGATTAATTCAATTTTTGAGTATCCAGCTATTCCAACAACATTCATGGAAAATACTACCTTTGCTCCATTGTATTGCCTTTACTCCTTTGTCAAAAATCAGTTGACTATATTTATTTGGGTCAATTTCTAGGCTCTGTATTCTGTTTCATTGATCTATCTATGTATTCTTTTGCCAATGCCAAATTGTTTTGATTACTGTAGCTTTATAGTAGGTCTTGAAGTCAAATAGTGTCAGTCCTCCAACTTTGTTCTTCTTCAACATTGTGTTGGCTATCTGAGTTTTGCTTCTCCCTATATACTTGTTGTGGTTTGAATGTCCCCCAAAGCTCATGTTGGAACTTATTTCCCAGTATGGTATTTGAAGGGTGGGGCTTTGGAGAGGTGTTTGGATTTTAAGGACCATGTCAGCATGAATGGATTAGTCCATTTGTGGAGTAATGGGTTAATAGTTCAATGCGTTATCAGGGAGTAGACTGGTGGCCTTTTAAGGAGAGCAAGTGTACACATAGAATTGCTCTTGTCATTCTTGCTATGTGATAACCTGTGTCACCTACAGACTCTGCTGAGAACCCCCACCAAGAAGAAGACCCTCACCAGATGTGCCTCCTAAACCTTGGACCTCCCAGACTCCAAAACTGTATGGAATAAATTCCATTTCTTTATAAATTACCCAGTTTCAAGTATTCTGTTATAAGCAACAGAAAACTGACTAATAAAAACTTTAGAATTAGTTTGTCAATATCCACAAAATAATTTGGTGGAATTTTCATTGGGATTGCATTTAATCTATAGATCAAGTTGGAAAGAACTGACATCTTGACAATATTGAGTCTTCCTATTGGTGAACATGAAATATTTCTCCATTTATTAAGTTCTTTGATGCCCTTCATCAGAGTCTTGTATTTTTCCTTATGTAGATATTGTATATATTTTGTTAGATTTACACCTAAGTAGTTCATTTTGGGGGTGCTAGTGTAAACAGTATTGTATTTTTAATGAAAATTTCTACTTGTTCTTTTCTGGTATATAGGAAAGTGACTGATTTTTGTACATTAACCTTGTATCCTGCAACCTTGTTATAATCACTTATTTGTTCCAGGAGGGTTTTGTTGACAGTCATATTAGATTTTATACATAGATGATTATGTCATTTATAAACAAAGACAGTTTTATTTTTTTCTTCCCAATCCGTATACCTTTTATTTTCTTTTCCTATTGCATTAGGTAGGAATTCCAGTATGAAGTTGAAAAGCAGTGGTTGCTGGTTATATACCCAAAGGAATGAAAAACAACATGTCAAAGAGATACCTGCAGCCCCATTCTTATTTCAACTCTATTTACAATAGCCAAGACTTGGAACCAAAATAAATGTCCATCATTCAGATGATTGGATAAGGAAAATGTGGTATATGGAATATTACTCAACTATAAAAAAGAATGAAATATTGACATTTGCAGCAACATGAATGAAGTTAGAGAAAATCATATTAAGTAAAATAAGCCAGGCAGAGAAAGAGAAATACCATATGTTCTCACTCATAAGTGGGAGCTGAAATAATAAACATAAACAAAAGAAAGAAAGATACAACATTCACAATAGTAAATTGAACTTTCAAAAATACAACTGAGGTTACTAGAAGTGGGAAGGTAGGGGAGAGGGAGGAATGGGTAAAGGGCCATGAATAGCAATGACAGTGTATTGATGCATACTTTATTGAATATAATAATTACTCTGATGGGAACATCACATATTGCACATGAGTATTGATGTTCAACTCTGTACCCCACAGATACGTACAATCAACTTTGCTACAATAATAATAAAAAAAAGAAATAAAAGCAGTGGTGAGAAGGAGTAGCCTTACCTTGTTCCTGATCATAGTGGGAATGCTTCCAGTTTCTCACCATTAAGTATGATATTAGCTATAGCGTTTTTGTAGATTATCTTTGTCAATTTGAGGAAGTTCTTCTCTATTCCTAGTATATTGAGAATTTTTATAATGAATCAGTATTGGATTTTCTCAAATGCTTTTTCTGCATATATTAATTTGATCATGTAATTTTTCTTATTAAGCCTGTTTATGTGATGGATTACATTAATTGGTTTTTGAATGTTGAACCAGCCTTGCATACCTGGGATAAATCTCACTTGGTCATGGTGTATAATTATTTTTATACGTTGTCATATTTCATTTGCTAATGTTTTGTTGAGGATTTTGCTTCTGTGTCCATAAGAGATATTGTTCTGCAGTTTTCTTTTCTTGTAATGTCTTTGCCTGGTTTTGGTATTAGGGCAATTTTGGTGTCATAGAATGAGTTAGGATGTAATCCCTTTGCTTCAATCTTTTGAAAGAGATTGCAGAGAATTGATATAAAGTTTTCCCTACATTTTTGGTAGAATTCACCAGTGAATTTATCTGGATTTGGGGTTTTCTGTTTGGGAAGGTTATCAATTATTGGTTTAATTTCTTTAATAGATATAGGGCTATTCAGATTGTCGATTTTTCTTGTGTGAGCTTTGGCAGATTGTATCTTGCAAGGAACTGGTCCTTTTCATTTAAGTATCAAATTTTTGGACATAGAGTTGTTCACAGTATTCCTTTATTATCTTCTTAAATGCTCGTAGATCTGTAGGTATGTCCTCTCTTTCATTTTTAATATTAATAATTTATATCCTCTTTTTTGTTTTTAGTTAGCCTGGCTATATGCTTATTGGTTTTATTGATATTCCAAATAAATCAGCTTTGGTTTTATTGATTATCTCTATTTTCTGTTTTCATCTGCTGTAATTATTATTATTTCTCTTCTTCTGCTTACTTTGGGTCTAATTTACTCTTCTTTATCCAGTTTCCTAGGGTGGGCACTTAGATTATTGATTTTAGATTTTTCTTCTTTTCTAATATATGCTTTCAGTAGTATAAGTTTCCCTCTAAGCACTACTTTCTCTACATTCCACAAATTTAGGTGACATCTGTTTTCATTTTCATTTGGTTCAAAATATCTTTAATTTCCTATTGAGATTTCTTTGTTGACCAATGTATTATTTATAATTTTGTTTAATCTCCATGTATTTTGGGCTTTTCCAGTTATCTTCCTATTATTAATCTGGTATTGGCGAATGCTCCATGTGCCTTGAAATAATGTGTATTCTGCTGGTTTTGGATGAAGTAGTCCAGAGGTGTCAATTGTATCCAGTTGATTTATGGTGTTGTTCAGTTCAACTACATCCTTACTGATTTCCTGCCTATTGGACTTATCCATTTCTGATAGAGGAATGTTAACTATAATAGTGAATTCATCTATGTCTCCTTGCAGTTATATCAGTTTTTGCCTTGTGTAGTTTGATATGCTGTTGTTAGGCACACACAGGATTATTCTGTCTTTTCAGAGAATTGATCCCTTGATTGTTATGTAATGCCCTCCTTTATCCCTGATAACTTTCCTTGCTTTAAGGTATTCCCTGTCTGAAATTAATAGAGCTACTCCTCTGATTTTGATTAGTGTTAGCATGTTATATATTTTTCATCCACTTACTTTTAATGTGTGTCTTTAATGTTTAAAGAAGGTTTTTTAATGGCCAATAGGCCCTTTAAAAAATGTTCAACATCACTAATCATCAGGGAAATGCAAATTAAAACCACATTGAGATATCACTTCACCCCAGTTAGACTGGCTATAATCAAAAAGACAGAGAATAACAAATGCTGGCGAGGATGTGGAGAGAAGGAAACACTCCTACACTGTTGGTGGGACTGTAAATTAGTACAACCACTATGGAAAACAGTATGGAGGTTCTCAAACAACTACAGATAGATCTACTTCACAATTCAGCAATCCTACTTCTAGGTATATACCCAAAGGGATGGAAATCATTTGTTGAAGGGATACCTGCATTCCCATATTCATTGCAGCTCTGTTTACAATAGCCAAGATATGGAAGCAACCTAAATGTCATTGATGGATGTCTGAATAAGGAAACTGTGGTATATATACACCATGGAATACTACTCTGACATAAAAAAGAATGAAATTCTGCCGTTTGCAGCAACATGGATGAGCTTGGAGGGAGTTATGTCAAGTGAAATAAGCCAGGCACAGAGAGAAAAATAGCATATGTCTACACTTATAAGTGAGAACTAAAAGAAAGAAGGAAGGAAAGAAAGACCACAGTGGTATGTTGGACTCACAGATGGGATAAAGTGCAGGGGAGGGGGAGGAAAGTCAGGGATTAAGTCGATGGGGGGACATGAGTAATAATTGCAATTTGTGCTAATGGGCATACTGATACTATTGATCTGACCATCACATTCTGGGTGCAGGTGGTCAAGGTCAGCTTTTTACCCCATGAATACGAATAATCTATAAAATAATATGAAAAAAAACATAAAGTGGGTTTCTTCAATCATAATAATGCATTGAACTTTCAAAAGGACAGAGCATAACTGTGGTTACTAAAGGTGGAAAAGGCAGAGGGAGAGGGGGATAGGAAGAAATGGCTTAATAGACACAAAACAGCTAGTTAGGAAAAATAGGTTCTGTTGATGTATAGTTGAGCTAGGCACCTATAATTACAATTCATTTACTGCATGTTGTCAGATGACTAGAACGGAGGAGATCAGATGTCCTCAGTGCAAAGAAATGATTATGTATTGTAATGATGAATATGCTAATTATTCTGACTTGATCATCACACATTCTACATGGGCCTTGATATTCAAATTTGTACCCCACGAATATGTATAATCAATTACATTTCAATAAAAAAAATTAATAATAAGGTGGGTTTCTGGTAGATAACAGTTCTTGTTTTTTGATCCACTTTCACAATCTCTGTCTTTTAATTGGTGCGTTTAGGCCATTGACATTCAAGATAATTATTAATATAATTAGATTAATAGCTATCATATTTGTTACTGTTTTCTATTTATTGCCCTTCTTGTTTTCCACACTTTTCCTGTCTTTTGTAATTTTAATTGAGCATTTTATGTGCTTCCATTTTCTCTCCTTCCTTAGGATATCAGTTATACTGCTTTTATTACTTTTTTTAGTCATTGCCATAGAGTTTGCAGCATACATTTACAACTAATCCAAGTCCACTTTCAAATAACACTATACCACTTCATGAGTAGTGTGAGTATGTTATAACAACAAAATTATCCTAATTCTTCCCTCCTATCCCTTGTATCGTTGCTATCATTAATTTCACCTACATGTGATCATACATAATCTATATGTATACACCAATAAGCATATAAAATCTAATACATTGTTGCTATTATTATTTTGAGCAAAATGTTATCTGTTAGATCAATTAAGAATAAAAAAGTTTTTATATTTACCTTCATTTATTTCTTCTCTAATGTTCTTCCTTTTCTTATGTAGATCTGAGTTTCTGACCTATGCTATTTTCCATCTCTCTAAAGTACTTTATCATTTATTGCAAGGCAAATATACCAGCAACAAAGTCCTTCGTTGTTTATCTAGAAAATCTTTATTTCTCCTTCAATTTGAAGAATAATTTCACAAGGCACGGAATTCTAGGTTAGTGGGGTTTTATTCCCCAACATTTTCATTCCGTTCTCTGGTTTCTGAGGAAAATTCAGATGTACTTCTTAGTTTTGTTCCTCTATAGGTAAGGTGTTTTTTCCTTCTGACTTCTTCCAGGATTTTTTTCTTTGTCTTTGATTTTTTGTAATTTGAAAATAATATGCCTACGTGAAGGTTTGGGGGTTTTTTAGTTTTTTTTTTTTTTGGCATTTATTTTGATTGGTGTTCCCTGAGCTTTCTGGATATGTGGTCTGGATATGTGGTGTCGGATATTGATTTGGAAAAAATTCTCAGTCTTTATTGTTTCAAATATTTCTTCAGTTTCTTTCTCTTTTTCTTCTTCTTCTGGTATTCCCATTACATGTACAATACACCTATTGTAGTTATTCCTGAGTCCTTGGATATTCTACCTGTTTTTTTTTCAGGCTTTGTTTTCTTTGCTTTTAAGTTTTGGAGGTTTCTATTGATATATCCTCAAGCTCACGCATTCTTTTCCTCAGCTGTGTCCAGTCTACTAATAAACCAATCAAAGGCATTCTTTATTTCTGATACATTTATCTGTAGTATTTGTCTTTGGTTCTTTCTGAGGATTTCCATCTCTCTTCTTTCATTGCTCATCTGTTTTTGTAAGCTGTCTACTTTATCTGTTAGAGCCCTTAGCATAATAATCACAAGTGTTCTAAATTCCTAGATAATTCCAACACTTCTATCATGTTTGGTTCTTTTGCTTGTTCTATCTCTTCAAATTTTGCTTTTTAAATGTTAATATGCCTTGTAATTTTTTCTTGATAGCCAGACATGGTGTACTGGGTAAAAGGAACTGCTGTAAATAGGCCTTTAATAATGCGGTGGTAAGGTGCGGGGGAGGGGAAGCATTTTATAGCCCTGTGATTAGATCTCAGTCTTTTAGTGAGCCTGTGCCTCTGTACTGTGAACTTTACATGCTTCTCAGTCCCTTAAGTGGGCAGGATGGCTAGAGTGGGCTGGAGTTGGATATTTCCCTTTCCCCAGGTTAGTTAGGCTCTGATAATAGGCTCTGATAAAATCTGAGCAGTTTAGGCTCTGGTTAAGTAGTTTGACTGAGGGCAGAACTTGTTAAGAAGAACAGAATGCTCTGGCATATTTCAAAATGGTTCCCCCCCCCCCCCCTTTTAGTGTTGGAAGCATTAGGAGACTTTTCTCTGGTATTTATTATAAGACCTTGGTCAAGTTTCTGGAGGTAAAACTCACAGAACTGTGGGAACACCCCTATGACTGGGCCCCCTGGAGTTTTTTGCTCTCAGACCTGTCCACTCTGAGAGTCTGGAAATTAATCAATTACCACTCAGATTTTCCTACCCTGGAACTGGTTCCCATGGAGGTCTCTGCTCTAGTAAGTCATGACTCCCTGTATTTACCGGTCTCTTCAGTCTTGAGGGCAGTAGCTTGCCCTGCGTCCTTACTTCCTTTATGAATCCAAGAAGAACTGTTGGTTTTTCAGTATATTCAGCTTTTTACTTGTTATGATGAAGTGTTGACTTCCAAGCTCTTAACATGTGGAACTAGCAACCAGAAGACCCTCTTTTTTTCTTCTGTTGATAATTTATTTTCTTTTCTCAATGTGTATGAGATTTGTTTTTAAGCTTTGTTTGTGTGGGTCAAAAGAATATCTTTCACTCTATGTCTAGCTTAGTGCTACTACTAAAGTGTGACCCTTTTTGAGTCTCTGCCAAATATTCCTAGTGCTCAAGGAGGTCTCTTCAGTACAGATCAAGGGTTACCAAGGTATAACTTTTGGGTTAAATCACAGACTGTGGACTGTTTTTGAACCGCTTGAGAGCTAAACATTATTTTTACATTTTTAGTGGATAATAAAAAAAAAAAGATTATGTAACAGAGACCATACATGGTCCACAAAGCCAAAAGTATTTACTATCTGGCCCTTTAATGAAAGTGTTTGCTGACCTTTGCTAGCTGATAAGAACAAAAATATTTTCCAACCATGTATGAGCTTTGGGAATTGTTCAGCTTACTACTCCCCTATTGTTCTTCGCCTTACCTCACGGAGTGTCACCTTATGCATGCACAGTTTTCTATTCAGCGAAAGACATAACAGGACCTACATAAAAATTTCTTAGGCCCATCCTATTGTTTCCTTCTACTCACAGATGACCAGCCTGTATCATGTGTTGTTCTATGTATGAAAACAGTTGTTTTGCATTTTTGTAATTTTAAGTTTAGTACCAGTCAGTTTGTCATGAGCAGAAACAAAATATTTCACCAAACTAAATAAAGTTATGATATTTTTTATCTGTTATTTTTCTACATTTGTAGTAGAAGAGAAGATCTTTGATTTGACTTGGCTTGTAAAATCATTACAAAATCCTTGTTTTGGAAGATATTTTTTCATTGACAGCAACGACAAAAATTTCTTTAGAATTGTTGTATGTAAGGTACTGTGTTGTATTATTTAACTTTCATAGCAACACTCTGAGGTTCAGGGAAGTTAAGTTTTTGAGAGACTAATGATTTTTGAATGCTAGATCTGGGATTTGAATTTAGGTTTGTCGGGCTACAAATCCTGAGTTCTTATTCAGTTTTTAACCACTATACTTAACTGCTTCCATGTAGCACATTGCAAAATAGCTGTGTGAGGGAAAAAATATGGGAAGAAAAGACAGTAAAACAAGTGAGTGCTATCCCCCCAAGGTACTTATCTCATAATTTTGTTACAAACTTGTCTTGCTTAAGAATATGGCTACTGTTTATTTTCAGCCTCCATTCTGAAAAAGAACATCATTATTAAAAAAAATAAATTCTATAATCACATATTTAGCTGTGGTTCATCAATAGCATCAATTCCCAGCTATTCCTCAAATTTTTATTTACCACTAAAGTATTATCCCAGAACAATGAGGACTATTATCATCTATCTTTAGTAGTATAAGTGTGCCAATATTGCCTTTAGCACTGAGCCTCCTTCTGGGCCAAAGTATTTTTGTGAATTGCTATTGATCTTTAGTTTTTAGGATGCACTAAACAGCCAAAAAGCTGGTTTTTAAGATGCAATAAACAATATCCCCCAAACTTTTCTTCTTTCTTAGGATATTAGTTTAAGTATATCATGAACATAACCATTGCTATAAGTCGACAGCTTCATTTTCAGATTCTTTTAGGGACATAGAAAGGCATTTCTGTAATATACATCTGCTATTGGTCCTGAGATTCCCACATTGGATTATGAGTGTAAACTCTTTGATGAAATGCAGCCCAGTTGTATTAACATTTAGAACATAAAAGCTTGTCATATCAACTAACGTAATTTACTATGTGGGTGGAGGGGTGAGGTTGAAGCAGAGGACAGCACAGCTGGAGTTTTACAATTTATTATGAGATAGCTGTGGTGGGGATATCTTGGTAACAACATGTGAGCACAAGGATTGAATGATTCTCTACTGATGGTAAATTCAGAAATTACTTTAGATTTTATGAGTGGGAGACAATATACTCTAGTTTTTAAGATATGAGCTTTGAAATTAGGCAGGCTATGTTTGAGTTCCAGCTTTCCCATTTGCTAGGTGCAGCTGCTGTGAATTTTAACAATGCTCACAAGCCATCTTGAAATTGCTGTGTAAATTGTAATATATTTAATGATTAACATGTAAGGTATTTCTGATTGTCCAATTTAGGGAGGGATAGTGGGGTAAGTCAACAAAGAATAAAAATTGGTAGCAAATTGGTTGGGGTATAGGCAGGGCTGTAAAGGGACACAAATTCTGCTTCAGTATATGGTAGGAACAGGCTATGTTTTAATTGGTTGTGGGCATCTACTAGCTGTAGTTAAAACAAGTTGTGGATGGGCATTTTATGTTTGACAGATCCTGCAGATGATAAATTAGATTGTGATTAGGGTCAAGAAGCAAGGCAGGATTTCAAGGAGCCAGGCTTTGAAGGAAACTGATTATTCCAATCAGGGACCAAGGCAAATGAAGGCCTTTCTTCTAAAGCTAGCCTAGACTGTTCTCATCAGCTCAGACCCAGAGGCAGATCTTGTTATGAAAGGGTCAGAGGCTATGTTCTCATCTACCTAGCATTCCTCCATGTTTATGTTTAAGCGCAGTGCCATGTTCTCTGATGGACTTCAGCTTCCTTTTCTATGATTATGATGTGAGTTTCTGCAAGAAATGCCATTTGCTCAGGCCTTAACAAATATGTGCCCATATCCTTTGAGTGCAGCAGGGAAGAACAACAATTAAATTCTTGGATTATGCTCAAATGAATATGCTGCTTTATTTTCATGAATTAATTATGGTTTGATACAAGTGTTATGGAGAACATTAATAATAAAAATGGCATTTTTCATTTCAAAAATGTCTGAAGGTCACATCCTTGTAATTATTGCCAGGAACCAAACTCAGCCAAAGCATAAGCAAACTCTGACTAAGGAAATTAAGGTATAAACAGAATGATAAATAATACTGTATTAGTTTCCTATTGCTTCTATAGCAAATTACTGTACACTTCGTGGATTTAAACAACACAAATTTGTTATCTTACAGTTCTTGATATCAGAAGACCAACATATGTCTCACTGGGCTAAAATCAAGCTGCTGGCAGGGCTGTGTTTCTTCTGTGGGCTCTAGGAGAGAAGCTGTGCCTTGCCTTTTCCAGCTTCTAGAGGCTTCCCACATTCCTTGGCTCATTGCTTTCTTCCAGCAATTGTGTTGCTCTTATCTTTGCTTCTGTTGTCACATCTCTTTCTCTGACTCTCCTTCGTCCCTCTTTCCCTTATAAGAACAGTTGTGGTTACATTGGGCCCATTCAGATCATTCAGGATAATCTTCTCATCTCAAGATCCTTAATGTAATCACATCTTCAATGTCCCTTTTCCTATGTAAGGTAACATTCACAAATTCTGAGTATTAGGACATGGACATCTTGGGAATGATCATTATTTTTCACATCATAAATAAATTTACTAATTTTTTTTTCTAAATTTTTTTTACTAATTTTTTTAGGCACACTCTAAAAAGATCTTCATCAAGCAAATATTTGAATACTGAAATATATGTTGCTATTTACTTTCATTATGAATTCAGAAACATGTTCTCATAGGAATTTCTAGAAATATATATGTGTATACGTTTATATACATATATACATACACACACACACTCTCTCACACACACAGTCCTCCCTCAGTATCCATTCTGGGTATTGGTTCCAGGAACCCCTGCAGAAACCAAAATCCACAGATGCTCAAGTACCTGGCATATAAAATGGCATAGTATTATAGTATTTGCATATAATCTATGCACTTCCTCCTGTATACTTTAAATCATCAATAGATGACTTATAATTCCTAATACAATGCCTACACATCACTCTATTCATGCGGATTCAATATGATATTTGGCACATGGCCAATTCAGGTTTTATTTTTTGGAACTTTGTGGAATGTTTTTTTCTGAATATTTTTGATCCACAGTTGGTTGAATGCATGGATGCAGAACCCACAGACTCAGAGGTCAGACTCTGTGTGTGTGTGTGTGTGTGTGCATATGTGTATATGACTTAAAGACATAGTAGAAAGAACTCTTAGGCTCTTAGGAATCCTAATATCGCCTCCACAGACATTTTCCTCTTAACACTGCAATTGATTTTTCCATTTAAATCCTATAGGTCAAACAGATAGCTTAGCTGTGATCTTTTACTCTCCTTTCAAAAAACACACCCATATTATAATCTATTACCCAGTTATATCCCATTGAAACTTGTTATGCCAACATTTCAGGTGTTTAGAAGAACTCTAAATAATCTCAAGACACTTTTAAAGACAGATAGATAGACCCTCATTTGTCCAAAACAGTAAAGGTGGTTATTTCCTCTTCAAGTGTACTTGACCAGAGACCAATGAAAGTTTATGGATCCTAGTGCATAACTGATTTCGAAAAGAGTCCATCAGAAAAGAAAGAACTAAAGCACAGTCTCCTTAGTTAACAAAGGGCTCTGGAGTGCTATTAGGCAAAAGCTTATGTGCCTGTTCCAATCAATGGCTATAGGCATAGTCTTTGCAATGGTATAACAGCCATGAGATTTGAATTACTGTTTCAATGTAATAAAAGGGGACGTATGAACCTAAGTGTTTTGTTATGGAAGAGTGAACATGAGAGATATACCCATGTTACCTTCATTAATAAGGGTCTATAGACAGGGTGCATGGGTGTGAGGGTATGGACAGATGCTCTTGTCCAATGGTATAGTCACTCTGAGTGTCAGTGTTCCCACAGCTGGGTCATGAGTTATGGCTGTTTGAAGTCTGAGCCTTCAGGATCCAACCCTTTGGGATACAACCTGAGCTCTATATGCATGTGCCTAACTTCATACCTTCCAAAAGATATAATCTAATCAGTTCATCATCATGTAATTTGGGTCACCCCTATTGGGCAGAGTTGCAAATAAGCCACAGGTGTTTGTCCTTCCCTGTGTCCAAGACATACACAGTTGCATATGATCCTAGCACCAATCAGTTACAATGAGGGTAACAGGGCCTACATTTTTATTATGTGAACCACGGCAACTTTATTCAGCTTCCATGACTCCTTTTTATCACACTAAGTATCCTCAAAATAAGTTTGGACCCATTTAATTATTATTTATTGAAAATTTACAGTAGTACTGTGCTTGGCCTGGTGTTACAATGTTCTCATGGATTCTAGTCTGTGTACTTATCTAATCTGTGTATTCACAGGTTACCAGATGCCAGTTGGAAATTACATATTCCGATACTGATTACCTTAGTGATCTTTGGCAAATCAATTTATTTCTCTGAGCTTTAGTCCTTCATCTCTAAAATGCAGACTCAGTGTGTGAAAGGGCTTATGATTTATAAAATAGCATGCAAATGTATGCTGTTAATAAGCTCCTTGACTCTCAACATTAACACCATGTCTAAATGACGCAAACAATTCAAGCATGCTGGGGGTCGGTAAGGTATATTTGACCATCCTTATGATTGACTGTAATACATTTCATTTTATGCTTGACAGTTTATTTTGTGTGGGAATCTTCAGCCATAGAGGAAATGTACACAAACACAGATTCAAAGTTCAGAGAGTACTTGTATATAAAAATAAAAATACAGGGTTATGTGAAAATCTTAAAAATAGTCTTATGTGTTTTTTTGGCACATTGTTTGAAATTCTTTTTAAAGGTATTATCTCCAGAGCCAGATTATGCCCAAAGCAAACAGACTTAAATGAGTGAATTAGAAACAGTGAAGTTTGTGGGAGGGAAGGGCAAACATGTAAAAAGGAAAGGCTTGCATAACCTTTTAAAAGGTGGTTCAGAGCTGCTTGAGAAAGAAGTAAAAGTTTTAGAACCATTGTGCCCAGAGAGAGAGAGAGAGAAAAAAAAAAAAAAACTGTGTAGGTTAAGAAAATACTAGCCTCTTCAGGTTCTTTTTGCTCAAGTTAACTGAAAGATTTAAAATAAGTAATTAATACCTGTCCTGCTTTAACTTCTTTTAGGAGAAATGTGAGGGTATAAATAAATAAATGTAGAACTAATACCTGTACTCAAAATAGTAGCTGAGCGGGAAAAAAAAAAAAAATGGCAACATAGGATTAGAGAATTTGAAAAGGGCTTGAGACAGCCTATAGGCGGGCAAAAGATAAACCAGCATTTTAAGAGATGGGAATTACATTAAGTTAGCAATAAGTATTTACTTGAGTTTCCTTTTCCTTTTTAACTTTTGTTTTAATGTGGATACTTTGCAATTTGTAAGCAGCAGTCAGTTAAAAAATATATGAGACATTTTCTGAATAAACAAGACCATGCTTTTGCATAAAGTCCTGAGGAAGAGTCTGACCAGAGTATCTCTACTTGTCTTCAATCCCTATGTCCCCAGTACCTTTAATTTCCTCTGCTTATGTCACTCCAGGAAGGCTTCACTCTGTGGCAAATTTCCAAGGTCCTGCAAGATTTAGGACCACTCTAAAATTTGCCCTACAACTTTATATTATTTGAATGGTTAAATTATCCTAATCATTTATTTCCCTAGTATGTTTCATTAGGATAAAATATTAGCTGTTGAAAAGTTTTAAATTTTTTATTGTTTCATTGTTGGAGAGTTTCACACTAATGGAGGTGAGAGCATGAGCTTTTAAGAGAGTGTGAATCTTAGCTCTAATAAGTTTCATTCTGAGAATTAGAATATTTTAAGTGTAATAGAGTACTGCCTAAAACCTGTATTGAAAGGATCGTGTCACCATAATGACATACATTTTTAAAGGCCTTTAGGAATAGATGACTATTAAGCCAGCCAGTTCCGTGGGGAGTGCATTAACGCATTTAGGCCACAGGGTCGATTAGTAAATGACTGCTGTGATGCACTTACTCTCCAATGGGGGTATCAAAGAGTTACTGCACCTCTGAAAGCCCTGGAGAGTAATTTATATACTGAAAGGATTTGACTGAATAAGTACAGTCTGATGTGTTTTAATGTGCTTTGATGAGCATCAAAGACTAACTTTTAGAAGAGCATTTGTGCTTTGTAGAGGTGGGATTGAGGGCCAGGCAATTTAGTATTTCCATCTCTTCTTTTGAAACAGAACAAAAACTGTGTTACTTTGACCTTTTAAGGAGTAATTTGTCTTGCAAGCTAATGCTATTTTCCTCTGTTAAACGGCTCCATAACAATTGAGGAAGAGTCAGAATGGGCAACCGGTCAAGATACAAAGTGTTGAAAAATAGCAAATGTTTAGACTGATTAAATTAGGAAACACTCCTCATACTAAAATTTGCTAAATGGAGTTTCATAAACATACAACATTGCTCTAGTTATATTGTGGTACTATTATGCTATTCTTCTCCACAGAAGCAGCACTAATGAGAGATAGTCACAATAGTGGTTTGTCTACGTTTTACATTCATTAAAAAATATCTTTTAAACCTATCCATAATAGAATTTCATCCTGGGTTCACTTTACTTAATAGTCTAAGGAGCATCATGTATTATGAAAGTGATATTTTACCCTTCATTAAACCTTATAGTCCAAGAAAACTGTCTTTGCGACATTTAACAAGGGAGATGTTATGATGGTATTTAAAGCCTAGAGACAGACAGATAGGATTCACAATTAAATAATTTGGGTGCTTTATATAATGAATGAAATTAAATAGCACTAAGGGAAGTAAATGTCTTGAGCAAAAATGTTTACATTGCTCAGAAAGGTTGCAATATTCCCATTACTAAATTAATTTAGGGGGTAAAATGCTAGTCTCATGAAGGTTAATTCACTCTCACTAGAACAGTGCTTCTCAAAGTCTGGTCCAAGGATTACCTTCATCAGCATTATCTGGGGTGCTCATTTAAACTGTAGATTCTTGGGCAATCAAAATTACTGAAATCAGCATCTCTGAGAGAGTAGGCAGGGACCTATTTCATTTTTAACAAGCTCTTTGGGCTATTCTTTTTCACAATAATGTTTGAGAACCCCTCTTCTAAAGGGCAGTAGAACACGTTGATAAAAAATCTAGTCAAAGCTTTTGGCTCAAAACAGCATGGTACTGGCATAAGAACAGACACTCAGGCCAATGGAATAGAATACAGAACCCACAAATCAACCCACAAACTGACAGCCAACTGATCTTTGACAAAGGCACCAAGAAAATACACTAGGAAAAAGATTACTTCTTCAATAAATGGTGCTGGGAAAACTGGACATCCATGTGTAGAAGAGTGAAACTAGATCTGTACTTCTCGCCATCTAACAAAATCAACTCCAAATGGATAAAAGCCTTAAATATAAGACCTGAAAGTTTAGAAATAGTGAAAGAAAACATAGTGGAAACACTCCAGGAAGTAGGACTGGGCAAAGACCTTATGAAAATGACCCCCGAAGCACAGGCAACAAAAGGAAAAGAAAACAAATGGGATTATATCAAACTAAAAAGCTTCTGCACAGCAAAAGAAACAACAGAGCGAAAAGACAACCTACAGAATGGAATAAAATATTTACAAACTATGCATCTGACAAGAGATTAATATCCAGAATATACTAAGAACTCAAACAACTTAACAGTAAAAAACCCACAAATAACCCAAATAAAAAAAAATGGGCAAAGAAGCTGAGTAAGCATTTCTCAAAGGAAGATGTACAAATGGCCAACAGACACATGAAAAAATGCTCAACATCACTCAGCATCAGGGAAATGTAAATCAAAACCACATTAAAATATCATTTCACTCAAGTTAGACTGGCTGTTATCAAAAAGAGAGAGAATAATAAATGCTGGTCAGGATACAGAGAAAGGGGAACCCTCCTACACTGCTGGTGGGACTGTAAATTGTTGCAGCCTTTATGGAAAACGGTATGGAGGTTCCTCGAACAGCTATAGATAGAACTGCCATATGAACCAGATATTCCACTGCTGGGTATATATGCAAAGGAATGGAGATCATCATGTTGAAGGGATAACTGCACTCCCATTTTTATTGCAGCACTATTTGTAGTAGCCAAGAGTTGGAACCAACTTAAATGTCCCTCATCAGATGACTGGATAAGCAAAGTGTAGTATATACATACACAATCAAATATTACTCTGTCATAAACAAGAATTAATTACTGCCATTCACAGCAACATGAATGGACTTAGAGATAATCATGTTAAGTGAAATAAGCCAGGCACAGAAAGGAAAATACTGCATGTCCTCAGTCATAAGTGGGAGCTAAAAAATATACAAATGAATAAAAAAGAAAGATACAACAATCGCAATATGTTGAACTTTCAAAAGGGAAGAACAGAACTGAGGTTACCAGAGGTGGGTAGGGGGGAGGGGAAGAGGGTAAGGGAGGAATGTTGAATACAGTAATTATCCTGATTTGAGCATCACATATTGCACACAGGTATTGCTATTTAAACTCTATATCCCACAGATATGTACAATCAACTGTTATAATACAAAATAAAAAACAAAACAAAAAAACCCAACTATGTCAACTTGACTGAGCTAAGGGATGTCTAGATAACTAATAAAACATTTCTTTCTGGGTGAAAAAACAAAACAAAACAAAGCAAAGCAAACAAACAAAAAAACAGCCATGGAAGCCCATGTATTCAAGGGTTGTAAGCTTGTCAGACCAATACTAATGTTACCACAACTGGGCATTTTTTCTGAGCAAGGAATGATAACCATATATACGGCAATCACGTTTAGGGGAAGATTTAGCAGCTAAGAGATTGAGAGGAAAAGGACACAGAGTAGCTGGCAACTAGTCAATTGTATGTGCACAATTAGAACCAGAGGAAGAAGAGGTAGGGAGGAGAAAGTAAAGGTAATTACATTTACTGAGGAAGTTTTCAGTCAGGGACACAGTCACCTATCTAACTGAGCAGTGGATTTGGGACCTGGGTTTTCCCACAAAGAACTGTAGTGGTAAATATGCGGGGAGTGATAAGCAGAGAGGCAGCAGAGGTATATGAGAGGGCTGGGGCCAGTTCATAAAACTAGTATGTAGGTTAAACCAAAGTCCCTTTTACTCCAAAGCCCATGGACATTAATAATATTAGTGTTTCTCAAAAATGTGATCCTCATACTTACCTGCATTATAATCACCTGTAGATACTTGTCAGAATGCAGATTTCTGAGCCTCAACTCACCAGGCCAACTCAATCAGAATGTCTGGGGTAGGAGTGCAGGAATCTGCATTTTGATGACATTCAAATAATCCCAGTGGACATGAAAGCTTAGACCTACAGTTAGGGTAGCTATTACAAGGTGAGTGATAGTACTCCCAAAGGGTAGCAAAAATTACTTTGGCCATCGTATGAATTTTTTGTAATAGATGTATTTTTTTTAGAGAAGTTTTAGGTTCATAGCAAAATTGAGAGCAAGGTACAGAGATTTCCCATATACCCCTTTCTCCCATACATGCACAGCATACTCTATCATCAACATTCTCTACCAGAGTGGGACATTTGTTACAATTGATGAACCTACAATGATGTCCTTATCACTCAGTCCATAGTAGCATCAGGATTCACTTTTTGTGTTGTATATTCTATGGGTTTGAACAAATTTATAATGACATTTATTCACCATTATAACATCATACAGAGTAGTTTTACTGTCCTAAAAATCCTCTGTGCTCCACCTATTCATCCCTTTCTGACCCCTAACGCCTGGTAACCATTAATATTTTTACCATCTCTATAGTTTTGCCTTTTCTGGAATATTATACAATTGGACTTATATAATATGTAGACCTTTCAGATTGGCTTCTCTCATTGAGTAATATTTATTTATGGTTCTTCCATGTCTTTTTCATGGCTTGATAATTCACTTCTTTTCAGCACCAAGTAATATTCCATTGTCTAGATATACCACAGTTTGTTTATCCATTCACCTACTGAAGGGCATCTTGGTTGCTTCTAAGTTTTGGCAATTATGAATAAAGTTGCTATGAACATTAGTGTGCAGATTGTTGTATGGACAAAAGTTATCAACTCCTTTGAGTAAACATCAAGGAGCATGATTGCTAAATCATAGGGTAGGAGTATGTTTAGTTTTGTAAGAAAATGTCAAATTGTCTTCTAAAGTGGCTGTGCCATTTTGCATAACCACTAGCAATGAAGGAGAGTTTCTGCTGATCCATATCTTAATCATCATTCGGTATTGTCAGTGTTCTGGATTTTGGCCATTATAATACTTCTGTAGTAGCATATTATTGTTTTAATTTGCATTTCTCTCCATCGTTATGAAATATTTATGGCTGCTGTGACAAACCATCACAAATTTAGTGGTTTAAAACAACACAGCTTTATTTTCTTACAGGTCTATAAATCAGAATTCTAACACAGGTCTCATTGGGTTAAAATCAAGGCATTGACAGGGCTGTGTTAATTTCTGGAGGTTCTAGGGGAGCATCTTTTTCTCACTTTTACCAGCTTCTAGAGGACACCCACTTCTCTTGGTTCATGGCCCCCCCTCAATGCTAGCAACTTTGGACTGACTCCTCATGCTACAATCTCTCTGATTTTCTCTTTCACAGTCAGAACTTCCTCTGACTCTTATGCCTCTCTGCATTTCTCTTCCACTTACAAGAACCCTTGTGATTATATCTGGCCCACTAGGATAATCCAGACTAATGTTCTTATCTCAGGGTTAGCTGATTAGCAACCTTAATTTCATCTGCAACCTTAATTCCCATTTTGCCATGTAAGGTGACACACTCACAGGTTCCAGGAATTAGGATGTGGACACCTTTGGAGAGATGGCATTATTTTGCCTACCACACCAAAGATCATTTATTCCTTTATTTAATATGTACCTATTGAGTACTTAATGTATGCTGATCACTGTGCTAAACATGGGAGATAGAAAGTCAGTAATGCAGTCTTCTCCAAAACAAGTTTGCAGTTTAGTGCAGAAGAGAGACATGTCGTTACATAATTACAGTGCAGTAAGTACTAAGAAAGAGGCATAGAAAAGTCACAATGAGAGTCTAGAAAGAGAAATGATTTATTCTTCTTGGGGAAGTTGAATGTTTTACAGTAAATACTGGCTTTTGACGTGGATTTTTAAGGAAGATTAGAATTTCACAATGTGAAAAAGCAGAGAGAATAACTTACAAAAATCCCTGGATTTACAGAAGATTATAGGTTGTTAAAGGAGCAGCTAGTAGTTGGGTGTGGCTAAAATTAGGTGGGATGACAGTACATGAACTAAGTGTTGGCAGAAGATGGGTCTGGAGAGGCAGGGGTGGGGGCCAATTCACAGGGGACTTTTTTATGTATTAAAGAGTCTGGGGCCGACCCCGTGGAGCCCTCAGGAGAGTGCGGCGCTGGGAGCGCAGGAGCGCTCCCTTCGCGGGTTCGGATCCTATATAGGGATGGCCGGTGCGCTCACTGGCTGAGCGAGGTGTGGCTGGTCACAAAAACGAAAAAAAAAAAAAAAAAAAAAAAAAGTGTGGACTTTATCTCGCATGCAATGAGAAACCATTGAGGATTTTAAATAGGTGATGTCATGACAAATCTGTGATGCTACATAGAGGATGAATGCAGGGTGAGACAAGACTTAAAACAGAGAGAGAAGCTAGAAATATAGCAGTAATTGAAAGATGGTGAGGTGTAAATATGAGAGTGACAGTGAGGATGGAGAGCCGGGAATAGATTTGAGGGACAGAGAGGAGGAAGCATTAACAGGACTTTCCAACTGACTCAAGGAGGTGGCATGGGGTGGGAATGGGGAAATTAATAGAGATTGTAGAGTAAGAAAAAAAAAAAGAATCGGAGCTTTCTAGATAGAAAACAAGGTAGGTAGTATACACAGAAGTGGGCAAAATAGGGAATGAAAGATCAAATGATGCTAAAAATCTAAGTAGATATTTGATATGGAGAATGTACAGTAATGACAAATGCACAGACTTTGCAAACAGTCAGCTCTGTTAAATTAGTACAACCATTATAGAAAACAGTATGGAGATTTCTAAAACAACTACAGATAGAACTGCCATATGATCCAGCAATCCCACTGCTGTGTATACACCCAGGGAATAGAAATCATCATATCAAAGAGATAGCTGGACTCCTATGTTCATCTTAGCTCTACTTACATCAGCCAAAATATGGAACCAACCTAAATGTCCATCAATGGACAACTGGATAAGGAAAATGTGTGATATATACACAGTGGAATACTACCCTGCCATAAAAAAAGAATGAAATTTTGCCATGTACAGCAACATAGACGAGTTTAGAGACAATTATGTTAAGTGAAATAAGCCAGGTTCAGAAAGAGAAATACCACATGTCATCCTCATAAGTGAGAGCTAAAAAAAGAGAACAAAACAAAACAAAACAAAAATAAGTAAACTGTTAAAAGGAGAGAGAACTGTGGTTACTAGAGGCAGAAGGGGGAGGGAGGAGAGGGATAGCGAGAGGCTGGTTAATGAACACAAAATTACAGCTAGATGTGAAAAATAAGCTAAGCCCTATTGGTGTACAATTGACCCAGAAATCTATAATTAATAATGATTTACTGCATGTTATGAAATGACTAGAAAAGAGGAGATCAAATGTGCCCATCACAAAGAAATGACTAAGTTTTACAGTGTTGAATGTGCTAATTAGCTTGAATAGATCATCACACATTCTGTACATGTATTGAAATATAACTCTGTACCCCATAAATATGTAAAAACCAATATGTTTCAACAGAATTTTTTTTTAAATTTCCAAATTTGTCACTTGCTAGCTGGATAGCCTGGGGTGAATTATTTAACTTCATTGACCCAGTTTCCCTATGTGAAAAATAGGGAAATACTAAGTTTTCAGAAATGCTATGAGAATTAAATAAGGGAACATATGTAAAATACCAAGAAATATCCCAGCATATAGTAGAGGCCTAGTAAGTGCTCTTTTCCTTGAAAACACATGAATAGGATCAGGAACAGAACTCCAGTCCATTGGAGGGAGAATTGGGAAACTTAGAGGGTATTATTTCCCAGGAAATTTACAACTCAGGGACTCAGGTGCAGAGACAAAGCAGAGAATCTACTTAGCTGAATCAGGGAGCAAGGAAAAAGACAGAAATCTAGTTATTAAAACTAAGATAATAGATTCTGGATGGTGGATGATTTTATGTTATGTAAATTATATCTCAATAAAGCTGTTAAATACGTGAAAAATAAAAGATTACGGATGGTTATAAAACAAAGATGATTTAATGTACCAGAAAGTTGATCTGGAGCCCCTTAACTTTTTTTTCCTAAGGTAAGAACTAATCCTAACATCTAGGCTGGGGCACTGTCTGGCTGAGTATGGGGTTGGGTGGGGAATGACCCTAACTGTGAAAGGAGGTAGCCTGTAGATGTTTTGTATAGATGAGAATTGTGATCCCATTGAACCCCATATATCTGTGATTCAAGTTCAATTGGAACATGTACATTGTAATGCAATTGGAGAGAAAAATGCATTGCTTGTCCTGTCTTAGTTTGAGGATGGTAGAAAAAGTATGGGAGTGGTGTTTTTGTGTTGTTGGTTGGTTTTGTTTTGTTTGTCAAAAATATATTTGAGAAATAATGAGTATAATTTCAGGAGGTTTATAGATCCCCTGAAACCCATTCATGGATTCTTACAGCTGGAGTCTTTGTTAAGAACATTTCCTAAAGTACTAAAGGGAGATAACAAGATAGGAATGTGTCAGCAATTTGTTGTATAATGTTTTAATGAACCAAGAGGTACAGGATCTCAAAGTTGCATTAGATTCAACAGAGTACACAATGTAGTTCAGGAATGCTCAATTCAAATGATATGTGGAAAGATTTAGGAGAGTTTAAGCATGAACCATCAAAATGATGACACAGCAAGGTAAGTATGTAGAAGGATGAAAGTCTGAAGGTTTGAGCCTCAGAAAGAGGTGTGTAAAGGGTTAAACAACAATCATTGTGAACCCTGTGCCAGCCTAATCCTAGGAATAGGATGCTTAGAAGTTCTTTTTTCATGTATTTCCTCCAGTATCTGACATTATGTGTAAGATTTCACCATTAATAATATTTATTTTATTTTTTTATTCTTATTTTCTAGAGTTTTCTTTTACAAATTCCCCTACGAGAGGTCAGTTCTTGAGTTTATGATGCTATCTCATGAACTGATGATCAGGAATTGACTTACCAGGTTCTTTCTGATTTAGTCGACTAAGCAGTAGTCTTAATAGAGAAGTAGTATAAAACAATGGTTAGCATGAACTTGGGGGCAGGACTACTTGTGTTTCATTCTTGGCCTCACTCTGTAATAAATCTGCAACCTTGGGAAGCTACTCAACTTCTCTGTGCCTATAAAATTGGGGATAATAATACTAATAGTGCCTTCTTATGAAGATGAAATGAGTTAATATGTGTAAAGTTCTTAGAATGGTGTAAAATTACAAAGTAGATGTTATATCAACGTTAGCTGTTATTACTTTCCCATAATAGTAATGTCTTCCAACCTCCTTTACTCTTCTTACTAAAAAAGTCCCCATTTACTGTTGAAGGTAGTTTTCTGGGGCTGCCATGTAGTCCATTCTGCACTGAACTGAATTTCCATGGTAGTTCAGGAATTGTGCCTCCAGACCCTCCTATCTGTAATTTTAGACTATGAATTCTCCATCAATCAAGAATATTTGTGTGTTCCTTTCAAGGGATAGGAAGTGAAAGGAACCTTTTTTATATAGTAACTGGTGGTCCTCCTGCTTGCCAAGTTATTTAGTAACCCCACAGTTCTGGCTTTCCAAGTATAACAGCCTTTTTCAGATTTGAGACATTGGTTTCTTGCTTTGCTCTACTGAAATCAATAGTTTGTTTCTTCTGATTACAATAGCTGTTAATCACACCCAACTCTTAAGATCTGGGATAGAGAGTTTTGTCAAGCTTTTCAAGTTGGAGACAAACATATATATACATATTACATTATGTATATATATAAACATACATATACATATACATATATATTGTCTTAACCAAGTCTCTTTTGTTTTGCAAGCAAGAAAATTAATCTTAAGAATAAAATATTTAGAAATAAATTTAACCAATGAAGCGATCTCCACTTGATGCACAAGTCCAAAAGGCTTTTTGTGGAGCATGTAGGCCTCACAGGCACCTGACTCCATCCCCAGCCTGGCCAAGGGCATGCTGACCAGAGAGGCCCCCCACCAGAGAGGCCTGAGATCTGCAGAGACCACATGCCCCATGGTGCCAGCGCATGACCAAAGAGGTAGGCCTTGCCACTGCCCTACTGCATCCCCAGCCTGGCCGGGTGTGCACAGACCAGAGAGGTCCCTCCCCAGAGAGGCCCAAGACCTGAGGTGACCATGCACATGAGGCACCAGAGGGTGACTGAGCAGACACTGAAGCAGCTGTGACAAATGGGCAGCCCCAGCAGCATCCTAGCCAGACAATAGTGTTGAACCATTGGATCTTGAAATCCCCTGCCACAATGACTAAATATTAAAGGAAAGATACCACAAATATAAAAAATCAAAAAGTACACCTCCAAAGGGTAATAACTCTTAAGTTCTACATCCTATAGAACAAGAAGCCCTTGAAATGTCTGACAAAGAATTTCGAGTGATAATTCTAAGGAAACTAAATGAGATACAAGAAAACTCAGCTAGGAAAAGTATACAGGACCTGAAAGAAGAAATCTACAAATACCTGAGTCATGGGTATTCCAGAAGGGGAGGAAAAAGGAGATTGCATTGAAAACATATTCAACAAAATAGTGGCAGAAAACTTCCCACATATCGGAAAAGACACAGATCTTCAGATTCAGGAAACTGAAAGATCCCCAAAGGTATTCAACCCAAGAAGGTCTTCTCTAAGACATGTTATAGTCAAATTGGGAAAACTCAAAGACAAAGAGAGAATCTGAAAAGCTGCAGGAGAGAAGTATCAAATCACCTATAAGGGAGCCCCAATCAGACTAACATCAGACTTTTCATCACAAACCCTAAAAGCCAGAAAGGAATGGGATGATATATTCAAAATACTAAAAGACAGATATTGACAATCTAGAATACTCTACCCTGCAAGGCTATCCTTCCAAAATGAAGGGCAAATAGTATATTTCTCAGACGAACAAAAGCTGTGGTAGTTTGCTACCACAGAATCACCCTTTCAAGTAATTCCCAAGGGAATACTGGGTTTGGTACCATAAAAACAACCACCACTGCCATAAAAACTCAAGAAAATCAAAACCCACTAGTATAATAAAAATGATAACAATGAAGAGAAAAAAAAGTTTATGTGCAACCAAAGGAACCAACAAATACAGAAGACAAACAGTAAATCAGAAAGAAAGGAACAAAAGACACTTAGGACATCCAAACAAAAATCAATAAAATGTTAGGAGTAAGTCAACACTTTTCAATAACAGCCCTTAATGTGAAAGGATTAAATTCCCCAATCAGAAGACAAAGACTGGCTGACTGGGTTAAAAAGGAGGACCCAAATATATGCTGCCTTCAAGAGACCCACCTCATACATAAAGACTCACATTGACTAAGAGTGAAAGGATGGAAAAAGATTTACCATGCAAACGGAAATGAAAAATGAGCAGGAGTAGCTATTCTTATAACTGATAAAATAGACTTTAAACTAAAAACCATAAAAAGAGATAATGAGGGCCACTATGTAATGATAAAAGGATTCATCCATCAAAAAGAAATAGCAATCATAAATATATATGCACCCAATATCAGAGAAGCCAGAATTATAAAGCAAATTATATTAGACCTAAAGAAGGCAATAGACAATAATACCATAATAGCAGGAGACCTGAGCCCCCAGTATCAATATTGGACAGGACATTGAGGCAAAGAATCAGCAGAGAAACACAAGATCTAAACAAAACTCTAGACCAATTGGACTTGGCAGACATCAACAGAACATTCCACCCAACAACCTCAGAATATTCATTTCTCTCATCAGCACATGGATCATTCTCCAGGATAGATCAAAAGTTAGGTCACAAATCAAGTCTCAACAAATTCAAAAAAATTGGAATTATCCCATGTATTTTTTCAGACCACAATGGATTAAAATTAGAAATCAATAACAAACAAAATTCTGGAAGCTATACAAACACATGGAAATTAAACAGCATTCTATTTAATGACATATGGGTCCAAGAAGAAATCAAACAGGAAATCAAAAAAATTATTGAAACTAATGAAAATTATGACACACCATAGCAAAACCTGGGGGATACTGCAAAAGCAGTACTAAGGGGAAAATTTATCACATTAAATGCTTACTTCAGAAGAATGGAAAGATGCCAAGTGAACAACTTAATACTTCACCATAAAGAACTAGAAAAACAAGAACAATCCAAACGCAAATTTAGCAGATGGAAATAAATCATTAAGATCAGAGCAGAACTTAATGAAATTGATACCCCAAAAATGATTCAAAAGATCAATGAATGAAAAAGTTGTTTTCTTGAAACAATAAATAAAATTGACAAACCATTAGCAAGGCTAATTAAAAAATTAAGAGAGATCCAAATAACAAAAATTAGAAATGAAAAAGGTGATATTACTACTGATACATCTGAAATACAAGGAATCATTTGAGACTACTACAAACAACTATATGCCAACAAATTTGAAAATCTGGAGGAAATGGATAAATTTCTGGACACACACAAGCTACCAAAACTGAGCCAAGAAGATGTAGAAAATCTGAACAGACCAGTAACAATAAAAGGGATTGAAGCTGTTATAAGAAGACTCCCAACAAAGAAAAGCCCAGGACCAGATGGATCTTACCAAACATTCAAAGAGGAATTGACACCAATTCTTTACAAACTGTTCCAAAATATTGAAACAGAGGCAAATCTCCCAAACTCATTCTATGAAGCAAACATCACCCTGATACAAAGCCAGGTAAAGATACAACTAAAAAGAAAAATGCAGGCCAATATCCTTGATGAATATAGACACAAAAATCCTCAATAAAATTCTAGCTAAGAGAGTACAGCAACACATATGCAAAATTTTACACAATGATCAAGTGGGATTCATCCCAGGGACGCAAAGTTGGTTCAACATATGCAAATCAGTAAATGTGATACACCATATCAATAAAATCAAACACAAGGATGATATGCTCATCTCTACAGATGCTGAAAAAGCATTTGATAAAATTCAACACTCATTCATGATAAAGAATTTCTATAAGTTAGGTATAGATGGAAAATATCTCAACATAATTAAAGCCATATGTGATAAACCCACTGCCAATATCATCTTGAATAGGGAAAAGCTGAAAGCTTTTCCGTTAAGAACAGGAACTAGACAAGGATGCCCACTCTCACCACTTCTATTCAAGATAGTGTTGGACATACTAGCCACAGCAATCAGAGAAGAGAAGGAAATAATGTGTCCAGATTGGAAAAGATGAAGTCAAACTGTCCCTGTTTGCAAATGAAGTGATCCTATATATTGAACAGCCTAAAGCCTCTACCAAAAAATTAGAGTTGATAAATGATTTCAGCAAAGTTGTGGGATACAAAATCAACACACAAAAATCAGTAGCATTTCTATTCTCCAATAGTGAAAATGCAGAAAGTGAAATCAAGAAAGCATTCCCATTTACAATAGTGACACAAAAAAATAAAATACTTAGGAATAGAGTTAACCAAGGAGGTGAAAAATCTCTATAATGAGAACTACAAACCACTGCTGAGAGAGATTAATGAAGACACAAGAAGATGGAAAGATATTCCATGCTCTTGGATTGGAAAAATCAACATTGCAATAATGTCCATACTACCCAAAGTGATCTACAAATTCAATGCAATCCCCATCAAAATTCCAATGACATTTTTCTCAGAAATTAAAAAAACTATCTAGACATTAATATGGAATAACAAAAGACCATGCATAGTCAATGCAGTTCTGAACAACAAAAAAATAAATAAATAAAATAAAACAGGAGGCATAACACTACCTGACTTTAAACTATACTACAAAGCTATAATAACCCAAACAGTATGGTACTGGCTTAAAGACAGACACACCAATTAATGGAATAGAATAGAGAGTCCAGAAATCAACCCACACACCTACAGCCATCTGATCTTTTACTAAGGCACCAAGCCTATACACTGGGGAAGAGACTGTCTCTTCAGCAAATGGTGCTGGGATAACTGGATATCCATATGCAGGAGAATGAAACTAGACCCATACCTCTGACCATATACTAAAATCAAATCAAAATGGATTAAATAAATAAATATACATCCTGAAACAATAAAACTTCTTAAAAAAACATAGGAGGAACACTTCAGGAAGTAGGACTGTGCACAGAATTCAGGAATACGACACCAAAAGTGCAGGCAACCAAAGGAAAAATAAATAAATGTGATTGTATCCAACTAAAAAGCTTCTGCACAGTAAAAGAAACAATTAACAGAGTTAAAAGATAACCAACAGAGTGGGAGAAAATATTTGTGAAATATACATCTGATAAAGGATTAATATCCAGAATATACAAGGAACTGAAACAACTTTACAGCAAGAAAATAAGTAACCCAATTCAAAAATGGGTAAAAGAGCTAAATAGGCATTTCTCAAAGGAAGATATACAAATGGCCAGCAGACACATCAAAAAATGCTCAACATCACTCAGCATTTGGGAAATGCAAATCAAAACCACACTGAGATACCATCTCACCCCAGTTAGGATGGCTAATATCCAAAAGATTGTGAATGATAAATGCTGGTGAGGTTGTGGAGAAAAAGGAACTCTCACACATTGTTGGTCAGGCTACAGTATGGTGCAGCCTCTATGGGAAATGGTATGGAGGTTCCTCAAACAATTGCAGATAGATCTGCCATATGACCAAGCTAACCCACTGTTGGGAATATACCCAGAGGAATGGAAATCATCAAGTGGAAGGTATACCTGTTCTCCAATGTTCATTGCAGCACTCTTTACAATAGCTAAGTGTTGGAACCAGCCCAGAAGTCCATCATCAGATGAGTGGATATGGAAAATGTGGTATATCTACACTATGGAATACTACTCTGCTATAAAAAAGAATGAAATACTGCCATTTGCAACAACATGGATGTACCTGGAGAGAATTATATTAATTGAAACAAGTCAGGCACAGAAAGAGAAATATCACATGTTCTCACTTATTTGTGGGAGCTAAAAATAAATAAATAAATACACAAAAAACCCGGGGGGTGGGGGAAGAATACACAACAATCATAATTCCTTGAAGTTGATACAAGTGAACAGATTTGAGGATGTTGGGAGGGAGGGGGGAGATGGAGGAGGGAGGGAGGTTTTGGTAATGTGCCACAATAATCAACCACATTGTATGTTTACAGAATAAAATAAAATTAAAAAAAAAGAATTTTTTCTAAGGAGGTAAAAGATCTGCACTTTGAAAACTATAAAATTCATTAAATGAATTGGAGAAGACCTAAGTAAATGGAAAGATACCCCATGTTCATTCAATTAGAAGACTCAATATTGTCAATAAGTTCATAATTCTCAAAGCAATATACAGATTCAACACAATTCCTATTGAAATTCTAATGCTAATTTTTTTAGAGAAATCAGATGAATAAGAATAAAATTCATATAAAACCACATAAACCTTGAATAGACAAAGCAATCTTGGGAAAGAAAAACAATGTTGGAGGCATCACACTACCTGATTTCCCAAACTATTACAAAGCTATATTAATCAAAATTGTATGGCATAAAAACAAATGCATAAACCAATGGAATGGAACAGAGAGCTCAGAAATAAGACAAAGCATATACTTTCACTAATTTTTGACAAGGGCATCAAGAAGACAAAATGGGGGAAAGGATAGTCATTTTAATAAATGGTGTTGAAACAAATGGATATTCACACACAAAATGATGAAACTGGACTGTTATACCATATTAAAAAATCAACACAAAATGGATTGAAGACCTAAATGGAAGATGTGAAACTGTACAATTCCTATAAGAAAACACAGGGGGAAGGTTCCTTGACACTGGTCTTGGCAATGATTTTCGAACATCATACCAAAAGCACCTGCAACAAAAGCAAACAAACAAATGGGACTACATTAAACTAAAAAGATTCTACACAGCAAAGGAAACAACCAACAAAGCAAAAAGTCAGCCTATGAATTGGGAGAAAATATTTGTGAGCTATATGTGTAAAAAGGAATTAATATGCAAAATATATAAGGAATTCACATAACTCAATAGGTAGAAAACACATAACTCTATTAAAAATGGGCAAAAATCCTGAATAGACATTTGTACAAAGAAGACATAAAAATGGCCAACAGGTACATGGAAAACTACTCAACATCACTAATCACCAGGGAAATGCAAATCAAAACCACAATGAGATATCACCTCAAACTTGGTAGAATAGTAATTATAAAAAAGATAATAGATAACAAGTGTTGGCAAGGGTATGAATGAAAAGAAACCCTGTACACAGTTGGTGACAATGTAAATTAGTATACCCATAATGGAAAACAGTATAAAGCCTCGTAAAAAGTTAAAAATAGAACTATCATATGCTTCAGCAATCCCATTTCTGTGTGGATATTCAAAGGAAATAAAGTCAGCACCTTGAAGAAATTTCTGTACTCCCATGTTTATTGAACCATTATTCACAATATTCAAGAAATGTAAACAACCTAAATGTCTGTGGGTGGATGAATGGATAAAGAAATTGCAGAATACAATGTGTGTGAATATATATATATATACTTTGTTTTTTTTTTACTACTTTGGCTATTTATTTTTTATTTTTTTAACTGAAAAATAATTGATTATACATTTCTGTGGGGGTACAGAGTTGAATATCAACACCTGTGTGCAATATGTGATAATCAAATTGGGATAATTAGTACATTCAACATTACACAATACAGTCATTTTTGTGGGCCTTTACCAATTTCTTACCACCCCCACTGCCTCCCCCTTTCCTACTTCAGGTAGCCTCATTTCTGTTCACTTCTTTTGAAAGTTCAATGATTTATTGTGATTGTTGTATCTTTCCTTCTTTTTATTTTTTTAGTTTGCACTTATGAGTGAGGACATGCGGCATTTCTCTTTCTGTGCCTGGCTTACTTCACTTAACATAATTTTTTCTAAGTTCATCTACATTGCTGCGAATGGCAGAATTTCATTCTTTTTTATGGCAGAGTAGTATTCCATTGTTTACATGCACAATATTTTCCATATCCAGTTGCCGACTCAATGGACATTGAGGTTGGTTACAACTCTTGGCTATTGTAAATAGAGCTGCGATAAACATGGGAGTGCAGGTATCCCTTTGACATGATTTCCATTCCTTTGATTATATACCCAGCAGTGGGACTGTGGGATCTTATGGCACTTCTATCTGTAGTTGTTTGAGGAACCTCCATACTGTTTTCCATAATGGCTGCACTAATTTACAGTCCTACCAGTGGTGTACCAGGGTTCCCCTTTCTCTGCATCCTCACCAGCATTTGTTATTCTTTGTCTTTTTGACAATAGCCAGACTAACTGGCATGAGATAGTGTCTCAATATGGTTTTGATTTACATTTCCATGATGGTTAGTGATGTTGAGCATTTTTTCATATACTTGGCCTTTCATACATCTTCCTTTGAGAAATGCCTATTCAGCTCCTTTGCCCATTTTTTAATTGAGTTACTTGTGTTTTTACTGTTAAGTTGCTTAAATTTCTTATATATTCTGGGTATTAATCCCTTGTCAGATTTATAGTTTGAAAATATTATCTCCCATTCTGTAGGTTGACTTTTTGCTATGTCTATTATTTTTTTTTGCTGTGCAGAAGCTTTTTTGTTTGATATAATCCCATTTGTTTATATTTTTTCTTTTGTTGCTTGTGCTTTTTGGAGTCTCATTCATAATGTCTTTGCCCAGTCCTACTTCCTCATATATTTCCCCAATATTTTCTTTTATGAGTTTTCTAGTTTCAGGTCTTATATTTAAGTCTTTAATCCATTTTGAATTGATTTTGATACATGGTGAGAAGTACAGGTCATTTTTCTACATAGGGACGTCCAGTTTTCCCAGCACCATTTATTGAGGAGGTGGTCTTTTCTCCAAGTATGTCCTTGGTGCCTTTGTCAAAGATCAGTTGGCTGTAAGTATGTGGGTCAATGTGTGGATTCTCTATTGTGTTCCGTTGGTCCAACTGTCTGTTTTTATGTCAGTACCATGCTGTTTTGGTTACTATATATAGCTTTGTAATATAATTTGAAGTCAGGTATTATAATGTCTCTGGTTTTATTTTCTTTTGCTCAGGATTGCTTTAGCTTTCCAGGGTTTTTTGTTGTTTTATGTGAATGTCAGGATTGTTTTTCTATATTTGTGAAAAATATCATTGGTATTTTGATGGGGATTGCACTGAATCTGCAGATCACTTTGGGTAGTATGTATGTTTTCACAATGCTGTTTCTTCCAATCCAAGAGCATGGAATGTCTTTCCATCTTTTTGTGTCCTTTAGTTTCTTACAGCATTGATCTGTAGTTCTTCTTGTTGAGATCTTTTACCTCCTTGGTTAAACTGATTCATAGTTTTTTTTGTTTTTTGGTGATTAGTGTAAATGGGTTTTCTTTCTTTTCCCTTTTTTTTTGGTGCTAGGTGGCTGGCTGGTAGAAGGATCTGTACTCTTGACCTTGGTGTTACAAGGTGGTGCTCTAATCAACTGAGCTAACTGGCCAGCCCCTGGGCTTGCTTTCTTGAATTCTTTTACTGCTACTTCATTGTTGTAGTATAAAAAGGCTACTGATATTTACATGTTGATTTTGCAATCTGCCACTTTAATGAAGTTGTTTATCAGCTCTAAGAGTTTTCTTGTAGAGTCTTTAAGTTTTTCATTATATAGGATCATGCCATCCACAAATGGGGAGAGTTTAACTTCATGTTTTCCAGTATCGATGCCCTTTATTTATTTTACTTGCCTGACTGCTTCGGCTAGCACTTCCAATACTATGTTACATAGGAATGATGGGAGTGGGCATTATTGTCTTGTTCCCATTCTTAGGAGAAAAGCTGAAAGGATGATATTAGTGGTGGGTTGGTCATATATGGCTTTTATTCTGTTGAGATACTTTCTTTCTATAGCTAATTTGCTGAGAGTCTTTTTCAGGAAGGGATGTTGGTTTTGTCAAATTCTTTTTCTGTGTATATTGAGATAGTCATATGGTTTTCATCCTTCATTTTGTTGCTGTGCTATATCACATTTATTGACTTGCATATGTTGAGCCATCCTTGCATTCCTGGGATGAATCCCACTTGATCATTGTTTATAATTTTTTTTGATGTGTTGCTATGTTCTGATTGCTAATATTTTGTTGAGGGTGTTTTGCATGTGTGTTTATCTGAAATATTGTCCTGTGATTTTCTTTTTTTGTGGTATCTTTGTCTGATTTTGGTATCAGGGTGATGCTGGCCACATAGAATGTGCTTGGGAATATGGGATCTGTTTCAATTTTTTGGAATAGTTTGACAATGTTTGTTATTAATTTCCCTTTAAAGGTTTCATAGAATTCAGCAGTAAAGCCATCCAGTCCTGGACTTTTCTTTGTTGGTAGACTGGTAATCACTGCTTCAATCTCCTTGCTTGTTACTGGTTTGTTCCAGTTTTCTATTTTTCCTTGGTTCAGTCTTCATAGTTACTATGTGCCCAGAAATATATCCGTATCTTCCAGTAATTGAAATTTGTTGGCATATAGTTGCTTATAATAGTCTTAATGATTCTTTGTATTTCTGTGATGTCAATTGTAATGATTACTTTTCTATTTCTGAGTTCTGTTTTGGGTCTTCTCTCTCCATTTTTTAGTTAGCCTAGCTCATTGTTTGTCTATTTTATTTATCTTCTCTTCTCAAAAAACAAAATTTTTCTTTCTTGATCTTTTGTATTGTTCTTAGATCTTTATTTCATTTAGTTCTGCTCTCATCTTAATTATTTCTTTCCATCAACTAATTTTGGGATTGGATTGTGCTTGTTCTTCTAGTTCTTTGAGGTGTAGCATTGGGTTGTTTATTTGAAATCTTTCTATTGTTTTAATGTAAGCATTTATTGCAATAATCTTCCCTCTCAGTGCTGCTTTTGCTGCATCCCACAGGTTCTGGCATAATGTGCCTTTATTTTCATTGGTTTCAATATTTTTTTTGATTTTCTGTTTAATTTCTTCTTGGACCCACAGAGCAGGTATGTTATTTAACTTCCATGTGTTTGTATAGTTTATTGATTATTAATTATATTCCATTGTGGTCTGAAAGCATAAATAATTTCAATTTTTAAAAAATTTATTGAGATTTGTTTTGTGACATAATGTGTGGTCTATCCTGGAGAATGTTCTGTGTGCTGATGAGAAAAATGTATATTCTATTGCTGGATGAAATGCTCTATAGATATCTGCCAATTCCAATTGGTCTAAAGTGTAGTTTAAATCCTGTGTTTCTTTATTGATTTGTTACCTAGGCGATCTGTCCAGCGTTGAGAGGGGTGTTCAGGTCCCCAAATATTATTGTGTTGGGGTCTATCTATTTTTTAGGTCTAATAGTGTTTGCTTTATATATCTAGTCTCTGGTTTTGGGTGCATATATATTTATGACTGTTACATCTTATTGCTGGATAGATCCCTTTGTAATTATATAATGGCTTTTTGTGTCTCTTTTCATGGTTTTTGGTTTTAAGTGTATTTTGTCGGATATAAGAATTGGTGCTCCTGTTCATTTTTGGTTTCCATTTGTGTGTTATATCTTTTTCCATCCCTTCACTATTTGTGTGTGTCTTTATGGATGAGGTGAGTCGCTTGAAGACAACATATAGTTGAGTCAAGCTTTTTAATCCAGTCAGTCAGTCTGTATCTTTTGAGTTGAGAATTTAATCTGTTTACATTTAGGGTTGTTATTGTAAGGTATTGTCTTACTCCTGGCATTTATCAGTTTTTGTTTGAATATTTTAAATATCTTTTGCTCCTTTCTTTCCTTTTTGTTGTTTGTTAGTTTTTGAGGTGATAATATATAGTTTCCTTCTCTTTCTCATTTACATTTTTCTTCCACCAGTAGGTGGTATTCTTTCTTGGGTGTCCATGGTAACGATTAACATTTTTTGGATGGCAGATGAATGACTCCCTTTAGAATTTCTTATAAGGCTGGTCATCTGGTGGTGAAATCCCAGTTTTTGTCATTCTGAGAAATACACTTTTTCCCCTTCATTTCTGAGGAATAGCCTTGCTGGGTAAAGTATTCTTGGCTGGCAGTTTTTTTTTTAAATTTCAGCACTTCAAATACATCATCCCAATCTCCTCTGGCCTGTAGAATTTCTGTTGAGAAGTCTGCTGTTAGTCTGATGGGGAGTCCCTTATGGGTGACTTGATGCTTTTCTCTTATTGTTTTTTGGATTCTCTCTTTGTCTTTGAGTTTTGCCAGTTTGACTATAATGTGTCTTTGAGAGGACTTTTTTGAAGTGAATTTGTGTGGGGATCTTTGAGCCTCCTGGATCTGAAGGTTCATGTTTCTTTCTACACCTTGGAAGTTTTCTACTATTATTTCATTGAATAGGTTTTCAATGTCTTTTCCTTTCTCCCTCTTTTCTGGAACACCTATGTTTAGGATGTTTGTGTGCTTAAGATTGTATTCTATCTTTCTTAGATTTTTTCTTTTTTTCAATTCTTTTTTTTTCCTTTATTTTATTTTATTTTTTTTGTCTTTCTGGGTTAATTTGAAAAGACTTTCCTCAAGAACAGAAATTATTCTACTTGCTTATGCTCTCAACTGTTTTTTTTTAAATTTTATTTTATTTTGTTAAATGAATCCTTCAGTTCCAGGAGTTCTGCTACATTTTTTAAGGTATTAATCTCTGTAAATTTCCTCCTTCATATCCTGGATTTTTTTTCTCATTCATTGTGTCATCTAACTGAATCCTATCATATCTTATTGAGTTTCATTAAGAATTGTTGCTTGGAATTCCTTTTCAGTCATTTCAGTGGTTTCCTGCTCTATGGGATCTAGTACTTGAGAATATTTGTATTCCTTTGGCGGTGTCATATTTTCTTGTTTTTTCATATTTCTAATATCTTTACATTGATGTGTGGTCATTTGGTAGGGTGGTTACTTCTTTTCTTACTCTGGAGTGGGCTTTCAGGAGACAGATTTCCTCCTGTAAATGTGTTTTTATGGACTGTTGAGTAGGTTGTTTTAGTATTGGTTCTGGGTAGATACCTTAGTGTAGTCTCTGTGTGGGTACTTCAGCTGTAATCAGTGTCATAGTTCTGTGTGAGTGCCTCCATGGCCTAGGCAGTGGGGCACTTAGTGATTCCTTGCTAAGGTTAGTGACACTGTGTTGGGTCATTGAGGCATGTCGGTGACCTCGTGAGTTTTTGGGAGAAGTACCTGGATACTCTGCTGTTTTTTGGCTGGGGTAGATGACTACGGGTGGGCTTGTTGGCACCCCAGCAAGCATCTTGGGACCCTGATGGGTGCACTGTGGTATACTTGAGCTCCTCAGTTTGAATGGGTGGCCCTGGGTGGGGTTTGTCTTTCCTCTTTCCTACAGGCAGAAGCTTTTCCTGGGTCCTTGCTTCCCCCAGTTTTGGAATGGGTTGGTGGTGGTTGGGAATTTTCTTCCTTACTCTGTTTGGCTATCCTGGGTTTCTGCACTCTCAGGGTGTTCCACCTGTTTCTCTCTCCAGCTTCTATGAAGAGAGCAAGTCTGGTACTTTCCATATGTCTAGACTAATTGTTTTATTATTTCTTAAAACCAGCTGAGTTGCTATGGGAGTGCCTAAGTTGCCTATGCAACATGAATATTTACAAAAATATACAATCTTCAGCTGGCATTTGCTACAAAACTAGAGAGACTTCTTAAAGCTGAGCAACACTAGGATTCCCAGAATGAATACTACAGCATTGCTTGGGCTAAAGGCATGCCAAAAACTGACTTGAGGGTTAAGGTTCACCCTCCCTTTTCCTGTATGTGCCTCTTGGCACTTTTTCTTAGAAGATAAATTCTGACGTATTGCCTGCCTTTTTTTATTCTGTTTATTCTGCGTTTTCCAAGAGAGCTATGAGGAAAATAGTACTCAAAGTTAGGTCCCAGAATAGGTCCTTGGGTTGAGGAATGGAAAATCTGGGGCTATGTTTTTCTGAGGCATCTATTTTCCTGCTTCTTTGTCCAATACTTTGGTGAATAGGTCTCCTAAATTCCAGCAGCCAGTTGGAAATCTTTGGATGACCACATCCAGGGCCATAAGCCAAAACTAAACTACTATTGAGAGGAGACAGAATCCTATGAGTCTGATGGTTCAGCTCCAGCTGTTAACTATTAGAAGTAGGGCAAATATTAGTTTTTTACTATTACATTCCCATCACCCACCTTGTTCAGCTTGATCTATTTGCTGATCTCTGTTTTGGACTTTGGATTTAGTTGAAAACATGGTAGGTTACATTATAGTAAAGTCATTTGACACTGGGAAAAGAGAGGCAGAATTAGACATGACTGTGTATCTTTGGTTTGTGTTTAGCTTCATCATACTATAGTGTTTTCTATGTTTAGTTGGATGCTCCTATAGATGCTGGAACTCAGGCAGATTTCTGCCTAGTCACTCACTTTCTAAAGTATACACAAGAAAACTTTCTAATTCCAAAAGATCCAGTTATTTTCTTCTGTCCTCCATCTCTATTATAATAGCAAGTAATACTAAAAGTGTTATGTATCAAGTACTATTTTGACATTCATTAACATCTTTGTTAAATTTCCAAAATAACACTCTCATGGAGATGTTATTATTTATTCCATTTTTAAATGAGGACACTGAGACTTTGAGAAATCCAGCAAACTTTTAAGGGTTGGACAACTAGTAATTTGTAACTTTGATTCAAATCTAGATCTGTTTAATTCCAGCACCCTTGTTCTTAATGACTACTCTGTACTACTTCCCATTACATTATATTGCATATAGTTTTAGAAATCACAATAGCAATTGTTCTGGCTTTATGAGGTCAGTGTTGTAGGCTCAGCAACTCACATGAGTATGGAAAATACATAGAGAACTTTGACAAAATCTGCAGAGAATCAGAGAGGTAAATAAATGAAAGAATGACATATTAGAGAGAAAGACTCCAGGTTTAGTCAAAAGCCAAGGTGTTCCCGGTCACAAACAGTTGCATATTACTAACCATACACAAAATAAGTCTACTGATGCCACTGACCCAAAGAGTGATTTTAAGAATCTACTAAGTAGCATACATATTGGACTTACATGATGCATTTAAAATCATCTCCAAAAACTAATGCCCAAGGATAATGTTGAACAAAAGATAATTATTATAATTTTGTTTTGTTAAACAAAAGATAATTAGCAAAGGTGAACATGCAAATTTTAAATAAAGATTTAAAAAAACCCTCAAATAACAAAGTTGTTATGCCTTTTAAAATCCTTTCAAATTTACAGTGATGAAAAGAATTGGTAATATACTTGGCAATGAGATGGCCAGTTAGCTCAGTTGGTTAGAGTGTGGTGCTGATAACACCAAAGTTGATGATTCAGAGCCCCACCCTGGTCAGCCACCAAAAACAAGACAAAACAAAATAAAGCTATATATAAGTGTGTGGAGGAAATGCATGTGGAGAGACTGTGGAGGAAATGGGTGTTCCAGTACATTGCTGATAACAATGTAAGTTGGTAACCCCTTTCTAAGAGGAAATTTATAAAATCAACCTCAATTGAAAATTGGATACCCTTTTATTGAGCAATTCCACTTCTAGGGATTTATCAGACAAATATGCAAAGATCTACATAAAAAATGCTCATTTCAATGTTGTTTATATTTGGTAAATCTTAGAATCAATCTAAATTATTACTATTAAAGAATTTAAATTCCTATGATAAAATAATATGCAGCTCTTAAAATGATATATGACTATATTTATTAATATGGAAAGAGATCCAGTTTATAAAATGTTGCATACAGTAATTATCTCACTTTTATCTATCTAGAAAGATATAATAACAAAATGTTAGCTAATTCTACCTGAGCAGTGGATTTTATTCTTCTTCTACATATTTTTTGTTTTTCCCCTCCCAAATTTTATAATCAGTATCATCACTTTTATAATCAGAAACATGCGAAAACTTTTTCACTTACAAATTATGTGTTAGAGCTTGTCAGTGGTAGGGTGGATCAAATCTTCCCACCAATGTTGAATAGAAACTTGGTCTCAGAGTAGATTATGGATATAGTGGGAAATGTACCTGAATATTTGGAGCTTATAATAACAGTAACTGGAGGTCTAGCAAAGAAAAACAGTATTGGCAATATGTGTAGATATTGTGTAATATATTAGCAATACGTATTGCCAATATGGCAGTTTGGTGGTTAGTACCATAGCAATCCTGGGAGATTGGAATCATTATTAGAACATGGGGGGCCGGCCCCGTGGCGCACTCGGGAGGGTGCAGCGCTTGGGAGCGCAGCGGCGCTCCCGCCACGGGTTCGGATCCTATATAGGAATGGCCGGTGCGCTCACTGGCTGAGCGCGGTGCGGGCGACACCACACCAAGGGTTGCAATCCCCTTACCGGTCACAAAAAGACAAAAAAAAAAAAAAAAAGAACATGGGACAAGATTAATTGAAACATTTTGTATGGCCAATTTTCTTATATCTTAATAACATGTGGTTCCCACTGATAATTTGCGCACATATACTGACTGAGACCTCCTATAGCCCTTTGGAGTAACAGGACAAACAGATTCAGGAGGAAGTCAACTTTGAAGCAAAGGAGAAAGGATGGTCTGGTATGACAAGACTCTCACTTGAAGCTTGCACCTTGTACCACAATTGTCATTGGTTATCTTTTTTATAAACAGCTTTATTGAGGTATAATTTACATATCATAAATTCATCCACTTAAAAGTATGATTCAGTGATTTTTTAGTAAATTTATAGTGTTCTGCAACCATTACCACCACCATTTAAAATTTTTGTCTCCTCAAAAAGAAAACCTGTACCTATTAACAATTTCTCCCCATTCTTCCATCTTCCCAGCCCTGGGCAACTACTACTTTTTGTCTGTATGGATTTGCCCATTCTGGACATTTTATATAAATGGAATCATATAGTATGTGAACTTTTGTGTCTGGCTTCTTTCATTTAGAATAAGGTTTTCAAGGTCCATTCATGTCATAGCATGTGTCATTACTATGTTCCAGACTATCTTCATAGCACTGAAATGTAAAGGCATTCAATGATTAATGAGAAGCCTTTTCTCTGAGTATTTTGAAAATGCTGAAAAGGAAAAGCATTTTCAAAAACCAAAAGAGGTATAGCAGAGTGGATGCTAACGAATGAGGGTTTAGTACAAGGGAAGCATGAAAATGTTGTAAGAAAAAAAAATCAAAAGATGTGAAATTGGAAAATAGGAACTGATTAGCTCAATGAAGAGAAAAGTTTTAAATATATTTAAGAGGTTGCAGGAACTAGAGAACGAGGACAAAATTATAATGGTTTTCTCTATATAATAAAATGCTTAAAATGAATGTAAAATTTACAGAGGAGACACCATACCTCCTCAAGAGAAGATTGCGAAGAAGAGAAAGACATGCCTTGTCCTTCATCTTAGGAGGTACCCCAGTAAAGCATCTTTTTGTATCAGTTGGATTATGGATGACATTGGATTAGGGGAGGGCAATAGAAGGACTGCTGGATCTCCAGATAAATTTATCAGGTTCTATTAAAATAAAGCACAAAAGAGGAAAAATATAGCATCATGATTTGGAGATAAAACTTGGCCTCAATAGTAGATATACTACAGATAGAAAAGAGAGACAGGAGGAATATTGGCCTATAGAACAAAACATCACAGATAAAAGAAGAGAATGAACTATGGATGTGAAGGGAAAATGTGGAAAATTTGAAGTTATCAAGCTAATAAGAAATGAATCATAAATGTCTGTAGAAATATTTATTTTATATGGTGGAGGGAAAAGAATAATAAATATGTATAATATGTAAATAACTTTGCTAATTAAAAACCTATAAAGACTAAACAAGGTAACAGCTGGGAAAGCAGTCTGAAAAGTAGAAAGTGCTATGCAAGTGTAGTTGTTGTCATTAAGTTTTGTGCTTTAGACTCCAGATTATTCTTTCTGTATCATGCTATTCAAAGATGCTGTCTTATTTCTTGCCTTCCTCGGCAAAACCCCACAGTATTTTGTGCCTGATAGATTTGGGATAATTTCTTTGGTTCCCAGTTCTGACATTTAGTCCACAAGGGGTCTTCAAAAAGTTCATGGAAATTATTCATATTATCTTTTTTATTCAAGAAAGATATTTTTATTGTAAAAGTCAAAATTACCTATCAAATTTTATTTTATTTTATTATTTTTAATATTATTTATTATAAGCATAATATTATTACAAATCATGATTTTTCTTTATGTTCATAATGTTTTCAATGTTTATTCATGTTATAGCATGTATCAGTACTTCATTCCTCTTAGGGCTGAATAATATTCCATTGTGTGGATATACAACATTTTGTTTATCCATTCATCAGTTGATGGCATTTGGTTTGTTTGCTGTTGTTGGCTATTATGAATAATGCTGCTATAAACATTCACGTACAGGTATTTTGTGAACATAGATTTCCAATCGTTTTGGGCATATGCCTATGAGTGAAATTAGTTGGTAATATGGTAACTATTTATTGATCTTTCTGAGAAATATTATTTAGTTTTGAAAGTTCTTTATATATTCTGGACACCACTCATTTATGAGGTATATGTTTTGCAAATATTTTCTCCAAGCTTATGGCTTCTCTTTCCAATATTGTGAAAGTGTTTTCTCAAGTTTAAGAACTTCATAGATCATATTTTGGTGTCATGTCTAGAAAATCTTTGCCTAAACGAAGGTCACAAGGATTTGGTTGTATGTTTTCTTCTAGAAGTTTTATAGTTTTAGATTTTACATTTAGGCTTATAATTCATTTTGAGTTAATTTTTGTGTATGGTATGAGGTATGGATCAAGTTTATTTTTTTGCATATGAATATCCAGTGGTACCAGCATCATTGCCTTTATCCTTTGTCAAAAATCTGTTGACCATATTTGCATGGGTCTGTTTCTGGACTCTTTATTCTATCCCATTGATCCGTATGAGTATTCTTTGGCCACTGTCACTCTCTTGATTACTGTAGCTATACAGTAAGTGTTAATAACAGCTAGAGTGATTTCTCTAACTTTGTAATTTTTCAAAATAGTTTTGACTATACTAGTTTCTTTCTCTTCCATATGGATTTTTTTTTTGAACCACCTGCTTATTTCTATTTTAAAAATTCCTATTCCTGCTAGGATTTTGATTGGAATTATATTGAATCTACATAAGTTTGGAAAGATTTGATATTATTAATGTTGATTCTTCCTTTTTATTATTATTATTTTTATTTCTATTGGAACATAGATGAACTGTACACATCTATGGGGTACAGAGTTGAATATCAATACCTGTGTGCAATACATGATGCTCAAATCAGGATAATTAATATATTCAACATTATACAATGTAATCAGTATTCATGGCTCTTCACCAGTTCCTCCCTTATCCCCTTCCCCCCCCCTCTTTCCCACCTCTAGTAGCCTCAGTTCTGTCCATCAACACGGTATATCTCCTCATTTATTTAGGCATTCTTTGACATCTTTTAACAATGTTTGGCAGGGGTTTTTATCATGCACAGGTCTTACACGTATTTTTCTAGATTTATATATAAGTATTTTATGTTTTTTGATTCTACTGTAAATGGTACATTTTATTTCAATTTCCAAAAAAATAAAATTCTATTTTATTTAATTTTAAGTACAACTTATTTTTATGTGTTAACCTTGTATCCTGAGACCTTGCTAAACTCGCTAATTAGTTATAATACCACTTTTGTATTTTTCTTGGCATTTTCTGCATAGATAATCATATTGTCTACAGATAAGGGAGTTTTATTTCTTCCTTTTCTTTTTATTAATAGTCTTTACTTTTATTTATTTATTTTTTGGTTATTAATATTCTTGGGATACAAAGCTGATTGTCACCACTCGTGCCCAAGATGTGATGGCCAGATCCATACTGGCAGCATGCCCATTACCACAAATTGTGATTATACCCCGTGTCCCCCACCCAATTATCCCTGACCTCCCTCCCCATTCCTGTTTCTCCCGCTCCATTTGTAGCCCTAGGTATGTTCTGTCCCTCTGCAAGTCCAACACACCACTGTGGTCTTTCCTTCCTTCTTTCTCTCTTAGCGCCCACATATGAGTGAGTACATGTGGTATTTATCCCTCTGTGCTTTGCTTATTTCACTCAACATAAGCTTCTCCAAGCTCATCCATGTTGTTGCAAATGGCAGGATTTCATTCTATTTTATGGAAGAGAAGTATTCCATGGTGTACAGATATCACATTTTCCTTTATATACTCAGAAGAGGGATTGCTGGATCTTATGGGAGATCTGTCTATAGTTGTTTGAGAAACCTCCACACTGTTTTCCATAGTGGTTGTTCTAATTTACAGTGCCACCAACAGTGTAGGAGCGTTCCCTTCTTTCTACGCCCTCGTCAGCATTTGTTATTCTCCATCTTTTTGATTATAGCCAATCTAACTGGGATGAGGTTATATCTAAATGTGGTTTTAATTTGTGTTTTGCTGGTGAAATCGTTTTTATTTTTTATAGCAGTTTTAGATTCAAATCAAAATTAAGAGAAGGTATGGAGAGTTCCCATGTACTTCTTGTCCTTTTCCTCCACACACAGCCTTCTCCACTATCAACATCCATCAGACGGGTACATTTATTATAATAGATAGGCCTACAATCTTTATGCTTTTTAGTTCTTTTTCTTGCCTTTTGCAGTGGCTAGTACTTCCAGAATAATATTGAACAGGAATGGTTAGAATGAATATTCTGTCATTTTTCCCAGTCTTCAGGGGAAAACATTCAATCTCTTGCTGCTAAATATGAAAACTATAGTTTTGTGGTTCCCTCAGATTGAGGAAACTCCCTTATAATCCTACTTTGTTGAGAGCTTTTATCAGGAATGAATGTTGGATTTTGCCAACGCTTTTCTGCACTTATCAAGATTAAAGGTGCATAAAAATTACCTAGGGATCATGTTAAATGACAGATTCTGATTTAGTCAGTCTGGGATGGGGCCTGAGATTCTGCATTTCTAATAAGCTTTGAGATTAGGTTGATATTGCTGGTTGTGGACCACACATTGAATAGCAAGCCTAGGGTATTCCTTTATAGCTTGAAGGAGGAAAACAGTTGAAAGATTCCAAGGCATAGAGATGCAAGGAGAAATGTGGAGAATAAATGTTTTCATGGAGGATAGTGAAAGAGATATCAAGAATGAGGGGGTGGCCAACAGTTTTAAAAGCTTCAGCCTTAAGCTTATCAAACATGAAACTAGTCCTAATTTTATAGTGGAAATTGTAGTACTGTTTCTTGTACGTATTTGTGCTATTTGAAGTATCACATCCTATTACAAAACCCATTTTCTTTTACTGTCCAAGTGTCTTTGATGTCTGACTTTGGATTGTGAGGGTTCCAATAAAAAAGAACACCACATGATCTGAATATATTTGGGTAGTGAGTACTGAGAGTCAGATAATGAGGGATATCTGTCCTAACTAAAACAATTTAGTCTGAAATATTTGATTCCTGAGTTTGTATAGTAAGAGTTCACATATTTGTTTCTGCATTTTTCCTTATTAGACTGCATGCTCCTTGAGAGTTAGGATCATGTCTTTATTAACTTCTGTGTTCTTAGCACCTTGCATATCATTTGGTACATGGCAGGTGACAATAAATGTTCATCAAATTGCTCATATGAGCTAAAGGGAGGAAGACAAATTATAGGCTATTTTTTCAAGGGGTTTAATAACAGAAGGAGAATGATAGTCTAAAAAGTGAGAAGGATTCAAGGGTGAGGGGAGGTTTTTGTTTTCTTATTATTTTGAAGCCATATAAACTTGAGGTTAATTATAGGCAGAGAAAAAAGACCCAATGAATAGGGAGTGATTGACAATAATAGGATAATAATTAATAAAGCACATTTTTGTACAAATAAAGAGAATATAGCTGGTTTAATCATAACGGAGGTGGGAGACATCACAGTACTTTAACTCATTTTGTATTCAGTCACATGGAATCTTCCTTCATCACAAAACAATTTAGTCATGGCTCTCACTATAATCAACCCTAATGCAGGACCACATTGCATTATACGTGAGTGACTGCGATGGCCTTTTAAGTACTTTCCTTCTCTATAATATCATTCTTTAAAAATCTCCCCTGCATGGTGGCTGGTGAAACTCTCTCCCCAAATTTTTTCCAGAAACAACCCTCCTTCTGGAGAACCCATACAGGGACCCTCCTTTCTAATCTCTGACTTCAGCTTCCCATCTTAACCTCTTGGAATGGATGAGGATTTGAGGTTGTTACTGTTCCCTTCAAGCCAAGATTCCTTTATCGGTTTCATTATCTAAGAATAACATGTGACTCTTCATTCTTTTGCTACTTTGGCATTTGACACACCAAAATTTGTTGCTAGAACCAAATTTAAATGATAATGATACCTCCTACTTTCTAATCAGGAGGAAAGAATTGCTTCCAAGGAGACTTTCTTTAAAATCCTATTTATTTCAAAGAAATTTCTTTAACTCTGTATGCGTGTACATGCATGTGTACACATATGTGTGTGTTATACCACAAACATAACTTCTGTTTGGTATGAGTTTATTCTCACGTGTAGGTTAACTGATAGCTTACAGGGTACTTGTGTTTTCCAGTCTGTTGTTTTTGCTCTGAGCAAAAATTTACTCAGTTGATGAGAATATATTGACAACTCAGCCTGTGCATCCAGGAATTACAATTTGGTGTGAATTTTCTTGCTGAAATGACCCAATTTTAAGATGTAAAATAGAGTATTCCAAATTTATAAGGAAATAATGTAGCTAGCTTGACACGAGGAGTGACAAACATCAAGACTTTATACAGTCCCTAATATATAAAATCATAGGATGAAAACATCATGATTATAGCTTCTTTATCTCATTTGCAAATATTACAAATGTTTATTGAAACTGAGTTCTAATAAAAGTTAAAATGAATTATAGCTTCTAGCTTGAAAAAAAACACTTCAATTTAATTCTTAGAAAGTTTCAGTCAATATTTTATGATTTATTTGTACCTTTAAGAATACACATACTTTTCCAAAGTTCTTTGTATCTTGATGCCCTCAAATATACATGTGCCCAAATAATTAATTTACAGGAGTGAAAGTGTAAACCAATCACTATACATATATTTTTAACTGACTTATCATTTGCATAGACGTGTTGTGAACTTTAATATTTAAAAATCTGGAACTCAGCTGACATAAATGCTGAGCTGTCATTACTTATGAAAGATGCCTTTACCATAGAAGTTGTAAAGTATTATTCTGTACTAGTTGACAGGGAAAGCAAATCAATGTGCATTCTCTGGAAGTGTGGTGTTTTAGCAGCTTTCCTCAGCAACATTGAGATTGGCTTGACAGGATTGATTATATTGACCATTTTATGGGTCGATTGCCGAGCGATTGAACAGTTGATTTGATTTGGTTTTTTTAATGGCCAAAAGGACCAGATGGCTTGATTGGAATGACAACTGAAACGATTTCAACCATGAAAACAGTTGGATCAATGTTGATGTGTTAACACTATCCAAATCCTCAAGGAGATAGCTAATGTTAAAATTTCAAAGCCCGATTTTTCATATTCAATTGGCATCTTGAGTCTTGATGGCTATCTCAGAATTAGTATTGCAAAAGACAATTTTAATTGGGGTTATTTTAAAATTGTCCTGATGAAAATTGACATTCTAAAGGGTAGGATATTAAAGCAGCCAGAAAGAGAAACAACAAATTATTAGTGCTACTGAAAAGCTTTGAAAGCATGCCAAGCTAAAATGATGATGGGCCATGATATGAGAATCTATAATGAATTTATAGCACAAACATTGTGACTCATAAGCTTGTCACACAAGAGCAACTTTTAAAAGCTGTCCTTGCAAATTGATACCTGTGTTACTTGCTTTCTTATATCCTGAAGTGAGATTTTAGCAAGTATTAGAAAAGTTTATACCACATTTTCCTATACAATGGAATACTACTCTGCTATAAAAAAGAATGAAAGACTGCCATTTGCAACAACATGGATATACCTGGAGAGAATTATATTAAGTGAAACAAGCCAGGCACAGAAAGAAAAATATTACATGTTCTCACTTATTTGTGGAAGCTAAAAATAAATAAATAAATACACAAAAAACCGGGGGAGGGGAAGAAGACACAACAATCACAATTCCTTGAAGTTAATACAAGTGAACAGATATGAGGTTGTTGGGAGGGAGGGGCGAGAGGGAGGAGGGAGGGATGGTTTTGGTAATGGGCCACAATAATCAACCACATTGTATATTGACAAAATAAAAAAAAAAAACTAAAAAAAAACAAAGAAAAGTTTATAAAAATGAATAACATTAACCGTACACAAGAATAGGAAGTATTATGAAGCAAAGATTTGTATATATTAAGGCTTAAGTATCCCTGTATTTCTGAGTCTTTTGGCTCAATGTGTGACTGTGATTGCAGTGTCTACATGTACAAGGTGAAGTGGAGGGTTGAAAGAAATATCAAGATGTCTCTGGTTACAGTATCTCTAAATAAGAAAAATGATGGGAGAGCATGAATTCCTCGAACTTTGCGAAAATCAGATTAATCTAAAACTTGCTCTCCTTTCTTTTTCTTTTTCTTTTATTTTTAATGGTGAGTATTTGATAGCTTCATTTCTTTCACTGAGCTTTTTTATTGCTTGTCCATATCAGAAATGTTACCACCCTGAGGACACTGTGTCAGATGTTTTACTCAATTTGAAATAAGGCTGCATCTGATCAGTTGTTAATAGTAATATCCATTTGTTTGGGAATCTGGGTCCTAAATATACCAGGTAAGTGTTGAGAAATGGACAACCCTGTTTCTGGAGCCCTTTACCAAGACTACAAGGGGTAGCTAGCCTATGAAAGTTTTGTTCTTAGAATGTGAGGCCTAGACAAGAGAATGTGAATTTGAAGCAACTTTTGTTAGAGATCATTTGTCTAAGGGCATGAACTTATCCATTAATTTAACAAATACTTACTGGGTATCTATTGAGTGGTAGTCAATGCACTAAGTGCTGTGTATACAGTAGTTAATGCTATAGGCATCGTCACTGAAAGGTATTAATAGAATAATCTTCAAAATATATTGGTAATCAAAAGTTTTTATATGAACTCTTACAGAAAAAGTCAAGGTAAGGCATTTTTTAAACAAATAATGGAGACTGTTGGTATCTTTAGATTGGTGGCTAGGGAAAGTCTCTAAGAGAATGACATTTAAGCTGAGACCTGAAGGATGAGTAGGTGTTAATCAGATAATGAGTGATGGGGGAGAAATATTCCAGGCAGCATGTGCAAAGGCTCAAAAGGGAGAGGCTTGTGTGGCTGGAGAGCAGAGAAAGAGTGGAGAATAGCTCAAGATAAACCTGGAGAGGTAGGCAGAGGCCAGGTCATTCAAGGTGTATCAGTTTTCTAGGAATGCTTTAACAAAGTACTACAAACTGGGTGGCTTAAGCAATAGAAGTGTACCGTCTCATAGTGCTGGAGGCTAGAAGTCCAAATCAGGGTACTGGTGGGGCTGGTTTCTTCAGAGCGCTATGAGGGAAGGATCTGTTTTAAGTCTTTCTCCTTGGATTGTAGATGGTCATCTTCTCCCTTTATCTTTTTACATTGTCTTCCCTTTATCCACGTGTCTCTGTGTCCAAATTTTCCCTTTTTATAAGGACACTAGTCATATTGGATAAGGTCCCACACTAATGACCTCACTTTAACTTGATTACCTCTGTAAAGACCCTATCCCCAAACAAGGTCAAATTCTGAGGTACTGGGGGTTAAGACTTTTGAGAGGGACACAATTCAACCCATAATACAGAGTCTTTGAGGCCATGTTAAGTATTTTGGATTCTTTCCTATGTGCCTAGGGCTGCCACTGAATGATTTTAATTTTTGAAAAAAACTCTTCTGCTGGGTGGGAAATCTATTGTTGGGTGCTGTATCGGTTTCCTATTGTTGCTGTAACAAATTAACATAAATGTGATGGCCTAAAACCACAAATTTATTATCTTACAGTTTTAAAAGTCAGAAGTCCAAGATCAGTTTTGCTGGGCTAAATTCAAGGCAATAACCTTCCTTCTGAAGGCTGTAGGAGAAAACCCATTTCCTTGCCTTTTCCAGCTTCTGGATGCAATCTGCATTGATTGATTCATCAGTGGCTCCTTCCTCCATTTTCAAATTCAGTACTTTACCATCTTCTCTCCTCTCTGACCTCTGTTCCAATTATTATGTCTTATCTTTCTGACTCTGGTTCTTCAAGATCCTTCTCATAAAGACCCTTGTAATTACATTGGAGTAACCTGAATGGCCCAGAATTATCTCCCCATCTCAAGATCATTAACTTAATCAGATCTGCAAAATCTTTTTACAATGTAAGGTGACATATACACGGCTACCTGGAATTAGGATGCAGACATCTTTGAGCATGTGTGTTTAAGAAGCATTATTCAGCCTACACCACAGTACCAAAAATAAAGCACAAAGCCAGTTTACAAAGCTATTGCAACAGCCTAAAAAAGATATTATGGTAACTTGGACTGGGTAGCAACGGAGGTGGAGAGAAGTCAGTTGAAGAAAGAATTATTTAAGACAAAATCTACAGTACTTGCTAATGAATAGGATAGGGTGGAGGAGTAAGAGAGATGGGGTTGATTGTAGTTCAGTTTATATTTAATATGCCTCCTGGTTATTCTGAATCTCATCTTTATACCATGGACTAGAAAATTAAACATTTCATTTTGAGAATGCTCTTGTATATTTCTAAAAGTAGCCATTTTTTTGCATTCAAAAAGAAATTTTGCTCCTGTGTTTATTTTGGCATAGGTAGAAATTTTATTTTTAACTTTTTGGAAGAATTGGATAAAACTGTTTGCTCAGATTTTGAAACCTTATGAATAAATCATTTGAAATGGACTACTAAATGTGCTATTTACCCCATTAAGTTTTAAAATCAAAGAGAAAAAGATCCTAAAGAATTGGAAAATAAAGTCAATTAGCAAATGAAAATTGGTTGAGTGTTCAAAGTGCATTAAGTTGTGGGTGGCAGTTAAAATACTAAAAAGAAGAAAAATTTTCATGAGTGGATGACTGAACCTTGAACAGGTTTTGAATGACATTACAAGTAGGGAGGCTGGATTTTAGTTGGCGCTCTCCAGAAAAGTCTAATAGAGAAGACTGGCATAAATGGACCTGTTAAGAAGTTCTCTAGACTAATTCCTATAGCCAGAAGCTCTTGTGACTATTTAGGGATGAGGGACGGGAGAATATAAAATTACATGGGCATCTTGGGTTAGACTACTAGCACATTATTAGTGTACCCTGAGACAAATTAAACACATTAAAATAAAAATAATTTTATGAGCTTAATAATTTTATGAGCTTTGACACATCTCCAAGAACACACCCCAGGATCAGACTAAATTAAAAATTCCTTTAGGGAAAAGTGACATCAGTAAGATGGTGGAATAAGAGTTTCCAGCATTCAACCCCTTACAGAAACATCAGTTTGGATAACCATCCAAGCATAAAGGTATTTTCAAGAGAGGTAATGAATCCATGTGAGAGAATACAGCACCTCAGTGGAGCATAGAACTAAGAAAAGATGCATTGAAAAGGGGAAGAAGGAGTTTCACATTACCCATGTCACCTCTCCCCTACCTCAGCACAATACAGTGCAGAGAGAGATACCCTCCATGTAGAAGAGGGTAGTGACCACCTGACTTTGCTCCAGACCACAGCAACAGACACACCAGTGAACCCTGTCAGCAGGCTGGTCCTCATAGTCCCAGACTCCAGTACTGCTCCAGTGCCAGACTGGCCCCACAGCCATAGACTCCAGGATTGTGCTGCAGACCCAGGTTCCAGGCCTGCCACAGAACCAGGCTTTTCCCCACAGACCCAGGGTTCTGGCTGGCCCTCATGATCCAGAACCCAGTCCTGCTCCCTTAGACACAGGGTCCAGGCCTAACACAGTACTAGGCCAACCCCACAGACCTGGGCTTCAGGCTCAGCCCTCTGAAGCCAGGTGCCAGGTTTACCCCAGTTGACCCCAAGTCAGTCCCTGCAGACTGAGGAGCAGGACCATCCCTGTGGACCTAGTCACCAAACCACTCCAGAGGACCCTAGTGTCAGGCTGGCTCTGATGGGCCCCAACTCCAGACTTGCTCCAGTGAACCCTGGTTCCAGTTCCATCCGTGTAAACCCAGACACCAGACAGACCTCTGTGGACCCAGGCACCAGGCCTCACTTTACAAGAGACTCAATTTAGTTTAAACAACACATAGGCTGATAGTGAGAAAATGAAAAAAAGATATTCCATGTGAATGGAAACCAAAATAGAGAAAAGGTTGCTATAATTCTATCAGACAAAATATACTTTACATCAGAAACTGTCACAAGAGACTAAGAAGGTCATTATACAGTGGTAAAATGGTCAATTTATTGAGGATATCACAGTTGTAAATATGTATGCAGCAAACATTGAAGCACCTAAATATATAAAAAATATTAACAGAACTGAAGAAAGAAATAAACAGCAATAGAGTAATACTGGAAGACCTCAATACACAACTTCAACAATGGATAGATCATCAACACAGAAAATCAATAAACAGTGTATATGAACAACATTATAGACCAAATGGACCTAACAGATATATACAACACATTCCATTCAACAGCAGTAGAAAACACATTCTAAGAAGCACATATGGCACGTTCTCCATGATATGGACTCTATACTGGATTACAAAATATTTTAAATTTAAGAAGAGTGAAATCATGTCCTGTATCTTTTCCAACTACAATGCTATGAAATAAGAAATTGATGACAGGAGGAAAATCAGAAAATTCACAAATCTGTACAAATTAAACCACACTCCCCTGAACCACAAAGGGGTCAAGGAAGAAATAAAAAGGGGAATAAAAATATCTTTGACAAAAGAAAATGGAAACACACCATACCATAACATGGGATGGAGCTAATGCAGTTCTAAAAGGGAAGTTTATAGTGATAAATGACAGCTTCAAGAAAAAAAAAACTCGAATAAACAGCTTTATGTTACACTTCAAGTAACTAGGAAAAGAACAAGCTAAGCCCAAAGTTAGCAAAAGAAAGGAAATAATAAAGATAAGAGAAGAAATAAAATAGAGAAGAAAAATAATAGAAAATAATCAATAAAACTGAGTTATTTTTTGAAAAGATAAAATTAGATGTTTAGCTAGAATAATTAAGAAAAAAGAGAAGAGACTCAAATAAATAAATTAAAAATGAAAGAGGAGACAATTGATACTACTGAAATACAAAGCATCATAAGAGACTACTATGAGCCAAAAAACTGGATATCTAGAAGAAGTAGACATAGAAATGAATAAATTCCTGCAAACATACAATCTACTAAGACTGAATTATAAAAAATAGAAAATCTGAACAGACCAATAACAATTGAGAAGATTAAATTAGTAATTAAAAACCTCCCAACAAAGGATAACCTAGTGTCTTCATTGGTGAATTCTACCAAATATTTAAAGAAGAAATAAAGCCAATTCTTTTCAAACTCCTCGAGAAAACTGGAGAGAAGGGAGCACTTCTAAACTCTTTTTACAAGGCCTGCATTATCCTCACACCAAAGCCAGATAAAAAACACTAAAAAAAAAAAAGAAAGAAAAATGCAGGGCAGTATTACTGATAAACATAGATGAAAATATCTTCAACAAAATACTAGCAAAATGAATTCAACACCATTTTTAAAAGATCATTCGTTATGATCAAGTGGGATTTATCTCTAGGATGCAAAGATGGTTTGACATATTCAAATCAATAAATACACCACATTAACAGATTGCTGTATAAATATCAGATGATCATCTCAATAGATGTAGAAAAAGCATTTGAAAAAAAATTCAACATTATTTCATAATAAACACACTCAATAAATTATGTTTAGAAGGAATCTGCCTCAACATAATAAAGCCACATATGACAAACCCAAAGTTAACAGTATACTCAATGGTGAAAAGCTGAAAGCTTTTTCATTAAGATCAGGAACAAGAAAAGGATGCCCTCTCTTGTTACTTCTATTCAACATATTATTGGAAGTCCTAGCCAGAGCAATTAGGGAAGAGAAAAAAATAAAATGCATCCAAATTGGAATGGAATATATAAAATTGTGCCTGTTTGCAGAAGTCATGATCATATATAGAGCAAACCTTAAAGACTCCACCAAAACACTGTTAGAACTAATAAACAAATTTGCTAGTGTTACAGGATGCAAAATCAACATACAGTCAGACAGGAAAAACAAGTTCTGGTGCTCTAGGGTGTCAATAGCTAATAATATTTTATTGCATAGTTCAAGATAGCCTAAAAAGAAGATCTTTAATGTTATAAACACTTAAAAATGAGAAATATTTGGGTGATAGATATGCCAACTACTCTGATTAGATCATTATACAATATACGCATGTATTGAAACAACAAATTGTGCCCCATAAATATGTACAATGAAAAAAATGTAAAAAAAGTAAAAAGAATGGAAAGTTATCTACCACACACACAAAAAAATCAAGCATGTACTAACAATGATCTGTAAAAGAAATTAAGAAAACAATACCATTTATGATAGAATAAAAAACAAAATACTAATTACTGGGGGGCTGGCCAATTAGCTCAGTTGGTTAGAGAGCAGCCTTGTAATACCAAGGTCAAGGATTCAGCTCCCCATACAGGCCAGCTGTCCCCCTTCCCCACAAAAAGTTAAAATTAAAAGAAATTAAATTATATAAAAAATTAGTTAGGAATAAATTTAACCACCGAGCTGAAAGATATGTACACTGAAATCTATAAAACATTGATAAACTAAATTAAAAGAAGACAAAAATAAATGGAAATACATCCCATGTCAATGGATTGGAAGAATTAATATTGTTACAATGTGCACACTATCCAGAGCAAACTACACATTTAATGTATTCCCTATCAAAATTCCTAGGACATTTTTCATAGCAATATAAAAAGCAATCCTAAAATTTTTGTGAAATTACAAAAGGTCCTGAATAGCCAAAGTGATCTTGAGCAAGAAGAACAAAGCTGGAGTTAATTACCTGATTTCAAAATATACTGCAAAACTATAGTAATCAAAACAGCATGGAACCGGTTTAAAAACAGACATATAGACCAATAGAACTGAATTGAGAGCCCAGAAACAAATCCACACATTTTATATCAATTGATCTTTGACAAATGTGCCAAGGACACAAAATGGGGAAAGGATAGTCTTTTCCATAAATGGTGTTGGGACAGCATTCAGAAGAATGAAATTGGATCCTTATCTCACACCATATACAAAAATCATCATAAAATGGATTAAAGGCTTAAACGTTAAGACCTGAAAATGTAAAACTATTAAAGAAAACATAAAAGAAAAGTTCCTTGATATTGGTCTGGGCAATAATTTTTTTGATTATGACCTCAAAAGCACAGGCAACAGAAGCAAAAATAGAAAATGGAATGGCATCAAACTAAAAAGCTTCTGCACAAGAAGGAAAACAATCAACAGACTGAAGAGACAACTTGTAATGGGAGAATATGTTTGATAACCATACATGTGATGAGTGGTTAATATCCAAAATATACAAGAAATTCAATAGCAAGTAAATAAATAACCCAGAAATGGGAAAATTACCTAAGTAGCCATTTCTTGAATAAGACATAAAGACACAAGACATTTCTTAAATAAGACATGACATTTCTTAAATACGACATAAGGTATATAAAAAAATGCTCAACATCACTAATCATCAGAGAAATGCAAATCAAAACCACAATAAGGTATTACCTCACATCTGTTAGAATGACTATTATCAAAAAGAAAAAAGATAAGTGTTGGCAAGAATGTGGAGAAAAGGGAATCCTTGTGCAATGTTGATGGGACTGTAAATAAGTACAGTCATTATGGAAAACAGTATGGAGATTCCTCAAAAAAATTAAAAACAGAATGACCACTTTTCTATTTCCTATACATTATCAGTCTACAGATAGAAAATATACAAATCCCAATTATTGTTTATGGGATATTCTAAATGCCATATTCCTATGTAGATTTATAAATTTCATGGAATACAGAAATATGTCTGCATTTGAAAATAAAAAAAATTCAAAGAAAAAAAATTAAACTACCATATGATCCAAGAATCCTACTTCTGGGTATATACCCAAATGAAAGGAAATCAGTATCTCAAAGAGATATCTGCATCCCCATGTTTATTGCACCATTATTCACAGTAGCCAATATTAGAAACAATGTATATGTTCTGTTGATGGAAGACTAAATAAAAAAAAAAGTGATACACATATACACACACACACACACAAACACAATGGAATGCTATTCAGTCATTAAAAAGAAGGAAATCCTGTCATCTGTAACAACATGGAAGAACCTGGAGGACTTTATGCTAAGCGAAACAGGCCAGGCCAGAAAAACAAATACTGCAAGATCTCACTTACATGTGGAATCTGAAGAAGTTGAACTCATAGAAGCAGAAAATAGAATGGTGGTCGCCAGAGGCTTGGGAGTGGGGGAAATGGAGAGATGTTTGTCAAAGGGTACAAACTTTCAGTTATGGAGGGTGAATAACATCGAGAGATTAATGTACAGTATGGTGACTATTGTCAATAATATTGTATTGTATACTTGAAATATGGTAAGAAAATAGATCTTAAATGTTCTCACCTCAAAGTAACTATGTGAGGTACTGGATGTGTTAATGAGCTTGATTGTGTCCTTTCACTCTGTATATGTATGTCATATATCATAAATGTTGCACTCCTCAAATATATATAATTTTTCTCAATTATACCTCAGTAAATCTGGGAAAAAAGAGAAAAAAAATCCCTTTAGAAAAAATCTATCAGCTTAACTGATGATTCTGTGTGCCCAGCAGCACTATTTGAAGAAAAGCTGTGTCAGAAGTTGATGAATTGTCGATTTATTTTATTTTTGCAAATTACCAGCTGAATTTGGAGTTAAATACACAAATTGCATCAGGCACTTTCCATTTTGAACTATTTCCAGTGCATTCCTAGTTTAATATGGTTCTTTTAAGGCAGGATGTAATTGTTCTGAACTGTCACTAGATGTCTGTTTTTATTAACTCTAGTTTGTCCCAAATAGAAAAGATATATCAATGCTATGTTTGTTTCTTTGGTTTAGTTTTGGTTTTGGTTAAGGAGAATTAAGGTATTATACAAGTCTGTAAATAACTTTACTTGTAGTGATCAAATTATCCATATCGTTATAAACTCTGGGCCATAGCGTCATCTGAATAGACTGACACTTATCTAGGCTGTAAAGGGGAGTCAGCACTTCACCTCTGCTTGTGTTAGTTCCCCCAGAGATGAGCCTGCTCCATTCACCACCTGAAATCTCAGTCCGGTCCTACTTTCAATCTATAAACTAGTCACACAGTATTTACCCTTTTATGTTCTGATTTTGGGGGACATTTCTCTTTGTAATGGCAGCCTTACTAACTTGCTATTCCAAATGCATTTGTACAGCTCCCTCACATGCACACTTAATAGATGCTGCCGGATATACCAACTAGTTAGCTCTGGCTTCTAGGGCTACTCAGTGTGGTAAATTAGGCCACCTGAATAAGAAAGTTCATCCACAGATACTATTTCTTGTTTTGGTAGGAACTTGGAAGGGAAGCAGTAAGAATGAAGAAATGAATGAATGAGACTTCATCTGTTATTAATATGGTTGTTTCCACTATAAAAATAGGGGCTGGATGAAATGTCTAAGGTTACATCCAGCTCCTGTGAGAGATGTCTGGAGAAAAATATTTCACTCTTTCACAGGACCTCCAACTCTAATACTGTTTCTTAGCCTTTTCACCGAAAGGTTGGGGACATTTTATAGCTGACCATAAAATCATGACAACTTGGGCTAACATGAGTGCCATAAGATGAGGGATCTTTAAAAAGTTCACGAAAAGACCTGTATTATCTTTTATTTCCATTTTTCCACACACTTTTTGAAGTACCCTTGTATTTATGGGGCAGCATGCCAACTCTTTGGGTACTTACATTCTCATGAGCTTATGAGTGAGTAGGCCATAGTAGTCCTTCTCACAAGGAGGAGGAGAAGTGCTGCCCACTAGGAGCCAGCATGACTGACTCCATGTCAAGTACAGTGGATGATATCCTGAGGTACAAGGAAAAGCCACATGTTGTGGTGGGAAAAGCATGAGTTTTGGAGATTACAGAAAAGAGTTTGAATCTTATCTCCATCTATTTATATCAGAGGGATTTTGTGTGAGTTATTTCATTTCTATTAGCTTCAGTTTTCTCACATGTTAAATAGGACTAATAATGCTATTACCTATCAGGGTACATATTCAGCAGTGATCCTTTATTATGCTAAAGACATTTGTCACTAATAGACAGCCAAAGATTTGGTCAAAAAGAGGGAAAAATGCCCACATGTTTTCCTTAGTTCTCTCTTTTGGGGTTGTAAGAATTGTTTTGTACATTACTGCTGTCTCCAGGTTTTTTTACTAATTCTTTTTGCCCTTAGCCTAGAACTGTCAGTTTTAGGAGTACAAGATGGTAGCAGGTCTTTTTCTGCCCCCCTAGGGCCTTATTCCTTTATTTGTTTCTTTTTCTTTTTAAAAATTATTGAAACACATAGCTTTGTAGTATCTGTTTTTATGCCAGTACCATACTGTAAAGCTATAATAACCAAAAGAGTATGGTACTGGCATAAAAACAGACACACTGATCAATGGAATAGAATAGAGAATCCAGAAATCAACCCACACACTTACTGCCATCTGATCTTTGACAAAGGCACCAAGCCTATTCACTGGCGAAGGGACTGCCTCTTCAGCAAATGGTGCTGGGATAACTGGATATCCATATGCAGGAGAATGAAACTAGATCCATACCTCTCACCATATACTAAAATCAACTCAAAATGGATTAAGGATTTAAATATACACCCTGAAACAATAAAACTTCTTAAAGAAAACATAGGAGAAACACTTCAGGAAATAGGACTGGACACAGACTTCAAGAATATGACCCCAAAAGCATGGGAAACCAAAGGAAAAATAAACAAATGGGATTATATCAAACTAAAAAGCTTCTGCACAGCAAAAGAAACAATTAACAGAGTTAAAAGACAACCAACAGAGGGGGAGAAAATATTTGCAAAATATACATCTGACAAAGGATTAATATCCAGAATATATAAGGAATTCAAACAACTTTACAAGAAAAAAACAAGCAACCCAATTAAAAAATGGGCAAAAGAGCTAAGTAGGCATTTCTCTAAGGAAGATATACAAATGGCCAACAGACATATGAAAAAATGCTCCACATCACTCAGCATCCGGGAAATGAAGATCAAAAACACACTGAGATACCATCTCACCCCAGTTAGGATGGCTCAAATCCAAAAGACTCTGAACGATAATTGCTGGCGAGGTTGCAGAGAAAAAGGAACTCTCATACATTGTTGGTGGGACTGCAAAATGGTGCAGCCTCTATGGAAAATGGTATCTCAAACAATTGCAGATAGATCTACCATACGACCCAGCTATCCCACTGTTGGGAATATACCCAGAGGAATGGAAATCATCAAGTCGAAGGTATACCTGTTCCCCAAAGTTCATCGCAGCACTCTTTACAATAGCCAAGAGTTGGAACCAGCCCAAATATCCATCATCAGATGAGTGGATACGGAAAACGTGGTACATCTACACAATGGAATACTACTCAGCTATAAAAACGAATGAAATACTGCCATTTGCAACAACATGGATGGACCTTGAGAGAATTATATTAAGTGAAACAAGTCAGGCACAGAAAGAGAAATACCACATGTTCTCACTTATTGGTGGGAGCTAAAAATTAATATATAAATTCACACACACACACACACACACACACACACACACACACACACACACACACACACACACACACACACACACACACACACACAAAAGAAAACCGGGCTGCGGGGGGAGGAAGATATAACAACCACATTTACTTGAAGTTGATACGACAAGGAAACAGAGGGGACATTGGTGGCGGGGAGGGGGAGGGAGGAGGGAGGGAGGTTTTGGTGATGGGCAACAATAATCAGCCACAATGTATATCGACAAAATAAAATTTAAAAAAATATATTGAAACATAATTGATGATACGTATTTCTGAGGTAAGGAGTTGAATATCAATACTTGTGTACAAGGTGTAATGTTCAAATCAGGATAATTACTGTATTCGTCATACAAAACTGATTATTCTTTCTGTGCATTAACCAGTTTCTCACTAACCTCTTCCTCTTCCCCCATCCCACCTCTAGTAACTACAGTTCTGTTCTCTCCCTTTGCAAGTTCAACTATTATTTTGATTCCTTCCTTCCTTCCTTCCTTCCTTCCTTCCTTCCTTCCTTCCTTCCTTCCTTCCTTCCTTCCTTCCTTCCTTCCTTCCTTCCTTCCTTCCTTCCTTCCGTAGCACACACTTGTGAGTGAGGACATGCTGTACTTCTCTTTCTGTGCTTGGCTTAATTCACTTATAATTTTCTGCAAGCTCATCCACGTTGCTGCAAATGCAGAATTTCTTTTTTTTTTATGGCTCAGTAGTATTTCATTGTGTATGTATACCACATTTTCCTTATCCAGTCATCTGACAATGGACATTTAGGTTGGTTCCAACTCTTGGCTATTGTAAACAGATCTGCGATAAACATGAGGGGTGCAATTATCCTTTGACATGATGATTTCTATTCCTTTGTGTACATATCCAGCAGCAGGATTGCTGGATCATATGGTAGTTCTATCTGTAGTTGTTTGAGAAACCTGCATACAGTTTTCCATGATGAAAACAACTCCAATAGTCCCACCAACCATGTAGGAGGGTTCCCCTTTCTCCATATCCTCACCAGTATTTGTTGTTTTCTGTCTGTTTGATCATAGCCAGTCTAATTGGGTGAGATGATATCTCAATGTGGTTTTGATTTGCATTTCCCTGATGTTTAGTGATGTTGAGCATTTTTTCATGTGTCTGTTGGCCATTTGTATGTCTTCCTTTGCAAAATGTCTATTCAGCTCCTTGGCCCATTTCTTTTTTTTTTTTTTTTTTTTTTCTTTCACAGTCTGAGCTTTTATTATTTTATTTATTTATTTATTTTTTTTAAAAAATTTTATTTTGTCAATATACATCGTGGCTGATTATTGCTCCCCATCACCAAAACCTCCCTCCCTTCTCCCTCCCCCCTCCCCCCCAACAATGTCCTTTCTGTTTGCTTGTCATATCAACTTCAAATAATTGTGGTTGTTATATCTTCTTCCCCCCCCCCCCGGTTTGTGTGCGTGTGTGTGTGTGTCTGTGTGTGTGTGTGTGTGTGTCTGTGTGTGTGTGTGTGTGTGAATTTATATATTAATTTTTAGCTCCCACCAATAAGTGAGAACATGTGGTATTTCTCTTTCTGTGCCTGACTTGTTTCACTTAATATAATTCTCTCAAGGTCCATCCATGTTGTTGCAAATGGCAGTATTTCATTCGTTTTTATAGCTGAGTAGTATTCCATTGTGTAGATGTACCACATTTTCCGTATCCACTCATCCGATGATGGGCATTTGGGCTGGTTCCAACTCTTGGCTATTGTAAAGAGGGCTGCGATGAACATTGGGAAACAGGTATACCTTCGACTTGATGATTTCCATTCTTCTGGGTATATTCCCAACAGTGGGATAGCTGGGTCGTATGGTAGATCTATCTGCAATTGTTTGAGGAACCTCCATACCATTTTCCATAGAGGCTGCACCATTTTGCAGTCCCACCAACAATGTATGAGAGTTCCTTTTTCTCCGCAGCCTCGCCAGCATTTATCGTTCATATTCTTTTGGATTTTAGCCATCCTAACTGGGGTTAGATGGTATCTCAGTGTGGTTTTGATTTGCATTTCCCGGATGCTGAGTGATGTTGAGCATTTTGGCCCATTTCTCAATTGGATTATTTGGTTTTTCGTTTTGTTTTTCTTTTTTTTACTGAAAGATGTTTGAGTTCCTTGTATAATCTGGATATTAATTCCTTATCAGATGTATAAATCGCAAACATTTTCTCCTGTTCTTTAGGTTGTCTTTTCACTCTGGTGATTGTTTCTTTTGCTGTGCAGTAGCTTTTTAGTTTGTTATAATCCCATTTGTTTATTTTTTCTTTTTCCTTTTGCTCTTTTGAGGTCTTATTCATGAAGCCTTTGCCCAGTTCTACATCCTGAAGTATTCCCCCTGTTTTTTCTTTTAGGAGTGTTATAGATTTAGGTATTATATTTAATTTTTTAGTCTATTTTGAGTTGATTTTAGTATATGGCAAGATGTACGGGTCTAGGTTGTAGCTCTTAACCTTCTGAAATATGCCTTTCTGTGGTTAAGACAAGCAACATAATAAATCTCCCCTCCCTCCCAGCTTACTGTAACTTGGCTACAAAGTAAAAGGGAAAACACAGTTAAGCATGTGAAACATTTGACTGAGTTGTACAGTATCTAAATTAATATTAGTAATAGTAACAATAATAATGACAGCTAACAGTTACTGAACATTTACTATGTTCCACGCTTTATGCTCAGTACTTGACCTGCATAATTATTTAACCACTGCAACAGTCTGATGACACAGGTATTATTATTAGCCTCTAGTTAAATCAAAAATGTTAAGGCTCAGAGAGGTTAAGTAGCTCGCCAAAATTTACACAGTTAGCAAAAGTAAGAATGAGAATTTGAGCCCAGATCTGTTTGACTCTATAGTCTGAGTCTCAAACACTAAGCTCTTTTAAAAGATGCCCAAATGCTGTGAGACTCAAATGAGACTGTAAATGTTGTAGTGTTTTTAAAACCCAGAACTATCAAAATAGAATGGTTTACTTTTACCCAAATGATAACTTAGCCTATCACTGTTTATCCAGATGCTTGGCAGCGTGTAGACAAAGCCTGAGGCTATGGACCTTTTCCAAGTGGCAAAAGCTTAAATGTAATACAAGCTAATTGGTGGCATATCTTTATTTTCAAAGCAGTAGGCAAAACTTAGAGGTGCAGTTTCCTAATTGCGTGCCCATCTCTGTTAAGTAATTGCACCTGTTCTACAGTTTAGAGAGATTACATAATTTTGGACACTGGCAATTGTTCTCCAGCATTCAATTACATTTATTGAACACCTTTACTCTGTGCTATGAATGTTATGGAACACCTCCTGTGTTCAGACTATTCTGAACATCTCTTGGATTTCAAAGATGGCAACTAATTTAGTTTGGTTTTTAAATATACTTATGGTCCAGAGAAAACACATCATTGGGTTGACCATTCAATTGTCCCTATCCTACAAGTATTAAATCGTTCTGAAATATTCTTCATATATTAGTGACATTTTCTACCTCACTTCTCAATATCCTGAATAACCAATTAAAACATGAAATTTGGAATACTGGAATAGGTCATTTAGATGAAAGAGTCCCAGCCCAAGCATAAAATTGGTTTTAGAAGAAGAAAAAAAACCCCAATAAAACTAGGAAGGATTGTAAATTTAATCAGTATCGGAAGTTTGAATACCATCACTCCGAAACCCAATTTCTAGAGAGGTCCCTCCCTGGATATTAACAATAGATTAAATAGATTTCTAGTAAACTGTTCTTGATAGTTCAACCTCTTCTTAATGTCTGGGAATTGGGAAAGGCATGTAATGCCTCAATTGTGGTATTTACAGTTCTATGCTTAGTACAGTCATGACTTTAGCTCTCTTTCTGCATTTGAGAAATTGTGTGTGTGTTTGAGAACTAGCCTGTGCTCATCAAATGGTAGTTTATGAAATCTATCGTACAGCTCAGGAATGTTGGAGTGTTAAATATATTGTAGGATGACCAACCATGCAAGTTTTCCTAGGACTGAGGAAGTTTATGAGAAGGGAAACTTCCAGTTTCAAAACCAGGACAGTCTGTAGAAAACCAGGACAAGTTGATCACCCTGATTTTATTTTATTTTATTTTGTTTCATTTAATTTTTATTAGACTGGTTATTATAAAAAATACAGAGAATAACAAATGCTGGTGAGGATGCAGAGAGAGGGTAATGCTCCTACACTGTTGGTGGGACTATAAATTGGTGCAGCCATTATGGAGAATGGTATGGAGGTTCCTCAAACAACTACAGATAAATCTACCATATGATTCAGCAATCCCACCTCTAGGTATTATATCTAAAGGAATTGAAATCATTTTGTTGAAGGGATACCTACACTCCCATGTTCATTGCAGCTCTGTTTACAAGAGCCAAGATATGGAAGCAACCTAAATGTCCATTGATGGATGTCGGGATAAGGAAAATGTGGTGTATATACACAACGGAATACTACTCTGCCATAAAAAGGGATGAAATACTGCCATTCAAAGTAACATGGATGTACTTAGAGAAAATTATATTAAGTGAAATAAGCCAGGCACAGAAAGAGAAATACCATGTGTCCTCACTCATAAGTGGGAGCTAAAAAAATAAAAACAAATAAGTATAAAAAAGAAAGAATGAACCATACACAATCACAATAATACATTGAAGGGTCACCCTAGTTTTAAAAGGAGTTTCTCTTACACCCCTTTGCTTTGGATGGGGAACAGAGTAAAGGTGGAGGTTGGGCAGAAAAGTTACATTTTATTTATTTTTATTTATTTATTTTTATTTATTTTTTTTTTTTTGTCTTTTTGTGACCGGCCATACCGCACTCAGCCAGTGAGTGCACCGGCCATCCTTATATAGGATCCGAACCCGCGGCGGGAGCACTGCTGCGCTCCCAGCGCCGCACTCTCCCGAGTGCGCCACGGGGTTGGCCCTACATTTTATTTTTAAAAGCAATTTTATAATTGGCTAAAATCCAAAGACAAATGTTGTAGGAAGACAAATTTCAGATAGAAATAAGAGAAGACTTTCAAATCCGGGTGTCACTTTCAAGCGCCTGACTGGAGATACGATGTTCTTGAAACCAGGCAGCATCCAGTGAAATATTTACCCCAAGAGAGAGTTTTAAAAATCGTCAAATATGGAGGCAAAGGGATTACGCTATTGAAGCATCTGGTTTGAAGGTCAAATGAAGGCCAATTAATTGTAAGGTAATCAGGTTAGAATTATCAACAACAGGGAAGAGTAAGTAGTCCAGCACAGAGGTAGTCAACAACAAGAGGGCGTTTGCAGCTTTTGTGTGTGTGTGGTGGTGGGTCTCTCTGTGGTACAGGAGTTGCCTTTAAAGATGAGTAGGTCTTACAGATTAAAGGCAGAGAGGCACTTGCTAGAACATCTACAGTTGAAGGAAAGTTGGATTAAATGACCTCATGTTCCCATTCAATTTTAATAATCTTTGAAAATTTATACTCTGTTAAAAAATGTATGCTTACCATGCTTATATTATTAATCTCTGTCTCAATTTCTTCATTTATAAACTAAGGATAATAAATCAAATTTCATGGGATTAACATGAAGATTAAATTTTTTTAAATGTAGCATCATGAAGCATTTAGCACAGTGTCTGGCACATAAAAGTTTCCCAATAAATAGTAGCTATTAGAAAATTCTTAAAACATATTTTCCTAAATTATTCTTTCTTGATAGAAAATTTGTTGTCTTTTTTATAACTTGCAAAGTGTGGAGCTAATTTGTTACACTGATGGCATGCCTCATAGTAAACATATTGCCACATTATTGATGCTTGGTGCAAATATTTTGATTCTCCTTATAATTATTTTTTTGACATGACCTCGATAGCAATAACTTTTTCTCTTGCTTGTAATTTAAATTTTCACTAAATAAAGTTTGCATTGCATTTTTCATTGACTTGCATGGCATTCTCGCTTATACTCAGATTTATTAGAGCAAATCTCTTTGAATCCTTTGGGGTATAACACTGAATCATATTAATGAAATAAACCCAGCTCATTGAACTTAAATCAGATGCTATACAACGGTAAATCATGACATATTACTACCTCTAGGTTTTGTTATCTACAATTTATAGTAACTCTTATTTGGAATTTATTTTACTAATTTAAAAGAATGCAATATTTTGTAAGGAAGTGGAGTGCAATAGAAGGAGATGGAATAGAATGGCAGTTAAATGCATGGGTCTTTAAGGTTAGGTAGATTGGTTTAAATCTTGCTTCTAATGTTCAGGAACTCTTGGGCAAGTTATATATTGTAATTTATCTAAGCCTCAGTTTTGTCATTTATAAAAAAGAAAAAAATGTCTACCTCATAATATTGTCAGTGAAGGTTAAATTAAATGAGTCATAGGGAGCATTTAGCACATAGCTAAATTACAAAACTATCAAAGGTAAATAAATGTAGCTGGTGCTTAATAAATGTAAGTTTTTTCTGCTATTACTATTACTATTGTTAGTTATCTGAACATCATAAAACTATCTTTTAAAATCCTCATTTAGATGAAAGATGTGAGGTATATTCTTTCTATTTGAATCTGATATTTTGTCTGAAGTGTGATTCATACTTCTATTTTGCATATTAATTTACACCTTACATAGTCTAGTATATTGATCATTTAGAAAGGGGTACCTGCACTCCTATGTTCAGTGCAGCTCTGTTCACAATAGCCAAGATATGGAACCAACTTAAATGTCCATTGATGGATGACTGGATATATACACCATGGAATACTACTCTGCCATAAAAAAGAATGAAATTCTCCCATTTGCAACAACATGGATGAGCTTGGAGAAACTTATGTTGAGTGAAATAAGCAAAGCATACATACCATATGTACTCACTCATAAGTGGGAGCTAAGAGAGAAAGAAGGAAGGAAAAAAAGACCACAGTGGTACGTTGGACTTTCAGAGAGAGAGAGAACATACCTAGGGATACAAAGTGGAGTGGGGAAAGGGGATGGGGAGGGACGTCGGGGATAATTGAGGGGATAATTGGGTGGAAGACATGGGGTATAATCACAATTTGTGATAATAGATCTGGCTATCTCATCTTGAGCATGAGTGGTGACAATTTGCTTTGTACCCCATGAATATTCTTAACCAATGAAGAGAACTACTTGGGAATAAAAAAATAGAAGGGGTGATATTAAAAATATTTTACACATTATACTGCATGGGCACCAACAATTCAAAACATGAAACTGACCAATCAGAATAGACACTGGCCCTAACCAGGAATAAGGCCTTATGAGTGCATACTGGCTGAATATCAGACTGTCTTTGGCATATGGCTAAAGGTGTGGTGAAAATTTACGGGTATTTGAAAGTCCAAAGTTGACAGTATGATCAGGCAAAGGCAGATTTGACTATGGGCAAATTCACTAAGATTAAAGTCTAATGTCTATTGTGGCATATTATTCTTTACTACAGTCTTGGAGATGGTATCGGTTTCTGTTCTAGTTTTCCATACATTAAAGTCTAGTCTTTGGGATGAAATGAATATGTTGCTAAGTTGGAAACTAATATGAAGATATCTCAGCTTTTTATAGTCATTTAGGTAATAATAGTAGAGGTAGTAGATTGATTCAAGATTGAAGTGGAACATATGTGTCTCTACACCACCAAATCATCAATTCAATTAATTTTACTTCCAAAACACTATGAGCCTGGCCTGTAAATGTAGCTTGATTTAAGTATAGTGATACAAAATCCTGGTTTGACACCCCATCGTAGCTACAGATATTGAGGGACATTGGCCAGATTCTCAGACACAAATTAATTTTAAGTATAAAAATATCTATAACATACAGCACGTTTGCTTAAGGAGGGAGAACATCCTGGAAATCACTATCAAAGGTGAATTTAAAAGGGTATTATAGCTTCTGAAAGAATTAGGAATCAGTGGCTATGTTTTTGGGTGGTAGAAGAATAATAACTAATTTGAGTCAAGTGTAAGAGAGCTTCACTTGGCAAGTTCAATCAAGGACAGCAAACTGTGTTTAGATATTTCCAAATATCCAAAATAAAATAAAATATAAATTAATTACTAATTAATATATTATTAATAAATGTAAACTAATTATTCAGAACTATTAAAATAACTACTTATTAGTGAGATGATTTCTGTACAAATATTAGGCATTCTGATCATTCAAAGCTCTTAGAGTTCTTAGAAGGTCAACATAGCTTTATGCCAAAACTGATTTAAAACACTGGATGGTTTTGAGCCAAGGAGCGTTACATGATCACATTTATGTATTTAAAAAATCACTTTGGATGTTTAATGGACAATTGACTTTAGAAGGGCAAAAGAGCAATCAGCCTCGTAGTAATCAAGGTGTGAAATGATAGTGGCCAAGACTAAAATTTGCTATTTTTTTTTTTGAAGATAGAGTTGTTAGTGTTTCCAGGTAGATGTGATGTGGGTTGTGGGGTGGTGGAAAGAGTGAAATCAAGGATGACTTCTAATTGCTTTGTTTAAGCAACTAGATGAATGACAGTGCCACTCAGTTGAGGAAGATGTGAGGTGAAGTGGGTTTCTTCAGTTCTCACTACCAGCCTCCAACTCTGTCTTAACCCCACCATCTATTTTCTTCACTTCTACTCCTTAAATGCCAAACGCTATTGAAGAATCATTTACCTCTGCTGATTGAATACACCATTGTCGATTTATCCTCTTTTAACACAGCTGGGTTCTCACTATTGTCCAGCAATATGATCATTCAACTACCAAATTCTCTACCAGAGAAATTCCAAACTCTTCCACTCATCTCGAGCCACCCTCCACTCTTTGTTCTTTCTATTTTCAGCAAATGACTGCATATTTTACTTTGTAGAAAGTTCAAAATCGTCTGATAAAAGCCTTAAAAAAATTTTAAGACCTCTTCTGTTTCCTTCCTGTCTTAGAGGAAGGTTTCCTTTTGAAGGTTATTATTCCACTTTTACTATTAACTACTGGAAGACATGGTAGGGAATTGAATTATCTTTTTCTCTATTGCATCTTCAGAGGTCTCATTTTCCATTGGGATTGTTTGCCGTGCTAGTTGCTAGTTGTAGTGATACTGTTAGCCTGGATCTACCAGGGGCAACCACATAAAGAAGGACCTCCTGAAAGAGAAACTGGGACAAAGGAAAGGGGGGAGGAAGAGAGAGACAGAGACATTCAATGATACTTTTACTTCTCCTTGGATGTTGCCCAGCATAAACCTACATATATCCTTAGACATTAAGTTACGTAACGTTATAAGTTACATTTTTTAGATTTTTGCTTAAGCTAGGTTGAGTTTGGTTTCTGTCACATGCAACCTATTGAATCCTGGATAATAGTCTTTCTATGGTGACTTCTGAAGCACTCCTGTGATTGTAGGAACCACATTGAAAATCATTGTTCTTGAGTATATTCTTCAAAATCTCATTTTTAGGAAATGAGAAAAATTTGAACACATTTTCAGAAACAAGAGGAAAAACACTGGGAGAGAGAGAGCTGACTGATGGAAAAGGTGAGAGGAAATATGCTCAAAAGCATAGGTGGACAATAGCCTTAGAAAGGAGAAGAAAAATCTGAGTCAGAGAAGAATGTGAGTACTCTTTCTCGATGTACTGAGTTTTATTAAACCAGCTTTGTTTATATTTCAGTCCCAAAACCAACCATGTGGCTCGGGACATGAAATGTTCTGGCTAGACCAGGCCAAAGGCATGAGCTCCTAACCTGGTAGGGGTAGGGGCAACTGGACACACATAGAGAGGGGTAGAAGTGACTTCTCTTGAAATAAGAAAAAGAGGTGTCATGACTAGAAGAAAAATGAACAAATAAATAATACTGGGTGGCCAAAATCAACAGATATTTACTCCAGGTGGTAAAATTGTGCATGTGATGTGTGTGGGGGTTAGCAAATAGGAAAAACTCTGACCCCACCACTCACAGTGACCATGCTTCAACCAGAGCAGCTCTGCTTTTCTCTATATATTTATTACTGTTAGACACACACACACACACACACACACACACACACACACACACACACACACACACACACACACACACACAACATTGTTCATAAGATTTAATTTGAAAAAGTGGTTCTAAAGCATAAAAGCTATGAAAGCCAATGCCCTAGAACATAGATCTCTTAGTTCATTTGGGCTATTATGACAAGGTATCTTAGACTGGGTGCTTTATAAACAGCAGAAGTTTATTGCTTACAGTACTGGAGGCTGGGAAGTCCAAGATCAAGGCAATAGCAAATGCAGTGTGTGGTGCTACTTCAAAGGTGGTGCCTTCTTGCTGCATACTCATGTGGTAGAAGGGGTGAACAGCTCCCTTGCACCTTTTGTATAAAGTCACTAATTCAATTCGTGAGGACTTTGTCCTCATGATTTAATCACCTCCTAAAGGCCCCACTTCTTAATACTATCACATTGGCAATTAAGTTATGAACATGTGGATTTGGGGGGAATTATTCAGAACATAGCAATATGTTAGCAAATGTTTTCTTTAAGAGGCCAGATAGTAAATATTTTTATCCTTTACTGTAGGCCATCTGGTCTCTGTTACAACTATCCAACTCTACCTTTGTAGTGTGAAAACAAACACAGACAATATGTACACAAATGGGCTTGACTGTGTTCAGTAAAACTATAGTTTCAAAAACAGGCAATGAGATGGATTTGGTTTATGTGCTGTAGTTGCCAAATCCTGTCCTAGAATATCAATTACCCTCTGATTTAAAAAATCCAAGGAGGTTTTCTTAGTGCTATCTTTCCTGAACAGGAACTTGGAAACAGCTCAGGTCACTAAAGAAGGGAACAGTTAGTAAAGCGGTTCTTCTCAACCTTATTTTTTAAACCCACAATGGCTTTCTATTCTATCTTCAGTACATCCATATCAACCAAGAAGATTTGTAGAGCAATATTTCCCCCAGATTCAGTACATTTACCACTGAGATTTCATGAGAGGATATTAGGTGGCACAAAGATAAACATTTTTAAATTTTTGATAGTCTAATAACACTTAAAATCCATATCATAGCAGATATCATTGCAACTTATGGTGCTAAGTAAAACAAACAAACAAACAAACAAACAAAAACCCCACTGGTTGGATTAAAGAAAGTAATATAAATGAAATATAAATAAGAGAAATTGGGAAAACTGTTTAAAAACATTGCCTTCACTCATTTGCACTATAACACCTACAGATTTTTTGGATATATTTTTTCAATTTATACATGCTCTCTTTTTCCTTCCTCCATGCCTCATCTCTTCTCCAACTAAGAATTTCTTAAAAAAAAAAATACAGTGTTTTATTTTCAAACTTAAAAGTTTTAGTTTGTATCTAAATATGATTATCTCTGGAATTTTTAGAGAATGTAAAGTAGAAGCAGAGTTTTCAGTGGTCCATAGCAGTCCTAGCAGTCACTTGAAATTTATCATAAATACATTTATTAATTATAAAAAAATAATGGCCAACTGGAAGATTTCAATATACCTTTCTAGGAAGCAGGCTTCCACATTTTCTCCACTTCAAGAATTAGCTTTGCTACAGAAATCTAATTCTTCGGCATTTTCTATTTCGCTGGGCTTTTCTATTTTTATTTATTTATTTTTAAAATTTTAACTTACACATTGTAATAGTACATACTTCTGGGGTACAATTAGATACTTTTGTTACATATATATGTTGTATAATAGTCGGGTCAGAGTAGTTAATTTTTTATTTATTTTATTTATTTTATTTTTTATTTTATTATTTATTATTTTTAAAAAATTTTTATTTTGTCGATATACATTGTGGCTGATTATTGCTCGCCATCACCAAAACCTCCCTCCCTTCTACCTCCCTTCCTCCCCCCCAACAATGTCCTTTCTGTTTGCTTGTCGTAACATCTTCAAGTAATTGTGGTTGTGATATCTTCTTCCCCCCCGTTTTTGTGTGTGTGTGTATGTGTGTGTGTGTGTGTGTGTGTGTGTGAATTTATATATTAAGTTTTAGATCCCACCAATAAGTGAGAACATGTGGTATTTCTCTTTCTGTGCCCGACTTGTTTCACTTAATATAATTCTCTCAAGGTCCATCCATGTTGTTGCAAATGGCAGTATTTCATTCGTTTTTATAGCTGAGTAGTATTCCATTGTGTAGATGTACCACATTTTCCGTATCCACTCATCTGATGATGGGCATTTGGGCTGGTTCCAACTCTTGGCTATTGTAAAGAGTGCTGCGATAAACATTGGGAAACAGGTATACCTTCCACTTGATGATTTCCATTCCTCTGGGTATATTCCCAACAGTGGGATAGCTGGGTCGTATGGTAGATCTATCTGCAATTGTTTGAGGAACCTCCATACCATTTTCCATAGAGGCTGCACCATTTTGCAGTCCCACCAACAATGTATGAGAGTTCCTTTTTCTCCACAACCTCGCCAGCATTTATCGTTCAGAGTCTTTTGGATTTTAGCCATCCTCACTGGGGTGAAATGGCATCTCAGTGTGGTTTTGATTTGCATTTCCCGGATACTGAGGGATGTTGAGCATTTTTTCATATGTCTGTTGGCCATTTGTATATCTTCCTTAGAGAAATGCCTGCTTAGCTCTCTTGCCCATTTTTTAATTGGGTTGCTTGTTTTCTTCTTATAAAGTTGTTTGAGTTCCTTATATATTCTGTATATTAATCCTTTGTCAGATGTATATATATACATTTTTTTTTTGAATTTCTTCTGAGTTTATTCCATAAATAAAGGAGAACTCAGTATTAAGAAGTCTACCAATATAAAGGATCATTTTCATAGTTGTACGAAGCAAAATTCTATTATCTATTTTTTTTTTTTAAATTTTATTTTGTCGATATACATTGTAGCTGATTAATGCTCCCCATCACCAAAACCTCCCTCCCTTCTCCCTCCCCCCCTCCCCCCCAACAATGTCCTTTCTGTTTGTTTGTTGTATCAACTTCAAATAATTGTGGTTGTTATATCTTCTTCCTCATCCCCCCCCCCGGTTTGTGTGTGTATGTGTGTATGTGTGTGTGTGAATTTATATATTAATTTTTAGCTCCCTCCAATAAGTGAGAACATGTGGTATTTCTCTTTCTGTGCCTGACTTGTTTCACTTAATATAATTCTCTCAAGGTCCATCCATGTTGTTGCAAATGGCAGAATTTCATTCGTTTTTATAGCTGAGTAGTATTCCATTGTGTAGATGTACCACATTTTCCGTATCTACTCATCTGATGATGGGCATTTGGGCTGGTTCCAACTCTTGGCTATTGTAAAGAGTGCTGCGATGAACATTGGGGAACAGGTATACCTTCGACTTGATGATTTCCATTCCTCTGGGTATATTCCCAACAGTGGGATGGCTGGGTCGTATGGTAGATCTATTTGCAATTGTTTAAGGAACCTCCATACCATTTTCCATAGAGGCTGCACCATTTTGCAGTCCCACCAACAATGTATGAGAGTTCCTTTTTCTCCGCAGCCTCGCCAGCATTTATCATTTATAGTCTTTTGGATTTTAGCCATCCTAACTGGGGTTAGATGGTATCTCAATGTGGTTTTGATTTGCATTTCCCGGATGCTGAGAGATGTTGAGCATTTTTTCATATGTCTGTTGGCCATTTGGATATCTTCCTTAGAGAAATGCCTACTTAGCTCTTTTGCCCATTTTTTAATTGGGTTGCATGTTTTCTTCTTGTAAAGTTGTTTGAGTTCCTTATATATTCTGGATATTAATCCTTTGTCAGATGTATATTTTGCAAATATTTTCTCCCACTCTATTGGTTGTCTTTTAACTCTTTTAATTGTTTCTTTTGCTGTGCAGAAGCTTTTTAGTTTGATATAATCCCATTTGTTTATTTTTCCTTTAGTTGCCCGTGCTTTTGGGGTCGTATTCATGAAGTCTGTGCCCAGTCCTATTTCCTGAAGTGTTTCCCCTATGTTTTCTTTAAGAAGTTTTATTGTCTCAGGGTGTATATTTAAATCCTTAATCCATTTTGAGTTGATTTTAGTATATGGTGAGAGGTATGGATCTAGTTTCATTCTCCTGCATATCAATATCCAGTTATCCCAGCACCACTTGCTGAAGAGGCAGTCCCTTCCCCAGTGAATAGGCTTGGTGCCTTTGTCAAAGATCAGATGGCAGTAAGTGTGTGGGTTGATTTCTGGATTCTCTATTCTATTCCATTGGTCAGTGTGTCTGTTTTTATGCCAGTACCATACTGTTTTGGTTATTATAGCTTTGTAGTATAGCTTAAAGTCAGGTAGTGTTATGCCTCCAGCTTTATTTTTTTTGCTGAGCATTGCTTTGGCTATTCGTGGTCTTTTATTGTTCCATATAAATGTCTGAATAGTTTTTTCCATTTCTGAGAAAAATGTCTTTGGAATTTTGATGGGGATTGCATTGAATTTGTATATCACTTTGGGTAGTATGGACATTTTCACTATGTTGATTCTTCCAATCCAAGAGCATGGAATATCTTTCCATCTTCTTGTATCCTCTCTAATTTCTCTCAGCAGTGGTTTGTAGTTCTCATTATAGAGATTTTTCACCTCCTTGGTTAACTCAATTCCTAAGTATTTTATTTTTTTGGTGGCTATTGTAAATGGGCAGGCTTTCTTGATTTCTCCTTCTGCATGTTCACTATTGGAGAAAAGAAATGCTACTGATTTTTGTGTGTTGATTTTGTATCCTGCTACTGTGCTGAAATCATTTATCAATTCCAAGAGTTTTTTTGTAGAGGTTTTAGGCTGTTCGATATATAGGATCATGTCATCTGCAAACAGGGACAGTTTGACTTCATCTTTTCCAATCTGGATGCCCTTTATTTCCTTCTCTTCTCTGATTGCTCTGGCTAGTACTTCCAACACTATGTTGAATAGGAGTGGTGAGAGTGGGCATCCTTGTCTAGTGCCTGTTCTTAAAGGAAAAGCTTTCAGCTTTTCCCCATTCAGGATGATATTGGCAGTGGGTTTGTCATATATGGCTTTAATTATGTTGAGATACTTTCCCTCTATACCTAACTTATAGAGGGTCTTTGTCATGAATGAGTGCTGAACTTTATCAAATGCTTTTTCAGCATCTATAGAGATGATCATATGGTCCTTGTGTTTGAGTTTATTAATATGGTGTATCACATTTATTGATTTGCGTATGTTGAAACAACCTTGCATCCCTGGGATGAATCCCACTTGATCGTGATGAATAATTTTTCGTATGTGTTGCTGTATTCTGTTTGCTAGTATTTTAGTAAGGATTTTTGCATCTATATTCATCAAGGATATCGGCCTGTAGTTTTCTTTTTTGGTTATATCTTTACCTGGTTTTGGTATCAGGATGATGTTTGCTTCATAGAATGAGTTTGGGAGATTTGCGTCCGTTTCAATCTTTTGGAATAGTTTGTAAAGAATCGGTGTCAATTCCTCTTTGAATGTTTGGTAAAATTCTGCTGTGAATCCATCTGGTCCTGGGCTTTTCTTTGTTGGGAGCCTTCTGATAACAGCTTCAATCTCCTTTATTGTTATTGGTCTGTTCAGATTTTCTACGTCTTCACGGTTCAGTTTTGGGAGCTTGTGTGTGTCCAGAAATTTATCCATTTCCTCCAGATTTTCAAGTTTGTTGGCGTATAGTTGTTTATAGTAGTCTCGAATGATTCCTTGTATTTCAGATGAATCAGTTGTAATATCGCCTTTTTCATTTCTAACTTTTGTTATTTGAGTCTTCTCTCTTCTTTTTTTTGTTAGCCATGCTAATGGTTTGTCAATTTTATTTATCTTTTCAAAAAACCAACTTTTTGATTCGTTGATCTTTTGAATTGTTTTTTGGTTTTCAATTTCATTCAGTTCTGCTCTGATCTTAATGATTTCTTTCCGTCTGCTAACTTTAGGATTGGATTGTTCTTGTTTTTCTAGTTCTTTAAGGTGAAGTGTTAGGTTGTTCACTTGCCATCTTTCCATTCTTCTGAAGTGAGCATTTAATGCAATAAATTTTCCCCTCAATACTGCTTTTGCAGTATCCCACAGGTTTTGGTATGATGTATCATTGTTTTCATTAGTTTCAATAAACTTTTTGATTTCCTGCTTGATTTCTTCTTGGACCCATATGTCATTAAGTAGAATGCTGTTTAATTTCCATGTGTTTGTATAGTTTCCAGAGTTTTGTTTGTTATTAATTTCTAGTTTTAATCCATTGTGGTCTGAGAAGATACATGGGATAATTCCAATTTTTTTGAATTTATTGAGACTTGATTTGTGACCTAATATGTGATCTATCCTGGAGAATGATCCATGTGCTGATGAGAAGAATGAATATTCTGAGGTTGTTGGGTGGAATGTTCTGTAGATATCTGCCAATTCCAATTGGTCTAGAGTCTTGTTTAGATCTTGTGTTTCTCTACTGATTCTTTGCCTAGATGATCTGTCTAATATTGACAGTGGAGTGTTCAGGTCCCCTGCTATTATGGTATTAGTGTCTATTTCCTTCTTTAGGTCTAATAGAGTTTGTTTTATAAATCTGGCTGCTCCAACATTGGGTGCGTACATATTTATGATTGTTATGTCTTCTTGATGGATCAGTCCTTTTATCATTAAGTAGTGTCCCTCATTGTCTCTTTTTATGGTTTTTAGTTTAAAGTCTATTTTGTCAGATATAAGAATAGCCACTCCAGCTCGTTTTTCTTTTCTGTTTGCATGGTAAATCTTTTTCCATCCTTTCACTCTTAGTCTGTGTGAATCTTTATGGGTGAGGTGGGTCTCTTGTAGGCAGCATATAGTTGGGTCCTGCTTTTTGATCCAGTCAGCCAGTCTGTGTCTTTTAATTGGGGAATTTAAGCCTTTAACATTAAGAGTTGTTATTGAAAGGTGTTGATTTATTCCTAGCATTTTATTGGTTGTTTGGTTGTCTTAGGTGTCTTTTGTTCCTTGCTTTCTGATTTACTGTTTGGTTTCTTTGTTTGTTGGTTCCTTAGGTTGTAGATAGTGTTTTTGTTAGCTTGTTTTCTCTTCATGAATGCCATTTTTATTGTACTAGCGGGTTTAGATTTTTCTTAGGTTTTTATGGCAGTGGTAGTTATTTTTCAGGAACCAAACCCAGTACTCCCTTGAGGATTTCTTGTAAGGGTGGTCTTGTGGTAGTGAACTCCCGCAGTTTTTGTTTGTCTGAGAAATATACTATTTGCCCCTCATTTCGGAAGGATAGCCTTGCAGGGTAGAGTATTCTTGGCTGGCAATCTTTGTCTTTTAGTATTTTGAAAATATCATCCCATTCCTTTCTAGCTTTTAGGGTTTTGATGAAAAGTCTGATGTTAACCTGATTGGGGCTCCCTTATAGGTGATTTGACGCTTCTCTCTTGCAGCTTTTAAGATTCTCTCTTTGTCTCTGAGTTTTGCCAATTTGACTATGACATGTCTTGGAGAAGGCCTTTTTGGGTTGAATACGTTTGGAGATCGTTGAGCTTCCTGGATCTGAAGATCTGTGATTTTTCCTATACCTGGGAAGTTTTCTGCCACTATTTTGTTGAATATGTTTTCAATGGAATCTCCATTTTCCTCCCCTTCTGGAATACCCATGACTCGGATATTTGAGCGCTTGAGGTTGTCTGATATCTCTCTCAGATTTTCTTCCATGTCCTTGATTCTTTTTTCTTTCTTTTTGTCTGCTTGTGTTATTTCAAACAGCCCATCTTCAAGTTCAGAGGTTCTCTCTTCAACTTCGACAAGCCTGCTGGTTAAACTCTCTGTTGTGTTTTTTATTTCGCTGAATAACTTCTTCAGTTCAGCAAGTTCTGCTACATTTTTTTTCAGGACATTGATTTCCTTGTATATTTCCTCTTTCAGATCCTGTATACTTTTCCTCATTTCATCATGATGTCTAGCTGAGTTTTCTTGTATCTCATTCAGTTTCCTTAGAATTATCACTCGAAATTCCTTGTCAGTTATTTCAAGGGCTTCTTGTTCTATAGGATCTAGAGTATGAGATTTATTAAGTTTTGGTGGTGTACTTTCTTGATTTTTTGTATTTCTGGTGTCTTTTTTTTGGTGTTTATTCATTGTTGCAGGGGGTTTCACAGTCCACCGGTTTAAGACTAATGACTAACTAGGATGTTGCTGTGGTGGCCAATTTGGTATGGCTCCCGCCGTGACTGCTCAGTTGGCCTCTAGTGTCTTGTGTGTGTGGTTGCCTCGGGTCTTGGGCTTCTCCGGGGATCCACCTTTCTGGTCAGCTTGTACTCTGCTGGGCTGGTGGATCACGTACCACAGGGTGTGTGATCTCTGTTGAGCTTTCACTTTCTGTACAGGACTTCTCCCCGTTCCGTGTGCTCTGGCCCAGGCTGTTAGATCGTGCAGTGGCGACCCCACCGGGTGTGTGGTTTCTGTCGAGTCTCCGCCTCCCTGGCCGCACGTCTCCCCCCTCTGTGCACACTGTGCTGGGCTGGGGCGTGTCTTCTGCACCCCTCGTCTATCAGCTGGGCCTTCAAGACCCTGCTCAGCACCGCCTCGCCCAGGAAGTCTACCAGGTTTCTGCTAGGCACAGACGACCGGTCTCTCTGGGTGCCTTTGTAGCACTGTGTAGATCTTTCTCGGGTCTTGTTCACCTTTGTATCCCCCCGGTATAAACCGAGTCTAGTGCCCGCCTGCAGCCTGCTCTCCAGCAGGTTCAAGCGGACCTGGGAACTCTCCTACCACACTATTCCCAACCAGAAATTCGTTAGGCTTTTTTCCAAACTGGTGGTCGCAGAGATGATATCTGCCTCCCAGTAACAGGAAGTTTACCGGGGCCGGAGTCCAGGGTGTGGTGGAGTGACAGTCGGCCCGCCCGTACTTCCTAGCCCTCCCAAAACTGGTCGGGACGCCCCACACCCCCAGCCCTGCCAGAGAACCGCGGAGGGAGTGGGAGAGGAGGTCGGCCCGCAGGATCCAGAAAGCCCCGCGCCAGGCCAAGCAAATGGGCTCAGTGATGGCCGAGCAGGGCGGAGCTGCCCGCACCTGGGAAAATGGAGGCAGCACCGGGGCAGTGAGTGGCCTGGTGGTGCAGGCGGGGAGCCGCGTGGGCATCCACCCCCCGAACAGAGCTGTGCCAGGGATCACTCACAGTGCTGTGCCAGGTTGGGCGCTCGCTCTGTCTCTGGTTTGTTGCCTTCCGTGTTCTCGGCGCTGCCGCCTCGGGCTGTTCAGTCGCGGCGCCGCTCGGGCGCTCCCAGGAATCTTCTTTAATGCCGGCCTGAAACCTCGAATCCTGAATAGGGCAGCTGGCCGCCTTCAGTGCGGCCCCAGCCTCCGGGATCCTGGCTGCATCCACAGCAGCCCTGGCGCCGTGTTCCCTGTTTCAAGACTCGCTTTTGCAGCTAAGAATCAGTTCTTTTCCTGCTCCACACTTCAAAGCTGTTGCCTGTAAATGAGGCAGCCTCTCCTGCCGGGGGCAAAGTGGCGTTGAGCCCCAACGACCGGCCAGCAGCAGCAGTCCTCCCTTAAGAGATGGCCAGAGGAAGGTCCACAAGTTTCCCGGCTGCCTGAGGCCCAGTGGCCGCCTTTTCCACCTCAGCTACTCCGCGCCAGCCGCCGCAGCCGCCGCCATCTTGAAACTCCCAAAATTCTATTATCAGATGCGTGCCCTGAACACTGGACTTCTCAGCCTCTGAAACTGTAAAAATAACTGCTTCTCTTTATGCATTACTCAGTTTCAGGTGTTCCAAGATTTATTCATTTTTTGTTGTTCTTGGGAATACATAGAGCACTCTGGCAGCACACCTTCAAGGACACAGACTCCAACCGCAGAATCTGAGGAGCAGCGCGGAGGAAACTGCAGCGTCTGGAAGATGATCGTCAGATGTATATTTTGCAAATATTTTCTCCCACTCTGTTGGTTGTCTTTTAACTCTGTTAATTGTTTCTTTTGCTGTGCAGAAGCTTTTTAGTTTGATATAATCCCATTTGTTTATTTTTCCTTTGGTTGCCCGTGCTTTTGGGGTCGTATTCATGAAGTCTGTGTCCAGTCCTATTTCCTGAAGTGTTTCTCCTATGTTTTCTTTAAGAAGTTTTATTGTTTCAGGGTGTATATTTAAATCCTTAATCCATTTTGAGTTGATTTTAGTATATGGTGAGAGGTATGGATCTAGTTTCATTCTCCTGCATATGGATATCCAGTTATCCCAGCACCATTTGCTGAAGAGGCAGTCCCTTCGCCAGTGAATAGGCTTGGTGCCTTTGTCAAAGATCAGATGGCAGTAAGTGTGTGGGTTGATTTCTGGATTCTCTATTCTATTCCATTGGTCAGTGTGTCTGTTTTTATGCCAGTACCATACTGTTTTGGTTATTATAGCTTTGTAGTATAGCTGAAAGTCAGGTAGTGTTATGCCTCCAGCTTTATTTTTTTTTGCTCAGCATTGCTTTGGCTATGCGTGGTCTTTTATTGTTCCATATAAATGTCTGGATAGTTTTTTCCATTTCTGAGAAAAATGTCTTTGGAATTTTGATGGGGATTGCATTGAATTTGTATATCACTTTGGGGAGTATGGACATTTTCACTATGTTGATTCTTCCAATCCAAGAGCATGGGATATCTTTCCCTCTTCTTGTATCCTCTCTAATTTCTCTCAGCAGTGGTTTGTAGTTCTCATTATAGAGATTTTTCACCTCCTTGGTTAACTCAATTCCTAAGTATTTCATTTTTTTGGTGGCTATTGTAAATGGGCAGGCTTTCTTGATTTCTCATTCTGCATGTTCACTATTGGAGAAAAGAAATGCTACTGATTTTTGTGTGTTGATTTTGTATCCTGCTACTGTGCTGAAATCATTTATCAGTTCCAACAGTTTTTTTGTGGAGGTTTTAGGCTGTTCGATATATAGGATCATGTCATCTGCAAACAGGGACAGTTTGACTTCATCTTTTCCAATCTGGATGCCCTTTATTTCCTTCTCTTCTCTGATTGCTCTGGCTAGTACTTCCAAAACTATGTTGAATAGGAGTGGTGAGAGTGGGCATCCTTGTCTAGTTCCTGTTCTTAAAGGAAAAGCTTTCAGCTTTTGCCCATTCAGGATGATATTGGCAGTGGGTTTGGCATATATGGCTTTAATTATGTTGAGATACTTTCCCTCTATACCTAACTTATAGAGGGTCTTTGTCATGAATGAGTGCTGAACTTTATCAAATGCTTTTTCAGCATCTATAGAGATGATCATATGGTCCTTGTGTTTGAGATTATTGATATGGTGTATCACATTTATTGATTTGCGTATGTTGAACCAACCTTGCATCCCTGGGATGAATCCCACTTGATCGTGATGAATAATTTTATGTATGTGTTGCTGTATTCTGTTTGCTACATATTTTAGTGAGGATTTTTGCATCCATATTCATCAAGGATATCGTCCTGTAGTTTTCTTTTTTGGTTATATCTTTACCTGGTTTTGGTATCAGGATGATGTTTGCTTCATAGAATGAGTTTGGGAGATTTGCGTCCGTTTCAATCTTTTAGAATAGTTTGTAAAGAATTGGTGTCAATTCCTCTTTGAATGTTTGGTAAAATTCTGCTGTGACTCCATCTAGTCCTGGGCTTTTCTTTGTTGGGAGCCTTCTGATAAAAGCTTCAATCTCCTTTATTGTTATTGGTCTGTTCAAATTTTCTACATCTTCACGGTTCAGTTTTGGGAGCTTGTGTGTGTCCAGAAATTTATCCATTTCCTCCAATTTTCAAATTTGTTGGCGTATAGTTGTTTATAGTAGTCTCGAATGATTCCTTGTATTTCAGATGAATCAGTTGTAATATCGCCTTTTTCATTTCTAACTTTTGTTATTTGAGTCTTCTCTCTTCTTTTTTTTTTGTTAGCCATGCTAATGGTTTGTCAATTTTATTTATCTTTTCAAAAAACCAACTTTTTGATTCGTTGATCTTTTGAATTGTTTTTTGGTTTTCAATTTCATTCAGTTCTGCTCTGATCTTAATGATTTCTTTCCGTCTGCTAACTTTAGGATTGGATTGTTCTTGTTTTTCTAGTTCTTTAAGGTGAAGTGTTAGGTTGTTCACTTGCCATCTTTCCATTCTTCTGAAGTGAGCATTTAATGCAATAAATTTTCCCCTCAATACTGCTTTTGCAGTATCCCACAGGTTTTGGTATGATGTATCATTGTTTTCATTAGTTTCAATAAACTTTTTGATTTCCTGCTTGATTTCTTCTTGGACCCATATGTCATTAAGTAGAATGCTGTTTAATTTCCATGTGTTTGTATAGTTTCCAGAGTTTTGTTTGTTATTAATTTCTAGTTTTAATCCATTGTGGTCTGAGAAGATACATGGGATAATTCCAATTTTTTTGAATTTATTGAGACTTGATTTGTGACCTAATATGTGATCTATCCTGGAGAATGATCCATGTGCTGATGAGAAGAATGAATATTCTGAGGTTGTTGGGTGGAATGTTCTGTAGATATCTGCCAATTCCAATTGGTCTAGAGTCTTGTTTAGATCTTGTGTTTCTCTACTGATTCTTTGCCTAGATGATCTGTCTAATATTGACAGTGGAGTGTTCAGGTCCCCTGCTATTATGGTATTAGTGTCTATTTCCTTCTTTAGGTCTAATAGAGTTTGTTTTATAAATCTGGCTGCTCCAACATTGGGTGCGTACATATTTATGATTGTTATGTCTTCTTGATGGATCAGTCCTTTTATCATTAAGTAGTGTCCCTCATTGTCTCTTTTTATGGTTTTTAGTTTAAAGTCTATTTTGTCAGATATAAGAATAGCCACTCCAGCTCGTTTTTCTTTTCTGTTTGCATGGTAAATCTTTTTCCATCCTTTCACTCTTAGTCTGTGTGAATCTTTATGGGTGAGGTGGGTCTCTTGTAGGCAGCATATAGTTGGGTCCTGCTTTTTGATCCAGTCAGCCAGTCTGTGTCTTTTAATTGGGGAATTTAAGCCTTTAACATTAAGAGTTGTTATTGAAAGGTGTTGATTTATTCCTAGCATTTTATTGGTTGTTTGGTTGTCTTAGGTGTCTTTTGTTCCTTGCTTTCTGATTTACTGTTTGGTTTCTTTGTTTGTTGGTTCCTTAGGTTGTAGATAGTGTTTTTGTTAGCTTGTTTTCTCTTCATGAATGCCATTTTTATTGTACTAGCGGGTTTAGATTTTTCTTAGGTTTTTATGGCAGTGGTAGTTATTTTTCAGGAACCAAACCCAGTACTCCCTTGAGGATTTCTTGTAAGGGTGGTCTTGTGGTAGTGAACTCCCGCAGTTTTTGTTTGTCTGAGAAATATACTATTTGCCCCTCATTTCGGAAGGATAGCCTTGCAGGGTAGAGTATTCTTGGCTGGCAATCTTTGTCTTTTAGTATTTTGAAAATATCATCCCATTCCTTTCTAGCTTTTAGGGTTTTGATGAAAAGTCTGATGTTAACCTGATTGGGGCTCCCTTATAGGTGATTTGACGCTTCTCTCTTGCAGCTTTTAAGATTCTCTCTTTGTCTCTGAGTTTTGCCAATTTGACTATGACATGTCTTGGAGAAGGCCTTTTTGGGTTGAATACGTTTGGAGATCGTTGAGCTTCCTGGATCTGAAGATCTGTGATTTTTCCTATACCTGGGAAGTTTTCTGCCACTATTTTGTTGAATATGTTTTCAATGGAATCTCCATTTTCCTCCCCTTCTGGAATACCCATGACTCGGATATTTGAGCGCTTGAGGTTGTCTGATATCTCTCTCAGATTTTCTTCCATGTCCTTGATTCTTTTTTCTTTCTTTTTGTCTGCTTGTGTTATTTCAAACAGCCCATCTTCAAGTTCAGAGGTTCTCTCTTCAACTTCGACAAGCCTGCTGGTTAAACTCTCTGTTGTGTTTTTTATTTCGCTGAATAACTTCTTCAGTTCAGCAAGTTCTGCTACATTTTTTTTCAGGACATTGATTTCCTTGTATATTTCCTCTTTCAGATCCTGTATACTTTTCCTCATTTCATCATGATGTCTAGCTGAGTTTTCTTGTATCTCATTCAGTTTCCTTAGAATTATCACTCGAAATTCCTTGTCAGTTATTTCAAGGGCTTCTTGTTCTATAGGATCTAGAGTATGAGATTTATTAAGTTTTGGTGGTGTACTTTCTTGATTTTTTGTATTTCTGGTGTCTTTTTTTTGGTGTTTATTCATTGTTGCAGGGGGTTTCACAGTCCACCGGTTTAAGACTAATGACTAACTAGGATGTTGCTGTGGTGGCCAATTTGGTATGGCTCCCGCCGTGACTGCTCAGTTGGCCTCTAGTGTCTTGTGTGTGTGGTTGCCTCGGGTCTTGGGCTTCTCCGGGGATCCACCTTTCTGGTCAGCTTGTACTCTGCTGGGCTGGTGGATCACGTACCACAGGGTGTGTGATCTCTGTTGAGCTTTCACTTTCTGTACAGGACTTCTCCCCGTTCCGTGTGCTCTGGCCCAGGCTGTTAGATCGTGCAGTGGCGACCCCACCGGGTGTGTGGTTTCTGTCGAGTCTCCGCCTCCCTGGCCGCACGTCTCCCCCCTCTGTGCACACTGTGCTGGGCTGGGGCGTGTCTTCTGCACCCCTCGTCTATCAGCTGGGCCTTCAAGACCCTGCTCAGCACCGCCTCGCCCAGGAAGTCTACCAGGTTTCTGCTAGGCACAGACGACCGGTCTCTCTGGGTGCCTTTGTAGCACTGTGTAGATCTTTCTCGGGTCTTGTTCACCTTTGTATCCCCCCGGTATAAACCGAGTCTAGTGCCCGCCTGCAGCCTGCTCTCCAGCAGGTTCAAGCGGACCTGGGAACTCTCCTACCACACTATTCCCAACCAGAAATTCGTTAGGCTTTTTTCCAAACTGGTGGTCGCAGAGATGATATCTGCCTCCCAGTAACAGGAAGTTTACCGGGGCCGGAGTCCAGGGTGTGGTGGAGTGACAGTCGGCCCGCCCGTACTTCCTAGCCCTCCCAAAACTGGTCGGGACGCCCCACACCCCCAGCCCTGCCAGAGAACCGCGGAGGGAGTGGGAGAGGAGGTCGGCCCGCAGGATCCAGAAAGCCCCGCGCCAGGCCAAGCAAATGGGCTCAGTGATGGCCGAGCAGGGCGGAGCTGCCCGCACCTGGGAAAATGGAGGCAGCACCGGGGCAGTGAGTGGCCTGGTGGTGCAGGCGGGGAGCCGCGTGGGCATCCACCCCCCGAACAGAGCTGTGCCAGGGATCACTCACAGTGCTGTGCCAGGTTGGGCGCTCGCTCTGTCTCTGGTTTGTTGCCTTCCGTGTTCTCGGCGCTGCCGCCTCGGGCTGTTCAGTCGCGGCGCCGCTCAGGCGCTCCCAGGAATCTTCTTTAATGCCGGCCTGAAACCTCGAATCCTGAATAGGGCAGCTGGCCGCCTTCAGTGCGGCCCCAGCCTCCGGGATCCTGGCTGCATCCACAGCAGCCCTGGCGCCGTGTTCCCTGTTTCAAGACTCGCTTTTGCAGCTAAGAATCAGTTCTTTTCCTGCTCCACACTTCAAAGCTGTTGCCTGTAAATGAGGCAGCCTCTCCTGCCGGGGGCAAAGTGGCGTTGAGCCCCAACGACCGGCCAGCAGCAGCAGTCCTCCCTTAAGAGATGGCCAGAGGAAGGTCCACAAGTTTCCCGGCTGCCTGAGGCCCAGTGGCCGCCTTTTCCACCTCAGCTACTCCGCGCCAGCCGCCGCAGCCGCCGCCATCTTGAAACTCCCAAAATTCTATTATCAGATGCGTGCCCTGAACACTGGACTTCTCAGCCTCTGAAACTGTAAAAATAACTGCTTCTCTTTATGCATTACTCAGTTTCAGGTGTTCCAAGATTTATTCATTTTTTGTTGTTCTTGGGAATACATAGAGCACTCTGGCAGCACACCTTCAAGGACACAGACTCCAACCGCAGAATCTGAGGAGCAGCGCGGAGGAAACTGCAGCGTCTGGAAGATGATCGTCAGATGTATATTTTGCAAATATTTTCTCCCACTCTGTTGGTTGTCTTTTAACTCTGTTAATTGTTTCTTTTGCTGTGCAGAAGCTTTTTAGTTTGATATAATCCCATTTGTTTATTTTTCCTTTGGTTGCCCGTGCTTTTGGGGTCGTATTCATGAAGTCTGTGTCCAGTCCTATTTCCTGAAGTGTTTCTCCTATGTTTTCTTTAAGAAGTTTTATTGTTTCAGGGTGTATATTTAAATCCTTAATCCATTTTGAGTTGATTTTAGTATATGGTGAGAGGTATGGATCTAGTTTCATTCTCCTGCATATGGATATCCAGTTATCCCAGCACCATTTGCTGAAGAGGCAGTCCCTTCGCCAGTGAATAGGCTTGGTGCCTTTGTCAAAGATCAGATGGCAGTAAGTGTGTGGGTTGATTTCTGGATTCTCTATTCTATTCCATTGGTCAGTGTGTCTGTTTTTATGCCAGTACCATACTGTTTTGGTTATTATAGCTTTGTAGTATAGCTGAAAGTCAGGTAGTGTTATGCCTCCAGCTTTATTTTTTTTTGCTCAGCATTGCTTTGGCTATGCGTGGTCTTTTATTGTTCCATATAAATGTCTGGATAGTTTTTTCCATTTCTGAGAAAAATGTCTTTGGAATTTTGATGGGGATTGCATTGAATTTGTATATCACTTTGGGGAGTATGGACATTTTCACTATGTTGATTCTTCCAATCCAAGAGCATGGGATATCTTTCCCTCTTCTTGTATCCTCTCTAATTTCTCTCAGCAGTGGTTTGTAGTTCTCATTATAGAGATTTTTCACCTCCTTGGTTAACTCAATTCCTAAGTATTTCATTTTTTTGGTGGCTATTGTAAATGGGCAGGCTTTCTTGATTTCTCATTCTGCATGTTCACTATTGGAGAAAAGAAATGCTACTGATTTTTGTGTGTTGATTTTGTATCCTGCTACTGTGCTGAAATCATTTATCAGTTCCAACAGTTTTTTTGTGGAGGTTTTAGGCTGTTCGATATATAGGATCATGTCATCTGCAAACAGGGACAGTTTGACTTCATCTTTTCCAATCTGGATGCCCTTTATTTCCTTCTCTTCTCTGATTGCTCTGGCTAGTACTTCCAAAACTATGTTGAATAGGAGTGGTGAGAGTGGGCATCCTTGTCTAGTTCCTGTTCTTAAAGGAAAAGCTTTCAGCTTTTGCCCATTCAGGATGATATTGGCAGTGGGTTTGGCATATATGGCTTTAATTATGTTGAGATACTTTCCCTCTATACCTAACTTATAGAGGGTCTTTGTCATGAATGAGTGCTGAACTTTATCAAATGCTTTTTCAGCATCTATAGAGATGATCATATGGTCCTTGTGTTTGAGATTATTGATATGGTGTATCACATTTATTGATTTGCGTATGTTGAACCAACCTTGCATCCCTGGGATGAATCCCACTTGATCGTGATGAATAATTTTATGTATGTGTTGCTGTATTCTGTTTGCTACATATTTTAGTGAGGATTTTTGCATCCATATTCATCAAGGATATCGTCCTGTAGTTTTCTTTTTTGGTTATATCTTTACCTGGTTTTGGTATCAGGATGATGTTTGCTTCATAGAATGAGTTTGGGAGATTTGCGTCCGTTTCAATCTTTTAGAATAGTTTGTAAAGAATTGGTGTCAATTCCTCTTTGAATGTTTGGTAAAATTCTGCTGTGACTCCATCTAGTCCTGGGCTTTTCTTTGTTGGGAGCCTTCTGATAAAAGCTTCAATCTCCTTTATTGTTATTGGTCTGTTCAAATTTTCTACATCTTCACGGTTCAGTTTTGGGAGCTTGTGTGTGTCCAGAAATTTATCCATTTCCTCCAATTTTCAAATTTGTTGGCGTATAGTTGTTTATAGTAGTCTCGAATGATTCCTTGTATTTCAGATGAATCAGTTGTAATATCGCCTTTTTCATTTCTAACTTTTGTTATTTGAGTCTTCTCTCTTCTTTTTTTTTTGTTAGCCATGCTAATGGTTTGTCAATTTTATTTATCTTTTCAAAAAACCAACTTTTTGATTCGTTGATCTTTTGAATTGTTTTTTGGTTTTCAATTTCATTCAGTTCTGCTCTGATCTTAATGATTTCTTTCCGTCTGCTAACTTTAGGATTGGATTGTTCTTGTTTTTCTAGTTCTTTAAGGTGAAGTGTTAGGTTGTTCACTTGCCATCTTTCCATTCTTCTGAAGTGAGCATTTAATGCAATAAATTTTCCCCTCAGTACTGCTTTTGCAGTATCCCACAGGTTTTGGTATGATGTATCATTGTTTTCATTAGTTTCAATAAACTTTTTGATTTCCTGCTTGATTTCTTCTTGGACCCATATGTCATTAAGTAGAATGCTGTTTAATTTCCATGTGTTTGTATAGTTTCCAGAGTTTTGTTTGTTATTAATTTCTAGTTTTAATCCATTGTGGTCTGAGAAGATACATGGGATAATTCCAATTTTTTTGAATTTATTGAGACTTGATTTGTGACCTAATATGTGATCTATCCTGGAGAATGATCCATGTGCTGATGAGAAGAATGAATATTCTGAGGTTGTTGGGTGGAATGTTCTGTAGATATCTGCCAATTCCAATTGGTCTAGAGTCTTGTTTAGATCTTGTGTTTCTCTACTGATTCTTTGCCTAGATGATCTGTCTAATATTGACAGTGGAGTGTTCAGGTCCCCTGCTATTATGGTATTAGTGTCTATTTCCTTCTTTAGGTCTAATAGAGTTTGTTTTATAAATCTGGCTGCTCCAACATTGGGTGCGTACATATTTATGATTGTTATGTCTTCTTGATGGATCAGTCCTTTTATCATTAAGTAGTGTCCCTCATTGTCTCTTTTTATGGTTTTTAGTTTAAAGTCTATTTTGTCAGATATAAGAATAGCCACTCCAGCTCGTTTTTCTTTTCTGTTTGCATGGTAAATCTTTTTCCATCCTTTCACTCTTAGTCTGTGTGAATCTTTATGGGTGAGGTGGGTCTCTTGTAGGCAGCATATAGTTGGGTCCTGCTTTTTGATCCAGTCAGCCAGTCTGTGTCTTTTAATTGGGGAATTTAAGCCTTTAACATTAAGAGTTGTTATTGAAAGGTGTTGATTTATTCCTAGCATTTTATTGGTTGTTTGGTTGTCTTAGGTGTCTTTTGTTCCTTGCTTTCTGATTTACTGTTTGGTTTCTTTGTTTGTTGGTTCCTTAGGTTGTAGATAGTGTTTTTGTTAGCTTGTTTTCTCTTCATGAATGCCATTTTTATTGTACTAGCGGGTTTAGATTTTTCTTAGGTTTTTATGGCAGTGGTAGTTATTTTTCAGGAACCAAACCCAGTACTCCCTTGAGGATTTCTTGTAAGGGTGGTCTTGTGGTAGTGAACTCCCGCAGTTTTTGTTTGTCTGAGAAATATACTATTTGCCCCTCATTTCGGAAGGATAGCCTTGCAGGGTAGAGTATTCTTGGCTGGCAATCTTTGTCTTTTAGTATTTTGAAAATATCATCCCATTCCTTTCTAGCTTTTAGGGTTTTGATGAAAAGTCTGATGTTAACCTGATTGGGGCTCCCTTATAGGTGATTTGACGCTTCTCTCTTGCAGCTTTTAAGATTCTCTCTTTGTCTCTGAGTTTTGCCAATTTGACTATGACATGTCTTGGAGAAGGCCTTTTTGGGTTGAATACGTTTGGAGATCGTTGAGCTTCCTGGATCTGAAGATCTGTGATTTTTCCTATACCTGGGAAGTTTTCTGCCACTATTTTGTTGAATATGTTTTCAATGGAATCTCCATTTTCCTCCCCTTCTGGAATACCCATGACTCGGATATTTGAGCGCTTGAGGTTGTCTGATATCTCTCTCAGATTTTCTTCCATGTCCTTGATTCTTTTTTCTTTCTTTTTGTCTGCTTGTGTTATTTCAAACAGCCCATCTTCAAGTTCAGAGGTTCTCTCTTCAACTTCGACAAGCCTGCTGGTTAAACTCTCTGTTGTGTTTTTTATTTCGCTGAATAACTTCTTCAGTTCAGCAAGTTCTGCTACATTTTTTTTCAGGACATTGATTTCCTTGTATATTTCCTCTTTCAGATCCTGTATACTTTTCCTCATTTCATCATGATGTCTAGCTGAGTTTTCTTGTATCTCATTCAGTTTCCTTAGAATTATCACTCGAAATTCCTTGTCAGTTATTTCAAGGGCTTCTTGTTCTATAGGATCTAGAGTATGAGATTTATTAAGTTTTGGTGGTGTACTTTCTTGATTTTTTGTATTTCTGGTGTCTTTTTTTTGGTGTTTATTCATTGTTGCAGGGGGTTTCACAGTCCACCGGTTTAAGACTAATGACTAACTAGGATGTTGCTGTGGTGGCCAATTTGGTATGGCTCCCGCCGTGACTGCTCAGTTGGCCTCTAGTGTCTTGTGTGTGTGGTTGCCTCGGGTCTTGGGCTTCTCCGGGGATCCACCTTTCTGGTCAGCTTGTACTCTGCTGGGCTGGTGGATCACGTACCACAGGGTGTGTGATCTCTGTTGAGCTTTCACTTTCTGTACAGGACTTCTCCCCGTTCCGTGTGCTCTGGCCCAGGCTGTTAGATCGTGCAGTGGCGACCCCACCGGGTGTGTGGTTTCTGTCGAGTCTCCGCCTCCCTGGCCGCACGTCTCCCCCCTCTGTGCACACTGTGCTGGGCTGGGGCGTGTCTTCTGCACCCCTCGTCTATCAGCTGGGCCTTCAAGACCCTGCTCAGCACCGCCTCGCCCAGGAAGTCTACCAGGTTTCTGCTAGGCACAGACGACCGGTCTCTCTGGGTGCCTTTGTAGCACTGTGTAGATCTTTCTCGGGTCTTGTTCACCTTTGTATCCCCCCGGTATAAACCGAGTCTAGTGCCCGCCTGCAGCCTGCTCTCCAGCAGGTTCAAGCGGACCTGGGAACTCTCCTACCACACTATTCCCAACCAGAAATTCGTTAGGCTTTTTTCCAAACTGGTGGTCGCAGAGATGATATCTGCCTCCCAGTAACAGGAAGTTTACCGGGGCCGGAGTCCAGGGTGTGGTGGAGTGACAGTCGGCCCGCCCGTACTTCCTAGCCCTCCCAAAACTGGTCGGGACGCCCCACACCCCCAGCCCTGCCAGAGAACCGCGGAGGGAGTGGGAGAGGAGGTCGGCCCGCAGGATCCAGAAAGCCCCGCGCCAGGCCAAGCAAATGGGCTCAGTGATGGCCGAGCAGGGCGGAGCTGCCCGCACCTGGGAAAATGGAGGCAGCACCGGGGCAGTGAGTGGCCTGGTGGTGCAGGCGGGGAGCCGCGTGGGCATCCACCCCCCGAACAGAGCTGTGCCAGGGATCACTCACAGTGCTGTGCCAGGTTGGGCGCTCGCTCTGTCTCTGGTTTGTTGCCTTCCGTGTTCTCGGCGCTGCCGCCTCGGGCTGTTCAGTCGCGGCGCCACTCGGGCGCTCCCAGGAATCTTCTTTAATGCCGGCCTGAAACCTCGAATCCTGAATAGGGCAGCTGGCCGCCTTCAGTGCGGCCCCAGCCTCCGGGATCCTGGCTGCATCCACAGCAGCCCTGGCGCCGTGTTCCCTGTTTCAAGACTCGCTTTTGCAGCTAAGAATCAGTTCTTTTCCTGCTCCACACTTCAAAGCTGTTGCCTGTAAATGAGGCAGCCTCTCCTGCCGGGGGCAAAGTGGCGTTGAGCCCCAACGACCGGCCAGCAGCAGCAGTCCTCCCTTAAGAGATGGCCAGAGGAAGGTCCACAAGTTTCCCGGCTGCCTGAGGCCCAGTGGCCGCCTTTTCCACCTCAGCTACTCCGCGCCAGCCGCCGCAGCCGCCGCCATCTTGAAACTCCCAAAATTCTATTATCAGATGCGTGCCCTGAACACTGGACTTCTCAGCCTCTGAAACTGTAAAAATAACTGCTTCTCTTTATGCATTACTCAGTTTCAGGTGTTCCAAGATTTATTCATTTTTTGTTGTTCTTGGGAATACATAGAGCACTCTGGCAGCACACCTTCAAGGACACAGACTCCAACCGCAGAATCTGAGGAGCAGCGCGGAGGAAACTGCAGCGTCTGGAAGATGATCGTCAGATGTATATTTTGCAAATATTTTCTCCCACTCTGTTGGTTGTCTTTTAACTCTGTTAATTGTTTCTTTTGCTGTGCAGAAGCTTTTTAGTTTGATATAATCCCATTTGTTTATTTTTCCTTTGGTTGCCCGTGCTTTTGGGGTCGTATTCATGAAGTCTGTGTCCAGTCCTATTTCCTGAAGTGTTTCTCCTATGTTTTCTTTAAGAAGTTTTATTGTTTCAGGGTGTATATTTAAATCCTTAATCCATTTTGAGTTGATTTTAGTATATGGTGAGAGGTATGGATCTAGTTTCATTCTCCTGCATATGGATATCCAGTTATCCCAGCACCATTTGCTGAAGAGGCAGTCCCTTCGCCAGTGAATAGGCTTGGTGCCTTTGTCAAAGATCAGATGGCAGTAAGTGTGTGGGTTGATTTCTGGATTCTCTATTCTATTCCATTGGTCAGTGTGTCTGTTTTTATGCCAGTACCATACTGTTTTGGTTATTATAGCTTTGTAGTATAGCTGAAAGTCAGGTAGTGTTATGCCTCCAGCTTTATTTTTTTTTGCTCAGCATTGCTTTGGCTATGCGTGGTCTTTTATTGTTCCATATAAATGTCTGGATAGTTTTTTCCATTTCTGAGAAAAATGTCTTTGGAATTTTGATGGGGATTGCATTGAATTTGTATATCACTTTGGGGAGTATGGACATTTTCACTATGTTGATTCTTCCAATCCAAGAGCATGGGATATCTTTCCATCTTCTTGTATCCTCTCTAATTTCTCTCAGCAGTGGTTTGTAGTTCTCATTATAGAGATTTTTCACCTCCTTGGTTAACTCAATTCCTAAGTATTTCATTTTTTTGGTGGCTATTGTAAATGGGCAGGCTTTCTTGATTTCTCATTCTGCATGTTCACTATTGGAGAAAAGAAATGCTACTGATTTTTGTGTGTTGATTTTGTATCCTGCTACTGTGCTGAAATCATTTATCAGTTCCAACAGTTTTTTTGTGGAGGTTTTAGGCTGTTCGATATATAGGATCATGTCATCTGCAAACAGGGACAGTTTGACTTCATCTTTTCCAATCTGGATGCCCTTTATTTCCTTCTCTTCTCTGATTGCTCTGGCTAGTACTTCCAAAACTATGTTGAATAGGAGTGGTGAGAGTGGGCATCCTTGTCTAGTTCCCGTTCTTAAAGGAAAAGCTTTCAGCTTTTGCCCATTCAGGATGATATTGGCAGTGGGTTTGGCATATATGGCTTTAATTATGTTGAGATACTTTCCCTCTATACCTAACTTATAGAGGGTCTTTGTCATGAATGAGTGCTGAACTTTATCAAATGCTTTTTCAGCATCTATAGAGATGATCATATGGTCCTTGTGTTTGAGATTATTGATATGGTGTATCACATTTATTGATTTGCGTATGTTGAACCAACCTTGCATCCCTGGGATGAATCCCACTTGATCGTGATGAATAATTTTATGTATGTGTTGCTGTATTCTGTTTGCTACATATTTTAGTGAGGATTTTTGCATCCATATTCATCAAGGATATCGTCCTGTAGTTTTCTTTTTTGGTTATATCTTTACCTGGTTTTGGTATCAGGATGATGTTTGCTTCATAGAATGAGTTTGGGAGATTTGCGTCCGTTTCAATCTTTTAGAATAGTTTGTAAAGAATTGGTGTCAATTCCTCTTTGAATGTTTGGTAAAATTCTGCTGTGACTCCATCTAGTCCTGGGCTTTTCTTTGTTGGGAGCCTTCTGATAAAAGCTTCAATCTCCTTTATTGTTATTGGTCTGTTCAAATTTTCTACATCTTCACGGTTCAGTTTTGGGAGCTTGTGTGTGTCCAGAAATTTATCCATTTCCTCCAATTTTCAAATTTGTTGGCGTATAGTTGTTTATAGTAGTCTCGAATGATTCCTTGTATTTCAGATGAATCAGTTGTAATATCGCCTTTTTCATTTCTAATTTTTGTTATTTGAGTCTTCTCTCTTCTTTTTTTTTTTGTTAGCCATGCTAATGGTTTGTCAATTTTATTTATCTTTTCAAAAAACCAACTTTTTGATTCGTTGATCTTTTGAATTGTTTTTTGGTTTTCAATTTCATTCAGTTCTGCTCTGATCTTAATGATTTCTTTCCGTCTGCTAACTTTAGGATTGGATTGTTCTTGTTTTTCTAGTTCTTTAAGGTGAAGTGTTAGGTTGTTCACTTGCCATCTTTCCATTCTTCTGAAGTGAGCATTTAATGCAATAAATTTTCCCCTCAGTACTGCTTTTGCAGTATCCCACAGGTTTTGGTATGATGTATCATTGTTTTCATTAGTTTCAATAAACTTTTTGATTTCCTGCTTGATTTCTTCTTGGACCCATATGTCATTAAGTAGAATGCTGTTTAATTTCCATGTGTTTGTATAGTTTCCAGAGTTTTGTTTGTTATTAATTTCTAGTTTTAATCCATTGTGGTCTGAGAAGATACATGGGATAATTCCAATTTTTTTGAATTTATTGAGACTTGATTTGTGACCTAATATGTGATCTATCCTGGAGAATGATCCATGTGCTGATGAGAAGAATGAATATTCTGAGGTTGTTGGGTGGAATGTTCTGTAGATATCTGCCAATTCCAATTGGTCTAGAGTCTTGTTTAGATCTTGTGTTTCTCTACTGATTCTTTGCCTAGATGATCTGTCTAATATTGACAGTGGAGTGTTCAGGTCCCCTGCTATTATGGTATTAGTGTCTATTTCCTTCTTTAGGTCTAATAGAGTTTGTTTTATAAATCTGGCTGCTCCAACATTGGGTGCGTACATATTTATGATTGTTATGTCTTCTTGATGGATCAGTCCTTTTATCATTAAGTAGTGTCCCTCATTGTCTCTTTTTATGGTTTTTAGTTTAAAGTCTATTTTGTCAGATATAAGAATAGCCACTCCAGCTCGTTTTTCTTTTCTGTTTGCATGGTAAATCTTTTTCCATCCTTTCACTCTTAGTCTGTGTGAATCTTTATGGGTGAGGTGGGTCTCTTGTAGGCAGCATATAGTTGGGTCCTGCTTTTTGATCCAGTCAGCCAGTCTGTGTCTTTTAATTGGGGAATTTAAGCCTTTAACATTAAGAGTTGTTATTGAAAGGTGTTGATTTATTCCTAGCATTTTATTGGTAGTTTGGTTGTCTTAGGTGTCTTTTGTTCCTTGCTTTCTGATTTACTGTTTGGTTTCTTTGTTTGTTGGTTCCTTAGGTTGTAGATAGTGTTTTTGTTAGCTTGTTTTCTCTTCATGAATGCCATTTTTATTGTACTAGCGGGTTTAGATTTTTCTTAGGTTTTTATGGCAGTGGTAGTTATTTTTCAGGAACCAAACCCAGTACTCCCTTGAGGATTTCTTGTAAGGGTGGTCTTGTGGTAGTGAACTCCCGCAGTTTTTGTTTGTCTGAGAAATATACTATTTGCCCCTCATTTCGGAAGGATAGCCTTGCAGGGTAGAGTATTCTTGGCTGGCAATCTTTGTCTTTTAGTATTTTGAAAATATCATCCCATTCCTTTCTAGCTTTTAGGGTTTTGATGAAAAGTCTGATGTTAACCTGATTGGGGCTCCCTTATAGGTGATTTGACGCTTCTCTCTTGCAGCTTTTAAGATTCTCTCTTTGTCTCTGAGTTTTGCCAATTTGACTATGACATGTCTTGGAGAAGGCCTTTTTGGGTTGAATACGTTTGGAGATCGTTGAGCTTCCTGGATCTGAAGATCTGTGATTTTTCCTATACCTGGGAAGTTTTCTGCCACTATTTTGTTGAATATGTTTTCAATGGAATCTCCATTTTCCTCCCCTTCTGGAATACCCATGACTCGGATATTTGAGCGCTTGAGGTTGTCTGATATCTCTCTCAGATTTTCTTCCATGTCCTTGATTCTTTTTTCTTTCTTTTTGTCTGCTTGTGTTATTTCAAACAGCCCATCTTCAAGTTCAGAGGTTCTCTCTTCAACTTCGACAAGCCTGCTGGTTAAACTCTCTGTTGTGTTTTTTATTTCGCTGAATAACTTCTTCAGTTCAGCAAGTTCTGCTACATTTTTTTTCAGGACATTGATTTCCTTGTATATTTCCTCTTTCAGATCCTGTATACTTTTCCTCATTTCATCATGATGTCTAGCTGAGTTTTCTTGTATCTCATTCAGTTTCCTTAGAATTATCACTCGAAATTCCTTGTCAGTTATTTCAAGGGCTTCTTGTTCTATAGGATCTAGAGTATGAGATTTATTAAGTTTTGGTGGTGTACTTTCTTGATTTTTTGTATTTCTGGTGTCTTTTTTTTGGTGTTTATTCATTGTTGCAGGGGGTTTCACAGTCCACCGGTTTAAGACTAATGACTAACTAGGATGTTGCTGTGGTGGCCAATTTGGTATGGCTCCCGCCGTGACTGCTCAGTTGGCCTCTAGTGTCTTGTGTGTGTGGTTGCCTCGGGTCTTGGGCTTCTCCGGGGATCCACCTTTCTGGTCAGCTTGTACTCTGCTGGGCTGGTGGATCACGTACCACAGGGTGTGTGATCTCTGTTGAGCTTTCACTTTCTGTACAGGACTTCTCCCCGTTCCGTGTGCTCTGGCCCAGGCTGTTAGATCGTGCAGTGGCGACCCCACCGGGTGTGTGGTTTCTGTCGAGTCTCCGCCTCCCTGGCCGCACGTCTCCCCCCTCTGTGCACACTGTGCTGGGCTGGGGCGTGTCTTCTGCACCCCTCGTCTATCAGCTGGGCCTTCAAGACCCTGCTCAGCACCGCCTCGCCCAGGAAGTCTACCAGGTTTCTGCTAGGCACAGACGACCGGTCTCTCTGGGTGCCTTTGTAGCACTGTGTAGATCTTTCTCGGGTCTTGTTCACCTTTGTATCCCCCCGGTATAAACCGAGTCTAGTGCCCGCCTGCAGCCTGCTCTCCAGCAGGTTCAAGCGGACCTGGGAACTCTCCTACCACACTATTCCCAACCAGAAATTCGTTAGGCTTTTTTCCAAACTGGTGGTCGCAGAGATGATATCTGCCTCCCAGTAACAGGAAGTTTACCGGGGCCGGAGTCCAGGGTGTGGTGGAGTGACAGTCGGCCCGCCCGTACTTCCTAGCCCTCCCAAAACTGGTCGGGACGCCCCACACCCCCAGCCCTGCCAGAGAACCGCGGAGGGAGTGGGAGAGGAGGTCGGCCCGCAGGATCCAGAAAGCCCCGCGCCAGGCCAAGCAAATGGGCTCAGTGATGGCCGAGCAGGGCGGAGCTGCCCGCACCTGGGAAAATGGAGGCAGCACCGGGGCAGTGAGTGGCCTGGTGGTGCAGGCGGGGAGCCGCGTGGGCATCCACCCCCCGAACAGAGCTGTGCCAGGGATCACTCACAGTGCTGTGCCAGGTTGGGCGCTCGCTCTGTCTCTGGTTTGTTGCCTTCCGTGTTCTCGGCGCTGCCGCCTCGGGCTGTTCAGTCGCGGCGCCGCTCGGGCGCTCCCAGGAATCTTCTTTAATGCCGGCCTGAAACCTCGAATCCTGAATAGGGCAGCTGGCCGCCTTCAGTGCGGCCCCAGCCTCCGGGATCCTGGCTGCATCCACAGCAGCCCTGGCGCCGTGTTCCCTGTTTCAAGACTCGCTTTTGCAGCTAAGAATCAGTTCTTTTCCTGCTCCACACTTCAAAGCTGTTGCCTGTAAATGAGGCAGCCTCTCCTGCCGGGGGCAAAGTGGCGTTGAGCCCCAACGACCGGCCAGCAGCAGCAGTCCTCCCTTAAGAGATGGCCAGAGGAAGGTCCACAAGTTTCCCGGCTGCCTGAGGCCCAGTGGCCGCCTTTTCCACCTCAGCTACTCCGCGCCAGCCGCCGCAGCCGCCGCCATCTTGAAACTCCCAAAATTCTATTATCAGATGCGTGCCCTGAACACTGGACTTCTCAGCCTCTGAAACTGTAAAAATAACTGCTTCTCTTTATGCATTACTCAGTTTCAGGTGTTCCAAGATTTATTCATTTTTTGTTGTTCTTGGGAATACATAGAGCACTCTGGCAGCACACCTTCAAGGACACAGACTCCAACCGCAGAATCTGAGGAGCAGCGCGGAGGAAACTGCAGCGTCTGGAAGATGATCGTCAGATGTATATTTTGCAAATATTTTCTCCCACTCTGTTGGTTGTCTTTTAACTCTGTTAATTGTTTCTTTTGCTGTGCAGAAGCTTTTTAGTTTGATATAATCCCATTTGTTTATTTTTCCTTTGGTTGCCCGTGCTTTTGGGGTCGTATTCATGAAGTCTGTGTCCAGTCCTATTTCCTGAAGTGTTTCTCCTATGTTTTCTTTAAGAAGTTTTATTGTTTCAGGGTGTATATTTAAATCCTTAATCCATTTTGAGTTGATTTTAGTATATGGTGAGAGGTATGGATCTAGTTTCATTCTCCTGCATATGGATATCCAGTTATCCCAGCACCATTTGCTGAAGAGGCAGTCCCTTCGCCAGTGAATAGGCTTGGTGCCTTTGTCAAAGATCAGATGGCAGTAAGTGTGTGGGTTGATTTCTGGATTCTCTATTCTATTCCATTGGTCAGTGTGTCTGTTTTTATGCCAGTACCATACTGTTTTGGTTATTATAGCTTTGTAGTATAGCTGAAAGTCAGGTAGTGTTATGCCTCCAGCTTTATTTTTTTTTGCTCAGCATTGCTTTGGCTATGCGTGGTCTTTTATTGTTCCATATAAATGTCTGGATAGTTTTTTCCATTTCTGAGAAAAATGTCTTTGGAATTTTGATGGGGATTGCATTGAATTTGTATATCACTTTGGGGAGTATGGACATTTTCACTATGTTGATTCTTCCAATCCAAGAGCATGGGATATCTTTCCATCTTCTTGTATCCTCTCTAATTTCTCTCAGCAGTGGTTTGTAGTTCTCATTATAGAGATTTTTCACCTCCTTGGTTAACTCAATTCCTAAGTATTTCATTTTTTTGGTGGCTATTGTAAATGGGCAGGCTTTCTTGATTTCTCATTCTGCATGTTCACTATTGGAGAAAAGAAATGCTACTGATTTTTGTGTGTTGATTTTGTATCCTGCTACTGTGCTGAAATCATTTATCAGTTCCAACAGTTTTTTTGTGGAGGTTTTAGGCTGTTCGATATATAGGATCATGTCATCTGCAAACAGGGACAGTTTGACTTCATCTTTTCCAATCTGGATGCCCTTTATTTCCTTCTCTTCTCTGATTGCTCTGGCTAGTACTTCCAAAACTATGTTGAATAGGAGTGGTGAGAGTGGGCATCCTTGTCTAGTTCCCGTTCTTAAAGGAAAAGCTTTCAGCTTTTGCCCATTCAGGATGATATTGGCAGTGGGTTTGGCATATATGGCTTTAATTATGTTGAGATACTTTCCCTCTATACCTAACTTATAGAGGGTCTTTGTCATGAATGAGTGCTGAACTTTATCAAATGCTTTTTCAGCATCTATAGAGATGATCATATGGTCCTTGTGTTTGAGATTATTGATATGGTGTATCACATTTATTGATTTGCGTATGTTGAACCAACCTTGCATCCCTGGGATGAATCCCACTTGATCGTGATGAATAATTTTATGTATGTGTTGCTGTATTCTGTTTGCTACATATTTTAGTGAGGATTTTTGCATCCATATTCATCAAGGATATCGTCCTGTAGTTTTCTTTTTTGGTTATATCTTTACCTGGTTTTGGTATCAGGATGATGTTTGCTTCATAGAATGAGTTTGGGAGATTTGCGTCCGTTTCAATCTTTTAGAATAGTTTGTAAAGAATTGGTGTCAATTCCTCTTTGAATGTTTGGTAAAATTCTGCTGTGACTCCATCTAGTCCTGGGCTTTTCTTTGTTGGGAGCCTTCTGATAAAAGCTTCAATCTCCTTTATTGTTATTGGTCTGTTCAAATTTTCTACATCTTCACGGTTCAGTTTTGGGAGCTTGTGTGTGTCCAGAAATTTATCCATTTCCTCCAATTTTCAAATTTGTTGGCGTATAGTTGTTTATAGTAGTCTCGAATGATTCCTTGTATTTCAGATGAATCAGTTGTAATATCGCCTTTTTCATTTCTAATTTTTGTTATTTGAGTCTTCTCTCTTCTTTTTTTTTTTGTTAGCCATGCTAATGGTTTGTCAATTTTATTTATCTTTTCAAAAAACCAACTTTTTGATTCGTTGATCTTTTGAATTGTTTTTTGGTTTTCAATTTCATTCAGTTCTGCTCTGATCTTAATGATTTCTTTCCGTCTGCTAACTTTAGGTTTGGATTGTTCTTGTTTTTCTAGTTCTTTAAGGTGAAGTGTTAGTTTGTTCACTTGCCATTTTTCCATTCTTCTGAAGTGAGAGTTTAATGCGATAAATTTTCCCCTCAATACTGCGTTTGCAGAATCCCACAGGTTTTGGTATGATGTATCATTGTTTTCATTAGTTTCAATACATTTTTTGATTTCCTGCTTGATTTCTTCTTGGACCCATATGTCATTAAGTAGAATGCTGTTTAATTTCCATGTGTTTGTATAGTTTCCAGAGTTTCGTTTGTTATTAATTTCTAGTTTTAATCCATTGTGGTCTGAGAAGATACATGGGATAATTGCAATTTTTTTGAATTTATTGAGACTTGATTTGTGACGTAATATGTGATCTATCCTGGAGAATGATCCATGTGCTGCTGAGAAGAATGAATATTCTGAGGTTGTTGGGTGGAATGTTCTGTAGATATCTGCCAATTCCAATTGGTCTAGAGTCTTGTTTAGATCTTGTGTTTCTCTACTGATTCTTTGCCTAGATGATCTGTCTAATATTGTCAGTGGGGTGTTCAGGTCCCCTGCTATTATGGTATTAGTGTCTATTTCCTTCTTTAGGTCTAATAGAGTTTGTTTTATAAATCTGGCTGCTCCAACATTGGGTGCATACATATTTATGATTGTATGGATGGATTAGTCCTTTTATCATTAAGTAGTGTCCCTCATTGTCTCTTTTTATGGTTTTTAGTTTAAAGTCTATTTTGTCAGATATAAGAATAGCTACTCCAGCTCGTTTTTCTTTTCTGTTTGCATGGTAAATCTTTTTCCATCCTTTCACTCTTAGTCTGTGTGAATCTTTATGGGTGAGGTGGGTCTCTTGTAGGCAGCATATAGTTGGGTCCTCCTTTTTGATCCAGTCAGCCAGTCTGTGTCTTTTGATTGGGGAATTTAAGCTTTTTACATTAAGAGTTGTTATTGAAAGGTGTTGATTTATTCCTAGCATTTTATTGGTTGTTTGGTTGTCTTAGGTATCTTTTGTTACTTGCTTTCTGATTTACTGTTTGGTTTCTGTGTTTGTTGGTTCCTTAGGTTGTAGATAGTGTTTTTGTTTGCTTGTTTTCTCTTCATGAATGCCATTTTTATTATACTAGTGGGTATTGACTTTTCTTGGATTTTTATGGCAGTGGTAGTTATTTTTCAGGTACCAAACCCAGTACTCCCTTGAGGATTTCTTGTAAGGGTGGTCGTGTGGTAGTGAACTCCCGCAGTTTTTGTTTGTCTGAGAAATATCCTATTTTCCCTTCATTTCGGAAGGATAGCCTTGCAGGGTAGAGTATTCTTGGCTGGCAATCTTTGTCTTTTAGTATTCTGAAAATATCATCCCATTCCTTTCTAGGTTTTAGGGTTTGTGATGAAAAGTCTGATGTTAGCCTGATTGAGGCTTCCTTATAGGTGATTTACGCTTCTCTTTTTCAGCTTTTCAGATTCTCTTTTTGTCTCTGAGTTTTGCCAATTTGACTATGACATGTTTTGGAGAAGGCCTTTTTGGGTTGAATACGTTTGGAGATCGTTGAGCTTCCTGGATCTGAAGATCTGTGATTTTTCCTATACCTGGGAAGTTTTCTGCCACTATTTTGTTGAATATGTTTTCAATGGAATCTCCATTTTCCTCCCCTTCTGGAATACCCATGACTCAGATATTTGAGCGCTTAAGGTTGTCTGATATCTCTCTCAGATTTTCTTCCATGTCCTTGATTCTTTTTTCTTTCTTTTTGTCTGCTTGTGTTATTTCAAACAGCCCATCTTCAAGTTCAGAGGTTCTCTCTTCAACTTCGACAAGCCTGCTGGTTAAACTCTCCGTTGTGTTTTTTATTTCGCTGAATAACTTCTTCAGTTCAGCAAGTTCTGCTACATTTTTTTTCAGGACATTGATTTCCTTGTACATTTCCTCTTTCAGATCCTGTATGCTTTTCCTCGTTTCATCATGATGTCTAGCTGAGTTTTCTTGTATCTCATTCAGTTTCCTTAGAATTATCACTCGAAATTCCTTGTCAGTTATTTCAGTGGCTTCTTGTTCTATAGGATCTAGAGTTTGGGATTTATTAACTTTTGGTGGTGTAATTTCTTGATATTTTGTATTTCTGGTATCTTTTTTTTGGTGTTTATTCATTGTGTCAGGGGGTTTCACAGTCCACCGATGTTGCTGTGGTTGCCAATTTCGTATGGCTCCCACCGTGACTGCTCAGTTGGCCTCTAGTGCCTTGTGTGTGTGGTTGCCTCGGGTCTTGGGCTTCTCCGGGGAGCCACCTTTCTGGTCAGCTTGGACTCTGCTGGGCTGGTGGATCACGTACCACAGGGTGTGTGATCGCTGTTGAGCTTTCACTTCCTGTTCAGGACTTCTCCCCATTCCGTGTGCTCTGGCGCAGGCTGTTGGATCGTGCAGTGGCGCCCCACCGGGTGTGTGGTTTCTGTCGAGTCTCCACCTCCCTGGCCGCACCTCTCCCCACTCTTTGCGCACTGTGCTGGGCTGGGGCGTGTCTTCTGCACCCCTCGTCTATCAGCTGGGCCTTCAAGACCCTGCTCGGCACCGCCTCGCCCAGGAAGTCTACCAGGTTTCTGCTAGGCACAGACGACCGGTCGCTCTGGGTGCCTTTGTAGCACTGTGTAGATCTTTCTCAGGTCTTGTTCACCTTTGTATACCCCCGGCATAGACCGAATCTAGCGCCCACCTGCATCCTGCTCTCTGGCAGGTTCATGTGGACCTGGGAACTCTCCTACCACACTATTCCCAATCAGAAATTCGTTAGGCTTTTTTCCGAACTGGTGGCAGCAGAGATGGTATCTGCCTCCCAGTAAAAGGAAGTTTACCGGGGGCCGGAGTCCAGGGTGTGGTGGAGTGACAGTTGGCCCGCCCGTACTTCCTTGCCCACCCGACACTGGCCGGGGATGCCCCATGCCACCAGCCCTACCAGAGAACCGCGGAGGGAGTGGGAGGGGAGGCCGGCCCACAGGCTCCGGAAAGTCCCGCGCCAGGCCAAGCAGGTGGGAAGGCTCAGTGACAGCCGAGCCGTGTGGAGCTGCCAGCACCTGGGAAAATGGAGGCAGCCCTGGGGCGGTGAGTGGCCTGGTGATGCAGGCGGGAGCCAGGTGGGCGTCAGCCCCCCCAACAGAACTGGGCCAAGGGTCACTCACAGGGCTGTGCCAGGTCGGGTGCTCACTCTCTGTCTCTGGTTTGTCGCCTTCCCTGTTCTCGGCCGCTGCCGCCTCTGGCTGTTCAGTCGCGGCGCGTCTCGTGCGCTCCCAGGAATCTTCTTTAATGCCGGCCTGAAACCTCGAATCCTGAATAGGGCAGCTGGCCGCCTTCAGGCGGCCCCGGCCTCCGGGATCCTGTCTGCATCCACAGCAGCCCTGGCGCCGTGTTCCCTGTTTCGAGACTCGCTTTTGCAGCTAAGAAACAGTTCTTTTCCTGCTCCACACTTCAAAGCTGTTGCCTGTAAATGAGGCAGCCTCTCCTGCCGGAGACAAAGTGGCAGTCACCCCCCACGACCGGCCAGCAGCAGCGGTCCTCCCTTAAGAGATGGCAAGAGGAAGGTCCACAAGTTTCCCGGCTGCCTGAGGCCCAGTGGCCGCCTTTTCCACCTCAGCTACTCCGCGCCAGCCGCCGCAGCCACCGCCATCTTGCAGCAGAGGGCAGGGTAGTTAATTTTTAATGAATTAAGTGCACTTGACTGGCTCTTGCCCCCCATGTTTTCAAGATATCACGTGGTACTTGATACCTCTACTGTCTCATATTCACATGACCAAGCTAGAGCCACCAGCTCACTCTGTAGCGCAGTGCTTCTGTCTGTGTTCTGCTTCTGCTAATGGTGATAGTATCCTGTTAGTCACTCAGACTGAGAACTTGGGTCAGATCTTTAACAATTTTTCTTCCTGAACCATTCTAACTAACTATTCTAGGCATTTCTATCATCCAATGACTCTTGATTCTATTCTCTGTGACAAAACTTTATTCAATAACTGTCCATCCTCTGGTCTCTTCTTCTTCTAAACAATCCTACACACTACTTCTAGATTGATTTTCCTATAACACAAGTATAACATGTCATGCCCATGCTTAAGGACATCCAATGGCTCTGTATTGCCCACTAAATAATGTCTAAATTTATTAATATAGTATTCAAGATCTTTTGCACTCTGCTTCCACCTATCTATACTTATATTCTATTGCTTCCTTTATATTCACTGTGCTCCAGTGTACCCAATTACCCAACAATGTCATTATGCTTTTTCCCCCTATGCCTTTTCATCCTCTTTTTCCTGTACAGAAGCCCTTCTAATTCTACTTGGTAAAATTCTATAAATTTTGAATGATTAAGTTAATGGTTAATGTATCCATATAATGGAATATTTTGTGGTTATTAATATGATGGTTTATAAAAGATTTTAATTTTCATTTATTAATCAATACAACAAATATTACGGAACATCTCCTTTATGTCAGGCATTCTGCCAGGTGTTGAGGATACAGAAGTTCATAAGACAGGCATGGTTGATGACATCAGGAAGGTTATGGTGGATTGGGAAATTTAGAAACGGAGGACACTGAGAAACTCAATGGAGGTGTTCTGATTGCTTGAGTGATAACTGGAATAAGTGGGATAATGTGGACATTTAACCTAATCAAAAGGTAAAAGGAAGCTTCTTGAAGGTAGCCATGTTTAAGGCATGCCCTGAAACATATGGAAAGATGATGGTTCACACACTGTTTGGTCTAAAGACACCTTTACATTCTTAAAAATAATTGAGGACCTCAAAGAGCTTTTATGTGGGTTATATTTATCAATGTTTATTGTATTATAAATTTCAAATATTTATTAATTTAAAATAACAGTAAACATGTTAACATACAAATTTTATAGCAAATAAAAATATTATCGCAAGGAAAAAAATCTAGTGAGAAGAGTGTTTTACATTTTCACTAATGTCTTTAATGTCTTGCTTAATAGAAGACAGCTGGATTTTTGCATCTGCATTCAATCTTTTGTGATGTGCTGTTTTGGTTGAAGAATATGAAGAGAATCCAGCCTCATACAGATATGTATTAGAAAATGGTGGAGTATTTTAGTAGCCTTGCCAGATAATTGTGCATATTCTTTGACACTACATCAAAACGGTAGTGGCAGTTTCTAAAAGATTAGTTACAATATACCACATGCTCTCACTTATTGGTGGGAGATAAAAATAAATAAATAAATTCACACATACACACACACACACACACACACACACACAAAACAGGGGGGCAGAAGAAGACATAACAATTACAATTCCTTGAAGTTGACACGACAAGCAAACAGAAAGGACATTATTGGTTGGGAGGGGGGAGAGGAAGGAGGGAGGGAGGTTTCTGTAATGGGCCACAATAGTCAACCACATTGTATATTGGCAAAATAAAATTAAAAAAATATAAAAAAAAATTTAAAAAAAGAAATCTGAAACTTTATCGATGAAGTTTTCACACATTAAAATGCTTTGGTCTACTTTTCATATTGAATGGATCCGTTAACCACACATGATTTTGACCTTGTGGATCTCCTGAAAAAGGCTCTCCAATCCATAGGATCCCTCTAACCACTCTTGGAGAGTTACTAGAACAATAGTTTGGTATTTAGGGAAGAGCAAAGATAAGAGGAACAGTCAGGTGGTTGGAAAAACATGTTAAAATGCTTAAGTTATGACGCTAGTAAAGAAGCAGAATACAATGTACACAGTAGGATTTTAACTCTTTGAAGGAAAATGATTGACAAGAAATAAAGTCTGTAAGGAAATACTTCAAAATGTTAACAGCAGTTCTTTATATGTCATTTTCTTTACTTTTTAGATTTCCCTAACTTTCATATTTTCAAAAATGAGCTGTTTCTTACTTTGAAAATTAATGAAAAATAGAGGGGAAAATAAATCCTAAGTATCTTTTAAAATTCTGCTTATAGGTTATGTCCTTTATGAAGCCTTTTCTTATTCCCTCCCCTATCTAGAAGTAATCTATCCTTTTGTGCTTTCCTAACTAAAATGTTTGTACTTTCTTAATGGTACTTAGACCATTCTTTAATGCATTTTAGGTGTATATATGAGAGTTGTACCAATCATACTCCCTTTAGGTTGGGAACTAGAGTTTTCCCAGTATCATGTAGTTTCTTTATATTGAAAAAAGGACTCAAAAATTTTATTTGGAATTAAATTGAATTGAAATAATAAGTGGTTTATACATTTTAAATGATATCAAAATGATATGACCAAATAACACATAGCTACTCTAGAAAATTTGGGAAAATAGAAAAAAGTACATGTCAGACCAGAGCAACATCATGGTTAAAAGAAAAGGCTTTGGAATTTTACTGAATTAGCTTCAAATCCTGGATCTGCTATGTTCTTACTATCTCTGTGTGATCATGGACAAGCCTCCTAATAATTCTGATTCCCAGTTTCCCCATCTATAAAATGGAGATGATAATTGTATCTCCCATAGTTGTTGGAAAGAATTGATGACATAATGTACGTAAAACTCCTTGTATAGAATAATACTTAATGAATAGCAACTATTTTATTATTATTATCATCATCATCATCTATAAATCATTCATCTAGAAATTCACAAATTCATTATAATGAATGCATTCTCTAGTATATTCAGAGTCACCAGCCACTTAATAACTCTGTTACTGCTAATTACTATTGAAGGTATGCACTGATCATTGAGTTGGTTTGAGGTGATCTGGCCATTTCTGAATAATAAATAACATGCTTATAAAAAGTTAAAATTCAACTTATGCGCTGTAATGTTATAAGCAATCTGGAGTGGTGGCAAGAGATTCCAATAAACAGCTAAGAATCTAATTACCAGCAATGTTTTCATTAAGTAGCTCCAGCTCTATTGTGATTTTTGTTACATTTGTTAATGACAGTGCTGAATGACACACTCTGTACTTTAGCTTAGGGGGCATGTCCTGGGGCTGCCACAGAAGATGTCTGTTTCAGTCAGCAGAACTTAATATCTGGCTAACAAAGAGCCAAAAAAACACATTTGTTCCCTGTCTCTTGCCACATTAAAATGAAAGAAAGTATGTTCAATGAATAAAAATGATACCATTGACCTCTTTAAAGACTTAAGTTGTTTCCCAGTGGTAGATATGGGCTGTTAGAAGCCATTCAACGCTATCTCCTTAGAATGCACTGGGAGCAGAAGGAAGGTTCTCATAAGAGGAGTATGTTGTTCACTGTCATTATTGCCCTGTTCTTTTTCGGATGCTTATGCAGCATTGGTACTTCCAGACATAGGCTGGCCATTTTGTAGCATGAAGAGAATGGGAGGGAAGGAGTGTTCACCGTCCTATCTTATGTGATACTGAGTCTGCTTCTGCTCCGTAGACTGCTTGCCTGGCTATGATACCTTGAATCTATCTGTTCTTAGGGGCTAAATTGGTCCTTGAATATGCTCATATCCAGATTCATCAGACCTTAATTGTTTCCCTTGGTTCTGACCATTGTGGCACTTTGCCTAGGCCTTCCCTAAGACCCCAAATGTCTTCAAATTGCCTACTTAACGAATCTCTATCCCAATCAAAATTTACATTGGCACAGCTTATTTCAGTTGTACATCAAGAGAAAGGCAAAATTTTGAATTTATTCATTCTGATATGTTGGTGACTGATGGAGAGGTCCTTATCCTTTGCACAGTTTTGCTGACTTTAGATAACCTCATCTATCCAGTAAAAGTGTTTGTTTTGTGCCACGTCCTTTCTCATGAGCTGGTAGTACAAAAGGGCTGCTAAGTCCCTATTCTTGAGGATCCTACAGTCTTAAGGGTGAGAAAGACATATAAACAAGAAATTATTAAGATAAGGAGTCTTCAAAAAGTTCATGGAAGGATTTGTATTATCTTTGTCCTATTTTTGCACAAATTTTTTGAAGTACCCTGGTATAATGCAATGATAGAGATACAGTGTGTTATAGTGTAAAGGACACCTAACTTGGTCTTGAGGTGTCAAGGAAGGTGGTTGGAAGAAGAGATGTGAACTGGGTTTGAGTAGTAAGACTTTACCAACTGAAGGGAAGATAGTCATATTAAGCAGAATGGATAACATGAGCCTATAGGGCTGAGAAAAAATATTTTGTATGAAGAAAACTGTAAGCCAGTTCAGAAGTACAGAGAGTGGCAAAGAATGAAACGAGACAGGAAGATAGAGCCAGATTATGGAAGGCCGTTTTGTGTCAAAATCAGAGCTTTGTCTGAGGGTGATGGGGAGTTGCTGAAGCACGTTTATAATGTTGAGGAAAAGAGCCAGCAAAGGAGGAGAATTCAAGATATGGGAGAAAGGAATGAATGACAGAATGTGGTGATGAATATGGAAAAGAATAGGAATCAAAAGTACAGATGGGAGGATTGCTCTTGCAGAAAACAGTCTCCTGGACTTGGTGCTTCTTCAAAAATCCATTGAAATCCAGCTTTTTTGTACTCCATGGGCATATGACAAGCTCTTCTTTCTCTCCTTTTTTCTGCCTTTGTCTTGGCCCTTCCAGACCAATCTTCAAATTGTACACCTGTCTAAGGTCCAGCATAGTAGAACCTTTGAAATGGACTAGAATTGTCCTCTGCAGGAGTTGTTTGATGTGCATTTATGGCATTTGAGTGGCATTTGACACTATGCAAAGCCTATTCACATCCGTTATTTCACAATAGCCCTGTAAGTCAGGCAGAAAAGCTGTGGCTATCCTCATTTTATGAGGCTCAGAAAGTGTAAGTTACTAGTCCAGTGTCGAGTCACTTAAAATGAGTAAGTGTCAGAGCTTCACCTGGACTCAAAGTTTTTAAAATTCTAGGTCCCATTCCCTTTTTGCTATACTCAGATGTTCATTCAAAGCTTTGTGTATGAATAAATGTGTTGTATGGGTGAATAAAATATCAAACTCATGATCTCAGCTTTTTGAGCACAATTCTGTTGCCAACTAATCTAATTTGCTGGGTCAGCACTGAGTCATCATAAATAAACTAACCCAGTGTTGTCTCCTCCATGAAATAGAAACTGAAGCTCCATTTCATCCCTGGGTTTCTTTGAGGACAATGTGCATGGAAACTAACTTTTTATTAATCATTTATTGACCAATTTTGTAGATTACCCAGATGATCTGATCCTTCTCTTTGTCACATCTCCTTACCTTTGCTCTTTTTCCTTTTCTTTATGTACCTTTGGGCCATCTCAGACAGAGTCAAAGTGGAGAAATATAGCATTAAGCAAGTAGTATTTTATATTAGTAGTTTTTGTGAAGACTTAGCATTTGAAAGAGCTGAAGTTCAAAGCTCAAGTCCACTTTTTGTCTATTGAATTTCTTTAGCTTACACTTTTTTAGGCTAATTAAGACTTTATGTATTAGGCCTGTGGCTCTAATAAAATAAATTAAAAATATTAATAAAGGGCAAAATGAGCTATCTTATTAAAGGGCCTAGCATCTGAGTTATATACTGCAAACATACTATCATTTATTTAGCTGTCTGCCCCCGGAAGTACCTCAAATGTGATAGCATTGAAGACAAAATTAGTGTGTATTAAATTATTCAAAACCCTCCTCAATATATTATGTCCTCTTCCTAGTCTTTTATTCACCACTGTGCAGTTGTAGTCCACAAATTTAAACTATTTGTGTGTTTGCTGATAGTCATTTGGGGCATGTTGGTGCTTCATTTAAATTTTCACCTTTAGTTCTCTAACACTAATTTTGTGAAATAATGTGGGCCTATTGACCACTTACGGTTAACACTTGCTTTGTCTTTTTGCACTCCCCAATATTTTCTACTTTCTTTAGTAACTTGCTGCATGATCTTCTGAAATTTTCTTTATCTTTTGCCATTTGTACTGAAAGGTAGAGCCACTATCTTTGTTTCCTGGACTCACTGCAGTATTTGGATTTCAGCTGGCTGGCTCACTCTGGCTGCCAGATGAAGGAGGGGCTGAGGATTGCAGGGAGATGTGTCAGGTGGGGGAGACTGTTGGTGCATTTCCTTGAGGATGGGGAGAGGTAAAGTGTTTGCCAGACATAACTGACCCCAATTATGGTGTGAGTTAAAAAAATGCTGCTTTTAGCAAATATGCCTACTATACTAGTGTAATTAATGCTTATTCTTACAGGGCTTGAGAGAGACAATCAAACTATCTCTCTTTCTTATATCTGCATTTGGTAAAAAATCGATTACCGTTTATGAGAGAAAATGTTATAAATGAATGTGTGTGATTAACAGGCTCCTGAGCCCAGCAAATGTTTTCAGCCAGTCCTGTACCCACTACTTTGCTTGTCCTTGCTTTCTACATGTGTTGCTTCCAGGACATTAGCCATGTACCCTGTAGGGAACCATATATCATGAGGTTAGAATATCTCATAGCATCCCTTCAGATGTGTGAAGAAATGATCATGCCTCGTTTATTAATAGTCATCTCTTCATTCAACAACTATTTATTGACTACCTCCTCTGTGCCAGGCATTGTACTATGTGCTGGGGATTTGACAATGAGCCAGGTAGATATAGTACTTGCCCTCCTGGGGCTATGAAGGAAAAGTGATAGAGAATAAGGGGAAAAGGCTACTTTAGATATAATGGTTAGGTAAGATCTCTGTGAAATGTGATCTTTAAGCTAAGACCTGAAACATGAAAGCAAGCTAATTATTAAATCAATCAAATAAACGAACCATGGTAAAGAGTGTCCTAGGCAGAGGGAACCAGATGTTTGGCAATTATAAGGAAGGGAAAGAAAGCCATTTTAGCTGGAGTAGTGAGTGATGGAGGGTATAGAGCACAATGAGAGCAAAGAAGTAGACAGGAGCCAGAATTTTAGAACATTGCAGATTATGAAAAGAAACTTGTATTTTATTCTAAGTACACTGCCCTAAAAATTCTCTGGAGGAGTTTAAAGCAAGGGGTGGCATGAGCCAATTTTTTTTTTTCCTAATGGCTCATTCTGGCTATACTTATCTGTCCCTTATGATTTATAATTCTTTTACTACTGTGGTTGCCTAAATCTGGACATGCTACATTTTTTTTAATGTTCCTCTTATAGGAGGTATCCTATTGCAAATCTGACAGCACAGGTTTGGCTTTTGTTCCTGGCAGAGGACAGTGAGATTATCCGTTCTTGTGTTTTGATACTGCAAGATCATTGCAGGTACAGGATACCATTGATTCATGGTAATTTCAATTAACAAAAAAATCCAAGGTCATATGTACATGAAGCGCTTTGAAGCCCGGACTTCCACATTCTGTATTTCAGTCTTCCAGGTATTGCTCAGTACCTACCTCCTTTGTGAATTATACCCTGGCCACTCCAGCCTAAAGTTACTCTCCTTTCCTTGGTAATAGTGCTGATTGGCTATGTCTTTCATTTGGCTGTTATTTTTTAATGCAGCAGTCACAAGAAGACAGAGAATGAACTGGATTTGGTGTGCAGATGTGTTTTGATTGGTCCACTCAGCATTTTATGAAAAATGAACTTAGTTTCCAGTGATTTACATAAAAATTCAGATTTCCTGCTTTTCTAGAAATCTGAAGAACTGGTGACTCTGGTCTGCCTTGACACATGACAACAAGCAACTAGAACTGAATAGCTTCTGTACCCTTTAGACAGGGCATGCATTCTTTTATTGGTCATTGTCCTCTACACTTCCACCAGGTGTCTCATGTTACTACTAGCATCTGTGGAAAGTCAAATTTGTGATCTCAGCTTTCATTCCTTGTAACAAAATCTTTAATATATGCCCAGTGCCTAGAACTGTGCCCAACACATTGTTGGCACTCAACAAGCATTTGTCAAATATTATATGCACAACTACATTTGCAAACTCGAGGAAGTAAGAATCATTTTCTATATCTTTCAACATCACCTGAAGCATTAATACATAATAATATCCATATTAGGTACTCAATATATATTTTTGATAGATTACATACAGTGACAAAAAGCTAAGTCATGTGATTTTATAAGAAGAGTGCTAAATGATTTTTCAAAAGAAAGAAACAACAATCACAATAATATGTTGACATTTTTATTTTTATTTTTTTTTATTATTTTTATTTTTTATTTATTTATTTATTTTTTAAATTTTATTTTGTCGATATACATTGTGGCTGATTATTGCTCCCCATCACCAAAACCTCACTCCCTTCTCCCCCCCCCTCCCCCCCAACAATGTCCTTTCTGTTTGCTTGTCGTATCAACTTCAAATAATTGTGGTTGTTATATCTTCTTCCCCCCCCCCCCGGTTTGTGTGTGTGTGTGTGTGTGTGTGTGTGTGTGAATTTATATATTAATTTTTAGCTCCCACCAATAAGTGAGAACATGTGGTATTTCTCTTTCTGTGCCTGACTTGTTTCACTTAATATAATTCTCTCAAGGTCCATCCATGTTGTTGCAAATGGCAGTATTTCATTCGTTTTTATAGCTGAGTAGTATTCCATTGTGTAGATGTACCACATTTTCCGTATCCACTCATCCGATGATGGGCATTTGGGCTGGTTCCAACCCTTGGCTATTGTAAAGAGTGCTGCGATAAACATTGGGAAACAGGTATACCTTCGACTTGATGATTTCCATTCCTCTGGGTATATACCCAACAGTGGGATAGCTGGGTCGTATGGTAGATCTATCTGCAATTGTTTGAGGAACCTCCATACCATTTTCCATAGAGGCTGCACCATTTTGCAGTCCCACCAACAATGTATGAGAGTTCCTTTTTCTCCGCAGCCTCGCCAGCATTTATCGTTCATAGCCTTTTGGATTTTAGCCATCCTAACTGGGGTTAGATGGTATCTCAGTGTGGTTTTGATTTGCATTTCCCGGATGCTGAGTGATGTTGAGCATTTTTTCATATGTCTGTTGGCCATTTGTATATCTTCCTTAGAGAAATGCCTACTTAGCTCTTTTGCCCATTTTTTAATCGGGTTGTTTGTTTTCTTCTTGTACAGTTGTTTGAGTTCCTTATATATTCTGGATATTAATCCTTTGTCAGATATATATTTTGCAAATATTTTCTCCCACTCTGTTGGTTGTCTTTTAACTCTTTTAATTGTTTCTTTTGCTGTGCAGAAGCTTTTTAGTTTGATATAATCCCATTTGTTTATTTTTCCTTTGGTTGCCTGTGCTTTTGGGGTCGTATTCATGAAGTCTGTGCCCAGTCCTATTTTCTGAAGTGTTTCTCCTATGTTTTCTTTAAGAAGTTTTATTGTTTCAGGGTGTATATTTAAATCCTTAATCCATTTTGAGTTGATTTTAGTATACGGCGAGAGGTATGGATCTAGTTTCATTCTCCTGCATATGGATATCCAGTTATCCCAGCACCATTTGCTGAAGAGGCAGTCCCTTCCCCACTGAATAGGCTTGGTGCCTTTGTCAAAGATCAGCTGACAGTAAGTGTGTGGGTTGATTTCTGGATTCTCTATTCTATTCCATTGGTCAGTGTGTCTGTTTTTATGCCAGTACCATACTGTTTTGGTTATTATAGCTTTGTAGTATAGCTTAAAGTCAGGTAGTGTTATGCCTCCAGCTTTATTTTTTTTTGCTCAGCATTGCTTTGGCTATGCGTGGTCTTTTATTGTTCCATATAAATGTCTGGATAGTTTTTTCCATTTCTGAGAAAAATGTCTTTGGAATTTTGATGGGGATTGCATTGAATTTGTATATCACTTTGGGTAGTATGGACATTTTCACTATGTTGATTCTTCCAATCCAAGAGCATGGGATATCTTTCCATCTTCTTGTATCCTCTCTAATTTCTCTCAGCAGTGGTTTGTAGTTCTCATTATAGAGATTTTTCACCTCCTTGGTTAACTCAATTCCTAAGTATTTTATTTTTTTGGTGGCTATTGTAAATGGGCAGGCTTTCTTGATTTCTCGTTCTGCCTGTTGACTATTGGAGAAAAGAAATGCTACTGATTTTTGTGTGTTGATTTTGTATCCTGCTACTGTGCTGAAATCATTTATCAATTCCAACAGTTTTTTTGTAGAGGTTTTAGGCTGTTCGATATATAGGATCATGTCATCTGCAAACAGGGACAGTTTGACTTCATCTTTTCCAATCTGGATGCCCTTTATTTCCTTCTCTTCTCTGATTGCTCTGGCTAGTACTTCCAACACTATGTTGAATAAGAGTGGTGAGAGTGGGCATCCTTGTCTAGTTCCTGTTCTTAAAGGAAAAGCTTTCAGCTTTTCCCCATTCAGGATGATATTGGCTGTGGGTTTGGCATATATGGCTTTAATTATGTTGAGATACTTTCCCTCTATACCTAACTTATAGAGGGTCTTTGTCATGAATGAGTGCTGAACTTTATCAAATGCTTTTTCAGCATCTATAGAGATGATCATATGGTCCTTGTGTTTGAGTTTATTAATATGGTGTATCACATTTATTGATTTGCATATGTTGAACCAACCTTGCATCCCTGGGATGAATCCCACTTGATCGTGATGAATAATTTTACATATGTGTTGCTGTATTCTGTTTGCTAGTAATTTAGTGAGGATTTTTGCATCTATATTCATCAAGGATATTGGCCTGTAGTTTTCTTTTTTGGTTATATCTTTACCTGGTTTTGGTATCAGGATGATGTTTGCTTCATAGAATGAGTTTGGGAGATTTGCGTCCGTTTCAATCTTTTGGAATAGTTTGTAAAGAATCGGTGTCAATTCCTCTTTGAATGTTTGGTAAAATTCTGCTGTGAATCCATCTGGTCCTGGGCTTTTCTTTGTTGGGAGCCTACTGATAACAGTTTCAATCTCCTTTATTGTTATTGGTCTGTTCAAATTTTCTACATCTTCACAGTTCAGTTTTGGGAGCTTGTGTGCGTCCAGAAATTTATCCATTTCCTCCAGATTTTCAAATTTGTTGGCGTATAGTTGTTTATAGTAGTCTCGAATGATTCCTTGTATTTCAGATGAATCAGTTGTAATATCGCCTTTTTCATTTCCAATTTTGGTTATTTGGGTCTTCTCTCTTCTTTTTTTTGTTAGCCATGCTAATGGTTTGTCAATTTTATTTATCTTTTCAAAAAACCAACTTTTTGATTCGTTGATCTTTTGAATTGTTTTTTGGTTTTCAATTTCATTCAGTTCTGCTCTGATCTTAATGATTTCTTTCCGTCTGCTAACTTTAGGTTTGGATTGTTCTTGTTTTTCTAGTTCTTTAAGGTGAAGTGTTAGGTTGTTCACTTGCCGTCTTTCTATTCTTCTGAAGTGAGCGTTTAATGCGATAAATTTTCCCCTCAATACTGCGTTTGCAGAATCCCACAGGTTTTGGTATGATGTATCATTGTTTTCATTAGTTTCAATAAATTTTTTGATTTCCTGCTTGATTTCTTCTTGGACCCATATGTCATTAAGTAGAATGCTGTTTAATTTCCATGTGTTTGTATAGTTTCCAGAGTTTCATTTGTTATTAATTTCTAGTTTTAATCCATTGTGGTCTGAGAAGATACATGGGATAATTCCAATTTTTTTGAATTTATTGAGACTTGATTTGTGACCTAACATGTGATCTATCCTGGAGAATGATCCATGTGCTGCTGAGAAGAATGAATATTCTGAGGTTGTTGGGTGGAATGTTCTGTAGATATCTGCCAATTCCAATTGGTCTAGAGTCTTGTTTAGATCTTGTGTTTCTCTACTGATTCTTTGCCTAGATGATCTGTCTAATATTGATAGTGGGGTGTTCAGGTCCCCTTCTATTATGGTATTAGTGTCTATTTCCTTCTTTAGGTCTAATAGAGTTTGTTTTATAAATCTGGCTGCTCCAACATTGGGTGCATACATATTTATGATTGTTATGTCTTCTTGATGGATCAGTCCTTTTATCATTAAGTAGTGTCCCTCATTGTCTCTTTTTATGGTTTTTAGTTTAAAGTCTATTTTGTCAGATATAAGAATAGCTACTCCAGCTCGTTTTTCTTTTCTGTTTGCATGGTAAATCTTTTTCCATCCTTTCACTCTTAGTCTGTGTGAATCTTTATGGGTGAGGTGGGTCTCTTGTAGGCAGCATATAGTTGGGTCCTGCTTTTTGATCCAGTCAGCCAGTCTGTGTCTTTTAATTGGGGAATTTAAGCCTTTTACATTAAGAGTTGTTATTGAAAGGTGTTGATTTATTCCTAGCATTTTATTGGTTGTTTGGTTGTCTTAGGTGTCTTTTGTTCCTTGCTTTCTGATTTACTGTTTGTTTTCTGTGTTTGTTGGTTCCTTAGGTTGTAGATAGTGTTTTTGTTTGCTTGTTTTCTCTTCATGAATGCCATTTTTATTATACTAGCGGGTTTAGATTTTTCTTGGGTTTTTATGGCAGTGGTAGTTATTTTTCAGGAACCAAACCCAATACTCCCTTGAGGATTTCTTGTAAGGGTAGTCTTGTGGTAGTGAACTCCCGCAGTTTTTGTTTGTCTGAGAAATATACTATTTGCCCCTCATTTCGGAAGGATAGCCTTGCAGGGTAGAGTATTCTTGGCTGGCAATCTTTGTCTTTTAGTATTTTGAAAATATCATCCCATTCCTTTCTAGCTTTTAGGGTTTGTGATGAAAAGTCTGATGTTAACCTGATTGGGGCTCCCTTATAGGTGATTTGCAGCTTTTAAGATTCTCTCTTTATCTCTGAGTTTTGCCAATTTGACTATGACATGTCTTGGAGAAGGTCTTTTTGGGTTGAATACATTTGGAGATCGTTGAGCTTCCTGGATCTGAAGATCTGTGATTTTTCCTATACCTGGGAAGTTTTCTGCCACTATTTTGTTGAATATGTTTTCAATGGAATCTCCATTTTCCTCCCCTTCTGGAATACCCATGACTCGGATATTTGATCGCTTATGGTTGTCTGATATCTCTCTCAGATTTTCTTCAATGTCCTTGATTCTTTTTTCTTTCTTTTTGTCTGCTTGTGTTATTTCAAACAGCCCATCTTCAAGTTCAGAGGTTCTCTCTTCAACTTCGACAAGCCTGCTGGTTAAACTCTCCGTTGTGTTTTTTATTTCGTTGAATAACTTCTTCAGTTCAGCAAGTTCTGCTACATTTTTTTTCAGGACATTGATTTCCTTGTACATTTCCTCTTTCAGATCCTGTATACTTTTCCTCATTTCATCATGATGTCTAGCTGAGTTTTCTTGTATCTCATTCAGTTTCCTTAGAATTATCACTCGAAATTCCTTGTCAGTCATTTCAAGGGCTTCTTGTTCTATAGGATCTAGAGTTTGAGATTTATTAACTTTTGGTGGTGTACTTTCTTGATTTTTTGTATTTCTGGTATCTTTTTTTTGGTGTTTATTCATTGTGGCCGGGGGTTTCACAGTTCACCGGTTTAAGACTAATGACTAACTAGGATGTTGCTGTGGTTGCCAATTTGGTATGGCTCCCTCCGTGACTGCTCAGTTGGCCTCTAGTGCCTTGTGTTTGTGGTTGCCTTGGGTCTTGGGCTTCTCCGGGGAGCCACCTTTCTGGTCAGCTTGGACTCTGCTGGGCTGGTGGATCACGTATCACAGGGTGTGTGATCTCTGTTGAGCTTTCACTTCCCGTGCAGGACTTCTCCCTGTTCCGTGTGCTCTGGCCCAGGCTGTTAGATCGTGCCGTGGCGACCCCACCGGGTGTGTGGTTTCTTTCGAGTCTCCGCCTCCCTGGCCGCACGTCTCCCCACTCTGTGCGCACTGTGCTGGGCTGGGGCGTGTCTTCTGCACCCCTCGTCTATCAGCTGGACCTTCAAGACCCTGCTCAGCACCGCCTCGCCCAGGAAGTCTACCAGGTTTCTGCTGGGCACAGACGACCGGTCTCTCTGTGTGCCTTTGTAGCACTATGTAGATCTTTCTCGGGTCTTGTTCACCTTTGTATCCCCCCAGTATAAACCGAGTCTAGCGCCCACCTGCAGCCTGGTCTCCGGCCGGTTCAAGCGGACCTGGGAACTCTCCTACCACACTATTCCCAACCAGAAATTCATTAGGCTTTTTTCCAAACTGGTGGCCGCAGAGATGGTGTCTGCCTCCCAGTAACAGGGAGTTTACCTGGGGCCGGAGTCCAGGGTATGGTGGAGTGACGGGTACTACCTTGCCCTCCCGACTCTGGCCTGGGACACCCCTGCCACCAGCCCCGCCAGAGAACCGCGGAGGGAGTTGGAGCCGAGGCCGGTCCGCAGGCTCCGGAAAGCCCGGCGCCAGGCCAAGCAAGTGGGAGGGCTCAGTTATGGCCGAGCAGGGCGGAGCTGCCCGCACGTGGGAAAATGGAGGCAGCACCGGGTGGTGAGTGGCCTGGTGGTGCAGGCGGGAGCCGCGTGGGCATGCACCCCCCGAACAGAGCTATGCCAGGGATCACTCACAGTGCTGTGCCAGGTCGGGTGCTCGCTCTCTGTCTCTGGTTTGCCGCCTTTCCCAGTTCTCGGCCGCTGCCGCCTCGGGCTATTCAGTCGCGGCGCGGCTCGGGCGCTCCCAGGAATCTTCTTTAATGCCGGCCTGAAACCTCGAATCCTGAATAGGGCAGCTGGCCGCCTTCAGCGTGGCCCTGGCCTCTGGGATCCTGGCTGCATCCACAGCAGCCCTGGCGCCGTGTTCCCTGTTTCGAGACTCGCTTTTGCAGCTAAGAAACAGTTCTTTTCCTGCTCCACACTTCAAAGCTGTTGCCTGTAAATGAGGCAGCCTCTCCTGCCGGGGGGCAAACTGGCGGTCACCCCCCACGACCGGTCAGCAGCAGCAGTCCTCCCTTAAGAGATGGTGAGAGGAAGGTCCACAGGTTTCCTGGCTGCCTGAGGCCCAGTGGCCACCTTTTTCACCTTAGGTACTCCGCGCCAGCCGCCGCAGCCGCCGCCATCTTGAAACCCCAATATGTTGACATTTTAGAAGGAGAGAAAAGTGTGGTTACTAGAGGTAGAAAAAAGTTACTAGAGGGAAGGGAGTGGGGAGGGAGGAGGGTTAAGGAGATTGATCAATGGACACAAAGAATGATTATCTGTTGTAATGATGAAATAGCTAACTATCCTGATCTGATCATCACACAGTGTACACGACTATTGAAAGTCAACTTTGTACCTCACATGTATGTATAATAAATTGTCTTTAAACAAATATATCATTTTTTTAAATGAATAACTTTTAAGTGATATGCAGTAAAAAGAGCATTGTACTAGTAGTCAAGAAATTGAGATTCTAGTTCCAGTTTGGAAACAGACTGACTCTGTGTCCATGACAAGTGACATACTTTGCCACGTTTCTGCATCCTCACCTGTAGACAGATAACTTGCTTTACCTACTTCATTGGGTTATTAAAGAAATTAATTAATGAGATAATGCAGTTTCGATGCTTTTGCAGTTCAGGATTCATCATAGGAATTTTATACTTTATATCTCTGTTTTGAAGTCTTGTTAAGTTAGTTTAAGATATAAGCAAGTTTGTATCTAATTTGGTATGTGTCATAGTTCACACAAGCATTTTGTTAGTGCTAGCTTTTAGGACAAAGAACTCTGGTTAAGACAGAGGAAACTTAGTATGTAATTTCTCTGTATGCTAATCATATTATGCGAGGCTCTAATCAAAGCACCATTCCCTGCCTAGTGGTAGCATGCCCTAATTGCAAGCAAAGATCTTTAAAAAAAAACTACAAAAGGTCTTCAAAAAGTTCAAGGAAAGATTTGTATTGTCTTTTAATTCTGTTTTTCCATGAACTTTTTGAAGTACCCTCTTATTTTTCCCTGTATCTATAAACTTAAATATATGTGTATAAGGTACCTTAAGTGAATCATTGTTCAGTATATGCATGTATTAAAACAACATACTGTACCCCACAAATAGGTACAAATGAATGTTAAAATATTTAGAATATACATGGACAGCAGTATACAGAGCAAAGATGGTATTACTAATTTCATGGAGGCTAATTAGGTGGAAATTTCTCTTCTTGCCAGTATGAGTGATTGAATAATGTATCATGCTTTTAGGTATAATTATGGAGTCTCTGTGACTCAATATTCCAATTCCAGTATAAGGAATAATTGCCCAAGATTTGAAAATGGGCAATCGAGATTACTGGGTGTCATTTCGGAAGAGTGCTGGGAGCTATCTAGCAGACCCTCTTGGTTTTATCTGGTTCCAGAGGCATAGGCACCTTTAACTAACTTGCTATTTCACATTTTTGTGGAAGTAACTGTTAGATGTAGAAAACTGACAGCAATGAAAATGATTCTTGTCCATAGATATGCAAGTGCATTTTGTCTGATAGTGATACATGATTGCTGCCCTGTAGAAAAGATAATCCCAAACACTACATTTTACATTTAACCAGTTTTACAATTACAATAAAAAATATTTAAGCATTCTTTATTGTGTATGTGTATATATGTATATGTATATATGTGTGTAAATGTATACATATTTCAAATTCTTATTTAAAATGGTTGCAACATATTACTACTATCATAATTAATGAATGAATCGAGTAAAATCTTTGAAACATCTTCATTTTCTATGTACATCAGAGTCATGTTTTAACTCTTTAAAAATTATACTTTTAAACCGTTTCTGGTATCTTTCTATAAATACGGAAGAACAAAAGAATCAGAGTTAGAAAGGATCTGAAAGCTTTTAACCCCATAGAAATACTAACATATTGTACAAAATATGCAAGAAAGTTTGTTGTAGTATTGCTTGTAGTAGTGAAAAACTTGAAAACACCTAAGAATACATCAAGAAGAGACTAAGGTACATACATACTAGGGGATACAGTGTAGCCATTAAAATGAATGAGGTAACCAGGTGTAAATGCACTGATATGCACTGATCTCTGAGACATATTGTTATATGAGAAAATAAAGTTGCAGAAAATTATGTGAAATACAATCCTTTGTAAAGGGAAAAAAGTTGTCTTTCTCTGGGTGTATGTATACAGTATATCCAGATGATTATATATTTATAGAAAAAAGTCTAAAATATATGCACAAACTGATAATAATGGTTATCTCTGGGGAATAAGATTGAGAAGGGGTACAGAGACTTTGAACTTTCAGTGTACATATTTCTATATTGATCATTTTTAAACTAAGAACTGTGCATAATTTTGGTAATTTAAACAACAAAAATAAAGAAAAAGAAATAATCATGGAGGCAACAAAATGAATAACATAGTTGTATATTATATAACCCAAACCATAATATAATTATCCATGCGTTAATACTGAAAGAAATAGATGATTAAATAAATAGGGGAGAAGAGACAAATATTCCTTAGAAATGAATTCCAAATGCTGTATTTGTGTGTGTGTGTGTGTGTATTTCCACTCCAGGAAGTAAAGCTTCATCTTTCCCCTTTCCCCTTGACTGTGGACTACATGATTTGCTTCCAGAAAAAAAAAATGTGGAAATGTTAAAAAAGTACCTTTATACTGGAGAAATTTGGTAAATACTACTTGTGGTAGGCACAATAATGCCTCCTTCAAGATATCCACTCCTGAATCTCTGGTATCTGTGAATACATAATATAATATGGCAAAGGCAAATTAAGGTTGCAGATGGACTTAAAGCTGCTAATCATCTGATCTTAAAGTAGGAAGATTATCCTGGGTTAACTAGCTGAGTCTAATATAATCACAAGAATCTTTAAATAGAGAAGAGAAAGGCCAAAGAGGAGACAGAGTCAGAAAGAGATATGACTATGAAAGCAGTGTAGAGTGATGCGATGTGAGAACTCACCCCACAGTTGCTGACTTTGATGATGCAGGAAGGGGGCAATGAGCCATGAATGCAGATGGTCTCTAGAAGCTGACAAAGGCAAGAAAAATGGATTCTTCCCTGACCCTCTAGAAAGCAACATAACCCTGCCATCATGTTGATTTTAGCCCAGTGAGACCTATGTCAGACTTCTAAACTCTAGAACTATAAGATAATAAATGTGTTATTGTAAGCCACTGAGCTTTGGCAATTTGTTATGTCTGCCACAGCAAAATAACACAGGTCAACTCTAATCAAGTGATCAGTATTAACACCACCAGTGATAAGTCATGTAAAGTTTTTGATATGATGTGATGATAAGAGCACTTTACTTTTACGGCATCCTTACCAAAAACCCATAACCCCAGTCTAATCATAAGAAAACGCTAGAAAAAACCCAATTGAGTGACATTCTGAAAAATGTCTGCCTGGTACTCCTCAAAACTATGAAGGTTATAAAAAACAAGAACAGAATGAGGAACTATCACAGACCAGAGAACACTGTGGAGACATGATGACTAAAAGATTATGGATTGAATCATGGAACAGAAAAAGAACAGAAGTGGGAAACCAGTAAAATTTGAACAAAGTCTAGAGCTTAGTTTAGTTTATTGTAATGTGCCAGTGTTGGTTTCATACTTTTGACAAATGGGCCATCGTGATGTAACATGAAAAATTGAGTAAGGGATATATGGGAGCCCTCCGTATGATCTCTGTAACTTTTTGGTAAATCCAAAATTATTCCAAAATAGTTTATTTAAAAGAAGATAATTTAGTGTAGCAACTCAACTTCTTAAAAGATGAAACTGAAGATTAGAAAGGGAAAATGACTTATGCAAAGTGACGTGACTAAGTTATAAAAATAATCATCTTTTACACTTCCAGTGTATTTATTGGTTGATTGATTTTTGTCCTAAACCTGGAAAATTTGTTCTTCAAAACTGACTTTTATTGATTGAATCCCCATTTGCTAGTGCTACGCGACTCTCATCTTGCAATTCTTACCTTCTTTGATTGTTTCCCATGCCAAAGGACTAAAGAATACAAATATTTGTTCATAATGAATGCTCTCAATTCTCCCTTTAGCAACTAACACTTATACTACCTAAACAAATATTGACTAGAAGAAGAGGTAGTAAATTTTTACATTGCTAATGCTGTTGTCTGATTCTCCTAAGGTTTGCCATAATTTCTCACTGACTCTGTATTTGTTATGCATTTTTAGTTTTGCTTAAAACTCTTGCATCTATGAACCATAATATCATGACTTTCGTGCCGTCTCTCATACCAAGATTGCAAGATCCCCAGGGGCTAGATGCCATCTCCTTTGTGTGCTCTTTTCTTTCTCCCTGGAATCTGGATCACTTCCAAGATACCATGAGCCCTCGAAAAATGTGAATTATTTGAGAACAGACACTATCCAACTCAGCTCAGAGGCACAAAAAGATACAGACATGGAATGTAGCTAGGAAGTGGTATAGGCAGAAATCCAGGTTTATGTAATATTACACTTAAAGAGTTGACACTAGAAAGCAGTACACTCCCATCTTCATGGCTTCATTTTTTTTCTGTATATGAGGTAGTAGGATAATTTTCCATACAGTGTTTAAATATTATAGAACTTCCTAAATTGGTTAACGGGTAGTTGGACATTTTCATCTTTAACTAATGAGGTACCATTAACCTGTTTCTGAATGTGTCTGGGAGCCCACATAGTTAAATTTAGCTAGAGGATGCCTACTAAAAGAAGACTTGACACACCAAAAAGCAAGCTATAAAAAAATGCAAGTCATTGTAAGCTTTGAAAGATTTTAGAAATAATTTCCAGAAGTTCAAGAAATCATTTGGTAAATTGCCACCTGTAGTGGATTGAATTATGTCCCCCCCAGAACCCACTGAAGCTTGAATTGTGTCCCCCAAGTTTTATGTATTAGAAACTTAGTCCCCACTGTGACTGTTAAGAGAGTAGGAAATCATTTTATGATAATTGAAAGGTAGAGCCTTGAAGAAGCGATTGGATTGTAGGACCATGCTGTAGTGAATGGATTAAAAATGGTAGTCAAGGGTGTGGTTCTGAGGGCTTTAAAAAGAGGAGAGTTTGTCTTTCTCTCTCTCTGCTCTCTCTGCTTCAACTATCTTGTCATGTGAGACCCATGGGTCACTGTCACCGCCACCAGATGGACTTTGGATTCTCCTGCCTCAGAAACTGTAAGCAATAAATTTTGTTTTCTTTATACAATACCCAGTTCTGTGTATTTTGTTATAAGCAACAGAAACGAACTAATAAATCACCTAAATGGATATTGCATTTGCTTGCAAGTTTATGTCCCTTAAATATTCCTCCTCCCCATTTAATGGAAGAAGAAGAAGGAGAAAGTGGAGTAGGAGGAGGAGTATAAAGAAGAGGCCAAGAAAGAGGAGAAGATGTATAGGCCATGTAATTTTTCTGTTCACCTATTTGTCCTGCTTTTAAACAACTGATACCACAGTAGAGGTGTCTCTAAGCAAAATTAATTTTGTCTTTGCACATCTAGAAAACTAAAGGGTCACTTGAGGCTTGTAACTGTTTGGAGTGGTGAATAGAGTGGGGAGGTGGAGTTGTATAGCACTAGCTGTATTTCACCTATTTTCCTTAAAATAAAATCTCTATTTCTATCTTTCCTGTTATAGGAACAAGAAAGTCATCTGCTGTTCCTGCACTTGCAATATTCTGTATGAAAAACTAATAATGTGCTTCCCCCTTTTGCCTTTCCCAGTACAGGATCCCCACCTCAGTTGGCCAAGAACAGTTACAAGTATGTTCAGGGGCTGAAGATGCAGAGAAAAATCAAAATGTTACAAACAATGCAAGAAAAGAGGACATTCATCTTTGTGCTTTTATGATCTTTTTATTTTGTTTTGTTTTGATAAATTTTATTGACCATAAAATGCACAGATAATAAAATTTACCCATTTTAAGTGCAGACAATAAAACACACCCATTTTAAGTACATACTATCTAGACAAAAATGAACAAATGTGTACAATATCTTTTTTTAGGTGTCTGCCTGTACAAGGATCTGAACTCTTGACCTTGGTGTTATAACACCATGCTCCAACCCACTGAGCTAACTGGCCAGCCCTGCAATATCATTTTTATTAGCCCATTCATTTTTACAAATCATAATTATTCTTTGTGACCCTTACCCAATTTCCCCTAAATCCCCTCTCCCTCCCCCTTTCCCACCTTTAGTAACAATAGATTTGTTCTCTCCTTCTGAAAGTTCAACATATTATGGCCTGCCTGCCTTCTTCCTTCCTTCCTTCCTTCCTTCCTTCCTTCCTTCCTTCCTTCCTTCCTTCCTTCCTTCCTTCCTTCCTTCCTTCCTTCCTTCCTTCCTTCCCTCCCTCCCTCCGTCCCTCCCTCCCTCCCTCCCTCCTTCCTTCCTTCTTGTCCTTCTTTCTTAGCACTCACATATGAGCGAGGAAATGTGATATTTCTGTTTCTCTGTCTGGCTTATTTAACTTAATTTTCTCCAAGGTCATCCATGTTGCTGCAAATGGCAGAATATCATTTTTATTTATGGCAGAGTAGTATTCCACTGTGTATTTATACCACTTTTTCCTTATCCAGTTATTCATTGATGGACATTTAGGTTGGTTCCTTATCTGGCCATTGTAAACAGAGCTATGATGAACATGGGAGTGCAGGTATCCCTTCAACATGATGATTTCCATTCCTTTGGGTATACACCCAGTAGTGGGATTGTTGGATCATATGGTAGTTCTATCTGTAGTTGTTTGAGAAACCTCCACACTGTTTTCCATAGTGGCTGTAGTAATTTACAGTCCCACCAGCAGTGTAGAAGGGTTTCCTTTTTTCCACATCCTCACCAGCATTTGTTATTCTCTGTCTTTTTGATAATAGCCAGTCTGGGGTGAGATGATATCTCAACGTGGTTTGATTTGCATTTCCCTGATGATTGGTGACGCTGAGTATTTTCTCATGTGTCTGTTGGCCATTTGTATGTCTTCCTTTGCAAAATGTCTATTCAGCACCTTTGCCCATTTTTTAATTGGATTATTTGACTTTTTTCTTTTTTTACTGTGAAGATATTTTAGTTCCTTGTATAATCTAGACATTAATTCCTTGTCATATATATAGTTTGCAAATATTTTCTCCCATTTGGCAGGTTTTCTTTCCACTCTGTTCATTGTTTCTTTTGCTGTGCAGAAGCTTTTTAGTTTGATATAATCCCATTTGTTTATTTTTTCTTCTGTTACCAGTTCTATGGGGGTCTTATTCATAATGTCTTTGCCAGTCCTACTTTCTGAAATGTTTCCCCTATGTTGTCTTTTAGTAGTTTTATAGTTTTGGGTCTTATATATAAGTCTTTAATCCATCTTGAGTTGATTTGGTGTATGGCAAGAGGTACAGGTCTAGTTTCATTCTTCTACATATGGATGTTCAATTTTCCCAGTACCACTTATTGAAAAGGCAGTCCTTTCCCCAGTGTATGCTCCTGTTGCCCTTGTCAAATATCAGTTGGCTGTAAGTATGTGGGTAGATTTCTGGGTTCTCTATTCTGTTGCATTGGTCTAAGTGTCTGTTTTTATGTCAGTACCATGCTGTTTTGGTTATAGTAGCTTCATAGTATAATTTGAAAACCGGTAGTGTTATGTCTCCGGCTTTATTTTTTTTGCTTAGTATTTCTTTGGATATTTGGGGTGTTTTCTTACTCCGTATGAATGTAGGATTGCTTCTCTTTCTGCGAAGAATGTACTTGGTGTTTTGAAAAGGATTGCACTCAATCTGTAGATTGCTTTGGGTAGTATGGACATTTTCACAATGTTAATTCTTCCTATCTAAGAGCATGGAATGCCTTTCCAGCTTTTTGTGTCCTCTTTAATTTCTTTTGGCAGTGATTTGTAGTTCTTATTGTAGAGATCTTTCACCTCTTTGGTTAAATTGAATCCTAGGTATTTTATTTTTTGGTGACTATTGTAAATCAGCTTGCAGCATTGATTTCTATTTCTATTAGTTTGTTATCAGAGTATAAAACCATAACTGATTTTTATGCGTTGATTTTGTATCCTGCAATATTACTGTAATTGTTTTTCAGCTCTAAGAGATTTTTGGTAGAGTCTTTAGGTTTTTCTATATATAGAATCATGTCCTCTGTAAACAGGTACGGTTTGTTTTCATCTTTTTTACTCTGGATGCCCTTCATTTCTTTCTCTTGACTGATTGCTCTGGCTAGTACTTCCAAACCTACATTAAATAGGAATGCTGAGAGTGTGCATCTTTGTCTTGTTCCTGTTCTTAAGGGAAAAGCTTTCACCTTTTTCCCACTCAGGATCATACTGGCAATTGGTATGTCATCTATAGCTTTTATTGTGTTGAGATACTTTCCTTCTGTACCTAATTTGCTGAGAGCCTTTATCATGAAAGGATGTTGCATTTTGTTGAATGCTTTTTCTGTGTCTATTTAGGTAATCAGATGGTTTTTTCCTTCGATTTTGTTGATGTGGTGTATCACGTTTATTGACTTGTGTATGTTGAAGCATTCTTGCATCCCTGGGATGAATACCATTTAAACATGGTGTATAATTTTGTTAATGTGTTGTTGTATTCTGTTTGCTGAATATTTTGTTGAGGATTTTTGCATGTATATTCATTAAAGATATTGGTCTGTAGTTTCCTTTATTTTCTCTATTTTTGTTGGATTTTGGTATCAGGGAGATGCCAGCCTAATATAATGTGTTAGGGAGAGTGGACACTTTTTCATGTATTTGGAACATTTTTAAGAGAATTGGTATTAATTCTTCTTTAAATGTTTGATAGACTTTAACAGTAAAGCCATCTGATCCTGGGCTTGTTTTTGTTGGGAGACTGCTCATTAGTGCTTCAATCTGGTTGCTTGTTATTTGTCTGTTCAAGTTTTCTATTTCTTCTCAGTTCAGTCTTGGTAGTTTGTATCTGTGCAGAAATTTATCCATTTCCTCCAGGTTTTCATATTTGTTGGCATATAGTTGTTTATAATTGTCTCTAATGATTGTACTTCTGCAGTATTGGTAGTAATATCTCCTTTTTCATTTCTGATTTTTTTATTTGGGCCTCTCTCTCTCTCTCTCTCTCTCTCTCTCTCATTAACCTAGCTAATGGTTTGTCTATTTTTTTTGTCTTCTCAACAAACCAACTTTTTGTTTCATTGATCTTTTGTGTCATTTTTTGGGTCTGTATTTCATTTAATTCTGCTCTGATCTTAATTCTTTCTTTCCAACTATTACTTTTGAGATTGGATTGTTTTTGTTTTTCTAGTTCTTTGAGTTGTAGCATTAGGTCATTTATATGAAATTTTTCTTTTTTTATGTAAGTGTTTGTTGCCATAAATTTCCCTCTTATTACTGCTTTTGCAGTATCCCACAAGTTTTGGTATGATGTAACTTTATTTTCATTAATTTCAAGAAGATTTCTGATTTCCTGTTTAATTTCTTCTTAGACCCATAGGTCGTTCAAGAGCCTGTTGTTTATTTTCTGTGTGTATATATATATATTTCAGAGTTTAGCCTCTTATTGATTTCTAGTTTTAATCCATTGTGGTCTGTAAAGGTACTTGAAATTATTTTGATTTCTTAAAATTAGCTGAGATTTGATTTGTGACCTAATATATGGTCTATCCTGGAGAATGTTCCATATGCTGGTGAAAAGAATGTATATACTGCAGTTATTGGATGAAAAGTTCTGTAAATATCTTACAGGTCTAATTAGTCTAAGGTGTAGTTTAAATTCTGTGTTTCTCTGTTGATTTGTCACCTAGATGATCGCCCAATGCTGACAGAGGGTGTTCAAGTCACCCACAATTATTATATTTGGCTCTGTTTCCTTAGGTCTAATAGTGTTGGTTTTATATCGGGATGCTCTGGTGTTGGGTGCATATGTATTTATGATTGTTATGTCTTCTTGCTGGATAGATCCCTTTATCATTATAAAGTAGCCATCTTTGCCTCTTTTTATGATTTTGGTTTAAAGTCTATTTTATCCAATGAAAGCCTAACTACTCCTGCTCATTTTTTGTTTCCATTTGTGTGGTATATCTTTTCCCATCCTTTCTCTTTTAGTCTGTGTGTCTTTACAGGTGAGGTGAGGCTCTTGAAGACAGCATATAGTTGGGTCCAGCTGTATAATCCAATGAATCCGTGAGTATCTTATGAATGGGGAGCTTACTCCAGTCACATGTAGGGTTGTTATTGACAGGTATTGTCTTACTCTTTGCATTTTATTGGTTTTTGTTTAGATGTTTTAAATATCTGTTGTTCCTTTCTTCCCCTTTCATCATTCATCTTCAATGTTTGTTGGTTTTTTTGAGGTGATAAGATTTAGTTTCTTTCTCTTTCTTGTTTGCTTTTTTGTTCTACTAATGGGTTTTGATCTTTCTTGTTTATTCTTGGTAGTGATTATTGTTTTTGGGATTCCAGGTTCTGGACTCCCTGGATGATTTCTTGTACAGCTATTCATGTGGTGGTAAACTCCAACAATTTATGTTTGTCTGGAAAATACACTAGTTCTCCCTCATTTTGGAAGAATATCTTTGCTAAGTATAGTCTTGGCTGACAGTTTTTTCTTCCAGTATTTTGAATATATCATCCCATTTTCTTCAGGCCTGCAGAAATTCAGTTGAAAAGTCTGATGTTTGTGTGGTGGGAATTCCCTTATATGTGACTTGACATTTTTGCCTTGCTACTTTTAGAATTGTTTTTGCCAGTTTGAGTCTGATGTGTCTTGGAGAGGATCTTTTTGGATTGAATTTGTTTGGTGATCTTTGTGCTTCATGGATCTGAAGGACCATGTCTCTCCCTATTCCTGGGTAGTTTTCTATTATTATTTTATTGAATAGGTTTTCAATGCCTTTCCTTTCTTCTCCCCTTCTCTAATACCCATGATTCAGATAGATGTCTGTGCACTTAAGATTGTCTGCTAGTTCTCTTAGATTTTCTTCTTTTCTTTTTATTCTTTTTCCTTTCTTTATCTGACTGGGTTATTTCCAAAAGATCATTTTCAAAAACTGAAATTCTTTTTTCTGTTTACTCTAGCCTGCTGCTTAAGTTCTTAGTTGTATTTTTTACTTCATTGACTGAATACTTCAGTTCCAGGAGCTCTGCTACTTTATTTTTTAAGGTATTAATATCTGTAAATTTACTCCTTCATATCCTGGATACTTTTTTCTTGTTTCATGGTGTTTTCTAATTGAGCAATTTCTCATCTTTTTAAGTTTTCTTATGATCATTCCTTGAAATTTCTTTTCAGTCCTTTCAAAGATTTCTTGCTGTATGGGGTCTGGGACATGACAATTACTATATTCCTTTGGTGGTATAATGTTTTCTTGTTTATTCATATTTCTATTATCTCTATATTGATATCTTGTCATCTGGTAGAGCAGTTGTTTCTTCTATTATTCTGGAGTGGACATTGCAGAAAAAGACTTCCTCCTCTATTTGCAGACTCACCTGATAACTCTCCTTGTTTTAATACAGTTAAGTGTGCAGTGGGCTGCCTGCAGAGTGGTCCTGTGTAGTGGATTGAATTGTGTCCCCCAAAACTCCTTGAAACTTGAATTATATCCCCCAAGTTTTTATGTATTAGAAACTTAGCCCCACTGTGATTGCTAAGAGGGAGGGAAATCCTATTATGGTAATTGAAAGGTATAGCCTTGAGGAGGTGATTGGATTGTAGAACCATGCAGTAGTGAATGGATTAAAAATGGTGGTCAAGGGCATAGTTCTGAGGGCTTTACAAAAAAAGGAGAGTCTGTCTGTCTTGCTTTCTCTCTGCTCTCTCTGCTTCCACCATCTTGAAAGGTGAAACCCCTGGTTCACTGTCACCACCACCAGACAGACTTTGGACTTCCTAGCCTCAGAAACTCTCAGTCAATGAATTTCATTTTCTTTATAAATTATCCAGTTCCAAGTGTTTTGTTATAAGCAACAAAAAATTGACTAATATAGTAAATTAGTACCAGAGAAGTGGGGTGTTGCTTATAACAAATACTTGAAAATGTGGAAGTGGCTTTGGAACTGAGTGTTCAGGAGAGGGTGGAGGAATTTGGAGGAACAGGCTAGAAAAAGCCTAGATGCCGGTGAAATTTTAGAAGACAAGAAAATGAAGAAAGTTTGGAATGTGTTAGAGACAGGTTATGTGGTGGTGAGCAGAATGCTGATAGAAATATCGACTGTAAAGAACATTCTAAGGAGGTCTCAGATAGAAATAAGAAGGAGTTTTTTGGAAACTTGGGCAAAGATCACACTTTCTGTGAATTGGAAAGGAACTTGGCTGCATTGTGTCCATGCCCTAGGACTTTGTGGAAGTTGGAACTTAGGAGTTGTGAACCAGAGTATCTGGCAGAAGAAATTTCCAAGCAGTGAAGCATTAAGGAAGCTGCATGGTTATTTGTAACAGCCTACTCTGAGTTATGGCAACAAAGGCATGATGTAAAGCAAGAATTTAAAAGGGAAGCAGAGTGTAAAGATTTGGAAAATTTGCAGCCTGGTCATGTGGTAGAGAAGCAGAGAGCATTTTTAGACGGAAAGTTCAATGGTACTAAGAGATTAACACAAAAGAAAGGGATTATCAAGAGAAGGGGAAAAAGGCCCTGAAGGCATTGCAGAAGGCTCTGGGGCCAACCTTTCCATTTCAGGCCCAAAGGTCAAAGGAGACAGAATGGTCCTGGGGAACAGGCCTGAAGTGCCTTCCATGGGATTGCTGCCCAGGGCCACCTTGGGTAGCTCCTCCCCACACCAGCACCCCAACTGTTTTTGCTGCTCCAGTTCTGGCTAAATTGGCCCCACATGTGGCAGGACCCACAGCTTTGGAAAATACAAGCCAGAAGTCTCAGTGGCATCCATGTGGTGTTAGGTCTGCAGGCTCACAGAATGCCAGAGCTGTGAAGACTTGGGAGCCTCCACCCAGGTCTCAAAGGATGTATGGAAAAGTCAGGGGTCCCAGGAAGAGATTTGTTGTGGGGGTGGAGTCACTACAGACAGCTTTCTCTAGAGCAATGCCGAGCAGAAATATGGGGTCCTTGTTGCAGCAGAGAAACCGCAACAGCACTATGTCTAGTGGAGCCTTCAGAGCGGGACTGCCATGGAAACCCCAGACCTGTGGAGCTACCAGAGTGAAATGACAGCCTGTGAGAGCTGAAGTGTGGCCTACCGTCAGGAAAACCATAGGAGCAGAGCTGCCCGAGGACTTAGGGACCACACCAGCATGCCAAGAGTATTGAGCATGGAGTCAAGATACATGATTCACCAGCTTTGAGATTTAATGCTAGTCCTGCTGGGTTTCAGACTTGTTTTGGACCTGTTACCCCTTTCCTTTGGCGAATTTCACCCTTTTGGAATGGAAATATGTACACTATGCTTGTCCCACCATTGTATCTTAGAAGTAGATAACTTGCATTGGTTTCACAGATGGGACTTTGCACTCTTGAGTTGAAACAAGTTACAACTTTGGGGATGAAATGACTGGATTTGCATGTGAAAAGGACATGAGTTTTGGGGGTAAGGGGTAGAATGTAGTGGATTGAATTATGTCTCCCCAAAATGTTGAAGCTTGAATTATATCCTCAAAGTTTTTACTTATTAGAAACTTAGCTCCCACTGTGATTGCTAAGAGGGTGGAAAATCCTATTATGGTAATTGAAAGGTGTAGCCTTGAAGAGGTGATTGGATTGTAGGACCATGCAGTAGTGAATGGATTAAAAATGGTGCTCAAGGGTGTGGTTCTGAGGGCTTTAAAAGAAGAGGAGAGTCTGTCTTGCTCTCTGTCTGCTCTCTCTGCTTCCACTATCTTGCAATGTGAGACGCCTGGGTCACTGTCACCACCACCAGATGGACTTTGGACTTCCCAGCCTCAGAAAGTGTAAGCAATAAATTTTGTTTTCTTATAAATCACCCAGTTCCGTGTACTTTGTTATAAGCAATAGAAACGGACTAATACATCCCAGCTGCTACTGTGGTTGTGAGCCATCCTTGCAGTTGCAGTAGCTGTGGCAGTGGCTGTTGTGGACTACCTATGCAACAACAGTGTTTGTGTCATGCTCTTGCCTTCTATTTGGGTGGTGGGAGGCTGCTTGGGACTTCTGTCTGTTTCTCCAGTTATGGGAGGCTCTGTTGCCTTCTGCTTGGGTGGTGGGAGCACTGCCTGATACTTTCACCTGGGTCCCCAGTCACAGGAGGCTCTCTTTCCTTCTGTTTATGCAGTGGGAGTGCTTCCCAGGGGTTCCACTTGAGTCCTTGGTCATTGGAAGTTCTTTTGCCTTCTGGTTGGGTGGTGGGAGGGAATACCTGAGGCTTCTGCCTGGGTCTCAGATTGTAGAAAGCTCTGTGTGTTTTCACAGTCTGATTGTGCGAATAGCCTTATGATCCAAGCAGTTGTCTTGTAAATTCTCTTTCTTCCTCTTTTAGTACATTAAGTACCAGGCTAGGCCCAACAAAAGGCATATACATACATGAAAAAGAATGGAAGGTTTGCATTTTTCTGGCCCCAGGGGATTTTGACAAGAAGAATGGTTGCAATTGTTAAATAAATGGCAGCCAAATTGTGGTTCCAATTACTGTATTAAAATAGTGACTGTAACCCTGAGGGAAGAGGGGGTTCTTCCCCCTCATTACCCACTTAAGAGTATGGAAAGCAATATCCTCAGGCTATCACTGCATTAACCTGGGGTACTGCCATCACAGTTTACTTGTGCAAACAGAACTACTGAGGTTTAGTTCTACTGAGTTATCTTACTGCTATTTGGCTTAGGTATTATATTAAAAGTCAATGGTACTGTCTGTGGATCCTCCAAGACAAGACAAGGGGACTCAGCAGCAAACGGTGGGACTGGACTGCTGGACCTGGTGACTCAATGGAGGAAATGGAGAGAACGGGGAGAAAATGGTCAGTACCAATTGAGATGACTTTGTCTTAGGAATGGCACCAGCTCTGTCTAAACTAAGAGAGAGGAGGGATCATGAGTTACACTAGCCAAATCTATAGCTCTGAATGACAGCATAGCAATGTGTAGCCAAGTGAGCAAAGACCAGAGGAGATCAAGGACCTAACACCCAGAGATCCTACCACATCCCTTCTGCCATGAGGCCACATAAGTCATAACCCTCTTCCTCATACAACTACAATTCAGCCTAGGAGAGAATCAGGGAGGAGGGGAAAGCTGTCTTAAAGACTAAGCTATTTTGGGGCCAGCCTGTGGCTCACTCGGTAGAGTGTGGTGCTGATAACACCAAGGCCACAGGCTCGGATCCCTATATAGGGATGGCCAGTTAGCTCACTGGCTGAGCGTGGTGCTGACAACACCAAGTCAAGGGTTAAGATCCCCTTACTGGTCATCTTTAAAAAAAAAAAAAAAAAAAAAAAGACTAAGCTATTTTATCAATTGAAACCGAATGATACCCAAAGAAATTTTAATTTCTTAGATCTGATTATGTTTTAAAGTGAATTGAGCATTAGATAATCTTTTACACCACCAACCAGTACATAGAGCACTTAAGAGAAAGGCCAAATTAGTTAAAGAAAAAATAAATAAATTACATTTTCTCTGCACAATTGTTTTAGTGAAAAGTAAAATTTTCACCATCGCATTTAAAACTTGAAACGATAGAAACACTAGATGCAAACCAAGCCTGACTGTAATTTTCAGATGGTTGCTTTTTGCTTCTAAGCAGGAGGAAATTCCTGAAGGATGGGGAAAATGGTAGGAGATTTCAATTCCAGTTACACTGACCTGTCATTCCTTTATAAATCTGTGTGAATCACTAATTTTTAGAAAATGGTGTTGAAAATATAAAAACTTAAAAAGTATTTCCAGAGATGCATTGGGACCCAGGTGCATATATAATCTTCCATTCTTATTTCGGAATAAAAAAATAAATAGAACAAAATGCAAGTTAGACCAATGTATATGGTATATCAGTATGATTACGTATGGGGTGAAAAAGAAAAGCAATCAAAGAAATAGTTTAAGTATAAAAAGAATACAATTAGGGTGCAAACATATTAACACTGAGATGGAAGTTTTAAATAGTAATTGTTTTTAAGATAATAGACTGCATGACTGTTATTTTATTTAGCTAATAGAAAATATACATTATAAGAACATAATGTTGGTTAAAATGTAAAACAAACAAACCGAAAAACATTTGCAAAGATGTTACTGTTAATAATAACAACCTACTTTTGTATCACATTTGTAGGTTACAAAAATCTTTCACATTCATTTGTAAGTCATATAATTGATTGTAAATATGCAAATGAGTAAAAATTATTAACTAAAACATTGCAAGTGAATTTATTGTGAACTATATTGAAGGGTTAGATCTAGTATAAATATGTCACACAAGTCAAGTTATATTTCTAGAATTAATTGATTTAAGTGAAACTTATTACAATTTTTTTTTTTTTACTCCTGTTTACAATGTTATCTCTTTTTATGTACTGGTTCTTCTTGGAAAATTGAGGCTCAAAGATTTTTTTCTCACCTATTTCTTCTTATTCATAACAAAAAATAAACATGTTTTGTTTTCTGTAAGTTATTTGGTAATTTGGAGCTGTGACACGTTTAGGTATATAGCTTTGAGCAAGGCAGTTACCCTTTCTGTGACTTAGTTTCCTCACTGCAAATTGAGAAAGTTGAAATATTGAACATACTCTTTGAATCATAAATACACCCCGATCTTTTCGTCACCTAATTATATTCCTTCTAAATTATTAGCTATATCACTCTCTTACCCACATGGTCAATGGGTAGTATACTTTCAGACAAATGAAAAATAAAACAAAAACAAAGGCTGGAAGTATTCTGTGGTTTCCAACTATTCAGTTTTCATCCATATTTTAAATGAAATTTCATCCAAATGTCACTGCACACCTAAGACCACTTGTCTTTCAACCAAAAACCAAAATGATTATGCTGCAGAAATTGCAGAAAGCGTGATTACTAGAGTGAACTTAGAATGGAGCACCTGGTATACTATTTCTGGTTCTTCAACTGGATCATGGAGAAAAATAAGTTGCTTCTTCCATTCTCTGGTTTTCCTATTTGTATAAGATTCTATCTCTGGACCTTCAAATGGCTTACTTGTGCCCATTTCTGTGTCAGATATTTTTTAAAGTATTTCTTTCTTGGTGTAACATTTAAAATGGCTCCTAAGCAGCAGACTGGTTGCTGTCTTCTGAGCTGTGATGAATGGAAATAGTAGAATTGTCTAGCCACCTCAGATGCCACAACCACATTGTCTTATCCCATAAGGTGGCAGTGGGCTACAGGAACTACTAGAACCACATTCTGTGATGTGTGGGTAAAGGCAAGTTAAGCCTTCTTGGATTAGATTGACATAGCTGCTAATGCATATTCTTCCTCGAGTCACAGCTGCTGCTGTTGCTAACAACAAGAGCAATATTTATAGTATTTTGAGTACTTACTGTAGTAGAAAATTGACATACACTATGGTATTTGATTCTCAGAAATTTAATATGTATATGCTAATATTATCCTCTTTTTACAGATAAGGAAACTAATCTTAGATATGTAAAGTAACTTAATTGAAGGTATAAAGTTAAAAATTGGTGAGGCATGGATATATAACCTGTCTGACTCCAAAGCCTGACCTCTTTAGTACAAAGCTAACAGCTTTTTGAGGGAAAATTGTTACAGAGCCTTTAGATTTGGGAAATTTAAAGTGAGCCATATTTGTATCTCTGAAAGTATAGCATGAAGTTTTAAAACTGCAGATTTTACAAAGGTTATTGAACACCATAAGAAACTAGTACTAATCTAAGACAACTTAATGCTTTATGAAACTTTCCATTTTTCTGAACTTTAGAAATTAAGTAGCTGTCAACTTGAATCTGAAATAGCTGTATTTAAGTACTCTGACAGAGGCTATAAAAATATCAATGGCTGCATAAGACTATTAGTACTAATAAAAAATCGAATTGGATTTTCTTACAAGTAAAAAGTTGAGTGGTCTATTCAGATTTGATTTCTTTTTATGTACAGCTGTAGAACTTAAAAAAGAAAAAAAAAGAAAAACTAATGGTGCTGTTTCCTTTCTTATCTATCTTGCAGGTTTTTTTTTTTCTGCATTTAAAGATAACACAATGGGAGGAATGATAAAGAGCAGCTGGTTCAACACATAAACACGATTAAAAAAATAACCACACAGGAGTTACATGGCTTGCCGAAGGTCACATAGGAAATAGTATCAAAGCCAAGACTAAAATCTTGGTCTTTTGTTTCTTTGCCCATTCCTCTTTACACTCTATATTCTATACCAAATGTTCACGTAAGATAGAAAGTTTGGAAATCTAACAAATTTATGTTTGTGAAAATCAGTTTTGTTAAGTTTGAAGGTTTGTAATTTTAGATCGTTGATTTTTAAATTAAGATACTTGAGTGGCTTGACATGACAGTGATAAACTATGAAACGTATCCCATATCTTAAACTAAAGAACCAGTGCATTTTTAAAGGAAAATATAATTCTGGAAAATGTCTCTGTGGCCACATCATTATTACCACTTATGGGTGAGTCAAAGTTTGAAACATTGTTTAAGAAGCAAATTTCTACCCAGGTACTTGAGACTGAGGAAATAGAGAAAGAAATTAGCTTTGGAAAAACAAGCAATTGATGGTGCTCAATAAAACCATAAGTTCTGATTGCTCATATTCCAGTATTAATCAACTAGTCATAGGCTATTCTTCTTCTTCTTTGATCCCGCTCTTTTTCACTGTCTTTATTTTTTAATTGAATTCAATGTGAAGACATGATTAAGAGAGTCTGGTTTGCTAACATAAGTACATGATTTCAGCAAGAAGTAACACATGACTGAAGGAAATAAGGTATATTCTGAAGCTATGGCCATAGGAGATTGAAATACCTAGGAGAAAATTAAAAAAAAAAAACATTAGCAGCTTATTAAGTTAGCTAAAATGTATATATTATTTTATAGAAACTACCAATTGGAAGAGACTATAGAAGCTTTATATTCCGTCTTAGTATAAACATCCTTTTTGTAGCATTACTTACTGACACTGGTCAGGTACTCATACAATTTGAATACTTTTAATAATGGAGGTCTCCAAGGAAGAGTTCACTTAGGTATTGGACAGATTTTATTGTTGGAAAGATATTCTTTTCTTAGAGCTTTAATTTAATTCTTTATCATTAGAATTCATTAGTTAAAATTTAATGCTCTCAAGGAATATTTATAGCTGATGCTCAGCCAGTTATACAACAGTAGAGACATATCAGAATTTCATAGCTGGCATTTATTGGGCAGGCATTGTTTCAATTAGTTAGGTGTCCCTTCTGATTGGTGCCTGTTCCTTATTGGTTGTCAATTATTTTGAATATCACCACTAGATATTTCCATTGGTAGTAGTGTCCTAGTAAGGTGAAAACAGCACTATACTGAGAGCAAAGGGTTTAGTTTTGACTCCCCTTCTTTAGGTGCCACGTTCTGAGAATGTTTCATTAGACCAATGATTGTTAAACCTGGTTATGTCAGAATCACCTGGAAAGATTGTTACAATATATTTTCCTGGATTCTACCCCAGATGTAATGGATCAGAACTTTTGCAAGAAGGAGGTTGAAAATTGGTTTCCAGAGCAAGGCCTGAAGGGGAGTGAGAGGGTGAGTTCAAGTGCAGGGTTCAGTCTAGACTCAGGAACAAAATACTTCCAAACCATCTCTTTTGGCACAAAATCATTTGGTGCTCCCTGTGCAGTCCTCAAAATGTTTGATCCAAGGGAAGCCACAGAGATTTTTGTGAATAAATCAGGAAGAAGATCGCATGCACACATAGTCATGGCTTTCCTTTGAGAAAAGTTCCCTCAATTCTGCTAAGCCATTAGTTCAGGCAAGTAAAACTCTGGATTTCCAGCTTCAAATTCAGTCCAGACCTCGCAGATAGGCAAATTAGGTTTATTTTACATTAAGAAAAAATGTACCGAATGACAATTATGGGTGGTTTGATTTTGGAGAACGAGAAGTGCTGGCATCCCCAGATTTTCCCTTTTTCTACAAACTAGTTTCTGGAATTCCATTTTTAAACATAATGTATTTAATTTAATTTAATTTAATTTAATGATTTCTGTTAAATTGATTGTCAAATATGAGCACACATTTTAATGAATGGTACTGAGGAAGTAGCAGGCATTTCTTCATTCAATGAATATCTTTTTTTGTTGTTGTACAATGTGCTATGTAGCGATTCTGGGAAATTCATTTGGGGACATGAGATACATAAGCTATAAACTCTACTATCTAGGGCTAAGGGAGTAGAATGAAGGTCAGTGGTCTTTCCCAAAGGTAGGGTTAAAATAAAACACCATTGAATCCTTCAACCACTTGAGGATTGATGAACTGAAGCAAGCTGAAGAACAAACCTGGGCAGTATTCACCAGGTAGGGAGGCTAACTTATTAGGCAATGGATGATTATCAGCTCATCTTTCCTGCCCTCCCTCTTCAGGCTGAGCAAGTAGGCACATGAAACTAGGGCAAGGTGGGTGAGAAAGAGAAAATTGCTTAATAAGCCCAGGAAATGATAAAGAGACAACACTATATTTAACATATAATAGAGGACAGAAAGTAAAGTGCTATGAGAAAAGATAAAAACCAGAGGAAGAGGAGGGGCAAGATGTGGATTGCAGGTGCTCAATGCATGATCTCCCCCAAAGAAAGGGACCAGAGCAAGGAAAGGACAGTTAAGTATGAGAAGAGCATCAGTGGGAAAGCATGGGAGGGCAGTGGGAGCCTGGTGAGGCCACTTTGGAGCACAAAAATCTAACGAAGCAGTTTAGTGTATAGGAGAAAGAGGCATGCAAATTTGGGTACCACCACATCTCCCAAACCAGGATCAGTCAGGAAGAATTCTCCCTTATGGAAGAAAGAACCTACTGAGCCATGAGTACTTCCGGTGATAACCCTCCACCTGCTCCTGCCCCAGACCACTCCTACCATCCTGAGGTCACCTGCACCATTGTCTAGTCCCAGAGCTGTAGCCTTTCTCCCTACACAAGGGTCCACCTGCACAGCACACTCCACAATGCAACCCATGTTGCCTGTTCAGCACTGGGTGCCTGCACAGCACCAGAATTTAGCCATATGTGTGGCTCTAGCCTTTCAGCTACCTGCATGGACCCAGCAGCATATGTGACCCTGACCACCCTGCCACTAGGATGTCCCCACCCACCTGCATGGGCCTAGCCATCCAGCCCCCAATGCTGCCTCACCTGCCCATGAGACCCTCAACCACCCAGCCACACATGTGGACACACCCACTCATGTGGACAACACCCACTCATGTAGGCCTTGCCTTCTGGCCACGTACATGGGCCCAGCAATCAAGCTGCCTGTGTAGTCCCAGCCACCCTGATGGCCCTAGCAGCCCCAGATCTCCTGCCACCTCCATGGTACCAGGTGCCACAACCACACACATGGGTCCAACCATCCAGCTGCCTACATGGACCCAGCTGCGCCAGCTACCCACTCCCCGTATGGGTCCAGCCACAGATGCAGCCCTAGCCACAGACATAGCTGCCAGCATCCCCCAGTAATACTGAGTCTACCCAGAACTACTGAGTCTACCTGGAACTACTGAAACTACTGTGTCTATCTGGAACCAAACCTAAAACACCTCACACAGTGTGTAATGTATAACAAATCTACGAGGGAGTCTCTCTCCTCAAAAGCCACCTCAGAGTAACAGAAGAAGCAACCACCAAATGACTAGGCATCAATGTAGGGATGCTAGAAATATGAAAAAAAAAAAACAAGAAAATATGGCACCGCCAAAGGAAAAATATAATTCTCAAACATCAGACCCCATACAACAGGAAACACTTGATATGTCTAAAAGGGAATTCTGAGTAACAATATTAAAATAAAACCCAGTGAGATACAAGAAGATTCAGTCAGATAACACAATGAAATAAGAAAATCAATCCAGGACATGAAGGAGGAAATTTATGAAGAGATAAATACCATAAAAAAAGAATGTAGCAGAACCCGTGGAGCTGATTAATTCAACAACAACAACAACAACAACAACAACAACAACAACAACAACAACAACAACAGCAAAACACTATAATTTAAAGCATAAACAGGAGGCTAGAGCAAGCAGAAGGAAGAATTTGTGATCTTTAAGATGGATTTGAAATAACACACACAGATAACCAGAGGAAATTTTTAAAAATGAGGAAAATCTAACAGAGCCAGCAGACCACCTTAAGTGTACAAACATACAAATCATGAGTATTCCAGAAGGGGAGGAGAAAGGAAAACACTGAAAACATATTAAATGAAATAATAACAGAAAAGCTCCCAGGTATTGGCAGAGACACGTACTTCCCCGATACAAGACTCTCAAAGGTCCCCCAAATAATTCAATCCTAAAAGGTCTTCTCTGAGGCATATTGTAGTCAAATTGTCAAAAGTCAAAGACAAAGAGAGAATCCTAAAAACAGCAAGAGAAAAGACTCAAGTCACCTATAAGGGAATCCCCATCACACTAACACCAGATTTCTCAGCAGAAACCCTACAAAACAGAAAAGAATAAAATCATATATTCAAAGCACTAAAAGAAAAAATTACCAGCCAAGAATACTATACCCACCAAGGCTAACCTTCAACAATGTAGAGGAAATGGTGTATTTACCAGACAAACAAAAGCTGTGAGACTTCATCACCACATGACCAGCTCTAGAAGAATCCTAAAGGGAGTCCTATACCTGGAACATAAAAACAATAATAACCACCATAAGTACATGAGAAATAACAAACACCTCTGTCAGAGCAGATATACAAAAGAGAAAGAGAAAGAAACTATACCATAGCATCTTAAAAAGCCACTGAACACCAAAGACAAACAATAAAAGGGAAAGAAAGGAACAAGATATATTTAAATCAACCATAAGAAAAGCAATTAAGTGTCAGGAGAATAACAATATCTTCAATAACAACCATAAATGTAAATGAATTAAATTCCCCACTCAAAAGACAGAGACTGACCAATTGGATTAAAATACTAGAACCAACTACATGTCTACAAGATATTCACCTCATCTGTAAAGACACACACAGACTAAAGGTGAAGGGATGGAAAAAGATATACCACACAAATGGAAACCAAAAACGAGCAGGAGTAGCTATGCTTTCATTGGACAAAATAGACTTTAAACCAAAAATCATTAAAAAGAGACAAAGATGACTACTATACAATGATGAAGGGATCTATCCAGCAAGAAGGCATAACAATCATAAATATGTATGCACCCAACACCAGAGCACCCAGATATAAAGCCAACACTGTTAGACCTAAGGAAACAGATAGACCCAAATATAATAATTGTGGGAGACTTGAACACCCCTCTCTCAGCATTGGGCAGATCATGTAGGCAACAAATCAACAGAGAAACACAGATTTTAAACTACATCTTAGACCAATTAGACCTGGCAGTTATCTACAGAACTTTTCATTCAACAACTGCAGAATATACATTCTTTTCATCAGCATATGGAACATTCTCCAAGATAGACTGCATGTTAAGTCACAAATCAAGTCTCAACAAATTTAAAAAATCTGAAATCACTTCAAGTATCTTCTCAGACCACAACAAATTAAAAGTAGAAATCAATAACAAGCAAAACTTTGGAAACTGTACAAATATATGGAAATTAAACAACAAGCTCCTGAATGACCTATGGGTTTAAGAAGAAATTAAACAGGAAATCAAAAAGTTTCTTGAAACTAATGAAAATAAAGACACATCATACCAAAACCTGTGGGGCAAGCAAAAGAAGTAATAAGACAGAATTTTATTGCAATAAATGCTTACATCGAAAGACTGAGAAGATTTCAAATAAATGACCTAATGTTACATCTCAAAGAACTTGAAAAATAAGAAAATTCCAATCCCGTAATACATATGTGGAAAGAAATAATTAAGATCAGACCAGAACTAAATGAAATGGAGACCCAAAAAGTGATATAAAAAGATCAATGAAACAAAAAATGGTTTTGTTGAGAAGATAAACAAAACAGACAAAGAATTAGCTATGCTAACTAAAAAAAGAAGAAAGAAGATCCAAATAACAAAAATCAAAAATGAAATAGGAGGCATTACCATTGATGCCACAGAAATACAGAGAATCATAAGAGACTGTAATAAACAAATATATGCCAACAAATTTAGAAACTTGGAGGAAATAGATTTCTGGACACATACAAATTACCAAAACTGAACCAAAAGACTTAGAAAACCTGACAAATAACAAGCAATGAGATTGAAGCAGTAATTAGCAGTCTCCAAGCAAAGAAAAACCCAGGACTGGATGGCTTTACTGCTAAATTCTACCAAACCTTTAAAGAGTAATTAATACCAAATCTCTTCAAACTATTCCAAAAAACTGAAACAGAGGCCATTCTCTCTAACTCATTCTATGAGGACAGCATCACTCTGATATCAAAACCTACCAAAGAAACAAAAACAATGAAAGCTACAGGCCAATATTTTTGATGAACATTGATGCAAAAATCCTCAACAAAATATTAGCAAACAGAGTATAAACACTTCAACAAAATTATACACCATGATCAAGTGGGATTCATCCCAGAGATGCAAGGATGGTTCAACATATGCAAGTAGATAAATGTGATAAACCACATCAACAAATCAAGGACAAAAACCATATGATTATCTCAATATGCATAGAAAAACATCTGACAAAATTCAATAATGCTTCTTGATAAAGACGCTCAACATTTTAGGTACAGAAGGAAAATATCCCTACACAATAATAGCTATATATGACAAACCCACCACCAATATCATCATGACTGGGGAAAAGCTGAAAGTGTTTCCCTTAAGAACAGGAAGAAGACAAGGATGCCCACTCTCACCATTCCTATTTAACATGGTATTGGAGACAGTAGCTAGAGCAATCCAGCAAGAGAAAGAAATAAAGGGCATCTGGATTGGAAAAGATGATGTCAAACTGTCCCTGTTTGCAGATGACATGATCCATATAGAGAGAAAAACCTAAAGACTCTACCAAGAAACTCTAGAGCTGATAAATGATTTAAGTAAAGTTGCAGAATAAAAAATCAACATGCAAAAATCAGTAGTGTTTTCATACTCCAATGACAAATTAGCAGAAAATGAAATCAAGAAAGCTAGCCCATTTAAAAGTCACCAAAACCCCCCAAATACCTAGGAATAAATTTAACCAAAGAGATGAAGGATCTGTACAATGAGAACTACAAATCATTGTTGAAGGAAATTAAAGAGGACACAAAAAGATGGAAAAACACTCCATCTTCTTGGATTGGAAGAATCAACACTGAAAATGTTCATACTACCCAAAGTTATCTACAGATTCAGTGCAATCCACATCAAACTACTAGTGACATTCTTCACAGAAATAGAAGAAGCAATTCTAACATTCCTATAAAATAACAAAAGACCATGTATAGACAAAGCAATCCTGAGCAAAAAAATAAAATAAAATAAAATAAAGCAGGAGGCATAACACTACCTGATTTCAAATTATACTACAAAGCTATAGTAAGAAAAATAGCATGGCACTGGCATAAAAGCCAACACTCAGAACAATGGATCAGAATAGAGAACGCAGACATCAACCCACATATTTACAGCCAGCTGATCTTTGAAAAAGGCACCAAGAATATACATTGGGGAGAAGACTTCCTCTTCAATAAATGGTGCTGGGAAAATTGGACATCCATATCTAGAAGAACAAAACTAGACCTGTACCTCTCACCATATAGCAAAATCAACTTAAAATGGATTAAAGGCTTAAGTATAAGACCCCGAACCATAAAATTACTAAAAGAAAACATAGGGCCAACACTTCTGAAAGTAGGACTGGGCAAAAACTTTATAAATAAGACCTCAAAAGCACAGACAACAAAAGAAAAAACAAACAAACAAACAAATGAGATTATATAAAACTAAAAACCTTCTTCACAACACTGGAAACAATCAACAGAGTATAAAGACAACCTGCCAAATGGGAGAAAATATTTGCAAACTGTTAAGCTGATAAGGGATTAATATCCAGAACATAAAAGGAACTCAAACAACTTAACAGTAAAAAAACAAATAACCCAATTAAAAAATGGGCAAAGGAGCTGAATAGGAATTTCTCCAAGGAATATATACAAATGGCCAACAGACACTTGAAAAATGCTCAACATCGCTAATCATCAGGGAAATGCAAATCAAAACCACATTAAGGTATGTCACTCCAATTAGACTGGCTATATCAAAGAGACAGAATGATAAATGCTGACAAGGATGCAGAGAAAGGGGAATTCTTGTAGACTGTTGGTGGGAATGTAAATTTGTGCTGCCATTTTGGAAAATGGAATTGAGCTTCCTCAAACAACTGATGATAGAACTGCCGTATAATCCAGCAATTCCACTAGTGGGTATATACCCAAAAGGATGGAAATCATCATGTTGAAGGGATACCTGCACTCCTATGTTTATTGCAGCTCTATTTACAGTAGCCATGATATGGAATCAACCTAAATGTCCATTGATGGGTGACTAGATATGTAAAATGTGGTATATTTACCCAATGGAATACTACTCAACCATAAAAAGGAATGAAATTCTGCCATTAGCAACAACATTATTGAACTCAGAGTAAATTATGTGAAGTGAAATAAGTCAGGCACAGAAAGAGAAATACCACATGTCCTCACTCATAAGCAGGAACTAAAATATAAGCAAATGAAAGAAAGAAAAAAAGATAAAGCAATCACAATAATACATTGAACTTTCAAAAGGAGAGAATAGTTCTGTGATTACTAGGGTTGGAAAAGGGAGGAGTTGGTAAAATCATTACATTGTATGATGTTGAATATATTAATTATCCTGATTTGAGCATCACATATTGCCCACAGGTATTGATATTCAATTTTGTACCCCACACATATGCACAATCAACTATGTTTAAAGAATAAAAGAATGAAAAGATGAAAAAATATATAAGCTGTGATGGGAATTTAAAGGAATGAGTTCCTTCTAGCTGGGAGAGTCAAAGACCTCACAGAATATATAGCATATGAACTAGACCTGGGCGGTTGGGTGAAAATAAGCATTTGGAGATTGGAGAAGGAAGAGAAGTCATGTGAATGGGAATCTCATTCAAAAAGTCATCAGCTTGGGAAAGCACAGGACATATTTCAAGCGATTTAAAAACTTGTGCCCATGTGAAATCTGTACACAAATGTTTACAGTGGCTTTATTTATAATTGTCCCAAAGTGGGAGCAACCAAGACATCCTTCAATAGGTAAATGGACCCCCGCTGTTTACACTGCTTCCACAAATGCCAGAAATCCCCACCAAAAGAGAGCCCCCCAGTATTCTGGGGACCAGTTCCAGTTGGAGAGTAGCTAGGAGTTAGTGTAGCTGTGCAGTTTCATAGTGGAAGCTCAGGGAAAGGAAACCCCTTACTGACTTGAGTGGCTGTGGCACAGGGCTGTCTTGGAGTTGAACCTGAGACTGGAGTGCTCCTTGCCCAGGACCCAGTGAAACTGACTCCCTATGTCTGGAGGCCCCACCTGCATTCTACCATATTCACATGGGCACTGGCAGGACCATGGCCTCAGCTGCCTGGAACCTAGGACAGACAGAAAGACTGAGATCCCAGCATCTGAACCAAAGCAGTACCCCCTTCCACCCCCAGGTGTGCAGATAGACCAACTGAGTGGAAAAGCCACTGAAGTGTGGTGGCTTTCCGCATTCACATGTGCCTGCTCTGCATGAGCCATGGACCTGCTGAACCCAAAGGTGCCTACACTGACACCCAGCCAGCCTGATGGTAGGCCTACCTCCCCCTGCAACTCTCCATAGGTTCACATGGGTGCCAGCAGGACCATAACTCTGGCCAAACAGAGGGACTGAGACCCTGGCATCTGAGGCCATGTGACACTCCCTCTCTGCCCCCCTTGGGTGAGCAGGCAGACCAGCTGGGTGGAAAAACCAACAGTAAGTAGCTATTCCCTATGTCTGCACGCACCCATCCTGCACAAACTGTGGACCTGCTGAGCCGATGGGTGACCATGCCGGCAGCCAGCCTCCTGGTGGCCTCTACTTCCCTTATCCCCCTCCACAGAGCCATAGGGGCCTGCTGCTTCCTTGCAGGTTTACTACAGGCTCAACAGCTGATCCGGTGGGCTTCCAGGACTAGTTACACCAGTGCATACCTGCTACCACACTGACAGCAGACCAGGAAGGGGATTTGACCTTCTAAAGCAGGACACTACTGAACTGCCAGGCACAAGCCACAACAACCTTCTCCAGGGACACGTCCCAATAAGAAACGGACAAGGGCCCCACAGCCGAGTCCACAAAGGCACTCACAGGCAACTCCAAGATTGAATACAGTTGAAGAAGTTGCATGAAGGCTGCACTACTGCCATCACTCAGATCTAAATATAAAATGCCCAATTCGACTGTCAATATAGAACACTTCCACAGGAAAGAGTTTCTTCCTTCAAAAACCACTCCTAAAATTACACCAGATGCCCAGACATCATTGCAGAAATACAAAAAGCATACAGAGAAACATGACTCCCCCCAAAGAAGACTACAATTCTCCAATACCAGAACCTAAACAACAGGAAACTGGCAAATCTCCAGAAGAGGAATACCAAAAGGCAATACTAAGGAAATTCGACACGATGGACAAAAAAATAGATAGAAATCATGATGAGGTAAAAAAAAAAAAAAGAAAAGAAAATATCCAGGACACATATGAGAAATTGAACAAAGAGATAGAAACAATAAAAAGAACCAAGCAGAAATCCTCGAACTGAAGAATTCATTCAATGAAATAAATACAACCAAAAACATATGGAGCAAGCTGGAATAAGTGGAAGAAAAAATTTCTGAACTAGAAGACAAGGGTTTTGAATTAACACAGTTGGAGCAAAAAAAAAAAAAAAAAAAGAGAGAGAGAAAGAAAGAAAGAAAAAAGAATTTAAATAAATGAAGAAAACCTACAAGATCTTTCTGAGAACCTTAAACATGCTAACATCTATATTATGGGCATACTAGAAGGGGAAGAGAAAGCAAAAGGCATTGAAAGTCTATTTAATGAAGTAATAGCCAAAAACTTCCCAAGTATTGGGAGAGATATGGTCTTACAGATCCTAGAAGCTCAAAGATCCCCAAACGGTTTCAACCTTAGAAGGACCTCCCTGAGACACATTATAGTCAAATTGTCAAAACTTAAAGAAAAAGAAAGCATTCGAAAAACAGCAAGAGGAAAGTGTCAATTCACCTATAAGGCAATGCTCATCAGACTTCTTAACAGAAACACTACAGGCCAGGAGAGAGTGGCATGACATATTCAAAGTGCAAAAAGAAGAAAATAGCCAACCAAGAATACTATATCCAGCAAACCTTTCCTTCAGAAATGAAGGAGAAATAGTATCTTTCTCATATAAACAAAAACTGTGGGAGTTACTACCACAGGTCTGGTACTTTAACAAATCCTCAAGGGAGAGCTACACCTGGAATCAAAAGAGAGATATATATCACCATAAATACATGAGAAGGAGTAAAAACGGGTAGTAGAACAGATATGCAAATGACAAAAAGAAAGAAAAAATATCTCATCACTACAAAAAAACCCACCAAACAGCAAAGATAAACAATAAAAGGGAAAGAAAGGAACAAAAGAAATATAAAACAACCATAAAAAGATTAATAACATGGCAGGAACAATGCAATACCTTTTAATAGCAGCTCTGAGTGTAAACAAATTCAATTCATCATGTCGAAGGGATACCTGGACTCCCACGAACATTGCAGCTCTACAATAGCTAAAATATGGAACCAACCAAAGTGCTCATTGACACATGACTGGATGCTGAAAATATATATATATACACACACGCAATGGAATACTACCTGGGTGGTAGAAAGAAAAGAAAGAAAAGAAAGAAAGAAAGAAAAAAAGAAAGGAAGGAAGAAAAGACCACTACAATTCATTGAACTTTCAGGAGAGAACAAACCTAAGGTTACTGGAGATAGGGGGAGGATAGGAGGGGATCTGGGGAGGGACAGATAGGGTAAAGGGCATAAAGTAAAATCATGATTTGTAATAATGAATATTTGTGATAATAAAAAAAATAAAATGTCACAATCTAGCAGAGTTAGTCAATGTATGAGTACATAAGAAATATGTCTATATTATGTTAGATGGTGTTGTAAAAATCTACCATAGATGGTAAATTTCTCTGATATACTAATAAATATGTGAAAAAGGGAAAAAAGAAATATAAAATAACCATAAAAAAATTAATAACAGGGCCGGCCCTGTGGCTCACTCAGTAGAGTGCGGCGCTCAGAGAGCAGTGACGCTCCTGCTGCAGGTTCGGATCCTATATAGGGGTGGCTGGTGAGCTCACTGGCTGAGCGTGGTGTGGGCGACACCAAGCCAAGAGTTCCGATCCCCTTACCGGTCACATTACAAAAAAAAAAAAAATTAATAACACAGCAGGAAAAATGCTATACCTTTCCATAACAGTCTTGAATGTAAACAAATTCAATTCCTCACTTAAAAGATACAGACTGGCTGAATGAATTAAAAAACTAAACCCAACTATATGCTGCCTGCAAGAAACTCACTTCACTGATGAAGACACACATAGACTAATAGCAAAGGGATAGAAAAAGACATTCCATGCAAATGGAAATCCAAATAAGCAGGAGTTGCCATACTTACATCAGATGAAATAGACTTCAAAATAAAACTATAAAAAGAGATAAAGAAGGACATTATATAATGAAAAAAAGATTAATGCAGCCAGAAGATACATATGCACCCAACAATGGAGCACCCAGATATATAAAGCAACTGTTATTGAATCAAAGGGGAGTCATGGACTCCAACAAAATAATAGTTGAAGGCTGTACAACACCACTCTCAACGTTGGAGAGATCAACCAGACAAACAATTAGTAGAGAAATATTGGATTTAAATGGCACTTATAGACCAAATGGATTTGACTGACATATACAGAACATTTAATCCAACAACAGGAGAATATACATTCTTCTCATCAGCACATGGATCATTCTCCAGGATATACCACATGTTAGGCCACAAATTAAGTCTCAATAATTTCAAAAATATTAAAATCACATCAACTATATTTTCAAAGCAAAATGGAGTAAAATTGGAAATTAACAACAAACAAAACTTTGGAAGCTATATAAATTCATGGAAATTAAGCAACATGCTTCTGAATGACTAATGGGTCAAAGAAGAAATAAACTAAGAAATAAAAATATTCCTTGAAACAAATGAAAATCAAAGCACTACTTATGAAAACCTGTGGGATACTGCAAAAGCAGTACTAAGAGGGAAGTTTATTGTAATTAATGCTTATGTCAAAAGAATAGAAAGACATCAAATAAACAACCTGATGTAACATTCCAAAGAACTAGAAAAACTAGAGCAATTCAATCCCAAAATTAGTACACAGAAAGAAATAATTAAGATCAGAGCAGAACTAAATGAAATAGAGACCAAAAAAATGACACAAAAGATCAATGAAACAGAAAGTTGGTTTGTTGGGAAGAAAACAAAATAGAAAAGCCATTGGTCAGACTATCTAAAAAAGAAGAGAGAAGACCCAAATAACAAATACCAGAAATGAAAAAGGAAATATTACAACTGATACCACAGAAATATGAAGAATCATTAGAATATTATGAACAACTATATGTTAACAAATTTGAAAATCTGAAGGAAATGTACCAATTTCAAGACACATAAAAACTACCAAGAATGAACCAAGAAGAAATAGGTAACCCAGACAAATCAATAACAAGCAATGGGATTGAAGCAGTGATCAGCCATCTTCCAACAAGGAAAAGTTCAGTACCAGATGACTTCATTGCTGAATTCTACAAAGCCTTTAGAGAAGAATTGATAGCAATCCTTTCCAAACTATTCCAAAAAATTGAAACAGAGGCCATTCTCCCAACTCACTCTATGAAGCCAGCATCACCTTGATACCAAAATCAGACAAAGATACCACCACAACAAAAAAAGCTACAGGACAATATCTTTCATGAACACAGACACAAAAATCCTCAACAAAATAAATATTAACAAACAGAATACAACAGCACATCAAAAAAATTATACACCATGATCAAGTGGGATTTATCCCAGGGATGTAAGGGTGGTTCAACATACACAAATCAATAAATTTAATATACCACATAAACAAAATCAAAGACAAAAACCATATGATCATCTTAATAGATGCAGAGAAACCATATGACAAAATTTAAAATCTCTTCATTATAAAGACTCCCAACTAATTACATATAGAAGGAAAGAATCTCAACACAATAAAAAGCATGTATGACAAACTCACTGCCTACATCATCCTGAATGGGGAAAAGGTGAAAGCTTTTCCTTTAAGAACAGGAACAAGGCAAGAATGCCCACTCTCACCACTCCTATTTATCATAGTATTGGAAGTGTTAGCTAGAGCAGTCAGTCAAGAAAAAGAAATAAAGGTCATCCAAATTGGCAAACATGAAGTCAAATTATCCCTGTTCAGAGTTGACATGATCCTATATATAGAAAAACCTTAAGACTTGACAAAAAAACTCCTAGAGCTGATAAATTCAGTAAAGTTACAGGATACAAGATCAACATGCAAAACTCAGTAGTTTTCATACTCCAACAATGAACTAGCAGAAAATGAAATCAAGAACAATAGCCCATTTACAATAGCTACCGAAAGAATAAGATCCCTAGGAATCAATTTAACGAAGGAGGTGAAATATCTCTACAATGAGAACTACAAAACACTACTGAAAGAAATTAAAGAGGACACTGAAAGAAGGAAAGACATTCCATGTTCATGGATTGGAAGAATTGATATTATGAAAATGTCCATACTACCCAAAGCTATCTACAGATTTAATGCAATACTCATCAAAATTCCTATGACATTTTTCACAGAAATTGAAAAAAATCCAATCCTAACATTCATGTGGAACAACAGAAGTCCCAGAATAGCCAAAGCAATCCTGCAAAAAAATAAAGCTATAGGCATCACACTACTTGGCTTCAAATTGTACTACAAAGCTATAATAACCATAAAAGCATGGTGGTGGCATAAAAATAGACACAGGGACCAATGGAACACAATAGAGAACCCAGATACTTACAGCCAACTGATCTTTGACAAAGGCACCAAGAACATAGTCTGGAGAAAGGGCAACCTTTTCAGCAAATGATGCTGGAAATACTGGATATCCATGTGTAGAAGAATGAAACTAGACCCATACATCTCACCATATACTAATATCAACTCAAAATGGATTAAAGACTTAAATATAAGATCTGAAACTATAAAACTCCTAAAAGATAACATAGGGGAAACACTTCAGGATTTAGTGTTGGACAAAGGCTTTATGAATAAGACCTCAAAAGCACAGGCAACCATAGAAAAATAAACCAATGGGATTATGTCAAACTGAGAAGCTTCTGCACAGAAAAGGAGACAGAAGTGTGAAAAGACTACTTACAGAATGGGAGAAAATATTTGCAAACTATACATCTGACAATGGATTAATACTCATGATATATAAGGAACTCAAACAACTTAGCCAGAAAAAAACTGTGGTTACCAGATGTAGGAAAGGGTGAGAGGGAGGGGTAAGCAAGAAATTGTTTAATGGATGCAAGGAATGATTACGTTTTGTTATAATGAACATGCTAATAATCCTGATCTGATCATTGCACATCATATACAGGTATCGATATTCAACTCTACCCCATAAATACGTATGATCAATTATTTTTTCATAGAAATAGGTAAATGGGTAAACAAACTGGGGTTCATCTATACAATGTAATACTAGTTAGCAAAAACAAAAGCTCTCAAGGTATGCAAAGACATAAATAAAAACTAAATGCATATTCTTAAATGAAAGAAGGCAGCCTGAAAAGACTATATCCTATATAATGCCATTTATATGACTTTTTGGAGAAGGCAAAATTTTACTGACAGTAAAAAGATCAGGGATTGCCGAAGGTTTAGAAGAGTGTGTTAAGAAGGTGAAGCAGAAGGGATTTGTTAGGGCAGTGATACTATTCTATATAATATAGTAATGGTGGATACATGACATTATGTATTTATCAAAATCCATAAAAGTTTTTAGCAGAGAGAATGAACATTAATGTATGCAATTTTTTAAAAGGTCATGTAGGGAGTCAGGGGATCCCAGGATAAAGTACAAAATGGGACACAAGAATCTGTGTTCCAAATGTATGAAATAACCTCATTGAAGGCGTGGGAGAGTATAAGATGCTTACCTAAATAATTTTGGAAATGAGCAGATTCTGTAAGAATAAAGTGAAAAGGAACTGTACATAAGCACAGTACTCTATTTGATAATGTTATTTCCCATGGGGGTGTTGGTTAACAGATTTGAAACCACTATAAATGTACACTGGAAATGAACAATTAGGTAAATGGGCAGCAGATGGTGGAAGCTAGGTTTCTTGCTGTTGGAGTGAGAGGCTGCAAGTAAGCAAGGAGAGTCAGGTAGAATGATCCCTAGAGTAATGGATTAGAGCTGGAGACATCAGTATGAACTCATGTTTACCTTAATATATATACATGTAAAATGTTTGCCTTAAGACAGATACATGCAGAAATATTTATAGGTATGTGTGTATATACGGGTTAGTATACACACATATCTTTCCTTGTTCTGTCAGCTGAGAGGGCCTAAAATAAATGACACCACAGTAGCAATGAACGTGTCTAGCACATAGATCATTGTTTCTAAAATCATCTTCGAATAAAAAACAAAACGAAACAAAACCAAAACAGATATTCTTGGATGGCTGATTCTAGAAGTGGAATAGGAAATATACATCTACTAGTGCTGGATGATCTAGTTCCCAAGAGTAAGGCAGTTCTCTAACAAACAAAAGAAAACAAAAACACAATGATGGCTATATGTCAAAGGGGTAGAAAAGCCAACTGAAAGAGCTCCCAATGGTCAAAGCTGAAGTAATTTGAGCAACAATATAAAGTAGCATTGGATTATAATTGACATTATAAAAATAAATATCCATGATTCTATACTGATATAAATAAGTGATTGACTAAAGAAATAAATGAAGGGGAATAGACAAATTACCCTCGCAGAAGAGCTCCAAATTATCTATATAGATGATGTGCTTAAGGAGTTGGAGAATAGTGGAGGCTGCACATAACGACTTCCTTTCCAGGAGTAGGGCATGGAAAAGGGGCAAATAGTAACTTTATAACGTAGAAACCTGACATCCACTACCTCAGCAATATGATCAAGGTTAACAACATCAGTGATAAGCCATGTCGATAGCATGTACCCTTGATATGATGTAATGAGGATGGCACTCTACCTCTGTGACATTCCTACCAAAAACTCATAACTTCAGTCTAATTATGAAAAAAACATCAGACAGATCCCAGTTGACAGACACTCTACAAAATATCTGACCACTAGTCTTCAAATATATCAACGTCTTCAAAAATAAGGAGAGGAAATTCTGAGAAACTGTTCACAGCTAAGAGAGCCTAAGGAGACGTGACAACTAAATGTAATACGGTATCTTGATGGGATCCAGAACAGAAAAATAACACTAACAATAAAGTGAGGAAATTTGAGTAAACTGTGAATTTTAGTTAATAATAATGTATCAATATTGATTTATTAATTGTGACATATATACTGTACTAATGTAAGATGTTACAATAGGGAAAACTGGGCGTGGGGTATACAGGAACTCTGTACTACCTCTAATAATTCTGAAAACTTAAAACTGTTCTAAAATAAAAAGTTTATTTAAATAAAGAGAGAGATTGCAGCACTGTTTGAGGTAATTAAAATCAATCTGTTTTTAATCATTAATAAGGTGTTCAACTAAGACACAAAATTTGTTGACTTTCCTCTCTGCCCTACTTCTCCTCTAGATACACTTCATTGTGAATATTTTCTTAGTGTCTTTTTAGGCTGTTTAGGGAGCGTGTGCTTGAGCTAAGAATAAAAATGGCTCATTTTAAAAGATGACAGGAAGGCATTCTGTGCTTATTGGGTTAACCTGCTCTCTGAAGTCTTACCTAAAAAGAACACCAAAGGCCCTAGCTTCTGCAAGGATACTCATCTCACTCCCGCACAGGCTCCATAGAGCAAAGAATGCTTCTGACCTTGTCAGAGAGAGAATTTTATGTCTCAGCCAAAAAGCAGGTCAAACCCCATTTAAAAATTTTCCCCAAACCTATGTACTGATTAAATTAATAGAAGGAGCAACATAACAGGAGTATTCGAACCAATATCAAAGTGGATGGAAGAGAAGAATGCAGTGTTGGGAGAAGAAGCGAACTCTGAAGCGCATTTAGGCGTCTTTCTCCCTTAATTTGTGAAACAAGTCTCTGCAGAGAAAGAGACTAAAGGGCCATAGCATTTAGCAGATGAGAAACCTAGTATTGAGAGGAGAAAAGGTATCCTGCTAAATGGAACTTCGATAACAAAAGATTGGAAGTTTAAAATATCTCAAATTCAGAGTTTGATAAAATACATTGTACACTGTACTGATAATTGATAGAATTTGTTCTCTACTTTATCATGTTTCTTTACCTCCCCAGCACTCCTTTACCTCTTGCCATTACCCATTTAATACTTGTGTACTACAAGAATTGTCCTGTTCTTTTTATTTATGGATTGCTTATTCTACTGGTTCCTTGCCTCTTTCATGTTCCCCTATTCTTCTCTCTGTTCTCTCAGTAACTATATTTCGAAAATAAGTCAGTAGCAACCACAAAGTGGTAGAAAGCATGACTCCAAAACCCATGTGCATTCAACCCTAGGAACCTGAGAAACAAGAGTTAGTTGATATGAGTTGGGCATTTTTTTCCTTGTGGATTTAATGAAGCTATGAGGTTTTTGTTTTATACTTCTAGGGATTCCAGAGTTTTTGTTGACTATGAATAAATTTAATCACCACAGTTTAATGATGTTAATATTTTGTCAGAAAATTAGTATTTTCTCCTTAAATATACAGTTTCAAATCATATGTAATGTGGTTCTTTATTCCTCTTTTAACCTTGTATTTTATTTGGGTTCATTTTGTTTTTTCAAAGGAGTATATCTCATATGTTATAATGAAATTCAAGGCAAAAATTGATTCAAAATACATAAATTTAATTACTGGAACTATAAGGGACATCTCTTGTCGATGACGTGAATTAGCACAGTCCTGTCAACACTACAGAAGAACTAGTGGAGTCTATTATACCAGTGTAATGGCCCTTCACTCTAAAAGCTCTGCAGTTTAATTTCAAGATCTAGAGATTTAGAGTAGAAAAACCAAGCCTGTACTTATATGGCAGAAATACAGCAGCATCTTTGATTTAGTGCTTTGGATAACTAGTCCTCTATACAGACAAGTGTTGTTAGTATAATTAAAACTGTAACATTATCAATCTGTTGCTGCAATTGACTGGTTTATCTATTTTTTATTTTTTTATCATCTCACATAGTTACTCTTTTATTGTGACGATTAGTTAAAATCTACTTATTTAACAAAAATCCTTAATACAATGCAATTTTATTAATCTTAGTCCTCATGTTAGACATGAAATCTCTAAGTGTATTCATCCTACATATCTGCTATTTTGTTTCCTTTGACCTAGATCTCTCCATTTCTCCCCCTACCCTGCCTGTGGTAACCACTGTTTCATCCTCTATCTGTATATCTGAACTTTTGTTTAAAAAAAAAATTCTGCATATTAGTGAGACTATGCAATATTTTTGCAATTTTTCTTTCTGTGTCATTTCACTTAGCATAATGTCCTTTAGTTTCATCCATGTTGTGGCAAATGGCAGATCTCCTTTATAAAGGCTGAATAATATTCCATAGTATATACATACCACATTTTCTTTATCTATTCATCTATCAATGGATATTTAAGTTATTTCCATATCTTGGCTATTGTGAATAATGCTGCAATGAACATGAGAGTGCAGATATCTTTATGAGGTAGTGCTTTCATCTTTTTTGGGTCATATACCCAGAAGACCTTCACCCCTTATTTTAAAGCAAAAAAGGCATAAACTTTATTATTAAGCATCAGAATATGTGAAAATGTTCATACTGGCAGTAGAATTTAACTACAGTGTGTCACCTCTCCCCCAGGGTGACGGAGACACAAAGGATTACTCAAAGACCATTTCTTCTGAGCAGTGAGAAGCCCCGAAGGGGTTAATTTCCTAGGAACCCTCAAGAGAGCAGCATTCCTCAGAAAATAACACCAAACTGGGGTCTTCTCTCTGCATTTATTCTACAGGCCAGAAAGTTACAGAAAAGGAACATAGGTGGTTACAAAAGAACAGTAAGATAGTCGTCATGGCAACAATCATTAGGATTAGCTGCACCAAGGACATTTGCCCTCCGAGCCAACAATTTTGCTGTGTTACAATTCTTTATCTACAACAGAGACTTTAGCCCAGGGAAAGTTTCCTGTCTTTCACAAGCTTAACATTTCTATGTGTAATTTTAAAAAGTTAGGGATACCTGAAACTACAGGGCCTTGGAAGTTAGGTCTTGTGAAGTACATTTGCTTTATAAATGTTAGTATACTCCACAATAGTGAGCAAGCATGAAAGCATTGTTTTCTTGGTCAAATCTCTTTCTGGGGTGGTATTCTTACAACTGGTATACTGCAGACTCAATTCTGGTGCTAATCAAAAAAACTCCAGATTGACTGGCTTAAATCACGGAGTTAATGAGTCATGTCTTCAGGTAAAAGTAGTGGTCAGTGAAAAAGGATTCTCTGGTTCTTCTGTTGGATATCTTCAGCTGTCTGATTTCGGAAAGACACTAGATTCATTCACTTTCTTTTTCTGCCTCTTTTTCCTTCTATTCCATATATAAATATATATAAATATAAATACACACACCTCTCAAACTCTTCCCTTGGGAGATATACATAAACTTATATTTTAGTATATTAGATAAAATTATATTTATGTATATATATAGAAATATATAAATATACCATACATACATATGATATACTTCAAAAAAATCATGAAAAAATGAAATTAAGAGATAAAGCAAAATTTTCCATGAACTTTTTGAAGACCCTTGTGTATATATACATACATATATTTGCATATAGATTCATATATATTTATATAGAGATACAAATATATAATTAAATGAATAAGTATAGATATACATATATCCATATCCCAAGAGAGAAGTATGGTTGGGGTTTTGGGGAAGAGAGGAACGGAGTGAGATAGTGATGTAATTCTCATCTTAGGCCATTTGCAAATGAAAGGGACATTTGATAAGCTTTTCTTGATCAAAGCCTAATCCATCCTATAGATTTGCATATATTGCCAGAACTATAAAGGTATTTTATTTGCATTTTCATAGCCTTTTATGAGGTAATATAAATGGTAAGCATAGTAAATTACTACATACTATCAGTTGTATACAAACGAATCTTACAGGGGAACAACTTGGTTTATTTCTCTCTTATGACACTTGCATTCTTTTTTTATCTTTATTTATTTACTTTCTTAAATGTTTTGTTTTGTTTTTATTGGTTATGAATATTCATGGGGTACAAAGCAAATTGTCACCACTCATGACTAAGATGTGATGGCCAGATCCATACTGGCAGCATATCCATTACCACAAATTGTGATTATATCCCATGTCCGCCACCCAATTATCCCCTCAGTTATCTCCAACCTCCCTCCCCATCCACCTTTCCCCACTCCACTTTGTATCCTTAGGTATGTTCTCTCCCTCTGCATGTCCAATGCACCACTGTGGTCTTTCTTTTCTTTCTTCTTTATCTCTTAGCTCCCACTTATGAGAGAGTACATATGGTATCTATCTCTCTATGCTTTGCCTATTTCACTCAACATAAGTTTCTCCAAGCTCATCCATGCTGTTGCAAATGGGAAGATTTCATTCTTTTTTATGACAGAGTAGTATTCCATGGTGTGTATATACCACAGTTTCCTTATCTAATCATCCATCAATGGATATTTAGGTTGGTTGTTCCATATCTTGGCTATTGTGAACAGAGCTATGATGAACATGGGAGTGCAGGTATCCCTTTGACATGATGATTTCCATTCCTTTGGGTATACAACCAGAAGTGGGATTGCAGGATCATATGGAGGATCTATCTGTAGTTGTTTGAGAAACCTCCATACTGTTTTCTATAGTGGTCAAACTAATTTCCAGTCCTACCAACAGTGCAGGAGCATTGCCTTCTCTCTGCATCCTCACCAGCCTTTGTTATTCTCCATCTTTTTGATTATAGCCAATCTAAACTGGAGCGAGATGATATCTCAATGTGGTTTTCATTTGCATTTCCCTGATGACTAGTGATGTTGTACATTTTTTTCATGTATCTATTAGCCATTTGTATGTCTTCCTTTGAAAAATGTCTATTCAGTTCCTTTGCCCATTTTTAATTGGGTTATTTGCTTTTTTACTGTATAATTGTTTGAGTTCCTTGCATATTATGGATATTAATCCCTTGTCAGATTCATAGTTAGTAAAAATTTTCTCCCACTCTGTAGATTATCATTTCACTCTCTTGATTGTTTCCTTTGCTGTGCAGAAGTTTTTTAGTTTGATATAGTCCAATTTTTTTTTTCTTTTGTTGCTTGTGCTTTCAGTCTCATGTTCATAAAATCTCTGGGCACTGACACTTAACACATTCTGTGTGATAGCACACTGACCTGTGTAAATGTTGTACCTTTCCTCCTGGGTTTTAAGTTCTTGAATGGTACTGGCAGTGTTTGATTCCTATTTTATCCCTTATGATATCTAATATAGTTACTGGTATCAAGCAAATACTCTGTAAATGCTTCTTGAATAAATGAACCTTAGGAAGTGGAGAGCTGTAAGACAACTTTTTAACTTTCAACAAAACAGTAGTTCTTGAGGCATATTACCTGGATTCTGTATACATTTCAGTATGATTCAAAAAGGTGAAAACTTACCCTCATTAATTATAAAGGTTTATGTTGGCAACCATTTAGTTCCTATGGTAACATCTCTGAGAAATTATAAAATAGGCACTTCAAGGGTTTGGGAACAAATTGGCTGCTATAGAATTCATGAATGCTAATAACTCATTTACTTATAATGCTTATAATTAATTGGTTTAATATCATCTACTGCAGTCTTAAAATGAACAGGATATTTAAAGGTCACCATTGCTCTTGGCTCTCATTTAAAACTCTAATCGAACAAATTCAGCGAAATATATTGCAGATATCAATTAAACATTTGAAATTATGTTCTAGCTAAACCTCTCCTAAAATAGTAAAAGATGTGTTCATTTGCTTTTTCTTAAGTGTTGTGGTCTATATTCTGTGATTAAGTTATTCTAAAACTCTAATTTCCAAGATTTCGGATTGGGGGGATGTATCCACCATTTACGAAATAGAATGAAGTAGAATGTCATGTAAGGTAATTTCTTGTTAGATTTTTAGCATTACATCTTCACTTTTTCTCCCTTCACTGGAAATGTCAATTGATATCATGTGCTAAATCATGTTTAACACTAAAGATATGAAATTCAATTAGAAAGTCCATTTTTCAATGACAGACATATCATTCAACAATCAATCTCAACCAAAAACAAAGCAGCCTATCTACACACAATGAGAACACAGAAGAAAATAGCATTTCTTATATTTTTTGATTAAAGACGTGTTAACAGGTACTATTACAATGGGGCATTTGTAATTTTAATAACTGTAAATCTTAAGAAAGTTGTTGATTCATAGCAGAATCTTAGAAACCATATTCCATGTAATACTGTTTTGGGAAATGTTGATAGTAGTGCTATGTAAAAGGGACTCCACAGACAAATAAGTTTGAAAAAAAAATGTGTGTAGTGGTTTTTTAGCTATGTCTTCCTAGTCTCAACCTGTTTTTCTATAGTCCTGGTTGGAAGTGGGAAAGTCTATCTACCCACTCAGTTATGTTTTCTCTATGAAAATGAACTACTTATCAAAACATCAAAAACCAACTTGTTTAAATATGATGCATAAATCAACAATATGTAAATGCCAAGTGTGACAGATTGTATTTTCTAAACATGACTGCAACAATATCTCCTATTTCACATGTTCTTACACAGTAATGTTGACAGTTTTCCCTTGGGGAAGTGTGGTCTATGTTGCACCCCCTGAAATTTGGGAGGGCTTGTGACTACAGCATAAGTGATGCAATGTGACCTTTGGGACTAGGTCATAAAAAGTGAAACAGTGTCTGCTTGGTTCTTTTGGATACCTGCTTGGAGCCCTGAGCCACTATGTAAGCAACCCAACTGTCTTGAGGTTGTCATATAGCACCATGAGGAAGCTTAAATTCTACCGTGTGGAGAGGCCAAATAGAGAGGCCCTGAGACTACATGCTGTGAAAAGAATGCCTGGCCTGTACCCTGCTGCTTCAGCCAGTGCTCCTAACTGTGATCCACAACCACGCAGCTGAGCCCTTTTTGAAATTCCTGACCCATAGAAACCATGAGAGATAAGAAAATAAGTGTTGCTGTTTTAAATCATTAAGTTTTGGGGTGATTTATTATGCAGCAATAGTAGCTACAACGTTGAGTAACATATTTAACATAATCTTTAGTAACAATACTAATACTTTTGTCATCATAGTAAACCAATTGTAGCCTCTTTGACCTCGAGCTTTTGCTACTGTGAAATGAGGATATTCTTTTGAATTAAAAAAAAAAAAGGAATAAGAGAAGCAGGTAAAATATTTTACAAGTCCCAAATCTTGAGATCTGTGGTAGATAAGCTACATGCTCACTGTCCAAAGTATTTCCAAAAGCACAATTAGGGTTAGTAAGCCACTAGGAATGTATGGTTTTACAGTTCTTTTTGAATTATTTATGTAACAGAGAGTATTGAAATGTTGACACCTTTTTCTTTATTTACTATCCACAAAAATTTTACTGTGATTCAGTGATTAAAAAGAGTTGAGAATTCTCAGGTGGAATTCTATTTCTATACTTGAAAAGGCCCCATCAATACATAAGAGCAATTAGAAATCTCCTTGAGAACAATAATTTGAAGACTTCTTACTGGATAATGTTCTCTCACATAGAGAAAACTGAGAAGACACTCTATGTAGATTTCCTAAAGATAGGAGTTCAGTGTGTAAACATGAGCTATTAAATCAGTTTGGTTGCCAATGTTCTTCCTGAGGAGTAGAGGAAAGACCTCACAGTCATAAGTTAGCAAATATGAAAAAGACCATTTAAAAGTGGGTGCTGCTGATATGTATTTGAAAGAGGGAATAATATGTGTTTGGGAAAATACTTGGACCTAGAAATGAGTCCAGTGTTGGTCTAGGAATTTTTTCCAGTCAAGACTTGAACTTTCTTTGTACAAATACAGACATATAATGTCATCTTAATATGGAGAGGCTAATTTCCTCTTTAACATCTAACCAGTGGATGATAAAAATTCATCATCTTCATTTAAACTCACCTAATATTACTTATCATTTATCTCTTACCAAGTACCTGGTACATGTATTAATTCTTTTAATTCTAACAACAACTCTATGGGATAGGTACTGTTATTGTCATCTGTATTTCCCCTGTGAGGAAACTGAGGCCCAGAAAGGTCAATATGCCCAAGATTACACAGTCAGTGATCAATAGAATCTGTATTCAAAACTCAGGCAGTCTGGCTCCAGAGCCAGTGCAGTTCAACAACATGCTAGATTGCCTGTCTTGAACATTTCTTTGAATATAATTTTCATCAAAGATGGTACTGAGCTCAAATTCTGATTTTTTAAGGTCACTGACTCAGACCTTGAATAAGTTACTTAGTTATTCTCTTTGTCTGTCTCTGTAACTGTGATGAGGATATGAATACAGTTCCTTTGTTTGTAGTGCAGTTGTGAAGATTATAGGTAATATATGTAAAGTGCCTAGTATAGCACTCAGTACATACTGCTGCTGCTGGTACTATACTGATGGCAGTACCTCCTTCCTCCAGCATCTCCTTCTCAAAGCTTAATATGATCACACACAAAGACAACAGGGACAGATGTGTGACTCAGCAGACATTGGATGATATATCTGGGGAGGTCAAGACTGAGGTATGGACATTATATTGGTAAGGCAGGCTTGAGGCAGAGATGGTTCTCTTGGGCTATCTCTCTGCTCTATGGCATCAAGAAGAGGCATGTAGTGCTAGTGGAAAAGACTAAAATGATTCATTAATCCCAGGCCTCCCAGTGCCACTAAGATCTCTGTGTTTCCAAGGTTTATGCTGGAGTGAGAAAGAGATTGGCAGGAGGATTGTTGGATGGATTCTTGAATATATAAATCTGGAATTATGATTGCATGAATAAGCATTTTGTTGGGAAAGCTCATTTGTATTTGAAAATGCTCTGAACATCCACAGAAACATATTAGAAACAGTTTAAGAGGCTATAATTAGAAATGTAACAGAAAATAATTATAATAATGATATTCCCAAAGTGTTTAGATAATCTCTTGCATTAAAAATGGTTTTGGAGTATTTATAGTATTCTATGAAAAAAATAGATATTTTAAAAAGTGCTCTAGTTAGATAACCAGGCCATTGCAGCAATCTTGCATATTAGCAACCTTGAGATGACTAGGTAAATATGTTGGTAAAACATCTGTGTGAAAAGTATCCAGTGGCTTTTAAAATGTGGTCTCCAGAACAGTAGCATCAATATCACCTGAATACTTGTTAGAAATGCAAGCCTCAGGCCCCACTGTAGGATTAACTTTTCATAATATTACTCTAGCTGGTGTTTGAAGAATGATTTGAAAGGGGCAAGGTAAGTAGTAGAAAGACCTGTTAAAAATCTATTGTAGAAATTTCTGTGAGAGATGATGGCTTGGACCGGGGTGCAAATGGTACGAAATGGATGGATTCAAGATATATTTTAGAGGTAGAATTGGTAGATATAGAAATATCTTCCTTCTTTATCTTTTTATGTATTCTAAGATTTCTTCGCCTGCTGTGTAAATAATGGATTAAAGGTGGGTGACAGCGGAAATATGGAGACCAGTTACAATCTAGAAATGGGGAATTGGTGATAGAGTTTGAGATAAGTGGTAGGAAATGAGACCAGAGAGGTAGTCTGGAGCCAAATTTTACAGGACCTTGAAGACCATGATACAGAATGTGGTTTGTATACTGAATTCAGGTAGAAGGCGTTGGAAGATTTTAAGCAGGTAGCAAACAAAGCCTGATTAATCTTTTTAAAAAGGTAAATTTTGAAGCTGTGAGGAGAATCAATAGGGAATGTAGAAAATGAAAAGAGGAAGACCAGTTAGGGGGCTAATGTAGTAGTCTAGGCAAGACATAGAGGTAGAATGGCGAAGATGGATGAATAGGAGTATATATAAGAGATAATAGGTTGTAGAACTGATAGGACTTTGTGATGAAGGTTTCGGGAATGAGCTACAGTGGGGAAAATGGGAAGCAAAGACAGTTTGGGGTGGCAAGAGTGTGTTCGCATGCACACGTGTGTAAAGGGGGATCAGGTGATAAATTCAGTACTTATAATTCTCATAGCAACCTGTTGATATTATTCCTATTTTTAAAATGAGGCTCTGAAGATTTTGGAAAGGAATTAAGGATCTTGGTCAGTCTCATACATCTAATAAGTAGCAGAGATGGATTCAAACCCAGGTATGTTTGATTCCACAGGCCATGTTCTTTTAATTTGTACCACCTGGCATAAAGGGATATCTTTATGGTAGTGAGTCATTAGTAGAATATTCAAGGCAATAAGTGATATGGTACAGAAGAGGGGAAGTAAAGAGGTCTCTTCAATTGGGCTTCTCCTGGCCTGAGAGACTATGTGGGGGTACCAGGAAAGAACCTGGGTTTAGGGAAGGGAATCCACAGTGAAGAACTAAGTAAGAACGTTTAGAAAAGGAGAAATGGTAAGTCATAGAGTGTAGGCATTTAGTTAAGAGCCTAAAAAATTCATTCACAATCAAGAATATGGTTTGGATTTGACATGCTTCAGGGGTGGTATACTACAGGCTTGAGAATGGGGGAGTTACATAATCAGAATTATCATATAGGGAACAAACTTGCTTGTTACCATGGAGAAGAGGGCTTGATGGCATTAAGGAGACAAGCAGTCATCCAGCTTATTAAAATTTGAATTAAGCTATGATTTTGGGAGTAGAGAGGAAGGGGTACATCTGAGAACTCTAAATTTAGTAGATCCTCAGCATTCTTGATAGTTATGTCTTGAGATCTTCGCTGATTCCCAAATTTATGAATACTACTATAGCATATAATTTCACAATAAAATGTAGTGAAGTATGACTGAACAATTTAAAGGAACCATTTGGATCTTTGATAATCTTATAAATACATGTCTAAGATAATTTCTAAAGCTCCTAAAATAAATTCTACCAGAAATATAGCCCACTGCACTCTTAGACCAATGCAAATTTACATTCTTTATACAACCTTTTTACAAGCAAGTTATCTCCTCCTCCCCCACACCAATTCCTAAAAATTACTATGTCACCCATTTCCAATAGAGAACCGCAAAGCCATGTTAAGATGCAAGCACTGAAGGAAAAAAAAGTCTGTGGTGAGTGATCAGCTAGGTTCCTTCACTAGCTAAGTAACTCATTTCAGCACACCAGCCACAGAGAGTACATGGTACAATTTCATGCTTTAGCACACTGACAAATAACTACATGCAGGAACCTTCAGAGTCACTTGAGAATAATTGGAACTGAATTTCAAACATGGGAATGCTTAGTAAATGTTGGCTATACATTAACCTTTGTGCCACCTAGTTAACATAAGACTATTGGTCCAAGTCCCTACCTACCAACTAATCATAATTACTCAACTAGTACCCTTCTGCTTATAAGGACGAAATCATATGTCAAAAAGGGGGTGCATATGAACATGAAAGTGTTGTCTCTTTTACATGGCACTGCTATATTTTTTTCATGAAAAGCCTATGTCAGTGATTTTGCTTTCCAGACAACATTTGGCAAAATCTGGAGACAGTTTTGGTTGCCACAACTCAGAGAGTTGTGATACTGGCATTAAGTAGATAGAGAGCAGGTATGCTGCTAAATATCGTACAATACATAAGACAGTCCTCTACAACAGAACCCTGACTAATACAATACACCCACTAAAAGCTGTGCTCGCTCCACAGTTCTTGGTTCCTCTTGGTTCTTCTCAGTCCTATGGTTAGAAAAATCTACAGTTCCTGCAGTAAAGGATGCGACATTTTTCTATCCGCAACATCATTTCTCTTGAGTAAGCCATTGACCTTTGTGATTTATACATCTATCTCATGCATATATATTTACTGTCTACAGTGCTAGTTCTGAGTTATAATGGAGAATAAGATAGACAAGCAGTCTTCCCTTATTGTCCCATAGAATTTGCATCTTTGTGTGGGATACAGACAAGCTGGCAGACAATTACAATGCTGAATGGTAGGTGCTATGATGGCAGACATCCAGATTCTCTGGGAGCACAGTATGTATATTTTAAGACCAGGTATTTCTGGGAAACTCACCTTACAAGTATAACTCTTCTTTGGTAGTTCCTTGAACTTTTAATTTCCCCTTTTCATTGGGCATTTAACTGTACCAACTGATGACCCACTCATGCTGGTCCTTGATTCAGCCCTGACTTGCAGGCAGGATAGGTGGGACAAAGGAGGAAGATGGTTCAGGGTAGAGTGGGGGTTGGGGGGGAGGCATGCATCTTTCTAGAGGAAGTGACATCTAGGCAGAAATTGTAGGACAAGAAGAAATTAACTACATGGAAATGGGGAAAGGAGGAGGAGAGTGTTCTAAGCTGTAAGAAAAGCATGCGTGAGAGCCTGAAGGAGCACGGATGCTTTAAGGAACTGCATTGTCTGTAGCCTGAGCTACTTTGATTTCATGTTGATAAATGCGAAGAATAGAGAATTGAAGGGTGAAGATTATCAGGATCACACTGGTCTCATCTCCAATCCTGAAATCACCTTTTTTTTTTCTTTTTTTGTATGTGACAAAAATAGTACTCATTCAGTGTTAAAATTTTCTATAAATTTATAAAAGTATATGAAAGGAGACATGAAAGTTTTCCTCAACAGCCTTCGATTTCCTTTTCCAAAGGTAGTCAATGCCAATAGTGTGTATCCTGCCAGCCCTACCTTCACTTCCGTTTTGATGCCCTTACATTCACATATTGTATACAGTAATGGTGGTTTTAGAGCATGAATTGTATCACAAGATTATATATAGATATAGATAAAGATATAGACCTCTTTCTTTTTCTTTTTGCATTATTTTCTGGAAATCTTATTACATCAGCATATATACATCTACCTTGTTCTTCTAATATTAGCTTGGTTTTTCATTATATCAATGTACCATCATTCAAATAATGAGTTACTGGGCTCTTACTTCACCATGGATTCCACAATTATAGATTCCTTTTTTGCTAAGAGGACTAGGCAGTGGACTGCACATTGACAAAGTTGTGGGCTGTGGAATGATAGGAAAAACAACGAGAACTCCTTAGCTGAGGATTACATACAGGCAATCTGTACCTGAAACCTCCCCAAACCACCACACTCTCCCTAAAGCATTGTCCTTTCTTATTTCTACAAAAGCCCTATAGGCTGCAAGTTTTGTCTGTGCTGCCCCCCAATAATGCTTTTGATGTTCACCTTAATGTGATTTCATTTGGGTGAATGTATTTAAGAGGGAGAAAGGCAGGGAGGCACCTAGTGGGATTTGCCCCAGAACCTGCCCACTCCCCTTTTCCATCTTTGTGACAGATGGAACCCAGTCATTTGCTTTTAGATGTAATTTAAATGAACATAAGGCCTTTAGAGATATAAATAAGGGAAGGAAAGAAACTTGGGAAGTTCACAAAAATAGGCAGAATGCAGTTAACAAGAAGCAGAAAGTGGAGGCACCTGGCTGTGTAAGCTGAAAGTAAAATAACATATGTTTGAAGGGCCCCAGGCTCAGAAGGATTTATTTAAATTGTTAACTATGTATTTTTTTTCTTTCTTTTCCAATTTTATTGGTATGTGTTTATGGGATTAAGAAAACAGGCAGTCTAAATTACCATTTATTTATTTATTTATTAATTTTTTCTTTTTTTTTCTTTATTTTATTTTATTTTATTTTTTTTTTAATTTTTATTTTGTCGATATACATTGTGGCTGATTATTGCTCCCCATCACCAAAACCGCCCTCCCTTCTCCCTCCCCCCCTCCCCCCCAACAAAGTCCTTTCTGTTTGCTTGTCCTATCAACTTCAAATAATTGTGGTTGTTATATCTTCTTCCCCCCCCCCCCCCCGGTTTTGTGTGTGTGTGTGTGTGTGTGTGTGTGTGAATTTATATATTAATTTTTAGCTCCCTCCAATAAGTGAGAACATGTGGTATTTCTCTTTCTGTGCCTGACTTGTTTCACTTAATATAATTCTCTCAAGGTCCATCCATGTTGTTGCAAATGGCAGTATTTCATTCGTTTTTATAGCTGAGTAGTATTCCATTGTGTAGATGTACCACATTTTCCGTATCCACTCATCTGATGATGGACATTTGGGCTGGTTCCAACTCTTGGCTATTGTAAAGAGTGCTGCGATGAACATTGGGGAACAGGTATACCTTCGACTTGATGATTTCCATTCCTCTGGGTATATTCCCAGCAGTGGGATAGCTGGGTTGTATGGTAGATCTATCTGCAATTGTTTGAGGAACCTCCATACCATTTTCCATGGAGGCTGCACCATTTTGCAGTCCCACCAACAATGTATGAGAGTTCCCTTTTCTCCGCAGCCTCGCCAGCATTTATCGTTCATAGTCTTTTGGATTTTAGCCATCCTAACTGGGGTTAGATGGTATCTCAATGTGGATTTGATTTGCATTTCGCGGATGCTGAGTGATGTTGAGCATTTTTTCATATGTCTGTTGGCCATTTGTACATCTTCCTTAGAGAAATGCCTACTTAGCTCTTTTGCCCATTTTTTAATTGGGTTGCTTGTTTTCTTCTTGTAAAGTTGTTTGAGTTCCTTATATATTCTGCATATTAATCCTTTGTCAGATGTATATTTTGCAAATATTTTCTCCCACTCTGTTGGTTGTCTTTTAACTCTTTTAATTGTTTCTTTTGCTGTGCAGAAGCTTTTTAGTTTGATATAATCCCATTTGTTTATTTTTCCTTTGGTTGCCTGTGCTTTTGGGGTCGTATTCATGAAGTCTGTGTCCAGTCCTATTTCCTGAAGTGTTTCTCCTATGTTTTCTTTAAGAAGTTTTATTGTTTCAGGGTGTATATTTAAATCCTTAATCCATTTTGAGTTGATTTTAGTATACGGTGAGAGGTATGGATCTAGTTTCATTCTCCTGCATATGGATATCCAGTTATCCAAGCACCATTTGCTGAAGAGGCAGTCCCTTTGCCACTGAATAGGCTTGGTGCCTTTGTCAAAGATCAGCTGGCAGTAAGTGTGTGGGTTGATTTCTGGATTCTCTATTCTATTCCATTGGTCAGTGTGTCTGTTTTTATGCCAGTACCATACTGTTTTGGTTATTATAGCTTTGTAGTATAGCTGAAAGTCAGGTAGTGTTATGCCTCCAGCTTTATTTTTTTTGCTCAGCATTCCTTTGGCTATGCATGGTCTTTTATTGTTCCATATAAATGTCTGGATAGTTCTTTCCATTTCTGAGAAAAATGTCTTCGGAATTTTGATGGGGATTGCATTGAATTTGTATATCACTTTGGGTAGTATGGACATTTTCACTATGTTGATTCTTCCAATCCAAGAGCATGGGATATCTTTCCATCTTCTTGTATCCTCTCTAATTTCTCTCAGCAGTGGTTTTTAGTTCTCATTATAGAGATTTTTCACCTCCTTGGTTAACTCAATTCCTAAGTATTTTATTTTTTTGGTGGCTATTGTAAATGGGCAGGCTTTCTTGATTTCTCTTTCTGCATGTTCACTATTGGAGAAACGAAATGCTACTGATTTTTGTGTGTTGATTTTGTATCCTGCTACTGTGCTGAAATCATTTATCAATTCCAACAGTTTTTTTGTAGAGGTTTTAGGCTGTTCGATATATAGGATCATGTCATCTGCAAACAGGGACAGTTTGACTTCATCTTTTCCAATCTGGATGCCCTTTATTTCCTTCTCTTCTCTGATTGCTCTGGCTAGTACTTCCAACACTATGTTCAATAGGAGTGGTGAGAGTGGGCATCCTTGTCTAGTTCCTGTTCTTAAAGGAAAAGCTTTCAGCTTTTGCCCATTCAGGATGATATTGGCAGTGGGTTTGGCATATATGGCTTTAATTATGTTGAGATACTTTCCCTCTATACCTAACTTATAGAGGGTCTTTGTCATGAATGAGTGCTGAACTTTATCAAATGCTTTTTCAGCATCTATAGAGATGATCATATGGTCCTTGTGTTTGAGTTTATTAATATGGTGTATCACATTTATTGATTTGCGTATGTTGAACCAACCTTGCATCCCTGGGATGAATCCCACTTGATCGTAGTGAATAATTTTACGTATGTGTTGCTGTATTCTGTTTGCTAGTATTTTAGTGAGGATTTTTGCATCTGTATTCATCAAGGATATTGGCCTGTAGTTTTCTTTTTTGGTTATATCTTTACCTGGTTTTGGTATCAGGATGATGTTTGCTTCATAGAATGAGTTTGGGAGATTTGCGTCCGTTTCAATCTTTTGGAATAGTTTGTAAAGAATCGGTGTCAATTCCTGTTTGAATGTTTGGTAAAATTCTGCTGTGAATCCATCTGGTCCTGGGCTTTTCTTTGTTGGGAGCCTTCTGATAACAGCTTCAATCTCCTTTATTGTTATTGGTCTGTTCAAATTTTCTAGGTCTTCATGGTTCAGTTTTGGGAGCTTGTGTGTGTCCAGAAATTTATCCATTTCCTCCAGATTTTCAAATTTGTTGGCGTATAGTTGTTTATAGTATTCTCGAATGATTCCTTGTATTTCAGATGAATCAGTTGTAATATCGCCTTTTTCATTTCTAATTTTTGTTATTTGAGTCTTCTCTCTTCTTTTTTTTGTTAGCCATGCTAATGGTTTGTCAATTTTATTTATCTTTTCAAAAAACCAACTTTTTGATTCGTTGATCTTTTGAATTGTTTTTTGGTTTTCAATTTCATTCAGTTCTGCTCTGATCTTAATGATTTCTTTCCGTCTGCTAAATTTAGGTTTGGATTGTTCTTGTTTTTCTAGTTCTTTAAGGTGACGTGTTAGGTTATTCAATTGCCATCTTTCCAGTCTTCTGAAGTGAGTATTTAATGCAATAAATTTCCCCCTCAATACTGCTTTTGCAGTATCCCACAGGTTTTCCTATGATGTACCATTGTTTTCATTAGTTTCAATAAATTTTTTGATTTCCTGCTTGATTTCTTCTTGGACCCATATGTCATTAAGTAGAATGCTGTTTAATTTCCATGTGTTTGTATAGTTTCCAGAGTTTTGCTTGTTATTAATTTCCAGTTTTAATCCATTGTGGTCTGAGAAGATACATGGGATAATTGCAATTTTTTTGAATTTATTGTGACTTGATTTGTGACCTAATATGTGATCTATCCTGGAGAATGATCCATGTGCTGATGAGAAGAATGAATATTCTGAGGTTGTTGGGTGGAATGTTCTGTAGACATCTGCCAATTCCAATTGGTCTAGAGTCTTGTTTAGATCTTGTGCTTCTCTACTGATTCTTTGCCTAGATGATCTGTCTAATATTGACAGTGGGGTGTTCAGGTCCCCTGCTATTATGGTATTAGTGTCTATTTCCTTCTTTAGGTCTAATAGAGTTTGTTTTATAAATCTGGCTGCTCCAACATTGGGTGCGTACATATTTACGATTGTTATGTCTTCTTGATGGATCAGTCCTTTTATCATTAAGTAGTGTCCCTCATTGTCTCTTTTTATGGTTTTTAGTTTAAAGTCTATTTTGTCAGATATAAGAATAGCTACTCCAGCTCGTTTTTCTTTTCTGTTTGCATGGTAAATCTTTTTCCATCCTTTCACTCTTAGTCTGTGTGAATCTTTATGGGTGAGGTGGGTCTCTTGTAGGCAGCAAATAGTTGGGTCCTGCTTTTTGATCCAGTCAGCCAGTCTGTGTCTTTTAATTGGGGAATTTAAGCCTTTTACATTAAGAGTTGTTATTGAAAGGTGTTGATTTATTCCTAGGATTTTATTGGTTGTTTGTTTGTCTTAGGTGTCTTTTGTTCCTCACTTTCTGATTTAGTGTTTGGTTTCTGTGTTTGTTGGTTCCTTAGGTTGTATATAGTGTTTTTGTTAGCCTGTTTTCTCTTCATGAATGCCATTTTTATTATACTAGCGGGTTTAGATTTTTCTTGGGTTTTTATGGCAGTGGTAGTTATTTTTCAGGAACCAAACCCAGTACTCCCTTGAGGATTTCTTGTAAGGGTGGTTGTGTGGTAGTGAACTCCCGCAGTTTTTGTTTGTCTGAGAAATATACTATTTGCCCCTCATTTCGGAAGGATAGCCTTGCAGGGTAGAGTATTCTTGGCTGGCAATCTTTGTCTTTTAGTATTTTGAAAATATCATCCCATTCCTTTCTAGCTTTTAGGGTTTGTGATGAAAAGTCTGATGTTAACCTGATTGGGGCTCCCTTATAGGTGATTTGATGCTTCTCTCTTGCAGCTTTTAAGATTCTCTCTTTGTCTCTGAGTTTTGCCAATTTGACTATGACATGTCTTGGAGAAGGTCTTTTTGGGTTGAATACATTTGGAGATCGTTGAGCTTCCTGGATCTGAAGATCTGTGATTTTTCCTATACCTGGGAAGTTTTCTGCCACTATTTTGTTGAATATGTTTTCAATGGAATCTCCATTTTCCTCCCCTTCTGGGATACCCATGACTCGGATATTTGAGCGCTTAAGGTTGTCTGATATCTCTCTCAGATTTTCTTCAATGTCCTTGATTCTTTTTTCTTTCTTTTTGTCTGCTTGTGTTATTTCAAACAGCCCATCTTCAAGTTCAGAGGTTCTCTCTTCAACTTCGACAAGCCTGCTGGTTAAACTCTCCGTTGTGTTTTTTATTTCGTTGAGTAACTTCTTCATTTCAGCAAGTTCTGCTACATTTTTTTTCAGGACATTGATTTCCTTGTACATTTCCTCTTTCAGATCCTGTATACTTTTGCTCATTTCATCATGATGTCTAGCTGAGTTTTCTTGTATCTCATTCAGTTTCCTTAGAATTATCACTCGAAATTCCTTTTCAGTTATTTCAAGGGCTTCTTGTTCTATAGGATCTAGAGTTTGAGATTTCTTAACTTTTGGTGGTGTACTTTCTTGATTTTTTGTATTTCTGGTATCTTTTTTTTGGTGTCTATTCATTGTGGCAGGGGTTTCACAGTCCACCGGTTTGAGACTAATGACTAACTAGGATGTTGCTGTGGTTGCCAATTTCGTATGGCTGCCTCCGTGACTGCTCAGTTGGCCTCTAGTGCCTTGTGTGTGTGGTTGCCTCGGGTCTTGGGCTTCTCCGGGGAGCCACCTTTCTGGTCAGCTTGGACTCTGCTGGGCTGGTGGATCACGTACCACAGGGTGTGTGATCTCTGTTGAGCTTTCACTTCCCATGCAGGACTTCTCCCTGTTCCATGTGCTCTGGCCCAGGCTGTTAGATCGTGCAGTGGCGACCCCACCGGGTGTGTCGTTTCTGTCGAGTCTCCGCCTCCCTGGCCACACGTCTCCCCACTCTGTTCGCACTGTGCTGGGTTGGGTCGTGTCTTCTGCACCCCTCGTCTATCAGGTGGGCCTTCAAGACCCTGCTCGGCACCGCCTCGCCCAGGAAGTCTACCAGGTTTCTGCTAGGCACAGACGACCGATCTCTCTGGGTGCCTTTGTAGCACTATGCAGATCTTTCTTGGGTCTTGTTCACCTTTGTATCACCCCCGGTACAAACCGAGTCTAGCGCCCTCCTGCAGCCTGCTCTCCAGCAGGTTCAAGCGGACCTGGGAACTCTCCTACCACACTATTCCCAACCAGAAATTCGTTAGGCTTTTTTCCAAACTGGTGGCCGCAGAGATGGTATCTGCCTCCCAGTAACAGGGATTTTACCTGGGGCCGGAGTCCAGGGTGTGGTGGAGTGACAGTCGGCCCGCCCGTACTTCCTTGCCCTCCCGACACTGGCCTCGGACGCCCCCCGCCACCAGCCCCGCCAGAGAACCACGGTGGGAGTGGGAGGGGAGGCCGGTCCGCAGGCTCCAGAAAGCCCCGCGCTGGGCCAAGCAAGTGGGAGGGCTCAGTGATGGCCGAGCCGGGCGGGGCTGCCCGCACCTGGGAAAATGGAGGCAGCCCTGGGGTGGTGAGTGGCCTGGTGGTGAAGGCGTGAGTCTGGTGGGCATCTGCCCCCCCGAACAGAGCTGTGTCAGGGGTCACTCACAGTGCTGTGCCCGGTCAGGCGCTCACTCTGTCTCTGGTTTGCCGCCTTCCGCGTTCTCGGCAGCTGCCGCCTCGGGCTGTTCAGTCGCGGCGCAGCTCAGGCACTCCCAGGAATCTTCTTTAATGCCGGCCTGAAACCTCGAATCCTGAATAGGGCCGCTGGCCGCCTTCAGTGCGGCCCCGGCCTCCAGGATCCTGGCTGCATCCACCGCAGCCCTGGCGCCGTGTTCCCTGTTTCGAGACTCGCTTTTGCAGCTAAGAAACAGTTCTTTTCCTGCTCCACACTTCAAAGCTGTTGCCTGTAAATGAGGCAGCCTCTCCTGCCAGGGGCAAAGTGGCGGTCACCCCCAAAGATCAGCCAGCAGCGGCGGTCCTCCCTTCAGAGATGGCGAGAGGAAGGTCCACAAGTTTCCCGGCTGCCTGAGGCCCAGTGGCCACCTTTTCCACCTCAGCTACTCCGCGCCAGCCGCCACAGCCGCCGCCATCTTGGACCGCTAAATTTTCATTTAAAACAGTATCTGCACACCATCTTTTACTTTATAATTTTTATAAAACACAGAACTATCTTCATCCCTCTAGATAATCACAAAGCAGAAATGGATATCGGTTTTTGTTTGTTTTCAGCCCAAAATGGTGTGGACTGAGGCAGATGTAATCACTGGAGAGGTAGATCGTTCAAGGTACACTGAGAAGCCTGGAGTTGACAGGTGAGAGACAAGAACATAAGGATCTGGACTTAAGCCACTGCTGAGAGAGCCCAGGAGCAGACTGACGAGGGCAGGGGCCGCAGCAGAAAGCAGGGCTGAAAGTGAGAAGGCTCAGTCAAGCTACTCAGGGACAGGAATAAAGAAGCCTGAGGACCATTCAAACAGACTGCTGGTGGACCAGGTTGAATGCCCAGGCAACAGGATTGGCAAGAAAGTGCCATTGTTGAGAAGTTACCCTACCAAAATATGTTGTGCTAAAATTAACTGATCTTAGGTAAGAAGATCTCTGAGGATCCTACCAGTGGTGATGTGGGAAGAGCTTGATTTTAATGGGTGGATTAAAGAACACCAGATGAAGCATAGCAATGGGTGGTCAATTCTCAGACATAAAGCACTTTGTTCCATGTTCTTCCCAATCTACTAAGTACTTAGCCATACTTGTATAGAATTGGGAGTCCAGGGCAGTCTGTACTTCATATTCTCCTGAGCCATTTACTGCTTCAAATGGGAGTTGTTGTAGTTATGGTAAGAGGATAAAAGAGTCATTTTTAGCTGTAGTGGGTAGAGAGAGGAGTGTGATGGTTCCTGAATATGGACAGTACCCATAACAAGAGTGCTGTGAGGCCTAAGAGCCTTACCAACGGCACAGAGCTCTGAGAAGAGGTCCTCCAATTTCTTGAAGAGATGGTTTGAGATTGAAATGTATGTGTGCATCCTTTCCAGACATCTCTTTTGTACAGGCTCCTTACTGGGATGCCATGTGTTTGATTATTCTTTGTAACTGCCTTTGCCCCATTATATTTTGTGGGCAGGTCAGAGTTTACTTAAAACATAGGTTTTCAAATTTTATTCTTAACTGTAGTTTTTTTTTTTAATATAATGGAATCTCACAGAAAGCTGTAATATGTAAATATATGTTAGAATATTTTCAGTTCAATTTTATACTATTTACTGAGGGTATAATCAGTACACGGATTAACTTTTGATGAATACAAACTTTTGAAATAGGGGATTCTGGGCGACAGTTCTATTTTTATGTTCAGCTTTAGTGTCTAATTTATTTTTCCATAAGGTTTTGGCTCCACAATGTAGAGACATTCCTAATATGCACAGGTAAATTGCAAACAGAAACTGTTTCGGGTAGCCCAACTTGCAACTAAGGAGACTCTTGAATTAAATAGAGATGATCAGAATAAGAAGTATCAGTCAAAGTCTATGTCAAAAACTACTTCATCCAACAGCACAAACAAACACAATAATGATTTCCAATGTATTACAATTTGGTATATATTCTGTTTCACTATGTTATTATTTTACTATGTTTTGAAATACATTTAAAAATATTATTATTGTAATTCAAATTGAATGCTTTCAGGTTAATCATAGCCTCTTTGAAGAATCTTAGAGGTCTTTTAAGTACAGTTGTAAAACCCCTGACCTAGTGAGGTGTCTGCTCTAGGAACAGCATTGTGAGAGATGAATTAGGGAACTGAGTCAGAGGAAAACTGTACCTTGTAAGAAAATGGTGTTCTCAATCAAGCCGGATGATCATGTAAGCAAATCTCATCACTCACAAGAGGGATACTCAGTTGTATTGTGAATGATGCAACAATAAAAATATTAGCTACCTGACAATCAGAGTTTGGACAGGATGGACATAGTGTGGTCCTTGACTAGAGAGCACAAAACAGGCTATTTCAAAAGTCTTTTTGTTTCCTTTCTTTCTTTTTCTCTTGTATATTTAGTTCCTACCAAACAGTAGATTTTCAATAAATATTAATTGAATGAATGAAGAGGGATACGGATGACGATCTGGCTGAAGAGTTCACAGCAGCAAGATAGCCTCTGGGAGTCTATTTCTGTCCTCAGATGTAACAATGCTGTCTTAATTTTTCTGGCTGCTATAACCAAATACCATAAATTGGGTGGCTTATAAACAGCATAAATTTATTGTTCACACTTCTGGAGGCGGGGAAGTCCAAGGTGAGGGAGCTTGTAGATTCAGTGTCTGGCAAGGGACTGCTTCCTGGTCATAGATGATGACTTCTTACTGTGTCCTCACCTGGTGGAAGGGGCGAGGGGTCTCCTGGTGGAAGGGCCTCTTGTATATGGGCATTAATCCCATTAATGAGGGCTCTACCCTCATGACCTAATCACCTCCCAAAAGTTCCGACCTCCTAATGCCATCACCTTGGGAGTTAGGATTTCAACAGATGGATTGGTGGGGGTTGGGGGCGGGGAGACACAAACATTCAGAATATAGCAGATGTCTGGCACATAATAGATGCCTCATTAATGTTTATTGAATGGATGCAGATCTTCAACCTTGGAAGCTGGGGCCTGCATATGTTTTTGCCAACCCTCCTGTCCTAACTGTTATCTTCCTCAGCCTGTCTCACCCCTTTAAAGTAGACTTTCTTACAAAAGAATGTGGCTCAATCTATGACTGGCTAATATGGTGCTAATTAACAGATTCCTCCTACCTTTTCAGTTCTAGGCCTCCTAACAAACACCCCAACAAGTTCTCTTTTGTTTTCATCTGCCTAAAATCAGTCCCAGCCTTAGTTGCTTCTGATATCGCTTTTTCCCTTTCCTAGGTGCACTCTGGTTTTAGCAGCTTGCACACCTCCTCAACGTATACTCCTCAATGACATTGAGCCCACCTCTCTGCAACAACTCATGTAATGCCTTTCTTTGTATTAGTCCCTTTTTTCATCTTTTGCTGTTTTCCTTGATGTCCTCAAATATGGAATAGTAAGGCTAAATTACAATAATAAATCATATATTTTCAGCATTTATTGTGTGCCAAGCACTGAGTTAATTGCTTCATATGCTTTATTTCAGTCCTCACAAAAACCCAGTGCAGTAGATACTGTATTTTTTCCCATTTTATGGGCAAGAAAAATGAAGTCTATCGAAGAATAAATTTGCCCAAGTTCACACATCTTGTGAGTGTGAGAGTCAGGATCTGATTCCAAACTCTGGTCGCCTAATTATTTCTTACACTCTCTCCCTACAAAACAGCTCATTGAAAGGAAGCATTGTATTAGCAAATAAGTCATTGTTTAGGATTCTGGTTGGAGTCCAGCTTATACACAGGCCTATAAAATGAAGATCAGGACACTATTTCTATCTTCGTTGCTACTCCTAAAATCAAACACTGATTCAATTCCTTGTGTTCTTTTATCAAATTTGAGGGGGGTCAAGGATGGTTTTTGGTTCTTTTGGGCTGCTATAACAAAATACCTTAGACTGTGTAATTTATAAATGGCATAAATTTATTGCTCATGATGCTAGAAGATGGGAAGTCCAAGATCAAAGTACCAGCAGATTCAGTATCTGGTGAGGACTCATTCTCTGCTTCAAAAATGGTGCTATCTATCTGTGCCCTCACATGGCAGAAAGGGGGAATGAGCTCCTTTGAGCCTCTTTTCATAAGGAACAAATTGCCTTCCAAAAGTCCCCTCCCCTTAATACTATTGCATTAGGGATTAGATTTTAACATATGAATTTTGGGGGAACCCAAACATTCAGACCATAGCAGTAGCTTTCCGTATTTCAGGAATGGTGAATAAACTGGCCACTGAGAGGGCCAGAGGCTGCCCCAGAGACGCATATCCAAAGTGTGGCAGAAACAGGAAACAGAACCTGTGAGTTGTGAATCCTATCCCATCTACACTCCCAGGCTATGCCTAGATAATGGAGTAAGCTCTTTTCCTTTCTTTCCAATGCCCACCCCCCACAAATTTTTCCTCAGTAAAAATTTCTTGTAAAACCATAGCCCTTGTATTTCTATTTTCCATGGAATTTTGTGGTGAGTTCCATCCTCTTCTTCAGATTGATTATTTCCTGTATGCTCCTATCTCTTCTTCCCTAGTCTGGAATATTTCATGCGGATACTCCTAATACTTAGTGAGCACCATGAGGTGCTCCTCCCTTCCCCAGACACAGGTATATGAATCACAAGATTTGTGGCCTGTGTATTTGGAATTTAATATTGCTTTGTGACATGGTGCCAGCTTGAGACCATTAGAGGTGTTGCGATTATGTCTCCTCAGGCTGTCCATAGTGAAGCTTCAGTGTCAGGACTATGGGTGGTATTAACAAACTGTAGAGACAGGCTGGAAGCTATGGGTGGGAAAGCAAAGAATATGCAAAAGTTTAGGTGAGAAACTGAGTGGGTAAGTGATTCTTATTTGTGTATACAGGAGTTTTATCCAAGCCACCTGAGGAGATGGCATTCAAAGGACACTTACTTTCTTCCTGGATTATCTGATGTTGTCTTCCCCCAAACCTGTTAGGAACCACTATTATTTATAGGAGTGTGATGTATCTCTTTGGTACAGGAGAAAAAAATAATTAAAATCAATTGAATGTACCTTAATACTATATGTCTGGCACATATGAAGAGTAGAACCTGCATGCCAGGCCTATAATGTTAAAGTATATTAATTCATGCATAGACTCTGTGGAGTGGATGCTATCATTATCATCTCCATTTTTCATTTAGGGAAACTGAGGCACAAAGAGAGTTAGTAGCTTGCCCAGAATCACATGGATAGTAAGTGGTAAAGTGGTGATGCCAGAGGAGAGGGTCTGGGGGGCTTGATAGCCAGCATCAACCCACCTCCTCCTTTTGGCAGGTTCTTGACTCTGACCCAGGAAAGAATTCAAGAGCAGAGTCATAGAAAGTGAGAACAGGTTTAATGTAATGATAAGAGATACAGATTTCACAGAGAGAGTAGAGTCTAGCTCTAGAGACTGCGTAGGGTCCACACCAAGTTTAATACAAAAGTAAGAAATACACATTTAAAGTTTAGTACAGAGTGCAGGCTGGCTCAAGATCAGCCACTTGCTGAAAATAAGTTTGATAAAAAAGAAAGCATACACACCTCAGCCTGTGAAGTGCGGGTTGGTCCTAGGAGAGTGAGCAACAACCCTGCCTCTTACCTGGGTTCTACTTTTATAGATTCACTGTCTAATGAAAATTCATGCTATCTAATGAATATTCAACTAAAGGGTGGTTTCTTGTTATGTAACTTAATCTTGCACATGCTCAGCTGGTCTCTTTTTGGAGCATGTTCATTGGTCAGATTCCATCACATGCACTAGACGTATTCAAGAATATTCTGTGCTCTTTAGCACCTCTACTGGAAGGTTATTTAAAGCATAAATTCCACTTTACTGAGCATACTCTGCTATTAGGGTTATATAACCCCTTTCTACTGAGGATGCCCAGCCACTGCATTTGCACAAGTTAGCCCTCTGAGGTCTCAGTTTCCCAGTGTTGGTGCCAAAAATAGGTCCAACAAGCAACAGTAACTCTCCTCTAGGAGAGGGCCTAGAGGAGGGCCTGAGACCTTGGGTAGTGACTTGAAACCCACAGGTGTGTCCTGAAACTCAAACCCATGGTAACTGAGCACCTCCTAACTCAGTGGGGCTTAAATTTAGGCAGTCCAACTCCAGAGCTCATCTCTTTCCCTACTCCACTACCCTGCATCTCAGAAACATAATTTCTCAGTTTCCATCTAATAGGATCTTAGTCTGTTTGGGTGGCTGTAACAAAATTGCCATAGATTGAGAGGCTTATAAACAACAGAAATTTATTTCTCACAGTTTTAGAGGCTGGAATGTCCAAAACAAAGGAGCTGGAAAATTTGTTGTCTGGTGAGGGCCCACTTCCTGGTTCATAAACTTCTTGCTGTGTCCTCACATATTAGAAGGGGTAAGGGAGTTCTATGAGGTCTCTTTTGTAAGTACGCTAATTCTTTTTATGTCTATAGCATAGGAGAAAAGAAAAGATATGTGTGGGGCTTCTATCCCATGTCTATCTTATTATACGTCACTTTAAATTCCTTTTGGAGGGGTTCAAAGAACAGATAACACAAAAGTAGTCCTGGGACCAGGTAGTGACTGAAGCATCTTTAAGGAACTGCAAGATGGCAATCTGAAAGGAGTTGAGGTTAAAGGAGTAATGCTGTAGCAACCCAAAGAGATCTCTGCTAATTGTTCCTCCAACATTTCCTAGAGTGCTTTTGATGCCTTCAAACATCAGTGATAGGTGATGGCCTTTTACATACTTTATCTAATCCTCCCAACAAACAAATTATGTAGGTATTCTTCTTGTCTGCCATCAGAAGAAAGAACTGCAGTCTTGAGAGGGCAACTATTTTGTCCAATATCACAGAGCTAGTAAGTAGCAGAGCAGGCTGGATTTAAACTCAGGCAGTTTGTTTTTAGAGCTCCCATGTTTAAATGTCACAAATGATGTAGGAAATTGGAGTCCATACAAATCAAAGGTCAGAGCATCAATCTGGGGGAAAGCAAGAAACTCAAGACCAAGTTACTGAAAAGCAAAGCCAGCAGCAATTACATACATCCCCCAATAGATGCTTTCTTTGTAGCTGTCCTAGTAATTTAGGATAAACATTCAGTATTTATAGGGTTATATTATAAGTGAAATGAGAACAACAACAACAAAAAAAACGGTCTTTGTGTTATTTTTTTGATGACCTTAATAGCTAAATTCGCAAGATAAAATAATGCAGGTTAAAGTGACACAAGGGCCTAGCCCGTGGCGCACTCAGGAGAGTGCTGCACTGGGAGTGCAGCGACGCTCCCGTTGCAGGTTCGGATCCTATATAGGAATGGCTGGTGAACTCACTGGCTGAGTGCCAGTCACGAAAAAGACAAAAAAAAAAAAAGTGATACAAAAAGTTATGTATCTTTCACTTCGTGCGTGTGTGTGTGCGTGCGTGCGTGAGAAAGAGAGAGAGAGAGAGAGTGAGAGAGAGAGAGAGAGAGAGAGAGTTAGAGACAGACACAGACACAGACACAGAGAGATTTAGCTACTGGACAGAAAGAGGAATGTGCCATACAGGGTAGTCTGGAAAGATCATCGAAGACATGAAGCTTCTTGGCCTCCACATGATGAGAAGGAAGTAAAAATGGAAGCAACAGCAACCGTAGATGAAAAGTGGAGTTTGTGAAACAAAATTAAGAAGGAATTTATGAACCACATAAAGAAAGAAATTCCATGCTAGAGACTTGTGAATTTTTCTGACTAAAAGTCCTAAAAATTAAGAAAATATGTGAATTTAAAAATTAAAAAAAGGGAGTGGTTGAGCCTAATTTGGAACTCACAAAAGCAGGAGAAAAAAAAGAAAGATTCTAACAGAAGCTTCGAATATTGTTTTATGGAGTTCCTTTTGTTTTTCTTTGGGAGTGTGTATGGGGCAGGGGCTCTGTCTTGGCAAAGATCTGAACACAAATGGTGCTAATGTTGCTTTTGTAATGGGTCACCAGAGAATGGTGGTGTGGGGGGAGTAGAACAGGACAATCCTCTCATTTAGAAACAAAGGGAAAAGGAAACATAGAAGGCTATAAAAGAAAAGAGAGGGAAGAACCTTCTAGATAGGTGTCAGGCTGGAATCTCAGTTCCTTTTGCCCCTTCCTGTGCAGGTTGTGAGTCAGGTAATTAAAAGAAGATATCTGGAAACTTTATGCAAGGTAGACATACTTTATTCTTCAGATGTGAGCTTCACAGACATGCTTTATCCTCAGACATGAGCTCAAACTTTACTCTGCTGACCCTCCATGCTCTGCCATTCCTCTGTGCTCTGCCAACCAGCAGTTCAGAGCAGTTACCTTTATGCTCTTAGTACGCAATAGCCGCCACAAGCCAAGCGTTACATTACTGCAACAATTATGCTGAGTCAATAAATGGGCACACATGCGCAGTTACACTACTTTTATAACTTGTTTCTAGTGAATGTGCTTACTCTTGCCCATTTGTAACAGATGTGAGGTTAGTGAACCTGACTAAACTTTTCTACTTTCCTTACAATAGGCCAAAAACTATACTGGATATTATAAGAGCTCTTTCTCAGTTCTGCTGCTGTCAAAGTCAGAGTGTTAAAGGGCAAAGAAGGGCCATGAGGCAGTTTTGGAAAATAAATAGACACCCAGGGTGCTGGGGAAGTAAACTAAAATACCCACATATGCATGGGTATTCACACACGTTTACACACGCACATACATACATTACATATGCACACACTCACTCACTCATGAATGGCATTATTTGGGAAAGACTTATAACCAAAGTCTAAGAGGAATTTAGGCCACAGATGCAATCCTATAAACTTTTCAAACACCAGTTGTAAGCTGGGTACTGAACAAGTTCCCTTAGCCCTGGCACACAGAGGGTGAATGCAGAATTCACAGACAGCCTGCATTGTGGTAAGTATTTCCTGTAAAAATTTAGATGCCTCAGGAAGGAGATATTCTAGGGTTTTTTCAGGGACAGGGAGAAAGAAAAGTTGTACTTAATGCCCAAGGCAAAGGGAGCTAGGCAGACTCTCCCGTCTCCTATCCCTTATGTTGTCAAATTCACACTCAAGAAGTCTTGACTATATATGGTGTGGAATATGAAGCAAACTTCTCTGACCTATAATTTTGCTGAAGGTGAAGAAAAAGATGAGTGGGCCCTTTCTGTTTCCAGTAGAAACAGTTGGATAATGAGAATGTAAACTGCTGCCTGTAAAATATAGGATGAGAGAATGAAAGGTCAAAGGACATAATCCTTTATCAATGACTAATTGACTCTCCTACACAGAGGAGCTCTTTCTGGATTTTAAGATGTGATTATTTAATCCTTTCATAGTGCCACATTGTTTATAATTTACCCCAGATAAGAAGTGCATTTTCTTTCTTAAAATGCAGAGATAAGCAACCCTAAACAAATTAAAGACAACATAAAATAAATGACCTTTATTCTTTATTATGCTCTCAGCTCTAGCTGAATAATGACATTATAATCATAATGACATTATGATTTAAGGCATATCTGATGCCTCTAACAGGCTGAAGGGATTCATAAATAGAGTGTTTCAGACACATTTTTCACTCTTTTTTTACAGTTATCAAATACATTAATTTTTGATGGTAATTTCAATATAATAACCATATGAAAAATATAAGTCTTGTTTTCCCATCAGAGAAGAAGAAACTGGGAAATATCCATAAATCAGAGTATGAAAGACTCTTCATATGTCTTCATGGAGTGAGGCAGAATTCTGTGTGTCATAATTACGTTGGATAAGAAATATAATGTGGTCACAGTTAAAGGGAATTTTCTATGCAATGTTTTCCTAACCCAGATAGAGATATGGTAGCCTTACCAGAATAATTAGTAAGCAACAAATACATAGGTACAAGACAAGGTCTTAAATTCTTGGTTGATTTTACCAAAACAAACCCATAAAAAATGTAAGTGAAAAGGTTTGTTGAATCAGATAGCTTCAAAAATCAAATAACTTGATGGAAACTTTGGGTCTCTTGATAGAGCACTCTGTGAAGGCCTTGAATTTATTTCCCTCAGGTGAAGTCAGTTGGTTTAGCTCTGTTCCATGGCTCTAGGCTGTACCATCATAACCTTAGTGAGGTCTCTTGCCAATGCGTTTAGTTGGCAAGAAAGGAACTAGACCAAAGATCAGGTAAATGGCCTAAATCCATCCAAAACCACGGAAAAACAACCCAAAATGAGTTCCTTATTCATAAATGAAGGGTAGCACATTATTAGCAATGAAAATCCACTTTTCTTCAAAAGCATTTATTTTAGGATATTCATGGTTCTTAAACATCATTGTTAAAAGTCCCAAATGAGGCCCAAAGAATACTGAGAACCAAGCATGACAGTGCATTTTTTGAGCTTGGCTGGTAGTATTATCTCTTTTTAAAACATGTTTAGCATTATCAAAGTAATATATGTATAGTTAAAAATACATTTTATATTAAAATAAAAGCAGTCCCTTTATACATATTTCTCCAATCCTCAGTCCTATTTGAAAGTTTTAGCCATTTCTTCCAGTATTTATCTCTATATTTCTAAATGACATGTTGCAATTTCTTGATTTATCAACATTACATTGTCTATTAACTTCTTTTAATGGAAGATGAGAAATTAGTCTTTCCAACTTCACTCTCACACACATTCACTTTTCCTATTATTATTTAAATACCATGCCTATGTTGATAGTGTTTACTGTTGAATTAAGTGGTCTACCATAACTTTATTTCTTTTCTCTAACCATTTTTCATCAATTTCTCTTTTTTGATTTTCATTTCGCTTGTTTTCTGTTTGATAGGTTCTGGACATGACTGATGCCATCTTGGACGTGACCAACATTGGCCTGGTTAATGACGTTGGTGGTTCACATACTCCAAAGCCTGCTGCCTCTAGGGGCAAGCCACCTGGGAACTGTTTCAAATGCGGTCAGCCGGGTCACTGGGCATGGGCCCGTTCTAACTCCAGGCCCCCACCTAGACACTGTCCTTACTACAGCAGCCAGGTCACTGGGGGGTTGACTGTTCCACTTGCCAGAGAGGGAGTGGCCCAGTCCCCAACCCATAGCCTTTGTCTTCATGGCCATCCCTTCTGGAGCTTCTTGGCTTTGCCCAGGAGAAGGTCTGATGATGCCCAGGGCCCAAGGCTCTGACAGAGATCACAGGGCATGAGCCCAGGGTCACTCTCCTCACAGCAGATAAGCTGATCTCTTTTGTCATCGATACAGAGGCCACTTACTCTACCCTTCCTGAATATGCAGGACCAAAAACCCCATTCTCTATCACAATAGTAGGGGTCACAGGATCAGAATACCTCCTGCAGATCATTCAACCCCTTTCCTGCACCCTACATCACACCCAATTCACACACAAATTTTTAATAATGCCTCAATGTCCAGCCCCCTTACTGGGATGGGACATCATTTCCAAATTCAAAGCTACCCTTACCCAAGACATTTTAACTCCATCTACAACACTCCTGTTACAAGCCCCCTCCCCCAGACCTGGCCCCTGAGACTTCCACCTTCCCCTCCCCCTCAGACAGGGTTAATCCCTAGTATGGTACACTTCTCCCTCCATTGCTACGCACCCTATCCTTGTTAAGTTGCAGAACCCGTCTTTATTCCTTAATGTCCCACAATACCCCATCGCTAACAAACACCTAATAGCCTCAAAACCTGTCATACACAAACTCCTTTCTTCTCATCTCTTAAGGCCTACCCACTAGCCTATTAATACATTCATCCTTTCGGTTATAAAGCCTAATGGCTCATACTGTTTAGTTCAAGACCTCAGGGCCATTAATGTGGAGGTTTTATGCATAATTCCAATTGTTTCTAACCCCTATACTCTTCTATCCACAATCCCAACAATAACCTGCTTCTTCTCTGTACTTGATTTAAAGGATGCCTTTTTTTCTATTCCCTTACACCTTTCCTGTCAAAACCTGTTCGCCTTCACTTGGACTGATCCCAATACGTATTGTTCCCAACAACTCACTTGGACAGTTTTGCCCCAGGGATTTTAGGACAGCCTCCGCTTTTTCAGCCAGGCTTTAGCACAAGACTTACCTGAGCTCCTGTTGACTCCCAGCACTTTAATACAATACATGGATGACCTCCTTCTTTTTAGCCTCTCCTATGAGGATTCACAGGCCCACACTGTTGCTCTCCTTAATTTCCTGGCCTCCAGGGGATATCAAATGTCCCTTAGCAAGGCCCAAATTTCTTCTCCTTCAGTTACCTATTTGGGAGTCCACCTCACCACCAACACCAGAGAAATAATGGTGGATCACAAGAGTTTAATTTCTGAAATCCCTACTCCTACCACAAAGAGTGAAATCCTTTCTTTCTTGGGGCTTTCAGGGTATCTTCACCTATGGATTCTCATCTTTGGCGTGCTAGCAAAGCTACTTTATGAGGCAGCCAAAGGGGATCCTGCCATTCCTTTAGATCCCACAAAGCCCACTCATTCTCCCTTCCAGCAAATAAAAGCCTCTCTCCTCGCAGCCCCAGATCTATCTTTCCCAAACCTATCTCATCCTTTTATCCTATACATCACAGAAACCCAAGGATTGGCAGTCAGGGTTTTGGGACAAGAGGCAGGAGATATTTTCTCCCCAGTTGCACACCTCTCTAAACAACTAGACACCATAGCCCAGGGATGGGCTCCCTGTTTATGGGCCTTAGCAGCAGCCTCCCTTTTAACACAAGAAAGCTCTAAGCTAACTTTTGGACAACAAACAGTCATTTGTTCCCCCCATCATCTTCAAGACCTTCTCAACCATAAGGCCAAGTCAATTCTCTCCCCTTCCCGCCTACAACTTATTCACCTTACCTTCAATGAGAATTCCCAGTTTTCCTTCAAACCTATCTCTCCCCTAAATCCAGCCACTCTCATCCCAAAACACTCATGACCCTTAGAACATAATTGCATGGACGCTTTAGACCTCTTTCTCAATCCCTTTCCATACATCTCCCCACATACCATTACACAGTTCATAGACGGGAGTGCCACCTCCATGCCCACCCCCGGGCAGGTTATGCCATAGTAAATCTAGCACAAACTATTGAGGCTGCCCCATCCCCCCCTCCCAACACCACTTCCCAACAGGCAGAACTCATTGCCCTCATCTGCACTCTCACTCTGGCAAGCAACAAACGAGTCGATATAAACACTGACTCTAAGTATGCTCACCACTTCCTACACTCCTGCATGGCCATATGGAAGGAGAGAGGATACATGACCACTCAAGGAAGGCACATAAAAAACGGACATCTTATCAAGATACTTCTTGAGGCTGCACAACTCCCAAAGGAGGTTGGGGTTATACACTGCAGAGGACACCAAACCTCCAATGACCCCATAGCCCAGGGGAACAAACTGGCGGACCTAACCACAAAACAGGCTGCTCAATCATCAGACCCTCACTCTTCCTCTCTGGCTCAGGTCCTTCTCATAGCCCTTAAACCCTTACCCCAACTTCTCCCTTTAGCACTCACTCGCTTGCGAGCTCCACAGGTCTCAGCACCTTCCAAGTTATGTATGGTAGACCCTTCACTCTCACACCTCTCCCTTCCAGCTCATTGCCTTTAGGCCAGTATCCCCTACTCTTTCACTTATTAGGGAATAGGCCAACCTTCTATTACCTCATCCTTTCCCCACCACCCCCTCAGAGTTTAAACTGAGCCCAGGACAGCGAGTGTATATTAAAACCTGAATCCCAAAGCCCCTCTCACCATGTTGGGAAGGGCCTTATACAGTACTTCTCACCACCCCCACAGCAGTAAAAGTACTAGGAAAGGCCCCTTGGTATCACTTATCTTTGGTAAAACTAGCGCCTGAGACTTTACCCAAAGAATATGTTAACACCAAGCCAGACGGGTCCCTCTGCTCAACCCCCAACCCAACATCTCCTTACACTTCATCCATTTTAGGACCCACAAAACTGAAAATCTCCAGGACCTCCACTCTTCCCCCAATCCCAGAAGAAGGATGATCTTTCCCCCGGAGATTATCATCTCACTCTTGCAGGCCTGCTTCATGTCCTTCACACAGGAGCTGCTCCAAGACTGGTCCCAACCTGCCACCTCCAATGTTGAAGACATCCTCAAGTGGGTAACTGAATTAGCCTGGCAGGGCATCCTCTGCAATTACACCCCCTGTTGTGAGGCACCCTCCCACAGGAAATGCACTTACATGCCACTCATTCAGAAAAGGGCAATTTATTCACTCCAGCTTGCCAGTGTCCATCTCCCAAGGAGCAACCAAGGAAGAGCGGTATTGGGCCTTGTTTCCGTGGGGTTTTTAAAGGCAAAAGCTACATCCCATTGGGACATGGGTTTGTCCAGGTGCACAAAGCAAGCTTGGGAGCTAGCTCATAGAAGCCAAGAATGAGTTAGAGCAATCAAGCATACAACTTTTCATTGTGTATGTTCCCATGTCATAGTTCACTGTGTATGGCTCCTGTTCCCATGTAATAATTTACTATGTATGGCTCCTGTTTCTATGCAATGGCTTTTGTTTCTATGAGAAGGTCAACAGTTTCTCATGCAGATTGGGGGGTAGTCTGCAGGTCAGACAGGGGGTAAAATGGAGTTACTTAGGTTAATCAAGCAATTTTACAAGAGCAGATAGCATATGTTATGAGTGTGTAGGGAGCTCTATTTCACCCCGACGAGGCTACCCTCTACTCCTTTTTCCTACTGTGTGCCCTCTCAACCTCTCAGCCCCTAGACACTTGCCTTTTCTCTTCCTCTTGCTTCTTTTCCTATCAGAGACACATGCCACACCCTGTTCACAATGTATAACCAAGGTCTTGGTGGGTGGAAGGACACTTTCCAACCTCTCAGGTCTGCCTCCCAGAATCTTTGGGGGTACGCTACAGGCCCACAACATGCTATAACCAGACAACTGCAACATCATGTTCTTACGAGGGTAAAAAACTACTGGATAGCTCTTTCCAAAGGGGTTTCTGCTGGAGTCCTATGCCCCACCCCTGACAAAAACCATTTCTGCTTCACCCAAACCACTCACCTAGACTACAGCAATAGGGGAGGGCTTCAGGACAAAAACACATTGGATCTGGTCTAACCATGATGGGACTTATTCTTTTTCTTGGTCCCTGCCTCTTTCGGTGTTTCTCTAGTTTCTTACAGGAATGTATGCAGGCCTTCACCAATCAAAAAGACACTGGATTCTTCATGGGAGGAGGATATCAGCCCCTCAGAGTCAGTGACCCTTCCCTGGAAGAATACAGCCTCCCCACATGAAACCAATACCCTGCCACCTAATTGTTTTACCCGCCAACATAAATCTTTTATTTTTTTCATATCTTCGCACATCTCCAGTAGGAAGTAGCTTCAGAAGAATGAGACCTCTGCCCCTTTTCCCTTCTCCCTATACTTATAAGGTGGGAATGATAGGTTCTGGACATGACCAGCACCATCTTGGATGTGACTGGTGCCATCTTGGATGTGACCGGTGCCATTTTACACACACTCAGCACAAAATGGCCACCAGACTTTCCCTTAAGAGAAACCTCATGGTTTCTGAGAAATCGAAACTCCTCCACAGCAGCACCAAACCCCTCCTTGTTTACATCAGCCTTCCTTACAGTCTATATAAGCTCTCCCACCCCTCACACCTGGTGCTGTCCTCCATTTTGAGTGCAGCCTGGCAGATTCTTTTCCTTTAATAAAGCTTGACGGGTACCCAGCATTTTGGCTCACTTTCTTTCACTATTTACCTAACTTAACCTTTCCCTCAAATGTCCTTCTAGAATTGTCAATGACTATCAATATTTTTTACAACTACTCAAATACTTAGAAAAAGTTGCAAAAAGTCTTTTTTTCCCTGTGAGCATCATTCCAACACTCCTGTATCTTCCTGTTTCAATTGAGACAGAGACAGAGTGCTGCTCTCTATTTTGTAGGTCTGGGGCACAATTGTCCTCCTTTCATTATTCTGTGTTGTATCACCTATTTCATAGATCCTATTGTCTTTCTAGATTTACTTTCCCACTTTGAAAAAGCATATGCTACTGAAGAAAAGATACATGGAAAGTAAAGTTTTGAGTTCTTATAATGTCTTTCTTTTAAGGGTTTCTCTCAAGTTAGAGAATTGCTTGGCAATTCTTGGCTATGTGAGAGTGAGGCATTATAAAGTTGATTAAAAGCTTTGTGTGTATGTGAGATGAGGGGTTGACTCTTTCTGACTGATGGGTTTGCTTAAATGGTGATCAAGCAGGAGATGGCCTCTTCATAGAGATACCCCAAATGCCAGAACTGTTTTTATCTAGGGAGCTTAGTTTCTCCAAGAGTAGTTATCCACTACATTACCCTGAGCAGAATAGTAGTGATCTATACCTGGCTGTGTCTAGGAATAGGACATAAGAAAGGCATGAGGGTCCCACTGCTCAATAAGCGATGCTCATTTCATTTCCTTGTTCTCAGCCCCATGCTTTAACCATGTCATACATTATAGTCCTTGAGTCTGGAACCTCCCCAGTTTAATTTGTCCAGAGACTAAATTTCTCTTCTCCTGTGAGGGAAAAAAGGGGAGTCACCACCTGCATAGATCAGAAGAGGGGACCTGGAGAGTCCAACCACTCTGTATGAGTGTATCATCTTTCAACCAATCATTTTGTTTTCAGTTACATACCACTTCCTTGCCTTCTGTAATACCTGGTGTCTCTAAGCACTGAGCCTTAGATTCTACAGGGATACTGGGATCACTTTTTATTGGTGTTCACCCTCTGCAGGCACTTAGGTTATAAATTCTTTTACTCTGCTAAATCACTTTACACTTTTCTTTCCACTTTTCATTTTCTAAAAATTTATTAAAATCTTTTGTCTGCAGTTGTCTCCTCTCCTACAATATTTTCTTAGTCCCTGTCAGGTAATACTGTTTGTTATTTCTATCCCTGGCATTCTAATAAAGGTTTTGGAAGAAAACAAGATAAACTTATGTTCAACTTGCCATATTTAATGGTAAGCCTGTTTATCCCTTACTTTTCTATAAGCATGGCAGTTTGTACATTGTTCTCTGCTTGTTGGGTCCGCCACCGGCCGACCCAAACAGCCCTTGCCTCGCTATCAGTCTCTCCCTTGGTGTTCCTTCTGGTGGGCGGGCGGGTGGCCCGGATTCCTCTTTCCCTCTGGTCCCTGTTGGAAGGAGACAGGGGAAGAGAGCCATGAAGAGAGGTGAGCACAGCCGCCGGCCCCAACCAGCCCATTAAAGGGACACTCAGACATGGCGGGAGTTCTGTTGAGCTGTTCCATTTATTATCACACAAGCACTTGCTTTTAAAGGCAAATGGGGAAGGGAGGTTTTTACATCCTCCAATCAGCTTAAAGGTTACGAGAGCATGCATCCTGTCTCAATGCCTAGCTATTGCAATCACGCAGTGTTCATGAGCACGGAAGCATGTATTTGGCCAATAAGGGCTAAGGCAAGGTTCCCGCAGACACTCCCACCCTACTTTCTCCCAGCGCAGCCTTAGGCTGCCACGTTAATACACCCTTGTGGGCCCATAATGGCACCCCTTGTAATGTCACTCAAGGTGGCCTTAGTTTTTAAGGCCCGACATCTGCTTATCTATGATTACAGTTGAGTTAGTGTGGTTTTGACAGAAAGGACAAGATGGCTAAATTAAAGTAGCTTGTATATGAATATTAGTTCTTGACTCCAACTCAGCAATACTTCTTAGGGTCCTACAGTAAGTGGTTTTTGTTGTTGTTGATGCTGTTGTTGTTGTCTTTAACAATTTAGGGGGCATTATCAATACCATCTTGGGCCTATTACCAAGTAGCAAAAATAATATTGTGTACACTTAGTAGGTTTTCATTCAAACAGTTTGTGTCCTAAGCATTCTGGTGAGAAAATTATAAGAAGATATTAGGTTGAAATCCCACAAAGGCAAAACCAGCCATTCCTGTGAGAATTTTTGAGCTAACTGAAAAGTTTCCTGAAATTCTGTGTATACTACTACATTTATTCAGAAATATCCTTGGCAATGAGCAGCAATATAGTCTCCATTGTTACCTAATTATTCACATGAGAAAGATCTATGGCAAGAGATTGTATTTCTTTTAAAAAAATGTAAAAGTGAAACACTGTATAATGTCTTTTTAAGCATTTATTATTTTGTTAAATGTTTTAAAGCACTGTAAAAAATGGTCTTTAAAAAAAAAAAGCTATAGTAGGCAGAATAATAGCCCTCCAAAGATACCTATCCTTGAGACTGTGGATATGTTTTGGTACTTGGCAAAGACAAATTAAGGTTGCAGATAAAATTAAGGGTGCTAATCAGCTGACCTTGACATAAGGAAATTATCCTGAATTATCTCGGTGTGCCCAATGTAATCACAAGGTACTTATAAAGGAAGAAGGAGGCAAAAGAGTGTCAGAGTGATGGAATGTATCAGAAACTTGACAGGCCATTGCTGGCTTTGGAGACGGAGGAAAGGGGGCCAGGAGGCAAGGGGTGTGGACGGCCTCTAGAAGCTGGAAAAGGCAAAAAAATGGATTCTTTCCTGGAAGCTCCAGAAAGGAGTGCAGCCCTGCTGATACCTTGATGTTAGTCCAGTGAGACCTGTGTCAGACTTCTGACATCCTGAATTGTAAGATATTAAATGTTTGTTGTTTTAAGCCACTAAATTATTGGTAACTTGTTATAATAGCCATAGGAAACTAATACAGAAGCCATATACTGAAACTTCACTTTATTCATTCAATATACTTATTGTACAATAACTGGTACAAATCACTATGCAGGTAATTTGGAGGCTGTAAGGATGAAACATATGAGAACCATGATCTTTAGGAACTTACAGTCGAGTAGATGAGATATTGCATTGTTTTGGATGTGCTATGTATTGGTGGGAAGAGTCTCCTCTCTCTCTCTCTCTCTCTCTTTCTCTCTCTCTCACTTTCACACACACACACACACACACACACACACACACACACACACACACACACACACGACACAGTAAGGTTTTGAATTATTTAGCCAAGTATACACAGTTTTAACAGAAGTGAGGTGCCTACCAGGGTAAGAACAAAAGCAGCATTATTCCTTTGACCCTTTGAGACTGTAATGTAGGGCATATAGTAGCAAGTGACACTGCTTGAGTAAGGCAGGGTCTTGCTGAGTGCAAGAAGTCTGTTTTTGTGCTGTGCCATATCACTGCTCCATGTGTGGTTTATGTCACTGTTCAGGAAGAATTAAATAACATGCATTTATGTTTAAGAGAGTATTTATAAACAATAGGTTCTTCTGCATCTTGTTCTTTAGATTCTCAGCATCATGAGGCATTCAGGGTGAAAAAGCAGAGTCAGTGAGTGCCCAAGTGCCCCTGAGAAGTATTTCTTCTCTCTTTGAGCTCTGCTGTGGTCCAGAAAACCCATTTCCCCATGTGTATTTGTGTATGTGCATTAGTGTTTTATGCCCTCCCAAAAAGAAAAAAAAGATGAGCTTTTCATTCATCACAAAAAATAATTTTATCCTTCTAAATGACCCCTGTTGCTTTTTATTTTAATTTACCAATAAATAAAAAAAAATTTAAAAAGCATGTCAAGGAATTACACCAGAAACAATTAGACTGAAAACAAACAAACAAACAAACAAACAAACAAATAAATGACTCCTGTTGCTATTGTGCACAACAGCAAAGCAAACCTGCTAAGAAACTGTATGTTTTTAAAAAATATTTATTTTTTTCATAATTAAGTTTAAGAATTGGTCTTAAGATTTTACTCATAAATGCCTAAAACTAGCTTTTGGCATTTGATAGAGATTCATTTTTCAGATTTGAAAAAAAATGTCATTCCTTGTTACACTAAAATCTCAAGATGTGAATAGATTCTAAAATATATTATTAAAATATTGAGCAGAAAGAAAGCACAATAAGGGATTTACATAACGTAGTAAAATAAATATATTTTAAAAAGAAAACAACATAACGTTTTGCACATATTGTTAGTATATACAGACTCCATCCAGCCCAAATGCCCATCATCAGATGAGTGGATACGGAAAATGTGGTACATCTACACAATGGAATACTACTCAGCTATAAAAACGAATGAAATACTGCCATTTGCAACAACATGGATGGACCTTGAAAGAATTATATTAAGTGAAACAAGTCAGGCACAGAAAGAGAAATACCACATGTTCTCACTTATTGGTGGGAGCTAAAAATTAATATGTAAATTCACACACACACACACACACACACACACACACACAAACCGGGGGGGGGGGGGAGAAGATATAACAACCACAATTATTTGAAGTTGATACGACAAGCAAACAGAAAGGACATTGTTGGGGGGAGGGGGGAGGGAGAAGGGAGGGAGGTTTTGGTGATGGGGAGCAATAATCAGCCACAATGTATATCGACAAAATAAAATTAAAAAAAAAGAAAAAAAAAAAAGAAAAAAAAAATCACATCTGGGTGTGGAACAGCAGTTTGGGAGGTAAGTCCCCTAGCAGAGTACTTTACAGGACATCATTCCATCTGTGATTTCTATAGGTCACTTACCAGAGGGCAGATAAACCAGTGAACTCATAATAGACATGAAATCTTGCATGTTTTCTAAGGTAAAAATGTAAGGAATCCATACCAATGCCAGACTCAAACACTTGAGTTGAGAAATACCATGGTACTTCAAAAAATTTATGAAAAAACAAACTTGAAAGATAATATGAATCATTCCATAAACTTTTTGTAGTACTCTTGTACATCATCAGGGGCAGCCTGCAGACGTGTGTGTATTCTTTTATATTATACTGGTCAAACTTAACTGGTTTCTTCCTTGTGTTCGTCACTATTTTTCTTACAGCAAGCAATAAATAAATAAACACATGAAGTCTTCCCTTTTCTATTAATCCATGGAAAATTATGAAAGGAGAAAAAAGATAAGATAAATATATATGAATACACAAGCACATATGTAGACATGTTGCTTTAGATAATTATAAACAAATGTTGTTAAGGTGATTAATGTATTATTTTTAGAAAACAGATACAAGGTAACTTGTAGGATAACTGGGCTTCGGAGGGTCAGGGAGAAGAAATTAATCAGGTAGGAAAGAAAATATCTTGATTAGGTAAAAAAAGACACTGATGGAAACTGCAAATGTTAGGGGGTGCTTATACTTTTTCTCTTTTCTCTTCTTAGCTTGCAACAAGGGATAGATACAGTGGCAGGGAAAGATTAGAGAACTATAAAGGCCTGGTAAATCTTTAGCATGAGAAATTGGGATCAAATTAAATAGTGGTGAATGGCTGAGTTTAGTGTTGCAACCACAGCCATCCAATTCAAAAATCTATTTGGCACCTACTATGTACTCAGTAGGTTCTGTGAGAACACAAAGATGAGTAAGAGTCAGTTCTTGCCATCAAGTAACTTTCGAATTAGAGTTTTGGTATAAGGACCTGTGTAAGTCTAACGCAAAGCCTCATATAGGAGCTAATAGATAGAATCACAGGGCCTTGTTATTCAAAGAGAGAAAGATCAAACTAATTTGTGGTGAGAGATCAGATTCATTTTGGGGAGATGGGTGGAAGAAAAAAGAAAAGCCTCAATGAGGGAGAAATATTCAAATGGAGCTAGACAGATAAGTAGGAGTTCAATAAGATAAAGAGACTGAGGGGCAGCATGAAGAAAAAGCATAGTACTGGTGAAGTGTGGACTTTTTGAGAATCGGCATTCATCTAGGTCTTTTCTCTGTGACATTGGTTCTACTCCAACTGAGGTTACCATGGAAGAAAGGAGTATTTGATCTAAGAACATTTCTAGCTTTAATATAAGAGATATCAATTCAATGATTTTCCCAAATGATCGAGACACAACCTTCTTAACTGAGTAGGACAGAGTAAATTTGTGAATGAGAAGAGTGCACTGAAATTGTTCTGTTACAAAGGCATCATTACCGCATCTCTAATGAGTTTCCTGCTTTCTGGATGACTGTGGACAATGTTCATTTATACAACAAAGAAATTATCTACGTTATGGCAAGCATTTGGGGGACACAGCAGTGAAACAAGACTGGGTCTCTGTCTTCAATGAGCTGAGAGATTTTTGAGTACTACGGTAGTCTTATATACAGAGTACAGGTCACTTAACCTCTTGGAGCCTGACTTTCCTCATCTTTGAAAATGGAGCTTGGAATGACTTTCCTACAAGGGTGAGAATTAAATTACCAAATGTGAAAGAACAGTTTAAAAGTATGAAGAGTGATGTTAAGTGTTCAATGATACAATCATGTGCATCTGACTGTTATCCCTCACTCATTTTTTCTTCTTCATGGCTAAAAATAGTCTCCCAGGCCAGACTAAACTATAGTAAGTGCCTGTCCTGTCATCTGCTGCAATGATGACTCAAATGAATGTACTGACTCTAACACATTGGCCAGGCTGTCTGACTGTTGGCTATAGGCACTATTTCTAGGGTGAGTCCATTTCTACCTGATTGACCTATTGGGAACATGTATTTTTTAGCTGGGAGTACTCAGGCATCTGAACACCTGGTCTGAGCTCTTTCTGCTGGGGCCCCTAAGCAGTCTGTATTTCACTAGACTGCAACTGTTCTCCAAAGTGAACCTTTTTAGGTTCTTTTCTTTTCTTCTGAGTGCAATGTGCAGTAGCAACCTGAAAGCTTTCAGAAATCTATATGGGGATAAATTTGCTGAAAGTATTTCTATTAATGCAAACGCATTCACCTAAGAATAGTAGCAAAGGCCAGTTTACAGCTTACTGTTTTTAAAAGAAAAGGGAGTGGGCTTTTGAAATTCATTGCTTGGGTGAACACAATTTGTACTAAGTTTGCCTCTCAATTGGACTTGTGACTGCTTTCAGCTATTTATAAAACACCAGAGAAATTTCTTTTTGGTTCCTTGAAGGGGAAGTGGCTAAATTAATTTCAGATATTTGTGTGGAAAACTGTCTTGCTATCTGGAAAACTGTCTCTTTAAATGCGTAAAACAGTCTTTTTTATAAAGATGGGGGCCCTGGGCCATGGCTACCTTCTATAATTATGAATTTCACAAAATATATCAGCAATAAAAATGTATAGTTTCTCTTTGGAAATGTTCTGGCTAGATTGCAGCTATTTATCATTATTTCTAAATAAAAAGCTCTGAATGAGTTGTGACAACTGCCAGACAGGCATTATTTAAATAAATAAATAAACAAACAAAACATTGAAAGAATTTTGATTATGTTTTCCACAGAAGTGTCAGCTCGGGTAGCTAAATAATCATGAGCACGGTCTTCTCCAACAGCCTGTCCCTGGGGAAGCTGGGTGATAGCTCTGTGGGGGAAGGGATGCACCTGCTTAAAGTATCACTGCTCCAGGATTATATAGGAGAAGTAAGTAGCACAAAGGTTAGATAGCCCTCTCATAACTTGCCTTTCTCCACGCATATTAATCAGTAAATTGGAGGAAACTGGACATATCTATCTCCTTATGTGACTAGAGAGTAGTATCTTGAGAAGTAATACCTAATCCAAATGTACGAAGAGACTCTTTTTTTATTACTTAAATTAATTAATTAATTTTTTAGTTGACACATAATAATTGTGAATGTTTGTGGGGTACAGAGTTATATTTCAGTACATGTATTCAATGTGTAATGATCACACCAGAGTAATTAGCATATCCATCATTGCAAAAATTTATCATTTCTTTATGATGAGAACATTTCACCTCCTTTCTTCTAGCCATTTGAAAACATACAATAAATTATTGTTAATTACAGATGCTTAGCACTACTGTACACCAGTAGAAATTATTTTTACTATCTAGATGTAATTTTTTATACATTAACCAACCTCTCCCTATCCACCCTTCCCTTCCCAGACTCTAGTAACCACAATTCTACTATCTACTTCTATAAGCTGAACTTTTTTTTTTAGCTCCCACATATCAGTAAGAATATGCAGTATTTATCTTGCTGTGCCTGTCTAATTTCACATATAATAACATCTTCCAGGCTCATCCTTGTTGCCACAAATGGCAGGATTTTATGTTTTTGTATGCTGGAGTAGTACTCCATTGTGTACATATACGATATTTTCCTTGTCTACACATCTGTTGATGGACACATGGGTTGATTCCATACCTTGGCTATTGTGATTAGTATTGCAATAATCATGGGGGTGCAGATATCTCTTCAGTATGCTAATTTCCTTTCCTTTGGATAAATACCCATCAGTGGAATTTCTGGATTGTATGACAGTTCTATATTTCGTTTTCTAAGGAACCTCCATAAGGCTTTCCATAAGGGTTGTACTAATTTACATTCTCACGAACAGTGTATAAGAGTTCTCTTTTCTCCACATCCTCACCAACATTCATTATTTTTTTCCTTTTTGATAATTGCAATTGTAAGAGATAATACCTCATTGTGGTTTTAATTTGCATTTCCCTGTTGATTAGTGATGTTGAGCACTTCTTATACCTGTTGGCTATTGGTATGAAGAAGACCTAATTTTTGCTCGTCTGGAGTGCTTCAAGTTCTTAACTGGATCCTGGATTTCTCATAAAGGTATGAAGATATTTTGGTGTGATAATGTTGTTAGATTGGTATATCTGTGGAGGAACAAGGGCTGGGACTTCCTACTCTGCCATCTTGATTGTTTATGAGTGTTAAGTTAAACAAGAATTGTATGCAGGGGAATTAGTACAATGCCTGCTTAATACAGAGCAGGAACTCTATAAAGATAGTTATTTGAAAAATGAATGAATATGTGAACAGAGGAAATTGGGGAGCTCTAATTGGGTGTGTCAACCTCACCTTCCTGGGTGTCTCTGAGTGTCATAGATGGAAATAAGTGAAAAAGTCTACAAGGGGGAGAAAGAATCACACAGATGGCCAAATGAGTCATGAGCACTGGTTCTATCAGGGAAGGAACTACAAAGATTCTTCTTTAGAGGGTTATTCCTCCACCCTCTAAATCCCCCAAATTTGCCCAACTCCTTGGGCCCAGAGGGCAGTGCCAGCCCCCGCTGCCTGACCCACTGAGGTGAGCTCAGAAGACCCATGCAGTGCCAGCGACCCCTCCCCACTACTTGGACCCAGAGGGGAGTGCCAGCCCCTGCTGCCTGACACCTCACGGAACTCATTCTACAACCACAGATTCTGGAATAGGACCCAAGGTAGTTTAACATAAACACCACCATACCTACTATCAAGCAAACACAATTCACCACCACAATAGCAGCCAGGGCCACTCCACAGACAACCTCAGTTTAAGAGAAGAAGCCAACCCTCTACAAAAATACCAAACATCAAAGAAAAAATGCTAGAACTACAAATAAACAAGAAGAAATGATACCACCAAAAGAATACAGTAATGCTCCAATGTCAGACTCCATGGAACAGGGAATCCTTGAAATGTCTGTAAAAGAATTCTGAGCAATGATCTTAAGAAAACCTGAAGAAATAAAAGAAGACTCAATTAGGGAACACAATGAAACAAGAAAAAATATCCAGAATAAGAAAGAGGAAATCTACAAAGAGATTACTACCTTAAAAAAGAGTGTAGCAGAACTTCTAGAAATAAAAGATTCACTCAATGAAATAAAAAACACAACTGAGACCTTGAGCATCAGGGTAGAGCAAGCAGAAGAAAGAATTTCAGACCTTGCAGATGGTCTTTTTGAAATAACTCAGGCAGAGAAAAAAAAAAAAAAAAAAAAAGAAAGAAAAATGAATTAAAAATAATGAGGAAAATCTAAGAGAGAGAGCAGACAACATTAAGCACTCTAACATCCGAATTGTGGGTATTCCAGAAGGGCAGGAGAAAGGAAAAGGTGTTGAAAATCTATTCAAGGAAATAGTAATGGAAAACTTCCCAGGTGTAGGGCAAGATACAGACCTTCAGATCCAGGAAGCTCAAAGGTCCCCAAACAGATTCAATCCAAAAAGATCCTCCCCAAGACACATTATAGTTTAATTTGCAAAGCTCAAAGACAAAGAGAGAATTCTAAAAGCATGAAGAGAAAAGCATCAGGTCACTTATAAGGGAATCCCCATAAGACACAGACTGACTGATTGAATTAAAAAGCTAGGTACAAGTATATGCTGTCTTCAAGAGACCCACCTCACCTGTGTAGACACACACAGACTAAAAGTGAAGGGATGGAAAAAGATATAACATGAAAATGGAAAACAAAAGCAATCAGGAGTAATTATTCTTATATTGGACAAAATAGACTTTAAACCAAAAATAAATAAATAAAAAGAGACAAAGAAGGCCACTATATAATGATAAAAGGATCTATCCAGCTAGAAGACATAACAATCATAAATATATATGTACCAAATACTGGAGCACCCAGATATATAAAGCAAACACTCTTAGACCTAAAGAAAGAAACAGGCCCTAATACATTAATAATGGGTAATCTGAACACTCCTCTCTCAGTAAGGAGCAGATCTTCCAGGCAACAAGTCAACAAAGAGACACAGGATTTAATCTACACCTTAGACCAACTGGACCAGGCAGATATATATAGAACATTTCACCCAACAACTAAAGAGTATACTGTCTTCTCATCAGCTCATGGTACATTCTCCAGGATAGGCCACATATTAGGTCACAAATCTGGTGTCAGCAAGTTTAAAAAAACTGAAATCATTCAAGTATCTTTTCTGACCACAATGGACTAAAACTGGAAATTAATAATAAGTGAAACTCTGGAAATGATACAAATACATGGAAACTAAATAATAGGCTCCTGAATGAACTATGGGTACAAGAAGAAATTAAACAGGAAATCAAAAAAATTCTAGAAACCAATGAAAATAAAGATACCTCATACCCAAACCAGTGGGATACTGCAAAAGCAGTACTAAGAGGCAAATTTATTGCAATAAATGCTTACATCGAAAGAACAGAAAGACTTCAAATAAATGACCTAACACTACATCTCAAAGAACTTGAAAAACAACAATAATCCTAGCCTAAACGTAGTAGACGGAAAGAAATAATTAAGGTCAGAGCAGAAATAAATGAAATAGAGACCCAAAAAAGGATACATAAGATTAAGAAAACAAAAAGCCGTTTTTTAAAGAAGATAAATAAAATAGAAAAACAATTGGCTAGGTTAACAAAAAAAAAGAGAGAAGACCCAAGTAACAAAAATCAGAAATGAAAAGGGTTACATTACAACCAATACCACAGAAAAACAAAGAATCATTAGAGACTATTACATACAACTGTATGACAACAAATATGATAATCTGGAAGATATGAATAAGTTTCTAGACACACACAAACTACGAAGACTGAACCAAGGAGAAATAGAAAACCTAAACAGACCAATAACAAGCAGTGAGATTGAAGCAGTAATTAGCAATCTTCCAGCAAAGAAAAGTCCAGGTCCAGATGGCTTTACAGCTGAATTCTATCAAACTTTTAAAGAGGAGCTAATAAAAATTCTCCTCAAACTACTCCAAGCAATTGAAACAGAAGCTACTCTCCCAAACTCATTCTATGACACCAACATAACGCTGACACCAAAACCAGATAAAGACACAACAACAACAAAAAAAGAAAAATACAAGCCAATATCCTTGATGAACTTAGATGCAAAAATTCTCACAAAATATTAGCTATCAGAATACAGCAACACATTAAAAAAATTATACACTATGATCAAATGGGATTCATCCCTGTGATGCAAGAATGGTTCAACATATGAACATCAATAAATGTGACACATTACATCAGCAAACTCAAGGATGAAGAGCATGTGATTATCTCAATAGGTGCTGAGAAAGCCTTTGACAAAATTCAACATTCCTTCTTGATAAAGACTCTCAACAAATTAGTTATAGAATGAAAGTATCTCAACACAATAAAAGACATTTATAACAAGCCCACTGCCAGTATCATTCTGAATGGGGAAAAACTGAGTGTCTTTCCCTTAAGAACAGGAACACGACAAGGATGCCCACTCTCACCACTTCTATTTAACATAGTACTGGAGGTACTAGCCAGAGTAATCAGGCAAGAGAAAGAAATAAAAGGAATCCAGATTGGAAGAGATGAAGTCAAACTTTCTCTATTTGCAGATGACATGATACTATATATAGAAAAGCTAAAGACTCTATCAAAAAACTCGTAGAGCTGGCTAATAACTTCAGTAATGTTGCAGGATACAAAATAAATGCCCCCAAATCAGTTGCATTTATATACTCAAATAGTGAACTAACAGAAAGAGAAATAAAGAAAGTAAGCCCATTTACAATTGTCACAAAAAGAATAGAATACCTAGGGATCAATTTAACCAAGGAGGTGAAAGACCTCTACAACAAGAACTACTAACCACTTCTGAAAGAAATTAAAGAAGACACAGAAAGATAGAAAGATATTCCATGCTCTTGGACTGGAATAATTAACATTGTGAAAATGTCCATACTACCCAAGGCATTCTACAGATTCCATGCAATCCTCATCAAAATACCAATGACATTCCTCACAGAAATGGAAAAATCAATCTTTCCTTTCATATGGAACAACAAGAGACCCTAAATAGCCAAAGCAATCCTGAGCAAAACAAATAAAGCCAGAGGCACAACACTACCTGACTTCAAATTATACTACAAAGCTACTGTAACCATAACAGCATGGTACTGTTACAAAAATAGACATTCAGACCAGTGCAGTAGAATTGAGAATACAGAAATCACCCCTCAGGCTTATAGCCATCTGATATTGGACAAAGGCAACAAAAACCTACATTGGGGATAAGACTGCCTCTTCAACAAGTGGTGATGGGAAAACTGAATATCAATATGCAGAAGAATGAAACTAGATATGTACCTCTCACCATACAGTAAAATCAACTCAAAATGGAATAAAGACTTAAGTATAAGACCTGAAACTGTAAAATTATTAGGGAAAATACAGGTGAAACACTTCAGCAGCTAGGTCTGGGCACAGACTTTATGAACATGAGTCTGAAAGCACAATCAGCAAAATAAAAAATAAACCAATGGTACTATATCAAACTAAAAAGATTCTGCACAGAAAAGGAAACAATCAAAAGAGTGAAATGACAATCTGCAGAGTGGGAGAAAATTTTTGCTGACTATGCATCTGATAAGATTAATATCCATAATATACAAGGTACTCAAACAATTATACAGCAAAAAAAAAAAAAAAAACCCAAAAAACAAATAACCCAATTAAAAAATGGGCAAAGGAGCCAAATAGATATTTTTCAAAGGAAGACATACAAACAGCCAGCAGGTATATGAAAAAATGCTCAATATTGCTAGTCATCAGGGAAATGCAAATTAAAACCACACTGAGAATTCATCTCACTCCAGTTAGACTGGCTATAATCAAAAAGAATGAGAATAACAAATGCTGACAAGGGTGTGGAGAGAAGTGAACGCATGTACACTGTTGGTGGGACTGTGAATTAGTACAACCACTGTGGGAAACAGTGTGGAGGTTTCTCAAACAACTACAGATAGATCTTCCGTACGATCCAGCAATCCCACTTCTGGGTATATACCAAGAAGAATGGAAATCATCATGTCGAACGGATACCTGCACTCCCATATTCATGGCAGCTCTGTTTACAATAGCCAAGATATGGAACCAACCTAAATGTCCATCGATGGATGGCTGGATAAGGAAACTATGGTATATATACACCATGGAATACTACTCTGCCATAAAAAAGAATGAAATACTCCCATTTGCAACAACATTGATGAGCCTGGAGGAACTTAGGTTGAGTGAAATAAGCAAAGCACAGAGGGATACATACTGCATGTACTCACCCATATGTGGGAGCTAAGAGAGAAAGAAGGACCACAGTAGTGTGCTGGACTTGCAGAGTGAGAGAACATTCCTTGGCCACAAAGAAGAGTTGGGGGGAGAGGGGGAAGGGGAGGGAGGTTGGGGATAATTGGGTGAGGATCACAGGGTGCAAATGCAGTTTGTGGTAATGGGTATGCTGCCAGTATGAATCTGGCCCCCACATCATGGGTTCAAGGGGTGACAATCCACTCTGTATCTCCTGAATATTCATAACCAATAATAAAATAAAATAAAATAAGTTGAGAAAAATAAAGCAAAATAAATACATCCCTCAAATTTATTCGGAAATTGAGTACATACACTGCCCTCTTCTCTGATTATTTTACTGGTTTTAAAAATTTTAAACTTAAGGTAAATTTAAAAATAAAAATTTAAATTTAAATTTACCTTAAAGGTGAATATTATGGGTTAAAAATGAGGGACTTTAATATTCTAATTTGCCAGATTATTCTTTTTCTCCAATTAATTTTGCTAATGCCAATTAATCTCTAAATTACAGATAAGAAATTATTCCATTATATTTGAGCATGGACTGGCATGCTATTAGAGTTCTATCTCCAGGATAAGATTCTCGCTTTTATTAATAGTAATAATATTAATAATAGCTACAATTTATTAATGCTTATTATATGCCAGGCACTTTGAGAAGCACCTTTACATGCCTTCACCTCACTTAATACTTATTACCCTTTAAGGCTTAGGTATTATTATACCTGTTTTAAAGATGAAGAAACCAATGAGGTTAAATAATATTTGCAAGACCATATGGCCAAAATAATGTGAATATATTTTAGAGAAAATATTCAGAATTATTAAATATTTTAAAATAGCATAATGGAGTAAAGGAAATATCTAAATGGAACTGATTTTTCAGGCTAGGTAAAATCTGAAAAGTGAATTCCTAATCATCTTCAGGTTTATGGAAGAAGATTGTAAGATAGATATAGCCTAGTTGGTCGTTGATCAAGAGTACTAGCAAGAAGAAATTGGCTAATGTTGGAAGACAAGACAAGGAAGGTACCATATCCTGTGATCAAACCTCTGGAATTAAATGACCCGTGGGTTGATGGGCAATTCCATAGTCAGTCATGGGTCTTGGTTGATTTACTCAAATGCTTGCTCAGTAGTAAGGGTTAGGTGAGCTAGCCTTTTGGAACACAAGGTGGAGACTCAAGATATAGGAACATGTTTCTGGCTCCAGATTTATTTCAGTTCCCATCCTTTGTTTTAGTGAGATACATTTCATTACACAATTTTCATGTTTTAAATGCATTAACTTGGTGATGTGACTAACATTGGTGATGTGAAAAACATTGTTTTTGATTTTATAATATGGTATTCTCATCTAAAATCCTAAGTCAGTACAGATTCTGGAATAGCATTAATATTCCTAGAGCAATTTTTAAATCTCAAGGTTAGAATTCTGGGGTGTATATTCTTTGAACATATGCCTAAGATGGTCTTCAGCCTTTGGGAAAAATAGAGCAGAAAACTGCTAAAAAATGTATGACTGAAAAGAATAAAGGAACTTGATTTGTAATCTCAGAACAGGCTATATGTATAAAGAAAAATATGTAAGTATCCAGATCCCAAATCTCTTTAATATGTATGAATTGAGAATTGCATAGTGAAGTAGAATCATAGCACCTTCTTCAGGTACAGTGATGTTACATACCAGACAAGCTTCAAAGAAATCAAATGGTTTTTTTCAGTTCAATTATTATTATCATAATGTGCAAATTTATTTATCAATCTTTCATGAATTTCTCTAGTGCTTATAACTGTCGTACCTAGGCACTTAATGAATTAGTTCAACAATGAAATCAATATACCATCCAGCTTTCTATTAGAAACCAGAAATCACTTGCAGGGCCATGTCTACATTAATTCTCTAGCGTACTTAGAACAATGTGGACATTTAATAAATGATTAATATAGATAAGTCTGTGCACTAAAGAAGACTGGATTATAACTTTGCATCAATTCTTTGAAATGCTTTCACTTGAAATGTCTAAAATTGATCTAAGGAAACAGCTATGAACTGCAGATATGGGTAATACATTTTTTTTTCAAGTGAAATATTTTTAAAAATGTGTGTCTAAGCCTGTCTGATTTTTTACTTACATACTTTACTGAAATCCTTAGCTTTGGACCTGTAGCAGATGAAGTTATACTGGTTTCTCCACCTGGTCTCTTTGAATAACTTATGAGCGTTCGTATCAGCTTCAGGTATCTTTTTCATGGACTTGTTCTAATCTCTGGTGTTCAGACAGGGCAAGCCTTCTAAACAGCAGAACTCAAGTCATTCCTATATAAATTGGTTGTTGACTCCTGTCTCTTGACCCCATAAGGTGAACCCTGGAGTTCCTGGTACTTGAGCAGATTTTACCTTGACCACTGATTACTCCAGATGGCGTCCTATAGACTGGTATATCTTATTAGGTTCTCAGACTCCTTAGAAATATCTTATAAAACCTATGGACAACTGCCCCAGAAAATTTTTTTAATAATAATCCTAGATTATTTATAGACCCCCAGAAACTCATCTCTGACCCCCTAGGTTAAGAACCATTTCTTTAAACTGTCACAGGAGCTTGATGATATTTTGGAGCCAAACACAAAGATTACAGGAAAGTGATGTATTCCAGGTTTGTTTGGGAAAAGGTAATTTCCACCGAAAGCAAATTTGTGTCATTTATCCTCTAGTTTGACATTGTCCAGAGACTCAAATAGCATTGAAACTGTCATGAGGTATAAATTTAATACAAAATTGCATGTGGAAAACAACATAGCAGTTTTATTTATGCTACTAAGATTAAGGTCTGAGTATTTTTCTTTGGAATTGTGGATCTTCTGGGTTGCCAGGAATATTAAAGTTCATCATGTCCAACAGCTCTTCTGATGCTTAAATCTCCTCTATGTTGACCAGTTTTCTTGGTTGCTTCAGAGTTAGCCATTACATTTTTAACATGTGAGGAGACGGTGATTATTTTTTATCTTGAGAATTTAAACATGCTTTCTCTTTACATGAGGAAAATTCAGCTTATTGTGGCCTCAGGTGTTTTTCTCAAAGTTGTAAAGAATAAAGTAAATGGATTCCTGCAGTAAAAGAATATAGCATACTACTTTTTTCCTGACGTGTTTCTATGTAGATTCTAAGGTTTGGCTTCCGCAGTTGTTGACACAGTATCCTTTTTTTTTTTTTTTTTTTTTTTAAAATTATGAGAGATGCTATCAGTTTTTGAATGAGAAATAGAAGATCTCATTGGAGCAGAGAAAGAAAAATCTAGTCACTTACAAAATGCTTTTCTCTCTGTGACAATGAGCATTCACTACCTAAATTAATAGCATATTTTGAAAATCAGCCTTTTTATACCATTGGTATTCTAACTTCTAACTCACAACTTGGACAGACATGGAGTGAAGAGAACAGAGTATTTCTTAGTGTCAATGCCAGAAATTCTAGTCACACTTTCCATTTGTTTTGATCAAATCCTTGGATTCCAAATGTCTTTATCCTTTCACAAGTTGTTCCTCTTTCTTTTACTTCCATATTGAAGTATTCAAAATCCCTTGCGTTATGTATGAGAAAAGATTAAAAGTAATGAGACCAATACTCCAATGTTGTCACTGCTAAAAATAGCTCAAAAATTTGTTTCAGAACTAGTTTATAAGCCACATATGCTGTTCCACTGATCAGTGGGGCTAGATCTGTTGTTCTCAACCTTATTTCTCATTAGGATCCCTAGGGAGCTTTAAAAATATGATGTCCAAGCTCACCCCTAGAGATTCTGATTAATTGGTGTGGGGTGTGGTCTAGGCATAAGGCTTTTTGAATTTCCCCAGTTAGTTCTAATGTGTAGCCAAGGTTGAGAACCACTGGGCTGAAGGTTTAACAAGGTTCCAAAGAAAACTAATAGTTTATCTACTATCTAAGAATGCTTTAAAACCAATTTTCACAGCTTAAAGCTATTCAAAGTGAGGTAATAGAGTAGCCTGTCAAATAATTCACCATGGCTCTCTAATTCACCATGATTTCTCCAGTATAATGGCTAATTTGGTGCAGTGCTCTATAAATACGTTACCAGAAAGCCACTGAACGGTCTTTAATAAAGGAAGTCTGAAAAGAAAGCATATTCACAAGCAGGGCAGTCTTATTAATTTGACTTTGGATTGACTAGGTTTAGATTTATATTATATTTAGTTTGTAGAAGAAGATTGTTTTTGCTCTGCACTATTTTGAATAAGTGGTGGGTACTGAATTAATATGTTTTTACCATATAACAGCAGTGAAAGGGTTTTTGGTCTGTTTGCTTTTTGACAGAGAGAAAGGAGTAGCTAAAGATAATCTTTTTATCCCATGGTCTTAGCTTATGTGCGTTTGAGATTTCATTCCAGCTTCATGGTACATGCTCTTCCTATAAACAATTTCTCCATAATGCCAATTTCTTATTAAATACGTTTTACAAGAAGAGATACTATCTCACAGTCCCAAAGTTCCCAGTGATTTTAGAGAAATGCTTGATATGGTAGAAACATTTTTAGCTCTCCCCCAAATTAATAAGTTTTTACTTTTTATTACATGGATAAACATATTTATTTGATCAAAATATCTGATGGAATTAGATTTAGAAGCAGAACTCATTTACTCAGTGATGACAATGCAAAAACACAATAACTTACAGATGATGTGGCTGATTTAAAATGTTGTTATAGGAAGAATTAGGGGAAAGTTAACATTATGGCTCGTGCATTTTCTTTTCTTTCCTTTCCTTTCTATTTTTTAAAATTTTTATTTATTCATTTATTTTTTGGTGGCTGGCCAGTAGCCTGTGCATTTTCTATGGGAAGATAAGCACTTTTAAAATTTTAATTGACATAATGCAATTGTACATGTTTATGGGGTAAAATCTGATGTTTTGATAAGTGTATATGCTGTATAATGATCAGGTCAGGGTAGTTAATGTAATCATCACCTCATGCATTTATCACTTCTTTTATAGTGAATTAGAAAAAGTTCTCAAGTCCACTTAAAAGGCTGGTGCATTTATGCTCTTGATGGTGCTGCTGACCTTGTCTATTAATGCAAATCAGAGTATTTAAGGGGTGTTAATGAATTTCATTATAGCTGTTAAAAACTACCTATGGTAATTGTACAATCCCACTTGATAAGTAAGGTTAGGGGATGTGAAAGAAAATGCAAAATTCAGGCATCTCCCAATTCCCACAAAACGTAGTCATTCAGAAATTCCATATAAATCCAAAGTTCATGTAAAATTTCAGAAAGGACTCTCATATGAGATGAGGAACATTTCTTATATTCTAGGGTGGTAAGGAACTTTTAAAACAGGTGTGTTTCATGCATGTACTTCACGAACCAGTTTTTTATACATATATATGTATATATTCCCTGTAATTCTTTAAAAATGTCATACTAACCACACTATATTGAGCTTACTTTAGATGCCAGGCACTGTGCTCTATATATTAGATTGAAGATATGAAATTGCCATATTTGATCACTGTTGATCTACATAAACAGCATATGGTTCAACCTAACACATTATTTCCATTTATCCTTAGAACTACACTGTGAGGTAGTTACTCTTCTTCTTTTTTCTAAAAAAAATATTTATTTTTTATTATATATATTTATGGGGTACAGTGTTGACTATCAGTATTTATACACAGTATATGATGATCAAATCAATATTATTAGCATATTAATCAATACAAACCGTAATTATTCTTTGTATCCCTTACCCAATTACTCCCTAGCCTCTCTCCCACTCCCCCTTTCCCCAATCTATTAACTATATGTCTGTTCTCTCCTTCGGAAAGGTCAATGTTTTATGGAGGTCTTTTTTTCTTTCTTTTCTTTATTTCTTTGCTCCCACTTATGAGGAATGAGAACATGTGGTATTTCTCTTTCTGTGCCTGGCTTATTTCACTTAACATATTTTTCTCCAAGCTCATCCATGCTGCTGTATATGGCAGAATTTCATTCTTTTTTTACAGTTGAATAATATTCCATTGTGTATATATACCACATTTTCCTTATCCAGTCATCTGTTGATGGACTTTTAGGTGGGTTCCATATCTTGGCTGTTGGAATTAGATCTGCTGTGAACATGGAAGTGCAGGTATCCCTTCGACATGATGATTTCCATTCCTTTGTGTATATACCCAGAAGTGGGATTGCTGGATCACATAGTAGTTCCATCTATAGTTGTTTTAGAAGACTCCACACTGTTTTTCAGAATGGCTGTTTTAGTTTACAGTCCCACCAACAGCGTAGAATATTTCCCTTTTCTCCATATCCTCACCACCATTTGTTATTCTCAGTCATTTCGATAAGAGCCAGTCTAACTGGGATGAGATGATATCTCAACGTGATTTTGATTTGCATTTCCCTGATAATTAGTGATGTTGAGCTTTTTTTCATGTAAAAGCCAGCCTTTTGTATGTCTTCCTTTGAAAAACATCTATTCAGCTCCTTTGCTCATTTGTTAATTGGATTTTTGGTTTTCTTTACAGTGATGTTGAGTTCCTTGTATATTCTGGATATTAATCCCTTGTCAGATGTATAGTTTGCGAATATTTTCTTCCATTCTGTAGGTTGTCTTTTCACTCTGTTGATTGTTTCCTTTGCTGTGCAGAAGCTTTTTAGTTTGATATAATCACATTTATTTGTTTTCTGTTTTGTTGCTAATGCTTTTGAGGTCTTATTCATAAAGTCTTTGCTCAGTCCTCTGTCCTGAAGTGTTTCCCCTATGTCTTCTTCTAGAAGTTTTACAGTTTCAGGTCTTACACTTTCATCTTTAATCCGTTTTGAGTTGATTTTGTTAAATGGCAAAAGGGATGGGTCTAGTTTCATTCTTCTCCACATGGATATCCAGTTTTTCCAGCACCATTTACTGAAGAGTCTGTCCTTTCCCCATTGTACGTTCTTGGTGCCTTTGTCAAAGATCAATTGGCTGTAAGTAGGTAGGTTGATTTCTAGATTCTCTATTCTGTTCCATTGGTCCACATGTCTGTTTTTATGACAATACCATGCTGCTTTGGTTATTATAACTTTGTAGTATAGCTTGAAATTAGGTGATTTAATGCCTCTGGTATTGTTTTGTTTTGTTTTGTTATGCTCAGGATTGCTTTGGCTATTCGGAGTCTTTTGTTTTCATATGAATTTTAGGATTTTTTTTTCTATTTCTGTGAATAATGTCATTGGTAGATAGCTTTGGGTAGTATGGACATTTTCACAATGTTAATTCTTCCAGTCTAAGAGCATGGAATGTCTTTCCATCTTTTTATGTCTCTTTAATTTCTTTGAGCAGAGTTTTGTAGTTCTCACTGTAGAGAATTTTCACCTCTTTGGTTAACTTTATTCCTAGGTATTTTATTCTTTTGGTAGCTATTGTAAATAAGCTTGCTTTCTTGATTTCCTTTCCTTCTTCATTGTTGGTATATAAGAATGTCACTTATTTTTGTGTACAGATTTTGTATCCTGCAACTTTACTGAATTTGTTTATGAGCTCTAGTAGTTTTTTGGTAGAAGTTATGGGTTTTTCTACATATAGGATCATCTCATCTACAAACAGTAAAAATTTGACTTAGTCTTTTTCAATTTGGGTGCCCTTTATTTATTTCTCTTGTTTGATTGCTCTGGCTAATACTTCCAGTACTATGCCAACTAGGAGTGGTGAGAATGGACATCTTTTCCTGCTCCTGTTCTTAAAGGAAAATCTTTCAGTGTTTCCCCATTCAGGATGATGTTGGCACTGGGGTTGTCATATATGGCTTTTTATTATGTTGAGATATTTTCCTTCTATATGTAATTTGTTGAGGGTCTTTACCATGAAGGGATGCAAAATTTTGAACAAATGCTTTTTCTGCATCTATTGAGATAATCATATGATTTTTTCCTTGATTTTGTTGACATGGTGTATTACGTTTATTGATTTGCATATGTTGAACCATCCTTGCATCCCTTGGATGAATCCTACTTGATCATGGTGTATAATCTTTTTGATGTGTTGTTGTATTCTGTTTGCTAATATCTTGTTGAAGATTTTTGTGTCTATGTTTATCAAGGATATTGGCCTGTAGCTTTCTTTTTTGGTTGTGTCTTTGTCTGATTTTCGTATCATGGAGATGCTGGCCTCATAGAATGAATTTGGGAGAATGATCTCTGTTTCAATTTTTTAAAAATAGTTTGAGAAGGATTGGTATTAATTCTTTAAAGATTTGGTACAGTTCATCTGTGAAGCCATCTGGTCCTGGGCTTTTCTTTGTTGGGAAACTGCTAATTTCTGCTTCAATCTTCTTACTCATTATTGGTCTGTTTAGGTTTTGTGTTTCTTCTTGGTTCAGTCTTGGTAGTTTGTATGTGTCCAGGAATTTATCCATTTCCTCCAGGTTTTCGAATTTGTTGGTGTATAGTTGTTCATAATATTATTGTTCTCTAATTATTTTTTGTATACCTGTGGTATCAGTTTTAATGTTTCCATTTTCATTTTTGATTTTTGTTATTTGGTTCTTGTCTCTTCTTTTTTTAGTTAGTCTGGCCAGTAGCTTGTCTATTTTGTTTATTCTCTCAAAAAGCCAATTTTTTGTTTCAATGATTTTTTGTATCATTCTTTTGGTCTCTGTTTCATTTACTTCTCCTGTGATCTTAATATTTCTTTCCATCTATTTGTTTTTGGATTAGATTATTCTTGTTTTCTAGGTCTTTGAAATTTAACATTAGGTTGCTTATTTGAAGTCTTTCTATTCTTTTGATGCAAGAACTTATTGCAATAAACTTCCCTCTTAGTACTACTTTTGCAGTATCTCATAGGTTCTGGTAAGTTGTACTTGAATTTTCATTCATTTCAAGGAATTTTTTGATTCCCTGCTTTATTTCTTCTTTGGCCCACTGGTCATTCAGGAGCATGTTGTTTAATTTCCATGAATTTGTATAATTTCAATAATTTTGGTTGTTGTTAACTTCTCATTTTATTCCATTGTGGTCTGAAAATATACTTGATATGATTTTAATCTTTTAAAATTTGTCGAGAATTAATTTGTTACCCAGAATGTAGTCTACCCTGGAGAATGATCCATGTGCTGATTAGAAGAACGTATATTCTGTTGTTATTGGATGAAATGTTCTGTATATGTCTTTCAAGTCCATTTGGTGTAAGGTGTTACTTAAATCCAATATTTTTTTGCTGGTTCCTTGTCTAGATGATCTGTCCAATGCCAACAGCAGCATGTTAAAGTCTCCAATTATTACTGTGTTGGGTTCTATTTCTCCCATTAAATCCAACAACCGTTACTTTATGTCTGGGTGCTCCAATGTTAGGTGCATATATATTTATGATTGTTATATCTTTTTACTTCATTGATCCTTTTTATCATATATAAAGTCTTTGTCTGTTTTTATACTTCTTGGTTTGAAGTCTATTTTATCTGGTATAAGTATGGCAACTCCTGCTTATTTTTGGTTTCCATGTGTGTGAAATGTCTTTTTCTATCCCTTCAGTATTAGTCTGTGTGTGTCTTTATTGTTGAAGTGAATTTCTTGCAGGAGGCATATAGTTGTGTCTAGTTTTTTAATCCATTCAGGTTGTCTATTATTCTTATATCACAGATGGGGAAGCTGAGGCTCAGAAAATTACTTTATTTTGAATTCAAAACAAGGTAATAGCAGAAGGATAATTTTTGAAGTAAATTATATATATTCGAGGTTTACAGCATGATTTTGTAGGATACATATAGATAGTAAAATGGTTGCTATTGTGACGCAGATTAACATAGCCATCATCTTGCATAGTTACATTTTTGTGAAAAGAACTGCAAAAATCTGTTTGTTTAACAAAAATCCATGATACAGTAAAATTTTATTTCCAATGTACCTCATATTGTGCATTGTCTCTCAGAGCTGTTCATCCTTCCTATCTGCTACTTTGTATCATTTGAATTACATTGCCTCATTTCCTCTTCCCCTGCCCCACCCCTTGTAACCACTGTTTTATTCTCTTTATATTTGACCTTTTAAAAATATTTCATATACAAGTAAGATGATGTAATATTTGTCTTTCTGTGTCTAGCTTATTCCACTTTGCATAATGTCCTCCAGGTTCATCCATGTTGTGGCAAATGGCAGGATCTACTTCTTTTTTATGGCTGAATAATAATTTGTTATATACAGTCACAATATTTTCTATATCCATTTGTCTATAGACAGACAGGTTGTTTCCATATCTTTGCTGTTGTTAGCAATGCTGCAATGAACATGGCAGTGTAGTTATGTTTACAAGGTAGTGGTTTCATCTTTTTTGTGTATATACCCAGAAGAGGGATTATTTGGTCATATGGTAGTTCTATCAGAAGAATAACTCAAACCCAGAATAACTTGACTTCAAGTTAAGTGATTTTCTAGTGTACTACTGCTTTTGGCACTTCCAATTCATTTAAACAATGCAAGCATAAGACACACCCATAATAAAGGTTTAAGTTCAACTTCCAATCATACAAAAGTAGAGCAGTACTGATGGATATAGCATATTTTATTACACTAAGTTGGAACGTGCAAATTAAAAAGAAATGGCAAAAGTATGTAAGCATGAATGCTAATGAGAAATGTAAATTTTCACTAGTTGATGTAGATTTAAATGTTATCTTTGGAAATTGCTAAAAATTAGCAACTACACATAAATAGCCATTTGGGTTTGAAGCATCCACTAATTTACCATGTGATTATGAACAATTAAGTTTTCACTCTGAGGCTGTTTACCTTCTCTAAGATAAAGGATTTGGCTTAACTAATCTTTAAGACAATTTCTGCATGAAATATTCTGTGATTTCTAGAATTCTATGAATTTTAGCACATAGATTCTTTTATGTAGTATTCACTCAATCTACGTATGGAATGACTGGATAAAAAAATCACCAAAATAAAAAGCAGAAATTTCCTTGCTTTTAGCTTGCCAATTGAAACAAGTATTTGAACACCTAGTATGCATTTACCACCTTGCCTCCTTGCCTAGGACTTGTCGTGTGTGTGTGCATGTGTGTGTATGTGTGTGTGTGTGTGGTGGAGGGGGTAGGTTGTGTTCTGGGTCAAAATAAAGATAAAACACATAAAAGCAATTTAATATAATCCCATTTCTCAAAGGGTTTAGAATCTCATTGGAGAAATTAGATATACCCAGAAGAAATTACAGAATTAATCAATTGATGGGAAAATAAGTGGCACAAAATGATTTCGCAATATACTTTTTTATCTTTTTTATGCGCTACTTACTGTATAATTTTGAGTAAGTTAGTCAAGGTCTCCATATTCTCATATTGTAGGCTGTTAAATGTGACTTGACTTTTTGTCTCAGAGTTCTGACTGAGTCCCCCAAACAGAGGACAATAGGTGACAAGGTCCTCCAAATTTTAAACAGAAGGCCATCTATGTAAGACTCACTAAGAGGTAGCTCTAAACAGGTCCTGAACCTCGTGCTCCATCACCCACCATAAATCTGTCTGTAAGAGAAATGAAGATTGACAGGAGATTGATGAAATGGGATTTTTAAGAAAAGAATTGTTGGCCTACTAAGGATAGGTCACTGCAGTCTTGCCAACAAGGAAGAAAAGGGGTTCTCCTTTTCACGTTTCACCTTAAGACAAATAAGTGGTTTCCTTGGCCCCGGTGCTCTCATGGCACTAGAGTAGAGTATGGAGAAAATGCTTGTGGAAGTGCTTGATAAGCAGCTTCTGAAGTTTAAAAGGAACAGGGTTTGGAGAGCCACAGTGAATACAAGCTGCACTTTCACCAGGGGTGGGGCAAATTTTTAGTGTTGTCCTCTTGAAAAAGAGGAAAACAAAGGAAAAAGCTATATTAGAGCTATGCTAAAGGACACTTATAAGATTACTCTCTTCTGGGGAAAGCTCAGCCCAGCAGTAAGAGACTGCATAGGGGGAAAGGGGCACCATTACAGTGCAGGAGCTGAGAGAGTTTAGTAAGTCAGCTGAAGAATGTATTGGCTGCAATTTTGGGGAGTCTTCAGCAGGGGGATGTGGCAGGTTGAAAGACAACCCTTAAAAAAATCCCTAGGAAACATTTAATTCTCAAAAAAAATTTATCTTCTTCCTGTTATTAGTAGTTCCAAACATTAGATATTTTTGCTCCATGGGGTCAAAAGGTACCTAACTACATGATTGCAAGTGGAAATATAGGGGACAGAAATCAGGTATTGGCAGCTTTTCCATTTTCATTTAGGTGTGAATTTTTAAGCATTAATATAAATCAAAATGTTTCAATGAACAAGTTTTAGCAGTTCAACTTTATAAAAATTATAAATAAGTCTGTTAGATTTTTCTGGACAATGCCACCATTTAGATTTTTTAAAAATGAGTAAATTTCTTATTGATGACAACTAAATGGTGTTTGTGTCATTTTTATCATACATTAGATTCCATGCGTTCACCATAGTTTTCTGAGTTGTCCTACAAGCAAGAACATGTTTTTAATGTTGTCTCTCTTCTGAGCTGTTCCTGTAAGTTTGCTATTAAAATACATTAAATGGGGCTGACCCGGTGGCTCACTCAGGAGAGTGCGGCGTAGGGCGCTCCCGCCGCGGGTTTGGATCCTATATAGGGATGGTCGGTGCACTCACTGGCTGAGTGCGGTGCGGACAACACCATGCCAAGGGTTGCAATCCCCTTACCGGTCACACACACACACACACACACACACACACACACACACACACACACCTGATAAATACATTAAGTGATTAAAAAATAATTCCTAGGGAGAAATTGGTTAATAGACACAAAGAATGATTACATTTTGCAATAATAAATATGCTAATTACTCTGATTTGAATATCACATATTGTACACAAATACCTATAGTCAATTCTGTACCCTATAAATATGTATAATCAAGTATGTTCAATGAAAAATATCCCATAAGAAAACTAGCCAGTATTTGTATATCCAGCACAGAAAGAGAATAGTGCACCAACCAAATAAGACCTTTGGCTCTCTCAACTTTTTTCTTTCCCTTTCTTCCCAAAGAAACCAGAGTTAGGGTTAGGCATAGTAGGTGAAGGATGAATATAAATAAATAAATAAATGTGTGTGTGTGTGTGTGTGTGTGTGTGTGTGTGTGTGTCTATATCTATGCATATATATATAGATACATATTTATGTATCAAAACATCAAATTGTACCCCATAAATATGTACAATTAGAATATGTCAATTAAAAAAATAATTATTTTTAAAAATGAAGAACTAGAGACTTCCGGTCAAAACAGCAGAATAGAAGGTCACCCAGTGTCACCCTCTCCCAAAAATCAACCAATTTACAACTAGAATAAAGCAACTACAGCCAAGCTGGGGCTGCTAGAGCTCAGGGAAAGATGAGGAGAGACTCACAGAATGCATGAAGGTGGGAGAAGCCACTATGAGAGAAAGAAAAACCACGCTGACCATTTTGAATCCCAGCCACTTCCAGGCTAGAGCTGCTGAGTGCATTGAGCAAGAGCTGGCAAAAGCTGCGGCTGTGCCCTTCAGATGAAGTTGCTTGGAGGCAGCAGGGGAAAAGAGGGCGTTGGCAGCCCCCAGGCCAGCAATACCTCTAATAGGGGTGCTGTGGACCCACATAGGAGCAAGGAACAACAACAACTGGAAAAAAAGGAGCCACTAAGAGGCCAGTGAGTTGTCACAAGGGACCAGAGCAAGGCTTGTCCCATGGGAAGTGTTTGGAGCATGGGTGGTGGGGGAGATGGGCCCACTAGGGGAACACTGGGGCATAGCGACAGCTGATCTGCCTCCCAGTCAGTGTAGACCACTCAGAGGAGACTGGTCAGGAATATAGAATTGCATGGGGTGCAGTTTGGTCAAAAGAGTCTGGCCCAGACCATAGTTTCTACACAACCCCGGTGCACCAGATCTCACTAGACCCAGAAGTACCTACGAAGTCAACCATTGAAACCTTAGCTGCACAAAAAGCTTTCTCCAGGGAATCAGCAGCAAAGCAGCATTTAGCTCAATCACAGAGCTCAACTACTGGTCCCCAGAGGAAGTCCCCCCATTCTAGAAGTAAGCAAAGGACAACAAATTAGTTCCAGTGCAGAGTTTAAATGGTGGGAACAGCAAATAATCCAACACAGAACTGAAAGAAAAAACAGAGTACCCACAATCAGAGACAAAGTTTGATATCAAGTAGTAAAGTCTCATTTCACCAAAGAATACCTATAACACCTAGAAGGACCAGAAGTCCCCTGGGTTACCAAGCCAGAAAGAAGGGAGGGCCAGGGGCCTCAGCCATGCCTCCCAACACCAGCAATCAGCCTGGTGGGTAGGAGCCTCGGGCTTCAGTCATAACCCCCTGACACATGCACCCAGCCCAGTGACAACAACCAAGCTGCTGCAGGAAGCACCCAGGGCCGTCCCAAGCTGGGGTGGTGGGGGGCTGAGTGCACCAGTCACGCTTCCCCAACATGTGCAACCAGTCCAGTGACGACTGCCAAGCTGCTACAGGAAGCACCCTGGGCTCTCCCAAGCTGAGCAGTGGGGGGCCTTGGTCCTTGGCCATTCTGCTCCAACACTCACAACCAACCCAGTGATGACCACTGAGCTACCTCAGGAAGCACCCCAGGGTCTCCCGAGCCGGAGTGGTGGGGGACCAAGGGCCTGGGTCACCCCCTCCTGACATACACAATGAGCCCAACAACAACCACCGAGCCCCAGCAAGAAGGGCCTCAGGTTCCTGAGCTGGGGTGGTGGGGGGTGAGGGCTTTTGCCACACCCCCCTGACATCTGCACCCAGCCCAGCAGTGACCAAGCCACCACCGGAAACCCTTGGTCTCCCCTGTGGGAATGAGGGGGGTGCCACAGGCCTCAATCCTGCCCCTCCTCCTTCCTCCTTCTTCCATCCCATTTCCTTCCCCTTCCCCTCTCCCCCTCCCTCCCAACTGGTCCACAACAACATCCTAGAATGTAAAAAAATAATATTAATAAAAAAAGAAAGATAAAAAAAGAAGAACTAAACAAAACAAAACAAACAAACAAACAAACAAAAACCAAGGCAGAGGGAGGGAAAAGAAATAGACCATGTCCTCCTTCTTTAGAGTTCATCTATGGAATTTGGTGGCCAGGCCCAAGCTAAAATTTGAGAGAAGCTTTAGCTTACATGGGAGTTGGAAGTATTAAATGTAAATGAGATTGGACTCTTTTTGTCACTTTTCATAATTTTTATTTCTGGTAAATTATTATTGCTTCATTAAACATTCTAGGATGCTGTTAAGGAGTAATCATTTATAAGAGTAAAGACTTTTTAATTTAATTTATTTTTATTTTTTTATTATTTTTAAATTTTTTAAATTTATTTTTTATTTTTATTATTTTTTTTAATTTTATTTTGTCGATATACATTGTGGTTGATTATTATTGCCCCTTACCAAAACCTCCCTCCTGTGGTACATCTACACAATGGAATACTACTCAGCTATAAAAACGAATGAAATACTGCCATTTGCAACAACATGGATGGACCTTGAGAGAATTATATTAAGTGAAACGAGTCAGGCACAGAAAGAGAAATACCACATGTTCTCACTTATTGGTGGGAGCTAAAAATTAATATATAAATTCACACACACACACACACACACACACACACACACACACAAACCGGGGGGCGGGGGAGAAGATATAACAACCACAATTACTTGAAGTTGATATGACAAGCAAACAGAAAGGACATTGTTGGGGGGGAGGGGGGGAGGGAGACGGGAGGGAGGTTTTGGTGATGGGGAGCAATAATCAGCCAAAATGTATATCGACAAAATAAAACTTAAAAAAAATAAAATAAAAATTAAAAAAAAAAAAAAGAAATTTGTTGCTCACAGTTCTAGAGACTGGGAAGTCCAAGATCTAGGTGCCAGCAGATTCAGTGTCTGGTGAGGGCTCCTTCCTCATAGATGGTAACTTCTAGCTGTGTCCTCACAGGGCAATAGGGGCAAACAGCTCCTTTGGGCTTCTTGTATAAGGACACTAATCTCATTTATGAGGATGGAGCCTTCATGCCTTCATCATCTCCCAAAGGCCCCACCACTTAATGTCATTGCATTGGGGACGAGGTTTCAATATATGCATTTTGGGGGGACACAAACATTCAGACTGTAGCACTGCTTGTGAAACATACAAGATGGAGATATTCTATTGGACTTTTGGAACTGGAGCTCAGGAGGAAGAAATTAGTGGGAGATCCATACTTTAGAGATTGTTATAAATAAATCTTTGTTCATTTTATGTTGCCTGTGAAGTTTGGGTATAGATCAGGAACCATTTGGAAGACAGAAACAATACATATTCTGAGAAGTAATGTCAAGGTGGGGAGGATTTCAAGAGAAGATTCTGAAAACTTAGAAAGAGCACTCTAAAGTCATAATGAGGAGAGAAAGCTGAGATTAGAAGCTGGGGTGCACTGTTATGAAATGGGTCATAGGAATATGAATTGAGTTTCAGGGAAGTTCTGCAGGGTCTTCCAACTTCCTTCTTTCTCATATAATGTGGTTACTATGTGGCTGTCTATACATAGGTAGAAGCCTTTGCCACTTAAAGGCACTGCTTAGCCTCAGATATCACTATAGCAGCTGACATGAAGGGTACTTGGGGACTGAGATTTTTAAAAGAATGACAGACCAACCTTCAGAAAACCAAGTAACCAGTAATGAGGGATGCTGAAGAGATGATTTAGAGAAGGAATTGTAACTGCTAATTACAACTAAACCTTTAATGTTTTCTTCTGGAAAATAGAATAAGTGAGAGGAGGACAAAAATCAATAAGTGCTTTTCTTCAATTTTACTTTCCATTTTGTTTGTCTGGTGGCTGTGTGCAAGTATCTGTTTAGGCTATTCTTTCTGGAAAGTTCATTGTCTCCTAACTCCATTAGGCAGTGAGGAGTGAGCTATAGATTAGATAATCAAACTAGAGAAGTCACACTGTGAAAAGGCCATAAATGGTGAACATGGAGAGGATGTCCAATCTTTGCTTTAATTAGTGTTCAATATTAAGTTTATGGTAGAGAATTTTTGTTGTCATTATCATGGATAAACACTAAAGAGCTGGAAGTATATGAACCAAATTGTTTGTTTCCCTTGAAGTGTTTTGTTTTGTTGTCTATAGCTATTACTTTGGAGCATTTATTTAAAGAGTTCTTGACTCTATCCATTCTCACAGAAGGTGATAAAAGCCTATCTATAGATTTAAGACATGATTTTGAAGTTCTTACTTTTCTACTGGACGTAATTCTAATTATTACCCCTGGAAGTGCATCAAATGTATGAGGTCAGTAAATCCTGGGCAATAAATGTTGTTATCCCTAATTTACAGAACAGGAATAAAAATAATGCAAGGCATGATGATACTTTATGGAAGGTTTAACTTTCATGGCCAGTGTCAGAATAGCCTGAGCCATGTATGAGCTTTATAAGAGGACAGAACTGAGAGATAACGGAGAGATAAATAAATACATTGTCTTTGTCAGTATTCTGAGAAAAATCAGGACAGGGATTTTATGCTCTAGCAGAACAAAGACCATATGGTGTCTGTCTGTGATGTCATAGCCAAGGGCTTTTCCTAGACCTTGGTTGGAAGAAAATGGAAATGTCTATAAAAAGGGATGAAGAAGACACTTGAAAAAAAATCCAGAGGCAGAAGCAGCACATTTAGTAGTGAGAGAAGAGAAACCAAAGTGAAAGAAATTTTGTTTCCCTTGATTAACTATCACAAATATCGTAGGGACAATAAAAATAAATAGATAATTTTATTTTAAAATACCATGTGCTTTAACCTCCATCCCCTGTGTTATAATTGTGTTTTACCTGTGTTTTCTGTCTTACAAAAACAACCTGTCAATACCTTCTACTTACATATTTAGTCATGCAAACACAACAACCTTGAAGTAGTCATGTGTTTCAGTTCTGATTGTCTTTCCCAGATAATGAATAAAAACAAAAGTTAATTTGGATTCATGTAAATGAGTTTAGCTAATACAACATTTTGGTATTCAGATTAGAATTAGCACTACATGCTTATGCTTATAACGTTGTGTGTACCTATTCATTCATTCATTTATTCATTCAGAATCATTTATTGGGTTTCTTCTATTTTCCAGGCTGTCTCTAGGTACTAGGGGCTCAATGCAATACAAATCCTGCCATCAGAGTGCTAGCCATCTGTTTAGAATAATTTTGCTTGTAAGAGTCCATAATCACATAAAACAATCTCAGTCTCTCATATTGTTCCTTTTTCCATCGCAGTTGACTTGCTTTTTAAAATGAAAGTGCACAATTTGAGGCCCTTAAAGGAGTTCACTTTGAAATTGCAAGTGATAGACATCAAATGAACTCTACAACCTAATAGTCAACTATATTAATGTTCAGGGATTAGTATCGGGTTCTGGCTTACCCCTTCCCATTTTGAAATAATAGTGAGATTACATCATACAATAAACTTTTCTAGATCCCAGAGTAGAAAACCCTCAGTCATATACTCTGTGCAATCCAATTATCAAGGCAGTTCTATTGTTGCAAAGTTAAGGATGAAGAGTCACAACAAAATTAAGAATGAAGAGTCAGAATAGGATTTCTTTATGAAAAAGTGCCCTAATTACAGTGTGAACTATAATATTTGCCAGAGCTTGTCCTGAGGTTTATTCACATTCATAAAATATTGCATCAGTAATCACTCAGAGGCCAGAATCCTTTGACTAGGAATTGCATTTAGAAGAGTTCAGTGTTTGTGACTTTCCATTTAGCAACCCTGAGTATTGTCCAAACCATTTATATCAGCAGTATGTTGTTATAAGCCCAGTCTTGGGCATGTGACCAGAGAAACTTGAGGTCATATGAATTGTTCTTGGATAGGTGATAGTGGACAGAAAAGGTGTGTCCTTTCCTGCTCCTTTATGTTGATATAGTTCATTGGAACTACCCACCCAAATCAAAATGTTCTATTACAAAATGCTAACTTTTTGTGTTCTTATCTCGATGATATTTCTCCTCTCCTTAGAGAATCTTGAATTTCATCATCCATAACTTTGGTTGGGAACTGACACCATTAGCTGTCAGTTTGATTCTAGGCTAGCACATGGGTACACAGCTGAAGTCAATGATCAAAAAATTCTCTGTCTGTAGAAAGCCATTTACATCTTTGTGGGGTTGTTCCCCATTAGAGACTAACTGCTCACTGATATTTCATTAAAATTGTTTGGGTTAAGTCCTTCACTTCATTTCCATATAAGCCCTTGGGGCTATTTTGGTGCTGCATTAGGGAACTCAATCAATTTATCAATATTCTACTCACACAAAAAAATCGGAGCCAGGATTCAGAAGCAGAAATGGGTACTTTTCTTTTGTTCTTTTTTTCCCCCTTCTGTGATAACAAGAGGAGCAAATAATTCTTCATTGGCTAAAGGGTTTTCATACCATGGTCTTTGCCAAAGCATGTAAACCAGCAGGGATTTACAAATCTAATCCATGGCATGCCTTAACCAGTTATGTTGCTTAACATGAAAGAGACTTATTGAACAGCTTGGTATTTAGTGATGTGCAATTGGTTTCTTTTTACCCTGTCAGCCTGACAGGCAAGTCACTCATCCCAATGAGCAAACATCTTTCCCTCGATAAACCTTGCAGTGGCCTTGGCATGACTCCTCTCTATTTGAAAATATAGTAATGATACCCTGGCCCCATTAATCTTTCCAGTGATATTGTCTGGCCTCATGTAATGGTTACTAACCCTTGAGTTGCTCCAAGGAAATGAAGCATTATGCAAATTTACACCCATTCCACTGAGGTCAACCTTTTCAGAATTTCCTCAGAAAGAATAATGCTGCATTCATGCTTAGCCCTGCTTTATGAATGGAGCCTCTCAGGAGCTGTGTTGCCCTTACTTGTTTTGCTTTGTAGCCTGTATGACCTTCCCTGAGAGAAAGGCTCCTTTGCAGTGTAATTACGATGACAAACTCAGTGTTGTAAGTTAATGCATAATATCAGCATAGGCATTTAGGATACGGATGGGATTAAGGCTGAAAAAAAAAAAGATATAGAAGTATCTTTTTTCCCTAGAAGTATTTATGATATTTATATGGCTCCTAGATCCCTGAAAGGCAAGCCCTCACTCAGCCACATTAGGCTAATCGATTTAAAAGAAGGAAGCAATTTTTCCTCATAATTATCACTTCCAGAATGGTTAAGTACTTGTAAAGTGTTAAAGGATGAGTGGAAGCTTAATTTTTTTAGAGGCTTTCATATAGTTCTGTTGTGCCAGGATGAGAAAAATTAATCCATTCTAGAACTTGTTTTTCAGCCTTTTATAATTAGTCAAAAGGTATTATAAAGCAATGCCGGGCTTTAAAAACAACAGATATTTAACAAGTAAAAGGTGATCACTTGCATTTCAAAAGTCTTCTTCAGTTGACTGAGGAATTACAGAAAATTTCTTGAACTCTATAGTGTACCTCTGCATTTATTTACAGATTATTAAATGTTTGACTGTTAGGCTGATGGGCAGAAAAATTGAAAGCATAAGTGTTAGGAACCACTATTAATTGAAGAATAGAAAATATAACACATAAGGGAGTTATAATGAAGCCAACAGATTATACTCAATTAAAAATACTGATTTATATATAGCTTTTGAGAAACTCAACTCCTGTGTTATGGAGACCCCATATCGAGGTAAAATGCTTTCACACTGCCAAGGCCTAATAACAGATGTCAACATGGAATCAGGATTAAACATCTTTAGGAACTGCATAGACCAACCACATAGTATATATTATACTGGTTAGAAGAATGGATTTTAAAGGCATACTTGGTTTTGGAACCCAGATTTCCACTCACTAGCTATCTGAACTTGAGCAAATTACTTCATCTCTAAGCTTCTTCATCTGTAATGTGGGACATCAATAAAATAATAATAATAATAATAATAACAACAACAATAATAATAACAATAACAACAATAATTCTCCTTATGACTGTTGTGATGATTAAATGATCTAATCCACTTAAAGTGGTTAGCATGGTGCCTGAGCACAATAAGTATTTCATATCATCATCATCATCATCATCATCACTTCTAAATATATTGCTTTACCTTCATAGCACTTTCTAAGGCCATAATCCTCAAACTTTTGCATCAAAATTAACAGGAGGGTTTGCTAAAGCACAGCTTGCCGGGCCCCAACTCCAGGGCTTCTGATTTAGAAGATCTGAAGTTGGTAAATGAATGTGAAATTACAGCTAGTTAGGAAAAGTAAGTTCTATGATGTACAATAGTCCTAGGCATCTATAATTAACAATAATTTATTGTATCTTCTAAAATGGCTAGAAGAGAGGAGCTCAACTGTTTTCATCACAAAGACAAAATTAATTTTTTGATGTGTGCTGACTACCCTGATTTGACCATCACACTTTGTATACATGTATTGACATATACCTGTACTCCATAAATACGTACAATTAATATGTTTTAACTAAAAAATAAATATATTCCATTTAATTAAAGATGTATGAGGTGGAGCCTGAGAATTTGCATTTCTGTAATTTCCAGATGCAGCTGCTCCTGCTGGTCCAGGGACTACACTTTGAGAGTAACTGTTCTAAGATGCTCAGAGCAGGTTTTAATGTACTTTTTATGAATGGGAAAAATTAATAAGTGGTGCATTGGACAATCAGATCTCCTGGCATGTAATCTGAAAGCATCTTTATTTTGCCTCCCACTATTCCTTAAATATTTATTCAGTGGTAGAAGATCTTCTCCTTCTTATAGATGAAAACCTAAGCAGATGTAGACTTTCAAAACACTCTTGCTGGGGCAATTTCTCAATTATTAAAGTTTCAGAGCCAATGCCTTGGCACTGCCAAGAGAATTGCCTATATAGGAAAATTTTAAATGGGCCCAGTCATCCATTCTAGGCAAAAGTACAAATAACAAAAGCTTTTAAGATTTTGCGGACAAAAAAAAAAGAGTACAGTGGCTGAGAAACCTTTTCAAGTTTTGAGGTAGTGTCGACTTGGTGGCTTTCTTTCTCTTACTTTCACCAAGTAGAAGGAAAAAATATCTCTGAAAGAAGAGAACTAAGACCTGTGGGGGATAGCTTCAGAAACCCTATAAACAAAGGCAGTTATATAAATAATTTCTGAAGCTGAAGTATGTATACCTGGTGGCTGAAAGAAACTTCAAGGCATTTTGCAGTCAAACTAACATGAAATATTAGAATGCTATATGCACTCTAGTCAGTTTTTCTCTATATGATAATAATCTAAGGCAATTATAAAAAAAATTCTACCCAAAGTTTGGAGATAAAACAAGGGTAAATAAAGCTGTGATTAATGATACTTAAGACATAGAGGAAAAACAGCCTGAGCTGACCTAAAGTTTGTTGAAATTCATCGGGAGTTCAGGCAACAAACAGGTCTCTATCTTTCAAAGTATTCCTCAAATTTTAGGATAAAAAATAAATGTCAAATAAGAAAAATGACAACTTAAGTTCCAAATCTAAATTTATGAAAGTAAAATGAAATAATTAAAAAATAAAAATCTCCACAAGTTTTCGTGTAGAATAGTATTGGAGAAGAAAAATGCTACTGATTTTTGCATGTTGGTTTTATATCTTGCAACTTTACTGAATTTGTTTATCAGCTCTAAGAGTTTTTTGGTAGTGTCTGTAGATTTTTCTGTATATAGGATCATCTGTAAACAGGGACAGTTTGACTTTGTCTCTTCCAATCTGGATGTCCTTTATTTCTTTCTCTTGCCTGATTGCTCTGGCTAATACTTCCAATAGTATGTTAAATAGGAGTGGTAGAGTGGGCATCCTTGTCTTGTTCCTGTCCTTAAGGGAAAAGCTTTCAGCTTTTGCCCATTCAAGATAATATTGGCAGTGGGTTTGTCATATATAGCTTTTATTGTGTTGAGATACTTTCCTTCTATACCTAATTTGCTAAGAGTCTTTATCATGAAGGGATGTTGAATTTTGTCAAATGCTTTTTCTGCATCTATTGAGATAATCAGATGAATTTTGTTCTTGATTTTGTTGATGTGGTGTATCATATTTATTGACTTGGGTATGTGGAACTGTCCTTGCATCTCTGGGATGAATCCCACTTGATCATGGTGGATAATTTTTTAGATGGAGAAAGAACTAGGGGATGCAGTTTCATTTTCCTTGCTCAACAAATACACATACTTTGAACTAACTTTTGTTTCTCTGTGGGTTTATATTTTATGTCAGATTACACTTATACTATCTCAACAAATGTTAAGCCCTTACTATGTGTCAGGCACTGTGCTAAGTGCTTTACCTATAATATTTTATTGAATAATAGAGACAAGTATGCATTTGTCAGGATAAGTAAGGTGAACTACTGTAATAGACAATCCCACAGTCTTCCTGGCATAATACAATATGTTTTTTCACTCATGTCTCAGTCTATGCAGATATTGGTAAGTACATTTCCATAGAGTTCTCCTCCAAGCAGTGACTCGGGGACTCAGACTCTGTCTATTTAGAAATTTCCCACCATATAATTATTTCTCAAAATTCTGTGCTAGATCACCTGCCTTCAGTTAGCCGATAAGCTAAGACAGATAGCAGAAAATATTATATGTGTTGTTTTATTGCCAGACCTGGATATGGTATACATTGTTTCTGCTCATGTTGTGTTGGCCAGAACCCAGTCAAATGCTACAACCTAATCTCAAGGTAGGCTAAGAAGTACAATTTTTCTCTATGGTCATGTAGAGGAAATGGGATTGGTTAGCATCTAGCCAGCCTTTGCCATAATATAAGGTAAATATTTTATAGATAGGGAAACTGAGGCTTAATGTCTTTCAGGGAGCTGAGAGCAAGTGTTGGATTCCAGATTCAAATCCAAGTGTATGATTCAAAAAAGTACATATCTACACCACTTTCTCATAAACCAACAACTGAAAAATACTCTTTTTTAAAAAATTTTATTTTATTTTGTCAATATACTATGTGGTTGATTACTTTGGCCCATTACTGAAACCTCCCTCCCTCTCCCCCCTCCCTCCCAACAACCTCATATCTGTTCACTTGACTGAGAATGATAAATGCTGGCGAGGTTGTGGAGAAAAAGGAACTCTCATACACTGTTGGTGGGACTGCAAAATGGTGCAGCCTCTATGGAAAATGGTATGGACTTTCCTCAAAAAATTGCAGATAGATCTACCAACTGAAAAATATTCTTATAATGTTGTAGGTCTTCCTAAAAATATATAAAGGTGGAGAGGATGGGATTTGACATATGATGATGAGAATAGGAGACAATTGATTTGGGTTTTATTGAAGTTTCTGTTACTAGCCCTCTTGCACTGTATGAAGAAAAGTCTAAGCTGGTGAAGGCATGGGAGGTTAGATTCATGGGAGCCTGTCCTCAATATTTATTGCTGCTTTAATCCACCCAGAAAACTGGTTAAGGTATGGAATAACAATTAGGGGATGTGTCTCTGGCTGCTTTGTTGTACTTGCTATCTACCTACCAACAGTTGTTTGACAGTATTTTTTTATTGCTTTTCATTCTTCCTCTTTGTTACTGCTCTGCCACTGGATGAATCTATAGCAATACTTTAGCAAATGCCAAGGCATCTCTGTTGGCTGCAAATCAAAGTTGCCAAAGGCAGCCAAAGTACTATAGGCAGAAATATAGCTTAATGTCTACTACTCAGCACCACAGCATATGTTTTTCAAGAATCTAGGTATTTTTTGCCAGCACTCTTTGACTAGGCTGGTATCACAGAGATGGACAGCTTAGAAATTTCCAGGATATGAGAACCATATGATCAAATTTGTACTCCAGTCAAAGCAGAAGGGAGAGAGCATTTGTCTCTGCCTTTCTGTGCTCTTACTTCATTCCTTCCCAGCCTTGACTTCATCAGCCCAAACCCCATCACTTCAGTTTCTATTACTATCTGTTATTCTTGCCATAATGGCCTCTAGTTAGTCACTGATACCATAGTGTAAATTAGTTTATTGCTTCTATAACTCCTGAAGAGGATACAACATTGCTATGGTATTCTTTTTAAAAATTCTCAGTCTGACCATGAGAAAACATTAGAGAAAGCCAGACTGAGGGTTTCTCTGACCAGTACTTTACAAAATACCTGACCAGTACTCTCCAAAATGTCAAGGTCACAAAAGAAGGGACCAAGTGATTGTCATGGACTGTAGGAGGCTCAGGAGACGTGATGACTAAATGCAACTTGGGATCCTGTACAGAAAAAGAATGTTAGTGGAAAAAGTGGTAAACTTTGAAGTCTGTAGTTAATAGTATTTATAATATATCAATTTCTTGGTTTTGATAAATGTGCCATGGTTATGCAAGATGATAATGTTAGAGGGAGTTAGGTAAAGGGTGTATGGGGATTCTCTGTACTATTTTTGCAACTTTTCTGTAAACAATATAGAGGAATATTTATCTATATCTAAAGATAAACTGTCCCCTGTGCTAGAAATGCTTTCAATCACTCCTTTCCTATCCTTTTTTCAGGAGTGATATGATCTCCAGGACTCTTGATCCAGGAAATAGCAGAAGAACACATTGTTGAGTAAGGGAACTGTGAAATCTGTATCCGTCAGTTTCTTGTTCCACAGGGTGAATCAATTTTATCAGGTTATATATTACTTTTGAGAATAATTGTTTATTCTCTTGCAAAAAAATACGTATTAATTAGAGAATACTATAAAACACAAAAATGTCTTAGAAACATGCATAATCCCAGCTCCCAGAGATTACCATTGATCTTTTTCACGTGATACATATATACACACACATACATGCACATGCATATGCACACATTCACAGGCACACACACATACACACATATTACCATTGTAACCCAGCGTAGTACTTGTCACATTTTAGGTGCTTAATGAATATCTGATGAATTTAAAAATGGAACCGTAATCTACATATCCTTTTAAATCTTTTATTTTACATCATAGGAAACCATGTAGCAGGCCCTTTCGTATCAAAAAGACTTGGGTGTGAGGCTTGGTTCTCTTTCTGTCCCTCCCTCCCTCTTTCACTTTTTTCTTTCCTTCCTTCTTTCCTTTCTTTATTCCTCAAATATTTATTGAGCATTTACATTTTACTAGGCACTGCGCTAAGCTCTGGTGATACAGTCACAAGGAAAAAAATACATGGTCCCTGTCCTCCATTACAGTCTAATGGAGATGATTACAAATAATATAAGTATACAAATAAAATGTAAAATTACAGTTATGCTAAATTCTGAAAAGGAGAGGTTCACCATGAATTGAAAAGCCTACAATAAAGGAGTCAGGGATAACTTTTTGAGGTTATGATACTTGAACTAATATATGAGCCATGAGTTTATCTGGTGCAGAGTGGAAGCAAAATAAATTGCATGTGTGAAGGCCCTGGTGTGGAGGTACAGGGCAGTGAATTCCTTAATCTTTTATGGCTGGTGTATATAGAGTGATAAAGAGAGTGGCGATAATGCTGTAGTGATAGGTAGGGACCAGAATATGCAAGACTTTGATGATCATGACAAGGATTTTTAAATTTTTTTCCTAGTTTACTAAGAAATAGTAAGCCACCAAAGAATTTTGAGTAGTGGAATTATTTGACCATATTTATATTTTGGAGAGGTTACCCTGGATGTATAACAGACAAATATTAGAGATAGGCAGATTATGGACTCTGGAACTAGAGTGACTGAGTTCACATTTCAGCTCTGCTACTTACTAGTTTTGTGTATATATTGAGTGAACTACTTAATCTCTTTCTGTTTGTTTCCTCATATGCCAAATGGAGATAATGATAATCCATAATTCATAGTGTTGTTATGAAGAATAAGTGAATTAAGATTTGTAAAACATTTAGGAGTATGCATATCTCACGGCATTGAAGACATAGCCTTTCAAAGATCCCAGCTTCATGCTGGGGTGTCAGTTCCAACTTTAATTTTTCTTTTTTTTTCTTTATATTTAAAAAAATTTTATTTATTTTATTTTATTTTATTTTATTTTTTAATTTTTATTTTGTCGATACACATTGTGGCTGATTATTGCTCCCCATCACCAAAACCTCCCTCGCTTCTCCCTGCCCCCCTCCCCCCCAACAATGTCCTTTCTGTTTGCTTGTCGTATCAACTTCAAATAATTGTGGTTGTTATATCTTCTCCCCCCACCCCGGTTTTGTGTGTGTGTGTGTGTGTGTGTGTGTGTGTGTGTGTGTGTGTGTGTGTGTGAATTTATATATTAATTTTTAGCTCCCTGAAAATGGCAGTATTTCATTCGTTTTTATAGCTGAGTAGTATTCCATTGTGTAGATGTACCACATTTTCCGTATCCACTCATCTGATGATGGACATTTGGGCTGGTTCCAACTCTTGGCTATTGTAAAGAGTGCTGCGATGAACATTGGGGAACAGGTATACCTTCGACTTGATGATTTCCATTCCTCTGGGTATATTCCCAACAGTGGGATAGCTGGTTTGTATGGTAGATCTATCTGCAATTGTTTGAGGAACCTCCATACCATTTTCCATAGAGGCTGCACCATTTTGCAGTCCCACCAACAATGTATGAGAGTTCCCTTTTCTCTGCAGCCTCGCCAGCATTTATCGTTCATAGTCTTTTGGATTTTAGCCATCCTAACTGGGGTTAGATGGTATCTCAATGTGGTTTTGATTTGCATTTCCCGGATGCTGAGTGATGTTGAGCATTTTTTCATATGTCTGTTGGCCATTTGTACATCTTCCTTAGAGAAATGCCTACTTAGCTCTTTTGCCCATTTTTTAATTGGGTTGCTTGTTTTCTTCTTGTAAAGTTGTTTGAGTTCCTTATATATTCTGGATATTAATCCTTTGTCAGATGTATATTTTGCAAATATTTTCTCCCACTCTGTTGGTTGTCTTTTAACTCTTTTAATTGTTTCTTTTGCTGTGCAGAAGCTTTTTAGTTTGATATAATCCCATTTGTTTATTTTTCCTTTGGTTGCCCGTGCTTTTGGGGTCGTATTCATGAAGTCTGTGCCCAGTCCTATTTCCTGAAGTGTTTCTCCTATGTTTTCGTTAAGAAGTTTTATTGTTTCAGGGTGTATATTTAAATCCTTAATCCATTTTGAGTTGATTTTAGTATATGGTGAGAGGTATGGATCTAGTTTCATTCTCCTGCATATGGATATCCAGTTATCCCAGCACCATTTGCTGAAGAGGCAGTCCCTTCCCCAGTGAATAGGCTTGGTGCCTTTGTCAAAGATCAGCTGGCAGTAAGTGTGTGGGTTGATTTCTGGATTCTCTATTCTATTCCATTGGTCAGTGTGTCTGTTTTTATGCCAGTACCATACTGTTTTGGTTATTATAGCTTTGTAGTATAGCTTAAAGACAGGTAGTGTTATGCCTCCAGCTTTATTTTTTTTGCTCAGCATTGCTTTGGCTATGCATGGTCTTTTATTGTTCCATATAAATGTCTGAATAGTTTTTTCCATTTCTGAGAAAAATGTCTTTGTAATTTTGATGGGGATTGCATTGAATTTGTATATCACTTTGGGTAGTATGGACATTTTCACTATGTTGATTCTTCCAATCCAAGAGCATGGGATATCTTTCCATCTTCTTGTATCCTCTCTAATTTCTCTCAGCAGTGGTTTGTAGTTCTCATTATAGAGATTTTTCACCTCCTTGGTTAACTCAATTCCTAAGTATTTTATTTTTTTGGTGGCTATTGTAAATGGGAAGGCTTTCTTGATTTCTCGTTCTGCATGTTCACTATTGGAGAACAGAAATGCTACTGATTTTTGTGTGTTGATTTTGTATCCTGCTACTGTGCTGAAATCATTTATCAATTCCAACAGTTTTTTTGTGGAGGTTTTAGGCTGTTTGATATATAGGATCATGTCATCTGCAAACAGGGACAGTTTGACTTCATCTTTTCCAATCTGGATGACCTTTATTTCCTTCTCTTCTCTGATTGCTCTAGCTACTACTTCCAACAGTATGTTGAATAGGAGTGGTGAGAGTGGCCATCCTTGTCTAGTTCCTGTTCTTAAAGGAAAAGCTTTCAGCTTTTGCCCATTCAGGATGATATTGGCAGTGGGTTTGGCATATATGGCTTTAATTATGTTGAGATACTTTCCCTCTATACCTAACTTATAGAGGGTCTTTGTCATGAATGAGTGCTGAACTTTATCAAATGCTTTTCAGCATCTATAGAGATGATCATATGGTCCTTGTGTTTGAGTTTATTAATATGGTGTATCACATTTATTGATTTGCGTATGTTGAACCAACCTTGCATCCCTGGGATGAATCCCACTTGATCGTGATGAATAATTTTACATATGTGTTGCTGTATTCTGTTTGCTAGTATTTTAGTGAGGATTCTTGCATCTATATTCATCAAGGATATCAGCCTGTAGTTTTCTTTTTTGGTTATATCTTTACCTGGTTTTGGTATCAGGATGATGTTTGCTTCATAGAATGAGTTTGGGAGATTTGCGTCCGTTTCAATCTTTTGGAATAGTTTGTAAAGAATCGGTGTCAATTCCTCTTTGAATGTTTGGTAAAATTCTGCTGTGAATCCATCTGGTCTTGGGCTTTTCTTTGTTGGGAACCTTCTGATAACAGCTTCAATCTCCTTTATTGTTATTGGTCTGTTCAAATTTTCTGTGTCTTCATTGTTCAGTTTTGGGAGCTTGTGTGTGTCCAGAAATTTATCCATTTCCTCCAGATTTTCAAATTTGTTGGTGTATAGTTGTTTATAGTAGTCTCGAATGATTCCTTGTATTTCAGATGAATCAGTTGTAATATCGCCTTTTTCATTTCTAATTTTTGTTATTTGAGTCTTCTCTCTTCTTTTTTTTGTTAGCCATGCTAATGGTTTGTCAATTTTATTTATCTTTTCAAAAAACCAACTTTTTGATTCGTTGATCTTTTGAATTGTTTTTTGGTTTTCAATTTCATTCAGTTCTGCTCTGATCTTAATGATTTCTTTCCATCTGCTAACTTTAGGTTTGGATTGTTCTTCTTTTTCTAGTTCTTTAAGGTGAAGTGTTAGATTGTTCACTTGCCATCTTTCCAGTCTTCTGAAGTGAGCATTTAATGCAATAAATTTCCCTCTCAATACTGCTTTTGCAGTATCCCACAGGTTTTGGTATGATGTATCATTGTTTTCATTAGTTTCAATAAATTTTTTGATTTCCTGCTTGATTTCTTCTTGGACCCATATGTCATTAAGTAGAATGCTGTTTAATTTCCATGTGTTTGTATAGTTTCCAGAGTTTCGTTTGTTATTAATTTCTAGTTTTAATCCATTGTGGTCTGAGAAGATACATGGGATAATTCCAATTTTTTGAATTTATTGAGACTTGATTTGTGACCTAATGTGTGATCTATCCTGGAGAATGATCCATGTGCTGCTGAGAAGAATGTATATTCTGAGGTTGTTGGGTGGAATGTTCTGTAGATATCTGCCAATTCCAATTGGTCTAGAGTCTTGTTTAGATCTTGTGTTTCTCTACTGATTCTTTGCCTAGATGATCTGTCTAATATTGACAGTGGGGTGTTCAGGTCCCCTGCTATTATGGTATTAGTGTCTATTTCCTTCTTTAGGTCTAATAGAGTTTGTTTTATAAATCTGGCTGCTCCAACATTGGGTGCGTACATATTTACGATTGTTATGTCTTCTTGATGGATCAGTCCTTTTATCATTAAGTAGTGTCCCTCATTGTCTCTTTTTATGGTTTTTAGTTTAAAGTCTATTTTGTCAGATATAAGAATAGCTACTCCAGCTCGTTTTTCTTTTCTGTTTGCATGGTAAATCTTTTTCCATCCTTTCACTCTTAGTCTGTGTGAATCTTTATGGGCGAGGTGGGTCTCTTGTAGGCAGCAAATAGTTGGGTCCTGCTTTTTGATCCAGTCAGCCAGTCTGTGTCTTTTAATTGGGGAAATTAAGCCTTTTACATTAAGAGTTGTTTTTGAAAGGTGTTGATTTATTCCTAGCATTTTATTGGTTGTTTGGTTGTCTTAGGTATCTTTTGTTCCTTGCTTTCTGATTTACTGTTTGGTTTCTGTGTTTGTTGGTTCCTTAGGTTGTAGATAGTGTTTTTGTTAGCTTGTTTTCTCTTCATGAATGCCATTTTTATTATACTAGCGGGTTTAGATTTTTCTTGGGTTTTTATGGCAGTGGTAGTTATTTTTCAGGAATCAAACCCAGTACTCTCTTGAGGATTTCTTGTAAGGGTGGTTGTGTGGTAGTGAACTCCCGCAGTTTTTGTTTGTCTGAGAAATATACTGTTTGCCCTTCATTTCGGAAGGATAGCCTTGCAGGGTAGATTATTCTTGGCTGGCAATGTTGTCTTTTAGTATTTTGCAAATATCATCCCATTCCTTTCTAGCTTTTAGGGTTTGTGATGAAAAGTCTGATGTTAACCTGATTGGGGCTCCCTTATAGGTGATTTGACGCTTCTCTCTTGCAGCTTTTAAGATTCTTTCTTTGTCTCTGAGTTTTGCCAATTTGACTATGACATGTCTTGGAGAAGGTCTTTTTGGGTTGAATACATTTGGAGATCGTTGAGCTTCCTGGATCTGAAGATCTGTGATTTTTCCTATACCTGGGAAGTTTTCTGCCACTATTTTGTTGAATATGTTTTCAATGGAATCTCCATTTTCCTCCCCTTCTGGAATATCCATGACTCGGATATTTGATCGTTTAAGGTTGTCTGATATCTCTCTCAGGTTTTCTTCAATGTCCTTGATTCTTTTTTCTTTCTTTTTGTCTGCTTGTGTTATTTCAAACAGCCCATCTTCAAGTTCAGAGGTTCTCTCTTCAACTTCGACAAGCCTGCTGGTTAAACTCTCTGTTCTGTTTTTTATTTCGTTGAATAACTTGTTCAGTTCTGGAAGTTCTGCTACATTTTTTTTCAGGACATTGATTTCCTTGTACATTTCCTCTTTCAGATCCTGTATACTTTTCCTCATTTCATCATGATGTCTAGCTGAGTTTTCTTGTATCTCATTCAGTTTCCTTAGAATTATCACTCGAATTTCCTTTTCAGTTATTTCAAGGGCTTCGTGTTCTATCGGATCTAGAGTTTGAGTTTTATTAACTTTTGGTTTTGTACTTTCTTGATTTTTTGTATTTCTGGTATCTTTTTTTTGGTGTTTGTTCATTGTGGCAGGGGGTTTCACAGTCCACCGGTTTGAGACTAATGACTAACTAGGATGATGTTGTGGTTGCCAATTTCGTATGGCTCCCTCCGTGACTGCTCAGTTGGCCTCTAGTGCCTTGTGTGTGTGGTTGCCTCGGGTCTTGGGCTTCTCCGGGGAGCCACCTTTCTGGTCAGCTTGGACTCTGCTGGGCCGGTGGATCACGTACCACAGGGTGTGTGATCTCTGTTGAGCTTTCACTTCCTGTGCAGGACTTCTCCCTGTTCCGTGTGCTCTGGCCCAGGCTGTTAGATCGTGCAGTGGCGACCCAACCGGGTGTGTGGTTTCTGATGAGTCTCCGCCTCCCTGGCCGCACGTCTCCCCACTCTGTGCGCACTGTGCTGGGCTGGGGCGTGTCTTCTGCACCCCTCGTCTATCAGCTGGGCCTTCAAGACCCTGCTCGGCACTGCCTCGCCCAGGAAGTCTATCAGGTTTCTGCTAGGCACAGACGACCGGTCTCTCTGGGTGCCTTTGTAGCACTATGTAGATCTTTCTCGGGTCTTGTTCACCTTTGTATCACCCCCGGTATAAACCGAGTCTAGCACCCACCTGCAGCCAGCTTTCCAGCATGTTCAAGCGGACCTGAGAACTCTCCTACCATACTATTCCCAACCAGAAATTGGTTAGGCTTTTTTCCAAACTGGTGGCCGCAGAGATGGTATCTGCCTCCCAGTAACAGGGAGTTTACCTGGGGCCGGAGCCCAGGGTGTGGTGGAGTGACAGTCGGCCCGCCCGTACTTCCTTGCCCTCCCGACACTGGCCTGGGACGCCCCCCGCCACCAGCCCCGCCAGAGAACCGCGGTGGGAGTGGGAGGGGAGGCCGGTCTGCAGGCTCCAGAAAGCCCCGCGCCGGGCCAAGCAAGTGGGAGGGCTCAGTGATGGCCTTGCCGGGTGGGGCTGCCCGCACCTGGGCAAATGGAGGCAGCCCTGGGGCGGTGAGTGGCCTGGTGGTGCAGGCGGGAGCCTGGTGGGCATCCACCCCCCGAACAGAGCTGTGCCAGGTCAGGCGCTCACTCTGTCTCTGGTTTGCCGCCTTCCCCGTTCTCAGCCGCTGCTGCCTCGGGCTGTTCAGTCGCGGCGCAGCTCGGGCACTCCCAGGAATCTTCTTTAATGCCGGCCTGAAACCTCGAATCCTGAATAGGGCCGCTGGCCACCTTCAGCGCGGCCCCGGCCTCCGGGATCCTGGCTGCATCCACAGCAGCCCTGGCGCCGTGTTCCCTGTTTCGAGACTCGCTTTTGCAGCTAAGAAACAGTTCTTTTCCTGCTCCACACTTCAAAGCTGTTGCCTGTAAGTGAGGCAGCCTCTCCTGCCGGGGGCAAAGTGGCGGTCACCCCCCACGACCGGCCAGCAGCGGCGGTCCTCCCTTAAGAGATGGCGAGAGGAATGTCCACAAGTTTCCCGGCTGCCTGAGGCCCAGTGGCCGCCTTTTCCACCTCAGCTACTCCACGCCAGCCGCCGCAGCCGCCGCCATCTTGATATCCCAACTTTCATTTTTCTAAGGCCGAAATCTTGTCTCCTACTCTTTCACTGTACTTAAAACTCAAACTTTTTAGGTGAAGAGATTGTCATATATTTCCAGGTCATCCATAGGGCCTTTGTTACTAACCATATGATTTTCAGCTCTCTTTTTGTTTTTGGCTTGGAGATTCTTCATACTTTACTGTGAGGTCAACCACACATCTAAAAAGAATGTTTGTTATATTTTATTAAACATTTCCCAATCTTTTGTATACAGAAGTTTTTAACGTAGCTGGTCTATTACATCACTCTAAATGGAAATTTCTAATAAATCTTTATTTTTTTATTGGTTAATTCTACGTCTGATTAGCGTAACTTAATTGGATATATTGGCAATATTTGTCTGTTCTAATTATATGTGACTCATTTATGTCCAGACATGTAGAAATCTTGTATCTTCTATTCTGCTACTACTCATTCCTCATTTTCAATAAAGATTTAGATTCAACTAACATTTATTGAGTACCTACCGCATGTCTGACTGTTTTACATATGTGTTCACAATTAATACTTGTCAAGATCTTGTGAAATAGGCACTGCTAACCTCAGTGTAGATACCCACTAGTTAAAAGAAGGCCATCAGTGTCTCTAAATAAATTGAGCAGAAAATGGAAGCTCAGACAGTTAAAATTCTTGCCCAAAGCCACAAAATATACCCACAGTCACACATATAACAAGTAGATCCCTAGATCCCCCCCTTTTTTTTAAAGTTTATTTTATTTTTTGACTAGAAGTTGATTATATAAATTTTGGGGGATCAACATTGAGATATGTTGATCAAATCAATATTACCAGCATATATATTGTTACAAATCATAATTATTCTTTATGCCCCTTATCTAATCTCTCCCCTCCCCCATTCCCTCCCCCTCCCCCCTCTAATTACCCTAGATTTCTTCTCTCCTTTTGAAAGAATAATGGTTACTCTGTTAGTTTGTTGCCTAGATGATCTGTCCAATGCTGAGAGATATGATTAGGTCCTCCAATATTATCATAGAGCAGATGCTTCTTGTGTCACTCTGAAATGGGCTTTGTGGAGAGAGACATCCTCTTCTTTTCTTAATCTCTGCTGGTGACTCTCCTTGTGTTAATGAAGTCCAGTGGGCCCCGAGGCACTGATGTGGTGTGCCTGGTTGTGGGAGGGGGTTCTGGTCTCTGACTCCATGCCCTGGGCCCCTGGGTGGAGTCCCGAGGCACTGGCAGTGTGCCTGGATGTGAGAGTGGGGTCCCATCATCTTCTCAATGCTTCAGGTCTCCAGGCAAGCTCGGAGGTGCTGGCATGGTGTGCCTGGATGTGGGAGTGTGGTCCGGTCCCTGGCTCCAAGCCACAAGTTCCCAGGTAGGCCCCAAGGCACTGGTGGTGTGCCTGGGCCAGAACTAATTTTTTGTCCTTTGCTTACTTCTAAAATGGGGGAACTTCCTGTGGGAACCAGTACTTGAGTTGTGTGGTTAAGTTAAATTGCTGCTTTGCTGCTGTTTCCCTAGAGAAGGCTTTTTGTGCATCTCAGGGTTTAATGGATGACCTTATTGGTACTTCTGGCTCTCCGGAGACCTGGTGGATCTGTGCTGTGTAGAAACTCTGATCTGGGCTTGAGTTTTCTCATCAAACTGCACCCCATGCAATTCTGCTTTCCCAACCAGTCTCCTCTGAGTGGTCCTGTGCTGATTGGGGGGTGGGTTGGCTGTCCTTGCTGTATTCCAATGTTTTCCCAGTGGGCCTATCTCCCCCACTGCCTGTGCTCCAAACACTTCCCATGGGACGGGCCCTGCACTGGTCCCTTGCAGTGACTCACTGTCCTCTGAATGGCTCCCTTTTTTCAGTTGTTCTGGCTTCTTGCTCCTCCGTGGGTCCACGGGAACCCTATTAGTGGTCTTGCTGTTGGGGCTGCCAAGGCCCTCTTCTCTCCTGCTGCCTCCAAATAACTCCATCTGAAGGGCACAGCTGTGGCTTCTGATGGCTCCTGCTCCATGTACTCATCAGCTTCAGTATTAAAGCAGCCATGGCCCAAAAGGCTCAGAGCAGTTTTTTCTTTCTCTCATCTTGGTTTCTCCCACCTTCATGAACTCCATAGGTCTCTCCTCCTCTTCCCCGGAGCTCCAGTGGCCCCAGCTTGGCTGATGTTACATTTTTATAGTTGTAAATTGGTTGATTTGTGGGAGAGAGTGATGCTGGGAGCTGTCTATTCTGCCATCTTGACTGGACTAGATCCCTTTTTAACATCTAAGCTATTTGAAGTCTACTCCTTCAGTTTCTTTTCTTTTTTTTTTCCAAATTATAGCTCTTTGAGAAAAGATTGTTGCACATATGGTTTTACAGACTGCCTACAGTAACTCTGTGACCCGTGAGGGATCTGCTGCTCACAGTTCAGGGCCATTGCCATACTTGAGTTGATATATGTTTAATCTACTATGTCTGGGTATGCTTCTCAGTGCTGCCAACAGAAAACTACAGAGCTATTTTGTTGTGAGTTTGGGTCATGGTTAAACAAAAGGCTTATATATATATATATATAAGTAGCTAATGTTTATTTAGTGCTTGTTATATGCCAGGTATTTTACGTGTATTAACTCATTTAATTCTCACAACACCACTAAAGTATTCTTATCATCTCACTGTTTTTCAGAGAGCAGAACTGAGGCACAAAGAAATTAAGTAACTGTGTCACATGGTTAGTAAGTGGGAAAGTAGTTGGGATTGGAACTCAGGCAACCTTGGTCCACCCCTTTTATCATCGTACAATACTGCCTCTCAGAAGTATGAGTACTCACATGCCAGATAATAGAGAAAAAATAAAGACATGTTGTAGTTTCATCTTATCTTAAGATACTTCAAATTTATTTTGGACAGAGGCAGTATATAAGAGTCCAGGAGCCCCAGGTAATGTCTGAGACATTTGCAAAGCAGTATTAGGAGCTAAAGTTGAAGAAGCAATGCAAAAGAGCATATAGGAGCCTGTTACTGAAGCAATTCAAAAATATTATTAAGAATTGTAAATTGTTGTTTCAAAATTAGCTAGAGTGCTTCTGATGCATTCAAAAATCAAGTGCTGACTATGTGCCTGGCTCTTTATGTTACTTCATCCTCATAACTACCCTATGAGGTTGATAATATTTTGACCTATTTTACAGATCAAAGCTGAGACCATAAGGACTAACTAACTTACCCAAGATTTTATAGCTAAGTAAATTTCATAACTGGGTTTTAAGCCTAATTTTGTTAGACTTCAAAACCTATGTATTACTATACCATACTGCTTTTGAGGTGGAAGCATTTCAGATCTACCTCCTTAGTGCTTCTGTATTTGAAGATCGCTCACTAGTTTCTGACCAGGTTCACCCCTTTTCAGTAGCCTTCTTATAGGGATATGTTCTTGAATAGACTGGGGAAATCCTAAGGGAATGTTAGCTCTCTAAGGACTTGGATAACAAGATCCAGGCCTAATTATTGATATCCTGTGGGGAAGAAGGATCTTGTTCACAGGAGTATGAACCCTTATATTTTCAGCATCTGATCTTTTATTGTGCCAGAGTACATCATTTGAAGTATCAATCTTAGAAAGGCAGGAATGCCCCCAAATCATCCTGATTTTCTTTAATATCTCATTAACCAAAATCACATTCTCAACCTATGTGTATGTCTACTTTCAGCCTGTACTATTTTTATAGGCCGTTACTTCTAAAAGTTTACTCCTTGTTGTGTGATAAGAGTAATAACTCATTGATCTGGCAACATTAGGGGAAAGTCTGTCCTTGATCTGCTGAAAACAAGCGCTTTCATATCTCTGCTGATTTTAGTGAGGTTAGAGTTTATTTTTGTTTTGTGAACTCCAAATTTAAAAAAACCCTAATATCTGATTGCAAAAAAAGTCAAATAAAGGTCCAGTAGTATTTTAAAATGCAGGGAACCTTTGTATTCGGCCATTATTCTTCGTCTTGATCTGACTATAATCAGGCTCTTAATCAAAAGGTTTGGCATTTTAAAACATCTATGCTCCATCTGCTCATAACATGGGCAGTAAAATGGACTTTTGATGCTTGTTACTATAGATTGCCTTGTGCTCCAGTAAATATGAGCTTAATGAAATATATAACCAAATTTTTGAATCAAATCCAAACTCTTAATAATTTGCCAGACTAACTTTATACCCATTAAGGAAATTAGAAGATTCAATCTGTACTTTAACTCAGAAATAAACATTGCACAGCCATTCTCCAATTTCCTGTTCTTTTAACCATTCTGCAGTTGAGGTATAACACCAGATGGGCTTCTACTTCGTAAGGTGAAAGAGAAGGTTAAATAATAGACATTTTATGGAAAAATCCATTACCCTCCCCTATTCCCTTCTCTTCAGTGAAATTTAGGGACATTATATTCTTGGATTTGTACATTATTTCCACAGGATGATGAAATAAAGAGACCATCCTTTTTCAAGTTGATAACAATCAGACATTTCTATAATCTGCTAAAACATTTCAAGGCAGAGGTAGTGGATGTGAACTCAGTGATTTGAAAAAAGAAGGGGATGATTCTCTTCTTTGCATCTCCTCACTGTGCACTGCTGTGAAGATTGGGCCTTGGTACATGTCACTAGGAGGAAAAACATTTCTGTGAAGAATGTCATTGGTATTTTGATGGGGATTGCAATGAATCTGTGATCACTTTGGGTAGTATGGACATTTTCACAATGTTGATTCTTCCAATTCGGGAGCATGGAATGTCTTTCTACCTTTTTGTGTCCTCTTTAATTTTTTCCAGTTGTGTTTTGTAGTTTTTGTTGTAGAGATCTTTCACCTCCTTGGTTAAATTGATTCCTAGATATTTTATTTTTTTCATGACTATTGTAAATGGGCTTGCTTTCCTGATTTTTTTTCTATTAGCTTGTTATTGGAGTAAAAAAAAAAAATGCTAATATGCACAATGTAATACTACTCAGCCATAAAAAAAAAAAAAAAATTCTACCATTTGCAGCAACATGGATGAGCTTGGAAAAAATTATAAGTGAAATAAGCCAGACACAGAAAGATAAATACTGCATGTCCTCACGTAGGTGCTAAGAAAGAAGGAAAGAAAGAGAGAGAGACAGACAGAAAGAAAAGCCCACAATAGTATATTGATCTTTCAGAAGGACAGAAAAAATTTGTGGTTATTGTAGATGGAGAGGGGGAGAGGAGAAGGGGGTTAGGAAGAGATTGGGTAAGGGGCATAAAGAATAATTACTATTTGTAATAATGAATATGTTAATAATATTGATTTGACCAATACCTGTTCTACACAGGTGATGGTGTGCCCCCAAAATACGTATAATCAATTATGCTTCAATGAAAAAAAAGAAGAAAAAGAAAAAACAAGGGAGAAAATAGTCTACAGATGAAGAGCTTGGGTTGTAGCTTTTAATGACTGAATTTAAGTCACAAGTCTGCCACTTCTTAGCTTTGCTATCTGTGGCAACTTACATAACCACTTTCAAAGACTCAGTTTCATAATCTGTAAAATAGAAAAATAGTATTTATAGCATAGGTTTGATTTGAGGATTAACTAAAATAGCCCATTTAAAATATGACAGTGTCTGGCATACAGTAGGCAATCAATAAATATTAATTACAACTCTGAATTTTAAATACTATTATTATTGAAGGAGGCAAAGAGGGAGAGGGAGAATTAAGCCAGGGGCACCCTCTCCCTGCCCTTTCATTTCCACATTTTCTCCCATAAAAGGGAGAGGCAAAGTTACCCAATCTCACATAGCAGCACCTCAGAAATACCCTTGAAGGTTGAAAGTGGGCACTCTTGACAGTGTGTTGCCATGTACCAAGATCCTGTAGGACTATGTGTAAAACAGAGTACACAGGCACAGACACACACTCACACACTACAGTTAGAGTCCTCTTTCTAAAGAGCTGAAGAGACGGTTTTCAAAGGAAGACATATAAATGGCCAACAGGTACATGAAAAAATTCTCAACATCATTAGTCATCAGGGAAATGCAAATTAAAACCACATTGAAATATTATCTCACCCCAGTTATACTGTCTGTAATCAAAAAAATGGAGAATAACACATGCTGGTGAGGGTGTGGAGAGAAGGGAACACTCCTACACTGTTGGTGGGACTGTAAATTAGTACAACCACTATGGAAAACAGTATGGAGTTTTCTCAAACAACAACAGACAGATTTTCCATACGATCTGGCAATCCCACTTCTGGGTATATACCCAAGGGAATGGAAATCATCATGTAGAAGAGATACGTGTACTCCCATGTTCATCGCAGCTCTGTTTACAATAGCCAAGATATGGAACCAACCTAAACGTCCATTAATGGACGATTGGATAAAGAAAATGTGGTATATATACACCATGGAGTACTACTCTGCCATAAAAAAAATGAAATTCTCCGATTTGCAAAAAAATGGATGAGTTTGGAGAAAATTACGTTGAGTGAAATAAGCAAAGCACAGAGGGAAAAACAGAAGGAAGGAAAGAAAGACTACAGTGGTATTGGACTTGCAGAAGGAGAGAGCACACCTAGGGATACAAAGTGGAGTGGGGGAAAGGGGGATAGGGAGGGAGGTCAGGGATAATTGGGTGAGGAACACTGGGTATAATCACAATTTGTGGTAATGGGCATGCTGCCAGTATGGATCTAGCCATCACATCTTGGGCACGAATGGTGACAATTAGCTTTGTATCTCATGAATATTCATAACCAATAAAAAAAAGAGAATAGATCTGACCCCTATTTCAAGTCATAAAAAGGCTTCCCATTACCCTTAGGATAGAGTACAAACCATTTCATGAGGCTCATATGGTGGTCTGCCTCTGCCTGTTTATTCAGCCTCATATCATTTTTCTCTTCCCTCTCACTGCTCTGGCTTCTTTGAAGCTATTTCATTTTTTGAATGTGCCATATTTTGTAACCTTTGCACATGTTGTCCATGCTTCTTTACTCTCCTCCTATTGTTCAAATTAACCATTTCCTCATGCTTCAAGCTAAGCTTAAATGACTTTTACAGGGATGACTTCCCTGACCCCTTAAACTATAGTATAACACTCATAGGTATACTGTGATACTGTAACATACACCTCTATTATCACATCATGTATCAAAACTTGCTATGAACTAAAATATGTATCCCCAAATTTATATGTAGAAGCCCTAGACCCCAATGAATTTTTTTGAATTATTTTGAGATTGGGCTTTTAGGAGGTAATTAAGATTAAATGAGGTCAAAAGGGATGGGCCCTAATCCAATAAAACTGGTGTCCTTATGAGAAGAGGAAAAGATATCAGAGATCTCGCTCTCTCTCTTTTTGTGCTTGCACCGAGGAAAGGCTATATGAGGATGTGGAGAAGGCAGCCATCTACAAGCCAAGGAGAGAGGCCTCACCAGACACCAACCCTGCTAGCACCTTAATCTTGGACTTCTTGCTCTTAGAACTGTGAAAAAATAAATTGCTGTTGTTTAAGCCACCTGGTCTGTGGTATTCTGTTATGGCAGCCCATAAAGACTATTGCAAATCTATAGTATTCTAATTGTTTAATTATTTAATGTTTGCATTGCTTGACAGTGTCTGCCACATTTATTTTGTATACCTCCAGGGTCTATCAGAGCATTTGGCACATAGTAGGCATTCAATAAATATTTATTCAGTGAATGAGATGCTAGTTTCCCTTTTTATCTTTTAAAAGCTATGGGATTATTAGAGAGCATGACTCTCTTTTTCACCACTGTGTGTTAAGCATACCTAACAAAGTACAGTTCATTCATTCATTTGCACATTTATCAAATACATATTAAGATCAAAGTGCTAACCTGTGATAACTAGAGGAAAAAAAAACAGAAATTCAGTTTTGGCTCAAAACCTTTTGTAATGCTTCTTTTCTGAAAAAACCTAAACAAAGGAAGCAAAGACGAACATTTTCATTGTTCTTTTACATGATGATCATGTAGGTTCTCAGAGGTTGAATACTGTGGAAATATATTCCTAAATTGCCAGCATTAATTTTAATCTTGAAAATGCTTTTAATATGGGTCAGTGAGATTTCCCTATGGACATCTTTAACAGGCCAGGATTTAGATTTAAATTTAGATAATTTGGCTAGAGAATCAGCTTCTTATTATTTAATGTTTTCTCATCTATTGCTCCTAATATAAACAAATAATATGATGTTTTCGCCGGAAATAGTGCATGGTTACTTGGTAATGATGTTTTTCCTCCCTTATACTTCTCATACTAGCTCTTGTTACCATTAAGAAGAAAATAAATAAATAACCTTTTTTTTTTTTAAATTTTATTTTGTTGATATACATTGTGGTTGATTAATGTTGCCCTTTACCAAAACCACCCTCCCTCCTTCTTCTCCTCCCTCCCCCGCAACAATGTCCTTTCTGTTTGCTTGTCGTATCAACTTCAAGTAGTTGTAGTTGTTAGTAGTTATATCTTCTCCCCGCCCCCCCGGTTTTGTGTGTATGTGTGTGTGTGTGTGTGAATTTATATATTAATTTTTAGCTCCCACCAATAAGTGAGAACATGTGGTATTTCTCTTTCTGTGCCTGACTTGTTTCACTTAATATAATTCTCTCAAGGTCCATCCATGTTGTTGCAAATGGCAGTATTTCATTCATTTTTATAGCTGAGTAGTATTCCATTGTGTAGATGTACCACATTTTCCATATCCACTCATCTGATGATGGACATTTGGGCTGGTTCCAACTCTTGGCTATTGTAAAGAGTGCTGCGATGAACATTGGGGAACAGGTATACCTTCGACTTGATGATTTCCATTCCTCTGGGTATATTCCCAGCAGTGGGATAGCTGGGTCGTATGGTAGATCTATCTGCAATTGTTTGAGGAACCTCCATACCATTTTCCATAGAGGCTGCACCATTTTGCAGTCCCACCAACAATGTATGAGAGTTCCTTTTTCTCCGCAACCTCGCCAGCATTTATCGTTCAGAGTCTTTTGGATTTTAGCCATCCTAACTGGGGTGAGATGGTATCTCAGTGTGGTTTGATTTGCATTTCCCAGATGCTGAGTGATGTTGAGCATGTTTTCATATGTCTGTTGGCCATTTGGATATCTTCCTTAGAGAAATGCCTACTTAGCTCTTTTGCCCATTTTTTAATTGGGTTGCTTGTTTTCTTCTTGTAAAGTTGTTTGAGTTCCTTATATATTCTGGATATTAATCCTTTGTCAGATGTGTATTTTGCAAATATTTTCTCCCACTCTGTTGGTTGTCTTTTAACTCTGTTAATTGTTTCTTTTGCTGTGCAGAAGCTTTTTAGTTTGATATAATCCCATTTGTTTATTTTTCCTTTGGTTGCCCGTGCTTTTGGGGTCGTATTCATGAAGTCTGTGCCCAGTCCTATTTCCTGAAATGTTTCTCCTATGTTTTCTTTAAGAAGTTTTATTGTTTCAGGGTGTATATTTAAATCCTTAATCCATTTTGAGTTGATTTTAGTATATGGTGAGAGGTATGGATCTAGTTTCATTCTCCTGCATATGGATATCCAGTTATCCCAGCACCATTTGCTGAAGAGGCAGTCCCTTCCCCAGTGAATAGGCTTGGTGCCTTTGTCAAAGATCAGCTGGCAGTAAGTGTGTGGGTTGATTTCTGGATTCTCTATTCTATTCCATTGGTCAGTGTGTCTGTTTTTATGCCAGTACCATACTGTTATGGTTATTATAGCTTTGTAGTATAGCTTAAAGTCAGGTAGTGTTATGCCTCCAGCTTTATTTTTTTTGCTCAGCATTGCTTTGGCTATGCGTGGTCTTTTATTGTTCCATGTAAATGTCTGGATAGTTTTTTCCATTTCTGAGAAAAATGTCTTTGGAATTTTGATGGGGATTGCATTGAATTTGTATATCACTTTGGGTAGTATGGACATTTTCACTATGTTGATTCTTCGAATCCAAGAGCATGGAATATCTTTCCATCTTCTTGTATCCTCTCTAATTTCTCTCAGCAGTGGTTTGTAGTTCTCATTATAGAGATTTTTCACCTCCTTGGTTAACTCAATTCCTAAGTATTTTATTTTTTTGGTGGCTATTGTAAATGGGCAGGCTTTCTTGATTTCCCGTTCTGCATGTTCACTATTGGAGAAAAGAAATGCTACTGATTTTGTGTGTGTTGATTTTGTATACTGCTACTGTGCTGAAATCATTTATCAATTCCAAGAGTTTTTTTGTAGAGGCTTTAGGCTGTTCAATATATAGGATCATATCATCTGCAAACAGGGACAGTTGACTTTGTCTTTTCCCATCTGGATGCCCTTTATTTCCTTCTCTTCTCTGATTGCTCTGGCTAATACTTCCAACACTATGTTGAATAGGAGTGGTGAGAGTGGGCATCCTTGTCTAATTCCTTTTCTTAAAGGAAAAGCTTTTAGCTTTTCCCCATTCAGGATGATATTGGCAGTGGGTTTGTCATATATGGCTTTAATTATGTTGAGATACTTTCCCTCTATACCTAACTTATAGAGGGTCTTTGTTGTGAATGAGTGCTGAATTTTATCAAATGCTTTTCAGCATCTACAGACATGATCATATTGTCCTTGTGTTTGACTTTATTAATATGATGTATCACATTTATTGATTTGCATATGTTGAACCAACCTTGCATCCCTGGGATGAATCCCACTTGATCGTGGTGAATAATTTTACGTATGTGTCGCTGTATTCTGTTTGCTAGTATTTTAGTGAGGATTTTTGCATCTATATTCATCAAGGATATCAGCCTGTAGTTTTCTTTTTTGGTTATATCTTTACCAGGTTTTGGTATCAGGATGATGTTTGCTTCATAGAATGAGTTTGGGAGATTTGCGTCTGTTTCAATCTTTTGGAATAGTTTGTAAAGAATCAGTGTCAATTCCTCTTTGAATGTTTGGTAAAATTCAGCTGTGAATCCATCTGGTCCTGTGCTTTTCTTTGTTGGGAGCCTTCTGATAACAGCTTCAATCTCCTTTATTGTTATTGGTCTGTTCAAATTTTCTACGTCTTCATGGTTCAGTTTTGGGAGCTTGTGTGTGTCCAGAAATGTATCCATTTCCTCCAGATTTTCAAACTTGTTGGCGTATAGTTGTTCATAGTAGTCTCGAATGATTCCTTGTATTTCAGATGGATCAGTTGTAATATCACCTTTTTCATTTCTAATTTTTGTTATTTGAGTCTTCTCTCTTCTTTTTTTTGTTAGCCATGCTAATGGTTTGTCAATTTTATTTATCTTTTCAAAAAACGAACTTTTTGTTTCATTGATCTTTTGAATTGTTTTTTGGGTTTCAATTTCATTAAGTTCTGCTCTGATCTTAATGATTTCTTTCCATCTGCTAACTTTAGGTTTGGATTGTTCTTGTTTTTCTAGTTCTTTAAGGTGAAGTGTTAAGTTGTTCACTTGCCATCTTTCCATTCTTCTTAGGTGAGCATTTAATGCAATAAATTTCCCCCTTAATACTGCTTTTGCAGTATCCCACACGTTTTGGTATGATGTATAATTATTTTCATTAGTTTCAATAAATTTTTTGATTTCCTGCTTGATTTCTTCTTGGACCCATATGTCATTAAGTAGAAAGCTTTTTAATTTCCATGTGTTTGTATAGTTTCCAGAGTTTCGTTTGTTATTAATTTCTAGTTTTAATCCTTTGAGGTCTGAGAAAATACATGGGATAATTCCAATTTTTTGAATTTATTGAGACTTGATTTGTGACCTAACATGTGATCTATCCTGGAGAATGATCCATGTGCTGATGAGAAGAATGAATATTCTGAGGTTGTTGGATGGAATGTTCTGTAGATCTGTAGTCGTGGCCGAGTGGTCAAGGCGATGGACTAGAAATAAATAACCTTGTTAAGACTAATGAAATCTTCAACAGCTTCCCTGCTCTGTGTTAGTAATGAGAAGATGCTTTCTATAGCAGAGAATAAAATGCAGCCCATGAATTTGTGACTAGCTGCTGTATTTTACATGGCTTAGTGATATATTTAATGAGCATTTTTTTACTGTGGTGTCTTTCAGAACTCCCTGTGTAATGTTTTTTTGACTTAAAAATAAATCAGCTTTTAGATGATTTCAATCAGTATGCTTAGGTCTTTTCATACTATTTATCGGGAAAGATAACATGGTTGCACCATCACTTTGGCTAGATGATTTGGTACCTTTTTTGTCTCTTTCATGCAATGCAGATTTGAAAGATAAGAAGCACTCAAAAGCCAAGTATCTACTCATGAAAATGATGCATTTCAATGATAGATTTTGTTGCTAGAAACGTTGTTAGCAGAATTTCAATATTTGAGACCTAGGATGCAGCAGCATTTTATTTCCATGTTGCCATGGTGGCACTGCTTCCCTTGTAATGGAGCTCCTTGATCCACCCACATGGACAACTGACTCTCTCCATGAATAACTCTGACAATCCCTATTGACACATAATCCCTATTCCTCTCACCCTGGGACCCAGGTACATAGTCCTCTGTTCTGCTGGGTTCAGGTTATGTACTTCAGAGACAGCTTACTGCTTCCTGTTAAGTTACTCCCACCTCTAACACTTTGCTGGAGAGTCCTTCTTATCCCAGGATGAATTTTTTCTTACAGAAACATTTGGTCCTTTAAGATTTGTTAACTAGGGCAGCAACTAGTTAACTACGGTTAGAATCCGTAAACTTGTAAGACATTATCAGACATTGTCCTTCCTTAGAAAAATGTTCCATCAGAATGAACACATTGATGTTTCATTATCTACATGGTCTAGAAAGTGCCACGGTTAAAATGGCAGATCACAGATTCCTTTCATTTTTTAATCCACAAAAAAAGAGGAACATAAAACTCAAAAAAATATGTTTCGAACTTAGGAAATGGCCCTTCCTATTAGTCACTTTGAAAATCAAGCCACTATTTTCTTGGGGATACTCCCATTCTATTAACTCTATGATGGTTTGGGTATGGTGATAGTAGTGGAGAAGGAGCCATGATCTATGACCCTTGCATATCAGGTGATTTTTCAATTGAAGAAATAATAGTTGAGTGTGTTTTCAGCTAGTGGTAAAAAGATAGCTAAGTTGGATACTGTAGGGTAACAATGCAGGGCAAGAAATTGGGGAATGTGTATGCATTCTGAAGTCATACAGAGCTGGAATTGAATCCTAACTCCCCCTTGTGCTAATTGTGTGACTTTCAACAAAATACTTAGTTTCTCTGAATCTGTTTCCTTTAAGACTACTCACTTTCCTCCCACTTTCAATGTCTCTAGAATGTGTCTTTTAAATGTTCTTAGATGGAACTCTATTATCATTCCTGGCCTCATGCCTTAACTTTTATTTTTTTATGGAAGTGCAGTGAGTTTATAAATTGGTGTGTGTGTGGAAGAGGAGCAGGGTATTTAAGAGTCCAACTTATCCTCTTTTCTTTTCTCTTGGGAGAAAGGATGGCAGACATTTAGTTCTGCTCCTCCATGCCATAGGGGGCCCAGGTAGCAGGAAAAGCCTGCAGTGGTCCAGTACTGCCTGGGACCAGGTGCAATTTTCATCTGTTCAGTTCTGAATGTTGAGTCTGTCCAATTCTGTTGTTCAGGATTATGAAGAGTGCATATCCACAGATATAAGATATACTCTGTAACTTATTTTTAGTTGTTTTATTAGTAAAGGTAACAGTTGTTCTCCATATGCTAATCTCTATGGTCTTCATTCTTAATTAGATCATAACTAAGGCAGAGGAAAAAGATGCTACTTTCTGGGTGCTCTTAATTACTCCAGTAGATTGTCATTAGAATTAAATTAGATAATGTAAGTATAATGCTAGTAAAGTACGCTCCATATACTAGGTGATCAGTAAATGCTATGTCTTAATCATGTATATAATCATAAGCATGCAGTATTCTTTCCTTGAACTTAATGTGAATTTTGTAACTTTCCCTCATACCAAGGATCACTGAAATAGAATGTATCACTCTATTAATCTCAGCTCTAGTTGAGTCTACACATGTTTTAAGAAAACCAAAGAACAAAGGCTTGAGGGAAAACTAGAATATGTTATTAAGAATGTTTAAGACTATGCACTGGGGCTGAGACTGCTTCTTCAGTAAATGGTGCTGGGAAAATTGGACATTCATATGTAGGAAAATGAAAGCAGACCTGTACTTCTCACCACATACCCAAATCAACTCAAAATGGATCAAAGAATTAAATGTATGTCCTGAAACAATAAAACTCCTTAAAGAGAACATAGGGGAAACACTCCAGGAAGTAGGATTGGGTACAGACTTTATGAATATGACCCCAAAAGCATAGGCAACCATAGGAGAAATAACAAATGAGATTATATCAAACTAGAAAGCTTCTGCACAGCAAAAGAAACAATTAACAGAGCAAAAAGACTACCAACAGAATGGGAGAAAATATTTGCAAAATATATATCTGAAAAAGGATTAATATCCAGAATATACAAGGAACTCAAGTAAACTTAACAGCAAAAAATAAGTAACTCAATATAGATGAACCTGGAGAAACTTATGTTGAGTGAAATAAGCAAAGCCCAGAGGGATAAATATCTCATGTGCTCACTCATATGTGGGAGTTAAGAGGGAAAGGAAGGAAGGAAAGAAAGACCATGGTAGTGCAGTGGTCTTGCAGAGGGAGGGAGCCTTCCTAGGGCTACAAAGTGGAGTGGGGGAGAAAAGGGCAGGGGGAGGGAGGTTGGGGGATAATTGGGTAGGGGACACAGGGTACAAAAGTAATTTCTGGTAGTGCATATGCCCCCAGTATGAATCTGGCCCTCACATCATGGGCACAAGGGGTGACAATTAGCTTTGTATCTCGTGAATATTCATATTAATTAATTAATTAAAAAATTAAAAATAAATACATAATTTTTAAAAAATGGGCAAAAGAGCTGAATAGGCATTTTTCAAATGGAGATGTATGAATGGTCAACAGACACATGAAAAAAATGCTCAACATCACTCAGCATTTGGGAAATGCAAATCAAAACCACACTGAGATATCATCTCACTCCAGTTAGGATGGCTAATATCCAAAAGACTGAGAATAATAAATGCTGGTGGGGATGCAGAGAAAAAGGAATCCTCCTACACTGTGGGTGGGACTGCAAAACGGTGCAGCCTTTATGGAAAATGGTATGGAGGTTCCCCAAACAATTCCAGATAGATCTACCATATGATCCAGCTATTCTGCTGCTGGGTATATACCCAGAGGAATGGAAGCCATCATGTCAAAGGGATACCTGTACTCCTATGTTTATTGCAATGCTATTTCCAATAGCCAAGAGTTGGAACCAGCTTAAATACCCATCATCAGATGAGTGGATAAGGAATGTGGTATTTATACACAATAGAATACTACTCTGCTATAAAAAAAAAAATGAAATACTCCCATTTGCATCAGCATGGATGGACTTAGATAAAATTATATTTAGTGAAATAAGCCAGGCACAGAAAGAGAAATACCGCATGTTCTCACTCATTTGTGGGAGCTAATAAAAATAAATAAATAAACATACAAACAAATAAATGGCGAGGGAAGAAGACACAACAATCCAAAAAAATTCCTTGAACTTGTTAGGACAAGTGAACAGATATGTTGTTGATGGGGGGAAAGAGGGAGGGGGAGGGAGGAAAAGAAGGAATTGGTAATGGGACATGAAAATCAACTTCATTGTATATTGATAAAATAAAATAAATAAAATAAAATACAATAAAAATTCTATTGCCTTAAAATTGCAACCATTTTTCATTTCAAAAAGTTTGAATCATTTGGTGCAACACCTCACATTACAGAGGCAGAAACTGAGGCCAAGGGGATTTACGGGATTTCCTCATAGTCATACAGATACTAGCAGGTGGGAATTATAATTTAGATCTTTTCATTGCACTATGCAGATAAGAAAGGGAACATAAATCACCTTCCATTAAAAGTTAGGCTACTAGAAGACTTTAGTTTTAAACTTCCTGTAACAGATTGCCTTAGAATAATTTTGAAAGTATTGATCTAAATGAGCACTTATTTCTGAGATGAAGTCTACCACTCTTCTGGATCAGGGGATCTATGGTGGTAAATATTATTAGAACAAATCATTGTAATGGAGATCATCTATACTTATAGTCTGGAGATCTGAATAACCTGAGTGTTGACCCATCATCTCTCTTAACACATAGGACATTCATAGTGACCAAAAAGTCATACTGTGAGAATTGTGCATTTCAAATTTCTACTGAGATCCTGGCCCAACTTTCCTGTTGCTTAGCTAACTCCAGCCTTATAACCATTAACCATATACGACAAAACCTCAGCAAATCCCCACTTTGCTCAAGCAAACTAATTATCAACTTAAACAAAACAAAACAACTCTCTACTTCCTATGGCTATCAGAATCACCGAGAATAACGTACTTGACATCCAGTGAGATGACGCTAAAGATTTCACTGCAAGCCTAAATCTAACATTGCTCAACAGGCAAAGCAAAATGACAATGAAAGGTGGTAAATATTAAAAACTTTGTTAGTTTGGAAAATTGCTTTGCTGCCATTTACTTCTCAACAGACAGAAACACAGAGCTATCCCTGTGCCCTTAAATACATATTTGATGGAACATAGCTGGTTTCTTATATCTAGTTTGCTTTTTCTTAAAATTGGAGAACAGAAGTGTTTTTCTTTCCAAACTGATTATTTGTGGTACAAATGGATCTAAATCTGTAGACATTAATACCCACCATTCATTACAAATCATACCCATCTCACTAAGCAGAAGACTATATTAACACTGTTTTCTTTGTTCGTTATGGCTTACTTCCAGAACTGGTGGACTGTTGAGATACAAAACTTGGCAAAATTTGCTATATGTCAGAAACAAAATACCTAAATATTTAAACATTTCCAGACTGACAAGAGTTTAGACATGGAGAAAAATTCATTCCCTACGAATCCAAGTCAAGCCACAAGGTAGGTTAGCCTTATTCCTAGAGGAAAGCAGTAAGAAGAAATTAAAATATTAAATGTCATGCTTATTACTTGTGTATAATTGTTACATCCTGTCTTTAGCAAAGAGCAAAGGGATGGGATCCCATTTCAATGACCCTCATGCTAGTATCCAGTTTTATATTATAAGACTATTTCTACATCCAGGCAGATAGCCTAGAGCAGTACTACTTTGCTGGAGTAGAAACAAAGAATTCTATTTGAATAAGAAATTCTGTATAAAAGATACATCCATAAGCCTTTGCTTTTAAAAAACAAAAATTTACACTTAAAGACTCATAGAACCTTAAAACTGAAAGGGATCAGAGAAAACATCTAGTCTACTCTGCTCAATTTTCTAGATTAGGAAATTGAGGTTCAAGTAGAAGGGTTTTCCCCAAAGTCACATGGCTAGTCAGTGGCAGGACTAGGATTATAATGCAGGCCGTTTCATTCTTAGTCCTGGAGTCTTCACTAAATGTACCTTGCCTCTCTTCCCCTCAGAAAAAAAATATACTGTGGTTGTTAGGAACACAAGCTCAAGGGCTAAAGTGCACGAGTTGGGCTCCTTATTCTGTTGGCTTGCTGATGTGTGATTTAGGGCAAATCACTTAAACTCGGAGCCTCATTTTCTCATTGTAAAGTGGGGATAATAATAGTGCTTATTTAGGATTGCATAGGATTATTAATAGTGTTTATTTAGTGCATAGGATTATTGTGGGAAATAAATGCCTCAAATAATGTAAAGCACTTAGGACAAGTGCCTGGTACATAGTAAGATATCAGTAGTATTTGATAGTATTTTCTTATTACTACACTATTAATGTAATTGGTTTAATGAAGATAACATTTTTGACAAAATATTTAAGAACATTGTGTGATATTTGGGAATAGCAGAGAAAGAAAAAGTCAACATAAATGGGAAGAGAAGAGATAAAAAGAAAAAAAAAAGCATCAGTGTATTGGCATAACTCCACTATCTAAAGGCTTGGTCTGGTCTCTCAAGACATATCTGATGTCAGAAAGGGAGCATCACTGCTTCTGCAAAGCTCTCAAACTAATTATGCCTGTCTAATATTTCTTATACAGTCTGAAATAATGTATTTTGATTACCACAGAGCTATTCACACTTGTGGATAAACCAATATCGCTTGTAACTGAGAGATCTAGACCAGAACTACTGGTCTATGAGTTGTTTGTTACCTGTCTGCAATGAGATATGGAGCTTATGCCAATGTGTAAGTGAAATGTCACTAAACTGTTTAGCTACGCAGATATAGATATAAATAGACATATTAGGTATTTATGTGTGTGTATATATATAGAGAGAGATTAAGTATATATTATATAATATATAGATCTAGATAAAATTGTATAAAACATGAGTATGCATAACACGATATATATATGAATATACATCTGATACACACACACACACACACACACACACACACACACACACACACACACATTAACAGCAAGACTGTTTTGATGATGGAAGTACTGCAGTGCATTGATTTACATTCTGGCACACACTCCTAATCTCTAGGTGGATTGGCAAAAAGTTCATTTACCGGCACCAATCTGTGGACTAACACTGGCCTGGAGACCACATTTTGATCAACACTCACCTAGACCATGATCTGTAGTATATTCTAGCAATACACTCCTTTAATTTATTGTCTCTCTAGAACACCTGGCATCACTTAGCCTTCCAGAATTGCACTTGTGGGTAAAAAGTATATTCTAATATAGAAATGTTGGTGACTTGCCTGCCAGATCCATTTCTATATGATTTGTGGGACACTACCCATATAACTCAGTCTTTCTGGAAAATTCCATTGGTTTGCCTTCTCATCTAATAATGCTCTTCTAGCAAACAAATCTATAAAATTTTACTTATGGCTGTATTAAAGTAGCAAGCATTAATCACTAGCACTTGCATTTCAATATCTGCCAGATATTAAATGGTATTTTTAAATGAAATAACAATGACTGCAAGTGAAATGGAGAGACTATGACAAGAAGAAAAGAAATGGCTTTATTTCCAATTCCGCATAGGTTTGTATATCATCTAGTCTTATCTCATGCCTTTTTCCCAAGGATCTGTGGGGGGTGCTTTCTGTAACACTGGATATCTGAATCACTACTTCATAGCAATATTTTGAATACGTAGAAGAGTACCTGTAGTTTTACCAGCACCCTATTAATGGGGATTATCTACCTACCTTTCTTCCTCCTCCTCCTCCTCTTCTTCTTCTTTCCTTTTTGCTTTCTCTGATAGAAACATGCACCTAGTTTTAAAATCCTCTTTTTACTGTCCCCCTCAGAAAGGGTGAAGACCCTAGGTGCCAACAAGTACATGTGTAGTTTAGTGACAACCATCTTCCCTTTATCTCACAGATTCTCCTTGCTTTAATTTCAAATATTTGCCTCTAAATTTCTTTAACTTTGGATGCAACTGACTTGTCCCATTATTAAACCAATAGAATCTATTCTTGTATTTTACTTTTCACACAGAAACAGTTCTGAAGGCAGAAATCCATTCTGACTCAGAGCATTTTCAAGTCCCATGGAAGGAAGCATTATTCCTAATTTTCGGCACCCAGTCCTGTGCTTCCCAGCTACTGACAGAACTCCCCCAAAACTGTCTATTTATCATTGTTTTATAGATACTTTTCCTTTTGGTAGGAATATTTATTGCTACTATTAAACCTAGTGGAAGTAGAAGGACCAAGCATCATTAACTCTTTAGGAGGTAAGACTCTGGAGCTTGCAGTACACACATAGGCACACACATACATATATATGTGCATGTGTGTGTGTGTGTCTATATGTATATATACATATGTGTGTGTGTGTATGCCTATGTGTGTATTGCAGGCTCCATGTACATATATCTATATATGTATGTATATGTGTGTTGTAATAATTAATGATGTTTGATTCTGTCCTCCCTCTGGCTCATGGTAGGCTTGTACTTTCTGGACCCATGTGGTTGGGCAGGGCTGTACGACCAGTTCTGGCCAATAGATTGCAAGCAACAGTGACGTGTCACTTCTGGCTGAGCACCTAATTAGTGTATCAATTAGAGCTCTCCTTCCCTCTGCCATGATGACAAGCAATGTTCCAGCAAGTGGCTGTTCTGTCATCCTGTGTTTTAAAAAAAGACGACATGAAGCAGAACTCCAGTTTACCCTTGACTACCGTGAAACAAGAACAAAAATTATGTTTAGTTTTTTCAAGTCACTGAGATTTTGGAGTTTGTTACTGAAGCATAATTTAACCTATCCTGACTGAAACAACTTCTTTTATGTAGCCTTCTGGAAGCATCCTTGCTACCTATCTTTGCTTGAAAATTAAAGTTGAACTAAACATCTACTTTCTACAAACAATATAGCATGGCCTCAAAAGTAAAGATAGCCCTGAGGTTTTGGTTTTTTGAAAGTTTGAATGTGATGTAGAAATTTTGTTATGTTCTGTAGCTTGGCAAATGGCATTCTGCCTACATAACTTTTGCTTAAAATGAATCTGATAGGTTAAGATTGTACACTGTAAGCTCTGGAGCAGCACACACAGAAAAAAGAATCATAAAAATGATGGTAGACTTAAAACTAATCATACCAATAATTAATTTAAATGTAAATAAACTAAGCACTCCACATAAAAAGCAGCAATTGGCTCTACTGGATAAAAGACAAGACCTAACTAGATGCTATCTACAAGAGATATACTTTAAATTTAAGGACACAGAGAAGCTGAAAGTAAAAGGATGGAAAAGACAAATCATGCAAACACTAAGCTTCATAAATGTGTCTGAGAAGCGTTCAGAAATTTACCCTGGCAAATATTCTAGTAGGCTAAATGAACAAGAGAAAAAAACTTATCGAAGCAAAGCACTGACTTTATCATTCTCAAATATTAAGCATTCTCTTATATATTTGTTATTTAAATGCAAGTGTTTTGCATCTTGAAAGAAGAAAACATATGGAGCCTTTTGAGATAAAATGATCATACAGAATAACCGCATAAAATAATAAGATTTAGAGCTCATAGAGGACTTGAAAATCCTCTAATCTAGTGTTTCCAAATGAAATACAAATACCACCTACGGTATATGGAAGTTTTGGGGTGGTATTTGAAAACATTTGAATAGTTATTAATTTAATATTATTCATTAGGAAACATTATAACTATTACATCATACTCATGATATCACCAATATTATTTACTACTAAAGACAAAGCTTACACAAGAGTCATGTTTTAATTTAAAGAAATTTATTAAGTAAATGATAACAGATGTGTTATACAAATATGGTAAAAATAATGAGGGTGATATGAAAATGACTAAATGATTAAATTCTCTGAGTGAACTAATTCTATCTTGGGAAGAACTGAGGTACAGAGAGCAGAAATAACTTGCCTAAAGTCACCTAGTAAGTGAATGGCAAACCTGAGTCAATAACTCAATTCTCCTAATGTTTATTGCAGTTTTTTCCAGCTTTACTCTTTAAGAAGAAGCATCAATTACCAGTATATTTTAGAATATCTTCTGTTAAATGACAAAAAATAAGCTAACATTAAGGATTTACCAAACATTGCAACTTGACAGGACAAAAGGAGATTCAGCACAGTTTCTTTGTCCATCTCCACCATCTTTCTTACTTAGAGATGGTTGATGTTAATGCTGAAACTCTAAAGTCCTGAAATCGTTGAAGAGCAATTATTTTACTGACAATAAAGGTTTTCCACTCAGAAACATTTTATCTCCCACCTCTATTATAATGTAAACTACATGAAGCAAGGAATTTGTCCATGTTGTTTGCTGCTATATCCTCAGAACCCAGAATGGTGCCTTACATATAGTGAGTGCCAAATTATTATTTGTTGGTTGAATAAATTTGAACAACGGAGAGGATACTGTAACCCCAGAAAGAAAGGTTGTGTATGTTTTGGCATATGCTCATGTGTCATTGACTCAACAGAAGTAGCTATTCATTCATTGATCCACTTAACAAACATTGATCAGTATCCACCATAGACAGGCACTGTCTTGGCATAAGGGATGAAATAGTGAATGAGACAAACATGATATTGCCTTTCACAGTACTCATTTTCTATGAGAACAACCACAAACAGACCCGAAAATATATCAAGTATACTAAGTGCTACATTAGGAATAAGTATAAAGGTGCTATGGGAGGCTTATAGGAAAAACACTTCACCCAGACTTGAGGGCAAATCTAAGCTGTACCTGAAAATTGAATGGCAATTAATTAGTGGAAAACAGTTTCTGATTAATTTTCATCACAGTAAAACCCCAGGGCCAGACCTAGGCAAAAAGACCTTACAGATAAAATGCCTTCCCTAATCCCACCTTTTTCCTATGAGTGTCTCTAACAGATTTCTATCTTGTATTCTATTTCCAAAGAACTTTGCCTTCAACTGAACCCCACTACAGTAGTAGCTGATAAAAGTTCAAGACATTTCCCCTTCCAGATATATGCTAAGTCAAGAATTACCCAATCTTTGTATCCTTTAATGATAACATATCTTTGTTCAGAGAAGAGGCCAGGAAACTATAGTTCACTGGCCAGCCACCTGTTTTTATAAAAAAAAAATTATTGGCAAACAACCATGCTCATTCATTTATATATTGTTTATGTATGCTTTTGCTCTACAATGACAGAGCTGAGTAGCTACAACAGAAACTGTATGGCCCCTTTAGGCTAAAATATTTTCTATCAAGCTGTTCACTAAAAAAGTTAGCCAACCCCTAGTTTAGAATTGTGGTTATACCATTAAAAATACTCATTCCTTTTTACAACAGAAAATTAAATTTACGGATGTATTTGATCAATTTCTGTACTTATGACTGTTTTTACAATAATCACAATAATTTGTTGAACTTTCAACAACAAAAAAAAAAAAAAAAGAAAAAGAACTAAAAACATTGAAGAGAATCTAAGGGAGATAACAGACAACCTTAAGCACTCAAATATCCAAATCATGGGTATTCCAGAAGGGGAAGAAAAAGAAACGGCATTGAAAATATATTCATTGAAATAATGGCAGAAAAATTCCTAAGTATAAGGAAAGACATAGATCTTCAGATTCAGAAGGCTCAAAGATCCCCAAACATATTCAACCCAAAAACATCCTACCCCAAACATGTTATAGTCAAATTCACAAAATTCAAAGACAAAGAGAGAATATTAAAAGCTGCAAGAGAGAAGTGTCAAGTCCCCTATAAGGGATCCCCAATCAGACCAACATCAGAATTTTGATCACAAACCCTAAAAGCCAGAAAAGAATGGGATGATATATTCAAAATAATAAAAGACAAAGATTGCCAGACAAGAATATGTTACCCAGCAAGGCTATCCTCCCGAAATGAAGGACAAACAGTATATTACTCAGACAAACACAAACTGTGGGAGTTTACTACCACACAAACAGCCTTACAAGAAATTCTCAAGGGAGTACTGGGTTTGGTACCTGAAAAAAAACTACCACTGCCATAAAAACATAAGAAAAAACAAAACCCACTAGTAAAATTTAAAATGTTAACAATAAGGAGAAAAAAGTTTATCTACCACCCCAAGAAACCAACAAATGTAGAAGAAAAACAGTAAATCAGAAAGAAAGCAACAAATGATACTTAACACATCCAAACAAAAATCAATAAAATGCTAGGAGTAAATCAACACCTTTCAATAACAGCTCTTAATATAAAAGGATTAAATTTCCCACTCAAAAGACACAGACTGACTGACAGGATTAAAAAGGTGGACCCAACGATATGCTGCCTTTAAGAGAGTCACTTCACCTGTAAAGACACACATAGACTAAGAGTGAAAGGATGGAAGAAGATATACCATGCAAATAGAAATGAAAAACAATCTGGAGTACCTATTCTTATATGAGATAAAATAGAATTTAAACCAAAAACCATAAAAAGAGATAAAGAAAGCCACTCTATAATGATATAAGGATTTATCCATCAAGAAGACATAACAATCATAAGTATATAAGCACTCAACATTGGAGCAGGCAGATCTATAAACAAACACTATTAGATTTAAAGAATGAGATAGACACTAGTACCACAATAGCAGGGGACCTGAATACCCCACTCTCGATATTGGACAGATCATCTAGCCAAGAAACACAAGACCTAAGCAACACATTAGACCAATTGGACTTGGCATATATCTACAGAACATTCCATCCAATAACCTCAGAATATTCATTCTTCTCATCAGCACATGGAATATTCTCCAGGATAGATCACATATTAGGGCACAAATCAAGTCTCAACAAATTGAAAAAAATGGAATTATCCCATATATTTTTTTTAGATCACAATGGATTAAAATTAGAAATCAATAACAAATGAAACTCTGGAAACTATACAAACACATGGAAATTAAACAACATTCTACTCAATGACATATGGGTCCAAGAAGAAATTAAAAAAGAAATCAAAAAATTTATTGAAACTAATAAAAATAATGATACATCATACCAAAACCTGTGGGATACTGCAAAAGCAGTACTAAGGAGGAAATTTACCACATTAAATGCTTACTTCAGAAGAATGGAAAGATGGCAAGTAAACAACCTAACACTTCACCCTAAAGAACTAGAAAAACAAGAACAATCCAAACCCAAAGTTAGCTGACAGAAATAAATAATTAAGATCAGAGCAGAACTTAATGAAATAGAAACCCCAAAAATGATAAAAAAAGATCAATGAATCAAAAAGTTGGTTTTTTGAAAAGATAAATAAAATTAACAAACCATTAGCCAGGCTAACTAAAAAAAGAAGAGAAGACCCAAATAACAAAAATTAGAAATGAAAAAAGTGATATTACAACTGATACCTCTGAAATACAAGAAATCATTAGAGACTACTATAAACTACTATATGCCAACAAATTTGAAAGTCTGGAGTAAATGGCTAAATTTTTGGACACACACAAACTACCAAAACCGAGCTAAGACAATGTAGAAAATCTGAACAGACCAAAAACAATAAAAGAAATTGAAGCTGTTATCAGAAGGCTCCCAACAAAGAAAAGCCCAGGACTAGACAGGTTCACTGCAGAATTCTATCAATCCTTCAAAGAGGAATTGATACCAATTCTCTACAACCTGCTCCAAAACATTGAAACAGAGGCCATTCTCCCAAACTCATTCTATGAAACAAACATCACCCTGATACCAAAACTAGACAATGATACAACAAAAGATAACTACAGACCAATATCCTTGATGAATATAGATGCAAAAATCCTTAACAAAATACTAGCTAACTGAATACAGCAACCCATACACAAAATTATACACCATGATAAAGTGGGATTCATCCCAGTGATGCAAGGTGGTTTCAACATATGCAAATCAATAAATGTGATACACCACAACAATAAAATCAAAGACAAAAACCATATGATCATCTCTATAGATGCTGAAAAAGCATTTGACAAAATTCAACATTTGTTCATGATAAAGATTCTCTACAAGTTAGGTATAGATGGAAAGTATCTCAACATAATTAAAGCCATATATGATAAGCCCATTGCCCATATCATCCTTAATGGGGAAGAATGGGGAAAAGCTTTTTATTTTTTTCCTTAAGAAGAGGATCTAGACAAGGATGACCACTCACACCACTCCTATTCAACATAGTTTTGGAAGTACTACCCAGAGCAATCAGAGAAGAGAAGGAAATAAAGGGCATCCAGATTAGAAAAGATGAAGTCAAACTGTCCCTGTCTGCAGATGACATGATCCTATATATCAAAAAGTGTAAAGCCTTTACAAAAAAACTCTTAGAGTTGATAAATGATTACGGCAAAAGTACAGGATGCAAAATCAACACATAAAAATCAGTAGCATTTCCATACTCCAACAGTGACCATGCAGAAAAAGAAATCAAGAAAGCTAGCCCATTTACAATAGCCACCAAAAAAATAAAATCCTTAGGAATAAAGTTAATCAAGGATGTGAAAAATCTCCACGAAGAGAACTACAAACCACTGTTGAAAGAAATTAAAGAGGACACAAAAAGATGGAAAGATATCCCATGCTGTTGGATTGGAAGAATTAACATTGTGAAAATGTCCATACTACCCAAAGTGATCTACAAATTCAATGCAATCTCCATCAGAACTCCAGCAACATTTTTTTTCTCTGAAATGGAAAAAAGACTATCCTAACATTTATATAGAATAACAAAAGACCATGCATAGCCAAAGCAATTCTGAGTAAAAAAACCCAATAAAGCTGGAGGCATAACACTACCTGACTTTAAACTATTCTACAAAGCTATAATAACCAAAACAGCATGGAACTGGCATAAAAAAAGACACACAGATCAATAGAATAGAATAGAGAATCCAGAAATCAACCCATATACCTAGGGCCATCTGCTCTTTGATAAAGGCACCATGTCTACACACTGGGGAAGAGACTGCCTCTTCAGCAAATCGTGTTGGGAAAACTGGATATCCATATGAAGGAGACTGAAACTAGACCCATACATCTCATCATATACCAAAATCAACTCAAAAATGGGTTAAAGAATTAAATACACACCCTGAAACAATAAAACTCCTTAAAGAAAACAGGGGAAACACTCCAGGAAGTAGGATTGGGTACAGACTTTGTGAATATGATCCCCAAAGTACAGGCAATGAAAGGAAATATAAACAAAAGGGATTATATCAAATTAAAAAGCTTGTGCACAGCAAATGTACCAATTAACAGAGTTAAAAGACAATCAACAGAGTGGGAGAGAATATTTGCAAAGTATACATCTGACAAAGGATTACTATCCGGAATATAGAAGGAACTCAAACAACTACTTAGCAAAAAAAACAAGTAACCCAATTAAAAAATGGGCAAAAGAGCTGAATAGGGATTTCTCAAAGGAAGATATATGAAGGGCCAACAGATACATGAAAAAATGCTCATGAAAAACATCACTCAGCATTCGGGAAATGCAAATAAAAACCACACTGAGATACCATCTCACTCTAGTTAGGATAACTGATATCCAATATCCAAAAGACCAAGAATGATAAATGCTGGTGAGGATGCAGAGAAAAAGGAATCCTCCCACACTGTTGGTAGGACTGCAAAATGGTGTAGCCTTTATGGAAAATGGCTTGGATATTCCTCAAACAATTACAGATTGATCTACCACATGGCCCAGCTATTCCACTGGTGGTAATATACCCAGAGGAATGGAAATCATCATATTGAAGGGATACCTGTACTCCCATGTTTATTGTAGCACTATTTACAATAGCCAGGAGTTGGAACCAGCCCAAAAGCCCAACATTACATGAACGTGATGGAAAATGTAGTATATCTACAGAATGGAATTCTACTCTGCTACAAAAAAGAATGAAATACTACCATTTGCAGCAACGTGGATGGACTTAGAAAAATTATATTAAGTGAAATAAGTCAGGCAGAGAAAGAGAAATACCACGTTTGCACTTATTTGTGGGAGCTAAAAATAAATAGATAAATACACAAACGAACGGGGGAGGGGCAGGAAGAAGACACAACAATCACAATTCCTTGAACTTGTTTAGCCAAGTGAACAGGTATGACGTTGATGGGTGGGAGGGGGGAGAAGGTGGGGGAAGGGAGGAATGATTAAAGGGACATGAAAATAAACTACATTGTATATTGATTAAACAAACAAACAAACAAACAAATAAATAAATTTTACTTCCTGAAAAACAAAGCAACAAAAATATACTCATTCCTTTTTACAATGAAAAATTAAATTTACTGAAGTATTTGATCAATATCTGTCCTCGTCACTGTTTTTACAACAATCTCAATAATTTGTTGAACTTTCAAAAGGAGAGAACAGAACTGAGGCTACCAGCTTTGGGAAGAGGGGGGTGTTGCGAGATATTGGTAAAGGGCCACAAAAAATAATTATATTGTGTAATATTGAATATATTAATTATCCTGATTTAAGCATCACTTATTGCACACAGGTATGGATATTCAACCCACAGACATGTACAATCAACTGTTTCAATTTAAAAAAGGAGAAAAAAAGAAATAACATATTTTTTTTGTTTACTTCTTCTTAAGATACATCTTTCAGTAATTCTTCTAGTGAGAATCTATGATAAACTTCCTTAGTCTTTGAATTTGTGAAATTGCCTTTATTTTGTCTTTGCTCATAAATGATAATTTAATTGAGTATAACATTCCAGATTCACAGTCCCTTCCCACCCCAGTACTTTGAAGGTATCATTTCATGGTCTATGGACTCTTTTATTTTTCAGTTGAGAAATCAGCTAAGTTTGTATATCATCTGCTTTTCTTTCTGATAGCTTTTAAGATTGTCTCTTTAATCTTTTTGCTCTGCAGTCTTACACGATGTGCCTTGGTAGATTTATTTTTATTTTTTTTAGCCTGTTTGATACTTGGCATGCACTTTCAATCTGAGAAATTGTTTCTAGTTCGGGAAAAATTTCAGCTATTATATCCTCCAAGGCATCTTTTATGTTTTAAAATGTTTGTTTTATTTTTCATTGACCAATAATAATTGTATATATCTATGACAGTTTTTTATTGACACATATTTGAGTACATATATTTGTAGGGTACAGAATTGAATATCAATACATGTGTACAATATGTGGTGATTAAATCAAGATAATTAGTATACTCAGGCTTACAAAATGTAATCAATCTTTGTGACCCTTAACTAATTTCTCTCTAACCCCCTCTCCTACCCCCTTTCCTACTTCTAATACAATATATTATTATTAACTATAGTCAACACGCTCTGTTATAGATCACCAGAACTTATTTCTCCTGTCTAAATGAAACTTTGTATCCTATGACCAACATCTCCCCTTTCTCCATCCATCCCCTTCCCCTAGCTCAGCCTCTGATAACTCTCTACTCCTATGAGTTCAACTTTTTTAGATTCCTCCTATAAGTGAGGTCATACAGTATTTGTCTCTCTGCCTGGTTTATTTCACTTAGACAGTCCTCTAGGTTCGTCCACATTGTTGCAAATGACAGGATTTCCTACTTTTAAAAAATCTATTAATCTACTGGTGGCTACTTTGGTTGTTTCCATATCTTAGCTATTGTGAATAGTGCTGTAATGAACACGGGAGTGCAAACATCTTTTCGACATACTGATTTCAATACCTTTGGATATGCGTTCAAAAGTGGGATGGCTCAATCATATGGTAATTCTATTTTTAGATTTTGAGAAACCACCTTACTATTTTCCATAATGGCTGTACTAATTTACATTCCCAGCAACAGTGTGCAAGTGTTCTCTTTACTCCATATTCTTACCAACACTTGTTATCATTCATCTTTTTGATAATAGTCTATCTTACAGGTGTGAGGTGATATCTCAATTTTTTTGAAGTTTTAGTTTATTTTTAATTGTCAGATAATAATTATATATATGGGGTACAACGTGATGTTTCAATACATGTGTACATTTTGGAATAATCAAATCAAACCAATTAACATATCCATCACATACAATATTTACTAATGTTTTGGTGGTGAGAACATTTAAAATCTCAAAATGTTCTTTTCTGCCATTGCGTCCATTCCCTTTTCCTGGAACTTTTATGAGATAAATATTAGAAACTCTCAGTCTATCCTTCTTGTCCCTTAATTTATCTTTCATATATGTTTAAACCACTGTCCCTAGTGTCACGTCCTGGGTAGATTTCCTCAGAAATATCATACCATTCATTAATTCTTTATTCAATTCTGTCAAATATAGAGCATCTTCTATTTCAATGACTAAAGAAAAGGGTCAGATCGATCCAAGCCTCTATGTTTAAGCCTGGATCAGGCCATCCATCTTGTACAAAGCACTTTTAGTTTCTTTTCTTACCATCCTCACATAAACTGCATCTTAATCTTGCCTCTTAGTCCAAAGCACTTTGTACTTAACAGAGATTATTTAAGAATAAATGACTTCAAGAATATAAATGAATGAATTCATAACAGTGTCTTTTGAGGCAGCACTGTTTGCTGCTAAGAATTCAGGGGAAGGGTTTTTATGGAGCTCTTTAAACCACATCACATAAACAACTGCATTCTTCAAAAGTAGACACAGTAATGACATACGCAACCCCCTATCAACTAGGTTGTTCCATCTACATAAGACTCAATTGAACTCAACTCCGTAACATTTGGAAGTTCAAATACTTCCTGAAGATTTATATGAACTTCGGGAGGCTTACATACCCATCGTTCCCTTTATTTCTGGACCCTTACTTCTATTTGTTCTGTCTTCTACATCGTCCTGTTCCAGACAGAAGAAAGACTTTTATACTTTAATTTTACAAACAATCAAACAAAATAAAAACCACTTGACATGAAAAAAAAAATCTGTGGCGACTTGAAAAGAAGATTCACACTGAAGAAATTAAACTATTTTCAAATTGAATGTTAGAGACCCTTGTTTTTAAAAGTCTTTCACATGTGTACAAATGAATACAAGTAAAATTGGGGAAATCTGAATGAGAGCAATGTCAGCATAATGGTTGGGATATTATACTGTAGTTTTGCAAAATTTACCATTGGGGAAAACTGGGCAAAGTACACACGAGATCTCTCTGTATTATTTTTTTTATAACTGTATGTAAATCTATAATTACAGTATTTCAATTATAAAAAAAGGTAAGGAAAATAAGTCAGATGAGTTTTCCTCTGATGAGTTTTCTTTCTGGACCTTCATCCCACATATTACCAAATCTTCTACCATTATGGTATCACCTCACTTCTTCCTTCTCTTCTCTTCCTCTTCTCCTTTTCAGAATCAAAAAAAAAAAAAAAAGTAAAGAAAGACAGAAAAACACTTTTTTTTCTTTGAATCCTATAGAACTGGACATTATCTTCCATTGCCTTGTATTTAGCCAATACCTCTATTCCTAGGGTCTTACAAATTGTCTTTACTAAAAAAAATTATCTCCAAGAATAATTCTGATGCCAACTGCTGAGATAATACATGTTTTACCTCCCCGAATGGAAATATTACTGCTACCCTAGAAGGACTTGATAAGGAACTTATTTTGAACAGAATATTAACCAGGTTGCAATTAATTGATCTTGTGGTTCTGACTTGCTGTTGGATGATAGTATTAGGATTTCTGCCTTCATGGTGTTTGCAGGGCTAAGAAAACAGGTGGTAGCATGTGGGAAAGTTCAAATCATTCTGTGATGTCTTATCTGATGCAGCTGGAGTTTGATAGAAAGAATAAAGCAAGGGCTGGGAAATAAAGGGAGAGGATGTTCTTTGGATTCAGAGGCAAGTGTGATGTGCAGTTTACATAAAGATGGTAAGTGAAGATTCCTTCACTATAGGAGAGAGTCCAAGCAGTGCAATAATGGAAGGTGAGAAAAGCTAATGTTTTGGAATATTTCTTTGGGAGGCATGGACCCTGGATAATAATGGTTAATACTTCTGTGATTCTTACTATGTCCCAGACAGATAGTCCAAGCCTTTTGCATATAGTAACTAATGTAATCCTCGTGAAAATCCCATGGGGTGAATACTACCATTATTCCAATATTTGTATTAGGGAATGGAGTCATAGATTGATTAGGCAATTTGACTAAGGTCACAGAGCTAGTCAATCTCAGGTAAGCTGCCTCTTGAGTGTATATTATTAACACTTCTGGATTTGAGTCCTGTATCTACCACTTAATAGATATGTGACTTTAGACAAATTGCTTAACTTCTTTAGATTAAAGCTTCCTCAATAGCAAAATATATTGTTTTGAGAATTTAATAAGATACTATGTGCAAGGGACTTAGAGTAATGCCAGACACAAAGCAAAGACTCAGTGCATGCTAGCTGCTGTTTTTTTTTTTTTTTTTTTTAATTATTATTTTTTATTTTTTAGGTTGCTGGCCAGTAAAGGGATCCGAACCCTTGACCTTGGTGTTATCAGCACCATGCTCTCCCAAGTGAGTTAACCAGCCATCCCTGCTAGCTGCTATTATTTGTAGTAATAGCGGTGTTGTTTTATTGATATTCTTCTTGTCTCTCCCATTCCTGTCCTCTCTATCACTGATAGGTAGCTGAAGGGAAAGTATTAGATGCGATTCAAAACTCACATCTGAGAGAGAACTAGCCGGAAGCCTTTAATATGAAGCCTGTCTGAAAATTGGGAGGAAGGACCTCAATCCCAAAGTAGAACATGCTAAGGTGAGTCACAGAAATGCTCTCATCAGACAAATCAGTGGCTCTATATTAGATTAGGCTTAGAATAAATTGATGAAAAACAATATTTTATGTTACATTTAGTTTTATTTAAAACTTGCTTTACAAGATACTTTAAATTTTTATGAAAGATATATTTTTTCAAGGCAAATAGAAATTTGAAAAGGATAAATCTCATTCATTAGTAAAGAAGTACAAAATAAAGCAACAGCAGCTATCATTTCCCCCATCATATTGAAGCAGATTGAATCAGACAATGCTCTGTTGTGAGCACACTCAACACCGCAACCTCTTTGGTGAACAATTTAGTGGTATCTATCAATAATTTTATTGCTGATTCATCCCCTTTAACCCATAGATTACATTTCGAGAAATGTATTTTACAGCAGTGCTCACTCACTTGAGCAAAGATGCATGAACAAGGCTTTGTATTTTGTTTGCATATTGTTTATATTTACAAAAAAAGTGGGAACACCTTAAATGTCCATCAGACTCTCAAAACTGCTATGATTATGTGCAGTACTTTCCTCACAGGTGTCTCAACAGCTAAATTTCTCTTCTTTGGTAACTACAAAAAAAATGCTTTATACTCAATGGACTTGTCTATTGCTTTATTAATAAATCACTGAGTAATCTCAGTGGTTCTATTGTTGTTTCCATAAAACTGAGAAGAGTTACTAGAGGTGTTATGATACTTCATAAATGTCAAGAGGTGATTGAAAGGAGCTACTTTTAGTGCTTTAATCATTGCTCACTCTCATTTTAGGCTATTTTCCCTGCCCGAAGGGTTCAGCAGAGTCATGTCTTCTTTTCCACACAGATTTTTCTCTCTAAAGTTTTTTGTGTTTCCCTCAAACTCTGACTGTCCTTCATCTCATACCTGAAGGACTTATTCACGGTTAAACTTCTTCAGTATTAAAAAAAAGAAGACAAAAAGGAGAAACTGGGGCCTTTGGAGTGGTGGAATTACATATCTCTGTGAAAATGGTGACACCTCACCAAACACCACCCAGGCAGTTAACATATAAGAAAAAAGAGAGATAGCCAATGACAGACTGGATGATATTCTGAAATAAAAACACAGCATGATCCTCTAGGGAAGAAATAAAAAGAAATGTTTTATATAGCCCTCTAAATGCTCAATTAAGTTTATTTAGCAACTTTTTCCTAATTATGGCATAACCATTCAGAGTAGACATAATGCTGCTTTATCCTGGATATTTACAATTGTGTCTGAAACCCCATTTGTCCTTGAGAGACTAGCAATCAACAAAGCAGATGATGAAGCTATAAATCTATGGAGTCACTTTGCCAAATATCAGTGTCTCGTCGTTATGGTGGTGAGATGAGCTCTTTTGCAGAACACTATTGAATATGTCTCACAATTGCCATTTTTCAGTGGCTTAATCTACACTGTGAGTTGACTTGATTTTTTTTCCTCTGAAGTTTTGGCTATAAATAACGCATCGCAAAAAGATGAAGCTGAAAATAAAAAAGGTTGGAACAGATTTTATTTTAAATCTTTCAATTTGTGTGTTTCTAAAGCAAGCTTATGTATTTGCAATCTTTTCTAGCCACTATTTGTGCATCTGTGCTCAAGAGAGGGAGAAAAAGGGACTACGATCATATTTAACTCAGAAAAGTAATAAAAATCATCTCTTTGTTCACTGTCACCTCTTTTTATTTTAGGTACTATAAATAAATAAGCACATCCTATAATGCTACCATCCCTGAGAAAAGGATCCCAAAATTTTACTGAATAATTTCAGTGGATGTTGTAATTTTTGCACCTAAGAACATATTGAATGAGAAACTAAGATAAAAATTTAAAATAACTTTTTAAATAGGGCACTTTCTTCTGTCTAAGTAAAATTAATAAATGAAGCCATCCTCTTCTCCATCACCACATACACACACATTTTGATTTAAGCTTTAATATTTCAGACCTTTCCTATTAAATCACATCTACGCTAAGGTAACCAAATATGCTGAATTGCTTGAAACTGTCCCACCATTCTTTTTACTCAGTCAGTCAGCTGTCCTGCATCTTACTGGAAGCCACACAAGTTTGAAGTAACAAGTTTAAAAGTGGTGGAAAATTTTTAATTCAGTGAGTCATTTCACATCACACCTCATCTTTTTACTAAGCAGATTTGGAGGATGCAAAAAGTTTTGTCTGTATGTAAGATGTTCCATGTTCCTTCTATTATGTGTATTTTATTATGACCCTTATTCAGAGAAGGAAATTGGAACTTAATACTGTTAAGAAGAGGCTGAAGTCCTGGGAATTTCTGTTTGGCCACTTTTCTGGCTGCCATGCAAATATAATTCATTTTGAGCTTGGAAAATGAAATTTCATTTTTCTATTCCAACCAAATGGAACATTTCTTAATTTTATCAACAATAATTATGCTGGAATTTAATTTCTTATTTGTCTATCACTGTTCATTATAATTTACAGTCTACTGATTTGAAAAAATGGACTCAATACTTATCGGCATTGATCCATGGCATTTTTAAAACAACATTGCTGAATAAACGATTGAAGAAACTATAGGATTAGAATGAAGGTAAGTAAATGCAATTTTATCTAAATATTTTATTCATGTTTTAAAAATACTGTTTTATTTTAATTGGTGGCTCATTAGGAAGAATTGCTAAAGTAATTTTTACTTTATTACCATTTTTGCACCCACATATACCAGTGATTTGGAGTACCTGACTGCCAGTAATTTCAGTTTCAAACAACAATTTTTAAAGACCTAATAATCACAGGTAAAAATGAATTGGTTTATCTAAGATCATGAAGACAAAGATGCCCAGTATCACCACTTCTATTCAGCAAAGTACTAGAAGTCCTAGCCAGAGTGATTAGGCAAGAGAGAAAAAAAAATGGCATCCGGGCCAACCCCATGGCACACTCGGGAGAGTGCGGCACTGGGAGTGCAGCGATGCTCGCCACGGGTTCGGATCCTATATAGGAATGGCTGGTGTGCTCACTGGCTGAGTACCGGTCATGAAAAAGACTAAAAAAAAAAAAAATGGCATCCAATATGGAAAGGAAGAAGTTAAATTGTCCCTGTTTTTGGATGACATGATTTTATATATAGAAGACCCTGAAGACTCCACCAAAAACTATTAAAATTAATAAAAAATTTCAGTAAAGTTACAGGATACAAAATCAACATACAAAATTTAGTAGCATTCCTACACACTAACAATGAACTATCCAAAAAACAAATCAAGAAAACAATCCTATTTAAAACACCTACAAAATATGAAATACTTAGGAATAAATTTAACCAAGAAAGTGAAAGATCTGTCCACTGAAAATTATGAATGGTGAAAGAAATTGAAGATGACACAAGTAAATAGAAAGACATCCTGTGTTCATAGATTGAAAAAATTAATGGCTTTAAAATGTCCATAGTACCCAAAGTGATCTATAGGTTCAATGTAATCCCTATCAAAATTTCAATGATGTTTTTATAGAAATAGAAAAAAAACCTAAAATTCGTCTGGAACCACATAAGACCTCAAATAGCCAAAACAATATTGAGCAAAAAGAACAAAGCTGAAGGCATCACTATCAGACTTCAAAATATACTACAGTGCTATAGTAATGAAAACAGCACAGTACTGGCATAAAACAGACACATAGACCATTGGAACAGAATAGACAGCCCAGAAATAAATTCATACATTTACAGCCAACTAATATTGACAAAACTAATTTTGACAACTATTTTTGACAAAGGTGCCAAGAACACACAATACGGAAAGGACAATCTCTTCAATAAATGTTGTTGGAAAAACTAGATATCCACATGAAGAAGGATGAAATTGGACACTTATGTCACACCAGATACAAAAGTCAACTCAAAGCAGATTAAAGATTTAAACATAAGACCTGCAACTGTAAAAACACTACAAGAAATCAAGGAGAAAAGCTCCATGACATTGGTCTGGTCAATGATTTTTTGGATATGACCTTAAAAGGACAGGTAACAAAGGCAAAAATAGACAACTGATATTATATCAAGCTAAAAGCTTTGGTACAGCAAAGGAAATGATCAACAAAGTAAAGAGACAGCCTACCAAGTGTGAGAAAATATTTGCAAACCATGCATCTGATAAGGGGTTAGTATCCAAAATATACAAGAAACTCAAACAACTCAAGAGTAAGAAAACAAAAAAACTGATTGAAAAAATGGGCAAGGGACCTGAATAGACACTTCTCAAAAAATGCATACAAATGACCAACAGGTATAGGACAAAATGCTCAACAGCACTAAACATTAGAAAAATTCAAATTAAAACTGCAATGAGATATCACCTTACACCTGTTAGAATATCTATTATCAAAAAGATGAAAAATGTGTTTAGGTGAGGATGTAGAGAAAAGGGAACCCAAGCATATTACTGATGAGAATAAATTAGTATAGCCATTATGGAAAACAGTATATAGTTTACAAATAAATTAAAAATAGAACTATCATATGATCCAGCATTCCCACTAATGGTTGTATATCCAAAATAAATGATATCAATATGTTGAGATACCTGCACTCCCATGTTCATTGCAGCATTATTCACAATAGCCAAGATATGGAATCAATGTAAGTGTTCATCAATGGATGAATGGATAAAGAAAGTACGATGCACATGGTGTTGTGAGTTGAATGTCCCCCCAAACTCACTGAAGCTTAAATTGTGTACCTCAAAGTTCCAGGTACTGGAAACTTGGACTCCACTGTGGCAGTGTTGAGAGGGTGGGAAATCCTATCATGGTAATTGAAAGGCGGGTCCTTGAAGAGGCAATTAGATTGTAGAACCATACTGTAGTGAATGAGTTAATAGTGATGGTCAGGGGCATGTTTCTGAGGGTTTTAAAAGGAGAGCATATGAGAGTTTCTCTCTGCTCCACCATTTTCTGCCATGAGAGACCCCTGCATTGCTGTAAAGCCACCACAAAGAAGACCCTCACCAGATATGTTCCCTGGACTTTAGACTTCTCAGCCTCTCAAACTGTAAGCAATAAATTTCATTTTCTTACAAATGATCCAGTTCCAAGTATTTTGTTATAATCAACAGAAATGCACTAATACATGCTAGTACTTCAAAAAGTTCATATAAACAGGAAATAGGACTGGACACAGACTTCATGAATATAACCTCCAAAGCACGGGCAACCAAAGGAAAAATAAACAAATGGGATTATATCAAACTAAAGAGCTTCTGCACAGCAAAAGAAACAATTAACAGAGTTAAAAGACAACCAACAGAGTGGGAGAAAATATTTGCAAAATATACATCTGACAAAGGATTAATATCCAGAATATACAAGGAACTCAAACAACTTTACAAGAAAAAAACAAGCAACCTAATTAAAAAATGGGCAAAAGAGCTAAGTAGGCATTTCTCTAAGGAAGATATCCAAATGGCCAACAGACATATGAAAAAATGCTCAACATCACTCAGCATCCGGGAAATGCAAATCAAAACTACACTGAGATACCATCTCACCCCAGTTAGGATGGCTAAAATCCAAAAGACTCTGAATGATAAATGCTGGCAAGGTTGCGGAGAAAAAGGAACTCTCATACATTGTTGGTGGGACTGCAAAATGGTGCAGCCTCTATGGAAAATGGTATGGAGGTTCCTCAAACAATTGCAGATAGATCTACCATATGACTCAGCTATCCCCCTGCTGGGAATATACCCAGAGGAATGGAAATCATCAAGTCGAAGGTATACCTGTTCCCCAATGTTCATCGCAGCACTCTTTACAATAGCCAAGAGTTGGAACCAGCCCAAATGTCCATCATCAGATGAGTGGATACGGAAAATGTGGTACATCTACACAATGGAATACTACTCAGCTATAAAAACGAATGAAATACTGCCATTTGCAACAACATGGATGGACTTTGAGAGAATTATATTAAGTGAAACAAGTCAGGCACAGAAAGAGAAATATCACATGTTCTCACTTATTGGTGGGAGCTAAAAATAAATAAATAAATTCACACACACACACACACAAAAACCGGGGGGGGGGGGGGAAGAAGACACAACAACTACAATTCCTTGAAGTTGACACGACAAGCAAACAGAAAGGACATTGTTGGATGGGAGGGGGGAGAGGGAGGAGGGAGGGGGGTTTCGGTGATGGGCCACAATAATCAACCACATTGTATATCGACAAAATAAAATTAAGGAAAAAAATAAATAAAAATAAAAAAATTAAATTAAAAAAAAAGTTTATGTAAAGATTCATATTATCTTTTAATTCTCCTTTTCCGCAAACTTTTTGGAGTACACTTGCAATATACACAATATAATACTGGTCAGCCTTCAAAAAGAAGAAAATCCTGTCATTTGGGACAACATGGATGAACCGGGAGGAGTTTATGATAAATGAAATAAGCCAGGCACAGAAAGAAAAATACTGCAAGATTTTCCTTATAAATGGGATCTAAAAACACTGAAGTCATAGAAATAGAGAGTGGAATGGCGATTACCAGGGGCTGGGGGTTGGAGAGTGGAGAGTGGCAGGAAGCACTGGGGAGATGTTGCTCAAAAGATACAAAATTTCATGTAGGTAGGAAGCATATGTTCAAGAAATATTTTGTACAACATGGTGACTATAGTTAAAACAATTCTTGACAATCACTAGGAATAGATTTCAAGTGTTTTCACTACACACAAGAAATGATAAATACGTGAAGTAATGCATATGTTAATTGGCTTAATTTAACCATTCCACAATATATACATATTTCAAAACATCATGTTTTATACAATGAATATATTCAATATTTATTTGTCACTGAAAAAAGGAGAAAAAATTAAAAAGAAAGTAATCAAAAATTAAAAAGGAAGATTCAAAGAAACAAACTCAGCTGGTTTAATAATACAAGATTCATGTTCTGGGAAACACCATATGTTTATACGTTTCCTTTCACATTTTGTTGTTTCAAACCATGTTGTATATCAAATAACCAAATAAATGTCATGGTAAGAAAAAAATGAATTAGTTATTTTTTTAAATCCACCTGAAAACTTGAATACCTAGTAATATCAATCATGAAAATGTTTCTTTGCCAATAGGAACTGATGACAGTTTAGCTGTGTTCTAGAGTAACAGTCTTTGTGTGTGTTTATGTGTGTATGGAGGCAGAGGTGACTTTAAGGACAGATTGATAGTTTGCAAATAGTTTGCCATTAGCACAACTATATAAGTACCATGAACTAATCAGACCAGCATGCAACAGAGGTGAAGATAGGAATTGAGACAGTAGAACCAAATTAATGAAATAAGGAGATGAATCTGTAATAATGTGGAGATTCAGGACTATTCTAGTCCAAATAACAAAAGCCTTCATCAATGCTCTATTAAGGAGGGTTAACAATCCCTAGTTACTCCTTGACTGGGAAGTAAAACAATCCTGCAAATGAAAGACCCCTCCATACCAACGGAGAAGAGAGGTAACATAATTTAATACTGAGTTAGCATTATCAGATTCACAGGCCTGTAAAGCAGCATGATAGTCTGAACAGAGTTAAAAAGTCTGGGCAGAATTTCACATGAAATTATACCAAAAAGTACAGGAAAGAACAATTAAGACTTCTCTTATTACTTTGGGAGACAATTAAATGCACCTTGTGTTTATTTCCTGTATATCTCCTGAAAGTGTCAATTTCAGAGTTGTGTGGTTATATTGCCAAGGGTCAGAAGATATGGGAATAGAATTATAAAATCAAAAAGGGCTGGCTTCTTTGTGGGCTTAGTATACTTTCAAGGGACATCCTAAGGAGGGGAGTGTCCTCAAATAAAATTTCATCATTTAGTCTTTACAGTCTACATTTGTAATTTGTAGATGTTGTTATTGCCTGAGTGAGTATACTCATATATGTTTATGATTTATGTAATTTGTCTGTTAAAGTATATATAGTTCAGGTGAGGATTTAGTTCTTCTCTACTAACATTTTTTCACATCACTCAGAAGATCTGATTTCTGTGTTCCCCTTTCAGGCATTCATTCACAAGCATATATCAAGGGGATAAGATTGGAGGCTGGAAAACCTATGCAAATGTCTGGTTGAAAGGAAACAATTTTCTCAAAGCATTAACACATTCCACCATGGCTTATGGATTTCAACCCATATTTGCTGAATAATAAGAAAATATAATACAAGCTAAAGGCAGCCTATTCTTGCTAGGATCTCTCAAGACAAACACTGGAAAGTAGCAAATCCCTAGACAAATGTACCGTATTGATTGTGAAAGTAATATTCCACTCATTAGAATGAGTCAGTCCTGAACCCTGAGACACTAAAAGGCTAAATTCTTAGATTTTTCTGAATGGTAAAGGAATATCTCAGGTAATTTTTGAATTGACCCATATCAATAAATTCATTTTGGCCGACAAAACTTCAAATCTCAGCTCCTTTTTCTGCGAGAGAGAGAGAGAGAAAGGGAGACCTGTTTAACGCTCTTTTTTCCCATTTAGAGTTATAGAAGATTCTAAATCCCTTTAAAGAATTGTTACTAAAACTATTTTATCAAGGGATACACAAATAAAATATAATATATCTGGATATAAGCAAGATATTTGGCAGTGTGCCTCATAGTCTGTTACTGAAAAAAAAAAGTGAACTGGGTAACATCATTGTTGGGAGTATCTGTAGGTGGTTATGTCACTAACTCCTAAGAAGTTGTGTCAGTTGAGTTCAGTGTCAAACTGAAGAAAGGTATCTTGCTGAAGCACTCTGACCTTGATAACCCTATTTAACATTTTTATCAGCAATTTGAAGGAAGGCAGAAGGAATACTTATTACATTTACAGGTGACATAAAATTTAAGATGCTAGATAACAGAACTAAGATTCAAAAGGTTCTGGACAAGCCATCATGATGGGTTAAAACTAACAAGATGAAATTCAGTAGGGACATACACAATGTTAAATAAAAACTAATCTGGACTTAGTAAAGAAAAACTGTATTCAAAAAGATTATTGCAAGGGGGAGAAACTATTGAAATAGGGGGAGAGGAGCTATTATAATAGGGTGGACACTATGGCCCTAAGATCTGCAAAGCACCTCAAAAGTTAGGTAAAAAAGAGTTTTATTACACAGAAAGAAGTATACAAGGCTAGGAAAAAAACAAGTGTAAGGAAGCAAGTTGAAAGGGTGGCATGATCAGAGAGTCGATCAGAGAATGTTTTACCCTGATGCCAGCCCATTTTCCAAGAGGGGCCTTTGAAAAGGGCCTGTATGCTGGCTCAGACTGAGGTTAGGCCAAAATTCTGAAGCATGGGGGAAACACAAACCTAAGTTTGGTTAACAACCATTTTGTTAACAAGCAGTTCAGCTAATCATTTATAAGGCAAAGAATGGGAATTTGGAGGTCTGTGTCTGGCTTTGCCATAGGCAAACTAGGGGGGCATATGTGAGTCTTACTTAAGTCATATAAAGAAGGATTTTTCTTTCCAGTAAACTGTTTTCCGTAATACAAAAGAGTGGGGCGTTTCTTGAACCATCTCTGTTTTCCAGGAGTGCAGGGCTCAGGTACAATTCAATGTTGTCTATAATGTGTTTCTTAAAGGTCAAGGCATTAAGGTATCAAGGATAGAATGGGGGCCTCTTGACACCATCAGTGTGATGTGGTTAAAAAAAAAAAAAAGGACAATTTTAGGCTACGTTAATAGAAGTCTATCAAGGAGAGGGCTTAATAGTCTATTGTGTACTGTGGTGGTCAGGATATATCTTGAGCAACATGTTCAGCTCCGTATATGTATATTGCAGTGTTTTATGATGACTTCAAAATTTTAAGTCTTATATAAATTATCTCTCAACAAGGTATGTAGACTGGTCTTTAAATGTTTGAAGATCTGTCAGACGAAAGGGGTTATGTGTTTGTATCTTTTGTAGCTTCTGTGGGTAGAAGTAAAGCCAATGAATAGAAGTTATGGAAGGCAGATTTCTGCTCAATCAAAGAAAGAATATTTTCATATTCTCCTTCTCCAAAGGAGTTCTAGTCACTGTAAGTATTCAAGCAGAAACAATGCTCACCAGGCTGTTGTGTTGTAGAAGGAGTTCTGCATTGGATAGGAGGTTTGGTCTAATTTCTTAGGTCCCTTCCTACTTCTATGATCCTGTGACTCTTCCAGTTGAACACTTCAATCTGATTTACCTTTTCTGGAGAGCCTTTGTGCCTTATGCATCCCAGAGGATGCAGAGAGTCATGCTCCGCAGTACCAAGCACTTGTGACAGGACGGTGTTGGCTTTGGGAAAATGCATTTTATCTTAGGTAACAAGTGATCAAAAAGCAGAGATGTGAAAGAAACCAAAATATGCCACCCCAAAATATACTCCTCTGGCATATTTCAATATGGCTATTCAGAGTGGCTGCAGACACAGAAATAGCGCTAAAAAGTTGTCCTTTCATGGCGGAGATTTGCATCTGTAGAGAAAAACTACGTGAGTCAAGTAAACAGCAGATGCAAACAGGCTTTCTCTGAGGTCTCCTTTATTTGAAACTAGGAAAGATAAACACACAGAGAAAAGGTGATGAAAGTCTGACACTTTTAATGGTCTGACAGAGAAATTTTTACCACAGGCTACCATCTATATTTTCTGAGGGCTGCTACCTGTAAGGCTGCATCTGCATAACAAGACAGCCTTTGCTTACCACACCTTTCCTCCCCTCTTCCTCACAAATCCTGTTGCCATTCTGCATGTCTCTATTCCTTTCTGTACAGAATAAAAACTTCAGTTATCTGGCTCTTCTTTAAGTCTTATATTTGTGGGATGCCTATGTCCACATATGCATTAATAAATTTGTGTGCCTTTTCTCCTTTTAATCTATTGTCAATTCATTTCGGCAGACTTAGACATGAACCTCCAGAGGGAAAGTTTCAACTTTCCTACAGTTATTAGAGACTGTATCTCTTAGTCACCAATCCCTGTCTTTCTAAATTTTAGGTCCTCTTGTACTCTAGGACTTATGAAAACTGAGATATTCCTTTATCTCCCTTGGTTTCTTTTCTCTCAGGCTGGTCAAAGCATCTGTATTTATTTCCATAGTGAATGTCCCTATTGTTGGTCATGAAGGGCAGCACAATATGCTACCCCAAACTACACCATTCTGACATGAGGATTATTTTGAGCTGAAGGCAATTGAGAAGAAGCAGATATAAGAACAGCTCTCTGCCATCCCTCTGTTTGCCCAAAAGCAGGGAATAAATTTATAAAGATGTCCCCCTTCCCTCTACCAGGAAAGACAAAAGTTAATTACTGGAGACAACTCCATAACTTTATCAACCCAGAGATGGCACCAGAAGAACCTACGTAACAAACCCGACTAACTAGCCCTTATCTTCCATTAGTTTTCTCAATTATTTACCTTTCTATGATTTGCTGCCCCTAAAATCTCTAAGTACTTTTTCTTAGTCTTGTCATTTCTTTACAAAATGTGTTGTTCTTTTAAGATACTATATAAGCCCATGTTTTAACCATTCCTCTGAGTTACTCATCACTAAGTGCTCCCATGTGTATGTGTGATGCACATGTTGATAAACTTCTGTTTGTTTTTCTCTTGTTAATTTGTCTTTTGTCCATTTAACTTACAGGGCCCCAGCTAATGAAACAATAATGAGTAAAGAAAAAAAGAAAAAATTCCCCTTCTACAGTCATTAGTGTATATGCATTCCCATTTAAGCTAAAACTGGGCTTTAGGCATATTTTTTTCTGATTAAAATGTTTTATCTGCTATGCAGGGTGGAGGGTTCTTACCTAAGCCTCATAACCAAAGGCCCTCATCTTTCTGGGGGTCATAATTTCTCCTAGGAGTCTTAGAGAAGGATAGAGATAATAAATCCTCAATAACATTTCTATGTATATAAATACTTATAACCATCCTTAAGTGATTTTTATACACATGAGGAAATTAGACTCAGTAGTACTTAAAAGAGTTGAGAAAAAGGTACTTTGGAAAATGGTGGAATTACCTTCATTGCTAGATTTAATTATTGAGAGACATTCCAAAAACTAATCTCTACTGCTTAGAATTGTGAGCTTGGATTAATTGTCTCCTGAGGCTGTTCCAGTGCTAATTCTTTGGTATTATATTGCACATATCAAAGGAGTAAATCACTTTTATATGGATGTGGATTGATCATAAAGTAATAAAAATGCTAATACTGTGGAAATAGATCCAGAGCTCTTTAGTGGTCAGGTTGCTTTTGGACCTCAGTGGGAACTGCTCACCCATAGAGCATGAATCGTACATTTCTAACTTCCTGATTCCACAGTGAAGCTGGCTTCTGTAAAATATTTAATTTACTCAATCTCAGTAGAATCAGTTATATTCTTGGCCAGAAAGAACCACCAAATGAGACTCTTGCTTGTACCTTTACTCACAACTGGTTCATATATAGGGAATTTCCTATGTATAAAAAAAAATCCAAGGAACATTCCCAATGCTTCTTCCACTATAGCTACAATACTTTGTACATTTTTTTCTCACACCAATCTTGAGCTCCTTATGCAGTTTGAAACTTTCTTATCTTATTTCCTTCTCAATACAAGTTAGAGGATAAATTATGGAATCCAACACTTTTGTTGCACCAGTGGGTAAACTGAGGCCCAGAGTGTTTAACTCAGGGCAGTACCCAAGGCTACCTACCTAAAGGTATTGAAAAGGTCCACATTAGAACCTTCAACTATGTGTTTGTCCTTATTGCTTCTTTGTTAGGTCTTATGGCTTTGCCCTTCAATTCACCATGTCCACATTATCATATAATTCTACACAAATCTGGCCTTCTCTGAAGTCTAAGATTCTATCTTTAACATTTTTAACTAATTAACTTAAATAGGTGAAAATACAAATATTTAGTGGAGTATGTAAGAGGATGATTCAAGTGACCTTGGATGTGGGGCACCTGACATTTGATGAAAACCTGGAGTGGCAAAAAGAAAAGAAAACAAACCTCTTTGAGTTGCATTTAACTTATTTTCTTCTTTATGTTTTTCAAGGATAATCCCATTTGATATCTTACATTTATAAAAGAAACTTTAGATAAAATAGAAATCTCTGTCAAAACAACTTGGCTTTGACAGTCCAGAGTTCCCCTTTGTCAGTTACAGCACCATGGATAGCTTGGAAATGAAGGGGCTCTGATAGTGACAGCAGCATATTTTGGTGACATGAATATGAGCAAATTCAAATAAATTGTTGGAATTTTCTTACAATTTTTCTCATCTGAGGGCTATGATTTAGAAGAATGCTACTGTTAATTGAATTCTCCTAAAATGTGCCACCATTTTACTGTGACTGTTGAATGTAGGTTCAGTCCCTGACATAATGCTCATGGAGGAACTCTGTATATTCCGGAGGAGGAAGACAGGTATTTTCCCTGCTTCCATAAAGTCACATTTATAACCCTTCTGCAATAATCTTAAATCTATTAATTTACATTATTCTAACAGTTATCATATCTCTGCATCTTTACTCCCTCATTTCAGAGAAAGAAGTTTTCCTTTTCCTGGCCTGAACTTATCACTTCACTTAAATTTCTGAAGTCACTTCTCTCCTGCTCTGGAACCTTGCTCCATCGATACCTCTGTTCTCGTGCATATTCAATGCACTTTTCTCACATGCCTTTTTACTGTCAGCTTGCAAGCCTTTTTACATTGCTCCATGCAAAGATAGAAAAGAAAGTCTCCCTAATCCTGATATTTCCTTTAAAGGCAGATACAAATTCAAAATAAGAGGCTTAATTCTCCCTGTTGAGAAATAAGAAGAGACTTCTCCATCATCCTTCTCTATTGTTTCAAAATTTCTTTCTCTGTCCTTTTCAAATGTATATAAATATTTGTAAGTACTGAATAAGACCTTCACCAGTCTCACATCCCAGGACTGTTTCCTCAAAGACCTGTGAGCCATCTTTTTGAAATAGAAACATCAAGAAACATAGCTCCTTTACATCCTGTGGGAGGTTAAGAGCCTAACTTCACTGAGATCCTCCCTCTAATTTGCAAAACTACCTCCTGGATTTAAAATATGGGAAGCTTGTTTTTCTTCCAGATAAAGGCAATCAATTAATATAGTCAGCCTCCCCAATTTCCATGATTAAGTTATGATGAATTATGTGTGACAAAATGTGCTATGATGTCCTCTTACCTGAGGACTAGTTATTGTTTACCTTAAAAACGTATGCATAATTGATTGTATCTGCTTAGCTATATACAAGTGTTAAATTTCTTTCTGTCTTTGCAATCTCTTAACAGATTGCCTGTGATATACATCACATTCTGGTTTAATGTTTATTCAATAATAAAACTGTTTTATTGCCTCTATTACCTTTGTGGAAAGGTTTTTTGAGTTGGGAGATTTTGCTACTTTTAATCATAGTTCTCCGACATTCCTTACTCATCTAGTTTAATTCCTTTCTTTTTAGCAGCAAATTGCTTGAAGGCATATTCTCCATTGGGCTGCTTCCTCTTGGCTGGACCACTTACTCATCAGCCCAGTGGTTTCCAAATGTTGTTGCACATTGAAATGACCTGGTGATCTTTAAAAATTACTGATACAATACATCCTGATATAATTTGTAGGGGCATTATGATTTTGGCATGAAGAGTTTTAAAAGACCACCAGGTTTTTGTTATAATGAGCAAAAAAAAAAATTAGGAACCACTGCCTTAGCCCCCTTCTAGTGTGGCTTCTGCTCATACTGACTGAAACTCTTTATTCTGAGTTTAAGAAACAAATAAATCTAGGACCAGACATATCTGAGGTTAAACTCCTGCTGTAGTATTTTCCTTCAGCAGAGTTAGCCACTGAGCCTGACAAAGACTCTCCTTGACCAAACTTTAGAGAAAATTCTGAGGCCTGTTTTCAACTAGGCCTCATCCTTGGGCTTTATTTCCAGCCTTCCTAGTCCAGTTGTAGGAAGAATCCTACTAAGTCAGTGTAGGGAAGGGAAAATAATTTTCTCTCTACCTTTCATAGTTCTTAGCTGGGACAGACCCCAGTAATGAAAGACAGGTTAACAACAGAATAACAAACAGAAGTTTAATGACATTTATACCTCATGTGTCCATGGACGACCCCCAGGGAAATGAGTAAAGCTCAAAGAGATAGTTTGAATTCAGACTTAAATACTATGGTATGCTGAAACAAAGAAAAAAAGGGTATTTGGGAAGCCAGTAATGGGGAGGTGACTAGGAAAAGCACAGTAAACAAAGCTAGGGCTTGTTCTGCAGATTTAAGTCTGTGCCTCCTCCATTGATAAGAGTCTCCAGTGATTTAGAGTCATTCTCATCCTGGCACAGAGAGGGAGACACCCTTACAAATGGAGATTTCCTTTATAGAAGTAAATTTCCCTTACAAAAGGGTAACCTGTTTTGCTTTTAGAGCTCCTTCTGTGCCTGTAGTTTCTCAAAATATTCAGCTCAGAATAAATCTTATGCCAAAAAGGCATATTTTGGAGTGGCATATTCTGGTCTCCAATAATTTTGGGGGTGGTATATGCTGGTCTCCTACATCATTTTAGAGAAAATTTCCCACCCTTGATATAGGATCACCCTAAATATCTGATTAAATTTCTCATCCCCTACCCTTGATATCAGATCACTCTGACCTGCCTTTAGCAAGACTCCTGTTAAGTCAGTCTAGCAAGAACTTTCCTACCACTGGTGTTTCCTGTTAGTAATTTTCCATCCACTAACCACCCCCTCCCCCATGGTTATAAATCCTCTCTTGTCCTGTAGTATTCAGAATTGAGCCTAGTTCAATACGGAGGTATCTTTTCCCCTATTGCAATAGTTTCTGAATGAAATCTGTTTTTACCACTTTAACTACTGTCTGGCTCTGGTTTTCTTTAACAAATCTCAGTTTTTTCAATATGTAAAGCAGAACTCTAATGCTCTCTCTTACAGAATTGCAGTGAGGATTAAATGACATCATGCGTGTGAAGTACTTAGTGTTCAATAAATATTAACTGTTATTATTATGAGTTATTTCCTACATACAAAATCTAGTGTTCTTTATTTTTTCAGTAACTTCAAACTCTGACTTCTCTTGCTATTTATCATCCATTTTTTGAAATTCTTTTTTCCTTTAGCTTTGGTTGTGTTGCACTTTCTCGGTATTTCTGTTACCTCTGACTTTTCCTTCTCCTCTTATTCTTTTGCCATATCCTAAGTATAAGAAAGAGTGACATAAGTTTGTGATTTGGCTCTTCTCCTTACACTCATCCTGTATAGTCTCATCTGGTGTTAAGGACTGCAAGTCTGCCTTCTGTGCAAATGCATCTCAGAGCAAAGCACAGCACCTGATGCATGATAGCCAGTCAATAAACTTTTGTTGAAGGGATGAGTTCCATATTTCTGTCACCTCTTTTCAATATTGCAAAGACCTGCTGAGCTGGATAGCTCTATGTGGATGTTATGCCCCATCTCCACTCCCTTACTTTTTTTTCTGTGTTTCAAACAGTGCAAATGTCTCTCAGTCACACAGATTTAAAAACTTGAAGTTATCTTTGACTTCTCCCACCTCCTTGCCTATGTTGCCAAACATTTGCCAAGTTGAGTCAATTTTAACTCCACATAATTTGGAGGAAATACCCTCTTAACTAGTCTTGAAGCTTTTACTTTCTTGAAAGCCAATTATTAAAGCAATTACTCCTGCCAACCCCTCTTTTAAACCAATACTTGTAAGAATTTTTTAAAGTATCAGTAAAATGGTTTTTAATCAGCTACAATTGTCAATTTGCGCTCTAGGAGCAGATTCAGGGAAGAGAAAAGTTTAGCAAACAATTTTGAGATAGAAATTACATCATATTTTATGAAACACTGGAAGTTTCAGAAAATCTGCACAAGAAATGTTAAAGGGCAAAATTTAGTTTATTTAGCAATTGGATGAAGATGTCAATGGCAGATTCAGTGATGTCTTCCAGGAACAAAAAGGTATACTATTTTTTATTGAAATAGTTTTAGAAATACCATGGTAACTACTGCATGTGAATAGATTTACTTATTTTCAAGGGAAAAAAAGTAATAGTCAATTATTGTTAGGTTTCTGGTATACAATTTTGTTGTTGGACACATTTGCTAGCATTTGGTTTTCCTATATTGCTGAGAGTAAGGCCACTGTGTAGGTCATCTTTAATGGACACTTTTTCTTATGAATGCTTTGGTGCTCCCTGGAGTTGTGCAATGTGGTGGCAAACATGGATGAGAGAATTGCATAAATCTCAACTCGATAGCCTAAGTTTCTCCTTCAAGAAATCTAGAAAAAGGTGAGCAAATAAACCTAATGCAAACAGAAGGAAGGAAATAAACACAAGAGTATAAATCAATGGCACTGAAAACAGGAATACAATAGAGAAACTTAGTTTAAGAAAACAGGTTCTTTGATTTTAAAAAAATCAATAAAATTGGTAAACATCTAGAAATACCAACCCCCCCAAATAAAGATAAAAGAAAAAACCCACAAATTAAATTACCAGTATTAGGAATAAAACGAGATTTAACTACAGACCTTGCAGGCATCAAAAGAATAATAAGCAAATGCTACAAATAACTCGACATATACAAATTTGAAGATTTAGAAGAAATGAACCAATCATTTGAAAAACATGAACTACCACAACTCACTAAATACAAAATAATTCGAACAGCCCTGTAGCTATTAAAGGAATTGGTTTGGTAATTTAAAAACTGCAAAAAAAAAAAAAAAAAAAAAAAGATGTCTCTAGTATAAGATGATTGATTGAAGAATTCTACCAAACATTTAAGAAGGAATTAATACCAATGCTGCACAATCTCTTCCAGAAAACAGAAAGGGAAGGACTACTTCCTGACTCACTATATGATGGTAGTATTAAGTTGAACCAGCCTGAAAAAGATAGTCCAAAAAGGAAAACACAGACTAAAATTCCTCAAAAATATATATGCAAAAATCCTTAATTATTATTAAATAGAATTCAGCAATATATAAAAAGAATTATGCAGCATAACTGCCTCGGGTTGAATATTCACTCAAAACTTAGTCCCCACTGTAACTGTTGAGTGTGGGAAATCTTATTATGGTAATTGAAGGGTGGGGACTTGAAGAGGTGATTAGATTATAAGACCATGCCATAGTGAATGGATTAATAATGGTGGTCAGGGGCATGCTTGTTTCTGAGGGCTTTCAAAGGAGAGCACATGAGAGTTTGTCTCTCTAGGTGCTCTGCCACGTGACACCCCTGCATTGCTTAGAGTCACCTCACCAGATTTGCTCCCTGGAATGCAGACTTCCCAGCCTTCAAAAGTGTAAGCAATAAATTTTGTTTCCTTTATAAATCACCCAGTTCCAAATATTTTGTTATAAGCAACAGAAATGGGCTAATACAATGACCAAGTGTTACTTATTCCAGGAATGAAAGGCTGCATCAGTATTTAAAAAAAATTCAGTGTAATACACCATATTAATAGGCTAAAAAGAAAAATCATATGATTATATCAATTAATGAAAAAAAGTATTAAAAAAATTCAACACCTTTATTGTGATATAAACTCTCAGAAAAATATGAATACAGGGAAACGTCCTCAAATTGATAAAGAACATTTATAAAAAAAAAACCCTGCAGTTAACATTATATTTAATTGTGAAATGCAGAATGCTTTCACCCTAAGAAATAGGATAGAAATACCTTAAAATGGAACACAAGACAAGGGTGTCTGTTCTCACTGCCCTTATTCAAAATACTGCTAGAAGCCAGTGAAGTAAAGCAAAAAAAGAAAAGAAAATGCATATAGTCATAAGAAGGAATAAGTAATACTGTACCTATTTTCAGATGATTGTCTATGTAAAAAAAAGTCCCAAGGAATCTACAAACACACACAAAAAAGCAAAACTTCCAGAACTAATAAGTGAGTTCAGCAACATTGCAGGACACAAAAAACTTAAAAAATCAACTGTATTTCTATATAATAGTAATAAAGACATAGTCAACAAAATTAAAAATCTAATATTACTTTCAGTCACTCACAAGAAAGTGAATTATTTAGGTATAAACCTAACAAAACATGTACAGACTTTAATGTTGAAAACTACAAAATGTTGATGAGAGAAATCAAAGAAGATCCAAATAAATGGAGAGACATACTGTATTTATTTATTTTATTTTATTTTTTAAAGAAAATGAAACTTTATTAATATCATTTTTTACATTCTAGGATGTTTTTGTGGAGCAGTTGGGAGGGCAGGGGTGAGGGGAAAGGGGAATAAAATGGGATGAAAGAAGGAGGAAGGAGGAGGGGTGGGATCGAGGCCTGTGGCACTGCCTTCATTCCCATAGGGGAGACTGAGGGGCTTCCAGTGGTGGCTTGGTCATTGCTGGGCTGGCTGTGGGTGTCAGTTGGTGTGGCCAAGGCCCTCAGACCCCCACTATCCCAGCTGTGGAACCCAGGACCATTCTTGCTGTGGCTAGGTGGTTGCCACTGGGCTTGCTGTGCATGTTGGGGGGGAAGGCCGAGGTCCTCATCCCCCAACCTTGGGATTGGTTGCAGGTGTTGGGGGGCATTGCTGAGGCCCCTGGCCCTCCCCCCCCTTTCTGGTTTGGTAGCCCAGGGGACTTGTGGTCCTTCTAGGTGTTCTTTGGTGGAATGAGACCTTTCCTAGTTAATATGAAACTTTGTCTCTGGTTGTGGGTACTTTGCTTTTTCTTTCAGTTCTGTGTTGGATTATTTGCTATTCCCATGATTTAAACTCTGCACTGGAACTTATTTTTTGTCCTTTGCTTACTTCTAAAATGGGGGGACTTAATATAATTCTCTCAAGGTCCAGGCACAGAAAGAGAAATACCACATGTTCTCACTTATTGGTGGGAGCTAAAAATTAATATATAAATTCACACACACACACACACACACACACAAAACCGGGGGGGGGTGGAAGAAGATATAACAACCACAATTACTTGAAGTTGATACGACAAGCAAACAGAAAGGACATTGTTGGGGGGGAGGGGGGGAGGGAGAAGGGAGGGAGGTTTTGGTGATGGGGAGCAATAATCAGCCACAATGTATATCGAAAAAATAAAAATTAAAAAAAAAAATAAATAAATAAAATGGGGGGACTTCCTGTGGGGACCAGTACTTGAGTTCTATGGTTGAGTTAAATTGCTGCTTTGCTGCTGATTCCCTGGGGAAGGGTTTTGTATATCTCAGGTTTTAATTGTTGACTTTATAGGTACTTCCAGGTCTAGTGAGATCTGGTGTGCCTGGATTATGTAGAAACTCTGGTTTGGGCCTGTGTCTTTTCATCAAACTGCAGCCCCTGCAGTTCTATATTCCTGACCAGGCTCCTCTGAGTGGTCCTTTGCTGATAGGGGTGCAGATCAGCTGTCCATGTGCCCCAGTGTCCTCCAGTGGGCCCGTCTTCCCCTCTGCCCATGCTGCAAACACTTCCCATGGGGTGGGCCGTGTGCTGGTCCCTTGTGATGACTCACTGGCCTCTGAGTGGCTCTTTTTCTTCAGTTTTTCTGGCTCCTCACTCCTGTGTGGGTCTATGGGAACCCTACTAGTGGTCTTGCTGGCCTGGGGGCCACCAAGGCCCTCTTCTCCCCTGCCACCTCCAAGCAACTTCATCCAGAGGGCACAGCTGCGGCTTTTGCCAGTTTCTGCTCTGTGCACTCAGCAGCTCCAGCCTGGATGCCACCAGGGCTCAAAACAGTCCAAACAGTTTTTTCTTTCTCTCATCGTGGCTCCTCCTGCTTTCATGCACTCTGTAGGTCTCTCCTCCTCTTCCCCTGAGCTCCAGCAGCCCCAGCTTGGCTGTCATTGCTTTTCTATAGTTGTAAATTGGTTGATTTGTGGGAGAGAGTTATGCTGGGGACCGTCTATTCTGCCATCTTGACCAGAAGTCCAACATACTGTATTTAATAATTGAAAAATCAACATAGAAAAATGTCAGTTCTCCCCAAATTGATAAAAAGTTTAGTCCAATTTGTATCAATAGCTCAGTTAAGATTATTGTAGATTAGACAAAATTATTCTATGGTGATATTATAGGGCAGTGTACTATTCTCTATGTCACTGTAATTGTAGATATGTGTCAATATGCATTTATCAAAACTCATAGAACTTCACAGAGAAAGACTGACCATTAATGTAAGCAAATTAAATAATTATTTAAGAGGTTGGCGCATCTCAGGATGTAATACAGACTATGACTAAACAATCTTACTGTATTACAAATGTATGAAACAACCTCACTGAAGGGTGTGAGGAAAAATGAGTGCCGACCTAAGAAATTTTGGAAATGAGTGGAGACTGTAAGGCTAAAAGCAAAAGGAACTTGTGCACAAGCACTGTACTCTAATTGATAATTAATTCATAATGTTGTTCCCACAAAACTATGGGTAACAATTTTGAAACCATTATATAGGTGTGAAGGAAATGAACAACTAAGTATACTGATGGCAGATGGTAGGACTTAGGTTTCACATGGACGGAGTAGGAGTTTACGGACAAGCAAGAAAAAGGAGAAGGCTATAATGATCCATGTGGTACTGGATTAGAGTTCATACTTGTATAACCAAATGTTTAATTAATAAATAAATGGGGGAAAAGAGACAAATCTCCCATGAAGAATTTCAAGTAGTTTATGCTGATACTTTGTCTGCAAGCAGTTATAAATAATAAATCTCCACTCCTAATTGAGGTCTGTGCATACTGACTTCCTACCAGCATAGAAAGAGATTGGGGGAGAGAGTAAGTTTATGCTGGAGAAACCTGACTAACACTACCTCAAAGTAGATGATCAAAGTTAATATTGACAGTGATAAGACATTGATAGTATGTCCACTTGATATGGTGTGATGAAAATGGTGCTTTACCTCTATGATCTTCCTTCCCCAAACCACAACTTTATTATAGTCATGAGAAAAACATCAGGAAAATTTCAGTTAAGGGACATTCAGTAAAATACCTGACCAAAACTTTTCAAAATTGTCAAAGTCATAAACAAGGAAAATATGAGAAACTGTCATGGATAAGGAGACACGAAAACTAAGCGTAATGTGGTATCCTAGATGGAATTCAGAACAGAAAAAGAAGGTTAGGTAAAAACAAAGAATACCTAAAGTATGAACTTTAGTTAATAATAATGTATTGATATTGGCTCATTAATTATAACAAATATATCAAACTGATGTATGATGTTAATAATAGGGGAAACTGGGTGTGGGGTATGTAGTGGATTGAATTATCTCCCCCCAAAACTCATTGAAGCTTGAATTATGTCCACCAAGTTTTATGTATTAGAAACTTAACCCCCGCTGTGACTGTTAACAGGGTGGGAAATCCTATTATGGTAATTGAATGGTGGGGCCTTGAAGAGGTGACTGGATTGTAGGACCATGCAGTAGTGAATGGATTAAAAATGGTGGTCAGGGGTGTGGCTCTGAGGGCTTTAAAAGAAGAGGAGAGTCTGTCTTTCTCTCTCTCTGCTCTTTCTGCTTCCACCATCTTACAATGTGAGGTCCCTGAATCACTGTCACCACCACTACATGAACTTTGGACTTCCCAGCCTCAGAAGCTGTAAGCAATAAATTTCATTTTCTTTATAAATCACCCAGCCTCAGGTATTTTGTTATAAGCAACAAGAATAGACTAATACAGGGTATATCAGAACTTGCTGTACTATCTTCACAATTTTTCTGTAAATCTAAAGCTACTCTAAAATCAAAAGTTTATTTAAAAAATGTTAGATAAATTTAGAGTTAAATTCTAAGCTTTGTCATTATTTTTAGGGCCTAACTGCATGATTCGTGGAGGATGGACAATTTCTAAATAATAGATTTTTTGTTTAGAAATGTACTTGTTATTGTTTCAGTTAAAGAACGACATTTTCTTCCCAAAGTCTGATTGTTCAGAGCCACAGAGACTGAAATAGATGAAGGGAACTGTGGATATTATGATGACAGGGGAGCCTAAAGGCTGCTTCGATTCACCTTAAGTATTTAGAATGCCCAAGGAGCAGTGTAGACTATTCTGTTCATTTTAGAAAATGTTAAAGATAAGTTGCTCCCTTGAGGAGTCCTGTAGATATTGTATCAAACATATTCTAAATATTGTTTCAATACATGTAGTCAGCAGTTCTTAGGACTCTAAATCGTGAATTAGGAGGCGAAAATCTGCCTCAGGTAAAGGGGTTCTGGAGAGAAATTACCCAAGACTCAAGAAATAGCAATAACAGAAACTTATTTTGGTTTCTCAAGGTGTTTGGCAAACACTTGAAAAGGTAAAAATTCCATTTAGAAAGATATCTCTCTCAAATTTCAGGGACGGACACTTAAGGCATGATATACTGCTTCTGGTAAATGAGATGACTTCTTGAGGGAAGTGATACAAGTACTCATTTGTATCACTTGATTTGTATCATTTGATCAGAGGAGCTATTTACTTCAACCTCATTCTATTTAGACTGCTTGAGTAGCCTATGACAGCACAGAGTAAGAGCAGAAGCAAAGCAGAAGAATGGACTTCCCTCACTGGCTGCTAAAATGTTTTTCAACAGGACTTCTCTGACAGGGGCTTATTTTAAACTTATTGTAACAATGATTTAGAGCATTTTAAGTGGTTGAAAGACAGGCAGTAAGGAGGTTAGACAAAGGAAAGCAAAGTGCACAGAGATCTCTTGAAACTGCTTAGTGTTCACATACCCTGGAAATAACCCCAGTTTAGCATAAAATTTCTAGGCCCTTTTAAAAATTTATTTATTTATTACTGGCTTATCTGTACTTAAAAATCATGATATTTCTTTATGCCCTTTGCCTGACCTATCACTTCCCAGACTCCCTCCCTTCTCCGCCTTCCCCCATCTCTAGCATCCTCAGGTTTGTTCTCTCCTTCTGAAAGTTCAGCATATTGTTGTGGCCTTTTCTTTCTTTCCTTCATTCTTTCCTTCTTCCCTCCTTCCCTTCTCCCTCCCCCTCTCCCTTCCTAGCAGCCAGTTAAGAGTGAAGACATGTGGTATTTCTGTTTCTTTGTCTGGTTTAACTTAACATAATTTTCTCCAGACTCATCCATGTTGCTCCAAAAGGTAGAATTTCATTCTTTTTTTTATGGCTGAGTCGTATTCCATGGTATATATACACTCCATTTTCCTTATCCAGTTGTCTGTCAATGGACATTTAGGTTGGTTCCATATTTTGGCTATTGTAGATAGAGCTGCAATGAACATGGGAGTGTAGGTGTCCCTTCAACATGATGATTTCCATTCCTCTGGGTATATAACTAGTAGTGGGATTGCTAGAACATATGGTAGCTCTATCTGTAGTTATTTGAGAAATCTCCATACTGTTATCCATAATGGCTGTGCTAATTTACAGTCCCACCAACAGTTTAGAAGAGTTTCCCTTTCCCCACATCCTCGCCAGCATTTGTTATTCTCAGTTTTTAAAATAATGGCCAGTCTAACTGGGGTGAGATGATATCTCAGTGTGGTTTTGATTTGCATTTCACTGATGACTAGTGATGTTGAGCATTTTTTCAAGTACCTGTTGGTCATTTGTTATGTCCTTCTTTGAAAAATATCTATTCATCACCTTTTTCCATATTTTGATTGGATTATTTGTTTTTTTACTGTATAGTTATCTGACTTATTTGTATATTGTGGATATTAATCCCTTGTCCAATGTATAGTTTGCCAATATTTTCTCCCATTCTGTAGGTTGTCTTTCCACTCTGTTGATTGTTTCCTTTGCCGTGCAGAAGCTTTTTAGTTTGATATAATCCCATTTATTTATTTTTTGTTTTGCTGCTTGTGCTTTTGGGGTCTTATTCATAAAGACTTTGCCCAGTCCTATTACCAGGAGTGTTTCCCCTATATTTTACTGTAGTAATTTTATAGTGTCAGGTCTTATATTTAAGTCTTTAATTCATTTTGAGTTGATTTTGGTATATGAGGAGAGGTACAGGTCCAATTTCATTTTTCTGCATATGGATGTCCAATTATCCCAGCACCATTTATTGAAGAAGCAGTCTTTTCACAATGTCTGTTCTTGCTGCCTTTGTCAACGATCAGTTGGCTGTAAGTAGGCAGGTTGATTCCCGGGTTTTCTGTTCTGTTCCGTTGATCCAAGTGCCTGTGTTTATGCCAGTACCACATTGTTTTGGTTACAATAGCTTTGTAATATTATTTGAAGTCAGGTAGTGTTATGCCTCCAGCTTTATTTATTTTTATTTATTTATTTTTTTGCTTAGGATTGCTCTGGCTATTCAGGGTCTTTTGTTGTTCCATATGAATGTTTGGCTTGCTTTTTCTATTTCTGTAAAGAAAGTCATTGGTATTTTTATGGAAATTGCATTGAATCTGTAGATTGCTTTGGGTAGAATGGACATTTTCACTAAATGGAATGGTAAGTTTTCAAATAAATGACCTAACACTATGCCTCAAAGAACTAGAAAAACAACAATGCAATCCCAAAAGTAGTAGACAGAAAGAAATAATCAAGATCAGTGCAGAACTAAATGAAATAGAGAACCCCCCCCAAAATACAAAAGATCAATGAAACAAAAAGTTGTTTTTTTAAGGAGATAAATAAAATGGATAAATCATTAGCTAGGTGAATAAAAAAAAAAAAAAAAAGAAGAAGAGAGAATATCCAAATAACAAAAACCCAGGCTCTTTTTAATGTATATCTGCTTATCTGGTTTCATATAATCTGCCTTGAGGCTTGGCTGCTTACTCAACATTCACCAGGGATTCCTTCACAGCAATCAAAAGGTGATATTTGTCGGCTGCTTTCTTCACATAGTGGTGGTGATGAGGATGTGTTGGGAGAGTAGAAGAGGGATTGCAAAATGAAATTTTCTGGAATACTCACCTCAAGACCTCCTTGTCTTCCTGGTGCAATCAAGTCTACTACTAAGAAACTAATATTCACATCCAAGAGAGTTTTTAAAAAGATTGCTACACTAAACAACAGGGATGGTTAAAATGGTATATTTAAAGCTGCCTTTTAGTTTTGCAGATCTGTAAAAACTACAAGTATTTTTTTTTAATTTCTGTAAATTCTGTAGATGTGTTTGCAAATTCCTGTTTGTTTATTTCTAAAAGGCGTGAGTGGGAGTAGGGAAAGAGAAACGTTCTTATCTCCAACTGTTTCCATTAGCATATACCAAGTAACTTTTTTCACTGTTCTGTTTGCAATGTTTTCATTCCTACATCTGTTCTACATAATTAAAAATTATACCTTACAAATCTGTCTAATGAGTAATGACTTCACCATCAAATCTCCAGACTCTCACAGAGTTAAATTATAGAGAGGCAGTTAAATTTGCCTGAAAAGCAGTGGAAATAACTTTTGGAATCAGAGAAGTGAGACAAAAATCTGGTCCAGCACGATCCGTTAGGCCCTTAGGAATTACACATATGCTTGCCATGCACAAGCACACACATATCATGCAAGACAGGCCTTGGCTGTCTGTATTAAGTGACTGAGATATGCTAAGGGATTATGTTATCCTTAATTAGGAAATTATTCTTTTTACCCTGTGTGAAGGCTAATTCTAGATGTCAACTTGGTTAGATGAAGGAATGCTGAGAAACCTGGTAAAGCAATCTTTTCAGGTGTGTCCATGAGGGTGTTTCCAGCAGAGATTAGTATGAGAGTCTGAGTGGCCTGGGTGTTAAAGACTCACCCTCAATGTGGGTGGGAACCATCCAATCTGCTGGGGGTCCGGAGTGAGCAAGACAAGGAAAGAGGTGAAGCTCACTCTCTTGATCCGCTGGAGGTGGGATACACTCTTCTCTCCTGTCTGTGGACAACAGAGCTCAAGACTCTTCAGCTTTTGGGTTCCAGAACTTACACCAAGGACACCATCAGCTTCCCTGGTTTTGAGGCCTTTGGACTTGGACTTGGACTGAGCCACGCCACTGGCATCCAGTTTATAGAAGGCCTATCGTGGGACTTTTCTTCATAGCCACGTGAGCTAATTCCCCTAATAAATCACTCTCATATAATTATAAAATATCCTATTGATTCTGACTCTCTGGAGAACCCTGACTAATACACCCTGAAAGTCCTGTTTCTCCTAATGAGATGATTATATAAGTATCCTACTTTTTTATACTGTATACTTCTAAAAGCATTTATAAGCACTTTTTTAAAAAGACAATACGTTTGAAATATACTAAGGGAACTTGATATACCATACCAATATTTTTCATTTCTGAAAATAACTTAGAGACATTTTAACAGCAAAATTTAAGATTATCTATATGCAAGGGTACTTCAAAAAATTTGAGGAAAAATAGGATTAAAAGATAATATGAATTTTTCCATGAAGTTTTTGAAGCACCTTTGTGTGTATATGTGTGTGTGTGTGTGTATTGGGTACATGTACAACTTACATAAATTAAAATGAACATATATAAATGTATAGTTCAATGAGTTTTGAAAAACTTATATACTCATGGAATCCCCACCTTAATTAAAATACAAAACATTGTCATCACCATAGAAAACTCCATCCTACATCTCTGCAGTACTCATTCCTACCCCTAATACAAACTCACTATAAATTATTTCTGCATGTTCTAAAATTTCCTATAAATGGAATCCAACAGTTTATACTTTTTTTTTTTTTTGTCAGTCTTCTTTTGCTCAGCATAAGATTTTTGAGGTTCATCCAGGTTTTTGCGTGTGTCAGTATTTGGTTCCTTTTTGTTATTGAGTAGCATTGCACTGTATAAATATACTAGAATTTGTTTATTCATTCTTCTATTGATGAACACTCAAGTTGTTTGCAGTTTTTTGCTCTCATGAATAAAGCTTCTAAGCAGGTCATTTTGCGGAGTTGTAAGGAAACATCCATCCTCAGCCTCAGTTTTCATTTGCTTTTATTTCTCTTTACTAAATAATTACCTTGAAGTGGAATTTCTGCCTCGTATGTTAAGTGTATGGTAAATTATCAGAAAATGACAAACTGTTTTCCATAGTGACTGTACACCAGCAATGAATATGAGTTCTAGTTGCAGTATATCCTTGTTAACACTTGGTGCTGTCAGTCTTTTTCATTTTAGCTATTCTAGTGGGTGCGAAGTGGTATATCATTAGGGATTTTAATGTGCATTTCTCTAATTGAAGTGTGCATTCTATTTACATTTCTAAAGAAACTGATGTTAAGTGCTAAGAATAATCCTAGGAAGCAGACTTTATGAAATGTATTTCAGAACTAAGTTATTTGGCAGCCCAGCTGGCAATGAGTAACTTCATCTATGGTGGTATGTGAATTATGGCTAGCCCTTGGCACTCTGCTGTAGTGCAGTTAATAAAACTTTCATCAGTTGCTGTGATACCAATGGAAAGGTATCCCATTACTTGGAACAATATCACTGTGACAATTGAGAGGTATAATTCCCATTTATCTTTAAGTTGTACTTATTGCTTGGCCACTTTGGGCTCCTCATGCCAAAAGATGAGGAGGCAAGAAAAGGAATCATCTACTGGCAGAAGTAATTGACCTCAATCATCAGGAAGAGGTAGGGCTGATGTCAAACAGTGGGGGCAGAGAGGAATATGTTTTGTGCTCACAGGTATCTCTTGCTGCTCCCATACCCAGTTTTAATTGTAAATGGACAAGAACAGCAAATATGACTTATGAAGGGCATAGCAAATGAGGGCTTTCTCCCCTTGACAATAAAGGTCTGGGTCACAACACTGAGTAAGCTGACTAAACTAGCAAAGTTGCTACTCAAGAGTAAGGGAAATATGGAATGGACAGCAGAAGAGGGGGCTGATGAGTATCAGTTGTAGCCTTAACATCAGTTGTAGCAGTGCAGGCTATATTTTGTCCCAGTAATACTTCTTTTCTATGTTTTACTGAGAAACAAAATCAACTAGAATCTTGAAGAACTCTTCCCAGATGGGGCAAACTTACTAAAAAAGGAAGAATATATGACCTGTACAAAGAATGATCTACAGTGGATACTGTGTTGCTCTGCCCAATCCCTTCTCAATTTATGGCCCCCAGGAATTGCCCTTGGCCATAGAGAATGGCTCAAATTTATGCCCTCTCCAAGCTGTTGAATTATATCCAATGACTATCTTATACAGGGATACAAAAGCACAGCCCCCTTGCCTCAATTAGGGACAACTCTACACAGCTGTCACGGCTCCAGAGCTCTGCATAAGACCTGCTGAGGCATTGGTTGCAACCTCATTGCAGTTAGCTTCTCTCAGTGTTTCTTACTCAGTTTCTTCCAGAACACTCCCCCAAATAGCTTTGCCCATAATGATCTGAATCTTTTTCATGGGAACCCAAAATAAGGCAGTGTTTTAATTTTGTTTTCATGATTGGCATAAAATTCTAATTGGGAAATAATATTTTCCCAGCACTTTGATGTCTTCACTCCTCTGTTACAGATGTAAAGTTTTAGGCCAGTCCAATTTTAATTTCTACATAGGTGATTCAGGTTTTCTCTGTAGAGGTGTTTAGGACCTTTTTGTTTTTCACCCATAGTGCTTTGAAAACACAAAAGGATGTATAATGATGACAGCATTTTATGATTAACCAAGATGAGCCCTAAGTAGGTGCATAAAATCTCAGGACTCATGTCTTTCTACTATGGGAAATTCTACTGTGTTATTTATTTCCTCGCTTCCTTTTCTTTCTCTCACTCTTCCCTTTTCTGGAACTTCTGTTAGTTGGGTACTGTAACTACTGGATTGTTTTTTTATATATATATTTGTGGACACATTTCCACATCTTTATTGTATATTTTTGGAGATTTCCTTTATAGTCTTTACAATGATTTTAATTTTGCAATCATATTTTTTTCATCTTTGAAAGCTCTTCTTTATGGTCTGATTACTCAAGTATCATAGTACTGTGTTCCTATTTAATGGTTACAATATTGGTTTTTTAAACTTGTACTATGGAGAGCTTCAAATCCTTATAAAGTCAGAGAGGATAATTGTCCTTATCCATTTGTGCTGCTATAACAAAATACCTTAAAATAGGTAAATTCATAAACAATAGACATTTATTTCTCACAGTTCTGGGGCTGGGAAATCCAAGATGAAGGCTCCACAAGATTTAGTGTCTGGTGAGGGCTTGCTTTCTGCTTCCAAGATGCCTTTTGCTTAGTCCTCACATGGTGGAAAGGGTGAAATGGGATAAACTCTGTGTCATCATGTGGCAGAAGGATCAGAAAGTCCGGGAAGCTCACTGAAGTCTTTTTTATAAGGGCATTAATCTAATTCATTAGAAAAAGCCCTCAAGACTTAATCACTTCCCCGAAAGTCCTACCTCTTGTTACCACCACAATGGGGATTAAGTACCAAGATGAATTTTGGAGGGACACCAACATTCAAACCATAGCATTCTGCCCCTGGGCCCCCCAAATCATGTACTTCTCACATGCCAAATACCTTCATTTTATCCCAGTAGGCCCCAAAGTTTTAATTTTTTCCATCAACAGTCAAAAGTCTAAAGTCCAGAGTCTCATCAGACATGGATTAGACTCAATGTATAATTCATTCTGAGACAAATTGCTTTTCAACTGTGATCCTATGAAACCAAACAAGTTAGGTGTTTCCAAAACACAATGGTGGGACAGGCGTAGGATAGGCATTCCCATTCCAAAAGGGAGAAACAGACAAGAAGAAAGGGATAACAACTGCTTCCAAGTAAGTCCAAAACCCAACAAGTCAAACAACATAAAATCTTGAGGCTTAAGAATAATGTTTGACTCCATCCATATCCTGCCTTCTAGACACAATGCAGTGGCGTTGAACCCCCAAGGCCCCAGACAGCCTTGCCCCCATGGCTTAGCTGGGTGCCAGCTCTCACATGTTGGAGTCACATGCCTGTCGCTATACTGGTCTGGGGTCTCGGGAACAGCCATACCCCTGTGGCTCCACTAGACATTGCCATAATGGAGGGCTTTTGGTGGTGGCTCTGACCCCATTGCTCTGCTAGGCATTAGTGGGGCATCTCTGCAGTGGCCCTACCCCATGACTCTGCTAGGCATTGCCATAGTCAGGGTTCTTAGTGGTGGCCTCACTTCTGTGGCCATTCTCTGTCTGGGCCCTGAAATTCTTCAAGGCATCCTTTCAAATCTAGGTGAAGGTAGCTATGCTTACACAGCTTGTTTACTCTGAGCACCTGCAAAGTTATTACCATGTGCACACCACCAAGATTTATCACTGATGTCCTCTGGAATGGCAGTCTGAGTACCACCTAGGCCCACTTGGGCCACAGCTGGGGTGGCTAAGGAGTGCTGTGCCAGAATACGTGTAGCAGGAACAGGAGGAAGCCCTGGGCAATGAACTCCCTTGAATCTGTTCTTCCCTCAGGCTCTAAACTCCAGGCCTTTGAGGAGAGTGGCAGCCTTAAAGATCTCTGCAATGCCCTCAGGGTTATTCTTCCATTGCTTGATAAATAGCATCTGGGTTCCTTTGATCCTTATTAGTCTCCTTATCAAATATTTTCTTGGCTAAACCCTTGGTTTTCTCTCCTGAACATAATTTTTTTATTCTTTACATGGGCAGGCTGAGAATTTTCCAAATCTTTATTTTCTGCTACCCTTTTGATTATAAATTCCATTTTAATTTGTTTTTCTCTTCTTGCATTTTGCTATAAGTGATCAAGAGAACTCATGCTATACTTTCAACATTTTGCTTAGACATTTCTTTCACCAAATATTTTATTTTATTGCTCTTAAATTTTGCTTTCCAAAGTACTATGACACAGACACAATTCAGGCAAGCTTTTTGCCACTTCGAAACAAGGATGGCTTTTCCTCCAGTTTCCAATAAGATATTCTTTATTTCCAGAACGGCCTTTACTGTCCATATTTCTACCAGCATTCTAATGACAATCAATTACATATACTCTAAGAAGACTGAGAATCATTCTACAGTTCTCCACTAATGACCCCACACCAGAGTTGCCCTTAACACTTTGTTCACAGTAGTCTGGGTTTTTTTTAAGCATGTGCGTTCAAACCCTTCCAGCCTCTACCCATTACCCAGTTCCATAGATTCTTCCATATTTCCATGTATTTGTTATAGCAAAACCCCATTTTTTGGTTCCAATTTCTGCCTTAGTCAGTTTGTACTGCTATAACAAAGTATCTGAGACTGGGTGATTTATAAATAACGGAAATATTTTTTTCACAGTTCTGAAAGCTTGGAAGTTGAAAGTCAAGGCACTGGCATTTGATGTCTGATGTAGACCTTGCTGCATCGTCACATGGCAAAAGAGGTGAACCCAATGTCCTCACATAGTGTAAAGCAAAAGAGCAAAAGGGCTAGCCAATTTCCTCAAGCCCTCAGGTAAGGACACATAATCCTGTACATAAGGGAAGAGCCCTCATGACTTAATCACTTCCTAAGGCCCCACCTCATAATAAAATTGCATTGGAGATTAGCTTTCAACATGAGTTTTGGAAGGGACACAGACATTCAAACCATAGCAATGGTCAGTTTTTGACAAGGGCACCAAAAATACACAATGGGGAAAGGATAATCTCTTTAATCAAAGGTATTGGGAAAACTGTATATCCACATGCAAATAGAATGAAATTGGGCTATTTTCTTACTCTAAACACAAAAATAAACTCAAAATAGATTAAATACTTAAACATAAAACCTGAAACTGTAAAATTCTTAGAAGAAAACATAAAGAAAAACTGCCTTGGCATTGGTCTTGGCAATGATTTGTTTGATGTGACACCAAAAGCACAAGCAACAAAAGCAAAGATAAACAAGTTGAATTACATTAAACTAAAAAGCTTTCACTGGCAAAAGAAACAATCAACAGAAAGAAAAGGCAATCTATAGAGTGGGAAAAATATTTGCGGATCATGTATCTGATAAAGGATTAATCTGTAAAATATGCAAGGAACTCATAACTGAAAAGGAAAAAACAAAACAAAGGAAAAAACCCAAATTGTCCAAGTAAAAAATGGGCAAATGATCTAAATAGACATTTCTCCATAGAAGACATAAAAATGGCCAATGGATATATAAAAAGGTGCTCAATATCACTAATAATTAGGGAAATAGAGATCAAAGTCACAATGAGATATCACTTCACCCTGTTGGGATGGCTGTTAAATAAAATAAAAAAATAAATAAAATAAAATAAAATAAATATTGTGGCAAGGTAAAAAAAAAAAAAAGATAACGAGTGTTGGTGGGGATATGGAGAAAAAGGAAAACTTGCACACTGTGGGTGGAAATGTGATTTACCATAACCATTGTCGAAAACCGTATAAACCTTTTTCAAAAAATTAAGAATAAAACTACCACATGATTCAGCAACCTCACTTCTGGGCATATAACTAAACAAATTATAATCAGGATCTCAAAGAAATATCTGTACTCTTATGTTTATTGTAGCATTATTCGCAATAGCCAAGATATGGAAACAACCTAAAGATCAATCAACAGATAGATAAAGAAATTGTGGTATATACCTACAATAGAATGTTATTCAGCCTTAAAAAAGAAGGCAATCCTGCCATTTGTGACAGCATGGATGAACCTGCAGTAAATTATATTAAGTAAAATAAGGCAGACACAGAAAGACAAATGTTATATGATCTCACTGAAACATATAATCTAAAAAAGCCAAACTCATAGAAGCAGAGAATAGAGTGTTGGTTGCCAGAGGCTAGGAGGAGGGGAAATGGGGAGGTGATGGGTAATGAGTACAAAATCTTACTTATGCAAGATAAATAAGTTCTGGAGATCTAATATACTGCACAGTGACTATAGCAAACAACACTATATTGTATACTTAAAATTGTTAAGAGAGTAGATCTTAAGTGTCTTACCAAAAGCAAAAACAGAAAACAAGACAAAATACAAAAGCAATGATAGTAAAGGGGTGTAAAGAAACTTTGGGAGGTGATGTATATGTTTATGACCTTGATTGTGGTGGTGGTTTCACAGATGTATACTTATTCCCAAATCATCAAGACGTGTATATTAAAAATGTACAGCTTTTTATATGTCAGTCATACCTCAATAAAGTGGTTAAAAAACACAATAATTTATTTATATATCCCTAGTGTACCTAAGTACACAAGAAACTGCAATGAAATCTTTAACAGCCTATTGTAGTGATGATGGTGTCGTTATATTAAAGGATTTTTTTTTTTAGTATTCTTATTGTTATCAATAATACTGATATTCTTATTTTGAAACTAGTATACATGTATATAAAAAGCAAATAAGCAATTTTATTAATATGGTAATATAATTAGAAGCTCATATTTTTGATGTAAGAGAACATAAATATAAAATCAATAAAATTAAGTAAAAATATGTAATCTTAAACTTTAATTGAAAATGTCCATATGAATTCATATTTTCTTGCTTTTTCCTTAGCTCTGTCCACTAAAATGATTATCCAGTACGATGAGCAGCCCTAATGTCTATATCATAGTCCCTAAATACCATTTCTTACCTAAAAGAACCAGAGCTGTTTAGATAAATAGCTGATTCCAAGTTGGAGGCAGGAAATATATAAGACAAACTGAAACATAAAAAAAGGCAAGAGCTACCCAAAACAACTGAAATTATATCAAAAAGATTCAAGAGCCAACTTGAAAAGTCTCCCACTGGCCAAAAATAGAACAATTTGTGCATAAATACAAAGAATAACTATAATAGAGTGAAATACATGACATGATTTAATCATGAATTCTTAATGATATTTTGAAAATTCATCAGTTACCTTTGAAGTAATGGTACTAAATCCATATCCTGAAAATTGGTGAATGTCAGAATTTCAGAAGGAAAAAAATGAAGGAATTATTCTGTCTTTCCTGCTCAAACAGTATCTTAGGGTAATAATAGTTGATAGGGGAAGTTTCCATTTAGAGATATCTTTTAATAAGCTAATAAGGAATGACAGAATAAGAAAATCACTATTTTGTACCCCTAATGAAATAAATGAATCTAACCATTATTGATCTAGTGAAACAAACTAAGTATAAGAAAAACAGCATGAGATGACAAGGGAAATTTGAACACTAACTTACATATTTGATATTAAGAGTTTTTGTTAATATTTAGGTGTAATAATTATATTTAGTTTTGTAAAAGCTATTTATAGAGAAAATTATATGCTGACTAAAATTGGTTTCAAAATAATTTAGAAGGAAAGAGGGTAGAGTTATAGATGAAACCAGATAGGCCATATGTTGATAATATTAAAGTTGAGTGATAAGTAAATGCAGGTATGTTGTTATTTTATTGCTATGGTATGAATGTTGATGTTTCTCCAAAATTCATGTTGAAACTTAATTCCCATCATGGTGATATTAAGAGGTGAGACCTTTTGGAAAGTGATTAAGTCATGAAGTCTCTGCCCTTGTGAATGGAATTAGTGCCCTTATATAAGATGCTTTAGGAAGCTGCTTGGCCTTTCCGATCCTTTCACCATATGAGGGCACAGTTTCCCCCTTTTTAGCCCCTTCTGCCATATGAGGATGCAGCAAGAAGCACCATCATGGAAGCATAGAGTAAGCCCCCATCAGACACTGAATCTTCTGGCGCCTTAATCTTGGACTTCCTTGACTCCAGAAGTGTGAGAAATAAATTCTATTATTTATGAATTGCTCAGTTTAAGATATTTTGTTATAGCAGTTGAAATGGACAAAGACAGAGATTGGTTCTGGTAGTGGGATGTTGCTGTGACAAATACCTAAAAATGTAGAAGCAACTTTGGAGCAAGATAATGTGTACAGACTTGACCACAAAGGGCTATTTTGGTAACGGCTCAGAAGGAGAGGAGAGCTATACAGAGACCCTCAGTCTTCTTAGAGATTATCTAAGTGGTTGTGAGCAAACTGCTGGTAGAAATATGGACAGTAACAGCCATTCTGATGAGGTCTTAGATGGGAATGAGGAAAATCTTACTGGCATCTGGAGGAAAGGCCATTCTTGTTATAAAGTGACAAGGAACTTGGCTGAATTGTGGTTTTGTCCTAGTGTTCTGTGGAAGGCAGAACTTTAAAATAGGATATTTGGTGGAAGAAACATTTAAGCAAAGTGTTGAGGATGCTACGTGGCTTCTCTTCAAAATAAAATGTGAGAAAAGAGAAACATATTAAAGACACATTTATAATCAAAAGAGAAGCAGAACTTAAAGATTTGGAATATAACTTCAGCTGCTGTTGAGATCAGCGTGTGCTGTCAATGGGATCCTGTGTGAGCTGCAGGTAGGGATGTTTAGGGCGCCATCCACAGGGAGACACATGGGGGGCTGGGGGCATGCACCAGCTGGTTGGGGCATCCCCAGGCAAGTTGTCCTGTGGAGTTCATCAGTGAGGTTCTTGGTGGAGTCCACAACCAGGTAACAAGATCTGTGGCCAGCTGTTGAGAACCACTCACCAGTTGCTGTGTGCTCCCTCCCCTTCTTGCTCTTAGCTGTCCCCAGAGGAGTCAGCCATGTGAATCCCCTCAGTGTTCTGGGTGAGACAAGACAGAAGTGATCTTGCAAAACAGAAGTGATCTTACTGAGCAAGCATCTTGCAAAACTGAGGAAGCAGGTGCTCACTTTGCTTTCATTTCCTTCCATGGAAGAAGGAGGTGTCCTCTGTCAGCACTGAGCTATGCCACTTTGAGGGAGGGGAGACATGGCAGAGTGAAACTTCTCTTTGTACCCCTTCAGTGTATCCATTCTTATATTTTTTTGCTCCACTGGGGTTCTGGAACTCAGCTGGACTCTTCTGCTTCTACAAAAGTATTCTCATCCATGAGTGGTTGCCAAAATTGGCTTTTCTGCGAGGGAATAAGGGCTAGAACCTCCTATTCTGCCATTTTGCTTATGTCACTCTAGATTATTGTGTTTTAAAGTCATGTGGAAGAACTTATCTCTGTGGTATCTTAATCATTTCAGACTGCAAGAGCAAAGTACCATAGACTGGGTGGTTGTAAACCACAGAAATTTATTTCTCACAGCTGTGGATACTAAAAGCATGAGATCAGGGTACTATCATAATCAGGTCCTGTTAAGAGTTTCTTCTATGCCATTGCAGAAAGCCATTTTTTTGTTATATACTAACATGGCAGAAAGAGGGTAAGAGAACTCTCTGGGGTTCCTTTTTGAAGAGCACTAATTCCATTTATGAGTACTCGACCCATATTACTTAATCATGTCCCAAATGTCCTGCCTCTTAATACTGTCACATTGGGGCCAGAAAGACAACTTATGAATTTTGGGGGGACAAAAACATTTAGTTCATTGCATGTGGTTAAGCCTTCTACTCAATATAAAAATATGAGATGGTTCTAAAGTCTATGTTCTATCCTTGTTTTGGGGCCATTATAATTTTGTCTATATTCTTCCAATATTAGCATTTTATAATATCTCCTGGAACAGCACTGTCCAGTTAAATTACCTGTGATGATGGACATAATTGGCACTGTCAAAAATTATAGCAACTATGTATATGTATTTGACTTTTGAGCATCTGGACTGTGGCAAATGCAACTGAGATGTAAAATTTTGTTTAATTTACATCAATTTAAATTTTAATTTGAATAGTTAAGTGTAGATAGTGGCTACCATATTGGACAGCATAATTCTGTCATGTATTTAAGGGTAATAGAGTTTTGCTTATTTTTCATAACTATATTCTGTCACCTAAAATATCTCATTCCATTTGTGTCATTTACTTGCTTATTTTTGTTTTTCTTTCTCTTTTATTCTGCTAACACTTTCTTTGTGACTGGTTATCTTTCTTGCTCCCACTGAAAATAGAATAAATGTATAAATGGTAAGGATTATCTTATTTACTATGAAGTAGGGCTACTTTTCCTCCTTGGACATTCCCTTCAGTGAGGAATCTCACTGGAACATCTGTGTGGGTTAGAGTAGGGTAAATCAAATGACAGGCTTGCTTTAGGGAGAAAAGGCAAGAACCAGCTGTGCACATAAGCCAATTTTTTTTTTTTAAGTCTTTATTCTAGAGCACTAGTTCTCAATCTAAAGTTCTTGGACCAGGAGCAGCAATGTTACCTGGTCCAAATCCCCAGAGTTTTGGTTAAGTCTGAAATGGGGCCCAAGAATTTTCATTTCTTACAATTTCCTGGGTGGGATCAGCAATCTATATTTTAAACAGCCTTCAAGATGATTCTGATGCATGCTAAAGGTTTAGAATCCCTGTCCTAAGGTTTTGATGTCTGTACTAGAAACCTTAACTTTCTCCAAACATCTCCTTCTGTTTTTACCTGAGAGCAAATGCTGGCTGTGCACAATGTGCGTAGAGCTAAAAGCCTCTGCAGACTTCCTACTGGCAAGTTATCTTCTATTTTCTCTGAAGCCCACTTGTGAACATATTTGAGCTCATGGGCTTTCTCCACCTGTTTCATCCATCATCCTTTAACTTGCTCGAGTCATCTATTCCATTTTACGATTTTGAAAAGTTTAAAAAATATGGAGAACTACATAGAATAATGTATCAAACACCTATACACACACCGCTGAGAATTAAGAAATATTTGCATTTTGTTCTTTGTGGTTTAGTTATTTTCATGAGAAACACTTAAGATGTTATATATACAATGTTGCTCTCCTAAATAGAATTACCCTAACCAGTCCCAGAGGCAACTGCACAGCCACCATCATAAATTTGTTTATATTCTTATTGTCTATGTTTTCATAATTTAGCTATACATATACGAATACATGAATATTGTGTTTAATAATTTGTAAATGCTATGTTACTGTACATGCCGTGCTGTGAACTTGGGAATCAAAATTATCTTCTTGAGTTTTATTTAGGTGGATAAATAGCTCTAGTTCGTTCATTTTAACTGCTTTTGTTTTGGTTTGTTTCATACAATAAATTTCTATCCACCACTCCTCTTAAAAACAGAGGGGAGTATAAAATATGCATCTCCTGTTCCTAGTGCATATGTGTACATTTCTCCAGGGTTTATTACTGGATGCAAAATTACTAGGTTTTGGGATATTCATTTTTTCATATCAATACATACTGCCAAACTACTCTCCAAAATGTATGTAAAATTAAGGAAAAAAGAATAACTTATAGAGTAAAATTTATAAATCTTGAGTGTATAGCTAAAAAAAAAGTTTATTTATTTATTTATTTTATTGATTATGAATATTCTGGAGATACAAAGCTGATTGTCACCCCTCGTGCCCATGATGTGGGGGCCAGATTCATACTGGCAGCACACCCATTACCACGAATTGCATTTGTACCCTGTGATCCCCACCCAATTATCCCCAACCTCCCTCTCCCTCCCCCTTTTCCCCCAACTCCACTATGTAGCCCAAGGAATGTTCTCTCCCACTGCAAGTCCAACACACTACTGTGGTCATTCTTTCCTTCCTTCTTTCTCTCTTAGTGCCCACATTGAGTGAATGCATGCGGTATTTATACCTCTGTGCTTTGCTTATTTCACTCAACATAAGTTTCTCCAGGCTCATCCATTTTGTTGCAAATGGGAGTATTAAAAAAAATGTTTAGAAACTGAACACAGCCTTTAATACACCACCCAAATCAAGATGTTAAACATGCCCAGAGCCATTGAAGCCTGTCTCATGGCCTTCCCTGGTAATTGCACCAGAAGTGCACCACTGTTCTGATTTCTAATAACCTTGGATTGTTTTCTCTGTTCGGAACTTCATAAATTGGAATTATACCCATAAACATACTTTTTAATGGTATCATTTGCTAAAATTATTTGATTAAAATAATTCCTGTTGTTTGTAGCACAATTTGTTCTTTATTATTTCTCTATGTATTTTATTGTGTAACTATACCACAATTTATTTATCAAATACTATCATCTTTTCAAAGAATCAGCTTCTGTCTGTGGTGATTTTCTCCGTTGAATTTTTCATTGATTTCTGCTCATTCTCTTTGTTTAATTTTCAACCTTCTTGAAATGATTGCATAGAACTTGATTTTTAAACTTCCTCTATTCTAATATATACCTTTGAGACTATAAATTCCTTTTAAGCACTGCTTTACCTTTTCCCACAGCTTTTTACAGATATTTATTTATTTACTTAAATTGACAAAAATTGTATGCTAGGCCACAAAACAAGTCAGAACAAATTTAAGAAGGTTGAAATAATATCAAGTATCTTTTTTGACAAATATATGAAACTAGAAACTAATAACAGGAGAAAAATTGGAAAACTCACAAATGGTTGGATATTAACCAACACACTCCTGAACCACAGTGGTTCAAAAAAGAAATCAAAAGAGAAATCAGGAAATATCATGATGCAAAAGAAAATGGAAACAGAATTTTTAAACTAATGGGATGAAGCAAAAGCAGTTCTCAGAGAGACGTTGATAGCAATAACACCTACATCAAAAGGATAAGAAAAATCTCAAATAAACAACCTAATGTTACACCTCAAGGAAGCAGAGAAAAGAAAAAAATAAGCCAAAGTTAACAGAAGAAAGTAAATAATAAAGATCAGATTCAGAGACAAATAATATAGAGACTAGGAAAACTATAGAACAGATGATAATAATAATAATAATAGAAAAGCAATTCCATTGACAATAGCTTCACAAAAAAAAAAAACTTAGAAATAAATTTAACCAAGGAGTTGAAAGACCTGTACACTGAAAACTATAAAACATTGATGAAATAAATTGAAGAAGACACAAATACATGGAAAAAATATCTCACATTCATGGATTGGAAGAACCAATATTGTTAAAATGGCCATACTACCAAAAGCAACCTACAGATTCAGTGCAATCATTATAAAAAATTTTCACAGAAATAGAAAAAAACAATTCTAATTCATATAGAACTACAAAGGACTGCGAGTAGCCAATGCAGTCTTGAGCAAAAAGAACAAAGCTGGAAGACATCACATTCCCTGATTTCAAATTATATTATAAAGAGATTGTAATCAAAACAGCATGATACTGGCATAAAAACAGACATGTAGACCAATGGAACAAAATAGAGAGCCCAGAAATAATAGCCAAATTAAGAAATTGTCAAAAAATCTAAATAGACATTTTCCCAAAGAAGACATAAAAATGACCAACAAGTATATAAAAAGGTACTCAATATCACTAGTCAGGGAAAGGCAAACCCAAACTGCATGACGTATCACATCACATCTGTTAGAATGGGTGTTATCAAAAAGACAAAACATAACAAGTGTGGGTGAGGTCGTGGAGAAAAGATAATCATGTATAATGCGAGTGGGAGTGTAAATTAGTACAGCCATTATGAAAAACCTTACAGGGGTTCCTCAAAAGATTAAAAATAAAACTACCATACAATCTTGCAATCCCACTACTGAGTGTACATGTGTGTGTGTGTGTATGTATATATATCAGTCATGTGTCACTAAATGACAGAGATACATTCTAAGAAATGCGTTGTTAGATGATTTCATTTGTGTGAACATCATAGAGTGTACTTACACAAACCTAGATGGTATAGCCTACTACACACTTAAGCTATATGTTATAGCCTATTGCTCCAACCAGTACTATATATGTGGTCCTTTTTTGACCAAAATGTCATTATGCAACACATGACTCTATACACACACATGCATATACACATACGCAGAGACACATATATACACACAGAGAAACATGTAGACGCTGATTAAGTAGTTCTATGAAGTGTAGTAAAATTTTTTTAAATGAAAGTTATCAAACATTTCAGGTTCACAGTGCAATATTTAACAGGCACCTCCCATCTAAATTCTGTCCTTCCGGAATATGTTGTAATCTCTCATTTATTGGTGATCCACCTTCCTGTTCTTTTGGTTATTGTGGTTTCTTCTTTTTTGTACTTCTGTACTTTTATTTCAGTTGCTATGATGAGATTTGAAAGCATGTTCCCAATCTACCATCTGGAATGTTGAAAAATAAGTCTTCCATATTTTTAAAAAGCAAATAAAAAGAAATTTTGTCAAGTCTGATATTTAAATGAGACAGGTTTCTCATTCAGTATGTTGAACTTGTAAGTAGCTAATATCCCTATATATCTTTAAAAAGCAAATTAGGGGAAAACTTCATGCCAGCCTCTCCTCAAGAAGAAGAAAAAAGAAGAAAATTGAACATTCTGGCATACTTTGGCATAAGAGCAGTAGGTCAGGAGCAGAAAGTGAAATCATCAAGTGCTTTACATTGCCACTTGTCAGAAAGAGGTTTCATTGATCATCCTTCCTTTATTCAGTATGCTTACTGCTACCAGTTTAGGCCAAAGGAAGAAACAGAGAAAGAGAAAACCTTGAACTTTTACTAGTTTTCCCTGTGCACCAGGCCAGTGTCATGATCAAGTACTATTAATATGTATAGTTTCACATCTCAAATGCCATACAAATGCCAAAAGGTGGTTTGGATTCAGAGTGAAATCATCTTAGATCACAGACTCTCTGGAAGTGATAGATTCCTGACTCCATGGTGTGAAGTTATCTTCCTCCTTACTCTATCAGCAAGTGTTTCTCTTCATGTGAAAGTACAGAGGAAGCTGGTAATCCTAAAGGCAAACTTCATTCAATAGTTTTAATATTAATTAGATTGATTTTTCTTTTTCTTTGGCTTTGAGGATGGCAATTGCGATGGGTGGCAGAAAGTATCAATTCAGGGATAAGAGCAGCCTTACAGAGCATAGTTTTTGAACAATGAGCTGATAATGCCTTAAAACCCTGGAGGAAGTCCAAAAGAAAATCTGATTTTCTTGGGAATGGTTTTCTAATTCAATGATTAACATAATAGAAAGCAACTAGGGTAACTTCTCTTGCATGTAAGCTATTGATATTCACATCTAAATATATTAGTCAATTACCCCAATTCTTTAAACTGCATGTTAGCAAAGAGATGGAGAAACCATATTTGTCAGGATAGATTTTTCAGATAAAATACAGGAAGACCAGTTAAATTTGTACTATATAAATTATTCCTTGTTTGTCTGGGCACCTTGCAATTTTATTTACTAAATCTGGCCACCCTATGGCAAGACATGTAGTGTTACTTCCCTCCTTGGTTTTGTATTCAGCTGCCACAGGAGCAAATGCATGGGCAGTATGGGTTACATACTAGCTTTGTGTCAGCATCTAAGTTTTGACTGAAATGAACATAGATTAAGGTGTAAATGTAATTCTTTGCAGGATAAACGTGAGCACCACTGGCAATTTATAGTGGCATGAGATTGCTTTATGTCATTAGCAGCTATTAAAACTTCAGGTAGATCTCTTAGTTTAACACTTGGCTTTATTGCCAAGCTTTTTTTTTTTTTTTTTAGTGGCTGGCTGGTATAGGGATTGAACATTGGACCTTGGTATTATTAGCACCATGCTCGAAGCAACTGAACTAATTGGCCAGGCCCCTAAGCTGCTTTTTTGAATAAAAGTAGGCAGGACGCTGAGGAAATGGGAATAAGACAGGGAAGTTTCATTTAGGGAAAAAGTGCTCAGAAAAGGTTTTGATCAGCTCCGTTAGATAGAAATACAATGTAAGCCACATATTTTGGAATTTTAGATTTTCTATTAGCCATACTAAAAAAAATAATAATAATAAAAATAGAACAGGTGAAATTAATTTAATAGTGTTTTATTTAATCCACTATATCTCAAATATTATTGTAAATGTTATAAACAAAAGATATAATAATTACAATTCTAATATATCATATAATATACTAGTTATTATTACAAATATTATTGAAATCAACATGCAAACAGCACTAAAAATTTAACATGTTTTATATTGTTTTTTTCCATACGACCTACTCAAAGTCCAGTGAGTACTATGCACTTAAGAAAATATCAATTTTGACTAGCCAAATTTCAAGGGCCCATTATCCACATGTGGCTAGTGACTACCACATTGGTTAATGCAGATCTAGAGTTTTACTACTCAAAGTGTGGTCCCTCTACCAGTAGCAGTGACATCACCTGAAAGTTTGTTAGAGATGGTGAATGTCAAGCCTTGTGGAGACCTACTAAATCAGAATATTTATTTTAATAAGTTCTCCAGGTGATTCAGACACACATTAATTGTTGAGAAGTCCTGCATTGGAGAGCACTGGGCATTTCCTAGGATATGAATCATGGTTTATGCATTCTGGGTTGGAAAGTGAGGATTCTTAGCACCTGATTGGCAAGGGGAATTCATAAGGGAAAAGAAACACTGACAACAGGAAGAAGGTGGTTAATACCAACTGTGCTCATGTTGCAATTATTTTTTTTGAGAAAATGGTTTGTAAATATGAATGAGTTATTTCTATCCAAGGGCAGAGATAGAGCCTTTACTCAGGAAGTTTTCAGAATACTGAGGTTGGCTAGATCCATATCTGACCCATTCAATACAGAATTTCCAAATTAACTATCTTCTATATTCTGTCACAGCTTTCATGCTCAATAAACAACATCTCCCTAAAGTTATCTTCTCTTCTACTGTAATCCTTTTGTAGCTCATTTACCCCCTGTCCTGACCCATCCAACCCACCAGTTTTGATATCTCCTGTATTGTATCATTTGAAATCTGACTATAAAAAATATTTCACTATAAAAAAAATTAAACATCTTCACACCTTTTATCTATTCATAGAATATTCCCATCCCCTTTTAGTCTTAAATGAAACAGAACCAAACTCCCTTCACAATACCGTTCTAGTCCTTCTAAACCTCTCCTCATATTGTCTCTGCCCTCTTTAAAATTCATAGGGCCAGAAGCACAAGATATAGAGATGAACAATAGAGACCCAGTCCTTGCCTTCACAGAGCTTAAAGTCCTGTGAGGTGGTGGGGGACAAATATTCAACAAGTATTCACAATTTTGATAAGTGCTCTGAAGGAGAAGTGGAGGTGCAATTGGAGCTCTCATTTAGAATGGAGGGTCAGAGAAAGGCTTTGTTGAGCAAGTGATATTTAAGTTTGAACCTGAGAAATGAGTTAGATTTTGCTGAGTGTAGTGGGGGAAGGAGGATGAGAATATGAGAGAATCCAGTTTCTCGTTGTACTCTGTTCTTTTCTTTCATAGTACTTATAATAATTTGAATGATATCTTTATAACTTATACGACTGATGATAGACTGAAAGCTCCAAGAGGGCAGGGACCTTCCTGTTTTACTCATTGTTGTAGCTCCAGCACATAGACTAATTAAAGCCTGTCACATAAAAGGCACTCAAGTATTTGTAGACTAAAGTTCTAGAAGATAAGGTCATATTTAAGGTCATATTAAAAAGACCAAAATAAAACCATTATGACTGCAGAGAACATGGGAAAGAATGATGAGGTAAAGACCAGAGAGTCTAGTGAAGTTCAGATCATGGAGAGCTTTAGGAATAGTGTTAAAAAGTGTGGGGTTTGTATAATATTGAATATACTAATTATCCTGATTTGAGCATCACATATTGCACAGAGGTGTTGATATTCATCACTGTACCCCACAGATATGTGTAACCAACTATGTTTCAATATTATTATTATTATTATTTAGCTTTCTTCTATAGTATAAAATGTCTTAAATCTTAGATCTTGTCATTTGCAGGGAACACTACATTTTGAAGACCTCACATAGTGAAATCTCTGTCTGATCTCAAATTCCAGTCCTTTTCCTTTTCCTACTATTTCATATTTCATTCTCCCCATGTACGCTCTTTGCTTTCATTTTTACCTCATGTGTCTCTCATATTTCCAGTCTTCTAGTTTAGAAACTTATTGTAGCTTCAGCCTGAATCTCATTGTCAGACAGTTCAATGAAGGATTTATTACTTTTCTAGAATCTCTCATACCTTCGACCTTATGTTTTTTTTTTAAAAAATTCTGTCCTGGCTAAACCCTGTTGTCTTTCACAGACCATTTCATGGGCTATAGGGATTAACACTGAGAAAATTACAGCCATGTTCGTGCAGTTCACTGAAAATTCATTTTCATTAGTCTTGGGTCTTCGCTATATTTAAGAATCCTTGTATTCTTATTGACCCTCTATCCCAATGCTTAATTACCATTTCTGACTTTTTAAATTGTGGCCGCCTACTTGACTTATACATTGTATGCTCCCTCAAGTCCATCTCAGAAATCTCTCTCTCTCCATTTCTTTTCCTTCTTTGCTTATAATTTCCTCTCCTTGTTCCAGAATTGAGAAAGAAGTTTACCTTTCATTTCTAAGGCAAATACTTTCTGTCTTTCCCTTTGCTCTTCCTGTAAGACCATACTCCATCAATTATAACTCTCTGCAAGCTTTTTGGGCCATTTTCTCCTGGTTTCTTTCTTTTTTTTTTACTTACACTTGAAAGCCAACATAGCATAGTGTCTATGAGCACAGACTCTGGAGTTAGAATACCTAGACCTGAACCTCAATTCCACCACTTAAGTTCTGTGTGAATAAGTCACCTAGCCTTTCTCAGCTTTACTTTCCTATCTGTAAACAGAATAGTTTCAATGATTAAGTGGGATAATCTACATAAAGTGCTTAGCAGGGCACCTGGCATATAGTAAGAACTAAATTGTTAGGTATTGTGATAAAAATGATGATGTTGACCAAAATAATGAAGCTCAGTTTTCCCTTATCCTAGAACAACTCTCCCTCATCCCTGTTAATTCCCCAAGTTGCCTTTAATCACAACCTTGCTTGAAAGAAGGCTGTTTATTCTTCAGTTGTTCTTACTGCTTGACTAAAACTGCTCTCTTAACGAGGCTGAATCTTTCTACTCAGTCCAGTGCTCAGTCATCTATACCATAATGTCTCCTATCAAATATGTTGGCTAAGTACACTGGCATGTTTTTTCAACTATATGTGATCTATCTTGGATCTAAGACATGGGTCTTACACTTGTCATTATGTAAGATGTCAGAGAAGATAAGAAAGGTCTTCTACAGAAAAAGTGACATTTAATTTCTCATGTCATTTCTTGAAGTACTATAATCCCATTCTTCTGACTTTATTTCAAATCATTTTCATTCACTTCCCCTATTATCAATCTTATCACCCTTCATCTACACTATGCTTTCTAAGCAAATAAATCTTAAAAATAAAATATTTCATAACACTCTCCACAAAGTCAAGGATTCTTGAATTAGTAATCATCACATTTGACTTTTTTTTTGTGTGTGGAGTGGGCCTACATTTGAAACCACTGAACTGCATCACACTTGGGTCATATGGTACCTTTTTTGAAAATTGAGCTGTAGCTCCATATACAGCTTCCTTGAGAAGAGGCTGAAATCATTTCACCATTTCAGAGAAGTAGAAGGCCCTGCTTCAGGCAGCAGGAAAATCTAATTTTAAAGCCTAATAAGTAAATCTGGGCAGATGAATACCAAGGAGAAGGTGATGTTGATCTAGTTGAGTGCACTGCAGAATTAAAACTTGATGGGAAATCATTGCACTTCAGGGAACAGGACCAGCAAAGTCTTAGTGCATGATGTGAGGATCAATATTGGAAGAATAAAATAATTGAATTAGCAAATTCTCTGGACAAATAGGCTGAAGGGAACAGTGGGCAGCACAGCTCTGACTGATTTATGAAAGTTAACAGGAATTAGGAAAGAAAATGGGCTCATATTTTTTGAAGTCAGGCCTGCTAACCTATGGCTGGACACAGAATACACCTTGATCTAGAAGTGATATTGCCTCTGCCATTGCACCCCTAACTGAGGCTGATTATCTTAGATCTAGAAGTGCTCAACAACCTCAATTTAGACTTTTGTAATGAAAAGAACAAAGTATTTGCTTCAATTTCTGTCTCAGCCTCTTACTAGATGTGTGTGTTAGGCAAGGTATTTAAACTCAATCCTTCATCTGTAAAATGGGGAACTTTAAGAATGTTGCACTGCTAAAATGAGATAATGAATGTAAATTGCTTAGTACAGTGCCTCGCATGTACTAGGAGCCCCTTCATTTTTTCTTATTGCCTCCCAATATGCTCATTTAGTATCATCATCCTCAGATATCAGAGAAAAGAAATAAAAATGATATAAACTGATGATAAGTGATGTTGAGCATTTTTAAAAGTAACTCTTGGCCATTTGAATGTCTTCCTTTGAAAAATGTCTATTCAGCTCCTTTGCCCGTTTTTTAATTGGGTTATTTGTTTTTTACTTTGTAGTTGTTTGAGTTCCTTGTATATTTTGGATATTAATCCTTTGTTGGATGTACGGTTTGCAAATATTTTCTCCCATTCTGTAGGTTGTCTTTTCACTCTGTTGATTGATTCCTTTGCTGTGCAGAAGCTTTTTAGTTTGATATAGTCCTATTTGTTTATTTTTTCTTTTGTTGTTTGTGCCTTTGGGGTCTTATTCATAAAGTCTTTGCCCAGTCCTACATCCTGAAGTGTTTCCTTTGTATTTTCTTCTAGGAGTTTTATAGTTGCAGGCCTTATATTTAAATCTTTAACCCATTTTGAGTTGGTTTTGGCATATGGCGAGAGGTGCAGGTCTAGTTTTGTTCTTCTGCATATGGATGTCCAATTTTTCCAGCACCATTTATTGAAGAGGCACATTGAGATATCACTTCACCTCAGCTAGACTGGCTATAATCAAAATGAGTGGGAATAACAAATGCTGGTGAGGACGTGGAGAGAGGGGAACTCTCCTACACTGCTGGTGGGACTATAAATTAGTACAGCCACTGTGGAAAACAGCATGGAGTTTTCTTAAATAACTATAGATAGATCTACCATACGATCCAACAATCCTGCTTCTAGGTATATACCCAACAGAATGGAAATCCTGTTCTTAAGGGAAAAGCCATCTTGTCGAAGGGGTACCTGCACTCCCACGTTCATCGCAGCTCTATTATAATAGCAAGATATGAAACCAACCTAAATGTCTATCGACGGACAACTGGATAAAGAAAATATGGTATATATACATTATGGAATACCACTCAGCCATAAAAAAGAATGAAATTCTGCCATTCGTAGCAACATGGATGAGCTTGGGGAAAATTATGTTACATGAAATAAGCCAGGCACAGAGGGAAAAATACTACATGTCCTCACTCTTGGACACAGGTGGTGATGGTCAGCTTTGTACCCCAAGAATATGCATAATCAATAAAAATAAATAAATACATAAAAATGATAGAAACTGAGAGCATTTTTTTTCTTATTGCAAAAATCAAGAGACTCAATGTAGAATTTGAAAACATTGGCTAAAACAAATTAAAGAATTATCAGTGATTCCATTATGCGTACTTATATCATTTTATGAAGAATAATTAGGTGACTATACATTGCATTGTTTTAAATTAAGCTGGTTGAGTGAATCTGGCTATTGTCAGTTTGCTTGAGGGTTCTCATTAAGGGCCTATCAAAAAGTGTGATTACAAATATGGTTAATTTTAACTTAAATAATATGCCTTCACTGGATTATAAAAGGCATATGATTTTAGAGATTTAATTTTGTGATGTATCGTCTCTGCAGTATTAAAGGGAAAGAAGTATTATTGTGCATCACTCTATCTTGTTTTTGGAGCCAAGGTAGTTGTATGATTTTGTTACCAGAAGTGCTAACCTCAATGTGATCTAGTTAGCTTGGAAATGCAGGAACTTATTGAACATACCGTAAAATAAAATGTGGACTGATTCCCAGAAACAAAACAAAACGAAACAAAAATTACCACCTCAGTTAACTTGAAGACCGAAGTGTAAATACAGCTTATGTAAGACTTAATTCATGGGAGCATCAACTATCGGCCCCAGCTAGGTGCTTTAGGTATCTCTAATCTTTACCACAATTCCTGAGTATTATTATCCATATTTTACAAATGAGGAATCTGAGATTCAGAGACATTATTCAGGCCAATAAACAAGATTCCAACCGAGTCTCTGTGGCCCATAATCATATACCTTTTTCATTATATTTGCTTGCCAGGCTAACCAAATAGCATTTGGTTGGCTGTTAGCCTCTGGTTATTTAGTTTAGCTGAGATCAACTTCACTAATTCTGTGTTTTAATTGGTATCATGGTTTTGAAGGGGAAGTGGCAGCTTCATTTGTTAGGCTGAGATAGGTGTTACGTATTAGCAAATCCAGACTATTCCAGGAAATACACTATTGACTGAGATTGAAGTAAGGTTTTCTATGCATTGTGATATGAATCTTGCCTTTGTGCCAAGGATTTATGGCACAATAAATGTATATATGTCGGCTGAATTTACCTGCCAATCCTGAAATCTGTGTTTGCCAAATAATTGCCAACTCCTGTTGGCTCTCAGACTGAAAGAAATAATAATCACCGTACTTAATTTAGCTCTTGTAGGTGTTCAGTATTGCGTTGGATGCTTAAAGTATGTTATTTATTTCTAATAACAACCCTGTGAATTTTATGGATGGGTAAACTGAGGCAAAAAGAGGTTAATTATCTTGCCCCAAACAAGACAGCTGGTAAACAAAAGAGCTACAAATCAAACTAGGTCTTACTCCAGAATCTAGATCCTGACCATTCTACTCTTCAGAAACCCACAAAAGTACAATGACCTGGCCAAAACCACTCGGTCAGGAAGTGTCAGACCTATATTTTCCATAAAGGTCTGATCTCGGTATGTTAGGTTCCAAATCCAATGTTGTTACTGCTATAATGTGTGCAGCTTTCACAAAGCTTAATACAATAGCCCAAAATGAAAAAGCAGTATGCTTGTTACTCTGAAATAGAAAGTAGTTGCAGCCTTATCAACAACACTTAACCAGAAAATTTTAAGTAGAACTAATTGCATTGACTTTATCTTCTGTTATCCACTAATGTATTTTCCCTCTAGCCGAAGAACCCTGTTCATTCGTCATTTTGGTTTTCTTAGTCCCATGTTTGATCTTCTAATTATCATCACCCACCTCTGGATTTCGCTTCTGTTTTCTGTCTATGAAATTGCTCTTCACCATATCACCTTACTGTAAGACCTACCCCAAACTCTTCCTGACAGCATTCCTGACTAAGCCCATTCCTCTGATAATTCCAAAGGATGTAGTCTTCCCCAGATATTATGCACAGGAAGACCTTGATTATCCACAATGCTTGGTCATTGCATACATGTGTGAATGTTCTGGGTTAATTGAAATGTCAAATTATTCAGAAAATTTTGTTTAAAATCTAAAATGTTCTGGTTTGTTTCACTTATTTAAAATCATTTTAAAGTGTCTAGGATGACTTTTCATCTTAGTAAAAATGGGTAAAGTGAAATTTTTTGAGGACTGAGGGTCTTTCACTGACTTAGGATCACCAGAGCCTCAGTTTCCTCATTTGAAATATGTGAGTCATAAAATACTTCATTAGTTGATGTGGATAGTAAATGAGATAACACATATGAACAGTACTTTACCAGTTTTATAGTCATATGCAAATATAGTTTATTGTCCTCAATAACTCATACATGACAGTTAATTAAAAGAAAAAGTAAGTTTCTTTTGACTCTTTGACAACCTAACAATTATTATTATTGTTATTATTAAAATGCCCTGCATTAGTTCTTGTTGTCATTACCTTTTTAAAAAATGTAGATTGTGTGAAAAACCTGAATATTAAGTGATTTGATTAGTTAATTGAGATCTTACTATATATAGCCTTGTTTAGTGGCTGCTGGTTATGAATGTATTCACTTACTTTTTGTTGTTTGTGATTTGGGTAGTTTTTCTAAGTATTTTGTTCTGTCTTCAAATCTCTAACATATATAAACCTTGATGGGGAGGGGCTTTGTCTCTGATTTCCTGGTATCTTCCCTCCCACCTAATTTGGAGCTATGCACGCAGAGAGCTAGCCCACACTCACACATACAAAGTTGATTGGAGCAAAGGAAATGTCCTGACAGTGATAAAACTGACCTCTAAAATCCACCTTGAAACACCTTCATGCACTTTAGTTTTCTTTCAAACCTAGACTCTAAGTTGCCTGGGAACAAGAGCAATAATATGTGAGCTGCTTAATGGACACTGTTCAAATATTAAATTGGCTCTAAATTTTGTTGTAGTGTGGTGGTTGTTTCCTTCTATTGCAGCCTTATTTGCCACCTTCTTCTCTGAAATATCTCAGAGGGAGAGTTTAAAATTGGCATTTTAAATATAGGTCCATAGCTTTCTACTTCAAGAAAAATAGCCAGAAACTGGGCCCATTTCATACCTTTAGGGGCAAAGGTCTGCAAATCATTCCTGAAAGTTCCGTTTAGCCTGTAGACTAATTGTAGTATGTTAGCAGTCTTGGAGAACTGCCATCTTCCAAAGAGGAAAGGGAAGAATGGGGTAGGGGATGGGTTGTTAAGGATGGATTTGGCTAGTAACTAATGAGAGCTGTTGGTGCATTCATTCCATGAGGACTGTGTGGCCACATAGAACCAACTAGGCAGCTTAGATATCTTAGCTTCATTCAGAGGCCTGCCCTAGAGCTTGAACTAAGAAAAAGAGACCACAGGTGATTGGGCTTGTGTGTATACCTGCAGCCCACAGGCAAACTGCCTCATGGTGGTCTATGTGGTCTGTAGCCCTCAGGGTGGTAACTCTCCAGAGGAGGCAGATCTGGAGCTCAGGAGGCTGTCTCAGCTTGATGCCAAAGATGAGGAAGGCTGTTGGACTCCCTGAGTCTGGGCTTTCATTGCTTCGTGCCTTCAACAAACTTTAATCCAGGGTTTCCTTCCTGTGTCAGGCATCAGATTCATCTCAGTGAGGGGGTGAGGTTGCTTAGAATTCATATTCCTGGGCCCCAACTCAGACCTTCAGAATCAGAATAATTGTAATAGGTACCAGAAATGTGATTTCTACATCCTCTTTTTCTAAGCTTAGAATTCCTTACCCCTTTTCCGTTGTTCTTTAAGGTCTACTGGAAATGTCACTGGGCTTTCAGGAGGCAGCATTTTTTGATAACTATGAATAAAAGTGAAATAAAAAATATATACTAAAATTAAATTTCATTGCAGAGAATTGCAAGGATGTAATGATAACTTATTCCCCTCCACAAGCCTAGAAAAATGCTAGCGTTCCTTTGTCGCATTGCTGATAAATGTTTTTCACACATGTGCTCCCTCACTAGAAAGAGAGCTCCTTTGGGACAACCTCTAGAGCAGTGCTAGTCCCATTAAGTGCTCAATATGCTAGTTAAATGAGAGATTGACAAGTGAAGTTGAACAAGAAATGAAGGTTTGAACTCCCCATCGCATAGGGTGAGTGAAGCTGACGGGGAAGACAGCACAGCAGTGTGGATAAGCCCTTGGGCTTTAGAGTCAGAAAGGGCTAGAATTCAATCTAAGCACTGTTACTAATGATCTGTGTGACCTTTGTAGATTGCTTAATCTTCTGTTTCCTAATCCATAACTTTAGGATAATAATAGTACTGATCTCATAAGATTGCTGTGAGGATGAAATGAAATGATGTGTGTAAAACCCTTAGTATAGTATCTGTTTACATAATACATGTTTGATCAATAGTAGCTGTTATTATGTCTATAACTACTGAACAGGCTTGTAATGCGGAGATGTAGCCAGAGGCCATTAAGCTTGCAGGGTTATTTCTCCCTACAGTAAATGACTCTAGATTTTGTGTGAAGAGTTTTTTGTAAGTTTACTCTCAGCTATTTATTTTTTATTTTAGACTCACTCTCCAATAGCTTCTTGAATCTGCTTCTTCTTTTAATTTGTTACTTATAATCTGTTGTGAGGTGCAATACCAGATAACAAAGCTTTGAGTTTATGCATCTACTCACTCAGTAATGATTCTCGTTTAGAGAGTCTGGATAACATAGATCTGAGCCACAGATAAGTGAAGTACTTTATTTTTTTCCTCATGCCCCATTTAGAAAAGTGACTTATAAATTTGCTGTAAGGTTGTAGCAAGAGGATTTTATTTTGTGACATTTCCTCTCTCCAAATTTTGGTATCTATTTTATAAAATTATTTTCCTCAGATTTTAAAATTACATTTGTGGATTTGTTTTGTGTGTGTTTGTGTGTGTGTGTGTGTGTGAGAGAGAGAGAGAGAGAGAGAGAGAGACAGAGAGAGAGAGAAATTCCATCAAACTACTTATTTTTCTTTACAAAGGACATGAATAGTGAACATATATTGAAACCTTTTCTAAGACATTCTATATTTCTAAGAGAAATCCACAAAGGCCCTGAATAGCCAAAGCAATCCTGAGCAAAAAGAATAAGGCTGCAGGCATACTACCTGACATCAAACTATACTACAAAGCTATACTAACCCAAACAGCATGGTGCTGGCATAAAAACAGATACATGGACCAGTGGAATACAATAGAGAACACAGAAATACATCCTTGTATTTACAGCCAACTGATCTTTGACAAAGGTGCCAAGAACATACATTGAAGAAAGGACAGCCTCTTCAATAAATGATGCTGAGATAACTGGGCATCCATATGAAGAAAAACAAAACTAGACCTCTATCTCTCACCATATACCAAAATAAACTCTGGATGGATTAAAGACATAAATGTGAGACCCAAAACTACAAAACTTCTAGAAGAAAACAGGGGAAACTCTTTAGGACATAGGATTGGGCAAAGATTTTATGAATAAGACCTCAAAAGCACTGGCAACAAAAACAAAAATTTTTTAAAAAATGGGATTACATCAAACTAAAAAGTTTCTGCACAGCAAAGGAAATAATCCACAGAGCAAAGAGACAACCTATAGAATGGGTGAAAATATTTGCAAACTATGCATTCAACAGGGGATTAATATTCAGAATATACAGGGAACTCAAACACAACTATACAGTAAAGGAAAAAAAAATCCAATTAGAAAAATGGGCAAAAGAGCCGAATAGGCATTTCTCAAAGGAAGATATAGAAATAGCCATTCACAGCAGCACGGGTGAGCTTCGGCAAAATTATGTTAAGTGAAATAAGCCAGACACAGAAAGAGAAATATTGCATGTTCTCAATCACATGTGGAAGCTAAAATAAATAAATAATAAGTTGATCTTTTAGAAGTAGAGAGTAGAACTATGGTTACTAGAGGCTGGAAAGGGCAGGGGAGAGGGCCAATAGTGAGAAGTTGGTTAATGGATACAATATTAAAACTAGGTAGGAAAAATAAGTTCTAGTGCTGTACAGTAGTCCTAGGCATCTATAATGAACAATAATTTATTATATGTTGTCAGATGGCTAGAAGAGAAGTGCTTAAATGTTTTCATCACAAAGAAATGATAAATTTTTGTGGTAATGAATTTTCTAACTACCCTAATTTGATCATTACATATTGTACACATGTATTAGAATATAACTCTCTACCTCATAAATGTTTCCATTAGACAAATAATTAATTTTTAAAAAGAATAGTTGAATTGTGTCTTATTGTACCTTTTGCAAGTGACAAAAACATCATATAACAGATTTAATCTTCCACAGCAACAAAAGTATGGACTTGGCTGGGATCATCTACATAAAGCAAGTAAAAAAATAATTTTTTATAAAATGTTGGTGACTGAACTGCACTTTAGCTGTAATTTTTGTACCAAGAAATCCACATGGGAATCTGCTAGATCCTGTCTTTCCCTGCCATGGTAAATAGAGGCATATCCTTAATAAGGAGGCAGCCCCATTGAAAGACTATATCTCATTGTTATCACAGTAGATATTTTGTGACCAGTAGTCCATACACAGTCATGGACAGTGAAGACAAACCATTTTAATTCCTTATCATCATTTACAAATCAGGAATTTGAGACTTAAAGAGGTTAAGTATGATCTTGCCCAAGAGAGTATATTTATTGGGGTTGAATATTTTTATGTTTATTTGCCATTTATATTTTCCTTTTAATGACTTGTCTTTTTATGTGCTTTACTCGATTTCTATTGTGGTATTGATATTTATAATTAGAGAAGACCTTTTCAGTACTTTTTTCCCCCAAAACAATAATAGTTTTCAATTGTAAAAATAAAGTTGTGAGAAATAATCACCTGTGTTGCCTTCTTCTTTTATTACATATTCATTGTTTTACATTTTATTTATTAATCCATCTATTATATATGAGGGCACTCTAAAAAGTTCATGGAAAAATAGAATTAAGAGATAATATGAATCTTTCCATGAGCTTTTTGAAGTACCTTCATATTTTAGCATTGTAAAACGAAGCTGTGTTCTAACAAATAATCAGTTGTATCAGGCAAATCTATTGCATATCCATAATTTTACTCTTATTTGAAATATTATATTTACCTATTCAACATCATTTCATATTAAAGTCTTTTATCAGAATTTCTACTCTGTTCTATTGATCAGAGAGTCTATTCTTACAATAGTATTACAATTTTAATTTTCTTAGATTTATGTTTATCTGATAGGGCAAATATTTCCTTGCTACTCCTTTTCCAAATTTTCTCCAGATAATCTTGCCCTTTTATTTGTTGTTTTGAATGCTTGGTACCTATACGTCAAGTCAAAATAATTGAATTTAGAATTTAATTGGAATTGAATTAAATACATACTTCAGATTGGGGAGAATGAACAAATACACAGTTGTGAGTTCTGCCAGCTATAAACTGTATGCCTCAATGCATTTGTCTACTGTTATTTTCTGCTATATGACTATGTACTTTTAGAAACAATATCTGGCCAACTAACTGACTACTAATTTTCTTGTATTTGTAGGCTTATATGATTCACAAAAAATAATTTTGCTTCCTTTTTTCCATATATCGTTTATTTTTCTCCTCTCAATTTCTGTATCTGTAAATGGAGATAAAAATAGTACTTAAGGCTAGGATTGTTTTGAAAATTAAAGGGGATAGGCCACATAAAAAAATACCATTACCTTACATATGGTAAACCCTTTATAAATGGTTCTATTGCTGTTCTTGTTATCTTAATAAAGTATGCTTCTATGTATACCTAGTTTATTTGGAAAATTTTTAATCAGTAATAGGTCTTTAATTTTAGGAAGCGCTTTGTTTTTCCATCTTCGGAGATATTTATCTAGTTTTCCTCATTTGGCTTTTTAATTTGATAGATTATATGGATAGATTTCCTAATGTTGAAACATCTTTTGGATCTACACTTCCCTGGGTTTGTCATGGTATGTTTTGCTTTTAATATACCCATAAATTTGTTTTATCGTTATTTTAATTAGGACTCATATCTATATTATCAGTGAGCTTTATCTGTAACTTTCCTTCTTTTAGCTGTCTTTGTCAGATTTTAGTATCAGGGTTATGTGCTCTTCAGCAAATTATATGGGAAGCTGTTCATATCTTTCTGTGCTTTGAACAGTTTATGTAAATTGCAAAATATTTGTCTCTGGGTTATTTATAAAAAAAAAATTCAACATATTTCTACAGAGCAGTTATACTTTTCTTTTGAAAAGTAAATCAGATGATATCCCTTCTCTTCTTAAGATTCATTATTTCTCTTCAAATAAACCCACAAACCCTTGCTATGGCCTATACGAGCCTGCGTGACGTGGCTGCTCCCATCAGTCTCTTTAGCATCGTGTCACACCATGTCTTCCCAGGCTCACTCTGCAAGAAGCCAGTAAGACTGCAGCTCAATTCTTCCCATGCTCCTAACTGGGTAGGAGCTTGTTCTGATCATAGTGCACTCTGCCCCTCTCACTCCTAACTCTTCATGTTCTCTTCCGTCAGGTCTCAGCTTAAATGAATCATCCTAAGTAAGCTATTCCTTGACCATTCTATTTAAAGCAGATCACCTCGTTATTCCTTTTCATAGCCTTCTATTTATTTCCCTCATGGCAGTAATAGCATTTGCAACGATTTCTTTTGTTTATTTATTTATGTATTCATGCACTTAATCATTTCCTAATTAATTGCCCATCTTCCACCATTAGAATTTAAGATCTAGGTTTTTGGTATGCAATTCTGTTGTTCTCATCATAGATCTCTTACAACAAAACTTTTTACCATTTGCATTTAATTTTACCATCATGTTTATAACATTTTGGGGACTCTGTATTTCTTTCAATTCTGTGAGCATTGGTAATCCTCTTATGGTAGGAATAGCCTTTACTTTACTTATCCATTTATCTTCATTGCTAGGTGGGCTGGAATATGAATTCAAATTTCTTTTTTTAAGAAGGGATTTTGGTTGGTACATATTCCAGTTCTCACATATCTGGCATGAATACATGACAACTTGTTTAAGTGTATAGTTCTTGGGGCAGAATGTTTCTTTCATAGAACTCTGTCTGCATTGCACAATTATTAACATTTAATTTTGAGTATATCAAGGAAGATATGAAAAGTGAAATGTCTTTCATTCCTATGTAGAAATTCTAAAGCCTTGCCACTATCCATGCATGTCTCAGAGTTTGTAAGATATTTAAAAGTTTTGTTATTAAATTCAAATCAAATATTTGCCATAATGTGTGTAGCAACTAGGCCTTTTAAAAATTATGTTTGCTGGTATTCAGTGAACCCTCAAAATTTTGGAATCAGACATTTATTCAACTCAGAAAAGTTTTCAATTATTATAGCTTTTGTTATTATTTCTGTTCCATTTATTTTAGTCTTTTCTTTAGAAACACTAATTATCTGTGATTTAATCTCTATTCTTCTTAATTTTTAAAATTGTTTTTGTCTGTCTTTTTCTCTCTCCCGTTGTTTCTCAATTTGCCTTCCATTTAACTGATTTTCCTTAGTGACAGTTCTGTTTTCTGCTTGTGGAGTGTGTTTTACTCATGGTTTGTTATTTCAGTTTCTCTGGAATAATTTTCCCACACAGATCGATTTTAGCTCATCCAGATGTATTTGTGTCACATCTTATCTTTTTTTTCTCTGTTTTTATTTCATAGAGATCATATCTTGGTGAATCTTATTTGAAATGCTAAGAAGTTTTAATTCTTTTCTTCTGCTTCATAGAGCAAATAATTCAGTCTTCTCTTCCACAAAGTTTTCAAAAATATCACCTTTCCAGTGTTTTGGAGTACCCTTTCATAGACACCATATTAATAATTTGTTCCTCTTACTTCTCTTGGAACAGAGAGCTCTAGTCTGTCTCAATGTTGTGAAGTATGTGAAGTATGTGAAGTATCCTCTTTTTTCTGGTGTTTTCTTTTTTTATTGGTTATTAATATTCATGAGATACAAAGCTGATTGTCACCACTCATACCCAAGTTGTGATGGCCAGATCCATACTGGCAGCATGCACATTACCACAAACTGTGATTATACCCTGTGTCCCCCACCCATTTATACCCGACCTCCCTCCCTACCTCCTTTCCCCCACTCCACTTTGTATCCCTAGGTGTGCTCTCTCCCTCTGCAACTCCAACACCACTGTGGTCTTTCTTTCCTTCCTTCTTTCTCTCTTAGCTCCCACTTATGAATGAACAACTGTGGTATTTATCCCTCTGTGCTTTGCTTATTTCATTCAACATAAGTTTCACCAATATCATCCATGTTGTTGCAAATGGGAGAATTTCATTCTTTTTTATGTCTGAGTAGTATTCCATGGTGTATATACCACAGTTTCCTTATCCAATCATCCATTGATGGGCATTTACGTTGGTTCCATATCTTGCTATTGTAAACAGCGCTGTGATGAACATGGGAGTGCAGATATCCCTCTGAAATGATGATTTCCATTCCTTCAGGTATATACCCAGTAGGGGGATTGCAAGGATTGTATGGAAGATCAATCTATAGTTGTTTGAGAAACCTCCATACTGTTTTCCATAGTGGTTGTACTAATTTACAGTCCCACCAACAGTGTACGTGTGTTCACTTCTCTCCACACCCTTGTCAGCATTTGTTATTCTCCATCTTTTTGATTATAGCCAGTCTAACTGGAATGAGATGATATCTCAATGTGCTTTTCATTTGCATTTCCCTGATGACTAGTGATGTTAAGCATTTTTTCACGTACCTGTTGGCCATTTTTATGTCTTCCTTTGAAAAATGTCTATTCAGCTTCTTTGCCCATTTTTTAATTGGGTTATTTTTTTTTTTTTACTGTGTAATTGCTTGAGTTCCTTGTATGTTATGGATATTAATCCCTTGTCAGATGCATAGTTGGCAAAAATTTTCTCCCACTCTGTAGGTTGTCATTTCTCTCTGTTGATTGTTTCCTTTGCTGTGCAGAAGCTTTTTAGTTTGACATAGTCCCATTTATTTATTTTTTCTTTTGTTGCCTGTGCTTTTGGGCTCATGTTCATAAACTCTGTCCTCAGACGTAGTTCCTGAAATGTTTCACCCACATTTTCCCTTAATAATTTTATAGTTTCAGGTCTTATACTTAAGTCTTTAATCCATTTTAAGTTGATCTTAGTATATGGTGAGAGGTGCACGTCTAGTTTCATTCTTCCGCATATGGATATCCAATTTTCCTGGCACCACTTATTGAAGAGGATTCTTTTCCCTAATTTATGTTTTTGTTCCCTTTGTCAAATATCAGATGGCCATAAGCCTGAGTGGTGATTTCTGGGTTCTCTATTCCACTCCACTGGTCCGAGCATCTATTTTTATGCCAGTACCATTCTGTTTTGGTTAATATAGCTTTGTAGTATTATTGGAAGTCCAGTAGTATTATGCTCTGGCTTTATTATTATTTATTTATTTATTTCGCTCAGGATTTTTTTGGCTATTTGGGGTCTTTTGCTGTTCCATATGAATGTTGAGATTGTTTTTCCATTTCTGTGAAGAATGTCATTTGGATTTTGATGGGGATTGCATTGAATCTGTAGCTCACTTTGGGTGGTATAGGCATTTTAACTTTTTATTATGCATAAACATGGGGTACAATGTTGATTTTCAAAAATTGTGTACAACATGTGGTTGTTAGATCAGGATAATTAGTTTATTCATCATTGCAGTACACATTCTTTGTGTCCCTTGACCAATTTTTGTATTTATATAGAATCTTATTCTCAAATCAGAGTGATATATTTATTTGCTAGCCCAATTTCCAATGGTAGTAGGCCGTCATCTATTTAATACAGGGTTTCTCAACTTGGGCACTATTGACATTTTGGGACAGACAATTCTTTTTCTGTGTGGAGTTTTCCTGTACATTACAGGATATTTAGTAGTATCCCTGGCCTTTAGCTACTAGATGCCAGTAGCACCTCTCTTCCCCTAGCTGTGAAAGCCAAAGATGTTTCCAGACATTGCCTAATTCCTTGGGGTAGGGGTGGGCAAATTTATCCATGGTTCCCATTTGCAAACCTTTTGTCTAAGCAGGCTTTGTTAGATTGATGTGGGATCACTGCTTACATTTTAGTTTTCTCTTTATACTCATTTCTCTGACACTGAGCTAAAGAATAAAAAACTCTAAGATCTAGCATCTGCCATTGTCAGTTATTTTTTCATCTCTTTCCTCAAGTACACGATCCAAAATGCTTGGGACCAGAATTGTTTTGGATTTTGGATTTTCTTCAGATTTTGGAATATTTGCATATACATAATGACATATCTTGGGGATAGAACCCAAGTCAAAATTCTAAATTCGTTTATGTTTTATAAACACCTTATACACATAGCCTGAAGGTTATTTTATACAATATTTTTAATAATTTTGTGCATGAAACAAAGTTTGAGTACATTGAACTGTCAGAAAGCAAAAGTGTCACTATCTCATTCACCCATGTGGACAATCTCTGGTTGTTTGGCATCACCATCATTCCTGACTCTTAATTCATATGCTACTGGTAAGCAATCATTTTTCTTCTACTTATTCACACATAAGTACTTCACAGTAAAAAATATGACACACCATTAACACAGTGAAAAAAATCATGTATTCAGGATAACTAAGCAGCACAGTAGCATCGCTGGAATACCTGCATCAGCTGTTAAGCAACAGCAACAAACAATGACAGGCTTTCAGTCTCCAATTACGATGCTGTATTTTGATTAAAAGTGTACCGTGTGCTGTATTTTATTTATTTATTTTTTCTCCTGGAGGCATTGGTTTTCTTTTTCTTTTTTTCTTTTAATTTATCAGTATACAATGTAGTTGATTTTCTTGTCCGTTTACCAATTCCTCTCTTTCCCCCTTCTTTTCCCCTCCCCCCATCAACATCATATGTTTTCACTTATCTTAACAAGTTCAAGGAATTATTATGATTGTTGTGTCTTCTTCCCCTCCTCATTTATTGTTTGTATATTTATGTATTTATTTTTATTAGCTCCTACATACAAGTGATAACATGTGGTATTTCTCTTTCTGTGCCTAGATGGCCAACAGACACATGAAAAACTGCTCAGTATCAGTCAGCATTCAGGAAATGCAAATCAAAACCACTTTGAAATACCATCTCACTCCACTTAGGATGGCTAATACCCAAAAGACTGAAACTGATAAATACTGGTGATGATGCAGAGAAAAAGGAACCCTCATGCACTGTTGGTAGGACTGCAAAATGGTGCAGTCTTTATGGAAAATGGTATGGAGGTTCCTCAAACAATTACAGATAGATCTACCTTATGACCTGGCTATCCCACTACTGGGTATATACCCAAAGGAATGGAAATCATTGTATCGAAGGGATACCTGTACTCTCATACTTATTGCAATGTTATTTACAATAGCCAAGAGTTGGAACCATCCTAAATGTCCATCACTGGATGAGTGGATAAGGAAAATGTGGTATTTCTACACAATGGAATACTACTCTGCTGTAAAAAAGGATGGGATACTACCATTGGCAGCAACATGGATGGACTTAGAGAAAATTATATTATGTATTTTATTTTTTTAGGTGAAAAGAAACATCAGAAGCAGTTGAAGGAGCAGAAACTGGTCCTTTAGGGATGAAGAGGCATTCTGCAAAATAGCTTTGGAAAATGTTTCCTCCAGAGTCATCTGCCTCATTAACAATGTTTTTTGTCTTAGAAGACTTTCTTTGATTTTAGTTTTGTTTATTTATTTATTATTTATTTATTTATTATGAATATTCATGAGATACAAAGCTGATTTCCCCCCCCTCCTGCCCATGATGTGGGGAGCAGATTCATAACGGGGGCATATCCATTACCAGAAACTACTTTTGTACCCTTTGTCCCCCAAACTCCCTCCCCTTCCCCCTCTCCCCTCAACTCCAATTTGTAGCCCTAGGAATGTTCCCTCCCTCTGTTGGATCATGGGACCACTGTGGTCTTTCTTTCCTGCCTTCCTTTCTCTCTTAGCTCCCACATGTGAGTGAGCACATGCATATTTATCCCTCTGTGCTTTGCTTGTTTCACTCATGTTGTTGCAAATGGGAGTATTTCATTCTCTTTTATGGCAGAGTAGTATTCCATAGTGTATATATATCACAGTTTATAGTGAATTCATGCTGCTCTAGTCCTTTAATAAACAGACATTTTCACCAAGTTGTTTATACGCACTTTTTCTACATTGTTAACAACATCATCTTCACTGTTGCTATTATCAAGATCACCTTGATTCAGAACTATTTTAGCTATTTCACTATAGGTCAATGAATAAAGACCTGGAGTGTCATTATTGATGTTAAAAACTTCTTCAATATCCACTTCTTCCAGCTTACTGGTGGACTCTGAAGCTGAGATCTTAATTTTTAGCTTTCTGTAGTGTTTTTCTATTTTTCATTAATTCCTGTTCATCGCTTTCAGCATAGAACTTCGACAGTTTATCCTTCTGTTTCTTCAGGCCATTTATGCTGGTCATTTCAACACCTTACCCTTAAGACGTTTCACACTTATACTGCTTTCCAATTTCTCCTACAGCTTGACTTTCTGTGAACATAAATATTTCCTCTTTTTTTTACTCATAGTTACCCATAGGGGTATCTGCGTGCCTTTTTGGAATTTTTGACAATATCTTTACACCACAGAACAGAGAATAAGCTTAAAAAAAAAAAAAAAACAATGAGTTATGCATGCAGGTCTTGGCCCCATGTGGGGCATCATGGGGAACCTGCTGTTGGTGGGTCCAGCCTGCACACATGCCATTTCATTACCTTTGTGGGCTTACTTGTGTGGGGGAATCTGGGCATGCACAGAAAAGAGATATCACAGCTGAAGGGAGGGTCACATGAGTCTTTTTTCCCTGTTGGGAAGCTGAATAAACTGTGTGTTGTGGGCCTTCATTTTGACTGCCACCCATCATATGAGGTCAGCTGTGGAATTTTCTACTTGTGGTGTCATGTTAGCACTCAAAATGTTTTGAATTTTGGAGCATTTGGATTTCAGATATTTGGATTAGGGATGTTCAACCTGTATAGCAATTTACTTATTGGGACTCTTCACAGCTGCCATGTATAGTTGTGCATGTTGTTCCCTTCACTAGGGCAACTGATTTAATGGGGGATATATTCCAGCATGTACTTCATTCTCCAAGATGTGTGGGTGAGGCTATATACACTATATAGCTTCTTTTTCTAATTCAAGCAAAGCTAGTGACCTTGGAACTATTCTTTGCAGAAGCAGTATATCACTGCCAGCTCTGAACTCACTTCATGCTTCCTGCCACACAGTTTTCTTGAATTATAGGCCCTGAATGGATTAGAACAGTAAAAACTGATATAAGTGTATAATAGTACACTGGTCACCTAAAAAAATGCCTGCACCATATTGTTTGTGCTGTCTGTTTCTGAATGGTATATACCCTAAGGCCAGGCAGTGTGAAAGGGATACCTCTCCCCAGATCTTTCAAGACAACAGGTGTACTTTGTTTCAAGTTGCAAAGTATGTTTCAACTACCAATTGTGATTGCCAATTTCATTCTGTATGTCCTATAATTAGAGAAAAAAACTGTTCCTGGTTCTGTCAATTACCTGCTTGTCAGTGTTATTTTTTTAGCATTATTAGGATTTTTGTCTTTGTTCTTGTCTTCATAGGTATTATTATTAAAAAGTGGGAGAGTATAAAACAGAAACTGTTAGCCAGCACCATTTTATTCTTTTATTTTTTCTTTATTGTCAGCACAATTTTAAACCTGAAATTCTAAATCTACTTTTCAACTTGGAAGACAGTCAAACTTTCAATCAAAACACAGACTTTTATAGAATCTATTCTGTGGTGAGGAAGATAAAAAGAAGTGGATATGATCCCTGCCTTCAGGAACTTATAAACTCATAGGGGCAAGTTAAACACTCAAGGGAAAGTAAAAAGGCAAAGCAAAATTGATGTCATAAAAGAATTACAAGTGGAGTATTCTGGGGGTGTAAAGGAGGAGCAGTCTTATCCATCTAGGATATGAGGAGATGAGTTTTCCTAGAAGAGATGACATTTGACCTGATTTATAAAAGATGAATAGTGGCACCTCAACAGGAAAATACACGTTATAGTCACGGCTATCAGCATGGCAATAAGTAAAGCATGTCAGTCCCTGCCTCTCCCATTCTGGCTTGGCTGTAGGTACTGAATGCCTTCAGCCTGCAAGCTTAGACCCATCTATTTTTCAAGCCAAACATAACAAGTCAGCCAGGTTTTATGATCATATTCATTATCCAGGTTTTTTTATTTTCATTAGCCAGGTGTGTAGTATTGGCTATGAACAACAATGACACTGTAGGATGCTTAAGCTGTCGCCTTCTTTTAATTAGTATTATATCTGTCAAATCCATATAATGTGACCTCTGTGTTGATTTCCTAATTTGCACACAAAACACCTTCTGGAACTCTTAGACCAATTGAGAGGTTCCTAGATTCCCCGCCTATGTATTGCTAGCTCCGTTATGTTTGAGGCTGGTTTTTGATGCCCTTCTCTCCTTACAATATGATTCTTCTCCTACTGGATAAAATGGATCTAAGAAGATAAGTCTATCCCCTGGCTAGTTACCTCAGCCTATTTCAAGCTCACTTTTACCACACCTTTTTCATACTGGATTTTATACAGAAGACCATTACATTTGCTTCTTTCCCCCACCTTGGAGCTAGTTCATAAATAGGGCTAATCCTTTTAGCTTCATTATGGCCCTTCCTAAGCTTGCTGACAGAAGTTATCCTGATGGAATATAGGAAGAGAGAGGACACGAAAGGAATTTTTCTATCATTCTCTAAATGTGGACAACCTTATTTTTCTTGAAGCCTTTGTAATATGTAGAATAAATCCATCTGCCATCCTCTCTTTTCAATGTGTTTAAGGAAGAAGACTCTAAAATGATTACAACGGAAGGTTTGATAATGAAATATTAAAACAAATTTTATTTGGGCTGAGCCTGTGGCGCACTCGGGAGAGTGCGGCGCTGGGAGTGCAGCGACGCTCCCGCCGCGGGTTCGGATCCTATATAGGAATGGCCGGTGCACTCACTGGCTGAGTGCCGGTCACGAAAAAGACAAAAAAAAACCCCAAATTTTATTTATTATAAATTTCTGACTGAAATTTTATGAATATTTGATAGTTAAAATTTTCAAACATACACAAAAGTAGAGAATAGTATAACAAAACCCTAGTACCCATCATACAGAGCTTCAACAATTAATAACCGATCTTGTTTCATCTATAAGCCAGTCACAAACTTGGGATTATTTTATAGAAAATTTCAAATATCTTATTATTTCATTTGAAGATATTTCAGGATATAAAAGGCACTTCAAAAAATTTATGGAAAGTTTCATATTAACTTTTAATTCCACTTTTCTGCAAACTTTTTGAAGTACCCTTGTATCTCTAAGAGTTAAGGGCCCTTTAAAAATTATTCCTAAAAATGTGGTATACATACACAATATAGTCCTACTCATCCATAAAAAAAAATAAATAAAAATGAAATTCTGCCATTTGTAGCAACATGGACGAGCTTGGAGAAAATTATGTTAAGTGAAATAAGCCAGGCACAGAAAGAGAAATACCACATGTCCTCACTCATAAGTGGGAGGAATGAAAGAATGAATAAATGAAAGAGAGAGAGAGAGAGAGAGAGAGAGAGAGAGAGAGAGAGAGAGAACCACAATAATACACTTAACTTTCAGAAGGAGAGAACAGTTCTGTGGTTACTAGAGGTGGGAAAGGGGGAGGGGAAGGGGGGTTAGGGACAAATCAGGTAATGGACACAAATAATTACAATTTGTAATGATGAACATGGTAATAATACTGATTTGATTATCACATATTGTACACAAATACTGATAGTCAACTTTGTATCCCATAACTATGTATAATAAATTGTTTCAATTAAAAATGTACTTAAAAAATCATTCCTAAAATAAATGAGAATAATTATTTAATATCATCACAGAGCCATTGCTCAATAGTTACCTTTTTATAGTTTGCTTGAATCGGAACCCAAATAAGGTTTATATATTGTAATTGATGGGCATATTTCTTAAGTCTCTTAATCACTTGGTTCTCCCATGTCCGGTATTGCTTCGCAATTCTTTTTGAGAAAATAATTTTTTGTCTGTGGAATTTCTTACACTGTGGTATTGTTGCATGCATTCCCGTGGTGTCATTAACATGTTTTTACTGTCTCTTGTATTTTCTGCAAATTGGTGGTTCTATCTACAGGCTTGATGATACAGGTTCAAAAAAATTTTTGCAAGCCTACATTATAGATGACGCAGTGTGCTTTTCTCAACAGTACATGATATCTGCCCCTTTTTGTGATGTTCTCAGCTATTAATGATCATTACCCCAAACCACCATCAATTCAATAGGGGTTTCCAAATGATGATATTTTAATATTTTCTTCATTTATTAGCTAAGACACTTCCATAAAGAAAAACTTCCCTTAATCTACTCTTTAGTTTTCTTGAGGTGTTGGTTATACAGGAAAAAACAGGATAAATGATTATTTCTCTTCATTTACAAGTTCTCAGAATAATAGATTTCTTTCCTGTATCCTCCAAAAGAGAGGCATGATTTTTTTAGTATTATTATGAAGTCATGGATGTCAACATATTTGATGTATTTAATTTTTTAATGGCTATTATCATTATTGATTTGCATATGATCTGATCTTAAACAATTCAAGTTTATTCAGATTTTTTTTGACAAATATAAATGGTCAGATTAATTTGAGTTAGGTATACATTTCGAAATAATTAACAAAATAAAATGAACACATCTATTACCACACATAGCTACCATTGTGTGTGGGGTGCAGGATAAGGATACTTAAGATATACTCTCTTAGTAAATTCCAAGTAAACAATATGCTATTATTAACTATAGTAACCATGCTGTATATTAGATCTACAGAAAACTTAATTATCTTATAAGTGAAAATTTGTATCCTTTGACCAACACCTCCTCATTTCCCCCAGTCCCCAGCCCCTGACAACCACCATTCTACTCTCTGCTTCTATAAGTTTGACTTTTTTAGATTCCACATATAAGTGAGATCATGCAGTATTTGTCTGTGGCTGGCTTATTTCACTTAGCATAATGTCTTCCACATTCATCTATGTTGTCACAAATGAGAGGATTTCCTTTTATGACTGAATAAAATTCCATTGTATACATATACTACATTTTCTATAATCATTTATCCTGTTGACATACCCCTAACAGTTTTTAATGGTTTTCTGGCTTTACAGTAAAAAAAAATCCAGGCTAATTTTGTGCACTTCCTGCACCCATCCTAAAATCAGCCATTTCTCCAAAGAGCTGTGGTCCCTTTCAGTAGGAAGTTATATTTCCAAACTGTGATTTAGGCACAAGGGATGCTTACTGATAATGGGATGATCATTGTTTCTAGACTTTTTAGTGTACAGAGGTAAAGAATATGTGTTGTTTCTGTTCATTTTTAGGGTAAAGCTTACAAAGTTCATACCAATGCTTTCTATTTTACTTACCCTTATTAATTTGACATAAGTGTCTCCTTTTAACCATATGAAAAATTATGCTTTACAATAACTCCAACATAATTGTTCATTTGGTTTAACCTCAAAACAAAAATGCCAATAATATTAATAATGATGTGATTATTGGAAAAAAAAAACGTAAGATTTTTTTGCAGTCATTTTAACCTTAGGGCATATCCCAGTAAGTAAATATCACAAAATTATTATGATTAAAAGTCCTTGACGGCCCTGTGGTGCCAGCGTGTGACCGAGCAGGTAGGCCTTGCTGCCACTGTATCCCATCCCTAGTCTGGTTGACTGCAAGCTGACCAGAGAGGCACCTCCCTGGAGAGGCCTAAGATCTGCGGAGACCATGCGCCTTTTGGTGCCAGCAGGTGACCTAGCAGGAAGGCCACGCCACCACCGGACCACATCCCCAGCTGGCCAAGTGCACACCGACCAGAGAGGCATGTCTCTGGATAGGCCCAAGACCCGAGGAAACCACATGCCTGAGATGCCAGTGGGCAACCGAGCAGAAACTGAGGCAGTCGTACCAAATTGGCAGCCCCGGGAGGATCCTAGCAAGACAGTGTTGAATCAGTGGACCATGAAATCCCTTGCCACAATGACTAAACGTCAAAGGAAAGATACCAGAAATATGAAAAATCAAGAAAGTACACCACCAAAAGGTAATAACTATCAAGCTTTAGATCCTAGAGAACAAGAAGCCCTTGAAATGTCTGACAAGGAATTTAGAGTGATAATTCTAAGGAAACTAAATGAGATACAAGAAAACTCAGCTAGACAACATGATGAAATGAGGAAAAGTATACAGGACCTGAAAGAAGAAATGTACAAGGAATTCAATGCCTTGAAAAATAAAGTAGCAGAGCTTGCCAAGCTGAAGAATTCATTCAACGAAATAAAAAACAAAACAGAGAGTTTAACTAGCAGGCTTACAGAAGCAGAAGAGAGAACTTCTGCCCTTGAAGAAAGGCTGTTTGAAATAAAACAGGCAAAGATGGCGGTGGCTGCGGCGGCTGGCGCGGAGTAGCTGAGGTGGAAAAGGCGGCCACTGGGCCTCAGGCAGCCGGGAAACTTGTGGACCTTCCTCTTGCCATCTCTTAAGGGAGGACTGCTGCTGGTGGCCGGTCGTGGGGGGTGACCGCCACTTTGCCCCCGGCAGGAGAGGCTGCCTCATTTACAGGCAACAGCTTTGCAGTGTGGAGCAGGAAAAGAACTGTTTCTTAGCTGCAAAGGCGAGTCTCTGGATGGGGAACATGGCGCCAGGGCTGCTGTGGATGCGGCCAGGATCCCGGAGGCCGGGGCCGCACTGAAGGCAGCCAGCTGCCCTATTCAGGATTTGAGGTTTCAGGCCGGCATTAAAGAAGATTCCTGGGAGTGCCCTAGCCGTGCTGCGACTGAACAGCCCGAGGCAGCAGCGGCCGAGAGCGGGGAGGGCGGCAAGCCAGAGGCAGAGAGTGAGCGCCCGACCTGGCACAACCCTGTGAGTGACAACTGGACCAGCCCTGTTTGGGGGGCTGATGCCCACCTGGCTCCTGCCTGCATCACCAGGCCACTCACCGCCCCGGAGCTGCCTCCATTTTCCCAGGTGCTAGCAGCTCCGCCCGGCTCGGCCCTCACTGAGCCTTCCCACTTGCTTGGCCTGGCGCGGGGCTTTCCGGAGCCTGCAGGCCGGCCTCCCCTCCCACTCCCTCCGTGGTTCTCTGGTGGGTTGGGGGTGTGGGGTGTCCCTGGCCAGTGTCGGGAGGGCAAGGAAGTACGGGCGGGCAGACTGTCACTCCACCACACCCTGGACTCCGGCCCCCAGTAAACTTCCTGTTACTGGGAGGCAGTTACCATCTCTGTGGCCACCAGTTTGGAAAAAAACCTAACCAATTTCTGGTTGGGAATAGTGTGGTAGGAGAGTTCCCAGGTCCACTTGAACCTGCAGGAGAGCTGGCTGCAGGCAGGCGCTAGACTCGGTTTATACCGGGGGGATACAAAGGTGAACAAGTCCCAAGAAAGATCTACATAGTGCTACAAAGGCACCCAGAGCGACCAGTCGTCTGTGCCTAGCAGAAACCTGGTAGACTTCCTGGGTGAGGCGGTGCCGAGCAGGGTCTTGAAGGCCCAGCTGATAGACGAGGGGTGCAGAAGACACGCCCCAGCCCAGCACAGTGCGCACAGAGTGGGGAGACATGCGGCCAGGGAGGTGGAGACTCGACAGAAACCACACACCCGGTGGGGTCGCCACTGCACGATCCAACAGCCTGGGCCAGAGCACATGGAACAGGGAGAAGTCCGGAACAGGAAGTGAAAGCTCAACAGCGATCACACACCCTGTGGTACGTGATCCACCACCCCAGCAGAGTCCAAGCTGTCCAGAAAGGTGGCTCCCCGGAGAAGCCCAAGACCCGAGGCAACCACACACACAAGGCACTAGAGGCCAACTGAGCAGCCACGGAGGTAGCCATACGAAATTGGCAACCACAGCAACATCCTAGTTAGTCATTAGTCTCAAACTGGTGAACTGTGAAACCCCCGGCCACAATGAATAAACACCAAAAAAAAGATACCAGAAATACAAAAAATCAAGAAAGTACACCACCAAAAGTTAATAAATCTCAAACTCTAGATCCTATAGAACAAGAAGCCCTTGAAATGACTGACAAGGAATTTCGAGTGATAATTCTAAGGAAACTGAATGAGATACAAGAAAACACAGCTAGACATCATGATGAAATGAAGAAAAGTATACAGGATCTGATAGAGGAAATGTACAAAGAAATCAATGTCCTGAAAAAAAATGTAGCAGAACTTGCTGAACTGAAGAAGTTATTCAACGAAATAAAAAACACAACGGAGAGTTTAACCAGCAGGCTTGTCGATGTTGAAGAGAGAACCTCTGAACTTGAAGATGGACTGTTTGAAATAACACAAGCAGACAAAAAGAAAGAAAAAAGAATCAAGGACATGGAAGAAAATCTGAGAGAGATATCAGACAACCTTAAGCGCTCAAATATCCGAGTCATGGGTATTCCAGAAGGGGAGGAAAATGGAGATTCCATTGAAAACGTATTCAAAAAAATAGTGGCAGAAAACTTCCCAGGTATAGGAAAAGTCACAGATCTTCAGATCCAGGAAGCTCAACGATCTCCAAATGTATTCAACCCAAAAAGGCCTTCTCCAAGACACGTCATAGTCAAATTGGGAAAACTCAGAGACAAAGAGAGAATCTTAAAAGCTGCAAGAGAGAAGCGTCAAATCACCAATAAGGGAGCCCCAATCAGGCTAACATCAGACTTTTCATCACAAATCCTAAAAGCTAGAAAGGAATGGGATGATATATTCAAAATATTAAAGACAAAGATTGCCAGCCAAGAATACTCTACCCTGCAAGGCTATCCTTCCGAAATGAAGGGCAAATAGTATATTTCTCAGACAAACAAAAACTGCGGGAGTTCACTACCACACGACCACCCTTACAAGAAATCCTCAAGGGAGTACTGGGTTTGGTTCCTGAAAAATAACTACCACTGCCATAAAAACCCAAGAAAAATCAATACCCACTAGTATAATAAAAATGGCATTCATGAAGAGAAAACAATCAGACAAAAATGCTATCTACAACCTAAGGAACCAACAAACACAGAAACCAAACAGTAAATCAGAAAGCAAGGAACAAAAGACACCTAAGACAACCAAACAACCAATAAAATGCTAGGAATAAATCAACACCTTTCAATAACAACTCTTAATGTAAAAGGCTTAAATTCCCCAATCAAAAGACACAGACTGGCTGACTGGATCAAAAAGGAGGACCCAACTATATGCTGCCTACAAGAGAATCACCTCACCCATAAAGATTCACATAGACTAAGAGTGAAAGGATGGAAAAAGATTTACCATGCAAACAGAAAAGAAAAACAAGCTGGAGTAGTTATTCTTATATCTGACAAAATAGACTTTAAACTAAAAACCATAAAAAGAGACAATGAGGGACACTACATAAGGATAAAAGGATTCATCCATCGAGAAGACATAACAATCATAAATATATACATACCCAATGTCAGAGCAGACAGATTTATAAAGCAAACTGTATTAGACCTAAAGAAGGAAATAGACACTAATAATACTAGGAGTCCTGAACACCCCACTATCAATATTGGACAGATCATTTAAGGAAAGAAACAGGAGAGGAACACAACATCCAAACAACACTCTTGACCAATTGGACTTGGCAGATGTCTACAGAACTTTCCATCCAACAACCCCAGAATATTCATTCTTCTCATCAGCATGTCGAACATTCTCCAGGATAGACCACATGTTAGGTCACCAAAAAAGTCTCAACAAATTCAGAAAAAATTGGAATTATCCCATGAATTTTTTCAGACCACAATGGATTAAAATTAGAAATCAATAACAAATGAAATTCTGGAAACTATACAAACACTTGGAAATTAACCACCATTCTACTTAATGACATATGGGTCCAAGAAGAAATCAAAGAGGAAATCAAAAAAATTATTGAAACTAATAAAACAATGATGCATCATTCAAAAACCTGTGGGAGACTGCAAAAGCAGTAGTAAGATGGAAATTTATCACATTAAATGCTTACTTCAGAAGAATGAAAAAATGGCAAGTGAACAACCTAATACTTCACCATAAAGAGCTGGAAAAACAAGGACAATCAAACCCAAAGTTAGCAGACAGAAAGAAATCATTACAATCAGAACCAAACTTAATGAAATTGAAAACCAAAAAATCATACAAAAGATCAATTAATCAAAAAGTTGGTTTTTTGAAAGGATAAATAAAATTGACAAACCATTAGCGTGGCTAACTAAGAAAAGAAGAGAGAAGACCCAAATAACAAAAATTAGAAATTAAAAAGGTGATATTACAACTGATACCTCTGAAATACAAGGAATCGTTAGAGACTACTATAAACAATGATATGCCAACAAATTTGAAGATCAGGAGGAATTGGATAAATTTCTGGGCACACACAAACTTCCAAATCTGAGCCAAGACTATGTAGAAAATCTGGACAGACCAATAACAAAAAAGAGATTGAAGATGTTCTCAGAAGGCTAGCAACAAAAAAAAGCTCAGGACCAGATGGATTCACAGCAGAATTTTACGAAACACTCAAAGAGGAATGACATGAATTTTCTACAAACTATTCCAAAAGATTGAAACAGAGGTCATTCTCCTAAACTCATTCTATGAAGCAAACATCACCCTGATACCAAAAATGAGACAAAGATACAGCAAAAAAAGAAAACAACAGGCCAATATCCTTGATGAATATAGATGCAAAAATCTTCAATAAAATACTAACTAACTGAATACAGCAACACATACACAAAATTATACACCATGATCAAGTGGGATTCATCCCAGGAATGCAATATTGTTTCAATGTATGCAAGTCAATAAATGTGATACAACACATCAATAAAATCAAAGACAAAAACCACATGATCATCTCTATAGATGCTGAAGAAGCATTTGATAAAATTCAACATTTGTTCATGATAAAGACTCTCTACAAGTTAGGTATAGATGGAAAGTATCTCAACAAAATTAAAGCCATATATGATAAGCCCAGTGCCAATAACATCCTGAACAGGGGAAAGCTTTTCCCTTAAGAACAGGAACTAGACAAGGATGCCCACTCTCCCCACTCCTATTCAATGTAGTTTTCGAAGTACTAGCTGGAGCAATCAGAGAAGAGAAGGAAATAAAGTGCATCCAGATTAGAAAAGATGAAGTCAAACTGTCCCTGTTTGCATGACATGATCCTATATGTCGAACAGCCGAAAGCCTCTACAAAAAAACTCTTAGAGTTGATAAATGATTTCAGCAAAGTTGCAGGATACAAAATCAACACACAAAATTCAGTAGCATTTCTATTCTCCAATAATGAGCATGCAGAAAGAGAAATCCAGAAAGCTTGCTCATTTAAAATAGCCACAAAAAAAATAAAATACTTAGGAATTGAGTTAACCAAGGATGTGAAAAATCTCTGTAATGAGAACTACAAACCACTGCTGAGAGAAATTAAAGAGGACCCAAGAAGATGGAATGATATTTCCATGCTCTTGGACTGGAAGATCAAATTTGTGCAAATTTCAATACTACCCAAAGTGATATACAAATTCAATGCAATCCCCATCAAAATTCCAATGACATTTTTCTCAGAAATTGAAAAAAAAAAAAAAACTATTCAGACATTTATATCGAATAAAAAAAGACCACGCATAGCCAAAGTAATTCTGAGCAAAAAAATAAAGCTGGATGTGCAACACTACCTGACTTTAAACTATAATACAAAGCTATAATAACCAAAACAGCATGGTACTGGCATAAAAACAGACACACTGATCAATGGAATAGAATAGGAAATCCAGAAATCAACCCACACACCTACAGCCATCTGTTTTTTGACAAAGGCACCAAGCCTATACACTGGGGAAGAGATTACCTCTTCAGCAAATGGTCCTGGGGTAACTGGATATCCATATGCAGGAGAATGAAACTAGACCCATACCTCTCACCATATACTAAAATGAACTCAAAATGGGTTAAAGAATTAAATATACATCCTGAAATAATAAAACTTCTTAGAAAACATAAGGGAAACATTTCAGGAAGTATGACTGTGCACAGACTTCATGAATATGGCCTCAAAAGCACCAGCAACCAAAAGAAAAATAAACAAATGAGATTATATCAAGCTGATCTATCTGCACAGCAAAAGAAACAATTAACAGAGTTAAAAGACATCCAACAGAGTGGGAGAAAATATTTGCAAATTATTCATTGGACAAAGGATTAATATCCAGAATATACAAGGAACCAAAACAACTTTACAACAAAAAAACAAGTAACCCAATTTAAAAATGGGCAAAAGAGCTAAATAGGCATTTCTCAAAGGAAGATATATGAATGGCCAACAGACACATGAAAAAATGTTCAGCATCACTCAGTTTTCGGGAAATACAAATCAAAACCACACTGAGATACCATCTCACCCCAGTTAGGATGGCTAATATCCTAAAGACTATGAATGATAAATGCTGGCGAGGTTGTGGAGCAAAAGGAACTCTCATACATTGCTGGTGGGACTGCAAAATGGTGCAGCCTCTACGGAAAATTGTATGGAGGTTCCTCAAACAATTGCAGACAGATCTACCATATGACCCAGCTATCCCACTGCTGGGAATATACTCCGAGGAGTGGAAATCATCAAGTCGAAGGTATACCTGTTCCCCAATGTTCACTGCCGCACTATTTACAATAGCTAAGAGTAGGAACCAGCCCAAATAGCCATCATCAGATGAATAGATACAGAAATTGTGGTATATCTACACAATGGAATACTACTCTGCTGTGAAAAAGAATGAAATACTGCCATTTGCAACAACATGGATGGACCTGGAGAGAATTATATTAAGTGAAATGAGTCAGGCACAGAAAGTGAAATATCACATGTTCTCACTTATTTGTGGGAGCTAAAAATAAATTAATAAATACACAAATAAACTGGGACGGGGAGGGAAGAAGACACAACAATTACAATTCCTTGAGGTTGATAGGACAAGCGAACAGATATGAGTTTGTTGGGAGGGAGCAGGGAGAGGGAAGAGGGAGGGAGGTTTCAGTAATGGGCCACAATAATCAACCACACTGTATGTTGATAAAATAAAATTAAATTAAAGAAAAATAAATAAAGTCCTTGACATTGTTCCTTTTCTTGTGAGTACGTTGTCAGTTGGATACATTTTTAGGTTCATTTGTTTCATGTTACTCTTTATTTTAAAGATTGCTTTTCTAAATGGAATTTTGTTTTGTAATTATATAAAATATTGCCATGGTTTCAAAGTCAAAACTACAAAATAAATATATTCAAAACCAAGGTATGTTCTGTGAAGCAAAACTGCAAAACAGGAAGCCTAGTTTCTATCACTGTCCTTTTCACCCTATTCCTTCTTTTCTCTTATTAATAACTATTATTTTGTAATTTTATGATTTATCTTTTCATTTTTATTTTTAATAAAATAAATATATTTGAGATAAATAGTAAGCAAATAATGGAACAGTGAGTTACAAAGTATTATAAAGCATTTTACTAATTATATTATTAAGGTATAAAGTATTATACTCATACCTTTTTTCCACCTTGCAACTCTTTACTTGACAATATATCCTAGCAATTAGTTGGGAATAGAATGTACATAATTTTCTACTCCCATTTAAAACTGCATAGATTTTTTGTAGATGTGCTGTACTTTATTCATTCAGTCTCCTATTGGTGAAAATTTGGGTGATTTTTCAGTACGTTTTTGTTAAAAATAATGCTGTAGTTAATTGCATTGTGGATCTTTTTGCCAATATATCTTTGGGATCAATTTCCATAAGTCTGACTGATGGGTCAAATGCTAAACACATATGTAATTTTCCTGAGTATTGACAAATTCCTTTCCACTTAGATTACATTATTTTGTATTCTCAGCAGCAGTGATTTAGATGTCTGTTTCCCCATGGCCTCACCAACAGAAAGCATGTTATTAAACTTGGAGAATTTTTTTTAATCCACTAGGAGAAAATGGTATCTGAGTGCAGTGTTAATTTGAATGTTGAGGCTGAAATTTAAAATCCAACTTTATTCCCCAAATATCAAATATGTACTTATTTTGTGCCAGGTATAGTACTTTGCCTTAAAATTCAGACACAAACAAGATCCAGATCTTTCCCTGAAGAAAGCCATAGCCCAGTGGGAAAAACTTATAAGAAAACCGACTATCTTTGTACAGCATGATGAGTGCTATAATAAAAGTATGCACAGAGTATTATGGGAATATAAAAGAGGAAAACAGAAAAGAAGCAAAACAACCAAGCTAGGTGAAAGATAAGTAATATTTAGGAAATTGTAAGGTGTAGAGATGTCCAAACTTATGTAAATTTATGGAGGAGGGTAAGTTAGTAGAGGAATAAACAGAAATACTCTAGCGAACCTGAGTTCTAATGCCCACATTTCTCATAACTATTCATTGTGACTTTTGAAAAGTAACTTATGTTCTTTTTCATGAATTTTAGTTTCCATGTATGTAAAATGAGGCCATGGACCAGATGATTGCTAAGGCCCCCTCTATCCTTTCTGTTTTACGCGTTTCTGTTTCTTTCTTTCTGCGTTAGCTTTCCTCTCCACACTCATCAAATTGAGAGACAAAATAAAAAAATCTTTAATAATATGTAGTTAATCTGAAGGTAGAGATTTCAGTTGTCAAGAAATGGTGGTGGAGGTGAATCTTGGGTTAGGGGAATAACTGTTAGAGATGTAGGGAAAGATAAAAAGTTTAAAAAGTTTTAAGTTTAAAAAGGAGACACAATGTATTGGGATATGACAGGAGCTCACATGGATGTAGCTGGATATAAAGTCAGCAAAAATTTGAGTCAAAACTGAAAATTCTTTTATTTGGGAAACTGAGGAGTAAATATGCATTCTTGTGGGCCAATTACCCAAGTTGCAAAATAAAAGATTGTTATGGGCAGAGAAGACATAATAAAAAATTTCAGTAATGCTAAAATTCTGAAACAAAAAAAATTGACAGTTGTAAAATGTTTTTCATAGTTAGCAGGTCATGACACCTTTTTTTTTTTTTTGGAGTGACATAACTCTAAGGACAATGAAATGCACTAAATGACCTTCATCTTCTGAGAAGGACATTTGAACTTGCCATTTACTGAAACAGCCCCAGTACATCAAACAAAACTTTATTCCAATAACGAAAGGATGTAATTAGGGAGATGGTATTTTCAGTTCCCAACTGGGACAGCTTTCTATAGTCTGAGTAAATGTAAACCTTCTTTAAAATGTGTTCTTTGAGAATAAAAATCCCCAAAAAACCTTTTAGTGACCCTCATTTATACAAATACCAAATAATCTCTTTAAAATAGATGACCCATTTTCTCCAGGCGATGTTCATATGCAAATACCTAACACTTGACCAAAGCAGAGTGGAAAAAAGTTTTGGCTGATTCTGCACAGGACACCAGAGCAAACATTAGCTTAAGTATTCACAAAGAAATGTCAGCTCATAAATCAGTTACACACTGGGAATTATGTGGAAGTAAAATCTGTATACATCATTTACAGGGATGGTGATTAATGTACAATCCTGCCTAGAAAAATCTCAATAATATTTGTTTCATAACAGGATTCATATTCTTTCCCTAATGGATAAAATGAAGAACAATGGTTATTCCAAAGTCCAGGTTTTGTTTTCTTACAACTTTGGAGGAGACTGCTGCTTTTCTTTTTTTTTTCCAGTTAAAAGTTGGAACGGATATTATTATATAGCACACTCAGCAGATAAAGATTTTTGTGTTGTGAAAACTATCTAATTTGCACAGGAAAGTAAACAAACGTTAAATATCCACTTTTATTTCGGACATTATATTTGAGACAAGCAGAACAAATGTAATTAACCCAGTCCATTGGAAGACCATATTGGCAATTCTGCTTCATTGCCACTGCTTCTTTCTGACCTGCTTTGAAGAGCTGCATCTGTTGATAGCCTTCACCATTAGGTTCAGGCTTAACATAGTGCCCAAAGAGTTGATCAAGGCACCAAACAATTAAAAATTTCTGCAGAGGAGGTGAAGTGAGGAGAACTCAGTTTTGAGCAGAGCTTGAAATGATCATGTCTTGTGATCTGACATTTAGTGGTTTAATAATCACTATTGTGCTTCTATGCTTCTTCCACTTCCTGAATCTCCATCATTGCCAGCAATATCCAGCTCTGAAAGTAGCTATTTATGAGACCGTGGGCCAGTCACTTTTTAAAAAGAAAATTTTCAGGTAATAATTATTTTTAATATAACAGCTTTATTGATATGTGATTCGTGTAACATACAATCCACTCATTTAAAATGTGCAATTCAGTTGTTTTTAGTCTATTCACCAAGTTGCAATCACCTAATTTTAACCTCATTACTCTCCTCTGTCCATGGGATTAATAAAACCTGGGCCTCCTATGTCGCAAGATTTTGTGAGAATGGAATAAGATGATGCAGGTAAAGAAATACTGGAAGCTTAAAATAGCTTTGGGAATAGGAATTGGTATTGTCATTATTAATGAAGTTGCTAGGTGCAACTAGAGTCTTGAAGAGATTAAAAGAAGGTTGATAGTAATAATAATCCCTGACATTTATATAGTAATTTGTAGCTTCAAAGTGCTTTCATATACAGGCTCTCATTTGAGACACTATTGGTGATGATCTTGAAGGGCCACATAGCTAATCCAATTCCCCAGGATAAGAGAGGGCCTATTTACATTCAAGCTCAGAGAGATTCCTCTGTAAAAAGGAAAAATATCTGGCTGATAGTGCTTTGTTAGTCCCCAAATTTGTCTGACATAAAATGCATTTTTAAAATGGACTCACCTCTTAGCAATTCTTGTTATAATCCCTATTCTAGGAGACTTTACAGAGGGGATTTTAAATGCCAGTGTTAACAGGATCATCTGAATAGCTTGCACCCCCAGTCGGCTGGATAATGTTGCACAGCAGTCATATTTTTTTAATATTAATCACCATACTCTATGAATGGATGTTGTTAAAGATAAATAGGATGCTTATAAAGTACTGTATTGAACACCACTGCCATTGAGGTATATTCTAGTCTGGCCTATGACAACTGACTTTGCTCTTGTATTAGTTACTTATTGGTGCTGTAAAAAAAATTACCACAAACTTAGTGGCTTAAAACAACACATGTTTACTATCATATTTCTGTAGGTTAGAAATTCAACATGGGTCTCAGTAGGCTAAAATCAGTGTGTCAGCACGGCTGTGTTCCTTCTGAAAGCTCCAATAGGCTTGTAGAGGCCATTTACATTCTTTGGCTCTTGGGCACCATCTTCAAAGCCAGCAATGTCACATCTCTACAAGCCTGCTTTCATCATTGCTTATCTCTCTATGTAAACACTACTGGGAAAGGTTCTCTGCTTTTAAAAATTCATGTTATTAGATTGATCTGTCCTGGATAATACATAATAATCTCCCCATCTGAAGGTCTATAACCTTAATCATATCTGCAAAGTCTCTTCTGACATGTAAGTGAACAATTTATATTCACAGGTTTCATGGATTAGAGCGATAACATCTTTGTGGGTTATTATTCAGCCTACCAGAGCTCTGCAAAATGGTTTCTAGAATAGAATATCTGCTTTATATTGATGTTTTCTTCTATAGCAAAGTAACTGCAGTGCCTTGATTGGTGATGTGTGGGTCACATATAAGGATCTTGCCTGGCATAATTTTCATAGCTCATGATCATTAATACCAGCTACTTCTGATTTAACTCACTGGAGGGAGCACTTAAAAATGTCTGTACAGAATGTGTGTTTCATTCATTCATTTATTCATTCATTCAACAAATATTCAGTGAGCATCTGTGTTTGATGTTAGGCACATTGAAATGAATAAGACACAGTCTCTACAGTTAGCACTCATACTCTAGTAGAAAAGATGGACAGTATGGACTGTGACAGAATTATGTAGTGGTGCAATTACAAGTACAATTATGGTGACCTGTTGAAACAGGAAACAGCCAGAGCTCTAAAGCTTCTGGGAGCAGAGTCCTCCAAGCAAGACATTTCTTTCCTTCTATAAAGTCAGGGAAGTTATAGAATTCATCTCACTGTACCTCCAAAAACCGTTTTGCAGAAGCCATTAGCAGAGAAAACTGTTGTTCTAAAGTCATAGCACTTCCAGCATTTCAGTATTGACAACATTAAACAGTAGTAACTAGGAAAAGAAATCACTAAAGCAATAGACGCGCAGGTGAATTTCTTTATATTACAAGGCAAGGTTTTGAATTTTCATGGGCGAAGTTTGAGCAAGAGTAAATCCAAACATCAGTATTAACTATTAATACTTAGCTATCTATATTGACTAATATGAGAAGTGGCATGTATGATATAGTATCTAGAATAGCACAGGATATGGACATAGAAATCCCAAACAAGGTCAACAGAAGAAGGTAATCCAGTTGAGAATCAGGACATACACTATCCTAGCCACTTCAGACCAAGTGTTTCCACTAATATCCTATAAAGGAGGGGTTGCCAGCTTATACCACAGATTGCAAAGTGGGCAACAATGAGCTACATTTAACTTACAGATGTCCAGTCATTTAGAAATTTTAATACAAATCCAAATTTCCATCTTCTTTTGAAAACTCAGAAGATCTGGCACACTCATGTCTGCACTCCCAAGTCACGACAATCTGTGTTACATGAGTGGGCGTGTGTTCCGCAGATTGCCATTCTCTACACTCCGTTTTTATACAGCTGGCCCATTTACTTCTGTTAACTTTCTGGGCTTTGTAAGCAACCTATGCTTTATAAAGTTGTATCAATACAATGTTTTTAATTTACTCATATGTTTATGATACAATACATACATTTTATGATTAGTGAAACTATTTAACACTCAGCGTATAGTTTATTCCACAATGTGGGTTCAGTTGTGGCTTTATATTGTCTTGAGTTTAGGCCCTAGGCAGATATTGTTTAGGAGAGATACCTGAACGGGGCAGACCTAACCTTCATTAGTAGGTAGGCACTCTTCTGTTGCCGAGATGAGGCAGATCTCTTAAGTGGTACCACTTGGAGAATAAGGTGAACAAAGCCAATTCTTGTTTTGGTGGCCATCTCTTAAAAGTACTTGCTTCCTGTAAACCCGCTATTACTTATTCACCATCCTCAAAGGAAAATGACAGGCAATAGGAAATTAGGTTTTTTAAAAAAAATCAATTGGGACATTCCTTCAACTCTAAAAGATTATTGGTATGTGTCATTTGTTGGACGAGATTTACACACAAGCAGAGTGGCTGCTGCTTAGCTGGTATGATTGATGGAGTACTAGAGAGGAAGACCTCTTCATCATTGTAATATGCCTGACTCACCTTGCAGAGGCCTGAAATTCCTCTAATAGGAATGGTGTTCTTAACTGAACTCTTAAATATGAGAATCATTGAGAAGGGAAGGAATAGTTTGAAAGTATTTCAAATATTTCTCTAAGAATGGGAACATACTTAAATTCATTAAAGGATATAATGATTGGTAACAGATGTAACTGCTATCTTAAATTATAAAAAAAAAAGAATGCAAATTTTTTTTTGCCACACATGCAAATAAAACATTGGGATTTGTATAGTTTTATTGTTGTTCTATTAAATGGTTTGTTAAAACAAAAGACGTTTCCTTACATTATATTTTTCTTCTCCTTTACAAAGATTAACTAAGAAGTTAGAGAAGGTCAATTCTATCTCATTCCAAAGATTTCAAAACAGAAGAACCAATGGCAAATTTTGAATACTTTTTTGAAACACCAAGCAAGGTAATCATTTTGGGGTTCAGAGTAAAATTTGGTTTAGTTGGTCATGTAGAGGACCAGTGAGATCAGAACTTGTAAGAATAGTTTCACCAGCTTTCTGAAATTCAGGCCATTCTTTGCTTTGTCTATCAGAATAGAGATTGATTAACATTTTTTCCTCTTAACAAATGTTAGTTGCCTATTTTCACAAATTTAGCTGACGGCAGTTGTATGCTTTGTAAGATGGGCTAAGGCCCACTGGCCCTGTGGATATCTAGGCCCCTTATGCAATGCTTGAGATCTCTCAATGCTGGTTTTGGAGCTTTTCTCCCTGAAATAGGTCCATGAGAGACTTTGCATGGTATCTTAAATATTTTTGACAATGAACTCCTTTTCTTTTTTAAAAAAATTATATTAATTTATCAACATGCAATGTAGTTAATTTTCTTGTCCCTTTACCAATTTCTCCTTTCCTCCCTCCCCGCTCCCCATCACCATCATATCTGTTCACTTGTCTTAACAATGAACTCGTTTTCTTGAGGAGCATTTTAACAACATATATGAGTAATAAATGTGGGAAATGCTCACCTATGAAAAATTACCAAATCTTTTTATGAGTCTACTATCTTTTTTCCATTTGTTACCCTTTATTAGTAGATGTTCTTAGGGTTCTATTCCATCAAAAAATCTAATAAGGGAAGCATTGCCATTTTTTAAAGGAGTTGTAAGATTAAAAAAGGCCTCAATTTTTTTTTCTCAAGACAAACAGATAGAATTCAAAATCGGACTTTTCACATTCATTTTAATTGTCATATTTCAGGTGGCAGAAAAACATGTGCCACTACTAAATTGATTCTTGTCCCTGTTTTAAAGTATATATGCTATTTCTATAGATTAAGGACATTAAAAAAACATGGAAAGCACCGACAGTATGGTTTTAGACAACTGATGTAAGACTTCACAGAATCATTCATTGCAATTTGCTCATTTTTAAAAATTAAGGTATAATTTTGTATACCATAGTATTCACCCTTTTAAAAATATACAATTACATGGTTTTTAGTATATTCAGAGTTGTACAGCTATCATCACTAATCTCCAAAAAGATACCCTGTACCCACTAGCAGTCACCCCCCATTTCCCTCTCTCCCCAACCCTCTGGAACTAATATTCTACTTTTTGACACTGTAAACTTGTCTATTCTAGAAATTTCATGTAGATGTAATCATACAATGTGTGCCCTTTTTGTGGTTGGCTTCTTTCACTTAGCATAATGTTTCCAAGGTTCACCCATGTTATAGCATGTATCAGCACTTCATTCCTTTTTATGGATGAAAATAGTCCATTGTATAACTATACCACACTATGTTTATTTATCAATTGATGGATATTTGGGTTGTTTCTACTTGTTGTGGCTATTGTGAATAATGCTGCTATGAACATTTTTGTACAAGTTTGTTTTTGTGGACATATGTTTTTGACATATGAATGGGTATATACATACAAGTGGAATTGACAGGTAATATGGTAACTCCATGTCTAACCTTTTGATGAACTGCCAAAACCATTAATAAAAGATTAAGCTTTATAAAAGTCAAACTACTGGTTATTTCTAAGGGGAGAATAAGGGGGTTGTGATTGGCAGGAACACTCAGGAAGATTCTGTGGTGCTATCCATGTTCTATTTCTTAACTGAAATAGTGGTTATGTAGATGTTTTCTTTATAATTTTTAAACTGTTCATTTGTTTGATGTACTTTTATAAATATCTTTTGCAATAAAAAGGTATATTTATTAATGAATTAATTTTTTATATGGAAATTTTCAAATACACACAAAAGTAGACAGAAGTGTATAGTGAACCCTCATGTACTCATTACCCACCTTAAACAATAATTAACTCATGTCTAATATTGTTTCATCTATACCTCTCTTCAATTTTCCCTTTCCATATTTTGAAGCAAATCTCAGATATATGATTTCCTCTGTAAATGTTTTATTATATATTTGTAAATGGCAGGGATTTTAAAATATATATATAAGTACATTGATTTTATACATAAAAAGGTATTTAATACCATACAACATTGAGTCAATGTTCAAATTGCTAATGGTCTTATAAATGTTGTAGATACACCATCTTGATACCATCTAGATATACCAGATTGGCTCCAGAATCCTTTTACTTTGTCCCTAGTAGTTTTGACACCTTCCTTGCTGTGTGGGGGAAAAAAAGTAATTGTCTCATTTTACATTCCTACCAGCAGTGTATGAAGGATCCAATTTCTTTACATCTTCACCAACACTAATCTGTGTTTTTGATTATGGTCATGCCAGTGTAAGTAAACAGGTATCTCATTATGGTTTATTTGTACTTTCCTAATAACTAATGCTCTTGAGCATCTTTTAATGTGCTCATTGCCCATTTGTATGTTTTCTTTTGAAAAATACATTTTCAAATCTTTTGCCCAGTTGGGTTACTCAAATCTATAGATTTGTTTATTCTGGATGTTGCCTTTAAATGTAACCATACAATGTTACCTCTTGTGTCTGGCTTCTTTCACTTAGCATAATGTTTTCTTGGTTTATCCTCATTGTTATCAGTATTTCATTCTTTTTATGACCGAATAATAATTTATTATATGGATATACTTTATTTTGTTTAGTTAGCCATCAGCTGAAGAATATTTGGTTTGATTCCAGTTTTGGCTATTATGAATAATACCATTACAAACGTTCACATAGAAGGTTTTGTGTGGACATTTGTTTTCATTTCTCTTGGGTGGAATTCCATTTCTTTAGGAGTAGAATCACTGGGTCATAAAATAATTGTATGTCAACAATTTGAGAAACTGCAACTGTTTTCCAAACCAGCTGCATTTTACATTCTCACCAGCAGTGTGTGAGGGTTCCAATTTCTCTATATATTCTCCAAAACCTGTTGTCTATCTTTTTGATTGTAGTCATTGGGTGTGAAGTGATATCACTTTCCTGATGGCTAATAGCATTCAGCATCATTTGTGCATATAAATTAGATGACATTAACTTTTATTGAGCACCTGCTATGTACAAAGCAAAGTATAATGATACTGTGGGGGACATAGATGAAATAGGCACACTAACAGACCACAAGAAATTTAAAGTCTAGAGGGAATGTTAAGATAGCCATGATCTTAATTCTGAATTCAGCCATGTAAAGAATTTGTGATCATGGACAGATTACTTAATCTCTTTGTGCCTCATATTCCTCAGCTGTAACATGAATTTATTAGTACATACTTCATACAGAATTTGTATAGATTAAATGAAATAATTTGATTAGGCATTTTTTCATGTGCCTTATTTGTGCCCTTGCACTCTATATGTATGTACATATGTGTATAAACCAGGTTTATGAAAATGCCTAGCACAAAGCCTAGCACCATTCATTATTACCGGCAATGCTGATAACCATGATGGTGGCAATGATAAAAGTGTTGACAGTACAGTTCGTTAATGTGTTCATGGATATACTGTCCCATTATATTGTGATGAGAAATAATTTTAATTTAGAGAAAGATGGTTTAAGCAAACCAAAAAGCTGATTTTGAATAGAAAATCTCCTCAGTGATGTATTTCTAGACTGTACCCATAAAAACAAATCACTGGCTTTTCCTGCCTGTTCTGTGTGAGTCTCTGTGCATTCATCCACAGCCATATTGGAACTGCTTGGCATCCTGATGGGCAGTTCCAGCCAGGAGATCAATGACCAACAGGCAAAGAGTTCTGTGCCTTTGGTGAGGGCAAAAGCACATTGGCAGGAGGCAGAGTTACCTGCCACTGCTCAGTCTGCTATTTAGAGAAACAAGATAGTCATTGTAGACGATCCTGACAGGTTGATATCTTTAGAAAGTCCTGACTATCACTATGGGAAAAAATTAGAAAACCAACCTGGGTACCAGCTCTCTCTTGAGACAGTTACTCCTGAGGGGCTTTTAAGAATGTGATGTAGGGTGGGCTGCAGCCTCCTCCGCCTAGAGTCAGGCAAGAGAGCACATGTGGGGTCCTCTCAGCCCAAAAGCAGGCAAGAGAGCATGCCAAAAGCACCACTTCCATGTGGTAGCCCACCACAGCCACTGCCACAGCCATAGCTGCTGAAAAAGTGGCTCAATGCCACAACAGCAGCAACAGCCACTGTGCAGCCAGCCCACTGGATACTTGACTGGATTGACAAAAGGAGAGTCACCAGCAGAAACTGAAAAAAGAAGAGGACGTCTCTTTCCTCAAAGCCTATTCCATAGTAATAGAAGAAGCAACTGCTCTTCCAGACGACCAGACCTCAATGTAGAGATACTAGAAATATGAAAACCCAAGAAAATAAGGCATTACCAAAAGAATACAGTAATTCTCAAATACCAGAGTCTACAGAGCAGGAAACCCTTGAAATGACTGAAAAGGAATTCTGAGCAACAATCTTAAGGAAACTCACTGATATAAAAGAAGACCCAGTTAGACAACAAAGTGAAACGAGAAAAAAAATCCAGAATATAAAGGAGGAAATTTACAAAGAAATTAATTCCCTTAAAAGCATGTAGCAGAACTCATGGAACTGAAAGATTCACTCAATGAAATGAAAACACAACTGATAGCTTAAGCCGCAGGCTAGAACAATCAGATGAAAGAATTTCTGATCTTGAAGATAGTATTTTCAAAATAACCCAGGCAGACAAAAAAAAAAAAAAAAGAAAGAAAAAAAATCTAAGAGAGCTAACAGATATCCTTAAGTATACAAACATTCAAATCATGAGTGTTCCAGAAGGGGAGGAGAAAGAAAAAGGCATGAAAAACACATTCAATGAAATAATAATTGAAAACTTCCCAGGTACAGGGAGAGACACAGATCTTCAGAACCCAGAGGTTCAAAGATCCCCAAACAGATTCAATCCAAAAAGATCCTCTCCAAGACACATTATAGTCAAACTGACAAAGCTCAAAGACAAAGAGAGAATCTTAAAAGAAGCAAGGGAAAAGCGTCAAGTCACCTGTAAGGCAGCCTTCATCAGACTATCAGCAGACTTCTTAACAGAAACTCTATAGTCCAGAAAAAAGTGGGACAATATATTCAAAATACTGAAAGAAAAAAACTGCCAGCCAAGTATACTATACCCAGCAAGGCTATCCTTCAGAAATGAGAGAAAAATAGTATATTTTCCAGACAACTAAAAGCTGCGGGAGTTCACCACCACACTATCAGCCTTACAAGAAATCCTCAAGGAAGTTCTTCATCTGGAATCCAAAAAATGATAATCACTACTACAAATACAGAAGAAAGAACAAAATCCACTGGTAGAACAAAAAATGCAAACGAGAAAGAGAAAGAAACTAAATCTTACTACCACAAAAACCATAGTGACAATGTAATAATGCCTCTACTTTATTTCTGATTTTAGGAATTTCAGTCTTCTCTCTTTTTTCTTCATCAGTCTAGATAAAAGTTTTCAAATTTTGTTGGTCTTTTTGAAAGAAGCAACTTTTGGTTTTGTTGATTTTCTGTATTGTTTTTTAATTCCCTATTTCATATATTTCTGTTGTAATCTTTGTTTTTTTCTTCTTATATTTGCATTTGGTTTAATTTGCTCTTTTTCTATTTCCTTAAGGTAGCAGTTTACATTACTGATTTGACATTTTTCTTATTTTTAGTATAGGTGTTTACAAATATAAATTTTCCTCTAAGTACTGCATGAGCCCTGCATCCTACAAATTTTGATGTGCTGTGCTTTGACCTTTATCTCAAAGTACTCTCTAATTTCCTTGTAATTTTTCTTTTTACCCATTGTTTAGGAAAGTGTTGTTTAATTTCCACACACTTGTGAGTTTTTTAACTTTCCTTCTGTTACTGTGGTCAGAGAACATATTTTCTATGATCTTAGTCTTTACAAAGAAAAGGAAAAATTTAAACAAAACAAAACAAAAAGTTCATGGAAAGATTTTCATTATCTTTCAATTCTATTTTTCCATGAACTTTTTGAAGTGCTTTTGTGTTTGTATTCTGTTTTATTGATTTTTTAGGCAATTTTTGTTGCTAAACATAGATATAATTTCTGTTCTTGGTTTCTTTTTATTAAGTGGACTTGTTGATTTCCTTAGAAATTAATTCATCTTTGAAAAGTTTATTCATCTTCCTCTGTTGACATTAATTTGATATTTGCATGATTATGGAAGACAGTAGAGAGCTATTTCAAATAATTGTAGAGATTATAAAATGAAAAGTGTAAATTTTAATAAGTTTTACATCTCCAGTTTTTGTGCAAATTTTAAGCTTACTTTCTACATAGTACTTTGTTATTCATCTGTTATTCAGTTTATGTGTTTGTTATTTGAACAATTTAATGTGCATATCCTTATTAAAAAAAAAAAAACTAACTGGCAAGGTTAAAAAAAAGGTTTTCCATCAATTTAAATGTGGAAGAGGGGCCGGCCTGTGGCTCACTCGGGAGAGTGCGGTGCTGATAACACCAAGGCCACGGGTTCGGATCCCACATAGGGATGGCCGGTTGCTCATTGGGTGAGCGTGGTACTGACAACACCAAGTCAAGGGTTAAGATCCCCTTACCGGTCATCTTTAATAAATAAATAAATAAATAAATAAATAAATAAATAAATAAATAAATGTGGAAGAAATAAAGGAAGAATCTAACTCCCCTCGTAAGGATTTGACTCTGTAAAATAATCTGGTGTGTTTAAGAACTAGAGTGTAGTAGCTAATTGATAGATAATCACAAAATGTCTAATGGCATGATCAATAATTCTTAAGATAATATTTTTCAGATAATTTCAGATGGAAAGAAACATTTTACACTGCATGTGTCTGGATAAATTTTCAAATCAACACCTTGAAACACTGATTTATATTTCAGCGGCTTGGACAGTCAACTGTAATAGCAAAAGGAGGCTAGGCGAATAACTGTAACCACAAGTGAACTTTACTCTTGGGAAAGTTAATATGTGAAAATGCAATCATACAAGATATTTATTTGTACTACTAAGAGACATATACATATTTTATAATGTTTACTATGAAAAGACAAAGTGATAATTATTAAAATTTGCTTTATAAAAGTATGTTTGGTTTTACATAGGGATTTTCCATGTGATTTCTTCAAGAATGTTTCTCAGTTTATGTTTAATATTTGTGGCTTTATAAAAAAAAGATTATTATATACAAAAATTTTCAAGATTTTTTTTCCATAAAATGTGCATTATATTCAAATAGTATTATATGTGAATAAGTGAATTATGCATATTTTAATTGTATGTTGATGTGTTTTCAGGAAAACATTTATATTTTCTGATTACAAATGCTCATTGTATAAATCCTGAAAACTATAAAGAAATAACAGCTAATGTTAATAATGCCATTTTCCCAAAATCTTATGAACACTGGGTGTTACCATGTAAAACATTAACAATGTAGTAGGCAAACCTTCATTTGGATTACTAGTGATTTTGATATAATTTCTCATATTCTCAGTTTATTCATAAATATAAATGGGTATGGCAAACTCTGCCTGTTTCTCTACTAAAGTGTTTGAATTTTATTGATTTTAAGGTAATTTTATATTAAATTATATTAAAGATTTTAACTCCTTTTTTATGATACCTGTTACAAATATTGTCAATCATGAATTTCTGAGTTTGCATAATGCTTAGATAAGCCTTTCAAACCTAGAGATCAATTGAATATCAGCCATTCTTTCTCAGTGTCTAATTTTTTCATTTGTCCTTCTTTAATGATTAAGGAGAAATATTGATAACATCAATACGACATTTTAGGTTCTTGTATGTATTTCATGTAATTGTCTAAATATCCTATCAAGAGTTCTGCTAGAAGAGCACCTTTATCATCCTATAACCCATTCCTCACAAGAACAGTCATTCATTAGGCAGTAAAGCCCAACTACTTTTTGATTCTATATCTTATGTTTTCCCTGCATTCACACTACTTTTATTGATTTGGGGTCTCTATAGAGACCTCAAGTCACCTAAAAATCCAGTTAGCATCTGTTGGATATTCCACTAATGAAAATAATAATGATTAGGAATACTCAGCTTAATAAAACCAAAGAATATAATCACTTGGCATGGAATTGTTTTTAAAAGAGATTTTAAGAGTACATTTATTTTATAAAATTTAGGGAAATATCAAAATAAAGATTGGGAAATATTTTAAAATATTCTCCCATAATCTTACCACTCAAAGATACAAACATTGATATCATTTTTCATATGTAGTCTTCCTAGTTTTTGCTTGTTCCTTTTTTTACATTTATATATGCATTTTGGGATCATACCTCATATACTGTATTGCATCTTGTTTTTTTCCACTTAATTTGCCATAAAATGTCTCCATGTAGTTAAATATTATCAGTTTATATGATTCAATAGCTTCATAATATAACCAATTTTCTATTATTCAACATTTTTTCCCCAACCACTGTAAAAATGCTTTTCCAATTATCCTTGTTGTGTTATTGGTTAAGTGCAGTTTCTGAGGCAAGGGCCACTCACCTTTGAGAGGCAAATTTTCCAAATGTTTTCCAGAAAGTATGTTTACTTGTTCTTGACCATGATCAGATGGATGGATAATTGAGGAAAGAGAGAAAAGAAGGGTAATAACAGAAAGGGAAGAATGTGTGTCTGGTTAATGTGAGGGGAAAGCCAAGCTTGTGCATTCATGAAAATGAAATTGGATCTTGCAACTATTCTGAACATTGGCTCATTGGATTATTTCTATGTGGCTTCTTTACCTACTAATGTATGAAAAAACAGGAATGCTTCATTTAATAGATCCTCTTAGGGGAGGAGTTGAAAACAAAGAAATAAAAAACCTCTTTCTCTGGGTCTGATTTCTTCCTACCCTTCTCTTACTCTTCCTCCTAGATGCCACCCCACCCCTCCAAATTCCCCTTCAATTTTTAAATTAAACCACTTAACTCTCAAGTTTTGCTCCAAACTAGATCTGCTTTTGCAGAAACAAAAAGACCCAATAATAAGTATTTCCAAGCAAAAGCCATTTATCTCAGGCATATATCTTTAGCAACTCAAAGAACAAGTGAAACTTTGAAGTGATAGTTTTCCTTTAACCAGAACTAGATAAACTTTTCAGGCATGGCTTTCTACCCTAAGTCCAGAGCAAACCTTAAGGATATTGTTTTATTTTCCTTCTACTTACACTAAAAAGCACCCAACCCTTTATAAAACATGCAAAGCAGAGAGCAATGTACATTTATCTTTGCAACCAGCCATGACAAAAAATTCTCTGCAATTTCTACTTGTCTCACTTAGAAGGAATAAATAAGAATAATTACAAGTCTTTAGCATCTGTAGTCTCCTTTTCTCTGCCCAATGTCTTCCTGCTCTTTTTCTCCCTCCCCTATTAGACTAAGGAAGGTTTCAATGACAGTATTGACCTTTGATGACTTCAGTAGTTGATCACACGTTTTAGCCCCTTTACTGCCTCAATGAGGCGTTCAATTTGTGAATAATTTAGCCCCACTTTTCCAAGTTATATGGAATTTTAGGCTTCAGCAATCAGGTGAAGAGATGCATTTTAGATAATCAGGACCCCTGTCATTTCATGAGGCCTACCTCTATGCTAACTCCCTAATGAGTCCTCTTAGAAACCTGGTATGGGGGAAGAGTTCAGAAGGGACAAACTATGGTCTCTTCCCACTATACAGCCTCCAGGAGGGAATGAGTTCCTTGTCAGCCCAGCCTAGAATCCACTCTTTCTGGTAGTTGCTGGCCTCAGAGCTTTTGTCCCTAGTTTTTAAAACCTGTAGCCTGCCTTAGTATACTTCTACCTGCAAGCATCTAAATGTAAACCAACTATCCCTTATTTGCCCTCTTCTCTAAGACTCTCAGATGCATATTTCATATTTTCTGGCATTTCGATGTGTAGTAAGTATTTAAAAAGTGTTTTATACTAGAACATCCTGATATGATATCCTCAAATGAAACCCTCACTTCCTATGTTATATCCACCTCTGGGGATGCAGTTTCTGACAAGTAGAGCCATAATCTTTGTAGCTAAATTTATGACCATAGTTTTGCTACTTACTTGGATGAGTGTATAAAGCTCTAATGGTTTACTGAAGGTAGATGGATACTGAGAAGAAGAAAAAGGTAGGGATTAGGCCAAGGTTGTAGATTCCAGAAGATAGTCTCTTTATTCCTTGAATAATACCAGGTTGTGAACTAAACTGCTACTTTCTGCTTGAGAGGACCCTTGGAGGTGCTCTTTGAAACTTACTCTGCAATCTCCTGCTGAGGGGTGGGGGGAGTTGGCCAGAGAAGGTAATAATCCATGGAATTTTTCTAAAACCAAAAATCCTGAGGATGACGCCTTTGAAATGTTTCCTGAGCTGCTTTCTTTGTATTCTGTTCTTCATACTAGGTATTGTAAAAGGATATATGGAAGTATTTTATGCTCTTGTTGCTGCATGTATTTTTTACCTGTAGGAATAAAGGTAAAATCTAAAAAGTCTGGTTGTTTTTTATGTACTTCTGGTCTGATTACTAGGACTGGGGTGTGGGAAAATTAACATTTCAACCATGTCTGTTTCTCATAAATGGTTTTCAGTGTCCTCTGGAACTCTAATTAGACCACTGAGCTAATAGTGAGTTTACTAGGCATAAAATTATGACCCTCATTACAATGAATTTAGGATCAACACTGTTAACCAAATATCTCAACTAAATCCCCCATTAATATAACAATTACTGTCTTTGTTCCTTCATTCAACAAATGAATTAACCACCAACTATGTGATAAACACTATACTTGGGACTCAGAGTGAAAGTAGATTGATGCCTATGTTCATTTTCTATTGCTGCTATAACATATTAGTACATATTTAGTGACTTCATACAACACAAACTTTATATTGTAGTTCAGGAATTTAGAAGTCTTAAAAATCAAGGTATTGAGAAGGCTGTGTTTCTTCTGGAGGATCTAGGGGAGAATCTGTTTTCTTGTCTTTCCCACCTTCTAGAGGCCATATACATTCCTTGGTTTGTGGCCCCTTCCTCCATTTTTAAAGCCAGAGACATAACATCTTCTCTTCCCTCTGACCTCTGCTCTGTCTTTATATCCTCTCTTTCTGTATATTTAACCCTCTGTCTCCCTCTTATAAGGATCCCTGTGATTAGATTGGTCCCAAATGGATAATCTAGAATAGTCTCCCCATCTCAAAGCCCACAAATTTAATTACACCTACAAAGTCCCTTTTGCCATATAGGGTAACATAGTCAAAGTCTGGGGATTAGGACATAGACGTCTTTGGGGGTGGGAGCATTACTCGACTTACTACACTACTCCTGCCCTTGAGAAGGCACTCATACACTAGTGTTAGATAAAACCCATAGACATTAAATGAGCTTGTAGAATTAAATGTAATAAATTATAAGATAAAGTCTTCACAAGTAACTATGCGAACACAGTGAAGAAGACATCAGACTCTGCCTTGAGGAAGTTCTTTACAGAGTAAGTGAGGTTTATGTGGAGTCTTAATAAAAGAAGAGTTCAGTAAGTGAAGAAAAGGGTGTCATAGTCAGCGGGAGAACCATGCTTGAAAGAGCATGACCTTCTCAGGCAGCCAAGTTCATTGGAACTGAAGGGTAGGACACATGTATCTATTGTTTAACCATGGCTTAAACTTTCTTGCAGACGGTGCTGAGCCAAAATTTTAAGTCATGTAGCTCACACACGTACAATAGAAAAACCTTTGACCTGCAAATGATGCCCAGAATCAACATTCCTCCCCACAGAACCAAGGAGACCAAGACATGACTACAACCTGGAATGCAAGAATCCTTTCGGAAGTGAGGGTCCATTGTCCAAGCAGTTCCAGTGCTGAAACCCACAATCCAAGCCTGTCCCACAGCATTTCTGCATGCCAACCTTTCCCCCTAATCCATAAAAGTTTAATCTAACCTCTGACCGGGAAGACAGATTTGGGTTTGCCCCCTGTCTTCATGCTGGTTGACCATGCATTAAAGTTCTCTCGTTTCTCAAAAATGGGTGTCATAGCAATTGGCTTCTATGTATGTTGGGCAGTGAGCCCTTTGCTCAGTAACAACAGGATGAGGCCAGAAAGAAAAAAAAGTTGGGGCTAGATAAAGAAAAAAATTATACCCATATGCCATCATAACAGGATTGTATGTTATTTTTCTTTAGAAAGTAGGAGCCATGGAAGTAATAAGTATTTTAGAAAGACCACACTGGATACAGTGTGGAGAATGCTTTGCTGGGGGAGGAGAGGACTAACTGAAGGCAGAAAGGTCACTGTTCTTATAATAAGATGTGTGTGGGCAAATGGGGCAAATCATTAGTATAAACAAAGTTAAATTTGTAAGCTGCTTTATTTGACTATTTTGTATCTATGATAAGTTGAATAAAGAAAGGCTCCCAAAGATATGAAGTCCTAATATCTAGAACCTGTAAATATTACTTGACATGGAAAAAGGGTCTTTGCAAATGTGATTAAGTTGAGGATCTTGAGATGGGGAGATTATCTTGCATTATCTGGGTGGGCCTTAAATGCCATCACCTGCATCCTTATAAGAAGGAGCCAGAGGGAGATTACAGACAGAAGAGGGTCAATGTGACCACAGGGACAGAGATTGGAGTGATGTAGTGTAGCCACAAGTCAAGAAAAGCCAGCAGTCACTAGAAACTGGAAAAGGCAAGGAAAAGGCAAGGAAAAGTTTCACCCTGAGAGCTGCAGGAGGGAGAGAAGCTCTGTCTCACCTTGATTTTGGCTGAGTGAAACTGATTTTGGACTTCAGCTTTCCAGAACTGTGAGAGAATAATTTTTTTTTGTAAGCCACCAAATTTGTGATAATTTGTTATAGCAGCCAGCAGCCACAGGAAATTAACACACTATCTTACTCTGAATGGGCAAGTCCCATGGCTTCCTAGATACTCATATGCTCAGAGTTTTAGCCCAACTTTAGTTTATACAACATACCTCTCCCAAACAGATACCCTTTTAGTCTTCATAGCTAAGAGGTTAATGGGTGATATGTGTGTGTGTGTGTGTGTATGTGTGTGTTTACACATATGGAGAAATCATTTTATAGCTATTGGCCTGAGCTTTGTTAATATTCATTTAGATGTATCTTTAAAGTTTTATTTTAGGAAACTGAGATGATGTGTGTAGCAAGAAACAAACAAAGTATTAGCTGGAGATGATGCATCAGCAGGCTTTCCATGAAGGATGGTACTATTCTGAGCTGACACTTTGTTAGAATATTTATAAAAGAACTTTAGCTCTCGTGGCACTTTGAAGAAGTTGCCATTCCCACAGGTGCAGCTATAGTGCCATTCGGAAGAGAATCTTTCATGTGTGTATAAAGTTCTCATACATGCAAATCAAATTTCTGTCATATTTTACTTAATGGCTTATAAAATTTTATGTGTATTAAAGAAGCATGGAATGGAGTTAACCTGTGAATAAGAGGCAGTGGAGAAGAGTATAAAAGCTCTCTATTCAAACAGAAGTTTTTCCAGTTTCAGGGCTACTATTTACAAGTTAGAGCTGCAATGTCTTCATCTATAAAGTTAATAATAACGTTATCTATGTGGTTAATAATAGGACCTACTTTACCAGATTGTTGCAATGATTAAATGAAATAAAACATATGAAGCACTTGGCATAGATTTGGCATGCATGAAACACTCAATGAATTTTGAAGTTATTAAAATTAGAGTAATAATTATTATAATATTATTTTTGTTATCTGGTACTGCTATATGATGACATGCCTATTAAAAGCAACATCTTATATTAAATTTTGGAAAATAACAAATACTATGTGTTTTAGTCCGTTTTGTGTTGCTACAACAGAAATACCTGAGACTGGGTAATTTATAAAGAAGGGAGGTTTATTTGGCTTACGATTCTGGGACAGCTGCATCTGGCACGGGTCTCAGGCTGTTTCTACTCATGGTGGAAAGTGGCAGGCAGCCGGCAGGTACAAGCAGACCACTTGGCGAGAGGAAGCAAGAGAGAGGAAGCAAGAGAGAGAAAGAAGGTGCCAGGGTCTTTTTAAGCAATGAGCTCTCACGGGAACTAATAGAGGGAGAACTCGCTCATTAATCCCTCCTCCCCCAGAGAGAGCATTAATCCATTCATGAGGGATCCGCCCCCATGATTCAATCAGTTTCCAACACTGCCACATTGGGGATCAGATTTCCACATGAGATTTAGAGGGGACAACACATCCAAACTCCATCACTATGTTGGAAACTCAGTTTTGAAGGTGGTGTTGAGCTCTAAACAGGCTTTGGGCAATAATTCTGTTTTGGTTCCAGGGGGATATGGAGCAATCTATAAGTACACCCCGCCTCTCTTAAGAGGAACCATGTTAGAAGAAGTAGATCTGGAATTTTATGATTAAGCTGACTTTGCCTTGGAGGTGGTGAAAGCCAGCCAGGAAAGACTTGGTATGTCCACGGCCAGTGTAACATGTGTGACTATGAACAAGACAAGACAGTGGTTCACTAAGTGCTAAATTGTGCAATACATATTAAGAGATATGATTGATCAGGGAAGGCCTAGGGTAATCAAAGTAAGCCCAAGTAAGTAAAAAATTAAGCTGATTCTTGCAGGTAGGGGAGGGAGTAGGGTGGAGAGTTTATACCGAAGGGGAACATTTCAGCCAGGGACCACAATATAAGCAAAAGTAAAGCAGCATATTTGTCCTAATTTTACTAGTTTCTTCAGGTACTCCACTAACTTCCTCTATTCCTTTCTAGCCAAAATAATCATTAGTCCCTGAACTCATGCTAAGTTTTCCTGCCTCTTTACCTTTACCAATGTTGTTCTGACATCCCATCCATCTCTCAAAATGCATCATCAGTACTGTTTATTTTTTTGGTTTTGGGTTTTTTGTTTGTTTGTTTGTTTGTTTGTTTTGGTGTGTGTGTGAGAACTTTCCTCACCACAAGATGGTACGTTCTTACTATCCTTATTATAAGGTCCTCTCCAATGCTACTAATAACATTTGGCATCATATTGGAGGTCTGTGCATAATTATTTAAACATTCCTTGAGGGCAGAGATTGAGACTGATTCATTTTCGTACACTCTGGAACAACTCATAAGAGCTTGGGCATAGTATATGCTCTCAATTTTTTTATACTGAACTAAAGAAGATTGGTTCCCATGTTCCCTGAGAACTCCCCAAACTGGAGCACAAATAATACTCACATTATATATGGCCACATATTGTTGGAAATGAAAGGACCTGTTGTTTTCCCACATATTTTGCATCTTCCTAAATTGCTGGGTACATGGTAGGTGCCTAGATAATATAGTGAGGAAATGATAATTCTCAGTGGTCTGTTTAGAAATTACTACCAAACATGACATGTACAGATGCAGATAAAAATCCCTTATTCAATGACTCCAATGGTGATGTCCACTAAATTTTTGTACCTAAAAAATAATTTTTGTGTTATTAAGCTCTGAATCAAATTTTCTTTGCATTCGAGTGGGTACAAATTAGAAATTTAGAGATAGTTCATCCTATTGAGAAGCAGACTAACTTCTCCATCTGGGTAGTAATATACACATTTTATATTTCTGGCTTGATAATTTTTATTTGTTTGCCTTTATCACTGATTGTAAAAGCCATCAAGGCAAAGACTCCATCTTCTACCATTTTGTAACCATGTATATTGGCTGTACAGTGACCTCTCTGCCTTTATTTCCCACTTACAAGTGCCTGTCTGTGCCAGGCTTACTTCACTTAGCAGTAATTTTCTCAAAGTTCATCCATGTTGCTGCAAATGGCAGAATTCCATTCTTTTTTATGGCAGAGTGGCATTACATTGTGTAAATATACCACATTTTCCTTATTCAGTCGTCCAAAGATGGACATTTAAGTTGGTTCCAACTTTTGACTGTTGTAAATAGATCTGTGATAAACATGGGAGTGCAGGTATCCCTTTGACATGGTGATTTCCATTCTTTTGGGTATACACCTCGCAGTGGGATTGCTTGATTATATTGGAGTGCTATCTGTAGTTCTTTAAGGAAAATTCATACTGTTTTCCATAATAGCTGCACTAATTTAAAGTCCTACCAACAGTGTAGGAGGGTTCCCCTTTCTCCGCATTCTTGCCAGCATTTGTTATTCTTTACTATTTAATTTTTAAAAAAGTAAAATTGTAACAGTTGATTATACATATCTATGGTGTAAAGAATTGAATCAATACCTGTGTGCAATATGTGATGCTCAAATCAGGATACTTAGTATACTCAACATTATACAATGTAATGGTTTCTTATGGCCAATTACCAATTACTCCCTTACACCCTCCTCCTTTCACACTTTTGGTAACTTCATTTCTGTTCTTTCCTTTTGAAAGTTCAATGTATTATTGTGATTGTTGTATCTTTCTTTTTAAAAAAATAATTGTTTATTTTTAAGCTTCCACTCATGAGTGAGGACATGTGGTATTTCTCTTTCTGTGCCTGGCTTATTTCACTTAACATGATTTTCACTAAATTCATCCATATTGTTGCAAATGGCAGAATTTCATTCTTTTTATGGCAGAGTAGTATTCCATTGTGTCTATATACCACATTATCCTCATCCACTCATGCACCAATGGAAATTTAGGTTGGTACCAAATTTTGGCTATTGTAAATAGAGATGTGGTAAACATGGCGGTACAGGTATCCCTTCGACATGATGACTTCCATTCCTTTGGGTTTACATCCAGCAGTGGAAGGCAGTGCTATCTGTGGTTGTTTGAGAAAACTCCATACCATTTTCCATAATGGCTGCACCCATTTACATTCCCAACCAACATTGCAAGAGGGTTCTGCTTTCTCTGCATCCTTGCTAGCATTTGTTACTCTCTATTTTTTGATAATAGCCACTCTAACTGTGGTGAGATGGTATCTCAGTGTTGTTTTGATTTGCATTTCCCTGATGCTGATTGATGTTGAGCATTTTTTCACGTGTCTGTTGGCCATTTGTATATCTTCCTTTGAGAAATGCCTTTCCCCATTTTTTAATTGGGTTATTTGTTTTTTTACTGTTAAGTTTCTTGAGTTCCTCTTGTATTCTGGATATTTTTTTTTTTTGTCTGATGCATAGTTTGCAAATATTTTCTCCCACTCTGTAGGTTGTCTTTTTGCTCTGTTCATTGTTTCCTTTGTTGCACAGAAATCTTTTAGTTTGATATAATATCATTTATTTATTTTTCCTTTTGTCGCTTGTGCTTTTGAGGTCATATTTATAAAGTCTTTGCCCAGATCTACTTCCTGAAGTGTTTCCCCTATGTTTTCTTTTAGAACTTTTATGCTTTCAGGTCTTATATTTCAGTCTTTCATCCATTTTGAGGTGATTTTGGCATATGGCGAGAGGTAAGGGTATAGTTTCATTCTCGTATATGGGGATGTCCAGTTTTCTCGGGATCATTTATTATTTTTTTCTTTTATGACTTTTTTATTGAAAGATAATTGATTATATAAATTTGTGGAGTACAGAATCGAATATCAATACATGTGTACAATATGTGGTGATCAAATGAGCATAATTAATATACTCACGTTTACAAAATGTAATCTATCTTTGTGACCCTTAATTTCTTTTTTTTTTTGTTAGCCATGCTAATGGTTTGTCAATTTTATTTATCTTTTCAAAAAACCAACTTTTTGATTCGTCGATCTTTTGAATTGTTTTTTGGTTTTCAATTTCATTCAGTTCTGCTCTGATCTTAATGATTTCTTTCCGTCTGCTAACTTTAGGATTGGATTGTTCTTGTTTTTCTAGTTCTTTAAGGTGAAGTGTTAGGTTGTTCACTTGCCATCTTTCCATTCTTCTGAAGTGAGCATTTAATGCAATAAATTTTCCCCTCAATACTGCTTTTGCAGTATCCCACAGGTTTTGGTATGATGTATCATTGTTTTCATTAGTTTCAATAAACTTTTTGATTTCCTGCTTGATTTCTTCTTGGACCCATATGTCATTAAGTAGAATGCTGTTTAATTTCCATGTGTTTGTATAGTTTCCAGAGTTTTGTTTGTTATTAATTTCTAGTTTTAATCCATTGTGGTCTGAGAAGATACATGGGATAATTCCAATTTTTTTGAATTTATTGAGACTTGATTTGTGACCTAATATGTGATCTATCCTGGAGAATGATCCATGTGCTGATGAGAAGAATGAATATTCTGAGGTTGTTGGGTGGAATGTTCTGTAGATATCTGCCAATTCCAATTGGTCTAGAGTCTTGTTTAGATCTTGTGTTTCTCTACTGATTCTTTGCCTAGATGATCTGTCTAATATTGACAGTGGAGTGTTCAGGTCCCCTGCTATTATGGTATTAGTGTCTATTTCCTTCTTTAGGTCTAATAGAGTTTGTTTTATAAATCTGGCTGCTCCAACATTGGGTGCGTACATATTTATGATTGTTATGTCTTCTTGATGGATCAGTCCTTTTATCATTAAGTAGTGTCCCTCATTGTCTCTTTTTATGGTTTTTAGTTTAAAGTCTATTTTGTCAGATATAAGAATAGCCACTCCAGCTCGTTTTTCTTTTCTGTTTGCATGGTAAATCTTTTTCCATCCTTTCACTCTTAGTCTGTGTGAATCTTTATGGGTGAGGTGGGTCTCTTGTAGGCAGCATATAGTTGGGTCCTCCTTTTTGATCCAGTCAGCCAGTCTGTGTCTTTTAATTGGGGAATTTAAGCCTTTAACATTAAGAGTTGTTATTGAAAGGTGTTGATTTATTCCTAGCATTTTATTGGTTGTTTGGTTGTCTTAGGTGTCTTTTGTTCCTTGCTTTCTGATTTACTGTTTGGTTTCTTTGTTTGTTGGTTCCTTAGGTTGTAGATAGTGTTTTTGTTAGCTTGTTTTCTCTTCATGAATGCCATTTTTATTGTACTAGCGGGTTTAGATTTTTCTTAGGTTTTTATGGCAGTGGTAGTTATTTTTCAGGAACCAAACCCAGTACTCCCTTGAGGATTTCTTGTAAGGGTGGTCTTGTGGTAGTGAACTCCCGCAGTTTTTGTTTGTCTGAGAAATATACTATTTGCCCCTCATTTCGGAAGGATAGCCTTGCAGGGTAGAGTATTCTTGGCTGGCAATCTTTGTCTTTTAGTATTTTGAAAATATCATCCCATTCCTTTCTAGCTTTTAGGGTTTGTGATGAAAAGTCTGATGTTAACCTGATTGGGGCTCCCTTATAGGTGATTTGACGCTTCTCTCTTGCAGCTTTTAAGATTCTCTCTTTGTCTCTGAGTTTTGCCAATTTGACTATGACATGTCTTGGAGAAGGCCTTTTTGGGTTGAATACGTTTGGAGATCGTTGAGCTTCCTGGATCTGAAGATCTGTGATTTTTCCTATACCTGGGAAGTTTTCTGCCACTATTTTGTTGAATATGTTTTCAATGGAATCTCCATTTTCCTCCCCTTCTGGAATACCCATGACTCGGATATTTGAGCGCTTGAGGTTGTCTGATATCTCTCTCAGATTTTCTTCCATGTCCTTGATTCTTTTTTCTTTCTTTTTGTCTGCTTGTGTTATTTCAAACAGCCCATCTTCAAGTTCAGAGGTTCTCTCTTCAACTTTGACAAGCCTGCTGGTTAAACTCTCCGTTGTGTTTTTTATTTCGCTGAATAACTTCTTCAGTTCAGCAAGTTCTGCTACATTTTTTTTCAGGACATTGATTTCCTTGTATATTTCCTCTTTCAGATCCTGTATACTTTTCCTCATTTCATCATGATGTCTAGCTGAGTTTTCTTGTATCTCATTCAGTTCCTTAGAATTATCACTCGAAATTCCTTGTCAGTTATTTCAAGGGCTTCTTGTTCTATAGGATCTAGAGTATGAGATTTATTAACTTTTGGTGGTGTAATTTCTTGATTTTTTGTATTTCTGGTGTCTTTTTTTTGGTGTTTATTCATTGTGGCAGGGGGTTTCACAGTCCACCGGTTTAAGACTAATGACTAACTAGGATGTTGCTGTGGTTGCCAATTTGGTATGGCTCCCGCCGTGACTGCTCAGTTGGCCTCTAGTGTCTTGTGTGTGTGGTTGCCTCGGGTCTTGGGCTTCTCCGGGGAGCCACCTTTCTAGTCAGCTTGTACTCTGCTGGGCTGGTGGATCACGTACCACAGGGTGTGTGATCTCTGTTGAGCTTTCACTTTCTGTACAGGACTTCTCCCCGTTCTGTGTGCTCTGGCCCAGGCTGTTAGATCGTGCAGTGGCGACCCCACCGGGTGTGTGGTTTCTGTCGAGTCTCCGCCTCCCTGGCCGCACGTCTCCCCCCTCTGTGCACACTGTGCTGGGCTGGGGCGTGTCTTCTGCACCCCTCGTCTATCAGCTGGGCCTTCAAGACCCTGCTCAGCACCGCCTCACCCAGGAAGTCTACCAGGTTTCTGCTAGGCACAGACGACTGGTCTCTCTGGGTGCCTTTGTAGCACTGTGTAGATCTTTCTCGGGTCTTGTTCACCTTTGTATCCCCCCGGTATAAACCGAGTCTAGTGCCCACCTGCAGCCTGCTCTCCGGCAGGTTCAAGCGGACCTGGGAACTCTCCTACCACACTATTCCCAACCAGAAATTCGTTAGGCTTTTTTCCAAACTGGTGGTCGCAGAGATGGTATCTGCCTCCCAGTAACAGGAAGTTTACCGGGGCCGGAGTCCAGGGTGTGGTGGAGTGACAGTCGGCCCGCCCGTACTTCCTAGCCCTCCCAAAACTGGTCGGGACGCCCCACACCCCCAGCCCTGCCAGAGAACCGCGGAGGGAGTGGGAGAGGAGGTCGGCCCGCAGGGTCCGGAAAGCCCCGCGCCAGGCCAAGCAAATGGGCTCAGTGATGGCCGAGCAGGGCGGAGCTGCCCGCACCTGGGAAAATGGAGGCAGCACCGTGGCAGTGAGTGGCCTGGTGGTGCAGGCGGGAGCCGCGTGGGCATCCACCCCCCGAACAGAGCTGTGCCAGGGATCACTCACAGTGCTGTGCCAGGTCGGGCGCTCGCTCTGTCTCTGGTTTGTTGCCTTCCGTGTTCTCGGCGCTGCCGCCTCGGGCTGTTCAGTCACGGCGCCGCTCGGGCACTCCCAGGAATCTTCTTTAATGCCGGCCTGAAACCTCGAATCCTGAATAGGGCAGCTGGCCGCCTTCAGTGCGGCCCCAGCCTCCGGGATCCTGGCTGCATCCACAGCAGCCCTGGAGCCGTGTTCCCTGTTTCAAGACTCACTTTTGCAGCTAAGAATCAGTTCTTTTCCTGCTCCACACTTCAAAGCTGTTGCCTGTAAATGAGGCAGCCTCTCCTGCCGGGGGCAAAGTGGCGTTGAGCCCCCACGACCGGCCAGCAGCAGCAGTCCTCCCTTAAGAGATGGCCAGAGGAAGGTCCACAAGTTTCCCGGCTGCCTGAGGCCCAGTGGCCACCTTTTCCACCTCAGCTACTCCGCGCCAGCCGCCGCAGCCGCCGCCATCTTGAAACAGCCCCTTAATTAATTTCTCACTAACTTCTTTCCCCTCTTCCTTTCTAACCGCTGAAAACAACAGTTCTGTTCTCTCTCTCTCTCTCTCTCTCTCTCTTTTGAAAGTTCAATGTATTATTGACCAGCATCATTTATTAAAGGGGCAGTCTTTTCCCCAATGTATATTCTTGGTGCCTTTGTCAAAAATCAGTTGGTTGTAAGTATGTGGGTTGACAATAATGTGGTCTAAGTGTCTGTTTTTATGCCAGTACCATGCTGTTTTGGTTACTATAACTTTGTAGTATAATTTGAAGTGAGGGTAGTGTTATGCCTCTGGCTTTATTTTGTTGTTGTTGTTGTTGTTGATTGGGATTTATTTGGCTATTCAGGACCTTTTGTTGTTCCATATGAATATTAGGGTTGTTTTTTCTGTTTCTGAGAAGAACGTCATTGGTATTTTGATGGGGATTGCGTTGAATCTATAGATCACTTTGGGTAGTATGGACATTTTCACAATGTTAATTCTTCCAATCCAAGAGCATGGAATGTGTTTTCATCATTTGTGTCCTCTATAAATTCTGTCAACAGTGATTTGTAGTTATTGTTGTAGAGATATTTCATCTCTTTGGTAAAATTTATTCCTAGGAATTTTATTTCTTTGATGACAGTTGTAAATGGGCTAGATTTCCTGATTTCTTTTACTGCTATTTGGTTGCAGAAATACAAAAAAACTACTGATGTTAATTTTATATCCTGCAACTTTACTGAAATCATTTATCAAATCCAAGATTTTTTTGTAGAGTAGCTAGATTTTTGTATATATCAGATCATGGCATCTGCAAACAGGGACAGTTAGACTTTGTCTTTTATAATTTCGATGCCCTTTATTTCTTTCCCTTGCCTGATTGCTCTGGCTAGTACTTCCAATAGTATGTTAAACAGGATTGGTGAGAGTGATCATCTTTGTCTTGTTCCTATTCTTCAGGATGATAATTTGCTGAGAGATTTTATCGTGAAGGGACGTTGAATTTCTCTGATGCCTTTTCTGCATCTCTTGAGATAATCATATGTTTTTTTCCTTCATTTTGTTGATGTGGTCTACGACATTTATTGACTTGTGTATGTTGAATCATCCTTGCATCACTGGAATGAATCCCACTTGATCGTGTTGTAAAATTTTTTGATGTTGTGCTGTATCCTTATTGCTAATATTTTGTTGGGAAATTTTGTGTCTATGTTCATCAAAGATATTGGCCTATAGTTTTCTTTTTCATAGTTGTCTCTTTGTCTGGTTTTGAAATCAGGTTGATGCTGGCCCATTGAATGAGTTTGGGAGAATGAACTATGGTTCAATTTTTTGTAAAAGTTTGAATAAAATTGGTATTAATTCCTCTTTAAAAGTTTGGTGGGGGCCAGCCCATGGCTCACTTGAGAGAGTGTGGTGCTGATAACACCAAGGCCATGGGTTTGGATCCCTATATAGTGATGGCCAGTTTGCTCACTTGGGAGAGCGTGGTGCTGACAACACTAAGTCAAGGGTTAAGATCCCCTTAACAGTCATCTTTTAAAAAAATAAATAAATGAAAGATTAAAGTTTGGTAGTATTCAGCAGTAAAGCCATCTGGTCGAGGGCTTTTCTTGTTGGAAGACTGCTGATTACTGCTTCAATCTCTTGCTTGTTATTGGTCTGTTCAGATTTTCTGTGTCTTCTTGGTTCAGTCTTTGTGGTTTGTATTTGCTCCAAAATTTATCCATTTCCTCCAGGTTTTCAAATTTGTTGGTGTATAGTTGTAATAGTCTTTGAAGATTCTTTGTATTTCTGTGGTATCAATTGTAATGTCTGCTTTTTCCCTTCTGATTTGTTTTTAAACTTGGGTCTTTTTTGTTGTTGTTAACCTAAACTAAATGGTTTTTCTACTATTTTTAATCTTCTCAAAATACTAACTTTTTGTTTCATGGATCTTTTGTATCATTTCTGGGGTCTTTATATCGTTCATTCTGCTCTGATCTTAATCATTTCTTTCTGTCTATGAATTTTGCAATTGGTTTGTTCTTATTTTTCTAGTTCTTTGGGGTGTAGCACTATGTTGTTTATTTGATATGTTTTTATTGTTTTGATGTAAACATTTATTGCAATAAACTTCCCTCTTACTACAGCTTCTGCAGTATCATACAGGTTGTGATATGATTTGTCTTTGTTTTCATTAGTTTCTAGAATTTTTTTTGCTTTCTTGTTTAATTTCTCCTTGGACCCATATGTTCTTCAGGAGCATGTTGTTTAACTTTCATGTCTATGTGTAGTTTCCAGAGTTTCTTTGTTGTTGATCTGTAGTTTTAATAGAATTGTGGTCCAAGAAGTTACTTAAAATGATTTTAATTTTTTTATGGGAATCACATCGAATCTGTACATGGCTTTGGGTAGTGTGGACATTTTTACTACATTGATTCTTCCAATCCATGAACAAGGGATGTCTTTCCATCTCTTAGTGCCTTCTTTAATATAATTTATTCAGGCTCCATTTGTGACCTAACATTTAGTCTATCTTGGAGAATGTTCCATGTGCTGATGAAAAGAATGTATATTCTGTGGTTGTTGGATGAAATGTTCTGTAGATATCTGTCAAGTCCAACTTGTCTCAAGTGTAGTTTAAATTCTGTGTTTCTCTGTTAATTTGGTGCCTAGAATATCTGTTCAGTATTGAGAGAGGAGTATTCAGGTCCCCAAATTTTATTGTGTTTGTATTTATCTCTTTCTTTAATTCTAATAGTGTTTGCTTTATATGTTTGTGTCTCCAATGTTGGTTACATATATATTTATTATTGTTATGTCTTCTTGCTGGATAGATACCTTTATCACTACACAGTGGCCTTCCTTGTATTTTTATTGTTTTGGTTTAAAGTCTATTTTATCTAATATAAGAATAGATACTCTTGCTCATTTTTTCAGTACCATGCTCAGCCAGTGAGTGTACTGGTCATCCCTATATAGGATCTGAACCCGTGGCCTTGGTGTTATCAGCACCACACTCTGACAAGTGAGCCACGGGCCAGCCCACTCTTGCCCATTTTTTATTTCTGCTTGTATGGTATTTTTTTTTCCATCCCTTTACTCTTAGTCTGTGTGTTTCCTTACACGTGAGTAGGGTCTCTTGTTGACAGCATATAGTTGGGTCTAGTTTTTTAATTGAATCAGCCAGTCTGTGATTTTTGAGGAGAAAATTTAATCCAACATATTTTTTTGGTCTGCCTGGGTTTTTTGAAAAGGTCATTTTCAAGATCAGAAATTCTTTCTTCTGCTTGCTCTAACCTGGTGTTAAAGCTCATGGTTGTGTTTTTTACTTTGTTGACAGAATCCTTGACTTCCAAGAGTTCTGACACATTCTTTTTCATGTGTTAATCTCATTTATAAATTTTCTTCTTCATATTCTGTATAGTTTTTCTCATTTCTTTTTGTCATCTAATGGAGTATTCCTGTATCGCATTGTGTTTCCTTAATGCTGTTGTTTGAAATTCATTTTCAGTCACTTCAAGGGTTTCCAGCTATATGGTATATGGTACTTGAAAATTATTGTATTCTTTTCTTGGTGTCATATTTTTATTGTTATTTTCTTGTTATTTTTTTCATATTTATAGTATCTTTATGTTGATGTTTGGTCATCTGGTAGAGCAGTTGCCTCTTCTATTACTCTGGATGGGTTTTGAGCAGAGAGACCTCCTTCTGTAGATGTGTTTTATATTTATTGTTGAGTATTGGTTCTGGGTAGACAGAGTAGTGTAGTCTCCATATGGGTATTTCACCTGTATTCAGTTTTGCAGTTGGGTATGAGTGCCTCCATTGCTTAGGCAGTGGAGCACTTGGTGATTCCTTGCTGAGGGTAGTGGCATTGTGTTGGTTTTTCAGGGATGTGGGTGAGTTCTCAAGTTCTTGGGAGAAACACCTGGGTGCCCTGTCATTTTTGGCATGTGCCTCCCACCCCTAGTTGCACTATTTAGGAGGACAGCATAATTCCCCCTGTGGGCTGGGCCCTGCTGGTTACTCTCCTGTCAATGCAGGCCAGTAGTCAGTGGGCCACTCTCATGGCAGTTGTAGATGTGCAGATGCAGTGGCTATTGTTGTGGTGATGAGCAACCTTTGTGGTAGCAGTGGCTGTGGCAGTTGCTGTGACAGATGGCTCAGGTGGCAGCAGTGTCTGCAACAGCAGCAGAGACTGCCATATGCTCCTGAGGTCCCCAGGCATGCTCTTGCCATTTGTCATGTGGGGGCTGCCTGTGGCTGCTCAAAAAATGTATGTACCTTTTGATTTGATAATTCTACTTCTAAGAATTTATACTACATAGAAACTTGCATATGTGCAAATATCATAAGTATTAGAGTATTTACTGTAGGATTATTTGTAATTGCATAAAATTCAGATGAAAATCTAAATCTCCAGCAGTAGAAAACTCTTTAAATCTATTGTTTCTTCTATTCACAATAGCCAAGACATGGAATCAACGCAAGTGTCCATCAACAGATGAATGGATTAAAAAAATATGGCATATATACACAATGGAATATTATTCTACTGTAAAAAAGAATGAAATACTGTTATTTGTAGCAATATGGATGAGCTTGGAAGTCATTATGTTAGGTGAAGTAAGCCAGGAACAAAAAGAAATATTGCACATTCTTACCCATATGTGGATGCTAAGAAAGTTGATCACATAGAAGTAGAAGGTAGAATGGTGGTTACCAGAAACTGGAAAGGGTAAGGGGGAGTAGGGGTTGGTGAGAGGTTGGTTAGTAGATACAAAATCACCAATAGATAGGAATAATAATTATTATTATAGTACTGAATGGTAACTATAATTAAAAACAATTTATTGTATAGTTTCAATTAGCTAGAAGAGAAGATTTTGAATATCCCCAACACAAAGAAATGATAAATGTTTGAGGTAATAGAAAAAATTCAGTGTCTGCCATGGCTTCATGGGAGGAGGTAGGAAGGGATGCATAGGTGGAGCACAGAGGATTTTTAAGGCAGTGAAACTATTCTCTATGATACTGTAATGGTGAATACACAACATTATGTATTTGGCAAAGCCCATGGAGCTGTACAACACAAAGAAGGAAACATAATATAAAATTGAGTTAACAATATATCAATATTGGTTCATAATTGTAACAAATGTACCACAGTAATATAAGACATCAATAATAGGAAAAACTGTCTGTGTGTGTATGTGTGGGCGGGAGGTAATGGAGATATGGGAACCATATGTACTTTCTGCTCAGTTTTTTTGTAAAGCTAAAACTGCTATAAAAATAAAGTATATTATTTATAAAAACAGTGTTGCTAATCCAAACAATGAAATATTGTGAAGCTATAAGAAAAAAGTAGCATGTCCTTCTGAAACAATATGGAAAAATGTCAAAGACATTCTGGGAAATGAATAAAGCAAGGTGGAGGACAGTATTATAGCATGTTACTCTTTGTAATAAACTCATGTATAGGTATATATTTGCTTGAGTATACATAAATTCTTCCAATGAAATACTCAATAAATGGGTAATAGTATACTCCCTAAACTGGTAACTGTGGTTGCCTCTATAGGGAAACTAGAAGAGCATAGTCTTACTTTTTATTGTATGCCCTTTTGTACCTTTGGAATTTAGAACCCTATTTTGTGGTGTCTATTACAAATAATAAACAAACAAACTGCTAAGTAATTGAATATTCTGATTCAGTAGGTAAAAGTGGGGCTCAAAAATGTATATTTGGGAGCAAAATATCAACACCCCTAAGTGATTCTAAGGGGCAATCAAGTTTGGGAAGTCTCGAACTATCAATAGCCACTCAGAACTCTTTTCCCCATGAGCACATCTCTTTAGGAATTAAAAGGGGAGGTACTTGTTCTTCCCTCCTCTCCCTGTTGATGGTACTGCACATAACCCCAGCAAAGAAGAATTTTAGCCTAACCTCCTCTGAGAACTAGAACTGGAGAGAGAAGAAGGAAGTCATCTGATATTTTCTATTTGAATTTGTGCACAGCTTTGCTGCAGTTATTTTGGGCACTTATTTTCAGGTTTAAAATAAAATCTACTATTTTGTGGAAGTTGTTTTCTAATTTTAAAAACCTGATGTTTATTACGTCTAGAGATGTGAAGATCCAGGAGGAAAAAGTGGGTATTTTTTCTACAAATCATACTGGCAAAAATTTATTTTTAGATGCTTTTCCCTTTCTCAGGTCTCACATCATTCATTTGACCTACTTAGGAAGGAGGATACCAATGTTGTATTTTTACCGAGACAGAGGATAAATGACTGGGAAATTGGCTTCAGTGTATGTACATATGGGTTTTTACATGTATATGCACAAACGCATGTCAAGGTTTACAACTTTTAACTCAGAAGTACAAGAAAAGTTGTAACTTTATTTTCTACAAAATTTAATTTTGCTCTAAAACCCCCATTCTCATGAAAGTAAAGAGAATGGCTTTATTTGGAATCAAGGGTGGTACAGTGGTTTCTCCCCTCATATATCAGGAGTCTTGGTGCAAACACGCTCAGTTTAGCATAGCTTACCCTTTTGACACTAAGATTAGGTCATATTATAGTCTTCAGTCATCTACAGTTTCCTACTTCATTAACTGAGCTGTGATCAATGGACTGTATTTTCTTTTATAAAAATTTTTATTTTTTAAATCTCTTTTACTTTATTTTTTAATTGACAAATAAATATTGTATATATTAATTATGTGTAATGTGATGCTTTGACATATGTATACATTGTAGAATGGCTCAATCGAGCTAATTAACACATGCTTTACCTAACGTTCTTACCATTTTTTTTTGTGGTAAGAACAGAAAATGTACTCTTAACCATTTTCAAAAGACAATACATTGCTATTAACTACAGCCACGATTTTGTACAATAGATCTCTTGAACTTATTACAGTTGCCCCTCAGTATGCACAGATTTATTCTAAGACCTTTCCCAGGTACCAAAATCCTCAGATGCTCAGGTCCCTGATATAAAATTGTGTAGTATTTGCATAAAACCTATGCATGTCCTCTCACATACTGTAAATCATCTCTAGATTACTTATAACACCTAACACAATGTAAATTCTATGTAGATGGTTGTTATACTCTATTGTTTAGAGAATAATGGCAAGAATAAATGTCTGTACATGTTTGGTAAAGATGCATTTTTTTTTCAAATATTTTTGATCTGTGGTTTATTGAATCCACAGATGGTCAGCCCACATATATGGACAGATGACTGTACTCCTATCTAACTGAAATTTTGTAATGTTTGCCCAACATCTTCTCAACCCCTCCCAGCCCCTGGTAACCACCATTCTACTCTCTACTTCTGGGAATTCAACTTTTTCAGTTCCACATTTAAGTGAGATCATGCAGTGTTTGTCCTTCTCTGCCTGGCTCATTTCACTTAACATAATGTCCTCTTGGTTAATCCATGCTGTTATAAATGACAGGATTTCCTTCCTTCTTAAGGCTGATTAGTATTTCATTGTGTATGTAAACCACATTTTATTTATCCATTATTCCATTGATGGACAATTAAGTTGATTCCGTATCTTGGCTAGTAAGAATAATGCTGCAATGAACATGGGAGTGCAGATAACTTTTTAACATACTGATTTCATTTCCTTTGGATGTATATCCCGTAATGGAAATGGTGGATTCTATGGTAGTTCTACTTTTAATTTTTTTTTTTCAGAAACCTCTGTACTGTTTCCCATAATGGTTGTACAAATTTACATCACCACCAACAATATCCAAGTGTTCCTATTTCTTCACATCTTGTCCGTCATTTGTTATCTTTCCTGTTTTTGATAACATCATTCTCACAGGTGTGAGGTGATATCACATTGTGGTTTTATTTTGCAATTTTGTGATAATTGGTAATGATGAGCATTTTTTCATATATGTGTTGGCCATTTGTATGTCTTTTTAAAAAATGCCTATTCAGCACCCTTAGTTATTTTTTAACCCAAGTATTTGATTTCTTGCTATTGAGTGGCTTTATTCTACTTTTAGGAAGAGTTTGATAAGGATTGGTACTAGTTCTTCTTTTAACATTTGGTCGAGTTCAGCAGTGAGTTCATCAGGTACTGGACTTTTCTTCAATGAGATAGAAACTATTTATTGCTGATTCAATCTCCTTATTCATTATTGGTCTGTATTTTCTGTTTCTTCATGATTTAGTCTTGGTAGGTTGTTTGTGTCTAGGAATTATTCGTTTCTTCTATGTTATCCAATGTGTTGGCATATAATTTTTCATAGTAGTTTCTCATGATCCTTTGTCCTTATACGTTTTGGACATCAACACTTTATCACATACATAAATTGAAAAATTTCTCCCATGCCATAGGTTGTCTCAAATCTTTTGATTGTGTCATAGGCTGTTCAGAAACTTTTTAGTGTGATGTAATCTCTATTGTTTATATTTGATTTTATTGCCTGTGACTTTGGGGTCATATGCAAAAGGTCATTGCCCAGACCAACATCATGGACTTTTTCCTCTCTATTTTCTTCTAGTACTTTACAGTTTCAGGTCTTACATATAATTCTTTAATCCATTTTGAGTTGTTTTTTGTATATTATGTGAGATAAAGCTCTAATTTCATTCCTCTGCATGTGAATATCCAATTTTCCCAGCACCATTTACTGAAAAAACTGTCCCTCACCCCATTATGTATTCTTGGCATCTTTGTAAATAATTATCTGTAAATGCATACATTTATTCAGGGCTCTTAGGGCTCTTTATTCTGCTCCGTTGATCTAGGTGTCTGTTTTTATGCCAGAACCATGTTGCTTAGATTACTATAGCTTTGTATTATATTTTGAACTCTGGTAATATGGTGTCTCTAGTTTTGTTCTTTTGGCTGAAAATTGCTTTGCCTATTAAGTGTCTTTTGTGTTTCCACATGTATATTAGGATTGTTTTTTCTATGTCTGTGAAAAATGACATTGGAATTTTGATAGGGATTGCATTGAATCTGTAGATCACTTTGGCTAGTATGGACATGTTAACATTAATAATTCTTCCAATTCATGAACATAGAATTTTTAAATTTATTCAGGTCTTCTTCAATTCCTTTTTTGAGTGTTTTATAGTTTTCAGTGTGCAGGTCTTTCAACTCTGTATAGAAACATTACCAATTTTAGTATGTTGATTCTGTATTCTGCAACTTTACTGAATTTTTTTTATTAATTCTAACAGTTTTTTGATGGAGTCGATGGTTTTTGACACACAAGATCATGCTGTCTTGCAAACAGACAATTTTACCTCTTTTCCTATTTGGATGCCTTTATTTCCTTCTCTTGCCTAATTACTCTGGCTAGAAGTTCCAAAACCATGTTGAATAAAAGCAGCAAGAGGAGGCATCCCTCTCTTGTTCCCAGTCTTAGAGGGAAAGCTTTCAATGTGTCACCATTGAGCACGATGTTACCTGTTGGTTTGTCATATATGACTTTATTGTGTTGAAGTATATTACTTCTATACCTAAGTTGTTGTGAGTTTTTATCATGAAAAGATTTTGGATTTTGTCAGATACTTTTTCTGCATCTACTGAGATGATCATATGGATCTTGTCCTTCATGTTGTTATAATAAACCATCTTCTTATCCCTGGAATAAATCTCACTTGATTGTGATGAGTGCTATTTTTTAAATGTGCTGTTGAATTCTGCTTTCTAGTACTTTGTTAAGGATTTTTGCATCTATATTTATCAGGGATATTGGCCTGTATGTTTATTTTCTTTTCTTGTACTGTTCTTGTCTGACTTCGGCTTCAGGGTAATGCTAACCTTATGAAATAAGTTTACAAATGTTCTTTCCTCTTCTACTTTTTGGAAGAGTTTGAGAAGGATTGGTACTAGTTCTTCTTTTAACATTTGGTCGAGTTCAGCAGTGAATTCATCAGGTACTGGGCTTTTCTTCAATGGGATGGAGACTATTTATTGCTGATTCGATCTCCTTATTGATTATTGGTCTGTATTTTCTGTTTCTTCATGATTTAGTCTTGGTAGATTGTATGTGTCTAGGAATTATTCATTTCTTCTACATTATCCAATGTGTTGGCATATAATTTTTCATAGTAGTCTCTCATGATCCTTTGTATTTCTGTTGTGTAAGTTGTAATGTCTCCTCTTTCATTTCTGGTATTATTTATGTGAGACTTCTCTTTTTTTTTTAGTCTAGCAAAAGGTTTGTTGATGCCATTTATCTTTTCAAAAACTAACTCTTAATTTCTTAGATCTTTTCTATTGTTTTTCTAGTGTCTATTTTATTTGTTTCTCTTCTGATCCTTATTATTTCCTTTCTTCTCCTAAATTTGGGCTTAGTTTTTTCTTCTTTTTCTTGTTTCTTGAGTTATAAAACTATGTTATTTATTTTAAATATTTATTCTTTTTCTGATGTCGGTGTTTATTGCTATAAACTGCTTTCTTAAAACTGTTTTTTCTGCATCTCATAAATTTTGGTATGCTGTGTGTTCATTTTCATTTGCCATAAGATTTTTTAAAATTTCCCTTTTAATTTCTTCTTTGCCCCATTAGTTGTTCAGGAGTATGTTGTTTAATTTCTGTGTGGTTGTGAATTTTCAAAAATTTCTTGTTATTGATTCCTAGTTTCATACCATTGTGGTTGGGAAAAGATACTTGATATAATTTCAATCTTCTTAAGTTGTTAAGACTTGTTTTGTTGCATAACATATTATCTGTAATGCAGAATGTTTCATCCGCAGTTGAGAAGAATATGTATTCTGCTAATATTGGAGGAAATATTCTGTATATGACTGCTAGGTCCATTTGGCCTAAAGTGTAGTCTAAGTCAGTGTTTCCTTATTGATTGATTTTATGACTGGATAATGTCTATTGCTGAAGTCCCCTACTATAAATGTTGTAGAGTAAATCTGTCCTTACAGAGCTACTAAAATTTTCATTATTTATGTACTATGGTTGGTTGCATGCATATTTCCAGTTGTTATATCCTCTTTATGCTTTGACCCCTTTATCACTATATCACCTTATTTGTTATATCACCTTATTTGTTATATCACCTTATTTGTTGCATTGCAGTTCCTGACTTAAAGTCCATTTTGTCTGATATTGGTACAAGGAGTCTTCAAATAGTTCATGGAAATATTTGTATTATCTTTTAATTTTATTTTTCCACGAAATTTTTGAAGTATCCTTCCTCCTGCTTTCTTTGGGTTTCCATTTTCATGAAATGTCTTTTTCCATCCCTTCACTGACAGTTTATGAGTGTCCTTAAAACTAAAGTGAATCTCTTGTAGAAAGCATATAGTGGGGTTTTATTTTTATCAATTCAACCACTCTATGTCTTAGAGAGTTTAATCAATTTACATTCAAGATAAACACTCATGGTAAGGACATACTATTGTCATTTTGTTCTTTGTTTTTGGATTGTTTTGCAGATTCTTTGTTCCTTTCTAACTCTGTTGTTATTTTCCATTGTGATTAGGTAATTTTCTCTAGTGGTATACTTTTTTTTTTATTTTTATATTTTTATTTTAATTTATCAATATACGATGTAGTTGATTTTTGTGTCCCTTTACCGATTCCACCTTTACCCCCATCCCTCTACCTCTTACCCCTATCAACATCATACCTGTTCTCCTGTCTTAAAAAATTCGAGGAATCATTGTGTCTTTTCAATCCCCCCCCATTTATTTGTTTATTTATTTATCTATATTTATTAGTGCCAACAATTCTGTGCCAGCATTTCTCTTTCAGTGCCTGGTTTAGTTCATTTAATCTAGCTTTCTCAAAGTCCATCCATGTTGCTGTGAATGGTAGTATTTCATTTTTTAATAGCAGAATAGTATTCCATTGCATAGATATACATTTTTTTCATCCACTCATCTGATGATGGGCATTTAGGCTGGTTCCAACTCATAGCTATTGTAAATAGCATGGCAATAAACATGGGAGTACAGGTATCCCTTTGACTTGATGATTTCCATTCCTTTGGGTATATTCCCAGCATAGCTAGGTCATATGGTAGATCTATATGTAATTGTTTGAGGAACCTCCATACCACTTTCCATAAATGCTGCAGTCCCACCACCAGTGTATGAGAGTTCCTTTTTCTCCATGACCTCGCCAGCATTTATCATTCTCAGTCTTTTGGATATTAGCCATCCTAACTGGAGTGAGATGGTATCGCAAAGTTGTTTTGATTTCCATTTCCCAAATCCTGAGTGGTGTTGAGCATTTTTTCATGTGTCTGTTGGCCATTTGTATATCTTCATTGAGAAATGCCTCTTAACTTCCTTTGACCATTTTTAAAATGGGTTACTTGTGTCTTTGCTGTAGAGTTATTTGAGTTGTATATTCTGGACATTAATCCTTTGTCAGATGTATATTATGCAAATATTTTCTCCCACTCTGTTGGTAGTCTTTTTGCTCTGTTAATTATTTCCTTTGCTGTGCAGCAACTTTTTTTTTTAAATTTTATTTTGTCGATATACATTGTAGCTGATTATTGCTCCCCATCACCAAGACCTCCCTCCCTTCTCCCTCCCCCCCCAACAATGTCCTTTCTGTTTGCTTGTCGTATCAACTTCAAATAATTGTGGTTGTTATATCTTCTTCCCCCCCCCACGGTTTTTTTTTTTTTTTTTTTTGTGTGTGTGTGTGTGTGTGTGTGAATTTATATATTAATTTTTAGCTCCCACCAATAAGTGAGAACATGTGGTATTTCTCTTTCTGTGCCTGACTTGTTTCACTTAATATAATTCTCTCAAGGTCCATCCATGTTGTTGCAAATGGCAGTTTGATATAATCCCATTTGTTTATTTTTCCTTGGGGTGCCTGTGCTTTTCTAGTCATATTCATAAAGTCTGCACTCAATCCTACTTACTGGAGTGTTTCCCCTATGTTTTCTTTAAAGAGTTTTATTTTTTCAGGGCATATATTTAATTCTTTAATCCATTTTCTGTTGATTTTGGTATATGGTGAGAGGAATGGGTCTAGTTTCATTCTCTTACATGTGACTGTCCAATTTTCCCAGCACCGTTTACTGAATAGGCAGTCTCTTCCCCAGTGTGTAGTCTTGGTTCCTTTGTTGAAGATCAGATGGCTGTAGGTGTATGGGATGATTTCTGAACTCTCTATTTTGTTGCATTGGTTTGTATGTCTGTTGCAATTTTGATGGGGTTTACATTGGATCTGTAGATCACGTTGGGTAGTATGGACGTTTTCACAATGTTAATTCTTCCAATCAAAGAGCGTGGGATATCTTTACATCTTCCTGTGTCCTCTAATTTCTCTCAACAGTGGTTTGTAGTTTTCATCATAGAGATTTTTCACATCCTTGGTTAACTTTATTCCTAGGTATTTTATTTTTTTGGTGACTATTGTAAAGGGCCACCTTTCTTGATTTCATTTTCTGCTAGTTCATTGTTGGAGTGTAGAAATGCTACTGATTTTTGCATGTTGATTTTGTATCCTGCAACTTTGCTGAAATCATTTATCATCTCTCAGTTTTTTCTTTTTGTATAGTATTTAGACTGTTCGATATATAGGATCATATCATCTGCAAACAGTCACAGTTTTACTTCATCTTTTTCAGTCTGGATGCCCTTTATTTCCTTCCCTTCCCTGATTTCTCTGGCTAGTACTTCCAACATTATGTTGAATAGGAGTGGTGAGAGTGGGCATCCTTTTTTTGTTTCTGTTCTTAAGGGAACGGCTTTCAACTTTTCCCAATTCAGGATGATATTGGCAGTGGGTTTGTCATATATGGCTTTAAATGTGGTGAGTTACTTTCCTTCTATACCTAATTTGTAGACAGTCTTTATCACGAATGAATGTTGAATTTTGCCAAATGCTGTTTCACCATCTACAGATATGATCATGTGGTTTTTGTCTGATTTTGTTGATGTGGTGCATCACATTCATTGATGTGTATGTTGAACCAGCTTTGTATCCCTGTGTTGACTCTCACTTGATCATGGTGTATAATTTTGTTTATGTGTTGCTGTATTCTATTGGCTTGTATATTTTTTTTACAATTTTTGCATCTGTATTTATGAAAGACATTAGCCTGTAGTTGTCTTTTTTTGTTTTGTCATTTTCAGGTTTTGGTATCAGGGTGGTATTTGCCTTGTCGAATGAGTTTTGGGAGAAAAGCCTTTGTTTCAATTTTTTGGAATAGTTTGCAGAGAATAGGTATTCTTTAAAGGTTTGGGAGATGTCCACAGTGAAGCCATCCGTTCCTGGGCTTTTTGTTGGGAGACGGCTGAAACAGCTTCAATCTCTTTGATTATTATTGGTCTGTTCAGATTTTCTATGTCTTCTTGGCTCAGTCTTAGTACATTTTGTGTGTCCAGAAATTTATCCATTTCCTCCAGATTTTCAAATTTCTTGGTGTTTAGTTGTTTTTAGTAGTGTCTAATGATTTCTTGTATTTCTGAGGTATTGGTTGTGATATCACTTTATTCACTTCTAATTTTTGTTATTTGTGTCTTCTCTTTTCTTTTTTTAGTTAGCCTTGCCAATGGCTTGTCAATTTTATTTATCTTCTCAAAAAACCAACTTTTTGTTTCATTGATCTTTTCAATCTTTTGGAGGTTTCTATTTCATTTAGTTCTATTCTGATCTTAATTATTCCTTTCCATCTACTAGCTTTGGTTTCAGATTGTTCTTATTTTTCTAGTTCTTTAAGGTGAAGTGTTAGGTTGTTTACTTGCCACCTTTCCATTCTTCTGAAGTAAGCATTTAATGTGATAAACTTCCCCCTTAGTACTGCTTTTGCAGTATCCCACAGGTTTTTAATGATGTATCATTATTTTAGTGGGATTTCTAGATTGTATGACCACAGATAAAACTACCAAGTCCCTTCACTGTGTTTTACATTGTGTATGCTATCTTGATATTTAGATAGATCCCTGGAACAAACAAGTTAAAATAGAAATAGTTTTGATCAATAAAAGAGAGAGACTTCTAGAATTTGGATCTGTGAACTTTCCAAGCCCTAGCATGCTATTATATTTGATGAGATATTAGAAGTTAATTTTAAGACTGTCAAATTTGATGTTTTCATATTGCAGGATAAGACAGAAAACAAAGGCATGAAGACAAAATTGGATTGTTATAGGAAGAAAATTATAATGGGGAATGGAATCACTGAAACCATGTCACAGGAAAATCATTTGAAGGCCTTAAACATGTTCAGCATGCAAAAGTGAAGACATGGAATTGAAGCGTGGATTAAAAAATGTAAAGGTAAAGGTGAGAGGATACCTTTAGTTACTTTTTATAATGTTTAGTGATTTGACACCACTAAAGAAAGAAGTATTAGATCTGTCATTTGTAATCCAAAGAACTAAAGTAGAAAGCAATGGGAGGTCTCAATTTTGTAGAAGGTAGTGAATCTTATACTACTCTGATGTTTTAGGGAGAGACTCAAGCTTAAGAAGACTAGTTGAGCTAAATGATTACATTTCGACCCTCTTTCTTTTATTAAATATTATAGACAGATGAAGACCAGAACAAGTTGACTGCTGCCAGTGCTGCACTTGCCAGTGATGTTGTCAGTATCCAGGACTGTTGCTCACCTTCCCACTGTGAATTTCACCCCACCTCACGCTGCTGTCACCTGCAGCATGGCTCCAGCCACTGCTGTTGCTGGTAGCCACTCAAACAAGTGCTACAGCTCTGACCAGGCCAGCCATGCACCAGATCCTTGCCCACACTACTGCACCAGTCAGCCTGGACATGCGTGGGACCCTTGCTGTAGCCACCTGCAGTGCAGTGGCCATTACTAGCAGTTGTCTATGCCACCACACCAGCCAGACCAGCAACACAAGGAACCCCCACACTAACTACCTTAACAGCCAGCTCAGCTATTTGTGGGTGCTCCTGTCACGGTTGCATGCAGAGTGGCTGTTGCTACCATAGCCATCACACCAGCAGGACTGGCTTGGTGTGGGACCCCCTGCTAATGCTGAAGCAGGAGCCACCTTGTCTGGGGATGGGATGTACTGCTGCTACTGCCAGCAGTGCAGTGGCCATTGCCAGGGCCATCCACACTGCCACACCAGCCAGAGCAGCCTGCATGGGTCCCCCACCCAAGCCTCCTCACTACCCAGCCCAGCTGTGCATGGGACATATACTGCACCTGCCTGCAGTGTGGCAACCATCGCCAAGGGCCATCCATGCCACTGCACCAGTCAGACCAGTCTCGAACAGGACTCCCATCCAAGCCACGTCATCAGCCAGCCCTGCTACATGTGGGACCCCCACCATAATCACATGCAGTGTGGTTTCTGTTGCCATAGCCATTGCACAAGCTGGATTGACATGGCATGGAAATCCCACCCACACCACTGCATCAGCCAGACCAACAGTGGGTGGGATGCCTTGCCAATGCTGAAGAGGTAGCCAGCCCATTTGGGTATGGGATGCTGGCTGCTATCACCTGTACCACTGCTTTCATTGCGGCTGCTGCTGGCAGACACACACACCAACCACAGCTGCTGCACCAGTCGGACTGGATAAGGGCAGAACCCATGACTGCTACCACATATTGACACAAGTAGGGTCAAATATGGACACACCAGAAAGAGGTAAGCCAGTGCAGACCCAATCCCCAGTGACACAAGTTACAGGGGGAATTTCATCCTGTGTGCAGTGAGCACAACTGCCTCCACCCAGGGAGAGTCACACACAGAGAACCCAGAGAATACAGAAACCCAGAGTAGACAAACAGTGTACAAAAGAAAATTTCCAGCCACCACTAACCCATGCCCCAACTAAGAGAAACAAGGTCTCAGGAGAAGCATTGGCCTATAGAAACAAGGAAAGAGAAACCTTGCTCAAGGTCACTCATTCAAGCCAAGGAGATCCAGTATACCCCAGTATACCCATTGGGGTCATGGGACACTAACTGGGAAGCCAACAAGTCTACCTAGGGTCACTCACCCCAGCCAAAGAGTGACAAGGAACACAGACAATTCACCGAAGACTTTGGAGCCCACATCCTCATTGTCTCAACTAACCTCAACAAGATTTCACTAAGTGTCCCAGGGCCTCCACAGAGGCACTCACAAAAAAACACCAACACTGAATATGGCAAAAGTACCTGTACAAAGATTACACTACTGAGTCTAACCAGAACCAATATTAATACAACCTACTTGACTATCAGTTTAAAACACATCCACAGGAGGAAATCTCTCTCCTTAAAGCCCACTTCAGAGTAATAGAAGCAGCAACTGCTCAACTGAAATCAATGTAGAAAGTCCAGAAAAAAAAGTAAATATGACACCACCAAAGGAATACAATAATTCTCAAGTACCAACCCCATAGAGCAGGAAACCTTTGAAATGATTGCAAAGGAATTTCAAATAATCTTAAAATAAACTCAGTGAGATACAAAAAGACTCAGTTAAACAACACAATGAAACAAGAAAAGCAATCCAGGACTTGAAGGTGGAAATTTACAAAGAGATAAATTCCATAAAAAATAGTATAGCAGAACTCCCGGAACTGGGACTCATTGAATGAAATAAAAACTAAAATTTAGAGTGTAAACAGCAGGCTAGACCAACTGGAAGAAAGAATTTCTCATCTTAAATAAATTCTTTTGAAATGAATCAAGCAGACAAAAAAAAAAAAAGAAGAAAGAATTTTAAAAATTAAGAAAATCTATGAGAGCTAGCAGACCACTACACAAACATTCGTATCATGAGTGCTCTGGAAGGTGAAGAGAAAGGAAAAGGTATTGAAAATATATTAAATGAAATAATAGTGGAAAGCTTCCCAGGTAATGGTAGAGATACGGACTTCCAGATCCATGGAGCTCAAAATCTCTAAATGGATTCCATCCAAAAAGGTCCTCTCCAAGACACATTGTAGTCAAACTGTCAAAGCTCAAAGACAAAGAGAGAATTCTACAAACAGCAAAAGTGTCAAGTCACCTATAAGATAATCTCCATCAGACTAACAGCAGACTTCACAACAAACCCTATAAGCCAGAAGAGATTGGGATGATATATACAAAGTACTAAAAGAAAAAACCTTCCAGCCAAGAATACTGTACTAGCAAAACTATCCTTCAGAGATGAAGGTGGAAATAGTGCATTTCCAAGAAGAACAAAAGCTATTGGAGTTCACCATCACATGATGAGCCCTACAAGAAATCCTTAAGGGACCCCTGCACCTGGAACCCCCAAACCAATATTCACCACCATGAATACACTAGAAAGAAGAAACCCCACTGGCACAGCAGATATGCAAATGAGAAAGACAAAGAAACTATACTCTAACACCTGAGAAAAACAATGAAAACCAAAGACAAACAGTAAAAGGGAAAGAAAGGAACAAAAGATATTTAAATCAACCATAGGAAAAACAATTAAATGATAGGAGTAAAACAGTACCTCTCAATAACAACCCTAAATGTAAATGGATTAAATTCCCCAAACAAGAGTCACAGGCTAACTGATTGGATTAATAAGCTAGACCCAACTATATGCTGTCCTCAAGAGACTCACCTCACCCATTAAGACACATAGAGACTAATAGTGGAGGAATGGAAAAACATATATCACAGAAGTGGAAACCAAAAATGAGCAGGAGCAGCTATTCTCATATCAGATAAAATAGAATTTAAACCAAAATCCATAAAAAGAGACAAAAAACATTATATAATGATAAAGGGAATTATTCAGCAAGAAGATTTAACACTCATATATATATATATACACCCAACACTGGCACACCCAGATATGCAAAGCAAATGCTATTAGACCTAAAGAAAGAGATGAACCCCAATGTGATAACAGTTGGGGACCTTAACACAACTCTCTCAGCATTGGGCAGATCATCTAGGCAACAAATCCATGGAAAAACACAGATTTAAGCTATACTTTAAACAAATTGAAAATTGCTGATATCTACAAAAGTTTTCATCCCCAAAGTGAAGAATATACATTCTTCTCATTAGCACGTGGAACATTCTCCAGGATAGACCACATGATAAGTCACAAATTGAATCTCAACAAATTAAAATAAATTAAAATAATTTCAAGTATCTCTCAGACTACAGCAGATTAAAACTAGAAATCAATAGCAAGCAAAACTCTGGAAACCTTACAAACACATGGAAATTAACCAACATGCTCCTAAATGACCTATGTGTCCAAGAAGAAATTAAATGGAAATCAAAAAGTTTCTTGACACTAATGAAAATAAAGACACATCATACCAAAACCCATGGGATACAGCAAAAGCAGTGCTGTCAAGTTTACTGTGATAAATTCTTACATCAAAAGAACAGAAAGTTTTCAAATAAACAGCCCAATAATACACCTAAAAGAATCAGAAACACAAGAAAAATCCAACCCCAAAATTAGTAGATGGAAAGAAATTATTAAGATATGAGCAGAACTAAATGAAATAGAGACCAAAAAATGGCACAAAAGATTACTGAAACAAAAAGTTATTTTTCTGAGAAGATAAACAAAATAGACAAACCATTAGCAAGGCTAACTAAAAAAATAAGAGAGAAGACCCAGTAACAAAAATCAGAAATGAAAGAGGAGACATTGCCACAGAAATACAAAGAATCGTTTGAGACTATTATAAACAACTACATGCTAACAAATTTGAAAACCTGGAGGAAATGGGTAAATTTCTGGACACATACAAATTACCAAGACTGAACCAAAAAGACATAGAAAACCAGAACGGATCAATAACAAGGGAAGAGACTGAAGCAGTAATCAGCAGTCTCCTAACAAAGAAAAGCCTATGAGTGAATGTCTCTACTGCTAAAATCTACCAAACTTTAAAGAATAATTAATACCAATTCTTTTCAAACTATTCCACAAAATTGAGATAGAGGCCATTCTCCTAAATGCATTTTATGAGGCCAGCATCACCCTGATTTCAAAATGAGACAAAGAGATAACTACAAAAAAGAAAACTATAGGCCAATATCTTTGATGAGCATGGATGCAAAAATCCTCAACATAATATTGGCAATCAGAATTTAGCAACACATCAAAAATTATAAACCATAATCAAGCTAGATTCATCTCAGAGAAGCAAGGATGGCTCAACATATGGTTGTCCATATATGTCATACACAACATCAACAAAATCAAGGACAAAATACATATGATTGTGTCAGCAGAAAAAGCATTTGAAAAAATTCAACATCCCTTCATGGTAAAGACTCTCAGCAAGTTAGGTATAGAAGGAAAGTGTGTCAACAAAACAAAAGCCAAATTTGACAAACCCACTGCCAATATCATCCTGAATGGACATGGACAATACAAGGATGCCCACTCTCACCATTCTTTTTTAACGTAGTATTGGATGTACTAACCAGAGCAATCAGGCAAGAGAAAGAAATAAAGTGCATCTGGATTGAAAAGACAAGGTCAAACTATCCCTATTCACAGATGATATAACCCTATATATAAAAAAATCTAAAGACTCTACCAAGTAAGTCTTAGAGCTGATAAATGATTTCAGGAAAGTTGCAGGATATAAAATCAACACACGAAAATCAGTAGCATTGTTATACTCCAATAAAAAACTAGGAGAAAAAGAAATGAAGAAAGCAAACCCATTTAAAGTAGTCAGCCCCAAAATAAAATACCCAGGAATCAATTTAATAAAAGAGATGAAAGATCTTTCCAATGAGAACTGTGAAACACTGCTGAAGATAATTAAAGAGGACACAAAAAAATGGAAAGCCATTCCATGCTCTTGGATTGAAAGAATTAACATTGCGAAAATGTCCATACTACCCAAAGTTATCTATAGGTTTAATGGAATCTCCATGAAAATACCAGTGGCATTGTTCAACAAAAAAGAAAAAAACAATCCTAACATTCACATGGAACACAGAAGTCCCCAAATTGCCAAAGCAATCCTTAGCAAGATAAAATAAAATAAAGCCAGAGCATAACACTTCTTTACATCAAACTATACTACAAAGCTATAGTAAGCAAAACACACAGTACTAGCATAAGAACTGATAGTAAGACCAATGGAACAGAAGAGAGAACCCATAAATCAACCCACATACTTACAGTCAACTCATCTTTGACAAAGGCACCAAGAACATACATTGGGGAAAAGACTGCCTCTTCAACAAATGGTGCTAGGAAACTTGAAATCCAAATGTAGAAAAATAAAACTAGACCCATACTTCTCGCCATATGCCAAAATCAACTGAAAACGTATTAAAGACTTTTATATAAGACCGGAAACCATAAAATTCCTAAAGGAAAACATAGGAGAAACACATTAGGATATATGACTGGGCAAAGAGTTTATGAATAAGACCCCAAAATCACAAGGAACAAACCATAAACAAATGGGATTATATCAAATTAAAATGCTTCTGCACAGCAAGAGAAACAATTAACAGAGCAAAAAGACAACCTACAGAATGGGAGATAATATTTGCAAACTATCCATCCAACGAGAGATTAATATCCAGAATATAGAAAGAACAGAAACAACTGAACATTAAGGAAACAAGCAACCCACTTTAAAAGTAGGCAAAGGAGCAGATTAGGCATTTCTCAAGGGAAGAGATACAAATGGCCAAGAGACACATGAAAAAGTGCTCAACATCACTCAGCATCAGGGAAATGCAAATAAATCAACCACATTGAGATAACATCTCACCCTAGTTAGAATGGCTTTTATCAAAAAGACAGATAATAATCAATTCTGGAGAGGATGTGGAGAAAGTGGAACCTTCCTACACTGTTGGTAGGACTGTAAATTAGTGCAGCCATTATGGAAAACTGTATGGATGTTTCTCAAACGACTGCAGATAGAACCACCATACAATCCAGCAATTCCACTGGAAAGGAATTCCACCCAAAGGAATGAAAATCATCATGTTGAAGAGATGCCTGCACTCCCATGTTCATAGCAGCTCTGTTTACAATAGTCAAGAGTTGGAATTAACCTATATGTCCATTGACAGATAACTGGATAAGGAAAATGTGGCATATATACTCAGTAGAATACTTCTCTGCCATAACAAAAGAATGAAATTCTGCCATTTGCAGCAACATGAATGAACTTTGAGAAAATTGTGTTAAGTTAAATAAGCTAGACACAGAAAGAAAAATACCATGTGTTCTCACTATTATGTGGGAGCTAAAAGAAAGAAAAGAAGAAAGAAAGAAACAATCACAATACATTGAACTTTCAAAAAAAGAGAACAGAACTGTGGTTACTAGAGGTGCAAGAGAGGGAAAGAGAGGAGGTGAGAGCTAAATCATTGATATGCAAAAGCTTTCTTAATTTAATAGAAAACAAACAACACAAAGAAAGAAGAGCAAATGATACAGAAGATAATTCATACTCAAAAGAATATAAATAATAGCTACCATTTATATAGCACTTATACTAGGTGTTTTTCTAAGTGTTAATTCGCCTAATGCTCAAAACATTTTAAGTTTAATACTATTATCTTCTTTATTCTACGATTGATTAAAAACCAAGGCATAGAGAATTAAGTAAATTGGCCAATGTCAAAGAAATAGCAGTGAGACAAGTATGTGAGTGTGGGATGTCTTGGCTCCAAAGTCTATAATCTTAATCATTATAACACAGATTGGCAAATCTATAAAAAGAGACAGAGAAGAATACATATAATGATAAAGGGATCAATTCAGCAAGAGGACATAACGATTGTAAATATATAACCCCCACACATCGGAGTACCCAGAAATAAAAAGCAAATACTATCAGATCTCAATGGAGAGATAGAACCCAACAGAAAAATATTTGAGGACCTGAACAACCCTCTTTCAGCATTGGACAGATCATCTAGACAAAAAAAACAGCAAAGAAACATTGGATTTAAACTGCACTAATGAACATATGGATTTGACAGACATTTACAGAACATTTCGTCCAACAACTGCAGAATATACATTCTTCTCATAAGCACATGGATTATTCTCCAGGAGAGACCACATTTTAGGCCACAAATCAAATCTTTTTAAAATCAAATTAAAAAATGAAATCATATCAAGTATCTTTTCAGATCACAGTGGAATAACCTAGAAATCAATAACAAGTGAAATGTTAGAAACTGTACAAATACATGTAAATTAAAGAAGATTTTCCTGAACAACCAATGGGTCAAAGAAGAAATTAAGGAAGAAATAAAAGCATTCATTGAAACAAATGAAAATAGAAGCATGTCATACCGAAACCTATGGGATACTGCAAAAGCAGTACTAAGAAGGAAGTTTATTGCAATAAGTGCTTTTATCAAAAAAGTAGAAAGATTTCAGATAAGCAACCTAGAATTATTCCTGAAGGAACTTCAAAAGCAAGAACAATCCAACCCCCGAATTAGTAGATAGAAAGAAATATAAAGATCTCAACAGAAGTAAATGAAATAGAGACTTAAAAAATAAAAGCAATAGAAAGATCAACAAAACAAAAAGTTGGTTTTTCGAAAAGATAAATACAATTAACAAACCATTAGCTAGACTGAGAAAAGAAATGAGAAGACTCAAATAACAAAAATCAAAAATGAAAAAGGAGACATTACAACTGATACCACAGAAATATGAAGAATCATTAGAGACTTTTATGAACTATACACTAACAAATTTGAAGACCTGGAGAAAAAGGACAAATTTCTGGACACGTACAAAGTATCAAGTCTTAACCAAGAAGCCATAGAAAACCTGAACAGTCCGATAACAAGCAACAAGATTGAATCAGTAATCAGCAGTCTCCCAACAAAGAAAAGCCCAGGACTGGATGGCTTTACTGCTGAATTCTATCAAACCTTTAAAGAGGAATTAATACCAATTTTCTTTAAACTATTGCAAAATATTGAAAAAAAGGCCATTCTCCCAAACTCATTCTATGAACCAGTCTCACCCTGATACCAAAATCAAACAAAGACACAACACCACAACTATCAACAACAAAATTACAAGCTAATATCCATGATGAACATACAGGCAAAAATTCTCAATAAAATACTAGCAAAAAAAATTCAACAGTACATCAAAAAGATTATACACCATGATCAAGTGGAATTTATCTCATGGATGCAAGCACAGTTTAACGTGCGCAAATCAATAAATATGATATACCACATCAACAAAGTGAAGGACAAAACCATGCAATCATCGCAATAGACACAGAAAAATCAACCAGTAAAATTTATAAAAATATAAAAACCAACAAATAAAAGACATAGATAAAATTCAACAACACTTCATGATAAAAACTCTCAATAAATTAGCTGTAGAAGGAAAGTGTCTCAACACAATAAAAGCCATATATGACAAACACACAGCTGACATAATCCTAAACAGGGAAAAGTTGAAAGCTTTTTCCTTTAAAAGCAGGAATGAGTCAAGAATGCCCACTCTTACTACTCGTATTTTAAATAGCACTGGAAGTTCTATGCAGAAGTATTAGGCAAGAAAAAGAAATAAATGATATTCAAATTGGAAAAGAGGAAGTCAAATGTCCCTGTTAGGAGAAGATATGATCTTATATATAGAAAAACCTAAAGATGTCACCAAAAAACTCTTAGAACTGATGAATGAATTCAGTAAAGTTGCAGGATACATAATTAATATACAATAATCAATAGCATTTTTATACCCCAACAAGAAATTAACAAGAAAAAAAAAGAAAAAAGAAATCAAGAAAGCAATCACATCTGAAATAACTACCCCCCCTAAAAATTTCCAAGGAATAAATTTAATGAAGAAGGTGAAAGATTGCTACAATGAAAGCTACAAAATATTGATGAAACAAAGAGGACACAAGAAAATGGAAAGATAATTCATGATTATGGATTTTAAGAATTAATGTGAAAATGACCATACTACCCAAAGTGATCTATAGATTCAATGTAAGCTCTAGCAAAATACCAATAATATTCTTCACAGAAATAGAAAAACAATCCTAACATTCATATGGAGCAGCAAAAGTCTCCGAATAGCCAAAATAATATTGAGCAAAAAGAATAAAGCTGACTTCCAATATACTACAAAGGTACAGTAACATAAACAGATTGTGCTGGCATAAAAACAGACACATGGACCAAAGGAACAGAATAGAGGATGCAGAAATAAATCTCTCTACTTAACAGTCAGCTGATCTTTGACAAAGTTGCGGAAATACATTGGGGAAAGGACAGTCTCTTCAAAAACATGGCGCTGGGAAAACTGGATATCCATGTGTAGAAGAATGAAACTAGACCCTTACCTCTCGGTGCATACCAAAATCAACTCAAAATGGATGAAAGCCTTAAGTGTAAGACCTGAAACTATAAAACTTCTGTCAGAAAGCACATGGGAAATTCTTCAGGATGTAAGACTGGGCAAAGATTTTATGAATAAGATCTCAATAGCATATGCCACAAAATTAAAAACAAATGGGATTATATCAAACTAAAAAGCTTCTGCACTGCAAAGGAAGCAATCAATAGAGCAAAGTAATAACCTGCAGAAAGGGTGAAAATACTTGCAAACTATGCATCTGATAAGGGATTCACATCCAGAATATATAAAGAATTCAAACAACTCAATATCAAAAAACCCCAAATAATTCAATTAAAAATGGGCAAAGGAGCTGTAAAAACATCTCTCAAAAGAAGACATACAAATGTTCAATAGGTATATCAAAAAGTGTTTGACATTACTAAGAATCAGAGAAATGCAAATCAAAATTATATTGAGATATCATCTCACTCTAGTTAAATTGACTATTATCAAAAAGACCAAAAATAATAAATGCTGGAAAGTATGTGGAATCCTTATGCATTGTTGGTGGGATTGTAAATTAGTAGGGCCATTACGGAAAACAGTATGGAGTTTCCTCAAACTACAGATAGAATTATCATACTATCCAGCAGTCTCATTGCTGGGTATATACCCAAAAGAACGGAAATCATCATGTCGAAGGGATACCTGCATTCCCATGTTTATTCCAGTTCTATTCACAATAGCCAAGATATGGAACCCAACTAAATGTCCATCATGACATTATTGGTTAAAGAAAATGTGGTACATATACACAATTGAATATTGTTTGACCATAGAAAATAATGAACTTCTGCCATTTGCAGCAGTATGGATGAGACTGGATAAGATTATGTTAAGTGAAATAAGCCAGGCACAGAGAGAGAAATACCACATTCTCACTTATATATCGTAGCTAAATAAATAAATAAGTTGAACTTTTAGAAAGAGAGAATAGAACTATGATTACTAAATGTAGGATAGGTGAGCAGAGAGTGGGAAAAGTGAGAGGTTGCTTAATGGTTAATTTAGTGGTTAATTAAAGTTACAGCTGGGTAGGAAAAATAAGTTCTATTGGTGTACAGTTGAGCTAACCATCTATAATCAACAATAATTTATTGCATATTAAATGGCTAGAAGAAAGGGGATCAAATGTTCACATCACAAAAATAATTGTTTTGTAATGATGAAATGCTAATTACCCTGATATGATCATCATGCACTGTATGCATGTATTGCAAGGTAAATCTGTACATCATAAATCTGTATAATCAATATGTTTCAATAAAAATAAACTAATGAATAAATAAAACTATTCAACTCTGCTGTGTAAATGAACGGGTATAGCTGTCTTCCAATAAAACTTTATTTCTGTTCACAGAAATTTTAACTTCATATAATTTTCATGTGTTATAAAACATTATTTTTCTCTAGATAATTTTACTAACCCTTTAAAAATGTTAAAATCATTTTCAGCTTGCAGGCTATACAAAAAACATGGTAGGTTAGACTTAGCCCACTGGCTAGTTTTGGCCCATGAGATGACCCAATTTCTATCCTGTCATTTAGTACAGTATATATATTTATAAATCAATAAACACATGGAAAGATGATCAGAACATTGGAAATTAAAAGAGGGAAACAAAAAGAAGATATAACAAAATTGCTATCAAATTAAAACAAATTAAAGAAGGAAAATAAATTACTGTAAACTTTCCAGTGGGGGCAGAAAGCAATTTGACAGTACAATCACATATTTAAATGTGTACACACTTTGCAACAGCAGTTCCATTTCTAGGGTTTATCTTAAAGAAGGAATTAGTCTGGTATACAAAGATATGTGTAAAAATATGTTTCACAGATTTTTGTTCATAATAGAAAAAAATAGAAAGAGAAACGTTCTAAATTCCCTTCAATAGAAGGTTAAATTATTGTACAACTAACAGTGGAACATCTATTTAAGATGATCCATATTTACTGATATACAAATATGACCAAACATATTATTAAAGAAAACATCAGGTTATAAAAGAGCATGTTTGGGGTAATTAAATTTTTTTTTTAATTGACAAATAAAAATTGTATATGTTTATTACATACAACATGATGTTTTGAAATACGTATACATTGTGGAATGGCTAATTTGAGCTAATTGACATATACTTTAAGGTAATCTTTTTGTAAAATAGCTTTATATATATATATGCCTATATAGATGTCAGAAAATATGTTTATTGACATGTTGACAATGATCATCTCTACGTAGTTAAGTTCAGATTAATTTTTTTTTGGTGGTGGGGGAGAGTTTTCCTTTCCTATTATCCCTATTATTCTGTGTTTCTTCAATTTTTAGGTTTAGAATCTATTATCTTTCCATTTAGAAAAAATAAAGGTGAATTTGTTTTTATTTTGAAGAAAATGTAGTAAGGTTTGACATGAAACATCTACTACACTTTCTTGGATCCCTGACTTCCAGCCTATAGTCATGCCATGTGCTTCAACTCTGCCTTCAAGCCTTACTGCTCTTTTCTTCTCCATCATTTGTTCTCACTGCTTTATTGAGAAGACTTAGCTATGTTGTGTTTTTCCTTCATCTCCATTGCCTTGCCACTTCCATGCTTATGGCCTTATTTTTGGCTTCTTCTACTGATCTTGTGGAAATCTTACCCCGCCAGTTCTCTGGTGTTGGGGTAAGATTGCAAATATTTTCTTATAGGCAATAGGGAATAAAAGTGAGAGAATCTGATCATCATCATTCCCCAACGCTACTTCTGGAACCCAATCCATCTGCCTTACCATTCTCTTCAAATCAAAGTACTGCTATTTTTGGCCCCCGGGAATACTTATATCCTCCCAAGGGACTTCTGCACTTGGCTAAGATATTTCTCCTCCATTCTGAACCATAGCGTCACATTTGATGCCCTCAAAATTTATAATTATTCCTAAAGATTGTTCCTTTCTTAAACATTGTCGTAGCTTTACATCCCTGCTCCCCACTCCCGAAACAGCTTGTGTATTTGAGTTTTCCATTGGCCAAAGATATTCTGAGGTCAGGGTGGGTCTATTCTAGAGTGAACCTCAACACCCCCTCCTCAGGTGAATTCTACATTTCAACTATTCCTTCAACCTAAGATCCTTGGGCTCAGTGGTGACTTGGTTTATCCTAGATTTCTGCTGGTTCCTGCGGATCATTGGGAAGTACTAGTTTGTGTTATGGTTCGGGCCTGATTAGTCTGAAAGAAGATGATACAAGGCAGGTCGTGGGGAGAGAATTTGCCCTGCACTTGATGCCATTTGATTTGTCATAAAGTTTGCCAAGTGTGAGATTTGGTTTCCTACTCCACCTTGTCTTAACTTTCCCTACATTGTCCCTCCTCTCATTTAGCTTTATCTTTGATGCACTCAAAATCCATGTCACTGAAATATTAGGGATTTTCCTGTGCTTACTGTTGATCCTTTTTAGGTTTGATATCGTAAAAATAGGTATATAACAAAATCAAACCAGAAAGACTGGTTGCTGTGGAAGGCATACTATACACTAATATAATATCACGATAGAAAAAAATTCCTCATGGAAAATGTAGTTGGAAAATTCCTGAGAACCATAAAAGCTAATGACTTCAACACTATTTTCTTTCCTCACATGAAATGGTGATACAAAGCTCAGTAATCCATGCCAGAAAGAATTGTGTAAAGCATTGGGAAAATGATAGCGACCACTTAGAACTGTTGTTTGATGACCTCATGCCTTCTATCAGCTGTTAATGACAAAAAAAGAGATGAGATTGCACAAGTGCAATCTGGCTTGCAAAATCACCAGGACTTTGTCAGAAGCACACTTGGAAGCATTGGGTATACCTGGGCACTGAGCCATTTGAAAGAAGATATACATGCTTGTCACATCCAACATGCTAGAGCTGAGTAAAAGTTTATAATCTGACATAGGAGCCTCTTTTCTCCTGTATTCTTGCATTTTCTCCCAAGGAGAATAATTATACATGTAAGTGGTATGATATGGTAAGACTCAGGATAAAAGTCTTTCCTACTGATGCCTGGAATTCCACCATTAGTGACCCATTTCTTTGTTTTAAACATGATTATTTCCATGAAGACTTCATTTGGGGTATAACCATAAATACTATCTGTGCTCTAAAGGAACACACAGTTGAGCAAAGTAGGCAGGATGGCACTAATATGAAGTATTGAACCAAATGTATAAATTATTATGAAAAGGAGAGAGAGAGACAGGAAGAGAATGACTAATTCACCATAGGGTGTTAAGAAAGATTTCACAAGCAAGAGCAATAACTTTTAAACTGACACTTGAAGATAAGTGAGATGACTAGATAAAGAAGGCCAGAGAAACACTCCAGGGAAAGGGTAGATTGTGAGCAACTTCAAAGGCAATGAAGTGTACAATTTCACGGTAGCCTAAGAATGGCAGGTAGGTCTGAGTGCTGGGCAGTCACGAGAGTGGAAATACAGGCAGTTTCCAAATTGTAAAGGACCTTAGTGTTTGGAATTTGTTCTGCAGGTCATTAGTTTTTAGCAATACTGATTCCTGAGTCCCACCTACATAAATTTCAATTTAATTAACATTGATTGGGGTCTCTGATGTCTGAAGACGGGAAACTGAAAATGTAGTCATTTCTTTGAAATGCCATGTGGAATTTCCTAACACATAAACAAGGCAAACTCCAAAACAAACAAAAAATCATTTTAACTAATCTAGACAAAAAATAAAAGTATTTATCTTCTGCGGATGTACAAAGCATTATATTCAGTTTCACAAGGATTTTTTCACAATGACTCAATTATGTAATTATATGTTAAAGCTGATTACATGCATTTATACTGATTATATAATAAATCATAATTACACTAATTATATAAACAGATCAACTAAAAATCAATTTTCTGAAATCCAAGGATATTCTCAGATAACAAAGGTAAGAGACTATTTTTGAAGGACTACTAAATCGTAATAGTCTCTAATATCCTCTGACCACTAACATTATAGGGGCTTAGTCTGTAACTTTTTTCTAGCCTTTGCATACCTACTCATGCTATTCTGACTTTTTCAATCCTGAGCCTATTAGTGATAGCCAAGAAGATGCTCTGTATTCAGATATGCATTAAAGTTAAAATGAGAATAAAATGTGCAATAAATCTTGCTGTGGAAAATAGATCTAAGTCAGGAAAAGAACTCCAGATATACTCAGCTTTATGAAATAGCTATGTTCCTGAAAAGTTACATAGAAATCTATTTTTCTTAAGGAGAAAATAGCTTTGGAAAAACATTGCTGGTTGATTTTTATTTAGCAATGCTGCCTATTTTCTCATTATTCCATGGGAAGAGCTTGCAGAGGGTAGGACAGTCAAATATTTCAGCTTAAAATTTCTCTGTAAAGAAGTTGATAAAAAGCGAAATAGCACTTTATGTTTAAGAAAAGCTGTGGCAATTTTTTTTTGTAATGTGATTAATCCTTCAGTGATGTCAGTGTTTCTTAGTGTGAGGACACATGTATAGTCATCCCTTGGTATCCACTAGTGGATATTTGGTGGATACCAAAATCCTCAGATGCTCAAGTCCCTTATATAAAATGGCATAGTATTTGCATATAACCTATGAACATCCTCCTGTATACTTTAAATCATCTTTAGATTACTTATAATACTTAATACAATGTAAATGTTATGTAAATAGTTGTTATACTGTATTGATTAGGGAATAATGACAAAGAAAAAAGTCTGTATGTGTTCAGTTTCAGAAGCAATGTTTTTTGAATATTTTCTTTCTGTGGTTGGTTGAATCCATGGATATGGAACCCATGGATATGAAAGGCCTGCTGTAAAAGGTTAGAGGTAGAGGTTCAGGTTCCTGTAACATAAACAAGAAGTGGTAAAGTCCTAAACAGATTAGACTCCCTTTCTAGCATGACCACTGGAGCCTTGAGGGAAAACATTTTCAAGATTCATATTTACTGATCATGCTTTCAAGATTGACAGATCTGACATAGGTTTTTTGTTAAGAATAAAGCTATCTTTTCCTGTATTCAGTGCTACTCTCCAGGATAAATTCCCTGAAGTAGAATTACAGGTCAAAGAGTATGAACATTTTAAGGTTCTTGGTCCATATTGCAAACTTGTTCTCCAAAAGGGCTATGTCAGTTTCCACTGCCATTAGCAATAATGAGACCAGGGGAGAGGCACTCCCCTAAATATCAACACTTTTCCAAACACATCCCCCTTTCTCTTTCCCTCCAATCTCTTAAAAAGTAAGTGAACATTCCTCTGTTAAGAACTTATCCTGTGCCCAGTCCTACTTCCTGAAGTGTTTCCCCTATGTTTTCTTTAAGAAGTTTTATTGTCTCAGGGTGTATATTTAAATCCTTAATCCATTTTGAGTTGATTTTAGTATACGGTGAGAGGTATGGATCTAGTTTCATTCTCCTGCATATCGATATCCAGTTATCCCAGCACCACTTGCTGAAGAGGCAGTCCCTTCCCCAGTGAATAGGCTTGGTGCCTTTGTCAAAGATCAGATGGCAGTAAGTGTGTGGGTTGATTTCTGGATTCTCTATTCTATTCCATTGGTCAGTGTGTCTGTTTTTATGCCAGTACCATACTGTTTTGGTTATTATAGCTTTGTAGTATAGCTTAAAGTCAGGTAGTGTTATGCCTCCAGCTTTATTTTTTTTGCTGAGCATTGCTTTGGCTATCCGTGGTCTTTTATTGTTCCATATAAATGTCTGAATAGTTTTTTCCATTTCTGAGAAAAATGTCTTTGGAATTTTGATGGGGATTGCATTGAATTTGTATATCACTTTGCGTAGTATGGACATTTTCACTATGTTGATTCTTCCAATCCAAGAGCATGGAATATCTTTCCATCTTCTTGTATCCTCTCTAATTTCTCTCAGCAGTGGTTTGTAGTTCTCATTATAGAGATTTTTCACCTCCTTGGTTAACTCAATTCCTAAGTATTTTATTTTTTTGGTGGCTATTGTAAATGGGCAGGCTTTCTTGATTTCTCCTTCTGCATGTTCACTATTGGAGAAAAGAAATGCTACTGATTTTTGTGTGTTGATTTTGTATCCTGCTACTGTGCTGAAATCATTTATCAATTCCAACAGTTTTTTTGTAGAGGTTTTAGGCTGTTCGATATATAGGATCATGTCATCTGCAAACAGGGACAGTTTGACTTCATCTTTTCCAATCTGGATGCCCTTTATTTCCTTCTCTTCTCTGATTGCTCTGGCTAGTACTTCCAACACTATGTTGAATAGGAGTGGTGAGAGTGGGCATCCTTGTCTAGTGCCTGTTCTTAAAGGAAAAGCTTTCAGCTTTTCCCCATTCAGGATGATATTGGCAGTGGGTTTGTCATATATGGCTTTAATTATGTTGAGATATTTTCCCTCTATACCTAACTTATAGAGGGTCTTTGTCATGAATGAGTGCTGAACTTTATCAAATGCTTTTTCAGCATCTATAGAGATGATCATATGGTCCTTGTGTTTGAGTTTATTAATATGGTGTATCACATGAACCAACCTTGCATCCCTGGGATGAATCCCACTTGATCGTGATGAATAATTTTTCGTATGTGTTGCTGTATTCTGTTTGCTAGTATTTTAGTGAGGATTTTTGCATCTATATTCATCAAGGATATCGGCCTGTAGTTTTCTTTTTTGGTTATATCTTTACCTGGTTTTGGTATCAGGATGATGTTTGCTTCAGAGAATGAGTTTGGGAGATTTGCGTCCGTTTCAATCTTTTGGAATAGTTTGTAAAGAATCGGTGTCAATTCCTCTTTGAATGTTTGGTAAAATTCTGCTGGGAATCCATCTGGTCCTGGGCTTTTCTTTGTTGGGAGCCTTCTGATAACAGCTTCAATCTCCTTTATTGTTATTGGTCTGTTCAAATTTTCTACGTCTTCACGGTTCAGTTTTGGAAGCTTGTGTGTGTCCAGAAATTTATCCATTTCCTCCAGATTTTCAAATTTGTTGGCGTATAGTTGTTTATAGTAGTCGCGAATGATTCCTTGTATTTCAGATGAATCAGTTGTAATATCACCTTTTTCATTTCTAATTTTTGTTATTTGAGTCTTCTCTCTTCTTTTTTTTGTTAGCCATGCTAATGGTTTGTCAATTTTATTTATCTTTTCAAAAAACCAACTTTTTGATTCGTTGATCTTTTGAATTGTTTTTAGACTTCATGAATACGACCCCAAAAGCACGGGCAACCAAAGTAAAAATAAACAAATGGGATTATATCAAACTAAAAAGCTTCTGCACAGCAAAAGAAACAATTAAAAGAATTAAAAGACAACCAACAGAGTGGGAGAAAATATTTGCAAAATATACATCTGACAAAGGATTAATATCCAGAATATATAAGGAACTCAAACAACTTTACAAGAAGAAAACAAGCAACCCAATTAAAAAATGGGCAAAAGAGCTAAGTAGGCATTTCTCTAAGGAAGATATCCAAATGGCCAACAGACATATGAAAAAATGCTCAACATCACTCAGCATCCGGGAAATGCAAATCAAAACCACATTGAGATACCATCTAACCCCAGTTAGGATGGCTAAAATCCAAAAGACTATGAACGATAAATGCTGGCGAGGCTGCGGAGAAAAAGGAACTCTCATACATTGTTGGTGGGACTGCAAAATGGTGCAGCCTCTATGGAAAATGGTATGGAGGTTCCTTAAACAATTGCAAATAGATCTACCATACGACCCAGCCATCCCACTGTTGGGAATATACCCAGAGGAATGGAAATCATCAAGTCGAAGGTATACCTGTTCCCCAATGTTCATCGCAGCACTCTTTACAATAGCCAAGAGTTGGAACCAGCCCAAATGCCCATCATCAGATGAGTGGATACGGAAAATGTGGTACATCTACACAATGGAATACTACTCAGCTATAAAAACGAATGAAATACTGCCATTTGCAGCAACATGGATGGACCTCGAGAGAATTATATTAAGTGAAACAAGTCAGGCACAGAAAGAGAAATACCACATGTTCTCACTTATTGGAGGGAGCTAAAAATTAATATATAAATTCACACACACATACACACATACACACACAAACCGGGGGGGGGGGAAGAAGATATAACAACCACAATTATTTGAAGTTGATACAACAAACAAACAGAAAGGACATGGTTGGGGGGGAGGGGAGGAGGGAGAAGGGAGGGAGGTTTTGGTGATGGGGAGCATTAATCAGCTACAATGTATATCGACAAAATAAAATTTAAAAAAAAAAAAAAAAAAAAAAAGAACTTATCCTGGCCCCACCTGTGTTCATGTGTTCTTCCCTTTCAGTCCACACTAAATTTTTTTAACCATTCTCAGCAGAGGAATTAGATAATAATTGCTAATAATTTTTTCTTCATTAACTCACCTTGCCCCCTGGGCTGACCATGCTTGAAGAACACAGCCAGAAGTGTGAGGTCCCCTAAGGGAGGCAAAAAGGAAAAAAGCTTTGCTGGTTTAGTCAGTTGCCTCTGGACTTCTCCCGAAGATGATCTTCTGGGGATGGCTGTTTGGTTTAGACTCCTGACCTGGCATCTAATTTCAGGCTTATAACCTGATCCCTAACTTGGTCGATTTTGATACAGTTGTATTAAACAAAAGGCCATTTCCCCAGACTGACAATTGGTTATACTCACATTCGGCATTTTCCATCCTCATGACCAGACCAAGTCCTTTCTACTGTTGCATGTTACTTACTCTATACAGTTCTGTAATACAGTGGGAAGGCAGACAGGGTTCTAAAATTGGTTCTGTACCAATTAACTGTATGACGTTGGGCGAATTATTACTTCACATTTTAGGACTTCATTTCTTTATCTGAAAGTAGATGCAATACTACTTGTTTTTGTGAGGATAAAGTGATGGAGATGATCCAATCATGAAAACAACAATAAACACAGTAATGATCATATTAAGAGCTGTAACTTATTGTCCACTTACTATGGCATGCTTTACCTACATTACCACACATAAATTGCATTTCACATATGAAGTTCAAAGTAGTCAAGTAACTCACCCAAAATTAGAAAGTGGTAGAGACACAATTTTACTTCAGAATCCATGTTAACAACTATACCAAAAATAACTAAGGTGAAATAAAATGTGACATGATTCAATCTGGAGAGTAAATATGTAATAAGTATGTAAAATCTGGTAGGAATCTAAATGTAAGCTAGTGTGGTATTCCTAAAAATGGACCCTCAAACCTTGAAGAACTAGGAGAGATGGAGGGGAATTGGGAAAATAAAGCAGGAAAAAAAAAAAAAAACAGATGGCTTTATGGTGATGTGGAGACTAATGGGGTGCCCTGGTAATGAATGCAGGGAGCCAGGAAAGTGATAAATAACTGCCATGCCAACCACAGGTTGGTGTTAAGGATCAGGTGATAAAAAAGATCCTAATAACAATGTCTCCTGAATAATGAATCCTTATTATGAATGAGGAACTGTGCTGAATCCTTGGCATACAGACGATCTTCTCAAACTTTAATGTGCATACGAATCACATGCGCACATATGGGAATCATGTTTAAACTGAAGATTCTGATTCAGTAAGTCTGGGGTGGTACCTGACATTCTGCATTTCTAACATACTGTCATGTATGTTAGATGTTAATGCTGTTGGTTTATGGATGAACTTTAAGTAGAAAGGAAATAGATTACCTTAATTAATCATCAAAACAATCACATTGTGCAGGGGAAAAAATTGAACTACAGAAAGTTCAATTTGCCCCATTGTCGTGCAGTAGCAGAATGAAAATTCAAACCATCTCACAAACTCATTACCAGAACACTGTACTGTTTCTCAATTATTCTTTGAAAAAAAAGGATAACTCTACACTTGTAGGAAAGTTTTCTATACTTCTCTGAAGAGTCAGTTACATTATCACTGAACCTACCAAGTGATCTCCTTACAGTAGTGGTCACCACAAAAGTGTGGGAAGGATTTGGTTGGTCTTTTTTTGGCCAGTAATGAGCATGAATAGGCAGAAAACTCCATCTGTAGTTAATTAACAATTCAGTCTGTAGGGCCAGGGAACTGATGGAGGTGGATTTTTCTCTAGACTCTAGTATTGGCCTTTGGCAGAACCCCCACTTGGAATTGTGGCCTTAGGCAAAGTGCAGCTGGACTGATTCTCTTTTAGGGAGAGTAAAGCCCATTGAGTTTACTAGGGACTTGAAAGGCGAGCAAATAAATGCTGTCTGTAAGGAAACCTGATATGGTTTATTTATCAACCTTAAAGTAACTTTAGATTTTTCTTCAACCTAAGGGAATTATGACATCCTTCAGATTTTGGAAAAAAAAGAACAAACGCCAAAACACAGATCTGAAAGGGGAGAAAATTGTCTATATGGGCCAAATATTTCACAAGAGGAGCAGAGAAAAAAGTGTGAGAGCTATGTAGTGGATTGAATTATGTCCCCGCAGAACTTACTGAAGCTTGAATTGTGTCCTCCAAGTTTTATGTATTAGAAACTTAGCCCCCACTGTGACTGTTAAGAGGGTGGGAAATCCTGTTATGGTAATTGAAAGGTGGAGGATTGAAGAGACGATTGGATTGTAGGGCCGTGTGGTAGTGAATGGATTAATAATGGTGGTCAGGGGTGTGATTCTGAGGGCTTTAAAAAGAGAGTGAATGAGGAGGGTGCTCTGTCTGCTTCCACCGTCTTGCAATGTGAGATTCCTGGGTTACTGTCACCACCACCAGATGGACTTTGGACTTCCCAGCCTCAAAAACTGCAAGAAATAAATTTTGTTTTTCTTTATAAATCACCCAGTTCTGTGTATTTTGTTATAAGCCACAGAAACGGACTAGTACAAACTACAAGATCACTTGAAAGTCAACTATTCTAAATCCTTTGGTTTGGGCCCAAGGAAAAGGAGGCCAAGGAGCTACCAAAGGTCTCACTCACATAGCAAGTTGAAACAGATCCCATAGCTCAATGATTCCTGACACCAAATCCAGTGCTCTCTTGTAGAGCTCTATGCAAAACTGGAATAGCATCTCTGCTACTTTCAAATCATCTGGCTATATAATTTCTCACATATTTTGCTGTATTTTCTCAGTTTTTGAATTGTATGAACATGTTTTACTTTATTCATGGGATATATTATTTTTGTTTGTACTTTTAGTAATTTTATGTTTTTCCATTTGTTTATGTCTTTCCTAGTTCCAGAAGGATTTAAGGTAACTTGGAATAACACTATAATAAAAAAAAAAAACACAAATAACAAACCTGATGTGCTATGTTAGAGCCAAAACAAGACAAAGGTATCTTCACATTCTCACTACTCAAAATGCATGGCCCAAGGAACATCAGATTTAGCCTCACATGTGAGGTTTTTAGAAATGCAGAATCTCAGTCCTCACCTCAGAACTCCTGTATAAAAATCTGTATTTTGACAAGTTCCCCCAGGTGATTTGCGTGTATATTAAAGTTAGAGAAGCACTGCTTTATAACATGTCATAGTTTTTTTGTTTAACATATCTCTGAATTTCCCTGTGGCACATATGTACTACTATTTCCATATTGCCTATTACGTACATTGCTCTGAGATGTAACAGAAATGCATAGGTAAGGAATCATTTCATGTAGAGCATGTCTTAATTGCTTCTGCACTCCTGAACTAAGAAGAATAAAACTGCTGCAACAACTATAACTAAGTGCAAATGAGCTTTATTGACCTATCTTTATTTCTATTTCATTATTAAGCAAAAGAGGATGTAATTTTTTTCAAAACTGCAAGATTGAAAGGCAATTTAGTTGCCTTTGTAAATACAATTGCAAAGGCAATTTTCCCTCTTGTCTTTAAGAAATTGAAATAATATGCCAGTTTATTCCTTTAAATGCTATCTGTGAAGTGAGTGATCCTCCAGAATGTATGTAGCTCCCTAATGTCAATCCTCTGTTTTTCAATAGCCAATTATTTGGTAGGTTTCCTTCTCCTTTTGCTAGCTCTTTAATCAGAGATAACCATGTGAAAGAAACCCAGGGATTTGGTCAAATATTTGTTAGGGGAGGTTGAAACCCTTTCCAAAAGATTATTTTTTCTTTCACTCATGCTCCATTCTTGCAGGAGCAACAGAGCTTACTCTAACATCACAAACTTAATATTAGATTAATTAACTTGAACTACTATGCAATGAATGCCAAAATTCTGGGTCCTATCTTCATTAGGCTAATTAAACATTTCTTTTCCTGACAGCTATGTTTTATGTTTTATGTTTAAATGTGATAGATAGGTGCAGATTAATCACCATTACTGTATTAGCATGCTCTGTTGGTGTTGCATTAGTAACGTAATTTCAATATATAGAGCATAGTATTTAGTAGGTGTGTCTATGAGAGAGAGAGAGAGAGAGAGAGAGAGAGAGAGAGAGAGAGAGAGAGAGAAATCTTTTACAGGTATGCTCCCCCACCCATCAGGAACCATACTACTTTTCTTGGATTACATTTAATATTTCAATTACATTAATATCTTATGTTTTTTGATATGGCATGGAGAAAAAAAAAATAAGTCTCAGCAGAATTTTAAAGAGTCAAGTCACACAAGAATGCTAAATAATAGCTGTCACTGTGGACCATTGCAGAACTTCTGGAGGATGGAGTAAGAACCTCTGTAAATATGCACCTCCATAAAAACAACCAAAAAACTGGCGAAATTGACAAAATCAACTTTTTTAGAACTCTGGAAATTAACCAAAGATTTGAAACAATCTGAGGAGCATTTACTTAAGAAAATGACTGAATCTTGGTAAGAAAAGCAGGGATTTGGCCTATTGCTTAACCAATTCACCATCTCGCTCTTTGCAGGTCTGTAGTAGCCTGGAAAATTAGAAGCCTCACAAATATGGTTGCTATGAGAATCAGCAGGCTTGCAGCTACCGGAGGGGGCAGGGCTCCCCCCAAAATACCATTTCTAGAATATTTCCACTTCTAGATCTTTGCCACTGTTTGATCTGTCTTGTAGCTCCATGGGAAAAGTCCACTCTAAGTATGCTGTAGTTATTAAACCTGACTCAGAGCTTTCTCTACAGAAATGCCCTATCCCCAGGACAGGGACTGCTTGTCAAAAACAAACAGTGGCAATTGTTTAACATCACAGTTGCCTGAGGGAGCAATCCCAGTTGGGACAAACAAAGTACAATAACTGAAATAAGAAATTTGCTAGAGGGGCTCAATGGAAGATTTCAGTAAGCATAAAAAGCAATCAGTGAAACTGAAGATAGGTCAATTGAGATTTTCCAGTTTGAGGAACAGAAAGAATAAAGAAAAATGAACAGAACCTAGGAGACTTATGGGATACCACCAAGCACAAAAACATATAATAATATATGTTTTTCTTAATGGGAGTTAAAAAAAAAAGGGAGTGCAGATATAAAGGGGGGAGAGAAAGAGAGAATATTTGAAGAAATAGTGGCCCCAAACTCCTCAAATTTGATAAAAAAATGTGGGACAAATATTAATCTACACAAACAAGCAAATGAATGAAATTCAAGTGAGATAAACTCAAGGAGATCTCACTCAGATACAACATAGTCAAACTGTTGAAAGCCAAGGATAAAGAGATAATTTTGAAAGCAACAAGAAAGAAGTAACTTATCATGTACAAGGGATCCCACTAATGAAGCCCAGGAGGTGATGGGATGATACATAGCTGTAAAGGCCTACATTGAAAAAGAATAAAGATTTGGTCTATTAAGAAAAAATAAATTAAAAAGAAAAAATAATAATAAAGATCCCTAATTAATAACATAACCTAAAACCCCATGGAAATAGGAAAAGGAAAGCAAGCTAAACCTAAATCTAACAGAAGGAAGGAAATAAAGAATATTACAGTGGAGATAAATGAAATACAGAATAGAAAAACAACAGAGAAAATCAACAAAACCAAAATTTGGTTCTTATAGACAAATCTTTTGGTGTACTGACCATAAAAAGAGAGAACAATCAAATTACTAAGCTCAGTGAAACTGAGGACATTGCTACAGAACAAACAGAAATGAGAAAGATTATAAGAAAATACTATGAACAATTTTATGCCAAAGACTTAGATAACATAGATGAAATGGAAAAAATTCTTGGAAACTCACAAACTATCAAAACCTAACAAGAGATAAAAATTTGAACAAATCTATAACAAATAAAGAGGTTGAATCAGAAAACAAAAACCTGTCAAGAAAGAAAAGCCCAAGAGTAGATGATCTTTTAAAAATAGTGATTGATAACAAATATTTAAAAAATCAATGCCAATCCTTCTCACACATTTTCCACAAATCAGGAGAGAGAACACATCTTAAATCATTCTATGAGATATCCTGATGCCAAATCTAAATAAAAATATCACAAGAAAAATATAGACCAACATCTCCTGTGAATAGAAATGCAGAAATTGTCAACAAAATCCTGAATCAAGCATTATATTATGTGAATTATATACCATGACAAAATAGTATTTATTCCAGGAATTCAAAGGTGGTTCAATATACAAAAATAAATTAATGCAATACACTACATTAATAAAAGGAAGGAAACATCATATGATAATCTTGATTGATGCAGAAAAGCATTTTTAAAATGTATTTATTTATCATTATTAGTATTATTATTTTTACATTCTGAGATGTTGTGGAGTAGTTGGGGTAGAGAGGGGTAGGGGAAAGAAGAGGGAGAGTGTGGAAGGAGGATGAAGGGGGGTTGTGGTCAAGGCCCATGTCACACCCCTCATTCAGGCAGGGGAGTCCTGGTCGCTTCCAGCAATGGCTGGGTGGTTGTTGTTGGGCTGGATGCAGACATTGGGGTGCCATGGCTGAGGCACTACACACCCCATACCCCAGCTTGGGAGCCCTGGGCACTACCAGTGGTGGCTTGGTAGTCATCACAGGGCTGGATGCAAATGTCAGGGGTTGTAGCTGAGGCCCTCGGCCCATCACCCCAGCCTGGGAGCCTGGGGCACTTCTTGCAGAAGCCTGGTGGTCATTGCTGGGCTGAATGCAGACACTGGGGGGGCGGGGCATGGCTGAGGCCCTCGGCCCTTCCCCCACCTTGGATAGAGAGCCTGGGGACCTTATATTCTTTCTAGGTTTTATAGGTGTTCTTTGGTGATGTTAGACCTTTACTGGTTAATATCAGAACTTTGTCTCTGATTTGTGGGTTTTTTGATTTTTCTTTCAGTTCTGTGTTGGATTGTTCACTGTTCTCACTACTTAAACTCTGCACTGGAACTAATTTGTTATCCTTTGGTTACTTCTAAAATGGGAGAACTTCCTGTGTGGACCAGCACTTGATCCTTGCAGTTGAGCTAAATTGCTGCTTTGCTGTTGATTCCCTGGGGAAGATGTTTTGTGCAGCTCAGATTTTAATTGTTGACATTGTAAGCACTTCTGAGTCTTGTGAGGTCTGGTACACTTGGGTTGTGTGGAAATTCTGGTCTGGGCCTGAGTCTTTTCAGCAATCTTCACCCCCTACAGTCCTGTATTCCTGACTAGTCTCCACTGAGTGGCACCATGCTCATTGGAGGGCAGATCAGCTGTCCATGCTGTGCCCCAATGTTCCCCCGGTGGGCCAGTCTCTCCCGCCCTGCATTCCAAACATTTCCCATGGGGTGAGCAATGACTCACCAGCCACTGAGTGGCTCTTTTTTTCAATTATCTGTGACCCCTTGCTCCTATGTGGGTCCATGGGAACTCTGTTAGTGGTTTTGCTGGCCTGGGGCCCACCAAGGCCCTCTTCTCCCCTGCCACCTCCAAGCAACTTCATACGAAGGGCACAGCAGTAGCTTTGGCCAGCTCTTGCTCTGTGTGCTCACCAAGGCCAGCTTGAAGTATTCGGGGCTCAAAACGGTCTGAGCTGTCCCTTCTTTCTCTCATCGTGGCTTCTCCTGCCTTCATGAACTCTGTAGGTCTCTCCTCCTCTTTTCCTGAGCTCTAGCAGCCGCAGCTTGACAGTCATTGCTTTTTTGTAGTTTTAAATTGGTTGATCATGGGAGAGGGTGACCTTGGTTACTGTCTATCCTGCCATCTTGATCAGAAGTCTAATATCACTTTGCTTTTGAAGAATATATGGGCCATTTCCCATTCTTGGCTATTATGAATAAAGCTGCTGTGAACATTCCTGAACATGATTTTTGGTGGACATATGTCTACATTTCTCTAAGGTAGGCCTGGGACCCTAACTTGGAACCCACACAGGGCCTGACCTTGTTATTCTGTAGACCTTTCTCTAGTCTTCCCAGCTCAGTAAGCACCCCCACCAGGCACATGGTCATTTGGACCAGAAGTCCAGAAAAGCATTTGCAAAATCCAACACCATTTCATTATAAAGATCATCAAAAAATTAGGAATAGAAGGGAACATCCTCAACATGATAACGGACATTTATGAAAAACCCATAGCTAATAACATATTCAATGGTAAAAATAAAAAACATTCCCCCTAAGATCGGAAATAAGACAATAATACTCACTTTCACCATTTCTATTTAACCCTTTACTGGAAATTCTAGCCAGAGCAATTAGGCAATGAAAAGAAATAAAAGGCATCCAAATTGGAAAGGAAGAACTAAAACTTTCTCTATTTTAAGATAACATGATTTTATATGTAGAATTTTTAAAGAATCCTATGCTCAAAAAATCCCTTGGGGTCAATAAATGAATTTAGCAAAGTTGCAAGATAAAAGATTAACACACACAAAATAGTTTCATTTGTATACACTAGCAATAAACATTCCAAAAAGGATCTTTAGAAAACAATCCATTTTGGGCCGACCCCGTGGCGCACTCGGGAGAGTGCCATGCTGGGAGTGCAGTAGCGCTCCGGCCGTGGGTTCGGATCCTATATAAGGATGGCCGGTGCACTCACTGGCTGAGCGCGGTGCGGCCGGTCACAAAAAGACAAAAAAAAAAAAAAAAAAAAAAGAAAACAATCCATTTATAACAACATCAAAAAGAATAAGATATTTAGGAATAAATTTAACCACACAAGTAGAAGACTTTTTTACTAAAAAATGCACAACATTGCTGAAAGAAATTAAAGAAGAAACAAATAAAAACTCATCTGTTTTCATGGATTCAAAGCCTTAATATTGTTAAAATAGCAACACTACCCAAAATCATCTGCACAGTAAATACAATCCCTATCAAAATCCAGTGACCTTGTTTTTTTTTACAGAAATGGTAAAGCTGATCATGAAATTTATATAGAAATTGCAAGAGACCCAGAACAGAAAAAACAATCTTGAAAAAGAAAAACAAATTCGGAGGACTCACACTTCTCTGTTTCAAGAGTTACTCCAAAGCTACAGTAATTTTGAAAAGTGTGATACTGGCATAACAATAGACATATAGATTCAATGGAAAAGAATTGAGAGTTCTGAAATAAACCCATACATCTATGGTCATTTGATTTTCAACAAGGGTGCCAAGACTATTCAATGGGAGAAATAGTCTCTTTAACAAATGCTGCTGGGACAACTCAATATCCACATGCAAAGAATCTAGTCGACCTCCACCTCACTCACACATAAAAATTAACTCAAAATGGATCAAAGATCTACATGTAGAATGGAAAACTGTAAAACTCTTAGAAGAAAACACAGGGGTAAATCTTCATGACTGTAAACTTGGCAGGGGCTTTTTAGATATGATACTAATAGCACAAGCAACAACAGCAACAAAGATAAATTGGTCTTCAGCAAAATTAAAATTTTTTGTGCATCAAAGGAAACTATCACAAAAGTGAAAAGACAACCTACAAAGTTGATAAAATAATTGCAAAAAACAATTTCTCGTAAGAGTCTATTATCCAGAATATGTGATGACCTCTAACAACTTAACAACAACAAGACAAACAATCTAATTAAAAAATAAGCAACAGGGCTGAGCCCGTGGCACACTCGGGAGAGTGCGGCACTGGGAGCGCGGCGACACTCCCGCCGCGGGTTTGGATCCTATATAGGAATGGCTGGTGCACCCACTGGCTGAGTGCTGGTCATGAAAAAGACAAAAAATAAAAAAAATAAGCAACATACTTAAATAGTCATTTCTCCAAAGAAGTTATATAAATGGCCAAAAATCACATGAAAAGATGTTCACCATCATTAGTAGTTAGGAAAATGAAAATCAAAATCGCAAGAGATAACACTTCACTCCCAATAGGATGGCTATAACAAACAAACAAACAAAACGGAATATTTCAAATGGGAAATATTGTTTGTGGGATGTAAAATGGTTCAGCTACTTTGTACAACAGATTGGTGATTCCTCAAAAAGCTAAACATAGAATTACCATATGATTCGGCAACTCCAACTCCTAGATAAATACACAAAAGAATGAAAACAAGTATTTAAACAAAAACTTGTACATGAATATTCATGCCAGCATATCCAAAATAACTCAAATGTTCATCAACTCTTGAAGAATGAACAAAATGTGGTGCATACATAGAATGAAATAGTAGTCAACCATAAAAAACTCATGAAGTATTGATACCTGCTAACACATGGGTGATCCTCGAAAGCATTATGCTAAGTAAAAGGAGCCAGTTACAAATGATCACATATGAGAGTACTTCAAAAAGTTTATGGAAAAATAGAACTAAAAGAGAATATGAATCTTTCCATGAACTTTTTGAAGACCCCTTGTATTGTATGATTTCATTTATGTGAGATGTCCAGGATATGTAGATCCATAGAGATAGAAAGTGGATTAGAGGTTATGATTATGAGGGGTTAAGGGGAGAGGACAATGGGGTGTGGCTGCTTAATGTCTGTAGAGTTTTCTATTTGGTTGATGAATTATTTTGCAGTTGGATGGAGGCTATGGTTGCATATCATTTTGAATATACTAAGTGCCACTGCATTGTATACTTTGGAATTATTATTTTTATATGATGTGAATTTTACGTCAATAAAAATAATCCTCTAGTAAAACAGCAACCATCCTGGTGGTATGCGCCAGAGGTGAAAAGCAAACTCATTCTGCTTGCTACTCATTGTTTGGGCTGGGCTTGCTATCCGGGTCATCTTTCAGGTGGTTGCCATCTTCTTTCTGTTTTCTTTCACTTGCTCTCAGCAATTCATTTTTTCAGGGTTTACCAGAGACACAAGTGTAAAGGGTTTGAAACCTCAAGGCCTGCTGGTGCAAGCAGTTACATCTTCTCACTCTCCAGAAGCTTTATTATGGCAGGTCAGTTAATAAAGGAGTGAGGGGAAATGGAGCAAAAGGCCTGGGAGATAATGTTTAAATACAGAGGTACCAAGGATGTGACAGGTACTTTGTATAAACATGTTCATTTATCCTTTTGTGTATATACTTTCAAAAATCATATTACTGTAAACTAAACTCATGGTAAGGTATATAGACTCCTGCTCTGAACCCTCTGGTAAAACAAAATCTACCCTCTTAGTTGTTTTATAAGTTGTATTTATAGACAATAAATAAACTGATATTTTGGGGTATGGTTGTAATAGGGAGAAGGTGCATTTCAGAAATTGGTGTAAAACTTAATCAAAGATATTCAAAGTGCTAAAACTGGGAATTTTAGATTTAAGCTCTACAACTGGGGCTTTTAAATTTCTTTTATATTTTTAACAAAACTTAGTTAAAAATGTTCTCCCTATTTTAAAGTTGAGAGAAGTTTTTCTTGCCTTTCCGAGCCTAATATTCTGTTATTTTATAAATTGAAGTACAGAGTGGTTTAGCAAGTACTGAGTTCACTCAGCAAAGCAAACCTGGAATTAGAAATTTATCCTCGAGAGGATAATTCTGCCCTGGGGGCTGACCATAGATGACTCACTTCACTTCTGTGGACTTAGTTTCCCCACGTATAGATGAAGGGGCAGGGGTTGAATTATTGATCTCCAAGTACTCTTGCTGATCTTCTATCATGTTTTATCCCATTGTCAGTATTTTGAATGATGCTGTTTCCCTAATAGCAATCATCTTCCTCATGCTTCTGAAGTATCCATGGAAACAACTTCTGTTTGAAAATGCTTTTGTTCCCCCTTAAGCTTATCCTAATTAAAGTTGTGGTAACAAGACACTAAATAAGTATTTAGTAACAGAACTGTCGTGTAAAATTAAATCCAGGAAATGGCAGCATCTGGATGCTCATTGGTGTAGCTGCCAAATCCAACCACTATTATTTAATTGACTCTAAAGTAAATTATAGCTTCACTGAGCAATTAATAAATTTTTGAAAGGTATAAAGTATTTTCTTCTGATTTTTCCTAGATTGTTATGAAATTCAAACATTAGATTTTGTTTTGAAAATATTTTCAAAATAACTCTATTTGTCTTAAATACTATTTTAATCTGCTTAAAACTAATGGGATAAATTACTGTCTGGGGTAAAAATATTCAAAAGATAAATTTAGAAGGATAACACTCAAATCAGAATATATATAATGTTATTTAAAGTGCAGTATTATACTACTCAGACATAAAATAATGAAATTCTGCTGTTCACAGCAACATGGACAAACTTGGAGAAAATTATGTTAAGTTAAATAAGCCAGACACAGAAAGAGAAATACCACATGTCCTCACTCATAAGTGGGAGCTAAAAAAATAAATATGTGGTATATATACACCACGGAATACTACTCTACCATAAATAAGAATGAAATTTTCCCATTCATAACAACATGGATGAGCTTGGAGAAACTTAGGTTGAATGAAATAAGCAAAGCACAGAGGGATAAATACCGCATGTTCTCACTCATAAGTGGGAGCTAAGAGAGAATGAAGGAGGGAAAGAAAGACCACACTGGTGCATTGGACTTGCAGAGGGAGAGAACATACTTAGGGATACAAAGTGGGATGGGGGAAAGGGGTTGGTGAGTATGATTGGGGATAATTGGGTGGGGGTCATGGAGTATAATTGCAATTTGTGGTAATGGGCATGCTGCCAGTATGGATCTGGCCATCATGTTTTGGGCATGAGAGGTGACAATCAGCTTTGTATCTCATGAATATTCATAACCAATAAAAAAAACTAAAGGTTTAAAAGAAAAATAAATAAATAAATAAGAAAGAAAGAACAGTCACAATTACATGTTGAACTTTTAAAAGGAGAGAACAGAACTGTGGTTATCAGAGGTAGAAAAGGGAGAGGAGGATGGGGTAAGTGAGAAACTGGTTACATTTTGTAAAGATGAGTATACTAATTATTCTGATTTGATCATCATGTATTATACACAGGTATGATATTCGACTCTGTACCTTACAAATATGTATAGTCAACTATGTTTCAATAAAAATAACTGTAGTGTTGTAAACATCACATTTTAAAATCTAATCTGTTCCCTGAATTTGTAATATATGATTTGTATCAGAGTTGTCCTCATTTATGCTTCATTTGCAGTTTTTAACTTTTTTAAAAAATATACTTTTAATTTAATTTGGTTTTAATCTCAGTTTTAAAATTTAAAAATTTTAAGTGTATGCAAGTTTTTTGTGTGTGTGTTAGAGAGAGTCTAATAGTGTAAATAGAGAGAGAGAAATTCTCGGTTTTCATGATGCTTATTCAGATAAAATTTTATGCATACTGTTATGGGTTAAATATGTCCCCCAAAACTTCATGTATTGGAAACTTTATCCCCATTGTAACAGTGTTAAGAGGATGAGAAATCTGATTATGGTATTTGAAAGGTAGGGCCTTTGAGAGGTGACTAGATTGTGAGGACTGTTCTCTAGTGAATGGATTAATGGCTTGTCATGGGTGTGGACTGGTGGCATTATAAGGAGAGCATGTAAAAGAGCTTATTCTCTCTTGTCATCTTTACCATGTGATACCCTGTGAAGCCCCACAAAGAAGAAGGCACTCAACAGATGCGCCGCCTGGTCTGTGGACTTCTCAGTCTCCAAAACTGTGATAAATAAATTTCATTTCCTTATAAATTAACCAGTTCCCGATATTCTATTATAAGCAACAAAAAGCACACTGATACACATACAACCTTCTTTTTCAGGTCTGTTGATCACAATTTTTCATAATAATGATAATGATAACAATAATAATGGTACAATGACATGCTTGGACATAGAAGTATATTTTATTTAATATAATATATATCCTAATAAATACAGCATTATCTTCAAGCAACACATGCATTTCTGCTACTCAAACTTGGCATTTGAATTGGTTTCACTCACGCAAGCACTAAAACATTGCTTGACATAGTTGGTTTTACTGCCTTTGAAAGAATTATTACAATACCTTAAATCAGTAGAATCTGTAGCCACTAAAAACTTTGTACGGTGTACTCCGTCATTGATCTGAGAGGAAAATTTCTTCAAGTAGTTCTAACCTCACAGACTTTCCATTGTGGTAAAGATTGGAATCTTTTTCACACATTGGAATTTGGAAATCCAGCTAGACATAGAATTTGTATTGTTTTCCCAATATTCCTTCTTGCAGAATTGTTTGGTTTTTGCATGTGTGAGGAAAAAGTCCCAGACTTCTGGACCAACTACTTCCAGTTGAAGAGTAAGTTGTCAGGTGATTAACAGGATCAAACTCCTATGCTTATTCAGTCCACAGAAAATTCACAAACTGTTCTGTGGCACCTCAGGTGGGAGATGAGAAAGGATGTTTGTGGCTTAATTTAGTGTCATTCAATGTCTGATTTATTTAACAAATATTTAAGCAATATGCTTGGTTTTGAGAGGAATACAAAGATTTTCTTCTAGCCCTTAAGGAGTGTGGAATCTAATTAAGGAGAAAATACAGGTATTGGAGTGATTATTTGCCTTTTCACATGAATAGACTAGGAGCCAAATAAAAGAATAGGAAGGATTTATATTGGCAGAAGGCAAAGGGAAAACTTGTGTCATACCTCATAACTGTAAGATACAAGCATGTCTAGATTGCTCTTTTAGGGGAATCATCAGAAGTCTCTGAGCAGATTTGTGTTTTAGCAAGTCTTGACTGGAGGCAGTGTGTAAGGATGATTGGAAAGGAGAGAGATAAGACTAATAGGGCCAGATAGGAGGTCATTGTCATAATCCAACCATAAAATGATGGGCATCAAAACTATGGCCTCTAGAAGTGAAGCTGAAAAGAAAGATGTGAAAGAAATATTTTTTAAAAAATAGAATAAGCAAGATTTTTGGGGGTCCTTGAAATATGGGACCTGATGGCTTAAAAAATAACAGATAAAAGTTTCAGCTTAAGTGTTCAGGAAAATAATTATTTTCACCAGCTAAAAATTAGTAAGCCCTTTTAAAAGCACTAGGACTTCATGCTTTAGGGATCAATTAATTAAAAAGCAGACCCTTTTCAGCCTGTGCAGTCTCTAGGGTTGCTTTCAAATTTTCTCAAAGTAGCTTTGGGTTCAGTTCTACAGTGAAACTGTTATGGAAGACTTGTTTCTGAATTATAGTTGCTTTTGAGTCTTTGCGACACCCTAAGTGAGTGAATTTGTAAGAAATCTCTTAGGTTATTTTGGTAAGATGGAGGAGGTTAAGAGGTAAATTTTGTGAACAACCTAGGCTTCCAACTTCATTTGAGTGAAATAGCGTTTAGGTTACCCAAGGGCAGTGGTTCTCACAGGAAAAGTGGACCTGAAAATCACTCAGGATCCATGGGCCCCACTCCAGACTTACTGGTACAGAATATCAGAAAGGTAGATATCAGTATGCCAGTATGCGTATAGGCTCAGATATCTACATTTTTGACACGCACCTCAGATATTATAATGCAAGTGGTTCAAGGACTTCACTGAGAAACACTACCTTAAGGCTTACTGCAGATTCCTTTGCTTAATCTTGTCCCTAGGGTTAGATATTTTAAATTTTTTTGTGGGGCACAGTGTTTGAGTTTGTAGCCTATTAGTGTGTGGAGGGGGGGAGGGAGGAGGAGGAGGGGAAAAGAGAGAGAGAGAGAAGCAAACACCAGGAGGTTTACTATCCCTTTGAGATGTATCCCTGCTCCAGCTTGTTCTTAGAATCATTAGGATGTTACTACTGGGCAGAAGACTTGAAATGAAAATAGGGATTTGAAAATAAAATGGAAAGCCTAGTGTTATACAAGAAATCTTTCTTTGGCTTTCCATCTGTTTTCTTTGCCTTAAAAATCACTTTCCTCCTTCTCTATATTTTGACCAAATTCTCAAACAATCTTACTTGTAAGATCCACAAGCATTAACTTTTGTAATATACAGTGAGATTCAATGAACACTTGTATCAACCTCAGAAAGAAAATGTTTACTTTCAAACTTCCCAGATGATAGGATTAACAACTTATAAACAAGGGAGGCGAGGGGGTCATTTGGTAACCTTGAAAGATACCTTAGTGACATCCTTTACAAATAAATGCCATATGGTCCTTCTTTCCAATCTGGAGGAAACAGCTGATTTCTCCTACACTATGAAAAGGTGTATGACATGCCATTTCAGTGCTGACAGCACCCTGGCTGGAACCCCCTTCTTTTGGTGACACTTGCCAGGGAAGCCTGAATCAGATGAACATCTGGGAGTTCGCTGATGTAAAGAAGATTGTGATTTTTTCCAGACTTGCTTGGCGTGCTCTGTCACTAAACGCCTTTCTAAGGTAATTTAGCGTATGTCTAGAATGGATAACCGAGTCTCTGTATTTCAAGAGCTTGAATTGGATCAATGGAATGACCCAACTAATTTTGAAACAGCTCAAAGATATAGGTATGTCCTCACAATTCTAATATATACAGCACTCTTTTTCTTATTCATGTGCTGATTCACTATACATACTTTGTTCTGATATGTATGCCGAAAGCTAGCCCTATGTACCATCAGAAAAGGGATGTCAGGCACTCATGTGGCTGTTTTGGTTTACACGATGCAAAAACTGCTTTCAAACTGAGGTTTGGACTATATTGACGGTTTTGAGGCATGAATAAATATTGTCTTAGTTGATCAGGAGACCCACTCATGCCTTTTGGAGGGCACTGTAGGGAAGCATCCATTAATCCATCTTGTCTCTCAGAAATTCCTCATTGGAGTCATTGTGTATGGAAACCTTCCACGGACTGTTAAAATAGCACATGCAGCTGGAACAAATGGGAAAAATCTGCTATTTATTATTATTTTTTTACAGATGTCACTAGTGAGGAAAAATAATTTTCAATAAATGAATATATCCATGTAATTCTACAATGAAATAAGCTGCTGGCTCACTAGAAACAACTACATAATTACATGATGTGCAACAAGATAGTTACCTTCATTTTAGTAATCCTCTATGCTGCATGTAGTAAGCATGTAGCCTCTTTCCCTGAACTCTCACTTAAGCTTCAAAATTATCCTGCAGTATGATCCATGACAAGTAGTGCAATTAGTGACAAGAGATGGCTTTCTCCAAATAATTAAATAGAAGAGTTTTATTTTCTAAAGAAGGGAATTACTAAAGAAAAACAATTCTTTTGTATTTTTCCTATTTTATCAAACTATCAGCAACTTTACCCACATCTGCTTGTTACTCAACTGTAACCCTAAGATATGCCATTTTTCAAAATATGAGTCATTTCTCAGAGACTTTAGAAGTATAGATGGATACCATGAAGCAACTATCAGGGAATAAGTAAATTTACCTCAATTTATTGAAGGAATAAGAGGTAGCAAAGAATTATTGATGAAATTGAAACCGATCAGCTAAGTTTATAGGGAAATATAAAATGCAATAGTGCCACAGAATTTAGTATACAGGACTGAGAAAAGTGATTTCTCAAATTATAATATTATTACTTTAGTCTGAACATTGTATTCTTCTTTATTTTATATATTAGCAGTTAATAGACATCTAAATCACTTAATACACATAGATTACACATATAATGAATGTGCATCTTTAGTGTGGTATGGCATATTGAAATATCATGTGGTTGGAGGAATTGTATATGAACCACTGCAAAGATGATTTTGAGACCAGCAGTCCTTTCTTCATTACTTACAGATCCTTAAAGTTAAGCACGAAAGAGAAAATGTCATGGCCTATTCAAACAAACAACAACAACAAAAGCCTTGTGAAGGTTATTTCTAGGCGTCAACTTGATTAGGTTAAAGAATGCCAAGAAACCTAGTAAAGCTATTTTTTAGGTGCGTCCATGAGGATGCTTCCAGCAAAGATTAGTATGAGAGCCTGAGTGGACTGGATGGGAAAGACCTGCCCTCAATGTGGGTGGAAACCATACATATAATCCACTGGGGGCCCAGAGAGAACAAAAGACGGAGAAAAAAGGTGAATCTCTCTCTCTATCCACTGGAGCTGGGATATACTCTTCTATCCTGTCCATGGACACCAGAACTTGAGATTTTTCAGCTTTTGGGTTCTAGGGCTTACACCAAGGACACCACTGGCTTCCCTGGTTTTGAGGCCTTTGGACACAGGCTGAGCCACATTACTGGCATTGAGTTTGCAGAAGGCCTATCGTTGGACTTTTCCTCACAATTGTGTGAGCTAATTCCCCTAATAAATTCCCCTCATATATTTATAACATATCCTATTGATTCTATCTCTCTGGAGAACCCTGACTAATACAAGCCTGTTAGAAAGAAATTGGGAGACCTTTTCAAGTAGTAAAGAAATAACCTTAAGGGTTTGATGGAAATTGCAATTTTAAATAAAATTATTATTAAGGACAAAAAAACTGAGTCTTGTAGCAAAATTTATTGTTAGAATATACAATTGTATACTTGTATCACTTATGATGTTTCTTTTGCTGTTGAGGTTCTTTTGTTATACTTTGTACTTAAAAGGTAAAAACATAGAAAGACAATCTCTTCCTTAGTTCATGATCTCCTACAGGCAGAGGAAGAGTACTTGTAAACAAAAGATCTTCATCGTAGGGTTTAGAACAGCACTTGAACCTGAAAAGTTGGACTTCAGAGTTTTGGGCACTCATATGTTTGCTTAGGCTCACAGTTCTTTACCATCTGAAGCAGTATCAGTGAAAGGTACAGGGTTTTCCTTTATATGAGACAGTGGAACTCAATGTGTAACATGGACTGAATTGTGTACATGTGTCAACCTCAAATTCATATTGAAGCCCTAACTCCCAATGAGATGGTATGTGAAGATGAGGTCTCTGCTCCTTACCTCCCTTCTTGATCTTGGACTTCCCAGCCTGCAGAACTGTGAGCAATAAACGTCTGTTGTTTAAGTCACCCATTCTGTGGTGATTTGTTATAGCAGCGCTTGCTGTCTAAAACAGTGAGGTTAGATGAAACAGAGCTTACAATTTAGGTTATATATAAGTTGATTTTGCCTCAGAGCCTATTTCTATAAATCTGTCTTTAAATTTTATAATTCTTAAAGCAGATTATTTGGTTAAAATAATGTTTTCTTTACAAAACTTATTTGTTGAGGAAAATACTATGCATACAGTTTTTATTCCATTTTCCATGCCTGTAGGGAACCCCACTTTTGTAGTATAACCTGGTATCACCATTTACCTGCTGGCATCTTCTGTGAATTCAAACAGTGAGGCCAAGAAGAAATAATAGACCCTTGAAAGGTGAACCTTGCAAACCCAGATCTAAACAGTGACTGCAAATATCATTGGACCAGGGATTGCTTTATGTATTATTTTAGTATTCCTAATCAGCTTGAAAGTAGCTACCCTATGTCCTTTGACCTTTTACATTTCCCTTTACCTTAAGGCTTCAGCCAAAGTATAAAGAAACACTGGGATTTTGTGGTGTAATTACACTGTTGAGCACACTTTATGATTGTTTTAAACTTAAAAATAGCAACAAAAATGTAGATTTTACAGGCCCTGGGAGCAGTTGCATGAAAGAAATTACACAAATCTTTTTTTTTTTTTTTAATTTTATTTTGTCGATATACATTGTGGCTGATTATTGCTCCCCATTACCAAAACCTCCCTCCCTTCTCCCTCCCCCCTCCCTCCCCCCTCCCCCCCAACAATGTCCTTTCTGTTTGCTTGTCGTATCAACTTCAAGTAATTGTGGTTGTTATATCTTCTTCCCCCCCCCCGTTTTGTGTGTGTGTGTGTGTGTGTGTGAATTTATATATTAATTTTTAGCTCCCACCAATAATTGAGAACATGTGGTATTTCTCTTTCTGAGAAATTACACAAATCTTAATGGATTCAGTTGTGAGGCACTCTTGGGAATTTTGAAATGGGAACAAAGATGGAAACTGAGTTGAGGGGTGCTTATCATAACCTAAGAGGGAGAGACAGGGTTGAGCCTGTAGTTGAAGATATCAGTACCTATTAAATGAGGTTGGGATAAGCAGAAGAAAGGGTATGAAATAGGTATTTCTCAGCTTTAGCAAGCAGCACTCACCCAGGATGAGACACCCAAAACTGCTTCCATGCAATGATTTTGCAGTACCATATAGTTTATCAGAATGTAATTTAGGCTGGGAATAAAGATAGACTGAGTTTTTTAAAATGATTTTTTGTTGTTTGTTTTTTTAGCAATATCAATGATGTATCAGGTATGTATAACAATGAACATATATGTTAGGGAATGGGGAAAAGAAGAGTAGGAAATGTGAACACAGTGGACTGGAATAAGGAAAATTTAGTCAAAATGCATATGACTAAAGCAGAATCACCAAGCACAGGGACTGCTTTCCTTTGCTTCTTCTGGGGGCTTGGGTTACCTGTTTCAACCCAGATTTGGGTCCTCTGGTTCCCCTATCCAGCCTGTTCTTGTCCATCTGTCGCTACATATATCTAGTCATCAGAATTTTGTCTATTCTATCTAGAGACAGCCTTGGCTCTTTGATGATGGGTGGTTTCCCTTATCTTGAGAGTGGTTAGTTTCTTCAGTGGGGAAACTCCACATCGGTGCTCCAGGTCTTGAAGCTAGGGTTGCATGTTTAGTTCCCCACCAAGGATCTCCCAAGGATCTTCCACTTTCCTGCAAGGCTTCAGACAACCACCTGCTGGAGCAGGAGCCGTGTGTTGCACAGGATTTTCCAGAGATTCTGGCTTCAATGTCCCTGCATGACAGAGACTTTTGTGACTGCCTTTGTGCTCCTCTGCCTGTACCATTTTGGGCACCACCTCCATACTCTGCTTCCCAGTGGTTTCTTGCCATGTGTTGCTAGGACCCTTCTTCCTGGCCCCAACTATCCTGAAAGTTTCAAGCATAAGACTTGGCCCAAAGTTCCCAAACGTCTTGTGCCTTAGTCTCAGGCTCTGCCTCTTGCAGCAAAAAGCCATTAATTGTACATACCTCCCCAGGCTCCTACAGAGGCCATCAGCTCTGCAATATCTCATGTTATCAAATGTATGTCTGATGTATCAGAGGCATCTTGGCACTATTTGTAATGATATGTCTGCTGAACAGTGCAAATAAGACAGCCCAACTCCTAAGCCCATAACTTACGTTTAAGATAAGGAAAAGAAACTGAAGTGAAACTAAAACAAATAAATGCTGTTTCAGATAAATGTTTCTTTAGCACAGGAGGTGTTACATTTCTAAAAGATTTCTCTATGATTATAAAAAGATTATTAAAAAATAATTAAGAAGTTGATCAAGTCAATGTATTCTTTCTTAACTCCACCTTTTAGTATTAAACTATATTAACTCTCTGCTATGATAAAAGAGGTTAACACATAAACACTTCTTTCTCAGTCTGCCCACCTCAAAATTTTTATTTTTACTTTTTCAAGGTTTACAACATTATGTTCTAAGACCATAATTTCCACATTCCTTTAGTCTCAGGTTTGTATTCAAATTGGTTCACTTTTTACTATTAATACTTGCTGAGCTAGGGCTGGGTCTGGAGCTCACAGACCCCTCAAGCCTGTTCACAGACTGGGTCACAAACCCTTCACACACTGGTCTGGTTCCCAGACCCCTCACACACCAGGCTGGGTCACCAGACCTTTCACACTGAGGTCTATGAGCTAGGTAACTGGCAAAAAGGTCCTTGGAGCCATAGGATGGAGAGCATGGCTGCATGGGGTGGCCACCTGATTCAGTAAATGCCAGACAAATGGCTGTGCTGTGCATGCACACTATCTCCATCCACACACAACTTGCTTAAAAAGAATGTGCTGCACCACCACCAACTGGACCTAAGATGAGGGGGCCTGACTTAATTATTCTATTTTACCAACAATCCACCTCTTCAGGGTCCCTCACCGTACAATCTATGCATTCGGAATCTTCTGCAATGTTCCCTTAGTGAGGATAAATGACCTTTATGTTTATATAACCTATTGTCTGTTCAATATGCCTTAAGTCTTGGAGTTCTGTCCTTTTAACTATTAGCTGCATATGTCTGGTTAGTAGTCACCACTGGTGTGATCCTCCATGGGAATCCTGCAGTCATACTTATGGAAAGTTCAATGCATATTCTATAAGCTGACACATTGATCACATGACTCTGGTGCAGTGCCTGCAGCCAGAACACTATGGGCAAAAAGAAAGAAGGGTTATTGGTACCAATACATTATCTAAAAAGCTTCTGGAATGACTCTCGTCTTACCCGACCAGACCACTTCTAGGAAATTGACTGCCAGCCCAGGTCCTTGCACTTTGGCTGTGTTCACAGCCCACCCACATTGTTCCAAATGACTTAACAGCATTGGAACTGCCTGGGTTAAATCTGCAAGAGAATCAGAGGTTAGTAACACACCGTCAATGTAGTGAAACGTTGTAACCATGCTTGGCCTAGTCCACTTGGCTAGGTCCCCAGCCACCAGACCATGACAGATGGTTGGGCTATGCAGATAAACTTGGGGCACTACTTGAAAGGTTGACTGCCTCCCTTCCCAGGTGAAGGCAAACTGATCTTGGCTATCAGCTGAGATTGGAATAGAGAAGAAAGCATTTGCAAGGTCCAATACTGCCGGAGACCAGCTCCAGTCGAGTTTGGGGGTCCTTGAAAGAGGGATGAAGAAGCCGGCGAAAATAACAAACACAGACAGGGACCTCAATGCATCAATATGCATGTTCTCTCTCTGCGGGCTGTCAGCGTGTTGCAGCTGGAGCCCAGTAGAGCATGAGACAATGCCTTTTATTTAGATTTTTCTCTGCAGGGGGGTTTTAGGTACTATTTTTATTGTATCAGCAAGTCAATAATCCAAAAAGCAGGGAGGAAACTTTTTTAGAGATCAGCACATCTTAGGTGATCAACTCATGCTTCTTTTTCCTGGAATCAGGTTATCAGATTCAAACCATCCCTTCATTGTCTTGAAGTTATCTTGTGACCTTTTTCTGTTAGCAAGCTGTGGGTAATATCCACCCTGTTAACAGGGTGGGAGCCAAATGTAAAAAGAACAGTGGATATTTGAGCAGCATTATCATGCACATTTTAAGGTTATGCATTTGCCGTGGCCCTATAATCTTGATCTAAATGTCAAAGTGTCACTGTGAACAGCACCATCCCTCACAAAACCAGTTACATTTACCTCTTAGGTCTAATTTTGCAGGTTTAATAATTTTACAGCATATATTTTTATCCCAATATCTAATTCTTAATGATTTATTTAAAACTGGATACCACCAAGTAAAGGGAATTCTATGGTTATATTCCCATATACTTAATTTATTTCAATATCATATAATTTCCCATTAATACCAACTATTCTCTTGCCATTAATATAATCTCCAGTAAATGATGTTTGCCAACTTACATTAGGCTGCAGCTCATATTTGGTCATGAGCGGTGCTTTTGGAACATATGTTGGTGTGGTCAATTTATCATAAGGGGATAATTTAAAATTGTCCAATTTACTCAGATCCTCTGTGGGAATGTTTAGTTCAATGACTGCATAATCATTTGTGTTATTTTTATAATCTTTTGGGAATTCAGAGAACTGTCACGCTAACCAAAATATTGAAAGAGAAAGCAAAAGCAGTACCACAAAGCCGAGGCAGGAACCCTTATGGTTGTAGCAAGTGCTCGTAGCTGCAGCCTTGCCAACAGCTCTCCCTCCGGTGGTCCTGCCAACTCGGAGAGGGCAGCCCAAGCTGACTCCTTTAGGATCCTGCCATGGCGTGGACCGCACCACAATACATAATGATAAGTTCCCAGGTGAGCAATCAGCTGATCCATCACGTTGTGAACTAAAGGCACAGCTGCATGCAAAGGAGGCACTACTTTGTTCAGTTCTCGATAATCTACAGTCATTCTCCAGGTACCATCAGGCTTTTTCACTGGCTATACCAGAACTTTAAATGGGCTATGAGTCGGACAAATAATGCCAACTTTCTCTAATTCCAATATGGTGGCACTTATCTCTGCATGTCCTCCTGGTAGGCAATACTGCTTTACATTAACTACACATCCTTGCTTGGGTAGCATCTGTGGGTCATATTTAGCATATCCTTGTAACACAGGCTTTACTGTCTGTATTTGCAGCCAAAACTCTCCAACCGTTGTTTGCAGGTGCAAACCATAAAGTACATCCATACCCAAGATGTATTCAGTTACAGGGGATATATATACAGTATATATACAAGGAGGTAATCTTCCCATGCCCAATGGCAATGACACAGCTTTGATCTCAGTAGCATGTCCTCCATAGCCATCTATATGAATTATGGCCCCTGGAAATTTATCTGGATTGCCATATATCAGGCTACATTATGTACTTGTATCCACCAATGCCAAAACATGCTGCAAATTTGTCCTCGACCAATATATTGCCAATTCAACATGAGACCTCCGATTCTCACCTGCCCCCAAAAGATGAGCACCTTGGCCTGTTCCCTAATCAGAATGGAATAGTTCATCTGCCTCCTCGGGAGCAACCAAAAAATCTTTTAAATCCACTGAGTGTACCTTGCTACCTGTTTCAAGACATTTGGTAAAACGATGTTCAGGGCACAATTGCTGCCAGAAGGCAAACAAGACTGCATTTGGCTGCCAGTCAGTTTTCTTTCTATCAACCCCTGATGCAAGCAAGTCAAGCCACATCTGCTTACGGCTAGTCTTGCTTGGTCTCCTCAGGATAAGATCCTGATCATTTCTTAGGGGTTTGGTCTTAGCCACCTTTCGGACCCCTTTTGCTTGTCTTTTCTCCTGTACTTCACCCAAGCCAGCTATCATGGTCATTACTTGATGTATAGGACAACGAATGTATGGGGCCAGGATGGCCATCAGTGACCTAAAGGACATTGATGGGGCATTCTGCAGCACTGTGTCTCTCATGCTGCCTATAAAATTTTCATCGTCTGGGCCACAAGTGTTCACATTAAACATGGACTGCCATATCTCCAGCTCTCGAATGATTTGAACTAACTCAGCATACATTTTCCATTTACTAACAGTCTTGGGCAGTTCTCCAGCATTTGCCCACACGGTTCAGGCAGCTGCACTCACCCATTCCATTAAGGAGTGATTACCTGGCTCTTGTGCATATCTGTGGTTATTCTGTAGCTGTTGCCTCAGGGATGGGTGCATGGTGATGGAGGCCAATTTCTCCACCTCCTCACCAGAGCATATCACACTCTCAACCCCTAGGTCCCACAACTACAACAGCCAAGATGCCAGGGTCTCCCCATGTTTCTGCCTGAATTGTCTCCCCATGTCAACCAGTTCAACCTGGTTATATGGAACATAGGTGTATGAACTGGGTCACCTGTGGATCACCCACCAGATGTCCATCCGTTCCCATAGCTGCTTGTGTCTCAATTTCTTGTGCACAACAGGTCACACGTGGAGATGCACAGTTTCCCTTAACTCACCACTGGGTTGGTCGTCCTCCCTGGTGTGAGAAGCAGGAGTGACCAGTCACTGCACATCTTCCTCCAGGATAATCATCTGTGCTTCCAACAACTCTGCTTTCTGCCACAAATCTTGATCAGTTTGCAGCATAGTGAGCAGCAGCCAGGCCCCAGTCAGCGGAAAAGTGGCCACTGGGCACCACATGCTCAAGGATAGCCACATTTCCTCCCCCTCCCAAGGGGTTTTCTGCCATAGTGCCCAGTCTATGCTCCCTTGCAATACAGCGAGCAGCAACCAGATCCTGGTCAACAGAAAGGTGGCCATAGGGCAGAGCATATTCATAAGTAGCCACATTTCCTCCTTCTTCTGAGGGCTTTTGGTTCCTGTATCTGCTCAGAATTCTGCTACGACTATGCCAATTGTCAAGCTAGGGCTGGATCTGGAGCTCACAGACCCCTCAATCCCATTCACAGACTGGGTCACAAACCCTTCACATGCCAGGCTGGGTCCCCAGACCTCTCACAGGTAACTGGCAAAAAGGTCTTTGGAGCCATAGGATGGAGAGCATGGCAGTGCAGGGTGGCTACCTGAGGCAGTAAATGCCAGACAAGTGGCGGCTCCGTGCATGTGCACTAACTCCACCCACACGCAACTTGCTTACAAAGAATGTGCTGCACCACCCCAAACTGGATCTAAGGAGAGGGGGCCTGTCTTAATTATTTTTTTTCCCAGCAATACTTTTTTCAAGAGCTTCTATACGTTTTTTAAAAGCTCGCCATGTTTTTGAAACATAGAATGGGGATTTAGAACTGCTGCTGCCTTAGGGTCATTGGATGAGTACTTTTTTACCTTAACTTTTTTTTTAACGAGATCACCACATGCTCTCATACTTTCCTTTTTTTTTTTTTTTTTTAACGAGATCACTAAGTGCAATTCATATTTTTAACAAATTCAGTAAGAATTCAGAACACTTTGCTTCAGGGCTGTGCAATTGAGAGTCTTTAAGAATTTACACGAGAAACAAAAGCTTGGCTGTCTGGAGTTCTAGGTGAGAGAGACAAGTAGGGAAAGAAATGTTTCATATATACAGGTTTTTCATTAATCTGTGGAGGTTAGACTCTCTGCAGAGTTTTGAAGGGTATAGTAACTTTCTTGTAAGCTGAACATGTTATAAAACAGTGTTTCTCAAAGCATGGTCCTGGGCTAGCAGCATCAATATCACCTAGAAATTAGTTAGAAATATAAATTTTGGGGATCCACCCTCCCAGATCTACTGAATCAGAAACTTTGGGGTGGGGGAGGCCCAGAAATCTGTTTTAACAAGCCCTCCAGGGGATTCTGATGCATACTCTAGTTTGAGAACCATTAGGATAGAGAATCAAAGTGTGGTCTGCTGTCAGTACTACCAACATCACCTTGGAGCATGTTAGAAATGCAAATTCACAGGTCCCAGCCCAAACCTACTGCATAAGATTCTGCATTTTTTTTATATAGAAAAACAATAAAGGGAAAATTTTATTTATTTGTTTTTCTTTTTCTAAATTTATTTTAGTTTATCAATATACAATGTAACTGATTTTCATGTCCCTTTACTAATTCCCTCTCCCCCCTCTCCCCATCAACATCATATCTGTTCACTTGTCTTAACAAGTTCAAGGAATTGTTGTGATTGCTGTGTCTTCCCCTGCCCTTTTTTTTTTGTTTGTATATTTATTTATTTATTTTTAGCTCTCACAAATAAGTGAGAACATGTGGTATTTCTCTTTCTCTGCCTGACTTATTTCATTTAATATAATTTTCTCTAAGTCCATCCATGTTGCTGCAAATGGTAGTATTTCATTTTATTTTTTATAGCAGAGTAGTATTCCATTGTGTAGATATACCACATTTTCCTTATCCACTCATCTGATGATGTACATTTGGACTGGTTCCAACTCTTGGCTACTGTAAATAGCACTGCAATAAACATGGGAATACAGGTGTCCCTTCAACATGATGATTTCTATTCCTCTGGGTATATACCCAACAGTGGAATACCTGGGTCATATGGTAGATCCATCTGTAGTTGTTTGAGGAACCTCCATACCATTTTCCATAAAGCCTTCACCATTTTGGAGTCCCACCAACAGTGTAGGAGGGTTCCTTTTTTCCCTCAACCTCTCTAGCACTTATCATTCTCAGTCTTTTGGATATTAGCCATACTAACTGGAATGAGATGGTATTGGGAAAATATAAGAAAATGGTCAAGGACCCTCAGATTTTCAGAATCTTGCCGAGCATTTGATGTAAATATGCATGTTTGCCTAGGTGTTCCTTGGTTATTTTCTAATGTAATTGCCCATGTGCACCCAGGTGTCCTGGGTTATGGACTTAAGTATAAAGGATGAGTGACTCTGATCCATGGTGCCTCCTGCCCCCAGGATGCCCCCTGGGGGCCACAGGGAGGACACTACTGCTGCTGGAGGCTGTTGCTGCAAGCTGTTGTTGCCAGTGTCCCCAGGACCCTCTGAGAGGCTGCCACTGCTGCTGCTGTGGAGGAGGACTGAGCTTGTATCATCTGCTAATGGCTCCCAGGATCTTTCCTAATTACCTAGAGTGTTCCTGCATGTGAGGGGTCTGGTTACCCAGTCTGTACAATGGGTTTGAAAGGTCTGAACCCTAGCCCTGCCAATACGAATGGACACTTAGTAAAATAATGAAATGTTTTGGCTTTCATTATGATTTGCCTTACTCGACAACTGGCATAGTCATGTAGCTTTACAGATGGTATCTCCAAGTGGTTTTGATTTGCATTTCCTAAATGCTGAGTGATGTTGAGCATTTTTTCATGTGTCTGTTGGCCATTCATATATCTTCCTTTGAGAAATGCCTGTTCAGCTCCTTTGCTCATTTTTTAATTGAGTTACTTGGTTTTTTGCTATTAAGTTGTTTGAGTTCCTTGTATATTCTGGATAATAATCCTTTGTCAGAAGTATATTTTGCAGACATTTTCTCCCACTCTGTTGGTTGTCTTTTCACTCTGTTAATTGTTCTTTTGCTGTGCAGAAGCTTTTTAAATTCTGCATGTTAACAGGAGCCCCAGATGTTTCATATACACATTAGCATTTGAAAAGGACTGCTCTGTCTGACCCAGTGGTTCTCAACCTTAGCTTCACTAATAGAATCATCTAAGCAGCTTTAAAAAATTTGGATGTTCAGGCCTCATCCTGGACCAGTTAAATTAGAATTTTTGTGGGGGTAGGGCTGGGCATTAGTAGTTGCTGTAACTCACCAGGTGATTCTAATGTGCAGCTAAAGGTGAATACCCTTTCTCCAGGCTGTGGCTTATTAAACCCTGAGTTATAATAATTACCGTACCTTTGTGTGAGTCCATAAGTTATTGATAGTGCTCATTTGCTGGTTCCATGCTTTCATCTCCTTGTTTTTATTAAATGTTTTGCATTAAAGAAAAATAAAAATGGAGGCTACAGTTTACGTATATGTCAAGGCCAACCACCCATAACCATGATTTCCCTGAAACGCTCTCATAAATAAAAACAAAACATAGGCATTACATCCTTGTCAGCATGACTCACTGAAATTGACTCACCAATCCACTATAGACAAATCAGCTTAAACACTCTACTTGTTCTAAAAATAATGTTAATGTATAAAACAAATAATTACGGAAAACGTCAAAATACTTCCTCCTTTGTGCTTTATAAGTTGTACTGTATTTACTGTGAGGTGGGATTCTTACCACTTGGTTTGAAGTGACCTGGCTTGTGAAATGTTCTTTTGCATGCACAGTAAACTTCTAAATTGTTTCAATTTGATCTGATTATTTTCGACATGTTTATACATACTTTTTAAATTTTCTTTTGTCATTTTAATGGTGTATTTAAAGGTAGAGGCAATAAATATCTGTAGTCAGCCTGGCTATGAAGTAAGAAGATTTTATCTTTAATAAGAAAATGAGTAACTATTTTATGAAGAAAACTTGAGGGAAAAAGTATGAAAAAACATCACTCATAATCTTAAAACTCAGAGAAAACCACTGTTAATGATCCTTTAGTATTTATCATTCTATCATTCTTTTCTCTTTGTATGTGTATAAAAACAAAATTAGGATTATGTATATGTAGAGTTTAGGCATCTAATTTTGTTTGATGCATTTCCTAGTCTAAAATTCATTGAAAACACAATTTTTTTCGCATAGAATAGCTTTAATAACTGTATAATCAATTGCAAGCAGTACTTTAGATTATTTTTAGTTTTTCTTTCTTTGTTTTTAGCCAGTATAGAAAACTAAAGCTCCATTAAACAATGAATAAAGCGGTGAGCTAGACACTGCACTGATGTCCTCACTCTTGTGTGGTCCAGGATCACACTTTCCTGTAGTAGCTTTATAAAGAATTTGAGAACCAAGTGTTAGCTGGGCACCTATTTTGTTATAAATAAATTCATTTTCTTTTTCTTTATTTAAAGAAAAAGTAATTTTATTAATATTATTTTTTACATTGTAGGATGTTGTTGTGGAGCAGTTGGGAGGGAGAGGGAGAGCGGAAAGGGGAAGGAAATGGGATGGAAGGAGTATGGGGAAAATAGGATAATTTAGTCAGGCTCTCTGTATATTTCTTGTAAACAAGTTGTATGTGGGTGGAGTTAGTATGCATGTGCACCCATTTATCTTTCCAGTTAATTGCTATTGTGTGTTCTTCAGAGTTTGTGAAGAGGAAGCTGGCCAGCAGAGCTCACATCTAAAAATAGAGCATATTTACTCTGCTGGCAGCTGCTTAGTTTTTCAGTGGACTTTGCTGGTAGCAGTTGAGTTTCAGAGTTTCTCTTTGTACTTCTTAGCTCATAGTGTTGTGTGTGCTGAATAGACTACTCTTTCTTCAACCAAGGCTCCAAGGGCCTTTTTGCCAGTTACCTAGCTCATAGACCTGCATGTGAAGGGTTTGTGAATGGGCTTGAGGGGTCTATGAGCACCAGAGACCCAGCCCTAGCTCTACAAGGAGGAAGGAGGAGAGGTGGGATTGAGGCCTGTGGTACCACCCTCATTCCCACAGGGGAGACTGGGGGGTTTCCAGGGGTGGCTTGGTCACTGCGTGGCTGGGTTTCAGATGTCAGGGGTGTGTGGCAAAAGTCCTCACCCCCAACACCCCAGCTCAGGGACCCAGGATCCTACTTGCTGCAGCTTGGTGGTTGTCACCAGGCTGGCTGTGGCTGTTGGGGGACATGGTGGAGGCCCTTGGTCCCCCACTGCCCCAGCTCAGGAGAGTCCGGATCACTTCCTGTAGTGGCTTGGTTGTCATTGCTGTGCTGGCTGCATTTGTCTGGGGGGTGTGATCAAGGCCCCCCACTGCCCTGGCTTGGGAGAACCTAGGGCACTTCCTGCAGCAGCTCAGTGGTCACTGCTGGTCTGACTATGGGTGTCAGGGGGGTATGACTGAGGCCCAAGGCCCCCCCACCATCCTGGCTTGGGAGAGCCTGGAGTCCTTCCTGAAGTGGCTCCGTGGTCACCACTGGGCTGGCTGTGGGTGACAGGAGTGTGTGGCTGAGGCCCAAGGACTCCCACTGCCCTAGCTGGGGAGAGCCTGGGGCATTTTCTGCAGTGGCTCAGTGTTCCTCGCTGAGCTGGCTGTGCATGTCAGTGGGGTATGGCTGAAGCCTGAGACCCCCACCCTTGAGACTGGTTGTGGGTGTCAGGGGGTATGGCTGAGGTCCCTGGCCTTCCCCTCTTTCTGGTTTCATAGCTCAGGGGACTTCCATTCCTTCTAGGTGTTATAGGTGTTCTTTGGTGAAATGAGACCTTTACTAGTTAATATAAAACTTTTCTCTGGGTGCGGGTATTTTGTTTTCTCTTTCGGTTCTGTGTTGGATTATTTGCTGTTCCCACAACTTAAACTCTGTGCTGGAACTAATTTGTTGTCCTTTGCTTGCTTCTAAAATGGGAGAACTTCCTGTGGGGACCAGCACTTGAGCTGTGTAGTTTAGCTAAATTGCTGCTTTGCTGCTGATTCCCTGGGGAAGGCTTTTCGTGCAGCTCAGGTTTTTTTCGTTTTTTTGTTTGTTTTTTCCTAGCATAATGGGAGTTTTATTGGAAGTGAATTTTTAACTATTAACACAAATGTCAAGATACTATAGAAAACATCCACAGGAACTTTTTTTATGTTTTTTTTTTAATTGTACACAAACATTTCCTACAGAATCCAACATAGAACAGAGAAATGGTACATCTTTCAATTTGCATACAATGGAAAAACAAGAATATATATATACATTACAAAGTTTAACTAATAGACACTAGCAGTTTGACAGTAAGTCTATAGGCGAGAAATTACCTAATAAAAATAATCAGAATTTATTCAGCATCACTCACTTCCATAACCAAGTGTTATTGTGATTAATAAAACTTGCTGCCAATCAGGCTTCTGGTACCATTATTCACTTTGTAGAACTGCTCCCCACCACGTTTCTTCAGAACTACTAACAGAAAACTGTTGAAGTGGGGCAAGTATTTGCAAAAACAAACAAAAAATCCCCAGCTTAGTATAAGCATGGATATGTATGATGGAATTTCTTCCCAAGCAATTAACTTTCAAATCATCAGGAAAACACCAGAACCATTTGCCAAGCTATGTCTGAGAAAAGATGCACTTATATCCAACAGAGGAGCTGAAAATCAAACTTAGTGTTTAGTTTTGGGTGGATTGGGAAATTCTGCCACCTTTTGAAAAATGACTGTCTTAAAAAAAAAAAAAGAAAAAACCCCCACCAAAAATAGGTTCACTAAATTTATTTTAAAAATCATAAAACGTTTCTTACAAAACAGCATTACATTCTGCACACTGCTCTGAACAGATGCCAGGGACATGTGGACTATGGATATCTTTCCTCCCTGTCCCACCCCCCAAATGTTACAGTGACCACAAAAGCAAGGTGTTCACAATAATTACATGGGGGGAATATTTTTCTTTTTAACCACCAACGATGAACCAAAAATAAAATTTACTCACTCTGCTGCTGTTTCAAAACTTCAATGTTAGTTTTTGCACAACCTCCCCCCCAACTCTGTTTGCAAGGAACTAAAACATTTCATCTGGTGAACAGCAAAGATTTCACTACATCTCAAATGCAGAACACCTATGAAGCAGAGGAATGTTGGCTTTTTAAAGAGAAGCAGATAAAAAAAAAAAAAAAGATGCAGGACGCCTTCAGTTCTTCACTAGTCTTAGAAAAACTTTCCAGAATACTGCTTCACACTGTTCTGCAGCAAATACTGTGCATTCTGTATCTGGTCCTGTGTTCCTGTAATGGTAATGAACCAATCTTTGGATCCTTCTAAAGGCTCATCAATTTTGATCGAAGCTCCCGACTCATGATGGATTTGTTTAATCCACTGACCACCTTTGCCAATAATAGATCCAGCCAAATCTTTGGGAATAGTTACTTGTTTAGTAATAATAGGTCCACCAAGATCACCATACGAGCCACGACCCCCTGCATAGGAATAATCATATCCAGAGCCACCCTGTGGTTCATAGGCCATTTGCTGTTCTAATGGGTTCCATGTATCTATTGCAGAATACCAATTTTCATCGGCATTGAAACCAACCATGCCATCATAACGATCTCCAGGTCTTCCTCTTCTGTCATAGGCCATTAGGTCTCCTCCCCTAGGTGGTGGTGGTGGTGGAAGAGGAAGATTCCAAGCTCCGCTACCACCCCAGCCACCTCGCCCGGGGGCGGGCAGGAGGAGGAGGAGGAGGAGGACGTCCTCATTGAGGGCTCATATCATCATAATCTCATCTAGGTGGAGGCATGGGATGTTCATCTCGACCAGGAGGCATTCTGTCAAAACCACCTCTTCCCCACATGGGAAATCCCACAGGATGTCCACGGCGGTCGTCAAACATCATTGTAAAGCCACCGTAATCATAGGTTTCATCATAAAAATTGGGATCATGAGGGTGTGCACGTCCTTCGATGGGAGACTCATATATAAGATCAAGGATAATCTTTATGCACTCTACAACCCTATCAGGCTTCCCTCCAATATGAACAACTCTGTCCGTGGAAGGAGGACAGCATTCTTGGAAAAGCTTGACTGTTGTCTCAGTGTTCTCTCAAAGTTCTTTGATTTTAGCACCTTTGACTCCAATAATTCCTCCTGCCAGACTCTGATGAATCAGCAGTCTCAACTCACAGTCAAAGTCGCTTCCTTTATAGTGTTGGTAATTTAAGCATTCCACAGCATCAGATTCGAGCGGGAGCTGGCTGGTTGCAGTGGGTGATGTCAACTGCAGGCCATCTTCCAAGGTAGGGATGATTTTCTTCAGAATTTCTCCAATTGTTTCGATATCAGCACTGATACTCAGTATGCGCTAGGGGCCACTGCTGTCTGGGACTGAAACACTGGCATCATAGTCTGTGCGAAGAGCTTTAATATTCTTGCCTCCTTTTCCAATCACTGCCCCAGCATTCCTGCTCTGAAGCAGAATGCGTAATTCAATCATCTTATTGGTGTTTCTAGATCTTTTAAATGCTTGTTCTTCTTCCATATCTTCTGCAGGGAATTTACCAAATTCACCATTGGTTTCAGTGTTGAGGAACGTTTCCTCTGGCTGTTCAGTTTCCATCTTCTTGTGTTAAATGCACACACCACTCTGCAACAGGCTGCAAATAAGTGGGACGCAGGCGAGATGTGGAGGTCGGTACAGCGAGAAACAGAGGATAATGGTGTCTGCAGCGCCGTCACCTAGAGCTCCACTAATGGTTGACTTTACAGGTACTTCCAGGTCTGGTGAAATCTGGTGTACCTGGATTCTGTAAAGACTCTGGTCTGGTCCTGAGTCTTTTCATAAAACTGCACCCCATGCAATTCTATATTCCTGACCAGTCTCCTCTGAGTGGTCCTACACTGATTGGGGTGCAGATCAGCTGTCCTTGCTGTGCCCCAGTGTTCCCCCGATGGGCGTGTCTCCCCCTCCGCCTGTGCTGCAAACACTTCCCTCTGGCCTTTGAGTGGCTCCTTTTTTTCAGTTATTGTGGCTCCTTTTTTTCAGTTATTGTGGCTCCTTGCTCCTATGTGGTACAATGGGAACACTATTAGTGGTCTTGCTGACCTGGGGGCCACCAAGGCCCTCTTCTCCCCTACCACCTCTAAGCAACTTCATCCAAAGGGCACAGCTGTGGCTTTTGCCAGTTCCTGCTGTGAGTGCTCTGCAGCTCTAGACTTGAAGCAGCCGGGACTCAAAATGGTCAAAGCAGTTCTTTCTTTCTCTCATTGTGACTTCTCCCGCCTCCATGCACTCCATAGGTCTCTCATCTTCTCCTGAGCTCTAGCAGCTTGGCTGTCATTGTTTTTTATTGTTGTAAATTGGTTTATTTGTGGGAGAGAGGGTGGCACTGGAGACTGTCTTTTCTGCCATCTTGACCAGAAATCCAAAAACACACATTTAAGTCTATAACCAGAAATCTATAATAACTATATAAACATAAATCTATAATAAATAATGCTTTACTGCATACAACCAAATGACTAGAAGAGAGATCAAATGTGCACATCACAAAAAAATGAGTTTTGCAATGATGAATAAACTACCCTGAATAGATGAGAAAAAATTATATCTGTGTATTGAAACATAACTCTGTACCCCATAAATATGTACAATCAATATGTTTCGATAAAATTTTTAAATATGTGTATAATCTTTTTTACTGTAGTTGAAGTTGTAATATATTTTAATTAATTTATTTATAATATCCAAATAAAAATTGTATATATTTCTCCTGTACAACATGATGTTTTGAATTATGTTGGCTGGATCAAGCTAATTAACCTAGGAAATACCTCACATACTTATAATTATTTTGTAGTGAGAACACTAAAAATCTACTCTCAGCAATTCTCAAGAATATAATACATTGTTTTTAACTATATGTAACCATTTTGGACAATAGATCTCTCGAACTTATGACTTCTATCTAACTAAAATTTTGTATCCTTTAACCAATGTCTTCCCAGACTGTGGTAGTCACCAATCTACACTCTGCTTCCATGAGTTCAACTTTTTGAGATTCCACATAGGAGGGTAATTCAAAAAGTTCATGGAAAAATAAAATTAAAAGATAATACAAATCTTTCCATGAACTTTTTGAAGACCCCCCTCGCCCCATAAGTGAAATCATGCAGTATTTGGCTTTATGTGCCTGGTATATTTCACTTAACATAATCTCTTCCAGGTTCATACATATTTTCAAAAATAGCAGGAATCCTTCTTTTTGAAGGTTAAATGGTATTCCATAGTGTATATGTACCACATTTTTTTTACCCGTCCATTCTTTGATGAATGTTTGGGTTGATTCCATATCTTGGCTATTATGAATAATGCTTCTGTGAACATGGGAGTGCAGATATCTCTTTGACATACTAATTTCATTTTCTTTGCATGTATTACCAGCAGTGGGTTTGCTGGATCATATGGTCATTCTATTTATAGTTTTTTGAGAAACCTCCATACTGTTTTCCACAATGGCTGTACTAATTTACATGCCCAGCAACAGTGAGAAAGGGTTCCCTTTCTCCACATCCTCCTCAACACTTACCTTTTGTCTTTTTGCTAATAGCCATTTCAACAAGTTTGTCATTGTGGTTTCAATTTTCATTTCCCTCCTGATTAGTGATGTGCTTCTTATTTTTTCATATATTTTTTGGCCATTTGTGTGTATTCTTTTGAGAAATGTCTATTCAGATCCTTTAACCATTTTTCAATCAGATTATTTGTTTTCTTGCAATTAAGTTCTTAGAGTTCCCTATATATTTTGGATATTAATCTTTTATTAGGTGTTTGGTTTGCAAGTACTTTTGCCCATTCTTTAGATTGTTTTTTTTCACTCTATTGATTATTTCCTTGGTTGTGTAGAAGGTTTTTAGTTTGATATAATCCCTTTTGTCTATTTTTGCTATTGTAGCTTGTGCTTTCGGGGTCATTCATATTCAAAAAAATATTGCCCAAGCCAATATCACAGAGATACCCGTATGTTTTCTTCTAGTAGTTTTACAGTTTAAATATTTAATCCATTTTGAACTGATTTTTGTGTATAGTGTGATATAAGAGTCTAATTTCACTCTTCTGCATATGGGTATTCAATTGTCTCAACACTATTGACTGAAAAGACTGTCGTTCCCCATTGTGTGTTCTTGGCACTTTTGTTGAAAATCAGTGGATTGTAAACGTGTGGATTGATTTATGGACTTTCTATTCTTTTCCATTGGTCTATGTGTGTGGTTTTATACCAGTACCATGCTGTTTTGATTGCTATAGTTTTATAGCATATTTTAAAATCAAGTAGTGTAATGCCTCCAGCTTTGTATTTTTTACTCAGTATTGCTTTGGCTATTCTGGTTCTTTTGTCGTTGCATACAAAATTTAGAATTGTATTTTAGAATTTTAGAAATAGAATTTTTTCTATTTCTGTGAAAAATGTCATTGGAATTTTGATGGAGATTGCATTGAATCTGTAGATAACTTTGAGTAGTATAAATATTTTAAGAATATTAATTCTTCCAATCCACAAACATGGAATCTTTTCATTTATTTATGTTTTCAAATTTTTCCACCAATATTTTATAGTTTTCAGTGTATATGTCTTCCACCTCCTTGATTAAACTTATTATAGTATTTAAGTTTTTGTAGCTATTGTAAATGGTATTGTTTACTTGATTTCTTCTTGGGATAGTTTGTTGATAGTGTATAAAAACACTACTGATTTTTGTATGTTGAGTCTGTCTACAGCAACTTTGCTGAATTTGTTTATTAGTTCTAACAGTTTTTGGTGGAGTCTTTAGGGTTTTGAAGCCAGGTGTGTCTGAAGCCTAGGGCCACAGTGGCTATCTTAGTGCTGAGTGGGCCTGAATTCTGTATCCACAGAGGCAAGCCTAGAGGATGGGTGCACAGGTGCTGGCCTCATGACTAGGGTTGTATATCACTTAGTTTCTATGAATAATTTAAACTCTGCATTTATTTCTGGTTACATAAGCATTATTAATAAATAAATTCATATACAATCACAGTAGGGGCAAAAATCAGAGAGTGGATTAAAATGCCACCCTGCCCAGGAAGCTTCCCACAGTATAAGACTCTCCAAAGTGATCTTTCCAACTTAATTTCTGTAGCATTTCCTATCACTTATAAGGAGCTATCTCATTTTATTGCTGACGAGCAAATGCCTAATCCTTGGGCTAGATCATAAGCTTTTAAGGGTGGAGAGCATGTCTTAATCAGTTCCTTATATTTCGTCCTATAGCACAATGCCTTGAATATATTAGACAGTCTTGTATATGATAAGTTCTTTGCTTATTTGCTATGCTTATCACCCTAGTATGGGGATCAGGGAATGATTCTGTTTCCTCAACTGTCCAATAAGGGGTTGACCTAAACCATTTCCAGCATGTTCCTGGCTCTGATTCTCTATGGTTCTACATACAATGTACCTTCAAAACACATATCTCTTCTTTAAAAGGCTTCTTTTTTTTTTTTACTTCAACTATAATAAATTGGAAACATTGCTACTTAATTCTTAACAAAGGACATTTTGTTAAATTAGTTTAAAAATTAGCAACTGTTTGAGATGTCAAGCTGAGTATAATAATGAGCTGAGTTAAAAATAATTTAATGAATTCATGGATCTTTTGAACACATATAATTAAGAATGGGATAAAAATGATTCCAGGAAAATGGACCACACTAAAAAAATCCCTACCACGTAACTCCTAATATGTCTGCCTTATTAGATTATACCTATACTCAATTACAATGCCATTTCAAAAGCAATAATTTTGATTTTTTAACTTATTATGAGCTTTCTAATTTCAGAGTCCAAACCTGGTTTACCCTGATTCTTCTAGAGCCTCCTTCTCAGAGGCTAAACTGTTACTTTACTGGAATATGTTTGTGTATCTTCAACCATGTCATGTTGGGGTATTTGTGTGTTTTCACTCTATCTCATTCTCTACTCCTCCTCTGACTCCTGAGCAATGTTCAAATATAAAATGTGGGGATCTCATACCAACTCTGTAATAAGGAGCTACTGACCAAATAAGTCTACTCTAAGAACCTCTCTCCCAGAAGGCAGACACTAAACTATCTCCAGGACCAGCTTAATTTCTTCTTCTCCACTGCCTTGTTAGGGAGAAACAGAATTCCCCTAATTCCCTTGGAGATGAGAGTAACAGACTGTATGTCTAGCCACCAGCCCTTTTGCTAAGAGATGAAAGTATTCTAGAATGCTTGCCCAAATAACTGCAGCAAAAACTAAATATTATCTGTTTTAATACTTTTTTATTGAAAGATAATTTATTGCACATATTTATGGGGTACAAAGTTGAGTATCAATAGTTCTGTACAATGTGTGATGGTCAAATCATGATAGCTAGCTTATTCAGCATTATAATACATAATCATTCCTTGTGTCTGTTGATCAATTTCTTATTAATTTTTCATTAGCCTCCTTGCTTTTCCCCTTCCCTCCCCCTTTCCACCTCTAGTAACCACAGTTCTGTTCTTTCCTGAAAGTTCAACATATTATTGTGATTATTGTTTCTCTCTCTCTTTATTGTTTATCTGTTTATTTTTGAATTCATCTCCCACTATGAGTGAAGAAATGAGGTTTACATATGAAGAACACTAAACTAAACTAAATATTATCTGTATATGTAAAAACTCATTTTGTCCTTACAATAATCCCAACAGATATTATATTATAAATTAGCTCAATTTTACAAATTGGGAAATTGAAATTTAGAGATTTTAAGTGACTTGTGATATAACTTTCTAATTTGTAAAGTTGACTCTCTGAATCTGTGGTTTCTACATCCATGGATTCAACTAACCATGGGTGGAAAACATAATACTCATGGGATGGGGATGCAGAGCCCATGTATACAGAGAGCCAAATTTTTGTATTCACAGTTTCTGCAGGGCTCACTGTGGAATTTGAGCATCCATGAATTTGGGTATCCATAGAGGTCCTGGAACAAATCTCCTGTGAATGCAAAGGACCACTGTAATATAGACAGTACTCAAACCCTGGACTAATCTAACACCAAAGCTCATTTTCATAACTGCTAAACTGTGTTATCAACTGAGATGTAATGCATGCTGAGCATCTTCCTCGGCAGGTAATTTTCAAAAGTTGATTGAACACCTTCATCATTAGTTGCATCTATCATTATAAACAAAATGTATGAGCAAACATCCCCATGGCAAGAGACTTTGCTTTGCAAAAGGAACTTTCATATGTAACAAAGATCTTTAGAGTATTGAAAAGGATTTTAAAATTCTTACAAAGAAAGTTATTTTTTGTATACTTAAATGTGTGTATCTATATGAAGGTACTTTAAAAAGTTCATGGAAAATAGAATTAAAAGACAATACAAAACTTTCCATGAACTTCTTTTAAGCTTTCATTTCATTCTTAAAAAAAAAAATTTAATTGAAATGTAATGATTGTACATATTTATGGGGTATAGAGTTACATTTCAATATACATATACAATGTATACCGATAAATCAGGGTAGTTAGAAAACTCATCACCATAAAATTTCAGACAATAGATGGAGGATAATCTTCATATAACCATCCCTAAAACCCCCACATCACCACAAACTGGTGTATTGTAACTTATGCATTGGCCACTGCTGGCCTCCTGGCCTATCGTACTGTGTATTTTGATAGCCTGAAACAGTTTTTTTTTCCAAATTTGAATGAGTAGAAGTATCACCAGGGGAGACTTGTTAAAACTACATACACTATTTCAGTCCCCAAGAGATTCTGATTCAAGTTATCAGGGGTGGGACCAGGAGTCTGTTTTTAAGAAGCATTCTGCATAAATCTGATGTTCAACTTACTTTGGGAACATTGATCTAAAAGACTCCAGTGAGTGACAATGGTTATTGCTAGATATGCTCTCAAATTTATGTTACCATCATCCAAGATAAATGTATTTTGTCAAAAGGCTTTTTCTCCATCTATTGAGATAATCATGTGGTTTTTGCCCTTGATTTTGTTGATATGGTGTATTACATTTATTGACTTGCATATGTTGAACCATCCTTGCATCCCTAGGATGAATCTCAATTGATCATGGTGTATAATTTTTTTGATGTATCATTGTATTCTGATTGCTAATATTTTGTTGAGGATTTTTGCATCTATGTTCGTTAATGATATTGCCTATAATTTTCTTTTGTTGTTGTTGTTGTTGTTGTATCTTTGTCTGGTTTTGGCACAAGTGTGATGCTGGCATCATATAATGATTTGGGGAGAATGGCTTCTGTTTCAATTTTTTGGAAAAGTTTGAGGAGAAGTGGTATTAATTTTTCTTTAAAAGTTTGATAAAACTCTGCTCTAAAACTGTCCAATCCTGGGCTTTTCTTTGTTGGAAGATTGCTGATTACTGCTTCAATCTCTTTGCTTGTTATTGGTCTGTTCAGGTTTTCTGTTTCTTCTTGGTTCAGTCTTGAAAGTTTGTATTTGTCCAGAGATTTGTCCATTTCCTCCAGGTTTTCATATTTATTGCCATGTAGTTGTTTATAGTAATCTCTAATGATACATCATATTTCTGTGGTGTTGGTTCTAATGTCTCCCTTTTTATTTCTGATTTTGGTTATTTGGGTCTTCTCTCTTCTTTCTTTTTTTTTTTTTGTTAACCTAGCTAATGGTTTGTCTATTTTACTTATCTTCTCAAAAGACTGAACTTTTTGTTTCATTGACCTTTTCTATTGTTTTGGGGGGTCTCTATTTCATTTAGTTCTGCCCTGATCTTAATTATTTATTTTTGTCTACTAGTTTTAGGTTTGGATTGTTGTTGTTTTTCTAGTTCTTTGAGGCATAGTGTTAGGTTGTTGGAAGACTTTCCATTCTTTTGATGTAAGCATTTATTGCAATAAACTTCCCTCTTAGTACTGCTTTTTCAGTACCCACAGGTTTTGGTATGATGTATCTTTGTTTTTGTTAGCTTCAAGAAATGTTTTTATTTCCTGTTTAACTTCTTCTTGGACCTGTGGGTTATTTGGGAGCATGTTTAATTACCACGTGTTTGTATAGTTTCTAGAGTTGTGCTTGTTGTTGATTTATAGCTTTAATCTGTTATGGTATGAAAATATACTTGAAATGATCTCAATATTTTTAAATTTGTAGAGACTTGATTTGTGACCTAACATGTTGTCTAACCTAGAGATTGTTCCATGTGCTGATGTGAAGAATGTGTATTCTGTAGTTGTAGGAGGAAATGTTCTGTCGATGTCTGCCAGGTCCAATTGGTCTAAGGTGTAGTTTAAGTTGTGTGTTTCTTTGTTGATTTGTTGCCTGGAATATCTGTCCAATGCTGAGAGGGGTGTTTTCAGGTCACCTACTATTATTGTATTAAGGTCTATCTCTTTTTTCAGATCTAAGAGTGTCTGCTTTACATATCTGCGTGCTCCAGTGTTGGGTGCATACATATTTATGATTGCTATTCCTTCTAAGTGGATAGATCCCTTTATCATTATATAATGGCCTTCTTTTTCTCTTTTTATGGTTTTTGGTTTGAAGTCTGTCTTATCTGATAGAAGAATAGCTACTCCTGCTGATTTTTGGTTTCCATTTGCATGGTATATAATTTTTCCGTTCCTTAACTTTTAGTCTGTTTTTGTCTTTATAGGTGAGATGGGTCTCTGGAAGACAGAATATAGTTGGGTCTAGCTTTTTAATCCAATCAGTCAGTCTATGTCTTTTGAATGGGGAGTTTAATCCTTTTACATTTAGGGTATAAAAGTAATCAAGTAGATGCAATAATTACTTAAACTTTCAGAGTAATTTTAATTCATTTCTTGTCCAACTTGAGAGTGAATCATACTTCCATTCTGAATTTAGCTTACCTTCATTGGATTGCTGTACTATATTATATCTCCACTCATATTTTCTGGTGAGAAAGCAGTTTGATATTCCTTTGTTAATAGGAGCTGGCTTTTCTATTATCATAGCATACTTAGTATAATAGGAAATCCTATCATTTGTTTTTAATGGAGTTTAATATAACACCTAATATTTAATGGCAAGCCAGACAGATTGAATTTTATAAGTATATCCTGATTTATCTAAACCTAGTCTAAACTTTTGTTTCACAGAAAAACGTTTATATTATTTTCTTGCAGTAGGCACTATTAATGATGTCATCATGTAAATGATACTCTTAAGTCAAAATAGATTTTTAGAAAATAAAAGCAAGGTATTGAACCACAGCTATCAGTTATGAGCTTATGCGACTATGGCATGCTGTGACAGACTTTATGCTGTTCATGTGTGGTCTTTTAATCCACCTATAGAAAAGAGAAGACACAGACACAGATGTGCGTGTGCACGCACACACACACACACGCGCACACACACACACACACACACACACACACACAAACACACACCCCAGCCACTTATCTCCAGAGCTGGTAACTGCATTATTTTTTAAGTGGAACCCAATAATTAAAGGAGCTTCTTGACTGTCTCTACACAGTTTCAGATAATTTTGAGGATATAGTAATTTCTCAATAAATAGAAATTTAATAAAGGAAGAAAAGAGCAGGCTGAATTTTTCTTTTTCTTTTTTTGGTATATTGTGTTTGAGGAAAACAAAGCCAAGTTCAGTAAGAGAAATGCTTCATTTTATCTGATATTTTGCCACATGCTTTGGATATGGATAAATCAAGCAAAATTATGAAAGCTTTCTTTTTCACATTGAACTTTACATAACAGATGAGATATATAAGCTCTCACTTCAAACAGTTTTCTGTAGAATTAAATAGCCTTAGAGGAATTTAAAAAAACACCCTATTGCACTAATTGTAATACTTTAACGAATGCAAGGATTCCATAGATGTTTATTACACACCTCTAGAGAAAGCACCATGCTAGAGATTGGGGAAGGAGTGTATGTTAGGGCTTTCCAGAGAAACAGAACCAATAAGAAGTGTGTGTGTGCTCATGTGCACGTGCATGTGTGGAGGTATAATTACCTATCTGTTTAGATAGATCAATTATATCTATATATCAGTGTGTGTGTGTGTGTATATATATATTATATATATGTAGAGTGAGAGAGAAAGTGAGAGAGAGAGATTTGTTTTAAAGAACTGCCTCATGGAGTTGCTGAGGCTGGCAAGAATGAAATCTGCAGAGCTGAATAGAACCTGAATAGACATACTTCAAAAGAAGAAATACCAATGGCCAACAGGAATATGAAAAAATACTCAAAATTACTAATCATCAGAGAAATGCAAAATAAAACCACAATGAGATATCACCTCACACCTGTTAGGATGGCTATTATTGAAAAGACAATAGATAGCAAGTGCTGGCGAAGAGTGAACAAAAGAAAACACTTGCACACTGTTGTTGAGAGTGTAAGTTACTATAGCCATTATGGAAAACAGTATGAAGCTTTCTCAAAAAATTCAAAATAGAACTATACTACTTACTGGACATATATTCAAAAGAAATAAAATTGGTATGTTGAAGAGATATCTGTTCTTCCATGTTCATTGTAGCATTATTTACAGTAGTCAAGATATAGAGTCAATCTAAACGTCCATCAACGGATGAATAAATAAAGAAAATGTGGTATGTATACACAATGGAATACTATTCAGCCTTAAAAAGGAAGTAAGTCCTGTCATTTGTAACAACATGAATAACCTGGAGAACACTATGTTAAGTGAAATAAACAAGGCACAGAAAGACAAATACTGCATAATCTCAATTATATGTGGAATCCAAAAATGTTGAATTCATAGGAGGAGAGAGTAGAATGGTCATTGCCAGGGGCTGTGACAATGTTGGTCAAAGGATCCAAATTTTTGGTTAATGGGATGAATAAGTTTAAGAGATCTATTGTATAAAGTGGTGAATATAGTTAAAATTCCTTATGGATAGATTTTAAGTACTCTCACCACAAAGAGTTAAGTATGTGAAGTAGTAAATATGTTAATTAGCTTGATTTACTCCTTCCACAATGTATACATATTTCAAAACATGTTGTACACAATGAATATATAGTTTTGTCAATTAAAAAAATAACTAATGAAACTATGTGCCTGCCCTCGTGTTACTTACAATCTAGTCAATGTAGAAATACAGTAAACAAGTACACAAAAAGCCATTTAATATTTCAGATTGTGATAAGTTCTCTGAAGAAAACTAGAGCAAAGTAAGGGGCTAGAGAACAATGTGTGAGGTGAAGGGAAGGTGCTGCTATGTTAATATAGGGTGGTCAGGGAAAGCTTCTCTGTTGATCAGAGACCTGAAGAAAGTGAAAGAACCATGCAAGTACCTGGTGGAAGGACATTCTGTGCGGAAGAAACAATAAGTGAATTTAATTGATATTTTTTACTGAACTGGCACAAAAGACATTTATTAGTGAAGCCTGCTTTTCTTCCCAGTTACAAGCCAAGGGAAGGACTTTTACTTGATAAGTGAAAAGTAGCTAATGAATTTACCACCTTATCAATACCCGTGTGGAACTTCTATGAAGGCTAAGAGCTAAAACGGAGATGGTGGAAAGGAGAACAAGAAGGAAAAGCAGAACAGAGCTGAATAGAGGAAATGAAGGAATGGAGAAAGGGGAAAAGAAGGGCAAATAAGACATAGTAGCATAATGGAAATAGACTTAATTCTCAACCTCAGCCTGTTCAGACAAAAGCCTCTCATCAGGAACTTATCTCTTCCATCCTAAGCAGCATCTGCTATGCATTGGTCTCTGTGCAATTGCCCAGGCCAACAACACCCCTTCGTAGGGCATTAGGTTCTCAATTTAAACTAATCTATGAAAAAAGAAGGACTCTTTGGATTCCTGGTTTATGTCCAGACCTGGGAGAGTGAAGAGATACAGAAGAATGATAATGCACAACTTTATAGGTAGACCCGAATATTTATATGCTCATAATGTTTTTATTTTACAGTGTATATTTCCTTGGGTTTCTTTTGTGTGCCTCCTACACACACACATGCCCCCACACATGTGGAGTTTGGTAAGGTTGTTCTCAAGCTTTTATCTAGTTCAACATATCTGAGGGATATGATAACACCCAAGTACTGGTGACTCAGAAAGGCAATGTTTATTATAGTCTAGGAGCATGTATTCTGATCGGACATAGAAAAAGTCTTCTCAGCTTTTTTTTCATCACAGCATACGTGGGAAAAGATGACAAATGTATGGTACATGGAAGTGAAGAGAAGAATGCCTCAGATCCCATCCAGTTGCCCTGAGGGCTGAGAATAATCTCTGGGTACATTACTAACTCATTCAAGAAATACCGTTTGGAAGCTCTTGTTTAATGGATGAAATACAAAATTTTAATTTTTATAATTCTCCCTTCTCACACAACCGCCCTCTGTCAAAGTACCTTTTGTAAGCCAAATCAATTTGAGGATGCTGAAATTTTATAAATCCACACATACACACAGGATCTTCCATTAGTATTGTAATATTTTTTTCACTTGAGGCTAATGTTAACTTAAAGATCTTCTGTTAATGTTATAAAAAATAGCTAATAGAAAATGTGTGAATGAGGGTCCTGTTGTTTCGTGGCTCATGATTATTTATTGGCTTAAGTTAAGACTTGGGCCTTTCTGAGAACTAAAGCCTGTGGCATAGTAATGCCTGTGAATAAAGTAAAATAGATTATCTTTATGAAATGCAAGGTACACAATTCACATCTTGTCAAATTTAAACTTATTATTAAACAGTAACCCCTCTCAGATATAAAAATCACTCTCACTGAGATGAAAGATTCTAATTCATGATAAATGTAGATAGGATGCTAATTAATGAAGTTGCTCACAACTGTGTCATCTTGAGTGAAATCCAGCCTTAGCTTCCTGTCAAAAGGTTTCAGTTTGCAATTGTATCCCCATCTTTTTTTCAACCGGTACTTGAAAATAACAAGTTAAGACAAAACATCATACTGGGGCCAATATTTATGCTGTCTGGAATAGTTTTCAGTGGGGGGGGGGGAACCCTGTATTTTAAGACTAATCTTAATTTCTTCTTGCTGGCAGTCATACCACTTATTACATGTATAAAGATAGTGATTAATTATTAGGAAGGAGTTAGGGAACAATGATCTTCAGCAGTAATGGAGGAACTTGCTGACAGAATGGAGTTCTGACTATCATGAAGACTTGAAAACGTAATCTAAGTTATCTCGAGAAAAGCTCTCCCAGCCGCTGAAGATATAAATAGGGAAAAATCAATTAGCAGAGACTAAAATTGAAAATCATGTCGTTTGTTAGATAATAAAATTGTTTTTGGTTAAGAAAATGAAAACAAATCTGGGACCAAGGATGATAACACTAATATCCTTCTCTGGAGGGATGGTGTACAAATGAATGCTGGCAAAGTGACACCCTCTTTCCTCATTAATTTAGTTTCCTACTAGGATGGGGGCAAATATGTAATTTACATGTCCTGATGATAATAGGAGGGTTAGAATAAAACCTGTTCTGGAACAGAGGGGAGGAAAAAATGCACAATCTAATGATTTAGCTCAAGGCAAATGTTTTAAAGAAGCAGGAACTGCAAAAGTGGAAGCTAAAAAAAGAAGAAGGTAGTAAAAAGCCTTTATTTAGCTGTCGCTGTGATCCGAAAAGTGTTACAGCTCCAGAGAAGCTCCATCCCGGGTTTCAGCACCAAATGAAAGGGCGAGTCGACACCAGTTGACATCCACCAGAGAGAGCCCGTTTATTAGGCAGCAGCACACACATATATATAGGGCTTTAAGGGAAGGCTGACTGGCTTAAAATACAATCCCTACTTAGCATACCACGTGGGGCTTGGGGTAGGTGTGGCCGAGAAGGATCAGGGTGTGATCCCTTGGGGCATTTGGGTTCTTACATCCAAGACATGGAACAAACCTAAATGTCCATTGATGGATGACTGGATAAGGAAATTGTGGTATATATACACAGTGAAATACTACTCAGCCATAAAAAAGAATGAAATTCTACCATTTGTAGCAACATGGATGAGCCTGGAGAAAATTATTCTAAGTGAAACAACCCAGGTACAGAAAGAGAAATACCACATATTCTCACTCATAACTTGGAGCTGTATCTGTAAATAAACAAATAAACAATAAAGAGAGACAGAGAGAAAGAAAAAAAAGCAACAATCACAGTAATACATAGAACTTTTAGAAAACTAGAGGTGGAAAAAGGGAGGGGTGGGGGAGAGGGAGAGGGGCTAATGAGGAATTGGTCAACAGACACAAAGAATGATTGTGTACTGTAATGATGAATAAGCTAACTGCACTGATCTAACCACCACACGTTGTACACAATTACTGAAAATCGATGTTGTACCCTACATGCATGTATAATAAAAAAATAAAATAAAAAAATAAAAAATGAAACAAAATAAAATTTGAATTTAACTGGGAGTCCTGTATTATACCTGGCAATTCTTACATTCAACATGGATCTTTCTTTCCTCCTTTAATTCCAGGCATTTCATTATTGTTCATGTAAATAAAAGAAGGGTAGAATGGAAAAAATTTTCTATACAGGCTGAACTGATTGAGAGGCTTGAGAGAATCAGTGGATATATGTGATTCCTTCTGCTTGCTGGTGTCCCACTAAACCATTGCACTGCTTCATCCATTCAAAGAACTCTCTTCTACATGGGATCACTTTTTTTGAACTTCTCTCTCTTACTTCTAACAGGTATGTTGTTGAGCTGGGCAACAACCAAGGATGGATAGTAAGAGGTATTGTGAGTTGAAGACTGCTGTATGAACACTGTCTCTGCTCTCACAAAATCTTGCAATGCATCATTTTGAAGGCTAAGGCATAAACGATGAAACAATGATTACTACAGTACTAGAAAATTAGTACTACAAGGGTTTATCAAACATGGCGGATCATCACAAATGCCTGGGAAGTTTCTTAATCTTTGGGTTCTTAGGCCTCACTCCCAAAGGATCTAATTTAGTAGATATGGGATTGAACTCGTAATCCTGATGATGCTCATGTGGGTGATCCAGGGACTACACATTGTTCTCTTACTCAACCATAGGTAAGTCCAGTTTAGTATTTGGTACCCCCAACACAACCCTATTTATTACATCTGTGTAGCATTCTATTTGATATCCATTATTTTCTCCTTTTACATATAAATTACAAATTAAAGAGTAGCTTCCAACCTTTTCCCAAAATAAGGTTGCTAGGTGGTTGGAATTCATGGCTTTCTATGAATCAGAGGCTTGTTGCAAGTTACTTTAGTTTTAATAAACCCAGCAGCTATCCAAGTTCACAAACCCTAGTGTGAATTATCAGTGTAAAACTTAGAGCTCTTCATCCTCCTCCATCCTGGATTTTATATCCTAGAAGCCTCCTGTATGGTAGGACTGATGCCTTCCTTTTCTGTTACAGTGGGAGATATCTCACCAAGAATGGCCCTGCATTGGTGATTGAATTTGAATGGTGCCTTGAAGTATGAGCTAGATTTCAACATGCAGAGATGAAGGGAAAATTATTCTAGAAAGAGAGAACATCGCTAACAGTTTATTCTAATGTTTCTGAAACGTGTTATTATCAAAATCACTGGAATGTTTGGTAAAGTTTATTTGGAGAGCATATTTAAAATCAAGCAGATTTAAATAAGTATGAAATAAGGCTCTGGATTCTGCCTTTTTAGCAAACTCCTCAATTATGATATAGGATTAAGAACTAGCTGAGCTAACATGTGGGCACCTGGAAGAAAGAAGTAAAGGACTCTGTCTAGACTTGAATCTTTTTATTATTATTTTTTGTCCAGGAATAATCAGGGGGTGACTTGCCACAGGCTGCAAGTTCCCATGATATCTACTGCCTTGCTCTTATGAATTCAGACATAGTTTTAAAAAATGTATAAGCATGTTTTACTCCTAAGTACCCAACAGCAAATCCAAGGAGAGGAGAGTGTGGAAGTGAAGTGCTGACCTACATTAAATTAAACAATAATAAATGGCACATCAACAGTCATTACTTTGACCATCAGAATCAGTAGAGTGCCTAAAAAGGATTGTGAATTATTCAACAATTTAGATGTGCTTTGAAAAGCTTCTTTGATGGATTTGACTTCCTTTAGTGTGATAGATGGTTCAGACACAACATGCCTGGTGACCCAGAGAAAAAGATTCAATTTGTATCTTTGGAGATGATTCCAATGCTCTGGCAGCACTTATATGTATATAATAACAAGGATTTCAATTCCATGTTTTTAATATGGAACCAGACATGATGTTCTAGTATTAAAAGAGCGAATACAGATAATGCAATCAGTGAGCCCAAACTGTGTCTGTTGTAGGAATTGGGGACGAATCCTTATTTTCTTATTGGTTAACTTTCAGTAAGGTTCTTCTCCTGATATTGGTATTTTTAGGTATAAATTAACTCCCTTTGGAATAATAACAATAATAACTAGATCTACTATCATTTTTGGATGCCTTTGTTTGCTACATACAGTGGTAGGCCCTTTTCATATGTTATCTTGTTTAGTTCTTAAAATAATTCATAGAGGTAAAGATTATTCACCCCATTTCATGAAAGAGAAAACTGAAACTGAAAGAAAATTCCTTAACTTATTCATCCATTCAACAAATATGTATTGAGCATTTACTATGTGCTAGGCATTGCTCTACATGCTGGAGAAACAGCAATGAACAAAACAAAATATCTTCCTTCATGGAGCTTACATGATAATGGAGGAATGCAGATCAACATCAAGTAAACAAATATTTGTAGGTGATGATTAATGCTAAGAAATGAAAAAGTGCTAAGAAAAAAATGAGATAGGGTAAGTGGATAGAGAGCAGGACAGCTGTTTTCGAAAGGGTGGTCAGGGAGGGCCTATGATAAAGTGGTATTCTGCTGAGACCTCAATAAGGTTAGGAAGGGAGGCACTGCCAGAACAATCCACAGCCTCATGTCCCTCTCAGTGCCACAAGGTATCACTGTCCAAGGTTCCTCTTTGTCACAAGGTACCCCTCTGTCACAAGAAAGAGACAAAAATAGTTATTGTTATAAAGGAACTCTGATCACAGAGAAAGACAATTTTCAGAGAGAAACCTCTGAGAGCTTACTCATGTTTCTAGGCTACTTCTGCCTATTGCGCCTTATTTTGTAACCTCAAGGTACTAAAAAGCCATAGGTGTGGAGCTGTCTACCTGTGGACCATGTATTCCTGCTTTCAGAGAGCGATAGAGAGAGAGACAGAGAAAAGCAGGAAACAGATCTTAATTTGAATGAATGTATAGCCTTTATTTCCATAACACATGAGCTATACACATATCTATTCAAAAATTATTCCAAGCAAAGGAAACACAAAGTCTCAAGATCTGAGGCAGGGGTGTGTTGGTGAGTTTGCCTTTGTAGGCCAGTGTGGCTGTGAGATAGGAGACGCTCAGTTTCCCTGGATATGTGTTTCAGGACACACCTCTAGTTTTCAAGCGACTCTCTGTGGTCCCAGGCCCCTCCTCTAGAAGAAAGTTATTGTTGCTAGTTAGACCTATTTTTGGCACCAACACTGTGAAAATGAGACCAAAAGGGGCCAGCTTATGCAAATCCAGTGGCTGGGCATCCTCAGTAGAAAAGAGCAAAAGAGCTATGTAATCCTCATAGCTGAATGATCTTCCACTTGGGGTGCTAAAGAGCACAGAATGTTCTTGAATATGTTTGTTGCATGTGATAGGATTTGACCAATGAACATGCCCCAAGAAGAGACCACCTGAGCATATGCAAGACTATGTTACATAACAGTGAACTACCCCCTTAACTTAATATTCTTTACAAGTCCCAGCAGAAGGCAGGATTGTTGCTCACTTTCCTGGAGCCAACCCACACTTTGCTGGCTGAGTTGTGTATGCTTACTTTTGTATCAAACTTACTTTCAGCAAGCGGCTGTTCACTCTCTTGAGCCAGCTTTCACTCTGTACTGAACTTTAATTGTGTATTTCTTACATTTATATGAAACTTGGTGCAGGGCCTATTCAGTCTCTGGAGTTAGGCTGCACTTTCTCTGTGAAGTCTGTATCTCTTATTTGTTATATAATGTTACACTTCCCTCTGTGTAACAGAGACTAAAAAAGAAAGAATTACTCGAAGCACCAAGAATGAGGCCTGGAAGGACGGCAGCCCATCAGGGGAGCAGCCCCAATTCAAAATTTGCTTTTCTTTTTATTGACAAGACAAGGAAGTTTCACAAGAAAAATCAGTTGATTCAATCCTCAAAGAACGACATAAAAACAAAGGCAGTGTAAAACTAGTAACAGCAGCAGAATTAACAATGTGACATTCCAGAATGCAATTTGTAAAAGCTAAGTTGATCCACCAACAAACAGCTTGCCCTTAGCAAACATTTTCTTTTTTGACATCTTTCCCTACAGCAATTTCCTTAGCATATTTAAACAACAATCAAGTAGCTTCCTCAACATATCTTAACAACAATCAGTAGGTTAAATAGTCAATAGTCCCTCAAGCCAGGAATTGAACCAGCAACCTAAAATAGTCAAAGTACACAATCCCATCCCTAAACAGTGATTAGAATTGATTAGATGGGCTTTTACCAAGTTATCTGTGGACTTTTGTCTCCTAACCGAGAGCTTTAGCCCCATTCATGCATTTACCTACAAATCCTATTCTAAGATCAAAGGAGAATCAAGATTTCTAATACTTCAATAATGTAAAACCTGTTCTCACTTTCTTCTGTGACTCTGCTTTTGAATTCTTTCCTGTGGTGGAGTCAAGAACATGGTAAGAGGATGGGGTGGGTTGAGGCCAGCTATCAGGCCCCCCAAGACCTTACCTCTGGCATCAGCTGGAGTGGAACAAGGAAGGGAGGAGGGGTGGGAGACAAGGTCACAAAGGTGACAAGGACCAGATCATGGAAGTCGTTCAGCTAGTTAGTAGGAGAATTAGGATTTAACAAAGATCTCTCTGACTCTAAAGCTGTTTTCTACTATATTTCAGAAAATAGAAGCTACCAATTAAAAATGCCTTCATCCTCTCACTACCAAATTTGCTGTCCAGCCTGCCTCAGTATCTTTTAGAATGAAATGCCTCGCTCCATATAAAGGGCCAACTTCTCCATATAGCTTCCAGATCCCAGCCCTCTTATTTTTTTTCAAAGATGTTACTCCTTAAATCCACCCCCCTTTCCTGAATCATCAATTTCTTGTACTTTACCCATAGCATCAAGAATGTTCTAGTGTCTCAGATCCTAAACAAAAAAAACATTTCCACTGATCTCCACACCACTTCCATCAATCATCCTGTTTGTCTTCAAACCAAAGGATAAATTAATATATCTACTTCCTTCTTTACTGATTATTTCCTTAGTCACCTTCTCACGTCCACTGAGGTTACCCTAGTCAAGTTCACCACTGACCTCCTGATGCCAAACCCTTTTCTGCTTTCATCTGACCTTGCCACTCAGCAGATTTGACAAAACTGACCATTTTATTCTTGCAGCATTTTCCTCCCTCTTATTCTAAGACCTCACACTCCTATTTTACTGGCTCTTCTTTCTCAGTCTTTTTTACTAGATACCTCCTTCTCTTTCCAAAATTTATGTGAATTACTGTCTTGATTCAAGTTCTGTTTCCTTTTTTCCTTTGTGAATTCTCTTTCCAAGTGATCTCATCTAGTTCCTGGTGTTAACTGCCATCTACATGCTGGTGAATTTTCCAAATCTCCATCTTCATCCTGTACCTCTTACCTGAGCTCCATATTTGTATGTTCTATTTCCACTTAATATCTCAATTTTAGTATCTAATGTACATCTAAAATTTAACATGCATTTTCTTAAAATTAATATTACCATTTTTTACATTGTAAAATGTTGTTGTGGAACAGTTGGGGGGGGAAGGGGAAAGGAAATAGGGTGGTAGAAGAAGGAAGGAAGGGGGAACATGGTTGAGGCCCATGGCACCCCCATCATTCCTGCAGGGGAGACAAGGAGGCTTCCAGCAGTGGCTCAAACATTGCTGGTCTGGATGCTGATATCAGCAGGATGTGGCTGAAGATCTCAGCCCCCCACAGCCTGGCTTGGAGGCCTGGAGTGCTTCCTGTGGCAGCCTGATTGTTGCTGCTGGGCTGGTTGCAGATGTCAGGGGGCGTGGCCATGGCCCTTGGTCCCCCACCACCCCAGCTCAGGGGCCCAGGTGCTTCCTGCTGTGACCTGATGGTCATCGCTGGGCTGTTGTGGATGTTGCCTGGGGGGCATGGCTCAGGCTCCCAGTCCTCCTCCCTCCTTGGCTTGGGAGCCCAGGGGGCTTCTGGTACTTCTAGGTTTTATAGGTGTTCTTTGGTAATGTGAGACTTTTACTAGTTAATATCAAACTTTGTCTCTGGTCTGTGGGTATTTTGTTTTTTCTTTCAGTTCTGTCTTGGATTATTCGCTGTTCCCACCACTTAAAGTCTGCACTGGAACTAATTTGTTGTCCTTTGCTTACTTCTAAAATGAGGACCAGCACTTGAGCTCTGTGGTTGAGCTAAATTGCTGCTTTGCTGTTGATTCCCTGCAGAAGGCTTTTTTTGCAGCTCAGGTTTTAATTGTTGACTTCCGAGTCTCATGAAGTGTGGTACACCTGGGTTGTGTGGAAACTCTAGTCTGGGCCTGAGACTTCAGCAAAGTGTACACCTGCAGATCTATATTCCTGACCAGTCTCCACTGAGTTGTCCTGTGTTGATTAGGGGGCAGATCAGCTGTCCTTGTTGTGCCCCAGTGTTCCCATAGTGGTCCCATCTCCCCAACCGCCCATACTCCAGACACTTTCCCATGGGGTGGGCCATCCCCCTGTCACTTGTAAGGACTCACTGTCCTCTGAGTGGTTCCTTTTTTCAGTTGTTGTGGCTCCTCACTCCTATGTGGGTCCACAGGAACCCTGCTAGTGGTCTTGCTGGCCTGGGGGCCAACGAGGCCCTTTTCTCCCCTGCAGCCTCCAAGCAACTTCATCCAAAGGGCACAGCTGTAGCTTTTGCCAGTTCTTGCTCTGTTCGCTCACCAGCTCCACTCTTGAAGAGGCTGGGGCTTGAAATGGTAGGAGCGATCCTTACTTTCTCTCACCTTAGCTTCTCCTGCCTTCATGTGCTCTGTAGGTCTCTCCTCCTCTTCTCTTGAGCTCTAGAGGCCCCAGATTGGCTATCATTGGTTTTTAATAATTGTAAATTGGTTGATTCGTGGTAGAGAATGGGGACCATCTATTCTGCCATCTTGATCAGAAGCCCTAAAATTTAATATGTCTTGATTTCTTCCTTAAACCTAAACTTCTCTAGATCTTTCTTACGTAAAAATATGGCATTCTCTTCCTTCCAGTGTTTCAAGTCCAAAACCTAGGAGTCCTCCTGATTCTTCTCTTCCCCTCTTCTCCATTAACAAGTTCTGTTAGTTCTAACTCTCAAACATAGTACAAATGCATGTGCTTTTCTTCACCTCTGCAGCTACCAACTTAGTTCTGGTAACTATCCCGGTGCTCCTGGGTTACTACAATATCGTCCTAAGAGGTCTTTCTGTTTCTAGGCTTCCCTTCAAAAAAACATTTTCCCATAAAACGGCTAATTATTTTAAACACATTTTTGAGTTAATTGTAGACTCACATGCAATTGTAAGAAATACAGAGATCCCCTGTGCAATTTACCTAGATTCCCTCAATGGTAACATATTATGAAACTATACTATACTATTATAACCAGGATATTAATAATGATTTAGTAAAAATGCAGAACATTTGCATCACAACAGGGATCTTCATGCTGCCCTTTAATAACCATACCTACTTTCCTCCTGCAGACACACCCTTCTTAATCCCTGGCTCCCACTAATCTAGTTTTTATTTCTATAATTTTGTCATCTCAAGAATGTTATATAAATGGATTCATACAATATATAATGTTTGGGAAATTCACTGTAGATTTATCCACATATTAATACTTCATTCCTTTTTGCTAAGTATTATTCCATGCTATGGAGGTACCAGATTTGTCTAACTATAGATCTGTTCAAGTACATCTAACTTGTTTCCAGTTTTGAAGTGACTGCAAGTGATACTGTGTTTTTAATTTTGGTTTCCATATGTTCCTTGAATAGTATATAGAAAAGTGATTCATTTTTTTCTGTTAACCTTATATCTTACAATCTTTCTGAACTCATTTATCAGTCCTAGGGGTTAGTTTTTGTAGATTCCTTGGGATTTTCTATTTGGACAGTAATATCATCTGCAAGTATAAATTCATCTCATTGTTGATGTCAGTTTTTTTTTTTCTAACTAAAGTTGTGATTTTCTTGATTCCTTTATTGTATCCCAGACATTTTGGCTATAATGTCAGGAAACTCTGGGTCCTATTAAAATCTTTTATTTTAGCAGATAGTCTCCCTGTTTAGGTTTAGTAAGCAGGTTCTGGCTTAATTTAATGGGCTGTGGCTCCAATGACAATCTAATTTTCAGACATTTTGCAGTGCTGTTGTGGTCTGTTTCATTTATCTAGGATCACTGGGGCTCTCACTGGTCTCTGCTAGTGCTATTTTGAGGGGATAGGAGATTCTCCAGGCTGAGCCACTTGGTGGCACTATGAGGGGGAAGAAAGTCTCTAGTCCAGTGGGATGAAGAGAGATTTCTGTCCTGGTGCTTGTTGTGGTGGGATGCCTCCTGTCTGTGAGGGATGAAGAGCACTTCCTGAGTACACTGCTCATTGTGGAAGGATCCCTCTTGCTGGTGCTGAGCTGGTGTCTGTATGTGGAGGAAAAGAGTCTCATCTCAGGCCATTTCCTCTGTGGGAGCTTGTTGTGGTGGAATCTTCTTTCATGCCCTCCCTTCCCACCCTCTGCCATTCATCTTCTCTGGGTGGGGGAAGGGAGTCTGTAGATCTGTGAATTTCCATATTTCTGTTTCCATCATACACCTCTTATCTGATTTCCATGCTGTGTTTTTTATTATCTACTTAATATCTTCATTTTAATATCTAACGTACTTCTCACATCTAATATGTGGTAATTTCTTCCATAATCATCAACATGTACTTATTTTTTCAATCCCTGTCATAGGTTAGGTTCTTCTGGAAGCAGACTTTAAGACCTAGGTAACCTTATTGAAGAGGATGTTTACTAAGGAGTGTTTTTAGCAGCAATACTTGTATAAGAGAAAGGAAGGAATCAGGGCTGAACCAAAGAAGTTAAGCTCTGTTGCATACCTAACAAGACCCTGCACAAAGCTCTGGAGCTAGAATGGTCCTTAAGAATTGTCCCAAATTTGGTGGAGATTGCTCTGCCTTTATATTCCTGCATTAATCAGTCATTGGATGTGGGCCACCAGGTAAGGGTGGTGACCTTGGGTGATGCAACTCTTTGCAGCTAGAGGCTGTCTTCTAACAGCACTCCTAGTAGCAAGGGATACAAGTACTCAATTAAAGTTGGGTTTGAGCTGTGCCTCAATTCCAAAACAATCCCTGTATATATAACCAAACTCCTGACCATGTGGGCCTCCTAATCCCTATGCAAAGAATCACGTCAGCCAGCACAGGGTAAATGTTTCTAGTCCTGCAGGCTGGCCAGCCCAGCCTCTCTACCCTGCTTGCCAGTTGAGAGTTCTCTACCTGAAACTCAGCATGCTGACTGCCCAGGATTTCCAACATGCTAGTAGAGAGCTTCCTCCTGGGCACCAATGGTCTAGCACTCACATATGCCCAGTTAAGAGACTCCCTTTTAATATTTTAATTGTTGTGGATTTTCTTTGTTCTCTTTTTCTGAGTGGAACAATAATAATGAATAATGGTGTTTTGTACGTTTTCCCGTATGCTTATTGTTTATTTGTACATTTTTTTGTGAGTATTCTGTTCAGTTTCTTTGCTTAGTTTTGGGGAATGATTTTTGTGTTATTATTGACTTGCATGGGATTTTTGGCTTTGCATGGAAATTACTGAGTTGTGTGGATTATATATATATAATACATACACACATACACACACAGACACACACACACACACACATATATGGGGAGGAGAGAGAGAGAGAAAGAGGAGAGGGAGAGAAGAGAAGGATTTACTTGAAATGATTGTCTTTTTCTCTTTACTTTATGTTCACGGACAAACTCATCTTCTCCTTTGAGCTAAGCTTACCAGTGGAAAAGCTAATTTGCCTGCTTCTATCTCTAGGAGAGAACTTAACATGACTTAAAAGGCACATTTATTATGAATTTGACCATAAACAATTCTGATCTGTTGATGTGAAGTTTCTGACTGAATCCTACAAACATAAGAGTCTTCTATATAATTTCAAAACAATATAATTTTATTTTTAGTTTTTCTGTGTCATTCAGCTGCATAGATAGTTTCTCCCTAAAGTTCATCACCATACTGCTTGATATTCCAATCATAAGTGCTCACCTGAGAATTCAATTCACAAAACGGTACCACAATTCTAAATCCACAAATGCATTGCTTGAAATCCTTATCTCTATTGAAAATGCAGTGTCACTCCTCCTCAGACAATAATCATCTTCTAAGAGGAAGGGACAGACAGAAGTTACAAATAGAGCACAGCTTTAACACAGAAGTTATGACTGCAATTTTTATATCGAGAGCTTTAGAGGTGCAAGATGCAGAGAAAGAAGAGGAACAGATTGAAGTGAAGTTGGCATTGATTTGGTCAGTTGTTTAATTTCTTTTGTATGTGATTTCAAAGCAAAGTCCATGGTTTGACTTCTCTGCTACTAGGACCAAAGAAATGCACCCATATCTGGCAAGTGCACAGCCATACTGAAAGACAGTATGTTCTGGAACTGAAGCTGAATTACAATGTCTGAAACACAGCAGGCTTGGACGTCATACAATCCTTACTCTTCACTTCATGAAAGGTGAAACTGCCTAGAGAACGAAAAAACTTTCCAAAAGTAGATTGAATTAGTCTCTGACTAAGGTTACCAAAGGATTAATCAGAAGTTCTTTACTCTACACTATTTATTTAAATTTCATTGCTTTTGGCAGTGTGTTAGCAACGAGTTCTGAATCTTATTTCTAAGGCTGGCTGTCCTTCTAAAGTGGGAAAAGACATTTCTGGTTTCTCATTGCCTCCCAAGCCAGTTTTCTATTGCTTCTATTTCCATCTCTAGTGGTCTCATTTTCTGTTCTCTGGGGACATTAAATTTTTAAAAAATTTTCTTTCTATTTAAAATTTTGCTGCTAATGTCAGCCATTGGACTATGTATCCTTGGAAAGAGGTCCATTGTTACTTCAGAAAAACAAGCCTGCTAACGTGTTTTACAAAATGGTGTACAGGATCTAAGGAGGAGGCTAATAGTATAGCACCATCTACCAAACGACCAGCCCTGCAAGAAATACTCCAAGGAGTGCTGCACCTGGAATCTGAAAAATGATAATCAATATCACAGATTCACAAGAAAAAGCAAAACCCACCATTAAAACCAAAATGCAAATGAGAACGAGAAAAAAGCTAAATCACATCACCTCTAAAATCAATCTAACACTGAAGATGAAAAATAAAAGGGGAAGCTTAAGCAGACGGGCTTCTGTACTCCCATTCTACAGACAGTGGACTGTGGAGTGCTTAGGCCACCAGGCTTGATAAGCCACATGCTCATACGGCAAAACTTGAGCAGGAACTCAGGTCTCCTGATTCCCTCCTCTTCACCCTTGAGGAGCCCTAATCTACAGCACAGGGAAGAGTCTGAATTTGCAGGTAGTGGAGCACGGGAGAGACTATGGTTCCCTGGAGTTTCAAGATGGCGGCGGCTGCGGCGGCTGGTGCGGAGTAGCTGAGGTGGAAAAGGCGGCCACTGGGCCTCAGGCAGCCAGGAAACTTGTGGACCTTCCTCTTGCCATCTCTTAAGGGAGGACCGCTGCTGCTGGCCGGTCGTGGGGGGTGACCGCCACTTTGCCCCGGCAGGAGAGGCTGCCTCATTTACAGGCAACAGCTTTGAAGTGTGGAGCAGGAAAAGAACTGTTTCTTAGCTGCAAAAGCGAGTCTCGAAACAGGGAACACGGCGCCAGGGCTGCTGTGGATGCAGCCAGGATCCGGGAGGCCGGGGCCGCGCTGAAGGCGGCCAGCTGCTCTATTCAGGATTCGAGGTTTCAGGCCGGCATTAAAGAAGATTCCTGGGAGTGCCCGAGCCACGCCGCGACTGAACAGCCAGAGGCGGCAGCAGCTGAGAACAGGGAAGGCGACAAACCAGAGACAGAGAGCGAGCACCTGACCTGGCACAGCACTGTGAGTGACCCCCTGGTCCAGCTCTGTTCGGGGGGCGGATGCCCACCTGGCTCCCGCCTGCACCACCAGGCCACTCACCACCCAGGTGCTGCCTCCATTTTCCCAGGTGCGGGCAGCTCCGCCCTGCTCAGCCATCACTGAGCCCTCCCACTTGCTTGGTCTGGCGCAGGGCTTTCCGGAGCCTGTGGACCAGCCTCCTCTCCCACTCCCTCCCCAGAACTCTGGTGGGGCTGGTGGCGTGGGGCATCCCCGGCCAGTGTTGGGAGGGCAAGGAAGTATGGGCGGGCCGACTGTCACTCCACCACACCCTGGACTCCGGCCCCCAGTAAGCTTACTGTTACTGGGAGGCAGATACCGTCTCTGCGGCCACAAGTTTGGAAAAAAGCCTAACGAATTTCTGGTTGGGAATAGTGTGGTAGGAGAGTTCCCAGGTCCACTTGAACCTGCCGGAGAGCAGGCTGCAGGCGGGCGCTAGGCTTGGTTTATACCGGGGGGATACAAAGGTGAACAAGACCTGAGAAAGATCAACACAGTGCTACAAAGGCACCCAGAGCGACCGGTCGTCTGTGCCTAGCAGAAACCTGGTAGACTTCCTGGGCGAGGCGGTGCCGAGCAGGGTCTTGAAGGCCCAGCTGATAGACGAGGGGTGCAGAAGACACGCCCCAGCCCAGCACACTGCGCACAGAGGGGAGAGACGTGCGGCCAGGGAGGCGGAGACTCGACAGAAACCACACACCTGGTGGGGTCGCCACTGCACGATCTAACAGCCTGGGCCAGAGCACACGGAACGGGGAGAAGTCCTGCACAGGAAGTGAAAGCTCAACAGAGATCACACACCCTGTGGTACGTAATCCACCAGCCCAGCAGAGTCCAAGCTGACCAGAAAGGTGGCTCCCCGGAGAAGCCCAAGACCCGAGGCAACCACACACACAAGGCACTAGAGGCCAACTGAGCAGTCACGGAGGGAGCCATACCAAATTGGCAACCACAGCAACATCCTAGTTAGTCATTAGTCTCAAACCGGTGAACTGTGAAACCCCCTGCCACAATGAATAAACACCAAAAAAAAGATACCAGAAATACAAAAAATCAAGAAAGTACACCACAAAAAGTTAATAAATCTCAAACTCTAGATCCTATAGAACAAGAAGAGCTTGAAATGACTGACAAGGAATTTCGAGTGATAATTCTAAGGAAACTGAATGAGATACAAGAAAACTCACCTAGACATCATGATGAAATGAGGAAAAGTTTACAGGATCTGAAAGAGGAAATGTACAAGGAAATCAATGTCCTGAAAAAAAAATGTAGCAGAACTTGCTGAACTGAAGAAGTTATTCAGCGAAATAAAAAACACAACGGAGAGTTTAACCAGCAGGCTTGTCGAAGTTGAAGAGAGAACCTCAGAACTTGAAGATGGGCTGTTTGAAATAACACAAGCAGACAAAAAGAAAGAAAAAAGAATCAAGGACATTGAAGAAAATCTGAGAGAGATATCAGACAACCTCAAGCGCTCAAATATCCGAGTCATGGGTATTCTAGAAGGGGAGGAAAATGGAGATTCCATTGAAAACATATTCAACAAAATAGTGGCAGAAAACTTCCCAGGTATAGGAAAAATCACAGATCTTCAGATCCAGGAAGCTCAACGATCTCCAAACGTATTCAACCCAAAAAGGCCTTCTCCAAGACATGTCATAGTCAAATTGGCAAAACTCAGAGACAAAGAGAGAATCTTAAAAGCTGCAAGAGAGAAGCGTCAAATCACCTATAAGGGAGCCCCAATCAGACTAACATCAGACTTTTCATCACAAACCCTAAAAGCTAGAAAGGAATGGGATGATATTTTCAAAATACTAAAAGACAAAGATTGCCAGCCAAGAATACTCTACCCTGCAAGGCTATCCTTACGAAATGAGGGGCAAATAGTACATTTCTCAGACAAACAAAAACTGCGGGAGTTCACTACCACACGACCACCCTTACAAGAAATCCTCAAGGGAGTACTGGGTTTGGTTCCTGAAAAATAACTCCCACTGCCATAAAAACCCAAGAAAAATCTAAACCCGCTAGTATAATAAAAATGGCATTCATGAAGAGAAAACAAGCAAACAAAAACACTATCTACAACCTAAGGAACCAAAAAACAAAGAAACCAAACAGTAAATCAGAAAGCAAGGAACCAAAGAAACCTAAGACAACCAAACAACCAATAAAATGCTAGGAATAAATCAACACCTTTCAATAACAACTCTTAATGTAAAAGGCTTAAATTCCCCAATTAAAAGACACAGACTGGCTGACTGGATCAAAAAGCAGGACCCAACTATATGCTGCCTACAAGAGACTCAACTCACCCATAAAGATTCACACAGACTAAGAGTGAAAGGATGGAAAAAGATTTACCATGCAAACAGAAAAGAAAAACGAGCTGGAGTAGCTATTCTTATATCTGACAAAATAGACTTTAAACTAAAAACCATAAAAAGAGACAATGAGGGACACTACTTAATGATAAAAGGTCTGATCCATCAAGAAGACATAACAATCATAAATATGTACGCACCCAATGTTGGAGCAGCCAGATTTATAAAACAAATTCTATTAGACCTGAAGAAGGAAATAGACACTAATACCATAATAGCAGGGGACCTGAACACCCCACTGTCAATATTAGACAGATCATCTAGGCAAAGAATCAGTAGAGAAACACAAGATCTAAACAAGACTCTAGACCAATTGGAATTGGCAGATATCTACAGAACATTCCACCCAACAACCTCAGAATATTCATTCTTCTCATCAGCACATGGATCATTCTCCAGGATAGATCACATATTAGGTCACAAATCAAGTCTCAATAAATTCAAAAAAATTGGAATTTTCCCATGTATCTTCTCAGACCACAATGTCTTAAAACTAGAAATTAATAACAAACGAAACTCTGGAAACTATACAAACACATGGAAATTAAACAGCATTCTACTTAATGACATATGGGTCCAAGAAGAAATCAAGCAGGAAATCAAAAAATTTATTGAAACTAATGAAAACAATGATACATCATACCAAAACCTGTGGGACACTGCAAAAGCAGTATTGAGGGGAAAATTTATTGCATTAAACGCTCACTTCAGAAGAATAGAAAGATGGCAAGTGAACAACCTAACACTTCACCTTAAAGAACTAGAAAAACAAGAACAATCCAAACCTAAAGTTAGCAGATGGAAAGAAATCATTAAGATCAGAGCAGAACTTAATGAAATTGAAAATCAAAAAACAATTCAAAAGATCAACGAATCAAAAATTTGGTTTTTTGAAAAGATAAATAAAATTGACAAACCATTAGCATGGCTAACAAAAAAAAAGAATAGAGAAGACTCAAATAACAAAAATTAGAAATGAAAAAGGTGATATTACAACTGATTCATCTGAAATACAAGGAATCATTCGAGACTACTATAAACAACTATACGCCAACAAATTTGAAAATCTGGAGGAAATGGATAAATTTCTGGACACACACAAGCTCCCAAAACTGAACCGTGAAGACGTAGAAAATTTGAACAGACCAATAACAATAAAGGAGATTGAAGCTGTTATCAGAAGGCTCCCAACAAAGAAAAGCCCAGGATCAGATGGATTCACAGCAGAATTTTACCAACCATTCAAAGAAGAATTGACACCGATTCTTTACAAACTATTCCAAAAGATTGAAACGGACACAAATCTCCAAAACTCATTCTCTGAAGCAAACATCATCCTGATACCAAAACCAGGTAAAGATATAACCAAAAAAGAAAACTACAGGCGGATATCCTTGATGAATATAGATGCAAAAATCCTCACTAAAATACTAGCAAACAGAAGACAGCAACACATACGTAAAATTATTCACCACGATCAAGTGGGATTCATCCCAGGGATGCAAGGTTGGTTCAACATACGCAAATCAATAAATGTGATACACCATATTAATAAAGTCAAACACAAGGACCATATGATCATCTCTATAGATGCTGAAAAAGCATTTGATAAAGTTCAGCACTCATTCATGACAAAGACCCTCTATAAGTTAGGTATAGAGGGAAAGTATCTCAACATAATTAAAGCCATATATGCCAAACCCACTGCCAATATCATCCTGAATGGGGAAAAGCTGAAAGCTTTTCCTTTAAGAACAGGAACTAGACAAGGATGCCCACTCTCACCACTCCTATTCAACATAGTGTTGGAAGTACTAGCCAGAGCAATCAGAGAAGAGAAGGAAATAAAGGGCATCCAGATTGGAAAAGATGAAGTCAAACTGTCCCTGTTTGCAGATGACATGATCCTATATATCAAACAGCCTAAAACCTCTACAAAAAAACTGTTTTAATTGATAAATGATTTCAGCACAGTAGCAGGATACAAAATCAACACACAAAAATCAGTAGCATTTCTGTTCTCCAATAGTGAACATGCAGAAGGAGAAATCAAGAAAGCCTGCCCATTTACAATAGCCTCCAAAAAGATAAAATACTTAGGAATTGAGTTAACCAAGGATGTGAAAAATCTCTATAATGAGAACTACAAACCACTGCTGAGAGAAATTAGAGAGGATACAAGAAGATGGAAAGATATTCCATGCTCTTGGATTGGAAGAATCAACATAGTGAAAATGTCCATACTACCCAAAGTGATATACAAATTCAATGCAATCCCCATCAAAATTCCAAAGACATTTTTCTCAGAAATGGAAAAAACTATCCAGACATTTATATGGAACAATAAAAGACCACGCATAGCCAAAGCAATGCTGAGCAAAAAAAATAAAGCTGGAGGCATAACACTACCTGACTTTAAGCTATACTACAAAGCTATAATAACCAAAACAGTATGGTACTGGCATAAAAACAGACACACTGACCAATGGAATAGAATAGAGAATCCAGAAATCAACCCACACACTTACTTCCATCTGATCTTTGACAAAGGCACCAAGCCTATTCACTGGGGAAGGGACTGCCTCTTCAGCAAATGGTGCTGGGAGAACTGGATTTCCATATGCAGGAGAATGAAACTAGATCCATACCTCTCACCATATACTAAAATCAACTCAAAATGGATCAAGGATTTAAATATACACCCTGAAACAATAAAACTTCTTAAAGAAAACATAGGAGAAACACTTCAGGAAATAGGACTGGGCACAGACTTCATGAATACGACACCAAAAGCACGGGCAACCAAAGGAAAAATAAACAAATGGGATTATATCAAACTAAAAAGCTTCTACACAGCAAAAGAAACAATTAACAGAGTTAAAAGACAGCCAACAGAGTGGGAGAAAATATTTGCAAAATATACATCTGACAAAGGATTAATATGCAGAATATATAAGGAACTCAAACAACTTTACAAGAAGAAAACAAGCAACCCAATTAAAAAATGGGCAAAAGAGCTAAGTAGGCATTTCTCTAAGGAAGATATACAAATGGCCAACAGACATATGAAAAAATGCTCAACATCACTCAGCATCCGGGAAATGCAAATCAAAACCACATTGAGATACCATCTAACCCCAGTTAGGATGGCTAAAATCCAAAAGACTCTGAACGATAAATGCTGGCGAGGCTGCGGAGAAAAAGGAACTCTCATACATTGTTGGTGGGAGTGCAAAATGGTGCAGCCTCTATGGAAAATGGTATGGAGGTTCCTCAAACAATTGCAGATAGATCTACCATACGACCCAGCTATCCTACTGTTGGGAATATACCCAGAGGAATGGAAATCATCAAGTCGAAGGTATACCTGTTCCCCAATGTTTATCGCAGCACTCTTTACAATAGCCAAGAGTTGGAACCAGCCCAAATGTCCATCATCAGTTGAGTGGATACGGAAAATGTGGTACATCTACACAATGGAATACTACTCAGCTATAAAAACGAATGAAATACTGCCATTTGCAACAACATGGATGGACCTTGAGAGAATTATATTAAGTGAAACAAGTCAGGCACAGAAAGAGAAATACCACATGTTCTCACTTATTGGTGGGAGCTAAAAATTAATATATAAATTCACACACACACACACACACACACACACACACACAAAACCGGTGGGGGGGGGGAAGAAGATATAACAACCACAATTATTTGAATTTGATACGACAAGCAAACAGAAAGGACATTGTTGGGGGGGAGAGGGGGAGGGAGAAGGGAGGGAGGTCTTGGTGATGGGGAGCAATAATCAGCTACAATGTATATCGACAAAATAAAATTTAAAAACAAAAAGAAAAATAAAAGGGGAAGAAAGGGACACATGGTGTTTAAAACATATAATCAAAAAGCAATATAATGACAGGAGTAAAGGAATACTTATCAATAACAACCCTGAATGTAAATGGATTAAACTCTCCATTCAAAAGACAGACTGACTGATTGGATTAAAAAGCTACACCCAACTATATGCCGTCTTCAAGATACTCACCTCACCTATAAAGACAAACACAGACTAAAAGTGAAGGGATGACAAAAGATATACCATGCAAATGGAAACCAAACATGAGCAGGAGTAGCTATTCTCATATTGAATAAAATAGACTTCAAACCAAAAGCCATAAAAAAAAAGATTAAGAAGGCCATTATATAATGATAAAGGGATCTATCCAGTTAGAGGACATAACAATTATAAATATGTATACACCCAGCAGTGGAGGACCTAGATATGTAAAACAAACACTCTTAGACCAAAAAAAGAGACAGACCCAAACATAATAACAGTGTGTGACCTGAACACCCATCTCAGCATTAGACAGATTATTAAGGGACAAATCAACAAGGAAACACAGGATTTAAAGTACACCTTAGACCAATTGGACCTGAAAGATACCTACAGAACTTTCATCAAAAAACTAGAGAGCATACATTCTTCTCATCAGCACATTGAACATTCTCCAGGATAGACCCCATTCTAGGTCACAAATCAAGTCTTAGCAAATTAAAAAAAAATTGAAATCATCCCAAGTATCTTTTCAGACCACAGTGGATTAAAACTGGAAGTCAATAACAAGCAAAATTCTGGAAATTACTCAAGTGCATGGAAACTGAACAAAAGACTCCTGAACAATCGATGAATTCAAGAAGAAATTAAACAGGAAATCAAAAAATTTCTTGAAACTAATGAAAATAATGATATATCATACAGAAACCTATGGATATGGCAAAAGCAGTACTAAGAGGGAAATTTAGTGCAACAAACACTTACATCAAAAGAATTGAAAGATGAGGCACTAAGGCAGCAGCTCTGACTTGGCAGCCCCCGTGGATTCAGGCCAGGTAAGTCCCTGCCCTAGAGAGGCCTGAGCAACTGACCCCAAGGCCACAAGGCAGCAGCTTTGACCTGGCAGCCCCTGTGGATCAAGCCAGGCAATTTCCTGCACACGAAAGGCCCAAAGTGCTGAACTCTAGACCCCAAGGCAGCAACAGTCAAGTTGAGCATCAGCAAAACTCTCTACCACTGCTGCAGACACCAGGGTGAAACAAGGGTACAATGAAAGCCTCTGCTGCAATGACTATATACAAACAGAGATATACTAGAAACATGAAAAATGAAGAAATCACAACATCATGAAAGGAATATAATAACTCTCAAGTTCTAGATCCTAAAGAAAAGGAAGTCCTTGAAATGACTGACAAAGAATTTCAAACAATTCTAAGGAAACTAAATGAGATACAAGAACACTCAATTAGGCAACACCATGAAATGAGAAAAAGTATACAGGACGTGAATGAAGAAATGTACAAAGAAATCGATGATCAGAAAAAGAATGTAGCAGAACTTGTGGAGCTGAAGGATTCATTTAATAAAATAAAAAGCATAATAGAGAGCTTAACCAGCAGGCTAGAACAAGCAGAAGAGAGAATTTCTGACCTTGAAGATGTCCTGTTTAAAATACCACAGATGGACAAAAAAAAAAAAAAAAAAAAACAATAAATAATTTAAAAAACTTAAGAAAAACTAAGAGAGAAAACAGACTACCTTAATTAATCAAATATTCAAATCATGGGTATTCTAAAAGGGAGGCAAAAGGAAATCACATTGAAAACATATGCAATGAAAAAATAGTAGAAAACATCCCAGATATAGGGAGAGATAAAGATCTTCAGATTCAGGAGGCTCAAAGATTCCCAAACATATTCAAGCCAAAAAGATCCTCTCAAGACATGTTAAAGTCAAATTGGCAAATCTCAAAGACAAAGAGAGAATCTTAAAAGCTGCAAGAGAGAAGCATAAAGTCACCTATAAGGGAGCCCCTAACAGACTAACATCAGACGTTTCATCAGAAAGCCTAAAAGCCAGAAGAAAATGGGATGATATATTCAAAATACTAGAAGATAAAAATTGCCAGCCAAGAATACTTTATCCATCAAGGCTATCTTTCCAAAATGAAGGTAAAATAGTATATTTCCTAGACAAACAAAAACTGGAAGTTCACTACCAAATGACAAGCCTTACAAGAAATTCTTAAGGGAGTACTGGGACTGGTACCTAAAAAACAACCATCACTACCATGAATACTCATGAAAGAAAAGAAAAATTTTTAAAACAGCAGTAAAATAAAAATACTAATAGTGACCAAGCAGGTAGGCCTCAGCGCCACCACCCGACTCCATGCCCAGCCCAGTCCAGTGCACGCTGACCAAAGAGGCACCTCCCCGGAGAGGCCCTAGGCCCAAGGTGACCATGCACCTAAGGCACCAGTGGGCAACCGAGCAGACACTGTGGCAGCTGTGCCAAACTGACAGCCCCAGCAGCATCCTAGCCAGACAATAGTGTTGAACCAGTGGACCGTGCAATACCCTGCCACAATGACTAAACATCAAAGGAAAGATACCAGAAACATGAAAGATCAAGAAAGTACACCACTAAAGGGTAGTAAATCTCAAGATCAAGATCCTATAGAACAAGAAGCCCTTAAAATGTCTGACAAGGAATTTCAAGTGATAATTCTGAGGAAACTAAATGAGATACAAGAAAACTCAGCTAGACAACATGAAGAAATAAGGAAAAGTATACAGGACCTGAAAGAAGAAAGGTACAAGGAAATCAATGCCCTGAAAAAGATTTTAGCAGTTCTTGTGGAGCTGAAGAATTCATTCAACAAAACAGAGATCACAACAGAGAGTTTAACCAGCAGGCTTGCAGAAGCAGAAGAGAGGACTTCTGACCTTGAAGACGGGCTGTTTGAAATAACACAAGCAGACAAAAGAAAAAAGAAGAAAAAAGAATTAAAAACATTGAAGAAAATCTAAGAGAGATATCGGGACAAAGTAATGGGTATTCCAGAAGGGGAGGGAAAAGGAGATTGCATTGAAAACATATTCAGCAAAATAGTGGCAGAAAACTTCCCAGGTATAGGAAAAGACACAGATCTTCAAATTCAGGAAGCTCAAAGATCCCCAAATGTATTCAACCCAAAAAGGTCTTCTCCAAGACATGTTATAGTCAAATTGGCAAAACTCAAAGACAAAGAGAGAATCCTAAAAGTTGCAAGAGAGAGGCATCAGATCACCTATAAGGGGGCCCCAATAAGGCTAACATCAGACTTTTCATCACAGACCCTAAAAGCCAGAAAGGAATGGGATGATATATTCAAAATACTAAAAGACAGAGATTGCCAGCCAAGGATACTCTACCCTCCAAGGCTATCCTTCTGAAATGAAGGGCAAATAGTATATTTCTCAGACAAACAAAAACTGTGGGAGTTCACTACCACATGAACATCCCTACAAGAAATTCTAAAGGGAGTACTGGAATTGGTACCTGAAAAATAACTACCACTGCCACAAAAACTCAAGAGAAATAAAAACCCACTAGTTAATTAAAAATGTCAAAAATTAAGAGAAAAAAAGTTTATCTACAACCCAAGGAACCAACAAATACAGAATACAAACAGTAAATAAGAAAGAAAGGAACAAAAGACACTTAAGACATCAAAACAAAAATCAACAAAATGCTAGAGTAATCAACACTTTTCAATAAGAACTCTTAGTGTAAAAGGATTAATTTCACCAGTCAAAAGACACAGACTTGCTGACTGGATGAAAAGGAGGACCCAACTATATGCTGCCTTCAAGAGACCCACCTCACCTATAAAGACTCACACAGACTAAGAGTGAAAGAATGGAAAAAGATTTACCATGCAAACAGAAATGAAAAACGAGCTGGAGTAGCTATTCTTATATCAGATAAAATAGACTTTAAACTAAAAACCATGAAAAGAGATAATGAGGGCCACTATATAATGATAAAATGATTGATCCATCAAGAAGACATAACAGTCATAAATATTTATCCACCCAGTATCGGAGCACCCAGATTTATAGATGGGTGGATACGGAAAATGTGGTACATCTACACAATGGAATACTACTCAGCTATAAAAACGAATGAAATACTGCCATTTGCAACAACATGGATGGACCTCGAGAGAATTATATTAAGTGAAACAAGTCAGGCAGAGAAAGAGAAATACCACATGTTCTCACTTATTGGTGGGAGCTAAAAATTAATATATAAATTCACACACACACATACACACATACACACACAAACCGGGGCGGGGGGGGAAGAAGATATAACAACCACAATTATTTGAAGTTGATACAACAAACAAACAGAAAGGACATGGTTGGGGGGGGGGGGGAGGGAGAAGGGAGGGAGGTTTTGGTGATGGGGAGCATTAATCAGCTACAATGTATATCGACAAAATAAAATTAAAAAAAAAATAATATAAAGCAAACTCTATTTGATGTGAAGAAGGAAACAGACACGAATACCATAATAGCAGGGGACATGAACACCCCACTATCAATATTGGATAGATCATCTAGGCAAAGAATAAGCAGAGAAACACAAGATCTAAACAACAGTCTAGACCAATTGGACTTGGCAGATGTCTACAGAACATTCCATCCACCAACCTCAGAATATTCATTCTTCTCATCAGCAAATGAATCATTCTCCAGGATAGATCACATGTTAGGTCACAAATCAAGTCTCAACAAATTCCAAACAACTGGAATTATCCCATGTATTTGTTCAGACCACTCTGGATTAAAATTAGTAATCAATAACAAATGAAATTCTGGTAACTATACAAACGCATGAAAATTAAACAGCATTCTACTTAATGACATATGGGTCCAAGAAGAAATCAAACAGGAAATCGAAAAATGTATTGAAAATAATGAAAATAATGATAAATCATAACAAAACCTGTCAGATACTGCAAAAGCAGTACTAAGGGGGAAATTTATCACATTAAATGCTCACTTCAGAAGAATGGAAAGATGGCAAGTGAACAACCTAATACTTCACCATAAAGAGCTAGAAAAAAAGAACAATCCAAACCCAAATTTAGCAGACAGAAAGAAATCATTAAAATCAGAGCAGAACTTAATGAAATTGAAACCCAAAAAACAATACAAAAGATCAATAAATCAAAAAGTTGATTTTTTGAAAAGATAAATAAAATGACAAACCATTAGCATGGCTTAGTAAAAAAACAGAGAAGACCCAAATAACAAAAATTAGAAATGAAAAAGGTGATATTACAACTGATACCTCTGAAAAACAAGGAATCACTCGAGACTACTATAAACAACTATATGCCAACAAATTTGAAAATCTGGAGGAATGAGATAAATTTCTGTAAACACAAAATAGAAAAACTGAGCCAAGAAAATGTAGAAAATCTGAACAGACCAATAACAATAAAAGAGATTGAAGGTGTTATCAGAAGGCTCCCAACAAAGAAAAGCCCAGGATCAGATGGATTCACAGCAGAATTCTTCCTAACATGCAAAGAGGAATTGAACCCAATTCTCTACAAACTATTCCAAAAGATAGAAACAGAGGCAATTCTTCCAAACTCATTCTATGAAGCAAACATCACCCTGATACCAAAACCAGGTAAACATACAATGGAAAAAGAAAACTGCAGGCCAATATCCTTGATGAATATAGATGCAAAAATCCTCAATAAAATACTAGCTAACAGAATACAGCAACACATATGCCAAATTATAAACCATGATCAAGTGGGATTCATCCCAGGGATGCAAGATTCGATCAACATATGCAGTTCAATAAATGTCATACAGCATATCAATAAAATCAAACACGAGCACCATATCATCATCTCTATAGATGCTGAAAATGCATTTGATAAAATTCAACACTCATTCATGATAAAAACTATAAGTTAGGTATAGATGGAAAGTATCTCAACATAATTAAAGCAATATATGATAAACACACTGCCAATATCATCTTGAATGGGGAAAAGCTGAAAGGTTTTCCTTGAAGAAGAGGAACTAGACAAGGATGGCCACTCTCACCATTCGTATTCAACATAGTATTGGAAGTACTAGCCAGAGCAATCAGAGAAGAGAAGTAAATAAAAGACATCCAGATAGGAAAAGATGAAATCAAACTGTCCCTGTTTCCAGATGACATGACCCTATATATCGAGCAACCTAAAGCCTCCACACACACACAAAAAATTTGGAGTTGATAAATGATTTCAGCAAAGTTGCAGGATATAAAATCAACATTCAAATTTCAGTAGCATTTCTATTCTCCAATAGTGAACATGCAGAAAGAGAAAACAAGAAAGCTTACCCAATTACCATAGCCACTAAAAAAAATAAAACACTTAGAAATAGAGTTAACCAAGGATGTGAAAAATCTCTATAATGAGAACTACAAACCACTGCTGAGAGAAATTAAAGAGGACACAAGAAGATGGAGAGATATTCCCTGCTCTTGGATTGGAAGAATCAACATTGTGAAAATGCCCATACTACCAAAAGTGATATACAAATTCAATGCAATCCCCATCAAAATTTCAGTGACATTTTTCTCAGAAATGGAAAAAACTTTCCAGACATTTTTATGGAATACCAAAAGACCATGCATAGCCAAAGCAATTCTGAGCAAAAAAAATAAAGCAGGAGGCATAACACTACCTGACTTTAAACTATACTACAAAGGTATAATAACCAAAACAGCATGGTACTGGCATAAAAACAGACAAATGGATCAGTTGAATAGAATAGAGAATCCAGAAATCAACCCACACACCTACAGCCATCTGATCTTTGACAAAGGCACCAAGCCTATACCCTGGGGAAGAGACTTCTCTTCAGCAAATGGTGCTGGGATAACTGGATATCTATATGTAGGAGAATGAAACTAGAACCAAACCTCTCACCATATACTAAAATCATCTCAAAATGGATTAAGGAATGAAATATACACCCTGAAACAATAAAAGTTCTTAAAGAAAAAATAGGAGAAACACTTCAGGAAGTAAGAATGGGGACAGACTTCATGAGTATGACCTAAAAGCACAGGTAACCAAAGGAAAAACAGACAAATGGGATGGTATCAAACTAAAAAGCTTCTGTACAGCAAAAGAAACAATTAACAGAGTTAAAAGACAACCAACAGAGTGGGAGAAAATATTTACAAAATATATATCTGACAAAGGATTAATATCCAGAATATACAAGGAACTGAAACAACTTTACAAGAAAAAAACAATTAACCCAATTAAAAAATGGACAAAAGAGCTAAATAGGCATTTCTCAAAGGAAGATATATGAATGGCCAACAAACACAGGAAAAAATGCTCAACATCACTCAGTATTCAGGAAATGCAAATCAAAACCACACTGAGATACCATCCCACCCCAGTTAGGATGGCTAATATCCAAAAGACTGTGATTGATAAATGCTGGCGAGGTTGCGGAGAAAAAGGTACTCTCATACATTGTTGTTGGGACTGCAAAATGTTGCAGCCTCTATGGAAAATGTTATGGAGGTTACTCAAACAATTGCAGATAGATCTACCATATGACCCAGCTATCTCACTGCTGGGAATATACCCAGAGGAATGGAAATCATCAAGTCGAAGGTGTACCTATTCTACAGTGGTCATTGCAGCACTATTTACAATAGCTAAGAGTTGGAACCAGCTGAAGGTGAAAGAGATAAACCCAACAATATGCTACCTGTGAGAGACTCACTTCACCTGTAAAGACACACATAGAGTAAGAGTGAAAGGAGGAAAAAGAAATACCATGCAAATAGAAATGAAAAATGACCTGGAGTAGCTATTCTTACATCAGATAAAATAGACTTTAAACCAAAAACCATAAAAATACATAAAGAAAGCCACTATAAAATGATAAAAGTATCTATCCAACAAGAAGATATAATAATCATAAATATTTATGCACCCAACATTGGAGCACCAATATTTATAAAGCAAACACTATTAGATCCAAAGAAAGAAATACACACTAATACCATAACAGTAGGGGACCTGAACACCGTACTCTCAACACTGTACAGGTCATCTAGTCAAAAAATCAACAGAGAAACACAAGATATAAATAACACTTTAGACCAATTCGACTTGGCTGATATCTACAGGACCTTTCATCCAACAACTTCAGAATATTCATTTTTCTCATTAACACGTGGAACATTCTCTAGGATAGATCACATGTCAGGTCACAAATCAAGTCTCAACACATTCAAAAAAATTGGAATTGTCCCATTTATTTTTTCTGACCAAAATGGATTAAAACTAGAAATCAATAAAAAACAACACTCTAGAAACTATACAAATACATGGAAATTAAACAACATTGTATTTAATGACATTTGGGTCCAAGAAAAAATTAAACAGTGAATCAAAAAATTTTTTGAAACTATTGAAAATAATGATACATCATACCAGAACTTGTGGTATACTGCAAAAGCAGCATTAAGGAGGAAATTTATCACCTCAAATGCTTACTTTAGAAGAATTGAAAGATGGCAAGTAAACAACCTAACACTTCATCTTAAAGAATTAGGAAAGGAAGAACAATCCAAACCCAAATTTAGTAGATGAAAAGAAATAATAAAGATCAGAGCAGAACTAAATGAAACAGAAACCCATAAGACAATACAACAGATTAATGAAACAGAAAGTTGGTTTTTGAAGAGATAAAATTGACAAACCATTAGCAAGGCTAACTAAAAAAAGAAGAGAGAAGACACAAATAAAAAAATTGAAATAAAAAAAGGTGATATTACAATTGATACCTCAGAAATACAAGGAATCATTAGAGACAACTATAAAGAACTCTACACCAACAAATTTGAAATTCTGGAGGAAATGGATAAATTTTTGGACACACACTAACTACGAAGACTGGGCCATGAAGATGTAGAAAATCTGAACAGAGTAATAACTATCAAAGAGACTAAATCTGTTATCTGCAGTCTCCCAACAACAACAAAAAAGCCCAGAACTGGATGGCTTCACTAAAGAATTCTACCCAAACCTTTAAAGAAGAATTAATACCAGTTCTCTACAAGTTATTCAAAAAAATTGAAACAGAGGCCATTTTCCCCAACCCATTCTATGAGACAAACATCACCCTGATACCAAAAGCAGACAACGATATAACAAAAAAAGAAAACTACAGGTTAATATCTTTGATGAATATAGATGCAAAAATCCTTGGTAAAATACCAGCTAATAGAATACAGCAACACATACATAAAATTATACAACATGATCAAGTGGTATTCATCCCAGGGATACAAGTTGGTTCAAAATATGCAAATCAATAAATGTGATATACCACAGCAACAAAATCTAAGAAAAAAAACCCATATGATCACTTGTACAGATGCTGTAAAAGCATTTGACAAAATTCAACATTTATTCATCTTTAAGATTCTCTAAAAATTAGGTATAGAAGGAAAGTATCTCAACATAATTAAAGCCATATATGACAAACCCACTGCCAATATCATCCTGAATGGAGAGGAGTTGAGAGCTTTTTTTTCCTTAAGAACAAGCACAAGACGAGGATGCCCACTCTCACCACTCACATTCAACATGTTGGAAGTACTAGCCAGAGCAATCAGGAAAGAGAAGGAAATAAAGGAGATCCGGATTGGAAAAGATGAAGTCAAACTGTCCCTGTTTGCAGATGATATGATCCTATATATATTACAGCATAAAGACTCTACAAAAAACTCCTAGAATTGATAAATGATTTCAGCAAAGGTGCAGGATACAAAATCAACTTGAAGAAATCAGTAGCATTTCTATACTCCAACAATGACCTAGCAGAAAAAGAAATCAAGAAATCTAGCCCATTTGTAATAGTCACCAAAAAAAAAAAAAACAAAAAAAACCCAGGAATAAATTTAATCAAGGATGTAAAAAATCTCTATGATGAGAACTACAAACCAATCTTTAGATAAATTAAAGAGGTCACAAGAAGATGGAAAGAAATGCCATGCTCTTGGATTGGAACAATTAACATAGTGAAAATGTCCATACTACCCAAAGTAATCTATATATTTAATGCAATCCCCATTAAAATTCTAATGACATTTTTCTCAGAATTGGAAAAAAAACAAGCCTAACATTCATATGGAAAAACAAAAGATCACAAATAGCCAAAGCAATACTGAGCAATAAATAAATAAATAAATAAAGCCAGTGGCATAACACTATGTTACTTTAAACTATATCCCAAAGGTATAGTAACCAAAACAGCATGGTGCTGGCATATAAACAGACACGCAGACCAATGGAACAAAATAGAGAATCCAGAAATCAACCTGCATACCTTCAGCTATCTTATTTTCAGTAAACTCACCAAGACTACACACTGGGTAAGAGATGACCTCTTCAATAAATGGTGCTGGGAAAATTGAACAGTAATATGTAGGAGAATGAAACTAGACCTGTACCTCTTACCAAATACCAAAACCTTTAATACTAAAGGATTAAATATACATTGTGAAACAATAAAACTCTTTAAAGGAAAATAGGGGTAATACTCCAGGAAGTAGCATTGGGTACAGACTTCATGAATATGACCCCAAAAGCACAGGCAACCAAAGGAAAAAATAAACAAATGGGATTATATCAAACTAAAAAGCTTCAGCACAGCAAAAGAAACAATTAACAGAGTGAAAAGACAACCAACAGAGTGAGAGAAAATATTTGCAAAATATACATCTGACAAAGGATTAATATCCAGAATATATAAGGAACTCAAACAACTTTACAAGAAGAAAACAAGCAACCCAATTAAAAAATGGGCAAAAGAGCTAAGTAGGCATTTCTCTAAGGAAGATATCCAAATGGCCAACAGACATATGAAAAAATGCTCAACATCACTCAGCATCCGGGAAATGCAAATCAAAACCACACTAAGATACCATCTAACCCCAGTTAGGATGGCTAAAATCCAAAAGACTCTGAACGATAAATGCTGGCGAGGCTGTGGAGAAAAAGGAACTCTCATACATTGTTGGTGGGACTGCAAAATGGTGCAGCCTCTATGGAAAATGGTATGGAGGTTCCTTAAACAATTGCAAATAGATCTACCATACGACCCAGCCATCCCACTGTTGGGAATATACCCAGAGGAATGGAAATCATCAAGTCGAAGGTATACCTGTTCCCCAATGTTCATCGCAGCACTCTTTACAATAGCCAAGAGTTGGAACCAGCCCAAATGCCCATCATCAGATGAGTGGATACGGAAAATGTGGTACATCTACACAATGGAATACTACTCAGCTATAAAAACGAATGAAATACTGCCATTTGCAACAACATGGATGGACCTTGAGAGAATTATATTAAGTGAAACAAGTCAGGCACAGAAAGAGAAATACCACATGTTCTCACTTATTGGAGGGAGCTAAAAATTAATATATAAATTCACACACACACATACACACACACACACAAACCGGGGGGGGGGGGGGAAGAAGATATAACAACCACAATTATTTGAAGTTGATACAACAAGCAAACAGAAAGGACATTGTCGGGGGGAGGGGGGAGGGAGAAGGGAGGGAGGTTTTGGTGATGGGAAGCAATAATCAGCTACAATGTATATCGACAAAATAAAATTAAAAAAAAAAAAAAAAAAAAGAAATTAGAAAAAAAAAAAAAAAAAAGAAATGACAAGCAAACAGAAAGGACATTGTTGGGGGGGAGGGGGGAGGGGGGAGGGAGGGAGGTTTTGGTGATGGGGAGCAATAATCAGCCACAATGTATATCGACAAAATAAAATTTAAAAAATTAAAAAATTAAAAATAAATAAAAATTTTTAAAAGGTTAAAAAAAAAAAAAAAAAAAAAAAAAAAAAAACAACAAAGTGGGAGAAGGGGGCTGTCCAAAGACAAGGCACATAGCCCCTGAAGACAAAGCTTGCCTGCTTAACAACTTTGCCAAACCCAGTATATCAGGGTTTGAAGATACCTTTCTTCTGTTGTACCTTAAAATAAACTGAGAACCCTTGAGTTCTCTGGAGCTTTCAAAAAACCAGTAAGTGGAGATATAGCAGTATAGAACACAGCTCAGTTCCAGCAACCCCTGCTAAATTCACTGAGATTTCCTGGAAGAAGACTTTTACCTGAGTATGCTGTCAATGTTCTGAGAAAGCAGGCATAGGAGACCCTACACGATGACAAAGGGAAAGACTGTATATCTGCTGAGTGCGTTTAAATTCTCAAAAGCTGAAATAAAGATAGAATGGCTGCCAACTAAACAGTGAGAGCAGACTTCACATTAGAAAATGTGGTACTACTCTTTTCACTTTTTTTTTTTTTTTTGGCAAATGTTGACTACTTCAGATGGCTTTCAAAATAGGACTGATCTCTTCAAAACCATAAAGCATTTAAAATTTGATCCAATAGAAAGTTGGTTTATGGAGATAGAAAGTAGATTAGTGGTTGCCTAAGGCTAGGGTTGTAGGGTGTTAGGGGATGACAGCTATGGGGTGCAGAGTTTGTTTCTTTTTGGAGTAATGAAAATCTCCTAAAATTGATTTTGGTGGTGGATACACAACTCTGTGATTAAACTAAAAGCTATTGAGTTGTACATTTTAAATGAGTGAAATAATTGGTATGTAAATTGTATCTCAGTAAACCTGATTAAAAATAAAAATTTGCTTTGCATAGAGGTTTAGTGGAGAATGGCCTCAGACTGAGATCAAAACACTGTATGTCAAATATTAACCAAATTTGCAGCCTAAGTTTTAAATTAATTTTATAGCAGTATGGTTAAGAACCGTATTTGAAGACTATATCTTCAGTTTCTTCTTTCCATGAGAAAAAAGTGATCCGTTCCCTAAAAAATATTGCTTTGACCCAACTTCTGAATGAGTAGCTTTAATTACTTTTGGCAGAGCTGCAAAAGCAACCACCAAAGAGTTCTGTAAACTATTGCTGGATAATCATCTTGTGCTCATGGGCCCCAGAGTTCAAACACACTCTGTAAAACAAAAGGAGCAAGTTTTATTTTGACCTACAGAATCAGTATGGGGTATGTTATGTCCAAATTAGTTTACGGATGAGAGGGGATTACTTGGCTCCTCCTTCCATGCTCCCATCTCTATTCCCTCCCCATTTTCAACTTATGTTTCTCCAGTGGGTCTGGATAGCAGGACTCACTTCTCTACCTTCTCCTCACAGATATCTCCATTATTTTTATGTGGCATCTAAGCAGAGTTGAAAGAGCACTGGCTTTGGAATAAGAGCTGCGATTGATTTCTGGCTCGATGAGCTACTGTACTACCTTGGGGAAAAAATTTAGCTTCTCTAAACCTCACTTTTTCATTTTTATAATGGGAACATAGTACTGATAGAGTAGTCATGAGGTTTTCCCTGTGCTCAATAATAAATGGTAACCATTACTATGTGTATTGAATATTAATGTGGAATATTAAGAGTTTCAATAGTTTTAAATGCAGCCTTATAGAGGCGGCCTATAACCCCGTTAAGTTCTGTGCCTGTAAGTCAAGATGCTGCTATCACATTCCACATCCTGGAAATCCAATAGTTTATAAATTAGGCCATCCAGTAGAATATCATAAGATTATTTCTAGAAATGCCCAATGCTAAGAAGCATTGTAAAATGCTCAATGCCAGGAAGATGTAATTACAAATGTAATTAACTCTGGTCATATGTCTTTTGTGAGGGAAGGGAGAAATGGGTACAGTCCATGTTAAAATAATCAACAAAAAATAGAAAATGCATGTGATATTGAAGGATGTTTAATATTTTTTAAATCTGAGGTTTAAATGGTATGCTCCAAAGTGATGGCGATTTAGGTGCTGCTTTCTCATTTCATTCAACTTGTCCCTGAGCTTCATGGAGGTGGGCCTTAGTTCTAAAGTTGGGTGGTATGTCATGTAGCTGGTACTTTGTTTATAACTATTTTCTTCTAACCCTCATAATTTCTTGATCATTTAAAACGAAAGTCTTGACCTAATGTGTCTGGCCATGTGGTAGAAACTGTCAGTGAGTTTATGTGTTTTGTTCAGTTCAGCTACTGGATGGAGAACTACAGGACTTTGGATTTTGAATGTAAAAGAAGGGACAAAAATAAGCCCTCATGGAGTCTGTGCTTCAGGTGTATTCTTGAAAAATCAAAACGAAGCCAAGCCTTTTACAATAGGAAGAGTAGCCTCATCTTAACATTATCTCCTACACATTATTTCTTTTTTTTTAGACAGTGTATGTCTTCTTCTCAGTCTCAGGTTATGTTGCAAAAGTTCCCTTTCAGAGCCTCCAGCTTTTATGATCTCCAGGAAGACAACTGTGAGGAGAAAATCCATTTTGCTGCAAACAAAAAATAATAAAAATAGGGAATTCATACATACTGCTTTATTTTCTACTTTTAAATTTAATGTGTTTTGGACATTTTTTATGAAGATATATGCCATCTTTAATGTTTTCATATTATTTTATGCACATATCACAATTTATATAACTACTCTTCAGTTGTTTGGAGTTTGTGCTTTCCACACTCTGCAAAAATGCAGTAAAATAAAGGCAAGAGGAAAGAATTTGATGTGGGACTCCCAGGGCCACTTTCTACATTCTAGTACTCTTTATTTTATTGTAAATCCTTTGTGTGGTCATTTTTGTTTTCATCACAATGACTCTTGGATTTTTATTATGAAAGAATAAAATGGACATAAAAAAAAAAAACTTGGTTGCTGACAAAAGCAGAAGCATTAGTGGTGCACTTTCATCATTCAACACGAAACCAAGTAACGTGAAGCAAAGTACATACATCAGGCAGTTTTTACCAGAATCAACATATCTGTCAGTGAAGAGTGATTCTTTAGATGGAACTGTGAAGAGTGACTTAGCAAAGCAGTTGATCACTATGTATTAGGTGTAGCCAAAATGAGAAGTTGTCACCTTTGTGACTTTCTGGCATAAATTTAATATAAAACACTATTATCAAAGATCATGGAGGAGAAAGCAGAAGAAAACTGCATAATCAAATTCTAACTAAGATTTCTTATCTTAAAGTTGATATCTTGGTTAAATGAATTTGTTCTCCAAATATCTATATGAAGTTGCATCAAGTAACTTGCCACTTTATCAAATTGCAGCTCTGATGGACAAAGTCAAAAGGATCATCTGGGCCTTGCTTGTGAAAATTGTCATGAGCATTCATTTTTCTGGTTGAACTGTACAGGAGATTTCAGAAATGCATTACTCATTGCACAGATGCTCAGGATATTTGGGCCCAAACAATTGATCAGTTCCATCCAAATGTTTTTTATAATGTCCGATAAGCTTGTACTTCTCATAATTGACTTCAACTAAAGCTTTCATTTGAGGCTTTTATGGTCCAGATAATGAGAATTTAATTCAAATTTACCAAGATGTTTACTTCCTACTACATAGGAGTCCCAGTCCAAGGCTCCTCTAAGGGGTGACACAGAGGAGAATGTGACCATGTGGTTATTCAAGCATCTTATAACCTATCTGGCAGCAACATGGAGAGAAAGGGTTGGTAATGGAAGATATGACAAGACAAAGACATAGTGAGGAAGATTGTGATAAGTGCCATAAGGTAAATACATATGAACTATTATCTAATTTCAGAAGAGGATAGAAGAAAGGGAAGAGTTAGGGACAGAAAGGGAATATAGCAAATAGCGGTTCAGTGCCAGCCAAGTTCAAGGCACTGTGAAAAGAAGTGAGGTCAATAGAAGTATTAGTGAAAACCCAGTACCTGGCTTAAGGAGTCCATAATCTAGAGGGAGAAATAGACGGGAGCATGACATGTGCATGTGTGTGTGCACATACACACCATTGTGATTTAAGTCTGAGTGTGGTAAACAGAAACTCACATCTGCTCAACTTTCTACTTTGGGCCAGGCTCTGTAATGGACACTTTAATCTACTCTCAAAACAATCTGACAGCTAGTTATGATTGTCTCTACTTTACAGATGAGGAAACTGAATTTCAAGAAGATTAAGAACCTTGCTCAAGGTTGTAAAATTAGTAAATAGCAGAGGGAGTAATTTAAACCCAAGATCAACAGCCTTACAATAGCTAATTTATTGAGTGCCTGCTATGTGCTTAGTACTGTTAGACACTACATTTATGTTTTATAACAATTCTGCAAAGTATGTATTATAATTACCATTCTATGTATCAGGAAAGTGAGTCTCAGAGAACTTTAATATCTTTCCTAAGGTCTCTGCTATTACTTGAAAAATTAGAGTTTAAATCCAGGTCTATCTGATTCTAAGGCCCATATATATACATAGATATTTATATATCTATTTTATAAATCATACAAAATACATATATATTTTTATAATGCAACTATTCATTGGAGGGATAGAAAAGATTAATTATGAAGTTCTTAGGGGACCTTTGGGAAAGGATAACGTTAAGATAGGTTTTTAAAATGGTTAGAACTTCAACAGATGTAATTGGGATAGAAGAATATTTAAGATGGAAGCAGAAACATAAGGACAAAGCAGTGTAGTACAAGGCATGTTTTGAAGAATGGGTTGAAGTAGTTTGGCATGGCTAGATTGTAAGGAACTTCAAGCAGAAGAAGGTAGGAAGAGTAGCTAGACACTGGAAAAACTATAACATAAGAAGAAGAAATATTTTATGTTTTATATGAGGAAATTTTGAAGGTTTTTGAGCTTAGAATTAAAATGATCAGATGTGTTTTAGCTTATTTATTTATATGTCTGCCTCCCTCCACTACATTGAGATCTCTAAGATGGTAGGGTTTTTTTTTTTTTTTCTGTTTTGGTCACTGCTGTGTTCCTAGCAGCTTGAGTAGTGCCTAGGACATAATTTTAAGTCTGCTACCTACAGCCATGCAGTTTATAACCTGCATAATTTCAGTGGATGACATTCATATATAGTACGATGTAAATGATATCCAAAGGAATTGTGCAGTTGATAAGCACTGAACATAATAGGCACTCAGTAAATACTTTTGAATGAATGAATGATTAAGTTTCTTTAGGACAATAAGTCTAATGGGGTTTATATGCTGCATTGCAAGAGGGAGAAAATCAGGGAACACGGAATGTTAGGATTATTTTTAAGAAGTTTAAGCAAGAGGTAATGATCTGAACTACCTCATTGGAAGTAGAAAGGAGAAAATAGAGGCAAGACTTGCTTTCCTAGTAGAATTAATATGCTTGGGTACTAACTGAATATAAGGGGTTAATAGGTAGGGGAAAGTGATGATAACTCAAAAATTTTTTGCCTGAGTGTCTCGGAGAATGACAATAGCTTTGACATAGAAAAGAGGGGGGAAAAAAAGGAAGAGAAGCAGGTTTGGTGGATGGGATAAGTGGGCAAGATGATACATTCAGAGATGCACATGTTGAGTTTGAGGAGCCCATGGAATACATATATAGACCTATTTAGGTACTGACATTTATATAAACTCGTCTGCAACTCACTAGAGAGGTCAAGGATACAAAGATACATTATGAAGATTTTGAAGCCATGGGAAGAGCTAAGATATGCAGAAGATGTAGAAAGAAAAGAGGGGGCAGCAAAAGGTAGCACCTTAAGAAATGCCTAGTAGAAAATGTAGACAGCAAATGCAGATTACAAATGAAAAGTTGAAGAAAGTAAGGGTAGAAATATGGGACTGTAACCTGATAAAACAGCAGGGATAAGGAAAAGTTTTATAGATTAGAGTAAGATCTGCATGTCTGCTGACTAAGGGGAGGAATCAATAGAATAGGAAATACCAGAGACGGAGATGATTGATGAAATGTGGTGCCAGAAAGACAGACAGATATGGGAATAAGAGCACAACAAAAATGTTAGTCTTGGAATGTAAGAAGATGCTTCTTTCAAGATAGGCAGGAAGAGGAAAGGATAGGTAGGGATAGAAAACATAAAATGGAGGCAAGGCAATTTTCAGGAGTTCATGTTGGATGGACTCAATGTTCTTTGTAAAGAAGGGGGCAACTCCAACTACTAGCAATGGAATCTTTCTTAGATTAAAAGGCTTTATATATTAAAATACAAATACTCCTAGGGTTTATTTGCATTTTGACAGCATGTGGTAAACTTCCTTATTACTTGTTTCACAGCCTTATGGAATTCTGTTTAAATGTGTTTTTAAAAGTTTTGTTCCAGAAAACTTAGTTTGGCAAATCTAAGTCCTTTATCAGAAAGCAGTCATATCAGAAAGTAGTTTTATATCTAATCCTATGTGTGATGGTTGCTTTGGAGACAATTGAGTGCAAACTTTATTTTATATAACACCCAGCCAAGCTATTGATCAGGTGAGGAGAGAGGGAGCTTCAAGCCATTTCACTAAAGGAGAAGAAAAAAGAAAAAATAGAAAGGTTGTTAGTTGAAGAGAAACTGTTTGGTTGGTAAAAACACAATTATGGTTTTTACATATACAAATATCTGGCATAGGTGGTTGGGACTTTATCTTTCTTCTTTTGACAAACAAAGAGGTTTTAATCTTCAGTGCTCAGAGAGTCAAGCGGGGAAGATGACATGAGGCCTTAGCAGACAGAGAGCTTACTCTTGTAAGCTAGATGATGAGAAGGAAGTATGAAATCCTAGTGAAATTAGAGCAGAACCAATGCCTGTGCTGCAACAGCAAATACAGCAACTAAGTGAAGAAGAGCTAGAGAAATGTGCACAATTGAAAAAAAGTCTTGTTTAACTGAAACACAGTTAATATAAATCACTCAAATTATTGGGTTTTCAAAAAATATTCTCATGTTATAAGAAGAAATCAAGTGAAAGAAGATTATTAATATTGGGATTTAGATCGGACTGCATTTGGGATCTATACAAAGGCAGCTAAATCTCCTGCATCTTTTCTATTTCTAGTTCCAGACAATGTTAGGGTATTTATAGAACACGTTGGCTAAAGTCAGGGAATTGCATTCCCATCTCTCCATATCCTTGAAATAGAATTCCTCAAAGACCAGAAAGAACTTAATGTAAACTCAATACATTAATATAGACCAAGAAAAAGATGTCAGTTATAAAGGGACTTGATCAGCAACATCAGCATAGAAACAAAGAGTCACAGAGGTGACTGTCCAAGAAAATCACAGTAATTTGAATCCATTAAACAACTTCCCTTTTTCTAAGTCCATGTTTACTATGCAAACATTTTTGGTTAATGTTCTACTACTCAATTGTCTGCACATTTTAAATGTAATATACAAAAAGTGTAAAGAAGAAAATAAAACAAGTGCTATCACCCAGAAATGAGCATTGCTAATATTTTGATTTATTCATTTCTCATTTTATGCTTATAGAGCTGTATAACTTGATATGGATATATATTTGCTCAGATATACAGAAATACATGAATAATTCAAGTATTAAAAATTGGAACAAAACTGCATAAATAACTATATCGTGATATTTTTAGTTCATATTATACAAAGACGTTTGTCCAAGAATCTTTGAATACCTTTTGAGAACATGATTTTTAAAGGCTCCTTAAGAGTACTTGGTATGGAAACATAATTTATTTTATTTTATTATTTATTTATTTTTATTATGCACACATGTGGGGTGCAACATTGATTTTCATTAATTGTGTAGAATGTGTGATGGTTAGATCAGTATAGTTAGCTTATTCATCATTATAATGCACAATCATTCTTTGTGTCCATTTTCCAGTTCCTCATTAGCCCCCCCTCCCCTCTCCTTTTCCACTTCTAGTTTCTAAAAGTTCAATATATTACTGTGATTGTTGTTTCTTTGTTTCTTTCTCTCTGTCTCTCTTTACTGTCCATTTGTTTATTTATGGATTCAGCTCCCAGCTATGAGTGAGAACATGCGGTATTTCTCTTTCTGTACCTGGGTTGTTTCACTTAGAATAATTGTCTCCAGGTTCATCCATGTCACTGCAAATGGTAGAATTTCATTCTTTTTTTATGGCTGGGTAGTATTCCATTGTGGATATATACCACAATTGCCTTATCCAGTCACCCATCGGTGGACATTTAGGTTGGTTCCATCACCTGACTATTGTAAATAGAGCTGCAATAAACATGGGAGTGCAGGTATCCCTTCGACCTGATGTTTTCCAATCCTCTGGATATATCCCCAAGAGTGGGATTGCTGGATCATGTGGAAGCTCTATCTGTAGTTGTTTAAGGAACCACCATACTGTTCTCCATAATGGCTGTACTAATTTACAGTCCCACCAACAGTGCGGGAGGGTTCCTCTCTCTCCACATCTTCACCAGCATTTGTTACTCGCTGTCTTTTTTATAATAGCCAGTCTGATTAGGGTGAGGTGAAATTTCAAAGTGGTTTTGATTCGTATTTCCCTGAAGATTAGTGATGTTCAGCATTTTTTTCATATACCTATTAGCCATTTGTATGTCTTCCTTTGAGAAATGTCTATTCAGCCTCTTTGCCCATTCTTTAATTGGATTATTTGTTTTTTTCTGTAGAGTTATCTTGTGTAGGGTTAGAAATCTTGATTCTCATTTGATTTTAGGATAGGGCTTTTAGGTAAATGCATATATAGGGCAAAAGCCCTTGGATAGGAGACCAAAGTCTACAGATAGAGGGCAAAAGCCCATTTAATCAATTCTAATTAAATAATGATGATTCTCATTTGATTTTTAGAATAGGGTTTTTAGGTAAATACATTTGGGGCAAAAGCCCTTGTGTAGGGGGCCACAGCCTGCAGATAGGGGGCCACAGCCCATCTAATCAACTCATCATTGCTTAGGCATAGGATTGTATACTTTAATGATTTTAGAGCTAACAGGTGGTTGTCATACCAATACTGTTAAGAGATTTTAAGAATTGCTGAAGGAAAAGATGTGAAAAAATATTTGCCAGGGGCAAGCTGCATGTTGGGAGAAACTCTAGAGATAATTGTACTTAGATTTTATCATAAGAATGTAACTTTTGCTTAAGGAGAGTTTATACTTTAGATGATGAGCCAGTTTTAGCAACTTAGCTTTTCACGAATTGTACTTTGGACTGTCACATTGTTAATTTTACTGATGTTACTAGTTTCCATTGCTTAAGCTATATGTAGCCATAGATAACTTTTGCAACACTGCCCATGTCCTTGTGTCCTTTTGTAATGATTGAATCAACTGAATTTTCTTGTGAAACTTCCTCATCTTTACAATAAAATACAGAAGCTAACTTTGAAGGGGGGCTGTACACATTGTTCTCTGGGATACAGACCCTCTGGGCTTCTCAACACATTCATGTTGCTTTGAGTAATCTTTTTGTGTCTCTGTTACACAGAGAGAAGTGTAACATTGTCTGAGTTCTTTGTATATACTCAATATTAGTCCCTCGTCAGATGCATATTTTGCAAATATTTTCTACCATTCTGTAGGATGTCTTTTTCACTCTGTTGATTGTTTCCTTTGCTGTGCAGAAGCTTCGTAGTTTGATATAATTCCATTTGTTTATTTTTTCTTTTGTTGTCTGTACTTTTCGGGTGTTATTCATAAAGTCATTGCCCAGTCCTAAATCCTTGATCATTTCCCCTACATTTTCTTCTAGGAGTTTTAAAGCTTCAGGACTTATATTTAGGTCTCTAATCCACTTTGAGTTGATTTTGGTATATGGTGAAAGGTATGGATCAAGTTTCATTCTTCTACAAATGGGTACCCAGTTTTCCCAGCACCATTTATTGAAGAGGCGGTCTTTTCCCCAGGGTACGTTCTTGGTGCCTTTCTCAAAGATCAGTTGGCTGTAAATATGTGGGTTGATTTTTGAGTTCTCTATACTGTTCCATTGGTCCACATGTTTGTTTTTATGCCAGTACCATGCAAGTCAATAAATGTGATACACCACATCAACAAAGTGGAAGAACAAAAACCATGTGATCATCTCAATAGATACAAAAAATGCTTTTGACAAAATTCAACAGTGCTTCATGATAAAAACTCTCAACAAATTATGTATAGAGGGAAGGTATCTCAACATAAGGAAAGCCATATAAAATAAACCAATATCATCCTGAATGGGGAAAAGCTGAAAGCTTTCCCATTAAGATCAAGAACAAGACAAAGATGCCCACTCTCTCCACTCCTTTTTCACATAGTATTGGAAGTACTTGCCAGAGCAATTATACAAGAGAAAGAAATAAAGGGCATCCAAATAGATAAAGAGGAAGTCAAATTGTCCCTGTTTGCAGATGACATGATTATATAGAAAACCCAAGAGACTACTAAAAAACTCTTAGAGCTGATAAATGAGTTCAGTAAGGTTGCAGGATACAAAATCAACATACAACAATCAGTAGCATTTTTGTACACTAACAGCAAACTAGAAGAAAAAGAGATCAAGAAATCAAGCCCATTTGCAATAGTGTCCAAAGAAATAAAATACTTAGGAATAAATCTAACCAAAGAGGCAAAAGATCTCTACAATAAGAGCTACGAATCACTTTTAAAAGAAATTAAAGAAGACACTAAGAGATGGAAAGACATTCCTTGTTTGTGGATTGGGAGAATCAATGTCATAAAAAATGTCCATGCTACCCAAAGCCATCTACAGATTCAATGCAATTCCTATCAAAATACCAATGACATTCTTCACAGAAATAGAAAAAGCAATCATAACATTCATATGGAACAACAAAAGATGCTGAATTATCAAAGCAATCCTGAGCAAAAAAAGTAAAGCTAGAGGCTTTACACTTCCTAAATTCAAACTATATTACAAATCTGTAGAAATACAATTTATTTAATCAATTCCTTCTTGTTGGACAGCTAGCTTACTTCTACGTCTTCATGTTTAGGAATCTTTGATTAACATATTTGTATATAAATCTTAGTGTATATTTAGAGAAGTATAATTTCTAGGTCAAAGTTTACATACTTTGTTAAGGTTTTGATAAATATTGCCAGACTGCCATAAAGGATAAATTCTCAGAAGTAGAGGTTTTAGATTAGAGTATGCAGATTTTAACATTTTTGATTAATGGTGACAAATTTCTATTCCAGAGTGGTTTTAACAGTTCATATCCCTACCTGTATATGAGAAGGTCTATTTTGTCCCCCACTTATACCAACATTGGATGCTAGCATTCATTTTGATGTTTGCAAGTTTCATAGGTTAAAAAAAGGTGTCGATTTAACTTATGGTTTAGAAAATAAGGTTGAACATTTTCACATGATTATTTACCTTATGTATTTATTTGTGAATGTTCTATTCACATCTTTTCTACAAATTTCTTTTGCGGTGTTTATTTTTTTCCTTATTATTTGAAAGAAATCCTTTCATATCTAAAGTATATAAATCCTTTACATGCAATGTATGTAACACATATCTTTCTTGGCTCTCATTTGCCTTTTAATTTATGGGTTATTTATTTATTTATTTATTATGAATATGCATGAGATACAAATTACCAGAAATTACTTTTGTACCCTGTGTCCCACCCAATTATTCCCCAACATCCCTCCCCAATTCCCTCTCCCCCTTTCCACTTTGTAGGCCTAGGAATATTATCTCCCTCTGTAAGACCACCACAATACTGTGGTCTTTCTTTCCCTTTTTTCTTTCTCTCTTAGCTCCCACGTATGAGTGAGCACATGTGGTACTTATCTCTTTGTGCTTTGCTTATTTCACTCAACATAAGTTTCTCCAGGTTCATCCATGTTGTTTCAAATGGGAGTATTTTATTCTGTTTTATGGCAGAGTAGTATTCCACGCTGTATATATACCACACTTTCCTTATCCAATTGTCCATTGATGGACATTTAGGTTAGTTCCATATTGTGGCTATTGTAAACAGATCTGCGATGAACATGGGAGTGTAGGTATCCCTTTGACATGATGAGTTCCATTCCTCTGGGTATATATCCAGAAGAGAGATTCCTGGATTGTATGGAAGATCTATCTGTAATTGTTTGAGAAAACTCCATACTGTTTTCCATAGTGGTTGTACTAATTTACAGTCCCACCAACAGTATAGGAGTGTTCCCTTCTCTCCACACCCTCACCAGCATTTGTTATTCACCATCTTTTTTATTATAGCTAGTCTACCTGGGGTGAGGGGGTATCTCAATGTATTTTTAATCTGCATTTCCCTGATGACTAGTGATGTTGAGTCTTTTTTCATGTATCTGTTGGCCATTTGTATGTCTTCCTTTTAAAAATTGTATATTCAGCAACTTCAGCAATTAGGTCTGGAAATAGGCTTTATGAACACGAGCCCAAAAGCAGAAGCAGCAAAAGAAAAAATAAACAAATGGGACTGTATCAAACTAAAAAGCTACTGCACAACAAAGGAACCAATCAACGGAGTGAAACAACAGTCTACAGAGTGGGAGAAAATTTTTGCTAACTATGCATCTGACAAGGGATTAATATCCAGAATATAGATAGAACTCAAGCAATTATACAGAAAAAAAAAAACAGTTAAAAAATGGGCAGAGCTAATTTATGCAGTTTTATTTATTTATTTATTTATTTAATATTTTATTGTATTTTATTTTGTCAACATACAATGTGGTTGATTATTGTGGCCAATTACCAAAACCTCCCTCCCACCTCCCCCTCCCTCTCCCTCTCAAAAATGTCCTTTCTGTATGCTTGTCATATCAATTATAAGGAATTATAATTGTTATGTCTTCTCCCCCCTCCCAGTTTTTTTGTTTATTTATTTATTTATTTTTAGCTCCCACAAATAAGTGAGAGCATGTGATATTTCTTTTTCTGTGCCTGACTTGTTTCACTTAATATATTTCTCTCTAGGTCCATCCATGTCATTGCAAATGGCAGTATTTCATTCTTTTTTATAGCTGAGCACTATTCCATTGTGTAGATATACCACATTTTCTGTATCTACTCATCTGATGATGGACATTTGTGCTGGTTCCAACTCTTAGCTATTGTAAATAGTGCTGCAATGAATATTGGGGAACAGGGATACCTTTGACTTGATGATTTCCATTCCTCTGGGTATATTCCCAGTAGTGGGATAGCTGGGTCATATGGTAGATCTATCTGCAATTGTTTGAGGAACCTCCATACCATTTTCTATAGAGGCTGCACCATTTTGCAGTCCCACCAGCAATGTATGAGAGTTCCTTTTCCTCCACTACCTCGCCAGCATTTATCATTCAGAGTCTTTTGGATATTAGCCATCCTAACTGGGGTGAGATGGTATCTCAGTGTGGTTCTGATTTGCATCTCCTGAATGCAGAGTGATGCTGAGCATTTTTTCTCAGAAATGGAAAGAACTATCCAGACATTTATATGGAATAACAAAAGACCATGCATAGCCAAAGCAATGCTGAGCAAAAAAAATAATAATAATAATAAAGCTGGAGGCATAACCCTACCTGACTTTAAATTATACTACAAAGCTATATTAACCAAAACAGTATGGTACTGGCATAAAAAAGAGACACATGGATCAATGGAATAGAATAGAGAATCCAGACATCAACCCACACACCTATAGCCATCTGATCTTTGACAAAGGCACCAAGCCTATACACTGGAGAAGAGACTGCCTCTTCAGCAAATGGTGCTGGGATAACTGCATGTCAGTATGCAGGAGAATGAAACTAGACCCATAACTTTCACCATACATTAAAGTCACCTCAAAATGGATTAAAGAATTAAATATACACCCTGAAACAATAAATCTTCTTAAAGAAAACATAGGAGAAACACTTCAGGAAGTAGGACTGCACACAGACTTCATGAATATGACCTCAAAAGCACGGGCAACCAAAGGAAAAATAAACAAATGGAATTATATCAAACTAAAAAGCTTCTGCACAGCAAAAGAAACAATTAACAGAGTTAAAAGACAACCAACAGAGTGGGAGAAAATATTTGCAAAATATACATCTGACAAGGCTTATTATCCAGAATATACAAGGAACTCAAACAACTTTACAAGAAAAAATAATTTATAGGGTTTTAATGCATGGAAGTTTAGTATTTTTAATATAGTCAAGTATATTTTAATATAGTCAAGAATCATTCACTTTATGGCTTCTTTCAGTGTTTTTATAAGTAAAAATTCTTTGTATGCTGAGTCAGAAAATTTTTATCTAGTATTATACTTTTATAATTTTATTTATTATGTTAAATTTTAATATATCTGGGTGTGTGTGTGCTTGTACATGTATTTGCAAGAATTTTTAACTATAAAATATTGGGTCTTTGTTTTTGTTTTCTCAGCTCCACCCCTACCACCCACTGAAGTTAAACGTTAATTCAAAGATGAATTAGAGGCTATATTACTAAATAAAATAAAATGGTCTCTTACCAACCGCATTGATCTTTTTGGTGATCAGGAAGCAATGTTTTACTCATTTTATTTCACAACAGGATAGTTTTACTGTGGTGTAGTTTTGTTTTAGGAAATAGGTTTGGGATTTCAGGTAAAGAATACCACAGCATAAATTTTTCCATTTAAATAATTGGAAAGATTTTGGATATTGCTTTTCTGCAGGATATCTGATTTTCAGTAATGGAATATTGATGTTAAGTGGAAGATGCCTGTGTGTCCTCAAAATCATACTTATAAACGCATCCAAATGTTCCAATTTTCGGACTCTCAATTCCTTTTTATTCATTATCTGAAAAATATGTCCGTGCAACACATTTTGGTAATTGTTTCTTTTATAATGTATATAGGATATGGTACTCTTTTCTTCCAAACTTTTTTGTTTTTATTTTTCTATTTATCCTTACAAATAAATTCCTCCCTCAAAAAAAAATCTAGCCATAGTTTTTACTGTAATTGAATGAAATTATATGTTAAATTTTGGAAGAATTTCAATCCTTACAACATTTATTCTTCCTATCAAGAAAAACTTATTAAACTTATATTTATTTATTTTTAATTCTGAAGATTTTCTAATGTAACCATTGCATTTTTCTTCTTTTCTTGCTAACTTTATTCATTGGTTTTACACACACACACACACACACACACACACACACACACACACACACACACACACAATGCAATTTCATGTGGAAAAAACATATTCATAAATTCAGATATAAAAAATGAAATTTCCTTCCCTATATCTTCTGACTATTTCTAGCACTTAGGGTAGCTAAAATTTTTTAGTTATTACTTAGAAACTGGCCTTAGTACTGAACTCTTGGTACATCTGAATCTGATACTTTTCAGTTGATTCTTTTTGGTTTTCTAGGTAAACAAGCATTATCTACAAATAGTGATAATCTTTTATTTCTCCTTTCTAATAATTTTTTGTTTGCTTTCTTGTGTTTTGTATTAATGAACACTTTCAAAGCATTTTTTTGTAAGTTGGGAGCAGTGGCTTCATCTATGTTCTAAAATAATTTCTATGCCATGGAAATTATATGCTTTTAAAAAATTTCACAAGTTTTCCATTTTTTCCTGTAGTTATTGATCTTCTCAGATACTTTGATTCTCTACTAATTAACTTTGGTAATTCATCTTTTTTAGAAAATTATTCATTCAATTGAATTTTTCACACTTATGTTTTCAGAGTTTTGATGGCTATATTGCAAGTTACCTTTGTCTTAGTTCGTTTGTGCTGATAGAATACCACAGACTGGGCAATTTATAAAGAACAGAAATTAATTCTTTCACAGTTCTGGAGGCTATGAAGTCCAAGATCAAGGTGCTGGCATTTTCTGTAGGCCTTGTTACTGCATCCTCATGTGGCAAGAGGCAGAAGGGCAAGAGAAAACAAACCCAGTCTTGCAAAGTCTTTTATAAAGACATTAATCACCTGTATAAACACCTACCACTAGGCTCCAAAGCTGTCATGAGACACTTACCACTTAAAATGTTCTGATGAGTTTTCGGCCTTTCTGTTCTGCCTGCCTCAGAATAGAGCTGCAGACTGTGAAATCTCTTAGCCATAATCTAGAAATAGTCCTTCAGCATTGAGGTATCCTATAACTTGGGTTGAAGTCATACAGCCCCTTTTGTTTTGATGTTCTTCTTGGTGTGTGAGACAAGAACCATGGGGACCTGGCATCTTTAGTTACTCTTCTTTTGTTCTCTTACATAAGTAATAAACTGTCTGAATCTGAAAGTGGCTTCCTTTATCTTTACTGGCTGAATCAGTCAGGCCTTGGCCTTAGCTTTGCATTGCCTGTCTTGGGTGATTGATATCTTTACTACCACTTCCCTTGATGTTCTAAACTAAAGAATTCAATATAATATTTGTGCAATACAGAGACAGCTCACAATTTTCAGGTTGGTATAACCCTTGGATCTTTAGTCAGGGTGAAAGCAATAGGAAAATACCATGTGTTTCTTTGTTGTCCATCAGGAAATTTAGTTTTCTCTCCCTCAAGTGAGTGCTTATGTCAGCATCTAATGATGATTATAATTTTCATTTTAAAATAAAAAGTTTTGTAATTAGCAGAAATGTCTACAAGAATACAGCAGTAGGCAAGCTGTTGGTTTTGATTTTCAGAGTGGTTACCAACTTTTGCTTTTGCTGCATTTTCATGGAGAGCTGAGCCAGGGTCACTGGAGTGTCAGATGTTACCTCAAACAAGAAGCCTCACCAAGCAACGTTTTCATAACAATAATAGTAATGATAGAATTTATTAAGGACTTACTGTCTGCTAGGTATTGTGCTAAAAGCTTTGTATGCATTCTCTTTTTTAGTTCTCTCAAGAACCTTGTGAGATATAGTTAGCATTATTGACCCCACTTTAAATATGAAGAAACTGAGGTTTTAGTAAGACTACATGACATACCTAAAGGCACACATCTAGTTAACCAGTATTTGATAGCACTGACCATGTCAATGCAAAAATCCTGGTCTTTGTGATAGTTATATTTTTAAATAAAAATTGATACTTTGATGTTCCGATTTTATAAGTCAATATCTATGAAATTAGCTTAATATTTCAACTTTGAGAGTTGTACTTATATTTGAAATTTAATAAGATTATTTTTCCAAGCTGTTAATGTGACAATAAACATTGGATTTTGGTGACCTCAGAAAGGGAAATGCCCCTTGGCTAGGACTTGTCTAGGCAGCTAAATAGCATTCCCTAGGACTATTTCAATCTCTTCATAGACTGGGCCCCTTTCCAGTGGAACATCTACATCTATATTGACCATGCATTTAGGATCATCGTGTGTGTGCCCTATCATATTCTTACTCAGAAGAGAAAGTATCTAACGTCCTTAGCAAGGAAATTCAATGCATATTGTTGAAAAGGTGCTGTAATAAAGACTGAATCCCAACAAGTTTTCTGATCAGTCTTCAATTATTGGAGAAAACTTCATTAATGAGAACAACCTTATCCCGTTTAAATAAGGTTTTAGTGTTAATACCTTTTGACTATAGTGGAGCTATATGGAGGGACATGTGTACCATAGAGCTGGAATGGCTAGAATCCTCTTGCCCTTCAGTGGTTCCCCTGAAGATTGCTGTTATTATTTGTTGACCATAAATGTCACTGCAGGGGTTATGTCCAGGCCCAAATCTTCTTTCCAAACCTGGGCCCTGTCTTACTTGGTTTTGTGTTGCTATAACAGAATACCATATCCTGCCAAACCCATTTTTTGACCTTAGACTTCAAAACCTCCAGAACTGTAAGAAATAAGTTTCTCTTCTTTATAAATTAACCAGGATATGGCATTCCGTTATAGCTGAGAGCTTATAATTCTTAGAGTAAGACCCTTTTGCCTCTTCCATCTGGGCTAACATGACAATGAGTCTGACAACGAAATACAGAAGATTCGGCTTAAAGTCTAGTTCTAGTCTTGGGTTAATCTTTTCAAACCTCAATTTTTGTAATATGCAACTGTTGGTTAAAAAAACCCCAAACACCCTAACCCTGTTTTTCCCACCATGAAAACGTATAGCCAGGAACTTCCTAATCAACAATAAAACCAATGATAGAAAACTGCTCAATTCTTAAGGGAAGTCACAGACAAAAATTATCATACACTGTACATATCCTCTAAAAAGCCATACACATGGTCCAGAACTGTTTACAGGGGGAAAAGATTTTTCTCTTGATGGAAGATTGAATTTAGAATAGAAATCCAGGCAGACTGCCTGGATTCTAAACCCAGCTGTACTATTTACAAGCTGTATGAATTTTTTTTCAATCAAGTACTTCTGTATACTAACAAAGTATGATTCAAAACTTAAGTTTCAAAAAACACCATATGAAATATATCAAAAATTAAAATGAAATACATAGATAACATAGATAGATAATGAAGTATATATATAACTTTATATAGATAACTACACACACACACACACACACACACACACACACATATAAAACCACAGTATGTAGAGTATAAGTATGTGGAGGATCCATACCAAATTACAAAATACAGATGACAGAAATCAAGAAGGCCTAAATAAATGTAGACACATATACACGGATTGTATCTGTGGGAGTCTCAACCCAACGAGGACAATTCCTGCTCAGTTTTAAGTCTAGAGATAACAATCCCAATCTGACCCTTTATTCCACTGAGGACTGTACCTGTCTTGTCTCCCTCAAAAAACACCTCAGAGGGTGTTTACTCAACTCTGCTCTCTGTTTACCATCTCTCCCACTGTTTGGGCCATTTAGCTACTCAGTGCCTTCTCCTGGAGGTATTTTCCAACTAGTCATTCAGCAGACACAAATACGTTACAATACAAATTTAGGTTGCAATAGCAATTAACTTTCGGTAATCTATTGTTAACTATTAATTGTGTTTATCATGTAAAGGTAAATAATTAAAGAGTTGTACGACCTTTGAGGATGCAATTCATAAAACATTGATCTGTACCTTAACAGCTAAAACACATTGCTTTGTATTGAGCATTGTTATTTTTCTAACCAAATTGTGACTTGTGTTGTGTCCAAGTTAATTAATCAAATTAAAACTTATTGGAAAGAAAGAACAAAAAAGTGAGAAGAACAGCTGGAAGCACAAATCTATGTTTTTCTTTTCTTTTTTTTTTTTTAAAGATGACTGGTAAGGGGATCTTAACCCTTGGCTTGGTGTTGTCAGCACCAAGCTCAGCCAGTGAGCAAACCGGCCATCCCTATATAGGATCCGAACCCATGGCCTTGGTGTTATCAGCACCACACTCTCCCAAGTGAGCCACGGGCTGGCCCTATTTCCAAAACAAAATAAAAATGATGAAAACAGCTAGGTTTGGGAGCCTCAAAATATCTTTTAAAAACTATATTTTGTAGGAGACAAAATTTAATTTAACCAGTAGAAGTAACTTTGTGATATGAAGATGCATGCTTCAAATTAATATGTTTTACCTTGGAGTATTATTTGACAGAACAGCACTGGTAGAAAAAAACATAAAAATGAATGAATTGTAAAGTCAGAAATATCACAAATTGTCTGATATTCTGGATATGAAAACTTCACTAAGGAGATCACAGACTAAGTCCTTGACTTTGGCCTTGGGAAAGAAGGCAATCTAATGTTTTCATGAGACATTGATCAGTATAGAAATTGAATATCTCTGACAGGAACCAAGGTATGGATTGCAAGAAGGTAGAATGATCATATCTGCTCTCTTGTGGTTTAACTTGTACATGCTCTTCATTACTCCCTCCCAAGAGAATAGGTAGGATGCATAATCTCTATCAGGGTGCAGCAAAGATTGGGGTCGAGTATCCTGTCCTGCACATTTTGTTGTTGATGACTGGCTAATTCAGGGGTGCTGATCTTTTGAACAGATTAGAACTTGCTTACCTGACATAGCTTTGCCGCACAGGAAGGATTCTAGGAATGCCTCAGCCTCCAGGCTCAAAAGAATGACATCTCTAGGGCATTGTCAGATATTACATTGCTTAATAGCCCTGAAAGATACCATAACTATATACTTTTTATTAGCATTGCTATATTGAGGCCTTAATCTCTTATATATATAGTGTAATCTTTTAATGAACATGTTTAGTAGAATTAAATATTTTAGTATCCCCCTTATCGTAAATTGGGTGATGGAAAATTAGAACTAGGCCCAAAGCATCTCAATTTCTAACAAAAATCAGTGATCCTGACATTGATCCTGAGCCAGATTCTAGAATGATTTATTAAAAGCATAGTTTGGTAGCCAGTAGTTACATTATCACTAAGGTCCAATTTGGGCTTATTAAAAATAAGTCCTACCTGTATAACCTAATATGCTTTTTCCACAAAGTAACCAGTTACTTTGTCTAGCCAAGTTAACCAGACTGAGATAATAGGGAAAATCATTAAACAAACAAATCTGAACTTCATCAAAGAAATTTGATTTGATATTTGATTAGGTATGTAATGAGATATGTGTGGAAAAATGTTATGTGTCTATTTGTTAGTATAATTAAGAATATTATTAGCTGCTTGAATAGCCACACCCATAGGGGCTGATTAATACATACACCATGGAATACTACTCTGCCATAAAAAAGAATGAAATTCTCCCATTTGCAACAACATGGATGAGCTTCGAGAAACTTATGTTGAGTGAAATAAGCAAAGTACAGAGGGATAAATACCACATGTACTCATTCATAAGTGGGAGCTAAGAGAGAAAGAAGGAGTGGTGCGTTTGACTTGCAGAGGGAGAGAACATACCTTGGGATACAAAGTGGAGGGGGGGGAAAGGGGGAGGTGGAGGGAGGTTGGGGATAACTGGGTGGGGGTACAAATGCAATTTGTGGTAATGGGCATGCTGCCAGTTTGGATCTGGCTTTCACTTTTTAGGCATGAGGAATGACAATCAGCTTTGTTTCTCATGAATATTCATAACCAACAAATTAAAAAAAAAATATATATATATATTTTGCTATTCCGAAGAGAGATTTCCAGTGAGGAATCTGTCCTCATCCTAATACTTCCAACAATTTATTAAAGGCTTGCATGTTATATGAAAGACATACTTACAAAGTCTATATGTGTGAAGGAATTGGGAAGAATAGTAAATACATTAAAAGACACAACCAAGATATGATGTGATCTGAATATGCTAGAGTGATGGCCAAATCTAATAACATGCAATTTAGCATTGATAAATACCAGGCTATATACTTATGTCCAGGAGACCAAATGTATTTATATATCAGCTTGAAGAAATATAGTAGCCTTTGTGAATAAGGGACTTAAATATTTTTACTGGTCAGTATCAGTGATATGATGCAGTACTATGTACTATGATGTACTGTGACATGGCTGCTAAGAAATCTAATGCAACCCTAAGCTATATTGACACAAATACAGGATATGCATAGAGCAAGGTGATAGGTTCATAATCTCATAGTCTTTTGTGCTTAACAAACCACACCTGGAATATTGTATTAAATTCTCTGCCCTTCCCTTTAAGTGAGTCTTTCCCTCATTCTACACCTTAAGGCAACAGTTTCAGTTCCACCTAGAAATGAATAATTCCAAAATTGTTATCTCCAGCCAGAACCTTTCTCTAGTTCTTATCTACATTTTTCAGTTTACCAGACCTCTCTAGTTAGTTGTGCACTCAGTGTCTCAAATTCATGACTTCAAATAAACGACTTAACACTACACCTCAAAGAACTTGAAAAACAACAGCAGTCCAAACCTAAAAGTAGTAGATGGAAAGAAATAATTAAGATCAAACAGAACTAAATGAAATAAAGAACTCCCAAACAATAGAAAAGTTCAACAAAACAAAAAGTTAGTTTTTTGAGAAGATAAATAAAATAGACACACTATTAGCCAGGTTAACACAAAAAAGAAGAGAGAAGACCCAAATAACAAAAATCAGAAATGAAAAGGCAGACATTACAATCGATACCACAGAAATACAAAGAATCATTAGAGACTATTATAAACAACTGTATGAGAACAAATATGAAAATCTGGAAAATGTGGATAAGTTTCTAGACACATGCGAACTCCCCAGACTGAACAAAGAAGAGATAGAAAACCTGAACAGACCAATAACAAGCAAGGAGATTGAAGTGGTAATTAGCAATCTTCCCACAAAGAAAAAAGTCTGGGTCAGGATGGTTTTAGAGCTGAATCCAACAAACTTTTAAAGATGAGTTACTACCAATACTCTTCAAACTATTCCAAGCAATCGAAACAGAAGCTATTCTCCCAAATTCATACTGTGAGGCCGACATAACTCTAATACCAAAACCAGATAATGAAACAACAAAAAAAGAAAATTATAGGCCAATATCCTTGATGAACACAGATGCTGAAATACTCAACAAAATATTAGCAATCAGAATACAGCAACATATTAAAAAAGATATACACTATAATCAAGTGGGATTTATCCCAGGGATGCAGTGATGGTTCAACATACAAAAGTCAATAAATGTGATACATCACATCAACAAACTCAAGGACAAAGACCATATGATTATCTCAATAAATGCTGAAAGAGCGTTTGACAGAATGCAACATCCCTTCGTGGTAAAGACTCTCAACAAATTAGGTATAGAAGGAAAATATCTCAACACAATAAAAGCCATTTATGACAAGAACAAAACCAGTATCCCATTCTGAATGGGGAAAAACTGAAGCCCTTTCCCTTAAGACAGGAACAATACAAGTATGTCCACTCTCACCGCTTCCATTTAACATGGTACTGGAGGTACTAGCCAGAGCAATAAAGGGAATCCAGGTTGGAAAAGGCAAAGTCAAACTTTCTCTTTTTGCAGATGACATGATATTATACATTAAAAACCTAAAGACTCTATGAAAAAAACTCCTAGAGCTGGTTAATAACTTCAGTAACGTTGCAGGATTCAAAATAAATGCCCCTAAATGAGTTGCATTTATGTACTCAAATAATGAACTAACAGAAAGAAATAAAGAAAGTAAGCCCATTTACAATTATAACATAAAAAATAAAATACCTAGGGATCAATTTAACCAAGGAGGTGAAAGACCTCTACAATGAGAACTACAAACCACTTCTGAAAGAAATTAAAGAAGACACAAAAAGATGGAAAGATAGTACATGCTCTTGGATTGGAAGAATTAACATTGTGAAAATGTCTATACTTTGTAAAGCGATCTACAGATTGAATGCAATCCCCATCAAAATACCAATGACATTCTACACAGGAATGGAGAAAACAATCTAACCTTTCATATGGAGCAACAAAGACCTGAATAGCCAAAGCAATCCTGAGCAAAAAAATATAAAGGCAGAGGCATAACTCTACCTGACTTCAAATTATACTACAAGCTATTGTAACCAAAACAGCATGATACTGGTATAAAAATAGACATTCAGACCACTGGAGTAGAATTGAGAATCCAGAAATCACCGCTCAGGCTTACAGCCATTTGACACTGGACAAAGACAACAAAAATTTACATTCAGGAAAATACTGCCTCTTCAACAAGTGGTTCTGGGAAAACTGGATATCCATATACACAAGAATGAAACTAGATATGTACCTCTCACCATACACTAAAATCAACTCAAAATGGGTTAAAGACTTAAGTATAAGACCTGAACCTCTAACATTACTAAGGGAAAATATAGGTGAAACACTTCAGCAACTAGGTCTGGGCACAGGCTTTATGAACATGAGCCTGAAAGCACAAGAAGCAAAAGAAAATATAAACAAATGGGACTATATCAAACTAAAAAGCTCTGCACAGCAAAGAAAACAATCAACAGAGTGAAATGACAACCTACAGAGGGGAGAAAATTTTTGCTAACTATGCACCTGACAAGGGATTAATATCCAGAATATACATAGAACTCAAGCAATTATACAGTAAAATCAAATAACCCAATTAAAAAATGGGTAAAGGAGCTGAATAGACAGTTTGCAAAAGAAGACATGCAAATGGCCAACAGGTACATGAAAAAATGCTCAACATCACTAGTAATTAGGGAAATGTACATAAAACTACATTGAGATACCACCTCACCCCAGTTAGACTGGCTATAATCCAAAAGACGGTGAATAACAAGTGCTGGTGAGGGTGTGGAGAGAAGGGAACACTCCTACACTGTTGGTGGGACTGTAAATTAGTATAACCACTATGGAAAACAGTATTGAGTTTTCTCAAACACCTACAGATAGATCTTCCATATGATCTGGCAATCCCACTTCTGGTTATATACCGAGAGGAATGGAAATCATCATGTCAAAGGGATACCTGGAGTCCCATGTTCATCACAGCTCTGTTTAAAATAGCCAAGACATGGAACCAACCTAAATATTTATTGAAGGATGACTGGATGAGGAAACTGCACTATATATACACCATGGAATACTACTCTGGCATAAAAAAGAATGAAATTCTCCTATTTGCAACAACATGGATGAGCTCGGAGAAATATGTTGAGTGAAATAAGCAAAGCACAGAGGGATAAATATCATATGTGTTCACTCATATGTGGGAACTAAGAGAGAAAGAAGGAAGGAAGGAAAGACCACAGTAGTGCATTGGTATTGCAGAGGGAGAGAATATTCCTTGGGCTACAATGTGGAGTGGGGGTTAAAGGGGGAGGAGGAGGGAGGTGGAGATAATTGGATGGGGGACATGGGGTACAACAGCAATTTCTGGTAATGGGTATGCTGCCAGTATGAATCTGGCCCTCACATCATGCCATGATGGTTGATAATCAGCTTTGTATCTCATAAATATTCATAAAAATGATAGAGGTCTTATGGAGGTGCAGAGGAGAGAATACCTAAGTCAGTAGGAAACCTACATATGTTAGTAGGAAATTTCCTTGAAGGTGATGAAACCTGAACTCAGAGTAAATAGATATTAACCAATTCAAGAATTCATGGTAGAGGGTATAGAGCATAAGCAAAGTTATGAAGGTCAGGAACAAGCAAGTATACGTGGGAAAGCACAAAAGATTTAGTATTGATATGTGGCAGAGAGAGAGATAAAAAGCTGACGGTAGATGAGACTGAAGAGGTAGGCAGGGGCCAGCTTATAAACCATGGTAAGGAGTTTGGGCATTATTTTGTGAGCAGCAGAGAGCTGTAAAATGATTTTAATAGAAAAAAAGGTGAAACTATAATTAGCATTTTGTTCTTATTTAAGTGGTCTTTGATAATAGTGTTTCATGTTTTAGCATTAACTATTTTAATAGTTTTATTAATGTATAATTCACATACCATATAATTTTTACATTTAAAGTATACAGTTCAATGGTTAGTATATTCACAGGTATGTGCAACCACGATTATAATCAATTTTAGAACATTTTCATCACCTTAAAAATAAAGCCCTTACCCTTTAGCTATCACACATCTGTTCTCCCATTTTGCCTCACTTGACTGCTCTAAGCAAAAACTGCTATACTTACTTCCTGTTTCTATAGATTTCTCCATTCTAGACATTTCATATGAATGGAATTACATAATACATAGTCTTTTGTGACTGGCTTCTTTCTCTTAGCGTGTTTCCAAGGTTCATTCATGTTGCAGCATGTATCAGTACTTCATTCCTTTAAATGGCCAAATAATATTCAACTGCACTGCTATACAAAATTGTGCTTATTCATCCTTAGCTGAGGGGGATTTGGGTTGTTTCAACCTTTTGGCTATTATGAATGTAACTGCTGTAAACATTCATGTAAAAGTTTTTGTGTAGATATGTTTTTATTTCTCTTGGGTACATTCCTAGGAGTGGAAACTCTGCATCATGTGGTACCTCTATGTTTAATGTTTTGAAGAATTGCCAGAATATTTTTCAAAGTAGCAGCACCATTTTACATTCTCTGCAGGAGCATAGGAAGGTTCCAATTTCTTCACATCTTTGCCGACACTTGTTAATTCCATTCTTTTCACTCTAGCTACCCTCGTGGGTGTAAAGTAGTATCTCATTATGTTTTTGATTTACATTTCCCCAATGACTAATAATGTTGAACACCTTTTCATGTGCTTATTGACCATTTGTTTATGTTTCTTGGAACATGCTTATTCAGATCCTTTTCATATTTTTAGTTGTTATTATTTGTCTGTTTATTATTGAGTTATGTGTTTTTATTATATATTCTAGACACAGTCCCTTATCAGATATATTAGTTGAAAATATTTTCTCTCATTACATTGGTTGTCTTTTGACTTTCTTGATAGTGTCTTTTGAAGCAAAAAAGTTTTTAATATTGATGAAGTCCAATTTATCTATTTTTTTTCTTTTTTGCTCCTTCTTTTGGTGCCATATCTAAAAATCCTTTGCAGAATACAATGTCACCAAGATTTACCCCGTGTTTTCTTCTAAAATTCTTGTAGTTTTTGCTTTTAAATTTATGTCTTTGATTATTTTGCATTAATTTTTGTACATGGTGTGAAGTAAGGTCTAATTTCATTCTCTTGCATGTAGCTTTTCAATTGTCCCAGCACCATTTGTTGAAAATCAGTTGACCATAGATGTATGGTTTTGTTTATGAACTATTAGTTCTATTCCATCGATCTATATAGCTATCCCTATGCCAGTGCCACACTTTCTTCATTTCCATTGCTCTGAAATAAGATGTAAAATTGAGAAGTGTGTGTCTTTCTTCTTTTTGTTTTATTGAAACATAATTGATTGTACATATCTGTGAGGTACAGCATTGAATATCAATATCTGTGTGCAACATGTGATGCTTAAATCAGGATAATTAGTATATTCAACATTACTCAATGTAATTATTTTTTGTGGCCCTCTACCAATTTCTCACTAACTGTGCCTCACCTTTTCCCACCTCTGGGTGCCTCAGTTCTGTTTTCTCCTTTTGAAATTCAATGAATTATTGTGATTGTTGTATCTTTCTTTCTGTCTTTTTTAATTTATTTGTTTATTTTTTTTAGCTTCTACTTATGAGTGAGGACTGACAGTATTTCTCTTTCTGTGACTGACTTATTTCACTTAACATAATTTTCTCTAAGTTCATCCATGTTGCTGAGAATGGCAAAATTTCATTCTCTTTTATGGTTGAGTAGTATTCCATTGAGTATACGTACCACAGTTTCCTTATCCAATCATCCATCGATGGGCGTTTAGGTTGGTTCCATGTCTTGGCTACTGTAAATAGAGCTGTGATGAACATGGGAGTGCAGGTATCACTTTGACAAGATGATTTCCATTCTTTCGGGCATATACCCAGCAGTGGGATTACTTGATCATATGGTAGTTCAATCTATAGTTGTTTGAGGAAACTCTATACTGTTTTCCGTAATGGCTGCACTAATTAACAGTCCCACTAACAGTGCTGAAGGATTCCCCTTTCTCAGCATCCTTGCCAGCATTTGTTATTCTCGGTCTTTTTAATAATGGCCAGTCTAACTGGAGTAGATGGTATCTCAGTGTGGTTTTGATTTGCATTTCCCTGATGCTGAGTGATGTTGAGCATTTTTTCATGTGTCTGTTGGCCATTTATGTATCTTCCTTTGAGAAATGTCTAATCAGTTCCTTTGCCCACTTTTTATTGGGTTGCTTGTTTATATTAATCCCTTGTCAGATGCATAGTTTGCAAATATTTTCTCCCATTCTGTAGGTTGTCTTTTCGCTCTGTTAATTGTTTCTTTTGCTGTGCAGAAGCTTTTTAGTTTGATATAATACCATTTTTTAATTTTTTCTTTTGTTGTTTGTGCTTTTGGTCTTTGCCAAAGGCACCAAGAACACACACTGAGGAAAAAACAGCCTCTCCGAGAAGTGGTACTGGGAAAACTGGATCTCTATATGTAGAAGAATGAAACTTAGATCTGTACATGTTGTCATATACCAAAATCAACTCAAAATGGATTAGACTTAAATATAAGACCTAGAAACTATAAAACTCCTAGAAGAAAACATAGGAAAAACACTTAGGAATGTAGGACTGGAACACACTTTATGAATAAGACACCACATTTCTAATGTAGGTGATTGCATAGGTAGAGCTAGTTCTATGTGAATAATAAACTTGGGAGGAAGACTTTGGTTTGGATGTAATGAGTTTGAGCTGCTTGTGGATCATCTAAGCAGAAATGTTAAGAAGGCATTTCACACATATGTGTGATGCCTGGGGAGAGGTCCGGGATGGAGATACAGTATATTTTGGAAAGTATTAACAGTGAGCATTGCAATGGAAACCACAAATGTAAATAAAATTGCTAAAAGGGACTGTATATGGAATGAGAAAAACAGTGTGCAAAGGAAAGAATCTTTGAGAAGAACAACAATGAAGGTAAAGAGTTCAGGCAGGAACCCATGAAACGAAGAAAGAATGGTTACAGCAGAGTGTGATATAGTAGAAACCTAGTGTTTTAAGAAAGAAGTGATCAATTCATTGTCTGATGTAGCACAGATGTCCCATAGCATAAGGATTTTAAAATATCAGTTGAATTTAGCAATATCTGTTCCCTGTCCCCTTGTTCAAATGGCAAATTCCTGTGGAGCATTCAAGACACTGCTGAGGCATCACACACTAAGCCTTCTTTGAACCTTTCCCCTGCCACCCACTCTCCCCTCTCTCTTCCAGGTAGATTTAGACTCTCCCTCTTTCGTGTCCTTGAAGAATCCTGTTCAAAATTTTATTATAATATGTCACAAAGCTTTGTATATATTTTTTCCCTGTTATCAATTTTCTGCTATTAGACTAAGAGTGTCCTGAGAGATGATGAATTTTATACTGCTAATTACGGTGTTAACAGAGTGCCTGACACGTAGAATTTATTACTAAATCAATAATTGCTAATGTGAGAGGAATTGAAGCAGTATTTTATAAAAGACAGTTAAAGGAACTGAAAATAGTTATCAAAGGAAAAAATCATATCACGATTAGCCCATTGTCAGTCATAAGGTATTTTAAAGGTTAACATATGGAAAAAAGACTTAACTTTTTCTTAGTGGCCACTAAAACTAGGATGAATAAGAGGAACCATCAAAAACCAGAATTTGTTTAATTTGAGAAATGGTTTCCTAAATGATGAATGCAAACATCAAATGAGCTATCTTTTTTGGTAGTGGCAGTTTTCTGCCACTGGAGGTGTCCAGTAATATGGTGGACAACTGCTTGTGGGGCATGTTGTACAGAGCATTTATGCATCAACTGTGTGACTGAATTTTATGAACTTAAAAAATTATTCAACCGGTGATTCTTATCATCACGTCTCAAATTTCCATGTATTATCAGTTAGCACATGGTTGAAGATCAACAAACGATAGTTATAGGATCTCCCTCTCAGAAAAATACGAAAATGTAATCAGGGTTGCCAGATTTAGCAAATATAAATGCAGGATGTCCAGTTAAATTTTAATTTTAGTCAGAAAAAAATAACATTTTAGTATATGTATATCCCATGTGGTATTGGGGATGTACTTAGACTAAAAACATTCAAATTTACCTGGTTGTCCTGAATTTTATCTGGCAGCACTGTCTATAAAGTCATATGCAAAACGTTCAGCTGCTATTATCATTGAGAATGAGATAGGGGGTGGGTTTTTAATGCTGTGTCACAGAAAATGTCATCATTTTCATGTTTCAAGTGTATACATGAAAGCAAGAATTGGTAATAAAAAACTTGAATTAGGAAATTGACAGCACATTGCAAACCAGATGGCATGAGACAACTCATATACAAAGAGTTAATCACCTCAATATATAAAAAGGATCTCCATATGAATAGGAAAAAGAAACCTAATAGAAAAGTAGGCAACGAATATGAACAGATAGTTTGCAAAAAATCAAGCACGTGTGTCTCTTGATTGTATTTAGTTTCCAGGTATCTTTTCCACTCATGATAAAATACTTGCTAATTAAAAATATATTGAAATGTCATTTATCACCTTTCAGATTAAAAACAAAAATCACAGGCTAGTGAGTCTATGACATGGGGAAATAAGTACTCTCACATACTGTTGAGAAGTGTGCAAACAGCCTAATACATATGGGGTTCAATCTGGTGATATCTCTCAATATGCAAATGCATTCACTTCTAGGAAATTAACCCATAGATGTACTCTCCCAATGTGCAAAATAAAATATGTTTTAACATTTGCACTTGCTTACTAATTTCAGCATTGTTTGTGATACCAAAACATTGTAAATGTCTATCATTAGGGGACTCACTAAATAAATTATGGTACATCTATATACAATGGATTATTATACACCAGATCTATATGTACTAATAGAGGAAGCTCTCCAAGTTATATGGCTATTGGTGGGGGAAAGAGGTGTAAAAAATTGTGTTTAATATGCCACCATTTTTATAAATAGGGGAGGGCAATAAGAATAATTATTCATATTTGTATGTGTCTTTTTTATTGGTTATGAATATTCATGGTGTGCAAAGCTGACTGTCACTACTTGTGCCCAGGATGTGATGGCCAGATCCATACTGGCAGCATGCCCATTACTACAAATAGTGATTAAAAGCACCAGACAGTTACATCAAAATCTTAAAAGAGAATTTACCTGTTTGGGGCTGGAAATTGGGCAAAACCAAAAATGGTACAAGAAGGAGACTTTTCAATGAGTACATTTTTATACTTAATTTTTGCAATATGTGAATGATCATTTTCAAAACTATTGCAGGAAGAATGTCATAATCATTATCTTTTGTTCAGTCATACATATTTTTTAAGAAACTCTTTTTACACAACTCCTTGGATCTATTAATCTAGAAACAGAGACACATATGTCCTTGAACACAACATTGGGCTAGGTTGTTGCAGTGCAAGTGGCATTTGTGAACATTAAGAAGAGCTCACCCTTTTAAACTAGCATATCTAAATACCCCAAACTTTTATGTATTAATGTGAAGCTTTAAGTTGTTTGTCTGTATACATATTTGTGTGAAATTATGAACTTCTAATTCTTTTGTTCTGTGACATTACCATTTTCCCCTAATATGAGTCCTTGTTCTCCTGATTTCATTGACTTCATTTTTAAGTAACCCAATACTTAAAAATAAATTCTCTTTGTTAGTTCTACCTCACTTCACCTTGCCTCTTCTTGCCTTATCTCTTTGTGCTTTTATTTGTACATATGATCTCTACTAATGATCACTTTCGGTATGAGTGTGCATACACATGCAAGCATGCACATCTGTATGGAACTGTGCATGTTTATTTCCTGGTTTTACTGTGAATCATTGTTGGAGACATCAGCTTACTCAAAATTTAAGTTTCTCTTTTATTTTCACAACTCCCTGCCAGTTAAAAATTGTCAATAAATTAACAGATTACTTTTTATAATTTCCTCCTTCCTGTGTGTAAAGGAATTGTACTAGGCTGGAAAAGCAGACCCTTTTACTCCATAATATTGCCTCTGCTTCTCTCAGTTCCTCAAAGCTAGATTTTATGGGTGCTTCCATTAGTGTCAAGCATGGGGAAGGGAGAGTTTGCTGCACTTTCTTTTGCCTGGAAGTCCTGTTCTTTTATATTTGTCATTCAATTTGTATTATCTTCCTTTGAGTATCGACATACCTGCTTTATTTTGACTACATATATCAGGTCTTCATGGTACCTTTCAAAAATGACTTAGACTTTGTTCTATTGGACTCCTTATGGCCTGAAGGTTAAACATTCCTCCTGAAAGTGAATACCACTCAGAAACTACCAGAGAAGCATGAACCCCTGTATCTGAATAAAATCAATCTCCTGGAGCAGATTTGTAGCCATCTAGCTTTCACCAGACAGGAGCAGCTGTTGAAAGAGGATTGTAGCTTTTTCTTATTGTGAATCACTAAGGGCCACGGACATTTCAGGGAGAGTCTTGAATTATTTATTAGGACATTTATTGATATCAATCTATCTCTGAACCATTTGTGCTTCTTCTTTAAGCATTACCACCTCTTTGGAGGTACTGATTGGACTTTCCAGCAGTGGCAAATAAGCATGCATGAGTCTGCAGCATTTGCTTTTTCTATGTTTGTATAAGCAGTAAATATAAAAATGAAAATTAATATATGACGTGAGTCATCATGTGCCTTTCTTTAGGTTGAGTACTACAGCACAAAGACAGGTTGAAATCAGCACAGTTCCAAAACCCATAGGGACACTGTGATGTCACTTGTTCAGCAATCAGCTAATGGGTGGACCCTGCACAATAACTTACTCACTAAGAACATTCTCACTTTTCACAGTGCACTAGGTCCTGCAAGTTGAAAGACAAAAATGAGACAATCTCTATAGCTAAGGACTTCAAGTACCTTTTTTCCTCAGAAATTTTTCCAATTCTGATAGTTTGTCTTATTTGATATTTGCCTTGAGAGGTGACACTATTGATAGGTGATTTGGTCAGTTATCGAGGAAGAAACTTAGTAGCCATCTCACTCTCTTTGTTGCAGAGCTCTCCTGACGGATGAAGAAATCATCTGCATTGTGGAGGTTATCGGTCAGCTGGATATTCTTAGGGGACAGGAAATAAGAAGTCACTGATGCATGAATCAAGAAAGACCTCCTCAAAGATCACTCACTGCCTGTGGGCAGCCAAGAAAAAACGATTGGATACAATCACCTAGAATCTCTGAAAACATAAATCTGAAGGGCCTTGTGAATAGTTTTGCAAAATAGTTTTATTAAAACACGAAAACTCTAGATCAAAGTTCCTCCTGAAATAATCTGTTCCTTAAAGATATAGCCCCTATTATACTTCAGTGCCCACCTCCCAAGGTAGGGTGTTGGAGTCCCTGTTTGAAATGCAAATTTGAGTGAGAGTTTGAATTCAGGTAATCTACATTCAAGCACACAGTTTACTGGTTTAACAGTGGCAGACTCTGTCTTCCTCTTCTCCTATCCATAATTCCCATTAGCCACCAGTCGAAACATTATCTAAGATAATGTTTACTCTGCCAACAAAGCTTCAAGACAAGTCCCTTTGCTCTTCCTTTGGTTTCCCACTTCTAAATTTATCCTTCACAGAAATTCTGTAGTTATTATTTTACCTTGGTCAAGGTACTTAAGCTTTCATTTAGAAAAAGATATAATGATTTATTAATTTCAATGTGGGGAGATTAGATTTAAGAGTGTATGTAAAGAAGTTGCCATTATGTTTGAGACATATTTGCCCCCCAATAAACGGTAGCTTATTATAAACCTAATAGCACTAATGTGAGGGTACTTCAAAAAGTTCATGGAAAGATTCATATTATCTTTTAATTCTATTTTTCCACAAAATAAGAAGTTTTTGTTTTTATTATTGTTTGTGCTCAGCTTGATTCAAAGGATGCACTTCTTCCTAGCTCTAGGTTACTTCTTGACGTTTTCTTTTTTGCTTCCAGTGATATTCATGCCACATAGAAGACATGCAAACCTGAAACTGTTTGAGCAATTAAGAATTATTGCATGCACGTATTTAATGCTTCATATTAAGAATTCAGTATTTGCATATGTATTTATTCCTACTATGAGTTACTTTTGATGCTAAGCAGTGTCATATTTAGATCAGGCTTTATTTATTTAGAGACACTAAGATGGAAGGGACTGAGGGTGGTTATGACCAGTGAACCAGATGCCTGCCTTGGATTAGAGTAGGCTCTGGTGAGGCAAACTCAACTGTAATTCCTAGAAAGAAGTTCAGTCCAACAAACAAAACATAATATTCAGATCACAGGCAAGTAGTTCATTACCACAATCAACATCAGTGAATCTATGAGGGAGCAATAAAGTAGGTGGGCCAAGGACAGCAACAAGCTGTCTGGATCAGCAAAGAGACAAAAATTGAGGCAGAGAATTGGAATAAGGGATGTCTGTCACATTACTGTGTAACAGACCATATCTGGTTACATGACCCCAGTTACTACCTTAGAATACACTATTAAGAACTAGTCCCTAATGTTGAGAATGTACAAGGGTACTTCAATAAGTTCATGGAATGATTTGTATTAGCTTTTAATTCTATTTTCCCACTAACTTTTTGAAGTACCCTCATAGAATAGCAGAAGAGACATGGATTTTGGAGCCACATGTGCAGGACGGATGGATGCCAAATTTTTCTAACTCCAATACAGTGGCACCTATCTCCACATGTCCTCCTGGCAGGCAATACTGTTTCACATTGACCACACACCTTGGCTTGAGTATTACCTGTGGGTCATGTTGAGCATGTCCCCGCAACACAGGCTTTACTGTCCATATCTCCAGCTGGAATTCTCCAACCATTGTTTGTAGATGTAACTCATAAAGTACATCTATACCCAAGATATATTAGGATACAGGAGATACATACACAGTATATACACAAGGGGTCAATCGTCCAATGATCAGCGGCAAAGACACAGCTTTGACTGTAATAGAATGTCCTCCATAACCATCAACATTCACTGTGGTCCCTGGAAACTTATCAGGGTTGCCATGTATCAGGCTACATTCTGCACTGGTATCCACTAATGCTAACACACACTGCACATTTGCCATCTACCCCTAGGTCCCCCAACTGTAGGAGCCAAGTAGTTAGGGGTTTGCCTGTTTCTGATGCAAAGGTCATGCAAGGAGACACACAGGTTCTCTCAACTCACCCTGAGGGTCATCATCGTCCTCACCTTCAGGAAAGGGGGTGATCTGTTGCTGTACTTCTTTCTCCAGCATGTCTGCCTTTTGCCATGCTGCCTCATGGAGTGCCTTGTCCATATTGATGCACAGTACAGCCAACCACAACCAGCCCATCTGGCCAGCCATTCTCTGGGACTCATCTTTCACCATGGAGCTCAGTATCCTGAAAGGTTCCTCTATGTTCTTGGGGGACCCATCAGCTTGGTCCCATGTTTCCAGTGGAGCCCAAGTCCACAGGAATGCTGCTACCGGGTACCACTGCTTGAGGGCAGCCACATCCTCCCCCTCCCGAGGGGCTCCTGGCTCTCTTACCTGCTCATCCTGCCAAAACTATGCTATTGTCAGGCTAGATCACAGATCCCTTTTCCCAATCCTGTGCAGGTCCTGAGTCAGGTAAGTGAAAGAAAAACCGAGTTGCTTCTGGCAAAGTGGCCATACTTTATTTTTAGATGTGAGCTCTGCAGATCAGCGGTTCAGAGCCGCTGCCTTCCAGACTGAAGAGCACGAAAGCAGCAATGAGCCAAGGGGTACACGGGCGTGCATGTGCACTGACTCTACTCCTAGTAACTTGTTTACAAAGGATGTGCTGAATCATACCCAGCTGGATATGAGGTGAGGGGGCCTGTACAAACCAACTCCACTTTCCTCACAAAAAGTAACTCAATTCTGAGTCATGTAGAACTGGTTAGAGCTCCAAAATCGCTCCTGACTTACTGAGTTATGATTTGCTCTGGAAACAAGGCTGAACACATTGTGTGTGTGTGTGTGTGTGTGTGTGTGTGTGTGTGTGTGTGTGTGTGTGCACGTGCACACATGTCACGGGGTGGTTTTAGATAAATGGATTGAAGAGAATAAAGAACTGTACAGTAAAGAGGACCAAGCATCAATGTACAGGACTTTGATCTTACACTGTAGGTCAGTGGCAGACAATATAACTTACAGCAGTTATTAAAATTTCCTGTATCTGCAGTGTCCAATACGGTAGTTACTAGCACTTAAACTGTGGCTACTGCAACTGAGGACTTATTTTCTAATTGCATTTAATTTAACCTATTTGAAATTTGTTGAGCTTCTTAGATGTGTAGATTAATGCTTTTACATCAAATTTGGGATTTTTTGAGCCCCATTTTTTCAAGTATTATTTCTGCCTCTTCTTTTTCTCCTCTCCTATGGAACTGCCACTGTGTGTACCTTAGTATCTTCATGTTGTCCCACAGGTCTCTGAGAGTCCATTCATTTTTTCTTTATTCTTTTTCTTTCTTTCTTTTTTGTATTGTATAATCTTTATCAATCTATTTTAAAGTTTGCATATTTTGGAACTTTTGGAACACACAGAAAAGTGTGAAGAAGAAAATAAAAATTGCACTTAATCCCAGACCAATGCAGGGTTTCCAACAAGATATTGGCATGATAACAAGAGAGATTGAGGTAGATTAATCTGGTGACGGCATGCGAGATATATTAAACGGGGTGGATGTTATTTACCCTCTTCCTAAGCAGAGAAGTTGGTGAAATGTAGTACATCTTGTAGTATGTCTCTAAAAAATGTACAGCAATAGTTATCCTGTGGCCCTCATACATAGGTAAAAACATTATGAAGGCAGAAGGGTATTCTTGCAAATAGGCTATTCAAAACATAATTCTTACTAGAACATCTGTTTTCTACTGTGTGTTCAAAAACGAGAAACAAAATCCTACATTTTGCAATATATTATCCAAATTAAAAATGCATACACTTTTTGACCCAACAATTCTCGTTCTAAGAGTTTATCTTAAAGATATTCTTACACAGGTTCCCAAAGTTGTATGTACACAGATGCTCACTGAACATCCTTTAATAGCAAATATGTTGAAAACACTGTTAATATCTATTAAAAAAAGGAGTTAACAAATACAATAGAATGCGATCCAAATATTAAAAAGAAAACAATAGCTCTTTATGTACTGATATGGGAAGACACAGAACAGTATCATTAACATGACCTGATCCATTCATTCAGCAAACACTTATTGAGCCTGGCACTGAGCTAGGCACTAAAAACCCAGCAGCAATGTAGATAGACATGGTCAACACCCCCATGAAGTTTACGAGTAGGGAGCATTGTAAAATTCCTATGATAAGAAATCACTGTATCAATATAATTACAAGCCCTTTCCTTTCTTAGTGATCATAATTTAATCGGGTTAGTAACACTCAATGCCATTTAAGGTTTTACGAGATACATGAGATAAATAAAATAATCACAAATGGTAATGTATAATAAATAAAACAAAAAGAAAAAAGGGAGCCAAGAGGGTGAACAGTAGAAATAGGAAGGGCTGCTTTGAAAAAGGAAGGCCTCACTGAGGAGGTCAAATGAAAGCTGAGTCCTAAAGAATTCGAAAGGGCTAGTGATAAGAATAATTCAGGAATATTACAACATCTTGTATGACTTGACTTTTTAAAATATGAGCATATATTGTTTCTATAACTAAAAATATAGTTAACCAATGAGCTATTAAAAATTAACCCCACCATACTTGTTATTTTATATTTAGCATTAATTGCCCTAAGTTGTAATAATGTAGATGCAATTTTATCTAATGTCTTAGATATTCCTAAAAGCCCATCCAAAGGTCAGATTGCTTGTGGGGTCAGAATGTGTTGCTCCAAGAGTTTTAGGGAAACTTGCTTATTATGGCTTTTTATATTAGATTTAGGATACCTGGCCATGCAATTCATCAATAGCATGTTCTGTTTGATGAAGCTGAGCAGCTTCTTATTTTTTCAATGCCTGGCATGTAGTTTGGGTGGGGGAGGCACCTTCAGGCATATGATCAAAGCTTTTGTTCTAAATGCCTCTAATCTCCCTAAGGAGACTTGGTGAATTTGGAAAAAATGTTTCAATGTTGTTTTTGTTTTGTTTTGTTTTTGTTTTCCTCAAAGGGTGAGGTGATAGTTGGGGATTTTGGAGACAGACTTCTTATTTTTAATTATTTTATCTAAGCATGGAAAGGAATATTTGGGGCTGGTTTTTGCTGCATTCTCAGTTTGATCCAGTTCACATTTGTTCCTGTAAAGTTGTTCACAGGACAGTGAGTTAGACTGATTTGCAAGGATCTGAGGCATGGCTCAAAAATATTTCTAGTGAATTTCATTATTTGATTTGGGAAAACAGTACCACAAACTTTGAACTGCTTGCTTGGATCAGTACATAGCATCTTTTTGGGGAAATCAACTGTGGGGTTGTTGGGAAAATAGAATAGTTTAGTCTGGCCCCTAGGCTCAGGGCCAGTTCGGGGTGGTTCAGTGAACAAATTGTGTGTGTGTGTGGGTGGAGTTGGTGCACCTGCATGGCATTGCCACCTTGGCAGGCGATTGCATCCGGTAGACGCTGCTCTGTGCAGCCATGCTTTCCAACCTATGGCTTCCAAGGACCTGTTTGCCAGTTACCTAGCTCATAGACCTTTGTGTGAGGGGTCTGGGGACCCAGCCTGGCATTTTAAGAGTTTTTGACCAAGTCTATGAATGGGCTTGAGGGGTCTGTGAGCTCCAGACCCAGCCCTAGCTTGACAATTAGCCTAGTCAGAAGGATTCTGACATTAGCCAGAGCCAGTCGGTGCAGGATTACTGGCGTACTCAAAGAGCTTTACAATTGGTGTCATGAACAGGATTATGGGCAAGTAAAGTAGGCAGACAGGGGTATATAATTTTATTGCTCCTCTGAGTGATTTCAGGTTGCTAAGTTACTCAGTTCTTCACCCCTGTCCTGCTGAATCTTCCCAAACTAGTGTCAGATTCATTTTGTTGTGGCAGTCTAATCCATTGCTAGAGCCAGATTATTATTAGCAGAGGCCTTGGGAAAGGATGAGTAAAAAAACAGAAATGGTATAAAGAGAAAGCACTGATGAAATTAGGTGCATAGAAGAATATGTGTACGTACTAACAAAGTCGTTTATCCCTTAGTTGTTTCCAAACATTTAGGACATTTCCCAGTTGAGACTTCACCCCACTTGAGAAACCATATGTAAGGATCAAGCTTCCATATATATCTTATTTAGTTACAGTCAATAATGTGCTGGTAAATGTTTAACAACTTACTGGAGGGGGCAGGGTGAGAAAGACTGATTAGAGTACTTGCTGATTTTCATGGTGTAAAATACAGCCCACCATGGCTGATTTCAAGCTACCAACATAACATCACCAAAGAGAGCTGGAAAGAGATGTTCACAATCAGCTTTCAAGATCACCATTGATTTTATTAAAACACAGTGGAAAGTGGCCCTGAAATTGCCACTGGTATTAGTTCCAAATGATTCTTATCTCAGGCTCTGCTTCTAGGGAACCCAACATAAGAGAGCCTTCCAAACACATTCTGCCTTCATCATTTTAATAATTGCTAAAAACTAATTTCTAATATTTATTGAGCTCTTACTATGAACCAAACACTATGCTAAATTCTATTTGTGTGTACGTTACTTTACATAATCATCACAGCAACCTATGGTGTGGTTATTACCATCATTTTATAGTTGAGAGGACTAAGGCTTAGAGAGGTGAATTAGTTTTTCTAGTGCCACACAGATTTTAGATGGTATAGCTGTGATCCAAAAACACAGTTCTGTCTGATTTCAATGCACCTGTGTTCTATGATAATAGTCAGAAAGCTTGTGGGCCTGCATTTTCTGGATTAATGTTACATCATTTTGCAACACAGACTCAGCCTGGGGCCCTGTAAGTTGTTTAATTAACTACCCAACTGAGCTTTCCAAGTTTTCTAGTCAGTCACAATATGTTAGTCCTACCCACATGACTTGAACTGCCTGGCTGTCCTGGCTCTCTCTACATTAGAGAAGGCAAATACAATTAGACTTTTTATCACACAATGGCCATCTGCTCACCAATGCCTTTTTAGCTGTTTGGGAGCCAAGGGCACTTTGAAAACCAGCATTCAGCTTCCAGGGAAATGTTTGACCACTGTGAAGCTCTGTACTAATGCCATGATGTCTGAATATGCAAATTAGGAAGGCTGGAGTCTATCATACACTTATTAGGTGGATGTGGGACGCATTTCCTTCTTTACTCTCCACAAGAAAAACAACTGTGTATAGAAATTGCTTCTCCCTCTAGTTCCCTAACAAACCACGTTTTCTCTCCCTCCTTTGCCTTCAGACCTATTTTAGGCTTATGAAAAATGCATAATTTTCTGAACAAGAGCTCAGCATTTTATCAAGAGTGATCTTGTCATTGATGCTTTATAAAAACGTAGGTAGTTCGACCTTAAAGCACAAATGAAAATCATTTAGTTAAAGAACATGTCAATAAGCAATATATGCAGGCCTTGTACATTTAATTGCATCTATCAAACATTTTTCCTTAAGAATTTGCTGAACTTCCTGTAAGAATCTGTCCTCTAAAACATATACGTTTCTATTCATCAAACTGATTCAAGAAGACTGACGTCTAACTTATTTCATTAGCTGATAAATTAGGTCAGCAATTAGCAGCAGCAGCAGTGAAGTTTCTATGTTCACCTCAAGTCATCTTTTAAATTCCAGAACATTATTTTTGCATGCTTTCCTTTGATGTCACCAAGGATAGAAAAATGTATTTGTGACACAATGTTATTTTTGCTTTACTATCAAGGATCTGTAAATTAATAAATAGATAACAAGTAAATTCTGCATTATTGAACATTTAGCAATAAAATACATTTTAATGAGTTAGTCAGTAAATTATTTTGCAATTGTTATATTATAGAAAAATGTCATGGGGCTTTAACAACTTGAAATTCTTAATTTAATATGATAGCTTGTGAGAACAGATTTTCTTAAGAATCTAGACTTTTCTCTGATTCTGATTAATTTCAAACCTTTGGGAGAAAGAATTTTTAACTCCTGAAACAAATGTACTGTCCTTTTTCTAAGGGATAGAAAAGAGATTCTAAATACTGCCTTCAACATGTGAAATTGAAACCATAAATTTTCCTATCAAATGAATTCTACTGGCAACTAAAAGTTAGAAAAGGAATCAGTGTCAAATAGAAGCATGCAATCAAACCATATTTGGGTTTTTTTCTTGATTAATAGATTACAAACTTTGATGAGAATCACAGTGCTATCAGTAAGGTGTACCAATAATTTCAGCTAGAATGTTTGATAATGTTGCAGGATAAAAATCAACACACAAAATTCAGTAGCATTTTTATACTCTAATAATGAACTAACATAAAAAGAAATCAAGCAAACAAGCTCATTTACCATAGTCACCAAAAAAATATAATAACTGGGAATCAATTTAACCAAGGAGGTGAAAGATCTCGACAATGAGAACTACAAAACACTACTGAAAGAATTTAAAGGGGACACCAAAAGGTGGAAAGACATTCCATGCTCTTGCTTTGGAAGAATTAACATTGTGAAAATATTCATACTGCTCAAAGCTATCTACAGATTCAATGCAATCTCCATCAAAGTACCATTGACATTCTTCATAGAAATAGAAAAAAAATCCTAACATTCATATGGAAAAAGAAAAGATCACTAATAACCAAAGCAATCCTGAGTGAAAAAAATAATAACAATAAAGCCAGAGGCATAACACTACCTGACTTCAAGTTATGCTACAAAGCTATAGTAACCAAAATAGCACAGTACTGGCATAAAAACAGACACTCAGACCAATGGGACACAATAGAAAACTCAGACATCAACCCACATACTTACAGTCAACTGATCTTTAACAAAAGCAACAAGACACATATTGGGGAAAAGTCTCTCTCTTCAATAAATGGTGCTGGGAAAATTGGACATCTATATACACAAAATGAAACTAGACCTGTACCTCTCACCAAATACCAAAATCAACTCAAAGTGGATTAAAGACTTAAGTGTAAAACCGAAACCATAAAACTACTAAAGAAAAACATACAGAAACACTTCAGGAAGTATGACAGGGCAAAGAATTTATGAATAAAACCACAAAAGCACAAACAACAAAAGAAAAAAAAATAAACAAAAGGGATTATATTAAACTACAAAGCTTCTGCATAGCAAAAGAAACAATCAACAGAGCAGAAAGATAACCTACGGAATGGGAGAAAATATTTCCAAGCTATACATCTGAGAAGGGATTAATATCCAGAACTTATAAGGAACTCAAACAACTTAACAGTAAAAAAAAATTATCCAATTAAAAAATGAGCAGAGGAGGTGAGTAGACATTTTTCAAAGAAAGATGTACAAATGGCTAACAGGTACATGAGAAAATGCTCAACATCACTAATCATCAGAGAAATGCAAATCAAAACTACAGTGAAATATCGTCTCACCCCGATTAGATTGGCCATTATGAAAAAGACCAAGAATAACATATTCCGATGAGGATGTGGGGAAAAGGGAACTCTTCTACACTGTTGGTGGGTCTGTAAAGTACTACCACCATCATGGAAAACAGTATGGAGGCTTCTAAAACAGCTACAGATAGAACTACCAAATAATCCAGCAATTCCATTCCAAAGGAATGAGAATCATCATATCAAAGGGATACACTGCACTCCCATGTTCATTGCAGCTCTTTTTACAATAGCCAGGATAAGAACCCAACCTAAATGTCCATTGATGGATGACTGCATAAGGAAATTATGGTATATATACATGATGGAATACTACTCAGCCATAAAAAAGAATGAAATTTGGCCATTTGCAGCAACATGCATGAAGTTGGAGAAAATTATGTTAAGTGAAATAAGGCAGACACAAGAAGAGAAATACTACTTGTCTTCACTCATAAGTGGGCCCTAAGAAAGAAGAAAAGAGAGAAAGAAGGAAGGAAAGAAAGGAAGGAAGGAAGAAATAAAGAATAGACCACAATAATATTTTTATCTTTCAGAAGGAGAGAACAATCTATTGTTACTAGAGGTGGGAGGAGAGGAGGTATATGGGGATGGGGAGAGATTGGGTAAGGGACATTCATAATAATTGTGATTTGTAATAAAGAACATGATAATAATATTGATTTGATCAAAGCATGCTGTACACAGGTGATGGTAGTTAACGTTATACTCCAAAATATGTATAATCAATCATGCTTCAATAAAAATAAATAAATAGATAAACAGCTGTTATTTCTGAATTCAGAGAAATAATATCAACAAAGCCTGCAATGGCTGCACAGTTATTACTTTATTTCATTTACTAAAATGCCTGCATTTTAGGGAACAAGCATCATAAGACCTTTCAGTAGCAGTATATTTTTTAAATACTTCAACGTTTCAATGTTTTTAATATATTCTAAAGCTGTACAGCTCTCTGATTTCTCTGTTGCTGAGATAGAAATTGCAGATGCACCGAAAGACTGAACAGATGGTGTGCAGGAGAATTCTGAATACTGACAGACCTTATCGAATAAAAAAAAAGCATTTTTATGAGTCCACTATGAATTAGCTGAAAGGGCAATTAATTTTCATTTATCTCAAATTCTATGTAAATATAGCGCATTTCTATTTAATGTCATTTTGCTAGACGTTCTTCCAAAACAAACTGGAAAAGTGCAACGTAAACGTTCATACTCAGATAAAAGCCTGGGCAAAGTTATACCAAGTTCCCCATTCAAAACTAGTCTTTTAAATGTTTTCACCATCCCATTATGCTAGTTTGAAAGACTATTCATTTTCATCTTTTGCGGTTGTCTTCCAAACACCTTTATTTCCCACCTGCATATCACAAAAATGTCTCAAAACAACAGGGAACAAACACATTAGAGAAAGGCAACTTTTTCTTAGAAATTATGGGAGCCAATTGCTATGTTTCTATCATAATCAAAATCATGAGTCATATGTCTGAGAGCACGCAAAATTTTATGACTTTGATTTTGTAAAGATAACTTTATAAAGTCTATAACGTACTCTTTAGGGTTATATCTGAATCACCTGATCATGTCTTAAAATGTAGATTCCTGGACACCAATCTCAGGGATTCTTTTTGATTAGGGCTAGGGTTGAGCTGAGCTGGGACATCTGCCTATTTAAAAACAACCACATTTTGAAACACACTAAGATGATGTTCACAGAACACCTAGTACTGTACTTTTCACCACACAATTCCTATTGTAGCTTATTCTTCAGGATTCAGCTTAAATGCAGCCTTCTCTGTGAAGTCTCCCATGAATCATTTCCCCCGGGCACAAAGCTGTGAACCCTAATGTTGTGGTAGAATAGAACGAAGGGCTGGGGTGGGCGAAGTGAGAGAGTAGGAGTGGAGTGATCATGAGTACACAGAGTAGTGTTGAATACTGGGACCGGATAGCTTAGATGGATTTGGAGTGTTTTATTGTGAGATTTTGTACCTGAGATTGTGCAATGGAGTTGAGGATGCTACAAGGATTGTAATTTAGATCAAACTAACAAAAATCACTCTGGCTCTGATTATAACAGTGAAATACAACCACATAGTTTTCATGTCTGGGGAGGAGGTTTAGCAACCATTTTATGAAAGTGTATAAAGGAAAAAAATGGCTACCCATTAGACAATTGCACATGTGCAATGAGGAAGGGGTAGGTAGCATTCAATAAGGTGACTTAGATAGAGTACACCTAGACAGAAAATAGGCAATTCTAACTGAAAATTTTGTAGTTTTGAGTTATGATAGATTTATAAAACAGATAAACTTGGAGGACAGAGCAAATGAGAAGTGAGAGTTGGGAATTGATTAGACGTGGTAGGGTAGAGGCCACCAAAGATAATGTCATTAAGTATAGAAATGGGATTTAAACATGTCTATCTTATCCCAAACAACAGGGTATTAACATTTATATCACTGTTCTTACAGTTAGTGGGCATAAGAGTTACTAAATTTAAAATTATAGTGTCATAGGCTCTACTTCCAGAGGTTCTTCTTTAGTAGATTTGGTATGGAAATTGGGAATCTGCATTTTAATAATTACCCCAATGTAATTTTGATGCAGGTGGTCCCCAGGATTGTCTTTCAGAAACACTAATATAGCTATTCTTTACTATTTTCAGATTATGCCTGCCATCTTGATACCAGCCATTAGAGTCAGAACTGTAGAGATTACACATAAGACCCATATGTGCTATGAATTCCACTTCCTGGTCTTCCTGCTAAAAGAGGCTTGGAAAATATCTGTCTTTGGAAAAAGTAACTATCTCATTTTAAATCTAAACACTGACGTCAGCAAAACTGGAAAGAGATTTTCAAGATAGAACTGTTTTGCCTTGGCAGAGACACAAAAGTGGAAAATGAATTGAGGAATGGGAGGTGCTTAAATTGTGAGTCTAACAAGAAAATCATAACTGATCCCAAGAGAAACAAAGAGGCCCTTAAAGCAATAATTCTCAACATTCTTTTAACCAATAGGTGCTTGGTAACTTATTGTACTTTATAGTGTTATGACGTTCTTTAAAGTATTTTAAAATACAAAGTAAATATGTGCCTTAATATAAATCAAGGAAATGAAATAGCACTCTTATTTTTTCAAAAGATTTTGATGCAGAGTTATAGGACTACCTATATCCCACCCCCAAACTTGCAAACAAACTCGTATTCTGTTGATAATCACGACTGTATAGAAACCACAGTGGCATTAAAAATAAAAGGCCCAGAGAATGAAAGGAGGAGACACTGCTGAAGTATTAAGATAAAAGTTGCATGAAGCAGTATAAAGAGCATTAAGAAGCTGCGAGACCAAAATTAATTATTTAATTAAACAAATATGAGGGTAGGAAATGGAATTAAAAAAGATAACAAATCTTTCCATGAACTTTTAGAAGATCCCTTGTATTTGGTGGAAAGATCTTGTATGCACTTGTTGGAAGTGGAAGTATTCAAGCAAGACTAAAAAAATCATCAGTTAGAAATGTTTCTTTTTAAAAAATTCTTATTGGGGTTGTCATCTAGCTTGGCCTAGATGACATTGTTTGTTTGTTTGCTTAAATTTTTTATTGTGGTGAAATATATATGACATAAATTTTATTATTTTTACAATGTTTAAGCATACAATTCAGTGCATTGAGTACATTCACATTGCTGTGCTACTATCACCATCATTTGTCTCCAGAACTTTTCTCATCTTTCTTAACTGAAACTCTGTATCTATTAAACAATATCTCCCAAACTTCCCCTTATCCCAACCCCTAGCAACCACTATTCTACTTTATGTCTCTTTGAATTTGACTACTTTAAGTCCATTATGTGAGTAGAATCATACGGTATTTATTCGTTTGTGGCGGGCTTATTTCATTTAGAATAATGTCTTCAAGGTTCATCCATATTGTAGCATGAATCAGAATTTCCTTTCTTATTAAGACTGAATGATATTTCATTGTATGTATGAAGGTACTTCAGAAAGTTTGTGAAAAAGTAGAATTAAAACTAGTGAAAAAGAAATCAATGAAGCAATCCCATGTATAATAGCTACACACACACACACACACACACACACACACACACACACATACACTCAAGGAAGAAATGTAGCCAAGGAGGTGAAAAATCTCTTCAATCAAAACTATAAAACACTGTCAAAAGAAATTAATGAGGACACAAAAAGATGGAAAGACATCCCATGCTCTTGGACTGGAAGAATTAACATCGTGAAAATGACCATACTACCCAAAGTGAGCTACAGATTCAATGCAATTCTTATCAAATATCAATGATATTTTTCACATCATGTTTCAGAAAAAACATCCTAATATTCATATGAAATCATAAACAATCCCAAGTAGTCAAAGCAGCCCTGGGCAAAAAGAACAAAGCTAGAGCCATTATACTACCTGATTTTAAAATATATGACAAAGCTGTAGTAATCAAAACATCATGGTTCTGGCATAAAAACAGACATATGAACCAATGGAATAAAATAGAGAACCTAGAAATAAATCTTTGTATCTACAGCCAACTGGTCTATGACAAAGGTCCCAAGAACATGTATTAGGGAAAGAACAGACTCTTCAATAGGTGGTGCTGGGAATACTGGATATTCATATGCAGAGAATGAAACTAGACTCCTATCTCATATTATATGTCAAATCCAACTCAAAGGGGATTAAAGTCTTAAATGTCAGACTTAAAACCATAAAATTTCTAGAAGAAAACATAGGAGAAACACTCCATGACATTGGTCTAGACAAACATTTTATGGAGAGGAAAGAAAAGCACAGGAAACAAAAGAAAAAATAGACAAGTATAATTACATCAAAGTAAAAAGCTTCTGCACAGCAAAAGACACAATCATCAAAGTGAAGAGGCAACCAGCAGAATAGGAGAAAAAAATTGCAACCTATTCATCTGACATGGAATTAATATCCAGAATATACAAGAAATTTAAACAACTCCACAGCAAAAAACCCACAAAAAACAAAAAAAACAAAAACAAAAAATTAGAACTAAAACAAATATTCTAATTAAAATATCAGCAAATGACCCGAATAGACATTTCTTTAATGCCCAACAGGTATATGAAAAAATGCTCAACATCACTAATCCTTAGGGAAATACAAATCAAAATCACAATATGATATTATCTCACTCCAGTTAGAATGTCCATTATTGAAAAGAGAGAAAATAACAAATGCTGGTGAGGATGCAGAGAAAAGGGAACTCTTATACATTGTTGGTGGGAATGTAAATTAGTACAGTCATTATGAAAAACTTTATGGACATTTCTCAAAAAACTAAAAATAAAACTAATTTATAATCCAGCAATCCGACTGCTGAGTATTTAGAAAAGGAAAGGAAATTAGCATGGTAAAGTGATATCTGCACTCCCCTATATATTGCAGCACTATTTATAATAGCCAACATATTGAATCAACCTAGGGGTTCCTCAACAGATGAATGGATAAAGAAATATTGTATATGTACACAATGGAATACTACTCAGCCATAAAAAGGAATGAAATACTGCCATTTTCAACAACGTGGATGGGTTGAAGAAAATTGTTTTTGACGATCTCATTTTATTCATATATTATTTCTGATTTCCTTTAGTTGTCCATGCTTTCTTTAGCTTTTTGAGCATTTTTAAGACAGCTGTCTTAACATCTTTGTCTAATAAATGTGAAATCTGTGTCTTCAGGAATGGATTCTGGAGAGTATTTGTCTCCTTTGAATGGAACATGTTTTGCCGTTTCTTTGTATGTCTTGTGATCTTTTGTGGAAAATTGTGCATTTGAAAAAAGAACCACCTCTCATAGTCTTTGCAGATTGACCCAGAGCAAATGAAGACCTTAATTATTCAGTCCAATCTCAAGGGTTCAGGTGTCCTCAGGCCTTTCTGAGCATAAATTTTCTTTTGAAGCTTATATGGGCATTTTTCCAGTTCTCCCATATATATATTCCCATATTCCCTTATACAGTTGTTTTTATTTTTATTTTAAAAAATTAATATTTACTTCTACTAGTTGTGGTGTACAGTGTGCTGTTTCAGTACATGCATATACTGCACAATGATTCACTTAGATAGCATCGTTTTGTCTCTATTAATACACCACGTCTCCTCCCTTCCACCCTCTGCCCCTCCTGACTTTGGAAACCATTTTTCTAATCTCTACTTCTATATGAGAACCACTTTTTTTTTTTTTTTTAAGATTCCACATATGAGTGAGATCATGTGGTATTTGTCTTTCTGTGCCTGACTTACTTCACTTAACATGATAGCTTCCAGTTCCATCCATGTTGCTGAAAATGATAGGATATTATTTCTTTTCATAGCTGAATAGTATTCCATTGTGTACGTATACCATAGTTTTTAATCCTTTCATCTATTGATGGGTATTTAGGTTGATTCCATGTCTTGGGTATTATGAATAGCATTGCAATGAACATGGGAGTGCAGGTGTCTTTTTGATATATTGATTTCATGTTCTTTGGATATATACCCAGTAGCAAGATCCCTGGATTGTAAAGTAGATCTATTTTTAGTTCTATGATGAACCTCCATACTGTTTTTCACAGTGGCTGTACCAATTTATATTCCACCAACAATGTAGAAGGGTTCTCTTTTCTCCACATCCTTATCAGCATTTGTTATTTTCTGTCTTGTTGATAATAGCCATTCTAACTGGGGTGAGATGATATCTCATTGTGGTTTTAATTTCCATTTCTCTGGTGATTAGTAATGTTGAGCATTTTTTCATGTGGTTTTTGGCCATTTGTATGTCTTCTTTTGAGAAATGTCTGCTCATTTACTAATTGGGTTATTTGTTTTTTGCTGTTAAGTTGTTTAAGTTCCTTACATATTCTGGATATTAGCCCCTGTGTGATGTGGTTTTAAACGTCTTTCTTTTCCTAAGAGTCTCACCACTGCTTTTCTCAGCACCTTAAATGTTTTGTTTTATTACTCCATCATTAATCTCGTCTCAGTCATCTGTGGGTCTATAGTCCCTTTGCAGTTTTCACAAGCCATGCCTGTTGCTTCCCAGGGCTTTCCTTAGCCTGAGATTCTGTTGCTTTTGGCCATCTAAACTCTGAGTTAGGTGATACAGATACCAAACCCTCTGGCATCCCACAGATAGGATAGAATGTTGCAAATTTGGTGTGTTCTGTTCTCTCTGGTTCAAAGAAGGTAAATGGGGATAAATGGGGATTGGGCCACCTCTTCTAAACCCAATCTTGTTACACCAGGAAGAAGGTAGGGTAGGGGTGAGTAAAAGCCACAAAATTTCCTACCATTTTAAATATGATTATTTTCTTGATTGGGTGTTCATTTGGTAGTTGTAGATCTTTAACTTATTTCCATAATCCCTATAATATTATTTTATCCAACTTATTTGTATTTGTGTTTCCCTATCAGAACAAAGGCCTGGAACTTTCTAGTCTAACATCTCGCTGATGTCACTCTTTCTCTAGATGACTCTTAAAATATTTCTCAAGTCTAAAATTCCATGATTTAATAGGTTCCAACTCTGTCAACAATTCAATAACTTATATATTAATGAGATGAAATCTTATGAAATTCATTTTCTGATCACATACAACTTTTTAATAACCTAATACTCTCCAGAGGGTGCTTGCCTAGCCATATTTTGTTTTACAGTAGCCTCTTCCTTATGTATCCAATAATTATCAAGGGTTCTAACCATATATAAAACAAAGTCTCTGTATAGTAGTTGACCATCTCTTTTTCGAAAAACGTGTCATTGATTTTACCTTCTCTTCTAATCAAGTCCCTTTGTACTTCAAATCCTTTCATGAATTTCTATTTTCTTCAGTTTATTCTAAACACAGCAGCCAGAATAAACTTTTAAAGAAAAAGTTAAATCATATTACTTCTTTTTTGAATACCAGTGGGTTCCCATCTCACTCAGAGCTGAAAGTCATTATAAGGGCCTATAAGACTCTACAAGATCTGCTCCCTCTTCTTACTTCATCTTGCTGTTATCTTTCTTCACTCCACTCCAGCCACACTAGACTCCCTGATGTCCTCAAAATGCCATTCACATTCTGCCTGGAACTCACTTCCCTCAAACATGCTTGTGGCAGAATACCCTAAGGTGAACCCAAGTAAGTCACACCCTTGGATAATCCTTGTCTCTTGAATGCAAGTAAAACCCACAACTTGCCTCTAACCAACAGAATATGGTAAAGATTTTGGAATGTTACCCCCTGATTACATTATGCTATATGATAAAGATAAAGGGATATTGCAGGTGGAATTAAATTACCTGATCAAGTGACTCTAAGTTCATCAAAAGGGAGATTATCCTGGGTGAGCCTGATTTAATCTGGTGAGATTTTTAAAAGAGGGTCCAGAGGTCAGAGACTTCAAGCAGCAGAAACTCTATCTTTCGTGCTAGGCTTGAAGAAACAAGGCACCATGAGTTCTATAGCTGCAATGAAATGAATTCTACCAGCAATTATATGAGATTCGAAGAGAACCCTAAGCCTCAAAGGAGGTTGCAGCCCCAGGCAACACCTTGATTGCAGCTTTGCGAGATCTTGAGTAGAGAGCCCAGCTAGGCCATACCCAGACACCTGGTCCATAGAAATTGTAATATAATGTACATTGTTTTGAGCCACTAAATTTTGTGCTAATTTGTTACACAGCAATAGATAACTAATATAATCCTCATGGTTTCTCCCACATTTTCAAGTCTTCGCTTAAATCTTACCTTTTCATTATGGCCTTCTCTGTCCAACCTATTTTAAATTGCAGTGTTTTCAAAATACACTCCTTATTGGCAGATTTTCCTCTGTTTTTCTCCATAGCACTTATCACCATCTGATATTCTATATATTTTACTAATTTATTTTGTGAATCGTTAGTCTCTTACCATTATAATGGAAGCTCCATGAAAACAGAGGTCTTGGATCTACAGCATTTAGAAGAGTGACTGTCATGTAAGTATTTCATGAATATTTCTAGAATGAATGAAGGAATGAATATTTTTTAACTTTATTTTATTTTGTCAATATACAATGTGGTTGATTACTGTGGCCCATTACCAGAACCTCCCTCCCCCTTCTCTCTCCCTCCTCTCTCCCAGCAAACTCATATCTGTTCGCTTGTCGTATCAACTTCAAGGAATTGTGATTGTTGTGTCTTCTTCCCTCCCCCCCCCCCCCCCCCCCCGGGGAACTGCCTTGTTTATCTCTATTCCTAGTGCCTAGGACAGTCCCTAACACTGTGACTAAATGAGTATAGTTATTTCAATGAGCAATGTACTACATATAGTGAGACTCCTACTCACTCTTCTCTATTTACTTAATCCACTTTCTAAGCATTTTTAATGAATGTTTCAAAAGCATTGGGATAATTTCTTCAATAAAGCATTGTTATTTATTTATTTATTTATTTATTATTTATTTATGCTTTCTGGTCAGAAGCAAACTGCTTGTCTCTGGAATGTTGCCTTCCCCACTTATCAAAGTTTATTTTCCATAAATTTTAAAAGGAATAAAGGCAAATATTTTTTTTCAAAATCCAGTTATGTAGTGGTTTTCTTTCACTATTTGGTAATTTGCTGTGCATGGAAAAACTATTCATAATATTCCATGTGAATCAACTGGGGATGGCTGCACTTTAGAAGGCCAGAAGTCAAAAGATCTTAAGAAAAATCTTTTAATTTCTCAGAGTGAAATAAATGAAAAGTTCCCTGGAATAATAATAATAATAATAATAATAATAATAATAATAATAATAATAATAATAATAATGAATTATATAATACTTCTATTTTTTCTAATAGGAACTACTTCTAGACATCAGCTATAAAATATGAACTTCAAAAAGTTCGTGGAAAAATGGAATTAAAAGATAGTAAGAGTCTTTCCGTAAACTTTTTGAAGACCCTTGGTATGTGTGTGTGTGTGTGTGTGTGTGTGTGTGTATATATATATATACACATATACATATAAAATGTTTATTTAAAATAAATATATATGTATTTATATGTATATACAGCATATATAAAAAGACTGTGTAATGCTATTCTCAGTGTAGACAATCCACTTGTGCATCTAGTCACTGAAATAGCTGTTTTTGTAGGAAACTTCCAAGTACAGACAACATTTAATATTACAACATTTAAAAATGATGTGCATCTCATAAATGAAGTATATAAATTTGAGTATATATTACTTTACTTAGAAGCCAATGGTTGCCACAAAGCCTTTACCAAAATTATGAATCATTGCTGTCATCAACCTGCATAAGGATGTTGTTGGTTATTATTCTTCTGACATCATTACAAGACTTGCCTTTGGTGTGTTATTGGGTTATAGTATCAATGTTGCTAGGTATTCCTAAGTATTTTTCTCTAGCCAAATTCTGTAGATATTAGAGTTTCATAAAGAAGAATTTTGAATAACAAACACCCACAATATTGAAAGACTAGTCAAGAGAGAAATATACAATTGTAAATCCTCAATATATTTTCAATTCCAAATTTAATTCTAAACTCATCATATGCATGTATATATAATTTAAAATACTTGTAAATTACATGTGTTTGATACATTGATTTATTATCTATTTCCCTTTTTCAGACTATTAAAGATTAAGCACAAATTAGAGTAGGAGTTCTAGGCCTGAACTACTCATTTGTATATTTTCAATTTATTTTTAATTTTTTTTGCATAGTACATTTCTTTATTGGTTATGAATATGCATGAGATACAAAGCTGATTGTCACCACTTGGGCCCAAGATGTGATGGCCAGATCCATACTGGCAGCATGCCTAATACCGCAAATTGCAATTATACCCCGTGCTCCCCCAGAATTATCCGGACCTCCTTCCCCATCTCCCTTTCCCCCACTCCACTTTGTATCTCTAGGTATGCCCTCTCCCTCTGCAAGTCCAATACACCACTCCGGTCTTTCTTTCCTTCCTTCTTTCTGTCTTAGCTCCCACTTATGAGTGAGTACATGTGGTATTTATCCCTCTGTGCTTTGCTTATTTCACTCAACATAAGTTTCTCGAAACTCATCCATGTTGTTGCATATGGGAGAATTTCATTCTTTTTATGGCAGGGTAGTATTCCATGGTGTATATATGCCACAGTTTCTTTATTCAATTGTCCTTCGATGGACATTTAGGTTGGTTCCATACCTTGGCTCTTGTAAACAGATCAGCAATGAACATGAGACTATATATTTTTAATTTAATCCCTTGAGCCTGATGCTTTTCTCAGCTGAACTGGATGGTTAGTAACTTTAATTCCCCTAATCCGACATCCTTGCTTAGGTGTAGCTGGTTATGCTTAAGGCTTAGTTACTTTTATACCTTTCCACGTCATACTGGTTAACTCAAAGAAAACACAATGAAAGCATTTAATTATGAAATGCAAAATTAAGATGTTTTTCTTTTCTCTTTCATCACTTTCTTCTCATTCCATTTTAAAGATGCCTCCTTCTAACCCTTGGGTCCTATCAGGTGCCTATTCTGGTTTTCATTTATCCTATTAGTTGCCAGCAAATCCCTCCATATTGTATTTATTTTTTTCACAGATAAATAGACTTGATTTATTTTTATTATTTTTTTTTTGAAGTATAATTGATTATACATATTTTGGGGTTACAGTGTTGACTACTATTAATTGTGTACAATATTTGATGATCAAATCAATACAATTAACATATTCAGTATTACAAATCATAATTATTCGTTGTGTTCCTTGCCCAATTTCTCCCTAACCCCCTCTACCTCCCCTTTCCCACCTCTAGTAACTATAGATTTGTTCTCTCCTTCTGCATGTTTAACATATTACTGTGAACTTTCTCTTTCTTTCTTTCACTTCCTTCCTTCCTTCCTTCCTTCCTTCCTTCCTTCCTTCCTTCCTTCCTTCCTTCCTTCCTTCCTTCCTTCCTTCCTTCCTTCCTTCCTTCCTTCCTTCTTTCCATCTGTCTTTCTCTCTTTCTCTATTTCCTTCTTTCTTAGAACCCACTTAGGAGTGAAGACACGTGTTATTTCTCTTTCTGTGCCTGGCTTATTTCACCTAATTTTCTCCAAGCTCATTCATGTTGATGCAAATGGCAGAATTTCATTCTTTTATTATGGCTGAGTAGTATTCCACATGTGTATTGTCTGTTGACAGACATTTAGGTTGGATCCATATTGTGGCTATTGTAAATAGAGCTGCAATGAACATGAGAGTGCCGGTATCACTTTGACACTATGGTTTCCATTCCTTTGGATACGTACCCAGGAGTGGGATTGCTGGATCATATGGTACTTCTATCTGTAGTTAATGTCAGAAGCCTCCATACTACTTTTCATAATGGCTGTACTAATTTACAATCCCACCAACAGTGCACAAGGGCTCTTCTTTCTTCACCTCCTTGCCAGCATTTGTTATGCTCAGTGTTTTTGCTAACATCCAGTCTAAAAGGGGAAAGATGATAACTCGATGTGGTTTTGATTTACATTTCCCTGATGATTAGTGATGTTGAGCATTTTTTCATCTACCTTTTTGCCATTTGTATATATTCCTTTGAAAAATGTCTATTCAAATCCTTTACCTATTTTTTAATTGTATTTTTTTTTTTTTTTTTTTTACCGTTAAGTTGTTTGAGTTCCTTGTATATTCTGGATATTCATCCCTTGTTGGACATATAGTTTGAAAATATTTTCTCCCATTCTGTTGTCTTTCTGCTCTGTTGATTGTGTCTTTGATATGCAGAAGCTTTTTAGTTTGATATAATCCCATTTGTTTATATTTTTGCTTTGTTGCTTGTGCTTTTAGGATCTTATTCATAAAGTCTTTGTTCAGTCCTACTTCCTGAAGCATTTTCACTATGTTTTCTTTTAGTAATTTTATGGTTTCAGGTATTATACTTAAGTCTTTAATCCATTTTGAGTTGATTTTCATATATGGCAAGAGGTACAGGTCTAGTTTCATTCTTCTGCTTATGGATGTCCAGTTTTCCCAGTGCAATTTATTGAAGAGGCAGTCCTTTACCCAATGTATGTTCTTGTTGCCTTTGTCAAAGATCAATTGACTGTAAGTATGTGGAGTGATTTCTGGGTTTGTTATTGTGTTCCTTGGTCCACTCTGTTTTTATGCCAGTACTGTGATACTTTGGTTACTGTAGATTTTTAGTGTAATTTGAAGTCAGGTAGTGTTATGCCTCTGGTTTTATTTATTTATTTGTTTTTGCTCAGGATTGCTTTGGTTATTCATGGATTTTGTAGTCCCACATGAATGTCAGGATTGTTTTTTCTATTTCTGTTAAGAATGTTAATGGTATTTTGATGGGGGTTACATTGAATCTGTAGGTAGCTTTGCATAGTATGGACATTTTCACAATGTTAATTCTTCTAATCCAAGAGCACAGAATGTTTTTCACCTTTTTGTGTCCTCTTTAATTTCTTTTAGTAGTGATTTGTAGTTCTCATTAGAAATCTTTCACCTATTTGGTTAAATTGATTCCTAGATATTTTATTTTTTTGGTGACTGTTATAAATGGGCTTGCTTTCTTGATTTATTTTTCTGCTAGTTCATTGTTGGAGTATTTAAAACACTACTGAGTTTTCCATATAAATTTTGTACCTGCAACATTACCAAAATTGATTATCAGGTCTAAGATTTTTTTGTAGAGTCTTTAGGTTTTTCTATGTATAATTATGTCATCTGCAAAGAGGGACAGTTTGACTTCATCCTTTCTGACCTGTATACCCTTTATTTCTTTCTCTTGTCTGATTGCTCTGGCTGGTATTTCCAATACTATGTAAAACAGAGTGGTGAGAGTGGGCATCCTTGTCTCATTCCTCTTCTTAAAGTTTTCCCCATTCAGTATGATATTGGTGTTTGGTTTGTCATATATGGCTTTTATTGTGTTGAGATAATTTCCTTCTATATCTAATTTGTTGAGAGTCTTTATCATGAAGCAATGTTGAATTTGGCTAATCCTTTTTCTGCATCTATTAAGATAATCATATGGTTTTTTACTTGGTTTTATTGACATGGTATATCATATTTATTGAATTCCATATGTTGAACCATCCTTGCATCTCTGAGATGAATCCCACTTGTTCGTGGTATATAATTTCTTTGACGTGTTGCTGTATTCTGCTTGCTATTTTTTTTGAGGATTTTTGCATCTGTGTTCATCAAGGATATTGGCCTATAGTCTTTGTTGTTGCTATTGTTGTAACTTTGGTTTTGGTATCAGGGTGATGTTGGACTTATAGAATGAGTTTGGGAGAATGGCCTCTGTTTCAGTTTTTTGGAATAGATTGAAGAGAATTGGTATTAATTCCTCTTAAATTGTTTGGTAGAATTCAGCAGTAAAGCCATCTGCTCCTGGGCTTTTCTTTGTTGGGAGACTGCTGATAACTGCTTCAATCTCATTGCCTGTTATTGGTCTGTTCAGGTTTCCTATTTCTTCTTGGTTCTGTCTTGGTAGTTTGTATGTGTTCAGAAATGTATCCATATCATCCAGGTTGAGAAATTTGTTGTCATATAGTTATTTATATTAGTCCCTAATGATTCTTTGTATTTCTGTGGTATCAGTTTTACTGTCTCCTTTTTCATTTCTAATTTTTATTATTTGGGTCTTCTCTTTTGTTAACTTATCTTAGCTAATGGTTTGTCTATTTTGTTTATCTTCCCATAAAGCAAATTCTTTGTTTCATTGACTATTGTTTTGGGGTCTCTATTTCATTTAGTTCTGCTCTGATCTTAATTTTTCTTTCTGTCTACTAATTTGGGGATTGGATTTTTTGTTTTTTCTTATTCTTTGAGGTGTAGCATAACGTTGCTTATTTTAAATCTTTCTATTGCTTTGATGTAAGCATTTATTGCAATAAACTTTCCTCTTTGTATTGCTCTTGCAGTATCCCACAAGTTTTGGTATGGTGTATCTTCATTTTCATTAGTTTCAGGAAATTTTTTGATTTCCTGTTTAATTTCTACTTGGATCCACAAGTCCTTCAGGAACCTGTTGTTTAATTTCCCTGTATTTGTGTAATTTCCTGTTTTGCTTGTTATTTTTTTATTTTTATTTTTATTTTTTGTCTTTTTCGTGACCAGCACTCAGCCAGTGAGCGCACTGGCCATTCCTATATGGGATCCGAACCCGCGGCGGGAGAGTCGCCGCGCTCCCAGCGCAGCACTCTACCAAGTGCGCCACGGGCTCGGCCCTTGCTTATTATTGATTTCCAGTTTTAATCTATTGTTGTCTGAAAAGAATCTCGAAATGATTTCAACTTTTTATAATTTGCTAAGACTAGCTTTGTGACCTAACGTGTGGTCTATCCTGGAGAATGTTCCATGTAATGCTGAGAAGAATGCATGTATATTCTGAAGTTGTTGGATGAAATGTTCTGTAGAAATCTACCAGGTCCGATTGGTCCAAGGTGTAATTTAAATTTTGTGTTTCTCTGTTGGTTTGTTGCCTAGATGATCTGTTCAATGCTAAGAGAAGGGTGTTCAGGTTCCAGCTAGTGTTGTATTGGGGGTCTATCTTTTTCTTTAGGTCTAATAGTGTTTGCTTTGTATATCTGGATGATCCAGTGTTGAGTGAATACATATTTAAGAGTCTTATGTCTTCTTGCTGGATAGATCCCTTGATCGTTATAGAGTGGCCTTCTTTCTCCCTTTTGTTTTTTTGGTTTAAAGTCTATTTTATCCAGTATAATAATAGCTACTCCTTCTCATTTTTGGTTTCCATTTGCATGGTGTATCTTTTTCCATCCTTTCACTTTTATTCGTGTGTGTCTTTACAGGTGAGGAGAGTCTCTTGAAGACAGCATATAGTCGGGACTAGCTTTTTAATCCAATCAGTCTGTGTATACTGAATGGGGAATTTAATCCATTTATATGTAGGGTTATTATTGACAGGTATTGTTTTACTCTTGGCATTTCATTGCTTATTTTTTAGATGTTTGAAATATCTTTTGTTCCTTTCTTCTTATTTTATTATTCATCATTAATGTTTGTAGGTTTTTTGAGGTGGTAAGAATTATTTTCTTTCTGTTTCTTGTTTGCATTTTTGTTTTACCAGTGAATTTTGTTATTTCTTGTGTGTTCATGATATGGATTACCATTTTTAGGATCCCAGATGCAGGACTTCCCTGTGGATTTCTTGTAGGGCTGGTCTTTTGATGGCAAACTCCCGCAGTTTTTATTTGTCTGGGAAGTGCACCATTTCTCCCTCATTTCTGAAGGATAGCCTTGCTGTTTATAATATTCTTGGCTGGCAGGTTTTTTTCTTTTTGTATTTTGAATATATCATCCCATTCTCTTCTGGCCTGCAGAGTTTCTGTTGAGAAGTCTGCTGTTAGTCTAATGGGGGCTCCCTTATAGGTGACTTGACACTTTCATCTTGCTGCTTTTGTTTGAACTTTGGAAGTTTGACTATAATGTGTCTTGAAGAGGATCTTTTTGGATTTAATCTATTTGAAGATATTTGGAATTTCTGGATCCAAAGGTCTGTGTCTCTTCCTATACCTCATAAGTTTTCTGTTATGGTTCATTGAAAAGGTTTGGAATGCTTTCTGCTTTCTCTTTCCCTTCTGAAACACCCATGATTTGGATGTTTGCGTGCTTAAGACACGCAAACAGAAAACTGCTAGCGCTCTTAGATTTTATTCATTTTCTAATTCTTTTTTCCTTTTTTTGTCTGCCTGGGTTATTTTGAACAGACTGTCTTCTGGATCTGAAATTCTTTCTTTTGCTTGCTCTAACCTGCTGCTTACGCTCTTGGTTGTGTTTATTATTTCATTGAATTATTCCTTCAGTTCTATGAGTTCTGCTACATTCTTTTCTCTCTCTCTCTCTCTCTCTCTCTCTCTCTCTCTCTTATTAAACTTTGTTTTAATGGGACTCAAAATTCTATGACAGAATTTTGGTCAAGTTGTTTCCATTAAAAATACTGATTTTAAAAACTAATAACTTAAAACTGTCACAGAAAAAAACCAAAATGGTCCACAAAACATTCTCCTTTCCTTCTGAAGGTTTTATGATGCATTGTTATAATTAACCAGTCTTTTACTATTAAACTTAAATAGCTAACTGTGATAAACAGTTCTGAGACCATTCTTTTACCACCGATTAAGACTGGGGTGGCAGGTATTAGGGATGATATTCATTTAGCCTTCTGAGCTTTCTGGGCAGACTTGGTGATCTTGCCATCTCCAGCAGCCTTCTTGTCCACTGCTTTGATGACACCAACAGCAACTGTCTGTCTCATATCGTGAACAGCAAAATGACCCAGAGGAGGATAGTCAGAGAAGCTCTCAACACACATGGGTTTGCCAGGAACTATATCAATGATGGCAGCATCACCTGATTTCAAGAATTTACGACCATCTTCCGGCTTTTTACCAGAATGCCAATCAATCTTTTCCTTCAGCTCAGCAAACTTGCAAGCAATGTGAGCTGTGTGACAATCCAGGAAACGGGCATAACCAGCACTGATTTGGCCTGGATGATTCAGGATAATCACCTGAGCAGTGAAGCCAGCTGCTTCCATTGGTGGGCCGTTTTTGCTGTCACCAGCAACATTGCCACAATGAACATTTTTGACAGACATGTTCTTAACATTGAAGCCACATTGTCTCCAGGAAGAGCTTCATTCAAAGCTTCACGGTGCATTTCAGCAGACTTTAATTCAGTCACAACATTGCTGGAGCAAAGGTGACCACCATGCCAGGTTTGAGAACACCAGTCTGTACTTGGCCCATGAGGACAATACCAATACCACCAATTTTGTAGACATCATGGAGGGGCAGATGTGAAGGCTTGTCAGTTGGACGAGTTGGTGGCAAGATGCAATCTGGAGCTTCAAGCAGTGTGGTTCCACTGGCATTGCCATCTTTATGGGTGACTTTCCATTCTTTGAACCAAGGTGTATTAGCACTTAGCTCCAGCATGTTGTCACCATTCCAACCGGAAATTGGCACAAGTGCTACTGTGTCAGGGTTGTAGCCAATTTTCTTAATGTGTGTACTGACTCCGTTAACAATTTCTTTTTATCTCTTCTGGCTGTAGGGTGGCTCAGTAGAATCCATTTTGTTAACACCAACAGTCAGTTGTTTCACACCCAGTGTGTAAGCCAGAAGAGCATGCTCACGGGTCTGCCCATTCTTGGAGATACCAGCTTCAAACTCACCAACACCAGCAGCAACAATCAGGACAGCACAGTCAGCCTGAGATGTGCCTGTATTCATGTTTTTGATAAAGTCTCTGTGTCCTGGGGTATCAACGATAGTCACGTAAACTTGCTGTTCTCAAATTTCCGCACGGAGATATCAATGGTGATACCACACTCATGCTCAGTTTTCAGTTTATCCAAGACCCAGGCATACTTGAAGGAGCCCTTTCCCATCTCAGTAGCCTCCTTCTCAAACTTTTTGATGGTTCTTTTGTCTATCCCACCACATTTGTAAATCAGATGACTAGTAGTGGTGGACTTGCCTGAATCTACATGTTCAATTACGATGATGTTAACATGAGTCTTTTTCTTTCCCATTTTCACTTTGATTTGTAGTGTTTTTCACAACACCTGTGTTCTGGCAGCAAACCTGTTGCGAAAAAGCTACATTCTTTTTTAAGGTACTAATCCCTTTGCCAGTTTCCTCCCTCATATCCCGGATTTTTTTTTTTTTCATTTCATTGTTTTCTCTAATTGAGTCTTCTCTTATCTCTTTGAGTTTTCTTAAGTTCATTGCTTGGAACTCCTTTTCAGTTATTTCAGGGGTTTCCTACTCTATGGGGTTTGGTACTTGAGAATTACTGCATTCCTTTGGTGATGTCATTTGTTCTTGTTTATTCATATTTCTAGTATCTCTATATTGATGTCTGGTCATCTGGTACAGCAGTTGTTTCTTGTGTTACTCTGGAGTGGGCTTTAAGGAGAAAGGTTTCCTACTCTATTTGCAGGCTCCACTGGTGACTCTCCTTGTGTTAATGCAGTCGAGTGTGTGTTGGGCTCCCTGCAGGGTGGTTCTGGCTGCTACTATGGTGGTGAGCTATGTTTGTGGTGGCAGTAGCTGTGGTTGTGGCTGTGGTGGTGGTGAACTACCTACATGGAAGCGGTGCTTGTGGTACACACCTGCCTTCTGTTTGGGCAGTGGGAGGGTGCTTAAAGTCTGGGTCCCTCATCTCAAGAGGCTTTCCTGGCTTCTCCTAATGTAGTGGAAGAGCTGCCTGGGACTTCCTCCTGGGTCCCCAGTTATGGGAGTCTCTCTTGCCTTTTGCTTGGACAGTGAGAGTGGTACATGAGGCTTCCACCTTTGTCCCCAGTCACAGGACGCTCTCTTTGCCTTCTGTTCCAGTGGTGGGAGGGCTTCCCAAGGCAGATAAAATAGACTTTAAACCAAAAATATTTCCCAGATTCTGGGTGTCTTGGTGTCCTCCCTATGGCTTCTGGGGCCAGTGCTGGTCATAGAGCCAAGGCAGACTTTGAGACACCTGGACTTGCAGATTCCACACATGGCTGGGTGACAAGGGCCCTAGGAGAAGGTTTCACCATTGTATTTGATTCATATTTATATATGTGTGTATCATATTTCCTCTCTTAAGGTGATAAGAGAGGAAACATATGTATCAGATCATATTCATTTTTAATCCACTCAAATTACACTGTGTATGCTAGAAACTATATTTGTTAAAAGAGTGGATGAATTAATTAATATAAACATCTTAGGGTGTTTCTTTATATTGCTCTATATTGCTATTTTAATAGGGAACTTGGCATACCCAAAGGAACCAACTCTTAGATTGCAGCCCTGTATGGTGCCTCTTAAGCACACTATAGAGACAGCACCTACTCATTAGGATGCTTCTTATAATCACTGTATAGTTTAGCACAATCAATAGCTCAGTTTTATAAATGGCTTCTCTCAGTGTTGCAGGGATTTACAATCTATGAAATCAAAGGAGTTTGTCAAGTATTTGAGCTTAATGAGTGAACACATTAATTTCAAAGCTATTTCGCATTCAAAGATAGAGGTAAGATTTCTCTCTATGATTTTGAAGAGAGCAATGTTGGCTTTTTCCCAGTGGACAGTCTTAAACATTAAAAAATTTTGGAATTATACAAATATGTTTAAGGGAGTCATCTGACTTGAATTTAAATGAGCTGATGTTCTCAAGCCAAAGCATAAAACACGTTTCTCTATTAAAGATCCATTATAGGCATTTTCTCTTTTTATTCCATTTTTTGAAAAGCCTTCACTGTGTAACACCTGTATGCACTGTGGTGATGAAGTATCATTTCTGAGTGTTGATTATTGTGTGCACAAGGAAATCAATCATCTTGTGTCTCATTCTCAATTCACTGCTTAGAATTTTCAAGATGCAGTGTGTGTGTGCGTGTGTGTGCATGTGTGTGTGTGTGTGTGCTCGCATGTGCTCGTGGGGAAGGGGGTGTTCATGCCAAACTAGTTAGCATTTCTCATTTAGTACAACTTGTTTGTTTGTTTGAGCAAGTATAATTGAACATATGGATGTGAAAGCATCTTGGTTTGGTCTCAACAGCTCTTTTTTTCTTGAGTGCTCTGTAAACACAGCCTTATAAAATGCATCTTTGCAAGAGATTTCCAGAGATAAAGAGGACCTGTGTTCTCGTGGTCATAAAAGATCAAAGAAACTCCATCTTAGAGACTTCTAAGTGAGATAGACTTTGAGAAGGGCAGATCAAAGGGAAAAAAATTCAGAAAGCTTGTGTGCTTGGCATAGCGATAACCTAACCTAATATTTCTTTTAGGTGGCTGGACTGAAGAGCTCATGGATTAAGTATTTTTCTAAAAGTCTTAATTATTAAATTTAAGACATTTCCTCTAACAAACAATTACATTAAAAGGCCAATTTGTTTCCTTTCCACTAACCTATGGGCCCAGAAAGAAATCATAATTTTATTTAATTTTTTAATTTTTTATTGTTCATGAATATTCATGAGATACAAAGCCGATTGTCACCTCTCGTGCCCAAGATGTGATGGCCAGATCTGACTGGCAGCATACCCATTACCACAAATTGCAATTATACCCCATGTCCCACACCCAATTAATACTGACCTCTCTCCCCACTCCCCTTGCTCCCACTCCATTTTGTATCTCTAGGTATGCTCTCTCCCTCTACAAGTAAAACACACCACTCTGGTCTTTCTTTCCTTCCTTCTTTCTCTCTTAGCTCCCACTTATGAGTGAGTACATGTGGTATTTATCCCTCTGTGCTTTGCTTATTTCACTCAACATAACGTTCTCCAATCTCATCCATGTTGTTGCAAATGGAAGAATTTCATTCTTTTTTATGGCAGAGTAATAGTCCATGGTGTAAATATACCACGTTTTCCTTATCCAATCATCCATCGATGGGCATTTAGGTTGGTTCCATATCCTGGCTATTGTAAACAGAGCTGTGATGAACATGGGAGTGCAGGTATCCCTTTGACATGATAATTTCCATTCCTTTGGTTATATACCCAAAAGTGGGATCTTGAATCATATGGAAGATCTATCTGTAGTTGTTTGAGAAAACTCCATACTGTTTCACATACTGATTGTACTAATGTACAGTCCCATCAACAGTGTAGGAGTGTTCCCTTCTCTATACACCCTTGCCAGCATTTGTTATTCTCCATCTTTTTGATTATAGCCAGTCTAACTGGGGTGAGATGACATCTCAATGTGGTTTTAATTTGCATTTCCCTGATGACTAGTGATGTTGAGCATTTTTTCATGTACCTGTTGACCATTTGTGTGTCTTCCTTAGAAAAATGTCTATTCAGCTTCTTTGCCCATTTTTTAATTGGGTTATTTGTTTTTTTACTGTGTAATTGCTTGAGCTCCTTGTATATATGGATATTAATCCCTTGTCAGATGTATAGTTAGAAAAAATTTTCTCTGACTCTGTAGATTGATTTCACTCTGTTGATTGATTCCTTGGCTGTGCAGAAGTTTTTAGTTTGATATAGTCCCATTTGTTTATATTTTCTTTTGTTGCTTATGCTTTCAGGCTCATGTTCATAAAGTCTGTGCTCAGACCTAGTTCCTGAATTGCTTCACTTTTATTTTCCCTCAGTAATTTTACAGTTTTAGGTCTTATACTTAAGTCTTTAATCCATTCGGAGTTGATTTTGGTTTACGGTGAGAGGTGCATGTTTAGTTTCAGCCTTCTGCATATGGATATCCAATTTTCACAGCACCATTTATTGAAGAGTCAGTCTTTTATACAATGTATGTTTTTGTTGCCTTTGTAAAATATCAGATGGCTGGAAGCCTGAGGGGTGATTTCTGGGTTCGTTGTTCTGCTGCACTGGTTGGAGTGTCTATTTTTATGCCAGTACCATGATGTTTTGGTTACCATTGTTTTGTAGTACAATTCAAAATTCAACATCCTTTCATGATAAAGACTCAGAAAATTAGGTATAGAAGGAAAGTATCCCAACACAATAAAAGCCATCTATGACAATCCCACCACCAGTATCATTCTGAATAGGGAAAAACCGAAGACTTTTTCCTTAAGAACAGGAATAAGACAAGGATGCCCACTGTCACCACTTCTATTTAACATAGTACTGGAGGTACACGCCAGAGCATTCAGGCAAGAGAAAGAAATAAAGGGCATCTAGATTAGAAAAGATGAAGTCAAAATGTCCCTGTTTGCAGATGATGTGATACTATATCTAGAAAAAACTAGACTCTATCAAAAACCCTTAGACTGGTTAATAATTTCAGTAACATTGGAGTATAAAATGTAAATACCCTAAAATCTGTTCCATTTATATTCTCCAATAATGAGCTAACAGAAAGAGAAATCAAGAAAGTAAGCCCAGCAGTCACAAAAAAATTAAAATACCTAGGAATCAATTTAACCAAGAAGGTGAACGATCCCTAAAATGAGAACTATAAACCAACTCTGAAATAAATTAAAGAAGACACAAAAAGGTGGAAAGATATTCCATGCTCTTGGATTGGAAGAATTAACACAGTGAAAATGTTTATACTACCCACTGTGATCTTCCGATTCAGTGCAAATCCCATGAAAATACCAATGACATTCTTCACAGAAATGGAAAAAAACAATCTTAACATTCATATGGAACAACAAAAGATCCCAAACAGCCAAAGCAATCCTGAGCAAAAATGAACGAACGAATGAATGAATGAATGAATGAATGAATAAAGCTGGAGGCATAACACTACCTGAATCATATTTTTTAACAATGGGGAACTAAGGTCATAATTACTTGTGGCTCTCTAAGTGTATGTTGTTAGTAAGGACAAAACAAAACTGAATAAAATGTCCAAATAAAAAGTCTTCTGGAATTTTTCCATCTTGTCACAAAGGAAATAGAAACTATATTCATACACCAGGAATATCTAGGTTTAGAATTTTGAAGACCCGGCTTGACATAGAAATTATGCACCCAAATATTCTTACATAAAAGAATGTCAAAACTCTGTTATAGATGTGGCTTGTCACACAGGTTTCTACTGTTTATTTTATTCTGCCAATATTAATTTGAACTCTTACTAAGATCCTGTGCTTGGCAGTGTCATTTTCTTCAATTCATTTCTTTTCTTCTCTATTATCAGATATTCTTTCTCAGCTACACTGGCTGTTACATCATTGGCAAAGAGTTCTGTTTCATGCTTCCCAATGAAATCTCATTATTACCCTATGAAAAATGAAGAACTACATTCTGCTTCCTACTCCAGCTCAGCTATGGAAATCTTGTGCACGCTTGGGTCTCTGTCATTTTGTGGCACTGATTTGCTTGGCAACCAAAAAAAGAGAGACATTTGGGTCAAATTAGTGTTTGATGGATAGCCCTGTCTACACAATGGACTGCAATCCTGGAGACTACCATCAGCTTGCTGAAAAGGGCTGACTAGCCAACCTGTACTTGGAGAAGGGTAGATCTTTCCTGGTCTCCCTCCCCCAAAACAACCCTGTGAGAATGGACCTGGGAGCCAGACATATCTGTCAATTAGACCCAGTCACAGACAGCCTTAACAAAAGCCTGAGCTATGTAAAAATATCTAAAGTGATTTTATCTGTCATACTGTAACTGAGGTCCTGTCTGAATAAAATCAAACTCTCTTTCTCTCTCTCCTCTAGCCTTTCTTCTCTCTCTTTTCTCCTATCTCTGCCCCTCCCCCCCCTTGCTCCTCTTTCTCTGTTTTCTTCTATGCTCACACATAGGCACAATATCAGTAGATCTAGTCATGGGGAATGTTGAAATTGAATGGTTTGAATCTCATTGCCCACTGAGTCAATACTGCCTCATGGTCTGGTTTTTAAAAAAAATTATTTTCTTTCCTTCAATTATTAAATCAGAGTTTGCTACTAAACAGCTACCACTTTATTCTATTTTGCTTTTTTAGTGAGAATTTACACAACTTTTCAAGAGACATTTTAAATACCTCTTTTGCTTTTCCAGTTATTTTTCAATCAAAATATTGCCTTCTAACTGAACTAATATTTGCTCACAAAGTGGTAGCCAATGGTGCTTAAGGATCATAGCAAGAGGATCTAAGCTGCATCTCTCAGAGTTTTTCTAGGCTCTGAGTATCCAGGAAGCTTTATGCCTCTTAGTACCCTAACACTGTAATTGTATTCAACGGGACAACCTCATTCCTTCTCTACTCATTACAAAATATTTTTGAAACAATTTTCTTTGCTCTTTGGAAAAAGTTGCAAATAGTCTCATTGCCTTTAGTTTTGGCTCCATGTTGTTAAGCATCTGGATGACGAGTAAAAGATGCAGTCAATTAACTATTTTTTTCTAAACATCTCAGTGTATAGTATGATAAATAAGGTCTGCCTTTCTCTATATAAAGTTAAGGGGAAGTTTCAGTTATCTCTTCACGTCACTTAGGCTAAGATATACTTAAGTTTAAATGTTCAGATAATTATAATAAAGCTTTGAAACTTCTAGAATAATTTTAAAACCACCACATTTCTCTGCACTTTGCATGTTTATAGACAGCCTTTGCCAATATCAGTGCCAGCTGCTAGAATGCTTTACATATTTGGCTTTTTTCCCCTCTGCATTGAATTTAAGCTCTTTGATGTAGAATTTGTTTCCATTTGAGAACAGCAATTTTCACTTTCTAAAAAAGGAATGTAATACTTTACCAAAGTTACAGAAGATGTTTTAAACTATTTAAATTATAAAAAAACAAGAACTTTTTGAAAGAGAAAAAAAGGTTTTGGCAATATAGGTAACCCGTACAGAAATGCTACATGCATAAGTAAATCTGGGCAACTCTGCCTTATGAATAGTTGTGAAAATCTCTCCCCTCAGGCTAAACCTGCTTTCTAAGCTGAGTACTCTTTTTCAGAAGCTCACTACAGGATATTTTGGCACATCAAGTTGGGACTGCGTCAGTTGCTTCCCTTATCCATTGAAGTTCATCTCCCACAAGACTTGAGATATTCAGTAGTGGATGGGATGAATATCTTGACTCCATGTGACATTTGTTAGGTGCTCCTTTTCCCCAAAAGACAAACTGAAGCTCTTCACAAACCTGTCATGTGAAACACCTAACCACTCTTCAGGCTTGAGTTACTTTCTTATTAAATTTCTCCCAGTGTGTTCTGAGTATGCCTTTGTCCATCCTCTATGTTCTTTGTATTGGCATTTCTCAACCTTACTTGGAATTATTGATCAAGAATTAACCTGATATGTTTCTTGCATTATGGGCTGACAGGCAAATATACATTTGAGACAAAGGTAAATATGTTTATCATGGAATTACCCTCCATAATAAAATTTTCGCTAAGTTTCATGATGAATTTGAGCCTGGTTGGAAATTGAGTATTGGGGCTAGAATTAAAATCTTTTACATTGACTGAGAATTTCTTTAGTATCTTAACTGCCTACAAGGCAAACCAAGTTTTGGAGATCTGTTTGAAATCTTCTTGGCTAGAAATAGGACCTCTGTGTATGAACAGTTTTGCTAATAACACCCAGTAGCAAAGAGCTGACTTGAAGAAAACATTGAATGTTAGTGGAGGTGACACTAAATGAGTTCACTAAAATGATAATAAAAAAAAGCACAATGTTAAGCAATAAATAATGGAAGAACATGAATAAAAGGAAATGTATGTGTTGATGGAGATAAACCACTCTTTTCTATGTGTTGATTCATTAATTCATTCATCAAATATTAATACTTAATATTCATTCAGCAAATATTAATTCATTCAGTAAATATCATCTATTTTGTCCCAGGCACTGTCAATTAATCTTGAAGACACATTTATGAAAAGGACAGCTCAAGATACTTCCATATGCACTCAGACAAATGGCCTGGGAGTGGATGTGTATGCAGAACTTTGAGAAGGTCCTGATAGAAGGTTCTTTCAGAGTATAACTGACACAGTTTTAGTCAGAATTGGTGGAGGAGCAGAATAGCGGAGGGAGTTGTGAAAGAACCTTTTGAACTTTAAAACTCAGGGAACTGAATTGAAACAGAAGCCAGATTTTCTAGGACTTTAAGTAACAGTGAAAATCAAGGAATCTAAGAAATGAAGAGATAAGCAAACAGAACATGAACACATAGACTTGGACTGAAGGAACAAATAAAATAAATTGTCTCAAGGTATGATCCTGTAGAGTTAAAAATGGCACTGGGAAGGAAAAGGTTCTACCTTCCAAAGCTGTGCCAACTTCGGTATTGTGATATCATGTGCTTTGAAGTTACCTTTAACATATACACAAAGAACTAATAAGACCAGGAAACGAATTACATAATCAACAGCTGAAAGTAATCTGACCACTTGGTAGTTTCATGTCACATGGTTTTTACCCTGAAAATTCAACATGCTGTAGTATTTGATCTCCTGCAATGAAGTGTGAACAGAACAGTAGGTGAGGGTTGCCACTAGTCAGGAAAATGTGTTGAAAAGCCATGAACCAGAAGTACAATAATAACAACAACCTACCCCGCCCACCACTTACACACACTTATCAGTCTTCAGGTGCTATTCTAAGAACATTACTCACGTAAACTTATTTAACCCTCAGAACAATCAATGAGGAAGGTTCTAGCCCCATTTTAGAGAGGAAGAACTAGGGACCGGCCCGTGGCTCACTCGGGAGAGTACGGTGCTGATAGAGAGGAAGAACTGAGGCGAAGAGAAGCTATATATGTATCCAGGGTCACATAGGTAGTAGGTTGCAGATTTGGGATTTAAACCCAAGATTTCTGGCTCCAGAGTCAGGCTTCTGCTTTCATTCCCACATGGTAAAAATAAAAGTTATCCAAGAAATGCTGCCACAACATTTTATAGTCAATTCATCTTCGCTCCTGTTCACAATATTGAAATCCAGCTCTCTTAGAGTTAATTGAGGAGAGAATCAGAGATATTTGTTATAGTGAAATAACTCTTTTTTTAAATTTTTATTTTTTATTGGTTATGAGTATTCATGGGGTACAAAGCTGACCATCACCACTTGTTTCCAAGACGTGATGGCCAGGTCAATACTGGCAGCATGCACATTGCCACAATTTGCAATTATACCCTGTGTCCCCTACCCAATTAAAGCACAACCTCCATCCCCCACCCCCCTTCTCCCACCCTACTATGCAACCCTAGGTATGCTCTCTCTCTCTGCAAGTCCAATGCACCACTGTAATCTTTCCTTCCTTCTTTTTCTCTTAGCTTGCGCTTATGAGTGAGGGCATGTGGTATTTTTCCCTCTGTGCTTTATTCATTCCATGTAATGCATGTTTCTCCAAGTTCATCGATGTTGCTGCAAATGGTAGAATTTCATTTTTTTTATGGCAGAGTAATATTTCATGGTGTATATATATCACATTTTCCTTATCCAGTCATCCATTGATGGACGTTTAGGTTGGTTCCATGTCTTGGCTATTGAAAACAAAGCTGGGATGAACATGGGAATGCAGGTATCCCTTCAACATGATGATTTCCATTCCTTTGGGTATGTACCCAGAAGTGGGATTGCTGGGTCGTGTGATAGATCTATCTGTAGTTGTCTGAGAAATCTCCATATGGTTTTACATAGTGATTGTACTAATTTACACTCCCACTGACAGTGTAGGAGTGTTCACTTCTCTCCACATCCTTGCCAGCATTTGTTATGCTTTGTCTTTTTTATTATAGCCAGTCTAACTGGGGTTAGATAATATCTCAATGAGGTTTTAATTTGCATTTCCCTGATGATTAGTGATATTAAACATTTTTTTTATGTACTTGGCCATTTGTAAGTTTTCCTTAAAAAAAATGTCTATTCAGCTCTTTTGCCCATTTTTAATTGGGTTATTTGTTTATTACTGTATAATTGCTTGAGTTCCTTGTATATTATGGATACTAATCCCTGTTGGATGCATAGTTAGCAAAAATTTTCTCCTACTCTGTAGGTTGTTATTTCACTGTGTTGATTGTTTCCTTTGCTGTGATGTAGTGATGTTTGTTTATTCTTCTTTTGTTGCTTGTGCTTTTGGGCTCTTGTTCATAAAGTCAGTGCCCAGACTAGTTCCTGAAGTGTTTCACTTAGACTTTCCCTTAGAAGTTTTACTGTTTCAGGTCTTATACTTAGGTCTTTAATCCATTTGGAGTTGATTTTGGTATACGGTGACAGGTGCATGATTAGTTTCAATCTTCTGCATATGGATATACAATTTTCACAACACCACTTATTGAAGAGGCAGTCTTTTCTCCAGTGTATGCTTTTGTTTCCTTTATCATGTATCAGATGTCTGTAAGCCTGAGGGGTGATTTATGGGTTCTCTATTATTCTCTACTGATAAGAGTGTCTATTTTTATGCCAGTACCATGCTGTTTTGGTTACTATAGCTTTGTAGTATAATTTGAGGTCAGGAAGTGTTATACCTCTGGGCTTTATTTTTTTTTTTCAGGATTAGTTTGGCTATTTGGGGTCCTTTGTTGCTCCACATGAATGTTAAGATTGTTTTTTCCACTTCTGTGAAGAATGTAATTGGTGTTTTGATGGGGATTGCATTGAATCTGTAAATCACTTTGGGTAATATGGAAATTTTCATGACTTTCATTCTTCCAATTCAAGAGCATGAAACGTCTTTCCATTTTTTTTGTCTTCTTTAATTTCTTTCAGTAGTGGTTTCTTTCATCTCCTTGGTTAAATTAATTAGTAGGCATTTTATTTTTTTCATGACCATTGTAAATGGGCTTACTTTCTTGATTTCTTTTTCTGTTAGCTCATTGTTGAGGAATATAAATGCAACTGTTTTTTGAGTGTATACATTTCATCCTCCAACGTTACTGAAATTATTAAACAGCTCTAAGGGTTTTTTTTTTGTTGTTGTTGTTGTTTTGTTTTTTTGTGACCGGCACTCAGCCAGGGAGTGCACTGGCCATTCCTATATAGGATCCAAACCCACGGCGGTAGCGTCACTGCGCTCCCAGCGCCGCACTCTCCCGAGTGCACCACGGGGCCGGCCCCTCTAAGGGTTTTTTGATAGAGTCTTTAGGTTTTCCTATACATAGTATCACATCACCTGCAAATAGGAACAGTTTGATTTCATTTTTTCCAATCTGGATGCTCTTTTTTTCTTTTACTTGCCTGATTGACCTGGTTAGTACTTCCAGTACTATATTAAGTAGAAAAGGTAAGAGTGGGCATCCTTGTCTTATTTGTGTTCTTAAAGAAATGGAAAAGCCTTCAGTTTTTCCCCATTCAGGATGATAATTGCAGTGGGCTTGTCATACATACCTTTTATTGCGTTGAGATACTTTCCTTCTATACCTTATTTGTTGAGAATCTTTATCATGAAGAGATGTTGAATTTTGTCAAATGCTTTTTCTGAGTCTATTGAGATGATTATATGGATTTTGTCCTTGATTTTATTTATGTGGTATATCACATTTATTGACTTCCATATGTTGAACCATCCTTGAATCCCTGGGATGAATCCCACTTGATCATGGTGGATAATTTTGCATATGTGTTGCTGTATTCTGGTTGCTAATATTTTTCCGAGGATGCTTGCATCTATGTCCATAAAGGATATTGACCTGAGAGTTTCTTTCTTTTTTGTATCTTTGTCTGGTTTTCATATCAGGGTGATGCTGGCCTCATTGAATGAGTTTGAGGAATGGCTTCTGTTGCAAGTTTTTGGGATAGTTTGAGGAGAATTGGTGTTAATATCTCTTTAAAGGTTTGATATAATTCAGCTGTAAAGCCATCCAGACCTGGGCTTTTCTTTGTTGGAAGATTGCTGATTACTGATTCAGTCTTGTTGCTTTTGATTGGTCTGTTCAGGCTTTCTATCTCTTCTTGGTTGATTCTGGGTAGTTTGTATGTGTCCATAAATTCATCCATTTCTTCCAGGCTTTTATATTTATAGAAGTCTCTAATGATTCTTCATATTTCTGTGGTATCAGTTGCAATGTCTACTCTTTCATTTCTAGTTTTTGTTATTTTGGTCTTCTCTTCTTTTTTTTTTTTTTTTAAGCTAATAGTTTGTCTATTGTATTTTTCTTCTCAGAAAAGCAACTTTTTGTATAATTTTTGGGGTCTCTATTTCATTTAGTTCTTCTCTGATCTTAATTATTTCTTTTCATCTACTAATTTTGGGATTGGATTTTTTTGGTTTTTCTTATTCTTTGAGGTGCAGCATTATATTCTTTATTTGAAATCTTTCTATTGTTTTGATGTAAGTGCTTATTGTAATAAAATTTCCTCTCAGTACTGCTTTTGCAGTATGCCACAAGTTTTGGTATGATGTATTTTCATTAGCTTCAATAAAGTTTTGATTTCCTGTTCAATTTCTTCTTGTACCCATAGGTCATGCAGGAGCCTATTGTTTAGTTTCCATGTATTGTATAGGTTCCAGGGTTTTGCTTGTTATTAATTTCCAGTTTTAGTCCACTGTGGTCTGAAAAGTTACTTGGAATGATTTCATTTTTTTCAAATTTGCTGAGACTAGATATGTGACCTAATATGTGATCTATCCTGGAGAATGTTCCATGTGTTGATGAGAAGAATGTATATTATGTAGTTGTTGGGTGAAATGTTCTGTGTATATCTGCCTGGTCCAGTTGGCCTAAGGTGTAGTTTAAAACCTGTGTCTTTTTATTTATTTGTTGCCTGGAAGATCGGTCCCATATTGAGAAAGAGGTGTTCAGGTCACCCACTATTATTGCTTTGGGGTCTATTTTTTCCTTTAGGTCTAAGAGTGGAGCAGAATAGAGAACCCAGAATTCACTCCTCAGGCTTACAGCCATCTGATATTGGACAAAGGCAACAAAAACATACATTGGGAAAAAGACTGCCTCTTCAATAAGTGTTGCTGTGCAAATTGGATATCCATATGCACCAGAATGAAAGTAGACATTCATCTCTCACCACATACTAAAATCTACTCAAAATGGCTTATAGATTTTAATAGAAGACCTGAAACTGTAAAACTACTAAGAGAAAATGTAGGTGAAACACTTCAGGTCTGGGCATAGACTTTATGAACAAGAGCCTGAAAGCACAAGCAGAAAAAGTAAAAATAAACAAATAGGGCTATATCAAACTAAAAAGCTTCTGCACAGCAAAGGAAACAATGAACAGAGTGAAATGACAACCTACAGAGTGGGAGAAAACTTTTGCTAACTATGCATCCGACAAGGGACTAATATCCATAATATACAAGGAACTCAAGCAATTACACAGTAAAAAACCACAAATAACCCAACTAAAAAATGGGCAAAGGAACTGAATAGACATTTTCCAAAGGAAGACAGACATACGAGTGTTTGCTTTATGTATGTGGGTGCTCCAGTTTGGGGTGCATACATATTTATGATTGTTATGTCTTCTAGCTGGATAGATCCCTTTGTCATAACATAGTGGCCTTCTTTGTCTCTTTGTATGCTTTTAGTTTAAAGTCTATTTTATCTGATATATGTACAGCTACTCCTGCTCATTTTTGGTTTCTATTTGCATGGTATATCTTTTTTCCATCCCTTCACTTTTTATCTGTGTTTCTCTTTACAGGTGAGGTGATTCTCTTGAAGACAGCATATACTTGGGTCTATGTTTTTAATCCAGTCAGACTGTGTCTTTTGAATGGGGCGTTTAATCTATTCACTGGGTTTGTTACTGACAGGTATTGTTTAACATAAGCCATCTTATTGCTTTTTGTTTAGGTGTTTTAAATATCTTTTTTTCAATACTCTCCCTTTTATTTCTCTTCTTCAATGTTAGTTGGAAATTTGATGTGGTGTGATTGAGCTTCTTTCTCTTTCTCACTGGCATTTTTCTTTTTAACAGCATGTTTTGCTCTTTCTTGTTTATCCATGATAGTGATCATCGTTATTCAGATTCCAGATGAAGCACTCCCTTGAGAATTTCTTGCAGGGCTGGTCATGTGGCGGTGAACTCTCACAATTTTTGTTTGGGAAATACACTATTTCTGCCTTATTTCTGAAGGAGAGCCTTGCTGGGTACAGGATTCTTGGCTGACAATTTTTTTCTTTCAGTATTTTGAATGTATCATCCCACTTTCTTCTGGCCAATAGGGTTTCAGCCAAGAAGTGTGTTGTTAGTCTGATGGGAGTTCCCTTATAGGTGACTTGATGCTTTTGTCTTGCTGCTTTTAGAATTCTCTCTTTATCTTTGAGCTTTGCAAATTTGATTATAATGTATCTTGGAGAGGATCTTTTTGGATTGAATCTATTTGGTGACCTTTGAGCTACCTATATCTGAAAGTCTGCATCTCTCCCTATTCCTGGGAAGGTTTCTGTTATTATTTCCCTGAATAGGTTTTCAAAGCCTTTTCCTTTCTCCTCCCCTTCTGGAATTCCCACAATTCATATGTTTGAGCACTTGATATTGTCTGCTAGGTCTCATAGATTTTCTTCATTATTTTTCTTTTTTTTCCTTTTTTTTTTTGTTTGCCCGAGTTATTTCAAAAATACCATCTTCAAGATAAGCTCTCTGTTGTGTTTTTTATTTCATTGAGTGAATCTTTAATTTCTAGGAGAATTGCTGCATTCTTTTTTAAGGTATTAATCTTTTTGTAAACTTCCTCCTTCATATTCTGGATATTTTTTCTTGTTCACTGTGTCCTCTAATTGAGTCTTCTCTTATCTCTTTGAGTTTTCTTAATATCTTCGCTTGGAATCCCTTTTCAGACATTTCAAGGGTTCCCTGTTCTATGGGGTCTGGTATTTGAGTATTTACAGTACTCCCTCAGTTGTGTCTTATCTTGTTTGTAGTTCTAGTATTTTTTCATTGATGTTTGGTCATCTGGTAGAGGACTTGCTTCTTCTTTTACTCTGGGGTTGGATATGAGGATAAAGATTTCCTCCTCTATTTGCAGGCTCTGCTGGTGACTCTTCTTTTGTCAGTGTAATCAAGTGTGGGGCAGGTTGCCTGTAGAGTGGCTCTGGCTGCGACTGTGGTGAACTGTCCTTGTGGTGACAGTAGGTATAGTGGTGGCTATGGTACTCTACCTTGGCTTCTGTTCCAGCAGTGAGTCTGGGTCCCCAAAAGATCACAGTGCTTGGCTCATCTCGGTGCCTGCTACAGCTTCTGGGTGTTTCCTTCCAGGGCTTGAGCCTGTGCACCCAGTGGCGCATGGGGCTCTACTTACCTTGGTGCCTGCTATGACTTATAAAATAATTCTTTACAAAAATGGGTTTTGGTTTCAATCTCACAAGCAATTTAGGTACTTTTTTTCCCCTCCTAGCTATCTCTGAATGTGTGAATATGTCTGTATGTGATATTTGCATACACAGAGGTTTGAGCCATCAGGTCAATCATGAACTAGTTCCTAGTCCTCAAAAGCAGTCATCTGATTTTCAGTCCAATGAAAAACTAAAGTTAAACTAGCTGTGCTTACAAGAACAACTTCTGGTGAGGGTGTTAATTAAATATTAATTTTTAAACACACGCAGCTTTTTAAATTGCTATTATGGGGGAGGGAGTATTTAAGTATTGAGTTGAGGAAAAGAACTACTGTGGAATATTGAATCTTCACTGGATTTAGTTTAGTGCAGAGATTTTATGTAGTGCTCTTTGACCTTTTAGAGTTTTAGTCCAAGAGCAAATTGATTTAGATTAAAATAATTAGCTTTCACTTATTAGAACAGTGCCTCAAACTTCTGCTCTATTCCAGTTTGCTCTATTATTTTCATGCCTAATATTCAACAAGTTCTTTCCTTTTATTAAAGGGAAACTGCATTTTATTTTTCTAGAATGCTTTTATTCATATATGATTGAAATTAAGTTCAATTTCACTCACTTTACAAAAATTAATGAAAAACAACTTTATGACCAATTTAGCATTAAATATATGTTGGTCAAAGAAGTGTTAACAGAGTAGTCCATAGTGAGTCCTTTGTGTGGTTAGAACAGCAATGTTCAATTTTAATATGGTCATAGATGAATGATGGGTTGGCTAATTCTGTGATCCTGGTAGTCGTGATTCCTGCATTTGTAGAAGAAAATCACAGTGTTTTTAGAAATGTGGTCCTTGAATACCTGCATCAGAGTTACTTGAGTTGAAGGCCAGTCCCCCCCACTTAGAGAAGCCTGAGAGCCTCAGGGCCCACATGCCCCGAGTCAGTTGTGCTGGAAAAGACAGGAGCCATGGGACCTCCAGCCCAGGTTGGTCTCTGCTGCTTAGAGAAGCCTGAGAGCCACCAGGCTCAACATTCTGAGTTAGGTTCACTGGAAGAGGCAGGCTCCATGGGTCTCCCAGTCCAGGCCAGTCCCCACTGCCCACAGAGGCCCAAGAGCCACTGGGTCCACATGCCCAGAAGAAACAGGTGACATGGGACCCCCAACTCAGTCCAGTCCCTGTCATGCAAAGAGACTTGAGAACTGCCATGCCCACACACCCCATGTGCGCTATGCTAGAATAGGCAGGTGCTGCAGGACTACAAGCCCATGTCAGTCCCTGCTGACCAGACAGGCCTGAGAGCCAGTGGAACCAAATGCCCTGAGCCAACTCTGCGAGAACAGGCAGGCACCATGGGACCCCCAGCCCAGGCTAGTTCCTGCAGCCCAGAATTAGCAGTCCTTTCAGGATCCAAGCCAGACATCAGGGTGAAATGAGTGGACTGTGATACTCCCTGCTACAATGACAAGACACCAAAAGAAAGATACCAGAGACATGAAAAATCAAGAAAGTACATTACCACCAAAGGAAATAATAACTCTCAAGCTCTAGATCCTATAGAACAGGAAGTAATTGAAATATCTGACAAGGAATGTAGAGAAAAAAATTCTAAGGAAACTAAATGAGATACAAGAAAACTCAGTTAGACAACAAAATGAAATAAGAAAAAAATATACAGGAACTGAAAGAAGAAATGTACAAAGAAATCAATGCCTTGAAAAAGAATGTAGCAGGGCTTGTGGAGCTGAAGGATTCATTCAATGAAATTAAAACTAAAAAAACACAACAGAGAGTCTAACTAGCACACTAGAGCAAGCCGAAGAGAGACATTCTGACCTTGAAGAAAGGCTGTTTGAATTAACACAAGCAGACAGGAAAAAAGAAAAAAGAATTAAAAAATTTGAAAAAATAAAAAATCTGAGAGATAACAGACAACCTTAAGTGCTCAAATATCTAAATCATGGGTATTCCAGAAAGGGAGGAAAAAGGAAATGACATTGAAAACATATTCAATGAAATAATAGCAGGAAAAGTCACAGATCTTCAGATTCAGGAGGCCCGAAGATCCCCAAACATATTCACCCCCAAAAAAGTCCTCTCCAAGACATGTGATAATCGAACTGACAAAACTCAAAGACAAAGACAGAATCTTAAAATCTGCAAGAGAGAAGTGGCAAGTCACCTATAAGTGAGCCCCAATCAGGATAACATCAGACTTGTTATCAGAAAAGCCAGAAAAGAATGGGATGATATATGCAAAATACTAAAGGACAAAAATTGCCAGCCAAGAGTACTTTAGCCAGCAAGGCTGTCCTTCTGAAATGAAGGACAAATAGTATATTTCTCAGACAAGCAAAAACTGCAGGAGTTCAGTACTACACAACCAGCCTGACAAGAAATTCTCAAGGAAATAATGGGTTTGATACCTCAAAAACAACCATGACTGCCATAAATGCTCAAGAAAGAACAAAACCTACCAGCAAAACAAAAATGCTAACAATAAAAAAAAAAAATAGTTTGTCTACCACCCCAAGAAACCAAAAAATACAGAAGACAAACAGAAAATCAGAAAGAAAGGAAGAAAAGGTACTTAAGACATCTAAACAAAAAATCAATAAAAGGCTAGGAGTAAATCAACACCTTTCAATAATAACCCTAAATGTAAAGAGATTAAATTCCCCACTCAAAAGACACAGACTGACTGACAGGATTAAAAAGATGGACCCAACCATATGCTGCCTTCAAGAGACTCATCTCACCTGTAAAGACATACACAGACTAAGAGTGAAAGGATGGAAAAATACATATCACGCAAATAGAAATGAAAAATGAGATGGAGTAGCTATTCTTATATCTGATAAAACAGACTTTAAAGCAAAAACCATAAAACAATAAAGATGACTACTAAATAATGAGAAAAGGATCTATTCATCAAGAAGACAAAACAATCATAAATATATTTGCACCCAATGTCAGATCAGCCAGATTTATAAAGCAAACAGTATTAGATCTAAAGAATGAGATAGACACTAACATCATAATAGTGGGGGACCTGAACACCCCACTATCAATATTGGACAGATCATCTAGGCAAAAATTCAATAAAGAAACACAAGATTGAAACAATACTTTAGACCAATTGGGCTTGGCAGATATCTACAGAACATTCCATTCAACAACCTCAGAATATTCTTTCTTCTCATCAGCACATGGAACATTCTCCAGGGTAGACCACATGTTAGGTCACAAAGCAAGTCTCAACCAATTCAAAAAATTGGAATTATTCCATTTATTTTTTTCAATTGCAATGGATTAAAATTAGAAATCAATAACAAATGAAATTCTGGAAACTATACAAACATGGAAATTAAAAAAAAAAACATTCTACTTAATGACACATGGGTCCAAGAAGAAATTAAACAGGAAATGAAAAAAATTTCTTGAAACTAATGAAAATTATGACACATCATACCAAAACCTGTGGGATACTGCAAAAACAGTACTAAAGGGGAAATTTATAGCATTAAATGATTACTACAGAAGAATGGAAATATGGCAAATAAACAATCTAACACTTCACCTTAATGATCTAGTAAAACAAGGACAATCCAAACCCAGAGTTATTAGACAGAAAGAAATAATTAAGATTAGAACAGAACTAAATGAAATAGAAACCTGAAAAACAATACAAAAGATCAATGAAACAAAAAGTTGTTTTTTTGAGAAGATAAAAAAAGTGACAAACCTTTAGCAGGCTAACTAAGAAAAGAAGAGAGAAGACCCAAATAAAAAAATTAGAAATGAAAAATGTGATATTACAACTGATACCTCAGAAATACAGGAAATCATTAGAGACTACTATAAACAGCTATATGCCAACAAATTTGAAAATCTGGAGGAAATGGATAAATTTCTGGACACATACAAACTACCAAAAGTGAAGTCAGAAAATATAGAAAATCTGAACAGACCAATAACCATAAAAGAGATTGAAGCTGTTATCAGAAGGCTCCCAACAAAGAAAAGCCCAGGACTGGATGGGTTCACTGCAGACTTCTACCAAATCTTCAAAGAGGACTTGAAACCAGTTCTCTACAAACTGTTCCAAAAGATTGAAACAGAGACCATTCTCCCAATCTCAATCTGTGAGGCAAACATCACCCTGATACCAAAAGCAGACAAATATACATCAAAAACAGAAAACTACAGGCCAATATCCTTGAAGAATATAGATGCAAAAATCCTCAATAAAATACTAACTAATAGGATAAAGCAACACATACACAAAATTATACACCATGATCAAGTGGGATTTATCCCAGGGATGCAAGGATGGTTCAACATATGCAAATCAATAAAGGTGAAACACCGCATCAGTAAAAGGAAAGACAAAAACCATATGATCATCTCTATAAATGCTGAAAAAGCATTAGACAAAATACAACGTTATTTTATGATAAAGACTCTCTACAAGTTAGGTATAGATGGGAAGTATCTCAACAGAATTAAAGCCATATATGATAAACCCACTGCCAATATCATCCTTAATGGGGATGAGCTTTTCCCTTAAGAACAGGAACTAGACAAGGATGCCCACTCTCACCACTCCTATTCAACATAGTGCTGGAAGTACTAGCCAGAGCAATCAGAGAAGAGAAGGAAATAAAGGGCATCCAGATTGGAACAGATGAAGTCAAACTGTCTCTGTTTGTGGATGATATGATCCTATATATTGAACAGCCTAAAGCCTCTACAAAAAAAACTCTTAGAGTAGATAAATGATTTCAGCAAAGGTGCAGGATATAAAAGCAATACACAAAAATCATTAGCATTTCCACACTCCAATAGTGAACATGCAGAAAAAGAAATCTAGACAGCTAGCCCATTATAATAGCCACCAGAAAAATAAAATACTTAGGAATAAAATTAACCAAGGATGTGAAAAATCTCTATGAAGAGAGAACTACAAACCACTGTTAAGAGAAATTAGAACACAAGAAGATTGAAAGATATCCCATGCTCTTGGATTGGAAGAATCAACATTGTGAAAATGTCCATACTACCCCAAGTGATAGACAAATTCAATGTAATCCTCATCAAAATTCCAATGATATTTTTCTCAGAAATGGAATAACCTATCCAGGCATTTATGTGGAATAACAAATGACCAGCATAGCCGAAGAAATCCCAAGCAAAAAAAATAAATAAATAAAAATAAAAATAAATAAAGCTGGAGGCATAACACTATGTTACTTTAAAGTATATTACAAAGCTATAATAACCAAAACAGTATGGTACTGGCATAAAAACAGACATACAGATCAAGGGAATAGAATACAGAACCCAGAAATCAACCCATACATATACTGCCATCTGATCTTTGACAAAGGCATCAAGTTTATACACTGAAGAAGAGATTGCCTCTTCAACAAATGGTAAAACTGGGTATTCATATGTAGGAGAATGAAACCAGACTCATACTTCTTACCATGTACCAAAATCAACTCAAAATGGATTAAAAAAATAAATATACACCATGAAACAATAAAACTCCTTCAAGAAAACATAGGGGAAAAATTCCAGGAAGTAGGATTGGGTACACGCTTCATGAATATGACCCAAAGAGCACAGGCAACTAAAGGAAAAATAAACAAATGTGATTATATCAAACTAAAAAGCTTCTGCACAGCAAAAGAAACAATCAGTAGAGTGAAAAGACAACCAACAGAGTGGGAGAAAATATTTGTAAAATATATATCTGACAAAGGAATAATATCCAAAATATACAAGGAACTCAAACAACTTTACAGCAAAAAAAACCAAAAAAACCCCTAAAAACCAAAAAACAAATAACCTAATTAAAAAATGGGCAAAGGAACTTAATAGTCATTTCTGAAAGGAAGATATACGAATGGCCAACAGACGCACAAAAAAAATGCGCAATATCACTCAGCATCCGGGAAATGCAAATCAAGACCATTTTGAGATACCATCTCACTCTAGTCAGGATGGTTAGTATCCAAAAGACTGAGAATGATAAGTGCTGGAGAGTTTGTGGAGAAAAAGGAACTCTCATACACTGTTGGTGAGACTGCAAAATGGTGCAGCCTTTATGGAAAATGCTATGAAGGTTCCTCAAACAATTACAGATACATCTACTGTATGACCCAGCTATTCCACTCCTGGGAATATACCCATAGGAATAGCAACCATCATGCTGAGGGATACCTGTACTCCCATGTTTATTGCAGCACTATTTAAAATAGCCAAGAGCTGGAACCAGACCAAATGTCCATCATCAGATAAGTGGATAAGGAAACTGGTATATCGACACAATGGAATACTACTCTGCTATAAAAAAGAATGAAATACTACCATTTGCAACAACATGGATAGACTTAGAGAAAATTACATTAAGTGAAACAAATCAGGCACAGAAAGAGAAATACCACATGTTCTCACTTATTTGTGGGAACTAAAAATAAATAAATAAATAAACACGCAAACAAATAAAGGGTGGGAGGGGAAGAAGACACAACAATCACAACAATTCCTTGAACTTTTTAAGACAAGTGAACAGACATGATGTAGGGAGGGAGGGTGGGGTGGGGAGAGGAAAGGGTAAAGGGTCATGAAAATCAACTACAATATATATTGAGAAATTAAAATAAAAAAAATTCAGTGTGAAAATTGAACATAAAAAAAGAATTTCCTGAGTTTCCTGTTAAAGATGCAGATTTCTGGGCCTCACTTTAGAACTGGTAAGTCAGAAATTTATAGGGGGAGCATGAAACTCAACATTTTAAACAAGTTTCCCAAGTAATTATCCAATTTTGCAGTTTCACTCCAAGGGGAGTGTAGTTTCAGAACCAGTGCCTTCCGAGCATATACTTATATCTAACCCACATATGCATATAGCTTGCCAGGTTGTTCCTGCATCATAAATATGGATGTTTTCAGCTGAAAGGACCCTTAGACATTACCTAGGTTAACCCATTCTGAACCTACCATTTTACCATAGGGTTGCTAGATTTAGCAAATAAAACTGTAGAACTCCTAATTAAATTTTATTTAAGATAAACATTGAATAATTTCTTTTGTATAGATATATCCTGTGCAATATTTGAAACACACTTATACTACAAATTATTTGTTTTTTATCAAATATTCAAATTTAACTGGTAGTTCTTTATTTTATCTGGCAACCTATGATGAGGAAACTGAATTTCAGAGAGATGGAAGGACATTCTACAACGCTATGCTGTCCCTAGAATTTCTTTAGTTTCTACTTTTGCAATAATTCATTGATTTCTGTTTTAATTAAAGCTTTCTTTTTTGACAAATATAGACTCATAACTATATATCCAATATCTTTCAAAAGCTTAAAGGCCTAAAGTATTTATTTTATATCAGAGAAATTACTCTGCATCAAAAAGTATCTTGTTTTCATAAATCACACAATGCTATTTAATTTGTCATTAGAAATAAATGATGGAAATATGTTTCTATACAATTAAGATAAAACGTGATTTAATATAGCCTTTTCTTTCTTACTGAGAATTTCCTGAGTCTGTACTCTATGTATGTATGTATCTAACATCTATCTATCTACGTGCTTACCTACCTACCTACCTACCTACATACCTACCTCTCAAAGAGTCACTGGATGACCAGGAGAGGATGAGTACAATTCAGAGATTTCAACTCTACTATCTAAATGCCAGGATTGTGAACTTCCAGGCAGGTCAGTCTGAAGACAGGATCCTAGAATTTAAATAGTTTGAGTATGAAAAGGAGACCTTGATTTTATGCTTTTTTAAAAGAAAAAATACATTTGAGGACAGGACCTTGGGGTGATGGGGTGATGCCACCACTTCCTTTTATCTTAAGGATAGAAGGGTTCAGACAGCTTGTTAAAAATGTGGGTTTTTGTTTTTCAGCATTGAATTTTTAAATGTAATTGCCTCTATTCATTCATGGGCTGTATCTTGGGATGCTAAAAGTGTGGCAATTTATTAAAAGATAAAAACAAAACAGTTTGATATATTTGATTTTTAATTGAATTCCCAGAGCATTTGATGTAGTTTCATATACTCATCTAAGTTGTATTATCCCCCAAAGAATTTATATAGTTTTGGAAGGGGTCAAGCATGCATATAGATAAGAGTGTTCATTTAATATAACAGAGACCAATTCTACTCTGCAAAGTTTCATTTATAACTCAACTTCAAATACAGCACTCTATTTGGCCTATAGAAAAAAAAAAACCTTCAAAGGAGTGGTTAGATCATACCTGGCCTCTTCTCTAAGCCCAATTCAACTCTCCATGTAAGTGCTGTGGAAGAAGCTAAGAAGTTTATGTCAAGCCACACTTATCTTTGTTACGTATTTGCCTAACACATGCTACACAGACTGTTTTTGTAGGAATAATCTTTTAGACTTCTTTTGAATTTAGTAAGCATCAAAATGCTTTCACATCCATTCTCTCATTTGCTTTTAATATTAGTCTTTTTTTTTTTCTTTTTGTGGGGGTGGGGTGTGGCAGCTAGCCAGTAAGGAGATCTGAACTCATGACCTTGGTGTTATAGGACTGTGCTCTATCCAACTGAGTTAACTGGAAAGATCACTTGTTTTTGACAACAGCCCCCTGAGTATACACTGCAATTATTATCATTAGATTCTAGATTTTGAACATTATAAAACTGAGGCTCGAATAAATGAACTGACTTGCTTGAGGTCACACAAGCGTTGTGGCAGAAACTCATTTTCTTTTTTTTTTTTTTTTTTTTTTTTTTTCTTTTTCGTGACCGGCACTCAGCCAGTGAGTGTACCGGCCATTCCTATATAGGATCCGAACCTGCGGCCGCTGGGAGCGTCGCCGCGCTCCCAGCGCAGCACCCTCCCGAGTGCGCCACAGGCTCGGCCCAGAAACTCATTTTCTTAACCACCATTCCACCGTCATCAAAATCACCAGAGAGGGAGAGTTAGGAAGAAATTGGTAAAGGGCCACAAAAATGAATACACTGTTTAATGATAAATATAAATAATTCTCTTGATTTGAGCATCACATATTGCACACAGGTATTGACATTCAATGCTGTACCCCACAGATATGTACAATCAGTCATGTCTCAATTAAAAAATAATGCCATTACCACTTTTTACTACTTCTGCTTCTTTTTCTCCTCCATTTCTTCCTCCATCATCTCTCTCCTTTTCCATCATCTTTTGCTCCTCCTTCTCTACCTTCTCATCCTCCAGAAGGTTTTGTTGAGCTTACAGGTGTCAAGAATGATGCTGTGATTTAATTATAATTTTTTCATAGGAGCGTGAAATGTAACAGAGTTAATAGGTGATGAGCCAGAAATAGAACCTAGAATTTCTAATGGCTAGTTTATTGTTCTGAAATCTCTTACAATATCTGATTCACCAAGCACATTATCTGAGTATAATAATGCATGCTCTGGCACTGGAATCAGATGAGCAAAATACGATACAGAAAGATATCGTCTCTAGAACTTGCATCTCTTCTCCCTTGTTTGACTCTCTTTTTGATTTCTTAATGAATTGACTGTCACCTAATGCTGTAATGGTATTAGATGAATAATGATTCAGGAAAGGCCTTGAACATAATAGATAAAGGCAGTGCCCTGCTACTTATTAAAACTAAGAAGCAGGTCAGTGTGAGTGGCGTTATCTCTGACTTGATACTGAATCTCAGACCTTTGAATCTGTGAGTGAGGTTCTTATGCTTCACTCACCTCGCTAGATTTTTCTCTACAGCTGTGAACCACACTGAACCATCAGGAAGGAGCTAAGTAGTTTCTGATGAAGATCCTGATAACAGAGAAAGTAATGCAGGCTTGTCATTACAGCGTGCAGATTTAGGGCTGCTTTCATGCTTTGAGGGGTAAGAAAGTGCTAATGTGCCATCACCTCAGAGTTTGGAAGTATCTTTATTCTCTAATGCCCAGCAGATGTACCCACAGCGCTTTAGTACAAGTCACAGCTGCCATTAGTTTGCTTTGGATGAACTCTGATGCCAAACTTCCATGTAAATATCAGTACATATTCTTACATATTTGGTAAAATAATGTATTCTTAATTATCGTCAGGTAGTGCCTTCTGGAATGTTACAACTTTCTATTTTAAACTAATCTTGGAAAAGCAGCAAACTACTTCCAAGCAAGCACTTCTTTTCCAGGTTGCAGAGGACAATTATATATATTGCAGTGAGGGGGCAATGAAAATACATGTAATATTACCACTAATGGATGGCTGGGACACACACTCTTTATCTCAATGTAAGCAAGGGTTTTGGCATATTTGGGGGAATTTTTCATTTCTTATTGAGGAAAAAAAAATAGATATCTCTTAGTTTCTATTTTGTGAGACATGATAAGTATTTCAGTTTCATGGACTTCAATGATATTCCACATATACCATCTCGTTCCATTTTTTCTAAGTGCTATTTCAACCAGTGCTTGAAATATTTATTCCAAAAGATCTTTTTTGCTATCTTTATTTTAGGGAAAAGATATAGGCTAAGTAGGAAGCCCACAAGAACCGGCTGACCACTATGAACAGCATTTTCCTTGGAAACATTTGTCCAGAGAAATCAGAGGAAATTAGAGAAAATTGTGTTTGCCTGAGGACATAGATAACAGCTGGGGTACACAATAGGCTAACAGAAATTAAGAGAATGCATTGCCAGCAGATCTGTTCTACAAAAAGTACTAAAGGGGCTCCTTTAGGCTGAAATAAATAGACTCTAGAAAATAACCGAATGCTACATGAATACATAAAGAATTCCCCAAAAGGTAACAACATAAGACATATAAAAGACAGTAAAAATGTATTTTTATAACTCTTTTTTCCTATATGATTAAAAAAACAACTATAGAAAACAGTAAAAAAAGAAAAAAAATCTCTGCTGATAGCCAGTCAATATATAAAGATGTTCAACATCATTATTCATTAGAGAAGTACAAATAAAAACCACAATGAGAAAGGCAACAAGGGCAGAACAAAACGGCGGACTAAAAGACTCTACTGCTAGTCTCTCCCACAAAGACAGACAAAACAACAAATAAACAACTACATTTGGATGAAAGTAATTGCAGGAGAGCACTGGAGCATAATGAAGGAAAAACAGAAATGCTAGTGAGCATAGAAACTCTGAATAGCCACACAGAGAAAAGAAGGAATCACCCAGTCTCCATTGCTCAGTCCCTTAGCCAGGAACATTTGGGAATCAGGAGGAACTTCTCCCTATGGGGAAAGGTAAGTGAGAAAACCCCAGCAGCCCCCATCGACACCTTGGACCCTATCATTCTCACTACTGTGGACCCTAGCAGTCCTCACAGACACTAAGCCCAGCTGAGGGAACTGCATGAAGTCCATACAGTTGCGCTCCCCCAGAGGAGGTGACACTATAACCTGCCATCTGTGGTCAGCAAGACTACTGAGCTACACTATTATGGAACTGGAACTTCTGCTGGAGGATGTCTTACCCCAGGGGTGAGTGACACCTTTTTATCCCAGAGGCCAAGTCAGAAGCTGGCCCCTAGTGGTGGCTGAGCTGCCAGAAGCTACTACACCCTACCCTGAGGGGTTAAGCCATGGTGGAGCTGCTTCACCCTCTCCTCTCAGTTGCAGTTGTGCCCCTATCCTATCAGGCCAGGGCAGAAGCTTCACACTCACTTTGGGAAAACCTTTAATTACCCCAGGAAGCTTTTTTGCCAAGCTGAGCAACCCCCCATCCCAGGTCTAAGCTGACATAGTGCCCCATGTCCCAGAGAAAGAGAGCAGTGGCTTAGCTGAGACATTCTGCCCTACTGCCAAACAACTCTAGTACCCTGCCTCCCTGAAGCTGGACTATTCCTCTAGAGGTGGAGCTGCTGAGACACCCTTTTCTTGGGGACTGGAATCAGCACTGTGCTGCTCCCTGGCCCTCAAGACCCAAAAGACAGCTGCACCTCAACATCCTGAGTACTTGATGCCACAGGACCTGATCTCACAGAAACTGAGATATTGCCAAGTTCCACCATTCTAGGGGCTAGAGTCATTACTACACAGTGCCTTACTCCCTGGGAACCAAGTGACAACTGAGCCCCATTTGCTCTGGTTCTTGAGTTGCAGCCATACTCAGATTCCTGGGCTCAAACCTTCAAAGTACTTTTTCTCCCCCAACATGGGCCAGGGCCAAAGTAACAGGTACCTTCTGGCCCACTGGGCCTGAGCTGCTGGGCGGTCTACACTCAGAGTCACAGATGCTGGTGCTATGGGCAATTGACATCTGGCCCTGCCACAGAGAGTGAACTTGCACCCCAAGTCCTATGTACCACAATAGGTGCATAAGACCCTGAGTTCAGGATTCTGGCTCTGCAGCTGCTTTGAACACCTGCATTTGGAACACAGCACCATAGCAGTTGCTTATAGGTTAGGTCAGACCCAGCACCAAGAGGAATCCTCTTGGTGAAGTCTCCCCATTGTGGAAGAAAAGAGAATAGAAGGACTCCAGAAGTCCTTGCCATCAATGACCTTAACCTACACCACTGCTGCCACCACAAATTATTACAGCCTCAGTCATTGAGGCACCACAGTTATTGATGATGTAGATTACAGGTAAACAAGCTATCCAGAGACTACACCACTGCATCTGTGTGGAACCAGAATCACCACATTCTTCCCAACCAGCACACTAAGACCCAACTGCAGGTGAAAGACTTTCTCTATGAAAGCTCCTCTGTAAAGTTTGGAAGAGTCAATTGTTCCACCAGATGTACAGACATCAATGCAGAAACACAAGAAACATGAAAAAGTAAAAAAAAAAAAAAAAAAAAAAAAAAAAGATTCTACAAAAGGAAAATGATAACACATTATTGTCAGACTCCCCCCACCAAAAAAAGTAAATATATGAACTTCCAAGAGAAGAATTCAAAATAATGATCTTGAGAAAATGCAATGAGATAAAAGAGAGTACAAATTCAGGAAATCAGGAATGCAATTTCTGATATGAGTGAGAAATTTAACAAGGAGGTGAATATCATAAAAAAAGAAACCCTGCAGCTGAAGAATTCAATAAACAAAATAAAAATACAATAGAGAGCTTCAATAGCAGACTATAGCAAGCAGAAGAAAGAATCTCTGAATTCGAATATAGGTCATTTGAAATTAGCCAATAAAAGAAAGAAAAAATAAGAATAAAAGTAAGTTAAGAAAGCCTACAGGAATTATGGTATATAATTAAGCAAGCACATTTTCAAATTATGGTCATTCCTGAAGGAGAAAAGAAGGGAAAAAGCAACAAAAACCTATTTTATGAAATAATGGCTGAAAACTTTTCAAGTCATGGGAGAAATATGGACTCACAGATCAAGGAGCTCAAGGGATCCCAGATAGATTCAACCCAAAAAGGTCCTCTCTAAGGCACAGTATGGTCAAAACTCAAGACTCAAAGACAAAGACAGAATTCTAAAAACAGCAAGACAAAAGTGTCAGACAGATCACATATAAGGGAATCCTCATCAGACTAGCAGAAATTTCTCTGCAGAAACCTTACAGGCCAGGAAACAAGGGGATGTTATATTCACAGCATTAAAAGAAAAAAAAAAAGCCAGCCAAGAACAGTATACCCAGCAAAGTTATTGTTTAGGAATGAAAGTGAAATAAAATTTTTCACAGATAAGCAACAACTGAAGGAATTCATCACTACTAGATCAGACTTACAAGAAACTCACAAAGGAGTCCCTACATCTGGAAGTGAAAGGATGATAACTACCTTCATGAAAACATGCAAAAGGATAAAATTCACTGGTAAAAAGAGATATATGAATGGGAAGGAGAAAGGAATTAAACTTTATCTCTTATAGAATATCACAAAAAGTATAATGATGAAAAATAAGAATGGAAAAAGGAAGAAAAATATATATAGAACACCCAGGAAACAGTCAACAAAATGACAGAAAACTAAGTACTTACCAGTAATAAAATTGAACATAAATGAACTAAATTCTCCAGTCAAAATATAGAGACTAAATAAATGGATAAAGGATAAAAATAATATCCAACTATATGCTGCCTTAAAGAAACTCACTTCACCTGATAAGACACACACAGATTGAAAGTGAAGAGATGGGAAAAATACTTTATGCAAATGGAAACTTAAAAGTAGCAGGAGTAGCTATATTTATACAATGGCACTCCAAAAAATTTGTAAAAAAAAATAGAAATAAATGATAATATGAATCTCTCCATGAACTTTTTGATGTTCTCTCATACCGAATAGACTTTAAGTCAAAAACTGTAAAAAAGAGACAAAAATGATCATTATAGAATGTTAAAGGAGTCAATTCAACAAGTGGATATAACAATTATAAATATATGTGCACCCAACATTGTAGCACGCTGATATATAAAACAAATATTGATAGATCTAAAGGGACAAATAGACTCCAATATAATAATAGTTGGGGACTCCAAACCCCATTCTCAGCATTGGACAGAACATCTAAACAAAAAATCAGTAAACACAGCATACTAAAACCTATAAAATACAGCAAAAGCAGTACTAAGAGGGAAGTTTATAGCAATAAATGGCCACATCAAAATAGTGGAAAGATTTTAAATAAAAAACCTACCAATGTTGCTCAGGAAACTATAGATGAAAAACAAATCAAGCCCCAAATGATCAGAAGAAAAGAAATAATAAAGATTGGAGCAGAAATAAATAAAATTAAAGCAAAAAAAATACAGAAGATAGACAAAAAAATTGGTTTTTGTAAAGATAAACAAAATCGACAAACTGTTTGCTAGATTAACCAGGAAAAAAAGAGAAAAGACTCAAATAAATAAAATTAGAAACAAAAAGAGACACTACAACTGATACCATAGAAATACAAAGGATCATTAAAGATTACTATGAACAATTATACAGTAGCAAATTGGAAAACCTTGAGTTAATGGGTAAATTCCTAGACATACACAGTCAACCAAGACTGAACCAAGACGAAATAGAAAACCTGAACATGTCAATAACAAATAATGAGATTAAATCAGTAGTAAAAAGTCTCCCATTAAAGAAAAGCCTAGGATCAGATGGATTCACAGCTAATTTCTACCATTTAAAGAATTACTATCAATTTTTCTTAAACTCTTTCAAAAAATTAAACAGGAGATAATTCTTCTAAACTCATTCTATGAGGCAAGAAATACCCTGATACCAAAACCAGACAAGGACACAACCAATAAAAGAAAACTATAGCCCAATAACCCTGATGAACATAGATGCTAAAGTCCTCAACAAAATACCTCCTAACTGAATCCAGCAGCATATTTAAAAGATCATTCACCATGATCAAGTGGGATTTTTCCCAGGGATACAAGGATGATCTGACATATGAAAATCAATAAATGTGATTCATCACATCAATAGATAATAAAAGAAAAAAAAATACATGACCATGTCAATTGACACAGTGAAAGCATTTGATAAAATTCAACATCCCTTCATGATAAAAATCTTCAACAAATTAGGTGTATTAGGAATGTATTTCAACACAATAAAGGTCATATATGACAAATCCATAGCTACTATACTGAGTGGGGAAAAGCTGAAAGCTTTTCCTGTAAGAACTGAAACAAAACAAGGATGCCCACTCTCTCCACTCTTATTCTACATTGTACAGGAAGTCCTAGTCAAAAAAATCAGGCAAGAGAAATAAATAAAGGGCATAGAATTTGGAAAGGAGAAATTCAAGTTGTTCTTGTTTGCAGACGACATGATCTTATTATATAAAGAAAACCCAAAAAGCTCCACCAAAACACTCTTAGAACTGATACACAAATTTAGTAAAGTTGCAAGATACAAAACTATCACAGAAAAAACAGTAGCATTTCTATACACCAACAATGAGCAAGATGAAAAAGAAATTAAAAAATCCCATTTACAATAGCCACACACACCCATACACACACAAAAAAACTAGAAGTTAATTTAACCAAGGAGATGAAATATCTCTACAAGAAAAAGTATAAAAGACTGATGAAAGAAATTGAAGGTGACACAATGGAAAAACATTTCATGTTCATTGATAGGAAAAATTAATATTGTGAAAATGACCGTACTACCAAAAGTGATCTACATATTCAATGCAATTCCTACCAAATTGCCAATGACATCCTTTACAGAAATATTAAAAACAATCCTAAAATTCATATGGAATCAAAAAAGACCCTACATAGCCAAAGTAATCCTGTACAAAGAGAACATAATTGAAGGCATCACACTACCTGACTTGAAAGTATACTACAAAGCTATACCAAAACAGTATGGTACTGGGATAAAAATAGATACACTGACCAATGGAACAGAATCAAAAACCCAGAAATGAAGCAGTGTATTTACAACCAACTGATTTTTGACAGAAGTGCCAAGACTATTTTTTGGGAAAAGGACAGTTTCTTCAATAAATGGTGCTTAGAAATTTGGTGATCCATATGAAGAAAAACGAAACTTGATCCCTGTCTCTCACCATATACAAAAATTCAAAATAGATTAAAGACTTAAATGTACAACTGAAACCATGAAACTTCTAGAGGAAAACATAGGGGAAATGCTCCAGGACATAGGGCTGAGCAAAGAATTTATGAAGTGCACCTCAACAGCACAGGCAACAAAAGAAAAAATAGACAAATGGCATTATATCAAACTAAAAATCTTCTGCACAACAAAGGATATATTCAACAGAATGAAAAGACAACACGCAGAATGGGAGAAAATATTTGCAAACTGTGCATCTGACAATAATTAATATCCAAAATATACAATGAACTCAAACTAAACAGCATAAAAACAAATGCTCTTGATATAAAAATGAAAAAATGAGTTGAACAGACATTTCTCAAAAGAGGACATGCAAATGGCGAACAGATATATAAAAAAAATACTCAATATCATTAATCATCAGGGAAATACAAATCAAAACCAAAAGCCAGTTTGAATGGCTATTCTTAACAAGAAAATAACAAATACAGATGAGAAAGCAAAGAAAAGAGAATTCTTATACACTGTTGGTGGGAATGTAGATTATTATAGCCATTATGGAAAACAGTATGGAGGTTCCTCAAAAAAACTAGCAGTAGAACTGCCATATGATGCAGCAATCGCACTACTGAGTATACATACAAAGGAAAGGAGATCAGTATATGAAAGACACATATGCACTCCCATTTTTGGTGTAGCACTATTCACAATAACCAAGATTTGGAATCAACCCAAATGTCTATTGACAGGTGAATGGATAAGGAAAATGTGGTATATTTAAACAATGGAATACTACTCAGCCATAAAAAATGAAATCATGTGATTCATGGCAACGTGGATGAGCTTGGAGGACATTATGCTAAGCGAAGTAAGCCAAGAACAGAAAGAGAAATACTGCATGTTCTCACTCATATGTAGAAGCTAAGGAAGTTGATCACATACTAGTACTGATTAAAATGGCAGTTACTAGAAGGTGAGAAGTGTAGGGGAATAGAGGAATAGTGAGAGGTTGGTTAACAAATACAAAATTACAGTTAGGAGGAATAATATACAGTGTTCTATAGCTTTGTAGGGTAACTATAACTAACAACGATTTATTGTATACTTTCAATCTTTCAATTAGCTAAAAGTGATGAATTTGAATGTTTCCAGTACAAAGAAATGATAAATGTTTGAGGTAATGGGGAAAAAAAAAATCAGTGGTTCCCATGGTTTCAGGTGAGAAGGAGGGAGGGAAGGATGAATAGATGGAGCACAGAGGACTTTTAGGGCAGTGAAACTATTTTGTGAGATACTGTAATGGTGAATAAAGGACATTATGCATTTGGCCAAACCCATAGAATTTTACAGCACAAAGAGGGAACCCTAATGTAAAATTGAGTTAATAATAATATATCAGTATTGGATTGATTATAATTGTAACAAACATACCTCATTAGTGTAACATTTTAATGATAGGAGACACTGTGCATGGGGTGGGGGTATGAGAACTCTGTACTTTCTGCTCAATTTCTCTGTAAACCTAACACTGCTATAAAAATAAAGCCTATAAAAAATGTTTAAAAACACAGTGAGATACCACTTCATATCTGCTAGGGTGGCTATAACAAAAAACACAGGTAATAATGATTGTTGGCAAAGATGTGGAGGAAATGGAGCACTTATACATTGACAGTGGGAGTGTAAAAAGGTGCAGACACTTGGAAAACAGTTTGGAAGTTCTCCAAAAAGTTAAACACAGAGTTATCATAAAACCCAGCAATTCTACTCCTAGGTATATACCAAAGAGAACTTAAAATATATGTCCACATAAAAACATAAATTTTCATGGTGGTGTTATTCATAATAGCCAAAAATTGGAAACAACTCAAATGCCCATCAATTGATAAATGGATAAACAAAATGTCGTATATCAATACAATGAAATATTATTTAGTCATAAAAGCAGATGAAGTACTGACATATGCTAGAACATGAATATCTTGAAAACATTATGCTAAGTAAAATAATAAAGACACAAAAGGCTATATATTATATGATTCCATTTATATGAAGTGTCCAGAATAGACAACTCCATAGAAATGAAAAGATTAGTGGCTATTAGGGGAATGGGAAGTTATTGCTAATGGGTACAGGGTTTTTTGGGCAGGGTAATAAAAATGTTCTGGAATTAGACAGTGGTGATGGCTGCACGTTTTGTGGGTATACTATAAACCACTGAATCTTATATTTTTAAAGAGGTAATTTTATGGTAAGTGAATTATATCTCAATAAAAAATGTTTTTTCAAAATTTATTTAGAATATTCATGGGATACAAAGCTAATTGTCACCCCTCCTGCCCATGATGTGAGGGCCAGATTCACACTGGGGGCATATCCACCACAAGAGATTACTCTTGCACCCCCTTTCCCCACCCAAATATCCCCCAACCTCCCTCCCCGTCCCTCTCTACCCCAAACTCCACTTTGTAGCCCCAAGAATGAAAAAAAAAAAAAATACAAGAATACATGCTTTTATATGAATATAAGATTCAAGATCAAACAATGTGATTGTAATAATTTAATGACCTAAAAAAGATTAAACAATTTTAAATAAAAATAAAAAGATTAAAAAAACAAAAATATGAAAAAATGTATGAAGAAAGGAATGAATGTATATCAAAAGGTAATGAAAATATATCAAAATGATTACAGAAAAAAAAAAAAAAGAGCATCCATGGAGAAAATATTTCTTCCTCTTTAAGAATTCTCTACCATTCTGGCACTCAGCAATCTAGTTAAAAATGGAGATACAATATCTGACAAAAAAAAAAAAAAAGTCATTAAGAGGAATTTATATTGCATTTGACCCTACTGTTTAATCTTTTGAATGTACTAAAAGGAAGTCCAGGGTCAGGGACAAGAATCTAGGCCAACAGACCAAATATGACCTATGGTTTTCACAGGTTTTAATTAAAATGATGTTTTCCTTAGTTTTGTTGATTTTTTGTTGTTGTATTTTTTTGAAAGATAATTTATTATACATACATGTGGGGTACAAAGTTGACTTTCAATAGTTGTGTGCAATGCGTGATGGTCAGATTAGGATAGTTAGCTTATTCATCATTACAATAGATAATCATTGTTTGTGTCCAATAACCAATTTCTCTTTAACCCCCCTCACCTCTTCCTCATTCTTCCCTCTCCTCCTCCTGTCCCCTTCTCCTTCTCTAGTAAGCACAGTTCTTTTTTCTTCTTCTAAAAGTTCAACGAATTACTGTGAGTGTTGTTTCTTTCTTTCTCTCTCTCTGTCCCTCCTTATTGGTTTTTGTTTATTTATGGATTCAGCTCCCACTCATAAAGTGATTTTTTTTTTGTAAGCAAATAGAGAGGAGATAGCTTTTAGAGTTATGCTATTGATGTTAGAGGACAATTAACACTTAAATAGTCATCATTGAATTAGCTTTTTAATCTGTACATATAAGATCTATTCACTTTGATGTATGTGTTACTTTAAAAAGTTTATTATAGCACATCCTTCCAATATTTTACACCCTCAAATGACCACAACTGCACTAAGGAAAAATCCAAACAACAAACCCTGGCCTACAAGGTAACACCTGACCTAATTGCCTACTTCTCCAACCTCATGTAGCACCCTTACTCATACCACTAAAGGCATGATCATCATCTTCCTTTTATTACCAAACCCCTTCCCTTCTTGGATTTTTGCCCCGTGGTTTCTCTGCCCTAATGGCTTCTCCCTCAATCAACATAAGGCCAGCTCCCATTCAGGTCACAATTCAATTTGTTACCTCCTTAAGTAATCCTTTTCTGACTTCACTCTCTATTGCATCATTCTATTTAAATTTTTCATAGCTTTATTTTATTTTATTTTATTTTATTTTTGAGTTGTTGTATTTGGTGGCCATGGTGGTGGGCAGCTGAAGAGAATAAGGCAAGTCTTATTTTCAGATTCATTGACCTCTCAAGGTAGACCCAAACTTGGACGAAGCTAACAAGTGAACTGCCTTGTAAACATAATCTGATTTCCTCAGAGTGTTGGGGTATTATCCATATCACTGCCATGTACACTATCTTGATCTCTGAGGTGAGGAAAAGTGATGAAACAAAAAAGAATTGAGAATTCTAGCCAGTCTCTCCTAAACAGACGCAAAATGGACAAATGTCGTCACCCTGATGTACAGTATGAAAGAAGTACTTATCCTAGAAGAAAATATTTTGCTCTTTAGTTTATTATTTTTCTTTTGGTAATGACATTTCTGACAATAAATTCTATCATTGGGGTATAGTATTTTTAAAATAAAATTTTAATTTAAGAATCGCTTTAAATTTACAGAAAATTTGAAAGACTATAGAAAATGTCTGTACACTCCATATCTATTTTCCCCTATAATTAACATATTATGTTAGGATGGTACATTTATCACAGTTAATGAACCAATATTGTCACATTATTACTAACTAATGCTCATATATTATTTACATTTCCTTAGCTTTTACTTTTTTCTTTTCTGTTCCAGGACCCCATCCAGGATACCGCTTTACATTTAGTTGTCATCTCTCCTTAGGCTACTCTAGGCTGTGACAGTTTCTGAAACATTCCTTATTTTTGATGACCTTGAGAGTTTTGAGGAGTACTGGTTAGGTATTTTCTATAATGTCCCTCAATTGGTTTTTTCCTGATGTCTTTTTCATGATTAGACTGTGGTTTTGGAGAGGAAGATCACAGAGATAAAGTGATATTCTCATCCCATCATATCAAAGGTACAAACTATCCACATAGCTTATCACTGACGATGTTAACCTTGATCACCTGGCCGAGGCTGTTTTCTCCACTGGAAATTTACTAATTCCCCCTGTCTATTCTCTGTAACCCACACTTAAGGATTCAGAGATGCTGCACCATCTTGAGAGTGGAGTGTCTATGCAAATTATTTGGAATTCTTTTTCATGAGAGATTTGTCTCTTCTCCCTCATTTTTTTTTATCCAGTCAATTTTTATATTAGTATGGACTCATGGTAATTAATTTAATATTTTGGACTGTAATTTAATATTACTTTTTTCATTTTCTTACTCAGATTGTTCCAGCTTTGGCCATTGGGATCTCTTTCACTTAGCTCCTGAAATTAGTCTGATGTTTTCAACATTTCATTAATTTGTGGTATTACAAGACACTCCAGGCTCATCTTGCATATTTCCTACCCTATTCCTAGAATCAGCCATTTCTCCAAGGATCCTTGGTTCCTTTTATTGGAAATGATATTAGAAATGAAGATCTGGGTGCTGGGTATGCTTATTCCTAATATGGTGTCATTTCTTCTAGGCCCTCTCAGCTGACAGAGCAAAGAAATATGTGTATACTAAACTATGTATACACTTATCTATAAATATATCTCTATATTAAGCTAAGCATGAGTTTAATGTTTTCAATTCTAATTCATTATTGCATGGATCATTCTAACCTTTTCCCATCCTTGTCTGTAACCTTTCAATCCATTAACAAGAAACCTGGCTCCCCCCATTTGCCATCATTTTCTAAATTGTTCAATTCCAGTGAATATGTATAGTGGTTTCAGAATTGTTAGCCTGTATCTCAATGGGAAACAACTTTATCAACCAGGATACAGTGCTTATGTACAGATCCTTTTGCCTTTAATTTTACAGTCTCCACTCATTTCCAAAATTACTTCTTGTTAGCATCTTCCCCATCCCACACTCTGCCCCTTCAGTGAGGTTGTTGCAAACATTGGAAATACAGTTAGATTATTTTATCACAGTTTGTATTTCATCTTGGGCTCCCCTGACCTTCTAAATGATTAAAATTAAATTTACATATATCAAGGTTTACAATTTCTGCTGTAAATTTTCATGGGTTTTGACAAATGCATGATGTCATGTGTCCATATGTATAATTTTTTTGAACTTAATCCCATTAACACATATGAGACCAAGACATATTGCATGTGGAAGAGATTTTTCAAAACTGATTTTTCACTAAACACATTTATTAGAATGGCTTTAAGACATTTTGGTATAATTTATTTTTCTGTTGTTATTTCCTCTCCTTTATTACCTTCCACAAGATAATTTTCTCCTGAAAGTATGGCGAATTAGTTAATGCTTAGTCCTCTTGTAAAATAGTGCTTTATGAGGCTGTAAGCATTTTATTTTTTCATCTCGTGAATGTTTGTTCTCCTTTCCATTTTAACACCCCTATGTGGTATGTTGCTATGTTCTGCATAGCTATCTACTCTGCAACATCATACCTTGTCTAGGCAGATTTTATTTTCTTTGTCGTTTTAATTATCTTTTTTTTTTTTTTTTTAGCAGGAAAGCATAGTAATAGGTTTACAAATGAACCATGTGATATCCTAATGTTGGCAGGTACTTAATGAATTAAAAGTTGGTATTATAAAACAACATCCAAGCCCTGGGTACTTTCCTTTTCCTTCCTGCCTGCCTTCTTCCTGAGTTAGTGCCAGCCTGCCTGATTTGAGCACAGCAGAGTATCATTGACTAAGTGTGAGAGGAACCTGAAAGTCAATTTGCACTCAGGCAAACCTAATAATGACCAATGTGCTAAACAGTGGTTTTTAATGAGTGGTCCCCAGGAAACTTGCTGGAAATGCAAATTCTCATGCTCTACCCTTACCTAATAAGTCAGAAACTCTGGGGGTAGGTCCCAGAAATCTGTGTTTTAATAATTTCTCCAGATTATGCCCAATTTTCAAAACCACTGAGCTAGCGGATATTATTACAGGGCAATGCTGCTGTTTCTCTTTCAGTAGGATATTATCTTTATTTCACTATGAAAACACTTATCTTTTTCTTTATTTCCAATGGAATTGGCTATTTAAGTCAATGAAACTTTCAAATACTTACCTCTTGATTATGTCATTATCTATTTAGAAGTGTATAAAAACTTTCATTAAAATAATATAGGTGAGGACTCACTTTATGCCTCTGGAATGGTGGAAGTTGTAGGGAAAAAGGCATGTAGTCCCAATAGTATTTCATTTTAGGCCTAGATACCAAGAATCATTCTCTTCTTTCTACTATTCCAGGCATTTCGTTGGCCTTTACGGTTTAGTAGCAAATCTACTAGTAGTACTAAATCTCCTGTTGGGTAACCCTCCTAGGCTGTGTGCAGAGATAAGTAGCTGGAACTAATCTGTAGAGAGAAAAAAGAAAAAAAGAAGCAGATACAAGCAATGATGAAAGATCATGAAGCCACAAGAAAAGAGAGATACAATCACACGAGATGAGTAGTTTTCATTTTTTTATTATTTTATTTTATTTTTTATTTTTATTTTTTACTTTTTTAACTTATCAATATTCATTGTAGTTGATTTTCATGACCCTTTACCCATTCCAATGAGTAGTTTTCAAATGGCTTTTCCATTTATACTTTCAGTACCTTATTAGGCCTGGCCATATTGCTGCTCTTGAATTCTGGGAAAAAGTAGTGAAGGATTCTGGGAAAAAGAAGTGAAGTTTATAATAAAATACCCCCTGTACTTATGCTAGTGTGAGTTCCATTGCATATCAACCAAAATACCCCTAGAATCAAAATTTTTCTCTCTGCACCTGAATCTCTGTTCTATACCTTTTCCCACACTGATATGGCTTCTAAATATTTTCAATATGCTATAGTAACAGCTGGGAAATGCCTTTGAGTAAATGAGACTACTACATTGCAATAAAAATTAGGAAGTAATTTATTTTATTGTGACGTTATATAGCAAAGCTCATAAAGAAGAATTATTTTCTCCCCTAAATATTAAAAAAAAAATTATAGATGATATTCTCTTATATGACTTGAAAGGCTCTCAGGCAATAAAATAATATTTTACAACTGAAGTGGTGTTGCTGTTGATCATCCAAAATCTAGAATTAAAACTCTTGCTTCTAATCAAATTTTTTTTCTAAAATATAAAATGAAGTCCTTTGCTGTTTTATGGGAAACGTTTCTCATTGGAACTCTGTGCCAATGTTCCACGAGATAAAAAAATATAATATTACAGTAATAGTAAGGCTTATGTTGTTATAATTTCATTTAGGTAATTGAATTGTAAGATTAAAGATGAACAAAACAATGCTCCAAATTACTCAGTAAAAAGTAAGAAATAAGTTGTGCTGAAACAATATGGGCAACCCTTCATTACTATGCTTTTGCTACCCAAGGCTTAAACAGGGTCTAAATCTCCTCTTCAGGTTATATAGTCTTCTAAACACCACTGGCCCCCACCCCATGCAGTAACTGCCTGCCATTTCCCCCCATAAGTACCAAGTCAACAGCAATAGTTAAAAGGGCAATAAATTAATCTCAGAGTGAGCAATCTTGTGCTACAGTTAGATACATTTCCAGGTCACAGGTCAGTTACTGTATCTAAGACCCTTTTAGGTTCAACTTACATTTTGCCTCCTCTTTTGGACATTACTTTTTACTTCTTCCCTGCTTTTTTTGCCCTACAAGCCAGGTAGAATCCACATACTCAGCTCTTCTTGATACTGAAAAATTGAGTTCCTTTCTATCGGATCATCTAGGCACAATCTGAATTTTCAGTAGATTGCAGGGATTGAGTCATATATCCAGAACCTTTATTAGCCCATATTTCACTTTTATGTAAAATGGAAAAAAGTGCCTCTTCTGTCACAAATGTAGGCCCTTAGGTTCAAAGCTTGGTGAGTGGCTCAAGGGCTGGATTTTAGCCCCTTTTCCCCCTTGACTGGACACCATGTACAGAGCACAACCTGTGCAACCCTGCCTGACAGCTGCATGTAGCTTGTATAGAGGCTTGCGTGAGGCAGACACTGGATACATGTGTACAGATAGAATAAAATAACACCTATATTTAACTAAATTCCAGATCATGACTGCACCGTTCAGGGTAATTCCTCACTTTCTCTGGTCTCTAAACTCAGAAGTCTTTCTTGGTTAAAAAAAAAAAAGTCAGATGTGCCTTCATTTGAATAACCATTAGTACTTGATAGCTGTACTACTTCCATTACTTGGCAACTTCCTCAATTTTAGTTTCCTCATTTGTAAAATAGGAATACTATTTACTCAGTCTGCTGTGAAGGTTAAAAAAATTACATGTGCAAAATATCTAAAAGTGTATTTGGCATATTATAGATTGTAGAGTAAATGCTGAATATGACCCTATTCACCCCTCCCCATGCATACCAGAGTCCCCCTCCCTCCTGGGAGACTAACCCTGGCCAAAGTAGTTACCCAAGGAAAGGAAAATCCTCTTTAAGACAAACAGAATGCTGAGGGAGAAGGGACCCTAAGTAAATGAACAAACACTCAGGTGCCAGTAGGTTAACTTATCTACCCAGCCAGATCTCCAGTGCTCTCTGAGTTATGTGATTTGGGTGAGGGTGTGCATGTAAATCTTAAAATAATTTACACCCCTACTGTGATCTGTTAACTATATAACTGTCGTTCGTAGTCCATAGCAGTGTGGATTTCTGACTGACTACTGCCTCAGTACCTCTCGTAAGTCTAATAAACCAGTGTCTCTACCTACTGAACCTCTGTATGATTTCTTTGGAGTAGGTAAATACTGCATGAGTGCCCCCTCAGATTTGGGGCTCCCATGCTATGTAGATACATGTTACTTTCATTATACCTCTCATTTAGCCTTGCTTTCTGCACTTATTTAATAGCTGTTTTCTTCTGAAAAAAAAAATAAAGCATAAATCTCTTTATTATATTTCATTCTGTTTTCTGTCAGATAAATATTTTTATACTCCAATAATGAACTAGCAGAAAAAGAAATCAATAAAGCAAGCCCATTTACAATAGTTGCTAAAAAATAAATTTCCTAGGAATCAGGTTAACCAAGGAGGTAAAAGATCTCAACAATGAGAACTACAAAACACTACTGAAAGAAATTAAAGAGGACACAGAAAGGTAGAAGAAAATACCATGCTCCTGGATTGGAAGAATTAACATCATGAAAATGTCCATACTACCCAAAGCAATCTACAGAATCAATGCAATCCTTATCAAAATAGCAATGACATTCTTCACAGAATTAGAAAAAGCAATCCTAACATTCATATGGAACAAGGAAAGACCCTGAATAGCCAAAGCAATCCTGAGCAAAAAAATAAAAATAAAAATAAAAATAAAAATAAAACTGGAGGCATAGCACTTTTCAACTTCAAATTATATTGCAAAGCTATTGTAAACAAAACAACATGGTGCTGGCATAAAAACAGACACTTGGATCAATGGAACAGAAGAGAAAACCCAGGAATCAACCCACATACTTACAGCTAATTGATCATTGACAAAAGCAACAAGAACATACACTGGGGAAATGACTGCCTCTTCAAAAAATGGTGCTGGGAACATTGGACATCCCTATGCAGAAGAATGAAACTGCACATGTACCTCTCACCATATACCAAAATCAACTGAAAAGGATTAAAGACTTAAATATAAGATCCAAAACCATAATGCCTTCCCTGATGGGGGCGGGGGGAGGAGTAGTGAATGAGTTCTTGCTCTATTAGTTCCTGTGAGAGCTAGTTGTTTAAAGACCCCTGGCACCTCCCCATCCCCTCTCTTGGTTCCTCTCGCCATGTGATCTTGCACCTGCCAGCTGCCTACCATTTTCTTCAGTGAGTAGAAGCAGCCTGAGGCCCATGCCAGATGCAGCTGCCACAGAATCATAAGCCAAATAAATCTTTATTCTTTATAAATTACCCAGCTTCAGGTATTTTGTTACAAGCAACAGAAATGGACCAATACAGCATCTATAACTAATGATAATTTATTGTATGTTCTCAAATGATTAGAAGAGAGGAGCTCAAATGTTCTTTTCACAAAGAAATGATAAATTTTTGTGATGATGAGAGTTGATTGATCATTACACATTGTGTACATGTGTTAAAATATAATTCTGTGCCCCATAAATATGTTCAATTACAATAAGTCAATATGTTTCAATTACAAAGTAAAACAAAAAATTAAAAAAGAACATAATGTTATGAACAAAGAATGCAGTCCCTGAATTAAATGCTGGTTTTAGGAGAGGTGGCATACTATTGTGGTTGCCATGATGGGCACTGGATTCTGAGTATCTGAGTTTGAATCTTCTTACTGTGTGACTTTGGGCAAGGTGCTTAATCCCACTCCCCCTCATGCCTCAGTTTCTTTATGTGGAAAATGCAAGTAGAAAAAAATTAATCACCTTTTTAATGACGATTACACATGTTATATATGTTTAAAAAAAAGTGTTTTGAATAGTGCCTGATATACAGCAAAATCTCAGTAAAGTTTATATAGTAGTTTTCACATTTCCATTTATGATCTAATTGCCATATTCGAAGTTACACTATGCATTCTGAAGTATGCCATACTTTAGGAATTTTTGTTATATGAAAATTGAATTTAACAAAATTAATAATTGGGGGTGATTACATTTTAAAAAACTACACTTTATTTTCAGAAAAAAATCACCTCTGAGTATTTTCTAAATATTGTTTTTCCAGCTTTATTGAGGTATAATTGACAAATAAAAAATGTATATATTTAAAGTGTACATGTTTTGAGATATGCATACATTGTGAAACGATCACCAGAAATTAATTAATACATCCATCACATCACTTAGTTACCTCATGTGTGTGTGTGTGATAAGTACATTTCAGATCACTTACTCTCTTAGCAAATTTCAAAGTTACAATACAAACAGTATTATTAACCATATTCAACACACTGTGCATCAGAAAGAGCTCACTCTCCTTAAACATGTAAAATGGGATGATTTGTAAAAGTTCAAACTAAACATAATCTTTTCAGGAAAAACAATTTACTGCTGTGTCATTTATTTATTGCTGCATAACAAGTTACCCTAAAACCTACTGGTTTAAAGCAACAACTATATATTTCAGTTTCTGGAGGTCAGGAATCTGGTCCTGGCTTAGCTGGGTGCCTCTGACTGAGGGTCTTTAACATGGCTCCAACAAGGGAGAATTTGCTTTCAAGCTCACTCAGGTGGAGTTTGACAGGCTTTAAAACATTCACTTTGGGCTTCTGGTCAAGATGGTGTAATAGACGATCCCCAGTGTCACTGTCTCCCACAGATCAACCAATTTACAACTGGAAAAAAAGCAGAGCTCAGGGGAAGAGGAGGAGAGACGTACAGACTGCATGAAGGCAGGGGAAGCCACAATGAGAGAAAGAAAGGATGGACCACTCCTACCATATTGAATCCCCAGCCACTTCAATGGGGGAGCTGGTGAGCACACGGAGCAAGAACTGGCAAAAGCCACTGCTGTTCCTCTCCTATGAAGTTGCTTGGAGGCGGCAGAGGAGAAGAGGGCGTTGGTGGCCCCCAGGCCAGCAAGACCACTACCAGGGTTCCCATGGACCCACATAGAAGTGAGGAGCCACAACATCTGAAAAAATAGGAGCCACTCAGAGGCTGGTGAGTCACTGCAAGGGACTAGTGCATTGTCTATCCCATGGGAAGTGTTTGGAGTATGGGCAGTGGGGGAGACTGGCCACTGGGGGAACACTGGGGCACAACAAGGACAGCTGACCTGCCCTCCAATCAGCACAGGCCCACGCTGTGTAGACTGTGGCCCAGACCAGAGTTCCTACACAACTTAGGTGTTACCTGGTCTCATGAGACACAGAAGTACATACAGATTCAACCATTAAAACCTGAGCTGCACAAAAAGACTTCCCCAGGGAATCAGCAGCAAATCAGCAATTTAGCTCAACCACAGAGCTCAAGTGCTGGTCCCCACAGGAAGTTCCCCTATTTTAGAAGTAAGTAAAGGACAACAAATTAGTTCCAGTGCAGAGTTTAAATAGTGTGAACAGCAAATAATCCAACACAGAAGTGAAAGAAAAAAACAAAATATCCACAGATCACAGAAAAAGTTTTATATTAACTAGTAAATGTCTCACTTCACTGAAGAACACCTATAAAACTGAGAAGGACTGGAAACCCCCTTAGCCCCCAAGCCACAGAGGGGGAATGGGTGGGGGCCTCAGCCATGCCCCCCAACACCCACAACCACTCTAGTGATGACCACTGAGCCATGGCAGGAAGTGCCCGAGGCTCCTGAGCCAGGGCACTGGGGGTTGAGGGCTTTAGCCACAGCCCCCTGACATCTGCATTCAGCCCAGCAATGACCAAGCCACCACTGGAAGTCTCCTGGTCTCCCCTGCAGGAATGACAGGGGTGCCACAAGCCTCAACCATGCCCCGCCTTCTTCTCTCACCTTGTTTCCTTCCCCCTTCCCCTTCCACCCAACTACTTCACAACAATATTCTAGAACGTAAAAACAGATGGAACTGGGGACCAACCCCTCCTCCCACAACCAGGCAAGGAGCACGCCAGAAACATTACTTCCATGTGGGTGGTCCACCACAGCTACCACAATAGCCACGGCTGCTGCAAAAGTGGCTAGACCTCACAACCACCATGCAGATGGCCTGCCAGCCACCGAGTGCATTGACATAAGGAGAGCCAACAGCAGAGACCAAGAAAGAGAAGAGGATGTCTCTCCATAAAGCCCATTCCAGAGCAATAGAAGAAGCATCTACTCTACAATAATAGTGGGAGACCTGAACACACTTCTCTCAGCATTGGACAGATCATCTAGGCAACAAATCAACAGAGTAACCATTACTCTTTCCGAAGGAGAGAAGAAATCTAGGGTTATCAGAGGTGGGGGGGGGGAGGGGATAGGGAAAGACTGGACAAGGGGCATAAAGAATAAACACGATTTGTAATAATATATATGCTAATAATATTGATTTGATCAACCTATGTCAATGTTGAACCCCCAAAATATGTATAATCAATTATGATTCAATAAGAAAAAAACAAAAACAACAAACAAAAAACCATTCACTTCAAGTTTTACTGGCCAGAGATATCAGTTCCTTGCCACTTGGACCTCTCCACAGAGCTACTCATAACATGGCAGCAGGCTTCCCCAGGAGCAATGGCTCTGAAAAAGAGTGCAAAAGAGAATGAGAAAGGGAGAGAGAAACAAGATGAAAGCCAGAGTCTTTTTCGAGAAGTGATTTCCTATCAGTGACTTCCTATAAGTAACACTTTTGCTATATTCTATTTGCTAGAAGGAAGTCACTAGGTCCACTCTACATTCAAGGAGAAGGGATTACACAGGGTGTTAATCCCAGAAAGCAGGTATCTTTAAGGCCATTTTAGAGAATGTCTACCATAAATTAATGGAGAAAAGCAAGAGATACCTATTTACCCATTTTGGCAAAACTAAATTATTATTTTTCATTTTCTGAAATTCTGTTCAGTTAGAAGTCTCTTACTAGTAGTTTTTTCCATGCTTAAGTATAACTTTCATCACTATGCCTCCTTTAAAATGATTCTCCTTTCAATCTTCAATATCACTTTCCCTTGATATCCATCTTTTTCTTTCCTTGTATTAGCTTTCTACCTATGTTTTCCATCAAAAATGTTCAAAAAAAAGACCAATCAGCTAGACAGGTTGAATTAAATCAAGGGCACAATAGATGTGACACATATGGCGAGAACACCGAGTCCTTTCCTCGAAATGGATTCAATTAAAAGATCACCAAATCAGTATTAAGATGGGGGTCAACTTTTAACATTACTATGAGACTCTTGATTGGAACAAAAAAAATCACATCTAGGAATGACTTTATGGATGCCAGCTGGGTAGCCTACATGATACTTGAAGCCCTTCTCTTAGGATGCTATTTTTGTCTGCTTATATGCATTGAAAAAAATTGTCAAAATGTCAGAAACATTTATGCTTACTCTTATTTTTACATGCTAACAGTGGCAAACTTGGAAGCTAGCAGAGTTTGAACATTAATATACAGTTCTGTGAGTTTAGGAAGCTATTTATGATTTTTCCTCACCTTTCTACATGCCTCTGTGGCAAAAATCTTGCCAATCCATTATGGAAATGGGAAAATTTAATGGCCTTATAATATGCCATGTCTTCTACATTTCTATTTCGGTGTTCAAATAGAGCTCTTGTCAGTGGCATTTGGAAATGTCAAGAACATTCTGAGGCCAGTTATATATGTATTTAACCTGACTTTGTGTCTTAATCTGGCTTTATAGACAAAGAATAAACCCGAGGCTTTCTTCATCCTTACCTTGTGTACCAATGCCACCATTTATCACTGACTTCCTAGCCATGGAAGTGGCAAAATGCAATGCTGAGGCTAGTATATTTTTTAATTACTATATGCTCATATTTTATTTTCTTTTTTAAAAAAAGTATCAAGTAGTCAATAAAGTGAAAAGTAATTCTAGTCTCAAATCTCAATCCACACTTTTTTCCAGAAGTTCCCACGGTAGTATGTATATACTTTCAGGATAGTTCTATGAATCTACAAGCACCTATGTCCATTTATCTGTCTAACTACCCTGTCAAATCTCTGTGCCTTTTATTTATTTGACTGACTAGGATCATAACATTCATTTTGTTTTGTAAATTGTTTTATTTGCTTAACAATACATCTTCAACAACTTTTCATGGCAGTATATACAGATATAATGTTATAACCCACTTTAATAGCTGTGTAGTATTCCATTTTGTAATTAAACCATAATTAATTTAACTATTCTGATTCTGACAGACATTTATATTATCATCAAATTTTCCCTGCCAAAACAATGCTGCTGAAAATTATACACACACACATACACACAAGGGAACTTCAAAAAGTTAGTGGAAGAATAAAATAAAAAAAAAAACAGTACAAATCTTTCCATAAACTTTGTTTTTATGAAAAATATTTTATTTTATATATTTTTAATTGACATAATAATTGTACATATTTGGGGGCTGCAGAGTAATATTTCTATACATGTATACACTGTGTGATGATCAAATCAGGATAATTAGCACATCCATCACCACAAATGTTTATCATTTCTTTGTGATTAGAACATTTGAGCTCCTCTTTTCTAGCCATTTAAAAATATGTAACAAATTATTGTTAACTATAGACAGCTAGCACTACTATAGAATACTGGAACTTATTCGTCCTATCTGGCTATAATTCTGTATCCATTAGCCAACCTCTTCCTATCCCTCATGTGTGTACGTGTGTATGTGTTTGTGTGTGTGTGTGTGTGTGTGTGTGTGTGTGTATGAGGGTGCCTCAAAAAGTTCATGAAAAAATTTATATTATCTTTTAATCTACTTTTCCACTAACTTTTTGAAGTACCTTGTGTTTTCTATGACAAATTCCTTTTAAGTCAAAGGATACATGCTTTATAAATTTTGATAGAGATTGCCAAACTATTCTCTAAAATGTTGACATTGATTTATAAATTTATACAAACTATTTATGAGGTTTACCTAAAGGAAGGACAGTCATTTCTGAAAGTTGAATAATGCATATGAATAATCTTGAAAACGGATACCAACTGCTTTCCTTTTTTGACTTTATTCTTAATTTAGATTTTGACCCCAGTTTAAATAATCTTACATCAGCTCTGACCCTACCTTGATATTTCGCAGTCAAATTCTGTTCTTTCAATTAAATTATCAAATCTTTCAAGAACTTGTTAAGCTTAAATTATACCCTAAAACTGTGTGGCTAGTGTTGAGGATCCCTTTCTTCATAAGGTTTAATGTTCTATTAAGGAATCCAGACTTAGCCTCAGGAAAAGTTAATAACATTAGATTAGATAGGAGGGAGGCGGTGGTGTACAGTGGTTAGGTGCATCAGCAAATTTACCACTAGAGTCAGGCAGAATTCTGTTCAAATGTTAGCTCCTCTACTAACTAGCTCTGTAAACTTGTGCAAGTTAATATACCTCCTTCAGCCTCAGTTTTCTCTTTTCATATAATAGTGGTGGTAATAATAATACCTACTGCATAGGATGTTTTACATTTTTGAGTTAGCACATTTAAAATATTTAGCAGTATCTGATACATATTAAGTATTTATTACTTTTATTACAGGGCCTTACTTGAATGATAAATGAAAAAATCTCCTTGAACTTTAATCATAGTTTGATATGAGTCTACTCTATTCATCCAAATTTGTAAATTCACTGTTTTCTGAACCTGACTGCAGCCATGTCTTTCTTTTACTATATTGGATACTTCTCACAAATGTATTTTATATATGGTCTGGCTCTTGCTCCAGTGTACATTCTCTTGTCCATGCTTCAAGGTCTATTTCACACTTCCAGAGAACAGTTATTCAAAAAATGCAGATAGAATTTTTTCTTTAGTTGATCTGTTTTGCCATGGCTTTATTGAGGTATAAATGTGGTAGTAAATGTTTAATAATTGGCTGTCTGTAAAAATGCATGTATGCATATATATACATGATTTATTATGCATTTTTATTAATATAGAGGATTGTAGCACACAGTTTGCAAATATTAAGATAATATACTAGGTTCTTTATCATATATTCCATAAAATTAATTAATTCTCACTGTATGCATTCATTGTTTTTGGCATACTCATATATTTGTGGCTAACCTGTGGCTGTAATTCACAAATGAGTGTAGTTCTGACATGAATGTTGATTGATATTTTTGTTTTCATCAATGAGTAAGATGGAAGCAAAAAAATAAAAAACTATTTCAGAACCTAACATGTTTGTCAATGATGCAAGTGATCTTTTTGCTTAATTGCATGACAGTTTCTGAATACTGGAAGAATGTTTCTTCATTGTTTTAGGTGCTATTCACAATGTAACAGTCACAGACAACAATTTTTAAGTTTAATCAGCATTATTAAGATTTTCTCTCTCACTTTCTTTCTAGACAACCAACAACAAAAGTTTTTTAAAAGCTAAAGCCCTTATTTGAAGTGTTTGCCAATTTCTGTGGTGTAAATACTCTCACCATTACAAATTTCAGCAACATAATGTCACTGAACGCAGAGTTGAGAAGAGATGTGCAACAGCAAATCATTATATGATATTCCCATGGTACAGATACAATCTATATAAATAACCTCCAAAGTATAGTTAATAGTACTATATAGTTAAATAATTAAGAGATGAGTTTTGAGTTTTTACTACATTTGTTTTAATATAATTTACTTATTTATAAATTTATACAGCTAACTTTTTAATAATAGCTGTGTTTAGCAATGGCTTGCAAAATTTGTGAAAATTTAACAATTGAGTCTCATAAGCCAGCTATAGCACAATACTCTTTTAAATGTTCTGACATTTTTCCTCAAATTAAAAAAACAAACAAACAAGAAGAAGCCTTCCATCACTTCTTTTGTATCTCTGGTAACTTTCTTCTATATCTCTATTTTCTCTATTTAGGAGGCAAAAAATCATGAAAGTTGCTTATATTCACTGTCTCCATTTCTGTGTTTCCCATTCACCCACTCCAATTTAACTTTCTGCCTCATCCCTCCATAAAAACATCTGGCTAAGGTCATCAGTGTCACTAAATAAAATAGATTTCACAGTCCCCATTTTATTTGACCTCTTAGCAGGAATGTTTACTGTTGAGAAACTTCTCAACTTTTCTTGAAACAATACAGTATTTATTTGGGATTGTATTTTTCTGCCTCTCTGCCCATTCATTCTCTGCTTCTTTACCCAGCTGTTACATGTTGTACTTAAGGCTTATTTCTATACCCCACTGGCTTCTAATTTTATAATCCTTCCCATGGCTTCAATTGCCACATGTACCCAGAAAACTAATTTGAATATTTAGAGATATATAAAAATTTTAGTGTAAAATTTGATGAATTTTACATATGTAAACCATCACCAAAATCAACATAATGAGCAACTCCTTTAACCCCAAAAGTTTCCTAGTGCCCATTTGTAATCTCTCCCTTTCTAGCCAATCTAACCACCATCCCCCAGCAACCACTGATCTGTTTCCTGTCACTATAGATTAGCTTGCATTTTGTATAAATGGGTTATATAAATGGGTTTTCCAGTATGTACTCATTTTTCTGGCTTTTTGTCACTCGACATAATTATTTTAAGATTTTAGTTGTTTGTTTATTTTTATTTCTTAGTACTATTGTGGATATACCAAAATTTGTTTATCCTTCACCTATTGATGGGAATTTCAGTTGTCTCTCATTTGAGATTATTACAACTAAAGCTGCTATGACATTCATGTACAAATCTTTGTATGTACATATGGTTTCATTTCTGTTGGGTAAATACTTAGGAGTGCGATGGCTGATTTGTATGGCAGGTGTATACTGAATGTTATAAGAAATTGCTAACCATTTTAAAAGTGGCTGTATAATTTTTCATTCCCACCAACAGTATATCTTATTTCCACATCCTTATCAGTACTTTGTATTTTCAGTATTTTTAATTTTAGCCTTTGCAATGTATATGTAGTGTTGTCTTATTGTGATTTTAATGGACATTTTCTTAATGTCTAATGGTATTGAGTATCATTTAATATGCTTATTTATGATGAGTTTCTTCTTTGGTTAACTATACAAACATTTTACTTATTTTTAATTTGGTTGTTTGTATTCTAACAATTAAGTTGTAAAAGTCATTTAGGTATTCTATACAGAAGTTCTTTGTTAAATATTTGCTTTACAAATATTTTCTTCTAGTCTAGCTCATCTTTTTATATCTGTATCAGTTCCTTTTTAAGGACAAAAGCTCTAAATTTTGATGAACTGTGACTTATTGATTGCTTTCATTAATTGGTCTTTTTGTTGCATTTTTAAAAATCTCAAATTCAAGGTTGCTAAGACTATCTCCTACTTTCTTCTAAAAATTTTATAATTTTTATTCTTATATTTGGGTCTGTGACACATTTTCTGTTAATTTTTACATGTAATATGAGGCGAGGTTGAGGTTCAATTTTTCTTTTTTGTTTTTTTTTTTTGCATGTCTATCCAAATTTTTCCAGCATGTTTGTTCAAAAGATCATGCTTTCCACATAAATTACCTTGGCAAATTTGTCAAAAATCAATTGACTATATATGTCTGAGTCTACATGTGGAATCTCTTCTATTCCATTGATCCGAAGGCCTATACTTCCAAAACACTAAATTTTCCCAATTACTGTATATTTAGAATAAGTCACGAAATCAGGTAGTAACTCCTCCAACTTTGTTCTTTTTTTCAAAGTTGTGTATGTATTAATATGTGAATAAAAGGGCACACTACAGCAATTATGAAGACAATTCTGACAATTTTCAATATTTTTTTGTTGGCAATAGTCTTTGATTAGTGTCTTCAATGGATTTACTTTTTGACTTATATTCCTAGTGTAGACATGGACGTGAATGTTATGTAGGCCCTAAAATGACACATGGATGCCTCCAGCTTGGGATACTTAATTCTGATTGCACCAGGTCATGATTTATGAAGTTAAGCCAAGGCACTTATCTGCCAAGAATATTGTGACATAAATTCATTGCTTACGTGGGCTACTTAAAGGAAATTCCTGAGATTCCATGCCATGATATTGTTATATTTTGTTAGTTTTGACAGTAGTTTTAGTCAACTTTTTGCAATTTCTGATTGATGTGATATAAGTGAACACAAATTAATATCTACATTGCACCATTTTCTTAACTTTTCTCAATATAGAAGCAACTTTAGCTTGTGTCCATACAAGCATAAAAGCAACCAGCTGCAATGTAAATAATTCATTCAGTCAAGTAACTGGATTTTTTATGACATCAAATGACCAGTTTGACTTTCACTAAATTGACTGGTTGGTTGGCACTTTAAGGAGTATTAACTTGTCATCATCATCATTACCATGAAATAGTATTTATTAAGCATCCACAGTTGCAAGCAATATAAAGTTAGCCAAATAATCGTAGACTCTGCCCTTTAGGAGTTTATGATCTGGAAACTCAACACATCCAGATTAGCTGGATGCCATTTAACATAGCATTGCTGTAAGATTTTGAGATATGCTACTAAGTGGCTGTAAAAGATCAATTTACTTCTCAAAGTCCAAACTATCAACTAGAAAGTAAAGTAGTGGACACGTTGGGTGGAAGTAAGTGATCTTCTCATTTGAGATGGTATTATTTGGGCTGAATTTGAAGTACAGATGTCTTTTCTCTTCAAAGGATAGAAGCAGCACTCTAAAAAGAGAAAATTACATCTCTGACCTTATGAAAAGCAAATTAGTCCTTCAGGAATCTGGGAGCAGGTAATGATGCTATGGAAAGGCAAAAGGGAAAATGGAATTATTGGCATCAGAATAACTGTGTTCTAGTTATCTTTGTCCCTCATGGGTGGGCGCAAGGTAATTTATTTAGCTTTTCTGCATCCTAGTTTAGTTACTCACCTGTAAAATGAGAAAGCTGTAATCATGTTTATGCTTTCATGATATTTGAATTTGTTCAAAGATCCTGCAATGAAGAGTGAACTGAAAATAAATTTATATAAGAACAGTCATGATAATGAATGTATTTTTCTAATTGGGCTGAGAAGTCTATGCTTTTGAAGAAAATTAAGTATTTGAATAAGATATAGTTCTGATTTCTGGAAACTATTGGTAGTAATAGTTTTACCTCTTAAAACTTACTCTAGTCAAGTTGAATATATTTTCTTAGGTATTTCAATTTAGAGATAAGTTTTTACTGGTACAAATGAACTGTCTAATCAATAGTTCATCTATTAGAATTTCTTTTTGGGGGAGGAATCATAGGATAAAAGATTTGGGAAGCCTCTTAGAAATAATGTGATTCTACCTCTTTATATGAGAACATAAGGAGACTTTAATAAACTACTTGCCCAAGGTCCAGCAACAAGTTAGTAAGAAAGTCAGTGATAGAATCCAGGTTTTCTCCCTCCTTATTTCAGTACTTATGTAAGTATTCCTATCTCACAATCTTTCATTTCTAGACAGAGAGTGACAGAATGAAAAACACTGTAGTAAGACAAATCTTATGAACTTAAAAGGAGTAACTAGTATTTGTGGATTGGTGAGGGAATATGTGCCATGCACAGTGCTAAAGGCTGTGCATACGCTGTTTCACATTGTTCTCACACAAAACTGATGAGACATTGTCAATTGTTCAATAGATAAGGAAACAAGACAAGAAAATTTAAATACTCTACTCAAAGTCACACTGCTAGAAGTGGTAGAGCGAAGGTTCTCAGTCCAGTCTGTCTGGACCCCAAAGCCCATCATTTTCCCAGGACACCATATTTTCTCTCTGGAGAAAGTGCCATTACCAGCTTGAAAATTCTTTCTGGCCCAGCCAGGTGAGTCAGCAGCACTGACCAGAGACAATATTGAAGAGTTCATCTTGAGCAATTCTCTATTTCCTCTTCCTATGGTCTTCCACATTTCATTGATCCTATCCATTCTCAAACATCCAGCACTACTTATACTGTTCTTAGTATTCTTTTGGGGCCTGGCATCCTTATTGAATATCCATGCTATAAAATTACCTTCTCTAATGCTTTTCTTTCATTTATCTTTTGGATTACTTTTTCTCATTCTTTTTCTCCATTTAAACTCTTTATTGCCTGAGTAGTTAAGCTTAGTATTCATTTGGAGGAAAATAACATGATTTTTACACTGTATATAGGACTGATTAAGGCTTATTGTATTTTTTTCCAGACATTGTTCCATTTGCTCAATGACATTTAATAATTGATGTGACACGTTTTTCATAATCATAAGATCTGGGCCCTCCTAGTCCAGTTTCAGTATTTTAAATGCAAATTATAACTGAAATAAACACAAGATGAATGAATTCTGGGACAAAAAACCTGAGAAAAACACATTCACTTGGTCTTCACAAAGGAGAATCATGGCATGATATGAAGTAATACGTATTACAAACTCTCGATAATGTTTTTTACATTAAATAAGATACTGTGTGTAAAGTGCTTAGCACATATGTAAATGCTCAACAAGAGTTAATTATTATCATATATCGCCTTGGATATTACAATAAGATGCAGAAAATAGAGAATGTGACTTAGTTTGGAGTAAGAAAGGTATATTTAAGTTTTAGAGTTATTTTCTGAGTCAACAGCTGTTTAGAGATTGACTCTGAGGGTACGGGGGCTAGATAATTATGCAGACACAATATACGAACTTTATTTTCCACAGACTTTTCGAAGTACCCTCGTATGTTCTAGATTGACTTGTAAAATATACTGGTATGATCTCGGTTATTCCTTAATATTTGGGATAGGTTAATAAAATTGTACTTGTCTAATGATATAAATAACTAAATTCCAAGGCTCTTAATTATCAAAGATCAGTTTCCCTCAGGCAGATATGTGTTAAATAAATATCATTGCTTCTCTTCCAATGAAACATGTTAAAATGTAAGGACAAATCCTGCACATTTATTGATAATAAAATAGAATACTGTATATTTTAATATATAATTAAATTCAGCCAATGATACAGCAAATAAAGAAAGATTGTTCATTCTCATTCTGATTAAAAATAATTTCTAAAAATACCCAGTATTTAACCTCCCTTGAGACAAGTAACGAAGGCCTTTATTTTGCTTTAAAATCATTGATATGATTTAGAACTATCATGCAGCTATGCTAATATAGGCTATGTTACTGGCCAGACTAATATCTGAACAGACTCTTCTGCCATCATTGCCTATGTATAGAAGAATGTAGCACAGACTAGGCATATCTGCAGGACCAAATATTGTTTTATCTCCACTTAGGGTTGTATATTAACCTGTAAATGAGAAGCTATCTTTTCCCATCACCTGTTTTAAAACAAATGCACAGAATAATTTTTCAACTTTCATAAATTTATTGCATATATTTCTTTCTTGAAAGCTACTACCATGTTACCTCATGTTTAGCTGAATAAATATGTAATTTGTTCCAACGCTTTAGAGAGTTTCACTACCTATAAAAACTCAGAATTTAGTAAAATTAGGCTTCAAGTAAGGGGGGTGATATAAAATGCTAGATTAGATTCTCGTTTCTAAAAAAATGATATACTAACTAAGAAAAGACAAGACAAAATAGGAGGTCTCTCAGAAAATCTGACACTTTATGAAGTCATTTTTACACAGTGGCTATGACAAATAAGCATGTCTCACCTGTCTAGAGAAATTCTAAGTGTATATTACTAAACACGGTGACTAGACAAAATATTGATTTGGGAAGTCATCTGTTTTAATTTTCAGAGAGTTATGTTATTTAATGATTCAAATTAGTGGTGAACTTTGAAAATCTTTTTGGGGAAATAAAATTGCACATAACCAAACTATCTTAAGCTAATCAGATGCTTTAGAATGATTTTTAGCCATGTTTGATGATTTGTTAATCTATATAAAAGTTATGAACTGGTAATTTGAAACGTCTGACCTTAGGAAGGGAGAATCAATATAATTCAAAATATGTGTTTCATTACAACCCAATCTCACTCAGCCTACAAATGAGCATTTACAGGAATGCTCTGGCTTTGGAAAGGGCATTGTATGATACAAGACACAGTAGGGTCTGTGTGGATGTGTCTGTAAATGTACATGTTTTGGTAACTGATAGAAAAAATAATGTTATTATCAGTATGAAAAAACTCAAGACTATCACTTCTATAACAAATGTCTCCTATTCATCCTCTTTTTCTTTATTTCCAATATCATGCTGCTTTTAACACAGCAGAGAAGTAAGAGATAGACTGACTAGTCATGGTTAAAAAGGTTTCTATTGATGCTAATAAGTTAATGAACAGACAAAAGAGCTTTTGGGGCTTTTCCCGTTATGCAAGGCACACAAAAAGGGCACTGTAAGAAGACAATGAAAACTAACCCATGATTTCAATCACTTTTTTTTCTTCTGATGTGTTTTTGTCTCAAAGAACTGTGAACTATATCAAATCTGGACTGGTTTTCCCCACAATGTACCTACTATGTGGAGTCAGCATTGTGTAGCCGGAAAATGTGGACTTTAGAAATAGACAAATTCAAGTTCTACCACAGTATGATCTTGGGCAAGTTGCTTCCATTTTTCTTTTACTGAGATTTTTTTTCCATTTATACTCATAAAATAAAAGTGAGGATATAATTATCTCTACATAATTTTAAATTATGAAATTCTAATGCACATGGACTTCTGTTTACCTTTTCCTCAGTGTAGTTGTAGCTATAAGATTAATGATAGCCATAAGTCCCACTTAAACATCTCGCAGAATCTATACTGTATGTCACTTAGCAGTATGATGCAACCTGGCCTGGGGAATTACAACATTTGCCAGGGGATTACCAGGTCTCTATGACAACAGGACCGAAAAACACTGGCTGTCCCAGAGACAAGGCCACCTTAGTACAGATGTGACTTCCACGAATCTTAAAATAAAGCTTACCCTTACAAGAATAGCTTAAACTAACTTTAAGAAAGAAACACATGATAACTGACCCAGACTGAATACAGGTCTAAGAAAGGAGGGAGAATTCCCCAAACTCTGAGAATGGTCTCTGGATGGAGACTCTCCTGGCTTCATCTGGCCCATGCCACTGGCCTGTTTCTATTACCCATCTTGTAAGAGGGCTGCCGGAATATACGGCCTGAAAATCAGATGGTATCTAAAACTCTTGTTTGATGCAAACAGGACCAAAGGGAAGAAGTTGCTCTTGGAGAAGCTAGTCAACTAGGACCATCCAAGAGCCCTGAGCATCCACTTAGCCACAAGAATTTTGGTTCAAACAAATCAATTGCATCTTCCTGTGAGAGCCAGGGGTTATTCTGTCCTCTTTTTACTACGAAGCTTGCCTCCTATAGTTCCTGCTTGTTTACTCTGTTCCCAAGAGCAACCTCCATGTGGCCCTCAGTGGCACACTGCCTGCCTCCCCTGCGCTGTGAATAGATGTGACTAATAAACCGCTGGTGAACTCATTTGTTGAGTGTCAGTGTCATGTGTTCAGCCAACCCCATAAGCCTGAGGTGGGAATCCTTCCCTCACCAATGGGGTGGAGAGGAAGTGAATAAAACAATTGGCATCATAAACAATGTGGCCCAACAACAACTAATGACACCTGATCAACTTTAATTAACTGTCCTTGGCTAATTAACTGGTCATATGATATGGCAAAAGGCTGCCCAGGACGGAACTGACAATTGCTGGCTTGCTTTCTCTTTGGCTTGCAGGGCATTTTGTTGTCTGTCACATTTTGCTATCTCTTCTTACCGACCCTAAAATGTTCTTGTTCCCAAGACAAGACTTGCCATTGGGTTCAGTCTGTGATTGGCAGGTGGTCCCTGAGGCTCCTGCCTAAGTGGCAGTGATAACATAGTGCCCTACCCAGTTGGTGCTTGAGTTCTGCTTACCAAGAGTTGGTCTGGTGACCATCACTGGCTCCTCTGGGAAACCATACAAACATTGTTTGTGATTGTGCACCTTGAGATTGGCCCAGGGAAAGCTTTTTGTTAGGTCTGAGGAACAGAAGGAGAATACCACCCCAGGGAGAATTAAGTGTAACACTCAGATTGCCTAATAGTCATTGTTGTTTAGGTAAGGGTAACTCCCTTGCTGCTGTCATATGATCTCCAGATCCTCAAGGCTATCAAGGTGCAAATACATGAAAACCTGTGGCCCAGGCACTAATGAAAAAGAAAAGGGGAAGGAACATTTGGTCCCAGCTCCTTTCAAAATACCACCAGGGTAACTGAATCGCTCTGCCAGAGCAAAACTCCTAGCCAATGTGCCTGGGCTTTATTTAGTGCTGCTGCTTACCAGCATGCATGCCAAACGGCTGATCTTAAATCATGGTGCTTGATGGCTCCTAACTGAGCCACAGACAATATACCCTTACTGGATGTGGACCCCAACCTGGGGAATTGATTGGAGAAAAAGCCTGTTAGGTGGGCCACCAGTATCTTGCACTTTTCCAGGTAACTACCCAGAAGATCCACACCATGAACAGAGAGGAACTGAAAGCTTCAACTTTACATGGCTGGAAATCCAAAATAGTCTGAGGGAATTTGTTGAGGGAGGGAAAAATAAAAGAAGGAAGGAAAAAGAAAGGAAAGAAGGAGGGAGGAACAGAGGGAGGAAGGAATGAAGCCTGTGCAGGAAGAAAAAATTAGGGCCTTAGGAAAAGATGGTTTTAATCCATTGGCCTCAGGATTATGGCCCAGTGTCCTTCTGCTGCACCACTCTGCTGCCTATGCCTCTGTTGCAACAAAAATCCTGAATCATAGTTATGGGGAAAAATACCCATGGTAAGTCTATGGCACACTGAAGGGGTTAATTCAAACCCAACTGGAGACCTGAGTTCTTAAACTATACAAGCATTGCTGTGGGGAAGGCCCTTAACTTTGAAGACATTGATTTGATGCCCTCTGGATGAAGAAATTTATAAATATGAGAAGAAGAAAGAAAATTCCTAACCCTTGAAGTATATCGAATGATAAACAAACAAACAACAACAACACAAATGGAATGAAATAAAGGATCCTGGATACTGGAGGAGGAAACAAACAAAAATTAAACAAAGGTACAAAATTTGACCCAACTGGAAATTCAAAGTTCAATAAAATAATGTATACAGCAAAAAGGGTGCTGATTAGCTTTTGTACCTCTACAACATAGGTTCTGGATTAACTTTTAACACCTGCTAAGTTGCACCAATTGGCACACCTTCATGGACTTAATACTCAGGCTAAAATTAGAGTTATACTTGGGGGTCCACTAAATTTAAACATAATGGCCCTGTATTCTTAGGGCATTTACATAATTTAGGACAAATAGGTATGCCTCACCTTAACCATCAGAACTATTTCCTAAATTCCCCATGCTCATAGTACCCATTGACCTAAAATATCCCAGAATGTCATGGACACTCTGACACAAGGAGTAATAAATTAAAATTAAATAAAATAGTTGGTACATACAAATTGACTTGACAAAATGGGACCCCATGGATACTCCCTCCCAAGCTAAAATAATTAATATGGCTCAATATAAATTAAAACAGGGACTTCAGGGATTGAATGTTATATAAGCCATAATTAGCGAATAAGTGATTATCTCTATTGCTTCTCCATTCAACAGCTTCACTTGGCATGTTTTTTAACCTGTACAGAATGAATGGTGCCTCACAGTGGATTACTGCAAACTTAATGCTGTGGTCCCATCCATTAAGCCCCCATACCCAATATCCACTATTATTAAAATGACTGACTCCACCCAGTTAGCAACCAGTAAATATTTCACTACTGTATATTTGGCTAGTATGTTTTGTTTAGTGCTTATTTCAACAGGCTCTTTGCTGCAGTTTTCTTTTGCCTTTGAAAGGACCCAACATACCTTTTACCAGGCTACCCATGATGTACCTTAGCAGCCTTACCATTGCATACTGTCTTTGCAGACAAGATCTTAACTACATCTGCCTTTCTCCAGGAGGACAGACCTGACATTAAATTGATGACAACCTCCTCTGAAGAAATGTATTTAATATACTCACTAAGGACATATAAACACAAAGGAGTTTACATTGCCCCACATGTAGGGCAAAGCCCCACCACTTCTGTTGAATTCCTGAAAATTATTTGGCAAAACAAGGGCTGGCCTATCTCTGACACTGTCATGTAACAGCTATTTACCCATTTAGCAACCACAGTGTTAATACAAATCCAATATGTTATAATACTTCTTGGATTCCAGAGGCAACTTATTCCTCACTTATAATTATACTAAATCTCACTAATTCTATTACTTGCAAATGAGGTCCCCTTCAACAGAAAGCTCTAAAATCTGTCCAAATTGAAATCAACAGGTACTCCTCTTAGCACCTTCAGAGACTCCTTCACTGTCGAGGGTTTAACAATCTTTCCTCACGCCTCCTGGGATCTCTGGACCATCTACAATGGCCGTAAGTTGGCCCTAGGCATCCGTTGCAAGAAACTACTCTTCTCAGTCCTGTACTATTTACCATTGAAGTGGCTATTGCTGGCCACATGCTGGGCTTTCCCAGAAACAGAGGAGCTCGCAGAACCTGAGCCTATGGTTCTAGGTACCCAGCTGCCCATTATGCCTTGGGTCATAGGAGCAGAACCCCACAAGCTCAGCACAGCTACTGAGGCCTTCTTGCTACAGGTTTGAGTCAAACTTGGGCCCTTTGGCATAAACCACCTGAAGGAGGAGGTGGCCTCCCTTATCCTCAGTCCCTTGTCATATACCATGGTACTGGAGGAGGCCAATCCTCTCCCAGACTCCTTGGCAACTTGTATAGCCCCTTGGGATCAACTGAGTGAATAACAATAAGAGTTTATACACTTTACAGTTGATATTGCTGTCATTATACATAATGGAGCTCAAAGAAAAGATGCTCCTTTTCATCCCTTAACCAGGATGTCTTTGATAAAGGATGAGGCCCAAAGATCAGCACAAGTGGCCACATGTCAGGCAGTGATTACAACAAGGAATGACTTGATCAGCAAATGATCCCATCTGTACGGTTTTACAAATTCTTGGACCATTGCCTAAGAGTTTCCCACTTTGGGGTAAAGAACTCTAGGAAGTTCTTGCTTCATAGATACCCACATTGTAAATCGAAGTAACAGATATCTTTACATGTACTAGGGCCACCTTATAAGGCCTCAGCAGGACACTCCTTATTCCCTTTGGAGTTCCAGGCATTTCTGATAATGACTAAGGAACTCATTTCACTTCTCAGAATATACAATGCTAGGCTCTTGAAGAAGATATTCAATGGAACTTCTACCTCTCCTATAGGCCCAAGGCAGTTGGTGGAACTGAGGTATAACGGGCTTTGTAAGAGCTCCTATTTAAGTTACAAAATGTCAAGGGAACCTCACATTGGGTGTCAATATTGACATAGGCACTGGTTAATCTTAATTCATACCCTCATGGAGACATGCACTCCCTTCCCCATTGCCACACAGGTCCTTCAATTGCCATCAGGGGTACAACACTAACAATGATCTCACTGTATGACCCTCTCCCTCCTGGTCAAGTGCCGGCTTTGCTTTCTTGGGAGGTACTTCTCCTACTCCCTAAAATTTCCAGTCATCATCAGGGTTTAAATTGATTGCAGGGCAGCAAATGGTCAATTGTAGTTCAAGGCCTCAAAGTAAGGCCTAATGTTATATGAGCCTTGACATCTGGGGAAAACTGGAAGGGCTTTGAATGGCCTAACTGTAAGTTCCCCTTTCCATGTGCTCCAGTGCATGAAGTCCCCTAGTTAACACTCTTGTTACAGGGACCAGGTACAATACCGGCTTATGCAGGTTTTGGTTTCCTGCTACCCAGTGGGATTATTCAAACAACCCAATCGCATACTCCCACAAAAACCAAGGTATACCTTATCTTCTTGTTACTACAAAGCCTTCCTTCCACAGCTCCTGCTGGCTCACTATGTTCCCAAGTACAAGCCTTGTGTGACCCTTCATGGCATGGCGTCCTTCTCCCCCTAGTACTGAACAGATATGTCTAATAAACTGCTGTAGCTCACATCTTTTGATTGTCAGATGTTATGTGTTCAACTGTCCCTAGGCAGGACTCCCTCCCTTATTAACAGGGTGAAGCAAAGGCAAAAAAAAAAAAAAAAAATCACCACCCTGGAATTAAGGAGATAGACATTAAGATATAAACTCAGAACAGATGGGTAAAGAAAATTTTTGAAAAAAAAGTAATGGGTGGACCTTACTTGATCAGATATTAAAATGTACTGTGCAGGCACAGTAAATAAAATAGTTTGGTACTGGCACATGAATAGACAGATCAAAGAAACAGAAGAGCTCAAATGTAAACCCAAGTAAATATGGAAATTGAGTATGTGATGAAAACAGCATTTGAAAAAAATGAAGAAAAGTTAATGTTTTCAATAAATAATTTTTGAGCAACTGATCATCCATTTTAAGGAAAAAAGAGATAAACCTAAATTCTTACCTCACTCCTTAAAAATAAATGTCACTTGGCTAAAAGATTTAAACATAAATAATAGATATGGAATATATTAGAAGAAACCATAGGGAAAATATTTCTATCCATGGAATAGAGAAAGCCTTCCTAAAGCAAGACACAGAACCAGTGGCTTTAGAGAAAAAATAATAATAAATTAAGTGACATGAAATTAAACAAAAAATTCTCTGCTAAAAAATATGCTGGAAAAGTCAAAGGATAAATAAAAACTGAAAAATATATTTATAACACATATGACAAAGAAAGAGCTAGATTTTCTGACATAAAGAGCCCTTCCAAATCAATAAGAAAAAGACGAGCTAAGGATGAGCAATTTACACAAACAGGGAAATGAAAGAAAAATATATAAATGATTTGTTTATGTGAAAAAATGCTTATTCTCACTCATAACAGAAAGGATATTGTTGGGAGGGAGGGGGGAGAGGGAGGAGGGAGGAAGGTTTTGGTAATTGGCCACAATAATCAACCACATTGTATATCGACAAAATAAAATAAAATAAAATAAAATATCAAAAATAATCTAAATTAAAACAGGTACACAACATTATTTTTCATATCAGGTTGCTAAATATTAAAATATCTGATCACATACACAAAAAATAGACACCTATACAGACTAGGGGAAGCTGTGAGTGAATAGGTACTCTCATATATTGCTGGTTGATGTGTATATTGATGAAGCTATATTGGAGAGAAATCAAGAACATTTATTAAACAAAAAATGTACATATCTTTTGATCTACTAATTATATTACTAAGATTTTATCCTGTAGATATTACATTCTACAATATATACACATTCACACATAGGAATATTTATTGCAGCTGTCTTTACAATAGCAAAACAGTAGAAACACTGTATGCCACTCATTGGAGGTAAATGTTTAAATAAATTCTGTATGATGTTAAGCTGTTCAGAGAATGTGGAAGATTTATGTGCACTTATAAAAACATTTCTGAGATATATTAACTGTGCAAAAGCAGGATGCAGAACAATGTTAATACTATGTTCTCATTTGTGTAAAAGAAAATGGACAGACACAACTTTTATATGAAAGGAAATATAAGGCACTGTTCATAGTGGGTGCCTCTAGGGAAAGGATTTGGGTGTCCAGGGTAGGAGGAACATATCTTTTATTTTGTATACCCTTTTGCCATGTTGAAAAATTTTACAATGTGCATTTGTTGCCCTTTAGTAAAAGAATGTTGTTAGGCAAGAAGGAAGGGAAGGAGGGAACAAGAGAGTGAGGAAGGAAGGAAGGATACATCAATTGATCATGGGGTATTTGGATTGAGAACCAGAAAGAAAACATTCCTCTTAGCATGTATATTATAAGAAACAAATTTTCAAGTGTCAACTTAAAGAAACAAATTTTCAAGTGTCACCTTAAAGAAACAAATTTTCCAACAAACACTAAAAATAGACAAGCTTCTATGCTAATTAGTAAGGATGTATATAATATCATCATACATATAGCATTATATGTAATGAATGCAAGGTGTATTGTAGTATTGAAGTCCTACAATTTATTTGGCCAATTGATTCCAAACTGACTGAAAGGTTTTTAATTCCTTAAGCAGCACCTCACTTAAAATTGAGATTTTCAAAGAAACTACTTTAGGTCCCACATAGCATTCCTCAGAAATGAACACACACACACACACACACAGAGTACACTATATGCACATGTATATATATATATATATATATATGATACATATTGAGTGCACATTGAAATTATTTGGTTGTTTTCTTCCAGGGACCATGAGGATTCATAGATGAATCTATTATAAGAGTCTAGAAAAAGTAGTACAAAAGTACGAGGGAGTACCATGCTGTTTTGGTTACTATAGATTTGTAACATAGTTTGAAAACAGGAAGTGTAATGCCTCTGGCTTTATTTTCTGTGCTCAGAATGGCTTTGGCTATTTGGGGTCTTTTGTTGTTCCATATGAATGTTAGGATTGTTTTCTTTCAATTTCTGCAGAGAATGTCATTGTTATTTTGATGGAGATTGCATTGAATCTGTAGATCACTTTGGGTAGTATGGACATCTTCACAATGTTAATTCTTCCAATCCAAGAGCATGGAATGTCTTTCCACCTTTTTGTGTCCTCTTTAACTTCTTTCAGTAATGTTTTGTAGTTCTTGTTGTAGAGATCGTTCGCTTCCTTGCTTAAATTATTTCCTAGGTATTTCTTTTTTTTAATTAATTTATTTTTTTTGGTGACTACTAAATGGCTTGCTTTCTTAATTTCATTTTCTTCTGGTTTGTTGTTGGAGTATAAAAACACCACTGATTTTTGTACATTGATTTAGTATCCTGCAACCTTACTGAATTCGTTTATCAGGTCTAAGAGTTTTTTGGTAGAATCTCTTGGATTTTCTATGTATAGAATCACATCATGTACAAAGAGGGACAACATGACTTTGTCTTTTCCTATTTGAATACCCTTTATTTCTTTCTCTTGTCAAATTGTTGTGGCAAGTACTTCCAATACTATGTTAAATAGGAGTGTAAGAATGGGCATCTTTGTCTTACTTCTGATTGTAAAGGAAAAGATTCCAGCTTGTCCCAATTCAGTATGATGCTGGCAGTGGGTTTGTTCTATATGGCTTTTATTATGTTGGTATACCTTCCTTCAATACCTAATTTGTTGAGAGTCTTTATCATGTAGTGATATTGAATTTTGTCAAATACTTTTTCTGCATCCATTGAGATGATCACGTGGTTTTTGTTCCTGATTTTGTTGATGGGGTGTATCACATTAATTGGACAAAAACCATATGATCATCTCACATCCCAGGGATGTGTTGCTGTATTCTGTTTGCTAATATTTTGTTGAGAATTTTTGCATCTAAGTTTATCAAATAAATTGGCCTGTAGTTTTTGTTGTTGTTGTTGTTGTGTCTTTGTCTGATTTTGGTATCAGGGTGATCCTGGTCTCATAGAATGAGTTTGGAAGAGTGGTCTCTGTTTCAATTTTATTAATACTTTAAGGAGAATTGGTATTAATTCCTCTGTAAAGATTTGGTAGAATTCAGCAGTAAAGCCATTCGGTCCTGGGCTTTTCTTTGCTGGCAGACTACTGATAACTTCTTCAGTCTTGTTGCTTATTATTGGTCTGTTCAGGTTTTCTATTTCTCTTAGTTCAATCTTGGTATTTTATATGGGTCAATAAATTTATTTTTCCTCCAGCTTTTCATATTTCTTGGCATAGAGTTGCTTATAATAGTCTCTAATGATTCTTTGTATTTCTGCAGTATTGGTTGTAATGTCTCCTTTTTCATTCCTGATTTTTGTTATTTGCGTCTTCTCTCTCTCTCTTTAATTAGTCTGGCTATTGATTTTGCTATTTTGTTTATCTCCTATAGTAACCAAAACAGCACGGTACTGGCATAAAAATAGATACATGGACGAATAGAATAGAATAGAGAACCCAGAAATCAACCCACATACAGCCAACTGATCTTGGGCAAGGGCACCAAGAACATACAATGGGGAAAGGAGAGCCTCTTGAATAAATGGTGCTAGGAAAACTGTATATCAATATGTAGAAAAATGAAACTTGATCTGTACCTATTATCATATATCAAAATCAACTCAAAATGGATTAAAGACTAAAATATAAGACCTGAAACTTTTAAAGTCCTAGAATAAAACATAGGGGAGACACTACAGGATGTAGGACTGGGCAAAGACTTTATGAAATAGACCCCAAAAGCACAGACAACACAACAAAAAAATAAACAAATAGAATTATATCAAACTAAAAAGCTTCTGGACAGCAAAGGAAACAAACAACAGAGTAAAATGACAGCCTACAGAGTGGGAGAAAATATTTGCGAAGTTTACATCCAACGAGGGATTAATATCCAGAGTATAGAAGGAACTCAAGCAATCACACACTAAAGAAACAAATAACCACATTAAAAAATGGTCAAAGGACCTGAATAGACATTTTTCAAAGGAAGACATACAAACAGCCAACGGGTATATGAAAAAATACTCAACATCACTAATCACCAGGAAAATGCAAATCAAAACTACTTTGAGATATCATCTCACCCCAGTTAGACTGGCTATTATCAAAAAGACTGAGAATGCTGGCGAGGATGTGGAGAGGAGGGAACACTCCTACACTGTTGGTAGGACTGTTAATTAGTACAACCACTATGGAAAACAATATGGAGTTTTCTCAAACAACTACAGATAGATTTTCCACAAGATCTAGCAATCCCTTTTCTGGGTATATATCCAGAGGGTTGGAAATCATCATGTCGAAAAGATACCTGCCCTCCCATGTTTATAGCAGCTCTATTTACAATAGATAACTATCGGGCCAACCTAAATGTCCATCAATGGATCACCGGCTAAGAAAAAATGTGGTACATATACACAGTGAATTACTATTCAGCCATAAAAAACAAAATGAAATTTGGCACTTTGCAGCAGCATGGATGGGCCTGGAAAAAATTTTTCTAAGTGAAACAAACCAGGTGCAGAAAGAGAAATACCGCATGTCCTCATTCATAAGTGGTAACTGAATCCATAAATAAACAAATAAAGAATAAAGAGAAAGAGAGAGAGAGAGAGAGAGAGAGAGAGAGAGAGAGAGAGAGAGAGAGAGAGAGAGAGAAACAACTATTGCAATAATACTTTGAACTTTTAGAAGAAGAGAAAAGAACTGTGGTGACTAGAGGTGGAAAGGGAAGGGGAGGGGAGAAGGAGGGAGGTCAACTAGAAATTGGTTAATGGACACAAAGAATAATTATGTACTGTTAAAAACGAATAAGCTAGCTATCCTTATCTTACCATCACATATTGTACACAACTACTGAAAGTCAACTTTGTACCCCCCATATATGTATAATATATTATCTTTAAAAAATGTAGAAAAAATAAAATAAAAATTTCTAAAAAAAAAAAAAAGAGTACAATGGAAAGAGCAATTTATTGGAAATGGAATTATGAGAAAAAGTTTATGGAAAAGTTAGCATTTGCACTGGTCCTTATAGGAAGGGAAAGAAAGGACGTTCTATGAAGAAAGTTTAAAATTTTTGATAAAGTGAGCAAGAAATAAGCACGGACAGTCTGGTTGGCTTTGTAGAGAGTTGTCATAATTGAGAACTCTAGGGAGTTCACTGGTACAATATTCACTGTATTAGGGACTGGCCTTCAGGAAGTATACCAGTAGTATCTCATTTATTTGTCTCATTCATTGTGTATATTTATTATGTGTAAGTATATATCAAAGGGTATGATTAATAATAGCTTGGTAAATTGGTATTTTTTTCAAAATATGAAGCAAAATTTAAAATGTGGTCAAAATCATATAGGCATTTATTAACACCTTCATAAAAAAGACATCAATTTTAACAGTAGCATGAGGTATATACATTCTTCTAGTTTAACAACTTCAGTATCTTCGTATAAACCTTGACACTGTGTTTAGTACAGAATAAGTACCCACTAAGTGTATTTTAAACAAAGGAAATAAAAAGATTTTTAAAATGTTAAAAAGAAAAAGAAAATAATTTTAAAAGTTCAGAGCTCATATTTGCCAAATAGTTTTGATTATTTTTCATACAAATGTACATTTAAGTATGAAATACATATGGGGGGCACCTGGCTGGTATGGGATTTGAACCCATGACCATGTTGTTATAAGGCTGCACTCTAACCAACTGAGCTAACCAGCCAGTCCTGAGAAATAGTTTTTTAAAAATGTATTGTGACTTCCATTTTTTCTCAGAGATACAAAGAGCCTAAATAGGCATTTCTCCTATTCCAAAAACAAGAAAGAAGGATAGAAAAAATGCAAATTAATAAAACTTCCTGAACCTTTCATAGAAGTAAGTTTTCAGGACAAACAAGTAACTAAAAATCTACAAAAAACAGATGCTTGTAGGAAGAAACAGGACATTCTTAAAGGAGCATATAGTAGTCCCTTCTTTTAGTAATAAAAGTATTAGAAAAAGAAGTATGAGTAATACATAATTAGTGGAAATAAAGTGGACTCATAAAAATGCTTAATTAAACCCAGAGCAGGCAGTAAAAGACAGCAAAACATAGAACAAGTAGTACACACACACACACACACGCACACACAAGCACACACACACTCACATAATTAGTATCATGGCATATATGATGGAAGTCAAATTAATGTCTCCTAATTTCTTCCTTTGTTAAAAAAGGAAAATAATTTATTCAACTGAAAGATGGGTATCATAATAGCATCTTCCTTACAGGGTTGTTTTGAGGATTAAATGAGAATAAATATTTTCAAATGCATAGGGTAGCTCCTGGCACGTAGTAAGATGCTGGTAGGCTCAGTTTATATTAAATGGAATATGCTCTAAAGCTTTGGTTGAAATTGAAGTGGGTTTGGTTTTCCAAAGTTGGTTTATAGATGAGGGAGGACCCATTTTTAGTCTTGTTGGATGACCAGAGTAGAGAAGATATTCTTAGAAGGGAATGTGGGAAGAGCAGAATGTTTGTGTGTGTGTGTGTGTGTGTGTGTGTGTGTGTGTGTGTGTGTGTATAGGGTAGGAGTGAAATTAGAACAGGATAGAAGTGATTGTGATGTAGAACTGATGTATATACCAATAAATCCCTTATGTAGTTATTCTTATTTAAAAAAAAAAAACTAAGCACTTCTAACATGTAAAAACAAAAGCTGAGGTTTCCTGTTTGCTAACTCTCATGGATGCAGCAGTGGAATCTGTGCCCAAGACAATCAGTCTTGGTGCCATTTAGACCTGATGGTGGGATAATAGTTGGGTGCAGGCAGAGGTAGAGGGAGATTGCCAACTCCTGTAAGGTAAAAAAAAAAAAAAGCTATTTTAAACCTAGAAAATTTATGGTGAGTGTTTTAACAGCCATAGGACTGAAGACAGCTTGGATTAAATTCACAGAGAGATTCATATTTTCACATAACCTTAATGTTTGGTTCCCAAAGTGATGTGATGCCTCAGCATATCTTCAAGGAACCACTGCATTTGGAGACTTCAGCTGTGCTTGTTTCTAACTGCAAGCTGTTTGCAAGTACTCTACATTGAGTCTGCATCTGTGGGGTGAGACCTAGAAGGAGAAAAAAAGAAGAATCTCTAAAAGTAAAACTTTTCCAAATGAAGATAATATAAAGAATGCAATAGAGTCAAAAGAGTAGTATATTACTTTTGTATTAAAAATATCATATTGCAATCCCGACTAACCAAATGAAGCCTTGATTTGCTTGGCTTCTTCCTACTGAGCTTATGGGATGGATGGAAGTTTAACTAGTGTGATGCCATAAATGCCAGAGAGCAAACGACAGAGAACTAGATGCCTGGACATGGAGAAGGAGAAAGTTGGATTTTGTTCTTTTGTATACGTATAAAAGTTGGCACAAAAGTGGAAAGAGGGAAACTGGGGCCGGGACTCAGTTTTTCCTCAAATTCATGTGAAATGAAAAGAGTTGATATTACATTGTGAAAAATATTCAACATTATGCTCCCTCATTTATCACGTTTCCTCATTCATCTCTCTCCTGATCCCTCTGGCCCTTTCTATTTTCCACCCTAATCTTTCTTAAAGCAAATCTGAACATGTCACTCCCATACTCGAACACTTTCGATGACTCTCCATTACCTATAGGAAAGAATGCAATGATCTTAGCAGATACTATGTAATCTGACCCAAACAAATATCTTCAGGTTTTTGCCCTTCTAAAATTCACCTCACTTATGAACTTTATTTTCCATAGATATCAGAATGCTTATAATTTTCTGCACACATGGTATTAAAGACACTATTTTACATGTTGTTTCTACACCATTCTGCCTGTGTAACTCCAACTTCATCTACCAAGATCCAGTAGCTTTTCATTCAATTTTTAAGTACCTCCAACTCTAGGGATAAATGATCATTTCCCTTACTTGTGCATATTTCTATTGCTGCGCTGTATTGTAAATTGTTTACTTAAATACCTTCCATAATAGACTGCAAGTTCCTTGAGAACAGGGACTTATCCTTTCGACACAAAAGGCCTAATATATAATAAATATATGTTACATGTGTGGTCAGTGTAGCATAGATAATTGTGGTTCATAATGAATCCAAGAGTTATAAGAAAATAAAATTTGAGATATACAGAGAAGAGTAATGTCAGAAAGATAGTGAAATAGGAGATGCCAGTTTTCTTTCCTCCACAAAAATCAGTTAGCTATCCACAAACAAAAACAACCCTGGGAAGGTTCAAGTGTCCAGTTAAGAACCTACAACAAGACAGTGAAGCAAAAATAAAGGAAGATAACTGCACAGAATCACTGGGGACATCGGCTTAGCAGAGATGTCTGGAGAACAGTTAGAAACAAAGAAGGGTGTGAGCTATCTGTATCAGCCACACATCAGGTGCCATCATGGTCCCCAGTAGCCTGCTCTGTGGAGAACTCCAGCAGCCTTTGTTGCTGAGGATTTTCACTGCTCTTACAACAGCCATGATTCCCTACAGCTTTCATAGTGAAGAACCCCATAGAGTTCATTGAGGTTAGCCCTAATGGCCTGCTTCACAGAGGGCACCATAAACTTTTTCCACTGAGGAAAACAGCAGACATTGCTGCCATGGACCCCTGGTAAGAGAGATACTGCTGCAACCCTGCTCCCCAAATAAGCTGCTGTTGCACTGCTCCAGGACCAGGGCTTCCACTGCCCCCAACCCCAGGTACACACTAGTCCCCAGAACCCCAGCTGCTTCATGTGCTTCTGCACTTCAGACCCTGGCTCTTCAGCCATTCTTCACACAAATGCACACCAGACCCCAGCTATGTGGCCACTCTGCACAATTCTGCTATCCAGACGCACCTTCAGGGATGCTCAGTGTATGTCCACATTTCAAACATTGGAGTCACCACCACTGCAAGCTAGCCATCTCCCTGGACCATGGAGCTGCTGTTGCTCCAATATTTCTGATGACCCAGACCCCATATCTGTGGCTACTCTGTGTGTGCCCATGCCTCAGGCACCAGTGCCATGGCTTCTCCACGCTAGCCAGCACCCCAGACTTCAGACCTACTGTGTCTTTGCACAGACCCAACTCTACAGCCTAGCTATGTGTCCACTCAGCATGCACTCATATCTCAGGCACCAGAGCAACCACTGCTGTGGGATAATAAGCACCTTGGATCTTGAAGCCACTATCACTCCATGAATGCCTGTGCTTCACACTCCAGTTCTTCACACTCCAATTCTTGGGTGCTTGTGCATTAGATATCAGTGACGCCACCACTGTGAGAGGAGCACAATCCAGACCCAGCACCAAGAGGATCTGCTGACCCATGGCATCTGCCATGAGAGAAAAAAGATCAGGAGGTCCCAAGAATTCTTTGCCACTGAAGACCCAAACAGCCCTCACCACTGCTTCGGAACTTGAGGACGCCTGCAATCTTTGCTGACACAGACCTCGGCTGGTAGACTATGATTCTGGGCCTTCCCTGGAGCCAGAATGGCCACATCTCACTCAGCTGGAATCTTCACATCCACCTGTAGGAAAGATGCTTTCCCCCCAAAACACAGTCTGTAAAGTCTGGAAGAGGTAACTTCTCCATTAAATAAGCAGATATCAAGACAAAGACTACAAAAAATACAAAAAGTCAAGGACACATGACACCACCAAAATAACACAATAGTTTTGCACTAACCAAATTGAAAGAAATAACAATCTACAAGTTGCCAGATAAAAATTTAAAATAATTGTTTTAAGGAAGTTCAGTGAGCTACAGGAGCACAGAGGGACAATTCAACAAAATCAGGAAAACAATACATGGACAAAACAAGAAGTTCTACAGAGACACACACATTGTACAAAAAGGAACCAAATATAAATTCTGTAGCTGAAGAATATAATAAGTGAAATGAAAAATGCAGCAGAGATGATTATCAGCAGACTTTATCCAGAAGAAGAATCTGTGAACTCAAACACAAGTCATTTGAAATTATTGTCCAAGGAGAAATAAGAAAAAAAGAATGAAAAGAGTAAATAAAGCCTATGTGAATTCTGGGGCAATGTCAAGCAAAACAATGTTGCATTATGGGAATTTAAGAAGGAGAAGAGAGAAAGAAAAGGGCAGAAAGTCTACTTAACAAAATAATGGCTGAAAGCTTTTCAAATCTAAGGAGAGATATGGACATGCAAGTACATGAAGCTAATAGATCCTCACACAGAGTAAACCCAAAGAAAACTTTACCTAGGCACATTATAATAAAACTGTCAAAAATCAAAGACAAAGAATTTTAAAAACAGCAAGAGAAAATAAATTTATCATATATGAGGGATCATCCATAAGTCTATCAGTGGAGTTCTCAGCAGAAACGAGCAGGCCAGAAGAGAGTAGAATGATATATTCAAAATGCTGAAAGAAAAAACTGCAAGACAATAATACTTCAACCTGCAAACCTGTCTTTTAGAAATTAAGAATAAAGCCTTTCCCAAACAAATAAGAGCTGAGGGAGTTTATAACCATTAGTCTTTCCCTACAAGAGATACTAATGAGAATTTTTAAGCTGAAATGAAAGGATGCGAATTAGTAATATGAAAACATATGAAAGTATAAATCTTACTGGTAAAGGTAAATAGTCAAAAGCAGAATACTATAATATTGTGATGGTGGTGTGTAAATCACTTAAATGTAGTATAAAGGTTTAAAGACAAAATTATTAAAAATGACTTTAGTTACAATAATTTACTAGTGTATATGCAATATAAAAATGTAAACAGTAACATCAAAAACTTAATGTGTGTGAGGGAAGTAAAATTGTAAAGTTATCGTATGTAGTCAAAGTTAATTTGTTATCAACTTAAAATAGGCTATTGTATAAACAACAAATGTATCAAATAAGAAATTTCAAAGGAAACTAAAAAATACCTACAGAATAATGAAGATAAAAACACATTATCCCCAAACTTGTGGAATGCAGTAAAAGCATTACTAATTGGGAAATTTATATCTATATATGCTTGCATTAAAAAACAAGAATGTTCTCAGTTCAGCAACTGGACTACACAACTTAAGGAACTGGAAAAAGAAGAGCATACTAAACCCAAAGCAAGCAGAAGGAAAAATAAGATTACAGCAGAGATAAAAGGAATAGAGAATAGGGAAACAATAGAACAAATCAATGGAAACAGAAGTTCATTTTTCAAAAAGATCAACAAAATTGACAAACTCTTAGGAAGGTAGACTAAGAAAAAAGTGAGAAGACTCTAATTACTAAAATAGAAATGAAAGTGGGGACATTTCTACTGATTCTACAGAAATAAAAAAGGTTTAGAAAAGAGTAGTATGAAAAATTGTGTGCTAACAAATAAAAAGCATTTGACAAAATTCAACATCCTTTTATTATAAAAACACTCAACAAACTAAGAATAAAAGAAAACTACCTCAATATAGTAAAACCAATACATAAAAAACCCACAATGAACATCATACTCAATGAAGAAAGACTGGAAGCTTTTCCTCTAAGATCATCAAGAACAAAACAGGGATGCTCACTTTCACCACTATTATTCAACATACTACTGTGCATTATAGCCTGAGAAACTAGGTGAGATTAAGAAAAGGCATTCAAATTGAAAAGAAAGAAAGAAGTAAGGATTTCTGTACAGATGATATGATATTATATGCAGAAATCCTAATGATTCAACAAAAAACTATTATAACTAATACATGAATTCAGGAAAGGAGCAGGATACAAAATTAAGACTTCCAAATTAGTTGCATCTCTATACAGTAACAATAAAAAATCTAAAATGGGGATTACAAAAACAATCTCATTTACAATAGCAAATAAAGAATAAAATACTAACGAATAAATTTAACCAAGGAGGTAAAAGATCTGTACATTGAAAAATATAAAACTTTGCTGCAAGAAATTAAAGATGTCATAAATAAATGCATACATGTCTCTTGTTCATGGATTAGAAGATTTAATATTGTTAAGATGTCAATACTACACAAAGCAGCCTACAGATTCAATGCAATCCCTATTAAAATCCCAGTGACATTTTTCACAGAAATAGAAGAATCAAACCAAAAATTATGTAAACTCTCAAGGGACCCTAAATAGCCAAAACAATCTTTAAAAGGAGGATCAATGGTGGAGAATGAACACTTCCTAATTTCAAAACTTACTACAAAGCTACAATAATCAAAATTGTGAGGTAGTCATAAAAACAGAGCAACAATCGAATAAATATCCCAAAAAGAAACCTCTCATATATGGACAAATGATTTTTGACAATTGTGTCAAAACCAATCAATAGTGAAATATAATCTTTTCAACAAATAATGCTGGGGAGAGTATATAACCACATGCAAAAGAATAAGTTGGATCCTTATCTAACACAATAAAAAAATAATTATAAGTGGATCAAATAACTAAGTGTACAACCTAAATACCTAAATGTACAACCAGAACCATAAAATTTGTAGAAGAAAATATTGGGCAAATGATCCATAATGATGGATTAGTCAGTGAATTTTTGGATATGACACCAAAGGTGCAGGTGAAAGAAGAAAATATAAACAAATTAGACCTTTTCTTTCACTGCCTGTGCTTTTGGGTTTTTTTGAGAACTTTAGTCTTTGCCCAGACCTACTTCCTGAAGTGCTTCCCTATGTTTTCTTGTAGGAGTTCTATAGTTTCATGTCTTATATTTACATCTTTAATACATTTTGAGTTGATTTTGCTATACAGCGAGAGGTGAAGGTCTAGTTTCATTCTTCTGCATATGGATGTCCAATTTTCTCAGAACCATTTATTGAAGAGGCAGTCTTTTTCCCATTACATGTTCCTGGTGCCTTCGTTGAAGATCAGTTGACTGTAAGTATGTGGGATGATCTGGGTTCTCTATTCTGTTTCATTGGTCTGAGTACCTGTTTCTATGACAGAATCATGCTATTTTGGTTACTATAATTTTGTAATATAATTTGACATCAGGTAGTGGAACACTTCTGGCTTTATTTTTGTTGCTCAGGATTACTTTGGTTATTTGTGGTCTTTTGTTGCTCCACATGAATGTTAGGATTTTTTTTTTTTCATTCAGCAGTGATCTGTAGTTATCGTTGTTGAGATCTTTCACCTTTTTATTTTTATTACTATTGCTGTTGTTATTTTTATTATTATTGTTACTACTACTACTACTACTACTACTATTATTATTGTTATTATTGGATGACTATTGTAAGTGGGCTTGCTTTCTTAATTTCATTTTCTGCTAGTTCATTTTTGGAATACAAAAATGCTACTAAATTTTGTGTGTTGGTTTTGTATCCTGCAGCTTTACTGAAATTGTTTATTAGCTCTAAATGTTTATTGGTAGAGTCTTTAGGTTTTTCTCTACATAGGATCATGTCAGCTGCAAACAGGAAGAGTTTGACTTCATCTTTTCCAACATGTGTGCCCTTCATTTCTTTCTCTTACCTGATTGCTCTGGCTAGTACTTACAATACTATTTCAAATAGGAGTGGTTAGAGTGAGCATCCCTGTCTTGTTCCAATTCTTAAGGAAAATGCTTTCAGCATTTCCCCATTCAGAATGATATTTTCAATGTGTTGGTCATACATATATTTTATTGGGTTGAGATGTTTTCCTTCTATACCTAATTTGCTGAGAGACTTTAACTTGAAGAGATGTTGAATTTTGTCAAATGTTTTTTCTGCATCTATTGAAATAATCATTTGGTTTTGTTCTTGAATTTGCTGATGTGGTGTATCACATTTATTGACTTGCATATGTTGAACCATCCTTGCACCCCTGGGATGAATCCCATTTGGTCAGTGTGTAATCTTTTTGATGTGCTGTTGTACTCCGTTTGCTAATATTTTGTTAAGGACGTTTGTGTTTATGTTCATCAAAGATATTGGCAAGTGGTTTTCTTTATTTGTTGTATCTTTGTCAGGTTTTAGCATCAGGGTGTCCTGGCCTCATAGAATGAATTTGGGAGAATGAACTCTATTTCAAATTTTTGGAATAGTTTGAAGAGAATTGTTATTGATTCCTCTTTGAAGGTTTGATGGAATTCAGCAGTAAAGCTATCTGATTCTTGGCTTTTCTTTTATGAGAAACTGCTGATTACTCTCAACATCACTCAGCATTAAGGGAATGTAAATTAAAACCACTTTGAGATATTATCTCACTCCAATTAGGATGACTAATATCCAAATGACTGAGAATAATAAATGCTGGTGAGGATGTCGAGAAAAGGGAACCCTCCTACACTGTTGGTGGGACTGAAAAATGGTGCAGCCTTTATGGAAAGTGTTATTGAGGTTCCTCAAACAATTACAGATAGATCTACCATATGACCCAGCAATCCCACTGCTGGGTATATACCCAAAGAAATGGAAATAATCATGTTGAAGAGACACTTGTACTCCCTTATTCTTTGTAGCACTGTTTACAATAGCCAAGAGTTGGAACCAGCCTAAATACTCATCATTGGACGAGTGGATAAGGAAAATGTAGTAAATCTACACAATGGATTACTACTCTGCTATAAAAAAGAATGAAATACTACCATTTGCAGCAACATGGATGGACTTAGAGAAAATTATATTAAGTGAAACAAGTCAGTCACAGGAAGAGAAATACTGCCTTCTCTCACTAATATGTTGGAGCTAATAAAAATAAATAAATAAATATATATATATATATAAACAAATAAATGAGGGGGGAAATATAGCAATCACAAAAATTCCTTGGACTTGTTAAGATAAAGGAACAGATATGATGTTGGTTGGGGGGACGGGGGAAGATGGAGGGGAAAAAGGAGGAATTGATAAACGGACATGAAAATCAACTGTACTGTATATTGATAAATTAAAAAATAAAAAATTATTAAAAAATACTTCTTCAGTCTCATTGCTTGTAATTGGACTGTTCAGGTTTTCTATATCTTCTTGAATCAGTCTTGGTAGTATGTATGTGTTTAGAAATTTAATCATTTCCTCCAGGTTTTCATATTTTTTGGCCTATATTTGTTTATAATAGTCTCCAATGATTCTTTGTATTTCTGCAGTATCAGTTATCATGTTTCCTCTTTCATTTCTGATTTTTGTTATTTAGGTTTCCTCCCTCCTTTTACTAGTTAACCTAGCTAATAGTTTGTCTATTTTATTTACCTTCTCAAAAAAACATCCTTTTGTTTCATTGATCTTTTGTATCTTTATTGGGTCTCTATTTCACTTAATTCTGCTCTGACATTAATTATTTCTTTCCATCTCCTAATTTGGGGATTGGATTGATCGTTTTATTTTAGTTCTTTGAGGGGCAGTATTAGGTTATTTACTTGAAATCTTTCTATTCTTTTGATGTTAGCTTTTATCGTAAAAACTTCTTTCTTAGTACTACTTTTGCTGTATCCCATAGGTTTTGTTATGATGTGTCTTTATTTTTTTCATTTCAAGAAATTTTTTGATTTCCTGTTTAATTTGTTCTTGGACCCATAGGTCGTTTTGAAGCATGTTGTTTAATTTCCATGTATTTATATAGTTTCCAGAGCTTTGCTTGTTATTCCTATCTACATTTAATTCACTGTGGTCTGAAAAGATACTTGAAAAGATTTCAATTTTTCAAAATTTGTTGAGATTTGATTTGTGTCCTAACATGTGCTCCATCTTGGAGAATGTTCCATGTGCTAATGAGAAGAATGTATGTTCTGTAGTTGTTGGAACAAAAGTCCTATAGATATCTGCCAAATCCGATTGGTCTAAAGTGTAGTTAAATCCTGTGTTCCTATGTTGATTTGTTGCCTAGTTGATCTGTCCAATGTGAGAGAGGTGTGTTCAGGTCCCCAACTATCATTGTATTATTGTATTGTATTCTCCCAGCATGGCCAGGAGGCAGAACTAAGATAACGAGGAGACATATTGACCTAGAGACAGATTTTTGTAAAAGGTTTAAATCAAATATTGAAAATATATTTATTTTGTCAAAACTTTAGAAAATTTAAGTCATGTCAACTTGAAAAATTTACTTATTTATTTAATGAGCATGCATTAATTATAAGCTAATTTGGTACCATGAAGGCACACAAACACATATAGACATGAACATGTAGACATAACATACATTTTACATATGCATATATGCAGACATAAACAACAAGAATAAATAAGGATCTTATAGGTTTTGTTCAAAATGTAAAAAAAGCTCACTAGTAAAAATGACAGTCAGGTTTAGATTGTGGTTTTTTTTTAAAGACTTATTGGTGAGGCCTCACCCTGCTCAGAAAGCAAGATAACAAATTTACATTGTACAGCAAAGTATGCAAGCCTTTTCAAGAAGGTGCAGAGAAGACTTTCTTCCTTTTAAGAAAATAGCATCGGATTCTACCATAGGATTTTGTGAAGAAACACATAGATGAGACTAGAAGAGAATTTAGAAGTCTGTTTAAGATAACCAAGTGGAAGCCAGAAAATTTGAGACCATCGAGTTAAACATGTAGATTTTAGGTTAGTTTTTGTTTCTCAAATGAGATACTGAGCTTAAGGGCTGAGCTATTGAAAGCTATTTGACTGTTGAAGTTTTTTTAATATACCCCAGGTCAATTTGGAGCTTTTTGTCATTATTTTCATTATTAGTGGTCTGATGTGTACCATCCCCGATGAGATGGATTGAGGTGTGATGGCAAGGCATTGAGATTTTGGGATCAGATTCAATTCCTCGTCTGGTTTGCGGTTCCACATCAGGTTTAACAGCCTTAGCAGGAATCTATAGTGGGCCTATGGGTGAGAGAACAGATGCATACCCTCTCTCCCATGTTAACAATTCAATAGGTCCCAACAATTGTGGTCCCGTGGGCAGGTAGCGGAATAAAACCAAGGGTCTGGGTCTCTTTCTAGGAGGTAGAAAGTGTCATTCTGTGGCCGTTAATTTTTAGGAGTTACAGTTAAAAAATTTAGTATAAACAGAGCTTTAAAGACCTGTTCATGAGAGGCCAGCCCTATATCAATATTACCTCTCCTTTGTTTACTTATTTGAGATTTAAGAAGGCCATTGGCTCTTTCAACAATTGCCTGGTCAGTGGGGTTATATGGGATTCCTGTGACATATGTAATGTTCCATTTGTCACAGAATACTTGAAAGACTTTGAGGTGTAAGCCAGTCCATTATCTGTTTTAATTTGATTTGGAATCCCCATGGCAGCAAAGGCAGAAAGAGAATGTTTTTTAACATGTTTAGCAGTTTCTCCTGTTTGGGCAGTGGCATGAATAAGACCAGAGTAAGTATCAACAGTAACATGTAAATATTTAAGATGTCCAAAAGTGGGATAATGAGCGATTTTCATTTGCCAAATTTCATTACCTTCTATTCCTCGAGGATTAACTCCTCCAGGGGAATTAGATTTAGAAAACCTCTGACAATTGGGACAAGCACAAACAATATCTTGAGCTTGCCTGTAAGAGATCTGATGCATGTTAGCCACAGCTTGTGCATCCTGATGAAAAAACTGATGAGAATCAATAGCTTTCTGTAAAACATTATTATATATAACAAAGTGATCAGCCATATCATTTCCAATTGATAAAGGGCTAGGAAGACCAGAATGAGAATGCATGTGAGTTACATAGAAAGGATGATGTCTTTTTTGAATAAGTTTTTGTAAATGTCAAAACATTTCAAATAAAAGAAAACCATTTCCCTCATAGAGAGATGCATCTTGAATTACCTTTAAGACTCCAACGTAGGCAGAGTCAGCTACTAAACTAAGTGGCTGATTGTAAAAATGTTGCAAAGCTGCAATGGCAGCTGCCAACCCTGCCCCCCAAGTGGACCCATGATGGACAGCACCAAAATGCCTCCAGATTCCCTGCTCCCCCCATGCCAAAGATCCCCCTCCTCATCTGCCAGAATCACTGATAAACAGCACTTGAGGGAGAGGAATAGGGGGTAAACAGGATTTTAATTGTATGGGCAGAATTTGGAGTCCTTGTAAAATTTTATCATGGAGTAATAAGAATTGTATCTTACCAACAAAATCAGCCATATCAATCTGTAAAGACTCTGATTGTTCAAGGGCACTGTAAAAATCAGTTTTAGGAAGACCAGGATTAATAATATCAGGATCATACCAAGTACTTGACAATGGTGTCTTCCCCTAGTGAGTAAATGAATACATTGTTCTAATTTAGTATATAATTTCCTTTTTTGTTGATGGGGTAAGGAAATCCATTCAATGACTCCTATTTGAGGAAGGAATTGGGAAAGCAAACCTGTGGGACTATGTAAGTTGTTTAAAATAATGAAATGAATGACTTGAGATTTAACAATACAGGTTAATTGTCTGGAATGTAAAAAGGATTCAATCTGCTTTAATTCTAATTTTGCTTCTTCAGATAAGTAATGAGGGGAGGACAGATCAGGGTCTCCCTTTGAGGTATTAAACTAATGTTGTAATTGATAATTTGGAACACCCAAAGAAGGGCAGAGCCAGTTATTGTGGTCAAGTAATTTTTGTAAGTCATTTAGAGTAAAAGGCTCCTGAATATGGAAAGAGGTATTTTGTGGCCGTATACTTCTCTGAGTCATTAAAAACAACAATGTATTTCCAAGGCTCCTTTTTTTGAATTTTATTTGTAGCTACTTGTAAATCAGTGTTATTAACTTGTTTGATTAAATGTAAATAAACTTGTGGTAGCAATTCTGGATTGTCATGAGCATTGTCAATATGTCTAGTCATAGCATCTTGAAGACAATTAATACAATCTATATAAGGCTCAATGGGTCCCTGTCTAACAATAGCAAAAGATTTAGTGGGAGTATTCCAGGGACTATGTGATGGCTCTAAATTTCCCATTTGTCACTGTTGTTTAACAAGTAAAGTAGCTTGATTTAATTTCTCCCCTTTAAGAGGCCACTGTTCCACCCAAACCAGAGGACCAGCGTCCATTGTAATTTGAATGGTAGGAGTGTAGCCATGGCCATCATGATAAATTTTGAACGGGATGTCCCAATATAAACATCCCATTGAGCAAGGTGGTCTCGGCTCCATAGAGTTCAAGGTAGATCTGGAACATAATGCATAATGGAGGCAATTTGTCCCTCGGGGCCAGTACACAATAAGGGATTTTTACTTTGATAAGGAATTTTGAACTTGCCTAATCCAGTAAGTGTAACTGGTGAAGAAATTACTTTCCATAAAGGAGTCCAATCCTTTTTAGCAATTATGGTAACATCAGCCCCTGAATCTGTAATTAATTTTTGTTCAACAGATAATGTGAACAGTGGCTGAGTCTTATCTAATCTTTGTATCCAAAATGCATCAAGGGAAGCAAGAGGTTGAAGTTTAGATTTTGTTTCAGGAATTTTGTTCCAAGCCTTTATGGCTGCTCTAGGTGTTTGGTCAAGTAACATGTCGATGCTAATTTGAACCTCATCTTATAAATTTTTGAGTTAAATATCATGTAAGTCTTCCCGATATTCTTGTAGCCATACAGTATATTGAGCAGAGTTAAAACAGTTTTTCCAAGTGTTTTCCAATCCCAAGTGATCATATTATACCCATTAGCAATTGATTCTAAGTATTCCTTGGTAAAAATACTATGTAAGCCATTTTTTGTTATGCTCCTTTTAAATCTTTCAAACAAGGAGAATGGAAGGTTTTCATGTCTCGACTGAGTCTTAGTTTTTACAGCAGGAAAGACATGATGAGCATCAGCTCCCATGTTATGTCCTTCTTTAAGACAGGACTCTATCGAGGGAACAAATGAATTGTTTGCCTACAAAGGTGGAGATGGGGGGAGAGGAGGAGGAGGAGGCAAGGATTGTTTATCATCCCCTTTAATGGCATAAACACATATTTTCCTTTTAAGGTTCTGAATAACTTTCAAAGCAATTCGACAAAATTTCCAAACCACTATAAGCAATAATAATTTAGTTAGATGATTGTTAGTTACTTTATAACCTACTGCCATAAGGAGACACGGAAGGACTGAACTATGTTGAATTTCCCTCTTAGAGAGTAAACTACCCATATTCACAAGAATAGATAGAGAATTGAGAGAGTAAGAAAGCAAAACTTCTGGGTAAAGCCCTAGCTAGACACTGCAGCAGGTGTGCAATCACTTAATCGAAAGCCACCTCTGTGATCCCCTTTACCAAGGTGAGTCCCCCTTACCGGGATTTCCCTCTTGGCAGGATGAGTAGACGTCCTCTTCCTTTTTTCAGGCATCTTTTTTCTTTTCCCCCCTTTTGTCAGCACCTCCCTTTAGTCAGGATGAGTGGTGGATGTACTCTTTCTTTTCCTTTCGAAGGCCTGGCATGTTGGTCTCTGATCCATGGACCCAGAATTTGTCACATCAGGGTCACTATTTGTTGCTTTGACTCCCATGGATTTGTCACCCATTTTCCCCTGGGTGACAGAACTGCCAAAGATTACTCAAAGCCCATCTCTTCTGAGCAGTGAGAAGCCCTGAAAAGGGGTTAGTCTCCAAGAACCCTCGAGAGAGGCATTCCTTCCATTTGGGAAACTAATCACGGATTGGGGTTCTCTTTGCACATTTATTCTCCAGACCAGGAAGTTACAGGAAGAGAACATAGGTGGGGTTTTTGGTAAGTACAGTTTAACAAGTTTAACAATAAAAGCTGGTAACATTCAGTAAGGAAACACTCTATAATGCAATTTGCAAGAAAAGCTTGATCTTAGCAAACATTCTCTTCTTACAGCAATTTCCCAGTATCTTTACCTATCAATCAGTAATCTGTCTGTCTTTGAGCCAGCAACCTTGCTGTGTTACAATTCTTTATCTTACAACAGAGACTATATAGCCTGGGGAAAATTTCCTGTCCTTTGCAAGGTCAATATTTGAAACAGCAAGGCTCTGGAAAACCAGGCTCTGTGAAGTACATTTGTTTTATGCATACTAAACATATCATAATAGTGATCACATTTTTCCCCTGTGGTTTATAAACTTACCTTAAGATATTTTTACCAAAAAAAAAAAAAAGTTCTAAATGAATCTTGGACCTATAATATAATTGTTGGAAAATGTGTGTGTGTGTGTGTTTTAAGGTGACAGCTTTAAGGGAGCAACTTTCATTTAATGTATGCTTTTCTCTATGTTTGTGTTTTTCATTCATTTATTTAAAAACATATAAGCCCTTGTTAAAACTAAAATAATGCCAGTAACCCTACCACCCAAACAAAATTAATGTTTTTATGTTATCTTTTATTATATAATAGTCACTTCTCATAATGTACTATTATCCATTTATTTTTTTATTTATTTATTTATTTTTTTTTTTGTCGTTTTTTTCGTGACCGGCACTCAGCCAGTGAGTGCACTGGTCAGTCCTATATAGGATCCGAACCCGCGGCGGGAGCGTTGCTGCGCTCCCAGCGCAGCACTCTACCAAGTGCGCCACGGGCTCGGCCCTACTATTATCCATTTATAAGACGTAATTTCATTTTCAAGTATACATCTCAGCCATCTGAAGCCCCGGGCTAAAATAAATAAATAAATAAATAAACAACAACAACAAAACACTTCTTTAAGGCTGAAAGATTGTGCATGATTTGCTGCCCTTTTGGATACAATTAGCAAGTGTCAAGTTGCTTAAAGTGATTTTGTAGCGTCTTTCTTTTGTTTGAAAGGTTCAGATGTACAATTTTGAAGTAGAAATGTTTAGACTCTCTTGTTTCCTGTTGTGAGTTCCTGCTTCTGAGGAGTGAAGCTGATTAAGGAGTCTGCAGCTGGTTAAATGAGGATTACTATATGTGACTTCATGTGACTTACCAAAAAGCATGATTGGCTTTCCATTGGGAAACAGCATATGAGTAGCATCTGTCAGGGTAATTATATACAGGAAATTCCTAATGCTGTATTGTAAACACAATTGTTACTAGGCTCCATGCAATAAAAACGTCTGGTACATTCTTGGAAGCTAGGAATTAGCATTACTTTTACAAAAGTTTTTTGAGACATCATTAATTAAGGAATATGAAAATAATTACAATGAACACAAAATCACTAGGTCTGAAACTCTGAAAACTGTGCAACAGTTTGTGAGACAAAAATAACTTTGTGTTTTTCTTATGTAAAATGCAAAGGATCACTTCCTTACTTTCTTGAACCACAAGATGCTCCAGGCTCATCTTGTATTTTCTCTGCCACAGCCAAAGAATAAAGCACTTCTTCATGTCAAAAGGGTAGTGAGTCCAATCTGAAATTACTTCTGCCTTAGGTCATTCTGGGTTCTATTACAAAATACCTTAGACTGGGAAATTTACAAGCAACAGAAATTCATTGCTCAGAGTTCTGGAGGTTGAGAAGTCTAAGATCAAGGTACTAGCAGATCTGATGTCTGGTAAGGGCTTGTTCTCTGCTTGAATAATAGCACCTTTTTGTTCCATCCTCCCATGGTAGAAGGGGGTGGAAGGATCCCTCAATCATCTTTTTAAGGTCTCCAATTTTATTCATGAGGGCAGAGCCCTCATTACCTAGTAACCTCCTGAAGGCCTCACTTCTTATTACCACCATAATGGGGATTAGAGTTCAACATGAATTTTGGAGGGGTGCAGATTTTCAGATCATAACAACTTCTAATGGCTTAAGATGCTGGGTTTTTTTCCTACTCTTCTTCACCCCATTAATTAGGGATGGTTATGGGAATGGCTTAAAATATAACACCTAGCATTAGATAGATGAGATTGACAACATTTATTAGTCACATATAGTCACAGCCATAGCAAGTAGGGAACTACATGCCATACAAAGAAACAGGGGTGTTGTACCTGAGAACACAGTGAACCAACAGGGCATGTGGAAGTCAGGCTTTGTAGTATCAAGATGGTGAGATTGCCCCTGGTTCCAGCAGGAGTACATGATTGGCTTGTTTGAATAACCTCATGGTCTGGCAAGGAACTAACACCTGCTATCCAAGGATAAACAGCAATGTGCCTTGTCCCCATGATATGGAGGATTTTTTAGCTAGGAAACTTATCCAGGGGAACAGAATGAGGAGGACAAATTGTAGTTAGGCCATTTGAGGCATTCCTGATTTCACCAGCACATAATATTAGGCCTTAATTTTAAGACTTACACCACAAATGGAATAATTTGAAACATAAAGTAAATAAAAGTATTATTGGTATCCATAGAATAAAGTAATATTCATTAGTTTGTACTAATATAAATAAATGAGTAAAGAGTAGCTCTCTCTTACAGAAAAATATGATTAATAAGTGTAGATGAAAACAAGGTAATAGAAAATTACTATTAGAAAACCACAGTAATAATTGTCACTGGCAAGATTTACTGAAGGATGCTAACATTAGTGGACAAAATTTTGTGGAGAAATAGCATATTTTTATAGACTCAAAGTACCTTTTCCAAGATATTTATTGCTCATAAAAAAATAGTAAATTCACAGTGGGGAAAGCTGTCAGACACTACCTTAAATGAGTGATCAAATTTAATATCATCAGAAATAAGAGATATAGACATCATGTAAACCTTAATATTTTGCACTGAGAATGGCATACCACTTCTTTTGTATTCTTCCAAAAATGCATAGCCTCAATCTAATCATCTGACAAAATTAGAGAAACCCTAGTTGAGACGTATTTGAAATGAACTGACCAGTACACTTCAAAAGTATTAGGACATAAAAGACAGGAAAAGATAGAAGAATTTATAGCTCAGAGGAGACTAAGAAAACATGACAACTCAATGCAATGTGGTATCCAGGATTAGATCGTGGAACAGAAAAGGAACATTAATGATTAGTGGTAGCATAGGGCTGGAGTAGGGGAGTGGTGATATGCAGGTAATAGCTAAAGTGTAGAGTGATTCTTTTTTTTAAAAAAAAATATTTATTTATTTTTCTTAATTTATTTTATTTTGTCAATATACAATGTGGTTGATTATTGTAGCCCATTACTGAAACCTCCCTTCCTCCTCCCTCTCCCCCCACCCTCCCAACAACCTCATATCTGTTTGCTTGTCCTATCAACTTCAAGGAATTGTAATTGTTGTGTCTTCTTCCCTCCTCCACCCAAGCCAGAGCAATCAGAGAAGAGAAGGAGATAAAGGGCATCCAGATTGGAAAAGATGAAGTCAAACTGTCCCTGTTTGCAGATGACATGATCCTATATATCATACAGTGATTCTTTTTGAGGCGATGAAAATATTCTAAAATTGTGGTGACAGTTGCAGAACTCTGTGAAAGTAATAAAAGCCATCAAATTGTAAAATTTAAAGGATGAATTGCATAATATGTGAATAATTTCTCAATAAAGCTGTCATTTTTAAAATAAAAAAGAAAGAAAAACTAGTGAAATCAGAATGAAGTCTGTATTTTAATAATATTGTATAAATGCTAATTTCCAAGTTTTTGTAAATACACTGTGATTGCACAAGATATTAACTTTAGGAGAATCTGGGTGAAAGGCATAGGGTAACTCTGTACTATTTTTACAAATTTTATGTATGTCTGAAGTTATTTAAATAAGTTTTAAGAATAAAACACATAAAACAATAAAACAACACAAATGAACCACCACCAACTGATATACATAGTAACATAATTTCAAAGTTGTTTGTACTTTTTGTTTCTGTTATTGTTTAAATTGCATGACATGTAGAACACCTATATTTTTCCCATCCCCAATACAAAAAGTAAGATGGAGTTTGGAATACTCCATAGTCTTGGCATGGGAGTAGGTGGTATAGACCCCAGATCTGTGCCTGTCCTATATCCTCTGCTAGTATTAAATTAAGCTGTAGCTAATTGTTGTTGTTTTGACATCCACCCCTACTGGCATTTGCTTTGATGATACTGGTCACATTGTGGCCTCTGGTTGATAGTCCATGCACTATGTGTTCTTATTCCAACCACTAGTCCATATCTACTTGACCTACTCTTATCTCAGCTTCTTCTGTACCAATCTGAGGCATAGAGATTTTAAAAATCTTTACAGTGCAGTACATAAAACTCAGTGAGGCTACCTCCAGATCCATCTGCTTTGACTTTCTCTCAACCATTTGTGTGTTCCAGCATCATGCTGAATGCATGTCTTGCAATATTTTCATAATATCCTCAGTTAACAATCTGAGCAAAAAGAGAGAAATTTCTTCAGCTTTATAGAGTACCCCCAAAATTATTTGTAGTTTCCCTTTCACCATCACCTCACCTGGGATGTGTGTAAGGAAACACAGGATTCCTTATTAAAGATACTCACTGTCTTCATACTTTATTGCTCTTCACTGTTCTTCCCCCCACCTCCTTCATTTAAATTCATCTCCTTTTAGGGAGGTAAAATAGTTTATATCTAATCATGAATTCTTTCCTAACCCATTTTTATGACATAAATGTTATGCATGGAGTCTTTTAAGCCTTTGGATGTTCATATTTATACTCAGGCTGCTGTAAGCATAAAACATTTTCTATTCCCAAAGTCTTAATAGATTCTAGAAAATCAGAAAACTACTTGGCTTTCAATATTATTTATCATTTTCAGTGAATTTTACAAACTTATTTAAAACTCAGTTGAGAAAGTGACATCAGCAAGATGGCAGAGTAGTAGATACAAGCCTTTTGCCTCCCACATAAAGCAACAAATAAACAGTTATCCAGAACAACAATAGCCTTGGAAGGGCTAGAGGGTGTATTCAAAAACCTTCAGTGACAAAGTGGAGAAAAAACAAAAATGAGAAGGAGAATAACCATGCAGAAAAGATCGCTGGGTGAGATAAGTGGGCCTGAAATGTCTGGAGACAGTGGGAACAAAGAAAAAGGTCAACAACTACCAATATCAGTCATATAGTGGACTCTACTTACTGCATTTGCAGTGTCCTGCTCTGCAATGAACGTCAACATTCTTGCCACTGAAATAACCAAAATCAATTTCTGTTAAGAACCCCCAAAGAGAGATGCAGGTGAACCCCATCTTCCAAAGAAGGAGTTGCTTTTGTGCTTCTTTAAGACAGGTGCTGCCACTCCTTCCAATCCTGTGTGCACCCCTGACTCCAAAGATGCAGCTGCTTGATGAGTTCCCACATTCCAAACATTGGCTCCACATCTGCTCCTCTCTTGCCCATGTTTCAGACCCTAGCTCTGTGATTAAACCACATGCACCTACATCCCACACACCACCTTAGATCTGGGCTAGCCCTGCCCCAGGCCCTAGAGCCAGTGCAATCACACACACTGTAGATCTAGGCTAGCCCTGCCTCAGGCCCTAGAGCCTCAGTCACTCTGTGCACACTTGCACGAAAGATTCCTGCTCCACAGGTGCTCCATGATTAACTACACCTATGATATTTGAGCCACAGTAACAGCAAGCTAAAAACTCCCTGGGCCTAAGAGCCATTGTAGCTCCTCAGGTGCACATGGTTCAGACTCCAGATCTGCAGCTGCATTGCACACACAAATTTCTCAGACATAGGAGCCACTGCTGCCATGGGCTACTCTGCAGCCTGGCCCCCGAGACACCATAGCTCTGTGCACTCCTATGCTATGAGCCCCCTACCCCTAGCTGCTTCACAAGCAACTGCACCTCATATAATATTATCAACATGGCAGCAGGAGCACACCTGCATTTGAGAAACAAGTGCCAACAGCATCCAGGATCCTGGACCCTTGGGCACTTCATGTGTGAATATTCTCACACCCCAGGTTGGTGGTTGCTTTGAAAGTGCATCAGACACCAGAACTACCACAGTTGTGAGTATGCACTCAAGCAGGACCTCGCACCATGAAAGATCCTCTTGGAAACAACTTCCCCGATGAAAGAAAAAGAGATTGGGGGGACCCCAGCCACTTTCAATATGGAAGACCCCAGCAGCCCTCACCATTGCTGCAGACACCTGAAACTTTGGCAGCCAAGAATCCCTGTAATATTCACCAATATTGACCTCAACAGGCTGAGCTGCACAGAGACTATTTCATTGTGACTTCAGCAGAGATAGAACCTTTGCACCTCACCTAGCTGGTGCCTATGTTCCCACCTGTAAAGAAAGATCTTTCCCTACAGTCTGTAAAGTCAGAAAGGGGATGGCTCCATTAAATGTATGGAAATTAATGCAAGACAACAAGAAACATGAAAAACCAAGTAAATATAACACCACCAAAAGAACACAATAATTTCTCAGAAAATGGTCCCAAACAAGTGGAGGTGTTGACAGACCCTGAGTCAGTCACGCTGGAAAAGGCAGGTGCTGCGGGACCTCTAACCTAGGCTAGTGCCCTCTGCCCAGAGAGGCCTGAGAGCAGCAGGGACAACACGCCCCAAGTCAGCCATACTGAAAAAGACAGGCGCCACAGGTCATCCAGCCCGGCTGAATCCCCACCACTTAGAGAGGCCTGAGAGCCACCAGGCTCATATGCCCCAAGTCAGCTGTTCTGAAAGAAGAAGGTGATGTGGGACCCCCAGCCCAGTCCAGTTCCTGCTGTGCAGAGAGGCCTGAGAGCTGCCAGGCCCACATGCCCCAAGACAGCTGCACCAGAAGAGACAGGAGGTGCGGGATCCCAAGCCCAGGTCAGTCCTTGCTGCCCAGAAAGGCCAGAGAGCGGAAGAGCACACATGCCCAGAGTCAGTTGCACTAGAACCGACAGGTGCCATGGGACCCCCAGCCCAGGCTAGTCCCCACTGCCCAGAATTGGCAGTCCCTTCAGGATCCAGGCCAGACATCATGGTGGAATGAGAAACCATGATACCCCCTGCCACAATGACTAAACACCAAAAGAAAGACAAGAGAAATATGAAAAATCAAGAAAGTACATCACCACCAAAGGAAAATAATAACTCTCAAGCTCTAGATCCTATAGAACAGGAAGTCTTTGAAACCACCGACAAAGAATTTAGAGCAAAAATTCTAAGGAAACTAAGTGAGATACAAGAAAACTCAGTTAGATAACACAATGAAATGAGAAAAAATATTCAGTATCTGAAAGAAGAAATGTACAAAGAAATCAATGCCCTGAAAAAGAATGTAGAAGAGCTTGTGGAGCTGAAGGATTTATTCAACAACGTAAAAAACACAACAGAGAGTCTAACCAGCAAGCTAGAACATGCAGAAGAGAGAATTTCTGACCTTGAAGACAGGCTGTTTGAATTAACAGAGGCAGACCAGAAAAAAAGAAGAAAAATAATTTTAAAAATTGAAGAAAATCTAAAAGAGATAACAGGAAACCTTAAGTGCTCAAATATCCAAATAATGGGTATTCCAGAAGGGAGGAAAAGGAAATGGCATTGAAAATGTATTCAATGAAATAATAGCAGAAATCTTCCCAGGTATAGGGAGAGTCACAGATCTTCAGATTCAGGAGGCCCAAAGATCCCCAAATAATTTCAACCCAAAAAGGTCCTCTCCAAGACATGTTAGAGTCAAACTGGCAAAACTCAAAGACAAAGAGAGAATCTTAAAAGCTGCAAGAGAAAAGCAGCAAGTTACCTATAAAGAAGCCCTAATAAGAATAACATCAGACTTTTCATCAGAAACCCTGAAACCAGAAAAGAATGGGATGATATATGCAAAATACTAAAGGACAAAAATTACCAGCCAAGAATACTTTACTCAGCAATGCCATCCTTCCGAAATCAAGGACAAATAGTGTATTTCCCAGACAAACAAAAACTGCATGAGTTCACTACCACACGATCAGTCTTACAATAAATTCTCAAGGGAGTACTGGGTTTGATACCCGAAAAACAGCCATCACTGCCATGAATGCTCAAGAAAGAGCAAAACCTACCAGTAAAACAAAAATGCTAACAATAAAGAGAAAAAATAGTTTATCTACCACTGCAAAAAATCAATAAATACAGAAGACAAACAGAAAATCAGAAAGAAAGGAAAAAAAGGTACTTAAGACATCTAAACAAAAATCAATAAAATGCTAAGAGCAAATCACCACCTTTCAATAATAACCCTAAATGTAAAGGGATTGAATTCCCCACTCAAAAGACACAGACTGACTGACTGGATTAAAAAGATGGATCCAACAATATGCTGCCTTCAGGAGACTCACCTTCCCTGTAAAGACACACATAGACTAAGAGTGAAAAGATGGGAAAAGATATACCATGCTAATAGAAATGAAAAAAGAGCTGGAGTAGCTATCCTTATATCAGACAGAATAGACTATACAGCAAATAAAATAAAAAAAAATAAAATAAAGAAGGCCACTATACAATGATAAAAGGATCTATCCATCAAGAAGGCATAACAATCATAAATATATACACACCTAGTGTCAGGGCAGCCAGATTCATAAAGCAAATACTATTAAATCTAAAGAGTGAGATAGACACTATCACCATAATAGCAGGGGACCTGAACACACCACTGTCAACATTGGACAGATCATCTAGGCTAAAAATCAATAGAGAAACACAGATCTAAACACTTTAGACCAATTGAACTTGGCAGATAACTACAAAACATTCCATCCAACAACCTCAGAATATTCATTCTTCTCATCAGCACATGGAACATTCTCCAAGATAGACCACATGTTAGGTCACAAATCAAGTCTCAACAAATTCAAAAAATTTCAAATTATTCTGTGTATTTTTTTCATTGCAATGGATTAAAATTAGAAATCAATAACAAACAAAACTCTGGAAACTATACAAATATATGGAAATTAAACAACATTCTACTTAATGACATATGGGTCCAAGAAGAAATCAAACAGGAAATCAAAAAATTTCTTGAAACTAATGAAAATAATGACACATCATACCAAAACATGTGGGATACTGCAAAAGCAGTTCTAAGGGGGAAATTTATCATCATGTTAAATGCTTACTTCAGAAAAATGGAAAGATGGCAAAAAAACAACCTAACACTTCACCTTAAAGATATAGAAACACAAGAACAATCCAAACCCAAAGACAACAGATAGAAAGAAATAATTAAGATCAGAGCAGAACTAAATGAAATAGAAATACAAAAAACAATACAAAAATCAATGAAACAAAAACTAGGTTTTTTAAAAGATATAAATAAAATTGACAAATCTTTGGCAAGGCTAACTAAGAAAAGACCCAAATGACAAAAATTAGAAATGAGAAAGGTGATATTACAACTGATACCTCAGAAATACAAGGAATCATTAGAGACGACTATAAACAACTATATGCCCCAAAATTTAAAAAGCCAGAGGAAATGGATAAGTTTCTGGACACATACAAACTACCAAAACTGAGCAAAGAAGACATAGAAAATCTAACAGACCAATAGCAATAAAAGAGATTGAAGCTTTTATCAGAAGGCTCCCAACAAAGAAAAGCTCAGGACTGGATGGGTTTACTACAGAGTTCTACCAAACCTTCAAAGAGGAACTGACACCTATACTCTACAAACTTGTCCAAAAGATTGAAACATAGGTCATTTTCCCAAACTCATTCTTTGAGGAAAACATCACTCTGATACCAATTCCAGACAAAGATACATCAAAAAGAGAAAACTACAGGCCAATATCCTTGATGAATATAGATGCAAAAATCCTCAATAAAATACTAGCCTACAGATTACAACAACACATACACAAAATTATCCACCATGATCAAATGGGATTCATCAAGGGATGCAAGGTTGGTTCAACATGTGCAAATCAATAAATGTCATATATCACATCAATAAAAGCAAACACAAGGATGATATAATCATCTCTGTAGATGCTGAAAAAGCATTTGAAAAAATTCAACATTTTTTCATGATAAAGACTCTCTACAAGTTAGGTATAGATGGAAAGTATCTTAACACAATCAAAGTCATACAGGATAAACCCACTGCCAATATCATCCTGAACGGGCAAAAGGTTAAAGCTTTTTCCTTAAGAACAGGAACTCAACAAGAATGCCCACTCTCACCACTCCAATTCAACATAGTGTTGGAAGTACTAGCCAGAGCAATCGCCAAAGTTGCAGGGTCCAAAATCAACACACAAAAATCAGTACAATTTCCATACTCCAACACTGAACATGCAGAAAACGAAATCAAGAAAGCTAGCCCATTTACAATAGCCACCAAAAAAATAAAATACTTAGGAATAAAGTTTAACAAGGATGAGAAAAATCTCTACAAAGAGAAGTACAAACCACTGTTGAGAGAAATTAAAGAGGACACAAGAAGATGGAAAAATTTCCCATGCTATTCGATTGGAAGAATTAACATTATGAAATTGTCCATATTACCCAAAGTGATGTACAGATTCAATGTATTCCCCATCAAAATTCCAAAGACATTTTTCTCAGAAATGGAAAAAAAAAAATAAAACTATCCAGACATTTATATGGAATAGCAAAATACCAGCATATCCAAAGCAATACTGAGGGAAAAAAAAAAAGCAGGAGGCATAACACTACCTGACTTTAAACTATACTACAAAGCTATAATAACCAAAACAGCATGGTACTGGAATAAAAACAGATCAATGGAATGGAATAGAGAACCCAGAAATCAACCCACACATGTACAGCCATCTGGCCTTTGACAAAGGCAGCAAGTCCACTCACTGGGGAAGAGACTGCCTCTTCAGCAAATGGTGCTGGGAAAACTGGATATTCACATGCAGGAGAATGAAACTAGACCCATACCTCTGACCATGAACCAAAATCAACTCAAAATGGATTAATGAGTTAAATATGCATCCTGAAACAATAAAACTCCTTAACAAAAACATAGGGGAAACATTACAGGAAAAAGGATTGGGTACAAACTTCATGAATAGGACCTTAAGAGCACAGGCAACATAGGAAAAATAAACAAATGGGATTATATCAAACTAAAAAGCTTCTGCATAGCAAAGGAAACAATCAACTGAGTGAAAAGACAACCAACAGAGTGGGAGAAAATATTTGCAAAATATACATCTGACAAAGGATTAATATCCAGAATATACAAGGAACTCAAACAACTTTACAGCAAAAAACCAAACAACCCAATTAGAAAATGGTCAAAGGAGTTGAATAGACATTTCTCAAAGGAAGGTATACAAATGTCCAGCAGACACATGAAAAAATGCTCAACATCACTCAGAATCCAGGAAATGCAAATCAAGACCACTCTGAGATACCATCTCACTCTAGTCAGGATGGCTATTATCCAAAAGACTGAGAATGATAAGTGCTGGAGAGTTTATGGAGAAAAAGGAACTCTCATACACTGTGGGTGGGACTGAAAAATAGGGCAGCCTCTATGGAAAATGGTATGGAAGTTCCTCAAACTATTACAGATCTACCATATGACCCAGCTATTCCACTGCTTGGTATATACCCAGAGCAATGGATATCATCATGCTGAACTGATACCTGTACTCCAATGTTTATTGCCACACTATTTACAATAGCCAAGAGTTGGAACCAGCCCAAATGTCCATCATAAGATGAGTGAATATATCTACAAAATGGAATGCTATTCTGTTATGGATGGACCTTGAGAGAATTATATTAAGTGAAACAAGTCAGGCACAGAAAGAGAAATACATGTTCTCACTTATTGGTGGGAGCTAAAAATTAATATATAAATTCACACACACACACACACACACACACACACACACACAAAACCGGGGGGGGGGGGAAGAAGATATAACAACCACAATTATTTGAAGTTGATATGACAAGCAAACAGAAAGGACATTGTTGGGGGGGAGGGGGGGAGGGAGAAGGGAGGGAGGTTTTGGTGATGGGGAGCAACAATCAGCCACAATGTATATCGACAAAATAAAAATTAAAAAAAAAAAAAAAAAAAGAATGAAATACTACCATTTGCAACAACATGGATGGACTTGTAGAAAATTATATTAAGTGAAACAAGTAGGCACAGAAAGAGAAATACCACTTGTTCTCATTTATTTTGGGGAGCTAAAAATAAATAAATAAATAAACACCCAATCGAATAAAGGGTTGGGTGGGGTAGAAGAAGACACAACAATCACAACAATTCCTTGAACTTGTTAAGACAAGTGAACAGATATGACGTAGTGGGGGAGGGGTGAGAGAGAGGGGGGAAGAGGAACGAGTAAAGGGTCAGAAAAATCAACTACAATGTATATTGAAAAGTTAAAATAAAATAAAAACAAAACAGAACAAAATAAACAAAAAACCCACAAAAAGCAAATGGAGGTGTCTTACTGCCTCACAAATAATCCAAAATAACTGTTTCTAGGAGACCCAGCTAATTTCAAGAAAACACAGAGAGGCAATTAAATAATATAAGGAAATCAATACACAAAATTAGATGTTCAACAGAGAAATTCAAATAATAAAAAATAACCAATTAGAAATTATGGATCTGAAGAATACAATAAATGAAATGAAAAATGAAATAAAGGGTATCAATGGCAGAATTGATCAAGCAGAAGAACAAATCTGTGATCTCAAAGACAGAATACTTGAAAATATACAGTCACAGAAGAAAAAAAAAGAAAAGAAATTAAGAAAGGCTACAAGATTCATGGGACAGCATCAAGAGTCTAACTTGTACATTTTATATATTTAGCAAGGAGAGTAGAGGTAGGAACAGAAAAATTGTTTAAAGAATTAATGGTTGAAAACTTCCTAAATCTGGGAACGATTTGAATATCCAAGAACAGAAAACTTAAAAGTCTTCAATCAGGTTTCTTCCAAAGATGACCACACAAAGGCATATTATAATCAAACTGTCATAAATCAAAGGCAAAGAGAATCCTGGAAGCAGTAACAGAAAATAAGATTTTCACATAAAAGGGAACCCAATAAGGCCATCAGCATATTTCCCAGCAGAAACTTTGTAGGCCAGGAGAGAGTGGAATGATATATTCAAAGTACTAAAAGAAAATAACTGCCAATCATGAATACTTTACTCAGCAAATCTGTCCTTCAGAAATGAAAGAGAGATTTAAATTTTTTTTCAAAGAAAAGCAAAACTGAGCAAGTTAATCCCTACTATACCTATCTTAAAAGAACTGCTAATGAGAGTTCCTCAAGCTGAAAGAAAAGAATGCTAATTACTAATATAAAAAGATAAAAAAGTATAAAACTCACTAGTAAAGGTAAGTATATAGTTAAACTCAGAATACTTATAATGGTGATGTGTAAATCACTTATAACTCTGACATAAAGATTAAAAGACATAAATATTTAAAATAAGTATAGTTACAATAATTTTCAAATATATTCACAATATAAATAATGTAAATTGTGAGATTAAAACATAAAATGTGTGGGGGAAGTCAAACTGTAGAGTATTTGTATACATTTGAATATAATTTGTTACTCGTGTAACAGTCTGTTTTAAGCTAATGTTTTATGTAGGTTTTATAGTAACCACAAAGCAAAAACCTATGGTAGATACACAAAAGATAAAGAGAGGACTCAAAACATATCACTACAGGGAATCATCAAATCACAAAAGAAGACAGCAAGAGAAGAAAAATAAAACAGAGGCTCTACAAAACAATCAGAAGACAATTAGCAAAATGTCAATAGTAAGTCCTCATCTATCAGTAATTCTTATATGTAAATGGATTACATTCTCCAATTAAAAGAAGTAGAGGAGCTGAATGGATAGAAAAAAATATCCAACCATGTGCTGCCTATAAGAGACTCATTTCATGTTTGAGGACATGCACACTGAGAGTTAGCAAATTGAATAAGATATTGTGTGCAAATGTAAATGAAAAGAGAACAGTGGTATCTATCATTGCAACAGAAAAAATAAAAAATAAGGCCAACAACTGTGACAAGAGACAAAGAAAATCATTATATAATAACAAAAGGGTCAATTTAACAAGAGGATATAACAATTCTAAGTACATGTGCACCCAACATATGAACACCTAAATGTATAAAGCAAATATTAACAAATCTAAAGGGAAATATACAAATCTATAATAGTAGAGGACTTCATTCCCCACTTTCAGCAATGCACAGATCATTCATGCAGAAAATCAATAAAGAAACATGGTACTTAAACTAAACTTTAGACCAAATGGACCTAACAGACATATATGAACATGTCCTGCAACAGTAGCAAAATACACATTCTTTTCAAGAACACACAAAACATTCTCTAGGGTAGATCTTATGTCAGTACACATAGCATGTCTCAGAAAATTTAAGAAGTTTAAAACCATATGAAGTATCTTTTCTGACCAGAAATCAGTAACAGGAAGATATTGGAAAATTTACAAATATGTGAAAATTAAGCAACATGCTACTGAAAACTCCATGGTTCAAAAAAGAAATCAAAAGGAAACTTTAAAATGTATTTTGCAAATGAAAGCATATGAAAATGGAAATACACCATATCAAATCTTATTAGATGCAGCAAAAGCAGTTCTAAGAGAAAAGTGTATAGAAATAAATGCCTACATTAAGAAAGAAGAAAGATCTCCAATGAACAACCTACTTTTACACCTCACAGAATATAAAAATTAACTAAAGTTAGCAAAGGAAGGAAATAGTGGTCTTGATTTGCATTTCCCAGATTCTGAGTGATGCTGAGCATTTTTTCATTGTCTTTTGGCAATTTGTATACCTTCCTTTGAGAAATGTCTATTCAACTCCTTTGACCATTTTTTAATTGGGTTGTTTGTTTTTTTGCAAAGGCAAACTTTTGACAAACTTTATCTAGTCTAAGAAAACTCAGAAATGAAAGAAGAGACATTACAACTGATAGCAGAAAAATAAAGGAATCATAAGTGACTTCTATGAGCAACCATATGCCAGCAAATTGGATATCCCAGAAGAAATAAACACATTCTTAGACATAAACAACCTACCAAGATTGAATCAAGAAGAAATAGAAAATCTGAACAAAGCAATAGTGAGTAAGGAGATTGAATCATTAATTAGACACCTCCCATTAAAAAAAATCCTGGGACTGAATGACTTCATAGCTGAATTCTACCAAACACTTAATGAAGAATTAATACCAATTCATCTCAAACTCTTCAAAATATAGAAGTAAAGAAAATACTTCTAACTCATTTTATGAGACAAACATTAGTCTGATATCAAAACCAGACAAAGACTCCAGAAGAAAAGAAAATAAGTCAATATCCGTGATGAATAAAGACACAAAAATCCTCAACAAAACAGTATGAAATTTAATGCAAGAGCACATTAACAGGACCACTCACCATGATCAAAAATCCTTGGGATGTAAGGATGGTTCAACATATGCAAATTAATAAATGTGATATACCACATTAACAGAATTAAGGGCAAAATCATATGATCATCTCAACAGGTGCAGAAAAAGGTTTTGAAAAATTCAACATCCATTCATGATATGAAAATACACTCCCAACGAATGAGTTGTATAAGAAACATACTTCAACACAATAAAGGCCATATACAACAAGGACACAACTAACATCAAACTCAGTGGTGAAAAGTTGAAAGCTTTTCCTCTAATATCAGGAAAAAGACAAGGATACCCACTCTTGCCACATCTATTCAACTTAGGCAAGAGAAATAAATAAAAGACACCCAAATGAGAAAGAAAGAGGTAAATTGTCTTTGTGTGCAGAAAACATGGTCTTATGTATAGAAAACCATGCAGAGTTCACCAACAAAATGTTAGAGCTAATAAATAAATTCAATAAATTTTCAGGATACAAAATCAACAAATAAATATTAGTTACATTTCTATACACCAACAGTGAAGTATTTAAAAAAGAAATTAAAAAAGTCTAATTTCCAATAACATCAAAAAATAGAATAAAATACTTAGAAATAATTTAACCAAGAAGGTGAAAAATCTGTACACTGATAATCATAAAACATTGATAAAAGAAATTAAGAAGACAAAAATAAATAAAAAGATATTTTATGTTTATGGGTTGGAAGAATTAATACTGATAAAATGTCCATCCTACTCAAAGACATCTACATATTTGATGTAATCCCTATCAAAATGTCAATGACATTTTAACAGATATAGAAAAAACAATCCTAAAATTTTTATGGAACCACAGAAAAACGCCAATAACCAAAGCAATCTTGAGCAAAAGAACAAAGTTGGAGGAAATCACATTACCTGATATCAAAATCTGCTAAAATGATATAGTAATCAAACATCATGGTATTGGCAGAAAAAAAGGAAGGAAAGAGAGAGTAGGGGGAGAAAGAAAAATTGGTAAAGGGACACAAAAATCAACTACATTGTATATCATAAGTTAAAAAAATTAAAAATAATTATATAAAAATGTTTAATTCTAGCTAAAAAAAAATCATGTAAAAAAGAAAAAAAAAACAAAAACAGAAATACCACGGTACTTCAGAAAGCTTGTAAAATATTTGAATTAAAATATGAACCCTTTCATGAAGATCAATGGAACAAAATAACCTGAAAATACATCTACACATTTACTGTCAACTGATATTTGACAAAGTTGCCAGAACATTCAATAGGGAAAGGACAGTCTCTTCAAGAAATGATGTTGGGGAAACTGGATATCCACATGCAAAATAATAAAAGTGGACCCATATCTCATGCCATATACAAAAATACACTCAAAATAAATTAAAGACCTAAACTGTAAAACTAATAGAAGAAAACAGGGGAAAAGCCTCTTGACATTTGCCTTAGGAAAAATTTCTTTATATGACTCCCCAAAACACAGGAAACAAAAGCAAAAGTAGGCAAATGGGATTGCATCAAACTACAAAGTTTCTGGAAAGCGAAGTAAACTATCAACATATATCAGAGACAACCTTTGTGTTGGGGAAAATGTTTGCAAACACTGCATCTGATAAAAGATTAATATCCAAAATATATAAGGAAATCAAACAACTCAATAGCAAAAAACTAAATAACAGAATTTAAAAATAGGCAAAGAACATTGTTTTTATCCGTTTTGTGTTGCTATAACAGAACTACCTGAGACTGGGTGATTTATAAAGAAGAGAGGTTTATTTGGCTTACGATTCTGGGACAGCTGCATCTGGCACAGGCCTCAGGCTGCTTCTACTCATGGCAGAAATGTGGCAGGTAGCCGACGGGTACAAGCAGATCACATGGCGAGAGGAAGCAAGAGAGAGAGAGAAGGTGCCAGGGTCTTTTTAAGCAACGAGCTCTTGCGGGAACTAATAGAGGGAGAACTCACTCATTAATCCCCCTCCCCCAGGGAGAGCATTAATCCATTCATGAGGGATCTGCCCCCATAACCCAAACAGCTTCCAGCACTGCCACAATGGGGATCAGATTTCCACATGAGTTTTGGTGGGGAAAACACATACAAACTCCATCAAACATGAATGGACATTTCTTAAAGAAGACATACAAATGGACAGTAGGTATGCGAAAGAATGCTCAACATCACTAATCATTAGGAAAATGCAAATCAAAATAACAATGAGATATCACTTCACACCTGTTAGGATGGGTTCATCAAAAAGAAAAAAGTGTTGGGCCGGCCCGGTGACTCACTCGGGAGAGTGCGTCGCTTGTAGTGCCGAGGCCACGGGTTTGGATCCTATATAGGGATGGCCAGTGCGCTCACTGGCTGAGCGTGGTGCAGACCACACCATGCCGAGGGTTGTGATCCCCTTACCAATCAGAAAAAAAAAAGAAAAAGAAAAAAAGTGTTGGCAGGGATGTAGCAAAAAGGATCACCTGGACAGTGTTTGTGGGAATGTAAATTAGTACAGCCATTGTGGAAAACACTATGGCGGCTCCTAAAAAAATTATAGCAATTCCACTTCTAGGTATATATGTACAAAGCAAATGAAATCAGTATGTTAAGGAGATACCTGCAGTCCCATGTTTACTGCATCATTATTCACAATAGTCAGGTATGTAATCAACCTAAGTATCCATCAACAGATGAATGGATAAAAAAAAATGTGGTATACACACACAAAAGAACACTATTCAGCTTTAAAAATAAAGGAAATTCTGTCATTTGTGAAACATGAGTAAACTTGGAGGACATTACGCTTTGAGAATACACCAGACACATAAATTCAAATACTACCTTCTCTCACTTATATGTGGAATCTAAAAAAGTTCAACTCACAGACACAGTAGAAGATTGGTTATCAATGGCTGGGGGAAGGAGGGTATGGGAAGATTTTTGTCAAAGGGTACAAAGTTTCAGTTAAATAAGAGGAATAAATTATTGAGATCTATTTTACAGTATGGTTCCTATAGTTAACAATAATGTATTGTACACTTGAATACTGCTAAGAGAGAAGATTTTAGATATTCTCACCACAAAAAAATAAGTGTGAGAGGTACTATATAGTTTACCTTGGTTTAATCATTCTACATTGCAAACATATATCAAAACATCATGGTTTTACTCCAGAAGAAATGAAATATTTAGTTTTCAATTAAAAATTAATTTAATTTAAAAATTCAAAATAGAAGTTATTAAAAATAAATATAAAAAAGTACAAACTTAAATGACTTATTTCTCTGTGCCCTTTTCTTAGGCAAATAAAAACCTGACATAAGTGAGGTTCTGTGGCCCAATACATACATCAAAACAAATACAGGAGAGAAAAATTTGCTTATTATTGGATTTTATCAAACTACAATAGAAACACATAATGTATACATTAGAGTTACATCTTAAGACTAAAAAAGTTATATTCTTTGTTTATTTTCACCTTTTGGAGTTAATGTGGAGTAGTAGTTAAAAGCATTAGTCACACAGGCCTCGGTTCAAACATAAGCCTCAGTTTGAAGAAATAATTTAATCTGTTTTCTCTCTCATAAAATGATGATAAAATACCCAACTGATAATATGATTAGAAAGATTATTGAATAAAATAACAAACTTAAAATATTTAGTTTTAGTTGTGGCTAAATAGAAATTGGAGATGTCCTAAACTCCTTAATTAGACAATGGGAATCTGGAGTTAGAACTGGACTAGTTGACATTTTTTCCTTGTTATTCTCTATGTTTAGGTTATGTTTTGCACATACATACACAGATAAGTTCAAAGAATAATATTGCAAACCTCCTTCAACCGATCCTCTGGAGATAGTGCTATAGATTAAATATGTCTCCCCCAAATTGATATATGAAAACCTAATCACCAATGTGATATTATTTGAAGGTGAAATCTTTGGGGGTGATTATGTCATGAGGGTAGAGCCCTCATGAATGGGATAAGTGCCCTTAAAAAGAGACCCCACAGAACTCTCATCTCTTTTACCAAGTGAGGACTCAGTGATAAGGCAGCCATCTATGAACCGGAAAGTAGGTCCTCAGCAGACACTGAATCTGCCAGAGACTTGATCTTGCACTTATCAGCCTCCCAAACTTTGAGAAATAAATTTTTGTTGTTTATTACCCAACTCTGTTGTTTGTTGTCTATGATAATTTGTTATAGCATCCCAAATGGACTAAGACAAATAACAAATGTTAACAACATCACTAGTGTCCTTTGTTCCCCTCCCCAATCCCATTCCTCCCTGGAGAAGTCTACATTGAATTTAACATGTTCTTTTCAGTCCATGTTTTTATACTTTTGTTAAGTGTGTGTATAACCAATTGTTATGAATTCTTTAAAATGTCACACAAAATGATTACACTACACACACACACACACACACACAAAAGGGTACTTCAAAAAGTTTATGGAAAAAATGAATTAAAAAATAATAAAAATCTTTCCATATACACATACACACAAGTATACATGCACACACATATACATATATATAGACACATATACTTGAATACATGTAAATGTGAACTTTTAGCATTTTATTTTACTGTATATTAAGTTTTTATGACCTCTACTAGTCCATTACTGTTACTTATAATAAAATACCTGGAACTGGGTAATTTATAAGAAAATGAAATTTATATCTTTTTTGGAGGTGGGGAAGTCCAAAGCTCACATCTGGTGAGGGTCTTCTTTGGTGGTAGCTTTACAGCAATACAGGGTTTTCACATGGCAGAAAATGGCAGAGCAGAGAGAGATTCTAATGTGCTCTCCTTTTAAAGCACTGTGAACCACATACCCTACCACCATTATTAATCCATTCATTATGGCATGTTCCTATAATCTAATCACCTCTTCAAGACCCCCTCTTTCAATTACCATAACAGGATTTCCCACTCTCAACAGTTATACTGGAGGCCAAGTTTCCAATATCTGGAACTCTGGGGGACACAATTTAATCTTCAATGAATTTGAGGGGGAGACATTCAATCCACAGCATGACCTATCCAAAATTAGATGTATTCTTTTTAACTGCTATGAGATAATGCATCACAGAGATATATTGCAACATATTATTTATTTCTATTGCAATGTGATAATGAACATACTCTCATGTGTCTCCTTGTGCACACATGCAAAAATGTTTCCAGAGAGTATAGCAAGTACTGGAATTACTAAGTCACAGAATATGTACATTTTCTGATTTACTAGATATTTCTACTTATTCTTCAATAGATTTGTATTAATTTATATATTCACCAGCAGTGTACGGAAGTTCTAATTTTTCCCACAGTGCTTTTGATATTTTGACACTGTGTATTATGGGTGTAAATTCTTATCTCACTGTTATTTTAATTTACATTTCCAAGATATTAATGAGGCTGGGCATCCTTTCATCAGTTTATTACCTATTCTGATGTCTTTACAAATGTTAAAAAAAAGCCTGAGTGTATCTTTTTTGTCATTTCTATTTTTGTCTTTTGTATACATTTATTGATTTACTCGTATATGTTGTAGATATTAAACTTTCAGTCAGATTATTAATGTTTCTCTTCATGAGTTATACTTTCCTTGTTGTTTAAGGAATACATTATTATTCTATGGTCATAAAAATATTCTCTTACAATTTTTCTACATAGTAATTATTTAAGATTTTGATTTTACAGTTTAGTTTATTAATCTATATAACATTAATGTTGCAGATGATGTCAAATATGTGTGATTTTAACATTTTCTGTCCAGAGTGTCAATTTTTCCAACATTGATTTATTGAATAATTTGTCCTTTTCAATCTAATTTGCAAGACTCCATCTTTTATGTAACAAGTTTCTATATACGAGTATAGTGGGATCTCTCTCTGGATTTTTTCCTTCTGTTCCATTCATCTACTTCAATCATTTCTGTAAAACATACCCCAACATTTAAATTATTACAGCTTATTAAAGCCTTAAAATCTGACCAAGTCCCCACTTTTTGTTCTTATTTTCAGGACTTTCTTGGCTACTCTTTGATATTAAATGTTCCATGTGAATTTTAGAATCAGTTTAGTAGTCCATTTAAAAATCCCATTGTGTCACATTTTCCGTATCCACTCATCCGATGATGTCCAAAACGTGGGAAAATGGAGTGGGGAGAGGAAAAGAAGAAACAGTTAATTATGTCAACGGTGGGCATCAAGAAATATAATAAACTGATAAATCAAGTAACAAAATCTAAAGCATAAATATGAGTAATTATAAACACTTAGAAAGTTAAGGGCCGGCCCCGTGGTGCGCTTGGGAGAGTGTAGCACTTGGGAGCGCAGCGGCACTCCCGCCGTGGTTTAGGATCCTATATAGGAATGGCGGGTGTGCTCACTGGCTGAGCGCGGTGCAGAAGACACCAAGCCAAGGGTTGCGATCCCCTTACCGGTCACAAAAAAAGACAAAAAAAAAAAAAAAAAAAAAGAAAGAAAGTTAATATCATTGGTTCAAACTGAATGAAAGGATAGTGAGTAGAGATGGAACAAGGTTCCAATCAAATGAAGTAATTAATTACTACAATTTAAAGTTAATTCATTGGAATTAAATAAGAGTACAAGAAAACAGAGAAGAACCAAATTTCTCACCAAGATGATCAGAATATTTTATGAAGCTCAATTTCTTTTGTCTAGATATGAACCATAGATCCATGACCAAAAACACAGGTTATTATATTTCTCTTCCTGTAAATGTGACCAACTCACTGCAGTTGATGATCTAATTATAATACCACGTCTCCTTTTAAAGAGAAGATATTTCAATTATTTATGTGCTTTTCTGCATGGCTAACACTATAACATAAAGGGTATATTAAATTTATCAGTATATTATGCGGTCATTTTCATAGATGAAAGAAAGGCTATAGTCCCTTAGATAGTAGAAATAAAATAACCTAGAATGAAATAATCCATATGTATATTAAAATATAATTTGTGAAAATGAAGCCTGCCAGATATTAGAAAAAATGGTCTCATTATAAAATCCTCAGATTCTAATTTCTCGGAAAAGCTGTAATTACAACTTTATCTTTTCAGTGACCAATTACTGTATTCATGGTATTTTCTGAAATAAATGCTTTGCTATTTTAAAATAAATAAAAATAAAATTAAAAATCCCATTGTGAATTTGACTGGAATTATCTTTTATTCATAAATTATTTTGGAGAGCACTGTCATCCTTTCGATTGTCATTCTGAATCTTCCTTTCTATAATCATTATTTCTATATTCATTTACTCTAGTCTTTTATGTCATTCAATAATGCTATATAATTTTATCATTAGAGTGTGGACAGCTTTTTCTAGATTTAGATATAGGTACCTCATTTTTTATTGCTACTTTAATTTATATAGATGCATTTCTATTGCATTATCTAATAGGTAAGTGTTAGTGAATGGGAAGTCTGCTTATTTTTTTGTCTGTTTATATATTGTATCTAGCAACCTGCTAAACTTCTTCGTTCTAATAATTTGTAGATTCTCTTAGATGTTTTTATATAAACGATTTATCATCCCAAAATAACATCAGTTTTTCTCCTATTTTTCATTCCTTTATGCCTCCTTTACCGTCTCCCCTCCCTCCCTCCCTCTCTCTCTCTCTCTCTCTCTCTCCCCCCTCTCTTTTCTTTCCCTGCCTCCCTTTCCCTCTCTTTCTTATTTTATTGAATTACCAAGAAGCTTTACAACAATGTCAAATAAAACCATTGAAAATAAGTAATATTGTGTCATTCCTGATTTAATAGGAATGCTTCTAAAATTTTCACAGTATGATGTTAGGGTGATATTTTCAGATGCTTTTTTGACATTCAATTAGAAATGTGAGAAGGCATTTGGATACATGAATCTGAAGATGAAAGGAGAATTTAGAGATAAAATTTTGGAAGTCGTCAACATGTTTAAGGCCATCAGACTTAGTGAGATTCCATGGGGAACAAGTATAAAGAAAAGAAATCTTAAAGCATTCCAAGATTTAGATATTATAACTGTTAACCATTTATACCTTAATTTGTTTTTAAACCTTCATAAATCAATTTTATACTCTCAATACTTATTTAGATTTACCATAATATCCACCAGTTTTTTGTTAATAATTGCTTATTCTTTTCCTTTTTTACTGTGAAATAAAATATAAATCTAGAAAAGTACAGAAAACAGCTTAATGAATATTTATAAAACTAACTTCTAAGAAACAACCACACAGGGCAAGAAATAAGCAGTCAGAGCCCTCTGCGTGTTGTGATCTTATCATTGTTCCATCTCTTCTCCTGACAGAAATAAACTCTTCTGATTTTTGTAATAATGATTTTATTGCTTCCCTTTACTGTTTGATTGTCAATGTATGTATCCCTAAATAATATCCATTAAATCAATAAATATGACATATGTTTACATTCATGAAATAATTACCACAATTAAATAAGAAACATATCCATCACCCCAAAAGGCTCCTTGTTACTTTTTGTAATACTTCTATCTGATCTTTCCCTGCTATCTTCTCCCCACATAACCACTGTTCTGCCTGCAGGCACTATAGTTTTAATTTTCTAGAATTTTATATAAATGGAGTAATGTAGTAATAGCTCTTTTTTGGGGGGGTTCTGACTTCTTTAATTCAGCATAATTGTTTTGAGATTCACTCATGTTGTTGTGTGTACCATGCTGAAGAATGTATTTATTCCTCTTTATGGCTCAGTACTACTTCATGTGATGGTATGGATATGCTAGAGTTTATCTTTTCACCTGTTGATAGACATTTCTGGTTGACAGATAAATTCTGCTATTACAAGTAAAGCTGTTATAAATACTCATGTTACAAGTCTTTGCATGGGTATAGGCTTTGATAACTATTGCATAAATATCTCGAAATACAATGGTTAGATCATATGGTACATGTATGTTTAACTTTTAAGAAACTACCAAACTTTTTTTACAAGCAGTGTGAGAGTTCCTGTTCCTCCAAATCCCTCCATTAATTAGTGCTATGAACTGAATTGTGCCCCACCCCCTGAATCGTATGTTGAACTCCTAACCCCAATGGGGCTATATCTGGAAATAGGGTCTTCAGGAGGTAATTAAGGCTAAATGAGGCCATAAGGATTTAGCCCTATAGTGATAGGACTGTGACCTTATAAGAAGAGGAAGAGAGATCTCTCTTTTTCACTACACTATGTAAAGACAGTGAGAAGGTGGCCATCTGCAAACCAGAAAGAGAACCCTCACCAGAAACCAAACCCTGCTAGACCTTAATCTTGGACTTTCTAGCCTCCAGAACTGTGAGAATTTAAATTTCTGTTGTTTAAGCCATCCAATTTGTGATATTTTATTATGAGGGCCCAAGCTGACTAATGCACTTGGCGTGGTTAGTCTTTTTAATTTTAGCCATTCTAATATGTGTGAAGTAGTATCTCACTTTGTTTTTACTTGTATTTCTCTAATGGTAATGATGTTAAACATCTTTTCATGTCCTTATTTGTCTTTGGATATCTTATTTGGTAAAGTGTCTGTTTAAATATTTTGTGATTTGTTAATTGGGGTGTTTGCTTTCTTATTACTGAATTTTGAGACATTTTCAAAATTCTGGATACACATGCTTTATCAGATGTATTATTTTCAGGTGGAATTTTTCTTGTCTGCTCTCTCCCACAATGTAGCCCTTCAATTGTTATAACTTTCTTCAGGGATATTAGTTCTAAATTCTTTCTCTCCCAAGGTTTTATCTTCTCTCGTCAATTAGAGATTGTTCAAATCCAAGACCCCTCCTCATTTTTTTTAAACCTGGTGGACCTTCCTCCTTGCAACAGCCATCCCTGAGCAGCTAAAGTTTTAGCTATCTTTGTATTTATTGGTTTCAGATTTTCTTTTTCCTTTTCCTTTTTTTCTTGTTTTTTTTTTGGGAGGGGGCCCTAGAGACTTCACCTACTTTTGTGCAAACTTTAGCTATTTGCATGAAAAAAAGTTTGCTACAATTAATCCAACATTTATGGAATTTATTGGTATACATTTTTGACATGGAGCCAGCCATAGCTATGAACTTTTTATGGGTGGGTGCACCAATCCCTTTACAACACTTTCTACTTAATTGTTTGCCTATTATTTGTTTTATAAATATTGACTCTATTTGAAATTCCTGGACAGAGGATTTTGGACTTGATATAGAGGGTGACAGGTGTACAATACAGGTTCATGAAAAGGTGGAAGAAAAGTAATTAAGCCCCCATTATCTCACACCTGAATTATTGCAGTAGCATTTTTTAACTCGCCTAAATTCTCCCTTGCCACCTACAGTCTATACCCAAATAGCAGCCAGTATAGTCTACTTAAAACTTCAGTCAACCAACAGAGTGGGAGAAAATATTTGCAAAATATACATCTGACAAAGGATTAATATCCAGAATATACAAGGAACTCAAACAACTTTACAAGAAAAAAACAAGCAACCCAATCAAAAAATGGGCAAAAGAGCTAAGTAGGCATTTCTCTAAGGAAGATATACAAATGGCCAACAGACATATGAAAAAATGCTCAACACACTCAGCATCCGGGAAATGCAAATCAAAACTACACTGAGACACCATCTCACCCCAGTTAGGATGGCTAAAATCCAAAAGACTCTGAACGATAAATGCTGGCGATGTTGTGGAGAAAAAGGAACTCTCCTACATTGTTGGTGGGACTGCAAAATGGTGCAGCCTCTATGGAAAATGGTATGGAGGTTCCTCAAACAATTGCAGATAGATCTACCATACGACCCAGCTATCCCACTGCTGGGAATATACCCAGAGGAATGGAAATCATCAAGTCGAAGGTATACCTGTTCCCCAATGTTCATTGCAGCACTCTTTACAATAGCCAAGAGTTGGAACCAGCCCAAATGTCCATCATCAGATGAGTGGATACGGAAAATGTGGTACATCTACACAATGGAATACTACTCAGCTATAAAAACGAATGAAATACTGCCATTTGCAACAACATGGATGGACCTTGAGAGAATTATATGAAGTGAAATAAGTCAGGCACAGAAAGAGAAATACCACATGTTCTCATTTATTGGTGGGAGCTAAAAATAAATAAATAAATTCACACGCACACACACACACATACACACAAAAACCGGGCGGGGGGGGAAGAAGACATAACAACTACAATTCCTTGAAGTTGAGACGACAAGCAAACAGAAAGGACATTGTTGGGTAGGAGGGGGGAGAGGGCGGAGGGAGGGGGGTTTCGGTAATGGGCCGCAATAATCAACCACATTGTATATCGACAAAATAAAATTAAGAAAAAAAATAAATAAATAAAATAAAAATAAAAAATAAGAATAAAAAAAACTTCAGTCAAATGATGTTGCTCTAGTGGTAAAACTATCCAATGTCTCCTCATCTCTCTCTGATAATAGAATAAAGTTCTAACAATGGCCTTGCCATCACTCTTATTTATTATTACTCCTCTACTCTCTCATTCCACTTCCATCATATTGGCCTCCCTGAAGTTCTTAAACATGTCAAACACGTACCTGACTAAGAGTGTTTGCATTTTCTCTTCTCTACATTAACAACTTTTTTCTCACATAGCTGTCCTGAATTAACAGGGCAAGAATAGTTCAGCATACACAGATCCATAAATGTGATACATGACCCCAACATAATTAAAGAAAAAAAATGCATATGATCATCTTGATAGATGCAGAGAAAGCATATGATAAAATTCAACACCTGTTTACAATAAAAACTCTCAACAAATTAGATATATAAGGAAAGCATCTCAATACACACACAAAAAGTATATGATAAGCTCAGAGCTAACATCACACTGAATGTTCAGCCTTTCCTCTAAGAACTGGAATGAAAAAAGGATGTCCACTCTCAACATTCTCATTCAACATAATACTGTAGGTTCTAGCCCATGTAAATAGGTGAGAGAAATAAATAAATGGCATCCAAATTGAAATGAGGAAATCAAATTGTTCCTGCTTGCAGATGACATGATTTTCTATAGAAAGAATCCTAAAGACTCTATAAAAAAACTCCTAGACCTGATAAATTCAGTGAAGTTGCAGGACAAAAAAATGAGCATAAAAAAACAGTAGCATTTTTATAGAACAACAACAAACTAGCAGAAAAACAAATCAAGAAATTAATAAATCTAGACATTAACCAAAACAATACAATACCTAGGAATAAATTTAATCAAGGAGGTGAAAGATCTCTACAAGGAAAACTATAAAACTCTCATTAAAGAAAATAAAGACATAAAAAAATGGAAAGACATTCTATGTTCATGAACTGGAAGAATTTATATTGTCAAAATGAAAATACTACCCAAAGCGATGTACAGATTCCATGAAATCCCCATAAAACTACCAATAACATGCTTCACAGAAATGCAAAAAGCAATTCTAAAATTTCTATGGAACAAAAAGAGACCCCATATAATGAAAGCAATCCTGAGCAAAAAGAACAAAGTGGGAAGCATCACACTTGCTGACTTCAAAATACTCTGTAAAGGTATAGTAACCAAAACAGCATGGTACTGGAACAAAAACAGACAGACAAATGGAACAGAGTAGATAATTCAGAAATAAATACATGTACTTACATCCAACTGATTTGTGAAGAAGGAACCAAGAACATACATTGGTTAAAGGACCATCTCTTCAGTAAATGGTGCTAGGAAAATTAGGTATCTTTGTGCTGTAGAGTAAAAGTAGACTCCTATCTCTCACTGTATCTAAAAGTGAACTCAAAATAGATTAAAGACTTAAATGTAAGAACTGAAACCATGAAGCTACTAGAAGAAAACACAGCGAAAATGTTTCAGGACATTATACTGGGCAAAGATTTTATGAGTAAGACCTCAAAAGCACAGGCAAAAAAAGCAAAAATAGACAGATGGAATTATACCAAACTAAAAACTACTTCACAGCAAAGGAAATAATCAACAGAGTGAAGAGAACCTGTGGAGTGGGAGAAAATATTTGCAAACAATTAATCCAACAAGGGAGCAATATCAGAATATAAAAGAAAATCAAACTACTCAATAGCAAGAAAACAATCTAATTTAAAAATAGAGAAAGAAGCTCAATAGACATTTCTCAAAAGAAGACATACAAATGGCCAACAGATGTATGAAAAAAAAAAAAAAACTCAACATCACTATTCATCAGAGAAATTCAAATCAAAACCACAAAGAGATATCATTTTATGTCATTTAGAATGGCTATGATCAAAACAACTGAAAATAACAAATGCTGGTGAGGATGTGGAGAAAGGGGAACTTTTCTGCATTATTGGTGGGAATGTAAACTAGTACAACCATAATGGAAAAAGAGTATGGAGGTTTCTAAAACACAACAAATAGAGCTGCTATACAATCCATCAAACCCTCTCTTATGTATAGACCCAAAGTAAAGGAAACCAACATGTCAAAGGGATAACTGTACTTTCGTGTTTATTGCAGCTTTAAACACAATAGCCAAGATGTGGAACCAATGTAAGTGCCCATCAATGGATGATTGGAATATGAAAAAGTGGTACATACATGAAATGGAATACTATTCAGCCACAAAAATGAATGAAATTCTGCCATTTGTGACAACATGGATGTGCTTAGAGAAAAGTAAGAGAAATATCCAAGGGAATACAAATCATCCTGTTGAAGGGACACCTGTACTCCCATGTTTATGGCAGCTCTAGTTACAATATCCAGGAATTGGAACCAACCTAAATGTCTACTGCTGGACAACTAGATAAAGAAAATGTAGTATATTTACACAATGAAATACTACTCTGCTATAAGAAAGAATGAAATACTTCCATTGTCAGTAACATGGATGAACTTAGAGAAAATTAAGTGAAATAAGCCAGGCACAGAAAGGGAAATGCCACATGACCTCACTCATAAGTGCGAGCTAAAAAAAATAAACAAATAAATAAAAAAGAAAGAAAGAAAGATATAACAATCACAACAATCCATTAAACTTTCAAAAGGAGAGAACAGGATTGAAGTTACTAGAACTGGGAAAGGGGGAGAGTAAGAGAGGAATTGGTAAAGGACCATAAAAAACGATTATGTTATATAAATTTGAATATACTATCCTGATTTGAGCATCACATATTGCACACAGTTATTCATATTCAACTCTGCACCCTAAAGATACGTACAATCAGCTATGTTTCAATTAAATAAAAAGAAAGAAAGATAGAAAAGAAAGAACGAAAGAAGAAAGAAAAAGAAAGCCAGGAACAGAAAGAAATATTGCATGTTCTCACTCATATGAGGAAGCTAAAAAAGTTGATCCCATAGAAATAGAGAGTAGAATAGTGGTTACTAGAGACTGGCAAGGGAGGATAGGGGTGGGGGAATAGAGACAGGGTCGTCAATAGATTCAAAATGACAGGTATATAGAAAGAATGAGTTTGCATGTTCTATAGCACTGTAGGAAGACTACAGTTAAAAATTTATTGTGTGATTTCAAATATCTTGTAGAGAGGATTTGGAATGGTCCCAACTAAAAGAAGTGACAAATATTTAGGTAGTAGATATACTAATTACCCTGATTTTCCATTGTACATTGTATGCACGTACACAAATATCACATTGTACCCCATAAATACATACAATTATTATGTGTCAATTTAGAAAAACAAATTTAATTTAAAAAATTAATTGGAAAGAAAAAAATACCATATTTGCACTTCAAATAAATATGTATTCTCCATAATAAGATTCAAAGTTTAGCATGCATTTTTTTACTTTTAATCTATTGATTTTATCATTCAATTTTCCATAGATTAGTAGTCCTTTCACTCAAACTTTCTTTTCCTTCTATTTACTTTTAGAAATGAAAAAATACAGAAACCTACAAAAATATAAAAATACCCATGTGCTCATCAGGAAAAATTGTTGATTTTATACTTTCACACTTATTTCAACTCATTATTTTAATGACAGAATGAAGATAGACTTGATGTTCCCTTTGCTCACCTCTAGTTCCATTCCCTTCCTGACCACTCAGAAGAAGAAACTATCATGGATTTTATTGTGTACCCTTCATGTCCATTTAAATATACTTTATGCAATAGGTTTGCATTTGTGGACAATACATATAATAAAGTATACATTTTACTTAATTTTACATACATGGTGTCATCATCTGACACTCTGAAAGTCTTTATTTTTACTAAAAATAACACTGTTTGAAACTTTTGTACATATATTTATTTTGTCCTGGTATGACATAGAATTTAATATCTATATAGATTTATATCAAGGTAATTACCCATAACTGTTACTTAGAATTATACAGTATGTGTACACCACACTATTATACACAGATTCCATTGTTATGCATTAATGTTCCTTCCATATTTTTCTATAACAAAAAATATTGATGTAAACAGACTTGTAGCTGCATCCTTCCTTGTGCATAGGTGAGAGATATTTATAGGTAAATAGTTGATTTATCTAGGAGAGATATGTACATTTACAATTTTATAAATAAATTACTCTTCCTAATTGTTTTACCAGCTTATACTTCTTATGACAATGTATGAATGTTTACCTTTCACCTGATGGTCATCAAAATTTGATATTCAGATAGTTTTTATTATTGTCAATATACTTGCTTTCAAAAGTATTATATTATTATTTTTTAACTTTATTTTTATTTTATTTTATTGGTTATGCATTTTCATGGGGTACAAAGCTGACCATCACCACTTGTTCTCAAGATATGATGGCCAGATCAATACTATCAGCATGCTCATTACCACAAATTGTGATTATTCCCTGTGTCCCCCATCCAACTAATCCCCCACCTCCCTTCCACGTCCCCTCCCACCCCACTCCACAACCCTAGGTATACTCTATCCCTCTGCAAGTCCAACACACCACTGTGGTCTTTCTTCCTTCTTCTTCTCTTAGCTCCCAGTTATGAGTAAGGACGCAAAGTATTTTTCCCTCTGTGCCTGACTTATTTCACACGACATAATTTTCTCCCAGCTCATCGATGTTGCTACTAATGGCAGAATTTCATTCTTTTTTATGACAGAGTAGTATTCCGTGGTGTATATATATGACATTTTCCTTATCCAGTCATCCTTTGATGGAATTTTAGGTTGGTTCCATATCTAGGCCTTGGTAAATAGACCTGTGTTGAACATGGGAGTGCTAGTATCCCTTCGACATGATGATTTCCATTCCTTTGGGTACATACCTAGAAGTGGGATTGCGATCAAATGGTAGATCTATCTGTAGATGTTTGAGAAAACTCCATACTGTTTTCCACAGTGGTTGTACTAATTTACAGTCCCATCAACAGTGTAGGAGCTTTCCCTTCTCTCCACATCCTTGCCAACATTGGTTAGTCTCTTGTCTTTTTGATTATAGCCAGTCTAACTGGGGTGAGGTGGTATCTTAATGGGGTTTTAATTTGCATTTTGCAGATGATTAGTGATGTTGAGCATTTTTTTAAGTGCCTGTTGACCATTTGTATGCCCTTAGAAAAATGTCTATTCAGCTCCTTTGCCCATTTTTTAATTGGGTTGTTTATCTACTGTGTAATTGATTGAGTTCCTTGTATATTCTTGATATTAATCCCTTGTCAGATGTATAGTTTGCAGAAATTTTCTCCTACTCTGTAGGTTGTCATTTCATTCTGTAGATTGTTTCCTTTGTTGTGCAGGGGCTTTTTAGTTTGATATGGTCCCACTTGTTTATTTTTTCTTTTGTTGCTTGTGCTTTTGGGCTCTTGTTCATAAAGTCTGTGCCCAGTCTTAGTTTCTGAAGTGTTTCCCCTATATTTTCCCTCAGTAGTTTTACAATTTCAGGTCTTATACTTAAGGCTTTAATCTATTTTGAGTTGATTTTGGTATGTAGTGAGAGGTGCAGTCTAGTTATATTCTTCTGAATATGAACATCCAATTTTCCCAGCACCATTTATTGAAGATGCAGTCTTTTCCCCAATGTATATTTTTGTTGCCTCTGTCAAATTTCAATTGTTTTTGTTTATATCTCCCTGAATGTTACTGAACTTAAGCATCTTTTCAAATGTATATTGGCCATTTATAAAGATCCCTTTATTTGCAATTGCTATGTTATTTTTTGTGTGTATCTTCTTATAGATTTGTAAGAATATGCTATCTATTTGAAATACTAACTTATTGTAATTTATATTGGTTGGAAATGTCATCTCCCAATCTATAACTTGTTTTCCATACAGATTTTTATATTATATGACCTAGTCAAGTTTACAAAACTTTTTCTTACTGGCTCAGGTTTTTGTATTTTGTTTAAGAAAGTTTTACTCAGTGTCACAATTATATTATCCTTTATTTTCGCCTATACCTTTCAGAGTTTTTGTTTTGACATTTGTCTCTGTGTCAGGTATAAGTAAAAGTTAGGGATCTGATTTTAAAAATGTGAATGAACCTAAATGAACACATATTTACTCATCACATAGTGTCCACAATTACCAATACTTGGTCAATCTTTTTCATTTATACTCCCAAAATTTGGAGGAGAAGGCTGGAATATGTGAAAGCATATGCCAGACAATCTATAATTTTATACATCTCTACGTGAGGACATTTTTACCATGAGATTATCATATTAACATTGTATTGTTGCCATGTTAAAAAAAAATCTTTCATATCATCCAATACTGAATTTATATTCAAATTTCCAGATTGTCTCAATATTTTTTATTAATTTTTATTTATTCAGATTATGATGCAAATGACGTCAAGATCAACATATTGTATTGTCTGTTATTTTTTAGTTACCTGTCCCCATTTTATTTTTATGTCAATGATTTGTTGAAAAAACAGTATTTTATGGACCGGCCCGTGGTTCACTTGCAAGAGTGTGGTGCTGATAACACCAAGGCCACAGGTTCGGATCCCTATATAGGGATGGCCAGTTAGCTCACTTGGGAGATCGTGGTGCTGGTAACACCAAGCCAAGGGTTAACATCCCCTTACCAGTCATGTTTTTTTTTAAAAGAAAAAAAAAAAAGAAAAAGACTGAGTATTTTACCTACAGAATAACTTACTTTCTACATTCAGCCAATTTTTTCCTAGTCTTAGTGCTTAACTTGATTCTTATTGGTTTCCTAGAAACTGTTCATTAGATCTAAAAGATAGATTAGATTCAATTTCAATTTTTTTGGCACAACACTTCAGAGGTGCTGTTGTATATTTCTTATTACATCATATTTTGAGGCCCTTGATGTCCATATATCTCACTTTCAGTGATGTGGAGTTTGATAAGTATGTTCAAATGATGTCACTCTGGGCTCCTTCAACATAAATTTTCCTTATGCAACTTTCACCTAATGTGTCTATCATCTATTGATTAATGTTGTGTGTATCCCCTATTTTATTACAGATTGCAAATTGGTGATTTTCTAATCCTGTCATTTCTTCTGCATTTATTAGCTGGAATTCTTATGTAAAGAATAATTTATCCTCTTTGACTATTTTATTACTGTAAAATATAATTTATACAGGAAAAACAGAATTAGTGACTGATATTTTTAAACTTATCAGTATTTAGAATAATAAGTTGATGCTGTAATACTATCCAGTGTCAACCAATGACGTTGTTTGCTTTTTAAAATCACTACCAGCACACTTTTAAAAAAATTGATGTGGCTTCAGTCAAAATGGCAGAATGATAGTCCCCAGCATCATTCTCTCCTACAAATCAACCAATTTACAACTATTAAAAAGTACAGACAGCCAAGTTGGGGCTGTTAGAGCTCAGGGGAAGAGGAGGAGAGATGTATGGAGTTCCTGAAGGTGGGAGAAGCTGCGATGAGAGAAAAAAAGGATCACTCCCACCATTTTGAGCCCTAGCCACCTTAAGGCTGAAGCTGGTGAGTACATAGAGCAGGAGCTGGCAAAAGCCACAGCTGTGCCCTTCCTATGAAGTTGCTTTGAGGCAGCAGAGAAGAGGGCCTTGGACCCAGGCCAGCAAGACCACTAACAAGGTTTGTGTGAACCCACATAGGAGTGAGGAGACACAGATAACAGAAAAAATGAACCACTCAGAGGCTGCTGAGTCACTGCAAGGGACCAGCACATGGCCCATCCCATGGGAAGTGTTTGGAGTATGGGTGGTGGGGGATATGGGCTCACAGGGGGAACATTGGGACACAACATGGAAAGCTGATCTGCCTTCCAATCAGCACAGGACCACTCCACAGAGACTGGTCAGGAATACAGGACTGTAAGGGGTGAAGATTGCTGAAAAGACTCAGGCCCAGACCAGAGTTTCCACACAACCCAGGTGTACCAGACCTCACAAGACCTGGAAGTGCCTACAAGGTCAACAATTAAAACCTCAGCTGCACAAAAAGCCTTCCCCAGGGAATCAGCAGCAATGAAACAATTTAGCTTAGCTCAACTACTGGTCCCCACAGGAAGTTCCCCCATTTTAGAAGTAAGCAAAAGACAACAAATTGGTTCTAGTGCAGAGTTTAAGTGGTGGGAACTGCAAATAATCCAACACAGAACTGAAAACAAAAACAAAATACACACAGATCAAAGTTTGATATTAACTAGTAAAGGTATGATACCACCAAAGGACACCTACACAACCTAGAAGGAACAGAAGACCCCTGGGCTCCCAAGCCAGGGAGGGGGGAGGGCCAAGGGCTCAGCCATGTCCCCCCAAACTACCACAACTAGCCCAGCAATGACCAGCAAATCACCACATGAAGTGACCTGGGCTCCCAAGCTGGGGTGATCGGAGGGCTGAGGGCCTCAGCTGTGCCCCCCAATATCCACAACCAGCCCAGAGATGACCACTGAGCCACTGCTGGTACCATCCTGGGCTCCCAAGCAGGGGTTGTGGGAGCCAACAGCCCCAGCTGTGCACCCCCGACATCTGCAACTAGACCAGCAGTGACCACCAAGCTGCCACAGGAAGCATCCCAGGCTCCCAAGCCAGGGCAATGGGGGCCTTAGGGCTTCAGCTGCACCCCCCTGACATCTGCATCTAGCCCAGTGATGACCCAGCTGCTGCTGGAAGCCCCCTGGTCTTCCCTGTCAGAATGAGGGTGGGGCCACAAGCCTCCATCACACTCCCCTTTCTTCCCCCTCTTCCCACCCTACTTCCTCTCCCTCTTCCTTTCTCTTTCTCCCCCCAACTGCTCCACAACAATATTTTATAATGAGGCATGGAGCTGGGGGAAGCCGATCCCAGCTGCAACTAGGCAAGCTGCTGCCACTGCTCTGAGCCGGCTGGGGTCCTGAGGCATGGGGTGCAACCAGGTAAAGAGCTCACCAAAACCATCATTTTCACATAGATAGCCCACCATAGCCACCACAATTGCCATGACTGCTGCTAGTCTCTATAGCAACAGTCACAGCCACCATGCAGAAGGCACGCCAGACTCTCAACTGCATTGACACAAGGAGAAACACCAGTGGAGACAAAAACAAAAGGTCTTCTCTCTCCACAAAACACACTCCAGACTAATGGAAGAAGCATCTGATTTACAATAATAGGGGAGGACTTGATCACACTTGTCTGAGTCCTGGACAGATTATCTAGACAACAAACCAACAGAGGAACAGTTAATCTATCAGATGGAGAGGACAAATTTATGGTTATTAGAGGGGGGAAGGGGAGGTAGAAGGGGAGAAGAGGGAGGGGGAGGGGAGTAGGAGGGAGGGGGAAGCGGAGAGATTGGATAAGGGCCATAAAGAATAAATGTGTTTTGTAACAATGAATATGCTAAGAAAAAATAAGAAAAAAAATTGATGTGTTCTAATCAATTTCAGGCATTTTTGATGCACAGATTTTTCCATCTTTAGCTTGTGTGATCCCCTTTTAATTGGCCCCATGTATCCTTTGACATGACCGCATTAGACTTTGACAGTTTCCCTAGTCAGGCATAATTAGATGTCCCTACCTTAATTTTTTTCATTTTCTCTTAAGACTACATAGAGCCTTGATAATGGCAATAAACTACCGCGAGCTCAATCCAATAAGTAGTTCCAATTACATCTGCAATGCAGTATGTGGTACTTTGCTAGAGCAGATATTGTATGATTTGGGAAAATAAATTCTTTTCTATTTCAATCACAAACTGTCCAATTTTTCCTTGAATATATATGTATATATAGAATCATATTACATCTACATATATAGTCATATAGTTTTTGAAAAGTATTGGACAATTTGGACATCCCATAAGAACATCATAAGATTCATTATATTCATGCTATTATTTGTTCAGCCATGGTGAACGAGAGGTGGCTAGCATGCTAGAAGCTTTGATAAGACATATTTACTTCGGATGCTGGGAGATAAACTTACACAATTTTAGGAACCTGCCACATCCATATAATTTTTAGAGGTTCAGTAGTTAGAAGTGTGCCAGTATATCTCCTTCAAAGTAAAAGACATACTCTTTTAATTTGTACATCCTAACACAAAAAAGGAAGTACAATGCCTTTTTGAGTTTTGCAGCAAGCATTATTTATATTTTGAAATGTTACTCTGGCCCTATTCTATGTGATGTGAAATGCTGCCAGCTTTGAGTGGGGCCCAGAGCAGAAAAAGACTCTGTAGCAGGTCTAGGTTGTGGAGTCAGCAGCTTTTATTTGAGACATATCCAGTACAGCCTATACTATTTGAAGTTGTATTGATGAGGAAAGATGTCATAGGACATTTGTGGTAAACCCCAGTGGAGGAATCACAACCTAGGACCATGAGGTCCTGAAGCAAAGTCAGAATCTTTTGAATAACAACTTGTAGTGTTTTAGTAGGCCTTGGTATTTTACTGGGAGTTGGAATGCTTGACTCATATGGACAAATATCATATAAACTAGTTGCAGAATAATGCAACATAACATACTTAGCAAATTAATATTGCCCAGTTCAGTTTAGTAAATATTAAGTATGTGACTATATTCATTACTACATTGTACAGTATGAGATAAACATTCATTGAGTTTTTTGGGGTGGGGGTTTGTTTTGATTTTTAATCTTTGAACCTGTGTCCTAATGGCTAAATCCACTGACTTTCTCAAGGTTTATCGAGATATAGCTCTGAAGTAGCTGATTCTATTGAGCGTGAGCTAAACCCTCACACCACAAGGCATTCAACTTCCTATAAGGAGCAGATGACAGTTGAATAGAGGGGTCAAGGGTCAAAGTTCAAAGATCACATCCTGTTACTGTGTGTTCTCTTAGGTAAAACAGGTCAGAAAGTTCTTCACTTAGAATGGCTGTAAAATTTAATGGCCCATCCTGTGGCTTATATCAGAGGGAGGTTGTGGATTTCATAAATGAGCAAATACTTCAAAACACAGTTAGTCCAGACTTCTACATGATGCAGATGTTCAAATTCTGGCGTGATTTGGAGAAAAAGTTGCAGGACATTCTGACTGACTCAGCAATACCAGGAGCCATCAGAGTCTTCTGCCCGGAGTACCCTGGCCCTGACAGTGCGCTTTGCTAAGAGGAAGAAGCAGGAGGATACAAAAAAGGTAAAGAAACTGCAGGATCAGTTCTATGAGCAGAAGCTGTTCACTGATGCCTTAATGGGGTTGGTGAATAGACTCTGGGACATACGAGAAAGGGAAAGGGAAAAGGCCCAGTTCCAACTCCGTCAAAGTCTTACAACCCCCCATAGAGTAGAAGAGGAGCGAAATTTACTCAGGAATGAGCTTCATAAGGCATTAAGCACTCAGTCTCAGAATTAGGAAAGAACTAAGAAAGAGGAGGAAAAGGACAAGGAGATGCAAACATTAGGCATGTTTACATTTGCTCATGCTACACCTAGTTACTGGACAAAGGAGGAAACAGTGAAAGGATCAGCCCAGATACTGCTTCTACTCCTCTGCTGCTGCTGCTGTAGGGGAGAGGCAAAGGAGGAGAAAGCAATTTCTGCATGGAGGAATGACTAGGAGGTAGTCACTTTACTTACCCTGAAATCCTAGGGGCCTGGACCCAAGCTGGAGCATTGCTACACCTTAATCTATCAGAATCCTATTACTTATTCTCTCTCCCAAGAGAGCATTAGCAGCTTCAGCAGTTCCTCCTGTGAGGAATTCTGGAGCTAGCTGGAAAGGGTAAGCATCCTCATACCAGGAAGTTCCTGCCAGAAAGGTTTAACCCAGAGCCTGGCTTCTCTCACTCTGCAAGACGTATCATCAGGCACAGTGCAGGAGACTGACTATGATCAGTGTCATTTGACGAATTTCTCATGGTGAAATGTGTGTTTTAAATGTAGAAAATCCCAGTACACAAGGGAAGTGAAGGCTCTGTCCCCAATTCGGGATCTCACTAAGTTCTAACAAATTCATTTCTTGGGACTCTTTTTTGATTATAAATAGAACTATAACATGTTCTTGACTAGATATTATATAAAAATAGACAAGTAAAAAGGAATGAGATATAGATACAGTCACTTTTTAATCTTGCCACTCAGAGCCAGTTAATATTTTATCAATTTGCTTCCATCTCTAAGTATAACTACATTTATGGGTTATAATTAATACTTGTATTAAATAATTTTTATGAAAATAGAATTGTTTTGAAGATTAAGTTTATAACTTGCTTGAAAATGTTCTTTCATTCATTTAAAAAATTTGGAGAATATAGGGAAAATACAAATAAGAGAATAAAAATCATAGCAAATGCCATCACCTAGAAACAATCTTTAGAGCTCTATTTTGTCAGTCTCCTTTTGCTATACAGATAGACATACACACATAAATGCACACATAAATAAATGCATAAAGAAACACACTATTTTAATTTCTAAAATGAGACCAAATTGTATATATATTTTGAGAATCTGCTTTTAAAAACTGTATTCATTCAAATTTGGAAAATTTATGGAGCACATGTATACACATGGAATGCTAATCCAACCACCTGGAGACAATATCTTTCAATATTTGCTTGTATGTATTTTCTTTTATCTGTATATATATACGTATACATATAAATGTTGTCATCATTAAAATGAACTCTTTTTTCTTATTTCTAAAGTAAAAACATGAGAGTAAAAGCAGTGGAAAAGCAAAAAGAAGAAAATAAGTTTCATGCATAATCTCACTATTTTAAACAATTCATTATTTTTATCTATGTACATATTATTTTTACAAAACTTTTATGTGTGTACATGTATGTACCTAAGATATGTATGTGTGTGTATATATTTACATACACACATATTTATACATCTCTTAACATCATTCCCAGTCTTTTTTGATATTACGTACTAGATTTGGCTATTCATTCTTCAAATGGTTTGTCAGAGATTAGTTTTTATTGTTTTTGTTTAATTTGTTTTGTTTTCTTTCTTTTTTTGATTCATTGAAAAGAACTAGCTTCTGATTTATTTATAATTTCTATTATTTATGTAAAGCCAAATTCATTTATTTTTCCCTCACTCCTTCTACTTTCTTAAGGATTTATTGTTATTTTTGTTTACATTCTAAGGTTTTGATTTTATGCACTATTCATTTATTTTCATTCTTTTTGTCTGACATTTAAAGATGAGAAATTTCTACCATGTGCAACTCGGACTTTATCCCATAAAATATGAATGTGTGTCTGTTCTCTGTTCTGGGATTCTAATCTGATGCTCCTAATTAAAATGGTAAATATTGAGAGGTGAATTCTACTTGGTAAATTTCTTTAGCCATGATATGTGACTACATTTTAAAAAAATTATTAATTTAAAAATTTTTAAATTTATTTTTGATTATACATATTTATGGGGTACAGAGTTGACTATCAGTATTTGTGTACAGTAAGTGGTGATCAAATCAATATTATTAGCATGCACATCATTACAAATAATAATTCTTTGTGTCCTTTACCCAGTTACTTCCTAACTTCCCCTTGCCCTCCCCCTTTCTCATCTCTATTAACTATAGGTCTGTTCTCCCCTTCTGAAAGGTCAACATTTTATTGTGGGATTCCTTCCTTCCTTTCTTTCTTTATTAGCTCCCAATTATGAGTGGGGACATGTGGTGTTTCTCTTTCTGTGCCTGGCTTATTTTACTTAACACAATTTTCTCCAAGCTTATCCATGTTGCTGCGAAGGGCAGAATTTCATTATTTTTATGGCTGAGTAGTATTCCATTGTGTATATATACCACATTTTCCTTATCCAGTCCATTGATGGCCAATGGAATGTGACTACATTTCAAAAAATGACATTTCAAAAACTGACTACATTTCAACTCTGTGGTGGTTGTGCAAATACAACAGACTGCACAATTGGGAGAACAGGCATGGTATATTTTAATCCACATAAGGATTAGGGCATCTGCACTACATTTTTCTATGGCAATAACTTCTGAATGCTCTGTGTTTATTTTAATATAAAACAAATCTTTTTAAATATATAACAATGTCTGCAATTGTATTGTTTTTAGGGAGCATGTAATAAATGCAAACGTGTAGTAGAATATACAGTAATCCAATTTGTGTATTTTCAGTCATCAAAATTATGAAAATTTATAATAACCTATAGAAATTATTTCACATGAACTTATTGCACAGGAAGTTCAGAAGTGGTAATAGTAAAAATGTTTTTCTATTGATTCTTGATGTGAATTTTGTCATGTTTTCTGACATTTTAGATTGCTTTGAGTGATTTTGAGGTAACAAAACACTTCTGACAATGGATTAAGTCTGTATGTATTTAAGAACCACTGAAATATCAATGTGCACCACTCAAAATTGTTTGTGGAGACAATAATTCAAATAGCACTAGTAACAGTTACGATGGAAGGAGAGTTATGTTCAGAAGTACGGGCTCAAATAAAGAAATACAAGTCCCCATTTTGGCTGTGCAAAGGAAAACTAGGAAGATTTTAAACAATCTTCAAAGCTATTATTTTTCATATTTTCCTTTTAATTCATATATAATAAGCAATATTGGGGGACTCCTATCTGTGATACTAGACCTATGTTTTCAGATTTCCTACTATTCCCCTGGATGTAGCATTTCCAGGTGAGATACAGTGATGCCCAGCAAAATTTGAATTTCACGTAAACAACAGATTTATTTTCAGTGTAAGTATGTTACAGATATTGCATGTATTTTCATTTGTTAAATCTTACTACCCTACCGGGAGTGAGATTAATATTTATTTTTCAAATAAAAATAGTATAGATGAATCTGGAAGAGAGAAGCATTTGGAACTTTGCAATTTTTATTTCATTTTATTTATTTATTTATTTTAAAAAATAATTTATTATACGTACATGTGGGGTACAAGGTTGAATTCCAATAACTGTGTACAATGTGTGATGGTTAGATCAGAATAGTCAGCTTATTCAGCATTATAATATGCAATCATTCTTTATGTCCATTAACCAATTACTCACAAGCCTCCCTTTCTCTCTTCCTCCCTTCCACTTTTCCGCCTCTAGTAACCACAGTTTTCTCTCTTTCTACAAGTTCAATGTATTACTGTGACTGTTGTTTATTTCTCTCTCGCTGTCTCTCTTTGTTGTTAATTTGTTTATTTATGGATTCAGCTCCTGGTTATGAGTGAGAACATGTGGTATTTCTCTTTCTGTACCTGGTTCGTTTCCCTTATGTTTTCTTCTAAGAGTTTTAAATTTTCAGGTCTTGTATGTAAGTCTTTAATCTATTTTGAGTTGATCAACACTCATATTTAACACAGCATTTTCATTTTTTAATTTTTTTTCTAATTTTTCTTTTTTATTACTGGCATGTTCATTATTACACATTGTAATTTTTCTTTATTCCCTTTACCTGACCTATCACTCCCCAACCCCCCTTCCTCCTTCTACTCCATCTCTAGTAACATTAGGTTTGTTCTCTGCTTCTGAAAGTTCAACGTATTGTTGTGGTTCTTTCTTTCTTTCTTTTTTCCTTTTTTTCTTTCTTCCTTCCTTCCTTCCTTCGTTCCTTCTTTCCTTCCTTCCTTCTTTCTTAGCACCCAGTTATGAATAAGAAGACGTGATATTTCTCTTTGTCTGACTTATTTTCACTTTTTTAAAAACTTTAATTTTATTTTATCAATATACAATGTGGGTGATATTTGCATCCCTTTACCGAAACTTCCCTCCCCCCTCCCTGTCCCGCCTTCCTGCCATCAACCTCATATGTGTTCGCTTGTCTTAACAACTTCAAGGAATTGTGATTATTGTGTGTTCTTCCCTCCCCCTCCAATGGTTTGCATATTTATTTATTTAATTTTAGCTCCCACAAATAAGTTCATTCATGTTATTGCAAAGGGCAGTATTTCTTTCTTTTTATAGCAGAGTAGAATTCCATTGTGTAGATGTACCACAGTTTCCTTATCCACTCATCTGATGATGGACATTTGGGCTGGTTCCAACTCTTCGCTATTGTAAAGAGTGCTGCGATGAACATTGGGGAACAGGTATACCTTCGACTTGATGATTTCCATTCCTCTGGGTATATTCCCAGGAGTGGAATAGATGGGTCATATGGGAGATCTGTCTGCAATTGTTGAGGAACGTCCATACCATTTTCCATAAAGGCTACAGCATTTAGCAGTTCCACCAACAGTGTTTGAGAGTTCCTCTTTCTCTACAACCTTGCCAGCATTTACCATCCACAGTCTTTTGGATATTAGCCATCCTAACTGGAGTGAGATGGTATCTCAGTGCGGTTTTGATTTGCATTGCCCGAATGCTGAGTGATGTTGAGCATTTTTTCAGGTGCCTCTTGGCCATTCGTATATCTTTCTTTGAGAAATTCCTATTTAGCTCATTTTCTCACTTTTTAATTGGGTTACTTGCTTTTTTGCTATAAAATTGTTTCAGTTCCTTGTATATTCTGAGTATTAATCCTTTGTCAGATGTATAATTTGCAGATATTTTTGCCCACTCTGTTGGTCGTCTTTTAACTCTGTTAATTATTTCTTTTGATGTGCAGAAGCACTTTAGTTTGATATAATACCATTTCATTATTTTTCCTTTGAATACCTGTGCTATTGAGGTAGTATTCATGAAGTCTGTGCCCAGTCTTACTTCCCAGAGTGTTTCCCCTATGATTTCCTTAAGAATTTTTATTGTTTCAGGGTGTACATTTAATTCTTTAATCCATTTTTAGTAGATTTTGGTATATGGAGAGGGGTATGGGTCTAGTTTCATTCTCCTGCATATGGATATCCAGTTATCCCAGCACCATTTGCTGAAGAGGCAGTCTCTTCCCCAGTGTATAGGCTTGGTGCTGTTGTCAAAGATTAGCTGGCTGTAGGTATATGGGTTGATTTCTGGATTCTCTATTCTATTCCATTGATCCATGTGCCTGTTTTTATGCTAGTACCATGCTGTTTTGGTTATTATAGCTTTGTAGTATAGTTTAAAGTCTGGTAGTGTTATGCTTCCAGCTTTATTATTTTTGCTCAGAACTGCTTTGGCTATGCATGGTCTTTTGTTATTCAATTTAAATATTAGGATAGTTTTTCCATTTCTGAGAAAAATGTCATTGGAATTTTGATGGGGATTGCATTGAATTTGTGTATCACTTTGGGTAGTATGGACATTTTCACTATGTTGATTCTTCTAATCCAAGAGCATGAGATATCTTTCCATCTTCTTGTATCCTCTTTAATTTCTCTCAGCAGTTGTTTGTAGTTCTCTTCGTAGAGATTTTCCACACCCTTGGTTAACTTTATTCCTAAGTATTTTATTTTTTTTGGTGGCTATTTTCAATGGATTAGTTTTCTTGATTTCTTTTTCTGCATGTTAACTATTGGAGTATAGAAATGCTACTGATTTTTGTTTGTTGATTTTGTATCCTGCAACTTTGATGAAATCATTTATCAACTCCAAGAGTTTTTTTGTTGAGGCTTTAGGCTGTTTGATATATAGATCATGTCATCTGCAAACAGGGAAAGTTTGACTTCATCTTTTCCAATCTGGATGCCCTTTATTTCCTTCTCTTCCCTGATTGTTCTGGGTAGTAATTCCAACACTGTGTTGAATAGGAGTGGTGAGAGTGGACATCTTTGTCTAGTTCATCAATATTTAGGATGATATTGGCAGTGGGCTTATCATATATGGCTTTAATTATGTTGAGATAGTTTCTGTCTATTCCTAATTTGTAGAGAGTTTTTATCATGAACGAATGTTGAATTTTGCCAAGTGCTTTTTCAGCATCTATATAGATGACCATATGGTCTTTCTGTTTGATTTTATTGATGTGGTGTATCGCATTTATTGATTTGCATAAGTTGAACCAACCTTGCATCACTGGGATGAATCCCACTTGATTGTGGTGTATAATTTTGCATATGTGTAGCTGTATTCTGTAGGCTAGCATTTTATTGAGATTTTTGCATTTGTATTCATCCAGGATATTGGCCTGTAGTTTTCTATTTTTGTTGTATCTTTGTCTGGTGTTGGTATCAGGGTGATGCTTGCTTCGTAGAATGACTTTGGGAGAATTGCCTGTGTTTCTGTCTTTTAGAGTAGTTTGCAGAGAATTGGTATCAATTCCTCTTTGAAGGTTTGGTAGAACTCTGCAATGAACCCATCTGGTACTGGGCTTTTCTTTGTTGGGTGCCTTCTGATAACAGTTTCAATCTCTTTTATTGTTATTGGTCTGTTCAAATGTTCTACATCTTCTTGGCTCAGTTTTGGCAGTCTGTGAGTCTCCAGAATTTTATCCATTTCCTCCAGATTTTCAAATTTGTTGGCATATAGTTGTTTATAGTAGTCACTAATAATTTCTTGTATTTCTGAGGTATCAGTTGTAATATCACCTTTTTAATTTCTAATTATTATTATTTGGATCTTCTCTCTTCCTTTTTTAGTTAGCCTTGCTCATGGTTTGTCAATTTTATTTATCTTTTCAAAATACCAACTTTTTGATTCATTGATCTTTTGTGTTGTTCTTTGGGTTTCTATTTCATTTAGTTCTGCTCTGATCTTAATTATTTCTTTCTGTCTGTTGTCTTTGGGTTTGGATTGTTCTTGTGTTTCTATATCTCTAAGGTGAAGTGTTAGGTTGTTTATTTGCCATCTTTCCATTCTTCTGAAGTAAGCATTTAATGTGACAAATTTCCCCCTTAGTACTGCTTTTGTAGTATCCCACAGGTTTTGGTATGACTTATCATTGTTTTCATTAGTTTCAAGAAATTTTTTGATTTCCTGTTTGATTTCTTCTTGGACCCATATGACATTAATTTGAATGCAGTTTAATTTCCATGTTTTTGTATAGTTTCCAGAATTTCATTTGTTATTGATTTCTATTTTTAATCCATTGTGATCTGAAAAATACATGGGATAATTCAATTTTTTTTTAATTTGTTGAGACTTGATTTATTACCTAACATGTTATCTATCTTGGAGAATGTTTTATGCTCTCATGAGAAGAATGAATATTCTGAGGTTGTTGGATGGAATGTTCCGTTGATATCTGCTGAGTCCAATTTGTCTAAAGTGTTATTTAGATCTTGTGTTTTTTGGCTGATTCTTTGCCTAAATGATCTGTCCAATATTTATAGTGGGGTGTTCATGTCCCCTACTATTATGGTATTAGTGTTTATCTCATTCTTTAGGTCTAGTAGTGTTTACTCTATAAATCTGGCTGCTCCGACATTGGGTGTATATATATTTATTATTGTTATGTCTTCTTAATGTCTTCTTTTATCATTATATAGTGGGCTTATTTATCTCTTTTTATGGTTTTTGGTTTAAAGTCTGTTTTGCCAGATATAAGATAGCTACTCTGTCTCATTTTTCTTTTCTGTTTGCATGGTTTATCTTTTCCCATATTTTTACTCTTAAACTATGTGTGTCTTTACAGGTGAGGACTCTTGAAGGCAACATATAGTTGGGTCCACCTTTTTAATCCAGTCAGTCAGTCTGTGTCTTTTGAGTGAGGAATTTAACCCTTTTACATTGAGTTGTTATTGAAAAGTGTTGATTTACTGCTAGCATTTTATTGATTTTTGTTTGTATGTCTTAAGTGTCTTTTGTTCCTTTCTTGTTCTTTACTGTTTGTCTTCTGTGTTTGTTGGTGTCTGGGGTGGTAGATGAACTTTTTTTTTTCTCTTCATTGTTAGCATTTTTATTTAACTAGTAAGTTTTGATTTTTCTTAAGTTTTTATGGCAGTGGTGGTTGTTTTTCAGGTACCAAACCCAGTACTCCCTTGAGATTTTCCCTTAAGGGTGCATATGGTTGTGAATTCCCTCAGTCTTTGTTTGTCAGATATTTGAATGCTTAAGGTTGTCTGTTATCTCTCTTAGATTTCCTTCAATCTTTTTAATTCTTTTTTCATTTTTTTTTATCTGTCTGTGTTATTTCAAACAGCCCATCTTCAAGGTCAGAATTTCTCTCTTCTGCTTCTTTAAGCCTGCTGGTTAAACTCTCTGTTGTGTTTTATATTTTGTTGAATGAATTCTTCAACTCTGCAAGCTCTGCTACATTCTTTTTCAGGGCATTGATTTCCTTCTACATTTCTTCTTTCAGGTCCTGTATACTTTTCCTCATTTTACCATGTTGTCTTTCTGAGTTTTCTTGATCTCATTTAGTTTCCCTAGAATTATTGCTTGAAATTCCTTGTCAGTCATTTCAAGGGCTTCTTGTTCTATAGGATCTAGAACTTGGGAGTTATTATTACCCTTTGGTGGTGTACTTTCTTGATTTTTCTTATTTCTGGTATCTTTCCTTTGGTGTTTAGTGATTGTGGCAGGGGATTTCATTGTGCACTCATTTGACCCTAATGTCTGGCTAAGATCCTGCCAGGACTGCCAATTTGTGATGGCTGCCTCAGTGCCTGTGGGCAAGAGGCTCAGGCCTTCCTGGGCCATGGGGACTGGACTAAGCTGGGAGTTCAGCAGCAGTGCCTACCTGTTCCCACACAGGTCGCTCAGGGCCCTGAGAGCCTGGGGGCTTTAGGGCCTGTCTGGGCTGTGTGCACTTGCCTGGGCTGATGTTCCTGCATTGGTGGATACCTGCTCTGGCATAGGTGCCTCAGGGTGTGTGATCATGGCAGTCCTTCAGCCTCTCTGGGGTGGGGCCTCTCTGGGCTGCACTCACTTGCCTCTGGCTTATTTTCACTTAACATAATTTGCTCCACACTCATCCATGTTGCTGCAAATGGCAGAATTTCATTCTTTTTTTATGGCTGAATAGTATTCCATTGTGTATGTATACCACATTTTCCTTATCCAGTTGTCTGCTGATGGACATTTAGATTGGTTCCATCTTTTGGCTATTGTAAATAGAGCTCTGCTGAGCATGGGAGTGCAGGTATCCATTCAGCATGATGTTTTCATTCCTTTGGATATATACCCTGGAGTGGGATTGATGGATCAAATGGTATTTCTATCTGTAGCTGTTTGAGGAATCTTGATAGTGTTTTCCATAATGACTGTGCTAATTTGCAGTCACACCAACAGTGCAGAAGAGTTCTCCTTTCTTCACATCCTCATCAAAATTTGTTATTCTCAGTCTTTTTAATAATGGCCATCCTAACTGGGGTGATATGATATCTCAGTGTGGTTTTGATTTCCATTTCTCTGATGATTAGTGATGCTGAGCCTTTTTTTTATGTACCGGTTGACCATTTGTATGTCTTCTTTTGAAAAAGTCTACTTATAGCTCTTTTGCCCATATATTAATTGGATTATTATTATTATTATTTTACTGTGTAGTTGTTTGATTTCTTTATATATTCTGGATATTAACCCCTTGTCAGATGTAGAGTTTACAAATATTTTCTCCCATTTCATAGGTTGTCTTTCCATGATGTTCATTGTTTCTTTTGCTGTGCAGAAGCTTTTTAGTTTGATATAACTCTATTTGTTTACTTTTTCTTTTGATGATTGTGCTTTTGGGGTTTTATTCATAAAGTCTTTGCCAAGTCCTACTTCCTGAAGTGTTTCCCCTATGTTTTCCTTCAGTAATTTTATGGTTTGGGTCTTATTTTATATTGTTAATCCATTTTGACTTGATTTTGATTTATGGTGAGAGGTACAGATCTAGTTTCATTCTTCTGCATATGGATATCAAATGTTCCCAGCACCATTCATTGAAGAGACAGTCTTTTTCTCAACGTATGTTTTTGTTGCCTTTGTCAAAGATCAGTTGGTTGTAAGCATGTGGGTTGATTCCTGGATTTTCCATTCTGTTGCATTGATCTCAATCAATTTTTATGCCCTTACTGTGCTGTTTTGGTTGCAATACCTTTGTAATATAATTTGAAGTTGGGTAGTGTTAAGCCTCTGGCTTTATTTTATGTATTTATTTATTTTTTTGCTCAGGATTGTTTTGGCTATTCAGGGTCTTTTGTTGTTCTTTATGAATGTAGAATTCCTTTTCTATTTCTGTGAAAAATGTCATTGGTATTTTGATGAGGATTGCATTGAATGTGTAGATCGCTTTGGGTACAATGGATGTTTTCACAATGTTAATTCTTCCAATCCAAGATCATGGAATTTCTTTCCACCTTTTTGTGTCCTCTTTAATTTCTTTTAGTAGTGTTTTATAGTTCTAATTGTAGAGTTCTTTTTCCTCCTCAGTTAAGTTTCCTAGGTATGATATTTTTTTGGTGACTATTGTAAGTGGGCTTGTTTTCTTTATTTCTTTCTGCTAGTTCATTACTGGGGTATAATTGTATATATATATGGGGTATTATGTGATGTTTTTATCTGTGTTTACATTGTACAATGATTAAATCAAGATAATTAACATATCCACCACCTCACATACATACCATTCTTTTGTGGTGAAAACATTTTTTTTTTAAAGATGACCAGTAAAGGGATCTTAACCCTTGCCTTGGTGTTGTCAGCACCACGCTCTCCCAAGTGAGTTAAGCAGCCATCCCTATATAGGGATCCGAACCCATGGCCTTGGTGTTATCAGCACCACACTCTCCAAAGTGAGCCACGTGCCGACCCCTTGTGGTGAAAACATTTAAAATCTCTTTTAGCAGTTTTGAAATATACAATACATTGTTATTAACTGTAGTCACTGTGCTGTGTGATAAATCTCAAAAAAAATTCTCCTGTCTAACTGAAACATTGTATCCTTTGACTTAGATCTCCCCATTTGCCTCTGGTGATGACCTTTCTACTCCTATGAGTTCAACGTTTTTAGATTCCACATTTAATTGACATTGTGCAGTATTTGTCTCTCTGTGTCTGGCTGATTTTGGTCAATTTGGGGCAAATTTCAGGATTCGTGGAGGAAGAGCCAAAAAGAAGAAGAAAATGGAAGCTTCTAAAAATTTGTCAGTAATGAAACCTGAATACCTGAGTTGGGTATGGCAATATATAGAATGGTATGGCACATCATGATTGGGGAAAGGAGATTTGAAAGAGTATAAATTGGAAATATGGGTTTTTGTCCCAGAATTCTCTTGCTCTATCATTGCAATAGCCTAAATGGCCTCTAAAGTTGTCTGACCCATTACCAGTAGCATTGTAGAAAAACTTTACCCTAGCACCTAGATTTTGGCTCCTTAAACTATTCTCCGTGAAAAGGAACCAGAGCTCCTTGGAGGGTAGCTGGCACCAAATCTTGGGGCTGGAGAAAGGTAAGCCTGAAACATCTTGCCATTTGCGGAAAGTGAGAATGCTGTCTAGGGGTACAAAGGATAAACAGGTCCAAAGTAAGATCTCATAGGGCAAAAAGTGACACATTGAACATTACAAATGAAGCCCACCTGAAGAAAAGAAGCCCCTCAGTGGGCAAAATTGAGCATAAAATGAGGGGGGGGGAAGAGAGAGAGAGAGAGAGAGAGAGAAGGAAGAAAGGAAGGAAAGAAAAAGTAAAGAAATAAAAAATGTGCAATGATTGTAGTCAATTGGAACAGTGGTCTATTAAAAAGTGATACATTCATGATGGTACTAAAAATGTAAAGGTATTGTAAAGCATGGTAAAAGATGCTTGTAATGCATACAGGAATTTCCAATATTGCTTACAAAAATGCTATATACCGGCCTATCCAATTTATGCAACTCCTATACTCAACATTTTTGTCAACGAAGAAGTTAAAACACAAATAGTGAAGACGTATGGGCTACATGATTATTTAATTCATAGCAAGGTATTAGTTTTAAGTTTTGAGGAAGAAAGGTGAGGTAATGCAAAGGTGATCTTTTTGTAAGGAGATAAATATAGAAGGACCTTTACAACAAATTGGAATAAAAATGTCGTGTTTCGGAATTTAGACTATTGGGTTATGTCACTAGAAACAATGTTATAAATTAGTGGATAACAAGATTTCTTGATCAGTGAAATATTTGAGGAAACATGCAAAGGAAGACACTAGATTGTTTCCATCTTTGTGACCACACACTGAGCTTGCATGCTCAAGAATATCTTGAGTATTACACTTGTCTGACATTCATCTAGCTGGTGTGATCATACCTAGCATAAATAAACAGTTATTGTGAATCCACATTACCTCATATGTCATGTGTGCTGCTATTGCCATATAGTAAGATATCTTAGAGGAAGCAGGATAGGATCAACATATTTTTACAACATCATTTCTCTTAAAACCTGAACACCCATGAAACCATTCTTTCTGCCTGTCCCTTCCCTCAAACATTAATTTCAGCTTTGGTTTGTGATTGATCATAGTAAGAAGGGACCAGATCGTAATATGTGTTGGATTCTGAAATCTCCAATTTAACTTGGGAAATTGTGGGAATTGATTCTTAGACCATAAATTTATTGAAAGTCCCTATTTTATTCTGGGAAAATAGCTGATTTATCTATAATTTTGTAGATATGGGTCTGGTGGTGTGATATTTTTGTTTCCTAGTAATTAAAGACTTCAGACAAGTTGTATAGATGACTGACTTAGGATTGGAATATTCAATCTTTAGAAGTGCTAAAAAAAAAAGAAAAAGAAAAAGAAAAAAAATGGCAAAATCAGTTACAATAGAAGATGCTGCCAAATATAGCTGATGAAAGAAACCCAAATTTGATTCACTTGAGTGAAATTCTCTGACTAAACTGAGTGGTACCAGAATAAAATGGATAGGGTGCAGCGACTTTGTACTTATGATGAGACAATTGGCTCTTGGAAATACAGGAGATGATATTCATTTTGTTGGACCTTTTACAAAGGGAACAAGAAATTTAACATGTAATAGTTCCTACAGATGTAGCATTTTTTATAAGGTGATGACAAATGTGGGGAACTATGAGCTTTGCTTTATATAGATTCTTGTCTACAGAACTTCATATAATTTACTGATCTTGTAATTTGACAGGGAATGTAGACTAATAGGTAACTTCTTGGCATAGAATATAGAGTGACCTTGAGGTAAATACAACTGAAGTTCACTCAGATCTTTTTGTGTGACTTCTAAGAACAATATCAAAGATACACTTGTAAAGTTTTTGAGAAGCCATGTTGTACATCCAGATTGACCCAGGAGAACATACAAGAACCTTGTCAAGTTTTGAAAAAGTAGCTTCATGATGGTTCTGACAGAAATTTTCTGATATATCACAGATCTACTCCCCCATTGTCAAATTAATTTGCATTTAACTGAAGTCTTGGGGAGGTGAATATAATTTTTTATGTTTGTTGGCTATTTGGATTTCATCTCCCATGGAATGTCATTTTCTATCTTTAGCACATTTTATAGTGAATTCCTTGCCTTTTTACTTTTGAGTTTATATATTACAGATGCTGATGCTCTATATGCATTTGTGTTAAAATGCCTTTCATCAACAGCTGTTTGGCTTTTGAGCCTGTTGATATTATATTTAATCAAACAAAAATTTTTGTAAACTAAAAATGGCAATCCTATATTTTACAGCTTTTAATTTTCTGATTTCCTTAAGATGGTCTTCTCTACCTCCAGGTTCCTTTCATTTTTTTTTTCTTTTACAATTAAATCTCTGATCTATTTGGAATTTATTTTTGATTATTGTGTGACATTGGGATCCAACTTTGTTAGCTATAAATGAACAATCAGTTGGAATAGGATTTATTATTATCCATTCTCCAAAATTGAAATTAGCCTTTGCTAATTACTAAATAATCACACATTTTTTTTCTCAGCATTTTGTTGTGTCCCACTCATCTATTATGTTTGTTAAAAGTTTGATTCATTCTAATAACTCTTTTATATAGATATAGATATAGATATAATTTCAAACTTTTAGAAAGTATGCAAGAACAGTATAAGTAACTCTCATAAATCTTTTACCCATACTTACCAATTATTTTCTGTTGACTTTAGGTAGACAGTCTTTATCAAGTAGTTTCACAATATTTTTATTTTACTTACAGTTTCTTAAAACAAAAAATGGATGCTAAATTTGGGATGTTAATTTTGTACTTTAATTTGTTGATAGATTTTGCTAAAGTTGACCAGTTCTTGCATTCCATAAACAAAACCTACTTGATCATGGTATATTCTTTGATGCACTGATGGCTTTGGTTTTTAACATTTTGCTTATCATTTTTTCATCTGTATTCAAAAGTCAGAAAGTTTTGCATTTTTTGACTGCCTTTATTAAGTGCTGGTGTAAAGGCTATGTTAGCCACATACAGTAAATTTGTAAGCTTGCCATCATGTACTACACAATAATAGTATAAATGTTGATTTAAGTTATGTCTTCTGAATAAGTTATTTATCAATATGTTTCAAAGAGCAAAATTATATAGAAAGGCAACATTAAGAAGTTCATTCTAACCCTGCCCTACCACACCCTGCAGGCCCTACAGTTAAACATGTTTCTGTTTTGTGAATTCTTCCAGTATATCTTTATGCAAATACACTAAAATACAAATATGTATTTTTATTCCCACCATTTCTTACACAAAAGAATGTGTCTGTATAGTCTAAAATATACTTTGTGTTTTTCATTTAATATGTAGTGGGGATCCTTCCATATCAGTACAAAGAAATCTTTCTCACTTTTTAAAAAGTTTATTTATTATATTATGTTTTGGTTTTTTTACATTTTAAGATGTCGTTGCAGAATATTTGGGTGGGGCAAGGGGAAGGGGGAAAGAAATAGGGTGGGAGAAGGAAGAAGGAGGGGGATATGGTTGAGGCCAGTGGCACCCACCTCATTCCTGCAGGGGAGACATGGGGGCTTCCATTGGTGGTTTGGTCATTGCTGGGCTGGATGCAGATGTCAGGGCAGTGTGGTTGAAGCCCTCGGGCCCCTACTGCCCCAGCTTGGGAGACAAGGGGGCTTTCAGCAGTGTCTTAGTAGTCATCACTGGGCTCGTTGCAGATGTCAGGTGATGGTGCCGAAGCCCTCAGCCCCCTAGCACCCAGGCTCAGGAGCCCAAGGAGCTTCCTGTGGTGGCTCAGTGGTCATCACTGGGCTGGTTGTGGGTGTCAGGGGGCATGTCTGAGGCCCTGGCCCTCCCTGCTCCCTGGCTTCGTAGCCCAGGGGTCTTTCAGTCCTTCCAGGTTTTATAGGTGTTCTTTGGTGGAGTGAGAACTTTACTAGATAATATCAGACTTTGTTTCTGATCTGTAAGTATTTTGTTTTTCCTTTCAGTTCTATGTTGGATTACTCACTCTTCTCACCTCTTAAACTCTGCACTGGAATTAAGTTGCTGTCCTTTGCTTACTTCTTAAATGGGGGAACTTCCTATGGGGACCAGCACTTGAACCTTGTAGTTGAGCTAAATTGCTGCTTTGCTGCTGATTTCCTGGGGAAGGCTTTTTGTGCAGCTCAGGTTTTAATGGTTGATCTTGTGTGTACTTCTGGGTCTTGTGAGTTCCGGTACACCTGGGTTGTGTGGAAACTCGGGTATGGGGTTGAGACTTTTCAGCAAACTGCACTGCCTTACAGATCTGTATTTCTGACCATTCTCCACTGAGTGGTCCTGCATTCATCTGGGAGCATATCAGCTGTCCATGTTGTGCCCCAGTGTTCCCCTGTTGGGCCCATCTCCTGAACCGCCCACACTCCAAACACTTCCCATGGGACGGGCTGTGTGCCATTCCCTTGCAATGACTCACCTGCCTCTGAGTGGTTCCTTTTTTTAGTTGTTATGACTCCTTGCTCTGTGGATCCACAGGAACCCTGATAGTAGTCTTGCTGGCCTGGCGGCCACCAAGGCCCTCTTCTCCCCTGCCACTACCAACCAACTTTATCCGAAGGACACAGCTGCAGCTTTTGATGGCTTTCTCTGTGCTCTCACCAGCTCCATCCTTAAAGCAGCCAGTATTCAAAATGATAGGAGTGGTCCTTACTTTCTCTCATTCTGGCTTCTCCTGCCTTCATGAGCTCCATAGGTCTCTCCTCCTCTTCTGATGAACTCTAGCAGCCCCAGCTTGGATGTCGTTGCTGTTTAGTAGTTGTAAATTGGTTGATTTGTGGGAGAGAGTGATGCTGGGGACTGTCTATTCTGCCATCTTGACTGGTAACTCCATTTTTCTCACTTTTTAACTTACATAATATTCAGTCATTGGCTATATCACATCTATTGATGGACACTAATTGTTCTCAGTATCTGGTTATTACAAATAATGCCTCGAAGAATAACTTTATACATATGGTATTTCTTACTTATGCAGGTGTACCTATAGGATTAATTCCCTGAAATAGGATTCCTGCATCAACAGGTAAATATTTGGAATTTTGGTAGCTGTTGCTAAATTACTCTGTGTATCGGGTTGAATCATTTTGCATTCCCAAAAGCAATGCATTGTGACAATGCCTGTTTTCACACAGCTGAGAAAATGCTGAAGATGCTCCATCAGTTTTCATGAAAAGTAGTCTAGGTCGGTGCTTTGCAGCTGTTGCTGCAATGCTGAAAAGATAAATGACATAGATTCTAACCAGGTATTCTTTCTTCTGGGCCTGAGTAGAATAAGAAAATAAAAACAAAAAAAGATGAAAGAGATGCTTTGTACATAAAGTAAGACACTTTTCTCACACTGGGGAAAAAGGAAACAGAGATGTGCTTTGTCAGAAATTTAATTTATCACTGGGAAGAAAAAATTGGAAATAGATTGGACTCTAGAGTGATCAATTTTAAAGGGAAATAAGTGCTGGGCATTTTCTGTTATTTGTAGTGTTTGCTGTTTTTATCTGATAAACATTTTATAACCACTTTCTCTGATGAGCTTGGTTGGATAATTTAATTGAGCATAGTTGAAGATGAGAAATAGAATAGAGATGACATTTTGGCCCAATTAGTATTAAAGAATATGTATTTGGCCGTTGTTTCCTTATTGGTGTGTATATGTCCTTAGTGAATATGCTGTGGCAGGATTCATGGCTATGGGGTCTGACCAAATATTCATTTCATATTTCATCACAAGGTCTGGCCAACAGGGGTCACCACCTCTTTCTTCTGGGAACCCTTTCTCCTCTTGGCTGTGGATTTACTTCTTTTTCCAGAGTTTTCTGCACTCTACCAGCTTATTTCAGTCTCTCCCTCTGGTTTCTCTTTCCCTAACTGCTCTCTAAATATTTACATTCTCTAGTTTTTTTTTTTTTTTTTTTTTTTTTTAACCCTTTTCTCTTCCCACTGTGTACTTTCTCTGGAAATAGTTTCAGCCCTTTCCCCAACTTTTTGACTCCTAAAAGCTGTATCTCTGGGCATATCTCCAGGCTTGTATATTAAGCTGTATATACCACAATATGTCTCATACTGAATTAATTAATCCTTTAAAACTCTTTTCTAAGTTATTTTTTATTGATTAAATTTGAGGCTTAGAAGTCATTTTTGATTATTTTCTCTCAGGCCCCCATAATCAATCAGTTACAAAGTCCTGAAGATGAATCCCTCATGACTTTTCTTTTTTATTCCCACTACCTCTACCATAATTCAGATCATTATTTCCTCTAGCAATGTGTGCCAAAATAGCTTCTTGTGTAGTCTCCTTGCCTCTAGTCTCTGCTACCCACCGATTGTCATCCTTCCCTTCAGAATACACTCTCCACTTTGCAGCCAAATATTACTTTTAAAACAAATTTGAGCACTTAATGACACCCTTTAATGGCACTGTATTACTGACAGGACAATGTCTAATGTTCTTAGTTGGTTATTGAATGCCTTCATGATTGAGCCCCAGTCTGTCTTTTCACCTCTATCTCCTGCCATTGTTTCTGAAAGTGACGTAAGGCACTTTGTCTGCCGTGTTCATTTATGTATCATCTCTGCTACCTAGAACAAAGGCTTAAATATATAGACACCTAGTAAATATTTGTTGAATAAGAGTTCTATGATTACCAGAGAGATGCTTAGAAGTGTCATATACTATGACAACTTTAGGTCTTTCCTCATGCTGTTCTATTTGTTTGAAATACTCTCTCCCATGCATGCATGCATGCATGCATGTTTTTCTCATTTATTCAAGACCTAGGTCAAATGTTATGCTTTCTGTAATACTGACAAATCCTGACGCCCAAGTCAGAATTAATTGTTTTCTCCTCTAGTTTCCCATAACCCATTTCTATATAGTGGTTCACTTTCACTGTAGAATGTAAGTTCTCTGTGGGCAGCAACTGTCTTTCCCCTAACTGCCCTCCAACTTCCAGCTACTCAAGACATCAGTAAACAAGTGTTTATAGTGCTTTGGCTTCAAAAAATCCAGGTCTGTAAAGTTTTATTATATATTAAAAGTCAGGTTCTTCAAAATCTTAATCAGTTCTATATTGTTCTAGGCCTGAGATCTCTGTTTCCTTGCTGGAATTTATTTGGGGGCCACCTATAGCATATAGAGGTCTCTCTCTGGCCCTGGTACATAGTCCTCTACTTCCCAGAACACGGGAGTATCAAATTCTTCTCATGCTTCCACCTCTCTGACCTTTCTTCCATTATCACATCCTTCTCTCAGTGTGGCAGGAAAAGGTTCTTAAAAGTTCTAGTTTTTAAGAACTCACATGATTAGAATTCACTCAAATAATCTAGGATAATCTGTGTATTTTAAATTTTATAACTTAATTGCTTCTGCAAGGTCCCTTTTGCCATGTAATCTAACAAATTTATAGACCCCAGAGATTAGGACATGAATATTTTTGGCAGGCCATTACTCTGCTTACCACACAAAAGAGAGAGAGGGGTTATTTGTGGGAGAAATTATAAAATATTAGACTTGGTAGCTGACCAACTTACTAGAATTTGGAGTGAAGCATGGCTCAAGGGTATAAAAAAAGGAACAGGGAGAGTAGTGGTGTAATCCCTTCAGCCAAAATGGGGTGGTATGGAAGGTATCATGGTTTGAGACCATTAAAGTTTTTGAGGGTTGTGTTTGAGTTTACAGGAGGTGACAATGTCCTGCTAAGTGTTAGATGGTGGTCTTTCTCCCTATATCCTATCCCTGATATTGATTAAACATTTCTCTATGAAAAAAAATTGCGTTAAAAAGTGCATCAATTACCTGACCAAGATTTGAAAAGGTGCAAACATTGGAATAATGATCATGAAGAGTATTTACTAAAAGAAACTTTCTAAATTACTTTTAAGTTATGTTCCCTTATCTTATGGCACCAGCAGGCTTCAGACTGGCAGTTTTAGGTGGAGCCTGAGCTGTGGATGAAGAGGGGAAGCAAACTGGTCATTGGTATTCTTCCTAAATTTGTTCTCCCTTCCACAGAAGCATAGTGAAATTACTGGCACAAGTACTTGTTACTGCTTCTCTGATCCAGCCACCTCCACCCACCCAATTTGTTAGAGGAAGCTTATGAAAGAATAGATAAATTAAGCAGATACTTGCAGAAGTTTGGAGAAAATGTTTTATTCAGGGATAAAGCAGGAAATGGAGGGATGGTATTACCTAAAACGGGTCATAAGGTGGCATTACTTGTTGAGTGTGCAAGACCTGGTTCTCAGTCTTTTTGACTGACAAATTAGGTACTGTCAACTCATCAAGAGTGCATTTGTCTCTTAGATGGACCTGACATGCCAATCAATGTGGCCTGTGTTCTCGAGAAATAACCCCTTCTAGATTAAAGGGCTGTGTTCATGGCTCCCTGCACAAAGAGGGAACTGGACAAATCAAAGTCCAAATATCTATCTCTAGTCTAGTCATATTCTCTCTCATAATTTGACAACAGAAATGCTGAAGGAAATCTTCACTTGTGGGTTACTGAGCTGAAAAGTTAGGTAAAGTCAGTGGTTGAGCCTTAGGAACTTTTGTACTCTGAAGTGTCAACAAGAAAAGCTGATCTTCTGAGGAAGAAGAATGGAGATATGCAAAAGGAAGCAGAAGTAAGACAGACTCTATGGCCCCTGAAAGATGGAAAGTAATTTGAGTTTCTGACTTTCTAGTTTTAGTACTTGTGAAGCACATTTTCTCCTCTTGTACTCATATGTCAATTGAATTGGAAACTCTACTCATGTGACAATTTCTCTTTTAAAAGATATGTATACTTGGGTGCAATAAAAAATAGTTGACTAGAATATAAATAAGCTCACATTATTTAAGTTTATAGATTCTGCAGTAGTAATATACTAGCTATACTAAGCATATTGTATGCCATTAAAGATGACCATGAAAATTAATAATAAAATATTTTAGAGATGGGGAAACTAGGTCATCCAATGTTTCATATCTAGCAATTTACTTGGGCCAAAACATAAAGCAAGGTAATATGATTTCAGAGTCTGTGTAGTGTATTAGCTACTATGATATATAATTGATGCCTCTCCTTTGTCTATGGTCTGAGTTCATTCCTTTCAGCTCAGTTCTCTATATCTTAAGTAATATATTCTCACATTATTGATTTGTTAAAAGAAATACTTTTGCCCCCTTTATTTATGTTGCTGAAATTGGTATTCAAAGCTGTAATAGATAGATATATGGTGCCTGAGCTCAGCAGCAAGGACATGTTGGAAGACTAATTTACCAAATGACATAGTGATTTCTGAAAAAGTTCTTGCCCTCCACAAAATGAGCAATATTTTTTTCCTTGTCAATTGAATTTAGCCTTTGATAATATTCTAGCTTCTTTGCTTTAGTGTCTATTTGAACCAAAGGTTGTATTTGTCAAAACAATTTTCAGAAGGATGCTGTCCTTCGTCTCTGAGTATCAGATTTCAAAGCTCTGCTGCCCAGTACTGATTGCCTTTGTTCAGAACAGGTTATCTTTAACAAGAAGCTGAATTAAATGGCATTGACTTTGCTTAATGGAGTAGATAGCCCTTTAGGCCAGATCTCATCTGTGTGCAGTTTCTCCTATAACCCAAGACTTCATGATCTTCTCTTGCTCCAGTATTCTCGATTTAATTAATAAAGCATCAACATCCACAGAGGTTTTTTTTTTTTCTACCTTACCTCACTGCTAGTTTCAGTCAATCACCTAGTAGAGTTGATTTTACCTTCAAAATATATGCGTTTAACTCATCCGCTTCCTTCCACAACCCACTACAATATGCCACCACCTTAGAACAAACCATCATTTTATCTTTTCTGGATTTATTGCCCTAGCTTCCTAACTGTCCTACTTGCATCCATTCCTTCCTCATTCAGGTATATTCACCACATAGCAGTCAGATAACTATTTAAAATACACTTCTCACCATGTAATTGTCATGCTTGAAACCATTCAGTGACTCCCCTTCATCTACAGGGACAATAAATTTCCTAAGTTCTTAGCATAATTTACAATGTCATTTAAGTCCTGACTCCCTCTGCACTTAATGTCACACCACAGTTATATAGAATATTTTTAGATCTTCGCATACCTCATATAGTTTTTGACTTCTACTCTCTTTTTTAAAAAAAATTATTTTAATTGACACATTGATTGTACATATTTATGAGGTACAAAGTTATATTTCAATACATGTATACAATGTGTGATAATCAAATTAGGGTAACTGGTGTATTCATCATCGCAAAAATTTGTCATTTCTTTGTAATGAGAGAATTTGAGATCCTCCCTTCCAGCCAATTGAGAACTGTGAAAGTTAATTCTAGATGTCAACTTGGTTAGATGAGGGAATGCTGAGAAACCTGGTAAAGCAATCTTTTCAGGTGTGTCCTTGAGGGTATTTCCAGCAGAGATTAGTATGAGAGTCTGAGTGGCCTGGGTGTGTAAGACCCACCCTCAGTGTGGGTGGGAACCATCCAATCTGCTGGGGGTCTGGAGAGAACAAGACAGAGGAAAGAGGTGAAGCTCACTCTCTCTCTCTCTCTATCTCGATCCGCTGGAGCTGGGATACACTCTTCTCTCCTGTCCATGGAAATCAGACCTCGAGACTCTTTAGCTTTTGGGTTCCAGAACTTACACCAAGGACACCATCAGCTTCCCTGGTTTTGAGGCCTTTGGACTTGGACTGAGCCACGCTACTGGCATCCAGTTTATAGACGGCCTATCGTGGGACTTTTCTTCATAGCCACGTGAGCTAATTCCCCTAATAAATCCCTTTCGTATAATTATAAAATATCCTATTGATTCTGTCTCTCTGGAGAACACTGACTAATACAAGAACATACGATAAATTATTGTGAATTATAGACACCTAGCACTACTATAGACCCATAGAATGTATTTTTCATATGTAACTATAATCTAGTCTTTTTTATTTCTTCTGTCTGCTGTGCTTTATCTATTCAACCAAGAAGCCTTCCATGAATACCTTTCACAGCAAGATCTAGAATTGATTTCTCTCTTATGAATTACTATAGTACATTAGTCCTAGTGTTTTACATTTAATATGTTATAGAGTAACTGTGGCATTATCCTGCCGATGACACCAATTTGTCTGGCTAGGCTAAGGCCTGGAATCCTGCTCACAGCACAAACTGCAGAGCTACTTATCCTGTTTGTGACGCCAATTGTCTAGCTAGGCAACCATGCCAGTTGTCGGGCTCCTTTACCTGCTGGTAATCCTGCACCGACTGGGCCGATTGTCAACCTAAGGCTGGGTCTGGAGCCCACACCCCTCAAGTCTGTTCACAGACTGGACCACAAACCCTCCACATGCCAAATTGGGTCCCGAGACCCCTCACATGCCAGGCTGAGTCACCTGACCCCTTCACACAGGTCTATGAGCTAGGTAACTGGCCAAAAGTTCCTTGGAGCCGTAGTTGGAAAGCATGGCTGTGCTGGGCAGACTCCTGAGAAAGACATTGGCCCGCCTGCTTCTCTGAAACTCTCTTTCTTCTCTCTTTCTCTATCTCTGTCTCTCTCTGCCTCTCTCTCTCTCTCCATCTGAAGAAGAACACAAGAATAACAATAAAACTAAAAATATACATTGGCGTGCGTGCACACTAACTCCACACACACACAGACACACACACACACAATTTGCTTACAAAGAATGCTGAACCACACCCAAATGGACCCAAGGTGAGGGCCCTGACCAAATTATTCTATTTTCCCAACAGTAACTGTTTATATAACTGTTTTTATCTTGAAGGAAAGGTAAATAGCCTTTTCATCTCCATTTTTGCTGTGCATAAAAGACTCCCTGAAATATGTACAAATTCAATTAAAAGTTTGATGAATGAGTGAGTAGTATAATGCTTGCATTTAATGGAATTTTATTCACACTAAAGTACAAGTGTATGATAAAAAAAAAAAATAGCTGTTGAACTGGGAAAAAAGGAATACCAAAGGCCTAGATGATAATATTTAATGGTGAAACTGGAATAGCTTAATGAAGAACTTTGTTATGTCAGTATAATTTCTCAGAGCTGGAGAAATTTCAGACTGATTCCAGAATATATTGACAGATTCAGGTGGTTCAACGGTTATCTTCGTTGTGTATTCATCATTTTCCTTAAATATACTTAGTACTGGCTCGATTGACTTCACCTACAAAGCTCCACATTGTGTCATAATGTCAGGACAGGAGTCTGATTTCACTGGGGCTGCGTTCTGTCAGGCACTAATCAAAAATGATCCAAATTGATGGTGAAGACTCTTGATACCAAGAACACAGTGCAACACTAAATACCTGAGCTATTAAATACGCAGGATAGTATACTGCCTCATTCAACTGGGCTGCAGTTGGCTATTAAAGTATGTCATCTGATAATCTCATTTACATTGACAGTTTATGATTAAAGACTAAAATCTAGGTATATATGAAAACTTAGTATATGACAGACGTGCCATTGGAAACCTGTGGAAGTGAACACAACTTGGACAAGATCTTAGTTACACATTGCCGGATTTAATTTGCTAATGTTTTGTTTAGGAGTTTTGCATCTATATTAATGAGAAGACTGATCTACAATTTCCTTTTCACGCATATATCTTGTCAAGTTTTGGTACTAAATTATGTTAGCATCATAAATGAATTGAACTTATTTCTTCTTTTTCTATACTCTGAGAAGTTTGTGAAATATTGGAATAGTGCACTCCTTCCAAGTCAGGTGTAATTTCTCATGAAACTATACCAGAGATTTGTTTTTGTTTTTATTTTTGTTTTCCTGTGTGGGAAGTTTTTTTTGGTCACTGATTTTATTTAGTGGGATTATAGAAATATTCATGAATATTTGTTCTTGAAATATTTTTTCAATTTAGTAATTTATATTTTTCTACATATTTGTCTATTTTATCTAGGTTTTCAAACTAAATTGGCATAAAAATAGTCTTAAAACTCTTGCTATTTTTTATTGTTTATTACAGGGATATTATTATTACAAATTGTGATTTTTCTTTATGTCCTTTAACCAACCTATCCCTCCTCAATCCCCCCAACCCCCCCCCCAATCTCTACTATCCTTAGGTTTATTTTTCCCTTCTGAAAGTTCAACATATTGTTTTGGTCTTTTCTTTCTTCCTTCCTTTCTTCTCACCCAGTTAAAAGTGAGAACATGTGGTATTTCACTTTCCTTGCCTGGCTTATTTCACTTAACATAATTTTCTAAAGACTCATCCATGTTGCTGCGAATGGCAGAATTTCATTCTTTTTATGGCTGAATAGTATTCCATTGTGTATATATACCACATTTTCCTTATTCAGTCATCCATCAATGGACACTTAGTTTGGTTCCATATTTTGGCTATTGTAAATAGAGCTGTGATGAACAGGGAAGTGCAGATAGCCCTTCAACATGATGATTTCCATTCTTTGGGTATATACCCAGTAGTGGGATTGCTGGATTATATGTTAGTTATATTTGTAATTGTTTGAGGAACCTCCATACTATTTTCCATAATGGCTGTATTAATTTACAGTCCCACCAACAGTGCAGAAGAGTTCCGCTTTCCCCAGATCCTCACCAGCATTTGTTGCTTCTTGGTCTTTTTAATAGTAGCCAGTCTAACTTGGGTGAGATGATATCTCAATGTGGTTTTGATTTGCACTTCTCTGATGACTAGTGATGCTGAGCACTTTTTGATATACCAGTAGGCCATCTGTATGTCTTCCTTTGAAAAATGTCTATTCATCTCCTTTGCCCATTTTTAATTGGTTTACTCCTGCTATTTAAAAAAAAAATATTTTAATGTCTGTGTCATCACTGTCACTTGTAAACATCAGGAAAGTAGCAGAGAAATCTGGAACTTGTTCAAAAGGTCACTTGTCTGAGTATATTCATTAAAACATTGTACTAAATTGTGAAAAATCAGATGCCCTTAATCTAAAAAATGAATTAATTCATCATGGTATATTAATACAACAGAAACAAAGATTTAAAAGATTTTTACAATAGTATAAGTGAGTGGACTAACTTTACACATGTCAATATGAATGAACATCATAAACATAATGATGAATGAGAAAAGCAAGTTCCAGAAATTCATGTAAGAAAGAAATTATTCTTATAAATTTAGGAAATAACACATAAGCACATATTGAAAACATAAGAAAACATGGATTGCAGCAAAAGCAAATTTAGGACCTCAAATGCCTCTGGGAAAGGGGGAAAGGATTTTAGGTTGCGGAGTAGAGAGTAGGGTAATTCAACTTTGTAACCTTGTGTTTCTTAAAGAAAGTCTGAATTAAACATAAGTATTCATTCAAATATGGTACTTTATTTTTATTAAAATTGTAACAATAATAATATTGAGATTGTAAAGAGCTTGTAAGGATCATAAATATTGCCAGTGTTACTAGAATGTAACTGAAGAGGAATAGAGTGTTATGAGATATGGTTTTAAATGTAGACAATTGCCAATTCATGCAGGGCCTTGAGGCCATGTTGAAAAGTTTTATCTTATTTGGTTTTACTCATATAAGGAGCATCTGTGCTAAAGGAAGTAAGAATACCATGTGGTCAGTGGTAGTAACAGCAGCAAAATATCACCTACTATGGGGCAGGGGACAGCTCAATTTGACTTGTTACCCATTCTTCTGAATGCCATCTCTTCAGCAGGCAGTAAGGATAGAAAGCTCTTCATTTGGAACCATTTTTTCTCTTATATTCTCACTGCCTGATACATAAAAGGACAAATAAATGGAATGAACAAATGGGACAAATGAATAAATACATGGTTAAAAGTATGGATTCAGGAATCAAACACCCTAGATCTGAACCCCAAATTTACTGCTTGCTGCTGTGTCACTTTACACAAGTTAATTTAATTTTCTTGAATTGTTTTCCTCTTCTGTGAAATGGAAATAGTACCTACCTCAAATTATATTTTAAACATGTAGTTAGAGAGCACATATGAAAATGATATATTATTGAACACATAAGTGCTCAAAAGATTCCAATTATAGCTTATTATTCCTTAATAATAAGTCCAGAGTTTGTTAGGTGAAATGGGGTGGGAGAAAGAACCTGGGGCATCCAGTAAAGGCTTTATGTAAGAGTTTACATTTGAACTGAGTCATAATTGATTAAAAAGAGTTTGATAAGTAGGAGGAGGTTGGTGGAGGGTAGAATTCTAGGAAATAGCATGTCTAAAAGCATGGGAAAATAAAAATGGTGAGATGTGTCATTGGCCATACTGAAGATGACATAACATAAAAATATAGAAAGTGATCTGCTCTAAATTCTGAAGATCCTTTTATTACATTGGAGTTAGGTGTTAAAACTTAACCATGATAGCATCAGGGAGAAAACAGAAGTTTATAAGAAGGAGTGTAATATGATAAGGCTTTGAGAAGGATAACTATTATAAGGTTTAACTGATAGTCAAAGGTAAGCCTAGATAAAATTTTGAGGCAGGTAAAGTTTAAGTTATTGTCCAAATTTCTTCTCCCTTATTTTTAGCATTGCCATAAATCCTTAGATCCATCAAATAGTAGTATAAGGAGACACGATTCCTGTGATCAGGTTAGATGTCCTTATTATGTAAACATTGACACCCAATGCCTTTATTTAATTAATAGTTGGGTTTAGGGTGATGTCAGCAAGATGACAGAATAAGAGCTTTCTACTGTCATACCCTATATGCAGAAGCATCATTTTTAACAACTATCCATTCATGAGGGTACCTTTGTGAAAATCTGGGAGTCCAGAAGTGTAGTTCTAAAACACTTTCAGAGCAAAAAAAATATCTGATAATAGATTCATTTTAAAAAGGTAAAAAGAGCAGTTTCAGTTTACCACATCACACCGCTCCTCCAAGGTGATACACCTCAGTGCCAAGAGAGACCTCTTTGCCCATGATTTCTTACATGTGGAAAAGTGAGAATATAGCACTTTCTCACTCACCCAGAATATTGAGGTGATTGGCACAGCTGAGTAGTTGGGTAAAACTGTAAGCAGAGAAAAGAGACTGTAAACACCATTAACTACTCTGCAGAGTCAATCAGGAAAACTGCTCATGAGCTGCTTGGGATGCCTTATCTGTGGACACCTTCCTCAACAGACACATGGTAACCAACAAACACCCTGCATGTATAACCTCCCTATTCCCCAAAATAGCTCCCCAATAACACCCATGCAGATGTCAAGTGGAAGTATCATACACACACACACACACACACACACACACACACACACAGAGAGAGAGAGAGAGAGAGAGAGAACTAGATTGACTCTATGTGATAGGTAAAAGGCAAACAAACTTGAGCATTTCAGGGCATTACCCTAGCAAAAACAAACAGGAAGCTCTCAGCACCTGGACTCATTTTGCAGGGTTGAGAGAAGGCATATAATCTTAAGAAATACCCCCAAAGAAGTAACAAGAGGTGCGAAGTAAGCACATACATAGAAAATGTCTGATAAACCCTCAGAATTCCTAGCCAGGCTGTTTGGTGAAGACATTTCTCTCCTGAATCCAGTCAATAAAGACTGGAGAAGTTGAATCCTTTTTTAAATGTGTAGACAGCAATGTAAGACTTCAAAGGAAACAGGAATGGGAAAGAAGAATATCAAGGAAACATGACATCAGCAAAGAAATGCAATAATGTTCCAGAAACCAACCCAAAGAAATGAAAATCTATGAATTGCCTGAAAAATATTCCAAAATAATTGTTTTTAAAAAGTTCAGTAAAGTACAAGAGAACACAGAGAGCAAGTTAACGAAATTAGAAAAACAATACATGAACAAAATGAGAAGTTTAATAAAAAGGAAGAAATCATAGAAAAGAACCAAACAGAAATTCTGGAGCAGAATACAATAAATGAAATGAAAAAACTGCAATAGAGAGCATGAAGAACAACCTTCATCAAGCAGAAGAAAGAATCTGTGAACTTGAAGACAGGTCATTGAAAACAGATAATCATAAGAGAAAAAAATTTTAAAAAGAATGAAAAAGAATAAGAAAGCCTATGGAATTAGTGGGTAATCATCAAGAGAGCTAAAATTTTTGCTATGAGAGTATTAGAAAGTGAGAGAGAGAGAGAAAGAGAAGGGGAAAGAAAGCTTACTTAAAGAAATGATGGCTGAAAACTTCCCAAATCTGGGAAGTGATATGGACATACAGGCCCATAAAGCTCACATATCACCAACCAGGTAAAACTGAAAGAATACTTTACCAAGACATATTATACAGTCCCGCCAACAATGTATGAGAGTTCCTCTTTCTCTGCAACCTCGCCAGCATTTATCACTCACAGACTTCGATATTAGCCATCCTAACTAGGGTGAGATGGTATCTCATTGTGGTTTTGATTTGCATTTCCTGAATGCTGAGTGATGTTGAGCATTTTTTCATGTGTCTCTTGGCCATTCATATATATCCTTTGAGAAATGCCTATTTAGCTCTTTTGCCCATTTTTTTAATTGAGTTACTTGTACACATGGATAGACCTAGATAGAATTATATTAAGTGAAATGAGTCAGGCACAGAAAGAGAAATATCACATGTTCTCACTTACTTACTTGTGGGAGCTAAAAATAAATAAATAAATAAATACACAAATAAACTGGGGGGAGGGAAGAAGACACAGCAATTACAATTCCTTGAAGTTGATTCAACAAGCAAACAGATATGAGGTTGTTGTGAGGGAGGGGGAGAGGGAGGAGGGAGGGAGGTTTTGGTAATGGGCCACAATAATCAACCACATTGTATATTGACAAAATAAAACAAAATTAAAAAAAGGAAAAAAAGAGACATATTAAAATCAAACTTTCAAAAATCAAAAAAAAAAAAAAAAAAAAAAGAAACAAATTTGAAGGCACCAGGAGAAAAGAGGCTCATAACATACAAGGGAATTATGATACTATCAAGAGATTTCTCAACTGAAACCTTACAGCTAAGGAGAGAGTGGACAATATATTCAAAGTGATAAAGGAAAAATAATGCCAACAAGCAGTACTTGGAAAAACTATCCTCCAGAAATAAACGAGATTTGGATTGTTCTTTGTTTTTCTAGATCTTTAAGGTGCAGTGTTAGATTATTTATTTGCCATCTTTCCATTCTTCTGAAGTAAGCATTTAATGCAATAAATTTTCCCCTTAAAACTGCTTTTGAAGTATCCCACAGGTTTTGGTATGATGTGTCGTTATTTTCATTAGTTTCAAGAAATTTTTTGATTTCCTGTTTAATTTCTTCTTGGCCCCACATGTCATTAAGTAGAATATTGTTTAATTTCCATGAGTTTGTATAGATTTCAGAGTTTTGTTTATTATTGATTTCTAATTTTAATCCATTGTGATCAGAAGACAATAGATGGAATAATTACAATTTTTTTGAGTTTGTTAAGACTTGTTTTCTGACCTATCATATGGTCTATCCTGGAGAATGTTCCATGTGCTGGTGAGAAGAATGAATATTCAGAAGTTGTTGGGTGGAATGTTCTGTAGATATCTGCCAAGTCCAATTGGTCTGAAGTATTGTTTAGATCTTGTGTTTCTCTATTGATTTTTTGCCTAGATGATCTGTCCAATGATGAGAATGGGGTGTTCAGGTCCTCCACTATTATGGTTTTAGTGTCTGTATCTTTTTTTAGATCTAATAGTGCTTGCTTTGTAAATCTGGCTGCTCCAACATTAGGTGTGTATATATTTATGATTGTTATGTCTTCTTGATGGATAGATCCTTTTATCATTACATAGTGGCCTTCTTTATCTCCTTTTAGGGTTTTTGATTTAAAGTTTGTTTTACCTGATATAAGAATAGTTATTCCAGCTCGTTTTCATTTCTACTTGCATAATATATCTTTTTCCATCCTTTCACTCTTAGTCTATGTGTGTCTTTTTTTTTTTTTTCTTTTATAATGGTTTTTCAAATGCCATTTATTCTAGTTTATCATGTTTTGTGTTTGTAAGTATGAATGTACTATTTCCTAAAACTTGGCAAATGAATAGAAGTAGAAATAATGACTTTGCTTACTAGTACAAGGTGAAATGATTAGAGTAGAAGTATCTCTTTATAAAACTTTGTCAGGGCTGACTGGGTACAATTGTTTTTTTCAGTGTAGTTTGTATACATGTTGCCAATAATAAAATTTTGCAACTGGATGACACAAGATTTTACTTGAACAGTAAAGGACAAAAATCATGATAGTAGAAGACATTTTTGAAATCTGATTTTTCCAGCAATCACCCTTAAACCTTGTAATAATCTAAGAGAGTAAAATGCAATTGCATTGTTGGTTAACGTAAAGATATAACTTTTCTGTGCTGTACTTTCTTCATAGGATTGTAAAGGTATTCTAATCAACTTGCATGATGTAGTAACCCTTTTAAATAAGTGTGTTAAATATGTTGAGTTTGGATTAAAATGTTGACCTGATTTTACATTTGAAAATAAACTCATCTCTCATTTGGAAGTTACCTATTGGTAACATGATAGAGGATGAATTAATCAGCAAAAGGCAATTGTAGTATCTACGTAAATGTTGTGTGCTAACATTATGATTTATAGTTTATAAACTGAAAGACTTAGAAGTATCTCTGGTCACATTCCTATTGCTTACAAAATGAGATGATCTCTGAAAAAATCTGACATCTTACTGGTATCTTTTTGCACAGATTCAGTCATTAGTGGTGAATGCAAGAACTGTGTTTATTTATCCTCCTGTCTGACAAGAAAAAATCATGCAAATGTGAAGTAAAGCTCTAGGCCTTTACTTAGTGAGGACTTCATTTGTCTCCCTGAACTAAGGCAGCAAATTTCAAAGAGAGGAACTGCCCTTAACAATATGTTCTTTTAACTCTTTGTATGTTAATGAAGGCAACACTGACGGTAGGTATCCAAAGTGGAAACAAATTTGTCTACTTCAAGCTCAATCACTGTCAGTAAAAGTATCCTCACTTGCCACTAGCCACAATTTTTCCTGATTTGTTAGACAAGAATGGATTCAGAAAATGATCCATGGGTTTCCCTGCTTTTTTTGTGCAGTGCTTTTCCCATTATGATGACAAGTCAGATTTTCATTTTCCTGCACATAAAATGCAAGAAGACATGCAAAAATAAAGGGGACAAAAGGGAGAGGAATGATTGAGAATATTTGCAATTATTCAAAACCTACAGTGAGAAGTTTGCGTTGTTAAGATATAAGGGACGGTGAGATGACATGCATCAGGCATCACCTTAGTGATTTAGTTCCTCTGGAGTCTACAACAGGCCTGATGAAGAACTGGCAAAATAGCTCAGCATCTTTTGGAATATGTCTTGAAAACAAGTGGCTGTCCTTACTATAAGACTATTTACTTACTATACGAGAGGCATCACAACTCTGAAGAAAATGATTATTCAGTTTATCCAACTTTTCCAGAGTGTTCCAACAGGACAGTTACTCAAGACTCCAAAGACATGCTGGATTCACTCTACCGAACTGTTGCCTTTAACTATGGCACCAATAACTGCTCCAAAATTTATATACAGGATAGTAAAGAGGTTTTACTCCAAGTATTACACCAGCCACACTAACCTAAGTAGAAGAAAACTAGATAAGGCCTTACTGGTTGATGCTTAAGACCCTCAGGAACTACTTTGAATGGTATCCGAGCTGGAGCGCAGAAACACTTGTACCACAATTCGTTCAACTATTTTTCTATTGTCGATTTCATTTTTTCTTCTAAAAATGGTGTTGCAGTAGATAATATGCAGTAGATAATAGTATAAGATAATATCCTCATTATGTGTGTCTTTACAGGTCAAGTGAGTCTCTTGGAGACAGCATAAACTTGGGTCCATCTTTTTAATCCAGTCAGTCAGTCTATGTCTTTTGAATGGGGAATTTAGTCCCTTTATATTCAGACTTATTATTGATTTACTCTGAACATTATACAGATTTTTGTTTGGATATCTTAAGTATCTTTTGTTCCTTTCTTTCAAATTTTCTGTCTTCTGTATTTGTTGGTTACTTGGGGTGATAGATAAACTATTTTTTCTCTCTTGTTAGCATTTTTGTTTTGCTGGTAGGTATTCTCCTTTCTTGTGTATTCATGACAGTGAGGATTGTTTTTGTGGTATCAAACCCAGCACATCCTTGAGAATTTTTTGTAAGGCTGGTCGTGTGGTAGTGAACTCCTGAAGTTTTTGTTTGTCTGAGAAATACACTATTTGTCCTTCATTTCAGAAAGATAGCCTTGATGGGCAAAGTATTCTTGGCTGGCAACTTTTGTCCTTTATTGTTTTGAATATATGATACCATTCTTTCCTGGCTTTTAGAATTTCTGATGAAAAGTCTGATGTTATTCTGTTTGGGGCTCCCTTATAAGTGACGTGATGCTTCTCCCTTGCAGCTTTTAAGATTCTCTCTTTGTCTTTGATTTTTTGTCAGTTTGATTATCCCATGTCTTGGAGAGAACGTCTTTGGGTTGAATGTGTTTGGTGATTGGGCTTCCCGAATCTGGGGGTCTGTGACTTTCCCTATGCTTGGGAAGTTTTCTGCTATTATCTCATTGAGTATGTTTTCAATGACATTTCCTTTTCCCTCCCCTTCTGGAATACCCATGATTCAGATATTTGAACAATCCAAACCTAAAGTTAGTAGATGGAAATAAATAATTAAGATCAGATAAGAACTAAATGAAATAGAAATACAAAAAACAATACAAAAGATCAATGAAACAAAAAGTTGGCTCTTTGAAAAGATTAATAAAATCGATGAACCTTTAGGAAGACTGACTAAGAAAAGAAGAGAGAAGACACAAATAACAGAAATTAGAAATGAGAAAGTTGATATTACAACTGACATTTCAGAAACACAAGGAATCATTAGAGACTACTATAAACATATGTACGTCAACAAATTTGAAAATCTGGAGGAAATGGATAAATTTCTGAATCCATACTTATTACCAAAACTGAGCCAAGAAGATACAGAAAATCTGAACAGACCAATAACAATAAGAGATTGAAGCCATTATCAAAAGGCTCCCAACAAAGAAAAGCCCATGACTGGACGGGTTCACTGCAGAGTTCTACCATATCTTCAAAGAGGAACTGATACCAAATCTGTGCAAAATGTTCCAAAAGATTGAAACAGAGGTAATTCTCCCAAACTCATTCTATCACCCTGATACCAAAACCAGACAAAGATGCATCAAAAGTTGCAAACTACAGGCCAATATCTTTGATGAACATAGATGCAAAAATCCTCAATAAGATACTAGCTAACAGAATACAGCAGCACATACAGAAAATTATATACCATGATCAAGTGGGATTCATTCCAGGGATGCAAGGTTGGTTCAACATATGCAAATAAATAAATGTGATACACCATGTTAATAAAAGCAAATGCAAAAAACACATGATCATCTCTATTGACACTGAAAAAGCATTTGACAAAATTCAACATCCTTTCATGATAAAGACTCTCTACAAGTTAGGCATAGATGGAAAGTATCTCAACATAACTAAAGCCATATATGATAAGCCCACTGCCAATATCATCCTGAACAGGGAAAAACAGGAGCTAGACAAGGATGCCCACTCTCACCACTCCTATTCAACATAGTGTTAGAAGTAATAGCCAGAGTGATCAGAGAAGAGGAGGAAATGAAAGGAATCCAGATTGGAAAGGATGAAGTCAAGCTCTCCCTTTTGGCAGATGATATGATCCTACATACTGAACAGCTTCTATTAAAAAAACTCCTAGGGCCGAGCCCGTGGCGCACTCGGGAGAGTGCGGTGCTGGGAGCGCAGCAACACTCCCGCCGCAGGTTCGGATCCTTTATAGGACTGGCCAGTGTACTCACTGGCTGAGTGCCAGTCACGAAAAAGACAACAAAAAAAAAAAAAAAAAAAAACTCCTAGAGTTGATAAACGATTTCAGCAAAGTTGCAGGGTACAAAATCAACACAAAAAATGAGTAGCATTTCTATACTCCAACAGTGAACACGCAGAAAAATAAACCAAGAAAGCTAGCTCATTTACAAGAGTCACCAAAAAATATAAAATATTTAGGAATAAAACTGACCAAGGATGTGAAAAATCTCTATGAAGAGAACTACAAACCACTGTTGAGAGAAATTAAAGAGCACAGAAGAAGATGGAAAGATATCCCATGCTCTTGTATTCTAAGAATTAACATTGTGAAAATGTCCATATTACCGAAAGCGATCTACAAATTCAATTCAATCCCCATCAAAATGCCAATGACATTTTGCTCTGAGATGGAAAAAAGCTATCCAGACATTTATATGGAACAACAAAAGACCATGTATAGCCAAAGCAATCCCGAGCAGAAAAATATAAAGCTGGCAGCATAACACTACCTGACTTTAAACTATAGTACAGAGGTATAATAACCAAAACAGCATGGTACTGGCATGAAAACAGACACATGGATAAATGGAACTGAAAAGAGAAGCCAGAAATTAACACATATGCCTACATCCATCTGATCTTTCACAATGACAGCAAGTCTACATACTGGGGAAGAGAGTGCCTTTTCAACAAATCATGCTGGGAAAAGCAGATAATCACATGTAGGAGAATGAAACTAGATCCATATCTTTCACCATATACCAAAATCAACTCAAAATGGATTAAAGAATTAAATACACACCCCGAAACAATAAAACTCCTTAAAGAAAACATAGGGGAAACACTCCAGGATATAGGACTGGGTACAGAATTCATGATAGGACCCAAAAAGCACAGGCAACTAGTGGTAAAATAAACAAATGGGATTATATCAAACTCAAAAGCTTCTGCAAAGCAAAAGAAACAATCACCAGAGTTAAAAAACAGCCAACAGATTGGGAGAAAATATTTGCTAAATATACATCTGACAAAGGATTAATATCCAGAATATACAAGGAACTCAAACAACTTTACAACAACAACAACAACAACAACAACAAAAAATAACCCAATTAAAAAATGGGCAAAGGAGCTGAACAGACATTTCTCAAAGGAGCATATATGCATGGCCAACAGACACATGAAAAAGTGTTCAACATCACTCAGCATCTGGGAAGTGCAAATCAAAACCACACTAAGATACCATCTCACTCCAGTTCAGATGGCTAACATCTAAAAGACTGATAACAATAGGGCCGGAGAGATTGCACAGAAAAACAAACTCTTTTCCACTGTTGGTGGGACTGCTAAATGGTGCAGCCTTTATGGAAAATGATATGGAGGTTCCTCAAACAATTACAGATAGATCTACCATATGACCCAGTGATCTGACTGCTGGGAACATACCCAGAGGAATGGAAATCATCATGCCAAAGGGATACCTGTACGCCAATGTTTATTGCAGCTCTATATACAATAGCCAAGAGTTGGAACCAGCCAAAATGCCCATCATCTGATGAGTGGATAAGGAAACTGTGGTAAATCTACACAATGGAATACTACTCTGCTATAAAAAAGAACAAAATACTACCATTTGCAACAACATGGATGTACTTAGAGAAAATTATATTAAGTGAAACAAGTCAGGCATAGAAAGAGAAATAGCACATGTTCTCATTTATTTGTGGGAGCTAAAAATTAATAAATAAATAAACACACAATCACATAAAGGGTGGGGGGAAGAAGACAGAATAACCGCAAAAATTCCTTGAACTATTTAAATCAAGTGCACAGATATGATGAGGTGGAGGGAGGGGAGGCGGGGGAGAGGAAGAGGTAAAGGGGCATGAAAATCAAGTACAATGTATTTTGAGAAGTAAAATTAAATTAAATTAAATTTTAAAAAGTTCAGGGAGTTCATCTTCACTATACCTACCTTACAAAACCCGCTAAAGATACTTGTACAAGCTGAAACAAACGAATGTTAGTTAGTATCATGAAAACGTACAAAATTATAGACCTCACTGGTAAAGGTAAGTGTGTAGGCAAATTTGGAATACTCATAATGGTGGTGTGTAAATCACTGATAACTCTACTATAAAAGTTAAAAGACAAAAGTATTTAACTATAGCTACAATAATTTGTTAACAAATGCACAAAATAAAAAAATGTAAATTGTGACATCAAAAACTTAAAATTTGTGTGGGGTTGAGTCGAAGTACAGAGTTTTTGTATGCATTCAAAGTCAAGTTGTTTTTAGCTTGAAATAGACTTCTATAACTATAAGATGTTTAATGTAAGTCTCAGGTAATCAAAAAGCAAAAGTTTATAGCAGATGCACAAAAGATAAAAAGAAATGAATCAAAGCATACTACTACAGGAAACTATGAAATCACAGAAGAAGATAGTAAGAGAGTAAGGAACAAAGAATCTACAAAACAACCAGAAAACAATTAACAAAATGACATTAGTGAATCCTTACTTTGTAATTCTTTAATATAAATGGATTAAATTCTCTAGCCAGAAGAAATAGAATGGCTGAATGTATAAAAAACAAGACCAACTATATGCTACCTAGAGAGACTCACTTTACATTTAAGGACACACATAGACTGAAAGTGAGGGGAGAGAAAAAAAATATTCCATGCAAATGGAAACCAGAAGAGAGCAGGGGTGGCTATACTTCTATCAGAAAAAAAAAAGAAAAAGAAAAAAAAAAGTCAAAAACACAACAAAAACAGAAAGATCATAATATAATAATAAAGGATTAAATTCATCAAGGGGATATAACAATTATAAATATATATGCATGCAACATTGGGACATCTTAATATATAAAGCAAATATTAACAGATCTGAACAGAGAAATAGACTGCAATACATAACAGTAGAGATGTCATACCCTACTTTCAACAATAGCTAGACCTCCACACAGAAAATCAGTGAGGAAACATGGAATTTGAGTTCCAATTTAGATCAAATGGACCAAACAGATACATACAAAACATTCTATCCAACAGCCGAGGAATTCATATTCTTCTCAAGCACACAGAGAATATTCTCCAGGATAGATCAATGTTAACTTACATAGTAAGTCTTTACAAATTTAAGAAGATTGAAATCATATTAAGCATCTTGTCTTACTACAATGGTATGAAGCTAGAAACCAATAAAAAGAGGAAAACAGAAAAATTCACAAATATGTGGAAATTAAACCATGTGCTCTGAAAAAGAAGAAATCAAAATGGATATTGAAAAATACCTGTAGATTGTGGGAAAATGACATACTAGGAAAACCTAGGATGCATTTCTCCCACAGAAGACCAAAACAGATCCAATGCTACCAGTGCTGCACTCACTGGTAAGATGGTCAGGACCCAGGACTATCGCCCACTTTCCCACTGTGAGTTTTGTCCCACTTCATGCTGCTGCTACCTGCAGCATGGGTCCAGCCACTGCCATTGCCAGTAGCAATCTATAGTGATGTTGCAGCACCAACCAGACCAGCCACACACAGGATCCCTGCCCACTCTGCTGCACCAGTCAGCCCTTCCTTGCACAGGACCTCTGCCATAGCCACTTGCAGTGTGGTGACCATAGCCAGTGACTGTCCATGCTGCCACACCAGGCAGACCACCCGTGTTCAGGACCCCTACCCAAGCTGCCTCACTAACCAATGTGGCTGTACACAGATTCCCTGCCACAACTACCTGCAGTGGGGTGGCCATATTCAGTGGCCTTCTGCACCCCTCCACCAGCCAGACCACCGGTGATCGGTATCCCCACCCAAGCTGCCTCACCAGCCAGCCCTGCTATGCATGGGATCCTCCGCTGTAGTCACATGTAGTGCAGCTGCTAGCACCATAGCCATTGCAACAGCTCGATAGGGTGGGAATAGGACTCTGATCCCCAATGTGGTAGTGTTATAAGCTGTTTAAGTCATGGGTGTGTATCCCTCATGAATGGATTAATGCTCACCCTGGGGGGTAGGGCTAGTGAGTGAATTTCTGCTCTATTAGTTCACATGAGACCTGGTTGTTTAATAGACCCTGGCACCTTCCCTCTCTCTACCTTGCTTCATCTCTCCATGTGATCTGTTTGTATTCATCATCTGCCTGCTGCTTTCTGCCATGAGTAGAAGCAGCCTGAAGCTGGTGCCAGATGCAGCTGTCCCAGAATCATAAGCCAAAAACACCTCTGTTCTTTATAAACTACTCAGTCTCAGGTATTCTGTTATAGAAACACAAAACAGACTAATAAACCCAGGGATAGCCACATACAGAGATCATATGGGACACTAGATAGAAGCAAACAAGTCCATGTGGGGTCACTCACCCCAGCCAAAAAATGACAAGGAACCCAAGCACTTCACCTAAGTCCTTGAGAGCTAGCCTACATCCTCAATGTCCCAAATAACCTCAGCAATAAAACACTAAGTTCCCCAGTGGCTACATCACAGAGACATTCACATACAACTCAGACATTGAATATGGTAGAAATAACCTCATGAACACTACACAACTGAGCCTACCCAGAACCAATACTAAAACACCCTGCTCAACAGTCAATAAAATACCCATGTACAGGAGGAAATCTCTGTCCTCAAAGCCCACTTCCTAGTAACAGAAGAAGCAGCTTCTCTACTGGATGAGTAGAAATCAACATAGAGAAGCCAGAAATATGAAAAATAAGGAAATATGACACCACCAAAGGAATACAATAATTCTCAAGTACCAGACCTCATACAGCAGGAAACCCTTGAAATGTCTGAAAAGCAATTTTGAGTTACAATCTTAAACAAACTCAAAAAAAAAAAAGTGAGATGCAAGAAGACTTAGCTAGACAACACAACAAAATGAGAAAAACAATCCAGAGCATGAAGGAGGAAATTTACAAAGATATCTATATCTATATCTATATCTATATCTATATATAAGAATGTAGGAGAACTCTTTGATCTGAAAGACTCATTCAATGAAATAAAAACTACTATTGAGAGTATAAGTAGCAGGCTACAGCAAATAGAAGAAAGAATTTCTGATCTTGAAGACAATCTTTCTGAAATAACCCAAGCAAACAAAAATAATTTTTTTAAATGAAGAAATTCTAAGAGAACTAGCAGACCACCCTAAGCTCACAAACATTCAAATCATGGGTATTCCAGAGAGGGAGCAGAAAGGAAAAGGCATTGAAAACTTGTTCAATGAAATAATAGAGGAAAACTTCTGACGTACTGGTAGAGATACTGACTTCCAGATCCAAGAGCCTCAAAGGTTCCCAAAAAGATTTGATCCAAAAAGTCCTCTCTGAGACACATTTTACTCAAACTGTCAAAAAGTCAAAGACGAAGAGATAATCCTAAAACCAGCAAGAGAATAGAATCACGTCACTTGCAAGAAAATCCCCATCAGACTAATAGCAGACTTCTCAACAGAAACTCCATAGTCCAGAAGAGATAGGGATGATGTATTCAAAGCACTAAAAGAAAAAAAGCTGCCAGCCAAGAATATTTACCCAGCAAGGCTATCCTTCAGAAATGAAGGAGAAATAGTGTATTTCTCAGCAAACAAAAGCTGTGGGAGTTCACCTTCTCATGACAAGCTCCACAAGAAATCCTTAAGATAGTCCTGCACCTGGAGCCCCAAAAATGAAAATCACCACCATGAATACACTATAAAGAACAAACACCACTGATGGAGCAGATATTCCAATGAGAAAGAGAAAGAAACTATACCTCCTCAAAACAAAACAAAACAATGACGACTAAAGACAAACAATAGAGGGGAAGAAAGGAACAAAAGATATTTAATTCAACCAGATGAAAAGCAATCAAATGTCAGGAATAAGACAATACCTCTCAACAACAACCTCAAATGAAAATGTATTAAATTCCCCACTCAAAAGACAAAGATTGACTGATTGGATTAAAAATGTAGACAAATATAAGTCATCTTTAAGAGACTCACCTCCCCTGTAATGACAAAAACAGACTAATAATGAAAGGATAGAAAAACATATTACCATGCAAATGGAAGCCAAAAACAAGCAGAAGTAGTGTTTTTATATCAGATAAAATAGACTCTAGAGAAAAAATCATAAAAAAGAGACAAAGTAGGCCATTATATAATGATAAAGGAAACTATTCAGCAAGAAGACATAACAGTCACGAATACATATGCACCAAACACCACAGCACATAAATATATAAAACAAACACTATTGGACATGAAGAGACACACCCCAGTACAATAGTAGTTGGGGATTTGAAAACTCCTCTTCAGTTTGGAGACATAATCTAGGCAACAAATCAGTAGAGACACATAGGACGTAAACTGCATTTTAATCCAACAGGACTTGCAGATATCTACAGAATATTTCACCCGACAACTACAGAATATACATTCTACTCCTCAGCGCATGAAATATTCTCTAGGATAGACTACATGTTAGGTCAAAAATCATGTCTCAACAAATTTTTAAAAATTCAACTAATTTCAAGTACCTTTTCAGACCACAGCATATTAAAACTAGACAGGATTAACATGGAAAACTCTGTAAACTATATGAACACATGGAAATTAAACAACAGGCACCTGAATGACCAATGGGTCCAAGAAGAAATTAAAGAAGAAATCAAAAAATTTCTCAAAACTAATGAAAGTAAAGACATATCATACCAAAACCTGTGGGATACAGCAAAAGCAGTAATGAGAGAGAAATTTATTGCAATAAATGCTTACATCAAAAGAACAGAAATATTTCAAATAAAGAACCTAATGCTACAACTCAAAGAACTAGAAAAACAAGAAAAATTCAATCCCAGAATTAGTAGATGGAAAGAATTAAGAACAGAGCAGAACTAAATGAAATAGAGATCTGAAAAAAGATATAAAAGATCAATGAAATAAAAGTTGTTTTTTAAGAAAATGCACAAAATGGACAAACAATTGCAAGGCTAACTATAAAAAGAAGAGAGAAGACAAAAATAACAAAAATCAGAAAAGAAAGAGGAGACATTAAAGCTGATAGCACAGATATATAGAATCATTAGAAACTAATATAAACAGCTATTTTCCAAAAAAATTGAAAACCTGGAGGAAATGGATAAATTTCTGTAAAATAAAAATTACCAAGACTGAGACAAGAAGACATAGAAAACCTGAATAGACCAATAACAGGATATGAGATTCAAGCAGTAATCAGCAGCCTCCCAACAAAGAAAAGCCCAGGTTTGGATGGCTATACTGCTGAATTCTACCATACCTTTAAAGAGGAATTAATACCAAGTATTTTCCAACTCTTCAAAAAATTGAAATAGAGGCCATTCCCCCAAATTCAGTCTATGAGGCCAGTTAACCCTGATACCCAAGGCAAAGATACAACAAAAAAGAAAATTACTTGCCAATATCTTTTGTGAAGATAGATGAAAAAAATCCTCGATGGCATCAGAATACATCAATACACCCAAAAAACTATACACCAGAATAAAGTAGGAGTCATCCCAGAAATGCAAGGATGTTTCAACACATGCAATTCAATAAATGTGTCACACAAAATCAACACAATCAAATACAAAAACCATATGCTTATGTTAATACATGCAGAAAAAACTTGCAAGAAAATTCAACATCTCCTCAGGATAAAGGATCTCAGTAAATTATGTATATAAGGAAAGTATTTCAACACAATAAAAGTCATATATGGCAAACTCACTTCCAATATCATCCAGAATGCTTTTCCCTTAAGAACAAGAACAAGAGAAGGATGCCCACTCTCACCACTCCCATTTGACATAGTATTGGAAGTACTAACCAGAGCAATCAGGCAAGATAAAGAAATAAAGGGCATTCAGGTTGGAAAAGATGAAGTCAAACTGTCCCTGTTTGCAGAAGGCATGATCCTATATGTAGAAAAACCTAAAGTTTCTACAAAAAACTCTTAGAGCTTGTAAACAATTTCAGTAAAGTTGCAGGATACATAATCAACATGCAAAAAACAGAAGCACTTTCATAGTCTATCAATGAACTAGCAAAGAAAGAAATCAAGAAAGCAAGCACATTTACTATAGTAACCAAAAAAAATGAAATACCTTGGAATCAATTTAGCCAAAGAGATGAAAAATCCCTACAACAAGAACTACAAATCACTGCTGAAAGATATTAAAGAGGACAGAAAATGATGGAAAGAGATTCTATGCTCTTGGACTGGAAGAACTGACATTGCAAAGATGTCCATACTACCCAAAGCAATCTGTAGATTCAATGCAATCCCCATCGAAATACCAATGGCATTCTTCACAGAAGTAGAAAAAAATCCTAACATTCATACAGAACTACAGAAGACTCTGAACAGCAAAAGCAATACTGAGAAAACAAACAAACAAATAAATGAATGAATGAATGAATGAATGAATGAACAAATAAATAAATAAAGCCAAAGGCACAACACTACCTCACTTCAAATAATACTACAAAGCTATAGTAACCAAAACAGTATGGTGCTAGCATAAAAACAGACACCTAGACCAGTGGAATGGAATGTAGAACCCAGAAATAAACCCAAAATCTTATAGCCAACTGATCTTTGACAAAGGCAACAAGAACATATACTGGGGAAAAGACTTGCTCTTCAATAAATGGTGCTGGGAAACCTGGATATCCATATGTAAAAGAATAAAACTAGATCTGTACCTGTCTTCCTATACCAATATCAACTCAAAATTGATTAAACACTTAAGTATAATACCTGAAAGTATAAAATTCCTAAAAGAAAACCTATCGGAAACACTTCAGGATGTAGACCTGGGAAAACAATTTTGAATAAGACCCCCAAAGCACCGGCATCAAAAGAAAAATTAAGCAAATGAGATTATATCAAATTAAAAAGCTTCTGCACAGCAAAACACACAACTAACATAGTGGAAAACAACCTACAAAATAGGAGATATGTTTGCAAACTATGCATCTGACAAAGGATTAATATCCAGAATATACAAAGAACTCAAACAACTCAACATTAATAAAACAATTAAGCAAATTAAAAAATGGGCAAAGGAGCTGAATAGACGTTTCTCATATGAAGATATACAAATGGCCAACATACACATGAAAATATGCTCAACATCACTAATCATCAGGCAAATGCAAATCAAAACCAGATTGAGATATCATCTCACTCCAGTTAGACTGGTTATTATCAAAAAGATAGAGAATGACAAATACTGGTGAAGATGTGGAAAAAGAGAAGCCCTCCTACCTGTTGACGGCACTTTAAATTAGTGCAGCCATTATGGAGAACAGTCTGGAGTTTCCTCACACAAGTACAGATAAAACTGCTATATAACCCAGCAATCCCACTCCTGGGTATATACCCAAAGGAATGGAAATCATCATGTTGAAAGGAAAGCTGCACTCCTGTGTTTATAGCAGCTCTGTTTACAATAGCAAAGATTTGGAATCAACCTAAATGTCCATTAACAGATAACTGGATAAGAAAAATGTGGCATATATACTCCATGGAATATTATTCTGTCATTAAAAAGAGTGAAATATTTCCATTCACAGCAACAAGAATGACCTTAGAGAAAATTATATTAAGTGAAGCAAGCTGGGCACAGAAAAAGAAATACAGCTTGTCCTCACTTATAAGTGGAAATTAAAATAAATTTTAAAAAGAGTGAAAGAAAGAAACACAATAATACATTGAACTTCAAAAAAAAAAAAGTGAGAGAACAGAACTGGGGTAATTAGAAGTGGCAAAGGGGGAGAGGTGTCAGTGAGAAATTAGTTAAGGGTCACAAAGTTTGATTATATTTTGTAAACATAAGTATACTAATTATACTAATTTGATCACCACATTTTGTATACGTGTATTGATATCTAAATCTGTACCCTACTTTTATATATAATTAATTATGTTTTAATAAAAATTTTCCACATCTTTCATGATAAAACCTCTCAACACATTGGGAATAGAAGGAGTGTCACTAAACACAATAAAGGTCATTTATGAGAAGTCCACTGGTAACATCATACACAATGATGAAAGAATAAGACAAAAATCCCCATTATTGCAATTTCTCTTCAACATAGCGCTTGAAGCCATAGAAAGAGCAATTATGTAAGAAAAAGAAATAAAAGGCATCCAAATCAGAAAGGAAAAAGTGAAATTGTCTCTGCAGATGTCATTATCTTATATATAGAAAGCCCTAAAGACTGCACTAAAAAAAACTGACAAAACTGATAAATGAATAAGTCAACATACAGAAATCAATTGCATTTCTATACACTAATGCTGTAAATTGGATGCCTACCCCACCAACCTCAATGAGGCTTAATCTCTACTGTAACTGTTGAGGGTGGGAAATCCTATTATGATGATTGAAAAGTGGGGCCTTGAAGAGGTGATTAGATTCTAAGACCATGCTGTAGTGAATGGATTAATAATGGTGTCAGGGTTGTGGTTCTGAGGGCTTTAAAAGAAAAGCATATGAGAAGTTCACTGTCTCTGCTGTGCTATTTTCTGGCATGTGAGACCCCTGCACTGCTGTAAAGCCACCACCAAAGAAGACTCACCAGATGTATTCCCTGGACTTTGGACTCCCCATCCTTGAAACTCTAAGCAATAAATTTCATTTTCTTATAAATTAAAAACTCCCTGACATTAGTCTAAGCAATGATTTTTTGGATATGCCCCCAAAAACATAGTCAACAAAAGCAAAAATAGACAGGATTATATCGAACAAAAAAGCTTCTGCACAGCTGAGGAATCAATCATTACAGTAAAGAGAAAATATTTGCAAACCTTACATTTGATGAGGGTTTAATACTCAAAATATATAAGGAACTCAACTAAATAGCCAGAAAATAAATAATGCAATTAAAAATGGGGAAAGGACTTAAATCAATGTTTTCCAAAGAAGACATATAAACGGTTAGCAAGTATATGAAAAATGCTCAACATTACTAGTTATCAGGGAAATGCAAATGAAAACCACAGTGAGATATCCCCTCACTCCTGTTAGAATGGCTATCAGAAATTCTTATAGAAACAGAGTAGAAGGGTGGTTACCAGGGTCAGGGAGTTGGGTAAATGGGGAGATGTTGGTCAAAGGATACAAAGTTTCAGTTAGATAGGAGGAATAAGTTCACAAGATCTATTGCACAGCATGGTAAGTATAGTTAATAAAAATGTATTGTATACTTTAAATTTGCTAAGACAGAAGATCTTAACTATTCTCATCGCACAAAAAAAGGTAACTATGTGAAGTGATGGATATTTTGATTAGATTTGGGGAGGTAATCATTTTAAAACATACACATAAATTATCAGAGTGTACACCTTAAATACATACATTTTTATTCATCAATTATCTCAATAAACCTGGAAAAAATAAAATTAAAAAAATGTTGTGTTTACCGCTAGAGCAAGCTTCAGGAGACTTAATGACTGTTATGTACATGGATTATTACACAGTACCTGTCATATCACCTATTAGGCAGTCAGTGAATGTTCATAGCCTAGAAAGATGAATGAATGGATCAGTAGCAGGAGGTACTATTACTGTTTTTGTTTGTTTGTTTGTTTTTGGCAATGGAATATCTGGTTATAAGGTGAGTTAACTTTGGTGGTGCCGAAATTCTAACATTAGTATGTGGTCACATGTGCAGTTAGGAAATCATTGTCTAGCAAGTATGTCTTGGGTTTCAGAGGAATGTCGGATGATTTTCTCAGTATACTTTAAGGCTATGTTGTCCTGAATAACCCAGCCAGCATTCTCCATAAATTCCAAACTGCCTCATAATCTCTCTCAGGATCAAGTCACTCTAGGCTTTGCATCCCAGCAAAGTAATTTTCTGACAGTAGTGGGTCCCCTTTCACATCTGTGCATAGAGTTGTTTTTAAGCAAATTTGGAACTAGGCTATTGACAGCTTCGGAGTGGTACTTAATTACAATGTTTATAAAACTGTTGTCTTGAAAAGAACTATCCAACTTTAGTACAAAGAAAGCTACTGAAATTCTGTGCTTTTGTAGACATGAAAATGGTCAGATGTTAGGGTTAGGTGTGGGATTATGGCTGGCCACAAAACTTCTACAGAGCTAGCTTGAAAGCTTTGGCTTGGTCCTTGAAAGGATACATGTTGTTCATAGCCTACTGCTACTGAGCATGTGTGTGTAGTTTGGGGGAAGGGTGAGGGTAATACTACCTTTGCTTTGCTAAAATAGATCACAGGTAAGAGAGGGTGGGAGATAAGGATAGTTAGGGAGAGAGTAGGGAAGAAAGAGCTGAAAGAAATAAGCGGACATTTGTTGGGTTATATGGGGAAGATGAACATTTTAAAAGTAATGAATATGATAGCAATGGGAAATACCCTTCTGTGGTGGTGGAATCCTAGTATTGCTTGGCTCAGAGTAAGTGTGTCATTTTGGCCTCAGTCTCTTCAACTGTGAAATAAGGGGATTGTACTATGGCCATTTGTAGTCCTTTTCAGCTCCAATATTCTGTAATTTTGTGGTGGAAATGATGCCGTAGCAAGTTACAGATTGCCTGGTTCAAGTGACAGATAGGATTGTAGCGTAGAAGTTGGCAATAAACACAAGTTATGCACATAAATGAAGCCCCATCATGTTGTCTCAGATTAACAACTATATAATTTCCCCAAAAGATATAGAGATCGCTGCTTTGCAGTGGGCTACATATTTATAATTGATGCATTACTATATTAATGAGCAGAGTGAAATTTCATTTTAAGTGTATTACATAGGTCACTATTGTTTAAAATAACAGCAAATTCTTCCTTGAATTTCTATGCCCAAGGTTTAAATTAAATGGGATTCATAAGATTTTAGCTCTTTTGATTCTTCTCTGGTAGGTGGGAGGAAAGGAATGATTTCAAAATCTGTGTAGGGGTGTCTAGACAAAGTATATATCTACTGCCACCACGACTCCTAACGAAACATATATGGAAAGCCAATGAAATGAGATTAAAATGAGCACTAATATGAGAGCTGAAGATGAAGTCAGAATTGTGCATATTGTGAAATGGGAGGAGGTGGGTGAAATACCACAGACAGGGAGAGCCAGTCAGAACATTTTGCCCTAGTTATGGTATTGAGAGCAAGGTTATCAGATGACTATATATGTATCAGTGTCCTGAGATTTTGAGCAGTAGCTAGTAGGAATCACTTTTACTCTCTAAACATCATTTTTCCTGGGTCTATTCCCAGTTCTGGCAGTATCAGGACCCCAGAATATGGGGCTCAGGAAATTCAGGACAAAGAAGGAGCTTTCCAAGTCTTCTCAGATGGTGGTAGAGTTCCAGCTAAGTTGGATGATACCTACATTCATTCATTTATTCAACCAAAGTTTGGGCTGGAACCTGTGCCATACGCTGATAAAATTATAAACAAAAGAGAAATGGCCCCTTTCGTAAATAATAAGAAAACAATCACACAAGCACATGTATGCAAACTGTGAAGTGCTGTAAGGGAAGAGAGCCTTTTAGACTGTTTAGGAGGAAGGTCAGGGGAAACTTTTCCGTAGAAGTGACATTTGAACTGAGATCTGACTAATGAGTAGGGGTTCCCTTTGAACAAAGACTAGTTAAAGCATATGAGGTGGTAGAAACAACATGCACAGGTATCCAAAATCAGGGAGCACCTGGCACATTCAAATCATCTAAAGAGGGTTGCTAGAATGAAGAACCGTGCACGAGTGTTATGGGGTTTCAAGGGCCTAGCTTGACTCAGAAAACAAAGGTTTTGCAATAGGTACTGCTAGAGAATGAGATGGTCAAACTGGAGAAAGCAAATGAACCAAAATGGAAAATGCAAAGTTGGGAATAAAAGAAAAAATATGGGTAAGGATTCCAGGTGAACTCAAGAATGGGAACAGGATTGAGGTAGATATGAGATGATGATTTCTCGGATTTTGGCCAACTATTGAGTGGTGGGGTGGGTGATCCTTGTTCAATTACTTTAGAAAGTTGAATTTCAGGTATCAGCACTGGGCCCTACTTGTGCTTCTCGGCAGACTAAAGGAAATACCTTAAGGGCTGTTTTAGCTTTATCTATCCATGAAGGAAGCAAGGGGATTACAAACACCTAGCAAATCTTTCAGTAGGGACAACTTAGGTATTTAATTTTTGGAAAAAAGCAATGGGGAAGGCTCTGCGTTTCCCTCTTTATCAAGGAAACAATAATGACTCTGGGTGGCCAAAAAAGACTTCCATCATATGTCAGCAAAGAGTGAAAAACATAGATGGCTTGCTCTCAATAAAGTCTAATGCACTGTGCTACTCCCACTTTGACCTCAATTATAGTGTGGACTATTTTTTTTAAAGGCTCCCAAATTGGGGTGATTTATGCTTTTTTTCTCAAAACTTTTATTGTAGTAAAGTGTAAGTAAGACAAAATTCACTATTTTTTGATAACAGTGTACATTTTGGTGGCATTTAATACTTTCACATTATTGTGCAACCATGCAACTATCCATCTCCAGAACATTTTTTATCATCTCAAACTGAAAATCTTTACCCATTAAACGATAACCCTTCATGTCTACCTACCTCCATCCTTTGACAATCACTATTTTACTCTCTGCTTCTTTGAGTTTGACTTTTTTATATTCCACATATAAGTAAGATAATACAATATTTGTCTTTCTGTGCCTGGCTTATTTCACTTAGCATAATGTCCTCCAGGCTCGTCCATGTTGTTTAAAATAGTAGGTTTTCCTTCTTTTGTATATTTGAAAATAACATTCCATAGTATATATATGCCACATTTTCTTTACCTGTTCATCTATCGACAGACACTTAGGTTGATTCCTTTCCTTTGCTGCTGTGAGTGATGATGAACATAGGAGTGCAGATGTCTCTTTGACATACTGATTTCATTTCTTTTGGATAAATACCTAGAAGTGTGATTGCTGGGTAATGTGATAGTTCTATTTTTAATTTATGATGAAACTTCTGTGCTGTTTTCCATAGAGGCTGCATCATTTTACATTCCTACCAACAGTGTCCAAGGGTCCTAATTTCTCTGTACTCTCACCTACCTTTATTGTTCTTTGTTTTATTTATTTATTTTGATGAAATACATCCCAGCAGATGTGAGGTGATATCTCATTTTGGTTTTGATTTACATTTGCATAATAATAAGTGATGCTGAGCATCTTTTCATTGTCGGACATTTTTATGTCTTCTTTGGAGAAATGTCTATTCAAGTCCTTTCTCATTTCTAATTGTTTTTTTTTTTTTTCTTTTTGTTGAGTTCTTGGAATTCCTTATTTATTCTGGGTATTAGCCTGCTATCAGATATTTGATTTGCAAATATTTTCTCCTATTTTCTGGGTGGCCTTCTAACTCTGTATATTAGCCCATTTTGTGTTGCTATAACAGAAATACCTGAGACTGGTAATTTTTAAAGAACAGAGGTTTATTCAGCTTACGATTCTGGGACAGCTGCTTCTGGTGTGGGCCTCAGGCTGCTTCTATTCATGGTGGAAAGTGACAGGCGGGTACAAGCAGATCACATGACGAGAGGAAGCAAGAGAGAGAGAGGGGGGAGGTGCCAGGGTCTTTTAAACAACCAGCTCTCGCAGGAACTAATAGAGTGAGAACTCACTCATTAATCTCCCCATCTCGGGAGAGCATTAATCTATTCATGAGGGATCTGCCCCCATGACTCAATCAATTTCCAACACTGCCACATTGGGGATCAGATTTCCACATGAGTTTTGGCAGGGACAACACATCCAAACTCTATCACTCTGTTGAACTTATTCTTTTATGCACAAAAGATTTTAATTTTGATGAGGCTTGTGTTAGTCTGCTTAGGCTGCCATAATGAAATGCCATATACTGGGTGGCTTAAATAACAGACATATATTTTCTCACAGTTCTGGAGGCTAGAAGTTCATGATCAAGGTGCTGGCAAATTTGGTTTCTGGTAAGGACTCTCCTCCTGGCTTGCACATAGTCACATTCTCACTGTGTCATCACATGACTCTTTCTCTGTTCATGCAAGGTGACAGAGAGATAGACAGCTCTACTGTCTCTCTTTCTTCTTATAAGGGCACTAGTCTTATAGGATCATGGCCCCACATTTATGATCTTATTCAATCTTAATTGCCTCCCTAAAGGCCCTATATCTGAGTACAGTCATATTGGGGACTAATGATTTAACATAGGAGTGGGAGTACACAATTCAGTCCATAACAAGGTCCAAATCAATTTTTGTTGTTGTTGCCTGTATTTTTGGTGTTGTATTAAAGAAATCATTGCCAAGTCTAATGTCACAAAGGTTCCCCCTATATTTTTTTTCTAAGTGTTTTATAATTTTAGCTCTTACATTTAGGTTTTTGATCCATTTGGAGCAATTTTATTTTTGCTTTTATTTTTGTACATGGTACAAGATAAAGGTCCAACTTCATACTTTTGCATGTGGATATATACATTTCTCATCACCATTCATTGAAAAGACTGTCCTTTCCTCATTGAGTGGTCTTGGAGCCCTTGTCAGAAATTATTTGACATAGATGTGAGTTTTTATTTCTGTGTTGTGCATTCTATTACATTGGTCTATGTCTTTAAACCAGTACCACACTCTTTCAATTACTGTAGCTTTGTAGTAAGCTTTGACATCAGGAAGTGCAAGTCCTCTAAATTTGCTCTTTTTCAAGATTGTTTTGGCTATTTGGGAATCTCTTGAATTTTTTTTTCTTTTTTTCTCCGTTTTTAAATGCATAATTCTTTAACATTTATTTGTACAGATTTTTGGGGTACAGCATGTTTCAATACATGTGTATACTCCACAATGATTCACTTTAAGTAAATAGTATAGTTTTGTACTCATTAGGGATCCCTTGATATTTCATATGAATTTTAGGATGGAATTTTCTGTTTCTTCAAAATTCATCATTGGGGCTTTGATAGGAATGGAATTCAATCTGTAGATCCCTTTGGATAATACTGATATCTTAATAATATTAATTCTTCCAATCCATGAACACAGGATATCTTCCCATTTATTTATGCCTTTAATTTCCTTCAATAATTTTCACAGTTCTCAGTATACAGGCATTTTACCTCCTTGGTTAAGTTAATACCTAAGTATTTTATTATTTTTGATGCTATTGTAAATGTTATTATTTTCTTCCTTTTCTTTTCAGATTGCTCACTGTTAATGTGTACAAACACAACTGATTTTTATGCATTGATGCTGTATCCTATAACTACAGAATTTGTTTACCAGTTGTAACAGTTTGTGTTTGGGTCTGGGGTGGGATCCTTAGGGGGGTTTGCTGCTTATAAGATCATGTAATTTGTTAACAGAGATCATTTTACTTCTTTTCCAATTTGGATGTCTTTTATTTCTTTTTATTGCCTAATTGCTCTGGCTCTAACTTTCAATACTACATTGAGTAGAAGTGGTAAAAGTGAGTATCTCTGTCTTGTTCCTAATCTTAGAGAAAAAGCTGTCAGCCTTTCACCTCTGAGTATGATGTTAACTGCGGGTGAGATGAACTATTTGAGATAGCAGCTTCTGAGGGAGAACTCTGCACTAAGTGGTGATATTAAATGATCACATTTATTGTAAAATGTATTTCAAATTCAGAAGTGTTAAAATGTTAAAAAATGTTTCATATAAAAATTATAAAGGAATATGGTTCATTCTACTGTCACTGACTACAGTCCACCAAATGTCCTATCAGCACTTTGTACTCAGTGTGTCCAAAACTAGACACGTCTCATTCCTGCACACCACCTTCTTTGTTACCTGCTTTCTCAACTCATAGTGCTACTCTGTCATTCAGTCTTAAACTTGGTATTCATCTTAGACTTCCCCTTCTCCTCCACCCTCTCCCCTTTCATGTGATTAGCCACACAATTATTTTGATTCTACCACAGAGGTAGGAAGCTCCCTCACTTGTCCATTGCTCTTAATCTCTACTACCACTTGCTGTAGTCCAGACCATTCTCAACTCTTGCCTGGAACATGCCAGCAACCTCTTAACTGGTCTCTTTGATAGCAATCCCTCCCCCCCAACCCCACTTCAATGTATCATCACATTGCCAACTATTATCTTCCTAAAACATGAGTCCTATCACATTTCATTTAAAGCCAGAGATATTAGGTGCAAAAACAAGCACTAAGTGTTCATGCATAAAAGTCTTCCTGTTCCTCTTTTATAGCTTCTTGAGTGTTCGTATTTCCACATACTTCTAACATTTCCCTATGATAAGACATAGAAAATAGGGTGATGAAAAATAATATTTGAGGATATCAGATACAGGAAGACAAAGCAATAAAACATCAATTTTATGATCTCTTACAGTTCCAGATTCTGCCAGGACATGTGTGGCTTAGACAGAGAGAACTGAGGGCTTCAGTCACATAGTCAAGATCAAGTTTTGTATTTAAAATAGTTTTCTGAGTTCTGTTTGGTACCTCCTATTGGTCTCCTGCCAGAGGTGGCTACCATGTGTAGGAATAAGCCAGAAATATAATTACCACAAATTAGAGGTTTCTGTGTCTCCTAGTTTAGACTTTGAAGTCTGATAGGCACTTCCACATTACCAAAGTTGCCAATCAGCTCCAAATGCAGCTCTAGCCAAGGTTGGTGAGGTAGTAAAATCAAGATCACCCGGTAGAAGAAAACCCTTATAAAATTAAAACCATGCTTATAAACCTCTTTTGGTTACTGACTTCATACTGGATGTCTAACTTCTTAGCTACACATCCAAGATTCTTTATAATACGTTCTTTACCAATTTCTCCAGCCTCACCTACTTGCTCCCTTTCCCATATATCAAATGCTCCAGCTGCAGCAAATGTCTCACCAATTTCAGGAAAGTTCACACCCTTTTGCAACCCCATGCCTTTGTCCATTGTATTCTCTCTGACCAGAATGAAATTCTGCCTCTTTAATGACTAGCAAGCTCTTCTGTCCATACTCACAAAATATATGTCACATGCCACAAACTCTGTAAAACTTTCCCCAAATCTTCTAGGTATTTATGTTTCACATATATAGCACTTATCAAATATATATGTCGCTCCTTTAGTATGAGTTTCTTAAAAGCAGAGAATTTATAATACAATAGTCCAATGTTTGGTACAGTAAGTACTCCATAAATGCTCGTGAAGTATTAAATGAATTGCAAGTGTGCATACTTTGTTTTTCCATCACAGAGAAGAGTTGTGTGTTTTTTTTTAATGTCGCATGACTTAAGTGTGAGAAGTCTGATGTGTGTTCATGTGCTTACTTATGTACATATGTATACACACTCTACCTACAGGTAAACCTACTAAGATACTAATGGATATTGAACAACTCCTGTGAAAGTGTATGGCTGATCTACAGATGAAGACAAATAGAAGCTATGTGATTTCAGTTCAGAAAAGAATACATTTTCAGCAACAGTTTTATAAGCATCTCATTAGAGGCATTCAATTGTTCCAGGTATTTGGTCATATTCCATGTACTCTTTCAAGCTTCTTGTGGATTGATTTGATTTAGAGAAATTGCATTCTGAAAGGTTGAAGTGATTACTTGATCTCAGATGGCTGTAAGACACTGTGTCTGGCTATCTTTTCTTTCTCCTCAAATAATCTACTTTGAGGCATACCCATTTACTACCCTAGAGGTGATAATTTCTAAGGTCAATGTTTTATTCTAATGAAAATTAGTTCTTGGCATACCAAAATGCAATGCTGTGGCTGGGAAGAATACAGGTTTCCTTCCTTCCTTTCCTTCCTTCCTTCCTTCCTTCCCTCCCTCCCTCCCTCCCTCCCTCCTTATTCTTTCTTTTCCTTTTTCTTTCTTTCTCTCTCCATTTCTTTCTTTTTTCTCCTTTCTTTCTCTCTTCCCTCCCTCCCTCCCTTCTTTCCTTCCTTCCTTCCCCCCTTTCTCTTTCTTTTCTATTTTTCTTTTCTATCTTTCTTTTGTGTCTCCAGGGCTTCAGTGACTGAATCAGAAACAGGCAGGAAAGCAGGTGCTGAAACATCAGGAAGACACTTAGCCTGTCATATATCTATCTCGAATCTTTTGCAATGACTTTATACTTACCTCCTCTGAGGAGATAGAATGAAATAGATAGCACACTGTATTTACAAATCCAGAATTTGATTAAAATCACTTTGTTTTTTCAGTTATAAAAGGAAGGAGAGGATTGAGGGAGCCTTCTTAGTAATGCAGATTTATAAAAACAAACAAAAAGCCTTACTCCTCTGTTTGCATCAGGCAAAATTTGGGATGAATAATCAGAATAATTCCCATATTACTTCAGGTCATTATGTGTGTGAGACAGTCAAATAAACCCATTTTCTTTATTTATCTTCCTTTGGCTTGAGAAATAATGCACTGAACATAATGCACTTTTGGAAAGCTGAACAATCTCTTCTAATTTCCTAATTTCAATTCCATTTAATACACATTTATTGAGTGCCTACTTTGTGCCAGGAACTGCATTTTAAAATTTAAATCAGTCAGATTTAATATTTCAGTAGAGTATTTTTATGACTTTATACCTTTGTCAAACAATTTTGAATGCACATATTTAGTTGAAAGGCTAATGGAATCGTAAGAAATGAACAATTTTAAGCCAGCTGCATGATAATTAAAACAACTGAATTTGATTTTGTCAAACTTGACCCTTAGATGGGGAGTGATTTTCATGATAATCTGTGTGCCAGAGCTAAAACTACTAGTTCCAGCCTTGCCTTCCTCAGAAATAGCTGAATGCTAGGCCAAGCTCTGAAGCTCTGTAGTCAACTTTACTACTGAATAAATAAAGGCAGAGTTCTGTCTGAATGTTCATGTGGATATAACACAATTAGCAAAAAATAGAGGCAGGAAAGCACATTGTTGTGTACCATCCCTTAGGTGCTTGTGGCAGGCTTTAAGTTCCTGAATGATGAATACCCTATGCATTCCTAATATTTGTTGATGCCATTATTTTCTAGGGTCCCCATCTGTTGCTTTTTTGCAATTTGAGATTTCTTCTTGTCACTAACATTATTTTTTGCCTCTCACCTTCACCCTAGCTCATTGGGCAGTCTGTCTAACCAGTTTCCATTAGATGTCCATCCTAGATTTCTTTTCCAGATTATTCCAGTATCCCATCGCTCTTTGGTGAATAATGTAAATACCATAGGTGCTCCCTTCTAAAACTGATGTCTAAAACCTAGGTCCTCTGCCTGGATGAGCAGCTAATAATGTTAGCCTGGTTCAGTAATAATAATACCCAGTTCAGTGAATAAGCATTGCAATATTCTTTCAATTTCTGTTATACCATAGCATGTATAAGCAAAATGGTGAAGTCTACAAAGTTGCTTGATGGTACTCTCCCACTTCTCATTCTGTACCCCATTCCTTTCTGTCCTTCTTCATGCTCAGACACCCAGTGTCCTCATCCTGATCATATTTCTCTTTTCTTGAAGTGGCAAATGATAGTTTCATTCACACTCAGGTAACAGAGCCTTACATCGTACTTCTTTTAGGCAGATTTGCATTTTGAATAAACTATAGGAATAAGAAATTCATCAAAAGACAAAATATATATTTAGTAGGAGAATTTCATCATCAGGAGATGAGATAATTATGAATGGAGGTGCCGTTTAGACACTTCACAAATCATAATACAGTGTCTCAGCAGTTTTCAGCACATTGACAAAACACTTAAGCAAGTGTTCATAGATCCATTGATAAAAGGAGATTGCCAGGCCATGACTCCAGGAAGGGCATGACTTGGCCCAGTGAACCTTCAATCTTCACTGAGAAAAGACCTCCCCATTGCATTGCATCCAGAACTGTGTTTTAAATTATTATATTTTATTATAAAATATAACATATATATAAATGAACATTTAAAAATAATAAAAATAAACATACATGTACCCACCACTAATCCAAAGCAATAAAATATTATCAGTTTCTTTGAATTCCCCTCTATGCTGTTGTCTAATTGTCTTTCTTTCCACCCAAAAAAGGAAACTAATATCCTTAATTATATAATCAACATCTCAATGTTTTTCTTCACAGTTTTACCATACACATATGTATCCCTTAAAATATATACTTTCATTTGTTAAAGATCAGATGGCTATAGGTGAATAGGTTGATTCCTGGATCCTCTATTCTTTTCCATTGGTCCGTGTGTCTGTTTTTACACTAGTTCCATGCTCTTTTGGTGCGATCACTTTGTAGTATAGTTTAAAGTAAGGTAGTGTTATGCCTCCAGCTTTATTTTATTTTATTTATTTATTTTTGATCTGTATTGCTTGGGACTTTTGTGCTCTTTTGTTCTTCCATATGAATGTTAGGAATGCTTTTTCCAATTCTGAGAAAAATGTCATTGGAATTTTGATGAGGATTGCATTGAATCTGTAGATCACGTTGGGTAGTATGGATATTTTCACAATGTTAATTCTTTCAGTCTAAGAGCATGGAATATCTTTCCATATTATTGTGTCCTCTTTAATTTCTCTCAACAGTGGTTTGTAGTTCTCATCATAGAGATGTGTCACATCCTTGGTTAAGTGTATTCCTAGGTAATTTATTGTTTTGGTGGGTATTGTAAATGGGCTAGCTTTCTTGATTTCTTTTTCTGCCAGTTCTTTGTTAGAATATAGAAATGCTACTGATTTTTGAGTGTTGATTTTGTATCCTACAACTTTTCTAAAATCATTTATTAACTCTAAGAGGTTTTTTTTTTTTTCAGCATCTTCAGGTTGTTTTATATGTAGGATCATGTCATCTGCAAACAAGGACAGTTTGGCCTCCTCTTTTCCAATCTGGATGTCCTTTATTCCCTTCTCTTCCCTGACTGCTCTGGCTAGTACTTCCAACACTATGTTGAATAGAAGAGGCAAGAGTGGGCATTTTTGTCTTGTTCCTGTTCTTAAGGGAAAGGCTTTCAATTTTTCTCCATTCAGGATGATACGGGCAATGGGTTTCTCATATATGAATTTAATTCTGTTGAGATACTTTCCTTCCATATCCAACTTATAGAGAGTCTTTATCATGAATGAATGTTGAATTTTATCAAATGCCTTTTCAGCAACTATAGAGATGATCATATGGTCTTTGTGTTTGATTTTATTGATGTGATGTATCACATTTACAGATTTGCATATGATGAACAAACCTTGCATCACTGGGATGAATCCCACTTGATTATGGTGGACAATTTTATGCATGTGTTGCTGTATTCTATTAGATAGTATTTTATTGAGGATTTTGTGTCTATATTCATCAAGGATATTGGCCTGCAGTTTTCTTTTCTTGTTGCATCTTTGTCTGGTTTTGGTATTAGGGTGTTTGCCTTATAGAATGAGTTTGGGAGAGTGGCCTTTGTTTCATTTTTTTTAATAATTTGTAGAGAATTGGTATTGATTCTTCTTTAAAGATGTGGTAAAATTCTGCAGTGAAGCCATCCAGTCCTGGGCTCTTGTTGGGAGACTGCTGATAACAGCCTCAATCTCTTTGATTGTTATTGGCCTGTTCAGATTTTCTATGTCTTCTTGGCTCAGTCTTGGTAGTTTGTATGTGTCAAAAAATTTATCCATTTCCTCCATATTTTCAAATTTGTTGGCCTATAGTTGTTTGTAGTAGTCTCTAATTCCTTGTATTTTGAAGAATTGGTTGTAATATCACCATTTTCATTTTTAATTTTTATTATTTGTGTCTTCTCTCTTCTTTTCTTAATAAGCCTTACTAATGGTTTGCCAATTTTATTTACCTTCTCAAAACACCAACTTTTTGTTTCATTGATCTATCATTTTTGGGGTCTTTTGTTTAGTTCTGCTCTGATCTTAATTATTTTTTTCCATCTACTAACTTTGGATTATTCTTGTTTTTCTAATTTTTTGAGGTGAAGGGTTATGTTATTTACTTGCCATATTTCCACTCTTCTGAGGTAAGCATTTAGTGCAATAAATTTCCCCCTTAGTACTGGTTTTGCAGTATCCTACAGATTTTTGTATGATGTGTCATTATTTTCCTTAGTTTCAATAATTTTTTTGATTCCCTCTTTAATTCTTCGTGGACTCATATATCATTAAATAGAATGTTGTTTAATTTCCATGTATTTGTAGAGCTTCCAGATTTTCATTTGTTGTTGATTTCTAGGTTGTGGTCAGAAAAAATACATGGTATAATTCCAATTTTTTTGAATTTGTTGAGACTTGATTTGTGACCTAACATGTGGTCTATCCTGGAGAATGTTCCATGTGCTGAAGAGAAGAATGAATATTCTGATGTTGTTGGATGAAATGTTCTGTATATATCTGCCATGCCCAACTGGTCTAAAATGTTATTTAGGTCTTGTATTTCTCTGTTGATTTTTTGCCTGGATGATCTGTCCAATATTGATAGTGGGATGTTCAGATCACCAATTATTATGGTATTAGTGTCTATCTCTTTCTTTAGGTCTCATAGTGTTTGCTTTGTAAATCTGGCTGCTCTGAAGTTGAGTGCATAAATATTTCTGATTGTTTTGTCTTCTTGTTGGGTAGATCCTTTTATCATTATATAGTGGCCTTCTTTATCTTTTTTATGGTTTTTGGCTTAACGTCTATTTTATGTGATATAAGAATAGCTACTTCAGCTCATTTTTCGTTTCTATTTGCATAGTATATCTTTTTCCATCCTTTCGCTCTTAGTCTATGTGTGTCTTTACAGGTAAGGTGGGTCTCTCAAAGGCAGCATATTGGTGTGTCCATCTTTACAATCCAATCAGTCAGTCTGTGTCTTTTGAGTGGGGAATTCAAACCTTTTACATTAAGAATTATTATTGAAAGATACTGACTTACTCTTGGCATTATATTGAGGTTTGCTTGGATGTTTTAAATATCTTTTGTTCCTTTCTTTCTGATTTACTGATTGTCTTCTGTGTTTGTTGGTTTCTTGGAATAGAAGATAAGCTTTTTTTTTCTCTTTATCGTTAACATTTTATTTTACTGGTGGGTTTTGCTTTATCTTGAGTATTCATGGTAGTGGTGGTTGTTTTTCAGGTACCAGACCAAGTACTCTTTTGAGAATTTCTTGTAATGCTGGTCGTGTGGTAGTGAACTCCCACAGTTTTTGTTTGTCTTGGAAATATACTATTTGTTCTTTGTTTCAGAAGGATTGCCTTGCTGGGTAAAATATTCTTGACTGGCAATTTTTGTCTTTTAGTATTTTGAATATATCGTACCATTCTCACCTGGCTTTTAGGGTTTCTGATGAAAAGTCTGATGTTAGTTTGATAGGGGTTCCCTTATAAGTGACTTGACACTTCTCTCTTGCAGCTTTTAAGGTTCTTTCTTTGTCTTTGAGTTTTGCCACTTTGACTATAATATGTCTTAGAGAGGACCTTTTTTGGTTGAATATGTTGGGGGGATCTTTTTGCTTCTTGTATCTGAAGATCTGTATCTCTCCCTATACCTGGGAAATTTTCTGCTATTATTTGGTTGAATATGATTTCAATTCCATTTCCTTCTCTTCCCCTTCTGGAATACCCACAATTCAGATATTGGAGCACTTGAAGTTGTCTGTTATCTCTCTTAGATTTTCTTCAAGTTTTTAAATTCTTTCTTCTTTTTTTTTTTTTTTTTTTTTTTTCCTTGTCCACCTCTGTTATTTCAAACAAGCCATCTTCAAAGCCAGACGTTCTCTCTTCTGCTCGATCTAGCCTGCTGGTTATCTCTCTGCTATGTTTTATTTTATTTTATTTTTTTCTTCATTGAATGAATCTTTCAGCTCCACAAGCTCTGCTGCATTCTTTTTCAGGGCATTAATTTCTTTGTACATTTCCTCTTTCAGGTCCTGTAGACATTTTTTATTTTGTTGTGTTGTCTGAGTCTTCTTGTATCTCATTTAGTTTCTTAGGATTGTTGCTCTAAATTCCTTCTCGGTCATTTCAAAGACTTCCTGTTCTATAGGGTCTAGAACTTGAGAGTTGTTATATTCCTTTGTGGGTGTCATACTTTCTTGGTTTTTCATATTTCTTGTATCTTTCCGTTGGTGGTAAGTCACTGTGGGTAAGGCTATCACAATCTACTTGTTCCACCCTCTTGTCTGGAACAATATCAGGAAGTTTTGTCGATGCTCAGCTGCCTGTTGCTGCCTTGGGTCCAGGGGAGTCAGGGGTGGCTACAGCCTCTCTCTGGGATGGGGACTTGCCTGGCTGGTGGCCTGGGGGTTCCATGCATGCAGAGGGTGCCAGCAACTCTGCGGCTCTGCTGTTGCCTGGGTTACTTGTTTTCTTAATGTTGAGTTGTTTGAGTTCTTTGTATATTCTGGATATTAATCTTTTGTTGGATGAATACTTTGCAAATATTTTCTCCCATTCTGTAGGTTGTCTTTTCTCTGTTAATTGTTTCTTGTGCTGTGCAGAAGCCTTTTAATTTGATATAATCCCATTTGTTTATTTTTTATTTTCTTTTCTGGTTTCTTAGGGTCTTATTCATAAAGACTTTCCTCTACCATGATTGTTTCCCCTCATGTTTTCTTTTAGGAGCTTTATAATTTCAGGTCTTATATTTAAGTATTTAGTTCATTTTGAGTTGATTTTGGTATATGGGGACAGGTATGGGTTTAGTTTTATTTTTCTACATATGGGTTTCCAGTTTTCCCAGCACCTATAATTGAAGAGCAAGTCTTTTCCCCAATATATGTTCTTGTTGCCTTTGTCAAAGATCAGTGGGCTGTAAGTCTACAGGTTGATTTCTGGGTTCTCTATTCTGTTCCATTGGTTGGAGTGTCTGTTTTTATGCCAGCACCATGCTGTTTTGGCTACTATAGCTTTGTAGTACAGTTTGAAGTGAGGTAGTGTTATGCCTTTGGCTTTATTTTTTTGGCTCAGTGTTGCTTTGGCTATATTGAGCCTCTTATTGTTCCATGACTGTTAGAACTGCTTTTTCAAAATATATTTCTGTGAAGAGTGTCATTGGTATTTTGATGGGGATTGCATTGAACCTGTAGATTGCTTTGGGTAGTGTGGACATTTTCAAAATGTTAATTCTTCTAATTCAAGAGCATGGAATGTCTTTAATTTCTTTCAGCAGAGATTTGTAGTTCTCATTAAAGAGATTTTTCATCTCCTTGGTTAAACTGATTCCTAGGTATTTCATTGTTTTAGTGACTATTTTAAATGGGCTTGCTTTCTTGATTTCATTTTCTGCTAGTTTGTTATTAGAATTTTAAAAAGCTCTTGATTTTTGTGTGCTGATTTTAGATCCTACAACTTTACTGAAATTGTTTATCAGCTCTAAGAGTTTTTTGGTAGAGTCTTTTGCAACGACATGGAGAGTTTTTTGGATTTTCTATATATAGGATAATGTCATCTGTAAATAGGAACAATTTGACTTCATCTTTTCCAATCTGGATGCCCTTTATTTCTTTCTCTTTCCTGATCGCTCTGGCTAGTACTTCTACTACTATGTTAAATATGAGTGGTGATAGTGGGCATCCTTGTCTTCTTCCTGTTTTTAAGGTAAAAGCCTTCAGCTTTTCTCATTCTGGATGATACTAGCAGGGGATTTGTTATATGTGACTTTTATCATGTTGAGATAATTTACTACTATACGTAATTTGCTGAGAATCTCTATCATGTAGGGATGTTGAATTTTGTCAAATGCTTTATCTGTGTCTATTGAGATAAGCATATGGTTTTTGTACTTGATTTTGATGATGTTGTATATGACATTTATTAACTTATAAATGTTCATATGGTTCATAGGTTGAACCACCCTTGCATCTCTGGTATGAATCTAACTTGATCATGGTGTATAGTTTTTTTGATGTGTTCCTGTATTTTGATTGCTGGTATTTTGTTGAGGATTTTTTCATCTATTTTCATGAAAGATATTGGCCAGTAGTTTTCTTTTTTTCTTGTATCTTTGTCTGGTTTCGGTATTAGGGTGATGCTGGCCTCATAGAATGTGTTTGGGAGAATGGCCTCTGTTTCAATTTTTTGGAATAGTTGGAGGATAAATGGTGTTAATTCCTCTTTAAGAGTTTGGTGGAATTCAGCAGCAAAGCCATCTAGTCCTGGGCTTTTCTTTGTTTAGAGACTTCTGCTTATTCTTTCAGTCTTATTGCTTGTTATTGGTTTGTTCAGGTTTTCTATGTCTTCTTGGTTCAGCCTTGGTTATTTGTATATATCCAGATATTTATCTATTTCCTCCAAGTTTTCATATGTGTTGGCGTATAGTTGTTTATAATAGTCTCTAGTGATTCTTTGTAAATCTTTGATGCCAATTGAAATGTCTCCTCTTTCATTTCTCATTTCTGTTATTTGGGTTTTCTCTCTTCTTTTTTTAGTTAATCTTGCTAATAGTTTGTCTATTTTGTTTATCTTCTCAAAAAAAAAAAGCCTTTTCATTTCATTGATACTTTGTATTGTTTTTTGGTCTCTCATTTAGTTCTGCTCTCTTCTTAATTCTTTCCATCTACTAATTTGGGGTTGGATTTTTCTTGTTTCTAGTTTTATGAGGTGTAGTATTAGGTTGCTTATTTGAAAATTTTCTGTTCTTTTGATGTCAGCATTTATTGCAATTAACTTCTTTCTAATTACTGATTTTGCTGTATCCCACAGGTTTTGGTTTGATGTGCCTTTATTTTTTTAGTTTTTTTATTTTTATTTTTTTTTTGATTTCCTGTTTAATTTCTTCTTGCACCTATGGGTCATTCAGGAGCATGTTGTTTAATTTCCATGTGTTTGTATAGTTTCCAGAGTTTTCTATTATTGATTTCTAGTTTTAATCTGTCATGTTCTGAAAGCTACTTGTAATGATTTCTATTGTTTTAAGTTTGATGAGAGTGGATTTGTGACTTAGCATTTGGTCTATGCTGGAGAATGCTTCATGGGCTGATGAGACAAATTTATATTCTGTAGTTGTTAGATGAAATAGTCTGTAGATATCTGCCAAGCCCAATTTGGTCTAAAATGTTGTTTAAAACCTGTGTTTCTATGTTGATATTTTCCCCAGTTGATCTGTCTACTGCTGAGAGAGGTATGTTCAGGTCCCCACCTATTATCATATTGGGATTTATCTCTTTCTTTAGGTCTAATAGTGTTTGCTTTATATATCTGGATGTTGTGTGGTTTTGGGTGCATATATATTTATGATTGTTAGATCTTGTTGCTGAATAGATCCTTTTATCATTATCTAATGGCCTTCTTTCTCTTTTTTATGGTTTTGATTTAAAGTCTATTTTATCTGATATAAGAATAGATACTCCTGCTCAATTTTGGTTTCCATTAGCATGGTATATCTTTTTCAATCCCTTCAACAGTAGTCTGTGTGTATCTTTATGGGTGAGGTGAGTCTCTTGAAGACACCATATAGTTGGGACTAGCTTTTCAATCCAATCACTCAGTCTCTGTCTTTTGAGTGGGGAACTTAATTCATTTACATTTAAGATTGTTATTGAGAGCTACTGTTTTACTCTTGTCATTTAATTGCTTTTCTTATGGTTGATTTAAATGTTTTCTGTTCCTTTCTCTTCCTCTTATTGTTTGTATTCTGTATTTGTTAGTTTTTTGAGGTGGTATGGTACAGTTTCTTTCTCTCTTTCATTTGCATGTCTGCTTTACCAGTGATGTTTGTTCTTTCTAATGTATTTATGGTGGTGAATATCTCTTTTTGGGTTCCAGGTGCAGGACTCCCTTAAGGATTTCTTGTAGGACTCGTCATGTGATGGTGAACTCCAACAGCTTTTGTTTTGTGGGGAAATACACTATTTCCCCTTCATTTCTGAAGTATAGCATTGCTGGGTAAAGTATTCTTGGCTGGTAGTTTTTTTCTTTCAGTAATTTGAATATATCATCCCATTCTCCTGTCCTGTAGAGTTTCTGTTGCAAATTCTGCTGTTAGTCTGATGGGGATTCTCTTATAGGTGGCTTGATGCTTTTCTCTTGCTGTTTTTAGGATTCTTTCTTTGTCTTTGACTTTGGACAGTTTGAGTACAATGTGTCTCAGAGAGGACTTTTTGGATTGAATCTGTTTGAGAAACTTTGAGCCTCCTGGATCTGAAGGTGTATATCTCTCCCTATACCTGAGAAGTTTTCCTCTATTAATTGAATAGGTTTTCCATGCCTTTTTCTTTTCCTCTCCTGGAACACCCATGATTCAAACTTTTGTGCACTTAAGGTGGTTTTCCATCTCTCTTAGATTTTCTTCATTTTTAATTTTTTTTCTCAGCTTAGTTTATTTCAAAAAGAGTGTTTCAAGATCAGAAATTCTTCCCTGCTCTTATTCTAGCTTGCTGCTTACACTCTTAATTGTAGTTTTTATTTCATTTAATTACTCTTTCAATTCCAGGAGTTCTGCTACATTCTTTTTTATGGAATTTATTTCTTTGTCAATTTCTTCCTTCAAGTCCTGGATTTTTTTTTTTAATTCCATTGTGTTGTCTACATGTTTTTATATCTCACTGAGTTTGTTTAAGATTGTTACACAAAATTCCTTTTCAGATGTATCAAGGATTTTCTGCTCTATGGGTTCTGGTTCTTGAGAATTATCGTATTCCTTTGGTGGTGTCATATTTCCTTGCTTTTTCATATTTCTAGTTTCTCTACAGTGATTTCTTGTCATCCAATTGAGCAGTTGCTTCTTCTATTACTCTGAAGTGGGCTTTAAAGAGAGAGATTTCCTCCTATAGATATGTTTTGTATTGGTTGTTGAGTAGGGTGTATTAGTGTTGGTTCTGGGTAAACTGAGTAGTGTGGTCTCTGTGTGGGTTCTTCTGCCATATTCAGTGTTGGAGTTGTGTGTGAGTGCCTCCACGGTGTAGGCACTGGGACACTCCATGATTTCTGGCTGAAGTTATTTGGGACATTGAGGATGTGAACTAGCTCCCGATGTCTTTCACCAAGTTCATGGGTTCCTCGTCACTCTTTGGCTGGGGTTAGTGACCATAGATGGACTTGTTGGCTTCCCATCTAGTGTCCTGTGACCCTGATGGGTGCACTGGGGTATACTGGATCTCCTTACCTTGGTTGAGTAACATTGGGCACAGTTTTGCTTTCCTTATTCCTACAGGCCAAAGCATCTCCTGGGTCCTTGCTTCCCTTGGTTGAGGATGTGTTAGTAGTGGCTGGGAACATTTTTTGTACCGTTTATCTGTCCTGGGTTTCTGTACTCTCAGGGGCCTCTGTGTGTGATTCTCCCTGGGTGAAGGACAGTTATGCTCACTGCACACAGGACGAAATTCCCCCTGTGAGTTGTGACACTGGGGTGTGGGTCTGTGCTGGCTTACCTCTTTTTGTTGTCTCCATTTGTGATCCATCTTGTGTCAATGTGTAGTGGCAGTGGTGTGCTCTTCCCAAGGCCAGTCTGACTGGTGTAGCAGCAGCGGTAGGGATGTGTGTGGTTGCTGGCAGCGACAGTGGGGGAAGCAGTGGTACAGGCAGGATCCTGTACCATCTGGGATGGCTAATGTTTCAGTGTCAGAAGGACATCCTGCCCACTTCCAGTCTAGATGATGCAGTGGCATGGATGGGGGTTCTGCACCCAGTTGATCCAGCTGGTACAATAGCTATGGTGGCAGCAGCCACACTGTACACAACTATGATGGAGGTCCCACGTGTAACAGGGACTACTGGTGAGGTGGCTTGGGTGGGGTTCCTGTATGTGGCTGGTCTGGCTAGTGCAACAGCATGGGCAGCCCCTGGAAATGGCCACCACACTGCCGGCAGCAGCAGCAGGGGGTCCCACCCCAAGACAAGTTGGCTACTGCTTCTGTGTTAGCAGGAGGTCCCATCCCTAGCTAGTTTGGCTGGTGTGATGGCTATGGCAGCAGCCATATTGCATGCAATTACAGCAAGGGGACACAAGTAGCTGAGCTGGCCATTAAGGTAGCTTGGATGGGGGTCCAACACGTGGCTGGTTTGGGTGGTGTGGAAGCATAGAGAGCCACTAGTGATGGCCACTGCATGGCAGGCGGCTGCAGCAAGGGTTCCACGCATGGACAGCTGACTGTTGCAGCAGTGTGGGCAGGGATCCTGTACACAGCTGTCCTGCTCAGAGCTATAGTGCTGGTTTGAATGGCCACCAGCAACAGCAGTGGCTGGAGCCATGCTGCAGGCAACAACAGCACCGGGTGGGGCAAAACTCACTGTAGTAAGGGGGGTGATGATCCTGGGTCCTGAAAATATCACTGACAAGTGCAGCACTGGTAGCAGTGGACCTGTTCTGGTCTTCCTCTGTGGGATAAATGTGTCCTACACTTCTCTAGTCTGCCATCTTCCCACATATCTCATGTTGAAACATTTGCCAATGTAACAGTACTAAAAGGTGGAGCCTTCAGGAGGTGATTAAGTCATGAGGCCGAGCCCTCGTGAATAAAATTAAATGACCCTATAAAAGGGGCTTCATGGAGGAAGTTCATCCCTTTTGTCTTTCTACTTTCTGCCATGTCAAGACACAGCTTTTATCCTTTTTGGAAGGAGATGAATGGAGCATGAATGGAGATGAAAGGAGCATCAAGGCTCTGTCTTGGAAGCAGAGAGCAGCCCTCACCAGGCAACTGAACCTGCCAGCATCTTGATTTTTTGCTTCCTGGCTTCCAGAACTGTTAAGAAAATCAATTTCTAGTTTGTTTTTGTTTGTTTGTTTGTTTTTGTTTTGTTTTGTTTTGTTTTGTTTTTTATAAATTACCCAGTCTCATGTATTTTGACATAGGTGCAAAAACGTACTAAGATATATGACTACCACTATTTATTCATTCTCTAGTGTTTGGACATTATGATGTTTCTGATGTTTATGATTGTTTGCTTGATAAATTTTTAGCTATTACAACAGCTTTATGAATATGTCTCCTGGTGCTTATTTCTAATAGTTTCTTCCAAGCATATAATAGAAATATAATTGTTGGGTCATCTGTTAAGCACAGGTACTACATTACTAGGTAATGCCAAGGGGTTTTCCATACTGCTTGTACCAACCTATACCATTACAATATAAACAACTAAATTCAGAAGGGTCTTTATGAAAAAAAAAATAAAAAAACACAACCAGTGGTAATTATAATGTCCAACAGTCACATTCAACTGCATAGTAAACTACAACCTCCAATCATGTAGATATCTGAGTTCAAAGCTTATCTAGCTTCACATCTCATCACTACAGCTTCAGGACATGCTCCATCATGCAGAAAATCCTGCTGTATAAAAGCCCTTGAAAAGGCATAATTTATTTAACAGGTTATAACCCTAAAAAGAAAGAATAAAAAGGATAGAAGACTGAGGAGAAAGTAAACACAACACCCTTCATCATGCCCTATCTATTGCATGGCTTGGCTTTTATTTGTGTGGTTTTCATTTTGTGACAAAAATTTTGTGTGTAAATGATGATTTTTAATGAAAATGTTCAAGCAAACTAAACTACAAAAAATATATTAAAAACCTGTGTGTTAACCACCCAGATGTAATAAATGTTAATATTTTGCATGTTTTCATAAGGATATATACAAATATATTAATATATATTAAGGATATTCTCTTTGTTTGCACTGCTATAACAAAATACTAGAAACTGGGTAATTTGTAAACAGCAGAAATTTATTTCTCATAGCTCTGATGGCTAGAAATCCAAGATTAAGGTGCTGACAGTTTCGGTGTCTGGTCAAGGCCAGGTCTCTTCTTCCAAGACAGCGTGTTGTTGCTGCATCATCCAGAGGGGACAAACGTTATGCTCTTGCATGGCAAAAGGGACAGAATGCAGAAAAGAAACCAATGTTGGTTCCCTTCAGCCCTATCATAAGGTTGCTAATCTCATTCATAAGGACTCTGACCTCATAACTTAATCACCTCCTAAAGGCTCCACCTCTTAATACTATCACATCGGTGATTAAGTTTCAACATATGAATTTCGGGCAATACATTCAGACTATAGCATATATACATATGAAGATTATTTATTAAATTTAGAAGGTGAATGGATAGGTATTCAATCTTTTGTTTTTTGTAGTGTAGTTTGTTTGAAAACTTTCATTAAAATCATCATTCACACATATAAAAATTTTGTCACAAAATGAAAAACATACATATAAGAACTAATATACATATGAAATATGTATCAATATATATAAATTATATATGTAAACATACACATGAAATATTAGAAGTAAAAATGAAGCCCCTTTGTAATTGTCTCTGATCCCATTTTCCTCCCATCTTTGTCCCTGAACCTCTCTTCAAAAGTTGTTATGTATCCTTTTTAAAAATGTATCAGCATATACGTATGTGCCCATAAACAACATATAATTTTTTGTATTCATTTAAAAACCTTGCATAAGTGGCATTATATTGTATTTATCACTCGGGAACATATTTCTTAAATTCAGTATTAGGATTTTGACATTTATCCATGTAGTATACCACCACTGCTTTAATCATCACTCCCTATAGTATTCCATTATGCATTATCTTATTTATGTGTTTTTTTATTTTATTTTTCTCACAACACTTTTCACTGTTGTAAGCAACAGCACGATGAAAATGCCAGCGCACATCTATAGATGAACGAGTATAAAAGATTTAAACAGTATACCCACAAATGGAATGACAGGATTGTAGGGTATGAACATTTTCTACTTTACTACAGGTTGCCACTTTGCTCTCAAACCTTACTGACAATGTACTCTTTCTCCAGAAGTGTGTGAACATTCCTGTTTCCTTCTCCTCACTGATACTTTCATATCAGAGTATAAGTTGTAAGGGAATGGGAGATAGTGGACTGAGAAGGAGGTAGAAAGTAGGAAAGGGACTGATCATGAAGTGACTTAGAGACATACTAGGGAACCTCAATGCTGTCCTGAGAGACCACTGAAGGGTTTTCATAAGGAGAATCTCATGATAAAAGTTTACAAGTAGAAAGATCACAGGATTCAGTATGGAGGATGCATTGTGGGAAGGCAGGCATTATGGAAGCTCTTGGAGGAAGCAGGGGATTCAGAATTACCTAAATTTTACTCACTTCCTTAAATCTCTTTGCTTTATTTCTCATAAAAAAAATAAAAACTCTCATTCCCACCTTAATTGGTTTTTCTTTAGTGGCACTTCACGGTCATGAAGCTCTAGCCTAAAGAAAAAGAGAACAGGTTTTGCATCCATCGTTTGTCAGTTTTATAAAGGACATGTACTGTGCAGAAGAGACATACAGTTTCTGTCAATTGCACAAACCAATAAACACACCTTTATTGCTAATTATCATTTTATTTTTGTGCTACTGCTTGCCAAATGGCAAGGAAAGCTGAAGCACAGATGCTCATTAGCATCTTTCTTGATTTATGGATAATTCAGCACTGACAGTTTAATAAGTTTAGTACTCAACCCAAAGATTGTTTATCACCACATTTTGGGGGCAATGTCTTTGCTAACCTCCTGAACTGAACAGCCTGTCCTCTTTTGTAATAATTGTAACTAGACTAAGTGCTTTCAATTTGTATTCCATATTTTTAATGAAGAGCTCAAAACATGTCTCTCTCATTCCTCAGTTTACCTTCACAATAATCTTTCATTTTATGAGCCCTTTCCCATAAGAAGAAACTGGAGGGTGTATCCAAATGATGTTTAAACTTATTTGATCCATCTATAGCTAAATACAGAGAGCAAACTATGCTGACTTCTTTGTCTGCAGGACAATAGAGTTTTTAAAAGTTTGGCTTTACCCACCTGTGGATACCCTTGGTGGAGAAATACTGGATATGATAGAATTAACTCTTCCTGGACCTTTCTTATGGCTGGTCTATTGTGACACTTTTGTGTTTATTCATCTTGGAGAGGAATCCCAGAGCAAGATCAAATCTCAGTAGATGTTCCTGAAATAATTAGAAATCCCCCAACAGAAAATGCCTGTCCTCATTATGCACTGTTCTATGTGTTGGAAATATGAGACAGTTTTATATTAGCCAATTTGTGAATTCCCTGACACTCAATAACAATTATTATGGAATAAAATTTCCATAAAAGGGAATATTTTAAAATATGCTCATTCTTTTTCTTGCACACTAAATCTCCTTCTCACACATATTCACTCAACGCATGACCTTTAAACCCCATTGGATTTTGTCAGCATAGGATCACTGGACAAATTTCACTAGTGCATTATATGCCAAAGCACATACATTGGTTGGTTAATATATGCTAACATCTCTTAGTTGATATTTTTATCTAACACATTAAGAAAATGCACTAAATATAAGGCCCAAATGATACAGACATTTATATATATCAGTGTAGGAGTATGGTTATAGTAATAGTGTCTCACGTTTTGCAGATTATCTTCTATAAATAAAAACTTTGGTTACGACTTTGATTTTGAATTTCCCTTTTACCAAATTTGATAGTGAATACTAAGCCTTTTTTTCCCTTTTCTCTGTATAAAACCACAGTACAATGGCAAATGGCAATAGACAGATGCATCATCACAATCTGCAGTAAGGACCCAGGTAGGAATTTAAAAGGTAACCAGTCAGATTCCTAGTAATCTTAGTGGTCCTTCAATTTTTATTTTTCATTTAACTAGTGAAGAGATAGATCAGACCAAGAATAGTTCTAACTCCTTAAAAACGACCAACAGGAGGGTAGTACTAAGGAAATTTTGCTCAAGAGTAGCTTCAAGTCAAGAAAGAATCTGCCAGTAAGTATAAAGAGGTTTAAAACGAAATATCCAGAGCTGAGTAAATTCATGTCTTTAAGGCTATATAGTGCTTGACAGACAAAAAGAGCAGGCAGGAAGCATTCTGCATTTAGAGGCAGTACGATTTGGATTTGAATTCACTTCTGCCCTTACTGCGTGATGTTCAGAAAGTCAGTTCATTAAAACTTCTAATAATACCTAACATTTTTTGAGCACTTACATATGGCAGATAATTTTCTAGTTGCTTTACAAGCATTATTTTATTTAATCATCTCACTAACCCTGTCAGTTACGTACTAAAGTTAACCCAATTTTATGCCTAGGGAAACTGAGGCACAGAGATATTAATAATGTCCTGAAGGTCACACACCCAGTAAACGATGGAACTGGAATTAGAACCCAGGTGAGCTAGGCTTCAAAGCTATTACTTCATATGCTTCCTTACTTCTTCTCCATTTCCTCATCAATAAGATCAAACGTATATAACTGCCTTTCCAACCCACAGGTTATTGTGAAATATAAAGGAGCTAGTATGTATCTTCATACTTTGTAAATTGCTAAAAAAAGTGCTGTAATATGCAAATTAAAGATGATTTTGTTTCTGTCCCAATCCTAGTACTTTGTATTTGATATATATGTGTGTATTTATGTTACATATATATATATATATCCATCATATATTATTTTATGTATATGGTATATATATCTTTTTATTTCCTCCTGCTTGATATGGGGATCTGAACCGTTGACCTTGGTGTTATAACACCATGCTCTAACCAAATGAGCAAACAGGCCAGGCTATAGCATATATATATTATATATAGTATATATATTGTATAGCAGGCCTGTATTATATATACATACACATAGTATATAGGCCTGCTAAAAGGAAGATTTAAATAAGTTTTACAATCTCAAAACATAATACACAAAATGTATAGTGTTCAATCAAACACAATTCATCATACCAAGAACCAGGAATATCTTAACTAGAAAGAGAAGAGAAAATCAACATGTGCCAACAAAGTGATACAGATGTTAGAATGACATTTAAAAAATTTAAAGGAGTCAGTATGAAAATTTTTCAGTGAATAACTATAAATACTCTTGAAACAAATGAAAAACAAAATCTCAGCAAAGGAAAAGAAGCTATAAAAAAAAAAAATCTCAAGTAGAAATTATATATATGACCAAAATTAAAAACTCAATCTATAGGCTCAACAGCATAATGGAGGGAACAGAATAACAGAAACTACCCCAGTCTAAACAGAGAGAAATTAGATAGTAAAAAAATGAACAGTCTCAGGGATATGTGAAACGATAACAGAAAATATTTATGTCATTGTCATCCCAGGAAGAGAGGATAAAGAGTGTGGAGCTCTGAAAGTATTCTAAGAAACAATGACCAAAAAAAAAAAAAAAAATCCCCAATTTGGTGAAAAATACAAAGCACAAATATAAGAAGCAGGTCAAACCTCAAAAAAAAGATGAACCTAAAGAAGTTCATACCAATAAATTTCATAGTGTAACTTCTGAAAACTAAGGACAGATAAATAAATCTTGAAAAAGAGATCAATAGAGACTATTATAAACAACTATATGCCAACAAATTTCAAAACCTAGAGGAAATAGGTAAATTTTGGGACATGTACAAATTACCAAGACTGAACCCAGAAGACAAAGAAAGCTTGAAAAGACCAATAACAAGCAGAAAGATTGACGCAATAATCAGCAGTCTCCAAATAAAGAAAAGCTCAGGACCAGATGGCTTTACTGCTAAATAATACCAAACTTTTAATGAGGAATTAATATCAATTATCTTCAAACTATTCCAAAGAACTGAAACAGAGGCCATTCTCCGAAACTCATTCTATGAGGACAGCATCACCCTGATACTAAAATATGCAGACAAGTATGCAACCCCCCCGCCCCCCCAAAAAACCAAAGAAACCCCTGCTGGCCAATATCTCTGATAAACATAGATGCCATAATCCTCAACAAAATATTAGCAATCAGAATACAGCAACACATCAAAAAATATATACACCGTGATCAAATGGGATTCATCCCAGAGATGCAAGGATGGTTCAATATATGCAAATCAATAAATGTGATACAGCACATCAATAAAACCAAAGACAAAAACCATGATTATCTCAGATGCAGAAAAAGCATTTGACAAAATTCAACATCACTTCATGATAAAGGGTCTCAGCAAGTTAAGTATAGAAGGAAAGAATTTTAACACAATAAAAGCCATATATGACAAACCCACTGCCAATATCATCCTGAATAAGAACAGGAACAAGGCAAAGATGTCCACTCTCAGCACTCCTGTTTAACATAGTATTGGAGGTACTAGCCAGAGTAATCAGGCAAGAGAAACAAATAAAGGGAATCCAGATTGAAAAGGATGAAGTCAATTCTCCCTGTTTGCAAATGACATGATCCCATATGTAGAAAAACCTAAAAGCTCTACCAAAAACTCTTAGAGCTGATAAACAATGTCAGTAATGTTGCAGAATACAAAATCAACACGTGAGAATCAGTAGAGTTTTAATACTCAAATAAAACACTAGCAAAAAAGAAATCCAGAAAGCAAGTCCATTTACAATAAAAAACAAAACAAAACAAACAAACAAAAAAGAAAAAACAAAACAAACAAACAAACAAAACCTAAAAATCAATTCAACCAAGGAGGTGAAAGATCTCTGCAATGAGAACTACAAAACACTACTGAAAGAAATTAAAGGAGACACAGAAAGACAGAAAGACATTCCATGCTCTTGGACTGGAAGAATTAACACTGTGAAAATGTCCATACTACACAAAGCAATCTACAGATTCAATGCAATCCCCATCAAAATACCAAAGACATTCACAGAAACAGAAAAAAAAATCTTAACATTCATGTAGAATGACAAAAGAGCCAGAATAGCCAAAGCAATCCCAAGCAAATGAATAAATAAAGCTGGAAGCATAGCATTACCTGACTTCAAATTATACTATAATGCTATTGGAACCAAAATAGCACAGTATGGGTGTAAAAACTGACACTCAGACCAGTGGAGCAGAATAAAGAACCCAGAAACCAACCCACATATTTACAAACTGATCTTTGACAAAAGCAACAAGAACATACAATGGGGAAAATAGTGCCTCTTCAAGAAATGATAGTGCCTCTTCAAGCAGGAAAATTGGACATCCATATGCAGAAGAATCAAACTAGATCTGTACCTCTCTCTGTATACCAAAATCAACTCAAAATGGATTGAGAAGACTCTAAACCATAAAACTACTAAGAGAAAACATAGGGGAGGCACTTCAGGGAGTAGAACTTGAGAAAGACTTTATGAATAAGACCCCACAAGCACAAGCAAGAAAAGAAAAATATAAACAAATGGGATTATATGAAACTAAAATAGCTTCTGCACAGCAAAGGAAACAACAGAGCAAGAGGGTGACCTACAGAATGGGAGAAAATATTTGCAAACTATACATCTGAGAAGAGATTAATATACAGAATTTATAAGAAACTCAAACAACTAAGAGCAAAAATCGTCGTTGTCGTCATCATCATAATCATCATCATCATCATCCAATTAAAAAATGGCAAAGGAGCTCAGTAGACATTTATCACAAGAAGACAAACAAATGGCCAATAGGTACTTGAAAAAATGTTCAACATCACTAACCATCAGGGAAATGCAAATCAAAGCCACACTGAGATATCATATTACCCCAGTTAGAGTCGCTATTATGAAAAAGGCAGAGAATAACCAATGCTGGTGAGAATGCAGTGAGGGGGGAATCCTTTTACACTGTGGATGGGACTGTAATTTAGTACAGCCATTATGGAAAACAGCATGGAGTTTTCTCAGACAACTACAAATAAAACTACCATATGATCCAGAAATCTCACTACTGGGTATATACCCAAAGGAATGGAAATCATCATGCCAAGGGATACCTGCACTCCCATGTTCATTGCGGCTCTGTTTACAATAGCCAAAATATGGAACCAACCTTTGTGTCCATTAATGGACAACTGCATAAAGAAAACGTGGTATATTTACACAATGGAATACTACTCAGCCATAAAAAAAAATGAAATTCTACCATTCGCAGCAACATGGATGAGCTTGGAGAAAATTATGTTAACTGAAATAAGCAGACATGGAAAGATAAATATCACATGTCCTCAGTCATAAGCAGGTGCTAATAAAGAAGGAAGGAAGGAAGGAAGGAAGAAGGGAAGGAGGGAGGATGGGAGGGAGGGAGGGAGGGAGGGAGAGAGAGAGAGAGAGAGAGAAAGAAAGAAAGAGAAAGAAAGAAAGAAAGAAAGAAAGAAAGAGAAAGAAAGAAAGAAAAGAAAAGAAAAAGAACACAATAATAAATTGAATTTTCAGAAGGAGAGAATACATCTATATTTACTATAGGTGGGAGGGAGGAGAGATTGGGGGATTGGGAAGATATTGGGTAAGGGACACAAAGAAAAATTATGATTTGTAATAATGAATATACTAATAATATTGATTGTATCATCACATCTTTTACACAAGTGATGGTATTCAACATTGTACCCCCAAAATATGTGTAATTAATTATGCTTCAACAAAAAACAACAAACAACAACAAAGAAAAAACAACAATAACAAAGAAAAAAAGAAAACAGTGAAATAACACCTTACCTATAAAGGAACACCAATTCAAATGACAGAGGATTTCTCATTAAAATCCATGGAAGCCACAATATTTTTCAAGTGCTAAAAAAAGACTAGAAAACTATCCTATTTTTCCTAAGTGAATCATTGTGCAGTATATGCACGTGATGAAACAACTCACTTACCCCACAAAAATGTACAAGTAAATGTTAAATTAAAAAAGAAAAAAGAAAAAAAACTATGAATTCCATAACCAGCAAGAATATCCATCAGAAATGAAAAGAAAATCAAGACAATCTCAAATGAAGGAAAACTAAGAGAATTTCTAGCTAGCAGTAAAAATATTGACAAATAGAGCATACAATACCTCTCCTCTAGAAGTTTCTAAATTATATTTAATGGCTGAAGCAAAAATTTTAACACTTCACACTGTTTGATGAAGTTCTCTATGTAGATGAAATGTTTTAAAACTATTATAAATGAGGGTAGGATAAAGGGACATAAAGAGACGTATGGTTTCCATACTTCACTCAAACTGTTACAATAATACTGGAAAATAGTTTGTCAATTTCTTCAAAAACTAAACATTACTATCTTATTATTACTTACTAGCACTTAATATCATACCCAGCAATCACTGTCCTGGGCATTTATTCCAGAAAAATGAAAATGTATGTGTACACAAAAATTTGAATGCAAATGTTTATCGCAGCTTTATTGGTAATAGTCCAAATTGGAATCAAACAGAACATTCTATAATTATTTAACATTATGTAATTGTTAAACTGTGGTACACCCATATCATGGAATACTACTGAGCAACAAAAAGGAATACAACAATTGCATGGATCTCAAATACAGTAGGCTGATTGTAAAAAAGCCAGTCTCTAAATGTGACATATTATATGATTCAATTTATATATATTTCTTTAAATGACAAAATTATAGAGATGAAGAAGATATTAGTGATTGCCAGGGGCTGGCAATGGTAGTGGGCAGGGGTGTTGGGGTGGTGGAGTGTGCAACCATAAAGGAGTAGCATAATGGTTCCTCATAGTGATGGGATAGTTCTGTATCTTGATTCTGTAGATGCTTACATGTGATAAAATGACGTGGTACCAATGTCAGTTTACAATTTTTATTCTATAATATGATTACCTAAGATGACACATTGTGGCATCTGGGGAAGGTGCATGGGATTTTTGTCTACTATCTTTGCAAAGTCCTGTAAATTTATAATTACTTAAAAATAAAACATAAAAAAACACAAAAAAATCAAAATGAAACAAATAGATTATTAAAAAATGTAGAACAGTTTATCAGAAACATTTTGTTTATTCAAACTTTTGTTTTTACCAGATACATAGAGTATTTAAATGCCATAATATTTTCAAATGGAAAAATCTAATGTTCCAAAATTATTCAGTCAGGTCTTCATCAGTTGAATTTGCTTTAAAAATATTTTGTTGTTTTGTTCTACCATGGTCCAGCAGGATGAGTATCCTCTGACTCTTTTCACTGAGAAACATTCACATAAAACCTGGTCTCTTTATTGTAATTTAAGAATGTATACAGCATGGATATTGATCAAGAGCTCACTCAGTCTAGCAGAGGAATCCTACATAGTAGGGTGAAGGAGATTAAATCTTAAATTTATGCTGAGTGGTCAAGACGATGTCACCAGGTGGCAGTAGAGTATTATGACCACCAGTCTAAGAACTGTATATTAGCCCTGCAATAATTGCCAGATAAAACTACTAAAACTCTGGGTATTCCCCATATTTTCAAATATCATTGTAACAAATTTGCATCCCATAAAATACATTTGCAAGTGTGAACAGAAAATAACAGAGCCATGTTAAGACGTATAAGCTTGGGAGTTAGCTTGGCTCACTCATAAGCTAAGTGACTCACTCCCACATACTAACTCTGCAGAATGTCTTTCCCTCATGAAACCTCATGCCTCAGTAAAATTACGGATTGTTACATGCCATTAATATATGGGTACTGTATGGAGATGTAAAACTTTGAATTTTAAATCCTCAAACACCATAGGTTAAAACTAAATTTAAGGGGAATAATTTGATTAAGAGATTAGCTTTTCTAGTGTTTCAAGTATAAAAAATACAATTCTGTATTAACCAGCTAAAGTAAAACTTTAACCAGACCCAGGGCATGTTCCTCCCACTGAAGAAGATCAAAACAGCCCCACCGCCACCACCACAGTTGCCAGAGCCATTGTAAGTCCCAAGAACTGTCACCCATTACAGAGCAGCTCTCTGCTGAGCAGCAATCCTACAGGTGGCCCATTGCTGCAAGCCACAGAGTCTGTAGACATGAGGAAGGTGGCTGCAACCATGACCATCATTGCTCCCACAGCAAGTTAACCCCACTGCTGTAAAGGACACTGCAGATGTGAAGGAGACAGCTGCAGCTGCCAGCACCACTGCCGCTGACTCCAAATAACCCTGCTTCTACAAAGGTCACTGCAGATACGAGAGAGGCAGTTGCAGCTTTCAATGCCACTGCCACCACCAGGAGGTAACCCTGCTGTTGCCAAGGACACCACAGACACTGGTGAGGTAGTTGTAGCTGCTGGTGCAGGTGCCACCCCCATGAGGTAACTCCACTGCCACCAAGGACACCACAGATGCCAGGGAGGCAGTTACAGCCACCACCACTTCTGCTGCCACTGTGAGTTAATACTGCTGCCACTGCAGACACTGAAGCTGTGTGGGCCACTGCTGTGGACACTGTAGCCAGTGGGCAGCTGCAGCAACTGCCACTGCTGCAGTTGCCACCACCAAGGGTGCTGCCAGGCAGCCACTGCAGTAAAGTGAACTGCCTACCACCACTACCAAATGGGCAGCCCACCAAAGCCTGCCACAGCCACTGTCACCACAAGACTGGAGCACTACTACAGCAGCAGCTCCTGCTGTGCAGGCAGACTGCTGACCACTTGACTGCACTGACACAAGGATATGAGCAGAGTCCAGGGAAGGAGAGTAATAGAAGAAGCAACTGCTCTACCAGATGACAGACATCAATGGAGAGATACTAGAATTATGATAAAACAAGAAAATATGAGTCCACCAAAGGAATACAATAACTCCCAAGTACCAGACCCCATAGAGCTTGAAACCCTTGAAATTACTGAAATGGAATTCCATGTTAAAATCTTAGGGAAACTCAATGAGATACAAGAAGACACAGTTAGACAACACAATGAAGTGAGCAAAAATACTCAGGAGATGAAGGAGGAAATTTACAAAGAGATTAGTATTGTAAAAATGAATGCAGCAGAACTCTTGGAACTGAAGGAATAATTCAATTAAATAAAAAACATAACTGAGAGCTTAAGAAGCAGACTAGAGCAAGCAGAAGAAAGAATTTCTGATCTTGAAGACAGTCTCTTCAAAATAACTCAGCACACAAAAAAGAAAAAAAATAGTTTTAAAAAATGAAGAAAATCTAAGAGAGCTAGCAGACAACCTTAAGCACACAAACATCTACATCATGGGTGCTCCTAAAAGTGAGGAGAAAGGAAAAGCACTAAGAATATATTCAACAAAATAATAGCAGAAAACTTCCCAGGTATGGGGAGAGATATGGACATTCAGATTTAAGATGATCAAAGATCCCCAAAGTCTATCCAGAAAGGTCCTCTCTGAGACACATTACAGTCAAACTGGCAAAACTCAAAGGCAAAGAGAGAATCCTAAAAACAGCAATAGAAAAGTGTCATCACCTAAAAGGGAGTCCATATCAGACTAACAGAAGACTTATCAAAAGAAACTCTACATGCCAGAAGAAAATGGGATGATATATTCAAAATATTAAAAGAAAAAAACTGCCATGCAGGAATACTATATGCAGCAAGGCTATCCTTCAGAAATGAAGGAGAAATAGTTTATTTCCTGGACAAACAAAAACTGTAACAGTTCACCAACATGTGACCAACCCTACAAGATATCCTTAAGGGAGTCCTGCATCTGGAAATACAAAATATGATAATCACTACCATGAATACACAAGAAAGAAAGAAAAATACTAGTAGAGCAAAAAAGCAAATGAGAAAGAGAAAGAAACTGTATCTTACCACCTGCAGAAACTAACACCAAAGACAATAAAAGGGAAAGAAAGAAGCAAGATACAAATGAAAATCAGTAAAATGCCATTCGCAAGACAATACCTTTCAGTAACAACCCTACATGTAAATTTATTAAATTCCCCACTGAAAAGACACAAACAGGCTGATTGGATTAAAAAGCTACACCAAACCATATGCTGTCTACAAGACACTCAACTCACCTGTAAAGAAACACACAGACTAACAGTGAAGGGATTGAAGAAGAAATATCATGCAAATGGAAACCAAAATTGAGCAGTAGTAGCTATAATTATATCAGATAAAATAGACTTTAAACCAAAAGCCAGATATGTAAAGCAAATATGATTAGACCTAAGGAAAGAGACAGACTCCAATACGATAATAGTTTGGGACCTGAACAACCCTCTCAACATAGGACAGATCATCTAGGCAACAATCAACAGAGAAAAACAGGGTTTAAATGACACTTTAGGCCGATTAGACTTGGCAGATATCTACAAAACAATTCACCAAACAACCCCAGAATATACATTCTTTGCATGAGCACACGAAACATTCTCCAGGATAGACCACACATTAGGTCACAAATCAAGTCTCAACAATTAAAAAAAAATTGAAATCATTTCAAGTATCTTTTTCAGAACACAATGGATTAAAACTAGAAATCAATAACAATCAAAACTCTGGAAACTACAGAAACACATGGAAATTAAACAGCATACTCTTTTTTTTTTTTTTTTCCGTGACCGGCACTCAGCCGGTGAGTGCACCAGTCATTCTTATATAGGATCCGAACCCGCGGCGGGAGCGTGCCGCGCTCCCAGCGCAGCACTCTACCAAGTGTGCCACAGGCTCGGCCCTAAACAGCATACTCTTGAATGACCCATGGGTCCCAAAAGAAATTAAACAGTAAATCAAAGCATTTCTTGAAACTAATGAAAGTAAAGGCACATCACAACAAAACCTGTGGGACACCGCAAAAGTAGTACTAAGAGGGAAGTTTATTGCAATAAACACTTACATCAAAAGAGTAGAAAAATCTCAAATAAACAGCATAATGCTACACCTCAAAGGACTAGAAAAACATTTTTTTTTCTTTTCTTTTTTTTTTTTTTTTTTGGCAGCTGCCTAGTATGGGGATATGAACCCATGACTTTGGTGTTACAAGGCTGTGCTCTAAACAACTGAGCCAAACATAAAAAAAGAATGAAATACTCCCATTTGCAACAACATGGGTAAACCTGGAGAAACTTATGTTGAGAGAAATAAGTAAAGCGCAGAGGGACAAATACCACATGTGCTCACTCATATGTGGGAGCTAAGAGAGAAAGGAAGGAAGTAAAGAATGACCACAGTAGTACTGTGGTCCTACAGAGGGAGGGAAAATTCCTAGGGCTACAACATGGAGTGGGGGGAAGGAGAGGGGGAGGGAAGTTGGGGGATAATTGGGTGGGGACAAGGGGTATAGTAGTAATTTCTGGTAATGAGTATGCCACCAGTATGAATCTGGCCCTCACGTCATGGGCAGGAGAGGAGACAATTAGCTTTGTATCTCATGAATATTCTTAACAAATACATAAATAAATTTAAAAAAAACAAAAACAAAGAACTAGAAAAACAAGAACGATCCAATCCCAAAATTAGTAGACAGAAGTAAATAGTAAGATCAAAGCTGAACTAAATGAAGTGGAAACCCAGAACATGATACAAAAGATCAATGAAACAAAAAGTTGGTTTTTAGAGAAGATAAACAAAATAGATACCATTTTGTACACTAACTAAAAAAGGAAAAAGAAGACCCAAATAATAAAAATCAGAAATTAAAAAGGAGACATAACAACATATCACAGAAATAGAATCATTAAACACTATTATGAACAATTATATGCAAACAAATTTGAAAATCTAGAAGACATGGATAAATTTCTGGACACTTACACACTACCAAGACTAAACCCAGAATAAATAGGAAACCTGAATAAACCAAAAACAAGCAATGAGATTGAAAGAGTAATCAGCATTCACACAACAAAGGGAAGTCCAGGACTGGATGGCTTTACTGCTGAATTCTATGAAACTTTAAAGAGGAATTAACAATTCTCTTCAAACTATTCCACAAAATTGAAACAGAGGCCATTCTCCCAAACTCCTTCTATGAGGCTAGCATTACCTTGATGCCAAAACCAGACAAAGATACAACAAAAAATAAAAACTACAGGCCAATATCTCTGATGAACATAGACACAAAATCCTCAATAAAATGTTTTCAAATAGGGTGCAGCAACACATCAAAAAATTATATATATATGTAAACCTCTGAAATATAGACTGAAAACTCTGGATGCCCTCTCTCACCACTCCTATCTAATATGGTATTGGAAGTATTAGCCAGAGTAATCAGGCAAGAAAGGAAATAAAGGGCATCTAGATAGGAAAAGACAAAGTAAATCTGTCCCTGTTTGCAGATGGCTTGATTGTATATATAGAAAAGCCTAAAAACTCTACAAAAAAAAAAAAAAAAAAAAACCTCTTAGAGCTGATAAATAATTTCACTAAAGTTGCAGGATGCAAAATCAACATCAAAATATCAGTAGTGTTATGATAGTCCAATTATGAACTAGCAGGAAAAGAAGTCAAGAAAGCTAGCCCATTTACAACAGTCACCAAAGAAAGAAAATACATAGCAATAAATTTAACCAAGGAGGTGAAAGATCTCACAATGAGAACTATGAAACACTACTGATGGAAATCAAAAAGAACACAAAAAGGTGGAAAGACATTCCATGCTCTTGGATTGGAAGAATCAACACTGTGAAAACGTCCATACTACCCAAAGCAAACTACAGATTCAATGCAATCCTCATCAAAATATCAATGATATTCTTCACAGAAGTAGAAAAAAATAAATACAATCCTAATATTCATATAGAGCAACAAACGACTCCATATAGCCAAAGCAATACTGAGAAAAAAAAAAAAAAAAACCTGGAGGGATAACACTACCTCACTTCAAATTATACTACAAAACTACAGTAATTAAAATAGCACGGTACTGGCATAAAAACAGACACTCAGATAGGTGGAGCAAGATAGAAAACCCAGAAATCAACCCACATACTTACAGCCAACTTGTCTGTGTGATAAAGGCACCAAGAACATACACTGAGAGGAGTTTCAAGATGGCGGCGGCTGCGGCGGCTGGCGCGGAGTAGCTGAGGTGGAAAAGGTGGCCACTGGGCCTCAGGCAGCCGGGAAACTTGTGGACCTTCCTCTGGCCATCTCTTAAGGGAGGACTGCTGCTGCTGGCCGGTCGTGGGGGCTCAACGCCACTTTGCCCCCGGCAGGAGAGGCTGCCTCATTTACAGGCAACAGCTTTGAAGTGTGGAGCAGGAAAAGAACTGATTCTTAGCTGCAAAAGTGAGTCTTGAAACAGGGAACACGGCACCAGGGCTGCTGTGGATGCAGCCAGGTTCCCGGAGGCTGGGGCCGCGCTGAAGGCAGCCAGCTGCCCTATTCAGGATTCGAGGTTTCAGGCCGGCATTAAAGAAGATTCCTGGGAGCGCCCAAGCGGCGCTGCGACTGAACAGCCCGAGGCGGCAGCGCCGAGAACACGGAAGGCAACAAACCAGAGACAGAGCGAGCGCCCGACCTGGCACAGCACTGTGAGTGATCCCTGGCACAGCTCTGTTCGGGGGGTGGATGCCCACGCGGCTCCCGCCTGCACCACCAGGCCACTCACTGCCACGGTGCTGCCTCCATTTTCCCAGGTGCGGGCAGCTCCGCCCTGCTCGGCCATCACTGAGCCCATTTGCTTGGCCTGGCGCGGGGCTTTCCGGACCCTGCGGCCGACCTCCTCTCCCACTCCCTCCAAGGTTCTCTGGCAGGGCTGGGGGTGTGGGGCGTCCCGACCAGTTTTGGGAGGGCTAGGAAGTACGGGCGGGCCGACTGTCACTCCACCACACCCTGGACTCCGGCCCCGGTAAACTTCCTGTTACTGGGAGGCAGATACCATCTCTGCGACCACCAGTTTGGAAAAAAGCCTAACGAATTTCTGGTTGGGAATAGTGTGGTAGGAGAGTTCCCAGGTCCGCTTGAACCTGCCGGAGAGCAGGCTGCAGGCGGGCACTAGACTCGGATTATACCGGGGGATACAAAGGTGAACAAGACCCGAGAAAGATCTACACAGTGCTACAAAGGCACCCAGAGAGACTGGTCGTCTGTGCCTAGCAGAAACCTGGTAGACTTCCTGGGCGAGGCGGTGCTGAGCAGGGTCTTGAAGGCCCAGCTGATAGACGAGGGGTGCAGAAGACACGCCCCAGCCCAGCACAGTGTGCACAGAGGGGGGAGACGTGCGGCCAGGGAGGCGGAGACTCGACAGAAACCACACACCCTGTGGGGTCGCCACTGCACAATCTAACAGCCTGGGCCAGAGCACACGGAATGGGGAGAAGTCCTGTACCGAAAGTGAAAGCTCAACAGAGATCACACACCCTGTGGTATGTGATCCACCAGCCCAGCAGAGTACAAGCTGACTAGAAAGGTGGATCCCCGGAGAAGCCCAAGACCCGAGGCAACCACACACACAAGACACTAGAGGCCAACTGAGCAGTCACGGCGGGAGCCATACCAAATTGGCAACCACAGCAACATCCTAGTTAGTCATTAGTCTTAAACCGGTGGACTGTGAAACCCCCTGCCACAATGAATAAACACCAAAAAAAAGACACCAGAAATACAAAAAATCAAGAAAGTACACCACCAAAAGTTAATAAATCTCATACTCTAGATCCTATAGAACAAGAAGCCCTTGAAATAACTGACAAGGAATTTCGAGTGATAATTCTAAGGAAACTGAATGAGATACAAGAAAACTCAGCTAGACATCATGATGAAATGAGGAAAAGTATACAGGATCTGAAAGAGGAAATATACAAGGAAATCAATGTCCTGAAAAAAAATGTAGCAGAACTTGCTGAACTGAAGAAGTTATTCAGCGAAATAAAAAACACAACGGAGAGTTTAACCAGCAGGCTTGTCGAAGTTGAAGAGAGAACCTCTGAACTTGAAGATGGGCTGTTTGAAATAACACAAGCAGACAAAAAGAAAGAAAAAAGAATCAAGGACATGGAAGAAAATCTGAGAGAGATATCAGACAACCTCAAGCGCTCAAATATCCGAGTCATGGGTATTCCAGAAGGGGAGGAAAATGGAGATTCCATTGAAAACATATTCAACAAAATAGTGGCAGAAAACTTCCCAGGTATAGGAAAAATCACAGATCTTCAGATCCAGGAAGCTCAACGATCTCCAAACGTATTCAACCCAAAAAGGCCTTCTCCAAGACATGTCATAGTCAAATTGGCAAAACTCAGAGACAAAGAGAGAATCTTAAAAGCTGCAAGAGAGAAGCGTCAAATCACCTATAAGGGAGCCCCAATCAGGTTAACATCAGACTTTTCATCACAAACCCTAAAAGCTAGAAAGGAATGGGATGATATTTTCAAAATACTAAAAGACAAAGATTGCCAGCCAAGAATACTCTACCCTGCAAGGCTATCCTTCCGAAATGAGGGGCAAATAGTATATTTCTCAGACAAACAAAAACTGCGGGAGTTCACTACCACAAGACCACCCTTACAAGAAATCCTCAAGGGAGTACTGGGTTTGGTTCCTGAAAAATAACTACCACTGCCATAAAAACCTAAGAAAAATCTAAACCCGCTAGTACAATAAAAATGGCATTCATGAAGAGAAAACAAGCTAACAAAAACACTATCTACAACCTAAGGAACCAACAAACAAAGAAACCAAACAGTAAATCAGAAAGCAAGGAACAAAAGACACCTAAGACAACCAAACAACCAATAAAATGCTAAGAATAAATCAACACCTTTCAATAACAACTCTTAATGTTAAAGGCTTAAATTCCCCAATTAAAAGACACAGACTGGCTGACTGGATCAAAAAGCAGGACCCAACTATATGCTGCCTACAAGAGACCCACCTCACCCATAAAGATTCACACAGACTAAGAGTGAAAGGATGGAAAAAGATTTACCATGCAAACAGAAAAGAAAAACGAGCTGGAGTGGCTATTCTTATATCTGACAAAATAGACTTTAAACTAAAAACCATAAAAAGAGACAATGAGGGACACTACTTAATGATAAAAGGACTGATCCATCAAGAAGACATAACAATCATAAATATGTACACACCCAATGTTGGAGCAGCCAGATTTATAAAACAAACTCTATTAGACCTAAAGAAGGAAATAGACACTAATACCATAATAGCAGGGGACCTGAACACTCCACTGTCAATATTAGACAGATCATCTAGGCAAAGAATCAGTAGAGAAACACAAGATCTAAACAAGACTCTAGAACAATTGGAATTGGCAGATATCTACAGAACATTCCACCCAACAACCTTAGAATATTCATTCTTCTCATCAGCACATGGATCATTCTCCAGGATAGATCACATATTAGGTCACAAATCAAGTCTCAATAAATTCAAAAAAATTGGAATTATCCCATGTATCTTCTCAGACCACAATGGATTAAAACTAGAAATTAATAACAAACGAAACTCTGGAAACTATACAAACACATGGAAATTAAACAGCATTCTACTTAATGACATATGGGTCCAAGAAGAAATCAAGCAGGAAATCAAAAAATTTATTGAAACTAATGAAAACAATGATACATCATACCAAAACCTGTGGGATACTGCAAAAGCAGTATTGAGGGGAAAATTTATTGCATTAAATGCTCACTTCAGAAGAATGGAAAGATGGCAAGTGAACAACCTAACACTTCACCTTAAAGAACTAGAAAAACAAGAACAATCCAATCCTAAAGTTAGCAGACGGAAAGAAATCATTAAAATCAGAGCAGAACTGAATGAAATTGAAAACCAAAAAACAATTCAAAAGATCAACGAATCAAAAAGTTGGTTTTTTGAAAAGATAAATAAAATTGACAAACCATTAGCATGGCTAACAAAAAAAAGAAGAGAGAAGCCTCAAATAACAAAAATTAGAAATGAAAAAGGCGATATTACAACTGATTCATCTGAAATACAAGGAATCATTCGAGACTACTATAAACAACTATACGCCAACAAATTTGAAAATCTGGAGGAAATGGATAAATTTCTGGAAACACACAAGCTCCCAAAACTGAACCGTGAAGACGTAGAAAATTTGAACAGACCAATAACAATAAAGGAGATTGAAGCTGTTATCAGAAGGCTCCCAACAAAGAAAAGCCCAGGACCAGATGGATTCCCAGCAGAATTTTACCAAACATTCAAAGAGGAATTGACACCGATTCTTTACAAACTATTCCAAAAGATTGAAATGGACGCAAATCTCCCAAACTCATTCTATGAAGCAAACATCATCCTGATACCAAAACCAGGTAAAGATATAACCAAAAAAGAAAACTACAGGCCGATATCCTTGATGAATATAGATGCAAAAATCCTCACTAAAATACTAGCAAACAGAATACAGCAACACATACGAAAAATTATTCATCACTATCAAGTGGGATTCATCCCAGGGATGCAAGGTTGGTTCAACATACGCAAATCAATAAATGTGATACACCATATTAATAAACTCAAACACAAGGACCATATGATCATCTCTATAGATGCTGAAAAAGCATTTGATAAAGTTCAGCACTCATTCATGACAAAGACCCTCTATAAGTTAGGTATAGAGGGAAAGTATCTCAACATAATTAAAGCCATATATGACAAACCCACTGCCAATATCATCCTGAATGGGGAAAAGCTGAAAGCTTTTCCTTTAAGAACAGGCACTAGACAAGGATGCCCACTCTCACCACTCCTATTCAACATAGTGTTGGAAGTACTAGCCAGAGCAATCAGAGAAGAGAAGGAAATAAAGGGCATCCAGATTGGAAAAGATGAAGTCAAACTGTCCCTGTTTGCAGATGACATGATCCTATATATCGAACAGCCTAAAACCTCTACAAAAAAACTCTTGGAATTGATAAATGATTTCAGCACAGTAGCAGGATACAAAATCAACACACAAAAATCAGTAGCATTTCTTTTCTCCAATAGTGAACATGCAGAAGGAGAAATCAAGAAAGCCTGCCCATTTACAATAGCCACCAAAAAAATAAAATACTTAGGAATTGAGTTAACCAAGGAGGTGAAAAATCTCTATAATGAGAACTACAAACCACTGCTGAGAGAAATTAGAGAGGATACAAGAAGATGGAAAGATATTCCAGGCTCTTGGATTGGAAGAATCAACATAGTGAAAATGTCCATACTACCCAAAGTGATATACAAATTCAATGCAATCCCCATCAAAATTCCAAAGACATTTTTCTCAGAAATGGAAAAAACTATTCAGACATTTATATGGAACAATAAAAGACCACGAATAGCCAAAGCAATGCTCAGCAAAAAAAATAAAGCTGGAGGCATAACACTACCTGACTTTAAGCTATACTACAAAGCTATAATAACCAAAACAGTATGGTACTGGCATAAAAACAGACACACTGACCAATGGAATAGAATAGAGAATCCAGAAATCAACCCACACACTTACTGCCATCTGATCTTTGACAAAGGCACCAAGCCTATTCACTGGGGAAGGGACTGCCTCTTCAGCAAGTGGTGCTGGGATAACTGGATATCGATATGCAGGAGAATGAAACTAGATCCATACCTCTCACCGTATACTAAAATCAACTCAAAATGGATTAAGGATTTAAATATACACCCTGAAACAATAAAACTTCTTAAAGAAAACATAGGGGAAACAGTTCAGGAAATAGGACTGGGCACAGACTTCATGAATACGACCCCAAAAGCACGGGCAACCAAAGGAAAAATAAACAAATGGGATTATATCAAACTAAAAAGCTTCTGCACAGCAAAAGAAACAATTAAAAGAGTTAAAAGACAACCAACAGAGTGGGAGAAAATATTTGCAAAATATACATCTGACAAAGGATTAATATCCAGAATATATAAGGAATTCAAACAACTTTACAAGAAGAAAACAAGCAACCCAATTAAAAAATGGGCAAAAGAGCTAAGTAGGCATTTCTCTAAGGAAGATCTCCAAATGGCCAACAGACATATGAAAAAATGCTCAACATCACTCAGCATCCGGGAAATGCAAATCAAAACCACATTGAGATACCATCTAACCCCAGTTAGGATGGCTAAAATCCAAAAGACTATGAACGATAAATGCTGACGAGGCTGCAGAGAAAAAGGAACTCTCATACATTGTTGGTGGGACTGCAAAATGGTGCAGCCTCTATGGAAAATGGTATGGAGCTTCCTCAAACAATTGCAGATAGATCTAGCATACGACCCAGCTATCCCACTGTTGGGAATATACCCAGAGGAATGGAAATCATCAAGTCGAAGGTATACCTGTTCCCCAATGTTCATCGCAGCACTCTTTACAATAGCCAAGAGTTGGAACCAGCCCAAATGTCCATCATCAGATGAGTGGATATGGAAAATGTGGTACATCTACACAATGGAATACTACTCAGCTATAAAAACGAATGAAATACTGCCATTTGCAACAACATGGATGGACCTCGAGAGAATTATATTAAGTGAAACAAGTCAGGCACAGAAAGAGAAATACCACATGTTCTCACTTATTGGAGGGAGCTAAAAATTAATATATAAATTCACACACACATACACACATACACACACAAACCGGGGGGGGGGGGAAGAAGATATAACAACCACAATTATTTGAAGTTGATACAACAAACAAACAGAAAGGACATGGTTGGGGGGGAGAGGGGGAGGGAGAAGGGAGGGAGGTTTTGGTGATGGGGAGCATTAATCAGCTACAATGTATATCGACAAAATAAAATTTAAAAAAAAAAAAAAAAGAACATACACTGGGAAAGACTGCCTCTTTAATAAATGTTGCTGGGAAAAATGGACATCCTTATGTAGAAGAATTAAACTATACCGATATCTCTCATCAATACACCAACATGAACTCAAAATGGATTAAAGACTTAGTTATAAGACTTAAAACTATAAAACTCCTAAAAGAAAATATAGGGGAAATATACTTCAGGAAGTAGGATTGTGCAAAGACTTTATGAATATGACTCCAAAAGCACAGACAGCAACAGTAAAAATAAACAAATGGGATTATATCAAACTAAAAAGCTTCTGCACAGTAAAAGAAACAATAGAGCAAAAAGACAACATAGAGAGTGGGAGAAGATATTTGCAAACTATGCATCTGCTAAAGGATTAATATCCAGAATATACAAGGGGCTAAAACAACTTAGCCATAAAAAAAACAAATAACCCAATTAAAAAATGGGTAAAGGAGCTGAATAGGCATTTCTCAAAGGAAGATATACAAATGGCCAACAGACGCATGAAAAAATGCTCAACATCACTCAGCATCCGAGAAATGCAAATCAAAACCACACTGAGATACCATCTAACCCCAGTTAGGATGGCTAAAATCCAAAAGACCCTGAACGATAAATGCTGGCGAGGTTGCGGAGAAAAAGGAACTCTCATACATTGTTGGTGGGACTGCAAAATGGTGCAGCCTCTATGGAAAATGGTATGGAGCTTCCTCAAACAATTGCAGATAGATCTAGCATACGACCCAGCTATCCCACTGTTGGGAATATACCCAGAGGAATGGAAATCATCAAGTCGAAGGTATACCTGTTCCCCAATGTTCATCGCAGCACTCTTTACAATAGCCAAGAGTTGGAACCAGCCCAAATGTCCATCATCAGATGAGTGGATATGGAAAATGTGGTACATCTACACAATGGAATACTACTCAGCTATAAAAACGAATGAAATACTGCCATTTGTAACAACATGGATGGACCTCGAGAGAATTATATTAAGTGAAACAAGTCAGGCACAGAAAGAAAAAGACCACATGTTCTCACTTATTGGTGGGAGCTAAAAATTAATATATAAATTCACACACACACACACACACACAAAACCTGGGGGGGGGAAGAAGATATAACAACCACAATTACTTGAAGTTGATACGACAAGCAAACAGAAAGGACATTGTTGGGGGGGAGGGAGGGAGGGAGGAGGGAGGGAGGTTTTGGTGATGGGGAGCAATAATCAGCCACAATGTATATCGACAAAATAAAATAAAATAATAAAAAAATAAAAAATAAGAAATAAAAAATAAAAGGAAAAAGCAGAACTTAGTTTACCAGAGGTTGGAAAGGGGGAGAGGGAGGAGCGGTAAGGGAGAAATTGGCAAGGGGCCATGAAAAATGATTACATTGTTTAATGTTGACTATACTAATTATCCTGATTTAAGCATCACATATTGCACACAGGTATTGATATTCAACTCTGTACCCCACAGGTATGTACAATCAACTATGTTTCAATAAATAAAAAATAGACAATTGTTATGGCCTAGTATGTACCAATTTAAGATACTGTGTAATATCCAAAGAGGAGAATATAACCTGATCTCTCTTGAGATGTAGACAATCTTGTTCAATAGGCAAGACTTAAGTTTATAAAAATATTGCAGTTTTTAAAATTTTAAAACAGTTTAAAATAAATAAAGGCAGTGTTCTATGGTTCAACCCATAAGTACAGTAAGTGTTCAGAGGTGAAAAAAAGTATTTCTGGGCAAATATACTCACGGAGTTATTTATTAAACCTAAAGGATATTATAAGATTCTAATCATAAAGGTGGGATGGAAAAGATAGTATAAGCAGGGGGACTTGCACCAGCAAAGACTAAGAGCTTAATTTTTTGATGATGGATTTCTTTATTCTCTGACCTTTTCCATACCTCTTTTCTAAACCACATTTCTTTTAGTCTCCAATTTCCATCTCTCCTTGCTTCCATTGGTCAACATACTTTGCACTATAATCCTTACTGAGCAGACTGGCAGTCCAATCCCATCCTTAACTGTGGCCATTCTATCTAGTTCTATAATTGCCTAGCTTTTTATCTACCTCTAGAAGACCCTGACACCATCTTCCAAATTATGCTGGAATTGGATCTAGAGTTGGACAACCTAATTAATCTCTTTCCTAACAATTTTCTAAATTCCCCGTCTATTCCTCTATTCTCAGAGAAATGTCCACAATGACACGCCACTTTTAAAACATTTAAAACTCATCAAGTGATGTTCATATGGAATCACAGCAGATGGCTCACATTGACACAAAAATATTATACTTACTTTTCTAAGGTTTAAAGCTTTAAGTTTCTCTCAAGTTTTTAAAACTAAGATTCTTTTAATCTTGAATTGTTCTAAGAGAGTTATCTGCTCAACCACTACTTTTCCTACATAGACTCAAAGGAGCCTAGAAAGTGAATATCCTTTCCCAGCTAACTGTGTTGCTCTGGAAATTAAATTCAGACCTCAAACTTCTGGTACTCTCTCCCTCCACTGTAACATAATGTCTTCTTTCTCATCAAAGAAATAATCTAGGAATCTGGAAGGCATACCAATAATTGATTTTGTTGCTCAGTAGAGTGTAGATTGAAAAACTTGCTTTATTTAATTGGTACAGCTTCACTAAGCAAACCATTCTGTTAAAAAATCAAGACAATTCATCTTATGAGAATAATGCTATTATACCAAACATATTGTATTGTGGACAAAGTTACAAAAAAGTCTGACAAGGCCATAAACAGTTAGGAATGATAAGGTCAGTCATAGTTGGAACACAGTCTGGAAATATGTCATGTAAAGTTTGGGTAATGACAACCAGGGGAGAGATAAACAGAATGGACAACATTGTCACTATTTGTCCCTTTCTCAATAAAACTCTGAATAAGAACTAAGACTATTTCTAACATGTTACTCCCTTCTTCTTTGCCCCTGCCAACTCCCAACTTGATAATTAATGGCTCTTTGGAGAATGCTACTTGGTTTTGCCTTTTACGCAGAGCTTCACAGGACTTTTCTGGAGCAGGAGGCTTTAAGATGTCTGTGCTTCGTAATTAGAGAGAGTTTGAGCCTCTTGATTATTATGGAGATAGACCCCAACCCCTGCTTCAAAGGAGCTATTGCAGCACATGATAGGTGGCCTCCATGCTGCTCAAGTAGCTGTGAATTTAAGTGCTGGAATCCTGCTCTATTGGATGCTTATTTTAAAAAAGAAAGTATGTTTCTGAATCTGGGAAAGAGACCAATTTTAAATAGAGGTTGAATTTTACCCTCACATAAGTCTTTGACTTAGGGCTGTTCAAAGAAAACCACAAGGTCCTAAATTTGAAACTTAATATATAGGCTAAAATAGTGACAGCATTTTCTAATGTAAGTTATTTTAAAGATATACATATATATATATATTATATCATTCTCTACAAATGGAGACTAGGACTATATTGGTTAGTGTTTTGCTTTTTCCTGTAAAGCATTCTGAGCTGAGTAAAAAGTACTATTTACAGGTAAACATTTAAAAGATAAAAAGATGATTAGTTCATAATCATCATCTTGTTGATGGAGCCAATTAGAGTATTGGATTATAGCACATTGTTGTCTGATAAAGCAATGGCTTCAGTCATATGGCTCAGCCACCCCCAGAATGGAGTAGCAAGAACAGAGGTCTTAGTGCCTGGGTGTTACACAGGCATCATGACCTGACCTCAGGCTTGTCACCTGGACCTCTCTTTGTAAAGTGAAACCATAGGACTGTATTTTTTTTTCAACAATTTTTTTTCTTAATTGTGGTGAAATACACATAATATAAAATTTCCTACCTTAACTATATTAAAGTGTATAGTTCATTTGACATTAAGAACATTCACATTGTTGTACAACCATCACCACCATCCATCCACACAACTCTTTTCATCTTGCAAAATTGAAACTCCATACTCATTAACCAATAGCTCCCCACTCTCTCCACCATTCTACTTTCTGTATCCACAAATTTAAGGAAATAAAGAACAATGCATGATAATATTGTTACTCTAGGTACCTCCTTGAAGTGAAATCATATTGTCCTTTTGTGGATGGTTTATTTTGATTTGCATAATGTGCTCAAAGTTCATTGGTGTTGTAGCATGTGTCAGAATTTCCCTCCTTTTGGAAGCTGAATAATGTACCATTGAGTGTATATATCACATTTTCTTTATCTATTCATTCATTGATAAACACTAGGCTTGCTTCCACATTTTGGGTGTTGTGAATGGTGCTGCTGTGAACATGGATGTGCACTTACCCCTTTGAGTCCTTTCAATTCTTTTGTGTATATACTCAGAGGTGGAATTGCTGGATCATGTTGTAATTCTATTTTTAATTTTTAGAGGAGCTGTTATGCTGTTTTCCACAGCACCTGAACCATTTTGCATCCCCAGGACTGGATATTTTTGGTATACTGGATTAAATAAAATATATCATTAAAAAAAACTTTAATCAAAAAATATACTGACAGAAAATACTTGCACTTGAATCATTGTTTATATAACAACATAACTTTTTCAGTAAATGCAGTTATGAAAATGCTTAGGGAATAATAAATTGCATTAATAATGATATAAATGGAACAATGATGCTTATTAGTCAGATGATATCTATCCATATATTCATATCTGGAATATTTTGTCTGAATATTTTTAAAGGATAAGAAAAAAATATGAAGTACATTTCAAAGAATTGTCAGTTTCATCTCATTAAGAATAAAGAGACATTTAACAGCAGACTTTAACTCACCAGAAGGAATTTGCTATGTGTTTTTCAAAAAAGATGAGAGATAGAAGTTACACAGGCAGATTTGAGTTCAATCTAAGAGAAAACCTTTGAAGGGATAGATCACCAGTCTAATCATGATGTAGTCTGCCTCAGGAATTAGTGAAGTCTCTCCTTTTGTGGGAGGTTTCAAGCAGGGTCTAAAACCCAGGTTTCATGTCAATGATACTATAATATTCAAATATTCAAGTTTTATTTTATTTTTTGATGATCTCCTCTTTCCTATACATACTTCATAATAAAAATAACTAACTTTTTTTTTAGTGCTTATTATCTGCCAGCCACTTTTCTAAGAGCTTTTTATGTCTTTACATATCAAATATTTATTGAATAATTACAGTGTGACAGGAATAATTTTATATACAGGGGATATAGCAATGAAAAGAACAAACAAAGTTTCTCTCACAGAGCTTACATTTAACTGGGGAGAGAGACATGATAAATAATATATCAGGTAGTAATAAGTGCTGTGATGAAAAATGAAGCAAATCAAGGGGTAGAGAATGATGGGAGGGATGTTATTTTAGATTGGGTGGTTAATAAAGGCCTCTCTGATTAGATGACATTTGAGCATAGACTACAACAAAGTGGGGGAGAGAGCCATGTGGATTTTTGGAGGAGGAATGTATTAAGTAGAGGGAACAAAGGGTGCAAAGGCCCTGAGGCCAGACTTTGCTTGGTGTGTTCAAGGCACAGAAAGGTGGCTTTGATTCCTGTGTAATCTACCACATCTTGTGCACTTTCTCCCATTCTTATACTATGAGAGTATTTTGAAAAGTTTATGGAAAAATTTAACTACAAGGTAACGTGGGTCTTTTCATGAACTTTTTGAAGACCCCCTCATACTTCACCCATACATGCTTTTGTTCAGTGTGCCAGCACATCCTCTTTCTGGGCTTTTTAAATGTACTGTATTCTTTGTCTGAGCACCATTTTCCACATCTCCTTTTAGTCTAGCTATCACCTATCCTTCAGGCTTTTCACCATTCCTGTGGTTTCCTGTGTTAGTTTGCCTCTGAACCCAAGGACTGGGTTATATGTCTGTGGGGAAAATAGGATAATTTAGGCTCCCTCCACATTTCTTGTGAAAAAGTTGTGTGTGGGTGGAGTTAGTGTGCATGTGTACCAATGTATCTTTTTAATTAATTGCTTTTGTGTGTTCTTCAGTTTGTGAAGCAGAGCTGGCCTGCAGAGCTCATGTCTAAAAATAGAGCATATTTACTCTGCTGGCAGCTGCTCAGTTTTCAGTTTTTCTTTGGACTTTGCCAGTAGCAGTTGGGTTTTTGAGTTTCTTTTTGTACTGCCTAGCTCCTAGATGTGTGTGTGCTGAATAAAGACTATTCCTACTTCAGCCAAGGCTCCAAAGACTGTTTTGTTCAGTTACCTAGCTCGTAGACCTACATGTGAAGGGTTTGTGCATGGGCTCGAGGGATCTGTGAGCACCAGACCCTAGCCCTAGCTCTACAATGGGCATTGTCAGGAGGATTATGCCACAACTGGTGCAGTCATAGTAGGATTCTGAGCAGGTACAGGAGCCAAGAAGCCCTTGGAAAAGGAGGAAATGTGGCTACTTTTGAACATGTTGTGCCCCGTGGCCACTTTCCTGTTGAACTGGATCTGCTTGCTGCTTGCTGTAATGCAAGGCAGCATAGACCAGACACTACAGCAGAAAACCCCTTGGGAGGGGGAGGATGTGTGACTCTCCTTAAGCATATGGTGCCCAGTGGCCACTTTGCTGCTGACCGGAGCCTGGCTTTTGCTCACTCCACTGCAAGTTGACCAAAATTTGAAGCGAAAAGCAGAGTTGTTGGAAATGCAGATAGATGTCCTGGAGGAGGACATGCAGCAACTGGCCACTCCATCTTCTCACATCAGGGAGGACGACGAGCCCAGTGGTGAGTTGGGGAGGACTGTGCATCCCCAGGCATGACCTGTCGTGCATCAGAAAATGAAGCACAACCTGCCGGTGTGACTGGGCAGACAACCAGTGGACAATCCACAGGTGACCCAATTTACCACCTATGTCCCATATACCCAGGTTGAGTTAGTTGACTCGGGGAGACAGTTTCAGCAGAAACAGGGGGAGCCCCTGGCTGCTTGGCTGCTGTGGTTATGGGAACTAGGGGTGGATAGTGTGATATGCTCTGGTGAAGAGATGGAAAAATTGGCCTCCATCACCATGCACCCATCCCTGAGGTAGTAGCTGCAGAATAGCCACAGGTATGCACAAGGCCCAGGTAATCACTCCTTAATGGAATGCAACCATGTGGGCAAATGCTGGAGAACTGCCCAAGATTGTTAGTAAATGGCAAACGTATGTTGAGTTGGTCCAAATCATTCAAGGGCTGGGCATGCAACAGTCCATGTTTAATGTGAACACTCGTGGCCTGGATGATGAGAACTTTACAGGCAGCATGAGGGACATAGTGCTGCAAAATGTCCTGTCAACGTCCTTTGGGTCACTGATGGCCATACTGGACCCATACATTGTTCGTCCTATACATGAGGTAACGACCATGATAGCCGGCTTGGGTGAAGTAGAGGATAGAAAACAAGCAAAAGGGGTCCGAAAGGTGGCTAAGACCAAACCCCCAAGAACTCCTTGGGATTTTATCCCAAAGGGACCAAGCAAGACTAGCCGTAAGCAGATGTGGCTTGACTTGCTTGCAGCAGGGGTTGATAAAAAGAAAATTGACCAGCAGCCAAGTGCAGTTCTGTTTGCCTTGTGGACAGCGTTTCACTAAATGTCAGGAAACAGGTAGCAAGGTATACTCAGTGGATTTAAAAGACTTTTTCATTGCTCCCGAGGAGGCAGATGAACTGTTCCATTCTGGTTAGGGAGCAGGCCAAAGTATTCGTCTTTGGGGGACAGTTGAGGACTGGAGGCCTCATGTTGAATTGGCAATACATTGGTCAAGGACTAATGTGCAGCGTGTTTTGGCATTGGTGGATACAGGTGCAGAATGTAGCCTGATACATGGCAACCCAGATAAGTTTCCAGGGGCAACAGTTTGTATAGATGGCTATTGAGGACATATTGTTGAGGTCAAAGCCATGTCGTTGCCATTGGGCATAGGACAATTACACCATTGTGTATACACTGTATTTATATCCCCTGTAGCTGAATACATCTTGTGTATGAATGTACTTTATGGTTTGCACCTGCAAACAACAGTTGGAGAGTTTCAGCTGCGGATACAGACAGTAAAGCCTGTGTTACAAGGATATGCTAAACATGACCCAGAGGTGTTACCCAAGCCAAGACGTGTAGTTAATGTAAAACAGTATCACCTACCAGGAGGATATGCAGAGATAAGTGCCACTATATTGGAATTAGAAAAAGTTGGCATTATTCGTCCAGCTCAGAGCCCCTTTAATGCTCCAGTATGGCCAGTGAAAAAGCCTGATGGTACCTGGAGAATGACTCTAGACTATGAAGAACTAAACAAAGTAGTGCCTCCTTTTGAGGCAGCTGTTCTTTCAGATCATGACTTGATGGATCATCTGATGACTCAGTTGGGAACTTATCATTATGTATTGGATGTGGAAATGCTTTTTTCTCTATTCCAATCTTGGCTGATAGCCAAGAACAGTTTGCCTTTACCTGGGAAGGGAGACAGCAGACCTTTCAAGTATTGCCCCAAGTTTGTCTGCACAGCCCAACCATCTGTCATGGTTTGGTGGCTGGGGACCTAGCCAAGTGGACTAGGCCCAGAATGGTAACAATGTTTCACTACATTGATGATGTATTATTAACTTCTGATTCTCTTGCCGATTCTCTTTCTGATCCTCTTCCCAGGCAGCTCCAACTCTGCTAAGTCATTTGGAACAATCTGGGTGGGCTGTGAGCACAGCCAAGGTGCAAGGACCTGGGCTGTCAGTCAAATTCCTGGGAGTGGTCTGGTCAGGTAGGACAAGACTCATCCCATAAGCAATTATACGTAGGATACAGGCATACCCACAACCACAACTGTAGCTCAGCTACAGACATATTTGGGACTTTTGGGATATTGGAGAACTTTTGTACTCCATATAGCCCAAATGGCATGCCCACTATATGCATTAACAAAGAAAGTAGCCCCCTTGGATTGGACTGAGGAAGTAGAACAAGCTTACTAGGCTGCAAAAAGGGCAATACGACAAGTACAGGCTTTACAAGTGACCGATCCCACTAAGCCTTTTGAGTTAGACGTACATATAACCCCGGAGTGGTTAGGATGGGGTTTGTGGCAGAGACAAGACCGATTCCGCACACCTGTAGGATTCTGGTCTCAGCTCTGGAAGGGTGCTGAAGTGCACTACACCCTAATAGAAAGCAGTTAGCAGCTTTGCATTCTGCCTTGATAGCCACAAAAGCTATCACAGGAATTGCCAAAGTCCTAGTAAGGATGACATACCCCATAACAGGTTGGCTGTGCACGTGGGCCACAAACCCTAAAACGGGTGTAGTTCAGACTCCCACTCTGTCTAAATGAGGAGCATATATAGAACAAAGGAGCACAGTGTCAACAAGTCCTCTGTCCAAAGAGCTGAAAACTGTGCTAGGCCCAGTAGAAGTTGTGGTGGAAACTCTGACACACCCTTACCCATGGAGGTGGAGGCCACACCTTTCCATGAGGGCCAGGGACCTATCACAGAACAAGCTTGGTATACAGATGTCTCTAGTATGGGAACTTCAGCATCTTGGACAGCTGTTGCTGTCCAGCCCTCAAAAGATACCATGTGGTATGAAAACAGCACAGGGCAAAGCAGTCAATGGGCTGAATTGAGAGCAGTATGGATGGTGATAAAGAATGAGCCTCGGCCATTAACCATCTGTACTGACAGCTGAGCTGAGTACAAAGGTTTAACCCTTTGGAATTCTACTTGGAAATATCAACGATGGATGGTAGGCCACCAACCCCTGTGGAGACAAGCCATGTGGCAAGAGTTATGGGAACTGAGACATGAGAAAGAAGTAACTCTTTTCCATGTCACAGGACACTTCCCCTTAGCCAGTCCAGGAAATGATAAAGCTGATGCCTTGGCTAAGGTAAGATGGCTAGAGAGAGCCCCAGCTGCTGATGTAGACCAGGGGTTACATCGATGAATGCAGCATGCTGGCAGTAAAACTATGTGGATGGTGGCTCAAAGATGGGCCCTGCCTATAAAATGGGAAGATGTAGTGAATTCCTATCGTGTTTGTCCAGTATGTGCTCAAGGGATTCCACACCCCTGGTGGATGCCTCATACAGATGGGCAAATAATTCGAGGAAGGGTGCCCCTGACTCAATGGCAGGTGGACTTTGTCAGACCACTGCCAAGGTCAGAGAATTTCAGATACATCTTCACAACTGTTGATACAACTACTGGTCTTTTGTTTGTATGGCCTTGTAAGGACCCAGACCAGGTAAACACTGTAAAGGCATTGAATAGCCTTACAGCTATGTATGGCCAGCCTGTAATTATAGAAAGTGATAATGGAACCCACTTTACTGGACATGGGGTCCAGAGGTGGGCCTCCCAGTTGTCCATTCAGTGGAAGTTACATGTTCCGTATCAGCCCCAGGTAGTGGGAATGATTGAACGGTACAATGGTCTTTTAAAAAAGGGACTAAGGCTATCTACCCAACCCTCATCCCTGAAGGGGTGGACATGGTGGTTATGGCCAACAGTCAGGATTCTAAATGAGTGACCCCGCAAGGGTGGGCCCTCTCCAGTGGAAGCTCTGTTGCATAGGTCTGTATCACCTATACAGCTGCAAATCACTACTAAAGATAAGCTTTTGAAGCCAGGATACGGTAAGAATGGAAATGTTCTCTTACCAGCCCCAACTGGTTTGCAACAGGGACAGACAGTACAATTGGAATGGCCTTGGAGAATAAAAGCCCCCTGTATATGCTGGGTAGGTTTAATAGGGCCTTGGGGAAAAGGATTAAAGGAAAGCTTGCAAGTTTCACCTTGGGTGACAAGTACCTGGCCTCCTTGAGTAAAGGTAACATGGCCTGGAACAGATAAGTGCTCTATTATAAAGGGCACATTTGTATTATCATTATGGCCAATTATGAGTTCCCCTGTAGAACCTATAGATCCCACAGAGTTAGCAGATAAAGTATGGTATCATAAACCAGGTAAGATACCTATTCTTGCAATCATCCTTTCTCAGGATGGCAAACTGGCATGTATCTTACCAGAGGGGTGAGAACTTCTCCTATTGGTACCAATAACTCTTCTGTCTTTTCACCCATAGTGTTCTGGCTACAGGCACTGCACCAGAGTCACCTGCATACATACATACGTTGGCGTGATCAGCTACTGAATATGCACCTAACTTCACATCAGTATGACTACAAGATTCCCATGGAAAATCACACCAATGATGACTACTAACCAGACATGTGTGACTAAAGGACAGAACTACAGGACAAGCCTTAAAGACAAGCCTTAAGGCATATTGAATAGACAATAGGTTGTATAAATAAAAGGGTCATTTATCCTCGCTAAGGAAACATCAAGGAAGATTTTTAAAGCATGTGTAGATTGTACAGTGAGGGACCCTGAAGGGGTGGATTGTGGGGAAAATAGGATAATTTAGTCCGGCTCCCTTGACATTTCTTGTAAACAAGTTGTGTGTGGGTGGAATTACTGTGCATGTGTGCCAATGTATCTTTTTAGTTAATTACTTTTGTGTGTTCTTCAGTTTGTGAAGCAGAGCTGGCCTGCAGAGTTCATGTCTAACAATAGAGCATGTTTACTCTGCTGGCAGCTGCTCAGTTTTCAGTTTTTCTTTGGACTTTACCAGTAGCAGTTGAGCTTCTAGTTTCTCTTTTGTACTGCCCAGCTTCTAGATGTGTGTGTGTGCTGAATAAAGACTATTCCTACTTCAGCCAAGGCTCCAAAGACTGTTTTGTCCAGTTACCTAGCTCGTAGACCTGTGTGTGAAGGGTTTGTGAATGGGCTCGAGGGCTCTGTGAGCACCAGACCCTAGCCCTACAATTGGCATCATCTGCAGGATTACGCCACCATGTCTCTCCTTTAGTCTCTATAGCAAGGGTGGTCACATAGCTTAATATTCAAACCAGAACATTTTTGAGGCTAAAAAAGGTTGATATCAATAATTATGTTGGGCCAGCAGCCATAAACTCTACCTATAGCAGTCTGTTTTTTCCCTGTCATTACACTTTTGACACCATATTATGATTTTTGGTTTACTTTTCCTTATCTTTTACCAGTAGGGGATACCATAAGGGCAAGGTGGTGTGTTCTTGTATATCTTGCTCCTGTTTTTATTCTGCAGGTACTTGTAAGTGTCTGGCCAAAAAATAGCTACTCAATAATTTTTTAAATAAATGAATCGATGAATGGATATGTGGAATCCCACGGGAAACAGAGTTGATTCTGGGAACAGTTTGTTCCTCTACTCCAAAAGAAGTGTTCACATGTTCAATGACATATATTTTGTTGTTTTGGGGGGGTATATGTTGGTCGGGTGTGGGGTGTGTGGTGAAGATTGTGGAGTTGAACTAGAAGAAAGGAGAAAGAGGTCAATGTGGCTTAGGACATTTATTCTCTTTGCAAAGCTCTGTTAATAACGGATTCTTTGTTGCTGTAAATGCCAGTCTGAGAAAACTTTCTCTGAAAAGAAAGACACCATGGAAATCAAAATCACTTCCACTTAAGGGAGCAATTTCACATCTGATGCTGGAAATTACAGCCTATGATTTCTAGCCATTCTCTGAAATAAGATGTGAATTAGGCATTATTGACTCAATGCCATTTTCTCAAATATGTCTGAGATTTTCAGAGGCTTTTGTAGTTGAGTTTTGCCTTCTCTTTTTCTCTCTTGAAGTCTTCTTCTGTCCCCTTTCCATGCATCAGATGTCTCCAAATTACTTTACTCAGATTGCTCTCCCCTGTACTTCAATTCAGTTGGCTATTTTCCACCATCTGGTTTCAAGCTTTTAAATGGCTATCTGGAGGCTGATATTTCCACATTCTAGTAAGAAATGGTAATTTAAAAATATGTTGCTGTTATTACCCTATGGCAACTGAAAGAAAACATAGGCAAACAGCCCTACATTTTCTCTTATTTTAATGTAGCTGCATATCAATCAGATCTTCAGCTATTTGTGGATTTCCTTTTTTTCTGCTAGGTCAATAGAGATTATATTTCTCAACAAATGAAATGTCTAGTATGCTACAAATCACAGAAGCCTGGGTGAAATTGTCAACTTCGGTGCTAGATTTTTCATAGGGGCTATGGTTCTCAAGAGAAGTTATTTATTCCTTCAGATACCAGGAGGAAAGACATATTACAGTTATTTGTTCTCATATACGCTCTTGGAAATAACAACTTCAACAATAATTACTACTCAAGGCAATTAAGAAATGAACACAAATGTATTATATTATGTGGAAATTGAGAATATTTACCTTAAGTCATGCTCAACTCTAAGATACTACAAACAAAATTAGGTGTTTACCTAAATCTCAGTAACAAAAAATTTGATGTTGATAATTTTCTAGGTGAATTCCAAATAAACCTAAATTTATACCATGAGCAATAAATGGATCTCATAATTATACAGTAAGGAAAAGACTGTCTCTTTGGTAGACTTTGTGGTTCAGAGCCTTCTTACACTTAGTTGACTGATAGAAGAAATCCCATATTTCTTTGCTTTAATTCTAAGGCTTAATCCATTTTTCACATGTAAATCTAGTTGGAAGGAGAAAACTATTGAGCCTTACCAGCCTGTGATTCCTAAGCTTGAGTGAGCTTATCACCTTACTTCTTGAAAACTAAAATTTTAGAACTGGGAAAGAATATTAGAGCAAGACTTTGAAAGCGCTGAGTGTCCAAGGAATGAGAGAACGTTATAAAATTGTTGAGAAAAAAAGACATGGAAAGGAGTGACCAAAAGAACTTAACTCCTATTTGGTGAGTTTCACAGTTGTGTCGATAAAGTGCCCATTTATTCATTCAACAATCATTCACTAGGCATTGGGAATATAAGGTAGAAAAAGCAAATATACCTTTTGTATTAGTTCATTTTCTGTTGCTTATGACAGAATATCTGAAAGTGGGTAATGTATAAGGAAATGAAATTTATTTCTTACAGTTTCAGAGGCTGGAAAGTCCGAAGTCCAGGGATCACATCTGGTGAAGGGCTTCTTGTTCTTGGTGTTGACTCTATACAGAGATGCAAGGTGTCACATGGCAAATGGCTTGAACAAGAGAGAGCTAATCTGCCCCTTGCTCTTCTTATAAAGCCATCAAAACCACTCCTGTTAACCACCCACGAAACCATCAACTTATTACTTCATGAATAGATCAATCCATTCACTAGGTCATGGTCCTCAAAATCTAATCACCTCTTAAAGGTCCCTCCTTTCAGTTACCATAATAGGATTTCACACCCTCAATGCTATTACAGTGGGGATTAATGCATGAAGCTTTGAGAGAGACAATTCAACCCATAGCACCCTTACTAGACTCTAGAGGGAAAATATGGTCAATAATAATCACACAAATAAACAACTACAAGCTGAGATTGATGCTAGAAAGGAAAACAAAGAGTATGAGAAAGGGATTTAACCCAAGTTCTGCTGAATAACTTGGATGGCCATGAGGCAAAATGTTCCAGAAGACTAGAGGTAGCATGTGCAAAAGCCTTATGATGTGAGGAAACATGGTGGGCAGGAAGGCCTGAAAGAAGCCCTGTGTAGCTGTAGTACAGAGAAATAGGAGTACAGCACAAGGAACACTTGAAAGGTAAGTAAAGGCCAAATCACACAGGGTGTTGTTGAAATATTAAGGAGTTTTAACCTTACCCTAAGAGCAATGGGAAAACATAGAAATATTTTAAATCAGGAGAAGGGCTCCTGACAAGGTCTACGTTACAATTTTTTGGCAGCAGTTGGAAGCAGATAGAAAAGGGATGATAGTGGGTGTAATGGGACAAATTTAGAAAGCTGTTGTAATTCAGTCAAGGGATAGTGTTGACTTGCACTAAGGTGGTGGCAGTGGAGTTGGAGTGAACTGGATGGATGTAAGAGATTCGGGAGGTAAAATCCATGAGACTTAGTGTCAAATTAACTATGGGGTAGGAGTGAGGTGTTATAAAGGATACATTCTGATTTCTTGCTTATGAAAGTTAATGTTTGGAGGTTCCATTTTTTAAAATAAAGGATCCTGGAAGAGGACAGCATTAGATGGGACAGGTGTGTGTGTTTGTGTGTGTGTGTGTGTTTTGTGTGTGTGTGTGTGATATGTTTATTGTTTGTCTAAAGTACCTGTAAAACAACTAAGGAAAGATGTAGACAAGTAGTTGAATATCCTGCTTTGGATAACAAACGTATGAGATGAACATACTATATTTCACTCACTTGGATGAGAAAGATTACAGAATGAGAAAACGGTGGGGTTTATGAACAAACCGTGGTTAATTCTAACATATGATGGATGGGAAAAAGAGGATGAGCCTGCAAAGGAGAAGAGAAGAAAAATAACAGATAAATATTGTGCTGTGGAACTTAAGGGAAAATAGTGTTTCAAAAATGGTTGTGTAATTTAACAGTTAATATTGCTTATAACAGTGAATATTGCTTATAACTGTGAACTGTAAATTCTATTTAATTTAGTGACTCTGGTGACATTAACCAGGTCTGTTTTTATGAGAGATGGGGTGGAAAGCTAAATTGAAGTGGGTGAATGTGGAGATAAAGAAATGGAGAGCATGAATATAAATAATGGGAAGGGATAAGCTTTAGATAAATAAAGGGCAGCTCCTTTTTCCTAGTTGGAGAGAAGGATAATAGGTTGTTTGAAGGTTTTAGTAAATGTGTAGGTATTTGTGCTGAGAAAATGAGAACACTTTTCTTCCGAAAGTTTCTTTCTATCCTCTTGTCAAATCTCTGAAGCCTCCTCCCACTTTCTGCATAGACACAGAGTGGAAGACAAGGGTCGGAAATTTGAAGATAGCAGAGAAGTTTCAAAACCCTGACTTGAGTGGAGAAAAATAGTAAAAACACTGAGTAATTTTGAAGTACCACATAAAGTTATTGAGTATAAAACACTGGGAATAATTGGCTGGACATTACTGAAATGCTGGGCCATGAAATCTATGCTAGCTAAGGTGGCTAATGATGGAAGGAAGAGCTAAGTGAATGGGAAAAAGTATGGGGATCAGGAGAATGAAAGTTTCTGTGTTCCTGAAGAATGATCATATGGGAAACAGTTGAACATGCAAGCTGGAAAGATAAAGGTTGAAGTCAGAGAAGGAAAGATTTGAGTTAATTATTGATTTTGTTAGAGAAGTTGTGAATAATGCCAAGGTCCAAGTCGTAACTGTGAAAATGACTGACTCACGTGGAGTGGAAGAAAAAAGTTATTGTTGTTAGTTGAAAAACTGAGAGAATTTGGTATTGTTAAATGAATGACCCATGTAGGTATGAGAGTCAGCCAGGATGGAGGCAGAGCTTCTGAGATTAAAAAAAAAAAAAAAAACTATGAGCATACTGACAAAGTGTTTTATAAGTGAGGGGGAGTGGCAGCAGGACTGTGGTGACAGTGACTAGAAGGGAGAGGATGGTATAATGGATTGATATAACTGGCAACAGAACAGGAATTTGTTGTTGCTTTTTTTGTTTGCTTTGTCTGAAAGAAGAGGTTGGAAGAGTAATGATTGAACATGGCAATGTAGGGCAAAAAAGAACACAAACCTGTCTCTTAACTCTATTGCATGAGGCGTAAGAAAACTAACACCGCTGCTTTAAAGTACCAAGAGAGAACTAGGATTCAGTTAAGATAAGAAAATGACTGTAATGCTCACATGTATTCTGAGTAGTTTGTATAGGATAGTTTCCTAAATATAGAGCAGGGAATATTTGCAGAGGACTTAGTAAAAGAAATGGGGAATGGAGAGTACTTGCCTCAGTCATGGGCAAGGAATTACAGAGCAGTACAAAGGGTAAAGAGCCTAGGAGCCTTGGCATTTGGGGTGATGAATTTTGAAGAAGGGGATGAGATTGGCTGCTTGGCCTAAGTAATTTTGATACCAGAAGCTTTTTTTATGTGATAGGCATGTGAGAGAGATATTGCATGTTTTAGTCCCCAATATGTTTTTCTCTTTCTTTATTGTTGATCTAAAAGGAAACAGGAGAAGATTAAAAATACATCAGTAGATGCTGTGGTCTGAATGTTTGAATCCTTTAAAAATTTATATGTTAAGGGCTGGCCCTGTGGCTCACTCAGGAGAGTGCAGTGCTGGTAGCGCCGAGGCCGTGGGTTCAGATCCTATATAGGGACGGCTGGTGTGCTCACTGGCTGAGCATGGTGCAGACCACACTGTGCCGAGGGTTGCAATCCCCTTACCGGTCCAAAAAAAAAAAAAAAAAAAATTATATATATATACGTTAAAATCCTAACCCCAAGGTGATGGTATTAGGAGGTGGGGCATTTGAGGCATTTGAGAGGTGATTAAGTTATAAGGATGGCATCCTCATGGGGTTTGTGCCCTTATAAAAGATGCCCAGAGAAAGACCCCCTCACCCCTTCCACCATGTGAAGACACAGAAAGAAGATGTCGTCTATGAGCCAGAAAGTGGGTTCTCACCAGGCTACAAATTTACCTTGATCTTGGAATTCCTAGACTCCAGAACTGGGACAAATAAATTTCTTTTACTTATAAGCTGCTCAGTTTATCAATTTATGGTATTTAATTATAGCAACCTGAACAGAATGACAGTAGAGATCTCACCAGAAAGAGCTAAATAGACTCTGAGGTCTTTGGCTCTTATCAAACTTGATTCCTATTCTGGAACTCATGAACAATTATGGATCCTGTTATGGGTTAAATGTGTCTTCCCAAGGTTCATGAATTGGAGACATGACCCTCACTGTAACATTGTTAAGAGAGTGTGAAATACAATTATGGACTTTTAAAGGTGGGGTCTTTAAGATGTGATTTGGCTGTAAAGACTATTGCTTCATGAATGGATTGATACATTTCTTACTCCACTCATGGAGTAATGAGCATGGTTCTGATAACTTTATAAGGAGAACGAATGAGAAGGATAGCACTCTTGCTCAGCCCATTCTTGCCATGTGATACCGTGAATTGTTGTGGAGAGTCACCACCAAGAAGGCTCTCACCAGCTGTGTCCCTTGGACCTTAGACTTCCCAGCCTCTAAACTGTAAGAAATAAATTCCATTCCTCTATAAATTACCCAGTTTCAGGTATTCTATTATAAGCAACAGAAACAGACTAATGCAGGAGGTTGGTACCAAGAAGTGGGGTGTTACTAAAAATGAATACCTGAAAATTTGGAAGTGGCTTTGGAGCTGGGTAATGGTCAGAGGCTGGACAAATTTGGAGAAGGCTAGAAAAAGCCTAAATTCTGGTGAGGGCTTACAAGATAAGAAGACCAGGGAAAATTTGGAATTTCTTAAAGATGGGCTAAATGGTGGTAACCAGAATGCTGATAGAAATATGGACAACAAAGGCCATTTTGAGGATTCTCAGATGGAAATGAGCAAAGGCCTATTGGAAACTAGAGTAAAAGTCACCCTTATTATAGAGTTGCAAAGAACTTGGTTGCATTCTGTTCATGCCTCAGGGTTTTAGGGAATGTGAAACTTGAAAGTGATGAACGAGGGTATTAGGTAGAAGAAATTTCTAAGAAGCAAAACATTCAGGCAGCTGTGTGGCTATTTGTAACAGTTTATGCTGATTTATGTCAGCAAGGTATGACATAAAGCTGAAAATTATAATTAAAAGGGAAGCAGAGAGTAAAAAATTGGAAAACTCTCAGCCTGGCCACATAAAGAATAAAAAGGCATGTTCAGACAGAAGACCAAGGGTGTAGCTCAGTGACCGTTTTCTAAGTAGATCAGGAAAAAAAGAAGGAATCCTCAAGAGAATGGAAGGAAGATCCTGAAGGCATTTCAGAGATCTTAGAGGCTGCCCCTCCCATTTCAGATCCAGAGGCCTAGGAAGAAATTGTTTCAGGGAACAGGCCCGAGGCACCCTCCATGGGCTTTCTGCCCAGGGCCACCTCCGAATGCTGTTTCCCACACCAGCACCACAGCTGCTTTGGCTGCTCCAGCTGTAACTAAATGGGCCCCAGGTGTGGATGGACCTGCAGCTTTGGAAGATACAAGCTGGAAACCTTGGCTGCTTCCACGTAGTGCTAAGTCAGGTTCGCAGCATGCAAGAGCTGTGGAGGCATAGAAGGCTCCATCCCAATTTCAAAGGATGTACGAAAAAGCATGGGGGCCCAGTAAGAGATCTGTCACAGGGACAGAGTCACTGCAGAGCCTTCACTAAAGTGATGCTAAGGAGAAATGTGGCATCAAAGTTGCAGCAGAGAATCCCCACCATGGCCATGCCTAGTGGAGCCGTGGGAATGGGATCACTGTTAAGACCTCAGAATTATAGAGCTCCCAATGTGCAGTACCAGCCTCGGGGAGCTAAAGCATGGCCTGAGACCAGGAAAGCCACAGGAATGGGTCTGCCTGAGGACTTTGAGGCCCAACCCCCGCACCAGTGTGCAAAGGATGGTGAACATGGAGTCAAGGAGGTTATTCTCCAGCTATGAGATTTGCTGCCTGCCCTGCTGGTTGTTGGACATGCTTAGGACCTGTTACATCTTTCTTTTGGCCTATTTCTCCCTTTTTGAATGGGAATATGTACCCTATGCTTGTCCCACCATTGTACTTTGAAAGTGGATAACTTGTTTTAATTTCACAGATGGCAATTTGAACCTTTCTGAGTTGATGCTATGAAGATGGAATGAAACTATTTACACGTGAGAAAATATGAACTTTGGGGGTCAGGGGAGGAATACAGATCCCTAGAATAGAAAAAGCTACCCATTTCTCAGTACTCATGAATTTCTGCTCTGATTAGTTCTCCTAGCATATAACAATTTACCTTGCTTTTTAACATTAAATCATGCTAAGGTCCATTCCTGCTCTGGATTCTAGGTTCATTCATTTTCCCAAAGGAAGAGAATCTGAAGAGTTTCATGTCAGCAATTTAGTACCTCAGGATCATTAGCCTTACTGCTGGCCCTGCTCTCAAATCAGACCCTAACTGTAATAACTGAGTCTGATGAACTACTCCCTTGACTTTCCTCTTGGTGCTCTAACCCCTCTTTCTTCCAAAAATTTTTTCTCCTTCCAAAAATTTTAGAATTTGAAGTCCTCTCTCTTAAACAGAGTTGATGTGGCTGATTTTAACCCTCACACTAACCACCTTCCTTTTTCTTTAATTCGTCTTGGTTTATCTGTCCTATTTATTGGTTTACTCTGCTTTCCATATCCCATCCACCTCTGGTCTAACTAGGCTTGCTGGTACAGAAATACATTTATTAAAAAGGATTAAAAAAGGAATATGAAAGGAGATAGGTTGGAAAGATGCTTTCTAATTTAAAAGAAAACTAAGATTTACATGAATCTGCTATGGCCAGAGGCCACGCTGGGCTTAGGGGTTCAATATCTTCGCATACCTATTTGTAGCACACTAGTATACTGTACTAGTTGGGAATCTCTGTATGTCAAAAGTCTGATTTTCTAGTTCAAGTTTACATCTAGAATGCCTTGTTGCTTGGAAGGACTTCAGAAAATTATTTTAATTTTATTTGGTATATTTTTAAAATATGACATAATATGCTTTCTGTTATTGCTTGCTATTTCCAGTTTATCCCATTCATGCAACTGTAAGGGTATCATTCTATACTCACTGCCTTTGGGATTCAGTTGTAAAGAAGGAAATTCAAAGAGAAAGGAAAGAATCAATTATCAGCTTCTAAGTTTCAAAGCAACCTAAATGTCCATCGATGGATGATTGGATAAGGAAACTGGTATATATTCACCATGGAAATACTATGCCATAAAAAAGAATGAAATACTCCCATTTGCAACAACATGGATGAACCTGGAGAAACTTATGTTGAGTGAATCAAGCAAACTACAGAGGGATAAATACCGCGTGTACTCACTCATATGTGGGAGCTAAGAGAGAAAGGAAGGAAGGAAAGAAAGACCACAGTAGTCCCATGATCCAACAGAGGGAGGGAAAATTCCTAGGGCTACAAATTGAAGTTGAGGGGAGAGGAGGAAGGGGAGGGAGGTTGGCGGATAATTGGGAGGGGACAAAGGGTACAAAAGTAATTTCTGGTAATGGATATGCCCCCGTTATGAATCTGGCCCCCACATCATGGGCAGGAGGGGGGACGATCAGCTTTGTATCTCATGAATATTCATAATAAATAAAATAAAATAAAATATCTGTGTTTAAAGTAATGGTTAGGTACATCAGGGGTGATTATTAAAATTAAATGTTCTTTAAGTCTTTTAGTATTTGTAGCATTTTTTTTTCTCAAAATTTAAGTTGCGAGTTTTGCGGGTTTTTTGTTTGTTTTTGTTTTGCTTCCTGCTTTATTGCTTGCTTTTTTCAGTCATTAATAATATCAAAAAATAAAATATCTTTAAAACATAAAAAAGACAATTATTAAACTTTTTTGCTATTAAAAATAAATAAATAAATAAATTTACAACATTATTGACTCTTTTAAGGTTTAAATCCTTTTTAAATATTTATTTGCACATATCCGTGGGGTACAGTATGTTGTCTCAGTACATGCACATACTGCACAATGATTCACTTAAGGTAGATAGCATAGTTTTGTACCTATTAGTCCACCACTTCTCCTCCCCCTCCACCTCTGGTAACCATTATTCTATTCTCTCCTGGCCTCTGGTAACCATTATTCTATTCTCTACTTTTAGAGAACCACTTAAAATTTCATTTTAGATTTCATTTTTAGATTCCACAAATGGAATCTTGTTTTTCTGTGCCTGCCTTATCTCACTTTACATGGTTGTTTCCAGTTCAATCCAGGTTGCAGCAAATGATAGTATATCATTTCTTTTTATAGCCGAATAGTATTCCATTGTATATAAACCACAGTTTCGGGGGTTTTTTAATCCATCAATCTGTTTGTGGACATTTAGGTTGATTCCATCTCTTGACTACTGTGAATGGAATTATGATGAACATGGGAGTGCAGAGGTCTTTTTGATATATTAATTTCATTTCTTTTGTGTATATACCCAGTAGCGGAATAGATGGCTAATAAGGTAGATGTACTTTTACTTCTCTGAGGTACTTCCATGCTGTTTTCAGCAATGGCTATACCAATTTACAGTTCCATTAACATGTAGTAGAGTTTCCTTTTCTCTGCATCCTCACCAGTATTTGTTATTTTCTGTCTTTTTGATAATAGCCATTCTAACTGGAGTGAGATGATATATTATTGTGGTTTTGATTTGCCTTTCTCTAATAAATAGTGATTTTCAGCATTCTTTCATGTGCCTGTTGGCTCTTTGTATGTCTTCTTTTAAAAAATGTCTGTTCAGGTCCTTTGCCCATTTTTTTTTTTCTGGTTCATAATTTAGTTTACTTCACTTAAATGAAGCAGCTGAAAGTTTATTTCTCATCTACCTTGATGATATTTTGATTTTATTTATTTATTTATTTATTTATTTATTTAACTTTTTAAAAGATAATTTGTTACACATATTTAGTGGGTACCAAGTTGACTTTCAACAGTTGTCTACAATGTGTGATGGTCAAATAAGGATAGTTAACTTATTCATCATTACAATACATAATCATTATTTCTGTCCATTAACCAATTTCTCATTAACCCCCTCCCTTTTCCCTCCCTTCCCCTTTTCCACCTCTAGTAACCACAGTTCTTCTCTCTCCTTCTAAAAGTTCAACTATTATTATTATTATTTCTAAAAGTTCAACTATTGTTATTATTATTAAGTATTATTGTGAACATTGTTTCTGTCTCCCTCTCTCTCTCTCCCTCTTTATTGTTTATTTATTTATGGATTAGCTCCCATTTATGAGTGAGGACATGCAGTATTTTGAAATAGGGTTATTTGTTTTTTCTGCTGTTGAAGTGTTTAAGTTTCTTATATATTCTGGATATTAGTCACTTGTCTGATGTGTAGTTTGCAAACACTTTCTCCCATTCTGTAGGTTGTTTCTTTATTTTGTTGATAGTGTCCCTTGTTGTGCAGAAGCTTTTCAGTTTGATATCGTTGCATTTATATACTTTTGCTTTAGTTGCCTGTGCCTTTGTAGTCTCGCTGAAAGAAATGCTGCCCATTCCCATTTCATGCAGCATTTCCCCTATGTTTTTTTCTAGTAGTTTCATAGTTTTGGGTCTCAAATTTAAGTTTCTAATCCATGTTGAGTTGAATTTTGTGTATGGTAAGAGATAGGGGTCTAATTTCAGTCTTCTGCATGTGGATATCCAGTTATCCAAGCACCATTTATTGAAGAGGCTGGCCTTTTCCCAATGAATATTCTTGGCACCTTGGTTGAAAATCAGTTGGCTGTAAGTGCATGGTTTTATTTCTGGGCTCTCTATGCTGTCTCATTGGTCTATTTGTCTATTTTTATGCCAGTACCATTATGTTTTGGTTACTTTAATTTTATAGCATATTTTGAAGTCAGGAAGAGTGATGCCTCCAACTTTGTTCTTTTTGTTCAATATTGCTTTAGCTATAGGGGGTCTTTTGTGGTTCCATAACATTTTTAAGATTGTTGTTTTCTATTTCAGTGAAGGATATCATTTGTATTTTGATAGGGGTTGCATTGAATGTTTAGATTGCTTTGGGTAAAATAGACATTTTACCATGATGTTAATTCTTTCAACCTGAGAACATGAGACATATTCCCATTTATCTGTGTCCTCTTCAATTTTTTTTTTTTTTTTTTTAGGGATTCAATATTTTTATTGTTAATTACTAGAATTACATTATTTAAACAAACAAACAAACAAAATGAAGTGCCCATTTAAAACTCATACCTCTCTTCAATTTTTTTTCACTGATGTTTTATAGTTTCCATTGTAGAGGTCTTTCATCTCCTTGGTTAAATTTACTCCTAGGTATTTCTTTCTTTCTTTCTTTTTTTTTTTTTTTTGGTAGTTATCGTGAATTGGATTACTTTCTTGATTTCTTCTTCAGCTATTTCATTATTTGTGTATAGGAAGATTACATTTTTGTGTGTTGATTTTGTATCCTGCTACTTTACCAAATTCATTTATTAGTTCCAGCAAATTTTTGGAGGAGTCCTTAGGGTTTTCTATGTATATGATCATGTCAACTACAAATAGGGATAATTCGACTTCCTTCTTTCCAATTTGGATGCCCATTTATTGCTTTCTCTTGCCTTATTACACTGGCCAGAACTTCCAGTACTGTTGAATAAGAGTGAGGAAAGGGGACATCCTTGTCTTGATTCAGATTTTAGAGGAGAAGCCTCCAATTTCTGTCCACTCAGTATGATATTAGCTGTGGGTTTATCATATAAGGCCTTTATTGCATTGAGCTACATTCCTTCTATACCTAAATCGTTGAGTGTTTTTATCATGATGCAGTGCTGGAACGTATCAAATGCTTCTCCTGCATCTATTGAAATGATCATGTGTTTTTATTCCTTCATTCTGTTGATGTGATGTATCACGTTTATTGATTTGCATATGTTGAACCATCCTTACATCCCTGGGATGAATCCCTCTTCATCATGGTGAATACTTTTTTTAATGTGTTGTTGGATTCTCTTCGCTAGTATTTTATTAAGGATCTTTGTAACTGTGTTAATTAGGGATATTGATCTGTAGTTTTATTTTTTCACTGTGTCTTTTTCCAGGTTTGGTATGAGGCTAATATTGGCTTTGTAGAATGAGTTTGGAAGTATTCCTCTTCAGTTTTTTGAAGAGTTTGAGAAGAATTGGTATTAGTTCTTCACTTATTTTTATTTATTGAAACATAATTGATTATACATATTTGTGAGGTACAGCATTGAATATCAATACCTGTATGCAATATGTGATGCTCAAATCAGGATAATTAGTATATTCAACACTACACAATATAATCATTTTTTGTGGCTCTTTACCAATTTGTCACTAAAACCTCTATCCCCCTTCCTCTTTACCACCTCTGGTGGCCTCTGTTCTGTTCTCTCCTTCTGAAATTTCAGTGCATTATTGTTCTTAAAATTTGGCAGTGAAGACATCTGGTCCTGGGGTTTTCTTTGTTGGGAGACATTTCATTACTGATCCAATCTCACTACTTGTTATCAGTCTGTTTAGGTTTTCTAGTTCTTCATGGTTCAACCTTGGTAAGCTGTATATGTCCAAGAATTTATCTGTTTCTTCTAAGTTTCCCAGTTAATTTGCATATAATTGTTTATAGTAGTCTCTTATGATCCTTTGTATTTCTGTGGTATCAGTTGTAATGTCTCCTTTTTCATTTCTGATTTTATTTGAGTCTTCTCTTTTTTTCTTTGTTAGTCTAGCTAAAGTTTTATCAATTTTGTTTATCTTTTCAAAAATCCATCTCTTCATTTATCAATCTTTTGCATTTTTAAAAAATCTCTAATTCATTTATTTATGTTCTGATTTATGTTATTTCTCTCCTTCTACTGATATTGGGTTTGGTTTGTTCTTGTTTTTCCAGAGCCTTATGGTGTAATGTTACATTGTTTTTTGATGTCTTTCTTTTTTCCACTGTAGGCATTTATTAATATAAACTTGCCTCTTAGAACTGCTTTTGGTGTATCCCATAAGTTCTGGTATGTTGTGTTTTAATTTTCATTTGTCTCCAGGAATTTTTTAATTTCCTTTTTAATTTCTTATTTCACCCATTCATTGTTTAGGAGCATGTTGTTTAATTTTCATGCATTTGTACAGTTCCTAGTGTCCCTTTTGTTGGTGATTTCTAGTTTTATTCCATTGTGGTCAGAAAAAGTAGTTAATATGATTTTAATTTTTAAAAAAATTTTGAGGCTTGTTTTCTGACCTAACTTATGGTCTGTTTTACAGAATGTTCCATGTGCTGCTGAGAAGAATGTATATTATGCAGCTGTTGGATAAAAAGTTCTGTATATGTGCATTAGGTCCAATTAGCCTAGAGTAGAGATTAATTCTGATGTTTCCTGGTTGGTTTTCTGTCTGGATTATCTGTCCTTTGCTGAAAGTGGGGTATTAAAAACCCTAACTATTATTGTTCTGGAGTCTCTTTCTCCCATTAGGTCTAACAGTAATTGCTTTACAACTGGGTGCTACAGCAGAACCAAAGCCATCTCTAGGCTTTGGCATAATTTGATTGGTGACCTCTGAACTTCCTGTACCTGGATGCTGTCATTTTTCTCCACACTTGGGAAATTTTCAGCCATTGTGTCTTTGAATATGGTTTTTACATCTCTTCCTTTTTTCCCTTCCTTCTTGTATTCCAATTATGTGGAGGTTACTTCACTTACGGGACTCCCATATTTGCTGTATTTCTGGGGGTTTTTTTTGTTATTCTCTTTTCTTTTTGCTCCTCTGATTTGATAATTTCACATGTTCTGTCTTTGAGCTCACTAGTTCTTTCCTCTGTTCCATTAAGTCTGCTGTTGGAGCTTTCTATCAAGTTTTTCAGTTCAGACAATGAATTCTTTATTTCTAGGATTTCTGTTTTTTTAATTGATTCAATTCGTTTGTCATTGTGTTCCTGGATTGTTTTCCAGATATCATTTAATCTTCTATCTGTATTTTCTTGTGACTCCCTGATCATTCTTAAGATTGTCATTCTGAATTCTCTGTCAGATTTTTCATAAATCTGCTGCTCCTCTGGGTCCACTGCTGGTATTTCATCTGTTTGCATCATATTTCTCTGCTCTTTCTCAATCTTTGTGTTTTTATGTTTGTGCCTGGTCATTTCAGGAGACTGCTACCTCCTTTAGGTTTTATAGGTGCTCTTTGGTGGCATTAGACCTTTACTGGTTAATCTCAGAGCTTTGAATCTGGTCTGCAGTTTTGGTTAATTACAAAATTAGGGGAAATTCCTGTGGAGAAAAGCACTTGAGCTCGGCAGTTGTGCTAAATTGCTGCTTTGCTACTTATTCTCTGGGGAAGGCTTTTTGTGCAGGCAGAATTTTAATTTTTGGCCTTTTAATCAATTCTGGGTCTCCTGAAGTCAGATACACTTGGGCTGTGTGGTAGTTCTGGCCCAGGACTGAATCTTCCCAGCAATTTGTGCCCCCTGTAGATCTATCACCCTGACCAGTATTCACTGCATGTACCTGTGCTGATTGGAATGAGGATCAGCTGCCTACTCTGCACCCCAATGTTCTCCCAGCAGGCCAGCATCCTTCTTGCACCCCAAAAGTTTCCCATTGTGTGGGCTTTGCACAGGTTCCTCAAGATGATTCTCTGGCCTCTGGGTGGTTTCTTCAGTCAGCTGTGACCCTAGCTTTTATGTGGGCCCGAAGGAATCCTGTCAGTGGACTCACTGGCTTGGTGGCTGGCAGAGTGCACTCCGAGGCCCTCTTCTCCCCTGCAAACTCCAGGCAACTTCACACAATGGGTTCAGCTGCTGATTTTGTTGGCTCCTGCTCGATGTGTGCTGCAGCTTCCTCCTGCCTCTCACAGGGCCAGCCCTGACATGACTGGGGCTTAAAACAGTCAGAGCAGTTTGTTCTTTCTCTTGCTAAAGCTTCTCTGGCCTTCACAAACTTCGTGGGTCCATCCTTCTCTACCCCAAAGCTCCAGTGGTCCCAGGTTGGTAGTCTTTGCTTTTTAATAGTTGTAAATTCATTGATTGTGGTGGAGAGTGATTCTGGTCACTGTCTATTCCAACATCTTGATGACATCCAAATACATCATTGATTTTTTAAACAAAACTTGTAAATGTAGTGTGGGTTTTATGACATAGTCAACTAAAATGCATGAAAATAATAGCATAAAAATTGAGGAAAAAAAGGAAGTATAGTATTGTAAGATTCTTATGCTCTGTATAAAGTAGTATAATATCACTTAAAGTAAACTATGATAGTTAAAAATGTATACTATAGACACTAAAACAACCACTAAAATAAGAAAACAAAGTCTTACAGATCAGTATTGGTTTCTGTGGGCTGCCATAACAAAACATCAGAGACTTGGTGACTTAGACAACAGAACTTTATTTTCTCACAGTTATGAAGATAAAAGTTCAAAATCAATATGTAGGCAGCGTTCGTTTCTACTGAGGCCTCAGTCACCTTGGCTTGCAGATGTCTGCCTTCTTGCCATGTCTTCATATGATGTTTCCTCTATTCATCTCTGTGTCTTTGTGTGTCCAAATTTCTTCTTATAAGGACAATAATAATATTGGCTTATGGCCCACTCTCATGGCCTCAGTTTTGTGTAATCACCTCTTTAAAGGTTCTATTTCCAAATACAGTCACATTCTGAGGTTCTGTGGGGTTATGGCTTGAACACATGAATTTGGAGGGGAGCATAATTCAGCCCATAACAGCTAATAAGCCAATAAATGATGCAAAATGGAATCATGAAAAATATCAGTTAACCTAAGAAAAGACATAAAGGCTGAAAGGAGAACAAAAAAGAGAAGAGATTGAATAAATAGAAAAATGGTAATCTTAAACTTATGCATATCACTAATTGTATTAAATGTAAATGGTCTAATGCCTTAATTAAATGGTAGGGATTGTTGGATTGGATAAAAAGCAAGACCCAATTATATGCTGCCTACAAGAAACACCCTTTAAATACAAAGACATGTATATGTTAATGGAAAGAGATAGAAATAGATTTACCATGCAAAACTCATAGTAAGCTAGAGCGTTTATATTAAGAGCACACAAAACATACCTTAAATGAAGGACTTAACTACTGTATACATTTATGTTGCTAATAACTGAGCTTCAAAGTACACAAAGCAAAAACTGATAGAACTTTTTAACCAAAACAAATGTTCTTGAGTATAAAAGTTTTCTTAATTAAATATAAAAGCAAATTTTTGAAGTGATTCATTCTAGTTTTATAAGGTCAGAAGAAACCTAAGGCAAGATACTAATCTTACCTTATAACAATATGTATTTTCACCTTTAACTTCTGAAATAAAAAGCAACAGAATTCTACACTCTAATTTAGTATATCTAGACACATTGCTTAATCTTTGAGCCTTAGCTTTCTCATTTATAAAATGTGGTAATTGTATTTACTCAAGGTACCTCACAGAACTGCTTTGACGATTAAATTATAGTACAGATATGATAGTGTTTAAAATGTTCATATTGCTATTGTCATTAGCTAATCTTGCTATTTTGAAGGTCATGAATTCCTCATATTTAGTGTAATTGTTGTTTAGTGTTCTTGAAGCCTCTGAATTCCTCAACCATTTGTGTTGCAAATCTCTCTCATACAGTGGTTTTGAAAGTGTGGTCCATTGCCTAGGAGGATGAGAATCAACTTAGATATTTACAAAAAATGAGGATACTTGGGCATATTTGCATACATACTGAATCAGACTCTCTGTACCAAATGACTAAAAATCTGCATTTAGAATAAGGTTATTAAATCAGCATCTTTCAAACTTCTATGACTATGATCCATGGCAAGAAAAAAAATCTTACATTGCCAAAGTAAGTATATATATTTACTTAACTGCAACAAATTTTAATGATATCTATCCTTACTTTGTGATGCACTCTGATATTTTCCACTATATTTTATTCTAAATAATTAGTTTAAATAATCAAACTGTTTATGATCCATTTCATAACCTGCAAATGCGTTAACAAACATGGTTTGAAAAATATTGCACTAGAAGATTTTCTTGCAAAATAAAGTTTAAAAATCAATGATCTTGGGGAAAATTCCCATAGTGTGGGACTTTGGAATGATGTTGAATGCTGGCTTGTAATAACTGATAGATAATGCCTTACACATGCTGTGTCTGTGAGAAGATGGCATGAACACAGTTGGACCAGCTCATAACTACAGATTTCATTAATGGAACAGACAAAATACAAATATGAGTATTCAGGTCAGTCATAATACCAAATATCCCCAAACATTTGCTGCAAATTTCATATTCAATAAAGCCTCATATTTTAATTATGAGTAGTTAAGATATTTCACCACTATAAATCATTCTTCTTGACACTGGCAATAAGTCCAGTTAATTTCAGACCAATTTTTGAACTTATTTTGAGTTGATTATAAAACCTTTGGAAAGCTAAGGAGCTTGCAGGTTGCTCTATAAATGTCTCAGTTCAGATTTGAAAATTATTCATTTTATTTCACCAGAATTCCATTTTTGTCTCCAAACAGGCTGTTTAGAAGATAAGCCCTATTTCTTCCAACATAACTCATCTGCAGTTGCCTGATTAAGGTTCAATGTTATTTTTGTTGAATTTTATGGGAAATTCTCCCAAAGATCACAACATTTATTTGGTACTATGGTATTTAATCTCCTTATACTTTGGTGATGAAATATCTTCCTTCTTATAACGTGACTTTCCTCTTTCACTGATAATTATCCATTGCTTTCTTGGCTTCATTCTAGGTACAGAAAATTGACTATCAGTGCTTAAGCTGTTAGAAGAAAAGGCATCTGAATAGCACCTGCTTGTAGTGATTAAGAACACAGACTCTAGAGTCAGGCAGCTCTTTTCTATCTTTCTGTCTTTTCTATCTGTGTGGCCTGAGCCAAATCACATTTACTTCTTGGAGACTTAGTCATGTGAATGTTAAAATAGGGTGAGTAATATGTACCTCATAGGATTGTTGTGACTATTAAATGAAATAATGCCTATAAAACATTTGGTGTAGTAGAAGTTATTTTTAATGCTTTCTAGATCACAGTGACCCAGTTGCCTGACTTCTCATCTATGTGTGTGGGTGCTTAGCAGCAATGTTTGTACCATATCTTCCTTGGCTGTATCAAATTGGGTGAGAGAAGGGTAGAGTAGAGGTTGAGTATCTTACTCACATTAGGCCAATCAAATTCTGTCACCTTGAAATTTGGGCTAAAATTCTAGCTCTATCTGAGCTGATCTCATGAATAAAGGACATACAAATTTGGTGATGTAAAGAGACGGTCTTCCAACCTGTCTCATAAGCTGAGAAGCAGAGAAGGTACATTTGTAGAAAGAGAAGAAGAGCCCTCCTTTGTGCCTAAGTACTTGATTCGGGCTGTGTTTGAGGTCCAGCTGCACCCACATTCTTGAATTCCATGAAACAGCTTCCATTGACAATTTCATAGACTAAAGTGCTTCTCTCTCAGTTTTTTGATAGAAGCTAGCTTGAATGGTATTCTAGCACTTGTAGACAAGAGGCTTGATCAAGGGTGAAACTTGAAATAATACCCATCATTTTGAAAATGTAGGTGGGGCGAGGTCATTAGAGATGCTTTAGTGGTTCACTAAATGGGAAGATTGTAACCAGAATATCTAGAAAGGAATCAAAGATAATATAGTCCACCCTCTTTACATACCAAAGAAGTCCAAAGGTGAAGAAGACACCCTGTGTGGTGGAAATGAGAATTATTTGGAGATCAGTAGAACTAAATTTTAGTTCTGACTCTGCCACTAAATTACTTGTTTCTTCATCTAGAAAATGAAGGTTTTAAAGGATGAATTGATGTTTAGTTTTCTTTTAATTGTAACATTCTTGAACTTCTGTGCCTGTGACATCAGTGAGATCAATGAAATTTTCAGTGAAGGCTGGCATAAAAGAGCAGAGGGTTGATATAAGCAGTGAAGAATAGGTTGGATTTGAAGAGAACACAAAAGATCTATTTGCTGTATCAGCATGTACTTCTGTCCTTTAGAAATTTTGGTTTTCATTCTTACTCACCGTGCAGGTTCCCCAGCTAGGAAAGGAAAAACAAGGAGGTACTCATTGTTTGAACCCTGAGTTTTGCTTTGCCCTGACATCAGATTTGATTTAAATAGGCATCTTGTTTGTCAGAGGTGCTGAGGAGAAAAATGGTTCCTAATGCACTTCATTGAGTATTGCCTGTCACCTTTCAGTTTTTATTTTCTAGTACCATTTCTCCACCAGTTTCCTAGTATCCTGAGAGTGGCCTCAACAAACAGAAGGTAAGGGTGAATAGCATAAGCCCTCTGACATTTTAAATTTCCTGGTAGGTGTTTATTAGATGAGCTTAATTTTCTCATAGTTCCTTGGCTTTCTGGTGATCAAACTGAAATTTAAGCCATCTAACAAAGCTGAGTACTAGGGTGCTGTGAAACTAAAGATGGACCTTGAATATGGCTCATTGCTTAGCATATCCAAGTTTGTATCAGAATACTGTGGCCTTAGAGCAGAATTCCTGAAAGCCAACAATAATGGTCTCCTAAGGTCAAATACATAAAGACCAAAAGAAATTGAAGTTGAGATTCAGTAGACCTGAACTTCAGACTCTTGCAAGATAACCTTTGGTAAATCCCTCTACCTTTTTAAACCTTATTTTCCTAGGGCTTCTCTCAGCACACATAATTTTTTTTATCCATCAGACTTGCCAATACTATGGAATGCTCTGCTCTGGATGAAATGAGTTTGTTAAAGAAAGAGATTGTAGTTAATAAATTATCTAGGTAATGCATTATTTCTTCCAAGGCAATGAAAGCTGCCTTCTTAAGTATATCGATTTACACCTGGTGAATGGACATCTGGAAGCCTGGAAAAATTTGCTTTAATGTTAAGCTAGCTGGCATTTTATTTGATTGCATATAGCCGAAGAGTTCAGACTAGTGTAACTAGAACATACGAGGGTACTTCAAAAAGTTCACGAAAAGATTTGTATTACCTTTTTATTCTACTTATCTGTGAACTTTTTGAAGTAACCTTGTAATGAGGTCTCAATAAATGGTGGCTATTTCTTCTTTCTTTCTACCTTTAAACATTTGCAACTGTTTTCCACTCCTCCCAGGATGTGCCTTTTAACTGCTACCATAAGTGACTTGATACAATGTTGAAGATAAAAAAAAAAAAGGAAAGAGGAAAGAAATTATATTTCAAAAGAATAGTGAAGCAGTGTTATAAAAAATGCCCAGGAAGAAATAGGCAGGCTATCTCCCCTCAAATACAACTCCTTGTTGACTCTGGAGCTAACTTTTCATGTTAAGATTTTGCCCACTTCTCTTGTGCATATCTGTCTTACCCATTTTCACTCATTATTTATTATACTGGACAATTCGAGTAAAGAAGGGATATATGAATCAATCAGATGCCATGACTTATTTCTTCCACAGATTTGTCATCACAACTAAATGTCTAGAATGGCACTTGTCTTTATCCCTGTAACACGTAATTAGACAAGCCAACTATTTAAATAAGGATTTCACCTTGTGGGTTAAATTCTTTGAAATTTTTTGTCTTTTCTCACTTCTATTCCCAGAGTATAGGATTTAAATTATACTGCAATGAGAATTTTACAGGTTCTGAAACTGTTGCCTATTTTGTAGAGATAGAATAGAAGTCACTCAAGTTAACTATTATTCTTCTGTAAGTCTTCTCTATCTAGTTCAGTGCCTGTCACTTATGTGCTCAATTTGTTGGTTGAACAAGCAAAATGATTTTAAAAATTAAAGAACAAATCTGGGGAAACTTAGTTTTGGTAAGACACCATCACTTTCTGCTAGTATTGTCTGGATCTACTTAGAAATTGTGCCATACATTTTTCTCTGTGCATGGTGGTTTTGTTTGTTTTTGGTTTTGTTGTTGTTGCTTTGCCAAACCTCTTGGAATAAGAAACTTATAAGAACCTAATTAAAAAATAGATTGTTGCTATGCAATGACATACCATACAATTTGTCTATTTAAAGTATGCAGTTCAATGTTTTTTAGCATATTTATACAGTTATAAAGAATTCCCTGATCTTGTCTGATGAAAATTATCATATTCCTTTTTCTAATTGTCAAAGACCTCTTTAAAATATGAAGAAGATGCAGTAAATGAAGACACTTTTAGAACATTTATCAATTTTAGAACATTTCATCACCCACAAAAGAAACCCTACTCCCCTTATCCATCACCTCCCACTCTCCTTATTTCCTCCTTCCCCAGGCAACTACTAATCTACTTTCTGTCTCTATGAATTTGCCTATTCTGGACATTTCATATAAAAGGAATCAATCATGCAATATGTAGTCTTTTTTGACTAGTTTATTTTATTTAACATAATACTGTCGAAGTTCAACCAGATAGAAGCATGTATTGGTACTTCATTCCTTTTTTGTTGAATAATATTTTATTGCATGGATGTACAAAACTTTATTCATTCATCAGTTGATGTTAATTTGTGTTGTTTTCTTTTTGGCTAATAGAAATAATGCTGCTATGAACATTTATTTTTCACTCTGAAAAAGAGTCTGATAAACTTGATAAAGCCTATTGTCTGCTTCTTTATTAACACCTAAGAATTTCTGTTTTAAACTTAATTATCTTTGTGATATTTAGAAGAGGAAAGAAAACTCGTAATACAGGCAACTATTAGGAAGGTTAGACTTTGGTTGATGGATTGTTACAGGTTCATCACTTACTTAATAATAAAAGTAGTAGAAAATTTTCAGGAACATTATCCCAAAGTGTGGATCTAAATTTTTTCTATGGGTAAAGCAATTACTTTAAGATTTTGTTTTTACTACCTTTATTTTTACTCCTCTCATGTGTTTTTCCTGTAACTAAATACTGTGTTATGATTATTAAGCAGTTTGCCCTCTATTTCATAGTCCTATGCCTTTTGTCAACTACATTTTGATTCCATAAGTTATGTTTAGCTACGTTTCTGTTACTCTTTGAAAGACTATGAGAGTGCCTTTGTTTTTATTAGATACTAGTTTGGCGGATGGCCATTTGTAAATGTGGCCCCGACAGGAGCTGGCAACAAATTCTTCCCACTCATATTCCAGAAACTATTAAGCCATTCTTTCAGAAATCTTAATTTCATAAACATCATCCATGCCTCCAGATACAGTGGGAAATGCCAGCTTCACCTCAGAATGCTGCCCTTTTCCCTGCTCGTTACCAAATTCTAAAACTCTAGTTACCAGCAAATAAGCTAGTGTGTGAAGTACTCCTCTGCCTGACTCATTTGGAGAAGAATACTGCTTTCTCTTGCCGCATTTATCCTATAATTCGTATGTAGTCCATGTACAATTTTGCATGTAGTAATCATTTCTCTTCTTTCTATATCTTTATTCATTCTTGGTGTGTTAAGATATGAGAGAGTTAGAACACATGATCATAGCTTGAATTCTGTTATTTAAATGTCATGTGTGTCTACTTTGAACTGGCCTACTGCTTACTGAAATAGCATTCAGCAGCAGAACCAATCTTTAAATATAAGAAGAATAATATATAAGTTTATTTTATGTTTTAAGGTAACTAAAAGATAAAATTATTTAAAATTATATTCTGACTATCTGCTAAATCAAAGCATAAAATTTCTGCTTCTTATTTCAGTAATAGGCATAATTTATTGAGAAGTAGAAATTGAATTTTAATAAGTAAATAGAGATTATTGAACAGAAGGCTTTCTTCAAAGGAGATATATTGAAAGATATTGTAATAATATATTGTTCTGGAAACTGGACTATATTTCAAGGGATAAATGCGAGTCTGTCTTCTATGAAAACCATCAGTTTGTTTATTTTTTTTGACAAATTATGAATCCTCTCATTAAACTGAAATACATTTACACAAAACAATAAATATTAACACTAAAGATAGCCTTATACACTCAACATTCTTATGACGTAAGTGTATGTAGGCCCACTGCATACTAACAATTCCCTGATATTATTGATAAAAATTATCACATTCCTTCTTTTAATTGTTAAAGACCTCTTTAAAATATGCATGGTAGGTAGTAATGAAGCCATTATCATTTGTTAACACTGTCTACCTTGTACCACAAATCTAAATTGCACTCTGTTAATGAGACATAAATAGCTAATTTTGATGAAGAGGAAAGAAAAATCTGAAATATGAGAGCATTTGGTAGAGGGTACAGATATAAAATGTGACATGAAAGCACGGGGTGTCAAGAGGTCCTTTCAAGGAAGATAAAGCATGTAAAACAAAAGTTAATTTTTCCTACTTTGCAATTTACTTCTAGTAAAATATTGGAAGTTTGGGGGATCTCAGCAATGGGTCATCTTGTTGCCTTTCCTGTCTCACATACCTACTTATGTCAGTGATTCCAACAGCCCAAATCTCTCTACCACTGTCACTAACACTTTTATTCCTCTATATTTCTGTACATTGCCTACTCTGGTCCAAACCTTCTCTTTCCTCTTTCTGAAATCATTCCATGGAGTGTTTGGCTATCCTGCTTCAGGTTCAACAAGCTCCCCACTCTCTCCAAACTCTGATTTGGCTGTTTTTTGTTTATTTGTTTTGTTTCATTTTGCTTTTCAACTCTGAACTTAAATGAAACCCAGATATTCCTCTGAGAATACAAATTTCCACTTAGCTCTCTTAAGGTGTTTTTTTTTTTTTTTTTCCTTTTTTTTCCTTTTCTTTTCTTTTTCTTCACTTTCCCCTTACTCTACACTTTTGTGGACCAGGAGATGGGACAGGTGGATTCCTGTCTCTTCATTCTTCTTTCCATACCATTTCTTTCATTTCCTTCTGGAAAAGAGATCAAAATTAAAATGTCCCCAAAGAAATTACCTACCCTTTTGTAGCTTAGGTCATTCAGCTATACCAGCCTTTCCTTTTCTTCATTCTTTTGATCTACCTCCATCCTAAACAGTAACCATCCTTGAAATAAGGTATTGGCAACCAGATTACAACCAGTTTTTACATCCTATGATCTGCCATTATTCTTAGAGATTTTAATGTCCACATGGATGCCATATCAGCACCTTGGTCTCCGATACATGGATTTCAAATATTTCACTCTGATCACTACCTGGTATCTGTTCAGCACTTTTGCCCACATATTCTCCCACAATTTTTTAATACCCTAATAAGCCTTCTAATACATTAAATCCACCAGTTTCTCACTATTCATCAACTGGCTCCCAGTGTCTCTTCTCTGCTTATCCAGTCTTGATTCCACAGGAAATTATCATGATCACATTATTTCAAGTACTCCCAACTTTACTTCCCCTTAATCTCATATTTGAGGGGGAAATACCCTATCTGGATAGATTCTACCTTCTGTCATCTCTGTGCCTGCACCCAAAAGAGTATGTTGCTGATGGTTAATTATACAATAGAATTAATTTGGATTATTTTCAAATTATTATCTCAAAAAAACATCAAATTGGCATTCAATAATGTCTGACAATCTTTATTTTTTTAAATTTTTTATTATGATGAATATTCATGAGTTACAAATTACCAGAAATTGCTTTTATACCCCGCGTCCCCACCCAATTGTCCCCCAACCATCCTCCCCCTCCCCCTCTCTCCCCACTCCCCTTTGCAGCCCTAGGAATGTTCCCTCCCTCTGTAAAACCACCGCACTACTGTGTTATTTCTTTCTTTCCTTCATTTCTCTCTTAGCTCCCACAATGAGTGAGCACATGCAGTATTTATCCCTCTGTGTTTTTCTAATTTCACTCAACATAAGTTTCTCAAGGTTCATCCATGTTGTTGCAAATGGGAGTATTTCATTCTTTTTTTACTGCGGAGTAGTATTCCATGGTGTGTGTTTTTGTGTGTGTATATATATATATATATATATACACATTTTATATATATATATATATATATATACACATTATATATATATATATATATATATATATATACACATTATATATATATATATATATATATATATATATATATATATATACACACACACCACAGTTTCCTTATCCAATCATCCCTCGATGGACATTTAGGTTGGTTCCATAACTTGGCTATTGTAAACAGAGCTGCAATGAACATGGGAGTGCAGTATCCCTTTGACATGATGATTTCCATTCCTCTGGGCATATACCCAGAAGTGGGATTGCTAGATCATATGGAAGATCTATCTGTAATTGTTTGAGAAAACTCCATGTTGTTTTCCATAGTGGTTGTACTAATTGACAGTCCCACCAACAGTGTAGGAGGGTTCCTTTCTTTCCATACCCTCACCAGCATTTGCTATTCACCGTCTTTATGATTTATAGCCAGTCTAACTGGGATGAGGTGGTATCTCAATGCAGTTTTAATTTGCATTTCCCTGATGACTAGTGATGTTGAGCATTTTTTCATGTATCTGTTGGCTATTTGTATGTCTTCCTTTGAAAAATGTCTATTTGGCTCCTTTGCTCATTTTTTAATTGGGTCATTTGCTTTTTACTGTACAATGGCTTAAGTTCTATGTATATTCTGGATATTAATCCCTTGTCAGATGCATAGTTCGCAAAAATTTTCTCCCACTCTGTAGGTTGGCATTTTGCTATGTTGATTGTTTCTTTTGCTGTGCAGAAATGTTTTAGTTTGATATAGTCCCATTTGTTTATTTTTTCTTTTGCTGCTTGTGCTTTCAGGCTCATGTTCATAAAGCCTGTGCACAGATCTAATTGCTGAGGTGTGTCACCTATATTTTCCCTTAGTAATTTTACAGTTTCAGGTCTTATACTTAAATCTTTAACCAATGTTGAGTTGATTTTAGTGTACGATGAGAGAAGGATATCTATATCCAATCTTCTGCATATGGATATCCAGTTTTCCCAGCACCATTTGTTGAAAAGGCAGTCTTTTCCCCAATGTACATTATTGTTGCCTTTGTCCAATATCAGATGGCTATAAGCCTGAGGGGTGATTTCTGGGTCCTCAATTCTACTCCACTGGTTTGAATGTCTACTTTTGTACCAGTAACATGCTGTTTTGGTTGCAATAGCTTTGTAGTATAATTAGAAGTCAGGTAGTGTTATACCTCTGGCTTATTTTTTGTTTGTTTGTTTGTTTTGTTTTGTTTTGCTCAGGATTGCTTTGGCTATTTGGGTCTTTTTTTTCCATATGAAAGCTAAGATTGCTTTTTTTCTATTTCTGTGGAGAATGTCAATGTTATTTTGATGGGGATTGCATTGAATCTGTCGATTGCCTTGGGTAGTATAGACATTTTCACAATGTTAATTCTTCCAATCTAAGAGCATGGAATATCTTTCCATCTTTTTGTGCCTTCTTTAATTTCTTTCAGATGTGCCTTGTAGTTCTCATTGTAAAGATCTTTTACCTCCTTGGTTAAACTGATTGCTATGTATTTAATTTTTCTGTAACTGCTGTAAATGGGCTTACTTTCTTGATTTTTCTTTCTGTTAGCTGATTATTGTAGAATATAAATGGAAGAGATTTGTTTTGTGTCCTGCAACATTACTGAAATTATTAAACAGCTCTAAGGGTTTTTTGGTAGAGTCTTTAGGTTTTTCTATATATATACACATATACATATATATATATATACACATATATATACATATATATGTGTGTGTGTGTGTGGGTGTGTATATATATATATATATATATATATATATATATATATATATATATTATCATATCATCTGCAAATAGAGAAAATTTCACTTTCTATTTTCCAATCTGGATTCCCTTTATTTCATTCTCTTGCCAGATTGCTCTGGCTAGTACATCTAGCACTATGTTAAACAGACGTGGTGAGAGTGGGCATCCTTGTCTTGTTCCTGCTCTTAAGAGAAAGGCCTTCAATTTTTCCCCATTCAGAATGATACTGGCAGTGGGCCTGTCATAAATGGCTTTATTGTGTTAAGATATTTTCCTTCTATACCTAATTAGTTGAGAGTCTTTATCATGAAGGGATGTTGAATTTTGTCAAATGCTTTTACAGCATCTATAGCAGTAATCATATAGTCTCTGTCCTTGAATTTTTGATGTGATATATCACATTTATTGACTGTTGTATTTTGAACCATGCTTGCATCGCTGGGATGAATCCCACTTGATCATGGTGCATAATTTTATGTACGTGTTTCTGTGTTCTATTAGCTAGTATGTTATTGAGGATTTTTATGTCTATATTCATCAAAGATATTAGCCTGGTGGGTGAGGGTGAACATCCTTTCTAGTGAGTCTTTCTTCAAGGGACAGTCCAGGGGTTGGCAGAGGGAAGGAGGGGATGCCGCCAAGTCTCTACCAATGGCTGGGTAATGCCATACTGCTGCAATTCTGACAGCTTTGTAGATTTCTAGAGTGTTCCTCCAGTTCTGAGACAGCTGATGACTGACATTGCCCCTTTAGTGGTCTCACTGAGGCATTGTGCAGTCACTTCAGCAGCTGAAGATTGCTTACATTTCAACAAAATGCTCTGCACATTCTGTCTGACCTGCCCCAGCTGTACCTACAGTTTAAGTCAGAACTTAACTTGGGTGGCATTTCAGCTCATGGTTTGCAGCAATTAAGAAGGAAATCTGCCAGTTACTGTTGCTATTGATGGAAGGATTTCCTACAGGTAACCAAAGGCCAAAGATGGATCCCTCCTTAAGCTCATTAGATTTGAGACTTGCTGTTAAAGAAAGGCCTTTTTAAGTAACTACAGTAGCTGTGACTCAACTGCCAGGTGCCTGGCTACTTCCTGTATATCCCATGGAATCCTCCCCACCCTGGGAAGCAGGTGTTACTGCTCTTATCCCTGTGAGGAAACAGAAGCCGAGAGAGGTTAAGTAACATGCCCAGAGTCACACAGCTAGGAAGTGGCTGGGCTGAGAGCCAGCGTCAGCAGTCCACCTGCAGCCCCCTCCATCTTGCCCACTGTGCCAGAGTGCCTCAGGCCCTGGGGTCACGTCTCAAGTGTGGAGGTGTTATGGTCTCATGAAAATCTCTACAAGGCCATTGAACCCTGTGCCTAGAATTGAGTGGGGGGAGTCCAAGGACAGGTGGCCGCATGTATGGGGAAAATGCGATACAGAGGCTGCTTTTTGTGTGCACCTCTCTCGTGACCTCCCAGCACCACACCCTAAAGGAACAACTGCAGAGATCAAATGCTAAGCACAAACCAACATGTGTCTCTATGAAGATGTCAGGGCTGAAAAGCCTCAGTCTTGTGCAGTGCTATGTGGGCAGTGGATTCAGACTGTGAGCTCAGGCCCTCCTTGGTGAGCACTTTACTGTGCTTCTGCCTGGCCCCAAGAGCCCCAGGACAAGAAGCCAGCTCACAGTCTCTGCACCTAAGGTTCGGCAGGTTACCCTGACCCCAGTGTGTGCTGATGTTGGCTCTCCCATGACCTCAGTGTACTCTGTGTGGAACAGAATGTTGACAAGCTGACAGGTCACTTGCCTGGCTGGGCCCTTTGTGAGATCACTGGCTGGGTGTGTTCCCAAGCAACCTGAGCCCCTTTGTGATGTCCTACAGCTGGATTATCAAGGGGCGCTGTGGGCCATACTGCAGTCTCATGTTTACATGAACAGAGGACAAGCCATCACTTAGTACGGCTAGTGATCCCAGAGGCCGGGGGCATGGCTTCAAAACAGAGCCTTTTCCTCCAGAAACAAGGGCTCCTTGGACAGACGCAGAGAACCATCATCACCAAGCAGATCCTTCCTGTGCCCAGTACTACTGCCCAGTACTAATGTCAGGTGGGAACCACAGCTTCAGGCTGCTGCTGGAAGAAATTGCTTTCTAGGCTTTGAATGAAGAGCCTCAGCTCAGAGGGCGGGGACCTCAGCTCAGAAGGCCGGGACCTGCCCACGACATCCTGCCAGAGGCAGAAGATAGTTTCCCTTCTCTCCCCTTCCCAAAAAAGCTGTGGAGAATTGTCAACAGCAACGAGTTTGCATCAATTTGGTGGGATGAAGGTGGGACTTGTATAGTGATCAATGAAAAACTGTTTCAAAAGGAGGTCCTGGAAAGGGACAGCCCTAACAAAGTGTTTCAAACAAAGTGTATGAATAGCTTCATCCGCCAGCTAAACCTCTATGGCTTCAGCAAAATGCATCAGGACGTTCACATATCATTCTGCCTCACCAATGTTTTCATCCTGGAAAGACCAGTCTATGTCATGAGCAAGGTAATGGATAACAAACCTTCTAAGAGGCTAAGTCGGTGGGCTCTGGGGTTGGGTCGGGTGGAAATGCCAGGACTGCCTCGTGGGATTTGGGTGACCTCGGGCCGGTACAGAACTGCTCCTTTACCTGTTCCTTTTCAGGGTGGTGGTGACAGTAACTTAAGAGTTAACGGCGTGGGGGTGGAGGGTGTGGCTGAGAATAGTGCCAGTCCATCTGGAGTGTGTAAAAGATTACAGCTGTTCAGTCACTCCTACCTGGGGACAAATGTCACCTTGGGGTTGATGTGTCCCCATGACTCCATAGAGCTTTAAACCATAATGTTAGGCTGGGGTAGGGAACCTTCCCTGTTGAAATATCAGTGTGCCCCCACCGGTGTTTGGAGAAATGCTAAGCCTAAAGTAGGCGAGGAAGCCAGTAGAAGGTGGCATGAATGTGCATGCTTGCCTAGTCACTGTCCTCCGGTGTGGAAGAGCCTGTGACCAGAGACTGCCAGTCAGGGGTTCACTCTGTGGCTGGCTGACGCTGCATGATGAAGCCATCAAATCTGCTTTACTCCCCGTCTGCAGCTTCAATGTTCCTTTTCACTGGCCTTGTACACTTTCTAATTTGCCATGTTTAGGCATTTTCCAAGGATGCAGTGCTTGCCATACATGGCTGAGTCTTTAGGATGTAAAAACTAGTCCCCAGCTTCCTTTTGGGACTGTGACCTTTTCCTAAAGGGCCTCCCAGGACCACTAGAGTTGTGTTGCACAGGGTCGTAGATTGTTGATGGTTGCAGTCAATTCTTGTGACTCAGAGTTTCCTTTTCTTTTTCAACTTTGAATCTCAGTTGCTGTTCTACTGCAATCCCAACTTCAAAAGAAACTCCCCTCACCTCCTTGTGAGGATGAAGAGAAGGTTGGGTGTTAAATCTGCATTAAGGCAGAAGGGGAGCCAGGCAGAAGCCCTGGAATCCCCTCCAGCACTTACAGCCACCGAGCAACAAGATCCAGCATCTCCAAATGAGGATAATGAAGAGATACCGAAGAGCCAAGAGTTTGACAGTCCTGCCACCCAAGTCAGGAGTGACTCTGCTCCGCAAACAACTCTTGTGACAGCGCCCGAGCCCACCATGGCAAGGGACAATGATCCAATAACCCAGCCAGCCATCAGGCAGCCCGAAAGCAGCCAGAGCCACATTACTCAGTTGGGGGATGTCACTGTGCCTGCAGAGCTCCCCTTCATCTCCTTCACCATACCTTCCACCCAATGGATTCCTATAGGCCAGTGGTGGGTGTGCCTGCCTTGCCCCCCAGGATTCTCAACGTGCACACTGCACAGCTTCCTTTGCCTGGACTGCTGCCTTTCTGCCATCACTGGGTGGCTGTGCCCGCCGTGGCTCCTGGGCCTGTTGCCTTCATGGCTGTGTTGCCTCAACCCCCAACACCAGTTTACTGCTGTCCCAACTGCCGTTGTGTGTTAGAACTCATGCCAGCCACTGGCAGGCCCCAGGGGTACCCAGAGTATGCAGACTAACACGGGTAAGGAGAGCATTTGATGACAACATGCGCTGGTCAATAAACACGATCAGAAAATGAGTCATTTTCTGTCTGCTCAAAACGGTTGCTCGTCTCTTTCATTTTTCTTCTTCCACAGTCAAGGGCCCCCTCAGGTGTCTTTTGCTTGCCTGGTAAAGACTTGAGAATACCCCCACTCCCTGGCATAAAGCAGGTGCCCAGTAGATACTCAGGCAGGATGTAGGTTTAACTGAGCCTCTCGCACATCCTGCCTCCACTCACTAAAAGGTCTTTGCAGTGCTTAGAAAGTGCACACACCCAGCGGCAGTGGCCAGATGTACACAACGACAAGTGCTCCTGGCCATCCAGACACAATTCCCTGCCATGCTGCAAAACATCTTCTGGTTGCCAGTGGCCCCTCCTCCTCCCTGGAGAGCTTCTTCCAGTACTTTCCAGTTACCGGTTTGTATTTTCAGCCTCTCCACTCCTTAATAGAGCAGCAAATCACACATCATTTTACTGTAAGGCAGAAAGGAATAGCTGCTGGGATGGCTGATGCGTAAGTCTGTAAGATCACAGACTCCTTTTCTGACCTTTTTCATGGATACTTCTCTGAAGTGGGTTACACGTCTCCTTGCTGTCATAAATAGGAGAGATGCTACACCACTTGCTCTCTCCTTGATGACCTGTGGCCTGGTGTTTTCTGGGCAATGATGGCTCAGGGACCCCCCCACCACACACACACAGTGGCCACTGAGACATGTCAGCACATTGGGTGGATGATCAGCCTAAGGCTCTAGGCCTTTCTGTCAGCTGCTACCAAACCACCTTCGGTGGCTGGCCAGTTTTACACAAGATTCAGACAGAGCCTGAGGACTAGGCATGGCATGGTACACAGACTTGGCTGACTGACAGCGATGCTTTGTTCTGAAAATGTGCTGTGTCTCAGCCGAGTGAGACCTTCGTAAGCCTGCCTGCTAGATAAGGACACAGACAGTAGAATCACTGCATTAGGGAGCGTGAAGAGCATGGGAGGAGAGAGGGAGCACCAACAGCTGACACGAGGCTGCAGAGGGGAGGCAGAGTAAGAAAGGGGAAGAGCCAGGCTGGAACTCCTGGGCTTTCAGAGGGACAGGGTGGTACCAGTGGGCACATTCACAAGTACTGCCAAGGAGGGGGTGGGAGGAGGTGGGTGAGTTGAGCAGAAGTACAGGGAAGGCTTTGTCCCCCAGCTCAGCAGCTCTGCTGTGTTCCTGGTGATGGGTGGTCACATCACTCTTCTGTTGGTCACAATCCAATAGCTATTGGAGATCAAGTGGATCTTTTGAGAACCTAATGACATAGCCCCAGAGTGAAGGAAACAAAAACTGACAGACTTGAAGCAATAGTTCTACAATAGTAGTTGGAGACTCCAATACCTCATGTTAGGAGCTAAATTGTGTCCCCTTCCCCCAGTTTGTGTTCTAAACCCCAATGTGACTGTATTTGCAGTTAGAGTTGTCAGGGAGACAATTAAGGTGAAATGGGATCCTAAGGTTGGAACTCTATTCCCATAGAACTAGTGTTCTCATAAGAAGAGGAAGAGACACCAGATTTTGACTTTTCTCTCTCCACCGCCCTCCCCACACACACATTAGAGAAGAGGCCATGTGAAGACACAGTAAGAAGGTGGCCATCGGCAAACCATTAAGAGAGGCCTCACAAGAAACCAAGTTTTCTGGCACCTTCATCTGGTGCTTCTGGCCTCCAGAGCTGTGAAAATATAAATTCTTGTGGTTTACACCTCCCACTCTGCTGAACTTTGTTATGGCAGCCCTGACAGACCAGTTCACCCTGCTGTCAGTAATGGATAGAAAAACTAGACTGAAGATCAACATGGAAAAGGAAGGCTAGAACAACACTATAAAATAACTAGATCTCACAGACATCCATAGAACACTCCACCCAACAGCAGCAGAACAAATTTCCTCTCAAGTGCACTGCATTAGTCTGTTTGTGATGCATATACATGAAAACCTAAAACTGAGTGATTTACAAAGAAATGATATTTATTTCTTCTAATTTCAGAGGCTGGGAAGACCAAACTCCAGGGAACACATCTGGTGAGGGCCTTTATCTTTGTGGTGACTCTCTACAGGATCGCATGGTAACCAGGGTGTCACATGGCGAGAACGGGCTGAGCAAGAGAGAGCTAATCTTCTCACTCTCCTTATAAAGCCATCATAACCACACCCGTGACCACTCAGTTAACCAGCAGTGCATTAATACATTCCCAAGGGTACAGTCCCCACCATTCTGAAGGCCCACCTTTCAGTTACCATAATAGGATTTCTCACCCCCTTAACACTATGACAGAGGAGATTAAGATTCCAATACATGAACTTTTGAGGACACATTTAACCCATAGCATGCACCTAGAACTTCCTCAAGAATTTGCTTCTTTCTCCATATGTCATACCATGAAACTTTCTCCACATGTTACACCATGAAACACCCCTCTGTAAACTTGAAAGGGTTCCACTTGTACAAAGAATTTTCTTTGACCAAAATGGAGTGAAATTAGAAATCACTAACAAATGGAAATTCAGGGAATTTGCAAACATAATAGTAATTAAACAACACAACATCTGTTTTTATGCTAATACCATGCTGTTTTGGTTACTACAGCTTTGCAGTATAATTTGAAGTCAGGTAGTGTTATACCTCCAGCTCTATGTATTTACTGTTATGTTCAGAATTGCTTTGGCTATTTGGGATCTGTTTTTGTTCCATATGAATGTTAGGATTATTTTTTCTATTTCTGTAAAAAATGTCATTGGCATTTTGGTGGGATTGCATTGAATCTATAGATTGCTTTGAGTAGTACAGACATTTTCACAATGCTAATTCTTCCAATCCAGGAGTATGGAATGCCTTTCCATCCTTTCTGTCCTTTTTAATTTCTCTCAGCAGCAATTTATAGTTCTCGTTGTAGAGATCTTTCACCTCCTTGGTTAAATTGATTCGTAAGTGTTTTCTTTTTTTGGTGACTCCTGTTAATGGGCTTTCTTCTTTATTTATTTTTCATCTAATTCATTATTGAAGTATAACAATGGTACTGATTTTTGCATGTTGATTTCATATCCTACAATTTTACTGAAATCATTTATTAGCTCCCTACAATGAATACAGAAGAGGAAACAAAATTGACTTGTAAGACAAAAATGCAAACAAGAAAAAGAAAGAAATGATATATTACCAACCCAAAAAACCAACAAACACTGAAGACAAACCATAAACGGAGAAGTAAGGAACAAAAGATATTTGCAGCTTCCAAATGGAAATAGATAAAATGCCAGGAGTAAGATGGTACCTTTCATTAACAACCCTAGATGTAAATGGATTAAATTCCCCACTCAAAAGACACAGACTGACTGATTGGGTTAAAAAGGGAAAACCAAATATATGCTGTCTTCAAGAGACTCACCTCACCTGTAAAGACACAGACAGACTAATAGTGAAGGAATGGAAAAAGATAAACCACACAAATGGAAACCAAAAAAGAGCAGGAGTAGGTATTCTTATATCAGATGAAATATACTTTAAACCCAAAAACATAAAAAGAGACAAAAAAGCTGCTATATAATAATAAAGCGATTTATGCACCATGAAGATATAACAATCATAAATATATATATGCAAGCAAGACTGGAGCACCCAGATATATATAGCAAACACGATTAGACCTAAAGAAGGAGATAGACCCCAAGATGATGATGGTTTTTGAGGCAGCTGTTAGGCACACGAGCACATCTGTGATGATGGATCAAATGTATATCAATTTGTTTTCCTCCAGCTGGAGATGCTTAGCCACAGCTTATATAAATCCTCTCACATGCTGCCCAGAGATCTATTGTTAAGCCATGAGCTCCAGGCTTGTTCCTCTCCCTTTGGAGAGGATGTCCTCCAGAGCCAGCTATACTGAGGTCCTGGGTTGGTCTAAGCTCATGGAGGACAAGGAAGGCTGTGCCAGGCTGAGGCCTTGATACCACCTTTCCAAAAATATTTTAAAAAAATCCTTCATTCAAGACTTCTGGTTTCTGGTCTGTCATTGAAGGAGCTTAGAAATCATCACTCTCCTCCACACAGCCAGTAAAAAAGCTGAACAAACTACAAATCAATAGTTCTTCTCAGATTTATTAGAGAAGTGAGGTCACAGGGCAAACCACTGCCCCCAAAATTGGAGTGACAGACAGGTGGATACAGAGAATCACAGCTTACCAGAATAGAAGCCCAGAAGCAGAAACCACTTATGGAGCCAGGGGTGGGGCAGAGAACTTAAACTGTCATTAATAAGTTGCTGGAAAATCAGTGAAAGCAAGCTTGAGAGTTAAAAACTCCAAGGGGCCCCAGTCTTAAGTTGTTGTTTTATTAAACTTTATTGAGGTATAATTTACATACCATAAAATTCATCTATTTAAAATGTACAATTCATTGATTTTTAGTAAATTCACCAAGTCATCCAACCATCATCACAGCCCCAGTTTTAGAACATTTCCATCACACGATAACATCCTGTATGCCCACTTATAGTTAATCCATGTTCCCAGCCCATGCACATGCAAGCACTAATCTACTTTCTATCTCTAATGATTTGCCTTTACAGAAAATTTCATATGAAATGAATCATGTCTCATGGCTTATTTATTTGATCCATGCTGTACCATGTTCCTGTAGCTCTTCCCTTTTTATTCCTGAACAGTATTCCATTGCTAGGATATAGCATATTTTGCTTATCCATTGACCAGTTGATGAACATTTGGGTTGTTATCATTTTTGCAATTATTGTGACTGTGTTGTTTTGAACATTCGTGTACAAGACTTCATGTGGACATATGTTTCTTTTCTCTTGCATAGTGGAATTGCTGGTTGCATAGTGATTACATGTGAAAATTTTGAAGATATTTGGTTGTTTTTCTTACAAGGATACTTCAAAAAGTTCATGGAAAGATTCATTTTTTTAAGGAATTTATTTTTTAATTGAAGCATATCAATTGTACATACATATGGGGTACAGAGTTATATTTCAAAACATGTGTAGCATGTGTGATGGCCCAATCAGGGTAGATAGCATATTCATCATCACAAAAATTTATCATTTCTCTGTGGTAAGAACATTTTATGTGCTCTCTTCTATCCATTTGAGAACATAAAATAATTTATGGTTAATTATAGATGGCTAGCAATACTCTGAACCACTAGAACTTATTTGTCCTATCTAGCTATAATGTTATGTCCATTTACCATTGTGTCCATTAATTCCCCTCCCCACTCCCCTTCCCACCTTCTAGCAACCAGAATTCTACTCTGTACTTCTGAAAGTTCAACTTAATTTTTTAGCTCCCACATATGAGTGAGAATATGTGGCATATATCTTTCTGTGCCTGACTTATTTCACTTAACATAGTGTCTTCCAGGATCATCCTTGTTGCCACAAAAGACAGGATTTCATTCTTTTTCATGGCTGCATACTATTCCATTATGTATATATACCCCATTTGACTTATCCATTCATCTGTTGATGGACACCTAAAGAGATTCCATATCTTGGTCATTGTGAATAGTGCTTCAATAAACATGGGGTGCAGATATCTCTTCAGTAGGTTAATTTCCTTTCCTTTGGATTACCCAGCAGTCAGATTGCTGGATCATATGGTAGTTCTATTTTTACTTTATTGAGAAACCTCCATGCAGTTTTCCATAATGGCTATACTAATGAAAATTGCCACCAACAGTGTATAAGTGTTCTCTTTTCTCTGCATCCTTGCCAGCATTGGTTGTTCTCTGTCTTTTTGATAATAGCCAGTCTAACTGGGGTGAGATGATACCTCATTGTGGATTTGATTTGTGTTTTTTTTTTGTTTGTTTTTTTTTTTATAATTAGTCATATTGAGCATTTTTCATATACCTCTTAGCCACTTGCATGTCTTCTTATGAGTAATGTCTATTCAGGTCATTTTAAATCCATTTTTAAATTGGATTTTTTTTTTCTTTTTCTGTTGAGTTGTTTAAAGTTTTTGTATATTCTGGATATTAATCCCTCATCAGATGAATAGTGAGCAAATATTTTCTCCCATTCTGCTGGTTGCCTCTTCACTCTTTATTGTTTCCTCTGCTGTGCAGAAGCTTTCTAGTTTGATATACTCCCCATTCTTTATTTTGCTTTTGTTGCTTGTGTTTTAGAAGTCCTCTTCATAAAAATTTTGCCCAGACCAATGCCTTGGAATGTTTCCCCTATGTTTTCTTCTGGTAGTTTTATAGTTTCAGTTGTTACATTTAGTTCTTTAATCCATTTAAAGTTGATTTCAGTATATGGTGAGAGACAAGGGTCTAGTTTCTTTCTACTGCACATGAATATCTAGTTATTCCAGCACCATTTATTGAAGAGTCCTTTCCTCAATGTGTGGACTTGGTGCTTTTGTCAAAGATCAGTTGGCTGTAGATATGTGGATTTATTTCTATGTTCTGTACTCTATTCCATGTGTCTGTTTTTATGCCACTACCATACTGTTTTGATTATGATAGCTTTGTGGTATATTTTGAAGTAAGTAAGTATAATGCCTTCAGCTTTGATCTATTTGCTCAGGATTGTTTGGCTATTTTGGTTTTTTGGAGGTTCCATATGAATTTTAAATATATTTTTTCTTTTTCTGTCAAGAATGTTATTTGCATTTTGATAGAGATTGCATTGCATCTGTCGATCACATTGGGTAGTAAAGCCATTTTGACAATATTAATTCTTCCAATTCATGAAAATGGAATGTTTTTCCATTTTTGTGTGTGTCCCCTCTAATTTCTTTTTTAGTGTTTCATTGTTTTTATTGCAGAGATCTTTCACTTTTTTGGTTAAATTTTTTCCAAGGTATCTTTTTTTTTTGTTAGCTATTATAAATGGAATTGCTTTTGTATTAGTCTGTTTTGTTTTGCTATAACAGAAATACCTGAAACTGGGTAATTTATAAGGAAAAGATGTTTATTTGGCTTATGATTCTGGGACAGCTGCATCTGATAGGTTATGATGCAAATTCATATTTCTGCAGATTAATATCCAATTTTCCAGCACCATTTGTTAAAAAAACTACCGTTTCCCCATAAAATTAGCAAATTTCAAACTGTTGAATATTTCAAATCTTCAATTTAAAAATTATGTAAATTTTCAAATTTTTGAAAATCAGTTGACCACAGAAATATGTGGGCTTATTTATGTCCTGCCAATTTTGATACATTGATCTATATGTGTACTCATGCCAAAACTATATTGTCATGATTGCCATATCATTATCCTAGATTTTGAATCAGGAAGTGAATGTCCTCCAACTTTTATTTTCCAAATATTTTGAGGCTCCTCTGGGTCTTTTGAATTTTAATATAAATTTTAGAATCACCTTGTCAATTTCAGCAGGAGAAGTCTGTTAGAAATTTTATAGGGATTATATAGAAAGAATTGACATCTTGACAACATTGACTGACTCATGTACAAGGTGCGTATCTCTCTTTAGGTTTCCTTCAAATCCTCTCAGCAATGCTTTGTAATTTTCAGGGTATGAGCTGTGCACTTCTTTTCTTATGTTTCTTCCAAAGTATTTTATTATTTTCGATGCTATCGTGAATGGAATGGTTTCTTCATTTCGCTTTGGTATTATTTATTGCCAGTATATAGAAATGAAGTTAATTTTGTATATATCAATGTTATATCCTGCAACCCTGCTGAACTCTTTTAATGGTTCTAGTAGATTTGGGTGGATTTGTTAGGGTTCTCTACATACAGAATAATGTTGTCTATGAATAAAATCAATTGCACTTTTTCTTTCCAAGTTTTATTAAACAGTAAGAATTCAAACTTCACTGGCTACACTCACCCATGCATGATATGGGGTCTCTATCCTCTTGGAAACATGACCCAAATAGTGCTCTAGTGAAATTTATACTTACTTCCCTGGTCTAGACCTTGGGAAGCCATAGAAGGCCAGGGCCTACAGCAATATCTGTGGTCCATAAATTCTGGCACTGGAGATGTGTAAGTGCTAACTACAGAGTTCCTATTCATTGCAATTCCACCAAAAACTGGAAGCTTATGCCCACCTGACCCTTTGGTTCAGGAGATGGTACATAAACAAGCACTCTCCACACCAGTCATGTTCCTCCAAGGACTGTCCTGCAGTATCCCTGTTTCCAGTACCTGGCTTGTCTCCATCCTAGAGTGGTACACACAGAACTGTCCCTGTCTTTTTTTTTTTGAGACTGCCTGGTTCATGACACAGTCCAGGGCTCCATCTCAGCCCCATTCTGTTCCCATGTCCCTTCCTGGCCTGGATGGATCCAGTGGGCACTCCTCCTCATGCCTCCCCTAGGTCAGCAGATCCTCACCACAACCTACATCCCTCAGGGAAACAAATGCTCTCTCCCGCCTGGCTCCTTTCCAAATATTAATGTGAGTCTTGGGGTATTCTCAGAACGGGGACGTGTTCTGGTGACCAACGCATCTGCCATCTGCTACAGCCTTTATTCTGCTCAGACTTTCTGTGTGCAGACACCATGGCCCTAGCTGGTTCTGTCCATGGCTGACATGACACCCCTGACCCACCTCTCTGGGTCAACCTCAGAAAGCAAGATCTCATAGTCACCTAGTTAAGGTGATCAGTTAGTCTAAGGTTGGGCATTACATTGGGGATCATAATCATAGTGATTTGTCACTGATTCACATGGCAGTGGTTATTATTTACCAACCACTAGGAGACGCACCAAAAGGCTGTCTTCTCTTGCCAGTTCTACCTGAAATGCAATACCATGGTAGGGGATTCCTAACTGGGAATTTTCAGTGAAAGATAACTACACGTGAGCATCAGCCCCAGGTCCTGAGCAGGACTTAGTGAGGAGACAGGAAGAGCCAAGCCCCAAGTGGGCAGACTGAGGCTGGATACGAGAGTGTGGACACAGCAGTTGGGGTGATGGGAGGTCAGGGATGGGCCCAGAAGAAACCCTCAGCCCCAACAGGTCATTTGGACTGTTGGATTCCACCTTGTGGGGACTACTGTGCTGACTTGCAGATCCAAGCAAAATTAAAAGAGCTACAGGGCATGGGAGGTAAGACCACAGCTGCCTGCTGGGAAAAGAGAGTGTCCAGACAGCCATGGGTGTTTGGAGCTCTGCCATGCTGAATTCTCCAGGATGCCAGGAGCACAGCCCAGCTACTGGAACAGCAGGTCTCTTCAGTTCCCTTTAAGCTCAATTGCTTGGCTGGCTCACAATCCAACAATTAGAGGATGGTGGGAAGCGTTCAAACTTTGGCTGTTTTGGTATTAAGGGAGGCATGAAAATGCCATGGGGGTTTGATGCAGACAGGCTCTGAATACTAGGCTCTTGGAGCTGACAGCTCTTCATTTTTTCCACAAGGGAATACTGAGCACGTACTGTGTCCCGGGCACTGCTCTAGGATCTGTGGATACAGCACCGTACACGTTCTCTACCTCTGAGGAGTTTCTACTCTAGTTGGGTGGTGAGGGGGAAGGGCATAGTAAAGGGTGCAATAGTTTTCATGGTGATAAATGCTATGGAGATAAACTGAATCTGGAGAGCTAAGTAAGAAGTGTTGGGGATAGGGAGGAAGGAGGGGTTACGATTTTACAAAGGGTATTCATAGAAGGTCTCCCAGGGAAGGAGACACTGGAATTGAGACCTGAGGATGTGTGGGCAGGAGTACTAGCAGTATTACAGGAGCAAGTGTCAGAAAAGCACGAAGGCATGCAGTAGCTCACATCCCTGGAAGAGAAAGTAGGAGGCAGGGGTCCAGGGAGGCTTATCTGAGGGTCTGGTGAGCCAGGTGAAGGTTGTGGCCTGACCCTCTGAGGAATGGGCTGCCTCGGAGCCAGGTCAGCTGCCCTGTGCCATGAACTGGCATACTGGATGCAGGTTTCTAGCCCAGGTTTTTGACCTGACCTGGGGATTGGGGACAGAATGCAGGTCTAGGTATCCAGAGGCCACTCTCCTGGGTTTAAAGATAGGGAAGGCACTTTTGTCATGGAACAGGCAAGGCTGCTGGCCTGCCACTGTGGCACCACTGTGGTGGGCAGGAAAATGATGCCTGTCTTGTAAAGACTGGACACAGAACGAAGCAGATGCCATCTGGTGATACCAGGTATTCTTGTTACAGAGCAGACCCTGTGTCTTCACCAAGGGGCCAGCCACTTTAACCCAGAGCCAGACTTCTATCATTGGAAATTCACCTCATGGGAAGACCAGAAGCAGGTTTAACTTTTGGGGGTTAAAAAGTAGTCAGAGGTGGCGCTGTGTGCTTCCTACTGCACTCCAGCAAGAGGCATATAACTTCTGGTCTTTCCCGTCTAGATCACAGTGTCACTGATCAGTGAGTTCAGGTGCTGACAGCCTGATTCCTCCGCTGTAGAGTACTTCACATACCTTTCACCAAACAGTTTCATACATTGATCACGGACTGCATCAGTTATATTGCTGGGTGTTGCAGATGCATGCTTCTTGTTTTGTTTTGTTTTGTTTTTCTATTACATCTTTCACTTTCCTCAGCTGGAATTATCCAGTAAGAGAGAATTTTCCCTTATCAATTATGGCTATTGTGTTATCCTGAAATACAGTTAGCACATGAAAAGCAAAACAAGAGTTTAATTCTTTCCCCTGAATGGCCAATTCTCAGAGTAAGGAGAATACTTACTTACCCTTGTTATTTCAAATGGAGTCCAATGGATCATTTTTATGAATAATTATTTTTTTGGAAAATTGGAGATCTATATGCAGAAGAATGAAGCTAGACCCCTACCTCTTACCTATACCAAAATCAACTCAAAATGGATTAAAGACTTAACTGTAAGATCTGAAAGTATAAAACTTCTTGAAAGAAAACATAGGAGATACACTTCAGGACATAAGTCTGGGCAAAGACTTTATGAATAATCCTTCAGAAGCACAGGAAACAAAAGCAAAAATTAACAAATGGGATTATACCGAACCAAAAAGCTTCTGCACAGCAAAGGAAACAATCAACAGAGCAAAAAGACAACCTACAGAATGGGAGAATATATTTGCAAACTATGCAACCAACTAGGGATTAATATGCAGAATATACAAAGAACTCAAACAACTGAACTGTAAAAAAAAAAAAAATCTGATTAAAATATGGGCAAAGGAACCGAACAGACAATTTTTGGAAGAAGACGTACAAATGGTCAAAGGCATATGAAAAAGTGTTCAACATCATTAATCATCACAGAAATACCAATAATGAAAGCCACAAGGAGATACCATTTCACCACTTTTTGGCTATCATCAAAAAGAGAGAAAATAACAAATGCTGGTGAGGATGCAAAGGAGAACTCTTATACATTGTTTGATGGAATGTAAATTAGCACAGCCATTATGGAAAACAGTATGGACATCTGTCAAACAACTACATCTAGAAGTACCATATGATCCAGCAATCCCACCACTGGTTGTATTTCCAGAGGAATGAAAATCCATAAGAGAATGGACACCTGCACTCCCACATTTATTTTGACTTTCTGCACAATAGCCAAGAGCTGGAACCAACCTAAATGTCCTTCCACAGATGATTGGATAAAGAAAATGTTATATATATACATAATGGAATACTGCTCAGCCATACAAAAGAATGAAATTCTGCCATTTGCAGCCACATAGATGTATTTGGAGGAAATACATTAAGTGAAATAAGCCAGGCACAGAGAGAGAGAAAGACCACACGTTCTCCCGCATATGCGGAAGCTAAAAAAGTTGATATCATAGAGGTAGAGAGTAGATTAGTGGTTACTAGAGAGTGGTGGGGGGAAGAGGTAGGGGACACAAAGCACAGTGTATCTTTGAATAACTAGTCAAGATGATAGTAAATGTTTCTAACACAAGGGAGTGACAAATGTTTGAGGTGATGGATGTACTGAGCACCCTGATATGATCATTGGAGACAGTAAAAATGTATCCAATTATTGTATTGTACTCCATAAATCTATACAATTATCGTGGGTTGATTAAGAAAAATAAATTAAAAAGAGAAAAAGAGACAGAGAGTGGAATAGTGATTACCAGATGCAGGGAAAGAAAGTGGGAAGCGGGGGTGCCAGGGAAAGGTTGGTAGACTGGTTCAAAGTTACAAAGTTACAATTAGATAGGAAGAATAAATTCTGGTGCCCTAGGGCGACAATAGCTAATAATATTGCATTGTATATTTCAAGATAGCCAGAAACAAGGATCTTGAATGTTATAACCACAAAGAAATGATAAATGTTTAGGTGATAGATGTGCTAATTATTCTGATTAGATCATTATACAATATATGTATATATTGAAACAAGAAATTGTACCCTATAAATCTGTACAATGAAAAAAACACAAAAATTTAAAAAAGTAGTTTTTTTTTTTTTTTTTTTTTTTACAAAAGTTTTAGGTTTACAGAATTATTGAAAAAATAGTACAGGGAATTCTAATTTATTCCACACCTAGTTTCGCCTCTTACTATCATCTTATGTTAGTATTGTACTTTTGTCAAAATTGATAAAAGAGAAGACAAAAACAAGGACACTAGAGGAATTTGAAAGCTTTGGTACCTATAGCTTGAAGAAATAAAGCCCAATTTCTATCCAGAATCACATACTTCCTCACAATAATTACCCCTGTTTCTGTCACTCTATGCAACATGTGTGGTTCTCCACAAAAAAATTGCAAGTGACACCAGAAGGTAAGAAAATACAATGTCTAAAGAGACAAGGCAAGCATCAGAACTAGATTCAAATATGGCACAGATCCTGGAATTATCAGACAGGTGATTTAAAATAACTATGTTTAAAATGTTTAAAAAAAATGGGGCTGGCCAGTTAGCTCAGTCAGTTAGAGCACCAAGGTCAAAGGTCCAGATCCCCACCAGCCAGCCACCAAAAAATAAATAAAATAAGATAAAACAAAATAAAATGTTAAAAAACCTTACTGGAAAATGTAGACAACATGGAAAACCAGATGGATAATGCAAGGATAGAAGTATTACCTTCAGAAATGTCCAGAGTATGGGGAACTGGACGGAACACAAGGCATGTTTTTATTTTCAACTAATAAATTTGGAAAAAAGAAGTGATGTGTGGGAAATTTATAGATTTAAAAAGACTTAAAGGACATCAACAATCACAATGTATAGATCCTATTTGCAAACGGATTCAAAGAAAATCTACTTAAAAGAAGTATATGAGCACAAGATACATGTGCCAAATAAAAGGACACTTGGTTATATTCATGACTAACTTGAATGTTTAGAAATGATAACCATGCTGACTTCATGTTTTATAAAAGAGTAGATATCTTTAGAAATATGTACTGATGTGCTTAGAAATGAAATCCTATGGTGTCTTGGATTTGCTTCACATTATTCTAGCTTCTCAGATGCAGAGGAGGTTGGTGTATAGTTGAAACCAGATTAGCCATGTGCTGAAGATTATTGATGATAAGTTTCTGGTATATTGGATTCATTATACTATTTGATCTACTGTTACATGTTCTTGAGACTTTTTGTTTTTCTTACAAATATGATATTAAATTTGAAATCCTAAATAAAATGGATTATTGTAGTGGATTGAATTTCTGCCACCCCAAAACTCACTGAAGCTTGAATCGTGTCCCCTAAGATCAATGTGTTAGAAGCTTGGCCTCCACTGCGACTTGTTAAGAGGGTGGGAAATCTTATTATGAAAATCCTGTTATGGTAATTTATCCTAAAAAGGTGGAGCCTAATAGAAGTGATTGGATTGTAGGACCATGCTGTAGCGAATGGATTAAAAATGGTGGTCGGGGAGTGGCTCTGAGGGCTTTAAAAGAAGAGGAGAATCTCTCTGCTCTCTCTGCTTCCACCATCCTGCAATGTGAGACCCCTGGGTCACTGTCGCCACCACAAAATGGACTTTGGACTTTCCCGGCTCAGAAACTGTAAGCAATAAATTTCATTTTCTTTATAAATCACCCAGTCTCAGGTATTTTGTTATAAGCAACAAAAACGGACTAATACAATTATATTTTAGAAAAATAAAGTACAGGAATAAATTGGTTCACAAAGAAAGAATAACTTTTAAGCAAACAATGCAGAATAAAACCATTCTAAATTTAAGCGATATTCAAAAGTTCCTGGACAAGGCAGTTTTGCAAGTCAGTTCTACAAAGTTATCAGGAAAAACTCATTACCAACTTAAGTAAATATTTCCAAAGCATACAAAAAGTTGGGCAATTATTCAACTCATTTTCCCAGGCTAGCTGTCTTCCATTCAAATACCAGAAGAGGACACCACCTTGAAAAGAACACTTGAGCCAAGCACACACATAGAGATAAATATCTTAATTAAATTAATGGCATATTCAATACATCAGTGAATTAACAGGCTGTATCCAAGGAACAAAAAGATGGTTTAATGTTAAGAAAATATTTTTAATTATAATTTCCTACATTAGCAATTGAGCAGAGAAAAAAAAAAACATTTGATTTCATCAATGAGTATAGAAAAAGCTTCTGAAAGAAATTCAACACAAGTTCATGGTAAAAATTTTCAGCAAAATAAGAATAGAAGGGGATTTTCCTCAAATTGACGGCCAATACACATAAATATAAAATGTTACAAGCATTCTTGTTAGGTACTTATGCTATCACCTCTGTTTTGAGAGTCCTAGACAAATTGGGGTTCCAGTACCAGTGTAGCTAGCAACACTGCTCTAATGGGAAATGAAAAAGAGCTAGATGTGGGTGTTTGCAGCGCGCCATTTACAGGATACCTCTTTTACCTGGTGGACAGTCTAGTACCTAGTTGTCTGACCCATGAACAGGGAGTCCCTCACCTACACACTTGTTTACACTGGCAAAAGCCATTGTGGCTATACAACGACTGATAGATTAAGATCACATAGTTTCTAAATAAACAGAGCAGTGTACCATATCCACTGATAGGAATGGAATATTGCAGTAATGTCAATTACCCTTTTTTAGAGATTTACAGATTTAAGGCCCTAATTTGCCAAGTTGACAGTCAAACCTGGGCTTCTGTCTTCCACTCCCAAAATCAACCCTGGAAAATCATAAAAGGCAGAATAAAACAAACAAACAAACAAACCAAAAACAGTATCAATAACAAAATGTAAACAACAGAACAGGAGAAAGCTCTGGGGAATAACAAAAACTGTTGAACTGGTACTTGTGCTTGGGGTGAGGAAAGCGGCAGGGAAGGTGGGAGGTCCGCAGACTGCATAGACGACACGTGGCAGGACAGGTAGGAAAAATGTTTAAACTTCTGCTTATATTTCATTGTGGAGAACTCAGGTGGTGCCTCAGACCACAGGGGCCAGTTGTCATGTGGTCGGGAGGCAAATAGATTTGATTGAGGCAGTATGGCTCTAGAGTCTGCACTAATAACCACATAAAACCACCTTAGCAGGTGAAGATTGGCCTTTTTCGAAATGATCATGTTCATGGAAGATAAAGAATGGACTAGAAACAGAGTACCGAGCATTGGAGTGAATCAGACACAGTAAGGTTAGGCATGATTTCTGACTCTGAATGAGAGTGAAAAAAGGGAAATCACTGCGCTGAACTATGAAATGTTAGCCCCAACTTAAAAAGAGCAGAACCTCCCCAAATCCCCTCTGGTGCTCAGAGTCCTCAGTGTAAAAATAATCTTTTAGAAGGGAAGGGCTCCGGAGTCTGCGTCTGTCTGGAGAAGAGACCCCGTGGGAGGGAGGGGTGCTGCTCCTGTGACAGCACACCACGGTCACCGGCACATGGAGCCCGGGACCCACGGGCGTTCTCCGCAAAGGTTGCAGCTGGTTACATGCTCAGAGTGGCAGGGCCGGGGCATTTCCCGCCGAGCATTTAATCAAGGAGCCAGGCGCTGAGATGAGGACCCTCGAGAGTGAGGACTGAGGGGCACACCCGCCCCAGATACAGAGCCCCACCATACCCAGCTCAGCCCCTGCTGTCAGCCCTAAAGACCCCGGAAGAGTTGTCAGGTTGACCACTCCCCTCCTCCAAGGGCACCTCAGGGGACTCTGGGAGTCAGAGCCTTGGTCTGAGGTAAGAACACTCAGGTGGGCAGAGGACAGGGCTCCAGGCTCTGCCCAGAACCAAGGTGAGGCCCCTGAGGGTGAACTAAGGGGACCCACAGAGTCCATTCCAGCCCGGCACTCCCCGGGCATGATGCCAGAAGTGACGTCCTCTGACTTCCGCCTAGGGGCTGTGAGAGAGGGAAGGACCTTGTTCTGAGCTGTGCCCTACAGATCTGCCAAGGCGACAGGGCCCAGACCCTGCAGGAGTGAGGTGAGATGCTGAGGGAGGACCGAGGGGCTCTGAATCATCCAGCTGTGACCCTGCTGTCATCCCTGGACCACCCAAGGCAGACTTGTCAGGCTGAGACCCCCTCCCACTTCTGCCTCGGGAGATTCTGGCAGTCAGAGCTTGGTGTGACCAGGCCTACTTGGGTTGGGAGAGGAAGGTGCCCAGGCCCAGCTTGAGTCAAGGGGAGGACCCTGACGGTGAACTGAGGCAACCCACAGAGTCCCGTTCCATCCCTGCTGTCAGCATGGGAAGCCGCAATCATGGAGTGGATGGGAGGTCTTCTGACTTCCGCTTTGGGGTGAATGAGAAGGGAAGGCCTTGGTCTGAGGTCTGTGTTTCAGATCGCTGGAAGAGAGAGAGGGCCCAGGCTCTGTAGGAGTCAAGGTGAGACACTGAGGGAGGACTGAGTGGACCCACTCCACCCTACAGGGGCCCCGGCAGAGTCCCGTTCTGCCCTGCTGTCCTCCTGGAAAGGCCTGGGAGTGTTGCCTGATGTATCGTCCTCTGACTTCTGCGTTGGGGGTCAGGGAGAGGGGCAGGCCTTGCTTGGTCTGAGTGCGCCTACAGGTCCGAGAGGGGAAAGGTTCCAGGCTCTGTAGGAGTCGAGGTGAGACACTGAGGGAGAACCCAGGGGCCCCGAACCATCCAGCTGTGCCTCTGCTGTCATCACTGGACAACCCAGGGCACACTTCTCACCCTGAGCCACCCTCCCACTGACACCTCACGGGACTCTGGGAGTCAGAGCTTGCTGTGACCCGGCCTACTCGTGTAGGGAAAGGGCGGATCCCAGGCCCAGCCAGGCATCAAGGTGAGGACCCAGAGGGTGAACTAAGGGGAACCACAGAGGCCATCTCTGCCCCTGCCATCAGGCTGAGAGGCCCTGGGTACGGTGGTGGATGTGACATCTTCTGAATTCCACATTAGGGCCTCTGAGAGAGGGGAAGGCCTTGGTCTGAGGTGCGCCCTTCAATTCGGCTGAGGGCAGAGGGCCCAGGCTCTGCAGGAGTCGAGGTTAGATGCTCAGGGAGGACTCAGGGGCCCAGAGAATTATCACTGCCCCTGCTGTGAGTCTTGGGAAGCCCTGGAGCATGGTGGTCTAATGTGACCTCCATGGATTTTCCATGAGTTCTCAGGGTGGTGAGGACCTTGGGGTGAGGGGGCCAGACTCAGATCAAGAGATGGCAGAAACTGAGACTGTGCCTGGCACCAAGGAGAGAATGCAGAGAGAAGAGGAAGGGCACATTAGACTCCAGAACACGGGGGACCCCAAAGAAGCTTGCCCCTGCTGTCAGTCTTGGAGCCCCTAGACCAGATGTCCTAATAAGGCACCTCCTGAATGTGACGTCAGGAATCTGAGGGTGGAGGACTCAGGTCAGCAGACGGGAGGGGCCCATGCCCTGCGAAGAGTCAATGGGAGGACTTAGAAGGAGGACTGGGGGGACATTAAACTACAGAACAGAGGGGGACCTCCTCCACTGTTTTGGCCGTGGGGGTCCCCCGGTAGGGTTGCCAGATTGACTGCATCTTTGTTTCTGCCTTCATAGGGTCAGGGAAGGAAGGGCAATGGTCTGAGGAGTGTGGTCTCAGGTCAGCAGATGAAGGAGTCCCAGAACCATGAGTGAGAACTCAGCAGACCCCCCCATCCCAGACATAGAAAGCACTCCAGATCCTTGTCCCTGCTGTCAGCCCTGGGAATCCCTGAGTGGGACTGTCAGGAAGAGATGTGGCCTTCCACTTCCTCCTCAGTGGTCTCATGCAGATGGTGGCTTTGGTGTGCAAGACAAACCCACAGGTCAACAGAAAGGAAAGGGCCCAGGCCTGTCAGGAGTAAATACGAACACCTTGAGGACTATATTAGTCCATTTCTGTTGCTTATAGCAGAATACCTGAAACTGGGTAGTTTATGAAGAAATAGAACTGTAGTTTTGGAAGCCGGGAAGGGCAAGGACCAGGTGATACATCTGGTGAGGGCCTTAGTCTGTGGGGCAACTCTCTACAGATCCCCACGGCTACCAGAGTATCACATGGCGAGAATGGCTGAGTGAGAGAGCTAACCTGCTCACTCACTCTCCTTATAAAACCTCCAGAACCACGCCCATGTCCACTCATTACACCATCAACCCATTCCTCCATGAATGGATCAATCCATTCAGTAGGGCATGGTCTCCAAATTTTAGTCATCTTAAAGACCCCACCTTCCAGTCACCATAATTAGATTTCCCACCCTCTTAAAACTGTCACAATGGAGATTCAATTTCTAGTAGATGACCTTTGGGGGAACACATTCGACCCATAGCAAGGACATTGAGAGGACCTCTATCCCAGATATATGGGGTGCCCTCCTGAGAACTGCCCCCACTGTTAGACTTGGTAGACCCCATGAAGGAGTGTCGAGATGTGGTGCATCCTCAAATCTGTGTCTGTCTCCTGGGCCTCAAGGAGGTGAAGGCCTGGTCTGAGGGGCATCTTCAGGTCAGCAGAGGGGGCCACACCTAGGCAGCAGAAGGAGGAGTCCAGATTTTGCCAGGAATCAAGTTGAGGAATGTTGGTAAGGACTGAAGTTATGAAGGTACCCCCACACCACAAAAGAGGAAGGAACTCATCTAGCTGGCATCCCCTTTTCTCAGCCCTGGGAGGCCCTGGGGAAGGGTGACTCAACGTGGCATGCTCTCATTTCTGCCACATGGTTGGGGTAATAGGTGTCAGGGAGGTGTGTACCTTGGTGCAGGGGGCATTGTCAGATCAGCAGAAGAGGCCACATCCTGTCAGCAGAGAGAGTCACAGAATCTGCCAGGACCAAAAGTATGGGCCTTTTGTGAAGACTGATGTTAACTCAAGCCCAGGAAAAGGGCATACCACAGAGTCTGCCTGTCCTCTGGTCTCAGCCATGGGGGTACTCAGTCAAGGGTGGGCCTAAGTGGCAAGCTCACTTCTACCATGGGTGGGAAGGTGGAGAGTCTTCAGGGAGACTCTGGGTTCTTGGTCTAAGGCTAAATGTCAGCTCATCTCATGTGGGGGGTGGAGATGAAGGGCAGGGCCTTGCAGGAGTAAAGAAGAATAACCTAGAAGACTCAGGGAAACCCTCACCCCAAAATGAATGTGGCCCAGCCCCTGCGGTCAGTTGTGGAGACCCTACACAGAGCTGGCAGGATGTGGCCCCTCCACACTTCTGTCTCCAGGCTCTGAGGGAGGTGAGGAACTTGTTCTGATAGGGCTACTACAGGTCAACACAGGGAACCCCATCTGGTCATCAGACACAGTGGTCCCAGGACCTGCTAAGAAACAAGGTGAGCACCATGGGGACCCCCCACACCAGAACACAGAACACCCCATTCCCACCCTCCCCTTCTGTCAGCCATGGGAAGACTCAGGGAATGGTAGGTAGAGAGGCTACCTTCACTTCCCTTCTGGTGTCTCATGGAGATAGGGCCTTGGTGTAAGGAAGGTGGCCTCAGGTCAACAGAGGGAGAGTCCTAGGACCTGCCAGTACTGCACAGGCCCCACACCCCAGGACATGAACCCCACTGAATTTGGTCACTTCCTATGGTCCTCCCTGGGATGCTCTGGACAGTTGTGGCCAGATATTTGGCCCCTCACCACCTTTTGTTCCAGCACAGAGATGTGAGCTATTGTTCTGAGAGTTTCTCACCCCAGCAGAAGTATTGGGTCCGGGCCCTACCAGGGGATAGGCGAGGGCCCTGAGTGAGTATGAAGGGAACCACTCACCCCAGAACACTGGGGACCTGACAGAGTCTAATCCACCCCTCCTGTCAGTGCTGGGGAGCCCAGGGTGTCCTTGCAGTCTGCAGCCTGAGGCCCCCCTCTATTCCTCTTACAGGAGCTCCAGGAACTGAGAGGTGAGACCTTGGTCTGAGGCAGTGTCCTCAGGTCACAGAGTACAGGAGGCCCAGGCAGTGCCAGGAGTTGAGGTGAGATGCATGCCCTGAATGTGTACCAAGAGCCTCACCCATCCCAGAACAGTGGGGACCCCACAGTGCCCAGCCCCACCAGCAACAGGCTTTAGTCAGTGCTGAAGCCTAGTGCTCTCCTGGCCAGCTGCACCCTGTGTCTTAGTCCATTTCTGTTGCTTATAACATACATACCCAAAACAGGGTGATTTGTAAATAAAACAAAATTTATTGCTTACAATTCTGAGGCTGGAAGGTCCAAAGACCAGTGAACACATCTAGTGAGGGTCTTGGTGGTGGCAACAGGGACCCAGGTGTATCACATTGCAAGATGGTGGAAGCAGAGACAGTGACAAACCAACCTCTACATGCATGATCTTTTTAAAACCCTCAGGACCTCGCCCCTGGACACCATTATTAATCTATTAACCATTGCATGGTCCTACCATCTAATCACTTCTTCAAAGCCTCACCTTTCAAGTACTGTAATAGGATTTCTCACCCTCAACATTTACAGTGGGGATTAAGTTTTGTGGGGACATTTAACCCAAATCACCCTGACAAGCCCTTTCATTCCCACTTCAGGTCCACAGGGTACAGAGTGCACAGGAAGACAGGAGCCCTGTGAGGTCCCAGAGCACCACCAAAAGAGAAGACCTGTGAGTAGGCCTTTGTCAGAGTCCCCAAGTGTGGGGTTCTCGGCTGAGGCCACTCACCCACTCCCTCCCTCCGTAGCCCTGTTGGTCCCCATCACCCAGATTCTGCCCACACTCCTGTCTGCTGCCCCCAGGGAAAGTCATGATGCCTCGTGGTCAGAAGAGTCAGCTCTGCAAGCTTGAGGAAGGCCTTCGGGCCTGAAGAGAGGCACCGGGCCTGGTGGGTGCACAGGTTCCCGTCGTACTTACCACCTCCTCCTCCTCTCCTCTGATCCCAGGCACTCTGGAGGAGGTGCCTGCTGCTGGAACACCAAGTCCTCCCCAGAGTTCTCATAGTACCTCCTCCTGCCCCACTGTCATCACCTCCACTCCATGGACTCAATCTGATGAGGGTTCTAGAAGCCAAGAAGAGGAAGGGCCAAGCACCTCACAGGACCTGGAAGTCCCTGAATCCTTGTTGTCTGATTTGGTTTGTTTCCTGCTCCTCAAGTATCAAATGAAGGAGCTGATCCTAAAGGAAGAAATGATGAATGGTGTCCTCAAAAATTATGAGAACCACTTCCCTGCCATCTTCCACGAAGTCTTTGAGTGCATGCAGGTGGTTTTTGGCATCGACATGAAGGAAATGGACCCCACCAACCACTCCTATGTTCTCATCACCAACCTAGGCCTCACCTACAATGGGATGCAGAGTGATGGCTGCAGTATGCCCATGACTGGCCTCCTGATCATCATTCTGGTTGTGATCTTCATAGAAGGCAACTGTGCCTCTGAGGAACTCATGTGGGAAGCACTGAGTGTGATGGGGGTGTATGCTGGGAGGGAGCACTTCATCTATAGGGAGCCCAGGAAGCTCATCACTGAAGACTGGGTGCAGCAAAAGTACCTGGAGTACCGGCAGGTGCCCAACAGTGATCCTGCACACTATGAGTTCCTGTGGGGCCCATGTGCCCATGCTGAAACCAGCAAATGAAAGTCCTGCAGCAGCATTTGGCCAAAGTCAACAGGACTGATCACAGATCCTTCTCATTCCTGTATCAGAATGCTTTAAGAGATGAAGAAGAGAGAGCTGGAGCAGGAGTTGCATCCAGGGTCAGGGGTCGTCCTAGGGCCACCTCCAGCAGCTTCTGACCTGTGTGAGATGAGACTTCTTCTTCACTGTGTTTGAAGAGAGCAGTCCTAAGTGTGTTCTAAGTAGTGGAGGGCCACGCTGGGTTAAAGGGAACATAGTATATAACATTTTTCTGTTCCAGTTCTATGCAATGAGTTGGAGATTTATCTTTGTTTTCTTATGGAATTTTTCAAATGTTCCTTTTAACGTAAAGTATAATTAGCTTCAGGATCGAATGACAGTTTTATTGCTATTTATACAGTTTAGTAGTAAGAGTTTTGCTACTTGTTCAAACAAATTGGGAATTGCATTTTATTTTGTGATCTGAAACAAGAAAACATTGCAGGGAAATAGGCATTTCCTTGGAAATGTGAAAGTACTTAGCAGTGAAAAAGCTGGCATAAAGAAATAGAGAAATTAAAAGATAATAATTCTTGCCTTGCCTTATCCCTCTTAGTCTTTGGTGTAAAATTTTAAAAAAACACATATGCATATTTGCATGGCTTACTTGAGAATGCAGAAAAATTAAATATTAATGAATACATCCTCTTCTCACTGGCTCCTTTATTCCCCATTCATTGAGCATGTGCTCTCTGGAAGGCCCTGTGTTAGTCGTGGAGATACCCAATGACCCAATGACGTAGATAAGCCCAACCCAGTGCTACCCATAGTATGGTTGAGCCTAGGAGCAGTGACCATATTAGGAAGGTGGTGAGATGTCCTCTAAATCCTAAAGAACAAGTAGAAAAGGGTTAGCAAGAATGTGGGGCTCCAGATGAGAGCAGTCGACTGTAAATGTCCTGAGCCAAGCCAGCTTAAGGCTTTGGAAACTACACTTCCCTCTGTGGGAGGTGTCTGCACTGAAGCTGGGTGGTGGCAGGGGCCAGGCTCTCAGACACTGTGTCTTAGGGCTGCGAGCAGAGCCTGGATTAGAAAACTTCTCTGAGCAGTTCCTTTTGGATGGTGGATCAAGCAGAGAGGAATCGCCACCTGGGGCAGGTATGGAAAGTGTCCTGCACTTCTGTCCCAGTGCGAGTGAACACAGCACAGGAACTATGTGATTTATATCAGGGTGAATCTCCTATGAGGTGAGGCCTGGAAGCCACTGGCCAGGTACTCTTCTGCTTAGCTTGGACGAGTAGAGGCAGCGCCGTTAAAATAGCATTTTAATTAGGTCGTCTTGAGGTAATTAGGCCAATTGGAAGCAAGGGGTGGATCTGGGGTGAGGGTGAAATGAATTAAAATAGTGGTGTGGATAGAAAAGCACCTAGGAGGGAGGAAGGAGCTGTCCTTGACTCAAATTTGAGGAGTTTGAGTTGAATCCAGCTGAGGAAGACTCCTCCACACCCCAATTTTGGTATATATTCTTTAAGAGAGAACATTTACTGTATTAGTCCATTTTGTGTTGCTATAACAGAAATACCTGAGGCTGGGTAATTTACAAAGAACAGAGGTTTATTTGGCTTACAATTCTGGGACAGCTGCATCTGGCATGGGCCTCAAGCTGCATCTACTCATGGCGGAAAATGGCAGGCAGCAGCAGGTAGGAGCAGATCACATGGCGAAAGGAAGCAAGAGAGAGAGAGAGAGAATTACCACGGTCTTTTAAACAACAGCTCTTACAGGATCTAATAGAATGAAATCTCACTCAGGACCCCCACCCCCGAGGGAGAGCATTAATCCATTCATGAGGGATCTGCCCCTGTGACTCAAACTGCCACACTGGGGATCAGATTTCCACAATTTCTGGGAGGACAATACATCCAAACTCCATCATTTGCTAAGCAGCATATTGTTGATTTTCCATTCTGTTTCCTGTTCAGCTACAAATTGTCTCAGGTTTTCTAGAAAACAAAAATAATTTTTAGTGGAGAGAGTGGGTCTGGGGTCAAAATCATATTAGAAATAAGGCCATACTAAATTTATATGAAGTTTTTTTTTCTTTCTTCAGTAATAAATTAATCTTAGCTTATTACTGTAACTTTTTACTCGGCAAATTTTTTAATTTTTTAGAAACTTTTTTTGTCATTTGCTATAACACTTAGCTTACAACAAACACAAACACATTGTACAGCTGGCTATAAGCTTGAGGGGTGATATCTGGGTTCTCAATTCTACTCCACTGGTCTGAATGTCTACTTTTATACCAGTAACATGCTGTTTTGGTTGCAATAGCTTTGTAGTATAATTAGAAGTAAGGTAGTGTTATGCCTATGGCATTTTTTTTTTTTTTTTTTTTTTTTTTTTACTCAGGATTTCTTTGGCTATTTGGGGTCTTCTGTATTTCCATATGAAAGGTAAGATTGCTTTTTTTCCATTTCTGTGGAGAATGTCACTGGTATTTTGATGGGGATTGCATAGAATCTGTAGATCACTTTGGGTAGTATAGACTTTTTCACCATGTTAATTCTTCCAATCCCAGAGCACAGAATATCTTTCCTTCTTTTCATGTCTTCTTTAATTTCTTTCAGAAGTGGCTTGTAGTTCTCATTATAAAGATCTTTCACTTCCTTGGTTAAATTGATTACTAGATATTTAATTTTTTTGTCACTGCTGTAAATGGGCTTACTTTCTTGATTTTTCTTTCTGTTAGCTGATTATTGGAGAATATAAATGGAAGAGATTTTGGGGTGTTTACATTGTATCCTCCAACATTACTGAAATTATTAAACAGCTCTAAGGTTTTTTTGATAGGGTCTTAAGTTTTTCTATATATAGTATCATGTCATCTGCAAATAGGGGCGGAATGGCTTCATTTTTTCCAATCTGAACAGCCTTTATTTCTTTCTTTTGCCTGATTGCTCTGGCTAGTACTTCCAGTACTATGTTAAATAGGAGTGGTGAGAGTGGGCACCCTTTCTTGTTCTTGTTCTTAAGGGAAAAGCCTTCAGTTTTTCCCCATTCAGAATGATACTGGCGGTGGGCTTGTCATAGATGGCTTTTATTATTTTAGGATACTTTCCTTCTATACCTAATTTGTTGAGAATTTTTATCATGAAGGGATGTTGAATTTTGTCAAATGCTTTTTCAGCATCTATTGAGATAATCATATGGTCTTTGTCCTTTGGTTTGTTCATGTGATGTATCACATCTATTGACTTTCATATGTTGAATGATCCTTGCATCCCTTGGATGAATCCCAATTGATCATAGTGTATAATTTTTTTAATACGTTGCTGTATTCTGATTGCTAATATGTTGTTGAGGATTTTAGTATCTAAGTTCATCAAGGATATTGGCCTATAATTTTCTTTTTTTGTTGTGTCTTTATTAGCTTTTGGCATCAGAGTTATGTCAGCCTCATAGAATGTGTTTGGGTGAGTAGCATCTGATTCAATTGTTTGGAATAGTTTGAGGTGAATTGGTATTAACTCTTCTTCAAAAGTTTGATAGAATTCTGCTGTTAAAAAATCCGGACCCAGACTTTTTTTGTTGGAAGATTGCTAATTACCACTTCAATCTCCTTGCTTGTTATTGATCTGTTCAGGTTTTCTGTCTCTTCTTGGCTCAGTCTTGGTAGTTTGTATGTGTCTAGAAACTTCTCCATATCTTTCAGATTTTCACATTTGTTGTCGTACAGTTGTATATAATAGTCTCTAATGATTCTTTGTATTTCTGTGGTGTTGGTTGTAATGTCTCCCTTTTCATTTCTGATTTTTGTTATTTGGCTCTTCTCATTTTTATTTTTTGTTAACCTAGATAATGGTTTGTTTTGTTGATCTTTTCTATTGTTTTTTGAGTCTCTATTTCATTTAGTTCTGCTCTGACCTTAATTATTCCTTTCCAGCTACTACCTTTAGGTATGGATTGTTGTTGATTTTCAAGTTCTTTGAGGCAGAGTGTTAGATTCTTTATGTGAAGTCTTTTCATTCTTTTGATATAAGCATTTATTGCAATAAATTTGCCTCTTAGTACTGATTTTGCTGTGTCCCACAGGTTTGGGTATGAAGTACCTATATTTTCACTAGTTTCTAGAATTTTTTTGATTTCCTGTTTAATTTCTTCTTGGACCCATAGGTCATTCAGGAGCCTATTATGTAGTTTCCATTTATTTGTATAGCTTCCAGAATTTTGCTTATTGTTTATTTCCAATTTTAGTCCATTGTGGTCTGAAAAGACAGTTGGAATGATTTTGATTTTTTTAAATTTGCTGAGACTAGATTTGTGACCTAATATGTGGCCTATCCTGGAGAATGTTCCATGAGCTGATGAGAAGAAAGTACAATCTTTAGTTGTTGGGTGAAATGTTCTGTATATATCTGCCAAGTCCAGTTGGTCTAGGGTATAGATAAATTCTTGTGTCCCTTTGTTGACTTGTTGCCTGAAAGATCTGTCCCATACTGAGACAGGGGTGTTCAGATCACCCACTATTAATGTATTAGGTCCTATTTCTTTTTTTAGGTCTAAGAGTGTTTGCCTTATATATCTGGGTGCTCTGGTATTGGGTGCATACATGTTTATGATTGTTATGTGTTCTAGCTGGATAGATCCCTTTATCATTATATAATGGCCTTCTTTGTCTTTTTTTATGTTTTTTGGTTTAAAGCCTATTTTGTCCAATATAAGAATAGTTACTCCTGCTCGTTTTTGGTTTCCATTTGCATGGCATATCTTTCTCTATCCCTTCACTTTTAGTCTATGTGTGTCTCTGTAGGTAAGGTGGGTCTTTTGAAGACAGCATATACTTGGGTCTAGCTTTTTAATCCAATCAGTCAGTCTGTGTCTTTTGAATGGGGAGTTTAGTCCATTCACATTTAGAGTAGTTATTGACAAATGTTGTTTAATTCCTGTCATTTAACTGCTTTTTGTTTAAATGGTTTAAATATCTTTTTATCATTATTTCCCCTTTTATTTCTCTTCTTCAATGTTAATTGGTAATTTAAGGTGGAATGATTTAGCTTCTTTCTCTTTCTTGCTGGCATTTTTGTTTTAACAGTGGGTTTTGGTCTTTCTTGTGTATTTGTGATAGTGGTCACCATTATTCAGATTCCAGATGAATGACTGACTCCCTTGAGAATTTCTTACAGAGATGGTTGTGTGGTAGTGAACTCCCACAACTTTTGTTTGTCTAGGAAATACACTATTTCTCTTTCATTTCTGAAGGAGAGCCTTGTGGAATAAAGAATTTTTGGAGCACCAATTTTTTCTTTTAATAATTTGAATATATCATTCCACTTTCTTCTGGCCTGTAGGGTTTTGGTTGAGAAGTCTACTGTTAGCTTGATGGGGGTTCCCCCATAAGTGACCTGATGCTTTTCTGTTGCTGCTTGTAGAATTCTCTCTTTGTCTTTGAGCTTTGCAAATTTAACTATAATGTGTCTTGGAGAGGATATTTTTGGGTTTGAATCTGTTTGGGGATCTTTGAACTTCCTGGATCTGCAGTTCTGTATCTCGCCCTTCACCTAGGAAGTTTTCTTTTACTATTTCTTTGGGTAGATTTTCAATACCATTTCTTTTCTCCTCCCCTCAGGAATACTCACAATTTGGATGCTAGAGCACTTGAGGTTGTCTGCTCTCTCTCTCTTAGATTTTCCTCATCATTTTTAATTCTTTTTTCCTTTTTTGTCTGCCTGAGTTATTTCAGAAAGACAATTTTCAAGCTCTGAAATTCTTTCTTCAGCTTTCTCTACCCTGCTGCTCAAGCTCTCCGTTGTGTTTTTTATTTCATTGAGTGAATCTTTCATTTCTAGAAGTTCTGCTACACTCTTTTTTAACAATCTTTTTGTGTGTTTCTTTTAGTCTTGATTTTCCCAGAAGACTATTTCAAACCTTTTTCTTTCTCTTCCAGAACCCTATCCTTCCTTAAACACCTATCTCCAGCAACAGAAGCCACCCACCACTATGTCTGCAAGCATATTTGCAATTTCATCCATCTCATCTGCTTTCCCTTGTTTTGTAATGGAATATCCCATTCACTCTCATATGTTTGTTGTTGTTTTTTGGTGGCTGGCTGGTATGGGCATCAGAACCCTTAACCTTGGTGTTATCACCACACTTTACTTTGGCATTATCAATTAAGCTAACCAGCCAGTCCCACCCCCATATTTTTGATGAACACATTTTTTCAGTTATTGTCTCTCTTCTGAATCAATTTGTTCTACTGTATTGTTTCCACCAGTATTCAAACATGATCTTTAATTTTCTGTTTCAATAAAATTCCTCATTTGTCCCCACAGGACCCTCCAATTACCACCCTGTTTCTCTGCTCAACATCAAAACAATTATAATAAGTTGTCTGGATATCAACCTAGTCCTTTTTTTTTTTTTTCTTTTTGGTTACTGTTAATTTTCTCCTAATTCAGTAGAAGTTCCTTTTTACTTTCTGTTACTAGTTCATCTTCCTATATTCAACTTCTAAATATTTGGGTACCTTGGGGCTTGACCATAAGCACTCTTTTCTTCTCTCTATAAACACTCATTAGAGGTGATAGCTTAGATTTCTGAGGATTTAAGAATGATCTTAAAACTGATAACACCCATTTTTTATTCCCATTTCTGAATGTTCCACTGGGCTCCGTACACATGTATCTAGCTATTTGATTTATTTAACTGTGTATCATATGGTAACTTCAAAATAATGTTTAAAATGGAATGCCTGTTTTTATCCTAAATATCATCCCATAAATCAGTTTTTCTTGAAGGGCAGTCTTTGAAATAGCAGCATCAATACCACCTGGACACCTGTTAGAAAATCAAAATTAGTTCTTGTTCCAGACCTACTATATGAGGATCTCTGGGGATGAGACCTAGGAATCTGTGTTTTACCACACCATCCAGATGATTCTGTTGCACTCAGGCAACAGCGCCAATCAATTGTCAATAGTGCCAGTGAAACACTGGCCTATTGCAAATCCTGAAAGATAGCCAAAGTGGTAAATTATAGTGAAAAAGCATGTGTGCATGTTTGTGTGTGGTGTACAAGTGCATGTGTCTGTATACATATGTTAGGTCATCCACTTTTACACATTTTATTAGATTTCTAATGCTGCTGTTATGTAACAAATTACCATAAATATAGTGGCTTAAAACAATGCAAATTTATTATCTAACAGTTTTCCATTTTAGAAAGCTGACACAGATCTCACTGGACTAAAATCAAATTGTTGGCAGGCAGAGCTATATTCCTTCTGGAGGCTCTAGGGCAGAATCTATTTCCTTGCCTTCTGTAGCTTTAGAGGCCACTCATATTCCTTAGCTTGTTTCTCTCTCCTTCCTTCCTCAAATCCAGCAACTTTGCATCTCTTGTCGTTCTTCCCTAGCTCACACATTACTCTCACAACAGGCCAGAAAGGCTTTTAAGGACCCATGTGAGTAGATTGTGCCCACTCAGACAATCAAGTATAATCTCCTCATTTTAAGGTCCTTAGGTTAATCACATCTGCAAAGTCACTTTTTCTATATAAGACAGCACCTTCAAAGGTTCTGGAGATTAGAACATGGACATCTTTGGAGGGTATTATTCTGCCTACCACAAACATATTTACTCTATATTTATTAGTTAGCCTTCTCCAGAGAAACAGAACCAGTAGGATATATGAGTAAAATGTACTATTTATGGAGAGAGAGAGAGAGAATTTTATTATAAAAACTGGCTCATATGATTGTGGAGGCCAAGAAGTCCCATGGTCTGCTATTGCCAAGCTGCAGAACCATTAAATTTGGTGGTATAATTCAGTCTGAGTTTGAAGGTCTAATAATCAAGGAGCTAATGGTGTGTGTTCCTGTCTGAGTTTAAAGGTCCAAGAACCGGAAGCACTGATGTCTGCGGGCAGGAGAAAGTGGATATCCCAGGTCAAACAGAGAGCAAATTCAACCTTCCTTCACCTGTTTGTTATATTCAGACCCTCATCACATTGGATGTTGCCCACCCATATTGGTGAAGGTAATCTTTTTTATTCAGTTTACTGATTCAAATGCTAACCTTTTCTGTAAAAGCTTTCACAGACACACCTGGAAATTATGTTTTACCAGCTATTTGAGAATTATTTAGTCCAGTCGAGTTGACACATTAAATTAATCATCATAAGTCCACCCCTTGTCAAAGTGGTACCCATGCACATCTTCTTAATCCATAGTTAATCTCCAAATAAAGAGAAAAATAAGGTTGTAATTCTTCCTAACATAGTACTACTATCCTCTGCATAGCTGAAAATGCACAAATCTCTTTCCCAGAAGAGGAGGTAAAGTCACTGAGTGATGTTTACTCTTATCCTAATATCCTGTAACTTAAATACAATGATATAAAATTAACAGTACTTAATACTAATAGAAAGTCAGTACATCTTATATTATATAGGGAAATAGGAGAGAAAATAAACCAAAGATATTTGCTTAATAAATGTGTATTTACACACAAACGTATTCTTAACAAAATGGGGAGAAAATACTCATGACAATTACAATCCTCCTTTCTGTAACTGGTCACATGGTGTAGCTGGCATTTGTAGCTACTTTCTTTACTACACATTACATATTCCCTTTGTCTTCAGCAAGTATGTCAGCTGGTCATTGTTCTTTACCTGGTGGAATGACCCAAATCTGTGTTTCTGGAGTCTGGGCCATTAGTAATCCTGCCTGGATTGGGTTGTTGTTTTCTTAATCACAGAGCATGGTAATACCAAGAGGCACCCTAAGGGATCTCCCATATTCCAAACATACTCTTCCTTACCTTCATTGTGGAGCAGTAATCTAATTTCCCCTTCATAGTCAGGATCAATCACCCCAGCCAACACTGTTAACTCCCTTCTTTGCCTGTTGTCTCAGAGGCATGAGGAGCCCAAAGTGGACTGGTTGTGGTCTTAATTTCTAGTTCAGTGGAATTATTGCTGTGTCTCCTGGTAGAAGCATTCTTGCCTCTGGAAGTAAGACCTGTAGGCCAGCAAAGCATTAAGTCCCAGGAACAGGAAGCAAAATTTTTGCTAGTGGATCACTAGAGGTCATAATAGGTTGTGCCACTCTCGTTTCCATCCCTTGATTTCTTTTTTTTTTTTTTTTTTGCATTCAGCAAATGTTCATTTTTTTTTTTTTTTTAAATTTTATTTTGTCGATATACATTGTGGCTGATTATTGCTCCCCATCACCAAAACCTCCCTCCCTCCTCCCTCCCCCCCCCAACAATGTCCTTTCTGTTTGCTTGTCGTATCAACTTCAAATAATTGTAGTTGTTATATCTTCTCCCCCCCCCCGGTTTGTGTGTGTGTGTGTGTGTGTGTGTGTGTGTGTGTGTGTGTGTGTGTGAATTTATATATTAATTTTTAGCTCCCACCAATAAGTGAGAACATGTGGTATTTCTCTTTCTGTGCCTGACTTGTTTCACTTAATATAATTCTCTCAAGTTCCATCCATGTTGTTGCAAATGGGAAAATGTGGTACATCTACACAATGGAATACTACTCAGCTATAAAAACGAATGAAATACTGCCATCCCTTGATTTCTGAATCTGTAAAACCTCACTTCACCATCAGAAAAATAGCATCATATGTTGGATCCTTATTCAGAGCATATACAGCCTTCTTCAAACCTTACCTCAAATCCTCTAGGTATTACTACCTAACAAGAGTTGTAACAGAGTCTTCAAAAGGCCATTTTGCCATTCTATCAAGCCATCTGCTTCAAGATGACAGGGAACATGGTATGACTAATGAATTCCATGAACATGGGCTCATTGTCACACTTTTGTTGTGAAGTGAGTTTCTTGATCAGAGGCAATGCTGTGTGGAATGCCATAACAATGAATAAGACATTTTGTAAGTACATGGATGGTAGTTTTGGCAGAAGCACTAAATGCAGGGAAAATAAATCTGTATCCAGAGTAAATGTCTGTCCCAGTAAGGATGAAACACTGTTCTTTCCATAATGGAAGTGGTCCAATGTAATCAACCTTTGACCAAGTAGCTGGCTCATTACTTTGGGGAATGGTACCATATCAAGACTCAGTGTTGGTTGCTGCTGCTGGCAGACTGAGCACTCTGCAATAGCCATAGCCTGGTTGGCCTTGAAAATCCATGTTTCTGAGCCCATTGAGCCCTTGCATAACCTCCATTCCTGCCACCATGCAACTGTTTTTATGAGCCCATTGGGCAATGACAGGAGTGGCTGGGGGGAAAAGATGACTGGTATCCAAAGAATGTGTCACCCTATCCACATAATTATTAAAATTCTCCTCTGCTGAGGTCACCCATTGGTTCACATGGGACACAAATATCTTTGTGGATTTTGCCCATTCAGAGAGGTTTACCCACATACCTGTTTCTCAAATTTCTTTGTCATTAATTTTCCTATCATGTGCCTTTCAAGCTGCTGAACATCCAGCCAAGCCATTAGCTACAGCTCATGAATTGCTATATAATACCATGTCTGGCCAATCCTCCTTCCAAGCAAAGTGCACAACCAGGTGCACTGCCCAAAATTCTGCCCACAGTGAGGAGTACCCTTCATTGATGTTCTTCACAGATGATCTGGAAAGAGGGTTGTAATACTGAAGCTGTCCATTTTCAGGTGGTGCCTTCATATCATGAACAGCCATCTGTAAACCAGGACCGAGTCTTCTCTTCCTAGTCTACTGATTGTAGGGAACACCCCACGAGGCCTGGTGCAGGCTAGGAAAAAGATGGCAGCATAGCTAGAGTGGGGACCATGGGCATTTGGGTTACCTCTTTGTGTATCTTACTTGTGCTTCTTCAGAGCCTGCTTGGGCCGAATCACACATATACAACTTATAATGATGGCGAAATGATGCAATGCACACCCAACTTTATGGCTTTGTGGGTCAGATAACACTCAGGTCATGATGGACAGCTCAAGTCACATGGTAAGTTGGTAGCCCATGATTAAGCATTAAGTTTTTATTAAGGCCCAGTAGCAGGCCAAGAGCTGTCTCTCAAAAGGAAAGTAGTTATCTATGAATAATGGCACAGTCTAAAGGCCTGCACTGCAATTCACCTATAAGGGTCTGCCAAAGGCTCCAAATAGTATCCACATCTGCCACTGCCACCTCAAGTGCCATTAGATCTGCTGGATCATATGGCCCAAGCAAATCACTTGGTAAATGTGCCAAAGTAACACATCAAATGAGGAATACGTTGACTGTAAAATCCAAAGAGACCCACTAGGCATTATGCCTTTTTCTTGGCTGTAGAAGAGGCCAGAAGCAACAATTTATCCTTCTCCTTTGAAGGGATATCTAGACATGCCCCACGCTACTGGACCTCTAAAAATTTTACTAAGCTAGAAGGCCCCTGAATTTTAGTCAGATTTATTTTCCACCCTCTGACACAAAAATTTTTGCCAATGAGTTGCATCAAGTCATCAGTGTAATGTACCAGTGTGATGTCCAGTTGATGGATAATGCAATGAAGATTCCTGTGAACTAAATTATGACATAGGTCTGGAGAGTAGATATACCACTAAGGTAGGACAGTGAAGGTGTATTGCTGACCTTGACAGCTGAGAGCAAACTGCTTCTGGTGGATCTTCTGGGCAAATATGGAGGAAAAGGCATTTTCCAGATTAAAAGCTGTACACCAGGTATCAGGAAATGTGTTAATTTGCTCAAGCAATTAAACCACATCTGCTACAGCATCTGCAATTGAAGTTACCAACTGATTAAGTTTACAGTAATCCACTCTCATTGTCCAAGATCCATCTGTCATCTGCACAGTCTTAGTTGGAGAGTTGAATGGGGATGTGATGGGAATCTTTCAAGTCCTTGATAGTATCACTAATCGCTATAATCCCTTCAGGGATATGGTATTGCTTTTGATTTACTATTTTCATAGGTAGAGGCAGTTCTAATAACTTCCAATTGTCATTTTCTACCATAATAACCCTCACTCCACAGGTCTGGAAACTAATGTGGGGATTCTTCCAGTTGTTAAGCATGTCTATTCCAATTATGCAGTCTGGAACTTTAGAAATAATCACATGACTGGTTCAGAGACTCACTGGAGCCACTGTGAGATGGAGCTGTGCTAAAAAATTTATTAATCACTTGGCATGCATAGCCCCTACTCTGACTGAGGGGCGACAGTGACAATTGGGTTCTGCATTTGATTTTCAGAAATTTCAGACCTGAGGCTACAGAAGATAAGGGTTTTCTTCTGGAAAACCTTCTTCAGGAGATAAGGGCACACATCTATGAAGCACTTGAGCTGGTAATTTGAATCCTTGAGCTTATCCTTTTTTTTTTTTATCTCTTGTAGAAAGCTTTAAAACTTTAATATTAGACACGGAAGAATATTTGAATAAATGGAGAAATATTTTGTGTTCTCAGATGAGATGGCTTAGTATTTATAAATATGTCAACTCTTTCTAGAAATGATGATTGAATTCAGTGCATTCAAAGTAAAAATTCAATGTGATATTTTGAGGAATCTACTAATTAATCCAAAACTTATGTAAAGTAATAAAGAAACATGAAGAGTTGAATCAATCTTTAAAAAGAAAAGTAATGGGGGAATTACCATACCAGACACCGACATAATACATAGCCACAGTAATAACACCAAGTGTGGTGTTGGTGAACAAGTAGTCCAATAAACACGAGAGAGCCCAAATACACATATAGTTCAAATGGTTACCACAAATCAATGAAAAGACTATTTAATTAACAATCCTGGGGACACTGCTTCACTTTACAAAGAAAGATAAAATTAGTTAAAACAGCATACAAATTCACACTATACGTGAACTAATGACATAAACATGAATGATAAAACTATAACGTTAATTGATGGAAATATAAGAGATATTTGTGCAACCCATGGGCAGGTGATGGACTTTTAAAGTGAAATTATTATTATTATTATTTTTTTTTAATTTTATTTTGTCGATATACATTGTAGCTGATTATTGCTCCCCATCACCAAAACCTCCCTCCCTTCTCCCTCCCCCCCACCAACAATGTCCTTTCTGTTTGCTTGTCGTATCAACTTCAAATAATTGTGGTTGTTATATCTTCTCCCCCCCCCGGTTTGTGTGTGTGTGTGTGTGAATTTATATATTAATTTTTAGCTCCCTCCAATAAGTGAGAACATGTGGTATTTCTCTTTCTGTGCCTGACTTGTTTCACTTAATATAATTCTCTCAAGGTCCATCCATGTTGTTGCAAATGGCAGTATTTCATTCGTTTTTATAGCTGAGTAGTATTCCATTGTGTAGATGTACCACATTTTCCGTATCCACTCATCTGATGATGGGCATTTGGGCTGGTTCCAACTCTTGGCTATTGTAAAGAGTGCTGCGATGAGCATTGGGGAACAGGTATACCTTCGACTTGATGATTTCCATTCCTCTGGGTATACTCTCAACAGTGGGATGGCTGGGTCGTATGGTAGATCTATTTGCAATTGTTTAAGGAACCTCCATACCATTTTCCATAGAGGCTGCACCATTTTGCAGTCCCACCAACAATGTATGAGAGTTCCTTTTTCTCCGCAGCCTCGCCAGCATTTATCGTTCATAGTCTTTTGGATTTTAGCCATCCTAACTGGGGTTAGATGGTATCTCAATGTGGTTTTGATTTGCATTTCCCGGATGCTGAGTGATGTTGAGCATTTTTTCATATGTCTGTTGGCCATTTGTATATCTTCCTTAGAGAAATGCCTACTTAGCTCTTTTGCCCATTTTTTAATTGGGTTGCTTGTTTTCTTCTTGTAAAGTTGTTTGAGTTCCTTATATATTCTGGATATTAATCCTTTGTCAGATGTATATTTTGCAAATATTTTCTCCCACTCTGTTGGTTGTCTTTTAACTCTTTTAATTGTTTCTCTGGCTGTGCAGAAGCTTTTTAGTTTGATATAATCCCATTTGTTTATTTTTCCTTTGGTTGCCCATGCTTTTGGGGTCGTATTCATGAAGTCTGTGCCCAGTCCTATTTCCTGAAGTGTTTCTCCTATGTTTTCTTTAAGAAGTTTTATTGTCTCAGGGTGTATATTTAAATCCTTAATCCATTTTGAGTTGATTTTAGTATACGGTGAGAGGTATGGATCTAGTTTCATTCTCCTGCATATCGATATCCAGTTATCCCAGCACCATTTGCTGAAGAGGCAGTCCCTTCCCCAGTGAATAGGCTTGGTGCCTTTGTCAAAGATAAGATGGCAGTAAGTGTGTGGGTTGATTTCTGGATTCTCTATTCTATTCCATTGGTCAGTGTGTCTGTTTTTATGCCAGTACCATACTGTTTTGGTTATTATAGCTTTGTAGTATAGCTTAAAGTCAGGTAGTGTTATGCCTCCAGCTTTATGTTTTTTGCTGAGCATTGCTTTGGCTATTCGTGGTCTTTTATTGTTCCATATAAATGTCTGAATAGTTTTTTCCATTTCTGAGAAAAATGTCTTTGGAGTTTTGATGGGGATTGCATTGAATTTGTATATCACTTTGGGTAGTATGGACATTTTCACTATGTTGATTCTTCCAATCCAAGAGCATGGAATATCTTTCCATCTTCTTGTATCCTCTCTAATTTCTCTCAGCAGTGGTTTGTAGTTCTCATTATAGAGATTTTTCACATCCTTGGTTAACTCAATTCCTAAGTATTTTATTTTTTTGGTGGCTATTGTGAAATTATAACAGTGTAATTTGTAAGGTAAAAAGTAACCTAATTCAATTAAAATTTAGGATTTATGTTCAACAAAGGATGCTGTAGACAAAGGTGATGGATGGTAACAGATGGAAGAAAATATTTTAACATCTGATTAGTCTCTGAAAATCAATGAAGCAAAGACAAGAACCTCAATATAAAAATGGCCAATGGATACAAACAAGCAGCAAACAGAAATGGAAATGCCAGAAGATAGCAAATGTATAAAGAGATGCTCATGCTCATTTTTAATGAAAGAAGTACGAATTAAAATAATAATTATGAGCTATCACTTTAAATCTAGTAGACTAACACAAATTAGGAGACTGAATAAGGCGAACTGTTGGTAAGGAAATAAGGCTATGAGAGCTATACCAGATGCTCTGGTACCTTGACTCACATCCTTTCTGCCTCACCTCTGATTTCAGTCCTGGTGTACAGTCCTATCGAGATTTGTATCTCGCCTTATGTATGCATCATGGGACTTCACTTTTTGTGCCAGGACTCTTCCAATGTATGGACAGCTATAAGAGCTCACATTTCTTCACATGCAGAAATCAGAAGTGTAGAGAGCAAAGGAGGCTTGCACAACTCAGAAGTGCAGGGGATGGAGAAGAAGGAGAAGGGTAATATCATCAGGAACAACCATTGACCAGTGGATGTCATAAACTGGCAAATGCTTTTGTCTTTGATCTTTTTGTCAGACATAATTGGGGATTATTCTATATGCTTCCAGATGTTCCTAGCCAAATTAAGTCTCTTTTGCTCTTATTAATGACAAACTAATGCACACATTATTGGTTTTCCCTCCTTTTTCTGTCTCAGTCTCCCAAGTGGTTCATTCCTGCTGTCTGAGAACACCTCTTAAATAAACTACCTGCACATAAATCCTTTTCTCATTCTTTCTGGGAACCTAGCAAAGTCATGTAACATCATGTACTGCTGGGAGGAGTAATCGTGAAACACTTCTGGACAGCAATCAGGCACTATATAGGCAAATTATTTTTATGTGTATCCTGTGACCCAACAATTCCTTTTCTACATATATATCCCATGGTAATTATAATATAGCTACATAAGGGGATATAGTCATGGATGTTTGTTGAAGCATATTGTTATGAAGAGGAGTAGAAGGCAATCTCATGTCAATCACTGGTTAAAAGTGTTGAATGTACACTACGGAGTATTATGCAGCAGTTAGAAGCATGTACATGTAGCAACATAGACAAATCCTAAAAAATATGATACTTGGTAAATAAATAAATAGAACAAAAACCAGAATGAGATAAGAAAGTACCACTTATTCAAACTAGAAAAACATGAACAAAATAATACATATTTTGCAAAACACTCATCCAAATATAAAAATATACACTTAACTTATTAAAATATTTGCGTATGAGGTAGAGGGGAATGGAAGTGAAGTATAAAGGTTAAAAAAGAAGAAAAAAAAAACTAAGAGGGCCTTCTCTGACCATCAATGATAATGTGCTGTAAAATAAGAAGTGAGATTGGAGGGCTGCCCCTGACGCACAGTGAGCAGCACATAGGCAGCCACTGCTGTGCATGGGCACTGTGGGTGCACAACGGTGAGCCACAAGCCCTCCTGGGCACATCGCACAAGCCACTCAAGAAGGCAAGCGTGACAAATCACTGGTGGTGCAGCCCCAGCTGCAGATGACCACGCTGTACTACCAGAAATTCATCAAGTACAGTGCGTGCCTCAACTCTCTCAGCCACTGCGTGGAAGCATCATCCGGCAGCAAGGGTGAAGAAATCAAAAGTCTGACTCTTGTCCTGCATTGGGACTCTAGCTCTCTGGTATTCAGTATTACTGGTGCCAGCAATGTGTGGCAACCAAGATGGATCATCCAGTGAAGGAATCTTTGTATCCAAAATAGTTGATAGTTGGCCCACAGCCAAGGAAGGAAGCCTGCAAATTCATGGCAGGATTATCGAGGCATCCATCAGCCCACAAATACTATGATCCAAATGATTACATTAGGGACAACCATCAGGAGGTGGATAAGGAGGAGCTGGAGCTGGAAGAAGTGGAACTCCACAGAATGACAAGCTAAGCCTCATAATGTGCCATCAGACTGACAATGAAGAAGACACTGGGATTTATATTAGTGAGATTGATCCCAACAACACTGTAGCCAAAGACAGGTACATCTGAGAAAGAGACGACATTATCCAGAAGAAGCATGAAGAAGGTGGTCGGACCACAAATACAACCATCATCTTGTCCAGCCATCAAGAGGACAGCAATGAGATGAACCAAGGGGGGCACCCTCAACGACAAGAGCTCAGAGCAGGAGAAAAATGGTGATGATGCCACTGGGACCTCCAACCTGCTGGAAAGGCAGAGGAAGCTCCCCTGCAGCCAGGACACCCTTGGCAGTGGTGACCTGCCCTTCAGCAATGAGTCCTTCATCTCGGCCAACTGCACTGACACTGACTATCTGAGGATCCCAGAGGATGAGTGCAAGTGCTTCCTTGAGCTCCTGAAGTTCAAGAACCAGTTGAAAAGCACCAGCCCCTACAGTCTGTACAACCCCAGCAGTCCCCCAGACATGGCCAGCAAAAGCAACCCCTAGAGCATGGATAAGGAGGTGAAGCTGCTGAACAAGTCGCTATGCAGCATTGAGCTGGAATGCCTGCACATTGTGAGTGGCCACAAGATGCAGCAGCTCAAAGAGCAGTACTGGGAGTACTGGGTACTGCACAACAGAGGCCTCTGCAAGTACACCAGCATCGAAGTGCACAGGCATGAGCCATCAGACATCACCAAGCTCCCCAAGAATTCTAACAAGGGCAGCTCAAGCACCTACAACATGGGTGAGAGATGACAGAGCATTCCAGCTCACCCTGGAAATCTCTCCCAACAACTCCTTGAGGAGAGTGGTGGAGGGCATCAGCTTTGCAGGCATTGAAAGGGCTGTGGGGACCATGGAAGCTAAGGGGCTGGCCCTGAAGAATATGCTCTCCGTCACAGAAGATCCCAAGTAGTCATCCCTAACTATAGCCTTAAGTGAAAGAGCTGGACCCAGGCCAGCCCCTTGAAAGCAAGGAGAGGAGAACCAGCTACAGCAGCAGGAGCCCCACACCTAGCCCAAAGCTGGGCATTATCTACCTACCCTCCTTTGATCACTCCACATACAAACACATGCACATCCTGGCACATGCTCAGCATGACCAGAGCTACATTCAGTTGATCCAGAAGAAGTAGGCTGTAAAGTACACAGAAAGTCAGATGAGTCTGGTAAGCATGTACAAGGACCTGGATGCTTCCAACCTTGCAGAAATGAGAATGTAGTGGAAGGTGAAAATCCACAGCTACTGCATGCACTAAATCACAAGAGGCCCATGTGGGACTGCCTGCTAAGGGAGTGTACCCACCAGATCTGTGAGGAGTGCAGCAGCATGACTTTTGACAACTACACTGTGAGTAAGATAATTATGAGGCAGCACTGGAGCAAGGAGAAGAGTAAGCAACACCTGGTGAAGTCCAAGGAACAGAGGTCCAGGTGTGAGTTCATGATGCAGAGTGAGTTGGACTGTCTGAGGGAGCAAAAAGACACTGAGGACAGGAAAGAGATAAACATCCTTGAACTGAGCCACAAAAAGATGATGAAGAAGAACAAAAAAAATCTTTAATAATTGGATGCCTATCCAAGAACACTTAACCCATGGCACAAAATCACCAGATGGCACTAGAGTATAAAATTTGTTCTTATCAGTGACTACTGTGTAATTTTCACTTTTGCATTATGTGCATAAAAGAAACCATTACAATTAGGGTGAAAATTCCTGCCTTGTTCAATGTGGCAAGTTTTTGTGTATATGATAAATGTTGTCATAATGTTTATAGTCAAATTTGCAAACACTGCAACTCTGGGTGTCATAGCACTATTTTAAGGGGAGAAAAAAACACCCTTTCTATCTTGGAAGGCAATATTAACAGACAGGACTTTTTTCAAACAATTGTACTTTTTTACTTGTTACTTTTTCTATAAAGTGTTTACATTTCAGAAAGATATTTTATTAAGCATACTTTCACAGAATAATTTGTTTAAACTATATTCACATGAAAAAGTGTTAAACACACTTTTTTTCTGTTTAAAACACAATTACATCAAGTCGAAGGTATACCTGTTCCCCAATGCTCATTGCAGCACTCTTTACAATAGCTAAGAGTTGGAACCAGCCCAAATGTCCATCATCAGATGAGTGGATACAGAAAATGTGGTATATCTACACATTGGAATACTACTCAGCTATAAAAAAGAATGAAATACTGCCACTTGCAATGACATGGATGGACCTAGAGAGAATTATATTAAGTGAAACAAGTCAGGCACAGAAAGAGAAATATCACATGTTCTCACTTATTTGTGGGAGCTAAAAATAAATAAATAAATACATAAACAAAAAATAAGAGGGGGAAGAAGACATAACAATTACAAATCCTTGAAATTGATAGGACAAGCTTACAGAAAGGACATTGTTGGGAGGGAGGGGGGAGAGGGAGGTGGGAGGGAAGTTTTGGTAATTGGCCACAATAAACAACCACATCGTATATTGACAAAATAAAATAAAATAAAATATTAAAAAAATTTTTAGAAATGAAATAAATAAATAAATAAAAATAATTTTTTAAAAGGGTAAAAACTTCAAGTTAGAAGATGAACAAGTTCTAGAGATCAATGCACAGAATGGGTGTTGATGGATGTGCTAATTAATTTAACTGTAGTAGTGAAACTACATGTTTATATATCAAATCATCACATTGCCAACTGAATATATATACAATCTTCATTTGACAATTAAATATTTTTAAAATAAAATGATGACTAAATAAATTTAATTTAATTTAAAAAACCCACAATTACAACTGACAGTATGTATTTTTAATGGAACCCAATTTTATGTTACTTTGCTGAATGTGTTTCATACATGTGACCATTGATATATTATCTATGTCAAGGTCTCAACTCACAACCATGAAACTCTGTAGTTAATGATTTAATATACGTGACCAAACCATCAGTGTTTAGAGTTGGGATATACATTTAAACATTTTTCTGGTTAAGGTTCCCAAGAGAGTGTAAATGTTTTAACAGAATGCAAAATATCATGCATCTTTTTGAAAGGTTAAAACATGTTTGCAAATATTGCAGCCCATTGGAAGAATTTGCATGTAAAGAAAAGTAGATTGGGATGGTTCCTGGAATTTTAAGTGCTTATTGAAGTAAACCTTTGATTTGTAAATTTAAAGGTACAGAGTTATACAAGCAAGTTCATGAAACCATGATTAGTTAGAAACAGCAAGTAAAATAAAGTTAAAATAAGTTATTATTTTCTATTTGAAAAAAAAATGTAAGATTAGGAAATGACCATCTGCTCCATGACTGGGGGCCCAGCTTGAAGCCCTGGGTAGCCCCTTTAACCATCCAACCAGAAAGCAAGTGAGTGCAATGTGCTGCAGCTGGGGGTGCAGCCTGAAGCCCTGGGCAGCTCGCCATGACTGGCGACCCAGTCTGATGCCCTGGGCAGACCACCATGACCAGGGGCACAGCATAGAGCCCCATGAAGCCCCTGCCACCATCCAAGCATAAGGCAATTGAGCATCTTGTGCAAGTGCCACAAACACCATTTCTGTGCAGGTAGTCCACCACAGCCACCACCACAACCTACTGCCATGGCAAGGACAGCTTACCACCACAGTACCATCCAGGGTCACCCTACAGGCAGCTTGCAAAGCACCTGATTTCATTGCTACAAGAAAAGTCACCAGTAGAGCCTGCAAATAGAGGAGGAAGTCTAGCCCAATCCAGAGTAACAGAAGAAACAATTGCTCTACCAGAAGACCAGACATCAATTAAAAGATATTAGAAAAACAAATAAACAAGAAGATAAGACACCACCAAAGGAGTACGGTAATTCTCAAGTACCAGAACCCATAGAGCAGGAACCTCTTGAAACATCTGAAATGGAATTCTGAGCAATGATCTTAAGAAAACTAAAAGAGATAAGAGAAAACTCAATTAAAGAACATAAGGAAATGACAAAAAAATCCAAGATATTAAGGAAAAAAATTACAAACAGATTAATACATTAATACATTAAGAAAGAATGTAGCAGAACTCCTGGAATTCAAGAACACTCTCAATGAAATAAAACACAACAGAGTGCTTGAGCAGCAGGTTACAGCAAGCAGAAGAAAGAATTTTAGATCTCAAAGAAGGTTTTCTCAAAATAATGAAGAAAAAAAGAAAAAAGAAAAAGAAAACAGAATTTTTTAAAAATGAAGGAAGTCTGAGAGAGATAGCAGATGATCTTACATTCACAAACATATGAATCTTTGGTATTCCAGAAGGGGAAGAGAAAGGAAAAGGCATTCAAAACTGATTGAAGGAAATAATAGCACAAAACATCCCAGGTATAGGGAGAGACTCAGACTCTTTCTTACAAACAAGAAAGAGATAAAATAAATGATGCCACCTCAAAAATCCAGCTAACATTAAAGAGGAATAATAAAAAGGAAAGAGTGGAACAAAATACATTTAAAATATCTAAACAAAAAGCAATAAAATACCAGGAGTAAAACAATACCTGTCAATAACAACCTTAAATGTAAATGGAATAAACTCCCCATTCAAAAGGCACAGACTGAATGATTGGGTTAAAAAGCTAGATTAAAAATGCTGTCTTCAAGAGATTAACCTCACTTATAAAGATATACAGTGACTAAAAGTGAAAGAATGGAAAAATATATACCATGCAAATGGAATCCAAAAATGAGCAGTGGTAGCTCTTCTTATACTGGTTAAAATACATTTTAAACCAAAAATCATAAAAAGATACAAAGAAGTCCAGTTTATAATAATAAAGGGTTTTATTTAGCAAGAGGACATAACAATGATAAATATGTAAGCATCCAGCCCTAGAGCACCAAAATATATAAAGCAAACACAATCAGATGTAAAGAAAGAGATAGACTCCAGTTTATAACAGTGGGGGACATGAATGCCCCTCTCTCAGCATTGGACAACAAATCTACCAGACAACAAATCAATAAAGAAACATAGGATTAGAACTACACCTTCGGCAAAATGCACCTGACAGATATCTATGTATCATTTCCTCCAGCACCCACAGAATATACATTCTTCACATCAGCACATTGGAACATTGTCTGGGATAAACCACACGTTAGGTCAAAAATCGAGTCTCAGAAAATTTTTAAAAATCAAAATCATTTCAAGTGTTTTATCAGACAACAATGGATTATAACTGCAAATCAATAAGAGCAAAACTCTGGAAAATATACAAATGCATTGATCAAGGAAGAAATTAAACAGGAAATCAAAAGATTTCCTGAAAGTAATGAACATAAAGACACATCAAACCAGAACCTGTGGGATACTGAAAAAGCAGTACTAAGCGGGAAGTTTTTTGTCATAAATGCTACATCAAAAAAATATAAAGACTTGAAGTGAAAGACCTAATGCTATATGCCAAAGAACTAGAAAAACAAAAACAATCCAATCCTAAAATTAGTTGATGGACAGAAATAATTAAGATCGGAGCAGAACTAAATGAAATAGAGAACAAAAAAATATACACAATATGAATGAAACAAAAAGGTGTTATTTTGTGAAGATAAATAAAATGGGCAAACCATTAGCCAGGGTAACAACAACAACAAAAAGACAGCAGACACAAATAACAAAAATCAGAGATGAAAAGAGAGACATTATGTGCAATACCACAGAAATACAAAGAATCATTAGAGACTACTATAAACAACTATATGCCAACATCTATCAAAATCTGGAGCAAGTCGATAAATTTGTGGAAACATACAGACTACCAAGACTGAACTAAGAAGAAATAGAAAACCTGAGCAGACCAATAAGAAGCAACAAAATTGAAGCAGTAATTAGCAGACTCCCAACAAAGAAAAGCCAAGGACCAGAGGGCTTTACTGGTGAATTCTATCAAGCCTTCAAAGAGGAATTAATACCAACTTTCTTCAAACTATTCCAAAAAATTGAAACAGAGGCCATTCTCCCAAACATATTTTATGAGACTAGCATCACCCTGATACCAAAACCCGACCAAGATACAACAAAAATTGGAAATTACAATCCAATATCCCTGCTGAACATTCATGCAAAAATTTTCAACAAAATATTAGAAATCAGAATACAGAAACACATCAAAACATTATACACCATGATCTAGTGAGATTCATCCCAGAGATACAAGGATGGTTCAACATATGTGAGTCAATAAATGTGATACACCACATCAACAAAATCAAGGACAAAAATTTTAGGAGTATCTCAATAGATGCAGAAAAATCTTTAGACAAAGTTCAAGATCGTTTCATGATAAATACTCTCAGCAAATTAGGTATAGAAGAATTTATCTCAATATAATGAAAGCCATAAAAGACAAAACAATCACCAATATCATCCTGAATGGGGAAATGCTGAAAGCATTTCCCTTAAGAATTGGAAGAAGGCAAGCATGCCCACTCTCACCACTCATATTTACCATAGTATTGGAAGTACTAGCCAGAGCAGTCAGGCAAGAAAAATAAATAAAGAGCATCCAGACAGGAAAATAGAAAGTCAAATTGTCACTGTCTGCAGATGACACAATTCTATGTACAGAAAAAACTAAAGACTCTACCAAAAAATTCTGATTAACAAATTCAGTAATGTTGCAGGATACAAAGACAACGTGCAAGTATTGGTAGTGTTTTTATACTGCAATAATAAACTAGCAGAAAATGAGATCAAGAAAGGAAACCCATTTACAATATTCATCAAAAAAATTAAATAGGTAGGAAACAATTTAACCAAGGAGGTGAAAGATCTCTACAATGAGAACTACATATCACTACTGAAAGAAATTAAAGAGGACACAAAAAGGTGGAAAGACATTCCATGCTCTTGGATTGGAAGAATGAACATTGTGTAAATGCTCATATTACTCAAAGCTATCTACAGATTCAATGCAATCCCCATCAAAATACCAGTGATATTCTTCACAGAAATAGAAAATCAGTCCTAACATTCATATGGAACAACAAAATATCCCAAATATCTAAAGCAAACCTGAACAAAAAATGAATAAAGAAAATAAAGTCAGAGGTATAACACTATCTGATTTTAAATTATATTAAAAAACTATTGTAATCCGAACAGCATGTTACTGGCATGAGAACAGACACTTGGACCAATGGCACATAACAGAGAACCCAGAAATCAATCCGTAGACTTACAGCTAACTGATCTTTGATAAAAGCAACAAGAATATACAGTGGAGAAAAGACTCCCTCGTTAATAAATGGTGCCAAGAAAACCAGACATCCATATGCAGAAGAATCAAACTAGACTTGTTCCTCTCTCCATATACCAAAATCAACCCAAAATGGATTAAAGACTTAAGTATAAGACCCCAAACCATAAAACTACTAAATGAAAACATAGGATAAGCACTTCAGGAAGTAGGACTTGGCAAAGATTTTATAAATAAGAACCCCAAAGCACAAGCACCAAAAGAAAAAAAATAAACAAATGGGATTATAGCAAACTAAAAAGCTTTTGCACAGCAAAGGTAATAATAAACAGAATAGAAAGACAACCCATGCAGAGGGAGAAAATATTTGCAAAGTATACATCTAACAAGAGATTAATATCCAGAATATATAAGGAACACAAACAACTCCACAGTAAAAAAAAACAAATAATCTAATTAAAAATTGGGCAAAGGAGGTGAATAGACATTTTCCAAAGGAAGACATACAAATGGCCAGCAGGCATATGAAGAAATGGTCAGCATCACTAATCACCAGGAAAGTGCAAACAAAACCACATTGAGATATCATATCATCCCAGTTAGAGTGGATATTATGAAAAAGACAGAGAATAACAAATGCTGGCAAGAATGCAGAGAAGGGGGAATCCTTTTACACTGTGGATGGGACTGTAAATTAGTATGGGCATTATGAAAAACAGTACGGAAGTTTTTCAAACAACTAGAGATAGAACTGCCAAATGAACTAGCAATCCCACTGCTGGGTTTACACCCAAAGGAATGGAAATCATGTTGACGGGATACCTGCACTCCATGTTCAATGCAGTGTTGTATACAATAGCCAAAATATGGAACCAACCTAAATGTCCTTTGATGGACAACTGGATAAGGAAAATGTGGTATGTATACACAGTGGAATGCTTCTCAGCCTTTAAAAAGAATGAAATACTGCCATTCACAGCAATATGGACATGGTTGAAGAAAATTATGTTAAGTGAAATATGCCAGACACAGAAAGAGCAATACCACATGTCCTCAATCATAATTGAGTGCTAAGAGGAAGGAAGGAAGGAAGGAAAAGAAGAAAGAAAGAAAGAAATAGAGAAAGAAAGAGGAGGGAGGAAGGTAGGAAAGAAAGCAATAAAAATGAAAGAAGGAAAGAAAGAAATGAAAGAAAAAAGAAGGAAAGAAAAAGAGAAGGAAAGAAGAGAAAGCTAGAAACAGAGAAAGAGAGAAAGAAAGAAAGAAAAGGAAGGAAGGAAGGAAGGAAGGAAGGAAGGAAGGAAGGAAGGAAGGAAGGAAGGAAGGAAGGAAGGAAGGAAGGAAGGAAGGAAGGAAGGAAGGAAGGAAGGACGAAAGAACGAAAGAAAAAGACCACAATAATATATTGAACTTTCAGAAGGAGAGAACTAACCTAAGCATACTAGTGATTGGGGGGGGTGGGGGGTGTGGAGTGATTGGTTGGGTAGGAGGTATAAAGAATAATTATGATTTGTAATAATAGATATGCTAATGCAAGAAAAAATTTAAAAATAAAAAAGCAAGATGAATTCAAATCTCTTGAGGTCCAAAGAGAAACACATATTTTAAATAAACTATGCATATATTGCCTCATTTTTATCCTTAAGAAATTATATGTGTGTTGATGTAATTTTGTCAATTTTAACAAATGTACCACTTAGATATAGGATGCTGACAGTGGTGAAGTTTGTTCATATGGGAAGGAAATGGGTATATGGAAACTCTTTGTACTTTCTACTCAGTTTTGATGTGAACCTAAAACTGCTCTGAAAAATAAATTTTATTAATTTACAAAAGGAAAAAAGAATGAAATTCTACCACTCACACCAACATGGATGAACTTAGAGAAAATTATGTTAAGTGAAATAAGCCAGGCACAGAAAGAAATACTGCGTGTCCTCACTCATAAGTGGGAACTAAAATAAAGAAAGTAAGAAGAAAGAAAGAAACAATCACAATAATCCATTGAACTTTCAAAAAAACAAGGGAACAGAACTGTGGTTATTAGAGATGAGAAAGGGGGAGGGGGAGGAGGTTAGCGAGACATTAGGTAAGGGTCACAAAGATTGATTATGTTTTATAAACATGAGTATACTAATATCATGATTTGATCACCACATATAGTGCATGTATATTGATATTCAATTATGTACTCCACAAATATACATAATCAATTATGTTTCAATAATAGAACTGTCAAAAAAATAAAAAAACAAAAAAGTATATACTTTTACTACTAGGGTTAGACTAATTTACTCATCCTTCTTTTATTCCTTCATATATAAACCTAATAGTCATTGATACTTTGTGCCAGTCCTCTTTGAGATGCTTGTGATAAACCAGTGAACAAAAATAAATCTTTGCTTTCATTAAACTAGTTGAGGGAATAGACCAAATGAATTTTATGGTATGTTAGATGATTATTAATGGTATGGGTAAAAATAGAGCAGAACACGGAGGTAGGGATATCAAGTGAAGAATGGCTTGCAATTTTGAAACTGGTTAGAATAGGTCTCATGAGAAATTTAGTGCATTTTACTCTCTTTCCCACAATCTCTTTTGTTTTAGCTGACATATTTTGTGTTGTGTTTCTTACATTATTTATCTTTTTATTCAATAATACTTTTATATTTTCTTACATATTGAAATGTTTATATGGTTGATTCGGTAGTTAAATGTTTCTAGCAATATTTTACTCTGTTATGTTATTACTTACTTAATTATGTTTATTCATGAGCATTCCTTCCTCCTTTTACATATGAATCTGATGCCTTATTTCTTTAACATTCAATTTCTTTCATGAATTCCCTGTTTATTTAAATTTTATTGAAAATAGGAAGCAGATGCTCTCTAAAAATTACTTCTGCTTACTCTACTAAATAGTTTTAAAGGTGAGGTTTTTTAATTTAAAAAATAGGATAAGTGTTTATTAATGACAGGAGATAATTTTCAAATAATAAAAGTACCCTTAAAACCATACATTTTACTTTTCCTATATCATTGGTGGCAGACATAGATACCCATGTCTGCAATTTAACAGTATTAATCAGAATATACTCTTATAGAATATGAATTTCAGTAGAAGACTTTTTTTTTTAAAGGCAGCTGCTAATTGTAGTATAGAGTTAAAAACCACTACCTTATAACATGAAATCTACCTTCTTAACACATTTTAAGTGAACAATTCAGTATTGTTAACTATACGAACATTGTTGTACAGCAGATCTCTAGAACTTTTTCATTGTTCGTGACTGAAATTTTGTACTCATAGAATAAAAACTGTCCATTTCTTTCCCTGTCCTCAGACCCTGGAGACCACTATCCACTCTTTGATTCTATAAATTTGACTACATTATGTACCTCATATAAGTAGAATCTTGAAGTACGAGTGTAGTTTAAAAAGTTCATAGAAAAACAGAATTAAAAGATAATGCAAAATTTTCCTTGAACTTTTTGAAGACTTTTCATATTTTTCTTTCTATGACTGGTGTATTTTATGTCCTCATGGTGTCACATATTGCAGAACTTCCTTCTTTTTAAAGCTTGAATAGCATTTTATTGTACATATATATGTGTGTATGTATATTACATTTTCTTTATACATTCATCTCTTGATGGAAATGTAGATTGTTTCCACATCTTGGCTATTTTGAATAATGCTACAATAAACATGGGGATGCTAATATCTCTTCAAAATCCTGATTTTAATTTTTTTCAATAAATACTCAGAGATGGGATTGCTGGATCACAAAGTAATTCTATTTTCAATTTTTTTAGGAACCTACATATTGTTTTCTATCGTGGCTGTACCACTTTACATTCCCAACAATAGCACACAAGCATTCCAATTTCTCTATATCCCCATCAACATTTGTTATTTTCTTTGTTGTTGTTGTTGTTGTTGTTTATGGCCATCCTAAAGGATGTGAGGTGATATCTCATTGTGGTTTTGATTTTCATTTCCCTGATGATTAGTGACTGAATACCTTTTCATATGCCTGTTGGCCATTTGTATATCTACTTTGGAGAAATGTCTACTCAAGTCCTTAGTCAATTTTTCTTACTTGGGCTATTTTTATTCTACTTAATTTATTCTACATATATTGAATATTAGCCCCTATCAGATATATATATATCTGATAAAATATTTCAAATATTTTATCTCATTCCATAAGGTTACATTTTTGACTCATAGATTGTTTTTCTTTTCTTGTCCTCTACTTTTACTACTTAAGCCCCATATTCACCTTTTTCTTTTCATGTTGCTGAATATTTTATAAGCCATATGTTGGCCTTATAAAATGGGTATTTGTTTCTTAATTAGGACAGGTCTATACTGAACTGGTCAATGACCCATGTTAATGTATAAGCAGTGTTCCTGAAGTCTCTCACTGTGTCTAGATACTATTAGATTTAATGACAAAATTTTTCAGGAGGCCTGAAGTTATGTATATTTATATCACTATTTAGTGATACTGAAGCCTGAGTAGAGATAAATTCGGAGTTTTGGGGCTGCCCCTTTATAGAAAATTTCTCTCTGCACACTTCCTCCTCACTGTTTGGTAAAGTGATATTCCAGGGTTCAAATTTCTATATCTATTTTTTTCTGCTCTGTCTAGACACTAATCCAGTTCAACAACGTGGCAGTTGTGTCAGGGCTCCTTCGTAGCACTACTGTCAACTATTGCTCAGAGAGAAGCCAAGAAAAAGAAAATCCCAGAGCCCCTAATTTTTCTGTTAGATGTGGCCAGACTTGGCCTGTGGTCCACTTGCAGCTGATTCCAGGTGGTTTGGATCCACAGTAATGAATGTGGTCAATGTGCCTGTTTCACATTTGTCCTCAATCTTACCCTAGCCTCCAGCCCACACTTTCCAAATCAAGAAATGCTGTCCAACTTTTATTGTCAGGGACTTCCCTAATTGCTTACACATTGCATTGAGTATCTATAAAGTGGTATTTTGAGATTTTTCTGTGCCTTCAATTAATCTAATTTCATCTTTAAAAAGTTAGTGTAAATTCTTCAAATTGTATGGTATGTCAATGTTAGCTTTTCCTGAATTCAGGTTCTCAGTCAGATCTTAATATATATTTGGTTACTTCAGCTGAATTTTTGCTGCTGTGATCATAAAGGAGTGTTTTAAATTTCAGTGTTCTAGTCACCATCTTTTATGTAAATCTTATTATTTTAAAACATAATATATCTTTTACTTATGTGGTGGTTGCCAGGGGCTTGGAGAAGGGAAAAACAGGCAGATAACACTTTTTAAACCACTCGTTTTGCTTTTTTTGTGTCATGGGTAAATAAGAGCAAGAGCACCTTCATTTTACAGTCATAATATAGTTAATTCTGTTAACAGTCATTGACTAGAAACAATCTTCTATTATTTCTTTTGCCATTTCAATTTTTTTAACTTTATATTCAAAATACTTTTTCTTATTTTTGTGGAAAGATATGCATAGAATATTAAAATATAAGCAATGGCTTCATTAATATGTGGTATTATGAATTCTTCAAGATTGCAAAACACTTTTGAGAAAAGATTAGTATAACAAAGTAAAATACTTTGTAAAAATAAAAAAGTTAAGCCTTATAATAAACTAATTCCGAGTAGTTTGCTTGCTATATGTGAGTAGTTCCTATACAACACATTATTTCCTTGAATTTTATCATTATTCAATTTTTTCAAATGAACATGTAAAATCACTTTCATTTTAATGCAGGAAGTAAACAGAAATCCTATTGTCATTTTTTGGGGGGCGGATGTTAAGATTATTAAAATGAACTTTTGAATACAGTATATCTTAATGCTAAGATTATAATTTATGGAGTTTTTAACATCTTAAAAGCAATAGATTACCTACCTAAGCATGTTAATGTATTTACTTCAAGGGAAAGCTTATTCATGAATACCATGTTTCTGCTCTTTTCTTCAGGAAGACTGTAAGAACATGGTGTCTGATTGTAACTAAGTATCTTTTTAGTACCCTGTGAGCACTTTCAAACCTATGACGGTGTACAACTTGTTATTATTAATTTTTATAAATGAAATCATCTACAAGAAATCACTATGTGAAATTTTAAATGAACTTAAGAGCTGTAAAATAGCAATATGATCAGAATATTGAACATTTAGGGACTATGGGCTCATCCTCTGTTCTTACTGGTTCTGGGTATAAAAAAGTTTTGCTTAAGGCTTGAGGGGTTACCTGAATTTTTGTTTTTATAGTTGATATAAATACTTATTCCATGTTTCCAGCTCACAAGTATTTTTCTACAAATCATGCATGATATATTTGTTTAATTTACTAATCTTTTTGAAATGCCACTTTTGGAGTCTTTGGTCTTGGTTCTACTAGATCTGTGTACAGGCTTTATGAACATGAGCCCAAAAGCGAAAGCAACAAAAGAAAAAATAAACAAATTGGACTATATAAAACTAAAAAGTTTCTGCATAACAAACTAAACAATCAACAGTGGTAAACAACAACCTACGGAGTGGGAGAAAATGTTTGCTAACTATGCATCCGACAAGGGATTAATATCCAGAATATGCAAGGAACTCAAGCAATTACACAGTAAAAAACAAAATAACCCAATTTAAAAATGGACAAAGGAGCTGAATAGACATTTCTCAAAGGAAGACATACAAATGGCCAACAGGTACATGAAAAACTGTGCAACATCACTAGTCATCAGGAAAGTGCAAATTAAATCCACGTTGAGATATCATCTCACCCCAGTTAGACTAGCTATAATCAGAAAGACAGAAAATGACAAATGCTGGAGAGGATGTGGAGAGGAGGGAATGCTCCTACACTGTTAGTGGGACTGTAAACTAGTACTACCACCATGGAAAACAGCATGGAGTTTTCTCAAACAACTACAGATAGATCTTCCATACAATCCAGCAATCCCACTTCTGGGTATATACCCAAAGGAATGGAAAGCATCATATCAAAGGGATACCTACACTCCCATGTTCATCTCAGCTCTGTTTACAATAGCCAAGATAAAGAGCCAACCTAAATGTTCATCGATAGACAACTGGATAAGGAAAATGTGGTATATATACACCATGGAATACTACTCTGCCATAGAAAGAATGAACTTCTGCCATTCACAACAACATGGATGAGCTTGAAGAAACTTATGTTGAGTGAAATAAGCAAAGCACAGGGGGAAAAATACCACATGTACTCACTCATAGGCAGGAGCTAAGAGACATAGAATGAAGGAAGGAAAGACCACAGTGGCGCATTGGACTTCTAGAGGGAGAGAGCATACCTAGGGATACATAGTGAAGTGGGGGAAAGGGGGATAAGGAGGGATGTTGGGGATGATTGGGTGGGGAACACGGGGCATAATCACAATTTGTGGTAATGTGCATGCTGCCAGTATGGATCTGGCCATCACATCTTGGGTATGAGTGGTGACAGTCAGCTTTGTGCCCCGTGAATATTCATAACCAATAGAAAAAAATAATAACATTTCTGTTTTTATTACTTCCCTTATTACTCCACCCCATCTTTGGTTTCTTTCCTAACTTTATATGTCATTGCTCTACTCAATTATTTTCCACATTTCTTGTTTTTAAATATGTGCTTTTAATGTTCTAGGTTTACCTGTCAGTACTGCTCTAGGTTTGATATGTAGAATTTTCAGTATCATTTTTTCTAAATAATGGGTTTCTTTAACCTGTGATTGTTTAGTAGTGAGTGCCTCTTAAACTCACCAAACGTGTTTTTCTATATTTAGATTGCTGATTTCTCATGTAATGCATTGTGGTCAGATGTTCTTGTATGATATCGATTCTTTGAAATTTTCTGAAAATTTACTTAAATCTGATTTATTGTTTTTCTTTTTTTAACCATTGTTCAATGTGTGCTGGGAAAGATGATATATTTTTACTATATTTTGGATCAAGTTTATTTATGTTAATTTTCAAAGTCTTTATGTATTCACATAAAGTTTGCTTTTTTCTGTTTTATCATTTTTTTATAAAAGTAAGTTCAACATCTTCCACTATAATTATGGATTTGTCAACTTGTACTTCTAATTCTGTCATTGTAAACACACAATAACAACACACATACACACAATGGTATTAGGTGCATATGAATTCATACTATTACATCTTTTAGGTAGATTTTTATTTTTTTATTATCATTAAACCTCCATTGCTATTTAAACTTTTTAACTCAGATTTTATATATTTTAGTATTAACATCTTTTGCCATCTTTTTTAGTTCGTATTCACCTAGTATAACTTTTTTAAACCATACTTTACTTTTTACCGTCTTATAACAGTTTATTTTGGGTATGTCTTTTATGGCAACTGATTTCTGGCATTGAAAACATTGAATCAATTAATCTTTGTTTCCAATAGGCAGGTTTAATACATTTACATTTATTTTTATTATGAATATATTTTGAATTATATTTCAGCATTTTTTATTTTTGGTTTATCATCTTTTAATTCCTTATTAACTTTCTATTCCTGCCTTAGCTTAAATTGATAAATGTTCTATATGAACTCTTTTCCTTTCTTTTGCTGGTATGGGGGCAATTGGTTGTATTTATTAGTATCTGTTTACTAGTCAGTTATGATGTACATTATGTGGTACTTCTCTATCCTCTCTTCTTACCTTCTGAGGTAGCCAGTATCCTGAATGTTATGATGAGTTTGTTTCATTCTACAAGTATATATATGTATGTTTAAACTTTATTTGGTACTCCTATAATTGTTATTGTACATTATAAAAGGTATCATACTACCTTGTAGGATGCTTTGTCACCTTAAAATTTTGCTTTGTATCTCAATATTATGTTAATAAGAGTAATCCATTTTGTGGCATGTAGCTCTCAAATATTATATAATTATACCATAATTTATCCATTTTTCAGTTACTAATCATTTGGATATTGCATTTGTTGTTTTTACAGTTTTAAAATTACAATGCTGCTCTGATTATTCTCTTACATGTCTCTGGCACACATGTTTAAGAGTTCTTATGCAATTGCTATTTTATAGAGTATATGAATATATTCAATTTTAGAAAAATGCCATTTGTTCTTCTAGGTAGCTGTACTAACTTATACTCTCAATGGCAATATATAAAAGATCTTGTTGATTCAACACTTGATCCCCCTTCAACACTTGTTATTGTCAAACTTCTCACTCTTTGCAAATCGAAAAAGGTAAAACAAACTGCTAGCACATTATGGTTTTATTTGTATTCATTGCTCTTACTTGTGAAGTTGAACACATCTTATGTTTATTTTTTATTTGATTGAAATATATTGGCTGTACGTATTTGTGGGGTAGAGAGTTATATTTCAGTACATGGGTATAATGTGTAGTGATCAAATCAACGTAGTTAGCAAATTCACCATCACAAAAATTTATTGTTTCTTTGTGATGAGAACATTTAAGATCCTCTTTTTAGCCATTTGACAACATACAATAAATTACTGTGAACTATAAATGGCTAGCACTACTATACACAAAAGAACTTATTTTTCTTATCTAGCTGTAGTTTTGTGTCCATTAACGAACCTTTCATTATCCCCTGCCCCTTTCCATTCCCGCCTCTAGTAGCCACAGTTCTATTTTCTACTTTTAAAATTTCAATCTATTATTATTATTATTGCCATTATTACTTTTTTTAAGCTCCCACATATGAGTGACAACATGTGGTATTTATCTTTCTGTGCCTGGATTATTTCACTTAACATAATTGTCTCCAAGTTCATCCATGCTGCCACAAATAACAGAATTTCGTTCCTTTGAATACTGAGTAGTATTCAATTGTGTATATATACCACATTTTCTTTATTAAGTCATCTGTTGATGGATATTTAGGTTGGTTCCAAGTCTTGGCTATTGTGAATAGAGCTTCAATAAACATGAGAGTGCAAGTACTCCTTCAACATGTTGATTTCTTTTCCTTTGGGTATACATCCAGTAGTGGAATTGTGGGATTATATGGTAGTTCCATCTGTAGCTGTCTGAGAAACTTCTATACTGTTTTTCATAAAAGCTATACTAATTTACAATCTCACCAGCAACCTATAAGAGTTCCCCCTTCTCCATATCCTCATCAGCATTTGTTATTTACTGTCTTTGTGATAATAGTTAATCTAACTGGGGTACAATGATATCTCAATATGGTTTTTATTTGCACTTCTTTGATGATTAAGTGATGTTGAGCATTTTTTCACATACCTGTTGGCCATTTGTATGTCTTCTTTTGAGAAAAGTCTATTTAGTTCCATTGACCATTTTTTAATTGGATTGTTTTTTTGTTTGTTTGTTTTTTACTATTGGGTTGTGTGAGTTCCTTGTATATTATGAATATTAATTTCTTGACAGAAGCTTAGTTTGTAAATATTTTCTCCTATTCTGTAGGTTGTCTCTTGACTCTTTTTTTCCTTTGCTGTGCAGACACTGTTTAGTTTAATATAATCCCATTTGTGTATTTTCACTTTTGTTGAGTGTGTTGAGATCTCATTCATAAAATCTTTGTCCATTCCTATGTTCTGAGGCATTTCCCCTGTGTCTTCTAGAAGTCCTATAGTTTCAGGTCTTACATTTAAGTCATTAATCCATTTTTAGTTGATTTTATATATGGTGAGAAATACGGGTCTAGTTTCATTCTCCTACACACAAATATCCAGATCTTTAAATACCAGTTATAGAAGAGGCTGTTCTTTCCCCAGTGTGTGTTCTTGTCACCTTTATCAAAGATCAGTTGGCTATAGATGCATGGATTTATTGCTGGGCTCTCTATTTTGTTCTATTGATATCATTATTGGTCTGTACAGGTTTTCTACTTTTTCTTGGTTCAGTCTTGGTAGTTTGTACATTTATCCGTTTCCTTCAGATTTTCAAATTTGTTGGGTATAGATGTCTATAATAGGCTCTAATGATTCTTTATATTTCTGTGGTATGAGTTGTAATGTTTCATTTGTGATTTTCACTATTAGGCTTTCTCTCTTTTGTCTTAGCCTTTATAAAGGTTTGTCTATTTAGTTTATCATCTCAAAAAATCAGCTTTTTGTTTCATTGATCTTTTGTATCTATCATTTTTTACTCTATTTCATTTTGTTCTGCTCTGGCCTTGATTATTTCTTTCCCTTTACTAATTTGGGAGTTGGATTGTTCTTGCTTTTCTAGTTCTTTGGGTTGTAAGGTTGTTTATATAAAATCTTTCTATGTTTTTGATATAAGCACTTATTGCAATAAACTTCTTTGTCAGTACTACTTTTGCAGTATCCCATAGCTTTTGGTATGGTGTGCTTCTATTTTTGTGTGTTTCAAGAAATGTTTTTGATTTCCTGCTTCATTTCTTCTTTGATCCATTGGTCATTCAGGAGCATGTTGCTTGATTTCCATGTATTTGCACAGTTTACAAAGTTTTGCTTGTTATTGACTTCTGGTTTTATTCCATTGTGGTCTGAAAACATACATGATATGATATCAATTTTTAAAAATTTGTTGAGACTTGATTTGTAGTCTGCCACGTGCTCTGTGCTGGAGAATGATCCATGTGCTGATGGGAAGAATGTATATTCGGCAGTTGTTGGGTGAAATGTTCTATAAATGTCTGTCAAATCTGTTTGGTCAATAGTGAGTGCATTTTAAATCCAATGTTTCTTTCCTGCATTTTGTCTAGACCATCAGTCTGATGCTGGGAGATGGACATTGAAATCCCTAACTATTATTGTATTTGGGGTCTATCTTTTCCTTTATATCCATTAATATTTGCTTTATTATATTTAGGTGCTCTGACGTTAGGTGCATATATCTTTATATTTTTTATATCTTCTTGCTGAATTGATCCCTTTATAATTATATAGAATCCCCTTTTTTGTCTCTTTTTAGAGTTTGGTTTAAAGTCTATTTTATTCTAGAGACAATAGGGCATTCTGCAGCTTTACTGTTGAAGTGGGCTGCTCTGGGCAAGGTTGCTGGGGTTGTGTACAGGCCCTGCACCCTCAAGAGAGACACTGGGTTGCTCTGCAGCACCACTGTTGGGATGAGCCGCTCTGGGTGAGTTCACTGTAGTCATGGGCAGACCTCTGTGCTCCTAAGAGTGACACAGGGTGACTGTGCATCTCTGACGCTGAGGTGGACTGCCCTATGCAAGTTTGCTGGGATTGTGGGCAGGTTTCAGTGACCCCGAGAGAGGCTCTGTTACTCTAAAGTTCCTCAATTGGACTGGGCCACTCTGGGTGAGGTTGTTGCAGCCATGGGTGGGCCTCTGCACAAACAAGAGAGACACTGGTCATTCTGAAGCTCCTCAGCTGTAGTGTGCTGCCCATGCCAGGTCACTGGGATTGCAGATAGGCCCCTGTGCCCCCATGAAAGATGCTGTATTCCTCCACAGATCCCCAGCTAGAGCAGGCAACTCTGGGCAGGTTCACTGGGGCTATAAAAAAAGGCTCTGTGCTCTCAAAAGAGGGCTGTGGGAACTCTACAATTTCCCTGCTGGAGTGCTTGTGGCTGTGTGATTTTGCTGGTGATGCCACGGGACTCAGCGCCCCTGTGAAGGTTGCATGGGCCCTTCACTGAGGAGGGTAGGGCAACTGGAAGTGGCAGAAGGCCCTGATCAATTCACTCTCTGGCTCCAGAAATTGTAAACACTAACCCTCTGTGTCTTGAGGACGGCTTCCACACTGTGCTAGACTGCCTGTTCCTAAGGTGTAGGACTCCACATGGGCTCAGGGTGCTGGACACCCAGTGTGATCGGGTGCCTCAGGGTTGTGGAGGTGCCAGGGGTAGTGGGTCCCAGGACAAAATGCACTAGGATGTTTGCTCCAATATCAAAATCGTGACTGCTGTGGCAGCCTAGAACCCAGGAGGAGGGGGAGGAGGGGATCAGAATGAACTCCCTCTTTGGATTAATGCAGTGACGTGAATGGTAGCGTCTTCTGGTCAGCCGTCTTGCTCCCATCTTATTTTTATTCCCTATGTGTTTCTCTTCTACAAATGCTTGTTTATACTTTTGCATATTTTATATCTCATTTTCTTTTGCATTTAAAGAAATTATTTATGTATTCTTAAATAATCCTCATCACCTATTTATGTTGTAATATCTTCTTCCAGATTCTCAATTATCTTTTGATGAACAGAAGTTCTTCTTTCTAATATAGTCAAATCTACCAAACTGCTTAGGTCTGGTGTTAATTGTGACTTGATTTCAAAAGCCTCCCCTATCCTCAAGGTTAGAAAAATACTCACCTATATTTTATTCCATTATTTTAAAGTTGTCAGTTGGACATTTAAATTCCTAATTTAATTGAAGTTTGTTTTTCTACATGGTCATGTGAGAAGTAGCCATATGCTTTCATTATTTGCAAATAAACAAAAAGGTTTTTAGCTTCATTTATCAAATGTCCTCTCTTTCCTTTACTGATTGGTCATGCAAACTCTTTCGTTTAACAGTGTGCATGCATGTGTTTAAACACGTTTGCTGACAGTACTTGGAGATCTTGCATAACTTTAGTGAATAGATAGTGTGCCACACCCCCAACCTCTGGCCTTATACTGAGAGACTGGAATTGATTTCATCTTATTTGAAACATGTTTAATATTTTTCATTCTTCAGTAGCCAAACTCCTGGCCAGAACTGCATTCTCCATAGACCAGTAGATTTCAGTTCAACTCACAGCCTTTCATTCTTATATTTCTGGTTTTTGTCTTTTTTTTTTTTTTTGTATTGCAAGTGTCATTGCTGAATATTCAAATCACAATTGGTGTGCTTTATAACAAAGTTACTGACTCATTCTGACCAGACTTAACTAACATATTTTTTTTTGTTATACAAACTGTACTGTGAGATCTTAAAAGACAGAAATTTTGCATTTAAATTTGTAGAATCTTCAATAATTAATATATTTCCTAGCATACAGTAAATACTCAACAAATTTTTGTTGAACTCATGAAAAAACAAGTAACTGTATGATTATCCAGTGCCATTACAAGCATGGAAAACACATGCGCACACACACACGTACACAAAAGTAACAGCACATTTCACCTCCCTAATTTTTGCTTTACTGATATGTTTAAAATTTTTATTCTTAGTGATTGAGTGGTTAAGCAATGATCGCTATATGAAATTATCTGTTTGCTACTGTCATCACAACATGATTACGTTGTTGCTAGGAATTTTTGGTCTTTATTTTGTGCTTGAGCAAAATATGCATTCAAATAACCCTAGCATATCTGTAAAACAATAATAAATCAAACTGCTTCTAAGATGATTTAAAAATTATCACTGTATTGCAAAACATATATTTTATAAGGATTTAGTAATTGTAAGGTGAAACAAACAGATAATTGTCACTGCAATTTGTAAAATGTGGTACTAATCTGTTTCCCTTATTTCCTTGTGTAATCCAGCACTACACAGGACTAAAATATTCTTCATACATTATTTTATACAGTATCCATTTACTGAACCAGCTATTCCTATTTTGAAATTCTCAACTATGCTTGAAAAGTTAAGATAACTGGCCTTTCAAAAAATTTATCAAGTTCTATGTCTAGAGCCCTTCTAATAAACTACTAATTAATGTATCCCTCTAAGTGTTCTCCTTTCCTACTCTTTCCCATTTTATTTCAAATAACCAGCAATGTTTTCATGGCCTTCTGTAGTAAACAAAATGTCACCACTAAAACTGCACTTCTGAATAATTTTCAAGGCTTCTAGAGAAATTTAACATTAGCCAGAATGGGTATATTAAAGTCAATATGTTAAAATTATTGGCATTAATTTATTTCAGACCAACATGCTTAAGTCATACTAAATTAATTTTGTTCAAAGGAACAAAGGAATAAGGGCACTTATTTTATTGTGGTGTGTTTGATAAGCATATAAAGTGTACTCTGTAAAGAACTAAGGTTAAAGAAATATATAATGCCAATAACGTCCCTGAAGCAAAGCAAGGAGAGATTTGTGTTACCTTGAAATTTGTCTATTTAACAAATCAATTTAAATATTTTAACCAAGAGTAGAATTTCATACTCATTTACAAGGCAGCAATTGACATGCTTCCAAGATTCTTAAATTTTATTTTCATAGGCATGTAAGAAACCTTATGATTGATTCCATAATGTTAAGTTAATTTGGAGAGGAGGTCAGCAAGATAGTAGAATAAGAGGTCCCTGACTTTCCGTCCTCCCATGGATGCATGGGATAAACACCTACACATGGATTAATTCCTTATCGGAGGAACCCAGAAACCAGTTAAGACACTCCTACGTGCCACACAACTTAGAAAATATTTACATCAAAATGGATAGGAAAAGCAGAGACACACTTGTACCACAATCCTCACCCCAAGCATGGTACCTTAGAGTTGAAAGAGAACCCCCAATTCTCAGCTTCTCCCTGAAGATGGTAGAGATTTGACCACACATGTAGTGGTCCAAGTTTTATACCTCCCATCCGAGGAACTGGCTTCTAAATTACCTAGCTCTGGGAGAAGATAGACCTTAGCATTTGTGAGTCCCCCAGGACCATAGAATAAAGAGGCAGTTTTAAAAGGACTCTCCAACAGGCTCAGCACAAAACAAAGAAGCAATAATTCCTGGCACTCAGTTTCTCCCTAGCATGGGTTTGACTGCATACTTTCCCAGATGCTGTCCAAAAGGTCAGGCCTTTAACTAGCTTGTATCCAAGAGCTGATGAGGCAGGGAATTAGTAAGAACTTTAGAAGAGTGAATGGGTGTGTAGGCACTTTCTATGCTTTCTCTTCCCGGTTCGCTACAGCAATAAAACCAAGTCTTTAGCCTCTCCCTGGAAGGAATTGATTCATACATTGAGCACCCCAACTTTTACAGACCCTACCCAATAGACTAGTTATCAAATCAAGTAGCTCTGACAGATAATGTGTCTCAGCATTTGTGAATCTTCCTGGACCACAGAGAACAAAGAGGCAGTTTCAAACTAATACAGGAGTGTTACCAGTGGCTATTTCTCCTGGCTCAGCTATGCAAAAGCACCCAATTTTCATTTTCTCACTGGAAGGGGTTTGATGGCACAGTTGGTATTCCAGCTTTCCCAGCTTCTGCCAGTGGGCTGAGTTTTAATTAGCCTGTATCTGAAAGGTGACAGGGCAGACTACTGGGAGTGTGTTAGTCTACTGGAAGTCAGAATGGAAGTGTGGATACTTTTCACAACTCCACTCTCCATCTCACTGCAGAGATAGAACCAAGCCTTTAGCTAACCTGCTTGTCTCTGAGAGCTGACAGAACCTAACATTCACTAGGCCTCTGGGGGCCACAAAGAACCAAGCAGAAAGTTGAAAGTGTGTGCAGTCTGAGCATGAGAGCAAGCATTTGCCAAAGATCCTCTCCCTGGCTTAGTGCAGATTAAGTGGGAGATAAACACTAGCTCCTAGCTTGTCCCTGAGAAAAGAAGAAACTGAACCACACATCTAGCATCCCCAAAACTCCAGCTCCTTCTCAGGGGACTGGCTGCTATTTCTCCTGTCTTGGAGCAATGATGGAACTTGGCATCCTAATCTCTTGGGGGTCACTAAAAACAGAATCAATTGTTTGGACAAGCACAAAGGTTTGAGAAGCACTCATAATCTTTGGTCAGGCTGATTAGTGAGATTCAGCTCCTACAAGAAGCCAGTCTGACAAGACTGAGAGAAGTTGCTGTTATATCTAATGTGCAGAAAACAACACAGAAAGTGAAAGAAAATGGAGAGACATGGAAATATATTCCAAACAAATGAAAAAGATAAATATCCAGAGACCAGCCTAATGAAATGGAGATAAGTGATCTACACAACAAAGAATTCAAATTAATAGTCATAAAGATGCTCACTGAGGTCAGGAGAGGAATGCGTGAACAAGTAAGAATTTTAAAAAAGAGATAGAAAATATTAAAAACTACCAAAATTCATGGAGCTAAAGAAGACAATAACTGAAGTGAAACATTTAATTCATGGGTTCAGTGACAGACTCCATCAAATGGCAGAAAGGACCAACAAAGAGGAAGGCAGGTCACTGAATATCATCCAATCAGATGGAGCAAAAAGAAAAAAGAAATAATAAAACAAGAGTGAAGACAGTCTAAATAACTTATAGGACACAATCAAGTAGACCAATAAATGCATTATGGAAGCTCCAGAAGGAAGGAGAGAAAGAAAGGAACAGAAAACTTATTCAAAAAAATAATGACAAAACCTGGGGAAACAAATAAACATCCAGATTCAAGAAGACCAAAGGACACGAAATAAGATAAAGGCAAAGAAATCCACTCTGAGACACATTATTAAGTTGTCAAAACTTAAAGATACAGAGGCAACATGAAAGCAGAAAGAAAAACATTACTTGTTAGGAATAAGGGAAGCCCTTAGGACTATCAGCAGATTTTCCAGCAGGAATTTTGCAGGCCAGAAGAGAGCAGAATGACATATTCAAAGCACTGAAATTAAAAAAAAAAAAGCCAAACAAGAATGCTATAACCAGTAAAACTGTCCTTTAAAAATGGAAGGGAGGGTTCTTTTCAAGATGGCGGTGGCTGCGGCGGCTAGCGCGGAGTAGCTGAGGTGGAAAAGGTGGCCACTGGGCCTCAGGCAGCTGGGAAACATGTGGACCTTCCTCTTGCCATCTCTTAAGGGAGGACCGCTGCTGCTGGCCGGTCGTGGGGGGTGACTGCCACTTTACCCCGGCAGGAAAGGCTGCCTCATTTACAGGCAACAGCTTTGAAGTGTGGAACAGGAAAAGAACTGTTTATTAGCTGCAAAAGCGAGTCTCGAAACAGGGAACATGGCGCCAGGGCTGCTGTGGATGCAGACAGGATCCCGGAGGCCGGGGCCGTGCTGAAGGCAGCCAGCTGCCCTATTCAGGATTCGAGGTTTCAGGCCGGCATTAAAAAAGATTCCTGGGAGTGCCCGAGCCATGCCGCGACTGAACAGCCTGAGGCGGCAGCGGCCGAGAACTGGGAAGGCAACAAACCAGAGACAGAGTGAGCGCCCGACCTGGCACAGCACTGTGAGTGACCACTGGCACAGCTCTGTTCAGGGGGTGGATGCCCACCCGGCTCCCGCCTGCACCACCAGGCCACTCACCGCCCCGGTGCTGCCTCCACTTTCCCAGGTGCGGGCAGCCCCGCCCGGCTCGACCATCACTGAGCCTTCCCACTTGCTTGGACTGGCGCAGGGCTTTCCGGAGCCTGCGGACCGTCCTCCCCTCCCACTCCCTCCACGGTTCTCTGGCGGGGCTGGTGGCGGGGGGCGTCCCCGGCCAGTGTCGGGAGGGCAAGGAAGTACAGGAGGGCGGACTGTCACTCCACCAAACCCTGGACTCCAGCCCCAGGTAAACTCCCTGTTACTGGGAGGCAGATACCATCTCTGCGGCCAACAGTTTGGAAAAAAGCCTAACGAATTTCTGGTTGGGAATAGTGTGGTAGAAGAGTTCCCAGGTCCACTTGAACCTGCCGGAGACCAGGCTGCAGGTGGGCACTAGACTCGGTTTATACTGGGGGGATACAAAGGCGAACAAGATCCGAGAAAGATCTACATAGTGCTACAAAGGCACCCAGAGAGAGACCGGTCGTCTGGGCCTAGCAGAAACCTGGTAGACTTCCTGGGCGAGGCGGTGCCGAGCAGGGTCTTGAAGGCCCAGCTGATAGACGAGGGGGCAGAAGACACGCCCCAGCCCAGCACAGTGCGCACAGAGTGGGGAGACGTGCGGCCAGGGAGGGGGAGACTCAACAAAAACCACACACCCGGTGGGGTCGCCACTGCACGATCTAACAGCCTGGGCCAGAGCACACGGAACAGGGAAAAGTCCTGCACAGGAAGTGAAAGCTCAAAAGAGATCACGCACCCTGTGGTACGTGATCCACCAGCCCAGCTGAGTCCAAGCTAACCAGAAAGGTGGCTCCCCGGAGAAGCCCAAGACCCGAGGCAACCACACACACAAGGCACTAGAGGCCAACTGAGCAGTCACGGAGGGAGCCATACGAAATTGGCAACCACAGCAACATCCTAGTTAGTCATTAGTCTCAAACTGGTGGACTGTGAAACCCCCTGCCATAATGAATAAACACCAAAAAAAAGATACCAGAAATACAAAAAATCAAGAAAGTACACCACCAAAAGTTAGTAAATCTCAAACTCTAGATCCTATAGAACAAGAAGCCCTTGAAATAACTGGCAAGGAATTTCGAGTGATAATTCTAAGGAAACTGAATGAGATACAAGAAAACTCAGCTAGACATCATGATGAAATGAGGAAAAGTATACAGGATCAGAAAGAGGAAATGTACAAGGAAATCAATGTCCTGAAAAAAAATGTAGCAGAACTTGCAGAACTGAAGAAGTTATTCAACGAAATAGAAAACAGAACGGAGAGTTTAACCAGCAGGCTTGTCGAAGTTGAAGAGAGAACCTCTGAACTTGAAGATGGACTGTTTGAAATAACACAAGCAGACAAAAAGAAAGAAAAAAGAATCAAAGACATTGAAGAAAATCTGAGAGAGATATCAGACAACCTTAAGCGATCAAATATCCAAGTCATGGGTATTCCAGAAGGGGAGGAAAATGGAGATTCCATTGAAAACATATTCAACAAAATAGTGGCAGAAAACTTCCCAGGTATAGGAAAAATCAGAGATCTTCACATCCAGGAAGCTCAACGATCTCCAAATGTATTCAACCCAAAAAGACCTTCTCCAAGACATGTCATAGTCAAATTGGCAAAACTCAGAGACAAAGAGAGAATCTTAAAAGCTGCAAGAGAGAAGCGTCAGATCACCTATAAGGGAGCCCCAATCAGGCTAACATCAGACTTTTCATCACAAACCCTAAAAGCTAGAAAGGAATGGGATGATATTTTCAAAATACTAAAAGACAAAGATTGCCAGCCAAGAATACTCTACCCTGCAAGGCTATCCTTCCGAAATGAGGGGCAAATAGTATATTTCTCAGACAAACAAAAACTGCGGGAGTTCACTACCACAAGACCACCCTTACAAGAAATCCTCAGGGAGTACTGGGTTTGGTTCCTGAAAAATAACTACCACTGCCATAAAAACCCAAGAAAAATCTAAACCCGCTAGTATAATAAAAATGGCATTCATGAAGAGAAAACAAGCTAACAAAAACACTATCTACAACCTAAGGAACCAACAAACACAGAAAACAAACAGTAAATCAGAAAGCAAGGAACAAAAGACACCTAAGACAACCAAACAACCAATAAAATGCTAGGAATAAATCAACACCTTTCAATAACAACTCTTAATGTAAAAGGCTTAAATTCCCCAATCAAAAGACACAGACTGGCTGACTGGATCAAAAAGGAGGACCCAACTATATGCTGCCTACAAGAGACCCACCTCACCCATAAAGATTCACACAGACTAAGAGTGAAAGGATGGAAAAAGATTTACCATGCAAACAGAAAAGAAAAATGAGCTGGAGTAGCTATTCTTATATCTGACAAAATAGACTTTAAACTAAAAACCATAAAAAGAGACAATGAGGGACACTACTTAATGATAAAAGGACTGATCCATCAAGAACACATAACAATCATAAATATGTATGCACCCAATGTTGGAGCAGCCAGATTTATAAAACAAACTCTATTAGACCTAAAGAAGGAAATAGACACTAATACCATAATAGCAGCGGACCTGAACACCCCACTGTCAATATTAGACAGATCATCTAGGCAAAGAATCAGTAGAGAAACACAAGATCTAAACAAGACACTAGACCAATTGGAATTGGCAGATATCTACATAACATTCCACCCAACAACCTCAGAATATTCATTCTTCTCATCAGCACATGGATCATTCTCCAGGATAGATCACATATTAGGTCACAAATCAAGTCTCAATAAATTCAAAAAAATTGGAATTATCCCATGAATTTTCTCATCCTACAATGGATTAAAACTAGAAATAAACAACAAACGAAACTCTGGAAACTATACAAACACATGGAAATTAAACAGCATTCTACTTAATGACATATGGGTCCAAGAAGAAATCAAGCAGGAAATCAAAAAATTTATTGAAACTAATGAAAACAATGATACATCATACCAAAACCTGTGGGATACTGCAAAAGCAGTATTGAGGGGAAAATTTATTGCATTAAACGCTCACTTCAGAAGAATAGAAAGATGGCAACTGAACAACCTAACACTTCAACTTAAAGAACTAGAAAAACAAGAACAATCCAAACCTAAAGTTAGCAGACGGAAAGAAATCATTAACATCAGAGCAGAACTGAATGAAATTGAAACCCAAAAAACAATACAAAAGATCAATGAATCAAAAAGTTGGTTTTTTGAAAAGATAAATAATATTGACAAACCATTAGCATGGCTAACAAATAAAAGAAGAGAGAAGACTCAAATAACAAAAATTAGAAATGAAAAAGGCGATATTACAACTGATTCATCTGAAATACAAGGAATCATTCGAGACTACTATAAACAACTATACGCCAACAAATTTGAAAATCTGGAGGAAATGGATAAATTTCTGGACACACACAACCTCCCAAAACTGAACCGTGAAGACTTAGAAAATTTGAACAGACCAATAACAATAAAGGAGATTGAAGCTGTTATCAGAAGGCTCCCAACAAAGCAAAGCCCAGGACCAGATGGATTCACAGCAGAATTTTACCAAACATTCAAACAGGAATTGACACCGATTCTTTACAAACTATTCCAAAAGATTGAAACGGACGCAAATCTCCCAAACTCATTCTATGAAGCAAACATCATCCTGATACCAAAACCAGGTAAAGATATAACCAAAAAAGAAAATTACAGGCCAACATCCTTGATAAATATAGATGCAAAAATCCTCACTAAAATACTAGTAAACAGAATACAGCAACACATACGTAAAATTATTCATCACGACCAAGTGGGATTCATCCCACGGATGCAAGGTTGGTTCAACATGCGCAAATCAATAAATGTGATACACCATATTAATAAACTCAAACACAAGGACCATATGATCATCTCTATAGATGCTGAAAAAGCATTTGATAAAGTTCAGCACTCATTCATGACAAAGACCCTCTGTAAGTTAGGTATAGAGGGAAAGTATCTCAACATAATTAAAGCCATATATGCCAAACCCACTGCCAATATCATCCTGAATGGGGAAAAGCTGAAAGCTTTTCCTTTAAGAACAGGAACTAGACAAGAATGCCCACTCTCACCACTCCTATTCAACATAGTGTAGGAAGGACTAGCCAGAGCAGTCAGAGAAGAGAAGGAAATAAAGGGCATCCAGATTGGAAAAGATGAAGTCAAACTGTCCCTGTTTGCAGATGACATGATCCTATATATCGAACAGCCTAAAACCTCTACAAAAAAACTGTTGGAATTGATAAATGATTTAAGCACAGTAGCAGGATACAAAATCAACACACAAAAATCAGTAGCATTTCTTTTCTCCAATAGTGAACATGCAGAACGAGAAATCAAGAAAGCCTGCCCATTTACAATAGCTGCCAAAAAAATAAAATACTTAGGAATTGAGTTTACCAAGGAGGTTAAAAATCTCTATAATGAGAACTAGAAACCACTGCTGAGAGAAATTAGAGAGGATACAAGAAGATGGAAAGATATCCCATGCTCTTGGATTGGAAGAATCAACATAGTGAAAATGTCCATACTACCCAAAGTGATATACAAATTCAATGCAATCCCCATCAAAATTCCAAAGACATTTTTCTCAGAAATGGAAAAATCTATCCAGACATTTATATGGAACAATAAAAGACCACGCATAGCCAAAGCAATGCTGAGCAAAAAAATAAAGCTGGAGGCATAACACTACCTGACTTTAAGCTATACTACAAAGCTACAATAACCAAAACAGTATGGTACTGGCATAAGAACAGACACACTGACCAATGGAATAGAATAGAGAATCCAGAAATCAACCCACACACTTACTGCCATCTGATCTTTGACAAAGGCACCAAGCCTATTCACTGGGGAAGGGACTGCCTCTTCAGCAAATGGTGCTGGGATAAGTGGATATCCATATGCAGGAGAATGAAACTAGATCCATACCTCTCGCCGTATACTAAAATCAACTCAAAATGGATTGAGGATTTAAATATACACCCTGAAACAATAAAACTTCTTAAAGAAAACATAGGAGAAACACTTCAGGAAATAGGACTGGGCACAGACTTCATGAATACGACCCCAAAAGCATGGGCAACCAAAGGAAAAATAAACAAATGGGATTATATCAAACTAAAAAGCTTCTGCACAGCCAGAGAAACAATTAAAAGAGTTAAAAGACAACCAACAGAGTGGGAGAAAATATTTGCAAAATATATATCTGACAAAGGATTAATATCCAGAATATATAAGGAACTCAAACAACTTTACAAGAAGAAAACAAGCAACCCAATTAAAAAATGGGCAAAAGAGCTAAATAGGCATTTCTCTAAGGAAGATATCCAAATGGCCAAGAGACATATGAAAAAATGCTCAACATCACTCAGCATCTGGGAAATGCAAATCAAAACCACATTGAGATACCATCTAACCCCAGTTAGGATGACTAAAATCCAAAAGACTATGAACGATAAATGCTGGCGAGGCTGCGGAGAAAAAGGAACTCTCATACATTGTTGGTGGGACTGCAAAATGGTGCAGCCTCTATGGAAAATGGTATGGAGGTTCCTCAAACAATTGCAGATAGATCTACCATACGACCCAGCTATCCCACTGTTGGGAATATACCCAGAGGAATGGAAATCATCAAGTCCAAGGTATACCTGTTTCCCAATGTTTATCGCAGCACTCTTTACAATAGCCAAGAGTTGGAACCAGCCCAAATGCCCATCATCAGATGAGTGGATACGGAAAATGTGGTACATCTACACAATGGAATACTACTCAGCTATAAAAACGAATGAAATACTGCCATTTGCAACAACATGGATGGACCTTGAGAGAATTATATTAAGTGAAACAAGTCAGGCACAGAAAGAGAAATACCACATGTTCTCACTTATTGTTGGGAGCTAAAAATTAATATATAAATTCACACACACACACACACACAAAAACCGGGGGCAGGGGGAAGAAGATATAACAACCACAATTATTTGAAGTTGATACGACAAGCAAACAGAAAGGACATTGTTGGTGGGGGGGAGGGAGAAGGGAGGGAGGTTTTGGTGATGGGGAGCAATAACCAGCCACAATGTATATCGACAAAATAAAATTTAAAAAAAATAAATAATAATAAAATAAAATTAAATTAAATTATATTAAAAATAAATAAATAAAAAATAAATAAAATAAAATAAAAATGGAAGGGAGGGCCGGCCCGGTAGCTCACTTGGGAGAGTGCGGTGCTGGTAGCACTGGGGCCTTGGGTTTGGATCCTATATAGGGGTGGCCGGTGCGCTCACTGGCTGAGCGTGGCATGGACGACACTGAGCCGAGGGTTGCAATCCCCTTACCATTCAGAAAAATAAAAAATAAAAATGGAAGGGAGATAAAGACTTTCTCAGATAAACAAAGGCTGAGGGAGTTCACTACCACTAGACCTGCTTTACAAGAAATGCTGAAGGGAGTTTTTCACATTGAAATGAAAGGGTACTAACCAGCAATGTGAGATCATAAGAAAGTAGGAAACTCACCTATAAAGTTAAATATATAGACAAAAACAAAATAATGTATTACTATACAAGGGGTGGGTAAAAATATTTAATTCTACTAAAAACAGGTAAAAGCATATTAAAAACAACTATAAGTAAATTATGTTAATGAGCACATTATATAAATAAATGTAGATTGGGACATTAATAGTATATAATGTAAGGGGCATAGGTAAAAGAGAGTTTTTGTATGCAAGTGAAGTTAGGTTGATAACAGCTTAAAGTAGTCTATAGTTATAATTATTATATATTTATGTAAGCCCCTGTTGTAATTATATTTATGCAATTATAATATATGTATGTATTATACATGTATAATATACATATTATTATATGTATATATGTATTTATATGTTGTATGCATAATGTGTATATGTATATATTTTATATGTGTAATATATGTGCACATATAATATGTAACTACAAAGAAAATACCAGTGAAGTTTACACAAAAGAAGAAAATGGAATAAAAACCTATCTATACAGAAAACCAACAAAACACAAAAGAAGATAGCAAGTGAGAAACAGGGGCAAAATAACTACAAGGCAAACTGAAAACAGTTTAAAAAATGGCAGTAGTAAATCCTTTCCTACTGATAATTAGTTTAAATGTAAATAAACTAAACTCCCCAATAAAAAGATACAGAGTAGCAGAATGGATAACAAATCAAGACTGAACTGTATGCTGTTTACAACAAACTCACTTTATATCCAAGGACACACACAGGCTGCAAGTGAGGAGATGCAAAAATATATTCCATGCAAATGGCAATAGAAAGAAAGATGGAGTGGGTATATCTATATAAGACAAAGTAGACTTTAATCAAAAGCTGTTTCTGAAAATAGAGAATGTTATTACATAATGATAAAGAGGTCAATTGAACAGGATTATATAACAATTATAAATATATATGAATCCATCATCAGAGAACCTATGTATATAAAACAAATATTGACAGATCTGAAAGGAGAAAATGGCAGTGATAAAATAATGGTAGGAGATATCAGTACCCCAAGTTCAATAAAGGATAAACATCTGTACATAAAATCAGTAAAGAAACAGTGGACTTCAGCAACACTGTAGACCAAATGGATCTAACAGACTTTTCACCTAACAGCAGAAGAATACACATTCTTCTCAAGTGCATAAGGACCATTCTCCATGATAGATCATGTTAGGTCAAAAAAAAAAAAAGTCTTAATAAATTTAAAAAGATCTAAATCATACCAAGTATCTTTTAGGACCACAGTGAAACAAAATTAGAAATTAAACCAAGAAAATGGAAAAATTCACAAATATGGTCACGCATTACTTAATAGTGGGTACATGTCCTGAGAAATGCATTGATAGGTAATTTTATCATTGTATAAACATCATAGAGTGTACTTACACAAACTCAGGTGGAATAACCTGCTACACACTTAGGTCATACGGTGTGGTCATTATAATCTTAAGGGACCACAGTCATATATGTGGTCTGTCTTTGACTGAAACATTGTTATGCAACACATGAGTGTGTGTGGAAAATCAGTAGCACACTTTTGAACAACCATTGGGCCAAAAGAAAGTCAAAAGGTAATTTTAAAAATATCTCAAGACAAACAAAAATGAAAACACAACTTACCAAAACTTATGGGATGTGGCAAGGGTAGTCTCAAGGAGCAAGTTTATAGCAATACATGCTTACATTAGAAAAAAAAAGAAAGATCAAATAGAAAATCTAACCTTACACCTAGATAAAGATGAATAAAATAAACCTAAAGTTAGTAGAAGGAAGAAAATAATAAAGATTAGAGTAGAAGTAAATCAAATAGAGAATAGAAAAACTATAGAAATAATCAACAAAAGTAAAAATTTCTTTTTTTGAAAAGAAATGAACAAAATCGAAAAACCCATAGCTGGACTAAGAAAAAAGAGAAGAGTCAAATAAAAAAATCAGAAGTGAAAGAGGAGACATTGCACAAATTCCTCAGAAAAAAAATAAGAGACTATTCTGAACAAAGTATTATGAATAGCAAGATATTATGCCAACAAATTAGATAACCCAGAAGAAATGGATACATTTCTGGAATCATACAGCTTACCAAGATTGAATCAAGAACAAATGTAAAACCTACAAAGAATGATAACAAATCAGGAGATTAAAGTAATAATCAAAAATTTTTCAACAACAACAAAGAAACTCAGAACCAGATAGCTTCAAGGCTGAATTCTATCAAACATTCAAAGAAGAATTAGTATCAACCCATGTTAAACTCTTCTAAGAAACAGAAGGGGAGGTAATACTTCCAAATTCATTTTATGAGGCCAGCATCATCCTGCTACCAAAACCAGAGAAAGACACCACACACACAAGAAAATTACGGGCCAATAATTCTAACAAATGTAAATGCAAAAATCCTCAGTAAAATTCTAGCAAACCAAATTCAATGGCACATTAAAAATATTTTACACCTTGATCAAGTGGGATTTATCCCTGGGATGCAAATTTGGTTTAACACAAGAAAATCAATCAATGTGATACATCACATTAACAAACTGAAAAGTAAAAACCACATGATATCTTCCTAGATGCAGAAAACATATTTGACAAAATTCAATATCCTTTAATAATACAAACTCTCAACACATTAGGTATAAAAGTAAACATCGTCAACATCATAAAGGCCATATATGATAATCCCATAGCTAACATAATCAAGGCAAGAAAACTGGAAGCTTTTCCACTAATATCTGGTACAAGACAAGGATACCCTCTCTTGCCACTTCTATTCAGCAGAGTACTGGAAATACTAGCAAGAACAATTGGACAAAATAAATTAAATCATCTAAATTGGAAAAGTAGAAGTAAAATTATCAGTAAATTTTCAGGATACTACATAAACATGCAAAAATCAGGGTTTTGTTTTACAATAATGATCTATCTGAAAAGATAATAAAGAAAACAATTCAATTTACAATATAATTAAAAAATACTTAAGAACAAATTTAACCAAGTTGGTGAAAGATTTAGACACTGAAAACTATAAAACATTGATAAAAGATATTAAAGAATATACAAATAAATTAAAATCTATCCTACTTTCATGGACTGGAAGAATTGATATTTTTAAAATGTCCGTACTACCCAAAGTGACCTACAGATTTAGAGCAACTCCTACCAAAATTCTAATATTTCTCACAAAAATACAGAAAATAATTCTAAAATTCATATGGTACTACAAAAGACCCCAATTAGCCAAAACAATCTTGAGAAAGAAGAACAAAGTTGGAAGCGTCACGCTCCTGATTTCAAATTACAAATTCATGAGAGTTATGTCAGAAAGATGGCCAACTAGATGTTCCCGATGCTTATTTCTCTCACAAAAGCAATCAAAACAATGAAAACTCAGTACCCTGCCTTGCGGGGAATCAGAGCTGTGGCTATGCTCTGCAGCCCTGCCTACCAGGGTTGAGCTGATGTGATACCCTGTTTCCTGGGTGCCAGAGCCATGGCGGAGCTGTCCTACTCTACCTCCCAGGACTAAGCCATCATTGCACACCACCTGCCTGGGAACCAGAGCCTTGGCTGAGCTGGGCCACCTCGCCCTCTTGGCTGTAAAGCCTTGGTGCCCCACTTGTTTTGAGAGCACTCAGCTAAATTGGGATTTCAGTACCAGAGCGGCTAGCAACCCTAACCTAATGGGAAATCAAGAGGAACTGGAAGTGTGTGAGGAATACTTCTTTTACCTGGTGGAAAGCCTAATGTCTAATTGTCAGACTTGTTACCAGGGTGTCCCTAACACGGGAACTTGTTTATACTGGCAGATGCCCTCCTGGCTCTTGTCTGACCCATGTCCAATTTACAATTGCCTGGCCATCTCTCTGGTTCTGGGCGCCCAACATTTTGTTCTCCCCAGCATTCCAGGGAAAACTCAGCCTGGAGAAGCCCCTAGTTCCTCAGATTAAAGGTGCAAATTTAATACACCCCCACAAAAATATATAATAATTTACTACACTGCCTTCCCAGAAACTGAACTTGCTTCCTTGAATATGAGCTTCTGAGGCACTTCCAACACCCTCAAGGGTTGGAGTCATCGCTGTGCTACACTACACATCTAGAAGCCTGCTGTGGTGCAATATCTTCCTAGGACCCACTGCCATCATTGTGCAGTGCCCTGTCTCCTGGGACCTGAGCCACAGTTGCACCCCACCATCCCTGGGGAATTGCTACTGCTGCACTATGTACCCCCAGGGCCTGGGCCACTGTGGTGTCACACCATCCCAGGGGCCAGAGTCACCACTACATGGTTCCCAATCCCCTGGGTCCCAAGTTGTCACTGCACCCTGACATCCCAGGGACCCAAGTTGCCATTGTGCCCTGCTCCCTAAGGACCAAGCCTCTGGATATGAGATATCACCTCACACCTGTTAGAACTGCTATTATGAAAAGGACAAGGCATAACAAGTGTTTTTAATTTGTGGAGAAAAGGAAATCCTTGTACACTGTTTTTAGGAAGGTGAATTGGTACAGCTATTATGGAAAACAATATGGAGAGTTATAAAAATTTAAAATAAGACTACCATATGATCTAGCATTCCCTTTTCTGAGTATGTATCCAAAGGAAATGAAGTCAGTGCCTCATAGAGATATCCGCAGTCCCATGTTCATTGCAGCATTATTCAAAATAGCCAAGGTATGGAAACAATGTGTCATCCATCAATGGATAAATGAATAAGGAAATTGTGAGGTAAGTTTAATGGAATATTTTCCAGCCTTAAAAAGACAAGGATATCCTGACATTTTTAACAATGTGGATGAAACTAGAGGACATTATGCTAAGTGAAATAAGGCAGACACAGAAGAACAAATATGATTTCATTTATATGTCGTATCTAAAGAATTTGAATGAATAGAAACAGAATAGAAAGGTGGTTACCATGGGTGGGGAGTTGGACTATATGGGGAGATGTTGGTCAAAGAATACAAAGCTGCAGTTACATAGGATGAATAAGTCAAGAGATCTAATGTACAGCATGATAACTATCTTTAATAATATTGTATTGTATACTGAAAACTTGCCAAGAGAATAGATTTTAGGTGCTTTTAATGCATTTTTTTAAAAAAGTAATTATGTGAAAAGATGGATATGTTAATTTGCTTGACTCCAGTATTCTTTTCCCTATGTAGATGTACATTAAAAAATCATGTTTTACACCTTAAATGTATACAATGAAATAACTAATTAATTAATTCAATATCCCTGTCTTCTCTAAGTAAGTTGTGTAGAGTTAAATTTCTTCTGGTGAAGCATATAATAATTGGCTTAACTTTGTGGTGCATAAAAGTGTTTGGTTAAATCGTCGAACCCTAACATAAATATTTGACATTATTTTGAGTTATGAGTGACTATTGAACTGAGTCCTAAGAGTGTGGATGGGACAGATTGCAAATTTCCTGAGGATAAGGAGATGGATAGGAGTTTTTCCTGGAGTTTTTCCTTCTTGAAATCCTCAAAAAGGTTATAAAAGAAGGCAGAGCCATTCTCAGAAAATTGAAGAATCACTTACCATTGAAAATTTAAAAAAGAAAAACAGGTTTTTTTATGCACGTATAATGTAGTACTTTTGTAAGTGTAAGTGTGATGTCATTTAATCTTTATGACAATTCTATGAAATGGGCTTTTATTCCTATTTTATAGATGATAAAATGAGGAAAAGAAAGCAACTACTGTAGTAAGCATTTGATAGTACTGATAGGTACAGATCATTTGGTTAGTGACCCTTGGGCTAAAGCTTTTGAGTTAATCAGGGCCTGGCTATGGATTTAATCTCTCTGTAGTATATTTTGCCTTTGCCTCATTCTGTTTTTGAGTCACAAGTTGCACTGTAATAACCCCCTCACCAGGAATAGTTGGGATAGTATGGTTTGATCACTGAAATCTATCTTATAGGTATACATAAATTCAGTGCCAACTGATGGTGAATTTTTATAGTCACAAAAGCCTGAGTTCTGTTCATACACGTGGATGAGTTCTGCCTGTATTTATCACACACGACAACCAGATATAGCCATGAGTCAATCAAATAACTCCTAAGTCAAAGGAAAGAAGTGTTGCCTGTCTTAACATGGCTGAGAAATAGTGGCATCTTTTACGCCTAGAAATTGTGTAACTCAACAAATATTTATTGACTGCCATTTATGAAACTGACTACACGCTGGGCACTGGGGACACAATGAAGAAGAAATAGTTCTTACCATTGAAGCGTTCACAATGCACTGTGGAAGACACACATGTAAGCAATTCATTACAACACAGTGAGATAATGAGATAAATGTATGCACAAGATGTTGACATCCCATTGACATAATGTAGTAGAGAAAATAACTCATTTGAGGAGAGACGGTAAGAAGAAAAAGGCTGCATAGGAAAAGTGATATCTGAGTATAACTTTTGGGGATGAGTAGGTACTTACCATGAAAATGACAATGGAAAAACACGGCAGAGAAACTATTGTGTTCAGTTGTGGACAACAGTGTATTGTGTGTCTTTGGCTTTATGTGGAGAAGTTATTTATTCTAATCTTAAGAATCTGGTTAAACTGCTTCAGAAATAGTACAAAAATATTGCACAGAAATAGAGGGAAATCAATACAATTTGATGTGCTTTTTGAGAAAGGATTATCTTGTGCCTGAAACTGTGCTAGGGATTATGAGAAATGATGTGCAATACTAAATTCTGAATAGGCCATATTGGCAGCTTCCAGGACTTTTGCCAGTACAGTATTTTTGGTAATTGCACAGCTCATAACAGTATATTTTATATATTGTTGTGAAATTTAGATTAGTAGGATTGTATTTATGTTCCTGTAGCTTGATAGATAACAATCTATATTTGTATATTTTGCATGATTTACACCTGGGATGCTTTTCCCACGACATCTTTTACGTCACTGATAGAAATGTCACCTTCCATAGTGTAACACTCCTTGTCAGTGCTCTTGGAAATATTTACTAAATAGAAATGCAAGGTCATGGTCCAATCACTAGTTAGCACTTTCAACACAAGAGTACTCTTATAAAGATGTAATTGGGGGTGTGTGCAGAGATCGGGAGATATAAATGGCATATTCTTTAATTTCCTAAATTCTACACCAATTGAGACATAGGGCAAAGTAGCCAGAAAGATGATTATCAAAATGTAAGCTATATCTTGATAAAGAGATACTGGAGAGCATGAGTTAGATTGCCTGACAACAATTGACTTCCAATTATTGCATCCTAGAAGGTTCATAGGCACAGCTAAACCCTTCCAAACCACCTCCAATAGGTGCAGTAATTTGATCACTAACTTTCCTACCCCACTGAAAGCAAAGCAGCCTGTTTCTTCTCTGTTGTCAGACAAATTCCCCACAGAGTAGTGTAAAGAAGTGTTGGAGCCAAATGACGTAAATCACTTCTCCTTTTCTTATAGAGAAGGCAGAAGTATTACAGTAATTAATGTCTCTCCACATGGACACCTGAAGCTGAGGGAAAGGAGGTTCTCCCAACATGAATCAACAGAAAAAAATGCATATATGAGATGAAAATAGAACTATAGATACTGTATCAATGCTAAAAAGCCTCATAAAACTTTCATAATCATTGAGAGTGAATGATTCCTGTAAACCTAAAGGCATTAGAGTGGAAAGACGTAACAGTGGAGTTTTTCTGGCCTGGAAACTAGAGTTTCTTTGCTGCCAGTACTGGATCAATTTTAATTCCTAGTGGGCACCTTTGAATTAATCGCTCAATTATTTTGGCTTTTTCAATGATAATGATAGCTCTTCACCCATTGCATTGTCAGCTTAATATTCAACTTGACCCCATTTTTTTTTCTTTAAGAAATTACTGTATAGTCACAAGACTATCTATACTTTTCTGAATACTTACTATATATCATGCACTAGAACCTACAAGAAGACAAGCTGCCTCATATTTGCATTTCAAGAAATAATTATGAATATATAAAAAGAAGCTTTAAAAAGTTACTGCAGCTTTTTGATCAACTGTCAATGGGAGATTTTTTTATGTATGCCATACAAACAGCAACTGCCCTCTGAAGTCTCTCTCTTTTCCAACTCCACTGCATATTCCATGAGCCTCTCTGGCTTTACTGTTCTTTTCTTCATTTATTCCAAACTTTAACCAGTTGGTTAAAGGAAATTGATTAAACTCTCTTTAAAAATTAAATGAAGGCAGAGTATTTGCATAAGTTATTTGGAATTCTTCCGCATAGGATATTTGTCTGTTTTCCCCTATTAAAAGTTTTGGCCATCATTTAATAGAATTGTTTATTTTCTGATTATAGAATTTTGAGAGCTCTTTGTATATTTTGGATGCAAGTCCTTTATCAAACATGCATTTCAAAAATTTTTTTCCCAGGCTGGGCTTTTCTTTTCTGTCTCTTAACAATGCCCTTTGCAGAGCAAATGTTCTGAATTTTTTCTTTTTTAAAATTTTTTATTGACTCACAAATGATTATACATATTTGTGGGGTATAAAGTTTACTATCGATAGTTGTGTACAATGTGTGATGGTCAAATCAGGACAGTTAGCTTATTCATCATTACAATATGTAATCATTCTTTGTGTCCGTTAACCAATTTCTCATTAATTTCTCATTAACCTCTCTCCCTATTCTCCCTCCCCCTTTCCACTTCTTGTAACCACAGCTCTGTCCTCTCCTTCTAAAAGTTCAGTGTATTATTGTTATTGCTGTTTCTTTCTTTCTTCCTCCCTATTTCTTTCTTCATTGCTTATTTGTTTATTTATTCAGCTCCCACTTATGACTGAGGACATGCGATATTTTTCTTTCTATGCCTGGGTTGTTTAGCTTAACATAATTTTCTCCAAGCTCATCCATGATGCTGCGAATGGCAGAATTTCATTCTTTTTTATGGCTAAGTGTACCATTGTGTATATGTTTTGAATTTTGATAAAGTCTAATTTATCAATTATTTCTTTCATGGATCATGCTTTGAGTATCCTATCTGAAAAATCATCAGCAAACCCAAAATCACACAGATTTTCTCCTGTGTTTTCTTTCAATAATATCATAGGTCTTGCCTTTTCAAGTAGGTTTATAATCCATTTTATGCTAATTTTTATGTAAGGTATGAAGTCTATATGCGTTTTTTTGTATATAAATGTCTAATAGTTGCAACACCATTTATTGAAAAGACTATCCTTTCTCCATTTGCTACTTTGTCAAAGATCAGCTGACCATATTTGTATGCATCTATTTCTGGGCTCTCTATTCTATTTCATTGATCTATGTGCCTTAGGCCTTTTTAGAAAACTTACCTCTTTATCATTATGTACTGCTTCCTTTGTTGGTGACATTCTTCCCTGTTCTGAAATCTGCTTTGTGTGATATTAGTGTAGCTACTCTAGATTTCTTCTTATCGGTGTTAGCATGGTATATCGTTCTCCATCTGTTTACTTTTAATCTATATCTGTCTTTATGTTTAAAGTGGATTTCCTGTAGGAAACATGTAGTTGGTTTTTTTTATCCACTCTGACAATCTTGTTTTTTGATTAGCATATTAAGACAATTAACATTTAAGTGGTTCTTGATATCTTTGGATTAATATCCATGCTTGTAAGTGTTTGATATTCATTGACAGAGCCTTCTTTTTCATCCTTCTCTGGTTTTAACTTAGCATTTTATATTTTTCCACTTAATATCATCTTTTAGCATATCAATTATACTTCTTTTTAAAATATTGTAATAGTTGCAATATACATTTTTAACTAATCTAAGTCCACCTTAAAACAATATGATGCCATTTCAGGTGTAGTGCATGTATCTTAAAATGAAATATTCCCATTTCCTCCTTCCAGACTTTATTATATTGCTGTCAATTATGTTGTTATTTATATGCTATAATCACCCAATACATTGTAACTATTATTGCGTTCAACAAATGGTTACCTTTTAGATAAGTTTATAATATGAAAAATAATAGATTTTATTATACTTTCATTTATTTGTTTTACAGTGCTCTTCCTTCCTTTACGTAGATCTAAGTTTCTAAACTAAAACATTTTCCATGTCCCTGAAAAATCTCTTTAAACATTTCTTGGAGGACAGGTAGTTAGCTTTTTGTTTTGTTTTGTTTTGTTTTTTGTCCTTTTTTGTCTATAAAAAGCTTTATTTCCCCTTTATATTTGAAGGATAATTTTACTGGATATAATTTCTAGGTTGGTGTTTTTTTAATTTTTTAAATTTTATTTTATTTTGTCAGTACACAATGTGGTGGATAATTGTGGCCCATTACCGAAACCTCCCTCCCTCCTCCCACTCCCTCCCTCCCAACAACCTCATATCTGTTCCCTTGTATCAATTTCAAGGAATTGTAATTGTTATGTCTTCTTCCCACCCCCCCACCCCCGGTATTTTTGTGTATTTATTTATTTATTTTAAGCTCCCGTAAGTAAGTGAGAACATGTGGTATTTCACTTTCTGTGCTTGACTTGTTTCACTTAATATAATTCTCTCTGGGTCCATCCATGTCATTGCAAATGGCAGTATTTCATTCTTTTTTACAGCAGAGTAGTATTTCATTGTGCAGATATACCACATTTTCCATATCATCTCATCTGACGATGGACATTTGGGCTGGTTCCAACTCTTAGCTATTGGAAAGAGTGCTGCCATGAACATTGGAGAACAGGTATACCTTCGACTTGATGATTTCCATTACTTTGGGTATATACCCAGCAGTGGGATAGCTGGGTCATATGGTAGATCTATCTGCCATTGTTTGAGGAACCTCCATACCATTTTCCATAGAGGCTGCACCATTTTGCAGTCCCACTAACAATGTATGAGAGTTCCTTTTCCTGTGCAACCTCGCCAGCATTTATCATTCACAGTCTTTTGGATATTAGCCATCCTAACTGGGGTTAGATGGTATCTCAGTGTGGTTTTAATTTGCATTTCCCGAATGCTGAGAGATGTTGAGCGTTTTTTTCTTGTGTCTGTTGGCCATTTGTATATCTTCCTTTGAGAAATGCCTATTTAGCTCTTTTGCCATTTTTTAATTGGGGTACTTGTTTTTCTGTTGTAAAGTTGTTTGAGTTCCTTGTATATTCTGGATATTAATCCTTTGTCAGATGCATACTTGCAAATATTTTATCCCACTCTGTTTGCTGGTTTTTTTTAAAACTCTGTTAATTGTTTCTTTTGCTGTGCAGAAGCTTTTTAGTTTGATATAATTCCATTTATTTATTTTTTTCCTTTGGTTGCCTGTGCTTTTGGGGTGGTATTCATGTAGTCTGTGCCCAGTCCTGCTTCCTGAAATGTTTCTCCTATGTTTTCTTTAAGAAGTTTCATTGTTTCAAGGTGTATATTTAATTCTTTAATCCATTTTGAGTTGATTTTAGTATATGGTGAGAGGTATGGGTCTAGTTTCATTCTCCTTCATATGGATATCCAGTTATACCAGCACCACTTGCTGAAGAGGCAGTCTCTTCTCCAGTGTATAGGCTTGGTGCCTTTGTCAAAGATCAGATGGCTGTAGGTGTGTAAGTTGATTTCTGGATTCTCTATTCTATTCCATTGATCCGTGTGTCTGTTTTTATGCCAATACAATCCTATTTTCGTTATTATAACTTTGTAGTATAGTTTAAAGTCAGGTAGTGTTATGCCTCCAGCTTTTTTTTTTTTTTTTTTTGCTCAGAATTTCTTTGGCTATCCATGGTCTTTTGCTATTCCATATAAATGTCTGGATAGATTTTTCCATTTCTGAGAAAAATATCATTGAAAATTTGATGGAAATTGCATTGAATTTGTATATCACTTTGGGTAGTATGGACATTTTCACAATGTTAATTCTTCCAATCCAAGAGCATGGGATATCTTTCCATCTTCTTGTGTCCTCTTTAATTTCTCTCAGCAGTGGTTTGTAGTTTTCATTATAGAGATTTTTCACATCCTTGAATATAGATGCAAAAATCCTCAATAAAATACTAGCTAACAGAATACAGCAACACATATGCAAAATTATACACCATGATCAAGTGGGATTCATCCCAGAGATGCAAGGTTCATTTAACATACACAAATCAATAAATGAGATACACCATATTAATAAAATCAAACACAAGGACCATATGATCATCTCTATAGATGCTGAAAAAGCATTTGATAAAATTCAACACTCATTCATGATAAAGACTCTCTACAAGTTAGGTATAGATAGAAATTATTTCAACATAATTAAAGCCATATATGATAAACCCACTGCCAATATCATGAACTAGACAAGGATGCCCACTCTCACCACTCCTACTCAACATAGTGTTGGAAGTACTAGCCAGAGCAATCAGAGAAGAGAAGGAAATAAAGGCATCCAGATTGGAAAAGATAAAGTCATACTGTCCCTGTTTGCAGATGACATGTTCCTATCTATCAAACAGCCTAAAGCATCTACAAAAAAACTCTTGGAGTTGATAAATGATCTCAACAAAGTTGCAGGATACAAAATCAATAGACCAAAATCAGTAGCATTTCTATTCTCCAATAGTGAACATGCAGAACAAGAAATCAAAAAGCTTGCCCATTTACAATAGCCACCAAAAAAATAAAATACTTTTTTTTTTTTTTAGCACTTCAAATACATCATGCTACTCTCTTCTTGATTGTGTGGTTTTTAATGAGATGTCCATTTTAATAGTTATTCTTTTCCTTCGAAGGGAATGCTTACCTTCTGCTGGGTTTTTTTCAAGGTTTTTTTGTCTTTAGTTTTCTGAAGTTTGTATAGGATGTTCCTAGGTGTATATTTTTTGGTATTTATCCTGCTTGGTGTTCTCTGAGCTTCTTGCATATGTGCTTGTACAGGTTTGGTGCCTGTATTAGTCAGGGTTCTCAAGAGAGACAGAATCAATAGGATATATTATAAATATGAGAGGGGATTTATTAGGGGAATTAGCTCACGGGACTGTGAAGGAAATCCTACAATAGGCTGTCTGCAAACTGGACGCCAGTAGCATGGCTCCATCCAATTCTGAAGGCCTCAAAACCAAGGAAGCCAATGGTGTCTTTAGTATAATTCCTGGAACTGAAAAGCTGGAGTCTCAAGCTCTGATGTCCATGGACAGTAGAGAAGAGTGTATCCCAGCTCCAGTGGATAGAGAGGCTTTGCCATTTTTCTGTTTTTTGTTCTCTCCAGGCTCCCAGCAGATTGGATGGTTCTCGCCCATATTGAGGGTGGATCTTTCCCATGTGGTCCATTCACGCTAATATCTTCTGGAAACACCCTTGTGGACACACCTACAAAGATAGCTTTACCAGGTTTCTTGGCATTCCTTAATCTAATCAAATTGACACCTAGAATTAATCATCACAGTGCCTATCATTAATTTTGGAAAAATTTCAGCCATTATTGTTACAAATATTTCTTCTCTGTCTTTTATTTCTTCTCCTTCTGGTATTTCAATCATGCTTTTTAAAATTGTCTCAAATTTCTTGGATGTTCTGGGGATTTTTTTTTTTTCATTTTTTTCTTTATATTTCAGTTTTGGGTTTCTACTGACCTATCTTCAGGCTCAATGATTATTTCTCAGCTCTGTCTAGTCTACCAATGAGCCCAACAAAGATGTTCTTTATATCTGCTACAGTGCTTTTGATTTCTAGCTTTTTTATTGGTTCATAGAAATTTTCATCTCTCTGCTTACATCACCTATCTGCTCTTGACTGTCGTCTACTTTCCCCATTATCACCCTTAGCATATTAAACATAGTTATTTTAAATTCCCTATCTAATAATTCCAAAATATGTGTCATACAGCAGTCTGATTCTGATGCTTTGCATCTTAATATGATTTTTCTTCTTATTTATTTTAAAGTATTGTATTTTCTTTTTTGAAAACCATACATGATGCATCGGGTATCAGTAACTGAGATAAATAAGCCTTTATTTATTTATTTATTTATTTATTTATTTATTATCTATGTATTTATTTATTTATATTATACATACATGTGGGGTACAACGTTGATTTTCAATAATTGTGTAGAGTGTGTGGTGGTTAGGTCAATCAATAAGACTTTAGTGTAAGTGTTTATGTTAATCTGTGTAGGATTTGGACTGTGTTTAATTATTTTTCGAAGCTGTAATTACTGAAGCCTTAAAATTTCTTTAGTGTCTTTGTTTTTGTCTCCTTGAGTTTGGGTTCTCTAAGCACTCTTCCTTAGAAATTTTCCAAAGTGTAGCTCTTTCAGCTGTAATCCACTATTAGGATACTGCAGGCTTGCTGCTGTCATTGAAAGGTGTGGGGAAGTCAGAGCCTTCTGTAGTCTTCTGATTAAATATCAATCCTTTAGTGGGTTTATGTCTTTGGCCTGTGATCTTCATGAGGTTTTTCTTCTTGCAAAGCTGAACCTCCCTTTGGTTAGACTAGGAGACTAGAGTGGGCTGGAGTGGAAGGAATGTCATTTACCCAGTTAATGTCTTCTCCCTTGAAGTGTAGGACTTTGTTATAAAGATAATGTGTACATATTTAAAAATTGTTACTTTTCCCCTACTTCTGCTCAAGACATGAGAGGATTTTTCTTGGCTCTTCAATATGAGAAACTGGTGGGGTTCATAGATATAAAATTCATGAAAGTATGGGAGCCTTGCTAAAACTGTGGCCCCTAGTTGTTTATCACTTTCCCATTAATCCACATTTAGCCTCCAACAATTCATCAGAATTATCTTTTAAGTTCTTTCATCAGTTTATAGCTACAGCAGCATCTGCTCCAGGTAGGCAGATATCAGAAATGGCTCTCTGGATTTGGCCATCTATATATTATTCATGGGGTGATTTTCCTGTCAACTAAATTCTCTGATGGGTTACATTAATTTTCAGTTTACCCATCTTTTGTGTTGTAAGGATGGAAGTGGTGAATTCTAAGCTCTTTGTGTGTCAGTGCTCTCTCCATAGTGGATTTTGTTTGTCTGGACCAAACTGCTGATATGGTAATAGCAGTATATCTTTCACAAATCAAGAAACGTATTTTTATGTGTGCTTATGGTGATTATTTGTGTGTGTGTGTATTTTTTTTCTTTTTTCTTTTTTTATTGGTTATGAATATTCATGGGGTACAAATGTGGGGTTTTTTAAATAATTAGCATAATTCAATTTTCTCCAGCTTGTGTACATGTCTGAAAAGATCTTGTGGCATTCTTTAGCTATTTGACAATTTTTATTATATATGGAAAAAGTAGAAATGTTCTGTTTATTATGCCCTCAACACAGGGCACTGTGGAATGACTATTTCAGCCGTTAAATTTTAGGAGATATAATTTGTGATAAAACTTGTTCCTGAAAGCTTTTTCTCAGATGGTAATACTGATTTATTTGTTTGGATGAACCTCTGAGTGTCTTTTATGAAAGTTGAATTGTCTCAGTCTCAGATATTCAGCTCTGAGTCTGGATTGCTGAAACCTGAAGGAAGACTTAAATTTAGTCTCAGAATATTATAGTTAAAATAAGTTTTAGTAACTCTCCGAAGAAGTAATGTGACTTACCCGAAGTCACACACTCATTTAGAGGCAGTATTGGGACTGAAATCTAGGTCTGCCGTCACATAGCATTTAAATAAATGAATAAGTAAATAAATTTTTAATTTAGATAATATTTATTGGTGCAGGGATTTACATTACCCAATGTTTTATAAGAATTAATCTTTGCCATCCAGGTTTTTTCAGCCTAGTTAGGAAGATAAGACAAATATACAAGTAGTTATTCTATGTGGTAGAAAATGTTTCTTGCTAGAAGAAAGGTGGTTCAGAATTAGGACAGAGTATATCTAGTGGAGAGATCAGTGCTGTCACCTGCAGTGCCCTTTCTATCTGTCATTTATCAAAAACATTCTCCTAGGTAAAGGGCATAAAGAAAAATCACAATTTGTAATAATAATATGCTTATAATAAATAATAAAAAAGTTCTACTAAACAAGTTCCTTTCATGCATTGCTGAATGTTCGAATTCTACCTAATATCTTATTCTTCTATTTAATAAAATAAGTATAAAATACTGATTAAGAGTTTGGACCGAAATAACACAGACCTGTGTTTGTGTTCAAATCATAGGTCCATGATACCTTATTTGACTGAGGACAAGGTTAGTTCAATAAAATTCAAATCAATTCAAGTCAACAAATATTTATCAACCACCTTCTATGTGCCAGGAAAAGTTTCTGGACTTTTTCTTAAAAAAAAGTATTTTTATGATTGTTGTTTTTCTTTCTTTTCCTTCCTTCCTTCCTTCCTTCCTCTCCACACCCACCGCGTTATTGTTTACCTATTTATTCAGCTCCCACTAATGGATGAGGACATGAGGTATTTTGCTTTCTGTGCCTGGTTTGTTTCACTTAACATAATTTTTTCTAAGCTCATTCATGTTGCTGTGAATTGTAGAATTTTATTCTTTTTTCATGACGTGGTAGTATTCCATTGTGTATATATACCACACTTCTCCAGTCATCCATTGATGGACATTTAGGTTGATTCTATGGCCTCGTTATTATAAATAGAGCTGTGATAAACATGTGAGTGCAGGTATCCCTTCAACATGATGATTTCCATTCCTTTGGGTATATACCTAGTAGTAAGATTGCTGGAACTTATGGTAGTTCTTTTTGTTTAAGGAATCTCCATACTGTTCTCCATATGGCTGTACTAATTTACAGTCTCACCATCAGTGCAGAAGGGTTCACCTTTCTCCACATCCTTGCCAGCATGTGTTATTCTCTGTCTTTTTGATAATGGCCAGTATAACTGGAGAGAGAAGATATCTCAATATGGTTTTGATTTGCGTTTCCCTGATGCTGAGTGATATAGAGCACTTTTCCATGCCTTTTCGCCATTGTGTATCTTTTTGGAGAAATATTCAGCTCCTTCGCCCATTTTTTAATGTGATTTTTTCTTACCGTTAACTTGTTTGAGTTCATTGTATATTCTGAATATTAATCCCTTGTTGGATTTATACTTTGCAAATATTTTCTTCCATTCTGCAGGTTGTCCTTTCACTCCATCGATTGCTACCTTTGATGTGCATTTTAGTGTGATATGATACCACTTGTTTATTTTTTATTTTGTTTTCTTTGCTTTTGTGGTCTTATTCATAAAGTTTTTGCCCACCCCTATGTCCTGGAATATTTTTTTCCAGGAGTTTTAAAGTTTCAGGTGATATATTTAAGTCTTTAATCCATTTTGAATTGATTTTGTTATACGGCTAGAGGTACAGGTCTAGTTTCATTCTCTTTTAGAAGGAGAGAACAGAACTGTGGTTACCAGCAGTGGAAAGGGGAAGGGGGAAGGGAAGGGAGTAGGGTTAATGAGAAATTAGTTAACAGATACAAGGAATGATTATATATTATACTGATGATTAAGCTAACTATTCTGATTTGACCATCACATATTGTGCACCATTGCTGATAGTCAACTTTGTACCCCACAAATATGTATACTCATTTATTCTTCAATTAAAAAGTCCAGATCGAAGACTGAATTTGTATTATTTAAAAACTATAGTTTTTACCCCCTTAAAAACTAGTTAAGCATATAATCAAGGCAAAAGTGTTACCTGTAATGCACTATAATTGTAAGGACCTATTTTCTTCAGAATTATTTATAGCAACCCAGGAATGAAGGAAATAAAAAAAAAAAATGAACATAAAAAAAGTAGAAAAATATGTCTGCCTTATAAAGTTTACAGTCTAATGGGATGCACTTTTTAATTAAATGATACCACATAATTTAACTGTGCATACATTTTCATGAAATTAGTAACAGAACTTTTCTGGACCTCATTTTCTTCATTTATAAGATAAGGTGCTAGTAATACTTCATAAAGTTGTTAGTAGAGTTACATGATTTAATTTATGTAAGGCTTTTTATCAGAGTGCCTGGTGTATAGTTTAACTGCAATAAATGTGAGCTGTTATAATTGCTAAGTATGTAGTGATTCTTTAAAAATGAATTATGCTCCCCCAAATTCAGATGTTGAAGCCCTAACCCCCAACATGACTATATATGGAGATATGGCCTTTAAGGAAGTAATTAAGGTTAAATGAGGTTATAAGGGTGAGGCCCTAATACAGTAGGACTGGGGTGCTTATAAGAACAGGAAGAGGCACCAGAGCTCTCTCAGCGCATGCACATAGCAATAAGGTATGGAATTCAAGTCAAGAAGAGAAGCCTCATCAGAAACCAACCCTGGTGCCACCTTAATTTTTGATTTCCAGCCTTCAAAACTGTGAGAAAATATATTTCTGTGGTTTAAGTCAGTCTGTGATATTTTATTATGGAAGCCTGAGCAGACTAATGCAGTATTTGATTTAGGAATGCAATAGAGCCACTGTTGGTGTTTTAAGTAAATAATGGCCTTTTGTGATCTATTTAGTTTTCTCATGGGCTGAGTAAAGTGTCATCCATAAGTGAAAGTAATAAAAACATAATACTTTAGAACAAAAAACAGTTTCCATGACCATTGTGAATAAATCGTACAAGGCACGCTGGTGTCTGTGGTGCTCAGTTATACTAGGTTAATGACATCGTACCCACTACTGGAAAACTGGCACAACTATGAAACAAGATTGGGTCAGAGTATACCAATAATGTTCAAAGATACAAACTTGTTTATTCCAAGGCTTTTATTGGCTGCCGTTTTGTGTCATGATGTCACACTGATTAATTATTTGAATTTTTAACAATTTTACTGAGGTATAAATGACACAACATAAACTGTACGTAAATAAATTGTACATTTTGATAAGATTTGAGACTAAAACACCTATAAAACCATCACCACGATCAAGATAGTGAAATATTTATTCCCCTCAAAGTTTCCTTATGAACCTTTGTACTTGATTCTGCCTCTCTTAAACTCTTCTACTCCTTCTAAGGCGACCACTGATCTACTTTTTGTTACACAGATTTTTTGCAATGGATGGAGTTTTATATAAGTGGAATAAAACAATTTGGATGTTTTTGTTTCTGGCTTCTTTCATTCAGCATAACTATTTCAAGATTCATCCATGTTGTGGGTATCAATTCCTTGTTTCTCTTTATTGCTGCGTTGCATTGTTCTAGTGTGAATATACCACACGTTATCCATTCACCCGTTGAAGTACATATTATTTGTTTACTGTTCTTGGCAATTATGAATAAAGCTTCCATGAATATTCATGTAAAATATTTGCATGGAGAAAAGATTTTGTTTCTCTGGGGTAAATATCTAGAAATGAAATGACTGCATTGCATTGTAGGTACATGTTTACCTTTTTTTAAGAAACTGCAAAACTGCTCTCCAAAGTTGTACCATTTTATATTCCCACTAGTGTTGTATGAGATTTACAGTTTCTCCATATCCTCTCCAAAGCTTGGTATGAACCAATCTTTAAAATTTAACTATGCTAACAGTTGTATAGTGGTATCTCATTGTGGTTTTAATCTAAATTCCCCTAATAACTATGAAGTTGGTCCTTTTTCATGTGCTTATCAGCCATCTATATAAGCCTGTTCAAATCCTTTACATTTTTTTTTTTTTTTAGTTCGATTGTTTGTTTATTATCATTGAGTTTTGAGAGTATACATTCTGGATATGAGTCTTTTATAAGTTGTCTGATTTGCAAATATTTTTATCCCTAGGTGCAGCTTGTATTTTTATTCTCTTAGCAATGTCAAAGGACAGGCATTTTGATAAATCCCAGCTTGTCAATTTGTTTCTTTATGAATTGTGCTTTTGGATTTGTATCTAAGAAAACTTTGTCTTAACCCGAGGTCACAAAAATTATCACCCAGGTCTTATGTTGTTTTCTGGAAGTTTTACAGTTTTAGGTTTTAAGAAGCTCTATAACCCATTTTGAGTTAATTTTTATATATGATGTGAGCTATGAATAAAAATATTTTGGGGGGTATGAATATCAAATTTTTCCAGCAAAGTTTATTGAAAAGACTATCCTATCTCCAGAAAATTGTCTTTGATATAAATGTTTGCAGGGTAGCCTGCAAACTTTCGAAGCTTAGTAGTGCATTCTAGAAGCTTTATTGTAGATTCCATTAGATTTTCTGCATAAACAAACATGTCATCTGTGAATAAAAAGTTTTAATTCTTCTTCTACAATCTGGATGCCTCTTTCTTTCTTTCTTTCTTTTTTTCTTTTTTTTTTTTTTTTTTTTTGTCTAGCTGGTACATTCAATTTGAATGCCTTTTATTTCTTCCTTTTGCCTATGGTTCTGGCTAGGACTTCCAGTACTATGTTGAGAAGAAATGGCGAGGGTAGTCATCCTTCTTTTGTTCCTTATCTTAGAGGAGGAACTTTCAACTTTTCACCATAGGGTATGATGTTAGTTGTGGGCTTGTAATATATAGTCTTTATTGTATTTGGGTACATTCTCTCCATACCTAATTTGTTGAGGTTTTGTTATGAAAGTATGTTGAATTTTGTCAAATGCTGTTTCTGCATTTGTTGAGATGATCATATGGTTTTTGTTCTTCATACTGTTAATGTGTATCACATTAATAGATTTGTGAATGATGAACCATCCTTTCTTTGAATCATCCTTTTTATTTATTTATTACCTATTTTTTAAAATTTAAATTTATCAGTTATACAATATAGTTGATTTTCATGTCCCTTTACCAATTCTTCCTACCCCTCACTCTTCCCCCTACGTCCATCAGAATCATATCTGTTCACTTGTCTTAAGTTCAAGAAATTGTTGTGATTGTTGTGTCTTCTCCCCTGCCCCCATTTATTTGTTTGTATATTTATTTGTTTATTTATTTTTAGCTCCACAAATAAGTGAGAACATGCGGTATTTCTCTTTCTGTGCCTGACTTATTTCACTTAATATAATTTTCTCTAACTCCATCCATGTTGCTGTTTGATTCTTTTTTTATAGCAGAGTATTATTCCATTGTGTAGATATACCACATTTTACCTCTCCACTCATCTGCTGATGGACATTTGGTCTGGTTCAAACTCTTGGCTATTGTAAATAGTGCTGTAATAAACATGGGAGTACAGGTATGTTTTTAACATGATGATTTCCATTCCTCTGGTTATATACTCAGCAGTGGAATAGCTGAGTCATATGGTAGATCTATCTGCAATTGTGTGAGGAAACTTCATACCGTTTTCTATAAAGGCTGCAACATTTAGCAGTCCACCAACAGTGTATGAGAGTTCCTTTTTCTCCACAACCTCACCAGTGTTTATCATTCTCTGTGTTTTGGATATTAGCCATCCTAACTGGAGTGAGATGGTATCTCAAAGTGGTTTTGATTTGTGTTTCCCGAATGCTGAGTGATGTTTAAGCATTTTTTCATGTGTCTGTTGGCCATTCATATATCTTCCTTTGAGAAATTCCTATTCAGTGCCTCTGTCCATTTTTTAATTGGGTTATTTGGATTTTTGCTGTAAAGTTGCTTGAGTTCCTTGTATATTCTGTACATTAATCCTTTGCCAGATGTATATATGCAAATATTTTCTCCCACTCTGTTGGTTGCCTTTTCACTCTGTTAATTGTTTCTTTTGCTTCACTGAAAAGCTGGAGGCATAGCACTACCTGACTTTAAACTATACTACAAAGCTATAGTAACCAAAACAGCATGGCACTAGCATAAAAACAGACACATGGATCAATAAGATAGAATACATAATCCAGAAATCAACCCATACACCTATAGCCATCTGATCTTTGACAAAGGCAGCAAGTCTGTAGACTGCCACTTCAACAAATGGTGCTGGGAAAACTGGATATTCATATGTAGGAAAATGAAACTAGACCCGTACCACTCACCATATACCAAAATCAACTCAAAATGGATTAAAGAATTAAATATACATCTTGAAACAATATGACTCCTTAAAGAAAACATATGGGAAACATTCCAGGAAGTAGGATTCGGTACAGAATTCATGTATACAACCACAAAAGCACAGGCAACTAAAGGAAAAATAAACAAATGGGATTATATCATCCTTTCTTTTTTTTTTTTTTTACTGTTGGTTTTTATTGCTATAAACTTCCCTTATAGATCTGTTTCTGTTGCATCCTGTAAGCTTTGGTATATTTCATTTTAATTTTTATCTGTCTCAAGATATTTTTAAATTTCCCTTTCCAGCTTTTCTTTGACTTGCGAATTCAGCAATGTTTTCTTTAATTTTCATGTATTTGTGAATTTTCCAAGATTTCTTCTGTATTTATTTCTAGTTTTGGGCCATTGTGTTCTGTAAATGTATTTGATATTATTTTAATCTTCTTGAATTAGTCTAGACTTGTTTTGTGGTCCTGGAGGTTGTTCTTTGTGTGCTTGAGAAGAATGTATATTTCACTGCTATTGGACGTAATGTACTGTATATGTCTTTTAAGCCCATTAGTCTATAATGCTATTCAAGTCTGCTGTTTCCTTATTGATTTTCTGTTTGTATGTTTTATCCATTGTTAAAAGTGGGGTATTGAAGTTTCCTACTATTATTACAGTTTATTCCACCCTGCAGTTCTGTGAATATTTGCTTTATACATTTAGGTAATATAATATTAGGTGCATATATATTTACAGTTGTTGTATCAGCTTAAATTGACTCCTATGTCTCTTGTGACAGATTTTGTCTGATATAAGTATAGGTATCCCTGCTGTCTTTGGGTTACAATTTGCTTAGAATATCGTTTTCCAGTTGGAGTCATGCCCAAATTTGTCTCTGATATTAACAGATTCACCAACCTCAGTCCCAGCTGTGAACCCTGAAATGTCACTGTAACTCAACTCCAGTCCCTCTCAGCTGTGGTCTGAGAGCAGCCATGTGGTACAGAGAGACAAACCCACTTGTGTTCTCAGGCTAGGCTTCCTTAACTAGTTTCCATGGCAGATTTTAAAGTGACCCTATACCTTGTGTCTTTATGGTAGGTAAAGACTTTCTCCAGTTGGGTCCCTAGACTGATAGGATTGCCTCTGGGATCACAGTCGAATGGGATTAGATCTGGGTCATGTGGCTGCTGCTGGATCTACAGTGGGGATAGCCTGTTTAAAGGGGCTCAAGTGGATGGGAATCCTGTCTGGTTCACAGGTGGACTAGACTGCTTATAGTTATTGGTCAGTAGGGCTAGTTCCAGGTTAAATGTTCACTTTAGGGTCTGCAGATAGCAAGTTTGTTATTGGGTGCATGGATAGGTGTGGCTTCTTCTGGTTTCCTGGCAGGGCAGATGCTGGATCAATAGGTTGTCTCTGCACAGGCAGTACTCATCCTGGACTGCAATTGAGAGGTACTAGAACTGAGTCATGGAGTTGCCTCAGGGTCCACAGCGAAGACTGAGATCTATAGGCCCACCTTTGGGGCATGGATGGGCATATTTCTGTCTGAGTTCTGGGCAGGTAGGACTGCTCCCAGACAGTAGCTGAGAATGGCTAGAGCCAAGTTACTAGGCCACTTCAGGATCTGCTGTGGGACCTAGGTTGGCAAGCATGTCTTGGGGTCACAGATGGGCATGTCTTAAGGCAGGTCCCTGTGAGGGATGGACTGTTCTCAGACCACAGCTAAAAGTGGCTGGAGCCCAGTTACAGGACTGTTTCAGGATCTTCTGTGGGAACAAGTTCCACAAGCCTACTCCAGGAACACAGAGAGATGTCTGCCATGGATCCTTGTAAACACAGAACTACCCTCGGACCATAGCTGGAGGGGGCGGACTGGATACAGAGACATTTTAGGATTTGCTAGACAGCTAGACTGCTCTCAGACTGCAGCTGAGAGAAGCTAGAGCCAAGGTACAGGTCACTTTAAGATCTGCTGTGGAAACTAGTTCAGGAAGCCTGGCTTGGGAACACAAGTGGGTATGACTGTCTGTACCACAGGGCTGCTCTCAGAACACAGCTGAGAGGGACTGGAGCTGAGTTATGGTGACATTTCAGGGTTCACAGCTAAGACCAAGGTTGGTGAGTCTGTTATTGCCAGAAGCGCAATTGGGCATGACCCCTGCTGGATGCCTTGGTTGATGGTTCTGGTAATAGGACCAAGTCTAAAAAGGGCTATAGTTGATTCCAGCAGAAGATGGGGCCATTTTGGGTCTGGAGTCAGGATCACAGTCACTGAGCTTGCTACCTGGGCACAGGTCTACCCTCTCTAAACAGCCCATCTAGGTCTTGGGCTTCACTGGTGTTTTACAGCCTCCTACCTGAAGCTCAAATCTCCCACAAAGGCACTTTTATGTATAGTTGGCTGAAAAATTATTGTTACTTCTGGGGGATACTAGTGTGGGATATCCTATTCTGCCAGCTTGCTGACATCAGTCCCTGTCTTGCTTCTGATTGTAGAAGTAAAGCAGTCAGTTTTTCACTATGAAATGTGATGATGGTTGTAGGCGTTTGCATTGACCTTTATCAATTTGAGAAAGTTTCCTTGTACTCCTAGTTTTCTGAGAGATTTCTTTTTAACATAAATGGTTACCGAATTTTGTCAAATTCTTTGTCTATGTCTATTGAGATGATCATATATTTTTCAGTTTGTTAATAAGGTGAATTACATTGATTTTCTAATGCTATACCAACCATGCATTTTTGAGATAGATTCTACTTGATCATGATCCATTTTTTTATATATTGTTGATCCAATTTGATGAAATATATTTACAGCTTTCATTTTTGCATTTATATTCACGATGCATATTGGCCGGCTGTATACTTATCTTGTGTGGTTTTTTGTCTGGTTTTGGTATCAGAAAATGTTGGCTTGATCAAATGAGTGAAAAGTATATCCCTCTGTGAGTGACCCCTGGTCCAGCCCTGCTCGGGGGGCTGACGCCCACCCGGCTTCCGCCTGCATCACCGGGTCACTCACCGCCCTGGGGCTGCCTCCATTTTCTCAGATGCTGGCAGCTCTGGCCCGGCTAGGCCCCTCACTGAGCCTTCCCACTTGCTTGGCCTGACGCGGAGCTTCCTGGCGCCTGCAGGCCGGCCACCCCTCCCACTCCCTCCGTGGTTCTCTGGCGGGGCTGGTGGAGTGGGGCATCCCCGGCCAGTGTCGGGAGGGCAAGGAAGTATGGGCAGGGCTGACTCTCACTCCACCACACCCTGGACTCCGGCCCCTGGTAAACTTCCTGTTACTGGGAGGCAGATGACATCTCTGTGGCCACCAGTTCGGGAAAACGCCTAACCAATTTCTGATTGGGAATAGTGTGGTAGGAGAGTTCCCAAGTCCGCTTGAACCTGCCGGAGAGCTGGCTGCAGGCGAACGCTAGACTCGATCCATGCCGGGGGGATACAAAGGTGAACAAGTCCCGAGAAAGATCTACACAGTGCTACAAAGGCACCCAGAGTGGCCGGTCGTCTGTGCCTACCAGAAACCTGGTAGACTTCCTGGGTGAGGTGGTGCCGAGCAGGGTCTTGAAGGCCCAGCTGATAGACGAGGGTTGCAGAAGACACGTCCCAGCCCAGCACAGTGTGCAAAGAGTGGGTAGACGTGCGGCCAGGGAGGCGGAGACTCGACAGAAACCACACACCCTGTGGGGTCACCACTGCACGATCCAACACCCTTGGCCAGAGCACACAGAACAGGGAGAAGTCCTGCACAGGAAATGAAAGCTCAACAGAGATCACACACCCTGGGGTACGTGATCCACCAGCCCAGCAGAGTCCAAGCTGACCAGAAAGGTGGCTCTGGGGAGAGGCCCATGACCCGAGGCAACCATACACACAAGGCACTAGAGGCCAACTGAGCAGTTACGGAGGTAGCCATACGAAATTGGCAACTGCAGCAACATCCTAGTTAGTCATTAGTCTCTAACCGGTGGACTGTGAAACCCCCTGCCACAATGAATAAACATCAAAAAAAAGATACCAGAACTATAAAAAATCAAGAAAGTACACCACCAAAAGTTAATAAATCTCAAACTCTAGATCCTATAGAACAAGGAGCCCTTGAAATGACTAACAAGGAATTTCGAGTGATAATTCTAAGGAAACTGAATGAGATACAAGAAAACTCAGCTAGACATCATGATGAAATGATGAAAAGTATACAGGCTCTGAAAGAGGAAATGTACAAGGAAATCAATGTCCTGAAAAAAAAAATGTAGCAGAACTTGCTGAACTGAAGAAGTTATTCAGCAAAATAAAAAACACAACAGAGAGTTTAACCAGCAGGCTTGTCAAAGTTGAAGAGAGAACCTCTGAACTTGAAGATGGGCTGTTTGAAATAACACAAGGAGACAAAAAGAAAAAAAAAAGAATCAAAGACATTGAAGAAAATCTGAGAGAGATATCAGACAACCTTAAGAGCTCAAATATCCGAGTCATGGGTATTCCAGAAGGGGAGGAAAATGGAGATTCCATTGAAAACTTATTCAACAAAATAGTGGCAGAAAACTTCCCAGGTATAGGAAAAGTCTCAGATCTTCAGATCCAGGGAAGCTCAACGATCTCCAAACGTATTCAACCCAAAAAGTCCTTCTCCAAGACATGTTATAGACAAATTGGCAAAACTCAGAGAAAAAGAGAGAATCTTAAAAGCTGCAAGAGAGAAGCGTCAAATCACCTATAAGGGAGCCCCAATCAGGCTAACATCAGACTTTTCATCACAAACCCTAAAAGCTAGAAAGGAATGGGATGATATTTTCAAAATACTAAAAGACAAAGATTGCCAGCCAAGAATACTCTACCCTGCAAGGCGATCCTTCCGAAATGAAGGGCAAATAGTATATTTCTCAGACAAACAAAAACTGCAGGAGTTCACTACCACACGACCACCCTTACAAGAAATCCTCAAGGGAGTACTGGGTTTGGTTCCTGAAAAATAACTACCACTGCCATAAAAATCCAAGAAAAATCAAAACCCACTATTATAATAAAAATGGCATTCATGAAGAGAAAACAAGCAAACAAAAACGCTATCTACAACCTAAGGAACCAACAAACACAGAAACCAAACAGTAAATCAGAAAGCAAGGAACAAAAGACACCTAAGACAACCAAACAACCAAGAAAATGCTAGGAATAAATCAACACCTTTCAATAACAACTCTTAATGTAAAAGGCTTAAATTTCCCAATCAAAAGACACAGACTGGCTGACTGGATCAAAAAGGAGGACCCAACTATATGATGCCTACAAGAGACCCACCTCACCCATAAAGATTCACACAGACTAAGAGTGAAAGGATGGAAAAAGATTTACCATGCAAACAGAAAAGAAAAACGAGCTGGAGTAGCTATTCTTATATATGACAAAATAGACTTTAAACTAAAAACCATAAAAAGAGACAATGAGGGACACTACTTAATGATAAAAGGACTGATCCATCAAGAAGACATAACAATCATAAATATGTACGCACCCAATGTTGGAGCAGCCAGATTTATAAAACAAACTCTATTACATCTAAAGAAGGAAATAGACACTAATACCATAATAGCAGGGGACCTGAACACCCCACTGTCAATATTAGACAGATCATCTAGGCAAAGAATCAGTAGAGAAACACAAGATCTAAACAAGACTCTAGACCAACTGGAACTGGCAGATATCTACAGAACATTCGATCCAAAAACCTCAGAATATTCATTCTTCTCATCAGCACATGGATCATTCTCCAGGATAGATCACATATTAGGTCACAAATCAAGTCTCAATAAATTCAAAAAAATTGGAATTATCCCATGAATTTTCTCAGACTACAATGGATTAAAACTAGAAATAAGCAACAAACGAAACTCTGGAAACTATACAAACACATGGAAATTAAACAGCATTCTACTTAATGACATATGGGTCCAAGAAGAAATCAAGCAGGAAATCAAAAAATTTATTGAAACTATTGAAAACAATGTACATCATACCAAAACCTGTGGGATACTGCAAAAGCAGTATTAAGGGGGAAGTTTATTGCATTAAATGCTCACTTCAGAAGAATGGAAAGATGGCAAGTGAAAAACCTAACACTTCACCTTAAAGAACTAGAAAAACAAGAACAATCCAAACCTAAAGTTAGCAGATGGAAAGAAATCATTAAGATCAGAGCAGAACTGAATGAAATTGAAACCCAAAAAACAATTCAAAAGATCAATGTATCAGAAAGTTGGTTTTATGTAAAGATAAATAATATTGACAAACCATTAGCATGGCTAACAAATAAAAGAAGAGAGAAGATTCAAAAAACGAAAATTAGAAATGAAAAAGGCGATATTACAATTGATTCATCTGAAATACAAGGAATCATTTGAGCATACTACAAACAACTATACACCAACAAATTTGAAAATCTGGAGGAAATGGATAAATTTCTGGACACACACAAGCTCCCAAAATTGAACCATGAAGACGTTGAAAATTTGAAGAGACCAATAACAATAAAGGAGATTGAAGCTGTTATCAGAAGGCTCCCAACAAAGAAAAGCCCAGGACCAGATGGATTCACAGCTGAATTTTACCAAACATTCAAAGAGGAATTGACACCGATTCTTTACAATCTATTCCAAAAGATTGAAACAGATGCAAATCTCCCAAACTCATTCTATGAAGCAAATATCATCCTGATCCCCAAAGCAGGTAAAGATATAGCCAAAAAAGAAACCTACAGGCCAATATCCTTGAGGAATATAGATGCAAAGATCCTCACTAAAATACTAGCAAACAGAATACAGCAACACATACGTAAAATTATTCACCACGATCAAGTGGGATTCATCACAGGGATGCAAGGTTGGTTCAACATACGCAAATCAATAAATGTGATACACCATATTAATAAACTCAAACACAAGGACCATATGATCATCTCTATAGATGCTGAAAAAGCATTTGATAAAGTTCAGCACTCATTCATGACAAAGACCCTCTATAAGTTAGGTATAGAGGGAAAGTATCTCAACATAATTAAAGCCATATACGACAAACCCACTGCCAATATCATCCTGAACTAGACAAGGATGCCCACTCTTACCACTCCTATTCAACATAGTGTTGGAAGTACTAGCCAGAGCAATCAGAGAAGAGAAGGAAATAAAGGGCATCCAGATTGGAAAAGATGAAATCAAACTGTCCCTGTTTACAGATGACATGATCCTATATATCGAACAGCCTAAAACCTTTACAAAAAACTGCTGGAATTGATAAATGATTTCAGCACAGTAGCAGGACACAAAATCAACACACAAAATCAGTAGCATTTCTTTTCTCCAATAGTGAACATGCAGAACGAGAAATCAAGAAAGCCTGCCCATTTACAATAGCCACCAAAAAAATAAAATACTTAGGAATTGAGTTAACCAAGGAGGTGAAAAATCTCTATCATGAGAACTACAAACCACTGCTGAGAGAAATTAGAGAGGATACAAGAAGATGGAAAGATATCCCATGCTCTTGGATTGGAAGAATCAACATAGTGAAAATGTCCATACTACCCAAAGTGATATACAAATTCAATGCAATCCCCATCAAAATTCCAAAGACATTTTTCTCAGAAATGGAAAAATCTATCCAGACATTTATATGGAACAATAAAAGACCACGCATAGCCAAAGCAATGCTGAGCAAAAAAAATAAAGCTGGAGGCATAACACTACCTGACTTTAAGCTATACTACAAAGCTATAATAACCAAAACAGTATGGTACTGGCATAAAAACAGACACACTGACCAATGGAATAGAATAGAGAATCCAGAAATCAACTCACATACTTACTTCCATCTGATCTTTGACAAAGGCACCAAGCCTATTCACTGGGGAAGGGACTGCCTCTTCAGCAAATGGTGCTGGGATAACTGGATATCCATATGCAGGAGAATGAAACTAGATCCATACCTCTCACTGTATACTAAAATCAACTCAAAATGGATTAAGGATTTAAATATACACCCTGAAACAATAAAACTTCTTAAAGAAAACATAGGAGAAACACTTCAGGAAATAGGACTGGGCACAGACTTCATGAATACGACCCCAAAAGCACGGGCAACCAAAGGAAAAATAAACAAATGGGATTATATCAAACTAAAAAGCTTCTGTACAGCAAAAGAAACAGTTAACAGAGTTAAAAGACAACCAACAGAGTGGGAGAAAATATTTGCAAAATATATATCTGACAAAGTATTAATATCCAAAATATATAAGGAACTCAAACAACTTTACAAGAAGAAAACAAGCAACCCAATTAACAAATGGGCAAAAGAGCTAAGTAGGCATTTCTCTAAGGAAGATATACAAATGGCCAACAGACATATGAAAAAATGCTCAACATCACTCAGCATCCGGGAAATGCAAATCAAAACCACACTGAGATACCATCTAACCCCAGTTAGGATGCCTAAAATCCAAAAGACCCTGAACGATAAATGCTGGCGAGGTTGCAGAGAAAAAGGAACTCTCATACATTGTTGGTGGGACTGCAAAATGGTGCAGCCTCTATGGAAAATGGTATGCAGGTTCCTCAAACAATTGCAGATAGATCTACCATACGACCCAGCTATCCCACTGCTGGGAATATACCCAGAGGAATGGAAATCATCAGGTTGAAGGTATACCTGTTCCCCAATGTTCATCACAGCACTCTTTACAGTAGCCAAGAGTTGGAACCAGCCCAAATGTCCATCATCAGATGAGTGGATACAGAAAATGTGGTACATCTACACAATGGAATACTACTCAGCTATAAAATCGAATGAAATACTGCCATCTGCAACAACATGGATGGACCTTGAGAGAATTATATTAAGTGAAACAAGACAGGCACAGAAAGAGAAATACCACATGTTCTCACTTATTGGTGGGAGCTAAAAATTAATATATAAATTCACACACACACACACACACACACACACACACACACACACACAAATAAATAAATAACCCCGGGGGGGAAGAAGATATAACAACCACAATTACTTGAAGTTGATACGACAAGCAAACAGAAAGGACATTGTTGGGGGGGGAGGGAGGGAGGAGGGAGGGAGGTTTTGGTGATGGGGAGCAATAATCAGCCACAATGTATATCGACAAAAGAAAATTTAAAAAAAATAAAAATAAAAATAAAAAATAAATAAAATAAAATAAAATAAAGGGAAAAAAAAGAAAAGTATATCCCTCTTCTTCAATGTTCTGGAAGAGTATGTATATTTGTAGAAGTCATATTATTTCTTCTGTAAATGTTTGGTACAATTTAACATCGCTGCCATCTTGACCTTGAGATTTCTTTGTGGAAAGATTTTCAACTAAAAGTCCAATACCTTTAATACAAATAGGACTATTCGCGTTGTAGATTTCTTCTTAACTTGAGCTTTGGCAGTTCATTGATTTCAGTGAATGAGTCAATTTCAGCTAAGTTGTTGAATTAATAAGCATAAATTTATTTGCAGTATTCACTTTTAAATATTTTTAGGATGTGTAGTACTGTCACCTCTCATTTCTGATATTGGTAATTTGTGTCTTATTTTTGTTCATGATCTGTCTGGCTAGAGGTTTATAATTTTATTAATATTCTCTAAAAAGCAGTCTTTTGTTTCTATTTTTTTCCATTTTTTATTTTATTGAATCCTTTAAAGTTAGATTAATTTTCTGATTACTTTGTATTTAATTTGCTTTTCCTTGTACAGCAATTTTTTTTTTAATGTGGAAGATGAGTTGAGACCTCTTTTATTCTCCAATGTAGGCATTTTTTTATTGGTTATTAATTTTCATGCTGATTGTCCCGCCTCATGCCCTAGATGTGAAAGCCAGATCCATGCTGGCAGCATGCCCATTACCACAAATTGCAGTTGTACCCCGTCTCCCCCACCCAATTATCCCCAACCTCCCTCCCTCTCCCCCTTTCTCCCACTCCACTTTGTATCCCTAAGTATCCAACACACTACTGTGGTCTTTCTTTTCTTCCTTCTTTCTATCTTAGCTCCCACTTATGAGTGAGTACATGTGGTATTTATCCCTCTGTGCTTTGCTTATTTGGATAGTTTCTATTGTCATATCTTCATAGCCTAATCTTATTTTTTACAATTTCTAATTTATTGTCAATCCCTTTAAGTACAGTTTTCATCTGAGATATTTTAGTTTTCATATCCAGATGTTTTATGAGTCTTAATTTTTTTGTGCATATGGAATATAATTACAATAACTTTATGTTTTTATCTGTTAATTCTAACATCTGTGTCAGTTCTGGGTCAGTTTAAATTGAATGATTATTTACCTCAGTTTAGTTACATTTTCCAACTACTTTGTATGTCTGGTCATCTTTGACTGGACATCAGACATTGAGAATTTTAGTTTGCTGTGTGTTAGATATTTTTATATTCCTGCAAATATTCTTAAGCTTTTTCTTGGGATACAGTTCAAATACTTGAAATCATTTAATCCATTTGAATCTTCCTTTTATGATTTGTTAGGCAGGACCAAAACAGTGTTCAAGCTAGGACTAATTATTCCCCTCTATGGAAGTAAGACCTCATGGATTGCATGTTTTTCTAGACTAGTGATAACAGGCACTATTACTGGCCGTATGTGAGCACAGGACCCTCTTCTATAATCCTTTTGGATAATATTTTCTCCTGGCCTCAGGTGATTTTCATATATATAAGTGCTTATCAGTTCTCAGCCAAATATTATTGGGTGATCCTTTGCAGATCTCTAGTATTCTCAGTATGTGCATTTCTCTCCCCAGTGGTACTCTGTACTCTGAACTCCAGTCACCTTGTTATCCCTAGACTTTCAGCTCCGTTGCCTTACCTCAGGAATGCTGAGGGACGATACTTCACCTGGATCATCTTATTCTGTGTAATAGCCTGGAAACTCAAAGAAATAATCAAAGGCAATTGTAGTGCTCAGCTGATTTTCTCCTTCTCTCTAAGATCACTGTCCTTCATTGCTTGACAGCTAGTGTCTCGAAAACTATAGTTTCACATACTTTTTCTGTTTGCTTTTTTTTAAAAATTAATTAATTAATTAATTTATTTATTTTTTAAATTTTATTTTCTCGATATACATTGTGGCTGATTATTGCTCCCCATCACCAAAACCTCCCTCCCTTCTCCCTCCCCCCTCCCCCCCAACAATGTCCTTTCTGTTTGCTTGTCGTATCAACTTCAAGTAATTGTGGTTGTTCTATCTTCTTCCCCCCCCCCTGGTTTTGTGTGTGTGTGTGTGTGTGTGTGTGTGTGAATTTATATGTTAATTTTTAGCTCCCACCAATAAGTGAGAACATGTGGTATTTCTCTTTCTGTGCCTGACTTGTTTCACTTAATATAATTCTCTCGAGGTCCATCCATGTTGTTGCAAATGGCAGTATTTCATTCGTTTTTATATATAGCTGAGTAGTATTCCATTGTGTAGATGTACCACATTTTCCGTATCCACTCATGTGTTGATAGACATTTGGGCTGGTTCCAACTCTTGGCTATTGTAAAGAGTGCTGCGATGAACATTGGGGAACAGGTATACCTTCGACTTGATGATTTCCCTTCCTCTGGGTATATTCCCAACAGTGGGATAGCTGGGTCGCATGGTAGATCTATCTGCAATTGTTTGAGGAATCTCCATACCATTTTCCATAGAGGCTGCACCATTTTGCAGTCCCACCAACAATGTATGAGAGTTCCTTTTTCTCCGCAACCTCGCCAGCTTTTTGGGGGGAGAGTTGTTTCAGGAGGAAGGGAAAGCCTATTCCCTATCATTCTGTATTGTTCAGAAGCAGAATACTCCATTATGTAATTTTAATATGAATTTGGATAAACATAGTGCAATGATTTTTTTAAAATGAAACTTAGAGTCAGAAAGACCAGAGTTAAAATTGTAATTTCAAACTTAAACATCTTCATGACCTTCGGCAATTAATTTAACTTAAGATAATGACTGAGTTTATTAACAGTGCAAATAAATGGTTAAGAACATGAACTCTGGATGTCACTAGCATATATGGAGAGCCTAAGATTTCACATCGCAGGGGCATAACATTTGCTTCATGATGACCTGGAAACACATGTTCTCAGTTGGACAGTAGATCCCAGTGCTGAGAGAGAGAAAGGATTTAATAATGCTCACCTAATTTATTCTCTCAGGCTAACAAATCAGTTAAGCCACTCCTCGTCTGATGGGGGGAAAGGCCACGACTATAATCTAGGAAAGGACTTTTACCTGAAAACTTGTGAGTGCAGAATAAGTAACCTTCTCTCAAAATTAATCAACTTAGAATAAAGACAGGGAGGCAGGAACTGCATAGTGCTCAGGTTGACATACAAACCTAATTTCCTAAGGTTCAGTAAGAAGAGCTGATTGTACAAACATCTTACAACAATATTTGCACCAGATAGAGTATTTTAAGCAATTAAAAGTAAGATTTTTTTTGTGAAATACCTGCACTCAGATAATGGGGCATTGACTATAATATTAGTCACAGATGTCATTGTAGTCTTTTCTATGGATGAGATCTTTGCCATATAATTGAGCTCCCCAAAATTAAACTATGAGAAAAGAAATCAGCGTATTGAGACAGTTTACTCTTTCTGTGACTTACAAGAAACACCACTTCTTAATAAGACATTGATTAGTGATCACTTTTCAGAAAACATCCTGTGTACTGAAGCATGTAATAAACTATCAGGAAACAAATTGAACCTGCAAATAACCTTTTGAAAATTCCTCCTAAATTTATTTTATATTTTTTATTAAAAGTAAGGAAATAGAACTGTCTTTTATTAATATTTTATTCTTGGCTTGGATCCAGGTCAAAGTTAAGCAGGAAGTGTAAGTAGGAATATAATATCGAGAGTTCATAAGTGTGTTTCATCTATGATTTAGCACCTCAGATTGCCTTGCTATTCCCTTTTCAGTTTCTTTTATTAGAATGACAAAATCTTTCATTTTGTTGGTCTAGAATTAATACACCAATAATAATAATAATTCTTATATACTGAAAATAAAATTAACTAGGTTTTCATAGTTACACCCAACTAAGCCACCATGCCAGTTCTCAAAACATTGTGTTTCCAGTCTTGGTTTCCATTTAACTTAGAAGATCAACATTAACTTCTCCAATTAGAGTACAGTGCCAATAAAATGGTAAAACAGCATAAATGTATTACATTTTTGCTATGCATTATACTTTGTATAAGATGAATGTTCTTCCTCAAAGACTTTCTAATGTAGGTAAAAACACAAAATTGTTAAATGTCCTTTAGACCCTTAGTTTTCCTGGAGTCTGAGAAGAGAATGATAAGGACAGGCTGGGGTGAACAGGAAGTTTTTGTGAAGACCATGTCCTTAAAGAATAATTGGAAATTAGATAAATGAAGGATAGGAGGGAGGGCATTCTCAAATGTGGGAACAATATGTAGAGATGAGATTGATATGATGGAAGTATGATAAGATGTAGTAAGTTCACCTAGGAAGAACTGATTGAAATAGGAGTGAAAACAAAGGGAAGAGCCTAAACATGAAAATTACACAAAAGTATTCAAGATTATGTGTTGACAAATATTGAAATATTAATGAGTTCTGTGCAGAAGAACAATGTGATGAAATTTGCATTTTAGAAAATTAAAAGGTTGTATGAGAAAAGGCAAGATGTAGGAAAATATAACAAGTTTCTGTAGTGATTTAGGCTTAAAATGCAGAGAAAAACGTAGAGAATCACAAAAAGAACAGACAAATCCATAATTATACTGGGAGACTTTAGCAGGGTTTTCCTTTGGGAAATTGATAGATTACATGGATGAAACAAAAATAAGGATCTAAAAACACAATTAAAAAGCTTTACTTGGGGCCGAGCCCGTGGCGTACTTGGTAGAGTGCTGCGCTGGGAGTGCGGCAACGCTCCCACCGCGGGTTCGGATCCTATATAAGAATGACTGCTGGTGCACTCACTGGCTGAGTGCCGGTCACGAAAAAACGACAAAAAAAAAAAAAAAAAGCTTTACTTGGAAAACATGTATCTTCACCCATCATTTAGAGAAGATGCATTCATGTAACACAATATTGATCATGTATAAATCACAAAGCAACTTAAAAAGAAGATATATAGTCCACTTTTGCTGATAATTATGTGATAAAATTAGATATCAATAAAAAGAGAGGAACCTATCTCCTTACATTTAGAAAATGAAAAACAGAAAGTATAATTCTACATAATTTAAGGTTCATAAAAGAAGTCATCATAGAAATGAGAAAATATTTCTAACTGAACAATAACAAAAACACTGCATTTCAGATTGGAAATGAAGGTAAACTGGCACAATACTAAAATCTTTGCTTCCAATTTAGGATTTTAAGGATAAAATTTACATTAGTAGTCACATTGAAATGGTGGAAACTGTACAACAGAGTCAAGTCAAAAAAAAAAACTGGAGAAAGGAAGTAAAAAATATATAGTAGATATAAGAACATAAATTATTGCAAAATGGTGATAAAAGGAGAATCAACAAAATAAAAAGCTGGTTCTCTGAAAGGTTTAGTAAAAAGGAAAATCTTCTGTCCAGATTCAGCCTCTACAGGACAAGTTTCATTTGTTGTTTTTGAAGGTGTTGATGATATTTTCACCACTCTATTTTTAGAACCTAGTAAAGTCCTGAAACATATTGTTTCTCAATTAACACTTGTTAAGATATGTTGTATTTGAGATGATGAGTTGCCATCTACATGGATAGGCAATAGGATAATATGCAAGCAAACATTCATCTAAGAGCCAAGGCCGCCATATAAGTCAAGGCTTGGCTGTAATGATGGGAAAATAACTTTTCTTCTTTAGACCTTAAAAATAGAAACAGAAAATAGAAAGTCTTGGAATTCATTCACATCTCAGACTCTGAAACTGAATGTGTAATTTACTTTTCTTAACTAGAAATTACAGATTTATTGATTTTTTAATGTGTTTGTTGTGCATCTCTCCCCACTAAACTTCACTGGGTAGCCTTATCCATCTCACTTCATATGTATAACCAAAACCTAAAGCTGTCCTTGACACTTACCAGTGCTTGATAAATGTTTGTTGGCTGATTGAATAAACATCATAAGAGGATACATTTAAGACACAGAAATTGAAGAGAGCCTGATAAGATTCTGGGCAGTAACATATACATGATTTTTTTTAAAAATTTTATTATGTCGATATACATGATAATGGCTTGTGTGAAAAGTCCAGGGAGAGTTGCACTTACAGGAGGAATCAAAATAGAGGTGGTAGCTGAAGTTACAAGAAAAAGAAATCATTAAAGAAAACAAAATGTGGGCCTTTCAATTTTTTTAATGGTATACAATTTTCTGCTTAAAATGTAATGCAGAGTCATTGAGTAGAATTTGAGAAATAGAAATATATGATGAGGAAAACCACACAGTTTTAAAATACGTTTGAAAATGCCTATGATTCACTTAATACTCTAGTTATAACAAGATACATCAATTGTCTGTTCTTTGTAAGGTTTTGTGTGGGTGGTTGGCAAAGGATTGGGAGTTGTTATTAAGCAAGCAGAAAAGATGGCTCCTGTTCTTTAAAAATCTTTCAATTAAATCGAAGGGACAAATCAAACTGAGTGAAATAATCAAGAATAATTCCAAAGTGCCATGTGATTAAGAGCATAAACAAACATATAAAATTAAAACCTTAATGTGCTGAGAGCCAATAGTGAAAATCTGTGATCAGTGTGAGCTGAGAGTGGAATTAGATTTTACAAAAGAGGTAATTTTTTCTCTTAGGATGCGATGGGATCTAGGAGTAGGTGATGGAGATGACATATTGAGGCAGAGAAAGAGGGAAATATGATGGAAAGAATGTATGCCGTTTGACCAAAAGCAGTAAAAGGCCTCCTTTCCTTTGTAGCTCTACAAAGGAAGCTCTTGTATAGTGCAATGGCCTGGAAGTAATATGACCTGGTGTCTAGTGCCATTTTTGTCACTAATTCAATACGAGTTCTTAGAGAAGTCCTCAAGCTCTGTACCTTAGTAGGACTAGGGTGTCTGCTAGCTCTTATACTAAAGAAAATATACAGAAAATTTGTCATTTAAATCATCAGTCACCCATTTTTCCCCTTTTGACTTTCATATAAAGCATGTCATTAATGGAGAATGCAGGTTGATTTGAGAGGAAGAGCATTTATTTAGGCAAAATATTATTTCTCCAACTCTAATAATTTTTACAGGCTTGAGAATATTTTAAACCTGAGGCAATGCCAAAGGCACATTTGCATAATGATTGATATAAAAACCATGTCACCTCCCACTTGGCTATTCAGCTTGCACCCAGAATGGAAGAAGGTTCTGAAACATGAATTTATGTAATGCAACACTTTCCCCAAGAAATACTGAATTGCATAATTAATACTTGTAACCAGAAATAAGTTCAATGTTTTATAAGTACCACGTAATTTTCAAAATTCATAAGCAACTTGCCTCCTGTGATGGAATTCTCCTTATTTAGTAGTATATACTCCTGCCAAAAGCAGACAAAACTCCAGTTTTAGACTGTCTTCTCTTTTCCTTCCTTCCTTCCTTCCTTCCTAGCTTCCTTCCTTCCTTCCTTCCTTCCTTGGTTCCTTCCTTCCTTCTTTCTCTCTCTCTTTCTCTCTCCCTTCCTTCCTTCCTTCCTTCCTTCCTTCCTTCCTTCCTTCCTTCCTTCCTTTCTTTCTTTCTTTCTTTCTTTCTTTCTTTCTACTTTCTCCCTCTCCCTCTCCCCCTCCCTCCTCTTCCCTCTCCATACTCTCTGCCTCTGAGTACCTCTCATTGTTCATATGCAAGGTAGCATTATTCTCTCTCCCCTCCAATTATACATTAAAGTTAAATTTACCTTTATAACCTATATTTACAAAGTTTTAAAAAATGGGATATACATTCAGACAGTTGAAGCCTTTCTTGTCAGCTTGAACTCAAGTAAAAAAAAAAATCACAAATGTGTGTTCGGGTTGCATAATTAAAAGAATAATGAAAATTCAAGTCAACATGTCAGTAAAAAGCCCAAGAATGTGAGAGCACACAATACATTTTTTATTAGTAAAAGAGCTGAGTAAATGTGAAATCTGTCAGCTACAGCAGCAGAAAATGAGAAGTCTCAGCTAGTATTCATGAGTGAACTCTTTATTGAGTCAATTAATTCTTGTACTTTATTCTGAAAATGCAGAAATTGGACGTTTCAAAAATCTTTTCATTCCATTCTGCAGATCTGAAGCACATCCCCCTTATATTGTTTCAGAAATAATATTGCTATTAGGTGTCATCAGTGTATATCTCCTGAACTCTCATTCTCTTCTCTGCTTCATATCACTTTTGCTTTCTTCCAGACAGTCCCAAACATGAAACTTTGGCATACATACTAACTACAATATATTTTCCTTTTTCAAATTTGAGGTTCCTAGAGATTGTATTACAAATGACCATAATTTTTATACTTTCAAGAACAATAAGATTCCACAGGAACAAAGTAGAGGCATTCATTTTCTTATTTATCATCAGTTGATTTCAATCAAAAGTAGTGTCAAAAGTTAGGCTGAAGGAAAATTAACATGTAGTACTTATGATGTCTTATTATTTTCTCTATTAATAATTTTTAGGATATGCAGGTCATTAAAAAAAAAAACCCTAAAACAATCAGCAAAACAACAATGTATGCCCAGTAAATATCTAGGTTGTTGCATGTTTTTTTTTCTTGAGATTTACCGACTCTAAACTCAATTTATCATCATTGGATTATATTGGGCTAAGAGGGTAGTTCTTATGATTTAGGAAACTTGTTTGTTCACCTAGTATAGACCAAGTAGTTGTAGTACATTAATTCACTTATACCTTTTGATCATTTTTAGATGTACCTGTGGGTCCTGTGTCCATTATAAGGGGAACAAATTATTCCTGCTCTGATGATTTTATATTATGGGCTTTAAGTTAAAAGTAGGAAATGACAAACACTTCTCCTCCATGCTGCTCCATCTTTCTAGACACAAAATTTTCAATTCAGTCAATTTGTTGAGTTTTATGCTCCATGCTTGGAAGTGTACTTTACAAAAAAAAAATTCAGAAGGAAGGCCCAAATATGCAAGGGTCTTAAACAAAATAGCAAAGGTTGTTTTGGTCTTTGGCCTTCTCTCTTCTCTTTCAACTGCTCTAGAAAATCTGGAGCATGTATTTAATATAATCATAAATTATCTACAATCACTAGAGACGTTTATCATTTTAATCATTAATTAAAGAAATAGTTACTAAAACCCTACCACTGGACAAGCTGATTACTAAAGTCAGTATAAAATGTAGGTTCTATACATGAGGTATTAATAGGGCTCTAATTTCTAATCTATATTAGTCATGCTCAGAAGTGTCACAGTTGAAACCTGAAGGTGAAAATAACAATGTATGAATGGATCTCTGCTTACGATTTTTTTTTTTTTTATAAGCTAAACTCTGAGTAGACAGGAATAGAACTTTCTCAACATTTTTGTAACATATGTAAGGTCAAACTCATTTGGGCATAACCATTCTTTAAATTACATAAAGACACAGTTTTATCCCCATAGGGAGCAATTTCTTAAGCTTTATTTTATGAAGTAAAGCTAGAAAGGTACAGAAAGAGACTCTCTTCATATTTACTTTCATTGCCTTATATCAGGTATTCATTATGCTTCACCAGCACTAATTTAATATCTCTTCATTGGTCTTACCCCCTTAAATCCATCATTTATACTACCTGCAGAAGGATTTGTTTAAAATACAAAGCATATCACTTCATTTCTCTGAGGATTAAAAAAAAAAAAACTAGAGCCCTCCACACATCCAGGCTCTAGCCACACTGCCCTCAAAGTCTGCTATGTAAGCAATATGTGCTCATATGTTTATGACTTTTATTCACGGCTACTCCCACCACATGAAATGCATTTTCCATCTAACAAAATCCATTTTCTATTCATTGCAGATCACATAAAGTCCACCTTTGTTAAACCTTCCCTGATTTTCTAGTTTAAAATAATTACTCTTCTGTGAAGCACCTCCAAGCACTTTGAACTTTTGTTATAGCATGTACACCATTCTGGTAGATGCAAATTGAGGCAGCATCCTGTATCTTCCTGAGTGAATTTCACTAGTTCGTGTCTAAGAATTGGTCTGTTTCTTTCAAGTTCTCTAATTTGTTGGCATAACATTCCCTCAAAATCCTATTTATTTTTGTATTTTTATTTCTGTAAGGTTGGGTAGATTACTACTATTAGCTTCCTCTTTCATTTCTGATTTTAGTAGTTTTGACTCTTCTCTCTATTTTGTTCATCAGTCTAACTAAAGGTTGAAGTAATATCCTCAATCTTTTTTGTCTTTACATATGTATGATAATTCTGCTTGTGGCTGCATTTCATAATATCTAATACCTACATCTTTAGTAATATCTAAGCTAGCTTTAGGGTGACAACTCAAACAATGTATGTGCAGTCTACAAAATTCATCACTCAACAATATGTTAAAATACATGACATGAAAAAGATTAAATTTAAAACTTGTTTATATTATTACAACAAATTAAAACATTAAATTTGTGGGCTGACCCCGTGGCTCACTGGGGAGAGCGTGGCACTGGGAGCACCAAGGCCGTGGGTTCGGATCCTATATAAGGATGGCCGGTGTGCTCACTGGCTGAGTGCAGTGCAGACGACACCATGCCAAGGGTTACGATCCCCTTACCGGTCACAAAAAAAAAAAAAAAAAAAAGGGGGTGATTTTTTTTTTAATAATTACAATGCTGAGAAAACTTGGGAAAGTTGTAAGAACAAGGTTTAAAAAAAAAATCACCCCCTTATGCAAACCAGTTTTTTCTCATTGATGGTGATTATCAATAATTTCATGAGACCATAGTAAATGGTCTTAAGCAGGAGAGTGTGTGGCTATGCCAAGCATAAATATGTTATGAAAAGTTCAAGGTTTTGGCTGGAATTACACTAGACAAATCCACTCAACTACAACAACTACAAAAATGAAATGAATCAAAAAGCAACTGAGATAGTCAAGAACTGAGAGGCCAAGATCACAGAGAAGAAGAAAGACACCAAGATGACTCCTCCCATCCCAGCCACTTTTCCCGCAGGTAACTTGCTAACTTACCATTCAGAGCTTGGTGATCAAAAAGAAAATTATGGCTTGGAGTTTGTGATAGACCACTGGACTGAAGAAACAAACTTTGGAGTTCAGGGAAACCAAGAAAGTCAGAAACTGAGAGGCCAAGATCACGAGGAACGGAAACACAGAAGGATAAACACAATATTCTGTACGCAATTTTTTCTCAAGGAATTTTCTGGCTCGTAAGCTACAAATAATTGGTTTGGCACACCAAGAAATTAGTTAGAAAGTAGCTTTCAAGAAGTAAAATGAAGAGCATAAAATCAGGCCATTTCATGAGTCAGAAAGAGAAAAACACAAGATCAGGGCAATTGTGAAAAAAAGACATTTGAAAATACCACAGGCTTTAGCCCTGTGAAACGGCTATGCTCTAAGTATAAGAATAAATCCAAAACAGACCAGTGTGATCTGGATTTAAGTGAAATAACTATCTCTTAAAATAAAATAAAATAACTTATTTTAAGTAAAATTTATTAAAAATGAATCAAACGAAATTTTCACTTTTATTTTATTATTTATTAACTGAAACATGATTGTACATATCTGTGGGGTGCCACATTGAATGTCAATACCTGTGTACAATACGTGATGCTCAAATCAGGGAAATTAGTAACATAATTTTCTCTAAGTTCATCCATGTTGCTGCAAATGGCAGAATTTCATTCTTTTTTCTGGCAGAGGAGTATTCCATTGAATATATATACCACATTTTCTTTATTCAATCTTCCAGTGATGAACATTTAGGTTGGATCCAACTATTGACTACTATAAATAGAGCTGTGGTAAACATGGGAGTGGTATTCCTTTGACAGGAGGATTTCCTTTCGTTTGGGTATATAGCCAGCAATGGCATTGCTGGATTGTATGGCAGTTCTATCTGTAGTTTTTTGAGGAACCTCTATACCGTTTTCCATAAAGGCTGCACTAATATATAGTCCCAGAAAGAGTGTAGGAGGGCTCCTTTTTCTCTGCATCCTCTTCAGCATTTGTTATTCTCTGTCTTTTTGATAATAGCCAGACTAACTAGGGCGAGATGATATCTCAATGTGGTTGATTGCCAATTCACTGTTGCTGAGTGATGTTGAGCATTTTTTCATATGTCTGTTGGCCATTTGTATATCTTCCTTTGAGAAATGCTTATTTAGCTTCTTTGCCCATTTTTTAATTAAGTTATTTGTTTTTTTACTGTTAAGTTATTTGAGTTCCTTGTATATTTTGGCTATTAACCATTTGTCAGATGCATAGTTTGCAAATATTTTCTCCTACTGTGTAGGTTGTTTTTTCACTCAATTGTTTCTTTTGCTGTGCAGAAGCTTTTTAGTTTGATATTATCCCATTTGTTTATTTTTCTTTTTCTTGCCTGTGCTATTCATAAAGTCTTTGTATTCATAAAGAGGTTGTATTCATAAAGTCTTTGCCTAGTCCTACTTAGTGAAGTGTTTCTCCTATGTATTCATTGGGAATATTATAGTTTCAGGCCTTATATTTAAGTCTTTAATTGATTTTGAGTTGATTTTGGTATATGGCAAGAGGCATGGGTCTAGTTTCATTCTTCTACATGTGGATATCCAACTTTCCCAGCACTGTTTATTGAAGAGGCAGTTTTTCCCCAAAGTATGTTTTTGGTGACTTTGTTGAAGATAAGTTGGCTCTAAGTATGTAGTTTGATTTCCGGGTTCTCTATTCTGTCTCATTGGTCCAAGTATCTGCTTTTATGCCAGAACCATGCTGTTGTGGTTGCTATAGCTTTGTAGTATAATTTGAAGTCATGTAGTGTTATGCCCAGGGCTTTATTTCCTTTTGTTTTCTCAGGATTGCTCTGGCTATTTGTGATATTTTGTTGTTCCATATGAATGTTAGGATTCTTTTTTCTATTTCTGTGAAGAATGTCATTGGTATCTTGATGGGGATTGCTTTGAATTTGTAGATAGCTTTGGGCAGTGTGCACATTTTCACATTTATTCTTGTGATCCAAGGGCATGAAACATCTTTCCATCACTTTGTATCCTCTTTAATTTCTTTCAACAGTGATTTTTAGTTCTAATTGTAGAGATCTTTCACCTACTTAGTTAAATTCATTTCTAAGTGTTCTATTTATTTATTTATTTATTTTGGTAACTATTGTAAATGGGCTACCTTTCTTGATTTCTTTTTCTGTTAGTTTGTTTTTGGAATATAAAAACACTACTGATTTCTGCATGTTGACTTTGTATCCTGAAACTTTACTAAAACAGTTTATCAACTTGACTTTTTTTGTACAGTCTTTAAGCTTTTCTATATATGTAATCATATCATCTGCAAACAGGACAGTTTGACTTCATCTTTTCCAATCTGGATGTCTTTTATTTATTTATCTTCCCTGATTGCTCTGGCTAGTACTTCCAATACTATGTTAAATAGGAGTGGTAAGAGTGGATAGCCTTGTCTTGTTCCCACTCTTAAAGGAGTAGCTTTCAACTTTTACCCATTCAGGATGGTTTTGGCAGTGGGTTTGTCATATATGGCTTTCATTGTGTTAAGATATTTTTCTTCTGTACATAATTTGCTGAGAGTCTTTATCATGAAGTGATGTTGAATTTTGTCAAATGGTTTTTCTGTGTCTATTGGGATAATCTTATTTTTTTGTCCTGGATTTTGTTGATGTGGTGTATGACATTTATTGACTTGTGTATGTTGAACCATCCTTACATCCTTGGGATTGATCCCTCTTGATCATGGTGTATAAATTTTCTTGATGTGTTGCTGTATCCTACTTGCTAATATTTTATTGATGATTTTTGTGTCTACGTTCATCCGAGACACTGTCCTATAGTTTTTTGCTGCTCTTGTTGCTGTGTCTTTGTCTCATTTGTCAGGGTGACACTGACCTCACAGAATGTGTTTGGTAAAATGGCCTCTTTTTCAGTTTCTTGGAATTGTTTGAAGACAATTGGTATTAATTTCTCTTTAAAGGTTTGATAGAATTCAACAGTAAAGCTATCCAGTCCTGGATTATCTTTGTTGGGAGACTGCTGATTACTGCTTCAATCTCATTGCTTGTTACTGGTGTCTTCAGGTTTTCTATTTCTCCTTGGCAAACTCTTGGTAGTTTGTATGTATCCATAAATTTATCTATTTCCTCTAGGTTTTCAAATTTGATGGCATCTAATTTTTTAATAGTCTCTAATGATTCGTTGTATTTCTGTGGTACCAGTTGTAATGTCTTCTGTTTCATTTCTAATTTTTGTTATTTGAGTCTTCTTTCTTCTTCATTTTAGTTACTTTAGCTAATGGTATGTCAATTTTGTTTACAAACAAAAAACAACTCTCAAAAAAACTTTTTGTTTCATCAACTTTTTGTATCATTTTGGGAGTTTCTATTTCACTTAGTTCTGCTCTGATCTTAATTATTTCTTTCTGTTTACTAATTTATTTGGATTGTTTTTTTCCTGTTTTCTAGTTCTTTGTAGTATAGCATCATGCTGTTTATTTGAAATCTTTCTACTCATTTGATGTGAGCATTTATTTCTCTCCTAGTACTGCTTTCTGTATCCTACAGCTTTTGGTATGATGTGTCTTTGATTTCATTAGTTTCAAAAAGTTTTCTGATTTTCTGTTTAATTTCTTCTTCAACCCATATTTCATTCAGGAGCATTTTGTATAATTTTCATGTGCTTTCATAGTTTCAAGAGTTTTTTTGTTATTGATTTCTAGTTTTAATACATTGAGGTCTGAAAAAATATTCAAAATGACTTTAATGTTTTGAAATTTGTTGAAAATATATGTGACCTAGCATGTGATCTATTCTGGAGAATGTTCCATGTGCTGATGAGAAGAATGTATGTATGTTCTGTGGCTGCTGGATGAAAAGTACTATAGATATCTGCCAAGTCCAATTGGTCTAAAGTGTAGCTTATATCCCGTGTTTCTCTATTGATTTGTTGCCTAGATGATCTTTCCAGTGTTGACAGATTGTGTTCAGGTCCCCAACAATTATTGTATTTGTTTCTATCTATTTCTTTAGATTATACAGATTATACATTCTTCTCATCAGTACATGGAACATCCTCCAAGAAAGACCACATGTTAGGTAACAAATCAAGTCTCGACAAATTTTTAAAAACTGAAATTATTTAGTGTATTTTTTCAGACCACAAAGGATTAAACCTAGAAATCAATAATAAGTGAAACTTTAGAAACCACATGAAATTTTGTCAAAGAAGATATTAAACAAGAAATCATAAAATTTCTTGAAACTAATGATAATAAAGACACATCATACCATTCCCTAAGAGATACTGCAAAAGTAATTCTAAAAGGGAAGTTTATTGCAATAAATGTTTACATCAAAAGAACAGGAAGACTTTAAATAAACAACCTAACATTGCATCTCAAAGAACTAGAAAAAAGAACAAGCCAATCTTCCAATACCAAAGTTAGTAGATGAAAAGAAATAATAAAACTCAGAGCAGAAATAAATGAAATAGAGACCAAAAAAGTAATGCAAAAGATGAATGAAACAGAAAGTTGGTTTTTTGAGGAGATAAACAAAATAGATAAACCATTAGCCAGACTAACTAAAAAAGGGAGAGATGACTCAAATAAGATGATTCAAAAATGAAAAAGGACACAACATCACTGATACCACAGAAATACAAAGAATCATTAGGACTATTATGAACAAATATATGCCAACAAATTTGAAAATATGGAGGAAATAGATAAATTTCTAGACACATACAAATTTCCAAGACTGAAATAAGAAGAAATAGGAAATCTGAACAGACTAATTACAAGCAATGAGATTGAAGCATTAACCATAAATCTTCCAACAAAGAAAAGCCCAGGACCAGATAGCTTCACTGTTGAATTCCACCTAACCATCAAGGAGGATATACCAATTCCCTTCAAACTATTCCAAAAAAAGGTGGACCTTCCTCTTGCCATCTCTTAAGGGAGGACTGCTGCTAGTGGCCGGTCGTGGGGGCTTAACGCCACTTTGCCCCCGGCAGGAGAGGCTGCCTCACTTACAGGCAACAGCTTTGAAGTGTGGAGCAGGAAAAGAACTGTTTCTTAGCTGCAAAAGCGAGCCTCGAAACAGGGAACACGGCGCCAGGGCTGCTGTGGATGCAGACAGGATCCCGGAGGCCAGGGCCACGCTGAAGGCAGCCAGCTGCCCTATTCAGGATTCAAGGTTTCAGGCCGGCATTAAAGAAGATTCCTGGGAACGCCCGAGCCGCGCCGCGACTGAACAGCCTAAGGCAGCAGCGGCCAAGAACGGGGAAAGCGGCAAACCAGAGACAGAGAGTGAGCACCCGACCTGGCACAGCTCTGTGAGTGACCCCTGGACCAGCTCTGTTTGGGGGGCTTTCCGGAGCCTGTGGGCAGGCCTACCCTCCCAGTCCCTCCGTGGTTCTCTGGCGGGTTGGTGGCGTGGGGTGTCCCTGGCCAGTGTCGGGAGGGCAGGGAAGTATGGGCAGGCCGACTGTCACTCCACCACACCCTGGACTCCGGCCCCCGGTAAACTTCCTGTTACTGGGAGGCAGATCCGATCTCTGCAGCCTCCAGTTCGGAAAAAAGCCTAACCAATTTCTGGTTGGGAATAGTGTGGTAGGAGAGTTCCCAGGTCCGCTTGAACCTGCCGGAGAGCAGGCTGCAGGCGGATGCTAGACTCGGTTGATACCAGGGGGATACAAAGGTGAACAAGTCCTGAGAAAGATCTACACAGTGCTACAAAGGCACCCAGAGCGACCGGTCATCTGTGCCTAGCAGAAACCTGGTAGACTTCCTGGGCGAGGCGGTGCCGAGCAGGGTCTGGAAGGCCCAGCTGATAGATGAGGGTTGCAGAAGACACGCCCCAGCCCAGCACAGTGCACACAGAGTGGGGAGACGTGCGGCCAAGGAGGCGGAGACTCGACAGAAACCACACACCCTGTGGGGTCACCACTGCACGATCCAACAGCCTGGGCCAGAGCACACAGAACAGGGAGAAGTCCTGCACAGGAAGTGAAAGCTCAACAGAGATCACACACCCTGGGGTACGTGATCCACCAGCCCAGCAGAGTCCAAGCTGAAAAGAAAGGTGGCTCCCCAGAGAACCCCAAGACCCGAGGCAACCACACACACAAGGCACTAGAGGCCAACTGAGCAGCCACAGAGGTAGTCATATGAAATTCGCAACCACAGCAACATCCTAGTTAGTCATTAGTCTCAAACCGGTGGACTGTGAACCCCCCTGCCACAATGAATAAACACCAAAAAAAGATACCAGAAATACAAAAAATCAAGAAAGTACACCACCAAAAGTTAATAAATCTCAAACTCTAGATCCCATAGAACAAGAAGCCCTTGAAATGACTGACAAGGAATTTCCAGTGATAATTCTAAGGAAACTGAATGAGATACAAGAAAACTCAGCTAGACATCATGATGAAATGAGGAAAAGTATAGAGGATCTGAAAGAGGAAATGTACAAGGAAATCAATGTCCTGAAAAAAAATGTAGCAGAACTTGCTGAACTGAAGAAGTTATTCAGCAAAATAAAAAACACAACGGAGAGTTTAACCAGCAGGCTTGTCGAAGTTGAAGAGAGAACCTCTGAACTTGAAGATGGGCTGTTTGAAATAACACAAGCAGACAAAAAGAAAGAAAAAAGAATCAAGGACATTGAAGAAAATCTGAGAGAGATATCAGATAACCTTAAGCGCTCAAATATCCGAGTCATGGGTATTCCAGAAGGGGAGGAAAATGGAGATTCCATTGAAAACATATTCAAAAAAATAGTGGCAGAAAACTTCCCAGGTATAGGAAAAGTCTCAGATCTTCAGATCCAGGAAGCTCAACGATCTCCAAACGTATTCAACCCAAAAAGGCCTTCTCCAAGACATGTTATAGTCAAATTGGCAAAACTCAGAGACAAAGAGAGAATCTTAAAAGCTGCAAGAGAGAAGCATCAAATCACCTATAAGGGAGCCCCAATCAGGCTAACATCAGACTTTTCATCACAAACCCTAAAAGCTAGAAAGGAATGGGATGATATTTTCAAAATACTAAAAGACAAAGATTTCCAGCCAAGAATACTCTACCCTGCAAGGCTAACCTTCTGAAATGAAGGGCAAATAGTATATTTCTCAGACAAACAAAAACTGTGGGAGTTCACTACCACACGACCACCCTTACAAGAAATCCTCAAGGGAGTACTGGGTTTGGTTCCTGAAAAATAACTACCACTGCCATAAAAACCCAAGAAAAATCAATACCTACTAGTATAATAAAAATGGCATTCATGAAGAGAAAACAAACAAACAAAAACGCTATCTACAACCTAAGGAACCAACAAACACAGAAACCAAACAGTAAATCAGAAAGCAAGGAACAAAAGACACCTAAGACAACCAAACAACCAAGAAAATGCTAGGAATAAATCAACACCTTTCAATAACAACTCTTAATGTAAAAGGCTTAAATTCCCCAATCAAAAGACACAGACTGGCTGACTGGATCAAAAAGGAGGACCCAACTATATGCTGCCTACAAGAGACCCACCTCACCCATAAAGATTCACACAGACTAAGAGTGAAAGGATGGAAAAAGATTTACCATGCAAACAGAAAATAAAAACGAGCTGGAGTAGCTTTTCTTGTATCTGACAAAATAGACTTTAAACTAAAAACCATAAAAAGAGACAATGAGGGACACTACTTAATGATAAAAGGACTGATCCATCAAGAAGACATAACAATCATAAATATGTACGCACCCAATGTTGGAGCAGCCAGATTTATAAAACAAACTCTATTAGACCTAAAGAAGGAAATAGACATTAATACCATAATAGCAGGGGACCTGAACACCCCACTGTCAATATTAGACAGATCATCTAGGCAAAGAATCAGTAGAGAAACACAAGATCTAAACAAGACTCTAGACCAATTGGAATTGGCAGATATCTACAGAACATTCCACCCAAAAACTTCAGAATATTCATTCTTCTCATCAGCACATGGATCATTCTCCAGGATAGATCACATATTAGGTCACAAATCAAGTCTCAATAAATTCAAAAAAATTGGAATTATCCCATGTATCTTCTCAGACCACAAGGGATTAAAACTAGAAATTAATAACAAACGAAACTCTGGAAACTATACAAACACATGGAAATTAAACAGCATTCTACTTAATGACATATGGGTCCAAGAAGAAATCGAGCAGGAAATCAAAAAATTTATTGAAACGAATGAAAACAATGATACATCATACCAAAACCTGTGGGATACTGCAAAAGCAGTATTGAGGGGGAAATTTATTGCATTAAACGCTCACCTCAGAAAAATGGAAAGATGGCAAGTGAACAACCTAACACTTCACCTTAAAGAACTAGAAAAACAAGAACAATCCAAACCTAAAGTTAGCAGACGGAAAGAAATCATTAAGATCAGAGCAGAACTGAATGAAATTGAAAACCAAAGAACAATTCAAAGGATCAACGAATCAAAAAGTTGGTTTTGTGAAAAGATAAATAAAATTGACAAACCATTAGCATGGGTAACAAAAAAAAAAAAGAGAGAAGACTCAAATAACAAAAATTAGAAATGAAAAAGGCAATATTACAACTGATTCATCTGAAATACAAGGAATCATTCGAGACTACTATAAACAACTATATGCCAACAAATTTGAAAATCTGGAGGAAATGGATAAATTTCTGGACACACACAAGCTCCCAAAACTGAACCATGAAGACGTAGAAAATTTGAACAGACCAATAACAATAAAGGAGATTGAAGCTGTTATCAGAAGGCTCCCAACAAAGAAAAGCCCAGGACCAGATGGATTCACAGCAGAATTTTACCAACCATTCAAAGAGGAATTGACACCGATTCTTTACAAACTATTCCAAAAGATTGAAACGGACGCAAATCTCCCAAACTCATTCTATGAAGCAAACATCATCCTGATACCAAAACCAGGTAAAGATACAACCAGAAAAAAAGAAACTACAGGCCAATATCCTTGATGAATATAGATGGAAAAATCCTCAATAAAATACTAGCAAACAGAATACAGCAACACATACGAAAAATTATTCATCACGATCAAGTGGGATTCATCCCAGAGATGCAAGGTTGGTTCAACATACGCAAATCAATAAATGTGATACACCATATTAATAAACTCAAACACAAGGACCATATGATCATCTCTTTAGATGCTGAAAAAGCATTTGATAAATTTCAGCACTCATTCATGACAAAGACCCTGTATAAGTTAGGTATAGAGGGAAAGTATCTCAACATAATTAAAGTCATATATGCCAAACCCACTGTGAATATCATCCTGAATGGGGAAAAGCTAAAAGCTTTTCCTTTAAGAACAGGAACTAGACAAGGATGCTCACTCTCACCACTCCTATTCAACATAGTGTTGGAAGTACTAGCCAGAGCAATCAGAGAAGAGATGGAAATAAATGGCATCCAGATTGGAAAAGATGAAGTCAAACTGTCCTTGTTTGCAGATGACATGATCCTATATATCGAACAGCCTAAAACCTCTACAGAAAAACTCTTGGAATTGATAAATGATTTCAGCACAGTAGCAGGATACAAAATCAACACACAAAAATCGGTAGCATTTCTTTTCTCCAATAGTGAACATGCAGAACGAGAAATCAAGAAAGCCTGCCCATTTACAATAGCCACCAAAAAAATAAAATACTTAGGAATTGAGTTAACCAAGGAGGTGAAAAATCTCTATAATGAGAACTACAAACCACTGCTGAGAGAAATTAGAGAGGATACAAGAAGATGGAAAGATATCCCATGCTCTTGGATTGGAAGAATCAACATAGTGAAAATGTCCATACTACCCAAAGTGATATACAAATTCAATGCAATCCCCATCAAAACTCCAAAGACATTTTTCTCAGAAATGGAAAATACTATCCAGTCATTTATATGGAACAATAAAAGACCACGCATAGCCAAAGCAATGCTGAGCAAAAAAAATAAAGCTGGAGGCATAACACTACCTGACTTTAAGCTATACTACAAAGCTATAATAACCAAAACAGTATGGTACTGGCATAAAAACAGACACACTGACCAATGGAATAGAATAGAGAATCTAGAAATCAACCCACACACTTACTGCCATCTGATCTTTGACAAAGGCACCAAGCCTCTTCACTGGGGAACGGACTGCCTCTTCAGCAAATGGTGCTGGGATAACAGGATATCCTTATGCAGGAGAATGAAACTAGATCCATACCTCTCACCGTATACTAAAATCAACTCAAAATGGATTAAGGATTTAAATATACACCCTGAAACAATAAAACTTCTTAAAGAAAACATAGGAGAAACACTTCAGGAAATAGGACTGGGCACAGACTTCATGAATAAGACCCCAAAAGCACGGGCAACCAAAGGAAAAATAAACAAATGGGATTATATCAAACTAAAAAGCTTCTGCACAGCAAAAGAAACAATTAACAGAGTTAAAAGTCAACCAACAGAGTGGGAGAAAATATTTGCAAAATATACATCTGACAAAAGATTAATATCCAGAATATATAAGGAACTCAAACAACTTTACAAGAAGAAAACAAGCAACCCAATTAAAAAATGGGCAAAAGAGCTAAGTAGGCATTTCTCTAAGGAAGATATACAAATGGCCAACAGACATATGAAAAAATGCTCAACATCACTCAGCATCCGGGAAATGCAAATCAAAACCACACTGAAATACCACCTAACCCCAGTTAGGATTGCTAAAATCCAAAAGACTCTGAACGATAAATGCTGGCGAGGTTGCGGAGAAAAAGGAACTCTCATACATTGTTGGTGGGACTGCAAAATGGTGCAGCCTCTATGGAAAATGGTATGGAGGTTCCTCAAACAATTGCAGATAGATCTACCATACGACCCAGCTATCCCACTGTTGGGAATATACCCAGAGGAATGGAAATCATCAAGTCGAAGGTATACCTGTTCCCCAATGTTCATCGCAGCACTCTTTACAATAGCCAAGAGCTGGAACCAGCCCAAATGTCCATCATCAGATGAGTGGATACAGAAAATGTGGTACATCTACACAATGGAATACTACTCAGCTATAAAAACGAATGAAATACTGCCATTTGCAACAACATGGATGGACCTCGAGAGAATTATATTAAGTGAAACAAGTCAGGCACAGAAAGAGAAATACCACATGTTCTCACTTATTGTTGGGAGCTAAAAATTAATATATAAATTCACATACAGACACACACACACACACAAAACTGCGGGGGGGAAGAAGATATAACAACCACAATTACTTGAAGTTGATACGACAAGCAAACAGAAAAGACATTGTTGGGGGGAAGGGGGAAGGGAGATGGGAGGGAGGTTTTGGTGATGGGGAGCAATAATCAGCCACAATGTATATCGACAAAATAAAATTTAAAAAAAAGAAAGAAAGAAATGAATATCCAAAAAAAAATTAATTAATTAAAAATTAAAAAAAAAAAAAAAAAAACTTTTCCAAAAAAACTAAATGAAAGTCACTCTCCCAAACTCATTGTATGAGGTTGGCAATGCTCTAATACCAAAATCAGACCAAGATACAGCAACAATAACAAAAGCTATATGCTAATATCCTTGATGAACACAGGTTCAGAAATCCTCAAGAAAATATTAGCAAATAGAATAAAGCAGCATATATAAAAGATTATACATCATGATCAAGTGGGATTCATCCCAGGGATTCAAGGATGTTTCAACATATGCAAGTCAATAAATGTGACATACCACATCAACAAAATCAAGGATAAAAACCATATGATTATCTCAATAGATGCAGAAAAATCATTTGACATAATTCAATATCACTTCATAGTAAAGACTCTAAATGAGGTTTGGAAAAAAGTATCTCAACACAATAAAAGTCATATATGACAAACCTACCACCAATATCATTCTGAATGGGGAAAAGCTGAAAGCTTTTTCTTTAATAACAGGAACAAAACAAGGATGCCCACTCTCAGCACTCCTATTTAACATGGTTTGGAAGTACTTGCCAGAGAAATCAAACAAGAAAAAGAAATGAAAGGTGTCCAAACAGGAAAAAAATGAAATCAATTTTCCCTGTGTGCAGATCACATATATAGAAAAGCCTAAATACTCTACCAGAAAACTCTTAGAACTGATAATCAAATTCAGTAAATTTGCAGGATAAAAAATCAATATACTAAAATCAGTAATATTTTTAGACTCCAACAATGAACTAGCAGAAAAAGACATCAAAAAAGCAAATCCATTTGCAATAATTATCAAAAAATTTAAATACCTGGGAATAAATTTAAGCAATGAGAAGAAAGATCTCTACAATGAGAACAACATATCACTGCTGAAAGAAACTAAAGTGGATACCAAAAGATGGAAGATATTCCATGGTCATAGATTGGAAGAATTAACATAGTGAATGTTCATACTAGGCAAAGCCATCTACAGATTCAGTTCAATCATCACCAAAATACCAATGGTTTTATTCACAGAAATAGGAAAAAAATCCTAAAATTCATATGGAACAGCAAGAGATACCAAATAGCCAAAGCAATCCTGAGCAAAAGAAAAAAATAAAGCTGGATGCATTACACTTCCTGACTTCAAATTATACTACAAAGCTATAGTAACCAAACAACATGGTGCTATCATTAAAACAGACACATGGACAACTGACACAGAATAGAGAACATAGATATAAATCCACATGCTTACAGTGAATTGATCTTCAGCAAAGACACCAAGCACATACATTTGGGAAAGGACAGCCTCTTCAATAAATGGTGCTGGAGAAATTGTTTATCCACATGTAGAAGAATAAAACTAGAACTGTACCTCTCACCATATACCAAAATCAACTCAAAGTGGATTAAAGACTTAAATATAAGAACTAAAACTGTAAAATTCTTACATGACAGCATAAGAGGAACATCCTAGAATATAGGGCTGGATAAAGATTTTGTGAAAAGACCCCAAAAGCACAGGCAACAAAAGAAAAAATAAACAAATGGAATTATATCAAACTAAAAAGCTTCTACACAGCAAAAAAATGAACAGTGTAAAAAGACAATATACAGAATGGGAGAAAATGTTTGCAAACTATAAATTTGACAAGAAATTAATATCCAGAACATGCAAGGAAGTCAATTTAACAATAAAAATAAATAAATAATCCCATTAAAGCATGGGCAAAGCAGCTGAATAGATATCTCTCAAAGGAAAACATACAAATGGACAATAGTTATATGAAAAAATTCTCAATATCATTAATCGTCAGGGAAATGGAAATCAAAACCACACTGATATATCACCTTACCCCAGTTAGACTGGCTACTATTAAAAAGACAGAGAACAACAATTGCTGAAGAGGACGTGGAGAAAAGCGAACCCTTCTACACTGTTGGACAGACTGTAAATTTGTACAACCATTATGGAGAACAGTATGAAGGTTCCTCAACTAACTGGAGATAGAACTACCACATGATCCAATAATGCCACTACTGGGTATATACCCAAAGTAATGGAAATCACGCTGAAGGGATACCTGTATTCCCATGTTTATTGCAGCTCTATTTAAAATAGCCAAGCTATGGAACCAACCTAAATGTCCATTAATGGATGACTGGATAAGAAAAAGGTGGTATATGTAAACAGTGGAATACTATTTGACCACGAAAAAAAGAATGAAATTCTGCCATTCGCATTAACATGGATGAGCTTAGAGAAAATTATGTTAAGTGAAACAGGCCAGGCACAGAGAGAAACACCACATGTCCTCATTCATAAGTGGGAGGTAAAACAAAATAAATAAATGAACAAGAAAAAAAGAAAGGAAGAAAGAAAGAAAGAAAAAAACAACAATCATAATATATTGAACTTTGAGAAGGGGACAACCGAACTTTGTTACTAGAAGTGGAAAGTGGGAGGGAGAGGGAGGTTAATGAGAGATTATTTAATGATCAGAAATGATGATTACATAGTGCAATGATGAATAAGATAACTGTCCCGATTTCACCATCACGTATTGTACAGAAGTACTGATCATCAACTTGTACCTCACAAATACATATAATCAATTATGTTTTTAAAACCTCAGTATGCTGTGAGACTGAGGCAATCAAAGATGGCTGGCTAGAGGTGCCCAGCTCTTGCCTTTTCATAAAGAAAGCCCAAAACCAGGAATAGATAGCCACACATCAAATAGAAAGTTTAGGAGAGAACACTGGAATTCAGCAAAGAAGTAAAGAAGACCTCCTGAGACTCGTGATGACAGCATAAAAAAGGGAAATGATGCCCCCCAATCATGATCACCTCAAACTCCTTACTGCAAAGGGTGGGAGAGAAAGGTAAGTGAGAAATCTCCAGTATCTATGCTCCCTCCATGGACTCCTGCAATCCTAGCTATAAGAGAGCTGTGCAACCCTTATAGTGCATATGTCCAAAAATAGGGAGCTGCCTACCACCCACACAACAGCATTATTCTCTGTAGGGAATTCACATTCAACCTACCCCATCTCCCAGGACCCAGGCTACTGCAGCATGGCACCATTTGGGATCACAGCCAACACCAGGGTGCATTCTTCCCTGAGGTCGAATAGTCCCCACATTTGTACTTTTTTTTTTTTTTTTTTTTGTCACCGGTAAGGGCATCGGAACCCTTGACTTGGTGTCGCCCGCACTGCACCAGCCATCCCTATATAGGATCCGAACCTGCAGCCTCGGCGCTCCCAGCGCCGCACTCTCCCGAGTGAGCCAGGGGTTCGGCCCAACGTTTGTACATTTCTAAGGCCCCAAACACATCCCACCACACACACCCAGAGGACTACAGCAGCACAACAGCAGCTGAATTCAGTGCTGCAGCTGTGATCTTGGCACTCAAACCCACACAGCACTTTGTACCACAGAAGACAGGCAGTACAGTAAGGTGGGGAGGCCAACCTCAAGACAAAGGGAGCTGATGTGCTTTCCAGAGCATGAGAGCCAACCACTCAGAACTCTCTGCCACAATCCAGAGGAGTGCACAAGCACCTCTTCTGGGAACCAAAGTTCCAATGGGAGAAAATATTTGTACATTATATATCTGATAAAGATCCAATATCCAGAATATTAAAAAAAAACCTCTTAAACTCAACAACAAAAAAGACAAACACCCCAATTTAAAAATAGGCAAAATATTAAACAGACATTTCTACAAGAAAGGTACACAAATGTCCAATAAGTATATGAAAAGTGCTCAACATCCTTAGCCATTAGGGGAATGCAAATCAAAACCATAATGAGATACCACATCACATCTACTAAGACGGATAAAATTTTTAAAAAGGAAATAACAAGCGGCAGTGATAATGTGAAGAAGCTGAAGCCGTCATACATTGGTGGTGGAAATGTAAAATGATGCAGCCTATATGCAGAGCAGTTTGGTAGTTCTGCAAAAAGCTAAACGTGTAATTATCATATGACTCAGCAATTCCACTCCTAGGAATTAAAAAAAATTGAGATTGAATTTGAAAATTAAAATTGAATTGAATTTAAAAAACACAAAAGAATTGAAAACAGGGATGCAAATAGTTCTACACGAATCTTCATTGCAGCTTTATTCATAGTAAGTTGAAAATACTGTAAGTTGAAAATGCATTTAATACGCTTAACCAGCCAAACATCATAGCTTAGCCTAACCTACCTTTAATGTGCTTAGAACATGTAGAGATTAGCCTATAGCTGGGCAAAATCACCTAATACAAATCTTATTTTTAAATTAAGTATTGAATATCTCGTGTAATTTATTGAATACTGTATTGAAGTACAGTTTTTTCTGAATGTGTATTGCTTTCATAGTATCATAAATTCGAAAAATTTCAAGTAAAACCATTGTAAGTTGGGAATCACTTCTATATACACACATGCAACAAAATATTATTCAGCCATAAAAAGGAATAAAATTCAGATACATACTATAACATGGAAGACCCTTGAATATGTTATGCTAGCTGAAATAAACCAGACAAAAAGACAAACATTGTATGATTCCTTTAAAACAAAATATCTAGAATATGCAAATTAATTGAAATGGATAGAAAATAAATTAGAGGCTACCAAGGACAGGGCAGAAAGAATAACAAGTTATTGATTAATTGTTATAGAGTTTCTGTTTAGGGTGATAAAAATTTTTAAAAACTGATAATTAATGCTACCCAATGGCATGTTTTATGCTTATTTATATATATATATCACAATAAACAGCAAAATACATATATATAAGATAAATATATGTGTATTTAATACATATTCAGTATATAAACATATAATTATATAAAATATTCATATATGAATTATATATAATTAATTATATATATTGTTATATAAGTATATATATGAAGTCCCTAGCAGAAAGGTCAGCACAGAGTAAGCAGGAAACAAATGATAGTTATTTTCCATATTCCTTACATTAACCCCCACCTGGAGCATCCTTGTAGGAAACATGACTTTATTTTCCCAGCACCACTAGTTGTTTTAATCAATTAGATAGTATATGGCCCTCCTGTGAACCTTAGGATCACTGAGGTTTCAGTTTAGCTGAAGGCTACTCTTGTATTTGCGTCAGGAAAAATTCCAGTGCCCCCAGGTCTTCAGAGTGACTTCTTCAGGGTCATTTTGGCTTCTATAATTTCTAAAATGTCTTTGAAAACTAGTAACTATTTGTAAGTTTGAAATTTGATAGTTTATTTTTTATCATAGTTTTAATTAGTTAAAAATGCATTTTTAAAACAATTATTGAGGGGCTTCTGAATGCTGGTAATATTGTAATTCTTGATCTGAACACTGGTTACACAGATGTGCTTTTTTTAATTAAAAATTCACTTACAAAGTGGTACACTTATGTTCACTTTTCCCAATAAATGCTATACTTTAACCAAATGTTAAAAACTGCAAATGACCTAATATAGCTAAAACAATCTTGAAAAAGAAGTTGAAAAACATACCCTGCTTGTTTTTAAAGCTCACAGTAAAACTATAGTAATCGAGACACTGTTGTGCTGGCATAAGGATAGACAAGTAAAAAACTAGAATAAAGTAGAGCAACCAGAATAGAGCCATGCTTATATGGTCAATTGATTTTTGAAAAGGAAATAAGACAATGTAACAGGAAAAAGTTTCTTTTTTCAACAAATGGTGCTTGAAGAATTGGATATTTTTATGGGAAAAAATATGAACCTTCATATCTTCTTTATGCGATATTTAAAATAGACACTACTTCTAAGTGTGAAAATAATTATGAAGCTTCTGTAATAATACTTAGAAGAATATCTCCATTACATTGAAATAATCAAAGATTTCATGGGACCAAAAAAATAAAAAAATAAAAAATAAAGGCACAACCCATGATAAAAAAATAAATTGGACCTCATCAAAAGTAAAACATTTTTCTTTCTGAAAGACACCATTAAAACATTGAAGGGGCAAGCTGTGGTCTGGGGAAAAATATTGCAAACTTAAATCTGCAAAGAATTTGTATTCATGTCACGCAAAAAATAAAAATATAAACACGAAAAACTTGATAATACAATACAGCCATAAAAGTCAAATATGCACACCATCTGAAGAAACACTTCAAAAATGGAGATGTATAAATGGCCAATAGCACATGAAAACTTGTTCATCATCATTAGTCATCAGGAAAATGCAAAATACAACTGTAATGAGGTAACTTTGTATACTCTACAGAAAAGCTCAAATGAAAAAGAAAAAGGTTGATATTTCCAGTGCTGGCAAACATGTGGAATAATTTTGAATTTTTACACATTGTTCATGGGAGCATAAAATGGTACCACAAATTTGGAAAACAGTTTATCATTTTTTTCTTTTTAATGTATTAAACTTAATGAGTTTGGACCCATGCACACATCTGTGAAATCATCACCACAATCAAGGTAATAAACATATTCATCACATCCAAAAATGTCCTTGTGTCTCTTTGTGGGATTTATTAAATTTATTTTTTGGCAGTAAGAGCACTTAACATGAGATCTACTTTTGTAATAGATTTTAAAGTGCACAATACTGTATTGTTAAATATAGGCATTACATTGTATGCAACTTTCTTGAACTTATTATCGTGCACAAATGAAACTTTATTACCCAATAGGCAACAACAACTCATTTCTCCTTCTCTCAGCCCTTGGCAACTACCAATCTCTTCTCTGCTTCCATGAGTTTGACTATTTTATACATCTCATATAAGTGGAATCATGCCCACTTTCTCTTTCTGCGACTGGCTTATTTCACTTAGCATAATGTCCTCCACGTTCATCCATGTTGTTGCAAATGGTAGGATTTCCTTAATTTTTAAGGCCAAATAACATTTGATTGTATGTGTATACCATATTTTCCTTATATATTCATATGGCTATGAATATTTGGATTATTTTCCAATATTGCCTGTTGTGAATAACGCTGCCATGAACAGGAGAGTGCAGGTGTCCTTTCTAGATCTTGATTTCAATTCTCTTGAATATATAGCCAGACGTGGAATTGCTGTACAATATGGTAGTTATATTTTTATTAATTAATTTTTTGAGGAACCTCCATAATGTTTTACATAGTGGCTGTACCAATTTACATTTTAACTAATAGTGTACGAGGATTCCCTTTTCTCTGCACATTCATTGGCATTTATTACATATATATAATAGTCATTCTAACAGATATGAAATGATATCTTGTGGTTTGGATCTGCATTTCCCTGATGATTAGATATATTGAGCACATTTTTCTGTACCTATTGGCCATTAACATGTCTTCTTTGTTGTAATGCCTATTTAAGTCTGTATTAGTCCGTTTCTGTTGCTTATAAAAAATAATACCTGGAACTAGGTAATTTATAAGCAACCAAAATTTATTGCTTACAGTTTTGAAGGCTGGGAAGTTGAAAGTCCAGGGAACACATCTGGTTGAAACAGTGACCCAGGGGCCTCACATGGAAGAAATGGCAGAGCAGAGAGAGAGCTCCTGGTGCATTCTCCTTTTAAAGCCCTCAGAACCATGCTCATAACCACCATTAAACTATGAATTTATTACCCACTGAAAAAAGAAATCCATTCACTAGGCTCAGTCCTCACAGTCCAATCACCTCTTCAAGGCCCCACCTTTCAATTACCATAATAGGATTTCCCACTCTCAACAGTTACAGTAGGGATTAAGCTTCAATGACTTTGGTGAGGGAGGAGCATTCAACCTACTGCAATGTCCTTGCCTAATTTTAACCAGGTTATTTATTTTTTCTATCATAAGTTGAAGGAGTTTGCTGTAAATTTTGATGTTAACACCTTATAAGATAAGCAGTTTGTAAAATTTCCTCCCATTTTATAGGTTGCCTTTTCACTCAGTTGACTCATCTCTTTGTTGTGTGGGTGCTTTTTAGGCTGATGTAGTTACACTTGTCTATTTTTGCTTTTGTTGCCTGTGATTTTGGTGTCATATCCAACAAAATCATTGCCAATATCAGCATCCTCAAGGAAATATGACACTACAAAATGAACGAAGAGATAAAGAGCATAAAAAAAAAGAACTAAACAGAAATTCTGGAGTGAAGGATACAATAACAGAATGGAAAAATTCCATTGAGAGCTTCAACAGTAGTCTCAATCAAGCAGATGAAAGAATCAGTGAATTCGAATACAGGACATTTGACATTAGTCTGTCATAGGAGTAAAAAGAAAAAGAAATTTTTTTAAAAAAATTTAAAATGTAAAGAAATCTTATGAGACTCATGGGCCTCCACCTAGTAAACCAATATATACATTATTAGAGTTCAAAAAAGAAGAGAAATATAAAGTGGCAGAAATCTTATTTAAAGAAATAAAGGCTTAAAATTTCCCAAATATTAGCAGAAAATAGACATGTATATTAACAAAATCCAAGGGACCCCAAAGAAAATCAACCCAAAGAAGTCTAAACTGGCATAATATAATCAAATTGTCTAAAGCCAAAGACAAAAAGTGAATTTTGAAAACAGCAAGGGAAAAGTTATTTTTCATATGTAAGACTATCAGTAGATTTCTCAGCACAAAACCTTGCAGGCCAGAGAGGAGTGGGATGACATATTCAAAATGCTGAAAGAAAAAATTGCCAATAAAAAAATATGATATCTGGCAAAACTATTCTTTAAATATGAAAGGGAGATAGAGAATTTTCAGGCACACAAAAGCTGAAGGAGTTTGTCACCACTAGACCTGCCTTATAAGTAATGCTAAAGGAAGTTCTCCAAGTTGAAATGAAAGAAGTTTAAACAATAACACGAAAGCACATAAATTATGAAACACACTATACAAAGGTAAATATATAGACAAATACAAAATATTGTGATATTGTAAGTTTGCAAATTGCTCTTAATTTTAGTATAAAAGTTAATAAACAAAAGTATTTAGACTCACTATAACTACAAAAGTTTGTTAATGGATACACAATGTAAAACAGATGTGAATTTTGACATCGATAACATAAAATGGGGGGGTGAGAAGTAAAAGTGTAAATGCAGGAGAAATTAAATTATCAGCTTAAAATGGACTTAAATATAACTTAAAATAGTTATTTGTAAACCTCATGATAACCAACAAAAATGAAATACCAATAAAAAATACACAATAGAGAAAGATAAAGGATTCAAAGGATAACACTATAAAAAAATCAGTGAAAAACAAAGGAAGATAGAAAAAAGTAAAGAAAAGAAAAAAAAGAGAAAAAGGAGAAAGAGTAACAGAACTACAAGACAGACAATAAATGCTTAACAAAATGGCAATATTAAGTCATCCCTATCAATAATTATTTTAAATGTAAATGGATTAAACTTTTCCATCAAAAGATGTAGAATTTTTTGTATGAAATTAAAAAAAAAACCCATACACCATGATTTAATAATTTCACTTCTTGGTATTTGCCCAAGTAAAATGAAAACAGATACCGTAAAATGATGTGTTTAAACACAAATGTTCATCAGCAGGATAAGGAATGAACAATTGTGCTATAGTAGTACTACTATAATATGCTACTTAGCTATAAAAAGAACTACTGATACACAGAATTAGGTGGATGAATGTTTTAAAAATTCTAAACATTAGAAGCCAAACAAAAAAGTACATACTGCAAGATGTAACTCACATGAAGTTCTGGAAAAGAGAAAACAAGACATATGGTGGCTAATCTGAATAGTGACTGCCTCAGTGAGGTGATAAGGACAGGAGGAATTACTGGAGAGGTGAATGAGTGATCACTCTAGAGTGTTGGAAATGCTCCGTGACTTTATAAGGTTGTGGATTGCACAACAGAATGCATTTATCAAACTTATCAAAAAGTATGTTTAAGATTTTTGCTTTTCACTCATATAAATTTACCTAGAAAAGATAACTAAATAATTATTAAACTTTTTTTTTTTTTTTTTTTTTTTTTGCTGTAAAGTTGTTTGAGTTCCTTGTACATTCTGGATATTTGTAAGATGTATATTTTGCAAATATTTTCTCCCACTCTGTTAGTTGTCTTTTCACTCTGTTAATTGTTTCTTTTGCTGCCCAGAAGCTTTTTAGTTTGATATAATCCCATCTGTTTATTTTTCCTTAGGTTACCTGTGCTTTGGGGGTCATATTCATGAAGTCTATACCCAGTCCTACTTCTTGGAGTGTTTCGCCTATGTTTCCTTTAAGGAGTTTTATTGTCTCTGGATATATATTTAATTCTTTAATCCATTTTGAGTTAATTTTGGTATATGGTGAGAGATAGAGATCTAGTTTCATTCTCCTACATATCAATATCATGTTTCCCCAGCACCATTTGTTGAAGAGACAGTCTATTCCCCAGTGTGTAGACTTGGTGCCTTTGTCAAAGAGCATATGGCTGTGGGTTTGTGGGTTGATTTCTGGATTCTCTATTCTATTCCATTTATCCATGTGACTGATTTTATGCCAGTACCTTGCTGTTTTGGTTATTATAGCTTTGTAGTATATTTTAAAGGCAGGTAGTGTTCTGCCTCCAGCTATAATTTTTTTCCTCAGTATTGCTTTGTCTATGTGTGGTCTTTTGTTATTCCATATAAATGTCTGGATAGTTTTTTTTTTCCATTTCTGAGAAAAATGACATTGGAATTTTGATGGGGATTGCATTGAATCTGTAGATCACTTTGCGTAATATAGACATTTTCGCAATGTTAATTCTTCCAATCCAAGAGCATGGGATATCTATCCATCTTCTTGTGTTCTCTTTAATTTCTCTCAAGAATGGTTTGTAGTTCTCTTCATAGAGATTTTTCACATCCTTGGTTAACTTTATTCCTAAGTATTTCATTTTTTTGCTGGCTATTGTGAATGGGCTAGCTTTCTTGATTTCTTTTTCTGCGTGTTTACTGTTGGAGTATAGAAATGCTACTGATTTTTGTGTGTTGCTTTTGTATCCTGAAACTTTGCTGAAATCATTTATCACCTCTAAGTTTTTTAGTAGAGGCTTTCGCCTGTTCAATATATAGGATCATATCATCTGCAAACAGGGACAGTTTGATTTCATCTTTTCCAATCTAGATTCCCTTTTTTCCGTCTGTTTTCTAATTGCTCTGGCTAAAACAAACAACCCAATTAAAAAATGGACAAAGGAGCTGAATAGGCATTTCTCAAAGGAAGATAAATGAATAGCCTAACAGACACATGAAAAAAATGCTCAACATCACTCAGCATTCGGGAAATGCAAATCAAAATCCCTTTGAGATACCATATCACTCTAGTTAGGATGGCTAATATCCAAAAGACTGAGAATGGTAAATGCTGGCAAGGCTATGGAGAAAAAGGAACTCTCATACACTGTTGGTGGGACTGCAAAACAGTGCAGCCTTTATGGAAAGTGGTATAGAGGTTCCTCAAACAATTACAGATAGATCTACCATATGACCCAGCTATTCTACCTCTGTGAATATACCCAGAGGAATGGAAATCATCATGTCAAAGGGATATCTGTAGTCCCATATTTATTGCAGCACTATATACAATAGCCAAGAGTTGGAACCAGCCCTAATGCCCATCATCAGATGAGTGGATAAGGAAACTGTGATATATCTACACAATGGAATTCTACTCTGCTATAAAAAAGAGTGAAATACTACCATTTGCAGCAACATGGATGGACTTAGAGAAAATCGTCTTAAGTGAAACAAGTCAGACACAGAAAGAGAAATACCACATGTTATCACTTATTTCTGGGAGCTAAAAATAAATAAATAAATAAACATACAAACAAATAATTGGTGAACTTTTCCCTGAACTTGTTAAGACGAGTGAATGGAAATGATGTTGATAGTAGGGAGAGGAGTGTGGGAGGGGGGAAAAAGGAACTAGTAAAGTGACACAAAAATCAACTACATTGTATATTGATAAGTTAAAATTTAAAAATAATTATTATTATTAAACTTCAATATATAGTTGTGCTTGTTCCAGTGGTATGTAAACAACTTGGTGACTATTTTCAGTGTAACTTAGGCTTGGAAAAATGAGTAATAGATTTAAGGAAATGTAATGTAATATATGACAATAATAGCCTAAAGGAGAGAGAAGAAAATGAAGCTATTTTAGAACAAAGTTGCTGTAATCTACCAGAATTGTGACAGTATTAAACATAAGTAGAATGTGTTAAGATTTGTATTCCTTAGACCAGTCTATAAGAAAATGACTCAAGAATAACTTAAATAATATGTTAAAGATACTTATCACAATAAAGGTTGTAAAAAGAAGAGAGGTACAAAAAGACCTGAGACAGATAAAAAAACAAATAGCGAGCTGTCAGACATAAATTAAACCATACCAATAATTGCACTCAATGTAAATGAACTAAACACTTCAGTCATAAGACAGAGATTGTCAGACTGAATAAAAACATGAGATCCAACCCTATGCTGTGCAAAAGATACACACTTTAGATTCAAAGAGACAAGTATTGAAAGTAAATAATTGAAGGTAAAATGATGGAAAAAGATATAGCATAAGAGACAGCATGACTATTCTATTATCAGAGAAAGATAATTTTCTCCAAAAATTCCTGGACATTTCATTATGGAAAAGATAGACATTTGAGCAAATGTTCTTAAGAAAATAAATTATCCATAAGCAACAAACAAACAAACAAAAAACCAAGACCCTTATATCACACCATACTCAAAAATTATCTCAAGATGAACTACAGACCTAAAATGTTAAGAGGTAAATTTATAAAAATTCTGTAAGAAAACACAGAAGAAAATCTTCATGACTCTGGATCAAACAAAAAGATCTATTTTTCCTGACAAACTCCCTCTTTATTAGCATTTTCTATCCATGCTTTGCCCCCACAGGCCTCAGTACTCTCCAGTCACACAAGGGAACTGCCCACTCCCTCTGTCCACCTACAGTGATTAATTTAAGTAATAGATACTTGATATACACAGGTCTGATACGATGTTTTTTTTCTGATATTTGAAACTTGAGCAGAGACACAAAGAGATGGATAGTGAAACCTGAACCATCTTCTGGGATGACCCTAGAGAGAAGGTTCTACAGCAGGGGCTACTAATTGAGGGACCCAGAGCAGCCTTACACCTATCTTTCCTGAATACTGGAAGATCTGAAGTCACTTTCTTTTTGGGAAATACATCAGCAGGCAAGGAATTCTTAGAAAAAACCTAAAAACACAATTCATGGAAGAACAAAACAATAAATTGGACATCATCAAAACTAAAAATTTTGTTCTTAGAAAAATATTTAAATTTTTTTAAAAATAAACCAACGTCTGAGAGAAAATGCTTGCAAATTGTACATCCTGTGAAGGTCTTCTGTCCAGATATATAAGAATACTTACAACTCAAAAATGGGAAGATAACTCACACAATTTTAAAAGTGGATGAAGAATTAAAATAAGTATTTCAACAAAGAAGAAAAATAAATGGCAATTAGTATATAAAAAGGTAGATCTACCTGTAATTGTTTGAGGATCCTCCATACCATTTTCCATAGAGGCTGCACCATTTTGCAGTCCCACCAACAGTGTAGGAGGGTTCCTTTTTCCCCCAACTTTGTCAGCACTTATCATTCACAGTTTTTTTTTGATATTAGCCATCCTAACTGAGGTGAGATGGTATCTCAGCGTGGTTTTGATTTGCATTTCCCGAATGCTGAGTGATGTTGAGCATTTTTTAATGTGTCTGTTGGCCATTCATATATCTTCCTTTCAGAAATGCCTCTGTCCATTTTTTTAAATTGGGTTATTTGGATTTTTGCAGTAAATTTGTTTGAGTTCATGTATATTCTGGATATTAATCCTTTGTCAGATGTATATATTGCAAATATTTTCTCCCACTCTGTTGGTTGTCTCTTCACCCTGTTGATTGTTTCTTTTGCTGTGCAGAAGCTTTTTAGTTTGATATAATCCCATTTGTTTATTTTTCCTTTGGTTGCCTGTGCTTTTGAGGTCATTTGAAAAATGTAAATAAAGGCACATAAAATACAGTCATATCTCCCATAAAACGGCTATAAAAAAAAACTATACCCCTGTTGGTGAGTAAGTAGTGAAATAGGCACATTCATAAATTGCTGGTGGGAATCTAAATGGTTCAGCCTCTTTAGAAAGCAGTTTGGCAATTTCTTAAAAAGCCAAATATTAATTTGCCATATAACCCAGCAGTTTCACTCCTAGATACCTACCCAATACAAATAAAGTTATATGGCCATGAAAGCACTTACAATGAATGCTAATGTCATTATTCGTAATAGCCAAAGAGTGCGCACAACCCAAATGTTTATCAACTGGTGAGTGAAAAAGCAAATTATGGTGTATCCATGCAGTGGTATATCATTTGATAATATAAAGGATCCACTGATAAATGCTACAATATGGATGAACCTTGAAATCATTATGCTAAGTGAGACAGTGAGACAGAAAAGACTACACATTGTATGATTCCATTTATTTGAAATTTCTAGCTAAATTACATCCTCCAAAAAGTGAATATAAACAGTGTTTACCTTGGGAAATGAGAAAGAGGGAGCATTTTAGGGTAATGCAAATGTTCTACAGCTGGACAGTGGTGATGGTTGCACCACTGTAGAAATTGACTAAAAATCATTGAACTGTAAACTTCCAGTGGTGAATTATCTGGTACATGTATATTTTAAAATATTAAAACTTTTCACTCTTCAAAGGACACCAGTAAGTGAGTGAAAAGGCACAGAGCAAGAGTAAATATTTGAAGTGTTTTGAAATGCATATATTCAACAAAGAACTCATATCCAGAATATAAATAAAAGACATCCAAAAATTAATAGGGAAGCAGAGAATTCAATAATAAAACATGGTCGAAGGTCTGTAAGGGACAATTTACATTAGAGAATATACAGGTGACTTTTAAACAAATGATAAGATCTTTAGTATCATTAGTCTTCAAGAAAATGCAAATTAAGGATATAATGAGATACCATTATATACTCTCCAGCATAGCTGAGTTAAAATAATACTAAAAGACAATATTGAGTGTTGCATAGTACATGAAGCAATTGTAACTCTCTTATTCTTTGTTTACTATTTCTCATATAAAGAAAAATTATTTTTTCACCAAATCCTATATAGATACTTACAAATTTTTCCTCTTATCTTAACATGCCACACATCTAATAACTTTTTTTTATTTCTGTTTCTATGTATGGCTTGAAATAGTTTGAGACTCTTTGATTAAGCTATTCTTTAGTAATATCTGGTTTCATAATTGTTTTCCCTAGTAGAGGGAGATATTGGAATGTAAAAACTTAACTTTTTGATTTTTACATCTTGTTCCATAGGATCTAGCACAGTCCCTAATAGATAGATAACAGGTGCTCATGAGAAGTTTAGTAAATGAACGAATAATTATATAGATTAGAATAAAAGCTAACATTCAATGAATGATAGCTACATGCAGATTTTTACATAGGTATTTACAAAATACCAAAAAGGTCAGGAATTTAATAAAAACCTCATGGAAGGAGTACTAACCTCATCTTTTTTTTTTTTCTTTGCCTTGTCTATCCATTTAAATCCCAACTCAAATTCTGCTTCTATCACAGTACTTTCTCTGACCATCTCCTCTCTTACATCTCCATCTCCTCTCTTACATCTCTACGTCCTTAAATGTTACTACACTTAATGCTCTGTGATGTGGTTTTCAAAACTTGCTTTGCATCAAAATCTCTCGGGAAGCTTTAAAGCAAATATACACACTCTGAAAATTCTGACTCATTTGTACTTGGGTGGAACCTTGAAATCTGATTTTTCTATTTTACAAATGTATCTAAGTTATTTCAGATGTGCAGCTTGGTTGAGAAACTGCCAATTTCTGCCACTTGTTTGTCCTTGTATTAAATTTGTGTAGCTACATCTTTCATGGCTAGTTTTGTCTTAAATTTCTTTTTTTTTTTTTTTTGTCTTGTTCATGACCGGCACTCAGCCAGTGAGGGCACCCGCCATTCCCATATAGGATCCGAAACCGCGGCGGGAGCATCGCCGCGCTCCCAGCGCCGCACTCTCCCGAGTGCGCCAGGGGCTCGGCCCTTGTCTTAAATTTCTAATCAGTTAATTTTGTAAGTTTTATCTCACCAATTAGTTGAGAAAATGTGAGGTCAGGGATTATGAAAATTATTTGACATCCTTAATAAAGATTCCTTGAAAGAACGTTTACTGTAAACTTTATTATACTCTAAATAAATAATGTCAACTCTTTTTCTGTAGGCAGTTAAAATTGTAATGAGTGATAAAGCTTTCCATTTTAAGAATAAACATAGGCAGTCATAAAATGTGGATAATAGTTTACTAACGGATCAATTTCAAAACCTTTAAGGTAAATTTACTTCTCTCTCATTTGATCATAACGGAGGCACAGGGAGTTCAAGTAATTTGACACAAGTCACACAGGTCTAGAGGCAGCACTGGAGCTTAACTTCCTTAATAAGCTTCTTTCATTAAAATACCCTGCTACAGTTTAGCAAAAATTCTTGTCAAAGTATTAATTTTGTAAGTGGTTTGCATGCATTTTATCTCAATTATATTTCATGAATTGAATCAGATTATTTTTCTCTCCTAGTGATTGTGCTTAATTCTTTTCCTGTGGGGAGTGGAGAGCATGCAGGGGATTATATATATTTGTAGTCATTGTTGATTTAGAAGTCATGTATCTGGCAGATATAGGCAAAACAAATTTGTCTCCAAAGTACAGCACTTTTCCAGGTGTCTAGTAATATTTATGTTTATTTCACTATCTTATTTTCCATATCGATTTTGGAGGCATTGGAACTTTTATATAACCCTGTCTTACAAGATATTTAGCTACTTCAATATCAACTTACTTCCATTTTCTGTGCAACATTAAGACTCAAAGATAAGCAGTATTAACTTTCCAAATGCTATGCTTAAGGGAGAAGCTTTGCTCAATGACCAAGGGAACCAAGACAGAATTAATTAAATGCACAAGAGGGTGGGTGTGCTGTTACCATGAAGTGATGGTTAAAGACACATGCTCGGAATCAGATCTTGTTTGAGATTCTGGCTTTTCCACTTATTGCTCCAATATAAATTGAGCGTCTTAATCTCACTGCAGTTTTCTCATCTATAAAAAGAAGAAAAATTCCTTTAATCACCACAAATGTGCATGTTGAATGAGATTGTGTGTGTGTGTGTGTGTGTGTGTGTGTGTGTGTGTGTGTGTACATACACACCAGGAGAGGAGATTCTTAGGACTCATTGGAACAGAATTAAACAAACATTTATTAAACTCCTAAAGCATATCACCCCCCATGCTGGGTAATATATACATATATACATACATATACCATGCTAGGTTTTATACACACACACATACATATATAAAATCATGCTAGACTTTATATAATCTAGCACTGTGTGTGAAATATTTTAGTTTAATAAATGTTTGTTTAATTCTGCTCCAATGAGTCCTGTGACATTTTCTTGCCACCCCCTTAGATCACATGCAAGTACACTATTTCTATTGTAACTCTCCCAGCCCCAGAATCTCCCCATCTATTTAATGAAAGGAATATGCGGGTTAGACTGGCACCAGACACACTCTCCTGCTTAATACTTTTGCCCAGAGCTGAACCTACCTCTCATTAACCACTAGTACATTCAACCCTCAAACTCACCAACGCACAGTGAATTTGCTGTGAAGTTAATAAAGCTTAAGTGTCAGGACTCCCTACTTGCTCCTTAGAGGATTCTGTATCTATTCATTTGTATATATTTTACATAATTTTCTTATCTTTTTCTTAAAGAGGGAGCTATAATTGTACAAGCTCAGAATGCTCAAAACTAGAGTACATCTTGCCACCATTTTCCAGGCCTGGAATATTATTCCTTCTCCTCTCTATCTATCTGCTAAGACCCAGCTTTAATCTACTGTTTTCCATGAAAATATATTACAGAATATATTGATCACTTATATGGCTGAAGAAGACTGATAATTGATCCCCCGATCTGAAATTTACTAGGCCATGCTTTATATTGCTGTTTCCTGATGGCTTTCTGAGTGGTGTTTGTCTTCTTTTTCTCAGTGGACCCCAAAAATGTTGAAAGCTGATTTATGGAATGATTCACTAGTTAATTAAAGATGGTAGGAAGTAGCAAGATGGTAGGATAGTAGCACTATATTAGCTCTCTAAAACCTTCATGAATTAAAATATATGTTGTTTTGCATTTCATATTATAATTTTTCTGTAATCCAAAAACATCACTTTTTAACCTTTTTAAGGTGTAACATTTAGGGCTGGCAGGTTAGTTCGGTTGGTTAAAATGCAGCCTTATAGCACCAAGGTCGCAGGTTCAGATCCCCATACCGGCCAGTGGCCAAAAAATAAAGTAAAATAAAGAATAAGATTTAGTAGCATTTGATACATGAGCATTGCTATGCAAATATCAACTGTGTCTAGTACCAAAAGTTTATTTATTTATTTATTTATTATTTATTATTTTTTATTTTTTATTTTATGTACATGTGGGGTACAATGTTGATTTTCAATAATTGTGTAGAATGTGTGTTGGTTAAATCAGTATAGTTAGCTCATTCATCATTATAATACGCAATCATTCTTAGCATCCATTGACCAATTTCTCATTAGCCCCTCTCCCTCTCCCCTTTCCCTCCCCTCCCCTTTTCCACCACTAGTTTTCTAAATGTTCAACATATTACAGTGACTGCTATTTCTCTGTCTCTCTTTATTGTTCATTTGTTCATTTATGGATTCAGCTCCCAGTTATGAGTGAGAACATGTGGTATTTCTCTTTGTGTACCTGGGTTGTTTCACTTAGGATAATTTTCTCCAGGCTCATCCATGTTGTTGCAAATGGTAGAATTTCATTCTTTTCTATGGCTGAGTAGTATTCCATTATGTAAATATACCACAATTTCCTTAACCAGTCATCCATTGATGGACATTTAGGTTGGTTCCACCATATAGAAATTGTAAACAGAGCTGCAATAAACATGGGAGTGCAGGTATGCCTTTGACGTCATGTTTTCCAGTCCTCTGGGTATATCCACAGGAGTGGGATTGCTGGATCATATGGAAGTTCTATCTGCAGTTGTTTAAGGAACCTCCATACTGCTCTCCATAATGGCTGTACTAATTTACAGTCCCACCAACAGTGCAGGAGGGTTCCTCTCTCTCCACATCCTCACCAGCATTTGTTACTCACTGTCTTTTTTATAATAGCCAGTCTGATTAGGGTTAGTTGATATGTCAGAGTGGTTTTGATTTGCATTTCCCTGATGATTAGTGATGTTGAACAATTTTTCATTTACCTATTGGCCATTTGTATATCCACCTTTGAGAAATGTTTACTCAGCTCCTTTGTCCATATTTAATTGGATTACCTGGTTTTTTTTGTTTGTTTGCTTGTTTTGTTTTGTTTTGTTTTTTTGCTGTAAAGTTGTATGAACTCTTTGTATATGCTGGATATTAATCCCTTGTCAGATGCACATTTTGCAAATATTTTCTCCAATTCTGTAGGATGTCTTTTTACTCTATTGATTGCTTCCTTTGCTGTGAGGAAGCTTTTTAGTTTGATATAATCCCATTTGTTTATTTTTTCTTTTGTTGCCCGTGCTTTTGGGTGTTATTCAAAAAGTCATTGCCTAGTTCTAAATCCTGGAGCATTTCCCCTACATTTTGTTCTAGGAGTTTTAAAGATTCAAGCCTTATATTTAGGTCTCTAATGCACTTTGAGTTCATTTTGGTATATGGTGAAAGGTACAGATCAAGATTCATTCTTCTACAAATGGATATCCAGTTATCCCAGGAACATTTATTGAAGAGGCAGTCTTTTCCGCAATGTATGTTCTTGGTGTCTTTGTCAAAGATCAGTTGGCTGTAAACATGAGGGTTGATTTCTGAGTTCTCTATTCTGTTCCATTGGTCCATCTGTCTGTTTTTATGCCAGTACCATGCGGCTTTGTTTGTACAGATTTGTAATATAGTTTGAAGTTAGGAAGTGTAATGTCTCCAGCCTTATCTTTTTTGCCCAGGATTTCTTTAGTTAGTCAGGATCTTTTGTTGTTCCACATGAATGTTAGGATTGCTTTTTCTATTTCTTTGAGGAATGTCATTGATATTTTGGTGGGAATTGCATGGAATCTGTAGATGGCTTTGGGTAGCATGGACATTTTTACTACATTGATTCTTCCAATCCATGAACAAGGAATGGCTTTTCATCTCTTAGAGTCTTCTTTAATTTCTTTCAGAAGTGATTTGTAGTTCTCATTGTAAAGATCGTTCATCTCTTTGGTTAGATTTATTCCTAGGTATTTTATTTTTTTTGGAAACTATCATAAATGGGCTTGCTTTCTTTATCTCTTTTTCTTTTATTATTGTTGCAATATAAAAACACTACTGATTTTTGTCCAAAAGTTTTTTATTGCCCCAAACAGATACCCAACACCCATCAAGCAGCATATCAGTCAGTTTCTGTTGCTTGTAACAGAATTCCTGAAACTGGGTAATTTATAAAGAAAATGAAATTGACTGCTTCCAGTTCTGTAGGCTAGGAAATGCAAGGTCCAGGAAATCGATCTGCTGAGGTCCTTGTTGGTGGTGGCTCTGCAGTTATGCAGGGTATCACATGGTGTAAATGGCTGAGCAAGAGAGTCTAACCTCCTCACTTGCTCTCCTTCTAAAACCATAAGAAACGTACTCATTACTCCGTGAATGGGTCAATCCACTCACAAGAGCATAGTCCTCACAATCTAATCACCTCTTCAAGACCCCACCTTTCAATTACAATAGCAGGATTTCCTAGCTTTTTAAAATGCAAATCTCTTTTCTTATTGGTTATGAATATTCATGAGATACGTTTTAGTCCATTTTGTGTTGCTATCACAGAATTATCTGAGACTGGTTAATTTATAAAGAAGAGAAGTTTATTTGGCTTATGATTCTGGGATGGGCTTATGCATCTGGCATGGGCCTCAAACTGCTTCTGCTCATGGCAGAAAGTGGTAGGCAAATGGTGCGTACAAGCAGATCACATGGTGAGAGGAAGCAAGAGAGAGAAGAAAGAGAGAGAGAGAGAAGGTGCCACGGTCTTTTTAAGCAATGAGCTATCATAGGAAGTAATAGAGTGAGAACTCACTCATTAATCCACCCTACCACAGGGAGAACATTAATACATTCATAAGGGATCTGCCTCCATGACACAATCAGTTTCCAGCACTGCCACATTGGAGATCAAGTTTCCACATGAGATTTGGAGGGGACAACACATCCAAACTCCATCATTCTTCCCCTGGCCCCCAAAACTCATGTCACTCTAACATACAAAATACAGTCACTCTATCCCAATAGTCACGAAAGTCTTAGCTTGCTCCAGCACCAACTAAAAAGTCCAAAGTCCAATGTCACATTTGAGACCAAAATCAAAAGTTCTTCCAGCTGTGAACTTGTGAAAACAAAACCAAATTTATCTACTGCCAAGATATAATGGTGGAACAGACATTGGGTAAACATTTCCATTCCAAATGCGAGGAATAGGCCAGAAGAAAAGAAAAACAGGCCCCAAACAAGTCCAAAACCCAGAAGGACAGACATTATGTCTTAAATCTCCAAAATAACGTTTGTTGACTCCAAGTCCTACATCCTGGGCACAACTGGGCATCTGGGAACCCAAAGCATCCTGCAGATTTGTTCCCACAGCTCAGCCAGACACATCCCAGTGGGCCACACTGGTGCCTGTGGCTTTTCCAGGCCTGCATTGCATGTTGCCAGTGGCCCCGATGTTCTGGGTTCCTGGTGGCATCCCTGCTGCATTGGCCGTACTAGATATTCCTGTGGTGGGGGCTCTGACCCCACATTTCTACTCAGCATTCTTCTAGTAGATGGCCTCTATGGTGACTCCACCCCTGTGGCAGGTTTCTGCCCAGGCCCCCTGGCTTTTCCATACATCCTCTGGAATCTGGGTTGAGGCTGCCACACTTCCACTGCTCTCGCATCCTGCTGGCCAGCAGACTTAACAGAACGTGGGTGCTACCGAGGTTTCAGGCCTCTACTCTCCAGGGCTGCTGCACAAACCACACTTGGAGCTGCTCCACCTGAAGCAGCTGGAATGCAGGGAGCAGGATCCCGAGGGCAGCTGTGCCCCAGGTCTGTCCTCCAGGATAACTCAGGCCTTCTATGCCTCCAGGCCTGTGATGGGTGGGGCACCCTTCCAGACGTCTCAAATGCCATTAGGGCACTTTTTCCATTGTCCTGGTTCTTAGAATCTGGCTGCCTCACCACCAAGATAATGTCTTTAGCAACCAGTTAATCAGCATCACCCTTGCATTTTTCTCCTGCTCTCCACTTCTCTACCACATGGCAAGGCTGCAAATTTTCCAAACCTTTATGCTCTGCTTCCCTTTTAAATTCTGGCTTTACATCATGCCTTTGCTCCCATAACTCAGAGTAGGCTGTTAGAAGTAGCCATGCAGCATACTTAATGCTTTGCTGTTTAGAAATTTCATCTCCAAGATACTCTGGTTCACAACACTTAAGTTCAAACTTCCACAAAGTCCAAGGGCATGGACACAATGCAGCCAAATTCTTTGCAATGGTGTAGCAAGAGTGATCTTCTGTCCAGTTCCCAATAAGTTCCGCATTTCTAGCTGAGACCTCATCATCCTCATGGTCTTTACTGTTCACATTTTTATCAACATTCTGGTCACAACCATTTAACCAATCTCTAAAATCTTCCAAACATTCTCTCTTCTTTTTGTCTTTTTCTAAGTTCTCTATACTCCTCCAACCTTTGCCCATTACCCAGTTCCAAAGCTGCATCCACATTTTCAGTTATCTGTATAGCAACACCCCACTCCTGGTACCAATTTTCTGTTTTAGTCCATTTTGTGTTGCTATAACAGAATTACCTGAGACTAGGTAATTTATAAAGAACAGAGGTTTATTTGGCTTATGATTCTGGGACAGCTGCATCTGGCATGGGCCTCAGGCTGCTTCTACTCATGGAGGAAAGTGGCAGGCAGCTGGTGGGTACAAGCAGATCACATGGTGAGAGGAAGCAAGAGAGAGAAGCAAGAGAGAGAGAGAAGGTGCCAGGGTCTTTTTAAGCAATGAGCTCTCATGGGAAGTAATAGAGTGAGAACCCAGTCATTAATTCCTCCTCCCCCAGGGAGAGCATTAATCCATTCATGAGGGATCTGCCCCCCTGACTCAATCAGTTTCCAACACTGCCACATTGGAGATCAAATTTCCACATGAGTTTTGGAGGGGGAAACACATCCAAACTCCATCAAGATACAAAGCTCATTGTCACCACTCATGCCCAACATGTGATGGTCAGATCTATTCTGGTAGCATTCCCATTACCACAAATTGCGATTATACCCTGTGTGGGACAGTGAGGATTAAATGTCTCACACATGTACCTTTGGAAGACACATTCAATCTTTATCAGATAAAAAAGAAATTAAAGAAAAAAATTAAAAAGAGATAAAGAAGGCCAATGCATACTGATGAAAGGATATATCCATCAAGAAAATATAACAATCATAAACATATATGCACCCAACATCAGAGCAGACAGATTTATTTTTTTTTTTTTTTTTTTTTTTTTTTTTTTTTTTTTGTGAGTGCTGAATTAGAATGTGTTTTGTTTTGTTTTTTTTTTTTTTTTTTTTTTTTTAAATTTTATTTTGTCGATATACATTGTAGCTGATTAATGCTCCCCATCACCAAAACCTCCCTCCCTCCCCCCTCCCCCCCTCCCCCCCAACAATGTCCTTTCTGTTTGTTTGTTGTATCAACTTCAAATAATTGTGGTTGTTATATCTTCTTCCTCCCCGCCCCCCGGTTTGTGTGTGTATGTGTGTATGTGTGTGTGTGAATTTATATATTAATTTTTAGCTCCCTCCAATAAGTGAGAACATGTGGTATTTCTCTTTCTGTGCCTGACTTGTTTCACTTAATATAATTCTCTCAAGGTCCATCCATGTTGTTGCAAATGGCAGTATTTCATTCGTTTTTATAGCTGAGTAGTATTCCATTGTGTAGATGTACCACATTTTCCGTATCCACTCATCTGATGATGGGCATTTGGGCTGGTTCCAACTCTTGGCTATTGTAAAGAGTGCTGCGATGAACATTGGGGAACAGGTATACCTTCGACTTGATGATTTCCATTCCTCTGGGTATATTCCCAACAGTGGGATGGCTGGGTCGTATGGTAGATCTATTTGCAATTGTTTAAGGAACCTCCATACCATTTTCCATAGAGGCTGCACCATTTTGCAGTCCCACCAACAATGTATGAGAGTTCCTTTTTCTCCGCAGCCTCGCCAGCATTTATCGTTCATAGTCTTTTGGATTTTAGCCATCCTAACTGGGGTTAGATGGTATCTCAATGTGGTTTTGATTTGCATTTCCCGGATGCTGAGTGATGTTGAGCATTTTTTCATATGTCTGTTGGCCATTTGGATATCTTCCTTAGAGAAATGCCTACTTAGCTCTTTTGCCCATTTTTTAATTGGGTTGCTTGTTTTCTTCTTGTAAAGTTGTTTGAGTTCCTTATATATTCTGGATATTAATCCTTTGTCAGATGTATATTTTGCAAATATTTTCTCCCACTCTGTTGGTTGTCTTTTAACTCTTTTAATTGTTTCTTTTGCTGTGCAGAAGCTTTTTAGTTTGATATAATCCCATTTGTTTATTTTTCCTTTGGTTGCCCGTGCTTTTGGGGTCGTATTCATGAAGTCTGTGCCCAGTCCTATTTCCTGAAGTGTTTCCCCTATGTTTTCTTTAAGAAGTTTTATTGTCTCAGGGTGTATATTTAAATCCTTAATCCATTTTGAGTTGATTTTAGTATACGGTGAGAGGTATGGATCTAGTTTCATTCTCCTGCATATCGATATCCAGTTATCCCAGCACCACTTGCTGAAGAGGCAGTCCCTTCCCCAGTGAATAGGTTTGGTGCCTTTGTCAAAGATCAGATGGCAGTAAGTGTGTGGGTTGATTTCTGGATTCTCTATTCTATTCCATTGGTCAGTGTGTCTGTTTTTATGCCAGTACCATACAGTTTTGGTTATTATAGCTTTGTAGTATAGCTTAAAGTCAGGTAGTGTTATGCCTCCAGCTTTATTTTTTTTGCTCAGCATTGCTTTGGCTATTCGTGGTCTTTTATTGTTCCATATAAATGTCTGAATAGTTTTTTCCATTTCTGAGAAAAATGTCTTTGGAATTTTGATGGGGATTGCATTGAATTTGTATATCACTTTGGGTAGTATGGACATTTTCACTATGTTGATTCTTCCAATCCAAGAGCATGGAATATCTTTCCATCTTCTTGTATCCTCTCTAATTTCTCTCAGCAGTGGTTTGTAGTTCTCATTATAGAGATTTTTCACCTCCTTGGTTAACTCAATTCCTAAGTATTTTATTTTTTTGGTGGCTATTGTAAATGGGCAGGCTTTCTTGATTTCTCCTTCTGCATGTTCACTATTGGAGAAAAGAAATGCTACTGATTTTTGTGTGTTGATTTTGTATCCTGCTACTGTGCTGAAATCATTTATCAATTCCAACAGTTTTTTTGTAGAGGTTTTAGGCTGTTCGATATATAGGATCATGTCATCTGCAAACAGGGACAGTTTGACTTCATCTTTTCCAATCTGGATGCCCTTTATTTCCTTCTCTTCTCTGATTGCTCTGGCTAGTACTTCCAACACTATGTTGAATAGGAGTGGTGAGAGTGGGCATCCTTGTCTAGTGCCTGTTCTTAAAGGAAAAGCTTTCAGCTTTTCCCCATTCAGGATGATATTGGCAGTGGGTTTGTCATATATGGCTTTAATTATGTTGAGATACTTTCCCTCTATACCTAACTTATTGAGGGTCTTTGTCATGAATGAGTGCTGAACTTTATCAAATGCTTTTTCAGCATCTATAGAGATGATCATATGGTCCTTGTGTTTGAGTTTATTAATATGGTGTATCACATTTATTGATTTGCGTATGTTGAACCAACCTTGCATCCCTGGGATGAATCCCACTTGATCGTGATGAATAATTTTTCGTATGTGTTGCTGTATTCTGTTTGCTAGTATTTTAGTGAGGATTTTTGCATCTATATTCATCAAGGATATTGGCCTGTAATTTTCTTTTTTGGTTATATCTTTACCTGGTTTTGGTATCAGGATGATGTTTGCTTCATAGAATGAGTTTGGGAGATTTGCGTCCGTTTCAATCTTTTGGAATAGTTTGTAAAGAATCGGTGTCAATTCCTCTTTGAATGTTTGGTAAAATTCTGCTGTGAATCCATCTGGTCCTGGGCTTTTCTTTGTTGGGAGCCTTCTGATAACAGCTTCAATCTCCTTTATTGTTATTGGTCTGTTCAGATTTTCTACGTCTTCACGGTTCAGTTTTGGGAGCTTGTGTGTGTCCAGAAATTTATCCATTTCCTCCAGATTTTCAAATTTGTTGGCGTACAGTTGTTTATAGTAGTCTCGAATGATTCCTTGTATTTCAGATGAATCAGTTGTAATATCGCCTTTTTCATTTCTAATTTTTGTTATTTGAGTCTTCTCTCTTCTTTTTTTTGTTAGCCATGCTAATGGTTTGTCAATTTTATTTATCTTTTCAAAAAACCAACTTTTTGATTCGTTGATCTTTTGAATTGTTTTTTGGTTTTCAATTTCATTCAGTTCTGCTCTGATCTTAATGATTTCTTTCCGTCTGCTAACTTTAGGATTGGATTGTTCTTGTTTTTCTAGTTCTTTAAGGTGAAGTGTTAGGTTGTTCACTTGCCATCTTTCCATTCTTCTGAAGTGAGCATTTAATGCAATAAATTTTCCCCTCAATACTGCTTTTGCAGTATCCCACAGGTTTTGGTATGATGTATCATTGTTTTCATTAGTTTCAATAAACTTTTTGATTTCCTGCTTGATTTCTTCTTGGACCCATATGTCATTAAGTAGAATGCTGTTTAATTTCCATGTGTTTGTATAGTTTCCAGAGTTTTGTTTGTTATTAATTTCTAGTTTTAATCCATTGTGGTCTGAGAAGATACATGGGATAATTCCAATTTTTTTGAATTTACTGAGACTTGATTTGTGACCTAATATGTGATCTATCCTGGAGAATGATCCATGTGCTGATGAGAAGAATGAATATTCTGAGGTCGTTGGCTGGAATGTTCTGTAGATATCTGCCAATTCCAATTGGTCTAGAGTCTTGTTTAGATCTTGTGTTTCTCTACTGATTCTTTGCCTAGATGATCTGTCTAATATTGACAGTGGAGTGTTCAGGTCCCCTGCTATTATGGTATTAGTGTCTATTTCCTTCTTTAGGTCTAATAGAGTTTGTTTTATAAATCTGGCTGCTCCAACATTGGGTGCGTACATATTTATGATTGTTATGTCTTCTTGATGGATCAGTCCTTTTATCATTAAGTAGTGTCCCTCATTGTCTCTTTTTATGGTTTTTAGTTTAAAGTCTATTTTGTCAGATATAAGAATAGCCACTCCAGCTCGTTTTTCTTTTCTGTTTGCATGGTAAATCTTTTTCCATCCTTTCACTCTTAGTCTGTGTGAATCTTTATGGGTGAGGTGGGTCTCTTGTAGGCAGCATATAGTTGGGTCCTGTTTTTTGATCCAGTCAGCCAGTCTGTGTCTTTTAATTGGGGAATTTAAGCCTTTAACATTAAGAGTTGTTATTGAAAGGTGTTGATTTATTCCTAGCATTTTATTGGTTGTTTGGTTGTCTTAGGTGTCTTTTGTTCCTTGCTTTCTGATTTACTGTTTGGTTTCTTTGTTTGTTGGTTCCTTAGGTTGTAGATAGTGTTTTTGTTAGCTTGTTTTCTCTTCATGAATGCCATTTTTATTGTACTAGCGGGTTTAGATTTTTCTTAGGTTTTTATGGCAGTGGTAGTTATTTTTCAGGAACCAAACCCAGTACTCCCTTGAGGATTTCTTGTAAGGGTGGTCTTGTGGTAGTGAACTCCCGCAGTTTTTGTTTGTCTGAGAAATATACTATTTGCCCCTCATTTCGGAAGGATAGCCTTGCAGGGTAGAGTATTCTTGGCTGGCAATCTTTGTCTTTTAGTATTTTGAAAATATCATCCCATTCCTTTCTAGCTTTTAGGGTTTGTGATGAGAAGTCTGATGTTAACCTGATTGGGGCTCCCTTATAGGTGATTTGACGCTTCTCTCTTGCAGCTTTTAAGATTCTCTCTTTGTCTCTGAGTTTTGCCAATTTGACTATGACATGTCTTGGAGAAGGCCTTTTTGGGTTGAATACGTTTGGAGATCGTTGAGCTTCCTGGATCTGAAGATCTGTGATTTTTCCTATACCTGGGAAGTTTTCTGCCACTATTTTTTTGAATATGTTTTCAATGGAATCTCCATTTTCTTCCCCTTCTGGAATACCCATGACTCGGATATTTGAGCGCTTGAGGTTGTCTGATATCTCTCTCAGATTTTCTTCCATGTCCTTGATTCTTTTTTCTTTCTTTTTGTCTGCTTGTGTTATTTCAAACAGCCCATCTTCAAGTTCAGAGGTTCTCTCTTCAACTTCGACAAGCCTGCTGGTTAAACTCTCCGTTGTGTTTTTTATTTCGCTGAATAACTTCTTCAGTTCAGCAAGTTCTGCTACATTTTTTTTCAGGACATTGATTTCCTTGTATATTTCCTCTTTCAGATCCTGTATACTTTTCCTCATTTCATCATGATGTCTAGCTGAGTTTTCTTGTATCTCATTCAGTTTCCTTAGAATTATCACTCGAAATTCCTTGTCAGTTGTTTCAAGGGCTTCTTGTTCTATAGGATCTAGAGTATGAGATTTATTAACTTTTGGTGGTGTACTTTCTTGATTTTTTGTATTTCTGGTGTCTTTTTTTTGGTGTTTATTCATTGTTGCAGGGGGTTTCACAGTCCACCGGTTTAAGACTAATGACTAACTAGGATGTTGCTGTGGTTGCCAATTTGGTATGGCTCCCGCCGTGACTGCTCAGTTGGCCTCTAGTGTCTTGTGTGTGTGGTTGCCTCGGGTCTTGGGCTTCTCCGGGGATCCACCTTTCTGGTCAGCTTGTACTCTGCTGGGCTGGTGGATCACGTACCACAGGGTGTGTGATCTCTGTTGAGCTTTCACTTTCGGTACAGGACTTCTCCCCTTTCCGTGTGCTCTGGCCCAGGCTGTTAGATCGTGCAGTGGCGACCCCACCGGGTGTGTGGTTTCTGTCGAGACTCCGCCTCCCTGGCCGCACGTCTCCCCCCTCTGTGAACACTGTGCTGGGCTGGGGCGTGTCTTCTGCACCCCTCGTCTATCAGCTGGGCCTTCAAGACCCTGCTCAGCACCGCCTCGCCCAGGAAGTCTACCAGGTTTCTGCTAGGCACAGACGACCGGTCTCTCTGGGTGCCTTTGTAGCACTGTGTAGATCTTTCTCGGGTCTTGTTCACCTTTGTATCCCCCCGGTATAAACCGAGTCTAGTGCCCGCCTGCAGCCTGCTCTCCGGCAGGTTCAAGCGGACCTGGGAACTCTCCTACCGCACTATTCCCAACCAGAAATTCGTTAGGCTTTTTTCCAAACTGGTGGTCGCAGAGATGGTATCTGCCTCCCAGTAACAGGAAGTTTACCAGGGCCGGAGTCCAGGGTGTGGTGGAGTGACAGTCGGCCCGCCCGTACTTCCTAGCCCTCCCAAAACTGGTCGGGACGCCCCACACCCCCAGTCCTGCCAGAGAACCGCGGAGGGAGTGGGAGAGGAGGTCGGCCCGCAGGGTCCGGAAAGCCCCGCGCCAGGCCAAGCAAATGGGCTCAGTGATGGCCGAGCAGGGCGGAGCTGCCCGCACCTGGGAAAATGGAGGCAGCACCGGGGTAGTGAGTGGCCTGGTGGTGCAGGCGGAAGCCGCGTGGGCATTCACCCCCCGAACAGAGCTGTGCCAGGGATCACTCACAGTGCTGTGCCAGGTCGGGCGCTCGCTCTGTCTCTGGTTTGTTGCCTTCCGTGTTCTCGGCGCTGCCGCCTCGGGCTGTTCAGTCGCGGCGCCGCTCGGGCGCTCCCAGGAATCCTCTTTAATGCCGGCCTGAAACCTCGAATCCTGAATAGGGCAGCTGGCCGCCTTCAGTGCGGCCCCAGCCTCCGGGATCCTGGCTGCATCCACAGCAGCCCTGGCGCCGTGTTCCCTGTTTCAAGACTCGCTTTTGCAGCTAAGAATCAGTTCTTTTCCTGCTCCACACTTCAAAGCTGTTGCCTGTAAATGAGGCAGCCTCTCCTGCCGGGGGCAAAGTGGCGTTGAGCCCCCACGACCGGCCAGCAGCAGCAGTCCTCCCTTAAGAGATGGCCAGAGGAAGGTCCACAAGTTTCCCGGCTGCCTGAGGCCCAGTGGCCACCTTTTCCACCTCAGCTACTCCGCGCCAGCCGCCGCAGCCGCCGCCATCTTGAAAAAAACAGAGCAGACAGATTTATAGAGCAAACACTATTAGATCTAAGCAATGACATAGACACTAAAACCATAATAGCAGGTGAACTGAACACCCAATACTCAACATTGGACAGATCATCTAGGCAAAAAAAAATCCATAGAGAAACACAAGATCTGAACAACAGTTCATACCAATTGGACATGGCAGATATCTACAGAACATTCCATCCAACAACCTCAGAATATTCAGTTTTCTCATCAACTCATGGAACATTCTCCAGGGTAGACCACATCTTAGGTCACAAAGCAAGTCTCAACAAATTCAAAAAAATTGGATTTATTACATCTGTTTTTTTTTTCAGATCACAATGGAATAATATTAGAAATCAATAACAAATGAAAATCTGGAAACTCTATAAAAACATGGAAATTAAACAATATTCTACTTTGTGACATATGGGTCCAAGAAGAAATTAGACAGGAAATCAAAAAATTTATTGAAACTAATAAAAATAAAGACACATCATGACGAAACCTGTGGGATACTGCAAAAGCAGCAGTAAGGGGGAAATTTATCACATTAAATGCTTACTTCAGAAGAATAGAAAGATGGCAAATAAACAACTTAACACTTCACCTTAAAGAACTAGAAAAACAAGAACAATCCAAACCCAAAGTTATTAAACACAAAGAAACAATTAAGATCAGACCAGAATAAAATAAAATATAAACCTGAAAAATGATGCAATAGATCAACGAAACAAAAAGTTGGTTTTTTGAAAAGACAAATAAAATTGACAAACCTTTAGCAAGGCTAAGTAAGAAAAGGAGAGAGAAGACCCAAATAACAAAAATTAGAAATGAAAAAGATGATATTACAACTGATACCTCTGAAATACAAAGAATCATTAGAGACCACTATAAACAACTGTATGCCAACAAATTTGAAAATCAGGAAGAATTGGATAAATTTCTGGACACACAAACTACCAAAACTGAGACAAGAAGCTATAGAAAACCTGAATAGACCAGTAACAATATAGGTTGAATCTGTTATATGAAGACTCCCAACAATGAAAACCCCAGGACTGGATGGGTTCACAGCAGAGTTCTATCAAACCTCAAAGATGAACAGATACCAATTCTCTACAAACTATTCCAAAAAATTGAGACAGAGGCCATTTTCCCAAACTAATTCTATGAGGCAAACATCACCCTGATACCAAAAGTAAACAAAGATACATCAAAAATAGAAAACTACAGGCCAATATCCTTGATGAATACAGATGCAAAAATCCTCTAAAATACTAGGTAATGGAATACAGTAACACATACACAAAATTAAACACCATGCTCAAGTGTGAATCATCCCAGGGATGCAAGGTTGGTTCAACATATGCAAATTAATAAATCTAATACACCACATCAATAAAAGCAAAGACAAAGACAATATGATCATCTCTATAGACACTGAAAAAGCATTCGACAAAATCCTACATTCATTCATGATAAGGACTGTCTACAAGTTAGGTATAGATGGAAAGTATCTCAACACAATTAAAGGCATATATGATAAGCACATTGCCAATATCATCATGAAAGGGGAAAAGCTGAAAACTTTCCTGTTAAGAACAGGAACTAGACAAGGATGTCCACTCTCACCACTCCTATTCAACATAGTGTTGAAAGTTCTAGCAAGAACAAACAGAGAAGGGAAGGAAATAAATGCTTCCATATTGTTAAAGATGAAATCAAACCATCACCATTTGTGCATGATATGATCCTATATATTGAACAGCCTAAAGCCTCTACAAAAAAATTCTTAGAGTTGACAAATGATTTTAGCAAAGTTGCAGGATCCAAAATCAACACACAAAAATCAGTAGCATTTCTATACTCTAACAGTGAACATGCAGAAAAAGACATCAAGAAAGCTAACCCATTTGCAATAGCTACCAAAAAAATAAAATACTTAGGAATAAAGTTAACTAAGGATGTGAAAAATCTCTACAGTGAGAACTACAAACCACTGTTGAGAGAAATTAAGGAGGACACAAGAAGATGGAAAGATACCTCGTACTCTTGGATAGGAAGAATTAACATTGCAAAAATGTCCATATTACCCAAAGTGGATCTACAGATTCAATGCAATCCCCATCAAATTTCCAATGACATTTTTCTCAGAAATGGAATAAACTATCCTAACACTTATATGGAATAACAAAAGACCACACATAGCCAAAGCAATACTGAGGGGGAAAAGAAAGCTGGAGGCATAACACTACCTGACTTTAAACTATACTACAAAGCTATAATAACCAAAACAGCATGGTTCTGGCATAAAAACAGACATATGGATTAGCAGAATAGAATAGAGAACCCAAAAGTCAAGCCATACACCTACAGCCATCTGATCTTTGGCAAAGGCACCAAGTCTACACACTGGGGAAAAGACTGTCTCTTCAGCAAGTGGCGCTGGGAAAACTGCATATTCACATGCTGGAGAATGAAACTACAGCCATACCTCTCACCATATACCAAAATCAACTCAATATGGATTACAGAATTAAAAATATGCCCTAAAGCAATAAAACTTCTTAAAGAAAACATAGGAGAGACACTCCCAGAAGTAGGAGTGGGTACAGACTTCATGAATATGACCCCAAAAGCACAGGCAACCAAAGGAAAAATGAACAAATGTAATTGTATCAAACTATAAAGCTCTGCACAGCAAAAGAAACAATTAACAGAGTGAAAAGACAACCAACAGAATAGGAGTAAATATTTTCAAGATATAGATCTGACAAAGGATTAATATCCAGAATGTACAAGGACTTCAAACAACTTTACATCAAAAAAACAAGTAACCCAATTAAAAATGGGCAAAGGAGCTGATTCATTTCTCAAAGGAAGATGTATGAATGGCCAGCAGACACATGAAAAAATATTCAACGTCATTCAGCATTCGGGAAATACGAATCAAAACCACTTTGAGATACCATCTCACTCCAGTTAGGATGGCTAATATCCAAAAGACTGAGAATGATAAATGCTGGTGAGGTTGTGGAGTAAAAGGAACTCTCATACACTGCTGTTGGGAGTGTAAAATGGTGTGGTCTTTATGGAAAATGGTATAGAGTTTTCTCAAACAATTACAGATAGATCTACCATATGACCCAGCATTTCCACTGCTGGAAATATACCCAAAGGAATGGAAATCATCATGATTAAAGGATACCTGTACACCCTTTTTTATTGCAGCACTATTTACAATAGCCAAGAGTTGGAACCAGCCAAAACGTACATCAGCAGATGAGTGGTTATGGAAAATGTGGTATATCTACACAATGGAATTCTACTCTGCTATAAAAAAGAATGAAATACTGCCATTTGCAGCATGGATGAAGTTAGAGAAAATTGTACTAAGTTAAATAAGCCAGGCACAGAAAGAGAAATAGTAAATGTTCTCACTTATCTGTGGGAGCTATAAATAAATAAATACACACACAAACAAATAAGGGTGGGGGAGAAGAAACAACAATCACCACAGTTCCTTGAACTTGTTAAAACAAGGGAACAGATATAATGTAGTGGGAGCGGGGAGAGAGAGGGAGGGGAGAAAGTGGAATGGGTAAAGGGTCACGAAAATCAACTACAATGTAGAAGTTAAAAAAATGTGCATTAGTAAAAATTCAGAAAATGTGAATAAAGTATGTTCTTTTGTTCATAAAAAATGGTATTTCATTATGATTTTGATTCATATTTCACTAATTACTAACAATATTGAGCATCTTTTCAGATTCTTGTTAGTCATTTGTCTACCTTTTTTTGTAGAAATGTCTATTCTAGTACTTTGCCCATTTTTTAATTGGGGTGTTTGTCTTTTTGCTAATTTTAAGAATTCTTTTTATATTCTGTATATTGGACCTTTTTCAGATGTATTATGTGGAAATATTTTCTCCCATCCTTTGGGTTGTCATTTCACTTTCTTGGTAGTGTTCTTTGATGCACAGAAGTTGTGAGAACACTCAAGATCTACCGTCTTAGCTAATTTCAAACATACAATTCAGTATTTCAAAATATAGTCAAATTTTTGTACATTGGATCCCCAGAACTTACTTATCTTGCATAACTGAAACTTATAAAGACCTTTTTTAACAAAATGTGCTGAAACAATTGGCTATTGATATGGAAATATGACAAGTTTGAAACTTACCTGACACCATATCCTAAAGTTATCTCAAAACGCATAATTTACTTAATGTGAAACCTCAAATTATAAAACCTCTAGAAAGAAATATATGAGAAAATCTTATTAGATTAGGCAAATTTTTCTCATATAAGACCCAAAATGTATGAGCTTTGAAAGACAAATTAACAAATTGGACTTCATCAAAATGGACAATTCCTGCTTTTCAAAAGATACCATTACAATATTGAAAAGATAAGCCCTAAGACTATTCACAATACTTTTATCTGACAAAGGACCAATATCGAGTATATACAAAGAATTGTTGAAACTCAATAATTAAGCAGGTAAACTTATGATAACAACTACAATAAAAATTAATGGCAATGCCATGATTTGAGGCATGTGGAGCAAACAGAACTCTCATGCATTACTGGTAGGAGAATAAAATGTTACCACTTTTGAAAACAGATTGACAACTCCTTAGATGATAAATAAGTGCTGTAAAATGTAGCAAGTCCGCTCTTAGGGACTCTCCCCCCAACTCACTAAATATATAGTCATACAAACACCTGAACAAAATGTTCATGGAAACTTCATTAATCCTAACCCAAACTGTGAACCTGCCACATATTCATCAACTGGTGAATGGATAAATAAATTGTGACCTAGACAAGAACGGAGTACTACCGAGCAAAAAAAAAAAAAAAAGAAATGAATGAGTGCAGTTGGTCAGAGAATGTTGCTGATAACACTAAGGTCCAGGGTTCAATCCCTGTACTGGCCAGCCTCCAAAACAAAAACAAAAACAAAAACAGATAGTAAAAATTGATCTCAAAAACATTATGCTGAGGTAGAGGAATCAGACAAAAATGAACATGTATTCTATGATTCTATTTTATATAAAACACTATATAAAAGTCCAATTTAATCTAAAGTCACACAAAGAACAGTGATTGTGCTGGGAGTTAGAGATGGGTATTAACTGGGAAGGAGCACAAGGGAACCTTCTGTGATTATGGAAATATTCTGCATACTGCTTGTGGGGGTTCTCTCTCTCTTCCTGTCTGTCTCTCTCTCTGTCTCTCTCTCTCTGTCTCTCTCTCTCTGTCTCTCTCTCTCTCTCTCTCTCTCACACACACACACACACACACACGTGCACACATATGTGCACACAGACACATACATATATTTCCTTATTTTTGCTCCATTTGTTGTGAATCCCTTGCCTTTACTTAAAACCCGAAAATTTGAATCAATGGAACTATTTATTTATTTATTTATTCTTATGCTTACAAGTATGCAGTTATTAATGGTTTGCATCAATACTTAAATATTTGTCTTATACCTCAATTTGTTATTCATTAAGTGGTACTTAAAGCAGAAAAATTTATGCACATTACCTTTTTAAGATTATTTTAGCAGTTATATGGTGACATTAGCACAGGCTGATTTTGTGTTTATTTATTTTTTATGTTAACATACTTGATTATACCTATCTGTGGGGTACAGAAATCAATATCACCACCTGTGTGCAATACATAATGCTCAAATCAAGATAATTAGTATATTCAACTTTATACAATATAGTCATTTTGCATGACCCATTACCAATTTCTCTCTAACCCCCCTGCCTCCCTCCTTTCCCATTTCTGGTTACCTTAATTCTGTCCTCTCCTATTGTTTTTTATATCAATTTAATTAATTGATTGATTTTAATTTTTTTATTTAATGGGATATAGTTGATTGTACACATCTGTGAGGTACAGCATTGAATATCAATACCTGTGTACAATATGTGATGCTCGAATCAGGATAAGTAGTATAGACAACATTATACAGTGTAATACATTTTTGTGGCTCTTTAAAATTTTCTCCCTTACTCTTCTCCCCATCCCCCTTTCCCACATCTGGTAATCTCAGTTCTGGTCTCTTCTTTTGAAAGTTCGATCCGTTATTGTGATTGTTCTATTGTTGTTTATTTGTTTATTTATTTTATTTATTTTAGCTCCCATGTACAAGTGAGGACATGCAGTGTTTCTCTTTCTTTACCTGGCTTATTGCACTTAATATAATTTTCTCTACGTTCATCCATGCTGCTGCAAATGTCAGTACTTCATTCTTTTTTATGGCTGAATAGTATTCCATTGTGTAAATATACTGCATTTACCTTATCCACTTGTCCAACAATGGACATTTAGGTTGGTTCCAACTCTTAATTATTATAAATAGAGCTGTGATAAGCATGAGAGTACAGGTATCCCTTCAACATGAGGATTTCCATTCCTTTGGGTGTAAACCTAGTAGTGGAATTGTTGGATTGTGTGGCAGTTCTATCTGTAGTTGTTTGGGGAAACTCCATACCATTTTCCATAATGGCTACACCAAATTACAGTCCCACCAACAGTGTAGAAGGGCTCCCTTTTCTCTGCATCCTTGCCATAATTTGTTATTCTCTGTCTTTTTGAAAATAGCCTGTCTAACTGTGGTAAAAAGTTATTTCAATATGGTTTTGATTTGCATTTACATGATGTTGAGTGATTTTCAGCATTTTTTCATGTGTCTGCTGGCCATTAGTATATCTTCCTTTGAGAAATGCCTATTCAGCTCCTTTGCCCATTTTCTAATTGGGTTATTTGTTTTTTTACTGTTAAGTTGATTGACTTCCTTGTATATTTGGGGTATAAATCCTTTGCCCGATGCATAGTTTGCATATATTTTCTCCCACTCTGTAGGTTGTCTTTTCACTCTGTTAATTGTTTCTTTTTGTTTGCAGAAACTTTATAGTTTGATATGATCCTATTTATTTATTTTTTCCTTTTCTCATGTGTGCTTTTGGGATCATATTTATAAAGTATTTGCCCAGTCCTGCTTCTGGAAATTTTTACCCCTTGTTTTCTTTTAGGAGTTTTACAATTTCAGGTCTTGTATTTAAATCTTTAATCCAATCTGATTTGATTTTAGTATATGGCAAGAGGTAAGGGTACAGTTTCATTCTTCTACATATGGATGTCCAGTTTTCCAAGCACCATTTATGGAAGAGGCAGTATTTTTGCCTTTGTATGTTCTTAGTGCCTTTGCTGAGGATCAGCTGGCTGTAAATCTGTGGGTTGATTTCTGGGTTCTCTATTCTGTTGCCTTGGTCAGAGCATCAGTTTTTATGCAAGTGCCATGCTGTTTTGGTTACTATAGCTTTGTAGTATAATTTGAAATAGGTAGTGTTTTGCTAACATCTTTATTTATTTTTTGCTCCGGATTGCTTTTGCTATTCAGGGTTCTTTGTTGTTCGATTGCTTTTTCTGTTTGTGTGAAGAATGTCCTTGGTATTTGATGTGCATTGTGTGCAATCTGTAGATGTCTTTGGGTAGTATGGATATTTGCACAATGTTAATTCTTCCTATTCAAAATCATAGAATGCTTTTCCATCTATTTGTGTCCTTTTTATTTTTTTTTTTCAGCAGTGATTTTGGGTTCTTCTTGTAGAGATCTTTCACCACCTTTGTTAAATTTTTACCTAGGCATTTACATTTTGGTGACTATTATAAATATTTTAATTTTCTTGATTTCTTTTTCTTCTAGTTCATTATTGGAATATAAAAATGCCACTGATTTTTGCATGCTGATTTTGTATCCTGCAACTTTACTAAAACTTTTTATCAACTCTTAGAGTTATTTTTGTAGTCTTCAGGCTTTTCTATATACAAGTCCATGTCATCTGCAGATGGGGACATTTGTCTTTGTCTTTTCCAATCTGGATACCCTTTATTTCTTTCTCTTGTTTAATTGCTCTGGCTAGTACTTCCAATACTATATTAAATAGGAGTGGTGACAGCATGCAATCTTGTCTTCTTCCCATTCTTCAGGGAAAAGCTTTCAACTTGTCCCCAAATGGGCTGGTATTGGTGCTGGGTTTGACATTTATGGCTTTTATTTTGTTAAGATACTTTCCTTCTGTGTTAGTCCATTCCTGTTGCTTTTAACAAAATACTTGAAACTCGGTGATTCATAAAGGAAATGAAATTTACTCCTTACAGTTTCTGAGGCTGAGAAGTTCTCAGTCCATCTGGTGGTGGAAACAGTTACCCAGGGGTCTCACATTACAAAATGGCTGAAGCAGAGAGAAGACAGAGACAGAGACAGAGAGACAGAGAGTGAGATTCCCCTCTTCTTTTAAATTTGTCACAAGCATGCCCCTGACCACCATTTTTAATCCATTTACTACTCCACAGTCCTACAATGCAATCACCTCTTCAAGGCTCTACCTTTCTATTACCATAATAAGATTTCCCACCCCCTTAACAATCACAGTGGGGGCTAAGTTTCTAATACATAAAACTTAGGAGACACAATAAAAGTTTCAATGAGTTTTGGAGGGACATAATTCTATCCACTCTACCTTCTATACCTAAATTGCTGAGAGTCTTTACGTGAAGGGGTGTTGAATTTTAACAAATGCTTTTTCTGCATGTATTGAGATAATCATATGTTTTTTGTCCTTTTTGGTTGATGTGGTGTATCACATTTATTGACTTGTGTATGTCAAAGCTTCCTTCCATCCCGGGGATGAATCTCACTAGATCATGGTGTATAATTTTTTGGCATGTTTCTGTATTCTGTTTGCTAATATTTTATTTAGAATTTTTGTTTATATATTTGCCTTGGGTTGAAGGTCCCCCCATACTTAATCTCCATTGTAAATGTTAAGATGGTGGAAAATCCTATTTGGTAATTTCAAGGTGGTGATTGAAATTGAAGAGGTGATTAGATTCTGAGGACCATGCCTAGTAAATGGATTAAAAATGGTGGTTACAGGCATGGTTCTGAGAGCTTTAAAAGGAGAGTTCATGAGTAACTATCTCTCTGTTCTCTCTGCTCTGCCATTTTCTGCCATGTGAGACCCGTGAATTGCTATAAAGCCACCACCAAAGAAGATTCACCAGATGTGTTCCCTACATTTTGGACTTCCTAGCCTTTCAAACTACAAGCAATAAATTTTGTTTTCTTAAAAATTACTTAGTTCCATGCATTTTGCTTCAAGCAAGAGAAATGGTCAAATACAGAAAATTGTTATCAGAAAAGTGGGGTGCTTCTTATAACAAATACTTGAAAATGTTGAAGCAGCTTTGGTACTGGGTATTGAGGAGAGGCTGGAAGAATATGAAGGAGTAGTCTAGAAAAAGTCTACCTGCTTGTGGAAATTATTTATTTATTTATTGTATTTAAATTTTTTTCAAATATTATGTATTATAAGCATATTATTATTACAAATCATGATTTTTCTTTATTCCCTATCACTCCCCCACCCCCACCCCCACAGCACCCCCATCCCTAATATTCAGAAAGCTCTAGGAATTGTTTAAGTCTTTACTTTCTTTCTTTCTTTTTTTTCCCTTTCTTTCTTAGTACCCAGGTACAAATGAAAACATATGGTATTTCTCTTTCCTTATCTGACTTATTTCACTTAACATAATTTTCTCCAGACTCATTCATGTTGCTGCATATGAGAGAATTTCATTCTTTTTACGGTTGAGTAGTATTCCATTGTGTATATATACCACACTTTCCTTATCCAATCATCCATCAATGGACATTTATGTTGGTTCCATACCTTAGCTATTATAAATAGAGCTGCAATGAAAATAGGAGTGCAGGTATCCCTTCAAAATGATGCTTTCCATTCCTTTGGTTTCAAACCTAGGAGTGGGGTTGCTGGACATCATGGTAGATCTATCTGTAGTTGCTTGAAAAATCTCCATACTATATTCCATAGTTTCTGTACTAACTTACAATCCCCCTAACATTGTAAAAGAGTTTCCTTTTCTCCACATCCTTACCAGTATTTGTTATTCACAGTGCTTTTGATTATAGCTCATCAAACTGGGTGAGATTATATCTCAATGTGGTTTTGGTTTGCACTTTTCTGATGGCTAGTGATGTTGAACATTTTTTCATATACCAGTAGGCCATATGTATGTCTTCCTTTGAAGAGTGTCTATTCATCTCCTTTGCCTTTTTTTAATTGGATCTTTTTTTTTTAATGCATACTTATTTGAATTCTTTATATATTCCAGATAATAATCCCTTTTGGGATATATAGTTTTCAAATATTTTCTCCCATTCCATAGGTTTCTTTCTGCTCTGTTGATTTTTTCCTTTGCTGTGCAGAAGCTTTTAAATTTGATAGTCCCATTTTTTTCAAGGCAAGGATGCCCACTCCTACCACTACTATTCAACATGGTATTAGAAGTACTAGCTAAAGCAATCACAAAAGAGAAAGAAATAAAGTGTATCCAGATTGGAAAGGACAAAGTCAAACTGTCCCTATTAGCAGATGACATGATCTTATACATAGAAAAACCTATAGACTCTACTAAAAAACTCTTAGGGCTGACCAACAACTTCAGTAATGTTGCAGGATACAAAATTAACACCTCCAAATCAGTAGCATTCTTATACTCCAGTAACAAACTAGCAGAAAAAGAAATCAGGAACATGAGCCCATTTAGAATAGTCACCAAAAAAATTAAATACCTGGGAATCAATTTAACCAAGGAGGGGAAAGATCACTAAAATGAGAATGACAAATCACTAATAAAATAAGTTAAAGAGGATAAAAAATGATGGAAAGACATACCATACTTTTGGATGGGAAGAATTAACATTGTGAAAATGTTTATTCTACCCAAAGAAATCTACAAATTCAATGCAATCCCCATCAAAATACTAATGTCATTTTTCACATAAACAGAAAAAGCAATTCTAAAATTCATATGGAACTTCAAAATACCCAAATAGACAAACAATCTTGAGAAAAAAAAAAATAAAGATGGAGGCATAACAGTACCAGACATCAAACTAAAGAACAAAGCCATAGTAACCAAAACAGCATGGTACTGGCATAAAACAGACACTCAAATCAATGGAACAGACTAGAAAACCCAGGAATCAACCAAGAGATTTACAGCCAACTGATCTTTGACAAAGGCAACAAGAACATAAATTGGGGAAATGACTGCCTATTTAATAAATGGTGCTGGGAAGATTGGGCTTCTATATGTAGAAGAATGAAACTGGACCTGCACCTCTCACTGTATACCAAAATCAACTCAAAATGGGTTAAAGACTTAAATATATGACCTGAAACCATAAAATTACTTAAGGAAAACATAGGGGAAAGACTCCAGGAAATGGGACAGGTCAAAAACTTTGTGAATAAGACCCCAAAGCACAACAACAAAAGAAAAAATAAACAAATGCTGATGGGAATATCAAAGACAAGAAAACCAGGGAAAGTTTGGAATGTTTTAGAGACTGATTAAATGGTGGTGACCAGAGTGATTGCAAGAGTATGGACTATAAGGACCACTCTAAGGAGGTCTCAGATGTAAATGAGAAGGGACTTATTGGAAACTGGGGCAAAGATCAACCTTGCAATGAACAGTCAAGGAACTTGGCTGCATTATGTCCATGTCCTAAGACATTGTGGAAGTTGGAGCTTACGACTTGTGAACCAGAGTATTTGGAAGAAGAAATTTCTAAGCAGCAAAACATTATAACAGCCTACTTGTAACAGCCTAAGCTTAGTTATGGCAGCAAAGGCATGACACAAAGCTAGAATTTAGAAGGGAAACAGAGCATAACGTTTTGGAAGATTTGCAGCCTGGCCATGTGGTAGGGAAGCAGAAAGCATTTTTAGGAGAAAAATGCAATGGTGCTAAGAAGATTAGTAGAACAGAAAGGGATACCTAGTGAAGGGATAAAAGACCCTTAAGGTATTTCAGAAGCCTCTGAGGCTTACCTTTCCATTTCAGGACCAAAGGTATAGAGACACAAAACGGTCTTGTGGAAGAGGACTGAGGTGCCATCCACTGGCTCACCCAAGGGCCACCTTGGGATGTTCCTTCCAGCACTAGCACCCTACCTGCTTTGGCTGCTCCAGCAGTGGCTAAATTGGCCCCAGTTGTGGATAGACCTATAGACCTAGAGAATACAGGTCTGAAGGCTTGGCAGCATTCACATGGTGTTAAGTTTGCAGGTTGCAGTATGCCAGAGCTGTGAAAGTTTGGGAGCCTACAGCCAGATTTCCAAAGATGCATGGAAAAGTCCAGGAACCGAGGAAATGATCTGTCAGAGGGGCAGACTCACAGAAGATGGCCTTTGTTAAAGTAATGCCAAGCAGAAATGTGAGGTCAGAGTTACAGCAGAAAAACCCCAACAGCATCATGCCTAGAGGAGCCATGAGAGTGAGACTATCACGGAGACACCAGACTTGTATAGCTAACAGAGTTGAACACCAGACTGGGACAGCTGAATTGTGAAGTGAGACAAGGAAAGAGTGGAGCTGCCCAAGGACTTGGGGACCTAACCCCCACACCAGCATGCAGAGGACATCAAGCATTGAGTCAAGGTACATGATTCACCAGGTGTAAGATTCAATGCCTCCCCTGCTGGGTTCTGGACTAGTTTGGGACCTATTACTACTTCCTTTTGGTCTATTTCAACATTTTTGAATGGGAATATGTACCCTATGCTTGTCTCACCATTGTATTTTAGAAGTAGATAATTTATTTTGAGTTCACATATGGGACTTTGAACTTTGGACTTTTGAGCTGAAACAAGTTAAGACTTGGGGGATGAAATTAATGTATTTGTGTGTGGAAAGGACATGAGTTTTGGGGGCCAGGGGTAGACCAAAACTTAGTCTCCACTGTTACTATTAAGAGGGTGGGAAATCCTTTTAAGGTAATTTCAAGGTGGAGCCTTGAAGAGGTGATTAGATTCTGATGACCATGCCTAGAGAATGAATTAAAAATGGTGATCATGGGCATGGTTCCTAGGACTTTAACAGGAGAGTGCATGAGGAGTTATCTCTCTGCCCTGCCATTTTCTGCCATGTGAAACCCCTGCATTGTGATAAAGCCATGCCAAAGAAGACTCACCAGATATGTTCTCTGAACTTTGGACTTCCTGGCCTCTGAAACTGTAAGCAGTAAATATTGTTTTCTTATAAATTACCTAGTTCTGGGCATTTTGTTATAAGCAACAGAAATGGACTGATACAATGTTTATTAAAGATAATCGCTGTAGTTTTGTGTTTTTTTTTGTTGTGCCTTTGTCTAGATTTGGTATCAGGGTGATGCTGACCTCATAGAATAAATTTGGGAGGATGGCCGCTATTTCATTTTTGGAATAGTGTGAAGAGAATTGGTATTAATTCTTTTTTAAAAGCTTAGTAGAATTCAGCAGAAAAAGCTATATGTTCCAGTGTTTTTCTTTGTTGGGAGACTGCTGATTACTTCTTCAATCTTATTGCTTGTTACTGGTCTGTTCAGTTCTGTTTCTTCTTAGTCCACTCTTGGTAGTTTGTATGTGTCCATAAATTTATCCATTTCCTCCTGGTTTTCACATTTGTTGGATGTATAGTTCTTTGTAATAGTCTCTAATGATTCATTGTATTTTTGTGGTATCTGTTGTAATGTCTTCTTTTTCATTTCCAATTTTTGTTATTTGAGTCTTCTACCTTTTTTTTGTTTAGCCAAGCTAATGGTTTCTCTATTGTGCTTATCTTCTCTAAAAAAAAAAAAAAAAAAAAAAAAAACCTTTTTGTTTCATACATATTTTGTATCATTTTGGGGGTCGCTATTTTACTTAGTTCTGCTCTAATCTTAATAACTTCTTTCCATTTGCCAATTTGGGGATTGGATTGTTCTTGTTTTTCTAGTTCTTTGAGGAGGAGCATGAGGCTGTTTATTTGAAATAATATTCTTTCGATGTAAGTGTTTATTGTGACAAACTTCTCTCTTAGTACCACTTTGGCAGTATCCCACAGGTTTGGATATGATGTATCTTTATTTTCATTGGTTTTGAGAAAATTTTTAATTTCCTGTTTAATTTTTTCTTGGATCCATATTTTGTTCAAGAGCATGTAGTTTAGTTTCCATCTGCATATTATCCAGAGTTTTGTTTGTTATTGATTTCTAGTTTTAATCCACTATGGTCTGAAAAGATACTCAAAATAATTTCAATTTTTTGAAATTTGTTGAAACTTGACTTGTGACCTAACATGTGGTCTATCCTGGAGAATGTGCTATGTGCTTATGAGAAGAATATATATTCTGTGGTTGTTGGATGAAATGTTCTGTAGATATCTCCCAAGTCCAACTGATCTAAAGCATGGTTTAAATTCTGTGTTTCTTTGTTTATTTTTTGTCTAGATGATCTGTCCAATGTTGAGAGAGGGGTATTCAGGTCCCCAACTATTATCATATTGGGGTCTATTTCTCTCTTTAGTTCTAATAGTGTTTGCTTTATATATCTGGGTTCTCCAGTGCTGGGTGCATGCATGTTTATGATTGGTATGTCTTTTTGCTGGATAGATCCCTTTATCATTACATAGTGGACATATTTGTCTCTTTTTATAGTTTCTAGTTTACAGTCTATTTTATTTGATATAAGATTAGCTATTCCTGCTCATTTTTGCTCATTTTGCATGGTATGTCTTTTATATCCTTTCAATGTTAGTCTCTGGGTGTCTTTACAGGTGATGTGGGTCTATTGAAGAAAACATATAGTTGGGTCTAGCTTTTTAGTCCAATCATCCAATCTCTGTCTTTTGATTCAAGAATTTAATCCATTTATATTTAACATTGTTATTTAAAGATACTGACTTACTCCTGGTATTTTATTAATTTTTATTTGGATATTTTATATGTCTTTGTCCTTTCTTCCCCTTTTAGTGTTTGTTGTCTGTATTTGTTGTTTTTTGAGGAGGTTAGTTGGTTTCTTTCCCTTTATCATATGCATTTTTGTTCTATTAGTGTGTTTTGATCTTTCTTGTGTGTTCATGGTCGTGATTATTGTTTTTCAGATTCCAGATGCAGTACTCCCTTGAGGATTTCTTGTAGGACTGGTCATGTGGTGATGAACTCCTGTAGTTTTGCTTTGACTGGGAAATATTCTATTTCTCACTCATTTCTAAAGTAGCTTGCCTGGGTATAGTATTCTTGGTTGGCAATTTTTTTTCTGTAGTATTTTATATATATATCATCCCATTCTTTTCTGGCCTTTCTGTTGAGAAATCTGTTGTTAGTCTGATGGCAGCTCCCTTATAGGTTACTTGATGCTTTTCTCTTGTGGTTTTTACACTTCTTTCTTTGTCTTTGAGCTTTACCAATTCAACTATAATGTGTTTCAGAAAGAACCTTTTTGGATTGAATCCGTTTGGGGATCTTTGAGACTCCTGGATCCGAAGGTTTGTATCTCTCCCCATACCAGAAATTTTCTGTCATTATTTCATTGAATATATTTTCAATGCCTTTTCCTTTCTCCTCTTCCAGAACACCCATGATTTGGATGTCTGTGCACTTCTGGTTGTCTGCTGTCTCTCTTAGTTTCTTAGATTTTCTTCATTTTTAAAAAAAAATCTTTTCTTTTTTTTTTTTTAATCATCCTGGATCATTCTGAAAGATCAAAATCAGAAATTCTTTCTTCTGCTTACTCAAGCTGGCTGTTTAAGCCCTTGGTTGTGTCTTTTATTCCATTGAAATAATCTTTCAGCTCCAGGAGCTCTGCTGTGTTCTTTTTTAAGGCATTAATCTCTTTGTACATTTTCTCCTTCATACTTGGATGCTTTTTCTCATTTCATTGTGCCATCTGAGTCTTCTTGTATCTCATTGATTTCCCTTAAGATTGTTGCTCAGAATTCCTTTTTCAGTCATTTCAAGGACTTCCTGCTCTTTGGGGTCTGGTACATGAGAATTATTATATTACTTTGGTAGTGTAATATTTTCTTGGTTTTTCATATTTCTAGTATCTCTACATTGGTGTCTAGTCATCTGGTTCAGCAGTTGCTTTTTCCAGTACTCTGGAGTGGGCTTTAAGGAGAGGGAGTTCCTCTTGCAGATGTTTTATAATAGCTGTTGATTGGGGTGTTTTAGTATTTGTTTCAGGTAGACACAGTAGTGTAGTCTCTGTGTGGGTACTTTGGCTGAATTCATTGTTGGAATTGTGTATGAGTGCCTTCATGGCCTAGTCTCTGGGGCACTTAGGGATTTTTTGCTGAGGTTAGTGACACTATGTTGGTTCATCTTGAACATGTGTAAGCTCTAAATTTCTTGGAGGAAGTGACTCTGTGCCCATCCTTTGGCTGTGGTGGGTGAACCTGAGTGGGCCTGTTGGCACCATGGCTAGCTCTCCATAACCCTGGTGGGTGCACTATGGTATACTGGTGCTCCTCTGTTTGAATGGGAGACCCTGGGTGGATTTTCTCTTTCTTTTTTCCTAAAGGAAGAGGCTCCTTCTGAAACCTTGCTTTCCCCAGTTGGAAGGTAGGTTGGTGGTAATTGGGAATTATCTTCCTTACTCTGTTTGGGTATCCTGGGTTTCTGTACTCTCAGAGGTTCCATGTGTGTCTCTCCCTGGACGAAGGCAGTTCTGTGGACTATGCATATATCTCCCACCCCTCATTGTGATACCTCTTAAGGCAGTGTAATTCTCCCTGTGTGTTGGGGCACTTGGTCATGGGTCTGTGCTGACTCACCATTTTGACAGGGCTCAACTTGTGACTCTTCTTCTTTCTATGCTGACAAGTAGTCATCAGGCCATCTATAAGGTGGTGGTGGCTGGCAGCATGGCAGAAAGCTGCCTTTGTGGCAGCAGTTGCTGTGGTGCTGGCTGTCATGGACCTCTCACTCAGCACCAGTGTCTGTGGCAGAGGCATAGAGTGCTGCTGCCAGTGAGGTGGCCAGGCACATTGGTGCCTTTATTTGGAGGGCTGGCTGATAAGGTGGGGCCACTTCCCATGGCCCAGTTAGGTGGCCAGGTACACTGGTGCTGTCAGTCACAATGGCACTATTTTTTTCAAAAAGTAATTTTAACATACACCGTGAAGACATTTAGGCATGCTGAAGATTTACACAAATTCAAAAAGCATGTGAAATAAGTAAGGAATAAAAGGTAGAAAGGAAGAGATATGGGAGGAAATGAGGGAGGATTAAAGGAAGGGAAGAAAGAAGGAATCATGGTAAAGTACAAAAATTTCAGGAGTCATAAGTCTCTGATCTTATCCTGGCTATACCTTTAAATTTTTTATGACCCAAAGTGAGTCATTTTTTTTTTCTCTCTCTGCCTCAGTTTCCCTACTTGTAAAATAGCAGAGGGTGGGGATGGAATACGCCATTTCTAGGTTTCATGGTTTTACATTTCTCAATTTTGTATCTCTAAAAAAATTATATATACATTCAAATTGCATTCTAAAAAGAAACCAAATTGACTTGTTTATGTAGTATACCATAGTGAGGTTAGAGGTCAAGGGAATAGGCTCTTAATTTACACTTCCTGGGTTTGAATCCCTGCTCTGACACTGTTGTTTTGTGTGACCTTGAACAAATTACTTCACCTTGGTTTCTTCATCTGTAAAACAAGGGCAATAAGAGGTACCTATATCACATACCTGTAGGACTTCCAAAATGAAATAATGTATGCAAAATGCTTAGCACAGTGCCTGGCACATCAACAGTCCTCAACAAACTCTTATTATTATGCAGTGAATCAGATCATGAGCCTTGTGACTCTAGTACCACACAATTTAATAAATACTCAAAGAAGGGATAGCATCATAAGGGCTGTCTCTGAGACTAACATCAGCATGGTTTAACAATATTAATAAACTTATATCTTCTTTAAACATTCACAAGAAAGCAGCCTGAGTTCTTAGAATCAGTTTTTTCAAAGGTCCTTTTTCATAATTTTCTCTGTTTCTTCTTTAGTGATGGCCTTATTTTGGAGATTAGCCATTTTCCATACAACTGTTTTCATTTTAATGAAGTTAGTGAAAGCACACATGAAAAATTGAAAGCACTCCTTTTGTTGTAGTCAGTCAGGATTCACCCCAGTGATGCATTTAATGATCTACAACACAAGTAGGTCAATAAAATGTGTAGCTTTGTTGTTGGCTTGGAATTTTCTGCTAATATATTCATAATTATTTTTAGTATGGTATCTTCTCAGCTTCCTTCAAGAAAAATAATGTCAGATTGATAGGTTGTACAGAGCACCCAGGAGGAATAGCTGTCAGTCATCTCCATTTATAATATGCAAACTTTGTGTATTTTTAAATGTTTCTTGGAAATATTAGGCTTTTCCCCAAAATATAGAAGATTTTTTAAGAAGAAAATGATTTTAGAAGAAAGAATTTGTTCTAAAACCCTAGATATGATAACCTTAAACATAGCTGATTCAGAGATAATGAGAAACCCTCTTCTCTTTCGCCAGAAGCAAAGGTGAGAATTAAAAAACCCTTCTGAACCTCCATCATATCCACCTCCTCCTGTGAGGTTCTAACGGCTTTCAGGATGCATCCAGACAATTTAATCACACTTGGAAATTTTGTTTTCTTAGATTTCATCTCTGCTCTGCCCCCTGTTCACAAAACTGATATTTCTTGCAAATCGCATTTTTTTTTCCCCAGAGATTTTTGAAGTGCATTTTTTTTTTTGCCAACATATTGCTGGTTGACCATGATGTAGTGAATTTTTCCTCTCAGATAACCAATTCATGTTATAGCAGCATCCTTCAATACCTTAACCCAAAGTTATATAACTAATTTTGGCACCAGGTTATGCCTTTGAGGAGGTTAGAGGTGTTTCCTGTGTTTGTTTGTTTGTTTGTTTGTTTGTTTGTTTTGATAAAGATGATTGAAATTGGAATGTTCTAAGAATAAACATCTTTTTAAAAATGATATCCATGAAATATTCTCTGGTTATATCAAATTATTAAAGGAAAAGAAGACATTTGATATTTTGGTTAGAGTCTGGAAATTTTCCATAGGAACTATACAGTTTGTGGAAAGAAATTTAATTATCAGCTTTTCTCCATCAAGTCTACAAGTCTGGGACAGAGATAGTCTAAATAAAGGGACAGCAAAGAGGAAAGGGGTTAGAGTATATTTGTATTTTCTGTTTAATATCTTCTTTCCAAAGATGGTTCTATAAGAAAGAACATAAGAGAAGAAGCTAGGCATATTAGTCCATTTTTGTGTTGCTCTAACAGAACACCCAAGACTGGGTAATTTTTAAGGAAAAAAGGTGTATTTGGCTCATGATTTTGTGGAGCTGCATCTGGCGCCAGCCATGGGCTGCTTCCACTCATAGCGGAAGGTGGTAGGGTGGTTGGCAGGTACAAGTTCACATGGTAAGAGGAAACTAGATAGAGAGGGAGGGGAGATGCCAGACTCCTTTTAACAACTAGCTCTCATGAGAACTAATAGAGCGAGAATTGATTCACTATTCTCACCATCTACACTGGGAAGGCATTAATCTATTCATGAGTGATCCATCCCCATGACCAAAACACCTCCCAACATTGCCACATTGGGGATCAGCTTTCAAAATGAGCTTTGGGGGAAACAAACATATCCAAACTATATCACTGGGAGACACGACTCTGAAACTAACTCACCCTGTGACCTTGGGGCAAGTCCATTCCACACTCTGATCATCCATTGCCTTATCTGCAAAATTAGGTAATGAACTAAAGCAATTCTAAGTTTTTTACCAGCTAAAAAAGTTTATGACACTGACTCTCACTGCCCATAGTTATGTTTAGTCTCTGGATCCTGAGGGATAATTATTTTGGTTGGGCACTCAAGGTCATGTTTGATTCAGCCCTTTGACAACAGAACAATAATTTCTTCTACTCGCTCATAGAAATCTCCTTGAAACAACTACTATTATTAGGCTTCTAGCCTTCTCAGCTTCCAAACTGGCTTCCTTCTGTGTCCAGCCTTAATTGGTGTTATTTTCTTATTTATACCCCTTCTCTTTCCAAATAAGCTTTGAGAAATTTAACCAACCTTATCCTGGGTTTCCCACTGCTTTTGGACTCATTGCTTCTGAATCCCAGATCTGGTTCCTAATTTATTTTTCCACTCCACTTTGCACCTGTTCGATCATTATCTTGTATCTTAGTTATTAGTTTGTACATCCATAAACTTGTACACATAATTTATGTAAGATGGATCCTTTTGGCAGCAAACTCAACATTTACTTATGTGGAGTTACAAAAGGTCTTTACTAAGTTTATTTCCTTAGGACATCTTTTAGTGTCTTCCTCTTTTTCAATGAGATATGAAGGCTTCTCTAGAGACTCCCAGAGAAAAAGACTTTGAATTGTCTCTATTATCAGCATTTTCTTGAAAAGTATGGTGGGATATCTAACAAGCTGGAGATTATCAGTTGTCTGGAGTAGTGTACAAATTTAATAAACCAATATCAATGGATGGATATTTTATAATATCCCATACTCTTGGGTATAGCAAAATAGAAATGTCATGGCACTCAAGACTTTGAAGTTACAAAGTTTCTTTTGTTTTTTCCATCTCTGGAATATGTAGTTTTGCTGGAAACTGAGACAAGCATCTAAAGATAGAGCAATTCAAATAAAAACTTTTTCATGGATTTAAAAACGGGTGGATATAGAGGGCTAAAGATCTTGATTCTAAGAGAGGCCTGAGAGCTGCTGGGCCCATGCACCACAATGTGCCAGAACAGGTAGGCCCATACTCCCATGTGGCAGAGCAGGTAGGCACCACCACACGACTCCCAGCCAAGGCCAGTGCACACCACCCAGAGAGCCTCAGAGAGTCCTAAGAGCTGCTGGGCCACACTCCCCGAGCCACCCACACTGGAGCAGGTAGGTGCCACTGCGGGACTCCCAGCCCAAGGCAGTGTGTACTACCCAGAGAAGCGCTAAAGTTGACAGGCCCACAGGCACTGAGGCAGGCATGCCAAATTGACAGTCCCTGCAGGATCCTAGCCAGACATTGGATCAAAAATTGGACTGCAAAATCCACTCCCACAATGAATAAACACCAAGGAAATATACCAGAAATATGAAAAATCAAGAAAGTACACCACCACCAAAGGGTAATTAATAATTACTCTCAAGCTCTAGATCCTATAGAACAGGAAGTCCTTGAAATGACTGACATGGAATTTCAAACAACAATTCTAAGAAAAATAAATGAGATACAAGAAAACTCAGTTAGACAAGAAAATTAAATGAGAAAAAGTATACAGGACCTGAAAGAATAAATGTACACATAAATAAATGCCCTGACAAAGGACATAGCAGAGCTTGAAGAGCTGAAGGATTCATTCAACAAAATAAAAAAACACAACAGCAGGCTAGAACAAGCAGAAGAGAGAATTTCTGACCTTGAAGATGGGCTGCTTGAAATAACACAGGCAGACAAAAAAAAGAAAAGAAAAAAGAATTACAAACTTTGAAGAAAAGCTAAGAGAGATAGCAGACAATCTTAAGTGCTCAAATATCCAAATCATGGGTATTCCAGAAGGGGAGGAAAAAAGAAATGGCATTGGAAACATATTCAACGAAATTATGGCAGGTATAGGGAAAGACAGATCTTCAGATGCAGGAGGCTCAAAGATCCCCAAACATATTCAACCCAAAATGGTCCTCTCCAAGACATGTTATAGTCAAACTGGCAAAACTCAGAGATAAAGAGAGAATATTAAAAGCTGCAAGAGAGAAGCATCAATTCCCCTATAAGGGAGCCCCAATCAGACTAACATCAGACTTTTCATCACAAACCCTAAAAGCAAGAAAGGAATGGGATGATATATTCAAAATACTAAAAGAAAGAGATTGCCAGCCAAGAATACTATACCCAGCAAGGCTATTCTTCCGAAATGAAGGGCAAATAGTATATTTCTCAGACAAACAAAAACTGTGGGAGTTCACTACCTCATGAACAGCCTTAGAAGAAATTATCAAGGGAATCCTGGGTTTGGTACCTGAAAAACAACCACCACTGCCATAAATACTCAAGAAAAACCAAAACCCACTAATAAAATAAAAATGCTAACAATAAAGAAGAAAAAGTTTGTCTACCACCTCAAGAAACCAACAAATACAGAAGAAAAACAGTAAATCAGAAAAAAAAGGAACAAAAGATACTTAAGACATCCAAACAAAAATCAATAAAATGCGAGGAGTAAATCATCACCTTTCAATAACAACTCTTAATGCAAAAGGATTGAATTCCCTGCTCAAAAGACACAGACTGACTGACTGGATTAAAAATGTGGACCCAGATATATGATGCCTTCAAGAGACTCACCTCACCTGTAAAGACACACATAGACTAAGAGTGAAAAGATGGAAAAAGATATACCATGCAAACAGAAATGAAAAACAAGCCAGAGTAGCTGTTCTTATATCTGACAAAATAGACTTTAAACTAAAAAGCATAAAAAGAGACAAAAAAGGCCACTATATAATGATAAAAGGATTTATCCATAAAGAAGACATAAAAATCATAAATACATACACACCCAATGTCAGAGCAGACAGATTTATAAAGCAAACACTATTAGACCTAAAGAATGAGACAGACACTAATACCATAAGAGCAGGGAACTGTACACTCTGCTCTCAATATTGGACAGATCATCTAGGCAAAGAATCAGCAGAGAAACACAAGATCTAAACAATATACTAGACCAATTGGACTTGACAGATATCTACAGAACATTCCATCCAACAACCCCAAAATATTCATTCATACCATCAGCACAAGGAACATTCTCCAGGATAGATCACATGTTAGGTCACAAATCATGTCTCAACAAATTCAAAAAAAATAGAATTAATCCATGTATATTTTCAGATCGCAATGGATTAAAATTAAAAACCAATAACAAACAAAACTCTGGAAGCCATACCTAAACATGGAAATTAAACAGCAATCTACTTAATGAAATAGGGGTCCAAGAAGAAATTAAACAGGAAATCAAAAAATTTATTGAAAGTAACAAAAATAATTATACATGATACCAAAAACTGTGGGATACTGCAAAAGCAGTCCTAAGGGGGAAATTTATCATATTAAATGTTAACTTCAGAAGAATGGAAAGATGACAAATAAACAACCTAACACTTCATGTTAAAGACCGAGGAAAACAAAAACAATCCGAACCCTAGGTTAGCAGATGGAAAGAAATAATTATGATCAGAATAGAAATTAATGAAATAGAAACCCAAAAAAGGATACAAAAGATTAATGAATCAAAAGTTTAGTTTTTTGAAAAGATTAATAAAATTGACAAACCATTAGCAAGGCTAACTAAAAAAGATGAGAGAAGACCCAAATAACAAAATAAGAAATGAGAAAGATAATGTTACAACTGATACCTCAGAAATACAAGAAATCATTAGAGACTACTATAAACAACTATATGCCATCAAATTTGAAAATCTGGAGGAAATGGATAAATTTCTGGACACACAAAAACTACCCAAACTGAGTCAAGAATATGTAGAAAATCTGAAAAGACCAATAAAAATAAAAGAGATTGAGCTGTTATCAGAAGGCTCCCAACAAAGAAAAGTCCAGGACCAGAATGGGTTCACTGCAGAATTCTACCAAACCTTCAATGAGGAATTGATACCAATTCTCTACAAAGTATTCCAAAAGTTGAAACAGAAGCCATTCTCCCAAACTCATTCTATGAAGCAAACATCACCCCAATACCAAAGCCAGAAAAAGATAAAACAAAAAAAGAAAACTACAGGCCAATATCCTTGAATATAGATGCAAAAATCCACAATAAAATATTAGCTAACAGAGTACAGCAAGACATACACAAAATTGAACACCATGATCAAGTGGGATTCATCCCAGGGATGCAAGGTTGGTTCAACATATGCAAATCAATAAATGTGATACACCACATCAATAAAATTGAAGAGAAAGAGCATATGATCATGTCTATAGATGCTGAAAAAGCATTTGACAAAATTCAACATGCACTTATGATAAAAACTCTCTACAAGTTAGGTATACATGGAAAGTATCTCAACATAATTAAAGCCATATATGATAAGCCCACTGCCAATATCATCCTGAATGGGGAAAAGCTCAAAGCTTTTCTCTTAAAAACAGAAACTAGACAAGGATGTCCACTCTCTCCACACATATTCAGGATAGTGTTGGAAGTACTAGGCAGAGCAATCAGAGAAGAGAAGGAAATAAAGGGCATACAGATGAAGTTTGACTGTCCCTGATTGCAGGTGACATGATCCTATATATCAAACAGCTTAAAGCCTCTACAAAAAAAAACTCTTAGAGTTGAAAAATGATTTCAGCAAAGTTGCAGGATACAAAATCGACACACAAAAATCAGTAGTATTTCTATACTCCAACAATGAACATGCAGAAAAAGAAATCAAGAAAGCAAGCCCATTTACAAAAACCACACACACAAAAAATACTTAGGAATAAAGTTAACTGTGAACAATCTCTATGAAGAGAACTACAAACCACTGTTGAGATAAATTAAAGATTGGAAGAATTACATTGTGTAAATGTCCATACTTCCCAAAATGATCTACAAATTCAATGCAATCCCCATCAAAATTCCAATGACATTTTTCTCAGAAATGGAAAAAAAAAAAAACTATCCCAACATTTATATGGAATAACAAAAGACCATGAAATGCCATAGCAATTCTGAACAAAAAGTAAAACTGGAGGCATAACACTACCTGACATTAAACTATACTACAAAGCTATAATAACCAAAACAGCATGGTTCTGGCATAAAAACACACACATGGATCAATGGAATAGAATAGAGATTCCAGAAATTAACCCATACACCTATAACGATTGGATCTTTGACAAAGACACCAAGTCTACCCACTGGTGAAGAGACTGCCTCTCCAGCAAATGGTGCTGCGAAAACTGGACATTCATATGCAGGAGAATGAAACTAGAACTCTACTTCTCACCATATACCAAAATCAACTAAAAATGGATTACAGAATTAAATATACACCCTAAAACAATAAAATGCCTTAAAGAAAACATAGTGGAAACACTCCCAGAAGTAGGAGCGTGTACAAACTTCATGAATATGACCCCAAAAGCAAAGGGAACAAAAGGAAAAATGAACGAATGGTATTATATCAAACTAAAAATGTTCTGCACAGCAAAAGAAACAGTTAACAGAGTTAAAAGACAACCAATAGAGTGGGAGAAAACATTTGCAAAATATACATCTGACAAAGGATTAATATCCAGAATATACAAGGAACTCATAGAACTTTATAGCAATAAAACAAGTAACCCAATTAGAAAATAGGCAAAGGAGCTGAATAGGCATTTCTCAAAGGAAGATAAACAAATGGACAACAGACATGAAAAAATGCTCAACATCATTCGGCATTCAGAAAATGCAAATCAAAACCACTTTGAGATACCATCTCACTCCATTTAGGATGGCTAATATCCAAAAGATTGAGAATGATAAATGCTGGTGAGGTCACGGAGGAAAAGGAACACTCCTACACTGTTGTTGGGAGTGTAAAATGGTGCAGCCTGTATGGAAAATGGTGTGGAGGTTCCTCAAACAATTAAACATAGATCTACCATATGACCCAGCTATTCCACTGCTGGGAATATACCCAGAGGAATGGAAATAACCATGCTGGAGGGATATTTGTACTCCAGTATTTATTGCAGCACTATTTACAATAGCCCAAAGTTGGAACCAGCCCAAATGTCCATCATCAGATGAGTGGATAAGGAAACTGTGGTGTATCTACACAATGGAATTCTACTCTGCTATAAAAAAAGAATGAAATACTACCATTTGCAGCAACAGGGATGGACTTAGAAAAAATTATATTAAGTGAAATAAGTCAGGCACAGAAAGAGAAATACCACATGTTCTCACTTATTTGTGGGAGTTAAATATAAATGAATAAATTCACAAACAAATGGGGGGGGCAGGGAAGAAGGAACAACAATCACAATTCCTTGAACTTGTTAAGACAAGTGAACAGATATGATGTTGATGGGTGGGAGGGGGGAGAAGGGGGGAGGGAGGAATTGGTAAAGGGACACGAAAATCAGCTACATTGTATATTGATAAAATTTAAAAAAAGAAGTTTAGATTAAACAAACTAATACAAACACAAAAAAAGAAATCTTGATTCTCTGTTGAATTTTAGAATAGGGTTTTTAGGTAATGCATGTATGGGGCAAAAGCCCTTGATTAAAGGACAAAAGTCCACAGATAGCATAGCAAAAGCCCATCTAGTCAATTCTAATTACTGTTTAGGGATGGAATTATGTGCTTTGACTATTTAACATACTGATCGTTGTTAAAAGATGTTTAAATAATTGCTGTAGGGAAAAATGTTAAAAAATGTTTGCTAAGGGCAGTCTGTTTGTTGGTGGAAACTTTAGAGACAGTTACCATAAGAATGTAACTTCTGCTTAAATCATCTGGGGCGAGGTTATATTTTAGGTTGATAATGACCACAGTCTTATCAATTTAGCTTTTTACAAATTGCGCTTTGGAAGCTTTGGAATGTCACCTTGTTAATTTTAATGATGCTACTAGTTTCTATTGTTTAAGCTATACTTAGCTACAGATAATTTTTGTCACATTGCCCATGTCTTTGTGCCTTTTGAGATGATTGAATCAACTGATTTTTCTTGTGAAAGTTCCTTGTCTTTACAATAAAAATGGAAGCTTAATTTGAATCAGGGTTGTACCTAGTTTTCTCCTTCTAACAGAGGAGCTGCTGAGGTGCAGTCCCTTCGGGCTTCTCATTGCGTTCATGTGGCTTTGAGTAACATTTTTCTTCATCTCCATTACACTTTGAGAAGTATAACATGGGGATTTTTTTTATCTTCTCCTCCACGTTTATTTTCAGCTGAATGCCAACCAGCCATTAATAAATACTTCATCTTTTTTTATTTAAAAAAGGCTAAATATGATTTAGTATAAAATAAACTAAATATGACTTATCTTTAAGCCCTCTTGTTCATGTCTTATGGTCTGCCTACTTACCTCAAAATGAATTGATATTTCTAACAATTTTGTCTGTATATACAGCCAGAAAAATCAGGACGACCCATATATCCAGAGCCACTTGCTGTGATCATTGTGTTACAGATAAAAGAGTATGGGTTCCCTATTGTCCTATAAACCTTGTACTGGGCCTAGATGAATGACAGACAGGGGGCATAGATCCACTCATTTATATACATTTCATAACTGGGAGGGCAGTGATCCCTATTTTTTCTGCCTGTAATAATGGCTAACACTTACGGAGTACTTAATCTGTAACAAACACTGTTCTAAGTGCTCTATATAAATTATCTCATTTAATATTGTCATCTAAATTATAAAATAAGTGCTATTTTGTCCCCATATTAAAAACGGGAAAAGGCACAAGGAAGTTAAGTAACTTGCAAGGTCATAGAGTTACTAACTAATAAAGCCATGGCTTCAACACAGCAGTCTCGCCCCTATACTAACTATACCCTTATAGGAAATTTTGACATTTTCTAGTGCTGATGGGAGACCTGACAAGATTGGGATTTTTGAAGGATGGAATAGGTAGCCTTCTACTTGGTGTGAATGAGGGAGTCCAGAAATGTCCCATACACATCTAACATTGCCTCTCCAAAACCCAAGCACAATGCTTAGACACATACATGATTTTTCACTTTGAACAAAGTAAGGTTGCTTTTAAAGCAAAAATTTTACTCAGGAATAGTAACACATAAAAGCCATTGCCACCCATTACCAAGTTGGCCGTTCATCAAATTTATTAAGTTAAGGAACATTTATCTAACAGAAAACAGGGAAAATGAGACAGGATATGGTCCCCAAAATGTGCACTTAGGTGCCCAGGGCTGTTATAGGATATTTTAAAATTTCAAAGGAAACAGTAAAATATTTGACATGTGTCAGACACAACATGGAATACTAGCTCAAGATATTTCATAACGTCAACATTAGACTGTGCTACATTACTTTTGACGGCATCATACCTTTGCTAAGCTTGGATATTGGCAATTGCCATGATAAAAGAAAGTACTATATAAAAATCATATGGAAGAGTAAATGGTGTCTAATCTGATTCTAAAACTTTAAGTTGGGCAGTCATACATATTCCATTATTAAGTAATTGTGATTATTTGAGAATAGAATAAAAATATTTTCCCATTTTTTTCAAGTTGCCACTAAGTTGTTAGGACATAAATACTTATTAATTTGTTTGAAATTTATTACTTATTAAATGGAAATATTAGGCATTATTTTGTCCTAGAGCATAATAAATAATATTGCTAAGGTACTAAGGGATCCGTGAACAGAGTAATTTTGGGAATCTGTAGACGGATAGTCTTATTTTTTCATTTTGTGGGTAGGGAATAGAAAGAAAAATGAATGAAATCTATCTCTAGCATTAGCACAATAGTTAAGTTTGACCAGCTTCCAAATAAAATGCATAATTACACTCATTCTCTCTAGAAATATAACATAGGAAGTTTGATTATATCACATCTCACCTGCAGGCATTGCTCTCTTAGCCAACAATGACTGCTTCCTGAGGAGTTAACTATACCCCTATCCTCAGACCACTTCTCACCTAGGCTGGGGTATGTAAACAACTCTACTGAGAATTAAACTCAGCATCACACTCAAGCTTATTAATGAATTCGAAACACTGTTGTTTGTTCCATTTACCTTGTGCCATTGATTATTGAACCTTTCCTGTCTTGGTTAACTGTAAGCATAATAAGGGTTTTTACCTCAGTCTTCTCATTCTGGCCAACTGGTCCTTAGTTTGTTTCTGACCCCTTATGATCTGAGGAGCCATGCCATTCAGAATGGAGAAATACAAAGAAATAGAAGCAAACTTTCTCAACCTAATGCAGAGTATTTAAGAAAAACCTGTACAAACAATCAGACACTATGGTAAAATGTTGGTAGTACTCGTATATGCTTTTAAATCAGGAACAGGATAGCATAGCTCACTATCAGTATTATATTAATCTTAGACCAGAGATCCTAGCAGTGTAGGAAACAATAGAAAGAAACACAAAGTATAAGTTTTGGAAAGCTTGAAACAAAAAGTTATTATTTAGAATTGGTGAAATGGTCTATGTAGAAAACTGAAAAAGTAACCACGGATATATTATCAGAACGATTAAAAGTAAAGTTGCTGGATATAATATAAAAAACTAAATTTCATTTTTATATGCCAACATCAAAGAATTAGAAAATACAACTTAAAATAAAGCAATTTACAATAGAAATTTTTTAAAAGTAGATTTAATCTTCTACTTCTGGCCATTATGAAATAACTAAGACTAGTACTTCCTAAACAACTAGGAAACTGGTCAAAATAATTTAAAACTTTTACCAAACATTAGACAACAGAAAGTGAATGACTGTCATTTTATAAAGAAGGGAAAACAATGAGATGAGCTTTATAATCACCTTCCTGGAGGCACTTGGTAGACCAAAAGTACAAGGAGGGTGTCAGTCTGCTCAGGCTGCTATAACAAAATATCATAGACAGCTTTTCTTAAACAGACATCTATTTCTTACAGTGCTGGAGGATGGAAAGTTCAAGAGCAAGGTGCTGGCAGATTGGGTTCCTACTGAGCGTCCTCTTCTTGGTTTGCGGATGCCTCCTTCTTGATGTATCCTCACATGGGAGAAAGAAAGAGGGCTCTTGTATCTTCTTCTATTTATAAGGACATGCCATTACATGGGTTCCACTCTCATGACCTCATCTAAATCTAATTACCTCCCAAAGGCCCTAATTCTTGGCCTAAATCCTGGAAACTTTCACATCATTTCCACCTTGATTCTGTCTCCATTATTCTATTTATTTTTTTATATTAACATTTACTTGCACATTTTTGTGTGGTACAGTATTATGTTCTGTCAATACATGCATATATTGCACAATGATTACCTTAGGGTAGATAGCATAGTTTTGTACCTTTTAGTCCACCACTTCTCTTCCTCCCCATTTCCTTCCTGTCTCAGCCTCTGGTAACCATTATTCTGCTCTCTACTTCTATGAGAACCACTTTTTATTTGAGATTCCACACATGAATGATATTATACCATATTTTTCTTTTTGTGCCTGACTTACTTCACTTAACATGATGGTTTTCAGTTCCATCCATGTTGCTGCAAATGATAGGATATCATTTCTTTATAGTGCTGAATAGTATTCCTCTGTGTATACATACCAGTTTTTTTAATCCATCTATCTATTGGCAGTCATTTAGGTTGATTCCATCTCTTGGCTTGTGCAAATAATGTATTAAACATGGGAGTTCAGGTGTCTTCTTGGTATACTGACTTCATTTCCTTTGGATATATACCTAGTAGTGGGACAGCTGGGTTGTAAGGTAGATCTGTTTTTGTTTTCTGAGTATACTTTATACTGTTTTCCATGATAGCTGTACAAATTTATATTCCACCAGCAATGTAAGAGGGTTCCCTTTTCTCCACATCCTTGTCAGCATTAGTTATTTTCTGTTTCATTGATAATAGTCATTCTCACTGGGGTGAGCTGATATCTCATTTTGGTTTTAACTTGCATTTCCCTAATGATTAGTGATGAAATGATCTTATATGTACAAAACCCTGAAGATTACACCAAAAAAGTGTTAGAACTAATAAATAAATTCAGTAAAGTTGCAGGATACAAAATCAACATGCAAAAGTCAGTAGTGTTTCTGTATGTTAATAGCAAACTATCTGAAAAAATAAATCATGAAAACAATTTATTTTACAATAACTAAAAAATACTAAGATACAAAGGAATAAACTTAACCAAGAAGGTGAAAAACCTCTACACTGAAAAGTATAAAACTTTGAAGAAAGAAATTGAAGAGGACACAAATAAATGGAAAGATAGCCCATGTCCATGAGTTAAAAGAATTAATATTGTTAAAATGTCCCTTCTACCCAAAGTGATCTACAGATTTAGTGCAATCCTTATCAAAATATCAGTAACATTCTTCACAGGAATAGAAAAAACAATCCTAAAACTCACATAGAACGAAAGAGACCCTAAATAGAAAAAGCAATCCTGAGAAAAACGAAGCTAGAGGGATCACACTACCTTACTTCAAATTATACTAAAAAGCCATAGTACCCCAAACTACATACTACTGGCATAAAAACAGACACATAGGCCATGGAACAGAATGGAGAGCTCAGGAAAAGTTCATACACCTACAGGCAACTGATCTTTGACACAGGTGCCTCTCTTCAATAAATGGTGCTGGGAAAACTGTTTATCCACATACAGAAGAATGAGACTAGACCCTTACCTCTCACCATATATAAAAGTAAATTCAAAATGGATTAAAGTCTTAAATGTAAAACCTGAAACTATGAAACTACTAGAAAAAAAACATAGGGGAAAAATTCACTACATGGGGATGGGCAAGAATTTTTTAATTAAGACTTCAAAAACACAAGTAATTAAAGCAAAAATAGACAGGTGAGATTACATCAAACTCAAAAGCTTTTGCACATCAAAGGAAACTGTTAACAGAGTGAAAAGACAACCACAAGAATGGGAGGAAATATTTGTAAACTATACATCTGACAATGGGTTAACATTGAGAATATATAAGAAACTTAAATAACTTCACAGCAAAAAAAATAAGTAACCCCATACAAAAATGGGCAAAGGATCTTATAGATTTTTATCAAAAGAAGATGTACAAATGGCCAACAGCCCTATGAAAAAATGCTCAACATCACTAATCATCAGAGGAATGCAAATCAAAATAACAATGAGATAGCACCTCACTGCAGTTAGAATGGCTATTACCAAAAAGACAAATGAAGAAAAGTGTTGGCGAGGATATGGAGAAAAGGAAACACTTACACACTGCTGGTGGGAGTGTAAACTAGTACAACCATTACAGAAAACAGTACAGAAGTTCCTCAAAAAATTAAAAATAGAACTACCATGTGATCCAGCAGTCCCATTGCAGGGTATATACCCAAAGAAAATGAAATCAATATCTCAAAGAGATATCTGCACTCCCATGTTTATTCCAGCACTATTTACGATGCCCAAGATATGGAACCAACCTGTGTCCAACAATGGATGAATGGATTTTTAAAATGTGGTATATATACAAAGTGGAATACTATTAAGCCATATATATAAAAATGAAATCCTGTCATTTGTGACAACCTGGATGGACCTGGAAGACATTATGTTAAGTGAAGTAAGCCAGGCAGAAAAATGCAAATACCACATGAGAGATCTAAAAAAGAAAAAAAAAGTTGATATTATAGAAGCAGAGAGTAGAAGAGTGTTTACCAGAAACTGGGGAGGGAAGGGGAGAAAGAAAAATAAGGAAAAGTTGGCCAACTGGTACAAAATTACAATTAAATATGAGGAATAAGTTCTGGTGTCCTACAGCACAGTAGGATGACTATAGTTTACAGTTAAGTTTTGTATATTACATAATAGCTAGACGAGAGGCGTTTGAATGTTCATGAAACAAAGAAATGATAAATACGTGAAGTGATGGATACACTAACTATCCTGACCTGATTATTATACAACGTATATATGTATCAAAACATCAGATTGTACCCCATAAATATGTACAATTAAAAATCTGTCAATTAAAATTTTAAAAAATATTGATATGTGACAGACTTGCCATTGCAAGTAAATAGAAAGGGAATGACCATTCAATAAATGACTGAATGGAGCATAGAGAAATGTTTATCCACTTTAGATACAAAATATAATTGTATGAGGGTATTTCAAAAAGTTTGTGAGAAAAAGAATTGAAATATAATATGAATGTTTCCATGAACTTTTTGAAGTACCCATATACATCCAGTTGAGAATTCAATGTGAAAAGCAGAATTGTCTCAGAGGAAGGTATAGAAGACTATCTTCAGATCTCAGGTAAGAATGGATTTCTTTACAAATATGTGTAGTGCACATTTCATTTAAAAAAGACTGATTTATTTGACTTCATTAAAATTAAGATCTTCTATTCAGCAAAAACACAAAATATTTAAATACAAGAATAAATTTGCAACACGTAAAACTGCAAAAGCGTAATAGCCATAATAAATCACTCCTATGATTTAATATAGAAAAAACTCAAATGACCCAATGAAAAAATAGGCAAATGATATGAATAGAATTTCACATAAAAGAGAGCTCAAAAGGACAAAAATCACATTAATAGATGCTGATTTTCATTAATAATCAAGAATATGAAAATTAAAGCCACATGGAATGCATTTTTTATACCTTCCAGGTTTAAAAAATTAAAGCATAAGTGTGCCAAGTGCTTGTCAAGATATGAAGCAATAGGAAAACTACTGTTGAGATTCAAAATTGGGACAGCCACTTTGGAAAATAATTTGTCATTATATTGAAAATAAAAAACTGCACACACCTAAGACTCCCACTCCTATGATATGCCACTGAAAAATTTTTGGACATGAATGCAAGGAGACATGTAGAGGTATGTTTGTTTAAATATTCTTTGAAATAGCCAGAAACAAGGAACAACCCAGATATACATCAGCAGAAGAAAGAATAAATTATGATTTTTAAGGTTTATCATAGTATATTAAGGTTTATTCATCTTATAGCATACTATATATTTAATTTTAGAAGGCAACTACTTTGTCTCAAACATAAATGATTCTCAGATTCAAGATGTTGAGTGTAAAGACCAAGTCATAGACGAGTATATACATATGTAACTGTGCATAAGCTCAAAATATAAAGTTAAATAATGGGTTGTTAACGATATGTTCTGTGCGTAAATTTGTGTTACCCACTTGGCACCACTTCTCCCAAATAAGACTGAGAGCTATTGTTTTGTATTTGAGCTGGCCATATGATATTTAGAAGGCAAAAATGAAGCAGAAGCCAATATACAAGGAAGCTTGTCAAAGTGAGACATAGTGATACATACAGATGAAGAGATGAAGAGATGCTTTAAGGGCCTAGCTTGTCCCAGCTCTTCTGTTCCATTCTTAGCTCCTCTTTCTCACAAATGGCCTTACCAGCCAACAGCAGGCTCAAACCCATCATCAAGTTCTAGGCTGTGGTCTCACAGAGGTGTCAGTTTCCTTCAAGAATACAGCTTTTGAACAGAACTTCCAGTTAAATCTTGTGTTATGATACAACTTTGTCAGCCACATAAGTTCAATTACTCAATTTTTTCACATTCCTTGAGTCATCTACCCTTCTTAGTGCTTCAGGTATAATTGCTAAAATAAATTGCTTATTCCCATTGTATATGTTTGCTGGGGCTGCCATAACAAAATACCACAGACTGGGTAGCTTAACAACAGAAATTTGTTTCCTCACAGTTCAGTCCATAGTACCCATAATTCTTGTTGTGGCCCTGTTTTCCTGATACATACATATATGATAACACTATGATAGAAACAATGAAATTACAAAAACCCAAATAAGAATAGCAATTACTCTGGGAGGGGGTATGTCACTTAGCACCTCTTTAGTAAATCTTTGCTCCTTGCATAAGAAAAGTGTTCGGTTAATACTCTCCTATGTGAACACAAGTTTCTTAAATTATTGCTAACTCATCATTTTTCTTCACTTTCTATCTTCAAAATTATCCTTTCATTTCTATTCCTTACCTCTTTCAGTTCACAAACTTTTTACCTATAACAGAGTAGAAATTTCAAAGTGGTTCTCAATATTTTCATATTCTCCTGATCCCTACTTTCATGAGGAAATGCAGATTGATTCTAGTAATTTAAATTAAGGAATGAATAACTTAAAACAGGTTAGTAGTCAGCTCTCCAGTGAAAAACATTTGTATTTTTAAAGAGGTTGCCTTCAAAAAGGACAGTTCTTCTACGTGCTGAATATTCCCTGTGCTTTGATTTTGATAATAGTCAACTCACCTGTCATGACTTTCTCAATGTTTTTTCTTCAATAGATGATAAGTGCTATGAAGGCAGGAACCATGTTTGCTTTATCACTGCTGTCTTCCTGGTACTAGCTCAATCTATGTCACTGAGTAGGCCCTTTATAAATATATTTGAATAATTAAAGGGATAAATGATAACAGTATCCCTTATTTTCTCAGTGATCTTGGTTTAAAGTAGGCCTGATGTTTAGCACTCTACTTTCTAGATAAGCCTTACTTGACGGCAGGTACCCCACGGGACCAATTCTATGAAGTAGGTCTTATAGTCTTATATAACAGCCCTGGCCCAGGTTCAAATAAGGTAATCTTCCACCAGATCAAAGAAACGACCTTTTAGTAATCAGTATGTGGGAGGAGCATATTGAGGTAAAGAGTAAAATGGTTTTTAATGCCTTAGTGACCAGCCCCAGTTCCCTTTAAAAAATGTGTGTGTGTGTGTGTGTGTGTGTGTTTAGAGACAGAGATACAAAGTGACAGAGAAAAATGTTCATCGATTTTGACCTCTGAGCTATTGAACTCCTAAACACAACACATAGGACAGACAAGTTTCACCAACTAGAGAAAAAGGAGCAAAGAAAAGGCAATTTTAAAGAACCAGAGAGAGGATACAGAACAGGGCTTGGAAATATTGGAATACCTGATGTATAAATTTGGCCTCAGTGCACTTTTAACTTGGACAATGTTAGTGTCTCAACAAATTAAATCAAAATGTCTTTCTCATTTCTAAAAGTCCTTTTCCATTTAGCCAAACAACATGACTTTATACTTGAAATATGTTTTATTAATTACAGGTTGGTGTAATGTAATTTAAAGATTGGTCTCAGAGAGCAGGGTTGGACTCGTAAGTTGTTTTAGGATGTTTAAATAATTCAAGACCAGAATTACTTTTCATATGCATCGTTAGAAGAACAATTCAAAATGCCTACTGAATTGGCCTCTGATAAGACAACTCACAGGAACTAGTTTAGTTACATATTTTCCCAGGGAAAGCCCAGTATAATAGTAAAGAATGACAACATATGAGCATGTCCTTTCTACTCAGCAGCATAGACATCAATAAAGCACAATATCAAGTCTAGCTGAGGTTTTCTCCCATGTTTTTCTCACAGGGAAAAAAAATGGGCCCTTTGCTTAAGTTTCAGTACACACATACTATAAAACTACTTATTTTATATCATCTTGAAGTCACAAAATTTGGTTTCAAGTGTTAGCTTTACCACTTGTTAGCCTTAAACCAGAGATATTAAGCTTAAATAACAATTGAAGAGAGATCTGGGGACACAGGGAGAACTTTGCAGTGGGTGCCACAGCCAAGAGCCTGGGGAAAGGAAAACAAGAAGCATAATAGGATAAAGATTAAATTGCTGCAACAAAAGAGCTCCAAAAATACAATGGCTAAAACAAGACTGAAATTTACTTTTTTTCTCATGTAACAAATTTTCCACATCAAAAAATCTTGATTGAGTAAATGAACTCTGCTTCATAAAGTGATCTTAGGATGCCAGATTATCAGGGAAGCTCTGCCATCTTCAATAAGTGGCCTTTAACATTATTATTCCAATCTGCAAATTTTCCTGTCAGCAGGGAGGAAAACTGTAGTCATCCCAGGGCAATCTTCATTTAAAAATGACACTGAAGTCGAACAGATCACTTCCATGACCATCCCTTTGGGGAGAGCTTAGTCATTTGGCAACACCTAGCCGTGAGGGATGCTGGGAAATATAGCTTAGATGGCCAGTCAGGTGTCTAGCTGTAGTTCAGTTACTATGGAAGATGTTAGTGAACTGATCTTGGTAAACAGGTAGCAGTCATTGACACAGGGAGAATGATGAAGCTGAGGCCATAGGACAACGAGATCTATAATGGGTCAAATAATAAAAATATTTTAGTCTTTGCTGGCCTGTGACAGGCTTACTGATGAAATATGCCCTTTCTTGCATATTATTTTTTTTTTTTACAAACATTTAAAAATGTTAAAACTATTCTTAGTTTGAGGGCCAAACAAACACAGGCTCTAAGCCTACAGGCAGTAGTTTTATGTCCCCTGCACTAAGGTATAAGTGGTTTAATAATCACTCAATAACCTAATTTCTGTTAGACTTAGGAGAAGTCACTGAGTTTATCTAAGCCTCAAACTCCTAATTTGTCCTTATCTGATGTTATGCTGTTAAATGTTTAGCAAATGGCTGGGAGTCAGGGACAGGAGAGTATTCATAGCATTTTCCAATTTGCATGGTACTGATACTCCCACCGTGGCTGATTTCAAGCTAATGTGATATCACTGAACATGGATTTGGGAAAAGTTGAACAAAATTTATTTCTTTAAGCTGGTGTGAGTCAGTTCAGTGGCACCATTTTCCTTATATACTTTCCTGTATTGTTTTTAAAAATCAAAACAAAACAAAAATGCCTTGAAAATGTAAAGCATTTTTGAATAAAACAAGTGGTAATTATTATGTGAAGAAACTTATCCAAGATGGGAAAATCTTGTTAGAAGTTATTTATTCAATTGAACCATATTTAACACACTAAAATTTTGAACTATTGGTATGAATTGTGCTCTCCTGAGCTACACAGAAGAATTTTAATCTTTTTCACATGGCAGCCATTCAATATCTAATGGCAGCCATCCTATTTCCCCTAAGACTTCTATTTCCCCAGTATTAATATTTAAGATTTACTTAAATGATAATATTATTTCAACTATTTTTATTATATTACATATTTATAGGAATTTTTAAAATATCCAGTACCTCACAAGGTAAAATTTACAATGTTTGGCTTTCGATCAAAGATTGCCAGGCATGTAAAAAGTCATGAAGATGTGAACATTGATGAGGAAAATAATCAGTAAAAACCACCCCAGAACCAACACAGATGTCAGAATCAACAAACACATTTAAAAAGTTATTATAATTTTTCCACTCAAAAGTTATGATATGGTAAATATAAAAAAGACCCAAACCATACTTCCAGAAAAGAAAATGATAATGTATGAGTTAGAAAATATACTGGATAGATTAACAGCATAAGAATAGATTAGCAAACTTAACAACATAGCACTAGAAAAAACCCAAAATGAAACACAGATTTAAAAATAACCCAAATCAATGAAAGTAGCCCAGTTAGGCAAGGAACAGCTTCATGCACCCTAATATGTGTAATAGGAGCACCCAAAGAAAAGAGGCAGAAAAAAATAGCTCAAGAAGTGATGTCCATGATGATTTTCTATGTAGATAATGTTATAGAGTCTACAACAAAGCTGATAGAAATAATTAGCACATTTATCAAGACATTAGATATAAAATCAATATACAAAATTCAGTTTTGTTTGTACATGCTAGCAAGTTTTATTTCTACATGCTATATACAACCAGAAATTGAAATAAAAACCAATACTGTTTACTTTTTCCAACTTTATTGATGTATAATTGGCAAATAAATTATATATATTTAAACTATACAACATGATAATTTGACATGCATATACATTGTGAAATGATGAGCACAAACAGTTAATTAACCTCATATAGTTACACTTTTATTTTTTGGTGAGGATGCTTAAGATCTACTCTTAGCAAATTTTAAATATATAATACAGTATTATTAACTACAGTCATCATACTGTACATGTGATCATCAGAACTTATTCACCTTGTAATTAAAAGTTTATACCTTTTCACCAACATCTTCCCATTTTTCTCAACACGCACCCTCTGGCAATCACTATCTTATTCTCGGTTTCTATGAGAGATTCCATAAATAAGTAACACTATTTAATATTTATCTTTTGTATCTGGCTTATTTCACTAAACATAATGCTCACCAGGTATCCATGTTCTCACAAATGGCAGGATTTCTTTCTTTTCTTTGCTGAATAATATTCCATCCCCTTTGTGCGTGTACGTGGGTGCAGTATGTAAGATGCACACACACACACACACATATGTGTGCATATAAATATCACATTTTCTTAGGTTGTTTCCATATCTTGGATATTGTGAATAATGCTGCAGTGAACCTGATGGTACAGATATCTTTTCAAGATACTTATTTTATTTCCTTCAGATATATTGAGATATATACCCAGAAGAGGGATTGCTGGATTGTATGATAGTTCTATTTTTAATTTTGTGAAGAAACTCCATACTGTTTTTCATAATGGTTATGCCAATTTACATTCTCACCAACAGTGTACAAGGGTTTCCTTTTTTTCACATTTAAGCCAACATTTGTTATTTCTTGTCTTTTCAATGTAGCCCTTCTTTTTTTATTGATTATGAATATTCATGGAGCACAGAGCTGACCATCACCACCTGTGTCCATGATGTGATGATCAGATCAATACTATCAGAATGTCCATTACCACAAATTGCCATTATTCCCCGTGTCCCCTACCCAACCTCTCTGACCTCCCTTCACCTCCCCCCTCCACTTCCAGCAACGCTAAGTGTGTTTTCTCCTTCTACAAGTCCAATGCACAACTGTGGTCTGTCTTTCCTTCATTCTCTCTTAGCTCCCAATTATGAGTGTGGTATTTTCACTGTATGCCTGGCTTATTTCACTTAATTTTCTTCAGACTCATCCATGTTATTGCAAATGGCAGAATCTCATTCATTTTTATGGCTGTGTAGTATTCCATTGTGTATATATACCACATTTTCCTTACTGAGTCATCCAACAATGGACGCTTAGGTTGGTTCCATAATTTGGCTATTTTAAATAGAGCTGTGATGAACATGGGAGTGCAGATATCCCTTCAACATGATCATTTCCATAGCTTTAGTTATATATCCAGCAGTGGGATTGCTGAATTGTATAGCAGTTCTATCTGTAGTTGTTTGAGGAAACTCCATACTGTTTTCCATAATGCCTGCACTAATTTACCGTCCCACCAGCAGTGTACAAGTCCCCTTTCTCTGCATCCTCACCAACATTTGTTATTCTCTGTCTTTTTGATAATAGCCAGTCTAACTGGAGAGAGATGTTATCTTAATGTGGTTTTACTTTTATTTCTCTACTGCTGAGTGATGTTGAGCATTTTTTGTGTCTGTCAGCCTTTTTTATATCTCCCTTTGAGAAATGCATAGTCAGCTTCCTTGCCCATTTTTAGATCGGGTTTCTTGTTTTTTTTTACTGTTGTTTGTCTCCTACTTCTGACTCATTTGTCACGCAACAAACAATCAAACAAGTAATCAAGTAATATAGTGAATGGATAATGGTAAACCACAATTCCCCTTAAAAACATCTGCAACTTTTGGTTATGGAATTGCTTTTGATATAATGATTCTTAGCTTAAGTTGCAATATTCCATTCGCCTACATCAGCACATATTATATGCTTCCTACTTTGACAGCTTTAATATTTTATAGCACATATTTATACTTATTGTATAAACCTTGTATTTTATTTTATGTCATTATGTTACATCTAGCTAAACATATTGTAAATGTCTAGAGGGATTGGACATGACAGCATTTTTTAATGTCTTCATATCACCTAGTATGATGCTGTATTAGTCCATTTCTGTTGCTTATAACAAAATACCTGAAACTGGGTGATTTATAAAAAATACCCGAAATTTATTGTTTACAGTTTATGAGGCTGGAAAGTCCAAAGTCCATATGATGGTGGCAACAGTGGCCCAGGGGTCTCACACTGCAAGACGGTGAGAGCAGAGAAAGAGACAGACTCTATTTTCTCTTCTTTTAAAGCCCTCAGAACCGTGCCCCTAACCACCATTTTTAATCCATTCACTGTGGTATGGTCCTGCAATCCAATCACTTCATCAAGTCTCCACCTTTCAATTACTATACTAGCATTTCGCACCCTCTAAATGGTTACAGTGGGGACCAAGTTTCTAATACATAAAACTGGGGGGATATAAATTAAGCTTCAGTGAGTTTTGGGGGGACACTATTCAATCCACTACAGATGCTTTGCATTTAGTAGCCACTCAGTAAATATTGTTTTAAATAAAATAATATAAAATAAGATTTCTATTTTTTTCTTTCAATTTTTTTTTTTTTAGTTTTAAAATGTATCACTTGGTTTTTATTGGTTATGAAGATTCATGGGGTACAAAGCTGATGGTCACTACTGATGCCCAAAATGTGATGGCCAGATCAGTACTTACAGCATGCCCATTACCACAAATTGTGATTATAACCCATGTCCCCCACCCAATTAATCCCCAACCTCCCTTCCACACTCCCTTCTCCCAAGCCCACTTTGTATCCCTAGGTATTCTCTCTCCCTCGGCAAGTTGAATGTACCACTGTGGTCTTTCTTTCCTTCCTTCTTTCTCTCTTAGCTCCCACTTATGAGTGAGGACATGTGGTAATTTTCCCTCCATGTTTTGCTTATTTCACTCAACATAAATTTCTCCAAGCTTATCCATGTTGTTGTGAATGGCAGAATTTCATTCTATTTTATGGCTGAGTAGAATTCCATGGTATATATATACCACAATTTCCTTTTCCAGTCGTCCATCAATGGACATTTAGGTTGGTTCTATGGCTTGACTATTGTAAACAGAGCTGTGATAAACATGCGAGTGCAGGTATCCCTTCGACATGATTTCCATTCCTTTTGGGTATATACCTAGAAGAGGAATTGTTGGATTTATGATAAATCTATTTATAGTTGTTTGAGAAACACCCATACTGTTTTCAAATAGTGCTGTACTAATTTACAGTCCCACCAACAGTGTAGGAGTGTTCCCTTCTTTCCACATCCTCACCAGCATTTGTTATTCTACATCCCTTTGATTATAGCCAGTCTAACAATGGTGAGGTGATATCTCAGTGTGCTTTTCATTTGCATTTCCCTGATGATTAGTGATGTTGACATTTTTTTCATGATATTTTTTTCATGTACCTGTTGGCCATTTGTATGTCTTCCTTTGAAAAATATCTATTCAGCTCCTTTGCCCATTTTTTAATTGAGTTATTTGGATTTTTACTGTGTAATTGCTTGAGTTCTTTGTATGTTCTGGATATTAATCCCTTGTTGGATGTATAGCTTGCAAAAATGTTCTCCTACCCTGTAGGTTGTTGTTTCACTCTGTTGATTGTTTCCTTTGCTGTGCAGAAGCTTTTTAGTTGGATATAGTCCCATTTGTTTATTTTTTCTTTTGCTGCTTGTGCTTTCGAGCTCCGGTTCACAAAGTCTGTACCCAGACCTAGTTCCTGAAGTGTTTCACCTATATTTTCCCTTAGTAATTTTACAGTTTTGGGTCTTTAATCCATTTTGAGTTGATTTTAGTGTATGGTGAGAGATGCATATCTAGTTTCATTCTTTTGCATATGGATATCCAGTTTTCCCAGCACCACTTGTTGAAGAGCCTTTTCCCCAATGTAGATTTTTGTTGCCTTTGTTCAATATCAGATGGTTGTAAGCCTTAGGTGTGATTTCTGCATACTCTATTCTGCTCCACTGGTCCGAGTGTCTATTTTTATGCCAGTACCATGCTGTTTTGGTTATTATAGCTTTGCAGTATAATTTGATGTCAGGTACTGTTATGCCTCCTTGCTGGGCCCTGTGTGACACTGCGGGCTCAGTCTACAGCCACAGGAAACCTTGCTCACTGCTGGATCAGGGGCCAACATAGTGTACTATAGCCACTGCCACACTTACTGAAACTGCAAGGAGAGTTCACCACCACAGTAGCAGCCCGGGTTACTCTACTGGCAACCTGTGGCACACTCGACTACTTTGGTATAAGAAGAGTCACTAGCAGAACCTGCAAATAAAGGAGGAAATCTTTATCCTCATAGCCAACCCCAGAGTAATAGAAGAAGCAAGTCCTCTACCAGATGACCAAACATCAATGAAAATATACTAGAACTGCAAACAAACCTGAAGATATGACACCATCAAAAGAGTACAGTAATGCTCAAATACCAGACCTCCATAGAACAGGGAACTCTTGAAATATCGGTAAAGGAATTCCGAGCAATGATCTTAAGAAAACTCAAAGAGATAAAACAAGACACAACTAGAGAACACAATTAAACACGAAAAAATATCCACAATATGAAGGAGGAAATTTACAAAGAGATTAATACCTTAAAAAAGAGTGTAGTGGAACTCCTAGAAATGAAAGATTCACTCAGTGAAATAAAAAACACAACAGAGAACTTGAGCAGCAGGCTAGAGCAAGCAGAAGAAAGAATTTCAGATCTCAAAGATGGTCTTTTTGAAATTACCCAGGCCGACAAAAAAAAAAAAAAAAAAGGAAAAAGGAAGATTTCTATTTTTGCTAAGATAGGCTATCCCTATTCTTCCCATGTCCTCCCCCTTACTACTAAAATATCTATGCATAGCAGAATAAGAAAGCTTAGAAAGACTCTTAAAGGTGGAAAAAGAAGATGGGCTGCTTAGGGACATTGCAACTAGAGTAATGACATGCTTGTGAGTTCCTTAGATTTCATTATTTCCTCCCAAATATCAAGGACAAAGAGATATAAAATTTTCTAATCTGGAAATGCCAACAGGCATAGGCAAAAAAGCTACAAGAAACACCTGTTTTTCCTAACAAAAGAACCAGGAAAAACATGGCCTACTAACAGAAAACTTATGGGAGTTCTCACACTACACCAGCTAAACACCAACAGAAAAACCACACATTACTCCCCTGGGGTTTCAACAGTGATGAGTGGGTAGTAGTTGATCTTCTACCCTATTCCCAATCCCAATGGAAGTAGATAGCAGCATTTTCATTTCCTACCCAGTGGTGTCTGCGGGACCAAGCAAGGAGCAAATCCTCCATTTTCCACCTGGCAGAAGACAGCAGCGCTCTAATTCCCAAACCAGGGTAGTGTCAACAGGGTCCAGCAGAACTTCTACTCCCAATGGGCAAAAAAAGAGACTTAATGCAGTGATGTGAAATGGGGTAGTCACCACTTTGCTTCACCTCTTCTCCTCCCTCACATCAGCAGAGCTTAGAGGCAACCTGAGCCTCTATCCTCACCTGAAGTCAATAAAACTGAACAAGACAGTTTCACTCGGGATTAGTATGAATTCCAATTTTTCTCAACCTCTACCCCAATGTCAGCTAGGTGTGGGGCAGATCTGAGCCTTCATACCTACCAGGCATCAACAAAACAGGGCAGTTTAAACTCCATCTCACACAATCCTTGATTTCAGCAGGGCCCAGTGGGGAGGCCTATGTGATCTATTTTTCTCAGGGTGGTATTGGCAAAGCCAAGTAGGAAGTTAAAATACACATTAACCTGGCCCTTATGCTACACTTCACCAAAGTAACTGCCTACTGAAATAGAAAAAAAATAACAGGATCGAGAGTATCATAAGATAATGTGCAAAATATCCAAGATACAATAAATAATCACATGTAGTGTCAAGAGCCAGGAAAATCACAATACGAACAAGAAAAATCAATTCACAGACACCAGCACCAGCATGAATTAGACATAGACATTTTCTGAAAATAATTTTTTTATTTCAATTTATTTTTTTAAATTTATTTATTTAAAATATTATTATTTTTTTCACATTCCAAGATGTGGTTGCAAAGCAGTTGGTGGGTGGGCGAAAAGGGAAGGGGGAAGGAAATAGGGTGCAACGAGTAGGAAGGTGGTGTCTTGGATGATGCCCATGGTAAACCCCCTCATTCCAACAGGGGAGACCAGGGCACTTCCATTGGTGGCTCAGTCATTGCTGGGCTGGATGCAGATTTCAGGGGTGTGTGGCTGAGGCCCTCAGCTCCCACTGCCCCAGCTCAGGAGCCTGGGGTGCTTCCTGTGGTGGCTCAGTGGTTGTCACTGAGCTGGTTGTGGATGTTGGAGGGCATGGCTCAGGCCCTTGGCCTCCCACTGCCTTGGCTCAGGAGCCTGGGGCTCTTCTTGTGGTGGCTTGGTAGTTGTCTCTAGGCTGGTTACAGATGTCAGAGGGGAGGGCATGGCCAAGGCCTGAGGTCCCACACTGCTCCAGCTTGGGAGCCCAAGGCATTTTTGTGGTGTCCTGGTGGTCATGGCTGGGCTGGGTGTGGTTGTCAGGGGTCATGGCTGAGGCCCACAGCCCTACCCCATCCCTTGCTTGGGAGCCCAGCGGCCTTCTGGTCCTTCTAGGTTTTATAGGTGTTCTTTGGTGGTGTTAGACCTTTACTAGTTAATATGAAACTTTGTCTCTGATCTGTGGGTATTTTGTTTTTTCTTTTAGTTCTGTGTTGGGTTATTTGCTCTTCCCACCACTTAAACTCTGCTCTGGAACTAATTTGTTGTCCTTTACTTCCTTCTAAAATGGGGGAACTTCCTGTGGGGACCAGCACTTGAGCTCTGTAGTTGAGCTAAAGGCTGCTTTACTGCTGATTCCCTGGGGATGGCTTTTTGTGAAGCTCAGGTTTTAATTGTTGAGCTTTTCAGCACTTCTGGGTCTTGTGAGGTCTGGTACACCTGGGCTGTGTGGAAACTTGTGGTATGGACCTGAGTCTTTTCAGCAAACTGCACCCCCTGCAGTTCTATATTCCTGACAAGTCTCCACTGAGTGGGCCTGTGGTGACTGGAGGGCAGATCAACTGTCCATGCTGTGTCCCAATGTTCCCCTGGTGGCCTGTGTTCCCCACTCCCCACATTCCAAATATTTACCATGGATGGGCCATGCACCAGTCCCTTGCAATGACTCACCGGCCTGAGTGGCTCCTTTTTTCAGTTGTCTGTGGCTCCTCACTCCTGTGTGTGTCCACAGGAACACTGTTAATGGTCTCACTGGCCTTTGGGCCATCAAGGCCCTCTTCTTCCTTGCTGCCTCCAAGCAATTTCATCTGAAGGGCACAGCTATGGCTTTTGCCAGCACTTACCAGCTCCAGCCGTGAAGCAGCCAGGTCTCAAAACAGTGGGAGTGATCCTTTCTTTTTCTTATTGTAGCTTCTCCTGCCTTCATGAACTCTGTGGTGAGCTCTAGTGGCCCCAGCTTGGCTGTTGTCGCTTTTTGATAGTTGTAAACTGGTTGATTTATGTGAGAGAGTGACGCTGGGGACCGTCTATTCTGCCATTTAGACTGGAAGCTGAAAATAATTTTTAAAAACCACAATTAAAAATGCTTCAACAAACAATTATTAACAGTCTTGAAACAATTTTTAAAAAATAGAATATTTCAGCAAAGAAATAGGTGTTATAAAAACAACTAAATGGAAATTATATTATTGAAAAATACAATAACCAAAAAAAGTCTATGGACGGGCTCAATAGTACAGTGGAGATGACATAGGATAAAATCAGTTAATTTGAGGACAGATCAATGGAATTTACTCAGTATGAAAAATAGAGAGCTGTAGACTGAAATAAAAAAATAATAATAATCTCAAGGACCTTTGAGACAATGACACAAGAGCTACTGTTCTTATCACTTGTGTCCCAGCAAGAAATGAGAATGGGACTGAAAAAACATTTAAAGAAATAATGGCTGAAAACTTTCTAATTTGACAAAAAGCATAAGCCTACAGATTCAAAAAGCTGACTAAACTCCAAAAAAGATAAGCTTAAAGAAATTCACACCAAGACACATTTTAATTAAACTTCTGAACAGGCAAGGGAAAAAATACTGAAAGCAGACAGAAATGATGTATTACTTGTATGGGACTACCAATTACAATGACAACAGACTTCACATCTACAACCCTGGAAGTCAGAAAGAAGTGGAACAAAGTTTTTTTGAGTCCTGAAAAAAACTACCAACTAAGAATTCTATATCTTGCAAAAATATCATTCAGAAATGAGGGGGTCATAAAGGCATTCTGAAACAAAGGAAAACTAAAATCTTCGTCACTAGCTGACTACCTTTAGAGAATGGCTAAATAAAGATCTTCAAATAGAAATATGATAAAATAAGGAAACTGGTGCATCAGGAAAGAAGAAAAACTGAAAGAACAGATATATGTGTAAATGCTTCAGTATTCTCCATATGAGTTTTGTATACCATATGGGATAATTTTAAAAAATTATATCATGTGACACCCAAAACAATAATATTTTAAAGAGGGGACTGTAAAAAGACCTAAATGAAAGTAAGCAGTCCAAATTTCACTTCAGTGCTAAAACGATATCATTAGACTGTGATAAGTCACATATGTATATTGTAATAGTCACAACAACTAATAAGAAAACTATGCAAAGTGATACATTGCTAAAACAGTATAAATAAATCAAGGTAAAATCCTAAAAATAATGGTCAAGAAAGTCACAGGAAGTTAAGAAAGGAGATACAGAGGAACCACAAAGAGGGGGGAAAAACAGAAAACAAATAATAAAATAGTAGACTTAAAACTTAAAATATCAATAATTGCTTAAAATGTAAATTGTCTAAATATATCACTTAAAAGCAGAGATTGGCTGAGTGAATTAAAAATAAGTTCCAACTATATGCTGCAAACATTAATTTTAAAAGCAGGAGTGACTATAATAATATCAAATAAAGTAGATTTTGGAACAAAGAAAATTACTAAAGACCCATAGGGACACTACATAATGGTAAAAGGGTCAATCCATCAGGAAGACACAATGATATCAAATGTGTATGTACCAAGCACCAGAGCCACAATATACCTCAATTAAAAAATGATAGGCTGGTCAGTTAGTTCAGTTGGTTAGAGTGCAGCCTAATATTACCAAGGTCATGGGTTCAGGTCCCTCTACTGGCCAGCCACAATAAAAAAATTTAAAATAAATTAAAAATGATAGAACTGAAAAGAGCAACAGACAAATCCACAATTATAGTTGGAGACATTACAAGCCCCTAATAAACAAGTGATAGAATTTATTGAGAGAAAACCTAAAACTGGAAAACTTTTACAAATAAAAAAAAAGAAAGAAAGTAATTTTTATAACCTAACACCAGGCAAATAATTCATAGACTTCAAATGAAGAGCACGATCAAATTAAGGAAATACAACAGTTCCTTCTTAGCCACAGAGGATATGTTTCAATAACCCCAGTGGATGCCTGAAACCACTGATAATACCGAACCTTATATATACTTTTTTTCTATACATGTATATACATACCGATGACAAAGTTTAATTTATATATTAGGCCTAGTAAGAGACTAACAACTATAACTAATAATAAACTAGGATAATTATAACAATGTCAGTATCACTATTTTTGCACTTTGTGGCCTTTATGAAGTAAAATAAGGATTACTTGAACACAAACACTGCAATACTATGACAGTTGATCTGATAACTAAGGTGGCTACTAAGTTACTAATGAGTGGGTAGCATATAAAGTGTGGATACACTGGACAAAGAGATGATTCATGTCCCATGCAGGACAGAACAGGATGGCACAAGATTTAATCACACTACTCAGAATGACACTCAATTTAAAACATATACACTGTTTATTTCTAGAATTTCTCATTTAATTTTTTTCAGACTGCAGTTGACCATGGGTAACTGAAACTATGGAAAGGGAAGTCATGAATAAGGAGATACTACTCTACTGATAAATTGTAAATATAAAGTTACATATAAGGACCTTTAGAGGAGATTAGATTGTGAGGACTGTGACCTGAATGGATTGATCCCTTCATGGAGTAATGTGCATGGTTCTGATGGCTTAATAAGGACAGTGAGTGAGCAGGACAGCTCTCTCTTACTCAGCACATTTGCCATGTGGTACCCTGTTTTTCTGTACAGCCACCACCAAGAAGTCCCTCACCAGATGTGTTCCCTGGATTTTGGACTTTCCAGCCTCTGAAACTGTAGACAGTAAATTTAATTTCTCTATGAATTATCCAGTCTCAGGTATTCTGTTATAAGCAACTGAAACATTATCTTTTAATTTTCTTCTTCCATGAACTCTTTGAAGTACCTTCGTATATACCATTCATTCCTTGACAGACACAGGTTGATTCCATATCTTTGATGTTGTGAATACTGCTGAAGTGAACCTGGGAATGCATACTGATTTCTTCTACGTACTGATTTCATATCCTTTGGATATATAACCCATAGAGGAATTGTTGAATCAACTTCAGTTAGATAGGAGAAATAAATTCAAGACATCTATTGTACAACATGGTCACTATAGTTAGTAATGGTATATCATATTCTTGAAAATCACTGAGAATAGATTTTCAGTGTTCTCACCAAAAATAAAATGTATGTGAGGTAATACATACATAATGAGCTCAATTTAACCATTTTACAATATACACATATCTCAAAACATCATGTACCACAAAATAAATTTATATAATTTTTATTTGTCATTTTAAAAAGCTTAAAAATTTAAAAACTAAAAGGATAAATATTACATGTATTTGTATAACAATATAAAATAAATTTTAAAAACTCAACTAACTCAAAATTTTAAAATACACAAATTGGACTTTATCTAAATTAAATACTTTTAAGCTTCAAGAGACACTATCAATAAAGTAATAAGAAAATACATAAAATGGCAGAAAAATTTTTCAAGTCATATATCTGATATTGGCCTAGTACCCCAAATATATATTGAACTCTTAAAAATCAAAAATTAAAAAAAAAATATCCCAACTAAAAGTGATCACAGAATTTGAATATAAATTTCTCCAAGAAAAATATATGAATGGCCAATCAGCTTACAGAAAGAGGTCTAACATCATTAGGGATATGCAAATAAAAACCACAATGAGCTATCTCTTCATGCCCTATAGAATGGCAATAATCAAAAAGACAGACAATAACATGCGTTGTTAAGGATAGAGAGAAATTGAAACCCTTCTATATTGCTGGTAGGAATGTAAACTGGTAGAGCTGCTTTGGAAAACAGTTTGGCAGTTTTTCAAAAAGTTACGTATTGGGTTATCATACAACCAGGCAATTTTATTCCTTGCTCTGTGTGTGTGTGTGTGTGTGTGTGTGTGTGTGTGTGTGTACAAACACATATATACACAGACACATATATACACATATATACATACATATATATACACACACACATATACATATATATATACACATATATTTATACAAACATACACACACACACACACATATATACATATACACACAGAGAAAAAAATTTGTACATGAATATATATATTAGCATTATTTGTAATAGCCAAAATGTAGAAATCTCCCAAATGTCCATCAACTGATGAGCAGAGAAACAAATTGTATTTGGTATTGTATCTTGTATGTGGTATTTACATACAAGAAATATTATTCAGCTATAAAAAGAATAAAGTACTGATTCTTGCTATAATATGAATGAGCCTCAAAGATATTATGCTAAGTGAAAAAGGACAGACATAAATAGCCACACGTTATATAATTTCATTTATTTGAAATATTCAGAATAAGCAAATTTATAAAAAGAGAAAATATATTATGGGTTGCCAGGTCTGGGTGGGTGGGAAATTGGGGAGTAATTGCTAATAGTAATGGAGTTTCTTCTGGAGAGGATGAAAATGTTCCAGTGTTAAAGAGTGGTGATGTTTGCAAAACCTGTGATTATACTAAAAGTCACTAATGGTACACCTTAAAAACATGAATGTTATGGCTTGTAAATTATAACTCAATTAAAAAAGAACAATAAGAATAAAGATTATAAATACTCAAACTTCAAAAAAAAAGAAAAATTAATTGGAGGTGAGAAAAAGAAAGGAGCAAATGTAACAATATTCTTTATTGCAACTTCAATAAAGTGAAGGTGAGATATAGGTTGCAACAGACATGGTTGAATAGCAACACATACTTTAACTGGTTTTGTTTTTAATGGGAAACAATTAAGTGTGTTTCTATGCTTAAATAATTGGAAAAATACAGGAAAAGGTTGAATACTTAGAAAAAAAGAATGAATTGATTGTTGGAGTATGACTTTGAGGTTTGTTGGAAGGAGATGGGGCCTAGAACAGCACTGGTGGGTTCAGCTATAGATTAGGAAAGAGATGCTTCTTCCTCTAATATCAGAGGAAAGAAAAAGAGGATAGACCAGGTATAAAAAATGGCAGAGAATCCTCATCTGAAAATTGAAATTCTCACTTAATGGATATTTTACTACATTAAGTAGGGTTAAAGTCCTTACTGAGTGTGAGAATAGATATTGTATAAGAAGCTTGAACAGAGTGAAAGCAGTTTATAATAATCATTTGGGTTAACTACAAGAGGAAATGATTAAGAAAAAGTAAAAGGTTTGATAAGCAGCTCTGTGCCAGCTATTATTTGAAGAAAAAATTTTTCCATAGACACTAATCTGCACATTTGCACAACTAGCAATACCCAAGCTTCCTGGTACAAGAGCAGAGAAGACTAATTCTAAGATCGCTGCAAATTTGGTGATCTGTAAGGTAGGCATGATAGAAAGAACAAGATGGTAAAGAACTGAGGATGCTAGACAGAGAATACTTCAGTGATTGACCACTGAATCCAGACTAGGAGAAAATTAATTCAGTTCAAAGCTGACAGAATAAGAGAAAGTTCAGAAATCAATTGACAGAAAATAATGATAGTTCCTAAGAACAGGTGTAATGGGAGGGAGTGAGCTAGAAAATAATAGAAAATTGTGGTTAAATAGTAGAATACTGGACTTTAGAATTCCCGTGCTGTAGCCATGGGAGTAGGCTGCTGAAATCCAGTACATGTGAATGTTGGGGAAGTCAAGGATCTGTGAGGGAATTTGTTATATGGACTTTAAAGTCATTCAAGAAAACGGAAGAACTAGGAACGAAGAGGAAAATTGATAAATAAAGAAGAATATTTTTTAGATTGACAGATCATCATCAAACCCATCATCATCATCACCACCTGGCAAATGTTAACATAGCTCCTACTATGTATTGTTCTAAGCACTTTATGGATATATTATATAATCCTCAAAATTTCCCTATTAATAAGATATTATTATTAACACTTCATACATAAGAAAACTGAGACATGGGTGTATTAAGTAATTGGTCTACAGTAGCACTGCTAATAAATTTAAGAAAAAAACGTGATTGGAGTACAGATAATCTGGTTCCAGATTCCATTTTCTTTACTACTACACAATGGTACCTGGGCATTGGACAAAGAGGGAGAGAGGGTGGAGTACTTGGATTACCAACAAGAGAAGACATAAAGTGTGTGACCCATGTGATTAATAGTATCCATTTGAGAAAGCCACAAGTAAATGGTATTCTGTGAAAAGATCTGAGTTTCAATTAAGGCAAGGAATTTGTAGCAGAAAAGGTTGGTGTCCCTGAGATAACCCTTTGGTACTCACCATTTACTTTTATGCCAACAGGTTTCTCCTGCAAACACCTATAACTCTCTGCCTTATAACTTTCTGAGGCCAGCAGCATGGGGAATTAGTGGCCTGCTGAACATCCCTTTTGGTGGGCAGAATAATGCCCCCTAAACATGACCATTGCTTAGTTCTAGAAACCCGTGAATATGATAGGTTACATAAATAAGGTTTCTACTCAGCTAACCTTGGGATGGAAAGATTATCCTGGATTATCTGAGTGGGTCCAGTCTAATCAGAAGCATCCTTATAAGTGGAAAAGGAAGGCGGAAGAGAGAGAACCACAGAGATGGCAGCACGAGAAGGACTTAGCATAATGTCACTGACTTTGAAGGTGGAGAAAGGATGCTATGAGCAAAGGAAAGCCTCTAGAAGCTGGAAAATGCAAGGAAATGTTTTCTCATCTAAAGCCAATGGAAGAAAATGCAGTCAGGCTGACATTTTGATTTTAGCTAACTGAGATCCACAGACTTGTGACCTACAGAATTGTAAGATGATGATACAAAACAAAAACAACAACAACAACAGCAGCAGCAGCAACAATAACAATAATAATAACAATAAATTTGTGTTTCTATAAGTCACTAAATTTGTGGTAATTTGTTAAAGCAGCCAGAGAAAACTAATACAACCCTAAACAGGAAATGGACAAAAAATTGGAAGATGAACACCCCAGCTTCTTCTCCCTGGAGTGGACAACTGAAATGGGTCCTACAGTCTCCCAGAGATCCCTAACAGAATTGAGCACCATTTAGCCCTGACCTGCTAATTAAAATACTCTGTAATGACTTTTTCCCTTTGTCTGTCTTACTTCTCTTACTGGTACTTCCTGAGATCATTTTCCTAATGAAATACTTGCACACTAATCCATGGGACCGACTGCTTCCGTGGAACCCAACCTAGGACAGAGATTAAAGAAAAGTTCTAAAAAACCCAAAAGCGTAGGAGATACTTTTTGAAAGTGTCTGTAAGGAGGACTGCAAAGAGCTAATGAGCCATTTTTCTAGGACATTTAAAACAATAAAAATTTTATCAAAAATTTTAGGCATATGAATAGTGCTTACTAATTTATTAAAACATAGATATTCAAATGGAATTATTTTCTTAAATATTTTAATGAAATTTTGTTTCATTGACTAAAAATCACTGAAATGGTCACAATGGAATTTTCATGAAAATAAATTAAATTTAGTTTAAATTAAACCGTTCTTTTGAACTTTGCAAACTAAAGTGAGAAGTGAGTTGGTGTTATTACACGCTTCAATTAACTATCTGTCTAGATTTTATTTAATTATATAAATCGTAATTTAAAATAGTATTGTCACATTAAAAATATGCATACATCTGATATTTAGATAAAAGGTAAATATTAAACCCATTTTCTAATTTCACCTTTCTACAGGCCATATAAGAGTTTTGTTTTAAGTAGAAACTCAAGTTCTCTACCTACTTAATATTATAGTTGAAATTGTGGTTGAAAAATTTGACTTGTGAAGTCAGTCAATAATTTTTAAATTTAGCACATAGTATACATGACTTCAAGTCAGGTACGCAAACAAGTGTGTGTCTGTGTTGGTTTATATTGGGTAAGGTGACACAGTAAAATATGAGAACGTAAATTCAGAAATTTGGAAATTGGGAAGGTATCCACAATTCTGCACATTCATAATCATTCTTTTGGGTTTGCCAAGGAGGACACTTTAGGCAAGTCTTATGGTCCTGGTAAGTTTGTGCCATCCCTACCTGTGAGATTTTATAAGGAGAAAAAAAAAAAAAACAGTACTCAAGGAAACTTAAATAGATTTCAAATGGTACAGATCAGAGTTTTGTAATGATTAATTTTAATTTGAACCCTTCCTTTTCCTCATAGCCTGCACTTTATCAGTCTTTCTCCTTTTGGGGGGGCTAAATACAACTGTAGGAGAACCTAATACTACCAACAAGTTTAATCTTTCTAATTTATGAATTCTCCAGCAGACTCTTCAGACATCATCTGCACCATTGGCTCTCCTGGGTCTCTGCCTGCCAGCCTTCAGACTGGAACTACATCATCAGCCCTCCTGAGTTTTTAGCACTCCAGCCTACACTGCAGACTTTGAACTCATTGTCCCTCCTAATCATGTGAAACAATTCCTTATATTAAATTTCTTTCTCTAAATATACATGTACCTTATTGGTTCTGTTTCTCCAGAGAACCCTGACTAATACAGGTTTTGATACTAGATGTTGTGGAGAGACTGTGTATGTATACTTGGGGATGGGGATCCACAGGACTCATACGCCCATCAAAACTATAACAACCACAGTATGTAGCTGCATGTTTAATTTTTTTCCATGCTGCCTATTATACTCCTCTCTCTGTGAGTCTTTATCCCCATCACATACCCTTAACATTTATTTTCAGAGAAGTGTCTTCAATTTTGTATGTTTTACATTAAAAAAAATGTAAGAAGGAAAAAAGCAGCCCCTTACATCAGGGAACTGATCTGACACTTTCACCTAGGACTCAGGGTTTGTTAGAACTTGGCCTGGCACTCAGAGGTAAGCCAGGTTTTTCTGTTGGACATAATTTCACAGAATACTAACATTAAACAAAGGCACACTGAGACTATGCTAGAGTAAGATAAAACAAGGCCACTTCATAATTTTGTCTAAACACAGACCAAAACAAGGTCACTGTGCAATCTACAAAATATCGTACTCATGCTCTCTTGGACAAAATCCATTTTTTTTACTAAATACAGTTTTACCTTCACTTTAATCTGCCCCCACTTTCTGACAGCATCCAATCTGGAGCAAACTCCCACTTCCTTACCCTCTCCCAAATCACCCAATCAAAGCCCAAATCCTATAGCAGGTTCTTTCTGACACCCTCTTACTGAGAGGAACCACGGTTTCCATAGCGTCCATTCTCCCTCACTAAAATGAATAATAAATCCAACTTATTCAACTACAGATACGTTTCTGGTGATTTTTTGCTGGAAGGCAAGAAATCTCTAAGGGATACATATAGTCTGATTGTTGTTTCAAATCATTGCAAAAAGGCAACATACAAAATAAAATAATTGATTCTTTAACTTTTGTTATTAATCAAATGAAAAACTATTCAAGTGAATATTTTTATTGATGAACCTAATTTTGTTGTATAAGACAAACAGGGTTTATCATGTTTTTGATCATGGGAATAAGTAATTTTTCTAGCATGATAATTTATTTATTCATTAAAAAAAATCTAAGCACACTCCTGCACACACACACACACAAACGCACCTCAAAATCAACAAATATCAATCATGCCAATTGCTTGACAGAAAGGATTGATCAACTAGTTCCAACTGCACCTTCATATAATGACCATTTAAAGCTACACATACAGTTACTGGTCAAGATGGTGGAACAGACAGTCCCCAGTGTCATTCTCGCCCACTAAGGAACTAAGTTACGAATACTAAAAAGCAACAACAGGGTCGGCTCTGTGGCTCACTCAGGAGAGTGCGGTGCTGGTAGCCCCGAGGCCGCAGGCTCAGATCCTGTATAGGGATGGCGGGTGCGCTCACTGGCTGAGTGTGGTGCAGACGACACCTTATCGAGGGTTGTGATCTCCTTACCAGTCAGAAAACAAACAAACAAAAAAAAACAAACAGCCAACCTGGGGCTGCTAGAGCTCAGGAGAAGAGGAAGAGAGACCTATGGAGTACATGAAGGCTAGAGAAGCCTCGATGAGAGAAAGAAAAAACCTCTCCGACTGTTTTGAGCCCCAGCTGCTTCCAGGCTGTAGCTTCTGAGCACATGGAGCAGGAGCCAGCAAAGCAGCAGCTGTGCCCTTCTGATGAAGTTGCTTAGAATTGGCAGGGGAGAAGAGGGCCTTGGTGGCCCTCAGGCCAGGAAGACCACTAATAGGGTTCCTGTAGACCTACACAGGAGCGAGGAGCCACAACAACTGAAAAAAAGGAGCCACTCAGAGGCCAGTGAGTCATCGCAAGGGACTGGTGTGCACCCTGTTCCATGGGAAGTGTTTGCAGCATGGGCGGTAGGGGAGATGTTCCCTCAAGAAGAACACTGGACACAGCAAGGATAGCAGATATGCTCCCCAATCAGTGCAGGACCACTCAGAGGAGACTGGTCAGGAATATAGAATTGCATGGGGTGCAGTTTGATGAAAAGACTCAAGCCCAGACCAGTGTTTCTACACAACCCAGTTGCATTGGACTTCACTAAAACTGGAAGTCCTATAAAGTCAACCATTAAAACCTGAGCAGCACAAAAAACCTTCCACAGGGAATCAACAGCAAAGCATCAATTTAACTCAACCACAGAGCTTAAGTACTGTTCCCCACAGGAAGTTCCCCCACTTTAGAAGTAAACAAAGGACAACAAATTAGTTCCAGCACAGAGTTTAAGTGGTAGGAACAGCAAATAATCCAACATAGAACTGAAAGAAAAAAACAAAATACCCACAGACCAGAGATAAAGTTTGATATTAACTAGTAAAAGTCTCACATCACCAAAGAACACCTATAAAACCTAGAAGAACCAGAAGTCCCCTGGGCTACCAAGCCAGGGAGAGGGTAGGGCTGGGCAACATAGCCATGGCCCCTGAAGCCAGCAACCAGCCCAGTGATGACCACTGAGCTGCTGCAAGAAGCACCCTGGGCTCCCAAGCTGTAATGGTGTGGGGTGAGGGTTTCAGCCACATACCCCTGAGCCTGGCACCCAGCCCAGCAATGAGCAAGCCACTGCTGGAAGCCCTGTGGTCTCCTGTGCAGGAGTGAGGGGGGTGCCACAGGCCTCAACCCTGCCCTTCCTCCTTCCTCCTTCTCCCACCCTATTTCCCCTATTTGCTACCCCCTTCCCTTCCCCCCTCCCCTAACTGCTCCACAACAACATCAAAGAATATTGAAAAAAATATTAATAAATAAATAAACTTAATAACAAAATAAAAATATAATACAGACATTTGTAATTTCATTATATTTTTCTAAAGAGTCCAAATACATACAGTGTAAAAGCTTAGTTATCTCTGATTTTACTGTCAGGTTTGTTGTTTTGCGTCTATCATTGGAGTGGGATCACTTAGTGGAGCATACATCTGTGTGAATATGTGCTTTTAGTACATGAAATATACTTTATACTTCTTGAGAAGTTGTGAGGGAAAGGAAGGATTGTACTTATTTTTGAAGGGCAATTTTTCCTGCTTTAATTTGCATTCCTGAATTTTGTTTTATGAGACTTGTGTTACAGCAGTAAATTAACTCTGTACAACTTCAATACATTTTCTTTATTTGGGAATGTCAAAATATACTTAAGTTGACCCATTCTTTAACATTAACTGCTTTGATATCTGGTTGACTACTTTCCTGAATTAAAATATTTAGAAATTTCACAGCAATGGATGCATAATTATATAATGAGATGAGACCAATAAGTATATGATTAACTAATAGAAATTGTATAGTTTATTTCAGCTCCCACTTATGAGTGAGTACATGTGGTATTTATCCCTCTGTTCTTCATTTATTTCATCCAACATAAGTTTCTCCAAGCTCATCCATGTTGTTGCAAATGGCAGAATTTCATTCTTTTTTATGGCACAGTAGTATTCCATGGTGTATGTATACCACAGTTTCCTTATCCAGTCATCCATCGATGGACATTAAGGTTGGCTATTGTAAACAGAGCTGTGATGAACATGGGAGTACAGGTATCCCTTTGACATGATTATTTCCATTCCATTGGGTATTTACCTAGAAATGGGATTGCTGGATCATAAGGAAGATCAATCTGTAGTTGTTTGAGAAACCTCCATACTGTTTTCCATAGTGGTTGTACTAATTGACTAGTCCCACCTGGGAACTTTCCTTTTTGTCCACACCCTCTCCAGCATTTGTTATTCTCCATTTTTTAATTATAGCCAGTTTAACTGGGGTGAGGTGATATCTCAATATGGTTTTAATTTACATTTCCCTGATGAAAAGTGATGCTGAGCATTTTTTCACATACCTGTGGGCCATTTGTACGTCTTCCTTTAAAAAATGCTATTCAGCTCCTTATCCATTTTTTAATTGAGTTATTTGGGTTTTTTTACTGTGTAATTGCTTGAGTTCCTTGTATATTCTGGATATTAATCCCTTGTCACATGTATAGTTAGCAAAAATTTTCTCCCACTCTGTAGGTTGTCATTTCACTCTGTAGATTGTTTCCTTTTCTGTGCAGAAGGTTTTTAGTTTGATATAGTCCCATTTGTTTATTTTTTCTTTTGTTGCCTATGCTTTTGGGCTCATGTTCATAAAGTCTGTGCCAGACCTAGTTCGTGAATTGTTTCACCTGTATTTTCCCTTAGTAATTTTACAGGTTCAGGCCTTATACTTAAGTCTTTAATACATTTTGAGTTGATTTTAGTATATAGTGAGAGATGCATGTCTAGTTTCATTCTTCAGCATATGGATATCCAATTTTCCCAGCACCACTCACTGAAGAGGCAGTCTTTTCCCCAGTGTAGGTATTTGTTGCCTTTGTCAAATATCAAATGGCTGTAAGCCTTAGGGGTGATTTCTGGGTTCTATATTGTACTCCACTGATCTGTCTATTTTTATGCTAGTACCTTGCTGTTTTAGTTACTATAGCTTTGTAGTATAATTTGGAGTCAGGTAGTGTTATGTCTCCAGCTTTATATTTTTTGCTCAGGATTCCTTTGGATATTTGTGGTCTTTTCTTGTTCCATATGAATGTTAAGATTGTTTTTTCTATTTCTGTGAAGAATGTCATTGGAGCTAAGAGAGAAAGAAAGAAGGAAAGAAAGACCACAGTGATGTGTTGGACTTCCAGCGGGAGATAGCATACTTAAGGATACAAAGTGCAGTGGAGGAAAGGAAGATTGGGAGGGAGGTCAGGGATAATTGGATGGGGGACATGATTTATAATCACAGTTTGAAATAATGGACATACTGCCATTATGGATCTGGCCATCACATCTTGGGCATGGGTGGTGACAATCAGCTTTGTATCTCATGCATATTCATAACCAATAAAAAATGTATTGTGAAAAAAAAACATCCAAACCACAAAAAAAAAAAAAAGAACAGAAAAAGTTGTATAGTCTAATAAAGGCCATGCAATCATTGAGGACAGAGGAAAAAGTTGTCTTAACTTCCTGAGGTATCTTTTCCCTAGGTAAATGCCAAAGCAAGGTATACATCTTAATTATCAGCTAAGCTGTTAATTAAAGCTTTTTTAACTTCCCCATTTCTGGTTATTAATGGGAAAAGGTTAGGCTGTAGTGCAGAGTTTAAGTGTAAGACAAGGAAAAGATTAAGAGAATAGACTAAAAGAAAAGCTGATGATAATCATAAATGTAAAACAAATGATGAATATATTTAAAGATTTGAGAAGCTGCTTTTAAGCATGTGCCAAAAAATGAATCATACAAACATAAACTTTGGAGAAGCAAAAGGAGAAAATGACATAAAATCCACATGACAATTCCATTTTCATAAAGTTGAGCACCAAGCAAAATTAAATTATATTGTTGAGGGATGTGTGCATTGTTGGTTAAATTTAGAGAGACAGGCTAGAAAATTATTATCATAGTGAGTCAGGGTAGCAATTACTTATAGGGAAGAAATTGTGTTTGGGAAGGGACACAGTGTAAGGTGAGGATTGCTTCTGGGATATTCACAGTTTCATTTCTTGATGTGGGTTGTCTACTTGTAGGTTAATTTTATCACTGTTTCATGAACTATATATATTTGCTTAAGGCATTTTTTGTGTGCATTTCACATTAAAAACATGTTTACAAGGGTTTTAAAAGTGTGTATAAAATGCTAATCAACTGTACCTTCTTATCTTTGCTTAACTTGTGGCATATTTTACACATTCCTGCTTACCACACATACAAACAGCTAAAAATATAAAATTAATAATAAACCATGAAAATAGAATAACCAAGCAAAACTAAAGAATGCAGACTAATGTTATATATTCAGTATTCATTACAGATATTATTTTTGAAAAAACTTTATAAAACTAGCAAATTTCAGTTCTCTGTTTAAGAATTCATCTATACTAAAGTTGTTTGCTCTGTAGATTTTCTAATATTACCCCTAGCATCTATTCAAAGTCTAAACTAAAAGTAGGATAGTTAGAGAAAAGATGAATTTAGCTTATAGCTCCTTAAGGTAAGTACTTACAAACTTGAAATAAAATATTTATAATATTTTTGAGATATATTTTCATAGCTTAACATGAATAGATCTTAATGAGTTTGGAAAAAAGCAGGCATAGATATATAACCATCACCTGAATTAAAATGTAGAATATTTTTGCAATCCTGGACAGTTTCCTCACGCCTTTTTCCAGTTGGCACTTGCCAAAGGAAACAATTGATCTTGTTTCTGTCATCACCATATAGTAATTTTTGCTGTTGTGTAATTTCACATACATAGAATAATACAGTATACAGTAGTGCCCCCTTATCTGTCAGGGATACATCCCGAAAATTCTAGTGTATGCTTGAAAACATGGATGGTATCAAACCTATATCTACTATGTTTTTTCCCATACATACATACTTATGGTAAAGTTTAATTTATAAATTCAGCACAATGAAACATTAACAACAACAATTAATGATAAAATAGAACAATTATAACAATATAATGTAATAAAAGTTATGTTAATATGATCTCTCTTTTTCAAAATATCTTATTGTACTGTACATGGGTCACTGAAACCATGAAAAGGGAAACCACATATTACTGAGGACTTCTGTGTATAGCACATTTTTTTTGTATCCGTTTGCCTGTTGATGGATATGAGTTAATTCCATATCTTGACTATTATGAATATTGCTGCAATAAACATGGGAGTGCAGATATCTCTTCATCGTATGGATTTCATTTCCTTTTGATATATACCCAGTAGTGGGATTGCTGGATCATATGGTAGTTCCATTTATAATTTTTTGAAGAAGGTTTATGCTGTTTTTCATAATGTATGTACTAATTTATATTTCTGCCAACAGCATACATGGGTTCCCTCTCCCCACATCCTTGCTAAAGCTTGTTATCTTTTGTCTTCTTGATAATAGCCATTCTTACAAGTATAAGATGGTATATTATTGAGAATTTTTTTCCTGAAAAATTATTTATTATATCAACAATATTTATACATTTAGAATCTTCATTTTCAATCAATATAATTGAAGGGACGTCAGTCATTCTTAACAAATATAAAATTCACAAACATTTTTTGATAATTTTTAATTTCAGAAGGATCTTTCTTCTAATGCAAATATTATTGGATCTGTTAAGAGTACTTTATAGGCTGTAACACATTGGGATAAATTTTTGATTATTTTGAAATACAAATTTTAGTACTTCTAGAGATGATTGTATTTCCCTGATGATTAATAATGTTGAGCATTTTTCTATATGTCTGTTGGCTATGTGTGTATTTTTTCCTGAGAAATGTCTATTTAGGTACTTTACACATTTTTTTTCAAACAGATTATTTTCTTGCTGTCAAGTTTTTGAATTTCCTATATATTTTGGATAAAAACCCCTTATTAGATGTGTAGTGTGCACATATTTTCTCCCATTCGGTAGTTTGTGTCTTTACCTGATGGATTGTTTCCTTTGCTGTGAAGAAGTTTTTTAATATGATGTAGTCCCATTTGTCTATTTTTGCTTTTGTTGCCTGTGCTTTTGGGGTCATATCCGAAAAAGTCATTGTCTAGACTAATTTCAGAAGGCTTTTTCCCTATGCAATTTTTCTAGTGGTTTTATAGGTTTGAGTCTTACATTTAAGTCATTAATTCATTTTTTATTTGATTTTTTGTATATGATGTGATGAGTGTCTAATTTTACTCTTCTTCATGTGGACATCCAGTTTTCCCAGAATGATTTATTGAAGGGACTGTCCTGTTCTCATTTTGAGTTCTTGGCACATTTGTTGGTAATCAGTTATCGGTAAATGTATAGAATTATTTCTCGCCTTTCTATTCTGTTCTCTTAGTCCATGTGTCTACTTTTATGCCAGCACCATGCTGTTTTTGGTTACTATATCTTTGTGTGTATTTTGAAGCCAGGTAGTGTGATGTCTCCAGCTTTGTTTTTTTGTTTTTTTGTTTGTTTGTTTGTTTGTTTTGTTCAAGATTGCTTTGGCTATTAAGGGTTTTTTTGCTTCTCTACAAATTTTAGAATTGTTTTTTTTCTATTTCTGTGAAGAATGTAATTGGTATTTTGAGATGGATTGCAACAAATCTTTAGATCATTTGGGGGAGTATGTTCATTTTAACAATATCCATTCTACCAATCCACGAACTTGGACTGTCTTGTGTGTGTGTGTCCTCATCAATTTCTTTCATCACTGTTTTATAGTTTTCCTTGTAGAGGTCTTTCACCTTCTTGGTTAAAATTATTCCTAGATTTTCTTTTTTAGCTACTTAAATGAGATTGCTTTCTTGATTTCCTTTTCAGCTAGTTTAGTGTTGGCCTATAGAAATGCTACCAATTTTTGTATGTTGATTGTGTATCATGCAACTTTACTGAATTTGTTTATCAGTTCTAGGACTGTTTTGATAGAGTCTTCAGGTTTTTCTCTTTATAATATCATGTCATCTGCAAACAAGGAAAATCTGACTTCCTCCTTTCCAACTGGAATGCCCTATATTTCTTTCTCTTGTCTAATTGCTCTGGAAAGGACTTCCAGTACTATGTTGAATAAGAGTGCCGAGAGTGCACATCCTTGTCTTGTTTCAGTTCTTAGGGGAAAAGCATTCAGCTTTTCCTTGTTCAGTATGATGTTGGTTGTTGGTTTGTCACACATGGCCTTTATTGTTTTGGGGTATGTTCATTCTATACCTAATTTGTTGTGAGTTTTTAATCATAAAGAAATTGGGAATTATACCAATTTTTTTTTCTGTGTTTGTTATAGTAATCACATGGGTTTTTTCCCCCTTTATTCTGTTGATGTGATGTATTACATTTATTGATTTCCATACATTGAACCATCCTTGTATCACTGGGATAAATACTACATGATCATGATGCATAACTTTTTGACATGCTGTTGGACCTAGTTTGCTACTATTTTGTTGATAATTTTTGCATTTATGTTCATCAGGGATATTGGCCTGTAGTTTTCTCTTTTTTGTTGCATCCTTGTCTGACTTTGGGATCAAGATAATGCTGGCCTTGTAGAATGAGTTGGCGGAATTCACCCTCTTCTATTTTTTTTTTTTTTTTAATAATAGGAATAATTGGTATTAGTTCTTTAAAGTTTGGTAGAATTCAGCAGTGAAGATATCTGGTCCTGGACTTTTCTTTTGGGGGAGAATTTTTATTACTGATTTAGTCTTGTTACTAACTATTAGTTTATTCAGGTTTTCTATTTCTTCTTAGTTATGTCTTGATAGGTTGTGTGTCTGGGAATTTATCTGTTTCTTCTAGGTTTACCAAATTGTTTTGTTTCTAGACAGAAATTGTTTTGTTGTGCTTTGGTATTGGGTCACTATATATTTGCAGTTGTTATCCTCTTGATGAATTAATCCTTTTTTCATTATATAATAACCTTCTTTGTCTCTTTTGACAGTTTTGACTTAGAGTCTGTTTTGGGTTTCCATTCACATGAAATATATTTTTCCATCTATTCACTTTCAGTCTGTATGTGTCTTTACAAATGACATGAACATTTTGTAGGCACCATATAGTTGAGTCTTGTTTCTTTATCCACTCAGCATATTTTTTAAATTGGGAAATTTAGTTTAATTATATTTAAGACTATTATTTATAGGTTAGGACTTACTCTTGTTATGTTGATAATTGTTTTAAATAACCTTTATTGCTTTTAGTTAGTAGGAATTTCCTTAGACTTGACAATTTTGTCTTGCTCTTTCTAGAATTCTTTGTATTTCTCCCTTTTTGTTTTCTTTAAAAACTTTAATATAATCTTCATTTGTTTCTTATTGCTACTGTAACAAATCGCCACAAACTTAAAGGTTTAAAACAGTACAAATTTATTACAGTTACGAAGATCAGAAGTCTGATGTGGATCTCACTGGACTAACATCAAGGTGCTGGCAGGGCTGTATTGTTTCCAGAAGCTCTAGGTGAGAATTCACATTCTTGTCTTTTCTGGCTTCTACAGGCTAACTTAATTCTTTGGATTGGGGCATCTTTCCATCTTCAAAACCAGCAATGGCCACTTGAGTTTTTCTCATATTGCATCACCCTGACACTGACTCTTCTGCATTCTACTTACAGTTTTAAGAGCACTTTTGATTGTATTGGCCCACTCAAATAATCCTGGGCGATCTTCCTGTCATAAGGTTATCTGTTAAGCAATCTTATTTCAATCCGAGACCTTAATTCCCCTTCGTCACCTAACATAATATATACATAGGTTCTGAGAATTGGGATATGCACATCTTTAGGGGGCCTTTATTCTGCCTATCACATATTCTGATAAAAGAACAATATGAGTAAAAACAAACAGATTTGGAAAATAAAAAGGCAAATAGAAGTTCTAGAAATAAATAACATAATATGTTAAAATTTTAGTTCAGAAGCTTAACAGAAAATTAGGTGAAGAAAAATGTAATGAACTCAAGAAAAAACTAAGGAAATTAACAACAATGCTTCAAAAAGAGAACAGAAATTGAAAATATCAAAGAAAAGTTTAGAAATAGTGATAGAGTAAGAAGAAGCAATATTGGAAGATATGGCTGATAGTCTACAGAAATTAACAAAGAAATCCAACTTCAGACTCATTGTATTAGTCTGTTTTGTGTTGCTATAACAGAATACCAGAGACTGGGTAATTTATAAAGAAAGATTTATTTAGCCCACGATTCTGACACAGCTGTATCTGGTACAGGCCTCAGGCTGCTTCTACTCATGACAGGAAGTGGCAGGCAACAGGTGGGTACAAGCAGATCACATAGCGAGAGGAAGCAAGAGAGATGGTATACTAGTCCGTTTTTGTTGCTTATAACAAAATACTTGGAACTGGGTCATTTAGAAAGAAAATAAAATTTATTGCTTACAGTTTCTGAGGCTGGGAAGTTTAAAGTCCATCTGGTAATGATGACAGTGACCCAGGAGTTTCACATTACAAGATGCTGGAAACAGAGAGAGCAGAGAGAGAGAAAGATAGACTCTCCTCTTTTTTTAAAGCCCTCAGAACCACGCCCTTGACCACCATTTTTAATCCATTCACTACTGCATGGGCCTACAATCCAATCACATCTTCAAGGCTCCACCTTTCAATTACCATAATAGGATTTCCCACTCTCTTAACAGTCACAGTGGAGGCTAAGTTTCTAATACATAAAACTTGGGGGACACAATTCAAGCTTCAGGGTGTTTGGGGGGACATAATTCAATCCACTCCAGAGGGGAGTGCCAGGGTCTTTTAAACAATCGGCTCTTGCAGGAACTAAAAAAGTGAAAACTCACCACCCCTCCCCTCCAGGGAAAGCATTAATCCATTCATGAGATCCGACCCCATGACTAAACAGCTCCAAATGCTGCCACATTGGGGATCAGATTTCCACAAGTGTTTTGTGGGGACAACACATCCAAACTCTATCATTCTTCTCTGGCCCCCCAAAATTCATGGCATTCTCACATACAAAATACTATCATTCCATCCCCACAGTCCCAAAATTCATAGCTTGTTCCAGCACCAACTTAAAAGTCCAATGTCCAACGTCTTATCTGAGACCAAAGGTAAAACTCCTTTCAGCTGTGAACCTGTAAAAGTCAAAAACAAACTTATCTACTTTCAAGATACAATGGTGGAACAGACATTGGGTATGCATCCCTACTCCAAAAGGGAGGAATAGACCAGAGGAAAGGAGAAACAGGGCCCAAATAAGTCCAAAACAAAGTAGGGCAGACATTAAATCTTAAAGCTGCAAAATAATCATCTTTGACTCCAAGTCCTGCATCCTAGGCACAATGGGGCATCTAGGCCCCCAAAGCCTTGACCCCACAACTCTTCTGGACACAGCTCACTGGGCTGCACTGATACCTGTGGCTTTTCCAGGCCAGAGTTACATGTTGCCAGTGGCCTTACAGTTCTGGGGGCCTGGTGGCAACCCCACTTCCTTAGCTGTACTAGACATTTCCCTGGTGGGGGCTCTCTGTGGGTGCTCTGACCCCACTTTTCTGCTCCCTATTGCTCTAGTAGATGGCCTCTGTGGTGGCTCCACACCTAAAACAGGTCTCTTCCTGGACCCGCAGGCTTTTCCATACATACTCTGAAATCTGGGTGGAGGCTGCCATGCCTCCACTGTCTCATGTTCTGTTAGCTTGCAGATTTAACACAACATGGGTGCCACCAAGGTTTTCTGCTTGTGCTCTCAACAGCTGCTGCACAAACCACACTTGGGGCCACTTGAGGCAGGGCTGCTCCAGCCAGAGTGGCTGGAATGCAGGGAGCAGGTTCCCAAGGGCAACAGTGCCCCAGCTCTGTCCTCTGGAACAACTCAGCCCCCCTAGGCCTTTGGGCTGTAATGGGAGGGGCACCCTTCCCTACTTCTGAAGTGTCTTCAGGGCCTTTCTCCCATTGTCTTGGCTATTAGCACCTGGCTCCCTCATAGTAATGCTAATGTCTTTAGCAACCAGTCTATCTGCTGCACCCTTTCATTTTTCTTATGAAAGGACTTTCTGCTTCTTTACCTCATGACCAGGCTGAAATTTTTCCAAATCTTTACACCCTGCTTCCCTTTTAAATTCTGGCTTTAAATCATGCCTTTTCTGCCATAACTCAGCATAGGCTGTTGCAAGTAACCATGCATCTTCCTTAATGCTTTGCTGCTTAGAAATTTCTTCCAGCAATCATTCTGGTTCACAACTCTTATATCCCACCTTCCACAAGGTCCTAGGGCATGGGCACAATGCAGCCAAGTTCCTTGCTGTGATGTAGCAATAGTGATATTTTGTCCAATTCCTGATAATTTCCTTATTTCTCTCTGAGACCTCATTGTCAGCATGGCCTTTACTGTCCACATTTCTGTAAAAATTCTGTTCACAACCACTTAACCAATTTCTAAAATATTACAAACTTTCCTTCATCTTTTTGTCTTCTTCTGAGTCCTCTAAACTCCTCCAACCTTTGCCCATTACTCAGTTCCAAAGCTGCTTCCACATTTTCAGGTATCTGTATAGCAACACCCCACTCCTTGGAACCAATTTTCTGTACTGGTCCTTTTTTGTGTTGCTATAACAGAATACCTGAGACTGGGTAATTTATAAAGAACAAAGGTTTATTTGGCTTACAATTTTAGGACAACTGTATCTGGTGTGAGCCTCAGGTTGCTTCTACTAATGGAAGAATGCAGCAGGCAGCCAGTGGGTACAAGCAGATCATGTGGTGAGAGGAAGCAAGAGAGAGGGGAGGTGCCAGGGTCTTTCATACAACCAGCTCTCATGGGAGCTAATAAAATGAGAAATCACTCACTACCCCCACCCATCAGGGAGAGCATTAATCCATTCATGAGGGATACTCCCCCATGACTCAAAAAGCTCCCAACACTACCACATTGGGATCAGATTTCCACATGAGTATTGGGAAGACAACATGTCCAAACTCCATCACTCATATTTACCCTATACTTTCCCCACCATTGTATTTTGGCAGTAGATAACCTGTTTGATTTCACAGATGAGACTTCGGACTTTTGAGCTTAAATGAGCTAAGACTTTGGGGATGAAGTAATTGTATTTGCTTGTGAGAAGAACATGCTCTTTAGGGTACCAAGAGCAGAATCCTATGAGTTAAAAGCATCCCTTAAAAGTTCATGTATTGGAAACCTGACCCCCACAGTAACAGTGTTAAGAAGGTGAGAAAACCAATTGTGATGTTTGATAGGTGTGGCCTTTAAGAGGTAATTAGATTGTAAGGATTGTGCTCTTGTGAATGGATTAATCCACTCATGGAGTAATGGGCATGGTATAGCTTTGTGATTATATATTTTTTAATTTTTTAAAGTTTTATTATTTTTATTTATACATATTTATAAGGTACACAGTTGACTATCAGTATTTGTGTACAGTATGTTATGATCAAATCAATATTATTAGAAAACTCATTATTAAAAATTTTAATTAGTTTCTGTGTCCCTTACCCAATTACTCTCTAACTTCCTTCTCTCCCTTTCCCACCTCTCCCTTTTCCATCTCTAGTACCTATAAGTCTGTTCTCTCCTTCTGGAAGTTCAACGTTTTATCAGTCTTTTTCTTCCTTCCTTCTTTCCTTCCTTCCTTCCTTCCTTCCTTCCTTCCTTCCTTCCTTCCTTCCTTCCTTCCTTCCTTCCTTCCTTCCATCCTTTCTTCCTTCCTTCCTTCCTTTCTTCCTTCCTTCCTTCCTTCCCTTCCTCCCTCCCTCCCTGTTTCCTCCCTCCCTCCCTCCCACTTATGAGGAAGGACATGTGGTATTTTTCTTTTGGTATCTGGTTTATTTCACTTAAAATAATTTTTCTTCAAGTTCATCCATCATTTATCTCACATTATATTCGTTTTCAGAATTGTTTTGGTTATTTAAGTTCCTTTACCTACTGATTTAATTTTCTTATTGGTCTTTTTTTCTCTAGAACAATTTTGCTGAAATGTTGGTATTAATTGCACTTAACATGTATATCATTTTGGGGAAATTATATATTTGCTAAGTTGATTCTTTCAAACCATAAATATGGTATGCCTCTCAATTTATTTAGGCCTTCTCTGACTTATTTTATCAATATTTTTGTAGTTTTCATTATACATGTCCTATAGATATTTTATTATATTTAAGTATACCATTTTCTTTCAGTTATTATAAAAATTATTGTGCTTTTAAATTTTGATTTTTTGCCAATATATAGAAACACAAGTAATTTTTGCATGTTTTATCTTGAACCTTGTGATATTGCTGGAAACACTTATTAGTTCTAGAAGAATGTTTATGTGACTCCGTAGAATTTTATACAAAGACCATTTTGTCATCTGCAAATAGGGACAGCTTTATTCTTTTCCTATCAGCATGCATTTTTGTTCTTTTTATTGCCTCATTGCACTGGCTAGAACTTCCAGTACTAGGCCAATTTGAGTGTGAGAAGAGAAATTCATCTTGGCCTTGTCAGTCTTTTGCCACTAAGCTTAATGTTAGTTGTAGGATTTTTATTGATTCTCATGATCAAGTTGAAAAAGTTCTCCTATTTGTGCACATTACTGAGGATTGTTATCACGAGTGAGTATTGAATTTTATCAAATGATTTTTTTTGCATCAATTTATATGATCATGTAATTTTTCTTCTTTACCCTTTTAATGTAAATGAGCCTTGCATGCCTGAAATAAACTCAACTGTTATGGTGTAAAAGTCCTTTTACATATTTCAGATTTCATTTGTTAATATGTTATTAATTTTTTTTTTCATCTTCATGGGGGATTTGGATCTGTAGATTTGTTGGGAGTTTTCTGTGTGTGTATTTTGGTATGGTTTTTATTTTTGTTTTTGTAATGTTTTTGTCTAGTTTTAGTATCAGGGAATTCTAGCCTCATAAATTAAGTGTTTCCAATTCTATTTTCTAGAAAACATTGTGCATATTTGGCATTAATTCTTTAAATATTTTGTAGAATTCTCAATGAAACTCTCTGGGTCTGGAAATTTCTTTTTTGGCAATAGTTCTTAAACTACAATTTCAATTTCCTCAATAGTTATAGAGTCATTTGAATGATTTATTTTGAGTTGTGTAGACTGTGATTTTCAATAAATTGGCACATTTTATTTAACTTGTCAATTTTGTTGATATAAAGTTGTTCATGGTGTTTCCTTATGATCCTTCTGATGCCTGCACTGTCTATAGTGATATCCCCTGTTTCATTTCTGATATTTGTGAATAGTGTCTTTGTCAGTTATGGTAAAGGTTTGTGAATTTTACAATGCTTTAAAAGAACAGATATTCGGGTCTTTGATTTTCTCTATTAGTTTTTCTATTTTCAATTGTTTTTATTTTTACTCTGATCACTAATACTTCCTTCTGCTAGCTTGGGTTTTATTTTGCTCTTTTTTCCCAATGATATATAGGTGAAAATTTAGATTATTGATTGGAGACTTTCCATCTTATCTAATGTAAGCATTTAGTGCTGTATACTTCTTTTTCAGTGCTGATTTAGTTGCAGTTTACAAATTTTGAAATGTGTTTTATTTCATTCAGATCAATTTGTTTCTTGATTTTATTCAAGACTTTCTCTTTAATCCGTGGATTATTTACATGTGTTCTGGTTAATTTCCAAGTATTTGATTTTTTTCATTTTGTTATTGCTGTTGTAATTGATTTCTACTTTGATTCCATTGTGATCAGATAATGTGTTTTGCATTATTTCAAAGATTTGGTATTTGGTAAGATTTTTTTATGGCATAGGATATTGTGCGTCTTGGTAAATGTTTCAGAAGTGTTTAAAAACGTGTATGCTGATGTTGTTGGAACCTTCCATACATGTTGATTATATGCTTTTGGTTCATGGTGTTGTTGATGTCTTCTGGATCCTTGTTGATTTTCTAATTGTCTCATCAATTATTAAGGTTAGCATGCTGAAGTCTCTAGCTGTAAGGATGAATTTGTTTATTTCTTCTTCTAGTTCTATTAGTATTGGCATCACATATTTTGCACCACTGTTTGGTGCATACATCTTTAAAATTTATATGTGTTCTCAGTGGATTGACACTTTTATCATTGTATAATGCATATCTTCATCCCTGGTAATTTTCTTTGTTCTCAAGTCTACTTTATGTAGATATTTTTAGAGCCAATTCTGCTTTCTTTTCATTAATGTCAGTATGGTAGACCTTTTCCCATCCTTTAATTTCAACCTACACACACACACACACACACACACACACACACACACACACACACACACACACTATTATTATTTGGAGTGAGTTTCTTGTGTATAGCATATAATTTAGTCTTCTTTATCCCCTTTCCAATCTCTGTCTTTAATTGGTATATTTAGTATTCACACTTTATGTGATTATTGATATATTCGAATTTAAATCTGCCATTTTATTTTTTGCTTTCTATTTATTCTCTTTGTTTTAATTTTCTTGCCTTCCTGTCGGTTACTTTAACAATTTTTAGAATTTCTTTTTGACATATCAGTACTTTTTGAGTTATATCTTGGTATAAGTAAAGTGTCATACCTCTCTCTCATAATTTAAAGATTTTTTTTGTCTTTAGTTTTCAGAACTTTAACTATGATGTGCCTTGTCATGTATTTCTTCAGGCTTACCCTGTATGGGATAACTCAGTGTCTTGAAACTGTAGGTGTAAGTCTTTTGCCAAAGTTGGAAAATTTTCAGCCTTTATTTTTTCATCTTACTCTTTCTTTCTTCTCTTTCTGAGATTCTGATGACATAAATAATAGATTTTTTTTTTACTATAGTTCCCATGAATAGGAGAAACTTGAATACCAATGTAGTTATTTCTTAGCAATACGTTTGGGATCTTTGCAAGCTTGTGAAGAAAGTAATAATTTCAGAAAAGACCAAATTGTCTTAGTTGAGCAATGATAGACTATATTACATGAAAATAGAAATGATAATCTATGTCCCCCCAAAAAAGATAAAAAATAAGATAGAAAAAAAGAAATATATAGAAAAAATAAAGAAAAGAAAAATAACAAAAATATACAGCTACAATGCTGATAACGACCGTAAGTTAAATCCTAAGCAAATGCCTATTCACTGAATCATGTTACTGTGGATTTAGTAATCGTAATTTATGGTAAAACAAAAGGTAAGTAAACATGCATTTGTGTTTTGGGGATGTGAACTCAAATTACTCCAAGAAATATTGGTGATTTGAATAAGTTAAGCAGTATAGAATATATTTAGCCTTTAATTATTTGACCCAAATTCATAAAACAAAATATATTAAAAATTATACTTTCCAATGGAGGTGGGGCAGGATAGCAGAAGAAAGGTGCTCAACACAAGATCGTCCCACAGAAAGGAACCAGAGCAAGGAAAAGACAGCTAGGTACAGGGGAGAGCATCAGTGGCTGAGTGTAGAAGGGTAGTTGGAACCTGGTGAGGACCCTGTAGAGCATGAACTCCAAGCAGGGTTATGTAGAGGGGAAAGATAACATGACTTCAGCCACCACCACGTCTCCCAAATCAGGATCAGCCAGGAAAAATTCTCCCTTGTGGTGGAAATAATCTGCCGTTATCACTTCCCAGCAGTAATGCTCGTCCTGTTCTGGCCCCAACCACCACTTTGGTTACTTCTGCCATTGTCTAGTCCCAGAGCTGTGGTCTTTGACCACACACAGAAGTTGAACCTGCACAGGACACACCACAGCATGGCCCATGTTTCCTGTGATGCATCAGGTGCCAGCATGGCTCCAGACTTCCAGTTGCCTGCATGACCTGGGCGACCCTTGTGACACCAGCCACCCAGCCACTAGCACAGTCCAACACACCTGCTTGGGCCCAGCCATCTATCCGCACTTGCAGCCCCAACTGCCAGACCTCCCATGAGGCTCCATCCACTCCCATGACCTCAACTTCACAGTCACCTGTGTGGCTCTCTCAAAATTAGATTGTCTAGGCAACAAATCAGCATAGAAACACTGGATTTAAACTACACTCTAGACAAATTGGACTTGGCAGATATCTACAGAACATTTCATCCAACAACCACAGGATATACATTCTTCTCATCAGCACACAGAATATTCTCTATGATAGACCACATGTTAGGTCACATATCAAGTCTCAACAAATTTTTTAAAAATTGAAATGATTATAAATATTTTTTTCAGACCTCAACAGATTAAAACTAGACATCAAGAAGAAGCAAAAACCAAGAAACTACACAAGTACATGTAAATTAAACAACATGCTCCTGAATGATCTATGGGTCTAAGAAGAATTTAACCACAGAATCGAAAAATTTATTGAAACTAATTAAAATAAAGAAACATAATACCAAAACTTGTGGCATACTCCAAAAGAGTACTAAGAGGGAATTTTATTGCAATAAAAATGTACCTCAAAAGAATAGAAATATTTCAAATAACAGAATGCTATACCTCAAAGAATTAAAAAACAAAAACAATTCATTACCCAAATTAGTAGACATAAAGAAATAATAAAGATCAAAGCAAAAATAAATGAAGTAGAGACCCAAATAAATAATACAAAAGTTCAATGAAGCAAAATCTTAGTTTTATTGGAAAATAAAATAGAAAAACCATTAGCTAGGCTAAGTAAAAAAAGGAGGCCTGAATACCAATAATCAGAAATGAAAAAGGATACAATACAACTGACACCACAGAAATACAAAGAATCATTAGAGACTATTATAAACAACTATATGCCAGCAAATTTCAAAACCTGGAAGAAATGGATAAATTTCTGAACACATACAAACTAAGAAGACATGAACCTAGAAGACATAGAAAACTCAAAAAGACCAATAACAAGAAAAAAAATTGAAGCAGTAATCAGGAGTTTCCCAGTGAAGAAAAGCCCAGGACTGGATGCCTTTACTGCTGAATCCTGCCAAACCTTTAAGGAAGAATTAATACCAACTCTCTTCAAACTATTCCAAAAAGTGAAACATAGGACATTCTCCCAAACACATTCTATGAGGCCAGCATCACCCAGATACCAAAACCAAACAAAGATAAAATAAAAACAAAAAATGAGAAGCCAATATCTTTGATAAACATAGATTCGAAAATCCTCAACAAAATATTAGCAAACAGAATACAGCAGCACATCAAAAAGATTATATACCATGATCGAGTGGGATCCATCCTAGGTATTCAAGGATTGTTCAACCTACACAAGCCAATAAATATGAAACACCACATCAACAAAAACAAGGACAAAAACCATATTATTATTTCAATAGATGCAGTAAAAGAATTTGACAAAATTCAACATCTTTTAATAATAAAGACTCTCAGCAATTTAGGAATAGAAGAAAAGTATCTCAGCAGAATAAAAGCCATATATGATAAACCCACCACCACTATCATCCTGAATAGGCTTTTTCCTTAGAATGGGAAAAAGACATGTATGCCACTCTCACCACTCCTATTCAACATAGTATTGGAAGTACTAGCCAGAGAAATCAGGGAAGAAAAAGAAATAAAAGGTATCCAGATTGGAAAAGATGAAGTCAAATTGTCCCTGTTTGCAGATGACATGAGCTTATATGTAGAAATCCTAAAGCCTTCACAAAATACTCTTAGAGTTGATAAATGATTTCAGTAAAATTGCAGGATACAAAATCAAGATGTAAAAATCAGTAGCATTTCTATACCACAATAGAAAAATAGCAACAACAAAAAAAAAAGAAATCAAGAAAGTATGCCCATTTGCAATAGTCACCAAAAAAACAAAAAAAACCCTAGAAATAATGTTAACTAAGGAGATGAAATATCTGTACAATGAGAACTACAAATCACTGTTGAAAGAAATTAAAGAGGAGACAAAAAGATGGAAAGACATTCCATGCTCTTGGACTGGAAGAATTAATATTGTGAAAATGTCCATACTAACCAAATTGATTTCCAGATACAACACAATCCCCATCAAAATATCAATGACACTCTTCACAGAAATAAAAGAAAATGACCATAACATTCATATGGAATAACAAAAGACCACAAATAGCCAAAGCAATCCTGAGCAAATAAATAAATGAACCCAGAGTCATAACAGTACCTGGCTTCAAATTATACTACAAACCTATAGTAACCAAAATAGCATGGCACTGGAATAAAAACAGAGACATGGACCAATGGAACAGAATAGAAAACCCCCAAATGAATTCACATACTTATAGCCAACTGATATTTGACAAAGGCAACAAGAACATACATTGGGGAAAAGATGGCCTATTCAATTAATGGTGCTGGGATTATTGGAGATCCATATGCAGAAGAATGAAACTAGACCTATACCTCTTGCCATATGCTAAAACCAACTCAAAATGGATTGAAGATTGTATTTGATCTGAAACTATAAAACTACTAAAAGAAAAAGTAGCAGAAACACTTTAGGAAGTATGAGTGGGCAAAGGCTTTATAAACAAGACCCCAAAAGAACAGGCAACAAAAAGAAAAATAAACAAATGGGATTATATCAAACTAAAATGCTTCTGCACAGCAAAAGAAACAACTAAGGTAGCCAAAAAAATAAAATAGTGTGGGAGAAAATATTGTAAACCATACATCTGACAAAGGATTAACATCCAGAATATGCAAGGAACTCAAACAAGTTAACAGCCAAAAAACAAATAACCTGATTAAAAAATGGGCAAAAGAGCTGAGTAGGCATTTCTCAAAGGAAGATACATAAATGGCCAACATACTCATGAAAAAATGCTCAGTGTCACTCTGCATCAGGGAAATGCAAATCAAAACCACATTGGGGTATTATCTCACCCCAGTTAGGCTGGCTATTATCAAAAAGACAGAGACTAACAAATGCTGGTCAGGATGTAGAGAAAGGCAACCCTCCTACACTGTTCATTGAACTATAAATTGGTGCAGCAGTTCTGGAAAATGGTATGAGAAATGGTATGTAGAAATGGTTTGAGATTTCCACTCAAACCACTATGGATAGAACTGCCATAGGATCCAGCAATCCCACTGTTGGGTACACACCAAAAGGAGTGGAAATCATCATGTCAAAGTGATAACTGCACTCCCATGCTTATTGAAGCTCTATTTACAATAGCCAAGACTTGGAACCAACCTAAATATTCATTGTTGGTTGACTTCATAATGAAAATATGGTATATGTGCACAATGGAATACCATTCTGCCATAAAAAAGAATGAAATACTGCCATTTGCAGCAACATGGATAAACTTACATTATCTTAAGTGAAGTAAGCCAGGCATGGAAAGAGAAATACTGCATGTCCTCATTAATAAGAGGGAGTTTAAAAAGCAAATAAATAAAAAAAGAAAGATACAACAATCACAATAATATGTGGAACTTTCAAAATGAGAAAACAGAACTGAAATTACCAGAGGTGGGAAAGGGGGAGAGTGAGGGGGGCAAGGGAGGGATTGTTAAAAGGCCACGAAAATTGATAACATTGTATAATGTTGAATATGTTAATTATTGTGACTTGAGCATCACATATTACACACAGGTATTGATGTTCAAGTCTGTAACCAGCATATATGTACAATCAACTATGTTTCATTAAAAATAAGTAAATAAATAAATAAGACAGACAAAAAAAGGAAAAAGAAAGAATCACAATAATACATTGGTCTTCTGGAAGAAGAGAACAGAACTGTGGTTAATAGAGGTGGGACGGGGAGGGGAAGGGGAGTTAGTGAAGAAATTGGTTAACAAACATAAAGAATAATTATGTTTTGTACTGATGAATATGCTAATTATCCTGATTTGATCACCACATATGGTACACAAATATTGATAGTCTACTCTGTACCCCACAAATATATATAATCAATTATATTTCAACTAAAAAATAAAAAAATATATGCATAAGTATCTACTACAACAGAGTGTGGTAAAGGGAGTAAATGCCACTTTGCAGGCAGAAAGAATTGGCAAGGATTGGAATGGCTATTTAAATTCTATTTTTGTGTTTTATAGATATTACTTCACTGTCTTCTTTAACTGTGGTTGGCAAACTATGGTTCTAAGGACAAATTTGGCTGGCTGACTGTTTATGTAAATAAAGTTTTATTGGAACACACACACAAAAATAAACATAAATGGAGAAACAGCAAGAAAAACCATATTCTCTATTACCAAATATCTTACCTTACAGTATCACTCAACAAACTGCAACTGCATAGATTTAGGTCAATAATTACTTTTTACTGTTTTGTGGTTACAAGCAGATACCTTATGCTCCGTCTCTTCTCTCATCCCCAAAGCTCAGCTGGATAATGATAAATCCTCTAGGAATCTTCCTTCAGGCATGGCGAAAATTAAAAACTTTGTTGTTAGCCCTGATTCCCATTTGATGATCTCATCTGCTCTTATGCCTTCCACTGATTTTTCTACTACCTCTTTATTTTGTCTTTGTCTCCTTTGCAGGTTTTTTTTTGTTTTGTTTTGTTTTTTTAACTTGCCTGGTCAATAAACATTGGTGTTGCCTAAGATTCTCTTCTTGCCTCACTATTCTTCTCAATCAACACAATTCCTCAGGACTATTTTATTCATTCTTATTGTTTTCACTACCAGATATTGATGGACTCCAGAAGTTTTATGTGAGTTCCAGACCTGAATCTTATGCTCAGCATATATGCATTTCAAACACATCTTATTAAAAAGTTGATTTGTTATCTCTCATCTCATGTGTACTCAGAAAAAAGTATTCCTCTCCCAATGTTGTCTATCTAAGATAACGATCAATAGGTTAATAGTGTTCCCATTCTCATCTCTTTTCCTAAGCTAAAAATGTAGAAGTCATTCTTGACTTCTCTCTGTTCTCCTTGATAGTTACCTTCTACATTCAATTTATCAATAAAGGGTTTACACTCTGCCTCCAAAATGTGTTTTGAATTTTTCCACTCTGTTCATTTTATTGCCATAACTGTAGTCTAAGCTATCATTATGTCCCACCTTCATTACTACAAAAGCTTCTTAATTGTTTTCTCTGCTTCTCCATTTTAACCCTTTTTGATTCATTGCCCCACACTGGTGCCATAATTATTTTAAAAAGCAATGTTAGTTATGCCATTCTCTTGTCTCCTGGTAAACTCCCATATGTCCAAATTGCATAGCATAACATATAGTTCTTATGATTTAGACCCGGACTATTATCCAAGATTCATCACCTATCACTTGCTGTTTTGGATGTTATATTCTAACAACAATGAACTGCTTATAGTATTTTTCTATAATACATGATGTGTTATTTTAGCCTTTGTCTTTTTTTGTTTGTGTATGTGTTCATATCTTAACTAAATTCATTCATACTTTATGATTGAGTTCTGGTCATAATTCAATTTCTATAGCCCTAGGTCATGGAGCATACAAGAATGGGATTTTAATTATGGAAAGAAATTACCTTATACATTACTTTAAAACAATGTCATGGTGTGGTTTTACTGTGCTGTTTGTACTGCTTTATTCTGGAAAACATTGATCGTTTTTAGAAAATGAAGTTAAGATTTTCTGAAGTTTATATTCTGTAAAAGAAGTCAGAGTAATCCATTTATATTGACAAGTGATTAGAGTGTATAAAGGAAAGCCATTGTGGTAAAATGAGGTATTGATCAGAAAGGCAGGATACAGCTCAGGAGAAAAGCTACAAATGTGTGACCAATTCTATTTTCCAAAGACATCTGCAATTATATCTCCTTTGAAGGCCTTTTGTCTGTTTCAAAGGATAAAGACTACCTTAAATCTCTCTGAAATATTTACAAAATGTTTCACAGCTAACATCCTTGACTCATCTTTAAGAAATATTCTCTTGATATAACCTTGAACTTGATCTTTGTGTTGAAGCCCTGTAATGGTTAATTTTATGTGTTAATTTGACTCGTCCGTGGGGTGCCCAAATATTTGGTCAAAGATTAATCTGGGTGCTTCTGTGAGGGTGTTTTTGGATGGGTTTTAGTTTAACATTTAGGTCAATAGACTGATTAAGGCAGATCGTCCTCACTAATGTTTGTGGTCCTCACTCAATAAGGTGAAGAGCTGACAAGAAACAAAGGATGACCATCCCTAAAATAAGAGGGAATTCTTCCCACCTGACTGCCTTAGAGCTAAGAAATTGGCCTTTTTCTGCCTTTGGACTGGAACTCAACCATCAGCTCTCCCAGTTCTCTCTCTTGCCAGCTGCAGATCTTTGGACTTGTCAGTTTTCATAATTGTGGGAGCCAATTCCTTGCAGTAAATCTCTCTCTCCACAGCACTTCAAAAAGTTAATGGAAAGATTTGTGCTTTGTCTTCAAGATCATACTGGTAAAGCCATGTTTCATTCCCAGTTACAGTTCTTTAAAAAAATGCTTTAGGATCTTGATCCCACTTGTTTAAAATTTATGTTGAAAGCTCTGTGTCTGTCTGTAGCTGGTCTGGGCAAAACATTTTTGGCACCTGAGTGGAAAGTTTGTTTCACTTTTATGCTTCAGTCAGAATCTCAGGTAAGCTGAACGAGTTGAGATGTCTATAGTGCTGGCTATTGTTTCTGCTGTTAATCATCAGTCTTCTTCAGTGCCAGCACAAACGAGATCAATTTTTTTCTCACAAATGGATATGGATGGTCCACGGCCGTGGGCTTCATCTTCAACATCATATTGCCCTTCTTAAAATGAGCTATTCATTTGTAAACTGCTGATTTCTTTGGTACATTTCCCCCATAAACTTCCCATAAAGCATCAGTGATTTCACCATTCTTCCACCCAAGCTTCACCATAAATTTGATGTTTGTTCTTGCTTTAATTTTAGCAGAATTAATGTTGCTCTGATAGGGGCTCTTTTAAAACTGATGTGTTATCCTTCCTAGTACCTCAAACTAGATACTGTTCAGACATGTTATAATAAGTTAGTATTTTATTTTGATGGAAAAAGTTTGAAATCCATGCATAGTTTTTGCATAATACACATTTTCCCTGAACTTTTTGAAGACACCTTATATATGTACACATACACAGGTACATACATACACACACACACGCACACACACACAAGGGTACTTCAAAAAATTCACGGAAGAATGCAATTAAAAGATAATATGAATCTTTCCATGAACTTTTTAAAGTACCTTCATATATACGTATGTATATAGGACGTGTGTGTTTATATACAAACATATGTATATATATTATACAGATTTGTACACATACACACCCTACTATGTCTGTTTCTCTGGAGAACCCTAACTAATACAAGCCCTTTCTGACTGATAGTATTCTATTAGAAAAACTAGGAGTAACAAACAAAATTTTATTTTCAAATATAGCAAGTTATTGATTCTTTATATTTCCTATAAATTCTGCTTGAAAACATAATTCTTTTACCTTTAAAAAAAGCATGCCTTATGATACTCAGCTAAAAAGAAAAATTTAGTTAATGCTTTTAGCATTCTACCTTGAAATACTCATCTAGAACCACCCATTTAGAAGGTACATTTTCTATTTTTTGCATAACTATAAATGACAGTTTTGCTAAAATTTTGCCACTATACAGCAAGGATCTCCTTTCCTCCAGCTTTCAATTACATTTTTCCACTTTTCTCTAATCCCACTCTTTGAGGCCCATCAGGCTTTCACCAATAATCTACTCAAGACTATTTCAGTTTTTATCCATCATATGGTCACAAAGCCACATTTTGTTATGGCAATATCCTATTTCCAGGTACCAAATTCTGCTTTGGTTCATAAATTCTGTGAGTCAGAAGAAATGGCAGGGATGGCTTGTTTCTTCTCCACAGTATCTGGGATTTTATCTGGGAAGACTAAAAGGCGGGGGTGACTCAATAGTGGTGGGGGGGAAGAATCATGTAGAAACTTCTTTACTTACATGTTTTATGCCTAAACTGATAGAATTTGAAGTCTAGAACTATTGACCATATTGCCTACAGGTGAAATGCCCATATAGCCTAACTGTTTTAAAGAATGACACCTTCAAAATGTTAAGACTTCTCACACATTAGCTCAGGGCTTCTAGTGTGGTAGTTCAAAGAGAACCAGGCAGAAGTTTTATGGCCTTGTCTGGCATAACCTGAAAAATCACACAGTGTACTTCTGCTGCATTCTACTCATAATGGGTATATCGCTACAGTCAATTCATATTCAGGAGAAGAAACATCGACATCCCCTCAAATGGGAGGAGTGTAAAAAATGCTGACTTGTTTTTAAAACACTGCAAGACACTAGAAGGTAAGGCAACCTAAAATTTAAGAGAAACTTATCATTAGAAATATTTGTGCTCTGAACATAGGAAGGGAGACCTTAAAGCCTTAAATATTCATAATATTTCAGTCATCTCTAAAGGAAGAAACAAGCATGTAAATCAGGAAAAATAGCATATAAGTAGTACAGTGTTTCTCAACATTGGCTGCATATTAGAAATACCTGAGGATCTTTTAAGAATTTTGATGCTCAGGAAGCACCCTAGACCCATTAGAATCTAAATTGGGGTGGGGGGATATGGAAGAATTCAGGCATCAGTAGCGTTTTTAAAGTTCCCTGGTTGATTCCATTGTATAGTTAATGGTGAAGAGCACTGACCTAGCTGATCCCGAGGTTAGCAAGAAAATTGGTGACCTTCATTTTAATTGACTCCTGAAGAAAATTATCCTAAGTGAAATAGCCCAGGTACAGAAAGAGAAATACCCCATGTTCTCACTCATAACTGGGAGCTGAATCCATAAACAAATGACCAATAAAGAAAGACAGGGAGAAAGAAAGAAAGAAACGACAATCACAATAATATGTCAAACTTTTAGAAAACTAGAGGTGGAAAAGGGGAGGGGTGGGGGAGAGGGAGAGGGGCTAATGAGGAATTGGTCAACGGACACAAAGAATGATTGCGTATTGTAATGATGAATAAGATAACTATATACTGATCTAACACCACACGTTCTATACAATTATTGAAAATCAATGTTGTACCCCGCATGTATGTATAATAAAAAATAAAATTTAAAAAAATTAATTGACTCCTAACAGCTAGGGTTAACTGATCTCCAGCGGCTCCCTAAGAGACCCCTGATAGTGAATATGGACTACTAATGCACGTATTGCAGAGAACCTGAGAAAAGTCAACTATGAGAGGAGTTGTTAAAATAATGATACTGGAGTCCCAAGTCTTGTATCACTCCCAAAAAGAGCTGATTCCAAGAGAGTGTAAACCAGCATACTAGAAAAATATAGTGTTCACAGATTTGGAGTTGCATTAAGTTGTAATTGATAACAGTCAAAGGTTAAAAGTTGAGAGAAAATTTATATTTCTTAAATATTTTTCTATAAGATAATCTACTTTTCTATTTAAGTTTTACAACGTGCTGGGACACTTGTGGAGGCTGTATCTGTTTGTGTTCTAGTTAGATGTTTATGTACTTGTTTCTCCAGTTAGACTTACAGATGTTTGAAGATGGGAAGCATGTCTTATTAGCCATTGTATCCTACCTGCCTAGAAAATAGTAAGGCTCAATAATGTTTGTTGAATTAAATAATTAAACTAAGAAACAAAGAATCCCATCAACACCAATGGTGGGGGGGAGGCGGATATGTATCATATTAGGTAAAGTACACAAGTAGAAAAACATGAGCCTGCATGCTAAATATATATGAAAACAGTAAAGTGATTAGAAATGCCATGTCTACTCTAGATGATTTCCCAAAAACTCCACTAATACAATATCTTAAGGCTTTGACTAATCTAGTAAAAGAAGCAATGATGATGGTAAAATGATTGATTTGAAGCCATCAAATTTGACAGACACATGTGCACAAATGTGCACGCGCACACACATACACACTCACTTAAACGTTAGACCATTTTACTCATGCTAGCTAAGTGTTCAGTCTAAAAAAATGAATAGTTGCATATACCTAAAAAGTATTCTTCATTGATATCTACTGTAAATGGTTTCTGCTACAGATAGAAAAGGTATACATTATTTTACTGTCCTGGATGTTTATATAGAAGTGACAAATGTTTGAAGTGATGGATATACTAAGCACCCTGATATGATCATTAAATACAGTATGAATGTACCCAAATATCATATTGTACTCCATAATTATATACAATTATCATGGGTCAATTAAGAAAAATAAATTAAAAAGGGAGAAATAGAGTAGAATAGTGGTGAACAGAGACAAGAAAAGGGAAGTGGGTAGATGGCGGAGGAGCAGGGGAAAAGTTGGTAGTCTGGTACAAAGTTTCAAAGTTACAGTTAGCTAGGAACAATAAGTTGTGGTTCCCCAGTGTGACAATAGCTAATAATATTACAGTGTGTGTTTCAAAATAGCCAGAAAAGAGGAATTTGAAAGTTCTAAACACAAAGAAATGATAAATGTTTAGGTGATAGATATGCTAACTATTCTGATTAGATCCTTATATAATGTATGTATGTATTGGAACAACAAACTATACCCCATAAACATGTACAATGAAAACAAAATTAAAATTAAATAAAAAGAAAATTGTAACATATGGAATAAAGAATGGAGCTTGGGAATGAGATTTTGGGTATAGTAGCAAGTCTCTCTCTCTCTCTCTCTCTCTCTCTCTCTCTCTCTCTCTCTCTCTCTCTCTCTCTTAGCATATTCATTATTACAAATAGTAATTACTCTTTATGCCCTTTACCAGACCAATTACTCCCTAACTCCCCTCCCTCCCTGCCCCCCTTATCACTAGTATCCTTAGGTTTGTTCCCTCCTTTTGAAAGTTCAACATATTTGGGCAAAGGAGATGAATAGACACTTTTCAAAGGAAGACATACAAATGGCCAATAGGTACATGAAAAAATGCTCATTATCACTAATCATCAGAGAAATGCAAATCAAAACCACATTGAGATATCATCTCACCCCAGTTAGACTGGCCATTATTAAAAAGGCCAAGAATAACAAATGCTGGTGAAGATGTGGGGAAAGGAGAACTCTTCTATACTGTTGGAGGGACTGTAAATTAGTACATTCATTATGGAAAACAGCATGGAGATTTCTCAAACTACTACAGATAGAGCTACCATATGATCCAGCAATCCCACTATTGGGTATATATCCAAAGGAATGGAAAACATCATGTCAAAGGGATACCTGCACTCCCATGTTCATCACAGTTCTATTTACAATAGCCAAACTAAGGAACCAACCTAAATGACCATCGATGGATGACTACATAAGGAAAATGTGGTATATATACACAGTAGTAGCATTCTTTGAAAAAACAAATTTCTCTGAATGCCAGACATCAAGATTGTATTATCAGGTAGTATTTATCCAGGGTAAAGAGAACTCTGGGAAATGTCTACCCTATGATTTATTGTTCAAACCTAAGGTCCTTGACACACTGAAACTTGATTTCTCTGTACTGACCTTAAGCATTCAGACTGGGCTTTCTGATTCTGACTACAGATAAACCTCTTTTACCCATGCACTTATAGATAACTGTACATTGCCAAGGCTGACCATGCCCTTGAATCCAACAGCTCCAATAATCGAAAAATACAATCGACATTTAATGTTCTTAAGAAAATGCTGCCCATTTGATGAAGAAATGTATAAAATGTCTCATACAGAAAAGATACTGATTATAAATTAATTTTGTATTTAGGATTGGATACTACCTTAGACCAATATCTTTTTAAAAGTAGAAGAGCCAAGATATTTTCATGCCAAGACAGCATCTACTTCTTTCTCATTTTTATTTTCTGCCCCTCTCCGACCATGTATATAAATAATGTGCAGTCAAACTTCAAATATAGCTCCAGTATTTTTAAGAATCTGATTTTAGCAGAAATGGCTAACGCACCCCAGAAATTATAATCCCAAATTCTTCCTTTCTCTTACCTTTGTCCCCTTTCAAAACCAGAAGGGCTCACAGGGGTTTCATTCCACTCTGGACATGTAGTAATCATTTATGGTATAGATATACCTCTGTGTAAATTTATAGACACTGGATTTTAACAAGCAGAACTGCTCTTAAAATCTCTCCGTGTAAGCACATAATTTGCTTAGCTCTCTTTTCCTTGGGTTTTCTTTTTGTGCACCCAAAACTTCATTATTCAAATTCAGACAGATGCATAGACCTGAATGGTTCTTTGGAGACTTGAAAGTCTAGCCTTTAGCTTATTCTGGGATATTCATTATAAAACAGACATAACAGCTTAAGAAAATATCATAAATTGTCAGTTTTCATGCAATAGCATCATGAATATTGATGTTCAGGTTCTAACAATCCTATGGCTCTTTCTTATTTCATTTAAATGATAGGATAAGAAGATAGCCTGCTATGATATACATAGAATCATAGACTGAAAGTTCCTGTATATTTTCTTATGCCCCATCTTGCTCATAAATGTAAAGAACAGGTAATAATTTCTTTGTTCTTAGTAGTTTTTTATATTTTTTAGAAGACAAAACTGAGTCTCACAAAATTTAAGTAGTTTACCCAGGATCTCTCTTACTATTAAGTAGCAGAACCAATATTTAAATACAGATCTTGCTTATATGAAAATAAATTGACCTACTTTTGTCTAATATTGTGTTAGCATTGTCTCACTAAATAGTGTTTGAATAAATAACTAAGTCAAGGAATAACTGATACTAAAAGTTTGAGTCACAAACAGAAACAAATTAGAAAAGGTCTTTCCCAGATTTAAAGAACCCCTGGATGCTAGACACCTACTTGACACACCAGGGCAGTGCAGGCAGCTGTATCAGAAAGTAATGCTGTGTCCTGTCTTCAAGATGGTATCAACTCTAGCAAAAGATAGATGTTTTATGAATTGGGGTCAGCAAAGTCACAGAGGACATGACCATATGATTGACTACCACTTATTTTCAAAATGTTACAATAAATCATATATTAAATTTTAAATTATAGCTTTGATTAATGAAATTAATAAAATTTAATTAAATTTAGTTAAAATTAGTGAATTTGTAGAAACTTACCACATCTAAAATAAGAACAAATATGAAACAACGTTTGTTTTACAAAATGTTGTTTTACTCAAACCACTAGATTAAAAAATGTTTCTTTATTTCCAATGTTGTATTGCAGTAAAAATTTTTAAATATGTGCACCATTTAGGTATTAACTGATCTGACTGTACTACTCTACAAGTCTGGTTGAGACAACCTGTAAGTCTGGACTGGTTGAGACAGCCTGTAAGGGCTGAATTTTTGATAGTTCAGTCTCCTCCTAGCAATTATAATTAGTGTACAAGAACATCACCTTTATCTCCAAGTGCAAACATTTTTAGAAGCAAATATTATCACATGATGGCAGGTCCCCGGGTAGCCTTGGCTGGCCTATCTCTCTTCTGCTTGTAGTTCTCAGGATAATTGTAGAATGTGCTGAGAATGCAGCATCCTGAGATAAGAAGGAACTGTCTAGGCGAGCCTGGACTTTGTACTCACCACTCCTAGAAGGAAATGTTTACCCCTAGGGTACAAAACTCAGAGCAGAGAGCTTCTGGGGTCCTTAAGCTGTAGGACAAAGTGGGGCATGTGCAGATGAGACTCCATCTGTCTTGCACATCTTTCCTGAGCCTTAGGCTTGCCATGGATCCTAGGTTTCTGTTGATTCTTGCTGCTTATCTGTTAGTAATCAAATTGCTTTGCCTGAGTTCGCTCACCAGACTGGACCTACGAATGCAAGGTGTAAAGGTAGGATGGCGGCAGCAGCTGGGTCTTCTTTGAGTCGCTGCCAGAATCAACTAAGCTTGCAATTATATCTTCCTAGCATCAACTGGTCTATGAAATCAACCTTAGAATTAGCAGCTATTCATCTATAAATGTGGAATGTACTTCAGACAAGATCATGCAAGATCCAAAATACTACAGGAGATTGCCATTCCAGACTGTTCAAAAAAACTTGAGATAGTGCCTTGAAGCTTCTTGGTGCAAAAAAATTCTTATATAGTTAAGCAGGAGTGGGCAGAACACAAACGTTAAAGTAACCAGAGGTTGTATATAATGACAACAGGTTTTCCTGAGAGAATTTAAAGGCCTAAGAGATACTGAATGGCTTGGAGCTCTGAACATTTGGACCTCAAAGGTTAGAGTCATTAAAAATTGGAATTGTTTTTCTAGTTCCAAGTAAATTGTTAATTCATCTGCAAAATTATTCACTCATACCTGTCAAATAAGGTAAGTTGGTCTTAAGGTTTCAAAGGTCTTTTCTAGTATAATATTCTATGACTCTAGGTCTTTTCACTTAAGAATCTCTTTAGAGTTTAAGTTGGGTTTGACATCACTAAAGCAGATCAAAGATATTTTATCTACATATTTACCTTTTCCAAGTGTTCTTCATTCATTTCTGCAATTCTTTTCTTCTACTTGAGATAATTATCCTCAATCTAAAAAAGTTTATTTGGTATTTCTTGAAATACAGGTATGTTGTCATTGAATTACTATTTTGCTTGTATGATAATGTCCTTCTTTGCCTTTAATTATGAAAGATACTTTTTCTAGGCTTAGAAATCTGTAAAGGGACACAAAAACCAACTACAATGTTTATTGAGAAGTTAAGATAAATAAATAAATAAATGTTACCATCATCAAACAAAACAAAACAAAACAAAACAAATCTATATCATAAGTGTTTCTCTCTGCATTTTGAAAGATGTCATTGCACTGACTTTTGACTTTCATAGTTTCTGTTGAAATGTCAGCTATCCGTCTTTTTTTTCTTCCTTTGAAGGTAATGGATCTTTTTCTCTAGACGCTTTGGAGATTTTTACCTTTATCACTGGTTCTCAGCAGTTTGACTATAACACAGCTAAGTATGGTTGTATTTCTATTTATTTTGTTTGGACTTTGCTGAGTGTCATGAATCTGTAAGATGGGGCCTTTCATCATATTTGGAAAATTCTTATCTTTTCAAATACTGTTTCTTCTCTATTCCCTTTCTCTCTTCCATTCTTAGGAAAATAGTTACACATATTTTAACCATGTGATTGTATTCTACCTGACTTGTATGTTCTTTTTTTATCTCATTCTTTGTTTCTTTCCATGATTCTGTTTTCCATGAATTCTGTTTCATGATATTTTATATTGCCATATCTATATTTCCTAATCCTGTATCCTGTTGTGTTTAGTCAGCAGTTAAACTATCTATGTCAGGCAGACAGGAGAATAGACCAGCCACCTGCCAGATCCCCACCACCCCTGCACAGAACGTAGGACCCCATACCATGCTGCTGCTGATGGGGAAGGCACCCAGGCAGGAAGAATAGGCCAGCCACCCACCAGACACCACCCCACCTGTACAGAAGGCAGGAACCCATGCCAGGCAGGCAAGAGAACAGGCCAGCCACATGCCTAGGCCTGCCCTGCCCACAGAGAAGGCAGGATGCCATGTGCCTCACCACCACCATGAGGCTTCACACAGCTTCTGTGGAGGTGGTCCACAACAGCCACCACCACAGCTAATACTGTAGCAAGGAGGACTTGATGCCTTAATAATATCCATTACCACTGAGCAGATGGCCCACTACATATTTGACTTCCTTGAAACAAGGAGAGTAACTGGATGAGCTGGAAAAAGGGGAAGAAGTCTTTCTCTTCAAAGTCAACTCCAGAGTAGCAGAAGAAGCAACTGATCTACCAGATGATCAATAATCAATGTAGAAATACTAGAGCTATGAAGAAAAAATCAGAAAATATGACACCACCAAAAGAATTCAGTAACTCTCAAGTACCAGACCCTATAGAACAAGAAACCCTTCAAATGATCGAAAAAGAATTCTGAGTAACTATCTTAAGGAAATTCAGTTAGATAAAAGAGTACTGTAAGACCAAACTATAAAGTGAGAAAAAATATCCAGGATATGAAGAACAAAATTTACAAAAAGATTAATACCTTACAAAAGAATGTTACAGGACTCCTGTAACTGAAAGATGCATTCGATTAAATATAAAGCAAATCTGAAAGCTTAAGCAACAAATTAAAACAAGCTGAAGAAAGAATATCCGAACTCAGAGATGTTCTTTATGAAATAACTCAGGCAAATAAGAAAAGGAAAAAAGAATTTTAAAAATGAAGAATCTCTAAGAGAGCTAGCAGACAACCTTATGCACACAAACATCCAAATCATGGGTGTTCCTGAAGAGAAGAAAAGTAAAGGCATTGAAATCAATTCAATGAAATAATAATAAAAAACTTCTCAGGTATAGGGAGAGACACAGACCTTCAGATCCAGGATGTTGAAATGTCCCCAGTTTCAATCCCAAAGCATCCTCTGTGGGACACATTATAGTCAAACTGGCAAAGCTAAAAGACAAAGAGAGAATCCTAAAAGCAGCAAGAAAAAAAGCATCAAGTCACTTGCAAGGGAGCCCCTATCAGACTAAGAGTAGACTTTTAAACTTCTTACAGGCAAGAAGAAAATGGGATGACATATTCAAAATAATAAAAGAAAAAAACTGCTAGCCAAGAATACTATACCTGGCAAGGCTATCTTTCAGAAATGAGGGAGAAATAGTATACTTCCCAGACAAACAAAAACTGCAAGAGTTCATCACCACATGAACAGTCCTACAAGAAATTCTCAAGAGAGTCATGCAGCTGGAATCTGAAAAACAATAATCACTACCACGAATACACAAGTAAGAACAAAATCCACCAGTAAAACACAAAGGCAAATGAGACCAACAAAAAAACTAAATCTTACCACCTCAAATAAAACAAAACAAAACAAAACAAAAAACCACAAACATGGGAGAGCAATAATCAAGGGAGAAGAAAGGAAAAAATGATACTCAAAGCATCTAAACAAAAAGACATAAAATACCAGGAATAGGACAATACCTCTCAATAACAACTGTAAATGTAAATGGATTAAACTCCCTACTCAAAAGACACAGACTGATGGATTGGATCAAAAAGCAAGACTCAACTATATGCTGTTTTCAAGAGACCATCTTACCAGTAAAGATGCACACAGACCAATAGCAAAAGGATGGAAAAAGATATATTATGCAAATGGAAACCAAAAACAAACAGGAGTAGCTATTCTTATACCAGATAAATTAGACTTTAAACCAAAAACCATAAAAAGAGACAAAGAAGGCCACTATATAATGATAAAGAGGTTGATCCACCAAGAAGATATAACAGTCATATATAAATATGTACACAACAATGGAACACCCAGATATATAAAGCAAACACTATTAGGTCTAAAAAAAGAGAGAGACCCCCCATCCACTTCATAATACTAGGAAACCTGAACACTCCTCTGTCAGCACTAAACAGATCATCTAGGCATCAAATCAATGAAGAAACACAGGATTTAAACTACCCTTTAGACCAATGGACCTAGCAAATATCTACAGGACATTTCAGCCAACAACCACAGAATATACATTCTTCTCATCAGCAAATGGAACAATTTCTAGGATAGATCATATGTCACAAATCAAGTCTCAACAAATTCAAAAAATTTAAATCATTTCAAGTATCTTCTTACATTACAACAGATTGAAACTAGAAATTAATAACAATTGAAACTCAGAAAACTATACAAACATGAGGAAATTAAACCACATACTCTTGAATGACTTATGGGTCCAAGAAGAAATTTAAAAGGAAATCAAAAAAATTCTTGAAACCAATGAAAATAAAGACACATAATACCAAAACCTGTGGGATATTGCAAAAGCAGTACTAAAAGGGAAGTTTACTGCAATAAATGCTTACATCAAAAGAATAGAAAGTTTTCAAATAAACAACCTAAAACTGCACCTCAGAGAACTATAAAAACAAGAACAATCCAATCCCAAAATTAGCTGATGTAAAGAAATAATTAAGAATAGGACACTTCTAAATGAGATACAGACCGAAAGAAATGTACAAAAGATCAATGAAACAGAAAGTTGTTTTTTGAGAAGAAAACAAAACAGACAAGCCCTAAGAGAACTAAAGACAGAAGAGAGAAGACCCAAATTACAAAACTTAGGAATGAGAAAGGAGACATTACAACTGATACCACAGAAATAAGAAGAATCACTAGAGTCAATTATAAACAACCACATGCCAACACAATTGAAAACCTGGATGAAATGGATAAATTGTTGGACACATACAGACTACCAAGCCTGAATGAAGAAGACATAGAAAACCTGAACAGACCAATAACAAGCAACAAATTTGAAGCAGTAATCGGCAGTCTCCCAACAAATGAAAGCCCACTACAGGTTGGCTTTACTGCTGAATTCTTTAAAGACATTTAAAGAGGAATTAATACCAGTTCTTTCAAATTATTTCAAAAAATTGAAACAGAGGCCATTCTCCCAAACTCATTTAATGAGGCCAGAATCACCTTGATTCTCAAACTATACAAAAATAAAACAAAAAAAGGAGAACTATTGGCTAATATCTCAGATGAGCATAGACACAAAAATCCTAAACAAAATATTAGCAATCAGAATACAACAACACATCAAGAAGATTACACACCATGATCAAATGGGATTCATCCACAGGATGGAAGGATGGTTCTACATATGCATGTCAATAAATGTGATACACCATATTAACAAAATCAATGATAAAATCCATATTATTATTTCAATAGATGCAGAAAAAGCATTTGACAAAATTCAACTTCCCTTCATAATAAAGACTCTCAGAAAATTAAGTGTGGAAGAAAAGTATCACAACACAATAAAAGCAATATTTGAAAACACACTGCCAATATCACCCTGAATGGGCTTTTCCTTTATAAAAAGGAACAAGATAAGGATGCCTGCTCTCACCACTCCTATTTAACATAGTATTGGAAGTACTAGCCAGAGCAATCAGGAAGAAAAAGAAATAAAATGTATCCAGACTGGAAAAGACAAAATCAAACTGTCCCTGTTTGCAGATGTCATGATCCTATATATAGAAAATCCTAAAAGCTCCACCAAGAAACTCAGAGCTGATAAACAATTTTCAATAAAGTTGCAGGATACAAAATCAAAACTCAAAAATCAGTAGTGTTTTTATACTCCACAAATGAACCAGAAGAAAAAGAAATCAAGAAAGCTAGCCCATTTGCAATAGTCACCAAAACAATGAAATACCAAGGAATTAATTTAACCAAGGACATGAAAGATCTCTATAGTGAGAACTACAAATCACTGTAGAAAAAGCTAAAGGAGACACAAAAAGATGGAGAGATATTCTATGTCCTTTTATTTAAAGAATTAACATTGTGATAATGTCCATACTCCCCAAAGTGATCTATAGATTCAGTGCAATCCCCACAAAAATACCAATCTCTGCTATAAAAAAGAACAAAATACTACCATTTGCAACAACATGGAAGGACTTAGAGAAAATTATATTAAGTGAAACAAGTCAGGCACAGAAAGAGAAATACCACATGCTCTTACTTATTTGTGGGAGCTAAAAATAAATAAATAAACACACAAACAAATAAAGGGTCAGGGAGGGGGAGAAGACAGAATAACCACAAAAATTATTTGAACTATTTAAGTCAAGTGAACAGATATGATGGGGAGGAGAGGAGAGGGGAGAGGAATGGGTGAAGGGGCATGAAAATCAACTACAATGTATATTGAGAAGTAAAATTTTTAAAAAATACCAATGACATTCTTCACAGAAATGGCAAAAAATAAACAATCGTAACATTCATACGGAACAGCAAAAGACCCTGAATAGCCAAAGCAACCCTGAAAAAAATAAATATGTAAATGCATAAATAAATAAACATATAAATAAAGGTGAAGGCATTACACTACCTGACTTCAAATTATCCTACAAAGCTATTGTAACCAAAACAGCATGGTGTTGGAAGAAAAACAGATACCCCAACAAACAGAACAGAATAGAGAACCAAGAAATCAATTCACATACTTACAGCCAACTGATATTTGACAAGGGCAGGAGGAGAATACATTGGGGAAAGGATGGCCTTTTCAGTAAGTGGTGCTGGGAAAACTGGACATCCATATTTAGAAGGATGATGGCCTCTTCAATAAGTGGTGCTGGGAAAATTAGACATCCATAATTAGAAGGATATAACTAGATCTTTACCTTTCACCATATACCAAAATCAATTCAAAATGGTTTAAAGACATATATAAAACCCCAAAGTAAAAAAAAAAAAAAAAAACTACTAAAAGAAATCATAGCATAAACACTTTGGGATGTAGGACTGGACAAAGACTTTATGAACACAACCCCAAAAGCACAGATGGAAAAAGGAAGAATAAACAAACGTTATTATATCAAACTAAAAAGCTTCTGCACTGCAAAAGAAACAATAAAGTGAAAAGACAACCTACAGAATGGGAGAAACTATCTGCAAACCATGCATGAGACAAGGGATTTATATCTAAAATATACATTGAATGCAAGCACTTAACAGCAAAAATACAAGTAACCCAATTAAAAAATGGGCAAAGGAGCTGAATAGGCATTTCTCAGAGGAAGGTATATACAAACAGCCAACAGACACATGAAAAAATGATCAATATCACTCAGCATCAGGGAAATGTAAGTCAAAATCACACCTAGATTTCATCTCAGACCAGTTAGACTGGCCAGTATCAAAAAGACAGAGTATAACAAATGCTGGTGAGTATGTGGAGAAAAAGGAACCCTCCTACATCTGTTGGTGGGACTGTAAATTGGTGCAGCTGCTATGGAAAACAGTATGGAGCCTTTTCAAACAACTACAGATAGAATTGCCATACAATCCAAAGGAATGGAAATCATCATGTAGAAGAGATACGTGCACCCCCATGTTTATTGCAGCTGTATTTATAATAACCTTGTGTGGAAAACAATCTAAATATCCACTAACAGATGACTGGACAAGGAAAATGTGCTATATATACACAATTGAATACTACTCTGCCAAAAAAGGAATGAAATTCTGCCATTTCCAGCAACATGGATGAACTTAGAGAAAATTATGGTAAGTGAAAAAAGCCAAATACAGAAAGAGACGTACCATGTGTCCTCACTTATAAGTGGGAGCAGAAAGAAAAGGAAAGAAGGAAAGGAAGGAAAGGAAGGAAAGGAAGGAAGGAAGGAAGGAAGGAAGGAAGGAAGGAAGGAAGGAAGGAAGGAAGGAAGGATCACAATAATTCCTTGAACTCTCTGAAGGAGATAACAGAACTGAGGACACCAGAGGTGGGAAAGGGAGAGAGGTAGGGGGGTTAAGGAGAAATTGGTAAATGACCACAAAAAATGTTTACATTTTGTAATGATAATATTTAAAAAGAAAAAAAAAAGTAAAAACAAAGACCTAGACTAATCTAGATGTCAATTGATAGTATACTGAACAGATAAATTGTGGCGTATTCACAATTGAAAGCTATACAGCAGAAAAAAGTTTGTGAAGAATTACTACATGCAGAAAGCTAGATGGATCTTGGAAATATAACATTTAATGGAAAAAGCAAGTCATGGCTTAACAGTATTTGTAAGGCTTAAAAATACACTAAACTAAATACTTAGGGGTATAAATAAAAATGAGCAAGGGAGGATTAAATGTAAGTTCAGGATTATGGTTACTTCTTATGGAAGAAGAAAGGGGTGAAGATAAAGGAGGAGTCATAGGTAGATGCACAATGTTGGTAAAATTCAAGTTCCTAAGTTGAGAGCACATGGGTTTTCATTTTATTGAGTTTTATAACTCACATGTTACATGTATATGTATGTACATATTTTGTATGAAGTATTATTTCAAAATATTTTTTTTAACGGAGAAAAATGTCAAAACCTTAAAAAAATATTCTGCAGATGCTCCTAAATTAGAATATCGGCTTATGTAATAGCCAGCTAAGAATAAATTCTTACTAGAATGGAGCATAGGATATAGATATACAGATATGAGGACAAGATATAAGGAGGAAGAGGATACCGGTAGATGAGTAAAGGACATTAAATAAAGAATTATCAAAGCACCAAAGCCAATTTGCCTCCCATTCCTACCTCCAGTTAGGGCATTAGATATATTCTACAACTATTAATGGCAAATGACAAGCAGTGAGGTACAATTAAAGCATATGTATTGTTCAAAAACATAATTGGAAAGAGCTAAATGTAAGGAGATAGAGAAAAACAATAATGTATCGATATTTTGAATTTTCAATCGGTTGAAATTTCTGAAAATTAGCTTCAGCTCCAAATGACTTTAATTAGTGAAAATGACAAACTCAATTAGCCTTAAGTGAGTAGACTTAAACAGTACAGTATTTTCTAAGCTGGAGAGAAATATTTTACCAAATTCATTTCATAATTAGGTGTTCTTAAAAATAGATCCTTTTGAGTGTTCAGAGCTTCTCAACATTTTGAAATTTTATGGCTTCAAATCTATTTGGACTTATTTTAGGACAGGAATAATAGCAGCACAGCCACATACAGATTACTTTGCACTGTTATACAGCTCTGCTATAGGGTGAATCAAGAATGTTTACCATGTAAATTGATCTCTAGTGACGAGCAAAATCTCTCGTGCGCGCACGCACGCCGTCTGTCTGTCTCTCTGTCTCTCTTTTCAGGTGTGCCACAGGGAATTTAAAAATAGGTTATAATTGGTATGGGGAGGAGAAATCAAATCCACGTACACAATCAATGCTTGTTTAGCCTCCGATCATTCATAATGTCCTGTTGATAGTAGCATGTATTAATCCAAGACATGACAGTGGGGTTTTTTTTGTTTGTTTGTTTGTTTGTTTAGTTCTACATAACCTGAAGTCTCAAAAGACAGTGGAGGGAGAACTGCTTAGTTTAATAGTCAGCATATGAGGAACATCAGTTTGGTTAACTTCTGTCCTTTAAACAATCCACAATCCATGGCTCCTCTAACAGTATTTATCACAATCAGGACTCATTCAACAGAGGCAGATTTCTGGGATCTGGTTCTTGTCAAGTCCCTAATGTGAAAAGGCAGTATTGGCATTGTACAGGAAAAAAGTCAGAATGTGTCATTTTGGCTACAACTGTGCTTCCCTCTATAATTCTGCAAAGTCTGTTTCCAGTTCTGGATTCAGCTTTCTTTTGTAGAGGGCCTAATCTCACCCCCATTGAGCTTTAAGGCAAATAAACAAAATTCCATATTCCCAGAAAAAAAAATCTTTGCAATGCAAACAGACTGTAGATGATTTATACTTTAAGGAGAAGGGGCATGAGAAAAATTGCTATTCTGAAAACATAACAACATGTTACCATTGTCATATCCGGCATCAACATACAATATTTAGAGAGGCTTTTTTCTTTCCTTTCAACATCGGAGAATTCATAAACCTAGTTCAATTTATTCTTGTCATTTTCATTTACTCAAATTATATTAATTTTATATCTATTTCTGTATTTCCATTTATGTTGCTATAACAAAATACGTGGAACTGGGTAATTTATAAAGAAAATGAAATTTATTTGCTTACAGTTTCTGAGGCTGGGAAGCCCAAAGTCCATCTGGTGGTGGTGACAGTGACCCAGGGGTCTCACGTTGCAAGATGGTGGAAGCAGAGAAAGCAGAGAGAGAGAAAAACAGACCCACTTTTTCTTTTAAAGCCCTCAGAACCACACCCCTGACCACCACTTTTAATCCATTCACTACTGCACAGTCCTACAATCCAATCACCTCTTCAAGGCTCCACCTTTCAATTACCATAATAGGATTTCCCAGCCTCTTAACAGTCATGGTGGTGGCTAATTTTCTAATACATAAAACTTGGGGAACACAATTCAAGCTTCAATGAGTTTTGGGGGGACATAATTCAATCCACTACAATTACAAAATAAGAAGCATTAAATCTGTGTGCATCTTCTATAAGGAATCTGAGTCACACACATGCACCATAAATATTACACATGGAAAAATTAATTGGACCATTTGGATCTTCTGTCTATGTGGGCTCAAAAACTACTAATGTTAACTGCTCTTATGCATTCCTAGTATTCTCTGCTATACTTAGAGATATAATGTAGGACATGTATTCTCTGTCTTCATCCAGTTTTTTCAGTTTCTGTTTCTCCACTGAAACTTTACACTTCCAAACATATTTAAGCTTCCTCATTTTGAAATATTTTTAAATAATTTATTTTTTATTGGAACAGTTGATTTTACATATTTGTGGGGTACAGCATTGAATATCAATACCTGTGTGTAATATGAGATGTTCACTTCAGAATAATTAGAATATTCATCATTATACAATGTAATTGATTTTTATAGCCCTTTACCAATTCCTCCCTGTCCCTCCTTCTCCTCCCACTTTCCCACCTCTGGTAACCTCAGTTCTGTTCTCTTCTTTTGAAAGTTCAATGTATTACTGTGATTGTTGCATCTTCCTTTCTTTTCATATTTACTTGTTTGTTTATTTTTTTAGCTCCCACTTATGAGTGAGGACATGCAGTATTGCTCTTTCTGTACCTGGGTTATTTCACTTAACATAATTTTCTCTAAGTTCATCTATGTTGTTGCAAATGGCAGAATTTCATTCTTTTTTGTGGGATAGTAGTATTCCATTGTATAAATATACCACATTTTCCTTAACCAGTCATCTGATGATGGACATTTAGGTTGATGCCAACTCTTGGCTATTGCAAATACAACTGCAATAAACATGAGTGTACAGGTATCCCTTCAACATGATTTCCATTCCTTTGGGTATATATCCAGAAGCAGAATTCCTGAATTGCATGACAGTTCTACTTATAGTTGCTTGAGGAATCTCCATATCATTTTCCATAATTGCTACACCAATTTACAGTCCCACAAATATTTTAGGAGAGTTCACCTTTCTCCGTATCCTCTCCAATGTTATTCTCTGTCTTTTTGATAATAGCCTGTCTAAATGGAGTGAGATGATATCTCAATGTGATTTTGATTTGCATTTCCCGGATACTGAATGACGTTGAGTATTTTTACATGTGTCTGTTGGCCATTTGTGTACCTTCCTTTGAGAAATGCCTATTTAGCTCCTTTGCCCATTTTTTAATCTGGTTGTTTTTTATCTGTTACACTGTTTGAGTTCCTTGTATATTCTGGATATTAATCCTTTGTTAAATGCATGAATAGTGTGCAATTATTTTCCCCCACTCTGTAGGATGTCTTTTCACTCTGTTAATTATTTCTTTTGCTGTGCAGAAGCTTCTTAGTTTTATATAATCCCACTTATTTATTTTTTTATTTTGTTGCCTGTGCTTTTAGGGTCATATTCATAAAATTTTTGCCCAATTCTACTTCCTAAAGTGTTTTCCCTATGTTTTCCCATAGGAGTTTTATAGTTTCAGGACATATATTTAGGCCTTTAATTCATTTTGAGTTGATTTTGGTATATGGTGAGAGATACAGGTCTGGTTTTATTCTTCTACATGTAGATGTCCAGTTTTCCCTGCACCATTTGTTGAAGAGGCAGTCTTTTCATCAATGTACGTTCTTGGTGCCTTTGTCAAAGATAAGTTGGCTTGATAAGTTGGGTGGATTACTGGGTTCTTTATTATGTTCCATTGGTTGGTGTGTCTGTTTTATGCCAGTACCATACTGTTTGGGGTACTATAAGTTTGTAGTATAATTTGAAGTCTAGTAGTTTTATGCCTCTAGCTCTTTTTTTTTTAAATTACTTTTTCTATTTATGTGAAGAATGTCATCGGTATTTTGTTTGGGATTGGGTTGAATCTGTAGGTCAATTTGGGTAGCATGGACACTTTTAAAATGTTAATTCTTTGAATACAAGAGCATGAAATGTCATTTCACATTTTTGTGTCTTCTTTAATCCCTTTCAGCAGTGATTTGTAGTTCTCTTTGTAGAGATCTTCCATATTCTTAGTTAAATTTACTCTTAGGTATTTTGGTTTTTTGGTGACTATTGTAAATAGGCTAGCTTTCTTGATTACTTTTTCTCCTAGTTCATTATTGGAGTATTAAAATGTTACTTGTTTTTGCTTTTGATTTTGTATCCTGTAACTTTACTGAAATTGTTTATCAACTTTAAGAGTTTTTCTGCAGAGTTTGTAGGACTTTCTGCATATAGGATCATGTTATCTGCAAACAGGGACAGTTTGACTTCATCTAAAAGTTGAAAGCTTTTTCCTTAAGGATGGGAACAAGACAAGGATGCCCACTCTCACCACTACTATTTAACATAGTATTGGAAGTACTAGCCAGAACAATCAGGTAAGAGAAAGAAATAAAAGGCATCAGACTGAAAATTTTTTGGTTGACCATGATCTCCTATTCAGGAATTGCTCTATCTCTGCTATGTCAGTCCCAGCATGATCTAACCTGCAGTACATGTGCACTTTCCCAATTTCCTCACAATCCAGTGCTTTCAAAAATTGGGATATAATTTACACACTATAAATTTAATTATCTAAAAATGTACAGTTCAGTGGTTTTCTGTATATTCATGACCATGACCACTGTCCAATTCCAAAAGGAATCCCATACCCATTAACAGTCATTACCCAATCTTCCTGTCCCACAGCCCTGGCAACAACTGATTGAGTTTCAATCTCTATGAATTTGCCTATTCTAGACATTTCATATAAATGTAATCATACAATATATAGCCTTTTGTGTTTGTCTTCTTTAACATAGCACAATGTTTTCAAGGTTCATCCATGCTATATCACAAATCAGTACTTTTTATGCCTGAATAATATTTCATTGAATGGATGTACTGTGTTGTATTTATAAATTTACTACTTTTGGGCTGTTATACATTTATGACATTTGGGTTGTTTCCACCTTTTGGCTATTATTAATAATGCTGCTCTGAACATTTGTGTACAAATTTTTGTGTGGACATATATTTTCAATTTACTTGGGTATGTACCTGGGAGGAGAATCGCTGGGTCATATGGTAACTCTGTTTAAAATTTGAGGAACTGCCAAACTGTTTTTCAAAGTGTCTGCACCTTTTTACATCCCTACCACCAAAGTATGAGGGTTCCAGTTTTTCCACATCCTTGCCAACATTTGTTACTGTCTGTGTTTTGGACAGACACAGTGTGAAGTGGTATCCTATTGTGGTTTTAATTTACATTTCCTTCATGACTAACGATGTTGAGCATCTCTTCAGGTGCATATTGGCTATTTGTCTATCTGCTTTGGAGAAATGTTTAAGCCCTATGCCCATTTTCACATTAGGTTATTTGTCTTTTAATTATTTAATTGTAAGAGTTCTTTATATACCCTGTATATGATATATGGTTTGCAAATATCTTCTCCCATTCTGTGGGTTGTCTTTTCACTTTTGATAGTGTCCTTTGAAACACAAAAGTTTTTAACTTTGATGAATTCCACTTTATCTAATTTTTTCTTTGGTAGTTTGTGCTTTTGGTGTCATATCTAAAAAAAGTATTGCCAAATCCAAAGTCATGAAGATTTATACCTGTTTTCTTTTTAGTTTTATAGTTTTAGCCATTATGTTTAGAAATTTGATCCACTTGGAATTAAATTTTGTGTATTGTATTGTAAGTTCTGAATTTATCTTTTTTCATGTAGATATCCAGTTGTACTGGCACCATTTGTCAAAAAAGACTATTATTTTTCTACTGAATTGCCTTGGCACCCTTATCAAAAAGCAGTTGACCATAAACATGTGGGTTTATTTCTATACTTGCAATTTTCTATTCCCTTGATACATATGACTATCCTTATGCTGGCACCACACAGTCTTGATGGTAGGAGCTTAAGTTTGAATATCTAAAGTATGAGTCCTCTAACTTTATTCTTCATTTTTGAAATTATTTTGGCTCTTCTTAGTCCCTTACATTTCTATATGAACTTTAGGATCAATTTGCCTATTTCTACACACACACACACACACACACACACACACACACAAAGCTTAGATTTTGGCAGGATTTGCAGTGAAACTGTAGATCAATTTTAGGAGTATTGTCATTTTAACAATATTAATCTTCCAGGCCATGAACACAGGTTGTCTTTATATTTGTACATGTCTTTAATTTATTTCAATAACATTTTGTAGTTTTCAGTGTATTAAGCCTTGAACCTCCTTGGTTAAATTTATTTCTAAATATTTTATTCTTTTTGATACTTTTTTAAAAAATTGAATTGTTTCCTTAATTTGATTTTCATATTGTCCATTAGAAGTATATAGGAATACAATTTATTTGTGTATATTAACCGCGTATCCTGAAATCTTGCTGAAATTGTTTATTATCTTTAGCAGTTTTTCTATGGATTCCTTATGGGTTTCTGTGTACATAAGGTCATGTCATCTGTGAATAGAGACAGTTTTACTTTTTTCTTTCCAAGTTGGATGACTTTTATCTTTATTTTTTTCTTAAATGCTCTGGCTGAAACCTTCAGTACAATACTGAATAGAAGTAGAGAGAGCAGGCATCCTTGTCTCATTTCTGATCTCAGGGAGAAAGATTTCAGTCATTCAACATTTAGTGTAATGTTAGCTCTGGGTTTTTCATAGATGTTCTCTATCAGGTTGAAGACATTCCCTTCTATTTCTAATTTGTTGAGTGTTTTTATGATGAAAGTGTATTGAATTTTTAAAAATACTTTTTATACATCTATTGAGAAGATCATGTGGGTTTTATTTTTTGTTCTTAATGCTATTAATTTGGTGCATCACATTTATTTATGGGTGTTAAATCAACCTTGTGTTGCTGGGATAAATCCCACTTGGTTGTGCTGTATGTTTTGCATGTTGCTGGATTTGTTTTACTAGCATTTGTTTAGGATATTTATGTCTATATTCATAAGGAATATTGGTTTATAGCTGTTTTCTTTTTATGTTTGTCTGGTTTTGGTATACTCATTCCCTTTTAACCTTCTGCAGTTAGGTATACAAGTTTACCATTCTATTGTAACTGTACTAGCAAAGGTAAGCAAATCTAATGTACACATTCTTTATTACTGTCTGTAAATCCTTTGTTATCATTAATTACCACCTCAAAATCCTGTCTTCCATCAGCATTTACCTTTTAGAAAACTTAGTTAGAATATAGCCCGTATATGTTTCTTGTCACGAGGATGGAGGGGAAAAGTTGGTGTTTATGGTCAGAAAGGCTTTCTGCAGAGCAGTGACCAAATCAAAGAATCACTGCAACTGTTCTGATATTCCTAACAACAACAAAAGTGTATTAAGCACTGAATACTGCTTCTTCTATGCCAGGCATTGTGCAAGGAAAAAAGAACTTTAAAGAGCTTTCCCTCTGCATGGGCTATGCAAACAATGTGATTCAGATATTAAGCCATTACTTCAGTTGCTTCTTTTTGATTAGGCTTCATGATTCAGGTGTCTGAAAGATGTAGAATCAGTGGAGTATGCCAATCCTTCTTGTATCTGGGCATGGAAAGACTATATGATTAAATTTGCTCAGGGTAACATCCATTCACTCATTCATCAACCAATACTTACTGAGCATCAATTATGTACCAAGCACTGTGCTACAGGAAGAGAATATAGCAAGAAATAAGACATACATAGCCCCTGTTGCCATGAAACTTACCTTCTTGAGGAGGGGGGATGGATATTACAGTCCACTGTGGGGTCAACAACAAAAAACAAATTCTGCTTTGCAGACCAGATGATCTCTGTCACAACTACCAAACCATATGGTTGTGGTACAAAATCAGCCATAGAGAATAAATAAATGAAAGACATGGCTATGTTCCAATAAAACTTTATTTACATAAACAAGTGGTGGGCCAGATTTTGCCTTAGCTGTAGTTAGCCAACCCTGACCTAAATACTTAATCATAAATAAAAGGAATGGAATAAAAACAAAATAGTGGGTTTTTTTTTTTTTTCATTTTAAAGTTAGGCCTACATTTACCTCAGCCTTCGTTCTTCACTTTAAAATTAGAATGAGCCTGTGAAATCCAGTTTCCTAAAGGCTCTGAATTCTGCACAGTGGTGGTGGATATAAATGTACACTCTCTTGTAAAAATTAGGGAATTACTTGTGATTAAGGTATATAAGACGTGTCACAGAAAACTCATCCCATTTTCGTGTTGTTATTATCAAACAACTTGTTTCAAACTTTTAATATTCTGACTCACAATTTTGGTAGCTTTTCAAGTGTGCCTCTATGCAGCACAAACTTATAAGGTCTACTCCCCACCCTGAAAACTCACCTTTGACATTTTGTTCCTGTATGAGCTGGAATAGAAAAAAAAAAAACACATGCAATATTCAGAGTTTGTTCCAAGTATAGATAAACTTGGGTTTGCTTTTATTTCTTCATTGGTTCTAAAATTCATAATTTGAACAAAGCCAGAAACAAATGAGTACTTGGCATTTCTGAGACATTTCTGAAACACTAGATGTTACTCTTTGCCCAGAACTGTTGTGGGAGATGTGGAACCTCTGAAAAGGGTCAGTTTAAGCAGGGGACTACAATAGTAATTACAGGATAATTTCTTCTTAACAACTGCCTCTTAGATACTGTTCTTTTAAAGCAACATGCTTTGTACTCTGTTAGTTCCTTTTAGTTCGCAGGTGCTATTAGCATGCAGAGGTTTTGAAGCATTTTAGTTCATTCTTTGATAAAGCATAAAAGTTAACCTTTAAAAAATGATCCTCTTCGTTTACTTGTTCTTCTGATTCTTGTTAAAGGTCTGGTTATTAAGCTGTATGGTGAGAATTCTTTCTCATTATTTTTTTCTTCTTTTGTCATCTTTGAGATGAGCATATAGTATCTGAATTTCCTTGCTTAATATATTCTGTGAGATACAGTGGTTTCCTCTGGTTGTTTGACCTTTGTAGTGTTATGTATGTTGTCAAGATGGGAGTGCCTTTCTTTCAGGGTCCTGATAAATTGGTTTAAGGAAAGGGTGCCACCTTCAGGTAATAAAGGAACAGAAAGGATGCATTTATGTAATAACACATTCGGGAAATTTTATATCTGCAGTGAACTTCTATATGAATTAAGTTTTTGTTTAAAATAACTTATGTGATCCCAGATTTCTCCTCTTTCAGGGTGTGATTAAAACTTTTTTATTATTTAAGAAAGATTAATCTTCCAGTTAATAGGTATTTATTTGTGCAAGAGATCTACAGTTGATGCAAATTGAAAGGAGTATTGACAGTTATGCCTACACTCACATATGTTTGAATAATAAGCCACTAAATTTTCTACTCTATGCTCACTAACCACATATTAAGACAGAAAGAATCGAGAAAGTGATTTCAGATACTTCCTTCCATTTCCTTTAATATCTAACCTCAAAAGAATCCTTTCTTTCTTTCTTTCTTTCATTCATTCATTCATTCATTTATTTATTTATTTATTTATTTATTTATTTATTTATTTAGAGGCCAATAATCAGCAGAGAGATTACTAGGAAGACATATACAATTAGTTTGATTAATGTGCAAAAGGCCATAGTGCATAAAAGTTGTGACAGAGAAAATATTAGATACATGATTGGAAAAAATATTGATGGGGATACTGCTTCTCCTCTCTGAGAAAGCATTTCTACAACTGGCTGATTGCTTATTGGTCAGAAACAGTGAATGGACAGAAAAAGTAAATGAATAAGTCTGGAAGGGACCAGAAATTGACAGAGAATGTGGGCCATAGAGCCTAATGGACAGTCTTCAGAGCACACTGAAACTTCAAAAGTATGTAAAGAAGAGCAGAAAAATTTCATTTCCAAAGTGGGCCTCACTGTAACAGTTGTGACCAAAATGGAATTTCTTCTCAAACAACCTGTCCTCACTTTTTCTTGATGAATCAGAATGAACGAAGAACAAGTAAAATAATCCTCCTTTAGATCAAAGCTGTCCAGTTATGCAGTGAGGTATTTTTAAAGGCAGTAAGTTTTCTATCACTAGTGGGCCCACCTGTAGGTTGATTAGAAGACACTTGGGGGTAGTAAGAGCACATGGCCCAATCGGGCTCACATCTAGACTTAGTAGCACCAAAGTCAGGGAGTAGGAAAAATATAATATAAAGAAGTCTATAATAGGAAAGTAGTAGTAATAAAGTATTTTCATAATAGAGATAGGCTCTGAGTAAATTTAAGAATGGGATTATGTTGCTCTGTTTCATGTAAATCTCTTGTCTTCTTGAAGAAAGTGCATCGCTAAAAACAAAGAAAAACGTATTTTGCTACATATAGATCCAGTCTCCTCCTGGGTTAAACATGAATTTGATGTAGGAAATCAAACAATTTTTTTAAATTACTGTGTAACTTAAATTCACAATAATATCTAACATACTTTCTAGTTCAAAATTTTCAAAATAAGAAAACTGGGCATGTTTTTTGCTTAGATAAGGTAACATAAGTTAAGAGATCTTAATATAAACAGATGAATATAATTAGAAATGTAGGATGAAAAACAGGACATTTTCTATTGATTTCACATGGTATTTCTGATAAAGTTTAATCAGTACACAAAGAACTGCAGAATGCAATAAAAACAGAAATATGTAATGCACTAAGCATGTTATTCTTTAAATGTTTTTTCAGATATACTTTCTTTTATGGCTACTGACAATAAGTATTAAAAGTTTTAAAAATTATAATCTATTAACTTGAACAGACATTTCTTTAAAGAAGATATACAAATGGCCAAAAAACACATGAAAAGATATTCAACATCATTAGCCATCAGATAAAGGCCAATTAAAACTACAATGAGATAACACTTCACAGCTATTAAGATGGCTAGAATCAAAAAGAAAAAAAAAAATAACAAGTGTTGGCAAGGATTTGGAGAAACCAGAACCTTCATACATGGTTGTTGGGAATGTAAAGTGGTGCAGCCACTGTGGAAAAAGCTTAGGAGTTTCTTAAAATGTTAAATATTAGAGTTACCATATCACCAGCAATTCTACTCCTAGGTATATACCCAAGATAAATAAAAACATATTTCCACAAAAATATATAAATGTTCCTAGAAGAATTATTCATAATAACAAAAAAATGGAAACAATACAAATGTGCATCAAGTGGTAAATATTTTATATCTACACAATAGAATATTATTGAACAATAAAGAAGAGTGAAATACTGGTACATGCTACAGCAGGCATGAACATTGAAAACATTAAGCTAAATGAAATTAGCCATTCTTGGTTTGAAAAATCAAGTGATGACTCAGCAGCAGCAATTAGACTAAATGTGCCAACAAGAAAAACGGTGGTGCTGTGGGTTGTTTGAATTGTTTTCCCCAAAGTCCATATATTAGAAGCATAATTCCCACTGTAACTGTTGAGGGTGGGAAATCCTATTATGGTAATTGAAAGGTGGGGCCTTTAAGAGCTGATTAGATTGTAGGACCATGAAGTAGTGAATGGTGGTCAGGGGCATGGTTCTGAAGGTTTAAGAAGGAAGTGCATGAAGAGCTATCTCTCTGCTCCACCATTTTCACAATGTGATACTCTATCATCACTGTCACCACCACCAAGGCTCTCACCGTCTGTGTTCCCTGGACTTTGGACTTCCCAGCCTCAGAAACTGTAAGCAATAAATTTCATTTTCTTATAGATCACCCAGTTCCAAGTATTTTGTTGTAAGCAACAGAAATGAACTATTACAGGTGGGAAACTCTTTATCTCTTCATGGTTGTGTGCACCCTGTATCTGAGTGTGCACACTCAAGGATCATATCAATCAGAGAACTAGATACACTTCTGTCTGCTTCAAGGAAGCTGCTTTTAAATACAAGGCAAATTCTGTTCTGCTATCTCACCCCTCTCCACTCTTTCTTATTTCATACAGGGATTGCAACTCCCAGATTACAATATCTCAAGAAGCCTGAGGTAAATATTGTATTCTGAGAGGTACAGTTCCATATAAACTCTGTGGGTGGAGGCAAAAATGTAAAGAGCCTGATGTATCTGAAAAAAGGATTGGCTCATCATAATTTTGGACAAAGATTGGGACAAGTATAATCTAAATATCTTATTTGATGGTAATCACCAAGTATGGATAGCCTTGTTTTGTTCAAGGATCAGTAAATATATCTATATTTATATGTATTTTTATGTATTTATATGGGTGTATTTACATATACTATATATTTACATATATACATACGTTATTAGCACTGTATATAAATATCTGTATATATACGTATAGGTATATATGCATATTTGCATACATTTTTAGTTATCAAAGAGATTTAAATTTTAAAAAATGTGATAACATTGCATTGCTATCAAATTGACATGAAAATTCTTTATAATAAACTATCCAGTGTTGGCAAGAAATTAAAAATGTTCATACTTTGCTGGTGGAACTAGAAGTTGCTATACATGTATATGTGTATTTATGTATATATGTGTGTGTGGGTATAAATAGATATAGATATAATTCCTATTAAAGAAATAGTGTACAGAAAATGAAAACATTATCCTGTAGATTCCATTGAATTTATGCCTATTTCTATTTATTTCCTTAGTATAATTTCATAGAATTGGAATTTGTGTCAAACTTTTGATATTTGAAAAATATTTTAAAGGTTTTTTCACATATTATTTAGCTGCCTTTCCCAAACATCCTGCCAAGTTATAGTCCCATTAGCAAAATATAGACATTTTTAATTCCTTGACAATACTAGATAGTTCTTCATTTAAAAAGTGTGTCGATTTGATAGCAAAGCAATGTTATCACCATTTTTTGTTTAAATCTCTTTAATTACTAGTAATATAGTAATCAAATATTACTGACTTCTAATAGTATAGAATTTGTTTTCATAGGCTTACCTTTTATATTCTTTCTTTAATAAATTCCTTGCTATTATCTTTCAAAACTTTTCCTATTGGGATATTTACAGTTGTCTCATTTATTTGTTAGAACCCTACATACCTTACTCTGTCACATGTTGAAAATGTTATCCAGGTTTTGCTCACATTTGAATTTTGATTATAATTATTGTTGAGTTTTTGTTTAGATACAGATATTTTAAAATAAAATTGTAGTCAGTTCTCTTAGTCTTATTCCATAAGGTTTTTTCGACCTTGATACTATGATTAGGAATTACTTGGAAATCAATGGCTTCATCAATATTTTCTAATTTGAAATGCCACCTTTATGACTTATAAAGTTCATCGACATAGATAAAGGTATAGATTATATAAACAGTTTCTGTTATTCTTGCATCAGTTCCACATTGATTTATTTTAGCTTTACAAAACATAAATATTTTCGACCTGGTAGTGCAAGTTCCCTTCATTTTTCTTATTTTTAGAATTAGCTTTACCAGTACTTTAGCACTTAGAGAAGACATTTAGAACCTACTTTCAAGTTCTTCTCCTATCAAATAATGTGGTACATCTTTTTATTAAGGATTTTAGGACAGTTAGCTCAGTTAGTTAGAGCATAGTGCTGATAACAACACTGAGGTCCAGGGTTTGATCCCCGTAGTGGCTAGCCTCCAAAAAAAAAATTTGTGTTTTATTTACCAACATAAAGTTTTATAGTTTACTTGATGAAGATCCTACACATCTTCCAAAGTTATTCTAAGGGATTTTATAATTTTTGTTGCTGGCATAGAAAATTTTTAAATATAGTATTTCTTTTTTCAATGATATATAGTATTTGAACAGAATATGTATTCTCTGGTGCAATAGTGTGCATTTCAGAACAAGATAATTAAGCGAATTATTTAAATTCACAAAATTCTTCCACAATTTGGGTTAAGTTGATCTGTTAAATTCTGAAAAAAAAATATCCATTTCCTGATTTGGATTTGTCTGTTGTTTCCCCTTGCACATGCACTAGTGTTTTGTTGTTTGTTTGTTTGTTTTTATATAATATAAAGCATATTTTCTATCTAGAATGTCTATTTTATCAAAATGAAATATATTTTTTTGTCCCAGTTTACTATGACATGACCTTTTTCAGATATTAACATCACAGTACTTTCTTTCTTTTTATCAGCATTTAATGTGTTTGTACTTTTCTCATTCTTTTATTTTTAAACTTTTTGATTCATCATGCTTTAAGTATTTGTTCTTTATGAAATAGGAGAAACAGATATATTCCCTGTGTCAGTAGAGAGAAAGACATTTTTCCACCACGAGTAGAAGCAGCCTGAGGCCCGCGCCAGATGCAGCTGTAGCAGAATTGGCGCAAAGGAACAGCTTCAAAAGGGTGTCTTTACCCTCCTGAGAACCGGGAATCTTCCTCCAACCCGCGCGCGCGACCCGCCGGTGCACCCACAGCCCACATCACAGCCGCAGCCGCAGACGTGGAAACATGGAGGCCTGAGCCTGCGTGTGTCACCCCGGACTGCAGCGGTGACCACGGCTTCTGACCCCCCGCCCCCACCCGCCCATCCCTGGAGCTGTAAGCGAATCAACCCACGTCCGAGACAGCGAGACGTCCAGCGGGAGAGGCAGAAGCTCGATGGAGACCACACACCCTGCGGGGCCGCCACTGCATGATCCGACAGGTAGGCTTCACCGCAGCCACCACTCAGTTTCATTCCCAGCTGAGCCCAGTGCAAACAGAGCAGGGAGACGTCCAGCAAGGGAGGCGGGAACTCCACAGGGTCCACGCTGCTGCCGCACAATCCAGCAGCAGGTAGGCTTCACCACCGCCACCCGGCTCCATCGCAAGCCCGGCCTAGTGCACAGAGCAGGGAGACATCCTGCAGGGGAAGGAGAAGCTCTGCAGAGACCACACACTCTGTGGTGCCTCGGCGCATCCCAGCAGCCGGGACCAGAGTTCACGCAACAGTGAGTCACTGAGATAGCGATACCAAATTGGCAACCACAGCAACATCTTACTCAGTCAATAGTGTCAAACCTGTGGACAGTGAAACCCCTGCCACAATGAATAAACATCAAAGAAAAGATACCAGAAATATGAAAAATCAAGAAAGCACACCACCAAAAGATAATAAATCTCAAGCTCTAGATCCTATAGAACAAGAAGCCCTTGAAATGACTAACAAGTAATTTCGAGTGATAATTCTAAGGAAACTGAATGAGATACAAGAAAACTCAGCTAGACATTATGATGAAATGAGGAAAAGTATACAGGACCTGAAAGAGGACATGTACAAGGAAATCAATGCCCTGAAAAAAAAATGTAGCAGAACTTGCCGAACTGAAGAAGTTATTCAGCGAAATAAAAAACACAATGGAGAGCTTAACCAACAGGCTTGTGGAAGTTGAAGAGAGAACCTCTGAACTTGAAGATGGGCTGTTTGAAATAACACAAGCAGACAAAAAAAAGAGAAAAGAATCAAAGGAATTGAAGAAAATCTGAGAGAGATATCAGACAACATTAAGCGCTCAAATATCCGAGTCATGGGTATTCCAGAAGGGGAGGAAAAAGGAGATTGCATTGAAAACATATTCAACAAAATAAAGGCAGAAAACTTCCCAGGTATAGGAAAAATCACAGATCTTCAGATCCAGGAAGCTCAACGATCTCCAAACGTATTCAACCCAAAAAGGTCTTCTCCAAGACATGTTATAGTCAAATTGGAAAAACTCAAAGACAAAGAGAGAATCTGAAAAGCGGCAAGAGAGAAGCATCAAATCACATATAAGGGAGCCCCAATCAGGCTAACATCAGACTTTTCATCACAAACCCAAAAAGCCAGAACGGAATGAGATGATATATTCAAAGTACTAAAAGACAGAGATTGTCAGCCAAGAATACTCTACCCTGCAAGGCTATCCTTTGGAAATGAAGGGCAAATAGTTTATTTCTCAGACAAACAAAAACTGTTGGAGTTCACCACCACACGACCAGCCTTACAAGAAATCCTCAAGGGAGTACTGGGTTTGGTTCCTGAAAAATAACTACCACTGCCATAAAAACCCAAGAAAAATCATAACCCACTAGTATAATAAAAATGGCATTCATGAAGAGAACACAAACAAACAAAAAGGCTATCTACAACCTAAGGAAACTACAAACACAGAAAACAAACAGTAAATCAGAAAGCAAGGAACAAAAGACACCTAAGACAACCAAACAACAATCAACAAAATGCTAGGAATAAATCAACACTCTTCAATAACAACTCTTAATGTAAAAGGCTTAAATTCCCCAATCAAAAGACACAGACTGGCAGACTGGATTAAAAAGGAGGACCCAACTATATGCTGCCTACAAGAGACCCACCTCACCCATAAAGACTCACATAGACTAAGAGTGAAAGGATGGAAAAAGATTTACCATGCAAACAGAAAAGAAAAAAGAGCTGGAGTAGCTACTCTTATATCTGACAAAGTAGACTTTAAACTAAAAACCATAAAAAGAGACAATGAGGGACACTACTTAATGATAAAAGGACTGATCCATCAAGAAGATATAATAATCATAAATATGTACACACCCAATGTTGGAGCAGTCAGATTTATAAAACAAACTCTACTAGACCTAAAAGGAAATAGACACTAATACTATAATAACAGGGGACCTGAACACCCCACTGTCAATATTAGACAGATCATCTAGGCAAAGAATCAGCAGAGAAACACAAGATCTAAACAATACTCTAGACCAATTGGACTTGGCAGATATCTACAGAACATTCCACCCAACAACCTCAGAATATTCATTCTTCTCGTCAGCACATGGATCATTCTCCAGGATAGATCACATATTAGGTCACAAATCAAGTCTCAACAAATTCAAAAAAAATGGAATTATCCCATGTTTTTTCTCAGACCATAATGGATTAAAACTAGAAATCAATAACAAATGGAATTCTGGAAACAATACAAACACATGGAAACTAAACAGCATTCTACTTAATGACATATGGGTCCAAGAAGAAATCAAGCAGGAAATCAAAAAATTTATTGAAACTAATGAAAATAATGATACATCATACCAAAACCTGTGGGATACTGCAAAAGCAGTATTGAGGGGGAAATTTATTGCATTAAATGCTCACCTCAGAAGAATGGAAAGATGGCAAGTGAACAACCTAACACTTCACCTTAAAGATCTAGAAAAACAAGAACAATCCAAACCTAAAATTAGCAGACGGAAAGAAATCATTAAGATCAGAGCAGAACTGAATGAAATTGAAACCCAAAAAACAATACAAAAGATCAATGAACCAAAAAGTTGGTTTTTTGAAAAGATAAATAAAATTGACCAACCATTAGCATGGCTAACAAGAAAAAGAAGAGAGAAGATTCAAATAACAAAAATTAGAAATGAAAAAGGTGATATTACAACTGATTCATCTGAAATACAAGGAATCATTCGAGACTAGTATAAACAACTATATGCCAACAAGTTTGAAAATCTGGAGGAAATGGATAAATTTCTGGACACACACAAGCTCCCCAAACTGAGCCATGAAGATGTAGAAAACTGAACAGGCCAATAACAATAAAGGAGATTGAAGCTGTTATCAGAAAGCTCACAACAAAGAAAAGCCCAGGACCAGATGGATTCACAGCAGAATTTTACCAAACATTCAAAGAGGAATTGACACCAATTCTTTGCAAACTATTCCAAAAGATTGAAACGGACACAAGTCTCCCAAACTCTTTCTATGAAGCAAACATCATCCTGATACCAAAACCAGGTAAAGATATAACCAAAAAAGAAAACTACAGGCCGATATCCTTGATGAATATAGATGCAAAAATCCTCACTAAAATACTAGCAAACAGAATACAGAAACACATACGTAAAATTATTCACCAGGATCAAGTGGGATTCATCCCAGGGATGCAAGGTTGGTTCAACATATGAAAATCAATAAATGTGATATACCATATTAATAAAATCAAACACAAGGTCCATATGATCATCTCTATAGATGCTGGAAAAGCATTTGATAAAATTCAACACTCATTCATCACAAAGACCCTCTATAAGTTAGGTATAGACGGAAAGTATCTCAACATAATTAAAGCCATATATGATAAACCCACCGCCAATATTATCCTGAACAGGAACTAGACAACGATGCCCACTCTCACCACTCCTATACACTGGGGAAGAGACTACCTCTTTAGCAAATGGTGCTGGGAGAACTGGATATCAATATGCAGGAGAATGAAACTAGACCCATACCTTTCACCATACACTAAAGTCAACTCAATATGGATTAAAGAATTAAATATACACCCTGAAACAATAAAACTTCTTAAAGAAAACATAGGAGAAACACTTCAGGAAATAGGACTGGACACAGACTTCATGAATACGACCCCAAAAGCACGGGCAACCAAAGGAAAAATAAACAAATGGGATTATATCAAACTAAAGAGGTTCTGCACAGCAAAAGAAACAATTAACAGAGTTAAAAGACAACCAACAGAGGGGGAGAAAATATTTGCAAAATATACATGTGACAAAGGATTAATATCCAGAATATACAAGGAACTCAATCAACTTTACAAGAAAAAAACAAGCAACCCAATTAAAAAATGGGCAAAAGAGCTAAGTAGGCATTTCTCTAAGGAAGATATACAAATGGCCAACAGACATATGAAAAAATGCTCAACATCACTCAGCATTCGGGAAATGCAAATCAAAACTACACTGAGATACCATCTCACCCCAGTGAGGATGGCTGAAATTCAAAAGACTCTGAACAATAAATGTTGGCGAGGTTGCGGAGAAAAAGGAACTCTCATACATTCTTGGTGGGACTGCAAAATGGTGCAGCCTCTATGGAAAATGGTATGGAGGTTCCTCAAACAATTGCAGATAGATCTACCATACGACCCAGCTATCCCACTGTTGGGAATATACCCAGAGGAATGGAAATCATCAAGTCGAAGGTATACCTGTTCCCCAATGTTCATCGCAGCACTCTTTACAATAGCCAAGAGTTGGAACCAGCCCAAATGTCCATCATCTGATGAGTGGATACGGAAAATGTGGTACATCTACACAATGGAATACTACTCAGCTATAAAAACGAATGAAATACTGCCATTTGCAACAACATGGATGGACCTTGAGAGAATTATATTAAGTGAAACAAGTCAGACAGAGAAAGAGAAATACCACATGTTCTCACTTATTGGTGGGAGCTAAAAATAAATAAATAAATTCAAACACACACACACACACAAAAACCGGGGGAGGGGGGGGAGACATAACAACTATAATTCCTTGAAGTTGATACGACAAACAAACAGAAAGAACATTGTAGGGAGGGAGGTGGGAGAGGGAGGAGGGAGGGAGGTTTTGGTAATGGGCCACAATAATCAACCACATTGTATATCGACAAAATAAAATTAAGAAAAAATAAATAAAATAAATCAATTAAAAAAAATTACTCTTTTGGTTTTTAGACAGAGTAACTGGGTATATTGTGGTACCATTTACTGAGCTCAGGGACACTTAGGAAGAATAAGTTTTGAAGTGTTGAGAATAAGTCAGTTTGGGACATAATTATTTGTATACAAACATGTTGAGTAGATTGTACATACAAGTCTGGGGTTCAAGGTTAAGGGTTAGGACTGTAGAAATAATCTTGGGAGTAAATTATAGATTGATAATATTTAAATACCCATGACCTGATATTATCACCTAGGGTAAGGGTACAAAAGTGAAAACAATAGAGGCCTATGAATTAAACTGTAGGGCACTATAACATTTTCGGGCCCAAAGAAGAGAATCCAGCAAAGGAGACCAAGAAGAGGCAGAAGTAAAGTAAAAGGAAAACCAGGAGTGTGTATTTTCAAAGAAGTCAGGAGAGGAAACTTTCTTCAGAAGGAAGAAGTGGACAACTTTGTCAAAAGCTGCTGAATGAAGTTTCTGTCCAAATGAAGTTTCTGAAGTGAAAAAATGTTCTGTATCTGGGCTGCCCAGCACAGTAGTCACTAAACGTAAGTGGTTATTAAACACTTGAAAGATGGTTTCTGTGACTGAGGAACTGAATTTTTGTTGTAATTTAATTTATTAACTTTAATAGCCAAACGTGGCTAGTGGCTGTCATATTAGACAGTGTAGCTTGAGCCATTGCTCAAAGATGAAGTGTCCATTTGGTACATCAGTTTCATTGGAATGGTGGGGATGAAAGTCGGATCAGAGTTGGCTAAAGCATAAATAAGAAGGAGGAAGCAAATTCAATATTGTTATATTAAGATAAAAACCAGGACACAAAATTATGTGTAGTAAGATCCTGATATTATAACAGTATTTAAAAAGCACAGAAAAACTGAAAAAGATACATAACAAAAATGAAAGTGGGTTAGTTCTGAGTAGTGTGATAATGTCTGATTTTAATTTTATTCTTCACACAATTTTCATATTTTCTAAATTTTTACAATAGTTACATATTCCTTGTAAAATTCTAAAACTGCAATAAACATTATTTTAAATGCAAGTCTCAGCTATTGAATAATCAGAAATAATTATTTCATGTTAAATAAAATTGTTTTTTGAATAAGATTATCTCGATTATATTAAATGTATCAGATCAATACATTTTACTTTTAGCAAACAAAGCTAGAATTTGATAAATACAAAGAAATGATAAGATCTTTGATCTGCCATTAAATCATTGACTTGAACATAATACAAATTTTTCTGAAGTTAAAGGTCTGTTAATGGGCATTTTAGTGCATTGAGTCAGTGTAATTAAAGTATACAGTTCCTTATACCATTTTTACTCTAGATCTAACTTTTGGTTTTTACAAATATGATGTTTTAGAAATTTACCCCATGTCATGTTCAAACATAATTGCAACTTTCAATTCCTGAGAATTCTTGAACAGTCTTGAATATTAAATAGGACTAATATTGCTATAAGTTTTGGAAACTCTCTTTAAACAGGAATGCTGCTGATTAGTATAATTAGACATTAAATATGTCCTAAACATTTATAACATTAGTATTCTATGCACATACATCATTGCTGATTAAACAATAATTTTTTTTTCTACTAGTTTTTTTTAGTTTCATATTTACCCTCATTTCCCTGAGCACTGGTATACTTTTATATGAAGGGTGATATTGCTTTATTGCCTGTTATATGAAAATAAAAAAATAAGCTTTGATTAAAATCTGTGGTCTTTTATTCTACTAATCTCCACATGAGTTTGTTCTGAGATTGTGAGCTAAACGAAAATGGTTTTTGACTCATGAATATGCGAGATGACTTTTGTTATAAAGCCGTCAGTTGTATTCTCTGCTTATAATAATTTGAAACAGAAATGATAAAATGGTATATATTTGAGTCCAATAAGGAAGAATTTTATACCACTTCAGTGTGCTTTGCACAGCATCACAAACATAAATTAACTTTGTTTCTCCCTATTCCCCAAATTCTCTCAAACTCCAGAATTCTCACTACTACATTGGCAGAAAGCATAAAAGCAAAGCCCAGCTTATTCCAAAAATGCACAGGAAGGAGGATTGTTGCTCATGTCGTCTCAAGGTAACTCTCCTAACATATCATTAGGTGTGGCATAGAAGAAAGATCATTAGACTAGGAGTAAGAAAACCCAGATTATCTTCCTGGGCTTCTGCTTGCTTTCAGCATATCTGAAACTGAGCATATTATTTAAAATGTGCTTTGGGTTCCTTATGGAAATATAAAATGGAGGTCATGATGCTTCTTACTTCATAGGGTTGTGGTGATTGAATTTTGAATCAATTTTATAATGCACCTAGCAGAGTTTATGACCTATAATAATTGTTAAATAAACATTATCTTTCCCCTTTAATGGAGTCCATCAAATCCAGGTTCCAATCTCAGTCTGCTTTTCTAGTCATTGATTGAGGGCAAGCTACTTAATTTCTCTAGCATTAGTACTCTGTAACAAATGCCTAGCCTATGAGATTTTCATGAAGATTATTAGCATAATACAGCATAACATACAGGAATTTTCTCACCAAACAATAAGTATAAAATATTAATAGTCTACCTAGAATTTCCTTCAAAAATATACCAACACTAACACAGGCAAAATGTGAGCAATACAGTTCTTATCATTCTCCCCTTCCTTTCTTCAGCAAGCATTGTTAATGTACCTTTGATCTCAAACGATCCAAACCCTCATGAAAAGGCACAAGATATCTATCACAAAATACTGATTTTGGCTGGATTGGGACAAATCTTATAAATTATTATCATGGTCAAAGGAAGAAAAGATATGGGAAGTAAACCTCAATAGGTTTGTGGAAGGAAAATCAATCAGTCAGTGTTTATCCAAACCCTTTCCCTTCCTTTAAAAGTTTAATTGTACCGCAATTTTGGTGCATTATAATTTGATAAACTTGTCAGCTGCCAAGTTTATTCATATTATATGACAGTGTTTGTCATGAAAGTCAAGATGTCTCACATATACAGCAAAGTGAAACTCTGAAGCAATTACCTGGAGAATTCTGGCCCAATCTCTTATTTCATTACAAAAAAAGTTACTGATTTAAAGGAAAATTTTTTCAACTTGAATTTTATAAAAACTTACCACAATCTTTCATTCTAATTTTCATGTTCAGATACATCATAAATGAAAAAAATGACTAAAATAAGGATACTATATAACGATATAAATTTTGAAGGTATTAGTATGCGAACAAAATGAGAAAAAATTTAAATAATTTAAGGTAATTTTTCTATATTTTACAAATTATATACACTCAGGATAAAAAAATGGAAAATGTACAGTTTAAAGGGAAAAGTTCACCTGAAACTCAGAGACACTTACCAGTACTCTAAAATGTATTTTTAAATAAAAAAAAAGTAATTTACATTTAATGACAAGGTAACTATATAATTATATTAATTGATACTTTGACAGGTTATTACACAAAACTAACTTAAATAAGCAGTACTTTTGCCATCTTGTAAGGGTTTAATATAATTTCAACAGAAAGAGATTCATCCTGAAGTAAAAAAGAAATTTAATATACCATTACCTAATAGAAATAAATCCTGACTCCTGATGCCATATTAATAGTTCATATGTCTTTAAAAATATATTAATCAACAAATTAAAGCAAGTAAAAAAGAAATTTAATATACCATTACCTAATAGAAATAAATCCTGACTCCTGATGCCATATTAATAGTTCATATGTCTTTAAAAATATATTAATCAACAAATTAAAGCATGTGTCTCCACAAAGACTTATATACACATATGTTTATAGCAGTTTTGTTTGTAATAGCCCAAAACTGCAAACAACTCAAATGTCCATCAACAGGTGAAAGGATAAATAAATTGTGGAATAGACAATAAAAATAATTAATTATTGATACACATAACAACACATATAAATCTCAAAATAATGTGATAAGTAAAATAAGCCAGAAAAAAACCGTATATTCTGTAAAATTCTATTAATATATAATTCTAGAAAATGCAAAGTAACCTATACGGCCGAAAGCAGATTGTGGAGGTGGTAATTATGGAGGTAGGCAGAAATGGAGTGGGGTAGAATGGGAGGGATAAGAAGGAAATATTACAAAGGAGCAATAGGAAACTTCTGGTCATGTTGGATTTGATACTGTCTTGATTGTGGTGATGGTTTTACAAGTATGAACATATGTTAAAACTAAACAAATTGTAGACTTTAAAAACAAATATTGCACTATATTACATATCAATTATACTTCAATAAAACTGTTAAGAAAATAACAAGTCAATGTCCTGTTCATCTTTGACAAATGAATGCATGTAAAACTGGCCAAATTTGAATAAGGTCAGTGGGTTGCATCAATGTCAATTTCCTGTTTGTAAAATTGCACTAGATATTACTATTAAAGCAAACTAAGTGAAGGATACATGGGATCTTGCTGTATTTATATTTCTTACAACTGCATATGAATCTACAATTACATCAAAATAAAAAAATTAAGAAAAAAAGAACATTATATGCCATTGTTATTTACAAAACTTTCTGTTGTTGCTCAGCAATCGACCTCTTTGGAAACATTACATGTTCCTCAAGAAAGAGATGAGTGAATATTTCAGGTTCTTTGACATTATTTATTTGCCACTGTCTCAAGTTATCTTTCTAAATAACCATTGTCTGGAAAAAACTGGGGAGCTTCCGGTCAAGATGGTGGAATAGACAGTCTCCAGCATCACTCTCTCCCACAAATCAACCAATTTACAACTATTAAAAAGAAACAACAGCCACGCTGGGGCTGCTAGAGCTCAGCAGAAGAGGAGGAAAGACCTACGGAGAGCATGAATGTGGGAGAAGCCACAATGAGAGAAAGAAAAATCCGCTCTAACCATTTCATGCCGTGGCTGCTTTAAGTCTGGAGCTGCTGAGAACACGGAGCAGGAGCTGGCAAAAGCTGCAGCTGTGCCTTTCGGATGAAGTTGCTTTGTGGCAGCAGGGGAAAAGAGGGCCTTAGTGGCCCCCAGGCCAGCTATACTACCAACAGGGTTCCCGTGGACCCACATAGGACCAAGGTGCAACAACAACTGAAAGAAAGAAGCCACTCAGAGGCCAGTGAGTCATTGCAAGAGACCAGAGCAAGTCCTGTCCCATGGAAAGTGTTTGGAACACGGGTGGTGAGGGAGATGGGCCCACTGGAGGAACACTGGGGCACAGCAAGGACAGCTATCCTGCCCTCCTATCGCTGCAGGACTACTCAGAGGAGACTGGTCAGTAATATAGAATTGCAAGGGGTGCAGACTGATGAAAAGACTCAGGCCCAGACTAGTGTTTCTGTACAACTCAGGTGCATCAGATTTCACCAGATCCAGAAGTACCTGTAAAGTCAACTATTAAAACTTGAGCTGCACAAAAAGCCTTCTGTAGGGAATTAGCAGCAAAGCAGCAATTTAGCCCAACCACAGAGCTCAAGTACTGGTCCCCACAGGAAGTTCCTCTATTTTAGAAGTAAGCAAAGGACAACAAATTAGTTCCAGTGCAGAGTTTAAGTGGTGGAAACAGCAAATAATCCAATACAGAACTGAAAGAAAAAACAAAGTACCCACAACCAGAGACAAAGTTTTTTATTAACTAGTAAAGTTCTCATTTCACCAAAGAACACCTATAACACCTAGAAGGACTGGAAGTCCCCTGGGCTACCAAGCCAGGAAGAGGAGAGGGCCTGGGGCCTCAGCCATGCCCCCTGACACCTGCAACCAGTCCCGAGGATGGGGGCCTCAGGCCTTGGCTAAAGCCCCCTGACAAGTGCAACCACTCCAGCGGCAATGACCCAGTGCCAGAGGTGGTGCTCCAGGCTCTTCTGAGCCAGGGCACTGGGGGGCCGAGGGCCTCATCCACGCCCCCCCACAGACAAGCAACGATTCCAGCAGTGACCACTGAGCCACTGCAAGAGGCACCCCAGGGTCTCCCAAGCTGAGCTGGGGCAGTGGGGAGCCGAGGGTTTCGATCACACCCCCCACATGCTCAATCAGCCCAGTGATGACCAGCGAGCCTCAGCAAGAAGGGCCCCAGGTTCCTGAGCTGGGGTGGTGGCGGGCAAGGGCTACTGCCACACCCCCTTGACATCTGCACCCAGCCTGGCAATAACCAAGCCACCACTGGAAGCCCACTGGTCTCCCCTGTGGGAATGTGAGGGGGGGATGCCACAGGCCTCAATCCCACCCCTCCTCCTTCCTCTTTCTCCCATCCCAATTCCTTCCCCTTTCCCCTCTCCCTCTTCCTCCCCACTGCTCTACAACAACATTGTAGAATGAAAAAAATATATTAATAAAATTTAAAAATAAAATAAAATAAATAAATAACCATTGTCTGAATCTTGTGGCTTCAGCATTCACTCCTTTGCCTTTGAATGTTCAGATACATCCCTGTGCAGCCTCCACAGTGCTGAAAGACCCTGGCATTTCTAAGAATTAATTTTTTTCTTTATTCTTTTGTGTGTTCTACTTTCATCTCTGAAACTTCATAAAACCAACTGATTGAGGTTGCATTAAAATTTCAGTTTTGAGCCAAAAGGCTAAAAGCACAAAGTTTCTTCTAAATGGATGCTGAAGTATCCAGTGATTGTTACTGCAAGTTATGTTACCATACGCAATCACTTTAACACATATCAGACCTGGGACCTCGGAACACAAGAAGTTAAATAAGCAAGTTTGTTTTTTCCATCTCTGCTCATGACGGTATTTCTGGTTTCTGCACAAATACAGCTTATCATTTTCATTTAAGTTTCTGTAAGTGCTAGATTTTTTTCCCTTGGTAATGTGGTAAATTGTTAGGAGATGTGTGTGTGTGTGTGTGTGTGTGTGTTTCATTTGGAACAGATGATTGGAAGGAGAACCTTGCAAATGATTTGGAAAAAGAAATGTTTATGAAAAATTCGAGGAACTATTTTGAATGCATTATACTTCCTGGCGAGGTTTATAAAGAGCCATCATTATTTTTAATTGGCTGTGAATATTCATGAGATACAGAGCTCATTTTCACCCCTTGTGCCCAAGATGTGAAGGCCAGATTTGTACTGAGATAAAATTCACATCACATAAAATTCAGCTTTTTAAAGTGTGCAATTCAACATGTTTTAGTATATGCACAAATTTGTGTGAAAAATCACCACTATCTAATTCTAGAATATTTTAAACACCCCAAAAAGAAATTTTGTATGCGCTAGCAGTTACTCTTCATTTCCCCCTTCCCTGTAGCCCCTATCAAACACTAATCTGCTTCCTGTTTCTATAGATTTGCCTATTCTGGACATTTCATATAAATTGAATTATACAACAAATGGTATTGTGACTGTCTTCTTTCACTTAGCATGATGTTTTTTAACACCCACCCATGTCAATGTATCAGTATTTCATTCCTTTCATTTTCAATGCACGTATCAGACTTCATTCCTTTTCATTGCCAAATAACATAACACATTTTTTTATCCATCATCTGATGGGTATTGCCAAATAACAACCCATTGTGTGGATATACCACATTTTGTTTGTCAATCATTTGATGGACATTTGAATGATTTCCATTTTTTACTGTTATAAATAATCCTGTTATGAATATTTGTGTGCAAGTCGTCGTATGGACATATGTTTTTAATTCTCTTGGGAATGAAGTTGCTGGGTCATATGGTAAGTCTATATTTAAATTTTTCAGGGATTGCCAACTGTTTTCCAAAATGATTGTACATTTTACACTCATACCAGCAATGTATGAGGGTTCCAATTTCTTCACATCCTGTTTTCCATCATTTTGCTTCTAGCCATCCTGATGCGCATGAAGTATCTCATTGTGATGTTAATTTGCATTTGCCTAATTACTGATGAAAGATGTATTTTTTTGGAGCTTCAAATGTACTTGGAATTTAAATTTGTGTTCTTGTGGTCTTGCCACAACTATTAAGATTATATGTTGCTTCCTATGTTGACCTTCCACTCTCTGCTGCTGTCCTATTTCAGGATCTGATGTTCCAGGCCAGGATGGATCCTGGCCTCCGTGTAACACCTGGGTTACAGAGAGATATAGAGAAAGAAAGAAACAAACAACAACCACAGTAATACACTGAACTTTTAGAAAAATAGAGGTGGAAAAGGGGAGGGGAGGAGAAGGGGAAGGGGGACTAATGAGGAATTGGTCAACAGACACAAAGAATGATTGCATATTGTAATGATGAATAAACTAACTATACTGATCTAACCACCACACATTGGACACAATTATTGAAAATCAACGTTGTACCCCACGTGTATGTACAACAAAAAATAAATTAACAAAAAGTTTTTATAGAAATAATAAATAAGACAATACTTCTTTCAAGAAGTTCATAATTCAGTTTCCTCTCAAGGAAAAGTAATGATTTTGAATTCCAGTCCACTTGAACAGAGACTGGTATTTTAACTGGGCTTTTGTGGGTTTCTTCTCTGGAGTACAAAGCATTTGCATCCTTAGCAACAAGTGGCCATATGAGAAGAGAGTCGCAAAGCTGGAACAGAGCAGAGAACACCTGCTAATTTGGTACAAAAGCCTGGTGGGAGAGGTATATGGGAATTAACTTAGCTACTAACATTTGTCCTGGAGATGTCAACCAGGCACTTTTAATACGGTCCTGGCTCTTGAGTCTGTCTGCAGAGGAATGTGGAATTATATGTGTGGACCATAGCAACATGGACTTCAGACAGTGTGGTTCACACTCAGGAGACAGTCTCCTCTTGATATTCCCTTCAGTAAGGAATCAGAATTCTATTTTCAGGAAAGTATTATTTCAGTTCAGTAACTCCTCCCTATTTCTCAACAGAGCCTAAGACTAGTAATATCTGAAAAGCAAAGGTATAATTTCTAGAATGGGATTTTCAACTACTTGAATATCTATCATTAGTGACAATCTATGTGTAAGAAATTTGTACATGTTTGGGAATGTGATAGACAGGAATAAGCATTGGTAAGAGTAAATGGACCTATTGGTTAAGGGCAAAGCAACATATTAGTGGCTCATTTGTTACTTATTCAACAAATATTTATTTAGCACCTACTATAGGTGGGCTGGTCAAAGCACTAGGGATTGAACACTGTAAGAAACAGTCTAAAACGTTCCTGGATAATGGGGATTTTTAATGAATTATTTTTTTCATTAATTTTCCTGGAATTTTACTCTGGGGAGAGGGAATGATAAATGATCTTTGTAAGAGGAGATGTTTTAAGTATAATTAGAAAGTCAAGGGTTGCAAATCCAGAAAAAACTGAGTTTGAAATCTGCCTCTACTACTCACTTCTTGAATGACTTTGGGCAGGTTAATTAATTAACCAGTTTCTCTAAGCATCAATTTCCATATAAATCAGTCAGAAGTGATAACTACTTTGGCAGATTATTGTGAGCATGTGATGAGAAAACATGTAAACTTGTTAGTACAAGAAGATGATACACATCTTGCCTTTTCCTTAAGAGAATAGAAGAGGCATCCATAATTTTGTCCTTTTGGCACCACACACTCTTTCCAATTATCTTTATCTATTCTGTAATGGAAATTATCTTTCCCTCTTATTTTGCTAAACTCATTATGATTGTGCTTTTAGCGATCCAAATTCCCTTAGTTCAACAGGTATTTGTTGAGGATCTACTCTATGCCAGAAAAGATGCAAAATTCTGGAAATACAAAGATGAATAATAAAACTCTTCCTTCATGGTTTTTACAGTCTAGTAGGAGAAACAGGCAAAAGCAATATCATGCAATGTGGTAACTACCACAATGGGTCTAAACCCAGGATGCTATGAGAGGACACAGGGGAGGCATCTAAGCCAGACTGGAAAGAGAGAGGTTCAGTAATGCCTTTCTGAAGCACATTTTGCAAAGAAAACCAATAATTTCCTAAAATACACAGATTTATGAAGTCAGAGTTCCTTTCATCTTAAACCAAAGGCTCTTTACCTAAGAATGTGGGGTAGCATCCCACATTCCTTTATAAACACATCATTTGTGTAGTAGCTCCTCCAGCATACTCCTTCAATCAAAGGTTTTCTTAAACTCATTTAGGACAATGAGCATCTCCATTGTAGCCTCAAAGGCAGTGATTTATGTCTATAGTGTTCGGCAGCATAATATAGTTTCATATTCTCATTCCTGGAAGAATAGCTGGTGGGGAGCACTTTAAAAATATGGATGCCTTGGTACCACCAGCTATGAATTGAATCAAAATCTTTGGAGATGAGGCCCAGATATCTGTATTTTTAAATACAAAGCATTTCAGATAAACAGTGTTAAAAATAAGTGATATAGTGGGATAAATAGCTTTCACAGGACATGTGTTCTCTTCATGGCTCAATAATGAACCTTCCCTGTGACTTGAATGAGTCATTTCATCTTTCTTGTTCATAATTTTCTTGTCTGTAAGATGAGATGATCTCCAAGGCCTGACATCCTCATACCATGGCTCTCTTTATTTCTGGACAATATTGCTCCTGCTCATTTACCACAGCACACTTTGGTATTTTGATTGCTGCACTATTTACTTTATTCAAGCACATGGTGATGTTCAAATTGATTTATACTGTGGAAGAAAATTAACATTCTCAAGGAAAAAATTTGGCTAAAGCAAATTTTTTGAAGACTTATGTCATGAAATCAAATACAATAACACTTGAGAGAAAAGTTTTTCATGTAATGAGAGAATCCAGATTGTGATATATTGGAATGAATTGCTCTCCAAGGGGCAGTACAATGATAGATGCAGAAGAGTTAGAACAGCCAGACTTATTACCTATTTAGAACTTAGTCTATAGCAAGACCGAACTTCTCTAGTGCTAAACATGCTTTATGCTTCTGTTTATGGAAAGGTGAACCAATTAAAACTGAGAGGCCTTGCCAGTTTGGTTCAATGTAAGGTTTTCTTCTCATAAAATACACCTAAAATTCAAGCATATATAATGTATTTCATATAGGTCAATGTGCCTATAATTCTGTAAGATAAATTAGAATTATTTTAAAATAAGAACTTCTATGGCCTATAAAATACTGCTGGGGTTAAGAATATCATCACCTATGCCACAAATTTTGAAAAAAATCTAATCCCCTGAAATGGCTGGATCATATCTATTATATTCCTAAAGAAAGTGTATAGTTGATAAGTCAGAATGCTTGGCAATTTTTCCAGTCTTTGAGGTCAATATTCAATGCTGTTCATTGCACTTCATCCAGTGATGGCAGGAAGAAGTCACTGATGAGGAATATAGTAGAAAAGAAAGAAAGCGGAAATATTCAACCACCTGATGTGCTTTAGTCACCTTATTCAAGGTTATACCAACTGGAAATAGTAGAACAGACATAATAATAAAGGAACTGAAGTCCAAGATAAGTGAGGATGAGAAGTATCTAGCTTCTTGAAGAAAGGTCAGGTTTCCAGGCTCAGATAAATTTGTTCCAAGCCTGCGAGAACAGCTTAGGAAGTCATGGAGAGGTTTAGAAAGCTGAGAAATAGTGACTAAATTTTCTCATTCCCTCCCTCAAAAAAAAAAAAAAAAAGTTTAAGGTTGTGTACACATAGAACAAGGTTGCTCAATGGAATAAGCAGGGACTTTGGACAAGGCTATGGCTCAAATCTCAGCTACAAAACTGTGGCCTAGAAAATATCACTTTTATTTCTGAGCCTCAGTTTTCTCAATTGCAAAATAAAAAGGAAATATCAGTTTGGTGGTATTGTCATAAAGATAGAAGATAATATATGAAAAAGCCCAGAAGAACGCTTGATACATCATAGGTATCCAATAAATGATGGCTCCTCTATTGTTAAAATAGTCATGCCTTAGGCATGCTTATTTTGCCATTCTTGAATTTCTGGAAGTACTGAATAATAACTTTTTGTGAAGATATATCATAACAACGTTGATACCAGCATTGATACATCCTGTGCACTGAGTTGAATAAATTTCTAAAGTTCCTTGGTAACATAAAGTAAGACTAGATTTTCACCTCCCCAGGGACAGATGTTTTGAAAGAGGTGTTTTAAAAAATCATGCTAAACTATTTAATGTTTCGGATTCTCTCTGTAGCTAGAAAAATTCCCAGGGTAGTTTGTTTAAAAGAAAACAAGAGTTAGCTTTTTTTATTGGTTACATCTTTCTTTGTTTTCCAGTTGACCTAACATCTTTTTTGCCTTCCTTTTTCTGGTGTTGGGCAAGAAGCATTACACCTGTATATCCTCCATTCCATGGGACAGTTCCCCACAGTGATGAAGTATGTGTGTATTTTGGAAAGTGACTTGAGAGGAAATGTAAAATGAGGATGTAAAATATTTCTTGCAATAAGCTCCTTTTGAAGCTATAAGGCACAAAGATCACAACAACATAGTACAAAAAGAGGAGTGTTCACAACATAAAAATAGATGTGATTGGAAACATAGTGTGTTTTTCTCTCTGAAGTTTAGTTTGGGGACCCAGTGTTAGAAAGTTCCTTGCTTCTGTAATATACATACCTTTTCTTTGCACAAAATGGTTGCTCACAGAAAGATAAATACCACACGTTCTCACTTATATATGGGAGCTAAAAAAAAATTGAGCTCACAGATGTAAAGAGTAGAATTGTGGTTACTAGAGGCTGGGAAGGGGAGGGTGAGGAAGGGATAGGGAAAGGTTGGTTAATGGATATGAAGTTACAGCTAGATAGGAAAAATTAGTTCTAGTGATCTACAGTAGTGCTAGGCATCTATAATTAACAATAATTTATTATATGTTCTCGAATAGCTTAGAAGAGAGAAACTCAAATGCTCTCATCAGAAAAAAGATACATTTTTGTGATAATGGATATGCTAATTACATTTATTGTAATATAACTCTGTACTCCATAAATATGTACAATAAAAACGTCAATTAAAAAATAAATTGATTAAAAAAATAAATTCAAAATAAAAAATAAATTTTAAAAGGTGCTCAAAATAAATGTTCATTTAATACATAAATAAATGAAAAAAGGAAGAATGTATTTTATAACCTGATGCAAAAATGTGCAGTGTGTATAATTGTTTGCATATGGGTAGATCCATATGGTTGATCCACTATATCTGTAAAACTCGGGATATTCACTAAATAATTCTTCAATTCCCTACAGCACTCTTTATGATTCTATAATTCCATATAAATTATGTGTGCATGTATATACAATATATACAAGGGTACTTCAAAAAGTTTATGGAAAGATTCATATTATTTTTAATTCTATTTTTCCACAAACTTTTTGAAGTACTCTCTTATGTATAGGTATGTGTGTGTTTGTGTGTGTGTATACTATATATATGTATATATAATATTATAATTCTATAATACCACTAAGTAATATTATTAAACCACAAATGAGTTTGCCTGCCTGTGTGCAGCCCAGCTAATAAATCTGCACACTAAGATTTGTGGTAGGAAAGATTAGCATTTATTGGAGGGCACCAACCAAGGAGAACAGGCCAGCTAAGGCTGTAAAGACATGAACTCCCCAGAGGCTCAGAATCATAAGCACTTATAGGGCAAATTTAGGGTAAGGGTCTTGCAGGTCACGTAGAATTTTGATTGGCTTTGAGGTGGAGTCAGCATAGCTTGATTGATGTCTTCCTTGGCTTCTCTGGGTCTGGGTAGTACGTGCTTCTCAGCAAGGCCACAACTGCTCTGGAAATATCTAGTGCTCATGAGGGAAGAAAGAGAAATCAGAAAAATATATACTCAGCTAACCTCATGCTTATCTTTATTGTTAAACAAGTATAATCCTATATCTGGGAATTCAGCCAGTGAGTTTGAGGTTTGTCTTGCAAACCTCTTCTAAAGCTGAGAACTTTTCCAGCCCTAGAAGAGACTCAAATACGGGGATCCTGCTGTTTACAGCTGTTTCAGTAAGTGTTATATGTGTTTGTTTATGTTTTATCAAAAGTCACAGATAAGGATTCTGAGAACTCTGTTCTGCCTGCTGAATTCCAGTGACCCTAGGTTGCATATAGTCATGGCCTTATAGCTACATTGACCACAATATTCCAAAACTGAATAGAGTCAAATAAGCCTGTTCTTTCTGCTTCTCTAAAAAAAAAAATGTCAAACTAAATCTTTCATCACATAACTCTAATATGAGGAAGTGAGAAGCAGAAATATACCCTACTGTTTGTCCCATGTCTTTCTCAGACTAAGGCAGCAGACTAGAGTTAAGGGTTCTTACGGCTCTGAACTGCCTGCCCTGTATAAATTTGGACAAGATTCAAGCACTCTTCTCCTAGATAAGCCCAACAGTAAATATGAAGTTTTCCTAATAAATAAAGTACAACAGACAGAGCACAGTTTTTAAATAGTCCATGGTGTATTAGGGTTCTTCAGAGGGACAGAATCAGTCAAATATATATTATTTATGTACATATATACATACATACATATATATATATAAATTCACACACACACATATATATTTATGAACTTATTAGGGGGAATTGGATCACAGGATTACAAGGCAAAGCTCCAAGATAGGTTGTCTGCAAACTGGAGGACTGGAAAAACTGGAAGAGTGGCTCAGTCCCAGTCTAAAAGACCTCAAAAAACAGGAGGCTGACAGTGCAGCTCCTAGTCTGAGTCCAGAAGCCTGAAAGCCCTTGGAAGGCTGCTAGTGCAAGTCCAAAAACCAAAGATCAGATCTCTAGAACTTACTTGTTTTGTATAAATGTTACTTTACGCCAATTAAATATTAACTTCTCACTCCACCTGCCCGCCCCCCTCGTAGCCATGGCAACCACCATCGTACTCTCTCCTTCTATGAGTTTGATTATTTTAGATTCCTCTCATAAGTGGGATCCTGAACCATTTGTCTTTATGCATCTGGCTTATTTCACTTAGTCTGATGTCCAAGGGCGGGAGGAGAAAAGGAGTCCTGCCCCAGAGGAGGGAGAGAGAGAGAGGGAAAGAGCATGAGCTGAATATCACTTTTCTTCTGTTTCATCTGTTCTTGCTGAGCCTCCAATTGAATCATGCCCACACACACTGAGGGTGGTTCTTCCTCTGTCAGTCCATTGGCTCACATGTCAATCTCCTCTGGCAACATCCTCACAGACACATCTAGAAACAATGTCCCACCAGGCATCTAGGCATCACTCAATTCAGTCAAGTTGACACTTAATAACTAACCATCACACACAAGACAATATGCAAAAGTCTGATGAAAGAGGCTGCAAATGATGCTGCTCCCAGAAAAGCATTCTCTTTGCTGGATCAATATTGATATATATTGGAAAATGGTTTCAGCCCCCTTTTACTGAATGTGGTCTCTCACAAGCATTACTGGGATTACAATGATAATGGTATCCTTATAAAACACTGGGCATATCTATTGATTACAGAATGTTTGTCTCTTTTAAAGAAAAGATATCAAGATTAAAGAATCATATTTATTATTATGATAAGAAAGCTTAACATGAGATCTGCCTTTTTAACAAATTTTTAAATGCAGAATACAATATTGTTAACTATAGGCACAATGTTGTACAGCAGATCTTTAGGACTTATTCATCTTGCATAATTGAAACTTTACACCTACTAAACAGCACCTCCACACTTCCCCTCCCTTTTGTAGCCTCTGGCAACCACCACTGTACTCTCCCCTTCCATGAGTTTGTCTATTTTAGATTCCTCATGTAAGTGGGATCCTGAATTATTTGTCTGTATGCGTCTGGCTTATTTCACTTAGCATAATGTCCTCAAGGTTCATCCACATTGCTGCAAATGGTAGGATTTCCTTCTTTCTTAAGGCTGAATATTACATTGTAAGTATATACCACATTTTATTTATACATTCATCCATTGATAGACATTTGGATTGTTTCCTTATCTTGGCCATTGGGAATAATGCTGCAATAAACATGGAAGCATGTATATCTCTTTGAGATACTGCTATCAGTACTTTAGAAAACACATAAACAGAAGGGGATTGCCATATCATATGGTAGTTACATTTTAAATTTTTTGAGGAAACTCCATACTGGTTTCGAAAGCGACTGCACCATTTTACATTTCTACCAAGAGTGTACAAGGTTTGCAATTTCTCCAAATCCTCACAAACACTTGTTATCTTTCAGGTGTGTGTGTATGTATGTTTTCTGGGTTTTTTTAATATTAGTCATCCCGACAGGTATGAGGTGATATTTCATTATGGTTTTTTATTTGCATTTCTCTGTTAGTGATGTAGAACATATCTATATATACCTGTTCACCATTTTATAGGTCATGGGGAAAATGTCTGTCCAAGCCTTTGATCATTTTTAAGTTGAGTTATTTTTGTATGTGCTTTGTTTTTGTTTTGTTGTTTTTCTTTTGTTATTGAGTTGTAAGAGTTTCTTATATATTTTGGATATTAACCCCTTAGTAGCTATATGGCTTGCAGTTATTTTCTTCCATTCTGTAGGTGGCTTTTCCTCTCTGTTGATAGTTTCCTTTTTGTGCAGAAGAATTTTACTTTCATGTAGTCCCACTCATCTATTTTTGCTTCTGTTGACTGTGCTTTGGTATCATATCCATGAAATCATAGCCAAGACTAATGTCAGGAAGCTTTTTCCCTATGTTTTCTTCTAGTAGTGTTATAGTTCAGGTCTTGCATTTGTTTTTAATCTATTTTGGGTAGTTGATTTTTTTTTTTAATTTTATTTTGTCGATATACATTGTGGCTGATTATTGCTCCCCATCACCAAAACCTCCCTCCCTTCACCCTCCCCCTCTCCCCCCAACAATGTCCTTTCTGTTTGCTTGTCATATCAACTTCAAATAATTGTCGTTGTTATATCTTCTTCCCCCTCCGTGTGTGTGTGTGTGTGTGTGTGTGTGTGTGTGTGAATTTATATATTAATTTTTAGCTCCCACCAATAAGTGAGAACATGTGGTATTTCTCTTTCTGTGCCTGACTTGTTTCACTTAATATAATTCTCTCAAGGTCCATCCATGTTGTTGCAAATGGCAGTATTTCATTCGTTTTTATAGCTGAGTAGTATTCCATTGTGTAGATGTACCACATTTTCCGTATCCACTCATCCGATGATGGGCATTTGGGCTGGTTCCAACTCTTGACTATTGTAAAGAGTGCTGCGATAAACATTGGGAAACAGGTATACCTTCGACTTGATGATTTCCATTCCTCTGGGTATATTCCCAACAGTGGGATAGCTGGGTCGTATGGTAGATCTATCTGCAATTGTTTGAGGAACCTCCATACCATTTTCCATAGAGGCTGCACCATTTTGCAGTCCCACCAACAATGTATGAGAGTTCCTTTTTCTCCGCAGCCTCGCCAGCATTTATCGTTCAGAGTCTTTTGGATTTTAGCCATCCTAACTGGGGTTAGATGGTATCTCAATGTGGTTTTGATTTGCATTTCCCGGATGCTGAGTGATGTTGAGCATTTTTTCATATGTCTGTTGGCCATTTGTATATCTTCCTTAGAGAAATGCCTACTTAGCTCTTTTGCCCATTTTTTAATTGGGTTGTTTGTTTTCTTCTTGTACAGTTGTTTGAGTTCCTTATATATTCTGAATATTAATCCTTTGTCAGATATATATTTTGCAAATATTTTCTCCCACTCTGTTGGTTGTCTTTTAACTCTTTTAATTGTTTCTTTTGCTGTGCAGAAGCTTTTTAGTTTGATATAATCCCATTTGTTTATTTTTCCTTTGGTTGCCCGTGCTTTTGGGGTCGTATTCATGAAGTCTGTGCCCCGTCCTATTTCCTGGAGTGTTTCTCCTATGTTTTCTTTAAGAAGTTTTATTGTTTCAGGGTGTATATTTAAATCCTTAATCCATTTTGAGTTGATTTTAGTATACGGCGAGAGGTATGGATCTAGTTTCATTCTCCTGCATATGGATATCCAGTTATCCCAGCACCATTTGCTGAAGAGGCAGTCCCTTCGCCACTGAATAGGCTTGGTGCCTTTGTCAAAGATCAGCTGACAGTAAGTGTGTGGGTTGATTTCTGGATTCTCTATTCTATTCCATTGGTCAGTGTGTCTGTTTTTATGCCAGTACCATACTGTTTTGGTTATTATAGCTTTGTAGTATAGCTTAAAGTCAGGTAGTGTTATGCCTCCAGCTTTATTTTTTTTGCTCAGCATTGCTTTGGCTATGCGTGGTCTTTTATTGTTCCATATAAATGTCTGGATAGTTTTTTCCATTTCTGAGAAAAATGTCTTTGGAATTTTGATGGGGATTGCATTGAATTTGTATATCACTTTGGGGAGTATGGACATTTTCACTATGTTGATTCTTCCAATCCAAGAGCATGGGATATCTTTCCATCTTCTTGTATCCTCTCTAATTTCTCTCAGCAGTGGTTTGGGTAGTTGATTTTTGTATGTGATGTAATTTAAAGGCCCAATTTTATTCTTTTGTAAGTAGGTACCCAGTTTTCTCAGCACTATTTGTTGAAGACACTATCTTTTCTCCATTGTGTATTCTTGGCATCATACATATGTAGATATATATAGAGATATATTTCTGAGCTCTCTTTTCTGTTCCATTAGTCTACATGTCTGTCTTTATGCCATTAACATCATTAACATACTGTTTTAATTTCTGTAACTGCATAATATATTTTGAATTCAGGAAGTGTGATTCCTCCAGCTTTGTTTCTCCTTCCTAATTTCTTTGATTTTTACTATTTGGGGTCTTTTTGATTTCATATGAATTTCAGAATGTTTTTTTCTATTTTTGTAAAAATAATGCCATTGAAATTTTGATAGGGGTTAAGAGCGCACCCCACCAATCAGAATTGAGGAGGGTGTAGCTTGTACTAAAATTCAACTGTGAATGACCTTTCTTTGGTTCTCTGGGATTATATTTTACCAGGAAGACAGCCTGCTACCGCTGTGGCACCTCTGTTAGGTTATAGCATGGGGTTGTCGCTTTTCTACAAACCTTTCAGTCTGAAGGGAAAATTTGTTTAGGTCCTCATAGCTGAGGAATCTTTAAGAGAAAAGGACCAGAACAACTAACAGACAGCTAAATATTAATGGTAGCATCTGGGGGAGAGCATAGAAGTGCATCAGGAGACTGGCAAGATTGATGTGGAGCACAAAAGCCCAGAGAAAAGCACATGACCTCAGCCACATGTCTCCGCCACCAAAACCAACACAGGAAGGATTTTCCCTTGTGGGAAGAAGGTGGGAAGAAGGCCCATATCAACACCCATCTTCACTAGGAAGACCTACAGATCCTTTTTCAGGAAGATTCCACAGCCCTTGCAAGCCTAGAGCCAAGTGTGGGGAGCTGCCCAGAATACATGCACTGCATCACTCTAGAACAGGAGCACATACCATGCACTCCCCACCCCTCACCCTCCTGACCCAAGCCAGTGAAGTATGGCACCATCTCGAAACCAGAGCCACTGTGGTAACACACACTGCCGGAAGCTACCTCTGTCACTTCCCCAGCCCTAAGGCTCTGCTCTCAATCCAAAGCAATCATGCAAGAGGCTACAACAACCTGATCCTATTAGCTTAAAGCCTGGGACCCCAGCAGCTGTGACTCTAGTTCTGCAATCTGGGAAGCCAAACCCAGATCTGCTGAACTGTTGCACCTCCACTTCCCTGGTCAGATATCAGATGGGCAGGATCCCCTCTGGTGGACTGCCCCCCTTCCTCTCCCTACTTGCCCTGCCACCACCACCATCAGCTGTCTGAGTTCTGTGTGCCTAAGCCCCAACAATGAAAAACAGCTAATGGGTCTCTACCCTAATGAATACAACCTCTGGCTGGTGGAAATAAAACACATATGCCACCTTGCAGAGAAGCAGCAAGATAGTTTCACCCTCAACAATCCCGTGTAGCAGACTCACTCACTGCCCTGAGACACAGTTGGCTGGTCCCTTTCTCAAGAGGACAGCTTCCTGACCTCACTCACCACCCAAGAAGTGGCTGGATGGACCCCCCCTTTCTGAAGCCCAACCTCAAGGCCTTGCTCATTGTTCCAAAAGAGACTGGCTGAGACACCTTTCTGCAGGCCTCCCTAGCAGCTTTGCCCACTGCTCAAAAAGTGGCTGGCAAGACCCCCTCCCTGCAGACCTCTGTAGCATCCTTGCCTACCATCCAAGAAGCTGCTGGTCAGGCCCCTCTCTCAGCCTCACATTGAGGCCTTGACCACTGCCCAAAAAGTGACTACTTTGGACCCCTCTCCAGTCTGGCTTCCCAACCTCATCTACCACTGAAGAAGTGGCTGGATGGGCCCCCTTTCTGAAGCCCTGTCTTGAAACCTTGCCCACCATCTGAGAAGAGGTTATCCTTGTCCACCACCTGAGAAGCAACTAGCCAATCCTCCTCTCATCAAGCCTGTTTCCCATCCTCATCCACTGCCTGAGAAATGGCTGGCTAGGCCTGATCTCTCCAGCCATCTCAAGGCCTTGCCCACCCACCCCCAAAAAAGCAGCTGGCTATACCCCCTCTCATCAGGCCTGCTTCCTGATCTCACTCACCAACAGAGAAGTGGCTGGCCAGGTTTCGTTTCTGCAGCCCCATTCAGCAGCCTTGCCCACCACTCGAGAAATGGCTCAGCAGTCCCACCTTTGACAGGCCTGTTCCTGAACCACCCAGGAAAGCATGACCTCGCACCTGGCCCTACGAAGTGGCACAGAAGATGAACTCACTGCAGACCTGCACCCAGCTAGCCGAGCAAAATTGTGCCCATGCCCCAGCTCAGAGAAATAGACCAGCTGTCATGCCCCTGGAAGACTCATCCCCAAGTTTTTGAGCCATCATGCACACATGCATCTGAGTAAGAAACAGCCTGGCTGATGTGCCCCTGGTGGATGCACCACTAGTCAGAGAAGCAGCAAAGTGACCCTGCCACTAGTGAGCTAGTTTCAGAGACCCTGACAGGCCACATGCCCACATCACCAGCCTGAGAATCAATTCAGCAGCACCATCTACAGTGAGCCAGCTCCAGGGATGACTGACCAACAGGATAAACACACACACCCCTTGCCTGTGAACCAGCCAGTAAAAACTCCCCTAGCAAAGATGTACAATGGCTGACACAAAACTCCCAAGCACAGGCTGCTGAGTCACTAATAGACATAGTAAAAGAGGATTACAGATGAAGAAACTGCAGAATGTACACTACTGTATCCATCCAGAATGTTGTCATTGTATTCTAAACACCCTAAGATGCATTAGCAGGTGAAAGTCTTTCCCCATACAAGCCACTATACAAAACTCAAAGAGGTGATGGTTCAACCAGATGCACAGATATCAATGCAGAGAAAGAAAAATGTGAAAAAAAAAGGTAACATGACACCACTAAGGAAACACAATTATGCTCCAGTAACTGATCCCAAAGAAACAGAAATTGGTGACTTGCCAGAAAAGGAATTCAAATTAATAACCTCAAGGAAACTCACTGAGCTGCAAGAGAATACAAACAATTTGATGAAATCAGAAACACAATATATGATCTGAATGAAAAATTCAACAAAAATATATCATTAAAAAAGTAAACAGAAATTGTGAAATTTAAGAATTCATTGAATGAAATAAAAAATACATCCAAGAGTCTCAACAATACACTAGATCAAGCAGAAGAAAGAATTTCTGGTCTTGAAGACAGCTATTTTGAAATAATGCAAGAAGACAAAAGAATGAAAAAGAATTAATGAAGCCTACAAGATCTATGGGATACTATTAAGCAAACAAATATTCAAATTGTGAGCATTCCAGCAAGAGAAGAAAACAAAAAAAGAGATTGAAAACCTATTTAATGAAATAATAGCTGAAACTTCCCCAGTTTTGGAATATATTAAACCTAAAAAGGTTCTCTCCAAGACACACTATCCAAAGTTAAAGAAAATTCTAAAAACAGCAAGAGAAAAGCATCAAGTCATTTATAAGTAAATCCCCATTAGATTAAAAGCAGACTGTTTAGCAGAAACCCTACAGGCCAGGAGAGAATGGGTTGATATATTCAATGTACCAAAAGAAAAAAACCTGCCAGCCAAGAATATACCAAGCAAAGCTATTCTTTGAAAATGAAGGAGAAATAGTTTTTCTCAGACAAGCAAAAATTAAGAGATTCATCACCACCACTCCAGCCTTTCAAGAAATGCTTAAGGGAGTACTATGTCTAGAAGAGAAAAACAATAACAACCATCATGAAAACACCTGAAAATATAAAACTTACCAGCAGAGTAGATACACAAATTAGAAAGAGAAAGGAGTCAAATATTATCAATACAGAAAATTACCAATCCACAAGGATAAAGAATGAGAGAAAGAAAAGAACAAAGGATAAAAAACAATCAGAAAACAACCAACAAAATGACAGTAGTAAGACTTCACATATCAATAATAATCTTGAATGTAAATGACTTTAATGCCCCAATTAAAAGAGAGAGACTGGCTGAACGGATCTTTTTAAAAAATGACCCAACCATATGCTGCCTGCAAGAAACAAACCTTACTTGAAAAGACACACACAGACTGAACGTGAAGGGATAAAAACAAGATATTCCACACAAATGGAAAACAAAAGTGAGCAGGAGTAGCTATACTTATATCAGATAAAGCAGACTGTAAATCAAAATCTGTACTAAGAGATGAGGAAGGGCATTATAAAATGATAAAGTGATCAATACAGCAAGAGGATATAGCAATTACAAATATGTATGCACCCAACACCAGAGCAACCAGTTATATAAAGTACATATAATCAGACATAAAGGGAAGAATAGATACACACACAATAATAGTTGGGGACTTTCACACCCCTCTGTCAGCATTAGACAGGTCATCAGGACAGAATATCAATAAAGAAATATCAGATTTAAATGGCTCCATAGACCAGATGGACTTAACAGGCATTTACAGAACATTTCATCCAACAACTGCAGAACATTTCATCCAACATCAGCAAATGAAACATTCTCAAGGATTTACCATATGTTAGACCACAAAACGTGTCCCAACATTTTTAAAATAATTGGATTGATATCAAGTATTTTTTCTGACCATAATGAAATAAAACTAGAAATCAATAACAGGAAGAACTTTTGTAACTACACAAATATATGGAAATTAAACAACATACTCCTGAATGACCAATGGGTCAAAAGGAGATTAAGAAGGAAATCAAAACATTTCTCAAAACAAATGAAGACTGAAACACGACACACTAAAACCTAAGGGATACAGCTAAGGCAGTATTAAGAGGAAAGTTTATGGCAATAAGCACCTATATCACAAATGCAGAAATATTTCAAATAAACAGCCAACAATGCATCTCAGGGAACTAGAAAAGCAAGAACAAACCAAACCCTGAATAAGTATAAAAAAAGAAATAATAAAACTCAGAGCAGAAATAAATGAAACAGAGTCTAAAAATGCAATGAAAAGATCAATAAAAACAAAAATTGGTGCTTTGAATAAGGAAAATGTGGTATATATACACAATGGAATACTACTCAGCCATAAAAAAGAATGAAATTCTCCCATTTACAACAACATGGATGAGCCTGGAGAAACTTTTGTTGAGTGAAATAAGCAAAGCACAGAAGGATAAATACCACATTTATTCACTCACATGTGGGAACTAAGAGGGAAAGAAAGACCACAGTGATGCATTGGACTTGCAGAGGGAGAGAACATTCTTTGGGCTACAATGTGGAGTGGGTAGGAAAGGGGGAGGAGTAAAAAGGTTGGTACTAATTGGTTGGGGGACATGGGGTACAAATGCTATTTGTGGTAATGGGTATGCTGCCAGAATGAATCTGACCTTCACATCTTGGGCCTGAGGGGTGATGATAATCTTTGTATCTCATGAATATTCATAACCAATAAAAAATCCTCATCATAAAAAATAAAAAATAAATAAAATTAACAAAATTGACAAACCATTAGCTAGACTAAACAAGAAAAAAAGATAAAAGACCCAAATGAGTAAAATCAGAAAAGCAAAAGTAGAACATACTCTCTGCTCCTGAACATGCTCCTGAACAACTAAATCAGCCAAAGAAGAAATTGAAGGAAAAATTAAAAATATCTTCAGACAAAGGAAAATGAAAACACAGCATACTAAAATTTATGGGATGAAGAAAAAGCCATCACAAAAGGGAAATTTACAGCTATAAACACCTACATCAACAAAGAAGAAAGATCTTAAATAAACAACCTACCTGTATATTTCAAGGAACTGGGAAAAAAAGAAAAATCAACTAAACCCCAAATTAACAGAAGGAAAGAAATAACAATGTCAGAGCAGAAATAAATGAAATAGAGCCTAGAAAACAATAGAAAAGATCAAGGAAACTAAGAAATAGTTTTTATGAATACTAAATTGACAAACCTTTAGATAGACTAAAGAAAAAGACCCAAATTAATAAAATTAGAAGTGAAAGAAGAGACATTACAACTGATAAAACAGAAATAAAAAAGACTGTAAGGGAACACTGTGAACAATTATGCACCAACAGATTGGATAATCTAAAAGAAATAGATTAATTCATGTGTATGTAAAACCTACCAAGATTGAATCATTGTGGGGCTGGATCACAGACCCCTCTGCCCTGTCCTGTGCAGGTCGTGAGTCAGGTAGTTGAAAGAAGATCCTGGTAGCTGATAACAGGATAGACATGCTTTATTCCAACAGGTGCTCTGCCAGCCAGTGATTCAGAGCTGCCGCCTTTTATACCAAAAGTATACAACAATGGCCATGAGCCAAGAAGTACATGGGTGTGCATGTGCAGTTACGCTGCTCTTATATAACTTGTTTACAACAGATGTGCTGAATCATACCCAGCTGGATATGAGGTGAGGAGGCCTGACTATACTGACTCAATTTTCCTCACATTCCAACCCTTCAGGGTCCCTTGCCATACAATTTAGGCATCTGAGATCTTCCGTGATGTTCCCTTAGTGAGTATAGCTGACCCTTGCATCCATAGGCCACAGCAGCAACATAGGCTGCAGCAAAATGCTACCATATCACAGGCGCTTCCTCCCAGTACAGCTGATGCTCACCTCCAGGAGGACAACACATTGGCCCACCATTCCTGGAGGGGATCTCCAGTCATTTATGTACAGTATAAATTTCATTGGTTAATTGCTGCAAAGCCTGAGTAACATGATGATAGGGATATACACACAACATTCAGGCCAGGTCCTGTTCAGGCCAGGTCCAGTCATTAGTTGTCATCAGGATGATCTCCCGTGGGAATCCTGCAGCCACACTGGTAGGAAACTCGATGCATAGGTATGTGCCCAGTCGACTATGGTGTTGGAAGCCACAAGACTATGGGGAAAAAGACAAAAAAGTTATTTGCACCAATAGATGAAGTTTTCATCCCTCTCGCAGAATATATGCCAGCTTACCAACCTGGAAAGAAGAGTGGCAGGAAGAAGTGCTGTGGCTGTATTCAACAGAGCCTCCACTGGAGAGGGCCCACCCTTGTGGGGTCTCTCATTCAAGATTCTGAATGTCAACCATAACCACTGTGTCTACCGCTTCAGGGATGGGGGTTTGGTGGATAGCCTTAGTCCCTTTTTCAGAAGACCATTGTACCGTTCAATCATTCCCACTGCCTGGGAATGATACAGCACATGTAATTTCCACTCAATAGACAAGTGAGAAGCCCAGTTTTGTACTTCATATCTAGTAAAGTGGGTCCCAGTGTGACCAGAGCCTGACCATACATGGCCATAAGGCTACTCAACACCTTAATAGTGCTTACTTGGTCTGGGGTCTTGCAAGGCCATACAAACAGAAGACCTGTAGCCATATCAATGGCTGTAAAGATATACCTCAAATTATCTGACCTGGGCAGTGGTCCCACAAAATCCACTTGCCATCAAGTCAGGGGCACCCTTCCATGGGTTATCTGCCCATCACTACTGTTTTCACTACTGAATTCATCCAAACATTTAAAGAAGACCTAATACCAATCCTTCTTCAACTCTTTCAACAAATATAAGTAGAGGGAATACTTCCGAACTCATTTCACAAGGCCAGCATTACTCTCATCCCAATGCTAGATAAGAACACTGCAAAATTACAGGCCAATATCCCTAGTGAACATAGATACAAAATTCCTCAACAAAATACTAGCACACTTAACTCGACAGGACATTAAAGGCATCATTTACCATGATCAAGTGGAATTCGTTCCTGCAATGCAAGGATGGTTCATCACATGCAAATAAATAAATGTGAAATACCACATGAAAAGAATGAAGGACAAAAAACATATGATCATCTCAATGGAGGCAGAAAAAGTATTGATAAAATTCAACATTCTTCATAATAAAAATTCTCATCAAATAAGTTATAGAAGAAATTTATCTCAAAACAATAAAGGCCGTATATGAAAAGTCTATAGATAACATCACATTTGACGGTGTTAAGTTGAAAGCTTTTCCTCTAATATTAGAAACAAGACAAGAATGTCCACTATCACCACTTCTATTCAACATAGTACTGGAAGTCCTAGCCAGAGAAATTAGGCAAGAGAATGAAATAAAAAAGCATGGAAATCAGAAAGTAAGAAGCAAATTTGTCTCTGTTTGCACATGACATGATCCTGCATACATATAACCTTAATGAATTTGCCAAAAATACTGTTAGAATTCATATATGAATTCAGTAAAATTGAAGGATACAAAATCAACATACAAAACTTAGCAATGTTTTGGGCTGGCTGGTTAGCTCAGTTGGTTGGAGCACAGTGTTAAAACACTAAGGTCAAACATTCAGATCCCCATATCAGCCAGCCACTCCACCCAAAAAAATTAGTAGTGTTTCTATACACTAACAACAAACTATCTGGAAGAGAAATCAAGAAAACAATTCCCTTTACAATAGCTACAAAAGAAACAAAATACTTAGGAATAAACTGAAACAAGAAGATGAAATATCTGTACACTAAAAGCTATAAATATTGATGAAAGAAATTGAATAAGACACAGAGAGATAGAGATCCTGTGTTCATGAATTGGAAGAATTAATATTATTAAAATATCCATACTACCCCAAAAGATCTATAGATTCACAGCAATCCATATAAAAAATTAAATGACACTTTGCACAGAAACAGAAAAAAAATCATAAAATTGGTATGTATCCACAAAAGACCCCAAATAGTCAAAGCAATCTTGAGCAATAAGAACAAAGCCAGAGGCATCATACTACCTGATTTGAAAATTTATTACAAAACTATGGTAATCAAAACAACATGGTACTGGCATAAAAACAGACACATAAACCAATAGAATGGAATAGAAAGCCCATAAATATACCCAGGCTTTTACATTCAGTTGATTTTTGACAAAGATGTCAAGAACACACAATGGGAAATGGACAGTTTCTTCAATAAATGGTGCAGGGAAAATTGGATATTCAGATGCAGAAGAATGGAATTAGATCCTTATCTCATGCCATACACAAATATCAACAAAAAATATATAAAAGACTTAAATGTTAAGACCTGAGCTGTAAAACTTCTAGAAGAAGACGTAGGGAAAAAGCTTCATGACATTGTTCTGGGCAATGACTTTTTGGATATGACCCAGAAAGCACAGGCCAACAGAAGCAAAATTAGACGATGAGATTACATCAAAATAAAAAGCTTGTCATGTCACAGCAGAGGAAACAATCAACAGATTGAAGAGAAAGACTACAGAATGGCAGAATACATTTATGAACCATCCTTCCTGATAAGAGATTAATATCCAGAGTATACAAAGTACTCAAACATCTCAATAGTAAGAAAACAAATAACCCAATTTAAAAATGGGCAAAGGACCTGAATAGACATTTTTCAAAAGAAAACATACAATTGGCCAACAGGTATATGAAAAATGTTCAACATCAGTAATCATCAGGGAAATAGAAATCAAAACCACAATATGATATCACCTCACACACATGTTAGAATGGCTATTATCACAAAGACATAAGATAACAAATGCTGTTGAGGATGTGGAGAAAAGGAAACCTTTGTACACTGTTGGTGGGTATGTAAATTAGTACAGCCATTATGGAAAGCAGTTTGGAAGTTTCTAAAAAATTTAAAAATAGAACTATCATATAATCCAGTAATCACTACTGGGTGTATATCTAAAGGATATAAAATGAATATGTCAAAGAGATATCTGCACTGTTTTGTTCATTGCAGTATTATTCACAATGGCCAATATATGGAATCAATGTAATTGTCCATCAAATGATGCATGGATAGAGAAAATGTATTATACATACACAGTGGAATACTGTTCAACCTTTGAATAGAAGGAAAGCCTGTCATTTGTGATGAACGGATTAACTTTAAAGACATTATGTTAAGTGAAATAAGCCAGAAACAGAAAGACAAATACCACACTGTCTCATATATCTCAAATCTAAAGAAGTCAAACTAATAGAAACAGAGAGCAAAATGGTGGGTGGGGGACAGCATCTAGAGAGTGGTGAGATTTGGGAGATGTAAGTCAAAGAACACAAAATTTCAGTGAGACAGGAGGAATGAGTTTAAGAGATTTAATGTACATCGCTATAATTGTAGTTAATATATTGTACATTTGAAAATTGCTGAGAGTAGATTTAAGTGTTCTCACCACAGATAAATAAGTATATGAGGTAATACATATGTTAAATAGCTAGATTTAGCCATTTCACAATGTATACATATATCAAAACATCATGTTGTATACCATAAATATATAAAATTTTCATTTGTCAACTAAAAATAAAAAACAAACAAGCAAAATCAAAGCTTAGTTACATTTCTTTTTCTATTATTTTCTATTGTCTATTTCTGCTCTCATGTTTATTGCTTCCTTTCTTCTGCTAACTTTAAACTTAGTTTGTTCTTTTTGTAGTTTCTTTGGGTATAAATTTAGATTGTTAATTTAAGATTTCTTTTTATAAGGTTGACATTTATCACTATAAACTTCCTTCTCTGTATTGCTTTTGCTACATCCCATACATTTTTGCATGATGTGCTTTCATTTTCTTTTGTCTTGAGACAGTTTCTAATTTCCTTTTTAGTTTCTTCTTTAATCCATTTGCTGTTCAAGAATGTGCTGTTTAATTTCCACATATTTATGAATTTTCCAGTTTTCCTTCTCTTATTTATTTACAGTCTCATTTCATTGTAGTCAGAAGAGAAACTTGTTATGATTTCAATCATCTTAAATTTTTTCGAATTGTTTTAGTGACCCAGCATGTCAATCCTGGAGAATGTTCCATATGCGCTTGAGAAAATGTATATTCTACTGCTATTGGGTGTAATGTTCTGTATATGTCTGTTAGGTCCATTTGATCTATGGTGTTAAAGTCATCTATTCCCTTATTGATTTTCTGTTTGGACATTGTATCCATTATTGAAAGCGAGAAATTAAAATTTCCTTCTATTCATTGCTGCCTATTCTCCCTTCTGACCTGCCAATGTTTGCTTTAGGTAATTTACTCCGATATCAGGTTTATATATATTTATAATTGCTATATATTCCTAATAAATTTACCCTATTATTATATAATGACTTTTCTTGTCTCTTGTGACAGTTTTTGAATTAAAGTCTAATTTGTCTAATATAAGCATGGCCCCCTGTACTGTGTCTTGGTTACAATTTGCATTAAATAACTTTTTCCATCCATTCACTGTCAGCCTATGTGTATCCTTAAATTTAAAGTGAGTCTCTCATAGGCAGAATGCAGTTGGATCATGGTTTCTTTCTTTTATACATTCAGCCACTCTATTTTTTGATAGGATACTTAATTCATTTACATTTAAGGTAATTATTGATAGGTAAGGATTCACTGTTGCCATTTTGTTAATTCTTTTCTGTCTGTTTTGTAGCTTTTTTGTCTCTCTTTTACACTTTCACTGTCTGTGTTATTCATTGATAAAATCATACTTTTCAAACATGAAAGTAGATTGAGGAGATATTTTTCAAATCTCCATTTTACAAAGGACGACACTGATGCCTAGATCATTTTAGTATAGACCTGAGATCATATGGGAAAAATATTTCTTATCTATGGAAATCATGAAATTTTTAAAAAATCATGCATATAATGGGTGCAGCTTTCATTCAAGGAAACATGTCTTCAGTCATCACATGTGTTCATAAACATTCTTAAAGGAAGTCTATACATTGCAATTTAACATACAAAGGCATTAATCATATTTATATTCCAAAATCTTTCATTTTTTGATGTTCTAATATATTTGTTATACAAATTATTCCACTGTATATGAATTGACAAGTATTACAAAGATTCAAGCTTGCACTCTACTGAAGTCATATATCTGCCTGTGATGAGATCAGTAAGGTGGGCTATGGGGCAAGATTCTCCAATTCTTGACTATAATCATTTAAAATGTTTAATCACATATATAATGGTTTAATTAGATTGCTGGCTGCTCTTGAAATTTATAAGTATACTTTCACATATAAAATCATTGTGAAATTGACATGATTTACACGTTTATTTTTACTTATACCATTGCCTTTTACTATACACCATTTCATAATTATTTTCTACATCAAAAAGCCAACAATGAAAACTGATATTTTGAGAATGTATTTTCCTACCTAACTTATATTCCTTATTTCTAATTAAAGTGTCTCCTTTTATTTACACATGCATTAATCTTACATGTTAGCCAATAGCAGAACTATACCCATTGAGATGGTTCATAAAGAAAGGGCTTTTCCCCTGAAATATACCTATGAAATATTCAGCCCTCTCTTATTTTTCTTTTAGAATCACATCAAAAATAGTCTTTAGGGAGGAACAAATTAGCTCAGGTACTGAGAGTGAGCACCTCATTAAAATGTTCCTAAGTAATAAGCATGCAGAAATGCCTCGACAGTAAGTAGATAGTGCAGTGGGGCAATTTGAATATGCACATATTCCAGTCTTTATGTTGCTCTGCCCTACTTAAAGTGCCATTCATTACAGTTAATGCCACAGTATATCTATGCTTCTCTGCATTGCATCTGAAGTTCAGACTGAAATTATTCCTCTGTGCTATATTACAGATGAAAGATTTGAGTAGACATTTTTTTCCAGTGCCAATCTTAAGAACACAAAACGGAAGCATCCACATTCACCATTACACCTAGAGAGTGTGGGTGTTCTCGCTTACATAATCTCACTCAAAACTGCCTTGATATCTCCTTTAAGCACATAAAACATCTGGTCTGACTGTTAATTTCTTTGGTTCAAAGCTCACAAATAAACCTGATGTGTTCTCTGCATCCTGGATCATGTCATATTTTAGTAAATTATCATCTTGTAACATGTAGTTATTTCACGCTACCCAATAGCAATTAAACCCCCAAACAGCCAGTGTGCAAAAGGAAATTAGCTTAACTCTTAAGACATGCTGAATTCCTCAGAGTAGTGCAATTCTATCTGAAACAAATAGATGCAAAGGTATGACATGAGTGCACAATAACATAAAACTTAATATAAATTTAAATCAATTTGTTCATTTAAGAGTGTTTGATAAAATTGAAATTTATGCTTTTTACTTTTTTCTAAAAAAAAATTATTTATCTTTGATTATACATGTCTTTTAATAATAAAAATCAGAAAACCCCGTGAGAACATATATCCCTATAAGAGAAATTATGGGGTAGCTTTTATTTATTTTTTCTTCTCATAACACAGAGAAAAGAAAATCATCCCAGCACTCTTCTTAACATTTATTCTTACTTATAATCTCTAGAATTCCTACTGTGAACCAAAATGGTGAAACAATTAGCATGCATAGTTTTGTTATACACGGTCTCACATTTTATTAAATTAGTAAATGTGACCATTTTTCTCTCCAGAAAATTTGTTTATTTTTCTCCTCACTATTTTCTTCTTTCCCTCATGCTTTTCCTAATGCTGATATATATTTATACTTAAACATCATGTCTCAATACAAGGTTAAACAGATGTTAGTTAAGAGGTTTTTTTTTTTTTTTAATTCTTGTGAGAAGCGGTGGGGCAGAAAGTGAAAGGGAAGGCTTAGAAAAAATTGAAACATGGAAAGGAAAAAACACTCAATTGCTGACAATTCTCTATCGAACTCTAAGTCTTACATCAGTGTGGTACTGCTCCATAAATGTAATTATGGCTGTTAGCCTGACATGAACTAGAAAAGTGCAAAGGGAACGACTCAAAGGAGATGGGGCTAACAAAAGAAGCAATACCTATGTTCATAGAAGGAAGAAGCTACTTATGTCTGGGAGCAGAAAAGGATAATTTTTCAGAGCTTCATATTCAAAGCAATTTGACCAAGGCCATCAAATGTGTTAATGCAAAAGCTTTATACACTCTCAAAAGATACCTAAGGTCCAGGAGTTTCTCCTTCTGAAATACAAGCAAATGGATAGCAAGTCAAAAGATCACCTACGTGATTAGATGCTTGAAACTTTCCCTATATATACAGTTGTAAGAAAAATTCTCATATTAACTATAGTCAGCTGGATTCACTGGAAAATGAACTTTGAGACATAAATATGCTTGCTGGAAGTATATTTAGCAGTGGGATGAATATCGGTAAGGGAGGGGAGTGGGAAGCAGAAGTTGGCAGAGGGAGGAGTTGAATTGTGACGCAGGCACAACAAAGGGCTCAGCTGATCACATGGGGAGCCCTGGAGCTGGAATGGCTTTTTAGAGTTATCCCAAATTAAGACAAGGAGGGCAGGTGTTTATACTTTCACATTGACCAGGCATTTAGATGCAAGCTGACTTAAGGGAAGGAGCATAATTTGGTGTGAGATGGTCTTTGTTCCAAGCCAGTTCTCAACGAGGGACTCAATTGAATGCTCTCATCGGGACAAGACTGCCAGAAGTTGGGGAAATGAGTGTTTTAGTCCTGAAATGGAGAAGGGAGTTATATGGGCTGCATGCCACAGCATCTGTTATATTAACCAGCATAAGCCTATTTAATCCTTAATATACTTGAGCTGTCATAGCAATGATAGTACGTTCAATTCTGGTCCGGGACATGTGAACTATGTAATAAGAGAAGGCATTAGCATTGGGCAAAATTTCAAAGGAGGCAAAGTTTGTTATTGTCATTCTCCCACCTCCTTCTATCCAGCCCTTCCTCATTACCACCCAGTGACTCATTCCTCTGGAAGGAGATTCTTTATGTTGTTCCAGACCACCTCCCCCACCCAGACATATGCATCACAGCATCCCTATCTCATACTGTGCTGCAGCTCTAAAATTCCCGACTTCTTTTACACAGTCTAATCTGTCAATTCTCTCATGTAGCACAACGAGTTCTGAGTGGAAGCAATGGTTTTGATGTAATCTGTTGAAATGTATAAAAATCTGATACTCTATTTCTCTCACAAGCATTTGTACTTTTAAAAGAAGCTGTGGGAAGCCTAAATGAATTTCTAACTTGTGATATTTCAGATAGTATAACTAAAGGAAATGAAGATAATGGATTTAGGGGCAGGGATTTAACTTTTGCTGAGTTACTCTCCTAATGAAATACTGCCATTTGCAACGACATGGGGACCTAGAGAGAATTATACTAAGTGAAACAAGTCAGGCACAGAAAGAGAAATATCACATGTTCTCACTTATTTGTGGGAGCTAAAAATAAATAAATAAATAAATACACACACAAAAAAAAAAACTGGGGGAGGGGGAGAAGATACAACAATTACCATTCCTTGAAGTTGATATGACAAGTGAACAGAAAGGACATTGTTGGGAGGGAGGGGGGAGATGGAGGAGGGAGGGAGGTTTCGGTAATGGGCCACAATAATCAACCACATTGTATATTGACAAAATAAAATAAAGTAAAATATTAAAAATATATATTACTAGCATAAAAATAAAGAAGTACACTTAGAGAACTTCTAATAAGACTTCCCTCAAGGTGTCATAGAAATATGTCTGACTTTTCTCTTAAATTCTTTAGAAAAGATAATCCTTTATTTCACAGACTGGTAGCTAGAAATCATGGTAGATATTAATAATATTTTATCCTTCACAGAATCATCTTGATTTTTACACAAAGCTCCATATTTTCAGTTACAATAATATATCCTAGCAATTTCAGCATTAAAAACTGCACTAAACTAGCGTTATTTATTCATCTAAAATGAGAAGTTAGATGACAATTCTGTTGTAAACCTAATTTAAAATGTTGTTTAGGAAATTTATTTTTAAAAGTCTAACTTTTCTCCTTTGATTGCCTCTTTGATTTTCAAACACATAAAAATACAAGAGATTAATTTCCAGTGTTCCACATCTGCCATATTGTTAATAAATTTCACTGAGAATATGACTCAGTTTTACATAAAAAAGAGTTATAAAATCAACCAAAATAACATGCCAGTGATTTTAATTAATATTCACTCAGTCTTTTGTACTTGCGTTTTTTGTACTATCATGTGTCTTTTTGGTTTGATAATAATTGCACAACTTTACATACTTCAGGATGTTGCAAGAGTAGTAAAATCCCACAGTAAAACCCATTCATTGTTTAATACAGCACACATTAATATTTTAAGTGCTTAGGTATTCTCCATAGTAGACACTATTATAGTATCAAGTCACGTGGCTGGGCACACTGGGTAAAGATAACACTTAGCACTTTAAAAACTAAGAAAACAAATATTTAAGAAAACCTAAGGCAGTTTTCAGGTAAACTATATACAAGCTTACATAGTATGGAAATAACTAACTCCAAATCTCTTCCATGGGTGTGGTCAGTAAGGCTTGCAATTTCTCTATCCATAAATGCCTAGAGTCAAAATCATAAACCTGTTTCTCCAACACTTTCCCTTTTTCTGATTTATAAACACTTACTTAGTGCTTTGTATATAAGATCGTTTTATTTATTAGTCACTATAGGAAAAGTGCCCAAATCCTGTAAGCTTTTCAAGGACCAGGTAATTTGTATGCAACATTAGAAATGAAAACTGGGGGCCCCCAACTAAAAAGAAAACCCTGCAAATCAAGATTATTAAATCCTTAATTAAACATTCACAAAATGTAGTATTAAGTCAATTTTATTAATTATTAAATTTAGTATTTATACAAATTTAATTGCATTTGAAAAAACTTCATGGTTAAATATTTTCATTTAGGAAGAATTTCCAAGTATACACAATGATTGCACAGAAATCAGAGCCAATCATAAAAAAATGAATTATTTGCAGACAAATAATTTCAAAGCAAAAATTATAAAAATTATTTTAAAAATTAGAGTTAGAACACAGCCTTATAACACCAGAGTCATGGGTTTGGATTCCTGTACCAGCCAGCTGCCAAAAATTAAAAATTTTTAAAAATTAGAGCGTTTGGTACCAACATAGGTCTTAAAATGATCCTGCATGCATGCATAAACCATTATTCTAGTTACCTTAAGTAGATTGTCTAAAGTGATCATAGCCACTTCAGTTTAATTCAACTCAAGAAAACTTCTTTGAGCACCTACTAGAATTGCTGAACTAGCTCCCAAGGTGTATACATTACCTAAAATAATCTTTATAATTTCCCTTCAATTCAATTCAATAGCAATTTATTCATTATCTGTGCCTGGCACAGTGCTGGTTACTCTGGGTACAGAAATAAAATAGTTATACACTCTGCTCTCAAAAAGCTCAAAGACCAATAGAAAATTCAGTACAAATAAGCAAAAAATGTATATGAGAGTGGAATAAGTGCTGTTATAGAGGTAATCATGGTGTTCTATGACATTATCTAGGAAAAAATCTCATTCCGTATTTGAAGTAATAGAATAGGTTTTCTGGAAGAAGCCACCTTTAAAATTAAAACCGGTAGAATAAATCAATGTTAGCCAAGGAAAGGAAGTAAAGAGGGGCTTAAAAGTTCTGAAAAGAAGAAGAGCATGTGCCAAATCACAAAAGCAAGAGAGAAAAATAGCATATGAAAATAATTGAATGATAGTAATAAGGTGTGCCTCTGTGTCTTCTAATGAGGTTTCTTCAAAAAGTTCATGGAAAGATTTGGATTATTTTTTAATTCCATTTTCCCACAGAATTTTTGAAGTACTTTTGTAGATATAAGGAGTGTTGACTATATGGCCAAAGGAAAACAGAAATCCTTGACAATGCATCAATATACTTTGATCAAGCAGAACCAAACCTGTTAAAAGAAAAGCTGTCAAAATGTACATTAGGCAAGCAGGTTTCTATATCAAGAAACTAATGTCTCCATTCATTTCCCAGAACTTATGCATTCTCAATATATCATCTGTTGTGTAAACATGACCTTTAAAGGAAGCAACTTGACTAAGGACTTTAAAAATTCATTTAGTAAAATCATGATATAGCTGCATCATCAGAATGAAAGTGAATGGGCAGTGCAGAGCCACTAATATAAGCCATTAGCCAAAATTTGCCTTCAGGAGAATTACATGACCTTCCAAGAGCAATCCAAGTATTTAAATGTTCTAGGGACCTACCTACCATGTAAAGTGTAACTGACAAAGTAAATTGTCAAAGGCAACAGGGGCCTATAGACTTTATTAAAATACTTAGGTGGTGAGATCTGATAAAAGCCAAGTTATCTGTACTACCATTTCAGGTGTGAAAATCACAATTTGAAATAAATATGATTAATAAATAAATGACTGTTGGGAGACAGTTCTCCATGGGTCTATTGTATTTTTGCATGTTTTGTGAGCAGAGGCACTGGCTGCCTTTGTTCTGGACTATCCTTCAAAGATAGAGATAGTTTCTCCCTCCAGATCAAAGGGTTGGGTTTTTTTACTGTTCAGTATCACAGAAATGATGTCTCCCTCTAGAGCACATTGGGGCATATTTGCTTGCAACCCATTATAAGTGATCAAATTTTCCTAAGCTTAGTCTCTAGGTATGATATAAACTCACTACATGGGATACCTTGTGTTACTCCTGAGGTGCTTTGGGGGAGGGCAGGGGGAATTGGCATAATCATGAAGCTCATGCCACTTGCTTTGTCATGAATAATAAAGTCATTTGTCTCTGATCCAACAGGCTCATGTCTTCAGTCGGTATTAACAAAACTGTAGCAAGCTAACTTGTTAGATCTGTCACCATTCTTGACAATACCCTTCTCATTTTCTATATGTATTTGATATCAAACCTGTACTGGTAGGATTTATGTACAGATCATTTTTATTTAAACCATTTGCTCAATTTGAATAGGTGAAAACTTTACCTGAGCTGAGCTTCATTGTAAATGATGCTTACCTAATATAAGTAGATAGTCATTGTATTTAGACAGTTTTATTTCTGTCTAAAGATAATTCATAATTAATATCAGTATTATAAATTAGTGGTTTACAAATACTAAGTTATAATATGGGAAAGCATTCTTGCTTTCTCCAGCCCTAGATGAATTCTTAGGATGAAATATCAGAATAATCTGTAAAATACTGCTTGAAATTTATTTTCAATTTTTTTCAACTATATTTATTTCATTAAAATTGACATAAAATTGTATGTATTTATCATGTATAACATGATTTTTTGAAGTATGTACACATTGTGGAATGGCTAACTCTAGCTAATTAACAAATGCATTACATCACACAGTTATCATTTTTGTGGTGAGAACACTTAACATTCACTCTTTTAGCATTTTTCAAGAACATAGTATATTGTCATTAACTATAGTCACCATACTGTGCAATAGATCCCTGAAGCTTATTCCTACTACCTAACTGTAAATACGTGTTCTTTGACCAACATCTTCCCATATTCCCCAACCAATCCAGCCTTTGGCAATGATCAGTCTACTGTCTATTTTACAAGATTAGCTCTTTTGGATTTCATATAAGTAAGATTATGTGGCATTTATCTTTTTGTGCCTGGCTTATTTCACCTAACCTAATGCCCTCCTAGTTCATCCTTGTTGTCACAAACGATAGGATTTTCTTCTTTTTCAAGGCTAAGTAGTATTCCATTGTGTATATATATCATGTTATCTTTATCCATTCATCCACTGATGGATACTTAGGGTGATTCCCTATCTTGGCTATTGTGAATAATGCTGCAATAAACATGGGAATTCAGATATCTCGTCAACATACTGATCTCATTTCCTTTGGATATACACCCAGTAGTGGCACTGCTGGATCATATGGTAGTTCCATTTTTAGTTTTTTGCAGGACCCTCTATACTGTTTTCAATAATGGTTGTTCTAATTTACATTCCCACCAACAGTGTGCATGGGTTCCCTTTTCTCCACATCCTTGCAAACATTTGTTATGTTTGTTTACTTTTTTGATAACAGTTATTCTAGCATGTGTAAGGCTTTGATTTGCATTTCCCCGATAATTACTGACATTGAGCACCTTTTCATGTACTTGTTTACTATTATATCTCCATTTTTGAGATCTAGTCAGGACTTTGGTCCACTTTATAATTGAATGATTTGCTTTCTTGCTATTGAGTTGTCTAAGTTCTTTATATATTTTGGATATTATCAAATGTATATTTTGCAAATATTTTCTCCCACTCTGTAGGCTGTCTCTTCACACGGTTGATTGTTTCCTTTGCTGTGAAGAAGCTTTTTAGTGTGATGTAATCCTATTTGTTTATTTTTTCTTTTGTTTCCTATGCTTTTGAGTTCATGTTCAGAAAACCATTGCCCAGACCAGTATCATGGAGTGTTTCCCCTATGTTTTCTTATGTAAGTTTCACAGTTTCAGGTATAATAGTTATGTCTTTAATCCATTTTGAGTCGATTTTTTAATATGGTGAGAGATAAGGGTCTAGTATCAGTATTCTGCATGATGATATCCAGTTACCCCAGCACCATTTATTGAAGAGACTGTCCTTTCCCCATTGTGTGTTCTTGGCACCTTTATCTAAAATCAGTTGGCTGTAAATGCAGGGATTTAATTTTGTACTGTCTATTCTGTTCCATTGGTTTATTTGTCTGTTTTTATGCTAGTACTATGATGTTTTGATTAATATAAATTTGTAACATATTTTGAAGTCAAGAAGTGTGATGCCTCCAGCTTTGATCTTTTTGCTCAAGATTTCTTTGGGTTTGGGGGGTCTTTTGTTGCTCCATATAAGTGTTAGGATTCTTTTTTCTATTTCTGCAAAGAATGTCATTGACATTTTGATAGGAATTATATTGAATCTATAGATCACTTTGGGTAGTATGAACATTTTAACAATATTAATTCTTCTAATCTGTGAACTCAGGTTATCTTTCCATTTGTTTGTATCTTCAACATATTTTATCAATGGTTCATATAGTTTCAAGTATAGAGATCTTTCACTTTCTTGGTTAAATTTATTTCTAAATTTATTTTCACTTTCTTGGTTAAATTTATTTCTATTACTCTTAACATGACGGTAATAAAGTTTTCGAATTTCATGGAATTTTTTAATGATAATTCATGGGCTTTTGTAAAAGGGTAAATTAACCCAGGCTCTTTGATATTGTTTTCCATATTTCCGATCACTAAACTCAGTTAACTTATTTTCCATACTGACTTTAATACCTCACCTATGCTTTATTGTCTGAAGTATTCTGTTGCATTCTGAAGCATATATGCATGCTAGAGTGGATCCAGTGGTAATATCACACTCCATTTCTGTCACAGAATGGCTGCACACTGAACATGCTGCACTGTGATCATCATCACATCAAGGCTGATGAGCAACCATAAAAGGGCAGTCATTCTATGGTAGATTAAAGTCTTAGCAAATGATTTAAAACACTTGTCTTTAAGACTACTGTCCTGGTAGCATAATAAATACCCCCACAACTTTGATTCTGAAATTTTTCTAGAGATTTGAGTTTAAATCTTATTTCAAACATGATACAAAGTGGTCTAAGCACCTATAAATGTTAAATGTACCTAAAGTTAATGAGGTGTTCATTATTTCATATCCAAAAACCTACTGAAGTAAAGAATCCCAATCACTTTATGACTAAGTGATCCACATTCACTTTATAACAAAGTCTGAAATTTTTAACTTCCAACATTTTACTCATTACATATGCTTACCTTTTTCCCCCCCGTATAGAATATAGCTTTTTTAAATGAGTTACTCTGCAAAAGTCTACACAGACTAAAGCTGAAATAAACACAATCATGGTATTTTTAATTGATGCAAGTTTTTTTTTTATTTAATCACCTTGATTTAAAATATATATTATGAAATCTTTTGGAAAAATAATTAGCAAGTTTTTTGAGACATAGCTTGAATTCAAAATTGGCCAAAAGTTTGACAAACTTTGAGATGAGGAATACTTCACAGATTTTTTTTTAAAACAAATGACTCAATATTAGTGTAAGTGTCCAAAATGTACAGCTGTTAGGTCAATAAGCAAACTGCGGGTTTTTACAAATAAATGTATAGCCATAATATAAATTAAAAATAAAAAAAATACAACTCAAGTGGCTGCAGTTCATACAATAATATATTTTATTCGTAGTACACAATAACATATTTTTAATTCATTCAGCAATAATTTACTGGGCTTTTGCTACGTGCTAGAAACTATAAAAGCTTTGGAGATACAATAATGAGTGAGAGGCCTAAGACACTCTCTTATACTCAAAGAATTTGTAGAGATGAGAACAATGATAGAAATATGACAAAACATGCTATGAAAACGTGGAGTAGGTGTGCCCAAGTTACCCTGAGGTAATCAAATAAGTAGTTTCTTTGGCTGAATCTTTAAGAATGAGATGTAGTTGGCCATGTGAAAAAAATGGTGGGAGGACAGGATATTCCAGAAACAAGGTACAACATGAGTAAAGACACAGAATGAGAAAATACAAATGGTATATGTGGGTAACAATAATAAATTTAGAATTGCCAGGGCATAAATTGCAAGGACAGAAATGTACTTAAGAAAAGAAGTTCACTAGAGCTAGATCATAGAGGGTGATAGAGGTTGTCATGTGAACAATGTTAAAGTGTTTGAACTTTGTAGGTGAATGGGAGTAATTGGAGGGATTGAAGCAAGAAAGCAATCTCATCAAATTTTTGCTTTAAAAATATTCTGATCACATTGTGGAGAATCACTTGGGGTATAGCAAACCTGGAAGCAGGAAGAATAGAAATCTTTTACGGTAATAGAGTTGATGAATGATGTCAGACAGAATTGCAATAGCATGGACAAAAGCAGATGGATTTGAGCAATATTTAAGTGGTAGACTATATACGGAACTTAATGACTGTGTGTGCTGTTGCAGGAGACAAAAGAATCAGGGATGATTCCTACTTTGCCTAACCACAAGAAACACATTGGAAATTTATTTAAAAATACAGATTATCTAGGCCCTACATCAGACCAACTGAATCAGAATTTCTGTGGACTTTTCTCAAATTTCTAACTAAGCTAATTTGGGAAATAAGTGAGTTGCGTGTGTGTGTGTGTGTGTGTGTGTGTGTGTGTGTGCAAACATATATGTGTGTGTGTGTGTATATATATATATATGTTTGTGTGTATTAGTCTGTTTCTGTTGCTTATAACAAAAATACCTGAAAGTGGATAATTTACAAAGAAACAATATTTATTGCTTACAGTTTTGGAGGGCTGGGAAGTCCAAAGTCCAGATAACACATCTGATGAGGGCTTCGCTGATGGTGACCCTTCAGTGATACAGAGTATTATATGGCAAAATGGCCAACCAAGAGAGAGACTAACCTCCTCATTTGCTGTCCTTTTAAAGCCCTCAGAACCACACCCATGACCACCATTAAATCATCAATGGATTAATCCATTCACTAGAGCATGGTCATCACAATCTAATCACACTTCAAGGCCCCACCTTTCAATTACAATAGTAGGATTTCCCACCCTCTTAATACTGTCACAGTGGAGGTTAAGTTTCTAATACATGGAACTTTGGGGAAAACAATTCAATCCATAGCAATAGGTACACATATGCGAACATATATGTATATTGTATATGTTCTCATAGTATGTTAATGTCTAATGGTTGCCACTAATTTAGCTAGGAAATCCCTGAATAAGCCACCTCTGCTATGCTGAACAGTATTGGTAATGTTGGCTGCCCTGTATTGTTCATGAATTTAAAAGAAATACATCCAAAATTCTCACTGAGTATGACCATTAGTTGTGTGTTGTTGGTTTATAACTTTTTAAAGTTAAGGAAATATCATTCTATCTTAGTTTTCTGAGTTTCTTTTTAATCATCCATAATTGGTACTGAATTTTATGAAATCCTTTTTCTCTGCATCTATTTAGTTAATCATATGAATTTTCTTCTTTATTTTTATTGTGTTGATCACATTAATGTATTTTGATATTAAACTATTCTTGCATTTGTAAGATAAAACATTTGATTATAATGTATTATTTTATCATACACCACTGGATTTAGATAGCTAACTTTTTAATTGTTATTTTTATGTATAAGTGTATCTTGATGAATAAATTATGTCTAAAGTTAGTTTTCTTGTTAGTGTCCTTATCCACCTTTGAAAAATAAATTGGTCAGCTTTTATTCATTGTATTTGCTATAACACAAAGATCTTTTTTGATCATTTAATGGTGACTTTGGCCTATATATATATTTACATATATATATATATATTCACACACATATATATATTTACATATTTATAAATATATATTTATAAAAGCTAGGTTTTCAAATTAATTGGCATACAATTGTTATAGTATTTCCTTATTTTTAAATTTGGGTTTGTAATTATGTTCCCTTTTGGCTAGTCACTTCTTATTTTCATCTTCATCCTTTATGTCTTCATCAGTCTAGCCAGAAGTTTGTCTACCTTATTAATCTTTTCAGAGATAAAGTTTTTGGTTTTCACAATTTTTATTGTTATTTTTGTAATCCATTTTATTTCTCTCTACCTTTATATTTATAAATCTCTTTTTATTTTCTTTGGTTTATACTGTTTTATCTGTCATTTTAAGTTGAACTTGTAGCTCATTTTTTTATTCTTCACTTTTTCTGAATTTATTTAAACCTATAAATTTCTCTCCAAGTACTGCTTTATGTCTTTCAAGTTTTGATATTGCTTGGGGAGTTCTCTAACCACTATGCTTCTTTTGTGGACTTTACTCACCACTTAAATTGCAATTGTTTCTACCTCAGATAATCTCTTTATCACAATTCACACACATCCATTTTAATCCCTTTCTACTTTCTCCTGTGAACTCTTACTTTTAGATCATATTTCTCTTCCATATTCTTTTTCTTTTACTCCCTCTTTAGACCTTCATTTTCTCCCTCTTCTTTCTCTTCCACCCTCTCCTCTCCCACTGTTCCTCCTCCCTCCTCTTCTCACTTTCCCTTTGTGAACTATGAAAAAAAATGACTGAATCATAATAGGTGGAAGAATGTTTTATGTAGATGAGATTACTCATAAAGAATATATAAAATGCGAAGAAGAGTATCTGAGCAAAGAATGAAACATTGAAAAACAACAATTTTTAAAGGTAGGATTGCTAAAGGGATAGGAGAAAGGTTAGAAAGAGTGGTGTCATAGAAATTAAGGTATTCAGCTTTTGCAAGATAAAGTAATGTATCAACAGAATTCAATACTGTAATGAGATCAGGCATACTGATGATGGTGGTGGTAGTGGTGATAAAACACAAACATTTATTAGATGCTTACTCTGTATCATCTAGTGTTCTAAGAGCCTTACCTATATTATTTAATTTAGTTCTTGTCTCAAACTTATAAGATTGGTATTGTTATACTATTTAGTTCTAAAGTAATCTTTGTATTTGGACCAGAAAAAAAGGTATTTTTTTTTTCTCTTGGCCATGCTAGAATTTTTCAGGAAGAAAGTAAAAAATAATAAATAGAAAAGTAGAAGATGGGGAAAATTGAGTGCATATGGTTATTTCAGAAAGCCAGATAAGGTTTCTAGCAGTGGATATAGTTATGAGAGCATCGGTTTTTTGGTATTTTTTATTTTTTGCCTTGTTTATTTTATTTTATTTTAAGATGGGAAAGAATTTAGCATGTTTATAAAACAAGGAGAAAAAGCTGATAAGGAATAAAAGCTCCAGTTACAGGAAAAAATACAATCTATGGATCAGAATTCTGAAAATGTGGAATAGAATGAGACCCCCATGGTGAAGGAGATATCTTTGTACAAGAGAAGGTATGCCATTTCCTTTATAATAGTAGATAAGAATGGACTAGGATTCGTACAAGTATATTCATGCAGGAAAAACAGTGGAATATACTTCCACTTGATGGTCTAGCTTATCTAGATATCACAGGAGTGAGCATTCAATCCTTGTACAGGCCAGCCACCCAAATATATATTTGGGTATATCCCATATAGTGCCAAAATAGGAGAGAGGTTATGTGCTGAGTAAAAAGCATGTGGTCTAGTGGGGCCCTTGGGAGAATTGTGTCAGCTATTAGCTAGGGAGTTCAAAGAACTATTAATCTCTTACCAAAAGAGACTGTATCTCAGTCTGAAGACCACGATTATTTTTATAGGGTAGATTTGCCAATACATGTTAAAATTCTCTTACCTGGTTTTGTTTTAGAATACTCTTTCAGCACATTTAAAATAAATCTGACCCAGCTCATAGGGTTGTAAGAAATAATGCTGCAAAGAGAAGGGCCATCACAGTGTTAAATAATTATAATGTGTATGATGTTTACAGGTTTGCTACCATCTAAATTGATGTGTGACCTTGCACAGATAATTTAACCTCTCTGCTACGGATGTCACAGATACTTTGGGAGTAATGTCACAAATGTTACAAAAATGTGAGGCTTCATAAAGCACCCTGATAGACTCCAAAGAAGGGCCTATATATGCATAAAGTGCATTATGATTATCAGAACTAATAATTGTTTCTTGTCACTATGCACACTAATTAGAGGTGCAAACTGTTCTAGAGTATTATAGGAGTTGAAAATAAGTTGAAGATACTGTTTATCATTCCACTGTGGCTTATACATAGGGTGATCATATAATTTTTTGCCCAAATTGGGATACTATTGATAATGAAAGAGGAAACTAACCAGATGCAATGCTCAGTCAACAGTTATAAATTAGGACTGTCCTAGGAAAATCGGGATGTAGAGTCACCTTACTTGACACATTTATTCCTTCATGGTTTGGATGTACACAGCATCCTCTATAAAACTCAAGGCCCTCGATAGTATATTTGAAGAGTAATGATTGTCATTTGTAGCAGAGCTGACGACAGTATCAAAGCAAGTGCAAAGCAACTACGGACGTTTTAACAGGAGCACTGACAGTAGAGAAATTTTGCTGTATTCTCCTCCCACAACCCAAACATTGAAATGAAGCTCTTATAACTACTTACACACTCTTTAATTGTATAATCACCTCATCCTCATTCTCAGAAAAATCCCTTGAACTAAAAAGATGCATTCACCACATTAACTTAATGCATTTGCCGTGCCTTCTGTGTTCACAACTGTGGCATATTTGATCTATAGCATATTCAAATCATTTCACATTTCTGAGTTTCAGTTACCCCAAATGAGAATCCAAATGTTTTCTAAGCTTTCTCACATCTCTTATGACCCTGGATTTTATGTTCTGTGTGTGAGAATGATAAAAAAAAAAGTCCTAGCTGTCTTAGCTTGTAAATTTTTATAGATCCAACTCATTGTTTTTCTTACTGCTTTTTCTCCTTCCCCAACACACACACACATGGGGAGGGGGGGAGTTCATCGTATTGAGAAGCAACATCAAGGAGAAACAGGCAAGGCAGTAGGAAGTAATTGGGGGGGGGGAAGAAGGGTGAAAGTGCTATAAAAAAGTGGAGGGAGGGAGGCAAAGAATATCAGAAGGTTAGGGGAGGAAGGCACAGTCAAGTGCAGCCCAGCAAGCAGCCTGCATTTTTACACATATTCATGATTGCTAGTAATGGCCTTGGTCTGTAAAGGCAACAACAAAATATGCCTTTTAAAAGTAATTTCTGAGAACCTCCGGGAAGATGGCAGACTTGAGGCACCCAAGGCATGTTCCTCCCACAGATGAAGATTAAAACAGGTCCACCACCACCACCACTTCAGTTGCTGGAGCCATTGTCCAGTCCCAGAAACTTTGTCCAGCACAGAGCAGTTCCCCACAGAACAGCAGTCCTGCAGGTGGCCTGTTGACCTGCAGATGAGAGGGAGGTTGTTGCAGCCACCAGTGCCACTGTTGCCTCCACAAGTTAACCCTGCTACAGCCAAGGACACTATAGACACAAGGGAGACATCTGAAGCTACCAGCTCAACTTCCACTGCAACAGGATAAACCCAGTGCTGCCAAGGACACTGCCAAAGACATCACAGATGCAAGGGAGGCTGTGGCAGCCACCAGCATCATTGCCACCACCATGAGGTAACCCCACTGTCAAAGACACCACAGATGCAAGGGAACAGTTTCAGCAACTGGCGCTGCTGCCACCACAAGATAACCCCACTGTCACCAAGGACAACACAGACATGAGAGAGGTAGTAGCATCCGCCAGTGCTGCTGCCCCTGCCATGAGCTAACCCCATTGCCACTGTGGAGACCACAAATGTGAGGGAAGCAGTTGCAGCCACTGATTCCACTGCCACTCCAATGAGGTATCCCCACTGCTGCACAGACACTGCATATACAAGGGAGGCACTTGCAGTGCCAGTACCCTGGCCACCCCCATGGGTATTGGGTCTCATGGCTGGCTTAGCTTCAGCACAGCCATGTTGAGCCTTCCTCCTCTCCACCCCCTCCATTTTCCTTTCTTCTCTGAGAACTGAGATTCCTCTCTTGGGGAGGGGTAAACATTACTTTTATCACCGAGGGAACGTCTTGTGGGTTGTGTCTAGCAGGCTTTGGGCTGGAACGCTAATTGGCAGTGGAAGCTCGTCCAGGCTTACTCTCAGATCCTGAGTGGTCTTTTGACCCTACCCCCACCTGCCCTCAAACCCACTCTTTTCTCTCTCTCTCTCAGATCTCCCACGAAAAGGCAGCATAACTGACAGCAACTGAAGACCTCGGTACAGTCTAAAGGCCCCAGGATTGTTTGCCTTAGTAGTCAGCACCCAATGGGGTGGAGATTTCTCTTTTTCTCTTTTGTTTTGCCTCCTCTACCCTGTCCCAAGACTTGAGCTAACCGTTTTTCACCATCGCATTCCATTGCTGACTTTTGCATACACCACTGGCTATTGATCTCTGCTTAGATGAGTGAATTCTTGTTTCCCTTTCACTATGGGACCCCATTCACTGACCGTCTAAGAGTGTCCTCAAAATCCTGGCACCAGAGTGGCAGCTCCCCTCTCAGCCCCACTGGAGGCTAGGCACCTACACACTTAGGGACAGCTAGTGTTGTTGGTTTGTCTCTCACTCTCAGATCCCTGCAGATTTCCAGGGACACCTGATCTTTGCTGAGGATCTCAGGGACTTGAATTTCTCTCACTCCCAAAGTTTACATTTCACCTCATGGGCAATCAGATATCTCATGTTCTGCCAGACACTGCTTTGGGGTGCCTTCTCTGCAACCTAAAGATCCTTAGACTTTCACCTGATATCCGCCCCAAATGACGTATTTTCTTCTGCAACATTGCCTGGCCACAATAGAATTTGGATGATGAAAGCCGGTGGCCAGAGCATGGCACTTTCAATTTCCAAATTCTCCGCGATTTAGAAAATTTCCTCCACTGCAATGGAAAGTGGTTAGAGGTTCCCTATGCCCAAGCCTTTGTTTACCTTCGTTCTCGACCCTCTCTCTGTCGCACTTTGTAAGTCTTACCAAATTCTTCTCCTCAACGACAAACACCCCAAATCCTCTCATTTTTCTGAACAACCCTCTCCTCCTTTTGCCTTTGATTTCGATTCTACAGAAAGCGCTCCTGTTTCCCGGCCACCTCCAATTGACCCATCCCCCTCCCTCCCACCACCATATCCTTTTTCTTCTTACCCTGTCTCGCCTGCATCTGACCCGCCTTCACCCCTCCCTTCCCTTCCTGTCACCAGATCTCAAAAACCTAAACCCTCCTCTCCTAAAGCCACAGTGACCAACCACCCTCTTTCCTCTCTCCTACCTCTGGGCAAAGTAGCAGGAGCGGAAGGCATAGTCAGAGTTCATGTCCCTTTCTCTTTTAATGATATGTCCCAAATTGAAAAACAAATGTGCTCCTTTACCATGGACCTGTCTTGATATATCAAGGCGTTCCAATATCTTATTCAATTCTATGATCTTACATGGCATGATATCTACTTTATCCTTTCCTCTTCCCTCACCCCCGAGGAGAAGGAATGGGTCTGGACAGCAGCACAATCTCATGCAGGCAATTTACATAAACAAACCCCTGAACAGTATGCTGTGGACCCCACAGCAGTGCCGTGAGCCAAGCCCAACTGGGATTATCAATTTGGCTCTCCTGGCTGCATAAAAAAGGGGTCACATGCTTACTTGCCTCATAGAAGGCATGAAAAAGGCCTCTATTCAACCTATCAACTATAGTAAGATCAAGGAGATCTCCCAAGATCCAAACAAAAATCCAGCCCTTTTCATGTCACACCCTACAGAGGCCATCCTAAAGTATACTAATATTGATATAGACTCAGAAGAGGGAAAATTCTACTTACATGACCACTTCATATCACAGTCAACTCCTGACATTCATAGAAAACTCCAAAAACTAGAGGACGGACCTAATACTCCCCAAAAGGAACTTGTAAAATTGGCTTTCAAAATCTTCAGTGGCAGAGAGGAAGAATCAAAGGCCCTCAAACTAAAGCATGATAAGATAAAATATCAGTTACTAGCCACAGCTGTCCAGGAGAGCCAGAAATTTATAATGACTCCAGGAAAACAACCAACTGTTTCACCAGGTAACTGCTTCAAGTGCATCAAGCCCGGACACTGTGCCAGTGTTTGCCCAAACGCAAGGCCCCCTCCACGGCCCTGTCCCCTCTGTGGTGAAAATGGACATTGGAAAGTTGACTGTAATAAAAGGATCTCTGGATCCACTCCAGTCCTTCCAAAAGCCCCTACTGAGCCTGCTTTGGAGCTAACTGACTTATTGGGCTTTGCCACTGAAGACTGCCACTGACAGAGCCTGGGGACTTCTCAACGTCCTGCCACCATGGAAATTTCCACCACTGCTCCCTGGATAACTGTGATGTGGCAAGAAAGCCAATTACTTTTCTCCTAAACACTGGGGCTAAACACTCAGTATTGTTGGAATATAAGGGCTAATTATTTGATTCTTCCATTTCTATTATGGGGGTAAATGGCATTCCATTCAAACCTAAAGTAACTCCCGCCCTGCTTTGCATCCTTTTTAATGTTCCCTTTTATCATTCCTTTATGGTGATTCCCAACTGCCCCACACCCCTAATTGGAAGAGTTATTTTGTCCAAATTCAAAGCATCTATTTGCTTCTCTTTTCCCACTCCAGAGCCACTGCTACTTCTAGGCCTTCCAGACTCTCCTCCTTCCTCTCATCCAATGTCTACCACCTTAGTCCACCCAAAGATATGGAACACCTCCACCTGCACCATTGCCAATCACTACTCTCCCATAAGAATAACCCTAAAAGACCCCTCTACTTTTCCCAACCAGACTCAATATCCCACAAGGGAAGCACTCGCAGCTGCCACAGCTGCTGAGGTGAGCTGAGACCTGTGTGGCACTGTGGATCAGATTTACACCCCAGGAGGTAAGTGCCCATGGCTCCTGCAGCCACCAGGGTGAGTGTAGACCTCCATGGCACTGGGGCTCAGTCTTAGGCACTGGAGGGAAGCACCAATAGGTCCAGCAGGCATGGAGGTGAGCTGAGACCTGTATGATACTGGGGGCTCAGTCTAAGAGAATGGATTCCAGAAAAGGAGCCAAACTGGTGTAATGTAGCCAATACCACACCTGTCACCACAAGGTCAGTTCAACACCACTGTAGCAGCCAGGGCCACTGTACAGTCACCCTACTGCTCACTCAACTATACTGATATAAGAAGAGTCACCAGTAAAGCCTACAAATACAGGAAGAAATCTACATCCTCTTAGAAAACCTAGAGTAATAGAAGAAGCAAGTCTTTGACCAGATGACTAAACAGCAACAAAAAAATACTAGAAATACAAAAAAACAAGAAGATAAGACACCACTGAAGGAATGCAGTAATGCTCAAATTTCAGACCCCATAGAATAAGGAATACTTGAATCGTCTGAAAAAGAATTCTGAGCAATGGCCTTAAGAAAACTCAACAAAATAAAAGAAGACTCAATTAGAGAACACAATGAAACAAGAAAAAATATAAAGAATATGAAGGAGGAAATTTACAAAGAGATTAATACCTTAAAAAAGAGTGTAGCAGAAATCCTAGAAATGAACGATTCATTCAATGAAATAAAAGGCACAACTAAGAGCTTGAGCAGCAGGGTAGAGCAAGCAGAAGAAAAAATTTCAGATCTCAAAGATGGTCTTTCAAAATAACCCAGGCAGACAAAAAAAGGAAAAAAAAAGAATTAAAAATAAAGAAGAAAATCTAAGGGAGATAACAGACAACCTTAAGCACTCTAACATCTGAATTATGGGTATTCCAGAAGCAGAAGAGAAAGGAAAAGGTATTGAAACCTATTCAAGGAAATAATAACAGAAAACTTCCCAGTGTAGGGAGAGATATAGACCTTCAGATCCAAGAAGCTCAAATACATTCACTCCAAAAATATCATCTCCAAGACACATTACAGTCAAATTTGCAAAGCTTAAAGACAAAGAGAAAATTCTAAAAGCAGCAAGAGAAAAGCTCCAAGTCACCTATAACGGAACCCCCTTCAGACTAACTGCAGACTTCTCAACTGAAACCCTACAGGCCAGAAGAAAGTGGAATGATATATTGAAAATACTAAAAGAAAAAAAAAGTTACCAGCCCAAAATTCTTTACCCACCAAGCCTCTCCTTCAGAAATGAGGGGGAAATAGTGTATGTCCAAGAAAAATAAAAACTGTGGGAGTTCACCACCATATGACCAGGCCTGCAAGAAGTTCCCAAGGGAGTCCTTCATCTGGAATCTGAATAATGATGACCAATATCATGTATACCCAGGAAAGAGTATAATCCACTGTTAAAACAAAAATGCCACTGACAAGGAGAAAGAAGCAAAATCATTCTACCTCAAAATTCCAACTAACATTGAAGAAGAGAAATAAAAGAGGAAGTAATGATCAAAAGATCTTTAAATCCTCTAAACAAAAAACAATTAAATGACAGGAATTAAACAATACCTGTCAAGAACTAAACTAAATGTGAATGCATTAAACTCCCCATTCAAAAGACACAGACTGATTGATTGGACTCAAAAGCTATACCCAAGTATATGCTGTCTTAAAGAGAACCTACTCACCTGTAGAGACACACACAGACTAAAAGTGAAGGGATGGAAAAAGATGTACCATGAAAAAATAGACTTTAAACTGAAAAATGTAAAAAGAAAGCCTCTATATAATGATAAAAGGATCTATTGAGTTATTATACATATTATTCATAAATATGTATGTACCCCATACTGGAGCACCCATGTATATAAAGCAAACAATTTTAGACCTAAAGAAAGAAATACTCCCTAATACATTAATAGTGGGTGACCCATACCCCTCTCTCAGTACTGGACAGATCTTCCAGGCAACAAATCAACAAAGAGACACAGGATTTAAACTACACCTTAGACCAACCAGACCTGGCAGATAAATACAGAACATTTCACCCAACAACTAAAGAATATACTTTCTTCTCACCAGCACATGGAATATTCTCCAGGATAGACCACATATTGGGTCACAAATCTACTCTCAGCAAATTTAAATAAATTGAAATTATTCCAAGTATCTTTTCAGACTACAATGGAATAAAATTGGAAATTAATAATAAGCAAATCTCTGGAAACTATATAAATACATTGAAACTAAACAATATGCTCCTGAATGACCTATGGGTCAAAGAAGAAATTAAACAGGAAACCAAAAACTTTCTTGAAACTAATGAAAATAAACACACATCATATCAAAACCTGTGGGATACTGCAAAAGCAGTACTAAGAGGGAAATTTATTGCAATAAATGCTTACATCAAAAGAATGGAAAGACTTCAAATAAACAACCTAACACTATGTCTCAAAAAACTAGAAAAACAGCCACAATCCAATCCTAAAGGTAGGAGACGGAAAGCAATAATTAAGATCAGAGCAGAATTAGGGTGGACAATTTCCCTGAAGGATATGAAGGATTAGTAATACCCTTTTCATCTGATCTTCCAAGGACTAGCTTAGTTTGGGACTTCTGGTCAAGATGGTGGAATAGACGGTCCCTAGCATCACCCTCTCCCACAAATCAACCAATTTAAACTATAAAAACATAACATCAAGTGCATACAGAATGGGAAGACGTCCAGCAGGGGAGGCAGAAGCTCCACAAGACCTCATGCCCTGTGGAGCTGCCGTCACAGGATCCAGCAGATAGGCTTCACCACCAAAACCAGGTTCCATTCCCAGCCCAGCCCAGTGTGCACAGAGTGGGAAGACGTCTGGCAGGGTAGGCAGAGGCTCCGCAGAAACCACACATCCTGTGGGGCTGCCACAGCATGATCCAGCAGGTAGGCTTCACCACAGGCACCTGGCTCCATTCCCAGCCTGGTCTAGTGCACTCAGAGCAGGGAGACGTCCAGCAGGGGAGGCAGGAACTCCACGGGGACCACACTGCTGATGCGCAATCCAGCAGCCCAGCCCAATGCGTACTGAGCACAGAGACATCCAGCAGGGGAGATAGAAGCTCCGTAGAGTCCACAAGCCTGTGGGAGGGGCTGCCGCTATGCGATCCAGCAGCAGGTAGGCTTCACCGCCACTACACAGCTCCATCCCAAGCCTGGCCTAGTGTGCAGGGAGCAGGGAGACATCAGCAGGAGAAGGGGAAGCTCTGCAGAGACCACATGCTCTGCGGTGCCTCTGAGAATCCAAGCAGCCCGGTCCAGAGCACACGGAACAGGGAGAAGGCCAGCACGGGAGGTGGAACCTCAGCAGAAACCACACACCTTGTGGTACCACCCCATGATTCAGCAGGCCAGCCGAGTCCAAGCTGACCAGAGAGGTGGCTCCCCGGAGAGGCCTAAGACCCAAGGAAACCACACACACAAGGCACTAGTGGCCAACTGAGCAGTCACTGAGGTAGCCATACCAAATTAGCAACCACAGCAACATATTAGTCAGTCAATAGTGTCAAACCTGTGGACTGTGAAACCCCCTGCCACAATGAATAAACATCAAAGAAAAGATACCAGAAATATGACAAATCAAGAAAGTACACGACCAAAGGATAATAACTCTAAAGCTCTAGATTCTATAGAACAAGAAGCCCTTGAAATGACTGACAAGGAATTTTGAGTGTTAATTCTAAAGAAACTGAATGAGATACAAGAAAACTCAGCTACACATCATGATGAAACAAGGAAAATATACAGGACCTGAAAGAAGAAATGAACAAGGAAATCAAGGCCCTGAAAAAAAATGTAGCAGAACTTGCCGAACTGAAGAAATTATTCAGCGAAATAAAAAACACAATGGAAAGTTTAACCAGTAGGATTAAGGAAGTTGAAGAGAGAACTTCTGAACTTGAAGATGGGCTGTTTGAAATAACACAAGCAGACAAAAAGAAAAAAGAAAAAAAGAATCAAAGTCATTGAAGAAAATCTGACAGAGATATCAGACAACCTTAAGCGCTCAAATATCCGACTCATGGGTATTCCAGAAGGGGAGGAAAACTGAGGTTGTGTTGAAAACATATTCAACAAAATGGTGGCAGAAAACTTCCCAGGTATAGGAAAACTCACAAATCTTCAGATACAGGAAGCTCAACGATTTCCAAACGTATTCAAGCTAAAAAGGTCTTCTCCAAGACATGTTGTAGTCAAATTGGCAAAACTCAAAGACAAAGAGAGAATCTTAAAAGCTGCAAGAGAGAAGTGTCAAATCACATATAAGGGAGGCCCAATCAGGCTAACATCAGACTGTTTATCACAAACCCTAAAAGCCAGAAAGGAATGGGATGATATATTCAAAATATTAAAAGACAGAGATTGCCAGCCAAGAATACTCTACCCTGCAAGGCTATCTTTCTGAAATGAAGGGCATATAGTATATTTCTCAGACAAACAAAAACTGCGGGAGTTCACCATCAAACGACCACACTTACAAGAAATCCTCAAGGGAGTACTGGGTTTGGTTCCTGAAAAATAACTACCACTGCCGTAAAAACCCAATAAATCATAACCCACTAGTATAATAAAAATGGCATTCATGAAGAGAAAACAAACAAACAAAAAGGCTATCTACAACCCTAGGAATGAACAAACATAGAAACAAACAGTAAATCTGAAAGAAAGGAACAAAAGACACCTAAGACAACCAAAAAATAATCAATAAAATGCTAGGAATAAATCAATGCTTTTCAATAACAACTCAATGTAAAAGGCTTATATTCCCCAATCAAAAGACACAGACTGGCTGACAGGATCAAAAAGGAGGACCCAACTATATGCTGCCTTCAAGAGACCCACCTCATGCATAAAGACTCACATAGACTAAGAGTAAAAGGATGGAAAAAGATTTACCATGAAAACAGAAAAGAAAAACGAGCTGGAGTAGCTATTCTGATATTTGCTAAAACAGACATTAAACTAAAAACCATAAAAAGAGACACTGAGGGACACTAGGTCATGAAAAAAGGATTGATCCATCAAGAAGACATAAAAATCATAAATATGTACACACCCAATGTTGGAGCAGCCAGATTTATAAAACAAACTCTATTAGACCAAAAGAAGGAAATAGACACTAATATCATAATAGCAGGGGATCTGAACACCCCACTGTCAATATTGGACAGATCATCTAGGCAAAGAATCAGCAGAGAAACACAAGAGCTAAACAATACTGTAGACCAATTGGACTCGGCAAATATCTACAGAACATTCCATCCAACAACCACAGAATATTCATTCTTTTCATCAGCACATGGATCATTCTTCAGGATAGATCATATATTAGGTCATAAATCTAGTTTCAACAAATTTAAAAAAATTGGAATTATCCCATGTATTTTCTCAGACACAATTAAAATTAGAAATCAATAACAAATGAAATTCTGGAAACTATACAAACACATGGAAATTAAACAGCATTCTACGTAGTGACATATGGGTCCAAGAAGAAATCAAGCAGGATATCAAAAAATTTATTGAAACTAATGAAAATAAAGATACATCATACCAAAACCTGTGGGATACTGCAAAAGCAGTACCAAGGGGGAAGTTTATTGCATTAAATCCTCACCTCAGAAGAATGGAAAGATGGCAAGTGAACAACCTAACACTTCACCATAAAGAACTAGAAAAACAAAAATAATCCAAACCTATAGTTAGCAGACAGAAAGAAATCATTAAGATCAGAGCAGAACTGAATGAAATTGAAACCCAAAAAACAATACAAAAGATCAATGAATCAAAAAGTTGTTTTTTTGAAAAGATAAATAAAATTAACAAACCATTAGCATGGCTAACAAAAAAAAAGAAGAGAGAAGATTCAAATAACAAAAATTAGAAATGAAAAAGGTTATATTACAACTGATTCATCTGAAATACAAGGAATCATTCGAGACTACTATAAACAACTATACGCCAACAAATTTGAAAATCTGGAGGAAATGGAAAAATTTCTGGACACACACAAGCTCGCAAAACTGAACCATGAAGACGTAGAAAATCTGAACAGACCAATAGCAATAAAGGAGATTGAAGCTGTTATCAGAAGGCTCCCAACAAAGAAAAGCCCAGGACCAGATGGATTCACAGCAGAATTTTACCAAACATTCAAAGAGAAATTGACACCAATTCTTTGCAAACTATTCCAAAAGATTGAAACAGATGCAAATTTCTCAAACTCATTCTATGAAGCAAACATCATCCTGATACCAAAAGCAGGTAAAGATATAACCAAAAAAGAAAACTACAGGCTGATATCCTTGATGAATATAGATGCAAAAATCCTCACTAAAATACTAGCAAAAAGAATACAGCAACACATACTGAAAATTATTCACCATGGGCCGAGCCTGTGGCGCACTCGGGAGAGTGCAGCGCTGGGAGCACGGCAACGCTTCCGCTGCGGATTCGGATCCTATATAGGAATGGAAGGTGCACTCACTGGCTGAGTGCCAGTCACGAAAAAGACAAAAAGAAAAAAAAAAAATTATTCACCACGATGAAGTGGGATTCATCCCAGGGATGCAAGGTTGGTTCAACATATGCAAATCAACTTAACAATAACCCACAACGCAGAAATCAACCCACACACTTACTGCCATCTGATCTTTGACAAAGGCTCCAAGCCTATTCACTGGGGAAGGGACTGCCTCTTCAGCAAGTGGTGCTGGGATAACTGGATATCGATATGCAGGAGAATGAAACTAGATCCACACCTCTCACCGTATACTAAAATCAACTCAAAATGGATTAAGGATTTAAATATACACCCTGAGACAATAAAACTTCTTAAAGAAAACATAGGAGAAACACTTCAGGAAATAGGACTGGGCACAGACTTCATGAATACGACCCCAAAAGCACGGGCAACCAAAGGAAAAATAAACAAATGGGATTATATCAAACTAAAAAGCTTCTGCACAGCAAAAGAAACAATTAAAAGAGTTAAAAGACAACCAACAGAGTGGGAGAAAATATTTGCAAAATATACATTTGACAAAGGATTAATATCCAGAATATATAAGGAACTCAAACAACTTTACAAGAAGAAAACAAGCAACCCAATTAAAAAATGGGCGAAAGAGCTAAATAGGCATTTCTCTAAGGAAGATATCCAAATGGCCAACAGACATATGAAAAAATGCTCAACATCACTCAGCATCCGGGAAATGCAAATCAAAACTACATTGAGATACCATCTAACCCCAGTTAGGATGGCTAAAATCCAAAAGACTATGAACGATAAATGCTGGCGAGGCTGCGGAGAAAAAGGAACTCTCATACATTGTTGGTGGGACTGCAAAATGGTGCAGCCTCTATGGAAAATGGTATGGAGGTTCCTTAAACAATTGCAAATAGATCTACCATACGACCCAGCCATCCCACTGTTGGGAATATACCCAGAGGAATGGAAATCATCAAGTCGAAGGTATACCTGTTCCCCAATGTTCATCGCAGCACTCTTTACAATAGCCAAGAGTTGGAACCAGCCCAAATGCCCATCATCAGATGAGTGGATACGGAAAATGTGGTACATCTACACAATGGAATACTACTCAGCTATAAAAACGAATGAAATACTGCCATTTGCAACAACATGGATGGACCTTGAGAGAATTATACTAAGTGAAACAAGTCAGGCACAGAAAGAGAAATACCACATGTTCTCACTTATTGGAGGGAGCTAAAAATTAATATATAAATTCACACACACACACATACACACACACACACACAAACCGGGGGGGGGGGAAGAAGATATAACAACCACAATTATTTGAAGTTGATACGACAAGCAAACAGAAAGGACATTGTTGGGGGGGAGGGGGGAGGGAGAAGGGAGGGAGGTTTTGGTGATGAGGAGCAATAATCAGCTACAATGTATATCGACAAAATAAAATTTAAAAAAAAAAAAAGGGAAAAAAAAACATATGCAAATCAATAAATGTGATACACCATATTAATAAAATCAAACACAAGGACAATATGATCATGTCTATAGATGCTGAAAAAGAATTTGATAAAATTCAACATTCATTCATGACAAAGACCCTCTATAAGTTAGGTATAGATGGAAAGTATCTCAACATAATTAAAGCCATATATGATAAACCCACTGCCAATATCATCCTGAATGGGGAAAAGCTGAAAGATTTTCCTTTAAGAACAGGAACTAGACAAGGATGGCCACTCTCACCACTCCTATTAAACATAGTATTGAAAGTACTAGCCAGAGCAATCAGAGAAGTGACGGAAATAAAGGGCATCCAGATTGGAAAAGATGAAGTCAAACTGTCCCTGTTTGCAGATGACATGATCCTATATATCGAACAGCCTAAAGCCCCTACAAAAAAACTCTTGGAGTATATAAATGATTTCAGCACAGTAGCAGGATACAAAATTAACACACAAAAAACAGTAGCATTTCTATTCTTCAATGGTGATCATGCAGAAAGAGAAATCAAGAAAGCCTTCCCATTTACAATAGCCACCAAAAAAATAAAATACTTAGGAATTGAGTTAACCAAGGAGGTGAAAAATCCCTATAATGAGAACTGCAATCCACTGCTGAGAAAAATTAGAGAGGATACAAGAAGATGGAAAGATATCACATGCTCTTGGATTGGAAGAATCAACATAGTGAAAATGTCCATACTACCCAAAGTGATATACAAAGTCAATGCAATCCCCATCAAAATTCCAATGACATTTTTCTCAGAAATGGAAAGATCTATCCAGACATTTATATGGAATAACAAAAGACCACACATAGGCAAAGCAACGTTGAGCAAAAAAATAAAGCTGGAGGTATAACTCTACCCGACTTTAACCCATAGTCCAAAGCTATAATAACCAAAACAGCATGGTACTGGCATAAAAACAGAGACACTGATCAATGGAATAGAATAGAGAATCCAGAAATAAACCCACACACCTACAGCCATCTGATCTTTGACAAAGGCACCAAGCCTATACACTTGGGAAGAGACTGCCTCTTTAGCAAATGGTGCTGGGAGAACTGGATATCAATATACAGGAGAATGAAACTAGACCCATACCTTTCACCATACACTAAAGTCAACTCAATATGGATTAAAGAATTAAATATACACCCTGAAACAATAAAACTTCTTAAAGAAAACATAGGAGAAACACTTCAGGAAATAGTACAGGACACAGACTTCATGAACACAACCCCAAAAGCACGTGCAACCAAAGGAAAATTAAACAAATTGGATTATATCAAACTAAAGAGCTTCTGCACAGCAAAAGAAACAATTAACAGAGTTAAAAGACAACCAACAGAATGGGAGAAAATTTGCAAAATATACATCTGACAAAGGATTAATATCCAGAATATACAAGGAACTCAAAAACTTTACAAGAAAAAAACAAGCAACCCAACTAAAAAATGGGCAAAAGAGCTAAGTAGGCATTTCTCTAAGGAAGATATACAAATGGCCAACAGACATATGAAAAAATGGTCAACATCACTCAGCATCTGGGAAATGCAAATCAAAACTACACTGAGATACCTTCTCACCCCAGTTAGGATGGCTAATATCCAAAAGACTGTGAACAATAAAAGCTGGCGAGGTTGTGGAGAAAAGGGAACTCTCATGCATTGCTGGTGGGACTGCAAAATGGTGCAGCCTCTATGGAAAATGGTATGGAGGTTCCTCAAAGAATTGCAGATAGATCTACCATATGACCCATCTATCCCACTGCTGGGAATATACCCAGAGGAATGGAAATCATCAAGTCGAATTTATACCTGTTCCCCAATGTTCATCGCACCACTCTTTACAATAGCCAAGAGTTGGAACCAGCCCAAATGTCCATCATCTGATGAGTGGATACAGAAAATGTGGTATATCTACACAATGAAATACTCCTCAGTTATAAAAAAGAATGAAATACTGCCATTTGCAATGACATGGATGGACCTTGAGAGAATTATATTAAGTGAAACCATTCAGGCACAGAAAGAGAAATACCACATGTTCTCACTTATTGGTGGGGGACAAAAATAAATAAATATATTCACACACACACACACACACACACACACAAACCCAGGGGGTAGAAAAAGACATAACAATTACAATTCATTGAAGTTGACAGGACAAGCAAACAGAAATGACATTGTTGGGTGGGAGGGGGGGAGAGGGAGCAGGGAGGGAGGTTTTGGTAATGGGCCACAACAATCAACCACATTGTATATCGCCAAAATAAAATTTAAAAATAAAGATCAGAGCAGAATTAAATGAAATAGAGACCCCCAAAATGATAGAAAAGATCAACAAAACAAAAAGCTGTTTTTTTTGAGAAGATAAATATAATAGACAAACCATTATCTAGGTTAACAAAAAAAGAAGAGTGATGACCCAAATAGCAGAAATCAGAAATGAAAAGGGAGTCATTACAACAAAAAACACAGAAATATGAAGAATCATTAGAGATTATTACATACAACTGTAAAACCACAAATATGAAAACCTGGAAGATATGGATAAGTTTCTAGACACATACAAACTACCCAGACTAAACCGAGAAGAGACAAAAAACCTGAACAGATGAAAAAAAAAGCAATGAGATTGAAGCAGTAATCAGCAATCTTCCAACAAAGAAATGCCCAGGTCTGGTTGGCTTTACAGCTGAATTTTATCAAACCTTTAATGAGGAATTAATACCAATTTTCCTCAAACTATTCCAAAAATTAGAAACAGAATCCATTCTTCCAAACTCATTATATTTGGATAGCATAAGTCTGATACCAAAACCAAATAAAGATACAACAAAAATAGAAAATTACATACCAGTATCCTTTGTGAACAGAGATGCAAAAATCCTCAACAAAATATTACCAGTCAGAATACAGCAATCCATAAAAAAACAAAAAATTGTACACCATGACCAAGTGGCATTTATCACAAGGATGCAAGAATGGTTAAACATAGAGAAGTCAATAAATTTAATTTGTCACATCAACAAAATCAAGGACAAAATGCATGTGATTATCTCATTAGTACAGAGAAAGCACTTGGCAAAATTCAACATCCCTTCATAATAAAGACTCAACAAATTAAGTATAGTAGGAAAGTATCTCAACACAATAAAAGCCATCTATGACAAGTCAACAAGAAATATTATCCTAAATGGGGAGAAACTGAATACTCTTCCCTTAAAAGAGGAGCAAGACAATGATTCCCACTCTCACTCCTTCTATTTAACATAATACTGGAGGTACTAGTCAAAGCAACTAGGCAAGAGATAGAAATAAAGGGCATCCAAATTGGGAAAGATGAAGTCAAACTGTCATGATTTGCCGATGACATGATCCTACATATAGAACAACTGAAAGACTCTATCAAAAAACTCTTAGATTTGATTAATAATGTCAGTAATGTTGCAGGATACAAAATAAATGCACCCAAACCAGTAGCACGTATATTCTCCAATAACGAGCTGACAGAAAGAGAAACAAATAAAGTAAGCCCATTTACAATAGTTACACACACACGAAAATCTAGGAACCAATTTAAGCAAGGAGGTAAACAATGTCTACAAGGAGAACTACAAATCACTACTGAAAGAAATTAAAGAAGACAAAAAAAATGGAAAAACTTTCCATGCTCTTGGATTGGAAGAAATAACATTGTGAAAATGTCCATACTACCCAAAGTGATCTACAAATTCAATGCAATCCCCATCAAAATACCAATGACATTCTTCACAGAAATGGAAAAAAACAATCTAACCTTTCATATGGAAAAACGAAAGACCCTGAATAGCCAAAGAAATCCTGAGCAAAGAAAAATAAAGCCCGAGGCATAACACTACCTGACTTCAAGTTATACTACAAAGCTATAGTAAGCCAAACAGCATGGTACAGGCATAAAAATAGACACTCATACAAGTGCAGTAGAATAGAGAAACCAGAAATCACCCCTCAGGCTTACAGCCATCGGATATTTGACAAAGGCAACAGAACCTACATTGGGGAAAAGACTGCCTCTTCAATAAGTGATACTGGGAAAATTATATATCCATTAGATTTCCCACTGAGGGCCTGGCACATAGTTGGCATTTAACAAACAGTATCTTCTTTGAGGGGCACAATTCAATCTCCTGGTATCAACAGGAATCCTAGAACCTGGACTAAGATGGGTCAGTTTTCATCTTTGGTGCTTTGTCTCTTTCTGTGCTCCTTCTCTTCAACCCTTCCTTCCACTCAGCCTGTATATTAAAGATGGCAGTTTTAAAAACAGTGGGAATGTCTCATATATGGTCTTAATGTATATACCTATATGATTTCTACTTTAAGCAGGACAACATTTTCACTGTAAAGACAAGACTGATGGTTAAATCATGAAAGATGAGATGAGAAAGGTCACGATGTAGTGGGGGTGGGACAGGGACATAGGAAAAGGAAGTGGAGGAAGGGATTTCGGTTTAATTCAATGGGTGGAAGGAATCTGTTGTAGGTTATTTAGGAAGGGATACATGTAAAGAAAATGACACTTGGGAGAGTTAAATATAGAATGATCAAACAAGATGGAAAGAGCAAACAAGATGGACTTGGGCAAAGGCAGATATGCTAGACGGAGAGACCCAATAGAAGATTGCTTGATTATTATCGGACAGGGGGCCATAAGAGCCTGACTGAAGGATGTGGCTGGGGAAATAAAGAGTGGAGAACAATGCAAATAGGGTAGTTTCCCACTGAGGGGCAGGTAGAAAGATGAAGTGAATTAATATATCAGACACTTGCTTCTAACACACCTCACAGACTCTGATATGAATGAGGCAGCCTGCTGCAGACATTGTCTGGTCTTTTCTGTTTCCCTTTGTTGCCCTGAATTCTTTCAGTTTTATCTTTTGTGCCTCACTTGAAGGCTTTTGGGAAAGGCAAAGGAGAAAGAAGTGGCTTCTTCTTCCCTCAATACCAATTTTAGTGGGTCACCCTGTATGTTATTTCCAACATGTGGAGTGGCAAATAGACCAATCAGCCAATATAGATCAGATTGTATTATGTCTGGTTGGGGGGCAAAATTATATTGTCCCTGGTACCCAGGAGCTAAGGTCTGATTAATGGCTTCTACATTTTGTGTAGGCCCATGGGGATGAAAATGATTTGAAGGGCAATAAGTCCATAGCAAATTTTGGCTGTGGAATATAGTGCATTTTACTGCTTTTTCATTCCATTTTTTTATTATGGGATTTTTTTTTTCATTTTTTATTTATTTATATTTTTGGTGTTTTATCTAAAAAAAGAAAATAGATATACAGACAGAAAATTAGTATCATGACACAGTATATAAATAAGCTCACTAAGAGCCTAGTTATCACAAAGCAGAATCAAAAATGAATTAAAAAGTTGGAGTAAATATTTTAACTAGTATTTATATTTGAGAAAAATAATCCTTTTTTTTTTTTTCCAGAAGAGCTTGACAGGTTATGATTCACACATAGGCAGACACCTCATTTGGAGCAGCAATTATCACATAGCCACTATAACTGATGACTCAGAACTCATTTTTAATAATGATGTCCATGAATGAAGTCAAGCCCTGGAAAAGGCAATAGATTTGAGTGGATCTTCATTTCTTTCCTTTTCTTTTATTTATTTTTTTCTTTGATTTCATGAGTTTTTTAGGCCATAAAGAGGAGTTTCTGATTCCCGTCTCCTCTAAAGTGCCCTTACATGGCCATAAAATAGAGTTCCCAGCTTTGTGGTAATAAAAATATCAGATAGGTATGTTTAGACTTTCACTGGACACCTAGAAGGATGAGAATTTATATATAGAACACAGTCCATAAACTTAATACTTCCGTTCAATAAGCCAAAAGGGGGAAATAGCTAAAGACCACTGTTAAACACACAGCCATATAAACTGATATATTTTGAAATAAATGCAGGTTGCTGACGAGATGACAATTTGAGATCAACTTCTTTAGTTATACCTTTGAAATATTTTTAGTATGTTATCATTTATTTTAATTCACATTGTTTCTGCGCCAGTGTAGGCTACGTAGAGAAGTTTTAACTAACTCATCACTTAGGCAAGGAACCTCAGATTAGTTTAAGCAAAAATTAGGAAGATTATTACAAGTAACCTTGGATTCATCTTAGCCTTATGAGAGATGGAAACAAAGAATGAACATGCTATTAGGAATAAAGGTAGTCTCCTTTGTACTCACTCTCAAGCTACTCTCTCTTTTGAACCACGCTGTCATGTATTGTGGGCTCTTTATTGATTCTATGTGCTGGTTTCATGTTATCTTTGCAGACTTGCCCTTTCTCCATCTTCGTGCTTAATATAGCCAACCTATTGCTTCCGGGCTAGCATATTCTCAGTTCAAGCAATCACTCAGGATGAATATCTCTGGATGTCAATTTTAAATATTCAGGAGGGAGGAATTGATTCCTCTAGCCTGGGTCCTGTGTCTACCATTCATCACTTGTTATTGTCAGGGGTGGGGAAGATAGAGTTACATAGTGAAAATTGCAAAGACCATCCCCCATTTATGTGGGAAGGCAGTTCTCAGAGTAGGGAGGTTAACATTCCCAGAGAAGCCTGCTACAAAAAAAGTGAGAGGAGGGTTCCATTTCAGTCATTCAGCAGACTGATGATACAATGAAAATGGTATTGGAAGAACAGAAAATTGAAATGATAAAGGTGGCCTTTTTGGTAGTGTTATTATTTTAAAAGGTTTTTTTTTTAATTAAAAAATTAAAACCACAAAAGTAATTGTAAAATAACATAAAATTTCACCACATTTGGAAATGCATAAAATAATAAATACAAGTCACTTCTATCCCTCCAATACTTCCCCTGTGCCAACACAGACACACAGACACACACACACAAGTGTATGCATTACATAGAATATTGGATATTGGGTTTTATGCATAATCTTCCATGCTGTTTTTTTTTTTTTAATGTGAGAGTACCTTCTATAGGGTATACTTACCTTTTTTGTTTTTGCCCTTTTCCTCTTTTATTCACACCCACCCTTGGTATATTACTACATATACAAACTGAGTCCATCTACAAAGACATTTAAGAAGAGGTTTATATTATAGAGGAATTAGGAAAGAGCTAAGAGCCCTGAATGAATGCAAAGAATACGCTGAAGATGACAAATAACCCCTGGACATTGAAAGCTTTGGAAGTTCCCATTTCTTTTTTATTTTACTTTTATTGGTTATGAATATTCATGGGGTACAAAGCTGACTGTCAGCACTCGTGCCCAAGATGTAATGGCCAGCTCAATACTTACAACATGCCCATTACAGCAAATTTTGATTATACCCTATGTCTGCCACCCAATTATCCCTGACCTTCCTCCCCATCTGCCTTTGCCAAATTCCATTTTGTATCCCTAGGTATGCTTTCTCCCTCTAGAAGTCCAACACACCACTGTGGTCTTTCTTTCCTTCCTTCTTTCTCTCTTAGCTGCCACTTATCAGTGAGAACATGGAATTTTGTTCCCTCTGTGCTTTGCTTATTTTACTCAATGTAAGTTTCTCCAAGCTCATCCATGTTGTTGTTAATGGCAGAACTTCATTCTTTTTTATGGCAGAGTAGTATTCCATGGTGTATATGTACCACATTTTCCTTATACAATCGTCCATTGATGGACATTTAGGTGGGTTCCATATTTTGGCTGTTGTAAACACAGCTGCTATGAACATGGGAGTGCAGGTATCCCTTCGACATGATAAATTCCATTCCTTTGGGTTATATACCCAGAAGTGGGATTGCTGGATCATATGGAAGATCTATGTGTAGTTGTTTGAGAAACCTCCATACTGTTTTCCGTAGTGCTTGTACTAATTTACAGTCCCACCAACTGTGTAGGACATTCCCTTCTCTCCACACCCTCACCAGCATTTGTTACTCTCCGTCTTTTTGATTATAGCCAGTCTAACTGGGGTAAGGTGATATCTCAATGTGGTTTTAATTTGCATTTCCCTGATGATTAGTGATGTTGAGCATATTTTCGTGTACCTGTTGGCCATTTGTATGTCTTCCTTCTAAAAATGTCTATTCAGTCCCTTTACCTGTTTATTAATTTGGTTATTTGTTTTTTACTGTAGAGTTTTTTGAGTTCTTTGTATATTCTGGATATCAATCCCTTGTCACATGTATAGTTTGCAAAAATTTTCTCCCACTCTGTAGGGTGTCATTTCACTCTGTTGATTGCTTCATTTGCTGTTCCAAAGCTTTTTAGCTTGATAAAGTCCCATTTGTTAATTTTTTTCTCTTGCTGCTTGTACTTTTGGGTTCATAAATTCGGTTCCAAAACCTAGTTCATGAAGCATTTCCCCTATATTTGCCCTTAATAGTTTGACATTTTCAGGTCTTATATTTAAGTCTTTAATCCACTTTGAGTTGATTTTAGTGTATAGTGAGAGGTGCATGTCTAGTTTAATTCTTCTGCCGGGCCATTTGAGATGTGGCATCTCATTAAAGCCTCACAGTTTTTGAGGCAGATACTGGAGCCCTCATCTTACAAAAGAGAAAACTAAGACTCTGAGAGAATTCAGTAAAGTGGCAGTATACAAAATCAACACAAAAATATCAATAGCCTTCCCATACACCAGCAATGATATAGCCAAAGAAGAAATCAAGAAAGTAATCCTATTAAAGAAGACACAAAAAGATGGAAAGATATTGCATGCTCCTGATTTGGATGGATTAACATTGTGAAAATGTCTATACTACTCAAAGTGATCTACAGATTCCATGCAATCCCTATCAAAATATCAATGACATGCTTCACAGAATTGGAAAAAAAATCTCACTTTTCTTATGGAACAACAAAAGACCCCAAATAGCCAAAGCAATCCTGAGCAAAAAAAAAATAAAGCCAGAGGCATAACACTACCTGACTTCAAATTATACTACAAAGCTATTGTAATCAAAACAGCATGGTATTGGTATAAAAATAGACATTCAGATGAGTGGAGTAGAATTGAGAACCCAGAAATCACCCCTCAGGCTTACATCCATCTGATATTGAACAAAGGCAGCAAAAATCTACATTGAGGAAAAGACTGCCTCTTCAACAAGTGGTGCTGGGAAAATTGGATATCCATATGCAGAAGAATGAAACTAGATATGCATCTCTCACCATACACTAAAATCAACTCAAAATGGATTAAAAACTGAAGTATAAGAACCAAAACTATAAAATTACTAAGGGAAAGTACAGGTGAAACACTCCAGCAACTAGGTGTGGGTACAGACTTTATGAACAGGAGCCCAAAAGCACAAGCAGCAAAAGAAAAAATAAACAAATGGGACTATATCAAACTAAAAAGCTTCTGCACAGCAAAGGAAACAATCAACAGAGGGAAATGGCAACCTACAGAGTGGGAGAAAATTTTTGCTATCTATGCATCTAACAAAGGATTAATATCCATAATATACAGTGAACTCAAACAATTATATAACAAACAACCCAATTAAAAAAGGGCAAAGGAACTGAATAGACTTTTTTCAAAGGAAGACATACAAATGGCCAACAGGTACATGAAAAAATGCTCACCATCACTAGTCATCAGAGAAATGCAAATTAAAACTATATTGAGTTACCACCTCACCCCAGTTAGACTAGCTATAAGCAAAATGACAGTGAATAACAAATGCTGGCGAGGGTGTGGGGAGAAGGGAATACTCCTACACTGTTGGCGGGACTGTAAATTAGTACAACCACTATGGAAAATAGTATAGAGGTTTCTTAAACAACTATAGATAGATCTTCCATATGATCCAGCAATCCCACTTCTGGGTATATACCCAGAGGGATGGAAATCATCATGTTGAAGGGATACTGCACTCCCATGTTCATCACAGCTCTGTTTACAATAGCCAAGACATGGAACCAACCTAAATGCCCATCGATGGATGATTGGATAAGGAAGCTGTGGAATACACCACGGAATACTACTCTGCCATAGAAAAGAATGAAATACTCCCATTTGCAACAACGTGGAAGAGCCTGGAGAAACTTATATTGAGTGAAATAAGCAAAGCTCAGAGGCATAAATACTGTATGTGCTCACTCATATGTGGGAGCTAAGAGAGAAAGGAAGGAAGGAAAGAAAGACCACAGTAGTGCTGTGGTCTAACAGAGGGAGGGAACATTCCTGGAGATACAATGTGGAGTGGGGGTGACAGGGGTAGGGGGAGGGAGGTTGGGGATTATTGGGTAGGGGACACAGGGTACAAATGCAATTTGTGATTACGGGTATACACACAGTATGAATCTGGCCCCCACATCATGAGCACAAGGGATGACAATCAGCTTTGTATGTCATGAATATTCATAACCAAATAAAAAATAAACATAAGGAAATGGAAGTTCAGAAAAGCTGTGTGCTATGCACCAAGCAGTCCAAAAGCATGTGACAATGATGTTTTCTGAGTAACACCCACAAAGGGAGTTGGGAAAAGAGCACTACCCAGGAGACCAACTGCTGGGATGTAATCTTTTAAATAAATATGATGTGGAAGAAAAAAAAAAGAAAAAAGAAATTAATCCTATTCACAATATCTATCAAAAAAATAAAATACCTGGGAGTAAAATTAATGAAGGAGGTAAAAGACCTGTACAATAAAAACTATAAAACATTAGTGAAAAAAATTTAAGAGGAGGCAAATAAATGGAAATATATCCCATGTTCATGGGTCGGAAGAATTAGCATCATCAAAATGTCTACTCAAAGCAACCTATACATTCAGAAAATACATTCAACCTATACATACAGAAATAGAAAAAAAATCTTCAAATTTGTATGGAACCACAAAAGACCTTGAATAGTGTAAGCTATCTTGAACAAAAAGGGTAAAGTTGGAGGCATCACACTTCCTGACTTCAAAATATACTATGAAGTTGTAATAATCAAAATAGGATAGTACTGGCATAAAAACAGACAAATTGACCAATGGGATAGAATATAAAATCCCCAAATAAACCCAAACACTTGTAGCCAACTGATTTTTGGCAAATGTGCCAAAAATATACAATGGGGAAAAGATAGGCTCTTCAACAAATGGTGCTGGAAAACTGGATATCCACATGCAGAAAACTGATACTAGGCCCCTATCACTCACCAAACACAAAAATCAACTCAAAGTGGAGTAAAGACCCAAATTTGCAATGCAAAACTATGAAACTACCAAAAGAAAACATAGGGTAAATGCTGCACAAAATGAGAGTGGAAGTACTCTTTTGAACAAGACTACAGAGGAACAGGCAATTAAAGCAAAGATATATAAAAGGGGTTACATCAAACTAAAAAGCTTCTGCACAGCAAAGGATACTATCAACAAGGTGAAGAGACAACCTACAGAATGGAAGAAAGTGTTTGCCAACCACACATCAGACAAGCAGCTAATATCCAGAATGTATAGGGAACTTAAATGACTCAACAGCAAAAAACAATTAGCCCAGTTAGAAAATGTGCAAAGAAGCTGAGCAGATATTTCTCAAAAGAAGATATACAAATGGCCAAAAAGCACATGAAAAAAATGCTCGAAATCCCTAATCATCAGGGAAATGCAAATTATAAAAACAGTAAGACATCATCTCACTCCAGTAAGAATGGCTATTACCAAGAAGACAAAAAATAACAAATAATGACCAGGATGTACAGAAAAAGGAACTCTCCTACACTGCAGGAGGGGGCATAAATTTGTACAGCCATGCTAGAAAACTGTATGGAGGTTCCTCAGGGAAGTAAAAATAGATCCACCCTATGATCCAGCTATGTCACTACAGGGTATATACCCAAGGAAAACGAAATGAATGTATCAAAAAGACATTTGCATTCCCGTGTTCATCACAGCACTATTCACAATAGCCAAGAGATTGAATCAACCTAAATGTCTCTCAATGAACAAATGGATAAAAAATAAAATAAAATAAAATAAAAACTGTGGTATACACAACTGAGTATTACTCGGCTTTTTTTTTTTAAAAAAAAAGAAATGATATTTTATTATTTGCAGCAACGGGGACAGAACTGGAAACCATCATGTTAAATCAGGCACAAAAAGACAAATACCACATGATAACACTCATCTGTGGAATCCAAAAACAAACAAACAAACAAAAAATCAGTGGTTCTCATAGAAATAAAGAATAGAATAATGATTACCAGAGGATGGGGGCGGGAGAAGGTAGGCAGGAGAAAAAATAGCAAAATAATGAATACAATACTATGTTATCAACCCTAAGTGAATCATTATGCAGTGTATGCATGTATTGACACAGCACACTATACCCCACAAATATGAACAAGTAAATGTTTTTGTTTTGTCTTGTTTTGTTTATTGAAACATAGTCAATTACACATATTTGTGGGGTACACAGTTTACTATCAGTATTTGTGTACAAAATGCGATAATCAAATCAGAACAGTTGGCATATTTGTCATTATAAAATGCACTCATTCTTGTATCTATTAACGAATTTTTTCCTAACCCTCCTCACCCTCCCCCTTACCCTCTATATTAACCAAGTGCTGTTCTCTCCTTCTGAAAGTTCAACATATTACTGTAGTTGTTTCTTTTTTTTCCTTTCTTCCTTCTTTCCTTCGTTTTCTCTCTCTCTCTCCTCCCACATATGAATGAGGACTTATGATATTTCTCTTTCTGTGCCTAGTTTATTTCACTTAATACAATATTCTTTAAGTTTATCTGAGTTGTTGTGAATGGCAGTATTTCATTCTTTTTTATGCCAATGTGGTTTTGATCTGCATATCCCTGATTATTTGTGATGTCAAAGATTTTTTCATGTACTTATTGGCCATTTGTATGTCTTCCTTTGAGAAATGTCTATTCACCTCCTTTTCCCATTTTTAAATAGGATTATTTTTTGTGTTTTATTGCCATTAAGTTGTTTGAGTTCCTTGTATATTCTGGATATTATTACCTTGTTGGATATATAGTTTGCAAATATTTTCTCGCATTCTGTAAGTTATCATTTGACTCTGCTAATTGTTTATTTTTTGTTTTTTGTTTTTTGTTTTTTGTTTTTTTTTTTGCTGTGCAGAAGCTTTTTAGTTTCATATAATCTCAACTGTTAATTATTTTCTTTTGTTGCTTGTGCTTTGGGGACCTTATTCATAAAGTCTTTGCCAAGTCTTACATCCTGAAGTGTTTTCCCGATGTTTCCTTCCAGATGTTTTATAGGTTCAGGTATTTAAGTCTTTAATGCATTTTTAGTTGATTTTGTATATGGTGAGAAGAATGGGTCTAGTTTAATTCTTTTACACATTAATATACAGTTTTCCCAGCACTATTTATTGAAGAAACTGTCCTTTTCCCAAAGCATGTTCTTGGCGCATTTGTCAAAGATCAATTGGCTGTAAGTGGGTGCATTGATTTCTGTGTTCTCTCTTCTGTTTCATCAGTTAATGTGTCTGTTTTTATGCCAGTATCATGCTGTTTGGGTTATTATAGCTTTATAGTATAATTTGATATCAGGTAGTGTAATGCCTCCAGTTTTATTTATTTATTTACTTACTTACTTACTTACTTACTTACTTACTTACTTACTTTGCTCAAGATTGCTTTGGATGTTCTGGGTTGTTCCATCTGAATGCTGGATTATTTTTTCTATTTTTTGTGAATAAAGCCATTAGTATTTTAACAGGGATTGTATTGACTCTGTAGATTGCATTAAGTCATATGGACATTTTCACAATATTAATTCTTCCAATCCATGTACATGGAATGACTTTCCATCTTTTTGTGTCCTCTTTAATTTCTTTCATCAGTGACTTGTATTTCTCATTGTAGAGATCCTTCACCTCCTTGGTTAAATTTATTCCTAAGTTTTCTTTTCCTTATTTTATTTTATTTTATTGGTAGCTATTGTAAATAGGCTTGCTTTCTCAATTTTTTTTCTGCTAGCTCCTTGTTGGAATATAAAAATACACGTAATTTTTTACATTAATTTCATAGCCTGCAACTTTACTGAATTTGTTTATCAGTTCTAAGAGTTTTTTTGTAGAGCCTTTAGGTTTTTCTGCATATAGAATCATGTCATCTGCAAACAGGGAAGTTTGACTTCATATTTTCCAACACTATGTTAAGTAGCAGTGGTGAGAGTGGGCAACTTTGACTTGTCTTTCAGCTTTTCCCTATTCAGGATGATATTGGCAGTGGGTTTGTCATAAATGACTTTTATTGTGTTGAGATATTCTTCTATACCTAATTTTTTGAGAGTCCTTTTTGGAGTGGTTTAAAAAGTATTCATATTGTTTCCTCTTTAAAGATTTGGTAGAATTTAGCAATGAAGCCCTCTGGTCCTGGGGTTTTCTTTGTTTGTAGACTGGTGACTACTGTTTCAATCTCACTGCTCATTATTGGTCTATTGAGGTTTTCTACTTCTTTGTTCAGTCTTGGCAATTTGTTTGTGTCCAGAAATTTAGATATTTCCTCCAGGTTTTCCAATATGTTGGCATAAAGTTGTTCATAATAGTTTCTAATGATTCTTTGTTTTTCTGTGGTATCAATTGTAATGTCTCCTTTATCATTTCCAATTTTTGTTATTTGGGTTTTCTCTCCTTTTTTTTTTAGTTAGTCTAGCTAATAGTTTGTCTATTTTGTTTATCTTCTCAAAAAGACAACTAGCTTTTTGTTTCATTGATCTTTTGTATCATTTTTTTTTTGTCTCTGTTTCATTTAGTTCTGCTCTGATCTTAGTTATTTCTTTCTGTCTCCTAATTTGGGTATTAGAATTTTCTTGTTTTTCTAGTTCATTGAAGTACAATGTTAGTTATTTATTTGGAGTCCTTCTGTGCTCTTGATGTAAGAATTTATTACAACAAACATCCCTCTTGGTCCTATTTTTAGCAAAATCCCATATGTTTTGGTATGATGTTTCTTTATTTTCATTAGTTTAAATAATTTTTTTGATATTCTGTTTAATTTCTTCTTTGACCCATAGGTCATTCAGAAACGTGTTTTTTTAGTTTCCATTTAGTTGTATGGTTTCCAACATTTTGCTTGCTATTGATTTCTGGTTTTAATTTATTGTGATCAAAAAGGACACTTGAAATTATTTTAATTTTTAAAAATTTGTTGAGACTTGATTTGTGGCCTTACATGTGGTCTATCTTAGAGAATGTTTCCTGTGCTAATGAGAAGAATATGTATTCTGTAGTTGTTTGATGAAATGTTCTAGAGACATCTGCCAAGTCGAATTGGTCTAAAGTCTAGTTGTGTTCTGTATTTGTTGATTTGTTGCCTAGATGATCTGTCCAGTGTTGAAAGAGGTGTGTTGAGGTCCCCAACAATTACTATATTGGGATTTATGTCGCTCCTTGAGTCTAATAATGCTTGCTTTATATTTCTGAGAGCTCCAATGTTGGGTGCATATGTATTTATAGTTGTTATATCCTCTTGCTGGATAGATCCCTTTATCATTATATAATGACCTTCTCTCTTTTACTTCTTATTCTTTTTTAAATTCTATTTTATCCAATATAAGAAAGGCTACTCCTGCTCATTTTTGGCTTCCATGAGCATTATATATCTTTTTTCACCACTTTCCTATTAGTCTGTGCAAGTCTTTATGGATGATGTGAGTTCTTATATACAGTGCATAGTTGGTTCTTATTTTTAATTCATTCAACGAGTCTATGTCTTTTAAGTGGGGAATTCAATCCATTTACATTTAGAGTTGCTATTGAAAGGCATTTTCTTACTCCTGGCATTGTACTGATTTTTGTATGGTTGTTTTAAATGATTTTTGCTCTTTTCTTTTCCTTTTATTGCTTGTCTTCAGTGTTTGTTGGTTTTTTGAAGGGGTAAGATACAGTTTCTTTCTCTTTCTCAATTTCATATCTGTTCCACTAGTGGGTTTTATTGTATCTCATGTAATAATGGTGATGATTATCATTTTTTGGATTCTATATGCAGGACTCCCTTGAGGAGCACTTATTGGGCTGGTTTTGTGATGGTGAACTCCCCCAGTTTTTATTTGTCTGGGAAATACACTATATTTTCTTCATTTCTGAAGTGCAGCCTTGCTGGGTAGAGTATTCTTAGTTGGCAGTTTGTTTTCTTTTAGTTCTTTAAATATATCATCCCATTCTCTTCTAGCTTGCAAGTTTTCTGCTGAGAAGTCTGCTGTTAGTCTGATGGGGCTCCCTTTTAGGTGACTTGAGTGACTTGATGCTTTTGTTTTGCTGCTTTTAGGATTCTCTTTGTCTTTGACTTTTAAGAGTTTGACTACAATGCACCTCAGAGAGGACTGTTTTTTTTTTTTTTTGTTTTGTTTTGTTTTTTATTGAGGTGCTCAATAGATGTTTATTACATGAAAAACCCATCACTGGACCTGAGGCACTCAAGGCTCCAATGCATGTGGACAACAACCTCTGAACCCAGAACACATAGAAGCAGCAGCAGTTGAGTTACCAGCTCAGGTCTTGGCCTGCCTGGCTTTGCCGGTGAACTCCTATACACCCTTCAGTACCCTGCTCAAATGTCTCTATCTTAGGCAGAGGCATCTGCTCCCTTCCAGTGGCCATACAGCACTCTTTTTCCTGGATGATGGCTCTTGCAAAGCACTACCCCAGTGCCTGCACAGGGCAGGCACATGGTGGTGCATGGGGAAATGTTTGTTGATGTCCACATTAGGACCAGCTGTGGGACAGGGTCCTGACCCTTACACTCTCTTCCTCATACTGCCCTTCTTAAGGTGGTCACCCCAGCTGAAGGTGCCCTACAAGGCTCCTGGCCATGGCAGAGCTTGTGGTCAGAGTTACTTGAGGCCACTGCACTGCAGGAAGTGTATCTTCTGGGACTGACACTGCTGCTTCAGGATCTGCTGCTTGGTCTTGAGTTATGAGCACACATAGCCTGTGGGATCTCCTAGTATGTGGAGCTGGGATGCACCTAACTTCCCACTTCTTTGTTCTGGGCCTCACCAGTCAGAAGCTCCTTCTTCCTCTGAGTCACAATCATCAATTTTCTGTTTCTGTTTCCACTTCTGGTGGAGGTCTCACCTGTAGGAGCTGCTGTGTAGGAGCTACTTTCAGTCTTGATCTTCTACTTGTCCTCCTGTCCTGACTGTCCCACAAACCACTTCTTCATCCAGTCCCACTTGAGCTGCTGCCAGCTTTTGCTCAGGTTCTGCTTTTTGTCCACCATCATGTCCAGGACAGTGCCAGCCACTTGTTGCTCAAAGGTCCTCCCTCTCCCCACTAATGCTTAGGCCCTGTGCACTGTCAAAGTCCTTGGGCTGTTAGGGGATATAGAATTCCTGGTCCCACTGTTGGGCCTCCTCCTTCTACCTTTTGGCTCCCCTGTTGGGTCCTGGCTGCTGCCACTTCCAGCCCATGAGCTCTGTGAAGACATCCTTCACACTCTCTCCTGTGTCCTTCTACCTCTCCTTCACAGGAAGCAACTCCTGCAGTGCCAGTCAGCTTGAGGATGAGCCAGCTAGACTCTCCTGCTTCTCCTCCTGTACCTGCTGGAAGCTGGCAATGGCCTTGCAGTTCTTCTGGCATTGATCATTGGAGAGGACCTTTTGGGACTGAATCTGTTTGGGGATCATTGAGCCTCTTGGATCAGGAAGTTCTTATCTCTCCCAATACTTGGCAAGTTTTCCATGATTATTTTGTTGAATAGGTTTTCAATGCCTTTTTCTTTTTCCTCCCCTTCTGGAACACCCATGAATTGGATGTTTATGTGCCTGAGGTTTCTGATAGTTCTCATACATTTTCTTCATTTTTTAAATTCTTTTTTCTTTTTCTTTTTTTTTTTTTTTGTCTGCCTGAATTATTTCAGAGTGATTGTCTTCATTATTAGAAATTCTTTCTTTTGCGGTGCTGGGAGTGCAGCAGCACTCCTGCCGCGGGTTCGGATCCTATATAGGGGTGGCCAGGGAGCTCACTGGATAAGCACAGTGCAGCCGGTCACAAAAAAAAGACAAAAAAAAAAGAAATTCTTTCTTTTGCTTGCTCTAGCCTGCTCCTTAAGCTTTCAGTTGCATTTTTTTTTTAATTTGTTGAATAGATTCTTCAGTTCCATGAGTTCTACTGTGTTACTTTTTAAGGTATTTTTTCTTTATACAGTTTCTCCTCCATATCCTGATTTCTCATTTTGTTGTGTCATCTTTTTGAGTCTTCTTGTATCTCACTGAGTTGCCTTAAGATTATTATTCAGAACTCGTTTTCTGTTCCCTCAAGAGCTTCCTTCTGTTTGGGGTCTGGTACTTGAGAATTATTGTATTCCTTAGATGGTGTCATGTTTTCTGGGTTTTTTTTTTTTTTTTTTTTTTTTTAACTTCATATATATTTCTAGTATCCCTGTGTTGATGTCTGGTCATCCAGTGGAGCGATTTCTTCTTCTATTACTCTGGAGTGGGTTTTGAGGAGAGAGACTCCTTCCTGTAGATGTATTTTTTATTGACTGTTGGCTCTGGGAAGACTTGCTGGAACCCTGGCTAGTGTCCCATGACCCTCATAGGTTAACTAGAGTGTGCTGAAGGTGCACACATTGAATGGATGGCCCTGGGCAAGGTTTCACTTCCTTCTTTTTTTGTGGGCAGAGGCTTCCCCTCGGTCTTTGCTTTCTCATCCTTTCCTTTTTCCTCCGGCCTGGTAAAACATTGTAACACATGGACCTGAGTGAGGTGGAGCTGGTGGTGCCAAGGCTGGGTGTCAGCAAAGAGTGGGACAACTGCTGTGCAGGGAGAAAGGCAACTGTGGTGGTAGTGCTCTGACATCTGGGAGTGGCTATGGCAGTGACTGCAAGGTTGTGCTTCCCTTTGTGTTTCAGGTGTTGGACTGCAAAGAGTGGGGCTGCTCAGCTGTTTCTCAGGAAGTGTGTGGGGTTGCTGGGTGAGCTTTCTGTGGAGCGCCGTGTTTCTTCACTTGTAGGCAGTGGGCAGTGCTGCTGGGCAAGTGCACAACAGGGCACCCAGGTTAGCCACCTGTGAGGGCTGCATGGGGCCTCTTGGGTATAGTGCACATCAGGGCACCCAGGCCAGCTGCCTGTAGAGGCTGTGCAGGACCAATAGGCAGCCCTTCAGTGAAGGGGCTGGTGCATTAGCTTCTGGGTCTGTTGGCAAAGTTGTTGGTTGAGACTGTTCAGGGTGGAGCCACCAGCCTGCCTCTCTGAAAGTGTTGGATGCACTTTATTTCCAATGGCCTGAGAGTATATTTGTTATGGTAGAGGCCTGTGAACTGTTTTTTCAACTTGAGGGCTCAGAAGTATACAACTCAGGCAGCTGGTGAGGTTGGGGGTTAATGGGGGTTTTGTCCACCTGAGAAGGGCCTGCCTGCCAGATCTCTGGACAGGATATGGGGGTGCATCAGTTCAGCAGGATTATGGTTGGCTTCCCAGGCTGCAGAACAGCACCCAGGCTTCCAGCCGCCGAAATTGGGGCATTGCAGACTCTCCTGTGAATGCACTGGATGGAGGATGGAGCCGTAATGCTGAAGAAGCATTGTGGCTACTGATCCCAGAGCAGGGTGTGTTACCATAATGGATCAAGTTTCAAGATGATGCCTATATGTATCAGCCTGGGTCTTGAGAGTGGTAATCATGCTAATGATTTGGGGCAGTAGTTTTATAGGTGCTGGTCACACTTGGCTCCAGACTTGCCCTGTCAAAGGATCGTGTAGTGAGGATGGAGGTTGGTATGGGTCCTCTGCCTACCTTTTTGTTGCCAGGGAAACTTCCTGCACCAATCCTGGTGTCAGACTGTACAAGTAAATGTTAAAATATTTTGAATATATATATTTTAAAAATCTAAACCAGGTCTGTCTCTAAACACAAAGCCCTTCCATTTCATTGCACTTTCTCTCTTTAAATGAGGTAACATGGAAGTGATCAGTAGTAATTAAATACCCTCCTTAAACTATCTTCCTCCTCAGCCAAACTGGGTTATAAAGAGAAGGTCATGAATGCAATATTCTTCTTTTCAATATAGTGGTTTTTCCATGGATCCAAAATCAGGAAACAAAGATACTCAAAATTCTTATCTAGCTACTTGGACCCCACTAATATATCTATGAGTAATATCAAAATGCAATAATTATATTTAAATCTAAAATGTAAATAAATTTATGTTAAATGTAATTATTTTAAATCTAAAATATAAGATATTCACAGAAAATGAATTTTGAAAGGACTATTGAAGGGTCATTTGATCATGAATGCTCTTCAGAATATTCCTGCCATTCATTGCATAGCAAGTGTGAATGGCTGCTCTCTTCCACAGAAAATCCTACTTCCCTGCTGTCTTAGTCCATTTTGCATTGCTATAACATAATATCACAAACTGCACAATTCATATGAACAGAAATTTATTGGCTCACAGTTCTGAAGTCTGAGAAGCCCAAGATTGAGAGGCTGACATATGATGAGGGTCTTCTTGCTGCATCATCCTATTGTGGAAGGGCAAAAAGAGGGCAAGAGAAAGAGGGGGCCAAACTCATCCCTTTATAAGGAATCCACTCCCATTATAGCAAACCCACTTTTGTGATAACAGCATTAATCCATTTATAATGGCAAAACCCTCATAGCCTAATCACCTCTTAAGGGTCTCACCTCTTAATACTGTTACAATGGCAATTCAATATCAACACGAATTTTGGAGAGGACAAACATTTAAACCACAGCATTTCAACCCTGACCTGCCAAAACTCATGTCCTTCCCATATGCAAAATACATTCATTCCTTCCCAGTAGCCCTAAAAGTCTTAACTTGTTCCATCATCAACACAAAATTCCAAAGTCCAGAGTTCAATATAAATCAGATATGGCTGAGATTCAAGGCATAATTCAGATATAACTGAGACTTAAGACATGATGGAGGCAAATTCCCCTCCATCTGTGAGCCTATGAAATTGAACAGATTATCTACTTCCAAAATACAGTGGTAAGACAAGCATAGAATGGACATTCCCATTCCAAAAGGGAGAAATAGACAAGAAGAAAAGGTTAACTGCTCCCAAGTAGGTCCAAAACCCAACAGGTAAAACATCATTAAATCTTGAGGCTCCACAATAATCTCCCTTAAATCCATCTCCCACCTTCTGGGCACACTGGGGCAGAGGTCGAGCTCCCAGCTCTGCCCTATAGCTTTGCTGGGCTCAGTTCCTGCAGCATTTCTTATGAGTTGGAGTCTGGTGACTGCAGCTCTCCCAAGCTGGCATTGCATACTGGCCATCCTGCCCCCACAGCTCCAATAGGCATTGACTTGCTGGGGGGGGGGGCTCTCTGCAGTGGCTCTGCCCCTGTGATATGTCTCTTCCTGGGCTCCCAGGCCATCTGTGACATCCTTTGAAATTTAGGTGATGAAAGACACGCCCCCACAGCTCTTGCATTCTGCATATCTGTGGAGTCAGCACCATTTGGGCACCACCAAGGTTTAATGCTTGGGCCCTCCAGAGCAGTGTCCCATTCCCATTTAAGCCACAGCTGGGGTGGCTGAGGGGCTTTTCATAAATGCATTTAGAAAAATTCAAGATGAGAGAAATGATTTAAAAACAGAATTTCTGATCAAAGTGAAGCAGTACTTAGAGATGTGTAAAATCCCCAAACTGGCCATGTATAGAATAAAAAGGCATTTTCAAGGGAGAAAATTGAGGGTGTAGCCAAGAGACTCTTTGACAGGGAGATTATGGATGGAAAGAAGCCAGTTGTTATTAATTAAGAAGATGGTAGAACAATCCTGAAAGCATTTTACAGACTAGGTAAATAAAATTAAACGAAATCTGAGCCCCTGAAAAAGACACGGAACACCACATATACCAGAATGGAGTTATTCAGCAACATCCTTACCTTTCTCCTTTTTACTCTGCAAGAGTTAGCACCAGCTAACTTGACTGCATCATGTCTTCAGACGGCATGTTTTAATGATCTTGCTTAATGAAATTAAGTCTTTTTCCATAAATTTTAGAGAGGATGACATTGCCTATGCTGGTTTAGCCAGAACTAGAACTATAAAGCATTTTAATTATAGATATGAATGGTAGTAAAGTTAGAAATGTCTTAATCTTAGAAGAATAGAAAATAGAACTGATGATACCTTAACCTATAAGCCTAAAGAAATAATAATCTTATTTTAAGGCAAATTTGCAGATCAATACAGAATTCACAACTGTGAACAAGAAAAGAAGTCAGTAGCTTTCACGCCAGTGGCTTCTGGTTCTTAGCAAGAGACTCTAGTTGCTACTTCTGAGAACTCACTCCCTCTTTCATACCCTACTGCATATATCAGAAAAAAAAAAGTCTTTCTATATGTCAGAACTTTCTTCCATGTCAGGGGTCTAAAATCATATTTCTGGTTTCCTATCTTTTTAATTTTGACTTGACAAAATTCCCAAGATCCTTCACTCCCCCTCCCACTTAACCAGTATCTCCTCATCACATTGTTACTGTCCCTTTCTTCCTCCCTTGAATACTGTTATCTGAGAAAATCATCACAAAAAGATCCAACTAGATGATTCACTGTTTAGCCACAACTTTTTTTTAGAGGACATCTTTCTCATCAGCAATTCAGGAGTTAATCCTCAACAAAAGAACCCAATTAAGTAATTCAGAAGTAGAGTTTTAAAAAATATTGTAGTGAAAATGTGAAACATAGTATCTATACATCACTATTCTGAAAACTCCAGATTCCTCTGCTCTCTAAGCAGATGGTGATTCCAGTCTATCAAAGGTTTTGTCTGTTCGCTCTTTTAATGAGGCTGGTGCTAATGCCTGCAGAGTAAAAGGGAGAAAGGTAAGGATGTTGCTGATTCACTCCTTTCTGGTATATGTGGTGCTCTGGGTCTGTTTTAGGGGGTTATATTTTGTTTAGTTTTATTTAGTTAGTCCCAAATGTAATCAAATTTGTATTTACTGAAGTTTAATGTACCATTCTCAGGTGACTAATACTTTGAAAGTCATTTTCAAGCTCTTGAACAATAAAATGCCTAAATCTCATAATGGCACCAACCCCCACCTCCCAAAATCCAAATGAGTTGAAAAAGAGTTATACATCATTACAGATTCTATGGAAGACAAATAAAAAAGGTTTTAACTTATGCTCGGTAGGGAATTTAAAGAGTGTTTTAAATTAATCAAAGAAGATTGTCTTCAGATTTTTGAAGGTCAAATAAGAATTAAATGTTGAACAAGTAATAAAGGACTCAGGTTGTAATTATAACTTTTAATATTTCAGGAAATAAAATTCCCAGACCAACCGTTATATAAAAACATTCACCACGACTAATATTTCTGGTCATTAAAGATTGAAACTATTTTACATAAAAAGATGTTATTAAAGCACTTCTGGTTTTGACCCTGAATTATTACCTACAAATAAATAAATAAATAAATAAAAATAAACAAATAAATAGAATTTTCATTTGTACAGCACCTTTAAAATACTTTCATTTTTTTTTCATTTTATATTTACATATATACCTGTGAGTAAGTACAGATAAGGAAATGAAATCAGAGAGGTTATGTGACTTTGCTTAAGGTCACAACAAATTTATAATACATCAAATTAAAAATTATTACTGTTTGATTATTCATAGCTTTTTCTCTTCCACTACCCCTTAAAAAGAGGAATATGCTTCTTAGTGTTTTCCTTTTTCCCACCCTCAAAGGACAGTACAGCTTTGCCAAATGGATTTTGAGGCTTTAGCAATGGAGAAGCAGGAGAAAAGAAAGATTTAAAAAAAAAAAAAAAACTTAACTCATATTTAGTTATTTTGTCTATTAATTGAAGGCTGAAGGAGATTTTTATAGAGTGGAGGAGCTGAGAATTAATAGTTGGGAGACTAGCTGAGATGTAAGAGAAGTGCATAGGAGAGGAAGAAATAAGAGAATTTTAAGATGCATTTCTAGAGACTATGTGTTCCCTTCATAAGATTCCGGAGATATAAGTGAAGAGATGAACTATTTTAAGGTTACCCTTAGTTGGATGATCCATGTTCTATATATCCTTAATATCTGTCAATGTAGCATACTGATCTATGTCTTCAAAAGTTTTTTTGTAACATGTTTTTGACTCCAGCAATATTTCTTTATGTTTTATCACAATAATCCTATGTCGTGGAAGGAACTTAACCCCCAGAATTCCAGTATAAATACAGGAAAACCTTATTGTTTTCTGCTGCTGCAATATAGTAAAATATTTTATATTAAAGATGATTGCTTAATTAGAACTCCAGTGTGAGGAGAAGAGAACCAGGTGAGGAAAAGGGGAAAAAAATGAGCTCATTCTGGATGTTTTAGTAGATCCACATAGTGTAACAATACCTGTCAGATATAAGTAGTAGGTTGATTTCTAAAGTTTTATAATTGGTTTCTGTCATCAATCAATCAATTAATTAATGCATTTATTTATGCATTGTACTACGTTTTAAAATAATAATCAATATAAATAAGAGATAACACTTCTTTTAGGAGTTCCAAGTTGAAAGAGGAGAAGGCAGAGAGAGAGAGAGATGTAATTATCATAACGTAATATAATATGTTTTATAGTGTAAGAGTATATATATGATGTACTATAAGAGTTCAAAACTAGAGAACTAACTAAGTAAATCAAGGAAGGCTTCACAGATGAAGTATGTTCTGAGTGTTCAAAATTAAATAGATAGAAAAATGATGGAGAGAGCATACTAGATAGAATAAAGACTGCACTGTTATGGTGGCATGGTATGTTCTTGAAAAATTGTGACTGAAGAGTATATAAATGTTACAGAGAAGGGTGGTAAGAGCCAAGGATACTCATAATTTTCAAGACATAAGGTTAGAAAGGTGGGTTGAGGCCAGATTGAGAAGAGTAACAACATTTTGTGAGTATATAACTATGTATATTTTTTTGAGCAACGATTCATAGCTTTTCTAAATTCTCAGAAGAGCTTGTGACCACTCAAAGACATTAATCATCATTGCTAAATGAAAAGAGAAGACATACATTCCATTTACATGCATATTTGTAAACTCCTTGTATCAATAAATACATCATAGAATATCTGAACGATTCTGTACCAACTAATGTGATTAAATCTATAATCAAAAACTTCCCAACAATGAAAAGCCCAGGACCAGATGGCTTCAGTGATAAATTCTATAAAACATATAAAGAAAAGCTGACATCACTTCTTCTCAAACTCTCACAAAAAGAAGAGGAGAGAACACAACCTAATTAATTATTTAAAGCCAGCATTACACTTATAGCAAAGCCAAATAAAAACACTACAGGAAAACTATGGACTAATAATCCCCAATGAATATAAATATAAAAATTCTCAATAAAATACTAGAAAACTTAATCTAACAACATATTAAAAGTATTACTTGCCATGCACAAGTAGAATTTACCCAGGAACACAAGGGTAGTTCAACATGATAATCAATCAATGTAATATGCTGCATTTATAGAATATAGAAAAACAATAATCATCTAAGTTGATGCATAAAAGGAATTTGACTAAATTCAAAAGTTTTATGCTAAAATATCTAGAAAACTAGGAATATAAAGAATCTTTCTTACACTAGTACCAAAGTAAAATAACTTGTGATAAATTGAGAGTCATGTGCAAAATTTTCATGAGGAAAACCATAAAACACACATGAAAGATACAAAATGAGAGGCTTGAACAAATGAAAAGATTTACTATGTTCTTGAATAGGAAGTCTTAGCATCATAAAAATTTTAATTCAGGTAAATACAACATGATTTCACTTATATGAGGTATTTAAAGTAATCAAACACATAGAAACAGAAAGTAGAATGGTGGTTGTCAGGGACTGGGGAGATAGGGGAAAGGGGATTGTTCATCAATGTACATAGATTTTCAGTTTTGCAAGATGAAAAATTTCTAGAGATCTGTTGCAAAACAATGTGCACATAGTTAACAGTACAGTACTGTACATATTAATTTGGTTAATTGGCAACATTTGTGGTATGTGTTTTTTTACCAAAATTTTAAAAATTCAATTCAATTTTATTTTATTCATAAATTTATTGTGATTCCAATAAAAATGTTAAGGTTTTAAAAAGGTAGCCATATTGATTATAGAGGACATATGGAAATAAACAAGTGAGAATTTTCCAAGAAAAACATAAAAAGAAGAACAATGTAGGTGTAGAGAGAAAGAAAATGTTGAAAGGATCCTAGCCCTACCAGGTAATAAAACATAAAATAAATCCTCTACAATTAAAAGAGTATAGTATTTTGATATTAATAAAAAATGGAGCAAATAGAGACCAAAAGCAGAGTAGGAGAGTTAAGTTTGTGTATGTATACCACATATGTGGATATATTGATAGATGGAGAAAGATGTACAGACAGAAAGACTGAGACAGACTGAGAGAGGAAAAAATCGAGCATACAAAATCAATGGTGATAAAATGGACTTTGACAATAAATAATTGTTTGTACCACTGTATAACCATTTGGGCAAAGACAAAATTGAATCAATACATCGCTTGATACAGTAGGATAAATTCCAAATTGGTCATAAATTTAAATGCAAAAACAATAAAATTACACGAATGCAAAAGTATATATATATATATATATTTAAACAGATCACCTTGGCAACAAACACAGGATTTAAACTGCACTTTAGACCACCTGGACATGGCAGATATCGACAGAATTGTTCATCCAGCAACTGAAGAACATACATTCTTCTCATCAGCATATAGAACATTCTCCAGGATAGACCACGTTAGGTCACCAATCAAGTCTTAATGAATTTAAAAAAAATTGAAATCATTGCAAGTATCTTTCAGATGACAACAGATTAAAACTAGAAGTCAATAACAAGCAAAACACTGGAAACTATACAAATACATGGGAATTAAACAACATGCTCCTGAATAACATATGGCTCCAAAAAGAAATTAAATAGGAAATCAAAAAAATTCTTGAGATTAATGAAAATAAAGACACATCATACCAAAACCTTTGGAAGCTTATTGCAATAAGTGCATACATCAAAAGAATAGAAAAAGGGAAGTTTAATGCAGTAAACCCTTACATCAAAAGAACAGAAAGATTCAAATAAACAACCCAATGCTACACCTCAAAGAACTAGAAAAATAAGAACAATCCAATCCCCAAATTAGCAGATGGAAAGAGATAATTAAAATCACAGCAGAACTAATAAAATAGAAGTCCCAAAAATGAAACAAAATATCAATGAAACAAAAAGTTGGTTTTTTGAGAAGATAAACAACATAAACCAAGGATTTCCTACCTTCTCAACAGTTACAGTGCAGGCCAAGTTTCCAATACCTGTGCCTTGGGTTGAATTGCCCCTGAAAACTTAAATCACACTGTAACTGTTGAGGGTGAGAAATCCTATTATGCTAATTGAAAGGTGGGGTCTTGAAGAGGTGATTAGATTGTAAGACCATGCCTTAGTGAATGGATTAAAAATGGTGATCATGGGTGTGGTTCCGGGGGGGGGGGGGGTTAAAAGGGGAACATAAAGAGTCTTTCTCTCTCTGCTTCCACCATCTTGTAATGTGAGACCTCTGGGTCACTGTCATCACCACCAGATGTGTCCTTAGACTGGACTTCTAAGCCTCTAAAACTGTAAGCAATAAATTTTATTTTCTTTATAAATCACCCAGTTCTGTGTATTTTGTTGTAAGTAACAGAAATGGACCAACATAGAAAATTGATACTGAGAAGTGGGGTGTTGCTTATAACAAATACTTGAAAATACAGAAGTGGCTTTGGAACTGGGTGCTGGGCAAAGGTTGGAGGAATCTGAAGGACTCAGAAGAAGTCTAAAAGACAGGGAACATTTGGAATGCTTTAGAGACTAGTTACATGGTGGTGACCAGAATGCTTATGGAAATATAGGCTATAAAGACCACTCTAATGAGGTCTCAGATGTGGATGAAAGGAGTTTTTTGGAAACTGGGGCAAAGAACAACCTTGCTATGAACTGGCATGGAACTTGGCTGTGTTGTGTCCATGCCCTAGGACATTGTGGAAGTTGGAACTTAACAGTTGTGAACCAGAGTATTTGGTGGAAGAAATTTCTAAGCAGCAAAGCATTAAGGAAGCTAAATGGCTACCTGTAACAGTCTACACTGAGGTATAGTGGGAAAGGCATGATGTAAAGCCCGAATTTAAATGGAAAGCAGTGTAAATATGTGGAAAAATTTCAGCCTGGCCATGTCGTAGTGAAGCAGAGAGCATTTTCAGTAGAAAAATACAATGGTGCAGCAAAGAGACTGGTTGCTAAAGACATTAGCATGGCTATGATGTATCCAGGTGCTAATAGCCAGGAAAGGGGAAGAAAGACCTTGAAGGCATTTTAGAGGCTACATCTTCCATTACAGACCCAGAAGCCTAGTGATACAGAATGGTCTCAGGGAATAAGCATGAGGTGCCCTCCATAGGCTCACTGCCCAGGGACACCTCAGAAAGCTGTTTCCAGCACCAGCAGTGCAGCTGCTTTGGCTGCTCAAGCTGTGGCTAAATTAACCCCAGGTGTGACTGGACCCACAGTTTTGGAATGAACAAGCCAGAAGCATTGGTGGTGTCCATGTGGTGTGAGTTCTGCAGGCTCACAAAATGCCAGAACTGTAAAGGCTTGGGAGCCTCCACCCCTATTTCAGAGGATGTATGGAAAATCCTGGGGGCCAAGGAAGAGATCTGTCACTGGGGCAGAGTCACTGCATGAAGCTTTTGCTAGACCAATGCTGAGCAGAAATGTGGGGTCATGGTTGCAGCAGAAAAACCCCAACAGCACCATACCTAGTGGAGCCATGAGAGTGGGACCACCATGGAGACACCAGAATTGTGAAGCTTCCAGCATACAATGCCAGCTTGTGAGAGCTGAAGTGTGGCCTGAGACCTGGAAAGTCGTAGAAGCAGAGATGCCCAAGGACTTGGGAACACAACCTCCACACCAGCATGAAGAGGATGTCAAACATTGAGTCAAGTTACATGATTCACCAGCGTTGAGATTTAATGCCTTCCCTGCTGGGTTTCTAACTTGTTTGGGACCTATTACACCTTTCTTTTATACTACTCAGCTATAAAAACGAATGGACTATTTCTCCCTTTTTGAATGGGAATATGTACCCTATGTTTGTCCCACAATTGTGTCTTGGAAGCAGATAACTTGTTTTGATCTCACAGATGGAACTTTGAACTTTGGACTTTTGAATTGAAATAAGACTTTGAGGATGAAATGAATGTATTTGTATGAGAAAAGGACATGATTTGGGGGGGGCAGGTACAGAATGCCTTGGGTTGAATGTCCCCCCAAAAGTTAATCCCCACTGTAATTGCTGAGGGTAAGAATTACTATTGTGGTAATTAAAAGGTGGGGCCTTGAAGAGGTAATTAGATTGTAGGACCATGCTGTAGTGAATGGATTAAAAATGGTGATTATGGGTGTGGTTTGGAGGGTTGTAAAAGGGGATGATGAAGATTCTGTCCCTATCTCTGCTGCACCATTTCCGTAATGTGGTACTCTGCTATCACTGTTAGTACCACCAAGGCTCTCTGAAGATGTGTTCCCTGGACTTTGGACTTCCCAGACTCAGAAACTGTAAGAAATAAATTTCATTTTCTTATAAATTACCCAGTCCCAAACATTTTGTTATAATCAACAGAAATGGACTAATACAACCTGGAACTTTGGGGTACACAATTTAAGCATCAATGAGTTTACAGAGGAAATTCAGTCCACAGCATTCCAGCCCCAGCCCTACAAATCTCATGTCATTTTCACATGCAAATACATTCATTTCATTCCCAAAGTCTTAGCTTTTTTCAACTCAAAAGTCCAATGTTCAAAGTCCAATCTTTGAAATCAAAATAAGTTATTTACTTCCAAGATACAATGGTGGGACAAGAACAGGATACATGGTCCCAATCAAAAAGGGAGAAATAGGTCAAAAGAATGGGATAACGCCCTAAATAAGTCTGAAACCCACCAGGGCAGACATTAAATCTCAAAGCTGGTGAATCATGTACCTTGACTCCATGCTTGATGTCCTCTGCACGATGATGTGGGGGTTGGGTCCCCCAGTACTCAGGAATCTCAACTTCTATGGCTTTCCTGGTCTGAGGGCCATACTTTGGCTCTTGCAGGCTGGCATTGCACCCTGGTAGTTCCACAATTCTGGGGTCCCCATGGTGGTCCCACTCCCATGGCTCCACTAGGCATGGCCTTTACTGCTGCAATCTCAGACCCCATGTTTCCTTTTTGCATCACTCTAGTGAACTCTCTATGTGGTAAATCCAACCCTGCAGCAGATCTCTTCCTGGGCCCCCAGGCTTTTCCATACATCTGCTGAAATCGGGGTAGAGGCTTCCAAGCTTTTCCAGCTCTGGCATTCTGTGAGCCTGCAGACTTAACACCATGTGGATGCTGCCAAGACTTCTGGTTTGTATTTTCCAAAGCTGTGGGTCCAGCCACACCTGGGGCCAATTTAGCCACAGCTTTAGCAGCCAAAGCAGCTGGGCTGCTGGTGTTGGAAGCAGCTTCCTGAGATGGCCCTGAGCCTCATGCCCGTTCCCTAAGACCATTCTGTCTCACTAGGCCTCTGGGCCTGTAATGGAAGCATTGGCCCCAGAGGTTTCTGCAATGCCTTCAGGACCTTTTCCTCCTTCTCTTGATGATCCCTCTCTTTTGTACTAATCTCCTTAGTACCATTGCATTTTTCTATTGAAAATGCCCTCTGCTTCTCTACCATATGGCCAGGCTTCAAGTTTTTCAAATCTTTAAGATCTGCTTCCCTTTTAAATTCTGGCTTTATGTCATACCTTTGCTGCCTTAACTCAGCAGAGGCTGTTGCAAGTAGACATGCAGCTTCCTGAATGTTTTCCTGCTTAGAAATTTCTTCTACCAAATACTCTAGCTGAGCACCTTTAACTTTCGCATTCCATAAAACTTTTGGGCATGAACAGTATGAAGCTAAATTCCTTGCCAGTTCATAGTAAGGGTGATCTTTGCCCCAGTTTCCAATAAGTCGCTTCTCATTTACATCCGGATCTCTTCAGTATGGATTTTACTATTTATATTTCTATCAGCGTTCTGCTCACCACCATTTAACCAGACTTTAAGAAGTTCAAAACTTTACCTGGTTTTCTTCTCTTCTAAACTTTCACCAGCAGCAGAGCTTTTTCTAGCCAGCTCCCTCAAATTCTTTAAGCCTTTGCCCATTACCCAGTACTAAAGCCACTTCCACATTTTCAAGTATCTGTTATAAGCAACACCCCACTGCTCAGTACCATTAGTATTAGTCCACTTCTCTTGCTTATAACAAAATACCTGGAACTGAGTAATTTGTAAGGAAATAGAACTCATTGCTTATGGTTTCAGAGGCTGGAAAGTCCAAAGTCCAGGGAGCACATCTGATGAGAGTCTTCTCGGATGGTAGCTTTACAGCAATGCAGGGATCTCACACAGGAGAAAATGGCAGAGCACAGAGAGACTAATCTCTCACGGCTCTTGTTTTAAAACCCTCAGAGCCATGCCCCTGACCACCATTATTGATTTATTCACTGTGGCATGCCCTACAATCTAATCACCTCTTCAAGGCTCCACCTTTCAATTACCATAATAGGATTTTGCACTCTCCGAGCTGTCACAGTGGAGGCCAAGTTTCCAAACCTGGAACTTTAGGTGACACAATTTAAGTATCAATGTGTTTGCGGGAGGAACATTTAATCCACAGAAAACCACTAGCTAGGCTAACTAAAAAAAGAAGACAGAAGACCCAAATAACAAAAATTAGAAATGAAAAAGGAAACATTGCAGCTGATACCATAGAAATACAAAGAATCATTAGAGACCATTATAAACAACTATCTGCCAACAAATTTGAAAACCTGGAGAAAATGTATTAATTTCTGGACATATACAAACTATCAAGACTGAATCAAGAAGAAATGGAAAACATGAACAGACCAATAACAAGCAAAAAGATTAAAGTAGTAATCAGAAGTCTTCCAACAAAGAAATGTGCAGGATCAAACAGCTTTACTGCTGAATCCTACCAGGTCTTTAAAGAGGAATTAATACCAATTCTCTTCAAAATATTCCTAAAAATTGAAACAGAGGCTATTCTCCCAAATTCATTCTATGAGGTCAGCATCACCCTGATTCTAAAATCAGACAAAGATACAACAACAAAAAAGAATACTACAGGCCAATATCTCAGATGAACATAGACACAAAAATCCTCAACAAAATATTAGCATACAGAATACAACACTTCAAAAAAAATTGTACACCAGGATTTATCCCAGGGATGCAAGGGTGGTTCACATATGCAAGTCAATAAAAGTGATATACCACATCAACACAATCAAGGACAAAATGTCTATAATTATCTCAATAGACAGTGCAAAAGCATTTGACTAAATTCAATATCCCTTTATGATAAAGGCTCTCAGAATATTAAGAATAGAAGGAAAATATCTCAATACAATAAAGTTTATATATGACAAACCCACCACATGAACTCAATGTCACTAAGCATAAGTGAAATACAAATCAAAAGTACATTGAGATATAATCTAACCCCAGTTAGACTGGCTATTATAAAAACAAGAGAGAATTTGCATTTCCCTTAAGCTTAGTGCTGTTGAGCATTTTTTCATGTGTTGTGGCTATTTTTATGTCTTTTGAGAAATGTCTGTTAAAGTCCTTTGCCAATTTTTACTCAGGTTACTTGGGATTTTTTGGTTTTGTGTTTTTGGATTTTTTTGCTAAGTTGTTTGAGTTTCTTGTATATTCTGGATATTAATCCCTTGTCAGATGCATTGCTTGAAAATATTGTCTTCCATTTTGTACGTTGTCAAAAGGAGAGAACAGAACTGTGGTTACAAAAGGTGTGGAGGAGGGAGGGAAGTCAGGGAGGAATTGATAAAGGGCTGTGAAAACTGATTGTGTAATTTTGAGTATACTAATTACCCTGAATTGAGCATCACATATTGCACACAGGTTTAGATAGTCAACATTGTATCCCACAGATGTGTACATTCAATTATGCTTCAATAGAAAGGAAGGAAGGAAGGAAGGCCAACTTCATGAAAAAAACAAGTAGGTAAAAACTGTGAATAGGCAGTTCCCAGAAGCAGAAATAAATATAGCCTTAAACATACAAAAAGATGCTCAATTTCACACATAATGAGTGTGAATTACATCTATATTGAAATACCATTTCAGACATATCAGATTGGCGAAAACCTAGTCTTTGGCAGCATATTTAGCTGGCAAGAATGCAAGGGAAATAGGCATTCTCATACATAGTTGATGTAAAAGCAAAATGATACAATTCATATAAAGGATGATTCAGCAATATTTAGAAAAATTATCAGTTACCCACCAATCTAAGAATTTTAAAATTTATCTCAAAGATACATATACAAATATAAACAATTACTTATTCACAAGAATATTCAAAGTGACATAATTTATAACATCAAAATATTGGACAAAAGCAAATACTCTTCATTAAAGGACTGTTTAATTTGCTATAAAACATTGTATATAATAGAATACAATGGAGTAATATGCACCGATATAAATTGAACTGTAAAATCTCTATTCACTGATGTTAAATGATTCTCATGATAAAATAGACAATGTACAAAGTTTGCTAAAATTTGGCAAGGAATGAGTGGAGAAAAGTTTATATATAAATTTAACATTGGAATGCTGTAAACTAATGTATAACTTCAACTAAGAATAACACATTTTATGTATTCTAAATGTAATTGGCCCCCTCAGACCCAGAGGGAAGCACCCACAGCTGCAGCAGGCCCTACCAAGGTGAGCCCAGACCAACACAGCACTGGCCACCCTCTCCTTAGACCCAGAGGGAAGTGCCTGCATCCACAGCAGGCCATGCCAAGGTAAGCTGAGACCCACAGAGTTCTGGGGGTTCATTGTATGGCCACACATTCTGGAACAGGATCCAAAGTGGTGTAACATAGCCACTACCACACCTACTGTCACACAAGGACAATTCATCACCACTGGAGCAGCCAGGGACACTCTACAGGTAACCTACTGCTCACTGAACTACACTGACATAAGAGTCACCAGTAAAGCCTGCAAATAGGGGAAGAAATCTTTATCCTCATATCCAACCTCAGAGTAATAGAACAAGCAAATCCTCTTCCAAATGACCAAACATCAATGAAAAAATACAAAAACTACAAACAAACAAGGAGATATGACACCAATGAAGGAATACAGTGATGCTTAAATTTCAGACTCCATAGAAGAGGGAACCCTTGAAATGTCTGAAAAAGAATTCTGAGCAATGATCTTAAGAAAACTCAAAGGGATAAAAGAAGACTCAATCAGAGAACATAATGAAACAAGAAAAAATATAAAGAATATGAAGGAAGAAATTTACAAAGAGATTAATACCTTAAAAAAGAGCATAGCAGAACTCCTGGAAATGAAAGACTCATTCATCGAAATAAAAAAACATAATAAAGAGCTTCAGCAGCAGGCTAGAGCAAGCAGAAAAAAGAATTTCTCTCGAAGATGGTCTTTTTGAAATAACACAGGCAGTCAAAAAAAAGGAAAAACAAATTTACAATAATGAGGAAAACCGAAGAGAGATAGCAGACAACTTCAAGAGCTCTAACAACCAAATTGTGGGTATTCCAGAAGGGGAAGAGAAAGGAAAAGGTATTGGAAACCTATCCAACAAATAGTAATAGAAAACTTCCAAGGTGTAGGGAGAGACACAGACCTTCAGATTTAGGAAGCTCAAAGGTCCCCAGACAGATTCAATCCAAAAAGATCCTCCCCAAGAAACATTATAGTTAAATTTACAAAGCTCAAAGACAAAGAGAGAATTCTAAAAGCAGCAAGAGAAAAGTGTCAAGTCACCCATAGAGGAACCCCATCAGACTAAAAGCACACTTCTCAACTCAAACCCCATAGGTCAGAAGAAAGTGGAATGATATATTGAAAATACTAAAAGAAAAAATTTTCCAGCCAAAAATTATTTACCCAGCAAGGCTCTCCATCAGAAATGAAGGGGAAATAGTGTATTTCACAGACAAACAAAAATTGCAGGAGTTCACCACCACACAAGCAGCCCGGCAAGAAATTCTCAAGGAACTCCTTCATCTGAAAACTGAATAATGATGATCACTATCACAAATACACAAGAAAGAGCAAAACCCACCATTAAAACAAAAAAATGCCAGCAAGAAAGAGAAAGAAGCTAATCCATGCCACCTCAAATTTCCAACTAACATTGAAGAAGAGAAATAAAAGGGGAAGTAATGATCAAAAGATATAAAAAGCAATTAAATGACAGGAATTAAACAATACCTGTCAGTAACTACCCTAAATGTCAATGGATGAAACTCTCTGCTCAAAAGACACAGACTGAATGATTGGATTAAAAAGCTAGAGCCAAGTATATGCTGTCTTTGAGAGACCCACCTCGCCTGTAGAGATACACACAGACTAAAAGTGAAGGGATGGAAAAAGATATACCATGCAAATGTAAACCCAAAACAAGCAGGAGTGGCTTTCCTTATATTGGACAAAATAGACTTTAAACCATAAAACATAAAATGAGACAAAGAAGGACACTATATAATGATAAAAGGATCTATCCAACTACAAGACATAACAATCATAAATATATGCGCATGCAATACTGGAGCACCAATATATATAGAGCAAACAATATTAGACCTAAAGAAACAGGCTCTCATACATTAATAGTGGGTGATTTGAATTCCCCTCTCTCAGTATGGGACAGATCTTCCAGACAAAAAAATCAACAAAGAGACACAGGATTTAATCTATACATTAGACCAAATGGACCTGACAGATATATACAGAACATTTCACCCAACAACTAAATAATGTACTTTCTTCTCATCAGCTCATAGAACATTCTCAAAGAAAGACCATATATTAGATCACAAATATAGACACAGCAAATTTTTAAAAAGTGAAATCATTCTAAGCATCCTTTCAGACCACAATGGACAAAACTGGATAAAAATAATTAGAAAAACTCTGAAAATTATACAAATACATGGAAACTAAACAATAGGATCCTGAATGACCTATGGGTACAAGAAGAAATTAAACAGGAAATCAAAAAATTTCTCAAAACTAATGAAAGTAAAGATACATCATACCAAAACCTGTGGAATACTACAAAAGCAGCAATAAGAGACAAATTTATTGCAATAAACACTTATATCAAAAGAAGGGAAAGACTTGAAATAAATGGCCTAACACTATACCTCAAAGAACTTAAAAAACAACCACAGTCCAATCCTAAAGGTAGTAGATGGAAAGAAACAATTAAGATCAGAGCAGAATTAAATGAAATAGAGACCCAAAAAACAATAGAAAAGATCAACAAAACAAAATGTTGGTTTTTTGAAATGAGTAAATAGACAAACCATTAGTTGGTTAACAAGAAAAAGAAGAGAGAAGACTCAAATAACAAAAATCAGAAATGAAATGAAATACATTACAATGGATACCACAGAAATATGAAGAATTATTAGAGACTCTTTTAAAAAATGTATGAAAACAAATATGAAAACCTGGAAAATATGGCTAAGTTTCTAGACACATACAAACTACTCAGACTGAACCAAGAAGAGATAGAAAAGCTGAACAAACCAATAACAAACAATGAGATTAAAGCAGTAATCAGCAATCATCCAAAAAAAAAAAAGCCCAGGTCTGGATGGTTTAATAGCTGAATTCTATCAAACTTTTAAAGATAAGTTAACATCAATTATCCCCAAGCAATTCCAGAAAGTTGAAACAAAAGCTATTCTCCCAATCTCATTCCATGAAGCCAACATAACTGATACCAAAACCAGATAAAGACAAAACAAAAAAGGAAATTACAGGCCAATATCCTTGATGAACATAGATGTAAAAATCTTCAACAAAATATTATCAATCAGAATACACACTAAAAAAATTATACAGCATGATCAAGTGGGATTCATCCCAGGGATGCAAGGATGGTTCAACATATGACAGTCAATAAATGTTATACATCACATCAACAAACTCAAGGACAAAAATAATATGAATATCTCAATAGATGCTGAAAAAGCATTTGACAAAATTCAACATTCCTTCATGATAAAGAATCAACAAATTAGGTATGGAAGGAAAGTATCTCAACACAATAAAAGTCATCTATGACAAGCCCACCACCAGTATAATTCTGAATGGGGAAAACTTGAGGGCTTTTCCCTTAATAACGGGAACAAAATAAGGATGCCCAGTCTCACCACTTCTATTTAGCATAGTACTGGAAGTACTAGCCAGAGCAATCAGGCAAGAGAAAGAAATAAATGGCTTCCAGATTGGAAAAGATGAAGTCAAACTGTCCCTATTTCCAGATGACATGACACTATATAGAGAATAACCTAAAGACTCTAGCAAAAAACTCCTGGAGCTGGATAATTTCAGTAATGTTTCAGGATATAAAATAAATGCTCCCAAACCAGTTGAATTTATATACTCAAATAATGAACTAACAGAAAGAGAAATAAAGAAAGTAAGCACATATACAATAGTCACAAAAAAAAAAAATACCTAGGGATCAGTTTAACCAAGGAGGTGAAAGATCTCTACAATGAGAAGTACAACCCACTAGTGAAAGAAATTAAAGAAGACAGAAAAAGATGGAAAGATATTCCATGCTGCTGGATTGGAAGAACTAATATTGTGAAAATGTCTATACTACCCAAAGCAATCTACAGATTCAATGCAATCCCCATCATAATACCAATAACATTCTTAACATCATTCAGAACTGCAAAAGTCCCCAAATAGCTAAAGCAATCTTGAGCAAAAAATAAAAATAAAGCCAGAGGCATAACACTACCTGACTTTAAATTATGCTACAAAGCCATCGTAACCAAATCAGCATGGTACTAGCATAAAAACGGACAGTCAGACCAGTGGAACAGAATTTAGAGCCCAGAAATCACCCCTCAGGCTTACGGCTATCTGATAATGGACAAAGGCAACAAAAATCTACACTGGGGAAAAGACTGCCTCTTTAATAAGTGGTGCTGGGAAAACTGGATATCCATATGCAGAAGAATGAAACTAGATATGCATCTCTCACCATACACTAAAATCAACTAAAAATGGATTAAAGACCTAGGTATAAGACCCAAAGCTGTAAAATACGCTCTGCTTCCCTTTTAAATGCTGGCTTTACATCATGCCTTTGCCACCACAACTCAGAGTAGGCTGTTAAAAGTCACCATGCAGCTTCCTTAATGCTTTGCTGCTTGGAAATTTCTTCTGCCAAACATTCTGGTTCACAACCCTTAAGTCCCACCTTCTGCAAAGTCCACGGGTATGAACACAATGCATCCAATTTCCTTGCTATGGTGTAGCAAGTGTTATCTTTTATCCAATTCCCAATAAGTTCTTCATTTCTATCTGAGACCTCATCATCACAGTATGGCCTTTACTGTCCACATTTCTATCAGCATTCTGGTCACAACCATTTATCCAAATCTCTAAAATGTTCCAGTTTCCCTCATCTTTTTCTCTTCTTCTAAGTCCTCCAAACTCCTCCAACCTTTGCCCTTTATTCAGTTCCAAAGCTGCATCCACATTTTCAGATATTGGTACAGCAACGCCCCACTCAGTATGAATTTTCTGTATTAGTCCATTTGTGTTGCTATAACAGATACACCTGAGACTGAGTAGTTTATAAAGAACAGAGGTTTATTTGGCTTACAATTCTGGAACAGCTGCATCTGGCACAGGCCTCAGGCTGCTTCTACTCATGGTAGAAAGTGGCAAGCAGCTGGTGGGTACAAGCAAATCACATAGTGAGAGGAAGCAAGAGAGTGAAAGAGAGAGGGGTGGGGGAAGTGACAGGGACTTTTAAACAACCAGCTCTCATAGAAACTAATAGAGCAAGAACTCACTCTTTACTCCCCCAACCTAGGGAGACTACTAATCCATTCATGAGGGATCTGCACGCATGACTCAATCAGTTTCCAACACTGTCACATTGGGTATCAAATTTCCACATGAACTCTGGGAGAACAATACATCCAAACTCCATCAATATCCATAGCATACAAGGAACTCAAGCAATTACACAGCAAAAAAAAAAAAACAAATAACCCAATTAAAAAATGGGCAAAGGAGCTGAATCGACATTTTTCAAAGGAAGATATACAAATAGCCAACAGGCACATGAAAAAATGCTCAACATCACAAGTTATCAGGGAAATGCAAATTAAAACCACATTGAGATATCACCTTACCCCAGTTAGACTGGCTATAATCAAAGAGATGGAGAATAACAAATGCTGGCAAAGGTGTGGAGAGAAGGGAACACTCCCACACTGTTGGTGGGACTGTAAATTAGTACAGCCACTTTGGAAGATATTATAGATGTTTTCAAAACAACTACAGATAAATCATCCATACAATCCAACAATCCTACTTCTGGGCATTCACCCAGAGGAATGGAAATCATCATGTTGAAGGGATACCTGCACTCCCATGTTCATTGCAGCTATGTTTACAATAGCCAAGATATGGAACCAACCTAAATGTCCATCGATGGATGACTAGAAAAGGAAACTGTGTTATATATACAGCATGGAATACTACTCTTCTTTAAAAAAGAATGAAATTCTCCCATTTGCAACAACATTGATGAGCCTGGAGAAACTTATGTTGAGTGAAATAAGCAAAGCACAGAGGGATAAATACGACTGTGCTCACTCATAAGTGGGAGCTAAGAGAGAAAGAAGGAAGGAAAAATAGACCACAGTGGTGTGTTGGACTTGCAGAGGGCAAGAGAATACCTAGGGATGCACAGTGTAGTGATGGAAAGGGGGAGGGAGGAGGTCAGGGATAATTGGTCGGGGACATGGGGTACAATTTCAATTTGTGATAATGGACATGCTGCCAGTATGGATCTGGCAGTCACATCTTTGGCAGCAGGGTTGACAATCAGCTTTGTATCTCATGAATATGCATAATTCAATAAAAAAGTTAAAAAATAAAAATAAATAAATATAAATTAGTGAAAAGAAAGGCAGAAAATACCAAAATATAAAATTAAATTAAATAAGTGAGCCTGAATCTGTATCACTTTTCAAATAACTTTACAGCAGAATGAATTTGTTATATTCTAAAACTCTGTATCGAACATTTTTCAGCTTTATTGAGGTATGACTAACAGATCATGATCGTATATATTTAAGATATACAATTTGATGATTTTATACATGTATACATTGTGAAATAATTACCACAATTAAGCTAATTAGCATATCATTCACCTCACATACTTACCCTTTTTTCTTTTGGTACGAACACTTAAGATCTACTCTTTTAACAAATTTCAAGTATACAACACATTATTGTTAGTTATACTCACCATGCTTTAATAGTGCTTAAAAAATCATTTTAATTATAGTATAAATTGCCAAAACATGAATGGACAGCAAAATGAATGATCAAAATGCACATCTGTGTAACCACAACACAACCAAAGAAATTGAAATTTTCAGCATCCTGAAAGACTTTTTTAAGCCTCTTTTTAATTACTATTCCATCTTTCCCCCCCCCCAAAATAACTATGAATCTGACTTTTAAATAAAAACACTTTAAATTCTGTGGCTCTAAAAATCTAGTAGAAATAGTTAATCCATATTTATCTTCTTCACGATTGTGCTAACTATTGCTGTTATTTTTTTTTCAAAAAATTTGTCTATTTTATCTAAAATTTACAAGTTTATTTGAATAAAATGTATTTAATTCCCAATTAGAATCTTTTTCACATTTTTTATATATATTTTATTTTATTTTATTTTGTCAATATACAATGTGGTTGATTATTGTGGCCCATTACCGAAATCTCCCTCCCTCCTCCCTCTACCCCTTCCCTCCCAACAATCTATTTTCTGTTTGCTTGTCGTGTCAACTTCAAGGAATTGTAATTGTTATGCTTTTTGACATATTTGAAATCCGTTAAAATGTCTTTTATGTATAGATTATTTTAGCTTCCGTGAATCTAATCAATATTCATCAACTGCATTAATCTTTGAAAAGGACCAACTTGATTTTATTGTCCTCTATTTTATTTTTGTTTTCTACATCATTAATTACAACTCTTAAGGTATTTTTTATATTTTGGGTTTAATTTGTAATTCTAATTCTGGTATTTATAAAATGCATGCACAACTCTTTGATATTAGTCTTCTTTTCTAAAATTTGCATTTAAGGCTATGCATTATCCTTTTCATATTTTAAATGATTTTTAATTTTTTACAGAGATGTAATCAACATGACGTAAATTTCACCCTTCTTGAATGTACAATACAGTGATTTTAGTATATCCATATCATTGTACATTCATCACTACTATTTAATTTCAGAGTATGTTCATCACCACCCCCCCAAAAAACCCACTCCTCACTCTCCCTTCCAACCTCTAACCTTCCCTTACAACCTCTAATCTACTCTTTGTCTGAATATATTTTCCAATTCTGTACATTAAGTATAAAAAGAGTCAAACAATATATTGCTTTGGGGATTTGGCTTCTTGAAATTACCATGTTTCCAAAGTTCATACATATTATAACATGTATCATTACTCCAATTTTTATGGCTGAACACTACTCCATTTTACAGGTACACCACATTTTGTTTATCCCTTCTGGGATTTTCATTATGCATGTATTCTCGATTGTGTCCCACAAGCCTCTGGGGCTTAGTTTGTTTTTTATTATTCTTCTTCTTTATTCTTTCTGTTCTTCAGATTGGATAATCTCATTTGACATGCCTTCAAGTTGGCTGATTATTTCTTCTGTCTGCTCATGTGTGTTATCATGCCCCTTTAATTAATTATCCCTTTCATTTATAGTACTTTTCAGCTCTAGAATTTTTATTTGGTTTCTGTTTATAATTTCTCTTTTTATTGATATCACCTTTCTGTTCATACATTTTTCTTCTGGTTTCCTTTAGCTCTCTGTATATAGATTCTTTCAATTTGGGAGCAAATTTAAGATAGTTGATTTAAACTCTTTGTCTAATGATTCCAGTGTTTGGTCTCCCTTAGGGCAGTTTCTCCTGTTTTTGTTTTTGTCTTTTTTCTGTGAATAAGCCATACTTTCTTGTTTCCTTGCATTTTTCATAATATTTTGATGAAAACTGGACAACTTAAATATTAGAAAGTGATAACTCTGTAACTAAGATTGTCCCTCCTTCCTGTGGTTTGTTGTTGTTGCTATTTTCTAAATTTATTTGCTCAGTGACTTTCCAGAAGTAAATTGTAAAGCATGTATTCTTTTTTCAGTGTGGCCACTTAACTCTCTGCTTGGTTATCTTAATGGTCAACTAACAATTGGAGAGATATTTCTTTAAATGCCTAAAGCCAATACATTTTCATGCCCTTCCTTAGGAATTCTACGCATATATTGAGATGTAATTTCAATACTCAGCCAGACAGTTGACAACTCTACCTTAGCATTCACATCTCGCTAGTAAAAAGCTTCAACCTTAGCAAAGATGAGAGTCCAGGGCCTACAGAGGTCTTTCCTGATTGTGCACAGCCCTGGATATGTATACAGAACATATAAAATTTTCCAGTCAGATGAGCAAAAGGAAAAAAAAAAAGAATAAGAAAAAGTGAAAAAGAATTGCAGCAATTATGGTACTCCTTCAAGTGAAATAATCTTCACATAATTGGCATACCTGAAGAAGATGAAAAGGAGAAGACCTAGAAAGCATGTTTAATAAAGTAATGGCTAAAAATTTCCCAAGTATGGAGAAAGATGACAGTATCCAGGTACAGGAAGCTCAGAGTTTATGAGTCAAATTCAGTCCAAGAAGAAACATCCCACGGCACATCGTAATCAAATTATCAAAAAAAAAACAAATGCAAAGAAAAAATACTGAAAGCAACAAGAGAAAAGAAACACATGACATTCAGCAGAGCTCCAATCTCAGGGGATTTCTCAGTAGAAATCCTATAGGCCAGGAGAGAGTGGGATGATCTATTCAAAATGCTGAAAAAAAAGGACTGTCAACCAAAAATTCTTTATCCAGCAAATATGAAGGAGAAATGAAGCCTTTCACAGGCAAACAAATGTTATGGGAATTTATCAACACTAGGCCTGCTTTATAAGAAATGCTAAAGGGAATTGTTCAAGCTGAAAGAAGATGACACTAAAGTGTAATAAGGAAACATTTGAAAGTACAAATGTCACTAGTAAACTAAATAAAAAGGCAATCTCAAAATAATCTGATGTTTTCAGGGTGTTGAATAATCCACTTACAGCCTTACTGAGAAGACTAAAGAACAAACACAGCAAAATAATAACAAATTCAGCAACCGTATAAGAGATAGACAATATTAAAAGTCAAAAATGGAGCGGAGAGGAATGATGTCAAAGTGCAGTTACCTTTTTTCTTTTTAATTAGTGATCAAGGTTAAGTTGTAATTAGTTTAATATCATCTGTTGTAATTATAGCATGATTTCATAAGATTTATAGTAACTATAACACAAAAACTTATGAGACATACTAAAAATAAACAGCAAGAAATCATAATATACTAGAGAAAATCATTCAACCACAATGGAAGACACTAACACCAGAAAAAACATAATAAATAATGTCCAAAACAGCCAGAAAACTAGTAATAAAATGTCAGTAACAGGGCTTTATATAGCAATAGCAACCCCAAATGTAAATGGATTAAATTACTCAGTTAAAAGGCACAGAGTGACTGAATGGAATATAAAACAAGAACCAACATTATGCTTCCTACAAGAAACTCACTTTACTTGTAAAGACACACACTGACTAAAACTGAAGAGATAGAAAGAGATATTTCATGTAAATAAAAATGTAAAAAGAGCAGGAGCACCTATACTTAGATAAAATAGACTGCAAGCCAAGGGAAGTAGAAAAAGATAAGGGGAGTTATTATAGAATGATAAAGGGATGAATTCAAAAATAAGATGTAGCAATTCTAAATATATTTGCATCCAAAACTGGAGCACCCAGATATAAAAACAATTACTGTTAGACCTAATGGGAGAGATAAGGGTACAATGCAATAATAGTTGAATTTTTAATACCCCACTTTCAGCAACAGACAGATCACGTAACAGAAAAATAACTTAAAAACATCAGAGTTAATCTCTATTCTAGGTCAAATGGATCCAGTGAACATTTATAGAACATTTCTTCTAACAGCTGCAGAATACACATTCTTCTCAGCAGCACATGGAACACTCTCTAAAATACACCATAGTTAGGGACACAAAACAAGTCTCAACAAATTTTAAAAAGTAGAAATCATATCAACTACCTTGTCCAACCATAATGGAATAAAAATAGAAATTAACAACAAAATAGGTGCTAGAAACCATACGAATACATGAAAACTAAACAACATGCTCCTAAACAACAAATGGGTAGTAGAAGTAATCAATAAGGAAATTTAAAAATTCCTGGAGACAAATGAAAATGAAAACACAACATACATGAATATATGGAATAGAGTGAAAGCAGTTCCAAGAGGGAAAATTATAGCAATAAATGCCTACACCAAAAAGTGGAAAGATTTTAAATAAGGAACCTAATGTTATACCCCAAAAAACTAGAAAAACAAGAACAAATCAAACCCAAAATTAGTTAAAGGAGAAAGACAACAAAGATCAGGGGAAAATAAATGAATTAAACATAAAAAAACAGAATGAAACAAAGAGTTTGTATTTCTTTAAAAGATAAACAAAATTGAAAAACCTTTACCTAGACTAATGGGGAAAAAAACTTGAGAAGACTCCAGTAATTAGAATAATTGAAATTATAAATGAAAAAGGAGACATTACAACTGAAAACATAGAAATACAAAGGATCTTAAGAGACTATTACAAAAAACCATATGCTAACAAACTGAAAAACCTAGAAGAAATGGATAAATTCCTAGACACATACAACTTACCAAGGTTGAATCATGAAGAACTAGAAAATCTAAATAGACCAATAACAAGTAATGGGGCTGAAGCAGGAATAAAACTTCCCAAGAAAGAAAATGCAAGTACCAGATGGCTTATGTGCCAAATTCTAACAACCCTTTAAGGAGCCAACACCAGTTCTCCTCAAACCCTTCCAAACAATTAAAGAGAAGTGATTACTTAAAAATTAATTCTATGAAGCCAGCATTAACCTCATAACAACACCAGAGAAAAAGACAAAACAAAAAAGAAAACAACAGACAAATCTTCCTAATGAACACAAATGCGAAGATCATCATCAACAAAATTCTACTGAACTGAATCCAACAACACATTAAAAAAATTATTCACCACGATAAAGTGGGATTCATCTCAAGGAAGTAAGGATGGTTCAACATACACAAATCAATAAATATGATACTTCATATCCACAAAATGATGGAAAAAATATGATCATTTCAATAGATGCAGAAAAAAACATTTGATAAAAATCAACACCATGTCATGATAAAAACACTCAACAAATTAGGCACAGAAGGAACTTACCTAAGCACAATAAAGGCCATATAACACAAATCCACAACTGACATCACATTGAATGGACAAAAAAAAAGAAGGCTTTTCCTCTAAGATCTGGAGCAGGACAAAAATGCCCACTTTTTCCACTCTTATTTAATATAGTATTGGAAGATCTAGCCACTGCAGTAAGGCAATAGAAAGCAATCAAGGGGATCTAAATCAGAAACATGGAACTCAAATTATCATTATTTGCAGATGACATGATCATATACACAAAAAATCCTAAAATTATTAGAATTAAAGAATGAATTCAATAAAGTGTCAGGATACAAAATCAACAAACAGAAATCAATACCATTCAGATATAAAAATAACAAAATATCTGAGGATGAAATCAAGAATGTAATCCCATTTACAACAGCTACTGAAAAAATAAAGTACCTAGGAGTAAATTTAAACAAGGAGATAAAATACCATTATAATAAAAACTCCAAAACTTTGGTGAAAGAAATTGAAGACACAAATAAATGGAAAAATATTTCGTGTTCATGGGTTGGAAGAATTAATGTAATCAAAATATTCATGGGCCTAGCCCATGGCGCACTCGGGAGAGTGCGGCACTGGGAGCACAGCGACGCTCACACCGTGGGTTCAGATCCTACGAATGGCCGGTGCACTCACTGGCTGAGTGCACTCACTGGCTGAGTGCACTCACTGGCTGAGTGCCGGTCACGAAAAAGACAAAAAAAAAAAAATTCACATTGCCCAAAGAAATCTACAGATTCAACAGAAAGGACATTGTTCAAAGAAATAGCAAAAACAATCTGTATGGAACCACAAATACCTCATACAGCTAAAGCAATCTTAAACAAAAAGAACAATGTTGGAGCATCACACCATCTAACTTCAAAATATGTTATAAATCAAAAGTAATCAAAACAGCATCCTACTTGTATAAAAACAGACAGACCAACGGAACAAAATAGAGAGTCTAGAAATTAACCCATTCACTTACAGCCAACTGATTTTTGGCAAAGGTGCCAAGAATATACACTACAGAAAGGATGGTCTCCTCAATAAATTAGGATGGAAAATCTGGATATCCATAGGCAGAATATTAAAACAAGACTCATCTCTCACCATACACAAAAATCAACTCAAAATTGATTAAAGACTTAAATTTAAGATCTGAAATCATGAAACTACCAGAAAAAAACATAGGGCAAATACTGCACAAATGGGAGTGGAAGTACTTCTTGAACAAGACTACAGAGGAACAGGCAACTAAAGCAAAGTTACATAAAAAGGACTACATCAAACTAAAAATCTTCTATACAACAAAAAACACTGTCAACAATGTGAAAAGACAACCTACGGAATGGAAGAAAGTATTTGCCAACAACACATCGGACAAGCAGCTAATATCTAGAGTGTATAAGGAGCTTAAAGGACTCAACAGCAAAAAACAAAACAAAACAAAACAAATAACACAATTTAAAAATGGGCAAAGGAACTGAACAAACATTTCTCAAAAGAAGACATACAAATAGCCAACAGGCACATGAAAAAAATGGTCAACGTTACTAATTATGAGGGAAATTAAAATTAAAGCCATATTGAGATCCCTCATCACCTGTCAGAAGGCACAAGCATGCACAGCATCCTAAGCAGGAGTGAGCTGTGGGCAGCCCCCACGGACCAAAGAAGGCAGAAACATGTATAGCACCCTAGGCAGGAGCCATGGGCAGCTACCACTGCCCATAATAAGACAGGAGCATACACAGAATCCTAGGCAGGAGCTGTGGGAAGCACCCCCTGCCTGGCAGAAGTCAGGAGCACACATAAAATATTACTCTCCATAGGTGACCCACCATAGCTACTGCAACAGCCATGGCTGCCTCAAAAGTGGTTTGCCACCACAATAGCAGCCACAACCACTGTGCAGACAGCCTGCAAGGCACTTTACTGATTGATACAACGAGAGTCACCAGCAGAGACTGGAAACAGAAGAGGAAGTTTTTCTCCTCAAAGCCCAACACAGAGTAATAGAAGAAGCATTTCTTTACCAGATGACTAGACATCAATGTAGAGATACTAGAAATAAGAAAATCCAAGAAAACATGACACCACTGAAAGAAAGCAATAATTCTGAAATACCAGACCCAATAAAGCAGGAAACACTTGAAATGAATGAAATGGAAATCTGAACAGCAATTTTAATAAAACTCTATGAGACATGAGAATATTCAGTGTATTAATTCATTTCTGTTGCTTATAACAAAATACTTGGAACTGGATAATTTATAAGAAAGTGAAATTTATTGCTTACAATTTGGAAGGCTCAGAAGTCCAAATTCTAGGGAACACACTCAGTGAAGGCTTTGGTGGTGGTGACAGAGATGGCAGGATATCACACTGTAAAATGGGGGAGCAGAGAGAGAATAACCTCCTCATTCACTCTTTTTTTAAAGCCCCTCAGACCACACCTATGACCACCATTTTTAATCTATTCACTTCAGCATGGTCATACAATCTCATCACCTCCTCTAGGACTCACCTTTCAATTATCATAATTGGATTTCCCAGCCTTTTAACACTGTCAGAGTGGGGGTCAAGTTTTGGGTGTACACTGAGTCCAAGGCACTCAATTAGAAAACATAATGAAATAGGGGAAAAAATCCAGGATAGGAAAGATGAAATATACAAAGAGATTATTACCTTAAAAAAGAATGTAGCAGAACACATGGAACTGAAAGATTCATTTAATGACATAAAAATCACAACTGAGAGCTTAAGCAGGAGGCTGAAAAAAGCAGAAGCAAAAACTTCTTTTTTTTGTCCTTTTTTGTTTTTGTGACCGCGCTCAGCCAGTGAGTGAACTGGCCATCCCTATACAGGATCCGAACCCGCGGCGGGAGTGCTGCTGCGCTCCCAGTGCCGCACTCTCCTGAGTGAGCCACGGGGTCGGCCCAGAAGGAAAAACTTCTGATCTCAAAGATATTCTTTTAAAAACAACCCTGGTGGACAAAAGAAGAAAAAAGAATTTTTAAAAATAAAGGAAATCTAAGAGAGCTAGCAGACAACCTTAAGCACACAAACATCTGAATGATGGGTGTTCCAGGAGGAGTGGAGAAAGGAAAATGCATTGAAAACTTATTCCACAAAATAATAATGGAAAACATCCCAGGTATAAGGACAGGTGCAAACCTTCAGATCCAGGAGATTCAGAGATCCCTGAACAGATTAAATCCAAAAAGATCCTCTCTGAGACAAATTGTAGTCAAACTGGAGGCAAAGCTCAAAGATAAAGGGAAAATCCTAAAAGCAGCAAGAGAAAAGCATCAAGTTACCTAAAAGAGATTCCCTATAAGATTAACAGCAGGCTCCTCAACAGAAACTCTACAGGACACAAGAAAATTGACTGATATATTCAAAACACTAAAGGAAAAAAACCACCAACCAAGAATACTATGCTCAGTAGGTCTATCCTACAGAAACATGGGAGAAATAGTGTATTTTCCAGACAAACAAAAACTGTGGAAGTTCATCAGCACATGAACAATCCTGCAAGAAATCCTTGAGAGAGTAGTGCATCTGGAATCTGAAAAATGATAATCACTGCCTAGAATACACAAGAATGAATAATACACACAGGTAGAACAAAATGCAAATGAGACAGAGAAAGAAAATAAATTTTACCACCTCTGAAAATCAACAAAAAACAAAGATAAATAATAATACAGGAAGAAAGGAACAAAAGATATTTATGACATCCAAATGAACATTGATAAAATGCCAGGAGTAAGACAATAACTATCAAAAACAACCATAAATGTAAATGGATTAAATTCCCCAACTAAAAGACAAAGACTGAATGATTGGAGTAAAAAGCAGGACCTAACTATATGTTTTCTTCAAGAGATTCACCTCACTTGTAAAGACACACACAGACTGAGAGAGATGGGATGGAAAAAGATATACCATGCAAACGGAAACCAGAAATAAGCAAAAGCAGCTATGCTTACAATGGATAAAATATGTTTTAAACCTAAAACCGTCAAAAGATACAAAGTAGGACACAATTAATGATAAAGGGATCCATCAAGCAAGAAGACATAACCATCATAAATATATATGTACCCAACACTGGAGCACCCAGATATACAAAGCAAAGACTATTAATGTTAAAGAAAGAGATAGATACAAATATGATAACAGCAGGGGACATAAACACCCCACTCAGCATTGGACAGAACATCTAGGCAACAAATCAGCAGAGAAACACAGGCTTTAAACTACATTTCAGTGCAAATGAAAACCACATTGAGATATCATCTCACCCCATTTAGACTGGCCATAATCAAAAAGAATGAGAATAACAAATGCTGGCAAGGATGTGGAAAGAAGGGAATGCTCCTACACTGTTGGTGGGACTGTAAATTAGTACAACCACTATGGAAATCAGTATGGAGGTTTCTCAAACATCTACAAATAGATCCTTCATATGATCCAGCAATCCTGCTTCTGGGTATATACCCAAAGGAATAGAAATCATCATGTCAAAGAGATAACTTCACTCCAATGTTCATCTCAGTTGTGTTCACAATAGCCAAGATATGGAACCAATCTAAATGTCCATCAATGGATGATTGGATAAGGAAACTGTGTTGTATATACACCATGGAATACTACTCTGCTATAAAAAGAATGAAATTCTCTCATTTGCAAAAACATCGATGAGTTTGGAGAAACTTATGTTGAGTGAAATAAGGAAAGCACAGAGGGATAAATACCACATGTACTCTGTCATAAGTGAAAGCTAAGAGATAAAGAAGAAAAGAAAGGAAGCCCACATTGGTGTGTTGGACATGCAGAGGGAGAGAACATACCTAGGGATACAAAGTGAAATGGGGAAACGGGGATTGGGAGGGAGGTTGGGGATAACTGAGGTGATAATTGGGTGGGGGACATGGGGTATAAACACAATTTGTGGTAATGGACATGCTGCCAGTATGGATCTGGCCATCAAATCTTAGGCATGAGTAGTGACAATTTGTTTTGTACCCCATGAATATTAATAAACAATAAAAACAAACCAAAACATTTAAAAATAAATAGTTAATAACTAAATAAATAAACAAAATAAACTACATTTCAGACCAATTGGATCTGGCAGTAACCTACGGAACATTTCATTCATCAACTTTTATAGTTGATATACATTCTTCTCATCAGCACATGGAAGATTCTCCAAGATAGACCACAGTTTAGGTCATAAATCAAGTCTCAACAAATTTTTAATAAATAAAATTATTTCAAGTATCTTCTCAGAAAACAATAGATTAAAAATAGAAATCAATAACAAGTGAAACTCTAAACTATACAAATACATGGAAATTAAACAACATGCTCCTGAATGACCTATGGGTCCAAGAAGAAATTAAACAGGAAATCAAAAAATGTCTTGAAACTAAAATAAAGACACATTATACAAAAACATGTGGGATACACAAAAGTGGTACTAAGAGGGAAGTTTATTGTGATAAATGCTTACATTAAAAGAATAGAAATATTTCAAATAAACAACCCAATGCTACATCTCAAAGACTAGAAAAATAAGAATAATCCAATCCCAAAATTAGTAGACATAAAGCAATGATTAAGATCAGAGCACAACTAAATGAAATAGAGAACCCCCAAATGATAGAACAATGAATAGAGCAAGAAGTTGGTTTTTTGCAAAGATAAACATAATGGACAAGCCATTAGCTAAGCTAGCTGAAAGAAGAAGAGAAAAGACCCAAATAAAAAAAAATCAGATATAAGAAAGGAGACATTACAACCAATACCATAGAAATACACAGCATCATTAGAGACTACTATAAACAACTACATGCCAACAAATTTGAAAACCTAGAGAAAATGGATAAATTTTTGGACACATACAAACTACCAAGACTGAGCCAAGAATAAATTGAAAACCTTAACATGCCATTACCAAACAATGAGATTGAAGCAGTAATTAGCAGTCTCCAAATGAAGAAAAGCCCTGGACTGGATGGTTTGACTGCTGAATTCTAGTAGACCTATAAAGAGGAAATAATAGCAATAAAGTCAATAAATGTGATACATCACATCAACAAAATCGAGGGAAAAACCATATGATTAACTTGATAGATGCAGAAGAAGCATTTGATAAAATCAAACATATGTTCATGATTAAAACTCTCAGCAAATTGTGTATAGAAGGAAAATATCTCAGCAAAATAAAAGTCATATATGACAAAGCCACCACCAATATTACCCTGAATGGGGGAAAGCTGAAAGCTCAAGAAGGGGAACAAGACAAGGACGCCTACTCTCATCACTCTTACTTAACACAGTATTTCAACTACTAACAAGAGCAATAAGGCAAGAGAAATGAGTAAAGTGCATACAAATTGAAAAAGACAAAGTCAAACTGTCCCTATTTGCAGATGACCTGATCCAATATATAGAAAAACCTATAGACCCTACAGAAAACTCTTAGAGCTGAAAAACAATTTCAGGAAAGTTGCAGGATTTAAAACTAACATGCTAAAATCAGTAGCTTTTTGATATGCCAATAACAAACTAGCAGAAAAAGAAAGTCAAGAAAACTAGCCCACTTACAATAGACACCAAAAAAAATAAAATAAAATACATAGTTCTTGCTCTGTTAGTTCCCATGAGAGCTGGTTGTTGAAAAGACCCTGGTACCTCCCCTCTCTCTCTCTGTCTCTCTCTTGCTTCCTCTTGCCATGTGATCTGCTTGTACCTGCTGGCTGCTTGCTGCTTTCTGCCATGAGTAGAAGCAGTCTGAGGCCCATGCCAGATGCAGCTGTCCCAGAATCAAAAGCCAAATAAACCTCTGTTCTTTATAAATTACCCAGTCTCAGGTATTTCTGTTATAGAATCATAAAACAGACTAATACAGAAAAATTGGTACTGAGGAGTGTGGTGTTGCTATACAGATACCTGAAAATGTGGATGCAGCTTTGGAACTGGGTAATGGGCAAAGGCTGGAGGAGTTTGGAGCACTTAGAAGAAGAGAAAAAGAAGAGGGGAAAGTTTGGAATGTCTTAGAGACTTATGTGGTGGCGAGCAGAATGCTGATAGAAATGTGGACAGTAAAGACCATGCAGATGATGAGGTCTCAGAAATGAAGAACTTATTGGGAATTGGACAAAAGATAACCCTTGCTGTACACTGGAAAGGAACTTGGCTGCATTGTGTCTATAGCCTAGGACTTTGTGGAAGTTGGAACTTAGGAGTTATGAACCAGGGTATTTGGTCAAAGAAATTTCCAAGAAGCAAAGCATTAAGGAACCTTCATGCTTACTTTTAACAGCCTACTCTGAGTTATGGTGGCAAAGGCATGATGTAAAGCCAGAATTCAAAAGAGAAGCAGAGCATAAAGATTTGGAAAATTTGCAGCCTGTCAATGTGGTAGAGAAGCAGAGAGCTGGAGAAAAATGCAAGGTTGAAACAGATCAACTGGTTGCTAAAGACATTAGCTTGGCAATGAGTCAGCCAGATGCTAATACCCAGGAAAATGGGGAAAAGGCCCTAAAGGCATCTGAGAATTCTAGAAGAGTAACCCACCCATCATAGGCCCTGAGGCCTAGAAGGACTGAGTTGTCCCAGAGGACAGACCTGGGGTGCAGCTGCCCTCAGGAACCTGCTCCCTGCATTCCAGCTGGTCTAGCTAGAGCAGCCCTGTCTCAAGCACCCACAAGTGTGGTTCATGCAACAGCTCTGGAGAGTAGAAGCCTGAAACCTCAGTGGCATCCACGTGGTGTTAGGTCTGCAGGCTCACAGAATACCAGAGCTAGGAAGCTTTGGGAGCTGCCACCCAAATGTCAGAGGATATATGGAAAAGCCTGGGGGCACAAGCAGAGACCTGCCACAGGGGCAGAGCCACTGCAGTGGTCATCTATTAGAGCACTGCTGAGCAGAAAAGTGGGGTCAGAACCCCCACAGAGAGCCCCCACTAGGGAAATGTCTAGAGCCAAGGTACCAGGACTGTCACCAGGACCCCATATCTGTATGGCCACTGGCAATGTGCAACACCAGCCTGGAAAAGTCACAAGCAACAGTGCTAACCAGTGGACTGCACCTGGCAGAGCTGTGGAAGTGAGGATGCCCAAAGCTTTGGGGTCCCAGATGCCACAATTGTGCCCAGGATGCAGGATTTGGAGTCAAATAAGATGATTTTGGAGCTTTAAGACAATGTCTGCCCTGCTGGGTTTTGTACTGGTTTGGGGCCTGTTTCTCCTTTTTTCCTGGCCTATTTCTCCCTTTTGATATGGGAATATGTAACCTATGCTTATCTCACCATTGTATCTTGGAAGTAGATAACATAAATTTTTTTCACAGATGGGACTTTGATATTTAGACTTTTGAGTTGAAACAAGACTTTGGGAATGAAAAGAATGTATTTGTATGTGAAATGATATCAGTTTTGGGGGGCCAGGGGTGGAATGATAGAGTTTGGATGTGTTGTCCCCCTAAAACTCATGCAGAAATCTGATCCCCAATGTGTCAGCATTGGAAGCTATTTGAGTCATGGGGGAAGATCCCTCACGAATGGATTAATGCTCTCCTTAGGTGGGGGGATTAATGAGTGAGTTCTTGCTCTATTAGTTCCCACAAGAGCTGGTTGTTTAAAAGACCCTGGCACCTTCCCTGTCTTTCTTGCTTCCTCTCACCATGTGATCTGCTTGTACCTGCCAGCTGCCTACCACTTTCCACCATGAGTAGAAGCAGCCTGTGGCCCATGACAAAAGCAGCTGTACCAGAATCATAAGCCAAATAAACCTCTGTTCTTTATAAATTACTCAGTCTCAGGTGTTTCTGTTATAGCAACACAAAATGGACAAATACAACTGGATATGGAAAATGTGGTATATTTACACAATGGAATACCATTCTGCCATAAAAACAATGAAATTCTGCCATTTGCAGCAACATAGACAAATTTAGAGAAAATTGTGTTAAGTGAAATAAGTCAGGTACAGAATGAGAAAAATCACATGTCCTCACTCATAGGTGGGAACTGAAAAATAAAATAAAATAAACAAAAAAAGAAAGAGATACAACAATCACATTAACTCCTTTAATTTTCAAAAGGGGAGAACAGAACTGAGGCCACCAGAGGTGGGAAAGAGGGAGGGAGAGTGGGTGATAGAGAGAAGTTTGTAAACGGCCATAAAAAATATTTACATTGTATAATAACAAAACAAAAAACACAATGAGATATCACAGATATCGCCTCACTCGAATTAGAATGGCTATTATAAACAAGACAGAAAATAACAAATGCTGGTCAGGATGCAGAGAAAAGGGAACTCTTCTACATTATTGGTGGCAATGTAAATTGGTACTGATATTGTGGAAAACTGTATGGAGGTTCCTCAGGGAACTAAAAATAGAACTACTTTGATTTGCATTTCCCGGATGCTGAGTGATGTTGAGCATTTTTTCATATGTCTGTTGGCCATTTGGATATCTTCCTTAGAGAAATGCCTACTTAGCTCTTTTGCCCATTTTTTAATTGGGTTGCTTGTTTTCTTCTTGTAAAGTTGTTTGAGTTCCTTATATATTCTGGATATTAATCCTTTGTCAGATGTATATTTTGCAAATATTTTCTCCCACTCTGTTGGTTGTCTTTTAACTCTTTTAATTGTTTCTTTTGCTGTGCAGAAGCTTTTTAGTTTGATATAATCCCATTTGTTTATTTTTCCTTTGGTTACCCGTGCTTTGGGGGTCGTATTCATGAAGTCTGTGCCCAGTCCTATTTCCTGAAGTGTTTCCCCTATGTTTTCTTTAAGAAGTTTTATTGTCTCAGGGTGTATATTTAAATCCTTAATCCATTTTGAGTTGATTTTAGTATACGGTGAGAGGTATGGATCTAGTTTCATTCTCCTGCATATCGATATCCAGTTATCCCAGCACCACTTGCTGAAACCACATTGAGATACCATCTAACCCCAGTTAGGATGGCTAAAATCCAAAAGACTATGAACAATAAATGCTGGCGAGGCTGCGGAGAAAAAGGAACTCTCATACATTGTTGGTGGGACTGCAAAATGGTGCAGCCTCTATGGAAAATGGTATGGAGGTTCCTTAAACAATTGCAAATAGATCTACCATACGACCCAGCCATCCCACTGTTGGGAATATACCCAGAGGAATGGAAATCATCAAGTCGAAGGTATACCTGTTCCCCAATGTTCATCGCAGCACTCTTTACAATAACCAAGAGTTGGAACCAGCCCAAATGCCCATCATCAGATGAGGGGATACGGAAAATGTGGTACATCTACACAATGGAATACTACTCAGCTATAAAAACAAATGAAATACTGCCATTTGCAACGACATGGATGGACCTCGAGAGAATTATATTAAGTGAAACAAGTCAGGCACAGAAAGAGAAATACCACATGTTCTCACTTATTGGAGGGAGCTAAAAATTAATATATAAATTCACACACACACATACACACATACACACACAAACCGGGGGGTGGGGGAAGAAGATATAACAACCACAATTATTTGAAGTTGATACAACAAACAAACAGAAAGGACATTGTTGGGGGGAGGGGGGGAGGGAGAAGGGAGGGAGGTTTTGGTGATGGGGAGCATTAATCAGCTACAATGTATATCGACAAAATAAAATTTAAAAAAAAAAAAAAAAAGAAAGGGAAAAACTAGTAAAAAAAAAAAAAAAAAAATAGAACTACTTTATGACCCAGCAATCCCACTACCGGCTATATACCCAAAAGATGTGAAATCAATATATTGAAGAGATACCTGTACCCCCACATTCATTGTAACAGTAGTCACACTAGTCAAGAGATGTAATCAACCTAAATGCCCATCAATGGATAAATGGATATATAAATTGGGGTATACATACATAATGGAATGCTACCCAGCTATTTAGAAAATGAAATCCTGACATCATAGCTACATGGATGGAACTTGAGATCATAATGTTAAGTGAAGTAAGACAGATACAGAATAACAAATACCACATGATCTCACTCATATGTGGAATCTAAAAGAAAAGTGGTCTCATAGAAGTAGGGAGTAGATTAATGGTTACTAGAGGCTGGGAATGGGTGTGAGAGGGAGGAAAAGTGGTGGACTAATAGATACAAAACTATGCTATCTATCCTAAGTGAGTCATTGTACAGTCTATGTATTTATTGAAACAATACACTGTACCTCATGATTACATACAGGTAAATGTCAAAATTTTAAAAAGAAAAAATCTCTTACCCTCAGAGAAGCAGCCTCTGACATTTTCTGAGTAGTATCTCAGAATTTCAATACACCAGTGACTTCTAAGAGATTCCTGTAAGTTCCTTTTCTGAGTGGGAGTATCTACTATAATCATCCTGCACCTGCCTTACCTTTGAGGGTATTAAAGAGGGCAGATGACTTGTCTTTGGGTTAGATAATTCTCTGGATCAAGAAGACCTAAACATCAGGAGAGATACTAGGTGAACTGCATGCACCTAATGAACTTAATCTGCAACTATGCTCAACATCACTAGTTATCAGGGAAATGTGAATTAAAACTACTTTGAGATATCACCTCACCCCAGTTAGACTAGCTATAATCAAAAAGACAGTGAATAACAAATGCTGGTGAGGATGTGGAGAGAAGGAAATGCTTCTACACTGTTGGTGGGAATGTAAATTAGCACAACCACTATGGAAAACATTATGGAGGTTTCTCAAACAACTACAGATAGATCCTCCCTATGATCCAGCAATCCCACTTCTGGGTATATACCCGAAGGAATGGAAATCATCATGTCAAAGGTATAAATCATCATGTCAAAGGAAATCATCATGTCACAGCTCCCATCTTCATCTCAGCTGTGTTCCCAATAGCCAAAATATGGAACCAACCTAAATTTTCATCAATGGATGATTGGATAAGGAAGCTGTGGTATATACAGCATCGAATATTACTCAACCATAAAAAAGATTGAAATTCTCCCATTTGCAACAACATTGATGAGCTTGGAGAAACTTATGTTGAGTGAAATAAGGAAAGCACCGAGGTACAAATACCTATGTACTCTCTCATAAATGGGATCTAAGAGATAAAGAAGAAAGGAAAGAAAGGCCACAGTGTTGTGGATATGCAGAGGGAGAGAGCACACATAGGGATACAAAATGGAGTGTGAAAAAGGGGATGAGGAGGGAGGTCAGGGATAATTAAGGGAATAATTGGGTTGGGGACATGCAGTATAATCACATTTTGTGGTAATGGACATGCTGTCAGTATGGATCTTGCCATCACATCTTAGGCACGAGTTGTGACAATTTTCTTTGTACCCCATGAATATTCATAAACCATATAAACAAAACAAAACATTTAAAAAAAGAATAGAAAGGCTTTGAATAAACAACCTAATGTTATATCTCAAAGAACTAGAAAAACAAGAACATTCCAATCCAAAAATTAGTAGATGGAAAGAAATAATTTATCATCAGAGTAGAACTAAATGAAGTAGAGACCAAAAGAACCATACAGATGATCAAGGAAACAAGAAGTTGCATTTTTGAAAAGATAAACAAAATAGAACAGCCATTGGCCAGACTAACTAAAAAAAGAAAAGACCCAAGTAACAAAAACCAGAAATGAAAAAGGAGACATTACAACTGAAACCACAGTAATACAAAGAATTATTAGAGACTATCATAAACAACTATGCACAATAAATTTGAAACTATGGAGGCCATAGATACATTTCTGGACATATACAAACTACTAAGACTGAACCAAGAAGAAATAAAAAACCTGAACTGACCAATAATGATTAACGAGATTGAAGCAGTAATCAGCAGTCTCCCAACAAAGACAAGCCCAGTACCAGATAGATTCACTGCTGAATTATACCAAATCTTTAAAGAAGAATTAATACCAATACTTTTCAAGCTATTCCAAAAATTTGAAACAGAAGCCATTCTCCCAAACTCATTCTATCAGGCCAGTTTCACCCTTATAATAAAATCAGACAAAGACAAAACAAAAAAAGAAAGCTACAGTCCAATATCCTTGATAAACATAGGCACAAAAATCTTCAACAAAATATGAGCAGAAGAATACAACAGCACATCAAAAAGATTACACACCATAATCAAGTGGGATCCATCCCAGGGAAGAAAGGCTATTTCAACACGCACAAATCGGTAAATGTGATACACCACATAAACAAAATCAAGCACAAAACCATAAGATTATCTCAATAAACACAGAAAAAGCTTTTGACAAAATTCAACATTTCTTCATGATAAAGACTCTCAACAAATTAGGTAAAGAAAATGTCATATATGACAAACTGACTGCCAATTTTATACTGAGTGAGGAAAAGCTGAAAGCTTTTTCCTTTAAGAACAGGAACAAGACAAGGATGCCCACTCTCACTACTCCTATTTAACACAGTATTTTGAAGTATTAGTATTAGCCAGAAGTGTATCATATTAGCTAGAGCACTCAGGCAAAAGAAGGAAATAAAAAGCATACAAATTGAAAAAGATGAATTCAGATTATACCTGTTTGTAGATGACATGATCCGATATGTAGAAAAACCTATAAATTCTACCAAAAAACTCCTAGAATTGATAATAAAATTTAGTAAAGCCACAGGACACTATATTAATTTACAAAACTCAGTATCATTTTTATACACCAACAATAAACAATCAGAAAAACAAATCAGGAAAGCAAGCCCATTTACAATAGCTACCAAAAATAAAAATAGATTGGCATACATTTAACTAAGGAGGTGAAAGAGCTCTACAATGAGAACTACAAAAAACTGCTGAAAGAAAATAAAGAGAACATCAAATGATGGAAAGAAAGACATTCCGTGTCATGGATTGGAAGAATTAATGTCAAAACATCCATACTACCCAAAGCAATCTGCAGATTCAATGCAATTGTCATCAAAGTTCCAATGACATTCTTCACAGAAATAGAAAAAACAATACTATCATTCATTTGGAACAACAAAAGGCCTAAACAGCATAGCAATCCTGAGAAAAATAAAAAATAAATAAAGCCATAGGCATTACACTACCTGACTTCCAATTATACTACAAAGCTATAAGTAACCAAAGCAGCATGCTACTGGCATGAAACAGACACTCAAACTAATGGAACAGAATAGAGAACCCAGAAATCAATCCTCATACTTACAGCCAACTAATCTTCAATAAACGCACCAAGAACATTCATTGGGGAAAAAACAACTTCTTCAGCAAATGCTGCTGGGAAAACTGGATATCCATGTGTAGAAGAAAGAAACTAGACCCATACATCTTGCCTGTATTAGTCTGTTTTTGTTGCTTATAACAAAATAACTGAAACAGGGTGATTTGTAAAGAAAATCAAATTTATTTCTTACAGTTTCTGGGGGAGGGAGGGAGCGGGGGAGGGAGGGAGAGAAGGAAGAAAGGAAGGAAGGAAGGAAGGAAGGAAGGAAGGAAGGAAGGAAGGAAGGAAGGAAGGAAGGAAGGAAGGAAGGAAGGAAGGAAGGAAGGAAGGAAAAGAAAGGTCACAATAATTCACTGAGCTTTCAGGAGGAGAGAACAGAACTGAGAGTAGTAGAGGTGGCAATGCAGGAGGTGGAGGGGGATTAGCAAGAAATTGCTTAATGGACACAGGGAATGATTGCATTCTTTAATGATGAACATGCTAACTATCCTGATTTCATCATCACACACTATATACAGGTATTGATATTCAACTCTGTACCCCACAAATATGTCTAATCAATTATCTTTCAATAAAAATAAGGAGAAATTGAAGAAGACACAAATAAATGGAAGGAAATCCTATATTCATAAATTGTTCAAATATTGGAAGAATTAACATCTTAACAAATGTCCATACTTCCCAAAGTGATGTACAGATTCAGTGCAATCCCTCTCAGATTGCAATGGTGTTCTTCACAGAAATTTTTTAAAATTCTGAAATTTGTATGGAACCACAAAAAAACAAAAAATAGCTAAAGCAATTTTGAGAAAAAAAAAAGTTATGGGCATTACACTATTTAACTTTAAAATATACTACAAAGCTATGGTACTGGCAAAAGAAAAAAGAAAGAAAGAAAGAAAAAACAACATATAGAACAATGAAACAATATAGAGAGAGCAGATATAAATCAATGCATTTACAGCCAACTAATTTTCATCACAATGAACACACAATGGTGAAAGGACAGTCTTTTCAATAAATGGTGTTGGGAAAACGATATCCACATGAAGAAAAATAAAATTAGAGCCATATCTGACTGCATATACAAAAATCAACTCAAAGTGGCTTAGAGACTTAAATGTAAGACCCAAAACTATGAAACTACTAGAAGAAAATATAGGGGGGAATGTCCATGACATTGTTCTGAGCAATATCTTTTTGAATATGACCCCAAAAGCACAGGCCACAAAAGCAAAAATAGATAAATGAAATTAATCATGCTCAAAAGCTGTATTGCAAAGGGAACAACCAACAGAGGAAAGAGACAACCTACAGGTGCAAGAAAATATTTTCAAACTATACATCTGATAAGGGGTTACTATCTAACAAATAAAAAGAACTCAACTCAATAGCAAGAAAAGAAATAACCTGATTTTTCAAATGAGCAAAGGACCTGAAAAGACATTTACCCGAAGATGTACAAGTGGCCAACAGGTGTATGAAAAAGTGCTCAACATCATTAATCACCAGGGACTTCCATGATTGATCTCTAAACATTTTTGATCATGCATCTGGACCAGTTTTTTAAAAGTACATTTAATATATGTGTACATATTTATAAGTCATAGGCATAAGCAGATATACTAAAAAACTTTAAAGGAGACTTTTAAATAGCTATGATTAAGTTCAGAGAAATGTTAACACATTATGTAGAGACTTAATGATTTTAAACATCACTTGTATTTGTAGAGATTCATGGTAATGTTGAGTGCTTAGTTTTTAATGTTTTGCTAATCAATAAGGCTTTATACTATCAATAGCTAATAGCTCAATGTATAACATACATTTGTAGTGGGATTTAGTGTCAAAGAGAGTGGATATACATCTGCATTTCAAATGGATTTTATGAAAATCAAAAAATGTATCTTGGCCATCTTCCAATCAGATCTGTTTGTACAATCATTTTTACTCTGTTTATGACTGATGAAGTAGTCATGCAAAAGTGTCAGCCCCATCTTTTTTTTTTTAATGCTTACATTTTAGTATTACCCACAAGTGCATTGAACTTGTGTGCACATAGAAATTGTAATGTGTGGTATTTGCCAAAAGTAACAAGACTCTACTGTCATCTTCTCCACATAGTAAAATGACCACAGTTCCCTGAGATAAGTCGTGTTCTGCAAATAGTATTTGATCATCTGACATGAGGATCTAGTGAGGTTGCCTGTGTTGATGCATATGACAAACATTGATAAACTTTAGTTTTTCTGTTTTTACTTAAATAAATATATATTTATAAATTAAATTCCAACATCCAAGTGAATCTTCTTGCACACTTCCTAGAGTGCATGTGCCCACTTTTAAGAACATGGATTTAGAGCATGAATTTGCTCTGGCAGATGTGGATTTCAATTGCTGTTCCACCAATTACCAGCTGTGTGAACATAGGTAAGACATAACTTTACTAAGCCTCATTTTTTCCATCTATAAAATGAAGATGTTAAAATGTATATTTCATGGGGTTAATGAGAATTAAATGAGATAATATGTGTAATACAGTTACCACTAAACCTAGCATATGATTAACATACAATATATCTTGTCTATTGCTAGCAGAAATATTTTCCTGGGCTCGGAATCTCCAGATTCCAGAAGACGGGTAAAATAAAAAATGTACATCATTGAGAAGGGAAGGAAAATACTTACTGTACAATAAATAGAATTGTCCTCAGAAGACAGCAAGTTGGTATGATGCCCTGTGACTTTTCCTGAAACTGGCCATGCTTAAAAACTCAATGAGCTCACTGTGAATAAATCCATTGGTCCTTGGAGAGAATATTTTTATTACAGTTTGCTTTCCAGAGTATCATACACTTCATTGGCCTGTCTATTACCTGGTTGAAGCTTCTCAGAGAAGTTAATTCACACTTCCCTGTTTATTTTTATTTTTCATTTATACTTTCTATTCGATACCAAACCTTTTAAGATTTGGCAGCGGTTAGAACAGTAAATGAATTTTCTTCATTTTTTTAGAAGTTAAAATTGATTCCTCATCTTTTCTTTATTAACTTTCAAGTTATGTTGCTCAGTAACACATGACACTTGAAATCTGTGTTGCCCTTGCAATTTTAACTTATAAGTGCTAGTGTTTATGTTGCCTATTCATGACTTTCCCCAGAGGATTCCAGCAAAAATAACTCCAATAGAGAAAACACAAATATGTTTCATATAAGAGCTACATTATATTATTCTATCCTTTAGTTTATTATTGCCACGTTCTTCTTTTGTACAGTTTATTATTGCCACATACTTCTTTTTTGTACTGCTGCTGATTCAGTGAGACTTAGGCAAACGAGTGAATGTCTTGCTCTTATGTATTGTTAAATTCATTATAAAAGCTGGTGAATTAAATCATGAAAGCATATACAGTTAGTTTCTCCACACTAAAACACCTGCTTTACAAAATAAAGATTGCTATCCCTTTCCCTTTCTCATCTCTGCTAGAGTCCCTGGTACTGATGCCATCGTTAGTGCTTCCTTCAGAGTCACTATGTCACTCTACAAAGTCTTTTTTTATATATACAGATGCTCCTTGACTTATGAAGAGGTTACATCCAGTAAACCCATAGTAAGTTGAAAATATATAATAAGTAAAAAATGCATTGAATACACCTAACCTATTGAGCATCACAGCTTAGCCCACCCTACCTTAAACACGCTCAGAACATTTACATTAACTTACCATTGGGAAAAATCATCTAATACGAGGCCTATTTTAAAAGAAAGTGTTGAAATCTCAAGTAATTTATTAAATACTGCACTGAAGATGAAAAACATTGATGTACACAGCTGAAAGCACACTGGGCCTGAAGAATGTTTGAAGCATTGAACTAAAATTAATTGCAGTATATTACAGATGCTTCAGCGACAGGGTTATCAATTTCTCTTCCTTCTGATGGGCTTGAGAATAGCTGGTAGAAGTCACTGAGGTATCAAAAGTTGTTGGTTTAGCAGGCATAGGATTCTTCAGGAAGATATCAAGTCTGTGTTGTTTACCCCATTATCACATGGCTGACTGGGAGCTATGCCCACTGCTCTTACCCAACACTGAGAGAGAGCATCATACTGCACATTGCTAGCCTGGGAAAAGATAAAAATTCAAAATTTGAAGTACTGTTTCTACTGGAAATGTATCACTTTTGAACCATAGTAAAGTTGAAAAATCATAAATTGAACCATCACAAGTCAGGGATCGTCTGTACACAAAAGTAAAAAACTAAAGAGGAAGAACCGAAAAATCAGAAACATTTTAGAGAAGTGTCCTGAAGGAGACCTTCAGTTGAGAAAAAAAAAAAAAAAATTGCCTACATCGGTTGAATATTTTCACCTCAGGTTATTAACGCAAATGATGACTGTTGATTAGTGATATCCTTAGATTAACAAGAATTCTCTTTAAGTAATTTAGACATCTATGTCACCCATGTAAGGGATTTGTGGCCATCTGTGCAGTGAGAGGGATTTAAAGCAGATTGTTTTCTTCTTAATACTGGGGTATAAGATAAATTATCTGAAAGGAAGGTGCTGTGGATTGAATTGTGTCCCCCAAAGTCTATGTATTGGAAAATTAACCCCCACTGTGACAGTGCTAAGATGGTAGAAAATCCTATTACACAAACTGAAAGGTAGAGCTTTGAAGAGGTTATTAGATTGTAAGCACCATGCCCAAGTAAATCAATTAACTCATTGATGGTTTAATGGTGGTCATCGGTGTGGTTCTGAAGCCTATAAAAAGAGAAGAAGGAGTTAGCTCTCTCTCTGCTTCTGCCATCTACCATGTGACACCCTGCTTTGCTGTGAAGAGTTACTACCCACCAAAAAGGCTCTCACCAGATGTGTTCCCTGGACTTTGGACTTCCCAGGCTCTGAAACATTAAGCAATAAATATTGTTTCCTTATAAATTACCCAGTTTCAGGTATTTCTATTACAATCAACAAAAATGGACTAATACAAAAAATTGGTATGAGAGAAGTGGGGTGTTACTTATAAACAACTGCTTGAAAATGTGGAAGCAGCTTTGGAATTGGGTATTGGGCAGAGGCTGGAATAATTTAGAAGAACAGGCTAGGAAAATCCTACATGTTGGTGAGGAGAATTTAGAACATCTTAGACACTGATGGTGGTAACTAGACTTCTTACAGAAATATGGATTATAAAGAACATTCTAAGGAGGTCTCAGAAATGAGAAGGAGCTTGTTGGAAACTGGGGCAAAGATCACCCTTACTATGAACTTACAAGGAACTTGGTTGCATTCTATTCATGCCCAAACGTTTTATGGAATGTGGAACTTAAAAGTGCTGACCCAGAGTATTTGGCAGGAAAAATTTCAAAGCAGCAAAGCATTCGAGAAGCTGCATGGCTACTTGTCAGAACCTATGTTGACTTATGGTGGCAAAGGCACGCAGTAATGCCAAAATTTATAATTAAAAAGGAAACAGAGAGTGAAAAATTGAAAAACTCTCAGCCTGGCCATGTAAAGAGTGAAAAGGTGTCTTCGAGAGTGGAAACCAATGGTGTAGCCCAGTGACTGTTTGGAAGGAGATTAGTATAGAACAAAGGGATTATCAAGAGAAGGGGAAAAAATACCTTGAAGGCATTTTAGAGATCTTCAAGACTATCCCCTCCATCACAGGCCCAGAGGCCTAGGGAGACAGAATGGTTTGGAGGAATAGGCCTGAGTTGCCCTCCATGGGCTCACTGCGCAGGGCCACCTCGGGATGCTGCTTCCAGCACCAGCGCCCTGGCTGCTTTGTCTGCTCCAGCCATGGCTAAATTGGCCCCAGGTATGGCTGCAGCCTAAGCTTCTGAAGCTACAAATCAGAAACCTTGGCAGTGTCCACATCATGTTAGTCTGCAGGCTCCCAGAATGCCAGAACTTGCCAACTAGATCTCAAAAGATGTATAGAAAGGCCTGGGGACCCAGGAAGAAATCTGTTAGAGGGGCAGAATCACTGCACAGAGCCTTCAATAGAGAAATGCCAAGTGGAAAAGTGGGGTTGGGGTTGCAGCAGATAATCCCCACCAAGGCCATGTCTAATAGAGCCATGAGAGTGGGACCACCATGGAGAACCCAGAATTGTGGAGCTACCAGCGTGCAACACCAGCCTCGGAAAGCTAAAGCATGGCTGGAGACCAGGAAATCCACAGAACAGGGGCTGCCCAAGAACTGGGAGACCCAACCCCGGCACCATCATGCACAGAATGCCAAACATGGAGTCAAGGTACACGATTCACAAGCTTTGAGGTTTAATGCCTGCCCTGCTGGGTTTTGGACATCTTCAGAGCACGTTACCCCTTTCTTTTGGCCTATTTCTCCCTTCTGGAATGGGAATATGTACCCTGCCCTATGTTTGTCCTATCACTGTATCTCAGAAATAGATAACTTGTTTTGATTTTATAGATAGGACTTCGGACTTTGGACTTTTGAGTTGAAACGATTTAAAACTTTGGAGATGGAATAAATGTATTTATTTGTGAGAAGGACATGAACTTTGGGGGCCAGGTACAGAATACTGTCGATTGAATTGTGTTCTCCAAAGTCCATGTGGTAGAAACTTGACCCCCATCGTGATAGTGTTAAGAGGGTGGGAAATCCTATTATGTTAATCAGAAGGTAGGGCTTTGAAAAAGTGATTAGATTGTGAGGACCAAGACCAAGTAAGTCGATTAATTCATTGATAGTTTAATGGTTGTCATGGGCATGGTTCTGAGGGTTTTAAAAGGAGAAAAAGTGAGGGGATAGCTCTCTCTCTGCTTCTGCCATCTGTCATGTGACACCCTGCTTTGCCGTGATGAGTCACTATCCACGAACAAGTCTCTCACCAGGCGTGTTCCCTGAACTTTGGACTACCCAGCCTCTGCTTCTTTAAGCAATAAATATCTATTCCTTATAAATTACCCACTTTCAGGTACTTCTGTTATAAGCAACAGAAATGGGATAATACAGAAGGCATGACAATTTTATTAGAGGTAAATAAAATAGGTAATTTGGGATTGTGCAGCCTGAGTGTACTGAGAGCTTTATGTGTCCCTAAGAAGGATGCTGGTATAGGACTCAAATCAAAGATCATTCTTGCATGTTTTAAAATTTTACCTAGAGCTGATCATTTATCCTGGAAAGAAGGTGAGAACTCGCTTATTATTTTTCTTCCCTTTTTCCTCTCCTTTATTTCATGACCAAAAACCATAACCCCAGACTGAATTTAGCATTACATTGTAGGCTTGGAAGTTGACCTGGCTTTGTGATCTGAGAATTGTCTTTAAAATAAAATGTATTACAAATTCTAAGCAACCAATTTACAAAGGAATGTTGGAGCCCACCTACCTTCTCAGGTTGAAGATTACCTCAATTTCTATATCATGATACTTTCTGAGAAGGTATAAATATACCCTTTACTGATAGTATAAGCTGAATATTTATGTTTATTTTATCCATTAAAAAATTGTGTTAAAGCCATATTAAAGTAAAGATTGTTCTCTTTTCTGCCTACTCAAATTTCCCAAGAAGAGTATGCAGAATGGTTGAATATTCTTTTTAAATGTTTGTTTCACTTTTAACTTGTTAGTCTTCTTGTTCTTCCTTCTAATGAATTATAACCTGAGAGGCTGAACGATTCAATCTGACCCCATTCTGGAAACAAACTAGGAAAGTCTGCTAAGAGCCTTCGGTCTTGAGTATAATTTTGATATCTGAGGTAAAATATCAAAAGATATTGGTTCACAAAAGAAAGATATTAAATTCATATTTAAAAATTCTTGCTGTCTGCCATTCCAAGCAAACTCCAAGCAATGTTGCAATAAAATGACTGATATGTATTTCCTCGTATCATCTTGTTTATTCTCCCTCCCCACTCTGACCATCTGGTGGGTTTCTGAAGACAGTACCCTGAACAATGACTGTGAATGCCTGTTGGGGAAGAAAATCTATTATCGCTTTCTTTTTCTCTTTCGATTGGAGGCAGGATTGCTCTGCTCTGTTGAAAAAACCTTCCAATGGACTGTGTTATAGTTTCTACTACATTAAGCTTTTTGTAAGATTTAAGTTATAATGCCTCATTCTTTCCTCATTCTATTGCTCTCTTTTGATCCTCTTGTGCACTGCTCTGAAGTAGTTCTTCAACATTTTAAGTGTTTTCCTTATTTCTTTTTGTCTGTAGACACTAAACCACATGTTAACATTTTATCACAAACTTCTATTCTCTCCTTTTAAATAACAACTACAAGAAATTCTGTCCCACCTCACCATCATCTTCCCACACACCATCTTTTGTCAGGGTTTTTATATGCATGGGTGGTAAGTTCTTAATGACCATAATGCATTATCCCAAAGAAGTGTATCATGATCTGAATGGTATTCTCTTCTTTCACACTAATAATGGGTGTTTTAACCAACTTGGCCTTTTAAATTCTGGCTCTCCATCAGTCTGTACCTGTGGACTGACCAGGGAGAATAGTATCTCTAATAGCTACCTTTGATCTAGGGGCTGGATTTTAGGAGATAGTTCCATCCCGAACATTTGGGTAGAAAGGAGAAATTGAATGACTTGGGAACTTGGAGATGGCCTTAGTTTTTTCAACAGGAATCTTTCTATTTTACAGTTAAATGTTTTTATCTAGCCTGCTCTTCGGCTCTCTAACTTGACTTTAAAAACGAAAGAATCTATGCTTAATAGATATGGGTTTTCCTTTTCAGTAATGAATAATTCTAGAACTAGAAAAGTGGTGACGGTTGCACAAAATTGTGAATGTACTAAATGCCACTGAATTGTACATTTTAAAATGGTAAAATTAACCAATTTTAATTTTACCAAATTTAATTTTACTATTTTGAAGTGTACACAAAGAACGAGTACATTTTGTAATGATGAATATACCAATTATCCTGATTTGATCATCACATATTGTACACAAATACTGATAGTCAACTCTGCACCCTACAAATATGTATAATCAGTTATGTTTCAATTTTAAAAAAAAAAAGAAAAAATGGTAAAATTTAGGTTACGTATATTTTAAAAATATAAGAAAGAAAGGAATCTGGAGAAAGGGAACAGAACAAAAATTACAAAGATGACCAGGTCCTCTTTGGTGACCCTCAATAGCCCCTTTTCTACTCATCTACCAAATCCTATCTCACTTCTCTTTAGGTCTATTATGATTTTTGCTGCGCTTTCTCTATTCCGAGCTGTCTTTTTGTACCTCTTTCAAGTCTGCCTTTCTGAGTCAGTGCTGCATGTCCCTCAAATTGTACCTCCATTCTCTCCTCAACCTTGCCAATAACCACATAAATTCCTATTCTATTTACAGTGTAGCAACATACTCTCCTTTGGGATGAAAATATTTCTCTTTACTGAAATTGTTCTGTCTTTCCCAGGAAGATATCATTATGGAACACTATGGTGGAAATCAGGAGAATCAAGATACAGCATGCTATAACGAAAGAAGCATAGAATCTGGAATCAAATATACCAGCACTCCACAACTTACTATATGACACAGAAAGGGTGAATTATCATGAGCCTCAATTTTTTTGTCTATAAAAATGGGATAACACCTACCACATAGGGGGGTTGTGATGTTCAAATATAAATATGTTTAAGGTGTTGTCACATATAAGATGCACTCAATAAATATTAGCCCTATCTCCCTTATTATCTAGCTCTGTCACTAACTAGATGTAGAATCTTCACCAAGTTTTTTACTCTCTTTAGCTTCCATTTTCTCTGAGAAAAATGAGGAAGAAAAACAATGGTGCATTGTTTAATAGTAAGACAAAGAATGAGCATATCTTAAACAGAAAAGAGCTTTATCTCAATGGAGCTACTGAAATGTTTTGGATTTTTCTTATTCAAGTAAGCATACATAACCTCACCTAGAAAGTTTTTCATCAAAACTAATTTTCTCAATTTTTTTGTCCCACTAAGTTACCATTATATATTTTGAAGTAGCTGCAATAAAAATATATACAGTTACAATTTAATGTTTTTATGCAAATATCTTTGTACCAGTAATATATGTGGAGTATACTAACATTTATAAAGCAAATGTATTTCACAGGACCTAGCCACCAAAGCCCTGTAGTTTCAGGTATAACCTAACCTTTTAAAATTACACATAAAAATATTAACCTTGCAAAAGACAGGAAACTTTCCCCAGGCTAAAGTCTCTGTTGTGGATATAGAATTGTAACACAGCAAAGTCGCTGGCTCTGAGAGCACGTTAACCTACTTATTGATATGTTTAAAAAAGTTGCTTTATTGGTATGTAAAAATACTGAGGAAACTGCTGTAGGAAAACATAGTATTTGCTAAGAACAAACTTTTGTTGTTGGATTGACTTAACCTTTTGCAAATTGCATTATGGAATATCACTTTGTTATTTCACTGATGTTACCAGCTTCTATTGTTAGACTATACTTAACCATAACTCCACCTATGTTCTTTTTCTGTAATTTTCTGGCCTGGAGAATAAATACCGAGACAGAACCCCAGCTCAGTGTTAATTTCCCAAAGGAGGAATGCCTCTCTCTTGAGAGTTCTGGGAAGTTAACCCCTTTGGGGTTTCTCACTGTTCAGAGGAAATGGGCTTTGAATAATTCTTTGCATCTCTGTCACCCAGGGGAGGGAGGTGGCAAATCCGTGTGAGGACAAAGAGAGTGCAATAAATATATACTGGTAATTCTAATAAATTACTTAAAAAGTTCATTTACTTGTCTACTCAACCATTCAGATGAAAAAATTTAATCAACAAAAATGTATGAGTATTTATGATGTGCCAGGCATTATGGTTTCCTGTCCTCATGGGCTTTGTGGTCTAGTAAGGCACACCAATATTAATAAAACTACCATGAAAATCAATATAAAATTATGCTTTAAGATGCAGTAAAAGGAAAGATACCTGGTGCTATGACACTATAACAGGGAAATTTAACCTAAAGTCAGGGGTGCCAGGAAAGGTGTACATTAGGATTCCTCTTCATAAAGATACACAGAAGAGCTTCACTTAATTTTTATATTCTAAGTTGGATTAATGGATCTCTGTTCGTTCAGTCACCTAAACTTGAATTTCATAATCATCATTTACCTAGCCTACTTCCTAGGTTTCTCTTACTTCCAATTAGTTACCACATACTATCCTTCTTCTGAGCAATGTCTCATACATCTTGATTTTTATTTACATTTCTATTGCTTCTACCCAAAATTATGGGCTATTGTTTTACAGTTAAGCAATTTTAGTGTTCTTGCCTATGCCCTTTACACTCTCCAGTCCTTTCTGATCACTAAGACAAGAGTAATCATTCTTAAATTACTCCAGCGTCTACCTTTGTAATCTGTCTCTAACTCAGTGGCTTCAAAATACTGGGCCTCAGATCACCTGGGAGCACTTTTTCAATAGAAAAATGTCTAGTGTCACCATTCAAGACCTTCTGAATCAAAAACTCTGGGGATGGGTCCCAAGAATTTGATATTAATAAAATACTCTCCAGATTTTGAGGTGTAGAATAGTTTGAAAACTATTGTCTCAATACACCTTTCCAGCCCTATCTCACTCTGCTGCCCTACACATAAACAGGCCTCAAAGCGAAGGCCTCAGTAGCAACCTCAAAATCAAAGTTTTTCTCAGAACTTCTCCTGCCCTCTTGTCTTTCAGCCTCATTCTTCCCTGAAGTAAGCCATAAAAACTAGAATCCCCCTTTCCTGAGGCGAGTCGTAGATATATTCTAATCTTCCCCCCACCTTTCAGTTTTAGAGCTGGACATAAAGAAATTCTCTGACTTACCTCATCTGATTGTAGGTCATAAGGCCCAAATTCCAGGAAGGGTCCTGACTCATACCCTGAAGGAATGAATGCTACACAGAGAGGCCAAGAAGAATCTAAACAAACAGTCCTTGCTGGGTTTCCCTACTCAATCTATTAGAATTAGATCATTCTTTTCTTCTCCAATCACATTTCTATTTACCTTTGCCTGCTTCATAGGACCTAACCATAAGTATGGACAATTTTCCCTATGTTTTTGGATCTTCATTCTGAAGGCTCCCGTGCCATGTTAAATTATGATATAATAAAATTTGTTATGCCTTTTCCTCATAGTAATTTGTGCTTATGAGGTGATTTTTCAGAGAACCTTAAGAGGGTTAAAAGGGATGTCTTCCCTTGGCCCCTACACAGGACTACAGCTATTCTTTAATACTATCTGCCTTTTCTGTTTCTTTGTACATACTGTACCATTTTCTCTGCTTAGAATGTTCTCTCCTCACATGCCTACCAATTACAATCCTTATTTTGAAGATTTCATTCCAAGGTCACTTGTGCTCTTGGACTTCCCCCAGGCTAGAATTGATTTCTCACTCTTTGAGAACTCCTGCAACATTTTGTATATAGCACTTATGCCTTGTGTTAGAATATAATGTATCTCTCCACTAAATCATCATCACATAAAGGCTTTTTCTTAGACAATTTATACCCAACATAATGCTTAGCTCAGTTCTTTGAGCATAGTAGGTGCTGCAGGATATATTTGTTGAAAAAAATGAAACAGGTTTCACTATTCTGAACAGAGCAAAATTACCTATGAATGTATTGCTATTAGGATAGCTCTTCTGGATCTACAAAAGCTATTTAAGTATACTTTGGAAATCTATACTTTCTATAAATATAAATATAGATATGTAGATATAATATGAACTCATATGGCTTCAATATACTCTATTTTTATTAACAGAGCATCTACACCATTTTTGTCGTTCACTCAATTTTACTTAACCTTTCAACTTCTCCATCCATTTTCAAATACCAGAAACAATGCTGATGATGCCATTTTGTGAATCACTGAGAAAGCAGCATTGGAGGAGAAAGCTTCTTGGCACTTCTCCAAGTACACCTTCCAAAGGTCACTTCCAAACTTTGATTATTTTTATCTTGTTCTCATCCAGTGAACTAATTTACACTGTGGACTAACATTCAAAAAGGAATAAAAGAAGCCCCTGATATAAAACTAGTGAAATGATTATTAAAAGTTCAAAAAAAGTTTTGGTTTATACAAAACAAATGTCTCATTGATTGGATGAAATCAAGTACATTTTATTTAAGTAAGGCTCAATGCTAATTAGTTTTCAGGAATAAGGCTTTTAGAGTAGAATATGTACTAGACTTATACACCAGAAGTAATAAGGTATTTTATGCTATGTAGGATAAATGTGAACCAACATGTAAATTTTCTCATAGTTCCAGGTCCTCTAGGAAGTTTTACTAGCCTAGAAGAGATTGTCCTTTTGAATTAATCCCCATAGCATTGAAGCTAGACAGCTCACTCTCTCTGTGTGTTTTTTCCTTCAGATTACCAATTCTTTTTGTCATGAAGAATATATTTCCTTAGGGATCGTGAAATATGTTTTATGTTCCTTCTGGAACCCTCCTTCTGTCTCCACTAGTTGGTGTCTTTGTCTTTCTGCTATCATCTGATTGATTGTTCAAGGTCCTTTACTATGGTAATCCTCCTCTCTTCTGTCCAGACTTGAACCACTTTCTCATGTCAAAAGGTATCCCATTCCTTCAGGAGTCATTAGATAAGTGCTTCTCAAACTTTAATGTGCATATGACTCACTTGGCATCCTGTTTATGTGCATATTCTCATTCAGTAGGGCTGGGTTTGGGCCTGTGATTCTGCATTTCTTAAAAGCTCCCTCACGAGGCTTATGCCTGCTAGTTTGGAGACAACATTTTAAATAGCAAAGTTTTAAGGGACAGAAAAAAATAATTGTCTAATACCCTCTTCAAAAAACATACATTTTTAAATAAACCTTCAATAGCATATGTAAATATAATATGAAAATTTTAAACACAGCAGTGATAACAAAGGAAGAAATATCTGTAGGAAAATTATCATTGAATCTGTCAAATCATGCGACAGATGCTTTGCTTATAAAAATGGCCAAGTCTGCTCATTAGAGAACACGGGTGGCAAATATTAATTCCCTCACTTTATGGATGAGGAAATTGAGTTCTAGCGATGTTTAAAAACTGGCCTGAAGTAACAAAGGCTGTAAATGAAACAAAGAGGATTTGAATACTGCTTTTCTGACTACAAAAATCTACAATTTTTCCACAATGTCACTCTGCCTCCCTGATAACTAGGAAAATACGTCAGTCATAGAAAGGCTGAAAATTTCTATAGGGGCTTTAAGATTTTTATTTACTTATTTATTAAAACATAATTGATTATACATATTTTGGGGGTACAGAGTTGAATATCAGTATTTGTGTACAATACGTGATGATCAAATAAGGATATATAAGGATCATTAATCTTTTAAAAATGTAATCATTCTTTGTAAATCTTAACCAATTTATTAATAACCCTCCTCCCCCTCCACTTTTTTCACCTCTGCCTACCACAGTTCTGTTAACTATCAGGTTGATGCAAGTGGATTCTGGGGGAAAGGGAATACATTGTTTGTTAATTTATTTTGTAATAATATATACACACTTGCATGCATATACATAACACTACTATTAAAATTTTATATTCAGATAAATCTTTAAACTTTATATTTGTTAAAGTTGATTCAAAAAACATAGCAGTGATCATTCAAAATTTATAGGTGAATTTAAGTAAATAACTATTAAAAGGATAGTTTTGTTACTATTTTTGGAGTTTTCTATATTTTTGTCCAGCATTAAATTTTACTAGATTTACTTAGCAACTTGTAGAATTTCATTAATTGTTTGTTTCTTTATTTTTTTTTCATTTTTTTATTGAAACAGTTGATTGTACAAAGCTTGATGTATGATTCAATAAAAAATGAAAATAAAGAAAAAAGCTTGACTACCCTTTTATGACGATAGTTTTAATACACACTGTACTGAATTATTACAATATATTTTAGAGTACAATTAAGGAAAAGTAATAACAGCAAGGTTTCAAGTCCAATGTACTATAGATTAAACTTAAAATAGAGTCCAGAATAATAGTCCTTATTATCAGCTTTAGGACTGAAAGAGACCAAGAAATAAATAAGATGTAATGGGAAGGAAATAGTCTAGCTCATTTTATGGTGTGATTCTTATGTCTCTGTATTCAGTCAGCCATAGTCACTTCCTGAAGCTGAATAAATAAAGCAAAACATAAGAACTAGCATCTTAAAACATATAAAATTCAGTAACAATCATAAGCAGTAATATTTTTTCAACGGAAATGACTGCAATTTAGTTGAAACAATTTTTCTCTTAAGTAAAAACTGCCCATATTTTAAAACACTTTTTCACATTCAGTCTGTCTTCCAATGATTGCAAGGCTAAAATTAACATGAAGAATAGAGGACATCAGTCCCTTTCAAACGTGACTTGGGTCAAAGCTTTTACCAGATGTTCATTTGAGTCCAGCTTAACACCTCCTGTTCAGAGCAGAACTAGCCAAATCTGTAGAACTCATAGGTCTAAGGCATGATCTAGTATTTTGTACAGATTATTCTTTCATGACAAAAGAAACAGTGGGCTCTGTTCCTCATTCTAAAACATAACTGAAAATTGCTTGGGGCAGTTTCAGTTCCATCTCAGCCCATAATTGCTAATCTTTTGATGAGCTAATTATTGATAATAGGTCTCTTTTCTCTTCTTCCTGTGACCTGCCCTGGTCATTCTGACTAGTTTCTTATTGCATTTGCTCATTTCTTTGATTTCCCTAACTTTTGAATGTGCATGGTATGCCACTCCAATAATTTAGATCTCCAGACGACTAAGTGGAGGTAAACAACCTCAGAAATTACCAGGCACAATTTTAACTAAATTAAGTCCAGAAAGAGAAAATAAATTATTTAAATTTGCGAAATTATGCAAAGCAAACTATAGGTTATTTCAACCAAAGATACACATGCTGTGTGACATTTGTTCATTGTAGAAAATTATCAGTATAGTCAAACATGCCCTGTACTAGCAAGAATATTAGTTCCCTAAAAGCTAGAAAGTTTATCTATAGCATTATTGCATTTCATCATACATTTATACGCTTGAGGCTGAATCAGAAAGAGCTCTTTTTTTCCTGTGAAAATGATAAAATTAATACATTTCCAAGTATAGTGATCATTAAAGCAAGTAGAAAAGCCTACCAAACACACTTTCAGGATGTTGCATGGAATCAATGTTATTTGAAATACATGAGAACAATGGCCTTTTAAACTATAAAAAGTAATTTATACAGTAGTTTCATCAACATGGCCAAACTGACCTAACACCAAACTCTGCTCTAAAGACAGAAATACTGAATAAAATATAACCATTTTAATAATAATCAGAATGAATCTTGAAAGCAGAATTCCCAGTTGACAGAAGTGAAGGAGAAACTCAAAACCACAGTACATTAGCTAGTATTACGGTTACCTAAGGGCAATCTGAACTAGTCTTAGGCCTTAATAGCTGTGGGTTAGGCTGTTAAGGTTTTTGCAGGGAAAGGGATTGTGACCTCGTACCTGCGTAAGGCAGATAGCTGTAACTGAGAGCCCTTCGCAGAGCCAGAATTATGAGTAAGCTGAACTCTGGGAATAGAGGACTAGGGGAAAAATACCTTTGCCCACTGACCCAGGGAAGGTTTTAGGAAGCATGTTTCTGCCCTGATTTCTGGGCGGAAAACAAAAAAGTATGTCACGAGAAATAAAAGCCTTAAGTTTGTGAGAAATTGCTTCTACAGGATCTGAATTTATACTACCCGTGTGGGGAAGGAATGCAAGGTAAAATTAACATTGACAACTGCTTTCTGATATGTGAAATCCCTCATGCCTCTAACAGAAGCAAATGCAAAAATTACTTTCTAGGGACATCTTCACAAACCAGGGTCCCAGACCCATCCATAGGGAAAAAAAAAAAAAAAACTGCCTCAATAATTAACATGAATGAGTGTGTGAACACACTCATACAATAAACACACAAGTCACATGTATGTAACGTACCTGTAAGAGGTTCTCTGGATGCTATAAACAATAATACAAATAATACAAATAATGCTAAACCAACTAAAATAAATATATTTAAACTGATAATAGATATTCAAGAAAATGTAAACCATAGGGGAAAATGAGGAAAATAATTGCAAAAATCAAATAGTACTTCTAGAAATAAAAATAGTGTGGTGACAATTAGCTTTGTATCTCATGAATATTCTTAATAAAAAAAAAACACGAGGAGCACAATCCATGAAAAAAAAAAAGTGTCACTGAATTTAAAAACTCGATTGATGAAGAATTGAGATAGACAATATTAAGGAGATATTAGGAGACACAGAAGTGTAAAAAGAAGATTCAACATATATCTAACAACCAGTCCAAGAGAAAAGGCAAAGAAGCAATAGTAAAAATAGGAGATGATTTTCCAGAATTTAAGAAAAACATGAGTCCTCAGATTGAAAGAGTAAAGATTCAGTCAAAAGAAATCAAATTAAATTGATACATGAAAAGAAAGTAGGAAAATTGTAGAATATCAAACACAAAGAAAAAATTTTTAAATATTCTAAGAAAAAATACATTACCTCCAATAAAATGACAATCATACTGATGACAGATTTTATATTAACCATGCAGGATAGAAGACACTGGACATCTATCGCCCCAGCTGAAGAAAAAATAACTGCCTAGCTATAGTCTTCTACCCAGATAACTATTCAAGTGTGAATGTAACAAAAGACATTTTTAGACAAACACGGATTTTACCACTTACAAATGCTCACAGAGAGCATAACTAAAGATTATGCCACAATAAGAAAGAGGCTGCAACTTGAAAAAAGTAGTGGAAATGGAAAAGACAATGGTGAGCAAAAATGTCAGTGTATATAGGAGTAAAGCTTATCAGGCATTGCTTGTAAAATGCTGTGATGGAGTTTAAAAACAAAGTAGGAGTTTCATTTCCAGGGAGATGGAGTAGATGTATTTTTAATATTCCTTTTACTAAGCACAACTGAAAATGCTGGTTATTATATATAAAATAAACACAGAAAGAGACTCTAAAAGGTAGAGAAGAAATCAGACAGACTGTGAAACTTTGGAACCAAGGAGTGGTACATTGGTGTCTTTCCTGAAGATATGTGTACCCATCCCAGATTTGGAGCTAAAGAAGGTGGCAACCCATGAATGCCAACAGGTGCAGAGAAAAATAAGAAACAGCAACAAAAAGCTTCAACAAAAGCTTGTTCTCTCAAGCCAAAGGACAAGGAAAGGGGAAATTAATAAGACTGAAAGCTTTTAGACAATACCCATTCTACTCCACTCAGACATCACAGGAAAAAACTGTGGCCTGACCCCCACCCATGACAGCAAAAGCTAAGTGGGGAGCCTAGACATACACTCTTGCAAAGCTGTAACAAGGATCTCCAATACTACAATTGGGTGGTTTCAGAGAAAGTCAGGTACAGAACATGGATTTTTATCCCTGCCACCTGGTAACAAATCCCACCCCCATGGTGTTAGTGGATATCACATGGTGAGTCTGGGCTTACTCTTTACCCACCATTAATGAGGAGCTGCACCACTCTCTGCTGGGATTGTGTCAGAGAAGGCCTAGTAGAGAGTCAGAACTTTTACTAATACCTAGAGGTAATAAGGTAAAACCTACTACATATTAGTGGAGACCACCTGGGAAGCTGGAAGTTCACTTTTACCCGGCAGGAATAAGTGAAACCCACCCCTCCCAACACTTGTCAAGTGGGAAACCCTGACTTCTAATCCATTTTGTAGTAATAAAGCAGCACCCTTTCTGCCCATGGCAGATCAATGTCAGAAAAGAAAAAAAGAAAAAGAAAAAACGGAAGTTAGCAAAACATTGAGGGTATACATAAGATCCAGAGTCTCATAACATGATAATGAAAATATCCAGGTTTCAGTAGAAAATCACCCGTCGTGCTAGGAACCAGGAATATCTCAAACTAAACAATAAAAGGCAATTATTAGATGCCAGTGCCAAGACGACAGAGATATTAGAATTATCTGGTAAGGATTATCTGACAACGAGCAATTACAAACACACCTGAAACAAGTAAAAACTAAAAACCCTTAGGAAAGAAGTAGAAAGTCTCAGCAAAGAAATAGAACATTAAAGAAGAACAAAATGGAAATTTTAGAACTCAGCAACACAGAAACTAAAAGAAAAAGCTCAGTGGATGGCTCAACAATAGCATGAAGAGGGTAGATAAAAGAACCCGAGAACGGGAGGATAGAATAATAGAAATTACCCAATCTAAACAACAGAGAGAGATAAGATTGAAAAAAAAAGAACTGAAATGCAGGGGCTGCTGTGAATGAAAGAAAATATTTGACACTTGTGTCATTGAACTCTCAGATGAGGAAAAAGTTAGAGCTGAAAAGTACTCAGATAATAATAATAATAATAATGGTTGCAAACTTCCCAAAACTTCCCAAAGAGAAATAAATTTATGCATTCAAGAAGATGAGTGAACCTGAACAGTATAAATTCAAAGAAATACACACAGAGACACATCATAATTAAAAGTTTGAAAACTGAGGATAATTTTAAAATATTGAAAGTAGTAAAACAACTCTTTGCCTTATAGAGAGAAAAATTAGAATGACAAGATTTTTGCATCATAAATTATGGAGGGCAGAAGTAAGTGCCACAGCATTTTTCAAGTGCTGAAAAAATTGTCAACCCCATAAACACTTGGCAAAAATATCCTTAGGAATAAAGAGAAAATCAAGACATTCTAAGATTAAAGAAAGCTAAGAGAATTTGTTTCCAACAAACGTAATTTAAAAGAAGATAAAAAAAAATAACTTTGGAACATCAGGAAGGAAAAAATAACTCGACATACAAAAATATGGATAAATACAATAGACTTTTCTTCTCTTCCTGAGTTGTCTAATTATGTTTTATGGTCGAATCAAAGTGTACAGCACTGTCTGATGTGGTTCTAAAAGTATATAAAAGGTATTTAAGACAATATTATAAAAGGGGAAGGATAAAGGGATGTAAAGGGGAGTAAGTTTTCTACAGTTCACTCAGAATGATAAAATAGGAACATCAGTAGACTGGTAAGATATATATATATATACACGCATGCACACGCACATATATATCTGTGCTAGACCAACCACAGAAAGCTATACAAAGATAACAACGATAAGCTGGCTGGTTATCTCAGTTGGTTAGAGCATGGTTCTGATAACACCATGGTCCAGGGTTTGATCCCTGTACTGACCAGAAAAAATAAATAAATAAAATAAAAAATAATAAAAAATACCCAATAAACACATGAGAAAATGTTCAAAATCTCAGGTAAATACAAATTAAAACCAAAATGAGATATTATCTTACCCCAGTTAGAATGGCTATTATCAACAAGACAGAATAACAGATTCTGGCAAGGATGGAGAGAAAAACAAACCCTCCTCTTGTTCATGGGAATGTAAATTGGTGCAGCCATTGTGGAAAACAGTATGGAGGTTCCTCACGGAACTAAAAATAGAACTCCTTTATGCCCTAGCTATCCAACTACTGGGTATATACCCAAAGTAAATGAAATCAATATATCAAAAAGACACCTGCACTCCCATGTTCCTTGCAATGCTATTCATAATAGCCAAGAGATGGAATCAACCTAAATGCTCATCAACAGATGAATGGATAAAATATAAACTGTGTTTACATACACAATGGAATACTACTCAGCTATAAAAATAAATTATATCCTATCATTTTCAGCAACATAGATGGAAATGGAAACCATCATGTTAAGTGAAGTAAGTCAGGCACAGAAAGACAAATACCACATGATACCACTCATATGTGGAATCTAAAAAAAAAGATAGAAAGTGTTTCTCATGGAAGTAGATAGTAGAATAAAGCCTAGCAGAAGCTGGAAGGGGAGGTGGTTGGGGGAGAGAACTGGTAGACTGACAGGTACAAATTCTGCTATCTACCCTAAGTGAATCATTGTGTACTACATGCATGTATTGAAACAAAACACTGTACCTCACAAAAATAAATATAAATAATTATTTTGAAATATCAGAGATATCAGGGTGATGCTGGCCTCATAGAATGAGTTTGGGAGAATGGCTTCTGTTTCGATTTTTGCAAAAGTTTGAACAGAAATGGTAGTAATTCTTCTTTAAAGGTTCGATAGAATTCACCTGTAAAGCACATCCAATCCTGAGCTTTTTTCTTTGTCGGAAGATTTCTGATTACTGCTTCAATCTTATTGCTTGTTATTCTGTTCAGTTTCTCTATTTCTTCTTGGCTCAGTCTTGGTGGTTTGTATGTGTCCAAAAATTTATCCATTTTCTCCAGGTTTTCATATTTGTTGGTGTACAATTCTTTATAATAATCTCTAATGATTCTTTGTATTTCTGTGGTATCAGTTGCAATGTCTCCCTTTTCATTTCTGATTTTTGTTATTTGGTTCTTACCTCCTTTTTCTTTTTGTTAACCCAGCTAATGGTTTGTCTATTTAATTTATCTTCTCAAAAGACTAACTTTTTGTTTCATTGATCTTTTGTATTGTTTGAGGGGGTCTCGATTTCATATTAGTTCTGCCCTGATGTTAATTATTTCTTTCCATCTGCTATTTTTGGGATTGGATTGTTGTTGTTTTTCTAGTTATTTGAGATGTAGTATTAGATCACTTATTTGAAATCTTTCCATTCGTTTGACATAAGCATTTACTGCAATAAACTTCCCTCTTAGTACTGTTTTTTGTTTGTTTTTCTTTTTTAATTTTTATTGAATCATAATTGATTATACATATTTTGGGGGTTTAATATTGACATATGTTGAGCAAATCAATATTATAGCATATATACTGTTACAAATCGTACTTATTCTTTATGCCCCTTGTCCAATCTTTCCCCTCCCCCTCCCCCTCCCCTCCCTAATTACCCAAGATTTCTTCTCTCCTTCTGAAAGAGTAATGGTTATTCTGTTGATTTGTTGCCTACATGATCTGTCCAATGCTGAGCGGTGTGTTCAGGTGCCCCAATATTATTGTAGAGAAGATGCTTCTTCTGTCACGCTGGAATCAGCTTTGTGGAGAGAGACATCCTCTTCTTCTCTGTAGTCTCTGCTGGTGACTCTCCTTGTGTCAATGCACTCCAGTGGCTAGCAGACCATCTGCAAGGTGGTTGTGGTGTCTAGCAGATTTCATGGCAGCCGTGGTTAGTGTGGTGGCTGTGGTAGGCCAGCCACATTGAGGTGATGTTTTTGGCATGCTCCTTACCTAGTTGGAGGTGGCGATGGCAGTATGCCTAGTTGTGGGAGGGGGTCCAGTCCATGGCTCCGTACCTCCAGACCCCTGGTGGGCCTCATGGCACTGGTGGTGTGCCTGGTCGTCCCCTCTTCCTGGCTTGGTAGCCCAGGGGACCTCTGGTCCTACTAGGTGTTATAGGTGTTTTTTGGTGAAATGAGATCTTACTAGTTAATATCAAACTGTGTCTCTGGTTATGGGTACTCTGTTTTTTCTTTCAGTTCTGTGTTGGATTATTTGCTGTTCCCATCATTTAAAGTCTGTGCAGGAGCTAATTTGTTGTCCTTTGTTTACTTCTAAAGTGGGGGAACTTACTGTGGGGACGTGTACTTGAGCTCTGTGGTTGAGCAAAATTGCTGCTTTGCTGTTGATTCCCTGGGGAAGGCTTTGTGTACAGCTCAGATTTTAATGGCTGACTTTATAGGACTTCCAGGTTTAGTGAAATCCAATGCAACTGGGTTGTGTAGAAACACTGGTCTGGGCCTGAGTCTTTTCATCAAACTGCACCCCTTGTAATTTTATATTCCTGGCCAGTCTCCTCTGAGTGGTTCTACAATGATTGGAGGGCAGATCAACTGTCCTTGCTGTGTTCCAGTGTTCTCCTGGTGGGCCCGTCTCCCCTACCACCCATGCTGCAAACACTTCCAGTGGGACAAGTTGTACGCTGGTCCCTTGTGTTGACTCACTGGCCTCTGAGTGGCTCCTTTTTGTCAGTTGTTGTGGCTCCTTTCTCCTTTGTGGGGCCATGGAAAACCTATTAGTGGTCTTGCTGGCCTGGGGGCCAACAAGGCCCTCTTCTCCCCTGCCACCTCCATGGAACTTCATCTAAAGGGCAAAGCTGCAACTTTTGCTGGCTTCTGCTCCATGTGCTCAGCAGCGCCAGCCTGGAAATGGCTGGGGCTCAAAATGGTTGGAGAGATTTTTTCTTTCTCTCATCATGGCTTCTCTGGCCTTCGTGCACTCTGTAGGTCTCTCCTCCTCTTCCTCAGAGCTCTAGTGGCCCCATCTTGGCTGTTGATGCTTTTTAATAGTTGTAAATTAGGTGATTTGTGGGAGAGAGTGATGCTGGGGACCATCTATTCTGCCATCTTGACTGGATGTCCTAGTACTGCTTTTGCAGTATCCCATAGGTTTTGCTATCTTGTATCTTTATTTTCATCAGTTTCCAAAACCAGGTAAAGACACAACAAAAAGAAAACTACAGGCCAATATCATTGATGGGCATAGATGCAAAAATCCTCAACAAAATACTAGCAATCAGATTACAGCAACACATCAAAAAGCTATAAACACCATGATCAAGTGGGATTCAGCCCAAGGATGCAAGGTTGGTTCAACATATACAAGTCAATAAACGTGATATACCACATCAACAAAACCAAGGACAAAAACAATATGAACATCTAAATTGCTGCAGAAAAGGCATTCGACAAAATTCAACATCACTTCATGATTAAGACTCTCAGGAAATTAGGTAGAGAAGAAAATTATCTCAATACAATAAAAGCCATTTATGACAAACCAACTGCTAATATCATCCAGAATGAGGATAAGCTGTTTATCCCTTAAGAACGGGAACAAGACAAGGATGCCCACTCTCACCATTCCTAGTTAACATAGCATTGGAAGTACAGCCAGAGCAATCAGGCAAGGAAAAGAAATGAAGCGCATTCAGATTGAAGAAGACAAAGTCAAACCATCCTTGTTTGCTGGCAATATGATCTTATATATAGAAAAACCCATAGACTCTACCAAAAATCTCTTACAGCTGATTAACAATTTCAGTAATTGTGCAGGATACAAAGTCAACACCCAAAAATTAATAGTGTTTTTATACTCCAATAACAAATTAGCAGAAAAAAGAAATCAAGGAAGCAAGCCTATTTACAATAGTTGCCCCCCAAATAAAATACCTAGGTATCAATTTAACTGAAGAGACGAAGGATATCTACAATGAGAACTAAAACACACTCCTGAAAGAAATTAAAGTGGACAAAAAAGGTGGAAAGATATACCATGCTCTTGGATGGGAAGAATTAACATAGTGAAAGTACCCACTCTACCCAAAGCAATCTACAGATTCAATGCAATCCCATCAAAATACCAATGACATTCTTTACAGAAATAGGAAAAGCAATCCAAACACTCATATGGAACAACAAAAGACCCCACATAGCCAAAGCAATCCTGAGATAAATAAATAAATAAACAAACAAACAAACAAATAAATAAATAAGACTGGAGGCATAACGCTACCCATCTTCAAATTCTATTACAAAGCTATAGTAACCAAAACAGCATGGTACTGTCATAAAAACAGGCACTCAGACCAATGGAACAGAATGCTTATAGCCAACTGATCTTTAACAAAGGTATCAAGAGCATATATTGTGCAAAAGTCTGCCTCTTCAATACGTGGTGCTGGAAAATTGGACATCCATATGCAGAAAAATGAAATTGGACCTATGCCTCTCACCACATATCAAAATTGACTCAAAATGGATTAAAGGCTTAATTATATGACCTGAAACCATAAAATTACTGAAGGAAAACAGAGTAAACACTCCAGGTAATAGTACTGGGCAAAAACTTTATGAATAAGACACCAAAAGCACAAGCAACAAAAGAAAAAATAAATAAATGAAATTATATCAAACTAAAAAGCTTCTGCACAGCAAAGGAAACAATCAACAGAGTGGAAAGACAACCTATGGAATGGAAGAAAATATTTACCAACTATGCATCTGGCAAGGAATTAATACCCAGAATATGCAAAGAACTCAACTATAAATAAAAAGATAAATAACCCAATTAAAAAATGGGCAAAGGAGATGAATAGACACTTTTCAAAGGAAGACATACAAATGGCCAACAGGTACATGAAAAAATGCTCAGCATTGCTAGTCATCATAAAATGCAAATCAAAGCCACATTGAGATATCATCTCACCCCAGTTAGTCTGGCCATTATTAAAAAGATGGAGAATAAAAGCTGGTGAGGCTGAGGGGAAAGGGGAATTCTTCTACTCTGTTGGTGGGACTGTAAGTTAGCACAGCCATTATGCAAAACAATATGGAGGTTTTTTCAAACAGCTACAGATTGAGCTGCCATAAGATCCAGCAGTCCCACTACTGGGTTTATATCCAAAGAAATGGAAATCATCATGTTGAAGAGATACCTGAACTCCCATGTTCATTGCAGCTCTATTTACAATAGCCAAAGTATGGAACCAACCTAAGTCTCTATCGATGGATGACTGGATAAAGAAAATGTGGTATATATATACACAATGGAATACTACTTAGCCATAAAAGAGAATGAAATGCTGTCATTTGCAGAAACTTGGATGAATCTGGAGAAATTATGTTGAGTGAAATAAGCCAGACAAAGAAACAGAAATACCACATGTTCTCACTCATAACTGGCTGCTAGGTAGGAAGAGAGGGAAGGAGAGAGGGAGAGAGGGAAAGAAGGAAGGAAGAAGGAAGAAATGAAGGAAAGAAAGGAAGAAATGAAGGAAAGAAAGGAAGAAAAGACCACAACAATACATTGAACTTTCAGAAGGAGAGAACAAACTTAAGATACTAGAGATGAGGGGAAGGGAAGGGAAGGAGGGGGTTTGGGAAGTGATAGGTTTAGCAAAAGGTATAAAGAAATATCATGATGTTTAAGAATGAATATGCTAATAATAAATTTAAAAATTTAAAAAGTAAATAAATAAAATATCAAAGATATACACTCAAAAACAGTACAAAGAAGTCAAAATGGAATTCTAAAAAAAAACATTCAAGTAAGTCACAGTTAGGAGAATAATACATAGAAACAAATAACAGAACAAACAGAAAACTAAAAAATAAATGGGAGACAGGTCTTAACATATCAATAATTACTTTAAATTTAAATGGTCTAGATACATGAAATTAAAGACAGAGGTTAGCAGAGAGGATTAAAAAACATGACCCAACAATATGGTGTCTACAAGAAACTTAGTTCAACATAACAACATAAACCGCTTAAAAGTAAAAGGATGGAAAAATGTATATTATGAAAACATTTATCAAAGGAAAGGAATGTCTATATGAATACCAAATAAAGTAGATTTTAGAGTAAAGAAAACTAACAGTGACAGAGGATATTATATAATAATTAAAGGTTCTATAAACCAATAAGACATAACAATCCTAAATGTGCATGCACAAACAACAAAGCTGAAAAATGTGAAGAAAAATAATTGATATAACTGAAAGAAGTAATAGACAAATCCACAATTAAAACTGTAGAGTTGAACACCCTCTCTCAACAACTGACAGAATAACGAGACAAAAATTCAGGAAGGACATATAGAATAACTCTACAACACCATTGATGAATAGAATCCAATTGACATTTAAAGAACTCTCTACCCAACAACATCACAATACACATTTTTTCAAGTGTCCATGAAATGTACACCAAGATATGTCACATTTAGTGCCAAAGGAGAAACCTCAAAAAATTTAAAAAGACTTGAAATTGTATAAATTATGTTTTCCAACCACAATAGAATCAAACTAGAAATCAATAACAGAAAGATAACAGAAAAAACTCTGAACACTTGGAAAGTACACACTTCTAAATAATTCATAAGTTAAAGAGGAAGTCTCAAGGGAAATTTTTAAAATACTGAACTGAATAAAATTTTATATGTTTTATTTCAATACATAAAAATTTGTGGAACACAGCTAAAACAATTCTGAAAGAGAAACTTATAACATTAATTGCATATACTACAAAAAAGGAAAAAAAATAATAAAAATAAATTAATAATCTAAGATCCCATCTTGAGAAAGCATATACTCACTATGAAACCTGTACATGAATATCTATAGTAGCTTTATTCTAATATCTAAAAACTGAAACCCAAATATGCTTTAATGAGTATATGGTTAAACCAAGTGTGATACATTCATATTGTGGAATATTACTCAGAAATAAAGAGGAATAGACTATTGATGCCTGCAATGACCCTGATAAATCTCCAAGAAATTGTGCTAAGTGAACAAAGTCAATCCCACAAAGTTACATACTTTATGATTTCTTCAATGTAACATTCTTAAAATGACAAAACTATAAAAGTGGAGAGCATATCAGGGATTGCTGGGAGGTAGCGATGAGGCAAAGGGAGTGAGGTGGCTTATAAAGGAGTAGCAGGCAAGTTCCTTGTGGTAATGGAAATGTTTTGTATCTTGACTGTATCAATGTCAATATTCTGGTTATGATATTGTAGTATAGGTTTTAAAGATGTTACCATGAGAATAACTGGGTAAAGCTTACACTTAACCATTGTGTTATTTCTTAAAACTGTATGTGAATCTACAATTTTATCAATAAAACTTCATTTAAAAAAATCTCAAAAAAATAATAGAACTAAAATATCAGTCTACAAGATGAGAGTCAGTGATCAGTTTCCCTCAGGAGGATAGAGATATTAACTTGAGGTTTTACGCCAGGTATTAATGTTTTAATTTTGAGTATGCACTAAATGAATAAAACGTTTGAAAAGCTTGGTAAACTCAAAATATTATTGTATAAATAAGTCCAAATATGTTGCTACTCATAATAAATGCAAACAGACTTAATTTAATCTGCCTGCTAAAATCGATTTCAGATTAGAAAAAAAAATCAAGATGGACCACTATGCTACTGTTAAAAAAAAAAAAAAAAGATGATATAGAAAGCTTAAAAGCAAGGAAATTAAAGCTATTTCAGAAAAATACTAATATAGAGCTGACACAGCACTATTAATATAAAAAACAGACTTTAAGGCAATGAGCATTATTGGGATCATAGTGGGTGCTATGAGTACCCAGACAAGATTCCTTTTACTGGACTAATGTATTCATTCTTTAGCTGCTATGAGTATCACCTGCTAACAGCTCATAGCTGCCCCCTTCTCAAATAATTGCCCTCATTTGAACCTTATACTTGGAAGATCATATATCAGTCCCCTATAGTGGCAGATCAAAGCCAGTGATTGACAAAGGAGTACAAAATCCAATCCTCTTGCCTCATGATAGGACCAATTCTGAGGGTACAATTCATGTTCCAGAGCTTTACTATGCTGAAGCCAATCTGAAGCCAGTCTCTGGTTGAAATCATATTCTCCCCTTATCTGTGTTCCTCCGCCCTATCCTTTTTCTCTCACTCTCATTCTTTCGAGAGTTCCCACCCTCAAAAATTACTTGAACAAGAATTTCCAACTCTGCTTCTGGGGAACCCAACTTAAGAATGAGATGAAAGGAGGGCCGACTGCGTGGAGCACTTGGGAGAGTGCGGCGCTGGGAGCGCTGCAGCACCCTGTCGGCGCAGGTTCGGATCCTATATAGGGATGGCCGGTGCACTCACTGGCTGAGCCCCGTGCAGACGACACCAAGCCAAGGGTTGCGATCCCCTTACCGGTCACAAAAAGGACAAAAACAAACAAACAAACAACAAAAAAAAAGAATGAGATGAAAGGGATATAACATATTTTTTAAATCTTTCATTAACCAGGAATACGTAACAATATTAAATTAGTATGTATCTGAAAACATAACCTCAAATAGTATAAAGATAAAATTGGTAAAATTAGAAAAAAAAAATCCATAGCCATAAGAGGGGATTTTAGCACACTACTCTGAAGTATATTAAAATATATATATATATATATATATGTATGTATGTATATATGTATATACATACATACATATATATATATATTATGTAAGAATACAGAAGATAACATAATTTCCCAAACTTATATAATGGACAAATGTAGACACTGAACCCAGTGAATGTATTATCTAAATTCTCTTCAAGCACTGATGAAATATTTTAAACTGCAAATTTTTAAAATTCTAAGCCAAACCACATCATGTGGTTAAATGTATTTTTTAAAATTTACTTGTAAATACTGTTCTAAAATCTCTTATGAAGGTAATTTTGACATATTTACCATGGTAATGTAAGAGGATAGTAACAGGAGAAACTGGGTGTGGGATCTATGGGTACTCTCTGAACTATCTTTGCAACTTTTCTGCAAATGCATATTCTAAAATAAAAAGTTTATTTGAAGCAATTATTAGATCATAAAGAAAATTTCCTATGCTAAAGGAATGATTTCATTCCTACCACATATCTGAGCACAATGCAGTAATAGAACAATATGAAAGAGACCATAAATATCTAAAATGATTATAGAGATTATAAAAGTAAATGAAAATCATAATAAAAACACAGCATGCTATTAAAAAAGCAAATTTGTAAAAATTAAAAAGGCAATCAAACTTAATTTTTTCTCTTAATTGATGGGTCAAAGAAGAAATCATAAAGGAAATAATTATATATTTGTAATTCAGAAGTCACGAAAATACTACATATAATACATAAATACTTATTATACACCTATACTAATTAAAACATCATGATGTTGGTAAAATGGAGCAATTAGACTAATGAAATTGAATGGAACCTAGAAATGAAGTTGTGCATGTGTGAAAATTTAGCATATAACAGAGTTAATGTTAAAATTAGTGAAGAGAGTACATGCTTTTCATTGAATGAGGTTGGATCAACAGAGTACATATATATGAAGAAAAATAAAATTGGATCCCTACAATAATGCGATGACAAAAATCGCACAATAACAAAAATCGATTCCAGGTGGATTTAAAGATGTAAACATAAAGCAAAAAGAAAACTTTTAGACAAAAACATAGTAGAATATCTTTATTACTTGGGAGTGTCAATAGATTTCTAATACAAGCACCCAAAGCTAAAATCATAAAGTAAAAGATCAAAATTTGAGTATGTAATAATTTAAGGTTTTTTATATGATGAAAGACAAGTTTAAATCAGAAGATAGAACTGGAAAAACACATTTCCAACACATATAGGCCTAAAATACGTTGGGGATCAAGAATACATGAAGAACTCGCATATTTGTTTTTCAAAAACCCATTAAAAGATGGGCAAAGGATATGGAAAAGCAACTCACTGAGGAGAAATATGAATGGTCAGTAAACATATGAAAAGATGTTCAAGATCACTAATTATTACAGAAATACAAATTTAAATGAAATATTTTCCACACCCAACAGGTTGGCAAAAATTTTAAATTGATGACAAATTTTTTTAAACATTGTAAAGAAGTGCAATTTTTCATAATTTCTTCTGTCATGAACTTAGTGAGTAAAGTTTGTTTTCTATTTTAAGGAATCAAATTTCAGCAGCCGACACTCATTACAACATATTCTAAAGCATGAGTTACGGTGTGACTATAAATTTCCAGCCTAATGTGTTTCTTTTTCTTTCACATATTTTATTTGATATTTCATTGGTTATGAATATTTGTGGGATAGAAAGCTAATTGCCACCTCTCCTGACCAAGATGTGATGACCAGATCCATACTGGCAGCATGCACATTACATGAGTCGTGATTAGACCCTATGTCCCCCACCCAATTATCTTTGACCACCCTCCCCATCTCCCTCTCCTCCACTCCACTTTGTATCCCTAGGTATGCTCTCTCCCTCTGCAAATCCAACACACCACTGTGTTCATTCTTTCCTTCCTTCTTTCTCTCTTAGTTCCCATTTATGAGTGAGTACATGCACTATTTATCCCTCTGTGCTTTCTTTATTTCACTCAACAAAAGTTTCTCCAAGCTCATAATGTTGTTGCAAATGGTAGAATTTCATTCTTTTCATGGCAGAGCCAGAATGCATGGTGTATATATACCACGTTTTCCTTATACAATCATCCATTGATGGACATTTAGCTTGGTTCCATATTTTGGCTATTGTAAACAGAGTTGCTATGAAAATGGGAGTGCAGGTATCCCTTCAACATGATGATTTCCATACCTTTGGGTATACGCCCAGAAGTGGGACTGCTGGATCGTATGGAAGATCTATCTGTAGTTGTTTGAGAAACCTTCATACGGTTTTACACAGTGGTTGTCCTAATTTACAGTCCCACCAACAGTGTAGGACATTCCCTTCTCTCCACACCCTTGCCAGCATTTGTTATTTTCTGTCTTTTTGATTATAGCCAGTCTAACTGGAGTGAGGTGATACATCAATGTGGTTTTAATTTGCATTTCCCTGATGGCTAGTGATGTTGAGAATTTTTTCATGTACCTGTTGGCCATTTGTATGTCTTCCTTTGAAAAATGTCTATTCAGCTCCTTTGTCCATTTTTTAATTGGGTTATTTGTGTTTTTTTTACTGTGTAATTGTTTGAGTTCCTTGTATATTATGGATATTAATCCCTTGTTGGATGCATAGTCACCAAAAATTTTCTCCCACTCTGTAGATTGTCATTTCACTCTGTTGATTGTTTCCTTTGCTGTGCAGAAGCTTTTAGTTTGATATAGTCCCATTTGTTTATTTTTTTCACAGTTTCATGTCTTATACTTAAGTCTTTAATCCATTTTGAGTTGATTTTAGCATATGGTGAGAGGTGCATGTCTAGTTTCATTCTTCTACATATAGATACCCAGTTTTCCCAGCACCACTTATTATTGAAGAGACTGTGTTTTCCCCTGTGTTGGTTTTTGTTGCCTTTGTTAAATATCAGATGGTTGTAAGCCTAGGGGGTGATTTCTGGGTTCTCTATTCTTCTCCACTGGTAAGAGTGCCTATTTTTATGCCAATACCATGCTGTTTTGGTTACAAAAGCTTTGTGGTATAATTTGAAATCAGGTACTGTTATGCCTCCAGCTTTATTTTTTTGCTCAGGATTGCTTTGGCTATTCAGGGTATTTCGTTCTTCTATATGAAGGTTAAGCTTGTTTTTTTCCATTTCTGTGAAGAATGTCATTGGTATTTTGATGGGGATTGCACTGAATCTGTAGATCACTTTGGGTAGTATGGACATTTTCACAATGTTAATTCTTCCAATCCAAGAGGATGGAATATCTTACCATCTTTTTGTGTCTTCTTTAATTTCTTTCAGAAGTGGTTTGTAGTTCTGATTGTAGACATTTTTCACCTCCTTGGCTAAACTAAATAAATAGGTATTTTATTTTTGTGTGTGAGTGTTGTAAATGGGCTTACTTTCTTTTCTATTTCTGTTAGCTCATTATTGGAGAATATAAATGTGACTGATTTGAGGGCATTTATTTTGTATCCTGAAACTTTACTGAAATTACTAACCAGCTCTAGGAATTTTTTAATAGAGTCTTTAGTTTTTTCTATATATAATGTCATGTCATCTGCAAAAAGGAACAGTTTGACTTCATTTTTTACAATGTGGATCCCCTTTATTTCTTTCTCTTGCCTGATTGCACTGACTAATACCTCCAGTACTAACTATGTTAAATAGAAGTGGTGAGAATGGACATCCTTGCCTTGTTCCTGTTCTTCAGGGAAAACCCTTCAGTTTTTCCCCATTCAGAATGATACTGGTGGTGGGATTATCATAGATGGTTTTTATTGTGTTGAGTTACTTTCCTTCTTTACCTAATTTGTTAGAGTCTTTATCATGAGGGGATGTTGAATTTTGTCAAATGCTTTTTAAGCATCTATTGATATAATCATATGCTTTTGTCACTGATTTTATTGATGTGATATATCACATTTATTGACTTTCATATGTTGAACCATCCTTGCATCCCTGGGATGAATCCCACTTGATCATGCTGTATAATTTTTTTAGTGTGTTGCTGTATTCTGATTGCTAATATTTTGTTGAGGATTTTTGCATCTATGTTCATCAAGGATGTTGGCCTGTAATTTGTTGTTGTTGTTGTTGTATCTTTATCTTGTTTTGGTATCAGAGTTACAATGGTCTCATAGAATTAATTTGGGACAGTGATTTCTGTTTCAACTTTTTGAATAGTTTGAGGAAAATTGGCATTAATTCCTCTTTAAAGATTTGATAGAGTTCAGCTGTATAGCCATCTGGACCTGGGCTTTTCTTTGTTGGAAGATTGTTGATTACTGCTTCAATCTTGTTGCTTGTTACAAGTCTGTTCAGGTTTTTGATCTCTTCTTGGTTCAGTCTGGGTAGTTTGTATGTGCTCAGAAACTTATCCATATCTTCCAGGTTTTCATGTTTGTCATACAGTTGTTTAGAATAGTCTCTAATGATTCTTTGTATTTCTGTGGTATCAGGTGTAATGTCTCCCTTTTCATTTCTGATTTTTGTTCTTTGGATATTCTCTCTTTTTTCTTTCGTTTTTTCTTTTTTGGTTAAACTAGCTAATGGTTTGTTCATTTTATTTTTCTTCTCCAGAAAACAACTTTTTGTTTCATTGGTCTTTTTATTGTTTTGGAGGTCTCTATTTTCATTTAGTTCTGTTTTGACCTTATTTATTTCCATCTAATAACTATAGGGTTAGATTGTTGTTGTTTTTCTAGTTCTTTGAGGCATAGCATTAGGTCATTTATTTGAATTCTTTCCATTCTTTTGATGTAAGCATTTATTGCAATAAATTTTCCTCTTAGTACTGCATTTGCAGTATCCCAAAGGTTTTGGTATGATGTATCTCTATTTTCATTATTTTCAAGAAATTTTTTTTCAAAGTATAGTCTGTAGTTATTGGGTGAAATGTTCTGTGTATATCTGCCAGGTCCAGTTGGTCCAAGGTGTAGTTAAGTCCTGTGTCTCTGTTGATTTTTTGCCTGGACAATCGGTCCCAAACTGAGAGAAGAGTGTTCAGGTCACCCACTATTAATGTGTTTGGGCCTATTTCTTTCATTAGGTCTAAAAATGTTTGCTTTATATATCTGGGTGCTCCAGTATTGGGTGCATACATATTTATGACTGCTTTTTGTTTAGAGGACTTAAATATCTTTTGATCATTACTTCCCCTTTTATTTCTCTTCTTCAATGTTAGTTGGAAATTTGAGGTGGCATGGATTAGCTTCTTTTTCTTTCTCGCTGTCATTTTAATGGTGGGTTTTACTCTTTTTTGTGTATTTGTGATAGTGATCATCATTATTCAGATTCCAGATGAAGGACTCCCTTGGGAATTTCTTGCAGGGCTGGTCATGTGGTGGCGAACTCCCACAATTTTTGTTTGTCTGGGAAATACACTACTTCTTTCTGATTCCTAAATGAGAGCCTTAGTTGGTTAAGAATTCTTGGTCAGCAATTTTTTTTCTTTTAGTATTTTGAATATATCATTCCACATTCTTCTGGCCTATAGGGTTTAGTTGAGAAGTCTGCTGTTAGTCTGTTGGGGGTTCCCTTATAGTCGACTTGATACTTTTCTCTTGCTGCATTTAGAATTCTCTCTTTGTCTTTGAGCTTTGCAAATTTGACTATAATTACATCTTGGAGAGGATCTTTTTGGATTGAATCTGTTTGGGGAACTTTGTGCTTCCTGGATCTGAATGTCTGCATCTCTCCCTACACCTTCGAAATTTTCTGTTATTATTTCCTTGAATATATTTTCAATATCTTTTCCTTTCTCCCCCCCACAATTTGGATGTTACAGTGCTTGAGATTGTCTCCTTTCTCTCTTAGAGTTTCTTCATTATTTTAAATTAATTTTTCCTTTTTTTTGTCTGCCTGGGTTATTTCAAAAAGACCACCTTCAAGATCTGAAATTCTTTCTTCTGCTTCCTCTAGCCTGCTCCTCAAGCTCTCTTTTATATTTTTTATTTCATTGAGTGAATCTTTCATTTCTAGGAGTTCTGCTACACTCTTTTTTAAGGTATTAATCTCTTTGTAAATTTCCTCTTTCATTATTCTGGATATTTTTTCTTGTTTCATTGTGTTCTCTAATTGAGTCTTGTTTTATCTCTCAGAATTCTTTTTCAGACATTTCAAGGATTCCCTGTTCTATGGGGTCTGGAATTTGAGCATTACTGTATTCCTTTGGTGGTGTCATATCTTCTTGTTTGTTTGTAGTTCTAGTATTTTTACGTTGATGTTTGCTCATGTGGTAGAGGACTTGCTTCTTCTGTTATTCTGGGTCTGGCTGTGAGGATACAGATTTCTTTCTCTCTTTGCAGGCTCTACTGGTGACTCTTCTTATATCAATGTAGTTGAGTGAGCAGCTGGTTGCCTGTAGAGTGGCCCTGGCTGCTACAGTGGTGGTGAACTGTCCTTGTGGTGACAGTAGGTATGGCGGTGGCTACATTATACCACATTGGCTCCTGTTCTTGCTTTCCATGGCTGTAAACTGAACCCCCTGTACCGTGTGAGTCTCAGCTCACCATGGCACCTTCAGGGCCTGTAGACACTTCCCTTCCCTCCAGGGCCTTAGACTGAGCCCCATGTGCCATGCTTGTCTCGGCTCACCTCAGCACCCACTGGGCCTGTGGGCACTTCCTTCTGGGCCTAAGACTGAGCCCCCAGTGCCACCTAGTTCTCAGCTCACCTCAGCGCCTGTTCAGGCTGTGACAGCTTCCCTTCCAGGCCTTACACTGAGCCCCCAGTGCCACACAGGTCTCACCTCACCTCCACACCTGCTCGGGCTGTGGGCACTTCCCTCCCGGACCTTAGACTCTGATAACATAAATTTAAATAAAGAGCTGGAGAAACAGTTTATCTCAAATGTTATGATTTGGAGTATAATTATTAAAACAATTTGGAAAGCAATGTAGCAAATATCTTTTAGAGCTGAAAATATGCCCATCCACCAACCCAACCATTCCACTTCCTGGTCTATGTCCTAGGGAAAGATTTACATGTGCCCCAAGAAGACATGTGCGTGTATATTTTTGCAGCACTGTAATATAAATATGGAAACAATCTAAGTGTTTGTAATATGGATGATAATAAATTATGGTGTATTCACACAATGGACTTCTATTCCACAGTAAAATGAACAAGCTTAAAATGAATGAACAAGGTACATCTCAAAACAACATGAATGATAAAAGCAAATTTCAGAAGAATACGTATATAGTGATAAAATGTAAGTAAATTTTTAAAAATCACACAATAATATATTGTAAATGGTTTCTGAAAACATGTTATTGTATTAATAACACAAAATGGGCGAAGGAGAAAACTAACTTTATGATAGTGGTTACCTCTAGAAAGGGAAGGGCATATTGGATAAATTCAAGGTAAAATGTAGTCTTCAACTGTATCTCTGTTTTATACTTTTAAAAAGGCTAAAGCAAATAGGGCAAAACCTTAACATCTGTTAAAGAGAATGATGTGGATTCTTAGGGTCAGAATTATTAGGCAGAACATAAAATCTCTCATCATAATCCCATCATCCAGAGTTTACCATTGTTAACCTTGCAGTGCATTTCTTTCAGTTTTTCTGTGCTTCTCCCTTGTGCTCTTACTCTCTGTTGAGTGCATGCATGTGTGTGTGTGTGTGTGTGTGTGTGTGTGTGTGTGTGTGTGTGTGTGTGTGTAGTAAATTTGGATCATACAATTTTGTGCACTAATTTCTTCACATAACATTATATAGTAAGCATTTCAACATAAGTCCAGCTTGTTAAATAATGTCTAAAATACAGGGTACTTCAAAAATTCATATTATCTTTTATTACTATTTTTCTACAAACTTTTTAAAGTATCTTTATATGCTATTTGGTGGTTAGGTGATACTGCTTGAGCATTGATATAGAGCCATTTCAATACTAGCCAGCTTTTCGCTGCTTACACAAACCGGAAATGGTCATTTCTGATGTGCATCTTTAGCTCCACCTCTGAATAGTTTCTTAGGATAGATTCCTGGTATGGGATTATTAGGATATAAATATTTTAAATCTTTAGATATTTACTGTGCTAAATTGCTTTTGAAAATATTTGGGCCAATTGGCATTCCTATTAGCAGAATGAGTATCTATACTCACCATCACTGAGGATGTCAAATATATATAGATATAGATATAGCTCACTTTAATTTTTATTTATTTGATTACTCATTAGGCTGGGCACTATAATGCTTTTTTCAGGAGTTGTTCTTTTTTCATGCCAATTTTCTATAAGAATATTCATCTTTGTTCTGAATTTTCCAGTCTCTTTCCTTGACTACATATTCCTGTTCTAACACCATACTATTTCATGAAATGTTTACTTAATACATTTTTACATAAGCAAGTATCCTCTCCTTATTTTTCTGTTTAAAAACTTCTTGGCTGTCTTATGTTTAAAAACATCCAGATGAATGTTAAAATTATTTTCTCATGTTTTGAAAATCCTGTTGGTATTTTAATCTGAATTACAGTAAACTTACATCTAAGTTTTGGAAAACTTGGCATGTTTATAGTATTTAGTCTTCCTATCCAAAAACATATTATTTTTCTACATTTACATAAACCTTGTATCGCTCCAGTAAAGTTTTGTAATTTTGTTCAGCCAGCTTTTTATTGTTTGTTTCTGAGTATTTTGTATATTACATTGCCATTGTAAGTGGGTCTTTGTTTTCTACTATATTTTCTATCATCAGTACATAAGAAAAATGTTTAGTCTGCACATTTATTTTGTTTCTAGGCACTTTACTAAACTCTTTCATTAACTCTAAGATTTTTTTATGTAGAATCATTTTTAAGTTTTCTGTGGATATTTCTTATTGCATTCACTGGAATTTCTAAATCAGTAGTAAATAATTGTACTGATAGAGCATGCTTGCGTTGCTTCTAATCTTGATTATAATGTTTCTAGTGTGTCATTGTTACAAATGATATTGGTTATTGTTTTAAAGTGACTATCATAATATTAAAAACCTATTCTTTCATGTCCAGCTTTTTAAAAAAATTAACATTTTGTTTTGTTAATCAGAAATGAGTGTTGAAATTTAGTAAATGCCTCTTATGGACATCAGTTAGGATAGTCTCATAACTTCATTTTCTTTTGACCAATGGATGTGATATACTAAAAGATTTCCTAGTGCTGTCATGCTGAAATTCTTGGAATAGATTTTATTGGATGATATTATCTTTCTTTTAATATTGCCCATATTTTATTTTCCTAGCGATTAATTTTGGATTTTTTTTTTTCATTTCACGTGAATTGGTCTTTAAATTCTCTGCGCTATATTTGGCAAGATTTTATACTAGGGTTTTGTTAGCTTTAAAAAAGCGTTAGAGAACACTCCCTCTTTTACCATGATCTGCTTTTTAAAAAAATTACTGGCTAATTCATATTCCTTGAATATTTTTTAAAACACAAATAATATTATTCTGGGAATATGTCTGTAGTTTCTTAATAGAATATAAGCTGCAGGAGGATTTTTGTCTGTTTTGTTTACCACTGTATTCTTACCACATAGAACAGCACCTAATACGGAGTAGGTATTCAGTAAATATTTACTGAATTAATGTGAAGTAATGAATAGTTTCCACACAGAACATTTTTGAAGTTGTTTGGAAGGTTTCTCTTTTTTTCCAATTTATCTCACATTTTGCACTATAAAGCTCATTTAGGGCATCACACACATGCATGCACATGCACACACGCACTTCTACCTTAAAAGAAAACTACTTTCAAAGAAAGATACAACAATCACAATAATACGTTGAACTTTCAAAAAGAGAACAGAACTGAGGTTACCACAGGTGGGAAGGGGGGAGGGGGAAAGGGAGGTAGGGGAGGAATTGATAAAGGGCGATGAAAAACGATTACATTACATAATGTTGAATATACTAATTATCCCGATTTGAGCATCATGTATTGCACACAGGTAATGATATTCAACTCTGCATCCCACAGATATGATATGTTTCAATTTTTAAAATAAAACTACTTTTTTAGACAACTCGAGTATAGATGTTACTAGAAAAAACATGTTTTGTACTTAAATTTCCCACTGATATTGAGAACAATCATCAAAATTTGATATTTTTCAATCGTAAGTTATGAAAAGGTTGAAAACTATATCTTAAAAAAGTTCACGTTAGCATTTTAAAGTTTTAGTGATAGACATAACGAATTGTTAAAGTCTCAATTTGAGATGGACATTTAGTTTGTTCTCTTAGTAAAACAGCTAAAAGCAACTTCTCTTCCAAGTCCCTTAATACTTTTCAGAACATATTACAGATATAAAGATCACTTAAAATAAGCTCTAAATGTCATTCAAAGTAAAACAATTGTCACTTAAAACAAGCACCAATTGTAATGAGAATCATCGCTCAGATTACTTAATCTTTTATTTTTCCTATATGAAGCATTATATTACAACATCTGGGCTGAGATTGGGGTAGAGGATCAAAAAATGAATTTGGTTACAGTTGATTATAACATATATATTCTTTATCCCTTTTCTTTTAAAACAAAGAAAAGAAATATGGTCTAGTAATTTTAACTTACATATGATTAATTTTAAATACTATGTCCTTAGCAAAATGCTATGGGAATTTATATTCAGTGACTTGTAGATTATGGACATAGATCAATGATCTATGATATATTTCACAAATACAACCTATCACTTATTTGGCCTTGGATAACATGGTGTAATTCCAAATATAAGGAACTTGTAATTGAAAACTAGAGCAACCAAAAAATGAAATAAACCTACAGTGCCCTCTGTTGGTGAAATGTGTGACTAGAGCATATGTGATAAAGAAAAATTTCAACTATGTTTCTTAGCTCATTTTTATTTCAGTTTAAATCAGTCTCTCTAAAATGTGCCCTAATTTAATTTCATAGAATAAATTATGTTATGTTTTTATGTCAGTCAGTACAAAATTATGTGCATTAATAAGAAAAATATTACAATATAAATGATTAATTCAGTACTTCTCATTGTATAGTCTTAAGTAGGCATGATCTAGTCTAGCCATGTCCTGAGAGAGTAACAATAGGGAGAGAGGAAATTATTTTTACACAATTTTAATTAAGGCAAGTTTGAAGAGATAAATGAGTGGTATTCTGAACAAACCAGATTGCTGTCCTCCTCCACCTTTTCTCTAATCTTTGAATATCAGCAGAAGTCCTCACAAATAAGTGAGTTCATTTGTGGCTTATGGGCACAAGGACGAAACGGTATCCTGAGACAAAATCTAAATCCCCTCCTATAGAAGGTGTTAGAGAGATAACTCTTCTTCCTCTCCTTCTTAGTAGTATAATCATAAATTTTGGTTGGGCCTATTGGTCACTCAGAATAAGTATTACATTTCTTTACCTCCTTACAGTGAGATTTGGCCAGTAAAATGAAAATGGCATCATATGCAACTTTTGGGAAATTTTCTGAAAAGATGAGGCCTGTGCTTCTTTACCTTTTCCACCAGTTTGGTAGCTAAGAGCAGTTTGGCAACATTCTTGGATCAAGAAGTGGATGCTGAGGATGGCAAAGCAACAGAATATAAGCAATCAGGATCCCCAACAGATTTATGAATCTCTCCTCTCTGTGCTGGACTGCCTGCCTTCTAATCAGCTATTTTTGTTTGTTTGTTTAAGTTATTGCTATTTTGGATCTCTGCTACAGCTAATCTAAACCTAGATGAAACAGAAGAAATATTAGGGTAACAATTTTCAAAGAGAGTATGACTGGACTGCACTCAAACGGCATATAAGTAACCAATAGAACAACCAACCAAGAGTTCTACTTATTTCACTTACCTATAAAACTGAAAAGTACAAAAGAAGAAAACAATCATTTTGACGTTATAAATTACTTTTTAGCAACTATTTACATGACCTTTACCGCATTATTAACGTACATTTGCATTAAATTTTCATTGAAAGTGTTAAATATGTATTGTATAAATTTTATTAAAAAAATATATAACTTACAGGACCATATTGGAGACCCTCCCCACTGTAATACTATCTAGATACCCCTTAATTTACTTCTATAATTATATTGACCTATTTGTTAAAAAAGAGTTTACTTGATGACTCTGGTTGAGTATAGGGTATCTTGTTATGAGTATATGCAAAGGATTATTTCAAGGACACTAAGGTTCTCACTCTACAGTCATATTTTTTTCTTTAGAGTCAAGTGGATTTCGTTCCACATCTTCCAGACACCAGGAGCTACTTACACTTTGAACTAAGGATACATGGCATTGTTACAGATGTGGCTAAATGTGTAATGGTACACACAAGAGAAATTCCTGAGCAATGAAAGAACCTCCATAGTGCAACTGAAAAGGGGCAAACACTAAAGCCACATAAACAACACCTTGATATCATGTAATATTTCCTATGTCAGTTTCACTACTAGAGAGAAAATGAGTTATCTGCCTCCGGGCCTGATGGCAAACACACTGAAATATATAACGTGTTTGTAAAATGCTGTCAAGGTGTCTCTACTTATTCACCTTCTCAACATAGGAACAGAAAAACTAAAACCATAGAAGAAGTAATGATTCTCCGCTATTTGAGGATGAGCATATAGTCAGTATGATAAGGCGGCCCAGAATCAGGAGACCAGGTTTCCATTTAACTCATTCTGAAACCTTAATCAAAGCAATTCAATGATCTACAACAGCTTCCTCAGCTGTAAAGTGAGAATTACACCTGTCCTATCTACCACACAGGGTTGTTGGAAGGATTAAATAAAATTATGTAAATGAAGAGCATAGAAAGGACAAACAAATATAAACTATCTAACTTGCTATCCAGATTCCAAGGACAGGAAACTGTTTTCACAAATAAATTGACCATGTAACAAAATACATTTATCTAACTCCCATTATCACAAAAAGCAGTGTAACAGACCCAACTATAATGTGGAAATTACGTATATGCAAACAACAACCTCCGAAACATTCATCAAGTTGCCCACAAATATTTGATAATGAGATGCAAATGTAGAGGAATCTGGTATTTTCAAATTCAATATTTTTTCCAGCTTTACTGAGGTATGATTGAGAAATAATAATTGTATATATTCAAGGTGTACAACATGATGATTTGATATATGTATACATTGTGTAATGATTACCACAATCAAATTAATTAATACATCCTTCACCACACAAAGTTACCATTTGTGTGTGGTAATGACATTTAAGATCTGGTCTCCTAGTAACTCTAAGTAAGCAATAAAGTATTATTAACTATAGTCATGATGGTGTACATTAGATCCCCAGAATTTATTCTTCTCATAACTGAAAGTTTATACGCTTTGACCAACATCTCCTCATTTCCCCCAACCATCAACCCATGGCAACCACTTTTCTATGTTTATTTCTATGACTTCAACTTTTTAGATTCCACGTATGTGAGATTATATAGTATTTGTATTTGTCTTTCTGTGTCTTATTTCATTTTCTTAGCAAAATACATTCCAGGTTCAGCCATGTGTTGCAGATGGCAGGATTTCCTTCTTTTTTGTGGCTGAATAATATTCATTTTGTATACATGTTTATATATATGCATATATACATATCATATCACATCATATCTTCTTTATCCATTCATCCACTGATGGACGCTAAGGTTGTTTCCATATCTTGGCTATTGTGAATAATGCTGCAATTAATGTACAGGGGGGCTGTCATTTAACTCTTCAATACACTGATTTTGTTTCGTCTTTTTGAACTATGATTTTTTATGTATACATATTTATGGGTTACAGAATTGACTATTAGTATTTGTGTATAGCATGTGATGATCAAATCAATATTATTAGTATGTTCATCATTATAAATCATAATTACTTTTTGAGTCCCTTACCCAATTACTCCCTATTCCCCTTCCCTCTCCCCCTTTCTCACTTCTAGTAATATTTCGTTTTAATATATGCCCAGAAGTGAGATTTCTGAATCATATGGTAGTTCTGTTTTTAATTATTTGAGGAACTTCCATACTATTTTTCATAATGGCTGTACTAATTTACATTTCCATTAACAGTATACAAAGGTTCTCTTTTCTCCACACCATCGTCAATGCTTATTATCTTTGGTCTTTTTGATAAAAGCGATCCTAACAGTTGTGAGGTGATATCTCAACATGATTTTGACTTGCATTTTCCTGATGATTAGTGACATTGAGCATCTTTTCATATACCTTTGGGTCATTTCTATGTCTTTTTTTGAAATGTATCTATTCAGGTCCTTTGCCCAGTTTTTAATTGGGTTAAGTGTGTGTGTATGTTTATGTTTTGCCATTGAGTTGTATGAGTTACCTATATATTTCAATATTAACACCCATAAGATATATGATTTGCAAACATTTTCTCCCATTCTATAGGTTGCCTTTTTATTTTGTTGATTATTTCCTTTTTCATGCAGAAGCTTTTTAATTTGATGAATTCATACTTGTTCACATTTGCTTTTGTTTCCTGTGCTTTTGGTGTCATAGACAGTACATCATTTTGTTAAGGAGGATGCAGAACAATTGAAACACTGGCACACTGTTTGTGAAAATATAAAATGGTGTGGCTGTGGAAAGCAGTTTGGAGGTTTCTCAAAAAAATTAAATGTACAGTTAACAAATGAGCTAGCAATTTCACTACTAGATATATACCCCAAAGAGTTGAAAGCAGGATCTTGAAGAGATATTTGAACACCCTTGTTCATAGCAGCATTATTCACAATAGCTAAAATGTGGAAACAACACAAGTGTTTATTGAATGAAGATAAGCAAACCATGGTATATGCATACCGTGGAATATTACTCAGCCTGAAAAAAAATGGAAATTCTGACACGTGCTACAACATGCATGAACCTTAAATATATTATGCTAAGTGAAATAAGCCATTCAGAACAGGAAAAATATTTTGTGATTCCACTTACATTAAGTACCTAGTATAGTCAAATTAATAGAGACAGAAAGTAGAATGGTGGTTGTTGAGGACTAGAGAGAGGAGACAATGGGAAGTTAGTGTTTAATGAATACTGAGTTTCAGTTGGGGAAGATAAAAAACTTTTGGAGATGGATGCTGGTGATGGTTGCACAATCATGTAAATGTACTTATTGCCATAGAACTGTACACTTAAAATATATTAAAATGTTAAATTCTATGTTATGTACATTTTATCACAATAAAAAGATAAAGTGAAAAAAGATTGATGGTTAGCAACAGTACTCTAGTGTGCTTAATGAGGATATTTCCAAGACCTGTTGAAGTTTTCCCTTGTATACCAGCAGGATCAAAATTCAAAACCCTGTTACAAACAAGGCTACTGGGCTTCACACAATTTTATTCAATGAAACAAAAAATTTATACGTCAAGACAACCACCATAACATACCAATTGAAGTATTATCCAGTCATTAAATATTGAAATGCTTCAAGACTATTCTAAATTCTGTTTGTACTCCATAGACTGAAATGAAGGAATTTCTTCCATATCTGGAGTTTTAATTATCATTTACATGCAGATGACTCACAAATATGTCAATTATCTCCCTGAGATGAATTATTTCATGTCTCAAAAACACCACAAACCCATACTTGGTTATTCCCCATCTACCCAATTGAATAAGCCATAAAGCCAAGAGTTTCACTCTCCTTTACGTCTTATATCCTATTATGAGCTCCAATGCCACCATGTACTTCTTGCTATCATTTATCCCAGCATTTTTACATTAATTTACATATTTGATTAACGTCTGTCTCCCACACTAGAGTGCACATTCCAGGTGGACAGGACTATTTTGGCTCATAATTGCAATCCTAGAATACAGCACAGTGCCCAGTATTTAGGTGTTTAATAAATATTTGTTGAATGAGTATAACCTTAAGCTTTGAACTTATAATTAAGAAACAGTGTGATATAAAAAATAATTTTAGTGTAATTCTTTTTCCTATCTATCTGAAGATGAGAGTTGTTCCCCAAGCAAAGTTAGTGGGTTGCAGTTTGATATTCACTTTGAGATTAGCCTATCGTCTTTAGTTCTGGGTTTTTAGTTGTGTCATCTCCTACATTTAACTGAATTTCTTGAACATTTCTAACTTGTCTAATGCAGTGATTCTTGGTACCTCTCATTGATACTTATCCAAATACACTGTTCAATTTCTTGGTTGGTAAAAATTCAATACTTGATGTTCACAAGTCAGAGTGGAGATGGAGGTCGCGGAGATAGGGATGGGAATGAGGAAATGGATATGTTTATCTCAGGGCTCAAACTGCATAGGTTCAAGTCCTTCTTTTCCTGCTAGTTTGAAATGAGGTTGACCCCTTAATCTGTTTCTGCATTTGCAAAAATAGACATGGTGTTAAAAAATACCTATAGCACAAATTTGCTGTGAAGATTACATGAGAAAACATCCCTAAAATTATTTTATAAACTGTCAAATGACACAAATGTATAAAATTATTCCAATATAACTGGGATTAGAGTAGATCCTAAGTGAGGAGGAAGCGCAGTTTCTGGCAAAGACAATTTTTTTTTTTTTTTTTTTGTCTTTTTCGTGACCAGCACTCAGCCAGTGGGTGCACCAGCCAGTCCTTTACAGGATCTGAACCCGCGGCGGGAGCGTAGCTGCGCTCCCGCACTCTCCTGAGTGCGCCACAGCCCAGCCCAATTTGTGGTTATTTTTTACAGTACATTTCTACCTTGTTTTTGAACTTGCTTTTGAAATGAATAATGGAGTGATTGCAGGAAACATACTTGGGTTTTTTGTTTGTTTGTTTGTTTTAAAGGAGGGAGAAGTACTTCTTAAATCTTATGTTTAACCAGCCCATTTGGGGTTTGTACTTCTACCATATATCGAAAATCCCAAACTCTCTCATTGTCTCTTACTCTCCTCTCCAACGACCGACCAGAGACAGTAACCAAATGGGAGGTGACTAAGTGCCACCAGGTTTCATGCTGATCAGGTTGCTGGTCATCATCTGCCACGTGCGTGCCCCATTGTGAGGTCGCACCCCTCTACAGCATATAAAGCTAGACAGCTAGACACCGCCCAGCATCCCAGTTGCACCAAGCAGTGTGGGTCGCCTCGCACCCTGGCCGGCGCCTTCTCCAAACTGGGTGGGTAGAGCGGCCGGCCCCCTGCTTCCCAACTGCCAGCAGGTGCCTCTGTTCCCGAGAAAGGAGAAGAGACCAAAGAAGAGCCATGAACATCTTTTTCCTCCTAGTGAGCTGCCTTATGTTCACCTTTGTGCTTGTCTTCTGGAAAAAACAGTTTCGGGTAAGGGTATATGTAAGAGAATGGAATTAGACGAAGCTCGATGAATACGTGGGTTGGGGAGTGTATGAGGGTATAAGACTTAAGGGTAGATAATCTCATTCTTCATTTTCCCGCGAAAAAGTCCCAGACTTTTTACTCCTTACCCTCGCAATTTCCACATTTTGACCAGTGATTCGACAGTTGAAATCCGTTGTAAAAAGCCTCTAGTCATTAAGTGGTATGGTTAGCTTTTCACCAACCTGAAGAGAAAAGTGCAGCTAAAAGTGCCTGTTCCCCACCACTACCTTCCATTTTAAGAATCTGTATCTCTCCTCGCTTTTTCTACTCCCATATTTTTTTGCTTCTCCCACCATCTTCATGGGAGCTTTCTGCATTCACAAATAATTCAGGTCTAAATGTGGGTTTCCTGGTGTTATTTAAAGTTGCAAGTGAAGTGCTTTTAGATAAGGATCAAAGACAGAGTCCATATGTAGACCTGCTGGACTGCCCAAGAAATGTAATCAAAGGATACAGCACTCCAAGCTACTGTCATATTTTTCTCAATCTGTGTTTGGGAAGAACGTTATTTCCGAATCAATATAGTCATTCAACACATTCTTAATCTCTAGCTTTCAGGGGTAATAAGTTCATTTTGGTAACCACTATTAACCAAGTTGTTATTTGATAACATTTAGAAATTGCTAAACTTAATAAACATGTATTTTTTCTCTCCTTTACAGAGAAACACTATCAAAATGTCATCAAATTCGACTTCTCTTGCACTAGTAAGAACTACTGGGTCAACTAAGAGCAACAGTAATAGAGTCTTCCAGTCAACAGCTTCTCTTGGGATATTTTAAATAATTTCCCAAGCTCCATAGCCATGCAGAAGCAGATATTGATAAGCCTCAGTATCACGGAATACAAGCTGGCTGAATTGGAACATATTCTAGTTACCAAGGGTTTAAATGGTGCATTAGTTAACTGGAAATCCACTGAAAACCTTACAGAATGTAATGACAGTGACAGTTGAGGCAATCATTAAAGACACATTGAGTGAATTCACTTGACTGTGTTTATACCAAATGAATTATTTAAAAGGGGAGGGAATGCCAAGTTAGATACAAAATCCAGATATTTATCGATTTGCTTACACTGTATTTAACGAATTGATTACATGTTGCTAATATATATTTAACTGGGGAAGGAACAAAAACAATAGAGAAAGAAAACCAGTTCAAAAGTATGTATTTTTTAAATAAGTTACAGTAAAAAGAAGAGTTAAAATATAGTGATTTTAATTTCACTCAAGTGTGAAAAATAGCTTTCTCTAACGACTTACAATACTATTGTCTCCAAGTTTACATTAAAGTAAGTGGGATTTGATGGAATTCTTTTCCATTATGCAAAATACTGTTTGCCACTGTTGAATCTGTGCAATAAGAGCTATCACTGAGCACCTACAATATGCAAGCACACCATTAAAATCTGTGCTTTACACACTTGTGAAGATAGTGGCACAAACTCTTAACTCTTTGTGGTCAGCTATTGAAAGGGATTTCTTCCACTTCACATCTTCCTCCTCCCCCAGTTAGATATTCTTTCATTTAAAATGTGCCTAAATCTTCCCTGAATTACAAGGGTTACCTAGAAAAATGCATGCAATTTTCTGTTTGGTGAAAAACCCACACCTCAAATAACACCAAAATATAGTGGTAGAATGCATGTAATGTAATATTGATTAAAATTAAGAAAAAGTATTTCTAAGTGCTAGGCAGACATCTATTTCAAACAAATGTTTTATAAAACCCAGTATAATTAAGGAGTTAATCTTTTGAAGTTCACTAACAGCACTTGATCTACCCTCAAAGAAAACCATCAAAATATCAAACATGAGTTTATTTCATATATATGTATGTAACTCACTGAGATGGTTCAATTACAGGCCTACCTATTTACCTACCTTCATGCCCCCCCCAAATGAATTACAAGTATAAAATAAATGCCTTAATTACTTACTTTAATCTTCAATCAAAAGGAAAAGAAATTTAAATGTATAAGAAAAATTATTTCTTCTATTGTCATTCACTTGCCAAGCACAGAAAGCCTGCTGTAATATAAATGGTTCGTAAACTTTTGGGGGTCATGGGTCCCTTTGATGTTTTGATGAAAACTAGAGACTCTCTCACTAGAAATGTTATATATTATTCTGGTTTCATACATTCCCTGTAGCCTAGGTTAGGAATCTTAAGAATTGCTGGAAAATTCCTTATATATTTTGGCAGTGTTTATTGTCCTAGGGTGTGATGTTTAAACCAACTGTCAATGATATATAATAAATATATAAAGCTATCAATGATATATTTCATTATCTTTCATAAAGAAATTGGGATATAGGAGTTTCAAATCTGCTTCCCTCATTCTTGACAGAGTTGACAAATTTATCTCCCATTAGTATGTAAATAAGTTATCACCCATAGGTAGTAATTTATTCACATAAGATGAAATCACTCTACTTGACCTATTAGCCATATATCATAATCATAAAATGCAAGATTTGATTAAAGTTGTTTTCTCATTAACATTTTGGTCTATATTTATTTGAAATTAAACCTGGATTTCAGAGAGTATAACGAACTATTAATTTTGTGAAGCACAATAGAAATTAGATGAGTTATAGTTTTCTTGCAAATGTAACCTAAGGAAGGAAGACAATATATGGAAAAAGAAGTATTAAAAACTCCTGAGTCCCATTTTCTAGATTTATCACTTACTGGCCATACGATCCTCTTTTTTCTGTTTTATTTCACTCTTTGTGAATAGAGAACAGAACTACTAAATTAACATAAAAAATATGAGCCACAACAAATGCATGAAGTAAGGTCTTCAGTTTGTAACACATTTTTTGAAAGATACTAATTTATTTTCCCCCAGCTTTGTAGAAAAGAAAGATTGTTTATTAAGAAAATAGAAGCAAATTTTTAAAATTTGTGTAATAGAAAATATAACTATTTTCTAAGTAATCAGTTCAAAATAAAGCCTCCAATGTATTAGAAAACATTATGGCAATATTTACAAAAATGTTACTGTGAAATAGAGAGTTATTTGTTTGTGTTTTATACAGATAATCTAAAAAGAAATATAATAAGTACATTGCTAAACATGAATAGATTTACATTTTATATTACATTACTGCTTAAATGGGAAAAAATTATCACACTATTATGAACATAGTATGTACATTTTTCTACTCAATTGACATACAAATAAATAAAATTTTTCCCTAATCTAAAACAATCACATTATGCAACATATATTTTAAAAAATGAGATCTTATTCTGGTTCTCTACCACCACTAACAGTAGGTATTTCATGGTCAGTCTCCTTTTTAGGATCTACCATGCCTTTATATCTCTCCCCACGATGTTGTTCTAGGTATGGACCCCAGTTAGAAGCTGGTCTGCAGCAACTTACAATGCGCTGAAAAGCAAAAACAAAACAATTACTGTCTTTGAATTTCAGTGCTACAATCCGTGAACAAGCAAATATTAAACTATACTTTCATTTAAAAAGTTTCTTTGCTAACAAAAGTGAAATAAGAACCATAAAAAAGTAAAAAGTGTTAGTGTAAATTCTTAATAATACATAGTCTACCGAGAAAAACTTATAATAAAATTTAGCTAATTGTGAGTAGAATTATATTAACTACTAAACCAAAATGAATGAGTATGTAAATGATTTCACAGGAAGTTGTGTGGGCCCATCAGAGTAACTGTTACTACATGTCCCTTCACTGAATTCTCAAGCATTTCCATCCTGGCCATAGAGTGAGGGTAATGTGAGGATTTTAACCAGTATGTACCCGGGATTTGTTTCAATAACCAAGAAAAGGGAGTTCCAGGGTCAAACCACTGATTTAGATCCATTCTTGGATGGGCTCAGGAATTTACTTAAATTTGAGGCTCCTCAGCCTATCTTGTCATTGTCCTAGTGAGGTATCATAATCAACTCTATCCCTCTAAGCCTCCATGGAAGAGGGATGACTCAGGGTCTAGACTGGGTTCAAAATAATTTACCAGGCTTATTCTAGTCTGAACACACTATTAGGATGTATATTATAACAAAATGAGATTTTAAAAGTAGAGATTATAGATATAAAGTAAAAAGGTCATTTTCTTTGTGACATCTTCAGGGACAACTCAGTACAATACAGATATCATAGCTGTTAAAAGGCCTGAGGATACAGCAACAAGCAAACCAAGCTCTACAAGGAGTTTATCATAGTCTAACACACAGAGGCACACAAATATATATAGAATATAATACATCATACACTAGTAACAGATGATTGTATTAGGTATAGAAGTAGCCAAGAGGAAAAGTGATTAATTTTATCTCATGTAATCGCATATTACCACCATATAAGTACATTAATTTTAATTTTGATCATAAGTACTTTAAACAAAGTATAAAAATTAATTTAATGTGCTTACCTGAAGGATGTTTCCTTTAGCCCGAATTATTTTTATGATAGCCATAACTGGAATCCAGAGAATACAGAAAATAATCATACACCAGCCTAGAGCAACTCCCCAGTCAGGGTATGGAATTTCGGCATACTCAGGCCTATGAAATTGCACCAATGACCAGATGAAAATTGCCTGTGAAAGTAAAAGATTAAAAGACAAAGGTAAAGGTTAGACTTTATTGCACTAATTTTTAGCATTTGATTTCATTCCTTAAAAGTAATTTATCAAAAACAATTAAAATGAAAATACATTCAAACAACTAAGATAATCACATAACAAGCCAGAAGATAACCGTACTAAATGAACCAAATTAAATAACTTCCATTTTTACTTTAAATAAATTGTTCCAAAATTACTTTCACATATTTATAAAAGATACAAATACATGTTCAACACATATTTTAATAAAATACTTGATCATATATCAGATTGAAAGTAAAATAATATCTGAAATTTTCTGTAATTAAACTTTTAATTTTCACTTACAATAGCATGGTTTTATTCTATTCCATAGCTATGTAACATATCAATTAATTTAATGAGAATGTAAAAGCAATTATTTCTATTATTTCCCACTGCACAGAGCAACCCTTTCTCCACTCCAGAAATATGCATGCATTTACGGACACTACAATGCACACTTCACTTCCAGCCTCTTACTGAGATAAAAAACAAGCTCAATATATGTTTAGGTAATACAGTGAAATCTGAGTCTTAAGGATGAAAATGTTTTAAGGGCAGTTTTCAAAAATATTTTTTTTAAAAACCTACTATAAATGTTGAAGCATTAAAACTAATTATTCAGAAATCCGTAAAGCAGAAAAACATAACGAATAAACACAAAAAATCACCTAGTAGTTTCCCTAAATTTAGCTGTCTTAGTTTTACTAAAATCAATGTGAAAATAATAGATTGCAAGAATATTTATAGATATGCAAGTTTAATTTTAAAATTAAATGGATTCATTTCATTAATTTACAGTACAATTACCATAATTGTACATAACCACAAGAGAATGGATGAAGAATAGCGGAATCTAATATACAGGACTTTATACAAAATAGATGGCAATGTGCATCATTTAATATTTAATAGTTTTGCATTTTAAAGTAAATGCAGGTGTCAAATGCATGTAATCATTGAAAATTAGTCGGTTAAGAAGTCTAGTTAGAATCATCAGAGAAATGCAAATTCAAACCACATTGAGATATCATCTCTCCCCATCTAGACTGGCAAGTATTAAAAAGACCGAGAATAACAAATGTTGGCAAGGATGTAGGGAAAGGGGAACTCTTCTACACTGTTGGTGGGAATGTAAATTACTACAGCCAGCCATTATGGAAAACAGTATGGAGGTTTCTCAGACAACTACAGATAGTGCTACCATATGATCCAGCAATCCCACTGCTGGGTATATATCCAAAGGAATGGAAATCATCATGTCAAATGGGATACCTGCAGTCCCATGTTCATTGCAGCTCTATTTACAATAGCCAAGACATGGAACCAACCTGAGTGTACATCAATGGACGACTGGATAAAGAAAATGTATATATACACAATGGAATACTACTCAACCATAAAAAAAGAATCAAATTCTGCCATTTGCAGCAACATGGATGAGTCTGGAGAAAATTATGTTAAGTGAAATAAGCCAGACAAAGAAACAGAAATACCACATGTTCTCACTCATAACTGGCTGCTAGGAAGGAAGGGAGGGAGGGAAAGAGGGAGAGAGGAAGGGATGAAGGAAAGAAAGAAGAAAAAAGACTGCAATAATAAGTTGAACTTTCAGAAGGAGAGAACAAACCTAAGGATACTAGAGATGGGGAGGGAGTGAAGGCGGGGTTTGAAAGTGATAGGTTTAGCAAAAGGGCATAAAGAAATATCATGATTTGTAAGAATGAATATGCTAATAATAAAAAAAATCCAAACAAAAGTCTAGTTAGATCTTCTAAGTTGATAAGGGACTTATTTTATTATAGGGATTTGTCAAATGACGAAAATGATATGTAGTGGTATTTTAAAAATCATTTAGAAAGAATATAGAGCAATATTTTAATTCCACATATCCAGTCCCAAAATGCCCACTACTTGAAAGTGATTTCTAAATGTTAAGGAAAACAAACAAAAAAACCCCCTAATATCGCCCCCCATACCCCCAAAATATGATACTTCAGATGTGAAGCAAATCCTGGATCAAATTACTTACTGGTCTTTTCTAGGAAAACCTTGAAGCATGAAAGCAATGAGAACCAAAACACATCTATGAAGCTTTGCCACTGTCCTACCCCCACCATTATATTTAGTCCACAGTAATTCTCCATCCCATTAAGTGTTTATTTTGGCACTCAGCCATTTACTGTCCTGAACTGTTATTTAAACATTCCATGTCTATATGTTATGTCTCCCCATCTTTTGCTTTCCCGCAAATCCTAAATAGTAACAATTGTTGAATTTATTAACATAAACCATTGCCTCTATTGACACAGGTGAGTTTCTTTTAGTAGTTTTAGATAACTACATACATCCCATAACAAGAAAAAAATATGCATTAAAATCTGAGTGTTATTTCTTAGCAATCAATATATTTAAACAATTCCCTGAATGCAGGATCTAGACATTATGCATCTTTATTTTCCGTACCTGGCAGAGAGGTTAGAAACATTATTGATGGCTCAGAATACTTTTTAGGGAATGAGAAAATTTATTGTTTTTATCTAACTGGTAATTTTAAGTTATTAATAACTTTTGAGTCTATAGGAGCCTGTTTACTTTTTTTCAAATGGTAAATGTTTAAACCCATGACCTCACAAATAATAGTTTTAAAACAGTTTATGAACAGTTTGTATTCTTTTAATTCCATTTTTCTATGAACTTTTTGAAGTACTCTCATACTACAGAGGCATTTCAATTTAGGCAACTTGGAGGCACCGGCCATAAATAGTGCAATACTTGAAAATCATTCACTTATGACATTACTTTGCCTTATTGTCTCCAATGTGAATTATTCTTCAAGTTTATCTTAGAAATGTTTAAATGTGTATGTCATTGATACCAAATTCATGGTATATTATTACTTACAATCAAAAGGATAGGTGTAATGACAAACCAGCAAGCTCTCCACCATAGCCAGAATATCCACCTCTTTGCTCCAATCATCATTTCTATATCTTCAATGAATCTGTTCCCTCCTAAAGAAAAAAAAAGTCAAAGAATGCATTGAACCCCTTGCTCAATTATCTTTCTGTGTCTAAGCCTTTTCCTATATTACAATGAAGCATATACCCGTAACTATATTTTTGTCATAATGTATTTTTGCTCGGTATATTCTATTTTACTAAGAGTGTAATTATTAATAGAATTATGTAAACATAATAAAAAGAAATCAAACTAGACTATTTTAATAAAATTTTTAAATAATTGCATAGTCACTATTTACCATAAATCCAGATGATTCCTACTATTTCCAGTATAGCTGCAATCAAAATGCCCCATCCAGCACAGAAGTGGTCAATCAGATGAACCCAGTAAATTCCAGCCTACCAAATAAATATCAATTACTTCTAAGTATATTTTAATTATTCTTATGATTGATGAGGTGTTCAAATTTAATCTATTAATTTGATCTTAACATGCACATCTTAGTTTCACTTTTGCTACCATGTGAAAATGTTTCAAATGTACACACAAATGTGGCTTTAAATATTTCAAAAACCTTTCATTCTATACCGAGTCACTCAAAAAAAAATAGCATTTAGAATAGTTGATTATCAAAGTGGTATGCAGTATCTGTATGCTCTGTAGCAGCTGCCAAGAAATTTATAGTTTATGTTTAAAGTCTATAATCTTATCATAATTGGGGAAATTGTCAATTATTGTGCTTCCTGCTCTGCAAAATACACTTACTAACAAAGTTTTAATAGGGAAAAATGGGCTAAAACTCAGAAAACTTTGATCCAAGTCAGACTTGGACTTATCACTCAACATCCTCTTAAGCTTTGGTTTCCTCATTTAGACTATAAAGTATGTCCCAACTTATATTTTGTCTATGAAAAAAAAAAAATGCTGTAGTATACCTGAGTCACACAGACGAGACCAAGGAGAAACAAAATTAAGCAGCAGCCCAAAGTTATGGGAACCCTCATTTTCTTCATCACTTTGGGAAATAAATCTTGAATTGTTGTTGTGATCGTTTCTTCAGAGAGAGAAAAAAATGGCATGCTATATGTCAACTTATTTGCCAATAAGGTTAATCACAGAATTCATCTTCTGTTAATTAAACTCACAAATATATGTTAAGAATATACTCTGGGCCCCGCTCCTTGCTTTTAAAAATCCATAGCATCCTTTCTCTTAGCACTCACCACTTGTTGGTTTTGATGAAAATATAATGAAGCTCTATTTGTTGTTATTAGTTTATTTTATAAAGTTTTTCATTGATAGCAACGATAAGGTAACTGGTACCTGTAGGCTGAAGTAGTTTAAAAGAGGGTTCTAGGGAAGGAAGAATTCTAATAGAACTTTTAAATAAGGTCAGTATTTGAATAAGTGTCATGCAGACAGAAAAAAATTGAGGCTTAAGAAATAAATGTGCTTATTAAATAGGAAATTGGCTAAGTGTATAAGGATACATGAGTAAAAGGATTAGGAAGTATGTTTGAGATTTTCAATGGCATTGAGAGCCAACCAGAGGAATCTGGACCTTATCCTATAAACAAACTATGAAAATGTTTTACATAAGAGAGGGAAATGATGAAAATTGTTTCAGAATTTCTAGTCATGCACCCTAGGGGAAGTCACTATCTGTATATAGAGTCATGTGCAAAGATAGTTATTGCAACAGTGTGTGTAATTTAAAAAATGGAAATAATCCAAATGCTCATCATTATGGCAACAGATTCTGAATTAACTAGATCTATATGTCTATGTATTAACATAGTTTCATAATATAATTAAAAACCAACTGTCAGAGAAATATGTATGCTACAAAACTTCACATTTAGGTAAAAAACTTTAAATTTATATGTTATTTATGCATATATACAAGGGCACTTCAAAAAGTTCATGGAAAATGGAACTAAATATAATACAAATCCTTCCACTTTTTGAAGACCCTTCTTATAAAATGTATACAAACACAGACTGAATAACACACAATATTCATTGTGACAGTTCCTTCTAGGGAAAAACCATGTGAATTGTATTAGGGAGAGAAACATAGGGGCCTTCAAATTCACCTGTAACCATTTATTTAAAAAAAAATGAAGCAAGTATGATAAAATATTGTTTGTTTCTTCTGAGTGTCAAGTACATGAGTACTTTGTATTTTTCAGTATTTAAAATTTAAGTTTTTTAATTTTTTTAATTTATTTCATTTTTTAATTGACATATTGATTGCTCATGTTTATGGGGTACAGAATTACACTGTAATGCAGGCATACAATGTGTGATGACCAAATCAGGGTAATTAGAATATTCATTATCACATAAACTTATAATTTCTTTGTGATGAGAGCATTTGAGCTCTTCTCTTCTAACCATTTGAAAACATGCAGTAAATTATTGTTAGTTATAGACACCTAGCACCACTATACACCACTAGAACTTGTTTTTCTTATCTAGATGAAATTTTGCAAAATTTAAGTTAAAAAAAAAAAAAACACTTCAAGAATGATCATTCTGTGAGTAACAGCTAGGTGTTTTCAAGTACACGAAACAAATAAAATTTAAGAGGGATATGTTAACATTGGAGATATTACTTACCAATGGAAGCAAACTGAGAATCAAGACCCAAAGTTAAAAGCATGAAGAAAAATAATATGGACCAAAATGGACCACCTGGGAGTTGGGCTAGAGCCTCTGGATAGGCAATGAATGCCAAATCAAAACCTAAGAAAAAAGTATGGTATTTTAAATTAGTTGCCAAGAAAATGTACATATTTGGATATTTTCAAAATAAGATACTAGAAAAATCTCATCTTAATTTGGCAATGCAATCAATGACATACATACATTCTTTACAAACCATTTTACTTTCACTTTTTAAATATTTTTTAAAACATTGGACTTGTTTACAATGTGATAATGTAAACACGTGACATGAATTAAGCTAGTGAGACAAATTTTGCATATGCTACATTTCTCATATAAAAAATTTTAACTATTTAAACTGTTTTATTTAACTGATTTCTTTTAAGATTGATGAATAATAACAGTCTTAAATGCTAAAAACCTAAATTAGGTCACCTTATCTTAGCCTAGGAATTCTAATAGAATTTCACTATCAAAGATACATTTATGGAACTAACTTTTTAGACTTCAACCTTCTCTCTATATGTTTACCTAGAATCACTATAAGTAGTCCCATTCTAATCAGTAGATGGATACCTGCAAGATTGTATGTAATGAAACTATAAATTGAATCTCGTTTTGTATTTGATGCTAGCTTTAGAGGTTTTTTATTTTGTTCCAGTTTTATTATATGATCCTCAGTTTTAAGTATTTTAGATTTCTCCAGCCTCCCTGAGGACTGACCTAGAATTCATGAAAATTAACTCATACTCTTTAAAGGATTCTGATTAATGAACATCCTAACTTTAATGACATTAGCTGGGAATGCTTAATTATCTGGCTAAAGATTCTTAAGGAAAGAATTCTAGGGTTTTTAAAATAGAAATTCCTTATTAAAATTTTATTTGTTGTTAGCATCATTTGTTGACTGACAAAGGATAACATAATATCAAGACTAGAAGGGACCTTGGAGATCTGTTCCTCATTTACAGAGGAGTGGATTAATACACAGAAATATTACATATGTCTTGCAGAAAGCCAAATATTAAGAAAGTGATAGAGCCTAGGTATTCTGTAAACATTAATCATTAGTTATTAATCAGATTTACTTAAAGATGGACACAACTGTAAACTCAAAGTCACTTGGATCTTCATCTATATTGATTTTGATGTGTTTTAAAAATTCAGGACCAATATTTTAATTGCACTTAGGAGAATTTTCATATACATTCTCTCTCTGTCAAACTGCATGGAAAGTGCTTAGCATGATGCCTGAAACTTGTAATAGTGCAGTAAATGGTTCATATTAAGGACTAAACAAAATCTGGAAAAACACTGTGCCTCAAACAATTGTTCTATAACATACTCTCATTTACCCAGATCATCTAAACATATTATTAAAATAACCAAATTATATAAGATGACAGGGTATCCTAAATCATAAGTCTTTTAAGTAAGTTGCTATAAACTCTATTAGAGTTTCATAAGTGAGCTACATTGAATTAATCAAAGTTGATGATATAGCATTATATACCTGATTTTACAACTTGAGAGACTTCCTTTCCAGATATATGAGCCATGTGTCCCAATATAGAAAAAATAGCAAATCCAGCAAACACACTAGTGAGGCAATTTGTCAAGCAAACTACAATGGCATCAGAGAAGCAGTTGTTATTGAACTTATTGTAAGATGATAGAGCAACTAAGCCACCCCAAGCCACTGAAAGGGAATAAAATATCTGAGTGGCAGCGTCTTTCCAAACCTATAAGAGAAAATAATTTAATATTTTAAAACATATAATCTTGATTTTTATTTGAATAAAATATCTCACATATACATATAAATATATATTATAAATAGCAATGAAATGAACATGCAAGTGCTCACTACCCAGCTTAAGGAATAAAATGTTACCAGTTTTTTTAAAGCCTCGTTGTACCCTTTTCTGATCATATCACCCTTCCACTCTCCAGTGGTAACTGCTATCCTGACTTTTATGTTTAGCTCTGCATGTTTTTGAGTTTATAGGAAAGTTATCTTAATGCATGTAAACTTACACAATTTGCCCTTTTTTCATTCAATATGGTGAGATTTATCCATTATCCAGTTGAACCATATAAAAATTCAATTTTGTAATTTTAAAACAAAAAGAATACAGGCAAATTCATGTGGTTCAAATAAATATATTTAATTTTAATAATTTTTCCACTTCTCTATTGCCCCACTGTGTATACTGCGATTTATCCTTTCTCCTGTTAATGGACTTTTAAGTTATTCAATATTTCACTATTTTGTAGCTGTGAACACTCTTGTATATATCTCCTCATATCTGGGTGTGGAACTGTGATGTCAAAGAGTATATGCATCCTCTCTTAAGTAAATTTTGCCAAGTTGTTCTCCAAAGTTGTTATACTACTTTGTGCTTCCAACTAGGTATGACAGTTCCTATTCCTCCACATCCTTGCTGGCACTTAGTCAGAATTTTCAATATAATCCAGTCTAGTGACTGTGAAATAAGAGTTTTGATTGCTCTGATTACTTATAAAGGCAAGGGTTAGCATCTTTCTGTGTATTTATTTTCCATAAGATTTTTTTTCTATGAAATTCCGTTTGTCTTTTGCCAGTTTTTTTGTTTTGTTTATTTGTCTTATTTGATTTTTAGGAATTCTTTATGTAATTTGGAGTTTAATCCTTTACCTATTATATATGTGTATTCTTTTCTCCCAATTTGAGGCTTATTTTTTCACCTCTTTAGATTGTGTTCTTTGATGAACCAAAGGTTTTGTTGTTAGTTTAATTTAGCTAAAGGTGTCCATCTTTGCTTATATGTTTTGTCTTTGACCTTTGTTACTTAAAAAAAAAACATCTTTAGCCCAAGGTTGTACTATTCTATATTTTCTTCTAAGATATTTAAAGTTTTTCTTATAATTTTCAATTTTTCGATTCACTTGAAATTGATATTGTGTATATTAAGATGTGGAATTCCAAATTTATGTTTTTTCCTAAATGGAATATCAGTTGTTCGAGGATAATTGATATTATCAGTTATATCTATTGAATATCAATTATATCAATTGGATAATCTATCCTTTCTTCATCGATCTGCATTGCCACCTCTGCCACATATCAAGTTCCATTTGTTTGTGAATCTATTTCTGAGATTACTATTCTGTTCCACTGGTGTATAGGTCTATACCTATACTAACACCACACTATTTTAATTACTGCAGCATTATAAGATTGTTTTCTATCTGGTAGGACAAGTCTTCCTCACTTCTTCAGATACACCTTGGTGTTTTGGCTTTTTTCTCTTCCACATAAATTTTAGAATCAGTTTTCAAGTTCCACAAAAAACCTTGTTGGGAATTTCATTGGAATTCTATTAACTCTACATATCAAATTGGGGACAATAGAAACACATTAATTCTTAACAAGGCTAGTACTAGGCAATTTTTGAGGAATGAACATCCATTTAGATCAACTAGTTTTCTCATTCCTTGTTTTGATTAGCACTTCGAGTAGCTGGCCTCAGCTCTTCAAGCAGCCCCCTACACTCTTTATCTAATCCCACCCCTTTACTATTGCCCTTTCACAATCTACCTCTCTTATGTCTTTGTTAAAGGACAATAATTAATCTTAGAAACTAATTTAGGTTAATTCATATTAACAGTGAAATTCTGTGGATATACTACTACTCTCCCCCAAAGAAAAAAAATTGAATTGTGCAGATTTCAAATAACAAGGCTGGTATATATTTGGGCAAAAGTGTCTTTTTAGTTCTTTAAAACCAGGACTAGTCTTTGTAAGGCAGACAATATAACATGGTGACTAATGTCTGGAGTCAGAAAGAATGAGGTTTATATCCAATGCCTCTCCTTCCCTTTGACTTCAATTTATTTAACCTCTTTAAGTCTGTTTCTTCATCTATACTTGTAAAATAGTGATGATATTAATAAAAGTGTCCAAGGAATGATGTGAGAATGAAGTAACACATGCAAAGCAATTAGCAGGATGCTCAATAGTAGCTATTATTGTTATTACTGGAAATAATCATAAATTGATACTCGGTGTCCTATATAGAAGTTAAAAACTATTTTTCCTTTTGAATATTATTTCAATATAAACAAAGTTGTTAAGAAGTAAAATAAATATTACTAAGTCTTCAGAATAGAATACAACTTGATGTTTGATTGCAGAAAGCCAGTAGAAGCAAAAAGGATGGATGGATAATAGATGATAGACAGATACATATATACATAGATTCATAGGTACATAGATAAGTAGATCAAGGTTATTTGACTTATATATACCAAAATCATGTTAGAAATAAAATGCCCTCTTATTTCTTAGGCTGTTGTCCACCTTAAGAGATAAACAGAATGCTTATATTGGTCTCTGAGTCTTTTACTTGATATATTATGCATGCACATATGACAAGAGCTGGAAGTGGGTGTAGCAGTTCTGAGTTGTGTAAGAATGCTACTGCATACCAAGATGTGTTCCTTGGTTGCAAACAGAAGTGAAAGGAAATTCCAGACATAGTTATAATCTCCATATCTATCAATCTCAGACCTCAATACAAGATTATTACACTAGGAAATCTTAATTCAAGTTGCACTAATTGGCTGTACACTGGGCTAAATTTGAATCTTTCTTGGTCTTAGTTTCATCACTGTAAAATGAGGAAGTCAGTAAAATAATCTCTAAAGACCCCTCTAGCTGCAAATTTGTATGGTTCTCTATTCTCCTGGAGATCTCAATAGAGTTCGGATATTCAAGGACAAAGAATAAATATGCACTTGTGATCCCATGGTTAGAACATGGATTGAGAGAAATAAAAAAATCTAAGAAAAACAATTCTCATTGCATCAAACCCAAAAGAGATGGAGTAGGGTTGTGTTGTGGAGGGGAATGAAGGAGTGGGAGAATTTAATTGAATTTCAAAAGGAGCTTTAGGTATAGCTCTGATTCTTTAAAGATAGAGACAGTGAAACACAGACCAATATAAAATAGTTATATAAGTTTTTTTGGATTTCAAGGAAGTATAAAGTCCAGGTGTCCTGTTAAAGCCACTTAAAAAATATCAAAGGGGTTTTTCAACTGTGCTTAAAGTTATGAGGTTTAAAGACAATGGTGGGTCCACTTCTTAGAAAAATGTAGCGACAATAATAATACTCATATAGAATAATATAATGGCAATAACTGAAATATTTGTATATTAGCTCACACTTATATAAGAGTTTACCATTTCCAAAGTGCATTAACATATTTTATCTTTTTTAATAACCTAACAGAGGAAGGGTGATAAATCCTAACTGCCATTTTATTTGTTTTTTATTCACCATCGAAAATAGTTTACAAGTTGGGAAGATATTCACAAACAAGGTTAAAAAGAGCAAGGCCGAAGATAAATGAAAAAATGAATTAAGATGGCCTGTGAACACATCCAAGTATATTAGTCTACAAGACTAAATAATAAAATTTCATACTTGTAAAATAATTTGGAGCTATTGTGGTTAATCACCAAGTGAAATTTTTTAGCACAAGAAAGGTACCAAAAGACCAAAGAATGACATTTCAATTTTCAAAAAGGTAAATGACTGATTTCCATAATTGAAAGCTGATAAATTTGACATTGCTTACCAGAACAATTCTACAACAAATAATTAAATATTCAATTATAAGTGTTTAGGGAAAAAAACAGCAATGGCTGGAAATTAGCATGAGTTCTCTGAAGAATACCATTGCAAACTAAAACAAATGTCCATTTTGGGTAACTCTACTAATAAGGCAGGTAATATTAACATAGTGTTTCTTTATTTTAACATAAGATTGTGGGGTTTTAGCTGATCAGAAGCTTAATGTGTGCAAAGAATGTGATATGACTACTAAGAAGGTGAAAGCATTCCTAGGCTGCATCAATAGAATCATAGTATCTAGAGTATATTTATTGTTAATGCTCTCTGCAGTTAAAATTGTACATTTTTTTTTATGTACCCATGATATACACAGCCATTATCTGGAGATAGATTAAAGTTAAAAGAGGGTTACCTTACCCCATTCATATTCATGGCATATGTTTATGTTTCTGGTACAAGTAACGGTTTGGTTTATGGAATGCTTAATCCATGTCAAATTTGTGTTTTAACTTCATAATTCATGAAGTAAAATTTGATCTTACTTTTGGGATATCAACTTTTGAAAACAAAATGTATATAAGACCATTAAACTTTTCAGCAGTAATCTGTAAAGTTACTGAGTTTATTCAATAAATCGCATAGTTCCAGTCATCAATTTGCATGTATTTATGCATAAAATATTATATTCCAGATTAATAAATTCCAAGTCTTTTTGGTCAGATAAAATGACCTTTAAAATCCCATTGATAAAAATTATTATCTCACTTCTAATAAGAGAGCATTAGTGTCATATTAAATAGCTAAATCAGACATCCTAGTGGATAGAAACTCTAATAAATTTAAGTGTGTATTCTTTTGCAAGCAACTATATTATGACACTCATATGGAGCCAAAGATCTTTCAGTATTTGCTTTTAAGGTTTATCTCTTCAGATAATTTTAAATCCAAATTAAGTCTTACCTCAGCTTCCTTAAGTTTTGTAAAATTGGACTGTGCTCCAATATAGTATGAAATGCCTTTAGATGAACCCTCCAGAGTTGCACCTCGTACTAACAGGATCAGTAGGACCACATAGGGAAAAATAGCTGTAAAATATACCACCTACCAAGAAAAACAACCAAAAGTTAATGTTGTTTTTAAAATCATGGTATATAATTGTATACAAGCAATATTATTAGCCAGTCAAGATTAGCAAAAAAAAAAAAAAAAAAAAAAGTGCAGATTTCATATAAAGCTATTAATAAGTCTGATGATATCAATACCAAAGTCGGCATAATTTTCTATTTCTGTTCTCACCAGTCTCAAATGATCTATTTTCAAAAACATTTTCATGTAGGGCCGAGCCGGTGGCGCACTCGGGAGAGTGCGGCGCTGGGAGCGCCGCGACACTCCCGCCGCGAGTTCGGATCCTATATAGGAATGGCCAGTGCACTCACTGGCTGAGTGCCGGTCATGAAAAAAACAAAAAAAAAAAAAAACATTTTCATGTATGAAGCAATATTTCCCTGGTTCATGTAGTAAATAAGTAGTACATCAGCAGTGATAACTTGGTCTAGATGGAATTTTTTCCTAAATATATCCTTTTAAATGTCTGTAGGGACTGAATGTCTTCTCTCAGTAAATTACTGCACTGAGGTGAGACGGGAAATTATTCTAAACACTGCAATGGTTAGTATGTATTCAACCCCCAAGGAGAAGGAAAATATCTCCCAGTAGATGTCCAAATCCCATGAGAGCTTATCAAAGTGAATACTGGACACTCATTACTGTTATTCTTAAAGCCAACATTAAGAGAGTTTGACAGCACACATACAAGTGAACTGCTTCTGTCCTAGATAACACTTGGCTGCAGATGAACAGATTGCCTTTGAGGCTGGCTTTTCATTAATGTGGATGATTTCTTTGATCCATATATGTCCTATGTTTGATAATATGCCCAAGGAGATGATTTAAACAAGTCCCATCCAGAGACCAATAAAAATTAATTGCCTGGGTAAATGACTTTTAATGGACTCTTCTAATATCAACATCAAAAGCAAATCAAGGGTTTCAAAAATGTGCAACTGAAACATTTTGGAAATTTTCCACTTCATAGTATTTTTGTGATGTAACAGCATGTCTCATTACAATTTAACATTAACTGAATGTACTGGATATTGTGCTAGCAAAGATAGTATCCCCAGTTATTCCTGTCCTCCACCTTTAAGGAAATTTCAATTTAGTAGTTAAAAACACATAAACATTCACTTTTCTTGGTAGTGTGCAACTGCTCACAGAGAAAATTTCATGCTGTTCTTGTAAATCACCACTATGCTCCCTGAAATCTTTAAAAAATAAAACAATGAAGTGGGAAAATATAACAAAGTTTTTCAGAGGAGGCCCCTTCACTGAGAAAGTTCTGAGTCAATTTTGACAAGTTTTAATTTAAGAGAATGGTTGTACAGTATATTATCTGTGAATCTCGCCAACTACAGGAGTTCTGATACTATTACCCTGTATAACAAGGATTTTGACTTTCCAAACAAAAAATTACAATGTATAATTCTATTCAAGATGCTTATTTATATAGTGTGACAGAAAATTTAAAAATATGCTCTCAAGCGTCAGAATGCTGTATTAGCTAGAAGGGTCCAAGCTTTGAGTAACTGCACAACTCTAGCACTAGTTTTTATTAGTTTGTTTTGTTTTTAACAATAGCAGTGATCACATGTATTTACTTGGAGCCAGGATGCCTACTTAGAAAGCTTTTCAAACATTTGAATGTCCCCATTATAGAAAAAAAAAATGCACTTGATAGTGCTTGATGTTAAACTACAATAAAACTGGAAAGCAGCTACATCACTATCTAATGTGTTTTCCAAATTACCTTGCCAGAAGACTTGATTCCTTTAAATAGTGCTGCTCCAACTATGAGCCAAGCCAAAAGAAGACAAAGTGCTAAATACCACACAATTACTCCAGTCTCATCCATTCCACTTGACCGCTGGAGTGCCACTTTACTGAAACACATAAACCCTTTTATAAACACAGAATCACTGTCTTAAAAGAATTCACTGAATTTTGTAATATCTTTTATTCCAAGTTTCATGAGTATTGTATCTTTTTGAGACATCAATGTCCTGTGAGCCTTTTCTTGATAGATACTATCGTATGAAGGGGCAAAAACAGTTTATTAAAAACCCAGGCTCTGAACTTCAGGCTTAACCACAGCCAATAAAAACTTCTAAACTCTAGAATAAAAGGTCTAGTGATGCTTTAGCTATGATTTTCCCTTAATATTTTGAGCTTCTTTATGTAAAGATATTATCCTTATATCAAAATAGTTCATTTTATTTCTTACAATATCTTTTCTCAAGTTAAAATAACACTGAAAACATTTAAAATTGTATTAAATATATTCTTATTCCATATTTATAGATATCATCAAACCCAAATGGTCCCATTAGTCATATCTTTTTCAGAGGCCTTCTGTATAATTTTATGATTTCCACTATAGGCATGCATGGATCTTGGATCCTAATTCTTAGCTTGATATCTGGGAAATTTCAATATCCAAAGTTTAAATGAGTCACAAAGGGCAGTAACATGTGGATGAAGAAGAGCTCATTCACCAGTAGAATCAAGGATGCTAGATAAGGGTAATAGATAGGTATAGAGTAAGGAGGGTAAAGAGAGATTATATAAAGTCAATAAAGCAAATATAACCAAAAAATCTATTCTTACCATACAATGATAATTGTAAGCAAAACAAATAATGAGGAATTGCAGCTTTAAAAAGCAATTTTGCCTCAAATATTATTCATCACCCAACTGTTCATCATTAGAACTTGCTCTTTATAGTTTAAAAATTTGAATATTTTTTCTTCAAAGCAATTTCCTAACTTACAGCTAATAAGAACTAAGTAAATCATCACTGACAGTGCTGTGCCCACTTAATAATTTGTCTTTTATAAATTAGTTGACCATGATCTAATTCTGCAGGTAACTATTAATCACCTAGAATAGGTAAACATTTGAGTCAAATGATGTATAATCGGCTATGATCCCACCCTTTTTTTATTTATGTGAGTTAAGGAAGGGGCTGATCAATATTTTATTGTTCTTTATAAAAAATGTTTTAATAACATCTGCTTAAGAGTAATCATCTAATATACTTACTTCCAATATTGTTCACTGGGAAGCTGCCCTGGCTGATAAACTTCACTGCCATTGATGCAGGTAAAATTGTTGATGTCTACCCAACTTTTATTCATTTGGATGATCTCCCCTATTCCTGTACTCACATTACAATGAGTTACTAAAAATGATACAGAAAAAAAAAATACAGACACAGACATGTATTTAGTTTAGAAGACCACTTTCCTGGAAAAAAAAAATAGTTTTACTGGTAAAACACTTAAATTATTGTCTAAATTGTCACTTGGTAAACGTAGAGTAGAAATCTTACAAATGGAATAAGCCATTTACATTCACCATCTTAAGTGTTCTCTACTATGAAGCTGAGAGTGAGTGTGAACCTTATTAAACTGTGGTTATATCTATACATAGAGTAACAACTGTTTCAGTTGAGATTTAGTGTTCTAAGGAACTTTTAGTATATGGACTTAATTATTTAACCTCCATAGGTAATTGATGCCTTTAAATTCCTCAGAGCATTAAATCTTTATAACTTTATCCTCTAATGTGCATAGGTATTCACAGTAATAATAGTCTACAATATTCATGCTACATTATCTCAAAGACTAGCAACATATGACATGGAGAGCACTTACTGTCTCCTAAGACACCCACTACTACTCTACTATCATGGATAGCACTTTTCTTTCTTTGTCATTTTCCTATTTTCTTTCTTCTCTCTTGCCCAGGACTTAGGTCCGCAGGAAGTACTCCTAAACATGGTTTAATCTTCCTGGCTGCCTTCAGAGATTAACATATGGTACAGGTATTAATTAATTTCAAATTATACATGTTATATTCTGCTTTTATCAATGATCTGTGGACCACTTAATATTGTACCTAAATCAGTTAGAAAATGATTTAACCCTTTAGTCTTATTTATAAAATAAAAAGAATGATATGAAGTTGACAATTTTAAAAAAATCAACAAATTTTACCTATAGGTGATCTGCTACAGTTTTCATCTGACCAAGACAAACAATTTTTCCATGGTAGTTCACTTTGAAAAGACGCAAACATGTAGTAAAGACTATAGGCAATTATCACATTGTAATAGATTGTCACAAAAATGGATATGAAGACCATTGTAATTCCCACACCTGTAAAAGAGAACAATTAAAATAAAAACAAACTCAAGTGAAATTTCTTTTACTAATTCATAAAAAAAGCTGCATCTCAATTTTCACAAAATATTGTAAAATGAAAAGACTATTTCAAATAACTATTTTTATTTCTGAGGGAGGGGGGCAATACTGTCTGAGTAGCTTTCTTTCCAGATTTAAAATTATTTTGATGACTGGCTTTCTGATTAGAAAAATGTCAAGGGCAGAAGACCTGCATTAAGCTCATCAAATTCACATAAAAAATATTTATTATTTCTTATTCAGTCTACAAATTTTTGACAGATTGGGCAGAGTGGGCATTCTTTAAAAAAAAAAATCAGAGCCCATATCCTATTGACTCACTGACTGATATTTACATCTTCATCTATAAACCAACATTTTGACAAGTACAGAATGAAGCCTCTGGACTAATGTCCTAAAAGGATAGTGGACAGTATTTTTACAAGTACATGTAAAGAAAATTCAATAACTCAGTAACAACTGAATTTAAACTTCCGAAGTTTCTCTAACTCAGTAGTTTCAAAATGCAGTTTGGCATATGGAATATAACTCCTATACTTAAGACTAGCTTTTGAGGTAGCTTCTTGAATCTTCCAGCACAATATTCTATTCACCTTCTTATGAATTTATTTTTGATGCTGCACTAAGTCTTTTACAAATAGTTTTCAGCAGCTAGCACATACCAAAATGATATTTAATCTTCAGACAGAAAGGTAGTGTGATGTTTAATAACAATCAAGACATTTGTTAAGCTTTACTAGTGTCCTATTCTATTATGAACATCCAAGAAAAAATAGTGACCTGCCCTTCAACTTTTCTGAAAGAGGCATTGTAAAAGATATGCAAAGGCAGTAAGACAAAGACTGAATATGAAATAGAAAAAAGCCAGAGCCATGATGTTAATGCACAACAGGACTATGTGCCAAAATAATTCAAAAGGTGAAAATAGGAAAATAATGACACCCTTACAACCATCTCTAATGTCCTTCCTAACCCTTTTCATATCTGCAGCCCAGGATAATCTGAAATAAAAATTAATGTCTGACTTTTAATTCTACAGTGGCAAACTATACAGAACAACAACAACATTGCATGTTTCTTTTTTTTTTCTAACATGTCAGAATTTTAAACACTTTTTCTTCCACATAGTGAAGACAGCTATATGCACAAATAGACCAATAGTCATGATGAGAAAAACACTTTAATACCAACCTTGAAACATTGGAAGAATTCTCCAAACTGAAACTGGACCTAAGCTAGCAAATTGTCCCAGTGCACACTCTAGGAAGAACAAAGGTAAACCAGCCAATGCTAGCATAATTGCATAAGGTATCAAGAAGGCACCTAAAAAAGTCAAAAGAATCAAAGCTCTATTACATTTCAAAATCTTGATGGCACTTTGACAAACAGCATAACATTTTTAAAGCATCCTCATGTAGTGGAATTAGACAGTGCTGGGTTTAGGCCCAAAGTTTACTACTTTCTTTAAGAAAGCAGTTGATTCTTTAAATGTTGGATTCTCTAATCGAAAATGGGAATGCTAGTGTTACCTTATGAGGTTGTTGTGATTATTAAAAACAATAGCCTATAAAAAGTAAGCCAGAGGAGTTTAATGATCACAGGCTTTGGAGCCAGATGGACCTAGGTTAAAATCCTGGCTCCATCATTTCCCACTTACGTGACCTAGAGCAATTTACCTAACCTCTGAACCTTGGGTTCCTCAGTTTGTGGTTCCTCAGTTCAAATACAGGGCCTATATAAAAACATTTGGCAAAATGGCAGGCATGTAGCATATGTTCAATGTGTTAATTTCCCCCTTTTCTCCTTTAAAAATAAATGGTCTATTTTTAAAATGTAGGGTGCAAATGCTAAATGTGGTTCAGTGAAAGTTATTGGAATTAAGTTTTATTCTCCAAATAACCACAAGGCTCTTCACTCAGTGTTAATAAGAAATTTATTGGTTTTGTTAGAAAACTTTCGAGACATACTTATAGCTAACTTTCATTTCCTTAGGGAAATTAATCTCCCTCATTAATCTAGCCCCCTCTTTTTTTTTAAGCCTTTTATTATTTCACTTTTGTTCCTGCCCACTTTGGGGGCATAATATTGCTCATTAGTATCTTTACGAGATTATAGGTTGAAGCAGGGATAGCATATTAAACTGATTAGTCGAATATTCCAGAAGTCTTGGCAAAGTTTAATAAAAGAAATGTGAGGGTCAGTAGATAAAAATTGGCTTTTGGATTATGTACATTTCATTTATCCACATTCCAATTTTTCCTCATGTATTTTTCATATTATGATACTGAAACATCATACCCAGGATTATGTTTTTTTCCAACTTTCAAAATACATTTTAGTAAAAAGATAATAATTATAAATACTTGTTACATACACATAGGTAAGTGACTTTAATGCTAACCCTGGACTTCACTAGAACATAGGGACAAATATGTTTGTGTAGATGTTGCAATGTCATTACTATGACTAATAGAAGTTTAAGACCTACCAATGATAAATGTGAAGAAAAATAATACAAAATATCCCTGTTTAACTACATCAATAAACAAAGTTTTACTGGTGTGGAGAGGTACCCAGTGTGGACAGGTATTTTGAAAAAATAATTGATTATTTTCTTCAGTGTTATATATGGCTTTTCACCCATTATATTATTTCATTATTAATAATAACAATAATTGATAAATTGTTAATATATTGGCCACAAATTGTTAACACTGCTAACCTAAAACCTAAGGTGGTATGACACTTGTCTTTCATAAACTGTTAAATAGAATCTACAGATTAAAATGTTTCCAGATTTTAACAACAGTTTTTCAAACCTCACCATACTTTCAAATCTGATCTACTGACATTTGACAGATTTGAATTTCATGTTCCTCTTTACCCTTGGGCAAAAGAAAGAAAAGCAACTGAGATAGCCTAGATCATCTATTACTCAAATGATGTGATCATTAAAACAAAGCCAGGAAGGCATATTAACTTTCAGAGGAAATGGCAAAAAGGATAATAGCATTGATAAATAATACTATTTTACTTTGGCTATATTTTAAAATTCTTTATTAACTAGTTCAATATAGTTTCTAGAAATATATGGCAATTACTTGGCCTCTGTATGATATCAAGTCACAGGGAATTTCTTATTCTGAATATGAGTACAAGAGGCTTGAAAGGAATCTGAATGTTTCTCTTCACTACACTGGACCTTAGGACATAGACACCAAAAACACTGATTTTTGACTCATATTCTAGCTAATACTTATACCAAACCGATGACTGAATGACCTAGGTTCTAGATAAGAGAAATTATGCTACTGTCCCTTAAAGTGTTTAATAAACAGAGCTCCTTGCTTTTTTTCTTTTCATTGAAAGATAATTGATTATACATTTGATGAAGAGCTCTTTTCTTAAATCTCTGAAAGCCAGTGTTGCTTTAATGCAATTAACAGGAAATAAAAGATTGAAATATCACCACACAAAATCCTATTGTACCAAGAAAAATAATTACAGTGGCACAGTTTCACTGGTACCCAGTTACGAAATATAAGGGCATGTCACCTCTACACTTCTAATATAACCTGTAATTACAAGTAAATAAAATATGATGTAAGTAAAACGTTGTTTTGACATTACTAGAGAATTGTGCAATTCATTTTGTTTCCCTTTATGTGTCATCTCAGAGTTATTTTTTTTCCTTGTTCTAATTGAGTACACATTAAGGATATGTAAGGTATAAACAGTATTATTTTGCAGGAATAAAACACCTGGCCTTGAACAAAACTCTTGCATTTTAAAATGACCTTCTACATGGCCAATCCCATTTGGAAGACACGTAACTGAATATTGCAGTTTAAAATGCTAAACCTTTAATTACTTTGTAATCATCTCTTTCCACACTTAAATTACCAAAATGTAATGCCTTATTCTAGTTAAGCAAACAGTTTATTTGACCTTCTTAACAGAACTAGATTTCCTTGCTTTTTTCTTAGATACAGCTATACATTAAGCAAAGCACAACTTGAGTCTGAACAGATTATCATAGGAACATGCATAAATTAGGAAGAGCAAATCATAATTGAAGATTATGTGGGATCTCACATTAGAAGCTCAGAAGTGCTAAACAGTGCTCACTTCAGCAGCACATATACTAAAATTGGAATGATATAGAGAATATTAGCATGGCCTCAGTGCAAGGATGGCATGCAAATTCGTGAAGTGTTCCAAGAGAACACAATGCTGAAACCATCACCAAAAATGTAGGTAGGCTTTTCCTGCGGATTATATTAATTCACGCTGGGATAAATAGTATTGCTTACTTGTATGGGTAATTAAGAGTTAACTATGCCACTTCCATTTTAAATTAATTCTTCATTCTTCTTAATGTTTTTAAAAGCAGGTGGTATGACCTGTGCTTTATTTAAGTAGTTGATTTCTTCATGGATATTCATTTGGTAAAATTGATGTAGCAAACAATAGAGATTTTGTGCAAAAACAAACTTTAAAGTTGATTTTTGAGAATCCCAAATGTGAATAAAACTTTGAAACCACAAAAAAAGAAGTGCTAGATATAAAAAATTTATCTAGTTTATATCTGAGGATTTTGTGAAGCCAGCTTTCTAACTTGAACTAGTAGCTCATGGTTTAATAATAAATGCAGTATGCTTGTTTCCCACTCTCCCATTAACCCAAACTATCATATACCTTTCTTCAGCTCTTAAGATATCCTCAGAGGTCATAATAGTACCCCACTTAAAACTGGAGGGAAAAGAAGGGGGGGGGAGAATACCTCCGCCATTGTTGTAGGTCAGATATGGGAATCTCCACACATTTCCCAATCCTACTGCATATCCAACCATAGATAGAAGATAATCCGATTTTCTTGACCAGTTACCACGGTCTTGATTCTCATCATTTTCACCAACATGGAAGTTCTCAGATGAAGCCGTCACTTTCTAGGGAGGAGAAAATATCAACAGCTTGTTTTTCTACTATTACAAATTCCATAGAAGCATAATTTTACAAATCCATAGAGTAACAGATAGGGAAGAGGGAGAAAGACCAAACCCTGAAAATGGTAGAAAGTTCTATAAGCAGATATGATTACTATTCCTTCAGCTGAGATCATCCACATTTTGGTGAAAAGGTTAAATGTCAAACCAACGTGAAAGGCAAATGAAAGTGAACAAATCAAAGTGATTTAAACACAAAAGTTTTAAAGATGAATTAGGTAACATCAACACTCAAGATCGAAGCAGATCTTTGAGAAGAATCAAAAGCAGCTGCTACTAAAAAAAAAATTATTCAGACTCCTTTTCTTATGCACTAATTTGGGTGTTTGGAGTTAAGAGAAGTTTAACTTCTTTCACTGTCTTGGAGAGTAAAATCAGTGCTTTTCTAAAAGCCACAGAATAATATGCAGAGACAAATTCTCCTATCCCACCAGGTGGAGCAGCTCTCTCTCCACTTGGGGTGGGGAGCAGGGGTTCTATTCCAACCTGTTAGCTGCTCTGGGGTATGGAGGGTTCCTCAGGCCAGATAAAAACAGTTCACTCTTGCATTCCACTCCAGCATATGGGTACAGTCCGGAAAGGGACAGAAAACAGGATTTGGTGGGCAATCCCAAGGCTGAGGATGAACTGGCCCTAAGCCTTCTAGCTACCTGAATAACAGCTGTTCTGCTTCTCCTCTCCTCTATGGGGACATCTCAGGCATACTTGAAGATAGTTGAACAGAAATGTGGAGACCAAGGAGCAGCCACAGAAAGCAAAAACTGAGACTAGCTTCCCCTCTGAACTTTTCCCTCCCCAGGTCCTCCACACCTCCCACAGCTCCCAGGCCCCTACCTCCTTCCCCCTCCACTTGAAGAAGCTCGGGCACTTCAATTTGTCCATGGTTCACGCACTCCCTCGGCTTGCTCTGCCTCGCCTCCTCTTACAGTCTGGCTGAGCTTGACTGGTAACAGGTGCACCCTCGCCTGTTCCTGCCTGCCAGAGTGAGCCACCTTGCCTAGGGGTGGGACCATTTATGGAGGGAAGCTCTCCCCTCCCCCTCCAGGTTCCCAGTCGTGTCAATTACCGGAAGGGACCAAAGTGTGGCTCTGGTTTTTTCCCCAGGTAAACCTGCATGTAGCAATCTCCGGCCCCGGGAAAGGGTTGGGCTGCGAAACAGCGGAGCAGCCTGAGCCCAGATGACTGACAACCTTTGACTCAGATCTGTGCAGGTGCCTTCGCAATCTCGCCTCCTTTCCTGGCTTCTCTGCTTCCTCCTGACCTAGCCTCTCATTCTGGTCTGTCTCCTGGAGCCAAGTGCTGATCTCCACTAATGCTGCAGGGGGAAGGGGCACAGTCTGTGGGGCCCTTTCTGTTCCCCAAGATTCCCCTAAACAGACCATACTTCCTGGGCCTTCGGACTTCCCAAAGTTTTACCCCTCACTAGAAAGCACTTGATCCCCTGGGGCAAATACTGCTCCCAGAGGGAAGCTCCTGAACTGGACACCTTGAAAAGCAGCCAACTCAGATAAGATTACTCAGTTGGCTCTGCCTGAAAGGAGCAAATTTGAGCCTATGTCTCAGGCTCCTTTCTCAGCCTTCGGGACAGCTTTGCCTTTTACAGGGATTGCTTTGTGCAGTATTTCAAAGAAGCTAAACACAAACAAATTATTGAGCAAGTTCATGGGAAATTCTAACCCTAACAAAGGACTCCACTCTGCAAGAAACTTAAGGCCTAGAAAGCGAATTATGAGGAAACATCCCAGCTTGACCAAGGAAGAAATAATTATTATAATGCTGTTTACCAGTGTAACACCTTTTCATCAGAAAACTCAAAGGATTTAAACTCAAATCTGTCCAGGTAAGAGATTGTGGCAGTTCTATAAAACAGCACAAATCCACGAACACAGACGAGGCAGCACAGAGCCAAATTCTGCAGCCTATGTAAGGCTCCTTTGTTCTGCACTGACGAGAATTTTCCATTTCCAGTAGAAATTTGCTCTGGGAAATCTAGGAAGATAAAGTAGAGGAAAGTATATGAGGGAAGAAGGGAGGTAGTAAGGAGAGAGTATCAATAAGTTTCATCTTACTTTGTTTTGAAAATAACACAGGCTAGTGTGTGTGTGTGTGTGTGTGTGTGAGAGAGAGAGAGAGAAACACAAGTGTGTACCTATTAATATTACCTACTACTGGTATGACCTGAAGGCTATGATTAAGGAATTATTAGCCTGCCTTAGACATAGAAGAGAGGGGAGCAAAAAGGACTTATATATACCTCTTTATAAAAGGATGAGGTAGAAAGCAAATCTAATAACATTTATCAAACTATCAAAGTACCATAGAAATGAAAGAATCCTTCCATGTGGCACTGGAAACAGTTGTAACTGAGGGAACAGAAAGAGAACAGGAATCCTAGGGATAGAAAGATTATGGGGATCGCAAAGCAGGGGTAGGTGGTATGTAGAGGAAATAACCAACAATTTTCCCTGCCTGTTATACAGTAGAGAAGCTTCTACCACCTTTGAAAGTTAGAGCATCTGAGGCATAACATTTGAGAGAAGGCATTTTAGACATTGTATGTTTATGCCTACTTAGGGGGTATTATTCCCATTGCCAGGCATGGCTTCTCATGATCTGGCTCTGACTACCTTTTTAGTATCATCTTCTGCCATTCCCTGCCTCAAACTCTTCTTAAGCTTGCGTGTTCTTTCCTATGCGTGCACATACATGCTGCTTCTCACCTCTGTGCCTTTGCTCATGCTATTTCTTCTTCTGGAAATTCCCACCCTCTTTATTTGGCTAACTACTACTCATGCTTTAAGATTCTGCTTGGGTGTCACCTCCTCCAGGTCTTTCTGCAATAGTTCCTCCTCCATTACCGCATACCACATGTATTCCTATGTTACCCTGTATTCTTTTTACATTGTGTGAAACTATTTACTTATAGTCCTCTAGGCTGCAAGTTCTTTGAGGGCAGGGAGAATGTCTTAATCCTTTCTGTATTCCCAGCACCTAACACAGAACCTAATGCAGATCAGGCACTCAGTAAATGTTTATTAGAATATTTGACTCAGGTCATTTAATGACTTTGTAGTCAAAAAAGGGAAAGGACAACTTGTCTAGAATTTACTCCCAAAAGATCATAAAATACCAGGAGCAGGTTTTCTCTTCTTCAGGGTCTTACTTGTTAACAGATGAACAAATTATATTTGTGAATTGTTTATTTGGAATTTAAAAGAAGTATAGAAGTTGATGGACAAAAGAGAGAGAGAACTACATAAACTCAGTCATAGGGATATGAATGTGCATGGTGTGGGAGAACATGGGAAGACTGCCTATTGTTGGAATAATAAGAAATAAGGTTGGAGAAGGAGAGTGTGGTCACTCGCATGTCTTGCGATCCAGGCCTTAGCCATGGTATGAAAGACAGTAGTAAATTGATTGTTAACTTGGGAATGATATATGGCAAGTTCTGCTTTGGTTGTACAAAAACACATAAAAATTATAATTAGAGATCCCCCTCCACTGAGTTGTGCGACACCATACTTTTAACTATGGGCCATCTCTTCCAGGACACAGCCACACACACACCACAGCCACGAATGTGATTACCTTTTTAAAAAGCATTATCAGCAGTGGAAAGATTTGTTTAGTAATAAGTCATCATGAACTAAAATAAGCTCAGAACTGTAATTTTGTACAAAAACAAAGTTAAAAACTGATCCATCAGTGACATTCCACAATCTTTTTTTCCTTCTTACTAAAATTGTGTCATTAACCATGATAGTTCCTTCAGTCTTATTTTTAGTGACTAAAAATAAAGGGGACTCATTACCTAAGCTTTCTTCTAGCTATTTGGATGTGGAGAATTTATGCAAATAAAGCAGTGGCATTTGAACACTCATGAAGCTCAATGCCTTATTGAGCGACCACATTGTTTTCTAGCCCTCTCCAGTAAGAACTCGTTTAAAGTTCATCGGCCAAAAATCTGAACGAATCCCACTAGTTGCTGTACAGTAAAAATAAATATATATTTAAATTCTTATTATAGTAAATATGTATACTTTAATTATGCCTTTAAAGTTTATAATATCAAACATTAACCACTTCGCTAAAAAAAATAATCAAACTCTACCCACAGTCAAAACATTAATGAATTCCAGAAAAATTTCCTTTAATTCTAGGAAACAAGCCTTATTTAAGAAAGAAAATCACATAAATATTCTTGATGTCAGCCAAGGGATAATGATTCTCCAGCTACATTAAATAGTGAATGGACAGAGACTACACACATGCTTTCCTACAGAATATAAAAGATAACATGCCAGAGAACCTTGAAAGAAAATGATAGTTCCTGATGCATAATTACATACTGGTGCTTTCTAAACAGGAAAAGTGAATCTGTTAAATTTCATGATTTTTTTTCACATTGGCCATAGTAAATTATGAAGCTTTTTTTTAATCTTAAATTTGTATCTATTATTAGCATATTCATTCTTACAAATCATGATATTTCTTTATGCCCTTTGCCCGACCTACCACTTCCCAAATGCCCTCCATCCCTTTCCCCTATCTCTCGCATCCTTAGGTTTGTTCTCTCCTTCTGAAAGTTCAACGTATTGTTGTGCTCTTTTCTTTCTTTCTTTCCTTCATTTCTTCCTTTTTCCCTCCTTCCCTACCTCCCTCCCTTCATTCCTAGTAGCCAGTTATGAATGAGAACATGTGGTATTTCTGTTTCTTTGTCTGGCTTACTTCACTTATAATTTTCTCCAGACTCATCCATGTTGCTACAAATGGCAGAATTTCATCCTTTTTTATGGCTGAGTAGTATTCCATTGTGTATATATACCACATTTTCTCTGTCCAGTCATCTATCGATAGACACTCAGGTTAGTTCCATATCTTGGCTATTGTAAATAGAGCTGCAATGAACATGGGACTGCAGGTATCCCTTCGACATGATGATTTCCACTCCTTTGGATATATACCCAGTAGTGGGATTGCTGAATCATATGGTAGTTCTGCCTGTAGTTGTTTGAGGAAACTCCAAACTGTTTTCCATAATGGCTGTGCTAATTTACAGTCCCAGAAACAGTGTAGAAGAGGTCCCCTTTCCCTGAATCCTTGTCAGCATTTGTTATTCTTGGTCTCTTTAGTAATGGCCAGTCTAACTGGGGTGAGGTAATATCTCAATGTGGTTTGGATTTGCATTTCCCTGATGACTAGTGATGCTGAGCATTTTTTCATGTACCTGTTGGCCATTTGTATGTCCTCCTTTGAAAAGTGTCTACTCATCTTCATTGCCTGTTTTTTAATTGGATTATTTGTTATTTTACTATATAATTATTATAGTTCTTTGTATATTCTGGATATTAATCTCTTGTTGGATATATAGTTTGCAAATATTTTCCCCAATTCTGTAGGTTGTCTTTCCACTCTGTTGATTGTTTCATTTGCTGTGCTGAAGCTTTTTGGCTTGATATAATCACATTTATTTATTTATTTATTTTATTGTGCTTTGGGGGTCTTATTCATAAAGTTTGCCCTATTATTACCTGGACTGTTTCCCCTATATTTTCCTTCAGTAATTTTATGGTTTCAGGTCTTATATTTAAGTCTTTAATCCATTTTGAGTTGATTTTGGTATATAAAGAGAGGTGCATGTCTGGTTTCATTCTTCTGCATATGGATGTCCAAATTTTCCACTACCATTTACTGAAGAGGCAGTCTTTTCCCCACTGTATGTTCTTGCTGCCTTTGTTAAAGATAAGTTGGCTTTAAGTTTGTGGGTTGATTCCTGGGTTTTCTATTCTGTTCCACTGATCCAAGTGTCTGTTTTTATGCCAGTGCCATGCTGTTTTGGTTACAACAGCTTTGTAATATAATTTGAAGTTGGGTAGATTTTTTTTTTTTTTTTTTTTTAGCCTTTAGATTTTTTGTTTGTTCATTTGTTTGCTTAGGATGGTTTTGGCTATTCAGGGTCTTTTGTTGTTCCATATGAATGTTTGGATTGCTTTTCCTTTTTCTGTGAAGAAGGTCATTGGTATTATGATAGGGATTGCATTGAATCTCTAAATTGATTGGGTAGAGTGGACATTTTCATGATGTTACTTCTTCCCATCCAAGAGCATGGTATGTCTTTCAAACTTTTTCTGTCCTCTTTAATTTCCTTCAGTAGTAATTTATAGTTTTCATTGTGGAGATATTTCACCTCCTTGGTTAAATTGATACCTAGGTATTTTATTTTTTGCCTGCCATTGTATTAAGCTGTGGACAAAGTGCAGGTATACAGCTTGTTGAATTTTCACAAACTTAACACTCCCATGTAACCAGCAGTGAATTCCAAAAACATTACCAGAACCCCAGAAAAACCCTTAATACCCTCCCCAAAGTTAACCACTACCTTGAGTTTTAACAACAAATTAGTTTTGCCAGTTCTTGTACCTTTATCAAATGCAATGTTATGGTATATACACTTTGTGTCCAACTTCTTTTGACTCAACGTTAACGTTATGTTTTGGAAATTCTACCATACTGTTACATAGACCTGTAGTCCATCTACTATCATTCTGTATAGTATTACAACGCATGAATATTACCACTATACTAATATAGCATTTACTTATCCATTTTATTGATGGACATTTGAGCTGTTTCCATACTGGTGCTATTTTGAATAGTCCCGCTATAAACTTTCTCATAACTTGTCTTCTATATGTATTTCTGTTAGTATGGACCTAGAGTGGAGTTTCCATTACAGAGCATAATAAGTTGAGCTTTTGTAGATGTTGCCAGACAGTTTCCTATTTATGTTCCCACCAGCACTACCAGATAGATTTTAAAAACCCAATGGAATAGAATGGAAGGAAAAGAAGGAAGGGGGAAGGAAGGGGGATGCTTGATAGGAAAAGAGAAGAAACAGTTATGTACTGAGCCAGGTGCTGTGTTAAATGACCTACATTTATTTTCTAATTTCATCCTCATAGAACCCCTCTGAGGTAGAAACTATTATAATCCCCAATTTACTAATGAAGAAACTAAGACTCAAAGAAGTAAAGTGACTTGCTCAAAGGTCAAACAACTAGTAAGTGACAGATCTGATATTTGAACCCAGACTAAACGAATCTAAAGCCTATGCTCTCAAACCACTTTACTGTAAGAAAATAAGGACAAAATGTTAAAAAATGCTTTGTCTGTGGCATTTATGCTTCATAAAGCTTAGTACTATACCATCAGCATTAATGATAACATGGAATAATTAGGCATCATTTGACCCTCCATATCCAAAAGAATACTGCACATGGATGAAACTGTTTATTCTCTTCTTCAGTAATACTGAATATACTTATCTGTATTCCCTCTTCGAAGGAGAGGTCACAACTTCAGACAACATTTGTGTCTCCTTTCCAGTTGAATCTCACATTGTCAATTTATAAGGGTCACCTGCAAGAAGTTTAGATTCAGCTGATCCACAGTGAAGACAATCAGTGCTGGGTGCTCAAGCTGAAGGCTGAATTTCAGTTGCTACAGCTTAGAAACAAAGATTTACACATACTGCTCTCTAAGGTATAACGAACACATAGTGTTCGGAGCCTACGGAACACTTAGATACTTCACTGACCATCTCACCTTTTTTTTTTATAAACACCTTTAGCCAAGCCAAATCTTTAATATAAAACATACCTGGATCAACGGATCAATGGAGCTAATGTGGCTTTAAGTACATCAATACTCATATTTTCTATCATGATGAACCTTTGAATAGGTAGCCACTAGAGGTACTCTTTAAATTGTTAGTAACAATGAATAAACATTTTAACTTGACCTAGTTACCTGATACTGTAGTAATGATGCATTAAAGGAAGGAAATACTTAGACTTCACTCTTGATACACTGGTATTTCTCCTTTTAGATGCATCGCTATAAGGTATGCTTGCTGCTGGTGTGCATTTACAATAGCAAACTTTATCAGAACTATGTGCCTTAGCTCTTAAATATCAGCCCTTTAGAGAGTCGGGTGCCTAAGCTTTTGCTTTCCCATCTAAGGAAATTATTCACTTTATATGCTCCACAGAATAATTGCTCTTAACTTCTGAAATAAAAACAAGAATAAAAAATTTTATTATGGAACCTAACCTAAGTACAACCCACCTACTAGAGATTTTTAGGAGATAAAAATTAATCAAATAATAGTTATGTTAATACTACCTGTGTTCATGTGCAGGCTTTTTAAATATCTTTTATAATTAATAAAGGTTAAATTGTATCATTACATATTCTAAAGAACTGAAAAGGAAAGTGCTACAAACAAAATCAATCAGGTGTGTAAGGTGTAGCATTTTTTTTATTTCTTGGCTGAAGTCCCTTAATGTAAAATTGAAATGCAGTAGAATATCTAATATGTGAATAATATAATGCAATTCTTTTCTCCTTCATCTTGCACAGTGATGTTCTAGTTTTTTTTGCTAAACCTGACATCTGGAGGGCTATCCGAGGCATACTTCATCAATGCACACTTTTATTGCTGAATGTTATGACAACTGATTTGTTTGTGCTTTATTACTGTCAAACAGTACTGTCCCTAACCATAATAATGTGACTATCTCCAACAATAACCATCACCACAACAACATCAGTGACCCTTTTATCGAGTAGCTACCATATGCCGTACACTTTGTGTTATTTTCAGTCCTCATAACAACTCTACCAAACAAGCACTATTATTATCCCCATTTTTAGCAATTAACAAACAGGCACAGAGAGAAGTGAAGTAACTTGTCCAAGGTCATAGGGCTGGAAAATGTAGTGCCTGGTATTCAAACCCAATTCTGTTAACAAAACCTGATTTTTCTCCAGTCATCATACTATGGAACTTCCCCTTCCCACTTTGGCCTTTTCCGATTTTTCTACTACTATTTTCCTCCCTCTCAGAATTCTTCTCTCTTGTTGTTTACTTCCATTTCTCCTTCCTTTACCTCACATCTTGCCTCATACAGTCCTTCTTCCAAAGTGTTTTCCTTATTTTGGCAGTCTCTTCTCCTTCTACCCCTCCCCTCTCAGTCAGTCTCTCCTTAAAATGCAAACAAAGGTATTCATCACTAGCCTAAACAGAAAACACCTTAACACCTGCCAGATATCTCCCTGCTCCAAGCTGGGGATTCCTCTCAGGAAACTGCTAAAGAAAGGAGGAGTGATTCTGTGTATAAGCCAATTGGATCAGTTTCATGGGCTTTCCTACCTACAATCAATGATCAGTTTATGAAACCAGCACCAGGATCTCTGCCAATACCCATGGGAGGGAGGACTTATAAATAGAGTCCAACAATGTGATTGGTATTCTATAGTTATTAACAGCAGTGGGGTGCAGCAATCAATTACTGGTAGTCAGGACTTCAGGCGGCCCATGACCCTGTGTTATTGGGATACTGCTGTTTTCAGGCTTAGGAGTGGTGATACACCTGTCTTGTAATTACACAACACCAGCTAATGCCTCAGTGTGGGATACAGCCTGACTCATCTGTTTAGATCTTGTGTGTCTAGAAATGAAGGGAGCTATGTGATTAAGACTTACAGGGAAATATTATTGGAAAATGCAGGAAAAATGAAAACACAGGCTCTTACCTAATACTTTTCCGTTAAATCATTTTACCAATTTGAGTTGTTCATTGCAATGAGGTATACCAAGTAAAATAGGTGCAGTATGTATTAGTCAAGGAGTTAAGAAAAAAACACTCATTGTTGTTATATAACTTCTCGATACAAGGAAAGCTGTGGATCCAGAAAAACAGCAACATTTTCTGGCATAGGTACTAAATCCCATGACCTATTTTAACTAGAATATCCTACAAGAAATAGAAAAACATCTACATTGATATCCAGTTTGTTGAACATCAATAGGTACAAACATGTACCTTTTATATTTTCTTATTTATTGCCTTTAACCATGGTACGTTCAATCTCCATTTTCTAACCCCTAAAATTACCTTAGGCATAACCTCTAGCTTTTTGGTTGCTTTTAGGTATTAAAAAGTCCAACCTTGTCTAATCCATTTTAAAACTTCAATTCATTGCCAATGTATTGCTTATCTTTGCTCCTACCCCCACTAAAAGCCAGGCTTCAGCTCAAGGGACTTGGAGTGGTGAGGGAATACAACCTGTTCTTTCATTTCTCTTCTCTTTTCATAGTCCCTTTCTCTTTGGGGTTGGAGTTGGGAAGGGCTACTGACATAATCTGCCCTGGGCTGTCACTGCTCCTCTGGCTATAAATGGCTGGGCATCAGTGTCCTCTGCATGACAAGTATCTAAATCATGGGTGCATGTAAGGTCTTCTGGAGCTGTATGAATGGGCACCCCACCCCCTGCACTGTTGTCTGACATGCAGTTGCAAACTCTCCCAAGCTTCCCTCAGCTCCCGCCTTTGGTAGTACACCTCAGAGCCTCTGGCTGCTCAAAGCACCTTTATCAATTGGTAGCACTCTTTGACAGTGTATTGGCAAGAAGACTTAAGCCTGGCTAGCTTTGGTGGCATCCATTTGACCAATGGGAAACACACACATACTTTCTATGCCAAATTAGGAGTTCTGGCTGTTCCACTGACGTCTCCTCTCTTTATCTTGCCATCTCTCTACAAGGTAATTCAAAAAGTTGGCGGAAAACTAGAGTTAAAAGATAATACAAATCTTTCCATGAACTTGTAAAGCTTATTATTTTCTCTCGTTGTCCAAAGAGTCGTAAGGAACTGATAAGCAAAGGCTGGGATGAAAAAATGTCATGTCAGTGTCCCCATTTTCCAGGACCTGCAATTTCTGGCAATCAGTTATCTTGGAATCCCCTCAACCATTACTTGGCTTTGGAGCACCCCTCCTATTCCCCCTTAAGAAGAAAGGGGAAAACTATAACGCTTCACACATATAACTTTTTATATGATCTTTCTAATAATACTATGAAACAGGTAGCAAAGGTATCACTGACCCCATTTTACAAAAGAAGAACCTGAAACACATGGGGCATGATTCTCCAAGGTAGTGTATTTTCAAAAGTCTACTGTGTGAGTGGCAGAGCCTGGAATAACCTCTGGTTCCCTGATTGCCAGGCCCACACTCTTTGCCAGAGCACCACTCTAACACTGACTTCAGGGGTCCTGCCTCATACTTGCAACTGGACTAACATGAAGACCTTTGGGACCTCTGTAATGAAATCTCCTTGGGTAAGGTTGGTCCAAGACAGAGAAGGCTTCTTCAGAATCTCATCCTACTGTATTAAAGCAAGGTTCTGATAAAGGAAGGACTACTTGGTACATACACTACACTAGGTGCTTTGGGGAAGCTGTCCATAGGAGCCTGCAATCTTTCTCAAGAGGTTATTAGAATGTTAAACAAGACAATGAGTAATTAAATGGTAAATTGTAAGTACAGATGTAAGCATTCAGAAGATTGGAACAGCTGGGGAGAGCTTTATAGGGGACTTAGGATAAGCCTTGACTAAAAGGATCAGGCCTTATAGGACAAGATAATTATAATCAGGAAAGAATGAGTATAAAGCATGATAATATAGGTCTGAATAGAGCAAAAGATTTTGTGGTGGTGTGGAGATAGAAGAAGCGGTTGGCTCATTGCAGTGGGATTATCAGACTGCAAGCTTCAAAAAGGAGGAAACTTGTCTTTTTCACCACTGCATCCCCAGTGCTTTAAGGAGGCCTGGCGCATAGCAGGCTCAGTAAATATTTTTTGCTTGCTGATCCTGAGAATAGAGACACTTAAATCTGTATTTCACCCAGGAGGTAAGAAGTAGCCTTCAGAGTTATCATCAAGAACAGAATCACTTAAGAATTTCCCAAGGTCCCTTCAGCATTATTTCAAATTTATTTTGTATCTAGTCTTTATTCTATACCTTTATTCTATCTGAGGATATCTCAAAGTAGATAAGGGCAAAATGGCAGTTCCAGCACATAAAATAAGACTGAAGAAGGACCAAAGTAGCTCTCATTTCTATTTATTTGGCTGTCATCAGAATCAAGTTTTATTATAGTATTTGTGTTATTTCTTATGGTTTGAACATTCAGATTTGCATTCATTTCCACAGTTGATGAAACTATAAATTGGCATAAATTTCTAGAGGGCAATTTGGCAACATGTACCAGAAATCTGAAGAAAGCTCATACCCTTTGATCTGGTGCTTCTTAATTCTAGGAATGTACCCTAAGAAATCAAAGATGTGGACAAATATTTAGCTAGAAGACTACTGATTGTAGTAGTATTCAGAATTTTTTTAAAAAAACTAGTAACACCCTGAATATCTAAACGTTTTGTGAAGGTTTAAGTGAACTTTACACTGTTCAACCAAGAAAATGCCTGTTGTAGAATATTTAGTGACATGGGAAAAATGCAAACATATACACACATACATTAGAAAAATTCTTGAAGAAATTATGCCAAAATATGAAGGAGAGTTTTCTCCAGGTTGTGAGATTATTAATAATTTATATTCCCAATCATCACATATGTTTTTAATAATTAGAGAAAAACTACACTTTGAGTTTATTTTTTAATCTACACTTGATCTTATCTTGTCTTCTTTTTGGCAAAGGCAAAAAATAAAAGGGAACAAATGGAAATGATATGAAGTCCATGTATTTAAGAAACATACTGGTAGGTATTTATGTACTACGCCTGAGTACCCTAAGCCTCTTCCTGGAGCAATCCTACAAATTCCTCCCTTATCTTAATGTTCTTGCCCCAGTAGTGCTGTGCATGCACATAACAGGAAAAAGAGTCAAAGGCAAAAACAGAAAAAGTTCAAATCATATGTCTGCTTTCTGATGTTCCAGGAAGGAGAGTGGTATGTGCAACTCTAAACCTGGGAATCGCCTAGAATTCTAGTCTATGCCACTATTCTGCTGTTTCCTACCCTTAAAATTGGTGCAAAAATTAAAACAACAAATGAAGGAAACATAATCAAGACATTTTGAGTATTTACTGTACTTCCTCCCAATTTCTCAGTAATTGGGAGTATTAAGAAATAGAGCTACTAATCTCTAGCAGGCAATTCCCTGCTGGCTAACTTTCTGCTGACATCATCCAAGGTAATGCCAGGGTAGCAGAAGGGAGGGTGGTTATTTTCTGAACTCTATGCCCCATTGCCTTTCCCCTTTCTTTTTCCCTTGCCTCCTTCCTCTGCTCACATGTGCTTTGTCAGCCAGTTGGAGCACAAAACTGCTACAGAGTATGGCAATTTCAGGGTATAAACCATACACAGATTGGGTAAATTGCAGGTACACAGGCTTATTATTTAAATTAGCTAGACACAGCTTACTTGTTAATTGGGCCCTTAAAGAGGCTGCTGCTCTAAATTTTTCTCCAAGGCTGGATGGCTCACCCATTTGGCCTTCCTCTTTCCTGAGAGACCAGCAGGCCACCGCTCTGGGTTAAGGTAAAACTACACCTTCTTTAAGTACTCCAAAAGTATATAGCACATAGTATTTACTTTACCTGATAATAAAAGTAATATTTTTGTTTTAAAATTTCATAGAATAGAAATATAAAGTAAAAAACAAAATGTTTCATAATTCCTCCACCCAGATATAACTACTGTTGCTTGGGCATACGCTACACATATATACAAAACAAAATTGAATTTATGCTGTTAAAAAAAAAGTTTCAGATTCCATTTTTTGTACCTATTTTGAGCATTTTCTATGTCAACATCTTTAAAAACTGCTGCATAGCATCCTATCACACAAGTATAACATAATTTATTTGATGTATTCTTTAGCAATTTACTTTTTATTTTTCAAGTTCATATTGCTACAAATCAGGTTTAGATGAGCATCTTTGTCTATACGTTGCTAGGAATTATTTCCTCCAGATAGATTCCTAGAAGTGCTATTAGAGATCAAAAGGAATGATCATTTTTAAGGCTTAAGTCATATTGCTAAACTACCACCCAAAATTGTGCCAATTCACACTACCCCCAGAACCATATCTGAGTACCTTTGTAATTCTTGGTATGTGACGACTATGGGGCAATATTTTCAGTATGGTTTAGAAACCCTGACCCTGTCCCAAATATACAAGGATCTTACCTATTTATTTGCATCCCACATTCACTGTAATTTACTACCCATAGTCAGAAAGATTACCTGTGGGTCTCTACAGATTTTTATGGAAAAAAATATGTTTTGATATGGCCAGGAAGCCAAATTAGTGGCTTTGTTGTTTGATGTCTTTTAGTTAACATTATTCTGTAATTCTATCTACATCCTAAATTTCACCAGAATGTAATAAAAATTAAAGAACAAATGTTCATATGAAAATCTTTACAAGCTGCTATTATGATTTCATATGGCCCAATACACAACCAAATAAATGTAAAGTGTAATTCCCTAACATTATGTTTTCTGTATTAGGTTTCATAACTTCAGTCAATTCCTGTGAAAGTTATATGGGAGAAGACTAACATTTTTTGAGTGCTAACATGTGCAAGAGAGTGTATGCTCATTTTACATGCATAATCTAATTTAATCTTCACAAGGCTCTTAGGTGGAAATTCTCAGGGTGCTGTTTTACAATGGAAGCTGAGGCTCAGAGAGGTTAAGTAACTACTCCAGTGACTAGAAAATTGCGGAGCCACAGATGAGACCTCGGTCTATCTGGCACTACAGCTAGAGCCTTTTTACTTCACCATATGAAATTCCGAAAAGTTAAGTTGAAACAGAGGTATTACTTCTCATGATCAATAATTTGCATTCCCCCAAAACATCTCATACTATGTTTGATTTTATATCCAGCCAAAAACCTCCTGCCATAAACCATTAATAGCCCAGGAATTTTCTGAAGATGAACCAAAAAGTCTAAATACAGCCACCTAACAACACAACTCTATAAAGTATCAGATATTGAAACTGCTATTGTAAGGCAGAATGACGTACAGCTAGCTATTGGCTCCAACTTTAATGTTTTTTATTAGTCTGTCTTTAGATGTACACTTCCATATTTTACAACATAGGGAAAGAATGTTTATGCTCAGATACTTTTGCTGTAATTCTTGCTGATGTCTAAAAGGTCTACACAAATATCTGAGGGAAGAATTTGACTATCTGTATGTCAAGGTATGAGTTACTAAATTTGAGGCCAGAATCAATCTAATGAATCAACTTCTTTCAGAGCATTTCCCTTCCTCCCCTTCCCTCATAAAGATTAGCTTTCTTTTCAACAGTTATTTTTGCTTTCTTGGAATAAATTATTAACCACTTGCATGAGAAACCAATAAATGTTTGAGAAGCAATCTTAGACAATTCTTTTGTTCACAGGAGCCATGTTGAATGCATTAAAGCTGTTGGAATTTACAAGATAGCAACCTAATTACAGAACTGGTATTGTCCTAGATAAGCTCATGCAACAAGCTTTATAAGACAATTTATGAGTATCCAAGTCAGAGTTTCTCAGCCTCGATACTACTAGCAGTTGGGGCCAGATGATTCTTTTTTAAAAAATAATTTTAAATTTTTTAAACATTTTTTTAGCTTTATTGAGGTATAATTGACAAAATTGTATACATTTAAAGTCTATAACATGATGATGAGTGACTTTAGACAGGTTACTTAAGCACTCTGTGTCTCAGTTTCCTCATCTGTAAAATAACATAGTACTTATTTCATCAGCTTGTTATAAGGGCTCAATAATAGAATGTAACTAAAATGCCCACCAGGACAAAAAAAAAAAAAAAAAAAAGCACCTCAAAATGGTTGATCCCTTCATGTAATCAACAAAGAAGAATCCTTGGAAAGTTGTTTGACTAGTTTTGTTTTGTATTGTTTTTCCACTCTGATGTCTTAATTTTGGAAGTATAAAACCAAAAAGTGTTACTAAATCTATTTTTATGAGCTAAGCCATAAAAATATTAACTTTGCTAAACAGCCTTTATAATTATTTAATTCTTTTTCTTGCCTAAAGAGAATTTAACTTTCTTATTTGTGACAGGGAAAATATTTCCTGAATTTTTAATGTGTGCATGGTTATCAAAAAATAGGCTAGGACAATGGTAGAAACCACTGAAGCTGCCCAAAGAACTTGTACATCATATATACCCATGAACCTGGAATTAGAGAGCCCCAGCCACTCTGAAACCACTATAAGAATTATTCAAAACTTGTGAAGTTTCAGATAGTACAATGGAGGCTAGCTGGCCTGTGGCCAGTAAAATCATGTTAGACCTGTTTGGTTCATGTGTGATTGAACTGGCTTGTGGCAAAACATACAATGATGAGGCCAAAATGTTAACCTTTTCTGGATCACTGAGAAAAATCCACCAGTTGAATAAAAACATCAAAGTCCAAGCTCATGTACCTACCACTTAAATCAAACAAATTTAAAATCTAAGGTCCAACCACAAAGTGAGCAGATATGCATTTGAAGGGAAAATAAAGAAACTGGTTTCTCTATCCCTTGATGACCAAGAGAATAATTAAAAATGTTGTTTCTGTCTCAGCCTCCCTAAGTCACCCTCAACTTGCAGTATCAATAGTAACTCAACCAAGGACTTTAATGCTTCAAGAAAGAGACGTGTTAGACTGGCAGAGAGAAGACCTACACAGAGTCTTTGAAAATAGGTTCCTGCAAAGACCATGAAACCTAGAAGCTCCCACTGACTGATATAATGAATACACCTAAAGAGAACCTGAGGTATTTCTCTGGCATTTGCCTTTCTTGCCAGCCTGATTCAAATTTGTTCAACTTCAAGGCTTAGTGTAGGTCTCTATGGTATACTCAAGGTTTGGACTAAGCCTTTATGATATTCATGTGTTTCTTTCTACATTACTCCCACTCCCAAAAGATAAAAGCACAAAGTAGAATATCAAATCCATCAATAATCCCACCCACCAAAATAGAACATTTTGGTATATAAATAGTTTAAGAGTTTTCTATGGAGGTGTGTATTCTAAATAAACAAAAAGGATCATTTGACATATTCTTTTAACAAGTGTCTTCTCTTTTCTATTTTATATATATATATTTTAACTTTTTTATTATTATTTTTAATTGACAAATTATAGTTGGATATTTTATGATATACAATGTGATGTCTTGATATATGTATAGAATGTGAAATAATTAGGTCAAGCTAATTAACATATTCATTATTTTTCTTAAAAAACATTTTTTTTATTTCCTCATCTTTATATTTTGTAACGAACAATAGTTTATTATACATATATGTGGGGTCAAAAATTGATTTTCAATAGTTTTGTATAATTTGTGAAGGTTAGATCAGGATATTTTGTGTCCATTATCCAATTTCTCATTAAATCCCCTCCCTCTTCCACCCCTTTCCCCTCCCTTCCCCTTTTCTACCTCTAGTAACTACATTTCTTTTCTCTCTTTCTATAAGTTCAGTGTATTGTTGTGACTGTTATTTCATTCTTCTCTCTCTGTCTCTATTGTTTGTTTATTTCTGGATTCAGTTCCCACTTATGAGTGATAACATGTGGTATTTCTCTTTCTGCACCTGGGTTGTTTCACTTAGGATAATTTTCTCCAGGCTCATCCATGTTGCTGCAAATAGCAGAATTTCATTATTTTTTATGAGTGAGTAGTATTCCATTGTGTATATATACCACATTTCCCTTATCCAGTCATCCATTGATAGACATTTAGGTTAGCTCCATTGCCTGGCTATTATAAATAAAGCTGTGATAAATATGTGAGTGCAGGTATCCCTTCAACGTGATGATTTCCAATCCTCTAGATATATCCCCAGTAGTGGGATTGCTGGATCATATGGTAGTTGCCTGACAAACCTCCACACTATTATCCATAATGGCTGTATTAATTTACAGTCCCACCAACAGTGCAGAAGAATTTTCCCTTCTCCACATCCTTGCCAACATTTGTTATTCTCTCTTTTTTTATAATAGTTAGTCTGACTGGGGGGAGGTAATATCTCAATGTCCTTGATGAACTTAGACACAAAAATCCTCAACAAAATACTAACAAACAGAATATAGCAATACATCAAAAAGATTATACACTGTGATCAAGTGGGATTCATCTCAGGGATGAAAGGATGGTTCAACATATGCAAATCAATAAATGGATACACCACATCAACAAAATCAAGAACAAAAACCACATGATCATCTCAATAGATACAAAAAAAAGTATTTGACAAAATTCAATGTTCCTTCATGATTAAGACTCTCAACAAATTACATATAGAAGAAAGGAATATCAACACAATAAAAGCAATATATGACAAACCCACTGCCAATATCATCCTGAATGGAGAACAGGAAAAAGACAAGGATGCCCACTCCCATCACTCCTATTTTACATGGTATTGGATTTACTTGCCAGAACAATTAGACAAGAGAAAGAAATAAAAGGCATCCAAAGAGGAAAAGACAAAATCAAATTATCCCTCTTTGCAGATGACACGATTTTATATATGGAAAACCTGAGAGACTCTACCAAAAAACTCTTGAACTGATAAACCAATTCAGTAAGATTGCAGAATACAAAATCAATATACTAAAATCAGTAGCATTTCCATACTCCGACAACAAAGCAGAAAAAACAGAAATCAAGAAAGCTAGCCCATTTACAATAGTCTCCAAAATAATAAAATACCTAGGAATAAATCTAGGTATTTAGATTTATAAAGGAGGTGAAATATCTCTACAATGAGAAATACAAATCACTGCTGAAAGAAATTAAAGACATCAAAAGATGAAAAGACATTCCTTGCTCATGGATTAGAAGAATCAATGTAGTGAAAATGTCCATACTACCCAAAACCATCTACAGATTCAATGTGATCCCCACCAAAGTACCAATGACACTCCTCATAGAAACAGAAGAAAAACAATCTTAACATTTACATGGAACAGCAAAAGACCATGAATAGCCAAAGCAATCCTGAGCAAAAAAAGTAAAGCTGGAGGCATTATACTTCCTGACTTCAAACTATATTACAAATCTATAATAACCAAAACAATATGGTACTGGCATAAAAACAGACACACAAACAATGGAACAGAATACTCAGAAATCAATCCAAAATGTTTACAGCCAACTGATCTTTGACAAGGGCACCAAGAACATACAATGGAGAAAGGAGAAACTCTTTAATAAATGGTGCTGGGAAAACTGGATATCCATATGTAGAAGAAGGAAATGATCTGTACCTCTCACCATATACCAAAATCAACTCAAGATGGATTAAAGGCTTAAATATAAGACCTGAAACTTTAAAACTCCTAGGAGAAAACATAGAGGAAACACTCCAGGATGTAGGACCAGGCAAAGATTTTATTTTAAGACCCCAAAAGCAGAGACAACAAAAGAAAAAAAATAAACAAATGGGATTATATCAAACTAAAAAGCTTCTGCAAAGCAAAACAAACAAACAAACAAAAACAATCAAAAGAGTGAAAAGACAGCCTACAGACTGGGAGAAAATATTTGCAAACTACCCATCTGGCGATGGATTAATATCCAGAATATACTAAGAATTCAAGCAACTTTACAGCAAAAATCATCATCATTATCATAATCATCCAATCAAAAAATGGGCAAAGGATGCTGGAAGCCACCTGGTCTCTCCTGCAGGAATGAGGGGGGTGCCACAGGCCTCAACCCTACCCTTCTTCCTTCCTCCTTCTCCCACCTTATTTCCTTCCTCCTTCCCCTTTCCCTCTCCCCCCCAACTTCTCAAAAACATCATAGAATGTAAAAAGATATTAATAAATAAATTTTTTAAAATGAGCAAAGGCACTGAATAGACATTTTTCAAAGGAGGACATACAAATGTCCAACAGGTATATGAAAAAATGCTCAACATCACTAATCATCAGGGAAATACAAATCAAAACCACATTGAGATATTTTATATATACTTTTGAAATTCAACATAGTTATAGAGAAATACACAGATTGTAAGCATACAGCTCAATAAATTTTCACAAGGTGAACATGCCCTATGCATTCATCACCCAGATCAAGAAATAAAATATTACTGGTGACCCAGTGCTTTGTACATCCTCCCAGCAACTACCAATTGACAAAGTTTAACACTACCCTGACTTTTTTCACTGTCCACTACTTTTATGTTTCTGACCTTTGTATATATGGTATTACAGATTATACACTCATTTTTATATTTAGTTTCCTTCATATCTCATATTTATAAAATTCATCTAAGTGGTTGCATGGAAGTCCACTGTGTGAGTATACAACAAATTATTTATTCATTCTATACTTGATGAGCATACAGATTGTTTCCAGTTCATGGCTATTATGAATAATGCTGTTAAGAGCATTTCTCTTGCATATAATTATGACAGAAATTGCTGGATCATAGGCTATATTAGCTTTATCATAGAATGTCAAACGTTTTTTTTGTTTGTTTGTTTGTTTGGGTTTTTTTGCTGTAATTGACACATTGTAATTGTACATGCTTATGGGGTACAATCTGATGTTTTGATACATATATATGTTGTATAATGATGGCATTAGGGTAGTTATTGTAATCATCACCTCACACATTTACCATTTCTTTGTGGGGAAAACATTCAAATGCCTCTCCTCTAGCTATTTAGTAATATACAAAACTTAACTGTTAAACATAGTCACCCTGTGCAATAGAACACCAGAACTCATGCATCCTGTCTAATTATAATTTTGCACCCATCAGCCAACAGTTTTCCAGTGGTTCTATAAAGTTACACTTTCACCAGCAATTCATGTGACTCCCGGTTGCTTTACATCCTCACCGATATTTGTTATTTTCTGTCTTTTTTATTTTAGACTTTCAAGAGTATGTGTATTTATTTCTTAATGTGTTTTTAAGTTGCAATTCCCTGATGACTGACCATGCTCAGAAACTCTTTACATGTTCATTGGCTATTTGGATATCCCTGTTGTGAAGTATCTGATCAAGTGTTTTACCCTTTTGTCTATTGGGTTGTCTGTCTTTGTTGATTTGCAGGAGTTTTTAAGATATTCTGCTTCCATCATTTTTGTGTATTAAATATATTTTTTTTTTACAAACATCTGCTATCAGTCTCAAGCTTGCTTTTTCATTCTTAAGGATACTTTGATTTAACACAAGTTCTTAATTTTAACATCTAATTTTTATAGCATCATCTTTTATTAATAGTGCTTTTGTGTTGTGTTTACGTAACCATTGCCCCAAATCAGTAAGATATTTTCCTATATTTTTTTCTAGAAGTTTTATTGTTTTATCTTTCACATTTAGATCTACAGTCCATCTGGAATTGATTTGTATATGGTGTAATATAGAGGTAAGATTTCCTTTTTTTCTATTTATAACCCAATTGATTACAAATGCAGCACCATTTATTGAAAACACAATCTTTTCCTGCTGCACAGCAGTGCCGCATTTGTCATAAATCAAGAAATCACATAGGTGGATCAGCTTCTAAACTCTCTATTCTTCCCCACTGTTCTATTTATTTAATCATGCGTATTGATCTGTAATATATTTGATTTGATTTTTTTCTAGGTGTTTGATATTTGTATGCTATTGTAAATGTTATCTGTTAAATTTTTATTTTCTATGACTATTTCTGGCATATATAAATACGATTGTTTAGTTGATCATGTATTTGATGTGAGCTTGATAATTTCCTTATTAATTTCAGTAGTTTGCTTATAGTTTATTTTGGATTTTCTTCATAAATATTCTCATTGGTAAATAAGTTTTATTTCTTCCCTTCCAATACTTATACAATTTTTTTCTCTACCTTTTTGCACTGGCTAGGTCCTCTGGTATAATGATAAATGGAATGATTCATATCGGGAATCCTTGTCTTATCCCCAGCTGTGGTGTACATAGAAGGGCTTTGAATATTTCACTCTCAAACATAATGTTTTCTATAGGCTTTTAGATTAAACAACCAAATTTTTAGGTTAAACCATTTCTCCTCTCTTCCTAGTTCATTGAAAGTTTATTGTTTTAATTTTGAACAGACATTAGATTTTATCAAATGCTTTTTCAGCATTTAGTGAGGTAAAATATGACTATCTCCTTGATTCTGTTAATGTAAGTTACATTCATTGATTTAAAAATGTTAAACTACCCTTGCATTTCTGAAATAAACCCAACTTTTTAGGGATATATTATCCTTTTTAATATATCATTGCATTTTGTTTGATATGTTAGGATTTTTCATTATATATTATTTTGAAAACTTTTAAATTTTAACATATTGTGACAATCTAACCATGTCAATAAATAATGGATTTACATTATCAATTTTAATGACTGAACTTTTTCCCATAATGATATACCATAATTTAAACTCAATGTTGAATATATAAGTTGTTTTCAAAATTTTGCCATCATAGAAGACAGCTCTGCTCAGGGTCCTAGGCAGGAGCCAAGGGCAGCCCCCTCATCCTGGAAGCAGGCAGGAGAGCAATGCCCAGGGTCCTAGGCAGAAGCTGAGGCAAGCCCCCGCTGCCTGGAAGCAGGAAAGAGAGCATGCCAGAAACACTACTTTCACATCGTAGACCACCATAGCCACTGACACAACTGCCGCAAAAGTGGTTTAATGCCACAGCAGTAGCCACAGCCACCATGCAGGTGGTCTGCCAGATACTCAACTGCATTGACACAAGGGGAGTCACCAGTGGAGACCAGAAAAAGAAGAGTATGTCTCTCTCCTCAAAGCCCACTCCTGAGTAATAGAAGAAGCAGCTGCTCTACCAGATGACCATATGTCAATGTAGACATACAAGAAATAGAAAAATCCAAGAAAATATGACACCACCAAAAGAATACAATAATTCTCAGATACTTGACGCTATACAGCAGGAAACCCTTAAATGACTGAAAAGGAATTCTGAGCAACAATCTTAAGGAAAATCTGTGAGAGATGAGAAGACTCAGTTAGACAACATAATGAAATGAGAAAAAAAACTCAGCAGACAAGTTAAAAGAAAAAAGAACTTTAAAAAATGAAGAATGTCTATAGAGCTAGCAGACAACTTTAAACACACAAACATCTGAATCATGGATGTCCCAGAAGGAGAGGAGAAAAGTAAAGGCATTGAAAATCTATTCAATGAAATAATAATGGAAAACTTCCCAGATATAGGGAGAGACACAGACCTTCAGATCTAGGAAGTTCAAAGATCCCCAAACAGTTTCAATTCAAAAAGATCCTCTTTGAGACATATTATAGTCAAACTGGCAAAGCTCAAAGACAAAGAGGGAATCCTAAAAGCAACAAGAGAAAGACATGAGGTCACTTATATGGGAGCCACCATCAGACTAACAGAGACTTCTCAACCAAAACCCTACAGGTGAGAAGAAAATGGGATGATATATTCAAAATACTAAAGAAAATCTGCCAGCCAAGAATACTATGCCCAGCAAGGTTATCCTTCAGAAATGAGGGGAAAATATTGTATTTCCCAGACAAACAAAAACTGTGAGAGTTCATCACCACACAACCATCCCTGCAGGAAATCCTCAAGGAACTCCTGCATCTATAATCTGAAAAACAGTAATCACTACCACAAATACACAAGAAAGAGCAAAACCCACTGTTAAAACACAAATGCAAATGAGAGAAAAAGAAACTAAATCTTACCAACTCAAAAAACCAACAAACACTGAAGACAAATAATAAAAGGGGAAGAAAGGAGCAAAGATATTTAAAACATCTAAACAATAAAATGTCATGAGTAAGAAAATAACAACTCTAAATGTACAAGGATTAAATTCCCCACTCAAAAGACACAGACTGACAGATTGGATTAAAAAGCTAGGCACAACTATATGCTGTCTTCAAGACACTCACCCCATTGGTAAAGACACACACAGACTAAGAGTGAAGGGATGGAAAAAGATATTTCACACAAATGGAAACCAAAAAATGAGCAAGGTTAGCTATTCTTATATTGAATAAAACAGACTTTTACCGAAAACCATAAAAAGAGACAAAGAAGGCCACTATATCATGATAAATGAATCTATCCATCAAGAAGACATAACAACCATAAATATATATGCGCCCAACATCAGCACACCCAGATATATAAGGCAAACACTGTTAGACCCAAAGAAAGAGACAGACCCCAATACAGTAATAGTGGGAGACCTGAACACCCCTCTGTCAGCATTGGACAATCATCAAGGCAACAAATCATCAGAGAAACACAAGATTTAAACTACTCGTTAGACCAATTGGACCTGGCAGGTTTCTACAGAATATTTCATACCACAACTACAGAATATAAATTCTTCTCATCAGCATATGAAACATTCTCCAGGAAAGACCACATGCTTAGTCACAAATCAAGTCTTAACAAATTAAAATTTAAAAAGGAAATCATCTCACGCATCTTTTCAGACCAAAATGGATTAAAACTAGAAATTAATAACAAGTGAAACTCAGGATATTACACAAATACGTGGAAATTAAACAACAGGCTCCTGAATGACCTGTGGGTCCAAGAATAAATTAAAAAGGAAATCAAAAAATTTATTGAAACCAACCAATGAAAATAAAGACACATCATATCAAAACTATAAAAGCAGTACTAAGAAGAGAGTGTATTGCAATTAACACTTACATTAAAAAAATAGAAATATTTCAAATAAACAATTTAATGCTACACCTCAAAGAACTCAAAAAACAAGAACAACCCATTCCCAAAGTTAGTAGATGGAAAGAAATAATTAAGATCAGAGCACAACTAAATAAAATAGTGACCCAAAAATGATATAAAACTCAATGAAACCAAAAGTTGATTTTTTTTCAGAAGATAAACAAAGTAGACAAACCATAGCTAGACTAACAAAAAAAGTGAGAAGACCCAAATAACAAAATCAGAGATGAAAAAGGAGACATTAAAACCAATATCACAAAAATACAAAGAACTATATTATAACAACTATATGCCACCAAATTTGATAACTTGGACTAAACAGATAAATTTCTGGACACATACAAACTACCCAGACTAAACCAGAAGAAACAGAAAAGCTGAACAGACCAATAACAAGCAATGAGATTGAAGCAGTAATCAGCAGTCTCCCAACAAAGGGAAATGCAAATCAAACATTGAGATATGATCTCACCTCAGTTAGAGTGCCTATTATCAAAAAGATAGAGAATACCAAATGCTGGACAGGATGTGGAGAAAGAGAAACACTCCTACATTGCTAGTGGGACTGTAAATTAGTGCAGCCATTGGGGAAAACAGTATGGACCTTTCTCAAACAACTACAGATAGAACTACCGTACCATCCAGCAATCCCACTGCTGGGTATATACCCAAAGGAATGGAAATCATCATGTTGAAGGGATACCTGTACTCCCATGTTCACTGCAGCTCTATTTACAATAACCATGAATTGGAACCAACCTAAATGCCCATCAATGAATGACTGAATAAGGAAAATGCAGTAAATATACACAATGGAATACTACTCTGCCATTAAAAAAGAATGAAATGCTGACATTTGCTGCAACGTGAATGAGCTTGAAGAAAATTAAGTGAAATAAGCCAGGCACAGGAAGAGAAATACTGTATTTCCTCATAAGTGGGTACTAAAAAATAAGTTAAAAACAAAGAAAGGTACAACAATCACAATAATACATTGAACTTTCAAATGGAGAGAACAGAACTGTGGTTACTAGAGGTGGGAAAGGGGGAGGGGAACGGAAGGTGAGTGAGAAATTGGTTAATGGACACAAAGAATGGTTACATTTTGTAATGATGAATATACTAATTATTCCTGATTTGAGCATGACATAGTTCACATTGTCACTGATATTCAACCCTGTACCCCACAATAATCAATTATGTTTCAATAAAAAAGTCTGTTTAAAAAAAGAAAAGAAAAAAGTTTAGAAAGTATTTGCTAGAATTTCAATGAAGAGGTTCAAGAAAAAATTATCTTTTCTTATACTAGATCTTCCCTTGAACCTTAACACATGAAAACAATTGGAATACTTGAAAACTGCCTGGGAGGGAAATCTACATTATTGAGGAGATCACTTATTTTGCATGGTCATCAAAATGCCTATGCAAATATCTTCTCTGTGTGACTTTCTATGTTGTCATGCAAGGCTAAAAAGCTAGGGTGAAGTCTCAGTTTAGAGATGACTAATTAGGATCATATTAGGTATTTCTGAGTTATGAAATATTTGAGTCATACTCTCAGTCTATCCCTTTTGGTCTGAGGGTGGTGACAAAGTTAGCAGAAAGCAATTGGGATATGATGCATTGGTTAATTATTTAAGCTTCCTAGCACTATGCTAGAGATACTTTATCCTTAATGGCAACCGTAAGTCTGTATAGCAATATGCATTGTGCTCATCTCTGTGCTTCTACATCTGATTCTAGTTCTATACTCTGGAGCTACAAGAATTATTATAAAACTTACTTACAGGATGGAGTGGATTGAATTATGTCTCCCCCAAACTCATTGAAGCTTGAATTTTGTCTCCCAAGTTTAATGTATTAGAAACTTGGGCAGAACTGTGACTGTTAAGAGGGTGGGGAGTCCTGTTATGGTAATTGAAAGGTGGAGCCTTGAAGAGATGATTAGATTGTAGGACTATGCCATAGTGAATGGATTAAAAATGGTGGTCATGGGCATGGTTCTGAGGGCTTTAAAAGAAGAGAGAGGAGAGTCTGTCTTTCTCTCTCTTGCTCTCTCTGCTCCCACCATCTTGTAATGTGAAACCTCAGGGTCACTATCACCACCACCAAGACCCTCATCAGCTGTGTTCCCTGGACTTTGGACTTACCAGCCTCAGAAACTGTAAGCAATAAATTTCATTTTCTTATAAATCACCCAGTTCTGTGTATTTTGTTAGAAGCAAAAGAGATGGACTAATACACAGGACAATACTTTAACTATTTAATATCAATGTTCATTTCTCAGTGCACTTTTTAATAAAGATTATTATATAAATTCAACTTACAGAAGAACAAAAAAGTTGTAAAAGCTCAGATAAAACCCATTTTCAAGAAATAATTCATGATATCTGGTCCTATAGAACAAGGTCATTCACATGTTTATCGAACAACCCAAATCAACACTCCTATAAAACCAGTGGCTAGTTTTAAAAAGTTATGAAATTCACCTTTTACTAATGCCATTTTGTATAACATCAACATTTGAATATTTGTATAATTTTTAAATTTCTTAGTAAATTTTGACTTGTCAAAGTGTTGAACTGATAATTTCGGAAAGAGAAAGGAGAGGTTGTAAATGGCCTTACTTTATTTATTTTTTATTTTTATTTTTATTTTTTGCTAGCGAGTAAAATTCTGGGCTGTAGAAAACCTACTGAAGTACCGTTGATGCTAAGAATTACTCTTCTAGAAGCCAAAAATGTTAGAGCTCTATGAAACCTATAAAATTACTAGTTCAACCCTCTTATTTTAAAGATGAGAAGACCTAGCCACTGAGAAAGAAAATGACTTGTTTTAAGGTAATTAAAATAGTCAGAAGAGGAACTGACTTCCCAATCCCAATTTTGTGCTGTTTCCACTATTCTTTGCTACTTCTGTTGAAGGGGAAAGAGGAGCTATGCTGAGATCCATAAGAATTTGAGGGTTTTGTATTTCAGTAGAGAAACACAATAGCCTGACTTGACTTGAATAGTCTGGCTTTTAGCAACACAACTACAGTGGACATACTTTTTAGGAAACCTAACCAAGAAGTTCCTCATCTCTCCCATACTCAGTAACAAAGTAACTTGTACTTCAGGATTCCTGTGTTGAACAACTATAGGGAAGAACAGAGTTTGTGGACTCCTAAATCACCAATTAAGCCTGGCTATAATGTTAACTCATACATGCTTCTCCTTACTAGGCTGCCTGGAGTATGGAAAACCATCCTTTCCCAAGGAAGAAACAATTTACAAATGTGTCATAATTCAGTACCACCTTCCCAAATCCACTAAACTCCCTTCTGTGCCCCATGGGGTTACATCAGCGGTAGCCATATTCCTTTGTGACCCTAGCTCCTGCCTGGCGCTCCCCATCCTCTTCCACAGATCCAGCTCTCCCTAGCCTAAGTATGATAGCTTCGCACAGTTGCTTTTCCCTGGGTACCTCCCCATCCCTTCTGGGTTCCCTTAACCCTACTTGGAACTCTTTAAATAGTCACCTCATTAAATTTTATTCAGAATCTAAGTTGACTGTGTGCCCCATTTCTTGCCAGAATCCTGACTGATACACAAGCCTCTCTATATACCCTTCATATACTACCTTAAATTGTACTGAGGTTTATGTTACACTGATTAGGAAGATAAATAAAGGCACACTACTTCATACAGAGAGTTCGTCTCTTAAGACTCTATCTTTGGAAGTCATCAGATATCCCTGTTTGCATTATCTTTACCTCAAGTATATTGCAGTTGGCTGAAAATAAACATCAAACATTTGCTTTATACAAATAGAAACACTATTTTTAAAAAGTGAGAATACCACGTCTGCACACTGTAACAACAGGCTTCCATTTTGATAAGGCTTGAATACAACGCAACAATTTCAATGTTCTGTCAACACTCATTAAAGCAGAATGTGTCTATGTAACTACTTTCATAACGAACCACTTTTGTATAGCAGTTGGCAAAATAGTCTTTTAAGAAAAATATAGTATTTCTTAAAGGTGGTCCAGCTTTCCCAGGAACTTTGGAATATCTCTATCATGATTAAGAATCATAGAGAAATAGAAAGAGGCCTGAAATAAGAACTCAAAGTGAATGAAGGCCAAAGAGAATATAATTTGTTTCTTTTGGACATGAAAAACTTCATATTGCTACTTTGCCATAAAAAATAAGGCAACAACTACACACACATGCACAGAGTTCCACTGGGGATTCTCTACACTCTCCTTCTTTACTTTGAATGAGATTCCCACCCACCCACCCCCTCCTTTTTTCTTTTTTCTTTTTTTTTTTTTTAGCAACATGTCCCTGTAAAAAAGCCCTTGTTCCACAATTATGGAACTTTTGATTTGAGTATTAGAGATCACGGAATCCAGCTCCTGAGCCAATGCATAGATACCTCCCAAAATCATTCCTGGTACCTGTAACACCTTATACTTGTTCCAAATCTTCCTCATGGAACTATCATATCTTCCTTCTAAACCACTGTAACAGGCTTCTAACTCATAAAGTCATGTTCCTATTTTTTTTTATCTTCAATGACTTTATACTGCCCTCAAAATAAAGTTTAAATTTCTTTACATGGTATGTAAAGTTATTATTATTCTAGCCTCTTCTACATCATAATCTAATCCCGTCAAATCTCTTCAGGCTCTTCTCCCATACTCTTCCCATTTTAACACACAGTACTCTCATACCTCTGGACTATGGCTCATACTATGTTTTCTCCCCCTCTGTTTCATCCCCAAAGACATCTCTTTGACCTAATCCTACCTTCAGGTATAATCTTAGATATCAACTCTTCTAGGGAGCCCCTCATAATATCCCACATTTAAATTAGGTGACTGTTTAATATGCTTCCATGCTATCCTACAATTTCTCTTTTTCAGTACCTATCATAGCCTAATGTAATTTTCCATTTACAAGTATTTGCCTGTCTCCCTCACTAAACCAGAAGTTCCTCAGGAATAGGAATTATATCTATCTAGGTTATTATTGGATCCTTAGCACCTAGAACAGTGTATGATAAATGGAAAGTGTGCAATAAATGTTTATTAAATAAATGAGATAATATCTGCTTTCCTGTGATTTTTACCTATAGATCTGCCCTCTGGAGCCACATTCTTACACCAATAGGTGATAAGTTACAAGAAAGCATCCTTCATTGGAGAACCCAGATATATGAAGTAAACACTACTAGATGTAAATAGAAAGATAGACCCCAATACAATAATAGTGGGGAACCTCATCACCCCTCTCTCAACATTGGACAGATCACCTAGGCAACAAATCAACAGAGAAACACAGGATTTAAAGTACACACTAGACCAATTAGAGTTCACAGACATCTACAGGACAGGTTATCGAATAATTGCAGAATATACTTTCTTCTCTTTAATACATGGAACATCCTCCAGGATAGGCCACGTTAGGTCACGGAATCAAGTCTCAACAAATTTTTTAAAATTGAAATCATTTCAACTATCTTTTCAGACCACAACATATTAAAACTAAAAATCAACAACAAAAGTAAGTCTGGAAACAATACAAATTCATGGAAATTAAACAACATGCTCCTGAACAACCTATGGGTCAAAGAAGAAATTAAACAGGAAGTCAAAAAATTTCTTGACACTAATGATAATGACATCATACCAAAACCCATGGGATACTGCAAAAGTAGTAAAAGCAAAGTTTATTGCAATAAATGCTTACATCAAAAAAAACACACCTAACATTACAGCTCAAAGAACTAGAAAAAACAAAAACAACCATATCCCCAAATTAGCAGACAGAAAGAAATAATTATGATCACAGCAGAACTAAATGAAATAGGAGACCAGAAAAATGATACAAAAGATCAATGAAACGAAAGTTGGTTTTTTGAGCAGATAAACAAAAATGACAAATCATAAGCAATACTAACTGAAAAAAAGAAGAAGGAAGACTCAAATAATAAAAATCATAAATGAAAAAGGAGACATTACAACTGATACCAAAGAAATACAAAGAATCACTAAAGACCATTATGAAAAACTATACACCAAATTTGAAAACCTGAAGGAAATGGATAAATTTGTGGACACATATAAACCACCAAGACTGAACCAAGAAGACAGGAAAATTGAACAGACCAATAATGAGCAGAGATTAAAGCAGTAATCAGCAGTCTCCCAACAAAGAAAATCCAGGACCAGATGGCTTTACTGCTGAATTCCACCAAACTATTAAAGAAGAATTAATACTAATCCTTTTCAAACTATTCCAAAAAACTGAAACAGAGGCCATTCTCCCAAACTCAATCTATGAGGCCAGCATCACCCTGATACCAAAATCAGACAAAGATACAACAAAAAATGAAAACTACAGGCCAATATCCCTGATGAACATAGAGGCAAAAACCTCAACAAAATATTAGCAAACAGAATACAACCAAACATCATAAAGATTATACAACTTGATCAAGTGGATTCATCCCAGGGATGCAAGGGTTGTTCAATATACACAAGTCAATAAAAGTGATACGCCACATCAACAAAATCAGGGACAAAAACCATATGAATATCTCAATAGATGCAGAAAAAGCATCTGACAAAGTTCAATACCCTTCATGAAAAAAACTTTAAGCAAATTAGGTACAGAAGGAAAGTATCTCAACACAAAAAAAAGCCATATACAACTAACCCACCACCAATATCATCCTAAATGGGGAAAAACTGAAAGATTTTCCCTTAAGAACAGAAACAAGACAAGGATGTACAATCTCACCACTCCTATTTAAAATAGTACCAGAAGTATTAGCCAGAGCAATCAGAAAGAGAAATAAACAAAGGGCATCCAAATTGTAAAAGACAAAGCCAAACTGTCCCTGTTTGCAGATGACATGCTCCTATATATAGAAAAGCCTAAAAACTCTTAGAGCTGGTAAATGATTTCAGTAAAGCTGCAGGATACAAAATCAACATGCAAAAATCAATAGCATTTTTATACTCCAACAAATTAACAGAAAAAGAAATCAAGAAAGCAAGCCCATTGACAGTAGCCACCAAAAATAAAATACCTAGGAATAATTTTTTAATGTTTTGTTTTGTTTTTATTGGTTATGAATATTCATTGAGTACAAAGCAAATTGTCACCACTCATGCCTAAGATGTGATGGCCAGATCCATACTAGCAGCATGTCCATTACCACAAACTGTGATTATACCCCACGTCCCCCACCCAATTATCCCCTCGATTATCCCCAACCTCCCTCTCCATCCCCCTTTCCCTGTTCCACTTTGTATCTCTAGGTATGTTCTTTCCCTCTGCAAGTCCAAGACACAACTGTGGTCTTTCTTTCCCTTCTTCAGAGGTGAAAGATCCCTACAATGCCAACTGCAAATCACTGCTGAAAGAAATTAAGGAGGACACAAAAAGATAGAAATACATTCCATGCTCATGGATTGGTATAATTAATATTGTGAAAATGTTCATACTACCCAAACTGGTCCACAGATTTAATGCATTCCCCATCAAAATACCAATGACATTCTTCACAGAAATAGAAAAAAAATCCTAACATTCATAAGGAATGACAAAAGACCATGAATAGCCAAAGCAACTCTGAGCAAAAAATAAATAAAAATAAATCCAAAGGCATTATACTACCTGATTTCAAATTATACTACAAAGCTATAGTAATCAAAACAGCATGGCACTGGCATAAAAACAGACACCCAGACCAATGGAACAGCATAGAGGACACAGAAATCAATCCACATATCTACAGTCAATTGATCTTTGACAAAGACACCAGGAACATACAGTGGAGAAAGGACAGCTTCTCAATAAGTAGTGCTGGGAAAGCAGGACATCCATCTGTAGAAGAATAAACTAGACCTATACCTCTCACAATATAACAATATCAACTCAATTTAGATTAAAGACTTAAGTATAAGTCCAGAAACTATAAAACTCCTAAAGAAAACATAGGAGAAAAACTTCAGGAAGTAGAACTGGTCGAAGCCTTTGTGAATAAGACTTCAAAAGCACAGGTAACAAAAGAAAAAAATAAATGGGATTACATCAAATTGAAAAGCTTCTGCACAGAAAAAGAAACAATCTAGTGAAAATACAGCCTACAGAATGGGAGAAAATACTTGCAAACCATGCATTGACAAGGGATTACTATCCAGAGTATACCAGGAACTCAAACAACTTAATAGTCAAAAACCAAATAACCCGATTAAAAAATGGGTAAAAGAGCTGAATAGAAATTTCTCAAAGGAAGATATACAAATGGCCAACAGACACATGAAAAAATGCTCAACATGACTCAGCATTGGGGAAGTGCAAATCAAAACCACATTGAGATATTATCTCACCCCAGTTAGAGTGGCTGTTATCAAAAATACAGAGAATAACAAATGCTGGTGAGGATGCAGAGAAAGAGAAGCTCTCCTACACTGCTGGTGGGAGTGTAAATTGGTGCAGCCATTATGGAAAATGGTATAGAGCTTTCTCAAACAACTACAGATAGAACTGCCATACCATCTAGCAATCCCACTTCTGGGTATAAACCCAAAGGAATGGAAATTATGTCAAAGAGATACCTGCACTCCCATATTTATCACAGCTCTATTTACAATAGTCAAGAGTTGGAATCAACCTAAATGTCCATCAACAAATGACTGGATAAGGAAAATGTGTTATATTTACACAATGGAATATTACTCCACCATAAAAAAGAACGAAATTCTGCCATTCGCAGCAATATAGGTGAATTTAGAGAAAATCTTGTTAAGTGAAATAAACTAGGGACAGAAAGAGATATACCACATTTCCTCGCTCATAAGTGGAAGCTAAAAAACAAGTGAAAGAGAAAGAAAGATCCAAAAATCACAATAATTCATTGAACTTTTAAAGGAGAGAACAGAACTGTGACTACTAGAGGTGGGAAAGGGAGAGGGGGAGGGCATTAATGAGTAATTGGTAAAAGTCACACAGAATGATTATGTTTTATAATGATGAATATACTAATTATCCTGGTTTGATCTTCACATATTGTACATAGTATTGATATTCAATTCTGTACCCCACAACTATGTATAATCAATTATGTTTCAATTTTTAATAAAGAAAAAAAAATCATCCTTAATAAAACGTCTTATTCCAGGTCTGAGTCACTTCTGTCCCCTCCCCCATCCCAAACTGCAAGATATTTATTCCATTCTTTATATGTGAAACACTGTTCCAGGCTTTGAAGATAGAGCACAGGGAATAAGACAGACGACAATCTTTGCACTTATGGAGCTTATATTCTACTGAGGGGGGATTGGCATAAAACAAAATGAGTAAACTATATCAGCCATTAGACTATGATTAGTGCTAGAGAGATAAATGAATAGGGGAGAGGGAACACTATGAGGGCATGAAATTTTACAAGAGAGAACGAGCCAGGCAGATATCAAAGTGTTACAAGCAGAGAGAACAACAAGTACAAAGATCCAGAAGCAGAACTGTTCCTAGGGTGTTCATAGAACAGTATAGAGACCAGTGTGGCTAGGACAAAGTGAGCCAGGAAGGGAGTAGAAGGAGATGCAATTAAAGAACCATGTAAGGTGATACAGACTTTGACTTTTACTCTAAGTGAAATAGGGAGCTACTAGAGGATTGTGAAGAGTGAAATGATCTGATTTAATGTTTTTAAAATATCACTCTGAGTAGAAGCTGAGTAGAGAACAGACTACAGAGGAATACACCATTTATAAGGCTATCATAATAATTCAGTCAAGAGATGGTGGACTGGGAAAGCAGCAGTGGAGACAGTAAAAAGTAGCCAGATTCTGGATATATTTTAAGAGAAGAGTCAAGTGATTTCTAATGAACTGGATATGGAATACAAGTGAAATAAATATGTCAAAGCTTAATGACTAGAAAGATGGAGCTTCCATTAATTGAGATAAGAAAAATTGTGGGAGGAATGGGACTAGGGGAGGCAAAGTGGAAGATCAAAAGTTCAGCTTTTAATGTGTAGATTTGAGATGCCTATGTTACATATAAGTGGAGGCCTTGTATAGGCCACTGGATATTTGAGTCGAGCTCTGTGGGATAAAGATATAAATTTAGGAGTTGTCTATATATAAATGAGGTTTAAAACTATGATACAGGATTGGATCAGCAGGAGAGTAAGAACAGAGAAGATGAAAGACGTGAGGACTGAGCTCTTTAGAGATACAGTATCCCTTCAATGTTGAGAGGTATGATAGATGAGAATGAACCAGGAAAGGAAATGAAGATGAAGCAACATATTACATGGAAATAAAACCAGGAGAGGGTGGTGTTCAGGAAGCCAAGGGAATATAGTGCTCCAAGGAGGAAGGGGTGATCCATCAACTGAGCAAATGCTGCTGACGCAGACTGAGAACCAATCGATGGATTTAGTGCTGTGGAAGTCACTAGGAATATTGGTAAGAGTAATTTCAGTTGAACATGATAACAAAAGCCTGATTAGAGTTGGTTGGTAAGAGAATGGAACTAGAAGAAATGGAAACAATAAATACAGGCAACTCCTTCCAGGACTAGAACTGAGGTGACAAATGTATTAAGGGAGCTTCTCAAGACTTTAGGTTACAGATACGGTTGTCATATTTAGCAGATAAAAATGCAGAACACCCATTTAGATTCAGATATCAGATAAATAATTTCAGATAAAATTTCAAATAAACTATTGTTAGTATAAATATGTTAAAGGCAATATTAGGGACGTACTAGAAATTATTCTTTGTTTATATGAAATTCAAATTTAACTGAGCATCTTGTATTTTGTCTAGTTAATCCGGCTACAGACAAGCCCTAACAGGTCTGATGTGAATTTAAAATTCCCAGTACTTTTTTTTTTTTTTTTTTTTTTGCTTTTGGAGCTTTTCAATTCTTTTTATTAATTCACTTTTAACTTGTTCTTTTTTTTCTGAAGTCATTAAATTTTGTGGGAATCTATTACACAGCAAATAGATAACTAATACTTTATGGACAAAGATTTTAATTCCAATAATCTCATATTTATTATAAGGTTACTGAGAGAAATATGTTTAGTACACATTTCATTTTCTTTTTTAAATGTTCGTAAGTTAAAATTCCCAGTACTTTCAAATCTGCTGAGAAACATTTGAAATGCTCCTGGCTTCCAGTATCACCTCAGAGAACGAGATACCTAGTAAGATAATGTAAGGGCTGGAGCATTTGACTCTGAGGGCACAGATAAAACAGATTAATATTCTCTCTTCACCTGCCCTTTGAGTAAAAAAGTAAAGCAACTAACATGGCCCAAGGCTACTCTTTGGCAAGAAGTTTTAAAAGTACTTAATCAGCTTCATTCAATTTCTAGGCATTTAGAGATGGAAAGAAAACATGGCTTTTTTTCTATGCAAAGGTACTCAGCAAAATGGACGGTAGCGTGTCATAGAGTTGAACAGGAGAAAATTTCTAATCTGTAATGGACAACTAAATATAATTTAGGTCAACAAAGAGATATGGGAACCCAGTGACTTGTTTAAATGTAATTTAGATTGTAGGTATAATAATGATCATTTCAAATAACAAAGTTGCCTTTAAGCAGTTACCATGTGTTGGGCACTATGTTAAACTGAGAGGCATGCAACACTAAATAAGACATGGTTCATGCCCTCAAGCCCCTCACAAAGAGTTCTAAATTGACAAAATAATAGAATAATTGCAGTAGTTTCCACTATCTCTTTGATCTCATCTCCTACCTTGAGAAAATCTAAACCAGCTCTACTTCTGGGTCTTTGTATTTTCTGCTCCCTTTACCTGTAATGTTAATTTCTTAGATATTTCTGTGGCTCACTCCCTCACCCTTTTCAAAACTTTGCTGAGTTATCATTTTCTCAGAGAGGCTGTCTATAACCACCTAATATAAAATAATATCTATCACTCTCTACTCCTGCATTCTGCTGCATTTTTCTGCACAACACTTCACTTTCTGAAATTCTATACATCTGTTTGTTTAATTAGTTATTAGCTGCCTCCTCCAACTAGTAAGCTACATGACGTATTTGCTTCATGTAGCTTACATTCATACCAGCCCATCATTATTGTGTCAACTGCACCAACAATAGTGCCTGGCACAAAGAAGAGTGCCAATAAATATTTGTTGAATGAACGGCACTGCTCACTTTTTCCAGGAACTGTGCTAGGCAATTTTTTATTTTTATTTTTATTTTTTAAATTTTTGTTTGTTGTGGTAAAACACATATAAGGATTTGTATTTTAAGCATTTTAAACATACAGTTCCATGGAGTTAATTACATTCACAATGCTGTGTAACTACTATACATTTGCAAAACTTTTGTCATCCTTTTTTGTTTTTTTTGTCTGTTTTGGGTTTTTTAAATTTTTTTTTAATTGTAACATAGTTGATTGTACACATCTGTAGGGTACAGAGTTGAATATCATTACCTGTGTGAAATATGTGATTCTCAGATCAGGACAATTAGTAAATTCAACATTATACAATGGAGACTTCTGGTCAAGATGGCAGAATAATTGGCCCCCAGTGTCTCTCTGTCCCACAAATCAATCAATTTACAACTATTAAAAATCAATGACAGCCAAGCTGGTGCCACTAGAGCTCAGGGGAAGAGGAGGAGAGACCTAGAGTGTGCATAAAGGCAGGAGAAGCCATGATGGGAGAAAGAAAGGAACACTCCCACCATTTTGAATCCCAGCTGCTTCCAAGCTGGAGCTGGTGAGCTCACAGAGCAAGAGGTGGCAAAAGCCACAGCTGTGCCCTTCAGGTAAAGTTGCTTGGGGGCAGCAGAGGCAAAGAGGGCCTTCATGGCCCCCAGGCCAGAAAGACCACTAATAGGGTTCCCGTGGACCCACATAGGAGCAAGGAGTCACAACTGAAAAAAGGAGCCACTCAGAGGCCAGTGAGTCAATGCAAGGGATGAGCACACAACCCGTCCCATGGGAAGTGTTTGGAGCGTGGGTGGTTGGGAAGACGGGCCCACCCCGGGAGAACAATGGGGCACAGCGAGGACAGCTGATCTGCCCTCCAATCAGTGTAGGACCACTCAGTGGAGACTGGTAGGGAATATAGAACTGCAGGGGCAGTGGTTCACTGAAATACCCAGGTCTAGATCAGAGTTTCTACACAACCCAGGTCTACAGGATCTCACAAGACCTGGAAGTACCTATGAAGTCAATCATTAAAATCTGAGCTACACAAAAAGCCAGGGAGTCAGCAGCAGCAAAGCAGCAATTTAGCTCAACCACAGAGCTCAAGTACTGATGCCCACAGGAAGTCCCCGCATTTTAGAAGTAAGCAAAGGACAACAAATTAGTTCCAGTGCAGAGGTTAAGTGGTGGGAACAGCAAATAATCCAGCACCGAACTGAAAGAAAAGACAAAATACCCACAGACCAAAGACAAAGTTTGATATTAACTAGTAAAGGTCTCATATCACCAAAGAACACCTATAAAACCTAGAAGGTTTGGAAGTCCCCTGAGCTACCAAGCAAGGGAGCGGGGAGCTCTGGGGGCCTCAGCTATGCCCCCGACACCCACAACCAGCCCAGTGATGACCACCGAGACACTGCAAGAAGTACCCCAGGCTCCTGAGCTGGGGTGGTGGGAATTGAGGGCTTCAGCCACAGCACCCTGACATCTGCACTCAGCCCAGCAATGACCAAGCCACTGCTGGAAGCCCGCTGGTCTCCTCTGCAGTAATGAGGGTGGTGCTACAGGCGTCAACCCCACCCCTCCTCCTTCTTCCTTCTTCCACTCTATTTCCTTCCCCTTTCTCCACTCCCCGTCCCCCCAACTACTCCACAACATAGAATGTAAAAAGAAATAATAATATTAATAAATAAACTTAATTAAAGAGAAAAAAACACATTATACAATGTAATCATTTTTCATGGCCCTTTACCAATTCCTCCCTTACTCCGTCCCCCGCCCCTTTTCCCACCTCTGGTAATCTCAGTTCTGTTCTCTAGTTTTGAAAGTTCAACATATTATTGTGGTTGCTGTATTTTTCTCTTTTTTATTTTTCAGCTCGCACTTGTGAGTGAGGCCATGCAGTATTTCTCTTTCTGTGCCTGGCTTATTTCACTTAACAAGATTTTTTCTAAGTTCATCCATGTTGCTGCAAATGGCAGAATTTCATTCTCTTTAATGGCAGTGTAGTATTCCATTGTGTAAATACACTACATCTTCCTTATCTAGTCTTCTGTCAATGGACTTTTAGTCTGGTTCCAACTCTTGACTATCGTACAGAGATGTGATAAACATGGGGGTGCAGGTATCCCTCTGACATGATGATTTCCATTCCTTTGGGTATATACCCAGCAGTGGGATTGCTGGATCTTATGGCAGTTCTGTCTGTAGTTGTTTGAGAAACCTCCATACTGTTTGCCATAATGGCTGCACTAATTTACATCCTTGCCAATAGTATAGGTGAGTTCCCCTTTCTCCACATCCTCACCAGCATTTGTTATTTTCTTTCTTTTTGATAAAAGCCAGTCTAACTGGGATGACATGATATCTCAATGCAGTTTTGATTTGCATTTCCCTGATGCTGAGTGGTGTTGAGCATTTTTTCATGGGTCTGTTAGCCATTTTCTTCCTTTGAGAAATTTCTATTCAGCTCTTTTGAACATTTTTTAATTGGGTTACTTGTTTTTTTACTGTTAAGTTGTTTGAGTTCCTTGTATATTCTGGATATTAATCCCTTGTCAGATGCATAGTTTACAAACATTTTCTTCCACTCTGCAGGTTGTCTTTTCACTCTGTTAATTGTTTATTTTGCTGTGCAGAAGCTCTTTAGTTTGATATAGTCCTATTTGTTTATTTTTCCTTTTGTTGCCTGTGCTTCGGGGGTCATTTTCATAGTCTTTGCCCAATCCTGCTTCCTGTAGTGTTTCCCTTAAGTTTTCTTTGAGGAGTTTTATAGTTTCAGGCCTTTTTTTTTGGCTTTATTTTATTTTTTCTTATGGTAGGCTTTAAAGCAAGAGAAGATATAGTACAGTTGGAGAAAGAAAGCACAGGCAAACGTCAGAAAGGTCTAAGACATCCAGGAAGAGTCCAGGTATTTCTCACAGAAACCCAGGATGAGTGTCACCTCCAAATCACAAACCACCAAGATAAGTGCAGATATCTCAGTCTCAGAGAAATGAAGACATGAGTTTTACTAAGGGGACTTTAATATCCCATTAGTCACATAGCCAAAACCAGGTTTTATAAACCATTTTCAGATCATCCATCTATACATTTCTTTAAATTAATTCATTATTTTAATTGTACATTTTTACAGGGTACAGTCTGTTGTTTCAATACATGCATATATTATATAATGATCCATTCAGAATAGTTAGCATATCTGTCACCTAAATATTTATCATTTCTTTGTGGTTATAACGTTTAAGATCCTCTTTTCTGGCTATCTTAAAATATACGATACAATATTATTAGCTATAATCACCTTAGAACACGAGAACATATTCTTCCTATCTAACTGTACCTTTGTACCTATTTACCTTAAGTCTTTAATCCATTATAAGTTAATTTTGCTATATGGTGAGAGGTACGGGTCTAGTTTCATCCTTCTACATATGGATGTCCCATTTTCCCAACACCTCTTATTGAAGAGGCAGTCTTTTCCCCAATATATGTTCTTTGTGCCTTTGTCAAAGATTAGTTGGCTGTAAGTTTGTGGGTTGATTCTGTCATCCTAAACATAGACTCTTTACCCATTAAGTAAAAACTTCTCATTATTCCTTCCCCCACCCTCAATCCCCCATTTCCGGTAACCTCTAATCTACCTATGTCTCTGAATTTTAAATTTATTTTTTGTAAATTGATCCATATTTATGGAGTACAATATGATATTTGGGTACATTTATACAGCAATGCTCGTGTCAAGGTATTTATCACCCCAAACATTTGTCACCTGTTTGTGCTGGGAACATTCAACATCCTCTTAACTAGCTACTTGAAGTTATACAGTAATTTGTTGTTGACTGTAGTCTCCCTATATTGCTGTAGAACACTAGGTCTTATTCTTACTGTCTCTCTACAATTTTGTACCTATTGACCACCCTCTTCCCTTTTCCCACCCTCCTCCCCTTACTAGTCTGTAGTAACCACTATTCCACTCTCTATGTCCATGAGATCAACTTTTTTAGCATTCATGTATGAGTGAGAACATGTGTTCCTCTTTCTGTGCTTGTCTTATTTCACTAAATATAATTTTCTCCAAGCTTATCCATATTGCTGCAAATGGCGTAATTTCACTCTTTTTTATGGCTGAGTAGTATTCTATTGTGTGTATATACCACCATTTTCTTATTCAGTCATCTGTCAATGGGCATTTCGGTGGATTCCATATCTTGGCTATTGTAAATAGAGCACGATAAACATGGGAGTGCAGGTATCTTTTCAACTTGTTGATTTCCTTTTCTTTAACACATACCCAGTAGTGGGATTGCTGGATCACATGGTAGTTCTATCTGTAGTTTTTTGAGAAACCTCCATTTTATTTTCCATAATGGCTGCAGTAATTTACAGTCCCACCAACAATGAACAAGAGTTCCCCTTTCTCTACATCCTCACCACATGCTAGGCAATTTAGATATATTAATTCATTTAATTTTATCCTCACTAAAATCCTATGAAGCAGGTAGTAGTATTCATCTTATTTTCTAGACAAGGAAACTGAAATGCAGAAGTTAATTGAGTCTGGTAGATATAATAATGCTGCCTTCCAAAAGATGTCCACATCCTAATCTCTGATACTTATAAATATGTTATGTTACATGGCAAAAGGATATTAAGAATTACAGATGGAATTAAGGTTGCTAATCAGCTGACACTGAAATATGGATATTATCCTAGATTATCTGGGAGGGCCTAATGTAATCACAAATTAAGTGTCCATCGGTGGATGAATGGATAAAGAAAATGTGGTGTATATACACAATGGAATATCATTCAGCCATAAAAAAGAAAATCCTGTCATTTGCAACAACATGAACAACTTTGGAGGACATTATGCTAAGTGAAAGAAGCCAAGCCAAGAAAAAAAAAATGCATGCTCTCACTTATATGTGGAATCTAAAAAAGTCAACTTGTAGAAATGAGGGTGCTATGGTGGTTACCAGTGGCTGGGGGTTGGGGATCAAAGAATACAAAGTTTCAGTAATACAGGAGGAATAAGTTATGGAGATCTATTGCACAGCATGGTGACTATAGTCAATAACACTGTACCGTACACTTGAAAATTGGCAAGAGAGTAGATTTTAAATGTTCTCACCACACACACAAAACTAACAAGTATGTGAGGTGATGGATATGTTATCTTGATTTAATCATTCCACAATGTTTACATACATCAAAATATCACATTGTACCCCATCAATATATACAATAAAAATAAATTTTTAAAAAGTGGAAGAGGGAGGCAGAAGAAAAGTTTGAGTGATATGGTGCAAGAGGGACTCAACTTTCCATTGCTGGCTTTGCAGATGGAGGAAGGGGGCCACAAGCCAAGAAATGCGAGCAGTCACTAGAAATTGGAAAAGGCAAGAGAAAGGTTATTTCCCAGAGCCTATAAAAAGGAATGCAGCCCTGCTGAAACCTTGATTTTAGCCCACTGAGGCTCCTGCCAGACTTCTGATCTCCAAAACTGTAAGGTTATAAATTGGTGTTGTTTTAAGCCACTAAATTAGTAGAAATTTGTTACTGGATCAATAAAAAACAAATACACTGAATTACCTAACATTAACTCATTTTTGATAAATACATACTCTAATCCAGCTCTTCCGGACTGCCATACATTCCGCACTGTTTCTGACAGGCAAAAAGTGGTATGGGGGTTCAGAGAAAAGAGAGATCAGTTGTAACAGGGGGAAGAGGAAAGACTTCATGTCAAAGTTAAAATTTGGACTGGCCCTTGAAGTATTGGTAGGGCTTCAAATGGTGAATGTATCAAAACAACCCAATATCCATCAATCAAGGAATGATTAAACAAATTGTGAAATAGTCAAAGAATGGAATACTCCACAGCAATAAAAGAACTGACTACTGTATGTACGATAACAAAGATAAATCTCATAGACATTTTACTGAGAGAAAGAAATCAGACACACTATGGTATACACTATATGGTTGTAATTTTAGGAAGTCCAAGATCAGGCAAAACTAATCTATATTGTTTGAAGTCCAAAAGCAATTTCTGAGAGGGAGGGAAACTAATTGGAAATGGGCACAAACAAACTTTCTGGGGTGATAAAAATGTTATTATTTTGGATAGTGGTTATATGAATCTATGTAATTTTTTAAATGGGTCAAACTGAACACTTAAAATTTACTTTTTATTGCATTAATTATACCTAAAAAATGTATGGCCACAGAGGATATCTGTCAAAGGAAAAGCATAAAAAAGTACAGAGGAGCAAGAGGTATGGGCAAAATTTAGGAAACAAAAAACAATACAGTTGGCTTAAAGAAGTTCTCAAGCCCAGCTGCACAGTAGAATCACCTGGAGATCTTTTATAACTACAGATGCCAGTCCCAACCAGCGATTCCAATTTAATTGGTTTGTGGTGAACCCCAAGCATAAGTATTTTATAAGCACCCTGGATGGCTCTTATATGAAGTCAGATTTGAGAACCAGAAGCTAAGAGTATAGACAATGTAAAATAGACAAACTGTGAGTGTCCTGGTACACAGGTTAAGGAGTTTTAGTTTATTTAGATGGGGATACAGATACACTGAAGGATTTTAAATAGGAGGGTAAAAATAATCAGAACTGTGCATTAGGAAGGCTCATCTCACACCTGTGTCCTCTGGTGAGTAAACCTAGAGATGGAGAGGCAAATTAGGAGGCTGGCCCAGTGATTTAGACAAGAGATAATGTGGGCCAGATCTAATGTGGTAGCCTTGGGAATAGAAGAGAGAACAAATGCATTTTTCCAGCTAGTGATTTATTCATCCATCTAAGGAGATGAACATTTTTTAGGTATTCATCCAAGTAGATTCATCCACCTAAGTAGATTTATTCACCTATATAAGTAGATGGATAAATAGATTCCTTCATTCATTTAATAAGCAGATATTTATTGAGCATTTGTCAGGCTGTAGGAATAAAATGGTGAAAAGATATGCCCCTGCCCTCCTAAGGCTTCCATTCTAATGGAAGGCACTAACATTTTAAAGCCAGGAGGACTGGACACAGACTTCATGAATATGACCCCAAAAGCACGGGCAACCAAAGGAAAAATAAACAAATGGGATTATATCAAACTAAGAAGCTTCTGCACAGCAAAAGAAACAATTAACAGAGTTAAAAGACAACCAACAGAGTGGGAGAAAATATTTGCAAAATATACATCTGACAAAGGATTAATATCCAGAATATACAAGGAACTCAAACAACTTTACAAGAAAAAAACAAGCAACCCACTTAAAAAATGGGCAAAAAAGCTAAATAGGCATTTCTCAAAGGAAGATATATGAATGGCCAACAGACATATGAAAAAATGCTCAACATCACTCAGCATTCAGGAAATGCAAATCAAAACCACACTGAGATACCATCTCACCCCAGTTAGGATGGCTAATATCCAAAAGACTGTGAACAATAAATGCTGGTGAGGTTGCGGAGAAAAAGGAACTCTCATACATCATTGGTGGAACGGCAAAATGGTGCAGCCTCTATGGAAAATGGTATGGAGGTTCCTCAAACAATTGCAGATAGATCTACCAAATGACCCAGCTATCCCACTGCTGGGAATATACCCAGAGGAATGGAAATCATCAAGTTGAAGGTATACCTGTTCCCCAATGTTCATTGCAGCACTCTTTACAATAGCCAAGAGTTGGAACCAGCCCAAATGTCCATCATCAGATGAGTGGATATGGAAAATGTGGTACATCTACACAATGGAATACTACTCTGCTATAAAAATGAATGAAATACTGCTATTTGCAATGACAAGGATGGACCTAGAGAGAATTATATTAAGTGAAACAAGTCAGGCACAGAAAGAGAAATATTACATGTTCTCACTTATTTGTGGGAGCTAAAAATAAATAAATAAATACACAAAAAAACCAGGGGAGCGGGGGAGAAAACACAACAATCACAATTCCTTGAAGTTGATAGGCAAGTGAACACAAAGGACATTGTTGGGAGGGAGGGGGGAGAGGGAGGAGGGAGGGAGGTTTCGGTAATGGGCCACAATAATCAACCACGTTGTATATTGACAAAATAAAATTAAAACAAAATAAATAAATTCTACAGGTATTCGGGCTATATGGAGGAGGCATGGAAACAGGGAGAGAAAAGTTAAGAATGATTATGGATCAAATAAAGAAGTCAAAAGGAGGAAAGACTAGTTTGTATAAAGGAGGAAAGTTGAAGAGGAAGGTTTGTTTTCTTTTGACTCGTTTGTGTTTGTGGTATCTGTGGTATATGTAGGCAGGGATGTCTACTAGATAATGGAGTATGAAGGTACTTTTTAAAGTTTGTGGAAATTTTAATTAGAATATGAATTCTTCAATGAAGTTTTTGAATACACACTGTACATGGAGCTAGAGCTCAAGAGAGAGGTCTGGGATAGATACGTAGATGTTATAATTATTCATATCAGTGGCATTGGTTAATAACTATGAAAGTATAAGGAGAGAAAAGGAAAGGACCAAAGACTAAGCTCTCAGGAATGCCTACTTCAAAGGTCTCAATAGATAGCATCAAATAAAGAGCAATAACTGGAAGAGTGTGGCGATGTAAAAGCTAAGGGAAAGGATGAACAGTGTAAAATGCAGTGGTGAAATTGATAACTAGAAAAGTCTGTTGAATTCGAAATTAATAAACGATTGACAAACTGCTTCATTAGAATGGATGGGGGTAGAATTAAGATTAGAAGGAGTTGAGAAGTGAATGGACTACAAGGATGTAGAAGAAACAAATATCGAACCTAAATCTCAGTTCCCTCATCTGTAAAATGGGGATAATAGCACTGCACTCCACAGGAGGTAGTTGTGGGGCTGAAGTAATGAAATGCTTGCAAAGTGCATAGCACAGTGCCAGTGGCTCTTAGGAATCATTGTTTTTATTGTTGCTGTTGTTTGGTGGTTAAATAAAAAGACAGATGGTAGCTTCAAACACTAGTAATGCCATATCAACATTTTGTTTTGCTTCATTTGTTGTTATTTTAGGGTGGATGATAACTGACTAGAACTATACATAAAGAAGAAGGCATCAATAGAGATGAAGAGATTCAAAATGCAAGACAGGAACAAGACCTGAAAGGAAGTAAATGAGGGTAAAGGAAGAGGCAATAGCTTTGAAAGGAAAGGGATTCACTTATTTTTAGGTATGTTGGAAGGAAGAGAGGATGATTAAATATCTAAGACATTTATGAATCAAAGAAATATAAACAAGCAATAGAGGCACATAGGAAATAAACTAAAAAGTTTACATCAGATTGCCTCAATCTTTTATATAAAATAGGAGTCATGCTTGTCTAATATGAGTGAGGATAGTAGAATTGTTGTGAGGTTTGCTTTCAGTGGAAAAGTTTGGGACAGACCCTGAGAATGCCAATAAAATATTAGTTAAGAGACAGCCAAGTGGTATCGAGTACCCAGCTGAGTGCAGCGTGAATTGTTATTTAACCATGCTAGCATGGCCTTTACTTCAACAATCTTAAAATCCTGGAATGAGAACAGAGTAAGATGGTGACTACCCAGGGTTGGGGGTCAGCAAAGAATTATGGGATAAATTCAAGAGGGTAAAACATTATAAGGATTAGTGAAGCACTGGAAATAGTTCCTCATGGCATCTATATGAGGAGAAAGGTAAATAAAAACAATCAGGATGATTGAGTAAATAGGGAGAATTAAAAGAATTATATACCACAAGGAGGACTAAAGAAAATATGTAAATTGACTTGATTCAGTAAGTGAGAAGGAGTGGGTATAGGGAAAAGATCATAGTGAGTTCTGGTTCCAGTGGTTTCTATGAAATCTGAATTCTAAAATTTATTACCCTATTTTGCCTTACAAGAAAGAATGATTTCAGGTGATGAAGAAATGAATGTGACTCCAGCTGCATTGACTTCTGACTTTCAGGTCCTCAAATTTGCTATGCTCTCTCCAACCATAGGACCTTTCCATGTGCTATCCCCTCTGCCTCACTTAGTGCCACCCTCCCTCACTTAGTTGACTCATATTAATATTAATCCTTCAATTCTTAGTTTAAATGTGACTTCCCACAAAAAACCTTCTTTGACCTATTAGGCAAGGACATATTTTCATAGTGCTATGTAACTCTCTTTCCAAGAATTATTACAACTGTAATTATTGCAACTGCAATTTAATTTCCATTTGTCTGATTATATCTTGCACAAAGTAAGCATTCAACAGACACTTAGTGAATAAATTAACAAATCAATGTTACCTTTGAAAAGAATATGAGCTATAAGAAATCAATTTTAATGTTTCTTTTGTTTTCTTTTAAAGCAATAAATACAAAAGACTTTCTTATATAATCGAGAATTGTACTGGTCAAATTACCTCCCTAAAACCCCTTTTTGAGAAATGCCATGAAGACCTATGCTGCACGCTTTTTCATTTATTTACTCTTTGAAAGTAGAATGGAGTTTTGATGACAACAGCAACAGTTATCATTTGCCTATTGTGTCTTACAGAAATCCAAAGCTGGGTCCTAAACTGAGCAACGTTCTTAAAACAATGGGACCAATTTTCTTATGTGTCTTGTAACCTTCTTCCAAAGACAATTTACCATGGAGTTATACTCATGATTAAACATTCCCGTGAGGCTGTCCAAGTTCCTGGTGTTTTGTGTTTACAAAATTATATTTCTTTAATGCTACATTGAATACACTTACCAGCTTCATTTTGGGCCTGGGAGCTAAGTTAATGGTGGGCATTTGCATGCATGGCAATTCTCTATATTTTGTTGATGTATTTGGAAAACTACAGTCACTCCTATATTATTGTCATCACCACTATCATTACTGCTGAGCCCTGTGTTCCTCAAGCTACTCTAGCCAAGAGGTGATGATACATCACAATAATGGTCACAAAGAATGGCTCTGCTCCTGCCCATTCTGGAGAAACTCCAACACCCTTCAGACATCTTCCAAATAGTTATGGGAATCCACAGGGATTATTTCCCATGTGCTCCATAGCTACCCTATGGCATTCACCATTTCTCTTCCCATAACCCTTCTTCCTACTCCAGCTCTCCTTGACCAGGTATTCTATTAGCTACCACCAATGCCAAAAAAGTCACAGCTATGCTGCCAGTGCTCACCGATGGGGCCACTGATGCAGACACCTGCCAAAGGCACTGCTTCTAGTTCTAGTGTCTTCTCATATCTGCATCAAGTTTTCTACTGTCCACTTTGGAGAGAGCTAATATCTGCAACAGGACACCGTCTCCTGTTACTACAGAAACCACTGGCATGGTCCAGTGTCTCTGAAGGAGCAGCTGGCACCACCACTACTGACGTGGAGCATTTTTGTCTACCTAGAGATTGGAATAAAACAGTCCTTTTAGCTTTTCCTCAATGTCATTGCAGCTTCTCAGGCTAAGACTCAGGCAGGATTCCAGGTGGTCTGGGCCAGAGGACAACCTGAGTTATAGCGCATATACTATGTTCAGAAAACCCTCTCTTTTCTCACCATGGCCCTCTTAAAAATGCAAGTGTGCCTCTCACCTGTTTTCACTTAAAGTGCATTCTATTTCAGAGTTTCCTTCAAACAAGCCCCCTGGTGGGAACTTTCCACAAGGCCTCCCGATCTACCCAGATAAGTGTAAATTCTCAGGAAAAAAAATTATGTAGGCATAAGCAAATATTCCTGCTACATATCAAGAGTCACATAGTGGCAATCAAAAAGTTATGTGGGACAAGTATAAGAAAGGAAGGCATCTCATTATTCACATGTAACACTTTCAACATAAAACTCCAGTTTGAGAATAGGGTGTTAATGTATACAGCTCCCCTAAGTATACATTAGGCTCTAGGGCCAAAGTAATAATTGGTACATTATTTATAGGCGATAAAATTGAGGCAACAAAACAAATGAAAGTGCATTTATATAAATTCACTAAAACTTTTTTTCACTTGTTTTAATTCAGCTTTTATCCATTTAATAATATTCATTGTAAGAAAACACAAGTAATGTACATTAAGTTTGTTTAATTGAATAACCCTTATTATGGTTGTACTTACATAAAATCTACAGATATTATTAATAATAATAGCAGCTAATATTTATCGAACACATACTACTTGCCAAGTACTGTGATGTATGTGGGGATTATTCTATTTCATTCTCACAAACCTTCTAGATACGTTCTATGATCAGCCCCACGTTACAGATAAGAAAACTGAGGCTTAGAAAAAAATAAGTGACCTTCACAGAAACACAAAGCTGGTAAACAAAGGAGCCAGGAATAAAATCCACATAGACCTCAGAGCCTATGCTTTTAACAACTCCCTCTTAAAATTAATAGATACTACTGAGGCCTGAGGTACAGGAGCAGAAGGTGATGAGCTATTACCCTGATGAGCTGTACTGGATGATGTCCAGACTTACACTGGCCTGCTGTGGTAGATTATCATGTTATAAATCAATACTTCCATTGGGGACAACTAGAAGGCACCTGAGAGGTGCCAAGACAACTGGAACTTGAAGGACTAAGACCTCAGGAAAAGGAAGCACAGAGAGGTAAACCAATACTCTACAAGTAACTTTTCTCTCCAGGGTATTTGGCCATTGTAGATATAGGGTGAGAGACTGGCAAGGGAGGAAGAGGGCTGTGGCTAAGAGGCAGAGAAGCCAACCGAGCTTTTGACAATTTCACAGGCTAGAAAGAAAAAAATGGAGTTTAGAGTTGTCAAGGGAAACAGAACTTTAAGGACCAACATTCCAGAGAGTAAAGAGCCAAGAAAAGTGAACCTAATACTCTGCTCTTTTCCACCTTGAGGATTTGCTAAATTCATCTACAGTGCAGGGCAACAGGCTAAGAAGCTAAATAGAAAGCTGCTGAAAGGTAGAGCCTGAGTTTTCAAGCATTTTCTTAATTTTGCATTCTCACAAAGCAGGAGAGGTCCTGGTAAAAATAGATGCTATCAGTTGAGATCCCTAGAGAGCTACACTGTAGGTCTGGGACACAAAATAGACTAAGACTCAAAAAACATCCTGCAACCCAAGCCAGAATCACCTCATTCCCTTAATGAATCAAGATGATCTATCCTTAAACAGACTGACCACCATAGGATTGGATGAACCCATTCTAGATGAAGATACTATCTGACTGAGTTTGGATGTATTGTCCTCCCAGAACTCATGTGGAAATTTGATCCCCAATGTGGCAGTGTTGGAAACTGAGTCATGGGGATGGATCCCACATGAATGGATTAATGCTCTCCCTGGGGGAGAGGGGATTAATAAGTGAGTTCTCACTCTATTAATTCCTGTGAAACCTGGTTGTTTAAAAGACCCTGGCACCTCCCCTCTCTCTTGCTTCCTCTCGCCTTGTGATCTGCTTGTACCCGCTGGCTGCCTGCTGCTTTCCACCATGAGTAGAAGCAGCTTGAGGCCCACACCAGATGCAGCTGTCCCAGGATCATAAGTCAAATGAACCTCTGTTCTTTATATATTACCCAGTCTCAGGTATTTCTGTTATAGCAACACAAATGGACAAATACACAGTCCATAATTTCTCTAATTTTTCATATATAATGTTCAGCTATTTTTTATGCATGATGTCCAGCAATTTCTCAAACATAATGTTCAGCATTCTATCAGGTAGCAGAGAAATCATTTACCAAAATACATGAATTCAGGGATAGGTGAAGATCAATGGAAAGACTAATATCTTGGTAAATATAAATTAATATTGATTGTACAAAAATTAATAATAAAGTCTTATGTGGTTAAATATATAGATAGAATTAAGATGCATGACAACAACACAAAAGACTCAAGCAGATAAGTGGACTTAGACTACTATCAGATCATAACATTTATCAAGTACTAATTTATATTAAACTGCGTGAAGTCAAATATACATGTTGTAATCTCTAGAGCAGTGGTTCTCACTATAGTCTCAGGACCTCTTTACACTCTTAAAAGTTATTAAGGACCCTAATGAGTTTTTGTTTCCAATTCATATTTGTTGATATTTATCATATTAGCAATTAAAACTGAGAAATTTTTTTAAATGTTTATTAATTTGTTTTAAAATAACAGCAACAAGTTCCTTAAGTATTAACACAAATAATATTATTTTAAAAAACATTTGCAAAATGAAAAACTCTATTGACAATAATAGCACTGTTTCAAATTTTTGTAAATCATTTAAATATCTGGCTTAATAAAGAACAGCTATATCCTTATATCTGCTATTGCATTTAATCCATTGTAATATCACACCTCATATAACTTCTGGAGAACTCCACTGTACATTCATGAGAGAAAGGGAGAGAAAGAGCAAAGTATATTAATGTTAATAAGAAAAATAATTTTCATTTCAGACTCCTGAAAGACTCTCAGGAATCCCTATGAGCCCCTGGGCCACACATTGAGAACCACGGCCCTAAAGTAGGCACTGAAAGACGAGTACAAGAATATACACTTTAAAAGTTAATAGATGAGGATACAGGGAATAATTTATTGTTTTAATCCTAATTAAATCTAGAAAGGATGGATAAAGAAAGAAACACATGGAAAACATAGAAAATAATAATATAGTAAGTCAAATATCACATTAAGTTTAAATAGACCAAGATTCCAATTAAAAGACAAAGTTTTACAATATGGATATTTTTAAAATGTTGCTTACAAAAGATATATCTTAAATAAAAGTACATAGAAATACTTAAAATAAAATAGTGGAATGAATATATCACGTAAACAGTAAACAAAAGAAAGCTGGTATAGCTGTCCTAATATCAGACAAAGCAGACCTCAAGAAGCATTACTACAAATAAAGAGGGACACTATAAACTGATAAAGGGGTCAATCCACTTGGAAGATAAAAACAATTCTAAATTTGTAAGCATCTTATAAAATTGCTTGAAAATATATAGAACAAAAATCTGGGAGAATTAAATAAAATACAGAAAACCGCTTTCATAATGAGAGATACCTTATTCAGTAAATGACAAAACAATAAAACAAGTAGACAAAGTGTAGGAATAAAGAAGTCCTGAACATTATGAGTAGTAACAAACTTGACCTAATTGACATTTTTGAACACCACAACTTTGACATTAGAAACATTAACCAAAACTGACCATATGTGAGATCATAAGGCATGTCTCAACAAATCCTATTTCTTAAAGTACTAAAATCAGATATTTTGTTGCTGCTGGATAGAAATGCAGCTGATTTTTATATGTTGATTTTTTATCCTGAAACTTTACTGAATTCATGTATTACTTCTAATAGTTCTTTTGTGGTGTCTCTAGGGTTTTCCACATATAAGATCATGTCATCTGCAAACAGAAATGATTCCAAAAATGAAATTAAGAGAACAATCCCAGTTACAAAAACACCAAGAAGGATAAAATACTTAGGAATAAATCTAACTAAGGAGAAGAAAGACTTGTACATTGAAAACTATAAAACACTGATGAAAGAAATTGAAGAAAATATGAACAAACAGAAAGATATCTTGTGCTCAAGGATTGAAAGACCAAAGATTTGTAAAATCTTTATACTACCTAAAGTGATCTACATATTCACTGCGATCTCTATCAAAATCCCAAAGAGTTCTTTTTCACAGAAACAGAAAAAAATAATTCTAAAAGACCCCAAATAGCCAAAGTGGTCTTGAGCAAGAAGAACAAAGTGGAAGCATCACACTATGTAATTTCAAACTATATTACAAAGCTACAGTAATCAAAACAGTATGGTGGTACTGTCAGTAAAACAGATACATGGAAGAATAAAATAGAGAGCCCAGAAATAAATACTCGCCTTTACACTCAACTGACCTTCAACAGGGGTGCCAAAAACACACAATGGAGAAAAGACAGTCTCTTCAATAAGTGGTGCTAGGAAAATTGGATATCCACCTGCAGAAAAATAAAAATGGACCCTTATCTCATACCATCTACTAAAATCAACTTAAAATGTGAGTTCTCAGAAGGATAGAGCAGAACTGTGATTACTAGAGGTGGGAAAGGGGGGTGGTTAGTGAGAAAGTAGTTAAGGATCACAAAGAATGATTATGTTTTATAATGATGAATATACTAATTATCCTGATTTGATTGTTACATGTTGTACACAGTTATTGATATTCAACTCTGTACCCCACAAATTAAAATCAATTATGTTTCAATAAGAAAAACAAGAAATTCAGAGAACCAAACAAAAATTTTTAAAGGGCACCCATTTTTATTCAGTTAATAATGTAAAAAAGACTGCATTGACATGGTTAAATTCCCAGGACTCTCAGTTCCTTAGGGATGGACTAAATAGACTTAAGCTCAATGAAACTCATGTTCAGAAATAAAGTTTAAATTTTTCATTTTTATCTTTTAATTCCATTTTTCACAAACTTTTTGAAATCCCTTCATAATAGGTACTTGATAAATTCTTATTATATCCCTGCTAACCCCAGGTACCTCTCACATGGCCCTCTTTCCTAAGTGCCATGCTTTTAACTTTTCTGAGTGTCTACAAGGGAGGCACTATCCTACATACTCTATAGGACTGTTGTGTTTAATCATTTCAATGACTATGAGTTAGGTTCTATTTTGGGGCCCATTTTATAGATGAGTGAGCTAATACTCAAAAAGGTTTTAAAATATTCTTGACAAAAACAAAACAAAACAAAGAAAACTAACAACCACATTTGAATCTGATTAAGCTTCTAGCTGTAAATACCAACTTGCAGAAAATACAAAGAAAAGAGAGCCATGTTAAACTACACCATTATGATGAATCAGCAAAACCTAGATCTGGGATACTCTAAAGAACAGACAAATCAGTTCCTTCAACAGGTACATTTCAAGAAAAAAAGAGGAATTGAAAGAAGAACCCATAGATTTAAAGAGACTTGAAAAACAAATCAGTCACAATATGTAGATCTTATTTCGATCACAATTCAAAGAAACATAAACAAATATGTTCATGATACAATCTGGCTTTTGAATGCTTTCATTGGATGCTTCATGATATTAAGAAATTATTGTTAATTTTTCAGGTGTGCTATTTACCTCTGATAATTGTGGTTCTATTTCTAAAAAATCCTCACCAAAAATAAGTATGTGAGGTAATACATATGTTAATTAGCACAATTTAGACATTCCATAATGTATACATATTTCAAGACAACATGTGGTACATGATAAATACACACAATTTTTATTTGTCAATTTTAATAATGTTTTATCTTTTAGGAAATCATACTGAAATATTTGCAGATGAAATGACATGATGTCTGGGTTTTGATTCAAATTAATAGGGAAAGGGGGCAGTGGGCAGGGTTATTGATTATACAAAACTAGCCATAAGCTGATAACTGTTGAAGCTAAGTGATAGGGTACATGGGAGGTCATAATACTATTATCTCCACTTTTGTATTTTTTTAAAATCCTTCATGATAAAAATGTTTAAATAATAATATCTAAATCAAATTAGACCCCAGGTTTTTACCAAAGAAATGCATTAAGGTATCTGTGTTTATAGCCATTTAGTGCCTTTTGGATACTTTTCTTCCACCTAGATTGAAGCTTATAGACTTCAAGTGCCAATGGATTACTTTCAGCTCTGCAGGTCCAAGAACTTGTCAATGAATTCAGAATTTCATCCCAACTTACCTCAAGCCTTGGATCTTAGCAGGGAGATTTTGATCTTGCAAATACTCATGTAAATTGTTTTAGCAAGTAAATTGTGCAGCTATTCAGGAGCAGGTGGACAAAATGTTTACATAGGGATTTCTACTGATATACATTTATGGAATCAATGAAGTTTGGCTCTTACTATGGGAGAATGATAATTAGACATTGTTCTTGCTCCTGTGGCAGCTTACAATATAATAATGAAAACAAGAAATATACACAAATCATCAGAATATAAAGTAGCTAGTATGGAGAATAGACCAGATCGGAGAGAGGAGAGACTATAGGCAGGGAGACTGCCTCAAGGAATACTGCAATAATCCAGGTAAGCTGCAATGAGGATCTATCTTATCTCTAGGACAGTGGTAGTGAATAATGGAAAGGAGGGAAGAAATTCAGAGTGAGGATGTGCCCTTCAGCCGTGGTAGCAGTTGTGGCTTTTCTCAACCCCCTAATTCATATGACGTAGTCTCCTTAGTTTCTGTTTCAATGCAGGATGGTTGAGTGTGTGTAGCCAGCATCACAGTCAACCCCACAGTGCTCATTTTGCTTTGCTGAAATGTGGCAAGGTACAGAAACACCCCAAACCTGGAGGCATGAAACCTCTCAGGGCATACTGAAGACAGTGTGCCCTGTTTCAGGTGTAAATGCATGCCCTCACAGGTCAAGAGGAGTCTGTAACAGTCAGAGGTCCTCATGATCCCTAAGAGAATTTCAACACATAGATAGCCAGTGAAATAATATCTGCCACTGACTCCCTCCCCCAATCCCATGCAGTTCACTGGCTGATAAAGTAATGAGGTGATGATGAGCAACCTAGTGTCACACTGACCTTTTGTTCCCTTCTAGAACATACCAAGCTCCTCACCACTTCAAGGCCGTGCAACATAATCCCTCTAACTGGTACGCTTTTCTTTAATCTCTTCACCTGTCTCACATTCTCATCTTTCAGGTCTCAGATTAGAAGTCACCATCACAGAGAGGCCTTCCCTGATGACTCTATCTAAACCAGGTGCCCTTAATCACTTTCTATCTGAACACCCTTTTTGAATTTACTTTTTAGCAGCAATCACCTTCTGTAATTAGCTTATCTATTTTTTCTTGGGTTTTTTTGTCTCCTGATTAAACTGTCAGCTCCCTGAGGGCTGCGAGACTATGCCATCTTGTTTTCTGTTTTATCTTCAGTGCACTGTACTGCTCAATAAACAACTGTTGAATGATTAAGCCAGTATTTCAGTCTTCTGATTAGCCTTTGTAACTAATGGGTCCATCAGCAATTCTTCCTCTAGCTTAACAATTGCTTAGTCAACAGGTATCAACAGATGTTTGCTGCTAATCATGATGAGATCTGTGATACCTCTTCATTAAAAGCCTTGCTCTTCAAAGTGTTTACTGACTTCACAGTCCCATAGTCTTCTGAATACTTAGGAAATAAACCTTCAGTTGAGTTATTTAACATATGTCAATGATTGTTCTGAGTCAATGGTTCCCAAAGGTGCTTGACTACCATTACTAATATGGTATATTAAAGATTATAGACTTTCCTAAACTCTCCATGAGCCCAGCACATAGCCCAGCAACAAAGTAAATACATTTCAGAGGCACTGGAAGTCAATAATCCAGCTCAGGTTTTCCTTCTACTCAGCCCAGTCTGCAACTTTGCCAACTGGCTTCTACTTAATCATCAACAAAACACCTAACAGAAGGTTTTACGCTTAATTACTATTTGAATTTTTATTAGGGAACTATAGGTAAGAAGTGAAAAAGCTGTGGAGAGTTGAAACTAGTAACTGATCACATCAGCCCAAACATGCTGGGAAAGCTCTTCCACTGTGTTTTAGGCTTTAATACCAAATCAGCATCCCTCTCCCTCCTCTGTCTCCATTAAGATAGAGCAAAAGGGCAGAAATATTAAACCCTACTATCTTAAAAATGAATCCCAACAACCCATGGATTTTCTGATTTACTTCTCAAGAGACCAGTCCTAGTTTTGAGCACTCTTTCTGTAGGGAAAATATAGGAAAATGGTCAGGGCTCCCTCAGATGTTTAGTCTTGCTGAGCATTTGATGTAATTGTGCATGTGCACCCAGGCGTTCCCAGGTTGTCTAAGTTGCACCCAAGTGTCCTAGTTTATCAGACTTAAGTATAAAGTCCAAATGGCTCTGATCCATGGTGTCCCCCACCCCTGGGATATCCACAGGGAGGTCGCTACTGCTGCTGGAGGCTGTTGCTGCAAGCTGTTGCTGCCAGGGCCCCCAGGACCCTCTGGAAGGCCACCGCCGCCGCTGCTGCTGCTGCTGCTGTTGCTGCTGTTGCTGAGGAAGCTGAGGACTGAGCTCGTGTCATCTGCCAATGGCTCCTGGCATCTTTCCAAATTACCTAACTCATGGACCTGCATGTGAGGGGTCTGGTGACCCAGACTAGCATGTGAGGGGTCTGTGACCTAGCCTGTAAAACAGGTTTGAAGGGTCTGTGGTCCCTAATCCCTAGCCCTGACAATACAAATGGAAAACGTAGTGTAACTAAAATAATGAAACATTTTGGCTTTAATTATGAATTGCTTAGCCATACAATTGGTGTAGCCCTTGGAATTATTGGCTATGTCAGCAGGATTCTGACAATTTCCCTAACCATTAGCCTAACCAGACAACTGGCATAGTCACCTAGCTGTATGCTTTCATTCCAAGGTATCCTGGGAAACCCCTGGTGACAGGGAAATAGAGTCAGCCCATTGTTCACCAGCTCAACATTCCAGCTGTTTAGTGTTGTGGGTTTGGATCTAAGACCAGATAAAGCTGTCCTCCCATTACCGCAACTTCAGGACCCAGACTAGCCCCAGCAGAACTACGCAGAGAAAAGAAGGGCAGGCATTTTGGGATCAAATGAGATAGTATTGAAATCCATCTTAAAAAGTATAAAGTACGTTACAAAGTAATTTGTTTCTGTAATGGACAAAATTTTCTAGGTAACTCTCAAAATTTGCTAGCCAGTGCATACTCAGATACATTATAAGCCAGCCCAGGGAAGAATTTAGGTAAATATCTGTGCACTTAGGCTTTTGGAATCTATCCTTGTTACAGAATCACAGAAAATCAAAGACCAGCTTATTACCATTCAAATGTGGTTTTGAGAGGTGATCTTAGAGCTCATTATAAATTTAGACTCACAGGCCCCACCCCACACCTACTATATTAAAGTTTTGTAAGTAGTGCCTAGCCCAGTGAATATCTTTAGAGATCATCTGCTGCAGTACTTCTCAAACTTTAATGTGTGTATGAACTTTAATGTGAGCTGAGCATCTTTTAAAACTTCAGATACTGATTCAGGAATAGGGACTGGCATCTCCTAGAAAATCACCATTAAATATTCGGGGTCTTTCATGTTCACAGACACTTTAGATTTGGGGCCTGTCTGATAAGTGTCCCTTCTTTATCCCTGGAATAAGTTTGCTACTGGGATATGCTTAGGAAACCTCCCAGCTAGCATTCTTTAGAACCAAATTTGGACTGATAGATGGGTGTAATTTCATGCACCTCTAAAATACTCCAATTGGGGTACAATTCTCTGTCTGTTCAATTTATGTATTCATAGTTTGACCAGTAGGAATGCCAGGACCTAGAGGAAAACATTCTGATTTGGGTGCTTAAGCAGACCAGAGTGTAATTAGCTAAAAAGTCACTGGCTGGAACTTAAACTGTTAACATTGTCACAATTATTAACATTGCTCTTTTTTTACTGACTTTATCATAAACATTCCTGGAAGAGTTCCAAAAACATTTAAGAACACCGTATATCCAGAAATAACATAAAATATGCCATAGGAATAAAATGCAAACAGCACAAGAATTAGAGACTTTACAAAATTTGGAGTTAGAATTTACTTCTCACCCTGGGTGGCCACACTGTTACACTGGATAGATCAAGTGGAATTCATCCCAGGGTTGCAAGGATGGTTCAACATATGCAAGTCAATAAATGTGATACACCATATCAACAAATCAAGAACAAAAATCATATGATTATCTCCATATATGCAGAACATGCATTTGACAAATTCAACATCACTTCATGATAAAAACTCTAAGCAAATTAAGTATAGAAGGAAAGTATCTCAAAACAATAAAAGCCATGTATGACAAACCCACCTCCAATATCATCCTGAATGGGATAAGAAAAGGATGCCCACTCTCATCACTCCTATTTAAAATAGTATTAAAAGTACTAGCCAGAGCAATCAAGTAAGAGAAAGAAATAAAAGACTTCCAGATTGGAAAAGACAAAGTTAAACTGCCCCTGTTTGTAAATGACATGATCTTATATAGAGAAAAATCAAGACTCTACCAAAAAATTCTTACAGCCAATGAACAATTTCAGTAAAGTTGCATGGTACAAAATCACCATGCAAAAATCAGTAGCACTTTCAAACTATAATAATGAACTAGCAAAGAAAGAAATCAAGAAAGCAAGTCCATTTACAACAGATATCCCCACCACCACCACCAAAAAAAGACCTAGGAATAAATTTAACCAAGGAGACAAAAGATCTCTACAACAAGAACTACAAATCACTGCTGAAAGAACTTAAAAAGGACACAAAAAGATAGAAAGACATTCCATGCTCTTGGATTGGAAGAATTAACATTGTGAAAATGTCCATACTACCCAAAGTGATCTGATTCAATGCAGTCCCCATCAAAATAACAATGACATTCTTCATAGAAATAGAAAAAAAAATCCTAACAATCATATGGAACAACAAAAGACCTCGAATAGCCAAAGCAATCCTGAGCAAAAAAACAAAGTTGGAGGCATAACACTACCTGATTTAAAAATGCTATAGTCACCAAACGGCATGGTACTGGAATACAAACAGACACTCGGACCAGTGGAACAGAATAGATAACCCCAAAATCAATCCACGTACTTACGGCCAATTGATCTTTGACAAGGGCAATAAGAACATACACTGGGGAAAAGACTGCCTCTTCAATAAATGGTGCTGAGAAAACTGGACATCCACATGTAGAAGAATGAAATTAGACCTGTACCTCTCACCATATACTAAAGTCAACTCAAAATGGATTAAAGACTTAAATATAAGACCTGAAACTATAAAACACAGGGGAAAACATAAAAAGAAAACATAAAGGAAACATTCCAGGAAGTAGGACTGGGCAAAGATTTTATGAATAAGACCCCAAAAGCAAAGGCAACAAATGAATAAACAAACAAATGGGATTATATCAAACCAAAAAGCTTCTGAACAACAAAAGAAACAATTAACAGGGCAAAAAGACAACCTACAGAATGGGAGGTAATATTTGCAACTATGTATCTGACAAGGGACTAATATTCAAAATATACAAGAAACTCAAATAATGTAACAGTTAAAAAAAAAAAAAAGTAACCCAATTTTAAAAAATGAGCAAAGGAGCTAAGTAGGCATTTCTCAAAGGAAGATATGCAAATGGCCAACAGACACATGAAAAAATGCTCCATATCACTCAGCATCAGGGAAATGAAAAGCAAAACTACATTAGTCATCATCTCATGCCAGTTACACTGGCCATTATCAAGACAGAGAATAACAAATTCTGGCAAGGGTGTGGAGAAAGGGGAACATTCCTCCAGTGTTGGTGCGACAGTAAATTAGTACAGCCACTATGGAAAACAGTATGGAGTTTCCTCAAACAACTACAGATAAAACTACCATATGATCCAGCAATCCCACTGCTGGGTGTACACCGAAAGGAATGGAAATCATCATGTCAAAGGGATACCTGCACTCCCATGTTTATTATAGTTTTATTTACAATAGCTAAGAGTTGGAATCAACCTAAATGTCCATCAATGAATGGATGACTGGATAAGGAACATGTGGTATATATACACAATGGAATACTACTTTGCCATAAAAAAGAATGAATTTCTGCCATTTGCAGCAATGTGGATGAATTTACAGAAAATTGTGTTAAGTGAAATAAGCCAGGCACAGAAAGAGAAATACTGCATGTCCTTACTCATAAGTGGGAGTTAAAAAATAAAGAAAGAAAGAAAAAGATACAACAATCACAATAACTTGTTGAACTTTCAAAAGGAGAGAACAGAACAGAGACCACTAGGAGTGTGAAAGAGGGAGGGGGTGGAGGGGTTAGCAAGAAACTGGTAAAGGGACACAAAAAAATGATTACATTGTATAATGATGAATATAGTAATTATCCTGCTTTTACCATCACATATTGCACACAGGTTTTGATATTCAACGTCGTACCCCATAGATATGTACAATCAATTATGTTTTAATATAAATAAATAAGTAAATGAAGTCAATAACAAAAAAGCCTTGGCTGTAGTCCAAAAATTCCTGTAGACAGTAAAAGAAGTTTAATTAGTTGTACTGATGTTTGATAACTAAAGCTATCAATTTCTCTGAATGTCTCCATACAAACTAAACAACCTTCAGCAAGTGGCTTAACTTCATGTGGTAAACAGCTTTTTGCCATCTATTAGGGCAACACAAATATACATCTAAGCAGCATGCATATGCAGATAGCTAAAAATTTTAACATTTTCATTATGAATTCAATCTCTATTATACTGCCGTTGTTGTTATAATCTATACTTACATACCACAGCCCACATTGGGATGAAAGAAATCAACTCCTCTGAAATCAGCTCTCACAGAGCTCCAAGAAAAAATACCATCCTCTTGAATGTTAGTACATGACACTTCCTAAAAATTAAAGATGTCTGTGAGCTTGTAAAAATGGTGATTTATGCAAATGGGCATGGGTTTCTGGGGTTTGGAGATGAAAATGCTCTAAAATTTATCGTGGTGCTCACTGAACACTTGAATATACTAAAAGCCATTGAATGATACTCTTTAAGTAGATAAATTCTGTGGTATGTAAATTGTATATCAATAAAGCTGTTATTTATAAAAATTGTTAGCAAGCATCTTCAGTCATTCATCATATACACAGTGGCAAAATTTTAAACTTCTTAAAGAAGATAGTTTTTTCTCAGCCATATTATGAAGGTAATTTGGGATTAAAAACGTTATATCTTATCTTCTATTTCACAGATAATTAAAATATGTTGAAATTTACTTTTAGAAAACTCACTAGAATTTAAAATCTATATAGGAATAGATCCCTTAGATTTATAGTTCCAGAAGTTAGTGACAAGGTTTGAAGCAGCCAGCTGAAACTAGCCCACAGATCAGAGTTTTTAATCAGAATTTTGAAAGTTATTTTTCTAGATCATAGAATATCGAAGCTTGAAAGGATATTACAGAATATCCAGTCTAATCCTCTCATTTTCCAGCTAAGAAAATTTAGGGGGGAAAAAAAGAGAAGTAATTCATTAGAAGAGATGCACAACTTCATGGCAGAATAACACTAGGTTGTAGATAGCGTTTTTGTTTGCTTGTTTTCTCTTCATGAATGCCATTTTTATTATACTAGTGGGTATTGATTTTTCTTGGGTTTTTATCGCAGTGGTAGTTATTTTTCAGGAACCAAACCCAGTACTCCCTTGAGGATTTCTTGTAAGGGTGGTCGTGTGGTAGTGAACTCCCGCAGTTTTTGTTTGTCTGAGAAATATACTATTTGCCCTTCATTTCGGAAGGATAGCCTTGCAGGGTAGAGTATTCTTGGCTGGCATTCTTTGTCTTTTAGTATTTTGAAAATATCATCCCATTCCTTTCTAGCTTTTAGGGTTTGTGATGAAAAGTCTGATGTTAGCCTGTTCCCCAATGTTCATCGCAGCACTCTTTACAATAGCCAAGAGTTGGAACCAGCCCAAATGTCCATCATCAGATGAGTGGATACGGAAAATGTGGTACATCTACACAATGGAATACTACTCAGCTATAAAAACGAATGAAATACTGCCATTTGCAACAACATGGATGGACCTTGAGAGAATTATATTAAGTGAAACAAGTCAGGCACAGAAAGAGAAATATTACATGTTCTCACTTATTGGTGGGAGCTAAAAATTAATATATAAATTCACACACACACACACACACACACACACACACACACAAAACCGGGGGGGGGGAGAGAAGATATAACAACCACAATTATTTGAAGTTGATACGACAAGCAAACAGAAAGGACATTGTTGGAGGGGAGGGGGGGAGGGAGAAGGGAGGGAGGTTTTGGTGATGGGGAGCAATAATCAGCCACAATGTATATCGACAAAATAAAATTTTTAAAAAATAAATAAATAAATAAATAAATAATAAAATTAAAATTAAAATTAAAAAAATAAAAAATTTAAAAAAAAAAAGAATAACACTAGAAACACAGGCTTCCTGTCTTTTGATCTGAGTCACCTGCTGGGGAGTTGAATCTCAGAAACATGAAGTAGGGAAGCTTCCAATATACTATGGTTATAAAATCAAACCAAAGATTTGGTCCCTGCCCACACCTCCAGCCTTATCTTGTGTCACCCTTCCCCCTGTTCAGAATTCTCCAGCTCCTGTGGCCTCCACTCTGTTTCTCTGACATATCATGGAACCTTTTTTTCACTTGCGGTTCCCTCCGCTAGAAAGCTCTTCCACCAGATGAATCTGCATGGCTGGTCCTATTTATTCTATAGATGTTTAAGTGACAACTATTTAAAGAGGACTTTCCTAAATACCCTATTTAAAGTAGCCATCTCCCACTCCAACTAGCGAATCTCTCTCCCTCACAGCACTTGCCTATTTCCTTTAACGGTCCTTATCATTGTTATCATGTTACATTTGTTTGTGCTTTTTAAAGAAATTAACTCAGCTCTCCCCCACTAGACTATAGCTTTATCAGTGCAGAGTTCCTAGTACATAGTAGCTGCTTAATATGTACCTTGTCCAAGGAATGAATAGATTGCTGAAATGTTCCCTGAGCAGACTCCCTATTGCCTGGTGTCTAAATTCTGAAATGCCCTATTTTCACCTTCCAGAAACCATAAAAGCCTAGCCAGAATGTGAATCCTGAGTACCAGAGTTAAACCAGGTTGCCTACCTGAGGTATCTAGGAATAAAAAGATTCAGAGAGGTAAGCTAAAGTCCTTATAGGATCAAACTTATAAGCAGTCGGTCGAAGTCAACAAATCCAAAGGACAGGAACAGCATCAAAAATAGGAAACAAAGTCAAGAATAAGTAGTAGTGGCACAGGAATGGAATGGCAGGGAAGTCCAGAGAAATGCATTGACGTTCTGTAGGGAAAATATATGAAAATGGTCAGGGCCCCTCAGATGTTCAGAATCTTGCTGAGCATTTGATGTAAATAGGCACTTGTGCTCAAGTGTTCCTTGGTTATCATCTAGTGTAATTGCGTATGTGCACCTAGGTGTCCTGGGTTATGGACTTAGGTATAAAGGATGGGTGGCTCTGATCCACGGCGCCTCCCACCCTCGAGAGCCACCCCCCTTGGGGACTATGGGGAGGCTTCCGCTGCTGCAGCTGCAGTTAGTGCCCCTAGGACCCTCTGCAAGGCCACCACCACTGCCGGACCTGTAAGCTACCAGACCTGTAAGTTGCTGCCACTGAGCAAGCTGAGGACTGAGCTCGTGTCGTCTGCCAACGGCTCCTGGAATCTTTTCCAATTGCCTAGCGTGGATCTGCGTGTGAGGGGTCCGGGGACCCAGCCTGTACAGTGGGTTTGAAGGGTCTGAGTTCTAGCTCTGACAATATAAATGGAAACTTAGTATAACTAAAATAATAACTAAATAATGAAACATTTTGGCTTCAGTTATGAATTGCTTTAACAATACAATTGGCGTAGCCGTCTAGCCAGACAATGACCTTATTGCTGTACCCCAACAAGTTCCTATGTGAATGCTAAAGATGTAGAATTTGCGGCTTAACATTATTGGTTGTTAAGCATATGATGCGTGAGTGGGTAGGACAAAATTAAAGCTACAGGGTCAGGACCGAAAAGAACCAGCATAATTTTATTTTTTTTATTTCAACATTTACTTGTACATATTTGTGGGGTACAGTGTATTGTTTCAATACATGCGTATACTGCACAATGATTCACTTAGGGTAGACAGCATGCACTTAAAAGACTCATTTTCTTCCAGCTCCCACAGTGGATTGGCAGTGTGAGATTCTGCTGAAGTTAAGGACACAAGTTAGTCACTCCTTGCCTTTGGCAGTAGTTTGACTATAAAAGTTCCATAAGGAGAGATACCATATTTCATTCATCACTGCCCCTGGCACTGTACTATGCACATAGTTTATGCTAAATAAATATTTGCTAATTGAATAAACAATTAAATGAATGGACCACTGTTCAGCAAGGGCAGTCAAGGCAGTACTTTAAAATACGCATGGGAGAGATGCAGAGTATAAGTTGACTCAATCTTTGGAAATATTTTTTTTCCTTCTTTAAAGGTCAAGTTATACTCTGTAGTATATTTGGACACTGTATGCTAGCTGTGACTCACTCCTTGGCCTGCATTATCTTTGGATGTCTGCCCTCCTTTTCCACGTGAGCATCTCTCAATCTTTCTATCCAGTTTTCTAGGAGGGTGTGGGACTTCCTCACTAGAATATATGTTGTTTCATACAGAAGGCATAGAGAACTGTATTATAAGTGATCCATAGATTTAACTAAGCTATGAAAATAAACACTAGAGTTGTCCTTAAGCACAGTGAATACTGAGTTCAAAATACATAGCCTTTTAAAGGCCTGTCTGGGTTACAATGATGAAATTGTTTTCTCTCTCCTCTGCTGTCCCCCTCTCCCTCTCTCTCCCTCCCTCCCTCTCCCCCCCCCCCCCGTTTCTCACAAAATATTACTGTCCTTGGAAGTAGTGATAGAGTTAGATTTTTTTTTTTAAAACTTACTCCCAGCACTGGGGAAAATATGAAACTACTTATTTCAATTTACATATCAGGTATGATTCTCTTTTTCTCCCTACATCTAAACAAGGTTTGGGAGTGAATTCAAGTATTAAAGAACTTATAGTTTTCGCTGGTTACAGATATTGCTCAAATAGCCCCTGTAGGACTTCAGGACCATGGTGTGGATAGGTATTCTAGAGTGTGAGAAGGGGGAAGGAAAGATGAGATATATTTATTGACCAGCTACTATGAGAACATTTTAAATGTATTATCTCATTTAATCTTCACAAATACGCAATGCCATAGGGACCAGTATTACTTCCACTTTACAAATGCCAAAACTCATGTTCAGAAAAGTTCGTTTGGGACCTCTATTTCCAGCTAAGATGGAGTAAAAAAGATGAGATTTACCTTCTCACCTAAAACAACCACAAAACAAAAACAGACAATATATATTTAAAGAATAGTCTTTAAAAGACTGGGCATCAGTCAATGAAAGGCAGTGATAGCTGAGAGATGAGAAACAAACAGAGTTCTATATTTATCCCAAATTACTATCTTAAGATATTTTCCAAGATATGGCATAGAGCAAAAGAATTGAGGCAGACACCGGTGGGCTTTCTAGGTTGAACAGATGCAGATCAAAGCCCAGGGAGACTAAGGCAGCAGCTGGAGTTCATAGGACAGAGGACCAAAGAAGAGAGAGCTGTACAGAGAGAGAACTCTGGGGATCTGCAGAGGGTCTTCCTTAACTATTCATCAGGGTACTTATTAGTACGTGTGTGAGGAAACTAACCAAGGCTGGGAAAGAACCATCTGAAAAAATTAGAAGAAACACTGTCTGGTGCTCACACAGGGCTGGAATAAGTACCTGTCTCCACCATCCAGACTGGAAAAACTCATAATTCATGAGGTGTGAGGTAAAGTACACAAAAGGGTCGTTCCTCAGTAGCGGGAAATATTACACTGAGCACTGTTCCAGAACGACCTAACAAATCATAAAAGCAAAAACCAAAAGGATAAAAATGGCTCCAAGTGAATTATACTCTATCAAAAAACAAAGCTCAGGAATATTTAAAGAAATAAAAAATATTCAGTAGTCAAAAAGGTGAAATTACAATTTCTCGCATCAAATCAAAGATTAATAGGCATGCAGAGAGGCAAGAAACATAATCCATAAAAAGAATAATCAATTGAAACTGACCCAGAAATGACATGGGTGCTAGAAATAGCTGAGAAAGACATTAAAACACTTATTGTAACTGGATTTGATATGTTCAAAAAGTAGATACGTAGATATAAAAAAGGCCCACATCAAATTTCTAGAGATAAAAACTCCATTGTGTGAAATAAAAAGTACACTGGATGGGATTAGCAACAGATCATATGAAGCAGAAGAGACATTACTGAAACTAAAGTCATAGCAATAGAAACTATCCAGAAACAAACAAACAAACAAAATACCAGAGAGAAATAAAGGAAAAAAAAATTAAACATAGCTGTGGAATAACTTTAACTGGCCTAATATACATGTATAGAGTCACAGGAAAGGGGAAAGAGAGATGATTGTCAAAAAAAATTTTGAAGAAATATTGGCTGAAAAAATTCCAAATTTGATGAAAATTACAAATGCATAGACAAAAGAAATTTACTGAACTCCAGGCACAAAGAAAAACTACGAGATGTGTTATAATCAAATTGCTTAAAAGCAGTGATAAAGAGAAAATCTTAAAAGCAGCCAGAGAAAAATGACTTGCTATGTACTGAGAAACAAAGGTAAGGATGACAGAATGCTTCTCATGAAAAACAAGGCAAAAAATAAAATTGTGGAACAACACCTTTAAAGTATTGAAGAAAAAGAACCTATCTACCTAGAATTCTACACCTGGCAAAAATATCTTTAAAAAAAAGAAGGCAAATAAAGATGTTTTCAGACATACATAAACTGAAATAATTCATAACCAGAAGTCCCTCGCTACAAGAACTGTTCAAGAACCTCCTTTAGGCAGAAGAAAAATAATAACAGATGGAAATCTGAATCTACACAAAAGATCAAAGAGCACCAGAAATTGTAACTACATGGGTGGGTAGAAAGATTAGATAAATAGATATACAGAAAGAAAAAATAGATTTTCAAAAATGTCCATACTATCCAAAGCGATCTATAGATTCAACGCAATCCCCATCAAAATACCAATGACATTCTTCACAGTAATAGAAAACGCAATCCTAACATTCATATGGAACAGCAAAAGATCCCAAATAGCCAAAGCAATCCTAAGCAAAATAAATAAATAAAACCGGAGGCATTACACTACCTGACTTCAAACTATACTAAAGCTGTAGCAACCAAAACAGCATGTTACTGGCATAAAAACAGTCACATGGACCACTAGAACAGAATAAAGAACCCAGAAATCAACCCAGGTGCTCACAGCCAACTGATCTTTGACAAAGGCACCAAGAATGCTTGGAAACTGGATATCCACATGTAGAAGAATGAAACTAGACTCACACCTCTTGCCATATACTAAAATCAACTCAAAATGGTTTAAAGACTTAAGACTATAAAACTCATAGAAGAAAACACAGAGGAAACACTTCAGGATGTAGGACTAGGCTAAGACTTTATAAATAAGACCCCAAAAGCACAGGCAACAAAAGAAAAACAAATGGGATTATATCAAACTAACAAACAAGAGTGAAAAGACAATGTACAAAATGGGAGAAAATATTTGCAAACTATGCATCTGACAAGGGATTAATATCCAGAATATACAAGGAACTCAACTTCACAGTAAAAATACAATAATCCAATTAACAAATGGGCAAAGGAGCTGAATAGACATTTTTCAAAGGAAGAAAAACAAATGACCAACAGGTACGTGAAAAAATGCTCAACATCACTAATCATCAGGGAAATGCAAATCAAAACTGCACTGAGATACTATCTCACCCCATTTAGACTGGCTATTATCAAAAAGACTGAGAATAACAAACGCTGGCGAGGATGTGGAAGAAAGGGAACTCTTCTAAACTTTTGATGGGACTGTAAATTAGTACAGCCACTATGAAAAACAGTACAGAGGTTTCTCAAACAACTACAAATAGAACTACCATATGATCCAGCAATCACACTTCTGGGTATATACCCAAAAGAATGGAAATCATCATGTTGAAGGGACACCTGCTTTCCTATGTTCATAGCAGTTCTATTTACAATAGTCAAAATATGGAATCAACCTAAATGCCCAGTGATGGACGACTAGATAAGGAAAATGTGGTACATATACACAATGGAATACTACTCAGCCATAAAAAAAGAATGAAATTCTGACATTTGCAGAAACATGGATGAGCTTGGAGAAAATTACATTAAGTGAAATAAGCCAGGCACAGAAAGAGAAATACAGCATGTCTTCACTCATAAGTGGGAGCTAAGAAAGAAAAACAGAAAGAAAGAAATGCCACAATGAAACGTTGAACTTCAGAAGGAGAGAACAGACCTATAGTTAGTAGAAGTAGGGAAGGTGGAGGGGGGCGTTAGGGAGTAATTGGCGTTAGGGAGTAATTGGGTAAGGGACACAAAGAATAATTATGATTTGTAATGATGAATATGGTAACAATGTTGATTTGATCATCACATACTGTATACAAATACTGACAGTCAACTCTGTACTCCATAAATACATATAATGAAAAATAAATAAATACATAAATAAATAAAAGATAATTGACTATTTAAACAAAAGTATTAACAATGTACTGTGGAGTTTTAAACAATACATAGAAGTAAAATGCATAACAACAATAGCATAAAGGCTGGGAAAGGAGAAATGAAAGTATACTGTCGTAAGAATCTTATCAATACATGTGAAATAGTTTAACATCACTTGAAGGCAGACTGTGATAAGTTAAGGATGTATATTATTAACCCTAAAACAACCAATAAAATAACAAAACAAAGGGTTAATAAGCCAAAAAAGAAAATAAAATGGAATCATAACAAATAACGTGATTAATCAAAAGAGAAAGGCAAAAAAAGACGGAAAAGGGAACAAAGAAAAGATGAGGCAAATAGATAACAAATAACAATATGATATATTCAATCTAACCATAACAATAGTCACATTAAAAATAAATAATCTAAACACCCCAATTTAAAGGCAGAGATTGTCAGATTGCGTTAAAAAGCAACATCCAACTATATGCTGCTGCTTATAAGAAATATAAAAACACTTAATTTACTCCTTAATTATAAAAACATAGATTAAAAATAAAGTGATCTAAAAACATATTCCATGTTAACACTGTTCAAAATAAAACTACATTGGCTATATTAATATCAGGCAAAGTAGATTCCAGAACAGTTTTATTTATTTGCTCAAAGTCACACACCTTATAGTATTCTACCCAGGATTCACGCCCTAACCTGTCTTATTTTAGAGATTCTGCTTTCAGCATCATATTATACCAGGGAACCTTTTGTTAACTGTTACTTGGAGACATATAGTTGAAAATTCAAAAGAAAAAACTTACCTCTCCATCCATAGAACACTTAATTACTGGTCAGAGGAGAGACTTGCATTTTGATTCTAACTCTGCTACTAACTATCTGTATAAGCATGAGTGGATTATTTAACCAACCTGGGCCTCATTGACCTCTCCTGTAGAATTAGGATCTTGGATCAAATTTTCCCAAGGACACGTGCAGTCATTGCCACAACCAGAATTTGACCCTCGTTTAAGACCTATATTCTCAATAGCACAGGGCTTGGCACCAGACACCAACAAGACAACATGCGGGAGACTGTGCTAGGTAAGAGGTTCTTAGGAATTCAGTGCACTAGGAGGTGGGGTGAAGCTGGTGAAGCACTGGAGGGGTACAGGGGCCTGGATATGGAATTGGAAAAGGTGAAGTTCATGGTCTTGGAAAGTGCCCCGCTAAGGTTGTACTAAAGCGATGCTAAATCCTGCCACGCAGCAGGCCTTCTCCAGCCAGGACGGTGACACATTCGCAGTTCATTCCCTGACTCAAAGCCAGCTTCAGACTTGGATCAATGATCTTCCAACTCCCTCCAGTCCCAACAGGCATGTGAGAATTGGGCTAAGGATGTTGCAATATCCGTGGCGAAAATTCAACTACTCACTTAACAACAGTCTCAAAATATGTCACTGCATCTGACTTGGGACATTTGATTATTTTCTAAATATGTGTAGAGCAGACATCAGGCATATTCATTCAACTAAATACATATTTGCCTTTAGCACAGCGTGTTTGCAAGGCATTTCCACAGAAAGGGCTGTTCAAAGATAATATTTTGAAAAATCATTAGTTCTGCCTGGTAGATTCAGGTTTCTCTTTCACAGTCATTTTTATTATCTGTTGAACTGTACACACTTCTGTTTCTTAGTTTTGTTAATAATCAACAATAACTTTTTCTAAAGCAACTCTTACTTCTGTCTATAGCTTTCTGGCATGGCTCTTCAAAGGTATCTACTGCTACCTGTTCCTGCTCCTGGGCCTCTCATAGTCCAATTCTCACGGAAAAAAATAAAAGGTAGCCTAATTTTTTGTTTTTACTAGTTTTTCCTGATGTAACTGGGTGATAGATAGGGGAAAGGAGAAATAGAGTTCTCATTGAGCCACAGCTGCAAATCATATTAGCCTGGAATAACAGTGCTGCCAAGGACGTTAGAGTTTACGTAGTCCAACTTTTCTCATTTCTCATTTAATAGATGAAGGCCTAGAGAGGACTTGCCCAGAATCAAGCTGTGAGTTTGAAGCTGAGTTAAGACAAGCATTCAGGTTTTCTAACACATCAAAAGTATGTATTGATTTTGTCCAGTTCATCTTTACAAGTGATACTCAATTTTCAGTAACTCTAACTAATTGTTCCAGTGCTGTTCATTTAAACAGGCTGAGACAGGTTTGAGTAATCAGACAGCTGCGCAAACATGGATGTCACAACACAACTAAAACCCACAATTATGAGAAACCTATACTTTGTCCCAAGGTTTATTAAGACTAGTTAACTAGCAAAGAGACCCTGAAGTGTGAATGTCATTTGGTCAACAAAGATCTTATTTTGGAAGAAATAAAGAGGATCTACTTCTTTTTTTTTTTTTTTTTTTATAAATTTTATTTTGTCGATATACATTTTGGCTGATTATTGCTCCCCATCACCAAACCTCCCTCCCTTCTCCCTCCCCCCCTCCCCCCCTCCCCCCCTCCCCCCCAACAATGTCCTTTCTGTTTGCTTGTCGTATCAACTTCAAGTAATTGTGGTTGTTATATCTTCTCCCCCCCCCCCCGGTTTTGTGTGTGTGTGTGTGTGTGTGTGTGTGTGTGTGAATTTATATATTAATTTTTAGCTCCCACCCATAAGTGAGAACATATGGTATTTCTCTTTCTGTGCCTGACTTTTTTTTTTTTTTTTTTTTGTCGTTTTTTTCGTGACCGGCACTCAGCCAGTGAGTGCACTGGTCATTCCTATATAGGATCCGAACCCGCGGCGGGAGCGTCGCCGCGCTCCCAGCGCAGCACTCTACCGAGTGCGCCACGGGCTCGGCCCCTGTGCCTGACTTGTTTCTGCAACAACGAGGATCTACTTCAAGAAGATGTATGTACCTCCTTTAAAGTTACCACTACATTTCTCAAAATAAAATCAGTGTTTTGATCCGGTCATACTTCACTTTCCACAATTCACAGTTGATGTGCCCATTTCCCCAGTGGAGTGGGTAAAACTAATTGGGAAAGGTAGTGCAGAAGAAAAGTCTTGCTCTGTGATTTTATGTTTGTGTGTATGTGTCTGTGTACATACAAGGGCACTTCAAAAAGTTCATGCCAAGACTTGTATTATCTTTTAATTCTATTTTTCCAAAAATTTTTAAGTACCCTCATACACATATACATATATTCATATGTGATGTGTGTATTTATACAAATATTTATCTCATGCTGAGTGAGAAATAAGAAACCGAATAGCAGATGAGATCTACAGCACACTGTTATTTATGTAAACTAAAAACACATGCACACAAAATAATAATAGGCATTTTACAAAAATATAAAGAAAATGACATATCAAATACATTAGAATGACTGACTATGATAAGAGGATGACAGAAGTAGGGAGTGTGGATAAAAATGGAATGCATAGGTAGATATACGACAGATAGAGATGACTGATAGATGATAGATAGATGGATAGCAGGAAATTGTAGAGACTAGGGATGATACTATGTTGTAACTGAAGCATATGATGAAGTCAACCCTCAGCCTTTGAAGACCAACAAAACAAATAAAAACAAAACAACAAAACACAAACTCTTTCTGACTCACATCCTGGAAAAGAGATTCAAGGAGGGACATTTTATTGTTCCTTTTGTATAAAGCTTAGATTATAAGCTTTAGAGATAAAATTGAATTGATTTTAGATACTAGAATTCCGGTAGGTGTATATATATAATTCTGGACTTATTAGTTGCCTGAATTATATACTATCCAATTGCATTCTAGCTGAGCATGACTCCAGTGCCTATCACCAATATACAAGTAATAATGATATTTTTGTTAAAATTTAGACATTAAATCTTTAACCAGATGCATATGTGTGTTGAATTTGATTGGGAAAGGAGGTTAGAAGCTTTTCTTAGATGTTCCAACTTATTCTTTAACTAATTTTAGTTTAATTTGCTCATTTGGGACATTGTTTTCATTTTGTTTCTTCTTCCAGTTGAGTGTTTGGCCACTCTTCTAATCCATATTGCATCAATAATGTGTTTCATTTTGAAGTTATTAAGCAAAAAGCACATTTCCATTACAAGCATGTAGTGGTATAAATTTCCATTCTGGGTCCTAAAACACATCAGAAAGGATCTCATTATATTTTGTTAATTAAAAATGTAAACGGATCCTTAGTAGAGTCAGCCTCTTCCTTTCCTAGCTTCCCAGCAATGAGGTCTTTTTGGCCAGCACTTGAACTCTATTTAATTAAGAGAGAAGAATGAAAAAATAGGGCAAGTGGGCAGGATCCACCCTGGTTGCATTTCTGTCTTTAATTAACTATAGGAGAAGAAAGTACAAGAAAAGGAAGCATACAATGTAGTATAGCAGTTATTAAGCACTGGGGCTTTGATATCGAAAACTCGACCTGAATCCAGCTCTATCGTTTAGGGACTCTGGAAAAGTTATCTAACTTCTAGGAGTCTCTGTTTCCCTAAAATGAGGAAAATAGCAGCACCTATAAAGCACAGTTCCTGAAACACACTAAATAACACAATATATGGTAGTTCTTGCTAACGTAATAGTACTAATGTTACCATTAGTACTAGTTATATAGTAAGAGAGTAATAACAGTATGATAAAAATATCTACCATAAGTGAACAAGTAGAGTTAAAACTTCAATCTTGCAAAATGTAGGGTTGCATCATTGCAAGGTTAAATGTGTTGACCAGGTGATTTGGGACAGCCAGCAGGCCTCTGTTTTCAAGGATCCAGCCTAAAGTTCATCCCGCTCCCAGATGCAACTTGGGACCTCTTAGTGGAGGTTGTACACTTCATACCCTTACTCTTCCCTCAGAGCCCTTCAGGAAGATAACCCACCCCTATTTGAGAATGGGGAAGGGTGACATTGTGAACCAAACACTGAGTTGTATTTGTTATTATCATGAGGCCTTCCCATAGTAATAGGAAAAGTAAAATATTTCATATCTTTTAACTGTTTTATTTTCATATCATGTACCTAGTTTATGGGTAAATATTAAAATTTGTCTGTCTATGCATGGCTACTATATTCATTTATGTCAATATTGCGTTTGACTTATTAATTTGAAGAGGGGCAAGAACTTTTCTGTTACTTTTGGTTTAGACAGTTGATCACAGGCAGGCTTTAAGTAATGGTAGCAGTGCTTTCCAGTGCAATCAGGATCTCTGTTAATAAATAAGATTGTTCTTTTCTCACAGTCGGGGTCAGAGGCAACAGTTTAAAAGACATCTGTAGTTTTCTAATGTTTGTAGGATGTTTGGAGTAAAAGCTTCTTATTCCCTCATCTACCAGCACAAGATTTCAAGTTCATTAAGATGCTTTTCATCACCTTGGCTGGGTATACAGGTCAGAACAGAGCAGGAATAAATTGACCCCATGCCATAACACAGAGACCCCTGTAGACACCTAGAGACAATGAATGACACAATTATTGTACATGTTAACATTACTGTACATGCCTCATTGAGTTCATGGGTGAGTGCCTCTCTCTGGTAAATAACTCGATACAATAACTATTCATATTTCTTGAAGGTAGGTTATATGCAATTCGAATTTCATTAGGTCTTGCTGCCTATTTACTCTCTGAAGAGGCTATACCAAAATGTGCTCCAGTATTACTTGTACCTCACATTCTTAGCAGCCTTTGGTATTATCAGGCTTTTTTCTTTTTTTTTATTTTTGCAGTTCTGAAGTATAAATAGTGTCTTATTAAGGTTTTAATTTGTATGTCTTTGATTAGCATTTGGTAGAGAATATTTTTATATGCTTAATGGCCGATTGAATTTTTTATTCCATTTTCAGGACTATTAATCACTAAGGTCCTAAGGGGTGGAGACCACTTTTCATTTCTCTTTCCATGGTTCATAGCACCTCTTCAGGCCTATTTGTTGTTAATTAAGGTGATATTGTGACATCCCTTGCATGTACTATTTACCTCCCTTATCTATGTAGAATAACTGGTCATTTCTATGATAAAGCCAGCATCTAGGCAGCACTAGATATAATTTATATTAAAGCACTTTGAAAACTTCATATAGAAGCTCAGGTTATCACTAGAATGAAACTCTGAGGTTTCAGCTAAGGGAATTATTGCAAGAACTCTGGATACAGTCATCATAATGAAACTGTAAAGTTCCCTATGAAGCAGTTCCAAAATGGTCAAGGAGAAAATGCCCAGATCTAGGTACAAATGGTTGGTGTCCTCTTATAGCAAGGCCTACCTTGGGAGGTAAGAGATGACAAAGCCTATAAGCCTAAAATTATGCTGCTCTGCCTTTAAAATTTACCACAGACACTTAGGTTATTATCTCAGCTGGACCAGCCTTTAGAAATATTGTGAGGCAGGCAATTCTTATCTCCCGCTGATATACCTCCATTTTCAGGGACCTTCTCCCTTTACTCACCTAATGCCCTTATGTTCCTCCAAATCTGTCCTAATATAGAGAGAACAGATGTGATCAAATCAATCACATCAATGCAGATACAGGAAGATACACTGATCCATTCATTCTTCATGTATTCATTCATTTGACAAATATGTGTTAAGTACCTACTGTATGCAAGGCACTATGCTAGACTCAGTGTGGTGCCCTCCCACAAAGGAATCTACTCATACCCAGCCATTCAAATCTCATCTGTAGTTTAAAGTTAGCTAAAATGCTTTTCTAATCTTCTCAACTACAAGTTTCTTCCAAGTGCCCAAACATGTCTCTTTTCATTGATTTATAATTATCAGTGGGCTCTCTCTAGTTCCACCACAAGATTCCAGCACAGGTAATATTTTCAGCAAAGTCACAGCACTGGATAGGTACTGGATGTCTGTGGGAAGGTGAATAGACTATTTGGGCTAGAGCAGAGGCTTTCTGGTAAGGAGAAAAGGAGGATCCTTGGAAGGGATTCAGGTCAACATCCCCACCAGAGCTTTGAACAAAGCTTAAAAGATCAGTAGTTTTCCAACAATCAAAGTTCAATACATGGTAGGTGTTCTCTCCCAAAAGACAAAGACATGTAGATCAAAAACAAATGGGGCATGTTTGAGAAAGAGCAAACAATCCTGTTTGGCTAGAAAGAAAGGTACACATGTAAGGGAGTAAAAGAAAATGATTTCAGAAAATAACTAGGGAGTCTATTGTGGAAAGCTTTGAAAACCTGGCTGCAGAGTCTGGGACTAATTTGGGTGGAATCATTTGGGAGCATAGAAAAGATTTTCCCCTTGTGATTCTTTGTGATCCACGGTATCAGTAGGTCTTTGGTAACGGAATAAGGTTTGAGTAGTGGCAGTGTGTGACCTTGATGTCATTAGGCACATATTAACACTAGATCTAAGGAACACTTCTTGTAGCTTAAACAAGGTGTTCTTTTGCTCAGGATTGTTTTAGCTATTAGGGGTCTTTTGTTGTTCCATACAAATTTTTGGATTATTTTTTCTATTTCTCTGAAGTATTTCATTGGTGGTTTGATGGTGATTACATAGAATCTGTAGAATACTTTGGATAGTATGGTCATTTTGACAATATTGATTCTTTCAATTCGTGAACATAGGACATCTTTCCATTTATTTGTGTCCTCTTTAACTTCTTTAATCAGTGTTTTATAGTTTTCTTTGTAAAGATCTTTCACCTCCTTGGTTAAATTTATTCCAAGGTATTTTATTTTCTTTGTTGCTGTTGTAAATGGGATTGCTATTTTTATATATATTTTATTTTCTACTAGTTCATTCTTGGGGTATAGAAATGCTACTGAGTTTTGCATTTGGATTATGTATCCTGCCACTTTACTAAATTTGATTATCAGTTCTAAAAGTTTTTTGGTAGTATCTTCAGGCTTCTCTCTGTATAAAATCATGTCATCTGCACATGGGGACAATTTGACTTCTTGCTTTCAAATCTGGCTGCCCTATATTTCTTTCTCTTGCCTAATTATTTTGGTCAGGACTATGTTGAATAAAAGTGGTGAGTGCGGGCATCCTTGTCTTGTTCCAGTTCTTAGGAGAAAAGTGGGTTTGTCATAAATAGCTTTTATTGTATCAATATACTTTTCTTCTATGCCCAATTTGTTGAGAGTTTTTATCATGAAGAGATGTTGAATTTTACCAAATGCTTTTTCTGTACCTATTGAGATGATCATATGTTTTCCTTTCATTCTGATGATGTGATGTATCACATTTATTTATTTGCATATGTTGAAGCATCCTTGGGTAAATCTCACTTGATCATGTGGTATAATCTTTTGATGTGCATGTATGTTCTTCAGTGATATTAGCCTATAGTTTTCTGTTGTGTGCTTGAATGGTTTTGGTATGAGGGTTATGTTGGCCTCCTAGTGGGATTGGAAAAATTTCATCCACTTCATTTTGTGAAATATTAATTTATCAATATACAGTGCAGTTAATTTTTGTGTCCCTTTAGCAATTACTCCTTTTCCTCCCTCCCTCTCCCCATCTCCACCATCAACATCATATCTGTTCACTTGTCTTAACAAGTTAAAGGAATTCTTGTGATTGTTCTGTCTTCTTTTTTTTCCCCTCCCATTTTTTGTTTGTATATTTATTTATTTATTTTTATTAGCTCCCACAAATAAGTGAGAACATGCAGTATTTCTCTTTCTGTGCCTGCCTTATTTCACTTAATATAATTTTTTCTAAGTTCATCCATGTTGCTGAGAATTAAATATACATCCTGAAACAATAAAACTCCTTAAAGAAAACATATGGGAAACACTCCAGAAAATAGGATTGGGTAAAGACTTTATGAATATGACCCCCAAAGCACAGGCAACCAAAAGAAAAATAAACAAATGTTGTTATATCAAACTAAAAAGCTTCTGCACAGCAACAACCAACAGAATGGGAGAAAATATTTGCAAAATATACTTCTGAAAAAGAATTAATAACCAGAATATACAAAGAATTCAAACAACTTAACTGCAAAAAACAAGTAACCCAATTAAAAAATGGGAAAAGGAGCTGAATAGGCATTTCTCAAAGGAAGATATACGAATGGCCAATAGACACATGAAAAAATGCTCAACGTCACTCAGTACTTGGGAAATGCAAATCAAAACCACTTTGAGACACCATCTCACTCCAGTTAGGATGGCTAATATTGAAAAGACTGAGAATGACAAATGCTTGTGAGGATGTGCAGGAAAAGGAACCTTCCTACACTGTTGTTGGGACTGCAAAATGGTGCAGCCTTTACGGAAAACTGTATGGAGGTTCCTCAAACAATTACAGATAGATCTACCATATGACCCAGATATTACACTGCTGGGAATATACCCAGAGGAATGGAAGTCATCATGTGGAAGGGATACCTGAACTCCCATGTTTTTTGCAGTGCTATTTACAATATCTAAGAGTTGGAACCAGCCTAAATTCCCATCATCGGATGAGTGGATAAGGAAAATGTGGTATATATACACAATGAAACACTTCAACTTTTTGACAAAATTTAAGAATTATTGGTATTAGTTCTTCTTTAAATGTTTGGCAGAACTCAGCATTAAAACCATCTGGTCCTGGGCTTTTCTTTGTTAGGAGACTTTTTAATTACTTATTCAATCTCATTACTTGTTATTGGTCTGTTCATGTTTTGTTTCTTCTTGGTTCAGCCTTGTCAGGTAACATGGGTACAGAAATTTTTCCATTTCATCTCAGTTTTCAAATTTATTGGTGTATAGTTGTTCATAATAGTCTCTAATGATCCTTTGACTTTCTGTGGTATCAGTTGTAATATCTCCTTTTGCATTTCTGATTGTGTTTATTTGGATTTTTTTTTCCATCTTGGTTATTCTAGCTAACAGTATGCCAATATTGTTTTATCTTTTCAACAAAACAACTTTTTGTTGGATAAGTATTTTGTATTGTATTTTTAACCTCAATTTTATTTATTTCTGCTCTAATATTATTCCTGTTTGTCTATGTTTTTTGATATAGGCATTTATTGCCATCAACTTTTTTCTTCATACTTTCTTGGCTGTATCCCATAAATTTTGATATGTTGTGTTTCTGTCTTCATTTGTTTTGATTATTTTATTTCCTTCTTAATCTGTTCTTTGACCCATTGGTAGTTCAAGAGCATGTTGTTTAATTTTTCTGTATTTGTGTCATTTTGAAAGATCTTCTTGGTATTGATTTCCAGTTTTATTCCATTACAGTGAGAAAAAAATAGTTAATACGATTTCAAATTTTTTCAACTTGTCAGGACTTGTTTGGTAGCCCAACATATGGTCAATCCTGTAGAATATTCCATGTTCTTATAAAAAGAATGTGTATTCTGTAGCTGATGAAATGTTCTATAAATGTCTGTTAGGTCCATCTGGCCTATGGTGCCATTTAAATCTGGTATTTCCTTGTTGGTTTTCTCTCCGAGGGTGAGAGTGGTGTGTTAAAGTCCCCATCTATTATAATGTTGGTGCTACCTCTTCCTTTAGATATGATAATATTTGCTTTATATATCTAGGTGCCCCAGTGTTGGGTGCATATATATTTATAATTGTTATACCTTCTTGATGTATTGATCCCTTTATCATTACATAGTACCCTTCTTCATCTGCTTGTATGGATTTTTATTTAAAATCTGCTTTATCTGATATAAGTATAGCTATTCCTGCTTACTTTTTGTTTTCCATTTCCATGGAATACATTTTCCCAACCCTTTACTTTCAGTCTATGTGTGTCTTTGCAGTTAAGGTATGTTTCTTATAGGCAGCATATGGATGGGTCATGATTTTATCCATTCGGCCAGTCTATGTATTTTGATTGGGGCATTTTATCTATTTACATTGAAAGTTATTGTTGATATGTGAAGTCTTCTCCCTGTTGTTTTGTGGTTATTTTCTGACTGTATTGTGTTTCCTTTGTTCTTTTCCTCCTCTTATTATTTATCTCTGCATTTTGGTGGGTTTTTTGTGTTGATAAGGTTTGATTCCTTTCTTTTTCTAATTTGTGTATTAACTATTCCAATCTGTGAACATGGGGCATCTTTCCATTTCTTTGTAACCTCTTCAGTTTGTTTCATCAGTGTTTTATAGTTTTCCTTGTAGAGATCTTTTATCTCATTGCTTAAATTTATTCCTAGGTTTGTTTGATTTTTTTTTTTTTGTAGCTATTGTAAATGGGATTGTTTTCTTGATATCCTTTTCATCATGCTCATTATTGGTGGATAGAAGTGCTACTGGTTTTTATATGTTAATTTTTTATCTTGCTACTTCACTGAATTCATTTACTGAGGACTTCTGGGAAGATGGTGGACTAGAGGTTCCCAGGTTATCTGCCTCCCACAGAAGAAGATAGAAATGGGCCCACTGGGAGGATTTGCTGGTTAGGTCTGTTCACAGGCCAGGTATATGCATGTGCACCCCATGAGTCAGTCATCTCAGGACCTGGCTCACTGGGAATCGGGTTGTTGGATTAATTCTCAGGCTGGGGGTGTGAGTGTATGTCATGCCAGGGAATGGTTCACCAGTGTGGTTCAGAAGTGGTAGAGTCACATACCACTTCACTGACCAGGGGTGGGCCCACCAGGGACACATCAGCCAGGATGCTGCAAAGTACACCACTGATATGAGGGAAATAGCTGCAGCTGCCAGTGCTGCTACTGGTAGCATGATGTAAACCTGCTACCATCAAGGACACTATAGACATGAGGGAGGCAGTGACAGATGCCAGTGCCACAGCCACTGCCACAAGGTAATCCCACTGACACCAAGGACACCATCTAGGATACTGCAGACATGAGGGAGGCAGTTGCAATGGCCAGCACCCCAGCTACACACACAAGGTAACCCCGCTGCTGCAAAGAACACCACAAAGGATACTACAAATATTGGCGAAGTAGCTACAGCTGCCAGCACTGCTGCCACCTCTGCAAGGTAACCACACTGCTGCTGTGGACACTACAGAAGTAAGAGAGGAAGTTGAAGCCACTGGAGCTCCCACTGCCCCCACATTGTGTCCCTGCTTCTGCTGCAGGCACTGCAGAATGCAAGGGAGGCAGTTGCAACTGCTGGTGCTACTGCCACTGTAGACATTACAAATGTGAGGGAGGCAGTTGCAGCTTCTGGTGCCACTGCAGCCCCCATGAGGTAACCCTGCAGCCACTGTGGACACTGCAGACACAAGGGAGTCAGTTGCAGCCTATGGTACTGCTGCCACACCCACAAGGTAACCCTGCTGCCTCCAAGGACACCACAGATGCCAGTGAGGCAGTTGCCGCCACCAACACCACTGCAGCCACAGCAAGATAAATCCATTGCCACTGCAGACACCATAGCTGCATGGGCCACCATTATGGACACCTCAGCTAAGTGGAAGGCTGCTGCAATGGCAACTTCGATAGCTGCTGCCACCACTGGCACTGTTTGGCAGCCATCGTCTTTGTATGAGCAGTCTGCCACCACTGGAGCCACCACTGCTACACAGGAAGCCCACCAAAGCCAATTCCAAATAAAATGTCACCACAAGAGCTTCCTGCTACCACAGCAGTAGCCACAGCAGCCAATGCCACTGTGCAGGTGGACTGCTGACCACTTAACTGCATTGACACAAGGAGGTTCACCACCAGAGTCCAGGTAAGGTGGACAAAAGAAAAAGCAACTGCTCTATTAGATGATTAGACATCAACATAGAGATACTAAAAATAAGAAAAAAAAAAGAAAGAAAATATGAGTCCATGAAAGGAATATAATAACTCTCAAGAGCCAGACCCCATAGAGCAGGAAACCCTTAAAATTACTGAAAAGGAATTCCAAGTAATGTTCTTAAGGAAACTCAATGAGATACAAGAAGACACAGTTAGACAACACAATGAATTGAGTAAAACTATCCAGAATATGAAGGAGGAAATTTACAGAGAGATTAATTTTTTGAAAGAAGAATGTAGCAGAACTCCCTGAACTGAAGGTGTCTTTCAATGAAATAAAAACACAAATGAGAACTTAAGCAGCAGGTTAGAGCAAGCAGACGGAAGAATTTCTGAACTTTAAGACAATCTCTTTGAAATAACTCATGTGAACAAAAAAAAGAGTTTTTTAAAAAATGAGGAAACACTAAAAGATCACATGACATTAAGCACACAAATATCTCAATCATGGTTATCCTTGAAGGGAAGTAGAAAGGAAAAAGCACTGAGAATATATTCAACAAAATAACAGTGGGAAACTTCCCAGGTATACAGACAGATAAGGACCTTCAGATTCGAGAGGCTCAAAGATCCACAAACAGATTCAATCCAAAAAGTCCTCTCCAATGCACATTATAGACAAACTTGCAAAACTCAAAGAGAACCTAAAAACAGCAAGAGAAAAATGTCAAGACACTTATAAGGGAAACCCCATCAGACTAACAGCAGATTTCTCAACAGAAACTCTACAGTCCAGAAGAGAATGGGATGATACATTGATTTATTCAAAATACTAAATAAATAAATGAATAAATTTAAATAAATAAATAAATAAATAAAATACCTGCCAGCCAAGAATACTATGCCCAGCAAGGTTATCTTTCAGAAATGAAGGAGAAATAGTACATTTTCCAGACAAACAAAAACTATGAGAGTTCACCACCACATGACCAGCCCTTCAAGAAATCCTCAAGGGAGTCCTACATCTAGAATCCAAAAAAAAAAAATGATAATCAATACCATTAATAAACAAGAAAGAACAAAATCCACTGATAGAACAGAAATGCATATGAGAAAGAGAAAGAAACTGTATCTTACCAACTCTAAAAACCAAGAAGAGGGCCGAGCCCGTGGCGCACTTGGGAGAGTGCAGCGCTGGGAGCGCAGCGACGCTCCTGCCGCGGGTTCGGATCCTATATAGGGCTGGCCGGTGCACTCACTGGCTGAGTGCCGGTCACGAAAAAGACAAAAAAAAAAAAAAAAAAAAAAAACCAAGAAGAACTGAAGACAAACAAAAAAGAGAAGAAAAGAAACAAAAGATATTTAAACATCCAAAGGAAAATCGAAAAAGTGCCAGAAGTAAGGATATACTGTTCAGTAACAACCCTAAATATAAGTGGATTAGATTTCCACTCAAAAGACACAGACTGGGTGATTGGATTAAAAATCTAGACCAAACTATATGCTGTCTACAAGAAACTCACGTCACCTGTGAAGACACAAAGACTGACTGAAGGGATGGAAAAAGATATACCATGCAAATGGAAATTTAAAATGAGCAGGGGAAGCTATTCCTATATCAGATAAAATGCACATTATACCAAAAACTATAAAAAGACCATTATATAATGATAAAGGGATCTATCCAGTAAGAAGAAATAACAATCATAAATATATATGCCCCAATATCAGAGCACCAAGATATATAAAGCAAAAACTATTAGACCTAAAGAAAGAGATAGACCCAAATATAATAATAGTTGGGGCCTGGGCACCCTTCTGTCAACATTGGACAGCTCATTTAGGCAACAAATCAACAGAGAAATACAGGATTTAAACCACACTTTAGACTGATTGGACTTGGCAGATATCTACAGAGCACTTCATCCAACAACCACAGAACATACATTCTCATCACCACATGGAACATTCTCCAGGATAGACTACATGTTAGGTCATAATTCAAGCCTCAACAAATTTTTAAAAACTGAAATCATTTCAAGTATCTTTTCAAACCACAACAAAATAAACCTAGAAATCAGTAACAAGCAAAACTCTGGAAATGTTACTAACACATGAAAAACAAATAAAAAGTTCTTGAATGACATTTGGATCCAAGAAGAAATTAAACAGGAAATCAAAAAATTTCTGAAAGCTGATGAAAATAAAGACATATTATACCAAAACCTGTGGGATGCTACAAAAACTGTACTGAGGGAAGTTTGTTGCAATAAATGCTTACATCAAAATAATAGAAAGAATTCAAATAAACAACCTAATGCTACACCTCAAAGAAGTTGAAAATCAAGAACAATTCAGTCCCAATATTAGTAGACAGAAAAAAAAATCAGAGTGGAACTAAATGAAATAGAAATCCAAAAAAAGATACAAAAGATCAATGAAACAAAAAGTTGGTTTTAGACAAGACAAAATAGTTAAACCATTAGGTAGATAACTAAGAAAAGAAGAGCAAAGACCCGCATAACAAATATCAAAAATGAAAACGGAGACATTACAGCTGATACCAAAGAAATACAAAGAGTCATTTGAGACTATTTTAAACAACTATATGCCAACAAATTTGAAAATCTTTTGGAAATGAATAAATTTCTGTACACCTACAAATTACCAAGACTGAACCAAGAAGAAATAGAATACCTGAACAGACCAGTAACAAGCAATTATATTGAAGCAGTAATCACCAGTCTCCCAGCAAAAAAGAGCCCAAGACCAGATGGCTTTACTGCTGAGTTCTACCAAATCTTTAAAGAGAAATTAGTACCAATTCTTTTCAAATTATTCAAAACATTGAAGTAGAGGCCACTCTCCCAAACCCATTCTATGAGGCCAGCAACACCCTGATACCAAAACCAGACAAAGATGAAGCAAAAGAAGGCCAATATCTTTAATGAACATAGACACAAAAATCCTCAATAAAACATTAGCAAGTGGAATACAGCAACACATCAAGAAAATTATACATGATGATCAAGTGGGATTCATCCTGGGGTGCAAGGATGGTTCAGCATACACAAGCCAATAAATGTGATACAATGCATCAACAAAATCAAGGACAAGAACCATATGATTACCTCAAAAGTTGCAGAAAAAGAATTTAGAAAAATTGAACATCCCTTCCTGATAAATGCTCTTAGCAACTTAGGTACAGAAGGAAAGTATCTCAATACAATAAAAGCCATATACAAAAAACCTACCACCAATATCATACTGAATGGAGAGCTTTCAGCTTTTCTCTCAAGAACAGGAACAAGACAAGGATGTTTACTCTCACCACCCCTATTTAACATAGATTTGGAAGTACTTGCCAGAGCAATCAGGCAAGAGAAAGATAAAAGGGGGTATTCAGATTGGGAAAAAGCCAAATTGTTCCTGTTTGCAGATGACATGCTCCTGTATATATAAAAAACTAAAGACTCTACAATAAAAACTCTTAGAGTTGATAAATGATTTCAATAAACTTGTAGTATAAAAAATCAACATGCAAAAATCAGGAGTATTTTTATACTCCAACAACAAATTAGCAGAAAATAAAATCAAGAAACTAAGCCCATTTACAACAGTTTCCAAAAAAATAAAACACCTAGGAATCAATTTAATAAAGGAGGTGAAAAAATCTCTACAATGAGAATTACAAATCATTGCTGAAATTAAAGAAAATGTAAAAAGATAGAAAGACATTCCTTGCTCTTGGTTTGGAAGAATTAACATTTTGAAAATGTCCAAACTATGCAAAGCAATCTACAGAATCAGTACTATCCACATCAAAATATCAATGACATTCTTCAGAGAAATAGAAAAAAATAATTAGAACATTCATATGGAACAACACAAGGCCCTGAATACCCAAAGCAGTAGTGAGCAAAATAAATAAAACCAGAGGCATCACACTACCTGACTTCAAATTATGCTACAAAGCTACAGTAACTAAAACAGCATGGTACTGTCATAAAAACACACACTCAGACCTATGGAACAGCATAGAGCACCCAGAAATCAACCCACAAACTTACCGTCAACTGACCTTTGACACATGTGCCAAGAACATACCTTGGGGAAAAGACTGCCTCTTCAACAAATTGTGCTAGGGAAACTGGACATCCATGTGTAGAACAATGAAACTATACCTATACCTCTCACCACATTCCAAAATCAACTCAAAATAGATAAAGACTTAAATATGAGAACTGAAACTATAAAACTCCAAAAAGAAAACATAGGGGAGACACTTCAGGAGGAAGGACTGGGCAAGACTTTATGAAGATGAGCACCAAAGCACAGACAACAAAAGGAAAACTAAATAAATGGGATTATATCAAACTAAAAATGCTTCTGCACAGCAAAAGAAACAATTAATAGAATGGAAAAGACAACCTACCAAGTGGGAGAAAATATTTGTAAAATATGAATCCAACAAAGGATTAATATCCAAAATATATAAGGATCTCAAACAACTTAACAGTAAAAAACAAATAACTTGGGGCCGAGCCCGTGGCGCACTTGGCAGCGTGTGGCACTGTTGGCGACGCTCCCGCCGTGGGTTCGGATCCTATATAGGAATGACCGGTGCACTCACTGGCTGAGTGCCGGTCGCAAAAACGTCACAAAAAAATAAAAAAATAAAAATAAAAATAAAATAACTTGGTTTTAAAATGGGCAAAGGAGCTGGATAGGCATTTCTCAAAGGAAGATATACAAATGGCCAACAAACACACGAAAAAATGCTCAACATCAATCAGCATCAGGGAATTGCAAATCAAAACCACACTGGCTGTTATCAAAAAGACAGAGAACAAAAAATGCTGCCGAGGATGTGGAGAAGGAGGAACTCTCTTACACTGTTGGTGGGACTGTAAATTAGTGCCCCCATTATGGAAAATTGTATGGAGCTTCCTCAAACAACTACAGATAGAACTGCCATAAGATCCAGCAATTCCACTGCTGGGTAGATACCCTAAAGAATAGAAATCATCATGTCAAAGGGATACCTGCACCCCCATGTTTATCACAGCTCTATTTACAATAGCCAAAAGTTGGAATCAACCTAAACGTCCATCGTTGGATGACTGGATAAGGAAAATGTGGCATACATATATAATGAAATACTGCTCTATCATAAAAAAGAATTAAACATTGCCATTCACAGCAACATATATGAGCTTAGAGAAAATCATGCTAAGTGAAATAAACCATGCACAGAAAGAGAAATACCACACGTTTTCACTCATAAGTGGGAACTAAAAAAATTAACAAATAAAAAAAGAAAGAAAGATACAACAATCACAATAATACATTGAACTTTCAAAAGGAGATTACAGAACTGAGGTTTCTAGAGGTGGGAAAGGGCGATGGGGTGGGGGTGGGCTTAAGGGAGGAAGTGATAAAGGGCCATGAAAAACAATTACATTGTATAATGTTGAATATACTAATTATCCTAATTTGCATACAGGTAATGATATTCAACTCTGTACCCGACAGATATGTAGTGTCATCTATCTTACAGTAAAAATAAGTGAACTTATAAAATATATATATGATCACGTCATATGAAAACAGAGACAATTTGACTTCCTCCTTTACAATCTGGTCACCCACAAAGGGCAACATGTTTTTTTAAGGAAGTGTGGAGAAGAAGAAAAGGCTATCTCAAATATCTGTTTGGTTTTTAGCACAAATAATTAATCTACTTTTTTCTCCCTGAAAGACCATTTTCCTGGTCAATGGTTCTCAACCTGCAAAGCAATTTTTTAATATATATATTAAGAAAACATCTCAGAAGGAGGATGATGTGCATGAGTTCTAGGAAAGGGAAGCCAGAGCGAGATCTCTAACACTGTCCAGAACTGAGTACAAACCATAAGCCTCAAATGCGTGGGATCTGTTGTCAGTCCCATTTATACAGCAGTGATGGATATACATATTTTCAGTTAGATGCTACAAGCCATTACAATCATTATGCTAACTACTTTTATTTTGTTCTGTGTTCACATGCCACCTTATTATAAGGCCTTGTCAAACCTTCTACCTAAACAGCAACCCTCCAAAAAAGTACTCTCTATTACCTGCTTTATTTTTCTTTGTAGCACTCTTCTTCATGTGTTTACTGTCTGTCTCCAACTGATAGAACATAAGCTCCATGAGGGCAAGTACTTTTGTCTTTGTTCACTATTACATCTCAAGCACCTTGAACAGTGCTTGAAACACCAAAGATGCTTGATATTTATCTCTTCAATAAATGAATGAATAAGTGAATGAGTGAATGACATAAGAAATAAGAGGAATGAGTGAAAATTTTCTAATATTTATTTTGTATGAATTTATTAATATACCTTATTTTTTAGAGCAGTTTCTAATAGTTCTTATAATCAGTGTCAGAATAGAGGGATAGAAGGTATATTTATGGACATATAGAGGTAATTGTCATGTCCCTAACACTCTAAATCACTAGGTCGTATTCTTCTCTCTTCTAGAACACACTTAATAGATGATCAACATATCTCATATCCAATCCCAGTTCCCTAACTGTAACTATACCCCTTTCTTATCTACTCAAGAAAGTACAGTATATCAAAATACAAGTAAAGGAGGTAGAGCAATGGAAACAATCAACATAATAAGAAGGCAAACTACAGAACTGGAGAAAATATTTGCAAACCATGTATCTTTTAAGAGGTTAATATCCAGAATATACAATGAGTTGTCTATCTTCAAAGAGTTTATGAAAAATGAAATTAAAGGATAAAAATTAAAAAATATAAACTTTATTTTTCAACATAAGTTCCATCAAGCTCAAGATAAATTGGGAGCTACAATACAATAGGTATAGAGTTTCAGTTCTGCGAGATGAAAAAGTTCTAGAGACCTATTGCACAACAATGTGTATATAGTTAACACTGTGCTATACACTTAAAAATGATCAAGATGGTAAATTTTATGTTGTGCATTTTTATCACAATAAAAAAAATACAAGGGAGGGAAGGTGTGTTATTAAAGGAGCAATCTTAAGCCTGCTGTAAATTTGTTCTTAAGCAAATCATACCCAACTTCAGAGATTTAACTATACTTAGTAATAAGTGATTAGAACCAATGTCTCACAATTATTTCCAGCACCAGTTTTGCCAGGCGGGAATTATATAGAATATTTCTGAAAACAAAGAATAAAAATCACCATAGAATACCATAGAAGCCATTGAGCATGTCTATTTTATGGCTTTTTCTAAAACCCATTTTAGTACATATTGGTTTGGAATCACGGGTTGTATTTGGCACTCTCTAATTTAGTTTGGCCTGCAAGATTCTGTCAAGAGATGAAATCTCTAGTGAAATTGAATGTTAAGCATTGTAATAAAACCTGCCTGTACTAGGAACAGCAGATGAGAACTTTTTAAATTTGCTTTCTTAAGACTCATGACATTTTGTATTAAGTTTTATACATATTTTAAAAAACACTTTTAGACATATCTTGAATTTGGGTGTCTAGCTTTTTGGAAGCATTTATTTTAGTTTTCCTAGATTAAAAAAAAATTCTAGGCAAGGTTTCAATATCTTTCTCTGTCCACCAGCAATTTTCTGTAATAAAGTTCTAAAATACAATAGCAAATTGTTCCCTATTTTCCTAATCTGATTTGGCAGAAGGGCCATTACAGCTCATAGTGGATATGCTTCAGTGAAAATGTACATACGACTAGCTAAGAATTCTGGAGATCTAGCATACTCAGCATACACTAGCCCAACACTTTCTTAGCTCTCTCTTCCCTGTAGCTGTACTGCAGGTATGTGGTAATCATTGAGATTTACTGTATCCTAGGTTTTATGGGTCAAGTTATTGTTTTGATAATGTCTAAAGTGACCCCTGAATCAAGACTGCATCTGAACATAAGATGCAAACAAATGGAAGGACATTCAAGCAGTAACTAGGCATTTCCACATTTGCTGAACAGATTTCAAAGAGACACCCATTCCTGCCTGCTGTATTACAAGTTGGTCTTTGTAAGGCTAATTTGAGAATTAGTGTAGAAAGTCTGAGGCTAAGCCCTTTGTGTCTAAGAAATTCATTTTAATTTCCATAGCAGTGGCAAGTGTAAAATGAGGCAAAATCATTATTTGAATTGGATTTTTGTACTCATTGCATCCAGAAATACATAGACCCTCACTTGAGATAGAAGCTGTAATTACTTCGTACAGTAAGACATCCCTCATTTGGTGTGCAGTTTCTTCAAGCACTGAGAAGCAGTTCAGTGTAGTGATTAGGTGCACAGTAATGTGTACTTATGGAGAGACTTGAGCCACTTCTTTATATTTGACCTTGGGAAATGTACATTACCTCTCTGAGCCACACTGTTTACTCTGTATAAAAAAGGGAGGTGTTAGTAACAGCTATCTGATAAAATCGTTGTGATGATTTAAAATGAAATATGAAAAGTGCCATGAACAGTGGCTAACACATAGTAGAAGCTCAATAAATGGTAGTCATAAACCATTTTGAAATAGCAATGTGGCAAGTATTTAGGGAAGAAAACTAGAGTGGAAAGAAATAGCCCTACTTTTTGTATTTATACTTGGTCAAATATTTTATCATAGTTTCAAATTAAACAGACTTATCGAGATTATTCTGGGCATTACAATGCAATCATTTTCAGTAATCAAGAAAAAAAATGTCTTTCTCTCCTTAGGCAAATACAAGCCTCTTAAAAAAGACACATTTTATTTTAGATTACTTAGCAGCACTGACTTTCTAATGTTCAGTCCAAATGAAGTAGCATCTGAACTGTCTACATAACACACTATTAGAAAACACACCCAGGGCCGAGCCCATGGCGCACTCAGGAGAGTGTGGCATGGGGAGCACGGCGACGCTCCTGCCGCGGGTTCGGATCCTATATAGGAATGGCTGGTGCACTCACTGGCTGAGCACCGGTCACGAAAAAGACAAAAAAAAAAAAAAAGAAAAGAAAAGAAAACACACCCAGTGAAACTGTAAGATGAAGCTATCCTCCATCTTGTAACATGTTGAAGATTGATATTGTATATATTCCGGCTATTCACCTTGCTTTGGTTTTAACCCTCTCTTAAAGGACTTAGAGTGGGCCATCTGGGTCTGCTGGAGAACCAGATTAGAGAGATGCTACTATGGCTTCAGTCCCTAAAGACTGGAGTCATATCAGGGTTTCTCACTTGAGATAGCCAGGAGTAGAAAAAACCATAAAGTGAATATGAACCAGGGTTCATCAAGTGCTCTGAGACTGAATAAGAGGCATTTAAAATTGTTAAGTCCAAAAGACTGAAAACTAGGAAAAATGCCAAGGATCAACAGCCAAGAAAAGACTAGAACAAAATAGAAGATCATGAGTGAACTGAGAAAAAATTTGGCTATTATTGTAAAAAAAAAAAAAAAGAAAAAGAAAAAGTAAAAACAAAAGCTATTTGAGATGGGATACATGGTGAGATTTTCTGATTTAAAGATATAAGATTGGGATAGATGCCTTCTGAGAAGTTTCCACTCTAAGATAGTAGAAAAGCTTTGGCCAGAATGCCCACCTAACCATACAATTAGATCAACTGGTTATGATACCACAAGAGAGGATCTGGGGGGGCCTGATAGCTGGCTTCAACCCACTCCATCCTCTACCAGGTTCTTGACTCCACCACAGGAAAGAATTCAAGAGCAGATTCTTAATAGAAAGTAAAAACAGGTTTAATATAGAGAATAAGAAATACAGACTTCACAGGGGAAGTGCAGCTTAACTCCAGTGACTGAGCAGCAGCCTCAGCAAATTTAATGCAAAAGTGAGAAATACACACTTCACAAAGTCTGGGCTGATTTGAGAGTGAGAACAGCCTGCTAAATGCAAGTTTGATACAAAAAGTAAGAAATACACACCTCAGGTGAAGTTCGGGCTGGCTCCAGGAGAGTAAGCAACAGCCCCACCTTCTTCCTGGATTCAGCTTTTATAGTTTGGCTATCTACACATATTCATGTTATCTAATGAATATTCAACTAACGGAGTGGTTACCAATTATATTCAATTAAGGGGGTGGTAACCCAGTTCTGCACATGCTCAGTTGGTCTTTTTGGAGCATGCTCATTGGTCAAATTCCATCACATGCACCAAATACACTTAGAATATTCTAGGTTCTCTCTAGTGGAAGGTCATTTAAAGGATAACTCCTTTTTTACTGAGCATGCTTGGCTACCAAGATTACATAAATATGCCCTCTGTGGTTTCAATCTCCACTTGCTGGTGCCAAAAATAGGTGCTACAGGTCACCATAGCTTAGGACTCAAAGGTAGGGCTTAAGTCCTAGAGGAGTGGTTTGAGACCTAGGGGAGTGGCCTGAAACCCAGTCCCAGGGGAACCAAGCACCTCCTATCTCAGTTAGAATCAGATTAATATCAGATTATTGCCTAAATAATAGTTTTCTAAAGTTGTTGATATCAATTGAGCACATACTATATGACAGGAAATAATGTACATTATCCTATTTAATCCTTACAACAAACTATAAAGTAGGTACTATGATTACCAGCATTTTAGAGATAAGTAAACAAAGGATCAGAGAAGTTAAATAAGTCGCCTAAGGTCAACCCATATTTAAGTGAAAGTCAGGATTTGAACCCCAGTTTATCTGACTTCAAAGCCCATGCTTTTAGCTATGATGTATAGTTAGTTTTCCTTTGATTCACAGATTACAATCATAGTTCAAAGTGAGCTATCTTACAAATATATAGCATTAGCCATAGCAAGATCTGAATGGGAGTGGCTTAGAGCAAATCCATCAGCACCCAAGGGGAAAACCACAACAATTAAGGCCAAGTCCTGATGATGGCTTTCTTGTTGGGCACATGTCCTTCTGGTTGCCAAATTTCACAACAGAATGCCAACACTAAATTGGCATTTAAAGATCTATTTAATCAGTAATTTGGAATAGCTACCACCCAATATCTATTAAAAGCTCAGTGGAGAAAAAAATATTTATGAAGGTTTATATGGGTTTTTTTTGTAAAGAGATTGTTTTGGGGGGGGTGCTTAACATTACTCAGAGTCCTTTTTCAGAGAAGGTTAAAAAGATATTTCTTCCTGACTTACTAACCAGTAGCAGTGGTGTTTCTCCAGGGAGCATTAGTTAGATGTTGCTTGTTTGTTATTGTTTTATTGCCAGTGGGTGATGGTGGGGCACTGTGGACCATGTACCTCAATGGCTTTTCAACCCTGACTACACATTAGAACTCCCAGGGTAGATTTTTTTAAATACTGATGCTTGGACCTAACTCCCAATGATTCTGATACATTCTGTCTAATTTGGACATAGCAACCAACATTTTAGACCTCCCCAGGTGGTTCTAATGCACAGCCAAAATTGAGAACCACTGACACAGCTCATGAAGTTTACATTTTCTTTCTTTGAGAAAATGCTTAGAAAGCCTAGAGTTAAAGCTGTGTTCCACCCATTACAGTGTGTAAGAACTCTGACATATGCCTCATTTTTTAATGTAATTTTTAAAAAAAGATTTTTAATTTCATGTGTCTATGGGGTAAAATTTGTTGTATCAATACATGCATATATTTTATAATGATCTAATCAGAACAGTTAGCAGATCTATCACCTAAACATTTATTATTTCTTTGTGGTTATAGCATTCAAGATTCTCTTTTCTGGCTATCTGGAATTATACAATACAGTATTATTAGCTATTGTCACCCTAGAGCACCAGAACTTATTCTTCTTATCTAACTGTAACTTTGCAACTTTGTACCAGGCTATCAAGCTATCCCTGGCCCCCTCTGCCCCTTTCCTTTCCCTGCCTCTGGAAATCACTATTCTTTCTACTCTATTTTACCTTTTTTCATTTTATTTTTCTCAATTGACCCGTGATAATTGTATATATTTATGGAATACAATATGATATTTCAGTGCTTTCATACTGTGTTCAATCATATCAGGGTACTTAGTCTATCCATCACCTCAAACATTTGTCACTTCTTTGCATTGGAAACATTAAACAACATGTGGACTAGCTATTCAAAGACACAAAGTGCTTTGCTGTTGACTGTATTCTCCCTATATTGCTATAGAACACTAGATCTTTTTCTTCTTATCTCTGCACAATTTTCTATCCACTGACTACCCTCTCCCCACCGTCTCTCCTCCTTCCCCTTTCCAGTCTCTAGTAACCAATATTCTACTCTCTACTTCTGTGAAATCAGCTTTTTTAGCTTCCACATATGAGTGAGAACATGTGGTATTTCTCTTTCTTTGTGTGGCTTATTTCATTTAACATAATTTTCTCCAAGTTCATCTATGTTGCTACAAATGGCAGAATTTCTTTCTTTTTTATGGAGGTATGCCTTACTTTTATTAACCTCAGTACTGGCTCCATTTTATGTCTCCACCCTTGTTTTTTCCATTGTAGCTTCTCAACTACTAACTAGATTTTGTTATAGGTAAATATTGTATGTTTCAGTGTAAACTACATGTTTTGGAACAAGTTAACATATGCCATCAACATATTGTATTGAAAAATCATGATGTTATCAAATTATAAAATACAATTTAAAGAAATTGCTTCTGTTATGTTCACTCTCAATTTTAGCACAATTTTAAGAATGCAGAGTTCTACCCTTCCCCTTTGCACTATTAATGTTCCAGATAATGAAAGTTTAAATAAATGTAAATACTGCTGGCTCGGTTCACTCTACATTCATTTTTCTGTTCTCCCATAACACAGAAAGAGCCAAGAAGATTGTTCAAATATGTCATGGTGTATTAGAATAAACACTGAATTCAAGAAATGAGATTTTGGCTCTTTGCTAATTGAACTGCCTGTTCTAACTACATATTTCTGTGAATTTTGACAAGTCAATTAACATCTCTAAATCAGTTTTTCTCACCTTAAAAAATACCTGGAAAGTAGTGAGAATTAGATTAAGCTTATTTTTCCTCTACCACCTCTGAAATCTATGGGTATCAGACCAGATTTTGCCATTTGGGATTTTTAAGCTTTTTTCTTCTTAAATTACAGTTAGAAGAACAAAAGCTTCTATAATGACAACTCTACAGCTACCAGTCTAAAAATACAATATACATATTTACATTTTTAAGTATCATGTTAAAAATCAAAGAAAATGTTTATTATATTGAATCAACAAATCAAAGTCTATTCAGACTAGAATTAATATCAAAAAGTGTATGAAAGGGGTCCTAGGCAAGGAGCTGAGGGCCACAGCCCCCTCTACCCAGAAGCAGGCAAAAGAGCACACTGAAAACACCACTTCTGTGCAAGTGGCCCACCACAGCCACCATCACATCTATTGTTGCAGTGAGTTACTCTGAACTCGCAGGGAGAGGCAGGAAACACCGAGGCTTAAAAAAGGAAACAGTTTATTGAAATGCCGGAATTTGGCTCAAAAGGACTCATGTCCAAAGTTTTGAGCACCCCAATGCAGTGGGGCAGTTATTTTTATATCTTAGCATTTCTGGGTTTTTGTAACTGAGCCAGAGCAGTAATCTTATGATCTTATGTGGTTGTGACTTTGTCTCAGGGTGGAAAAGAACAGCAAGAGAAGCATGCTGCAAAATTCTGTTTTAGCAGTCTGTGGTAACCACAGGGTTAGACTGAGGGGGTCTCCAGCTGCAGTGGGGTGTTAACTGTGGTAACCACAGAGTGAGATAAACTGAAGGTACAGCCACAGTTGGGTGGGGTTCTTGGTTACAGCACAGCATGGTACAGCATGGATGTCTAACAGCCAAACAGCTGGGCTGGACACAGCCAGGTAAGTATGAGTGCCTCACTATAGCTGCCAAAAACAGTGGCTGGACATCACAGCAGCTGGACATCACAGCAGCAGCTACAGCTACCATGCAGGTGGCCCACCAGACACTTGACTGCATTTATACAAGGAGAGTCACCAGCAGAGACCAGAAAAAGAAGAGGACACTTCTCTCCTCAAAGCCCACTCTAGAATAATAGAAGAAGCAACTGTTCTACCAGAAGACCAAATATCAACATAGACATACTAGAAATATGAAAACCCAAGAAAATATGACACCACCAAGAGAATACAGTAATTCTCCAATATCAGACCCTAGAGAGCAGGAAACTCTTGAAATGACTGAAAAGGAATTCTGAGCAACAATCTTCAGGAAACTCAATGAGATAACATAAGACTCAGTTAGACAACATAATGAAATGAGAAAAACGATCCAGGATAGGAAAGAGGAAATCTACAAACAAATTAGTACCTTTCAAAAGAATGTAGCAGAATTCATGGAACTGAAAGTTTCACTCAACAAAATAAAAAAAACACAACAAGTAGCTTAAGCATCAGGCTAGAACAAATAGACCAAAGAATTACTGATCTTGAGGACAGTCTTTTTGAAATACTCCAGGCATACAAAAAAAAAGGAAAAAAGAATTTTTAAAAATGAAGAAAATCTAAGAGAGCTAGCAGACAACCTTAAGCACACAAATTTTGACATCATGGGTGTTTCAGAAGGGGAAAAGAAAGGAAACGGCATGGAAGCCCTATTAAATGAAATAATTACAGAAAGCTTTCCATGTATAGGGAAAGATGTGAACCTTCAGATCCAGGAGGCTCAAAGATCCCCAAACAGATTCAACCAAAAAAAAATCCTCTCCAAGACACTTTATTGTCAAACTGGCAAAGTTCAAACACGAGAGAGAATCTTAAAAGAAGCAAGAGAAAAGTGGCAAGTCGTCTATAAGGGAGCCCTTATCAGACTAACAGCAGACTTCTCAATAGAAACTCTACAGGCCAGAAGAAAATGTGATGATATATTCAAAATACTAAAAGAAAAAAACTGCCAAACAAGAATATTGTACCCAACAAAGGTATCCTTCAGAAATGAGGAGGAAATAGTGTATTTTCCAGGCAAACAAAAGCTGCAGGAGCTCACCACCACACAACCAATCCCACAAGAAATGCTCAAGGGAGTCCTACATCTGGAATCCAAAAAACAATCATCACCTTCATGAATACACAAGAACAAAACCCACTAGTAAAACACAAATGGAAATGAGAAAGACAATCTTACCACCACAAAAAGCCATAGTGACAATGTAATAGTGCCCCTACTTTATTTCTCATTTTAATAATTTTGGTCTTCTCTCCTTTTTCTTGGTCAGTCTAGAAAAAGGTTTGCAAGTTTTGTGAATCTTTGTAAGGAATCAACTTTGGCTTTGTTGATTTTCTCTATGGTTTTTTAATTCCCTATTTCATATATTTCTGTCATAATCTTTATTATTTCCTACTTATATTTGCTTTTGGTTTAGTTTGCTCTACTTTTTCTATTTCCTTAGGTAGAAGATACATTACTAATTTGAGATTTTTCTTATTTTTAATGTAGGTGTTTCCAAGTATAAATTTTCCTCTAAGCACTGCATGAGCCCTGCATCCTGTAAATTTTGATATGTTGTACTTTGATCTTTATCTCAAAATGTTGGGCCTTAAAAACTAACACCACCTTAAGTGACATTACAAGTGGATTAACGTGGCAGCCTAAGACTGCTTGGGGAGGAAGTAGGGTGGGAGTGTCTGCGGGAACCTTGCCTTAGCCCTTATTGGCTGAATACATGCTTCCGTGCTCGTGAACACTGCGTGATTGCAATAGATAGGCACTGAGACAGGATGCACGCTCTTGACCTTTAAGCTGATAGGATTATGTTAAAACCTCCCCTCCCCATCTGCCTATAAAAGCAAGTGCTTGTGTAATAATAAACGGAACTGCTCGACAGAACCCCCGCCGGTCTGAGTGTCCTTTAACTGGGCTGGTTGGGGCCAGTGGTGTGCTCACCTCTCTTCACGGCTCTCTTCCCCCATCTCCTTCCAAAAGGGACAGGAGGGAAAGAGGAATTCCGGGCCATTTGCTCGCCCACCAAAACGAGGCTAGGGTTGTTTGCATCAGCCAGCGGCGGACCCAACATCAAAATACTCTCTAATATCCCTGTCACTTTTCTTTTTACCCATTGTTTATTTAAGAGAGTGTTATTTAAAGTCCACACATATGTGAATTTTCTAAATTTCCTTCTGTTATTGTGGTCAGAGAACATATTTTCTATAATCTTAGTGTTTAACAAAAAAAGGAAAAATTTAAACAAGAAAAATAGTTCATGAAAAGAGTTCCATTATCTTTTAATTCTATTTTTCCATGAACTTTTCACATGCCCTTGTGCTTATATTCTGTTTTATTGAGTTTTTTATACAATTTATGTTGCTAAACTTAGAAATTTAATTTCTGTTCTTGATTTCTTTTTATTAAGTGGACTTGTTGATTTGCTTAGAAATTAATTTGCGTTTGAAAAGTTTATTCATCTTTCTCTGTTGAAATTAGTTTGATATTTGCATGCTTTTGGAAGACTTTAGAGAGCTATTTCAAATAATTGTAGGCATTATAAAATGAAATATGTAAATTCTAATAAGTTTTACATCTCCTATTTTTGTGAAAATTTGAAGCCCTACTTTCTACTGGATATTTTCTTATTCATCTGTTATTCAGTTTATATATTTGTTATTTTAACAAATAAAAGTACATATCCTTGTATAAAAAAAAAAGTGTTCAAGAAAAATTCATTTACCATAAAAAAAAGTGTATAAGAAGTGAAAAGGCAAAAAGGGGACACCAAGGTATCATAAACCATAATGTCAGGAGGCAGCCAATAACTCCTAGGACTGGGGGAACTATGAAACCATGTGTACTTAATAGGGGATTCCTTAATAAGAGAACTCTTTAGTAGTACTCCAAAGGGATAAAACCTGGTCAGATAGTGGGACCAGGTGATTATTCAAAGTAAATCTCTCTCTTCCTCTTCACTACCATTGCTACCACCCTTGTTGAAGTCACTATCATTTCCTGCCTCAACTAAAAGAGTAGCCTCCTGCTTGGTATCCCTTTTTGCACATTTTTCCACACCAAAAAAAAAATCATCTTCTATCCATGATTCAAAATTATATCTTTAAAAATCAAAAATCAGATTATTTTGTTTTGTGGCTTGAAACTCTTGAATGGCTCTTCTCTGCACTTGGAAAACAAAATCCAAACTCTTTTCCATGGCCTAAAAGGGCTTGCATGACCTTACTCATTCCTGTCTCTCTGGCCTAGTTTCACAGTATGTTCTCCCTTGATCTCTGCATTCCAACCATATTGACCTCTTTTTTTAGCTTCTTAGATGTGCTATAATTCATTCTGTTACAGAGGCTTTCTACATTCTGTCCCTGCTTTATGGAATGATTCTCTTTCTTTTTTCTATCTAGTTACCACTTAGCCTTCAAATCTTAAGTCAAATGTCAGTTCCTCAAGGAAGCCTTTTCATATTAGGTCAGGTTCTCCTCCTACATGCTCTCAGGACACCAAACTACTCTTCACTCAAGTGTGCACCACTGTTTACAACCATACACTTGTCTGACTAAATATGTCTCCCATTAGACTGCAGCCTCCCTGGGGGCTGAGCTGTATCATCTTGTTCACTATTATATACACTGCATGAAGCACATAGCAGGCAATCAACACATATTTTTTTAAATGAATAAATTAATGGGTTGGTTTAAGAACATGTGATGAGTCTTAATCCCCAGTGCCCAGCACAGTACCTGAAGCATAATAGATAATAAATGTTTGTTAGAATATCAATGGGCCTTGAAACAAGAGGTGGTTGGATGTTTTCCTAGTATCCAATTGTCAGGGGTCACCATAAATATGTGTCTTGAATCCTCCTTATTGATTTATTTATTGGGGTTAATAATGATTGCATGGTGGAGTAGGTTTTATATGCAGGTCTGGAAATCTATGCATTGATTAAGAAATTTCAGTCTCTAGAAGCACAATCTAGGGCTTCCGGTCAAGATGGCAGAATAGACTGTCCCCAGCATCACTCTCTCCCACAAATCAAGCAATTTGTAACTATTAAAAAGCAACAACAGCCAAGCTGGGGCCGCTAGAGTTGAGGAGAAGAGGAGAGAACTATGGAGTTCATGAAGGCAGGAGAAGCCACCACAAGAGAAAGAAAAGATCACTCCCACCATTTCAAATCCTGCCTGCTTCAAGGCTGGAGCTGATGAGCGAATGGAGCAGTAGCTGGCAGGGGCCACAGCTGTGCCCTTCATGTGGGGTTTCTTAGAGGCAGCAAGGAAAAGAAGGGCATTGGTGGTCCCCAGGCCAGCAGGACCACTGGCAGGGTTCCTGAGGACCTGCACAGGAGTGAGGAGCCAGAACAACTGAGAGAGGGAGCTGCTCAGAGGCTGGCGAGTCATTGCAAGGGACCGGTGCACAGCCTGTCCCATGGCAAGTGTTTGGAGTGCAGGCAGTGGGGGAGATGGGCCCACCAGGGGAACACTGGGCACAACATGGACAGCTGATCTGACCCTTGGTCAGTGTAGGGGGCAGACCAGTAGAGACTGGTCGGGAATATAGAACTGCAGGGGTGCAGTTTGCTGGGGGTTCTCAGGCCCAGACCAGAGTTTCCGCACAGCCCAAGTGTGCCAGAACTCACAAAACCCAGAAGTGCTTACAAGGTCAACCATTAAAACCTGAGCTGCACAAAAAGCCTTCCCCAGGGAATCAACAGCAAAGCAGCAATTTAGTTCAACCACAGAGCTCAAGTACTGGTCCCCAACAGGTAGTTCCTCCATTTTAGAAGTAAGCAAAGGACAACAAATTAGGTCCAGTGCAGAGTTTAAGTGGCGGGAGCAGCAAATAATCCAACACAAAACTGAAAGAAAAAACAAAATACCCATAGACCAGAGACAAAGTTTGATATTAAATAGGAAAGATCTCACTTCACCAAAGAACACCTATAAAACCTAGAAGGACCAGATGCCTCCTGGGCTCCCAATCCAGGGATGGGGTAGGGCTGGGGGCCTAAGCCATGCCTCCCGACACCCACAACCAGCCCAGCAATGACCACCAAGCCACCACAGAAAGCCCCCTGGTCTCCCCTGAAGGAATAAGGGAGGTGACATAACCCTCAACCACACCCCTCCTCCTACCCTATTTCCTTCCCCTTTCCCCTCCACCCCTCCCCCTAACTGCTCCACAACATCTTAGAATGTAAAAAAATAATAATATTAATAAATAAACCTTTAAAAAAGTTTTAAAAATAAAAATCCCACTCCAACATTCCCTTTTCCAATATGTAACCAGATTTTATTTGTCTGTGTTCAGTGGGACAAATGAAAACTTTTACACTTCAAAGAAAAAAGAAAAAAAATGTAAGATCTGATGTATTCACGCAACAGGAAACATGGACATTATATGCCACTTCCTTGTAAATGTGTATATAATTTATCATTTCTCTTTTTACATAAAAGAAAAAAGGCCAATTTATAAATTTGCATCTACTTGTCAGTGAAACCACATCGTTGAATCTATTTCTCATTGTACCCTCTCCTCAGGATCCTTTACAATACTTTCATGAACATGTAAAGCTCTTTGCCATTTAAAAAAAGAAGATGCAGACAGTCTTGGAATACCAGGATTGTGCCAGACTGCTGAATATCTTTGTTTGTAAACTCAATTATGTTTGAATCACTAAAAGTGATGACAACAAAATTAATTCACACTAATGATAATACTCACCTTTAATTGAACATTTACTCTATGGCAGGAACTGAGCTAAGTGTTTTGCAATTATCATCTCTAATCCTTACAATAATCCTATGTGGTAGGTATATCAATCTAGCTTCGTTTTTACATATAAGAAACCTTAAATGTAGAGATGTTAAGGCACTTCCCCAGAATCACAATATGAACTGGTTCTCTAGTTACAAACACAAAAAGACACGGTTACTGCTAGTTGATTTATGGGTCATATGCTTATGTCATTTTTTAGTAATGTGACTCCCATCTCGCCCTTCTTCCCTCAATTATCTCAATACATAAAACACTGCTTATTTTTTGCCTCACCTGGTCATTGCTTTAGGAATTAACTTCCTATATGAATGATTACATCAAAGAATTATTCTGAACCACTCAGAGACGTGATCTCATCATGAATGGATTTTAATTTCATGTTTTTGTCCTGGCAAGGCAGTAGACTACATGTAATATTTATGTCTCCTTCATAGTAAACACTTTAGAAAAGAGAGAAAATAGTGTGGTTCAAGGGGAAAAGCCGTGTCGGGATTCTACTTCGCAGTCTTCCACAAACTAGCTGTATTATCTTAGGCAAACCACTAAACTTCTCAACTCCTCAATTTCAGATTTGAACAAGTTGAATCACTTTTAACTCTAAACAGCCCTGGCTGTATGAATTTTCTCCACAACTGAAGCCCTCTCTTATAATCTAATTTCTTTCATCTAGACAAGTGGTTCTCAATATTTTAATCTCAGGACCTCTTTATACTATTAAAAATTATTGAGGACTTCAAATAGCTTTTTTGTTTATTTGGTTTATATCTACCAATATTTACCATATTAGAAATTAAAACAAGGAATTTTTTTAAAACTCCTAATTCACTTAGTAATAAACTATTGTATATTCACATAAAATACATTTTTATAAAAAGTGACTATATTTTCAAAAGCAAAAAAAAATGGCATTGTTTCAAATTTTTGCAACTCTCTTTTATGTATGGCTTATAAAAGACAGCTGGATTTTTCTATCTGCTTTTGCATTCAATCAGTTGTTTCGCTGAATCACAGTAAGAAAATCCAACCTCACAAAGATATGTAGGTGGAAAAAGAAAGACCTGAAACAGCTTCAGAGACCCCCCCATGCCTTCTCAGACCTCAATTTGAAAACTGCTGTTTTGAACGTATAAAGTGGCAAATGGAAGAATAAACAAACAAAAGGCTTTGAGTATGATTGTGTCTTAACTATTATAATGCTTCTTAAAACAAGTCTCTTATTTTCCACCTGCGTCCTTACCTCTCACTCCCCCCACCACTACAATAAAATATTGGCACACCTCGCTTGTTAACATTACTTCAAGGGTGTTTACCACAGTACGATTGGCTCTCTGAGATAACCCGGTAAAAAGCAAGACACATATATCCCTATATAGCAGTCCAGTAGTTTTCAGTAACTTTTGATTAACACCCCAAAAAAGACAAAGAATTAAACAGTTAGCTAGAGATCATAAAAGCCTGGAGTTTAAGGGGTAGAGGAGTAGAAAGCAAATAAGCATTTATTTGCTAGCAGTCTGCAATTGGTTTTATAAATGCCAGCTCGTAATAACCACAAAAGAGGGTATTATTATCCTAATTTTTCAGAGTAGGGAATGAGTACTCATAGAAGTTTCCTACCTTGCCCAGAGTTATATAGTTCTTAAGGCCAGGGCCTGTTTGCTTTCTTCTACATCACATTGTCACAGGTATTCAATGTTTGGAGAACAGACAAGGCATGTCTTAGAGGCTAGGAAGTTTAGTGACATTTAGAATTTCATGTGGTTTTAGAGCAGAGGTCTTCTAACTGCTGAATAACTGGCATCAAGGGAATAGACTAATTAGATCAAGATATAAGCACTCACAACCATAGACCCTTACCTGTACAATGAGGACATCGGACCAACTGATTACTCATATTCTCTACTTATCCTATAAGTCAGTAAGTCATAAATCTGATATATACATAAAGTGTCTGACAATGGACTCCTTATATAGGCCCCACTAAGTTAGGAGCCAATATCAGGACCAGGTTCCACAGGTATAAACTCTTATATGAATATAGTTGCTAAGAAAATGAGAGAAAGGAACTGTTATTTACTGAGTTCCTAGGTTGTGCCAGGTCCTATGCTGGGTACTGCTTTCTGCCATTGATTTAGTGGGGAGAGAAAGATATAGCTATAGAATTAATCCTAATCCTAATTTTTTGTTTGCAAGATTTTACTGAGCACCTACTATATTCAGAGGGTTTTGAACATGCACTGAGGAGATTAAGAAGGGCAAAAACACAAAAAATAAAAGTGTGATTAATGAGTTCCCATCTGTTGTTATGCTAATTATGTATGCCTCTTTGTACTTTATGAAGACACTTTGTAAATACCCATTTCAGATGGACTAGAAATCCATAAACTAATAGATTCCATGACTATTTTATTGGCAGGAAATAATACAATAGGTGAGTGATGAAGTGGATTTAGGCATGAGATAGGAAGAAGTGAATGAAAAAGTGTTAAGTAAGTAGGGACAAGAAAGGATGAAATTCACCAGTGCTCGGAGGAAGAGACAGATAGTCAGAAGCACTTGTGATTGTAAGAAGCAGAAAGACAGCACATCCGCTCAGCATGTCAAGAGCCACCCTGTATCTGTAATTCAGAGTAACTATGGACTATGTGCCTATAGAACCAATAAGAATTGGTATATTCCCTCAGTACTCAAGGAGGAAGAAAAAGAGTACAATAGAATTAAGATGAAACTTCTCCAGGGATCTAACAAGGAGAAAAAGAAATGTGGTATAGTGTACTAGTGTTACCAAAACCCCAAAGGTCTCTTTGCTCACCACTCAATAGCCAATAATTGAGAGACAAGTGTTGGTGTAAGGTAAGGTAGCCTTTAATCAGGAAGCCGGCAGCCTGGGGAAATAGTGAACCCATGTCTCAAAGACCATCTCCACTTTTCCCAGACTTGCCGAAAGGTTTTATAGGGACAGGTGGTAGGGGGGCTGATTCATGGTGATCTAAGCAGGTACATGCAGGAAAACTGCAGATAAACATCAGATAACTTCTCGGGTGGGAGCTGATTCAAGGTGACCATCCTCCATGAAGCCAAGTCATGGATGCATTTCCTGTTAACCTCAAAAAGATATAGTTAGTAAGCTAGTAAAGGATAGCCACCTGGGTTAATAATTTCTTCTATAATTATTCCGTGTATAGTGAGAGCAAAAGTCAATATGTTCTGGCAATCATGTGAACTAGAGTCACTGTATTCTAATGTCCAGCTGCAAGCTATGCAGTTCAGGTTGCAAGAGTAAGGAAAAAAAAGTTTTTTTTTTTCTTTCATTTATTTATTTATTTATTTTTATTTACACAATTGATTATACATGTTTGTGGGATATAGAGTTGACTATAGATACTCATGTACAATATGTATTGGTCAAATTAGGATAATTAGCTTATTCATCATTACAATACATAATCATTCTTTGCATCGATTAACCAATTTCTCACTGACCCCCCTCTTCCCACTCACTTTCCCACTTCTAGTGACCCCAGTTCTGTTCTCTCCTGAGAGTTCAGTGCATTGTTATGATTGTTGTTTCTCTCTCTCTCTCTCTCTCTCTTTCTTTCTTATTTATTTAATTTTTTGCTCCCTCTTTTGAGTGAGGATATGCAAGTTTAACAAAATGGAGTCAACTTCTGTTCAGCCTGTAACAGTAGAAATTAGGAACGTCGCATTCTAGTCTGGGCTTTGCCATCTAGAAGCTTTATGAATTGAGAAAATCACACCCCCATTCCTAAGCCTCAGCTTTCTGTTAAATAAAATTATTTTTATTCATAATTTTATTTCTATAATTTTATGACATCTTCTAGAGAGGGGATAAATTCCATAAAACATTCTTCATACCTATAATGTATTGTATTGTATATGTCATATTTTATTAAATCTAAAAAACATTGTTTCTAAGACACTATCATTCCATTTACCACTAAGAAAGACAGAAAAAAAACACTGCCAATTTTAGTTGTAATACACCATCAATTGTAAGGTCCATCTTGGTGTAAGAGGTGAAAAAATGTTAAAAATATGCTTTTCAGAATCAATGAAATATTGCAATGTACACAAAGAAATTTGTAATTCTGTGATAAAGTAATTTTTAACCTGTAATTGTCAGGTGATACGCTATTGCTGGACACTCTATTGAGGCAAGAACGTGAAAGAGAATTGAAAATCAATGGCTTTGTTCACCAGGCTGTACCTTAAAGAGGCTCCTAAAACTGTGGGAGGTTGCAGGGCACAATAGCAAGGAAAGGAAATAAAGAAGAAACAAACAAGGCACTGTGCTAGGCCATTTGCAAACCTAATATTATCTGTTTCTCATTATAACACTGAGAAGTCGGTGTTATTTTGAAGCTATTTGGTATTTTTGAAAAAGTGTGGGATTTCTATTCAGAAAGACCTGAATTCAAATGCAAGCTATACCATTTATGTGACTTTGGGCAAGATGGACAATGTGATCTATATGATAAAATATAGAAAACAATAAAAGAGGAAATGAGCATCAGAAGGAAGGAAGGAAACCATTAAAATGATAACACTGAAAGTTTTGAATTCATCTGTTAAAGAACAAAGATCATAACACTGGGTTAAAAATCGAAATAAGACAGTGGCAAAAGATGAGAGAATAAATTTTAAATAAAATCACTTATTATGTTTTAAGCATTATGCAAGAGCGTATGTACATTAACCTATATGAGCTTTATAACCTTCAAACATAGCATGAGCTGGACTCAATTTGATGATGAAGTACACAGAGATTATGCAGTTTTCCTAATGTCACTATTAATAGATGGTAGAATCAGATTTTTAAATCATGCCTGCCAAATAGAAAGAAATAAACAAGAATAAATAACATGAATAAGAATACTGGAGGACTTCTGGGAAAATGGTGGACTAATGGTACCCATGGCACATTCATCCTGCAAAAGATCAAAATAGGCACACCACCACTACTACAGCAGTCACTGGAGCCATTGTCCAGTCCCAGAAAATTTGCCTATGTTCCCACAGAGCAGCAGTTACATGGGTCACCTGCTGCCACTGCTGCTGCTGTTGCCACCAGCACAAGTAGACTATTGCTACAATGGACACTACAGCCATGTGGGTGGCCAGTTCAACAGCTGTCACTGCCATTATCACTGCTGCCACAACTGGACAGATACCACCATCACACAAGCAGCCTGCCACAACTACAGCCACCACAGCCACACGGGCAGCCCAAAGCCATTGCAACTACTGCTGCCACCTGGGTGACTCACTGTAGACCCTGCTGGGCATAAGCAGCCTGCTGCAGACACTAATGCCATGCAAGTGGCCCACCACAACCGCTGCCACATCCACCACCACTACAAGGGCAGCCCGCTGCTACAGGAGAAGCCATCACCACCACAGCAGTTAACACTGCCATGTAGGCAGACCACCAATCACTTGACTGTATTGACACAAGGAGGGTCACCAGTGAAGCCTGAGGAAGGAGGTGAGTGAGCTCAGACCTGCAGCCCACAGGGGGAATTATGCTGTCCCCATGGTAGCACACCTGGGGGTGAAAACTACATGGGCAGCCCACAAAACTGCCTTGATCCAGGGAGAAATGTACACGGACCCCCAGAGAGTGCAGAAACCAAGGATAGCCAAATAGAGTAAGGAAGAAAACTCCCAGTTCACCTACAAGGGTCACAGGACACTAGCCAGGGTGCCAACAAGCCTGTCTAAGATAACCCACCCCAGCCAAAGAGTGACAGAGCACCCAGGTGCTTATCTCAAGAACTGAAGATCTCGCCCATATCCTCAATGACCCAACACAGTGTCAATAACCTCAGCAAGGAATCATTAGTGCCCCAGTGCCTAGGTAACAGAGTCACTCACATGCAACTCCAACACTGAATATGGACAAAGTACCCACACAGAGACTACATTACTTAAGCTACCCAGAACCAATACTAAAACATTCTACTCAATGGTCAATAAAAAACACATCTATAGGAGAATGTTTCTCTCCTCAAAGTCCAATCCAGATAACCAGACATCAACATAGAGACATTAGAAATATGAAGAAAGAAAATATGACACCACTAAAAGAATGCAATAATTCTCGACTCAAGTACCAGATCCCACAGAGCAAGAAACCCTTGAAATGACTAAAAAGAAATTCTGAGCAATGATCTTAAGGAAACTCCATGAGATACAAGAAGACTCAGTTAGACAACAAAACAAAATGAGAACAAGTATCCAGGATATGAAGGAACAAATCTACAAAGAGATTAATACCTTAATAAAGAATGTAGGAGACCTTTAAAAAGAATGTAGCAATGGAAGGATTCATTGAAAAAAGTAAAATACACAACCAGGAGCTTAATCATCAGGCTAAAGCAAGCAGAAGAAAGAATTTCTTTTTTTTTTTTTTTTTTTTTGTCTTTTTCGTGACCGGCACTCAGCCAGTGAGCGCACCGGCCATTCCTATATAGGATCTGAACCTGAGGCGCGAGCATCGCTGCGCTCCCAGCGCTGCACTCTCCCGAGTGCGCCACGGGCGCGGCCCAGAAGAAAGAATTTCTGATCTTCAAGAAAGTCCTTTCAAAATAACACAGACTGACAAAAAAAGAAAAGAAAAGAAATCCCCCAAATGAAGAAAATCAGAGAGAGCTAGCAGATAACCTTAAGTGCACAAACATCTGAATCATGGGTGTTTCAGAAGGGAAGGAGAAAGGAAAAGGCATTGAAAACATATTCAATAAAATAGTAGCTGAAAACTTCCCAGGTATGGAGAGAGACGTGGACCTTCAGATTCAGGAGGCTCATAGATCCACAGATACGATTCAAAAAGATCTTCTCTGAGACACATTATAGTCAAACTGGTAAAACTCAAAAACAAAGAAAATTCTGAAAACAGCAAGAGAAAAGCATCAAGTCACCTATAAGGGAATCCCATCAGACTAACAGCAGACATCTCAACAGAAACTCTATAAGCCAGAAGAGAGTGGGATGATTTATTCAAAATACTAAAAAAAAAAAAAAAAAAAAAAAAAATCTCCTAGCCAAGAATACTATCAGCAGCAAGGCTGTCCTTCAGAAATAAAGGAGAAATAGTACATTTTTCAGACAAGCCAAAACTACAACAGTTCACTACCACACTAGCAGCCCTACAGGAAATCCTCAAGGGAGTCCTGCATCTGGAATCCAAAAAAAAAAAAAAAAAAAAAATCAATACCATGGATACACAAGAAACAAAACCCATTAGTAGAACAAATATGCAAATGAGAAAGAAAAAAAACTAACAACAAATACCAGAGACAAATATTAAAAGGGGAAGAAAGAAACAAAATATATTTATACTGTCCAAACAAAAATTGGTAAAATGCTAGGAATAACAGAATACTTTTCAATAGCAAGCCTAAATGTAAATGGATTAAATTCCCCACTCAAAAGACACAAACAGTCTGTATGGATTAAAAACCTAGACCCATCTATATGCTGTCTACAAGAGACTCACCTCATCTGTGAAGACACACACAGACTAAAGGGATGGAAAAAGATATACCATGCAAATGGAAATGAAAAAAGAGCAGGAGTAGCTATTCTTACACTGGATAAAATAGACTTTAAACCAAAACCCAGAAAAAGAGACAAAGAAGGACATTATATACTGATAAAGGGATCTATCCAGCAAGAAGACATAAAAATCATAAATATATATGCACCCAACACCGGAGCACCCAGATATATAAAACAAGCACTATTAGACCTAAGGGAAGAGATAGACTACAACATGATGATAGTTGTGGACCTGAACACCCCTCTCCCAACATTTGACAGATCATCTAGGCAATATATCAACAGAGAAATACAGGATTTAAACTATACCTTAGACCAATTGTACTTGGCAGATGTCTACCGAACATTTCATCAAATAACTTCAAAATATGAATTTTTCTCAGCAGCACATGGACCAATCTCTTGGATAAACCACCCGTTAGGTCACAAATCAAGTGTCAACAAATTTAAAAATACCAAGATCATTTCAAGTATCTTTTCAGACCACAATAGATTAAAACTATAAATCATAACAAGCACAACTCTAGAAACTATACAAACACGTGGAAATTAAACAACTTGCTCTGGAACAACCTATGGGTCCAAGAAAAAGTTAAACAGGAAATAAAAAAAAATTCTTGAAACTAATAACAATGAAGACACATTATATCAAAACATGTGGGATACAGCAAAAGCAGTATTAAGAGAGAAGTTTATTGCAATAAACACTTACATCAAAAGAATCAAAGATTTCAAATAAACAACATAACACTATACCTCAAAGAACTAGAAAAACAAGAGCAATCCAATCCTGAAATCACCAAACAGAAAGAAGTAATTAAGATTAGAACAGAACTAAATGAAACAGAGACCCAAAAAATGATACAAAAGATCAATGAAAAAAAAGTTGGTCTTTTGAGAAGATAAACAAAATATACAAACCATTAGTTAGACTAACTAAAAAAAGAAGACAGAAAACACAAATAAAAAATCAGAAATTAAAAAAGAGATATTAAAACTGATACCACAGAAATACAAAGGATCATTAGAGGCTATTATAAACAACTATATGCCAACAAATTTGAAAACTAGGAGTAAATGGATAAATTTCTGGATACATACAAACTGCCAAGATAGAAACAAGAAGAAATAGAAAACCTGAACAGACCAATAACAAGCAATGAAAATGAAACCGTAACCAGTCTCCCAACAAAGAAAAGCACAGGACCAGATGGCTTTACTGTTGAGATCTATCAAATCTTTAAAGAGAAGTTAATACCAATTCTCTTAAAAATATTCCAAAAAATTGAGATGGAGGCCATTGTCCCAAAGTCATTCCATGAGTCCAGCATCACCCTGATACCCATACTGGACAAAGATACAACAAAAAAAGAAGACTACAGACCAATATCTTTGACTAACATAGATGCAAAAATCCTCAACCCAAAATTAACAAACAAAATACAGCAACACATCAAAAAAAAAAAATTATACACCATGATCAAGTGGGATTCATCCCAGGGATGCAAGCATGGTTGTTTTTTTTTTTTTTGGTTTTTTTTTTTAAGTCTTTTTCGTGACCGGCACTCAGCCAGTGAGTGCACCGACCATTCCTATATAGGATCCGAACCCGCGGCGGGAGGGTCACTGCGCTCCCAGCGCCGCACTCTCCCCAATGCGCCACGGGCTCGCCCCAAGCATGGTTTGACATCTGCAAGTCAATAAATGCGGTACACCACATGAACAAAAGCAAGGACGAAAACCATATGATTATATCAAAATATGCAGAAAAAGTAAGTATCTCAGCAAATTAGTATAGAAGGAAAGTATCTTGACACAAGAAAAGCCATATACAACAAACCTACCACCAGTATCATCCTGAATAAGGAAAAACTTCAAGCCTTTTTCAAGAACAAGACAAAGATGCCCACTCTCACCACTCCTATTTCACATAATATTGGAAGTATCAGCCAGAGTAATCAGGCTAGAGAAAGAAATAGAAGGCATACAGATTGGAAAAGATGAAGTCAAACTGCCTCTGGTTGCAGATGACATGATCCTATATATAGAAAAACCTAAACACCACAAAAAACCTCTTAGAGCTGATAAACGATCTCAGTAAAGTCACAGGATACAAAATCAACATCTAAAAATCAGTGGCATTTTTATTCTCTGATAACAAACTAGCAGAAGGAGAAATCAAGAATGCAAGACCATTAATAATAGTTGCCAATAAAACAAAATACCTAAGAATAAATTTAATCAAGGTGAAATATCTGAACTACAAATCACTACTAAAAGAAATTAAAGGGGACACCAAAACATGGAATGACATTCTGTGTACATGGATTGGAAGAATTAACATTGTGGAAATGTCCATACTACCCAAAGTGATCTACAAATTCAATGCAATCCCCATAAAAATGCCAATCACATTCTTTACAGAAATAGAAAAAGCAATCATAACACTCATATAAAACAACAAAAGACTCCGAATAGCCAAAGCAATCTTGAGCAAAAAAAATAAATAAATAAAATAAAATAAAGCTGAAGGCATTACAATACCTGACTTAAAATTGTACCACAAAGCTACTGTAACCAAAACAGCAGACATTCGGATCAGTGGAACAGAATAAAGTCCCCAGAAATCAACCCATATATTTACAGCCAACTGATCCTCAACAAAGGCACCAAGAACATATATTGAGGCAAAGACTGCCTCTTCAATAAATTGGTTCTGGGAAAACTGAACATCCATGTGTACAAGAATGAAATAGTCCTTCTCACCATATATCAAAATCAACTCAAAATGGATTAAAACTTAAATGTGAAACCAGCAACTATAAAACTCCTAAAAGAAAATATTGGGGAAATATTTCGGGAAGTAGAACTGGGCAAAGACTTTATGAATAAAACCCCAAAAGCACAGGCAACAAAAGAAAATACAAACGAATGGAATTATATCAAAGTAAAAAGCTTCTTCACAGCAAAGGAAACAACAGAGTGAAAGGACAGCTTACAGAATGGGAGAATATATTTCCAAACTATGTATCCAACAAGGGATTAATATCCAGAACATAAAAGGAACTCAAACAACTTAACAGTAGAAAAACAGCAACCCAATTTTAAAATGTGCAAAGGAGCTGAATAGACATTTCTCAAAAGAAGATACACAAAAGGCCAGCAGACACTTGAAAAAATGCTCAACATCACTCAGCATCAGGGAAATGCCAATCAAAACCACACTGAGATATCGTCTCACCCCAGTTAGACTGGCTATTAATAGAAAGTCAGAGAATAACAAATGCAGAGAAAGAGGAAACCTTCTACACCATTGGCATGACTGTAAATTAGAGCAACCATTATGGAAATAATTATGGAGGCTCCTCTAACAACTTCATTAAAAACTGCTGTATGATATAGCAATCCTGCTGTTGGGGAAGTACACAATGGAATGGATGTTAAGGGATACGTGCACTCCCATGTTTATTGCAGCTCTATTTACAATAGCTAAAATTTGAAACCAACCTAAATATTCATTGTTAGATGACTGGATAAGGAAAGTGTGTTATACGCAAACACACACACACAATGGAATACTACACTGCCATAAAAAGAATGAAATTCTGCCATTCGCAGCAACATAGATGAACTTAGAGAAAATTATGTTAAGTGAAATATACAAGGCACAGAAAGAGAAATACCACATGTCCTCACTCATAAATGACAGCTAAAAAATAAACAAATTAAAAAGAAAGAAAGAACTATAGAACAATCACAATAATATTTTGAACTTACAAAAGGAGAGAGCAGAACTGAGGTTACCAGAGATGGGAAAGGGGAAGCAGGGGTGGCTACTGAGGAATTGGTAAAAGGCCACAAAAATTATTATATTGTATAATGTTGAATATACTAATTATCCTCATTTGAGCATCACATATTGCACACAGGTATTGATATTCAACTCTGTACCCCACAGATATGTACAATCAACAATTTTTCAATACAAAATACTAGTAAGGTGCTTCTTAGTTAGATATCAATCATTGTAGCTTACACAATAAAACTGCAACTTTCTTTTGATTGATTAGACTAAAGCACAAAGTATACCGATCACATTCTCTGACCACAATGCAGTAAAAGTAGAAATAAACAAAATTTCTAGAAAATTGAATTATGGAAGTAATAAATGCAGTTCTAAATAATTTATTGCTCAAAGAGGAAAATAAAAGATATTGTAATTACCAATGATTTAGAAAACTAGTAAGCAATGATTTATAAATCCAATGATTTAGATGACAACAACATATCAAAAATATAGAACATCCCCATAGCTATACTCACAATATATCATAGCTACAAATGCTCTTCTTATTAAATATGAAGAATAACAACATACATTATTTAGACTCAGACTCAAAGAGCCAAGAAAGAACAAAGCATATCCAAGAAAACCAGAAATAATCAGTAAACATTAAATCAGAAATATACGATTTAGGGAACAGAAGAAATCATAAGCACAATAGGTAGCAATAAAAATTTCAATAAAATATGTAATACTTTGACATAGGTATCAAGTGTGTTATGTAAAATCACTGGGTAAATGGTGGAATATCAAATAAATTATTTTGGAACAACTGACTAGCCTTTGGGGGAAAATAAGGCTATATGTTTTACAGGTGTCTTACACCAAAATAAATAGCAAATGGGTCTAAAATGTAAATGTAAAACTTAAAATGTGCATACCATAATCAAAGACAGAAGTCAAATTTTAGAATGGGGCAAATATGTGATATTGATGATAGACAAGAAATTTTAATTTAAACAATAGAAAAAGAGCAAAAGATGTGAACAGGTAGTTCATTTAAAAAAATAATAGATAATGTTTAAATAGATTTTGCCTTATGTCAGGGATCATCTGAGAATTTTACATACATTAATGTCTTTCATTCTCAAACTAACCTTTAAAATATGTATTATTATCCTAATTATAAAGATGTGCTAACTGAAGCATGGAGAGATTAGGGAATTTTTCAGCTTAGCCAGGGTGTTAAGATATGATATGCTCTCAGGCAACCTGCTATTTTGATTTATAACCATATTAAATGATGTTAGGCCTCACCCACATTAAAAGAAAGGCAAATTTAAATAAACAATTTTATTTATCATATTTGCAAAGATTAAACTGTTTTATGATACATAGTGTTGGTGAGGGTGTGAGAGAACAGGTATGCTCATACAATCTGTTAAATTGTAAATTTAGGCACAATAAAATATTAGAGAGCTTATTTGAGCAAACATGATTCATGAATTTGGCAACTCCAAACCAGAAAAGGTTCAGGGGTTCCACCAAGTGAATGCAAATGGAAGGCTTTTAATGGATGAACATGAATGTAAAGCAAAGAAAATATTTGACTGGTTACAATTTTACAGTTGCCTTATTTGGTCTATCCTGCTAGAAAGTCCCTAGTTATATAACTATAAGTTAGCTGGAGACTTCTGATTGGTTGAGGTTAAGTTTTATTTTTCTTTAATGTAGGCATTTACAAGAAATAGCCCAGGGCCGACCCCGTGGCGCACTCGGGAGAGCAGCGACACTCCCGCCGCGGGTTCGGATCCTATATAGGACTGGCCGGTGCGCTCACTGGCTGAGTACCGGTCACGAAAAAGACAAAAAAAAAAAAAAAAAAAAGAAATAGCCCAAATTAAGTTTTACTTATATTTGCAAATCAAGCAAAGTTAAGGTCACTTGTGAGACCTAACTGGCTTTGTCGGCTCAGGGATTCTTCAGGCCTGTACTCTATGTAATTTACTTTTACAAAGCTCATTGAGATTTTTAAATTGGGACTTTGAAAGGCAGACATTACATACCAAAATTTAAACTGCACATATTTCTGGACCAGAAATTTTACTGATAGTTTGTTTATCCTTGCGAAGTGAGGTTTTGTCATAGACAAATTTATTTTTTTTTTAATTTTATTTTATTTTGTCAATATACAACGTGGTTGATTATTGTGGCCCATTACTGAAACCTCCCTCCCATCGACAAATTTAAACTACAGGAATTCAATTCTTCAACTCTCCCTTGCCAGACCAAACTAGAATTTGGCCTCTATAGCCCCAGGAAAAGAGAAGCCACAGCTAAAATGCAAAGAAAAACACAATAAATTAATTTCTGGAATTTGAACTTTCAGGGGCCCAGGCCACAGCATTTAAGAGATTTTAAAGGACAATTCTGCCTAAGTATGTTTTACCTTAAGTGTTGACATTAGAACATGAAAACCAACCCGTCATCCATAAGCTAAGACTCCAAAGTACTATGCAAATGAACTGAAAAATCATATTAGAGTTAATCATTTTTAACAAAACCTAAACTACTAAAATAGATTGAAAACAAATAGAAAAACCTGAATGTGAAATAATCATGACAGAAGCAAAAAAAAAAAAAGTCACAAAACTACTCTTATAAAGGTCCTAAGTTCTGACATTCTTGTTCTTGAACCACTGGGATACCTAGATAGAATTTCCCATACCTCCTACCACAATTAGTAGAGCTAAAAGAGGCTAAGTCCAAAAGTAATTACATAGACATTCGATGAGGGTGAGGGATAAGTGACTCTCTTGTAGATTCTAGGCAGTAGAAAGTTTCAAAGTGGTAAAGTCATAGCCATAAACTCCTATAATATTATTTTAAACCCTAATTATTTCTGCTATTTATTTATTCAAAAAATAAATGCCCATTGAAGAAAAAGAAAGAAAAAAAGCAAGCTCCCATAATTTTATTGCACCAAGATTACAAATATAACCATTCAGTTACATAGATTTCAGACTTTTTTTAATATTTAGCAACACATACTATTCATTTTTCACTGTCTCATAATTTTAGTGATAACAGGGAGGGCAGCTTCTTTGTAGCAAAAAAGATTTTGTCTGCTTGTTAATAGAAATGGATTGCATGAGACAAACAGCTATGGGCTTTGTTTCCTTTTGATTTTTCCTAAGAAGAATTGCCTTTAATTTTCCCTCATACAAGTTTGTGTGTGTGTGTGTGTGTGTGTGTGTGTGTGTGTGTGTGTGTGTGTGTGTGTGTGTGTGTGTGTGTGTGTGTGTGTGTGTGTGTGTGTGTGTGTGTGCGCGCACGCGCATGCGCGCGTGCTCATCTTTAAGATGTAAAGAGTTGTCTTCCATGAGGAACAGAGAGATTGAGGAAGATGAAAAGGACGTCTGTGCCATGGATGCACTGACTTGTCTACAAGAAACCACCTTTGGAGTAATTAGCATGTGAATACATTTGTTTTCTCAGAGAAAATGCAAAACAGTACAGCCTTTTCAAAATACCCAAGTCCAGTTAATGATAAGCCCAAGAATAAAAACATAGTTTGATATTCAATCCAAAAATTGTGCATTTTAACTCAGGTTCCCCATTCTTTGAAAGTCCTTATCACTTTTCTTTCCATTGATTCTTCACTTTTCTCTCATCCAGGTTCTGTGTGGATTTCATTGTGGGCTTGCCTTCAAAACTTAGAAACAGAAATGCCCATTAGTTTGTAAGATTAATGAGACTGGAGTTGGGGGAATTATCAAAAATGAAGATCAAGATTTGAGAATCAGTTGCATGAAACCAATAGTTGAAGCCTTGAGAGCAGATGAGGTTTCTCAGGAAGAGAGTGTAACAAAGAGATCAGGATCACAGGTCTAGAATAGTTAAGAAGTAGGGTGAGAGAGTAACAGTGAAGGAGGCAGAAAGATTAGTCAGAGATAAATAAAGAAGGATAGTTCAGTAACAAAAATGAAAAAAAAAGCAAAACCCAGGGGAATGGAGTATTAAAATATCCTAAATGCTACATATAATAGCTGGTAACCTTAGAGAAGACTATTTCAATTGAACGGCAAAAGCAAAATTCATATGTAAGAGAAAAAGAAGAGTGGAGAAGAAATGTTGACAAGCAGCATATATAGACTCCATAATCCAGAGTTTGTCAGAGAAAAGAAAGTGATAAACACAGTTGTAGATAACAGGGCTACATGGCATAATCTGACTGTATGGAAACACCAACATGGCAGTATGGAAAGATAGTTGATTTCCTAGAAATAATGGCAATTTTGGTAAAGGGTCGTGGATTAGAAATTCAGATGGTGCTCAATTAAGAAGCTCTTGGATACTTCCACCTGGGGACTCCAAACTCAGAATGAGTTACTTCCTGGAACCAGTCCCTCAGGAAAGTATTGGACCGGTCCACATCTAGGCTGTCATTCACACAGACCGCGTATATTCCACAACTAAACCACAGACTTTAATTAAGGCACTTGTTGGGTTGTTTGACATCTTAATATCCTCTTGGATCACTGAACACCTCTTTGAGTACAGCCCTAAAATGTTTCTAGCTACAACCAAGTGGCTATCCTAAGATAGTTAGGATTTGGTCTAACTTGGTTTACTAGTCAATAAATTAATTGGGAATCTCACCATTGCTTTCTCAGTGAAGATATTCATGAGTTTTAATTTATGTAGAACCAGATCTGAGCCTAGAAGCTGTCAAGTTGAAAAAAGTGGTTCAGTTTACTTAGGCTTGGAAGTGGCCTTGATCTCACATTTTCCTCAACTAGCTGATGAACCTGACCCTTTATGTCTGCTAATTTCCTATTGATAACTATGAACTCTTCTATTCCACAGCATTGGGTTGTCACCAGCTACAAAAAAATACACTGTAAACTATAAATTTTATGGGATGGCTAAGAAAGGTCCTGGAGAAATTATGCCCAAGGGGCTATCCTGACTTTACTTGGGCAGTAAGGATTGTGACTAATTGATGGACTGGAACCTTTTGATATAATGGCTTTTTAGGTCTCTTGTAGCACTTAGCACAGGATTGGGAACACCATTTGAAATTCACAGCTGAACTGAAGATGAGTTGAAGTGCTATCTCATCATTCAACTGAATGAGAAAATGAATAAAATTGTATCTCTACCCAAAACTAGTAAGGAAAACCTGATTAGCATCAATTAACTATTTCAAATTCCTGTTTGGTAAATCATTTTAAACCTATCTGGGAGTACAAACAGACTTCTTTTCAAGAGAGAAATATGGAAATAAGATTTAGACATCTGAGAGGTATCAGAAAGGATTGGATGAAAGAATTGTTCAGCTTCTTCAAACCCTTGTTTAATTTCATTTTCATGAGGTGACTTTCTGACTTGGGTTCCATGTCAGAATTATAGGAAGAGAAAGTGCTGGTCATGCAGATTTTGAGTATTTCAGCAACTGTTATAGCTGTTTATTACTGTGAATTAATAAGCAGTACTATAAGTAATTATCAATTTAGTTGGCCAGATGGCAGATGCTTATTTAACTCACAGTATAGCTATATTAATATTTTATGGAATTTTGAGTTGTAAGAAGCAGAGGACCGTGTAATATTTGATTAGGAAATGGTGACACAAGGGGAAAGAATGGTCTCTTCCTATCCTCTTAAGGCATTTCCTAATTCTCCTCCATTTTTTTATTTTAACTTCTCAATATACATTGTAGTTGATTTTTGTGTCCCTTTACCCGTTCCTCTTACACTCTCTCTCTATCCCCTCCCCCGCCACTACATCACATCTCTTGATTTGTCTTAACAAGTTCAAGGAATTGTTGTGATTGTTGTGTCTTCTTCTCCCCCCCACCCTTTATTTGTTTGTGTATTTATTTATTTATTCATTTATTTTTAGCTCTCACAAATAAGTGAGAACATGTGGTATTTCTCTTTCTGTGCTTGATTTGATTCACTTAATATAATTTTCTCTAAGTCCATCCATGTTGTTGTGAATGGTAGTATTTCATTCTTTTTTATAGTAGAGTGGTATTCCATTGTGTAGACATACCACAGTTTCTTTATCCACTCATCTGATGATGGACATTTAGGCCAGTTCCAACTCTTGTCTATTGTAAATAGTGCTGCAATAAACATGGGAGTATAAGTATTCCTTCGGCGTGATGATTTCCATTCCTCTGAGTATATTCCTAGGAGTGGAATAGCTGAGTCGTATGGTAGATCTATCTGTAATTGTTTGAGGAACCTCCATACCATTTTCCATAAAGGCTGCACCATTTTGCAGTCCCACCAACAGTATATGAGAGTTCCTTTTTCTCTGCAACCTTGCTGGTATTTATCACTCTGTCTTTTGGATATTAGCTGTCCTAACTGAAGTGAGATGGTATCTCAAAGTGGTTTTGATTTGCATTTCCCAAATGCTGAGTGACATTGAGCATTTTTTCATGTGACTGTTGGCCATTTATATATCTTCCTTTGAGAAATGCCTATTCAGCTCCTTTGCCCATTTTTTAATTGGGTTATTTGGTTTTTTACTGTGAAGTTGTTTGAGTTCCTTGTATATTCTGGATATTAATCCTTTGTCAGATGTATATTTTGCAAATATTTTCTTCCACTTTTTTAGTTGTCTTTCCACTCTGTTGATTGTTTCTTTTGCCATACAGAAGCTTTTTAGTTTGATATGATCGCATTTGTTTATTTTTCCGTTGGTTGCCTGTGCTTTTGGGGTCGTATTCATGAAGTCTGTACCCACTGCTACTTCCTGGAGTGTTTTCCCTATGTTTTCTATAAAAAGTTTTATTGTTTCAGGATGTATATTTAATTCTTTAATCCATTTTGAATTGATTTTGGTATATGGTGAGAGGTATGGGTCTAGTTTCATTCTCCTACATATGAATATCCAGTTTTCCCAGCACCATTTGCTGAAGAGGCAGTCTCTTCTCCAGTGTGTAGACTTAATACCTTTGCCAAAGATCAGATGGGTATAAGTAACCAGGTTGCTTTCTGGGTTCTCTATTCTATTGCACTGATCCATGTGTCTGTTTTTATGCCACTGCCATGCTGTTTTGGTAATTATAGCTTTGAAATATAGTTCAAAGTCAGGTAGTGTTACGCCTCCAGTTTGTTTATTTATTTATTTATTTATTTATTTATTTATTTATTTATTTATTTATTTATTTATTTATTTATTTATTTATTTGCTAAGGATTGCTTTGAGTACACGTGGTCTTTGGGAAATGACACTTATATGGACTGCTCCTCCTTTTAGATGTCCTGTTCTCCTGCATTGTCTCAAAGTTCTCCTCACAGCACTGAGCCATCATTAACTACTTTCATTTATCCCAATTAAGCAGAGCAGCTAATCTTAACCAGTTAATCAGAAGCAATGCTTATTATTGAACAAATTCACATCAAAGTGTGAATAATTATATCACAAATATGTTTATTTGCAAAGTATATGTCTCCCATCCCTAATTCAGGCAGGAGGACAAATTAAAGTGAAAGTAGTAAGGCAGTAGAAAGAAGGAGGCAAAATCTAAGGCAGAAAACAAACCGTAAATAGGCTGGGTTTCCCTGGGAATTTGTCTTGGAGTCTGTTCTCCTAAACCATGCCTGCTATTTACAGCTCTTTCCTTTCTTCCACACCAAAACTGAATAATTTCTATAAGTTCTAAGATTCTTTACATTGTCTTCTGGTCAATAAGTAACATCAGGACTAGCTCAGGAGTAGAAGGTTGAGGCTCAGAATCCTCTTTGCATGTGTCTTTTGTAAGTTCATTATTTGAAAGCCTATGCTCATATACATTAATACTAAGAGCTGCTACATTAGTGTTAAGAATTCTCTTCCCTATTTTTAAATTTCAGTGATCATCTTTAGCCCAATGAATGTTTTGATTTTCTATTGTCCAGTGTTCTATGAATCATATTAAACATTACATAAAGAAGAAATGCTAATAAAGCTAAAACAAACATTAGGAACGTCTGCAATGCAGGGGAGTTAGCTGAGCCGATTCCTTTCTTCTTGCCTGGGTGGGAATGAGAGTGGAAAAAAAGAAAGTGATGATATTTTGGTATAAACAGCATTTCCTTTTTCTAAAATAGGGAAGTGAGAGTCAAGGAAAGCTACAGCCATACATGCTTTCTGCAAAATAACTTGTGACTTTATTCTTTTTTTTAATTTTAACATTTACTTGTACATTTTTGGGGGTACAGCGTGTTGTTTCAGTATATGCATACACTGCACAGTGATTTGCTTAGGATTTTATTGATGTATCTATCTCCAGATTTCTGATATCATAGCTTTTTCACTGCTGCAGTTTCTCATAAATGTGCTAGCCTCGCTCAGTGACTGATATGAAAAAGATGGAAGGATCAGGACCATGCAGACAGCACATCATCAATCAAAAGGCATTTTTGACTGGAAAAGAGTAGGTTGCCAAACCTCTGAGAAGCACATCCTAGTAGAATTTGAATAATTCATTTATTTTTAAAAATAATTTTGTGCTTTCTTATAATGTAGCTTATCTTGTTTTGGATATCTTCAAGAGTCAATGCACTTCTGAACATGTAACTTCAATTGTATTTCAGTTTAGCTGAGTTAAGCTCTTTTCTTCAGTTGGTTCCTGCAGTGAAAAAATATAGCCTGAAAAAAGTCCACTTTGGAGAACCATCTTAAAAATGAAAACTCGGTCAGAATGAGGCACTGACACTAGGTCTAATAAAAATAATAATAACAAAATAAAAGAAAATCCTGCTGCTCAAGATTAACTCAGGTTGATAGAAAGGTTCAAATAACCTGTGACAAACCCCAAATCACCATATTAGTATCTTAAAGTATTGAGGTTAAATTTCGAAATATAAAATAATCTTTTATCCTGTTGATAAACTCCTCTGGTAGTAACCTAGATTACCTTTAAACAAGATTCTCTCTCTCTCCCTCTCCCCACTTCTCTGTCTCTCACTTTTTGTCTCTCTCTCTTCCTCTACACTAACACACACACACAACCCTATATGATACTGGAAATTCATATTCAAAGACACATTTTATTTTCTATTGACTTTGAGAAAGCTTAACGTCAAGATGCTTACAATACAAGTAGTTTCAGACTACAGTGGACATTCGGTGCTTTTTTTTTTTTTTTTTTTTGCCATTTCTGAAGTTAAGCATTGATCTATAACTTTTCCAAGTATATCGTTAAAGTACTATGTCTTTCTGTCTATAAACTTTCTTGACTAAAGGTAGCATATTTCAGCCGAGAGTTTCATTTTATTTCCTAAAACTGCCTTTTGTCTGATTAGAACTTAATCTGAATTGATTTACGTAGGAGTCAGATAAGTACACATCCCAAGGTGAGAACTATTTTAAGAACAGGGCAATGAGAAAATAGATTTAACAATTGAGTCAATAATCACAGGGATGCAAAAGCTGACATGAAGTTGGGCTGAGAAAAGTTCTAGTTTACTTTTATTTTCAAGGCCTCTTTGTCTCATACATCAATAGCATTACATGACAGGTTTTTCTTGAAAACAAAGTTGGTTTTTTGTCACAGTGTCAATTTCCCAAAACGAGAAACATTGACCCTATAAGCTCTTCTATGAGAACAAATGTAGTTGACAATAAAGCAAATATTTTGTCTTTATACTAAGTAATACTTTCATTAAGAGATAAGTCCTGTTTGATCTATTCATGGATCAGATTTAGTAGTCCACAGAGATCTAATCATGGGTAGTAGACCTTGCTAATAGTTGGACCAAGATGAATGACTTGCCATGTTGGACCATTGAGACAAAATCTGAGCTTCAGATCCCTGTGACCACAGTATTTATTGTGTCATCTTTGCCTCTGGAAAAGCATTTCTCAAACTCATGTTCAATAACGCTATGCTTAAGAGATACTCCACCAAAAAATATATATATACATACATATATATATATATGTTCTCTGCTCATTCATGGTTGCTATCTTCTACATATTCTATCCCCCCTCAGAGATTCACCATGCAAATCAGCATATATAAATTTCTGAAAATTCTTCCAGTAAAGAAAGATGTTTAGCCTAGCATTTGCTAAACTTATTTGATCATGAAAGTCATTTTTTTTCTTGAAACATCGATTAACATCTCATAGAATCATTATTCAAAGAAAGACAGTTGTAGTGGATGTTGTGATGCACTGCTCAGACTCCCCTTAAGGACTGAAGGGCTTATTCCTCCAGATTCTTGGAATACTCAGCTGCCAGCCCCCTCCAAAAATTGCCAGTAGCTGGAGACAGCTCCCTCTCCCAAGTTTATAACCCCTTTCCAGGGACAGCTTACATTCAAAAACTAGTCAAGACTGAGGTATAAAGCCCTGACCACTCACCATAACGTGAGACAACACTAAAGGGATACCCCAGTTTCAGAGCTCACCGTGGGGTTGGCTGAGGCCTTCGTTTAGGCTGTTCTGCCACTCAACTTCTCTCTCTGTCCTCTCCTGTTTTCTTTCCTTCTTTTGTACTTCCTTTCCTTCCCTTCCCTGCACCTCCCTTGAACAGTTGCTGATCCTGAGAGTACTGTCTAATGAATTTCCTGAATGCTTATCTCTATCTCAGAGTTTACATTTGGAAGAATCCAAACCTACAAACATTTTAGCACACTTAGATGTAATGAAGACTGTTGATGTAAGGAAAGAGGGAATGCATGCCAAATCATGTGTGGAAAGAAAAAGTCCCAGATTTTTGACTAAGCTTAATAGAAAAAATAGTGAACAATGAACCTCCACTTATTTCATTTTAATAAGCACAGAATTGGAGTACTAGCTGAGGAGTGATAGGCTACATGAAGAATCTATAAAGACAGCCAGTTTTGAGGGAGCAAAACAAAATTTTGGCCGCACTGAAGAGATAAAAGCTAGAAAAGCCTATGAAAAATCACAAGTCTCCATCATTATAATCTGAATTACTGGCCTCTTAAACTGGTTTTCCTTCCACCTATTTTACCCTCTTTCAATCAATTCATCCCTAACAGCCAAAGTGATGTTGTTAAAATGTAAATATGATGATGTCATATCCCTAATTAAACCCTTCAATAGCATGCATTCCTCTCAAATTTTTTAGCTTGACATATAAGGCTCTTTGTAATTTAACCTCTCTAGTCAATTCTGACTTAATACCCCGTACCTCAGTTCTACTGAACTTCTTTTGACTCTCTAAATCATCTAAAATGTCTCTGGGCCTCTGCACATGCTATCACCTTTGTCTGAACCCCACCACCACCACTTCCACTCACTCATCTTTTAGGTCCCAGTTAGTGTCACCTCTTTTAGGAAGCTTTCTATGGCCACCCCCATCAAGTCAGGGTTTAGTTCCCCTTCCATATGCTACCGTGCCACCCTATCCTTCTACTAACATAGCACACAGCATATTGTAGTTGACTGTTTAGAAACATGTCTCCACTACCTCCAATAGAATGTAAGATCACCAACAGAGACTATAAGTTACTCATGGTGCCTATGGAACTGTGATTAACACATAGTAGTTACTAAATAAACATATATTACTCAGAAAAAGAGTACAGAACTGTGGTTACTAGAGATGGAAAAGGGGATTAGGGTTGGCGATAAATTGGTTAATGGACACAAAGAATGATTGTTTTCTGTAGTGGTAAATAGGGTAATTATCCTGATATGATCATCATATATTGTGCACAGGTATTGATATTCAACTCTGTGTCCCGCAAAAATGTATAATCAGTTATGTTTCAATAAAAAATTAAGAAAAAAAATATAGATTATAAATATGAATAAATATCTAGTTCCCTAGCATTTCCTGATCCTATATCAGTGATGTGAAAGGTGTGTCAAGGGCCAAATTAATGTCAAACCACTATTTTTCCTTAACAAAAATAATGCTTGAGTTTATAAAAAACTAACGATTTCCTCTCTAGTCACTCCTGTCTTAATACTCTGTACTCTGCTGAGCAAGCATTTCACTATATATGTTGTTGGGAATACTATTTGTCTATCATCTATCTATTTACCTATCTAAAATACAATTTATTAACCACCAGGTATATATATGAGCTACAATTCCTGCATGTAGAAGACCTTCAATCTTGTTGAGAAACAAAACTAAAGAATATAAAGTACTAAGCTTCTCGTTTTAGATCAGCAGTTTCTAAAACATGTGCTGTGATCAGTTATGAGGTGTGTCAGAAATAATTTAGTACTAATACAAATGTATCAATGTTTGAAAATTATTTTTAATAGATAAGGTAATTACTTAAATAGTCTGTGTCATTCTTTGCAATCTAATATGCTTTTGTGAGTGGAAGAAAAAGAGGAAGTTATTGCTAGCTCATTGGAAACTTTATGATCCTAAATCCATGGAACTTTGTCTTATAAGTGAATTCATTGGTAATGTGTAATATATGGGGGAGGATCTCTGTTTTAGACTACAAATACAAGAAATTTTCATCAACTGGGGAAATCAGTTTGAATTAGAAGCATATAGAATGGCTACAGATATGATATTTGCTCCATTGAGAACCTAGCAAGCTTGAAGGTTGGTCACGGCAATAAATTGGTATTTATTTATTATACAAATCTGGATTTTTAGGTAGGACATGAGAAATGGTTTGGGTAAACTCTACTAAATCTTATCATAGGTTTCTTATATATGTAATAAGATATTTAATGGGACTTTCCATATTGCCCTGGGATTGGCAATGAAGCTTCAATAATGAAGAGAAACATCTCCAAATACTTATGAATTCTTAGAAGAGCCAACAGCATTTGGGTCCAGAAACTTTCATAAAGGATTACAAAAAGTGGAAGAACTGACCATGTAAACACTAGCCACTGTCCCAAGCCCCTACCACCGCTGGCCAATTCATAGAAGATAAGGGGAAGGGGAGAGAAGAGTGAATTATTATAGTTGTCAAAACTGCCAGTTTACAGTAAAGAGGCTTTTCCCTTACCTCTCCATGTGGGAAAGCATGGGAGTCACTACCTCCCAAAGTTAAGTGGAGAGAAGAGCCAAAACAAAAGAGGCTCCCTGCAAGAAAGTGAAGATGATATCTCATTTCCTAGCGAGATACTTGCCACCCTATAAATTATAGGCCCATCTCTGTGCATCCATAAAAATGGGGTGGACCTTGGTGAGCAATTCTTGGGAGAGCTTGATGTATTTCTCTATAAATTGATATATACATGAACACATAAGTGCTTCCCTGCTTATCATCTGGAGATGTGTGAAGGTGATACATTTTCATGAGTAGCTGGCAGCAGAGGAATAATAAAATACCATGACATAGTTTGCCAGGGAAGAGGCCAGCCCTTCAATCCTTGAGGACATGGAAGAGGACTTCAGCAGTTCCCATGTTGCATCATGAGGGAAATAGATTAAGAGACAGAGAGCTAAGAGATGCAATACCATGGCAAGAGAAGAGGTCAAGGGTGTGCACCATAAGCAAGACCTTTTTCAAGAGGCTCTTCATCAATAAAGGAAGTTAAGTGAGGCTAAACACTGCCTCCTGAAAAATGACACCAACCATCTACGTGGACCACTGTACTAGTGAAGGCCACCACTAAAAGATGGAACCATATAAAACCAGAGTGAATCCAGGGAGACTTCCCTGTCAATAACAGATGATCAGTTGTGTCAGAAGAAAACTGCCATCTCTCCTATTTCCCCTCTCAGACCCAATACTAGAAGAGTTTAGACCTTAAAAAGAAAAGAAATCCCAGCTCATCTCTAACCCTGCTCTCCCATCCAGCCACATCATACTTCTTTTCCCTCTTTAAGTCTCCCAAACATAAGGCTAAACAGTAATGAACCAGAGGAGAATTTTATGGCAGATGTGAGATGAAAGGATCAAACTGAATTGGGCTGGACTATTAATAAACAAAAGTGCTTATAAAGTTACATAAGATTCCAAAGAAATTATTTTTCAAAAAGAAAGGTTTCCATAGAATATAATGAAATCACAGATATGAAGGTAATAAAAATCTTTCACATTTGCACCCCACTGTATAAATACAGCTAAAACAGGTTCATGTCTGTTTCATAGTTACTGGCATGGTGCAAAACATGTAACAGGCGCACATATGCGTCAGTTGATAAAGAAGAGTGTGCTTAGCTAGAAGCAGGGCCCAGGACAGACTGCAGTAGTAAGAGGCAACACTCGCCTGAAAGATGTTTTGCTCCAGCAGAAAAGAAGCAGGTAGTTCTCCATGCTGCAGAGTTTTACACATGGAGAAAAGTGTGAACCCAAGATACCATTTATAATTCTATTGTCCTGAATTAATCATCATCCCAAGCAACTAACTCATAAAATCAGAGAAAAGAGATGTTTCCCGCTAGTCATCTTTTCTCTCTTCTACACAGAGAATTTTCTTTAAGAAAAGCTTATTTGAACAAATAAACTCATATCACAACAAATGCTTACTGAAGCCCTAAATCATATGAACAGATCCTGGGCCTCTGACTGCGTCTATGCTTGCCAAATCTCAATATTTCAAAATATCCAAATATTCAACTATTTTCCAATCCTCCCTCAAATACTTAGTGTAGCTACAGAACACATACCTTTATTTAGCGCCAAAACCACATGCAGAGTAAGACTGAGAATGCAAAAGAAATAGAAAGTGTGATATTTGAGGAACTCAAAATGTACCTCAGTGAACCTAGGCTGATGCTGTGCTTTCTATCCTTATAGCACTCTGCCTCACTGTAAGTAGCATCCCACACCTGCTTTTCTTAGACCTGAGATAATCCATGTAATCTTAGTTCAGTGTCTAATACATACCAAGTGATCATTCGCCCAGCTTATTTCTAACCCTAAACATATCCCTGTACCCTCCAGGATTGTAAGGTGTCTAAACCTTTTGGTTATTTATTCACTAGCTCTTTGCCATGTAATGTATGGTTTGCGTATTAGGCCATTTCTGTTGCTTATGACAGAATACCTGAAACTTGGTAATTTATAAACAAATAAAATTTATTTCTTACTATTTTGGAGTCTGGGAAGCCCAAGGTCCAGGAAACACATCTGGTGAGGGCCTTCTTCCCTAAGTGTCTCGTGGCATCAAGACAGTCACATGGAGAGAATGGGCTGAGCAAGAGAGCTTGCTTTCCTTTTAAAGTCATCAGAACCATGCCGATTACTCCACGAATGGATGAGTACATCCACGAGGACACAGTCTTCACAATCTAATCACCTCTTAAAGGACCCACCTTTCAGATACCATAATTGGATTTCTCACCCTCTTAATACTGTTACAGTGGAGACCAAGTCTCCAATACAAGAACTTTTGGAGGACACATTCGACCCATAGCCAGTTCCTGACCGAGTAGCATGGGCATCACTGAGGTACTTTAAAGAAATATAGAATCTCAGGCTCTACTCCAAACCTATTGAATCACACCTGCATTTTAACAAGATGATGAAGTGATTCATATGAACAACAGCAGAGGTTGTCAAACATCATTAAATTAGAATCACCCTCAGATATTCAGTCTCATTCAGGGAGGCCAGGTATTGTTTTAAAATATTTTTATAATCTTCTCAGGAAATTCTAAGGTACACCCCGAGTAGAGAAACACTGCAGGTTCTTGCTCATGCCACTCTATGTTCTACACTTTGAAAGGCAACTCTAGGAGAAAAACACTCTTTGCTCAGATACAAACCAAATGTCACAAGCCTGTGCTCTAACCAACTGAGCTAACCAGCCTTGCTATTTCATTCATTCATTCAAGAAATATTAAGTGATTACTCTGTTCAAGGCACCATGAGAGCTATTGCGAATACCACTGTAAACATGAATGACAATGTCCCTGCCCTCATGGAGTTTGCATTCTAGTGAGAGAGAATGGATAAATTGATAGACAATTAAATACAGGATGGGAGTGGATTTTTTAGTAGCAGAACTACAGGGTGATCAGAAAGCAGACACAGAGGGCACTAAACAATTATAGGGTCAATCTTTTTTTCAGATAAATATTTAAAAGTAAAGCATTCATATTAGCACATCCTATATTATACCTGGTTCTAAGAGCTGAAATTAAGATTGTTGTCTTCAGAAAGGTTTTCTGGACTGGAACCTCCTGTAGTGCTGTCCTAAGTACAATTCACTCCCCACCCCAGTGGTGGACTAAGTATTTTATGCAAGAAAAAAATGGCAATTTTTCCTCCTAAAAGGCCAATCAGGACAGTATTTTTACCACTAAAAAGCCATTGAAGAATTACAGTAAAACTTCTATGATGTCTTTAGACTGCTTTTTTCCACAAATTGCCAGATCGGTCACTGTGACTGAATTGCCTGGCCAGTTCAGTCTACATATCCAAGTATCTGGTCTGTCACTTTATGGATTAACAATGTATTTATTTTATTTCATGTTTTATGCAAGAATATGGATTAAAAGAGTAAAATTCAAGTTACAAATACCCCCACTGCCACTCACAATATTAACAAACAGTTTAGTGAAGTCATGATTAAAATTAAGTGCTCTAGGGCTGGTCCGTTATTTCAGCTGGTTAAAGCATGATGCTAACACCAAGGTCCAGAGTTCAATCTCTGTACTGTCTAGCTGCCAAAAAAACCAACCAACCAACCAAACAAACAAAAAACTCTAAAATCAAGGACTCTAGAGAGAGAAAATAGTAGATTTCAATTGGGGCTCTGCAACTGAGCAACTCTGAGATCCTGGGCTTCTTGAGCCTTAATTTCCTCATATCTAAGTAGGAATAACAGTGTCTGCCTCATAGCAGTACTGCAAGGCTCAAAAGAGATAATTTATGTAAAGCTTGTAACCCTACCTAGAACAAAATAACATTCAATACTAAGAGTTGTTGTAGTCATTACCAGTTCTCTAAATATATGAGTTCCAGACAGTATTTAGACTCACAAGTTGTAGATGTTATTGTCATATTTTTCTATTGGAGCCTCATTACTTTACCAAAAATATTCTGTCTATAGTGCAACATGTGAAATATTTCACCAGCATCATTAGACAAGTCACTGGAAAGAAAAGCAATGTTGGAACAAAGATTTACAGGAGACTGATACACTGCTGATCCTACTCAATCCTAGTTGGGCTATCTTTTTTTTGGGGGGGGGTATGGTTTGATGATCAATGATTATGTCACAAATAAGTTCCTGCTGAAGAACAATACTTCCTGGGTCTGGAGAAGCCATTAGTACCACATCTGAAATCTTTATTTAAGTCATTATACATTTCCCATGGTGTATAGATTTCAATTTAAGTGCATTTGTCTACCAAAGACCTTTACTTAAATTAGCAAAGGATTGATTTAAAATACTAATAAAAGTAAATGGTATCTTAATGAGCATCACAGTAATTCTATAAAAGCCTAGGCCCTATATCCATAGAAACCCAGGGTAAGAAGCTGATTATGATCACAAATAAATAGATATTAGCCATAGGTCAGACTTCCTTTCCTTTCCCTTTATTTTTTATTTATTTATTTATTTTTTTGGTCTTGTGACCAGAATAGTTTCATATAAACAAAATAATTCTTCTTTCTTATCTTCCTGTTCCTCTTGCCGTATTAATTCAGATTTGACATGCCCCCATATACTGTTTATGGCAAAAAAAGATGAGTGAACTGATTCAGATCAAATAGCTGACTTTTCACCCAAATCTCATGCCAAAGAAAAACTGAACTTTTAAGAGTTTAGAGATGTGAGTTTATTTTCGCATTATTTTTTTTCATTTGGAAGCATCTTGATATAATTTTAGTTTTATGCATTTTGTAGTGGTTGGAAATGTAAGGGATTTGGAGAGTTTATTTAAGTTACTGTGGCAGAAACTTTATGTCAGTCATACGGTTTTTAAACTTTACAAAAGGGGATATCAATGTAAATATGAATAAATCTACACATATTTTACAGCCCTGATGATGTTTTTAAAACTCTTTGCAAATAAATATATACAATTATAATTTATCAATTTACACTTTTAAAAAACATTTTTAAGAAAAAGAAAAACTGTAAAAAAAAAAAAAAGACCAAAAAAAAAAAAAAAAAACAAACCTTTTTGCAATGTTGACTATATAGCCCAACAGAAAATATTCATTACAGGGGAAAAAAAAGATGAAAATAGAAATAGGCACAGGATTAAGACCATGGGCCAAACTTTAATCCTAGCTATAAGTAAGATTAGGTGTTTCAGAAATGGGGAGTCAATTTTTGGTCCTAATTCTCCAATGTTTTCCCACAACAAACCAAAAACATGAGAATTGGAAACTGTCTCGAATTATAGTATTGACAGTTTCACTTCAGATATCGTTTATGTACACTCGAGTGGCCAGACACAAGTATCTTGAAGCTTAATGCAAATAATCCAGGATCTGTGCCTTCAAAGAGGTTATCATCTAAGGTTAGATAGCCAGGATAAGTCAAAGAGTTGCCATAATTTGGGAAACGATGCCAATTCAGCTTGTTCCTTGCTCTGTCCTATTTTAGAGTAGAGAGTAAAAAAATGATGTAAACTTAGCTTTGGCAAAAAGAAATCCTGTAACTTGTGGGAATTTTCTCCAATCTGCAACTTGGGTAAGTTTTTATTATCAACATTATCATCTTTGCCATTTTTACAGTGAAACTCCAAGGATATTATTCACATATCAAAAGATGCACTTTTGTACACTGGTTCCTCCACAGTGGCTTTCATAGATCAGTGTTCCTCAAACATTAGTGTGATAAAATTCTCCTGGAGATCTTGTTAAAGAGACATTTGATGATGCTACCCCAAGGGTTCTGATTCAGTAGGTGTGGGTTGGTGCCTAGTATTCTGCATTCCTAACAAATTCCCAGGTGATGCTGGTGATGCTGGTCCAGGGGACCACATTTTGAATAGCACTGACCTAACATTTTTTCACTCTCTTCTCTGACACCTAATCTTATCTTCACCTTCAGATGATGATTTCCATTTTTACTGAGAGACTGGGGCCATCTAACATGAGATGATGTTTGAACCTCAAAACATTCTAGAATCCTAATTATTCTTTCTTTTTTTCCATCCTGTCTCAGGTAAGAAACGTATCCTTCCTCCTTGACAAGCAAAACCTATCACATTCTAACTTCAATTCCATACCTACATCAAGTATCCACTGTATTAGTTATGATTAGGTTCAGCTGCAGGTGACAGAAAACCCAAAATAACAGTGTTTCGAACGAGATAGAACATTTCCTCTAAGATAGACATAATCATCCCAGGACTGGTATATTAGCTCCATTATCATCAGGCTCCAAATTCCTTCTAAGTTGTTGTTCTTCCATTCCCAACACACTGTTTCCATCTCAACGTCTATCTCATAGGCCAAGAACTACAGTTCCAGGCATTAGGTCCACATTCCAGCTAACGGAAAGCAAAAAAATGGAGAAGAAAAGTGTACTCCCTCCTTTTAAAAACACCTCCTAGAAGTGCACATATCACTTCTGCTTATATCCAATGGACCAGAGCTCAGTCATACAAGTATAGCCATACCTAACTGCAAAGGAGATTGGGTAATGCACTTTTACTTAAGCCCAGACAAAATTTGAGATTTCTGTTACTGAGGAAGGACAGGACAGATATTGAGGCACAATTAGCAGTCTCTCTGGCACCCCCTCCCTTGGTATCTATCTTTAATTTGTAATTTCCTTACCATTCTTCATTCTAAGCCTATAAATATTCTAAAATAAAAATTTACTTCAAAAGTACTCCTTTTTCCAGCTACCACTCAACCTTACATCTCCTTTTACTTCTAAACTTGTCAAAAATCAAGAGTTTATTTTCTATTGCTTGTATTTTATTACCACCCATTTTCTATTTAGCATTTTGTAATCTAGCTAAGACCACAATTGTTATTAAAACTACCTTCTACTATATCACCAGTGACTTCCTTGTTCCCAAATCCACAGGCCTTGTAATACTTCATTAAATTTAAATTATTGCCATGAAAAACACTATGGTAAACTAAGCAAAGATGGTGAATAAGTAACTTGCTATTAAAGGAGATAGTCTTCCATCAGGGATCATGTACTTTGAATGTAACTCTAAAATGGCTTGCCTTTAAGAGGGACAATTTGACTCAATAATGTATGTCATAATAATTTTTGTTGTGAATGTATGTAGAGATAAATACTTAGAATGTCTGCTTAGCCATAACTAAATAATATCTCATACAAATACACGTGAATTGTATGTGGAAGCTAAAAAATGATAAATTCTTTACCATTTATCATTCTATGATCTCATAGAAGTAGAAAGTAGAATAGCAGTTACTATAGTCTGGTGGGGGGTAAGAGGGAATGGGGAGAAGGTGGTCAGTACATACAAAATATTACAGAGGTAGTAAGAATGGGATCCAGTGTTCTATAGTAATATAGGGAGACTACAGCTAACAACAAGGGACTGTGTATCTTTGAACAGCTAATCAAGATGATATTGAATGTTCCTAACACAAAGAAGTGACAAATGTTTGAGGTGATGGATATACTAAGAACCCTGATATGATCATTGCACACAATATGAATGCACCCAAATTTCATATCATACTCCATAAATATATATGATTATTATGGTTCCAAAAAAAAATACACATGAAATTAGGTAAGAAAATCTGCCAGAGGAAATGTAGATACAAAGTGTTTTGCACACAAAGCAAATTATTTTGTTTAACTTGTTTTTCAACTCTCCAGTTTTTGTTAGTTAGTTTGTTTTTGTTTTTGTTTTTGTTTTTTGCAGGTAACAGGTACAGAGATTGAACCCTGGACCCTGGTGTTGTCGGCACCACGCTGTGACCACTGAGTAACCAGCCAGCCCCTCGACTCTCTTGTTTTAACTTTGCTTGTCAGTTTGTTTATATTTGTAATCTGTTAGAGTCATCAGATCTTTGTTTCCAAGGGTTCTTTCACTTAACTTTGGCTTGACCTGATTACCGCACTAAAAAGCAGTAGGGACAACGGAGAGATTTTATGGAAAATTGTGTTTTCCTGTTTCTTCTCAAAACTTTGCAATGGTGGTGAGGAAAATAATATGAAATAAAAGGACTGTATAAACATATAAAGCCTCTGGTTTTATAAGAAACCCAATTTGTTTTGGTGCTTCTTTACTGTAGAGGTGAGATCCTATAATTTTTTCAAGTTAGAGGGACCCAAACCATGGCTCAACAGAAATTTATAATTTCTGGCAACTGATTGTCATAATTAGCGACTTTGCTCTCTGATCATCTCTGATCTCTGCATGTCTGTTTTCTGACTCTTATCCAGCTATTATTACTGAACTCATCATTATTAAACATTTCATTCCATATGCTACCACCTGTGTGCTGATCTCAGTTAATCCCTGCTTCATGAATTTATATCAACCTCTATTTCATTCCTGGGTTCAAGTTCTTGACTTTGCAATTATACCTCATCTCCTCTTTTGTTTTAATTTCATCATGGGCACCACCCATATTAGTCCATTTTTGTGTTGCTATAACAAAATACCTGAAATTGGGTAATTTATAAAGAAAAGAGGTTTATTTGGCTCACAATTCTGGACAGCTTCATTTAGCATGGGCCTTGCACTGCTTCTACTCATGGTGGAAAATAGCAGGAAAGCCAGTGGGAGCAAGGAGATCACTTGGCGAGAGGAAGCAAGAGAGACAGAGAGGGGGGTGGTGCAAGGATATTTTTAACAACCAGCTCTCATGGGAACTAATAGAGTGAGAACTCACTCACTACCCGCCACACCCAGAGAAGGCTTTAATCTATTCATGAGAGATCTGACCCCATGACCCAAACAGTTCCCCACACTGCCACATTGGGGAACAGACTTCAATATGAGCTTTGGAGGTACAACATATCCAAACTATACCATTCTGCCCCTGGTCCCCCAAAACTCATGTCACTCTCACATACAAAATACAATCACTCCATCCTAATAGTCCCAAAAGTCTTGGTTTGTTCAACACCAACTTAATAGTGCAAAGTCCAACGTCCCTTCTGAGACCAAAGGCAAAAGTCCTTCCGGCTGTGAACCTGTAAAAACAGAAAACAAATTTATCTGCTTCCAAGATACAGTGGTGGAACAGACATTGGATACACATTCCCATTTCAAAAGGGAGGAATAGGCCAGAAGAAAGGAAGAACAGGCCCCAAAAAAGTCCAAAACCCAGTAGGGCAGATATTAAATTTTAAAGCTCCAAAATAATCTACTTTGACTCCAAGTCCTGCATCCTGGGTACAGTGGGGGATTTGGGCCCCCAGAGCGTTAGGCAGCCCTGCCCCCACAGCTCTGCCAGGAGTGGCTCACTGGGATACACTGGTGCCTGCAGCTTATCCAGGTGGGCATCAAAAGTTGCTAATGGCTATATTCTTCTGGAGTCCTGGTGACGGCCCCACTCCCAAGACTTTTCTAGGCACTGCCCTGGTGGGGGCTCTCTGTGAGGAATCCAACCATACATTTCTGCTCAGCAGTGCTCTAGTCAATGCCCTTTGCAGTGGCTCCACCCCTGTGGAAGGTCTCTGTGGGCCCCCAGGCTTTTCTATACATCTTCTGCTTTGCCTCCACCACTCTCCCATTCTGCCAGCCTACAGATTTAACATGATGTGGATGCTGCAAATATTTCCAGCTTGCACTCTCCAGAGCTGCAGCATGAAGTACACTTGGGGCCACTTGAGGCAAAATTGTTCCAGCCAGAGCAGTGGGGAAGCAGAGAGCAGTGTTCCAAGGCAGTGCAGGGCAGCAGCTCCCCAGGTCCGTCTCCTGGAACAATTAAGTCCTCCTAAGCCTCTGGGCCTGTGATGGGTGACCTTGGAGACTTCTGAAATGCCTTCAGAGCCTTTCTTCCATGGTCTTGGCTATTAGCACCTGACTGCCTCATAGCCATGCTAATGTCTTTAGCAACCAATCCCTCCACTGCACCCTTGAATTTTTCTCCTGAAAATGCTCCCTCATTCTTTACCACAGGGCCAGGCACTGAATTTCCCAAGTTTTATGCTCTGCTTACCTTTTAATTGTAAATTCTGGCTTTACATCACACCACCATAACTAAGCATAGGCTGTTACAAGTAGCCACACAGCTGTCTGAATGCTTTGCCGCTTCTGCCAATATTCGGCTTCACAACTCTTAGTTCCACCTTCCACAAAGTCCTAGGGCATGGATACAATGCAGCCAAGTTCCTTACTATGGTGGAGCAAGGGTGATCTTTTGTCCAATTCCCGATAAGTTCCTCATTTCTATGAGACCTCATCAGTATGGCCTTTACTGTCCACATTTCTATCAGCATTCTGGTCACAACCATTTAACCAGTCTCTAAGAAGTTCTAAACTTTCCCTCGCCTTTTCTTTTTCTTCTGAGTCTTCCAAACTCCTCCAATCTTTATCCATCACCCAGTTCTAAAGCCACTTCCACATTTTCAGATATCTGTATAGCAACACCCCACTCCTCAGTACCAATTTTCTGTATTAGTCCATTTCTGTTGATAATTAACAGAATACCTGGAACTGAGTAATAAAGAATTAAAATTTTATAAAGAAATAAAATTTATTGCTTACAGTTTCAGAGGCTGGGAAGTCCAAAGTCCATGGGACCCATCTGGTGAGGTGACTCTACAGCAATGAAGGGTGTCATATGGTGTGAATGGCAGAGGAAAGAGAGAAACTAACACCTCACTCCTCCTTTTAAAGCCCTCAGAACCACACCCATGACCACCATTAAACCATAAATGGATTAATTCATTTACTTGGGCAGGGTCTTCACAATCTAATCACCTCTTTAAGGCCCTACCTTTCAATTATCATAATAGGATTTTCCACCCTCAACAGTTACAGAAGGGATTAAACTTTAATGAGATTGGCAGGATATTCAATCCACTGTGCCATGTGACAATCTTGGGTTCCTGAGCCTCAATTGAGCTCAGGAGTGTCCAACCCTGAATGCACATTAGAATCATCTTGAAAGATTTAATATCTATCAGTACCTAGGCCTTACCCAGTACTCTGACTTAAGCACCCTTAAATGGTGGTGTCAGGTATTAGTAGATTTAAAGGCTTCCCAGGTGACTCTAATCTGCAGCCACATTTGAAAACTACAGTTTTAGCCTGTTTCTATCCAAAGTAACTATGGACCCTTCTTAAGGAACTGCTCTACTACACTTTCCTGGCACTAGGCAACACTACCTTCAGCGGTCCCATGAAGCTCTGTAAACTCAGGTGTCAGCAAGAATCAATGAGATCTAAGATAGTAACCCATTTATTCAACAAATATGTAATAAGTATTTATTCTTTTCTAAATAGTCAAAGAAAACTAGAATGTAGTCATTTTCCTCCAAAGCACACGTTAGTAGAGGAGGCAGCGAGAAAACAAATAATTATAGCAATATGATAAGTGCTTTAATAGAGGTATGGATAAAATTCTATAAAAACACACAAGAGGAACAAATTTTCTTCCATAAAGATCATGAAAGACTTCCCGAAGCACATGTGAATTTTGAAGTTTTAAAGAATAAGCAGAAGTTTGCCAGGAAGGCCAAAGAAGATAATAGGATTCCAAGCAGAAGGGGCAACCTAGGCAAAAACACACAAAAAAGAAGTTCTGTAGAAAGGTACATGGATGGTTTAAATGTTTCATTCATGAATAGCATACATTTTAAGAAAATCCTAAGACCTGGGAATATGTTAAATGCTTACTTAAAGAAAATATAAAAGCAATATCCAGTGAATATAAAGTGCTGGGTCATTTTTGTAAATAAGATTAAATCACCTTTATGGCCCTGCCAAAGAGAAAAGACAAATAAAATTATAATATAAAACACAAGAATCTACCTATGGCAGATTTAATTTATTTGTTTGTTTGTTTGTTTTTATTTTTAATGTCATTTGAGCTTGTTTGCAAATTCTGTCTTTTGGAAAATACAAACAATTGTAAAGCTCTTTAGGTTGGTTTGTCTTTCAGTATGACTGGTTGGTAATGAAATTGATGCATTTATTTCTTCTCTTCTCTTTCAGATATGAGTGACTTCTATTTGGGATTAATTGACTCCAGTACCTAGAAAAGACACAATCTTCTAACTATAAGGTGTGGGGCTCAGTACTTTAACATTGCTGAGTATTCAAAAAGCTTGTTTTGTAGCAAACTCTTTAAAATATTTTGCAATATATTGATCAGTTTGACTATAGAAACATTCATCGCTAGCATTTATCATGTTTCGTTACTTGGTCTTAATCTCTGGGAGCTCCCACACAACACACTCTTACAAAATGGCACAGTGCCCATTTCAAAGGCAAATGAGACAACAGTGAGGTTTATATCCTATATCCTTTCACATTTCTTCTTTAAAATCAAAATCCCTACCAAGCTTTTCCTGTTCTTTACTTTCTAACTAGGTTTAGTGCTGTATTACATTTAAAACCCCCATGAAAAAGACTGGAAAAAGAAGCTATTACAACCCAGAAATGTCCCTAACAGGCCTCTTGTGTTAGGTTAGTGTGAGGTGAGCTAATCTAGGGAGATAAAAAATTTCTTCCATGGACCCAGAGTAAGGGTATGCATGAGCAAAAATAATACTTAGGCCTATATCCAAACATGGTCAAGATTATCCAAAAAAATGCTTTAATGGCATGAAGAATTAATTACAAAGTAAAAGAGAACAGCCAGAAAAGTATTTCAAGGATTAAAGAACGGTGTGGCTAACAGAAAGGATAAATTATGAGAATGCAAGATTAATTAGACCAGCTTCAAAAGAAGTCAAATTATGCCTAGATTTCAAAGATGTTAGAGAACCAATGAGCTTTTCAATACATTCAGGCTTCTTCCCAATTATCTAAATGACGTTCCTTTCTTGCATTATATTTTAGTTATCCAGGAGATTTCAATAGTTAACCTCCATTGAATATTTAAATAGAATTATTAATAGTTGACTTCATTGTAAGGGTGCCATGCAACAAGGTGTATACATATGTGTACAAAAAAACAATTCTCCCCCATGTGTAACAAAGGCTATGTTTCCTTTCTTGCTTACATACATTTGAATGATACATTTTTAAAAAGTGATATCTCAAAGGTAATAGCAAACTTTAAATGCTGTCAAATAACTCTCATGTAGAATTTTCAATAGGGTGATATCCCATGATTCTTCATGTATTCATTAACCTGTTTTTTCTTATCAGGAAAAGTGATAGTAAAATTAAGAATTATACATTTTTCTCTTCCACACAAGATTTAATGATCTGTTTCTAAAGCAGAGAAACATGAAAATGCAGTCATCTCAGGTCCAGAATTAATTACACTGGTTTATTTAAACTACCAAAGACTTTCAACAATGTGGAAAGTATAAACAAGTGCATTTCATGTTACCAATAAAACTTGTACTAAGAACTTGCTTTACAAAGCATTTTATAACTTTTATGAAGTTTAGTACATATTTCATCTCTTTATAACCACCCAACAACCCTGTAAGTTGGGAAAGCCAGTATTTTTGCCCATTTTATAGATGCAACTAAAGCCCAGATTCACTAAATGTCTTCCTGGTCCTGAAATTCCCTTTTTTCTTTTTGTAACTATAAATCCAAGTGCATTTTATGATTAAGAAAGCTTAAAAAAATAATGAATTCAATAATCCACATAAAGTTTTTAGCACACTACTTGCATAGTATGTACCCAATAAAAACTGCTATTGATTACATATATTTGTCTACTATTTATTGCTAAATTGATGGTCTTGTCACTAGGATTTAAAAGCTGGTGCTTCAGGACAAGTTTAAGAGAAATACAAAAGCTTAACTGAAGATCTTACTAAACAATGCCCAGCAACTGAGTGGAGGTTAAATAATTTAATAAAGTGTATTCAAGCCCCATACGAACACAGAGTAAATTTTGATGCTCCAAAAAATCATGTCATAGAGGCAGTTTTTCCTCAGTGGTGGTGTTTTCTAGGAAACTATTCTAGGAGAAAAATAATCTTTAAATTTTTTTATGCACAATAATGTTGATTACATTTTTCTTGAAAGAAAACTGTTGGGGAAAAGCTAAATATATAAAACAAATAAATATCTGTTGGGAGCATTGCATCCCATGTATGGCCCCAACTACATTGCTCAGAATCAGCCACTTCATCTGAGGATCTACAGAGTGTCCCATTCTCTTTTGGGGACACAGGGTTTTACCGACAGCCCCCAGGGACCTCACTCAGTATGGCTGATTCCAGCTGGGGTGCTGCAGAACCACCCACTGTCTCTCTTGGGGATGTAGCATCCTGCCCATGACCTCAGTGACTTTGGAAGTGGCCCACTCCACCTAACAAGCTGCAAAGTTTCCCAGTGCATCTCCAGAAGGTGTAGAGTTCCACCAATGGCCCCAGCAACTTCACTCAGAGTTGCCTCTATAGCTAAGGAGCTGCAGAGCATCCCAATGTCTCTCTTGGGGAAAAAGGGTCCAGCTTATGACCAAAGAGACCGTGTTCATAACTGTCCACTCCAGCTGATGAGATTTAGAGCATCCCAGTGCACCACCTGGTGACTCAGAGTCCCACCAATTACCCCAGTGAACTTGCCCAGAGTTCTCCACTCCAGATGAAGAGCTGTGGAGCACCCTACTGTGTCTCCTGGGGGTTCAAGATCTCATCAGTGACCCCAAGCAAATCTATCCAGTGTCACCTATTCCAACTGAGGAACTGCAGAATAACCCAGCAAGGTGCTGACTGCAACCCCATTTATCTTACCACAGGGTTGGCCACTCCACCCGAGGAGCTACAGAATTCCCCAGTGCTTCTCCCAGGGCTCCATGATCCCATCCATTTTCCCAGAAATCCCACCCACTTTAGCAGAGGAACAGCCAATTGCACAGCGCCTCTCCCAAAATCCCAAAGTCCCAACTATGACCACAGTGGCCCTTTCCAGTTTTGTCCATTTCAGCTGAGAAAGCACTGAGCATACCAGCACGTCTCTCAGAGGCTCAAGATCCCAGCTGCTGCTCCAGCAACACCTCCTAGTGTCATCTACTCCAGCAAGAAGCTGCCAATCACCCCAGTGCCTAGGCCATAGAGGCATTCACAGACAACTTTGACATTGAATGTAGTCAAAGAAATCACATGGAGACTACACTACTGCATTCACCCAGAACCAAACCTAAATCATCCTATCCAACTGACACTATAGAACACATGTACAGGAAGAGTCTTCCATCAAGGCTATTCCAGAAAATTAGAAGAAGAGACACTTCCATCAGAGGCCCAGACATCAATGTAGAGGTACAAGAAACATGAAACATGAAAACATGACACCCATAAAGGAATACAATAATGCTCCAGTACTAGACCCCTCCCCCCCCAAAAAAATCTATGAAATACCTGAAGAGGAATTCCAAAGAATAATCTGAAGGAAACTCAATGAGATGCAAAAGAATAGAGATAGACAATTCAACAAAATCAGATAAAGAAATTAATAATCTGAATGAGGAATTCAAGAAAGAGTCAAGCAGAAATCTTGAACTGATGAGTTTATTAAATAAAATAAAAATACAACCAGGAACATAAGCAACAAGCTAGAACAAGCAGAAGAAGAATTTTCTGAACTTGAAGACAGGTCTTTTGAAATAACCCAGTAAGCATACAAATGTTTTGCATTTTGGGTGTCCCAGAAAGGAAGGAGCAGGAAAAGGTCATCAAAATCCTATTTAGCAAAATAATAGCTGAAAACTTTCCAAGTTCAGGGAGAAATATGGACATCCAGATCCAAGAGGCTAGGATATCCCCAGATTTAACTCAAAAAAGTCCTTTTTGAGGCACACTTTGGTAAAAATATCAATGAAAAAGAGAGAATTCTAAAAACAGCAAGAGAATAGTATCTCATCACCCTTAAGGGAATCCCTTCAGACTAAGAGCATATTTCTCAAAGGAAACCTTATAGGCCAGGAGAGAATGGGAAAATACACTCAAAGTGATGAAAGAAAACAAAAACTGCCAGCCTAGAATCCTATACCCAGCAAAGTTATCCTTCAGAAATGAAAAGGAAATAGTGTCTTTCCTAGAAAAACAAAAACTGACGGAATTCATCACCACTATACTGTCCCACAAGAAATACTTAAGGCAGTTCTACATCTGGAAGTAAAAGGATGATAACTGCCATCATGATAACACTTGAAAGAATAAAAATCAATAGCAGAGAAGATATGCAAAGGAGAGAAGGAAGAAATTATATCTTATCACTACAGAAAACCACCAAAAAAGAAAAGACAAACAATAAAAAAGAAAGAAAGAAAGAAAGATTATACAAAACAATAGTAAAGAAAAACAATACCCAACTATATGTTGCCTTCAACAATCTCACTTCACCTGTAAAGATGAACATAGACTAGTTAAGGGATGGAAAAAGATACTCTAGGCAAATAGAAACCAAAAATGAGTGGGAGGAGCTATACTCAGATTTTTAAAAAAATAGGCTTTAAATGAAAAGCAATAAAAACGACAAAGAAAGGCATTATATAAAGATAAAGGGATCAATTGAACAAGAGAATATAACAATTGTAAATATATACACACCCAACATTGAGGCAGCCAGATATATAAAGCAAATATTAATGGATCTAAAAGGAGAGATAAACCCCAATGTAATGACAGTTGGAGACTTCAGAACCACTTTCTAGACATTGAACAGATCATTTAGACAAAAATAAACACAGAAACATTGAATTTAAACTGCACTACAGATCAAATGAACCTAATAAACATATACAGAACATTTTGTCTAACAATTGCTGAATGCACATTCCTCTCATCAGCATGTGGAACTTTCTGTAGGACAGACCACATGTTAGGCCACAAATCAAGTTTCAACAAATCTTAAAAAATTAAAGTCATATCATGTATCTCCTCAGACCACAACAAAATAAACTAGAAATCAATAATAAGAGAAAGTTTGGGAACTGAACAATATAAATACATGGAAGTTAAACAACATGCTCCTAAATAACCAATCGGTCAAACAAGATATAAAGAAAAACCTCAAAAAAATTCTTGTAAACAAATGAAAACAGAAACACAACATACTGAAACGTATGGGATATGGAAAAAACACTACTAAGATTGAAGGTCAAAGTAATAAGTACTTTCATCAAAAAAGTAGGAATATTTCTAATAAAAATTCTAATATTGCACCTCAAAGAACTGGAAAAAGAATAATAATCCAATTCCGAAATTATTAGATGAAAATAAATAGTAAAGATCAGAACAGAACTAAATGAAATAGAGACCAAAAAAGATGCAAAAGATCAATGAAACAAAAAGTTGGTTTTTGGAAAAGATAAGCAAAATTGACAAACTATTACCTAGACAAATGAGGAAAAAAGAGAGAAGACTCAAGTAGAGAAAATCAGAAATGAAAAAGGTGATTACAATCAATACCACAGAAATACAAAGAATCATTACAGACTATTATGAACAACTATACACCAACAAATTTGAAAGCCCACAGAAAATGGATAAATTTTTAGACACATACAACCTACTGAAAAGAAATAAAAAAACTTGAACAGACCAATAATGAGTAATGAGACTGAATCACTAATAAACAGTCTCCCAATAAATAAAAGCCCAGGACCAAATGGCTTCACTGCTGAATTCTACCAAAAATTTAAATATGAATTAATACCAATTCTTCTCAAACTATTACAAGAAATCATAGAAGAGGAAATTCTTTCAAACTCCTTTTTTGAAGTCAGCATCATTGTGATACCAAAGTCAGACAAGTACACACACAAACGCGTGCGCGCGCGCACACACACACACACACACACACACACACACACACACACACACACACACACCCCTACACACCTACAGGCCAATATCCCTAATGAACATAGGTGCAAAAATTCTAAACAAAATACTAGAAAACCAAATTCAACAGTACATTAAAAAGCTTATACAACATGATCAAGTGGGATTCATCCCAGGAATGCAGTGATGGTTCAACATATGCAAATCCAAAAATGTGATACATCACATCAACAAAATGAAGTACGGAAACCATTTGATCATTTTAAATATGCAGAAAAGCATTTGGTAAAATTCAACATCCCTTCATGATAAAAACTAGCAAATTTGGTACAGGTGGAAAGTAAAGGCCATAAGTGACAAACCCACAGCTAACATCACACTGAATGGGGAAAAGGTAAAAGCTTTTCCTCTAAGAACAGGAACATAATAAGGATGCCTACTTTCACACTCTTATTCAACACATTTCTGGAAATCCTAGACAGAGCAATTAGGCAAGGGAAAGAAATAAAGGTCATCTTAATTGGAAAAGAGAAAGTCAAACTATTTATGTTTGCAGATGGCATAATCTTATACCTAGAAAAACCTAAAGACTCCATCAAAAAACTCTCAGAACTGATAAACAAATTCAGTAAAGTTGCAGGATACAAAATCAGCATACAAAAATCAGTAGCATTTCTATACACCAACAATGAGCTAGCTGAAAAAGAAATCAAGAAAGCAATCCCATTTATAAAAACTACTAAAAAAAAAATACCTAGGAATAAATTTAACCGAACATGTGAAAGATATCTACAATGAAAATTACAAATCATTAATGAAATAAATTAAAGAGGACATAAAAAAAATCGATAGACACCCCATGTTCATGGACTGGAAGAGTTAATATTGTTAAAATGATCATATTATCCAAAGCAAACTAGAGATTCAATGAAATCCCTACCAAAATACCAATGACATACTTCACAGAAATAATAATAATAATAAAAATTCTCAAATTCATATAGAACCACAAAAGACCCCACATAGCCAAAGCAATCCTGAGCAAATAAATAAATAAATAAATAAATAAATAAATAAATAAATAAATAAAGCCAGAGGCATTCACTGCCTGACTTCAAAATATACTAAAAAGCAATAGTAATCAAAATAGCATGGTTCTGGCATAAAGACAGACACATGAACCAATGGAACAGAATAGAGAACCCAGCAACATGATTTCTGACAAAGGCACCAAGAATATAAACTGTGGAAAGGACAGCCTCTTAGTAAAGGGTGCTGGGAAAACTGGATATCCATATGCAGAAGAAAGAAATTAGACCCCTATGTTTCACAATATACCCAAATCAACTCAAAATGGATTAAAGGCTTAAATGTAAGACCTGAAAATGTAAAACTACTAGAAAAGAACATAGAGAAAACCCTCCAAGACATTGGTCTGGGCAAAAATTGTATGGAGAAGACTTCTAAAGCACAGGCATCAAATGCAAAAATAGACAAATGGGACTACATCAAACTAAAAACCTTGTGTACAACAAAGAAAACAATCAACAGAGCAAAGAGGCAAAATACTTGGGGAAAAATACTTGCAAACTATTCATCAGACAAGGGATTAATATCTAAAATATACAAGAAACTTAACATCAAAAACACAAATAATCCAATTAAAAATGGGCAAATGAGCTGAATAGACATTTCTCAAAAGAAGACATACAAATGGCTAACAGGTATACAAAAAAATGCTCAACGTTGCTAATCATCAGGAAAATGCAAATCAAAACCAAAATGAGATATAATTTCATTCTGGTTAAATTGACTGTTTTCAAAAAGACAATGCTGATGAGTATGTAGAGGAAAGGGAACTCTTATACACTGTTGAAATGTAAAATAGTACAGCCATATGGAAAACAATATAGAAATTCCTCAGTAAACTAAAAATAGAACTACCATACGATCCAACAATTTCACAGCTGGGTATTTAAACAAAGGAAAGGAAAATAGCATGGCAAAGAAATATCTGCATTCCCATCCTTACTACAGCACTATTCACAATACCCAAGAAATGGAATCAACCTAGGTGTTTTGACAGATAAATGAATAAAGAAAGTGGTATATCTACACAATGAAATACTACTCAGCCATAAAAAAGTATGAAATCCTGTCATTTGCCCCAACATGGATGAGCCTAGAAGACATTAAGAGAAATGTCAGGCACAGAAATATAAATACCACATGTTCTCATATTTATGTAGGAATTAAAGAAAAAAAAGTTGAGCTTACAGAAGTAGAGAGTAGAACTATGGAGGTCTGGAAGGGGAGATGGAGGGGTGGATAGGAAGAAGTTGGTTAAGGACTACAAAATCACAGCAAGTCATGAGAAATAAATTCTAAGAATCTACAGTATTGCTAGGCATGGATAATGAACGATAATCTATTTTATGTTCTCAAATGGCTAGAAGAGAGGAACTCCAATGCTCTGTTCACAAGGAAATGATAAATTTTTGCAGTGATGAATATGCTACTGACCCTGATTTTATCATCACACATTGCATATATGTATTAAAATATAACTCTGTACCCCATAAATATGTATGATTCATGTCCACTGAAAATAAATAAATAAATAAAAAGGAATATAGGTAAATTAGTACTTTGTTATAATTCTAAAAAATTTCTATATAAAATTACACTCCCAGGATAATCTCATTTGTATATAAGATACTTTGAAAAAGAAGATACTTATGCCAAAATATTAATTGTAATTATTTATTGAGGTTTAGGATATGGGTATATTCACTTTTTATTGCTTTTTAAATTTTGCAAATTTCTCCCAAAGCACAGAATAAAAGTAAATGCTTTTTGTTAAATAAATGAATCATGCTAAAGTTCATTTTGTTTCCTGTCACAAGCATGGGCGTGGCATGTTCTCTCTTCATGATGCAAATACCTACATAAGTGATTCTCCCAGTTCTGTGATGTGGGAGCCAAATTTGCTATCAATAGTGACCAATGCAACCTCTTTGGGCTTTATTGAGGAGCCACAAGGTTCAAAGTAAAAGATAGCTTCAGTTTGAGTATTGCAAGAAAAAAATACATGGAATTCTCAGAGACTTGGCTACCCTTTTTAAAAATAAATAAATAAATTTTAAACAGCTCTCTGGTGATGTTCAGATCTGCATCTACCATCTGAATTTCAGGACTGCTGTGCTAAGTGTACAGATGGCCTCTGTTTTCTGCCTTTCTTATTGCTCCAAATCAAACTCTGCTTTCACTAAAGCTAAAAGCAAAGCTGGTAAACTGCTGTTTACCCTGTTGGGATAAGAAGAGGAAGAAGCTGTGATAATGTCCTATGCACACTAGTGTTCTTCAGTTAGCGCTATCCAACTCCAAAGTAAATTGAATGGAAACAAACAGAGCCACTGAAGGAAATTGCCTTCAGCTGACATTTTATAGTGCTCTGTTTTGTCTTCAAGGTCTGTGAATAAGGTTAATTCAAATATTAAGACCAAGTTCAAGAGGGTCCCAGCTCATCGAAAAGCTCCCAGAGAAACCTGGGCAAAGAAACTAGGACAGTTCAATCTCTATTACTATCCAGCTGCACGCTGCACCTCCTCAGTATTGGGCTCTTTAATACATGAGAAAGAAACTCCCTCTTACCTATAGCTGGATCTTCTAGAGAGAAAATGTCAGCCTCTGAGGAATCAATTTTAAAAATATGGCTGCATTTGTTAACATAAAAATAGTGAGGCAGGAAGAAAATTGGGTGCTTAGATTTGGATGGTACAGCTTGAAAGGAAATGAAAAGAAATACTTGGAACCCTAGCAAAGGGAGGACTAGATAATGCCTAAAGAGAAATGGAACAGTAAATGAAGCAAAAATAGTATATGGAGTGACTTAGCTATAGTTAGCAGAACAGTTTGAAGAGACATATGCATCTGGAAAATGCTACTGCTCAGAGCCCAAGAATTTTTAACCATTCTAAATTTACTCAGTCCAGTGTGGCCGAAAAGGGAATAAAGTTCTAGGCCAAGCTGGAGATGGAGGTTAGATAAATAGGTAAAACAAGAATGAAAAATGGAACTTCTCATTCAGTAAAGCAGAGAATGATTTTGGCTGCAAGTAGGTTGGAATTGGGTCATTCACATTACCTGAAGTACTTTTCCGAGGATGACTAAGGATTGACTACACACACTGGAATATTTCATCTGCCTTCATGAAACTGGCATCTCAGGGGTCCTTACTTTTTTTGTAGCAAATTAGCTTTGTTGCATTCTCCCCATCTGTTCAGCATATGATACTGTTCATGACTCAGTACTAAGGAGAGAGATCAGTCCTTGAGAGAATCTTCTGGTTGTTGTAGTATGAGTAAATATGACACGGGCTGGCAGCTGGGACACTTTGCCACTTAGCATGGATCAAGGGCTAGGAGATGCAGAACCTTAGATCTCATTCTATGCCAAATATTTATAGAGTATTTTTATCAGAAATAGTTGCTCTCTTTCAGTGACTACACCCAGTTTTAGAAGTCATCAGTCTTCTCTGTTATTCTTCACCACGAAAGTGTGATGCTATACTGTGGAACTTTTTTATTTTTATTTTTATTGAATCAAAATTGATTATATATATCTTTGGGATTCAATATTGAGATATGTTAATCAAATCAACATTACTAGCATATATATATTGTTACAAATCATAATTATTCTTTATGCCCCTTGTCCAATCTCTCCCCATCCCCCTCTCCATTCCCCCCACCATTGATAACCCTAGATTTCTTCTCTCCCTCTGAAAGAATAATGGTTACTCTGTTGATTTGTTGCCTAGATGATCTGTCCAATGATGAGAGGTGTGATCAGGTCCCCCAATATTATCATAGAGTAGATGCTTCTTCTGTCACTCTGAAATGGGCTTTGTGGAAAGAAAACTCTTCTTTTCTTTATCTCTGCTGGTGATTCTCCATGTGTCAATGCACTCCAGTGGCTGGCGGACCATCTGTGTGGTGGTTGTGGTGTCTAGCCACTTTTGCAGCAGCCATGATTATTGTGGTGGCTGTGGTGGGCCACCCACATGGAGGTGATGTTTTTGGCATGCTCCTCGGTGCTGCTGGTGTGCCTGGTTGTGGGGAGTTTCTGGTCACTGGCCCCATGCCTTGGATCCCCAGGCAGGCCCCGAGGCACTGGTTGTAGTGCCTGGTTGTAGGAGGGTGGTCCAGTCACCTTCTCCATGACTCAGGTCCCCGGGTGGGCCCCAAGGCACTGGCACAGTGTGCCTGGTTGTGGGAGGGGGGTCTGACCCACTTCTCTATGCCTCAGGGCCCTGGGCCAGCCCTGAGGCACTGGCAGTATGCCTGGATGTGGGAGTGTGGTCTGGTCCCTTGCTCCAAGCCTCATTTTCCCAGGCAGGTCCCAAGGCGCTGGTGGTGTGAGTGGTTGTGGGTGGGGGTCCAGTTCCCAGGTCCATGCCTCATGTCCTCTGGTGGGCCCCAAGGTGCTGGTGGTGTGCCTGGGCCAGAACTAATTTTTGTCCTTTGCTTACATCTAAAACAGGGGAATTTCCTGTGGGAACCAGTACTTGAGCTGTGTTGTTGAGCTAAATTGCTGCTTTGCTGCTGTTTCCCTAGGGAAGGCTTTTTGTGAAGCTCAGGGTTTAATGGTTGACCTTACAGGTACTTCTGGCTCTCCAGGGACCCGGTGTACCTGGGTTGTGTAGAAACTCTGATCTGGGTCTGAGTTTTTTCATCAAACTGCACCCCATGCAATTCTGCATTCCCAACCAGTCTCCTCTGAATGGTCCTGCACTGTTTGGAGGGTGGATCAGCTGTCCTTGCTGTGTCCCAGTGTTCTCCCAGTGGGCCCATCTCCCCTACCACCCATGCTCCAAACACTTCCCATGGGACGGGGCCTCTGAATGGCTCCCCTTTTTCAGCTGTTCTGGCTCCTTGCTCCTGCGTGGGTCCACGGGAACCCTTTTAGTGGTTTTGCTGTCCTGGGGGCCGCCAAGGATCTCTTCTCCCCTGCCACCTCCAGGTAACTCCATCAGAAGGGCACAGCTTCGGCTTCTGCTGGCTCCTGCTCCATGTGTTCAGCAGGTGGAGCCTTAAAGCGGCCGTGGCCCGAAACACTCAGAGCAGTTTTTTTCTTTCTCTCATCGCAACTTCTCCGGCCTTCATGAACTCTGTAGGTCTCTCCTCCTCTCCCCCTGAGCTCTAGCAGCCCCAGCTTGGCTGATGTTACATTTCTATAGTTGTAAATTGGTTGATTTGTGGGAGAGAGTGACACTGGGGAACATCTATTCTGCCATTTTTACTGGAAGTCCAGTGAGGAACTTTTATAGTAGAAGCATTCTCACCATACTGAGAAAAGTAAAGTCTGAATGAGTATTCAAAGCAATTAGTTAAATTAAGCCTAAGCCTAGGGTTATACTAGTACCAGAATTAGATTCATCTGTTTCAGGAAACAACAATAGCCACTCTACTTCTAATTAGCACCCTTCCAATAAGCAGAGTGATCATAGGCACATCATTTCACTTTTCTAGGTTTTAGTTTCCCTATCTGTAAAATGAGGGGATGCGAATAGATATCATTGTATGAGTATATGAATAAATATGTGAAATAGAAAAATGTCATTCTGATTCTTCTTTTATGCAGATGGATGACAAAACTGAATAAAACTGAGAGTTTTCAGTCAGTGTCGTACTTGTTTTCAAGTACGTAACCTGCGAAAGGACATTGTCATCTATGGTCTGGCCCTTGCCAGCATCTCCAGCTCCATCTCTGGCCAATTCCAAAAACAGACTCTATGTTTAGTCATACAAGGGATCTTCAAAAAGTTTATAAAAAGATTATATTATCTTTTAATTCTACTTTTCCACAAACTTTTTGAAGTACCCTTGTATAGATATAACTATAGGACATCAGATACAATGTACTCATGAGCGGGATCTACCCTAAAACTACAGCTTGGAGGAGCAGAGGAAAATAGGGGATCCCTGTGGGCAGGCTCACTCCCAAGGAAAAAAGAGGAAAAAAGCCACATGTGCCCAGTTTCTCCTGAAGGGCTTGGCTGGAATGAAGGTGGGGTCGGTTGAATCCTAGCCCTGAATCCTCTGTTGAAAGTCAATAGATGTGGATTTTCAGCAACATTACTTTTGTTTCCTACTTATCTCAACTTTTTGGTTACTAAATATTGCCAAGTCTGCTTGCCCCTATCTTTAAAGATACAAATCCCCATGAACTGTTTGCCAAGCTAGAAAGTAGGGAGAAAGGAGGAGAGCATAAACATCAGTAAAGTCTTTTGTCATTGTTGTTCCAGAGCCTGCACTGATCAGAGAATACATTCCAACAGTCTGGAGATAACCATTTGCATTAGCAACTGGGAGATGACCAGAGTGTTGTGGTAACAAAGCAGTTCAGTTCCAAATCAGCTTTGAGTCCAGGCTTGAAACACTTTTGCAGTTTGTTGAGTGGCTGTTTAATCATCACCTTTCTGGTATAGAACACATCCAGAATACTGGTGGCCTTGATTATGCTTAGTTCCAGAGGGGACCTGAGGAACTGTCTAGTTTGAAATTCTCAGCTGTAGTAGGTATCTGTCTTGTTAGTCATTGTTTCTCTAACACCAAGTACAGTTCCTGGCACTTCCTGAGTGCTCAATATGTGTTGAAATTGCAAGTAAGGAAACTGACTTCTAGTACAAATGGTACAAGACTAGCTAGTAGCAAAACTGGGGCCAAAACCTAGGTCACCAGCCATCCAATTTTGCCACATCTGCTTTCTAGCTAAGTAATTAAACTAAATAGAAGCAACCATCCTTAGCTTAAAATAATGTCACAATTTCTTAGTGCCTTTGAAAATTATTTTTGTATTTTAAAATTCTTGTGAGCATAGCAACTTAGAATGCAAGTCATAGTTTAGATATGGGCATAGATAGCCAATGATGATGCTTATTACTCCTACCTAATGGTTAAAAGTATAGTTTTGTTGACAGGCTGCCTAGGTTTAATCTGGGCTTAGCCACATAACCAGTCCTATGACATTGTACAAGTTACTTCACTCTGTGACAGAATTTCTTCATCTGTAAAATGGAAGAATAGGGGCTGACTCATAGAGTTGTTGTAAGGATTAAAATAGTGAATACATATAAAGTGCCTAAAACCATGTATGGTACATAATAAACATAAGCTTTTATTATTCTTGCTATTGTGAGCTGATAATTCCATTTATAGGTCTTTGGCCACTTTACATGTATTATTCTCTATTTGAAGTTTGAAGAGCACCATCATGTAAATGGGCATCCCTCAGATTCATTTCTGCCTAAAAGTTTAGGAAATGACATTTCAGTACTGAGGTTACAGGATTCCATATGCTAGCCAAACCATATCAGGCTTCCTCTCATTAAATTATTTGTATGAATCTGGTCTTGGAAAGTGGTAAATAATTAGCTAGAGCTTGTCACGTTGATAAAAATCTCATGTCTCCTTTATTAATAATAGAAACTCAAAAGGGGAATGAAATTCACAATTTCTTTGGGTTTGATGTTTAAGGCAGGAAGTTTGTCTGGATGTCCGCTTTGTGTCAGTCAACCACACCCAAAAGTAAAAAGTGCTAAAGTAATTTTGGCAGTTGCCCAGTATAAAACTCAGGTGGGTGAAAATTTAGCCTTTTTTCTGACTAGGAAATAGAAAAAAATCAGAAAATTCTAGAAAATAGAGAGATTACACCAGGATTTTGGACACATGACTAAAAAACAACGAGAAACAACTGAAATTAGGATCAAGAGGGGCTACGATATAGTTACCTATCTGACTCTGATAGCTAAATAGCTAAAGGCTAAATGGAAGAAATCTCCAGTGAAGTGAATTCCATCTTTTTCATGACAGTTCCCACAGATCATTTTGCCAAATTCTTGGAAAGACTTTGAAATAATACCAGCTGTGGCTATCATAATTGAAATGTAGGAAAGAGGGTGGCTTTATTCTGCTTAAAATTTCCCTGAGTACATGTGAATTTAAACACCTGATTCCACTGCTATGGCACCACTGTGTTGAGAAAGAATTGCTTCCTGGAAGGAGATATTACTCACTTCTTACATTCTTGTAGTTATGACAAAGTTTCCTGCTCAGTCCAAGCTATCCTTTTCTGAACTGAAAACAGAAACTTTTTCAGAGGGTGACCAGACTAGGAGATGGCTACATTTTACTATCATAATTGCCTTTTCAAAGATATGGAGCATTTATAACTGTGAAATGCTGTCTACACATTTTCATAGACAGCTAGCCTAGGCGCCATTCTCTAAAAGTCTTACTGTAAGCAGTCATAGAGGCGTCTGAGTCTGGTGGTAAGAATACCAAACAGAAAGGAACTTTGTTCAAATCTTGGTTCTTCTACTTACAAGATGTTTCACCTTTTTTTTATTATAAGCATATTCATTATTACAAATTGTGATTTTTCTTTATACCTCATACCCAACCTATCCCTCCCCAAAAACCCCCATCTTGCCTCCCCCTGATCTCTAATATCCTTAGGTTTGTTTTCCCCTTCTGAAAGTTCAATGTATTGTTTTGCTCTTTTCTTTCTTCTTTCTTTCTTTCTTTCTTTCTTTCTTTCTTTCTTTCTTTCTTTCTTTCTTTCTTTCTTTCTTTCTTTCTTCCTTCCTTCCTTCCTTCCTTCCTTCCTTCCTTCCTTCCTTCCTTCCTTTCTCTTTCTTTCTTTCCTTCCTTCCTTCATTCCTTCTTTCTTAGCACCAAGTTATGACTGAGAACATATGGTATTTTTCTTTCCTTGTATGGCTTATTTAACTTAACATAATTTTCTCCAGACTCATCCATATTGCTACAGATGGCAGAATTTGATTCTTTTTTATGGCTGAGTAGTATTCCATTGTGTATATATATCATATTCTCCTTATCCAGTCATCCTTTGATGGACACTTAGATTGGTTCCATATTTTGGCCATTGTAAATAGAGCTGTGGTGAGCTGATAATTTGTTTTATTTTATGCCTCACTTTCCTCAAAATGAAAGAGTTGTTATGGATAATTGCTAAGGTTTTTTCTAGTTTATATAAAATGGCTGATTGCTACTAAGCCATTTGTAACTACATTTATGGGTGTTTACATTTTTAAAAAGAATATTAAGACAGTAAAGCCTTCAGATCCCTTTGCAAGATCATGAGGAAAAGATTTGGGTGTAATGGTATACTTCATCGAGAAACAAAAAACATACAAGGTGAGCCCAATATTTATGTCAGCTCTCTGCCTTCGGACAATTTACAGAGTAAGACATAAGGAAGTAGAGCTGAGCTGAGGGGATAGATATTGAAGTTCAGGGCAGGATACTGGAGAGAAAAGAGTTGTGCAGCAGGGTTCACAACAAGTACCTCTGTTGGGGTTTCCCATAAGTCATTGGCCAAGAGAGTTGGGCTATTATACTTGCAAGGCATGACTGTGTGAGACCTAGCAGCAAGAGTCTGTTATGGCCTTGAGAGCAGAAAAAGATTATAGAGGTTGCATAGTGCTCAAAAACTTTGAAGTTCCACCATAGCCAGAGTAGAGAGACCTCAGTAAAATTCCCAGCATTCAGCTAAAGCAAAAGAAAGACCATGCATTAGGAAAATGTTCACACAGTATAGTTATGGCTCCTGTAGATCCATCCTAACAAAGTCTATAGCTAAGTCTCCACAAAAGCAAGGGGAACTGCCAGTCAAGTAACTGACTGCCAAAACAAACAAAACGTTATTTAAAGAAAGACAATATAAGAAATTTGTTCCTTACAATATAACATCCAAAATTTCTAGCAACTCATTCAAAAAATTTCAAAGGTACAAAGACAAAAATGTAACCCTAAAATAAAAGAAAAAAATTAATAAATGCAAAATATTCCTAGATGCCCAGACTTTGGAATTAGCAGACAAGAATTTTAAAGTAACTATTAAAATATATTCAAAGATATACGGTTTTAATAAAAGAATAGATAGAGAAGTCTCAACAGCAAAAAAATGAAAGCAATACAGAAGAACCAAATTTTAAAATCTATAAATTAAAAGTAAAATGTCTGAAATGAAACAATTTGTTGGAAGAGCTTAACAGCAAACTGGAGCTAGCAGAAGAAGGGATCAGTGATTTTGAAGACAAATTTACAGAAATCACCCAATTTGAAAGCCAGAGAGAAAAATATTGAAAAATAATTAAGAGCCTCAGCAACCTGTGAGATAATACAAACCTCTCAAATATACATGTAATTGAACCCCCAAAGGCAAGTAGAGAAAGAATGGGACAATGGGGAGGAAAGATTTTTTTTTTTTTTCTTAAGATGTAGCCTCTTTTTTTTTTCTTTTTGTCCATAATGTAGCTTTTATTTATCTAAATGTTTATGAATAGATACTTTTAACATACTTTTATTAATTTACTGAAATGGCTTGTATTCACATTTCTTTTTTTAATTTTAATTTAATTTTTTATTTTTTTTCATTTCTTATTTTATTTTATCAATATACAATAAAGTTGATTTTCATGTCCCCAAAAAGTAGCCTCAAAAAATTTTTTTAACTTGGCAAAAAACAACAACCTATATGTTCAGGAGCTCAGCAAATCCCAGCAGGCTAATTATAATGAAAACCACATTCAGGCACATCATAGTTAAATAACTAAAAAACAAAGATAAAAATTATTTTTAAAAAAAGCAGCTGGAGAATAATGATATATTGCACACAGTGATATAAGGCCAATTTGCAAAAGAACTAATTGTCTTTCCATATACTAACACTAAATCATTGAAAAATAAAATTTTATAAGTAATTACATCTAATACACATAAAAATACTTAGGGATAAGTATTTCTAAACATGTACTATACCTGTATGCTGAAAAATTACAAAATATTCCTGAAAGAAAGTAAAGAAGACCCAAATAAAGAGATAGGCCATGCTTATGATTGGAAGACTCAATTTTGTAAAGATGTTTATTCTTCCCAAACTGATCTACAAATTCAATGCAATTTCAGTCAAAAGTTCTGCAGGATTTTTGGTAGAAATTGGCAAGCTAATTTTAACATTAATATGGAAATTCTAGGAAAGTAAAATACCCAAAGCAATCTTATAAATGAAGAACAAAGTCAGAAGGCTTATGCTACTTTACATCAAGATTTACCGTAAAGCTGCAGTAATCAAGACAGCATGGTACTGGTGTAAAGCTATTCAAACAAAATCAATGGAATAGAATAGAATACAGAAATAGACCTACTCATGTATGCTCAACAGAGTCTTTTTTTTTTTTTTTTGTCCTGTTTGTGACCGGTAAGGGGATCGCAACCCTTGGCTTGGTGTCGCCCGCACCACGCTCAGCCAGTGAACACACCGGCCATCCCTATATAGGATCCAAACCTGTGGCGGGAGCACCGCTGCACTCCCAAGCACTGGACTCTCCCGAGTGCACCATGGGCCCAGCCCTCAACTGAGTCTTTAAAAAGGTGTCAAAGGAATTTAATGTGGAAATGATATTCTTTTCAACAAATAGAGACTGGATCAAATGGAGTAAAAATTGAATCTTTATCTCATATCACACACAAAAATTAAGTTGAAATGGATCATAAGCCTAAATACAAAAACTAAAGTTATAAACTTTCCAAAAGAATACGTAAAAGGAAATGTTTGTAACCCTGATTTCTTAGAACAAAAACACACTCATCATAATTGAAAAAAATGTTAAATGGACTTCATGGAAATGAGAAACTTTTGATCATCAAAATACAAGAACAAGAAAATAAAAATGCAAGTCCTAGATTGAAAGAAAATATTCACAATACATATACTTGATTGTAGTAGCATCCAGGATGTCAACCAAAGTATATTATCCACCCAGTTGAGATACAAAACAAGGAAGGTTTATTTCAGAACTAGTTAGGACTGCGGCACAGAAAACACATACTCCAGAGGCTTTGAAAATATGCTCCCAAGAACAAAAGAGAAGCCAGGGTATTTAAAGGAAAAAGACCTAGAAAATAAGGGGGCATTTACAAAAGTTGTGGTTGATGGTAGCATATATCAAACAGCCTTGTCCATAATGGATTGGTTGTAACAGTTCTTTGAGGTCAGCTTTGGAAGGAGCTTTCCAGTTTGGCAGGAAGCAGTGAAAAGCAGCAAGTAGCAGTTTCATAGGCAGTTGCTTCTCCAGGAGGCCACAACCCTTGTGATGGTGATGAGTGCATTTCAGAATGTTTTCAGTTAACATGTGCTTAAAGCTGGAGCTGAGATGGCCTTCTAGTTCCATTTTAGGTTCCTTGACCAGTCAGTTTCCCTTACCAAGAACTCTTAAAACTCAATAATAAGAAGACAAGCTACCTAATAAAAAGAGGGAGGGGGGTTGCAAAAGACCTTTAAGCGTTTTATAGAAGATATATGAATGACCAATGACCACATGAAAAGATGCTCAACATTTTTCAGCCTTCAAAAAAACATAAATTAAAACCAAAATGAAATAAAAATGTATGCTCACCAGAATGGCTAAAATTAAACTGACACTATCAAGTGTTGGTGAAGATGTGAAGCAATTGGAACTCTCATACATTGTAGATAGAAGTGTAAAATGGTACAACTTCTTTGGAAAAAGGTTTTTGCAGTTTCTTTTCAAGTTAAATGTACATCTACCCTATTATCCCAGCAATGTATATCTATATATTTTGTGTATGACCACTGAAAGAAAGTGAGCTGAAACACCAGGTACCAATCAAGCTTTATTAAAGGAAGAAAATCTACCGGGCTGCACTCAAAATGGAGGGCAGCACCAGGCATGGGGGTGGGAGAGCTTATATAGACTGTAAGGAAGGCTGATGTAATCAGGGAGAGGTTTGGTGCTGGAGTGGAAGATAAGGCTGGCTGATGCAATCAGGTGGAAGATTGCACCCATGCAGAGGTAGAGGAGTTTCTATTTCTCAGAAACCACAAGGTTTCTCATAAAGGAAAGGCTGGTGGCCATTTTGTGCTCAGTGTGTGTAAAAACGGCGCCGGTCAAGTCCAAGATGGCACCACTCACATCCAAGATCCATCAACCACAAAGACTTTCATTTGTTCATTTGTTCATAGCAGTTTTATTCATAATAATTAAAACCTGGAAACAACCCAAATGCCCATCAACAGAGAATAGAGAAATTGTGGTATATTCTGTAAAGAAATACAGATTAGAAAGCAATAAACAAATAAACAATAAATAAAAACAAACAGTATTAGGTTCAGTGAGGTGGAGAAGAGAGAGAGAGACCTGAACTAGGTGCCATTTTGGCCAAAAGCTTTATTCCAGTTACATGTAGGGGAGACTGAGCCAGATCAATTCCTCCAAACTAAGGAAAGCAGTGGGTTTATAAGACTTTTAGGGAGGGTTCACAGTAATGGGCAATTTCGAAATCAGTGATATGAAAGGTGGCACAATTCTTATGGTCCAATAACATCTGGTAGGTTAAGTCACAGGCTCTTGATTAGCCACTATCTCACTACAAAGCATTCCAGTCCGAAGCCTGCTAAACGCAGCCCACAAGGCCCACAAGATGTTCCTTTGATGATAACGGTCATGTTTACCCCTTCCCAGGAGAGGAATCTCAGTTCCAGGAGCAGAAAAAGGAAAGAGGAGGGGGAGAAGGGGGAAAATTGCTTAACCTGGCTATGCTGATGTTAAGCTAGCCATGAGGCCTAATAAACAGAAATTTAAAAATGAACAAATTACTGATATACGCAATATCATGGTTGACTCTCCGGACTCCAAGTTAAAAAAAAGTAAATACTGTACTGTATAATTTCACATATACGAAGTTGTAGAACAGGATAAACTATTTTGGAATGATAGAAACAGATTAGTGGCTCCAAAAGGTAGGCATCACAATAGGGTTTAACTTCAAAGGGGTAGTAGGGCACTTTATGGGATGATATGTTTTATATATTGATAGCAGTGAATGTTACTCAGTGTCATGTACATTTGTCAAAGCTAATCAAATAGTACACTTAAAATAGATGCATTTTCTTTTATGTAAATTTTACTTCAATAAAGTTGATTTTAAAAAGAAAGCAGAGCATTCCAAGTTTGACAAATATGTACTCTCCTCTTTCCTCCCTGGAGCAGTATGAGCTCATTTTCAGGCTGAAAAGTGATGGCTTTATTTATAAACAAATGTCAGCTTTTACCTTGCTGCCAAAGAGGAAGTAGTATGTCCTCAAGGTACTTGATGGGTGGGGTGCATGTGTGTCAGTCAGAAAAGGAGCAAAGGACATTAAGGAAGCAGAGGAAAAAAATAAGAAAACAGCAGGGTGAGGTTATAAAGATTTAAAGAGGGAATTTATGCATTCCAGGCAAGATTACAGACCTGGAAAGGGGCGTGCCTGTACATGATCCATTAAAAAAATAATCTTGGGTGTGGATAGGTAAGAAATGATCAGAAGGAAGTGGCTTGCACTGATAAAGAGACTGCCATGAAATGCCTTGGATACCAGGCTGGAACCATCTTACCAAATGTGTGCTTAATACCTGGCCCTGAGGTCATATGAATTTGTATAAACCTTTTAAATAGGTTCCTGAAGTGCAAGAGCCTCTTGTCAATACCTGTGTGTCTTTTCTTGAGGTAAATTATAATGCATTTGCTAATTCAGAGCTTGAGGTGAATCCCACTGTTACCTCTGACCCAGTGAGAAAATAGAGCTGCTGTTTGAATATAATGTTCAGAAACAGAAAATGCAAAATCTTTTCCTTTCTTGACCATTGACCTCTGGTTTGACCCAGTAAATCACAAATCTCCTAGTTGGAGCATCTTCCAGCCTAGACAAATAAACAGCTAGTCACCCTCTAATTATTCCAGCTGATTTATCCTACTTTGTAAATGACGTTCTTCCTTCCCAGATCTTCACTGTGCTGTCTGGTTCGTTCCTTGTTCCCAACACCTGCATGAAATGAAAAGACTTCAAATTCCTATTGGCCACTTATTAACTATTTCTTTATAGTGTCTCCAGGAATCTTGGAGGGAGTATTGAAACATGATAAAGAAAGAGACTGAAACATCTGGCTGAAGTGAGATTTGGTGATTTTCTGGCTGTCTATTGCATTCAAACTCCCTGGCCTCTATTTTTATATACAATTAGCAATTTCACTCAATGAATTTTTGTTTGTTTGTTTTCTTTCTTTCCAAGCAGCTAGGAATGATGTTTGACAGCATAGCAATATATTAGTACCAGTGTAAACCACAGGAAAGAACATCAGCTGGAGCCAGGCTGACTTGGGTTTGAATTCTGACTCTGCCACTCTGCCATTCACACTGGCTGTTTTACCTAAAATAAGTCAGTTAATGTCTCTTAACCTCAGTTTGGTCATCTCTAATATGAGGTTAATAATACTTAGCTCAAAGAGTTGTTGTGCCTATTTAACGAGGTAACACTTACCAAATACATGAAACAGTGCCTGTCACGGGGTAAGCACTCGGCACTGTGAGCTCTTGTTATTTTTTATGTTATCATCCTTCTTGACTTCTTGGAAACATTTTATCCTATAGTCCTATTTTATCCTATCCTATCCACTCTCTTCCCAAAAGTGCAGACTCCCCTCTCTCATCTAGGTCACTTATCACAGGAAATCTTCAACAAATAGTTTTTCTTATTATTAAATTGGATTTCTGAACATATGGTTCAAAACAAATATTAGGATGCCAGTAGATCAGAGACACCTCCTCTCATCATGTTTGTTTTTCAAATGAGAATTTGGAAATCTCAAATATTTCTTGAAGAACTGAGTCAAAGACCCAGGGTCTTATCCAAGAATCTAGTCCCAAAAGTAGACTTCCTCTGTGCTTGAACTGTGTAACTCTGTTTGAGCTTTGGTGGTGGGCAAGAGAAGGTTACTATTTCTGCTTTTCATCTCAGAGCAAGTTTTTATGTTAATCCTTGTTGATCTCTCTCTTTGTGACTCACATTATCTTTTTGCTGACATCTTATTCTTTGCCTTACCTAATCATGTCTTAACCTGCTCCTTCACTCTCATGGGTACCCCTACACCCTTCATATCTGGTGTCAGTTTTGTTCTCCAGCAACAGATAGAACTTTGTCTCCATCAAATTGTGGTTTTCATTCCTTCTAAATTGCCCCTATCTAACATCTTTCCTGTCCAAATCTTATCATAGCCAGTTCAACTCTCCTGTGGACTCTGGGTCATACTTAGTGTTAGAGAAATTGTGGTAGATAAAATGTCTTAGAAAGTCACTGCCTACAAAAAGCTTATGATTTCTTTAGGGAAATGTGACAAGCATAAAAATTAAATTCCATAGATAAGAACTGATTTAGTATCTTCTGTATACAGGATACTTTACTGGGGTCCCAGAGGTACAGAGTAGCCTTGGAGCTCTTATTGTCTGCTGTCTTGGTTGAGAGACAGAGTGAATGTAGAAACAAAATCAAACCAATATAGCTTACATTTTGTCAAATACAGAGAAGTATTAAAATAGGTCAGAGTACAGGAACAATCACCAAAGGTGACTAATCAGGGAATACTTCTTGGAGGAAGTGGAACCTACTATGAATTTGAAGGAGTCTAGTTTAGGGAAATGGCAAAGAGAAGGAGGGTGTGTTGGGCATTCCAGACTGGGGAGCAGTGTGAGCAAAGGTGTGGCATCAGGAATGTTTGTAGGTTGTTTGGAAACAGTGGTACTGTGTTGAGCAGCAGTTAAGAGCTAAAATTTTATAAGGTCTTGAATGCAAATCTAATAAATTTGTACTTGATCCTGCCCTGTGTTTCACAGAGCCATACGTCTCCTCAAAAGAAATCTCACCTTCGAAAATAGAATTGGTGCACATGGGGAGGGAAAAAAGGGTGAGTGGGGAGGCTAAACAAACAGGGATCCATTTCTACTTCAACCAGACTGATCCCACTTTTTCTGTCTGATGTATTGCAAGATCACGTAAGATTATTTTGAAGAAAGTATTCTGGTGCTTAGACAATTTTAAATCCCTGCTGTACATATAAAAGCAATTAAAGAAGTTTAAGTATAGGATATGAGAATTAGCAACCTAGAGAGCTGATCTCATTCAGTGTATAACCACAGCAGGAATCTTACTTAAATGTTCCTGACATTCTTTCTTTAAAAACTATTCCTGTGATAGAAAAACCACAACTTCATATGATAATACATTCCACTACTGAATACCTCCAACTGAAGAGATCTGAATATGGAATCCATAGGTCCCTTAGGGGAACCATGAACTTTGACAGGAAAAATATTATATCTTTATTATCTGTAATCTCTAACTGAAATTTACCATATCTTCTATTATGAATGTAGATAACAAACCTTAGTTGTACTATCAGTATCTAAAAATCACAGATATTCCATATCACTTCAAAATTGTTGCAGACATCTTCAAATTTTTAAAGATTTTAATAATTATAGCTCAATATTTATTTCCTGTGTGACCTTAAACATTTTACTTTATGCATTTAAAAACATTATTCTGAGAAGAATTCATAGGCTTTACCAGATTTCCCAAATGGTCCAAGACACAAAACAATGTTATGAAAATCTGCATTATGTGTATAAAGTTGTTTTTTATTGATCCAGAATTTATCTACTCCTAACATCTTCCCATTGTTCCTATGTTTCTCCTCTACATACCTATATAGAATAAGTAGAACACTACTTCCCTGTGACACTTCAAGTATTTGAAGACAGCTATTGCATGTCTATAGGCTTTTCATCTCAAGTTAATCATCCCACATTTCTTCATTTGTCCCTTATCATTCAGACCAGCTTCCACAAGATGCTCCACTTGATTCACCTTCTCGATGTCTTCCCCTTAAAGCATGGCGGTTGTACTTCAGCATCTATTAAAGGAAGTTTTAAAGACAGGACTTGGAGTCTGTCTCAATAATCTCAGTAATTCCTGTTTGCTATGGATTAGATCTCCCCCAGAAGTTCATGTATTGAAAACTTGACCCCCATTGTAACAGTGTGAAGAGGGTGGGAAATCCACGTATGATATATGAAAGCTGGGGCCTTTAAAAGATGATTAGATTGTGAAGACTGTGCCATCATGAATGGATTAATACATTCATGGAGTAATGGGAATGGTTCTGATAGCTTTAAAAGGAGAGCAAGTGAGCAGGTTAGCTCTCTTGCTCAGGTCATTCACCATGTGCTACCTTGGTCACCACAGGACCCTGTAGAGAGTTTCCTGCCCAGGAAAAGGCCCTCACCAGATATGTTCCATTTCTTTATAAATTTCCCTGTTTCAGGTATTCTGTTATAAGCAACAGAAATGGACTAATATACTGTTCCACGGTTAAAACTTAGCTGAAATATAGCTAATGTGGTCATTTACTCTTCCAGCTTATAAACACCCTGGGACCCAGAAGAGGTGAATCAATTTAGACAGTGTACTAAAGTGGTTAAATGGGGCTAAAGAGATCTGAATTTGTATCCTATTTCTACTGCATGCTAGCTGATGACCTTAGGAAAATCACTTGATCTCTGAAACTCAGTTTTCTCTTCTGTAAAATGGATGAAATAATAGTAACTATTTTATAAATTTGTGTTGATTAAATGAGGTGATGTACATAAAGTGCTTACCATAGTGTCTGGTATATTCCTATTAATGTCAATCAAACTAAGATAAGCATTTCCTCCCTCCTTATCTCATCTGGGCCCTGGGCACCTCTTCTTGTACTCCATTTCACCATGGTTTCACTACCTCTTTCTGGATCCAAAATTTGAATGTGTTCCCACCAAATCTCACTATTCTCATTGCATGACTTGATAAAGATCCATCTCCTAAAAGTTTCACTCTCCCTTGAATACTTGCAGGAAATTTAAAGAAGCAAGCCACTGGGACTGAAAATTATTTCTAATTAAGGTTTCTGTGGAAATATGTTCACAGTGATTATCAGTCTTTTTTTTTTTTTTTTTTGTGACCAGTAAGGGGATCGCAACCCTTGGCTTGGTGTCGCCCGCACCGCGCTCAGCCAGTGAGCGCGCCAGCCATTCCTATATAGGATCCGAACCCACGGCGGGGGCGCCTTTGCACTCCCAAGCGCTGCACTCTCCCGAGTGTGCCACGGGGCCGGCCCGTGATTATCAGTCTTAAGAAGTTAGGGCTATATCTCAAATAATTAACTTCCTCTTACTTTGTCAGTATAAAGTCTCATTTCAAATCATCTTATTGATCCTATTTATCAGTCTACATCTCCTCTTGTGCCCATAGAGGGATCCTAAAAAAACCATCAGAAGTTGAGTAAAGGAAGAGGTAGGAGGAGAAAGCCTCTTAGAAATATGAAATGGGGTGCAAGTAAGATAAGCAATATACACATATTTTAGCCTGTATCACTTCAAGGTAAGAGATTTCCTACATACAAATTTCACCATACAAAGTAATATACCCTTTTATTTGATTTAAAGCTTTCTTCAGACTTAATCAAATGATTCCATGTTATAGGGTCATAGGGTTTTCATGGAAATCCTCCATCCTTTGAGTTTATCCTCTATGTTTGACATATAAGACTTTGGTTATTTCCATATACAGGCTTTGCTTTTCCAGACAAAACAGTCACAATCATTTTATTCTTCTCCACATGTCACACATCTCGCACAATGCCTAACACAGTGATGAAGGCATCCTCCATGGCCAGTAAAACTTTTAATAGCCCTTATAATCAATTAGCTAGGAATTGAATGTACCCTGTGGGCTAAGGCTTGGTTAAGTGTTGAGGTAGGGTGGGGTGGGAATGTCATGGGTGGCAAATGGTAAGTGTAAGAGAGTCCCTAACCTTCAAAATACTTAGAGTTTCAATAGGGAAAGAAATAAGACAAATGTGAAAAATAAATATTAGACATATTATAGCAGTCCACTTTACATCTTGAGTTATCTTTCTGTGGACTTTTGCTTGGAGTCCTAACCATAAGTCAAATTCTAATTAAAATGAGTAAATATCCTTCCATCCCTTTCTACCTGGATTCCTTGTTTTCTCTCCCTCTCTCTCTCTCCTTCTTCTCCTAAGTTCAACTCACTCAAATACTAAGCTGCTATAATATATTTTAAAATTAAAAATCTAGGTGAATATGCCCCCAAACTGTACTCATTCCATTACCACTCTATTAAAACAGGCATCCCTTTCATGTGTAAAACTCAGTGAGCTAGTGGAAAGAAAGAAAGCTGCAGGATTTAAAATTTTACTACAGTATGTATTAGGAACCATTTGTCTTTTTAAATAGCTGAATTAATTCAAACAAATGAACCTGATTCTTTTGAAGGAGACATTGTAGCTTTTCAAATCCCATCATCAAGGGACTTCCTCCTCTGGTAGGACTATTCCAATTCCCTTTTCTTGATTATGTCTTACTGAGGATTATTAGCCAAGGCTACCTTTAATCTTCCACACAGGGCTGCATCATTGAGCACAATGTAAGAGTGTGTTAACCTAGGTATTTATCTCATAAAACTTTGGAGCCATTAAATGCTAAATAAATGGTTGTTAAATATAGAATATATGACATGAGCTATTACATATGAACACAATAAGCCTTTAGCAAACACAGTTAACAGCATAAATAAGCAGAGGACTGAGTAAAGGTGAGTCTTAAAAGTTATATGTTACCCAGTGTGGTTCAGGAGTCATTTAAAATGTCTCTTCCAGTCACGCAGGGATGGCTTCTTGAAGAAGGTAGGCCTCTCAGGAGCTGTAGATTTAAAAACGAAAGAGTCCTGGGAACATTCCAGGCATGTGGTATGGCTTAGGAAGGAGACTCAGGGGTGAAAGTAACGTATTTGGATTTGAAAAAAAAGAATGATTTTGCCAAACATGTTTTTCTCCTCAGTGTTCAAAGTAAAAAAGGAAATGCAATCCATATGGTTTGGATTCATTTATGCTCAATTATGAAGAGCTTGAAGACATTTTCTAACCTCTCAAGTTTTTAAGCTCTTTTTCTCCCTGAAGAACAGGAAGTTTTAATTTTCCTAGCTTAAGGGAACTTGAAAACTAAGCGATTTATGTTGGATTTATATATGAGAGTTCATGAGTTTAAAGTCAGACAGACTTGGTATAATCCAATGTCTAAACTGTTGCCAGTGATGTGTTTCTCTATTCTCAGTGTGATATCTTTCAGAGCAACTCTGCTTTAATTTTTGTCTTTATATGAAGGAGAACATATTCTGAAATAAGAAAATACAGGAGGTTCAGAATTTATAGCTGAGTTACTAGTGGCTCCAGCCCAGTCATATGCCTAAACAAATCACCTCCATATGCTAGCATAGCTCTGTTTTTTTCATTTCTTACATCTGCAGGAGGAAAAATATCCCAGAATATGTTAGTAAACAAGCATATCATTTGATTTTTAGGACTTATGTAATCAGTTTGATCCAAGAAAATTCTTCCACACAGGACTAGCTCTTATACTGACTTTCCTCTGACATGCCCTAATTTTTAAATGTTTATTTTATTCACCACTAAGAATTATCTTACGTATTGAAATGCACAGTTAATTAATTCTGCTATAGATTATATGAAGGTTATTATTTTTAAAACGTATTAAAAAAGGGTCAATCAAAGTGGAGACAGACCAATGATGAGACAAAACCAAAGACATCCTTTGGTTTGTTTTGTTTTTGCCACAATGATTAACCCTAGATATCGAGCTTCAGTTATGCCACCCCACCCTGCCCCTCAATCTGATCTCTAAAGAGATATTCAGCATTGTAACTAACTTCTGCATTTCCTCAATTTCCATTCTGCTATGACTCTTTCCTGTGTGGAATCTGTAGTCAGCAATTGGCTAACCAACTTGGACGGTTGTGACTACAGGAAATATGATGGCTTATTCTTTTTATGCAAAACATACCATTACCAAAGCTGCGCTTTCACATTCTTCACTGGCTTCTCAGTCACTCCCAGGCTCAAACAAAGAACTTTATTTTAATCTCAAGTTTCAAGCCCCTGCGTGGTCCAATTTTCCCAAAACAAACCATTTTTTCCCTTTCCCACTACAGCAGCTGGGTCCAACTTCTCTGTCTGGTATCATACCACCTGTCTAGAAATAAACATTAGGGATGCTTAGGTGTATGTCTCCTGGCACCCAACTATTCTCTCTCATAATTAAGACTACTGCCACAGTTCACTGTGAATGTTGTCTGCTTACATTGGATGAAGGGACTATTTTCTTAGAACATTTATAGTGCTGCTTTTTCAGTGAGCCTGGGGTGAGGGTGGGTATTGTGTGGTGGAGTCTGGTTGCGGTCAGAAAGAGAATGACCAGTAATAAAAGAGGGCTAACTAGTTTGGTGGCTTTGTACAGGATCAAGGCGAGTTGTATAAATAGCTGATGTGAGTACAAGTACATAAAGCACTGTTAAAACATGACTTAATTCATTTAATCCTCGGAAGAACCCTTTGACGTAAATTCTGTTTTAATCTCCAATTTAACAATGAGAAAATAGAAGCTAGAGTAGTTCAGTCACCTGCTAAAGGTTGCATTGTCAGTAAGGGATAGATATGAGAATCAAGCCTAGGTCTCTGACTTCAAGTCCAGTGTTCTTTGTTTTATTCTACAAGATACCTGCAATGACAATTTGTTCTGGATATTTTGAGGGGTGACACACAGAAAAAAATATGGTTTCATTCCTTTTTCAACTCCCTTCTTTCAGGACATGGTTCTCTTTTGCTCGGTGGAAGGTTTTGCTTTCTTTAGTGAAATAGTCCACGTTTTTAGGCCTTTCACACTTTTGGAACCAGTGCTTCTTAAGAGTTGTATATTTATCTATCTCACCATCCAGTTGTGGGTAGGATTTATATTTAAAAGATCAGATTGCCTAAGAGGAAGGTAAATGAGTGGTTGAAACCACAAATCCTGAAGATCACTATTGAATATGCCATTTAAGGAGTCCTTATTGTATATCCCAAGGAAAAATCATTATAGAAAAAGAAATGCACAAGAGGATATTGGGAACCTCATATCTCTTTTTTTCAGCTCCCAAATATGAAGAATACCACCCTCCTACTTGGCCTCAATGGAGATTTTTTGAGGGGAGAGGAAGGAACCAAAAATCTTTGGACAGGGTTCTCAAAAATGATCTAGTTCAATTCAGTTTTTAAAAATATATAGGGGAGTGTGGTGTAATGGTTAAAATATAGGCCCTATTTTTCAGTTATTCCTAAATAAAGCTGGGGGAAAAAGAACACACAAGCTTTAGAATCAGATAGACCTGAGATTAAAAGCCAGTCTCCAGCACTTCCCAGCTGAATAGCCTTGAACAAATTACTTAACCTCTCTGAGGTAATTTCCTTATATATAAAATAAGAATAATATTAGTAATTACTTCATAGGGTGATTGTAAGTATTAAATAAGATAATGTGTATATGTATGTGTTTATCTATATATGTGATGAGCAAAAGTGGTCCTTTTTGAGCTTAAATACAGATGGAGGCCAACAATCACCGAGGCATCTCCTGTTATAAGATATTAATATATGAAAAGGCCTAAGGGATACAATATATTTTCAAAAAATCAGGAGGTACAGAGCAAAGAAAAGGAGCTTTCTGTGCCACTGCATTGCTGAAGGTATTATTTCAATCTGCTGTCTATATAGAATCTTGAATTAAGAATAAAACTTGACAGGACATTTAAATTCATCAAGAAAGGACCACACCTGACCCAGCCCAGAAGCCTAAGGACAGTTGAACAATTTGTTATTTGGCTACAACTTCAAGGTAAGTCTAGTTCAGGTGAGATTTTTAAGTTAGGAAATATAATGAATTTCTTCATTTAAACAGCATTTCTGATCGTCTACTTTGTGTGTAGTGCTGAGGGAACAAAGTGGGGGGAGGGTCAGCCATAGTTCCTACATTCAAGAAATGCACAGGCAGATTGCAGAGATACATGTATAGACAGATATTTATAATCAGTGAAGAAAGTACTATAATTCAGGTACATGCAGAAAAGGGAAAAAATAATAATGGATGTTATGTTAGGGAAGGATTCACTGAGAGGGCAAGGTTTGAGTTAAGCCTTACAGGATGGAGAAGTTTACCAACAATGGACCAGAAGGTGGTAGGAAGGCAATCCAAGCAGAAGAAACAACATGTGCAATGGCACTATGACATTAGGGGGAAAAAAGCAATACATAGCACACCTGTGGATCAACAAGTATTTTAGGGTGGTTGCAAGCTTAGAGAATGGTAGGAGATAAAACTAAAGAGCTAAGCAGGAGGCAAATCATTAAGGTGTGATAAAGGGGTGAGACATTATTCTAAGGACATAGTAAGCCATTTGAAGAGTTTTAAACAGGGGTGTGGCATAATCAGATTTGTGTTTTAGATCAATCACTCTGGTTGCAATGTGGAGAATGGATTGTAATAAGTAAAAGATTGAGCCAGGGAAACCATTTAGGAAGATGTTGCAATAATTTAGGTTTGAGATGATGGTGATATGGACTAAGATACTAGCAATGGACATGGAGAAATACATAAAGCACTGCCCAGGTGCAAAGGCTTCTTATCTTATCAGAAAGACAGAAATGCAGTAGGGAAGTAGTTCTTAGGAAATACACCTAGCAAAGTCTCAAAGCCCTCACTGTAGCTGTGAATGCAAATCACATCCATTTTTCTAGTCTTCCCTGAGTACACAGGGATGGTAGATTACTGGGGCCCCAGCCTTCTGGGTTTATGAAACATGATTGATAGCGCATTTCTTCCCTGAAGTACACACACTCCAGGTTACAGAACTGGGGGAAAAAAAAGGCAGGATTAAAGTGACATTGGTTCTCACTTGGCTTTTGGCATAATGCAAGCCATTGTGTTCAGCTCCTCACCTTTTAATATGGCTTATACAGCAGAGCTACAGGTCCAGAGACTTTCATATTCTTCCCATGGGAAGCTCCCTTCATTAATCTACTACTGATGTTCAGAGTGAAAGATGCAAAATGAATCAATCCACAAGCATTTCTTGAATTCCTCCTAGGTGCCCAGCCTGCATCAGTACTTGCAGAAGTTAAGGGGCTGATGAGGGTGTGGGTGAAGGTTGTTACAGAGGCATAACATAAACTCCTTGCCCTCAAGAAGCTCACACTCTAGTTGGTAAAGCATACCTAATAAATACCCGGTACCCCCACCAAAATGAAGTGATAAACCATGACATAAACTGGAAGTGTCCTAGGAGCCTAGAGAAGGTTGAGCTCAGTGTGGGCTGATTAGTTCAAGTAAGGCTTCCTGGAGGAGACAAAATGCACATGAATTTGAAAGGTGGATGAGATTTGAATTGGCAGAGAAGGAAGGGAGGTTCCACCAGGCAAGGATAATGATGGGAGTGGATATGGGGAATGCATGTGTGGAGATGGTGGGGACAGTGACAGAATAACAGATAGAGTTTACTTCCTTTCATAACACCTTCACTTAGAGCAGGATATGGTCTACCTGGCACCTATATTGTAGCTTTAAGAGGAGCAGGTCAAGCTCGGGAGGGATAAGGTAAAAAGAATGTCCTTTGAAATTTTCCAAAGTGGATTCTGTGGTGCCTCTCTTCTGGCATTGGTGTTGGTACAAAATAGGGACAGACTTGAATAGAATAAGAAGTCAGGAAGGCAAGAAATAAAGAGAGAGAGAAGGAAGGATTAGCCTTTATTGAACACTTCCTCAGTTTATTTCTTGTCTTACTCAGTTCCCTTATCAACACTTTAAGATATGCAGTATTATTCACTTTGGAAATGAATTGGAGGTATGAACGCAAGATACTTCTTTAAGATCAGACAGCTAGTTGGTGGCAAAGCTATGTGACTTGAAAGACCTTGTTCTCTCCATTGCTCCACATTGCCTCAATGCTAAGTGGTTCACTAGCTGTAGACCCTACCCTGGACTTAACACCCAGAAAAGCTGAGTTCAAGGTTTAGCTCTGGCACTCGCTACCTGTGTAAACATTAATCACAGGCCTTCTGAACCTCAATTTCCTTATAAATAAAAGGCAACAGGAGGAATAAGTTCTGGTGATTTATTGCAAAGCAAGGTGACTATCATTAATAATAATGTATTATATATTTGAAAGTTTCTAAGAAAGTGGATTTTAAATGATCTCACCACAAAGAAATGATAAGAATGTGAGGTGATGGATATGTTAATTAGTTTGATTTGCTCATTCCACAATGAATTCATGTATCAAAACATCACATTGTACTCCATAAACATACAATTATGATTTGTCAATTAAAAATAAAATTTACAATTTTTTAAAGGCAATAAAATTATCTCCACAAGGTTGTTATAAAAATTACATCAAATGCAGATTTGAAAAAAAATTGAAAGAACATTTATAATTTGATCAAACAAATATAATCTTTTTTTGTTTGTTTGTTTTTGCTTTTGTCTATTCAATGGCAGAATTTTTTTTTTTTTTCTTGCTGGATATGTAGGTAATTGAATTGTTTAGTTGTTTAAAGCACTGGCTCAATGGCATAATTTACAGTGGTTAAGACTATGCTGGTGTCATGACAGATTCAGTTACTTTTTTTTCTATTTTTTAAATTAAAGATAGCTCTAGACCCAAAAACACTAGAGCAACTATACTTTTATGTGTTTTCACCAGTTCAAGTGAGTCATGACTTCCCTTATGGGCACAGATTCTAAAATACTGTGAGATAATTAGGGAAAGCAATAAAGAAGCTGCTAGAGAATCCAGAAAGGTCTACCGAAAACCCTGGGATCCAGAAAATGTATTACCATGCTTTGAACAAATATTTTCAGTTATTTTTGGAAGCACTGGGCTAGAAGTTGACAGTTTGCAACATTTAGCTGGGAGGCCTAGGTGTAACATGGTACTTAGGTTCTCCTGTCTTTGGTGGAATCATGACAGAACTTTGTCATTACCAACCATTTGCTTAGAGTCTTGGAGCAAAATTTTGTGGGTTTTACAATGCCATTTAGTCTGATATGATCTGGTCTATGATATGATCTGGTTTACGGCACAAAATACAGTCACTATGTCAATGATGTCTAATAGTATTTTCGTCAATATTGCCAGAAAATAGTATATAACACATAGCAAACTATAATTATAGCTGATAAAACCAGGAATTTCAAATTTCATCTATAATATGTAAAAAACATTGTTTTTTCTCCCACATTTCATTTTTTTAACCTGATAAAGAACGAGCACAGGCTTTCAAATCAGATATACTTGGGTTCAAATTCTAGTTCCACCATTTAGTAATGACCTTCAATGAGCTACCTACTCTTCTTAATCCTTAGCTTTTTTCATCAGTCAAATGCAAATCATGTCACCTCCCTCATAGGATTTATGTGAGGATTAAGTAAAATACCCTATGAACATTCTCTGGAACACAGTGTCTGGCTCATAGAACACACTGTTGAAATACTACTTCTCTTTCTTTCTTTGGAATAATGGGGATGTAATTTTTAAGGCTTTATTTTCCATTTACTTTCATGTAGAAATTAATTGTATTGTGGGAGCAACTTATTTTGTTATTTTGCTATGAAATGAACAATCTTTTGGAAAATATATTCATATTTCATGTAGTGGTACCTAATGCATATGCCTTTGAATTCTAGAAAATGAGGACTTCTATCTTTTAGAGTAGCAAACAGACTATAGAAAAGACCAAGATTCAGAAAGTGTGTGAATAAGATCTACTTGTGTTGCTTCTGTCAGCATGTTATCAGAAAACAGCACAGGAGAGTATTTGAGGAGCTGACTAGCAACATGGCCCAAAGAATTATATAGTAAGGAGGATCTCTTTCTGATGAACAGGTCTTTTGGGAAAGAACAGAGATTTGGATTTAAAAGTGGTTCTGGGGGAAATTAGCTTATGCTCTGTAGACTAAAACCTTAATATTTTTCTTGACATTTTCTAAGCATTATATTTTTCAGTGAACAATAAAATGGTCTCCAGATATGTAGGGGTTGGATTTTAATATAATCTTAATATTTCACATTTCAAATTCTAAAGCTGGTTGAAAATAAATATGATAAAAATCTGGGATATTTTTAAAATAGAATTTAAATTCTGCTCTCCTTGACTTTGTAGTTTATGGCTTTATTTTTAAAATTCAAGGATAGTGCCATGGCTGATGATAAAAGAATACTAATCCATTTAGAGTTTTATTTTACTTTTTTTTTTTTTTTTTTTTTTTTTTTACAGTTTTTCTTTAGCAATTAGGAAGAAAGAAGAAAATATATTCAATGGAAAAAGCTATGTTAGTTAGGACCATTCCATTACTTCTGACGAAGTGAGCTCAGTTCTCTTTTTGTAAAGTAAGCTCAGTTGGTCTACTGGGGACCTCTTTCTGCATCCTTTACTTATTTTGTCTGAGGGGAGATGGAAGGACACAGCTAACTGGTAAATCTGTAAAGAATTATTGGGCATGATTAACTTGGTTCTGTCCTTTTTTCCTCTTGGGAGCAAGCCTGCCTAACAGACAGCATGAGTTCTCTTCTGTTTCTCCATGCCATAGGTTATGGGTTCATGTGCTTACATGTGTAGGGGGAAGCCTACCTCAATCCAGTTCTGTTTAAGACTGGGTGGGTAAATATTTTCAATTATGGAGATCAGTTAGTAGGCCCATCTGGATAACAGACCAAAAGTCAAATCCTCAATTCCAGCCTCACTAATACTAAAGGTGATATCTAGGCATCCATATTATAGTATTTATTTTGTTTCTCAAAATGTTTATAACCTGGGATAGAAGAGAGGACTATTTATTGGGCACCTTTCTTCCCTTCCCCTGGAGAGCACAACATGGAAGAAAAATGATTTTTTTCTAAATATTAATAAAAAACACTAACTGAAAGTCATATAGATTTGAAATAGCATGTTACATTTTTAACATTTGCTATTTAATATGTCCTGCAACGTTACATCTAAGTTCTCACCAAATTTATTGGAAGGAAATTACTATTTGAAACTTGAAAGTTCTTCACAAATAACAACTAATGCCAACTCTTTTCTTAGAAGAAAGGCAAATCAATGAAACAGCTGAGAAAAGGTTGGTATGCAAGAAAAATTGATGTTCACAATTTGGAAATGGTCTAGAATAGCATATAATATTTGGCATCCAAAAACAATTCTCTCTTTCATGATTAAAGGAATATTTTTGAACCAGGACCAAACACAAATGCAGCATTAAATAGAATTCAGATGGTCACCTTTCAACCTCAAAGGGATTGAAAGGCAATGTTATATTTCTTTAATTACTAGTAAAACAAAGACAATCAATGGGATGGACATGTTTAAAAACGTTTTTTGAGTTCTTTAGTATTGGGCATTGAGCTAGTTAACAGTGACTACTCAATATTCTACAAAGGTCAAAGTCCAAGATAAGCTTCTAACTCATCATCTTTTGATACTGCCACCAGAGCTACACTTACTTCTGTTTCTTGGATTGCAGACTATGAAAAGAACCTAATAGGAGTAACTATATAGAAATGTGCCTGTCTCTAATAAACATATCAGAACAAATATGATCATATTAATATTGCCTCCTCTACGTAGCACCTACTGTATTAACTTCAGTGATGTTGCCACTCAACAAAGCATATTCAGACTCCTCCTTGGAAATTGCCTTCCTTTTGTAACTGATGTATAACCACGCAGAGTATACAAATCTTATGTATACAGAACAATGCATTTTTATACATGTGTATACTCATGTAACCATTAACCACATCAAGATACAGAGCATTTCAAGAACTTCAGAAAGCTCCTTTATGCTCATGACCAGTCATTACCCTTTCGAAAATAAACCATTCTTCTAAACAGTATCAACATAGATTTGTCATGACAGTTTTTGAACTTTATATAAATGGAATCATACATTATATACTCTTGGGTATCTGGCTTCTTTCCCTCAGCATTATGTTTTTAAAGTAATCCATGTGCTTGCATGTATCACTAGTTTATTCTGTTTATTGCTATGTAATATTGCATTGTGTGAATTTACCACAAATTATCTAAGCACTCTAATGCTGAAGGATTATTGGCTTGTTTCTAATGTGGGGCTATTATGAATAACACCACTAGTCATAGTTTTGTACAGGTTTTCTTCCTAACACAAGAGCTCCTTATGTAAAAGTGGAATTGTTAGATTATAGAAAGTCATATTTAACTTTCTAAAAAATACCACCTACCTCAAAGAACTGAAAGCAGGGTCTTGAAGAGTTGTTTGCACACAAATATATGTGCTCATAACAACATTATTAACAAAAGTCAAAAGGTGGAATCAACACATGTCCACTGAAAGGCGAATGGATAAAAAAAATGTAACGTGTACATAGAATAGAATATTATTCAGCCATAAAAAGAAAGGATATTCTGACAAATGCTACAATGTGGATGAACCTTAAGGACATTCTACTGAGTGAAATAAGCCAGTCAAAAAACAGCAGTTGCACAAGAGAGGGTAAAAAAGAAAAAGAAAAATAGCATAGGACAAATAAATGATTCCATTTCTACAAGGTATCTAGAGTATTTAGATACATAAAGACAAAAAGTAAAATGATGCTTGCCAAGGGATCAGGGTAGGAGGAATGAGAAGTTAGTGTTTAATGGGGGCAGAGTTTTTCGGTTTTGCAAGATGAAAAGAGTTCTGAAGATGGATAGTGGTGATGGTTGCAGAGCAATGTGAATGTACTTAATAACACTGAACTGCACACTTAAAAATAGTTATGATAGTAAATTGTATTTTATATGTATTTTACCTCGATTAAAATGTTTTTTTAAATGCAAGCACTTTTGAAATGTGATTGTACTAATTTATACTTCCACCAGCAATGTATGTTAGTTTTAATTGTTCCACATTCTCACTAGGAATTGGTATTGTACATCCATTTAATTTTAACCATAATAGTGAGTATGTGGTGATATTTCTTTATGCTTCCGTCTGCAGTTATCTAATGACTAATGATGTTGAGCATCCTCCAATAACTTTATTGCTTATTTGGAAATACTCTTTGGTTAAATGCCTATTCAGCTCTTTTGCCCATATGTTTTTGTTGGTTATTTTTTTTTTCTTTTTGATTTGTAGAAGTTCTTTACATAAAGGGTCTTTAAAAAGTTTATGGAAATATGTATATTATCTTTTAATTCATGCTTCCATAAACTTTTTGAAGTACCCTCATATATTCCAGATATAAGTTCTTTGTGAGATTAATATATTACAAATATCTTCTACACTGTAGCTTGCCTTTTCATTCCCTTAATTGTATCATTTGATGAACAGAAGTTCCTATGACATATTCTTTTGAATTTTCTAAATAGGAGAATATTCACAACATTTGGGGAGGGGGATAATTCCAAGAAAAAAAATTATTAAAGCTAAAATAAAGATGATGAGGATGATAATAATGATGATGATACAACCCCCTAAGGGAACGTAAGTGTTGTCCATGAGGTCAGCACACATATGAGGATGGAAGTTGGTTATTAATCTAAGTAGCAGACTTAGAAATGGCCCTGACACAAACTAACCTAACATATGCAACTTGTTTTGTACATCTTGGTTCTCTTCTTGGAGTTGAGAAGGACACTTAAAGGGGCATAACTGGGTCAAACAGTGATAAATTTGATGAAGAATATTAATAAAGTAACTAATCTAGCCATGTATTACCATTTGGAGATTAAAACTAGGCAAGACCATGAAATAATACCTATGTGTGGGTCCCTGAAGACAATTCAAAAGAACAAGTTTTCAAAGTAGTTTGAATGATTGCAGAAACAACAAACTATGTATATGGTTTTCTAAAGGGACAGCATTCATTTGGATGTATGTCTCATTACTGGAGAGTCATAGATATAGTTGGGCCTCTTGGATATGAATGATTAGATATTAGTGGGCCTTGAGAGAAAGCCAGTTTTATCTCTTGCTCATCCCACCTACTGATAACGTATTCCAATCCTCACATCTGAAACTAACTGAAGCATCTGCATAATCCGAAAAAGCACCTAAGCATAGTTCTAGCACCTGAAATGCCACAGTTATCTTTTTTTATTTTTTCATTATTATTATCTATTATTAGCGTATTCATATTACAAATCATGATTTTTCTTTATGCCCTTTACCCAGCCTCTCCCTCCCCTGACCCTAGTATCATTAGGATTCTTCTCTCCTTCTGAAAGTTCAACATATTTTTGTGGTCTTTTCTTTCTTACATCTATCTTTTCTTTCCTCCTTCCTTCCTTTCCATCCAGTTATTAGTAAGAACATAAGGTATTTCTGTTTTTTTTCTTGCTTATTTCGCTTAACATAAATTTCTCCAGACTCATCCATGTTGCTACAAATGGCAGAATTTCATTCTTTTTTATGGCTGAGTAGTATTCCATTGTGTATGTATACCTCATTTTCCTTATCCAGTCATCTGTCAATGGACACTTAAGTTGGTTCCATATTTTGGTTATTGTAAATAGAGCTGCAATGAACATGGGAGTGCAGGTATCCCTTCGACATGATGATTTCCATTCCTTTGGATATATACCCAGTAGTGGGATTGCTGGATCATATGGTAGTTTTGTCTATAGTTGTTTAGGAACTTCCATATAGTTTTCCATAACAGCTGTACTAATTTACAGTCCCACCAACAGTGTAGAAGAGTTCCCCTTTCCCCACATCCTCACCAGCATTTGTTACTCTTGGTCTTTTTAATTATGGCCAGTCTAACTGATGTGAGATGATATCTCAATGTGGTTTTCATTTGAATTTCTCTGATGACTAGTGATGCTGAGCATTTTTTCATGTACCTGTTCACCATTTATATGTCTTCCTTTGAAAAATGTCTATTCATCGCCTTTGCCCATTTTTTTATTGGATTATTTGGTTTTTTACTGTGTAGTTGATTTCTTTGTATATTCTAGATATTAATCTCTTGTCAGATGTATAGATTGCAGGTATTTTCTCCCATTCCATAGGTTGTCTCTCCAATCTGCTGATTGTTTCCCTGGCAGTGCAGAACCTTTTTAGTGTGATATAATCCCATTTGTTTATTTTTTCTTTTGTTGCTTGTGCCTTTGGTGTCTTATTCATAAAGTCTATGCCCAGTCCTTACTTCCTGGAGTGTTTTCCCTATGTTTTTCTTTAGTAATTTTATGATTTCATACCTTATATTTAAGCCTTTAATCCATTTCGAGTTGATTTTGGTATATGGTCAGAGGTACAGATTCAGATCATTCTTCTGAATATGGATGTCCAGTTTCCCAACACCATTTATTGAAGAGGCAGTCTTTTCCACAATGTATGTTCTTGCTGTCTTTGTCAAAGATCAGTTGGCTGTAAGTATGTGGGTTGATTCCCAGGTTTTCTATTCTGTTCCATTGTTCTGAGTGTCTGTTTTATTCCAGTGCCATTCTGTTTTGGTTATAATAGCTTTGTAATACAATTTGAAGTTGGGTAGCTTTATTTTTTTGTTATTCAGGATTGCTTTGGCTATTCAGGGTCTTTGGTTTTTCCATATGAGTGTTAGGATTCCTTTTTCTATTTCTGTGAAGAATGTAAGTGGTATTTTGATGGGGGTTGCATTGAATGTGTAGATTGCTATGAGTAGAATGGGTATTTTCACAATGTTAATTCTTCCCATCCAAAGCATGGCATGTCTTTCTACCCTTTTGTGTCCTCATTAATTTCTTTCTGTTCTCATTATAGAGATCTTTCACCTCTTTGGTTAAATTCATTCCTAGGAATTTTTTTTTTTTTTTTTTTTTTTTGGCAACTATTGTAACTGGGCTTACATCCTTGATTTCTATTTCTGCTAGTTTCTTACTGGAGCATAAAAACACTACTGATTTGGGGGTGTTGATTTTGCATCCTACATTATTGAAATTGTTAATCAGCTCTAAGAGGTTTTTGGCAGAGTGTATAGGTTTTTGTGTATATAAGATCATGTCATCTGCAAATAAGGACAGTTTGACTTTATCTGCTCCAATCTGGATGTCTTTTGTTTCCTTCTCTTGCCTGATTGCTCTGGCTAGTACTTCCAATACTAAGTTAAATAGGAATAGTGAGAGTGGGCATCCTTGTCTTGTTCCTGTTCTTAAGGAACAAGGCTGATATCAGTGATTGGTTTGTCATAAATGGCTTTTATTGTGTTGAGATAATTTCCTTCCACACATAATTTGCTGAGAGTCTTAGCAATGAAAGATGTTGAATTTTGTCAAATGCATTTTCTGCATCTATTTAGATAATAATCATATGGTTTTTGTCCTTGGTTTGGTTGATGTGGTGTATCACATTTATTGACTTGTGTATGTTGAACCAAACTTGCATCCCTGGGATGAATCCCACTTGATCATAGTGTATAATTTTTTTGATGTGTTGCTGTTTTCTGGTTGTTAATATTTTGTTGAGGATTTTTGTGTCTATTTTCACCAACGATATTGACCTGTAATTTTAATTTTTGTTGTATGTTTATCTGATTTTTGTAGCAGGGTGATGCTGGCTTCATAGAATGAGTTTGGGAGAATGGTTTCTGTTTCAAATTTTTGGATAAATTTGAAGAGAAGTGGTATTAATTCTTCTTTAAAGGTTTGGTGTAATTCAGCTGTAAAGCCATCTAATCCTGGACTTTTCTTTGTTAGAAGATTGCTGATTATTGCTTCAATCTCATTGCTTGTTAATGGTCTGTTTGGGTTCTCTATTTCTTCTCGGCTCAGTTTTGGTAGTTTGTATGTGTCCTGAAATTTATCCATTTCCCTCAGGTTTTCATATTTGTTGGTGTACAGTTGTTTATAATACTCTCTAATGATTTTTTGTACTTCTGTGTTATTGGTTGCAATGTCTCCCTTTTCATTTCTTATTTGTGTTATTTGGGTCTTCTCTCTTCTTTTTTTGTTAACCTAGCTAATAGTTTGCCTCTTTTATCTATCTTCTAAAAAAAACCCCTTTCTGTTTCATTGATATTGTGTATCATTTGGGGGGACTCTATTTCATTTAGTTCCACCCTGATCTTAATTATTTCTTTCCATCTACTACTTTTAGGATTGGATTGTCATTGCTTTTCTTGTTCTTCAAGGCATAGTGTTTGGTCTTTTATTTGAAATTTTTCATTTTTTTGATATAAGTGTTTATTGCAATAAACTTCCTCTTAGTACTGCTTTTACAATATCCCACAGGTTTTGGTATGATGTATCTTTATTTTCATTAGTTTCAATAAATTTTTTTTTTCGTTTTTTTTTTTTTTTTAATTTTATTTTGTCGATATACATTGTGGCTGATTATTGCTCCCCATCACCAAAACCTCCCTCCCTTCTCTCTCCCCCCCCCAACAATGTCCTTTCTGTTTGCTTGTCGTATCAACTTCAAGTAATTGTGGTTGTTATATCTTCTCCCCCCCCCCCCGGTTTGTGTGTGTGTGTGTGTGTGAATTTATATATTAATTTTTAGCTCCCACCAATAAGTGAGAACATGTGGTATTTCTCTTTCTGTGCCTGACTTGTTTCGCTTAATATAATTCTCTCAAGGTCCATCCATGTTGTTGCAAATGGCAGTATTTCATTCGTTTTTATAGCTGAGTAGTATTCCATTGTGTAGATGTACCACATTTTCCGTATCCACTCATCTGATGATGGGCATTTGGGCTGGTTCCAACTCTTGGCTATTGTAAAAAGTGCTGCGATAAACATTGGGGAACAGGTATACCTTCAACTTAATGATTTCCATTCCTCTGGGTATATTCCCAACAGTGGGATAGCTGGGTCGTATGGTAGATCTATCTGCAATTGTTTGAGGAACCTCCATACCATTTTCCATAGAGGCTGCACCATTTTGCAGTCCCACCAACAATGTATGAGAGTTCCTTTTTCTCCGCAGCCTCGCCAGCATTTATCGTTCACAGTCTTTTGGATTTTAGCCATCCTGACTGGGGTTAGATGGTATCTCAATGTGGTTTTGATTTGCATTTCCCGGATGCTGAGTGATGTTGAGCATTTTTTCATATGTCTGTTGGCCATTTGGATATCTTCCTTAGAGAAATGCCTATTTAACACTTTTGCCCATTTTTTAATTGGGTTGCTTGTTTTCTTCTTGTACAGTTGTTTGAGTTCCTTATATATTCTGGATATTAATCCTTTGTCAGATGTATATTTTGCAAATATTTTCTCCCAATCTGTTGGTTGTCTTTTAACTCTTTTAATTGTTTCTTTTGCTGTGCAGAAGCTTTTTAGTTTGATATAATCCCATTTGTTTATTTTTCCTTTGGTTGCCCGTGCTTTTGGGGTCGTATTCATGAAGTCTGTGCCAAGTCCTATTTCTTGAAGTGTTTCTCCTATGTTTTCTTTAAGAAGTTTTATTGTTTCAAGGTTTATATTTAAATCCTTAATCCATGTTGAGTTGATTTTAGTATACGGCGAGAGGTATGGATCTAGTTTCATTCTCCTGCATATGGATATCCAGTTATCCCAGCACCATTTGCTGAATAGGCAGACCCTTCGCCAGTGAATAAGCTTGGTGCCTTTGTCAAAGATCAACTGACAGTAAGTGTGTGGGTTGATTTCTGGATTCTCTATTCAATTCCATTGGTCAGTGTGTCTGTTTTTATGCCAGTACCATACTGTTTTGGTTATTATAGCTTTGTAGTATAGCTTAAAGTCAGGTAGTGTTATGCCTTCAGCTTTATTTTTTTTGCTCAGCATTGCTTTGGCTATGCGTGGTCTTTTATTGTTCCATATAAATGTATGGATAGTTTTTTCCATTTCTCAGAAAAATGTCTTTGGAATTTTGATGGGGATTGCATTGAATTTGTATATCACTTTGGGTAGTATGGACATTTTCACTATGTTGATTCTTCCAATCCAAGAGCATGGGATATCTTTCCATCTTCTTGTATCCTCTCTAATTTCTCTCAGCAGTGGTTTGTAGTTCCCATTATAGAGATTTTTCACCTCCTTGGTTAACTCAATTCCTAAGTATTTTATTTTTTTGGTGGCTATTGTAAATGGGCAGGCTTTCTTGATTTCTCGTTCTGCATGTTCACTATTGGAGAAAAGAAATGCTACTGATTTTTGTGTGTTGATTTTGTATCCTGCTACTGTGCTGAAATCATTTATCAATTCCAAGAGTTTTTGTGTAGAGGTTTTAGGCTGTTCGATATATAGGATCATGTCATCTGCAAACAGGGACAGTTTGACTTCCTCTTTTCCAATATGGATGCCCTTTATTTCCTTCTCTTCTCTGATTGCTCTGGCTAGTACTTCCAACACTATGTTGAATAGGAGTGGTGAGAGTGGGCATCCTTGTCTAGTTCCTGTTCTTAAAGGAAAAGCTTTCAGCTTTTCCCCATTCAGGATGATATTGGCTGTGGGTTTGGCATATATGACTTTAATTATGTTGAGATACTTTCCCTCTATACCTAACTTATAGAGGGTCTTTGTCATGAATGAGTGCTGAACTTTATCAAATGCTTTTTCAGCATCTATAGAGATGATCATATGGTCCTTGTGTTTGAGTTTATTAATATGGTGTATCACATTTATTGATTTGCATATGTTGAACCAACCTTGCATCTCTGGGATGAATCCCACTTGATCGTGATGAATAATTTTACATATGTGTTGCTGTATTCTGTTTGCTAGTATTTTAGTGAGGATTTTTGCATCTATATTCATCAAGGATATTGGCCTGTAGTTTTCTTTTTTAGTTATATCTTTACCTGGTTTTGGTATCAGGATGATGTTTGCTTCATAGAATGAGTTTGGGAGATTTGCGTCCGTTTCAATCTTTTGGAATAGTTTGTAAAGAATCGGTGTCAATTCCTCTTTGAATGTTTGGTAAAATTCTGCTGTGAATCCATCTAGTCCTGGGCTTTTCTTTGTTGGGAACCTTCTGATAACAGCTTCAATCTCCTTTATTGTTATTGATCTGTTCAAATTTTCTACGTCTTCACGGTTCAGTTTTGGGAGCTTGTGTGTGTCCAGAAATTTATCCATTTCCTCCAGATTTTCAAATTTGTTGGCGTATAGTTGTTTATAGTAGTCTCCAATGATTCCTTGTATTTCAGATGAATCAGTTGTAATATCGCCTTTTTCATTTCTAATTTTGGTTATTTGAGTCTTCTCTCTTCTTTTTTTTGTTAGCTATGCTAATGGTTTGTCAATTTTATTTATCTTTTCAAAAAAACAACTTCTTGATTCATTGATCTTTTGAATTATTTTTTGGTTTTCAATTTCATTCAGTTCTGCTCTAATCTTAATGATTTCTTTCCGTCTGCTAACTTTAGGTTTGGATTGTTCTTGTTTTTCTAGTTCTTTAAGGTGAAGTGTTAGGTTGTTCACTTGCCATCTTTCCATTCTCCTGAAGTGAGCATTTAATGCAATAAATTTTCCCCTCAATACTGATTTGCAGTATACCACAGGTTTTGGTATGATGTATCATTGTTTTCATTAGTTTCAATAAACTTTTTGATTTCCTGCTTGATTTCTTCTTGGACCCATATGTCATTAAGTAGAATGTTGTTTAATTTCCATGTGTTTATATAGTTTCCAGAGTTTCGTTTGTTATTAATTTCTAGTTTTAATCCATTGTGGTCTGAGAAGATACATGGGATAATTCCAATTTTTTTGAATTTATTGAGACTTGATTTGTGACCTAATATGTGATCTGTCCTGGAGAATGATCCATGTGCTGATGAGAAAAATGAATATTCTGAGGTTGTTGGGTGGAATGTTCTGTAGATATCTGCCAATTCCAATTGGTCTAGAGTCTTGTTTAGATCTTGTGTTTCTCTCTGATTCTTTGCCTAGATGATCTGTCTAATATTGACAGTGGGGTGTTCAGGTCCGCTGCTATTATGGTATTAGTGTCTATTTCCTTCTTTAGGTCTAATAGAGTTTGTTTTATAAATCTGGCTGCTCCAACATTGGGTGCATACATATTTATGATTGTTATGTCTTCTTGATGGATCAGTCCTTTTATCATTAAGTAGTGTCCCTCATTGTCTCTTTTTATGGTTTTTAGTTTAAAGTCTATTTTGTCCGATATAAGAATAGCTACTCCAGCTCGTTTTTCTTTTCTGTTTGCATGGTAAATCTTTTTCCATCCTTTCACTCTTAGTCTGTGTGAATCTTTATGGGTGAGGTGGGTCTCTTGTAGGCAGCATATAGTTGGGTCCTGCTTTTTGATCCAGTCAGCCAGTCTGTGTCTTTTAATTGGGGAATTTAAGCCTTTAACATTAAGAGTTGTTATTGAAAGGTGTTGATTTATTCCTAGCATTTTATTGGTTGTTTGGTTGTCTTAGGTGTCTTTTGTTCCTTGCTTTCTGATTTACTGTTTGTTTTCTGTGTTTGTTGGTTCCTTAGGTTGTAGATAGTGTTTTTGTTAGCTTGTTTTCTCTTCATGAATGCCATTTTTATTATACTAGCGGGTTTAGATTTTTCTTGGCTTTTTATGGCAGTGGTAGTTATTTTTCAGGACCCAAACCCAGTACTCCCTTGAGAATTTCTTGTAAGGGTGGTCGTGTGGTAGTGAACTCCCACAGTTTTTGTTTGTCTGAGAAATATACTATTTGCCCCTCATTTCGGAAAGATAGCCTTGCAGGGTAGAGTATTCTTGGCTGGCAATCTTTGTCTTTTAGTATTTTGAAAATATCATCCCATTCCTTTCTAGCTTTTAGGGTTTGTGATGAAAAGTCTGATGTTAACCTGATTGGGGCTCCCTTATAGGTGATTTGATGCTTCTCTCTTGCAGCTTTTAAGATTCTCTCTTTGTCTCTGAGTTTTGCCAATTTGACTATGACATGTCTTGGAGAAGGTCTTTTTGGGTTGAATACATTTGGAGATCGTTGAGCTTCCTGGACCTGAAGATCTGTGATTTTTCCTATACCTGGGAAGTTCTCTGCCACTATTTTGTTGAATATGTTTTCAATGGAATCTCCATTTTCCTCCCCTTCTGGAATACCCATGACTCGGATATTTGATCGCTTATGGTTGTTTGATATCTCTCTCAGATTTTCTTCAATGTCCTTGATTCTTTTTTCTTTCTTTTTGTCTGCTTGTGTTATTTCAAACAGCCCATCTTCAAGTTCAGAGGTTCTCTCTTCAACTTCGTCAAGCCTGCTGGTTAAACTCTCCATTGTGTTTTTTATTTCGTTGAATAACTTCTTCAGTTCAGCAGGTTCTGCTACATTTTTTTTCAGGACATTGATTTCCTTGTACATTTCCTCTTTCAGATCCTGTATACTTTTCCTCATTTCATCATGATGTCTAGCTGAGTTTTCTTGTATCTCATTCAGTTTCCTTAGAATTATCACTCGAAATTCCTTATCAGTTATTTCAAGGGCTTCTTGTTGTATAGGATCTAGAGTATGAGATTTATTAACTTTTGGTGGTGTACTTTCTTGATTTTTTGTATTTCTGGTATCTTTTTTTGGTGTTTATTCATTGTGGCAGGGGGTTTCACAGTCCACCGGTTTGAGACTAATGACTAACTAGGATGTTGCTGTGGTTGCCAATTTCGTATGGCTCCCTCCGTGACTGCTCAGTTGGCCTCTAGTGTCTTGTGTGTGTGGTTGCCTCGGGTCTTGGGCTTCTCCGGGGAGCCACCTTTCTGGTCAGCTTAGACTCTGCTGGGCTGGTGGATCACGTACCACAGGGTGTGTGATCTCTGTTGAGCTTTCACTTCCTGTGCAGGACTTCTCCCCGTTCCGTGTGCTCTGGCCCAGGCTGTTAGATCGTGCAGTGGCGACCCCACCGGGTGTGTGGTTTCTGTCGAGTCTCCGCCTCCCTGGCCGCACGTCTCCCCACTCTGTGCGCACTGTGCTGGGCTGGGGCGTGTCTTCTGCACCCCTCGTCTATCAGCTGGGCCTTCAAGACCCTGCTCGGCACCGCCTCGCTCAGGAAGTCTACCAGGTTTCTGCTAGGCACAGACGACCGGTCTCTCTGGGTGCCTTTGTAGCACTATGTAGATCTTTCTCAGGTCTTGTTCACCTTTGTATCCCCCCAGTATAAACCGAGTCTAGCGCCCACCTGCAGCCTGGTCTCCGGCAGGTTCAAGCGGACCTGGGAACTCTCCTACCACACTATTCCCAACCAGAAATTTGTTAGGCTTTTTTCCAAACTGGTGGCTGCAGAGATGGTATCTGCCTCCCAGTAACAGGGAGTTTACCTGGGGCCGGAGTCCAGGGTTGGTCGAGTGACAGTCGGCCCGCCCGTACTTCCTTACCCTCCCGACACTGGCCGGGGACGCCCCCCGCCACCAGCCCCGCCAGAGAACCGCGGAGGGAGTGGGAGCGGAGGCCCGTCTGCAGGCTTCGGAAAGCCCCGCGCCAGGCCAAGCAAGTGGGAGGGCTCAGTGATGGCCGAGCAAGGCGGAGCTGCCCGCACCTGGGAAAATGGAGGCAGCACCGGGGCGGTGAGTGGCCTGGTGGTGCAGGCGGGAGCCGCGTGGGCATCCACCCCCCAAACAGAGCTGTGCCAGGGATCACTCACAGTGCTGTGCCAGGTCGGGCCCTCGCTCTGTCTCTGGTTTGCCGCCTTTCCCAGTTCTCGGCCGCTGCCGCCTCAGGCTGTTCAGTCGCGGCGCGGCTCGGGCGCTCCCAGGAATCTTCTTTAATGCCGGCCTGAAACCTCGAATCCTGAATAGGGCAGCTGGCCGCCTTCAGCGCGGCCCCGGCCTCCAGGGTCCTGTCTGCATCCACAGCACCCCTGGCGCCGTGTTCCCTGTTTCGAGACTCGCTTTTGCAGCTAAGAAACAGTTCTTTTCCTGCTCCACACTTCAAAGCTGTTGCCTGTAAATGAGGCAGCCTTTCCTGCCGGGGGTAAAGTGGTGGTCACCCCCCAGAACTGGCCAGCAGCAGCAGTCCTCCCTTAAGAGATGGCGAGAGGAAGGTCCACAAGTTTCCCAGCTACCTGAGGCCCAGTGGCCACCTTTTCCACCTCAGCTACTCCGCGCCAGCCGCCGCAGCCACCGCAGCCGCAGCCATCTTGAAAACCCCCTCAATAAATTTTTTGATTTCCTGTTTAATTTCTTCTTGGACCAACTGGTCATTCAGGAGTCTATTGTTTAGTTTCCATGCACTTGGGTAGTTTCCAGAATTTTGCTTATTATTGACTTCCAGTTTTAATCCACTGTGGTCTAGAAAAATACTTGGAATGATTTCAGTTTTTTAAAATTTGCTGAGACTTGATTTGTCACCTAACATGTAGTCTATCCTGAAGAGTGTTCCATGTGCTGATGAGAAGAATGTGCATTCTGTAGTTGTTGGATAATATGTTCTATAGATGTCTGTCAGGTCCAATTTGTCTAGGGTGTAGTTTAAATCCTGTGTTTCTTTGCTGATTCATTGCCTGGAAGATCTGTCCAGTGCTGACAGAGGGGTGTTCAGGTCACCCACTATTATCATATTAGGGTATATCTCTTTTGTTAGGTCTTTTTTCATTTGCTTTACATATCTTGGTGCTCCAATGTTGGGTGCATACATATTTATAATTGTTTGTCTTCTAACATGATAGATCCCTTTATCATTATATAATGGCCTTCTTTATCTCTTTTTATGGTTTTTGGTTTGAAGTATATTTTATCAGATATTAGAAGAGCTACTCCAGCTCATTTTTTATTTCCATTTGTATTGTAAATCTTTTTCCATCCCTTCACTTTTAGTCTGTGTGTGTCTTTATAGGTGAGGTGGCTCTCTTGAAGACCACATATAGTTGGATCTAGCTTTTTAATCCAATCAGTCAGTCTCTGTCTTTTGAATGGGGAGTTTAATCCAGTAGTGTTTAGGGTTGTTACTGACAAGTATTGCTTTACTCCTGTCATTATATTGATTTTCTTTAGATGTTTTAGATACCATTTGTTTCTTTCTTCCCCTTTTTCTTTTCATCTTCAATGTTAGTTGGATTTTTGAGGTGACATGATTTAGCTTCTTTCTCTTTCATGTTTCCATTTTTGTTTTAATGGTGGGTTTTGATCCTTCTTGTAAATCCGTGATAGTGATTACTGTTTTTCAGACTCCAGATGCAATACTCTTTTGAGAATTTCTTGAAGGGCTGGCACTGTGGTAGTGAACTCCCATAATTTTTGTCTGGGAAATACACTATTGCTCCCTCATTCCTGAAGGAGAGCCTTGCTGGGCATAGAATTCTTGGCTGGCAATTTTTTTCTTTTATTATCTTGAATATATCATCCCATTTTCTTCTGGCCTGCTAGGTTTCAGTTGCGAAGTCTGCTGTTAGTCTGATGGGGGCCCTCCTTCTTTTGCTGCTTTGTCTTTGAGTTTTGCCAGTTGTACTATAATATGTCTTGGAGAGGAGCTTTTGGGATTGAATCTGCTTGAGGATCTTTGGGCTTTTTGGATCTGAAAGTCTGCATCTCACCCTACACCTGTGAGGTTTTCTGTTATTTCCTTGAGTAGGTTTCCAATGCCTTTTCCTTTCTCCTCCCCTTCTGGAACATCCATGATTTGGATGTTGGTATGCTTGAGGCTGTCTGCTAGATCTCTTATATTTTCTTCATTTTTTAAAAAATTCTTTTTTTCCTTTTTTTTTGTCTGCCTGGGTTATTTCAAAAAGACCATTTTCGAGATCTGCAATTCTTTCTTTTGCTTGCTCTAGCCTGCTGCTCAAGCTTTCTGTTCTGTTTTTTATTTCATTGAGTGAATCCTTCAGTTCTATGAGTTCAGTTACATTCTTTTTTAAGGCATTAATCTCTTTGTAAATCTCCTCCTTCATATCCTGGATATTTTTTCTTGTTTCATTGTGTTTTCTAATTGATTATTCTCTTATCTCTTTGAGTTTTCTTAAGGTCAACACTCAGAATTCCTTTTCAGACATCTCAAAGGTTTCTTGCTCTGTGGGGCCTAGTACTTGAGAATTACCATATTCCTTCGGTGGTGTCATATCTTCTTGTTTATTTGTACTTCTAGTTTATTTGTTTCTTCTATTACTCTGCAGTGTGCTATGAGGGGAAAGATTTCCTCCTCTATTTGTAGACTCTGCTGGTGACTCTTCTTGTATCAATGCAGTTGATTGTGTGATGGGTTATCTCAGCTCCTATTCAATAATTGGGTGGGCCTCTCCAGGGCTTGGGTATGAGCCAACAGCTGCATCAGGGTCAGCATGAGTGATAGTGCTCACCTGGGTTGCTCCAGGGCTTGGGCAGGCATGGGCCTGCAGTTGCAACAGGGTTGGTGCACAGGACTGGTGCTCACCTGGGTGCCTTCTTGGTTGGTAGGTGGGCCCCTCCAGGGTTCGGGAGGGCAGGGGCCTGCAGCTGCATTGGGATCATCACACGAGACTGGCACTGACCTGGATGCCCACTTGATCAGTGGGTGGGCCCCTCAAATGCCATAGTTATTGACTGTTAAATGTTCTAAGAATCATCATGGAAGCTCATAGATTGATACAAGTTCTGACTTGAGTTGATTCAAAGAACTATCTTCGCTTTTTCTTCTTTTCTCTCTTTTTTCTTTTGTTTTTATTCATTTGATGGAGTTCATGAAATAAGTATAAAATAGATTCTAATTACTGTGCATTGTATAAGGAAATGATCATGTTTAGACCAAACACAAGAAAAAGCTTGATGAAGAGCCAAGGAATCCTAATGAGGAAAACAAAGCCAACAATGAATTGTTAATATGAGCAAATGTAAACATTTTTTGAGCACCTATTGTTTTCCCAGCACTGGGATAAGTTTTTATATGAATTATTTCATGTTACCCTTAATACAACACTATGAGTCGAACACTATGATCATCACCAATTTACCATGAAAGAACTGAAATATATGTAGGTTAAATAACTTAACTCAATAAGTAACAGGGGTAGCATATGGTAGAGCCACATCCTAAATCTGATCTGCTGATCTCAGAGTTATAATGCTCTACCACCTCCATTACTAAAATCTACCAAACCTGACTACTCTAAGAGGCTTAAATATCAACTAGTTAATCTGGTCAATGTGCTAATGAAAGAAGGCTAGTCTCATGTATACTGGTCAGAGTTCTTAGGTATAAACAACCAAATCCACTCCACCTAGTTTAAGAAGATATTTAGTGAAATACTTTGGGTACACTTTAAAAATCTCTGGGAGTTCTAGGAATGAGGCTTGGATGAGAAATAGCTAGAAGCAATGATGTGGCAAGGACACATGGCCAGCCATAAATCAGAATGGTTATAGTGGAAAGACCACTGCTGCTGCCTCCTGTTTCATACTTTTAACTTGAACCTGGAGCCATAAATTCTGCCTTACTTGTTTTAGAAGAACCAGATGCCTCAGCTGCCTTGCTTGACGGAACATCCATCTCCCCAAATGCAGTTTCTGCCACGTATTGCTCACTTATGCCTCCCTGTCTCATGCATGACAATGACCTGGCCGGTCCAGGTCATATGCCAGTACTCTACTTGCCAAGAAATCTGAAAAATGAACTCTTAGCTTTTCAACCTCCAAAGATAGAAAGACAAGCAAGTGGGAAGATAATTTAGAAGTTGAATGACCTAACCTATGGTATCATTGATACTATGTGACAGAGATTTCACTTTGGACTTCTTTTGACAATAATCTTTTCATGTGTAATCAGTTAGTGAGTGTCCTGGGTATTTCATGTCAGGAAGATTGAATGATAATTTTAAACAGAAATTCTGACTTCCCTCAAACCGTTTACGGACCTAGACTTAAGAGTTATATTATATATATATATAGTATTACCCATCCAGTTGCCCAGACAAAAAACCTGGAAGCCATCTTCAATTCACTGCTTCTTTTGCCTTCTTTTCAACTAATTAGTTACCAGGATTCATGACCTCTGCCTCCTAAATCTTTCTCAAAATTATCTATCCTTTCCATCATTACTGATACTACATTGGAGTTCCCTTAGAAGTTAGAGAGGCTCACACACCACAGTCTATTCCCTGTGGTTGGAATGGTATTCATTTTCCAGTCCAACATGAAAACTCACCCTTCAAAACCCAAGTTTGTAATCACATTCCTTTACACATTCCCTAATTTACCAGGGTTCCAAAGTTCTCTGGTCATATCTCTAGTATAACATTAATATCATTCTATTTTTGTTTTTGTTTTTAATTTTTATTTTATTTTTTCATTGTACATGTTTATGGGGTACAGTTTCGTGTTTCAAAACATGCATATATTGTATAATGATCCACTCAGAGTAGTTAGCATATCTATCACCTAAACATGTATCACTTCATTGTGGTTATAACATTCAAGATTCTTTTTTCTGGCTATCTTGAAATATTCAATGCAATATTATTACCTATTCTCACCCTAGGGTACCAGCACTTAGTCTTTCTATCTAATTGTAACTTTGTAACTTTGTATCATTCTACCAGCTTTTTCCCCACCCTCCATCATCCCTTTCCCTGCCTCTGGCAGCCGCTATTCTACTCCCTATTTCTCTCTCTTTTCCCCTCCTTTTAACTTATGTTTCTTAACAGACCTATGAAAATTGTATAAATTTATGGAGTACAATATGATATTTGAGTACAGTCATGCATTGTCCAATAATCATATCAGGGTGCTTAGTATATTCATCACCTCAAACATTTGTCACTTCTTTGTGTTAGGAACATTCAACATCATCTTGACTAGCTATTCAAAGAGACACAGTTTTTGTTGTTAACTGTAGTCTCCCTATATTACCTTAGAACACTAGACCCCATTCTTCCTATCTCTCTAATATGTTGTATTCGCTGACCACCCTCTCCACAACCCTTACTTCCCCTTTCCCCCCACCCCTAGTCTCTAGTAACCACTATTCTACTCTCTATTAATATGAGATCAAATTTTTAGATTCCACATATGTGTGAGAACATGTGGTATTTCCCTTTCTTTGCCCAGCTTATTTTACTTACAATTTTCTCCAATCTTATCCATTTTGCTGCAAATGCAAGAATTTCATTTTTTTTTTATGACTGACTAGTATTCCATTGTGTATATATACCACATTGTCTTTATCCAATCATCTGTTGAAGGAAATTTAGGTTGGTTCCAACTCTTGGCTATTGTGAATAGAGCTGCAATAAACATGGGAGTACAGGTATCCCTTCCACTTGTTGATTTCCATTCCTTCGGCTATATACCCAGTAGTGGGATTGCTGTATTGTGTGGTAGTTCTATCTGTAGTTGTTTGAGAAAGCTCCATACTGTTTTCCATAGTGGCTGTACTAATTTACATTCCCACCAACAATGAATAAGAGTTTCCCTTTCTCCACATTCTCACCAGCATTTGTTATCTTCTGTCTTTTTGATAATAGCCATTGTAACTGGAGTGGAATGATATCTCATTGTAGTTTTGATTTGCATTTCTCTGATGATTAGTGATGTTGAGCATTTTTTCATATAGCTATTGGCCATTGGTCTGTTGGTCTTCTTTCAAAAAAATGGGTGTTCAGTTCTTTTGCCTATTTTTTAATTGGATTACTTGTTTTTTGTTTTTTTTTTTTACTATTGAGTTCTTTGTATATTCTGGATATTAATTACTTGTCAGATGCATAGCTTGCAAATATTTTCTTCCATTCTGCAGGTTGTCTTTTTACTCTGTTGGTTGTTTCCTTTGCTGTGCAGAAACTTTTTAGTTTGATATAATCCCACTTGTTAATTGTTGCTTTTGTTCCCTGTGCTTCTGAGGTATTATTCATAAAGTCTTTGCCCAGACCTATGTCCCAAAGTGTTTCCCCTACATTTTCTTCTAGAAGTTTTATAGTTTCTGGTCTTACATTTAAGTCATTAATCCATTATGAGTTGATTTTGGTATATGGTGAGAGATAGGGGTCTAGTTTCCTTCTTCTGCATATGTATCTCTGATTTTCCCAGCACCATTTATTGAAGAAACTGCCCTTTCCCCAGTTTATGTTCTTGGTTCCTTTGTGAGAAATCAGTTGGCTATAGGTATATAGATTTATTTCTGAATTCCCTATTCTACTCCCTTAGTCTATGTGTCTGTTTTTGTGCCGGTACCACGATGTTTTGATTACTATCACTTTGTGGTATATTTTGGAGTTAGGGAGTGTGATACCCTCACTTTGTTCTTTTTGCTCAGGATTGCTTTGGCTATTTGGGGTTTCTCCTTGTTCCATATACTTTTTTGAATTGTTTTTTCTATTTCTGTGAGGTAATGTCACTGATAGTTTACATTGAATCTATAGATCACTTTGGGTAGTATGGTCACTTGGAAGATATTGAGTCTTCCAATCAATGAGCATGTGATGTTGTTACCAGGCTTGGCTTGCCATCTTGCATTAAACAAATGACTCAAAAATTCAGAAGTTGGTGCAAGGATTAGAAGGTTTATTCAGATAACCAGGATCTGGGGGATGACCAGAATAAAATCATCCCAACTTCTGATGCCTGTTCTGGGGTTTATAAAGGGGAAGAGGCAGGAAGATGAGGTAAGGGTCTTTGTTCTAAAGGAAAAAAGAGGGGAAGAGTCTGGGAGCAGCAGATGGTCTGAGTCAAATGTCAGGGTCCCATGATGGATTGGAAACTTCAGTGTCACAGAGTCTGTGGTCAGCTTCAAGTCCTTGATGTTACCTCAAGGTTGGAGTCCTTATCTCCTAGGGAGAGCTCAAGGATAATAACCTTAGTCAAACATCATAAAAATACCTGACTTGGATTTCTGATTAACATGAATGCAGTTTTCCTTTAAGTAAGAGGAGGAGTTTACAACCAGCTGGTTGTCTTGCCTTTCTCTTATATCTCCTCTTGTTTGCAGCCAATTAGAGAGGTAAGAAAAACAAGAAACTTAGTTTCAGTCCTTAATTGTAGGTGCACCCATTCCGAAGTAAATCAACATAAGAGGTGGTGATTTCATCTCCCTGCAGTCTCTCAATTCTTCTGCTAACCTCAAGGAATTGATAATTATTAGTTTCCAAGTTAAGGGTTGACTAAAATGTTCTGCTTGGTCTTAGTTACCCCAAAGATGATTGATTTTCTGGCTAAGGTCCCTTTCCCTTTCAGTGTGTTTCCATTTTTTTTCTTTTTTCTTTTCTTTTTTTTTTTTATTTCTTTAATCCGTGTTTTATACTTTTCATTGTAGAGGTCTTTCACCTCCTCAGTTAAATTTATTCCTAGATATTTTTGTTGTCCTTGTTGCTATTGTAAATGGGACAGCTTTCTTGAATTCTTTTTTCTGCAAGTTCATTATTGGTATATAGAAATGCTACTGATATGTTGGTTTTATATCCTGCAATTTTATTGATTTATTTATAAGGTCTAGCAGTTTTTTGGTAGAGTCTTTAGGTTTCTCTATAAACAAAATCACGTCAGCTGCAAACAGAGACAACTTGACTTTCTACTTCCCAGTTTCCATGCCCTTTATTTCTTTCTTTTGCCTAATTGCTATAGCTAAGACTTCTAGTAATATGCTGAATAGAAATGGTGAGAATGAGCATGCGTGCCTTGTTCCAGTTCTTAGGGTGAAAGCTTTCAGCTTTTCCCCATTCAGTATGATATTAGCTGTGGGTTTGTCATATACAGTCTTTATTGTATTAAGATACTTTCTTTCAATACCTAATTTGTTGACTTTCTTTATCATGAAGGGATGTTGAATTTTATCAAACGTTTTTTCTGTGTTTACCAAGATGATCATATTTTTCTTCTTTCATTCTGTTGATGTGGTGTGTTATGTTTATTGATTTGCTTACGTTGAACCATGCTTGCATCACTGGGATAAATCCCACTTGATCACGGTGTATAATCTTTCTGATTTGCTAGTGTATTTGTTTCGATAGCATTATATTGAGGATCTTTGCATCTGTGTTCTTTAGGGATATTGGCCTGTAGTTTTCTTTTTTTGTTGTTGTGTCCTTTCCTGGTTTGGGTGTCAAGGTAACGCTGGCCTCATAGTATGAGTTTAGAAGAATTCCATGCACTTCAATTTTTTGAAATGTTTTAGGAAATGTTTATATTAGTCTTCTTTAAATATTTGGTAGAATTCAGCAGTAATGTCATCTGGACCTGGAAACTTGTCTGGAGACTTTTTATTACTTGTTTGGAGACTTTTTATTACTGATTCTATCTTGTTACTTGTTATTGGTCGATTTAGGTTTTCTATTTCTTCTTGGTTCAGCCTTGGTAGACCAGAGTCATACAAAAATATATCCATTTCCTCTAGGTTTTTATATTTATTAGTGTATCATTGTTCATAATAGTCTCTTATGATCCTTTGTATTTTGGTGTTATCTGTTGTAATGTCTCCATTTGCAATTCTAATTTTATTTACTTGGGTCTTTTCTGTTTTTTTCTTAGTCTGGCTAATGATTTGTAGATTTTGTTTATCTTTCAAAGAACCATCTTTTTGTTTGATTGATTATTTTGCATTTTTGTGTGTGTGTGTATGTATGGCTGGCAAGTACAGAGATCTAAACCCTTGACCTTGGGGTTACAGCACCATACTCCAACCAACTGAACTGACAAGCCACTTGCATTGTATTTTTTTAATCTATTTTTTATTGCCTGTATTTTTTAAAATTTTTATTGAATCAACATTAATTATACATATTTTGGGGGTTCAACATTGAGATACGTTGATCAAATCAATATTCCAAGCATATATATTGTTAAAAATCCTAATTATTCCTCATGCCCCTTGTCCAGTCTCTCCCCATGCCCCTCTCCCTCCCCCCACCCCACTCTAATTACCCTAGATTTCTTCTTTCCTTCTGAAAGAATAATGGTTACTCTGTTGATTTGTTGCCTAGATGATCTGTCCAATGAGAGGTGTGGTCAGGTGCTCCAATATTATCATGGAGCAGATGCTTTTTCTGTCACTCTGAAATGGGCTTTGTGGAGAGAGACATCCTTTTCTTTTCTTTGGTCTCTGCTGGTGACTCTCCTTGCGTTAATGCACTCCAGTGGCTAACAGATCATCTGCATGGTGGTTGTGGTGTCTAGCGACTTTTGCAGCAGCCATGGTTATTGTGGTGGCTGTGGTGGGCAACCCACGTGAAAGTGATGTTTTTGGCATGCTACTTTGCACTGGTGGTATACCTGGTCATGGGGAGTGTCTGGTCCCTGGCTCCATACCTCAGGACCCTGGGCAGGTCCCAAGGTACTGGTGCAGTGTGCCTGGTTGTGGGAGGGGGGGTCAGGTCCTCAGCTCCATATCTCAGGTCCCCAGGCAGGCCCTGAGGCACTGGTGTGGTTTGCCTGGTTGTGGGGAGGGGGTCCAGTCCCCAGCTTGATACCTTGGGTCCCTGGACAGGCCCCAAGGTGCTGGCGTGGTGTGCCTGGTTGTGGGAGGGGAGTATGGTACCCTTTTCCATGCTTCAAGTCCCTGGGTGGACCCAAAGTACTGGCGTGGTGTGCCTGGTTATGGGAGGGGCATCCGGTCCTCGGCTCCATGTGTCATGTACCCTGGCGGGCCCCAAGTTGCTGGTTGTGTGCCTGGGCTGGAACTAATTTTTTGTCTTTTGCTTACTTCTAAAATGGGGGAACTTCCTGTGGGAACCAGTACTTGGCTCTGTGGTTAAGCTAAATTGCTGCTTTGCTGCTGTTTCCTTAGGGAAGGCTTTTTGTGCAGTGTAGGGTTTAATGGTTGACCTTATAGGTACTTCTGGCTCTCCAGAGACTTGGTGCACCTGGGTTGTGTAGAAACTCTGATCTGGGTCTGAGTTTTTTCATCAAACTTCATCCCATGCAATTCTGCATTCCCAACCAGTCCCCTCTGAGTGGTCCTGTGCTGATTGGGGGGACAGGTCAGTTGTCCTTGCTATGTCTCAGTGTTCTCCCAGTGGGCCTGTCTCCCCCACTTCCCATGCTCCAAACACTTCCCATGAGACGGGCCCTGTGCCAGTCCCTAGTGATGACTCATCAGCCTCTGAATGGCTCCCTTTTTTCAATTGTTCTGGCTCCTTGCTCATGCGTGGGTCCACAGGAACCCTATAAATGGTCTTGCTGTCCTGAGGGCCATCAAGGCTCTCTTCTCCCCTGCCACCTTCAAACAACTCCATCCAAAGGGAACAGCTGCGGCTTCTACCAGCTCCTGCTCCATGTGCTCCGTGGTTCAGCCTTAAAGTGGACATGGCACAAAATGCTCAGAGCAGGTTTTGCTTTCTCTCATCATGGTTTCTACCACCTTCATGAACTCTGTAGGTCTCTCCTCCTATTCCCATGAGCTCCAGCGGCCCCAGCTTGGGTGATGTTACATTTTTATCATTGTAAATTGGTTGATTTGTGGGAGAGAGTGATGCTAGGAACTGTCTCTTCTGCCATCTTGACCAGAACTCCTTGCATTGTATTTTTAGGTTCAATTTCATTTATTTCTGCTGTGATTTTCATTGTTTCTTTTCTTGTACTTATTTTGGGTTTAGCTTGTTCTTACTTTTCTAGTTCCTTGGGGTGCATTGTTAAACTGTTTATTTGAAATCTTTCTTTTTTTTTTTTTTTTCTTGATTTAGGCATTTATTGCTATAAACTTTCCTCTCAATACTGCCTTGGCTATATACCATAGGTTTTGGTAAATTGTGTTTCAGTCTTCATTAGTTTCAAGAAACTTTTTGATTTCCTTCTTAGTCTCTTCTTTGACCCATTTGTTGTTCAAGAGCATGCTGTTTAGTTTCCATGGATTTGTGTAGTTTCACAAGTTCCTCTTGTTATTGATAATATCTAGTTTTATTCCATTATGGTCAGAAAAAGTATATGATATCATTTTGATTTTTTGAACTTCTTGAGACTTATTTTGCGACCCAACATATGGTCAATCCTAGAGAATGTTCCTTGTGCTGATGAAAAGAATGTATTCTGCGTTGTTGGATAAAATGCTCTATGTATGTCTGTTAGGTCCATCTGGTCCATTTAAACCTGATGGTTCTTTGTTGATCTCTCTCAATGATTTGTCCAATGCTGTGAGTGGGGTGTTAAAATCCCCAACAATTATTATGTTGGTGTCTATCTCTCCCTTTAAATCTGATAATATTTGCCTTATATATCTGTGTGCTCTGGTGTTGAATTGTTATATCCTCTTGCTGTATTGATCCCTTTATCATTATATAACACCCTTCCTCATCTCCTAACAAATTTTGATGTAAAATCTGCTTTAGCTGACATAAGTATAGCTACTCCTTCTTGTTTTTCATTTTCAATTTGTATAGAATATCTTTTTCCATCATTTCGTTTTCAGTCTATGTGTGTCTTTGTAGGTAAGGTATGTTTCTTTTAGGCAGCATAAGGATGGTCATGTTTTTTATCCATTTGACCAGTCTATGTCTTTTAATTGGAACATTTTATCCATTTATATTCAAAGCTATTATTGATATGTGAGGTTTTACTCCTGTCTTTTTTTTCCAGTTGTTTTGTGTATCCTTTGTTCTTTTTTTCCTCGCTTTTTTCCTTGCAGTTTGTTGGTTTTCTGTATTGATAAGGTTTGATTCTTCTTTTTCTAATTTATGTGCCTTCTCTACCAGTATGTTTTATATTTTCAGGTGTTTTCATGACAGTTATCATTCTTTCTCTTCTGGATATAGGACTACCCTAAGCATTCCTTGTAAGACTGGTCTGGTGGTGATGAATTCCCTTAATTTTTGCTTGTCTGAGAAAGACATTATTTCTTCATTTCTGAAAGATAAATTTGCTGAAGGATGGATATACCATCCCATTCTCTCCTGGCTTTTTAGGTTTCTGCTGATAAATCTACTGATAGTCTAATGGGATTTCCCTGTAAGTGACTTGATGTTCTTCTCTTGCTGTTTTTAGAATTCTCTCTTTGTCTTTAACTTTGGACAGTTTGACTACAATGTGTCTTACAGATGACCTATTAGAATTGAATCTATTTGTGGACCTTTAGGCTTACTGGATTTGGATGTTCACATCTTTCCCAAGATTAAGGAAGTTTTCAGCTATTATTTCTTCATATACTTTCAATATATTTTTATTTTCTTCTCCTTCTGGAATACCTATAATTCAAATATTTGTTCATCTAATAGTATCCCATAGATCTTGTGAGCTTTGTTCATTCTTTTTCTTTTTTCTTTCTTTTTTTTCCCCTTTCTTCCTGTGTTTTTTCAAAACTGCAATCATCAGGATCAGAAATTCTTTCTTCTGCTTGATCTAGTCTGTTGAGACTCTCAGATGTATTTTTTATTTCATTCAATGAATTCTTCAATTCCAATATTTCTCCTTGATTTTTTAAAATGATATGTATCTCTTTGTTGGATTTCTCATTCAGATCATGAATTGTTTTTCTGATTTCATTGAACTATTTGTCTGTATTATCTTGCCTCTCATTGAGTTTCTTTAAGATCATTAACTTGAATTCTTTTTCTGGCAAGTTGGAAATTTCTGATTCTTTGGCATCAGTTACTGGGACATTAGTTTGTTCTTTCATGGTGTCACATTACCTTATATTTTTTAGGTTTTTAGTTTCCCTGCATTGATATCTGTGCATCTGGTGGAACAGTCACCTTTTTGAGTTCTGTAGAGCAGCTTGTGCAGTAATAGACTTTCACCTGCAAATACATCTTAGGGTGCTGATTGGGTACATTGCAATGGCTCTGTTCTGGATGGACACAGTAGTGACAACTCTGTGTAGTTTCTTTAGCTGTAATATACTTTTGCTATGTCTGTGAGTGACTTGGTGACCTATGCTTTGGAGGTTTGTGGTGGCAGTGGCACAGCTTTTCAGGGGGGAGGGATCACTGGATTGGTTCACAGGCTGGGGATGTGCACATGCACACTGTGGATAAGTCATCTCAGGAGCTGACTCACTGGGGATGAGGTTGCTGGATTGATTCTCAGGCTGTAGTTTTGGGTTTATGGCATATCAAGGTCTCTGGGACTGGCTTACCAGTGGCAAGGTCACCATTCTCCTTCTCTGCCCATGGGTGGGCCTTCTAGAGGTACATCAGCCAAACTGTTTCTCACTTGGATGCATGTGTGTGTGATGGCTCAAAGAGTCAGTGGCAGGTCTTCCAGGAGCATGAAAGCTGAGCTGTTTCTCTGAGCCAGAGGCATGGGTTCACTTTGGCTCAGTTAGCTGAATACGGGTCTGCCAGTGGCCCTTCTGCTGTGCCAATTCTTGGGGCCCAATGCTAAGTCATGCTTCCCTCTGGAGTTGAGGAGCTGGACTGCCAAGGGGAGAACTGCTGAGCTGCTTCTCAGTAAGCAGACAAGGCTGCTAGGAGTGGCTGCAGTGAGGGACTCATTCAACCACTTCTTGGGCTGTGGGTGGGACCATTAGGTAGCCTGCAGTGAAGTAATCCATCCAGCTGTTTCTAAGTGGTGGGTAGGGCCACTAGGCAGGCCAGCAGTGAGGAGGCCCATGCAGCCACTTCTGAGACTGTTGGCAAGGCTGTTAGGTAGGACTGTTCAGGACAGAACCACCTAGTTGCATCTCTGCTTCTCTGGGAGGGGTAAAAGCACTTTATTTCCACTGGCCCAAGTGTGTATTCATTAGAGTAGAGCCCCATTGGCTGTTTTTCTGGCTTAGGGGTCAGGCACACACAACTCAGTCAGCTGGCAGGCCTGGGGGGTTGGAGGAATGGAGAGTAGGACATCTGAGAAGGGTCTGCCTGTCTGATCTCTGGCCAGGGACATGGAGGTGCATCAGTTCTGCAGGACTAAGATTGGCTTCCTAGACTGCAGAACTAGAGTCACATCCACTGTGAGCCCAGGCTTCAAGCACCAGGATGAGGGTATTGTAGTCTCTTGTGAGTGTGCTAGGAGGAGGGTAGAGCCTTAAGGCTGAGGAAGCACCATGGCTACTGGCTCCAGGGCAGAGTGAGTTCTCAGCATTTGCTTAGGTCACAAGGGTGGGAGGTGGGAAGTGCACAGTTTGTGCTAGTGTTATAGAGCAATGCAGGGCATGTATTCTAGGCTGTTCCCCATACTTGGCTCCAGGCTTGTCCTGCAAAAGGATCTGTGGGCCTCTCTGGTTAGGGTGAGAGTTGGTGTGGGTCCTCTGACCACCTTTTCACTGCAAGAGAAAATTATTCTTGTACTGATTCTGGTATTGGAGACATGGTAGTGGGGCTGGGTGCCTCTGTCTCCTCTCTATGCCACCATCGTGGGCTTTTGTGCTTCACAAGGATCTCAACAGTTTTCTGTTGCACTCCTATGCTCTTCCACCAATGTTCCCATCAACATTTAAGCGGTCTGTTAGTTTTCCTTTGGGAGGAATGCTCCCCGGGTACCTCTAGTCTGCCTTCTTCCCCACCTTTCATCATCCTATTTTTGTTGTTGTTGTTGTTGTTCATGAGTCTGTCTCTCCCCTCTAGGTTCCAAGTTCTTATTGGAAAAAAAATCATCTTCTTCCTGGCTGTTTCCATGGCACCCAGCCTTCTGCCATATATGTAATAAACAACAGACATCTACTGAGTCTAAATGGAACTCCAAATAGAGGATATGATCTTATCCATACTCTGATATTAATTTACCATTCTGTGGCAGGGTTATATTACTAGTTCATTTTCACTGCTGCCATTATTAGATTCCACCATTCTATTTTTTAATATTTTTAATTGTGGATAAAATACACACAACATAAAATTAACCATCTTGTATTAGTCCATTTCTGTTGCTTATAACAAAATTCCCAGAACTGGGTGATTTATAACGAAAACAAAACTTATTGCTTACAGGTTTGGAGGTTAGTCCAAAGTCCAGGGAACATATCTGATGAGGGTCTTCTTTGGTAATAGTTTTATGGCAATACAGGGGTTTCACATGGCAGAAAAATAGTAGAACAGAGAGAGAGACTCTCGTACTCTTCTTTTAAAGCCCTCAGAATCATGCCCCTGACCACCATTATTAATCCATTCACTAGGGCATGGTCTTACAATCTAATTACCTCTTCCAGGCCCTACCTTTCAACTACCATAATAGGATTTTCCACCCTCAACGGTTATAGTGGGAACTAAGCTTCCAACATTTGAACTTTGAGGGGTACAATTCAATCAATCTATAGCGCATCGTAAGCATTTTAAGTGCACAGTTCAGTAGTGTATAGTAGTATATTCACGTTGTGCAACCAATTTTCAGAAGTTTCCATCTTGCAAAACTGAAACTCTATACCCATTAAACAACTTCCATTTTCCCTTTCCCCTAGCTCCAGGCAACCATCATTCTACTTTCTGTCTGTATAAATTTGACTACTCTAGGTACCTCATATAAGCAGAATTATACAGAATTTGTCTTTTTGTGACGTTACCAGTTTAGTTTTAAACTCAAAAAATGCTGCATTGTCAATTGGCATCAAAACAGTAAAACTTTAAAGTGAAAATGTTCTTATTTTAATTATTTCTTCACTCACAGAGGGGCTTGTCCTATTAGAACATCTTCAAGTTTATCAGGATTCTCCTCCAAAGAATTCTCCATTTCCTATATTTAAGGACCTAATACATTTTCTTATTGTACAAGTTTCCAGATCCTTGAAGAAAAGATGAGACAGAAGTTGGCATTGCCTAGGAGAAGATCCTGTAAGCTCTTCAGTTTGTGCTACACTGTGGGGAAAAAAAATTGTCAAAAAGACAGTAAGCAAATTAAAGAAATACCAGAAACATGACTGCAACCACGTAAGAAAAAATGGTATCTGTTTTATTCACCCTCAACAAATACTTGGACTAACTAGAAGTTAAACTTAAGATTTATCTAGAGTTTTCCTCGGGATGGGGTGGGGAATGGGATACTTGTGATGTTGAATTTCTCAGAATCAAATGCAATAAATGATTATCTATACACAGTATCAAAACATGTAAGTTAAAATAATAAATTCAAGCTATGATCCAAATGTTGTCTTTTTTTTTTTATTACTAAAGTCTAATCTTTCTTACAGTAAATCAAAATTCATCCTGATGGTCTACAAGGTTCTATGTGACCTGGCCTATGTTAAACTGTTGATTTCATCTCCTATCATTCATTTCTTCATTCATTGTTAGCATTCACCAGCCACAGTGACCTTCATGCTGTTTCTCAAACACTTTAAGCAGACCTCAGGGCCTTTTCATCTGCTTGTCCCTCTACTTGGAATGCTTTATCCCAAGAAATTCTCATGGCTCATTCCTTCACTTCATTCAGATCTCTACTCAATTTCCCTTCCTCAGAGAGGCATCCACTGACCACCGTTTATAAAATAGCATCCCCATCTATGTCATTTTCCATCCCATTACTCTGCTTTATTGTTCTTCCTAGAAGCTATTATTATCTTGTATACTTCTATATTTTTATTGTCTGCCACCCTTTACTAGAATGAAAACACTATGAGGTCCATAGACTTTGTCTAATTTGCTTAATGCTACATTCTTAGCACTTAGCACAGTGCATAACACATAGTAGATATTAAAAACAAATATTCGCTGGACTGATACATGATTTAATGTGCCATTTGCCAAGTCATTATGCCTTTGAAAGATTAATTCATTCATTTAACAAATGATTAGAGAATATAAATTATCTGTCATTTACTGTGTCCTGGTTTTCCTCAAATTATGTCATACGATATCCTCTTGGGTGGAACTAAGAAAATTATTCAGTGCAACAGAATGAATTCATGTTCTTGAATACTCCTTCTGTGATTATTATTCAGTCCTGTCTGGAAAGAAATGAAATCCAGGTAAAAGGAGTTAAACGAATGTAGGAAGAGTACATAGAACAGAGTCAGGTACATAGTAGATGCTCAATGAAAGTGAATTGCTGCATTTTCTTCCCTTGTTAAGCACCATTTTTTAAGTAATTAAATTTTCTAAAGCCTTCCAAAGTTATTGCCTTGTTATATTATTTAAATATAATGTAACAGTTGCTGAAAACTTTAGTTTACCATTATGAATATACATAAGGAAGCACCATTTTGTTGCAAAGGACAGAAAACAAACAAATTAGGGCGTTTACTAAAAGCATATAGGGGTATTATGTGGATCTTGAAAACAGAAAACAACAGTGGTAGAATATGAACCTGAAATTAAGAAGTCAAGAACTTGTAACATCCTCTTAATCTTTTCCAGTCCACATGGCATCTTCTTTCTATTTCTCTTGATTTTTTATTCTTAAGTCTCTTTTATTCTGTCTGTTATCTGTGCTTCCCTACATGAGCAATAAATGTTATGTAAGGGAAACTGGTATGGAAACCAGAATTAAAAGAATTAACTAGACAGAGAGGGAAGCCAAAAGAAAAAAAATGAAAAGATATAGGAGAGAGTTGTTTGGGTAGAGAAGATTATCAGGAAAGTAAAGCAGGGATATAATTGCTGGTATGAGAGAGAGAATTTAATAGTATGGAAAGAACATGGGTTTTTAAATCATTTTATTTATTTAATAAATACTTAAATAGCACTCGCTATGCATTATTCTAAGTATTTTACATATATTAACTTACCTAGTTTTCATAACAACCCTATGAGAAAATTATTATTATATCATCAATATTATATTATCAGCCCCATTTTACAGGTGAAGAAACTGAGCACAGAGAGGTAGAGTCCATTTCTTTAAATATAGAAAGTGACAGAGACAGTATTCAAAGTTAAAAGTCTGTGCTTTTAACTATTATACTGTGCTGCCCCATTGAAGATCTTATTTAAAATCCTACCTCCTCCATTTTTAACTAAATGATCTTGGGCAAGTTAATCTTTCTGAGCCTAAATTTTCTCAGAGAAAAGAGAAATTATCACTCATCCAACAAATATTTATCAACCACTTATTAGGTGTTAGTTACTCTGCTAAGAGATAGATATTCTACAGTGAGCAAATAGACGTGGCCTTTGTCTTAGTGGAATTCAGAACCCAGTAGGATAAGAGGGCTGTGAAGATTTAAGAGATGATAAATGTAAGGAGTCTACAATAGTGCTTGGCATATTTCAGGAGCTCAATAAATATTATTGTTGAAGAAAAGAACTTGGGATGCGTGTCCTTTCAGATTGACAATGACAGAAGTGTGTGTGGAAGAACTCATAAGGAGTTTAGTAAATAAAGGAGCCATTTGACCCAATTGACCATAGTTAAAACATGAGAAGTAAACATCATCAATAGGTTCTTCTTATCAGTATATGAAAGTACTTTCATTTCAATGCCTAAGATAATTCAAAATTATTTAGAAATTATATACTAGGTATAATACATATATCAATATTGTACAAAACCAACAATACTACTAATAAGAATACCAACATGTTAAAAGTTATTATCTTTAGCAAGTGATGGGGATATGCACTTTTATTTCTTTGATCTACTTGTCTATATTTTGCTGTTGCTGCTGCTGCTACTGCAACAACTTCTTTTCTACAATCTACCCACTATTTGAGGCCTGGCTTCTCTTCAAAGTCTTCCCTAACTATACCAATTTGCATCACCCCTCCCCATATCTAAGCTTCTAAAATATTTGCAATCTGCATCATGCAGGTGAGAATATAATTCAAGAGTCTTATCTTCCCAACTAGAAATGTGAGCTCCTTATATGCAGGTACCATTTCTCCTAATTATATGTGCCCCCCTCCACCCTGGGTGCTTAGCTCAGTGTTGAGTATATACCAGGTACTTAAAACATAAATCAACATGTATGTATGCATATAAATGCTCAAAATCGGGAGGCCTTAGGAAAATCACCTTTCCTCTGCTAGGGACTTCAATATCCTCAGTCAATTTTAAGTATTTTTTTCTCATCTGTGAACTTAAAAAAATAGAAAAAGATTGGTAACCCCTCAAACTTTTAAAATATTAGGATCCCTTTTCACATCATATTACTTGTGCTCTCAGTATCCATTAGATGAAAAGAAGACATGACAAAATGTTTAAATAAATTTAGTAATATTTTCAAATGAAATAATGTTTTATTAGTGCTGATAGCATCTACCAGCAGATAATCTTGAGGTGCTCAAAGGTATAGCCTGCAGGTTAAAAGTCATTAATGTGTACTCTATCCTTCCCCTCTACCTATCAACTCACTGTTACTAACTGATAATTCATTTTGTTGATTTAGGCCTTGACAGGATCCTATGGGGTCATATCTTTGGACATAGGTTTCTAAAAAGCAGGAGTATATATCCTGAATATTTTAGTCATGTTCTCCTGTGATATTTCAAGCTCTACCAAGTAACTTACCTAGGGCTCTTCACTGGGCTGTTTATGAAGGCGTTTTGGAAGACAAGAAAGAAAAAGTCATTTTTCTGATAATTCCCTAAGATAAACAAAGGGGATTAGAGATGTGTTTGTCTATCCAGCCTAGTGGATCCAGGAAAAAGGAAGCAAAGGGCCTGAATCTCCTCTGTGACTAGCCCGAGGTAGGTGGAAACACATTTTCCATTCTGTAGGTGAATAAATATTAGATTCTGTCCTTTAATCAGCTATAGGCGCAAAAGTCTCTGTGACCCACCTTTACTTGAATTCAGGGCTTCTTCGAGGGTAGTGCCTGAACCAGCAACATCAGCATCACCTGGGGACTTGTTAGTAGTTCCCTAATGAATCAGAAATTCTGGAGCTGATGTTCAGCAATCTGTTTTAACAAGCCTCCAGGTGATGCCTAGAGAACTACCAATCTAATCCAAGTCCTTTGCCACAAGTGAAATCTCTGAGAAGGGTATGCTAGACGCCAGTCTTCTTGTAAACAAAAAGTGATAAAGAGTAAATGTATAAAACCTAAGTTCATAAAAGGCAAGCATAGAAAGATAACTAGTTGCTTTTCTAAACTTTGCTTTGCTTAATGTTATCAGAGCATTTTTGTTTTGTTTTGTTTTGTTTTGCACAACTTGTTAGATCTGGGTCAATGTTATCTTGCTGTGGATGTCATGTAAAATGATCATTATACCTGCTTCCTCACCACGAGCCTTTAATTATCTACTCATGAGGCTGAATTTGAGAATTATTTTTATAGATGTCTAGAATTTCTTGATTCTGATTGATCTTTACTTTCTTCAGAAACATTAAAACATTTAAAGGGTAGTTTGTCTATCATCCCTATATTCTTGATAATAACAAGTTACCTTGGTGGTCACCATTTTCAAAATAATATGTTGCAACTTGGTAACTATTGAGCATAAAGGCCAAGATCTCGCAGGACAAAATTGGAAACAGAAAGGACAGGCATCTGAATGGGACAGCATAGCTACGTATGTGATCATTCCATTTGGAGAAAGTGCAACATTCTTGAAAGCTCTCCCTTTGGTTTTGGCTTTTTTTTTTTTTTTTTTTTTTTTTCAGGATAATTAGGACATTTGGGTAAAATAACATTTGAAAGAACTTAGGAAGTATAAAGCACTACACAAGCAATACTATTACAAATAACAGGTAACATTAATCAGATACCTTTCTGTGCTAGGCACTATGCTAAACACTCTATATACGATCTCCCACAATCTCTCAGCAATCCTTCATGGTAGGTATTATTATCTTCATTTTACGAATGAGGTTAGGTAACTTGCCCAAGGCCATATAATTAATAAATGTAGAAGTGAAATATGAACTAATATCAGTCATATTTCAAATCCCATGTTGCTAAACCACTATACTGACTCAGTGTCACTTTCTCTGTATCTATATCTACATGTATTTATTTAGATCAACTTCAAATGTAGTACATTCTCATTGTAGAAATTTAAACACGAAATAAGTATTTAAAACAAACAGTAAAACCCCCTTCACCATCATCCAACTGCAGTCCTACTTTTATTCATATTTGAAGCGAGCAAAATTCTGTTTCAACAGGAGTATCTTCCTACTAAAAGTCAAGCAAAAATATTCTGAATTATATATATAAACAGGTCTGTTGTAATCGTAATAAATGAAATAGTTATTACATTTTTTTTTTTTTTTTGTCTTTTTGTGACCGGCCGTACCGCACCCAGCCAGTGAGTGGACCAGCCATCCTTATATAGGATCCGAACCCGCGGCGGGAGCACTGCTGTGCTCCCAGCGCTGCACTCTCCCGAGTACACCACGGGTTCGGCCCGTAGTTATTACATTTTTAAACACGATTCAGTAAAATGCAGTTTATTTTTTAAGGCAAACATTTGGGCTATTAAGATGGTACCAACTAAACTTGTTACTTGCAAAACAAATGCTTTTATTAGTTGGTCTGTCAGTGTGGACACAGCCTAATATTTCTGTCTTCTGTCTTCTTATTCAGTCATGATTCCTCCCCTGTCAGCTCTATCATGTGATAAATTAGTCAGAAGCCTGGCAATCCATCCAGATTTGCTTCATTCTCCAGCAGGGCAGGTGTATTTATTTAACAACTCTTTGGCAGAGGCACAGATTTTTTTTTTTTTTTTTTGACTGCTGAAAAAAGAATGCTTATTCTACAACTGTCTTTAATGAATGTTGACTTGATTCTAAGTTGAAGTCGTCTCACTGTATCTCCAAATACCATATGTCAACCTGAACAATCCATTTCCATACTACTACACTGATATTGCCCTCTAGGACTTACAGTAACATAGCAGAGAATGAATTGAATGAAACACTGTCTTCTTTCTTCTTCACTCTTTGGGCAATTCCTGCTCAGCAAGTTCCAAACTGGCTCAGTGATATTTAATTGTCCTTTGATGCTTTTCTCTGCCAATTAGAAGAGAAAGGTAGCATGCTGCCATCATCAACATTTTACTGCAGCCAACAAAATGCACCACAGTAAATGACTGCCCAGACTCACAATTGCTGGAACCTGAGCCTTCACTCTTCCCACTCAGCTTTAGTGCCCAGTTTTCCAACAATTGCTCCAAAATCCAAAATGCTGTTATTGAATAATTTTATTGCCATGCGATTCAGAGCTTCTGGGTGATCCCAGCTTGATCCCTCTTTGTCCAGAGGCGATAGAGCTCTGACTAATTCCCAGGGGAGTTGATATTTTGGCCAGGAATTGCCTGAGCATATATTCACCTGTCCACGCCATTTGCTATGGCTGCATCAGAACTGCTCTATTCCAGTGTGAAGAGTGGCAGTCCCAGAATCCTAGAATAAAAACCTACCAGCCTGGGTACTAGCACGGGAATTAGAGACAGCCCTATCTTACCAATATCTCTACAGATATTTAAGACAGAATGGGCTCCTTAGTATAAATGGAGAAAAGGAGATACTTACATCATGCTTGCTATGTAGTCCACTAAAAGGATCGAAAAAAGTACAAATCAGTCTCCTAAGAAAGACTGAATTTTTCAGACTCCAAGAGTAGAGAAGGAAGTCAGGCACTCCATACATTAGGCTTTCTACGGACTCATCGTCTCCTTAGTCTCTTCCCACTCCCACCATGATCCCTTCTGGTGATAGACACTCTTCCTTGTACACTGCAAAATTGCTATATCCATCTTAAAGAAACCAGATCTAAATATTAATTGAAATTAAACTAGGTATATGTATGTAGTATGCTACAATAGGCTCAACGGAATAAGATAGAAGTCAGAGATAATATTTGAATAGAGGCTTTGAATCTGTATAAAATATTAAATAATCATACTTCCACAAGGTAAAGCTGAAGAGGATAGAGGTGACTTCAGCATTTCAGATGTACACAGATGCTCCAAACATGAGAAGGAAAACAAAACAAGACTTTCTAGACCACTTATGTGAGCTGACGAAAGTTGCATAACGGTTTTTGGAGCACCAACCAGGGAGTCCCAGGCAGCCTGCCACCCAAGGTTTAGGGAAAGATGCCATCTGTATTTAAGTGCTGGCTCCTCTGTGAGTACCTGCCACAACTTCTGCTTTTATATGACTCACACTGTTAAGACCAGGCTGAGGTAAGAAAAACCCCAATGTCAGTGATCGGGAAGTTATCAATAAATGGGTGGCCTTGAGAACTGTCTCTACTGCTGTTCCTTGCTACAATCAGATAGGGAAGGGGAAAGGTGACAAATCCCTGTTTCAAAAAGATGCTCTGCTTACATCCAGAACAATTCTAGGAACACGTCTCACTAATACCAAAAGCAACATTGCCTGTTGAGTACAAAGGGACTTTATTGTTAGCATTACCCCAGGTGCTGTCTGCTGGTACCAGTAAAGTGAATTATAGGTGTGGTCAATAAAGTCAGGAAAAGACAGAGAAGGCTAGGAGAAGGAGCCAAACAGCAGTGGCAGGTGAATGACCATTTGTTCCACTACTGATGTGGATGCAGAAAGGAAGATACTGAGCAGCCATTCTACAAAATGGGTGGTTTAGGGCAAGATTTTAAGCCATTTTAGCCACAGTTTATGATGAAAAAAGAATAGATTCTCCTGCCCTATTCAAATAGTGCTGTTATAAAGATCATTTATGGTCCTCCGTGAAAACAGTGCCCCTGAAAACATAGTACTTTTGTTCTTTCTGGAATTTGTGAAGTTGTACTTTCACCTATTTCTGTAACTATAAAGGAAGCAAACAGGTAATTCTGATGTAGGTCTTCCCTCCTTTCCCACATTCCCCACATATATACAGACCCACGTGTACATACACACACATACACACACACAGAGAGAGAGAGAAACATGCCTAGGGGAAAGTAATTACTAGATACAAAAACCACAAACTTTGCAGAGGCACGCAATGCCCAAGTTTGGTTCTGGCACCATCTATTCACTTGCAATCTTTTGTGCTGTGTTTTTACTATAACTGTGTGCAGTCTAAAGGTGACTGAGAATTAATTTGAGGTTGTTGGTTCATTTATCTGGGAAGTGTAGATCCAAGAGAAGCCCAAGAAAGAGAAATGAAAACATGGATATGTAATCTCTGGAGAAAGAAATATTTCCACAAATATTTCATCTGGATCCCTGCTTTTGCCTTGACACTCCATGTCTCCTTCCTTAATGACCTTCACGCTCTCGATATCTGTACAAGATCTGGACAGAGGGTCCAGAAAGCCTATCTGCACACTGGATGAGGAACCACTGGATGCAATTTTCACATGACTGACACATTTCTTTTTCTTTCTCTCTCAAAAAAATTAAATGATTGCAAGTGGCAGAGTCAGTAGTGTAAACACAATTATTTTTTGAGTAAGTTATTTACAACCTTCAGCAATGTAAAAATTATTGGTAACAAATGACTGATAATGCAAGTCACAAACCCAGCATGTTAGGAAATGGTCATTGAAAATTGTGACCAGTTTGTGGGCATCCTACCTGTACCAAACATTTTGACATGATAAAAGATGCTACATTTCTCCAATATTCATGTGAGATACTTGAGGTCAACACCCACATCATCCATCTTTGTACTGTCTTCAGTACACAAAGTAGGTAGTCAATCAGTATATATTTCATCCCCCTTCTACAGGTGAATGAGTTGAGCAATACTAATAGCTAATGGAAACTGTGTCTGGAGACTTCATATTGTGGAAGTTGGCTTGCTTACGTTCCAGTTACCATCCTCTGAGGCAAACCAGTGAATATTGACAGCTAGAAAGTAATTGTAAATGTACTAGAAGTAAAATCTTTTTTTAAATTAAATACCTTTTCTGTGACGTTTTCTCCATTTGGTAAGGATGGGGCACATCCCTTTATAAAAGTTGGAACTAAAGCGCATTACATATGTTGCTTCCAAGTTGTGTAGGTGGCTTTTATTATTCTACCCTGAAAAGTAGCTATTATATTAGTAGGTTTAAAATGGAGTTTTGAGTTTTGTAAAGAGTAATGCTGCACCGATTTAGCTAATTTTGTTTTAGAAAAACCTAGTGTAGCTCCACAGATGAGCTTATCTCTAGGTCCTCAGTAAGATTTCTATTGAACATAATGTTTTTTTAAGACATTTTCTGTCAATGAAAGTATAAATTTATTTTATAATTATTGGTTTAATTTCCTCTTGGGGTAATTACAACTCTGAAGGTGAAAAAAAAAAAAACACTCTAAAAATGCTTTCGTTTTCCATTTTGGAAATAATTCTAATGCTAGTCATAATGTTCAGAAAGAGAATATATTTTTAGAAGCATTTAGAAACATGTAAAGATGTAATTTAAAAAAATAATTTAACAAATTATTTATCACAGCTAGTTATTCTTGAAAATTCTCCTTCACATTTCAGTTAAGCTGGATTCATCTGGAGACAGTAAGTTTATGGGTGGAAAGAAGGAATGGTGCAGAGCACAGATTAATGACATTCGCAGGAAAATTCCAATCAAAATGGACTCCAATAGGAGTTGATAACTGAGGTAAATCTGCTGCATATGGATTATCTCATTCGGGAAGAGAGGCAGAAGCTCGGATAGACCTACTTCTATAAGACCAAACTCTCCAGAGAAGAAAATGGAAACTAACCAGCTCAGCTTGATTTATGTTTCTAAGATCCACACTGGGAGAATAAATTATCTGGTATTTACCAAATTAATTTGCTAGATAATGATTGTTTTATTCTTTCAAGTGTAATTCACAGGGATTGGTGGGCATTATCTATTTCTCATCTACCAGCTCTTTAGATAATAGACACCAATGCCTCATATCATGCAATCAATTGAACTAATTCGACATCCCCTAACTATTTCTTTCCTTTCAACATTTGAACACCTATTGCATGTAAGCACTGTGGTAGGCACTGAGGATGCCATCTTCCTTCCTGTGTATAAGTGAGAATGAGATTACATTGGAAGAAAGTGAGAGAGGAAAGAGGGGAGTGAGGAATATATTACAATGAATTCAAAATTATAGGGATGCCAAAAAAAATTCAGGATGCCCAGTTAAATTTGAATTTCAGACAAACAATGAATAATATTTTAGTATAAGTGTGTGTTATGCAATATTTGGGAAATAATTGTTTTTTATTTGCTAAATCTAGCAAATCCAAACTTTGTTCATATTATCTAAACCCTTCAATAGAAGCATGACAAAATTCATTCAGAACACTGAGAAAGAAGCATCAAACTCTGTGGGTGAAACAGTGTTGTTGTTCATTGGGGAAGAATTATCTGCTTTCTTGCAAGTAGAACTAAAGGATCACAAGGAAAAAGGAAAGGCATTAAGAGAATTACAGGTGAGCCCATGTGAAAAAGCAAACACCAGCCTAGAGTAAGGCAGGCAAGAACTCTAGAAAGAATAATATTGTGGCAATAGAAGTCAGTGAAACACCTCCAAAAATGAGAGATTGGGAAGAGAAATGGACACCTAACAAATACAAAAATCTCGTTTGTATGCATATATTTGTAGTGGCAGGGGTGAGGTGCATAGAAATTATGTACAGAGCAAACTGATAGAGTAGCCTTTAAAGAGGCACTCTCTGAACTGGTACACTGTTAAATAAGGTCAGAATTGCTGCTATCATTGACTAGAACAGAATGGGAGCCGTGATCTTTCCTATGGTAATACACAAGGTCTTTAAGAAGAATTGTATGTGCCTTGGCTAAAGATCTGGATTAAAATCCTGCTTCCACTATCATACAATATCATACAGTCATGGATATAGTATGATATTGGAATATTGTATGATATTGTATTGCTTTATCATACAATATCTATGATTGTATGATATTGTATGATAAAACAATAGTCGCATGATCTCGAGAAAGTTACTCACCTTTTGAGTCTCAGATTCCCTGGCTGTAAAATTTGTCTCGTAATCATGATGATTACATGTGATTTGTATATAAAAGCACTTATCACAAGGCTTAACATATAGTAAATTTCAATGACTATTAATTACCTTCCATTACCAACATTCCCCCCTCCTCCACAACTCATTGTATGCCTGAGACAAGACATACCTTAGGAGACAATATTTGACCAGCATTGGTCAAATATTGTCAGCAGAGCTGACAACATCACAAGACAACAGACTTCGCCGTTAGAGAGCAGGGCTATCCATATCAACAGAGGGTGGTGGGCCAATTTTATAAATCCTGGCATGGAGAAAACTTCTTTCCAGGAAGTATGACAAGAGAAACTACTTCTTATAGAACCGGCTGTAGGACTTTCAAGTACTTATTACTAAACTTTTTCTTCCTCTTAAGGAAACACCATTCAGCAAGACTGTGGCCAGAGGGCTTACTGGTATAGAGTAGCGGGTTTCCCAGTACCAGGTTAACTCACTCTACTGGGAGGCAGCCCAGGAAGCAATCCAGGCCACTCAAATTAGAGGCCCCTCCGACACATGAATTATTGACAGCACACTAATAAAAGACTTACTTCACACCAGGTATGATTTTAAATGTTTTACCTATGTTAACTGTTAATCATTTTACATTTGAGGAAATGAAGGCTCAAAGAGGTTAAATAACTTACATAAGGTTACACAGAGATGGGATGTAAATCTGCACAATGCGGCTCCAGAGTCTATACTCTTAGCTACTGTACTATACTGCCCATGCTACTATAACCATTCTGTAACTGAGCACTGTGCTAGGTGAGCCAAATGTTCAGCAAAAAGGTGAAATACAGTTCTTACCTTATAATCTTATATAAAAAATAAACACACACACACAAAATGTGGACTATACCCTAGGTTCAAGTATGATTAAATCCCAAAGTGAGTGGATTGGGCAGCAAGTGTGATAGGAATGAAGAGAAGGTAAGAAAGGATGTCATGAAGGAGGGTGAGTTTAAAGGAGCAATGTTTTGTGCCTGACCAACATTTCTAAAACAGCTTTCCTCTAATGGCTTGAATCTCAATGATTGGTGCGGTTTCCTGAACCATCAACTTAAACAGATTGAGCACCATTTCTGGAATGATAAATTAGCTGTAATGAAACTTGGTTCTCTCATCCAACTATGCATTTTCATTTTTCTCCAAAATACTGGCACATCTTCTTTACATAGCTGTGCTTTGTTTAATTTCACTTTAATAAGTCCTATCCTGGACTTTTCTTGGCTAACAATCAATACCATTCTCCCAATAACATTAAAGTTTTATAAACAGAAAAATATTGGCAGTCTATATATTTGAAGGCAAAGTCATACGTACCATGGTTTTTATAAATTTATATATTCTTAGAAGCAAATTTTGAATTTCAATTTGTACTTCATTAAAGAGAGAAAGGATTTCTCCACAAAACTGCCACCCTACTTTTGCCATATTGAAATGACAATTGCTTAGCTGCCATCTTGTGGCAAACAACACACACTGTAAAAACAAACAAACAAACAAACAAAACAAAAACAAACAAAAAAATCTATTCAACATTTCATAGTAAGGGCCAAGATTTCCATTTAATTTTCTCTTACTGGTGCTTCTATACCCCTTTCACCTGTTCTTAAGGCTTAAGGTAAGAACTTTTACCCTTTTTGCTGGACTGAGGTTTGTTAGATGTCAGAATAATTTCAACATTTGCACTTAGGTAGTTCTTTTATAATACTGATTTGCATGACATGAACAAAAAAATATGTTTTGTTAGAGGAATGTTTACAAATGTTTACAAATGCACTAGAATTTAACATTGCCTTCTTTTGAGAAAAACTAATGTCAAGCTCTTTTACCTGCCCGTAATCCTGACAACTGGGGCAACTGTCAAGCTAGGGCTGGGTCCGGAGCTCATAAAACCCTCAAGACTGTTCACAGACTGGGTCACAAACCCTTCACATGCCAGTCTGGGTCCCCAGACCCCTCACATGCAGGTCTATGAGCTAGGTAAGCAGCAAAAAGGTCCTTGGAAGACATAGGTATGAGAGCACAGCTGCGTGCAGCAGATGCCGGGGCACTCAGCACCAGCCAGGGTTGCAGCACCACCCATGGGCACTAACTCCACACACACACAACTTATTTACCAAGAATGTGCCGCACCACCCCCAACTGTACCTAAGGCAAGGGAGCCTGATTAAATTATTCTATTTTCCCAACAATCCACCACTTCAGGGTCCCTCACCATACTATCTACACGTTCAGAATCTTCTTCCATGTTCCCTTAATGAGGTTAAATGACCCTTACATTTATATAACCTATTGTCTGTTCAATAAGCCTTAAGGCTTGTTGTTCTGTCCTTTTAACTATTAGCCACATATGTTAGTAGTCATCATTGGTGTGATCTTCCATGCAAATCCTAAAGTCATACTGATGTGAAGTTCAGTGCATATTCAGTACATGATCACGCCAATGTATGTATCCAGTCAACTCTGGTGTACTGCCTGCAGCCAGAACACTATGGGTGAAAAGACAGAAGAGTTATTGGTACCAATAGGGGAAGTTCTCATCCCTCTGGTAAGATACATGCCAGTTTGCCATCCTGAGAAAGGATGGTTTCAGGAATAGGTATTTTACCTGGTTTAGGGCCCCACAAGTCCATACAAAAAGAAGACCAGTAACTCTCTGACTTTGGCAATGGTCCCACAAAATCCACCTGCCACCATGTCAGGGGCACTCTCACATGAGTTATCTCCCCATCACAGGCACCCGTCTGCTCATCAGGATCACATCTGCCAATCAGGGGCATTTTTTCTCGGGTTTATGTGGCACCCAGCAAGCCATTGACTTTGGCAGTTCCTGTGATAGCTTCAGTGTCTATCAAGGCAGAATACACAGCTGCTAACTGCCTTTCTATTAGGGTATAGTGCACTTCAGCACCCTTCCAGAGCTGAGACCAGAATCCTACAGGTGTGCAGAATCAGTCTTGTCTCTGCCACAAATCCCATCCTAACCCCTCCTGGGTTACATGTACGTGTAACTCAAAAGACTTAGTGGGGTCAGCCACTTGTAAAGCCTGTACTTGATGTATTGCCCTTTTTGTAGCCTGGTAAGCCTGTTCTACTTCCTCAGTTCAATCCCAGAGGGCTCCTTTCTTTGTTAATGCATACAGTGGGCATGCCATTTGGGCCATATGGTGTACAAAAGCTCTCCAATACTCCAAAAGTCTGAAATATGTCTGTAGGTGAGCTACAGCTGTGGGTCAAGGGTATGCCTTTATTTTATCTATAATAGCTTCTGGGATGACTCTTGTCTTACCTGACCAGACCACTCCCAGGAATTTGACTGACAGCCCAGGTCCTTGAACTTTGGCTGTGTTCACAGCCCACCCATATTGTTCCAAATGACTTAGCAGCATTGGAGCTGCCTGGGTTAAATCTGCAAGAGAATCAGAGGTTAGTATCATATCATCAGTGTAGTAGTGAAACATTGTAACCATGCTGGGCCTAGTCCACTTGGCTAGGTCCCCAGCCACCAAACCATGACAGATGGTTGGGCTTTGCAGATAACCTTAGGGCAATACTTGAAAGGTCCACTGTCTTCATACCCAGGTGAAGGCAAACTGATCTTGGCTATCAGCCACAATTGGAATAGAGAAAAAAGCATTTGCAAGGTCCGATGCATATTGGTAAGTTTCCAGGTGAGTCATCAGCTGATCCACCAAGTTGTGAACTGAAGGCACAGCTGCATGCAAAGGAGGCACTAATTTGTTCAGTTCTCAATAATCTACAGTCATTCTCCAGGTATCATCAGGCTTTTTCACTGGCCATACCGGAGCATTAAACGGGCTATGTGCCAGACAAATAATGCCAACTTTTTCTAATTCCAATATAATGGCACTTATCTCTGCATGTCCTCCTGGTAGGTGATACTGCTTTACATTAACTACACATGTTGGCTTGGGTAACACCTGTGAGTCATGTTTAGCATATCCTCATAACACAGGCTTTACTGTCCGTATTCGCAGTTGAAACTCTCCAACTGTTGTTTGCAGGTGCAAACCATAAAGTACATCCAGACCCAAGATGTATTCAGCTACAGGGGATATATATAGAGTATATACACGAGGAGGTAATCTTTCTATGCCCAATGGCAATGACACAGCTTTGATCTCAGTAGTATGTCCTCCATAGCCATGTATACGAACTGTGGCCCCTGGAAACTTATCTGGATTGCCATATATCAGGCTACATTCTGCACCTGTATCCACCAATGCCAAAACATGCTGCACATTTGTCCTCAACCAATATATTGCCAATTCAACATGAGGCCTCTGGTCCTCACCTGCCCCCAAAAGACGAGCACCTTGGCCTGCTCCCTAATCAAAATGGAACAGTTCATCCACCTCCTCAGGAGCAACCAAAAAATCTTTTAAATCCACTAAGCGTGCCTTGCTACCTGTTTCCGGACATTTGGTAAAATGCTGCTCAGGGCACAATTGCTGCTGCAAGGCAAACAGGACTGCATTTGGCTGCTGGTCAATTTTCTTTTTATCAACCCCTGCAGAAAGCAAGTCAAGCCACATCTGCTTATGGCTATTCTTGTTTGGTTCCCTCGGATTAGAGTCCCGAGCATTTCTTGGGGATTTGGTCTTAGCCACCTTTCAGACCCCTTTTGCTTTTCTGTTATCCTCTACTTCACCCAAACTGGCTATCATGGTCATTACCTCATGTATAGGACGACCAATGTATGGGGCCTGTATGGCCATCAGTGACCCAAAGGACGTTGACAGGGCATTTTGCAGCACTATGTCTTTCATGCTGCCTGTAAAGTTTTCATTGTCTGGGCCATGAGTGTTCACATTAAACATGGACTGTTGCATGCCCAGCTCTTGAATGATTTGGACCAACTCAGCATACTTTTGCCATTTAGTAATAATCTTGGGCAGTTCTCCAGCATTTGCCCACATGGTTCAGGCAGCTGCATTCATCCAGTTTATCAAGGAGTGATTACCTGGCCCTTGTGCATATCTGCGGCTGCAGCCACTGCCTCAGGGACAGGTGACTGGTAATGGAGGCCAAATTTTTCCATCTGCTCACCAGAGCACACCACACTATCCACCCCTAGGTCCTATAAGTGCAACAGCCAAGCAGCCAAGGTCTCCCCATGTTTCTGCCTGAACTGTCTTCCCAAGTCAACCAGTTGAGCCTGGGTAGATGGGACATAGGTGGTGAACTGGGTCACCTGTGGATCGCCCATCAGTTGTCCATCTGGTCCCAAAGGCTGCTTGTGTTTCAATTTCTCATGCACGGTTTCCCCCAACTCACCACTGGGTTGGTCATCTTCCCTGATGTGAGAGGCAGGAGTGGCCAGTCACTGCACGTCATCCTCCAGGATAATCATCCTTGCTTCCAACAACTCCACTTTCTGCTGCAAATCTCAATCAGTTTGCAGCATAGTTAACAGCAGCCAGGCTCCAGTAGGCAGAAAAGGGGCCACCAGTCACCACATGCTCAAGGATAGCCACATTTCCTCCCCCCGCCAAGGGGTTTTCCATTGTAATGCCTGGTCTATGCTGCCTTGCAGTACAGTGTGCAGCAACCAGATCCCGGTCAACAGGAAGGTGGCTATAGGGCAGAGCATATTCACAATTAGCCCCATTACCTCCTTATTCCAAGGGCTTTCAGCTCCTATACCTGCTCAGAATCCTGTTGCAGACTATGCCAACTGTTGAACTCTTTTACCTCCCTGTAATCCTGCCGACTGGGCCAATTGTCGAGCTAGGGCTGGGTCTGGAGCTCACAGACCCCTCAAGCCCATTCACAGACTGAGTCACAAACCCTTCACATGCCAGGCTGGGTCCCCAGACCCCTCACATGCCAGGCTGGGTCACCAGACCCCTCACACACAGGTCTATGAGCTAGGTAACTGGCAAAACGATCCTTGGAAGCCATAGGAACGAGAGCATGGCTGTGCATGGCAGACGTCCGAGGCACTCAATGCCAGTCAGGGTCACGGCACTGCCCATGCATACTAACTCCACCCACACACAACTTATTTACAAAGAATGTGCCATACCACCCCCAACTGAACCTAAGGCAAGGGGGCCTGATTAAATTATTCTATTTTCCCAACAACTATAAAGAGGTTGAATGTGAACCTCTACATTGTTTCTTAAAGTCTCAGCACTATCTAATTCATTCTGAAAGACCACCAATTAGAGACAGCAAAATGAAATCTACCTTCACATTTTTTTCCAGTGAGCTCATTCACTATTCCTAAAGTTGGTGAATTCCATCTTTGAGCCTTGTTTATCTGTGTGGAGAACAGCTTGTCTCCCACTTCTCACTTGCTTTGATTTGCCCTTGGGTGTGCTTACACAATCCAACCTTTAAGTTAGGACTTACATATTCAGGCTTTAGGTATAACTCTGGCTGGAGAATGTATGGAGGAGAATTTGCTTCAGAATCAAGTTGGTTTTGCTACCCCTGTGTCTGTGCAACCAAGGAAGACAGTTTGCGTAGTGATTAAGTCTGCGTATTTGAACTCAGACTACCTAGTTCTATACCCTGAATCCTGGCTTTTCCTTTTACTAGCTATTTGACCTTGGACAAGTGACTTAATATTTTTATGCCACACCTTCCACAAATTGAAAACAGCAATCATGATATCTTCTACCTTATAGTGTTGTTGAGAGAACTAAATGAGTTAACACAGGTAAAGTTCTTTGATGCTAAACAGAGAGTAAGTATTCAAAAAATATAAACTAATATGACTTTCTATTTATTGTTTATGACTTTTTTCTCCTTAATGCCAGGTCACTCTGCTAATGTCTAGCTCTCAGTATTCAATCACCATGCCCTTTTTAATCCGATTTAGTGTTTATTGAATCCTTAGTATGTGCCCCACGTAATCCTCAGTACTGAAGTTACATGAGTAAAAAAGACAGGCAATGTCTTAGTTCTCATGAGGTTCACAACCAAGAAGGTATTAGACAGTAAACAAATACATTCATGAACAGCATAACTTCAAAAAGAGTAAGAAAAACAGAAAATGTAAATACCCAAAGCAGTAGGCTAACTTGCAAAGTTAGAGAAATTAAAAAAAAAGGGAGGTAGGTAATTAGATTGGAGAAGTAGGTAGGAATCAGATAGTATAGGGCTTTGTAGGACATGGTAAGGACTTCAGACTTTATTCTAAGGGCAATTGGAATTCACTGGAATGTTTTAAAGCAGGGAGTTGCCTAATCAAATGTATATTTGCTTTTTAAAAGATTATATTTTCTCTTTCATCATCTTAAAAGCTGAGAAAATGTGTCTTCAGGGAATGAAGCAGATGTGTAAATAGAAACAAATGTGAGAGATGAAAAAAAAGCTTCTTCCTTAAGATGGGCTGCACTGAGTTCCATGACATATTCATTGTTTTCCGTGGATTCCCAACCAACCAAAATATTTTTAACTAATTCACTCTTCTACCTCTAAACTTGCAAAATTCCTTCTCTCTACCTGTGCATTAAAATAGGGTCATACTAACCCCTTATAACATATCTGAACATTATGTAATTTGAGGCACTAAGAATGTAAATTAGTACAGCCATTAAGGAAAACACTATGAAGGTTCTTCAAAAAATAAAAAATAAAACTACCATATAATCCAGCAATTCCACGACTGAGTATATATCCAAACTGACTTTTATCTTTATTTCTCTAATAAACATTTTCACAGAGAAAAATTATGGTCTCCCTTTGTCCTACAAATTCAAACTGTCTCCTTATTTGTAATTCAAAGGAAGTTTTGCTCTGTCTTTATAGCAAACTCTGTATTTTAATTGAATGTATTGTCATGGTCTGCCCTCAGGGCTGCTGGCTGGACACTCCTTTCCTAAAGGAATCCCACTACATTCTGCGTTACCACCTCTAGACGCTGTAGTAAAAAGATCATTTTCACTCGGAAAAAAAAAAAAAACCCAAAAACAAATTCAAAGGGTCTGGTTGTGCAGTTATTTGATGACTCTCCTGTGTGGTGTATTGTGTCTTTTCCTGTGAAAGAACTAGTAGCCAAAGGATTAACAAAAGTAGGACAGATTGAGTTGCTGCAGATTCTGAGGAACTGATTGAGTGTCAAGTAATGGGAATAGACTCTGCCAGACAGAAGAAACATGGTCTCCAAGAAAGACAATAACAGCCATATGGTATAGAAGAGCTGTTGACACAATGATAGTAGTGGGTAAGCCAGTTTTTCAACTAATGTACAGAGAACAAGTTCCACAGAGACTTTAGGAGTAGAGTATTTAGAGATCTGAGCTGGCAGGCAGCACCAAGGAAAGTCTGGTAGCTGGTAATAGGGCTTCAGTCATAGAAATGTAATTTGGGGTCAGAACAGGCAAGAGTAAGGCAGGTTCTCCATCCCCCAGGACTCAGGAGCTTATTGAAACAGAGTAAGGCTAGGCCTGTGAACCAAACTGACTCCATTTCCCTGCAGAGGACACTTTGTTATTTTTCCACTCCTCAGTCTTGAGACCCCCCCAGAGCAAATGATTACCCCATGCGCTGCCCTGACAAAATAGACTGAGATAAGAGAGGAAACAGATATTTACTGAGTTGCAAAACCCCTCCCCACGGCTTGTTTACTATACTTGTAAAAGTTACAGATTAACCTTAAGACCTCCTTAGGAATTCCCACCTGTGCACAAAGCATTAAGGTGACTGCTACAATGACCCTCCTGGGGTGACAATGATGAACACCACTGCCTACTGAGCATGCGCCCATAACACAATCAGGAAGAACAGAATGGACCACCTCCAGTGACACTGGCCTGCCACCCCTTAACTGCTTTCCCTATAAAAGACCGTGAACAGCTCCCCTGGGGGGCGGGGGGCGGGGGGCGGGGGGCAGGGGGCGGGCTCGCTTTACTGTCGCTAACCTCCTTATGCATAAATCTATCTCCTCTTTTAATAAAGCGTTGCTTGTTTTACTGTTGGGTACATTGTTTATTTCTATGACTTTGGAATACAAGAGCCTAATTTAATCACTGTCAAAAATTGGAAAGCTTTGGACACCAGAGAAGACTCTAGCTGCAAGAGGCAAGTGGCCACGGGGACTATTTTGCTCCCATGTCTCTGCTGCTGGTAAATCTCTCTCCTGGAGTCCCTGTCCTAAATTCTGACAAGGCAATGCTTTATTTTCTTTACCTTTGTCTGATTTTTCTGGCCCTCTTCTGTTGTTTGGTTGGATTGTATCCACTTCTGTATAGGTGCACCCTGGAGGGCTCCTGGCTATGCTTTGTTTTTCTGATTTAAATTTAGTCGATACTTTTCTTCTTTTTGCTGAAAACAGTGCGGAGAACTGCTTTTATCAGTTACTGTTAATGGAATAGGTTGGCCCCGCCGATTGGGACTAGTCTAAACTGGACCCCACTGCTCCTCTTTTCTCTTTGTTTGTTTGCTTGGTTAGACATTTAGTTGAGTACTGGTAATCTGAATAAACCTTCCAATCCTTGAATCAACTTTTGGACTTTCAGGTCATTTGTTTAATGCGAGCCTGGCCTGTAGGTAACATTATCAGTGCAGAAAAATCTCAAGGATGAGATAGGGACCCAATTACCTGAGCAAGTTGGAGAAAACTTGGAATCAAGTTGGCCTTGATATTGAATTCTTTGTGTCTTATTTTGCAGTTCTACTTATTTGTCCTAAAGCAGGAGAAATGGATGAACCTGCACTAGATAGAGGGCTGAGATCAAAGACCCCCAAATTTGCGACAAACTTACTGCATTGCCTTCATTTATGAACTGCATATTGACGCAGAGTAGCTTAAAGGAATGAATACTCAACTTATCTGTCTCTTCAACTACTGTTCTCCCTGGAAAAGGTCAGATTTTTGAGAAGCAGACCTATTCACTAACAACTCGACTGAGATTAAAAAAAAAAAAAAAATCACTTCTCAGAGGCACTAAACATTTCCCATTTGATAATGTCTTTGGTCTCCAGTCACAGAAAATAATGCCTTTAGAGAAAAGCAAGAAAGAAGGCATGTGTGCACAGGGAATCTGTCAGGTCATTGAACACTTTGCTGGCCAAACTGCTAACTGTGTAATAAAGTAGTTCAGAGTAACAGCGCTGAGAAATTGCATTTTTATACCCCTATCTCCCCCAATCTAAAGGGACTATAGGTGAAGTGAAACCAATACATGGCTTCAAACAAAAAGCAAAATCTGATGTTAGCTTGAAAGACCCAAATTAATCTTTATACTTACCTCCTCTCAAAATGCTGCTGTTTCAGTCAAGCAAGAAAACTTTGTGATCTTAGTGGTGCTTTCCAGTTTAAGAATGAAAGAAAAATATGTTTTAAATGAGTCATTGCATTTCTGGACCAGAGCAAATCTTTCATATCTTTAGGTGACTGAGCTTCTTTCCTGGGTCTTTGAGAAAAGGACTGAAATTTACTATTTATTTATTTTCAATTATGTCTAATGCAAATTCACTGATAGTGCCCAAACAAATAATCACAAAAGACAGAACAGAATCTACAGTCTTCATTTCCCTACAACTGGGGGCAATCAGTACAGAGGTAATGATCTAAACCAATAGCCTTAAAAAGCTAAATGCTAAATATTTACTACATAAATACAGAACTTTGATGCCTCTCTATTTTAGTGCTAGGGTCAACATTTTCAGAGTCGTTTCCCAGTGGCTCTTTCATTAAAAAGCCTTATTAATCACATAAAACCTGCTTCCTTGATTTCAATATTGTATTTCTATCACACTTGTTCTGAAATCACCAGTAACAGATAAAGTGATGCTGAATGTTTCTAGAGAGATGACACATAACAATGTAAATTAGTGCCAGTCCAAATTCGTGAACACTGTTAGGAAATCCTATTACATATTCTATGTCCTATTTCCCTCAGGCATTATTTAAAATCTTAACTGCCCTTTTCATGGCCCCTAATCAGGGCTGGCTACATAATTTGGAGGTCCCAGTGTAAAATGAAAATGCAGGGGCTCTTGTTCAAAAAGGAGGAAAAAGCATTCTTTTTCCTTCTGCAGTCTCTATCCCAACTTGTTGTGATGTTCATTTTTTATTTTTATTTTTTAATTGACAAATAGAAATTGTATGCATTTATGGTGTACAGTATGATGCTTTGAGATATATAGATATAAATACATCAAATATGTATACATGTCATACACATTGTGGAATAACCAAATCAACCTAATTAACATATTCATTATCTCACACACTTATCATTTTTTTGTGGTGAGAACACTTAAAATCTATTGTTATTAACTACAGTCACCATGTTGTAAATAGGTCTCCTGAACTTATTCCTACTATCTAACTGAAATTTCGTACCTTTGACCAACATCACCCCAATCCCCCCACCTCTAGCCCCTGGCAACCACCATTTACTCTCTGCTTCTGTAAGTTCAAGTTTTTTAGATTCCACATATGTAAGAGATCATGAAGTATTTGTCGTTTTGTGCCTAGCTTATTTGGCTTACCATAATGTCCTCTAAACTCATCCATGTTGTCACAAATGAAAGTGTTTTCTTCTTTTTTAAGGCTGAATAGTACTTCATTATATTATATATATAGCATTTTTTTACCTATTCATCCATCGATGGATACTGTTACAGAAATGGACTCAACAGAGAAGTGGATGGCACTCAGAGTTGGTGAGCCACGTACTTTATTACACTGGCAGGCCCAGATGAGCTAATGCTCCAAGATCTGAGCCCTGAGCTTAGGTTTTACAGGGTTTATATGGCTAATGCAATAGTAAGTTTTGTTTTCTCAGAATTCATGTGGTCAGGGCAGCAGCTAATGTGATAAGCAGGCATGGTTACAGAAGCGAAAATGTGAGCAATTGATTACCAGTGGGGCTGATGCAATACTCTAGTTTGGTTACAAAGGCAAGGAAGCATGCAGGCCCAATAGGCTGTTGAAATAACTGGGTGTTACTTTAGCCCCAACAGTACAGGTTGATTCCATACCTTGGCTATTGTGAATAATGCTGCAATGAACATGGGAGTGCAGATATCTCTTCTGATTTCATTTCATTTAGATACATACCTAGAAGTATGTTTTTGGCTTATGGAGTATTATTTATTATTTGAGGAAACTGCATACTATTTTTGATAATGGCTGTACCAATTTACACCCCCACAACAGTGTATAAGTTTTCTCTTTTCTCCACATCCTCACCAAAATTTGATATTAACAGATGTGAGGAGACATCTCATTGTGGTTTTAATTTGCATTTCCCTCATGATTAATAATATTGAGTATTTTTTTCAAATACCTTTTGGACACCTGTATGTCTTCTTTTAAGAAATGTCTATTCAGGTCCTTTGCCCATTTTTGATTGGGCTATTTGTTTTCTTGCTATTGAGTTGTTTGAGTTTCTTATATATTTTGGATATTCACCCATTATCACATGTATGGTTTGCCAATATTTTCTCCCAGTCTCTAGATTGTCTCTTCACTCTGTTGTTTCATCTGCTGTGTAGAAGCTTTGAGTTTAATGTAATTGCATTTACCTATTTTTGCTTTTGTTGCCTATGCTTTTGATGTCAACATCTACTATAAAGCTATCACAATCAAATCATGGTACTGGCACAAAAACAGACATATAAATCAATGGAACTGAGTAAAGAGCCCGGAAACAAATCCACACATTTAAGTTCAGCTAGTCTTTGACCAACTTGTCAAGAGCACACAATGGAAAAAGGAAAGTCATTTCAATAAATGGTGTTGGGAAAACTGTATATCCACCTGCAGAAAAATGAAACTGGACCTTTATCTTATACCACACACAAAAAAAACAACTCAAAGTGGATTAAAGACTTAGACATACGAACTGAAACTGTAAAACATAAGGAAACATAGGGAAAAAGCTTCTTGACATTTGTCAGGGCAAAGTTGTTTTGGATATAAAGTTCTTTTGATTATAATATAATGCTGCACTCCCTCAGGCATGAGGATACTCATGAAACAAATGCAGACACTCACAGTTACCCAGGGCCCTCCTACCCCACAGCTTAGGGAATGGGACACATATACCTGACTCTGACTCTCACCAGACCCACACTCAGGCCTCTGCCAGGGATGTAGAATGGCAGTGGTAATTGTGTGGGTGTAGAGGAGTGGCAGCCAAGAGTCAGTCCTGGAGAAGCAGGAAGGCAGCAGGAGGTTATACCTCATGTGAGCTGAGGCACGCCTGAACCAATGCTCCAAGACCCCAGAACATGCTCCGTTTTCCCATTGAATTTCACTTACAAACAAATTCAAAAGTAAAAGTAGTAAGAATTTCAAGATGGCTACCACAGAGCATTAAACCCCACATGCAGGGTCCTCTTCTTAGTGTCAGGCCATGTGTGACTATATAGGTCATTCTCCCTTGAAGCTAGCTCTGTGCCTAGTGTACCTTTGCCTCACTATGAAAAAAAGAGAGGTAGTTAGGCATGGATTTCTTTACCTTTTAGATCTACCATTCACAAACATAACATATCCTGTACCTTTATTTTTCTCTTTTTCACCATTTCATAAAATAAAGTATGCTTTCTTCTTATCAATATTAATTCATTCATGTGTGCTTTGTGCCCCATCTCAATATCACTCCCGCTGATACTTTTCTTTATCAAGTGTATTTACTCTTTCGTGATCTTTAACATCTTCTTTATAGGCTCTTTCCTTCAGGCTAAAAGTATATTCAGATCTTTACCAAATCTTAACAACTCTCTCTTGGCTCTGAGTACCCATCTAACTTTTATTCCATTTCCCTGATTATCTACACAGCCAAGTTCAAGAAATAGTAATATATCTTTAAAATGTACCCCAAATCTGACCTCTTTTAACCATATTCATTATTCCCTTAGTCTAAGCCGGAATCACTTCTCTATTAAACTACTATAATACCCTACTAAATAATATGTCTGCTTCTCCTCTTACCCTTCTAGAATCCATTCTTCACAAAGCAGTCAGATTTTCAAAAACACAAGTTGGGTCCTATCAATCTTCCACCCTAAACCCATTGCAGAAACCATCTATGGGGTACATTTTACATATACGAGGTTTTAATTTTTATGTAGATTTATTTATTAGTCTTTACCTTTATGATTTCTTCCATTCATTTATACTTAGAAAGTTCCTTGCCAGCTAGGGTTAAATAATATTCACCTTTATTTTCTTCTAGTATTTAATTTTTTTTCTCATATTCAACTGCTGTACATTGAATGTCTCAGCAAAACTCATTGAAGCTTGATTCCCATTGTAACAGTGTTAAAATGGTGGGAAATCGGAGTATGACAGTGTTGAAAGGTGGGGCTTTTAAGAGGTAATTGGATCATGATGACAAATTTCACTTACAATAAGAACAATGACAACAAAGATTAAATTCCAAATTAAATTATCCTTGTTTGATGAGAGGAATGAGCAGGAGCATTATCATGTGAAGGACTCTCTGGTGATGCTTTCCCAGGTGTTTTTCTGCTAAAGCTTTGGCTAACTTTCTTCAAACACTCTCAAAGTAAGCAGATGTTATTGTTCTATCTTACTGAAATTTTGTATCATTTGACCAACATTTCCCCAATCCCCTTCCACCCAGCTCCTGGTAAATACCATTCTACTTTCTACTCCTATGAGTTCAACATTTTCAAATTCCACATACAAGTGAAATCATGTGTTTTTTTTTCTTTCTGTGCCTAGCTTATTTCACTTAACATAATGTCTTCCAGGTTCACCATGTTGTTCCAAATGACAGGATTTTTTTCTTCTTTTTTAAAGCTGAATAGTATTCCTTTGTATATATATACCACATTTTCTGTATCAGTTGATCCATTGACGGACACACACTTAGGTTGAGTCCATATCTTGTCTATTGTGTATAATGCTGCAATGAACCTGGGAGGGTAGATATTTCTTTGACATACTGATTTCATTTTCTTTGGATATATACTCAGTCGTGGAATTGCTGGATTATATAGTAGTTTTATTTTTTGAAGAACCTTCGTACTGTTTCCCTTAATAGCTGTACTAATTTACATTCTTAGTGCCTCAAACTGCATACTGTTCAGACATGTTATAAGGAGTTATTATGAAGCTATTTTAATGCAAAAAAAATTAATTCATGCATAGTTTCTTCATAATACATGTTTTCTGTGAACGTTTTGAAGACCCCTTGTATATTAAAAGTATAACTACAGAGCAGTTGCTTCTTTTATTACTCTGGAGTGGTCTTTGAGGAGAGAGACATCCTCTTCTTTTTCAGGTCTCTGCTGGTGACTTTCCATGTGTCAATGCAGTAGAGTGTCCAGTGGGCCACCTGCACAGAGGCTGTGGCTGCTGCTGTAGTGGCGAGCTGCTTTTTCAGCAGCCATGGCAACAGCACCGGGAGCTCTGCCCCTTGCTGGTTTTGTAGGGAGAGGCCCCAGCAGTTAGGCACTGTGCCAAGAGCACCACCACCCACTGTTCTCACTGGGAGAGACTTGAGAGGTTCCACACCATGGCTGTGGCAGTGGCTGTGGTAAGCCAACTGCATGGAAGTGGTGTTTTCAGTGTATTCTCTTGCCTGCTTTTAGGCAGAGGGGGCTGTGGCCCTCGGCTCCTTGCCTAGAACCCCGGGCATACTTTTTTACCTGCTTCTGGACTGAGGATGTATTGTATATTTCAAGATAGCCTGAAAAGAGGGTCTTGAATATGATTACCACAAAGAAATGGTAAATGTTTAGGTGATATGTTAACTATTCTGATTAGATCATTACACTATGTATGCATATATTGAAACAACAAACTGTACCCCATAAACATGTACAATGAAAAAATAAATGTACATGTTTATGGGGTACATGGTGCATTCCACATAATGAGGACTTTTTGTCTCAGAACTTATCTTTTTTATAAGCATGTGTGAGTGAGTTTGTGTGTGTGTGTGTGTACTGTGTCATATAAAAAAGTATTTTGTAGTTGATTTACTGGCAGAATAGTTTTCAAAACATTAACTTATGGTCAACTTTGATCTCAATAGAAAGAGGTTTGGCATCTTCTATAAATCAACTAAATATAGTTTAATGAAGAATGATGTGAAAATAAAGTTTTTTCCCATGATAGGAATCACTAATGACTAGTCGAAGAATGTTAATAACAATGGTCACTCATGTTGACTGCAAAGCATGTAAACTTGAGCAGCATGCACTTCCCTAAACTTCTGGTCTGAAGGTAAATTTACATATCTTTTTTGGTGGGCAATTTTGGTAAATTATAAAGAAAAAAATATCCCATTGGCCCAGCAATTCCTTTCTTTGAGATATATTATAAAGAAAACTAAACAAAGGTGTGTGTAAAAATGTAGTTACAAGGATGTCAATTACAGTTTTTCTTATTAAAGTGAAAAACTATAAAGAATATGAATTTAATAAGTAGATTTAATTTGTTCTTTATTCTTCATAAATTTTATTTTTATAATACTTTTGGTTTCACAGCAAAACTGACCAGAAAGTACAGAGTTCACATAAACCTGCTGCTCCCACACATGCACAGTCACCTCCACTATCAACATTTTAACATCAGAGTGGTACATTTCTTATAATTGATGGATCGATGCTGACACATCCTTATTTTCCATACTCCACAGTTACCATTAAAGTTCACTCGTGTATATTCTATGAGTTTTGACTAATATATGATTACAAACATGCAACATTATAGTATTATGTGGAATATTTTCACTGTCCTAAAAATCTTCTGTACTCTGCCCATTCATTACTCCCTCCCCCAAATCTCTTAAAATCATCGATATTCTCAGTGCCTTCATATTTTTGCCTTTTCCGGAATGTCAGATAGTTGGAGTAATACAGCATGTGGCCTTTTCAGATTAGCTTTAATCACTTAATAGTATGCACTTAAGTTTCTCTGTCTTTTCATGGCTTGATAGCTCATTCTTTTTAAGCATTTAATAATATTACATTGTGTGGATGTGCCACAGTTTATCTCTTTACATACTGATGGATATCTCTGTTGCTTCCAAGCTTTGGTTGTTATAAATAAAACTGATACAAACACCCATGTACAGATTTTTGTGTGGATATAAGTTTTCAATTCATCTGGAAAAATACCAAGGAGGGCAACTGCTAGTCAGATTATGAGTATCTTTAATGTTGAAAGAAACCACCAAATTGTATTCCAAAGTGGCTTCACCATGTTGCATTCCCATCAGCAACGAATGAGTCCCTGTTGCTTCACATCTTTGACAGCATTTGGTATTGTCAGTGTTTTGGATTTTGTTATTCTAGTAAGTATGAAGTGGTATCTCATTTTCATTTGCAATTCTCTAATGACATATGGTTTTGAACACTTTAGTGATTATTTGCCATTTGTATATCTTATCTGGTGAGGTATCTGTTCAGACCTTTTCCCAATTTTTAAGTTGAGTTGTTTGTTTTCCTATTGTTGAATTTTAAGAATCCTTTGTATATTTTGAATAATTGTTCTTTATCAGATATGTCTTTTGCTTGTGTTACTCTCTTGATAGTGTCTTCAACACAGGATATTTCCTTTTAAAAACAAAACCAGGGCATTTAGATAATACAGACACCTTAAATGATAGTATGGAATATTACCATAGGTCTGTGCTCACAGTGTATTGAATGAAGCATGCAGGTATGATGTACATTTGTGTGTGCATTTGTGTGTATAAATACATAGACAGATATTGATAGATAGACACATACATTATTCAGGGATCTCCAAAGAAACAGGATATATAGATATATATATATAGCATATATATATAGAGAGAGAGAGAGAGGAGATATATATGGGGAGGGGAGAGAGAGCGCAAGGGAGAGATTTAAAGAAATTGACTTATGTTATGGAGGCTAAGAAGTCTTAAGATTTGTAGTCAGCAAAATGGAGACCCAGGAGAGCTGATATGTAGTTCTAGTCCAAGTCTGAAGGTCTGAGAACATGAGGAGCCAACTGTGTAGGTTCCAGTCCAAAAGTTGGCAAGCTCAAGACACAAGGAGAGCTGATGTTTCAGTTGATGTGTGAACTCAAGAAAGGATGAATATCCCAGCTCATGGCCATCAGGCAGGAGGAGTTTCCTCTTATTCAAAGGGTCAGCCTTGTTGTTCTAGTCAGGCCTTCCAGTAATTGGATGAGGGCCACCCTATTAGGGAAGGCAACTTCTTTACTTAATCTACCCATTCAAATGCTAATCTCATCAAAAAGCAACATCACAGACATACCCAATGCAATGTTTTACACATGAAATTAACCATCACACCATCCTATTCACCATCATCCTCCTCACCATCATTACCACTCTGTTCTTGTGGAGCCTTTTCTTATTCTGGGTCCCAGTTAACACTAGCAGCTTCTTAGGTCACTCAGTTAATGAACTGAAATAACACACCCAAATGAAGTATATCCAAATTTCAAAGAGGCCCACTAAACATTGTCCCTCTTTTTTGGTTGTTGGAGGGGCCAGATCCAAAAACTTATCCGTCACCTTAGAAGGGATATCTCTACATGCCCTGCACCAATGGAGCCCCAGAAATTTTACTGAAGTACAAGACCCCTGAATGTTTGCTGAATTTATTTTCTACCCTCTAACATGCAAATGTCTTACCAATAAGTCTATAGTAGTAGCTACTTCTTGCTCACTAGATACAATGGGCATAATGTCATCAATGTAATGAGCCAGTTAGATATGGAAGGGAAAGGCAATCAAGATTCTGCAAACTAAATCATGACATAGTGCTGGAAAGCTGATATACCCCTGAGGAAGGACTGTGAAAATGTATTGTTGGTCTTGCCAGCTGAAAGCAAACTGCTTCTGGTAGGCCTTATTAACAGGGATGGAGAAAAGGGTATTTTCCAGATCAATAGCTGCATACCAGGTGTATTAGTCCTTTTCTGTTGCCTATAACAGAATAACTGCAATTGGGTCATTTATAAAGAAAATAATTTATTTCTTACAGTTTGGGAAACTGTGAAGTCAAAAGTCCAGAGAATACATCTGGTGAGGGCCTTCTTGGTGGGAACTCTCTATACCATCCTGTGGTGATCAGGGCATTACATGGTAAGAATGGACTGAGCGAGAGAAACTAACTTTCTCGTTCACTGTTCTTATGAAGCCATCAGAGCCACCCCCATTACTCCATGAATGGAGCAATCTATTCACAAGAGCACAGTCCTCACAATCTAATCACCTCTTAAAGGACCCACCTTTCAGATATCATAATTGGTTTCCCACCCTCATAACACAGTTACAACTAGGGTCAAGTTTCCAATATATGAAATTTTGGAGGTCACATTTGACCCATAGCACCAGGGAATAGAGGATATGTTAATTCACTCAAGCAATGAAACCACATCTGATACACTACTGCGACTGGAGTCACCACCTGATTAAGCTTACAATGATCTGCTGTTATTGTCTAAGATCCATCTATCTTCTGTACAAGCCAAATAAGAGAGTTGAATGGGGATGCAGTGGGAATTATCATGTCTGCCTCTTTCAAGCCCTTCATAGTGTCACCAATCTCTGCAATCACACAGTAATACAGTATTCCTTTTGCTTTACTACTGTTCTAAGTAGAGGCAGTTCTAGTGGCTTCCCCTTGGCCTTTCCACCATAATAGCCCTCACTGCACAGATCAGGGAACCATTCTGGTGATTCTGCCAGAAGCTGAGTATATCTATTCCAATTATGCATTCTGGAAGTGGAGAAATAACCACAACATGAGTTCAGGGACCCACTGGCTCCACTGTGAGATTGACCTGAGCTAAAACTCCATTGATCACCTGGCCTTCATAAGCCTTTAGTCTGACTGGTGAACCACAGTGATATTTTGGGTCTCCTGGAATCAGTGTCAGGTCAGAGCCAGTGTCCAATAATCCCCAAAAGTTTTGATTATTTTCTATTCCCCAATGCACAGTTATACTGGTAAAAGGCTATAGGTCCCTTTGGGGAAGGCAAGAAGAAAGACTAATGGCATGTATTTTTGTCAGTGTACCAAGGTCCTTCTTCAAGGGGACCCAGCTTCTTTTTTATTCAAGGAGTTCTGAGTCTGTAAACTGGCTCCATTCTGGAAATTGATTGAGGGAACATGACTCTGCTTTTATAATTCAGATTAGACTTTCATTCATTTGACCTAGAACTTTCTGTGTATACAAAATAATTTAGTAAGAATTTAGTAGGCTTTCTATCTATTTTATTTCTAGGAACACCATGATCATCTAGCCAAGGCCATAGGCTTGCATGAGCCAGATTACTCTGATTGCTGCTTTGACTCTGCTGTCTATTTTGGTAACTATATTCACTTTACTTTTTGCAGTTGAGTGCCACTACTTGGCCATTGCCATTCTGGAATTTAATTACTCCCATTGCATTTAGGTTTCCCAGTTGAGTGGCTGTAGTCCCAACTGCAAAGTCTAGATTACAGAGGAGAGCAATCACAGAGCCCTTCGAGGATGATGGGCTCTGATGGAGTTTGGATGTGTTGTCCTCTCCAAAACTCATGTGGAAATTTGATCTCCAATGTGGCAGTGCTGGAAACTGATTGAATCATGGGGGTAGATCCCTCATGAGTGGATTAATGCTCTCTCTGGGGGAGGAGGGGTAGTGAGTGAGTTCTCACTCTATTAGTTCCCGCAAGAGCTTATTGTTTATAGGACCCTGACACCTCCTCTCTCTTTCTTGCTTCCTCTCGCCATGTGATCTGCTTGTACCTGCCAGCTGCCTGCTGTTTTTCTGCCATGAGTAGAAGCAGCCTGAGGCCCATGTCAGATGCAGCTGTCCCAGAATCGTAAGCTAAATAAATCTTTTTCCTTTATAAATTACCCAGTCTCAGGTATTTCTGTCATAGCAACACAAAATGGACTAAAACAGGCTCCCTTCGAAAATTTATTTCTCGCAGTCAAGGTAAAAGGTATGTGTTCTGGACCCTCCTATTGTGGGTAGGTCTAAATCTCCCTAAGCCTCTGAATCCCTTTCTTTGCATTAAACCAAGGCAAGTCTAACATTTCTCACTTATTCACTGTGGGCCACCTTTTTGCCCACCAACCAAACAAACTGTTAGGGCCCCTTTCTAGCTCTTCAAGATGCAATAAATTTGGCCTGATCCAACTTGATGTTCTTTCCACCAATATCATACACCCTTAATATTCATTTCCACATGTTTCCTGATTTCTGCTTGTATAAATTAAAAAACTCAAGTAGTTCTTTTGGAGCACAATGCACCTTCTCAGGGGTACCACTTTGTACCTCATATTTAAGGGCATGCTGAGACATGAGTCAAGTTCTATACAATAGTCCCCCCTTATCTGAAGGGGTTATGTTCCAAAATTCTCAGTTGATTCCTGAAACCATAGATAGTACTAAATCCTATATGTACTATATTTTCCTGTACATGATACTTATGACAAAGTTTAATTTATAAAGTAGGCACAAAAAGAAATTAACAACAATAATTAATAATAAAATAGAATTATAACAATATACTACAATAAAAGTTATGTGAATGTGCTCTCTTTCTCTCTCTCAAAATATCTTAATATACCGTAATCGCCTATCTTCTTGTGATGATATCAGATGATAAAATGCCTATGTGATGAGATGAAATGAGGTGAATGATGTAGGCATTGTGACATAGTATTAGGCTACTATTGACCTTCTGATGATATGTCTGAAGGAGCATCATCTGCTTTGGGTGATCCTGGATTCACTGAGCCATGATGATGTCAATGGTTGAATGTGAGGAGGAGAGAATATCAATGGCTAATGGGCAAGTAACATATACGGCATGGATATGCTGGATAAAATGATGATTCACATCCCTGGTGGGATGAAGGAAGATGGCATACTTTAAAATTATGAAATGTTTATTTCTGGGATTTTCCATTTAATTTTTTTGGACCGTGATTGACTGCAGGTAACCCAAACCACAGAAAGTGAAATCATGGACAAAGGGTGTATTAGTCCATCTCTGTTACTTATAACAGAATACCTGAAACTAAGAAAATGATATTTATTTCTTAAGGTTTGTTGACTGGGAAGTCCACAGTCCATAGGGTGCATTTGACAGGGCCTTGTTCTTTCTGGTGACTCTACAGCAATGTCGGGTGTCACGTGGAGAAATGACTGAGCAGGAGAGAGCTAAGCTTCTCAGTTGCTCTCCTTATTAAGCTATCAGAACCATGTCCATTACTCCGTGAATGGACCAATCCATTCACACGGGCACAGTCCTCACAATCTAACCATCTCTTTAAGGCCCAAACTTTCAATTACCAAAATAGGATGTCCCACCCTCAACAGTTACAGTGGGGATTAAGCTTCAGTGAGTTTTGGGGGGACATTCAATCCACAACAATAGAGGACTACTTTATAGGTCTTGAAACAAAGAGGGGTGATGGGGTGAGTCCTGAAGAAACTCTGCATTGTTTTTCACAGCAATTCTTCAGGGGAGGCCATTACAAATTTCTCAGTTTCTTTCTCTACACACTCATACTGAGGAAAGGCCACGTGAGCAAACAACAAGAAGTCAGCCATTTGCAAGCCAGGAAGAAAGTCTGCCAAAACCTGACCATGCTGGCACCCTGATCTCACACCACCTTGCTCTGCCCTACCCAGAATGCAGAGTTAATCCCCTCAAATGGGGGTGGAGAGGCTGAGACTACTAGGTGTGAGGAAGCTGCTACCATGGTTTTACTTTCTGTGGTTTCAATTACCTGCAGTAAACTATGGTCCAAAAATATTACATAGAAAATTCCAGAAACAACTGGGGGTGGGGAGCCCACTTTTACTGGTGGTGGGGAAACCATTTTTACTGAGAGTGGACAGGCCCCTTCCCCTGGGGGTAGAGAGGCCTCTTCCACTGGCAAAGATGACTCATCAGAAATTAGGGGCTCAATAGTCCCAGCTTCATCAACATCTTCCCACACATCTCCATTCCAACTTTTTAAAAAAATTTTCAAATTTATTATTAGTATATTCATTCTTACGAATCATGATATTTCTTTATGCTCTTTTCCTGACCTGTCACTTCCCAAACCCCTTCCTCCATCCCCCCCATCTTTAACATACTTAGGTTTGTTCTCTCCTTCTGAAAGTTCAGCGTATTGTTGTGTTGTTGTGGTCTTTTCTTTCTTTCCTTCATTCCTTCCTTCCTTCTCTCCCACTCTCCCTCCCTCCCTTCCTTCCTAGCAGCCAGTTACGAGTGAGAACATGTGGTATTTCTCTTTCATTGTCTGGCTTATTTCACATAACATAATTTTCTCCAGAGTCATCTATGCTGTTGCAAAAGGCAGAATTTCATTCTTTTTCATGGTTGACTAGTATTCCATTATGTATATATACCACATTTTCTTTATCCAGTTGTTCTTTGATGGACACTTAGGTTGGTTCCATATTTTGTTTATTGTAAATATAGCTGCAATGAACACAGGAGTGCAGGTATCCCTTCAACATGATGAATTCAATTCCTTTGGATATATACCTAGTAGTGGGATTGCTGGATTATATGGTAGCTCTATCTGTAGTTGTTTGAGAAACCTCCATACTGTTTTCTATACTAGCTGTGCTAATTTACAGTCCCACCAGCAGTGTGGAAGAGCTCCCCTTTCCCCACATCCTTGCCAGCATTTGTCATTCTTGGTCTTCTTAATAATGGCCAGTCTAACTGGGGTGAAATGCTATCTCAATGTGGTTTTGATTTGCATTTCTCTGATGACTAGTGATGCTGAGCATTTTTTCATGTACCTGTTGGCCATTTCTATGTCTTCCTTTAAAAATGTCTATTCATCTCCTTTGCCCATGTTTTAAATTAGATTATTTGCTTTTTTACTTATAGTTGTTTGTGTTCTTTGTATATTCTGGATATTATTTCCTTAATATTTGCAAAATAGTTTGCAAATATATTCTCCTATTCTGCATGTAGTCTTTCCACTCTGCTGATTATTTCCTTTGCTGTGCAGAAGCTTTTTAGTTTGATATCATCCCATTTATTTATTTTTTCTTTTGTTTGTGCTTTGGTCCTGGTCTTATTCAGAAAGTCTTTTTCCAGTCCTATTATCTAGAGTGTTTCCCCTTTATTTTCCTCTAGTAATTTTATCATGTCAGGTCTTATATTTAAGTCTTTAATCCATTTTGAGTTGATTTTGGTATATTTTGAGAGGTACAGGTCCAGTTTCATTTTTCTGCTAATGGATATCCAATTTTCCCAGCACCATTTATTGAAGAGGCAGTCGTTTCCCCAATGTATGTTCTTGCTGCCTTTGTCAAAGATCAGTTGGCTAGTGGGTTGATTCCTGTGTTTTCTATTCTGTTCCATTGATCCAAGTGTCTGTTTTTACACCAGTACCACACTGTTTGGGTTACAATAGCTTTGTGATATAATTTGAAGTTGGGTAGTGTTATGCCTTCAGCTTTATTTTTATTTATTTATTTTTTGCTCAAGTTTGCTTTGGCTGTTCCATATGAATGTTTGGATTGCTTTTTCTATTTCTGTGAAGAATGTCATTGGTATTTTGATGGGGATTACATTGAATCTGTAGATTGCTTTGGGTAGTATCCATTTTTTCCTAATCAATGGCCTGACTTTAATAATGGACATCCTGCAAGGCTGGGAGTTCAACTTGTGTTCTAATTCAGTTAGTCACAGGATGAGATTCTGGGTTTGATTTTCAGCAATCCCAGCCCTGCAGCTACAGGAGATAAGGGTCTCCTTTAGAGCACACAGAAGCTTTAGGTCATTTATGTGGCACTTGACCTGGGAATTCAAATCCTTGAGCTCATCCTTTTCTTTCCCCACTTTGTCCAGTGACATTAGAAGCAACCAGTCAATCTCATTATATTTGCTAGTTCACTAAAAATGTTCAAAAGTATCATGTACACAGTCATTCAGCTCCTTGCTTCTTATAAGTGGTTGATTAGGAGTATCCAATGGTGATATTATATTTATTTGCATTGCTTGATTACATCATGGACTAGCAGTGTTACTCTCAGAAATAGTCATTAACAACTATAAGTGTAATCAGATTAGAGAGCCAATTCCCAAAACCCCAGAACCAATTCAGAAAACTTATTCTTAAAATTCTGTTCCTCTAGTACCATTCCCAATACCAAAATTTGTATTAGTCTGCTTGGGCTGCCATAACAAAATACCATAGACTAGTGGCTTAAACAACATAAATTTATTCTCCCACAGTACTGGAGGTGGGAAATCCAAGATCAGGGTGCCAGCATGGTCAGGTTCTGGTGAAGGCTCTCTTCCTGGCTTGCAGCTTGTGGTTGGCTGCCTTCTCACTATTTGCTTACATGGCCTTTCCTTGGTGTAACTCTGTGTGTGGCAAGAGAGAGATCTCTTCCTTTTCTTGGAAGGCCACCAATTCTATCAGGTTAGGACTCCACTCATAAGATCTTTAACTTGTATTACCTCCTAAAAGCCCTATCTCCCAGTACAGTCGCATTGGGAGTTAAGGATCGTGTAGAAGAACAAACTCCGTCTCTCCTACTATACTCTCACAACACGCTTCTGATACCAGATGTGTGGGTTTTTCCCCCACACACATCGAGTAAGCAAGCAATTCTGCATCATCATGTTACTGACAGACCAGGCTCAGCTTGCCATCTCACACTAAACAAATGACTTAAAAGTCCAAAAGTTGGTGCAAAGATTGGAAGGTTTATTCACTAACCTGTACTCAACTAAATGTCTAACGAAGCAAACAAATAAGAGAAAATAGGAACAGTAGGGTCCAGTTTATCCTAGTCTCAATTAGCGGGGCCAACCTATTCCACTGACACAGTAATTGATAAAAGCAGTTCTCCCCACTATTGTCGGCACAAAGGAAAGTACCGACTAGATTTAAGTCAGAGAAACAAAGCATAGCCAGGAGCCCTCCAGGGTGCACCTATACAGAACAGCAGAAGAGGGCTCGGGAAATCAGAAACAAAGCATATCCCTAAGCCCTCCAGGGTTCACCTATATAGTAGCAGATACAATCCAACCAAACATCAGAAGAGGGCCCAGAAAGTCAGAGAAAGGTAAAGAGAATTTTAGCCGCTTCTGGACTTCCAGTCACTGCATGGCATGGGAATGAATCCCCACCACTCTCATGCATCTCCTGTCAAGGAAAATCTGCCCACGCAAGATCTTCATGGTGTAGGGCTGGCCTTTCCACCTCTGCTGGTTACCAGCCAGGGCCAGCCACTGCCAGCCACAGGGAGCATGCTCCTCACAGGCTGAGACGAGTTTAAGCTGTAGTTGTCCGGCAGTCACTTTAAAGAGGAAGGGAAGCGGGGGATAGGAGAGTAAAAGGGAATAAAGCATTGCTTGTCAGAATTTAGGCCGGGGACTCCAGGAGAGACTTACAAGCAGCAGAGAAAAATAGTCCCAGTGGCCACTTGCCTCTGCAGCTAGAGTCTTCTCTGGTGCCCAAAGCTTTCCACTTTTCACTGGTGACTGAATTAGGCTATTGGGTTCCAAAGTCATAGAAATGAACAATGTACCCAGCAGTAAAACAAGCAACGCTTTATGAAAAGAGGAAATAGACTTATGCATAACGGAGGTAGCAACAGTAAAGCTAGACCCCCGAGGGGAGCTGTTCAGTGTCTTTTATAGGAAAAGGAGTTAAGGGTACAAGCCAGCATCACTGGAAGTGATCCATTCTGTTCTTCCTGGTTGTATCATGGATGCATGCTCTTTTAGACCTTTGGTCCTTGAGCCTGCTCAGTAGGTCCAAGATGGTGGTGGTATTCATCATTGTCACCCCAGGAGGGTCATTGTAGCAGTCACCTTGAAGCTTTGTGTGCATGTGGAAATTCTTAAAAGGGTCTTAAGTTTAATCTGCTAACTTAATTTTTACAATTATGGTAAACAATACTTGGGGAAGGGTTTTACAACTCAGTGAATATGTTTCCTCTCTTTCGCAGTCTATTTTATCAGGGCAGCCCATAGATTAATCATGTGCCCTGGGGGTCTCATGACTGAGGAGTAGAAAAGTAACAAAGTGTCCTTCGCAGAGAAAATGGAGTCAGTTTGGTTGACAGGCCTCGCCTTACTCTCTTTCAAGCAGACAACAGGTGGGTGTCCTCTAATTCAGTTCCAACACTGTCTACCTGGAGAAAGTACCAGATTCCACAGACTGAGGGCTCAGTCTTATAAGACTGCCTTCCACTTTTGATGCCTATTGTGAGCCCTAGGTTGTTTTACTTGTGCCTCTGACTAACCAGGTATCAATTGGGATTCCCACAACCCCGTCCTTGCACTTGATTAATTTACTAGAGTGGCTTATGGAACTCGGGGAAATACTTACTTGCCTTTACTGTTTTATTAAGAAGGATATTACAAAAGATATTGATAAACACCGGATGGAAGAGATGCATAATGCAAGGTATGTGGGAAGGGGCAGGGAGCTTCCATGTCCTCTCTGGGCACACTGCCCTCAAGGAACCTCCACATGTGAAGCTATCTGAAACCTAGTTCTTTGGGTTTTTGTGGAAGCTTTGTTATGTAGGCATGATTAATTAAATCATTGGCTATTGGTGATCAAATTAACCTTCAGCCCTTCTTACATTGTCAGAGGTTAGGGGTGGGGCTGAAAGTCTTTCCTGTGACCGGCCCCCATCCTGAAGCTACCTAGGGGCTGCCAGCCATCAGTCAACTAATTTGCGTGCAAAAAAAAAACACTTATTGCTTTAAAGATTCCAAAAATTTTAGGAGTTACATGCCAGGAAACAGAGATGAAGACCAAGTATATATTTCACAATATCATTGTGATTTAACATATGAATTTGGGGGGTGGGCACAATTCAGTCTATCGCAATAGATAACAGAATACCCAGTGAGGCAGATTTTTACTTTTTTCTGGGAGGTAGAAAAAAATATGATTTCAAATTTGTTATCCACAAATATTTCAAGCTGTTATAACATTAAAAAACAATGGAGTAAAAACATTTTTGTAATAGGACTTATCACTCCAGTGGCCCTTTTTGTTATATGAATAACATTGTTAGAGTAAATAGTAATCCATTGTTCTGAAAGAAGACTATAACTGGAAATTTGTGGGGGGGTGGGGTTGGCAATGATCTGATGGTTCCAATTTTTCAGGCAAATGGAACTGTGCCAACTGTGTCCTGTATACATTAGTATGTTGAGCTTGAGTTTTTTTGGGAGAGGAAGAGGCAGTTGGAAAGGCAGCCTTCTGAGAGGAAGGGAATCAAGAACTAGACCCTTTTTCTAAGAAATTCAGTCATTACAGTACATCTTATACACTAAGATGGTCCCTACTGATGTCATCAAGAAGGAACATTAGCCCCACTATCCACTCTCTCCCCCAATCAGGAATACTCATTTATATTGAGGAGAAGTTTGAAATGTGACTCCAGCTGCACAGGAGAGGTTAGTTTAAGGAAGGACAAGACCGATTCCTGGTACAGCATGTTCCTCCTGCTGGTTTTCTGCTGATTGCTCCTGGCTCTGTGGAAGTGCCAAAACAGAGAAAGATGTGTTTGACCCCAGGCAGGTCTACTGTGGCATGCATTGGATACAGGTGAGTGTAACACTGGAAAGAGAAAGAGTCTTCCTTTTTCTTTCTCTTACACCCTTATCAGGTGGCTTGTGCCTAGATCACTTCAAAACTACTTAAGTGGACAGGAATCTGCACCAAACTACTGAGCCATCTGTTCTTATGTGGACCAACTGCTAAATAATGTAACAACAAGAACTGTAGAGAATGGGCAGTGGACTTATCAGATTTTCCAGTATTTCACCCCACTGGACATTTGTAACCAGGTGTGATCTCTTGGATTGCTTAAAGCCCTGAGGATACTGTACTTATCACAAAAAAAGGACAGCCAAATAAGGGAAGAAAGAAAATTTTCTAGTAAACCAGATAGAAGCTTAGGGTCAAAGTATTTTAAATATTTTAATAAATGTATCACAATGTGATGACTGACATTTGAAAATAATTCTCTCATCTCAGAAAAAAAATTCCAAAAAGAAAGAATTTTCTTTTAGAGAATACTAACCGTTTGTAGGCATGTATACAGAAGTGAGCTGGTCAACTCATCTCTGGGCCACTGATCTTTTGCAGGAGAAGTGATTATTTTTATTGATAACTTCTAAGTTTCTGTCATTTTGTGAGAATTATCTGCTAATATAGTTTATCTGGGAATTAACAAAATCATTAACATTTTCCTTATTACCTCAACCCCTTTTTGCTTCAGTCACCTCGTGTTAATTCATTTTGTCAGGTTTGGAGTTTTCTTTTGTCAATATGTGAGGCCACCAGAGAGTTTCCCACCCTCAGATGTCTGTGGTAAAAAAAGAAGAAAAACCAAAATAGAATGTCGTTACCTTCAGATTATCTCCTCATTTTAATGCAGGCCTCGAAAGATCAGGTGGAAAAAATTTATAAAATATTCTGTTTAGTAGATCTGATTTAGGGCTATAAAATGTGGAAATAATTAACATTTGCCTTTCTATAATAAAAATACATGTTCCTTCTGCAAGTTGCAAGAAATAACTTTTTCTGGTAACCCTGTATAACCTCATTTCAAAGAGCTAAAGTTAATATCAACATATTTGTTCCACAAAAGAAATGTTTGAGGTATGTGTAATGGTAGAGGGAGCAAGAGGGGGTAGTAGTGACTTCGTGTAGCTCTGTTTAGCATGGAGCAGTGGAGAATAAAAGAGAAAGCCTCATCCATCTGCCTCCTCTCTTTTTCTTCATAGGTGAAAATACAACGCCTGTCCAGAAGCTCTCGTACTGCTGAGGTTTGGGATGCTCGAGCACTGAGGTTTGTGATGAAGGTTGAGGCACTGTGTAAGACTGTCTCTGAAATATCTGCTTGGTAGCCTAAGATTCTTATTAAAGGGACTACCCAGTTCATCCTTCAGAGCCAAATTTAAAGATTAATCAGGACTCATCTGTGCCTCAGTTTCCTTATTCGTAAAATGAAAATAATTGAGTCAATGTGAGAATAAAATGGGATAATGTATTTAAAATAGTTAGTGCCTAGCACATAATGCTCACCTAATAGTAGCTATTATTGTTTATGATGATGATGATGATGATGATGATGATGATGATCTGGTTCCTGGGCATTATGTTAGGTGGCACACAAAAGGTGTGGTCATAAAAAAGAAAGAGAATTAGGTAATACCTTGAATAGTAGCCAAATGAGAAGAATACAGTTTCATTTGCTATTTGAGAAGCTCACCTGAAATTAACATTTCCAAAGAGGAAAGAGGATTTATACCTTTGTACATTCTTACAGTCAGAGTTCACACGATCTTGCAATATCCTCTCAACTGACACTTCTTCTTAGTCCTAGGGAAAACCACTGGAAGAGACTACTACTCAGGGCTCAATACTGAACTTCTATGAAAGCAGAGGTCAGGCTTAAAATTCCAAGAACTAGAGAAGCAATTCTGTTCAATAAGGGCACTCCCAGGGGGTAGTATTATAATTAGTATAATAATAATTATTGTGGTAGAGGAAACGGTATGAACTGAATGTTAAAAACTGAGTAAATGTTCATCAGTTGGACGAGAGGCCCTGGGGGTGGGGATGATTGGAGGGGCGTTCAGGAAGACAGATTTGTGTAAACAAAACCAGAGAGGCATGAAAAAGCATTAGGCCTTGAAAAAGCAGTAAGTCATTTTGTGGTGCTTGAACACAGGGTGCAAGGGAGGGATGGCAGAGAGAAAAAGGCCAGAGAGTCTGGAAGAATCAGATTTCCTAAGGTCTTGCAGACCATTATAAGAAATCTGGACTTTGCTTTCATAGTTAATAGAAAGTTGTGGCTGAATACTCATGAGAAGGAGACTAGAAGAGTATGGCAAGAAGCCAAGTGAATAACAATGGGCCTGAAACTAAGTATCAGTGGGGATTGAATGGAGGATACAGGTACAAGAGAAGGTGAGAATCTACACTTAGAGGTAGTTAAAATTTAAAAAATAAACACACATGGTCTTCCAATTAAAGATTTTATTTTTACAAGATGTTTTACAAAATTATTTAAAATATGAAGTCATGGTTGATTATACATTTAGCTATTTGTTTTTGGTGAAAATAATATGATTACATGAAATTAGGACTTTCCTAGAAAGGGGTGTGAGAGAACTCTTCAATCTATAGCCCTGGAACCTGGCACAGCTGCTGAGCCTCTAGAACTTTAGTTCTACCTCAGAAGTCAGCACTGGTCTAGGAAGGTCCTAGATAACCTGGTATAATATGGGGCTTGTGCAGAACGAAATATTGAACTTCTAAAATCAGGATTCATACTCTAATCGAAATAAGCTTTCAGTAATTCAGTCAGTTTTAGGTACTCCTCTAATTTGGGAGTTCCAGTAGTGTTGAGAAGGAGATCTATAGACCAGTGATTGGTTTAAAATAGCTTCACAGAATCCTGTAGATTCTGAAACAAACAGTATCTGTAGATATAGGTTAAAACTCCCCTATGGTCTATTTTCAAAAACACATTGCACTGCCCCGACAGATTCCTTGCTTCTCACCAAACTTGTCATTTGCTGGGTCTATTTACACCCCACTCCCCCAGGGGAATCAAAATTCCATTCTGGCATACCATTCTCCTATGCCAGATAAATGTTGATTACAAGTTAAAGAGTTAATGAAATCACTCAGATATTTTGGGAAGCAACCCAGAACCAAAGCATCAATAATAAAAGTCAAGTCAATGTCCTATATATCAAAGCACCACACTCAAAAGGTCAAGGATGTACAAAGTGACCTTTACATTTTATAATAGTACACTGTGTTTAGTTATTGTTTTCAAAAATTATCAGAGAAAATAGAAACCTTTAAACAATAGTTGAAATGGATAGAAAGTTTTTTTTTTAAATGTTGATTCAGACTTTAATGAACACTCAAATAATTGTTAATTGCACTTCTATACTGTTACGATACATTTTACTTTCTATAACTGTAAAAATAAGCTAAAATTTAGGAGTAAGTGTGATTTAATCTACATTCCTAGCTCTACTCAATATGTAGCTATATCTTAACTATAAACCTATGCTCAAGTGAAATGTAAAAGGAATATAATTCACAATTTTTTTTAAAAAGTAGGAAGCATATGCCCAGAGCCTAAGTAATCCAGTACTAATCTATTATAATATACACAACTTAGAAGTGCTCATCTCTCTTACTATGTTGTCTTGTAAATAATGCAACAAGTTAAAAGACTGGCCCTGGTTCAAGACGAAAGCCTGATGAAAACGGATATAAAACCCCACTAAGAAATGCCAGAGTTTTTCAAGGAGAAGTCTGAAATCCTAAATCATCATCCACACTTTATTATTAATTATAATTTGAGATAAATCCCCAGTTACTTCTAGTTTATGGATATGTCCCACCAGTGACAATCTTGTACTGATATACCAGAAAAACAATGGGCAATTCCTGAAAGTCACTGGAGAATAAAACAGTTACATTTGATTTCTTGTTCTAGAAGTGTGAGAAAAGATTAGATTAAGGGGAAAAATTTATTTTTTTACTAAAGCCATTTAAAGATAATTCAGGTGGGCCTCAAACCAAGTAGCCACGTTGACTATATGCATTCTACTCTCATGTTTAAGACACAAAGGTCTCCATTTCCCTAAGAGAACTGCTTTTCCGGCAAGACACCCTCTCTCTCTTGCCTTGAAGCCAAGTAATTGGAACCCTAAACACGCTGCGGAGCTTCTGCTGGAACCGGTTTCCAACAAAACAATACAGAAAGGGATTAACGCAGCTGTTGGTGAATCCCAGGAGGATGGCAAAAGGAAGTGCCAGGTCAATGACTGCTATAACTTCACAGCTATTAATGACACCCATCCAGGCCAGAGCATCCAGGAAGGTCAGAACATGGAAGGGAAGCCAACAAATGATGAATGCCAGAACAACAGCAGCTGCCATCTTCAGGACTTGGTCACGGGTTATTCTGTTCTTCCCATAGCTATTGGTCTTCAGTAAGTGTTTTCTGATTCCAAAATAGCATGTTGCTATGAATATTAAAGGGATAATAAAACCAAGGATATTTTTCATTAAGGCAATCCCAGCTGACCACTGGGCATATTTTTCAGGTGGGAAAGCCATAATGCAAGCATTCACTCCTAAGTATTCAATGGTTCTGACATCTCGGAAATAAAATGTTGGCAGTGAGGACAGACAGGCCATACACCAAACAAGGGGAACTATATAGGATGCTTGCCAGGGATTTCTTCTTTGAGACAGAAAGGGGTAGATGACTGATTGGTACCTATCAACACTCATGCAGGTGATAAAAAAAATGCTTGCAAACATGTTCAAGGTCAGGAAAGAACCAAAAACTTTGCACATCATAGGTCCAAAGAGCCAGTCATATCTGTAAGAATAATAGGTTGCCCAGAGAGGAAGAGTAGCCAAAAGGAGTAAGTCAGCCACAGCCAGATTGAAGATGTAAATGCTGGAAACCTTTTTAGGACCCTTTTGACAACAAAACAGAGTAACCACAACAACATTGACAAGAAATCCAATCACAAAAATAATGTAGTAGAGAACAGGAATCGCATCTAAATGCTTATCTGATGGTTTATGTGAGCAGCTAAAGGTAGACTCATTGCTGCCAGAGATGTTCACAGGGTCAAAGTGAAGACTGCTGGTAATGTTTTTGCTGATGGTGGCAAGGGAGAAGTTGCCCTTCATTTTGCAATGTCAGCAGCTCCTAATTCTTATGCCTTCTGTGGGGGGAAAAAAAAAAAAGAACTCTTAGAACACCTACAGATCTTAGGACGTCCTTGAGTCATGAGCATTTTGAAAGTTTGTCAAAAGCCAAAAAAAGCGGGTGATTATAGAAAACATGAAACAGAACCATGCCCTGTGAAATAAGAATGGATTTTATCTCTTGAAGAAGAAAAAACAATTTTCTCAATAGTAGCAAGTAGACATTTCAGCCTCAGGGACGGCACATTCTGAGCAAAACTACCTTTTGCCCATCTTTTCTATCATGTTTTTGAAAGGTTTTAAAAAATTAATATTTCTAAAGGTTAGTCAGCAGAGAAAATGTGTGAAACAAATAAGAAGGAACCCAGAAATAACAAAAATTAATATTTCAAAAACACTCAAGCATATATCTCAGTTGTATACTTTCTAGAAACCACACCACTGCCTGCTATTGCATAGAGAAATGCTTTATTCGAGTAACTAATTATATACAAATCATTGCAGCTGTGGAAAATATAAGTAACATAAGCTATGGAAAAAATAAGTAAGTGTACAAAAGACTGAAAGAATATTCAAAAGGAACATATTGGGATTAGGGATCATAATTGGTTTTTGCTAATTAAAAATAATCCCTTTGGTTCTACTTTTCCATTGTTCACACAATAATAATATAATTAAGAAATTATTGAACATGTGCATATTTCCAAAAGCCCTCTGTTCCCATTTTAATAGAAAATATTAGTTTTAGATAAAGATTTTTAAATTTAGTCTGTTTAGTAGAAAAACAATCCATTTTCAACTTAATTAGGAAAAGAAAAAGAAAAAAATAGCCAAACCTGTTTTAGGGTCAAGTAAAAATAATTTTGATTGCTCAATGAAATAAGAATTGAACATCCATGATTAATCATGATATACTCTTATTTTTCTTTTGCTATCTTTTCAGTTTAATAGAACTAAATAGTCCTTGTTCTCAAATGTTATAGCCCATATTCACGTTTTTGTGATTTTTTTTTACTAGTAACATTATTCTAAGACAACAGAAAGTTAGCTAAAGATAAACACACACTAAGAAAAAGACTATTACTTTAGATAGCTTCAAAATACATACAAATAAACTACCTAAATAAAAATGTAATCACCAAATAACCTCCTAATAAACAGCAAAACTATCATTTTTGTCTAAAGCTCATTCTTTCGTATGACCTAAAAAAATAACATAAAAAAATCAAAAATGAATCCCACTGAAGACTTACTGGTTGTTGGAGTTTAAAGCATTTATCATAAATCAGCTTGCTTAGTTCCTAATGCACCCCTGTAAGAGAAACAGCAGTTAAATAATTTAGGAGTTTTGCAAACTACAGCATTAAAATACAAGAAAGAAAAAGGGAAAGTTTATTCATAAAAAATGTTTTCATTTAATGTATGTTCTACTTTCCAAATAAAGTATATATAAATTGTTCAGACTTACCTTAAAAATTCAGGCTGAAAAATGCTTTGAATTCTGTGCTTATCCGTTCCCTTAGAGTCTGGGACGTAATAGCATCAGATCTCTGGTTTCCTTCTTATATGTTCGGTCTGTCCACTGGGAGCCTTCAACCTACATAATTCCAGGGCTGACTTATGAACACTTGCCAGCTTTCCAGAGGATTTTTTTTTTTTTTGGCTGCAAAACATTAATCTGAAATTCTCACTGTCTCCAATCATAACAGCTCATTCAAATAAATCTTAAACAAAAAATGAAGTTTCCACAAATGTGCTAGAGAATTTTGAAGTCAGTGGCTTACTTTAAAAGAAGAATATAATTATTTGCAGAATTTTCTCTTTCTTTTTCCCTGATACTGGCATTATAAAATGAGTTAAGGAGTGGAGACTAGGGAATTTATTCTAGTAGCAGAGTCTTTGTTCACCAACATCTTTTTACAACCTTCATTACTTTTTGAAATTTTTATTAATGTGTATTAAAGAATGGTAGCAACTTTACTTGAGGTCAATAGCTTCTAAAACTTCCCCCCTGCTTTAAGTAGTTTTTGTTGGCTTGTTGCTGGAGGGTTGGAGATAAGAGGGATATAATTTTCATGTGATGGAAAAGAGGTATTAACATTTAGTGCCTCCTTTTGTAGGTCTCTGTCATATTTGTGGTTTAAATACAAAGCACAAAAGGTGAAGAAGGATTAGGCAGCTATTTCAGCCTAGATCACTGTTGGTGTTGTTACTATCTTTCCTTCTTGTGGGGATGGAGCCAATCAACTTTACACAATCAGTCCAGTAGAAGCAAGAGTGACAAAATGAAAAGAGACAAGAAGAGGTGATGGTAGTAATAATACTAGCTGACAATAAATGCTATGCACCAAACACTGTGCTAAGTGCTTTATACTCAACAGTTTAATAGACAGGCAGTATTACATACTGGTAAGTATATGGCCTCTGGAATCCAACTACCTGACTTCACAAGCTCAGCTCTACCACTTCCTAATTCTATGACGTTGGCCAAGTTACATTCCTTCTTTTTGTCTCAGTTTTCTCATCTGAAAAATGGGGATGATGTTAATTAGAGATGTCATGGAGTTATGACGATTAAATGAGCTAATATATTTAAAGTGCATAAAATCATGCCTAGCACATAGTAATTGCTATTATTAGCTATTAGTATTACCCCTGTTTTATAAATCAGGAAACTAAGGCTCACTGAGTTTAAATAACTTTTTTGAGGTCACATAGCTATTAAATGAGGACACTTGAATTTAAACCAATGCAAACTAATGTCAGAGGTCACACACGCTCTTAACCTCTATACTACAGGAGGAAGCTGGTCCTTCAATCCTACTCTTTGACCTGGCAAAAAGGAAACATGCAGCATTTAAAGAAAATCACAGCTGATCACTTACAAGCTATTACAAAAGCACCAAAGAAGGGGAAAAGAGTTTGAAAGATTGTTATGTAGGGGAAAATGTTTTTCTTAATTTTATTTGCAAAATGGAGACCACGGTGAGTGACTAGATAGTTTTCTATAGTTAGTAACTAAAACCAGAGAACCTAAGTCACTTAAAAGGGTAAGAGGATTCCAGTTATTTCTATGGAACGTACTTTTTAGACAATCAGTAAGAGTGCACCTCTCCATGCTACGGGCTGCAGGTAGGGAATGCGGGCAGGCTCTGAGGAGGTAGCTGCTCACCTAAGTAAGGAGTTCAGCAGAAGAACAAGGAAGGAGAAGCAAGTGTGGGTGACAGAGGACAAAATTATAAATGACACAAGACAAAGCAATGGCTTTTGACATTTGTTTTCTCCCCATTAATATTGAAGTCAATCCTGTAGCACACAGGCAGAACGGACCAGTAAGAAGTCACGGGTGCTTGAAAAATACAGTAGGATTCAAACACTTGCAAACCGCACTCGTAAGCATTTCTTTTGGTAGACTGAGCTTGAACATTGACAAAATGCTCCTGATGAACATACTCACCATTTTATTATATCTCACAATATTTGCTTTCTATGCTCTGGACAGATTCAGGTTGAGGCTCTGTTCAAATGATGGAAAACTGATGTGTGGGAAACAAGTGAGTGGGCACATCTGTTTATCAGCAGGAAAGTTGAAAGGGGAACTGGTTTCACTCTTTGTTTAAGCCTGGTTTCTCCCTCCATTTCAAATGTTTGTTTTTGCCACATACAGGGGAATTTTCCAGGCCAGAGCCTCCTGAGTGGTCACAATGGGTCAGATTTTCACCCTGCTCTATTTCTAACCCCCTCTCATGCCCCTTGCAAAGAAACAGCCAGGAGGTGAGCTATAAACTCTTGAGAACAAAATGCAGGCTTGCCTCAGGGAGACCTAGCCTTGAGCACCCCCTACGAGCATGGGACCTTGTCTAGAGCTTTCGTCCTTCATTACAGTAAGGTCTGACGTAAATAAAGTTTAAAGAGGCACACATTTCCCAGATGATTAAAAGAACATTTGCTCTGTTTATTCGTAATTTCAGGAGTAAAAATTTTCACAAGTCAAAGAAAAATTTTGTAACTGCATGAATTAAGGAAAAAAGAAAAAAGGGGATAGCAGTAATATTGACACCATTTGGAGCAAGAAATACAGCATATTATTGATTCAGCAAAAAACTCTCAGTTGAGCCAACAATGTAAATACTCTTGAGATCTAAATAAACGTCAGTCACAGGAAGCAGTACAACACAAAAAATTCACTCTCCTGAGGACAGGGGGTAATTTTTCTGCTGGAAAATTGACTTCAAAAGCTTCTGATCATTTGCATAAATTATGCAGCTCTTCAGGACAAGTGCAGCTGGGCTAGCAGAATTAAATGATGGTGTAAATCAAATTAAATTAATTTTTTTCTAATAAATACTTATGGTTTATTGTGAGATTACTTAACAGTAAATTGTAAAGGACCAGGGTAAAAAGGGAAAAAAAAAAAATGTTCTTGAGAGGAATTTCTCCTCTGCTAGAAGGCTACATGGTTTATAAAAATTTCATTTGCCCCCTCACTCCAACCCTCGCACACAGACAAGACTTTGAAGGTGAAAAGAAATATGTAAATGCAAAAGTCTGGACATAAATGCCCTGGTTATAGAGATGAGGATTAGAGCTGCAGGTTATGAAATGATTAAATATATAGGGTCTTCTTTTTCAGTCTAAGTTTTTCAGAATCATTTTAATTTTCCCCCATCTCAGCCACCTCTCTGAGTCTCTATCCAGACCAATGTTATTTCCACTTCTTCCAACTTCACACACACACACACACACACACACACACACACACACACACACACACACCATTTACACCCATACACCCACAAATAAACTTTATACCAATCTTTTTTCAATTCACTTACTTATAGGGAAGCCTCACTCTAATTGACAATGGATTTTTCCAGACCTTGGGGTAGTTAAGATTTCCTTTTATTGATAAGTCTTTGCAGATTATTTTTGTGCCTCTCTTTAGTTTCAAATATAATGAGAACGAGAATGTCAGGATGAAAGCAAAGAGGAAAAAAAATAAGGTCTTCTATTCAGAACTAACAGTAAGATTGAACATCTTGTAGAAACCACACCAAAAAATGACAAACATAAGTGATTATTTGCATTGAATTAACTGTCTGTTTAGGCATGACATAGAGTGACTGAGAGGACTATTAAATCAGTTAACAAGGTGGAATGCATGTAGTGAGATGAATGGATGTCTGACTCAGTACATTCCTGAGACCAGATGCTTTCAGCTGAATCTGGTCCCCAAAGCATAAAAAGATGGAAGAGTTTCAATTTTTCTTTTCCCCGAAGACACCTTCAGTTCCGCGCATCATGTTTAAACCAGGATCTCACAGAAGGCACCTTAGTTCTGTCAAATAACATCTCTAATGCTATGTAATACAACTGCTGAAAAAGTATATATAAAAAAGAAAAAACCCTGAAGATTGCTTATATTTTTTGTTTACATTCAAAATATCAGCTGACTTGACATTTTCCCCCACTAATATGATTAAATTGATTAACCTAACTAAATTCTCCAAAAGGTCCAATTGATTAAGTTGGCCAAACAAACCAACTGTGTTGACAGTATTTAAACACTGCTGTTAGGTGATGAGGATGCTTTGGTGAGATGTCATGAGGTTGGATCTTTCATAGGGCAGTGGATCAACAGTCTAGAGTTTGGTCTTCAGGCTTGAGGTCCAGAAACAACTTTTTCAGAATACCCAGGCTCTCAGTGATGGCTCATACCAACCAAATTCTCAAAACATATGAACTACCTTGATTTTTGTGCCTCTCTTTAGTTTCCAATATAATGAGAATGGGAATGTCAGGATGAAAGCAAATAGGAAAAAAATAAGGTCTTCTATTCATAACTAACAGTAAGATTGAACATCATGTAGAAACCACACTAAAAAATGACAAACATAAGTGATTATTTGCATTGATAGCATTCCTTACTAAATTGATAGCATTACTTAGTTGATACTCAGTTAATGCCACTTACTAAGTTGATAGCATTCCTTACTAAAATGTATTATTTTACAATAGAGATATACTAGTTTTCAAAGATCATAAAACTTGTGTTCCTTATCTGAAGCATCCTCTTCATCTCCTTCCCATTATCAAGAAACAAGGGAAATCTGGCTTGGTGACTATGTAGTCAGACCAGGAAAGCTGGTAACTGGGAGCATATTTCACTACAGCTCTGGGAAATTTCATATCAGAGGTTATCATTCTAGGAACCAGATTGATGAGTTCCGCAAGCCATTCTCTCCACCAGTTTTGCCTCTCTGAACCCTGTTTTTCTGGTAGGCACTCCATTCTATTGATACATTATTTTAAATGTTACTATTGCTGCTGTAGTTATAGTCAAGTGCATATTCCAGGCAGTCTAGAAGTCATTCAAGCTCTACTTTGAGTAATTAGACGAACTCTCAGAGTTGGAGATTGAGGATAACAATCCCTCACCAAAGAGAGAAGGAAAAGGATGAAATAAACCTCTCCCCAAAACTGACTACCAACTCAGAGGAAACATTTTGAGCAAATGGTTATTTGATTTTGTTTAAGGGGGTCATTTACCCCCACCTCTCCTTCAGGCTCCTAAAAGGATAAAAAACAATAAAGAGTTGTACTGCTTTGGATACTTTTTGCTTTTAAGGGGCTAAACAATTTAAAATTAGAAAACAGAGCAAGATAACAAGAAGTGTGGAATGAAGTTCTGGGTGGATCCTGGGGTCTTTATTCCAAGGAAATGAGAACGGAAGGCTTATAACTGTGAATTATGAGATTGCTTGAGTTTTTAGATATTTATCCTACAGATATTTGGATTTATAGTTTTCAATAAGGATTTGTAAAATTTATAACTAAAAGCAGAATTTTTATTGTAAATAATTTGCAATGTATCCACAAAGAAAATAGCTCATGTTCGGATATCTAGAAGTTGACAGCATTCCTTGCAATTATTTTATTGCATATTGTTTCAGTATTGACACTCTTATTTTATATTGATCCTATTTTATATTTGTCACATAGTTGAAATTATTCTCTTATTTTTTAACTGAGGTATAATTCACATACCATAAAATTCATCCTTTTAAAATGTACAATTCTGGCTTTTATTATACTCACAAAGTTGTGCAACTATCACCACTATATGATTCCAAAACATTTTCAACACCTCTAAAAGAAACTTGATACCAATTAGCAGTCTCTCTCTGTGCTCCCCTCTCCTCAGCCTCTATTCTCCTTTCATTTTAAGCTTAATAAATGAGCTTCAGCCTAGAAATTCCAAACATCGTCTAGAGAAAAAAATAACAAATCAATACATAAATGAATGAACCTTAAGAACGGCATGGCATTACTATTTTCATTGTGCTTTAGTTCTTTCCAGTAACATGAATCTGTAGCTCCACAGATTGCAGTTAACTAAACACTCTCATTCAGTGAACATTTAGTATTGTTAACTTCCCCCCTAACTTTATGCATTCTTGTTGAGTTATTTGTACCAAACTCCCAGTCAGAAGGTTTCTTTGGCATTAATACAAAAAATAAATGTCATGTAAATAGGCTCTAGAGCTGATTTCATCTAAAGGTCCCCAAACTTTTTGTAAAGGGAAGAGAAGCCACTTTTCATTTCCCCAGACATGAAATCCCCAGGGGTTGTTAGGGAGGTGCTGACATTAAAGAACATAAATAGAGTATGGGAGCCGGCACCAAGCTCTATGTTGGGCACTCAGCATACATTTCATGTATGCTTTACAACAATCCTGAAAGTCTTTTATCATCCCCATCTTATAAATGAGAAGAAATAAGATTGAAGCATAAAGAGGTCAAATAATTTCCCACAGTCAAACAAGTTGTAAATTATAGAACTGAGGCTCAAACCTCAGGCATTATTTCCACTACACCATTCTGGTAAATATGAGGCACAAATTGAATTAATTTCCCCAATAAAAGAGGGACTTCTAAGAATTCTGGGAATCTCTGCACAAAAGTCAATCAGAAAAATGTTTTAAAAGATTAATACACTTAGAGGAAATCTGACAAGTAAAATGCTGTTGAAAGAAGAATATTTTTCTTTACTGACTCTTAACTCGAATGTAAATGCTCATAGCTAACATGAAGTCAGTAAGGTGAAAAGAACTTGAATTGCAGCAGTTTAGGTATTTGTTTATATAATTTAATTGACTGTACAAATCTCTTCAGAGTACTGGAACAGCTTTTTAAAGAAATCTAAAACTGTGTAAATATGTAAAATAAGAGAACAATGTGTGCATAACTTGACCTACACTTTCAAAATAAACTTTTTTGTGTGTGTGTGTGTGTGACTGGTAAGGGAATCGTAACCCTCGGCTTGATGTCATCCGCACCACACTCAGCCAGTGAGCGCACCGGCCATCCCTACATAGGATCCGAACCCGCGGCCTCGGTGCTCCCAGCGCCGCACTCTCCCAAGTGAGCCACGGGTTCAGCCCTTCAAAATAAACTTTTTATAAGATTGCGAATTTCTAAAAATTTCTGATTTTTTTCCCTTGAAATTTTGTCAAGTACTCTAAGAAGTTCCAGGCACTTCTATGTAAAACCTGGAATGAATAATAAAGTCAAAGTGAAATGTTAGCTCCATTAAGTATACAGCTAGCTAACCTAATAATGCTTTCCCATTTTTCAAGACAGCAAACCTGAGATGGGAAGAACAGTAGAGGAGACAAGTAAGGAGGATCCAAGTTCATTGTTTCAGTTGTAAGTCTTTGAGAATAATTAATTGATTGGGGCCAGAAAGTTAATTATGCTGTTCTGAGCTTGTTTGGTGGTTCAAGCATGGAAGCTAAAGGAGAGATGGTCCTCCTGTCTCTGGGAAGCATGCTCTAAGAGGAGCACGCAGCTTTGAGAAGGAAGCACATGGAGAATGAATGAATGAATGAATGAATGAATGAATGAATGAATGAGTGAGTGAGTGAGTGAGTGAGTGAAAGGATTACCTCCTTCACCAGCCAATTGGGCCAAATATGGTCAGAACTAGGAAAGTTATTTTTAACGTTTTATAATGCTACCCCTCAGTGTACTCATGTAGGATGCTGTTGACATTATCCACACCATCTTTACAGCCTGAACTTTATTCAAGCATTCATTCTTTCAGCAATCATTTTCTCAAGGCCTACCATGTACCAGTCATTGGACCAGGTGCTGAGAATACAGAGATAAATAAAATTTGATCTCTGGTCTCCAGGAGCTAATAGACTAATTTATTTCAAGTAATGAGCTTTTCATAATAATTTCTTTCTTTTTCTGGCTTCGTGAATGTGAGGAAAACTTAGAAGAGTTCTAGGATAACAAGATAAATGAAGAGGAAAGAAGACTGAGGTTCACCTGTCCTCTGGAGTGTTTTCTACTAGGAGAGGAGAGTAGAAGCAAAATTTTTCAGAATCCACAGTAAACTGGTAGCTATTGAGACACTGGTGCTGGTAAAATATTGCCATTTTGTCACAGGCAGAGTTCTCTCTCTGTATCTCTCTCTGTTTCTGTCTCTGTCTCTCTCACTCTCTCTCACTCTTTCTCTCTTTCTCCCACTCTCTTTCTCCCATGTCCTCCCTTTGTGTTGCCCATCCTCTCCCTCTATTTCTCTTTTAGCAATCCAGCTTTGCATTTTGTCCTTGTTGCTGTTTTTGTAACTTTTATTGGACAGACTTAAATGACAAATGTATTTTTCCATGTTACATATTCAAAGTGATAGGCATTTCATGGTCATCATTGGTCTCAAGGACCAGACAGTTCAAATGATGAGATAAACAACATAGGGATCATGTGGACAGATCAAGGTAATAATGTGGCTGATTGTCACAGAGGCTAACCTAGAAGGAACAGTGCAATTGTGCTTCAGGTTTACAGGAATTTAAGGAATATTACCACTCCAAGTGGATTTAGGAATCCAACTCTATTTTCAGATTAAAAATAAAATAAAGTGGTTTTTGAAATATGTTTCACCAAATACACTTTAAAAAATTTTGAATGCATCAATCCACTTTCACCCACATTTAATCATATAGCACAGTGATTAAAAACACAAGTCCTGGAGACAGACAGACTTAGGTTTAGTCCCTGTTCTACTACTTCCTAGCCTGCATAACCATGGATAAGTTACTTTACATTTCTCAGTTTCAGTTTCCTCATCTGGGCTATCATAAGGATTAAATGAGATAATGCATGTAAAGCATTTAAGACGGTACCTGGAATATAGTATAGTCAATTAATATTTGCCCTTTTGATTAAATCACTATTATAAACAAGTCAAAAGCAAGTAAGCCAAATAAGTCAGTCATGCACTATATTATTCTGTGTCACTTTATACCAAAACAAGATAAATGCAATTTTTCATAATGTACTAGCTGCATAAATAATATACTTTCTGGGACTCAAATGGTTCACATTACTTAAATGTAAAATAGAAAGAATAATAGCAACTCTTCACAGTAGTGTGAGGACTGTGAAAATACATGCATGTAGAGTGCACAGAGCAGGCACCACATAAGAGGTGGCATTTATGCACATTGTTTCTGTTGTTGCTGCTGTTGTTCTTGTTATGGCAATGTTCAAATTTAATCATAATAAACACTAATAGTAAATATAATCATTATTAATAATTATCTGAAACTGCCTAAGCTGTTGTTCTGACAAAGCTCCTTGGCTTCTAAACAAAGAACTGAATTAAAATGTGGTCTAGCAAAGACTAATAAAGAATTTAGAATTAAAGACAAAGACTATATAGACAATATATAAATAAATAAATGTTACGTCATGTCATTTTCTTGTTCAAAAGTCCCCAGTGGTTACTTTTCTCATAGCATGGCTTACAAATTCCTACATGGTATTATCTGTTGACCAACTCTCCAACCCCACCCCCTGACACATTTTGTTTACTTTCTCCTCATATAAGAAAGTATTCTCTATTTACAGAAATTTTTCCTCTTTGGTTCACTAATGTATCCTTAGGTCGTAGAACCAAATCTGACACAAAATAGTAGCTCAGTAAATATTTCTGGAATGAATGACTATGACTTAAATAAATTTGTCTTTTAATTGAAAGTGTTTTTTATTAGTTTGAAAAAAATTATCAGATGGAAGAATCCCATATCAGTTACACCTAAATTTCTGGCACCTTTCCATTCAAAAATTTATCCCAAATATGCATTTTTGAAACTAGTATGGAGCCAAAGATTTTTTTTTCCTATTTGTTCTTATTGTTATTGTTGTTCCTAGGTTCAAAACAATACCACGTGTTATGGCAAACATTTGTCATCATTGGGCCTTGATATATTAACATTTCAAAGTTTATTTAAGGTCATGTAATGAAATGCAATCTGAAGCTCTCTTTGGCTAAATAAATTCATCAGCTGTGGTGCACAGAGCTTTACTTGTGCTATTTGAATTTTAGACTATTTTGATATTAAATCTGGATTGTAACTATTCAACTACTAATAAGAGTTAAAACTTTATATTTTGAACTGCTTGCCAAATTTTATAATTGCTCATACTAAGGAAAATTGCTTAATGTCTGTGCCCCAAGCCAGAATCTAACCAAATAATTTCTAAGCTACAATTTCTAATTCATCTCATGTTGAATATAGAAGCCAAGGACCTCCAGCACCTCACTTTTTCATTCATCCAAAAAGCATTTCTTGGGCATCTATTTTTATGTGTTAGGCACTGTGCCAAGCTCTGGAATGTGATACAAAAATAACCAAGAAGTTCTTAGCCCGTAGAAAAAAACATCTAACTCTATTGACAGACATGAATACAAATATCAGTATCAAACATGCCTGCAGAGTGTGGAAGAAATACTAACTCTGATTGGGAAAAGGTTTCAGAAGCGGAGTAATTTCAAGCCAGGTTATGAAGGATTGATATCAGGTCGATAAGGCATAAAAAAGGAAGAAAGAAATTTAAGCATAGGATAGAAAGGTGGAGAGGTACAAGCTGAGATGGAATTTTTAAGAAATGAGAAAGCATTTGGGCCACTCTTTCTCAAACTGAGGTCTACTCATCCACTGCTTGGGAATCACCTTCCTTCTTAAAAACTCCAATTCCTGGAAGCCTTAAAGACAAATGTCCCATGAATGCAGTTTTTAATCAGCTCCTGATGTGATTCTGATGGACATCAAAGTTAAGAATTGGGCGCATGTCAGGAGTGATGGTGAAAGGAGAGAAGATGTAGGAGTGGAGAACAAAAGGCTGGAAAATATTCACTGAAGCATTATTACAAAGGACTTTTATAACACTACTATGAAGTTTGGATTTAATCTACTGACAATGGGCAAGTTTTAGGCAAAAAAATTAGCAAAATTAGGTGATTTTCAAAAGAAATGATCAGGCAAGAATGGGAAGGATGGGTGGATGTGAAAGAAATTAGAACTATGCAGACCTGTAGGGATGAATAGTATAAAAGTCCAAACTAGGCATGTCCCAAGTCAGTCATGCCAGAACAGGCAGGCACCATGGGACTCGCAGTCCAGGCTAGTGCCCATAGCCCAGAGAGGTCTGAGAGCTGCCAGGCCCCTATGCCATGAGTCAGCCATGCTGGAACAGGAAGGCACCATGGGTCCCCCAGGTCAGGCCAGTGCCCACTGCTCAGAGAGGTCTGAGAGCCACCAGGCCCACATGCCACAAGCCAGCCAAGCCAGAACAGGCAGGTGCTGTAGGATCTCCAGCCCAGGCTAATTCTTGCTGGCCAGAATTGTCAGTCCCTTTAAGATCTGGGCCAGACATCAGGGTGGAACAAGTTGACCATGATACTCCCTGCCACAATGATTAAACACCAAAGAAAAGATAACAGAAATATGAAAAATCAAGAAAGTACATCACCAACAAAGGAAAATAATAACTCTCAAGCTCTAGATCATATAGAACAGGAACTCCTTGAACTGACTGACAAGGAATTTAGAGCAACAATTCTAAGGAAACTAAATGAGATACAAGAAAACTCAGTTGACAACACAATGAAATGAGAAAAAAAATATACAGTATCTAAAAGAAGAAATGTACAAAGAAATCAATGCCCTGAAAAAGAATGTAGCAGAGCTTGTGGAGCTGAAGGATTCATTCAATGAAATAAAAAACACAACAGAGAGTCTAACCAGCAGGCTAGAAGAAGCAGAAAAGAGAATTTGTGACCTTAAAGACAGGCTGTTTGAATTAACACAGGCAGACCAGAAAAAAAGAAAAAAAGAATTTAAGAAATTGAAGAAAATCTAAGAGAGATAACAGACAACTTTACATGCTCAAATACCTGAATCATGGGTATTCCAGAAGGGGAGGAAAAAGGAAATGGTATTGAAAACATATTCAATGAAATAATAGCAGAAAACTTCCAAGGTATAGGGAAAGTCACAGATCTTCAGATTCAGGAGGCCCAAAGATCACCAAACATATTCAACCAATAAAGGTCCTCTCCAAGACATGTTATAGTCAAACTGGCAAAACTTAAAGACAAAAAGATAATCTAAAAAGTTTCAAGAGAGAAGCGGCAAGTCACATATAAGGGATCCCCAATCAGAATAACATCAGACTTTTAATCAGAAACCCTAAAAGCCAGAAAAGAAGGGGATGATATATTCAAAATACAAAAGGACAAAAAATTGCCAGCCAAGAATACTTTATCCAGCAAGGCTATCCTTCTGAAATGAAGGACAAATAGAATATATCTCAGACAAACAAAAACTGCAGGAGTTCACTACCACATGACCAGCCTTACAAGAAATTCTCAAGGAAGTACTGGGTTTGATACCTGAAAAAGAGCCATCACTGCCATGAATACTCAAGAAAGAACAAAACCTACCAGTAAAAAATATGCTAACAATAAAGAGAAAGAAACACTGTATCTACCACCCCAATAAACAAACAAATACAGAAGACAAACAGAAAATCAGAAAGAAAGGAAGAAAAGATAATTAAGACATCAAAACAAAAAAATAAAATGCTAGGACTAAATCAACACCTTTCAATAATAACTCTAAATGTAAAGGGATTAAATCCCAACTAAAAAGACACAGACTGACTGACTGGATTAAATAGATGGACCCAATAATATGCTGCCTTCAAGAGATGCACCTCACCTGTAAAGACACACATGGACTAAAGGTGAAAGGATGGAAAAAGATACATCATGCAAATAGAAATGAAAAACGAGCTGGAGTAGCTATTCTTAAGTCAGAAAAAATAGACGTTAAAGCAAAAACCATAAAAAGTGATAAAGGAGGCCATTATATAATGATAAAAGGATCCATTCAAGAAGGCATAACAATCATAAATATATATGCACCCAATGTCACCGCAACCAGATTTATAAAGCAAAAACTTTTAGATCTAAAGAATGAGATAGACACTAACACCACAATAGCAGGGGACCTGAACACCCCTCTTTCATCATTGGACAGATCAGCTAGGCAAAAAATCAATAGAGAAACACAAGATCTAAGCATCATTATACATCAATTGGACTAGGCAAATATCTACAGAATGTTCCATCCAACAACCACAGAATATTCATTCTTCTCATCAGTTCATGGAACATTGTCCAGAATAGACCACATATTAGACCCAAATCAAGTCTCACCAAATTTTAAAATATTGATCTTACATCGAGTATTTTTTTCAGACCACATTGAGTAAACTAGAAATCAATAACAAGTGAAACTTTGTAAACTATACAAATTCATTGAAATTAAACAACATGCTCCTGAATGACCAATGGGTCAAAAAAGAAGGAAAGCAGGAAATCAAAAAAATTCTTGAAAGAAATAAAAATAGAAGCACATCACACCAAAACCTATGGGATACTGCAAAATCAGTATGAAGGATGTTTATTGCAACAAGTTCTTATGTCAAAAAAAGATGAAAGATCTCAAATAGACAACATGATATTATACTTCAAGGAACTAGAAAAGCAAGAACAATCCAACTCCAAAATTAGTAGATAGAAAGTAATAATAAAAGTCAGAGCATAAGTAAATGAAAAACAGGCAAAAAAAAAAAAAAGGTACAAAAGATCAACGAAGCAAAAATTGTTTTTCTGAGAAGTTAAGCAAAATTGAAAAACCATTAGCTAGACAAACCAAGAAAAAAAGAGAAGACCCAAATAACAGAATTCGGAAATGAAAAAGGAGACATTAGTACTGAATCCACAGAAATGCAGACTCACTAAACACTATTATGAACAACTATATGCCAACAAATTTGAAAGTGTAGAGAAAATGGATAAGTTTCTGGACAAATACAACTCAGCAAGACTGAACCAAGAAGAAATAGAAAACCTGAACAGACCAGTAATGAGCAATGAGATTGAATCAGTAAACAACACTATCTCAACAAAGAAAAGCCCAGGACCAGAGGACTTCATTGCTGGATTTTCCCAAACTTTTTTTTTTTTTTTGTCTTTTTGTGACCGGTAAAGGGATCGCAAACCTTGATGTGGTGTTGCCCGCACCGCACCCAGCCAGTGAGCGCACCGGCCAGTCCTATATAGGATCCGAACCTGCGGCGGGAGTGCTGCTGCGCTCGCTCCCAAGCGCTGCACTCTCCCGAGTGTGCCACGGGGCCGGCCCTGAATTTTCCCAAACTTTAAAGGAAGATTTAATACCAATTCTTCTCAAACTATCCAAAAATTGAAGCAGAGGGTGGGCTTTCTATGCAGCCAGCATCACCCTGATACCAAAATCAAAGACACAACCAAAAAAGAAAACCATGGGCCAATATCTGTGATGAATTAGATGCAAAAATTCTCAACAAACTACTAGAAAACACATCCAACAGCACATCAGAAAGATTATGCAACACTTCATCAAGTGGGATTCATCCCAGAGATGCAAGGAAGGTTCAACATAAGCAAAACAATAAATGTGATACACCACATCAACATAATGAAAGACAAAAGTCATATGATGATGTCAAAGGATGCAAAAAAACTTTCTTTATCAAAGTTAACATCCCATCAAGATAAAAGTTGTCAACAAACTAGGCATAGAAGAAAAGTGTCACAACACAGTAAAGGCCATATTTGACACACCCACAGTTAGCATCATCCTGAACGGTGAAAACTTGAAAGCTTTTCCTCAATGTACTGGAACAAGACAAGGATGCCCACACTCACCGCTCCTATTTAACATAGTACTAGAAGTTCTAGCCAGGGTAATTGAGCAAAGGAAAGAAATAAAGGACATCCATATTAGTAAAGAGAAAGTAAAATTGTCCCTGTTTGCAGATGACATGAACTTATATAGAGAAAAACCTAAAGGGTTTATCAAAAAACTGTTAGAGCTGATTTAAGAATTCCGTGAAGTAGCAGGATACAAAATCAGTATACAAAATTCAGTAGTGTTTTTACACACTGTCAATGAACTAGCAGAAAAAGAAATCAAGAATGTAATCCCATTTATGATAGATACCAAAAAAAGTCAAATATGTAGGAATAAATTTAACCAAGGAGGTGAAAGATCTCTATGATGAAAACTACAAATCAATGCTGAAAGAAATTAAAGAGGACACAAAAAGACAGAAACACATTCCATGATCATGGATTGCTAGAATTAATGTTGTGAAAATGATCATACTACCCAAAGTGATCTCTGGATTCAACACAATCCCTATCAAATTCCCAATGACATTCTTCACAGAAATAGAAAACAAAAAATCCTAACATTCATATGAAACAAAAAAAAAATCCCTGAATAGGCAAAGGAATTCTGAGCAAAAGGAATAAAACGGGAGGTATCACACTACCTGACTTCAAAATGTACTACAAACCTGTAGTAACCAAAACAGCCTGGTACCAGCATACAAATAGACCCATGGAAAACTGGAATAGAATAGAGAACCCAGGAATAAATCCATGTACTTCTACCCAACTGATACTCGACAAAGGCCCTGAAAACATAACATTGGGGAAAGAAGAGCCCCTTCAATAAATCATGCTGATACAACTGGATATCCTTCTGTAGATGAATGAACCTGGACCCCTATCTTTCACCACATACAAAAATCAAGTCAAAATGGACTGAGGACTTAAATGTAAGTCCTAGAAATACAAAATTTCTGGAAGAGAACACTGGGGAAACCCTCCATGATGTACAACTGGGCAAAGATATTATGAATAAGACCTTAAAAGCACAGGCAACAAAAGCAAAAATAAACAGATGGGTTTTATCAGAATAAAAACATCTTCACGGCACAGGAAACAATCAACAGAGCAAAGAGATAACCTGCAGAACGGGAGAAAATATTTCCATACTGTGCATCAGACAATGGACTAATATGCGGAAAATAGAAAGAATGCAAACAACTCTACAGTAAAAAACTAAATAACCCAATTTAAAAATGGGAAAATAAGGTGAATGGATATTTCTCAAAAGAAGACATACATATGGCCAACAGGTATATGAAAAAATGCTCAACATCATTAATCCTATGGGAAATGCAAATCAAAACTACATTTAGATATCATCTCATTCCTTTAGAATGGCTATTATCAAAACGACTGAGTATAACAAAAGCTGGTGAGAATGTGGAGAAAGGGGAACACTTGTACATTGTTGGTGGCATTGTAAATTAGTGCAGCCATTATGGAAAACAGTATGGGTTTTTCTCAAACAACTACAGATAGAACTACCATATGATCCAGCAATCCCCCTACTGGGTATATACCCAATGGAATGGAAATTATCACATCAAAGTGATACCTGCACTCCAATGATTATCACAGATTTATTTACAATAGTCAAGGTATGGAGACAATCTAAATGCCCATTGACAGATGACCAGATAAGGCAACTGTTGTAATTATACACAATGGAATTATATGTGCACAACTCAGCCATAAAAATGATTGAAATTCTGCCGTTTGCAGAAATATGGTTGAACATGAAGAAAATCATGTTAAGTGAAACAAGCCAGGCACAGAAAGAGAAATACCTCACTCATAAACTGGAGCTAAAAAACAATCAAACAAACAAATAATTAAATAAGAAACAAAGAAAGAAACAACAATCACAATAATATGCTGAACTTTCAAAAGGAGAGAACAGAACTGTAGTTACTCAAGGTGGGAAAGGGAGAGGGGAAGGGGCGTTTGTGATAAGTTGGTTAAGAATCACAAAGAATGATAAAATTTTGTAATGATGAATATGGTAATTTTCCTGATTTACTCATCACATATTGCACACAGGTATTGATATTCAACTTTGTATCCTAAAAATATGTATAATCAATTATCTTTCAATTAAAAGAAAGAAAATGCGGTATATAGACTCAAGGGAATACTACTCACCCATAAAAAGGAAAGAACATCTGCCATTTGCAGCTGCATGGATGGGCTTGGAGAAAATTAAGTGAAATAAGCCAGGCACAGAAAGAGAAATGCCGCATGATCTCATTCATATGTAGGAGCTAAAAACAAACAAAGAAACAAACAAATAAATAATACACTGAAATGGTAAAAGGAGAGGGAGGAACTGTGGTTACTAGAGGTGGGAAAGGGCAGGGAGGAGGAAGGGAAGTGAGAGGCTGGTTAATGGACACAAAATTACAGCTAGAAAGGAAAAATAAATTCTTTTGCTATGTAGTTGACCCAAGAATCATTAATAACAATGGTTTCACACAGATTATGAAACAACTAGAAGAGAGGAGGTTAAATGTCCACATCACAATGAAATGATGAAGTTTTGCAGTAATGAATATGCTAATTACCAGATTAGATCATCCCACATTGTATGCACATATTGACATATAACTGTGTACTCCATAAATACATACAATCAATATGTTTCAATAAAAATTTTAATTCACCCACATAACAAGAAGCAGAAAGACCTTCAACAAAGCAAAAATACACGGGAAGATCTTAAACAAGTAAAAGCATACAATCCATAGATGCCAACACCAAGGTGACAGACACAAAAGAATTATCTGACAAAGATCTTAAATCAACCATCATAAAAATGTTTCAACACAAAATTAGGACCACACTTGAAACAAATGGGAAAAAAAAGAGGTCTTAGCAAAGTAGCACATACAAAGAAAAATCCAGTGAAGTTTCCTCAAATGAAAAACTGCAATTAAACCCATTGGACAGGCTCAGAAGAGCATGGAGATAATGAGGAAAGAATCAGTGAGCTGAAAGATAGAATAGAAATTTCCCAGTCTGAACAACAGATGGAAGATGCATTGATATAAAAATGAACAGAGCCTCGGGAACCTACAGGACTATAACAAAAGATCTAACATTCATGTTGCTGGAGCACAGGAAAGAGATGAAAAAGAGGATAGGGCTTGAAAAGCTCCCAAATAAAAAATAGCTGAATAATTTCCAAATTTAGAATAGCCATAAACCTACAAATTCAAGCAGCTCAGTGAACCCAAATACTATAAATGATAATTAAAAAAAAAAAAAAACGAAAACATCCAAATGAAGACACACCACTCAAACTTCCGAAAACTAAAGACAAAGAAAAAATCTTAAAAGCAGCAAGAAAGAAACCACACCTCAGCTTACAGGATGATATGGATTGAATTGTGTCCCCCAAGTTTGTGTATTAGTAGATTAATCCCAACTGACAATGTTGAGAGCATGGAAAATCCTATTATGGTCACTGAAAGAGGGACCTTAAAGAGGTGATTAGATTGTGAGGAATGTATGAGAATTAATCCGTTGATGGGCGGTCATTGGTGTAGTTCTGCTGGCTTTAAAAGGAGAGCACACGAGAAGCTCCCTCTCTCTCTGTTCAAGCCATCCACCAGTTCACCGTGTAACACCCTGCATCACTGAAGTCATCACCAAAGAATGCCCTCACCAGAAGTGTTCCCTGCACTTTGGACTTCCCAGCTTCTGAAACTATAAGCAATAAACGTTGTTTCTTTGCACATTACAGACTAATACAGAGGGAAAGCAATTCAAATGAGAGTGCATTTTTTCCAACAGAAATCACGAAGGCCAGAAGGAAAAATGCACATCTCTCAAGTACTAAAAGGAAAGAAGAGTCAACACAGAATCCTATATGTAGTAAAAAAACATCCTTCAGGATGAATGGGAAATCAAGACATTTCTGATGAAGGAAAAGGAAATTCCCTGAACAGAAAAATAAAAATTATGAAAAGGTTAATGAGGAATTGGATCATCAGGAAGGAAGAAAGGACGTAGTAAGCAAAAATGTGGGTGAATACAATAGACTTTCTTTCTCCCCTTGAGTTTTCTAAGTTATGTTTGACAGGTTAAGCAAAAGTTATCACATTGATGTGGCTTTAAATGTATACATAAGAAATATTTAAGACCATCAAGTCATAAATTGGGAAGGGTAGGTAAAAACACATGAAGGTAGGTAAACCAGTAAAATGTCAACAACAGTAGACTATGATATTTTATATATATATATATATATATTTATATATATTATGTATATATTATATGTATACATATATCATATATGTAATACCTAACCCAGTCCAAAAAACTATACAGTTGTCCATACTCCGATTCTTACAACAAGAAAATCCTTGACAAACTGAAAAATTAACTACTTTTCTTACACCCATCAGAGAACTGATATTTTAGGGCAAACCACCAACCCAAAATGTGGAGAGACAGATACATACAAAGAGCCACAGAAAAGATCTGTTTAGCTGGAGCAAAAGCTGCTGGAGCCATAAACTGGTAAGAATATTGAAGTGGTAACTCTGATGAATTTCTGAAGGTTGAGTGTGGGGTACTATGAGAGTAATAAGCTACCTGGGGCTGCAGGCTTTAGAGGAAAGTTCGTGGGCCTTACCTCCAGAAACCCCAATAGTTTGTCAAAATGAAGATCTGAGAAAGATCTCCTTGTGGATCTGGCCGGGGGAAGCAAAGAGGAACCATTGTGAAATAAACACCCAAGATTTTCCACCTTCACCTCTGACATTGTGTACCACATTCTGGCTACAAGAGAGGCTAACTGCACCTGGGACACTGATAGCCAAAGCTGAGGAAGAAAGCAACCTCCACAACAGCTGAGTTGTTCCTGGGCAGAATAGATGTGGAGATGACCCAAACCTTCAGTGAAATCTCTGACAAAACCACAATTCAACCACTTGTGGAATCTTGAGGTTCCTGAATTCCATGAGGGCCCTGTCAAGAGTGAGGGCACTACAATTGATCTTCGCCAAAAAAGGGCATAAAGAAATATAACAATTTGTAAGAATGAATATGCTAATAATAAATTTAAAAATTTAAAATAAAATAAAGCAAAATAAAATATAATCCAACTTGTAAATTTTTTTTAAAAAAAGTAAAAAGAGAGAGAGAGGACAGCTGAGAGGAAGTAGGTGGAGCAGAGGTCGGGGCACACATTGATCTGCGCCAGCAACTATCCATGGGCAGATGTGATAATCAAGATGGCGTTCTTCCTTCCTGCAGTGCCTTCTCAGCCCATCACCTGGAGCTCCAGTTTGGGTGACCCCGTTCTCATTCTGAGACTGACTGCTAACCTGAAGCCTTTCCAACTAGGAACTCCAAATCCCATTTAATGGTGAAGGGTCTTCATTAAGACTTCCATGACATATCCTGCCCAGACTGGTGGTAGCTGATGTGCTGGTGAAGAAGCCCATGCACTGCTGTCCCTGGAGGCCCCCTCCCATTGTGGAATTAGCTCAGGGTCATCCCATGATACCTATCCTCTCTACCTTTAGAGTACCTCTGACCTCAGGAGAGACCCCTTCCTTTGCTCCGTTAAGTACTCCAAGTCCCAGTAGTGGGGATCCCCAGAGAGGGTTTCCCATAAAAAAGCAGGATCTGTAGGACATGTTGAAGTGAGCATAAAATGAAGGAATCAAAAACCCTGAAACCCTTCCTCCCATCAAGAGCCCACATCCTGGTGAGGACGGAGGAAGGACCCTACTCCTGTCACATGTGGACAACGTGGCACTGCTTCCAGGTGGGTAAAGTCTTCCTGGGCCTGTTCAGAGTGTCAGCCCAACATCCCTTGTCACGAGTCTCTGAATCGTGCTGTCAGGCCATACTTCTTGAAGCTCCAGGGCTCCAGATTTCAGCAGGGGATGCTGTGGGAGGTGGAATGAACAGATCTTTGATCCAGGTAGCTTTCTCAAGCCACTTCTGCATTCCACATTCTGCTCGTTGAAAAGAAAGGCCCATGAAGGTGGCAAGGCAATCTACGTTGGAGACAAAGGGCAGAAGGAGCTGCCACTTCCTCTCTTGTTCCCCCACTCGTATCATCTGCATCCTTTCTGATACTGACCTGACCAGCATCCCCAGCCTCCTTCCGTCCTTTCCCGTCCAGCATTATCAATGCCCTACTTGATCCATGCTGCTAGCTCTCTAGATGACAGATATATATGAAGGTTCATTTTACTATTCTACATAATTTCATGTATGGCTGACATTTTTACAACAATTTGAAAACTAGGTCTTTAATTCCTCTGCAATTAGCTTTTGTATAGCGTCAGGACGGTTCCAGTTGCATTTTCTATTCTATTTAGAGACCCAGTTGTTTCCTGTGATTTATTAAAATGACTGTCCTTTCCCCATTGCTCTGCAGTTTCACCATTTTCATAAATCAAGAGTCCATTCAGTACCCAATTTCAGAGCAAAAGCTTTCAACTTTTCCCCATATAAGGATTATGTTTGCTATAGGTTTTGCATACATATTCTTCACCAAGTTGGCTCAATTTTATTTTTTCCATTTTTAATAAACTTCTTTTAGAATAATTTACAGAAAAATTACAGAGATTATATTGAGAGGGTGCATATGTCTCACTCAATCTCCCCTATTATTAACATCTTAGTACGTCACAATTGTCACAACTAATTAACCAATACTAATAAAATGTTATTATCAACAATCCACACTTTATTCAGATTTCCATTCATTTTTCTCTAATATCCTTTTTCTGTTGCAGGATTCTACCCAGCATTTCACACCACATTTACCCATGATGCCTCCTTAGGCTCCTCTCTTGGCTGTGACAGTTTCTCAGGCATTCCTTGTTTGTGATGATCTTGACAGTTTTGAAGAGTGCCATACTAGTCAGGCATATTGTAGGATGACTCTCTTTTGGAATTTTTCTGATGATTCTGTCGTGATTACACTGGGATTACGAATTTGGGAAGGGGAAGACCACAAAGGTAAAGTGCTATTCTCATGGCATGGTATTAAGGACATATACTACCAACAGTGCCTTACCACTGTTGATGTTAATCTTGACCACCGCCCCCAGGTGGTGTCTTTCAGGCTTCCCTACTGTAAAGTTACCCTTTTCCCCCCATCCACACTGTACTCTCATTGGAAGAACGTCACTAATGCACAGCCCACACTTGAGGAGTAGAGAGTACCTGCATAAATGCTCAGCAATTCCTCTGTGCAGGAGATTTTCTACTCTTCTCCATTTGATTATTTATTCAGTCACTTGTTTATATCCTTATGTATTCATAGCACTACATTTTATACTTTGAGACTAACATTTCTTTCACTACTAATGTATGTTAATTTTTATTAAATACATTTAAAATGAATTGAGATATGATTTTTCTCACTCAATATATTAATGTAGTTAGCCAGTCTTAGTACTATTTGCCCACAGACCCATCACTCATTCTTCTGCTCTGCTCTCTGCTATACAGGGATTGACCCCTGCAGGCTACAATTTCTAAGCTCACCAACATTTGGCTGCCATTTTGGTTCAGCCAACCGGAGGGACCCACAGGAGATAAAACCAAGACCGAGCAGCCAGAGTTTTTCTCATTCTTCCTCTGCATCAGGTGGCTTCTCTTTCAATGACTACATATTTTTCTTGGCTCCAGCCACCATCACGTTGGCCCACCATGACTTCAGATCCTGTTGAACTCAACGCATAGTCTCCAGTAACATCCTCTCCTCTCAGCCTAGAGGTGGGATTTACTACTTCATGTTGCTAATTATTGGGTTCTCCACTTCTCCCATGTTTGGCTTCTCCTACGCTTATGTAACCAGTCCCCTGCATTATATTCCCTCTGTATTAAATGCTCAGAGGGGTTTCTATTTTCCTGACTGTTACACATTGTCAATTATATTAATTGATCTTATAGTGTTGAACTTCTTTGCATTCCTGCAACAAACCCAACTCTGTCAACAGCCTTTGAAAATGATTAAGTCCCTTCTATAAGTAATAACAAAAATGAAACAAAACAAAACAAAATGCCCCTGGACCCTGAGATCTCCTCTAAATGACATTCTATCCCTCCTAACCTTTAAAAATTTTCTCAAAAATAATTTTACAGCCCCTTATTTGGGGATATATATGGAAAAAAATAATAGGATAAGTAATAGAGTAATATATTCAACTTGTAAAGAGTTCAAGCAATACACATAAAGTATTTAAAACTGTGTGAAACACCTCGAGTGATACTCAGAGGGAAATATATATCCTTTAATGTATTAGAAACTTAAAAAAACATTTAAAACATCCAGGCAAATCAAGAAGCTGGGGAATAAATACAACATCAATTCGAAGTTAGTAGAGAGTAGGAAATAATAAAGATAAATGCATTAATAACCAAACAGATATCCGAGATAACTAACAAAACACAGTTCTTTGAAAATACTTATAAAATAGACATTTTTTGTAAAGATGATAAATTACTATGAAAAAAAAGCATAAACAAAGAATAGAAGTTAAAGAATATATATTAAATACAGATACAGGAGAGACGTTTCTAAGGCAACACTATAGATATGACTGTCTACCACTGGTCTTCACTGCTGCAGCTCCACACCTGGAGTCATTTTTCACAAGGGCTGCAGTTAGACAAAGTCTCAGATCTGACGGGGACGACATCTTCCAGAAAGCATTTGGTCATGAAGCCAGCAGCCAAGATGAGGGCCCTCATGAGTGACGTCGGAGGGGTCCACTCCCCAAAACAAAGCAACCACAAGGACTGCATCTCGTGCTGTCTCGTTAGCTCAGTTGATTACAGAGTGCTGTGATAACCCCGAGATCAAGGGTTTGGATCCCCTCTCCATCCAGCCACCAACATAGATAAAGAATCCATCTCCGCCCGTGCCGTAAACCCTGCAAGGACCCAGACAGAGGTGTCAGTGTGACCAATTCCCACAATTTTCCCCTATACAAGGATTCACTTACACAAGTCCATTTCTGCCTCAAGGAATCGGGGAAGTGTGGACCTCGGCCCAAGAGGGGCATATTCAGGTAGGCACAGGGAGGTGTCACAGGCCTCCTAGGAATGAAAGGGAGGACCTTGAGGGTGAAGTAAGGGGACTCACAGATCCACTTTGCCGGGACACCCTGGCATGCTGCTGGAAGTCATTATCTCTGACTTCCGCCTTGGGGCATCTGAGAAACGGGAGAGGTTGGTGTGAGGTGCACACTTCCAGTCAGCGGAGGGTGCCGAGATCGGCCTGTGCTAGAGTCGAGGTGAGACTCTCAGGGGGGTGAGGGACTCAGAATCATCCAGCTGTGCCCCTGCTGCCACCCGTGGACCACTCGGGGGCAGACTTGTCAGGGGATTCTGGGAGACAAGCCTTGCTTTGACAGGGCAGAATCAAGTCTCAGGATCCAGGGGTCCACTCTCTACCCAGAACCAAGGTGAGGCCCCTCAGAATGAACTCAGGGGACCCACAGAGTCCATTTCAGCCCAGGAGGCCCCAGGCATAGTGCGTTTTGTGACGTCCTCTCACTTCCGCCTTGGAGGTCTGAGAAAATGGAGGGCCTTGGTGTGAGGTGCACACTTCCAGTCGGCGGAGGGGACCCAGATCTGTCTGTGTTAGAGACGAAGCGAGATAATGAGGCTGGACTGAGGGTCCGGAATCTTCCAGGTGTGCCCCCGTTGTCAGCCGAGAGCCACTCGGGGACATACTTGTCAGGCTGAGCCACCCCTCCCCCATGTCACTTCAGACGACACTGGAAGTCAGAGCTTTTTTGTGATATGGGTGACTGGGTTTGAATAAGGACAGGACCAGGCCCTGTCAGGCGCGAATGTCGGGACCCTCTGAAAGAAGTGAGGAGACCCTAGAAGCTCCAGGCAGGGTGACCATATATGATGCTCCTTCGCTGCTGCCTCGGGGACTCTGAGGGTGGTGAGGATTTTGGTCTGAGGGTTGCAGCCTCAGGTCGGCATAGGAAAGAGTTCCAGGCCCTGCCAAACATCCAGGTGAGGACACAGAGGGAGGAATGTAGGGACCTCCCACCACAGATAGCGAGGACCCAACAACTCCCCACCCCTGTTGTTGGCCCTGGGAGGACCCAGGCAGGGCTGGCTGGATGTGGCGGCCTCTGACTTCAGCCTGGGGAGGGGGTCAGGGAGGAAATGACTTTGTTCTGAGGGGAGTAGCCTTACATCAGGTGAGGGACAAGTGCCAGGTTTTTCAGAAGTCAAGGTAAGTACCCCTCGCGAAGACTAAATATACCTACCCATCTCAGAAAAGACACCACAGAGTCCAGCTTCCCTGTTCTCAACCCCTAGGGGATCCAGGTAGGGGTAGCCGGGTGTGACATGCTGTCGATTCCACCATGGTGGGGAAAGGTGGTCCTCAAACACGTTAGAGCTTGGCCTGAGCTAAGGGAGGTGATGCCAGCTCAGCAGAGGGTTGGTCTAGACCCTGTCAGGATTACAGGTGAATATCCTGAGGGTGGACTGAGGGAAGCCCCAACCCAAAACAGTCTGGACCCAGGCCTTGCTGTCTGCCCTGGGACATCCTGGGCAAAAGTGCCCAGATACGATGCACCCTCACTTTTATCTTGGGCCTCTCAGGGAGGTGAAGGTCTTGGTCTGAGGGGCAACTTCAGGTCAGCAGAGAGAGCCACATCTGGTCACAGAAGGAGTCATCTGAGGCTTAGCCAGGAGTCAAGGTGATAGATCTAGTTGAAGGTACCCCCTAACTCCTAAAAGAAAGGACCCCACAGAATGCAGTGGAAACTTGTTCTCAACTCTCAGAGACCCCAGGCTGGGGTGACACCCCCAGGATATGACACCTTGTCACTTCTGGCTTGGGGATTTCAGGGAGCTGAGGGCCTTGGTTTTAGGGGTGAGATTGGATCAGAAGGGAGAGAAACATCTGATCAGCTGAGTGAAGAATCCCAGGATCTGTCAAGGGAAGAGATTTTGGTGAGGACTGGAGGTATCCCCAGCCCAGAACATAAAGAGGGCCCCACAGATATCCACTGTGGCCCTGATGTCAGCCCAGGAGACTGTGGGGAGGCCTTCAGACTGAGCCTCACTTCTGGCTCAGGAGTCTCAGAGGGCAGAGGACCTTGATCTGAGAGGGCCATGCTCAGATTGACGGAAAGATTTGTCCCAGGCCCTACCAGGAGTCAAGGTGAGGGCTGAGGGGACCACCCATACCAGAAAACACAGGATCCCAGCCCCCCCACTGCTCCTTCTGTCAGCCATGGGAAGACCCAGGGAACAGCGGGTGGTTGGGCTCTCACTTCCTTTTTTTTTTTTTTTTTTTTTTTTTTAGTTTCTCCTTTTCAGCTCTTTTTATTTTTTTATTTTTTATTTTTTTAAAATTTTATTATGTCGATATACATTGTGGCTGATTATTGTTGCCCATCACCAAAACCTCCCTCCCTCCTCCCTCCCCCCCTCCCCCACAACAATGTCCTTTCTGTTTGCTTGTCTCAGAAATGGAAATAACTATCCAGACATTTATATGGAACAATAAAAGACCACACATAGCCAAAGCAATGCTGAGCAAAAAAAATAAAGCTGGAGGCATAACACTACCTGACTTTAAGCTATACTACAAAGCTATAATAACTAAAACACTATGGTACTGGCATAAAAACAGACACACCAATCAATGGAATAGAATAGAGAATCCAGAAATCAACCCACACACTTACTGACATCTGATCTTTGACAAAAGCACCAAGCCTATTCACTGGGGAAGGGACTGCCTCTTCAGCAAATGGTGCTGGGATAACTGGATATCCATATGCAGGAGAATGAAACTAGATTCATACCTCTCACCGTATATAAAATCAACTCAAAATGGATTAAGGATTTAAATATACACCCTGAAACAATAAAACTTCTTAAAGAAAACATAGGAGAAACACTTCAAGAAATAGGACTGGGCACAGACTTCATGAATACGACCCCAAAAGCACGGGCAACCAAAGGAAAAATAAACAAATGGGATTATATCAAACTAAAAAGCTTCTGCACAGCAAAAGAAACAATTAACAGACTTAAAAGACAACCAACAGAGTGGGAGAAAATATTTGCGAAATATATATCTGACAAAGGATTAATATCCAGAATATATAAGGAACTCAAACAACTTTACAAGAAAAAAACAAGGAACCCAATTAAAAAATGGGCAAAAGAGCTAAGTAGGCATTTCTCTAAGGAAGATATACAAATGGCCAACAGACATATGAAAAAATGCTCAACATCACTCAGCATTCAGGAAATGCAAATCAAAACCACACTGAGATACCATCTAACCCCAGTTAGGATGGCCAAAATCTAAAAGACTCTGAACGATAAATGCTGGCGAGGTTGCGGAGAAAAAGGAACTCTCATACATTGTTGGTGGGACTGCAAAATGGTGCAGCCTCTATGGAAAATGGTATGGAGGTTCCTCAAACAATTGCAGATAGGGATCTCACTTTCTTTTCCAGTGTCTCATGGAGATAGGGCCTTGGCGTATGGACGGTGGCCTCAGGTCAATAGAGGGAGACTCCCAGGACCTGCCAGACATAAAGGTGATACCACGCAGACCACTCACTCCAGGACACATGGATCCCACTAAATTTGGGCACCTCCTGCAGTCCTCCCTGGGATGCCGTGGGCACGTGTGGCCAGATGTGGGCCCCTCTCTGCCTTTTGTTCCATATCAGGGGTGTGAGTTCTTGTTCTGAGAGTTTCTCAGGCCAGCAGAAGTGTTGGGTCCGGGTCCTGACGATGTAAAGGTGAGGGCTCTAAGTGAGTATGGAGGGGACCATTCATTCATCACAGAACAGTGGGGACCTCACAGGGTCCGGCTCACCCCTCCTGTTGGCACTGGGAGTCCAAGGTGTCCTTGCAGTCTGCAGCTTGAGGACTTCCTCTATTCCTCTTACAGGAGCTCCAGGAACTGAGAGGTGAGACCTTGGTCTGAGGCAGTGTCCTCAGGTCACAGCAGAGGAGGCCCAGGAGAGCCAGGCATCAAGGTGAGGTACATGCCCTGAATGAGTTACAAGAGCCCCACCAGCCCCAGAACAGAGGGAACCCCGCAGTGCCCGGCCCCACCCACAATACTGTCAGTGCTGGAGCCTCATTCTCTGCTGGCTGCACCCTGAGGGGCCGTCTCATTCCCCCTTCAGGTCCACAGGAGACAGACTGACCAGGAGGACAGGAGCCCTGTGAGGCCCTAGAGCACCAGCTAAAGAGAAGACCTGTAAGTAGGCCTTTGTCAGAGCCCCCTAGGGTGTGGTTCTAGGCTGAGGCCACTCAACCGCTCTCTCCCTCCTCCAGGCCTGTGCATCCCCATGCCCGTCACCCAACTCCAGCCCACACTCCTGTTTTCTTCCCCCAGGGAAAGTTGCGATGCCTTATTGTCACAAGAGTCAGCTCTGCGAGCTTGAGGAAGGCCTTCGGGCCCAAAGAGAGGCACCAGCCCTGGTGGGTGCGCAGGTTCCTGGTGATGAGGAAGACATGGAGGTGTTCTTTTTCTTCACCCCCTCTTCCTCTTCCTCCAACTCCTCTGCCTCCACCTCTCCTCTGATCCCGGGCACCCCGGAGGGCGTGCCTGCTGCTGGAACACCAAGTCCTCCCCAGAGTCCTCAGAGTGTCTGCTCATCCCCCACTGCCACTGTCTCCCCTCCATGGAGCCAGGCAAACGAGAGCCCCAGCAGCCAAGAAGAGGAGGGCCCGAGCAGCTCACAGGATGCGGGATTCCCTGAGTACTTGCTCCAGGGTGCACCACAGGAGATGATGTATGATTTGCTTAATCTCCTGCTCTTCAAGTATCGAAAGAAGGAGCCGATCACAAAGGAAGAAATGCTGAATGGTGTCCTCAAAAATTACGAGGACCAATTCCCTGCCATCTTCAGCAAAGTCTCTAAATACATCGAGATTGTCTATGGCATTGCAGTGAAGGAAGTGGACCCTGCCAGCCACTCCTACATCCTCAGCACCTCCCTGGGCCTCACCTACGATGGGATGCAGAGCGATGACCAGAGCGTGCCCAAGACCGGCCTCCTGATTATCACCCTGGGCTTGGTCTTCATGGAGGGCAACTGCACCTCTGAGAAGAGCATGTGGTATGTGCTGGGTGTGCTGGGGTTGTGTCCTGGGAAGGAGCACCCCATCTATGGAGAGCCCAGGAAGCTCATCACCGAAGACTGGGTGCAGGAAAACTACCTGGAGTACCGGCAGGTGCCCAACAGTGATCCTGCGTGCTATCGGTTCCTGTGGGGCCCACGTGCCCACGCTGAAACCAGCAAGATGGAAGTTCTGGAGCATTTGGCCCAGTTCAATATTACTTTCCCCAGTTTATTCCCACACTTGTATCAGATGGCTTTGAGAGATGAGGAAGATAGCGCCCAGGCCGGAATTGCCACCACAAATGGCACTTCTGCCACGGCCAGTACTACTTCTAGTGGCACACCTTGAAGCTTCTCTAACCCCAGATGAAGTCTAAGGTAGATTCTCCACTGTGTTTGAAAATAGCAGTCACTGTTTTGTAGAAAGATAGTGTGGGGCTAGGGGAAATAGAGGGAATAACAAACAGCTTTGGTTTCCTGTACTATAAGGGTAACTTGGAGCTTTCTCTTGTTTTCAGTTTGGAATTTTGCAAATGTTATTCCTTTAAATGGAAGGTTTAATTAGCTTAAGAAACTAAGTTTATGAATGACATTGATCACACGTTTATTACTCTTTATCCAGTTCAGTAGTAAAAGTTTTGCTATTTCATAAAACAAATTGGAAACCCTTCCATCTTATTTTGTGGTCTGTAACAAGATAGCATGGCATCGGAACAGGAATTTACTTGGAAATATGAAAAAACTTAACAAAATAATATGAGGTCAAGAAATAGAGAAAAAGTAAGAAATCATTAATTTTTGGCTTCCTTTTCCCTTTAACTCTGTTGTATGTATATTTTGAAATTAAAATATATATGTATACCTGGATTTGCTTGTGTTCTTCCATGATGTAGGAGAAATTACATCCACTGAGTGAAACCACTGCTCACGACTCGTTTATTCTGCAAACATTCATTGAGCATCGCTCTCTGGAAGTCCCTGTGTTAGTCATGGAGATACTAGGATAAGCCCAACCCACTGCTACCCATAGGATGGTTGAGCCTAGGTTCAGAAGCCATATTAGGAAGATGGTGAGATGTCCTCTAAATCCTAAAGAACACGTAGAAAAGGGTTAGCCAGAAGGTGGGAATCCAGATGAGAGCAGTCGACTGTAAATGTCCTGAGCCAAGCCAACTCGGGGCTTTGGAAACTGCACCTCCCACTGTGGGAGTTGCCTGCACTGAAGCTGGTTGGTGGCAGGGGCCAGGCTCTCAGACGCTGTGTCTTAGGGCTGCGAGCAGAGCCTGGATTGGAAAACTTCTCTGAGCAGTTCCTATTGGATGGTCGATCAAGCAGAGAGGAATCTCTACTTGGTGCAGGTATGGAAAGTGTCCTGCACTCCAGTCTCAGTTGCGGTTGAACACAGTGCAGGAACTAGGGGATTTATATCCACCATGTGCGAGGGTTTCCTGAGAAATAAGAGTGAATCTCCCAGGAGGTGAGGCCCAGAAGCCACTGGCCCGGTACTCTTCTGCCTGACTGGGACAAGCAGAGCCAGCCCCATTAAAATGCCATTTTAATTATGTTATCTTGAGGGTAATATGGCCAATTATAAGCAATGGCTGGATTTTTGGTGGTGAGGGGGATTAAGGAAAATAGGGGTATGAATGGAAGTGCAGCTGGGAGAATGGGAAGAGTTTTGTCCTTGACTCAGATTCTACAAGCTTTGAGTTGCATCCAGGTGGCAAAGACTCCCGCACACCCACATGAAATAATAGATCATCTAGGATGGAAATCTTACCTAGTTTTATCTTTGAAGCAACATTTATGACTGAATTGGTATTCCTTGTACTATTGTGCTGCATACTCTGTGAGGTCTCCTAGATGACAACAAAAACAATAACTTTCCCAGAGGAGAGGCTAGTAGGATCTGAGGTCCAAATAGTGATACAGATAACTGCCAAGCATTAAAAGTCTAATACATGTCAGGCACTGTGCCAAGTGCTTTGCATACATTCCATACATTTCAACAGTCCTACACGACAAACTCATTATGACACCCATTTCACAGATGATGAACCTGAGGCTCGGAGGGCTTTGGTAATTTTCCTGTAACCACATGGCTAGTAAGCAACAGAGCTGGGGCTGGATCCCTGGTGTTATGGGCAAAATTTTGTCTGCCACAAAATTCCTAAACCCCAGTACCTCAGAATGTGACTGTATGTGGAAATGGGATCTTTACAAAGGTTATTAGGTTAAAATCAGGTCACTAGAACAGGCCCTACTCCAGTATGACTGGTGTCTTTATAAGAAGAGAAGATTGGAACACAGATATGCACAAAGGAAAGACCATGTGAAGACAGAGGGAGAAGATGGCCATCTACAAGCCCATAAGAGAGGCCTCAGGAGAAACCAACCCTGCCCACACCCTGATCTTGGACTTCCAGCCTCCAGAACTGTGAGGAAATGAGTTTCTGTTGTTTAAGCTGCCCACTCTACTTTTTTAGGGAAGCCCAAGCAAACTAATACACATGGTCTGAATTCCTGTAGAGCTCACACGGTTCTCACTCCTCCCAACTTAAAGCAGGCCTTCTGTCTCAATTCATTTCTCTTCCCATGACTCTGTAATGTCTCTCAGGCAACCAAATGATGGGCCCCAGTTCTATGGTACTAAAAGCAGGCATAAAGAAGTGCTAGGGACTGAATTGTGTCCCTCCAAAATTTACATATTGAAGTCATAACCCCCAATGTGAAGGTATTTGGAGATGGGGCCTTTGGGTGTTAATTAGGCTAAGATGAAGTCTGGAAAGTGGAGCCTCTTGTGATGGGATTGGAGCCCTTATAAGAAGAGATACCAGACCCCCCCCCGCTCTCTCAGAGACATACAGAACATGGCTGTCTACAAGCCAGGAATAGAGCCCTCACCAGACACCACCTATACTGGCATCTTGATCTTGGACTTCCCAGCCCCCAAAACTGTGAGAAAACAAAAAACTATCCACACATTTATATGGAATAACAAAAGTCCACACAGAGCCAAAGCAATTCTGAGCAAACAAAATAAATCTGGAGGCATAACACTACCAGACTTTAAACTATACTACAAAGCTATAATAACCAAAACAGCATGGTACTAGCATAAAAACAAACAAACTGATCAAAGGAATAGAATAGAGAATCCAGACATCAACCCACACACCTACAGCCATCTGATCTTTGACAAAGCTACCAAGCCTACACACTTGGAAAGAGACTGCCTCTTCAGCATATGGTGCTGGGATAACTGGATATCCATATGCAAGAGAATGAAACTAGACCCATACCTCTCACCATATACTAAAATCAACTTAAAATGTAGGAAAGAATTAAATATACACTGCAAAACAATAAAACTTCTTAAAGAAAACATAACAGAAACACTTCAGGAAGTAGGACTGAGCACAGACTTCATGAATATGACCCCAAAAGCACGGGCAACCAAAGGAAAAATAAACAAATGGAATTATATCAAACTAAAAAGTGTCTGCACAGCAGAAGAAAAAATTAACAGGGTTAAAAGACAACCAACAGAGTGTGAGAAAATAATTCGCAAAATATATATCTGACAAAGGACTAATATCCAGAATATACAAGGAACTGAAACAACTTTACAACAAAAAAACAAGTAACTCAATTAAAAAATGGGCAAAAGACCTAAATAGGCATTTCTCAAAGGAAGATATACAAATGGCCAACAGACACATAAAAAAATTTTAAATATCACTCAGCATTCAGGAAATGCAAATCAAAACCACACTGAGATACCATCTTGCTCCAGTTAGGATGGCTAATATCCAAAAGATTGTGAATGATAAATGCTGGTGAGGTTTTAGGGAAAAAGGAACTCTCATACATTGTTGGTGGGACTGCAAAATGGAGCAGCCTCTACGGAAAATGGTATGGAGGTTCCTCAAACAATTCCAGATAGATCTACTGTATGACCCAGCTATCCCACTGCTGGGAATATACCCAGAGGAATGGAAATCATCAAGTGGAAGGTATACCTGTTCTCCAATGTTCATTGCAGCACTATTTTCAATAGCTAAGAGTTGGAACCAGCCCAAATGTCCATCATCAGATGAGTGGATATGGAAAATGTGGTATATCTACACAATGCAATACTACTCTGCTATAAAAACGAATGAAATACTGCCATTTGCAGCAACATGGATGGACCTAGAGAGTAGTATATTAAGTGAAACAAGTCAGGCACAGAAAGAGAAATATCACATGTTCTTACTTATTTGTGGGAGCTCAAAATAAATAAATAAATACACAAATAAACTTGGGGGGGAGGAAAGAAGACACAACAATTACAATTCCTTGAAGTTGAAACAACAAGTGAACAGATATGAGGTTGTTGAGAGAGGGGGGAGAGGGAGGCGGGAAGGAGGGTTCAGTAATGGGCCACAATAATCAACCACTTTGTATATTGACAAAATAAAAATAAAAATAAAAAATAAATAAATGAATAAATAAAATTTTTTAAAAATTAAAAATGATAGTCCAAAGTATATGCTCCCCACCAACCTCGAATACAACTCAAAATTTGTCATAAAAAAAGGAGTTTGGAAAAAAAAAACCTATGGTCATGCCATGTACATAGTTTGTGGTTTCATTTGAGGGAAAGGCTCGTTAGGTTAATAACCCATTTACTGTCCCTTCCTGAAAAATTTCTGACATTTTCTCCTTTGTTCTGTAATCTATGAAAAAGCCGTGTTGATCTATGGAAATAAATTTATTTTAGTTTGTATTTGGATTTATTCTGTGAAACAACTGACCAGAAATAACTTCTGATTTACATTTTCTGTTGATGCCTCTTTAAGGCTAATCACTTTAATAGACTCTCTCAATTTTCCTCAAAATTTATCTGAATCACTTCAAGTTTAGCATATTTCTAACAAAACTTTTTTGTAACTACCTTCCATTCCTTCTGAGTTCCTGAGCTTTATGTTTTCTATCTATGTGAAGCTACCTCTGTGAAATTCAAGAGAAAAAGTAATCTTTTCTGTTGATAAGTGATAGAGACAGTAGTGGAATTTAGGTCTTGAGAGATGACATTCTTGATAACCATGCTTCACTGTCTTGGCTCAATCTAACTGTATCCAGTTTTTTTAGTGGATACATTATTATGGTGCTGATTCATTACCATGTTCCTTCCATTGTTTTAAGACATCAAAGGTTCCCGTGATCCTGACTTTCAAAGATCCAGGAATGAGGGATTTTTCTTGAGACTGCCTTGGCCTATTATGAGTTATTCTCCATAAATAAATGCCAACTTTAATTTCCTATAAGTATCCTAAACTGTTCTGTATGTGTTCCTTCTTTAGGGATACCCTATGTCAAAAGTACAAGCACGCTTCCCTCCTCCTTTGGCAATCATTGCTGACATGGAGAGCATTTTCTCTTCACAGTTCGTACTGATATCATCTCAGAATTCAGAATATTAAGGAAATGGATAGTAGACTTGGATAAATGTCTTGCTAATGCTTTTTGAGCATCGACTTTCCCAAATCTTAATAGTAGAAATACTTTACATTAATGTTTTTCAAGTTCTATCACGTTTTCTTATTTAATCCTCACAAAAACAAAGTAAGCAGGACAGAAATTCTCAATTTATACATGAAAATGGACACTCAAAAACAGTTAAAAGATTTGGTTGGGTCTATAGCTAGTAGATCTCCTATACCCCATCCTAGTGTTCACCAGCCTCTTCTGTGTTTTTGCACAATGAAATTTTTTTACAAAGAATATGACAGATAATTCACACAAAGGTAAATAATTTATTAAATTATCATTCATTAAATCAGTCCCCAAGTTAGGTTTTTTGCATATCTCATCTATGATTATCAAAATAACCTTACACAGCAGGTATTATTATACACATTTTTCAGCTGTGATACCAGGGTAGCACAACTATGAAGTGGCAGAGCTGGAATTTAAAACCAGATCTGTTTGGTCCCAAAGCCACTAACTGAAAAGAGTAAATGAACACAAAAAAGAGTTCAAACTGCCTAATTATGAAAAAAATGCCAATTAAAGCAAGCTTTTATTTCTCATTTTCAGCTTAATATAATAGTCAAAAAAATTACACCCCGAACTGGTGGAACATTATTATTCAATGCTGGGATTAACAACTGAAACACTTTGAAAAGCAATGTGACTATACTTAGCAAAACTCAGTTATTCCACTCTTTTTTCTTTTGACAAAGGATTACTATTTTTATTACATAAAGAGCACATGCAAATCAATTAAATTCACCAAGACCTCAGCACATGAGCGAGCAGAGAGCAGGAACAGATAATTCTCAAAAGAGGAAATACATACAAATGGGTAACAAACAAGAAAACACACTTTCTGTCTAATAATCAATAAAAGGCTTATCAAAACTATGAGATAACATTATTTTGCCTATTGAATTAGCAAAGTTTAAACAAAAACAAGAAAAGGATGACCATTGCTTTTGAGAATGAGATGACATAGAGACTCGCATGCATTGCTGATACTCACGTAAACTAGGCCGTTTTGGAAAACAATTTGACATTGTGCATAAAGAGTCTTAAAATACGATTTAATTTTTTAAACTGAACATTTTTTCTATTTTTCTATTGTCGTAAAACATATATAACATAAGGATTGTCATTTTAAACGCATTTAAACATACAATTGTGTGGAATTAATTACATTCATAATGCTGTGTGACTACCACCACCATTACCAAAACTTTTCATCATCCTAAACATAGACTCAATACCCATTAAATAATAACTTCACTTCCCCCCCCATTTCTGATAATTTCTAAAAAACTTTCATCTCTGAATTTTTTTTCTTTTTATTTTTTCTTAATTGACCCATGATAATTGTATATCTTTATGGAGTACAATATATTTGGGTACATTTATACAGTGTGCATACAATGATCACATCAGGGTGTCTAGCATATCCATCATCTTAAGTATTTGTGACCTTTTTGTTTTGGGAACATTTGATATCCTCTCAATCACCTATTAAATTTGTACAGTAATTTGTTGTTGACTGTAGTCTCCTTATATTGCTATAGAAAACTAGATCTTATTCTTCCTATCTCTGTACAATTTTGTATCCTTTCAACGCCCTCTCCCCATATCAGATACACCACCCTTTACTAGTCTCTAGTAATCACTATTTTACTCTCTACTCTTACAAGGTCAAATTTTTTAGCTTCCACATATGAGTGAGAATATGTGGTATTTCTCTTTCTGTGCCTGGCTTATTTAACTTAACTTAATTTTTTCCAAGCTCATCCGTTCTACTGCAAATGGCAGAACTTCATTCTTTTTTATGGCCTAGTAGTATTCTATTGTGTATATATACCACATTTTCTTTATCCAATCATCCATTGATGGACATTTAGGTTGATTCTAACTCTTGGCTATTATGGATAGAGCTGTGATAAACATAGGAGTGCAGATATCCCTTCGACTTGATGATTTCCTTTCCTATGGATATATAGTCAGTAGTGGGAATGCTGGATCATATGATAGTTCTATCTGGAGTTGTTTGAGAAACCTCCATACTTCTTTCCACATTGGTTGAAGTAATTGACATTCCTACCAACAGATAATAACCATTCTAACTGGGGTGAGATAATATCTCATTGTGGTTTTGATTTGCATTTCTTAGACGATTAGTAATGTTGAGAATTTTTTCATATACCTATTGGCCATGTTTATGTCATCTTTTGAGAAATGTCTATTTAGCTCCTGTGCTTATGTTTCAGTCAGATTATTTGTTTTGTTATACTGAGTTGTTTGAATTCTTCATATATTCTGGATAGTAATCCCTTGACAGTTGCATAGTTTTCAAATATTTTTGAGAATTTTTTATTGAAACATAATTGATTATATGTATTTGTGGGGTACAGATTTTAATAGCAATACATGTGTACAATATGTGATGATCAAATCAGGATAATTGGTATGCTTATGTTGAGAGAGAGAAAAAAACACCAACGTAGAATTCTGTACCTTGAAAATTATCTTTCAAAAATAAAAGAGAAATATGGATTTTCTCAGACAAACAATTGAGGAAATTTACCATCAGTAGATTTGCCTTGCAAGAAATGTTAAAAGATGTTCTTCCTACAGAAGGAAAATGATAAAGATCAGAAACCTCGATCTATATAAAGAAAGAAAAGTCATTGAAGAAGAAATAAACGAAGGTAAAATAAACTTTTATTTTTCTTATCTTTAATTGATCTAATAGATAACAGTTTGTCAAAATAATAGCAACAATTTATTCGATTATGTATGCTTATGTATAAGTGAAATGAATGACAGCAATGATATAAGGGATAGGAGGGAGGAATTAGCAATATTTTATTATTACAAGGTACTTGCACTACCCATTAGGTAGTATAGTGTTATTTGAAAGTGGACTCGTATTAGGTGTAAATGTATATTGAAAACTCTGGAGCAATCACTTAAAACGTTAAAATATATATATATATATGTGTATATATATATATATATATATATATATATATATATAAAACTCATATGCTAAGAAAGGTGAAAAAATGGTATCATAGTAAATACTCAGTTAAAACCACAAAGGCAAAAAATGAGTGGAAGACAAAAATAGGGACAAAGAACAAGGAAAACTAATAGAAAACAGTAACATGTATGGTAGCTATTAATCCAACTATATCAATAATTAACATACCATACAATTCACCCATTTAAAACATACAATTCAATGGTTTGGGGAACTTTAAACAATAAAGTGTGGTGAAACATATATACCATAAAAGTTTTCCATTTAAAAAAATATGGTGCAAAAAATGCATGTATTATGCTACAATTACTGTAAAAAGTAGATATTTATACAGAAATGCCTTTAAAAACATAGACTATCTCTGAAAAAAACTTGCAACAAGTTTCATATAAGGAGTGGCACTTGGGGATAGAGAATGGAGAATGGAAGGGAAAATAATTTTTCATTGTGTATTCTTCTGTATCATTTCCACGGTTTGCCATACCTACTCAAATACGAACAAAAAATTACAAAACAATAAATTTCTTAAACATGTTTAAAACATGACATTTTTCACTGCTCTCTCTTTTCACATTAAAGCCAGACATCACTAATCAGTCAGGGTGCTCTTTCCCACTGACGGCCTTGATGAAACTTCAAAATCCTTCTCAGCACAGTGCTCCAGGCTCTCACTACCACTAAATCAGAGCAATCCTCAGCGGGCCGTATAATTACAATTATGTAAAGAGATGTACATTCTGAAAATACATTCCAATTAGAGATCTCTCCCTATACAATATTTTACAGGCAACTTGGCTATTACAGCAAACAATAATGGTACTTTCCCAGAAAATATAATTTTAAAAAGATGTATAAATTTGCTAAATATGAACTATCTTACTACAATTTCGGATTGTATGTTTAGAATATACACAGTTCTCTGCCAGATTAGGAGAAGAAAAATAGCATTTAAGGACTTATTATACTTACCCATATGTGGAATATTCCAAACTATGTACCATTTCAACATATTCTGGCAGGTTACCTAACAGTGCTGCAACATTTTTAAAGCAGTCAGACTGCCAAGTCTCACAGTGTGGGATCCAGATGTGGAAGGTATTTGGAATTGTGTATTTTCTTCTAGGCAAATCCAGGATATGTCCATGTGAAAGAATTCCAGGCTTCTAACCCCTGAAGTGTAGGTTAGTAACTGTGATTGCTACACATTGCTGATGGCTCTGGAACAAGAATGATCCTATCTTACATTTGCCACTGGCCAAAAACTTGTAGAGAGTCTTTCTTGGCAGAAAGTCATTTTAAATCTAAGTCAAATGCTCAAGTCCATAGCATTTCTTTATCAAAGCCAGTAGCGGTTATAATTTTACAGTCTCCAACACACACACACACACACACACACACACACACACACACACACACACATCTTCCATTGCTCTAACCCCATCCTCCCCTTAGGAGAAGCAGAGAGGAAACACTCTCAGATTTCATGGGCTAGAGTTGAAACTTCCTTAATATGATTTTAATCTAAACTGCCAGTATTATATCCAGAAAGAAAAGCCCCATGACATAATTCAACAATAGGTGTGGCCTTACACAAATTATTTCCTTTCTCTGGGCTTTAGTTTTCTCATCCATAAAATTAAAAACTTTCACTGGGCAATCTCTTAGGTCCTGTCTAGTTTAGACATTCTTAAATAATAAGACCATTTAAATATAAATAGCTTTACACAAAGAATAGGAGCAGTATTCAACCGCCATTAACAATTAATATGCCTTAAGGCTGGGTTACAAGAGCTAAACTGGATTATCATTCATTTTTTGAGATCTCTTTCAGCTCCAAGATTCTATAGGCACTCTGGGTGTTAGTTTTGTAAACTAAAATATCTGCATTTTTTTTAGAACACTGAAAAAGAACAACTTCTTGGGGCTAAACACTTCAGCCCTTGCATTATTCAATAAAACATGAATGGAAATCTAAGATATTTATGTTAACAGTGGTAAACATTGAAACTATCAGCTGACAGGAATGTATCCGTACATTCCTAATGAAAGCAAACAGAGTTTTCCCACCAGGTAATCTCAAAATTTTTATCCCTGCCTCATCTGGGTCAGGATTTATCCGGAGACCTTTGGCTTCCTTCAGAGTAAATCAATATCAGCTGATCCAGGGTCATCTACACCCAGAAAATAACATAAAATAGGATAGAGAACAAATAGTTTGATGGGATCAAATGTATAAATCCTGTTTATTATGAGAGGCAATAAAATGTCTTTAAAGGAAAAAAGATGAGGTTCAGATTCCAAATCTACCACTTATTAGCTACATCATCCTGGATAAAGTGTCTAACCCTTCTATGTTTCAATACTCTCATTAATTTAATGAGAATAATAGTATCTCATTCTTAAGGCTAATATTCCTGCAATACTAAAGGAATTAAAGAAATAGTAGCTATTATAACAGTCAGTGACTCCTCCTAGACCCTAGACTATATATCTTGTCCTACCTTAGCTAGTCTTTGATTCTATTCAAGCCTCTATCTCTGTCTCTCTCTCTCTCTGTCTCTGTCTCTCCGTGCTTGAGCTTTTGCAATCTACCCAGCTAGAGAATATTTTGTGTATATCTTCTGTTTAGCTGAACCCTTAAGTCTAAACCCCTCTGATCAGTCCATGGCCCAGATTGACCTGAATAGAGAAGTCCAAAAATGTCAATTGCACCACTTTTTCCATCTGACTATATGATATTTTATTTGCAATCAATATTATGACTGTTGGCCTTTAAGTACTGTAAAAAATTATAAGTCAGAATAAAAACATTTATGGAAGAAACGTAAGAACGGACATGGCATTTATACTAATGACTTAGTGTACCAACTGTGCCAATAGAAACCAAATCTGATGCCTAAGAACTGAGATTAAAATTAAAAGTTTTGTTTTTGTTACTGAACTACATGTCAATGATAAAAAGTTAAATACTTGTTTGGGAGTTATTTTAAAAGGTTAGGGCTAAAATAAATCCACAGTAAGTGTCTCTTAAATCAAGGACAAAAAATCGGGGATCTGATCATTGAAAGAAAGGTGAAGTCTGTTGCCTGGAAGGCATAGGGAAAAAAGAAAAACACAACAGACACACATAGAAAAGAATCTGACCATTTCCTCTTTTACAAAGACACCTTTTCTGACACCTACAAACTTCATTTTTCTCCTTCTACTTTTTAAAAATATAATTTACATAAAATGCACCCATTTTAATCTACTTTACTGAAATATAACCCACTGGTAGAGCAGATATGCAAATGAGAAAGAGAAAGAAACTATATCTTACCACTTCAAAAAACAACAAACACCAAAGACAAAGAATAAAAGGGAAAGAAAGGAACAAAAGTTTTTTAAATTATTTATTTATTTTTTATTTCTTATTGAAACATAGTTGATTATACATATTTGTGGGGAACAGAGTTAAATATCAATACATGTGTGCAAGATGTGATGCTCAAATCAGGATAATTTGTATATTCATCATTACAAAATATAATCATTCTTTGTGTCCATTAACCAATTTCTCACTAACCCCACCTCCCCCTACCCCTTCCCCACCTCTAGTAACCACAGTTCTGTTCTCTCCTTCTGAAAGTTCAATGTATTATTGTGCTTGTTGTATCTTTCTTTCTTTGTTTTTACTTATTGTTTATTTTTTAGCTCCCAATTAAGAGTGAGGATATGTGGTATTTTTTTCTGTGCCTGGCTTATTTCACTTACAACAATTTTCTCCAAGTTCATCCATGCTGCTGTGAATGGCAGAATTTAATTCTTTTTATGGCTAAGTAGTATTCCATGGTGTATACATACAACATTTTGCTTATCCAATCATCTGTCGATGGACATTAAGATTGGTTCCAAAACTTCGTTACTGTAAATAGAGCTGCGATTAACATTGGAGTGCAGATATCCTTTGACATGATGATTTCCATTCTTTTGGGTATATATATACTCATCAGTGAGATTGCTGGATTATATGGCAGTTCTATCTGTAGTTGTTTGAGAAACCTCCGTACTGATTTCCATAATGTACTCACTAATTTGCTGTAACACAAATAGTGCAGGAAGGTTCCTCTTTCCCCACGTCCTCACCAGCATTTGTTCTCTATCTTTTTGAGAATAGCTAGTCTAACTGGGATGAGATGATATCTCAATGTGGTTTTGATTTGCCTTTCTCTGATGCTTAGTGATGTTGAGCATTTTTCCATGTGTCTGTTGGCCATTTGCATGTCTTCCTTTGAGAAATGTCTATTCAGCTCCTTTGCCAATATTTTAATCAGGTTACTTGTTTTTTTTACTGTTGAGTTGTTTGTGTTCCTTGTACATTCTGGATATCAATCACTTGTCAGATGTACAGTTGGCAAATATTTTCTCCCATCTGTAGGATGTCTTTTCACTCTGTTGATTGTGTCCTTTGCTCTGTAGAAGCTTTTAAATTTGATATAATTCCATTTGTTTATTTTTCTTTTGTTGTCTATGATTTTGGGGTTTTGTTTATAAAGTCTTTGCCCAGTCCTATTTTCTGAAGTGTTTCCACTATGTTTTCTTCTAGGAGTTTTATAATTTTATGTCTTATATTTAAGTCATTAATCCATTTTGAGTTGATTTTGGTACATGTTGAGAGAAATAGGTCTAGTTTCATTATTCTACATATGGATCTCCAGTTTTCCCAGCACCATTTATATTGAAGAGGCAGTCTTTTCAATGTATATTCTTGGTGATTGTCAAATGATCACCTGGCTGTACGTACATGGATTGATTTCTGGGTTCTTTAATCTGTTCTATTGGTCTGAGTGTCAATTTTTATGCCAGTACCATGCTCTTTTGGTTCCTATAGGTTTGTGGTATAATTTGAAGTCTAGAACTCCTGCTTTATTTTCTTTTTTGCACAGGATTGCTTTGGCTATTTGGGGTCTTTTGTTGCTCCATATGAATGTTAGGATTTTATTTTTCTATTTCTGTAAAGAATGTCACTGGTATTTTGATGAGATTGTATTGAATCTGAAGATCACTTTGAGTAGTATGGACATTTTCACAATGTTAATTCTTCCAATCCATGAGAATGGAATGTACTTCCATTTTTTTTATGTCCTCTTTAATTTCTTTCAAAAGTGATTTGTAGTTCAGTGTAGAGGCCTTTCATGCCCCTGGTTAAATTTACTCCCATGTATTTTATTATATATTATATATTATATAATATGTTATATATATTATATATATATATATGTTTTGGGGGTGAGGTGATGATTGTAAATGGACTTGCTTTCTTGATTTCTTTTTCTGCTAGTTCATTGTTGGAATATACGAATGCTACTAATTTTTGTGTGTTGATTTTGTATCCTTTAATTTTACTGAATTTGTTTATTAGCTCTAAGAGTTTTTTTGTAGAGTCTTTAGGTTTCTCTACATCTAGGATCATGTCACCTGCAAACAGGGACGATTTGTCTTTGTCTTTTCTAATTTGTAGGCCCTTTATTTCTTTCTCTTGCCTGATTGCTCTGGCTAATACTTCCAGTACTATGTTAAATAGGAGTGGTGAGAGTGGTAATCCTTGGCCAGAACAAAAATTATTTAAAACAACCATACAAAGACCAATGAAATGCCAGGAGTAAGATAATACTTTCAATAACAACCCAAAATGTAAATAGGTTGAATTCTCCACTCAAAGACATATATTGGCTGAATGAATTTAAAAACTAGATCCAACTATATGTTGCCTACAAGAAACTCTCCTCACCTGGAAAGACCCACACATATTAATAGGGAAAGGATGTAAAAATATATACCATGCAAATGGAAACCAAAAATGATCAGGAGTAGCTAATTTTATACCATACAAAATGTACTTTACAGGCACAAAAAGAGAAATACCACATGTTCTCACTTATTTGTGGGAGCTAAAAATAAATAAATAAATACACAAACAAATGGGGGCGAGGGAAGAAGACACAACAATCATAATTCCTTGAAGTTGTTAGGACAAGTGAACAGATATGAGGTTGATGGGAGGGAGGGGTGAGTGGGGGGGAGGGAGGATTTGGTAATGGACCACAAAAATCAACCACATTGTATATTGATAAAGTAAAATAAAATTTAAAAAATAAATAAATAAAATAAAATGGACTTTAAACCAGAAACTGTTAAGAAAAGACAAAGAGCATCATAACATAATGATAAGGGGATTTATCTAGAAAAAGGATAGAACAATCATAAATATATATGCACCCATTTTCAGGGCACCCAGATATATAAAGCAAACACTAGTAAACCTAAAGATAGAGATTGACCCTAATACAATAATAGTTGGGGACTCCAACACTCTTATCCCAACATTGAACAGACCATCTAGGCAACAAATCAGCAGACAAACGTAGGATTTAAACTACACATTAGACCAATTGGACTTGGCAGACATCTACAGAACATTTCATCCAACAAGTACAGAATGTATATTCTTCCCATGAGCACATGGATCATTCTCCAGGATAGACTACATGTTAGGTCATAAATCAAGTCTCAGCAAACTTTTAAAAATTTGAAATTATTTCAAGTATCTTTTCAGACCTTTTTATTTCTGAGTAGTATTCTTTTACATAGATCTATGACTATTTGTTTATCCATTTGCTGGATATTATGAATGTTCATGTCCAAATTTTTTCTGGATGTGTGTTTTCATTTCTCCTGGGTAAACAATTAGAAATGAAATTATTGGTCTATAGGGTAAGTACATGCTTAAATGTACTTTAAAAACTGGCAGATGGTTTTGGTTGCAACGTTTTACACTCCCATAGCAATGTTAAGAGTAAAAGTTCCTGTCACTACCTCAGGCAACACCATAAATATAGTAACCAGATAACACATACACATACTCAAAGAGTGACAGTTCCTCCATATCTGTGTCAACACTTGGTATTTTCAGTATTTTTAATTTTATCCATTCTGGTGAGCATTAGTGGTATCACACTGTGATTTCAGTTTCTATTTCTTTAATGTTCAATTATATGAAGGACCTTTTAATGTTCTTACTTGGCATTCCTATGTATTTATTAGCCATTTGTATATATCCTGAAGTGCCTGGTCAAATTTTTTGCCCATTAAAAATTTATTTTGTCTGCTTATAAGTGTATGGCAAGGGTTCCTTTTTTTGTATTTTTTCTTGATTTGTTTTTTTCTAAAAGATTTATTGAGATGTAATTCACATACAGTAAAACTTGCCCATTTAAAGTGTAAAATTCAAGGGTTTTCAGTATATTCATAGATAAGTGCAACCATCACCACAGTCAATTTTAGCACAATTTAATCAACTCCAAAAGAAACCCTGTACCCCTTTAGCTATTCCCTCCATGCCCCTATCACCAAGCACTCCCAATCCTCCAGCCCAGCCCTAAGCAGACACTTATCTACTTTCTCTATATATGCATTTCCCTGTTCTGGACATTTCATATAAATGAATGGAATCATATAACATGGGGTCTTTATAATTGTATTCTTTCACTTCTTTCACATTTTTAAGTTTCATTCATGCTGTGGTATATATCAGTAGTTCATTACTTTTTATAGTTGAATAATATTTCATAGTATTTCAGTGTATATATATTATGTATGTACCACTTATTGTTCATTCATTCATTAGTTGATGGATAGTTGGGGGTTTTTTTCTACTTTTTGCTATTATAAATCATGTTGTTAGTAATATTTGTGTACAAGTTTTTGCATGGACATATTTTATCATTTCACTGAGGTATATAGTGGAAATGCTAGGTCATATGTTAACTCTCCATTTAACTGTTTGAGGAAACACCAGATTATTTTTCAAAGTGGCTGTACCAATTTACATTCCCACCAGCAGTGTGTGAAGATTCTGATTTCTCCCCATCCTCATCAGCACTTGATTCTAGGCATCTTAGTGGGTGTCAAGTGGTATCTTATTGCAGTTTTTGTGGTTTTGATTTGCATTTCCCTGATGACTAATAATGTTGAGCATTTTTAAATTTATTTTTTCATTTTGTATGTTATGTGGAGCGTATGCCTTGGGGATATAAGTTTTCTTATGTTCTTCTTAAAAATTGTTTTGGGTATTATGGGTCTTTGGTATTTCTATTTAAATTTGACAATAATCTTGTTAATTCCTACAAAAAAAATGTCTCCTGGGGCTTTGTATTAAATATATAGGTTGATTTTAGGAGAGTTGACATTAGAACATTGACTTAAAAACATTGAGTCTTTCAATTTATGAATACAGTATATATCTCCATTCATTTAGGGTTTTTCAAAGTAATTTCTCTCAATAATATTCTGTAGTTTTCAGTATACAGGCTGAAAAACTTTTTAAAATTTATGCTAAGTATGTCATGACTTTTGATGCTATTGTGAATGGCTATTTAAAATTTCATCTTTCTATGTTTGTTTCTAGTATATAGAAATACAATTAGTCTTTGTGTGTTTACCTTGTATCTCACATTCTTGCTAAATTTACTTACGATTTCCAGTAGGTTTAAAAAAAATTCTATGGAAATTTCTATGTATATGAGTATAATCCTGTTTTTGTAAGGAATAAGAGTATACTTTCTTGTTTTTTATTTTGTGCCTTTGGGTTTGTTTGTTTTGTTGTTGTTTGCCTTATTGCACTGGCTAGAACAAAAAAGTACAATATTGAGTAGAAGTGGTGAGAACATACACACTTGCCTTGTTTCCAATCTTAGGGGGAAAGCACTTAGTTTTTCAATATTATGTATGTTGTTGGTTATAGGGTTTAGGTTTTGCTTTGTTTTGCTTTTCATTTGTTCCTTTTATCATGTTGAGGGAGTTCCCTTGTATTCCTAGATAAGTGAGAATGTTTATCATGAACGTGTGCTGAATTCTGTAAAATGCTTTTTCTGCAAGCCTTTTGAATATAAGTTTTTACTTTTTATTATTTTCATATAATGAACTGAACTGATAATTTTTAAGTGGTAACATATAAGCAACATAAAATTAACCATGTTAAATGTCTTTGAGGGTAAAATTTAGTGGCAGTAAGTACATTCACATTGTTATGCAACCATCACCATCATTCATCTCTAGAACTTTTTCATCTTCACAAACAGAAACCCTGTACCCATTACACATTAACTCCCACTCCCCTTCTCCCAGCTCTTTGCAACCACCATTGTATTTTCTGTATGTATGAATTTGATTATTCTAGGTACCTCATATAAGTAAGATTATACACTATTTATCCTTTTGTGTTGGGCTTATTTCACATAGCGAAATGTCTTCAAGATTCATCCATGTTGTAACATTTGTTAACATTTTCTTCATTTTTCAGGGCTAAATAATATTCCACTGTGTGTACTGGTATATACCACATTTTCTTTATACATCTATCCATTGAAGAACATGTGCATTGTTTTCACCTTCTGCTACTGTTAATAATGTTGATATGAATATGGGTGTAAAAATATCTGTTCAAGTCTTTACTTTCAATTGCCATACTGTTTTACATTCCCATTAAAGCACAAGCATTCCAATTTCACTATATCCTTACCAATGTTTGCTATTTTCTATTTTTCTTTTTTTTTTTAATAGCCATCCTAGTGGGTGTGAAGTGGTATCTCATTGTGGTTTTGATTTGCATTACCCTAATGATTAGTGATGTTGAGTTTTTTTCATAGGTATTTTGGCCATCTGTATTTCTTTGGAGAAATGTCTGTACAAGTCCTTCACACATTTTTTGATTGAGTCATTTGGGGTTTTTTTGGCTTATTGCTGTTATTGAGTTGCAATACATTTTTTATATATCATGGATATTAACTCCATATCAGGTTTATGTTTTGCAAATACTTTCTCCCACTCTATGGGTTGTCTTTACACTCTGTTGATAATGTTCTTTAATGCAAAAAATATTTTTAATTTTGATGAAGAGTGATTCATCTGTTTCTTTCTTCTGTTACCTGTGCTTTTTGTGTCAAATCCAAAAATTCATTGCAAATCCAATGTCATAATGACATTCCTATGTTTTCTTCTAAGAGTTTTACAGTTTTAGCTCTTATGATTATTTTTGTGATCCCATTTGAGTTAGTTTATGTATATGGTGTTAGGGAAGGACACAACTTCATTCTTTTCTATGTGCATATCAAGTTTCCCAGCACCATTTGTTTTTAAAAAATTGTTGTTGTTTTATTCCCATTGAATTGTCTTGCCACCCTTCAAAAATCATTTGACCATATATGTGAGGATTTATTTATCAGTTCTGTATTCTACTCATTGGGTCTATTTTTCCACTATTATGCCATTGTCATACTATTTTTATTACTTTAACTATGTAGTCAGTTTTGAAATCAGGAAGTGTGAGACCCCAATTTGGTTCTTTTTCAAGGTTGTTTTGGCTATTCAAGATCTCTAGAGATTCCATGTAAATTTTAAGATGGATTTTTCTATCCCTGAAAAAATATCATTACAATTTTGATAGAGAGTTTTGTGAGCCTAAAGAGCACTTTGCATAGTATAAATATTTTAACAATATTGCCTTCCAACTCATGAACATGAGATGTCTTTCTGTTTTTTTTTTTTTTAATTTCTTTCAAGAACATTTTATAGTTTTCAGTGTACAGGTCTTTTGCCTCCTTGTAGATTTATTTCTATGTATATGCTATTGTAAATGGAATTATTTCTAAATTTTCTTTTTGGATTATTCATTATTAGTATATAGAAATGCAACTGAGTTTTGCATGTTACTTTTGTATTCTGCAATTTTTCTGAATTTCTTATTAATCCTAAGAGGTGTGTGTGTGTGTGTGTATGTGCGTGTGTGTGTGTGTGTGTGTGTGTGTGTGTGTGTGTGTGTGTGTGTGGAATATTTAAGGTTTCTATATATAATGTCATTTGTTAACAGAAGTAATTTTACTTCTTTTTCCAATTTGGATGGCTTTTATTTCTTTTTTCTTACTCTGAATAGAATTTCCAATACAATGTTGAATAGAAGTCATGGAAGCAGGCATCCATGCCTTCTTCCTGACCTTAGAGGAAAAGGTTTTCACCCCTTCACTATTGAGTATAATGTTTGTTGTAGATTTTTAGTAAAATATATGGCCTTTATTGTGTTGAGGTAGTTTCCATTCATTTCTAGTTTGTTGAGTTTTTTTAATCATGAAAGGGTGTGGAATTTTGTCAAATGATTTTCTGCATCATTTGAAATGATCATGTGCTCTATCCTTCATTCCATTAACATGGTGTATTACATTGATTGATTTTTATATGTTGAATCATCCTTGCATTCCAGGAATAAATCCCATTTGGTCACAATGTATAACCTTTTAAATATGCTGTAAAATTTTGTTTGCTAGGATTTTGTTGAAGATTTTTGTATCAATATTCATAAGAAATAACAGTCTGGAGTTTTCTTGTGGTATCTGCCTGGTTTTGCTTTCAGGATAATATTGGCCTCATAGAATGAGTTAGAAAGTTTTCTCTCCCCTTTCAAATTTTGGGGGAGAGAAATTTTTTGAAAATTGTGTATGAGAAGGATTGGTGTTAATTCTATAAATATTTGGTAGATTTTACTAGTAAAACTATTGGACCAAGACTTTGCGCATGGGGTGTCAGAGGGGAAGGCTTTTGATTTCTGATTCATCTCCTTACAAGTTACAGATCTATTCATATTTTCTATTTCTTTATGATTCAGTCTTGGTAGATTTGTTTTTAGGAATTTGTCCACTTCATCTAGGTTATCCAATTTGTTGGCAAAATTTGTTTATAGTGCTCTCTTAAAATCCTCTTTGTTTCTGTAAAATCGTAGTAATGTTCCCACTTACTTTTCTCATTTTAGTTATTTGAGTCTTCTCTCTTATTTTTGTCAGTCTAGCTAGTTTTCAATTTTTTTGATCTTTTCAAAGAACCAACTATTGCATTTATTTTTTCAGTTGTTTTTCTATTCAATATTTTATTTATCTCTGCTCTAAGCTTTACTGTTTCTGTCTTTCTGCTAGATTTGTGTTTAGAATATACTCCATTTTCTAGTTCCTTAAATTATAAAGGTAGATTGCTGATTTGAGATACGTCTTTTTTAATATTAGCATTTACAGCTATAAATTTTCCTCTGAGCACTGTTTTCACTTTTTGCATCCTATGAGTTTTGGTTGTTGTGTTTTCATTTCCATTTTTTAAGGACATTTTCTAATTTTTCTTATAATTTCTTCTCTGAGAGTGGAGGTCAAGATGGCGGAAGAGGAGAGCTGCCTGCCACTTTTCCGCAATGAGTAGAAGCAGCCTGAGGCCCGCGCCAGAAGCAGCTGTAGCAGAATTGGCGCAAAGGAACGGCTTTGAAAGGGTGTCTTTAACCTGCCAAGAACCAGGAATCTTCCCCCAACCCACGCATGCGACCCGCCGGTGCGGTGCAGCCCGCGTCGCAGCCGCAGCCACAGACGTGGAAACATGGAGGCCTGAGCTGCCGTGTGTCACCCTGGGCTGCAGTAGTGACCATGGCTTCTGACCCCCCGTCCCCACCTGCCCATCCCTGGAGCTGGAAGTGAATCAATCCATGCCTGAGAGAGGGAGACATCCAGCGGGAGAGGCAGAAGCTCTGCGGAGACCACACGCCCTGTGGGCTGCCACTGCGTGATCCAACAGGTAGGCTTCACCGCGGCCACCAGGCTTCATTCCCAGCCCAGCCCAGTGCACACAGAGCGGGGAGACGTCTGGCAGAGGAGGCAGGAACTGCTCAGGGTCCACGCTGCAGCTGCGCAATCCAGCAGCAGGGAGGCTTCACCACCGCCACCTGGCTCCATCCCAAGCCCAGCCTAGTGCACACAGAGCAGGGAGACATCCTGCAGGGGAAGGGGAAGCTCTGCAGAGACCACACGCTCTGCGGTGCCTCGGCGCATCCCAGCAGCCCGGACCAGAGCCCATGGAAGAGGGAGTCACTGAGGTAGCCATACCAAATTGGCAACCACAGCAACATCTTAGTCAGTCAATAGTGTCAAACCTGTGGACTGTGAAACCCCCTGCCACAATGAATAAACATCAAAGAAAAGATACCAGAAATACGAAAAATCAAGAAAGTACACCACCCAAAGATAATAAATCTCAAGCTCTAGATCCGATAGAACAAGACCTTGAAATGACTGACAAGGAATTTCGAGTGATAATTCTAAGGAAATTGAATGAGATACAAGAAAACTCAGCTAGACATCATGATGAAATGAGGAAAAGTATGCAGGACATGAAAGAGGAAATGTACAAGGAAATCAATGTCCTGAAAAAAAATGTAGCAGAACTTGCCGAACTGAAAAAGTTATTCAGCGAAATAAAAAACATAACGGAGAGCTTAACCAACAGGCTTCTGGAAGTTGAAGAGCGAACCTCTGAACTTGAAGATTGGCTGTTTGAAATAACACAAGCAGACAAAAAAAAAAGAAAAAAGAATCAAAGGCATTCAAGAAAATCTGAGAGAGATATGAGACAACCTTAAGCGCTCAAATATCCGAGTCATGGGTATTCCAGAAGGGGAGGAAAAAGGAGATTGAATTGAAAACATATTCAACAAAATAGTGGCAGAAAACTTCCCAGGTATAGGAAAAATCACAGATCTTCAGATCCAGGAAGCTCAACGATCTCCAAACGTATTCAATCCAAAAAGGCCTTCTCCAAGACATGCTATAGTCAAATTGGAAAAACTCAAAGACAAAGAGAGAATCTTAAAAACTGCAAGAGAGAAGCGTCAAATCACCTATAAGGGAGCCCCAATCAGGCTAACATCAGACTTTTCATCACAAACCCTAAAAGCCAGAAAGGAATGGGATGATATATTCAAAATACTAAAAGACAGAGATTGTCAGCCAAGAATACTCTACCCTGCAAGGCTATCCTTCCGAAATGAAGGGCAAATAGTATATTTCTCAGACAAACAAAAACTGCGGGAGTTCACCACCACATGACCACCCTTACAAGAAATTCTCAAGGGAGTACTGGGTTTGGTTCCTGAAAAATAACTACCACTGCCATAAAAACCCAAGAAAAATCTAAACCCACTAGTATAATAAAAATGGCATTCATGATGAGAAAGCAAACAAACAAAAAGGCTATCTATAACCTAAGGAATCAACAAACAAAGAAAACAAACAGTAAATCAGAAAGCAAGGAACAAAAGACACCTAAGACAACCAAACAGGGATCAACAAAATGCTAGGAATAAATCAACACTATTCAACTCTTAATGTAAAAGGCTTAAATTCGGGCCGAGCCCATGGTGCACTCAGGAGAGTGCAGTGCTGGGAGCGCAGCGACGCTCCCGCCGCAGGTTCAGATCCTATATGGGAATGGGCGGTGAACTCACTGGCTGAGTGCCGGTCACGAAAAAGACAAAAAATAAAAAGGCTTAAATTCCCCAATCAAAAGACACAGACTGGCTGAATGGATCAAAAAGGAGGACCCAACTATATGCTGCCTTCAAGAGACCCACCTCACCCATAAAAACTCACATAGACTAAGAGTGAAAGGATGGAAAAAGATTTACCATGCAAACAGAAAAGAAAAATGAGCTGGAGTAGCAATTCTTATATCTGACAAAGTAGACTTTAAACTAAAAACCATAAAAACAGACAATGAGGGACACTACATAATGATAAAAGGACTGATCCATCAAGAAGACATAACAATCATAAAAATGTACGCACCCAATGTTGGAGCAGCCAGATTTATAAAACAAACTCTATTAGACCTAAAGAAGGAAATAGACACTAATACCATAATAGCAGCAGACCTGAACACCCCACTGTCAATGTTAGACAGATCATCTAGGCAAAGAATCAGTAGAGAAACACAAGATCTAAACAATACTCTAGACCAATTGGAATTGGCAGATATCTACAGAACATTCCATCCAACAACCTCAGAATATTCATTCTTCTCATCAGCACATGGATCATTCTCCAGGATAGATCACATATTAGGTCACAAATCAAGTCTCAATAAATTCAAAAAAATTGGAATTATCCCATGTATTTTCTCAGACCACAATGGAGTAAAACTAGAAATTAATAACAAACAAAACTCTGGAAACTATACAAACACATGGAAATTAAACAGCATTCTACTTAATGACATATGGGTCCAAGAAGAAATCAAGCAGGAAATCAAAAAATTTATTGAAACTAATGAAAATAATGATATATCATACCAAAACCTGTGGGGTACTGCAAAAGCAGTATTAAGGGGGAAATTCATTGCATTAAATGCTCACCTCAGAAGAATGGAAACATGGCACGTGAACAACCTAACACTTTACCTTAAAGATCTAGAAAAACAAGAACAATCCAAATCTAAAGTTAGCAGATGGAAAGAAATCATTAAGATCAGAGCAGGGGCCAACCCCATGGCTCACTCGGGAGAGTGCGGAGCTGGGAGCACAGCGGCGCTCCCGCTGTGGGTTTGGATCCTATATAGGGATGGCCAGTACGCTCACTGGCTGAGCACGGTGCAAGTGTCACCAAGCCAAGGGTTGCGATCCCCTTACCAGTCACGAAAAAAGACAAAAAAAAAAAAAAAAAAAAAAAGATCAGAGCAGAACCTAATGAAATTGAAACCCAAAAAACAATACAAAAGATCAATGAATCAAAAGGTTGGTTTTTTGAAAAGATAAATAAAATTGACAAACTATTAGCATGGCTAACCAAAAAAAGAAGAGAGAAGATTCAAATAACATAAATTAGAAATGAAAAAGGTGATATTACAACTGATTCATCAGAAATACAAGGAATCATTCGAGACTACTATAAACAACTATATGCCAACAAGTTTGAAAATCTAGAGGAAATGGATAAATTTCTGGACACACACAAGCTCCCCAAACTGAACCATGAAGATGTAGAAAATCTGAACAGACCAATAACAATAAAGGAGATTGAAGCTGTGATCAGAAAGCTCCCAACAAAGAAAAGCCCAGGACCAGATGGATTCACAGCAGAATTTTACCAAACATTCAAAGAGGAATTGACACCAATTCTTTACAAAGTATTCTTTACAAAGATTGAAACAGATGCAAATCTCCCGAACTCTTTCTATGAAGCAAGCATCATCCTGATACCAAAACCAGGTAAAGATATAACCAAAAAAGAAAACTACAGGCTGATATCCTTGATGAATATAGATGCAAAAATCCTCACTTAAATACTAGCAAACAGAATACAGGAACACATATGTAAAATTATTCATCACAATCAAGTGGGATTCATCCCAGGGATGCAAGGTTGGTTCAACATATGCAAATCAATAAATGTGATACACCATATTAATAAAATCAAGCACAAGGTCCATATGATCATCTCTATAGATGCTGAAAAAGCATTTGATAAAATTCAACACTCGTTCATGACAAAGACCCTCTATAAGTTAGGTATAGACGGAAAGTATCTCAACATAATTAAAGCCATATATGATAAACCCACTGCCAATATCATCCTGAATGGGGAAAAGCTGAAAGCCTTTCCTTTAAGAACAGGAACTAGACAAGGATGCCCACTCTCACCACTCCTATTCAACATAGTGTTGGAAGTACTAGCCAGAGCAATCAGAGAAGAGAAGGAAATAAAGGGCATCCAGATTGGAAAAGATGAAGTCAAACTGTCCCTGTTTGCAGATGACATGATCCTATATATCGAACAGCCTTAAGCCTCTACAAAAAACTCTTGGAGGTGATAAATGATTTCAGCACAGTAGCAGGATACAAAATCAACACACAAAAATCAGTAGCATTTCTATTCTCCAATAGTGAACATGCAGAAAGAGAAATCAAGAAAGCCTGCCCATTTACAATAGCCATCAAAAAAATAAAATACTTAGGAATTGAGTTAACCAAGGAGGTGAAAAATCTCTATAATGAGAACTACAAACCACTGCTGAGAGAAATTAGAGAGTATACAAGAAGATGGAAAGATATCCCATGCTCTTGGATTGGAAGAATCAACATAGTGAAAATGTCCATACTACCCAAAGTGATATACAAATTTAATGCAATCCCCATCAAAATTTCAATGACATTTTTCTCAGAAATGGAAAGAACTATCCAGATATTTATATGGAATAACAAAAGACCACACATAACCAAAGCAACTCTGAGCAAAAAAAAAAAAGCTGGAGGCATAACACTACCTGACTTTAAACTATACTCCAAAGCTATAATAACCAAAACAGTATGGTACTGGCATAAAAACAGACACACTGATCAATGGAATAGAATAGAGAATCCAGAAATCAACCCACACACCTACAGCCATCTGATCTTTGACAAAGGCACCAAGCCTATACACTGGGGAAGGGACTGCCTCTTTAGCAAATGGTGCTTGGGGAATTGGATATCAATATGCAGGAGAATGAAACTAGACCCACACCTTTCACCATACACTAAAGTCAACTCAAAATGGATCAAAGAATTAAATATACACCCTGAAACAATAAAACTTCTTTAAATAATCATAGGATAAACACTTCCGGAAATAGGACTAGACACAGACTTCATGAATACGACCCCAAAAGCATGGGCAACCAAAGGAAAAATAAACAAATGGCATTATTTCAAACTAAAGAGCTTCTGCACAGCAAAATAAACAATTAACAGAGTTAAAAGACAACCAACAGAGTGGGAGAAAATATTTGTAAAATATACATCTAACAAAGGATTAATATCCAGAATATATAAGGAACTCAAACAACTTTACAAGAAAAAAAACAAGCAACCCAATTAAAAAATGGGCAAAAGAGCTAAGTAGGCATTTCTCTAAGGAAGATATACAAATGGCCAACAGACATATGAAAAAATGCTCAACATCTCTCAGCATCCGGGAAATGCAAGTCAAAACTACACTGAGATACCATCTCACCCCCGCTAGGATGGCTAAAATCCAAAAGACTCTGAACGATAAATGCTGGCGAGGCTGCGGAGAAAAAGGAACTCTCATATATTGTTGGTGGGACTGCAAAATGATGCAGCCTCTATGGAAAATGGTATGGAGGTTCCTCAAACAATTGTAGATAGATCTACCATATGACCCAGCTATCCCACTGCTGGGAATATACCCAGAGGAATGGAAATCATCAAGTCAAAGGTATACCTGTTCCCCAATGTACATCGCAGCACTCTTTACAGTAGCTAAGAGTTGGAACCAGCCCAAATGTCCATCATCAGATGAGTGGATACGGAAAATGTGGTATATCTACACAATGGAATACTACTCAGCTATAAAAACGAATGAAATGCTGCCATTTGCAACAACATGGATGGACCTAGAGAGAATTATATTAAGTGAAACAAGTCAGGCACAGAAAGAGAAATACCACATATTCTCACTTATTGGTGGGAGCTAGAAATAAATAAATAAATTCACACACACACACACACACACACACACACACACACACACACACACAAACTGAGGGTGGGGGAGAAGAAAAAATAATAATAATAATTTTTTCTCGGACCCACTGGTTATTTAATAGTTAAACTAATTATTTTTTCAATAAAAAAAAAAAATCCTAACCTAGAATTTTGCGGGTAAATTTCACTTGGCTATAATGCATTATCCTTATATATAGGTAGATTCTATTTGATAATATTCTGTAAGAATTTTTGCAGCTATATTCATGAGGTACATTGTTTTCAGGTTTTATTTCTTTTAATGTCTTTGGGCTTTTTTCTTATTTGTTATTTTTATGCCTATTAAAACTGAGGCATAATTGACATATGGTAAAGTGTACATACTTAAAGCATACAAATTGGTACATTTTGATGTGTGTATAGTTTTGTGAAATTACCACTATAATTAAGATAGTGAATATATCCATTACCTTAAGATGTTTCTTTGTCCACTTCTGTGATCCCACCCTCTAATCTTTCCCTGATTCCCCTGATTCCAAGCTACCACTGATCTACTTTCTATTACTGTAGTTTGCATTTTCTGTAATTTTATATAAGTGGAATTATATAATATGTATTCTTTTTTCTCTGGCTTCTTTTTTCAGTGTAAGTATTTAGACATTTATTCATATTGTTTCATATATTGATAGTTCATTCCTTTTTATGGGCAAATAATATTCTATTGTATGAATATATCACAAAGTATATATCCATTTCCTGTTCATGAACAATAGGGCTTTTTCCAGCTTGTGGCTATTAAAAATAATGCTGCTATGAACATTAGTATACACATTTTTGTGTAGATACATGTTTTTCTTTCTCTTGCATTGGGATATCTGCGTCATATGGTAGGTGTATAATTATCTTTTTAAGAAACTGCCAAACTATTTTTATAGTGGTTGTGCCATTTTACATTTTCCACAAGCAGTATTTGAACATTCCAATTCCTCCAGATCTTCACTATTTGGTATCGTTAGCAATTCTAATAGGTGTGCAGTGATCTCTCATTTTAGTTTTAATTTGCATATCTCCAATGAATAATGATGTTCAAAACCTTTCTATGTGCTTCTTATCTGTATATCTTGTTTAGTGATGTGTCTACATGACCATTTTCAAAGTTAGATTGCTTGTTTACTTATTATTGTGTTTTGAGTGTACTTTGTATATTCTGGATATAAGACTCCCGGAGACCCCTACACCGTAACTGGAGATTAATATGGAGAAAAGGAATAACAAATTTTATTATTTCAATGTACTGGGAGGGGAAATGTGTAGGGGAAATCAGGAGAGAGTAGGGTCCCAATTTCCCAGTGGTGTACAGGTGTTTACACATCCCTCTTCATAGGGAAGGGAGAGATGGGAGTGTAGCAATAAATGATGTTTAGAAGGCTTCAGTGATCTGAAGAACATACAATGGCCTGGAACAAGGTCTGCTTGGCCTGCAGAGCAGACTGTGACTAGTAAATGATTTTCTTCAAAATACTAAATGGGACCAAAATAGTAAACAATGGTCTGTGTGAAAAGTTTGTCCAGGTGTGTTTGTCTGGTCTTCCTTCTTGTAATATGAGTTAGGATAATGAAAACTGAGGGAAGGGAACAGAGGCAATTGTCTTCTTCTTCGACAGGTCCGGACATTAGTCATATAACGGAAGAGCTTTAGAGAGAGACAGAGGATTGAAAGACAAGAAGGGGGTGGAAGGTCAGAGAGACCTTGAGTCTGCTTCTTTATTCCAGAATGTCAAAACACTATATTCGGGGGTAACATATTTCTGCGCCCAACACCCCCAATGGAGATCTTGGGAGCTCTTTTTCTGTTTGGATCCCTTTCTCCAGTACTCCCCCTTACAAATTAAAGTCATGTCAGCCTCCCCAAACTCCAATTTCTGTCTCATCAACTCAGGTAGATTCCTGCACACAAGGAATGCGGAAAGTACTTCAAGGCAGAAAAAAAGGTAAGCAGGGAAATCCTAGAGCTCACCTTGTTTGTTTTCTTTCTTTCGAGGTCCACAGCCCTACACTGCATATTTCCCAATGTGTGAAAACTATATATATAATATATAATTTTCTATAGCATACTATATATACTACAGTGTATATAGTAAATATACTCACAAGTATATTTTCCTCACAAGTATAACATTTTTATACTATAAATTTTCTATACTATATATATTATATACACTACAGTATAGCATATAAAGTATACTATATACACTACAGTATAACATATATAATATACAATATAGTATACTAAATTTTCTATACTATATATATATATATATATATATATATATATATATATACTATAGTATACTATATGCATGGTATGGAAATTTTTTTTTTTTTTCTTTTTTTCGTGTCCGGCACTCAGCCAGTGAGTGCACCGGCCATTCCTATATAGGATCCAAACCCGCGGTGGGAGCGTCGCTGCGCTCCCAGCGCTGCACTCTTCCGAGTGCGCCACGGGCTCAGCCCTGGAAAATTTTTATAGTATAAAAAATTTTATACTTACAAGGAAAATGGAGTCAGTATAGTCAGGCCCCTTTGCCTCATATCCAGCTGCATCTGTTTCATAAACAAGCACATCATATTCAGCACATCTGTTGTAAACAAGTTATACAAGAGTGGTGTAACTGCACATGCACACCCATATACTCCTTGGCTCATTGCTATTGTGTATTTTTGGTATAAAAGCAGCAGCTCTGAACTGCTGGCTGGCAGAGCTCATGTCAGAATAAAGTATATCTATCTGTTATCAGCCGCCAGAATCTTTTTCAACTATCTGACTCACGACCTGCACAGGACAGGGCAGAGTGGTCTGTGATCAAGCCTGACAATACTATACTATAAAATTTTTATAGTATAGAAAATTATAGTGTAGTGTAGTATAGTATAGTTTTCTAGGTGTTTACAGTGGAAGAACAAGTCTTGTACCAATGTATGTGTTATAACTGGAAGTCTAAATTTGTTCCACTTTCATTGTATTCATTTTCTCCATTACCACTTTGTCTTCAAGATAAACTTTTCAGCTGCCTCTTAGAGCTTCTGTACATTCCTGTATTTGCATTAATGCATGGGGATCTTTTTACAGTACCTAAGTTATTTCACTCCTACCCCGTTACTTCCTCCTCCATAAATCCCCTTGTCCTTTTTGGAGTTATTTTTCCTCTTTTGTATATAAATGAATTTTCCCAATGTATTCATACATACAGTATAAGAGTTTTCAGAAACTGTGCAATTAGGGATCAGGTGGTCCTCTTTTTCCTCATTGCCTCACTTTTATATTAAACAAGTGAGTGATTTAAATCTTATAACTTTTATTTTAGTTTCAACTAATAGTTTCCTGTGCATTTAATTATGGCTTATAATCATGAACTTTTAGTTATGCCTAATCCCCTCTTGAAATATCTCTTTATACATAGGTTGTCTAATGTTATTTTTTAAGACTTCTTGTTCTAAAAATGTTTTCCTTCTAAGAGATTCCACATCACTTGCTGATATCTCTTATTTTGAAATTGACCTGTTTACTGAATAAAGTAAAAAGGCTGCATCATTTATGATGTCTAAGCTCTCTCTTTCAATGGGTAAGTGCTTCACTTACCTTTTGCTTAGAAAGTCTCAATTAATTACCTAATAAATGGTGATGATGATAACAATGTGAACTCTTCTGGTGAAAACCAGAAATAACAAACAAAAAAGAAATAACTTTTTTTTAGTCTCATTTCTTAGAACAGTGCTTAGCTCATAGTAATGTTATCAAAATTTTAGCTCATTAAATGTTATCAATGTTTAGCTCATTAAATGTTATCAAATACTTTAATTATTATTACTAATAATACACTAATCTATAATGTTTTCCCTATTATTTATTTTTATTTTAAATATTCTTGTGTGTAATGCCATGGAAAAAGTCAAATAATATATACATTTGATTTGCTACTTACTTTCTCTCACTGAGCTTTAAAATGGGATTAAAATATTCATTACAAGATTTTTGTGTGTTTAACACAACTCTCAGCACATAGTAGGCATTCCAAAAATGTTTGCCAAATTTTAAAATGTTAGTTTTTTTAAAAAGTGAATTTTAAAATTTCTTTCCTTCTATTTTTCCTCCAGAATAAATAAGCATAAACTCCACAAAGTAGTCCTCATTCTTTTCTTCCAGCAGTGTTGACTTCCTCAGTGCCTCATCTTTTTTTCTTCTTACCTTCCATCCCTAACTTTAAGTGGAAGCCAGCTTTGCTATCTCTACACACCTTTGGTGTGTCCTTCGCTATATTTTATACACTATCATTAGGGTAACCATATATATTTGCTAGTCTTTTAAGATTCTTATACTTTCTTCTGAGGTGTATATGTAATATATGTAATACCACGGAATGTCTTGCAGAAACAGATAAATAAACAAGACCCTTGGCCAAATTGTGAAGTTATATTTGGTTACAGCAGGAAGCTCTGAGTTCTCCCAAAATGTTTCTCATGAGTGTCAGTTTACTTTACCCATTCCCTCTGCTTATAAGTGTAGAATCACTAGAGGACACAAAATAACCACCCTTTTATTAACCTTATCCTATACTTTCTTGCTAAACTTGTCTACAGAATCTTCATAAAGGGGTCCACAGTAATTATACCTGAGTAGCCTTGCCTCATTCCTCTGTTACTTCCTTGTGTTTTCTAGTCACCAGTTGAACTTCAGAGTCCTAGTAGCTTCTTAAAACAACTCCGACTTGCATGACTTAGAACAAGCCATACTTTGCTGATCTGCTATCAGTATTCTTTATATCTTTCCCACCAAAATTGAGTCAATGTGGAATAATTGAAAAAGCACATAATGTCGGTTTTAGTCCCAGCTTTACTAGTAACTCTGTGACATTGAGGAAGGTACCAAACCAATTTGGATCTCAGTTTTGTCACTGTACCATGGGATGTTTATACTGAATGACCTCTAAAATCCTTCTGAGCAATGCATTACTATTTCAATCATTCAATGACTTTCTTCTCATTCATTATTTTAACAAATATTTTCTGAATATCTACTAGGTACCCAACAACGTTCTGTGTTCTAAAATTAAAAGTCTAAGTCCCTGATTTGAAGAAGCTCTCAATATAATAAAGGAGATAGACACTTAAACAGATCATTTTATGGTAGTAACATCATGAGGACTATAATAAAAATAAGGAAGCTAACTTTGCTGTGGACAACTAAGTAAAAGCTTCAGAAAGGAGATGGTATTTAAATTGAGATTAAATGATGAGTGAGTTTCCAAGACAGGGAATCACAGGAAGAGATTTCCAAGCAAAAGAAAAAGTCATGCAAATGTATTCAGTAATAGTGATAATAATCTGGAATATGCAAAAACGGCAAAAAGTTTGGTAAAGTTGAGGCAAGGGTGCAGAGAATAGTAATAAGTAATTAATAAGTAATTAAAAAATTAAAAGGCTGTAACAAGATGTGGGGACCAAATTTTGAGCAACCTCATATCCCAAGCTATTTTGTATTTTAACCCATGGGTGAGCTTTTCCCAAAGTGTGTTTCAGCTAATACTAGCTTGAATGGGTTTTAATAAACAATCTGTGAAAAAAGAAGTTCCATGGGCAAATACATCTGGAAAATTCTAGGTCAAATGGCAAGAACAAGACTTATCAGAGCCATGAATATACCACATTATATGAATCTCTTAGAAGAAAACATAGCATGCAGAATTTCTACAGTTATTTGACCTCATAATTCTTTATTTGAAGTGAATCATATAGAACTGCCCTTCAACAGAACAACAGAGATATTATGTAAGGGAACAACAGAGATTAATTTTAAGAAGATAACTCTAGCTGTCATGGAGAGAAAGTTTAGAGCAATAAATGCGTACATTAAAAAAAATAGAAAGACTTCAAGTAAGCAACCTGACAATGCACCTCAAGGAGCTAGAAAAGCAAAAACAAACCAAACACAAAATAAGTAGATTAAAAAATTAATTAAAATCAAAGTAGAAAAAAATGAAATTCAGACCACAAATACAATGAAAAAAAGTCCATCAAATGAGAAGTTGGTTTTTTGAAAAGATAAACAAAATTGCCAAACCATTAGCCAGACCAACCAAGGAAAAAAACACAAAATGCCAAAGTAGAGATTACAACTGACACCTCTGATATACAAAGGATCACTAGAGATTATTGTGAACCACTATATACAAATAAATTTGAAAACTTAGAGGAAATGGATAAATTCCTGGACACATATGACCTACCAAGACTGAACCATGAAGACATAGAAAACCTAAATAGACCAATAACTACTACCAAGATTGAATCAGTAATAAAAATTCCAAAACTGGCAATGATATAACAAAAATAGAAGATAACAGACCACTATCCCTGATGAACACAAATGTAAAAATTTTCACCATACACTAAAGTCAACTCAAAATGGATAAAGAATTAAATATACACTCTGAAACTTCTTAAAGAAAATATAGGAGAAACACTTCAGGAAGTAGGACTGGACACAGACTTCATGAATATGACCCCAAAAGCAAGGGCAACTAAAGGAAACATAAATGGGATTATATCAAACTAAAAAGCTTCTGCACAGCAAAAGAAACAATTAACAGAGTTAAAAGACAACCAACAGAGTGGGAGAAAATATTTGCAAAATATGTATCTGACAAAGGTTTAATATCCAGAATATACAACCAACTTTACTAGAAACAACTTTACAAGAAAAAAACAAGCAACCAAATTAAAAAATCGGCAAAAGAGCTAAATAGTCATTTCTCAAAAGAAGATATACGAATGGCCAACAGACATATGAAAAAATGCTCAACATCACTCAGCATTCGGGAAATGCAAATCAAAACCACACTGAGATACCATCTCACCCCAGTTAGGATGTCTAATATCCAAAAGACTGTGAACGATAAATGGTGGCGAGGTTGCGGAGAAAAAGGAACTCTCATACATTGTTGGTAGGATTGCAAAATGGTGCAGCCTCTATGGAAAATGGTATGCAGGTTCCTCAAACAATTGCAGATAGATCTATCATATGACCCAGCTATCCCACTGCTGGGAATATACCCAGAGGAATGGAAATCATCAAGTTGAAGGTATGCCTGTTCCCCAGTGTTCATCACAGCATTCTTTACAATAGCTAAGAGTTGGAACCAGCCCAAATGTCCATCATCAGATGAGTGGATACAGAAAATGTGGTATATCTACACAATGGAATACTACTCAGGTATAAAAAAGAATGAAATACTGCCATTTGCAAAGACATGGATGGACCTAGAGAGAATTATATTAAGTGAAACAAGTCAGGCACAGAAAGAGAAATATCACATGTTCTCACTTATTTGTGGGAGCTAAAAATAAATAAATTAATAAACAAAAAAATGGGGGGGGGAGAAGACATAACAATTACAATTCCTTGAAATTGATATGACAAGCATACAGAAAGGACATTGTTGGGAGGTAGGGGGGAGAGGGAGGAGGGAGGGAGGTTTCAGTAGTAATTGGCCACAATAATCAACCACATTGTATTTTGACAAAATAAAATAAGATAAATTATATAAAGATATAGTAAATGAAAATAATAATAATAAATAAAATTGTAGCAAAACAAATCTAAGAGGACATCAAAAATATTACACACCATTATCAAGTAGTATTTATCCCAAGGATGCAGGGATAAATCAGCATAGACAAATCAATAAATGTGATACCTCACATCAACAAAGCTAAAGATAAAAACCACATGATTACCTTAATAGATGCAGAAAATGCATTTGATGAAATTCAATATCACTTCATGATATAACCTCTCAACAAATTAGGTATAGAAGGAAAATAATATTAATGCAATAAAGACTATATATGACAAACCCACAGCTAACATCACAGAGAACAAGGAAAGGCTGAAAGCTTTTTCCATAATAACTTGAAAAACACATCGATGCCCACTTTCACCACTTTTATTCAACATAGCACTAGAAGTCTTAGCCCAAGCATTTAAGCAAGCAAAAGATATAAATGGCATCCAAATTCAAAAGTAGGTAATCAAATTGTTTCTAATTGCAGAGGACATAACTTTATGGAGTGAAACATAAAGACTCTGCCAAAAAAACTAACAGGCCTGATAAACAAATTCAGTAATGTGGCAGGAAATAAAATAAACATACAAAACCAGTAGACTTTCTATACATCAACAACTAACTAGTAGGAAAAAAAATCAGAAAGCAATCCCATTTACAATAGAAACAAAGAAATAAAATAAAAAAACTGGAATAAATTTAACTGAGGAGGTGAATGATCTCTACAGTGAAAACTATAAAACACTGACTAAAGAAATTAAAGAATATATGAAAAAATGGAAAGACATCCCATACTCATGGGTTGAAAGAATCAATATTGCTGAAAAGACCATGCTACCCGATGTGATCTATAGAATCAACGCAATCCCCTTCAAACTACCAATGACATATATAACAGAAATAGAAAAGAGAAAAAAAAAAACAATTCAAACATTTATATGGAAAAAGAGTCCCCAAATAGCCAAAGAAATCCTGAGCAAAAAGAACAAAATGGAGGACATCACACTCCCTCTCTTCAAAATATACTACAATACTATAGTAATCAAAATGGCATGTCACAAAAACAGACACATAGACTAATGGAACAAGAATAGAGAATTCAGGAATAAATACACATACCTACAGCCAACTGATTTTTTTATTAATATTATTTTTTACATTCTAGGATGTTGCTATGGAGCAGTTGGGAGGGAGGGGGAGAGGAGAAAAAGGAAGGAAATGGGATGGAAGGAGGGTGGAGGAGGGATGGGATTGAGGCCTGTGGCACCCCCCTCCTTCCCATAGGGTAAACTTGGGGGCTTCTTGTGGTGGAATGGTCATTGCTGGGCTGGGTGCAGATGCCAGGGTGTTTGGAAAAGCCTTCACTTCACACTGTCCCAGTTTGGGAACCTGGGACCCTTCCTGCTACAGCTTCATGGTCATCACTGGACTGGTTGCAAATGTTGGGGGGCATGGCTAAGGCCCAAGGCCCCCCACTGCCCCTGCCTGGGAGAGCCTGGGGCACTTCCTGTGGCAGCTTGGTGGTCATCACTGGGCTGGTTCCATGCATCGGGGGTGTGTGGCTGAGTCCCTCGGTCCCCCACTGCCCCAGATTGGGAGAGACCAGGGTGCTTCCTGCAGTGGCTTGGTGTTTGCTGCTGTGCTGGCTGTGGATGTTGGGGAGGCATAGCTGAGGCCCAAGGCCTTCTGGCACACTGGCTCAGGAGAGCCCAGGGTGCTTCCTGTGGTGGTTCAGTGGTCACCACTGGGCTGGCTGCTGGTATAGAGGTGCGTGTCCAAGGCCCAAGGTGCCCTGCAACCTTGGCTCAGAAGAGCCCAGGGCACTTCCTTTGGTGGCTGGGTGGTTGCCACTGGGATGATTGCAAGTGTCAGAGGATGTGGCCAAAGCCCGAGGCCGCCCACCACCCTGGCTCAGGAGAGCCCAGGGTGCTTCCTGCAGCAGCTTGGTGGCTGCTGGTGGGCTCAGCCAACTGATTTCTGACAAAGAAGCCAATAATGTACACTGGGGAAAGAACAGGCCCTTCAGTAAAAGGTGCTAGAAAAACTGGACATCCATACATGGAAGTATGAAACTAGATACCTATCTCTCCCATATACCAAAATCAACTCAAAATGCATTAAAGACTTAAATGTAAGACTGAAAACTATCAAACTTCTAGAAGTAAATAGAGGGAAAACACTTCAGGACATAGATCCGGACAAAGATTTTATGACTAATACTTCAGAAGCACAGGGAATGAAAGCAAAAATTAACAAATGATATTATATCAACCTAAGTAGCTTCTGTACAGCAAAGAAAAAAATCAACAAAGTGAAGAGACAACCTGCAGAATAGCAGAAAATATATGCAAACTTTGCATCTAACAAGGGATTAATATCCAGAATATACAAAGAACTCAATATCAAATAACAACAACAACAACAATAATAATAATAATACAATTCAAACATGGGCAAAGGAGATGAATAGACATTTCTCAAAAGATGACATAACCAATGGCCAACAGGTATATGAAAAAATATTCACCATCACTAGTCATCAGAGAAATGCAAATCCAAACCACAATGAGATATGATTTTAGACTGGCTATTATCAAAAAGACAGAAGGTAACAAATGCTGGCAAGGATGCAGAGAAAGGGGAATTCTTATGCATTGTTGGTGAAAATGTAGATTAGTTCAGCCATTATGAAAAAGTGTATGAGGTTTCTCAAACAACTACAGATAGAACTACCATATGATCCAGCAATCTCACTACTGGGTATATATCCAAAGAAATGGAAATCAACAGGTTGAATCTGTACACCCATGTTTATCATGGCTCTATTCACAAAGCCAAGAGTTGAAGCTAACCTAAATGTCCATTGACACATGATCGGATAAAGAAAATGTGGTATATATACACAATGGAATACTACTTAGCCATAAAAAAAAAAATGAAATTCTGCCATTCACAACAACATGGATGAGCTTAGTGAAGATTGTTAGGTGAAATAAGCCAGGCAAAAAAAGAGAAATACCACATATATAGAGAGAGACTTAAAAAGTTGATCTCACAGGAGTAGAGTGATTACTAGAGACTATTGGGGGTGTGTTGGGGAGAGGGTGGTCAATGGATAAAAAATTGTAGAGATAGAGAAAGAATATGACTTACTGTTATGTAGCAATATAGGGAGACTACAGTCAATAACAAATTACTGCATAACTTCAAGTAGCTAATTAAAAGGACTTTGAATATTCCCAACACAAAGAAGTGAAAAATATTTGAGGTGATGAATATGCTAAACACCCTGATATGATCATTGCATACCAAATTTCATATTGTACTCCATAAATACATACAATTATCATGGGTCAATTAAAAAATAAATTTAAAAGAAAAAAAATATTCAGAGAGAGAAGTCAATTAGAGGTTACCAGAAATTGGATAGAAGGAATAATAAGAAGTTATTGCTTATTGGATAGTGAGTCTAAGTTTAGGATGATGAAAAAGTTTTGGAAATAGATGGTGGTGGTGGTCACACAACATTGTGAATATAATTAACTCCACACAATAATATGCCTAAAAATGCTTAAAATGGCAATCTTTTTGTTAAATATATTTTACCACAATAAACAATTTCAGTAAATTTGCAGGATACAAAATCAATACACAAAAATCAGTAAAATTTTTATACTCCAACAACAAACTAGCAGAAAAAGATATCAAGAAAGCAAGCCCATTTACAATAGTCATCAAGAAAAATAAAATACCTAGGAATAAATTTAACCAGGGTGGTGAAATATCTCTACAAAGAGAATTACAAATCACTGCTGAAAAAATTAAAGAAGACACAAAAAGATGCAAAGACATTCCATACGCTTGGATTGGAAGAATTAACATTGTGAAAATGCCCGTTAGCCAAAGAAATCTGTAAATTAATGCAATCCCCATCAAAACATCAACAACATTCTTCACAGAAATAGAAAAAAAAATCCTAACATTCATACAGAGCAACAAAAGACTCTGAATAGCCAAAGCAATCCTGAGCAAAAAAATAAATGAATAAAGCCAGAGGCATAACACTACCTGACTTCAAATTACACTACGAAGCTATAGCAACCAAAACAGCATGGCATTGGTGTAAAAACAGACACTCAGACCAATGGAACAGAATAGAGAACCCAGAAATCAACCCACATACTTACAGCCAATGATCTTCTACAAAGGCACCAAGAACATACTTTGGTGAAAAGACTGCCTCATCAATAAATGGTGCTGGGAAAACTGGACATCCATATACATAATGAAACTATACCCTTACCTCTCAGCATAAACCAAAATAAACTCAAAATGGAGTAAAGACTTAAATATAAGGCCTGAAACTATAAGATTCCTAGAAAGGGAAACACTTCAGGAAGCAGGAATAGGCGAAGACTTTATAAATATGAACTCCAAAACACAGGCAACAAAAGAAAAATAAATAAATGGGATTATATCAAACTAAAAAGCTTTTGCAGAGCACAATAAACAATTAACAGAGTGAAAAGACAAGCTACAGAGTGGGAGAAAATATTTGCAAACTATGCATCTGACAAAGGATTAATATCCAGAATATACAAAGAACTCAAACAACATAAGAGTAAAAAAAACATTTAACCTGATTTAAAAAATGGGCCAAGAAACTAAATGGGCATTTCTCAAAGGAAGATATATAAATGGCAAACAAACACGTGAAAAAATGCTCAACATCACTAAGCATCAGGGAAATGCAAATCCAAACCACACTGAGATATCATCTCATGCCAGTCAGACTGGCCATTATCAATAACAAATGTTTGTGAGGATGTGGAAAAGGGGGAACACTTCTACACTTTTGATGGGGCTGGAAACTAGTACAGCCACTATGGAAAACAGTATGGAGGTTTTCAAACAACCACAGATAGAACTTCCATATGATCTAGCAATCCACTGCTGGGTATGTACACAAAAGAATGGAAATCATGTCGAAGGGATACCTGCACTCCCATTTTATCACATCTCTACTTACAATAGCCAAGAGTTGGAACCAACCTAAATGCCCATTGACAGATGACTGGATAAGGAAAATGTGGTATAGGTACACAATGGAATACTACTCTGCCATAAAAAAGAATGAAATTCTTCCATTTGCAGAAACATGGATGAACTTAGAGAAGGTTATGCTAACTGAAATAAGCCAGACACAGAAAGAGAAATACCACACGTCCTCACTCATAAGTGGGAGCTAGGGGAGAGAGAGAGGGGGAAAGAGAGAGAGAGAGAGAGAGAGAGAGAGAGAGAGAGAGAGAGAGAGAATCACAATAATCCACTGAACTTTCAAAAGAAGAGAACAAAACTGAGGCCACCAGTGGGAAAGTGGAAGACAGAGTTAGCGAGAAATTGGTAAAGTGCCACAAAAAATGTTTACAATGTGTAATGTTGAATATACTCATTATCCTGATTTGAGCATCACATATTGTACTCAGGTATTGATATTCAATGCTGTACCCCAGAGATATGTACAATCAACTATGTTTCAATAAATTTTTTAAAAATTTTAATTAAAAAAATTAAAGTGTGTGCAGATAATGTATTATTTTCTCAGGTTAAAGTCCACAGTTTTTATCAAGTGCTCACCAAAGATTACAATCCTTATAAGATTGATATCTATGAAAGTCAGGTAGATAAGAGCTTTGCTCTGTTCTGAAAAAAATACCACAGTTTTGGGTCAATGCGTTTTCAAAATAAAGCTTCATGGATCTTGTCTAAGTGTTTAAAGATTTTGATTATTCTAGTGTGTATGAGATACAGGAGATGCACTAATAAAGATCTCAGATTTTACTGCAGGTCACATCTCTTCAAAATTTTCTTAAATAGACATCAGAACCAACTTTCCAGATACTATTTCAAAGCACTAATTTTCTTTTGTCTTTAGATCCTTTCTATCTAAAATTGTCATAAGGTAAATTCCATATCTCGATGCCCTTTGGTTACTCTCCTGAAATTAAGTTTTTTCACCCTTGGTACTTGTGTATTGCTATACCAAGTCAAGTATTTAATAAGTATTTGTTGACTGATTAGCAATTTATAAACGTCTTACTATTTTCCTATTATTTTGAATCTTTCCCTTTTCTACACTGGTTATTCTCACTATTTTTCTACCCTAAAATACTTTCAAATATGTCATACTTTCATAGTTAATGACAGCTCACTATAGCAGTAATGTGTACATGTGTGGTCTGATTGCATGGATCAACACATGCATCGATTATGGGAAATTAGAATTTCAAGAGGGCAATGTGTAATCTTCAGTGGATTTATCATGCCCCCTAAAGTTTCATAACTCTTCACAACACATCCTATTGAGAACACCCTCAATTTTCTTCAATATGTTTCTTGTTCATGTACCAGATTGTTCCAAAGGCTTGAGATATGGTTTCCCTTTTGAGATATTATAGAAATTAAATACATGACCTACATTCTTAGATTTGCCATGTGTGAGCAGCAAGTAGTTTTTTCCAGTTTCTTGCTCACACATGCACAGAAAAGTTGTGCTTTCCTTTATGTCTCTTTCCAGGCCCTCTTAGACTCAAAACCAGATGTAAAATCTTTGTTTGAGAAGGCACACATCATTTCCCATTTATCTCAGTCTTTTCTATAAAGCTAATTCCTGAATGGTCAGTTGAAACAGAGTAATGTCATCCTTTCAGCTATACTAAAGTGGATTTCTATTTGCTTCATAGTGGCAGGTCACTGTTACTACTACTACTACTACTACTACTACTACTACTACTACTACTACTACTACTACTACTACTACTACTACTATTACTATTATTAATTGCATTACATAATGCAACACTCCAAATGTTTCTAAGGCTCAAAAGACATACTTGTGATGGGGAGAAGAGCAAGCCGGGAGAGTAGCTACCCCACAAGGGACCTAGGCTGAGAGAGTCACAGTCTTTTAGCTGCAGCTTATGACTCTTTCAGATTCTCAAGCATTCCACACATGACATGTATTTCTTTTCCTCTCTGAAATAAACAGTGAGAGTTTCAAAGCAAAGCAGGATCCCCTAGCCACCACAATCAGCTTTGAAAGATGTAGTAATCAAATGTGGACAAAAGAAAGAAAACTAGGGGAATTGTTTGTTTCTATCTAAATAATTACCTCTCTGAGCACAACTGGCAATTTCCATGGCTTTGTGTTAACATCTACCTGCCTCCTGCAGTAAAAATGAGAAGAAAAGACAAATCTTGAGTGCAGTTATCGACTGGCTGGATGTCATGCCAATAGCATATACCCACCCCAGTTATTGAGGGTGAATGGATGGAGAGCTCATGATCATCTAGAGTAGGCTCTACATCCTCAACCTGGGTACATTAAAAACTACAGGAAGAAAAATAGAAGCTATCTTTTGGACACCAAAATAGAATTGACTTTTACGCTGTTTCTAATTATTGCTAAAATCCAAGAAACTGAAATAAAATTAGATCCATTATATAAGTACCCTTCTAGGCACCAATCCTGTTTTCACGAAACATCTTTTTGAGTGAGTGCCATCTGTAAAGTGTAACATTTAATTACTGGGTTTCAAATGGGATGCAACATTTATCATTTACTATTTATTCCTAATGATATGAAACATATGTCAGGCATATGGTCATTTATTCACCACTTATATTTCAATCATGATGGCAATATATTTTGTCTACTCCATGCTGTAACTTTACTCCAATGGAGCCTTGTAGGTACTAATAAGGGAGATGTATCTGGGATCACACTGAATAAAGTCTACTTAATATTGTGCTGAAATAGCTTCCTCTCTGGAAGCTTGGATCCCTAAACACTTTCATAGAAAGTATTAGTGTAACAGTAAATAAATGGGTATTCAGGGAAGCTTAATGGTAGAGTTGGTAAGAGTTCTGTCATCAGAGAGAAGGGTTTCAAATCCAGACTCCATCACTCACTAACTATAAAATTTTAAAAGGAAAATTTATTTAAGCTTCCTGAGCCTTACTTATCTCATCCATTGAAAAATAATACCAATCTTATATGATTAAAGTGAAATTATGTAAAGCACCTAGCACCATGTCTTGTATACAGTAGAAATTTCTTTTTTACAAAGGGCACCTCCTTTCCTTTGTTCTTTGGACAAACAGATCAAAATACAACTCATGTTAATGTACTAGCTAAGAGCAAATGTACTTTTCGACATGCATAAATTAAGATGATTTGTCTACTTACATCATCAAATGTGAATTTTTTTAGAATGAAAGATTCTAAAAAGGGAGCAATATAATCACAGAGATTTTTCTTGTAAATCAGAAGGCTGTTTATTAAAACAATATCCAAAGGAAAAATCAACAATTTTGTAATTAAATAATTGAGTGAGATTAGTTGTAGAAGAGAAGCAACAATCCCAGATTAATGCCATATTTAAAATAAATTACTGCTTTAAGGTTTTAGCATTGGAATCCCAAAAGCCTCAGAAGTGTCAGTCTCCTTCATGAATGTCTCTTCATTAACAACAACAATGATAATAGCTAATATTTATTGAGTGCTTGCAATAAGCCAAGTACTAAGCTAAATACTCTTCATAAACTATTTCTTGTCATTTTTACAATAGTCCTGTCAGGTATGTATGATCTACACTTTATATAATTCCTCAGGTAATCAAAGCCCAAGATTTAAAACAGTAATTTTGACAGTTTTGACTGCATTTCTTTGACTCATCACTACTCACTTTTGCAGGATCTCCAGTCCTCCTCAAAATTACACCTCAGTTTTTGTCATTATTTCTAATAATGAAGATTATGGGCCAGGCACTATGTTAAGTACTTTACATTCATTATGTCTTTTAATCTTGATTACCTTAGTAAACAAATTTTCTTATCCCAATGCCATAAATAAACTCTAGTAAGAGATGAGATTAAAATTTGAACCCAGATGTGCTTGACCTCAAAGCACTTGCATCTAAATGCTATGCCTTTTGCCTTTATAAATGTGTTTGTGTCTGTCAGAAAGGAGAGTAGAGGGGAAAGTAATAAAATCGCATTGTTGATTGCTTGTCTTTGAAAGGACCTATATGAAAGAGAGAAAGAACATCACATAGCCAAGGAAAAAAATAAAAGAATGGCATGAACAAGCAAAAACAGAATCAACCAAGCTAAATCTCTATGTAAACTGAGGCTCAAAAACACATTAAAGACTAATAAGGATTTCCTTATTTTTTTTAACCTACATTTGAGACAAAAGGAACAAAATTGGGCAGGGTGATTGCTTGGCTCAGATGCTGTAATCTTACCAGATGACAAAAGTAAGCAAAATGACTCAACTCCTATTTTTCTTCTTCCTTTTCCATCAAAAAGAGTGACCTTCAACTTGAAAGGGTAGGAGAAATGTGATTTAAAAGGGCATTCTAAGATAGAAGAATAGTTATTAAGAGAACTCTGTGCCACTTTAAGTTAGATAAAATGTATGGGATCAAATGAATTCCATCTCGATGTGATAAAAAATTTTATGGGTGTAAACAAAAGACTATTTTGGAAACTTTTCAATTTAATTAAACAAGCATATATGTACCAGGTACAGTAATAAAATCTGTTTGGCAATGAATAAGGATGAATAAAAGAGTCCCTTCACTCTAGGGCCTATAATCTGTTTGAGATATTTTTAAAACTAAACTACAAAGCAATTTGTGATGTATACAAGTAAAAATTGCTAGTTTGGAGTAGTGATATGGAATGGACTTTGACAGAGAAGCAGTTGGCACTCATAGGGTTGGAGAGTCAGGTATTTTATTACTCCTGTGGGCCCAGATGAGCTAGCACTTCAAAATCTGTGCCTCGAGTTTAGGTCTTACAGGGTTTTTATAGGCAGACTCTTCTGGGTTCTTTTAAGTTTTGTCAGTATTCATGTAGCCAGTACAGTAGTCATTGAGATAAGCAAGCATGTTTACAAAAGCAGGAGCAGAGCAGTTGATTATCAGTAGACCTGATACAATAAACAGGTTCTGTTCTAAAGGCAAAACAAGTTACTGAAAGAATTAATTTTGTATTTTTCCAACAGTGGGAGAGCGGGAGATCATTTCCTACTGTGAGATCTCAAGAAGGCTTATAGCGAATGTCTCATCTAATCTGGACTTTGAAAATGGATAAAAGTTCAACAGGTAGAAGTAAGGTGGAAGAATACCCTAAGTCAATGAGAATGTCTGAGTCATGTCATTGGAGTACTGGAGTGGAAGAGTGCAGGGTTTTACAATGGGGAAGTATAAATGGTGTCGTTTTTGGAGAAAGCAAGAATGACATTATACAGGTCATTAGAGCATAGAATAGGAATTGGTCTGCTCTACTTATCACTGTATACCTAGCATGATGCCTAACAAAGATCAGTACTCAATAAATAAAATAATGGACAAGAAATATGAATTTGAATATAGGTAAATTTTGCCTCAGTTTTCAAAACTGGAGAAAAGCTAGATCTCAGAACATTTATAACAGACTGATATTCAAAGACTTACAAAGAAATGTAGTATTTATGAGGAACTAGCATGGAGTTACCAGTAGCTAATTGTACTAGATAAGTTATATAAAAGTTGAAAGAATAATTCAATGAACACACGTTTATACATCACCTAGATTCTCCAAATGTTAACATTTTTCCCTATTTGCTTTCTCTCTCTCTCTCTCTCTCTCATGTGTATACATATATATATATATATATATATGTATAATGTTTTTATTCTATCTTTGCTTCAAACCACTTGAAAGTAAGTGTCTGATATCACGTCCCATTATTTATTATTTATTTATTTATTGAAACATCATTGAATATACATATTTGTTCGGTATAGAGTTGACTATCAGTATTTGTGTACAATATAAGATGATCAAATCAGGCTTAGCATATTCATCATTACAAAATGTAATTATTCTTTGTGTCCATTACCCAATTTCTCTCTAACCCCCTCTTCCCCATCCCCTTTCCCACATCTGGTAGCCATATATTACTTCCTTTAAAAATAAGGTTACTAAACTTCTATCAACAAATATAACTGGGCTTTCCCAAAGCATTTGGCAAAATTTTTTCTTGAATATCCTTATGAACAAAATGGAAAAATATGAGCTAAGTGATATGACTAGGGGAGTTCACAGTTAGTTATCATAATGAAGAGTGTTGATTAGTGGAGCAATTTCACCCTGCAGGGAGGTCACTGGCACTGTACTACAGGGCTCTGGACTTACTGCAGTTGGGGTAAACATCTTATCTCCTGCTGAGAGTTTATTTCTGAATAACATCTAATTCCTCTCTTTCTGGCTGTAGTTTATTAAAAAAATCACCTTTAGGGTTTTAAAAAATGTATTTATTCTTACCCATCCACAGGGATTCTGAGTTAATATGACCAGGGAAGGACTTTGGGAATCAGTGGCAGACATCTATGACTGAGAATCACTGACTTAGGGTAACTCTCTCCATCTGGTTGAATCTCCAATTACATCTAACCCTTTGCATGTAATTTATACTTAAAAATCTTCAGGCACATACCACAAATAATTGTCTGGGTATAGTATACTTTCACCAAAATGAAATAGATTTGACAGTTTCAGGTAATCTCATTTAACCTGCAGCTACAGTTTCTTCTAGACACGGTAGAGACTTCTTTCATGTCTTCTAATGGCTAACATTTTGTTCCTGGAATGTGGATAAACTGGACCTTCAAACATAAAAATCCTAATGGGTAAGCTCTTCCTATGGGTTTTAGTGTTAGATGTTTGAAAGAGACCCATATTTTATAAAGTAAATCCCCATATTTTCAAGATTTTTAGGCATTTTACTTTCTACATATAAGGTGAAAATTTGTTAATAAAGGGTTAGACACTAAGTTTAGTCAAATATAGACGGAACATCATGGACTCATACAGCAAGAACCTCTTCCTTCTGTGTCATGATTTATCTCCTTTATAAGATAAATATAATTTAGCATTTTACATTTTCTTAAGGACCATGCTGATTTTAAAGATCTGACTACAGTTTGAAAATCTTTTAATCTCTATGCACTCATTGTAAATAATAAGATAATAATCAGATGACTTCAGTGCTGTGGTGGATGGGAGGTTATCAAGACATTGTACATGGACTCTCTATGGACTGGTATGTTGATTTCCCTATAAGTCATCTAGAGCTGGCTGAATAAATCAGAATGGGACAAGAAAAAAAAACTTCTGAATTTAATACTCTTAAAAGAGTTTATGGAATAAATCTGGAACAAATTGCACACTTATCTGTATCCATCAAGTCATTATTATTAGATTAGGGCTTGCCTTTGCCTGTCAGGGTAAAAAAAAAAATAGACCTGAGTGGGAATAAATTGTGTAAACAAAGCAAAACAAAATCTTAAATTTATTATGCTATTGAGAAAGGGAAGTTATGTTATCAAGAATATGTGAAAGGCAGTTGTTATTCACAGATGACTTTCCAATATTATTTTTTAAACATTAAAAAAAAAAATTACCACCTGAACATTTGAGTCAAAATAACTAACACCTACTAAGTGCATAATACTTGCCAGGTGCTCTTATAATTACTTTAGATCAGGGATTTTTAACCTTGGCTGTAACTAGAATCATCTGGGGAGCTGTAAAATTACAGACAACAAGGCTTAACTGGAAACGAATTAAACCAGAATATCTATGGGTGGTGTAAGTCCAAGTATTTGTAGTGCTTAAGCTTACCAGGTGATTGCAATATGCAGCTTAGGTTGAGAAGTATTTTTTTAATGCATCAATTTATTTAATCCTCACAACAGCCCTCTGATATGGGATACTTTTTATCATCATCATCACCATCATCATCTCTAATTTACAAGTGAGAAAACTGTGATAAAGAGATGTCAAGTTCATTTCCCAAAACAATCAGCTCATAAGTGACAGAAATGGGATTTGAATCCAGTTAGTCTGGCTCTATTATATGCTATTTATATTATTGTCACCCAAATTAAAAATCATAAATTAACAAAATTTTTGTCAGCCTCCATGTTACCAATCATAAATGTTGCCCTAGCAGCCCTTAAATAAGTTTAATTTTTTTGGTTGAAAGTTAAGTGTGGAGGAAATAATCTCTGCTGCGAAAGTTAATTACCTTTTGTTAATACTATAATATAACCAAATTATCTGGTTTCTAAAGTATATCTATTGTCATCCAGCAATGTAAAATACTAGCACTTCAGGCCCCTCCTGTTTAATACAGTCTCAAGCTGATTGCTATATAGTTTTTATTTTTAAAACACGAAAGAGAAGTAATATTTATAGTACATCAAAGCAAGACCAATTCTTCTAGACATTCTATGTTGTAGCCTTCAATTAAACAAAACCAGATGAAAGGTTAATATTTGGCCTATATTATCTTAGTTCCTTGCAGAATTTCCTTCACTTTAGTATTAAAGATTCCATATTTATGTATTAACATGACACTATTTCATGTTTTGTCATTGCAAGATGCTTCAAAATTCTTGACACAGGGTTATAAATAAGTAATCAGAATACCATTTATTTCAATGATTTCGGTGAAAGCAAACAAGGCTTATCACGAATGACATGAATTTAGAAGTTATATCTAAAATGTTAGATGACAGAATCTGAACTGAAAACAACATTCAAAGGTTTGAGCAATGTGCTGAAGCAGATGTGATTGAAATAAGAGTATATTTAACATCTTGCACTGAGTTTTAAAATAGTACAAGGCACAAGTACAACCTTTCGAGGCAATTCACTCTATACTTACACAGAATTGGTTGTTAGAAAGTGCCATCTTATGGAAATGACACAACATCCTTGTAACTTCTATTCACTGGTCTTAGTTTTTCTACTCAGGCACACAGCAAAATATCAAATGAATTGCCAAGACATCAAATCACACAACATGACTCAAATATTTGAACACATCTATCATCTCGAGTAACCAACAGGACAGTTATTAAGAACTCAAGTTCAGACTATGGATATACTAGGTTCAGATCTTAGTAGGACGACTACCCATTCCAGTTTACCCAGAAATGAGAGGTTTCTTGGGATACAAGACTCTTGGTACTAAAGTCTGAGACAAATTGGGATGAGTTAAGCAGCCTAAATCCTAGATCCAGTATTTACCAACTGTATGACCTTGGGCAAGTTATTAGACCTCTCATTTTTTTCATTTGCAAAGTAGGAATAATATTTTACTGTGCTTCACAAAGTAGTTGATTTGAGGATAAAAAGAGGTCAAAACGCAGTGCTCAATTAGTGTTAGTAATAGTAGTGGTAGTATTAGTAACAGTAGGAAAGTAGTAGTATAGATTGGGGAAACATTTGTGTGATGAAGTTCTGAAGATGTCAATTATCCACAAAATTAATATGAGAGAACATTATGACATGGCTACTAAAAAATAAAAAGACAATGCAACTTAAGCTACATTAATAAAGCCACAGTGTTCAGAATGAAGGAGGTGATTATCTTTTTCTACTTCTTTGATAAACCCACATCAAGAATAATGTGATTAATTCTAATGTTCAATGAAGGCAATCAAAATGGCAACTGGTTTTGAAATCATATCACTTAAGGTAATATATAAATTGGGTGTTTAGCTTAGAGGAGATGTGAAGAAAAAATAAAAGCTATGTTCAATTTTGTGAAAGAATTTCTGTTATAATTGGGATGGAGTAGCTGCCAGAGCCAGATAGTTTTCTGAAACTATCTGAAAGAAGGCAGCAGATAGATTCTGAGGTATTCAGAAATAGAAAAAGTAAGATTCAGGAGATGAAAGAACCACAGAGATGTCAGTTATTCTCTGCTGCCACATTTACCTGGGAACAATGATCAATTCTGAGTGCAGGTAGAAGGCAGAGTTCCATTGCAAATTCTTATGCAAAGCCCAGAAGAGAGCCATTGCAGGGGGACATGGAAATCATCATTGGTTTTGGAAGAGATTTGGAGAGAGGAACTCAAGAATGCAGTCACATTTCTCTTCAAAATATATACTGCACGCTGGGTATGCATGGGGATGCATGCTGGGGATGTATGGGATAACAGAATGCCTCTGAAATTCAGAGCAGTTTCCTCATCAATTCTTATAAGACGAAGATTAGAGTTCCACAGATAAAAAGTATGGACATGCTATGCAATTGCTAACCAAAAGAAATCTGCTATAACTATATTAATATCAGACATTTGCAACAACATGGATGGACCTTGAGAGAATTATATTAAGTGAAACAAGTCAGGCACAGAAAGAGAAATACCACATGTTCTCACTTATTGGTGGGAGCTAAAAATAAATAAATAAATTCACACACACACAATAAAAAAACGGGGAGGGGGGAGAAGACACAACAACTACAATTCCTTGAAGTTGATACGACAAGCAAACAGAAAGGACATTGTTGGGTGGGAGGGGGGAGAGGGAGGAGGGAGGGGGGTTTTGGTAAGGGACAACAATAATCAACCACATTGTATATTGACAAAATAAAATTAAGGAAAAAAAAAAAAGACAAGTAGATTTACAAGTACCACTAGAGATAAAGAGGGGAATTTCATAATACTAAAATGATCAATATAAAAATTAAATATCAAATTTATAAATCTCTGTGCACCCAAAGAGAGTTTGGGCCTTTGCCCTTTGCTACTGAGAGGTAATCTCCAGGCCCCTGGAATGTTCTTTCTGATAGGTGTATCTTTGCCTAGGAGCTTTGGCCACCAGTCTAACAATGTGATTTATGATGGGAACTATGAAACACACCATACCAGTTCTAACTTCCAGAGAAACTTAAGAGTAAAGCCATTTAGTCCAGACTTTAGAAGGGACTGGAGACTAAAGGTCAGCCGTGCAGGCTGTATGTGATCAATCCCCAATAAAAAACTCTGGACATCAAACACTTGAGTCAGCTTCCCTGATTGGCAGTGTTCTTTGAGCATTATCATACACTGCTGCCGGGAAGGTAACGTTTCCCTGAAGAAGGTGGAAGCTTCATGTTTGAAACCCTCCCAGAATTTGCCCTATGCATCTCTTCTTTTGGATGGTCCTAGTGTGTATCCTTTTGCTATAATAAAACTGTAATCATAAGTATAATGCTGTTCTGAGTTCCATGAATCAGTCTAGAGAATTACTGAAACTGAGAATGGTTGTGGGAACCCCTGAATTTGTAGCCCTCAGAGCCCCTGAACTTGTTGCTGGTGACTGAAATGAAGGCAGTCTTGTGGGAATTTTTTGTGCAGTTTTGCCTGTTTTTTTACAAACCCCATAACAGTTTCGAAATACAGAAAGCAAAGCTGACAAAATCAAGAAGAAAAACTGACAAATTTACAATCACCATAGTTGAATTTTTTGGTTTGTAAATTTTTATTGCTTTTTTTATTTAAACATTTATTTCTTCATATTTGTGGGACACAGTGTGTTGTTTCAATACATGCATATACCGTGTGGTGATTAACTTAGGGTAGAAGGCATAGCTTTGTACCCATTAATCTACCACTTCCCTCCCCACGTCCTCCCCTCCCCTTCAGGCCTCTGGTAACCATCATTCTACTTTCTACTTCCATGAGAACCACTTTACTTTTAACTTTTGCATATGAGTGGGATCATGAGGTATTTGTCTTTATGTGCCTGGCTTACCTCACTTAACATGGTGGTTTCCAGTTCCATCCATATTGCTGCAAATGATAGGATATCATTTTTCATAGCTGAATAGTATTCCATTGTTTATATGTATGACAGTTTTTTATCCATTCATCCACTGATGGGCATTTATGTTGATTCCATCTCTTGGCTATTGTCAATAGTGTCATAGTGAACATGGGAAGGAAGGTGTCTCTTTGATATATTATTTCATTTCCTTGGGGTATATACCCAGTAGTGGGATTGCTGGATCATAGGGTAGTTCACTTTTAGTTCGCTGAGGAAACTCCATATTGTTTTCCACAATGACTGTACCACTTTACATTCCCACCAAAAATGTAGGAGAGCTCCCTTTTCTCTGCATCCTTGCCAGCACTTGTTATTTTCTGTCTTTTTGACAACAGCCATTCTAACTGGAATAAAGTGATATTTCATTGTCATTTAAATTTGCACTTCCCCAATGATTAGTGATGCTGAGCATTTTTTCATGGGTCTGCTGGCCATTCTATGTCCTTTGAAAAATGTCTATTCAGGTCCTTCGTTAATTTTTAAATTGAGTTATTTGTTTTTTGCTGTTGAGTTGTTTGAGTTCCTTATACATTCTGGATTTTAGCCTCTTGCCTGATGTGTATATTTGTGAATATTTTGAGGACTATAACACATCTCTTAAAATAGATGAATGAATGAGTAGAGGAAAAAATCATAAGGGCATAGAAAACCTGAAAAGCACAATTAACAAACTTAACCTAATATATAGGTTTTATATGAAAAATAAATCAATATGATTTATACTACATGCAAACTACAACATAGTGTATATATTTTTAAGTACATATGGACTATTTTCCAAAATTGAACATATGCAATAAAAAGGCCCTCAGGAAATCATTCAGAATATATTCTTTGACCACAGTGGAATTAAGCTAAAAATCAATAATAAAGTCCAACTATAATACTACCAAATGTTTGGAAATTAAGGAATACACTTCTAGATATTTCATGGGCCAAAGAAGAAATCAGAATGGGAATTATAAAACATTTTAGACAGAAGGATAATAAAAATATAATAAAGTCCTTGTGGTATTCAACTAAAGCAGTGTTTAGAAAGAAATTTATAGCTCTAAATATGTACATTAGAAAAAAAAAGGTTCAACTTCAATGATCTAAGTTACCATCTCAAAAATGTAGAAAAAATCAGCAAATTAACCACAAAAGAAAACAGGAGGGAATATATAATAAACATAAGACCTGGGATGGAAGATGGCCAACTAGAAGGATACCTGTCTCTCCCACAAAGACAGAGAATACATCAAATATGCAACTACACTTGGATGAAAAACAAAAAGAGAGAGAGATGGAATACATCAAAGGAGCAGTGAAGACTCTGGTGAGTGCCGAAACTAAGGATAGCCACATAGAGAACTGAAGAAACTTCCTGGCCACCACAACCCCCTGGCCCCATATAGAAGCAGCAAGGACCCAGGTGTAATTTCTACCTGCAGGAAGGAGGTGAGAAAGTGTAGAAAGTGTGGCCCCATGGGCCAGTGGCCCAACACACAGTGGAAATTGTACTGCCTCTGCACCCACACACCTGGCACTGGGAACTACTGGCAGCCCATGTGACTGCACTGACCCAGGGAGGGATTCATGGCTCTAGGGCACAGGCTGTATCAATGAGCAGTTTGGGATCACCCTCAACACCCAAGGGCATTTTGCTTTGGCCCTGGCAGAAGTTCCACACCCCTGAGGCCACATCATTGTGCAGGGTCACCTACACCCAAGCCCACGTAGTGCCTGTGCCCTGGGAACAGGTGGTCCAGTACAGTTAGGGTGCCACTCTCAAGATAGGGTAGGCCAGTGCACACACCCTCCAGAACCAGAAAGGCACATAACTGGGGCCTTTACCCACTGCTGGCTACCCTGCCTTCTTTGGTGAAGCACCTGTGCAATTCTTACAGCCACGAGGAGGTGGTGGAGGACACATATGCCTCTCTTGGGCACAGACCCATGCCTGCAACAACAATGAGCCCGCCCAGGCTGACTGCCCCAGTGAAGGGGGTTAAGAGAGATGCAGCATTTCTCTAGGGGCCACAGCAGCCCACCCAGAGCCCCAGTGGAGGAGCTCCAAAGTATCCCAGTAACTCTTTTAAATTCACAGGGACCTGTCCACAACACTAGACCCAACTGTATGCTGCCTACAAGAAACCAACTTCACCTCTAAAGAGTCACACAGACTAATAGTGAAGGAATGGAAAAAGATATACCATGGAAATGGAAACGAAAAATGAGCAGTAGCTATTCTTAAATCAGATAAAATAACTTTAAATCAAAAACTATAAAAAAAAGAAAAAGAAGGTCATTATGTAATGATAAAGGGACCTAAGCATGCACAGGCACTTTTCCCAATATAACCCCCCAGTGGTCCACAAGCCCACCCACAGAGAGGCTCCCTGACTACAGTGCCCCCTGCTTAAAAAAGGACCTGCCAGGGCCAGTGTCTCAGCACTGTGGTGACACGAAGGGGCCAAAGAAGGGGAGCACAGTGGAGGTCATCCTGGTGGGCACTCACCCAGAAGTTGACATGGCACGATCCCAGCTGAGAGGAAGCTGATAGGATTAAGAACACAGAGGAAGGTTCAAAAGTGGAGACTTAAAACTTGGTGACTGATGGTACCGGCATGAGAGGCTGCCTCATCAGCCCCTGGGAAGTGGCCTTACCCCAACAGCCAGCCCCTGACTGATGGCACTAGCACACTGGCTACCTCACTGGCACCTGCACTCCCTGCCACTGCTGCAGACACCAGTGCTGTATGAGTGGTCCATGACAGCCACCACCACAGCAACTGACACCACAATGGTGGTGCGCTGCCACACCATCAGCCACTGCTGTCTCATAGGCACCCTGCAGACCACTCATCATCAGAGACAGAAGGAGAGTCACCCATGGAGCCCAGGGAAAGATGTGAACAAGTGCAGACCCATGACCCAGAAGCCCAAGCCACAGAGAGAATTACACTGCCATACATAGTAGCATGCCCAGGGGTGGGGGTACATGTGTAGTCCAAGGGACTCCCTTAAGCCAGGGAGAGACACACACGGAACCTCCCAGCAGTACAGAAATCCAGGTTACTCAAACACAGTATGGAAGAATATTTCCAATCACCACCAACCCATCCCCCAACCAGGCAAAGCAAGGTTCCAGTAGGAAAGCGAAAAGAGAAAACCCACCCAGGGTCACCCATTTAAACTGAGGAGCACCAGTATACCATGATGCATGCATCATGGTCAGGGGGAGCTACCCAGGGTGTCAACAGGCTCACCCAAGGTCACCCACAATAGCCAAAGAGTGGCAGGGCACCAAGGCAATTCCCCCAAGAATTTGAAAGCTTGTCCATGTCCTGGATGAACTGACTTAATATCACCATCCTCAGCAAGCAATTACTAAGTGCCCCAAAAAAGGCCACAGAGGTATGCACACACAAATCCAACACCAAATTAGGCTGAAGTACTCACATGGAGACTACACTACTGTTCCTACTTTGAAACAAACTAATACAGCTCACAGAATAATCATTATAAAACACATCTAAAAGAGGAAATCCCTCTCCTCAAAGCCCACTCCATAGTACTAGAAAAAGCAACTGCTCTACCACATGACTAGACACCAACATAGAGATACTATAAATATGAAAAAAATAAGAAAATGAAACACCACCAAAGGAATATAATAATGCTGAAGTACCAGAATCTATAGAGCAAGAAGTCCTTGAAATGACTGAAAAGGAATTCCAAGCAACAATCTTAAGGAAACTCAATGAGACACAAGACTCAATGAGACATCACAACAAAGTGAGAAAAAGTATCCAGGACCTGAAGGAGGAAATGTACAAAGAGATTCATGCCTTTAAAAAGAATGTGGCAGAGTTCCTAGAGCTGAAGGAGTCATTCAATGAAACTAAAAAAAACAAAAAAACAAAAAACAAGACCTTAAACAGCAGGCTACAGCAAGTAGAAGAAAGAATTTCTGAACTTGAAGATGGTCTTTTTGAAATAACCCAGGTGGACAAAATAATAATAATAATAATGGAGAAAATCTAAGAAAGCTAGAAGACAACATGAAGTGCAAAACATCCGAATCATGGGTGCTCCAGAAAAGGAGGAAAAAGGAAAAGGTATTGAAAACATATTCATTGAAATAATAGCAGACAACCTCCCAGGAAAAGGGAGAGATACAGTCCTTCAGATCCAGAAGGCTTGAAGATTCCCAAACAGATTCAATCTAAAAAGGTCTTCTCTGAGACACACTATGGTCAAATTGGTAAAGCTCAAAGATAAAGCGAGAATCTTAAAAGAAGCAAGAGAAAAGCATCAAGTCACCAATGAGGGAGTCCCCAAAAGATTAACAGCAGACTTCTCAACAGAAACCATAAAGGCCAGAAGAGAATGGGATAATATATTCAAAATACTAGAGAAAAAAAAAAAAGCCAGCCAAAAATACTATACCTAGCAAGGCTATTCAGAAATGAAGGAAAAATAGTGTTTTTCCCACAAAAACAAAAACTACCACAGTTCACCACCACGCAACCAGCCCTAAAAGAAATCCTTGAAGGAGTACTGCATCTGGAATCCAAAAAATGATAATCACTGCCATGAATACACAAGAAAGAACAAAACCCACTAGTAGAACAAAAACACAAACGAGAAAGAGGAAGAAACTGTATCTTACCACTTCCAAAAACCATCAAACACCAAAGACGAACAATAAAAGGGAAAGGATGAAACAAAAGATATTTAAAACATCCAAATAAAAATTGATAAAATGCCAGAAGTAAGACAATACCTTTCAGTAACAACCCTAAATTTAAATAGATTAAAATCCCCACTCAAAAGATATAGACTGGCTGATTGGATTAAAAAGCTAGATCCAAATCCATGCTGTCTACGAGAGCTTCACCTCACCCATAAAGACATACATAAAGAGTGTGAAGGGATGGAAAAAGATATACCAAACAAATAGAAATCAAAAACAAGCAAGAGTTATTATTCTTATATCAGATAAAATAAATTTTAAACCAAAAACAATAAAAAGAGACAAAGAAGGCCATTATATAGTGAAAAAGGGATCTATCCAGCAAGAAGACATAACAATCATGAGTACATATGCACCCAATATAGGAGAACCTAGATATATAAAGCAAACACTATTAGACTTAAATACAGAGATAGATCTAAATATGACAGTAGTTGGAGACCTGCATACCCCTCTCTCAACATTGCACAGATCATCTCGGCAATAAATCAACAGAGAAACGCAGGATATAGACCACACTTTAGACCAATTGGACATGGTAGATATCTACAGAACATTTCACCCAACAACCACAGAATATAGATTCTTCTCATCAGCACATGGAACACTTTCCAGAACAGACCACATTTTAGGTCACAAATCAAGCTGCAACAAATTTTTAAAAACTGAAATCATTTCAAGTATCTTCTCAGACCACAATGGATTAAAACTAGAAATCAATAACAAGTGAACCTCTGGAAACTACACAAACACACTGAAATTAAAAACCATGCTCCTGAATAACATATGGGTCCAAGAAGAAATTAAACAGGAAATCAAAAAATTTCTCAAAACTAATAAAAATATAGATGCATCATACCAAAACCTGTGGGACACTACAAAAGCAGAAAATCTGACAGATCAATAACAAGCAATGAGATTGAAGTAGTAATAAGCAGTCTCCCAACAAAAAAAAAAGCCCAAGACCACATGGCTTTACTGCTGAATTCTATCAAACCTTTAAAGAAGAATTCACACCAACTCTCTTCAAACTTTCCAGAAAAATGAAAGAGAGGCCATTCTCTGAAACTCTTTCTATGAGGCTAGAATCACCCTGATACCAAAACCAGACAAAGATACAATAACGACAACAAAAACTATAGGTTTGATGAACATAGACATAAAAATCCTTAATAAAATATTAGCAAATAAAACACAGCAAAACATCAAAGAAATTATACACCACAATCAAGTGGGATTCATCCCAGGAATGCAAGGATAGTTGAACATGTGCAAGCCAATAAATGTGATACACCACATCAACAAAATCAAGAACAAAAACCATGTGATTATCTCAAAAGATGGAGGAAAGGCATTTGACAAAATTCAACATGACTTCATAATAAAGACTCTCAGAAAATTAGGGACAGAAGGAAACTATCTCAACACAGTAAAAGCCATATATGACAAACCCACCACCAATATTATCTCATTGGGAAAAAGATGAAACCTTTTCCTTTAAGAACAGTAACAAGACAAGGATGTCCTCTCTCACTACTCTTATTTAACACAGTATTGGAAGTACTAGCTAGAGCAATCAGGGAAGAGAAAGAAATAAAAGGCATCCAAATCAGAAAAGATTAAGTCAAATCGTCCCTGTTTGTAGATGATGTAATCCTATGTATAGAAAAGCCTAAAGACTATACAAAAGAAAAAAAAAAAAAAAAAAAACCTCTTAGGGTTGATAAACAATTTCCATAAAGTTGTAGAACACAAAATCAACACGCAAACATCTGTAATGTTTTTATACTCCAGCAATGAATTAGCAGAAAAAGAAATCAAGAAAGCTAGCCCACTTACAAAGGTCACCAAAAAAATAAAATCCCTAGGAATAAATTTAACCAGGGTGGTTAAAGATCTCTACAAGGAGAACTACAAATCACTGTTGAAAGAAATTAAAGAGCACACAAAAATATGGAAAGACATTCCATGTTCTTGAGTTAGAAGAATTGTCATTGCAAAACTGTCCATACCGCCCAAAGCAATCTACAGATTCAATGCAATCCCCATCAAAATACTAATAACGTTCTTCACAAAAATAGAAAAACCAATCCTAATATTTATGTGGAACAACGAAAGACCCTGAATAGCCAAAGAAATCCTGAACAACAACAACAGCAACAACAAAGCCAGAGATATAACACTACCTGATGTCAAAGCTATAGTAACCAAAACAGCATGGTACAGGCATGAAAAACAGATACTTAGACCAATACAACAGAATAGAGAACCCAGAAATCAACCCATATACTTCCAGCCAACTGTTCTTTGACAAAGGCACCAAGAGCATACATTGGGGAAAAGACGACCTCTTCAATAAATAGTGTTGGGAAAACAGGACATCCATATGTAGAAGAATGGAACTAGATCCATACCTCTCACCATATACCAAAATCAACTCAAAATGGATTAAAGACTTAAATATAAGACCTGAAACTATAAAATCTTGAAAGAAAACATAGGGGAAACACTTCAAGGTGTAATACTGGGCAAAGACTTGATGAATATGACCCCAAAAGTACAGGGAGCAAAAGGAGAAATAAACACGTAGGATTATATCAAACTAAAAAGCAAAAGAAACAATTAACAGAGTGAAAAGACAACATACAGAGTGGGAGAAAATATTTGCAAACCATGCACCCAGCAAAGGATTAATATCCAGAATATATAAGGAACTCAAAAAACTTAGCAGTAAAAAAACAAATAATCTGATTTAAAAATGGGCAAAAGGAGGTGAATAGGCATTTCTTAAAGAAAGATATACAGATGGCCAACAGACAAATGAAAAAATGCTCAGCATCACTCAGCATCAGGGAAATGCAAATCAAAACCACAATAAGATATCATCTCATGCCAGTTAGACTGGCTATTATCAAAAAGACAGAGAAGGGCCGACCCTGTGGCTCACTTGGGAGAGTGCAGCGCTGGAGTGCAGCGGCATTGGAGCACCGAGGCCGTGGGTTCGGATCCTATATAGGAATGGCCAGTGCACTCACTGGCTGAGCGCGGTGTGGGCGACACCAAGCCAAGGGTTACAATTCCCTTACCGGTCACAAAAAAAAAAAGAAAAAAGAAAAAAAAAAGACAGAGAATAACAAATGCTGACAGGATGCAGAGAAAGAGGAACCCATCTACACTGTTGGTGGGACTGTAATTTGGTACAGCCATTATAGAAAACAGTATGGAGATTCCTCAAGCAACTACAGATAGAACAGTCTTACGATCCAGCATTCCCACTGCTGGATATATACCCAAAGGAATGGAAATCATCATGTTGAAGGGATACCTGCACTCCCATGTTTATCAGAGCTCTATTTACAACAGCCAAGAGCTGGAACCAACCTAAATATCCATTGTCAGACAAATGGATAAGGAAAATGTGGTGTATATATACAATGGAATATTACTCTACTGTAAAAAAAAGAATGAAATACTGCCATTTGCAGCAACACAGATGAACTTAGAGAATATCATGTTAAGTGAAATAAGCCAGGCACAGAAAGAGAAATCCAGCATGTCCTCACTCCTAAGTGGGAGCTAAATGATAAACAAATTTAAAAAGAAAGAGAGATACAACAATCACAATACATTGAATTTTCAAAAGGAGAGAACAGAACTGAGGTTACACAAGGTGGGAAACGGTGGCGGGGTGGGGGGGGCGGGGGAATAAGGGAGGAATTTGTAAAGAGCCATGAAAAATGATTACATTGTACAATGTTGAGTATATGATTTATCCTGATTTGAGCATCGCATATTGCACACAGGTAATGATATTCAACTCTGTAACCCACAGATATGTACAATCAACTATGTTACAATTCAAAATAAAAAATAAGAAAAAAAAATAAACCTAGTGCAAAACCAATAAAAAAAGAAAATAGCTTTGTCACTGTGATGACAGACATGAGAATACTACCTATAGGTTAAAGAGAGGGGTCACAGTGTCAAGGGAGATCAGAGAGCTGTGTGAAGGAAAAAGAGACTGAACTTTCAAGACTTTAGGACTATGCCTTGAGTTACCTTCAACAGACATATTCATTGAACAGACACTCATGAAGATAGATTTTTTTTCCTGTAGGTACAAAGTCTGACTCTTATGTTTCATGTGATTCTTGAAGATTTTTATTTGTTTGGATTTTTATTGTTTAATCCACAAAATTGCTTCCTTGCCACACTGGGAATAATAAATAAATAAATATTAAAATAGGCCATTGGAATGAGGACAACAAAACTACTTAGAAATATAGAAGTTCACATCTCTAAAGGACAAACTATTGCATTCATAAATCTACTAAAACAGCACAATGTATTAAAGTCAGAAAGATATGTTATGTATTGTTTTTATGTTTATCCTATCTTTTTGAACCAAAAGCCTATCCCAGAGAATAAATACAATTGTCAACCTTTTTCAGAGGTTTGAAATTATTTGTATTTTTAAGTCCCATTTTTTCACTGAAGGTCAAATAAATAAAAATCAGGCACTGACAAGGTTGAATTGTCCCATCTTGTAAGCAAATCTTTGCCTGGAATTTTACTTTGGCAAGCCAGATCTTTTTTTTTTTTTTTTTTTTTCCTGCAGTCTATAGTCCCCTTTCTGAAGAAGAGAGGGTCATCCTGAGTATGTTCCTCCCACAGTCATTTATTTTCTCTCCAGCCAACTGGATGCTTCTTTGTCAGACGTCTCCATATTTCCATCCAAAGGAATTATAAACATGTGTTAGGGGTAAAGCAGATGTTGCATTATATAAATGCAAATGTAACTTTAAATCAATGTGCTTGTAATAATTCCAACTTTAATCTGCATTCTTAAATTCTGCATTGCAATTATTGAAAGTGCCATCAGAGATTACTTTATTCCTTTTATCATGCCCTTTCTACTTCTGCTGTTAATTTTACTACATCTCATCAAATACTAAGATTTAGATTGATAGGCTTTTTATAATTTAAAAAAAAAAAAAACTCCTTAATCTTTGGCTAAAAATGTTGTGTCAACCCAACAAAGACATATACAGTATTATATTTTTAAGAATATAATTAGCCCTTGGTTCTCACACTTATATCCGTTCTTTCAAAAGAGATCGATCTCCAATCCTTCAATGACTCCAATAATTTTTTTGCATGACATAAAATGTCCATCTTGAGGTAGCCATCTAGTATTATTTATCTTCTTCTTCAGTCTCATCCTGGCCTCTACTATACTGGCATTATATGTCCCTATCAAATCAAATCAAGCAAGCTCCCCAAATGTAATATTTTTCTCATGCCTCCAAACTGAAACTATTTCCTCTACTACAATGCCCTTTCCCCAGATCTTCAACTGACTAATTCCTATGGTTTTATTAAATGTCAGTCAAAAAATCATTTTCCCAGAAATACATAAATCTCTCTCTCTCTCCCTCCCCCAAGCTTAAGTTATGTGCCTCTACCTTGTGTCTTTATGTCTCCATGTGCTATTATTGCATGTATCATCCTGCATAAGAATTTTTTAACCAAACCTATTGAGGTACCCTTTAAAGAAAATAAAATAAAAATTTGAAATGTACAGATTGATGAGTTTTAGCAAGTGTATATAACTGTGTAATAACCACCCTAATCAAAATATAAAGTATTTTCATCACCAAATAAAAATCTCTCATGCTCATGTCCTTTTGCAGTCCATTCCAACCACACAGGCTGATACTAATCATATTTCTGTAAATATAAATTTGTTTTTCTTATTCTCAAACTTCATGTAAATAAAATCACATACTATGTGCATTTGTTGACGTTGGCTTCTTTCACTTAACATGATGCTTTTAATAGATCTGTGTTGTTGCATGTATCTATAGTTAATTCCTTCTTATTGCTGAAGGGTAATCCGTTGTATGAATATATCACATTTTGTTTATCCATATACCTATTGAAGGAAATCTGGGTTGTTTCCAGTTTGGGGCTATTATGAAAAAAGCTGCTATCAACGTTTGCATACAGATCTTCCTATAAACATATATTTTCATTTCTCTTAGGTAAACAACTAGGAGTAGAATTGACAGGTTATATGGTAGGTATATTTTTAACTTTATAAGAAACTGCCAAACTGTTTTACAATGTGTTTGTGCAATTGTACATTTCCACCAGTAGTATATGGGTGCTCTCATTGCTCCATATCCCAGACAACACTTGGTATAATCAAATTTTTAATTTTTGCCATTCTAATGAGTGTGAAGAGTTATGTCTTTGTTTTGTGCTGCTATAATAAAATACCTAAGACTGAATAACTTATAAAGAACAGAAATTCAGTTTTACAGTTCTGGAGGCTGGGAAGTCTAATTTCAAGGCACCAGCAGGTTTGGTGTCTGGTAAAGACCTGGTCTCAACTTCCAAGATGGCACCTTTAATGCTACATCCTTTAGAGGGAAGGAATACTGTCCTTCACATAGCAGAAAAATCAAGAGAGGGTGAGAGAGAACTGATCTTGCCCTTTTCTACTGGCACCAATCCCACCCATAAGGGTGGAGCCTGCATGGCCTAATCACCTCTCAAAGGTCCTACTTCTTAATACTGTTACAATAACAATCAAATTTCAACATGAGTTTTTGAGGGGACAAACATTCAAACCATAGCAGGTTATCTCATTGTGGTTTTGATTTTCATTTCTTTGACGACTAATGATGCTCAATATCCTCTCACCTGCATTAGAATTTATTTTTCTACATATTTTGTGAATCATAACATCATATCTGAAAGAATATGATTTTGGAACTAAAAATCCATGTTTGAATCCCAGATCTGCCATTTGAAGCTGTTTAATCTTGGGCCCCTATTTAACCTGTCTCAGCCACAGTTAATTTGTTTGTAAAATGAGAATAATACACTCTCACAGGTAGATAATGTATGTGAGATGCCTAGCACAATGTCTCCTATATAGAGATCTTAATAAATGGTAACTATGATTATTACTATCAAAACTGGTTTAGAACTCAAAGATTTTCCTTCACAGGACATAGTCAAAAAACCATGACCTATAAGCTGTTGCTTTACCTCCCACGGATAAGTCACACTTTTTCCCCTGGGTGACGGATCCATAAAGGATTACTCAAAGCCCATCTCTTCTGAGCAGTAAGAAGCCCCTAAGGGGTTAATCTCCCAGAACCCTCAAGAGAGAGGCATTCCTTCCTTTTGGGAAATTAACCACAAATTGGGGTTCTTGCCCTGCATTTATTCTCCAGATCAGGAAGTTACAGGAAAAGACCATAGGTGGGGGTTTTGCTTAAGTATAGCTTAACAAGTTTAACAATAGAGGGTGGTAACATCAGTAAAACAAGCAAAGTGACATTCCATAATGCAATTTGCAAGAGGTTAAGTCAATCCACCAACAAAAGCTTGATCTTAGCAAACATTCTCTTTCCCTACAGCAACTTCCCCTGTGTTTTACATATCAATCAGTAACTTGTCTGTCCTTGAGCCAGCAACCTTGCTGTGTTACAATTCTCTGTCTTACAACAGAGACCAGCCTGGGGAAAGTTTCCTGTCCTCTGCAAGGTCAACACCTCTATATGTACTTTTAAGAAGCTAGGCTAAAACAGGAACTGCAGGGCTCTGGAGGCCCTGTGAAATACATTTGCTTTATAAATATTGGTATACTCCACAATAAGTCTTACCTGTAATCATATTGTTGTAGCTTAAGAATTTGCTCTATATTCCATCACTCCCTGCTTTCCTATATGTTTTTCAAACTTTAAACTTTTAGTGACTTCCCCAGTTTCTGTCTCACTGCCTTACTAAAGTATAAGTTCCATGAGGGAAATAATTACACATGTATTATATACCTCTGTATCCTCAGAAGCTAGAACGATGATAAACACTTGCTGAATGAAGTAAGGAATACCTGCATTCTCCCTCTCTGTCTCGTTTATATTCATTGATACACACACTGGTTGATCTGCCTGGTTTTCAATTTTAATTTCTACATGATGCATAAGATGCTTACTTTTGTAACTGTCCATGAATAAGTCCTTCCTCACCCCCACCCAGCCTAAACACTCAAAACAGTGCACCCTAGCATAGAAGGCAACACCTGTAGCCACAAATTTCTAATCACCCAATTCACAGTGGCTTTTGGTCACTCCTATCACTGGGCCCCTGACCTAAAGAACTCCATATGCATGCTGTAGTCAACTCATAAGCACAGTTAACTCAGGTCTCACATTTAATATCACATTATAGTAAAAAAAAAAAAAAAAAAAAAAAAAAAGGTGGGCTTTAGCATAGAACAAATCTATGATAGAAACCAAATTCCACCATTTATTTACTATGTGACTTTTGGCAAGTTAATTATTTCCTCTAAGCGTCAAATTTCTCCTCTTTAATGTAGATAAAATAATTAAGTGATGCATATAAATAGCTTAGCATAGTGTCCAGCTCATAAGTAACGTTTCAGTAAGTGTCAGCTAATTGTTGAATAGTAGTAGTAATAGCAGCAACAGTCGCAGCCATAGTAATTAAGTCTAGCCTACAGTTTCTCAGAGTAAAGCCCATGGATCACCTACACCAGAATGCTTTGGGAACGTTGGACTACAAATTCCAAGGTATAGTACTGAGTATCCCAAATCAGAATTTCTAGGAATGGAACCCAGAAATCTTAATTTTAAACATTCTCCCCAGGTTACAAATTCTAAAGTTTGAATATAGCTGCCACATTACTTTGAGCACCACAATCTTGAACTTCTGACACCATTGAACAGCAGCTGCCAGGCACACAGCTGCAGGCATAAGGATTTTGCAAAGCTGGAGGTGGTGCTGCTGTCAGAGAAATTCACAGCCAAGCTGGGACTTAATACCCACCTTGCCTTCTTCACCCTTTATCAAGTAAAGCTTTAAGGAGGCACTGAGGTAGGAGTGAGAGCAGACAGATAGGGGAAACAAGAAAAGCTATTGTTTTCCTAGTTTGGGACTTAGAGAGGGAGACATTGATCTACTCATTCGGTAAACACTTGTATGCCACCTATTGTGTGCTGAGTGTTGAGTATAAGAAGTGAACAAAACAAGTAAGATTTCTCTTATCATGGCACTTTCAGTTTAGTGGGCTGTTCTATATGATGAAGAGAGACATTAAACAGGCAAATACATAATTACCAAATTACATTAATTTTATGGCATCTACTTAGGAATTAACTTCAAGTTTTTCTAGATTCAGTTCAAGTAGTACTTTACCAGGTAAACCATTTCTGACCTCCATAGATAGAAGGGACCCCCCCTTGCCCTTGGTAGCCTATACAGACTTCTCTCATAGCATAAACAACATTTTATAGCACTAATCTATGTACTTGTCAATTTCCCTTTAGTATATAAGGGCATGTCTCTCAATCAGTAATCAACCAATATCAATTGAAGGCTTTCTATATATATAGCATGGATCGTGTGAGACACTGGACACACACTGATGAACAAAACATTGATGAAAAACATCTACTTTCCTGGAACTTAAAATCTAATAAGTGAGTCACATAATTAAATGAACAAATATATGAATACAAAATGTGATAAGTTCTGTAAAGAAAAGGCACAGGACTATAAGAAACAATAATGGGAGACATAATTTTGGTTGGGGAATCAGGGATGACTTCTCTGAGGAAAAAATGTTTGAGCTGAGATTTGAAAGATGAGTAGGAGTTGGTCCAGAAAAGAGTGGGGGAAGAGCACTACAGGCAGAGGGAGCAGCATGTTCAACAATAAATTTGGGGTGACTCCACTAGTGTACGCTTCTACTAGTGCAAAGCTGTCACCTCTCCCAGGGTGACGGAGATGCAAAGGATTACTCAAAGTCCATTTCTTCTGAGCAGTGAGAAACCCTGCAGGGGTTAATTTCCAGGAACCCTCAAGAGAGCAGCATTCCTCAGAAAATTAACAACAAACTTGGGTTTTCTCTCAGTATTTATTCCCCAGGCCAGAAAATTACAGAAAAGGAACATAGGTGGTTACAAAAAGAACAGTAAGATAATTGTCATGGCACCAATCATTAGGTTTAGCTGCACCAAGGACATCTGCCCTTGGAACTAGCAATTTTGCTGTTTCAATTCTTTATCTACAACAGAGACTTTAGCCTGTGTAAAGTTTTTTTTGTCTTTTGCAAGCTTAACATTTCTATGTGTAATTCTAAAAAGTTAGTCTATACCTGAAACTACAGGGCCTTGGAAGGTAGGCCCTGTGAAGTACATTTGCTTTATAAATGTTAGTATCCTACACATGAAGCAATGTTTGGCAACACATAATTGTGTTATATACCTGCTATAGACTGAATGTTTATGTCTCCCTAAATTCATATGTTAAAGTCCTAACCCCCAATGTGATAGTATTAAGAGGTGAGGCCTTTGAGAGATGATTAGGTCATGACAGCAGAGTGCTCATGAATGGAATTAGTGCCCTTATCAAAGAGACCCCAGAGAGGTTCCTTGCCTCTCCTGCCATGTGATGACACAGTTAGAAGGCATCATCTGTGAACCAGGAAATGGGCCTTCATCAAACACCAAATCTGTAGTATCTTGATCTTGAACTTCCCAGCCTCCATAACTATAAGAAATGAATTTCTGTTGAAATAAATCAGTCTGGTGTCAGAGCCCACATGTAAGCCACCCAGTTTATGGTATTCTGTTATACAAGCTCAAAAAGACTAAGACAATATCCTAATAGAGTTTTTTCAAAACAAGATAATAACGGCCATAGGGATATCTGGTAACTTTGTGAAACAAGCCCTAATTCAGCACACCTGAACTGATCCAACTAGGCGTGTCAAACACTGACAACAGTGTCAGTGGAAACCAGTACCATGAGAACACATCAGTAGAGCTCTACTTGGTAGTACTTTAAAGAAGCTGCAGCTATCCATTGCAAATTGCTTTTATTTCCAATTAGTTCTCAGACTCTTTTGGCCAGAGACTCACAATTTCTTTCTGAAAAACCCACACCCTTCACTTCATATCAGAAATATGCTACTAGCACAAACAATACCTCCCAGCAGACTCCAACATTTTGCCATCTCTAGGCCTGAATTCCTGGGATTTTGGTGATATAGTCTCATACAAGAAGACAGAAGAGTTTCTCTAAATCGCATGTGTGACCACAAAATCAGTCTGGTGCCAGAGCCTACATTTGCCAAATCGGCCTACCCTATAGGCCTAATTCCACGGCCAAGGCCCTTCACTAGCATATAGATACCAACTATTCATAAGAACCTCTACCATCCCATTAGAAGGTTATCTCCTTCCAATATTACCTAGATCAAAATAAGCTACCATTTGATAGCACTTCAGGTGATTGATTGCCTCCTGTATAGCATATTTAGTGGTCTTCATAAAATTAGATCTTCTCTGAAGGTTCTGTGACATTGCCAGTATCTAGAAAGGTGGCAAATGGAAAATGGTCTTCCACATGCACCTTGGTAATTTGATGTCCTATGTTGCCATGTGGCCTATGCAAAGTACCAATCTTCTTCCAGAAATTAATCAAAACTTTTTTCTACAACCTTCTGCTCTAAGCAAGAGTTCCACTAAAAAAGATAAACTCCAAAAGATTTTACAGAGTTTGGCACTGAAGAATAGAAAGTCTTTCTCAGAGTACTCTACTTGGTTCTGCAAAATGAATCAGTGAATACAAGGATGAATTAATACAGGTATGGATAAATGGATAGGTGAATGGAAACAAAGGAAAAATAATTGGGCTATAACATAGATTTTTTAAAGTTACCTGTCGGTTATATCAAGTTATTTTTGAGCACTTACTATATGCAGGCAATATTGCAAATATTTATATGTATTACCTCATTTAATCCTCACAACCCCCAAATGAACTAGCACTAGTAATATAAGGAAACTGAGGCTAACAAAAATAATTTTCTCACAGATAAGTGGCAGAACTGGAATATGATCCCAGGTATGTTGGTTCCATACCTTAATTTCTAAACCTCTAATGCAACCCCTCTACTGCATAACACGTTTACACGAATATATTAGTTTAGTAAGAAGAAATAGTATATCTAAATATGACTAGATTAGAAGGTGAAAGAGGTACTCAAATTTTCAGGAAGTGGAGGGCGGGTGTGAATGTAGAAGCAGAGAAAAAATTGAAAACAAACTTATTCCTATGAGAAATGGTACTCAGTGACATTCAGTGGCTTAGACTTTAGGATCCCTAGAAACCTAGGCTCAAATTCTGGGTCTGGTACTAGCTTTGCAATCCTGAGTGAATTATCAAACCTCTCTGTGTTTCAGTTTTCCCAACTGTAAAATGTGGTAACAGAACTCACATTAAATGACAGTTGAGAGGATTAGATGATGCAAATAAAGCTCTTAATGCAGTGTCTAGCACATAGCAAAAGCTCAGTCAAACGAGGGGTCTTCAAAAAGTTCATGGAAAGATTCATATAATCTTTTAATTTCATTCTTCCACAAACTTTTTGAAGTACCTTCACATTAGCTATTACCGCTATACTATCATTATTATTGCTATACTGATTTCTCAATTGTACAATAAAAGTAGAAATGATAAATTATTTTAAGATTTCAAGATATCTACAATATTTGGCGTGGCACTGACATATCCTAAAATTCAGACTAAATGAAAATTAACCCAACCTTACAGACAGACAAAAAGAAAAGCAAACTAACTGAGATGATCTAATGAGGATGGGACTATTTTAATTCATAAACAAATAAACAATAACAATATGTCTAATTTCAGAAAACAAAAATATGGCAGACAAATTAAGAAGCATGTGTATTCAATTCGTTAAGCAGCCATTATTCCTTAAAGGTCTGTTTTCTTATCACCAAGGACTATAAAGGCCTGATTAATGAGAAGGCTAGAATGCAAGATACCATCTATGACAACACATGCACATACATACACCCTACTGAAACCCAGAAGATGGCTCCTCATTTAGGAATCATCATAAACAAGATTGCCTGTATCTAGGCAAGTGTTGCTGTACTGTAACTTTCACCAGTCTTAACCCTGATTCTGGCATTAAACTAAAGCGCAGGTTGCTTGGGTAGATGACAAGTATAGTTTGAGATTTTTGACTATGCAATATCTAACAAGGAAAATTAGGGGGAAGCGCAGTTAAACAGAAAAATCATGGATTTTTCAGCTTCTATTGTTTCAGGTGCCACGGAAAATCAGGCCATGACAGACCAGGCAGTAAGGCAGTATGTGTCAGGCAGGCAGCCAGACACAGACAACAGGACCCAGAGCCAGAGACAGGAATGGGTGGAGAGCAGGTCATGAGCAGAGCCCGAAGCCGCTTAGGAGCAAGTGTGAGCATGATCAGGAGAAACAATGAGTCATACGAAATAGGCAAATTGGAAGCCCTGTGGGGTCAAGCAAGCAGTCTCTTTCAGGAACCCAAGAAGGGGTGGGCAGAGATTGGAACGTGAAGGGGTAGGGGCTGAAAACCAAAAGCAGAACAGGAACAAATTACAAATGGAGAATGCAGTTGCATTGCGTCAGAATCAAGTGGACTTTGGCAGCTAAGGCAGTTTCCTGTTCCAGCTTCAGCTGTTCTCCTTCCCCTCCTGCCACGTGAATCGGGCCTGGGGGCTTACAGCCCAGGCAGTGGAAACAGCTGGCTACTAAGTGAAGACAGTGGGGGTGAGGAGCTGGAAAAAAAAAAAAAAACCAAAAAAAAAAAAAAAAAACACAGTTTCTGCAAAGAAAGCGTGTTTTTCTTATATAGGAAATGTGCTAAATGAGGTATTTGAATATGAATAAGTTATTTGGGTATTTAAATACCCAAAAGAAAAATCACTCCATAGCAAGAATGCCTAAGCTTAAAAAGATTTAACAGAAATCAAGCACACACTTCAGTAAATGAGTTAATAAACCATATAGCTAAACATGCATGACATTTTCAATTCATGCCTCAGTCTAGAAGCCTCCCAATAATCTCCCACTCTTTTTAAAAGGCAGAGAGCTGTTTAACAACCCTTCAGTGTTCTAGGCAGCAAACAGGCTCTCAACTATTAATAATGGCAAAGCTGCCAGAAGGCAAACATACCTGGGAACTGATGAAAGGTTTCGTTTGTTCACCTTCGACATGTCACTAGATCCCACTCAGGACCTCTGAGCACATTACTGGAAATTTTTAAAACACAGTTACTGGTGTGAAGAGGTTTCTGAAAACATACAAAGCACACATTCAACAAGAAAGCCCACCTGAAAATCCTGCAAGGGTAAAACTGAATCAGAACATTACAGCATGCCTGTTCATTTTAAAAAGACCAAAGAAAGCTCAAAGGCTCAGAAACTTTTCTGGAAAATGATAGAATTGTATGGCAAACTAGGTTTCACCTTGAGTGCCAAATACAATTGATTGGTCGTTGTTTCCTGAAGGCCTGTGTATCTGATCAAACTAGTGATGTCCACCACCATCTAGGAAAGAAGGGGTGAAGATATTCAATATTGTTTAAAAGTCTGTCTTGCTTTGCATCTCAGGACACTTGGGCATACTATTTTATATCCTAGAAGTTGCAAACTGGCAGCTTCTGGGTTGAGTTTACACTGAAGATATGCTTTGTTTGGTTGGCCCTCATCGTATTTTTTAAAAATTAGTTGCCAATATTTGAAAATGAGAGATTTCACATTTTTAAAAAGAGTTTGTTGTTTCTCTTAAAGATGGAAATTTCTAGCAATTTTAGGCCTATCTTTCCAAATGGCAACTGTCACCTGGAGATGAGTAGCCACTGCCTCCTTTAAGTGGGGTGTCTTCTCTTCAATTTGGCTTCTTTCCCTCCTCTGTAGGTCTCTGTAGGATTTTTGTTTGTGAACCACCACTCTATTCCTCTTTATTACTATTACCTAGTCAAGCTTTTCTACGTTAATGAGGACTTTGAGGTTCACTGTTTCCTTTTCCACATTAATTCTGTCATTAGCCAGAATGACTTTAACTCCTTGACCTCACACTTGCTGGACTTTCTCAGCTTCAATAACTTCCACATTGGCAACCAACTCTTCAGCAAGAGAAATGTTTTACCTTCAGATTTTTAAATTCCACTACCCTAGTTTTATGTTCTTTTTAGTTTTGTCATATTACTACATCTCTCTTTGCCTTTATTTCCAATGAACCTAGCATTACTTCTCAACAAGATGTTTAGTATCTTTACCCTTTTCATATTTTCCAAATCTATCAGTCCCTTTCTGGGTTTGCTTTGTCCCGATGGCCAATCATGTCACTGCGTCCCTTGAAATGATTTTAATTTATTTTATTCCTTCGTCTTTCTCTCACACTTGTTCACCAAACTGCATCCCTGGATCAATCTAACCACTCTGCTTCTCCAGGGAGATTAACACTGCTGGATAAAATCACACTACAAATTCATCAGCTCCAGTCTTGCTGAGCCTTATGTCTCTAAATATGATCCTCTCCCATTCCCCTAATGGAAACTTCAAAGAATTGCCACTCTTCTCAAATTATGTCTACTTCCTTTTCTCTCACTTTCAGAGGCAACTTTGCATTCTACTCTCTGAAGAAATCAAGGCCGTAAGATGAGTTTCCTCAGCTAGCTCCTCCACCATCTACAAACTTCATTGGATTTCCATGCATTCTTATCTAATGTGTGGGACAAACATCCCTCCTCCATTTAAGACTAATTCTTCCCACCTGAATATCCATCCCCTTAATATTGTCCAGCCCTTCCTCTTGTTCCTGAGCCCTGACTTTATTCCATCACCCACACCTCCTCTCTCATATCTCTAATATTTCACTGTTTTTAGCCTGTTCATGTACAGGCTCAAGTCTCTTCCACCTAAAAACAGGCTTCCCTCAACTTCAAGTACCTTTCTGGCTACAATCCTATTTACTGCCATTCTCACCATCATATTTCTTGAAGAGCAGTCTATACTCTCTGTCCTCACCTCCTTGTCTTCCATTTGCTCCTCCATCTACTGATTTGTGCTGTATAGCATTACCATTTCTTTGAAACTTTTTATAAGGTTACCAATGATCCCCACATTTCCAAATTCAGTAAGCCTTGTTTGCCCTTATCTTGTTTGATGGCTGCAGCATTTTCCCAGTGTTGAATGTTCCCTCTGCCTACAAACTCTCTTCCTTTGGCACCCACGGTTTTGCTTCTATCTTTATGGCTATGTATTTTAAGCCACTTTTGAAAGGGTTACTTTTCCTCAACAACTAAATGTTGGTGGACTCCAATCTCAGCTCTATGTTCTTCTCATATTATACACTCTCCCTTATGATCTCATGCACTTAACATAAAACTTCAACTATTACCTATGAGCCTCAGTCTCCAACCCAGGCTTCTCTCTCAAGCTCAACACTCTCATATCCAAATGTGTACTGGATAATCTAAAGGCACTGTGAATTCCACATGTCTCAAACTGAACTCTCCCCTCCCAATTCTATGATATCCCTCTCCACTAATGACATCGATATCTACCTAGACTCTCAAGGCACAGATTAATGAATCATTCTGAGGACCATCCCCCTCTTCCTTACTTAAGTCCTATAATTCCAGATCTTAAGCGTAAACAGTGCAAAGGAGAAACAATGAAGACACTACCTCATCAATAAAAGAAAAAAGATCACTCCATGAAATCTCATCATAGTTTGGCCCTGGGCAGTCTATTCTCCCACAGAGCTCCCACTTGAAATTTTTGAAATGCAAAACTGATCATATCACTTCCCTTTCATGGCTCCCTATAGATTTCAGAATAAAGGTAAAAAACAAACTTAGCACACAGTTCCTTACTGACCTTGCTAGTCTCATTTCCTGTCTCTTCTCCATGTGCCCTCTATGCATTAGGCATACGGAACTGCATGCACTTTCCCAAGTGTGTTGCACTGTTTGATTTTGTACTTTCATTCATGCTGTTCCATCTGCTTGGAATTAGTCCACATTCCTAATCTTTTTTTTTTCTTCCTTGTCTGCTTGTCTCTTAACCTTTCCTTCAAGACGTAACTCAAACATAAGCCTGTCCTGGAAGCTTTCCCTGACTCTCTGTTTCTGCACCCCCAGTATTTTATGTGTATCTTTATCATAGCCCCTATGACACTGACTTATGAATATCAATTTACTTGTATGACTCTTCTATCATCTGGGCTTGATTGGTTGATATTTATTTTTGTATCCCTATTGCATAGTACATTATTTAGTACATAGTAGATGCTTAATTAATATTTGATAAATAAAACAATGAAAGAACAAGTGAATGGAAAGTCAATTAGAGAATAGAAGAGACAAAATCCAAGTTGCTCTAATTTCTTTTTCACATTAATCTCAAACATATTTTAATAAGAGGCTTTTGTTTCATTTGTGTACCTATGTTAGGTAATTGAGGATTTATAAGGACTTATACCTCTGGTCATCTTTATGTTACTTTATTATGAGTAAGTCAGAGTGTACTTTAGATAATTGAAGTGCTGCGTGTCTAGATGCTAGTGGGTCCTGTTAGGATAATTAGACTGTGTTATGTCGCCGAGGATTTCTCTTTCATTGGCCAAACCTCTACTGTCTTACAAAGGTTGCCTATGCAAACTGAATCCTGGCTGTGACACCTTCAGGACTCCGTGTTATGCCTCTGGCCCTGCTTGTCTTGTCTCATCTTGCTCATACTTGCTGCTATTTACAACTGCTGCTTTAGTAGAATGAGCCAACCGGGTTCCCCAAGCAAGGCAAGAAAGTTTCTCAGAAGAGCAAAATAATTGTTAAATCACCGGCTTTGCAGATCAAAATGGCTTCTAACCTCACTCAAAGCCTCCTTTTGTGCCTGGGACAAATTTTAATAGTTGTACTTCTGCTGCCTTTGCTATAGGCTCCTACCCTACCCCACCTCCAAAATCAACACCTTCTCACCAGTGGATAGACTGATTCAGTCCTCTCCTTTCCTTTTCCATGGATGGGTCAGGAGGTACAATCTGTTCCCTTCCTGCCTGTTCCTAGGCTGACATGCCCTGCCCAATTATGCCACAGCCCCTCCCCTCCCCCTGGATGAGAATGTGGTGCATGCCTAGGAAGGGAATTTTACCACTATTATGCAGCCAGTAAGGCCTATAATAAAGGGGCCCTACACCATTCCTCTGAGCTATCCCTTGCAACACAGATGAGCCTCACAGGCCTGCAATAGACACAAGCTACATGTTACACACTGACAAAAATTCAGTCTAGGGACTCAACTCTTCAAAACGTTCCAGCTTATCTTTTCTGCATTACCTTGAGTGTGGCCTACATATTTTTCTGTTCCAAACTGTAACCCGAGTAATTTTCAGAAGGTGTTTCTCTGTAAAAAAAAAAAAAAATGTTAGGCATCCTGCTGCCAAAATTATGATATCTACTATTTCCATAAATCCCATAAATGCTTTTGCCAGTACTGTTTAAAACTAGTGTATTCATCACCTGACTCCCCTTCATGATCTTTGGCTAGACCACACTGTGGTGATGTTCTTTTACTCCGGATTATTTAATGTGCTCAAGAGTCCAAGAGGTGCATCTGAGCAAAAATTTCTCATTGACATATCTCATATTAATACTTAAAGTGGTCTTTTTAAACAAATCACATTAATTACTCTAGTGACCATGAAATCTTTCTTTTTGCATTTTCATTTCTTTTCTTCCAAAACTTTTGATTTAATCTCTACTCAGATACTATACATCTCCACAAGTCTTCAAAATTTTCAAATATCACCAGTCTCTACACAAAGCCAATCAATTACATTGAAGACATATGGAAATTTTTTCACAAGTATCTGTAAATATTCTCTTAAATGTTCGTGAAAATATTTATTATCTAGATAACTCAAGCTGAAACATGCAGACTATTAAAGCTCAATACATTTCATGCTAAATTTAGGCCAGGAACAAATCACCAATCTTGCTAAATGAGATTTTCTGTGGTTTGACCAAGCTAGACAGTTTAAATTTTATTACTAACTAAATTATACAAGTAGGTCCTTTTTTAACAATCTGATTGACATGATAAATTTAAATCTGAACAGAAAAATGAGTTCTGAAAAGTCCTCTTTTAATTTTTTTTTTTTTTGGCAGCTGGCTGGTACAGGGATAGAACCCTGCAACTTGGTATTATCAGCACCATGCACTAACCAACTAAGCCTACCAGCCAGCCACTTAAAAATACTCTATTTTGTGCTTTCTCATCTAATAAAATCACATCTCCTCTTCAGGCAAAAATAACCGAAGTTGTCTCCTATGTCATCTGGCCCCCAAGTTTACCTAAGAAGAGGTATATGCTTTTCAAAATCCCATTTCCTGGAACTTTGTCTGTACATTGGCTGGACTGTGTCAATGGAGGAAAGTCATAGGATAGGAATTGTCCTGAGCTGTTCCACATTAAGTACTGGGTCTTGCTCAGGATCTCATCAGCATCTTGCTGCCATTCTTCCTGGCAAATTAACATAATGATATCATTACCCTTTACCAGGTAAGGAAATTAAATTATTTGAAAAAAATCAATGAGTAATTTAGTGATTCTTTATAAATATTGGCCCTCAGGATTCAGTCGCATCATCAGAATCAATCTGGAACAGCATATATTTGCATGGGTCAAAAGAGAATGGCATAAAAATTAACCCTGGGTTCATTTTTGTGGTGCTAAACAACAAGCCTTGAAAAATTGCACAAAGCATTAGTCAAAAGAGAGATTTCTCTCCAGCCAACTGTTAAAACAAGCACTTGCAGAGAAGCACTGAGAGCATGTGCTACCTTCCTAATATCCCAGGAAGGAATCTGGAACTACTCTTAGAAGGGTGAAGCCAGAGCAAAGAAAAGCAGGGCTGGGTCCTGAACTCAGCCACCAAATGTAGAAACAGGATATAATAATGCAAGAAAAAGGAAAGGGCATGGTCATCTTAGGAGCTCTGAATCTGGAGCAAACACTACTCTGTCCCTCTTGCACTATACCACCATGCTCATTCAGGTTAAACTGAACAGATGAACATCACAGCTAATCTGTGGGACAGACGATGTCACCATCTACACCCTACAGAAATATGGAGAGGAACTACAAAACTCTGCTAAAAGAAATTAAAGAGGACACCAAAAGATGGAAAGACATTCCTTGTTCATGTATTGGAAGAATTAACATTGTGAAAATGTCTGTATTACCCAAAGCAATCTACAGATTCAATGTAATCCCCAGCAAAATACCAATGACATTCTTCACAGAAATAGGAAAAAACAATCCTCACATTCACATGGAACAATAAAAGACCCTGAGTAGCCAAAGCAATACTGAACAAAAAGAAAGAAAAAAAAAAGAAACAAGAGACGGTACACGACCTCACTTCAGACTATACTACAAAGCTATAGTAACCAAAACAGCATGATACTGGCATAAAAACAGACATTCTGATTAATGGAACAGAATGGAGAACCCAGAAATCAGCCCAGGTACTTACAGCCAACTGATCTTTGACAAAGGCACCAAGAACAAAAATTGGGGAAAGGACTGCCTCCTTGGTAAATGGTGCTGGGAAAACTGGATATCCATTTGTAGAAGAATGAAACTGCACCCATATATCTCACCATATACCAAAATTAACTCAAAATGGATTAAAGGCTTAAGTATAAGACCTGCAACTATAAACTTTCTAAGTGAACAAAGGGGAAACACTTTGTGATGTAGGTCTAGGCAAAGAATTTATAAATAAAACCCCCAAAGCAGAAGCAACAAAAGAAAATAAACAAATGGGATTATGTCAAACTAAAAAGCTTCTGCAGAGCAAAAGAAACAACAGAGAAAAAAGACAATCTACAGAATGGGAGAGAATATTTGCAATCTATACATCTGACAAGGGATTAATATTCGGAATATACAAGGAACTCAAACAACTTAACAGTAAAAAAGTCCAAATAATCCAATTAAAAAATGGGCAAAGGAGCTAAATAGATATTTTTCAAAGTAAGATGTACAAATGGCCAACAGGTACATGAAAAAATGCTCACCTTCACTAATCATCAGGGAAATGCAAATCAAAACCACACTGAGATATCATCATCTCACCCCAGTTAGACTCGTTATTATTAAAAAGACTGAGAATAACAAATGCTGACAAGGATGTGGGGAAAGGAGAACTCTTTTACATTGTTGGTGGGACTGTAAATTAGCACAGCCATTATGGAAAATAGTATGGAAGTTTCTCAAACAACTACAAATAGAACTACCATACGATCCTGCAATCTCACTTCTGGGTATGTACCCAAAGGAATGAAAATCATCACGTCAAAGGGATACCTACACTCTTATTTTATTGCAGCTATATTTAAAATAGCCAAGAGGTGGAACCAACCTAAATGCCCATTGACAGGTGACTGGATAAGAAAATTGTGGGATATGTACATAATGGAATACTGCTCTGCCATAAAAAAAGAATGAAATTTTGTCATTAGCAGCAACATGGGTGAGCTTGGAGAAAATTACGTTAAGTGAAATAAGGCAGGCACAAAAGGAGAAATACCATCTGTACTCACTCGTAAGTGGGAGCTAAGAAAGTAAGAGACAGAGACAGACAGAGAGAGAGAGAGGGGGAGAGAGAGAGAGAGAGAGAGAGAGACCCCACAATAAAACGCTCAATTTTCTTTTTCTTTTTCTTGTGACCGGTAAGGGGATCGCAACCCTTGGCATGGTGCTGCGCGCACCGTGCTTAGCCAGTGAGCGCACCGGCCATCCCTATATAGGATCCAAACCTGCGGCCTTGGCGCAACCAGTGCCGCTGCGCTCCCAGCGCCGCACTCTCCTGAGTGAGCCATGGGATCGGCCCTAAAACGCTCAATTTTCAAAAGGAGAGAACAGACCTATACTAGAGGTGGAAAGGGGGTGGGAGGTGGGGTTAAGGAGTAATTAGGTAAGGGACAGAAAGAGTAATTATAATTTTTAATGATGAACATGCTAAGAATATAGATTTGATCATCACATACTGTACACGAATACTGACAGTCAATTCTGTAGCACATAAATATGTATAATCAAAAATAAATACATTTTAAAAAAAGAAATATGAAGAGGGACACTAATGACTGGTCGCCTCACAGACCTGGACAGAGGCTTAGGTAACTGCATCTGTCACAGTTACTCCCAGATGATCCAGATGCATCAGGTCCACAGGAATGTTAAGTAGTGTTGCCCCAGAGTGTAATAAAACCACCATAATCATAAGAACCCCAGAGCTAGAAGGCCCTCAGAAACTAGCAATTCATTTCCAGCAGTCAGAACCAGACAAAAAATGGTGCGGGCCAACCTTGGGAGGTAGTGAACTGCCTATCACTGATGGTTTGTCAGCAGAAACTCAATGACTACTTAGCAAGGATACTGTAGTGGGATTTCATATACGACAGAAGAGAAATTGGATGAGGTGATTTCAAGTCCAAGATTATATTATCTCTATATCTGGAAATGGACAGAAACCTCATTTGATGGTGGCAACATTTCATATTGAAGAATTTTTTCAATATCTGTTTGTCTTTACAGAAAGATTATCCCAATATCAAGAAAAGTTATCCTTGTTATTAAATCAAAGGTGACCCAGACTATAGTATAGTCTTACTAAGAGAACAGGAAGTTAAAATAATATGGTTCTATCTCTTCAAAAGTCAAATTTTGTACATTGAACTTTCAAAAGTAGAGAACCACAACTGAGGTTACCAGATGTGGGAAAAGGGGAAGGAGGAGTAAGAGAGGAATCAATAAAGGGCCATGAAAAACAATTATATTGTATAATATTGAGTATACTAATTATTCTCATGTGAGCATCACATATTGCACACGGGCATCGATATGCAACTCTGTACGCCACAGATATATACAATCAATTGTTTCAATAAATAAATATATAAACAAAATTTTTTTTTGAAGTAAAATTTTGAATCCAGTTCTCTTCAGCTCTGGTGCTTTGCTTGTTTTCATCAATAAAAACAGCTATAGTTTCGTGACTCATGTATAATACATTATCATCATAAAATTCAAATGGAAGTATGAATACAAAAGGAAATGAAAATCATCAGAAATATTTTAGTTTTATTTTAACCTTTACTTGTCCATATTTGTGGGGTACAGTATGTTGTTTCACCAGAAATTTCACATGGAAGACCAGCATTATTTTTATACTAATCATTTAAATACATTTTTATGTATATGTGCACATACATATGAAATTTTTACTCAAACTATATTCTACATGACATTTTCATTTTGGACACCTCTTATAGTTTTGGAGGCTGGGAAATCCAAGGTCCAGGGAACATATCTGGTGAGGGCCTTCTTCTTGGTGGCGACTCTCTACAATGATACAGGGTGTCACACGGCGAGCATGGCCTGAGCAGGAGAACTAACCTTCTCACGCGCTCTCCTTATAGAGCCATCAGAACCATGCCCATTACTCCGTGAATGGAGCAACATCCATTCATGAGGGCACAGTCCTCACAGTCCCATCACCTCTCAAAGGCCCCACCTTTCAAATGCCATATTCGGATTTCCCACCCTCTTAACACTGTTACAATGGAGATCAAGTTCCCAATACATGAACTTTTGGAGGACACATTTGACCCATAGCAATAGCTTCTTTACTCTCTCTATTTTTTTTTTTTTATTTTTTAGAGGGAGTATCAATCAAATCATCTCCATTCCTAACCACCACCACCAAAAAAAAGAGAAAAACAGTTAATGACCTAATGTTCATTTTTTCATAAATTTCCCTCAGAGGCAAATGAACATGTACACATATATATGTGTATGTGTACAGAATGTTTTACAAAGATGGTATCGTGTTATATTTTATTCTCTGGTTTTTGGTACTCTTGGGACTTTATGTCAGAATTATGGCTAGGATAACTGCTATAGATCTAGAACACTCTTTTTATGGCTGCCTATATCTCATACATATGAGTGTGCAATACTTTATTCCATAATTCTCCCAGTAAAAGAAATTGAGGATATTTCCAACATTTCGCCATTACAAGTTACAAAATAGTTGGCATTCTTTTTTATCTACTATTAGTTACTAAAAGTTTTCTATTCGATGCATTGTCAAAAGTAAGTTTATTAAGTCAAATTACATATTTTATCAAATTGTTTTACTAAAAGGCTTTTAAAATAATTTTTGTACCAGCAATATATGAAACCACCTCTATCTCTCTCTTCCAGCACTAAATGTTAACTCAATTTTAATATTTTCCAAACTGTAAGATTATAAGTATTATTCTTTATTTTACATTTCTTGGATAGGTAGGGTAGTTTAGCACCTTTGCATTGATTTATTGACCATTTGGGTTTCCTGTCCCAGTATTTGCTTATCCATATTCTTTTCTCTTTAATCTATTGTGTTTTCTTGTTTTTATCACTTTAAGGACTTACAGTAAATTATAGCTACTAATAATTTTTTCATAAATATCACAATATTTTTTATTTAATCAGTCCTCTAATTTTATTCCTAATATCTCTTCACAAGCAATAATTGTCTAATTTTTCAATTCAAATATTGCTATCTTCCCTATTATAGCTCCTGTATTTTTTGGAGGGAAAAATGTGACTAAGACTACTTTCCTAACAGATACATCTACTCCCAATTCCCAATTTTATCCAAAGATTGAAAACATGGCCTTAGTCACTGACACGCGCACACACACACACACACACACACACACACACACTAATTTGGAAGTGATTTTCTGTGTTTGTACACCTTGAATGTGAGACAAGTCTCTGAAAGGAATCTTGAACAGAAGCCTGTATAGAAGAGAAGCTGTGGAGAGGAGTACTGAGGTCTCAAGTCCAAAACCGGGCTCCTCGGCCCTCACCAAACATGAACACAGAAGTGGGAAAATCCTGCAGCAGGCCAGAACCAAGGTGGGTAATGGAGTTTCATAAGCTCAGAGAAAAGGCCTATCTCCAAACTCTGGGTTTAGATTACTTCCCAGTTTCAACCTCCCCTATGTCTCTCTATGTGACATATGTGAAGAGGGGATGAAATATTACACAGTAACTTAAATTGTTTCAGTAAACTTTGCTTCCACTGAATCTTCTAGACTTCTTATATATCTTGTTATAAATCTTGGGCACTACATGAGGCCCATGTCCCTATAGTCAATAAAGAAATATCTCCACTTCAGAAATATTTCCCTTTCTTCCTATCTACTGTGGCTTTATGTTACATTTATATCTTTTACATTCTCCCCCACGGAAACACACACATACACACACACACACACACACACACACACACACAAACACACACACACACACACACACACTCATACACTCTCTCTCTCTCTCAGAAAATTGCCATTTTTTCCAATCTCCAACTTGTATTTTCATTCAACTCCCTCAAACAGGAAATAACCCAAATGTCACTTAACAATGCAATGAGTAAATAAATTGTGACATAGTCAAACAACAGAATACTATACAAGAGTAAAAATGAATGAACAAGAGCTACACATTAAAAAAATGGATGAAGAGGGCTGGCCCGTGGCTCACATGGGAGAGTGTGGTGTTGATAACACCAAGGCCATGGGTTTGGATCCCTATATAGGGAAGGCCATTTAGCTCAACTGGGAGAGCGTGGTGCTGACAACACCAAGTCAGAGGTTAAGATCCCCTTACCAGTCATCTTTAAAAAAAAAATGGATGAAATTGATAAACTAATAATGACTGTAAGCCAGACACAATAACATGTATAAAATGTAAAGTTTAATTCACAGTACATTAAAAACTAGGCAAAATAAATAAAAATAAATGAACAAGAAAGAAGGAAAGTCCATTTCCAGAAGTAGAAATAATACTAAGATATGTTCCAACTTATCAGATCATTAAATTGGCGTTTAAATAACTGATTAAATGCTAATTTTAAAAAATGCTCAATCTTGTGAGAAACAAAACTATGTACTGAGAGTATATGGAGAGAGTCTAGAAAAAAGAGGAAGGCTGACTGGTTAGCACAGTTGACTAGAGCATGGTACCAAGATCCACCGTTCAATCCTTGTACGAGCCAGCTGCCAAAAAAAAAAAATATATATATATATATATATTAACGAGAATTTGTTAAGTAGCCCTTTGTAGGGCAAAGGAAGCTATGGAAAGTTACAAAAAATGAGGAAGGTTAGAGATGGACTTCCAGAAGCCCCAGCTGACCTAACTTGAGGGAGCAAGAAAAGGAAAGCTACTATGAACAAGTACTTCTGACCTATTATTATGGATTGAATTTTGTCCCCCCCGAAGTTTAATGTGTTGGAGGCTTGGTCCCCACTGTGACGGTGTTAAGAGGATGGGAAATCCTACTGTGGTAGTGGAAAGATGGGGCCTTAGAGAGCTGATTGGACTGTGAGGACTGAACCCTCATGAATGTATTGATCCATTCCTGGAATAACGGGAGTGTTCTGTTGGCTTTAAAAGGAGAGCACATGAAGAGTCCCTCTCTCTCTCTCTCTCTGCTCTACCATTTTCTGCCACATGAGATCCCTTCATTGCTGTAAAGCCACCATTGAAGAAGACCCTCACCAGAAGCATTCCCTGGACTCTGGACTTCCTACCCTCTGAAACTGTAAGCAATAAATTTTGTTTTCTTTATAAAATACCTGGTTGTGTGTATTTTGTTATAAGCAACAGATATTGACTAATACACCTATGTATGACAAATTTAACTACTTTATGATCCTCTCCTGCTTTGATTATGGGAAGGAAGTTAGAAAACAGGATGGCAATCATATACACTGACCAACAGAGTGAATCACTAATCAAGTTACTCCACATACAATATCTCTTAGGGGAGGGCTGCAGCACAACACCAAAATTTAATAATTCAGGCAATTATGTATGTACAAGAACAGTTCTAACTTAGAGCAGAATTTCTGAGGGACATGGTTGTTTCAGCAGTTATAAACTCTTTCTATTGCCCACAGTGGTGGAAAGGAGGAAAGAGGTTGGAAACTAGCATTTATGGAGAACTTCCTATATTCTGGGCCTTCTACTTTGACATGCTATTTAATCCTCCCAACAGTCACATAAGATAGGTAGTATTCCTATCACGTTTTTACGTGTGAGAAAACTGTCTCAGAGACACAAAAATTAGTAAGTGGCAGAAACGTGATTTGAACCCACAACTCTCTGATTCTAAAACCCATGCTCCTTCCACCAGCCCAACATTTCTCACATTTAATGTGCATATTAAAATCATTTGCAGCCCCACTCTCAGAGATCATGATTCAACTATCTATGTATAGGGGGAGGAGGAAAAATATTGGCATACATATATTTTCAAAACATGCAGAGAAAAGTTCATTAAACAAATGTACAGTTGTGTGAATCTGTGGTCCATTCCTTTTTCTGTTGCATAGGGTTTTAATTGTATGGATATGCCACAATATGTTTAACTGTTCACTACTGATGAACATTTGGTTAGTCTCCACTTAGAGGCAAATATAATTAAAGCTGCTAAGAACATTCTTATACATGTCTTTTGATGGAAAGTGGCCCCATCTCTCAGCTTTGAATCATACATTATCAAAACAACAAAAAAACCACCCTCAATGGGGATGAAAATTGGTTCTTGGAGAGGCAAAAAAATAAATAAATAAATAAAAGTAAAAAAAAAAAAAACAACACCAAACTTAGATATTGCAATGGTTTATAGCCCTCCAAAGGGTCATAATACATAAACAGCATAAACACATATACAATACATCTTGAGTATTAAAATTTTATGAAGGAGTGGGCATGAAAAGGAAAACAAAAATATCTAAAAGGGTTCCAGGTGCTGGGAGTAGGGAGAGAGGGAAAATTTAAGAAGGTGTTTTTTTACAGAAACATTACTAAAAAAAAATAAAAGAAACATTACTGAGAAACACTGCTTTTTACCTAGTAGTGAAAGTGCAGTGTGTGTGTGTGTGTGTGTGTGTGTGTGTGTGTGTTCAACTTTAATTAAACCTACCAAAGACTTTCAGAATGGTTATATTTTAAAAGCACCAGCTCTGCCCAGATGCAGGCAAGACAGCAATGCCAGGGGGTCTAGGCAGGACCAAGAGCAGCCCCCTTCATCTGGAAGCAGGCAACTGAGCACACCAAAAACACCACTTCAGCATGGGTAGCCCACAACAGCCACCATAAGAGCCATGGCTGCTACAAAAGTGGCTCAATGCCACAGCAGTAGTGACAGCCACTGTGCAGGCAACCTGCCAGACACTCAACTGCATTGACACAAGGAGAGTCACCAGTGGACACTGGAAAAAGAAGAGGATGTATCTCTTCTCAAAGCCCACTCCAGAGTAAGAGAAGAAGCAACTGCTCTACCAGATGACCAGACACCAATGTAGAGATACTAGAAATATGAAAAACCAAGAAAATATGACACCACAAAAAGAATACAGTAATTCTCAAATACTATTCCCTATAGAGTGGGAAACCCTTGAAATGACTGAGAAAGAATTCTGAGCAACAATCTTAATGAAATTCACTGAGAAATGAGAAATCTCAGTTAGAAAACATAATGAAATGAGAAAAAAATCCAGGATATGGAGGAGGAAATTTACAAAGAGATTAATATCTTTAAAAAGAATGTAGGAGAACTCATGGAACTAAAAGATGCACTCAATGAAATTAAAAACAAAACCAATAGCTTAAGGCTAGAACAAGCAGAAGAAAGATTTCTGATCCTGAAGACAGTCTTTCCAAAATAACCCAGGCAGACAAAAAAGAAAAAGAAAAAAGAATTTAAAAAAATAAAGAAAATCTAAGAGCTATCAGACAACCTTAAACACACAAACATTCTAATCATGGATGTTCCAGAAGGGGAGGAGAAAGGAAAAGGCACAAAAAAACCTATTCAATGAAATAAGAATGGTAAACTTTCCAGATATAGGGAGAGACACAGACCTTCAGATCCAGGAGGCTTGAAGATCGCCAAACAGACTCAATCAAAAAAGATCCTCTCCAAGACACATTACAGTCAAACTGGCAAAGCTCAAAGACCAAGAGAGAACCTTAAAAGAAGCAAGAGAAAAGTGTCAAGTGACCTATAAGGGAGCCCCTATGAGACTAACAGCGAACTTCTCAACAGAAACTCTACAGGCCAAGCAAAATGGGATGTCATATTCAGAACACTAAAAGAAAAAAAAAAACTGCCAGCCAAGAATACTATACCCATAAAGGCCATCCTTCAGAAATGAGGGGAAAATAGTGTATTTTTCAAGACAAAAAACACATGTGCGTGTTCACCACCACATGACCGGCCCCAAAAGAAATCCTCAAAGAAGTCCTGCATCTGGAATCCAAAAAATAATAATCAGTACCATGAATACACAAGGAAGAACAAAACCCACTGGTAGAACAAAAATGCAAAAGAAAAAGAGAAAGAAACTAAATCTTACCACCACAAAAATCCATAATGACAATGTAATAATGACCCCACTTTATTTCTGATTGTAGTAACTTCTGTCTTCACTCTTTTTTCTTAGTCTAGATAAAGGTTTGCAAATTTTGTTGATCTTTTTAAAGAATCAAATTTTGGTTTTGTTGATTTTCTCCACTATTGTTTAATCCCCTATTTCATATATTTCTGTTGTAATCTTCTTATTTCCAATTTATATGTGCTTTTGGTTGAGTTTGCTCTTCTTTTTCTATTTTCTTAAGGTAGAAGTTAACATTTCTGATTTGAGATTTCTCTTATTTTTAATATAGGTGTTTTATAAGTATAAATTTTCCACAAAGCGCTCCATGAGCCCTGCAACCTACAAATTTTGAAATGTTGTGCTTTGATTTTTATCTGAAAGTACTCTCCAGTTTCCCTGGGATTTTTCTTTCTAGCCATTGTGTATTTCGGAGAATGTTGTTTAATTTCCACACATTTGTGAATTTTCTAAATTTCCTTCTGTTATTGTGGTCAGAGAACAGATTGGCTATTATCCTAGTCTTTTTAAATGTATTAAGACTTGTTTTGTGGGATTAAAATTTTTAAAAAATTGTGCTGAACAAAAAATGTCAGACCAAAAATAAATAAATAAAAAATAACCAAAGGTGATTCTAATGTTTATCGGGTTAAGAACTATAGCACTCTACCATGCTGTTCACAGTAAGCAAAATAAGTAGTATTGTCAGTCCACGGGCTGACGATGTCTCCCTGCCTCCCATTTTCCTTGGTCACCACCACAACTCCTCACCAAGCAGCCTGTCCTCTAGGCTTCAGACTAATTTTGTCAAAAAAAAAAAAAAATGTAATGAGCTCTAGTTGATTTCATCAACAAATTAACATCAGGTCATCCTAACTACAAATTCTAACTCTGACTCTGTGCCCCAGTTATTCACAGCTGCTCCAAGCCTTTTTGCTGTTTTTCACTGTCCACCCTTTGGAACATATATTGCTAAACCCAAGTTTCTTATGTCAACAGCCTGCCTTCAGTACACTTTGTTATCTGTCACTATCTGTTCTGAATATCACATTCCTACAAGTTTAACTAAGGAAAGAATGGGAGAAAACATTCTCCAAAAGTGATGATTTTCAACAATATTTTTAAGATAATATGTTGAAATGATTGTTTTGAAGTCTTGAGACACAGAAAAAGGGGTCAAAATAGTCAATGAGCGTTGCATTTTTTCCTTAACCTGCTCACTCCCCTATCAGCCAATACAATGCCCACTGCCATACAGATATACCCTGTGCTATCCTCTCTCTGACGTTAGAAACAAGGCGGGACTCTGTACTTTCTGCCTTCCGAGCTGGGATTACTTTTATTAGCCAAAGCTGGGTCTCTTCTCCAGCATCTGCCCCATTCCAGACATCTTTGGTTCTAGCCTCCCCTTACTAATTAAATATTTATGAGTCCCAAGGTGCCTCATCAGTAAAAGGAACAAAGGCTCTCTCTCTACACCTTCCTCTGTCTCAGACTAGTTTTTGTGTGGGAAGTGATATCCCCAAACTGAATTCTAATTTATATTCTTAATTTGAAGATAATAAATGTTTCTTTTTGACATTCCTATGTTCTTTACTTTCTACACATGGCTACATTTAAATGACCAAATAATACTCTCTAATAGAGGCAAAATCATTTTACAATTGTAAAACCCATACTTAAAAAAAAAATAGTCTTTGCTTTCCTGTTGATTTTTCAGAAGATTAGTAAGTTCAGACAGATGTTGAACATTTTTGGGAAGTAACCAGGAAAACTAAACTTTTTTCCACTGCTGGCTGCCTCCCCAAATCCAGCCATACCACCAACAGCAATAATTGTGTGTGTGTGTGTGTGTGTGTGTGTGTGTGTGTGTGTGTGTGTGTGTGTGTGTGTGTGTGTGTGTGTGTGTGTGTGTGTGTCAGGGTGTGGGGAGGTGAAGGGACCTGTGTACCTTAGGTAGCCAGATAGTATTTCTACTGCTACAAGCTTAGCAAAACTCTAGCTACAGCATAGTCATTTGGCATTTCTGATGACTAATCAACGTATGAAGGAACATTAACTTTGTTAGCTTCATTATGTCCTCAGACACAGACTAATCCTCTCAACTGTACCCAGACTTCATACCCTCTGGACCAAGTAGAAGAAAAATAATTCCCTGGAAAGAAAATACTGGTTCAGAATAAGAACGATGGAAAAAAATCAGCCCACTTCTTTAAATAGTTGCACTTATTTTCAAGAGAGGAAAAGTGAATCATGATCTCCCTCTAGTGCCCAAACAAAGAGTAGCCACCAGACTATCTTGAGTTACTTTTTTTCCTTTTCAGCAGTCTGTCTTTAAATGCAAAAATGTTCATATTTATCCTTAGTAACTAAACACACACACACACACACACACACACACACACACAAACACATACACACACAGAATATGTATATCTCTCTTTGTCTCTATGACCAGACCATAATTGTGTGCTTGGAGCAGAATCAGAACACAGATAAATTATGGATGCTATAATTTCGATAACAGCTGAATATGCACTAATCATTTTAATAGTGTTCCATAAAACATTAAATTCTTGGGACTGGACAACTCCAAGTTTGATAAACTAGTGTTTAAAAGAAGAAGAAATTTGATTTTCTTTCAGTTGGACTAAATCTAATGAATTTACATTGAAGGATGAGCTTTTAGAAAATGCCGGGAATCAGATTATACTACACAGTTTTTGTTTCTCCAGTCTTCATTAAGTGCTTTCCGTTGCACAGTGGTTTCCTCTCTCTATCGTTTTCAAAGTTATAATTTTTTAATGTTCTAAGGTGTTTGCCCTTAAGAATCATTCTTATGTTTATTTAACTTTTAAATTTCTTAGCTATTAATACTTATAATTTTTCTCTAATAGAACAAGACGTTCAGCATGTTTCTCAACTTAACTTGGTTTGCTGCCATTTCCATTATGTTAACATTGTCTAGAATTTTAGTTATGGGTTATGAATAATATACTTTCACTTTCTTCTTCTCTATAGTCCGGAAATAATTTTTAATTTTACTTTTAAGGCACCAATAACCTTAACAAAGAAATTTGGTCATCCTAACTTGCTATATTCCTAGCACCTTGTTTGGATTTCTCTTCTTGATTGAATACTTCTTCTGGTTGAGTTGTTCAGTGTTGGTTCTTGTGCAGCAAATCCCCTAAGGACTAATATTCTGAAGAATATTTTTATTATTCCTTCACATTCGAGTAACAATTTGGCTAGATAAAAAATCTAGTTTCAAAGTTATTTTTCTTCATGTTTTATATAAAAATCGCTCTATTGCTTTCTCGTGTTCAGAATGCTATTGAAAAGTCTGATATCATTCTAATGCTGATTCCTTTTTTGTTGATCTTTCTTTCTTGCACATTTCAAGGCTGGTCGATTTTTTTTAATTAATAGACTTTGCATTTTAGAGCAGCTTTAAGATTACCTAAAAATTAACTGAAAAGTATGCAAAGTTCATATACGAGGGATCATCAAAAAGTTCATGGAAAGATTTGTATTATCTTTTAATTCCATTTTTCCATGAACTTTTTGAAGTACCCTCATATATCCTGACCCCCCACGCCCAAATATGCACATACACAGGTTCCCCTATGGTTAATATCTTACAATAGTATGGCACATTTGTCACAATTATGGGGCCATCCTAACACATTATTATTAACTAAAGTTCACAACATATTAGGGTTCACTTCTTGTGCTATACATGCCATGGGTTTTGACACGTGTGTCATGATATTATCCGCCATTACAGTATCATGCAGAGTAGTTGCCCTGCACTAAAAATGCCCTATGCTTCACCTGCTCATTCCTCCCTCCCTCCATTGCCATCATCATCACCATTCCCATGATCATCAGTATCAACACCATCATCATCCTCACCGTCACTGAGTCATCATCATCTTCATTATCCCGTCATCCTTACCGTCCCAACTTTTAATCATCATCATTACCATCACCACAATTATCAACATCATCATCATCTTCATAATCAACGGGATCTTTATCATGATCACAATCATCATCTTTACTGCCATCAGCAGCAGCAGATCACCATCATCATCCTCATCCTCACGATCATGATTATGATAATCATCATTCTCGTCATCTTCATTATGACCAGCAGCAGACTCATCACCATCGCCCTCAGCATCATCTTCATCATCATTGTCAGCATCTGTTATGGAATAAATTGTGCACCTCCAAAACTCATATGTTGAAACCCTAACCCCCAATGCGACTGAATTTGGAGACAGGGCCTCTAAGGAGGTAATTAAGGTTAAATGGGGTCACATAAGTGGGGTCTTAAACCAATAGGCCTGGCATCCTTATAAGAAGAAGGGACTTCAGAGTGCACGTGCTCGCTCTCTTCTCTCTCTCTCTCTCTCTCTCTCTCTCTCTCTCCATTTCTCTCTCTCTCTCTCAGCATGGGCAAAGAGAAAAGCCATGTGAGGACACAGCTTGAAGGTGCCATCTGCAAGCCAAGGAGAGAGATCTCACCAGAAACAACTTTCCTGGCACCTGGATCTTGAAATTCTAGCCTTCAGAACTGTGAGAAAATAAACTTCTGCTGTGTTAGCCACCCAATCTGTGGTATGTTGTTAAGGCAGGCTGAGCAGATAACTACATTACTGTATCATCTTTATCATCTAAACCGCCACCACTGTCATTTTCATCATCAGCATCAGCATCATTTTCATTATCAGCAGCATCATAGTCACCACCATCATCACCCTCTGCATCATCTTTATTATAACCATCATTTTCTTCATCACCGTTCTTATCACCATCATCTTCATTATCAAATTCATCATCTTCCTCAGCATCACTCTCAACATCGTTATTATGTACACCATGACATTCATCACGGTCATGAGCTCCATCACCATTTTTATCTTCATCACAATCTTCGTCACCGACATCATCACCCTTAGCATCATCTTCATATCACTGTCACCAGAATCATTGGAATTATGACTATATTCATCATTTTCGTTATCATCATCATCTTTATTCTCACCATTAACACTATAGTCATTATCGGCACAATCACTATCATCTTCATTATCTCCATAATTATCATCATCATCATCATCATCAATATTATCATCATGATGATGATCACTCCATCATCACCATTCTCTTCACCAGCACTATTTTTACAACTATCATCTTCATCATCATCACCACCGTCGTTGTCATCATCACACCATCATCATCTATGTCACCGTCACTATTCTTACCACCATTCTCATCAAGATTATCACCATAATCAACATCTTCCTCATCTCACCATTAGCACCACCATCACCATCATCCTCGCTTTCATTTATAATCATTGTCATCACCACCTTTTTCATCATCATCACCATTCTCATCACCTTCATCATCATTTTCATTATCATCTACATGGATTTTGTCATTCCAGTCATCATTATCTTCATTATTATCACCAGAATCATCACCATCTTCATCATCTTTATAAACACCCAATTCATCATTATCCTAATAATCTTCATCTTCATCACTATCAACATCATTTTATCACAATATCCATCTTAATAATTATTAGCAGTATCAGTAAAATCATCATGTTCACTATCATCAGTTTCATAATAATTATCACCATCTTCATCAATATCAGCGGATTTTTAATTAAAAAAAAACCTCTTAGTCTTTACGACAGTCAGATAACATAAAGAACCTCACTTTCTCGTTACCAGAGGCAGAAAAAGGGACGGGGGGCGGGGGGCCAGGGAAAGGTTGGTAGCCTGGTACACGGTTACAGTTAGACAGGAACAATAAGTTCTGGTGCCCTAGGGGGACAACAGCTAATAATATTTTATTGGGTATTACAAGACAGCCAGAAAAGAGGATCTTGAATATTATAAGCACAAAGAAATGATGCTTAAGTGGTAGATATGCTAACTGTTCTGACTGGATCATTATATATGCATGTATTGAAACAACGCAGTGTACCCCATAAGCGTGTACAACGAAAAAAAAATTTTTTTTAAGAAACTCTCTTAAGCATCAAATTCTACTTTAAGTATCAAATTCTGATACTTAAACTTTTAAGCCACAAATACTGCATGTTGTTAAATCTGTACACAATACAAACAGAGTATAAATCTATCTAGGTGTTTTATTCAAAACATACTTTTACCTAATGATCACTCAGACTTCCTCTGAAGTCAATACTGACAGCACTTTATACCTATTAAAGATGTTATGCAACATCATAATTTAGTATTGACATAAGATACATGATTAAGTTAGATTACTGATAAAGAAAATCACTAAGTAAATTCTTCAAGGCCAGTATCTTAGGAGTATTAAAAACCAGCCCTTAGTCTCATATGCATTCCACATAGATGAATGTTTAAGAACTCAATAGAATAAGAAATATTAACCACAATTTTACACTCAATTTCTTTTCTTCAACTTAATGTTCTATGGGACCTCAGATTTTGAATCTAGAGTTTGCATACCTAGGAAAGAAAATTATAGTAAGAGTGAGATTAGAGAAGACTTACTTTTTTTTTGAAGCCATGTGAAGGTTTATTCCTCTGTTTGTTACTTTTCATCACTGAAAAGATCTTTGGAGACCAATAGAATGGAAGTTTTACAAGCCATATGTCGGTTCTCTTATTTTAATAAGTTCCATATGATTTTAATGTGGCTAGTGCAGTCTCCCTAGCCCAGCCCTAATTTCATTAGAGTTGATAACTAAAAATTAAATAAGGAAGGGGAAACATAAATTCCCAATACAAGAAAAAAAAAACTGTCCGCGTGATAAAATACATCCTTAGCAAAAAGTAAGGGTATAATATACTCTGCAGCATAATATTTTCTTTATTATATTTCTCAGCTATAGCTCTTCCACTCAGAAATTGGAGACCATCTTTTAATGAAGTTGTTATTCCTTCCTCTTTCCCAAGATTACAGGTAGGTTAACTTGTACAAATTGTTATAAAATTAAATTTTCATTTGTACATAGTTAAGTGTTTATAAAGCACTCAAAATTGTAGATTACATGTACATGAATTCTGAAAATAAAATAACACTTTTAAGATAATCTTTCCATTGTAAAAATATTCAACATACATGAGTATGACCAGAATAATCTTTTCTTGTTTGGGAAATTTCCTATGCACAGTAAGTTAAGAAAAAAAATGTCAACAATATCAAGATTCATACTTCCCAAGTTAAGATAACTGGGCACCACCTAGTGTTCAATTTCTGCAACTATTAACTTACAAATCTAAAATTGCTATTGAAACTCGGGTTCTAAAAACTACATTTTAGAAATGCTTTTTAAAAAATATGTTTATGATGACAAAATAAGAGTACAAAAAGAATGTACATGATGTCAAAATTAGTATAAAAATAGCCACATGCTACTTAAATGTGAAAATCAGACCTTTTTTTATTCCAAATGCAGATTTCTGCCTCCCTCAAATTGTATCAAATCTGAAGAGAAGATCTAGGTAACTGAAATATACAGAAAGACTGTACAGTCAACAGGCTAGTCAAAACTATGGCTTAATCGTACAAGGCAAATGGTTTATTCAAAACATCTATTTACTTATTGGAAGGGATCAAAATAGCAAAGGCAACAATGCATGTTTTCCTTTTTCTTTACACAGCCAAAGTGGTCTTCTACCCATAAGCTCCATTACATCAAAAGAACAAAGTGGGATTAATTCTTCATTTAAGATCATTCAGCATTACCAGTTTTTAAAGAAACATGAATATCTTAGAAACGAATCAGTCTGCTTTAACAAATTGCATTCATGCTACAGAAATTTGAACCTTCTTTAAGGGTTAAGGCCAAAATCCAAACTGTAGGACAATGTTCAGAAAAATTAGAAATGTAAAATGTTGAGCTCAATTTAGATGTCATCCATATCTTCATCAATATCTGCAGTGTCATCAAAATTAATTTTGTCATCATCTCCAGGACCAAATGTGTCACTTTCATTGATTTTAGCATGGTCCAGAGGCTCACCATATGTCTTCAGGCGTGTAGCTTCATCTGCATTGCATTTAAAATTATATCAGCACTGTTATCCTGGCAGTCTCAGACACCAACCAACATAATGTTTGTGGTATTTATCCAAACATTTTTTCTCAGTTTCCCTCTGATGCGACATAACCTCTATATACCATAGAAACACATTGCTTCTGGGGGTGATGTCATCGAGATGGCAGGATATACAGTCCTCAGCATTACTCCTCCCCCTCCTAACAGCTGATCAATTTACAACTATTAAAAAGGAAACACTGCCATCCTAAGACCACTGGGGCTCAGCGGAAGAGGAGAAGAGACCTGCAGAGTATGTGAAGGCATGAGAAGCCATGGTGAGAGGGAGGAGGGACTGTTCCAAGCCCTGGCTACTTCTGGGCCAGTGCAGTGTGGGGTGGGGAGCAGCTGCAGCACACGAAGTAGCTGGTGGAAGATGGCCAAGCTGCAGCAGTGCCCTTTGCATGAAGCTTCTTGGAGTCTGTAGAGGAGAAGAGGGCTTTGGAACATACCATACGAGCTCCTAGGCCAGCAAGACCACTTGCAGGGTGTCCCTGGACCTGTAGAGCAGCAAGGGGCGCCACAGCCTACAGAGAAAGGAACCACCCAGAGCTCGGTGCATCATTGCAAGGGACTCATGCACAGTCTGCCCCACAGGAAGAATTTCGAGTGCGGGGCAAGGCTGGCCTGCTGGGGGAACATTGGAGCACAGTGGGGGCAGCTGATCTACACGGGCACCACTCAGTGAATACCAGTAACGGTGATAAAAGTGCAGGGGTGCAGATTGCAAGAAACACTTAGTCCTGGACCACAATTTCCACACATCCCACTTATATCTATGGAGACCTCATAAAACCCAGAAGTGATTAAAAGACCACACTGAAAATCCAATGGGCACAAAAAGTCTTCCCCATAAAAGAGAATCAGCATCGAAGCAACAATTCAGCTCAAGCACAGAGCTCAAGTTCAGGTCTCCACAGGAAGTGCCCCCAATTTTGGAGTTAGGCACAGGCCCCACCACAAAATGGCAAATACAACAGACCAGAGACAAAGCTCTGATATTAATGACTGAAGGTCTACCACCACCAAAGAACATTTATAAAACCTGGAAGAGGTAGAAGTCTCCTCAAATGCCCAGGTATCAATGTAAAGATGCAAAGATCGAGAAAGAACAGAGACATATGACACCAACAAAGGAAACAAGCAAAGCACCAGCAAAGAACCCAAAAGAACAGTGGATTTATGAAATTTCAGACAGAGAATTCAGAATAACCCTCTTAAAGATCTTCAGAGAGTCACAAGAAAATAGAGATAGAAAAGTAAATATCTGGAAAACAATCCAGGAGCCGAATGAGAAAACTGACAAAGGAATAGAATCAATTAAAAAAACCCAGAAATTCTAGCAATAAAGAATACATTATCTGAACTGAAAAGTTAGAAAAAAAGATAGAAAGCTCCTACAGCAGACTTGATCAAACAGAAGACAGAATCAGTGAGCTCAAAGACAGAACATATGAAATTATCCAATCAGAGAAGCAAAAAAAGAAGAATAGGAAAAACTGAAATAGAAATACAAAAGTTATGGGACTCCCTCAAGCAAAATAACATCCACATAACTGGGACAACTGAAGGAGAGGAAAAAGGAAGAGACGTAGAAAGTATATTCAAGGAAATAATGACTGACAATTTTCCAAGCATGGAGAAAGATGCATCCAGGTACAAGAAGCTAAGAGGTCACCATTCAAATTCAAGCCAAAGAGGAAGACCCCAAGGCACATAATAATTAAATTATCGGAAACCAAAGACAAAGAAAGAATATTGAAAGCAACAAGAGAAAAGAAACACATAACATTCAGTGGAGCCTGAATACATCTGTCAGCAGATTTCTCAGTAGAAATTTTATAGGACAGAAAAGAATGGGATGATATATTCAAAGTTCTGAAGGAAAAGCCTGTCAGCCAAGAATTCTATATCCAGCAAAACTAACCTTCATATATGAAGGAGAAATAAAGTCTTTCCCAGATAAACAAAAGCTAAGGGAATTCATAAACAAGAGATCTGCTTTACAAGAAATGCTAAAGAGAGTCCTTAAGTCTGAAAGAAGACAACACGAAGGAGCAGCAAGAAAACATTTGAATGTACATAATTCATTAGTAAAGTAACTACAAGACAACCTCAGAATACTCCAGTGTGATAAGGGTGGTGAATAAACCACTTACATCCTCTGTATGAAGACTAAAGGACAAACCTAACAAGACAATAACAAATACAACAACCATACAAGAGATAGTCAATATTTAAAAATATAACTTGAGAAAACAATGTCAAAAATGGGGAAAGAGTCCAAAGCAGAAAGTTGGCTTTGTTTTTTTTCTTCTTTCTTAAATATCAAAGTTAAGTTATTAGTCTAAAATAATCTGTTATAACTATAACAAGTATTTGGTAAGCCTCATGACAACTGTAACACAAAAACTTTTGAGACATACTAAAAATAAATAGCAAGAAATCAAAATATACTGCTAGATAGAACCACTCAACCACAAGGGGAGACAGTAACACTGGAAAGAAAGAAAAAGAAATCTGCCAAACAACAGAAAGAAAAGGTAACAAAATGGCAGTAACAAACTCCTATATATCAGTAATAATTCTGAATGTAAATGGATTAAATGCCCCAATTAAAAGACACAGAGTGGCTTGATGGATATAAAACAAAAATCAATAATATGCTGCCTATAAGAAACTTACTTTACCTACAAAGACACACATCAACTGAAAGTGAAGGGATGGAAAATGATATTTCATGTAAACAGAAACCAAAAAAGAGCAGGAGTATCTAAACTTATATCAGATAAAATAGACATCAAGCCAAGGAAAGTTAAGAAAAAGATAAGAAAGGTAGTTATATTATGATAAAGGAATCAATTTAACAAGAGGATATAAGAATTATATATACATATAATTTTTTTTTTTGACCGGTAAGGGGATCGCAACCCTCTGCACAGTGTGGTCTGCACCACTCTCAGCCAGTGAGCGCACCAGCCACACCTATATAGGATCCGAACCTGCGGCCTCGGTGCTACCAGGGCCACACTCTCCGGAGTGAGCCAAGGGGCCGGCCCAACAATTCTAAATATATATACCCAACTCCAGAGCACCTAGTTATATAAACCAATTAGTATTAGACCTAATGGGAGAGATAGACTCCAACACAATAATAGTTGGGGAATTTAACACCCCACTTGTAGTAAAGGACAGAACATCCAGACAGAAAATTAACCAAGAAACAGCAGAACTAATCTCTACTCTAGGCCAATTGGGCCTCACTGACATTTATAAAACATTTCATCCAACAGCTGCAGAATACACATCTTTCTCAGCAGCACATGGAACATTCTCTAGAACAGACCACATGTTAGGTCACAAAACAAGCTTTAACAGATTTTTAAAAATTGAAATCATATCAACTACCTTGACCAACCATAATGAAATAAAACTAGAAACCAGATACAGTAGAGACACTAGAAACCTTACAAAGACATGGAAAGTAAACAATACACTCCTAAACAAAGAATAAGCCAAAGAAGAAATCTAAAAGGAAGTCTAAAACTTCCAGGAGACAAATGAAAATGAAAACACAACAAACCAGAACATATGGGATAAGTGAAAGCAGTGCTACGAGGGAAGATTGTACCAATAAATGACTGCATCAAAAAAGGAGAAGGACTTCAAATAAACAACCTAATGTTACAAATCAAGGAACTAGAAAAACAAGAAGAAGCCAAACATAAATCAGTAGAGAGAGACAAATAACAAAGATCAGAACAGAAATATATGAATTAGAGATTTAAAAAAGAATACAAAAGATGGATGAAACAAAGAGTTGGTTTTTCAAAAAGATAAAATCAATAAACCTTTAGCTAGACTAATGAAGAAAAAAAGAGACTCAAATAAAATCATAAACAAAAAAGGAGACATTACAACTGATACCACAGAAATACAAAGGATCATAAGAGACTACTATGAGCAAACTGTATGCAAATATATGAAATCCTAGATGAAATGGATAAATTCCTGGACACATACAACTTGACAAATTTGAATCCTAAAGAACTAGAAAACCTAAACAGACCAATAACAGGTACTGAGATTGAAGCAGTAATAAAAAGTCTTCCAAAAAAGAAAACCACAGGACCAGATGGCTTCACTGCCAAATTCTACCAAACATTTAAAGAAGAACTAATACCTCTTCTCAAACTCTTCCAAAAAATTGAAAAGGATAAAATACGCCCAAACTCATTTTGTGAGCATTGTGGTCATACCAAAACTGGAAGAAGACACAACAAAAAGGAAAACTACAGACCAATATCTCTAATGAACACAGATGCAAAGATCTTCAACAAAATATTAGCAAACAGAATCCAACCATACACTAAAAAGATCATTCATAATGATTAAATGGGATTAATCCCAGGTATGCAAGGATGGTTGGACATACACAGATCAATAAAAATGATATATCACATTAATAGAATGAAGGGGGAAAAAACCCATACAATCATTTAAATAGACGCATAAAAAGCATTTGATAAAATCCAACACTCCTTCATGATAAAAACACTCAATAAATTAGGGATAGAACGAATGTACTTCAACATAATAAAGGTCTTATATGACAAACCCACAGCTAATAGACTGAATGGATAAAAATTGGAGGCTTTTCCTCTAAGATCTGAAACAAGAAAAGGATGCCCAATTTCCACTCTTATTCAACATAGTACTGCAAGTTCTTGCCAGTACAATAAAGCAAGAAAAAGCAATAAAGGGCATCCAAATCAGAGGGGAGAAATTCAAACTATCCCTATTTGAAGATAATATGATCATATACTTAGAAAATCCTAAAGACTCCACCAAAAAATTACTAGAACTGATAATTCAATTTTTTATAGTGGCAGTATACAAAAGCAACAGAAAAAATTCAATAGCCTTCCTATACTCCAATAACAAAATAGCCAAAGGAGAAATCAAGAAAGTAATTCCATTCACAAGAGCTACTAAAAAAATGAAATACCTAGGTATAAGTTTAACCAAAGAGGTGAAAGATCTCTACAATGAAAACTGAAAACATCGGTGAAAAATTTGAAGAGGACACAAATAAATGGAAAGATATCCCATGTTCATGGGTTGAAAGAATTAAAATCATCAAAATGTCCATATTACCCAAAGCAATCTACACATTCAATGCAATTCCTATCAAAATACCAATGGCAATCTTCACAGAAATAGTAAAAACAATCCTAAAGGTATGGAACCACAAAAGACCCCATATAGCTAAAGCAATCTTGAGCAAAATAACAAAGTTAGAGGTATCATGCGTCCTGACTTCAAAATATACTATAAAGCTATAGTAACCAAAACAGCAGAGTACTGGCATCAAAATAGACAAATTGACCAATGGACAGAATAGAGAGATCAGAAATAAACCCACTCATTTACAGCCAACTGATTTTCAACAAAGGTGCCAAGAATATACAGTGGGAAAAGGACAGTCTTTTCAATAAATGGTGCTGGAAAAACTGGATATCCACATGCAGAAGATTGAAATTAGGCCCCTATATCTCACCATACACAAAAATGAACTCAAAATGAATTAAAAGCCTACATTTAAGACCCCAAACTATGAAACTACTAGAAGAAAACATAAGGGAAATGCTACATGAAATGGGAGTAGGCAGCACTCTTTGAGCAAGACTACAAAGGCCCAGGCAACTGAAGCAAAATTACACAAATAGGACTACATCAAACTAAAAAGCTTCTGTATAGCAAGGGACATTATCAACAACGTGAAGAGCCAATGTGCAGAATGGGAGAAAATCTTTGCAAACTACACATCAGCAAAGGACCTGAACAGACAATTCTCAAAAGAAGACATACAAATGGCCAACGGGCATATGAAAAAAATGGTCAAAATCACTAATCATCAGGGAAATACCAATTAAAGCCATAATGGGAAATCATCTCACTCCGGTTACAATGGCTATTACCAACAAGACGAAAAATTACAAATGCTGGCGAGGATGCAGAGAAAAGGGAACTCTACTACACTAATGGTGGGAATGTAAATTGGTGCAGCCATTATGGAAAACAGTATGGAAATTCCTCAGGGAACTAAAAATTGATCTACCATACAACCCAGCTATCCCACTATTGGATATATGCCCAAAGGAAATGAAATTAATATATCAAAAAGACACCTGCACATCCATGTTCTTTGCAACACTATTCATAATGCCAAGAGATGGAATCAACGGAAATGCAATCAAGAAAAGAATGGATTAAAAAAACGTGTTATACATACACAATGGAATACTATTCAGCTATTTAAAAAAAAAAAAAAAAGATATCCTATTATTTTCAGGAACATGGATGGAACTGCAGAGAGGTCACCAGGGAACTAGAATGGCAAATAGCAACCAGATGGTGAATAAGGTGGGATGGTCATCCAGGACCAGATTAATGGGGAGGCTTCAGCTCAGGGCAGGTTTATAGGGCTCAGCTCACTCTCAGCAGCTCAGAGATGTGACTCAACACTCAGGATGGGGGGGGGGCCATGTTTCCTGGTGCGCAACCCACCTTGTTAAATGAAGTAAGTCAGGCACAGAAAGACAAATATCACATTATATCACTCATGTGGAATCTTTAAAAAAAAGTGTTTCTCATAGAAGTAGAGAGTAGGATAGTGGTTACCGGAGTCTAGGTGGGGAAGGGGTCGGGTGAAGGGGAAGTGGTGGACTAACAAGTACAAAATTATGCTATCTACCCTAAGTGAATCATTATGCAGTATATGCATGTATCGAAACAACATAATGAACCTCACAAATATGTACAAGTAAATGTAAAAATAAAATTTTAAAAAAGAATAATTGTGTGACTAAGTCAAGAGTTTAGTTAATAGTAATGCACCAATATTGATTTCTTAGTTTTGATAAATATTCCATGGTAATTTGGAAGGTTAAAAATAGGGAACACCGGGTAAGAGTATATGAAAACTCTGTATTTGCAATTTTTCTGAAAATCTCAAATTATCACACACACACCCACACAAAAATCTAGTGAACATGGCAGACTGTGACATTAAGGTTGGCACCTTAGGCTTGATTCGTAAAGACCATAGGGTATAGTCTCTGTTCCAACAGACTCTTGTCTACCCAACCCTAGATAAGAAAGTTTTCCTGCAAAAATGTTGTTGCAATTGCCCCATATAAAACTATTATTTAAAGTGCACCTAAAGAGTACCTAAAAGGACAGAGGCCTAGGAATTCATTGAGTTTAAAGAACAGGTTGTACATTTGTGTTTTCTAAATTTATTTTTCACTACTATAATAAAGAGGACATATATTTGTTTTGTACATTCTTGCTAATAATATTTATGTGCAAAAACAAACAAAAATATTTTTTTAAAAAAACATGTTGCATTTAACCGTCCATTTCTCAACATTTTCAGTACCTGAGCATACTCTTGTCCATCTTCTTTGAACACCAGCTCCCTTTTATCAGATTCATTCTCATTCTTACCTCTGCATCTATTTTACTTCCTTTACTTTCTCCTGGGACAGTTTCACATTGCTCTGTGCTATTGTTAGGTGGATTTCTACAACTTCCTGAACCACATAGATTCTGTAGAGTCCAGTATTTGGGCATCGTTAGGACACACGGAAACTAATGTCCTTTATTCTAGGGCATGGCATTAATGGCCATCTCGCTGTGTCTCTGACTTTTTTCTGGGTAATGGCAGTGGCAGCAGTGGCGAAAGCAGCAGCAGTGTCAGTGATTTCTCCAGGGGGTACGAGGGGTGACACAAGGAAGCACGAGGGATGAAGCAGGCGCTGGGAGCTGGGTAGCATGCACAGGAGAGTCTCACAACCGAGCTTTCTGAGATCTGCCTGCACCCAGTAACATCAGCAGATTCTTATCATTCTCAAAATCATCATCACCAACATCATGATCTTTACCATCATTATCACCATTACTTTCACCATATTGTTCCCCATTATGGCCATCATCATCACCAACATGAAAGTTACCATCATTATTTCATCATCTTCATTATCACCATTATCTTTATCTTCACCACCCTCATCATCATCAATAAAATTACAATCATGGACAACAGCATTATCATGATCACCATGATTATCACCATGCCCATCACCATTGTCATCCTCAACAGCATCCGCATCATCATTTTCATTGTCTCCATTATCATAACCTTGATCATCAATATGATCAACATCATTCTTCACCTTTATCTCATCAATGTAATGTTCACCGTCATTACCATTACCATCATCATTATCACCATAATTAACAAAAATCACTCTCAGCAGCACTATCCTCACCATCTTCACAATTATCACCTCCACCAACAATTTCATTGTTATGATAGCATTTTTATAATCTTCATTACCATCATTATCATGACACTCATCACTGCCAACATCATTTTCATCAATAATACCATCATAATCAATACCTTCATCATCAACAGAATTATCATCAGCATCACCGATTTCACCATTATTATCAGTTATCACTGTTGTCATCATCATTACCATCATCATCACCATCATCATTTACAATATCTCCATCATTATCACTATCATCACCCTCATCGCCACTATGATAAACACACCCTTCTCATTTCATTATCATTAACATTAAATCATTTTTGTCATCACCACTATACTCTTCACATCATCATCACCATTACCTTCCTATTCAGCATTACCATCATTTTTATTGTCTTTCACTCTTCATCTCCATCATCATCAACAGAATCAAAATCATGTCCATCTCATCATCGTTATCACCATCATCATTTTCTTCGTTATCACCATCATCGTCTTCATCATCCTTACCAGTATCATCTTCATTACCATTTGCATTATCCTCATAACGATTATCATCATCATCACTGGTGCCATCATGTTGATCACAATGATTATCATCATTTTCATTATCACTGTCATCTTCTCCACCATTATCACCATCATGAATATCACCATCATCGTTTTTTCATTATCACCATCTTAATCTTATCATCACCATTGTCTTCACCATTCAAATCACTAGTATCATCTTTACCATGAACTATTCAAATCACCATTGAAATCACTATTATCATCTTTACCATCATCTTCACACACATCATAAGCATCATCTTTTTTATCACCATTATCATCTACATTGTTACCATCGTCATCATAATCGTCACTCCCATTATCAACTTCAATATCTCCATCACCATTACCATGACCATCTTCACTGCAGAATCATAACCATTTTTATCTTCATCATTATCATTAGCTTCATCGGACTTGCACTTACCGTGACCATCATCATTGTAAGAGATCATCATCATCACTATTTCACCATATTCATTCTTACCACCATATCATCATCTTCATCATCATCATTCTCAGAATTATCTACATAATCGTCATCGCTGTCATCATCTTTTATATCATCACCACCATGGTTATCACCATCATATTAATCATTTCTACCATCGTCACCATCATTAATATTTTCATCTTCTTTATTACAATTATCATAACCATCATCATCACCTTCATCACCATAATAACCGCCATCATCACTATCACTGTTATTATCACCATCATCATTTCATTACAATTATTACCATCATTATTGCCATTATCATCACTACCATCATCCTCATCATCTTCATTATTATTCAACCATCACTATTATTGCCAGTCACAGAATTGTTATCAATATAATTAAGAAGATGATGATAGCAATGGTGGTGAGGATGACAGTTATGATGATGAGATGATGGTGACCATGGTGGTTGTACAGATGATAATGATAATGATGATGACTGCGGTAAGGGTAATGATGGAATTAAAGAAGATGGCAGTTATTGTATTGGTGGTGATGAATATGCTTATGCTGATAAAGATGGGAAGAATGATGATGATGATGATGATAAAGTTGTTAAAGATGATATTGGTGCTGTTGATGCTGGTAATGATGGTGATGGTGATGATATGCTTATGCTAGTAATGGTGTAGATGATGGACTTGATGATGGTGATGACAATGAAGGAGTCGGTGATGATGATGTGGATGGTAATGATATTCATGATGATGTTTGGTGCTGTTGATGCTAGTAATAATAGTGACATTGCTCTCCAGTAAATGGTGCTGGGAAAACTGGATGGCCACATACAGAAAAATAAATCTATACCCCTATCTGTCACCATATACAAAGATCAACTCAAAATGGATGAAAGACTTAAATATAAGACTCAAAACTATGAAACTGCTAGAAGAAAACATAGGGAAAATGCTCCATGACATTGGTCTGGTCAATGACTTTATGAATATGGTCCCAAAAGCATAGGCGACAAAAGGAAAAATAGACAAATGAGATTACATCGAACTCACAAGCTTCTGCACAGCAAAGGAAACCATCAACAGAGTAAAGCAACAACCTTCAGAACGGGAGAAAATATTTGCAAAATATGCATTTGACAAGGGGTTAATGCCCAGGATATGTAGAGAACTCAAAAAACTCAACAACGAAAAAACAAATAATCCAATTAAAAAGTGGGCAAAAGATCTGAATTGACATTTCTAAAAAGATGGCATACAAAAGGCCAACAGGTACATGAAAAAATGCTGAATATCACCAAAATGAGGTATCATCTCACCCCAGTTAAATGGCTATTATCAAAAAGACAAAAAATAAATTCTGGGGAAGATTTGGAGAAAGGAGAACTCTTATACACTGTTGGTTGAAATGTAAATTAGTACAGCCACTATGGAAAACAGTATGAAGTTTCCTCAAAAAATTAAAAGTAGAACTACCATATGATCCAGCAATCCCACTACTAGGAGCACATCCAAAGAAAACAAAATCAGTATGTCAAAGATATATCTGTGCTCCCAAGTTTATTGCAGCACAGTTTACAATAGCCATGATAAGGACTCAGCCGAACTGTCGAATGACAAATTAACGGATTTTTAAAAATGTGGTATCTATACACAATGGAATACGATTCAGCCAAAAAAAAGAATGAAATCCTGTCATGTGCAGCAACATGGATGGTCCTGGAGGTCATCATGTTAAATGAAGTAAGCCAGGCACAGAAAGCCAAATACCACACGATCTCACTCGTATTTGGAATCAAAAAAAAAAAGTTAAAAAGAGTTTGATATTATAGAAGCAGAGAGTACAACACTGGTTACCAGAGACCGGGAAGGGGGTGGGGGTGGGGGAGGAAAAACAGGGAGAAGTTCACCAACATATACAAAATCACAACTAGGATCAGTAAGTTCTGGTGTTCTGTTGCACAGTAGAGTGACTATGGTTAACAGTTAACTTTTGTATATCACAGAAGTTTTTGAATGTTTTCACTACAAAGGAATGATAAGTTCAGGAGGACACGGTTACATTAACCACCCTGATCCGATCATTATGCAACCAACGTATGTGTGTATCAAAACATCACATTGTGGCAGAGCGCCGGGGTGGGAGCAGCGAGCGCAGGAGGCCATGGCAGCCGCCGCCACCACCACAGGCTATTGAGGGGCTCGGGCGGTGACCTCATTCATCTGGCCGCTGTCGCCGCCGCTCCCTCCACCACCTCCCAAAACACAACAACCAAGGCCCAGCGCGGAAGAGCCGCCGCTGTGAGCCGCACTGTCCTGGAACCCCGCTGCCATCGCCGCCGCCCCCGCCGCCATCGCCGCCTGAGGACAACAGTAAGGCTGGTGAGAGAGCCAGGAGTTTCGTAGCCCTCCCGCCGGCAGCGCCGCCCTGCAGGGAGGGAAGCCGCGGCCCGAGGTCTTCTCCAAGGGGGAAAAAAATAAATGAACCCGGCTGGAGAGGAGACAGAAACTGGAGGCAGTGTTCAACGTGAACCTGAGGGTATCAAGCATCATGCTGTTGGATTTTCTGTACGGATGGGATGTCAGCTCCTTTTTCCAGCAAATCCAAAGAAGTAGCCTTAGGAACAACCCTCTTTTCCAATATAAGTATTTGGCTCTTAATATGCATTATGTAGTTTATATCTTAAGTGTTGTGCTACTAACCGTGCCCAGGCAGCATCTGGTTCAGCTTTATTTATATATTATTATTTATTATTATTATTATTATTATTATTATTTACCATTATTGAATGGAATTGATTTTCGTGGCCCTTTCCCCCTCCCTCTCCCCCTTTATACCCTTGGCAACCTCAGCTCTCTTCTCTTCTCTTAAAAAATTCAATGAATTATTGTGATTGTTGTATCTTTTTTGTTGTTTATTTATTTTTATTAGCTCCCACATATAAGTGAGAGCACGTGGCATTTCTCTTCCTGTGTCTGGCTTGTTTCACTTAACATAATGTTCTCTAAGTTCATCCACGTTGCTGCAAATGGCAGGATTTCATTCTTTTTTATAGCAGAACAATATTCCATGGTATACGTATACCACATTTTACTTATCCACTAGTCCAGTGTTGGACATTTTGGCTGGTTCCAACTCTAGGCCATTTTAAATAGTGCTGCAATAAACATGGAAGTACAGGTGTCCCTTCAACATGATAATTTCCATTCTTTGGGGTATATGCTCAGCAGTGGGATAGCTGGGTCATATGGCAGTTCTATCTGTAGTATCTGCAAAAGAAACAATTAACAGAGTGAAAGACAACAGAGTGGGAGAAAATATTTGCAAAATATGGATACGACAAAGGATTAATATCCGGACTATACAAGGAACTCAAACAACTTAACAGTAAAAAAACAAGTAACCCAATTAAAAAATGGGCAAAGGAGCTGAATAGGCATTTCTCAAAGGAATATATAAGAATGGCCAACGAACACATGAAAAAATGCTCAACATTACTCAGCATCCAAGGAATGCAAATCAAAACCTCACTGAGATATCATCTCGCCACAGTTAGACTGGCTTTTATCAAAAAGACTCAGAATAACAAATGCTAGTGAGGATGCTGAGAAAGGGGAACCCTCCTACACTGTTGGTGGGACTGTAAATAGGTGCAGTCTTTATGGAAAATGGTATGGAGGTTCCTCAAACCACAAAGAACTTCCATATGACCCAGATTTATCTATATTCTTTGACTGCCCTACTTTATGCTCGACGTCAAATCTCCAGGGACTATGTTAGGAGTGAACTGGAGTCCGCCTATGAAGGACCAGTGTATTTAGAACCTCTCTCCATGAATCGGTTCACCATAGCCTTAATAGGTCAGTTGAGGGTGTGTACTTTATTCTCATGTGTCATGAAAACGAAGCAGATCTGGCTCTTTTCAGCTCACATGCTTCCTCGCTAGCATGACTCGGCCTTGTCCCTCTGGAGACTATTGTTATCATAAACAAATTTGCTATCATTTTTACTGGATTGGAAGTTCTCTATTTTCTTGTGTCTAATCTTCTAGTACCTTATAACCTTGCTAAGTCTACATACAGAGAATTGGTTCAGGTTGTGGAGGTAAATGGCCTTCTAGCCTTGAGAATCTCCCTGTGGAATCAACTGGTAGTCCTCGACCTTTTCGTGGTTTTCTGGCTCGTCTTATTTGCTCTTCAGATTTACTCCTATTTCAGTGTTCGAGATTAGCCTGCATCACATGAGAGGCTGCTTTTCCTTTTTCTGACAAATATTGCTGAACGTTGCCTCACTCCGTATTCTCTTTTGGGTTTGGTCTTCACAGTGTCTTTTGTCGCCTTGGGTGTTCTGACACTCTGCAAGTTTTACATGCATGGTTATCGAGCTTTTGTGAATGATCCTGCCATGAACTGGGGCATGACGGAAGGAGTAACGCTGTTAATCCCGGCGGTGCAGACTGGGTTGATAGAACTACAGGTTGTTCACCGGGCATTCCTGCTCAGTATTAGTCTCTTCATTGCTGTGGCTTCTATCCTTCAGTCTGTAATAGAAATTACAGGTCCTATTGTTTTGTCACTGGTAGCATCTAGAGACAAGAGTTTATGGAAACACTTCCATGCCGTAAGCTTTCATTTATTTTTACTGATTTATACAGCTTATATCATTTGCCAGTTTTCCCACATGCACTTTTAGCTTCTTCTTATTATTTCCAGCAGCAATCTCACCTGTCTTCAAGTTCTAGGAACACTTTTTAAGTCTTATTTATGGTGGAGGAATTCAGAAAAGAGCCAGTAGAAAATACGGATGATATCATCTGCTATGCGAATGGCACTTACTGCCTGCTGGAGTTTCTTGTGGAGTTTCTGTGTGGTGGCTTATGGCGTCTCGGAGACCATCTTGGGAGAATGGACAGTGATAGGCTAAATGATCATCTTCATTTATTCCTAGTGTTATGTGTGGCTTCAGGCCCAGCTTCAGTGGGAGAGCTTTCTTCTCCACAGGGATGCTGTGAATAAGATTAAATCAGTACCTATTGCTACAAAAGAGCAGCTTGAGAAACACAATATTTGTGCCATCTGTTAGCAGGACATGAAATCTGCTGTGATCATGCCTTGCAGTCATTTCTTCCATGTAGGCTATCTTAAGAAATGGCTGTATGTCCAGAAGACCTGCCCTCTGTGCCATTGCCACCTCAAAAACTCCTCCCAGCTTCCAGGATTAGGAACTGAATGAATTCCACAGCCTCTTGCTGCAGCTGAGCAAAATGTCATGCTTCAGGAAGGCACTGAACCCCCCAGAACAAGAGCAGCCTCCAGGGACCAAGATACAGGAAGGTTCTAGGGAAAATAATGAGTGCGGTGCCAGAAGATCAGACAGCCAGGAAGGGGCTATTGACCCCAAACAAGATCCTCATAGTGCAAAAGACGAAGCACATCCTGTTGAGTTAGCCAAGGAAAAGAAGCGGGAATGATGCTTTGATTCTTTCTAGAAGAACTCAAAACAGATTCCTGCTCAGATTTGAGGAATGAATGTAAGAAATGATTAGGCAAGAAACTGACATTCCAAGGATCTTAATGCAGGAAGTACTCTCAGTGGAGACAACCTGCTCTCATTCCCTGACATTGTGGGAGAAATTCTGCAATGTGTACTAATCAAAATGTATTTATATGTTCTGTGTTGATGTTTTGTAGAGGTTTGCCAAGAAAACTCAACCTCAGCAACTTCAGAAACTGACCCTGATTTGTGAGGGATAAATAAAATTAGATTTGAATGTTTAAGCGGGGCTAAGGAAATGAGGATAAAGAGCATAAAGACAGCATGGGAAGAAGCAAGCAGAAGTGGAACTGATATTTCACTTTCTATGGGGACAGGATCATTCTTGTTATAAAGTATGAGTAGTGATTAGCCCTTTTCTCCATCCCCTTTTCCCTCAGTTAATTGGAACTCAGCCAGGTGATTGAGTTTTGTACAGCACTTAAATGAAATCAAAGATGTAGAAGCATTGATTGTATTCAAAGATTGGAACACGCTCATACTTTATATGTGCTTTAGGGGAGGGGTGCGTGGACACCAGGCCCTTGCGAGTGCATTCATGTAACCTGAGACTCTGGAACTGTATGACAGAAACTTCAATATTTTGCTATATATGGAACTTTTGTTAATATTTTGTATACTTCACTGGCTCTGTGAAGTAAACTAAAACTCTCTAATGAACACTTTGGAGTCCGCTTCAGTGAAGGAGACCTAAGTGGGAAGGGCTTTAGGTCACTGATGAAGGCCCTGAGTGTACTTTTCAATCCTGTGTAATATTTAGTTCTTGCAATTGAACCAAAACAATGTTAAGTTATGACTATATTTTCACTTTGGCAGTAAGTACATAACTGTATCATCACACTCTGCAAATGCCACATTTAAAGCCGTTAATAGACTTTGCAACCTTTTTTGACAAGGATGTGTCATATTTAAATTTTTACCTTCATCGTGACTACAGGTAGAACTGGGGAGGGCGAATGTAATTTTTTATGGGAATTTTGATATGAAAAGAAGCTAGTCATTTGTTTATACAATAGGCTGGCTCAAAAAGTGTTTTTCAGACTCGGTATTCCTAACGTGGTACGTGACTTAATTTTTAGTAGCAAATTTGGATGTAGACTGACGGACATAGCTGAATGTCTTAATAAATTTAAATCTGAAGATTTAAAAAAAAACATCAGATTGTATCCCATAAGCATGTACAATTGCAATGGGTCAATTAAAATAAGTAAATTAATTTTAGAAAAAGAAAATGGTAATAATAAATATAAGGATAATGGTGGTGGTGTTGGTGATTATAATAAAATGATTCTTGCAAAAGTCATGATAATGATAATGGAAATTTAAAGGGAATCAAAACAGTACATTACAAAAAATCAATTAAGCATGAAAGAAGGCTGTGGTGGAGGGACTGAGTAACCAAAAAGGTATAAGACCTACAGAAAACCAATAGTAAAACAGTAGAAGTAAGTATGTCTTTATCAGTAACTACAGTGCATATAAGTGAACTAAAACACCTTTAAAGGGTAGAATGGAAAAAATAGGCAGAATGGATTGAAAAATGATCCAACTATATGGTGTCTACAAGATACTCCGTACATTCAAAGACAAAAGGTTGAAAGTGAAAGGATGCAGAAGCATATTCCATGGCTATACTAATATCAGAAAAAATAAACTTTAAGTTAAGGACTTTCAGAGACGAAGAAGGACATTAAATATTGATAAATGTGTGAACCCATCAGAAACAGACAGGCACATAACAACAGAGCACCAAAATATATGGAGCAAAAAACTGGCAGAACTGAAGGGAGAAATACACAGTTCTACAATAATAGTTTGAGATTTCTTCCTTTATATTGGTTATTGGCCTATCTTTATATTTTTTTCATTATAAAATGAAAATTATATATATTTATGGTATACAATGTAATGTTTTAATATATGTGTACATTGGGGAATGATTAATCAAGATAATTAACATATCCATCACCTCACATACTTACCATTTTTAATGGTGAGAACATTTAAGATGCACTCAGCAATTTTCAAGTATAAAATACAGTATTATTAACTACAGTCACCATACTGCTCAGTAGATCTGCAGAACTTGTTCTTCTTGCCTAACTAAAGTTTTGTACTCTTTAACCATCATCTCCCCATGCCCTGCCCTTTCTTAGTCCCTAGTAACCACCATTGTACCCTCTGCTGTTATGAGTTCATTTTTTCTTGATTCCAAATATAAGTAGATTATGCAGTTATTTCTTTCTGTGCCTGGCTTATCTCACTAAACATAACGCTTTCTAGGTTCATTCATGTCGTCACAAATGAGAAAAGGTGAAAGCAACAAAGGTGTCAAATCAACAAATGCATGGATAAACAAAATGTGATCTATATATACAAGGCAATATTATTCAGCCATAACAGGAATGAGACTCTCAGCGCTGGCGCAGGTCGCTGTGACATCAGGACGCTGACGCAAGGCACCTGGCCATCAGGCAGCACATGAACAGACTGCAGGGAGCTGGCCTGGAGGCCCGAGGGGCGGGGCCTCCACTCTTACCCAGGCCTGGTGCTCGGGACCCCAGGGAGGACTTCCGGGCGCCTTGCAGACGCCCTGCTGTGCGTCCCCCTGTGTTGCGCGTCCCCATGTGTTGCGTCACAGCTGAAGCTTCCTCCTACCTGACTTCCGGCCGCCACCGCCGCCATTTTGCTCACGCTGAAGACCCACAGCCGGGAGGGCATCCTGGAGCTGAGCGGAGCTGACAGAGCTGCTGTCGCCATGCAGTCGTCACCACTGAGGGTGGCTGTGGTGGACTCAAGCAACCAGAATCGGAGCATGGAGGCACACAACGTCCTCAGCAAACGAGGATTCGATGTCCGGTCCTTTGGAACAGCAACTCGCGTGAAGCTTCCAGGATCAACACCCCACAAGCCGAATGTTTATGATTTCAGTACCACATATGATCAGATGTACAATGATCTTCTTAGGAAAGACAAAGAATTCTATACAAGCAATGGCATTTTGTATATGCTGGATAGAAATAGGAGAATCAAGCCCCGGCCAGAAAGGTTCCAGAGCTGCAACGATGTGTTTGATCTGATCCTCACGTGTGAAGAGAGAGTCTATGACAAGGTGGTAGAACATCTCACTTCCAGAGAACAGGAGACCTGCCAGCCAGTGCACGTGGTCAACGTGGACATCCAGGACAACCAAGAAGAGGCCACCCTTGGAGCGTTCCTCATCTGTGAGATCTGCCAGTGTCTTCAGCTCCTGGAGGACATGGACAACAAGATGGAGGAGATGCTGAAGGAGTTGGAGAAGAAGAATGGCAAGACCTTTCTGCACACCGTGTGCTTCTACTGATGCTGCTGGCCACTCGTGGCTCAGCCTCCTGAAGGTATCTTCTTGAACTTCCAATTGTTAGGACTTTTCCTTCCTAGTATTTCTTTTGGCTTTTAGGTATTGCCTCGGTAGACAGCACTGTTACTTGAATAACCTGTACATGTGAAATGGGAAGACATACATAAATACCAGATTAAAAACAAGTTTTTTCTATTCCCCTTTTACTTATGAATAAAATATAGATAACAGAGTTTTTTGTCTATAACCAAAAAAAAAGAAAAAATGGTTTATAGTACATTTCCCCCAACATATGTGCGTCTGTGGTTGTGCCTGCCTTTCCCTTTTCTTCTCCCCTAACTGGCTGGACTGTAGAAATACCCGAATAAAGCCTCGGGCTGCATCTTATTAGGAAAGAACCTGTAATTGTCCAGTAAGTGGACGCTACTGGTCAAAAAAAAAAAAAAGGAAGTTGATTCTGATTTATGCTACATATTTATGGGGTACAATCTGTTGTTTTGTTACATATATAATGTTGTATAATAATCAGACGGGTACTTAATGTATCAGTCACCTCGTGCATTTATCATTTCTTTGTGGCAAAAACATTCAAGAGCCTCTTGTCTAGCTACTGTGCACTATGCTATCAGGTACAGAGTTTTGTGTTTAAGAATGAATTTTTTTAAAGTTACACGTATAGATAGTGCTACAGTCCAAATGTTTGTGTTCCTCTAAAATTCAGATGTTTAACACCAAGGTCTGGGGTTCCATCCCCTTACTGGCCAGAAAAAATAAAAGAATCTAAAGTTTATATGTTGAAACCTGACTTCCAAGGTGATGGTATTAAGAGGTGAAACTTTTGGGAGGTAATGAGGTCATGAGGACTCATCCCTCATGAATGAGATTTGTACCTTTATAAAAGGGCTTGAGGGAGCCGGTATCCTCCTCCCACCTTGTGAGAATACACTGTTTGTCCCTTCTGTCACGTGAAAATACATAGAAGGTGCCATCATGAGGAACAGCCCTTACCAGACACCAAATCTGCTGGCACCTTCATCTGGGACTTCCAGCTTCCAGAACTGTGAGCAATAAATTTCTGTTGCTATAAATGACCTGGTCTAAAGTATTTTGTTTTAGCAATCCAAACAGACTAAGACACTGATGAGGTTTACACAATAATATGAAGCTATTTAATGCCTCTGAATTGCACATTTACATATGGCTAAAATGCTAAAGATTCTACGTGTATTTTACCACAATTTTAATAAATATTGATATATCAGACCCTTTCCCATCAGACTGGGTGTGTAGACATACACACACGCACGTAAATCTGATAATACCCAATGTGTGTAAGGTCTGTATTTATGAATCGCCTTGTAAGAAATGCCATGATATTTTGGATGTAGGAAGCAAGGGAGGGAGTTGAAGAGAAAAGACGGAAATGTCAAGGGAGGGTGAAATAGGACCCAGTGTGTAATGTTAGTAGGTCAGAACTTGAATTGTAGACGGAACCAGTGAACACTTCCCAGTGGCAGGTCTAGGAACAAACATGACTAACGTTCAACTTTTAAATTAAGGTGTTTTGTATTTTTTTCTTTTTACTTTTCATCTCTGAGTTAAATGGAAAAACTAATATTTTTTCCTTTCATTAGTGAAGAAAAACAGCATCTGTAAACAGCATTTATTTTATTTGAACAACACACAAGAAGAAAAATAACTCAGATTATGAGTCTATACATTTTTCTAACAGGCGAGAACATTTATGTTGAAGCAAATGGTAATAAGGCCAGCGAAGTAACGGAAAATGGGTTTGTTATCACGATGTTTTTTAGCAAATGTACTTTCCTATGACAAATTTGAAGTTCTACCGTTTTTAACTTTAGAAATACAAACACATTTCTATAAGAAATATTTAAAGTATAGTTGCTGCAATAAATGTAAACACTGAGGTTACAGACTATAGCCTTTGTAGTTAAAAATTTCATATTACAGACTCTCTCAACCATTAAAAACCAAACATACAATGGAAACTGTCGTTATATTTACAAGAGACAGATCATGTATTCATTCAAAGTTAAAGGAAAATCTTTATTCCCCTTGGCTTAAAGTTCTTCTTCCACTGTGTTCTCCACACTACCAAACGTAGCCACTCCATTTAGTCCTCCTTATCCCTTTGAATAATAAATAACCTAGGACTTTAAAGAACGTGTGACCTATACTTTAATTTTAATTTTAACGAAGATGTAACAAAATTATTCTTTAATTTATACACACACACACACACACACACACACACACACATATGACTTACACAATACATCGTTTAATGCCTTTTTGAAAACATTTAAGTTTTTAATGTATTTTAGGGTTTTTTTGTTTCGGTAGGTATAGTTAGTAGATTTTAATCATCGTTTTTCAGATGTAAGGAGAAAATAATTTTTACTGTAATTTTGTTACCTTGAACAATTTCAGTTCTTATTTTTTTTAACATATTGCCCCAGACTAATTATACCAATATTAGTCTCAAAATATGAAAGCTTCTATATTACTATGACTGGTTATACAAGGGTACTTCAAAAAGTTCACGGAAAAATGCAATTAAATGATAATACAAACTTTTCCATGAACTTGTTGAAGACCACTTGTATTATGGATAAGTTCTGAATTATTTTTAATGTATATGTGCCATGATTCAGTAATAATGTCACATACTCCTTCTTACTGGATTAATTAATATTGAGATCCATATGACTACATTGTTTTCTTGTCATTTGGTCTGAGGAGTTGTCTGTGTTATTAGTCATCTGTAGTATACATAAGCCCTTTCTTTCCCCACTCAGATAATTCAGTTAACTCCCATACTTTTACTACAGTTAAGGTAGCTTTTACTCAACATTTTTTGAATGACATGTATTATCACACCAAGTGAAAGTTACTGCATCATAGGAACATTTCTTTAGAACTATGGGGAATATTGGCACAGACACAACATTTAGATAATTAAATCTCTAACATACTGATCGGCCATAAAGACAGTAGCACAGCCTTTAAGTCCTTGAACTTGTGAAACAAAAAGACGTTAGCAGGAAGCAGATGGAAGCTGATCAATTTCATGAAGATTAACGTACTCACTCAGTTGTAGCGAGCCCCTTTCTCTCTGCATTGCCAAATTCTCTTCTCCTTCCCTGTGGAATGGCATTTTTTAAATCTGAGATTCACTGACATAAACCAGCAACCTCTAGGGTGATTGTTATACACAGGTAAATTCATAGCGGTTATTTCATAGGACATTGTTTTCTCCTGACATGAGGGCAATTACACGGACATTCTTTTCTAAAAATGCTAATTTTATTTGCTCATGAGGAGACTGAACCTGAAGTTGGGGCTGAGCCTTTTTAATATAGGAAGGTTCTGGTTAGGTCCTGTGCTGACTGTTGCTCTGTCAGAAATACTCACAAATCTCTCCCTGAGGTGTTAATGCTGAACAATGCTCTATGAAATGAGAACTCGGGATCTTACATCCAGTAAAGCACGTTCTTTATTACAGTTTAGGCGGTGAACAGGACTAGGTATGGCCTTTGGCAGGGATATATGACACCATTTTTCATGTGGCTCTAATCTTCAGACTGTAGAACATGGCACGGTTCATATAGGTCGATTGGTTAGTTTTTCATACCTGTATACGGAATGCCTCAACAAACTGTGTTCAGTCAGACTGGCATCTTTTCCTCATAAAATCAGCTGAGTATAGTACTAGTCATTTGAAAAAGAAGAAATAATAATTTTCCCCTTTGAGTACGTTATAGACTCCTGGCATTTCATAGACTTGTCTGGTTTTAACTAAAGATAATAATTCTCTCTTTGATGATCATACTGTCACAGCTTGGCAATTGGTAGCTCATTTGAACAGGCTCCTGTGTCTCGTACCCCTAGACTATTTAAAGACAACAAGATATATAGGTCCAGCTTGCACATTCCCATTTGCATCACAAAAATCAACTACTCCCCAAGGGACCCTGGTTTACTAGAGGATAGTATTACAACAATTCAATAGATCTACACAATTTTATAATTTTTTTGAAAGTAATTTAATATTAGTTATTTAGATTTTAATGCATCCCTGTTGTGAACCTTTATTTGCTCAGACATTACTATCAACTTAAGTAATGTTACCTGAGAATTATAAAGAAAGGTAAAAGTAACAGCTTTGACAGAATAATTTTAGCTTTGATCCAGAAATCTGAATTTTTGCATCAACGTGTATTCGAACTCTCTATCCCAATTTTTGGATAAATGGGTTATCATCACAAAGACAAAGGAGACAATTATATTTAAAGTAAAATCAGACATAAATTTTTTTTTAAATTAGTTATTTTATTACATATATATTTATACTAAATATACATATATAGATAATAGTGCATTTCTGTTATAATTTTTTAAAATGCTATTTGAGTTTTTAAAAACTTAGTTTCGCCATTTTCAAATAAAGTATTACATAAAGGGAATTACACACACACATATATATATTCTTTTAATCATACATACATGTGGAGTAAAAGGTTGATTTCGAATAATTTTCTACAATGTGTGGTGGTTAGATCAGTATAGTTAGCTTAGTCATCATTACAATACACAATCAATCTTTGTGTCCGTTGACCATTTCCTCATAAGTCCTCCTCCCCTCCCCCCCTTTTCTACCTCTATTTAACATCTGTAAACCAATGGCAAATGAACAGACTAATTTAATTTTTCAAATCCTAAAATTTCAATATTTCGTTTGTTTCACTGGTAGTTCTCAATGAATGGTCACACATTGCTTTATTTATTGCAATAATATTGTATAATTAACTAAATGGTTGTTTATCTTATGCTAAGGGTCATACAATATTTATGGTAATAATATGGTACTTGAACTTGAAGCAAACCAACAACTATAAAGGGGTTCATCAAGAATTTTCAGTGTGAACAATACTATGCTAAATATTCTAAATTATACAATGGAATACAATATTTTTCTATCTTTTGAAAAGGTTATAATCCAACTAGAAAAATAAGGCACTTAAAGAGGTTATGTACATGTATAAGCATATATACAACATATTAAAATAAAGACCAAGTGGAAGATGTTTGTCTCACAACAATACCATCTGATCTTTTTTTTATTATTGGCTATGAATATTCATCAGATAAAAAGCCGATTGTCACCCCTCATGCACATGATGTAGGGGCCAGATTCATACTGACTCCATACCCATTACACAAATTGAATTTGTACCCTGTTTCCCCCACCCAATTGTCCCCAACTTCTCTTCCCTACCCCCCTTTCCCCCCATTCCACTTTGTAGCCCATAGAATGTTCGCTCCCTGTGCAAGTACAAAGCTCTACTGTGGTCTTTCTTCCCTTCCTTCTTTCTCTCTTAGCTCCCACATATGACGTGAGTATTTGTGGTATTTATCCCTCTGTGCTTTGCTTATTTCACTCAACATGAGTTTCTCTAGCTTCATCCATGTTGTTGCAAATGGGAGTATTTCATTCTTCTTTATGGCAGAGTAGTATTCCATGGTATATGTATACCACAGTTTCCTTATCCAGTCATCCATTGATGGACATTTAGCTTGGATGCATGTCATGGCTCTTGTAAACAGAGCTGTGAGGATCGTAGGAGTGCAGGTATCCCTTCGACATGATGATTTCCATTCCTCTGGGCATACACCCAGAAGTGTGATTGCTGGATCACATGGAAGATCTACTGGTAGTTGTTTAAGACACCAGAAGCCTAACACTACCTAACTTCAAATTATACTACAAAGGTACTGTAACCAAAACAGCATGGTACTGGTATAAAAATAAACATTCAGGCCAGTGGTCTAGAATTGAGAACACAGAAATCACCCCTCAGGCTTATAGCCATCTGATATTGGACAAAGGCAACAAAAATCTACATTGGGGAAAAGAATGCCTCTTCAACAAGTGGTGCTGGCAAAACTGGCTATAGCAGTTTTCATATGCAGAAGAATTAAACTAGATATGAACCTCTCACCATACACTAAAATCAACTCAAAATGGATTAAAGACTTAAGTACAAGACCTGAAACTGTAACATGACTAGGGGAAAATATAGGTGAAACACTTCAGCAACTAGATCTAGGCACAAACTTTATGAACATGAGCCCAAAAGCACAAGCACCAAAGTAAAAAGTAAAGAAATTGGACTATACCAAACTAAAAGGCTTCTACACAGCAAAGGAAACAATCAACAGAGTGAAACATCAGCCTACAGAGTGGGAGAAAATTTTTGCTAACTATGCATCCGCCCAACAATAGATTAATATCCATAATATACAAGGAACACAAGCAAAAATGCAGTAAAAACACAAATAACCCAAGTAAAAAATGGGCAAAGAGCTGAATAGACATTTTTCAAAGGAAGACATACACATGGCCAACAGGTACATGAAAAAATGCTCAACATCACTAGTCATCAGGGAAATGCAAATTAAAACTACATCGAGATGCCACCTCATCCACGTTAGACTGGCTGTGATCAAAAAGAAGGTGAATAACAAATGCTGGTGAGGGTGTGGAGAGAAGGGAATGAACCATCACTACGGAAAACAGTATGGAGGTTTTTCGAACAACTGCAGATAGGTCTTCCATATGATCCAGTAATCCCATTTCTGGGTATATACCCAGAGGAATGGAAATCATCATGTCAAAGTGATACCTGTACTCCCATGTTCATCTCAGCTTTGTTTACAAGAGCCAAGACATGAAACCAACCTAAATTTCCATTGATGGATGAGTATAAGGAAACTGTGATATACATACACCATGGAATAGCATTATGCCATGAAAAAAATGAAATACTCCCATTTGCAGCAACATGTTTGAGTCCGGAGATAGTTATTTTGAGTGAAATACACAAAGCACAGAGGGATAAATACTGTTTGTACTCACTCATGTGTGGGAGCTAAGAGAGAAAGAAGGAAGGAAAGAAACACCACAGTAGTGCATTGGACTTGCAGAGGGAGAGAAGATTCTATGGGTTGCAAATTGGAATGGGGGGAAAGGAGGAGGGAGAGGGACATTGGGGATAATTGGGAGGGGGACACGGGATACAAATGCAGTTTGTGGTAATGGCCATACTGCCAGTATGCATCTTGCCCTCACATCATGGGCACGAGTGGTGAAAATCAGCTTTGTTTCTCATGGATATTCATAACCAGTAAAAATAATTGCATTACTTGAAAAAATATGAACTCTCTAATAAGAAATGTTTTAAAAATAGCATTTACGATAGGTAACAAAAGTGTTAAATACTTAGGAATACATTTAACCAAGCAAGTGAAAAATTCATAGTTAAAACTATAAAATATTGATGAAAGAAATTAAAGAAGACAAAAATAAATGGAAAGATGTCCTGTGTTTTAGGACTGAAAAAATTAATATTGCTAAAATGTCCATACTGCTCAAACTCATCTACAGATTACATGCAATCCCTATCAAAATTCCAGTGAAAAATTTCACAAATAGAAAAAATCTTAAAAGTCCTATAGTACAAAAAAATAAAAGAAAAGACTACCAATGCAATCTTCAGCAAATAAAATCTAGAGGTATCACACTGCCTGACTTCACAATATATACTACAAAGCTATAGTATCCAAAACAGCTGGTACTCACATTAAAAACAAACATGGACCAATGAAAGCGAATACACAGTCTGGGAATAAATTCACACTCCTACAGCCAACTGATGTATGTGCCAAGACACACACTGGGCAAAAGACAGTGTCTTCAATAAACCAGGCAGAGAACATTGGATATCCACATGCAGAAGAGAGATAATAGACCCCTACCTCATAACATATACAAAAATCAACTCAAAATGAGTTTAAGACTGCAATGTAAAATCCAAAATGATAAAACTGCTAAAAGAAAACAGGGGACATGCTTTACAACACTGGGCCAGGCAAGGAATTTTGAAATAAGTCCCAAAAGCACAGGCAATGGAGCAAAAATAGACAAAAGGGATTATATCCAACTAAAAAGTTTTGCAGAACAAAGGAAATAATAAACAGAGTGAAAAGACAACCTACATAGTCAGAGCAAATATTTGCAAACTGTACATTTGAGAAGGTATTAATATCCAGAATATCCAAGGAACTTGAAAGCCAAAAATCAAGAAACCTGATTATAAAAATGGTCAACAACTTTTAATTGACGTTTCTCAAAAGAAGACATTCAAATGGCTAGCAGGTAGATGAAAATTAGCTCACAGAAATGCAAATTAAAACCAAAATGAGATACTACCTCACTCCAGTTAGAACTGCTATTATCGAAAGGACAAAAGACAGCAAGTACTGATAAGGATGTGGAGAAAAGGATACGCACACTGTTGGTGGCTTTGTAAATTAGCGTCACCAGTATAAACAAAAAAAACCGGTATGAAGTTTCCTCAAAAAATTAAAAATAGAACTATTGTATGTTCCTGCAATCCCACTCTTGTTTATGTATCCAAAGGCAATGAAATCAGTATGCGATGGAGTTTGGATGTATTGTTTTCCCAGAACTCACGGAAATCTGATCTCCAATGTGGCAGTTTGGGTCATGGGGGTGGATCTCTCATGAACTGATTAATGCTCTCCCTTGTCGGGGGGATTAATGAGTGAGTTCCCACTCTACTAGCTCCCAGGAGAGCTGGTTGTTTAAAGAGCCTGGCATCTTCTCTCCCTCGCTTGCTTCCTCTTGCCATGTGATCTGCTTGTACCCACTTGCTGCCCGCCAATTTTTCCCATGAGTAGAAGAAGCCTGAGGCCCGTGCCAGATGTAGCTGTCCCAGAATCATAATCGAAATAAACCTCTGTTCTTTATAGATTACCCAGTCTCAGATATTTCTGTTATAGCAAGACAAAATGGACTAATAAAGTATTTCAAAGAGATATCTGCACTCGATGTTTTTTGCAGCACTATTTGCAATAGCCAAAATATGGAATCAAGACAAGTGTCCAACAATGGATGAATGGATAAATAAAATGTGTTGTATATACACAACGGAATAATATTAAGCCATTTTTTAAAATGTCATTTTAGAAGACTGGTCATCTGCCACAACACTGATGAACGTGGAGGACATGATATTAAGTAGAGTAAGCCAGACACAGAAAGAAACATACTGCATGATATCATTCATATGTAGAATCTAAAATATAGAAGAAGAAAAGGAAAAGGAAGAATTGATATCTTAGAAGCCGAGAGTAGAACAGTGGTTACCAGAGACTGCAGATGGGAGGAGTGAGAGGAGGATGGAGAGAGCTTGTTCAATAGGTAAAATGTTACAACTAGATAGGAGGAATAAGTTCTGGTGTTCTAATGTACAGTACGGTGACCATGGTTAATAGCAACCTATTGTATATTACAAAATAGCTAGAAGAAAGGCCTTCAAATGTTTTTGTTATAAGGAAATAATAAATGCATGAAGTGGGGTATACATATACCATGATATGATAGCTATACAACATACATATGTATGAAAACATCAAGCTGTATCCCATAAATACGTACAATTACAAAGTTTCAATTTGAAGAGCATTAAAAATTACGCACAGTAAGAGATGAACAATAACTAATAATAAAATAGAAATATTATAACAATAAAATAAAAAATGATGGTGGAAGGGTCACACTGCCTGATTCCAAAATATATTGCAAAGCTATAGTAATCAAAACAGCATGGTACTGGCATAAAAACAGATACATAGACCAATGGAATAGAACAGAAAGCCCAGAAACAAATCTACACATTTACAATCAATTCATTTTTCAACAAAGATGCCAAGAACAAATAATGGGGAAAGGACAGTCTTTTCAATAACTGATGTTGGAAAATCTGATATCCACATACAGAAGTATAAAATCAGACCATTATCTCACACCATATATAAAATCTACTCAACATGGATTAAAGACTTAAATGTGGGACCTGAAATAATAAAAACTACAAGAACAAATCGTAGGGGGAAACCGCCATGATATTGGTCTGGGCAATGACTTTTTGGATATGACCCCCAAAGCACAAGTAACAAAAGCAAAAGGACACAAATGGAATTACATCAAACTAAATAGCTTTTGCAAGGCAAAGGAAACAATTCACAGAGTGAAGAGACAACCGACAGATTGGGGAGAACGTACAAGAGTACTTCAAAAAGTTCATAGAAAGATTCTTATTATCATTAAATTCTACTTTTCCACGAAATTTTTGAAGTACCCTCATATTTGCAAACCATACATCTGGCATGGGGTCAATATCTATAATATATAAGGCACTCAAACAACTCCATAGTAAGAAAACAACCCAATTAAAAACTGAACAAAGAACCTGAATAGACATCTCAAAAGACAGACAAATGGCCAACAGACTTATGAAAAAATGCTCACTATCAGTAATCAAGGAAATACAAATTAATACCACAATTTGATACCACCTCACACCTGTTATAAATGGCTACTATTAAAAAGACAAAGAAAAGTGTTGTGGAGAACAGGGAACCCTTTGCACACTACTGGTAGTAATGTAAATTAGTACAGCCACTATGGAAAACAGTATAGAAGTTTTTCAAAAAACTAAAAATAGAACTATCATATGAATTAGCAATCCCACTATGGAGTATATATGCAAAGGAAATGATATAAATATGTCAAAGATATCTGCACTTCCATGTTCATTGCAGCATTATTCACAATAGCCAAGATATGGAATCAATCCAAGTGTCTAACAATAGATGAAAGGGTACAAAAAATGTAGTGTATATATACATAATGGAATACTGTTCAGCCTTTTAAAAAGAAGGAAATTCTGTCATTTGCAACAATGTGGATAAAACTGGAGAACATTATGTTAAGTAAAATAAACCAGACACAGAAAGACACAGTATACAGAGAGTGGAATGGTGGTAACCAGGGGCCAGGGTGATTGCAAGGGAGAGGTGGGGGATTGGAAAGATGTTGGCCAAAGAATACAAACTTCCAGTTTGAGAGGAGGAATGAGTTCAAGAGGTCGATTGAACATTATGGTGGCGATAGTTAAAAACAATATATTGTGTATCTGAAAATCACAGAGTACATTTTAAGTGTTCTCACTGCCGGAAAAAAAGGATATGAGGTAACAAATATGTTAATTACCATGACTTAGCTATTCCACAATGTCTACATACATCAAAACATCATGTTGTATAGCATGAACATGTATGAAAATAAATGAAAAAAATTAAATGCTTTAAAAAGACAGTCAATTAAAATTTTACATGTGTACCTGAATTTAAAAAAGCAAAAAGCCAAACTCCTAGCCTGGAATGCAAGTATACTTACATAATATTATAAAATAATCTCTAGTCATAAAGCTACACAACTACACCACTTGTCAGGGCTGAGGCAATAGCTACGCTAATTGTATGGCTATGTATTTCATAACTAAAGCCAAAAAGTTTCATTATTTTAGTTATAATAAGTTTCCATTTGTATTGTCAGGGCTAGGGCTCAGACCCTTTAACCCCATTGTACAGACTGGGTCACCAGACCCCTCACATGCCAGGCTGGCTCACAAGACCCCTCACACGCAGGTCCACGCTAGGTAATTGGGAAAGATCCTGGGAGCCATTGGCAAATGACATGAGCTCAGTCCTCGGCTGCGGCAGTGGTGGCGGAAGCAGCGGTAGCTGCAGCGGCTTATGGCAGACTCCAGCAGCAGCAGAGGCTTATGGCAGCCTCCAGTAGCAGCAGTAGTGGCCCCCAGAGGGTCCCAGGGGCCCTGGCAGCAACAGCCTCCAGCAGCAGTAGCGGCCTCCCTGTACCCCTCCTCCAGGGCATCCCAGGGGTGGGGGGCATCTTGGATCAAAGACACTGATCGTTTATACTTAAGTCCATAACCCAGTACACCTGAGTGCACATGGGCAATTACATTGGACAATAACCAAGAAACACCTGGGCACACGTGCATATTTGCATCAAATGCTTGGCAAGATTCTGAACATCGGAGGGGCCCTGCCCATTTTTCTTCACTTTCCCTACACTAGGCAATACCTAACTTTGATTTAGCCCCTCCACAATGTACACATATTTCAAAACATCGTTTTGTACATAATAAGTATGTACACGTTTTGTCAATTTAAAATAATAAGCACGTATTTTATGCTTGTTAGCTTCTGTTTGCCATTCTGGGTGACACTTAACCCTTCTACATCCTACTATACACCCCATGAGATGCATTTTTAACATGTCAACTTGATTACACTACCTACACACCCCAGAATTTCGGCTGTGAGCTACGAAAGGGATTCCCTCATAAGAATTGGAGAGAAGGAACCTCCAAACTGTTTTCCAAAATGGTTGTACTAATTTACATTCCCACCAACAGTGCAGTAGTGTTGCCTTCTCTCCATACCCTTGCCAGCATTTGCTATTCACCATCTTTTTGATTATAGCCAGTCTAACTGGGGTGAGGTGGTATCTCAATGTGGTTTTAATTTGCATTTCCCTGATGACTAGTGATGTTGAGCAATTTTTCATGTATCTGGTGGCCATTTGTATGCCTTCCTTTGAAAAATGTCTACTCAGCTCCTTTGCCCACTTTTTAATTGTGTCATTTAGTTTTTTCCTGTGTAATTACTTGAGTTGTATGTATATTCTCGATATTAGTCCCCTGTCAGATGCATAGTTGGCAAAAATTTTCTCCCACTCTGTAGGTTGTCTTTTCACTCTGTTGATTGTTTCTTTTGCTGTGCAGAAACTTTTTAGTTTGATATAGTACCATTCGTTTATTTTGTCTTTTAGTGCTTGTGCTTTCAGGCTCATGTTCATAAAGTCTGTGCCCTGAACTAACCACTGGAGTGTTTCACCTATATTTTCCCTTTGCAATTTTACAGTTTTGGGTCTTATACGTAGGTTTTAATCCATTTTGAGTTGATTTTAGTGTATGGTTAGAGATGCATATCTAGTTTCATTCTTCTGCATATGGATATCCAGTTTTCCCAGCACCACTTGCTGAAGAGGCAGTCTTTTCCCCAATGTAGATTTTTGTTGCCTTTGTCTAATATCAGATGGCTATAAGCCTGAGGAGTGATTTCTGGGATCTCTATTCTACTCCACTGGTCTGAATGTCTATTTTTATACCAGCACCATGCTGTTTTGGTTACAACATCTTCATAGTATAATTTGAAGTCAGGCAGAGTTATGCCTCCAACTACAGAAAGATCTTGCATATGATCCAGCAATCCCTCTTCTCGGTGTACATCCAGAGGAATGGAAATCATCATGTCAAAGGGATACCTGCACTCCCATGTTTATTGCAGCTCTGTTTACAATAGCCAAGATATGGAACCAACCTAAATGCCCGTCGATGGATGATTGGATAAGGAAACTGTGGTATATATACACTATGGACTACTACTCTGCCATAAAAAAGAATGAAATACTCCCATTTGCAACAACTTGGATGAACCTGGACAAACTTATGTTGAGTGAAACAAGCAAAGCACAGAGGGATAAATTCCGCATGTGCTCACTCATATGAGGGAACTAAGAGAGAAAGGAAGGCAGGAAAGAAAGACCACAGTAGTGCCGTGATCCAACAGAGGGAGGGAACATTCCTAGGGCTACAAATTCGAGTTGAGGGGAGGGGGGATAATTGGGAGGGGACAAAGGGTACAAAAGTAATTTCTGGTAATGGATATGCCCCCAGTATGAATCTGGCCACCACATCATGCTCAGAAGGGGGAACAATCAGCTTTGCATCTCATCAATATTCATAATAAATAAATAAATAAATAAATAAATAAATAAATAAATAAGAATTGGAGAGAAGGGAGGCCATAGCCATTTTGTAGCATACGCACACCTTCTCCCAATTATTCAAACAAACACTAATCTAGGTGCTTTCGTGATGGGGTTTTGCAGTAGTAATTAAAGTTTCTAACCAGTTTCTGTTGAGTAAATCAAAAGGAAGATTATCCTAAGTGGGCATGTCCTAATCCGATGGAAGCCCTTTAAAAGATGTTGTAAGCCTTCCCTGAGAGCAGAAACTCCAAGCAGCAGAAAGGAAGAAAAATTGTAGATATTTCTTCACACTCACTTTGTCATTGTGGCTTTGCTGGCGCGCAAGGTTGGCACGCAGTAATTGCTGGTCCTGCAATTGCTATGCCTTTTCCCTGGACCTCCTTCAATTTTTTTCACCTAACATTTGAGGAGTTCCACCTTCTTAGGATCTTCCCTTCCTGACCTCATGCTTTGTGGACTTAGTGAAAGCACGAGTCGACACCAGTTGACGATCCACTGGATAGAGCTCGTTTATTAGGCAGCACACACACATATATATAGGGCTTTAAGGGAAGGCTGATTGGCTTAAAATACAATCCCTACTTAGCATACTGCATGGGGTTTGGGGTGGGTGTGGCCGAGAAGGATCAGGGTGTGATCCCTTGGGTCATTTGGGTTCTTACATTCCTCCCTTTTTCTTGTTTTAGGAATGGGGACGTTGAAGTCATCGAGCTACTTCGTGCTGAACTGGGGCGTTGTGGGGGGGGGCAAAGGGAGGAAGGTACATAAATACCCATTATGAAACCCCAAAGAAGGGTGGAGAAACAAGTAATTTCAAAAGGGGAAAAGTCCATAAACGTTCCTTGAAGCCACAAGTCAAATATGCACTGGTTCCATTGTTCGTAGTTGGAGACTGGAGGGAGCAGCCAGGCGTCGGTGGCAAGGGCGTGTAGGAATGCATTTCCTCTGTAAGGTGGTGTCTCTTCAGCATCGGCCGAGGCACTCACGAGATGTGGCGGGGGGTTCATCGGTACCTAAAAGCTGGTAGTTTCTAAGCAAAAGCTGGTTAAAGGCCTGATTAGAGATTTTTCCCACTTGGGTTTGAAGAAACCTAATGATGCAGGGCAAGAAAAGGCAGGTTATGAGGATAATGATTAGAGGTCCCAAAATGGGCCAAATCCAAGTTAGGATAGGGTTTAAGATAAAAGAAGAAAAGGGGTTAGATCCGGATGTGGTTCGTAGGCTGGAAGCTAAGTCGGTGAGTTTGATGATGTTTGTTTCCACTAGACCGGATTCATTGATATAATAATAGCATTCTTCCCCAAGGAAGATGCAAGTACCTCCTTTTTCTGCGGTGAGGAGGTCTAGTGCTCTACGGTTTTGGAGGGTGACCTGAGCTAAAGAGGTAATTTGTCTCTGTAGAGATGAAAGAGATTCGGCAGTGGAGGTCAGAGCCCCTTCAAGTTTAGCATTTATGTCTTCGACTGCCCATAAACTGTGTCCTAAGGCTCCTCCTGACAGGCCGGCTCCGACTGCTGATGTTGTTAGGGAAATACCAACCATGATTGGGAGGAAGGCGGCCCTTTTTTGCCTTGAGGGGGGATGAAGAAGATGGAACAGTTCTGAACTGGTGTACAGAGTGAGTTGAGGGACGATGGTGACAAGAAGGCATGGGGCAGTAAGATTAGGCAGGATGGAGGTAGAGAGGGTTCCATTGCACCAGAAGAAAGAGCCTGGGGGGGCGACGGTGTGGTTATAAATGGTTGAGGAAGGGCATGAGAGAAAACAATTTCCGGGAGAGAGAGAAAGATGAGTGTTTCAGAAGTGATCTGTTGCCAGGTGTAAATGGGTGACCCTGGGGAGCTAGCAGAGGGGCCTGAAAGCTCCCTGGGTGAAATGAAAAGAACAGGAGAAGGCCAAGGAGAAGGTTCATGTCTCCGGAATTGGGGGTAAGGCTGAGGTCCGGGATAGGCAGAGTTTGAAAGGGTTGGTAGGATGAGGGATACACTTAAAAGAATGGTGTGTTAAGTTCTTTTGCCGCTTGTTATTGGAGTTCTCGGTGGCTGAGGGTGGATCCTGAGTGTAAGGCTTCAGCCTGGAAATATGAATCCATGGAGTAACATGATTACCTGGCAGGGCAAGTTTAGCAGCAGTTGGAGTGCAAAGGATGACAGGACATGGGCCTTCCCACTTAGGCGTTAGGGGGGTTTTGGGTTCCGGGGAAGTGTAGAATACTAATTGGCCTGGGCTGAGTGAAAGGTTATTTTTGGAAAGTGACGGATCTGGAAGTAGCCAGTCCTGGTACTTCCATAATTCGGTGCGAAGGTGGGAGAGCAAGGGTAAGGCCATGGTGGGTGGTATGGGTCCTTCAGTTGCTGTGATCCCCGGGGGTAGGAGGGGCCTACCATACATGACTTCAAAAGGGGAAAGATTGGAGGGCTTTTTTGGGAGAGCTCTGGTCTTGAGTAGAGCGAGAGGTAGAAGATGGACCCAATCAAGGTGTAATTCCAGAGACAATTTAGTTAGTATGTCCTTTAAGGTTCTGTTGGTTCTCTCTACCTTTCCAGATGCCTGAGGTCGGTAAGGGCAATGTAGGTGCCAGGGGAGAGAGAGTGACTGGGAGAGTTTCTGTATTACCTGGGCGATAAATTGAGGTCCATTGTCAGATTGAATGGAAGTGGGCATCCCAAATCGTGGGATGATTTGGGAAAGGAGAGTCTGGGCTATGGTGGAGGCCTTTTTATTGGATGTTGGGAATGCCTCTACCCGTCCTGAAAAGGTATCAACAAACACCAAGAGGTATTTGAGGAGCCTGACAGAAGGCATGTGCATAAAATTGACTTGCCAGTCGGCCGCGGGTGTGAGACCTCTGGCCTGGTGGGAGGGGTATGGCCCAGGTTTGAGAGGGGTGTTAGGATTGGTACGCTGGCAGACTGTGCATGAGGAGGAAATTTTTTGCAAGAGGGCTTTGTCAGATGGGGTGATTGAGAAGAAGGCTTGTAAAAACTGGGATAAAGCTTGGGGGCTAGAGTGAAACAGGTCATGGAGCAAGCGAAAGAGAGAGGACTTATCATCATTAAGCAGTTGAGGCTGAGAGGGTGTCTGTGAACCTTGGGAGCTGTATGGAAGAATGGGAAGTTGGTTTTGTATCTGTGCCGCAGTGCATGTGGCGAGTTGAGCCTTACAATTCCCGCAAGTGACTGGGGAATCGTCCCTCTGGTGGGATCTGGAATGAATGACTCCTAATTTACAAGGTAAATGGGATGCCTCAATTAATGTGGAGATTAAAGCTGAGCTGGTGATTGTGTTACCCTTGGTGTTAAGCAGACCGCATTCTTTATATGGCGGCATGAAAGAGAAGTATATGAAAGACATATTTGGAGTCAGTGTATAAGTTAAGAGTTTTTCCTTCAGCTAGAACGCAGGCTCGCATGGCAGCGATAAGTTCAGACTGCTGGTTGGTAGTACCCCTGGGTAAAGGTTGGGCTTCTAGAACCGAATCAAGGGAGACTATGGCATACCCTGCGTAATGAGTGTTTCCTTCCTTGAATGAGGACCCATCCGTGAACCATGCGAGATCAGCGTGAGACAGGGGCCCCTCAGTGATGGAAGAGCGGTATGGTATGAAATTCTGAAGGCTTTCTACGCAGCTGTGCAAAGGGGTGTTGGGGGAATCTGGTATAGGCAGTAGGGTGGCCGGATTTAGGGGTGGGCAGGTAGTGAAGGATAGGGCAGGATTTTCCAGAAACAAGGATAGGAGGGTTAGGATTCTGGAAGGTGGGAGGGATTGGAGAGCCTTACAGGTAAGGAGGTCTTTGAGGTGATGTGGTGAGAGAATATGCCCAGCCTCGTAGGTGGGGTCCAACTGTTTTGATAGGTACAAGGGGGTGAATGGGAATGACAGCAGCATTAACAAGGTGGAGATCCTGGACGAGACGAAAGGCGCCATTAGGTTTTTTTACAGCGAGTATGGGAGTATTGAAAGGGGAGCGCCTGAATGATGGGGCTAGGGCTGTTGTGGTTAATGGATACTGAGCCTGACAAATATATTTGGAGGGGTCTTTTAGTTTTATGTGTACAGGGGAACACTGGGCCAGAGCAGGGCTGGCAGTGTCCCAAACTGTGGGGTTAACAGGGTGAGTTAGCATGGGTAAGGGCTTCTTTGGTGGGGTGGAATTAATAGGATCTTGGGCTTGAACTAGCACTAGGAGGAAGGAAACAGGGGAAGAGGAAGAGGACAGGGACAAAGTAATGGAGACTTGAAGCTGTGATAGAATGTCCCGACCCAACAAGGGGACGGGGCATTGTGGCATGACTAGAAAGGAATGGGAGAAAACGGATTGAGTGCCTTGAAGGCAGCAGGTTAAAAGAGGGTTTTTTTTGGGAAAGATTTGTTTACCTCCTACCCCGACTATAGGAGAGCTGCTGGAGGTGGTGGGGCCTTTATATTCCCTTAAGACCGAAAAGGTGGCTCCAGTGTCCAGAAGGAAAGATATTGGGTGGCCGTCCACAACCATGGATACCCTGGGCTCTTGCTTTGTTATAGAGATGGTCGGGAAGGGCCCAAGGCTCCTTCAGTCCTCCTCAGCGAGGCCCACCATAGGTGGTGTCCACGGTTCGGGGGACTGTGGGGCAGTTGGTCCCTCACCCCTTCGGGCAAGGGGGCAATCAGATCCCCAATGTCCCTTCTTTTTACATTTTGGACAAGGAGTGTTGGGTGGCCTGGGGGTGGGGCAAGCCTTTGCCCAATGCCCTTCCTTTCCACATTTAAAGCAGGCTCCAGGTGGAGGCTTAGAGGTGGAGGCTGTGGGAGGGCGCCCAGGGGGTATGATAAGCCGGGCCAACATCTGGAAGTTGGCATGGTCAGCCTTTTGTTTTCGATGTTCTTTTTCCTCCTCCCAATTATGAAAAACCTTGAAGGCCACTGACAGGATTTCGGTCTGAGGGGTTGCAGGACCCTGCTCTAAATGTCGGGGTAGGATTGGGCCAGGAAATAGGTCATAAGGACATGCCAGCCGTCTTCTGAGTTGGGGTCTAAGTTAGTGTATTGTTGAAAGGCCTGAGTTAATCTATTGAGGAACTCGGAGGGAGTTTCCTCCTTTTTTTGGACAATTTCTTGAATTTTTTGGAAATTGACGACCTTGCGAGCCAATTTTTTGAGGCCAATTATTAAGCAAGAGGCAAAACGGTCTCGAGCCTGGATTCCCTGGGCTGTGTTATAATCCCAATTAGGTTCCTGTTCTGGGACTGCTTGGGGGCCTGGCGGGTGATTCAGATTGGTACGATGGGTGTCAGTGCCATGGGTTTGGGCTGTATCCCAGACCCTGCGGCGTTCCTCGGGGAGGAGGGTATTGGCTAGGAGCATGAAGATGTCATGATGTGTGAGGCTGTAGGCCTGCAGGATCCATTGGAATTCTTTAATGTAGGTGGTAGGGTCGGTAGAGAAAGAGCCTAGTCTTTTTTCTAATTCTGTAAGGTCAGCTAGGGAAAAGGGAACATGGACCTTAACTACTCCTTCAGCCCCAGCTACCTCACATAGTGGCGTGATTGTTAAAGGGGCGGGGGGAGGTCCTCGGGAACGGGTGAAAGGGGGCTTAGTGGGTCAGGAGTAGGTGAGGGTAAAGACGGGGGAGTGGATGGCACAGGAGGTGCAGAAAGTGACGTGGATGACGGGGGAGGAGGAGCAGATGCCGAAGGCACTGGGGGAGGAGGAGGTCGGTAGGGTGGGGGATCATCAGCAGGGTCGAAGGTGGAAGAATCGAGGGGTGACTGTGAAGAGGGTTTATAGGCTAAAAGGACTTGAGAGGGAGCACAGGAGGAGCAGAGGGCGGGGTTCTGAGCCAAGAGGCAAAAAACCTCGATGTAGGGGATCTCCTTCCATTTTTTTTTTTTTTTTTTTTTTTTTTTGTCTTTTTCGTGACCGGCACTCAGCCAGTGAGTGCACCGGCCATTCCTATATAGGATCCGAACCCGCGGCGGGAGCGTCGCCGCGCTGCTAGCGCAGCACGCTACCAAGTGCGCCACGGGCTTGGCCCTCCTTCCATTTTTTTAGGCACTGGCACTAGCTAAAGAGGTCTCGTAGAATGTTAGGATCTAGTGTGCCCTCAGGGGGCCATGTGTTCTGATTATCTAGAGGATAATAAGGCCAATCTTGTGTGCAGAATTTGGTGAGGAGCTTGGGCTCAATATCCGGCCTGAGAAGGCATTGAAGTGGAGAGTCCCCTAGGGAGGAAGAGGAGGAAGCGCCCATTCTGGTCTCTTAATGGGAATTTAGACAGAAATCGGACAGAGATTTAGTGATAGGACAGATCCTTTGGCCAGTTGGGAAAGGCGGGATCCTAGAGGGCGTCCCCAGTAGGTCACGTCAGTCCCGGCAGGTTCAGGTACGAACCAGGAGGAGAGAAGGGAGGTGTGGGTCGTCTCTCAGACCTCCACTTCTCTAGGGCAAAAGCCCGGTGCCTGAAGGAACCTAGCACCAGGATTTTCTGGTCCGGTCCCAGACCTGGGAAGTGGAGAGAAGAGAGTGGTGGACAGGAGGGTGAAGGAGAGAACAGAATGAGGCTTTTAACCTCCAAAAATGAAAGTAAAAGTTTACGGGGGCTTTAGAACCTGTTATAGTTTGGGAATTTAGAGTGGTCGTGAAGACCGTGGTGGTTTGGGGTATGGGCGTTAGGGGCTACCGGACGTTCTAGACTCCCTGTGGTAGCCTGAAAAAGGGCTGGTGCCCTTTAGGAAAGGGGGCTTACCTAATGATGAGCTGGTGGTGAGTGGAAGGAGCCAGCACCGAAAAGAATGGACGAGGGTGGACCGTCAGTGGTGAGCGGTGGAAGGGAGGCTGGTCCTGGTGGGACGGAGTTCCCGAGGGGCGACTTGGAAAGTGCTGCCACTGCGATTCGAAAAGTGTTACAGCTCGAGGGAGCCCTGAGGGGCAACTTGGAAGATGTTCCCACTGCGATCCGAAAAGTGTCGCTGATCGAGAGAAGCTCCGTCCCGGGTTTCGGCACCAAATGAAGGTTTCGGCACCAAATGAAAGGACGAGTCAACACCAGTTGACGATCCACCTGAGAGAGCTCGTTTATTAGGCAGCACACACACATATATATACACGGCTTTAAGGGAAGGCTGATTGGCTTAAAATACAATCCCTACTTAGCATATCGCATGGGGCTTGGGGTGGGTGTGGCCAAGAAGGATCAGGGTGTGATGCCTTGGGGCATTTTGGTTCTTACATTTAGGGCTTTCTAGACACCTCCCACAACTGAACAGGTAAGAAAATTCCTTGTAATAAACCTCATGAGCACCTTGCTTGGGCGGCTAGATTATACTGATTAATTCAGTGGCCTTCCTTGCTCTCTGGTTTCTGGCAGGAGATTAGGGGAGGGAAGAGTATGATTGACATGAGATTTATCCCTATTTATTTATTTATTTACTTATTTATTTTGTTTTGCCTTGCACCTTCTCCGAAGGTTGCCACGGACTGGCAGTGTCCCTTGACCAAGTCAAACGCCCCTCAGCTTGCCTTACCTACCCAGCTTTCTCTCCTTTTCATCGCTTTAGCATAGAAGTGGTAACAGAGCCTCGCTGCAATGAATGGTGTTAGCCCCGAGGTAAGGCATTGTTCTGTCATTTCTCTACACCCTGCCCTCAGGTTTGTCAATATTACCTTTATTAAACATTCCCAGAGCTATTCTAATTTTAGTGTTCCACCTATTTCTTGCCAAAAGAATGAAAGTTAATTTTTAGTTAGAATATTAGTAGATAAAAATAATAGAAAACTTTGTAGCACACTATCTTTAATAAGCTTGGTGAAGGGAAAATTTTTCAAGGTAGCATTTAAAATCCAGAAGACATTATGGGGAAAAATGGAAGGTTTCATCACAACTATTAAAAATATCGCATGGCAAAAGATACAAAACAAGGGTAGAAAATCATATAACAAACTGAGAGAAGGCAATTGCATCATATAAATGGAAAAGGTTAATTTCTATAACACAAAATGCCAATAAATCTTTAAGGAAAAGAACAATTAGAGAAAATGAGGAAAGGATACAAACAGTTTGTAAAATAATAAAGTTAAACATGTTATAATTAAATGAATGTAAATCCCATGTTACTTGTTACCAAGGAGATGACAAATAAAATGAGAATAAATTCCCCCCCGTTTTACTGGAAAATTTTTAAGTTGATAACATCCTCATTTTATGAGGGTATAGAAATAGGCACTAGCATATACTGTTCATGAGTATACAAATTGGTGAAGCCATTTTGATGAAAATTTGGCGATATTTATTAAAATAAAAATGTTCAGACTTTCTGATCCAGCAATTTAAAAAAGGAAGTATCAAGAAGAGCTTCCCCCACAAGTAAGCAGTGATATATGTGCAATAAAATCAATAGTATCATTGCTTCTAATAACAAAAATCAGTAACAACCTATACTTTTAACTGTAAAAATTTTGGATAAATTGTGATGCATTCATACAATGCAATACCCATCAAAAGGGAAGTCCTACATTGTGGATTGCTGTATAATAATGGTAGCTGCCTCAATCTCAATCTTTTTAAATATCCTCAAAGAAAAAATTACCGCAGATGAGTAAGGAAAACAAAGAAAATTATGTTAACTCATCCTGTAACATAACTAGATATAACTAGTGATGATACAATGTTAACAACACTTGGAAATTTGACGGCTAAAAGATGTGACAGATTTAGCAGACCTGACGAAGGTGAGTGAGTCCTACCCTAGCAGTGAGAAGTGAAACACGGCCCTCCGTAAGTGCTCAGGAATTATTGCTTCCTGGTACCTCTGGGAGTATAGGTGAAAGTAAAGCTAAAAACAAAAACATTATGTCAAAAACATGTGTAAGAGTAAGACCCCCAGGTCCTCTACCAAATGCCAATCAGCCAGGCAATTTACCCTCTCAAATATAAAACCAAACGACCACACTGGGGAAGGATAGGCAGGGGAGTCCCAAGCACACTTGAGGGCAGAGGTGTATTACTGAAAACACAAAAGTTAAATAAAAGATCCTCCACAAAATGAATGATAAGACCATTTTTGCAAATTGATTTCCCCACTCTATTTCCAGAATGCTAGCAAGAGGATAATAATCTCGAAATAATAATTTGAAAAATTATCATGGCAATAGCACAAGAAATAACATAATAGATTACTTGTCACTAGGATTAAACTAAAGAAACTTTATTTGTGCTTAAATATGAGCAAATAGCCAAAGATCATATTTATGCACTTTTCAATGTAAGTAGACAGCCAAGGATCACCACATATGTAGGAAAGCCTCTAACATCAATGACAAAGGCCAAAATAAACAGTAAAAAACCCACTTTCGGGATACTGACCTATTCCGGTAGCAGAAAACCTAAGAGATATTATGATTCATCTTGTTAGAGAGATGAGACAGGGTACTTGTTACCATGAAAGAAGAACATAATGGAGAACAAAAAAAGAGCTTTCAGAATTTAAAAAAAAAAAAAAAACACACAACAGTGGAAATGAAAATGTCAATAGAAGAGTTGAAAATAAAGTTGAAGCAGTATCCCAGAAAGTAGTTCCAAAAGAAAATGGACAGCCTGTTTTAAAAGTAGTGGCTTGATGCTATTACTAATTGTTTTCTTAAGTTCATTTTTGCGTTGTTTATTGATAGGGTATTTAAATACTATTGATTTTGGTATATTGACCTATCCTGTAACCTTGCTGAACTTGTCTTTTGGTTGATTCCTAGTTTTTCTGTACGAAAAATCATGGCATGTGCATATAGAGATAGATTTACTTCTAGCTTTCCAGTATGGGTGTCTTTTATTTCTTATTCTTCCCTGGTTGTCCTAATGAAAACCTCCAGGACAAGATTGAATAGAAGAGACAAGAATGGACATCCTTGTCTTCTCTTAATCTTAGGGTGATAGCTTTCAGCATTCACCAATAACTGTGATAATTGTGGGTTTACTGTAGTGTCCGTTATCAAATTGAAATAGTTGCCTTCTATTCATAGTGTTGAGTGTTTATCATGAAGAGATTTTGAATTTGTAAAATGTTTTTTCTGCATTTAGTAAGGTGATCATGTGGGTTTTGTTCTTTATTCTATTAATATGGTATATCACATTAATTATCACATGTTGTATCACATTAATTGATTATCAGATGCTATACCAATCTTGCGTTCCTGGAATAAATTCCAATTGGTCACAGTGTATAATCCATTCTGCATATTGCTGGATGCAGTCTGCTGATATTTTTTGAAAAGTTTTGCCTCTAAATTCATAAGAGATATCAGTCTGTAGTTTTCTTTTATTGTAGTAACTTTATTTCTTTTTGGTATCAGAGTAATACGGGCTTTATAAGATGAATTGGGAACTGTTTCCTCCTCTTCTGTCTTCTTAAGGAAATAGGATAGAATTGGCATTAGTATTTTTTTAAATGTTTGGAAGATTACACAAATAAAGCCCTCTGATTCTGGTCTTTGCATTATAGGAAGATTTTGATTACTAATTCAATTCCTTTAATTTTTACAGAACTATTAAACAGGTCACAAAATCTTTGCTTCACACCCCCTTCCTTTATGTGGTTGTTAACACAAACATTACATCTTTATGCATTGTATGCCCATCAACACAGATTTATAATTATTGCATTACAAAGTTCTCCTTTAAATCAAATAGGAGAAAAAGAGATAAATAAAAATGTATTTATGTATTTATATATATATATATATATATATATATATAATTTTATGTTTACCCATATAGTTACCTTAACTGATGACCTTTACTTCTTCATGTGGATTTGAGTAATACCTACTGTCCTTTCATTTCAGCCTGGAGAGCTTCCTGTACTATTTCTTATAGGACAGGTCTGATAGCAAAAACTTTTCTCAGATTCTGTTTATATGGGAATATATTAATTTCTCCTTTATAATTTTGTGCTAAAATTTTATGATTTATAAAATATTTTAGTAATAACTATAACTGAATATGCCTCACTTTTATGAAGATAAACAACATAAATGTCACCCTCTAAAACTATGTAATTTAGTGGTTTTTAGTATATGCACAATGTTGTGAAATCATCACTGTGTAATTTGAGGACAGATTTATGAATGAAAAAACAAGCTCAGTGCCCATTAGAACCCAATCCACACTCCCTCCACCCCCAGCCACTGGTAACCATCCATTGACTTTATTTCTCTATGGATTTTTTATTCTGAACATTCATATAAATGGGAGCTTGCAATATGTGGCTTCTTATATCTGGCTTTTTTCACTTAGTATAATGTTTTAAAAGTTAACCCATGTCGTAGCATTTATCAGTACTTCATATTTTATAACCAAATAATAGTTCATTGAATGTATTCAATACATCTTATTTATTCATTCAGTTGATGGGCATTTGGACTGTTTGCACTTTTTGGTTTTTGGCTGCTATGCATAACGTTGCTATAAACATTCTTGTACAAATCTGTGTGTGGACATTTATTTTCAATTCTCTTGGGAATATACAGAGGAGTCAAGTTGGTAGGCCGTAAGGAAACTCTATGTTACATTTGAGGAACTGCCAGACTCTTTCTCCAAACTGGATTCACTACTTACCTTCCTACCAGCTACATATGAGGGCTCCAATTTCTCCACTTCCTTGTCAACGCTTGTTATTGCCTGTCTTTCTTTATTATTATAGTCATACAGGTGAGTGTGAAGTGCTATCTCATTTTGGATTGGATTTGTATTTCACTAATAATTAGTGATGTTGAGTGTCTTTTCATATGCCTATTGGCCATTTTCATATCTTTTTTGGAAAAAGTCTATTCAAATATTTTACTTTAATTTGGGTTATTGGCCTTATTATTATGGACTTATAGATGTTCTTATATATTCTACATACAATTCCCTTATCAGATACAAGATTAGCAAAATTATTCTCCCATTTTGTGGCTTGTTTTCCTACTTTATACATTATAACCCGTGAAGCACAATAGTATTTAATATTGATGAAGTCATATTTCCCTATTATTTTGTTACTTGTGCTGTTTGAGTTATATCTAAGAAGCCATTGCCTACTTCCAACATCATGAAGACTTACAACTATGTTTTCTTTCTTTCTTTGTTTTATTGAATCATTGATTGTACGCATTTTGTGGATTCAATGTTGACATATGTTGATCAAATCAATATTTCTAGTATGTATATTGTTACAAATTGTACTTATTCTTCATATCCCTTGTCCAATCCCTACCCATCCCCCTCTCCATCCCCCCTCCCCCCGCCACTGATAACCCTAGATGTCTTCTCTCCCTCTGAAAGAGTAATGGTTACTCTGTTGATTTGTTGCCTAGATGATCTGTCCAATACTGACAGGTGTGTTCAGGTCCCCCAATATTATCATAGAACAGATGCTTCTTCTGTCACTCTGGAATGGGCTTTGTGGAGAAAGACATCCTATTCTTTTCTGTGGACTCTGCTGGTGACTCTCCTTCTGTAAATGCACTCCATTCTCTGCCAGACCATCTGCATGGTGGTTGTGACATCCAGCCACTTTTGTGGCAGCTGTGGTTACTGTGGTGGCTATACTGGGCCACCCACATGGAGGTGATGTTTTTGGCATGCTCCTTGGCACTGGCAGTGTGCCTGGTTGTGGGCAGAGGGTCCGGTCCCAGGCTTGATGACCCAGGCCCTCGGGCATGGCGCAAAGAACCATGTTTTCTTCTAAAAATTTTAGAATATTCACTTTTACATTAAGATCTCTAATCTCCTTTGAGTTAATCTTTTTATAATAACAATTATATGTATTTAAGTTGTACAACATGATGTTTTGATATATACATATATAGTGAAATGATTACTCTAGTCAAGGAAATTAACATATCATTCTCCTTGCATAGTTACCATGTGTGCGTGAACGTGTGGGTATATGTGTTCATGTGTGTATTGAGAATACCTGAAACTATACTCCTAGCAAATTTCCAACACACAATACAGTATTATCAGCTATAGTCATTCTATTCTACATTAATTCTCTAGACTTACTCATCCTACATAACTATGACATTGTACACTTTGGCCAACATCTCCTCATTGGCCCCACATTCCTGCCCCTGGTAACCTCTATTCCATTCTCTGCTCCCACGTATTTGAATTTTTTAGATTCCACACATAAGTGAGATTTTGCAGTATTTGTCTTTCTGTGTATGGCTTATGTCCCTTAACCTAATGTCCTCTAGGTTCATCCATGTTGTTGCAAATGGCAAGATTACCTTCTCTTTTAAAGGTAAATAATATCCCTGTGTGTGTGTCACATTTTCTTTACCTACATATCCATCAATGGACATTTATGTTGTTTCCATACCTTGGCTACTGTTAATAATACTGCAGTGAGCACAGGAGCACAGAGATCTCTTTGAGGTACTGAATTCATTTCCTTTGGGTAAATGCCCTAGGAAGGAGTTTCTGGATCATATGGTAGTTCTATTTTAAATGTTTTGAGGAACCTTCATAATGTTGCCTGCAATGGCTGTACTAATTTACATTCCTACCAACAACGTGCAAGGGTTCCCTTTACTCCACACCCTAATGCTTATCTTTTGTCATTTGGATAATAGCCATTTCAACAGGTGTAAGGTGATCTCATTTTGGTTTTGATTTCAATTTCCATGATATTTAGTGATGTTGAGCATTTTATCATATACCTACTGGCCATCTGTATCCCTTCTTTAGAAATCTGTCTATTCAGATGCATTGAACATTTTAAAATCAGGGCTGTTTTGTTTTTGCTATCAAGTTATGTGAGTTCTATATATATTTTCCATATTAACCCCTAATCATATATATATGATTTGCAAATAATGATTCCCAATCTGTAGACTGCCTATTCATGTTGTTGATTGTTTCCTCTGTTGTACAGAAAACTTTTAGTTTGATATAATCCCATTTGTTTGTTTTTGCTTCTGTAACTTGAGCTTTTGATGTCATATCCAAAAAATCATTGCTAGGCGAATGTCATGTACATATTTTCCCTGTGTTGTCTTCAAAAAGTTGTATAGATTCTGGTGTTACATTTAATTCTTTAACCCATTTTAACTTAATTTTTGTGAATGGTGTAAGATAATGGTTCAACTTCATTCTCTTGCATGTGCATACCCAATTTTCCCAGAACCATTTATTGAAGAGACTACCCATTCCCATTGTGTATTCTTGGCACCCTTCTCAAAAATTAGTTGACCATATTATGCTTGGGTTTATTTCTGGGTTCTCTATCCTGTTCTATTGGTCTGTGTGTCCAATTTTATGCCAGTACCATACTGTTTTGATTACTATAGCTTTGTAAAATAATTTGAAGTCAGGAAGTTTGATGCTCTAACATTTTTGTTCCTTCTCAAGATTTCTAAGGCTATTTGAGATCTTTTGTGATTTCTTACACACTTGAAAATTTTTTCTATTTCTGTGAAAAATGCCACTGGAATTTGGGTAGAGATTACCTTTATGAACTGTGGTATTTTAGTAAAATTTATTCTCCAATCCATGAACATTTACTTGTGTCTTCTCCAATTTCTGTCATCAATGTTTTAGAGCTTTTAGTGTACAGATCTTTCACCTCCTTGGTTATATTTATTTGTAAGTATTTTCATCTTTGATGCTATCATAAATAGGATTCTTTTCTTTCATATAGATCATTCTTAGTATAAAGAAATGCAACTAATTTTTATATAGTGATTTTTTATTTTTCTGAGCATATATCTAACATTATTTCTGCACTGGGGTTCACAAACAATTGGTTGCTAGAATTCAAGTTTAGACACAGGGGCTTATTTACCCTTTTAATGAAGGAAAAAGGGTTTGGACTTAAGTAAGCAGAGTTTATGGGAGTCCATTATTTAGACTAAGTAAACAAGAATGGAGTTACTTGACCTAAATGCCATGAAGTCAAATTGGCAGTGGGGCAGTTTCCAAAAAATCAGAAGATTCACAGCAACAACACATGAGCCATCATAAGGAAGTTCCATATATGTTACCCCTGTAAGGAATTTAACTTTAAAATGATTCTAGAATGCCAATTAAATCTCTAAAGTTTTTGTCAAGTTGTTTTCTAACAGGCTTCAAGTGACTAGGATGTATGGAAATACATGGGTGAAGTAATGAAAGATATGAGTTACTTTATTGACATCTGTTTATGCTTACTCACCTTGGTGTTGGCTCTCGGCCTTCAGTGAGAATGGTAGCTCTTCTCTCCCTGGTATAAAGGGGGCACCTTCCTAAAACGGCAATCCATGTCTTGCCTTTTAGGCAGATCAAGCCTAAAAGAGGATAGAACTCTTCCAGCATCTGTTGAGTCCCAATTGCCTTTAGTTCAAATTAATCCTTATGGCATATTGAGGTGTAGTGTGTTCCAATCCCCTTTGGAGCAAGCTCAGGTAGGTAATAGAAATAATAAACCTTAAGCAAACAGCCAACAATTTTACTAATATGGAAATCTGAATATTGTAAATATAGTCAGTGGAAATTTATTGTCAATATCAGCAGGGACTTAAAGGTTGGATGTTGATTTTGTATCCTGCAACATTACTGAATTTGTCAGTTCTAACATTTTTTCATGGACTATTTGGGGTTTTGTACATGTGAAATCATGTCATCTGGAAAGAGACCATTTAACTTTTTCTTGTCCAATTTGGATGCCTTTTTGTTGCTGCTGTTGTCGTTGTTGTGTGCTCTGGCAAGTACTTCCGGTACTATGTTGACTAGTAGTGGTGAGAGTGAGCATCCTTGCCTTGTATCAAGTCTTAGAGGAAAAGCTTACAGTTATTCCACATTGATTATGGTATTAGCTGTGGGCTTTTCATAAATGGACTAAATGTGGAGGAAATTTCCTTCTATAGCTATTTTGTTGAGAGTTGTTATCATGAATGGAAGTTGAACATTTTCAAACATATTTTCTGCGTTCATTGAGATAATCAAGTGGTTTTTATCTTTCATTCTGTTAATGTGGTGTATGACATTGATAGAATTCCATATGTTAAAACAGCATTGCATCCCAGGGATAAATCCCATTTGGTCATGTACTATAATCTTTTTGATGTGTTGTTGAATTAGGTTTTCTTGTATTTCATTGAGAATCTTTGCATCCATGATCATGAGAGATAGTAACCTGTAGTTTTCTTTGCCTGTGGCGTCTTTCTCTGGCTTTGGTAACAGGGTAATACCGGCCTTCTGCAAATATTCCTTCTACTTCTATTGTTTTTAATAGTTTAAGAAGGATTAGTATTAATTTTTCTTTAAATGTGTGGTAGAATTCAGCCATAAATCCATCTGGTCCTGGCCTTTTCTTTGCTGGAAAGGTTTTGGGTACTGTTTCAGTCTTTTTATTTGTCATTGGTTTGTTCAGGCTTTCTATTTCTTCTTGACTCAATCTTGGTAAGTTTTATGTTCCTGGGAATTTGGTCATTTCTTCTAAGTTATCCAATTTCTTGTTGCAAAATTGTTAACAATAGTCCCTTGTGAACCTTTTGATTTCTGACGTATCTATTGTAAAGTATCTCCTTTCATCTCTGATTTTGAGGGGACATTTTTTCTTGGTGGCTCTAGCTAAGCTTTTGTTGATTTCGTGTATTAAAAATAAAACTAAATTCAGGTGATATTTTTATTTATATATAGTTTTCCTGTCTTCTACTTGATTTATTTCTACTCTGATCTTTATGACTTTCTTCCTTCTGCTAATTTTGTGTTTAATTTGTTCTTTTTCTAGTTCTTTGAGACATAAAGTTAGATTACGTGAGATTTTTCTTCTCTTTTAATGTAGGCTTTTAGTGCTAAAAGCTTTCCTCTTAGGACTATTTTTTCTCCATCCTATAAGTTTTAATAAGTTCTGCATTCATTTACTTATGTCTCAAGATATTTTTCAAACTTCCTCTGATTTTATGTTTGACCCAGTTGTTGTTCAAGAGTGTGTTTTTTATTTTCTACATATTTATGAATTTTTCCATTTTCTTGCTATTATTGACTTGTAGTTGTATTCCATTATAGTCATAAAAGATATGTGGCATGATTTGACTTCTAAAGTTCATTAAGACTTGTTTTTTGTCTTAAATGTGATGTATCCTAGGGAATGTTCCATGTGTGCTTAAGAAGAATTAAGTAACCATGCTGCTCTTGGGTGAAAAGATCTGTATATGTCTGTTAGGTACATTTGTTCTATAGTGTTGTTCAAGTTTGCTGTTTCTTTACTAATTTTTCTGACTGGGCATTTTATCCATGATTGTAAACGTGGTATTGAAGAGTCGTGCTATTATTGTATTGTTTAATTTGTCCATTCCGATTTGTCAATTTTTTTATATATTTAGGTTCTCTGATGTTTGGTGCCTATGTATTTACAATGTTTATGTATTCCTGTTGAATTGACCTTTTCTATCATTATATAATAATCTTCTTTGTATCTAGAGGAAGTGTTTGACTTAAAGTCTACTCTGTCTAATACTAGTATAGCCACTCCTGCTTTCTTCTGATTGCTATTTGCATGAAATATTTTTTGCCTTCACTTCACTTTCACCCTTTGTATGTATGTGAATCTAAAGTGAGTTCTTGAGAACAACATACAGATGAATCTTGGCTTTTGTTTTCTATTCGTTCAGCCACTCTGTAATCTTTTTACTGGGAACGTTAGTCCATTTACATTTAAAGTAATTACTGATAGGCTAGGATTTACTATTGCCAATTTGTTATCTGTTTTCTGTTTTTCTTACAGTTCTTTTGCTCCTCTGTTTCTCTCTTCCTGTCTTCCTTAGCGTGTGTGTGTGGGGGGGGGGGATTTGTATTTTTTTTCTTTTATGTAACTTCTATAAACATTTTATTTGTGATTACCAAAGGGCTTGTGTGAAATATATTATAGTAATAACAGTCTATTTTAACCTGATAACAAAGCTGATACAAAATAGCAGATATGTAGGATGAGAACGTCTAGAGATCTAATGTACAACATGAGAGCTATACTTAATATTGTACTGTACTTGGAAATTTTGCTAAAAGAGTAGATTTTTAGGTGCTCTTGCCACACACACACACACACAACACGCACACACACAATGGGGTGTGAGATATGTTCTTTTGCTTTACTATAGTAATCTTTACACTATTTCTATGTATATCAAAGCATCATGTTGTAGACCTTAAATATATATAATAAGTTATATTTAAGTCTTACAGCAGGGGCCCTGATGAGCTAGTGTGGACAGGCAACCTTGCCTTTCAGAGCCCTCTAGTGTTTTTGGGGCCCCAGGCCAGGCACATCAACCTGCTGTGCATGTCCCAGGTTGTAACACCAATGCTGGTTTCCAGTTGTGCGGCCGAGGGTTGCATTATGTGGCTAGTGGCACTGGCCAGCAGGCTGCTGGACAAGCAACGGCAGTCCCGCAGGCAGAGCCAGAGCACCCCAGCCTCGCATCGCCTGCATCTTGCTGCCCAGCCTGTGGGAGACTGTAGCCCCGCAAACTCATGCTGCCATAAGGCCTTCCTACCTGTGGCCTGGTTGGTTAGCATGTTGATGCAAACTGCCTTTTGCCACAGCTGCAGCCATGGCCTACAGGTAGGACCAGCATCCTGATCCCTGAAGCCAGTTCAGAATGGCCACAGAAGCGCTCTAAACACTAGTGCTTGCGCAGACCCGGAGGACGATATGGACGGCAAGAAAATAAAATGAAGAGAGGATTTCTGGCTTAAAATTTACATGCTGACAGATATATGAGGGTGATGCCTGAGCCGGTAGCAAGCCTGGCCCAAGTATTGCTAAGGACAGCACAGGCAGTTGGCATGGGCAGAGGTGAAGGGCAGACTGGCAACAGCACGTGGATATGCACACCTCACACAGTGACATAAAGTCCGAGAGGACGTGATTGTGCTCTCCAACCATAAGAAGCCTTCGAACCTGAGAGTGAATGGGCTGACCAAGGTGGCCTTGATGGAAACAAGCAATGAGGCCCTCATCAAAAGTAGTCCTGAAGGATGAGAAAGGATGATCAAGCAACTGATAGAACAATTAAGATCAGAGGAAGCAAAACTCATCTTGTTGAAAAACTTGCCACAGAGTCAAATGCAGAAGGAAGCCACTGCCCAGAAGCCCATATGCTCCGCTGGGAGCACCGTGACCACCCGTCCTCTCCTTGTGCAGGGCACCCAAAACATTCCTGCTAGCAAGCCGTCACTTCTGACCTCTTCAACTTGAATGCCGGGCAGCATGATCCCGCTTCTGCTGGTCCGGGAAGGGCAGCAGGCACCCTCAATGCTGGTGCTGCAGGTGACCTCACAGGTGGTCATAGCCCCACTCGTCAGGGGATCCCAGCAAATCCACAACATCAGACAACATTCTAGCATGGGGCACTGCCCCTCCTCCTGGACCCCAGGGTGTCCATGCCCAGAGTGCCAATTCAGGGATAGAGAGTCATCCAGCAAGGACTTATCCGTGTCACCAACGTCCCCAACACCATTCTGCTCATCAACATCCTGCAGCCCTCCTCAGCATCATTAAAGGGTTCACGACCAACTCCGCTCAGACCAACTCCACCTCCACCAGCGTGGCCTCCATGATCACCTCCACTGAGTCTCCAGGCAGCCAAGAGGTGGCCGCCGAGCTCGAGCTGTGCAAACAGCTAGAGAAGATGCTGCTTGAGATTCCCCCTCCCAAGCCCCTCACCCCGGAGATAAATTTCCTGCCCAGTGCTGCCAAGAAGTTCGTCTACCTAGTTGGCCTGGAGGAAGTGGTGCAGAACCTACTGGAGACGCAAGCAAGCCGGATGTTGGCCGCCCTTGTGCTGTCCCAGGAACCTTCCATGTGCGTGCACTGCAAGATGGCCTTCGCAAGCCGCAAGGGCGGGGCCATCATGTGCGAGAACAGGCGCTCAAGGTGGAGGGCACTAGCTGGCTCAAGGCCACCTTTGTGAAGGCGCTACAGCGGGAGCGTGCGATCAAGCAGCGCCTCCTGCAGCAGGACGCCGTGCCTGCCACCGCGCTGCACCCACACTGAAGCAGCTCATAAAACCCCACTGTAAGTTGGTGCTCGGCTCAGGAGAGGCTCGCGACTGGAGTAACAGAGCTGTGCTACTGGCCTCCAGCCAGCTGTCCTGGGGCTCAGGCACGATGACCCATGGTGTCCTGTACAGGTTTAGCCAGCCCCCAAACTGCAAAACACAGCCTCGGGCACGGCCCTGGTCAGGAGGACTGGCAGACATTCCAAGAGAGCCTTGAGCGCCGGAAGGGGCGGCACCGCCTCCACCTGGAAGAAGACGTCCCTGAACACGCAGTACCCTTGCGTTTGTCCCCAGAGTTTGGCAGTACCCAAGACGTCCTCGGCCGTGGACCGCCAGCGAGAGTACGTCCTTGACGTGATCCCGCCACGCTCCACCCTCCAGTCAGCCACGTGGGATAGTGCCAGCCAGGACCAGTGGAGGACAGGCTCCCTCCTCACTGTTACCTGGCCCCGGTCTAGAAGGACACACTGTGCCGCCCTCCACTGTGCTGACCCTACAGTGTGTGTGACGGCCGTTCTGCACAAGCGACACCTCGATTCTTGGCTGCAAAGTCTCTTCGCGGCTGGGAGATGCTGCTTCACAGGCGGACGAGGATTACAACTGGGGGACCTTTCCACGGGGCTTTCTTCCTCGATCTCTTTCCCTTTACTTTGCCTAACACCAGCAGTCAAGTGGACCTCCGGGGCTGGTTCTGCACCAGGCCGCCTTCTTTTGCCCCCAGGAGGGCGCAAGGGAGGCTCACCGTGGACACTGTGACAGGTCTGAGCAAGGCTGGTTCCCGGGGCTCCTGACTCCCGCAGGGCGTTTCCTTTTATTTTTGTTTTTCCCTGTCTTCGGCCCCCAATCTGTGGCTGCGTCCCTTCAGGGCAAACTGTAGGTTGAAAGATTTTTAGTTTTTTTAAGCACCTCATGATGATGGAGTTAAAAGTAAACAGAGCAGACCCGGGGTCTCTGTTGTGCACACGTAGTCCCGGCCGCCCCCGTGCGCTGGAGCGTGGGCGGCCGCGGCTACATGAACCCTACGAGTGGCAGAGGCAGGAAGCGCCAGCGCAGCCTCGCTCCTGCCAGAAAGCCTCCCTTGCTGAGCCTTCCTGAGACCCCCCAACCCCCCAGGCTCAACAGAAGAACAAACTGAAATCCAGACCCGGCCAGAGAGTAGGGATCCCAGAAGCTGCGCGCTGTCCACAACGGAGGGAGGAGAGAATCCGCAGCGACGCCCTGAAGCCTGGCCAGGAAGTCGGAGGGGAGGGTTGCTGTGTGGTTTTTTCTTGTGCGGCTGCTGGTGGTGGTTTACTGTATTTTTTTTTTCCTTTTCTTTTCCTATTCATTTTGATGGACACAGTCTTAGGCCACCCTGGCCTGCGTTGCTCTCTGGTGACCTCGCACAGTTGCGTCTGGGCTGGGAGGCGCCGTCCAGGTGTGCGGTGAGCTGCTCCCCCAGACTGAGGATTTCTGTTTGGGTCTAGCTAGCTAGAGCCTTTCCTTAAAGCTGAGGTTGCTGGCAGGGCTCGCTTTCACACTTCCTCCCCCTACCCCACCCCCTTTAGTGTCTACAGAAATGTTTTGTAAAGGATCAGGTCCTCTTTTAGTTTTGGGTTTTTTGTTTTTTTTTTTTCTTTCTTTCCCCTCCCACTCTCTAAAAACCAGTTCCACATCGCTTCTCGGCCTTTTGGCCAAGATCATGTGTAGTATCTATTCTCATCAGTTTAATATCTGATACGTCCTGTATCGGAGGACAGTATATTAAATGGATTTTGGGAGCAGGGACATGGAACGGGAGCTTGCTCCGTCCAGTCCACGCATCGGCCTGGTATGGCAGTGTCTCCAGGCACAGGTGCACCCCCTCGGGGACATGAGCACTGGTCACGCAAGATCAGAGACGGTGGGGAGAGGGGGGTTGCAGTCCCTCCGCCTGGCGAGGGCTAGACTCGCGGGAAGCTGCTTCGCGTGTGGCCTGATCCTCTTCTGTCCGCCGTGAGAGGGAGGCTGACGGGGTCCCGCCGAGCGCTGCGTGCCCGCCTAGAACCGGGGGGCCCTTTGACCGGCTGCCATCGCCGTCGTCAGGCTCTCCACAGCCCTTTTTCCCATCTTTTCTTTCACTTCGGAGGCCCCGTCTGTCCCCGTCTATCCCCTCTCTGCGTCTTCTACAAATGTTCTCTTAATATTCTTGTGCATACCTGGCTCCCTCCCAAGGACGTGGCTTTCCCTACCGCTTTCTCAGGGGCTGTCTCTTCTCTGCCACATGCCTCATCCTCTACTACCTGGGTGGGGAGCACGTGTACTTGCTGCTTCTTTCTGCTTCCCATAGCCTTCATAAAAAATAATAAATAAATAAATAAAAACCAGTTCCACGATGAAAGGCAGAAGTCGTTCTGTGTCTACCGCCAACTGGTCCAGCTCCATGCACAGTGAGTGCGTATGGTGTCCATGCACAGGTGTACGTCCTTGTGAGAACTGGGTCCCTCTGTCCCCCAGTGCAGCTCCAGTCCTGTTTTTCTGTTGATGCAGTTAGGGACTTTAATTTAAAATCCTTAATTTTTAGGCCTGCCTTCTTCAAACACAACTGCTACAACATTCTAATAAAGGCTCACTTAACCCACTTGAAAAAATAAATAAAAAGTAAAAAAAAAAAAAAAGAAAAATCTTACAGCAGATTAAAACGGAAATACAACATACCAAAACTTATGGAGTTCTGCAAAAGTAGTTCAAAGATGAAAGTTTACAGTGATAAACTCCTACATTTAAGAAAAAAAGGACGTTCTTAAATAATGACCTAACTTTGCACCTGAAGGAACTACAAAAAGAAAAAACTAAGCCCAAAATTAGCAGGAAGAAGGAAATAATAAAAATTAGAGTAAAAATACAGAGAAAAAAAGATCTAAAAGCTCGACAAAACTAAAAATTGGACTTTTGAAAATACAAACAATTGACAACTTTTAGCTAACCAACAAAAAAGAGAGAGGACTCAATCAAAATTATAAATTAAAAAGAAGACATTACAACTGCTACAACAGAAATACAAAGTACTATGAGATTATTATGAATAACTGTATGCCAACACAGTGCATAACCTAGAATATAATGGATAAATTCCTAGGAGCATGCAACCTACCCAGACTAGGTCCTGAAGAAATTTAGAATGTTAACAGATCACTGAGAAAGGAGATTAAGTCACTCATCAAGAAATTTCCAACGAAGAAAAGCCCAAGACCTGATGGCTTCACTGCTGAATTCTATGAAACATTTAAAGAATTAATGCCAGTTTTCCTCAAACTCTTCCAAAAAATGGAAGAGGAGAAAAGACTTTCTAGCTTATTCTATGAGGCCAGCATTACTCTGACATCAAATCCAGACAAGGACACTACACGAAAAGAAAATTACAGCCCAATCGCTGTGATGAAAATAGACAGAAAAATCCTCAAATATCAGCAAACCGAATGGAACTGCACAGTGAAATGTTCACACACCATGGTGAAGTAGGACTTATCCCTGGGATGCAGGAGTGGTTGGACATATGCAAATCAGTAAGAGGCATATACCACATCAACAGAGTGTAGGACTACAATCATATGACCATCTCAGTGGATGCAGGAAAATCATTTGAACATCATCAAAATCATTTGAAATCGTGTGAACGGCCTTTCACAATAAAAACAAAATAAGTATAGAAGAAATGTACCTCAAAATAATAAAGGCCAGATAGGAAAAGTCAAACGCATAGAATCCAAGTGTAGAATGGTAGTTGCCAGGGGCTCAGGTGTGGGGGAAATGGGGAGATGTTGGTTAAAGTCTATAACCTTTCAGTGACAAGATGCGTAAGTTTTGGGGATCTAAAGAACAGTATGGTAACAATAGTTAATACAGTTTTGTATACCGGAAATTTCCTAAGAGTAGATCTTACGTGTTCTCAGCGCACACACACAAATAACTGTGTGCGGTGATGGATGTGCTAACTTCATTGTGGTAATCATTTCATAGTGCATATGTATATCAAATCACCACGTTCCGTACCTTCAGTATAGACCATTTTATTTGTCAATTACACCTCAATAAAGCTAGAAAAAATAAAATATAAGAGCTTACACACACAAAAACAAATGACCTTTTAAAAAAATAAGACATAAGAATGTCATGATGACGTTAGGTTAGACAAAAATTAATGAGGCAGGACAGAAAATTTTTTAATTACAGCAATGTTTCCGTTTTACTTCTGACTGAAATCTATTCCCAATTACTAATTGCTGCCCATTTCCATTTAAATATCTCAGTCACTTATCTACAGTGGAGATCTAACCCAGAAAAAATAAAAAATCTAAACCTGCCATTTAGACAGGGAATCTCTTCTCCATTTACTTCAGTTAACTACAGCACAGAAAGTGCTTTTTAAAATATAAATTAAGATCTTAAATTATTTTAAAACGTAACTAAATTTATAATCAGGATCCGTGCACCGCAGGGACCACGCACGACCCGACCCAACGCCCCAGGTGACATGGAGGAGGGGGCCAGGGCCACGCACGGCCGCCAACATGTGACCGTGTGGGGCCGGGTAGTGATGCCTGTTTGTCGGGGAAGGGCCCCCAGTTTCATGCTACCGCCGCCCCGACACCCCACCCTCCTTCACTGTGTGCCAGGCAGTGCTGTGCGGGGCTGTCTCTAGGCCTCTGTGCCCACCATCACTGCTGGAGAATGAGTCAGCCACAGAGGATGGCACCTGCGGGCACAGACAAGGAAGTCAGCGACCTCGTGGACTTTAGCGTGATGTTTCTGCTGCCTGTGGCCAGTGGGAAGGGCCTGCCCGCCTCCTTGAAGGTGAGCGGTTTGGAGGGTCGGGTCTCAAGGACTCACCCACCTCGGGTTCCTTGGGCACCAGCAACCAGAACAGTTCCCCCTTTGACCCTAGCCCCACCTACAGTGAAGGGCCCACTTGGGTGAGTCCCACGACATTCCTGGGACCCGAACTTGGAGGCGCGGGTGGTGAGCAGAATGCCTATGCCACTTTCAGGAGAGACGCGGGTGTTGGCGAATTGACTCAGGCTGGCTTCCTGCCGGGCAAGCTGGCCCTCAGCAGCCCCAGGCCACTGTCCCCTTTGGACATCAAGGGTGACTCCCAGTACCTACCCCAGCAACCCTCAGTGGAGAGCCGCCGACAGCAGCCTGGAGTCCGCCAGGCCGGGCGGGCTTCAGGCCATGCTGGGCAAAAGCTGGTCTCCCCTGCCCCTCCCGCCAGGCCTGTAGCTCAGTGAGCTGTGGCAGTGTGTTTGGTCGCTTGCACCAGCACCAGCGCGTGGGCTACCAGCTGCAGGGAGCAGAGGTGAACGGCGGGCTTCGGGTTGTGTCCACCTTCTCCTTGGCCCTCAGGGCCGCCTACAGCAGCGTCTCCAACCACAGGCCATCAGCGGACCAACAGCCTCGTTGGCTCCTGCGGGACCACAGCCTGCAGCTGCACGACGCCCTTGGGAAGGCCCTGGCCTCCACCTACTCCCCGGATGATTCCAACAATAACTTCTCCTCTAGCCCCTTGACCCCCGTGAGCTCCCCAGAAGGCTGGCAGGAACACCGCAGTGGCCCCAAGCAGGAGCTCCCTGTGCCTTATAGCCCAGCTGCGATGGGGTCCCCACAGCCTGAACAGGATGTTGGAGCACCGGGACGAAAGCATCCACGTGGTCCATGGCAGGGCGTGCAATGTGCACGGGCTGCTGCACAGCCACAGGCCCCCTGTTGCAGGGCGGGCGGCACGCTGGCCTGGTGGGAGACGCCCATTCCGAGGAGGGCCTCGCAGGCAGTGTCGGCCGCCTGCCATCGGCCGCCTCCCCAGCTAGCCCAGCGCCCTCCCTGAGCGCTCCCGCCTCCTACAACGGACTGAGCGAGGGGTGCCGCGGCGGGTGCCAGCGCAATCAAGCGGGAGGAGACGGAGGACGAGGAGAACACGTCGGTGGCTGACAGCTCGGAGGAGGAGAAGGAGTCGAAGGCCCCCGGACACGGAGGAGCCCAGATGAGGACGACCTTCTGACCCCAGAGCAGAAGGCCGAGTGGGAGAAGGAACGCCGGTTGACCACTAACCCCCATGAGTCGCTGGGGATCAGAGACACCGAAGAAGCTTTTAAGGAACTGGGGCGCATGTGCCAGCTGCACCTCAACGGTGAGAAGCCCCAGACCAACCTGCTCCTCGTGCATCAGGCCTTGTCGTTCATCCTCAACCTGGAGCATCAAGTGCCAGGGAGGAATTGGTACCCCAAAGTGGCCTGCTTGAAGCGGTGAGAAGAGGAGAAAATGTCAGGCGTGGTGAGGCAGCCGGGCAGGGATGTTCTGGTCCTCCAAGGTTTCCCTGCAAAACCGGTCAAACGTGAGGTTCTATCTGAACCCGAGCATAAGGTAGGGAGACAGGACTAGCATAGGCGGTGGCGCAAGACAGAGTTGAATGTGCAGCCTGGTCACTAAGCGGAGATGCAGACACAGGAGGGTGCTGAGCCGCCTGCTGATGCATGGAAGGTACCGGGGCCCGATTATGAGGCTGGGCTGCAGCTGCAAGGGGGACCAAAGTTCAGGCACGTCCTCATAGGTTCAATTGCCACAATCCAGGGCAGATAACTTCGAGGTTTCCGGTCTCACTCTTAATTTGGTGGGTGCCCAGGTCATCACTGGTACTGGGGATCTCCTCTACACCCGAGGTGCAAGGACAAATCTCGTTGTCCTTTTGGACCTGCTATGGCTCTTTTTACTGCAGTTCCTCATTCAGCTGTTGATAGTGGCTGAATAGTGTAGGCCCTTTACCTTTTTGGGGTTTAATACAGGGGGCGATAATTTTTGTAGGGCTTTTGTCCTTACACTCCCTTGAAGCGATCTTAAGTTTCACGGATGTCTTGGGCTCCTGTAAGGACAACAGGAAGATCACAGATGGGCAATGGTTTGGGGAAGACGGTGGAGAAGGGATGGGAACAGGGGCTTCCTGAGAATGCGTGTGGGCTGAGGGGGTTGACCAGGCGAGGACAGAGTAGGAGTCTTGGGAGAAAGGAGTCAAGGAGAAGACGAGAAGGAGCTTGGGTGGTCATCTCACCTTGCCCTTTCCTCTGGACTTGGGTGGAGAGGGGTTCTTCCTCTTCTTCCCCGATTTGGTGTTTCCGGTGAGCTGTGCTTTCCTGGTCTCCTTTGCCATGTCAGCACTGCCCAGTGGTCTGTCCCAGGGCCCCTGGCCTCCCTTTATACGCCCTGCACAGGACAATGAGCAGCCACAGTCTATGCTTCATTTGGTCAGCAAGCCAGTCCCCCAGCCTGTCTAGTCCTGTCCTGGCAGGGGTGGCTCAGACATCACAGTGGCCCATCCTGACTCCTCCGGGAGTGGGGGAAGGCCAGGTGCCCTGGTTGGAAAATGGGGTGTTTTCTTAGCAAACTTCAGCGCCTTCTGAACAGACCTGCCACACTCCTCATGGTTCAATTCTGGGGGATCACATGGCAAGGAGAGGGTGTCTTCTCCAAGCCCTTCCCCAGGGCCACCTGATTCAGTGGCTCATTCTGTTCTCTCCCACCCTTCACCATTACCTGGATTTTGTATGTCCTACGTACAATCCACCCACGGTAATGTGGCCACGCTTAAGTCTGTGTGGAAATATGAATCATCCTACTTCCTTTCTAAAAATTTGTCTTATGTACCCTGAAGACCACTCACTTCCTGGCTGCCACCAGGAAACTTTTCATCCCACTCGCTTTTCCCAGTGTCCACAGAGGTCCCCTCAGTTTTGTTTTCCAGTCTGAAATCACTGCCTTCAGTCTGGCAGACTCAGTAAATAAACTTGCTCTTCTGCGTATCCCAGTCTTGTTTCAAATCTGGGGGATCTACTTATCTCAATAGATGTAGTACCAAGACTTGGATTTTAATAGTGTGTGTGTGGAAGTGAGGCAGATATTTACATGCCAGAAGTTGTGGTGGATGTTTGCATGGAGGAAAATATTATCCAAGAATAATAAGTTCATGATACGGGGAGGGGAATTGCTCAGTATTTTACTTAGGATTCTGTTCTGTGCAACAAGGAAAAATCTAGGCCTCCAGATTGGAAAAGGAGAACTAAAACTGTTTTTCACAGGCCACAAGTTAGTCTATGCAAAAAGCTGTACTTATCTTAAAAAATGCTACTAGAACTAATGATTCAGTTTAGCAAAGTTGAAGAACACAAGATCAATACACAAAATTTAATTGTAGTTTTATAAACTCGCAATGAACAGTTGGATATTAAAATAGACAACTGTGTTATTTAAAATAGCTTTAGAAAATAAGAATTATGTAGGAATAAGATGGGAAATAGTTACATTAATAAACTCAACATCACTATTTGTTAGGAAAATTAAAATCGAAATCACAATTAGAATTCTATACACTATTAGAATGGCTGAAATTGGAAAGAATCATCCCATCTAAAGGTTGGCAAGCATGCAAAATACTGACACTTTCATACATACCTGGTGAGATTATAAAATGTTACCTTTTCAAAACAACTTGACGGTTTCTTAAAAAGTTAATCATATACCTACAATACACTGCAACCATCCCCCTCTCAAGTATTCATATAAGCCTTTTCAATATTCAAGCTAATCTACCATGACAGGCAGATCAATAGTTGCTTGGGACTGGTGATACAGGAAGGAGCTGGAGGGAGGAATTACACAGGGATAGGAAGAACCTTTTAAGGGTAATGGATATGTTTACTATCTTAACCGTGGTGATGGTTTTCCTGGTGTATAGATATGTAAAATTTTCAAATTAGACACTTTGGGAAATTCATTGAATGTCAATGTCAAAAATACCTAACCAAAACTCTATTTTAAAATTATATTCCCTGCAGAGTAAAGCAACTTTTTAAAAGAGTAAAGATAAGAGATTTGTGGGGAGAGTATTTTGTCACTTGAAATATGTAGATATACCGGGATACGGTGGTGACCAAAGTCAAGGCTGGCTTTTATTCAGTCTTATCACTGTTGTAAAATTCTCCATAGGGATTCAACTTCCACTTCTGGGAAGATGGAGTAAATGTGTTTTCCCCCATTTCTCTTGCTAAGTACAACTAAACACTCAAAACAATATATGTAAAACAAGCATAAGAAGACTGAACAGTGGAGAGAGAAAGGCAGGCTGGTGAAGATCTTGGCGTCCAAGGAATAACACAGTGGTGAGTTCCTTGGGTTTTCCTCATGCCTCATATATCTCAGAAATGGAGCTTTAAAAGCTAGCAAATGAAACGGCCAACAGGTGCACGGGGCAAAAAAAGCCTCAACAAAAGTCTGCTCTGTCTACCCAAAAAAGGAAGGGGTCAGCCTAATAGGATGGAAATCTTTTAGACAATAACTACGCTGCTCCCACCAAACACCACGACCAAAAAAAAAAAAATTTTTTTTTAAATAATCTGTGGCTCCCCTCACACCCACACCAACAAAATCCAAGTAGGAAGCCTAGATTTTCTCCCTCATCAGGGTATACCATGGTGCTCCAACTGCCCCATCACCACCATTAGATTGGTGTCAGGGAAGTCTGAGTGGCAGCTTGGAGTTTCTTACCCACCAGGAACATATGAGGCCTTCCCCTACCCCCAACCCCAGCTTGTCTGTACAGCTTATGTGGGGAACATGGTCTTCCATCCAAAAATAACCAGTTACCCCTTCCTCTGTCAACTGGGATGTCATCAAAGTAGGCCTAATGAAATGTGAAGACTTTCACTACTGTCCAGCAATAATGAGGGCATCCCCCCCACACCGTGGTATCAGTGGAGGCCACATGGGGGACATGAATGAAAATACCAACCACTCCCATATAAGGAGGTATCAGTAGAGGCCTAGTGGGGACCCAGAGCAGCCACTTCAACTCAGCAGTAATGAAGAGACTTGGGTGTCAGTGGAGGTCAAGAGGGGAACCTGGTCTTCCATTTCCACATGGCAGTAATGAAAGGGTACCCTGCTTTTCTTGCTAGAGTGGTGTCAGAGGAAGCCAGCTAGAATGGAAGCATTAAATAAGATCCAGAGTAATATACCATGACAACCAAAATGGCAATAGCTCAACCAAAAATCACCCAACACAGTGCAGAGGGTGTCAGGAGCATGCTGGCTCCTTTGGGTGCTCACAGTAGGGCATATCTCAGGTAATATTGTCTAGATCCACCTACTCCAGGAAGGAAATTTCAGAAAGCCCAACCGCCTCCCCTGGGCAATGCAGTGTCCTACCCAACTTGGAGAGCCTGCCGGGGCCTCCCACTCCAACTGAGAGGTTGAGGGGAGCATGCTGGCCTCTTCCAGGTATGCATAGTGCATTGTGGCCCTGATAAACTTGCATAGACCCACCACACCAGTAGGGAAACTTCAGAAAGCTTGCCCACCTCGCTCAGGGGCACAGAGAAGTGCACCAGCACTTTGCCCAGTAATGTACACTCTGCTCAGTACCCCAGCAACCCTGCCCAATTTAGCAGAGGAACTGCCCATTGCCACAACACCTATCCAAGAGATCAAAGTTCCAGAGGTGACCACAGCAACACCATACAGAGTCACCCATTTTGGCACCGGAACCACTGAGCAAACCAGCCTACCCCCAAGGTACCTAATGCTGTGCCCATAGCCACAAAAACGCTACCGAGTGTTACCCACTCCCAAGAAGAAACTGCCAAAGGCCCCACTGCCTCAGCCATGATGACATCCACAGAGAACTCCAAGATTGAATGAAGCTGAAGAAGTTGCATGAAGACCACCCTACGGTGCTCACCTAGAACCAAACCTGAACTACTCAAGCTGACTGATAATATAGAACACTTCTACAGGAAGTTTCTCCATTCAAGAACTACTCCAAAAGTTAGAAGAAGTGACTGCCACACCAGATGCCCAGACATCAACTCACAGAGATGAGAAGCATGAAAAAAACAAGGAAACGTGACTCCACTAAAGGAAACAATAGTTCTCCAATACCAGACTCCAAACAGCAGAAAATCTATGAAATGCCTGAAAAGGAATTCCAAATAATAATCTTCAGGAAACTCAGCATGATGCAAGAAAATAGACTGAAATAACAATAAGGGAGAAAAACATTCCAGAACTTGAAGGAGAAATTCAACAAAAAGATGAATATCATAAAAAGGAACAAAGGAAACATCCTGTGACTGAAGAATTCATTCAACAAAATAAAAAATACCACCATGAGATTAAGCAAGAGCCTAGAACTAGCGGAAGCAAGAATTTCTAGACTTGAAGACAGGCTTTTGAATTATCTCAGTTGGACCAAAAAGAAAAAAAGAATTTAAAAACTGAAGAAAGCTATGCGATCTATCGGACCAGCTTCAGCATGAAAACATTCAGATTATGGGTGTTCTGGAAGGAGAAGAGAAAGGAATAGTCGTTAGAAATCTATTTAACAAAATGATAGCTGAAAACTTCACAAGTATTCAGAGAGATATGGTCATCTAGACTCAAGAGTCTCAGAGATCCCCAGACTGGTTCAACACCCCCCAAAAAACAAGAAATGTCCTCCTGCAATATATTATGGTCAAATTGGCAAAAGTAAAAAAAAAAAAAAAATAGGTAGTAGAAAGAAGGAGGGAGAGAGAGAGCAGTGAGAGAAAAGTGTCAAGTCACCTATAAGGGAATCCCTAGCATACTAACAGCAGACTTCTCAACAGAAACCTTATAGGCCAGTAGAGTGGGATGGTATATTCAAAGTACTAAAAGAAAGGAAATGGCCTACCAAGAATACTATAACCAGCAATGCTATCCTTCAGAAGTAAAGGAGACCACAATGAGACTGACCGTACAAGAAATCCTCTAGGGAGTTCTACATTCAGAATCAAAAGAGCAATAATCATTGCCATGAATACATGAGAAAGAATAAAACTCCCTGGTAGAGTAGATACGCAAACAAGAAAGAGAAAAAACCTATATTTTATCACTACAAGAAAAGGAAAAACAAAAAACATAAAAGAAAAATAATCAAAGGGAATGAAACAAGCAAAACAAACATATAACAATCATTAAAACATCAATAAAATGCCAGGAATAAGGCAAAACCTTTCAATAACAACCCTGAATATAAATGGATGACATTACCAATTAAAAGATGTAGACTGACTGATGAACTAAAAAACTAGAACAAACTATATGCTGCCTGCAAGAGACTCACTTCACACATAAAGACACACATAGACTAATAGAGAAGGGATGGAAAAGTTATTCCACACAAGTGGAAACCAAAAACAAGCAGGAATAACTACAATTCTATCAGATTAAATAGACTTTAAAACACAAACTGTATAAAGAGACAAATAAGGACATTATAAAATGATAAAGGGAATGATTCAGCAATAGGATGTAGTAATCATGAATATACATGCACCCAACATCCGAGCCCCTGGATATATGAAGCCATTATTCTTAGCTCTAAATGGAAAGAAAGGCCCCAATATGATAACAGATGGAGACTTGAACATCCATCTCTCAGCATTGGACAGATGACCTGCACAAAAAATTATCAAAGGAACATTGGATTTAAACTGCACTTTAGACCAAACACACCTGCCAGACCTTTACAGAACATTTCATCCAACTGCAGAATATGCATTCTTCTCATCAGCACATGGATCATTCTCCAGGGTAGACCACATATTAGGCCCAAATCAAGTCTCAACAAATTTTAAAATATTGATCTTACATCAAGTATTTTTTTCAGACCACATTGAATACATCTGGAGATCAATAACAAGTGAAACTTTGTAAACTATACAGATTCACTGAAATTAAACAACATGCTCCTGAATGACCAATGGGTCAAAAAAGAGGGAAAGCAGGAAATCAAAAAAATTCTTGAAACAAATAAAAATAGAAGCACATCACACCAAAACCTACGGGATACTGCAAGAGCAGTATGAAGAAGGATGTTTATTGCAATAAGTTTTTATGTCAAAAAAAGATGAAAGATCTCTAATAGACAACCTGATATTATACTTCAAGGAACTAGAAAAGCAAGAAAAATCCAACCTCAAAATTAGTAGATAGAAAGTAATAATAAAAATCAGAGCATAAGTAAATGAAAAAGAGATACAAAAGATCGATGAACCAAACACTTGTTTATCTGAGAAGATAAACAAAATTGACAAACCATTAGCTAGGCTGACCAAGAAAAAAAGAGAAGACACAAATAACAAAATCAGAAATGAAAAAGGAGACATTACTACTGAATCCACAGAAATGCAGACTCACTAAAGACTATTATGAACAACTGTATGCCAACAAATCTGAAAATCTATAGAAAATGGATAAATGTCTGGACATATACAACACAGCAAGACTGAACCAAGAAGAAATAGAAAACCTGAACAGACCAGTAATGAGCAATGAGATTGAATCAGTAAACAAGACTCTCTCAACAAAGAAAAGCCCAGGACCAGAGGACTTCATTGCTGAATTTTCCCAACCCTTTAAGGAAGATTTAATACCAATTTTTCTCAAACTATCCAAAAAACTAAAGAAGATGGTAGGCTTTCAAACTCATTCTATAAGGTCAGCATCACCCTGATACCAAAATCAAAGACACAACCAAAAAAGAAAACCACGGGCCAATATCTGTGATGAATTAGATGCAAAACTTCTCAACAAAGTACCAGAAAACAAATCCAGCAGAACATCAAAAAGATTATATATCACTTAATCAAGTGGGATTCATCCCAGGGATGCAAGCAAGATTCAACATAAGCAAAACAATAAATGTGATACACCACATCAACATAATGAAAGACAAAAGTCATATGATAATCTCAAAGGATGCAAAAAAACTTTCTTGATCAAATTCAACATCCCTTCAAGATAAAAGTTCTCAACAAACTAGGCATAGAAGAAATGTGTCACAACACAGTAAAGGCCATATTTGACAAACCCACAGTTAGCATCATCCTGAACTGTGAAAACTTGAAAGCTTTTCCTCAATGTACTGGAACAAGACAAGGATGCCCACACTCACCACTCCTATTTAACATAGTGCTGGAAGTTCTAGCCAGGGTAATTGAGAAAACGAAAGAAATAAAGCATATCCATATCAGAATGGGGAAAGTAAAATTGTCCCTGTTTGCAGATGACATGATCTTATATAGAGAAAATCCTAAGGGGTCTATCAAAAAACTGTTAGAGCTGATTTAAGAATTCCGTGAAGTAGCAGGATACAAAATCAGTATACAGAAATCAGTTGAATTTTTACACAGTGTCAATGAACCAGCAGAAAAAGAAATCAAGAATGCAATCCTATTTAAGATAGATACCAAAAAAAGTCAAATATGTAGGAATAAATCTAACCAAGGAGGTGAAAGATCTCTACGATGAAAACTACAAATCAGTGCTGAACGAAATTAAAGAGGACACAGAAAGACAGAAAGACATTCTATGCTCATGGATTGCTAGAATTAATATTGTGAAAATGATCATACTACCCAAAGTGATCTACGGATTCAACACAATCCCTATCAAATTCCCAATGACATTCTTCACAGAAATAGGAAAAAAATCCTAACATTCATATGAAACAAACAAACAAAAAATCCCCGAATAGACAAAGGAATTCTGAGCAAAAGGAATAAAACAGGAGGTATCACACTACCTGACTTCAAAATGTACTACAAAGCTGTAGTAACCAAAACAGCCTGGTACCAGCATACAAATAGACACATGGAAAAATGGAATAGAAGAGAGAACCCAGGAATAAATCCATGTACTTATAGCCAACTGATCCTTGACAAAGGCTCTGAAAACATAACATTGGGGAAAGAAGAGCCCCTTCAATAAATAATGCTGATACAACTGGATATCCATGTGTAGATGAATGAACCTAGACCCCTATCCTTCACCACATACAAAAATCAAGTCAAAATGGATTGAGGACTTAAATATAAGTCCTAAAACTATAAAATTTCTGGAAGAGAACACAGGGGAAACCCTCCACGATTTAGAACTGGGCACAGATATTATGAATAAGACCTTAAAAGCACAGGCAACAAAAGCAAAAATAAACAGATGGGATTTATCAAACTAAAAACATCTGCACGGCACAGGAAACAATCAACAGAGCAAAGAGACAACCTGCAGAACGGGAGAAAATATTTGCAAACTGTGCATCAGACAATGGACTAACACGTGAAAAATAGAAGGAACTCAAGCAACTCTATCATAAAAAACTAAATAAACCAATTTAAAAATGGGAAAACAAGGTGAATGGATAATTCTCAAAAGGAGACATACATATGGCCAACAGGCATATGAAAAAATGTTCAACGTCATTAATCACATGGGAAATGCAAATCAAAACTGCACTTTGATATCATCCCGTTCCGTTAGAATGGCTATTATCAAAACGACTGAGTATAACAAAAGCTGGTGAGGATGTGGAGAAAGGGAAACACGTGTACATTGTTAGTGGCACTGTAAATTAGTGCAGCCATTTTGGAAAACAGTATGGGTTTTTCTCAAACAACTACAGATAGAACTACCATATGATCCAGCAATCCCCCTACTGGGTATATACCCAATGGAGTGGAAATTATGACGTCCAAGTGACACCTGCACTCCAATGTTTATCACAGATCTATTTACAATAGTCAAGATATGGAACCAACATAAACCTCCATTGACAGATGACTGGATAAGGGAACTGCGGTATACATGCACAATGGAATTATATGTACATAACTCAGCCATAAAAATAATTGAAATTCTGTCATTTGCAGAAATATGGATGAACTTGAAGAAAATCATGTTAAGTGAAATAAGCCAGGTACAGAAAGAGACATACCTCACTCATAAATTGGAGCTAAAAAACAAACAAACAAACAAGTAAATCAATAAGAAACAAAGAAAGAAACAACAATCCCAATGATATGCTGAACTTTCAAAAGGAGAGAACACAACTGTCGTTACTCGAGGTGGGAAAGGGAGAGGGGAAGGGGCATTAGCGATAAGTTGGTTAAGGGTCACAAAGAATGTTCAAATTATGTAATGATGAATATGTTAATTATCCTGATTTACTCATCACATATTGTGCACAGGTATTGATATTCAACTTTGTATACTACAAATATGTGTAATCAATAATCCTTCAATTAAAAGAAAGAAAATGTGGTATATAGACTCAAGGGAATACTACTCACCCATAAAAAGGAATTAAAATCTGCCTTTTGCAGCAGCACGGATGGGCTTGGAGAAAATTAAGTGAAATTAGCCAGGTACAGAACGAGAAATGCCACATGATCTCACTCATATGTAGGAGCTAAAAACAAACAAAGAAACAAACAAATAAATTATACATTGAACTGGTAAAAGGAGAGGGAGGAACTGTGGTTACTAGAGGTGGGAAAGGGCAGGGAGGCGGGAGGGAAGTGAGAGGCTGGTTAATGGACACAAAATTACAGCTAGAAAGGAAAAATAAATTCTATTGCTATGCAGTTGACCCAAGAATCTTTAATAACGACGGTTTAACACAGGTTATGAAACAACTAGAAGAGAGGAGGTTAAATGTCCACATCACAATGAAATGATGAAGTTTTGCAGTGATGAATATGCTAATTACCAGATTAGATCATCACACATTGTATGCACATATTGAAATATAACTCTGTACTCCATAAATACATACAATCAATATGTTTCAATAAAATTTTAATTCACCCACATAACAAGAAGCAGGAAGATCTTAAACAAAGCAAAAATATACAGGAAGATCTTAAACAAGTAAAAACATACAATCCATACATGCCAACGCCAAGATGACAGACACGAAAGAATTATCTGACAAAGATCTTAAATCAACCATCATAAAAATGTTTCAACACAAAATTAGGACCACACTTGAAACAAATGGAAGAAAAAGAAGTCTTAACAAAGTAGCACATAGAAAGACAAATCCAGTGAAGTTTCCTCAAATGAAAAACTGCAATGAAACTCAATGGCTCAGAAGAGCATGGAGATAATGAGGAAAGAATCAGAGAGCTGAAGGATAGAATAGGAATTTCCCAGTCTGAACAACAGATGGAAGATACATTGATATAAAAATGAACAGAGCCTCGGCAACCTACAGGACTATAACAAAAGATCTAACATTCATGTTGCTGGAGCACAGGAAAGAGATGAAAAAGAGGATAGGGCTTAAAAAGCTACCAAATAAAAAATAGCTGAATACTTTCCAAATTTAGAATAGCCATAAACCTACAAATTCAAGCAGCTCAGTGAACCCAAAGACTACAAATAATAAAAAAAAACCCCAAAATCCAAATGAAAACACACCACTCAAAGTTCTGAAAACTAAAGAAAAAGAAAAAATCTTAAAAGCAGCAAGAAAGAAACCACACCTCAGCTTACAGGATGATATGGATTGAATTGTGTCCCTCAAGTTTGTGTATTAGAAGCTTAATCCCGACTGACAGTGTCGAGAGCATGGAAAATCCTATAATGGTCACTGAAAGAGGGACCTTAAAGAGGTGATTAGATTGTGAGGAATGTATGAGAATTAATCCGTTGATGGGCGGTCATCAGTGTAGTTCTGCTGGCTTTAAAAGGAGAGCACACGAGAAGCTCCCTCTCTCTCTGTTCAAGCCATCCACCAGTTCACCCTGCATCACTGAAGTCATCACCAAAGAATGCCCTCACCAGAAGTGTTCCCTGCACTTTGGACTTCCCAGCTTCTGAAACTATAAGCAATAAACGTTGTTTCTTTGCACATTACAGACTAACACAGAGGGAAAACATTTCAAATGACAGTGTTTTTTTTTTTTTTTTTCAAAACAAATCACGAAGGCCAGAAGGAAAAATGCACATCTCTCAAGTACTAAAAGGAAAGAAGAGTCAACACAGAATCCTATATTTAGTAAAAATATCCTTCAGGATGAATGGGAAATCAAAACATTTTCTGGTGAAGGAAAAGGAAGTTCCCCAAACAGAAAAATAAAAATTACGAAAAGGTTAATGGGGAATTGGATCATCAGGAAGGTAAAAAGAACATAGTAAGCAAATATGTGGGAAATATGTGGGTGAATACAATAGACTTTCTTTCTCCCCTTGAGTTTTCTAAGTTATGTTTGACAGGTTAAGCAAAAATTATCACATTGATGTGGCTTTAAATGTATATATAAGAAATATTTAAGACAATCAAGACATAAATTGGGAAGGGTAAAAAGACATGAAGGGAGGTAAACTGGTAAAATGTCAACAACAGTAGACTGTGATATTTTATATATACATATATGCATACATAATATGTATATTATTATATATATATGTTGTATTTATACTTATACCATATGTGTCATACCTAAAGCAGTCCAAAAAACTATACGGTTGTCCACACTCCCATTCTTACAACAAGAAAATGCTTGACAAACTGAAAAATTAACTAGTTTTCTTACACCCATCCGAGAACCGAGACTTTAGGGCAAACCACCAACCCAAAAAGGGGAGAGACAGGTGCATACAAAGAGCCACAAGAAAGATCTGTTTACCAGGACCAAAAGCTGCTGGAGTCATAAACTGGTAAGAATATCTAAGTGGTAACTCTAATGAATTTCTGAAGTTTGAGTGTGGGGTACTATGAGAGTAATAAGCTACCTGGGGCTACAGGCTTTAGAGGAAAGTTCGTGGGCCTTACCTCCAGAAACCCCAATAGGTTGTCGAAATGAAGATCTGAGAAAGATCTCCTTGTGGATCTGGCCAGGGGAGGCAAAGAGGAACCATTGTGAAATAAACACCCAAGATTTTCCACCTTCACCTCTGACATTGTGTACCCCATTCTCGCTACAAGAGAGGCTAACCACATCCGAGACACTGATAGCCAAAGCTGAGGAAGAAAGCAACCTCCACAACAGCAGAGTTGTTCCTGGGCGGAGTAGATGTGGAGATGACCCAAACCTTCAGTGAAATCTGTGACAAAGCCGCAATTCAACCACTTGTGGAATCTTGAGGTTCCTGAATTCCGTGAGGGCCCTGTCAAGAGTGAGGGCACTTGATCTTAGCCAAAATAGGGCGTAAAGAAATATAACAATTTGTAAAAATGAATATGCTAGTAATAAATTAAAAATTTTAAAATAAAATAAAGCAAAATATAATATAATCCAACTTGTAAATGTAAAAAAAAAAAAAAGAGAGAGAGAGAGAGAGAGAGGATAGCTGAGGGGAAGTAGGTGGAGCAGAGGTCGGGGCACACATTGATCTGGGCCAGCAACTATCCATGGGCAGATGTGATAATCAAGATGGCGTTCTTCCTTCCTGCAGTGCCTTCTCAGCCCATCACCTGGAGCTCCAGTTTGGGTGACCCCGTTCTCATTCTGAGACTGACTGCTAACCTGAAACCTTTCCAACTACGAACTCCAAATCCCATTTAATAGTGAAGGGTCTTCATTAAGACTTCCATGACATATCCTGCCCAGACTGGTGGTAGCTGATGTGCTGGTGAAGAAGCCCATGCACTGCTGTCCCTGGAGGCCCCCTCCCATTGTGGAATTAGCTCAGGGTCATCCCATGATACCCATCCTCTCTACCTTTAGAGTACCTCTGACCTCAGGAGAGACCCCTTCCTTTGCTCTGTGAAGTACTCCAAGTCCCAATAGTGGGGATCCCCAGAGAGGGTTTCCCACAAAAGCGCAGGATCTGCAGGACACCTTGAAGTGAGCATAAAATGAAGGAAGCAAAAACCCTGAAACCCTTCCTCCCATCAAGAGCCCACATCCTGGTGAGGATGGAGGTAGGACTCTGCTCCTGTCACATGTGGATAACCTGGCACTGCCTCCAGATGGGTAAAGTCCTCCTGGGCCTGTTCAGAGTGTCAGCCCAACATCCCTTGTCACGAGTCTCTGAATCGTGCTGTCAGGCCATACTTCTTGAAGCTCCAGGGCTCCAGATTTCAGCAGGATATGCTGTGGGAGGTGGAATGAACAGATCATCGATCCACGCAGCTTTCTCCCAAGCCACCTCCACATTCCAGATTCTGCTCTTTGAAAAGGAAGGCCCATGAAGGTGGCAAGGCAATCTACGCTGGAGACAAAGGGCAGAAGGAGCTGCCACTTCCTCTTGTTCCCCCACTCGTATCATCGGCATCCTTTCTGATACTGACCTGACCAGCGTCCCCAGCCTCCTTCCGTCCTTTCCCGTCCGGCATTATCAATGCCCTACTTGGCCCATGCTGCTAGCTCTCTAGATGACAGAAATATATGAAGGTTCATTTTACTATTCCACATAATTTCATGTATGGCTGACATTTTTACAACAATTTGATAACTCTGTCTTTAATTCCTCTGCAATTAGCTTTTGTATAGCGTCAGGAGGGTTCCAGTTGCATTTTCTATTCTATTTAGAGACCCAGTTGTTTCACTGTGATTTATTAAAATGACTGTCCTCTCCACATTACTTCGCAGTAGCACCATTTTCATAAATCAAGGGTCCATTCAGTACCCTATTTCAGAGCAAAAGCTTTCAACTTTTCCCCATATAAGTATAATGTTGGCCATAGGTTTTTCATACCTATTCTTCATCTAGTTGGCTCAATTTTCTTTTTTTCAATTTTTAATAAACTTCTTTTAGAATAATTTTAGATTTACAGAAAAGTTACAAAGATAGTACAGAGAGGGTGCATATGTCTCACTGAATCTCCCCTGTTACTCTCATCTTAGACCTGCCACACTCCTCATTCTTCTATTCTTTTGGGTCACATGGCAAGGAGAGGGTGTCTTTTCCAAGCTCTTCCTATGGCCACCTGATTCAGTGGCTCATTCTGTTCCCAACCTTCACCATTACCTGGTTTTTGTATATGCTACCTACAATCCACTCACAGTAATGTGGCCACACTTAAATCTAGGTGGAGATATGAATCGTCCTACCGCATTCCTAACAATTTCTCTTACGCACCTTGAAGACCATGCACTTCCTTCCTGGCTGCCACCAGGAAACTTTTCCATCCCACTCGCTTTTCCCAGTGTCCACAGAGGTCCCCTCAGTTTTGTTTTCCAGTCTGAAATCACTGCCTTCAGGCTGTCAGACTCTGGAAATAAACTTGCTCTTCTGCGTATCCTAGTCTTGTTTCAAATCTGGGGGATCTACTTATCTCAACAGGTGTAATAGCAACACTTGGATTTTTAACAGTGTGTGTGCACGGGTGAGGCAGATATTTACATGCCAGAAGTCGTGCTGGATGTTCCCGTATAATAGGAAACTATTATCCAACAATAATAAATTCATTAGAGGAGAAGGGGATTCCTCAATATTTTACTTGGGATTCTTTTCATTACCACAACAAAAAAAGACAGGCCTCCAGATTGGAAAGGGAAAAGTAAAACCGTCTTTATTCACAAACAATGGATACTGTATGCAGAAAATCCTATCAATCTAACAAAATGCTTGTAGAACTAATAACTACGTTTAGCAAGGACGCAGAATACAAAATCAATATAAAAATCAATTGTATTTTTTATATTCTAGCAGTGAATATTGGAAAATTGAAATAAAGCACAGTATAATTTAAAATAGCTTTAGAAAATGTGCACGCTTAAGGATGTATTTACATAAATATAAATCTAATAAAATCTGTTGACGATCTGTACACTGAAAACTAGAAAGCAATGAAGAGAAATTAATAAGGATGCAAATATGTGGAGATAGATATTTTGTTCTAAAGTTGGAAGACTCACTATTGTTAAGATGTCAATAATTTCCAGATTTATTGATAGACTTAATGCAATTCCAACCAAAATTTATGAGGCTTTCAGTAGAATTTGGCAGGCTGGTGATAACATTTATATCGAAATGGATAGGACATGCATAGCTGAAATAACTGTAATGAAAAAGAGGACAAAGATGGAAAGTTTACACTACTTGATGTTAAGGCTTCTTATAAAGTAAGAGTAGTCAATATGGTGTTGTATTGGCAAAATGATAGTAATACATCAATAGAACAGTGCAGAAATAGATTCTCTTATATACACATATATAGGCAACTGAATATAAATAAAGATGCAAAGAAAGATTAGAGAAAAAAAGAGAAACTGTGTTTTCAACAATTGGGTGTGGATAAATCAGATATCCATATACAAAAATATAAATTTCAATCCATACCTCAAACCATATTTTAAAAAGTAACTCAAAATGAATGATAGACCTCACTGTAAAACTAAATCTATACATCTTCCAGAAGAAAATAAACGTTGCCTTTGATTAATCAACAATTTCTTAGATACAGCAAAATGCCCAATCCATTAATTAATAAAAAATTATAAATTGGAGTTTCTGCAAATTAAGATCTTCTGCTCTTGAAAATCATTGTTAAGAGAGTGAAAAGACAACCTACACGCTGGGATAAAATATTCTGAAATCACGTATCTGAGGGTCTTACATACCAAATACAAAAAAGCACTTTTAAAACTCACTAGGAAGGAACCAAACAACCCAATTTAAAATTGGCAGAAGATTTGAGCACTTCTACAAAAAGACATACAGATAGACATATTCACATGGGTAAAAGCCCAGCAACATTAGTCATCAAGGAAATGCAAATCAAACACACAATGAAATATCACTATTGACCTATTAGAATGGCTAATATTGAAAAGACTGGCTATGCCAAGCATTGGTAAGGATTTGAAGTACCGGAACACTTATATACACCTGCGAGAATGTAAAATGTCATGATAGTTATTAAAAATAGTTTGGCAATTTGTTAAAATGTTACAAATGCACCTACTATGTGATGCAGGCATCCGACTCCTAGGTAATTAGATAAAACTTTTTCAAGTGCGAAAGGATCTATTGTGATAGTAGACAGATCAGTGGGTTCTTGGGGATGGAGCTGCAGGAAAAGTCATATGGGAGGATTTACAAAGGGCTAAAGAGGAAATTTTTGGATGTGATGGATCTGTTCACTATCTTTATTGTGGTGATGGCTTCCAGGGTGTATTCATGGGTCAAAACTTACCAAATTCACACATTATGTAGTTTTTTGTATGTCAAATATACTTCAATAAAGCTGTTTTTTAAAAATAGTATTTTCTGCAAAAGACAACTTTTGAAAAAAATAAAAATAAAAGGTTTTGTAAGGGAAAGTATATAGTCATTGAAATTATTTAGTATTGCTGCAGTATGGTGTTGATAAAAATCAAGACTTTTAAAATTTGTTCCATTACCATTTAACAATTCTCTGTAAGGATTCAACTTCTGCCTCCAGGAAGGTGGAGTAAATGTACTTTTCCCAATTTTTTTCTTTTAAGTACAGCTAAACAGCCTGGACATTGTATATAAAACAAACATAAGATGACTCTGAAACATAGAAAGAAAATAGACTGTCTAGTGACCTTGGAACCCAAGGAATGACATGGTGGTGAGTTCCTTAGATTTTCTTTTTGCTTCATATAACCCAGACTTGGAGATGTAGATGTAGCAATTCGGAAACGCCAATGGGCACAGACAAAAACAAACAACAAAAGCCTGCTTTCTCTAATCAAAGGACCAGGAAAGGTGCAACCCAATAAGACAGAAAACTTTTAGACAATAACTGCTCTACTTTAGCCAAACACCACAGAAAACTGTGGCTCTATCCCAACCAGCCAGCGAAGATCAAGTAGTGAGACTAGATTTCTAACCTTACCAGGCTATACCAAGGCATCTGAACCCCCATTCCACTGTACCCCACCAGGGATGGTGACAGAGAAGACTCAGCAGGGACCTGGGAGTTTGATTCTCCACTTGTTGGTAATGAGGCCTCCCAGTCACTACTTCCGCCTGCCCCCAGACTGTCCATGGACGCTCACTACTGAGGTGGTATTCAAGGAGGCCTAGTAGAGAATCAGGACTTCAATTTGGCCCAGCAATTGTGAGGTCACCCCCAAGCCCCATGGTGTCAGAGCTTCACATGGGGAGCAGTAATGAGGCAGCCCTACCCTTCCCAGCCAAAGAAATATTCAGGGGAGGTGTAGTAGGAAGTTGGAACTGCCACAACTGCCCAGCAGTAACACAGAGAACCCACTTGGGTATCAACGCAGGCCAAGTGGAGAACCTGGTCTTCCATCCACATCTGGCATGATGAAGAAGTGGTCCCCTTCTCCTGCTGAAGCCGTGTCAGAAGAAGTCAGTTAAAACAGAAGGTTTGAATGAGATCCATTGCCTCATGGCCCAATACTTAAATATCCAGGATACAAGAAAAAATAACTCATCACACCAAGAGCCAGGAAAATCTCAACTTGAATTTGAGTAGACAATCAAGAGAGAGCAACACCAAGAGGACACAGGTGTTGGAATTATCTGAAAGTACTAGAAAGAAACCATCATAAGGTGCTTCAATGAGCAATTATAAGTACACTTGAAACATAAAAACATAGAAAGTCTCAACAAAGAAACAGGATATGTAAAAAAGGACTAAATGAAAAGTTCAAAACTGAAAAATAAAATAACTGAAATAAAAACCTTAGTGGATGCTTTCAACAGCATAATGGAGAGAACAGAGGAATCAGTGAACTGAAAATAGAGCAATAAAGTTATCCGGTCTGAACAACAGAGAAAAAAAAAAAAAAGAAGGAAAAAATAAAGAAGGCCTTCGGGACCAATGGCACTATAATAAGAGATCTGACATTTTTGACATCAGAGTCTCAGAAGGAGAGGGGGAAAAGAGTAGGCTCAAAAAAGTATTAACATGAATAAATTCCTGAAAACCTCCCGAATTTGGCGAAAGGCATAAATTGATAGCATACATATTCAAGAAACTGAGTGAATCTCAAACAGGATAAACCTAAAGAAATTGACTTCAAGATATGTCATAATAAGCATTTCAGAAAACTAAAGACAAAGACAGATATCTGAAAACAGTGACAGAGAAATGACAACTTACCTGTATCTGCCAGCAGCAGAGACCTACACTGAGCCGCCAATATGGCACCATTACCCGGGGTGATCAGCCAGCTACCTGCTGGCAGGTTGAGTACATTGGACTGCTTCCATCATGGAAAGGGCAGTGTTTTGTCCTTATTGGAATAGACACTTACTCTAGGTATGGATTTGCCTTCCCAGCACGAATGCTTCTTGCAAAACTATCATCTGTGGATTCACGGAATGCCTTATTCACTGTCATGGTATACCACACAGCATTGCTTCCGAACAAGGAACTCACTTCACAGCCAAAGAAGTGCGGCCATGGGCTTGTGCTCTTGGAATTCACTGGTCTTACCATGTTACCCACCATCCTAAAGCAGCTGGTCTGATAGAATCGTGGAATGGCCTTCTGAAGTCACAGTTATAGTGCCAGCTAGGTGGCAATACACTAGAGGGCTGGGGCAAGGTTATCCAGAATGCTGTATATGCTCTAAATCAGTGCCCAATATATGGTACTGTTTCTGCCATAACCAGGATTCACAGGTCCAAGAATCAAGGGGTGGAAATGGAAGTGGCACCATACGCCATTATCCCTAATGACCCACTAGCAAAATTTTTGCTTCCCATCTCAATGACTTTATGCCCTGCTGGTCTAGAGGTCTTGGTTCCAGAGGGAGAAATGCTTCCATCAAGAGACACAAAAATGATCCCATCGAACTGAAAGTTAAGGCTGCCACCTGACCACTTTGGGCTCCTCATGCCTCTAAGTCAACAGGCTAAGAAAGGAGTTACAGTGTTGGCTGGAGTGATTCACCCAGACTACCAAGGGGAAGTTGGACGACTGTTTCACAATGGAGGTAAGGAAGATTATGTCTGGAATACAGGAGATCCCTTAGTACTAAGGGTATCTCTTTCTACTACCATCCTCTGTGATTAAGGTTAATGGAAAATTACAACAACCCAATCCAGGCAAGACGACGAATGTCCCAGACTCTTCAGGGATACAGGTTTGAGTCACCCCCTCCTCCCCCAGGTAAAGAATCATGACCACCTGAGGTGCTCAGTGAAGGCAAATAGAGTACAGAATGGGTAGTAGGAGAAGGTAGTTATAAATACCAATTTGACCACGTGACCAGTCACAGAAAGGGGGATTGTAATTGTCCTCAGTATTGTGCTAAGAATATGTCTCAAAGATGGCAGACTGGATGGTCCCCAGTGTCACTCTCTCCCACAAATCAACCAATTTACAGCTATTAAAAAGCATTGACAGGGCCGGCCCGTGGCTCACTCGGGAGAGTGTGGTGCTGATAACACCAAGGCCACGGGTTCGGATCCCATATAGGGATGGCCGGTTAGCTCACTAGGTGAGCGTGGTGCTGACAACACCAAGTCAAGGGTTAAGATCCCCTTACCGGTCATCTTTAAAAAAAAAAAAAAAAAAAAAAAAAAAAAAGCTTTGACAGACAAGCTGGGGCCACTAGAGCTCAGGGGAAGAGGAAGACAGACCTACAGAGTTCATGAAGGCAGGAGAAGCCATTGTGTGAGAAAGAAAGGATTGCTCTGACTATTTCGAATCCCAGCTGCTTCAAGCCTGGAGCTGGTGAACACATGGAGCAAGAGCTGGCAAAAGTCGCTGCCATGCTCTTCGTATGAAATTGCTTTGAGGCAGCAGGGGAAAAGAGGGCCTTGGTGGCCCAAAGGCCAGTAAGACCACGAAGAGGTTAATGAGGACCCACACAGGAGTGAGGAGCCACAACAAATGGAAAAATAGCCACTCAAAAGCCAGTGAGTCATCGCAAGGGATCAGTGCACAGCCCATCCCATGGGAAGTGTTTGGAGCCTAGGTGGTGGGGGAGACAGGCCACCAGAGGAACACTGGGGCACAGCATGGATAGCAGATCGGCCCTCCAATCAGCGCAGGACCACTTAGTAGAGACAGGTCAGGAATATAGAACTGCAGGAGGGTGTAGTTTGCTGAAAAGTCTCAGGCCCAAGACCAGAGTTTCCACACAACTCAGGTGTACAAGAAATCACAAGACCCAGAAGTACATATAAGGTCAATAATTAAAACCTGAGCTGCACAAAAAGCCTTCCCCAGGGAATCAGCAACAAAGCAGCAATTTAGCTCAACCACAGGGCTCAAGTGCTGGTCCCCACAGGAAGTTCCCCTATTTTAGAAGTAAACAAAGGACAACAAATTAGTTCCAGTGCAGAATTTAAATGGTGGGAATAGCAAATAATCCAACACAGAACTGAAAGGAAAAATAAAATACCCAAAGACCAGAGAAAAAAATTGATATTAGGTAGTAAAGTTCCCACATCACCACAGAGCACCTATAAAACCTAAAAGGACTGGAAGCCCCCTGGATCCCAAGCCAGGGTGTCGGGAGTGCCAGGGACCTGAGCCTGTCCCCTACAACTGCAACCAGCTCAGCAATGACCACTAAGCTGCAGTAGGAAGTACCCTGGGCTCCTGAGCCAAGACAGTGGTGGGCTGAGGGCGTCAGCCATGCCCCCATGACACCCACAACCAGCCCAGCAATGACCACCAAGCCACCACAGGAAATACCCCAGGCTCCCACGGCAGGGCGGTGAGAAGCCGAGGGCTTCAGCCACACCTCCCAACAACTGCATCCAGCCCAGCAACCACCAAGCCACCGCTGAAAGGCCCGTGGCCTTCCGTGCAGAAATGAGGGGGATGCCATGAGCCTCACCATGTCCCCACCTTCCTCCTTCTCCCACCCTTTTTCCTTTCCCCTTTCCCTCTCCCCCTCCCCACAACTGCTCCGCAACAACATCTTAGAATGTAAAAAAGTAATAATATAAATAAATAAATAAACAAAACAAAAGATATATCTCTATGCCTGTACATGCATTAGGCAATTATCTTTATTTTTGTTCCTTTTATTCTTTATTATGAACCGTAAGACTTATTGGCTTTATATCAACATTTTAATTTTGTTAACTTTACATCATAGTATTTGCACTTAAGTCATGGGTTATTTGAAGAAGTGTAAATATCTAAGGACTTTACCTCTTCTTCTGGGAAAGGGATTAACACGTTTTCAGTTGTATGCAGGATAGTTGCACCATGTTAGGCAGAACTATTACATTATTGTACCACTTGAGGAGGATCTTGAATGGTATAACCACAAACAAATAATAGATATGCTAACTATTCTTATTAGATCATTATATAATATATGCATGTATTAAAACAACAACTTGTATCCCATAAACAGGTACAATGACAAAATTAAAACAAAATTTTTTATAAAAGTTTATGGAAGAGCAAAGGAACTAGACGAGCTAAAACAATTATGAGACCCTGATGAACACAGATGCAAAAATCCTCAACAAAATGCTAGCAAACTGAATTCAACAGCACATTAAAAGTATTATACATGATGATCAAGCAGAATTTATCCTTAGGATCCAAGAATGGTTCAACATATGCAAATCAATAAATGTGATACAGTACATTTAACAAAATGAAAGACAAAAATCATATGATCATCTTAATAGGTGCAGAAAAATCATTTGACACAATTCAACATTCTTTCATGAGAAAAACTCTCAACAAATTAGGTATAGAAGGAATGCACTTTAACACAGTAAAAGTCATGTATGACACGCCCATAGCTAACATTATACTCATTGGTGAAAAGCTGAAAGCTTTAACTCTAAGATGAAGAACAAGACAAGGATGCCCACTCTTGCCACTTCTATCCAACATACCACTGAAAGTCCTAGCAAGACACATTAGGCAAGAAAAAGTATTAAAAGGTATCTAAATTGAAAAGGAAGAAGTAAAATCATCTCTGTTTGCCGATGACATGGCTGTGTATATAGAAAACCCTAATTGCTTCCCCAAACAACTGTTAGAACCAATGAACAAATTCAGTAAATTTGCAGGATGCAAAATCAACATGCAAAAATCAGTTGCATTTCTATTAACTACAGACTATCAAGAAAGTAACTAAGAAAAATTTCATTTATGATAGCATCAAAAACTAATAAAATAATTTTATTTGTTTTTCAGTTTTTCCCCGTTTTTTAAAAAAATTATTTTCTTTTAATTTTTATAAAAGAATAATTTTGAACAAAGAAATGAATTGTCTGAACACTGAAAATTATACACCATTGATGAAATTGAAGAAGACACAAAGAAATGGAAAGCCATGGAATGTTCATGAGTTGGAAGAATCAATATTGTTACAATGTTCATACTACTCAATGTGATCTACAGATTCAATGGAATTACTATCAGGATTCCAATGACATTTTTCACAGACGTAGAAAAAGCAATCGTAAAACTTATATGAAACCATGAAGGATCTCAAGTAGCCAAATCAATCTTGAGCTAGAAGAGCAATGTTGCAGGCATCACAAACCCTGATGTCAAAGTGTATTACAAAACTGTTGTAATCAAGACAGCATGGTACAGGCATAAAAACAGACTCACAGATCAACGGAACAGAATAGAAGTTCCAGAAATAATCCCACATATTACAGTCAACTAATATTTGACAAGGGCTGTAGGAATACACAATGGAGAAAAAAGAATCTCTTGATCTTTTTTTTTTTTAAATTTTTATTGAATCAAAATTGATTATACATACTATTGGGGTTTGACATTGAGATATGTTGATCAAATCAATATTACCAGCATATATATTGTTACAAATCATAATAATTCTTTATGCCCTCTGTCCAATCTCTCCCCATCCCCCTCTCACTCCCCCTCCCCCTCCCCCATCTAATTATCCTAGATTTCTTCTCTCCTTCTGAAAGAATAATGGTTACTGTGTTGATTTGTTGCCTAGATGATCTGTCCAATGCTGAGAGGTGTGATGAGGTCCCCCAATATTATCATGGAGCAGATGCTTCTTCTGTCACTCTGAAATGGGCTTCAACGAGAGAGACATCCTCTTCTTTTCTTTGGACTCTGCTGGTGACTCTCCTTGTGGCAATGCACTCCAGTGGATGGCGGACTATCTTCATGGTGGTTGTGGTGTCTAGCAGCTTTCGTGGCAGCCATGGTTATGGTGAAGTCTATGGAGGGCCACCCACACGGAGGTGATGTTTTTGCCATGTTTCTCGGTGCTGGTGATGTGCCTGGTTGTGGGGAGTGTTTGGTCCCCGGGTCCATGCCTTGGGTACCTGGGTGGGGACCGAGGTGCGGGCATGCTTTGCCTGGTTGTGGGATGGGCATCTGGTCCATTTCTCCATGCCTCAGGTGAAGGGAGAGTCTCTTTTATAAATGGTGATAGGAAAAGTGGATTTCCAAATGCAAAAGAATAAAATTGTATTCTTCTTTTAAATGAGAAACAAAAATCAACTCAAAATCGATTAAACATTTAAAAGTAAGGCCCCAAAATCTAGAAATTCTAGAAGAAAATAGGAGAGAAACATCTAGAGATGGGTCTTGGCAATGCCTTTCTGACTATGACTTCAAAAGTACAGACAACAAAAGCAAACATAAACAATTGGAACTACATCAAACTAAAAAGTTTCTGCACAGAAAAGAAAATCAATAAAATAAAAAAGCAACTTACAGAATGAGAGAAAATACTTGTAAATCATATATCTTATAGGCGGCTAACATGCAAAAAATATAAGGAACTCGTAACATTCAGTAGGAAAACAAAGAAACAAACGAAAAACCCCAGTAACCCAATTTAAAAAATGGACAAAGGACCTGGATAGGCCTATCTCTGAAGAAGATATTACAAAATGGCTAACAGCTACAAGAAAAAGTGCTCAAGGCAACTAATCACCAGTGAAATGCGAATGAAAACCACAATTAGATATCACCACACACCTGTTAGGATGGCTATTATCAAAAAGTCAAATGATAAGAAATACTTTTGAGGATGTGGAGAAAACGGAACCCTTGTACACTGTTAGTAGGATTGTAAAATGGTATAGACTTTATGTAATACAGTATGCAGACTCCTCAAAAACTAAAAATAGAACACCTCATGATCCTGCAGCCACAGTTCTGGGTGTATATCCAATGAAATTGAAATCGGGATCTTAAAGAGATATCTGCACTCCCATGTTCATTGCAGCGTTATTCACAATAGCCGAAACGTGAAAGCAACCTAAGAGTCCATCAATGGCTAAATGGATAAGGAAAATGTGACAAATACGTATAATGGAATATTATTCAGCCCCAGCAAAGAAGGAAGTCCTGCCCTTTGGGAAAATATAGATAAACCTGGAGGACATCATGCTAAGCAAAATAAGCCAGGCACAGAGAGACAAATGCTACGTGATCTCATTTACGTGTGAAATCTAAAGCAGTCAAACGCATAGAAACCAAGAGTAGAAAGGTTGCCAGGGGTTGGGGGATGGGGGGAATGAAAGGATTTTCTCTAGCTTTACAAAATCTCAGTTATAAAATGAGTAAGTTCTGGAGACCTAATGTATATCATGGTAACTATCGCTAATACCAATGTATTATATACTTAAAATTTGCTAAGAGGGTAGATCTTAAGTGTTCTCACCACACACAGAAACAGTAACCATATGAGGTGATGAATATGTTAATTGTGGTAATCACTTCACAATGTATATGTATATCAAAACATCACTTGTACACCTTAAATATACACAATTTTTATTTGTCAAAAAGAAAAAAAAAAGCCATTATGAAAAAGTAGAATAAAGTTTGAAGAATCACACTGCCTGATTTTAAGAAAAGGCTATAGTAATCAAGAAACTGTGCTACTGGCTAAGGGACAGACACAGGATCAAAGGGACTGGTTAGAGACTCGGGAAATAGACACAGACCAGTATGGCTTTTAAAGTTTTACAAAGGTAATTCAATTGAGAAATGCTGGTCTTTTCAGTAAATGGTATTAGAACAATTAGATACCCATTTGTAAAAAATGTATCATAGATCTAAATGTTAAATGAAAATCAGTAACACTTTTTTAAAAAGCACAGGAGAAAATCTCATGACCTAAAGTGAGGCAAGGAGCTCTTGAACATGACACCAAGAGCACAGTTCATAAAGGGGAAAAAATAAATGAGACTTCCTCAAAATTAAAAACATTTGCTGTGAGAAAGACAATAAAAAGTCAAAAAGTCAAACTGGAGACTGAAAGAAAATATTTGCAAACTATATACCCAACAAGGGACTTGCATCTAGGGTGCGTAAAGGGCGCTCAAAACTTGAAAATTAGAAAACAAATGACCCAGTTTTAATAATGGGCAAGAGACGTTAGTGAGCACCTCACCAAAGTGGGCATATGATGGCAGATGAGCACATGCAAAATTGTTTTACATCATTAGCCATTAGAGAAATATAAGTCAAAATCAAGATGAGATAACACTATACACATTTGAAAGCGATTAAAATTTTAAAAATTCTGACATGACTAATTCGAGCAAGGATAAAGAACAATTGAAATCTCTTATATTGGTGGTGGGAGTTTTGAAATGGTATAGCCATGTGGAAAATCATTTGGTGATTTCTCATAAACAGGCACTAACCATGACTCAGAAATGCCACTCCTGAGAGAAGTAAAAAAGTATGTTCGCATGAAAACGCACACATGAAGGTTTATAGAAGTTCTATGCATATTTTCCAAAATCTGAAGATAGCCTGAAAATCCTTCAGTAGGTGAAAGATAAACAAACGATGGTGCATCCATACAATGGTATACTACTCAGCAATAGGAAGGAAAGTCGTGAAACACACGACCTGTATCAATTCAAAGGCATTTTTGCTGACAAACATATTGATAACAAAACAGGGACAAAACACTCATCGTGTGGGTGTAGCTGGTATTGATAACTATATGCTTCTATTACACTTTTTGTATTCCCTTTGCCTTCAGCAAGCACCTCAGCTGGTCATAGTTCTTTGCCTGGTGAGGTGATTCAGGCCTCTATACTTCATATGTCTGGGCCATTAACAGTCCTGCCTGGAGTGGTTTGTTGTAGTTTCTTACTGACCTTAATCTCAGGGCATGGTAATACTAAGGGACACCCTAAAGATCATCTGTATTCCAGACATACTCTTCCTGACTTCCTTTGTGGAGTCGTAGCCTAACTTCGCCTTGGTAGTCAGGATCATTAACCCCAGCAAACGCTGTAACTCCTTCCTTTGGCCTATTCACTGAAAGCCATGAGAAGACCAAAAGAGCAGGATCTGCAGGACACCTTGCATCCTTCTTATTAAGTGGCAAAGGCATGTGACAGATCAGCACGTACATCATTACTCATGTGTGTTAAAAAATACTATATATTTTCTTAGCCCATCTATGTATGAAACATTGTAGAATAAGCTTTAAAACAGTATACGCCAGATTATTAACTGTGGTGGCCTCTAAGGAGGTGGCTAAATTGTGAAAGATCTTTCTAACGATAGAAAATGTGATTTATCTGTATTAAAAAATTTTTTGCAACAAGAATATAGGCACTATTACATTTGCAATTAAAGTATCGAAATAAGCTTAACAACATAAATAGTAGCTGTGTATTATTTAAAGTAACTGCAAACTGATGCAACAGACAAACCCCAAAATTTGAATGGCTTGAAACAGAACAAAAGTTTGTTTTTTGTGCACAGAAACTCTGATGTGGCTTGGCAGAGGCTCTCCAGTCTCAGGTGACCCAGAGATCCAGGCTGCTTCTATTCCTGGGGTCCTACCGTCTCAGCGTGGGATCGCCGGGTCTGCTGATGAAAGGAGCGAGAGAGGATGGAAATGGCCCACTGGCTCTCAAATGCCTAGATGTGACAAACGACGCTCCTGCTCATGTTTCAGTGGTAAGGAAACGCCACATGACTCTTGCTAACTACAAGTGGACTGGCAACGTACTGTCCCTGTGTCCAGGAAAGACAGGAAGGCAAGATGTCTAAGAGCACTTGAAGCCTTCCCCATAAACTGTTCCATAATAGGTGCTCAACGAAAAGCAACTATTTTAATTTCTTATGAAAACAGCCGTATCCATTGCTAGAAGTTTCTGAGAAGGCCAGATTTCCCTTAAGTTTTTCAATTCTTTCCTTTTTTCTAATTTTTCGGTTATGAATATTCATGGGGTACGAAGCTAATTGTCACCACTCGTGCCCTAGATGTGATGGCCAGATCCATACTGGCCGGATGCCCATTACCACAAGTGGTGATTATACCCCAAGTCCACCACCCAATTATCCTCGACCTCCCTCCCCATCCCCCTTTTCCCACTCCACTTTGTATCCCTAGGCATATTCTCTCCCTCTTCAAGTCCAGCACAACACTGTGGTCTTTCTTCTCTTCCTTATTTCTCTCCTAGCTCCCACTTGTGAACGATACATGCGGTATTCATCCCTCTGTGCTTTGCTTATTTCACTCAGTGTAAGTTTCTCCAAGCTCATCCGTGTTACTACAAATGGGAGAATTTCGTTCTTTCTTATGGCATAGTTGTATTCCATGGTGTATATATACCACATTTTCCTTATCCAATTGTCCACTGGTGGACATTTAGGTTGACTCCATATCTTGGCTATTAAGTGCCTACTATATGACAGATACTTTCAAATACATCACCCCATGTAGTTTGCCAAGGATCCCATAAATCTCAGTAGCACTTTTCTGCACTATCCTTTGCAATAACCTCAAATGTCAGTAGGCCGAAAATTTTTTCCTGCTTTTGATGCATGGGCAAAATCTTAACCTGCCAGTCTCTGCTACACTCCACACACCAAAACATCTACTGTACAGGTGCCATTAGACACACTGAAAGCCAGGACTTGCCTGTGGGGCAGATACATAGGTCACAGGCACTGAAAAGATGGTCATTTTTTTCATTTGTAATCAGAGCTCTCATGTACACCAAGGAACTGCTCCTCTGAGGATTTCAGGGCTTTAGAAGTTTAGCTTTAGTAGATCTTTGCTCCACAGTGATTTCCATGGTCTTTCCTCATCTACCATTTATGAGGGAGATGACATAAGCTGAACTGTTCCCCTCATGCCCAAATATAATGTTGAAATATGAATTTACATGATGAACTCTTAACTCCTAATGTGATGTATTTGCAAATGGGGCCTTCAGTCATTAGGTAATTAGGTTCAGATGAGGTTGTAAGTGCGGGGCCTTCACGATGGAATTACTGCCCTTATAAGTAGAGACACCAGAGACCTTGCTTGCTCTCTCTTTCTGCCATGTGAGGACACCCGGAGAAGGTGTTCATCTCCAAGCCAGGAAGAGAGCCTTCACCGGGCATTGAATCTGCTGGTACCATGATCTTCGACTTCCCAGCTTCCAGAAATATGAGAAATAGATTCGGTTGTTTAGGCCACCCAGTCTATGGTATATTGTTATGGTAGTCTGAGCTCACTAATGTAAGAAGCTTTGGTTTTTGACCATGTGGGAAAGCTCATTCATCTATGTATGTGTTAAGTGTCTAGTTTCAAATGAGACATCCCATTAACATCCTACTGTAATATCAGGGTGGTTTCAAAAACTCTCACTTCAGGGTGATATCCTAGGAACTGGTACCTTATGGGCCAAATCAGACTCCAACCACCAGCTTATCTGGAAAACATTTGGAGAATGTGCTGAAGATATCCAAAGGGATGATTTGGTGTATAAAGGTCAGTATTTAAAGTCAAAGGGATTTTGCTGTCAGAGGGGATCCAGAGTGAGGGACACGAACAGTAAGGGGACTTCTGCAAAGAGTAAAAATGCTGTATGTTAGGGGTAGGGCAGGTGATTCTTGGCTGTCCCACTGGGAGCAGGGTGCAGCCTTCAGAGGATGCAGCCATGAAGAGCTGGGAAACAGGCTAGATTCCAGAGTTGGATAGGAGGACAGATGGGCGAGGACTAGGAGAAGGCCACAGCATTGCAGAAAAGTGCTGGGACTGTGCAAAAATGTTGGCACCTGGGCAGAATTGGCTCTCAAGGGACCACAGCCAATCCCCAATTTGTGTTTGATGTGCATTGTCACCTTCCTTCTTGTGTTAGTCAGCTTGTTCTGCTATATATGAGAAAATGCCATTGACTGGGTAGCTTAAACAACAGACATTTGTTTTCTCACATTCTGGAGGTTGGGAAGTCCAAGATCAAGATGCCAGTGTAGGGGGTGTCTGGCGAGGGCTCTCTTCCTGGCTTATAGACAGCCACGTTCTCCATGTGTCTGGGAGGGAGGGGGGTCAAGTGTCTCTTCTTATAAGGGCTCCAATCCCATCATGAGGGGCTCCACTTTCAAGACTTCATCTTAACCTAATTACCTCCCAAAGGCCCCATCTCCAAATACCATCACATTGGGCATGATGACTTCAATATGTAAATTTTGGAGGGACACAATTCAGTCCCAGCACTTCTTTATGCCTGCTTTTAGTACCATGGACCTGGGGCCCATCGTTTCGTTGCCTGAGAGACATTACAGAGTCATGGGAAGAGAAATGAATTGAGACAGAAGGCCCGCTTTAGGTTGGGAGGAGTGAGAACCGTGTGAGCTCTACAGGAATTCAGACCATGTGTATTAGTTTGCTTGGGCTGCCCTAACAAAGTAAAGTAGACTGGGCAGGTTAAACAACAGAAACTCGTTTCCTCATAGTTCTGGAGGCTGGAAGTCCAAGATCAGGGTGTGGGCAGGGTTGGTTTCTCCTGAGGCCTCTCTTACGGGATTGTAGATGGCCATCTTCTCCCTGGGTTTTCACATGGTCTTTCCTTTGTGCATATCTGTGTTCCAATCTTCCCTTCTTATAAAGACACCAGTCATACTGGAGTAGGGCCTGCTCTAATGACCTGATTTTAACCAAAAACCTTTGTAAAGATCCCATTTCCACATACAGTCACATTCTGAGGTACTGGGGTTTAGGAATTTTGTGGCAGACACAATTTTGCCCATAACACCAGGGATCAAGCCCCAGCGCTGTTGCTTACTAGCTGTGTGGTTACAGGAAAATTACCAAAGCCCTCCGAGCCTCAGGTTCATCATCTGTGAAATGGGTGTCCTAATGAGTTTGTCTTGTAGGACTGTTGAAATGTATGCAATGCATGCAAAGCAGTTGGGACAGTGTCTGACATGTATTAGACTTTTAATGCTTGGCAGTTATCTGTATCACTATTTGGACTTCAGATCCTACTAGCCACTCCTCTGGGAAAGTTATTGCTTTTGTTGTCATCTAGGAGACCTCAGAGTGTATGCAGCACAATAGTACAAGGAATACCAATTCAGCCATAAATTTGCTTGAAAGATAAAACTAGGTAAGATTTCCATCCTAGATAATCTATTATTTCATGTGGGTGTGCGGGAGTGTTCCCCAGCTGGATGCAACTCAAAGGTTGTAGAATCTGAGTCAAGGACAAAACTCTTCCCATTCTCCCAGCTGCCATTCCATTCATACCCCTATTTTCGTTAATCCCCCTCACCACCAAAAGTCCAGCTCTTGCTTACAATGGGCCAAATTATCCTCAAGATAACCTACTTAAAATGCCATTTTAATGGGGCTGGCTCTGCTTGTCCCAGTCAGGCAGAAGAGTACCGGGGCAGTGGCTTCTGGGCCTCACCTCCTGGGAGATTCACTCTTATTTCTCAGGAAACCCTTGCACGTGGTGGGTTTAAATCACCTAGTTCCTGCACTGTGTTCAACTGCAACTAGGACAGGAGTGCAGGACACTTTCCATACCTGCTCCAGGTGGAGATTCTTCTCTGCTTGATCCACCATCCAAAAGGAACCGCTCAGAGAAGTTTTCCAATCCAGGCTCTGTTGGCAGCCCTAAGACACAGCGTCTGAGAGCCTGGCCCCTGCCACCACCCAGCTTCAGTGCAGGCAACTCCCACAGAGGGAAGTGCAGCTTCCAAAGCCCCAAGCTGGCTTGGCTCAGGACATTTACAGTCGACTGCTCTCATCTGAAGCCCCACCTTCTGCCTAACCCTTTTCTACTTGTTCTGTAGGATTTAGAGGACATCTCACCACCTTCCCGATATGGCGGCTGCTCCTAGGCTCAAACATCCTATGGGTTGGGCTTATCCTAATATCTCCATGATTAACACAGGGCCTTCCAGAGAGCGATGCTCAATGAATGTTTGCAGAATAAATGAGTTGTGAGCAGTGGTTTCATTTATGGAGATGTAATTTCTCCTACATCATGGAAGAACACAAGCAAATCCAGGTATACATATATATTTTAATTTCACAGAACAACAGAGTTAAAGGGAAAAGGAAGCCCAAAATTAATGATTTCTTACTTTTATCTCTATTTCTTGACCTCATATTATTTTGTTAAGTTTTTTCATATTTCCAACTAAATTCCTATTCCGATGCCATGCTATCTTGTTACAGACCACAAAATAAGATAGAAGGGTTTCCAATTTGTTTTATGACATAGCAAAACTTTTACTACTGAACTGGTAAAGAGTAATAAATGTGTGATCAATGTCATTCATAAACTTAGTTTCTTAAGCTAATTAAACCTTCCATTTAAAGGAATAACATTTGAAAAATTCCAAACTGAAAACAAGAGAAAGCTCCAAGTTACCCTTATAGAACAGGAAACCAAAGCTGTTTGTTATTCACTCTATTTCCCTAGCCCCACACTATCTTTCTACTTAAAACAGTGACTGCTATTTTCAAACACAGTGGAGAATCTACCTTAGACTTCATGTGGGGTTAGAGAAGCTTCAAGATGTGCCACTAGAACTGGTACTGGCCGTGGCAGAAGTGCCATTTGTGGTGACAATTCCGGCCTGGGTGCTATCTTCCTCATCTTTCAAAGCCATCTGATACAAGTGTGGGAATAAACTGGGGAAAGTAATATTGAACTGGGCCAAATGCTCCAGAACTTCCATCGTGCTGGTTTCAGGGTGGGCACGTGGGCCCCACAGGAACCGATAGCACGCAGGATCACTGTTGGGCACCTTCCAGTACTCCAGGTAGTTTTCCTGCACCCAATCTTCGGTGATGAGCTTCCTGGGCTCTCCATAGATGGGGTGCTCCCTCCCAGGACACAACCCCAGCACACCCAGCACATACCACATGCTCTCCTCAGAGGTGCAGTCGCCCTCCATGAAGACCAAGCCCAGGGTGATAATCAGGAGGCCGGTCTTGGGCACGCTCTGGTCATCGCTCTGCATCCCATCGTAGGTGAGGCCCAGGGAGGTGCTGAGGATGTAGGAGTGGCTGGCAGGGTCCACTTCCTTCACTGCAATGCCATAGACAATCTCCATGTACTTAGAGACTTTGCTGAAGATGGCAGGGAATTGGTCCTCGTAATTTTTGAGGACACCATTCAGCATTTCTTCCTTTGTGATCGGCTCCTTCTTTCGATACTTGAGGAGCAGGAGATTAAGCAAATCATACATCATCTCCTGTGGTGCACCCTGGAGCAAGTACTCAGGGAATCCCGCATCCTGTGAGCTGCTCGGGCCCTCCTCTTCTTGGCTGCTGGGGCTCTTGCTTGCCAGGCTCCATGGAGGGGAGACAGTGGCAGTGGGGGATGAGCAGACACTCTGAGGACTCTGGAGAGGACTTGGTGTTCCAGCAGCAGGCACCCCCTCCGGGGTGCCCGGGATCAGAGCAGAGGTGGAGGCAGAGGAGTTGGAAGAAGAGGAAGAGGGGGTGAAGAAGAACACCTCCATGTCTTCCTCATCACCAGGAACCTGCGCACCCACCAGGGCTGGTGCCTCTCTTTGGGCCCGAAGGCCTTCCTCAAGCTCGCAGAGCTCACTCTTGTGACAATAAGGCATTGCGACTTTCCCTGGGGGAAGAAAACAGGAGTGTGGGCTGGAGTTGGGTGACGGGGATGGGGATGCACAGGCCTGGGGGAGGGAGAGAGTGGTTGAGTGGCCACAGCCTAGAACCACACCCTAGGGGGCTCTGACAAAGGCCTACTTACAGGTCTTCTCTTTAGCTGGTGCTCTACGGCCTCACAGGGCTCCTGTCCTCCTGGTCGGCCTGTCTCCTGTGGACCTGAAGGCGGAGTGAGACGGCTCCTCAGGGTGCAGCCGGCAGAGAATGAGCCTCCAGCACTGACAGTATTGTGGGTTTGGCCGGGCACTGCGGGGTTCCCTCTGTTCTGGGGCCAGTGGGGCTCTTGTAACTCATTCAGGGCATGCACCTCACCTTGATGCCTGGCTCTCCTGGGCCTCCTCTGCTGTGACCTGAGTACACTGCCTCAGACGAAGGTCTCACCTCTAAGTTCCTGGAGCTGCTGTAAGAGGAATAGAGGAAGTCCTCAAGCTGCAGACTGCAAGGACACCTTGGACTCCCAGTGCCGACAGGAGGGTGGGCCGCACTCTGTGAGGTCCCCACTGTTCTGTGGTGAATGAATGGTCCCCTCCATACTCACTCAGAGCCCTCACCTTACGTCGGCAGGACCCGGACCCAACCCTTCTGCTGGCCTGAGAAACTCTCAGAACAAGAGCTCACACTCCTGATATGGAACAAAAGGCAGAGAGGCCCACATCTGGCCACAGCTGCCCAGGGTATCCCAGGGAGGACCGTAGGAGGTGCCCAAATTTAGTGGGATCCATGTGTCCCGGAGTGAGCGGTCTGCGTGATATCACCTTTATGTCTGGCAGGTCCTGGGACTCTCCCTCTGTTGACCTGAGGCCACCGTCCTTACGCCAAGGCCCTATCTCCATGAGACACTGGAAAAGGAAGTGAGAGCCCAACCACCCGCTGTTCCCTGGGTCTTCCCATGGCTGACAGAAGGAACAGGGAGGGGCTGGCGTCCTGTGTGTTCTGGTGTGGGTGGTCCCCTCAGCCCTCACCTTGACTCCTGGTAGGGCCTGGGACAAATCTCTCTGTCGATCTGAGCATGGCCCTCTCACATCAAGGTCCTCTGAGACTCCTGAGCCAGAAGTGAGGCTCAGTCTGAAGGCCTCCCCACAGTCTCCTGGGCTGACATCAGGGCCACAGTGGATATCTGTGGGGCCCTCTTTATGTTCTGGGCTGGGGATACCTCCAGTCCTCACCAAAATCTCTTCCCTTGACAGATCCTGGGATTCCTCCCTCAGTTGATCAGATGTTTCTCTCCCTTCTGATCCAATCTCACCCCTAAAACCAAGGCCCTCAGCTCCCTGAAAACCCCAAGCCAGAAGTGACAAGGTGTCATATCCTGGGGGTGTCACCCCAGCCTGGGGTCTCCGAGAGTTGAGAACAGGGGACCACTGCATTCTGTGGGGTCCTTTCTTTTAGGAGTTAGGGGGTACCTTCAACTAGATCTATCACCTTGACTCCTGGCTAAGCCTCAGATGACTCCTTCTGTGACCAGATGTGGCTCTCTCTGCTGACCTGAAGTTGCCCCTTAGACCAAGACCTTCACCTCCCTGAGAGGCCCAAGATAAAAGTGAGGGTGCATCGTATCTGGGCACTTTGGCCCAGGATGTCCCAGGGCAGACAGCAGGGCCTGGGTCCAGACTGTTTTGGGTTGGGGCTTCCCTCAGTCCACCCTCAGGGTATTCACCTGTAATCCTGACAGAGTCTAGACCAACCCTCTGCTGAGCTGGCATCACCTCCCTTAGCTCAGGCCAAGCTCTCACGTGCTTGAGGACCCCTTTCCCCACCACGGTGGAATCGACAGCATGTCACACCCGGCTACCCCTACCTGGGTCCCCTAGGGGTTGAGAACAGGGAAGCTGGACTCTGTGGTGTCTTTTCTGAGATGGGTAGGTATATTTAGTCTTCGCGAGGGGTACTTACCTTGACTTCTGAAAAACCTGGCACTTGTCCCTCAGCTGATGTAAGGCTACTCCTCTCTGAACAAAGTCATTTCCTCCCTGACACCCTCCCCAGGCTGAAGTCAGAGGCCACCACATCCAGCCAGCCCTGCCTGGGTCCTCCCAGGCCCAACAACAGGGGTGGGGAGTTGTTGGGTCCTCGCTATCTGTGGTGGGAGGTCCCTACATTCCTCCCTCTGTGTCCTCACCTGGATGTTTGGCAGGGCCTGGGACTCTTTCCTATGCCGACCTGAGGCTGTAACCCTCAGACCAAAATCCTCACCACCCTCAGAGTCCCCGAGGCAGCAGCGAAGGAGCATCATATCTGGTCACCCTGCCTGGAGCTTCTAGGGCTGACAGTGGTGACAGAGTGGGTTCCTGGGAGGCCTCTGCTGTTCTGGGGTGGCGGTATCCCCAGTCGTCCCTCAGGCAAAGGTGTTCACCTCCCTGACTCCCCAAAAGGAGAAGCAAGGACGCAACACTTCTGGCAACCCTGCCCAAGTTCTCCCAGGGCGGGGTTGGGCCCCATTTTACCTGGGCTCCTGGGTCCCCTGAATCCTTACCTTGACTCCAGGTAGATCCTGGGCCATCCCTCTGCTTTTTGAGCTTATGCTCCTAGTACCAGGACCCTGCTCTCTCCCACACCTGGATGTGGAAGTCAGGACACATGCCCAAGGCCTCCCAGAGCTGACAACAGGCGCAGGCTTCTGTGGCGTTCCCTCGTTCTGGATTCTAATGCCCCCTGCCTCTTCTCTCTGTGTTCTCACCTGTCTACCCGGAAGAGCCTCGGCCCCCTATCGTCCAAACAAGGCCCACGCCTCTTCCCCATCTCAAAGGCAGAAGTCAACGGACGTCATTTAGGGCGCCATTCCTGTGGCTTCCGAAAGTGACAGCGGTGTGGAGATGGGTCTTCTCGGTTCTTTCACAGGGTCCCGACTTTCGCGCCTGACAGGGCCTGGTCCTGTCCTTATTCAAACCCAGTCATCCATATCACAAAAAAGCTCTGACTTCCAGAGTCGCCTGAAGTGGCATGGGGGAGGGGTGGCTCAGCCTGACAAGTATGTCCCCCAGTGGCTCTCGGCTGACAACGGGGGCACAGCTGGAAGATTCTGGACCCTCAGTCCAGCCTCATTATCTCACTTCGTCTCTAACACAGACAGATCTGGGTCCCCTCCGCTGACTGGAAGTGTGCACCTCACACCAACCTCTCCCGTTTCTCAGATGCCCCAAGGCAGAGGTCAGAGGACGTGACTTCCAGCACCGTGCTGGGCGTGTCCTGGGCTGAAATGGACTCCGTGGGTCCCCTTACTTCACTCACGGTCCTCACCTTCATTCCTAGGTGGCCTGTGACACCTCCGTGGGCCTACCTGAATATGCCCCTCTTGGACCGAGGTCCACGCTTCCCCGATTCCTGGAGGCAGAAATGGACTTGTGTAAGTCAATCCTTGTGTAGGTGAAAATTGGGGCACTGGTCACCCTGAAACCTCTGTCTGGGTCCTTGCAGGGTTTACAGCACGGGTGGAGATGGATTCTTTATATATGTTGGTGGCTGGATGGAGAAGGGAACCAAACCCCTGATCTTGGTGTTATCAAAGCACTCTGTAATCAACTGAGCTAACCAGACAGCACGAGATCGAGTCTTTGAGGTTGCTTTGTTTTGGGGAGTGGACCCCTCCGACGTCACTCATGAGGGCCCTCATCTTGGCAACTGGCTTCATGACCAAATGCTTTCTGGGAGATGTCCTCCCTGTCACATCTGAGAATTTGTCTAACTGCAGCCCTTGTGATAAATGACTCCAAGTCTGGAGCTACAGCAGGGAAGACCAGTGGTGGACAGTCATATCTATAGTGTTGCCTTAGAAACACCTCTCCTGCATCTATATTTACCATGTATATTTTAACTTCTATTCTTTGTTTATGCCTTTTTTTCTTAGCTATTGATCATCTTTCCAAAATGTCTATTTTATAAGCATTTTCAAAGAACTGGGTTTTGTTAGTTATCTCGGATATCTGTTTCATTATTAATGCATTTATCTTTATTATTTCCTACTCTCTTCTAACTTCGACTTGATATTGTATTTATTCCCCAGCTTCTTCATTTGCCTGGATGTTTTAAATGTTTTTTTAGGTTTCTAATACATTTAAGGATATACATTTCCCTCTGAGTATCACTTGAGCTGTATCACACAGTCTGTGTTAAACACTTTATGTGAATAGCTTGAACTCCTTACAAGTTGAGTATATTACTCTATTACTTATCCTATTATTTTTTCCATATATATGCCCAAATAAGGGGGTGTGAAATTATTTTTGAGAAAATTGAGAAAAGGTTGAGAGGGATAGAATGTCACTTGGAGGAGATCTCAGGGTCCAGGGGCATTTTGTTTTGTTTTGTTTTGTTTTATTTTTGTCATTAGTTATAGAAGGGACTTAATCATTTGCAAAGGCTGTTGACAGAGTTGGGTTTGTTGCAGGAATGCAAAGAAGTTTAACACTACAAGATCAATTAATATAATTGACAATGTGTAACAGTCAGGAAAATAGAAACCCTTCTGAACTTTTAATACAGAGGGAATATAATGCAGGGGACTGGTTACATAAGTGTAGGAGAATCCAAACATGGCATAGGTGGAGAACCCAATAATTAGCAACATGAAGTAGTAAATCCCACCTCTAGGCTGAGAGGAGAGGATGTTACTGGAGCCTATGTGTTGAGTTCGACAGGATCTGAAGTCATGGTGGGCCAACGTGATGGTGGCTGGAGCCAAGGAAAATATGTAGTCATTGAAAGAGAAGCCACCTGATGCAGAGGAAGAATGAAAAAAACTCTGGCTGCTCGGTCCTGGTTTTATCTCCTGTGGGTCCCTCCGGTTGACTGTACCAAAATGGCAGCCAAATGTTGGTGAGCTTAGAAATTGTAGCCTGCAGGGGTCAATCCCTGCATAGCAGAGAGCAGAGCAGAAGAATGAGTGATGGGTCTGTGGGCAAATAGTACTAAGACTGGCTAACTACATTAATATATTGAGTGAGAAAAATCATATCTCAATTCATTATAAATGTATTCAATAAAAATTAACATACTTTAGTAGTGAAAGAAATGTTATCTCAAAGTATAAAATGTAGTGCTATGAATACATAAGGATATAATCAAATGACCGAATAAATACAGAAATAGAGAAGAGTAGACAAATCTCCTGTGCAGAAGAATTGCTGACCATTTATGCAGGTACTCTCAACTCCTCAAGTGTAGGCTGTGCATTAGTGACATTCTTCCAATGAGAGTACAGTGTGGATGGGGGGAAAAGGGTTACTTTACAGTAGGGAAGCCTGAAAAACACCACCTGGGGGAGGTGGTCAAGATTAACATCAACAGTGGTAAGGCACTGTTGGTAGTATATATCCTTAATACCATGCCATGAGAATAGCACTTTACCTCTGTGGTCTTCCCCTTCCCAAATTCGTAATCCCAGTGTAATCACGATAGAATCATCAGAAAAATTCCAAAACAGGGTCTTCCTAAAATATGCCTGACTAGTATGGCACTCTTCAAAACTGTCAAGATCATCACAAACAAGGAATGCCTGAGAAACTGTCACAGCCAAGAGAGGAGCCTAAGGAGGCATAATGGGTAAATGTTGTGTGAAATGCTGGGCAGAATCCTGCAACAGAAAAAGGATATTAGAGAAAAATGAAGGGAAATCTGAATAAAGTGTGGATTTTTGACAATAACATTTTATTAGTATTGGTTTATTAGTAGTATTCCCTTGAGTCTATATACCACATTTTCTTTCTTTTAATTGAAGGATTATTGATTACACATATTTGTAGGATACAAAGTTGAATATCAATACCTGTGCACAATATGTGATGAGTAAATCAAGATAATTAACATATTCATCATTACATAATTTGATCATTCTTTGTGACCCTTAACCAACTTATCGCTAATGCCCCTTCCCCTCTCCCTTTCCCACCTCGAGTAACGACAGTTGTGTTCTCTCCTTTTGAAAGTTCAGCATATGATTGGGATTGTTGTTTCTTTCTTTGTTTCTTATTGATTTACTTGTTTGTTTGTTTGTTTTTTAGCTCCAATTTATGAGTGAGGTATGTCTCTTTCTGTACCTGGCTTATTTCACTTAATATGATTTTCTTCAAGTTCATCCATATTTCTGCAAATGACAGAATTTCAATTATTTTTATGGCTGAGTTATGTACATATAATTCCATTGTGTATGTATACCCCAGTTCCCTTATCCGGTCATCTGTCAATGGAGGTTTATGTTGGTTCCATATCTTGACTATTGTAAATAGATCTGTGATAAACATTGGAGTGCAGGTGTCACTTGGACGTCATAATTTCCACTCCATTGGGTATATACCCAGTAGGGGGATTGCTGGATCATATGGTAGTTCTATCTGTAGTTGTTTGAGAAAAACCCATACTGTTTTCCAAAATGGCTGCACTAATTTACAGTGCCACTAACAATGTACACGTGTTTCCCTTTCTCCACATCCTCACCAGCTTTTGTTATACTCAGTCGTTTTGATAATAGCCATTCTAACGGAACGGGATGATATCAAAGTGCAGTTTTGATTTGCATTTCCCATGTGATTAATGATGTTGAACATTTTTTCATATGCCTGTTGGCCATATGTATGTCTCCTTTTGAGAATTATCCATTCACCTTGTTTTCCCATTTTTAAATTGGTTTATTTAGTTTTTTATGATAGAGTTGCTTGAGTTCCTTCTATTTTTCACGTGTTAGTCCATTGTCTGATGCACAGTTTGCAAATATTTTCTCCCGTTCTGCAGGTTGTCTCTTTGCTCTGTTGATTGTTTCCTGTGCCTTGCAGATGTTTTTAGTTTGATAAATCCCATCTGTTTATTTTTGCTTTTGTTGCCTGTGCTTTTAAGGTCTTATTCATAATATCTGTGCCCAGTTCTAAATCGTGGAGGGTTTCCCCTGTGTTCTCTTCCAGAAATTTTATAGTTTTAGGACTTATATTTAAGTCCTCAATCCATTTTGACTTGATTTTTGTATGTGGTGAAGGATAGGGGTCTAGGTTCATTCATCTACACATGGATATCCAGTTGTATCAGCATTATTTATTGAAGGGGCTCTTCTTTCCCCAATGTTATGTTTTCAGAGCCTTTGTCAAGGATCAGTTGGCTATAAGTACATGGATTTATTCCTGGGTTCTCTCTTCTATTCCATTTTTCCATGTGTCTATTTGTATGCTGGTACCAGGCTGTTTTGGTTACTACAGCTTTGTAGTACATTTTGAAGTCAGGTAGTGTGATACCTCCTGTTTTATTCCTTTTGCTCAGAATTCCTTTGTCTATTCGGGGATTTTTTGTTTGTTTGTTTCATATGAATGTTAGGATTTTTTTCCTATTTCTGTGAAGAATGTCATTGGGAATTTGATAGGGATTGTGTTGAATCCGTAGATCACTTTGGGTAGTATGATCATTTTCACAATATTAATTCTAGCAATCCATGAGCATAGAATGTCTTTCTGTCTTTCTGTGTCCTCTTTAATTTCGTTCAGCACTGATTTGTAGTTTTCATCGTAGAGATCTTTCACCTCCTTGGTTAGATTTATTCCTACATATTTGACTTTTTTTGGTATCTATCTTAAATAGGATTGCATTCTTGATTTCTTTTTCTGCTGGTTCATTGACACTGTGTAAAAATTCAACTGATTTCTGTATACTGATTTTGTATCCTGCTACTTCACGGAATTCTTAAATCAGCTCTAACAGTTTTTTGATAGACCCCTTAGGATTTTCTCTATATAAGATCATGTCATCTGCAAACAGGGACAATTTTACTTTCCCCATTCTGATATGGATATGCTTTATTTCTTTCGTTTTCTCAATTACCCTGGCTAGAACTTCCAGCACTATGTTAAATAGGAGTGGTGAGTGTGGGCATCCTTGTCTTGTTCCAGTACATTGAGGAAAAGCTTTCAAGTTTTCACAGTTCAGGATGATGCTAACTGTGGGTTTGTCAAATATGGCCTTTACTGTGTTGTGACACATTTCTTCTATGCCTAGTTTGTTGAGAACTTTTATCTTGAAGGGATGTTGAATTTGATCAAGAAAGTTTTTTTGCATCCTTTGAGATTATCATATGACTTTTGTCTTTCATTATGTTGATGTGGTGTATCACATTTATTGTTTTGCTTATGTTGAATCTTGCTTGCATCCCTGGGATGAATCCCACTTGATTAAGTGATATATAATCTTTTTGATGTTCTGCTGGATTTGTTTTCTGGTACTTTGTTGAGAAGTTTTGCATCTAATTCATCACAGATATTGGCCCGTGGTTTTCTTTTTTGGTTGTGTCTTTGATTTTGGTATCAGGGTGATGCTGACCTTATAGAATGAGTTTGAAAGCCTACCATCTTCTTTAGTTTTTTGGATAGTTTGAGAAAAATTGGTATTAAATCTTCCTTAAAGGGTTGGGAAAATTCAGCAATGAAGTCCTCTGGTCCTGGGCTTTTCTTTGTTGAGAGAGTCTTGTTTACTGATTCAATCTCATTGCTCATTACTGGTCTGTTCAGGTTTTCTATTTCTTCTTGGTTCAGTCTTGCTGTGTTGTATATGTCCAGACATTTATCCATTTTCTATAGATTTTCAGATTTGTTGGCATACAGTTGTTCATAATAGTCTTTAGTGAGTCTGCATTTCTGTGGATTCAGTAGTAATGTCTCCTTTTTCATTTCTGATTTTGTTATTTGTGTCTTCTCTTTTTTTCTTGGTCAGCCTAGCTAATGGTTTGTCAATTTTGTTTATCTTCTCAGATAAACAAGTGTTTGGTTCATCGATCTTTTGTATCTCTTTTTCATTTACTTATGCTCTGATTTTTATTATTACTTTCTATCTACTAATTTTGAGGTTGGATTTTTCTTGCTTTTCTAGTTCCTTGAAGTATAATATCAGGTTGTCTATTAGAGATCTTTCATCTTTTTTTGACATAAAAACTTATTGCAATAAACATCCTTCTTCATACTGCTCTTGCAGTATCCCGTAGGTTTTGGTGTGATGTGCTTCTATTTTTATTTGTTTCAAGAATTTTTTTGATTTCCTGCTTTCCCTCTTTTTTGACCCATTGGTCATTCAGGAGCATGTTGTTTAATTTCAGTGAATCTGTATAGTTTACAAAGTTTCACTTGTTATTGATCTCCAGATGTATTCAATGTGGTCTGAAAAAAATACTTGATGTAAGATCAATATTTTAAAATTTGTTGAGACTTGATTTGGGCCTAATATGTGGTCTACCCTGGAGAATGATCCATGTGCTGATGAGAAGAATGCATATTCTGCAGTTGGATGAAATGTTCTGTAAAGGTCTGGCAGGTGTGTTTGGTCTAAAGTGCAGTTTAAATCCAATGTTCCTTTGATAATTTTTTGTGCAGGTCATCTGTCCAATGCTGAGAGATGGATGTTCAAGTCTCCATCTGTTATCATATTGGGGCCTTTCTTTCCATTTAGAGCTAAGAATAATGGCTTCATATATCCAGGGGCTCGGATGTTGGGTGCATGTATATTCATGATTACTACATCCTATTGCTGAATCATTCCCTTTATCATTTTATAATGTCCTTATTTGTCTCTTTATACAGTTTGTGTTTTAAAGTCTATTTAATCTGATAGAATTGTAGTTATTCCTGCTTGTTTTTGGTTTCCACTTGTGTGGAATAACTTTTCCATCCCTTCTCTATTAGTCTATGTGTGTCTTTATGTGTGAAGTGAGTCTCTTGCAGGCAGCATATAGTTTGTTCTAGTTTTTTAGTTCATCAGTCAGTCTACATCTTTTAATTGGTAATGTCATCCATTTATATTCAGGGTTGTTATTGAAAGGTTTTGCCTTATTCCTGGCATTTTATTGATGTTTTAATGATTGTTATATGTTTGTTTTGCTTGTTTCATTCCCTTTGATTATTTTTCTTTTATGTTTTTTGTTTTTCCTTTTCTTGTAGTGATAAAATATAGGTTTTTTCTCTTTCTTGTTTGCGTATCTACTCTACCAGGGAGTTTTATTCTTTCTCATGTATTCATGGCAATGATTATTGCTCTTTTGATTCTGAATGTAGAACTCCCTAGAGGATTTCTTGTACGGTCAGTCTCATTGTGGTCTCCTTTACTTCTGAAGGATAGCATTGCTGGTTATAGTATTCTTGGTAGGCCATTTCCTTTCTTTTAGTACTTTGAATATACCATCCCACTCTACTGGCCTATAAGGTTTCTGTTGAGAAGTCTGCTGTTAGTATGCTAGGGATTCCCTTATAGGTGACTTGACACTTTTCTCTCACTGCTCTCTCTCTCCCTCCTTCTTTCTACTACCTATTTTTTTTTTTTTTTTACTTTTGCCAATTTGACCATAATATATTGCAGGAGGACATTTCTTGTTTTTTGGGGGGTGTTGAACCAGTCTGGGGATCTCTGAGACTCTTGAGTCTAGATGACCATATCTCTCTGAATACTTGTGAAGTTTTCAGCTATCATTTTGTTAAATAGATTTCTAACGACTATTCCTTTCTCTTCTCCTTCCAGAACACCCATAATCTGAATGTTTTCATGCTGAAGCTGGTCCGATAGATCGCATAGCTTTCTTCAGTTTTTAAATTCTTTTTTTCTTTTTGGTCCAACTGAGATAATTCAAAAGCCTGTCTTCAAGTCTAGAAATTCTTGCTTCCGCTAGTTCTAGGCTCTTGCTTAATCTCATGGTGGTATTTTTTATTTTGTTGAATGAATTCTTCAGTCACAGGATGTTTCCTTTGTTCCTTTTTATGATATTCATCTTTTTGTTGAATTTCTCCTTCAAGTTCTGGAATGTTTTTCTCCCTTATTGTTATTTCAGTCTATTTTCTTGCATCATGCTGAGTTTCCTGAAGATTATTATTTGGAATTCCTTTTCAGGCATTTCATAGATTTTCTGCTGTTTGGAGTCTGGTATTGGAGAACTATTGTTTCCTTTAGTGGAGTCACGTTTCCTTGTTTTTTTCATGCTTCTCATCTCTGTGAGTTGATGTCTGGGCATCTGGTGTGGCAGTCACTTCTTCTAACTTTTGGAGTAGTTCTTGAATGGAGAAACTTCCTGTAGAAGTGTTCTATATTATCAGTCAGCTTGAGTAGTTCAGGTTTGGTTCTAGGTGAGCACCGTAGGGTGGTCTTCATGCAACTTCTTCAGCTTCATTCAATCTTGGAGTTCTCTGTGGATGTCATCATGGCTGAGGCAGTGGGGCCTTTGGCAGTTTCTTCTTGGGAGTGGGTAACACTCGGTAGCGTTTTTGTGGCTATGGGCACAGCATTAGGTACCTTGGGGGTAGGCTGGTTTGCTCAGTGGTTCCGGTGCCAAAATGGGTGACTCTGTATGGTGTTGCTGTGGTCACCTCTGGAACTTTGATCTCTTGGATAGGTGTTGTGGCAATGGGCAGTTCCTCTGCTAAATTGGGCAGGGTTGCTGGGGTACTGAGCAGAGTGTACATTACTGGGCAAAGTGCTGGTGCACTTCTCTGTGCCCCTGAGCGAGGTGGGCAAGCTTTCTGAAGTTTCCCTACTGGTGTGGTGGGTCTATGCAAGTTTATCAGGGCCACAATGCACTATGCATACCTGGAAGAGGCCAGCATGCTCCCCTCAACCTCTCAGTTGGAGTGGGAGGCCCCGGCAGGCTCTCCAAGTTGGGTAGGACACTGCATTGCCCAGGGGAGGCGGTTGGGCTTTCTGAAATTTCCTTCCTGGAGTAGGTGGATCTAGACAATATTACCTGAGATATGCCCTACTGTGAGCACCCAAAGGAGCCAGCATGCTCCTGACACCCTCTGCACTGTGTTGGGTGATTTTTGGTTGAGCTATTGCCATTTTGGTTGTCATGGTATATTACTCTGGATCTTATTTAATGCTTCCATTCTAGCTGGCTTCCTCTGACACCACTCTAGCAAGAAAAGCAGGGTACCCTTTCATTACTGCCATGTGGAAATGGAAGACCAGGTTCCCCTCTTGACCTCCACTGACACCCAAGTCTCTTCATTACTGCTGAGTTGAAGTGGCTGCTCTGGGTCCCCACTAGGCCTCTACTGATACCTCCTTATATGGGAGTGGTTGGTATTTTCATTCATGTCCCCCATGTGGCCTCCACTGATACCACGGTGTGGGGGGGATGCCCTCATTATTGCTGGACAGTAGTGAAAGTCTTCACATTTCATTAGGCCTACTTTGATGACATCCCAGTTGACAGAGGAAGGGGTAACTGGTTATTTTTGGATGGAAGACCATGTTCCCCACATAAGCTGTACAGACAAGCTGGGGTTGGGGGTAGGGGAAGGCCTCATATGTTCCTGGTGGGTAAGAAACTCCAAGCTGCCACTCAGACTTCCCTGACACCAATCTAATGGTGGTGATGGGGCAGTTGGAGCACCATGGTATACCCTGATGAGGGAGAAAATCTAGGCTTCCTACTTGGATTTTGTTGGTGTGGGTGTGAGGGGAGCCACAGATTATTTTTAAAAAAATTTTTTTTTTTTTGGTCGTGGTGTTTGGTGGGAGCAGCGTAGTTATTGTCTAAAAGATTTCCATCCTATTAGGCTGACCCCTTCCTTTTTTGGGTAGACAGAGCAGACTTTTGTTGAGGCTTTTTTTGCCCCGTGCACCTGTTGGCCGTTTCATTTGCTAGCTTTTAAAGCTCCATTTCTGAGATATATGAGGCATGAGGAAAACCCAAGGAACTCACCACTGTGTTATTCCTTGGACGCCAAGATCTTCACCAGCCTGCCTTTCTCTCTCCACTGTTCAGTCTTCTTATGCTTGTTTTACATATATTGTTTTGAGTGTTTAGTTGTACTTAGCAAGAGAAATGGGGGAAAACACATTTACTCCATCTTCCCAGAAGTGGAAGTTGAATCCCTATGGAGAATTTTACAACAGTGATAAGACTGAATAAAAGCCAGCCTTGACTTTGGTCACCACCGTATCCCGGTATATCTACATATTTCAAGTGACAAAATACTCTCCCCACAAATCTCTTATCTTTACTCTTTTAAAAAGTTGCTTTACTCTGCAGGGAATATAATTTTAAAATAGAGTTTTGGTTAGGTATTTTTGACATTGACATTCAATGAATTTCCCAAAGTGTCTAATTTGAAAATTTTACATATCTATACACCAGGAAAACCATCACCACGGTTAAGATAGTAAACATATCCATTACCCTTAAAAGGTTCTTCCTATCCCTGTGTAATTCCTCCCTCCAGCTCCTTCCTGTATCACCAGTCCCAAGCAACTATTGATCTGCCTGTCATGGTAGATTAGCTTGAATATTGAAAAGGCTTATATGAATACTTGAGAGGGGGATGGTTGCAGTGTATTGTAGGTATATGATTAACTTTTTAAGAAACCGTCAAGTTGTTTTGAAAAGGTAACATTTTATAATCTCACCAGGTATGTATGAAAGTGTCAGTATTTTGCATGCTTGCCAACCTTTAGATGGGATGATTCTTTCCAATTTCAGCCATTCTAATAGTGTATAGAATTCTAATTGTGATTTCGATTTTAATTTTCCTAACAAATAGTGATGTTGAGTTTATTAATGTAACTATTTCCCATCTTATTCCTACATAATTCTTATTTTCTAAAGCTATTTTAAATAACACAGTTGTCTATTTTAATATCCAACTGTTCATTGCGAGTTTATAAAACTACAATTAAATTTTGTGTATTGATCTTGTGTTCTTCAACTTTGCTAAACTGAATCATTAGTTCTAGTAGCATTTTTTAAGATAAGTACAGCTTTTTGCATAGACTAACTTGTGGCCTGTGAAAAACAGTTTTAGTTCTCCTTTTCCAATCTGGAGGCCTAGATTTTTCCTTGTTGCACAGAACAGAATCCTAAGTAAAATACTGAGCAATTCCCCTCCCCGTATCATGAACTTATTATTCTTGGATAATATTTTCCTCCATGCAAACATCCACCACAACTTCTGGCATGTAAATATCTGCCTCACTTCCACACACACACTATTAAAATCCAAGTCTTGGTACTACATCTATTGAGATAAGTAGATCCCCCAGATTTGAAACAAGACTGGGATACGCAGAAGAGCAAGTTTATTTACTGAGTCTGCCAGACTGAAGGCAGTGATTTCAGACTGGAAAACAAAACTGAGGGGACCTCTGTGGACACTGGGAAAAGCGAGTGGGATGAAAAGTTTCCTGGTGGCAGCCAGGAAGTGAGTGGTCTTCAGGGTACATAAGACAAATTTTTAGAAAGGAAGTAGGATGATTCATATTTCCACACAGACTTAAGCGTGGCCACATTACCGTGGGTGGATTGTACGTAGGACATACAAAATCCAGGTAATGGTGAAGGGTGGGAGAGAACAGAATGAGCCACTGAATCAGGTGGCCCTGGGGAAGGGCTTGGAGAAGACACCCTCTCCTTGCCATGTGATCCCCCAGAATTGAACCATGAGGAGTGTGGCAGGTCTGTTCAGAAGGCGCTGAAGTTTGCTAAGAAAACACCCCATTTTCCAACCAGGGCACCTGGCCTTCCCCCACTCCCGGAGGAGTCAGGATGGGCCACTGTGATGTCTGAGCCACCCCTGCCAGGACAGGACTAGACAGGCTGGGGGACTGGCTTGCTGACCAAATGAAGCATAGACTGTGGCTGCTCATTGTCCTGTGCAGGGTGTATAAAGGGAGGCCAGGGGCCCTGGGACAGACCACTGGGCAGTGCTGACATGGCAAAGGAGACCAGGAAAGCACAGCTCACCGGAAACACCAAATCGGGGAAGAAGAGGAAGAACCCCTCTCCACCCAAGTCCAGAGGAAAGGGCAAGGTGAGATGACCACCCAAGCTCCTTCTCGTCTTCTCCTTGACTCCTTTCTCCCAAGACTCCTACTCTGTCCTCGCCTGGTCAACCCCCTCAGCCCACACGCATTCTCAGGAAGCCCCTGTTCCCATCCCTTCTCCACCGTCTTCCCCAAACCATTGCCCATCTGTGATCTTCCTGTTGTCCTTACAGGAGCCCAAGACATCCGTGAAACTTAAGATCGCTTCAAGGGAGTGTAAGGACAAAAGCCCTACAAAAATTATCGCCCCCTGTATTAAACCCCAAAAAGGTAAAGGGCCTACACTATTCAGCCACTATCAACAGCTGAATGAGGAACTGCAGTAAAAAGAGCCATAGCAGGTCCAAAAGGACAACGAGATTTGTCCTTGCACCTCGGGTGTAGAGGAGATCCCCAGTACCAGTGATGACCTGGGCACCCACCAAATTAAGAGTGAGACCGGAAACCTCGAAGTTATCTGCCCTGGATTGTGGCAATTGAACCTATGAGGACGTGCCTGAACTTTGGTCCCCCTTGCAGCTGCAGCCCAGCCTCATAATCGGGCCCCGGTACCTTCCATGCATCAGCAGGCGGCTCAGCACCCTCCTGTGTCTGCATCTCCGCTTAGTGACCAGGCTGCACATTCAACTCTGTCTTGCGCCACCGCCTATGCTAGTCCTGTCTCCCTACCTTATGCTCGGGTTCAGATAGAACCTCACGTTTGACCGGTTTTGCAGGGAAACCTTGGAGGACCAGAACATCCCTGCCCGGCTGCCTCACCACGCCTGACATTTTCTCCTCTTCTCACCGCTTCAAGCAGGCCACTTTGGGGTACCAATTCCTCCCTGGCACTTGATGCTCCAGGTTGAGGATGAACGACAAGGCCTGATGCACGAGGAGCAGGTTGGTCTGGGGCTTCTCACCGTTGAGGTGCAGCTGGCACATGCGCCCCAGTTCCTTAAAAGCTTCTTCGGTGTCTCTGATCCCCAGCGACTCATGGGGGTTAGTGGTCAACCGGCGTTCCTTCTCCCACTCGGCCTTCTGCTCTGGGGTCAGAAGGTCGTCCTCATCTGGGCTCCTCCGTGTCCGGGGGCCTTCGACTCCTTCTCCTCCTCCGAGCTGTCAGCCACCGACGTGTTCTCCTCGTCCTCCGTCTCCTCCCGCTTGATTGCGCTGGCACCCGCCGCGGCACCCCTCGCTCAGTCCGTTGTAGGAGGCGGGAGCGCTCAGGGAGGGCGCTGGGCTAGCTGGGGAGGCGGCCGATGGCAGGCGGCCGACACTGCCTGCGAGGCCCTCCTCGGAATGGGCGTCTCCCACCAGGCCAGCGTGCCGCCCGCCCTGCAACAGGGGGCCTGTGGCTGTGCAGCAGCCCGTGCACATTGCACGCCCTGCCATGGACCACGTGGATGCTTTCGTCCCGGTGCTCCAACATCCTGTTCAGGCTGTGGGGACCCCATCGCAGCTGGGCTATAAGGCACAGGGAGCTCCTGCTTGGGGCCACTGCGGTGTTCCTGCCAGCCTTCTGGGGAGCTCACGGGGGTCAAGGGGCTAGAGGAGAAGTTATTGTTGGAATCATCCGGGGAGTAGGTGGAGGCCAGGGCCTTCCCAAGGGCGTCGTGCAGCTGCAGGCTGTGGTCCCGCAGGAGCCAACGAGGCTGTTGGTCCGCTGATGGCCTGTGGTTGGAGACGCTGCTGTAGGCGGCCCTGAGGGCCAAGGAGAAGGTGGACACAACCCGAAGCCCGCCGTTCACCTCTGCTCCCTGCAGCTGGTAGCCCACGCGCTGGTGCTGGTGCAAGCGACCAAACACACTGCCACAGCTCACTGAGCTACAGGCCTGGCGGGAGGGGCAGGGGAGACCAGCTTTTGCCCAGCATGGCCTGAAGCCCGCCCGGCCTGGCGGACTCCAGGCTGCTGTCGGCGGCTCTCCACTGAGGGTTGCTGGGGTAGGTACTGGGAGTCACCCTTGATGTCCAAAGGGGACAGTGGCCTGGGGCTGCTGAGGGCCAGCTTGCCCGGCAGGAAGCCAGCCTGAGTCAATTCGCCAACACCCGCGTCTCTCCTGAAAGTGGCATAGGCATTCTGCTCACCACCCGCGCCTCCAAGTTCGGGTCCCAGGAATGTCGTGGGACTCACCCAAGTGGGCCCTTCACTGTAGGTGGGGCTAGGGTCAAAGGGGGAACTGTTCTGGTTGCTGGTGCCCAAGGAACCCGAGGTGGGTGAGTCCTTGAGACCCGACCCTCCAAACCGCTCACCTTCAAGGAGGCGGGCAGGCCCTTCCCACTGGCCACAGGCAGCAGAAACATCACGCTAAAGTCCACGAGGTCGCTGACTTCCTTGTCTGTGCCCGCAGGTGCCATCCTCTGTGGCTGACTCATTCTCCAGCAGTGATGGTGGACACAGAGGCCTAGAGACAGCCCCGCACAGCACTGCCTGGCACACAGTGAAGGAGGGTGGGGTGTCGGGGCGGCGGTAGCATGAAACTGGGGGCCCTTCCCCGACAAACAGGCATCACTACCCGGCCCCACACGGTCACATGTTGGCGGCCGTGCGTGGCCCTGGCCCCCTCCTCCATGTCACCTGGGGCGTTGGGTCGGGTCGTGCGTGGTCCCTGCGGTGCACGGATCCTGATTATAAATTTAGTTACGTTTTAAAATAATTTAAGATCTTAATTTATATTTTAAAAAGTACTTTCTGTGCTGTAGTTAACTGAAGTAAATGGAGAAGAGATTCCCTGTCTAAATGGCAGGTTTAGATTTTTTATTTTTTCTGGGTTAGATCTCCACTGTAGATAAGTGACTGAGATATTTAAATGGAAATGGGCAGCAATTAGTAATTGGGAATAGATTTCAGTCAGAAGTAAAACGGAAACATTGCTGTAATTAAAAAATTTTCTGTCCTGCCTCATTAATTTTTGTCTAACCTAACGTCATCATGACATTCTTATGTCTTATTTTTTTAAAAGGTCATTTGTTTTTGTGTGTGTAAGCTCTTATATTTTATTTTTTCTAGCTTTATTGAGGTGTAATTGACAAATAAAATGGTCTATACTGAAGGTACGGAACGTGGTGATTTGATATACATATGCACTATGAAATGATTACCACAATGAAGTTAGCACATCCATCACCGCACACAGTTATTTGTGTGTGTGCGCTGAGAACACGTAAGATCTACTCTTAGGAAATTTCCGGTATACAAAACTGTATTAACTATTGTTACCATACTGTTCTTTAGATCCCCAAAACTTACGCATCTTGTCACTGAAAGGTTATAGACTTTAACCAACATCTCCCCATTTCCCCCACACCTGAGCCCCTGGCAACTACCATTCTACACTTGGATTCTATGCGTTTGACTTTTCCTATCTGGCCTTTATTATTTTGAGGTACATTTCTTCTATACTTATTTTGTTTTTATTGTGAAAGGCCGTTCACACGATTTCAAATGATTTTGATGATGTTCAAATGATTTTCCTGCATCCACTGAGATGGTCATATGATTGTAGTCCTACACTCTGTTGATGTGGTATATGCCTCTTACTGATTTGCATATGTCCAACCACTCCTGCATCCCAGGGATAAGTCCTACTTCACCATGGTGTGTGAACATTTCACTGTGCAGTTCCATTCGGTTTGCTGATATTTGAGGATTTTTCTGTCTATTTTCATCACAGCGATTGGGCTGTAATTTTCTTTTCGTGTAGTGTCCTTGTCTGGATTTGATGTCAGAGTAATGCTGGCCTCATAGAATAAGCTAGAAAGTCTTTTCTCCTCTTCCATTTTTTGGAAGAGTTTGAGGAAAACTGGCATTAATTCTTTAAATGTTTCATAGAATTCAGCAGTGAAGCCATCAGGTCTTGGGCTTTTCTTCGTTGGAAATTTCTTGATGAGTGACTTAATCTCCTTTCTCAGTGATCTGTTAACATTCTAAATTTCTTCAGGACCTAGTCTGGGTAGGTTGCATGCTCCTAGGAATTTATCCATTATATTCTAGGTTATGCACTGTGTTGGCATACAGTTATTCATAATAATCTCATAGTACTTTGTATTTCTGTTGTAGCAGTTGTAATGTCTTCTTTTTAATTTATAATTTTGATTGAGTCCTCTCTCTTTTTTGTTGGTTAGCTAAAAGTTGTCAATTGTTTGTATTTTCAAAAGTCCAATTTTTAGTTTTGTCGAGCTTTTAGATCTTTTTTTCTCTGTATTTTTACTCTAATTTTTATTATTTCCTTCTTCCTGCTAATTTTGGGCTTAGTTTTTTCTTTTTGTAGTTCCTTCAGGTGCAAAGTTAGGTCATTATTTAAGAACGTCCTTTTTTTCTTAAATGTAGGAGTTTATCACTGTAAACTTTCATCTTTGAACTACTTTTGCAGAACTCCATAAGTTTTGGTATGTTGTATTTCCGTTTTAATCTGCTGTAAGATTTTTCTTTTTTTTTTTTTTTTTTACTTTTTATTTATTTTTTCAAGTGGGTTAAGTGAGCCTTTATTAGAATGTTGTAGCAGTTGTGTTTGAAGAAGGCAGGCCTAAAAATTAAGGATTTTAAATTAAAGTCCCTAACTGCATCAACAGAAAAACAGGACTGGAGCTGCACTGGGGGACAGAGGGACCCAGTTCTCACAAGGACGTACACCTGTGCATGGACACCATACGCACTCACTGTGCATGGAGCTGGACCAGTTGGCAGTAGACACAGAACGACTTCTGCCTTTCATCGTGGAACTGGTTTTTATTTATTTATTTATTATTTTTTATGAAGGCTATGGGAAGCAGAAAGAAGCAGCAAGTACACGTGCTCCCCACCCAGGTAGTAGAGGATGAGGCATGTGGCAGAGAAGAGACAGCCCCTGAGAAAGCGGTAGGGAAAGCCACGTCCTTGGGAGGGAGCCAGGTATGCACAAGAATATTAAGAGAACATTTGTAGAAGACGCAGAGAGGGGATAGACGGGGACAGACGGGGCCTCCGAAGTGAAAGAAAAGATGGGAAAAAGGGCTGTGGAGAGCCTGACGACGGCGATGGCAGCCGGTCAAAGGGCCCCTCGGTTCTAGGCGGGCACGCAGCGCTCGGCGGGACCCCGTCAGCCTCCCTCTCACGGCGGACAGAAGAGGATCAGGCCACACGCGAAGCAGCTTCCCGCGAGTCTAGCCCTCGCCAGGCGGAGGGACTGCAACCCCCCTCTCCCCACCGTCTCTGATCTTGCGTGACCAGTGCTCATGTCCCCGAGGGGGTGCACCTGTGCCTGGAGACACTGCCATACCAGGCCGATGCGTGGACTGGACGGAGCAAGCTCCCGTTCCATGTCCCTGCTCCCAAAATCCATTTAATATACTGTCCTCCGATACAGGACGTATCAGATATTAAACTGATGAGAATAGATACTACACATGATCTTGGCCAAAAGGCCGAGAAGCGATGTGGAACTGGTTTTTAGAGAGTGGGAGGGGAAAGAAAGAAAAAAAAAAAAAAAAAAAACCCAAAACTAAAAGAGGACCTGATCCTTTACAAAACATTTCTGTAGACACTAAAGGGGGTGGGGTAGGGGGAGGAAGTGTGAAAGCGAGCCCTGCCAGCAACCTCAGCTTTAAGGAAAGGCTCTAGCTAGCTAGACCCAAACAGAAATCCTCAGTCTGGGGGAGCAGCTCACCGCACACCTGGACGGCGCCTCCCAGCCCAGACGCAACTGTGCGAGGTCACCAGAGAGCAACGCAGGCCAGGGTGGCCTAAGACTGTGTCCATCAAAATGAATAGGAAAAGAAAAGGAAAAAAAAAATACAGTAAACGACCACCAGCAGCCGCACAAGAAAAAACCACACAGCAACCCTCCCCTCCGACTTCCTGGCCAGGCTTCAGGGCGTCGCTGCGGATTCTCTCCTCCCTCCGTTGTGGACAGCGCGCAGCTTCTGGGATCCCTACTCTCTGGCCGGGTCTGGATTTCAGTTTGTTCTTCAGTTGAGCCTGGGGGGTTGGGGGGTCTCAGGAAGGCGCAGCAAGGGAGGCTTTCTGGCAGGAGCGAGGCTGCGCTGGCGCTTCCTGCCTCTGCCACTCGTAAGGTTCATGTAGCCGCGGCCGCCCACGCTCCAGCGCACGGGGGCGGCCGGGACTACGTGTGCACAACAGAGACCCCGGGTCTGCTCTGTTTACTTTTAACTCCATCATCATGAGGTGCTTAAAAAAACTAAAAATCTTTCAACCTACAGTTTGCCCTGAAGGGACGCAGCCACAGATTGGGGGCCGAAGACAGGGAAAAACAAAAATAAAAGGAAACGCCCTGCGGGAGTCAGGAGCCCCGGGAACCAGCCTTGCTCAGACCTGTCACAGTGTCCACGGTGAGCCTCCCTTGCGCCCTCCTGGGGGCAAAAGAAGGCGGCCTGGTGCAGAACCAGCCCCGGAGGTCCACTTGACTGCTGGTGTTAGGCAAAGTAAAGGGAAAGAGATCGAGGAAGAAAGCCCCGTGGAAAGGTCCCCCAGTTGTAATCCTCGTCCGCCTGTGAAGCAGCATCTCCCAGCCGCGAAGAGACTTTGCAGCCAAGAATCGAGGTGTCGCTTGTGCAGAACGGCCGTCACTCACTCTGTAGGGTGAGCACAGTGGAGGGCGGCACAGTGTGTCCTTCTAGACCGGGGCCAGGTAACAGTGAGGAGGGAGCCTGTCCTCCACCGGTCCTGGCTGGCACTATCCCACGTGGCTGACTGGAGGGTGGAGCGTGGCGGGATCACGTCAAGGACGTACTCTCGCTGGCGGTCCACGGCCGAGGACGTCTTGGGTACTGCCAAACTCTGGGGACAAACGCAAGGGTACTGCGTGTTCAGGGACGTCTTCTTCCAGGTGGAGGCGGTGCCGCCCCTTCCGGCGCTCAAGGCTCTCTTGGAATGTCTGCCAGTCCTCCTGACCAGGGCCGTGCCCGAGGCTGTGTTTTGCAGTTTGGGGGCTGGCTAAACCTGTACAGGACACCATGGGTCATCGTGGCTGAGCCCCAGGACAGCTGGCTGGAGGCCAGTAGCACAACTCTGTTACTCCAGTCGCGAGCCTCTCCTGAGCCGAGCACCAACTTACAGTGGGGTTTTATGAGCTGCTTCAGTGTGGGTGCAGCGCGGTGGCAGGCGCGGCGTCCTGCTGCAGGAGGCGCTGCTTGATCGCACGCTCCCGCTGTAGCGCCTTCACAAAGGTGGCCTTGAGCCAGCTAGTGCCCTCCACCTTGAGCGCCTGTTCTCGCACATGATGGCCCCGCCCTTGCGGCTTGCGAAGGCCATCTTGCAGTGCACGCACATGGAAGGTTCCTGGGACAGCACAAGGGCGGCCAACATCCGGCTTGCTTGCGTCTCCAGTAGGTTCTGCACCACTTCCTCCAGGCCAACTAGGTAGACGAACTTCTTGGCAGCACTGGGCAGGAAATTTATCTCCGGGGTGACGGGCTTGGGAGGGGGAATCTCAAGCAGCATCTTCTCTAGCTGTTTGCACAGCTCGAGCTCGGCGGCCACCTCTTGGCTGCCTGGAGACTCAGTGGAGGTGATCATGGAGGCCACGCTGGTGGAGGTGGAGTTGGTCTGAGCGGAGTTGGTCGTGAACCCTTTAATGATGCTGAGGAGGGCTGCAGGATGTTGATGAGCAGAATGGTGTTGGGGACGTTGGTGACACGGATAAGTCCTTGCTGGATGACTCTCTATCCCTGAATTGGCACTCTGGGCATGGACACCCTGGGGTCCAGGAGGAGGGGCAGTGCTCCATGCTAGAATGTTGTCTGATGTTGTGGATTTGCTGGGATCCCCTGACGAGTGGGGCTATGACCACCTGTGAGGTCACCTGCAGCACCAGCATTGAGGGTGCCTGCTGCCCTTCCCGGACCAGCAGAAGCGGGATCATGCTGCCCGGCATTCAAGTTGAAGAGGTCAGAAGTGACGGCTTGCTAGCAGGAATGTTTTGGGTGCCCTGCACAAGGAGAGGACGGGTGGTCACGGTGCTCCCAGCGGAGCATATGGGCTTCTGGGCAGTGGCTTCCTTCTGCATTTGACTCTGTGGCAAGTTTTTCAACAAGATGAGTTTTGCTTCCTCTGATCTTAATTGTTCTATCAGTTGCTTGATCATCCTTTCTCATCCTTCAGGACTACTTTTGATGAGGGCCTCATTGCTTGTTTCCATCAAGGCCACCTTGGTCAGCCCATTCACTCTCAGGTTCGAAGGCTTCTTATGGTTGGAGAGCACAATCACGTCCTCTCGGACTTTATGTCACTGTGTGAGGTGTGCATATCCACGTGCTGTTGCCAGTCTGCCCTTCACCTCTGCCCATGCCAACTGCCTGTGCTGTCCTTAGCAATACTTGGGCCAGGCTTGCTACCGGCTCAGGCATCACCCTCATATATCTGTCAGCATGTAAATTTGAAGCCAGAAATCCTCTCTTCATTTTATTTTCTTGCCGTCCATATCGTCCTCCGGGTCTGCGCAAGCACTAGTGTTTAGAGCGCTTCTGTGGCCATTCTGAACTGGCTTCAGGGATCAGGATGCTGGTCCTACCTGTAGGCCATGGCTGCAGCTGTGGCAAAAGGCAGTTTGCATCAACATGCTAACCAACCAGGCCACAGGTAGGAAGGCCTTATGGCAGCATGAGTTTGCGGGGCTACAGTCTCCCACAGGCTGGGCAGCAAGATGCAGGCGATGCGAGGCTGGGGTGCTCTGGCTCTGCCTGCGGGACTGCCGTTGCTTGTCCAGCAGCCTGCTGGCCAGTGCCACTAGCCACATAATGCAACCCTCGGCCGCACAACTGGAAACCAGCATTGGTGTTACAACCTGGGACATGCACAGCAGGTTGATGTGCCTGGCCTGGGGCCCCAAAAACTCTAGAGGGCTCTGAAAGGCAAGGTTGCCTGTCCACACTAGCTCATCAGGGCCCCTGCTGTAAGACTTAAATATAACTTATTATATATATTTAAGGTCTACAACATGATGCTTTGATATACATAGAAATAGTGTAAAGATTACTATAGTAAAGCAAATGAACATATCTCACACCCCATTGTGTGTGTGTGTGTTGTGTGTGTGTGTGTGTGGCAAGAGCACCTAAAAATCTACTCTTTTAGCAAAATTTCCAAGTACAGTACAATATTAAGTATAGCTCTCATGTTGTACATTAGATCTCTAGACGTTCTCATCCTACATATCTGCTATTTTGTATCAGCTTTGTTATCAGGTTAAAATAGACTGTTATTACTATAATATATTTCACACAAGCCCTTTGGTAATCACAAATAAAATGTTTATAGAAGTTACATAAAAGAAAAAAAATACAAATCCCCCCCCCCCACACACACGCTAAGGAAGACGGGAAGAGAGAAACAGAGGAGCAAAAGAACTGTAAGAAAAACAGAAAACAGATAACAAATTGGCAATAGTAAATCCTAGCCTATCAGTAATTACTTTAAATGTAAATGGACTAACGTTCCCAGTAAAAAGATTACAGAGTGGCTGAACGAATAGAAAACAAAAGCCAAGATTCATCTGTATGTTGTTCTCAAGAACTCACTTTAGATTCACATACATACAAAGGGTGAAAGTGAAGTGAAGGCAAAAAATATTTCATGCAAATAGCAATCAGAAGAAAGCAGGAGTGGCTATACTAGTATTAGACAGAGTAGACTTTAAGTCAAACACTTCCTCTAGATACAAAGAAGATTATTATATAATGATAGAAAAGGTCAATTCAACAGGAATACATAAACATTGTAAATACATAGGCACCAAACATCAGAGAACCTAAATATATAAAAAAATTGACAAATCGGAATGGACAAATTAAACAATACAATAATAGCACGACTCTTCAATACCACGTTTACAATCATGGATAAAATGCCCAGTCAGAAAAATTAGTAAAGAAACAGCAAACTTGAACAACACTATAGAACAAATGTACCTAACAGACATATACAGATCTTTTCACCCAAGAGCAGCATGGTTACTTAATTCTTCTTAAGCACACATGGAACATTCCCTAGGATACATCACATTTAAGACAAAAAACAAGTCTTAATGAACTTTAGAAGTCAAATCATGCCACATATCTTTTATGACTATAATGGAATACAACTACAAGTCAATAATAGCAAGAAAATGGAAAAATTCATAAATATGTAGAAAATAAAAAACACACTCTTGAACAACAACTGGGTCAAACATAAAATCAGAGGAAGTTTGAAAAATATCTTGAGACATAAGTAAATGAATGCAGAACTTATTAAAACTTATAGGATGGAGAAAAAATAGTCCTAAGAGGAAAGCTTTTAGCACTAAAAGCCTACATTAAAAGAGAAGAAAAATCTCACGTAATCTAACTTTATGTCTCAAAGAACTAGAAAAAGAACAAATTAAACACAAAATTAGCAGAAGGAAGAAAGTCATAAAGATCAGAGTAGAAATAAATCAAGTAGAAGACAGGAAAACTATATATAAATAAAAATATCACCTGATTTTAGTTTTATTTTTAATACACGAAATCAACAAAAGCTTAGCTAGAGCCACCAAGAAAAAATGTCCCCTCAAAATCAGAGATGAAAGGAGATACTTTACAATAGATATGTCAGAAATCAAAAGGTTCACAAGGGACTATTGTTAACAATTTTGCAACAAGAAATTGGATAACTTAGAAGAAATGACCAAATTCCCAGGAACATAAAACTTACCAAGATTGAGTCAAGAAGAAATAGAAAGCCTGAACAAACCAATGACAAATAAAAAGACTGAAACAGTACCCAAAACCTTTCCAGCAAAGAAAAGGCCAGGACCAGATGGATTTATGGCTGAATTCTACCACACATTTAAAGAAAAATTAATACTAATCCTTCTTAAACTATTAAAAACAATAGAAGTAGAAGGAATATTTGCAGAAGGCCGGTATTACCCTGTTACCAAAGCCAGAGAAAGACGCCACAGGCAAAGAAAACTACAGGTTACAATCTCTCATGAACATAGATGCAAAAATTCTCAATGAAATACTAGAAAACCTAATTCAACAACACATCAAAAAGATTATAGAACATGACCAAATGGGATTTATCCCTGGGATGCAATGCTGTTTTAACATATGGAAATCTATCAATGTCATACACCACATTAACAGAATGAAAGATAAAAACCACTTGATTATCTCAATGAACGCAGAAAATATATTTGAAAAAGTTCAACTTCCATTCATGATAACAACGCTCAACAAAATAGCTATAGAAGGAAATTTCCTCCACATTTAGTCCATTTATGAAAAGCCCACAGCTAATACCATAATCAATGGGGAATAACTGTAAGCTTTTCCTCTAAGACTTGGTACAAGGCAAGGATGCTCACTCTCACCACTACTAGTCAACATAGTACCGGAAGTACTTGCCAGAGCACACAACAACGACAACAGCAGCAACAAAAAGGCATCCAAATTGGACAAGAAAAAGTTAAATGGTCTCTTTCCAGATGACATGATTTCACATGTACAAAACCCCAAATAGTCCATGAAAAAAATGTTAGAACTGACAAATTCAGTAATGTTGCAGGATACAAAATCAACATCCAACCTTTAAGTCCCTGCTGATATTGACAATAAATTTCCACTGACTATATTTACAATATTCAGATTTCCATATTAGTAAAATGGTTGGCTGTTTGCTTAAGGTTTATTATTTCTATTACCTACCTGAGCTTGCTCCAAAGGGGATCGGAACACACTACACCTAAATAAGCCATAAGGATTAATTTGAACTAAAGGCAATTGAGACTCAACAGATGCCGGAAGAGTTCTATCCTCTTTTAGGCTTGATCTGCCTAAAAGGCAAGACATGGATTGCCCTTTGAGGAAGGTGCCCCCTTTATACCAGGGAGAGAAGAGCTACCACTCTCACTGAAGGCCGAGAGCCAACACCAAGGTGAGTAAGCATAAACAGATGTCAATAAAGTAACTCATATCTTTCATTACTTCACCCATGTATTTCCATACATCCTAGTCACTTGAAGCCTGTTAGAAAACAACTTGACAAAAACTTTAGAGATTTAATTGGCATTCTAGAATCATTTTAAAGTTAAATTCCTTACAGGGGTAACATACACGGAACTTCCTTATGATGGCTCATGTGTTGTTGCTGTGAATCTTCTGATTTTTTGGAAACTGCCCCACTGCCAATTTGACTTCATGATATTTAGCTCAAGTAACTCCATTCTTGTTTACTTAGTCTAAATAATGGACTCCCATAAACTCTACTTACTTAAGTCCAAACCCTTTTTCCTTCATTAAAAGGGTAAATAAGCCCCTGTGTCTAAACTTGAATTCTAGCAACCAATTGTTTGTGAACCCCAGTGCAGAAATAATGTTAGATATATGCTCAGAAAAATAAAAAATCACTATGTAAAAATTAGTTGCATTCCTTTATACTAAGAATGACCTATATGAAAAGAAAACAATCCTATTTATGATAGCATCAAAGATGAAAATACTTACAAATAAATTTAACCAAGGAGGTGAAAGATCTCTACACTAAAAACTCTAAAACACTGATGACAAAAATTGGAGAAGACACATGTAAATTTTCATGGATTGGAGAATAAATATTACTAAAATATCCACACTTCATAAAAGTAATCTCAACCGAAATTCCAGTGGCATTTTTCACAGAAATAGAAAAAACTCTCAAGTGTGTAAGAAATCACAAAAGATCTCAAATAGCCTTAGAAATCTTGAGAATGAACAAAAATGTTAGAGCATCAAACTTCCTGACTTTAAATTATATTACAAAGCTATAGTAATCAAAACAGTATGGTACTGGCATAAAATTAGACACACAGAACAATGGAACAGGATAGAGAACCCAGAAATAAACCCAAGCATAATATGGTCAACTAATTTTTGAGAAGGGTGCCAAGAATACACAATGGGAATGGGTAGTCTCTTCAATAAATAGTTCTGGGAAAATTGGGTATGCACATGCAAGAGAATGAAGTTGAACCATTATCTTACACCATTCACAAAAATTAAGTTAAAATGGATTAAAGACTTAAAGGTAATACCAGAAACCATACAAGTTTTTGAAGACAACATAGGGAAAACATCTCCATGACATTCACCTTAGCAATTAATTATTGGATATGACACCATAAGCTCAAGTTACAGAAGCAAAAATAGACAAATGGGATTATATCAAACTAAAAGTCTTCTGTATAGCAGAGGAAACAATCAACAACATGAATAGGCAGTCTACAGATTGGGAGAAATTATTTGCAAATCATATATCTGATTAGGGGTTAATATGGAAAATATATATAGAACACACATAACTTGATAGCAAAAACAAAACAGCCCTGATTTTAAAATGTTCAAAGCATCTGAATAGACATTTTTCTAAAGAAGGCATACAGATGGCCAGTAGGTATATGATAAAATGCTCAACATCACTAATTATCATGGAAATTGAAATCAAAACCAAAATGAGATTACCTCACACCTGTTGAAATGCCTATTATCCAAATGACAAAAGATAAGCACTAAGGTGTGGAGTAAAGGGAACCCTTGCACGTTGTTGGTAGGAATGTAAATTAGTACAGCCATAGCGGGCAACATTATGAAGGTTCCTCAAAACATTTAAAATAGAACTACCATATGATCCAGAAACTCCTTCCTAGGGCATTTACCCAAAGGAAATGAATTCAGTACCTCTAAGAGATCTCTGTGCTCCTGTGCTCACTGCAGTATTATTCACAGTAGCCAAGGTATGGAAACAACATAAATGTCCATTGACGGATATGTAGGTAAAGAAAATGTGACACACACACAGGGATATTATTTACCTTTTAAAGAGAAAGTAATCTTGCCATTTGCAACAACATGGATGAACCTAGAGGACATTAGGTTAAGTGACATAAGCCATACACAGAAAGACAAATACTGCAAAATCTCACTTATGTGTGGAATCTAAAAAATTCAAATACGTGGGAGCAGAGAATGGAATAGAGGTTACCAGGGGCAAGAATGTGGGGCCAATGAGGAGATGTTGGCCAAAGTGCACAATGTCGTAGTTATGTAGGATGAGTAAGTCTAGAGAATTAATGTAGAATAGAATGACTATAGCTAATAATACTGTATTGTGTGTTGGAAATTTACTAGAAGCATAGTTTTCAGCTATTCTCAATACACACATGAACAAATATACCCACACGTTCACGCACACACGGTAACTATGCAAGGAGAATGATATGTTAATTTGCTTGACTAGAGTAATCATTTCACTATATATGTATATATCAAAACATCATGTTGTACACCTTACATACATATAATTGATATTATAAAAAGATTAACTCAAAGGAGATTAGAGATCTTAATGTAAAAGTGAAAATTCTCAAATTCTTAGAAGAAAACATAGTTCTTTGGGCCCCGCCTGAGGGCCCGGGTCATCAAGCCTGGGACCAGACCCCCTGCTCACAACCAGGCACACTGCCAGTGCCAAGGAGCATCACCTCCATGTGGGTGACCCACTATAGCCACCACAGTAACCACGGCTGCCACAAAAGTGTCTAGACGTCACAACTACCATGCAGATGGTCTGCCAGAGACTGGAGTGCATTGACACAAGGAGAGTCACCAGCAGAGTCCACAGAAAAGAATAGGATGTCTTTCTCCAAAAAACCCATTCCAGAGTGACACAAGAAGCATATGCTCTATAGTATTGGGGGGCCTGAACACACCTTTCAGCATTGGACAGATCATCTAGGCAACAAATCAACAGAGTAACTATTACTCTTTCAGAGGGAGAGAAGACATCTTGGGTTATCAGTGGTGGGGGGGTGGAGAGGGGGATGGGGAGGGATTGGACAGGGGTATAAAGAATAAGTACAATTTGTAACAATATACATACTAGTAATATTGATTTGATCAACATATGTCAACATTGAATCCCCAAAATGCATATAATCAATGATTCAATAAAAAAAAGAAAGAAAGAAACCAGAGTTCTAAGTCTTCGTGATGATGGAGTAGTCAATGGCTCCTTAGATATAACACAAACAACACAAACAACAAAATAATAGGGAAATATGACTTCATCAATATTAAATACTTTTGTGCTTCCCAGGTTATAACGTATAAAAGAGGAAGACAAGCCACAAAATGGGAGAAAAATTTTGCTAATCTTGTATCTGATAAGGGAATTGTATGTAGAATATATAAGAACATCTATAAGTCCATAATAATAAGGCCAATAACCCAAATTAAAGTAAAATATTTGAATAGACATTTTTCCAAAAAAGATATGAAAATGGCCAATAGGCATATGAAAAGACACTCAACATCACTAATTATCAGTGAAAAACAAATCCAATCCAAAATCAGATATCACTTCACACTCACCTGTATGACTATAATAATAAAGAAAGACAGGCAATATCAAGCATTGGCAAGGAAGTGGAGAAATTGGAGCCCTCATATGTTGCTGGTAGGAAGGTAAGTAGTGCATGCAGTTTGGAGAAAGAGTTTGGCAGTTCCTCAAATTTAACAGAGGGTTTCCTTACGGCCTACCAACTTGACTCCTCTGTATATTCCCAAGAGATTTGAAAACAAATGTCCACATACAGATTTGTACAAGAATGTTTACAGCAAAGTTATTCATAACAGCCAAAAACCAAAAAGTGCAAACAACCCAAATGCCTATCAACTGAATGAATAAATAAGATGTATTGTATCCATTCAATTATGAAGTACGGATAAATGCTACAACATGGGTTAACTTTTAAAACATTATACTAAGTGAAAAAAGCCAGATATAAGAAGCCACATATTGCAAGCTCCCATTTATATGAATGTTCAGAATAAAAAATCCATAGAGAAATAAAGTCAATGGATGGTTGCCAGTGGCTGGGGGTGGAGGGAGTGTGGAATGGGTTCTAATGGGCACTGAGTTTGTTTTTACATTCATAAATCAGTCCTCAAATTACACGGTGATGATTTCACAACTTTGTGCATATACTAAAAACCACTAAATTACATAGTTTTAGATGGTGACATTTATGTTGTTTATCTTCATAAAAACAAGGCATATTCAGTTATAGTTATTACTAAAATATTTTATAAATCAAAATTTTAGCACAAAATTATAAAGGAGAAATTAATATATTCCCATATAAACAGAAACTGAGAAAAGTTATTGCTATCAGAGCTGTCTTAGAAGAAATAGTACAGGAAGCTCTCCAGGCTGAAATGAAAGGACAGTAGGTATTACTCAAATCCACACGAAGAAGTAAAGGTCATCAGTTAAGGTAAGTATATGGATAAACATAAAAATATAAATATATATAAATATATATATATATAAATACATTTTTGTTTATGTCTTTTTCTATTTGATTTAAAGGAGAACTTTGTAATGCAATAATTATAAATCTGTGTCGATGGGCATACAATGCATAAAGATGCAATGTTTGTGTTAACAACCACATAAAGGAAGGGGATGTGAAGCAAAGATTTTGTGTCCGGTTGAATAGTTCTGTAACAAGGAAAGGAATTGAATTAGTAATCAAAATCATCCTATAATGCAAAGACCAGAATCAGAGGGCTTTACTTGTGAATTCTTCCAAACATTTAAAAAATTACTAATGCCAATTCTATCCTATTTACTTAAGAAGACAGAAGAGGAGGAAACAGTTCCCAATTCATCTTATAAAGCCGGTATTACACTGATACCAAAAAGAAATAAAGTTACTACAATAAAAGAAAACTACAGACTGATATCCCTTATGAATTTGGAGGCAAAACTTTTCAAAAAATATCAGCAGACTGCATCCAGCAATATACAGAATGGATTATACACCGTGACCAATAGGAATTTATTCCAGGAACGCAAGATTGGTATAGCATCTGATAATCAATTAATGTGATACGCCATGTGATAATTAATGTGATATACCATACCAATAGAATAAAGAACAAAACCCACATGATCACCTTACTAAATGAAGAAAAAATATTTTGCAAATTCAAAATCTCTTCATGATAAACACTCAACACTATGAATAGAAGGCAACTATTTCGATTTGATAACAGACACTACAGTAAACCCACAGTTATCACAGTTATTGGTGAATGCTGAAAGCTATCACCCTAAGATTAAGAGAACACAAAGATGTCCATTCTTGTCCCTTCTATTCAATCTTGTCCTGGAGGTTTTCATTAGGACAACCAGGGAAGAATAAGAAATAAAAGACACCCATACTGGAAAGCTAGAAGTAAATCTATCTCTATTTGCCGATGCCATGATTTTTTCATACAGAAAAACTAGGAATCAACCAAAAGACAAGTTCAGCAAGGTTACAGGATAGGTCAATATACAAAAATCAATAGTAATTAAACACCATATCAATAAACAACCCCAAAATGAACTTAAGAAAACAATTAGTAATAGCATCAAGCCACTACTTTTAAAACAGGCTGTCCATTTTCTTTTGGAACTACTTTCTGGGATACTGCTTCAACTTTATTTTCAACTCTTCTATTGACATTTTCATTTCCACTGTTGTGTTTTTTTTTTTTTTTTTTTTTAATTCTGAAAGCTCTTTTTTTGTTCTCCATTATGTTCTTCTTTCATGGTAACAAGTACCCTGTCTCATCTCTCTAACAAGATGAATCATAATATCTCTTAGGTTTTCTGCTACCGGAATAGGTCAGTATCCCGAAAGTGGGTTTTTTACTGTTTATTTTGGCCTTTGTCATTGATGTTAGAGGCTTTCCTACATATGTGGTGATCCTTGGCTGTCTACTTACATTGAAAAGTGCATAAATATGATCTTTGGCTATTTGCTCATATTTAAGCACAAATAAAGTTTCTTTAGTTTAATCCTAGTGACAAGTAATCTATTATGTTATTTCTTGTGCTATTGCCATGATAATTTTTCAAATTATTATTTCGAGATTATTATCCTCTTGCTAGCATTCTGGAAATAGAGTGGGGAAATCAATTTGCAAAAATGGTCTTATCATTCATTTTGTGGAGGATCTTTTATTTAACTTTTGTGTTTTCAGTAATACACCTCTGCCCTCAAGTGTGCTTGGGACTCCCCTGCCTATCCTTCCCCAGTGTGGTCGTTTGGTTTTATATTTGAGAGGGTAAATTGCCTGGCTGATTGGCATTTGGTAGAGGACCTGGGGGTCTTACTCTTACACATGTTTTTGACATAATGTTTTTGTTTCTAGCTTTAGTTTCACCTATACTCCCAGAGGTACCAGGAAGCAGAAATGCCTGAGCACTTACGGAGGGCCGTGCTTCACTTCTCACTGCTAGGGTAGGACTCACTCACCTTTGTCAGGTCTGCTAAATCTGTCACATCTTTTAGCCGTCAAATTTCCAAGTGTTAACATTGTATCATCACTAGTTATATCTAGTTATGTTACAGGATGAGTTAACATAATTTTCTTTGTTTTCCTTATTCATCTGTGGTAATTTTTTCTTTGAGGATATTTAAAAAGATTGAGATTGAGGCAGCTACCATTATTATACAGCAATCCACAATGTAGGACTTCCCTTTTGATGGGTATTGCATTGTATGAATGCATCACAATTTATCCAAAATTTTTACAGTTTTAGAAGTATAGGTTGTTACTGATTTTTGTTATTAGAAGCAATGATACTATTGATTTTATTGCACATATATCACTGCTTACTTGTGGGGGAAGCTCTTCTTGATGCTTTCTTTTTTAAATTGCTGGAACAGAAGGTCTGAACTTTTTTATTTTAATAAATATCGCCAAATTTTCATCAAAATGGCTTCACCAGTTTGTATACTCATGTACAGTATATGTTAGTGCCTATTTCTATACCCTCATAAAATGAGGATGTTATCAACTTAAACATTTTCCAGTAAAACGGGGGGGAATTTATTCTCATTTTATTTGTCATCTCCTTGGTAACAAGTAACATGGGATTTACATTCATTTAATTATAACATGTTTAACTTTATTATTTTACAAACTGTTTGTATCCTTTCCTCATTTTCTCTAATTGTTCTTTTCCTTAAAGATTTATTGGCATCTTTGTGTTATAGAAATTAACCTTTTTCATTTATATGATGCAATTGCCTTCTCTCAGTTTGTTATATGATTTTCTGCCTTTGTTTTGTATCTTTTGCCATGCGATATTTTTAATAGTTGTGATGAAACCTTCCATTTTTCCCCATAATGTCTTCTGGATTTTAAATGCTACCTTGAAAAATTTTCCCAGCACCAAGCTTTGTAAAGATAGTGTCCTACAAAGTTTTCTATTATTTTTATCTACTAATATTCTAACTAAAAATTAACTTTCAAGGTTTTGGCAAGAAATAGGTGGCACACTAAAATTAGAATAGCTCTGGGAATGTTTAATAAAGGTAATATTGACAAACCTGAGGGCAGGGTGTAGAGAAATGACAGAACAATGCCTTACCTCGAGGCTAACACCATTCACTGCAGCGAGGCTCTGTTACCACTTCTATGCTAAAGCGATGAAAAGGAGAGAAAGCTGGGTAGGTAAGGCAAGCTGAGGGGCGTTTGACTTGGTCAAGGGACACTGCCAGTCCGTGGCAACCTTCGGAGAAGGTGCAAGGCAAAACAAAATAAATAAGTAAATAAATAAATAAATAGGGATAAATCTCATGTCAATCATACTCTTCCCTCCCCTAATCTCCTGCCAGAAACCAGAGAGCAAGGGAGGTCACTGAATTAATCAGTATAAACTAGCCTCCCAAGCAAGGTGCACATGGGGTTAATTACAAGGAATTTTCTTACCTGATCAGTTGTGGGAGGTGTCTAGAAAGCCCTAAGTCCACAAAGCATGAGGTCAGGAAGGGAAGATCCTAAGAAGGTGGAACTCCTCAAATGTTAGGTGAAAAAAATTGAAGGAGGTCCAGGGAAAAGGCATAGCAATTGCAGGACCAGCAATTACTGCGTGCCAACCTTGCGCGCCAGCAAAGCCACAATGACAAAGTGAGTGTGAAGAAATATCTACAATTTTTCTTCCTTTCTGCTGCTTGGAGTTTCTGCTCTCAGGGAAGGCTTACAACATCTTTTAAAGGGCTTCCATCGGATTAGGACATGCCCACTTAGGATAATCTTCCTTTTGATTTACTCAACAGAAACTGGTTAGAAACTTTAATTACTACTGCAAAACCCCATCACGAAAGCACCTAGATTAGTGTTTGTTTGAATAATTGGGAGAAGGTGTGCGTATGCTGCAAAATGGCTACGGCCTCCCTTCTCTCCAATTCTTATTTATTTATTTATTTATTTATTTATTTATTTATTTATTTATTATGAATATTGATGAGATGCAAAGCTGATTGTTCCCCCTTCTGAGCATGATGTGGTGGCCAGATTCATACTGGGGGCATATCCATTACCAGAAATTACTTTTGTACCCTTTGTCCCCTCCCAATTATCCCCCATCCCCCCTCTCGTTCCCCTCTCCCCTCAACTCGAATTTGTAGCCCTAGGAATGTTCCCCTCCCTCTGTTGGATCACGGCACTACTGTGGTCTTTCTTTCCTGCCTTCCTTTCTCTCTTAGTTCCCTCATATGAGTGAGCACATGCGGAATTTATCCCTCTGTGCTTTGCTTGTTTCACTCAACATAAGTTTGTCCAGGTTCATCCAAGTTGTTGCAAATGGGAGTATTTCATTCTTTTTTATGGCAGAGTAGTAGTCCATAGTGTATATATACCACAGTTTCCTTATCCAATCATCCATCGACGGGCATTTAGGTTGGTTCCATATCTTGGCTATTGTAAACAGAGCTGCAATAAACATGGGAGTGCAGGTATCCCTTTGACATGATGATTTCCATTCCTCTGGATGTACACCGAGAAGAGGGATTGCTGGATCATATGCAAGATCTTTCTGTAGTTGGAGGCATAACTCTGCCTGACTTCAAATTATACTATGAAGATGTTGTAACCAAAACAGCATGGTGCTGGTATAAAAATAGACATTCAGACCAGTGGAGTAGAATAGAGATCCCAGAAATCACTCCTCAGGCTTATAGCCATCTGATATTAGACAAAGGCAACAAAAATCTACATTGGGGAAAAGACTGCCTCTTCAGCAAGTGGTGCTGGGAAAACTGGATATCCATATGCAGAAGAATGAAACTAGATATGCATCTCTAACCATACACTAAAATCAACTCGAAATGGATTAAAACCTACGTATAAGACCCAAAACTGTAAAATTACAAAGGGAAAATATAGGTGAAACACTTCAGCGTTTATTTCCGGGCACAGACTTTACGATCATGAGCCTGAAAGCACAAGCAGTAAAAGAAAAAATAAACAAATGGGACTATATCAAACTAAAAAGTTTCTGCACAGCAAAAGAAACAATCAACAGAGTGAAAAGACAACCTACAGAGTGGGAGAAAATTTTTGCCAACTATGCATCTGACAGGGGACTAATATCGAGAATATACATAGAACTCAAGCAATTACACAGTAAAAAAATAAATGACACAATTAAAAAGTGGGCAAAGGAGCTGAAAAGACATTTTTCAAAGGAAGGCATACAAATGGCCACCAGATACATGAAAAATTGCTCAACATCAATAGTCATCAGGGAAATGCAAATTAAAACCACATTGAGATACCACCTCACCCCAGGTAGACTGGCTATAATCAAAAAGATGGTGAATAACAAATGCTGGCGAGGGTATGGAGAGAAGGGAACACTACTGCACTGTTGGTGGGAATGTAAATTAGTACAACCATTTTGGAAAACAATTTGGAGGTTCATTCTCTCCAATTCTTATGAGGGAATCCCTATCGTAGCTCACAGCAGAAATTCTGGGGAGTGTAGGTAGTGTAATCAAGTTGACATGTTAAAAATGCATCTCATGGGGTGTATAGTAGGATGTAGAAGGGTTAAATGTCACCCAGAATGGCAAACAGAAGCTAACAAGCATAAAATACGTGCTTATTATTTTAAATTGACAAAACGTGTACATATTTATTACGTACAACACGATGTTTTGAAATATGTATACATTGTGGAGGGGCTAAATCAAAGTTAGGTATTGCCTAGTGTAGGGAAAGTGAAGAAAAATGGGCAGGGCCCCTCCGATGTTCAGAATCTTGCCAAGCATTTGATGCAAATACGCACGTGCGCCCAGGTGTTTCTTGGTTATTGTCTAATGTAATTGCCCATGTGCACTCAGGTGTACTGGGTTATGGACTTAAGTATAAACGATCAGTGTCTTTGATCCAAGATGCCCCCCACCCCTGGGATGCCCTGGAGGAGGGGTACAGGGAGGCCGCTACTGCTGCTGGAGGCTGTTGCTGCCAGGGCCCCTGGGACCCTCCGGGGGCCACTGCTGCTGCTACTGGAGGCTGCCATAAGCCTCTGCTGCTGCTGGAGTCTGCCATAAGCCGCTGCAGCTACCGCTGCTTCCGCCACCACTGCCGCAGCCGAGGACTGAGCTCATGTCATTTGCCAATGGCTCCCAGGATCTTTCCCAATTACCTAGCGTGGACCTGCGTGTGAGGGGTCTTGTGAGCCAGCCTGGCATGTGAGGGGTCTGGTGACCCAGTCTGTACAATGGGGTTAAAGGGTCTGAGCCCTAGCCCTGACAATACAAATGGAAACTTATTATAACTAAAATAATGAAACTTTTTGGCTTTAGTTATGAAATACATAGCCATACAATTAGCGTAGCTGTTGCCTCAGCCCTGACAAGTGGCGTAGTTGTGTAGCTTTATGACTAGAGATTATTTTATAATATTATGTAAGTATACTTGCATTCCAGGCTAGGAGTTTGGCTTTTTGCTTTTTTAAATTCAGGTACACATGTAAAATTTTAATTGACTGTCTTTTTAAAGCATTTAATTTTTTTCATTTATTTTCATACATGTTCATGCTATACAACATGATGTTTTGATGTATGTAGACATTGTGGAATAGCTAAGTCATGGTAATTAACATATTTGTTACCTCATATCCTTTTTTTCCGGCAGTGAGAACACTTAAAATGTACTCTGTGATTTTCAGATACACAATATATTGTTTTTAACTATCGCCACCATAATGTTCAATCGACCTCTTGAACTCATTCCTCCTCTCAAACTGGAAGTTTATATTCTTTGGCCAACATCTTTCCAATCCCCCACCTCTCCCTTGCAATCACCCTGGCCCCTGGTAACCACCATTCCACTCTCTGCATACTGTGTCTTTCTGTGTCTGGTTTATTTTACTTGACATAATGTTCTCCAGTTTTATCCACATTGTTGCAAATGACAGAATTTCCTTCTTTTTAAAAGGCTGAACAGTATTCCATTATGTATATATACACCACATTTTTTGTACCCTTTCATCTATTGTTAGACACTTGGGTTGATTCCATATCTTGGCTATTGTGAATAATGCTGCAATGAACATGGAAGTGCAGATATCTTTGACATATTTATATCATTTCCTTTGCATATATACCCCATAGTGGGATTGCTAATTCATATGATAGTCCTATTTTTAGTTTTTTGAAAAACTTCTATACTGTTTTCCATAGTGGCTGTACTAATTTACATTACTACCAGTAGTGTGCAAAGGGTTCCCTGTTCTCCATAACACTTTTCTTTGTCTTTTTAATAGTAGCCATTTATAACAGGTGTGAGGTGGTATCAAATTGTGGTATTAATTTGTATTTCCTTGATTACTGATAGTGAGCATTTTTTCATAAGTCTGTTGGCCATTTGTCTGTCTTTTGAGATGTCTATTCAGGTTCTTTGTTCAGTTTTTAATTGGGTTGTTTTCTTACTATGGAGTTGTTTGAGTGCCTTATATATTATAGATATTGACCCCGTGCCAGATGTATGGTTTGCAAATATGAGGGTACTTCAAAAATTTCGTGGAAAAGTAGAATTTAATGATAATAAGAATCTTTCTGTGAACTTTTTGAAGTACTCTTGTACGTTCTCCCCAATCTGTTGGTTGTCTCTTCACTCTGTGAATTGTTTCCTTTGCCTTGCAGAAGCTTTTTAGTTTGATATGATTCCATTTGTCTGTTTTTGCTTTTGTTACTTGTGCTTTGGGGGTCATATCCAAAAAGTCATTGCCCAGACCAATATCATGGCGGTTTCCCCCTACGATTTGTTCTAGTAGTTTTTACTATTTCAGGTCCCACATTTAACTCTTTAATCCATGTTGAGTAGATTTTGTATATGGTGTGAGATAATGGTCTGATTTTATACTTCTGTATGTGGATATCAGATTTTTCTAACATCAGTTATTGAAAAGACTGTCCTTTCCCCATTATGTGCTCTTGGCATCTTTGTTGAAAAGTGAATTGATTGTAAATGTGTAGATTTATTTCTGGGCTTTCTGTTCTGTTCCAGTGGTCTATGTATCTGTTTTTATGCCAGTACCATGCTGTTTTGATTACTATAGCTTTGCAATATATTTTGGAATCAGGTAGTGTGATGCTTCCACCATCATTTTTTATTTTATTGTTATAATAGTTCTATTTTATTATTAGTTATTGTTCATCTCTTACTGTGCGTAATTTTTAATGCTTTTCAAATTGAAACTTTGTAATTGTACATATTTATGGGATACAGCTTGATGTTTTGATACATATGTATGTTGTATAACTATCATATCATGGTATATAATGTATACTCCACGTCATGCACTTATTATTTCCTTATAACAAAAACATTTGAAGGCCTTTCTTCTAGCTATTTTGTAATATACGATAGGTGGCTATTAACCATGGTCACCCTACTGTACATTAGAACACCAGAACTTATTCCTCCTATTTAGTTGTAACATTTTACCTATTGAACAACCTCTCTCCATCCTCCTCTCACTCCTCCCATCTGCAGTCTCTGGTAACCACTGTTCTACTCTCGGCTTCTAAGATATCAATTCTTCCTTTTCCTTTTCTTCTTCTATTTTTTAGATTCTACATGTGAGTGAGATCATGCAGTATTTTTCTTTCTGTGTCTGGCTTATTCTACTTAATATCATGTCCTCCACGTTCATCAGTGTTGTGGCACATGACCAGTCTTTTAAAATGACATTTTAGAAATGGCTTAATAGTATTCCATTGTGTATATACAACACATTTTATTTATCCATTCATCCATTGTTGGACACTTGTGTTGATTCCATATTTTGGCTATTGCGAATAGTGCTGCAATAAACATAGAGTGCAGATATCTCTTTGAAATACTTTATTAGTCCACTTTGTGTTGCTATAACAGAAATATCTGGGACTGGGTATTCTATAAAGAAGAGGTTTATTTCGATTACGATTCTGGGACAGCTACATCTGGCACGGGCCTCAGGCTTCTTCTACTCGTAGCAGAAAGTGGCGGGCAGCAAGTGGGTACAAGCAGATCACATGGCAAGAGGAAGCAAGCGAGGGAGAGAAGATGCCAGGCTCTTTAAACAACCAGCTCTCCTGGGAACTAGTAGAGTGGGAACTCACTCATTAATCCCCCCAGCAAGGGAGAGCATTAATCAGTTCATGAGAGATCCACCCCCATGACCCAAACAGCCACATTGGAGATCAGATTTCCGTGAGTTCTGGGAAAACAATACATCCAAACTCCATCGCATACTGATTTCATTGCCTTTGGATACATAAACAAGAGTGGGATTGCAGGAACATACAATAGTTCTATTTTTAATTTTTTGAGGAAACTTCATACCGGTTTTTTTTTATTATAGTGGTAACACTAATTTACAAAGCCACCAACAGTGTGCGTTTCCTTTTCTCCACATCCTTATCAGTACTTGTTGTCTTTTGTCCTTTCGATAATAGCAGTTCTAACTGGAGTGAGGTGGTATCTCATTTTGGTTTTAATTTGCATTTCTGTGAGCTAATTTTCATCTACCTGCTAGCCATTTGAATGTCTTCTTTTGAGAAACGTCAATTAAAAGTTGTTGACCATTTTTATAATCAGGTTTCTTGATTTTTTGCTTTTAAGTTCCTTATATATTCTGGATATTAATACCTTGTCAGATGTACAGTTTGCAAATATTTGCTCTGACTATGTAGGTTGTCTTTTCACTCTGTTTATTATTTCCTTTGTTCTGCAAAACTTTTTAGTTGGATGTAATCCCATTTGTCTATTTTTGCTCCGTTGCCTGTGCTTTTGAGGACTTATTTCAAAATTCCTTGCCTGGCCCAGTGTTGTAAAGCATTTCCCCTGTTTTCCTTTATCAGTTTTATCATTTTGGATTTTACATTGAGGTCTTAAACTCATTTTGAGTTGATTTTTGTATATGTTATGAGGTAGGGGTCTATTATCTTTCTTCTGCATGTGGATATCCAATGTTCCCAGCCTGATTTATTGAAGACACTGTCTTTTGCCCAGTGTGTGTCTTGGCACATACATCAGTTGGCTGTAGGAGTGTGAATTTATTCCGAGTGTGTATTCGGTTTCATTGGTCCATGTTTTTTTTTTAATGTGAGTACCAGCTGTTTTGGATACTATACCTTTGTAGTATATATTGTGAAGTCAGGCAGTGTGATGCCTCTAGATTTTTTTTGCTCAAGATTGCATTGGTAGTCTTTTTTTTTTTTTTTTTTTTGTACTATAGGAATTTAAAGATTTTTCTATTTCTGTGAATTTTTTCACTGGAATTTTGATAGGGATTGCATGTAATCTGTAGATGAGTTTGAGCAGTATGGACATTTTAGCAATATTAATTTTTTCAATCCTAAAACACAGGGCATCTTTCCATTTATTTTTGTCTTCTTTAATTTCTTTCATCAATATTTTGTAGTTTTAACTATGAGTTTTTCACTTGATTGGTTAAATGTATTCCTAAGTATTTAATACTTTTGTTACCTATCGTAAATGCTATTTTAAAAACCTTTCTTATTAGAGAGTTCATATTTTTTCAAACAATGCTATTATGTTTTACTGGTTATGAATATTCATGAGAAACAAAGCTGATTTTTACCACTCGTGCCCATGATGTGAGGGCAAGATTCATACTGGCAGCATGGCCATTACCAGAAACTGCATTTGCATCCCGTGTCCCCCTCCCAATTATCCCCAATGTCCCTCTCCCTCCTCCTTTCCCCCCATTCCACTATCCAACCCATAGAATCTTCTCTCCCTCTGCAAGTCCAATGCATTACTGTGGTCTTTCTTTCCTTCCTTCTTTCTCTCTTAGCTCCCACACATGAGTGAGTACATACGGTATTTATCCCTCTGTGCTTTGTGTATTTCACTCAAAATAACTATCTCCGGACTCAAACATGTTGCTGCAAATGGGAGTATTTCATTTTTTTCATGGCATAGTGGTATTCCATGGTGTATGTATACCACACTTTCCTTATCCATTCATCCATCAATGGAAATTTAGGTTGGTTCCATGTTTTGGCTCTTGTAAACAGAGCTGAGATGAACATGGGAGTACAGGTATCCCTTTGACATGATGATTTCCATTCCTCTGGGTATATACCCAGAAATGGGATTACTGGATCATATGGAAGACCTATCTGCAGTTGTTCGAAAAACGTCCATACTGTTTTCCGTAGTGATTGTACATTCCCTTCTCTCCACACCCTCACCAGCATTTGTTATTCACCTTCTTTTTGATCACAGCCAGTCTAACGTGGGTGAGGTGGCATCTCAATGTAGTTTTAATTTGCATTTCCCTGATGACTAGTGATGTTGAGCATTTTTTCATGTACCTGTTGGCCATGTGTATGTCTTCCTTTGAAAAATGTCTATTCAGCTCTTTGCCCATTTTTTTACTTGGGTTATTTGTGTTTTTTACTGCATTTTTGCTTGAGTTCCTTGTATATTATGGATATTAATCTATTGTTGGATGGATGTATAGTTAGCAAAATTTTTCTCCCACTCTGTAGGCTGATGTTTCACTCTGTTGATTGTTTCCTTTGCTGTGTAGAAGCCTTTTAGTTTGATATAATCCCATTTCTTTACTTTTTACTTTGGTGCTTGTGCTTTTGGGCTCATGTTCATAAAGTTTGCGCCCAGATCTAGTTGCTGAAGTGTTTCACCTATATTTTCCTCTAGTCATGTTACAGTTTCAGTTCTTGTACTTAAGTCTTTAATCCAATTTGAGTTGATTTTAGTGTACGGTGAGAGGTTCATATCTAGTTTAATTCTTCTGCATATGAAAACTGCTATAGCCAGTTTTCCCAGCACCACTTGTTGAAGAGGCATTCTTCTCCCCAATGTAGATTTTTGTTGCCTTTGTCCAATATCAGATGGCTATAAGCCTGAGGGGTGATTTCTGTGTTCTCAATTCTAGACCACTGGCCTGAATGTCTATTTTTATACCAGTACCATGCTGTTTGGGTTACAATACCTTTGTAGTATAATTTGAAGTTAGGTAGTGTTAGGCTTCTGGTTTCTTAAACAACTACCAGTAGATCGTCCATGTAATCCAGCAATCACACTTCTGGGTGTATGCCCAGAGGAATGGAAATCATCATGTCGAAGGGATACCTGCACTCCTATGTTCCTCACAGCTCTGTTTACAAGAGCCATGACATGCATCCAACCTAAATGTCCATCAATGGATGACTGGATAAGGAAACTGTGGTTTCATACACCATGGAATACTACTCTGCCATAAAGAAGAATGAAATACTCCCATTTGCAACAACATGGATGAGCCTGGAGAAACTTATGTTGAGTGAAATAAGCAAAGCACAGAGGGATAAATACCACAAGTACTCACATCATATGTGGGAGCTATGAGAGAAAGAAGGAAGGGAAGGAAGACCACAGTAGTGCTTTGTACTTGCACAGGGAGCGAACATTCTATGGGCTACAAAGTGGAATGGGGGGAAAGGGGGGTAGGGAAGGGAAGTTGGGGACAATTGGGTGGGGGAAACAGGGTACAAATTCAATTTGTGTAATGGGTATGGAGTCAGTATGAATCTGGCCCCTACATCATGTGCATGAGGGGTGACAATCGGCTTTTTATCTGATGAATATTCATAGCCAATAATAAAAAAAAAGATCAGATGGTATAGTTGTGAGACAAACATCTTCCACTTGGTCTTTATTTTAATATGTTGTATATATGCTTATACATGTACATAACCTCTTTAAGTGCCTTATTTTTCTAGTTGGATTATAACTTTTCCAAAGATAGAAAAATATTGTATTCCGTTGTATAATTTAGAATATTTAGCATTGTATTGTTCACATTGAAAATTCTTGATGATCCCCTTTATAGTTGTTGGTTTGCTTCAAGTTCAAGTACCATATTATTACCATAAACATCGTATGACCCTTAGCATAAGATAAACAACCATAGAGTTAATTATACAATATTATTGCAATAAATAAAGCAATGTGTGACCATTCACTGAGAACTACCAATGAAACAAATGAAATATTGAAATTTTCGGATATGAAAAATTAAATTAGTCTGTTCATTTGCCATTGGCTTACAGATGTTAAATAGAGGTAGAAAAGGGGGGGGGGACTTATGAGGAACTGGTCAAAGGACACAAAGAATGATTGTGTATTGTAATGATGACTAAGCTAACTATACTGATCTAACCACCACACATTGTAGAAAATTATTCGAAATCAACCTTTTACTCCACATGTATGTATGATTAAAAGAATATATATATGTGTGTGTGTGATTCCCTTTGTGTAATACTTTATTTGAAAATGGTGAAACTATGTTTTTAAAAACTCAAATAGCATTTTTTAAATTATAACAGAAATGCACTATTATCTACATATGTATATTTAGTATAAATATATATGTAATAAAATAACTATTTTTTTTAATGTCTGATTTTACTTTAAATATAATTGTCTCCTTTGTCTTTGTGATGATAACCCATTTATCCAAAAATTGGGATAGAGAGTTCGAATACACGTTGATGCAAAAATTCAGATTTCTGGATCAAAGCTAAAATTATTCTGTCAAAGCTGTTACTTTTACCTTAATTTATAATTCTCAGGTAACATTACTTAAGTTGATAGTAATGTCTCAGCAAATAAAGGTTCACAACAGGGATGCATTAAAATCTAAATAACTAATATTAAATTACTTTCAAAAAAATTATAAAATTGTGTAGATCTATTGAATTGTTGTAATACTATCCTCTAGTAAACCAGGGTCCCTTGGGGAGTAGTTGATTTTTGTGATGCACATGGGAATGTGCAAGCTGGACCTATATATCTTGTTGTCTTTAAATAGTCTAGGGGTACGAGACACAGGAGCCAGTTCAAATGAGCTACCAATTGCCAAGCTGTGACAGTATGATCATCAAAGAGAGAATTATTATCTTTAGTTAAAACCAGACAAGTCTATGAAATGCCAAGAGTCTATAATGTACTCAAAGGGGAAAATTATTATTTCTTCCTTTTCAAATGACTAGTACTATACTCAGCTGATTTTATGAGGAGAAGATGCCAGACTGACTGAACACAGTTTGTTGAGGCATTCCGTATACAGGTATGAAAAACTAACCAATCGACCTATATGAACCATGCCATGTTCCACTGTCTGAAGATTAGAGCCACATGAAAAATGGTGTCATATATCCCTGCCAAAGGCCATACCTAGTCCTGTTCACCGCCTAAACTGTAATAAAGAACGTGCTTTACTGGATGTAAGATCCCGAGTTCTCATTTCATAGTGCATTGTTCAGCATTAACACCTCAGGGAGAGATTTGTGAGTATTTCTGACAGAGCAACAGTCAGCACAGGACCGAACCAGAACCTTCCCATATTAAAAAGGCTCAGCCCCAGCTTCAGGTTCAGTCTCCTCATGAGCAAATAAAATTAGCATTTTTAGAAAAGAATGTCCGTGTAATTGCCCTCATGTCAGGAGAAAACAATGTCCTATGAAATAACCGCTATGAATTTACCTGTGTATAACAATCACCCTAGAGGTTGCTGGTTTATGTCAGTGAATCTCAGATTTAAAAAATGCCATTCCACAGGGAAGGAGAAGAGAATTTGGCAATGCAGAGAGAAAGGGGCTCGCTACAACTGAGTGAGTACGGTAATCTTCATGAAATTGATCAGCTTCCATCTGCTTCCTGCTAACGTCTTTTTGTTTCACAAGTTCAAGGACATAAAGACTGTGCTACTGTCTTTATGGCCGATCAGTATGTTAGAGATTTAATTATCTAAATGTTGTGTCTGTGCCAATATTCCCCATAGTTCTAAAGAAATGTTCCTATGATGCAGTAACTTTCACTTGGTGTGATAATACATGTCATTCAAAAAATGTTGAGTAAAAGCTACCTTAACTGTAGTAAAAGTATGGGAGTTAACTGAATTTTCTGAGTGGGGAAAGAAAGGGCTTATGTATACTACAGATGACTAATAACACAGACAACTCCTCAGACCAAATGACAAGAAAACAATGTAGTCATATGGATCTCAATATTAATTAATCCAGTAAGAAGGAGTATGTGACATGATTAATGAATCATGGCACATATACATTAAAAACAATTCAGAACTTATCCATAATACAAGTGGTCTTCAACAAGTTCATGGAAAAGTTTGTATTATCATTTAATTGCACTTTTCCGTGAACTTTTTGAAGTACCCTTGTATAACCAGTCATAGTAATATAGAAGCTTTCATATTTTGAGACTAATATTGGTATAATTAGTCTGGGGCAATATGTTAAAAAAATAAGAACTGAAATTGTTCAAGGTAACAAAATTATAGTAAAAATGATTTTCTCCTTACATCTGAAAAACGATGATTAAAATCTACTAACTATACCTACCGAAACAAAAAAACCCTAAAATACATTAAAAACTTAAATGTTTTCAAAAAGGCATTAAACGATGTATTGTGTAAGTCATGTGTGTGTGTGTGTGTGTGTGTGTGTGTGTGTGTGTGTGTGTAAATTAAAGAATAATTTTGTTCCATCTTCGTTAAATTTAAAATTAAAGTATAGGTCACAGGTTCTTTAAAGTCCTAGGTTATTTATTATTCAAAGGGATAAGGAGGACTAAATGGAGTGGCTACGTTTGGTAGTGTGGAGAACACAATGGAAGAAGAACTTTAAGCAAAGGGGAGTAAAGATTTTCCTTTAACTTTGAATGAATACATGATCTGTCTCTTGTAAATATAAGGACAGTTTCCATTGTATGTTTGGTCTTTAATGGTTGAGAGAGCCTGTAATATGAAATTTTTAACTACAAAGGCTATAGTCTGTAACCTCAGTGTTTACATTTATTGCAGCAACTATACTTTAAATATTTCTTATAGAAATGTGTTTGTATTTCTAAAGTTAAAAACGGTAGAACTTCAAATTTGTCATAGGAAAGTACATTTGCTAAAAAGCATCGTGATAACAAACCCATTTTCCGTTACCTCGCTGGCCTTATTACCATTTGCTTCAACATAAATGTTCTCGCCTGTTAGAAAAATGTATAGACTTATAATCTGAGTTATTTTTCTACTTGTGTGTTGTTCAAATAAAATAAATGCTGTTTACAGATGCTGTTTTTCTTCACTAATGAAAGGAAAAAGTATTAGTTTTTCCACATAACTCAGAGACGAAAAGAAAAAAGAAAAAAATACAAAACACCTTAATTTAAAAGTTGAACGTTAGTCATGTTTGATCCTAGACCTGCCACTGGGAAGTGTTCACTGGTTCCGTCTACAATTCAAGTTCTGACCTACTAACATTACACACTGGGTCCTATTTCACCCTCCCTTGACATTTCCGTCTTTTCTCTTTAGCTGCCTTGCTTCCTACATCCAAAATATCATGGCATTTCTTAAAAGGCGATTCATGAATACAGACCTTACACACATTGGGTATTATCAGATTTGCGTGCGTGTGTGTATGTCTACACACCCAGTCTGATGGGAAAGGGTCTGATATATCAATATTTTTTTAAATTGTGGTAAAATACACGTAGAATCTTTAGCATTTTAACCATATGTAAATGTGCGATTCAGAGGCATTAAATAGCTTCATATTATTGTGTAAACCTCATCAGTGTCTTAGTCTGTTTGGATTGCTAAAACAAAATACTTTAGACCAGGTCATTTATAGCAACAGAAATTTATTGCTCACAGTTCTGGAAGCTGGAAGTTCCAGATGAAGGTACCAGCAGATTTGGTGTCTGGTAAGGGTTGTTCCTCATGATGGCACCTTCTATGTATTTTCATGTGACAGAAGGCACAAACAGTGTATTCTGACATGGTAGGAGGAGGAAACCGGCTCCCTCAAGCCCTTTTATAAAGGTACGAATCTCATTCATGAGGGATGAGCCCTCATGACCTCATCACCTCCCAAAAGTTTCACCTCTTAATACCATCACCTTGGAAGTCAGGTTTCAACATATAAACTTTAGATTCTTTTATTTTTTCTGGCCAGTAAGGGGATGGAACCCCAGACCTTGGTGTTAAACATCTGAATGTTAGAGGAACACAAACATTTAGACTGTAGCACTATCTATACGTGTAACTTTAAAAAATTCATTCTTAAACACAAAACTCTGTACCTGATAGCATAGTGCACAGTAGCTAGACAAGAGGCTCTTGAATGTTTTTGCCACAAAGAAATGATAAATGCACGAGGTGACTGATACATTAAGTACCCGTCTGATTATTATACAACATTATATATGTAACAAAACAACAGATTGTACCCCATAAATATGTAGCATAAATCAGAATCAACTTTCTTTCTTTTTTTTTTTTTTTTTTTGAGCAGTAGCATCCACTTACTGGACAATTCCAGGTTCTTTCCTAATAAGATGCAGCCCGAGGCTTTATTCGGGTATTTCTACAGTCCAGCCAGTTAGGGGAGAAGAAAAGGGAAAGGCAGGCACAACCACAGACGCACATATGTTGGGGGAAATGTACTATAAACCATTTTTTCTTCTTTTTTTTGGTTATAGAAAAAAAAACTCTGTTATCTATATTTTATTCATAAGTAAAAGGGGGATAGAAAAAACTTGTTTTTAATCTGGTATTTATGTATGTCTTCCCATTTCACATGTACAGGTTATTCAAGTAACAGTGCTGTCTACCGAGGCAGTACCTAAAAGCCAAAAGAAATACTAGGAAGGAAAAGTCCTAACAATTGGAAGTTCAAGAAGATACCTTCAGGAGGCTGAGCCACGAGTGGCCAGCAGCATCAGTAGAAGCACACGGTGTGCAGAAAGGTCTTGCCGTTCTTCTTCTCCAACTCCTTCAGCATCTCCTCCATCTTGTTGTCCATGTCCTCCAGGAGCTGAAGACACTGGCAGATCTCACAGATGAGGAACGCTCCAAGGGTGGCCTCTTCTTGGTTGTCCTGGATGTCCACGTTGACCACGTGCACTGGCTGGCAGGTCTCCTGTTCTCTGGAAGTGAGATGTTCTACCACCTCGTCGTAGACTCTCTCTTCACACGTGAGGATCAGATCAAACACATCGTTGCAGCTCTGGAACCTTTCTGGCCGGGGCTTGATTCTCCTATTTCTGTCCAGCATATACAAAATGCCATTGCTTGTATAGAATTCTTTGTCTTTCCTAAGAAGATCATTGTACATCTGATCATATGTGGTACTGAAATCATAAACATTCGGCTTGTGGGGTGTTGATCCTGGAAGCTTCACGTGAGTTGCTGTTCCAAAGGACCGGACATTGAATCCTCGTTTGCTGAGGACGTTGTGTGCCTCCATGCTCCGATTCTGGTTGCTTGAGTCCACCACAGCCACCCTCAGTGGTGACGACTGCATGGCGACAGCAGCTCTGTCAGCTCCGCTCAGCTCCAGGACGCCCTCCCGGCTGTGGGTCTTCAGCGTGAGCAAAATGGCGGCGGAGGCGGCCGGAAGTCAGGTAGGAGGAAGCTTCAGCTGTGACGCAACACATGGGGACGCGCAACACAGGGGGACGCACAGCAGGGCGTCTGCAAGGCGCCCGGAAGTCCTCCCTGGGGTCCCGAGCACCAGGCCTGGGTAAGAGTGGAGGCCCCGCCCCTCGGGCCTCCAGGCCAGCTCCCTGCAGTCTGTTCATGTGCTGCCTGATGGCCAGGTGCCTTGCGTCAGCGTCCTGATGTCACAGCGACCTGCGCCAGCGCTGAGAGTCTCATTCCTGTTATGGCTGAATAATATTGCCTTGTATATATAGATCACATTTTGTTTATCCATGCATTTGTTGATTTGACACCTTTGTTGCTTTCACCTTTTCTCATTTGTGACGACATGAATGAACCTAGAAAGCGTTATGTTTAGTGAGATAAGCCAGGCACAGAAAGAAATAACTGCATAATCTACTTATATTTGGAATCAAGAAAAAATGAACTCATAACAGCAGAGGGTACAATGGTGGTTACTAGGGACTAAGAAAGGGCAGGGCATGGGGAGATGATGGTTAAAGAGTACAAAACTTTAGTTAGGCAAGAAGAACAAGTTCTGCAGATCTACTGAGCTGTATGGTGACTGTAGTTAATAATACTGTATTTTATACTTGAAAATTGCTGAGTGCATCTTAAATGTTCTCACCATTAAAAATGGTAAGTATGTGAGGTGATGGATATGTTAATTATCTTGATTAATCATTCCCCAATGTACACATATATTAAAACATTACATTGTATACCATAAATATATATAATTTTCATTTTATAATGAAAAAAATATAAAGATAGGCCAATAACCAATATAAAGGAAGAAATCTCAAACTATTATTGTAGAACTGTGTATTTCTCCCTTCAGTTCTGCCAGTTTTTTGCTCCATATATTTTGGTGCTCTGTTGTTATGTGCCTGTCTGTTTCTGATGGGTTCACACATTTATCAATATTTAATGTCCTTCTTCGTCTCTGAAAGTCCTTAACTTAAAGTTTATTTTTTCTGATATTAGTATAGCCATGGAATATGCTTCTGCATCCTTTCACTTTCAACCTTTTGTCTTTGAATGTACGGAGTATCTTGTAGACACCATATAGTTGGATCATTTTTCAATCCATTCTGCCTATTTTTTCCATTCTACCCTTTAAAGGTGTTTTAGTTCACTTATATGCACTGTAGTTACTGATAAAGACATACTTACTTCTACTGTTTTACTATTGGTTTTCTGTAGGTCTTATACCTTTTTGGTTACTCAGTCCCTCCACCACAGCCTTCTTTCATGCTTAATTGATTTTTTGTAATGTACTGTTTTGATTCCCTTTAAATTTCCATTATCATTATCATGACTTTTGCAAGAATCATTTTATTATAATCACCAACACCACCACCATTATCCTTATATTTATTATTACCATTTTCTTTTTCTAAAATTAATTTACTTATTTTAATTGACCCATTGCAATTGTACATGCTTATGGGATACAATCTGATGGTTTTTTTTAAATCTTCAAATTTAAATTTATTAAGACATTCAGCTATGTCCGTCAGTCTACATCCAAATTTGCTACTAAAAACTAAGTCACGTACCACGTTAGGAATACCGAGTCTGAAAAACACTTTTTGAGCCAGCCTATTGTATAAACAAATGACTAGTTTCTTTTCATATCAAAATTCCCATAAAAAATTACATTCGCCCTCCCCAGTTCTACCTGTAGTCACGATGAAGGTAACAATTTAAATATGACACATTCTTGTCAAAAAAGGTTGCAAAGTCTATTAACAGCTTTAAATGTGGCATTTGCAGAGTGTGATCATACAGTTATGTACTTACTGCCAAAGTGAAAATGTAGTCATAACTTAACATTGTTTTGGTTCAATTGCAAGAATTAAATATTACACAGGATTGAAAAGTACACTCAGGGCCTTCATCAGTGACCTAAAGCCCTTCCCACTTAGGTCTCCTTCACTGAAGCGGACTCCAAAGTGTTCATTAGAGAGTTTTAGTTTACTTCACAGAGCCAGTGAAGTATACAAAATATTAACAAAAGTTCCATATATAGCAAAATATTGAAGATTCTGTCTCCTTCACTAAAGCGGACTCCAAAGTGTTCATTAGAGAGTTTTAGTTTACTTCACAGAGCCAGTGAAGTATACAAAATATTAACAAAAGTTCCATATATAGCAAAATATTGAAGATTCTGTCTCCTTCACTAAAGCGGACTCCAAAGTGTTCATTAGAGAGTTTTAGTTTACTTCACAGAGCCAGTGAAGTATACAAAATATTAGCAAAAGTTCCATATATAGCAAAATATTGAAGATTCTGTCATAGAGTTCCAGAGTCTCAGGTTACATGAATGCACTCGCAAGGGCCTGGTGTCCATGCATCCCTCCCCTAAAGCACATATAAAGTATGAGCGTGTTCCAATCTTTGAATACAATCAATGCTTCTCCATCTTTGATTTCATTTAAGTGCTGTACAAAACTCAATCACCTGGCTGAGTTCCAATTAACTGAGGGAAAAGGGGATGGAGAAAAGGGCTAATCCCTACTCATGCTTTATAACAAGAATGATCCTGTCCCCATAGAAAGTGAAATATCAGTTCCACTTCTGCTTGCTTCTTCCCATGCTGTCTTTATGCTCTTTATCCTCATTTCCTTAGCCCCGCTTAAACATTCAAATCTAATTTTATTTATCCCTCACGAATCAGGGGCAGTTTCTGAAGTTGCTGAGGTTGAGTTTTCTTGGCAAACCTCTACAAAACATCGACACAGAGCATATAAATACATTTTGATTAGTACACATTGCAGAATTTCTCCCACAATGTCAGGGGATGAAAGCAGGTTGTCTCCACTGAGAGTACTTCCTGCATTAAGATCCTTGGAATGTCAGTTTCTTGCCTAATCATTTCTTACATTCATTCCTCAAATCTGAGCAGGAATCTGTTTTGAGTTCTTCTAGAAAGAATCAAAGCATCATTCCCGCTTCTTTTCCTTGGCTAACTCAACAGGATGTGCTTCGTCTTTTGCACTATGAGGATCTTGTTTGGGGTCAATAGCCCCTTCCTGGATATCTGATCTTCTGGCACCGCACTCATTATTGTCCCTAGAACCTTCCTGTATCTTGGTCCCTGGAGGCTGCTCTTGTTCTGGGGGGTTCAGTGCCTTCCTGAAGCATGACATTTTGCTCAGCTGCAGCAGGAGGCTGTGGAACTCATTCAGTTCCTAATCCTGGAAGCTGGGAGGAGTTTTTGAGGTGGCAATGGCACAGAGGGCAGGTCTTCTGGACATACAACCATTTCTTAAGATAGCCTACATGGAAGAAATGACTGCAAGGCATGATCACAGCAGATTTCATGTCCTGCTAACAGATGGCACAAATATTGTGTTTCTCAAGCTGCTCTTTTGTAGCAATAGGTACTGATTTAATCTTATTCACAGCATCCCTGTGGAGAAGAAAGCTCTCCCACTGAAGCTGGGCCTGAAGCCACACATTACACTAGGAATAAATGAAGATGATCATTTAGCCTATCACTGTCCATTCTCCCAAGATGGTCTCCGAGACGCCATAAGCCACCACACAGAAACTCCACAAGAAACTCCAGCAGGCAGTAAGTGCCATTCGCGTAGCAGATGATATCATCCGTATTTTCTACTGGCTCTTTTCTGAATTCCTCCACCATAAATAAGACTTAAAAAAGTGTTCCTAGAACTTGAAGACAGGTGAGATTGCTGCTGGAAATAATAATAAGAAGCTAAAAGTGCATGTGGGAAAACTGGCAAATGATATAAGCTGTATAAATCAGTAAAAATAAATGAAAGCTTACGGCATGGAAGTGTTTCCATAAACTCTTGTCTCTAGATGCTACCAGTGACAAAACAATAGGACCTGTAATTTCTATTACAGACTGAAGGATAGAAGCCACAGCAATGAAGAGACTAATACTGAGCAGGAATGCCCGGTGAACAACCTGTAGTTCTAGCAACCCAGTCTGCACCGCCGGGATTAACAGCGTTACTCCTTCCGTCATGCCCCAATTCATGGCAGGATCATTTACAAAAGCTCGATAACCTTGCATGTAAAACTTGCAGAGTGTCAGAACACCCAAGGCGACAAAAGACACTGTGAAGACCAAACCCAAAAGAGAATACGGAGTGAGGCAACGTTCAGCAATATTTGTCAGAAAAAGGAAAAGAGGCCTCTCATGTGATGCAGGCTAATCTCGAACACTGAAATAGGAGTAAATGTAAAGAGCAAATAAGACGAGCCAGAAAACCATGAAAAGGTCGAGGACTACCAGTTGATTCCACAGGGAGATTCTCAAGGCTAGAAGGCCATTTACCTCCACAACCTGAACCAATTCTCTGTATGTAGACTTAGCAAGGTTATAAGGTACTAGAAGATTAGACACAAGAAAATAGAGAACTTCCAATCCAGTAAAAATGATAGCAAATTTGTTTATGATAACAATAGTCTCCAGAGGGACAAGGCCGAGTCATGCTAGCGAGGAAGCATGTGAGCTGAAAAGAGCCAGATCTGCTTCGTTTTCATGACACATGAGAATAAAGTACACACCCTCAACTGACCTATTAAGGCTATGGTGAACCGATTCATGGAGAGAGGTTCTAAATACACTGGTCCTTCATAGGCGGACTCCAGTTCACTCCTAACATAGTCCCTGGAGATTTGACGTCCAGCATAATGTAGGGCAGTCAAAGAATATAGATAAATCTGGGTCATATGGAAGTTCTTTGTGGTTTGAGGAACCTCCATACCATTTTCCATAAAGACTGCACCTATTTACAGTCCCACCAACAGTGTAGGAGGGTTCCCCTTTCTCAGCATCCTCGCTAGCATTTGTTCTTCTCAGTCTTTGTGAGAATAGCCAGTCTAACTGTGGCGAGATGATATCTCAGTGAGGTTTTGATTTGCATTCCTTGGATGCTGAGTAATGTTGAGCATTTTCATGTGTCCGTTGGCCATTCTTATATATTCCTTTGAGAAATGCCTATTCAGCTCCTTTGCCCATTCTTTAATTGGGTTACTTGTTTTTTTACTGTTAAGTTGTTTGAGTTCCTTGTATAGTCCGGATATTAATCCTTGGTCGTATCCATATTTTGCAAATATTTTCTCCCACTCTGTTGTCTTTCACTCTGTTAATTGTTTCTTTTGCAGATACTACAGATAGAACTGCCATATGACCCAGCTATCCCACTGCTGGGCATCTACCCAAAAGAATGGAAATTATCATGTTGAAGGGACACCTGTACTTCCATGTTTATTGCAGCACTATTTAAAATAGCCAAGAGTTGGAACCAGCCAAAATGTCCATCATTGGACTAGTGGATAAGGAAAATGTGGTATATGTATACCATGCAATATTATTCTCCTATAAAAAAGAATGAAATCCTGCCATTTGCAGCAACGTGGATGAACTTAGAGAACATTATGTTAAGTGAAACAAGCCAGACACAGGAAGAGAAATGCCACGTGCTCTCACTTATATGTGGGAGCTAATAAAAATAAATAAACAACAAAAAAGATACAACAATCACAATAATTCATTGAATTTTTTGAGAGAAGAGAAGAGAGCTGAGGTTGCCAAGGGTATAAAGGGGGAGAGGGAGGGGGAAAGGGCCACGAAAATCAATTCCATTCAATAATGGTAAATAATAATAATAATAATAATAATAATAATAATAATAATAATAATAATATATAAATAAAGCTGAACCAGATGCTGCCTGGGCACGATTAGTAGCACAACACTTAAGATATAAACTACATAATGCATATTAAGAGCCAAATACTTATATTGGAAAAGAGGGTTGTTACTGAGGCTACTTCTTTGGATTTGCTGGAAAAAGGAGCTGACATCCCATCCGTACAGAAAATCCAACAGCATGGTGCTTGGTACCCTCAGGTTCACGTTGAACACTGCCTCCAGTTTCTGTCTCCTCTCCAGCCGGGTTCATTTATTTTTTCCCCCTTGGAGAAGACCTCGGGCCGCGGCTTCCCTCCCTGCAGGGCGGCGCTGCCGGCGGGAGGGCTCCGAAACTCCTGGCTCTCTCACCAGCCTTACTGTTGTCCTCAGGCGGCGATGGCGGCGGCGGCAGCGGCGGCAGCGGGGTTCCAGGACAGTGCGGCTCACAGCGGCGGCTCTTCCGCGCTGGGCCTTGGTTGTTGTGTTTTGGGAGGTGGTGCAGGGAGCGGCGGCGACAGCGGCCAGATGAATGAGGTCACCGCCCGAGCCCCTCAATAGCCTGTGGTGGTGGCGGCGGCTGCCATGGCCTCCTGCGCTCGCTGCTGCCGCCCCGGCGCTCTGCCACAATGTGATGTTTTGATACACACATACGTTGGTTGCATAATGATCGGATCAGGGTGGTTAATGTAACCGTGTCCTCCTGAACTTATCATTCCTTTGTAGTGAAAACATTCAAAAGCTTCTGTGATATGCAAAAGTTAACTGTTAACCATAGTCACTCTACTGTGCAACAGAACACCAGAACTTACTGATCCTAGTTGTGATTTTGTATATGTTGGTGAACTTCTCCCTGTTTTTCCTCCCTCCCCCACCCCCACCCCCTTCCCGGTCTCTCGTAACCACTGTTGTACTCTCTGCTTCTATAATATCAAACTCTTTTTAACTTTTTTTTTTTTTTGATTCCAAATACGAGTGAGATCGTGTGGTATTTGGCTTTCTGTGCCTGGCTTACTTCATTTAACATGATGACCTCCAGGACCATCCATGTTGCTGCACATGACAGGATTTCATTCTTTTTTTTGGCTGAATCGTATTCCATTGTGTATAGATACCACATTTTTAAAAATCCGTTAATTTGTCGTTCGACAGTTCGGCTGAGTCCTTATCATAGCTATTGTAAACTGTGCTGCAATAAACTTGGGAGCACAGATATATCTTTGACATACTGATTTTGTTTTCTTTGGATGTGCTCCTAGTAGTGGGATTGCTGGATCATATGGTAGTTCTACCTTTAATTTTTTGAGGAACCTTCATACTGTTTTCCATAGTGGCTGTACTAATTTACATTTTAACCAACAGTGTATAAGAGTTCTCCTTTCTCCAAATCTTCCCCAGAATTTATTTTTTGTCTTTTTGATAATAGCCATTTAACTGGGGTGAGATGATACCTCATTTTGGTTTTAATTTGCATTTCCCTGATGATTAGTGATATTCAGCATTTTTTCATATACCTGTTGGCCTTTTGTATGCCATCTTTTGAGAAATGTCAATTCAGATCTTTTGCCCACTTTTTAATTGGATTATTTGTTTTTTCGTTGTTGAGTTTTTTGAGTTCTCTATGTATCCTGGGCATTAACCCCTTGTCAAATGCATATTTTGCAAATATTTTCTCCCGTTCTGAAGGTTGTTGCTTTACTCTGTTGATGGTTTCCTTTGCTGTGCAGAATCTTTTGAGTTCGATGTAATCTCATTTGTCTATTTTTCCTTTTGTCGCCTATGCTTTTGGGATCATATTCATAAAGTCATTGACCAGACCAATGTCATGGAGCATTTTCCCTATGTTTTCTTCTAGCAGTTTCATAGTTTTGAGTCTTATATTTAAGTCTTTCATCCATTTTGAGTTGATCTTTGTATATGGTGACAGATAGGGGTATAGATTTATTTTTCTGTATGTGGCCATCCAGTTTTCCCAGCACCATTTATTGGAGAGCAATGTCACTATTATTACTAGCATCAACAGCACCAAACATCATCATGAATATCATTACCATCCACATCATCATCACCGACTCCTTCATTGTCATCACCATCATCAAGTCCATCATCTACACCATTACTAGCATAAGCATATCATCACCATCACCATCATTACCAGCATCAACAGCACCAATATCATCTTTAACAACTTTATCATCATCATCATCATTCTTCCCATCTTTATCAGCATAAGCATATTCATCACCACCAATACAATAACTGCCATCTTCTTTAATTCCATCATTACCCTTACCGCAGTCATCATCATTATCATTATCATCTGTACAACCACCATGGTCACCATCATCTCATCATCATAACTGTCATCCTCACCACCATTGCTATCATCATCTTCTTAATTATATTGATAACAATTCTGTGACTGGCAATAATAGTGATGGTTGAATAATAATGAAGATGATGAGGATGATGGTAGTGATGATAATGGCAATAATGATGGTAATAATTGTAATGAAATGATGATGGTGATAATAACAGTGATAGTGATGATGGCGGTTATTATGGTGATGAAGGTGATGATGATGGTTATGATAATTGTAATAAAGAAGATGAAAATAATAATGATGGTGACGATGGTAGAAATGATTAATATGACGGTGATAACCATGGTGGTGATGATGTAAAAGACGATGACAGCAATGACGATTATGTAGATAATTCTGAGAATGATGATGATGAAGATGATGATATGGTGGTAAGAATGAATATGGTGAAATAGTGATGATGATGATCTCTTACAATGATGATGGTCACGGTAAGTGCAAGTCCGATGAAGCTAATGATAATGATGAAGATAAAAATGGTTATGATTCTGCAGTGAAGATGGTCATGGTAATGGTGATGGAGATATTGAAGTTGATAATGGGAGTGACGATTATGATGACGATGGTAACAATGTAGATGATAATGGTGATAAAAAGGATGATGCTTATGATGTGTGTGAAGATGATGGTAAAGATGATAATAGTGATTTCAATGGTGATTTGAATAGTTCATGGTAAAGATGATACTAGTGGTTTGAATGGTGAAGACAATGGTGATGATAAGATTAAGATGGTGATAATGAAAAAACGATGATGGTGATATTCATGATGGTGATAATGGTGGAGAAGATGACAGTGATAATGAAAATGATGATAATCATTGTGATCGACATGATGGCACCAGTGATGATGATGATAATCGTTATGAGGATAATGTAAATGGTAATGAAGATGATACTGGTAAGGGTAGTGAAGACGATGATAGTGATAATGAAGAAAATGATGATGGTGATAACGATGATGAGATGGACATGATTTTGATTCTGTTGATGATGATGGAGATGAAGAGTGAAAGACGATAAAAATGATGGTAATGCTGAATAGGAAGGTAATGGTGATGATGATGTGAAGAGTATAGTGGTGATGACAAAAATGATTTAATGTTAATGATAATGAAATGAGAAGGGTGTGTTTATCATAGTGGCGATGAGGGTGATGATAGTGATAATGATGGAGATATTGTAAATGATGATGGTGATGATGATGGTAATGATGATGACAACAGTGATAACTGATAATAATGGTGAAATCGGTGATGCTGATGATAATTCTGTTGATGATGAAGGTATTGATTATGATGGTATTATTGATGAAAATGATGTTGGCAGTGATAAGAGTCATGATAATGATGGTAATGAAGATTATAAAAATGCTATCATAACAATGAAATTGTTGGTGGAGGTGATAATTGTGAAGATGGTGAGGATACTGCTGCTGAGAGTGATTTTTGTTAATTATGGTGATAATGATGATGGTAATGGTAATGACGGTGAACATTACATTGACGAGATAAAGGTGAAGAATGATGTTGATCATATTGATGATCAAGGTTATGATAATGGAGACAATGAAAATGATGATGCGGATGCTGTTGAGGATGACAATGGTGATGGGCATGGTGATAATCATGGTGATCATGATAATGCTGTTGTCCATGATTGTAATTTTATTGGTGATGATGAGGGTGGTGAAGATAAAGATAATGGTGATAATGAAGATGATGAAATAATGATGGTAACTTTCATGTTGGTGATGATGATGGCCATAATGGGGAACAATATGGTGAAAGTAATGGTGATAATGATGGTAAAGATCATGATGTTGGTGATGATGATTTTGAGAATGATAAGAATCTGCTGATGTTACTGGGTGCAGGCAGATCTCAGAAAGCTCGGTTGTGAGACTCTCCTGTGCATGCTACCCAGCTCCCAGTGCCTGCTTCATCCCTCGTGCTTCCTTGTGTCACCCCTCGTACCCCCTGGAGAAATCACTGACACTGCTGCTGCTTTCGCCACTGCTGCCACTGCCATCACCCAGAAAAAAGTCAGAGACACAGCGAGATGGCCATTAATACCATGCCCTAGAATAAAGGACATTAGTTTCCGTGTGTCCTAACGATGCCCAAATACTGGACTCTAAGGAATCTATGTGGTTCAGGAAGTTGTAGAAATCCACCTAACAATAGCACAGAGCAGTGTGAAACTGTCCCAGGAGAAAGTAAAGGAAGTAAAATAGATGCAGAGGTAAGAATGAGAATGAATCTGATAAAAGGGAGCTGGTGTTCAAAGAAGATGGACAAGAGTATGCTCAGGTACTGAAAATGTTGAGAAATGGACGGTTAAAAGCAACATGTTTTTTAAAAAAAATTTTTTGTTTGTTTTTGCACATAAATATTATTAGCAAGAATGTACAAAACAAATATATGTCCTCATTATTATAGTAGTGAAAAATAAATTTAGAAAACACAAATGTACAACCTGTTCTTTAAACTCAATGAATTCCTAGGCCTCTGTCCTTTTAGGTACTCTTTAGGTGCACTTTAAATAATAGTTTTATACGGGGCAATTGCAACAATATTTTTGCAGGAAAACTTTCTTATCTAGGGTTCGGTAGACAAGAGTCTGTTGGAACAGAGACTATACCCTATGGTCTTTACGAATCAAGCCTAAGGTGCCAACCTTAATGTCACAGTCTGCCATGTTCACTAGATTTTTGTGTGGGTGTGTGTGTGATAATTTGAGATTTTCAGAAAAATTGCAAATACAGAGTTTTCATATACTCTTACCCGGTGTTCCCTATTTTTAACCTTCCAAATTACCATGGAATATTTATCAAAACTAAGAAATCAATATTGGTGCATTACTATTAACTAAACTCTTGACTTAGTCACACAATTATTCTTTTTTAAAATTTTATTTTTACATTTACTTGTACATATTTATGAGGTTCATTATGTTGTTTCGATACATGCGTATACTGCATAATGATTCACTTAGGGTAGATAACATAATTTTGTACTTGTTAGTCCACCACTTCCCCTTCACCCGACCCCTTCCCCACCTAGACTCCGGTAACCACTATCCTACTCTCTACTTCTATGAGAACCACTTTTTTCAAAAAAGATTCCACATGAGTGATATAATGTGGTATTTGTCTTTCTGTGCCTGACTTACTTCATTTAACAAGGTGGGTTGCGCACCATGAACCGTGGCCCCCCCATCCTGAGTGTTGAGTCACATCTCTGAGCTGCTGAGAGTGAGCTGAGCCCTATAAACATGCCCTGAGCTGAAGCCTCCCCATTAATCTGGTCCTGGATGACCATCCCACCTTATTCACCATCTGGTTGCTATTTGCCATTCTAGTTCCCTGGTGACCTCTCTGCAGTTCCATCCATGTTCCTGAAAATAATAGGATATCTTTTTTTTTTTTTTTTAAATAGCTGAATAGTATTCCATTGTGTATGTATACCACGTGTTTTTAATCCACTCCTTTCTTGATTGCATTTCCATTGATCCCATCTCTTGGCATTATGAATAGTGTTGCAAAGAACATGGATGTGCAGGTGTCTTTTTGATATACTGATTTCATTTCCTTTGGGCATATATCCAATAGTGGGATAGCTGGGTTGTATGGTAGATCAATTTTTAGTTCCCTGAGGAATTTCCATACTGTTTTCCATAATGGCTGCACCAATTTACATTCCCACCAGTAGTGTCGGAGAGTTCCCTTTTCTCTGCATCCTCGCCAGCATTTGTAATTTTTCGTCTTGTTGGTAATAGCCATTCTAACTGGAGTGAGATGATTTCCCATTATGGCTTTAATTGGTATTTCCCTGATGATTAGTGATTTTGACCATTTTTTTCATATGCCCGTTGGCCATTTGTATGTCTTCTTTTGAGAATTGTCTGTTCAGGTCCTTTGCTGATGTGTAGTTTGCAAAGATTTTCTCCCATTCTGCACATTGGCTCTTCACGTTGTTGATAATGTCCCTTGCTGTACAGAAGCTTTTTAGTTTGATGTAGTCCTATTTGTGTAATTTTGCTTCAGTTGCCTGGGCCTTTGTAGTCTTGCTCAAAGAGTGCTGCCTACTCCCATTTCATGTAGCATTTCCCTTATGTTTTCTTCTAGTAGTTTCATAGTTTGGGGTCTTAAATGTAGGCTTTTAATTCATTTTGAGTTCATTTTTGTGTATGGTGAGATATAGGGACCTAATTTCAATCTTCTGCATGTGGATATCCAGTTTTCCCAGCACCATTTATTGAAAAGACTGTCCTTTTCCCACTGTATATTCTTGGCACCTTTGTTGAAAATCAGCTGGCTGTAAGTGAGTGGGTTTATTTCTGATCTCTCTATTCTGTCCATTGGCCAATTTGTCTATTTTGATGCCAGTACTCTGCTGTTTTGGTTACTATAGCTTTATAGTATATTTTGAAGTCAGGACACATGATACCTCTAACTTTGTTATTTTGCTCAAGATTGCTTTAGCTATCAGGGGTCTTTTGTGGTTCCATACCTTTAGGATTGTTTTTTCTATTTCTGTGAAGATTGCCATTGGTATTTTGATAGGAATTGCATTGAATGTGTAGATTGCTTTGGGTAATATGGACATTTTGATGATTTTAATTCTTTCAACCCAGGAACATGGGATATCTTTCCATTTATTTGTGTCCTCTTCAAATTTTTCACCGATGTTTTCAGTTTTCATTGTAGAGATCTTTCACCTCTTTAGTTAAACTTATACCTAGGTATTTCATTTCTTAGTAGCTCTTGTGAATGGAATTACTTTCTTGATTTCTCCTTTGGCTATTTTGTTATTGGAGTATAGGAAGGCTATTGAAATTTTTCTATTGCTTTTGTATACTGCCACTATACTAAATTGAATTATCAGTTCTAGTAATTTTTTGGTGGAGTCTTTAGGATTTTCTAAGTATATGATCATGTTATCTTCAAATAGGGATAGATTGAATTTCTCCCCTCTGATTTGGATGCCCTTTGTTGCTTTTTCTTGCCTTATTGTACTGACTAGAACTTGCAGTACTATGTTGAATAAGAATGGAAATTGGGCATCCTTTTCTTGTTTCAGATCTTAGAGGAAAAGCCTCCAATTTTTATCCATTCAGTCTATTAGCTGTGGGTTTGTCATATAAGACCTTTATTATGTTGAAGTACATTCCTTCTATCCCTAATTTATTGAGTGTTTTTGTCGCGAAGGAGTGTTGGATTTTATCAAATGCTTTTTATGCATCTATTTAAATGATTGTATGGGTTTTTTCTCCCCTTCATTCTATTAATGTGATATATCATTTTTATTGATCTGTGTATGTCCAACCATCCTTGCATCCCTGGGATTAATCCCATTTAATCATTATGAATGATCTTTTTAGCGTATGGTTGGATTCTGTTTGCTAATATTTTGTTGAAGATCTTTGCATCTGTGCTCATTAGAGATATTGGTCTGTAGTTTTCTTTTTTTGTTGTGTCTTCTTCCAGTTTTGGTATGACCATAATGCTCACAAAATGAGTTTGGGAGTATTTTATCCTTTTCAATTTTTTGGAAGAGTTTGAGAAGAGGTATTAGTTCTTCTTTAAATGTTTGGTAGAATTTGGCAGTGAAGCCATCTGGTCCTGGGGTTTTCTTTTTTGGAAGACTTTTTATTACTGCTTCAATCTCAGTACTTGTTATTGGTCTGTTTAGGTTTTCTAGTTCTTTAGGATTCAAATTTGTCAAGTTGTATGTGTCCAGGAATTTATCCATTTCATCTAGGATTTCATATATTGGCATATAGTTTGCTTGCATATAGTTTGTTCATAGTAGTCTCTTATGATCCTTTGTATTTCTGTGGTATCAGCTGTAATGTCTCCTTTTTTGTTTATGATTTTATTTGAGTCTTTTTTTTTCTTCAGTAGTCTAGCTAAAGGTTTATTGATTTTATCTTTTTGAAAAACCAACTCTTTGTTTCATCCATCTTTTGTATTCTTTTTTAAATCTCTAATTCATATATTTCTGTTCCGATCTTTGTTATTTGTCTCTCTCTACTGATTTATGTTTGTCTTCTTCTTGTTTTTCTAGTTCCTTGATTTGTAACATTAGGTTGTTTATTTGAAGTCCTTCTCCTTTTTTGATGCAGTCATTTATTGGTACAAACTTCCCTCTTAGCACTACTTTCACTTATCCCATATGTTCTGGTTTGTTGTGTTTTCATTTTCATTTGTCTCCTGGAAGTTTTAGACTTCCTTTTAGATTTCTTCTTTGACTTATTCTTTGTTTAGGAGTGGATTGTTTACTTTCCATGTCTTTGTAAGGTTCCTAGTGTCTCTATTGTAGCTGATTTCTAGTTTTATTTCATTATGGTTGGTCAAGGTAGTTGATATGATTTCAATTTTTCAAAATCTGTTAAAGCTTGTTTTGTGACCTAACATGTGGTCTGTTCTAGAGAATGTTCCATGTGCTGCTGAGAAGGATGTGTATTCTGCAGCTGTTGGATGAAATGTTTTATAAATGTCAGTGAGGCCCAATTGGCCTAGAGTAGAGATTAGTTCTGCTGTTTCTTGGTTAATTTTCTGTCTGGATGTTCTGTCCTTTACTACAAGTGGGGTGTTAAATTCCCCAACTATTATTGTGTTGGAGTCTATCTCTCCCATTAGGTCTAATAGTAATTGGTTTATATAACTAGGTGCTCTGCAGTTGGGTATATATATTTAGAATTGTTGCGCCGGCCCCTTGGCTCACTCCGGAGAGTGTGGCGCTGGTAGCACCGAGGCCGCAGGTTCGGATCCTATATAGGGGTGGCTGGTGCGCTCACTGGCTGAGAGTGGTGCAGACCACACTGTGCAGAGGGTTGCGATCCCCTTACCGGTCAAAAAAAAATATATATATATACATATATATATAATTCTTATATCCTCTTGTTAAATTGATTCCTTTATCATAATATAACTACCTTTCTTATCTTTATTTTAACTTTCCTTGGCTTGATGTCTATTTTATCTGATATAAGTATAGATACTCCTGCTCATTTTTGGTTTCTGTTTACATGAAATATCATTTTCCATCCCTTCACTTTCAGTTGATGTGCGTCTTTGTAGGTAAAGTAAGTTTCTTATAGGCAGCATATTATTGATTCTTGTTTTATATCCATCGAGCCACTCTGTGTCTTTTAATTGGGGCATTTAATCCATTTACATTCAGAATTATTACTGATATATAGGGGCTCGTTACTGCCATTTTGTTAACTGTTCTTTCTGTTGTTTGGCAGATCTCTTTTTCTTTCTTTCCAGTGTTACTGTCTCCCCTTGTGTTTGAGTGGTTCTCTCTAGCAGTATATTTTGATTTCTTGCTATTTATTTTTAGTATGTCTCAAAAGTTTTTGTGTTACAGTTGTCATGAGGCTTACCAAAAACTTGTTATAGTTATAACAGATTATTTTAGACTAATAACTTAACTTTGATATCTAAGAAAGAAGAAAAAAAACAAAGCCAACTTTCTGCTTTGGACTCTTTCCCCACTTTTTGACATTGTTTTCTCAAGTTACATTTTTTAATATTGACTATCTCTTATATGGTTGTTGTATTTGTTATTGTCTTGTTAGGTTTGTCCTTTAGTCTTCATACAGAGGATGTAAGTGGGTTATTCACCACCCTTATCACACTGGAGTATTCTGAGGTTGTCTTGTAGTTACTTTACTAATGAATTATGTACCTTCAAATGTTTTCTTGCTGCTCCTTCGTGTTGTCTTCTTTCAGACTGAAGGACTCTCTTTAGCATTTCTTGTAAAGCAGATCTCTTGTTTATGAATTCCCTTAGCTTTTGTTTATCTGGGAAAGACTTTATTTCTCCTTCATATATGAAGGTTAGTTTTGCTGGATGTAGAATTCTTGGCTGACAGTCTTTTCCTTCAGAACTTTGAATATATCATCCCATTCTTTTCTGTCCTATAAAATTTCTACTGAGAAATCTGCTGACAGATGTATTCAGGCTCCACTGAATGTTATGTGTTTCTTTTCTCTTGTTGCTTTCAATATTCTTTCTTTGTCTTTGGTTTCTGATAATTTAATTATTATGTGCCTTGGGTCTTCCTCTTTGGCTTGAATTTGAATGGTGACCTCTCAGCTTCCTGTACCTGGATGCTGTCATCTTTCTCCACGCTTGGAAAATTGTCAGTCATTATTTCCTTGAATATACTTTCTAGGTCTCTTCCGTTTTCCTCTCCTTCAGGTATCCCAATTATGTGGATGTTATTTTGCCTGAGGGAGTCCCATAACTTTTGTATTTCTATTTCAGTTTTTCCTATTCTTCTTTTTTTGCTTCTCTGATTGGATAATTTCATATGTTCTGTCTTTGAGCTCACTGATTCTGTCTTCTGTGTGATCAAGTCTGCTGTTGGAGCTTTCTATCTTTTTTTCTAACTTTTCAGTTCAGATAATGTCTTCTTTATTGCTAGAATTTCTGGGATTTTTTAATTGATTCTATTCCTTTGTCAGTTTTCTCATTCGGCTCCTGGATTGTTTTCCAGATATTTACTTTTCTATCTCTATATTCTTGTGACTCTCTGAAGATCTTTAAGAGGGTTATTCTGAATTCTCTGTCTGAAATTTCATAAATCCACTGTTCTTTTGGGTTCTTTGCTGGTGCTTTGCTTGTTTCCTTTGTTGGTGTCATATTTCTCTGTTCTTTCTCGATCTTTGCATCTTTACATTGATACCTGGGCATCTGAGGAGACTTCTACATCTTCCAGGTTTTATAAATGTTCTTTGGTGGTGGTAGACCTTCAGTCATTAATATCAGAGCTTTGTCTCTGGTCTGTTGTATTTTCCATTTTGTGGTGGGGCCTGTGCCTAACTCCAAAATTGGGGGCACTTCCTGTGGAGACCTAAACTTGAGCTCTGTGCTTGAGCTGAATTGTTGCTTCGATGCTGATTCTCTTTGATGGGGAAGGCTTTTTGTGCCCATTGGATTTTCAGTGTGGTCTTTTAATCACTTCTGGGTTTTATGAGGTCTCCATAGATATAACTGGGATGTGTGGAAATTGTGGTCCAGGACTAAGTGTTTCCTGCAATCTGCATCCCCTGCAGTTTTATCACCATTACTGGTATTCACTGAGTGGTGCCCGTGTAGATCAGCTGCCCCCACTGTGCTCCAATGTTCCCCCAGCAGGCCAGCCTTGCCCCGCACTCGAAATTATTCCTGTGGGGCAGACTGTGCATGAGTCCCTTGCAATGATGCACCGAGCTCTGGGTGGTTCCTTTCTCTGTAGGCTGTGGCGCCCCTTGCTGCTCTATAGGTCCAGGGACACCCTGCAAGTGGTCTTGCTGGCCTAGGAGCTCGTATGGTATGTTCCAAAGCCCTCTTCTCCTCTACAGACTCCAAGAAGCTTCATGCAAAGGGCACTGCTGCAGCTTGGCCATCTTCCACCAGCTACTTCGTGTGCTGCAGCTGCTCCCCACCCCACACTGCACTGGCCCAGAAGTAGCCAGGGCTTGGAACAGTCCCTCCTCCCTCTCACCATGGCTTCTCATGCCTTCACATACTCTGCAGGTCTCTTCTCCTCTTCCGCTGAGCCCCAGCGGTCTTAGGATGGCAGTGTTTCCTTTTTAATAGTTGTAAATTGATCAGCTGTTAGGAGGGGGAGGAGTAATGCTGAGGACTGTATATCCTGCCATCTCGATGACCTCACCCCCAGAAGCAATGTGTTTCTATGGTATATAGAGGTTATGTCACATCAGAGGGAAACTGAGAAAAAATATTTGGATAAATACCACAAACATTATGTTGGTTGGTGTCTGAGACTGCCAGGATAACAGTGCTGATATAATTTTAAATACAATGCAGATGAAGCTACACTCCTGAAGACATATGGTGAGCCTCTGGACCAAGCTAAAATCAATGAAAGTGACACATTTGGTCCTGGAGATGATGACAAAATTAATTTTGATGACGCTGCAGATGTTGATGAAGATATCAATGGTATCTAAATTGAGCTCAACATTTTACATTTCTAATTTTTCTGAACATTGTCCTACAGTTTGGATTTTGGCCTTAACCCTTAAAGAAGGTTCAAATTTCTGTAGCATGAATGCAGTTTGTTAAAGCAGACTGATTCGTTTCTAAGATATTCATGTTTCTTTAAAAGCTGGTAATGCTGAATGATCTTAAATGAAGAATTAATCCCACTTTGTTCTTTTGATGTAATGGAGCTTATGGGTAGAAGACCACTTTGGCTGTGTAAAGAAAAAGGAAAACATGCATTGTTGCCTTTTCCTATTTTGATCCCTTCCAATAAGTAAATAGATATTTTGAATAAACCATTTGCCTTGTACGATTAAGCCATAGTTTTGACTAGCCTGTTGACTGTACAGTCTTTCTGTATATTTCAGTTACCTAGATCTTCTCTTCAGATTTGATACAATTTGAGGGAGGCAGAAATCTGCATTTGGAATAAAAATAGGTCTGATTTTCACATTTAAGTAGCATGTGGCTATTTTTATACTAATTTTGACATCATGTACATTCTTTTTGTACTCTTATTTTGCCATCATAAACATATTTTTTAAAAAGCATTTCTAAAATGTAGTTTTTAGAACCCGAGTTTCAATAGCAATTTTAGATTTGTAAGTTAGTAGTTGCAGAACTTGAACACTAGGTGGTGCCCAGTTATCTTAACATGGGAAGTATGAATCTTGATATTGTTGACTTTTTTTTTCTTAACTTACTTTGCATAGGAAATTCCCCAAACAAGATAAGATTATTCTGGTCATACGCATGTATGAAGAATATTTTTACAACAGAAAGATTATCTTAAAAGTGTTATTTTAGTTTCAGAATTCATGTACATGTAATCTACAATTTTGAGTGCTTTATAAACACTTAACTATGTACAAATGAAAATTTAATTTTATAACAATTTGTACAAGTTAACCTACCTGTAATCTTGGGAAAGAGGAAGGAATAACAACTTCATTAAAAGATGGTCTCCAATTTCTGAGTGGAAGAGCTATAGCTGAGAAATATAATAAAGAAAATATTATGCTGCAGAGTATATTATACCCTTACTTTTTGCTAAGGCTGTATTTTATCACACGGACATTTTTTTTTCTTTTATTGGGAATTTATGTTTACCCTTCCTTATTTAATTTTTAGTTATCAACTCTAATGAAATTAGGGCTGGGCTAGGGAGACTGCCCTAGCCACATTAAAATCATATGGAACTTTTTAAAATAAGAGAACCAACACATGGCTTGTAAAACTTTCATTCTATTGGTCTCCAAAGAACTTTTCAGTGATGAAAAGTAACAAACAGAGGAATAAACCTTCACATGGCTTCAAAAAAAAAGTAAGTCTTCTCTAATCTCACTCTTACGATAATTTTCTTTCCTAGCTATGCAAACTCTAGACTCAAAATCTGAGGTCCCATAGAACATTAAGTTGAAGAAAAGAAATTGAGTGTAAAATTGTGGTTAATATTTCTTATTCTATTGAGTTCTTGAACATTCATCTATGTGGAATGCATATGCGACTAAGGGCTGGTTTTTAATACTCCTAAGATACTGGCCTTGAAGTATTTACTTAGTGATTTTCTTTATCAGTAATCTAACCTCCTAAGATATTTAGGCTTCTGTACATAAAAGTGTTTTGCTAAATTTACAGTATATATATCCTTCCATGTTATTTTACCAAGAATATTTGAACTATGAATATGTGACACAGTTCCTGGTAGGGATAGTGCAAATCAAACACTAGTTTTTCTACTTACTTCCTCTAACAAATATGGTTTATCTGAAGAGTTTTTCAAAATTACAACTATGACCTCCAATTCATGTGTTTGCGAGTGGCATATTTTTCTTGCCTAGGTAGTAACAGCCCCATCTAGTGCTGTTGCATCTTGGAAACTCTTGAATCAAAATGATTAAAATAGTTGGGGTAGAGATGTAATATATGCAGCACTCTTCGGACACATTCTTGTACCAACTTGTTTTTAATGTGGAAATTGTATAGATTCATGGATTTGATTATATTTAAAATAAGGAATGGACTGGTCCTCAATTTTTTTTTTTTGGTTATGCTTTTTGATTCCTATAGTACAATGCTGTAAGCTGTGCCCAGAAAGAAAATAAAATGTTTGAAATCTAGGAATGATGGTCCTTAGTGCTAAAATTGCATAATAGGTATTACTGATGAATTTGGTAGGGTTGCATTTTTTCATGCAGTGTTTATTTCACTTCTGGTTAGAGTATAAATACGTTGTATCACTAAAGTGACTGAATAACCAAACCAAGCAGTTGTGTAAAAAGACTTGCCAAGACTTAATTGTTTAACGGTTGAATCTTTCTAGAACATCCAGCCTGTAAAGGGACCTTTTTATAAGGCACCAGTAAACTAAGCATAATGGAAATTCCTGTATGGAACGGCCATTTGTTTACTTACCACATCTATAGAATTTTGGCTATAAATTGTTGCTTACAAAACTCTGTTGCAGCTTGTAACTTAACTTAATTATGTCAATATCAAATTATGATGTTGCATAACATCTTTAATAGGTATAAAGTGCTGTCAGTATTGACTTCAGAGGAAGTCTGAGTGATCATTAGGGAAAAGTATGTTTTGAATAAAACACCTAGATAGATTTATACTCTGTTTGTATTGTGTACAGATTTAACAACATGCAGTATTTGTGGCTTAAAAGTTTAAGTATCAGAATTTGATGCTTAAAGTAGAATTTGATGCTTAAGTGAGTTTCTTAAAAAAAATTTTCTTTTCACTGTACACGCTTATGGGGTACACTGCGTTGTTTCAATACATGCATATATAATGATCCAATCAGAACAGTTAGCATATCTATCACTTAAGCATCATTTCTTTGTGCTTATAATATTCAAGATCCTCTTTTCTGGCTGTCTTGAAATATACAATATTATTAGCTGTTGTCCCCCTAGGGCACCAGAACTTATTGTTCCTGTCTAACTGTAACCGTGTACCAGGCTACCAACCTTTCCCTGGCCCCCTGCCCCCCTCCCTTTTTCTGCCTCTGGTAACGAGAAAGTGAGGTTCTTTATGTTATCTGACTGTCGTAAAGACTAAGAGGATTTTTTTTTTATTAAAAATCCGCTGATATTGATGAAGATGGTGATAATTATTATGAAACTGATGATAATGCACATGATGATTTTAGTGATACTGGTAATAATAATTAAGATGGATAGTGTGATAAAATGATGTTGATAGTGATGAAGATGAAGATTATTAGGATAATGATGAATTGGGTGTTTATAAAGATGATGAAGTTGGTGATGATTCTCGTGATAATAATGAAGATAATGATGAGTGGGATGACAAAATACCTGTAGATGATAATGAAAATGATGATGAAGGTGATGAGAATGGTGATGATGATGAAAAAGGTGGTGATGACAATGATTATAAATGAAAGCGAGGATGATGGTGATGGTGGTGCTAATGGTGAGATGAGGAAGATGTTGATTATGGTGATAATCTTGATGAGAATGGTGGTAAGAATAGTGACGGTGACATAGATGATGATGGTGTGATGATGATGACAACGACGGTGGTGATGATGATGAAGATGATAGTTGTAAAAATAGTGCTGGTGAAGAGAATGGTGATGACAGAGTGATCGTGATGATGATGATAATATTGATGATGATGATGATGATGATAATTATGGAGATAATGAAGATGATAGTGATTGTGCTGATAATGACTATAGTGTTAATGGTGAGAATAAAGATGATGATGATAACGAAAATGATGAATGTGGTCATAATTCCAATGATTCTGGTGACAGTGATATGAAGATGATGCTAAGGGTGATGATGTCGGTGACGAAGATTGTGACGAAGATAAAAATGGTGATGGAGCTCATGACGGTGATGAATGTCATGGTGTACATAATAACGATGTTGAGAGTGATGCTGAGGAAGATGATGAATTTGATTATGAAGATGATGGTGATAAGAACGGTGATGATGAAAATGATGGTTATAATAAAGATGATGCAGAGGGTGATGATGGTGGTGACTATGATGCTGCTGATAATGAAAATGATGCTGATGCTGATGATGAAAATGACAGTGGTGGCGGTTTAGATGATAAAGATGATACAGTAATGTAGTTATCTGCTCAGCCTGCCTTAACAACATACCACAGATTGGGTGGCTAACACAGCAGAAGTTTATTTTCTCACAGTTCTGAAGGCTAGAATTTCAAGATCCAGGTGCCAGGAAAGTTGTTTCTGGTGAGATCTCTCTCCTTGGCTTGCAGATGGCACCTTCATGCTGTGTCCTCACATGGCTTTTCTCTTTGCCCGTGCTGAGAGAGAGAGAGAGAAATGGAGAGAGAGAGAGAGAGAGAGAGAGAGAGAGAGAAGAGAGCGAGCACACGCACTCTGAAGTCCTTTCTTCTTATAAGGATGCCAGGCCTATTGGTTTAGGACCCCACCTATGTGACCCCATTTAACCTTAATTATCTCCTTAGAGGCCCTATCTCCAAATTCAGTCGCATTGGGGGTTAGGGCTTCAACATATGAGTTCTGGAGGTGCACAATTTATTCCATAACAGATGCTGACAATGATGATGAAGATGATGCTGAGGGCGATGGTGATGAGTCTGCTGCTGGTCATAATGAAGATGACGAGAATGATGATTATCATAATCATGATCGTGAGGATGAGGATGATGATGGTGATCTGCTGCTGCTGATGGCAGTAAAGATGATGATTGTGATCATGATAAAGATCCCATTGATTATGAAGATGATGATGATGTTGATAATTGTGGTGATGGTAATGATGATGATTAAAAAGATGGCACGGTAAGGATGATGGGATAATGAAGATGATGATGACTCAGTGACGGTGAGGATGATGATGGTGTTGATACTGATGATCATGGGAATGGTGATGATGATGGCAATGGAGGGAGGGAGGAATGAGCAGGTGAAGCATAGGGCATTTTTAGTGCAGGGCAACTACTCTGCATGATACTGTAATGGCGGATAATATCATGACACACGTGTCAAAACCCATGGCATGTATAGGACAAGAAGTGAACCCTAATATGTTGTGAACTTTAGTTAATAATAATGTGTCAAGATTGCCCCATAATTGTGACAAATGTGCGATACTATTGTAAGATATTAACCATAGGGGAACCTGTGTATGTTCATGTTTGGGGGTCGGGGGTCAGGATATATGAGGGTACTTCAAAAAGTTCATGGAAAAATGGAATTAAAAGATAATACAAATCTTTCCATGAACTTTTTGATGATCCCTCGTATATGAACTTTGCATACTTTTCAGTTAATTTTTAGGTAATCTTAAAGCTGCTCTAAAATGCAAAGTCTATTAATTAAAAAAAATCGACCAGCCTAGAAATGTGCAAGAAAGAAAGATCGACAAAAAAGGAATCAGCATTAGAATGATATCAGACTTTTCAATAGCATTCTGAACACGAGAAAGCAATAGAGCGATTTTTATATAAAACATGAAGAAAAATAACTTTGAAACTAGATTTTTTATCTAGCCAAATTGTTACTCGAATGTGAAGGAATAATAAAGATATTCTTCAGAATATTAGTCCTTAGGGGATTTGCTACACAAGAACCAACACTGAACAACTCAACCAAGAAGAAGTATTCAATCAAGAAGAGAAATCCAAACACGGTGCTAGGAATATCGCAAGTTAGGATGACCAAATTTCTTTGTTAAGGTTATTGGTGCCTTAAAAGTAAAATTAAAAATTATTTCCGGACTATAGAGAAGAAGAAAGTGAAAGTATATTATTCATAACCCATAACTAAAATTCTAGACAATGTTAACATAATGGAAATGGCAGCAAACCAAATTAAGTTGAGAAACATGCTGAACGTCTTGTTCTATTAGAGAAAAATTATAAGTATTAATAGCTAAGAAATTTAAAAGTTAAATAAACATAAGAATGATTCTTAAGGGCAAACACCATAGAACATTAAAAAATTATAACTTTGAAAACGATAGAGAGAGGAAACCACTGTGCAACGGAAAGCACTTAATGAAGACTGGAGAAACAAAAAGTGTGTAGTATAATCTGATTCCCGGCATTTTCTAAAAGCTCATCCTTCAATGTAAATTCATTAGATTTAGTCCAACTGAAAGAAAATCAAATTTCTTCTTCTTTTAAACACTAGTTTATCAAACTTGGAGTTGTCCAGTCCCAAGAATTTAATGTTTATGGGGCACTGTATGCTCAACATTAAAATGATTAGTGCATATTCAGCTGTTATCCAAATTATAGCATGCATAATTTGTCTGTGTTCTGATTCTGTTCCAAGCACACAATTATGGTCTGGTCATAGAGACAAAGAGAGATATACATATTCTGTGTGTGTGTGTGTGTGTGTGTGTGTGTTTGTGTGTGTGTGTGTGTGTGTGTATTTAGTTACTAAGGATAAATATGAACATTTTTGCATTTAAAGACAGACTGCTGAAAAGGAAAAAAAAGTAACTCAAGATAGTCTGGTGGCTACTCTTTGTTTGGGCACTAGAAGGAGATGATGATTCACTTTTCCTCTCTTGAAAATAAGTGCAACTTTTTAAAGAAGTGGGCTGATTTTTTTCCATCGTTCTTATTCTGAACCAGTATTTTCTTTCCAGGGAATTATTTTTCTTCTACTTGGTCCAGAGGGTATGAAGTCTGGGTACGGTTGAGAGGATTAATCTGTGTCTGAGGACATAATGAAGCTAACAAAGTTAACGTTCCTTCATACGTTGATTAGTCATCAGAAATGACAAATGACTATGCTGTAGCTAGAGTTTTGCTTAGCTTGTAGCAGTAGAAATACTATCTGGCTACCTAAGGTACACAGATCCCTTCACCTCCCCACACCCTGACACACACACACACACACACACACACACACACACACACACACACTTTTGCTATAGGTGGTTAAGGCTGGATTTGGGGAGGCAGCCAGCAGTGAAAGAAAGTTTAATTTTCCTGGTTACTGCCCAAAAATGTTGTTTCTGTTCAACATCTGTCTGAATTTACTAATCTTCTGAAAAATCAATAGGAAAGCAAAGACTAATTTTTTTTTAAATAATGCTTTTACAATTGTAAAATTATTTTGCCTCTATTACAGAAAATTATTTGGTCATTTAAATGTAGCCATGTCTAGAAAGTAAAGAACATAGGAAGGTCAAAAAGAAACATTTATAATCTTCAAATTGAGAATATAAATTAGAATTCAGTTTGGGGATATCACTTCCCACACAAAAACTGGTCTGAGACACAGGAAGGTGTAGAGAGAGAGCCTTTGTTCCTTTTACTGATGAGGCACCTTGGGACTCATAAATATTTAATTAGTAAGGGGAGGCTAGAACCGAAGATGTCTGGAATGGGGCAGATGCTGGAGAAGAGACCTAGCTTTGGCTAATAAAAGTAATCCCAGCTTGGAAGGCAGAAAGTACAGAGTTGCGCCTTGTTTGTAACATCAGAGAGAGGATACTACAGGGTATATCTGTATGGCAGTGGTGACCAAGGAAAATGGGAGGCAGGGAGACATCGTCAGCCCGTGGACTGACAATACTACTTATTTTGCTTACTGTGAACAGCATGGTAGAGTGCCATAGTTCTTAAGCCGGTATACATTAGAATCACCTTTGGTGATTTTTTTTTTTTTTTTTTGGTCTGACATTTTTTGTTGAGCACAATTTTTCAAAAAGTTTTACCCACAAAACAAGTCTTAATACATTTAAAAAGACTAAGATAATAGACAATGTGTTCTCTGACCACAATAACAGAAGGAAATTTAGAAAATTCACAAATGTGTGGAAATTAAACAACATTCTCCTAAAAACATAATGGCTAGAAAGAAAAATCCCAGGGAAACTGGAGAGTACTTTGAGATAATAATCAAAATCAACATTTCAAAATTTTTAGGATGCAGGTCTCATGGACGCTTAGAGGAAAATTTATGCTTATAAACACCTATATTAAAAATAAGAGAAATCTATCAGAAATGTTAACTTCTACCTTAAGAAAATAGAAAAAGAAGAGCAAACTCAACCAAAAACACATATAAATAGGAAATAAGAAGATTACAACAGAAATATATGAAATAGGGGATGAAACAATAGTGGAGAAAATCAACAAAACCAAAATTTGTTTCTTTAAAAAGATCAACAAAATTTGCAAACCTTTATCTAGACTAAGAAAAAAGAGTGAAGACAGAAATTACTACAATCAGAAATAAAGTGGGGTCATTATTACATTGTCATTATGGATTTTTGTGGTGGTAAGATTTAGTTTCTTTCTCTTTTTCTTTTGCTTTTTTTTTTTCTAACATGGGTTTTGTTCTTTCTTGTGTATTCGTGGTACTGATTATTATTTTTTGGATTCCAGATGCAGGACTTCTTGGAGGATTTCTTGTAGGGCCGGTTATGTGGTGGTGAACGCCCACAAGTTTTGTTTGTCTTGAAAAATACACTATTTTCCCTTCATTTCTGAAGGATATAGCCTTTTTGGATATAGTATTCTTGGCTGGCAGTTTTTTCTTTTTCTTTTAGTGTTTTGAATATGTCATCCCAGTTTCCTCTGGCCTGTAGAGTTTCTGTTGAGAAGTTCGCTGTTAGTTTCATAGGGGCTCCCTTATAGGTGACTTGACACTTTTCTCTTGCTTCTTTTAAGATTCTCTCTTGGTCTTTGAGCTTTGCCAGTTTGACTGTAATGTGTCTTGGAGACGATCTTTTTTGGTTGAATCTGTTTGGGGATCTTTGAGCCTCCTGGATGTGAAGGTCTGTGTCTCTCCCTATACCTGGAAAGTTTACCATTCTTATTTCATTGAATAGGTTTTTTGTGCCTTTTCCTTTCTCCTCCCCTTCTGGAAAATCATGATTCGAAAGTTTGTGGGCTTAAGGTTGTCTGATAGCTCTTAGATTTTCTTTATGTTTTTAAGTTCTTTTTTCTTTTTCTTTTTTGTCTGCCTGGGTTATTTTGAAAAGACTGTCTTCAGGATCAGAAATCTTTCTTCTGCTTGTTCTAGCCTTAAGCTATTGGTTTTGTTTTTAATTTCATTCAGTGCATCTTTTAGTTCCATGAGTTCTCCTACATTCTTTTTAAAGATATTAATCTCTTTGTAAATTTCCTCCTCCATATCCTGGATTTTTTTCTCATTTCATTATGTTTTCTAACTGAGTCTTCTCATTTCTCAGTGAATTTCGTGAAGATTGTTGCTCAGAATTCTTTTTCAGTCATTTTAAGCATTGCCCACTGTATAGGGAATAGTATTTGAGAATTACTGTATTCTTTTTGTGGTGTCATATTTTCTTAGTTTTTCATATTTCTAGTATCTCTACATTGGTGTCTGGTCATCTGGTAGAGCAGTTGCTTCTTCTCTTACTCTGGAGTGGGCTTTGAGAAGAGATACATCCTCTACTTTTTCCGGTGTCCACTGGTGATTCTCCCTCTGTCAATGGAGTTGAGTGTCTGGCAGGTTGCCTGCACAGTGGCTGTCACTACTGCTGTGGCATTGAGCCACTTTTGTAGCAGCCATGGCTCTTATGGTGGCTGTTGTGGGCCACCCATGCTGAAGTAGTGTTTTTGGTGTGCTCAGTTGCCTGCTTCCAGATGGAGGTGGCTGCCCTTGGCTCCTGCCTAGACCCCCTGGCATTGCTGTCTTGCCTGCTTCTGGGCAGAGCTGGTGCTTTTAAAATATAACCATTCTGAAAGTCTTTGGCAGGTTTAATGAAAGTTGAACACACACACACACACACACACACACACACACACACTCACTGTACTTTCCCTCCTAGGTAAAAAGCAGTGTTTCTCAGTAATGTTTCTTTTATTTTTTTTAAGTAATATTTCTGTAAAAAAACACCTTCTTAAATTTTCCCTCTCACCCTACTCCCAGCACCTGGAATCCTTTTAGATATTTTTGTTTTCCTTATCATGCCCACTCCTTCATAAAATTTTAATGCTCAAGATATATTGTATATGTGCTTATGCTGTTTATGTATTATGACCTTTTGGAGGGCTACAAACCATTGCAATATCTAAGTTTTTTTTTTTTTTTTTTGCCTCTCCAAGAACCAATTTTCATCCCCATTGAGGGTACTTTTTTTTTGTTTGTTTTGATAATGTATGATTCAAAGCTGAGAAATGGGGCCTCTGTCCCTCAAAGACATGTATAAGAATGTTCTTAGCAGCTTTAATTATATTTGCCTCAAAGTGGAAACTGCCCAAATGTTCATCAGTGGTGAACAGTTAAACATATTGTGGCATATCCATACAATTAAAACCCTCTGCAGCAAAAAAAGGAAGGGACCACAGATTCACACAACTGTACATTTGTTTCATGAATTTTTCTCTGCATGCTTTGAAAATATATGTATGCCAATATCCTTCCCTCTTCCCCTATACCCAGATAGTTGAATCACAATCTCTGGGAGTGGGGCCGCAAATGATTTTAATATGCACATTAAATGTGAGAGACGTTGGGCTGGTGGAAGGAGCATGTGTTTTAGAATCAGAGAGCTGTAGGTCCGAATCACGTTTCTGCCACTTACTAATTTTTGTGTCTCTGAGACAGTTTTCTCACATGTAAAAAAGTGATAGGAATACTACCTATCTTATATTACTGTTGGGAAGATTAAATAGCATGTCAAAGTAGAAGGCCCAGAATATAGGAAGTTCTCCATAAATGCTAGTTTCCAACCTCTTTCCTCCTTTCCACCACTGTGGGCAATAGAAAGAGTTTATAACTGCTGAAACTACCATGTCCCTCAGAAATTCTGCTCTAAGTTAGAACTGTTCTTGTACATACATAATTGCCTGAATTATTAAATTTTGGTGTTGTGCTGCAGCCCTCGCCTAAGAGATATTGTATGTGGAGTAACTTGATTAGTGATTCACTCTGTTGGTCAGTGTATATGATTGCCATCCTGTTTTCTAACTTCCTTCCCATAATCAAAGCAGGAGAGGACCAATATCAAGTAGTTAAGTTTGTCATACATAGGTGTATTAGTCAATATCTGTTGCTTATAACAAAATACACACATCTGGGTATTTTATAAAGAAAACAAAATTTATTGCTTACAGTTTCAGAGGGTAGGAAGTCCAGAGTCCCGGGAACACATCTGGTGAGGGTCTTCTTCGATGGTGGCTTTACAGCAATGAAGGGATCTCATGTGGCAGAAAATGGTAGAGCAGAGAGAGAGAGAGAGAGAGGGACTCTTCATGTGCTCTCCTTTTAAAGCCAACAGAACACTCCCATTATTCCAGGAATGGATCAATACATTCATGAGGGTTCAGTCCTCACAGTCCAATCAGCTCTCTAAGGCCCCATCTTTCCACTACCACAGTATGATTTCCCATCCTCTTAACACCGTCACAGTGGGGACCAAGCCTCCAACACATTAAACTTCGGGGGGGACAAAATTCAATCCATAATAATAGGTCAGAAGTACTTGTTCATAGTAGCTTTCCTTTTCTTGCTCCCTCAAGTTAGGTCAGCTGGGGCTTCTGGAAGTCCATCTCTAACCCTCCTCATTTTCTGGAACTTTCCATAGCTTCCTTTGCCCTACAAAGGGCCACTTAGCAAATTCTCGTTAATATATATATTTTTTTGGCAGCTGGCTGGTACAAGGAAGGATTGAACTGTGGATCTTGGTACCATGCTCTAGTCAACTGAGCTAACCAGTCAGCCTTCCTCTTTTATCTAGACTCTCTCCATAGACTCTCAGTACATAGTTTTGTTTCTCACAAGATTGGGCATTTTTAAAATTAGCATTTAATCAGTTTTTTAAACGCCATCTTAATGATCTGATAAGTTGGAACATATCTTAGTATTATTTCTACTTCTGGAAATGGACTTTCCTTCTTTCTTGTTCATTTATTTTTGTTCATTTTGCCTAGTTTTTAATGTTCTGTGAATTGAACTTTACATTTTATTCATGTTATTGTGTCTGGCTTTCAGTCATTATTAGTTTATCAATTTCATCCATTTTTTTATTAAAGATGACCGGTAAGGGGATGTTAACCTCTGACTTGGTGTTGTCAGCACCACGCTCTTCCAATTGAGCTAACTGGCCATCCCTATATAGGGATCCAAACCCATGGCCTTGGTATTATCAACACCACACTCTCCCAAATGAGCCACGGGCCAGCCCCATTCATCCATTTTTTAAATGTGTAGCCGTTGTTCATTCATTTTTATTCTTGTATAGTATTCCATTGTTTGACTATGTCACAATTTATTTATTCATAGCATTGTTAAGTGATATTTAGGTTATTTTCTTTTTGAGGGAGTTGAATGAAAATACAGGTTGGAGATTGGAAAATATGGCAATTTTCTGAGAGAGAGAGAGAGAGAGAGAGAGAGAGAGAGTGTGTGTGTGTGTGTGTGCGTGTGTGTGTGTTGGGGAGAGGGAGAATGTAAAAGATATAAATGTAACATAAAGCCACAGTAGATAGGAAGAAAGGGAAATATTTCTGAAGTGGAGATATTTCTCTGTTGACTATAGGGACATGAGCCTCATGTAGTGCCCAAGATATATAACAAGATATATAAGAAGTCTAGAAGATTCAGTGGAAGCAAAGTTTACTGAAACAATTTAAGTTACTGTGTAATATTTCATCTCCTCTTCACATCTGTCACCTAGAGAGAGATAGGGGAGGTTGAAACTGGGAAGTAATCTAAACCCAGAGTTTGGAGATAGGCCTTTTCTCTGAGCTTATGAAACTCCATTACCCACCTTGGTTCTGGCCTGCTGCAGGATTTTCCCACTTCTGTGTTCATGTTTGGTGAGGGCCGAGGAGCCCGGTTTTGGACTTGAGACCTCAGTACTCCTCTCCACAGCTTCTCTTCTATCTAGGCTTCTGTTCAAGATTCCTTTCAGAAACTTGTCTCACATTCAAGGTGTACAAACACAGAAAATCATTTCCAAATTAGTGTGTGTGTGTGTGTGTGTGTGTGTGTGTGTGTGTGTCTGTGTGTGTGTGTGTATTTTGCAGTTTGACTTTATCTTTTCCAATCTGGATGCCCTTTATTTCCTTCTCTTCTCTGATTGCTCTGGCTAGTACTTCCAACACTATGTTGAATAGGAGTGGTGAGAGTGGGCATCCTTGTCTAGTTCCAGTTCTTAAAGGAAAAGCTTGCAGCTTTTCCCCATTCAGGATGATATTGGCAGTGGGTTTGGCATATATGGCTTTAATTATGTTGAGATACTTTCCCTCTATACCTAACTTATAGAGGGTCTTTGTCATGAATGAGTGCTGAACTTTATCAAATGCTTTTTCGGCATCTATAGAGATGATCATATGGTCCTTGTGTTTGAGTTTATTGATATGGTGTATCACATTTATTGATTTGCGTATGTTGAACCAACCTTGCATCCCTGGGATGAATCCCACTTGATCGTGATGAATAATTTTACGTATGTTTTGCTGTATTCTGTTTGCTAGTATTTTAGTGAGGATTTTTGCATCTATATTCATCATGGATATCGGCCTGTAGTTTTCTTTTTTGGTTATATCTTTACCTGGTTTTGGTATCAGGATGATGTTTGCTTCATAGAATGAGTTTGGGAGATTTGCGTCCGTTTCGATCTTTTGGAATAGTTTGAAAAGAATCGGTGTCAATTCCTCTTTGAATGTTTGGTAAAATTCTGCTGTGAATCCATCTGGTCCTGGGCTTTTCTTTGTTGGGAGCCTTCTGATAACAGCTTCAATCTCCTTTATTGTTATTGGTCTGTTCAAATTTTCAACGTCTTCATGGTTCAGTTTTAGGAGCTTGTGTGTGTCCAGAAATTTATCCATTTCCTCCAGATTTTCAAATTTGTTGGCATATAGTTTTTTATAGTAGTCTCGAATGATTCCTTGTATTTCAGATGAATCAGTTGTAATATCGCCTTTTTCACTTCTAATTTTTGTTATTTGAGTCTTCTCTCTTCTTTTTTTTGTTAGCCATGCTAATGGTTTGTCAATTTTATTTATCTTTTCAAAAAAACAACTTTTTGATTCGTTGATCTTTTGAATTGTTTTTTGGTTTTCAATTTCATTCAGTTCTGCTCTGATCTTAATGATTTCTTTCCGTCTGCTAACTTTAGGTTTGGATTGTTCTTGTTTTTCTAGTTCCTTAAGGTGAAGTGTTAGGTTGTTCACTTGCCATCTTTCCATTCTTCTGAAGTGAGCATTTAATGCAATAAATTTCCCCCTTAATACTGCTTTTGCAATATCCCACAGGTTTTGGTAAGATGTATCATTGTTTTCATTAGTTTCAATAAATTTTTTGATTTCCTGCTTGATTTCTTCTTGGACCCATATGTCATTAAGTAGAGTGCTGTTTAATTTCCATGTGTTTGTATAGTTTCCAGAGTTTCGTTTGTCATTAATTTCTAATTTTAATCCATTGTGGTCTGAGAAAATACATGGGATAATTTCAATTTTTTTGAATTTATTGAGACTTGATTTGTGACCTAATATGTGATCTATCCTGGAGAATGATCCATGTGCTGATGAGAAGAATGAATATTCTGAGGTTGTTGGATGGAATGTTCTGTAGATATCTGCCAATTCCAATTGGTCTAGAGTCTTGTTTAGATCTTGTGTTTCTCTACTGATTCTTTGCCTAGATGATCTGTCTAATATTGACAGTGGGGTGTTCAGGTCCCCTGCTATTATGGTATTAGTGTCTATTTCCTTCTTTAGGTCTAATAGAGCTTGTTTTATAAATCTGGCTGCTCCAACATTGGGTGCGTACATATTTATGATTGTTATGTCTTCTTGATGGATCAGTCCTTTTATCATTAAGTAGTGTACCAGCAATATATGAAACCACCTCTATCTCTCTCTTCCAGCAGTAAATGTTAACTTAATTTTAATATTTTCCAAACTGTAAGATTTTAGGTATTATTCTTTATTTTACATTTCTTGGATAGGTAGGGTAGTTTAGCACCTTTGCATTGATTTATTGACCATTTGGGTTTCCTGTCCCAGTATTTGCTTATCCATATTCTTTTCTCTTTTATCTATTGTGTTTTCTTGTTTTTATCACTTTAAGGACTTACAGTAAATTATAGCTACTAATAATTTTTTCATAAATATCACAATATTTTTTATTTAATCAGTCCTTTAATTTTATTCCTAATATCTCTTCACAAGCAATAATTGTCTATTTTTTCAATTCAAATATTGCTATCCTCCCTATTATAGCTCCTGTATTTTTTGGAGGGATAAATGTGACTAAGACTACTTTCCTAACAGATACATATACCCCCAATTCCCAATTTTATCCAAAGATTGAAAACATGGCCTTAGTCACTGACACACACACACACACACACACACACACACACACACACACACACACACACTAATTTGGAAATGATTTTCTGTGTTTGTACACCTTGAATGTGAGACAAGTTTCTGAAAGGAATCTTGAACAGAAGCCTAGATAGAAGAGAAGCTGTGGAGAGGAGTACTGAGGTCTCAAGTCCAAAACCGGGCTCCTCGGCCCTCACCAAACATGAACACAGAAGTGGGAAAATCCTGCAGCAGGCCAGAACCAAGGTGGGTAATGGAGTTTCATAAGCTCAGAGAAAAGGCCTATCTCCAAACTCTGGGTTTAGATTACTTCCCAGTTTCAACCTCCCCTATCTCTCTCTAGGTGACAGATGTGAAGAGGGGATGAAATATTACACAGTAACTTAAATTGTTTCAGTAAACTTTGCTTCCACTGAATCTTCTAGACTTCTTATATATCTTGTTATATATCTTGGGCACTACATGAGGCCCATGTCCCTATAGTCAACAGAGAAATATCTCCACTTCAGAAATATTTCCCTTTCTTCCTATCTACTGTGGCTTTATGTTACATTTATATCTTTTACATTCTCCCTCTCCCCAACACACACACATGCACACACACACATACACACACACACACTCTCTCTCTCTCTCTCTCAGAAAATTGCCATATTTTCCAATCTCCAACCTGTATTTTCATTCAACTCCCTCAAAAAGAAAATAACCTAAATATCACTTAACAATGCTATGAATAAATAAATTGTGACATAGTCAAACAATGGAATACTATACAAGAGTAAAAATGAATGAACAACAGCTACACATTTAAAAAATGGATGAATGGGGCTGGCCCGTGGCTCACTTGGGAGAGTGTGGTGTTGATAATACCAAGGCCATGGGTTTGGATCCCTATATAGGGATGGCCAGTTAGCTCAATTGGAAGAGCGTGGTGCTGACAACACCAAGTCAGAGGTTAACATCCCCTTACCGGTCATCTTTAATAAAAAAATGGATGAAATTGATAAACTAATAATGACTGAAAGCCAGACACAATAACATGAATAAAATGTAAAGTTCAATTCACAGAACATTAAAAACTAGGCAAAATGAACAAAAATAAATGAACAAGAAAGAAGGAAAGTCCATTTCCAGAAGTAGAAATAATACTAAGATATGTTCCAACTTATCAGATCATTAAGATGGCGTTTAAAAAACTGATTAAATGCTAATTTTAAAAATGCCCAATCTTGTGAGAAACAAAACTATGTACTGAGAGTCTATGGAGAGAGTCTAGATAAAAGAGGAAGGCTGACTGGTTAGCTCAGTTGACTAGAGCATGGTACCAAGATCCACAGTTCAATCCTTCCTTGTACCAGCCAGCTGCCAAAAATATATATATATTAACGAGAATTTGCTAAGTGGCCCTTTGTAGGGCAAAGGAAGCTATGGAAAGTTCCAGAAAATGAGGAGGGTTAGAGATGGACTTCCAGAAGCCCCAGCTGACCTAACTTGAGGGAGCAAGAAAAGGAAAGCTACTATGAACAAGTACTTCTGACCTATTATTATGGATTGAATTTTGTCCCCCCCGAAGTTTAATGTGTTGGAGGCTTGGTCCCCACTGTGACGGTGTTAAGAGGATGGGAAATCATACTGTGGTAGTGGAAAGATGGGGCCTTAGAGAGCTGATTGGACTGTGAGGACTGAACCCTCATGAATGTATTGATCCATTCCTGGAATAATGGGAGTGTTCTGTTGGCTTTAAAAGGAGAGCACATGAAGAGTCCCTCTCTCTCTCTCTCTCTCTGCTCTACCATTTTCTGCCACATGAGATCCCTTCATTGCTGTAAAGCCACCATCGAAGAAGACCCTCACCAGATGTGTTCCCGGGACTCTGGACTTCCTACCCTCTGAAACTGTAAGCAATAAATTTTGTTTTCTTTATAAAATACCCAGATGTGTGTATTTTGTTATAAGCAACAGATATTGACTAATACACCTATGTATGACAAACTTAACTACTTGATATTGGTCCTCTCCTGCTTTGATTATGGGAAGGAAGTTAGAAAACAGGATGGCAATCATATACACTGACCAACAGAGTGAATCACTAATCAAGTTACTCCACATACAATATCTCTTAGGCGAGGGCTGCAGCACAACACCAAAATTTAATAATTCAGGCAATTATGTATGTACAAGAACAGTTCTAACTTAGAGCAGAATTTCTGAGGGACATGGTAGTTTCAGCAGTTATAAACTCTTTCTATTGCCCACAGTGGTGGAAAGGAGGAAAGAGGTTGGAAACTAGCATTTATGGAGAACTTCCTATATTCTGGGCCTTCTACTTTGACATGCTATTTAATCTTCCCAACAGTAATATAAGATAGGTAGTATTCCTATCACTTTTTTACATGTGAGAAAACTGTCTCAGAGACACAAAAATTAGTAAGTGGCAGAAACGTGATTCGGACCTACAGCTCTCTGATTCTAAAACACATGCTCCTTCCACCAGCCCAACGTCTCTCACATTTAATGTGCATATTAAAATCATTTGCGGCCCCACTCCCAGAGATTGTGATTCAACTATCTGGGTATAGGGGAAGAGGGAAGGATATTGGCATACATATATTTTCAAAGCATGCAGAGAAAAATTCATGAAACAAATGTACAGTTGTGTGAATCTGTGGTCCCTTCCTTTTTTTGCTGCAGAGGGTTTTAATTGTATGGATATGCCACAATATGTTTAACTGTTCACCACTGATGAACATTTGGGCAGTTTTCACTTTGAGGCAAATATAATTAAAGCTGCTAAGGACATTCTTATACATGTCTTTGAGGGACAGAGGCCCCATTTCTCAGCTTTGAATCATACATTATCAAAACAAACAAAAAAAAAGTACCCTCAATGGGGATGAAAATTGGTACTTGGAGAGGCAAAAAAAAAAAAAAAAACTTAGATATTGCAATGGTTTGTAGCCCTCCAAAAGGTCATAATACATAAACAGCATAAGCACATATACAATATATCTTGAGCATTAAAATTTTATGAAGGAGTGGGCATGATAAGGAAAACAAAAATATCTAAAAGGATTCCAGGTGCTGGGAGTAGGGCGAGAGGGAAAATTTAAGAAGGTGTTTTTTTACAGAAATATTACTTAAAAAAAATAAAAGAAACATTACTGAGAAACACTGCTTTTTACCTACGAGGGAAAGTACAGTGAGTGTGTGTGTGTGTGTGTGTGTGTGTGTGTGTGTGTGTGTGTGTGTGTGTGTGTGTGTGTGTCAGGGTGTGGGGAGGTGAAGGGATCTGTGTACCTTAGGTAGCCAGATAGTATTTCTACTGCTACAAGCTTAGCAAAACTCTAGCTACTGCATAGTCATTTGGCATTTCTGATGACTAATCAACGTATGAAGGAACGTTAACTTTGTTAGCTTCATTATGTCCTCAGACACAGACTAATCCTCTCAACCGTACTCAGACTTCATACCCTCTGGACCAAGTAGAAGAAAAATAATTCCCTGGAAAGAAAATACTGGTTCAGAATAAGAACGATGGAAAAAAATCAGCCCACTTCTTTAAAAAGTTGCACTTATTTTCAAGAGAGGAAAAGTGAATCATCATCTCCCTCTAGTGCCCAAACAAAGAGTAGCCACCAGACTATCTTGAGTTACTTTTTTTCCTTTTCAGCAGTCTGTCTTTAAATGCAAAAATGTTCATATTTATCCTTAGTAACTAAATACACACACACACACACACACACACACACACACACACACACAGAATATGTATATCTCTCTTTGTCTCTATGACCAGACCATAATTGTGTGCTTGGAGCAGAATCAGAACACAGACAAATTATGCATGCTATAATTTGGATAACAGCTGAATATGCACTAATCATTTTAATGTTGAGCATACAGTGCCCCATAAACATTAAATTCTTGGGACTGGACAACTCCAAGTTTGATAAACTAGTGTTTAAAAGAAGAAGAAATTTGATTTTCTTTCAGTTGGACTAAATCTAATGAATTTACATTGAAGGATGAGCTTTTAGAAAATGCCGGGAATCAGATTATACTACACACTTTCTTTTTGTTTCTCCAGTCTTCATTAAGTGCTTTCCGTTGCACAGTGGTTTCCTCTCTCTATCATTTTCAAAGTTATAATTTTTTAATGTTCTATGGTGTTTGCCCTTAAGAATCATTCTTATGTTTATTTAACTTTTAAATTTCTTAGCTATTAATACTTATAATTTTTCTCTAATAGAACAAGACGTTCAGCATGTTTCTCAACTTAACTTGGTTTGCTGCCATTTCCATTATGTTAACATTGTCTAGAATTTTAGTTATGGGTTATGAATAATATACTTTCACTTTCTCCTTCTCTTTAGTCCTGAAATAATTTTTAATTTTACTTTTAAGGCACCAATAACCTTAACAAAGAAATTTGGTCATCCTAACTTGCTATATTCCTAGCACCTTGTTTGGATTTCTCTTCTTGATTGAATACTTCTTCTGGTTGAGTTGTTCAGTGTTGGTTCTTGTGTAGCAAATTCCCTAAGGACTAATATTCTGAAGAATATTTTTATTATTCCTTCACATTCGAGTAACAATTTGGCTAGATAAAAAATCTAGTTTCAAAGTTATTTTTCTTCATGTTTTATATAAAAATCGCTCTATTGCTTTCTCGTGTTCAGAATGCTATTGAAAAGTCTGATATCATTCTAATGCTGATTCCTTTTTTGTCGATCTTTCTTTCTTGCACATTTCTTGGCTGGTCGATTTTTTTTAATTAATAGACTTTGCATTTTAGAGCAGCTTTAAGATTACCTAAAAATTAACTGAAAAGTATGCAAAGTTCATATACGAGGGATCATCAAAAAGTTCATGGAAAGATTTGTATTATCTTTTAATTCCATTTTTCCATGAACTTTTTGAAGTACCCTCATATATCCTGACCCCCGACCCCGAAACATGCACATACACAGGTTCCCCTATGGTTAATATCTTACAATAGTATGGCACATTTGTCACAATTATGGGGCAATCTTGACACATTATTATTAACTAAAGTTCACAACATATTAGGGTTCACTTCTTGTGCTATACATGCCATGGGTTTTGACACGTGTGTCATGATATTATCCGCCATTACAGTATCATGCAGAGTAGTTGCCCTGCACTAAAAATGCCCTAACTTCACCTGCTCATTCCTCCCTCCCTCCATTGCCATCATCATCACCATTCCCATGATCATCAGTATCAACACCATCATCATCCTCACCGTCACTGAGTCATCATCATCTTCATTATCCCATCATCCTTACCGTGCCATCTTTTTAATCATCATCATTACCATCACCACAATTATCAACATCATCATCATCTGCATAATCAATGGGATCTTTATCATGATCACAATCATCATCTTTACTGCCATCAGCAGCAGCAGATCACCATCATCATCCTCATCCTCACGATCATGATTATGATAATCATCATTCTCGTCATCTTCATTATGACCAGCAGCAGACTCATCACCATCGCCCTCAGCATCATCTTCATCATCATTGTCAGCATCTGTTATGGATTAAATTGTGCACCTCCAGAACTCATATGTTGAAGCCCTAACCCCCAATGCGACTGAATTTGGAGACAGGGCCTCTAAGGAGGTAATTAAGGTTAAATGGGGTCACATAGGTGGGGTCCTAAACCAATAGGCCTGGCATCCTTATAAGAAGAAGGGACTTCAGAGTGCGTGTGCTCGCTCTCTTCTCTCTCTCTCTCTCTCTCTCTCTCTCTCTCTCCATTTCTCTCTCTCTCTCTCTCTCAGCATGGGCAAAGAGAAAAGCCATGTGAGGACACAGCATGAAGGTGCCATCTGCAAGCCAAGGAGAGAGATCTCACCAGAAACAACTTTCCTGGCACCTGGATCTTGAAATTCTAGCCTTCAGAACTGTGAGAAAATAAACTTCTGCTGTGTTAGCCACCCAATCTGTGGTATGTTGTTAAGGCAGGCTGAGCAGATAACTACATTACTGTATCATCTTTATCATCTAAACCGCCACCACTGTCATTTTCATCATCAGCATCAGCATCATTTTCATTATCAGCAGCATCATAGTCACCACCATCATCACCCTCTGCATCATCTTTATTATAACCATCATTTTCATCATCACCGTTCTTATCACCATCATCTTCATAATCAAATTCATCATCTTCCTCAGCATCACTCTAACATCGTTATTATGTACACCATGACATTCATCACCGTCATGAGCTCCATCACCATTTTTATCTTCGTCACAATCTTCGTCACCGACATCATCACCCTTAGCATCATCTTCATATCACTGTCACCAGAATCATTGGAATTATGACCACATTCACCATTTTCGTTATCATCATCATCTTTATTCTCACCATTAACACTATAGTCATTATCAGCACAATCACTATCATCTTCATTATCTCCATAATTATCATCATCATCATCATCATCAATATTATCATCATCATCACGATCACTCTGTCATCACCATTCTCTTCACCAGCACTATTTTTACAACTATCATCTTCATCATCATCACCACCGTCGTTGTCATCATCATCACACCATCATCATCTATGTCACCGTCACTATTCTTACCACCATTCTCATCAAGATTATCACCATAATCAGCATCTTCCTCATCTCACCATTAGCACCACCATCACCATCATCCTCGCTTTCATTTATAATCATTGTCATCACCACCTTTTTCATCATCATCACCATTCTCATCACCTTCATCATCATTTTCATTATCATCTACAGGTATTTTGTCATCCCACTCATCATTATCTTCATTATTATCACGAGAATCATCACCAACTTCATCATCTTTATAAACACCCAATTCATCATTATCCTAATAATCTTCATCTTCATCACTATCAACATCATTTTATCACACTATCCATCTTAATTATTATTACCAGTATCACTAAAATCATCATGTGCATTATCATCAGTTTCATAATAATTATCACCATCTTCATCAATATCAGCGGATTTTTAATAAAAAAAAAATCCTCTTAGTCTTTACGACAGTCAGATAACATAAAGAACCTCACTTTCTCGTTACCAGAGGCAGAAAAAGGGAGGGGGGCAGGGGGCCAGGGAAAGGTTGGTAGCCTGGTACACGGTTACAGTTAGACAGGAACAATAAGTTCTGGTGCCCTAGGGGGACAACAGCTAATAATATTGTATATTTCAAGACAGCCAGAAAAGAGGATCTTGAATATTATAAGCACAAAGAAATGATGCTTAAGTGATAGATATGCTAACTGTTCTGATTGGATCATTACATATGCATGTATTGAAACAACGCAGTGTACCCCATAAGCGTGTACAGTGAAAAGAAAATTTTTTTAAGAAACTCACTTAAGCATCAAATTCTACTTTAAGCATCAAATTCTGATACTTAAACTTTTAAGCCACAAATACTGCATGTTGTTAAATCTGTACACAATACAAACAGAGTATAAATCTATCTAGGTGTTTTATTCAAAACATACTTTTACCTAATGATCACTCAGACTTCCTCTGAAGTCAATACTGACAGCACTTTATACCTATTAAAGATGTTATGCAACATCATAATTTGATATTGACATAATTAAGTTAAGTTACAAGCTGCAACAGAGTTTTGTAAGCAACAATTTATAGCCAAAATTCTATAGATGTGGTAAGTAAACAAATGGCCGTTCCATACAGGAATTTCCATTATGCTTAGTTTACTGGTGCCTTATAAAAAGGTCCCTTTACAGGCTGGATGTTCTAGAAAGATTCAACCGTTAAACAATTAAGTCTTGGCAAGTCTTTTTACACAACTGCTTGGTTTGGTTATTCAGTCACTTTAGTGATACAACGTATTTATACTCTAACCAGAAGTGAAATAAACACTGCATGAAAAAATGCAACCCTACCAAATTCATCAGTAATACCTATTATGCAATTTTAGCACTAAGGACCATCATTCCTAGATTTCAAACATTTTATTTTCTTTCTGGGCACAGCTTACAGCATTGTACTATAGGAATCAAAAAGCATAACCAAAAAAAAAAATTGAGGACCAGTCCATTCCTTATTTTAAATATAATCAAATCCATGAATCTATACAATTTCCACATTAAAAACAAGTTGGTACAAGAATGTGTCCGAAGAGTGCTGCATATATTACATCTCTACCCCAACTATTTTAATCATTTTGATTCAAGAGTTTCCAAGATGCAACAGCACTAGATGGGGCTGTTACTACCTAGGCAAGAAAAATATGCCACTCGCAATCACATGAATTGGAGGTCATAGTTGTAATTTTGAAAAACTCTTCAGATAAACCATATTTGTTAGAGGAAGTAAGTAGAAAAACTAGTGTTTGATTTGCACTATCCCTACCAGGAACTGTGTCACATATTCATAGTTCAAATATTCTTGGTAAAATAACATGGAAGGATATATATACTGTAAATTTAGCAAAACACTTTTATGTACAGAAGCCTAAATATCTTAGGAGGTTAGATTACTGATAAAGAAAATCACTAAGTAAATACTTCAAGGCCAGTATCTTAGGAGTATTAAAAACCAGCCCTTAGTCGCATATGCATTCCACATAGATGAATGTTCAAGAACTCAATAGAATAAGAAATATTAACCACAATTTTACACTCAATTTCTTTTCTTCAACTTAATGTTCTATGGGACCTCAGATTTTGAGTCTAGAGTTTGCATAGCTAGGAAAGAAAATTATCGTAAGAGTGAGATTAGAGAAGACTTACTTTTTTTTTGAAGCCATGTGAAGGTTTATTCCTCTGTTTGTTACTTTTCATCACTGAAAAGTTCTTTGGAGACCAATAGAATGAAAGTTTTACAAGCCATGTGTTGGTTCTCTTATTTTAAAAAGTTCCATATGATTTTAATGTGGCTAGGGCAGTCTCCCTAGCCCAGCCCTAATTTCATTAGAGTTGATAACTAAAAATTAAATAAGGAAGGGTAAACATAAATTCCCAATAAAAGAAAAAAAAATGTCCGTGTGATAAAATACAGCCTTAGCAAAAAGTAAGGGTATAATATACTCTGCAGCATAATATTTTCTTTATTATATTTCTCAGCTATAGCTCTTCCACTCAGAAATTGGAGACCATCTTTTAATGAAGTTGTTATTCCTTCCTCTTTCCCAAGATTACAGGTAGGTTAACTTGTACAAATTGTTATAAAATTAAATTTTCATTTGTACATAGTTAAGTGTTTATAAAGCACTCAAAATTGTAGATTACATGTACATGAATTCTGAAACTAAAATAACACTTTTAAGATAATCTTTCTGTTGTAAAAATATTCTTCATACATGCGTATGACCAGAATAATCTTATCTTGTTTGGGGAATTTCCTATGCAAAGTAAGTTAAGAAAAAAAAAGTCAACAATATCAAGATTCATACTTCCCATGTTAAGATAACTGGGCACCACCTAGTGTTCAAGTTCTGCAACTACTAACTTACAAATCTAAAATTGCTATTGAAACTCGGGTTCTAAAAACTACATTTTAGAAATGCTTTTTAAAAAATATGTTTATGATGGCAAAATAAGAGTACAAAAAGAATGTACATGATGTCAAAATTAGTATAAAAATAGCCACATGCTACTTAAATGTGAAAATCAGACCTATTTTTATTCCAAATGCAGATTTCTGCCTCCCTCAAATTGTATCAAATCTGAAGAGAAGATCTAGGTAACTGAAATATACAGAAAGACTGTACAGTCAACAGGCTAGTCAAAACTATGGCTTAATCGTACAAGGCAAATGGTTTATTCAAAATATCTATTTACTTATTGGAAGGGATCAAAATAGCAAAGGCAACAATGCATGTTTTCCTTTTTCTTTACACAGCCAAAGTGGTCTTCTACCCATAAGCTCCATTACATCAAAAGAACAAAGTGGGATTAATTCTTCATTTAAGATCATTCAGCATTACCAGTTTTTAAAGAAACATGAATATCTTAGAAACGAATCAGTCTGCTTTAACAAACTGCATTCATGCTACAGAAATTTGAACCTTCTTTAAGGGTTAAGGCCAAAATCCAAACTGTAGGACAATGTTCAGAAAAATTAGAAATGTAAAATGTTGAGCTCAATTTAGATACCATTGATATCTTCATCAACATCTGCAGCGTCATCAAAATTAATTTTGTCATCATCTCCAGGACCAAATGTGTCACTTTCATTGATTTTAGCTTGGTCCAGAGGCTCACCATATGTCTTCAGGAGTGTAGCTTCATCTGCATTGTATTTAAAATTATATCAGCACTGTTATCCTGGCAGTCTCAGACACCAACCAACATAATGTTTGTGGTATTTATCCAAATATTTTTTCTCAGTTTCCCTCTGATGTGACATAACCTCTATATACCATAGAAACACATTGCTTCTGGGGGTGAGGTCATCGAGATGGCAGGATATACAGTCCTCAGCATTACTCCTCCCCCTCCTAACAGCTGATCAATTTACAACTATTAAAAAGGAAACACTGCCATCCTAAGACCGCTGGGGCTCAGCGGAAGAGGAGAAGAGACCTGCAGAGTATGTGAAGGCATGAGAAGCCATGGTGAGAGGGAGGAGGGACTGTTCCAAGCCCTGGCTACTTCTGGGCCAGTGCAGTGTGGGGTGGGGAGCAGCTGCAGCACACGAAGTAGCTGGTGGAAGATGGCCAAGCTGCAGCAGTGCCCTTTGCATGAAGCTTCTTGGAGTCTGTAGAGGAGAAGAGGGCTTTGGAACATACCATACGAGCTCCTAGGCCAGCAAGACCACTTGCAGGGTGTCCCTGGACCTATAGAGCAGCAAGGGGCGCCACAGCCTACAGAGAAAGGAACCACCCAGAGCTCGGTGCATCATTGCAAGGGACTCATGCACAGTCTGCCCCACAGGAATAATTTCGAGTGCGGGGCAAGGCTGGCCTGCTGGGGGAACATTGGAGCACAGTGGGGGCAGCTGATCTACACGGGCACCACTCAGTGAATACCAGTAATGGTGATAAAACTGCAGGGGATGCAGATTGCAGGAAACACTTAGTCCTGGACCACAATTTCCACACATCCCAGTTATATCTATGGAGACCTCATAAAACCCAGAAGTGATTAAAAGACCACACTGAAAATCCAATGGGCACAAAAAGCCTTCCCCATCAAAGAGAATCAGCATCGAAGCAACAATTCAGCTCAAGCACAGAGCTCAAGTTTAGGTCTCCACAGGAAGTGCCCCCAATTTTGGAGTTAGGCACAGGCCCCACCACAAAATGGAAAATACAACAGACCAGAGACAAAGCTCTGATATTAATGACTGAAGGTCTACCACCACCAAAGAACATTTATAAAACCTGGAAGATGTAGAAGTCTCCTCAGATGCCCAGGTATCAATGTAAAGATGCAAAGATCGAGAAAGAACAGAGAAATATGACACCAACAAAGGAAACAAGCAAAGCACCAGCAAAGAACCCAAAAGAACAGTGGATTTATGAAATTTCAGACAGAGAATTCAGAATAACCCTCTTAAAGATCTTCAGAGAGTCACAAGAATATAGAGATAGAAAAGTAAATATCTGGAAAACAATCCAGGAGCCGAATGAGAAAACTGACAAAGGAATAGAATCAATTAAAAAATCCCAGAAATTCTAGCAATAAAGAAGACATTATCTGAACTGAAAAGTTAGAAAAAAAGATAGAAAGCTCCAACAGCAGACTTGATCACACAGAAGACAGAATCAGTGAGCTCAAAGACAGAACATATGAAATTATCCAATCAGAGAAGCAAAAAAAGAAGAATAGGAAAAACTGAAATAGAAATACAAAAGTTATGGGACTCCCTCAGGCAAAATAACATCCACATAATTGGGATACCTGAAGGAGAGGAAAACGGAAGAGACCTAGAAAGTATATTCAAGGAAATAATGACTGACAATTTTCCAAGCGTGGAGAAAGATGACAGCATCCAGGTACAGGAAGCTGAGAGGTCACCATTCAAATTCAAGCCAAAGAGGAAGACCCAAGGCACATAATAATTAAATTATCAGAAACCAAAGACAAAGAAAGAATATTGAAAGCAACAAGAGAAAAGAAACACATAACATTCAGTGGAGCCTGAATACATCTGTCAGCAGATTTCTCAGTAGAAATTTTATAGGACAGAAAAGAATGGGATGATATATTCAAAGTTCTGAAGGAAAAGACTGTCAGCCAAGAATTCTACATCCAGCAAAACTAACCTTCATATATGAAGGAGAAATAAAGTCTTTCCCAGATAAACAAAAGCTAAGGGAATTCATAAACAAGAGATCTGCTTTACAAGAAATGCTAAAGAGAGTCCTTCAGTCTGAAAGAAGACAACACGAAGGAGCAGCAAGAAAACATTTGAAGGTACATAATTCATTAGTAAAGTAACTACAAGACAACCTCAGAATACTCCAGTGTGATAAGGGTGGTGAATAACCCACTTACATCCTCTGTATGAAGACTAAAGGACAAACCTAACAAGACAATAACAAATACAACAACCATATAAGAGATAGTCAATATTAAAAAATGTAACTTGAGAAAACAATGTCAAAAAGTGGGGAAAGAGTCCAAAGCAGAAAGTTGGCTTTGTTTTTTTTCTTCTTTCTTAGATATCAAAGTTAAGTTATTAGTCTAAAATAATCTGTTATAACTATAACAAGTTTTTGGTAAGCCTCATGACAACTGTAACACAAAAACTTTTGAGACATACTAAAAATAAATAGCAAGAAATCAAAATATACTGCTAGAGAGAACCACTCAAACACAAGGGGAGACAGTAACACTGGAAAGAAAGAAAAAGAGATCTGCCAAACAACAGAAAGAACAGTTAACAAAATGGCAGTAACGAGCCCCTATATATCAGTAATAATTCTGAATGTAAATGGATTAAATGCCCCAATTAAAAGACACAGAGTGGCTCGATGGATATAAAACAAGAATCAATAATATGCTGCCTATAAGAAACTTACTTTACCTACAAAGACGCACATCAACTGAAAGTGAAGGGATGGAAAATGATATTTCATGTAAACAGAAACCAAAAATGAGCAGGAGTATCTATACTTATATCAGATAAAATAGACATCAAGCCAAGGAAAGTTAAAATAAAGATAAGAAAGGTAGTTATATTATGATAAAGGAATCAATTTAACAAGAGGATATAAGAATTATATATATATGTATATATATATTTTTTTTTTTGACCGGTAAGGGGATCGCAACCCTCTGCACAGTGTGGTCTGCACCACTCTCAGCCAGTGAGCGCACCAGCCACCCCTATATAGGATCCGAACCTGCGGCCTCGGTGCTACCAGCGCCACACTCTCCGGAGTGAGCCAAGGGGCCGGCGCAACAATTCTAAATATATATACCCAACTGCAGAGCACCTAGTTATATAAACCAATTACTATTAGACCTAATGGGAGAGATAGACTCCAACACAATAATAGTTGGGGAATTTAACACCCCACTTGTAGTAAAGGACAGAACATCCAGACAGAAAATTAACCAAGAAACAGCAGAACTAATCTCTACTCTAGGCCAATTGGGCCTCACTGACATTTATAAAACATTTCATCCAACAGCTGCAGAATACACATCCTTCTCAGCAGCACATGGAACATTCTCTAGAACAGACCACATGTTAGGTCACAAAACAAGCTTTAACAGATTTTGAAAAATTGAAATCATATCAACTACCTTGACCAACCATAATGAAATAAAACTAGAAATCAGCTACAATAGAGACACTAGGAACCTTACAAAGACATGGAAAGTAAACAATCCACTCCTAAACAAAGAATAAGTCAAAGAAGAAATCTAAAAGGAAGTCTAAAACTTCCAGGAGACAAATGAAAATGAAAACACAACAAACCAGAACATATGGGATAAGTGAAAGTAGTGCTAAGAGGGAAGTTTGTACCAATAAATGACTGCATCAAAAAAGGAGAAGGACTTCAAATAAACAACCTAATGTTACAAATCAAGGAACTAGAAAAACAAGAAGAAGACAAACATAAATCAGTAGAGAGAGACAAATAACAAAGATCGGAACAGAAATATATGAATTAGAGATTTAAAAAAGAATACAAAAGATGGATGAAACAAAGAGTTGGTTTTTCAAAAAGATAAAATCAATAAACCTTTAGCTAGACTACTGAAGAAAAAAAAAGACTCAAATAAAATCATAAACAAAAAAGGAGACATTACAGCTGATACCACAGAAATACAAAGGATCATAAGAGACTACTATGAACAAACTATATGCAAGCAAACTATATGCCAATATATGAAATCCTAGATGAAATGGATAAATTCCTGGACACATACAACTTGACAAATTTGAATCCTAAAGAACTAGAAAACCTAAACAGACCAATAACAAGTACTGAGATTGAAGCAGTAATAAAAAGTCTTCCAAAAAAGAAAACCCCAGGACCAGATGGCTTCACTGCCAAATTCTACCAAACATTTAAAGAAGAACTAATACCTCTTCTCAAACTCTTCCAAAAAATTGAAAAGGATAAAATACTCCCAAACTCATTTTGTGAGCATTATGGTCATACCAAAACTGGAAGAAGACACAACAAAAAAAGAAAACTACAGACCAATATCTCTAATGAGCACAGATGCAAAGATCTTCAACAAAATATTAGCAAACAGAATCCAACCATACGCTAAAAAGATCATTCATAATGATTAAATGGGATTAATCCCAGGGATGCAAGGATGGTTGGACATACACAGATCAATAAAAATGATATATCACATTAATAGAATGAAGGGGAGAAAAAACCCATACAATCATTTAAATAGATGCATAAAAAGCATTTGATAAAATCCAACACTCCTTCGTGACAAAAACACTCAATAAATTAGGGATAGAAGGAATGTACTTCAACATAATAAAGGTCTTATATGACAAACCCACAGCTAATAGACTGAATGGATAAAAATTGGAGGCTTTTCCTCTAAGATCTGAAACAAGAAAAGGATGCCCAATTTCCATTCTTATTCAACATAGTACTGCAAGTTCTAGTCAGTACAATAAGGCAAGAAAAAGCAACAAAGGGCATCCAAATCAGAGGGGAGAAATTCAATCTATCCCTATTTGAAGATAACATGATCATATACTTAGAAAATCCTAAAGACTCCACCAAAAAATTACTAGAACTGATAATTCAATTTAGTATAGTGGCAGTATACAAAAGCAATAGAAAAATTTCAATAGCCTTCCTATACTCCAATAACAAAATAGCCAAAGGAGAAATCAAGAAAGTAATTCCATTCACAAGAGCTACTAAGAAATGAAATACCTAGGTATAAGTTTAACTAAAGAGGTGAAAGATCTCTACAATGAAAACTGAAAACATCGGTGAAAAATTTGAAGAGGACACAAATAAATGGAAAGATATCCCATGTTCATGGGTTGAAAGAATTAAAATCATCAAAATGTCCATATTACCCAAAGCAATCTACACATTCAATGCAATTCCTATCAAAATACCAATGGCAATCTTCACAGAAATAGAAAAAACAATCCTAAAGGTATGGAACCACAAAAGACCCCTGATAGCTAAAGCAATCTTGAGCAAAATAACAAAGTTAGAGGTATCATGTGTCCTGACTTCAAAATATACTATAAAGCTATAGTAACCAAAACAGCAGAGTACTGGCATCAAAATAGACAAATTGGCCAATGGACAGAATAGAGAGATCAGAAATAAACCCACTCACTTACAGCCAGCTGATTTTCAACAAAGGTGCCAAGAATATACAGTGGGAAAAGGACAGTCTTTTCAATAAATGGTGCTGGGAAAACTGGATATCCACATGCAGAAGATTGAAATTAGGTCCCTATATCTCACCATACACAAAAATGAACTCAAAATGAATTAAAAGCCTACATTTAAGACCCCAAACTATGAAACTACTAGAAGAAAACATAAGGGAAATGCTACATGAAATGGGAGTAGGCAGCACTCTTTGAGTAAGACTACAAAGGCCCAGGCAACTGAAGCAAAATTACACAAATAGGACTACATCAAACTAAAAAGCTTCTGTACAGCAAGGGACATTATCAACAACGTGAAGAGCCAATGTGCAGAATGGGAGAAAATCTTTGCAAACTACACATCAGCAAAGGACCTGAACAGACAATTCTCAAAAGAAGACATACAAATGGCCAACGGGCATATGAAAAAAATGGTCAAAATCACTAATCATCAGGGAAATACCAATTAAAGCCATAATGGGAAATCATCTCACTCCAGTTAGAATGGCTATTACCAACAAGACGAAAAATTACAAATGCTGGCGAGGATGCAGAGAAAAGGGAACTCTCCGACACTACTGGTGGGAATGTAAATTGGTGCAGCCATTATGGAAAACAGTATGGAAATTCCTCAGGGAACTAAAAATTGATCTACCATACAACCCAGCTATCCCACTATTGGATATATGCCCAAAGGAAATGAAATCAGTATATCAAAAAGACACCTGCACATCCATGTTCTTTGCAACACTATTCATAATGCCAAGAGATGGGATCAATGGAAATGCAATCAAGAAAGGAGTGGATTAAAAACACGTGGTATACATACACAATGGAATACTATTCAGCTATTTAAAAAAAAAAAAAAAAGATATCCTATTATTTTCAGGAACATGGATGGAACTGCAGAGAGGTCACCAGGGAACTAGAATGGCAAATAGCAACCAGATGGTGAATAAGGTGGGATGGTCATCCAGGACCAGATTAATGGGGAGGCTTCAGCTCAGGGCATGTTTATAGGGCTCAGCTCACTCTCAGCAGCTCAGAGATGTGACTCAACACTCAGGATGGGGGGGCCACGGTTCATGGTGCGCAACCCACCTTGTTAAATGAAGTAAGTCAGGCACAGAAAGACAAATACCACATTATATCACTCATGTGGAATCTTTTTTGAAAAAAGTGGTTCTCATAGAAGTAGAGAGTAGGATAGTGGTTACCGGAGTCTAGGTGGGGAAGGGGTCGGGTGAAGGGGAAGTGGTGGACTAACAAGTACAAAATTATGTTATCTACCCTAAGTGAATCATTATGCAGTATACGCATGTATCGAAACAACATAATGAACCTCATAAATATGTACAAGTAAATGTAAAAATAAAATTTTAAAAAAGAATAATTGTGTGACTAAGTCAAGAGTTTAGTTAATAGTAATGCACCAATATTGATTTCTTAGTTTTGATAAATATTCCATGGTAATTTGGAAGGTTAAAAATAGGGAACACCGGGTAAGAGTATATGAAAACTCTGTATTTGCAATTTTTCTGAAAATCTCAAATTATCACACACACACCCACACAAAAATCTAGTGAACATGGCAGACTGTGACATTAAGGTTGGCACCTTAGGCTTGATTCGTAAAGACCATAGGGTATAGTCTCTGTTCCAACAGACTCTTGTCTACCGAACCCTAGATAAGAAAGTTTTCCTGCAAAAATATTGTTGCAATTGCCCCGTATAAAACTATTATTTAAAGTGCACCTAAAGAGTACCTAAAAGGACAGAGGCCTAGGAATTCATTGAGTTTAAAGAACAGGTTGTACATTTGTGTTTTCTAAATTTATTTTTCACTACTATAATAATGAGGACATATATTTGTTTTGTACATTCTTGCTAATAATATTTATGTGCAAAAACAAACAAAAAATTTTTTTTAAAAAACATGTTGCTTTTAACCGTCCATTTCTCAACATTTTCAGTACCTGAGCATACTCTTGTCCATCTTCTTTGAACACCAGCTCCCTTTTATCAGATTCATTCTCATTCTTACCTCTGCATCTATTTTACTTCCTTTACTTTCTCCTGGGACAGTTTCACACTGCTCTGTGCTATTGTTAGGTGGATTTCTACAACTTCCTGAACCACATAGATTCCTTAGAGTCCAGTATTTGGGCATCGTTAGGACACACGGAAACTAATGTCCTTTATTCTAGGGCATGGTATTAATGGCCATCTCGCTGTGTCTCTGACTTTTTTCTGGGTGATGGCAGTGGCAGCAGTGGCGAAAGCAGCAGCAGTGTCAGTGATTTCTCCAGGGGGTACGAGGGGTGACACAAGGAAGCACGAGGGATGAAGCAGGCACTGGGAGCTGGGTAGCATGCACAGGAGAGTCTCACAACCGAGCTTTCTGAGATCTGCCTGCACCCAGTAACATCAGCAGATTCTTATCATTCTCAAAATCATCATCACCAACATCATGATCTTTACCATCATTATCACCATTACTTTCACCATATTGTTCCCCATTATGGCCATCATCATCACCAACATGAAAGTTACCATCATTATTTCATCATCTTCATTATCACCATTATCTTTATCTTCACCACCCTCATCATCACCAATAAAATTACAATCATGGACAACAGCATTATCATGATCACCATGATTATCACCATGCCCATCACCATTGTCATCCTCAACAGCATCCGCATCATCATTTTCATTGTCTCCATTATCAAAACCTTGATCATCAATATGATCAACATCATTCTTCACCTTTATCTCATCAATGTAATGTTCACCGTCATTACCATTACCATCATCATTATCACCATAATTAACAAAAATCACTCTCAGCAGCAGTATCCTCACCATCTTCACAATTATCACCTCCACCAACAATTTCATTGTTATGATAGCATTTTTATAATCTTCATTACCATCATTATCATGACTCTCATCACTGCCAACATCATTTTCATCAATAATACCATCATAATCAATACCTTCATCATCAACAGAATTATCATCAGCATCACCGATTTCACCATTATTATCAGTTATCACTGTTGTCATCATCATTACCATCATCATCACCATCATCATTTACAATATCTCCATCATTATCACTATCATCACCCTCATCGCCACTATGATAAACACACCCTTCTCATTTCATTATCATTAACATTAAATCATTTTTGTCATCACCACTATACTCTTCACATCATCATCACCATTACCTTCCTATTCAGCATTACCATCATTTTTATCGTCTTTCACTCTTCATCTCCATCATCATCAACAGAATCAAAATCATGTCCATCTCATCATCGTTATCACCATCATCATTTTCTTCATTATCACTATCATCGTCTTCACTACCCTTACCAGTATCATCTTCATTACCATTTACATTATCCTCATAACGATTATCATCATCATCACTGGTGCCATCATGTCGATCACAATGATTATCATCATTTTCATTATCACTGTCATCTTCTCCACCATTATCACCATCATGAATATCACCATCATCGTTTTTCATTATCACCATCTTAATCTTATCATCACCATTGTCTTCACCATTCAAACCACTAGTATCATCTTTACCATGAACTATTCAAATCACCATTGAAATCACTATTATCATCTTTACCATCATCTTCACACACATCATAAGCATCATCCTTTTTATCACCATTATCATCTACATTGTTACCATCGTCATCATAATCGTCACTCCCATTATCAACTTCAATATCTCCATCACCATTACCATGACCATCTTCACTGCAGAATCATAACCATTTTTATCTTCATCATTATCATTAGCTTCATCGGACTTGCACTTACCGTGACCATCATCATTGTAAGAGATCATCATCATCACTATTTCACCATATTCATTCTTACCACCATATCATCATCTTCATCATCATCATTCTCAGAATTATCTACATAATCGTCATTGCTGTCATCGTCTTTTACATCATCACCACCATGGTTATCACCGTCATATTAATCATTTCTACCATCGTCACCATCATTATTATTTTCATCTTCTTTATTACAATTATCATAACCATCATCATCACCTTCATCACCATAATAACCGCCATCATCACTATCACTGTTATTATCACCATCATCATTTCATTACAATTATTACCATCATTATTGCCATTATCATCACTACCATCATCCTCATCATCTTCATTATTATTCAACCATCACTATTATTGCCAGTCACAGAATTGTTATCAATATAATTAAGAAGATGATGATAGCAATGGTGGTGAGGATGACAGTTATGATGATGAGATGATGGTGACCATGGTGGTTGTACAGATGATAATGATAATGATGATGACTGCGGTAAGGGTAATGATGGAATTAAAGAAGATGGCAGTTATTGTATTGGTGGTGATGAATATGCTTATGCTGATAAAGATGGGAAGAATGATGATGATGATGATGATAAAGTTGTTAAAGATGATCTTGGTGCTGTTGATGCTGGTAATGATGGTGATGGTGATGATATGCTTATGCTAGTAATGGTGTAGATGATGGACTTGATGATGGTGATGACAATGAAGGAGTCGATGATGATGATGTGGATGGTAATGATATTCATGATGATGTTTGGTGCTGTTGATGCTAGTAATAATAGTGACATTGCTCTCCAATAAATGGTGCTGGGAAAACTGGATGGCCACATACAGAAAAATAAATCTATACCCCTATCTGTCACCATATACAAAGATCAACTCAAAATGGATGAAAGACTTAAATATAAGACTCAAAACTATGAAACTGCTAGAAGAAAACATAGGGAAAATGCTCCATGACATTGGTCTGGTCAATGACTTTATGAATATGATCCCAAAAGCATAGGCGACAAAAGGAAAAATAGACAAATGAGATTACATCGAACTCAAAAGATTCTGCACAGCAAAGGAAACCATCAACAGAGTAAAGCAACAACCTTCAGAACGGGAGAAAATATTTGCAAAATATGCATTTGACAAGGGGTTAATGCCCAGGATACATAGAGAACTCAAAAAACTCAACAACGAAAAAACAAATAATCCAATTAAAAAGTGGGCAAAAGATCTGAATTGACATTTCTCAAAAGATGGCATACAAAAGGCCAACAGGTATATGAAAAAATGCTGAATATCACTAATCATCAGGGAAATGCAAATTAAAACCAAAATGAGGTATCATCTCACCCCAGTTAAATGGCTATTATCAAAAAGACAAAAAATAAATTCTGGGGAAGATTTGGAGAAAGGAGAACTCTTATACACTGTTGGTTAAAATGTAAATTAGTACAGCCACTATGGAAAACAGTATGAAGGTTCCTCAAAAAATTAAAGGTAGAACTACCATATGATCCAGCAATCCCACTACTAGGAGCACATCCAAAGAAAACAAAATCAGTATGTCAAAGATATATCTGTGCTCCCAAGTTTATTGCAGCACAGTTTACAATAGCTATGATAAGGACTCAGCCGAACTGTCGAACGACAAATTAACGGATTTTTAAAAATGTGGTATCTATACACAATGGAATACGATTCAGCCAAAAAAAAGAATGAAATCCTGTCATGTGCAGCAACATGGATGGTCCTGGAGGTCATCATGTTAAATGAAGTAAGCCAGGCACAGAAAGCCAAATACCACACGATCTCACTCGTATTTGGAATCAAAAAAAAAAAAAAGTTAAAAAGAGTTTGATATTATAGAAGCAGAGAGTACAACAGTGGTTACGAGAGACCGGGAAGGGGGTGGGGGTGGGGGAGGAAAAACAGGGAGAAGTTCACCAACATATACAAAATCACAACTAGGATCAGTAAGTTCTGGTGTTCTGTTGCACAGTAGAGTGACTATGGTTAACAGTTAACTTTTGCATATCACAGAAGCTTTTGAATGTTTTCACTACAAAGGAATGATAAGTTCAGGAGGACACGGTTACATTAACCACCCTGATCCGATCATTATGCAACCAACGTATGTGTGTATCAAAACATCACATTGTGGCAGAGCGCCGGGGCGGGAGCAGCGAGCGCAGGAGGCCATGGCAGCCGCCGCCACCACCACAGGCTATTGAGGGGCTCGGGCGGTGACCTCATTCATCTGGCCGCTGTCGCCGCCGCTCCCTGCACCACCTCCCAAAACACAACAACCAAGGCCCAGCGCGGAAGAGCCGCCGCTGTGAGCCGCACTGTCCTGGAACCCCGCTGCCGCCGCTGCCGCCGCCGCCATCGCCGCCTGAGGACAACAGTAAGGCTGGTGAGAGAGCCAGGAGTTTCGGAGCCCTCCCGCCGGCAGCGCCGCCCTGCAGGGAGGGAAGCCGCGGCCCGAGGTCTTCTCCAAGGGGGAAAAAATAAATGAACCCGGCTGGAGAGGAGACAGAAACTGGAGGCAGTGTTCAACGTGAACCTGAGGGTACCAAGCACCATGCTGTTGGATTTTCTGTACGGATGGGATGTCAGCTCCTTTTTCCAGCAAATCCAAAGAAGTAGCCTCAGTAACAACCCTCTTTTCCAATATAAGTATTTGGCTCTTAATATGCATTATGTAGTTTATATCTTAAGTGTTGTGCTACTAATCGTGCCCAGGCAGCATCTGGTTCAGCTTTATTTATATATTATTATTATTATTATTATTATTATTATTATTATTATTATTATTATTATTATTATTATTATTATTATTTACCATTATTGAATGGAATTGATTTTCGTGGCCCTTTCCCCCTCCCTCTCCCCCTTTATACCCTTGGCAACCTCAGCTCTCTTCTCTTCTCTCAAAAAATTCAATGAATTATTGTGATTGTTGTATCTTTTTTGTTGTTTATTTATTTTTATTAGCTCCCACATATAAGTGAGAGCACGTGGCATTTCTCTTCCTGTGTCTGGCTTGTTTCACTTAACATAATGTTCTCTAAGTTCATCCACGTTGCTGCAAATGGCAGGATTTCATTCTTTTTTATAGGAGAATAATATTGCATGGTATACATATACCACATTTTCCTTATCCACTAGTCCAATGATGGACATTTTGGCTGGTTCCAACTCTTGGCTATTTTAAATAGTGCTGCAATAAACATGGAAGTACAGGTGTCCCTTCAACATGATAATTTCCATTCTTTTGGGTAGATGCCCAGCAGTGGGATAGCTGGGTCATATGGCAGTTCTATCTGTAGTATCTGCAAAAGAAACAATTAACAGAGTGAAAGACAACAGAGTGGGAGAAAATATTTGCAAAATATGGATACGACCAAGGATTAATATCCGGACTATACAAGGAACTCAAACAACTTAACAGTAAAAAAACAAGTAACCCAATTAAAGAATGGGCAAAGGAGCTGAATAGGCATTTCTCAAAGGAATATATAAGAATGGCCAACGGACACATGAAAATGCTCAACATTACTCAGCATCCAAGGAATGCAAATCAAAACCTCACTGAGATATCATCTCGCCACAGTTAGACTGGCTATTCTCACAAAGACTGAGAAGAACAAATGCTAGCGAGGATGCTGAGAAAGGGGAACCCTCCTACACTGTTGGTGGGACTGTAAATAGGTGCAGTCTTTATGGAAAATGGTATGGAGGTTCCTCAAACCACAAAGAACTTCCATATGACCCAGATTTATCTATATTCTTTGACTGCCCTACATTATGCTGGACGTCAAATCTCCAGGGACTATGTTAGGAGTGAACTGGAGTCCGCCTATGAAGGACCAGTGTATTTAGAACCTCTCTCCATGAATCGGTTCACCATAGCCTTAATAGGTCAGTTGAGGGTGTGTACTTTATTCTCATGTGTCATGAAAACGAAGCAGATCTGGCTCTTTTCAGCTCACATGCTTCCTCGCTAGCATGACTCGGCCTTGTCCCTCTGGAGACTATTGTTATCATAAACAAATTTGCTATCATTTTTACTGGATTGGAAGTTCTCTATTTTCTTGTGTCTAATCTTCTAGTACCTTATAACCTTGCTAAGTCTACATACAGAGAATTGGTTCAGGTTGTGGAGGTAAATGGCCTTCTAGCCTTGAGAATCTCCCTGTGGAATCAACTGGTAGTCCTCGACCTTTTCATGGTTTTCTGGCTCGTCTTATTTGCTCTTTACATTTACTCCTATTTCAGTGTTCGAGATTAGCCTGCATCACATGAGAGGCCTCTTTTCCTTTTTCTGACAAATATTGCTGAACGTTGCCTCACTCCGTATTCTCTTTTGGGTTTGGTCTTCACAGTGTCTTTTGTCGCCTTGGGTGTTCTGACACTCTGCAAGTTTTACATGCAAGGTTATCGAGCTTTTGTAAATGATCCTGCCATGAATTGGGGCATGACGGAAGGAGTAACGCTGTTAATCCCGGCGGTGCAGACTGGGTTGCTAGAACTACAGGTTGTTCACCGGGCATTCCTGCTCAGTATTAGTCTCTTCATTGCTGTGGCTTCTATCCTTCAGTCTGTAATAGAAATTACAGATCCTATTGTTTTGTCACTGGTAGCATCTAGAGACAAGAGTTTATGGAAACACTTCCATGCCGTAAGCTTTCATTTATTTTTACTGATTTATACAGCTTATATCATTTGCCAGTTTTCCCACATGCACTTTTAGCTTCTTATTATTATTTCCAGCAGCAATCTCACCTGTCTTCAAGTTCTAGGAACACTTTTTTAAGTCTTATTTATGGTGGAGGAATTCAGAAAAGAGCCAGTAGAAAATACGGATGATATCATCTGCTACGCGAATGGCACTTACTGCCTGCTGGAGTTTCTTGTGGAGTTTCTGTGTGGTGGCTTATGGCGTCTCGGAGACCATCTTGGGAGAATGGACAGTGATAGGCTAAATGATCATCTTCATTTATTCCTAGTGTAATGTGTGGCTTCAGGCCCAGCTTCAGTGGGAGAGCTTTCTTCTCCACAGGGATGCTGTGAATAAGATTAAATCAGTACCTATTGCTACAAAAGAGCAGCTTGAGAAACACAATATTTGTGCCATCTGTTAGCAGGACATGAAATCTGCTGTGATCATGCCTTGCAGTCATTTCTTCCATGTAGGCTATCTTAAGAAATGGTTGTATGTCCAGAAGACCTGCCCTCTGTGCCATTGCCACCTCAAAAAGTCCTCCCAGTTTCCAGGATTAGGAACTGAATGAGTTCCACAGCCTCCTGCTGCAGCTGAGCAAAATGTCATGCTTCAGGAAGGCACTGAACCCCCCAGAACAAGAGCAGCCTCCAGGGACCAAGATACAGGAAGGTTCTAGGGACAATAATGAGTGCGGTGCCAGAAGATCAGATAGCCAGGAAGGGGCTATTGACCCCAAACAAGATCCTCATAGTGCAAAAGACGAAGCACATCCTGTTGAGTTAGCCAAGGAAAAGAAGCGGGAATGATGCTTTGATTCTTTCTAGAAGAACTCAAAACAGATTCCTGCTCAGATTTGAGGAATGAATGTAAGAAATGATTAGGCAAGAAACTGACATTCCAAGGATCTTAATGCAGGAAGTACTCTCAGTGGAGACAACCTGCTTTCATCCCCTGACATTGTGGGAGAAATTCTGCAATGTGTACTAATCAAAATGTATTTATATGTTCTGTGTTGATGTTTTGTAGAGGTTTGCCAAGAAAACTCAACCTCAGCAACTTCAGAAACTGCCCCTGATTCGTGAGGGATAAATAAAATTAGATTTGAATGTTTAAGCGGGGCTAAGGAAATGAGGATAAAGAGCATAAAGACAGCATGGGAAGAAGCAAGCAGAAGTGGAACTGATATTTCACTTTCTATGGGGACAGGATCATTCTTGTTATAAAGTATGAGTAGTGATTAGCCCTTTTCTCCATCCCCTTTTCCCTCAGTTAATTGGAACTCAGCCAGGTGATTGAGTTTTGTACAGCACTTAAATGAAATCAAAGATGGAGAAGCATTGATTGTATTCAAAGATTGGAACACGCTCATACTTTATATGTGCTTTAGGGGAGGGGTGCGTGGACACCAGGCCCTTGCGAGTGCATTCATGTAACCTGAGACTCTGGAACTCTATGACAGAAACTTCAATATTTTGCTATATATGGAACTTTTGCTAATATTTTGTATACTTCACTGGCTCTGTGAAGTAAACTAAAACTCTCTAATGAACACTTTGGAGTCCGCTTTAGTGAAGGAGACAGAATCTTCAATATTTTGCTATATATGGAACTTTTGTTAATATTTTGTATACTTCACTGGCTCTGTGAAGTAAACTAAAACTCTCTAATGAACACTTTGGAGTCCGCTTTAGTGAAGGAGACAGAATCTTCAATATTTTGCTATATATGGAACTTTTGTTAATATTTTGTATACTTCACTGGCTCTGTGAAGTAAACTAAAACTCTCTAATGAACACTTTGGAGTCCGCTTTAGTGAAGGAGACAGAATCTTCAATATTTTGCTATATATGGAACTTTTGTTAATATTTTGTATACTTCACTGGCTCTGTGAAGTAAACTAAAACTCTCTAATGAACACTTTGGAGTCCGCTTCAGTGAAGGAGATCTAAGTGGGAAGGGCTTTAGGTCACTGATGAAGGCCCTGAGTGTACTTTTCAATCCTGTGTAATATTTAATTCTTGCAATTGAACCAAAACAATGTTAAGTTATGACTACATTTTCACTTTGGCAGTAAGTACATAACTGTATGATCACACTCTGCAAATGCCACATTTAAAGCTGTTAATAGACTTTGCAACCTTTTTTGACAAGAATGTGTCATATTTAAATTGTTACCTTCATCGTGACTACAGGTAGAACTGGGGAGGGCGAATGTAATTTTTTATGGGAATTTTGATATGAAAAGAAACTAGTCATTTGTTTATACAATAGGCTGGCTCAAAAAGTGTTTTTCAGACTCGGTATTCCTAACGTGGTACGTGACTTAATTTTTAGTAGCAAATTTGGATGTAGACTGACGGACATAGCTGAATGTCTTAATAAATTTAAATTTGAAGATTTAAAAAAAAACATCAGATTGTATCCCATAAGCATGTACAATTGCAATGGGTCAATTAAAATAAGTAAATTAATTTTAGAAAAAGAAAATGGTAATAATAAATATAAGGATAATGGTGGTGGTGTTGGTGATTATAATAAAATGATTCTTGCAAAAGTCATGATAATGATAATGGAAATTTAAAGGGAATCAAAACAGTACATTACAAAAAATCAATTAAGCATGAAAGAAGGCTGTGGTGGAGGGACTGAGTAACCAAAAAGGTATAAGACCTACAGAAAACCAATAGTAAAACAGTAGAAGTAAGTATGTCTTTATCAGTAACTACAGTGCATATAAGTGAACTAAAACACCTTTAAAGGGTAGAATGGAAAAAATAGGCAGAATGGATTGAAAAATGATCCAACTATATGGTGTCTACAAGATACTCCGTACATTCAAAGACAAAAGGTTGAAAGTGAAAGGATGCAGAAGCATATTCCATGGCTATACTAATATCAGAAAAAATAAACTTTAAGTTAAGGACTTTCAGAGACGAAGAAGGACATTAAATATTGATAAATGTGTGAACCCATCAGAAACAGACAGGCACATAACAACAGAGCACCAAAATATATGGAGCAAAAAACTGGCAGAACTGAAGGGAGAAATACACAGTTCTACAATAATAGTTTGAGATTTCTTCCTTTATATTGGTTATTGGCCTATCTTTATATTTTTTTCATTATAAAATGAAAATTATATATATTTATGGTATACAATGTAATGTTTTAATATATGTGTACATTGGGGAATGATTAATCAAGATAATTAACATATCCATCACCTCACATACTTACCATTTTTAATGGTGAGAACATTTAAGATGCACTCAGCAATTTTCAAGTATAAAATACAGTATTATTAACTACAGTCACCATACAGCTCAGTAGATCTGCAGAACTTGTTCTTCTTGCCTAACTAAAGTTTTGTACTCTTTAACCATCATCTCCCCATGCCCTGCCCTTTCTTAGTCCCTAGTAACCACCATTGTACCCTCTGCTGTTATGAGTTCATTTTTTCTTGATTCCAAATATAAGTAGATTATGCAGTTATTTCTTTCTGTGCCTGGCTTATCTCACTAAACATAACGCTTTCTAGGTTCATTCATGTCGTCACAAATGAGAAAAGGTGAAAGCAACAAAGGTGTCAAATCAACAAATGCATGGATAAACAAAATGTGATCTATATATACAAGGCAATATTATTCAGCCATAACAGGAATGAGACTCTCAGCGCTGGCGCAGGTCGCTGTGACATCAGGACGCTGACGCAAGGCACCTGGCCATCAGGCAGCACATGAACAGACTGCAGGGAGCTGGCCTGGAGGCCCGAGGGGCGGGGCCTCCACTCTTACCCAGGCCTGGTGCTCGGGACCCCAGGGAGGACTTCCGGGCGCCTTGCAGACGCCCTGCTGTGCGTCCCCCTGTGTTGCGCGTCCCCATGTGTTGCGTCACAGCTGAAGCTTCCTCCTACCTGACTTCCGGCCGCCTCCGCCGCCATTTTGCTCACGCTGAAGACCCACAGCCGGGAGGGCGTCCTGGAGCTGAGCGGAGCTGACAGAGCTGCTGTCGCCATGCAGTCGTCACCACTGAGGGTGGCTGTGGTGGACTCAAGCAACCAGAATCGGAGCATGGAGGCACACAACGTCCTCAGCAAACGAGGATTCAATGTCCGGTCCTTTGGAACAGCAACTCACGTGAAGCTTCCAGGATCAACACCCCACAAGCCGAATGTTTATGATTTCAGTACCACATATGATCAGATGTACAATGATCTTCTTAGGAAAGACAAAGAATTCTATACAAGCAATGGCATTTTGTATATGCTGGACAGAAATAGGAGAATCAAGCCCCGGCCAGAAAGGTTCCAGAGCTGCAACGATGTGTTTGATCTGATCCTCACGTGTGAAGAGAGAGTCTACGACGAGGTGGTAGAACATCTCACTTCCAGAGAACAGGAGACCTGCCAGCCAGTGCACGTGGTCAACGTGGACATCCAGGACAACCAAGAAGAGGCCACCCTTGGAGCGTTCCTCATCTGTGAGATCTGCCAGTGTCTTCAGCTCCTGGAGGACATGGACAACAAGATGGAGGAGATGCTGAAGGAGTTGGAGAAGAAGAACGGCAAGACCTTTCTGCACACCGTGTGCTTCTACTGATGCTGCTGGCCACTCGTGGCTCAGCCTCCTGAAGGTATCTTCTTGAACTTCCAATTGTTAGGACTTTTCCTTCCTAGTATTTCTTTTGGCTTTTAGGTACTGCCTCGGTAGACAGCACTGTTACTTGAATAACCTGTACATGTGAAATGGGAAGACATACATAAATACCAGATTAAAAACAAGTTTTTTCTATCCCCCTTTTACTTATGAATAAAATATAGATAACAGAGTTTTTTTTTCTATAACCAAAAAAAAGAAGAAAAAATGGTTTATAGTACATTTCCCCCAACATATGTGCGTCTGTGGTTGTGCCTGCCTTTCCCTTTTCTTCTCCCCTAACTGGCTGGACTGTAGAAATACCCGAATAAAGCCTCGGGCTGCATCTTATTAGGAAAGAACCTGGAATTGTCCAGTAAGTGGATGCTACTGCTCAAAAAAAAAAAAAAAAAAAGAAAGAAAGTTGATTCTGATTTATGCTACATATTTATGGGGTACAATCTGTTGTTTTGTTACATATATAATGTTGTATAATAATCAGACGGGTACTTAATGTATCAGTCACCTCGTGCATTTATCATTTCTTTGTGGCAAAAACATTCAAGAGCCTCTTGTCTAGCTACTGTGCACTATGCTATCAGGTACAGAGTTTTGTGTTTAAGAATGAATTTTTTAAAGTTACACGTATAGATAGTGCTACAGTCTAAATGTTTGTGTTCCTCTAACATTCAGATGTTTAACACCAAGGTCTGGGGTTCCATCCCCTTACTGGCCAGAAAAAATAAAAGAATCTAAAGTTTATATGTTGAAACCTGACTTCCAAGGTGATGGTATTAAGAGGTGAAACTTTTGGGAGGTGATGAGGTCATGAGGGCTCATCCCTCATGAATGAGATTCGTACCTTTATAAAAGGGCTTGAGGGAGCCGGTTTCCTCCTCCTACCATGTCAGAATACACTGTTTGTGCCTTCTGTCACATGAAAATACATAGAAGGTGCCATCATGAGGAACAACCCTTACCAGACACCAAATCTGCTGGTACCTTCATCTGGAACTTCCAGCTTCCAGAACTGTGAGCAATAAATTTCTGTTGCTATAAATGACCTGGTCTAAAGTATTTTGTTTTAGCAATCCAAACAGACTAAGACACTGATGAGGTTTACACAATAATATGAAGCTATTTAATGCCTCTGAATCGCACATTTACATATGGTTAAAATGCTAAAGATTCTACGTGTATTTTACCACAATTTAAAAAAATATTGATATATCAGACCCTTTCCCATCAGACTGGGTGTGTAGACATACACACACGCACGCAAATCTGATAATACCCAATGTGTGTAAGGTCTGTATTCATGAATCGCCTTTTAAGAAATGCCATGATATTTTGGATGTAGGAAGCAAGGCAGCTAAAGAGAAAAGACGGAAATGTCAAGGGAGGGTGAAATAGGACCCAGTGTGTAATGTTAGTAGGTCAGAACTTGAATTGTAGACGGAACCAGTGAACACTTCCCAGTGGCAGGTCTAGGATCAAACATGACTAACGTTCAACTTTTAAATTAAGGTGTTTTGTATTTTTTTCTTTTTGCTTTTCGTCTCTGAGTTATGTGGAAAAACTAATACTTTTTCCTTTCATTAGTGAAGAAAAACAGCATCTGTAAACAGCATTTATTTTATTTGAACAACACACAAGTAGAAAAATAACTCAGATTATAAGTCTATACATTTTTCTAACAGGCGAGAACATTTATGTTGAAGCAAATGGTAATAAGGCCAGCGAGGTAACGGAAAATGGGTTTGTTATCACGATGTTTTTTAGCAAATGTACTTTCCTATGACAAATTTGAAGTTCTACCGTTTTTAACTTTAGAAATACAAACACATTTCTATAAGAAATATTTAAAGTATAGTTGCTGCAATAAATGTAAACACTGAGGTTACAGACTATAGCCTTTGTAGTTAAAAATTTCATATTACAGGCTCTCTCAACCATTAAAGACCAAACATACAATGGAAACTGTCCTTATATTTACAAGAGACAGATCATGTATTCATTCAAAGTTAAAGGAAAATCTTTACTCCCCTTTGCTTAAAGTTCTTCCATTGTGTTCTCCACACTACCAAACGTAGCCACTCCATTTAGTCCTCCTTATCCCTTTGAATAATAAATAACCTAGGACTTTAAAGAACCTGTGACCTATACTTTAATTTTAAATTTAACGAAGATGGAACAAAATTATTCTTTAATTTACACACACACACACACACACACACACACACACACACACACACATATGACTTACACAATACATCGTTTAATGCCTTTTTGAAAACATTTAAGTTTTTAATGTATTTTAGGGTTTTTTTGTTTCGGTAGGTATAGTTAGTAGATTTTAATCATCGTTTTTCAGATGTAAGGAGAAAATCATTTTTACTATAATTTTGTTACCTTGAACAATTTCAGTTCTTATTTTTCAACATATTGCCCCAGACTAATTATACCAATATTAGTCTCAAAATATGAAAGCTTCTATATTACTATGACTGGTTATACAAGGGTACTTCAAAAAGTTCACGGAAAAGTGCAATTAAATGATAATACAAACTTTTCCATGAACTTGTTGAAGACCACTTGTATTATGGATAAGTTCTGAATTGTTTTTAATGTATATGTGCCATGATTCATTAATCATGTCACATACTCCTTCTTACTGGATTAATTAATATTGAGATCCATATGACTACATTGTTTTCTTGTCATTTGGTCTGAGGAGTTGTCTGTGTTATTAGTCATCTGTAGTATACATAAGCCCTTTCTTTCCCCACTCAGAAAATTCAGTTAACTCCCATACTTTTACTACAGTTAAGGTAGCTTTTACTCAACATTTTTTGAATGACATGTATTATCACACCAAGTGAAAGTTACTGCATCATAGGAACATTTCTTTAGAACTATGGGGAATATTGGCACAGACACAACATTTAGATAATTAAATCTCTAACATACTGATCGGCCATAAAGACAGTAGCACAGTCTTTATGTCCTTGAACTTGTGAAACAAAAAGACGTTAGCAGGAAGCAGATGGAAGCTGATCAATTTCATGAAGATTACCGTACTCACTCAGTTGTAGCGAGCCCCTTTCTCTCTGCATTGCCAAATTCTCTTCTCCTTCCCTGTGGAATGGCATTTTTTAAATCTGAGATTCACTGACATAAACCAGCAACCTCTAGGGTGATTGTTATACACAGGTAAATTCATAGCGGTTATTTCATAGGACATTGTTTTCTCCTGACATGAGGGCAATTACACGGACATTCTTTTCTAAAAATGCTAATTTTATTTGCTCATGAGGAGACTGAACCTGAAGCTGGGGCTGAGCCTTTTCAATATAGGAAGGTTCTGGTTCGGTCCTGTGCTGACTGTTGCTCTGTCAGAAATACTCACAAATCTCTCCCTGAGGTGTTAATGCTGAACAATGCACTATGAAATGAGAACTCGGGATCTTACATCCAGTAAAGCACGTTCTTTATTACAGTTTAGGCGGTGAACAGGACTAGGTATGGCCTTTGGCAGGGATATATGACACCATTTTTCATGTGGCTCTAATCTTCAGACAGTAGAACATGGCACGGTTCATATAGGTCCATTGGTTAGTTTTTCATACCTGTATACGGAATGCCTCAACAAACTGTGTTCAGTCAGTCTGGCATCTTTTCCTCATAAAATCAGCTGAGGATAGTACTAGTCATTTGAAAAGGAAGAAATAATAATTTTCCCCTTTGAGTACATAATAGACGCTTGGCATTTCATAGACTTGTCTGGTTTTAACTAAACATAATAATTCTCTCTTTGATGATCATACTGTCACAGCTTGGCAATTGGTAGCTCATTTGAACTGGCTCCTGTGTCTCGTACCCCTAGACTATTTAAAGACAACAAGATATATAGGTCCAGCTTGCACATTCCCATTTGCATCACAAAAATCAACTACTCCCCAAGGGACCCTGGTTTACTAGAGGATAGTATTACAACAATTCAATAGATCTACACAATTTTATAATTTTTTTTGAAAGTAATTTAATATTAGTTATTTAGATTTTAATGCATCCCTGTTGTGAACCTTTATTTGCTCAGACATTACTATCAACTTAAGTAATGTTACCTGAGAATTATAAAGAAAGGTAAAAGTAACAGCTTTGACAGAATAATTTTAGCTTTGATCCAGAAATCTGAATTTTTGCATCAACGTGTATTCGAACTCTCTATCCCAATTTTTGGATAAATGGGTTATCATCACAAAGACAAAGGAGACAATTATATTTAAAGTAAAATCAGACATTAAAAAAAATAGTTATTTTATTACATATATATTTATACTAAATATACATATGTAGATAATAGTGCATTTCTGTTATAATTTAAAAAATGCTATTTGAGTTTTTAAAAACATAGTTTCACCATTTTCAAATAAAGTATTACACAAAGGGAATCACACACACATATATATATATTCTTTTAATCATACATACATGTGGAGTAAAAGGTTGATTTCGAATAATTTTCTACAATGTGTGGTGGTTAGATCAGTATAGTTAGCTTAGTCATCATTACAATACACAATCATTCTTTGTGTCCTTTGACCAGTTCCTCATAAGTCCCCCCCCCCTTTTCTACCTCTATTTAACATCTGTAAGCCAATGGCAAATGAACAGACTAATTTAATTTTTCATATCCGAAAATTTCAATATTTCATTTGTTTCATTGGTAGTTCTCAGTGAATGGTCACACATTGCTTTATTTATTGCAATAATATTGTATAATTAACTCTATGGTTGTTTATCTTATGCTAAGGGTCATACGATGTTTATGGTAATAATATGGTACTTGAACTTGAAGCAAACCAACAACTATAAAGGGGATCATCAAGAATTTTCAATGTGAACAATACAATGCTAAATATTCTAAATTATACAACGGAATACAATATTTTTCTATCTTTGGAAAAGTTATAATCCAACTAGAAAAATAAGGCACTTAAAGAGGTTATGTACATGTATAAGCATATATACAACATATTAAAATAAAGACCAAGTGGAAGATGTTTGTCTCACAACTATACCATCTGATCTTTTTTTTTATTATTGGCTATGAATATTCATCAGATAAAAAGCCGATTGTCACCCCTCATGCACATGATGTAGGGGCCAGATTCATACTGACTCCATACCCATTACACAAATTGAATTTGTACCCTGTTTCCCCCACCCAATTGTCCCCAACTTCCCTTCCCTACCCCCCTTTCCCCCCATTCCACTTTGTAGCCCATAGAATGTTCGCTCCCTGTGCAAGTACAAAGCACTACTGTGGTCTTCCTTCCCTTCCTTCTTTCTCTCATAGCTCCCACATATGATGTGAGTACTTGTGGTATTTATCCCTCTGTGCTTTGCTTATTTCACTCAACATAAGTTTCTCCAGGCTCATCCATGTTGTTGCAAATGGGAGTATTTCATTCTTCTTTATGGCAGAGTAGTATTCCATGGTGTATGAAACCACAGTTTCCTTATCCAGTCATCCATTGATGGACATTTAGGTTGGATGCATGTCATGGCTCTTGTAAACAGAGCTGTGAGGAACATAGGAGTGCAGGTATCCCTTCGACATGATGATTTCCATTCCTCTGGGCATACACCCAGAAGTGTGATTGCTGGATTACATGGACGATCTACTGGTAGTTGTTTAAGAAACCAGAAGCCTAACACTACCTAACTTCAAATTATACTACAAAGGTATTGTAACCCAAACAGCATGGTACTGGTATAAAAATAGACATTCAGGCCAGTGGTCTAGAATTGAGAACACAGAAATCACCCCTCAGGCTTATAGCCATCTGATATTGGACAAAGGCAACAAAAATCTACATTGGGGAGAAGAATGCCTCTTCAACAAGTGGTGCTGGGAAAACTGGCTATAGCAGTTTTCATATGCAGAAGAATTAAACTAGATATGAACCTCTCACCGTACACTAAAATCAACTCAAATTGGATTAAAGACTTAAGTACAAGAACTGAAACTGTAACATGACTAGAGGAAAATATAGGTGAAACACTTCAGCAACTAGATCTGGGCGCAAACTTTATGAACATGAGCCCAAAAGCACAAGCACCAAAGTAAAAAGTAAAGAAATGGGATTATATCAAACTAAAAGGCTTCTACACAGCAAAGGAAACAATCAACAGAGTGAAACATCAGCCTACAGAGTGGGAGAAAAATTTTGCTAACTATACATCCATCCAACAATAGATTAATATCCATAATATACAAGGAACTCAAGCAAAAATGCAGTAAAAAACACAAATAACCCAAGTAAAAAAATGGGCAAAGAGCTGAATAGACATTTTTCAAAGGAAGACATACACATGGCCAACAGGTACATGAAAAAATGCTCAACATCACTAGTCATCAGGGAAATGCAAATTAAAACTACATTGAGATGCCACCTCACCCACGTTAGACTGGCTGTGATCAAAAAGAAGGTGAATAACAAATGCTGGTGAGGGTGTGGAGAGAAGGGAATGTACAATCACTACGGAAAACAGTATGGACGTTTTTCGAACAACTGCAGATAGGTCTTCCATATGATCCAGTAATCCCATTTCTGGGTATATACCCAGAGGAATGGAAATCATCATGTCAAAGGGATACCTGTACTCCCATGTTCATCTCAGCTCTGTTTACAAGAGCCAAAACATGGAACCAACCTAAATTTCCATTGATGGATGAATGGATAAGGAAAGTGTGGTATACATACACCATGGAATACCACTATGCCATGAAAAAAATGAAATACTCCCATTTGCAGCAACATGTTTGAGTCCGGAGATAGTTATTTTGAGTGAAATACACAAAGCACAGAGGGATAAATACCGTATGTACTCACTCATGTGTGGGAGCTAAGAGAGAAAGAAGGAAGGAAAGAAAGACCACAGTAATGCATTGGACTTGCAGAGGGAGAGAAGATTCTATGGGTTGGATAGTGGAATGGGGGGAAAGGAGGAGGGAGAGGGACATTGGGGATAATTGGGAGGGGGACACGGGATGCAAATGCAGTTTCTGGTAATGGCCATGCTGCCAGTATGAATCTTGCCCTCACATCATGGGCACGAGTGGTAAAAATCAGCTTTGTTTCTCATGAATATTCATAACCAGTAAAACATAATAGCATTGTTTGAAAAAATATGAACTCTCTAATAAGAAAGGTTTTTAAAATAGCATTTACGATAGGTAACAAAAGTATTAAATACTTAGGAATACATTTAACCAATCAAGTGAAAAACTCATAGTTAAAACTACAAAATATTGATGAAAGAAATTAAAGAAGACAAAAATAAATGGAAAGATGCCCTGTGTTTTAGGATTGAAAAAATTAATATTGCTAAAATGTCCATACTGCTCAAACTCATCTACAGATTACATGCAATCCCTATCAAAATTCCAGTGAAAAAATTCACAGAAATAGAAAAATCTTAAAATTCCTATAGTACAAAAAAAAAAAAAAAGACTACCAATGCAATCTTGAGCAAAAAAAATCTAGAGGCATCACACTGCCTGACTTCACAATATATACTACAAAGGTATAGTATCCAAAACAGCTGGTACTCACATTAAAAAAAAAACATGGACCAATGAAACCGAATACACAGTCTGGGAATAAATTCACACTCCTACAGCCAACTGATGTATGTGCCAAGACACACAATGGGCAAAAGACAGTGTCTTCAATAAACCAGGCTGGGAACATTGGATATCCACATGCAGAAGAAAGATAATAGACCCCTACCTCATAACATATACAAAAATCAACTCAAAATGAGTTTAAGACCTCAATGTAAAATCCAAAATGATAAAACTGATAAAGGAAAACAGGGGAAATGCTTTACAACACTGGGCCAGGCAAGGAATTTTGAAATAAGTCCTCAAAAGCACAGGCAACGGAGCAAAAATAGACAAATGGGATTACATCCAACTAAAAAGTTTTGCAGAACAAAGGAAATAATAAACAGAGTGAAAAGACAACCTACATAGTCAGAGCAAATATTTGCAAACTGTACATCTGACAAGGTATTAATATCCAGAATATATAAGGAACTTAAAAGCAAAAAATCAAGAAACCTGATTATAAAAATGGTCAACAACTTTTAATTGACGTTTCTCAAAAGAAGACATTCAAATGGCTAGCAGGTAGATGAAAATTAGCTCACAGAAATGCAAATTAAAACCAAAATGAGATACCACCTCACTCCAGTTAGAACTGCTATTATCGAAAGGACAAAAGACAACAAGTACTGATAAGGATGTGGAGAAAAGGAAACGCACACTGTTGGTGGCTTTGTAAATTAGTGTCACCACTATAATAAAAAAAAAACCGGTATGAAGTTTCCTCAAAAAATTAAAAATAGAACTATTGTATGTTCCTGCAATCCCACTCTTGTTTATGTATCCAAAGGCAATGAAATCAGTATGCGATGGAGTTTGGATGTATTGTTTTCCCAGAACTCACGGAAATCTGATCTCCAATGTGGCTGTTCGGGTCATGGGGGTGGATCTCTCATGAACTGATTAATGCTCTCCCTTGCTGGGGGGATTAATGAGTGAGTTCCCACTCTACTAGTTCCCAGGAGAGCTGGTTGTTTAAAGAGCCTGGCATCTTCTCTCCCTCGCTTGCTTCCTCTTGCCATGTGATCTGCTTGTACCCACTTGCTGCCCGCCACTTTCTGCTACGAGTAGAAGAAGCCTGAGGCCCGTGCCAGATGTAGCTGTCCCAGAATCGTAATCGAAATAAACCTCTTCTTTATAGAATACCCAGTCCCAGATATTTCTGTTATAGCAACACAAAGTGGACTAATAAAGTATTTCAAAGAGATATCTGCACTCTATGTTTATTGCAGCACTATTCGCAATAGCCAAAATATGGAATCAACACAAGTGTCCAACAATGGATGAATGGATAAATAAAATGTGTTGTATATACACAATGGAATACTATTAAGCCATTTTTAAAATGTCATTTTAAAAGACTGGTCATGTGCCACAACACTGATGAACGTGGAGGACATGATATTAAGTAGAATAAGCCAGACACAGAAAGAAAAATACTGCATGATGTCACTCACATGTAGAATCTAAAAAATAGAAGAAGAAAAGGAAAAGGAAGAATTGATATCTTAGAAGCCGAGAGTAGAACAGTGGTTACCAGAGACTGCAGATGGGAGGAGTGAGAGGAGGATGGAGAGAGGTTGTTCAATAGGTAAAATGTTACAACTAAATAGGAGGAATAAGTTCTGGTGTTCTAATGTACAGTAGGGTGACCATGGTTAATAGCCACCTATCGTATATTACAAAATAGCTAGAAGAAAGGCCTTCAAATGTTTTTGTTATAAGGAAATAATAAGTGCATGACGTGGAGTATACATTATATACCATGATATGATAGTTATACAACATACATATGTATCAAAACATCAAGCTGTATCCCATAAATATGTACAATTACAAAGTTTCAATTTGAAAAGCATTAAAAATTACGCACAGTAAGAGATGAACAATAACTAATAATAAAATAGAACTATTATAACAATAAAATAAAAAATGATGGTGGAAGCATCACACTACCTGATTCCAAAATATATTGCAAAGCTATAGTAATCAAAACAGCATGGTACTGGCATAAAAACAGATACATAGACCACTGGAACAGAACAGAAAGCCCAGAAATAAATCTACACATTTACAATCAATTCATTTTTCAACAAAGATGCCAAGAGCACATAATGGGGAAAGGACAGTCTTTTCAATAACTGATGTTAGAAAAATCTGATATCCACATACAGAAGTATAAAATCAGACCATTATCTCACACCATATACAAAACCTACTCAACATGGATTAAAGAGTTAAATGTGGGACCTGAAATAGTAAAAACTACTAGAACAAATCGTAGGGGGAAACCGCCATGATATTGGTCTGGGCAATGACTTTTTGGATATGACCCCCAAAGCACAAGTAACAAAAGCAAAAACAGACAAATGGAATCATATCAAACTAAAAAGCTTCTGCAAGGCAAAGGAAACAATTCACAGAGTGAAGAGACAACCAACAGATTGGGGAGAACGTACAAGAGTACTTCAAAAAGTTCACAGAAAGATTCTTATTATCATTAAATTCTACTTTTCCACGAAATTTTTGAAGTACCCTCATATTTGCAAACCATACATCTGGCACGGGGTCAATATCTATAATATATAAGGCACTCAAACAACTCCATAGTAAGAAAACAACCCAATTAAAAACTGAACAAAGAACCTGAATAGACATCTCAAAAGACAGACAAATGGCCAACAGACTTATGGAAAAATGCTCACTATCAGTAATCAAGGAAATACAAATTAATACCACAATTTGATACCACCTCACACCTGTTATAAATGGCTACTATTAAAAAGACAAAGAAAAGTGTTGTGGAGATCAGGGAACCCTTTGCACACTACTGGTAGTAATGTAAATTAGTACAGCCACTATGGAAAACAGTATAGAAGTTTTTCAAAAAACTAAAAATAGGACTATCATATGAATTAGCAATCCCACTGTGGGTTATATATGCAAAGGAAATGATATAAATATGTCAAAGATATCTGCACTTCCATGTTCATTGCAGCATTATTCACAATAGCCAAGATATGGAATCAACCCAAGTGTCTAACAATAGATGAAAGGGTACAAAAAATGTAGTGTATATATACATAATGGAATACTGTTCAGCCTTTTAAAAAGAAGGAAATTCTGTCATTTGCAACAATGTGGATAAAACTGGAGAACATTATGTCAAGTAAAATAAACTAGACACAGAAAGACACAGTATGCAGAGAGTGGAATGGTTGTTACCAGGGGCCAGGGTGATTGCAAGGGAGAGGTGGGGGATTGGAAAGATGTTGGCCAAAGAATATAAACTTCCAGTTTGAGAGGAGGAATGAGTTCAAGAGGTCGATTGAACATTATGGTGGCGATAGTTAAAAACAATATATTGTGTATCTGAAAATCACAGAGTACATTTTAAGTGTTCTCACTGCCGGAAAAAAAGGATATGAGGTAACAAATATGTTAATTACCATGACTTAGCTATTCCACAATGTCTACATACATCAAAACATCATGTTGTATAGCATGAACATGTATGAAAATAAATGAAAAAAATTAAATGCTTTAAAAAGACAGTCAATTAAAATTTTACATGTGTACCTGAATTTAAAAAAGCAAAAAGCCAAACTCCTAGCCTGGAATGCAAGTATACTTACATAATATTATAAAATAATCTCTAGTCATAAAGCTACACAACTACGCCACTTGTCAGGGCTGAGGCAACAGCTACGCTAATTGTATGGCTATGTATTTCATAACTAAAGCCAAAAAGTTTCATTATTTTAGTTATAATAAGTTTCCATTTGTATTGTCAGGGCTAGGGCTCAGACCCTTTAACCCCATTGTACAGACTGGGTCACCAGACCCCTCACATGCCAGGCTGGCTCACAAGACCCCTCACACGCAGGTCCACGCTAGGTAATTGGGAAAGATCCTGGGAGCCATTGGCAAATGACATGAGCTCAGTCCTCGGCTGCGGCAGTGGTGGCGGAAGCAGCGGTAGCTGCAGCGGCTTATGGCAGACTCCAGCAGCAGCAGAGGCTTATGGCAGCCTCCAGTAGCAGCAGCAGTGGCCCCCGGAGGGTCCCAGGGGCCCTGGCAGCAACAGCCTCCAGCTGCAGTAGCGGCCTCCCTGTACCCCTCCTCCAGGGCATCCCAGGGGTGGGGGGCATCTTGGATCAAAGACACTGATCGTTTATACCTAAGTCCATAACCCAGTACACCTGAGTGCACATGGGCAATTACATTAGACAATAACCAAGAAACACCTGGGCGCACGTGTGTATTTGCATCAAATGCTTGGCAAGATTCTGAACATCGGAGGGGCCCTGCCCATTTTTCTTCACTTTCTCTACACTAGGCAATACCTAACTTTGATTTAGCCTCTCCACAATGTATACATATTTCAAAACATCGTGTTGTACGTAATAAATATGTACACGTTTTGTCAATTTAAAATAATAAGCACGTATTTTATGCTTGTTAGCTTCTGTTTGCCATTCTGGGTGACATTTAACCCTTCTACATCCTACTATACACCCAACCAGATGCATTTTTATCATGTCAACTTGATTACACTACCTACACTCCCCAGAATTTCTGCTGTGAGCTACGATAGGGATTCCCTCATAAGAATTGGAGAGAATGAACCTCCAAATTGTTTTCCAAAATGGTTGTACTAATTTACATTCCCACCAACAGTGCAGTAGTGTTCCCTTCTCTCCATACCCTCGCCAGCATTTGTTATTCACCATCTTTTTGATTATAGCCAGTCTACCTGGGGTGAGGTGGTATCTCAATGTGGTTTTAATTTGCATTTCCCTGATGACTAGTGATGTTGAGCAATTTTTCATGTATCTGGTGGCCATTTGTATGCCTTCCTTTGAAAAATGTCTTTTCAGCTCCTTTGCCCACTTTTTAATTGTGTCATTTATTTTTTTTACTGTGTAATTGCTTGAGTTGTATGTATATTCTCGATATTAGTCCCCTGTCACATGCATAGTTGGCAAAAATTTTCTCCCACTCTGTAGGTTGTCTTTTCACTCTGTTGATTGTTTCTTTTGCTGTGCAGAAACTTTTTAGTTTGATATAGTCCCATTTGTTTATTTTTTCTTTTACTGCTTGTGCTTTCAGGCTCATGATCGTAAAGTCTGTGCCCGGAAATAAACGCTGAAGTGTTTCACCTATATTTTCCCTTTGTAATTTTACAGTTTTGGGTCTTATACGTAGGTTTTAATCCATTTCGAGTTGATTTTAGTGTATGGTTAGAGATGCATATCTAGTTTCATTCTTCTGCATATGGATATCCAGTTTTCCCAGCACCACTTGCTGAAGAGGCAGTCTTTTCCCCAATGTAGATTTTTGTTGCCTTTGTCTAATATCAGATGGCTATAAGCCTGAGGAGTGATTTCTGGGATCTCTATTCTACTCCACTGGTCTGAATGTCTATTTTTATACCAGCACCATGCTGTTTTGGTTACAACATCTTCACAGTATAATTTGAAGTCAGGCAGAGTTATGCCTCCAACTACAGAAAGATCTTGCATATGATCCAGCAATCCCTCTTCTCGGTGTACATCCAGAGGAATGGAAATCATCATGTCAAAGGGATACCTGCACTCCCATGTTTATTGCAGCTCTGTTTACAATAGCCAAAATATGGAACCAACCTAAATGCCCGTCGATGGATGATTGGATAAGGAAACTGTGGTATATATACACTATGGACTACTACTCTGCCATAAAAAAGAATGAAATACTCCCATTTGCAACAACTTGGATGAACCTGGACAAACTTATGTTGAGTGAAACAAGCAAAGCACAGAGGGATAAATTCCGCATGTGCTCACTCATATGAGGGAACTAAGAGAGAAAAGAAGGCAGGAAAGAAAGACCACAGTAGTGCCGTGATCCAACAGAGGGAGGGGAACATTCCTAGGGCTACAAATTCGAGTTGAGGGGAGAGGGGAACGAGAGGGGGGATGGGGGATAATTGGGAGGGGACAAAGGGTACAAAAGTAATTTCTGGTAATGGATATGCCCCCAGTATGAATCTGGCCACCACATCATGCTCAGAAGGGGGAACAATCAGCTTTGCATCTCATCAATATTCATAATAAATAATAAATAAATAAATAAATAAATATATAAATAAATAAATAAATAAGAATTGGAGAGAAGGGAGGCCGTAGCCATTTTGCAGCATACGCACACCTTCTCCCAATTATTCAAACAAACACTAATCTAGGTGCTTTCGTGATGGGGTTTTGCAGTAGTAATTAAAGTTTCTAACCAGTTTCTGTTGAGTAAATCAAAAGGAAGATTATCCTAAGTGGGCATGTCCTAATCCGATGGAAGCCCTTTAAAAGATGTTGTAAGCCTTCCCTGAGAGCAGAAACTCCAAGCAGCAGAAAGGAAGAAAAATTGTAGATATTTCTTCACACTCACTTTGTCATTGTGGCTTTGCTGGCGCGCAAGGTTGGCGCGCAGTAATTGCTGGTCCTGCAATTGCTATGCCTTTTCCCTGGACCTCCTTCAATTTTTTTCACCTAACATTTGAGGAGTTCCACCTTCTTAGGATCTTCCCTTCCTGACCTCATGCTTTGTGGACTTAGGGCTTTCTAGACACCTCCCACAACTGATCAGGTAAGAAAATTCCTTGTAATTAACCCCATGAGCACCTTGCTTGGGAGGCTAGTTTATACTGATTAATTCAGTGACCTCCCTTGCTCTCTGGTTTCTGGCAGGAGATTAGGGGAGGGAAGAGTATGATTGACATGAGATTTATCCCTATTTATTTATTTATTTACTTATTTATTTTGTTTTGCCTTGCACCTTCTCCGAAGGTTGCCACGGACTGGCAGTGTCCCTTGACCAAGTCAAACGCCCCTCAGCTTGCCTTACCTACCCAGCTTTCTCTCCTTTTCATCGCTTTAGCATAGAAGTGGTAACAGAGCCTCGCTGCAGTGAATGGTGTTAGCCTCGAGGTAAGGCATTGTTCTGTCATTTCTCTACACCCTGCCCTCAGGTTTGTCAATATTACCTTTATTAAACATTCCCAGAGCTATTCTAATTTTAGTGTGCCACCTATTTCTTGCCAAAACCTTGAAAGTTAATTTTTAGTTAGAATATTAGTAGATAAAAATAATAGAAAACTTTGTAGGACACTATCTTTACAAAGCTTGGTGCTGGGAAAATTTTTCAAGGTAGCATTTAAAATCCAGAAGACATTATGGGGAAAAATGGAAGGTTTCATCACAACTATTAAAAATATCGCATGGCAAAAGATACAAAACAAAGGCAGAAAATCATATAACAAACTGAGAGAAGGCAATTGCATCATATAAATGAAAAAGGTTAATTTCTATAACACAAAGATGCCAATAAATCTTTAAGGAAAAGAACAATTAGAGAAAATGAGGAAAGGATACAAACAGTTTGTAAAATAATAAAGTTAAACATGTTATAATTAAATGAATGTAAATCCCATGTTACTTGTTACCAAGGAGATGACAAATAAAATGAGAATAAATTCCCCCCGTTTTACTGGAAAATTTTTAAGTTGATAACATCCTCATTTTATGAGGGTATAGAAATAGGCACTAACATATACTGTACATGAGTATACAAACTGGTGAAGCCATTTTGCTGAAAATTTGGCGATATTTATTAAAATAAAAAAGTTCAGACCTTCTGATCCAGCAATTTAAAAAAGAAAGCATCAAGAAGAGCTTCCCCCACAAGTAAGCAGTGATATATGTGCAATAAAATCAATAGTATCATTGCTTCTAATAACAAAAATCAGTAACAACCTATACTTCTAAAACTGTAAAAATTTTGGATAAATTGTGATGCATTCATACAATGCAATACCCATCAAAAGGGAAGTCCTACGTTGTGGATTGCTGTATAATAATGGTAGCTGCCTCAATCTCAATCTTTTTAAATATCCTCAAAGAAAAAATTACCACAGATGAGTAAGGAAAACAAAGAAAATTATGTTAACTCATCCTGTAACATAACTAGATATAACTAGTGATGATACAATGTTAACAACACTTGGAAATTTGACGGCTAAAAGATGTGACAGATTTAGCAGACCTGACAAAGGTGAGTGAGTCCTACCCTAGCGGTGAGAAGTGAAACACGGCCCTCCGTAAGTGCTCAGGCATTTCTGCTTCCTGGTACCTCTGGGAGTATAGGTGAAAGTAAAGCTAAAAACAAAAACATTATGTCAAAAACATGTGTAAGAATAAGACCCCCAGGTCCTCTACCAAATGCCAATCAGCCAGGCAATTTACCCTCTCAAATATAAAACCAAACGACCACACTGGGGAAGGATAGGCAGGGGAGTCCCAAGCACACTTGAGGGCAGAGGTGTATTACTGAAAACACAAAAGTTAAATAAAAGATCCTCTACGAAATGAATGATAAGACCATTTTTGCAAATCGATTTCCCCACTCTATTTCCAGAATGCTAGCAAGAGGATAATAATCTCGAAATAATAATTTGAAAAATTATCATGGCAATAGCACAAGAAATAACATAATAGATTACTGTCACTAGGATTAAACTAAAGAAACTTTATTTGTGCTTAAATATGAACAAATAGCCAAAGATCATATTTATTTACTTTTAAATATAAGTAAATAGCCAAGGATCACCACATATGTAGGAAAGCCTCTAACATCAATGACAAAGGCCAAAATAAACAGTAAAAAACCCACTTTCGGGATAGTGACCTATTCTGGTAGAAGAAAACCTAAGAGATATTATGATTCATCTTGTTAGAGAGATGAGAGAGGGTACTTGTTTCCATGAAACAAGGACATAATGGAGAACAAAAAAAGAGATTTCAGAATTTTTTTTAAAAAACGCAACAGTGGAAATGAAAATGTCAATAGAAGAGTTGAAAATAAAGTTGAAGCAGTATCCCAGAAAGTAGTTCCAAAAGAAAATGGACAGCCTGTTTTAAAATTAGTGGCTTGATGCTATTACTAATTGTTTTCTTAAGTTCATTTTTGGGTTGTTTATTGATATGGTGTTTAATTACTATTGATTTTTGTATATTGACCTATCCTGTAACCTTGCTGAACTTGTCTTTTGGTTGATTCCTAGTTTTTCTGTATGAAAAAATCATGGCATCTGCAAATAGAGATAGATTTACTTCTAGCTTTCCAGTATGGGTGTCTTTTATTTCTTATTCTTCCCTGGTTGTCCTAATGAAAACATCCAGGACAAGATTGAATAGAAGAGACAAGAATGGACATCTTTGTGTTCTCTTAATCTTAGGGTGATAGCTTTCAGCATTCACCAATAACTGTGATAACTGTGGGTTTACTGTAGTGTCTGTTATCAAATCGAAATAGTTGCCTTCTATTCATAGTGTTGTTTATCATGAAGAGATTTTGAATTTGTAAAATATTCTTTCTTCATTTAGTAAGGTGATCATGTGGGTTTTGTTCTTTATTCTATTGATATGGTATATCACATTAATTATCACATGGCGTATCACATTAATTGATTATCAGATGCTATACCAATCTTGCGTTCCTGGAATAAATTCCTATTGGTCACGGTGTATAATCCATTCTATATAGTGCTGGATGCAGTCTGCTGATATTTTTTGAAAAGTTTTGCCTCCAAATTCATAAGGGATATCAGTCTGGAGTTTTCTTTTATTGTAGTAACTTTATTTCTTTTTGGTATCAGTGTAATACCGGCTTTATAAGATGAATTGGGAACTGTTTCCTCCTCTTCTGTCTTCTTAAGTAAATAGGATAGAATTGGCATTAGTAATTTTTTAAATGTTTGGAAGAATTCACAAGTAAAGCCCTCTGATTCTGGTCTTTGCATTATAGGATGATTTTGATTACTAATTCAATTCCTTTACTTGTTACAGAACTATTCAACAGGACACAAAATCTTTGCTTCACATCCCCTTCCTTTATGTGGTTGTTAACACAAACATTACATCTTTATGCATTGTATGCCCATCGACACCGATTTATAATTATTGCATTACAAAGTTCTCCTTTAAATCAAATAGAAAAAGACATAAACAAAAATGTATTTATATATATATATTTATATATATTTATATTTTTATGTTTATCCATATACTTACCTTAACTGATGACCTTTACTTCTTCGTGTGGATTTGAGTAATACCCACTGTCCTTTCATTTCAGCCTGGAGAGCTTCCTGTACTATTTCTTATAGGACAGGTCTGATAGCAAAAACTTTTCTCAGTTTCTGTTTATATGGGAATATATTAATTTCTCCTTTATAATTTTGTGCTAAAATTTTATGATTTATAAAATATTTTAGTAATAACTATAACTGAATATGCCTTGTTTTTATGAAGATAAACAACATAAATGTCACCATCTAAAACTATGTAATTTAGTGGTTTTTAGTATATGCACAAAGTTGTGAAATCATCACCGTGTAATTTGAGGACTGATTTATGAATGTAAAAACAAACTCAGTGCCCATTAGAACCCATTCCACTCTCCCTCCACACCCAGCCACTGGCAACCATCCATTGACTTTATTTCTCTATGGATTTTTTATTCTGAACATTCATATAAATGGGAGCTTGCAATATGTGGCTTCTTATATCTGGCTTTTTTCACTTAGTATAATGTTTTAAAAGTTAACCCATGTTGTAGCATTTATCCGTACTTCATAATTGAATGGATACAATACATCTTATTTATTCATTCAGTTGATAGGCATTTGGGTTGTTTGCACTTTTTGGTTTTTGGCTGTTATGAATAACGTTGCTGTAAACATTCTTGTACAAATCTGTATGTGGACATTTGTTTTCAAATCTCTTGGGAATATACAGAGGAGTCAAGTTGGTAGGCCGTAAGGAAACCCTCTGTTAAATTTGAGGAACTGCCAAACTCTTTCTCCAAACTGCATGCACTACTTACCTTCCTACCAGCAACATATGAGGGCTCCAATTTCTCCACTTCCTTGCCAATGCTTGATATTGCCTGTCTTTCTTTATTATTATAGTCATACAGGTGAGTGTGAAGTGATATCTGATTTTGGATTGGATTTGTTTTTCACTGATAATTAGTGATGTTGAGTGTCTTTTCATATGCCTATTGGCCATTTTCATATCTTTTTTGGAAAAATGTCTATTCAAATATTTTACTTTAATTTGGGTTATTGGCCTTATTATTATGGACTTATAGATGTTCTTATATATTCTACATACAATTCCCTTATCAGATACAAGATTAGCAAAATTTTTCTCCCATTTTGTGGCTTGTCTTCCTCTTTTATACGTTATAACCTGGGAAGCACAAAAGTATTTAATATTGATGAAGTCATATTTCCCTATTATTTTGTTGCTTGTGTTGTTTGTGTTGTATCTAAGGAGCCATTGACTACTCCATCATCACGAAGACTTAGAACTCTGTTTTCTTTCTTTCTCTTTTTTATTGAATCATTGATTATACGCATTTTGGGGATTCAATGTTGACATATGTTGATCAAATCAATATTACTAGTATGTATATTGTTACAAATTGTACTTATTCTTTATACCCCTGTCCAATCCCTCCCCATCCCCCTCTCCACCCCCCCCACCACTGATAACCCTAGATGTCTTCTCTCCCTCTGAAAGAGTAATGGTTACTCTGTTGATTTGTTGCCTAGATGATCTGTCCAATGCTGAAAGGTGTGTTCAGGCCCCCCAATACTATAGAGCATATGCTTCTTGTGTCACTCGGGAATGGGTTTCTTGGAGAAAGACATCCTATTCTTTTCTGTGGACTCTGCTGGTGACTCTCCTTGTGTCAATGCACTCCAGTCTCTGGCAGACCATCTGCATGGTGGTTGTGACGTCTAGACACTTTTGTGGCAGCCGTGGTTACTGTGGTGGCTATAGTGGGTCACCCACATGGAGGTGATGCTCCTTGGCACTGGCGGTGTGCCTGGTTGTGAGCAGGGGGTCTGGTCCCAGGCTTGATGACCCGGGCCCTCAGGCGGGGCCCAAAGAACTATGTTTTCTTCTAAGAATTTTAGAATTTTCACTTTTACTTTAAGATCTCTAATCTCCTTTGAGTTAATCTTTTTATAATATCAATTATATGTATGTAAGGTGTACAACATGATGTTTTGATATATACATATATAGTGAAATGATTACTCTAGTCAAGCAAATTAACATATCATTCTCCTTGCATAGTTACCGTGTGTGCGTGAACGTGTGGGTATATGTGTTCATGTGTGTATTGAGAATACCTGAAAACTATGCTTCTAGTAAATTTCCAACACACAATACAGTATTATTAGCTATAGTCATTCTATTCTACATTAATTCTCTAGACTTACTCATCCTACATAACTACAACATTGTGCACTTTGGCCAACATCTCCTCATTGGTCCCACATTCCTGCCCCTGGTAACCTCTATTCCATTCTCTGCTCCCACGTATTTGAATTTTTTAGATTCCACACATAAGTGAGATTTTGCAGTATTTGTCTTTCTGTGTATGGCTTATGTCACTTAACCTAATGTCCTCTAGGTTCATCCATGTTGTTGCAAATGGCAAGATTACTTTCTCTTTAAAAGGTAAATAATATCCCTGTGTGTGTGTCACATTTTCTTTACCTACATATCCGTCAATAGACATTTATGTTGTTTCCATACCTTGGCTACTGTGAATAATACTGCAGTGAGCACAGGAGCACAGAGATCTCTTTGAGGTACTGAATTCATTTCCTTTGGGTAAATGCCCTAGGAAGGAGTTTCTGGATCATATGGTAGTTCTATTTTAAATGTTTTGAGGAACCTTCATAATGTTGCCCGCAATGGCTGTACTAATTTACATTCCTACCAACAACGTGCAAGGGTTCCCTTTACTCCACACCTTAGTGCTTATCTTTTGTCATTTGGATAATAGCCATTTCAACAGGTGTGAGGTAATCTCATTTTGGTTTTGATTTCAATTTCCATGATAATTAGTGATGTTGAGCATTTTATCATATACCTACTGGCCATCTGTATGCCTTCTTTAGAAAACTGTCTATTCAGATGCTTTGAACATTTTAAAATCAGGGCTGTTTTGTTTTTGCTATCAAGTTATGTGTGTTCTATATATATTTTCCATATTAACCCCTAATCAGATATATGATTTGCAAATAATTTCTCCCAATCTGTAGACTGCCTATTCATGTTGTTGATTGTTTCCTCTGCTGTACAGAAGACTTTTAGTTTGATATAATCCCATTTGTCTATTTTTGCTTCTGTAACTTGAGCTTATGGTGTCATATCCAATAATTAATTGCTAAGGTGAATGTCATGGAGATGTTTTCCCTATGTTGTCTTCAAAAACTTGTATGGTTTCTGGTGTTACATTTAAGTCTTTAATCCATTTTAACTTAATTTTTGTGAATGGTGTAAGATAATGGTTCAACTTCATTCTCTTGCATGTGCATACCCAATTTTCCCAGAACTATTTATTGAAGAGACTACCCATTCCCATTGTGTATTCTTGGCACCCTTCTCAAAAATTAGTTGACCATATTATGCTTGGGTTTATTTCTGGGTTCTCTATCCTGTTCCATTGGTCTGTGTGTCTAATTTTATGCCAGTACCATACTGTTTTGATTACTATAGCTTTGTAATATAATTTAAAGTCAGGAAGTTTGATGCTCTAACATTTTTGTTCCTTCTCAAGATTTCAAAGGCTATTTGAGATCTTTTGTGATTTCTTACACACTTGAGAGTTTTTTCTATTTCTGTGAAAAATGCCACTGGAATTTGGGTTGAGATTACTTTTATGAAGTGTGGATATTTTAGTAATATTTATTCTCCAATCCATGAAAATTTACATGTGTCTTCTCCAATTTTTGTCATCAGTGTTTTAGAGTTTTTAGTGTAGAGATCTTTCACCTCCTTGGTTAAATTTATTTGTAAGTATTTTCATCTTTGATGCTATCATAAATAGGATTGTTTTCTTTTCATATAGGTCATTCTTAGTATAAAGGAATGCAACTAATTTTTACATAGTGATTTTTTATTTTTCTGAGCATATATCTAACATTATTTCTGCACTGGGGTTCACAAACAATTGGTTGCTAGAATTCAAGTTTAGACACAGGGGCTTATTTACCCTTTTAATGAAGGAAAAAGGGTTTGGACTTAAGTAAGTAGAGTTTATGGGAGTCCATTATTTAGACTAAGTAAACAAGAATGGAGTTACTTGAGCTAAATATCATGAAGTCAAATTGGCAGTGGGGCAGTTTCCAAAAAATCAGAAGATTCACAGCAACAACACATGAGCCATCATAAGGAAGTTCCGTGTATGTTACCCCTGTAAGGAATTTAACTTTAAAATGATTCTAGAATGCCAATTAAATCTCTAAAGTTTTTGTCAAGTTGTTTTCTAACAGGCTTCAAGTGACTAGGATGTATGGAAATACATGGGTGAAGTAATGAAAGATATGAGTTACTTTATTGACATCTGTTTATGCTTACTCACCTTGGTGTTGGCTCTCGGCCTTCAGTGAGAATGGTAGCTCTTCTCTCCCTGGTATAAAGGGGCCACCTTCCTCAAAGGGCAATCCATGTCTTGCCTTTTAGGCAGATCAAGCCTAAAAGAGGATAGAACTCTTCCGGCATCTGTTGAGTCTCAATTGCCTTTAGTTCAAATTAATCCTTATGGCTTATTTAGGTGTAGTGTGTTCCGATCCCCTTTGGAGCAAGCTCAGGTAGGTAATAGAAATAATAAACCTTAAGCAAACAGCCAACCATTTTACTAATATGGAAATCTGAATATTGTAAATATAGTCAGTGGAAATTTATTGTCAATATCAGCAGGGACTTAAAGGTTGGATGTTGATTTTGTATCCTGCAACATTACTGAATTTGTCAGTTCTAACATTTTTTTCATGGACTATTTGGGGTTTTGTACATGTGAAATCATGTCATCTGGAAAGAGACCATTTAACTTTTTCTTGTCCAATTTGGATGCCTTTTTGTTGCTGCTGTTGTCGTTGTTGTGTGCTCTGGCAAGTACTTCCGGTACTATGTTGACTAGTAGTGGTGAGACTGAGCATCCTTGCCTTGTACCAAGTCTTAGAGGAAAAGCTTACAGTTATTCCCCATTGATTATGGTATTAGCTGTGGGCTTTTCATAAATGGACTAAATGTGGAGGAAATTTCCTTCTATAGCTATTTTGTTGAGCGTTGTTATCATGAATGGAAGTTGAACTTTTTCAAATATATTTTCTGCGTTCATTGAGATAATCAAGTGGTTTTTATCTTTCATTCTGTTAATGTGGTGTATGACATTGATAGATTTCCATATGTTAAAACAGCATTGCATCCCAGGGATAAATCCCATTTGGTCATGTTCTATAATCTTTTTGATGTGTTGTTGAATTAGGTTTTCTAGTATTTCATTGAGAATTTTTGCATCTATGTTCATGAGAGATTGTAACCTGTAGTTTTCTTTGCCTGTGGCGTCTTTCTCTGGCTTTGGTAACAGGGTAATACCGGCCTTCTGCAAATATTCCTTCTACTTCTATTGTTTTTAATAGTTTAAGAAGGATTAGTATTAATTTTTCTTTAAATGTGTGGTAGAATTCAGCCATAAATCCATCTGGTCCTGGCCTTTTCTTTGCTGGAAAGGTTTTGGGTACTGTTTCAGTCTTTTTATTTGTCATTGGTTTGTTCAGGCTTTCTATTTCTTCTTGACTCAATCTTGGTAAGTTTTATGTTCCTGGGAATTTGGTCATTTCTTCTAAGTTATCCAATTTCTTGTTGCAAAATTGTTAACAATAGTCCCTTGTGAACCTTTTGATTTCTGACGTATCTATTGTAAAGTATCTCCTTTCATCTCTGATTTTGAGGGGACATTTTTTCTTGGTGGCTCTAGCTAAGCTTTTGTTGATTTCGTGTATTAAAAATAAAACTAAAATCAGGTGATATTTTTATTTATATATAGTTTTCCTGTCTTCTACTTGATTTATTTCTACTCTGATCTTTATGACTTTCTTCCTTCTGCTAATTTTGTGTTTAATTTGTTCTTTTTCTAGTTCTTTGAGACATAAAGTTAGATTACGTGAGATTTTTCTTCTCTTTTAATGTAGGCTTTTAGTGCTAAAAGCTTTCCTCTTAGGACTATTTTTTCTCCATCCTATAAGTTTTAATAAGTTCTGCATTCATTTACTTATGTCTCAAGATATTTTTCAAACTTCCTCTGATTTTATGTTTGACCCAGTTGTTGTTCAAGAGTGTGTTTTTTATTTTCTACATATTTATGAATTTTTCCATTTTCTTGCTATTATTGACTTGTAGTTGTATTCCATTATAGTCATAAAAGATATGTGGCATGATTTGACTTCTAAAGTTCATTAAGACTTGTTTTTTGTCTTAAATGTGATGTATCCTAGGGAATGTTCCATGTGTGCTTAAGAAGAATTAAGTAACCATGCTGCTCTTGGGTGAAAAGATCTGTATATGTCTGTTAGGTACATTTGTTCTATAGTGTTGTTCAAGTTTGCTGTTTCTTTACTAATTTTTCTGACTGGGCATTTTATCCATGATTGTAAACGTGGTATTGAAGAGTCGTGCTATTATTGTATTGTTTAATTTGTCCATTCCGATTTGTCAATTTTTTTATATATTTAGGTTCTCTGATGTTTGGTGCCTATGTATTTACAATGTTTATGTATTCCTGTTGAATTGACCTTTTCTATCATTATATAATAATCTTCTTTGTATCTAGAGGAAGTGTTTGACTTAAAGTCTACTCTGTCTAATACTAGTATAGCCACTCCTGCTTTCTTCTGATTGCTATTTGCATGAAATATTTTTTGCCTTCACTTCACTTTCACCCTTTGTATGTATGTGAATCTAAAGTGAGTTCTTGAGAACAACATACAGATGAATCTTGGCTTTTGTTTTCTATTCGTTCAGCCACTCTGTAATCTTTTTACTGGGAACGTTAGTCCATTTACATTTAAAGTAATTACTGATAGGCTAGGATTTACTATTGCCAATTTGTTATCTGTTTTCTGTTTTTCTTACAGTTCTTTTGCTCCTCTGTTTCTCTCTTCCTGTCTTCCTTAGCGTGTGTGTGTGGGGGGGGGATTTGTATTTTTTTTCTTTTATGTAACTTCTATAAACATTTTATTTGTGATTACCAAAGGGCTTGTGTGAAATATATTATAGTAATAACAGTCTATTTTAACCTGATAACAAAGCTGATACAAAATAGCAGATATGTAGGATGAGAACGTCTAGAGATCTAATGTACAACATGAGAGCTATACTTAATATTGTACTGTACTTGGAAATTTTGCTAAAAGAGTAGATTTTTAGGTGCTCTTGCCACACACGCACACACACACACACACACACACACACACAATGGGGTGTGAGATATGTTCATTTGCTTTACTATAGTAATCTTTACACTATTTCTATGTATATCAAAGCATCATGTTGTAGACCTTAAATATATATAATAAGTTATATTTAAGTCTTACAGCAGGGGCCCTGATGAGCTAGTGTGGACAGGCAACCTTGCCTTTCAGAGCCCTCTAGAGTTTTTGGGGCCCCAGGCCAGGCACATCAACCTGCTGTGCATGTCCCAGGTTGTAACACCAATGCTGGTTTCCAGTTGTGCGGCCGAGGGTTGCATTATGTGGCTAGTGGCACTGGCCAGCAGGCTGCTGGACAAGCAACGGCAGTCCCGCAGGCAGAGCCAGAGCACCCCAGCCTCGCATCGCCTGCATCTTGCTGCCCAGCCTGTGGGAGACTGTAGCCCCGCAAACTCATGCTGCCATAAGGCCTTCCTACCTGTGGCCTGGTTGGTTAGCATGTTGATGCAAACTGCCTTTTGCCACAGCTGCAGCCATGGCCTACAGGTAGGACCAGCATCCTGATCCCTGAAGCCAGTTCAGAATGGCCACAGAAGCGCTCTAAACACTAGTGCTTGCGCAGACCCGGAGGACGATGTTAACGGCAAGAAAATAAAATGAAGAGAGGATTTCTGGCTTCAAATTTACATGCTGACAGATATATGAGGGTGATGCCTGAGCCGGTAGCAAGCCTGGCCCAAGTATTGCTAAGGACAGCACAGGCAGTTGGCATGGGCAGAGGTGAAGGGCAGACTGGCAACAGCACACGGATATGCACACCTCACACAGTGACATAAAGTCCGAGAGGACGTGATTGTGCTCTCCAACCATAAGAAGCCTTCGAACCTGAGAGTGAATGGGCTGACCAAGGTGGCCTTGATGAAAACAAGCAATGAGGCCCTCATCAAAAGTAGTCCTGAAGGATGAGAAAGGATGATCAAGCAACTGATAGAACAATTAAGATCAGAGGAAGCAAAACTCATCTTGTTGAAAAACTTGCCACAGAGTCAAATGCAGAAGGAAGCCACTGCCCAGAAGCCCATATGCTCCGCTGGGAGCACAGTGACCACCCGTCCTCTCCTTGTGCAGGGCACCCAAAACATTCCTGCTAGCAAGCCGTCACTTCTGACCTCTTCAACTTGAATGCCGGGCAGCATGATCCCGCTTCTGCTGGTCCGGGAAGGGCAGCAGGCACCCTCAGTGCTGGTGCTGCAGGTGACCTCACAGGTGGTCATGGCCCCACTCGTCAGTGGATCCCAGCAAATCCACAACATCAGACAACATTCTAGCATGGGGCACTGCCCCTCCTCCTGGACCCCAGGGTGTCCATGCCCAGAGTGCCAATTCAGGAATAGAGAGTCATCCAGCAAGGACTTATCCGTGTCACCAACGTCCCCAACACCATTCTGCTCATCAACATCCTGCAGCCCTCCTAAGCATCATTAAAGGGTTCACGACCAACTCCGCTCAGACCAACTCCACCTCCACCAGCGTGGCCTCCATGCTCACCTCCACTGAGTCTCCAGGCAGCCAAGAGGTGGCCGCCGAGCTCGGACTGTGCAAACAGCTAGAGAAGATGCTGCTTGAGATTCCCCCTCCCAAGCCCCTCACCCCAGAGATAAATTTCCTGCCCAGTGCTGCCAAGAAGTTCGTCTACCTAGTTGGCCTGGAGGAAGTGGTGCAGAACCTACTGGAGACGCAAGCAAGCCGGATGTTGGCCGCCCTTGTGCTGTCCCAGGAACCTTCCATGTGCGTGCACTGCAAGATGGCCTTCGCAAGCCGCAATGGCGGGGCCATCATGGGCGAGAACAGGCGCTCAAGGTGGAGGGCACTAGCTGGCTCAAGGCCACCTTTGTGAAGGCACTACAGCGGGAGTGTGCGATCAAGCAGCGCCTCCTGCAGCAGGACGCCGCGCCTGCCACCGCGCTGCACCCACACTGAAGCAGCTCATAAAACCCCACTGTAAGTTGGTGCTCGGCTCAGGAGAGGCTCGCGACTGGAGTAACAGAGCTGTGCTACTGGCCTCCAGCCAGCTGTCCTGGGGCTCAGGCACGATGACCCATGGTGTCCTGTACAGGTTTAGCCAGCCCCCAAACTGCAAAACACGGCCTCGGGCACGGCCCTGGTCAGGAGGACTGGCAGACATTCCAAGAGAGCCTTGAGCACCGGAAGGGGCAGCACCGCTTCCACCTGGAAGAAGACGTCCCTGAACACCCAGTACCCTTGCGTTTGTCCTCAGAGTTTGGCAGTACCCAAGACGTCCTCGGCCGTGGACCGCCAGCGATAGTACGTCCTTGACGTGATCCCGCCACGCTCCACCCTCCAGTCAGCCACGTGGGATAGTGCCAGCCAGGACCGGTGGAGGACAGGCTCCCTCCTCACTGTTACCTGGCCCCGGTCTAGAAGGACACACTGTGCCGCCCTCCACTGTGCTCACCCTACAGAGTGAGTGACGGCCGTTCTGCACAAGCGACACCTCGATTCTTGGCTGCAAAGTCTCTTCGCGGCTGGGAGATGCTGCTTCACAGGCGGACGAGGATTACAACTGGGGGACCTTTCCACGGGGCTTTCTTCCTCGATCTCTTTCCCGTTACTTTGCCTAACACCAGCAGTCAAGTGGACCTCCGGGGCTGGTTCTGACCCAGGCCGCCTTCTTTTGCCCCCAGCAGGACGCAAGGGAGGCTCACCGTGGACACTGTGACAGGTCTGAGCAAGGCTGGTTCCTCGGGGCTCCTGACTCCAGCAGGGCGTTTCCTTTTGTTTTTGTTTTTCCCTGTCTTCGGCCCCCAATCTGTGGCTGCGTCTCTTCATGGCAAACTGTAGGTTGAAAGATTTTTGGTTTCTTTAAGCACCTCATGATGATGGAGTTAAAAGTAAACCGAGCAGACCCGGGGTCTCTGTTGTGCACACGTAGTCCCGGCCGCCCCCGTGCGCTGGAGGGTGGGCGGCCGCGGCTACATGAACTTTACGAGTGGCAGAGGCAGGAAGCGCCAGCGCAGCCTCGCTCCTGCCAGAAAGCCTCCCTTGCTGAGCCTTCCTGAGACCCCCCAACCCCCCAGGCTCAACTGAAGAACAAACTGAAATCCAGACCCGGCCAGAGAGTAGGGATCCCAGAAGCTGCGCACTGCCCACATCAGAGGGAGGAGAGAATCCGCAGCGACACCCTGAAGCCTGGCCAGGAAGTCGGAGGGGAGGGTTGCTGTGTGGTTTTTTCTTGTGTGGCTACTGGTGGTGGTTTACTGTATTTTTTTTCCTTTTCTGTTCCTATTCATTTTGATGGACACAGTCTTAGGCCACCCTGGCCTGCGTTGCTCTCTGGTGACCTCGCACAGTTGCGTCTGGGCTGGGAGGCGCCGTCCAGGTGTGCGGTGAGCTGCTCCCCCAGACTGAGGATTTCTGTTTGGGTCTAGCTAGCTAGAGCCTTTCCTTAAAGCTGAGGTTGCTGGCAGGGCTCGCTTTCACACTTCCTCCCCCTACCCCACCCCCTTTAGTGTCTACAGAAATGTTTTGTAAAGGATCAGGTCCTCTTTTAGTTTTGGGGTTTTTTTTTTTTTTTTCTTTCTTTCCCCTCCCACTCCCTAAAAACCAGTTCCACATCGCTTCTCGGCCTTTTGGCCAAGATCATGTGTAGTATCTATTCTTATCAGTTTAATATCTGATACGTCCTTTATCGGAGGACAGTATATTAAATGGATTTTGGGAGCAGGGACATGGAACGGGAGCTTGCTCCGTCCAGTCCACGCATCGGCCTGGTATGGCAGTGACTCCAGGCACAGGTGCACCCCCTCGGGGACATGAGCACTGGTCACGCAAGATGAGAGACGGTGGGGAGAGGGGGGTTGCAGTCCCTCCGCCTGGCGAGGGCTAGACTCGCGGGAAGCTGCTTCGCGTGTGGCCTGATCCTCTTCTGTCCGCCGTGAGAGGGAGGCTGGCGGGGTCCCGCCGAGCGCTGCGTGCCCGCCTAGAACCGGGGGGCCCTTTGACCGGCTGCCATCGCCGTCGTCAGGCTCTCCACAGCCCTTTTTCCCATCTTTTCTTTCACTTCGGAGGCCCCGTCTGTCCCCATCTGTCCCCTCTCTGCGTCTTCCACAAATGTTCTCTTAATATTCTTGCGCATAGCTGGCTCCCTCCCAAGGACGTGGCTTTCCCTTCCGCTTTCTCAGGGGCTGTCTCTTCTCTGCCACATGCCTCATCCTCTACTACCTGGGTGGGGAGCACGTGTACTTGCTGCTTCTTTCTGCTTCCCATAGCCTTCATAAAAAATAATAAATAAATAAATAAAAACCAGTTCCACGATGAAAGGCAGAAGTCGTTCTGTGTCTACCGCCAACTGGTCCAGCTCCATGCATAGTGAGGGCGTTGGGTGTCCATGCACAGGTGTACGTCCATGTGAGAACTGGGTCCCTCTGTCCCCCAGTGCAGCTCCAGTCCTGTTTTTCTGTTGATGCAGTTAGGGACTTTAATTTAAAATCCTTAATTTGTAGGCCTGCCTTCTTCAAACACAACTGCTACAGCATTCTAATAAAGGCTCACTTAACCCACTTGAAAAAAATAAATAAACAGTAAAAAAAAAAAAAAATCTTACAGCAGATTAAAACGGAAATTCAACATACCAAAACTTATGGAGTTCTGCAAAAGTAGTTCAAAGATGAAAGTTTTCAGTGATAAACTCTTACATTTTTAAAAAAGAGGAGGCTCTAAAATAATGACCTAACTTTGCACCTGAAGGAACTACAAAAAGAAAAATCTAAGCCCAAAGTTAGCAGGAAGAAGGAAATAATAAAGATTAGAGTAAAAATACAGAGAAGAAAAAAAGATCTAAAAGCTCGACAAAACTAAAAATCGGACTTTTGAAAATACAAACAATTGACAAACTTTTAGCTAACCAACAAAAAAGAGAGAGGACTCAATCAAAATTATAAATTAGAAAGAAGACATTACAACTGCTACAACAGAAATACAAAGTACTATGAGATTATTATGAATAAGTGTATGCCAACACAGTGCATAACCTAGAATATAATGGATAAATTCCTAGGAGCATGCAACCTACCCAGACTAGGTCCTGAAGAAATTTAAAATGTTAACAGATCACTGAGAAAGGAGATTAAGTCATTCATCAAGAAATTTCCAACGAAGAAAAGCCCAAGACCTGATGGCTTCACTGCTGAATTCTATGAAACATTTAAACAATTAATGCCAGTTTTCCTCAAACTCTTGCAAAAAATGGAAGAGGAGAAAAGACTTTCTAGCTTATTCTATGAGGCCAGTATTACCCTGACATCAAATCCAGACAAGGACACTACACGAAAAGAAAATTACAGCCCAATCACTGTGATGAAAATAGACAGAAAAATCCTCAAATATCAGCAAACCGAATGGAACTGCACAGTGAAATGTTCACACACCATGGTGAAGTAGGACTTATCCCTGGGATGCAGGAGTGGTTCGACATATGCAAATCAGTAAGAGGCATATACCACATCAACAGAGTGTAGGACTACAATCATATGACCATCTCAGTGGATGCAGGAAAATCATTTGAACATCATCAAAATCATTTGAAATCGTGTGAACGGCCTTTCACAATAAAAACTTTCAACAAAATAAGTATAGAAGAAATGTACCTCAAAATAATAAAGGCCAGATAGGAAAAGTCAAACGCATAGAATCCAAGTGCAGAATGGTAGTTGCCAGGGGCTCAGGTGTGGGGGAAATGGGGAGATGTTGGTTAAAGGCTACAACCTTTCAGTGACAAGATGCGTAAGTTTTGGGGATCTAAAGAACAGTATGGTAACAATAGTTAATACAGTTTTGTATACTTGAAATTTGCTAAGAGTATATCTTACGTGTTCTCAGCACACACACAAAAATAACTGTGTGCGGTGATGGATGTGCTAAATTCATTGTGGTAATCATTTCATAGTGCATATGTATATCAAATCACCATGTTCCGTACCTTCAATATAGACCATTTTATTTGTCAATTACACCTCAATAAACCTAGAAAAAATAAATTATAAGAGGTTACACACAAAAAACCAAATGACCTGTTAAAAAAAAAAGACATAAGAATGTCATGATGACGTTAGGTTAGACAAAAATTAATAAAGCAGGACAGAAAATTTTTTAATTACAGCAGTGTTTCCGTTTTACTTCTGACTGAAATCTATTCCCAATTATTAATTGCTGCCCATTTCCATTTAAATATCTCAGTCACTTATCTACAGTGGAGATCTAACCCAGAAAAAAAAAAATCTAAACCTGCCTTTTAGACAGGGAATCTCTTCTCCATTTACTTCAGTTAACTACAGCACAGAAAGTACTTTTTAAAATATAAATTAAGATCTTAAATTATTTGAAAACGTAACTAAATTTATAATCGGGATCCGTGCACCGCAGGGACCACACACGACCCTGCCCCAACGCCCCAGGTGACATGGAGCAGGGGGCCAGGGCCATGCACGGCCGCCAACATGTGACCGTTTGGGGCTGGGTAGTGATGCCTGTTTGTCGGGGAAGGGCCCCCAGTTTCATGCTACCGCCGCCCCGACACCCCACCCCCTTTCACTGTGTGCCAGGCAGTGCTGTGAGGGGCTGTCTCTAGGCCTCTGTGCCCACCATCACTGCTGGAGAATGAGTCAGCCACAGGGGATGGCACCTGCAGGCACAGACAAGGAAGTCAGCGACCTCGTGGACGTTAGCGTGGTGTTTCTGCTGCCTGTGGCCAGTGGGAAGGGCCTGCCCGCCTCCTTGAAGGTGAGCGGTTTGGAGGTTCGGGTCTCAAGGACTCACCCAGCTCGGGCTCCTCGGGCACCAGCAACCAGAACAGTTCCCCCTTTGACCCTAGCCCCACCTACAGTGAAGGGCCCACTTGGGTGAGTCCCACGACATTCCTGGGACCCGAACTTGGAGGCGAGGGCAGTGAGAAGAATGCCTATGCCACCTTCAGGAGAGACGCGGGTGTTGGCGAATTGACTCAGGCTGGCTTCCTGCCGGGCAAGCTGGCCCTCAGCAGCCCCAGGCCACTGTCCCCTTTGGACATCAAGGGTGACTCCCAGTACCTATACCTGCAACCCTCAGTGGAGAGCCTCCGACAGCAGCCTGGATGGAGTTCGCCAGGCCGGGCGGGCTTCAGGCCATGCTGGGCAAAAGCTGGTCTCACCTGCCCCTCCCGCCAGGCCTGTAGCTCAGTGAGCTGTGGCAGTGTGTTTGGTCGCTTGCACCAGCACCAGCGCGTGGGCTACCAGCTGCAGGGAGCAGAGGTGACCGGCGGGCTTCGGGTTGTGTCCACCTTCTCCTTGGCCCTCAGGGCCACCTACAGCAGCATCTCCAACCACGGGCCATCAGCGGACCAACAGCCTCATGGGCTCCTGCGAGACCACAGCCTGCAGCTGCACGACGCCCTTGGGAAGGCCCTGGCCTCCACCTACTCCCCGGATGATTCCAACAATAACTTCTCCTCTAGCCCCTTGACCCCCGTGAGCTCCCCAGAGGGCTGGCAGGAACACCGCAGTGGCCCCAAGCAGGAGCTCCCTGTGCCTTAAAGCCCAGCTGCGATGGGGTCCCCACAGCCTGAACAGGATGTTGGACCACCGGGACGAAAGCATCCACGTGGTCCATGGCAGGGCGTGCAATGTGCACCGGCTGCTGCACAGCCACAGGACGCTGGCTGCGGGCTCTGCAGGCCCCCTGCTGCAGGGCGGGCGGCACGCTGGCCTGGTGGGAGGCGCCCATTCCGAGGAGGGCCTCGCAGGCAGTGTCGGCCGCCTGCCATCGGCAGCCTCCCCAGCTAGCCCAGCGCCCTCCCTGAGCGCTCCCGCCTCCTACAACGGACTGGGCGAGGGGTGCCGCGGCGGGTGCCAGCGCAATCAAGCGGGAGGAGATGGAGGACGAGGAGAAAACGTCGGTGGCTGACAGCTCAGAGGAGGAGAAGGAGTCGAAGGCCCCCGGACACGGACGAGCCCAGATGAGGACGACCTTCTGCCCCCAGAGCAGAAGGCCGAGTGGGAGAAGGAACCGCCGGTTGACCAGTAACCCCCATGAGCCGCTGGGGATCAGAGACACTGAAGAAGCTTTTCAGGAGCTGGGGCGCACGTGTCAGCTGCACCTCAACGGTGAGAAGCCCCAGACCAACCTGCTCCTCCTGCATCAGGCCTTGTCGTTCATCCTCAACCTGGAGCATCAAGTGCCAGGGAGGAATTGGAACCCCAAAGTGGCCTGCTTGAAGCGGTGAGGAGAGGAGAAAATGTCAGGCGTGGTGAGGCAGCAGGGCAGGAATGTTCTGGTCCTCCAAGGTTTGCTTACAAAACCAGTCAAACGTGAGGTTCTATCTGAACCCGAGCACAAGGTAGGGAGACAGGACTAGCATAGGCGGTGGAGCCAGATAGAGTTGAATGTGCAGCCTGGTCACTAAGCGGAGATGCAGACACAGGAGGGTGCTGAGCCGCCTGCTGACGCATGGAAGGTACCGGGGCCCGATTATGAGGCTGCGCTGCAGCTGCACGGGGGACCACAGTTCAGGCACGTCCTCATAGGTTCAAATGCCACAATCCAGGGCAGATAACTTTGAGGTTTCCGGTCTCACTCTTAATTTAGCGGCTGCACAGGTCATCACTGGTACCGGGGATCTGCTCTTCACCTGAGATGCAACGACAAATCTCGTTTTTTACTGCAGTTCCTCATTCAGCTGTTGATAGTGGCTGAATAGTGTAGGCCCTTTACCTGTTGGGGGTTTATTTCAGGGGGCGATAATTTTTGCAGGGCTTTTGTCCTTACACTCCCTTGAAGGGATCTTAAGTTTCATGGATGTCTTAGGCCCCTGTAAGGACAACTGGAAGATCACAGATGGGCAATGGTTTGGGGAAGATGGTGGAGAAGGGATGGGAACAGGGGCTTCCTGAGAATGCGTGTGGGCTGAGGGGGTTGTACCAGGCGAGGACAGAGTAGGAGTCTTGGGAGAAAGGAGTCAAGGAGAAGACGAGAAGGAGCTTGGGTGGTCATCTCACCTTTCCCTTTCCTCTGGACTTGGGTGGAGAGAGGTTCTTCCTCTTCTTCCCCGATTTGGTGTTTCCGGTGAGCTGTGCTTTCCTGGTCTCCTTTGCCATGTCAGCACTGCCCAGTGGTCTGTCCCAGGGCCCCTGGCCTCCCTATATACACCCTGCACAGGACAATGAGCAGCCACAGTCTATGCTTCATTTGGTCAGCAAGCCAGTCCCCCAGCCTGTCTAGCCCTGTCCTGGCAGGGGTGGCTCAGACATCACAGTGGCCCATCCTGACTCCTCCGGGAGTGGGGGGAGGCCAGGTGCCCTGGTTGGAAAATGGGGTGTTTTCTTAGCAAACTTCAGCGCCTTCTGAACAGACCTGCCACACTCCTCATGGTTCAATTCTGGGGGATCACATGGCAAGGAGAGGGTGTCTTCTTCAAGCCCTTCCCCAGGGCCACCTGATTCCGTGGCTCATTCTGTTCTCTCCCACCCTTCACCATTACCTGGATTTTGTATGTCCTACCTACAATCCACCCACGGTAATGTGGCCACGCTTAAGTCTGTGTCGAAATATGAATCATCCTACTTCCTTTCTAAAAATTTGTCTTATGTACCCTGAAGACCACTCACTTCCTGGCTGCCACCAGGAAACTTTTCCATCCCACTTGCTTTTCCCAGTGTCCACAGGGGTCCCCTCAGTTTTGTTTTCCAGTCTGAAATCACTGCCTTCAGGCTGGCAGACTCAGTAAATAAACTTGCTCTTCTGCGTATCCCAGTCTTGTTTCAAATCTGGGGGATCTACTTATCTCAATCGATGTAGTACCGAGACTTGGATTTTAACAGTGTGTGTGCAGCAGTGAGGCAGATATTTGCATGCCAGAAGTCGTGGTGGATGTTTGCATGGAGGAAAATTTTATCCAAGAATAATAAATTCATGATACGGGGAGGAGGATTGTTCAGCATTTTACTTGGGATTCTGTTCTGTGCAACAAGGAAAAATCTAGGCCTCCAGATTGGAAAAGGAGAACTAAAACTGTTTTTCACAGGCCACAAGTTAGTCTAGGCAAAAAGCTGTGCTTATCTAAAAAATTGCTACTAGAACTAATGATTCAGTTTAGCAAAGTTGAAGAACACAAGATCAATACACAAAAATTAATTGTAGTTTTATAAACTTGCAATGAACAGTTCGATATTAAAATAGACAACTGTGTTATTTAAAATAGCTTTAGAAAATAAGAATTATGTAGGAATAAGATGGGAAATAGTTACATTAATAAACTCAACATCACTATTTGTTAGGAAAATTAAAATCAAAATCACAATTAGAATTCTATACACTATTAGAATGGCTGAAATTGGAAAGAATCATCCCATCTAAAGGTTGGCAAGCATGCAAAATACTGACACTTTCATACATACCTGGTGAGATTATAAAATGTTACCTTTTCAAAACAACTTGACAGTTTCTTAAAAAGTTAATCATATACCTACAATACACTGCAACCATCCCCCTCTCAAGTATTCATATAAGCCTTTTCAATATTCAAGCTAATCTACCACGACAGGCAGATCAATAGTTGCTTGGGACTGGTGATACAGGAAGGGGCTGGAGGGAGGAACTACACAGGGATAGGAAGAACTTTTTAAGGGTAATGGATATGTTTACTATCTTGACCGTGGTGATGGTTTTCCTGGTGTATAGATATGTAAAATTTTCAAATTAGACACTTTGGGAAATTCATTGAATGTCAATGTCAAAAAAACCTAACCAAAACTCTATTTTAAAATTATATTCTCTGCAGACTAAAGCAACTTTTTAAAAGATTAAAGATAAGAGATTTGTGGGGAGAGTATTTTGTCACTTGAATTATGTAGATATACCGGGATGCGGTGGTGACCAAAGTCAAGGCTGGCTTTTATTCAGTCTTATCACTGTTGTAAAATTCTCCATAGGGATTCAACTTCCACTTCTGGGAAGATGGAGTAAATGTGTTTTCCCCCATTTCTCTTGCTAAGTACAACTAAACACTCAAAACAATATATGTAAAACAAGCATAAGAAGACTGAATAGTGGAGAGAGAAAGGCAGGCTGGTGAAGATCTTGGCGTCCAAGGAGTAACACAGTGGTGAGTTCCTTGGGTTTTCCTCATGCCTCATATATCTCAGAAACAGAGGTTTAAAAGCTAGCAAATGAAAAGGCCAACAGGTGCACGGGGCAAAAAAAGCCTCAACAAAAGTCTGCTCTGTCTACCCAAAAAAGGAAGGGGTCAGCCTAAGAAGATGGAAATCTTTTAGACAATAACTACGCTGCTCCCACCAAACACCACGACCAAACAAAAAAAAAAAAATTTTTTTAAAAATAATCTGTGGCTCCCCTCACACCCACACCAACAAAATCTAAATAGGAAGCCTAGATTTTCTCCCTCATCAGGATATACCATGGTGCTCCAGCTGCCCCATCACCACCATTAGATTGGTGTCAGGGAAGTCTGAGTGGCAGCTTGGAGTTTCTTACCCACCAGGAACACATGAGGCCTTCCCCTACCCCCAACCCCAGCTTGTCTGTACAGCTTATGTGGGGAACATGGTCTTCCATCCAAAAATAACCAGTTACCCCTTCCTCTGTCAACTGGGATGTCATCAAAGTAGGCCTAATGAAGTGTGAAGACTTTCACTACTGTCCAGCAATAATGAGGGCATCCCCCCCACACCGTGGTATCAGTGGAGGCCACATGGGGGACATGAATGAAAATATCAACCACTCCCATATAAGGAGGTATCAGTAGAGGCCTAGTGGGGACCCAGAGCAGCCACTTCAACTCAGCAGTAATGAAGAGACTTGGGTGTCAGTGGAGGTCAAGAGGGGAACCTGGTCTTCCATTTCCACATGGCAGTAATGAAAGGGTACCCTGCTTCTCTTGCTAGAGTGGTGTCAGAGGAAGCCAGCTAGAATGGAAGCATTAAATAAGATCCAGAGTAATATACCATGACAATCAAAATGGCAATAGCTCAACCAAAAATCACCCAACACAGTGCAGAGGGTGTCAGGAGCATGCTGGCTCCTTTGGGTGCTCACAGTAGGGCATATTTCAGGTAATATTGTCTAGATCCACCTACTCCCGGAGGGAAATTTCAGAGAGCCCAACCATCTGCCCTGGGCAATGCAGTGTCCTACCCAACTTGGAGAGCCTGCCGGGGCCGCCCACTCCAACTGAGAGGTTGAGGGGAGCATGCTGGCTTCTTCCAGGTATGCATAGTGCATTGTGGCCCTGATAAACTTGCATAGACCCGCCCACCCCAGTAGGGAAACTTCAGGAAGCTTGCCCACCTCGCTCAGGGGCACAGAGAAGAGCACCAGCACTTTGCCCAGTAATGTACACTCTGCTCAGTACCCCAGCAACCCTGCCCAATTTAGCAGAGGAACTGCCCATTGCCACAACACCTATCCAAGAGATCAAAGTTCCAGAGGCGACCACAGCAACACCATACAGAGTCACCCATTTTGGCACCGGAATCACTGAGCAAACCAGCCTACCCCCAAGGTACATAATGTTGTGCCCATAGCCACAAAAACCCTACCCAGTGTTACCCACTCCCAAGAAGAAACTGCCAAAGGCCCCACTGCCTCAGCCATGATGACACCCACAGAGAACTCCAAGATTGAATGCAGCTGAAGAAGTTGCACGAAGACTACCCTACGGTGCTCACCTGGAACCAAACCTGAACTACTGAAGCTGACTGGTAATATAGAACACTTCTACAGGAAGTTTCTCCATTCAAGAACTACTCCAAAAGTTAGAAGAAGTGACTGCCACACCTGATGCCCAGACATCAACTCACAGAGATGAGAAGCATGAAAAAAACAAGGAAACGTGACTCCACTAAAGGAAACAATAGTTCTCCAATACCAGACTCCAAACAGCAGAAAATCTATGAAATGCCTGAAAAGGAATTCCAAATAATAATCTTCAGGAAACTCAGCATGATGCAAGAAAATAGACTGAAATAACAATAAGGGAGAAAAACTTTCCAGAAGTTGAAGGAGAAATTCAACAAAAAGATGAATATCATAAAAAGGAACAAAGGAAACATCCTGTGACTGAAGAATTCATTCAACAAAATAAGAAATACCACCATGAGATTAAGCAAGAGCCTAGAACTAGTGGAAGCAAGAATTTCTAGACTTGAAGACAGGTTTTTGAATTATCTCAGTTGGACCATAAAGAAAAAAGAATTTAAAAACTGAAGAAAGCTTATGCGATCTATCGGACCAGCTTTAGCATGGAAACATTCAGATTATGGATGTTCTGCAAGGAGAAGAGAAAGGAAAAGTCGTTAGAAATCTATTTTACAAAATGATAGCTGAAAACTTCACAAGTATTCAGAGAGATATGGTCATCCAGACTCAAGAGTCTCAGAGATCCCCAGACTGGTTCAACACCCCCAAAAAAACAAGAAATGTCCTCCTGCAATATATATGGTCAAATTGGCATAAGTAAAAAAAAAAAAAAAAAAAAAAAAAATTGGGAGAAGAAAGAAGGAGGGAGAGAGAGAGCAGTGAGAGAAAAGTGTCAAGTCACCTATAAGGGAATCCCTAGCATACTAACAACAGACTTCTCAACAGAAACCTTATAGGCCAGGAGAGAGTGGGATGGTATATTCAAAGTACTAAAAGAAAGGAAATGGCCCACCAAGAATACTATAACCAGCAATGCTATCCTTCAGAAGTAAAGGAGACCACAATGAGACTGACCGTACAAGAAATCCTCTAGGGAGTTCTACATTCAGAATCAAAAGAGCAATAATCATTGTCATGAATACATGAGAAAGAATAAAACTCCCTGGTAGAGTAGATACGCAAACAAGAAAGAGAAAAAACCTATATTTTATCACTACAAGAAAAGGAAAAACAAAAAACATAGAAGAAAAATAATCAAAGGGAACGAAACAAGCAAAACAAACATAAAACAATCATTAAAAAAAATCAATACACTGCCAGGAATAAGGCAAAACCTTTCAATAACAACCCTGAATATAAATGGATGACATTACCCAATTAAAAGATGTAGACTGACTGATGAACTAAAAAACTAGAACAAACTATATGCTGCCTACCAGAGACTCACTTCACACATAAAGACACACATAGACTAATAGAGAAGGGATGGAAAAAGTTATTGCACACAAGTGGAAACCAAAAACAAGTAGGAATAACTACACTTCTATCAGATTAAATAGACTTTAAAACAAAAACTATAAAAAGAGACAAATAAGGACATTATAAAATGATAAAGGGAATGATTCAGCAATAGGATGTAGTAATCATGAATATACATGCACCCAACATCTGAGCCCCTGGATATATGAAGCAATTATTCTTAGATCTAAATGGAAAGAAAGGCCCCAATACGATAACAGTTGGAGACTTGAACGTCCGTCTCTCAGCATTGGACAGATGACCTGCACAAAAAATTATCAAAGGAACATTGGATTTAAATTGCACTTTAGACCAAACACACCTGCCAGACCTTTACAGAACATTTCATCCAACTGCAGAATATGCATTCTTCTCATCAGCACATGGATCATTCTCCAGGGTAGACCACATATTAGGCCCAAATCAAGTCTCAACAAATTTTAAAATATTGATCTTACATCAAGTATTTTTTTCAGACCACATTGAATACATCTGGATATCAATAACAAGTAAACTTTGTAAACTATACAGATTCACTGAAATTAAACAACATGCTCCTGAATGACCAATGGGTCAAAAAAGAGGGAAAGCAGGAAATCAAAAAAATTCTTGAAACAAATAAAACTAGAAGCACATCACACCAAAACCTACGAGATACTGCAAGAGCAGTATGAAGAAGGATGTTTATTGCAATAAGTTTTTATGTCAAAGAAAGATGAAAGATCTCAAATAGACAACCTGATATTATACTTCAAGGAAATAGAAAAGCAAGAAAAATCCAACCCCAAAATTAGTAGATAGAAGGTAATAATAAAAATCAGAGCATAAGTAAATGAAAAAGAGACAAAAAAAAAAAGACATATGAAAGACCGATGAACCAAACACTTGTTTATCTGAGAAGATAAACAAAATTGACAAACCATTAGCTAGGCTAACCAAGAAAAGAAGAGAAGACACAAATAACAAAATCAGAAATGAAAAAGGAGACATTACTACTGAATCCACAGAAATGCAGACTCACTAAAGACTATTATGAACAAGTATATGCCAACAAATCTGAAAATCTATAGAAAATGGATAAATGTCTGGACATATACAACACAGTAAGACTGAACCAAGAAGAAATAGAAAAACTGAACAGACCAGTAATGAGCAATGAGATTGAATCAGTAAACAACACTATCTCAACAAAGAAAAGCCCAGGACCAGAGGACTTCATTGCTGAATTTTCCCAAACTTTTTTTTTTTTTTTGTCTTTTTGTGACGGGTAAAGGGATCGCAAACCTTGATGTGGTGTTGCCCGCACCGCACCCAGCCAGTGAGCGCACCGGCCAGTCCTATATAGGATCCGAACCTGCGGGCGGGAGCGCTGCTGTGCTCGCTCCCAAGCGCTGCACTCTCCCGAGTGCGCCACGGGGCCGGCCCTGAATTTTCCCAAACTTTAAAGGAAGATTTAATACCAATTCTTCTCAAACTAACCCAAAACTGAAGAAGATGGTAGGCTTTCAAACTCATTCTATGAGGCCAGCTTCACCCTGATACCAAAATCAGACAAAGACACAACCAAAAAAGAAAACCACGGGCCAATATCTGTGATGAATTAGATGCAAAACTTCTCAACAAAGTACTAGAAAACAAATAAAACAGAACATCAAAAAGATTATACATCACTTAATCAAGTGGGATTCACCCCAGGGATGCAAGGAAGTTTCAGCATAAGCAAAACAATAAATGTGATACACCACATCAACGTAATGAAAGACAAAAGTCATATGATAATCTCAAAGGATGCAAAAAAACTTTCTTTATCAAATTCAACATCCCTTCAAGATAAAAGTTCTCAACAAACTAGGCATAGAAGAAAAGTGTCACAACACAGTAAAGGCCATATTTGACAAAACCACAGTTAGCATCATCCTGAACTGTGAAAACTTGAAAGCTTTTCCTCAACGTACTGGAACAAGACAAGGATGCCCACACTCACTGCTCCTATTTAACATAGTACTGGAAGTTCTAGCCAGGGTAATTGAGAAAACGAAAGAAATAAAGCATATCCATATCAGAATGGAGAAAGTAAAATTGTCCCTGTTTGCAGATGACATGATCTTATATAGAGAAAAACCTAAAGGGTCTATCAAAAAACTTTTAGGGCTGATTTAAGAATTCCGTGAAGTAGCAGGATACAAAATCAGTATACAAAAATCAGTAGAGTTTTTACACAGAGTCAATGAACTAGCAGAAAAAGAAATCAAGAATGCAATCCTATTTAAGATAGATACCCAAAAAAGTCAAATATGTAGGAATAAATCTAACCAAGGAGGTGAAAGATCTCTACGATGAAAACTACAAATCAGTGCTGAACGAAATTAAAGAGGACACAAAAAGACAGAAAGACATTCTACGCTCATGGATTGCTAGAATTAATATTGTGAAAATGATCATACTACCCAAAGTGATCTATGGATTCAACACAATCCCTATCAAATTCCCAATGACCTTCTTCACAGAAATAGAAAAAAAATCCTAACATTCATATGAAACAAACCAAAAAAATCCCCGAATAGACAAAGGAATTCTGAGCAAAAGGAATAAAACAGGAGGTATCACACTACCTGACTTCAAAATGTACTACAAACCTGTAGTAACCAAAACAGCCTGGTACCAGCATACAAATACACCCATGGAAAAGTGGAATAGAATAGAGAACCCGGGAATAAATCCATGTACTTATAGCCAACTGATCCTTGACAAAGGCCCTGAAAACATAACATTGGAGAAAGAAGAGCCCCTTCAATAAATCATGCTGATACAACTGGATATCCATGTGTAGATGAATGAAGCTAGACCCCTATCCTTCACCACATACAAAAATCAAGTCAAAAGGGATTGAGGACTTTAATGTAAGTCGTAAAACTATAAAATTTCTGGAAGAGAACACAGGGGAAACCCTCCATGATGTACACCTGGGAAAAGATATTATGAATAAGACCTTAAAAACACATGCAACAAAAGCAAAAATAAACAGATGGGATTTATCAAACTAAAAACATCTGCACGGCACAGGAAACAATCAACAGAGCAAAGAGACAACCTGCAGAACAGGAGAAAATATTTGCAAACTGTGCATCAGACAATGGACTAATACGTGGAAAATAGAAGGAACACAAACAACTCTATCATAAAAAACTAAATAAACCAATTTAAAAATGGGAAAATAAGGTGAATGGATAATTCTCAAAAGAAGACATACATATGGCCAACAGGCATATGAAACAATGCTCAACGTCATTAATCACATGGGAAATGCAAATCAAAACTACACTTAGATATCATCTCGTTCCTTTAGAATGGCTATTATCAAAACGAGTGAGTATAACAAAAGCTGGTGAGGATGTGGAGAAAGGGAAACACTTGTACATTGTTGGTGGCACTGTAAATTAGTGCAGCCATTATGGAAAACAGTATGGGTTTTTCTCAAACAACTACAGATAGAACTACCATATGATCCAGCAACCCCCCTACTGGGTATCTACCCAATGGAGTGGAAATTATGACGTCCAAGTGATACCTGCACTCCAATGTTTATCACAGATCTATTTACAATAGTCAAGATATGGAACCAACCTAAACGTCCATTGACAGATGACCGGATAAGGCAACTGGGGTATACGTACACAATGGAATTATATGTACACTACTCAGCCATAAAAATAATTGAAATTCTGTCATTTGCAGAAATATGGATGAACTTGAAGAAAATCATGTTAAGTGAAATAAGCCAGGTACAGAAAGAGAAATACCTCACTCATAAATTGGAGCTAAAAAACAAACAAACAAACAAGTAAATCAATAAGAAACAAAGAAAGAAACAACAATCCCAATGATATGCTGAACTTTCAAAAGGAGAGAACACAACTGTCGTTACTCGAGGTGGGAAAGGGAGAGGGGAAGGGGCATTAGCGATAAGTTGGTTAAGGGTCACAAAGAATGTTCAAATTATGTAATGATGAATATGTTAATTATCCTGATTTACTCATCACATATTGTGCACAGGTATTGATATTCAACTTTGTATCCTACAAATATGTGTAATCAATAATCTTTCAATTAAAAGAAAGAAAATGTGGTATATAGACTCAAGGGAATACTACTCACCCATAAAAAGGAATGAAAATCTGCCATTTGCAGCAGCACGGATGGGCTTGGAGAAAATTAAGTGAAATAAGCCAGGTACAGAATGAGAAATGCCGCGTGATCTCACTCATATGTAGGAGCTAAAAACAAACAAAGAAACAAACAAATAAATAATACATTGAACTCGTAATAGGAGAGGGAGGAACTGTGGTTACTGGAGGTGGGAAAGGGCAGAGAGGAGGGAGGGAAGTGAGAGGCTGGTTAATGGACACAAAATTACAGCTAGAAAGGAAAAATAAATTCTATTGCTATGCAGTTGACCCAAGAATCTTTAATAACGACGGTTTAACACAGGTTATGAAACAACTAGAAGAGAGGAGGTCAAATGTCCACATCACAATGAAATGATGAAGTTTTGCAGTGATGAATATGCTAATTACCAGATTAGATCATCCCACATTGTATGCACATATTGAAATATAACTGTGTACTCTATAAATACATACAATCAATATGCTTCAATAAAAATTTTAATTCACCCACATAAAAAGAAGCAGGAAGATCTTAAACAAAGCAAAAATATACAGGAAGATCTTAAACAAGTAAAAACGTACAATCCATACATGCCAACACCAAGATGACAGACACAAAAGAATTAACTGACAAAGATCTTAAATCAACCATCATAAAAATGTTTCAACACAAAATTAGGACCACACTCGAAACAAATGGAAGAAAAAGAAGTCTTTGGGCCGAGCCCGTGGCGCACTTGGTAGAGTGCTGCGCTGGGAGCGCGGCGACGCTCCCGCCGCGGGTTCGGATCCTATATAGGACTGACCGGTGCACTCACTGGCTGAGTGCCCGTCATGAAAAAATGACAAAAAAAAAAAAAAAAAGAAAAAAAGAAAAAGAAGTCTTAACAAAGCAGCACATAGAAAGACAAATCCAGTGAAGTTTCCTCAAATGAAAAACTGCAATGAAAGTCAATGGCTCAGAAGAGCATGGAGATAAGGAGGAAAGAATCAGAGAGCTGAAAGATAGAATAGAAATTTCCCAGTCTGAACAACAGATGGAAGATACATTGATATAAAAATGAACAGAGCCTCAGGAACCTACAGGAGTATAACAAAAGACCTAACATTCATGTTGCTGGAGCACAGGAAAGAGATGAAAAAGAGGATAGGGCTTGAAAAGCTCCCAAATAAAAAATAGCTGAATACTTTCCAAATTTAGAATAGCCATAAACCTACAAATTCAAGCAGCTCAGTGAACCCAAAGACTATAAATAATAAAAAAAACCCAAAAAATCCAAATGAAGACACACCACTCAAAGTTCTGAAAACTAAAGAAAAAGAAAAAATCTTAAAAGCAGCAAGAAAGAAACCACACCTCAGCTTACAGGATGATAAGGATTGAATTGTGTCCCTCGAGTTTGTGTATTAGAAGCTTAATCCCGACTGACAGTGTCGAGAGCATGGAAAATCCTATTATGGTCACTGAAAGAGGGACCTTAAAGAGGTGATTAGATTGTGAGGAATGTATGAGAATTAATCCGTTGATGGGTGGTCATCGGTGTAGTTCTGCTGGCTTTAAAAGGAGAGCACACGAGAAGCTCCCTCTCTCTCTGTTCAAGCCATCCACCAGTTCACCGTGTAACACCCTGCATCACTGAAGTCATCACCAAAGAATGCCCTCACCAGAAGTGTTCCCTGCACTTTGGACTTCCCAACTTCTGAAACTATAAGCAATAAACGTTGTTTCTTTGCACATTACAGACTAACACAGAGGGAAAACAATTCAAATGACAGTGTTTTTTTTTTTTTTTTTTTCAAAGCAAATCACGAAGGCCAGAAGGAAAAATGCACATCTCTCAAGTACTAAAAGGAAAGAAGAGTCAACACAGAATCCTATATTTAGTAAAAACATCCTTCAGGATGAATGGGAAATCAAAACATTTTCTGATGAAGGAAAAGGAAGTTCCCCAAAACAGAAAAATAAAAATTATGAAAAGGTTAATGGGGAATTGGATCATCAAGAAGGTAAAAAGAACATAGTAAGCAAATATGTGGGTGAATACAATAGACTTTCTTTCTCCCGTTGAGTTTTCTAAATGTTTGACAGGTTAAGCAAAAATTATCACATTGATGTGGCTTTAAATGTATATATAAGAAATATTTAAGACAATCAAGACATAAATTGGGAAGGGTGAAAAGACATGAAGGGAGGTAAACTGGTAAAATGTCAACAACAGTAGACTGTGATATTTTATATATACATAAATGCATACATAATATGTATATTACATATATATATATATATGTATACTTATACCATATATGTAATACGTAAAGCAGTCCAAAAAACTATACGGTTGTCCGCACTCCCATTCTTACAACAAGAAAATGCTTGACTAACTGAAAAATTAACTAGTTTTCTTACACCTATCCGAGAACCGAGACTTTAGGGCAAACCACCAACCCAAAATGTGGAGAGACAGGTGCATACAAAGAGCCACAGGAAAGATCTGTTTACCTGGAGCAAAAGCTGCTGGAGCCATAAACTGGTAAGAATATCTAAGTGGTAATTCTGATGAATTTCTGAAGGTTGAGTGTGGGGTACTATGAGAGTAATAAGCTACCTGGGGCTACAGGCTTTAGAGGAAAGTTCGTGGGCCTTACCTCCAGAAACCCCAATAGGTTGTCAAAATGAAGATCTGAGAAAGATCTCCTTGTGGATCTGGCCGGGGAAGGCAAAGAGGAACCACTGTGAAATAAACACCCAAGATTTTCCACCTTCACCTCTGACATTGTGTACCACATTCTGGCTACAAGAGAGGCTAACTGCACCTGAGATACTGATAGCCAAAGCTGAGGAAGAAAGCAACCTCCACAACAGCAGAGTTGTTCCTGGGCAGGGTAGATGTGGAGATGACCCAAACCTTCAGTGAAATCTCTGACAAAACCACAATTCAACCACTTGTGGAATCTTGAGGTTGCTGAATTCCGTGAGGGCCCTGTCAAGAGTGAGGGCACTACACTTGATCTTAGCCAAAATAGGGCGTAAAGAAATATAACAATTTGTAAAAATGAATATGCTAGTAAAACAAAACAAAATGCCCCTGGACCCTGAGATCTCCTCCAAATGACATTCTATCCCTTTCAACCTTTTCTCAATTTTCTCAAAAATAATTTCACACCCCCTTATTTGGGCATATATATGGAAAAAATAATAGGATAAGTAATAGAGTAATATACTCAACTTGTAAGGAGTTCAAGCTATTCACATAAAGTATTTAACACAGAATGTGTGATACAGCTCAAGTGATACTCAGAGGGAAATGTATATCCTCAAATAAATTAGAAACTTAAAAAAACATTTAAAACATCCAGGCAAATCAAGAAGCTGGGGAATAAATACAATATCAAGTCGAAGTTAGAAGAGAGTAGGAAATAATAAAGATAAATGCATTAATAATGAAACAGATATCCGAGATAACTAACAAAACCCAGTTCTTTGAAAATGCTTATAAAATAGACATTTTTTTGCAAAGATGATCAATTGCTAAGAAAAAAAGGCATAAACAAAGAATAGAAGTTAAAATATACATGGTAAATATAGATGCAGGAGAGGTGTTTCTAAGGCAACCCTATAGATATGACTGTCCACCACTGGTCTTCCCTGCTGCAGCTCCAGACTTGGAGTCATTTTTCACAAGGGCTGCAGTTAGACAAATTCTCAGATGTGACGGGGAGGACATCTCCCAGAAAGCATTTGGTCATGAAGCCAGTTGCCAAGATGAGGGCCCTCATGAGTGACGTCGGAGGGGTCCACTCCCCCAAACAAAGCAACCTCAAAGACTCCATCTCGTGCTGTCTGGTTAGCTCAGTTGATTACAGAGTGCTGTGATAACATCAAGATCAGGGGTTTGGTTCCCTTCTCCATCCAGCCACCAACATATATAAAGAATCCATCTCCGCCCGTGCTATAAACCCTGCAAGGACCCAGACAGAGGTGTCAGGGTGACCAGTTCCCCAATTTTCACCTACACGAGGATTGACTTACACAAGTCCATTTCTGCCTCCAGGAATCGGGGAAGCATGGACCTTGGTCCAAGAGGGGCATATTCAGGTAGGCCCAGGGAGGTGTCACAGGCCTCCTAGGAATGAAGGTGAGGACCTTGAGGGTGAAGTAAGGGGACCCACGGAGTCCATTTCAGCCCAGGACACGCCGAGCTCGGTGCTGGAAGTCACGTCCTCTGACTTCCGCCTTGGGGCGTCTGAGAAACGAGAGAGGTTGGTGTGAGGTGCACACTTCCAGTCAGCGGAGGGTGCCGAGATCGGTCTGTGCTAGAGTCGAGGTGAGACTCTCAGGGGGGTGAGGGACTCAGAATCATCCAGCTGTGCCCCTGCTGCCACCCGTGGACCACTCGGGGGAAGACTTGTCAGGGGATTCTGGGAGACAAGCCTTGCTTTTACAGGGCAGAATCAGGTCTCAGGGTCCAGGGGTCCACTCTCTGCCCAGAACCAAGATGAGGCCCCTCAGAATGAACTCAGGTGACCCACAGAGTCCATTTCAGCCCAGGAGGCCCCGGGCATAGTGCGTTTTGTGACGTCCTCTCACTTCCGCCTTGGAGTTCTGAGAAAATGGAGGGCCTTGATGTGAGGTGCACACTTCCAGTCGGCGGAGGGGACCCAGATCTGTCTGTGTTAGAGACGAAGTGAGATAATGAGGCTGGACTGATGGTCCGGAATCTTCCAGGTGTGCCCCCGTTGTCAGCCGAGAGCCACTCGGGGACATACTTGTCAGGCTGAGCCACCCCTCCCCCATGCCACTTCAGGCGACTCTGGAAGTCAGAGCTTTCTTGTGATATGGATGACTGGGTTTGAATAAGGACAGGACCAGGCCCTGTCAGGCGCGAATGTCGGGACCCTGTGAAAGAACCGAGGAGACCCATCTCCACCCCCGCTGTCAGCTTCGGAAGCCCAGGATCTACCTGGAGTCAAGGTAAGGATTCAGGGGACCCAGGACCCCACGTAAAATGGGGCCCAGCCCCGCCCTGGGAGAACATGGGCAGGGTTGCCAGAAGTGTTGCGTCCTTGCTTCTCCTTTTGGGGAGTCAGGGAGGTGAACACTTTTGCCTGAGGGACGACAGGGTATACCACCACCTCAGAACAGCAGAGGCCTCCCGGGAACCCACTCTGTCACCACTGTCGGCCCTAGAAGCTCCAGGCAGGGTGACCAGATATGATGCTCCTTCGCTGCTGCCTCGGGGGCTCTGAGGGTGGTGAGGATTTGGGTCTGAGGGTTGCAGCCTCAGGTCGGCATAGGAAAGAGTCCCAGGCCCTGCCAAACATCCAGGTGAGGACACAGAGGGAGGAATGTAGGGACCTCCCACCACAGATAGCGAGGACCCAACAACTCCCCACCCCTGTTGTTGGCCCTGGGAGGACCCAGGCAGGGCTGGCTGGATGTGGCGGCCTCTGACTTCAGCCTGGGGAGGGTGTCAGGGAGGAAATGACTTTGTTCTGAGAGGAGTAGCCTTACATCAGCTGAGGGACAAGTGCCAGGTTTTTCAGAAGTCAAGGTAAGTACCCCTCGCGAAGACTAAATATACCTACCCATCTCAGAAAAGACACCACAGAGTCCAGCTTCCCTGTTCTCAACCCCTAGGGGACCCAGGAAGGGGCAGCAGGGTGTGACATGCTGTCGATTCCACCGTGGTGGGGAAAGGGGGTCCTCAAACACGTGAGAGCTTGGCCTGAGCTAAGGGAGGTGATGCCAGCTCAGCAGAGGGTTGGTCTAGACTCTGTCAGGATTACAGGTGAATACCCTGAGGGTGGACTGAGGGAAGCCCCAACCCAAAACAGTCTGGACCCAGGCCCTGCTGTCTGCCCTGGGACATCCTGGGCCAAAGTGCCCAGATACGATGCACCCTCACTTTTATCTTGGGCCTCTCAGGGAGGTGAAGGTCTTGGTCTGAGGGGCAACTTCAGGTCAGCAGAGAGAGCCACATCTGGTCACAGAAGGAGTCATCTGAGGCTTAGCCAGGAGTCAAGGTGATAGATCTAGTTGAAGGTACCCCCTAACTCCTAAAAGAAAGGACCCCACAGAATGCAGTGGTCCCCTGTTCTCAACTCTCGGAGACCCCAGGCTGGGGTGACACCCCCAGGATATGACACCTTGTCACTTCTGGCTTGGAGTTTTCAGGGAGCTGAGGGCCTTGGTTTTAGGGGTGAGATTGGATCAGAAGGGAGAGAAACATCTGATCAACTGAGGGAAGAATCCCAGGATCTGTCAAGGGAAGAGATTTTGGTGAGGACTGGAGGTATCCCCAGCCCAGAACATAAAGAGGGCCCCACAGATATCCACTGTGGCCCTGATGTCAGCCCAGGAGACTGTGGGGAGGCCTTCAGACTGAGCCTCACTTCTGGCTCAGGAGTCTCAGAGGGCAGAGGACCTTGATGTGAGAGGGCCATGCTCAGATCGACAGAGAGATTTGTCCCAGGCCCTACAAGGAGTCAAGGTGAGGGCTGAGGGGACCACCCACACCAGAACACACAGGACCCCAGCCCCTCCCTGTTCCTTCTGTCAGCCATGGGAAGACCCAGGGAACAGCGGGTGGTTGGGCTCTCACTTCCTTTTCCAGTGTCTCATGGAGATAGGGCCTTGGCGTAAGGACGGTGGCCTCAGGTCAACAGAGGGAGAGTCCCAGGACCTGCCAGACATAAAGGTGATATCACGCAGACCGCTCACTCCGGAACACATGGATCCCACTAAATTTGGGCACCTCCTACGGTCCTCCCTGGGATACCCTGGGCAGCTGTGGCCAGATGTAGGCCTCTCTGCCTTTGTTCCATATCAGGAGTGTGAGCTCTTGTTCTGAGAGTTTCTCAGGCCAGCAGACGAGTTGGGTCCGGGTCCTGCCGACGTAAGGTGAGGGCTCTGAGTGAGTATGGAGGGGACCATTCATTCACCACAGAACAGTGGGGACCTCACAGAGTGCGGCCCACCCTCCTGTCGGCACTGGGAGTCCAAGGTGTCCTTGCAGTCTGCAGCTTGAGGACTTCCTCTATTCCTCTTACAGCAGCTCCAGGAACTTAGAGGTGAGACCTTGGTCTGAGGCAGTGTCCTCAGGTCACAGCAGAGGAGGCCCAGGAGAGCCAGGCATCAAGGTGAGGTGCATGCCCTGAATGAGTTACAAGAGCCCCACCGGCCCCAGAACAGAGGGAACCCCGCAGTGCCCGGCCCCACCCACAATACTGTCAGTGCTGGAGCCTCATTCTCTGCCGGCTGCCCCCTGAGGGGCCATCTCATTCCGCCTTCAGGTCCATAGGAGACAGGCCGACCAGGAGGACAGGAGCCCTGTGAGGCCGTAGAGCACCAGCTAAAGAGAAGACCTGTAAGTAGGCCTTTGTCAGAGCCCCCTAGGGTGTGGTTCTAGGCTGTGGCCACTCAACCACTCTCTCCCTCCCCCAGGCCTGTGCATCCCCATCCCCGTCACCCAACTCCAGCCCACACTCCTGTTTTCTTCCCCCAGGGAAAGTCGCAATGCCTTATTGTCACAAGAGTGAGCTCTGCGAGCTTGAGGAAGGCCTTCGGGCCCAAAGAGAGGCACCAGCCCTGGTGGGTGCGCAGGTTCCTGGTGATGAGGAAGACATGGAGGTGTTCTTCTTCACCCCCTCTTCCTCTTCTTCCAACTCCTCTGCCTCCACCTCTGCTCTGATCCCGGGCACCCCGGAGGGGGTGCCTGCTGCTGGAACACCAAGTCCTCCCCAGAGTCCTCAGAGTGTCTGCTCATCCCCCACTGCCACTGTCTCCCCTCCATGGAGCCAGGCAAGCGAGAGCCCCAGCAGCCAAGAAGAGGAGGGCCCGAGCAGCTCACAGGATGTGGGATTCCCTGAGTACTTGCTCCAGGGTGAACCACAGGAGATGATGTATGATTTGCTTAATTTCCTGCTCCTCAAGTATCGAAAGAAGGAGCCGATCACAAAGGAAGAAATGCTGAATGGTGTCCTCAAAAATTACGAGGACCAATTCCCTGCCATCTTCAGCAAAGTCTCTAAATACATGGAGATTGTCTATGGCATTGCAGTGAAGGAAGTGGACCCTGCCAGCCACTCCTACATCCTCAGCACCTCCCTGGGCCTCACCTACGATGGGATGCAGAGCGATGACCAGAGCGTGCCCAAGACCGGCCTCCTGATTATCACCCTGGGCTTGGTCTTCATGGAGGGCGACTGCACCTCTGAGAAGAGCATGTGGTATGTGCTGGGTGTGCTAGGGTTGTGTCCTGGGAGGGAGCACCCCATCTATGGAGAGCCCAGGAAGCTCATCACCGAAGATTGGGTGCAGGAAAATTACCTGGAGTACTGGCAGGTGCCCAACAGTGATCCTGCGTGCTATCGGTTCCTGTGGGGCCCACGTGCCCACGCTGACACCAGCAAGATGGAAGTTCTGGAGCATTTGGCCCAGTTCAATATTACTTTCCCCAGTTTATTCCCACACTTGTATCAGATGGCTTTGAGAGATGAGGAAGATAGCGCCCAGGCCGGAATTGCCACCACAAATGGCACTTCTGCCACGGCCAGTACCACTTCTAGTGGCACATCTTGAAGCTTCTCTAACCCCACATGAAGTCTAAGGTAGATTCTCCACTGTGTTTGAAAATAGCAGTCACTGTTTTAAGTAGAAAGATAGTGTGGGGCTAGGGGAAATAGAGGGAATAACAAACAGCTTTGGTTTACTGTTCTATAAGGGTAACTTGGAGCTTTCTCTTGTTTTCAGTTTGGAATTTTGCAAATGTTATTCCTTTAAATGGAAGGTTTAATTAGCTTAAGAAACTAAGTTTATGAATGACATTGATCACACGTTTATTACTCTTTATCCAGTTCAGTAGTAAAAGTTTTGCTATTTCATAAAACAAATTGGAAACCCTTCCATCTTATTTTGTGGTCTGTAACAAGATAGCATGGCATCGGAATAGGAATTTAGTTGGAAATATGAAAAAACTTAACAAAATAATATGAGGTCAAGAAATAGAGATAAAAGTAAGAAATCATTAATTTTGGGCTTCCTTTTCCCTTTAACTCTGTTGTTCTGTGAAATTAAAATATATATGTATACCTGGATTTGCTTGTGTTCTTCCATGATGTAGGAGAAATTACATCTCCATAAATGAAACCACTGCTCACAACTCGTTTATTCTGCAAACATTCATTGAGCATCGCTCTCTGGAAGGCCCTGTGTTAGTCGTGGAGATATTAGGATAAGCCCAACCCATAGGATGGTTGAGCCTAGGAGCAGCCGCCATATCGGGAAGGTGGTGAGATGTCCTCTAAATCCTACAGAACAAGTAGAAAAGGGTTAGGCAGAATGTGGAGCTTCAGATGAGAGCAGTTGACTGTAAATGTCCTGAGCCAAGCCAGCTTGGGGCTTTGGAAGCTGCACTTCCCTCTGTGGGAGTTGCCTGCACTGAAGCTGGGTGGTGGCAGGGGCCAGGCTCTCAGAAGCTGTGTCTTAGGGCTGCGAGCAGAGCCTGGATTGGAAAACTTCTCTGAGCAGTTCCTTTTGGATGGTGGATCAAGCAGAGAGGAATCTCCACCTGGGGCAGGTATGGAAAGTGTCCTGCACTCCTGTCCTAGTTGCAGTTGAACACAGTGCAGGAACTAGGTGATTTAAACCCACCACGTGCAAGGGTTTCCTGAGAAGTAAGAGTGAATCTCCCAGGAGGTGAGGCCCAGAAGCCACTGGCCCGGTACTCTTCTGCCTGACTGGGACAAGCAGAGCCAGCCCCATTAAAATGCCATTTTAAGTAGGTTATCTTGAGGATAATTTGGCCCATTGTAAGCAAGAGCTGGACTTTTGGTGGTGAGGGGGATTAACGAAAATAGGGGTATGAATGGAATGGCAGCTGGGAGAATGGGAAGAGTTTTGTCCTTGACTCAGATTCTACAACCTTTGAGTTGCATCCAGCTGGGGAACACTCCCGCACACCCACATGAAATAATAGATCATCTAGGATGGAAATCTTACCTAGTTTTATCTTTCAAGCAACATTTATGGCTGAATTGGTATTCCTTGTACTATTGTGCTGCATACACTCTGAGGTCTCCTAGATGACAACAAAAGCAATAACTTTCCCAGAGGAGAGGCTAGTAGGATCTGAGTTCCAAATAGTGATACAGATAACTGCCAAGCATTAAAAGTCTAATACATGTCAGACACTGTCCCAACTGCTTTGCATGCATTGCATACATTTCAACAGTCCTACAAGACAAACTCATTAGGACACCCATTTCACAGATGATGAACCTGAGGCTCGGAGGGCTTTGGTAATTTTCCTGTAACCACATGGCTAGTAAGCAACAGGGCTGGGGCTTGATCCCTGGTGTTATGGGCAAAATTCTGTCTGCCACAAAATTCCTAAACCCCAGTACCTCAGAATGTGACTGTATGTGGAAATGGGATCTTTACAAAGGTTGTTAGGTTAAAATCAGGTCATTAGAGCAGGCCCTACTCCAGTATGACTGGTGTCTTTATAAGAAGAGAAGATTGGAACACAAATATGCACAAAGGAAAGACCATGTGAAAACACAGGGAGAAGATGGCCATCTACAAGCCCGTAAGAGAGGCCTCAGGAGAAACCAACCCTGCCCACACCCTGATCTTGGACTTCCAGCCTCCAGAACTATGAGGAAACGAGTTTCTGTTGTTTAACCTGCCCAGTCTACTTTACTTTGTTAGGGCAGCCCAAGCAAACTAATACACATGGTCTGAATTCCTGTAGAGCTCACACGGTTCTCACTCCTCCCAACCTAAAGCGGGCCTTCTATTTCAATTCATTTCTCTTCCCATGACTCTGTAATGTCTCTCAGGCAACGAAACGATGGGCCCTAGGTCCATGGTACTAAAAGCAGGCTTAAAGAAGTGCTAGGGACTGAATTGTGTCCCTCCAAAATTTACATATTGAAGTCATCATGCCCAATGTGATGGTATTTGGAGATGGGGCCTTTGGGAGGTAATTAGGTTAAGATGAAGTCTTGAAAGTGGAGCCCCTCATGATGGGATTGGAGCCCTTACAAGAAGAGACACTTGACCCCCCTCCCTCCCAGACACATGGAGAACGTGGCTGTCTACAAGCCAGGAATACAGCCCTCGCCAGACACCCCCTACGCTGGCATCTTGATCTTGGACTTCCCAACCTCCAGAACTGTGAGAAAATAAATGTCTGTTCTTTAAGCTACCCAGTCAATGGCATTTTCTCATATATAGCAGAACAAGCTGACTAACACAAGAAGGAAGGTGACAATGCACATCAAACACAAATTGGGGATTGGCTGTGGTCCCTTGAGAGCCAATTCTGCCCAGGTGCCAACATTTTTGCACAGTCCCAGCACTTTTCTGCAATGCTGTGGCCTTCTCCTAGTCCTCGCCCATCTGTCCTCCTATCCAACTCTGGAATCTGGCCTGTTTCCCAGCTCTTCATGGCTGCATCCTCTGAAGGCTGCACCCTGCTCCCAGTGGGACAGCCAAGAATCACCTGCCCTACCCCTAACATACAGCATTTTTACTCTTTGCAGAAGTCCCCTTACTGTTCGTGTCCCTCACTCTGGATCCCCTCTGACAGCAAAATCCCTTTGACTTTAAATACTGACCTTTATACACCTAATCATCCCTTTGGATGTCTTCAGCACATTCTCCAAATGTTTTCCAGATAAGCTGGTGGTTGGAGTCTGATTTGGCCCATAAGGTACCAGTTCCTAGGATATCACCCTGAAGTGAGAGTTTTTGAAACCACCCTGATATTACAGTAGGATGTTAATGGGATGTCTCATTTGAAACTAGACACTTAACACATACATAGATGAATGAGCTTTCCCACATGGTCAAAAACCAAAGCTTCTTACATTAGTGAGCTCAGACTACCATAACAATATACCATAGACTGGGTGGCCTAAACAACCGAATCTATTTCTCATATTTCTGGAAGCTGGGAAGTCGAAGATCATGGTACCAGCAGATTCAATGCCCGGTGAAGGCTCTCTTCCTGGCTTGGAGATGAACACCTTCTCCGGGTGTCCTCACATGGCAGAAAGAGAGAGCAAGCAAGGTCTCTGGTGTCTCTACTTATAAGGGCAGTAATTCCATCGTGAAGGCCCCGCACTTACAACCTCATCTGAACCTAATTACCTAATGACTGAAGGCCCCATTTGCAAATACATCACATTAGGAGTTAAGAGTTCATCATGTAAATTCATATTTCAACATTATATTTGGGCATGAGGGGAACAGTTCAGCTTATGTCATCTCCCTCATAAATGGTAGATGAGGAAAGACCATGGAAATCACTGTGGAGCAAAGATCTACTAAAGCTAAACTTCTAAAGCCCTGAAATCCTCAGAGGAGCAGTTCCTTGGTGTACATGAGAGCTCTGATTACAAATGAAAAAAATGACCATCTTTTCAGTGCCTGTGACCTATGTATCTGCCCCACAGGCAAGTCCTGGCTTTCAGTGTGTCTAATGGCACCTGTACAGTAGATGTTTTGGTGTGTGGAGTGTAGCAGAGACTGGCAGGTTAAGATTTTGCCCATGCATCAAAAGCAGGAAAAAATTTTCGGCCTACTGACATTTGAGGTTATTGCAAAGGATAGTGCAGAAAAGTGCTACTGAGATTTATGGGATCCTTGGCAAACTACATGGGGTGATGTATTTGAAAGTATCTGTCATATAGTAGGCACTTAATAGCCAAGATATGGAGTCAACCTAAATGTCCACCAGTGGACAATTGGATAAGGAAAATGTGGTATATATACACCATGGAATACAACTATGCCATAAGAAAGAACGAAATTCTCCCATTTGTAGTAACACGGATGAGCTTGGAGAAACTTACACTGAGTGAAATAAGCAAAGCACAGAGGGATGAATACCGCATGTATCGTTCACAAGTGGGAGCTAGGAGAGAAATAAGGAAGAGAAGAAAGACCACAGTGTTGTGCTGGACTTGAAGAGGGAGAGAATATGCCTAGGGATACAAAGTGGAGTGGGAAAAGGGGGATGGGGAGGGAGGTCGAGGATAATTGGGTGGTGGACTTGGGGTATAATCACCACTTGTGGTAATGGGCATCCGGCCAGTATGGATCTGGCCATCACATCTAGGGCACGAGTGGTGACAATTAGCTTCGTACCCCATGAATATTCATAACCGAAAAATTAGAAAAAAGGAAAGAATTGAAAAACTTAAGGGAAATCTGGCCTTCTCAGAAACTTCTAGCAATGGATACGGCTGTTTTCACAAGAAATTAAAATAGTTGCTTTTCGTTGAGCACCTATTATGGAACAGTTTATGGGGAAGGCTTCAAGTGCTCTTAGACATCTTGCCTTCCTGTCTTTCCTGGACACAGGGACAGTACGTTGCCAGTCCACTTGTAGTTAGCAAGAGTCATGTGGTGTTTCCTTACCACTGAAACATGAGCAGGAGCGTTGTTTGTCACATCTAGGCATTTGAGAGCCAGTGGGCCATTTCCATCCTCTCTCGCTCCTTTCATCAGCAGACCCGGCGATCCCACGCTGAGACGGTAGGACCCCAGGAATAGAAGCAGCCTGGATCTCTGGGTCACCTGAGACTGGAGAGCCTCTGCCAAGCCACATCAGAGTTTCTGTGCACAAAAACCAAACTTTTGTTCTGTTTCAAGCCATTCAAATTTGGGGGTTTGTCTGTTGCATCAGTTTGCAGTTACTTTAAATAATACACAGCTACTATTTATGTTGTTAAGCTTATTTAGATACTTTAATTGCAAATGTAATAGTGCCTATATTCTTGTTGCAAAAAATTTTTTAATACAGATAAATCACATTTTCTATCTTTAGAAAGATCTTTCACAATTTAGCCACCTCCTTAGAGGCCACCACAGTTAATAATCTGGCGTATACTGTTTTAAAGCTTATTCTACAATGTTTCATACATAGATGTGCTACGAAAATATATAGTATTTTTTAACACACATGAGTAATGATGTACGTGCTGATCTGTCACATGCCTTTGCCACTTAATAAGAAGGATGCAAGGTGTCCTGCAGATCCTGCTCTTTTGGTCTTCTCATGGCTTTCAGTGAATAGGCCAAAGAAAGGAGTTACAGCGTTTGCTGGGGTTAATGATCCTGACTACCAAGGCGAAGTTAGGCTACGACTCCACAAAGGAAGTCAGGAAGAGTATGTCTGGAATACAGATGATCTTTAGGGTGTCCCTTAGTATTACCATGCCCTGAGATTAAGGTCAGTTAAAAACTACAACAAACCACTCCAGGCAGGACTGTTAATGGCCCAGATATATGAAGAATAGAGGCCTGAATCACCTCACCAGGCAAAGAACTATGACCAGCTGAGGTGCTTGCTGAAGGCAAAGGGAATACAAAAAGTGTAATAGAAGCATATAGTTATAAATACCAGCTACACCCACATGATGAGTGTTTTGTCCCTGTTTTGTTATCAATATGTTTGTCAGCAAAAATGCCTTTCAATTGATACAGGTCCTGTGTTTCAGGACTCTCCTTTCTATTGCTGAGTAGTATACCATTGTATGGATGCACCATCGTTTGTTTATCTTTCACCCATGGAAGGATATTCAGGCTATCTTCAGATTTTGGAAAATATGCATAGAACTTCTATAAACCTTCATGTGTGGGTTTTCGTGCGAACATACTTTTTTACTTCTCTCAGGAGTGGCATTTCTGAGTCATATGGTTAGTGCCTGCTTATGAGAAATCACCAAATGATTTTCCACATGGCTGTACCATTTCAAAACTCCCACCAGCAATATAAGAGATTTCAAGTTGTTCTTTATCCTTGCTCCCAATTAGTCGTGTCAGAATTTTTAAAATTTTAATCGCTTTCAAATGTGTATAGTGTTATCTCATCTTGATTTTGACTGACATTTCTCTAATGGCTAATGATGTAAAGCAATTTTGCATGTGCTCACCTGCCATCATATGCCCACTTTGGTGAGGTGCTCACTAATGTCTCTTGCCCATTATTAAAACTGGGTCATTTGTTTTCTAATTTTCAAGTTTTGAGAGCCCTTTACGCACCCTAGATGCAAGTCCCTTGTTGGGTATATAGTTTGCAAATATTTTCTTTCAGTCTGCAGTTTGACTTTTTGACTTTTTATTGTCTTTCTCACAGCAAATGTTTTTAATTTTGAGGAAGTCTCATTTATTTTTTCCCCTTTATGAATTGTGCTCTTGGTGTCATGTTCAAGAGCTCCTTGCCTCACTTTAGGTCATGTGATTTTCTCCTGTGCTTTTTAAAAAAGTGTTACTGATTTTCATTTAACATTTAGATCTATGATACATTTTTTACACATGGGTATCTAATTGTTCTAATACCATTTACTGAAAAGACCAGCATTTCTCAATTGAATTACCTTTGTAAAACTTTAAAAGCCATACTGGTCTGTGTCTATTTCCCGAGTCTCTAACCAGTTCCTTTGATCCTGTGTCTGTCCCTTAGCCAGTAGCACAGTTTCTTGATTACTACAGCCTTTTCTTAAAATCAGGCAGTGTGATTCTTCAAACTTTATTCTACTTTTTCATAATGGCTTTTTTTTTTCTTTTTGACAAATAAAAATTGTGTATATTTAAGGTGTACAAGTGATGTTTTGATATACATATACATTGTGAAGTGATTACCACAATTAACATATTCATCACCTCATATAGTTACTGTTTCTGTGTGTGGTGAGAACACTTAAGATCTACCCTCTTAGCAAATTTTAAGTATATAATACATTGCTATTAGCGATAGTTACCATGATATACATTAGTTCTCCAGAACTTACTCATTTTATAACTGAGATTTTGTAAAGCTAGAGAAAATCCTTTCATTCCCCCCAACCCCCAACCCCTGGCAACCTTTCTACTCTCTGTTTCTATGCGTTTGACTGCTTTAGATTTCACATGTAAATGAGATCACGTAGCATTTGTCCCTCTGTGCCTGGCTTATTTTGCTTAGCATGATGTACTCCAGGTTCATCTATATTTTCCCAAAGGGCAGGACTTCCTTCTTTGCTGGGGCTGAATAATATTCCATTATACGTATTTGTCACATTTTCCTTATCCATTTAGCCATTGATGGACTCTTAGGTTGCTTTCACGTTTCGGCTATTGTGAATAACGCTGCAACGAACATGGGAGTGCAGATATCTCTTTGAGATCCCGATTTCAATTTCATTGGATATACACCCAGAACTGTGGCTGCTGGATCATAAGGTGTTCTATTTTTAGTTTTTGAGGAGTCTGCATACTGTATTACATAATGGCTATACCAATTTACAATCCTACTAACAGTGTACAAGGGTTCTGTTTTCTCCACATCCTCAAAAGTATTTCTTATCATTTGACTTTTTGATAATAGCCATCCTAACAGGTGTGTGGTGATATCTAATTGTGGTTTTCATTCGCACTTCACTGGTGATTAGTTGCCTTGAGCACTTTTTCTTGTAGCTGTTAGCCATTTTGTAATATCTTCTTCAGAGATAGGCCTATCCAGGTCCTTTGTCCATTTTTTAAATTGGGTTACTGGGGTTTTTCGTTTGTTTCTTTGTTTTCCTACTGAATGTTACGAGTTCCTTATATTTTTTGCATGTTAGCCGCCCATAAGATATATGATTTACAAGTATTTTCTCTCATTCTGTAAGTTGCTTTTTTATTTTATTGATTTTCTTTTCTGTGCAGAAACTTTTTAGTTTGATGTAGTTCCAATTGTTTATTTTTGCTTTTGTTGTCTGTACTTTTGAAGTCATAGTCAGAAAGGCATTGCCAAGACCCATCTCTAGATGTTTCTCTCCTATTTTCTTCTAGAATTTCTAGATTTTGGGGCCTTACTTTTAAATGTTTAATCGATTTTGAGTTGATTTTTGTTTATCATTTAAAAGAAGAATACAATTTTATTCTTTTGCATTTGGAAATCCACTTTTCCTATCACCATTTATAAAAGAGACTCTCCTTTCACCTGAGGCATGGAGAAATGGACCAGATGCCCATCCCACAACCAGGCAAAGCATGCCCGCACCTCGGTCCCCACCCAGGTACCCAAGGCATGGACCCGGGGACCAGACACTCCCCACAACCAGGCACATCACCAGCACCGAGAAACATGGCAAAAACATCACCTCCGTGTGGGTGGCCCTCCATAGACTTCACCATAACCATGGCTGCCACGAAAGCTGCTAGACACCACAACCACCATGGAGATGGTCCGCCATCCACTGGAGTGCATTGCCACAAGGAGAGTCACCAGCAGAGTCCAAAGAAAAGAAGAGGATGTCTCTCTCCTTGAAGCCCATTTCAGAGTGACAGAAGAAGCATCTGCTCTATGATAATATTGGGGGACCTCATCACACCTCTCAGCATTGGACAGATCATCTAGGCAACAAATCAACACAGTAACCATTATTCTTTCAGAAGGAGAGAAGAAATCTAGGGTAATTAGATGGGGGAGGGGGAGGGGGAGTGAGAGGGGGATGGGGAGAGATTGGACAGAGGGCATAAAGAATTATTATGATTTGTAACACTATATATGCTGGTAATATTGATTTGATCAACATATCTCAATGTCGAACCCCAAAAGTATGTATAATCAATTTTGATTCAATAAAAATTAAAAAATAAAAAAAACGATCAAGTGATTCTTTTTTCTCCATTGTGTATTCCTACAGCCCTTGTCAAATATTAGTTGACTGTAATATGTGGGATTATTTCTGGAACTTCTATTCTGTTCCGTTGATCTGTGAGTCTGTTTTTATGCCTGTACCATGCTGTCTTGATTACAACAGTTTTGTAATACACTTTGACATCAGGGTGTGTGATGCCTGCAACATTGCTCTTCTAGCTCAAGATTGATTTGGCTACTTGAGATCCTTCACGGTTTCATATAAGTTTTACGAATGCTTTTTCTACTTCTGTGAAAAATGTCATTGGAATCCTGATAGTAATTCCATTGAATCTGTAGATCACATTGAGTAGTACGAACATTGTAACAATATTGATTCTTCCAACTCATGAACATTCCATGGCTTTCCATTTCTTTGTGTCTTCTTCAATTTCATCAATGGTGTATAATTTTCAGTGTTCAGACAATTCATTTCTTTGTTTAAAATTATCCTTTTATAAAAATTAAAAGAAAATAATTTTTTTTTAAAAAACGGGGAAATACTGAAAAACAAATGAAATTATTTTATTAGTTTTTGATGCTATCATAAATGAAATTTTTTCTTAGTTACTTTCTTGATAGTCTGTAGTTAATAGAAATGCAACTGATTTTTGCATGTTGATTTTGCATCCTGCAAATTTACTGAATTTGTTCATTGGTTCTAACAGTTGTTTGGGGAAGCAATTAGGGTTTTCTATATACACAGCCATGTCATTGGCAAACAGAGATGATTTTACTTCTTCCTTTTCAATTTAGATACCTTTTAATACTTTTTCTTGCCTACTGTGTCTTGCTAGGACTTTCAGTGCTATGTTGGATAGAAGTGGCAAGAGTGGGCATCCTTGTCTTGTTCTTCATCTTAGAGTTAAAGCTTTCAGCTTTTCACCAATGAGTATAATGTTAGCTATGGGCGTGTCATACATGACTTTTACTGTGTTAAAGTGCATTCCTTCTATACCTAATTTGTTGAGAGTTTTTCTCATGAAAGAATGTTGAATTGTGTCAAATGATTTTTCTGCACCTATTAAGATGATCATATGATTTTTGTCTTTCATTTTGTTAAATGTACTGTATCACATTTATTGATTTGCATATGTTGAACCATTCTTGGATCCTAAGGATAAATTCTGCTTGATCATCATGTATAATACTTTTAATGTGCTGTTGAATTCAGTTTGCTAGCATTTTGTTGAGGATTTTTGCATCTGTGTTCATCAGGGTCTCATAATTGTTTTAGCTCGTCTAGTTCCTTTGCTCTTCCATAAACTTTTATAAAAAATTTTGTTTTAATTTTGTCATTGTACCTGTTTATGGGATACAAGTTGTTGTTTTAATACATGCATATATTATATAATGATCTAATAAGAATAGTTAGCATATCTATTATTTGTTTGTGGTTATACCATTCAAGATCCTCCTCAAGTGGTACAATAATGTAATAGTTCTGCCTAACATGGTGCAACTATCCTGCATACAACTGAAAACGTGTTAATCCCTTTCCCAGGAGAAGAGGTAAAGTCCTTAGATATTTACACTTCTTCAAATAACCCATGACTTAAGTGCAAATACTATGATGTAAAGTAAACAATATTAAAATGTTGATATAAAGCCAATAAGTCTCACGGTTCATAATAAAGAATAAAAGGAACAAAAACAAAGATAATTGCATAATGTGTATACAGTATATAGGCATAGAGATATATCATTTTTTTAGTTTATTTATTTATTTATTTACATTATTACTTTTTTACATTCTAAGATGTTGTTGCGGAGCAGTTATGGGGAGGGGGAGAGGGAAAGGGGAAAGGAAAAAGGGTGGGAGAAGGAGGAAGGTGGGGACATGGTGAGGCTCATGGCATCCCCCTCATTTCTGCACGGAAGGCCACGGGCCTTTCAGCAGTGGCTTGGTGGTTGCTGGGCTGGATGCAGTTGTTGGGAGGTGTGGCTGAAGCCCTCGGCTTCTCACCGCCCTGCCGTGGGAGCCTGGGGTATTTCCTGTGGTGGCTTGGTGGTCATTGCTGGGCTGGTTGTGGGTGTCACGGGGGCATGGCTGACGCCCTCAGCCCACCACTGTCTTGGCTCAGGAGCCCAGGGTACTTCCTACTGCAGCTTAGTGGTCATTGCTGAGCTGGTTGCAGTTGTAGGGGACAGGCTCAGGTCCCTGGCACTCCCAACACGCTGGCTTGGGATCCAGGGGGCTTCCAGTCCTTTTAGGTTTTATAGGTGCTCTGTGGTGATGTGGGAACTTTACTACCTAATATCAATTTTTTTCTCTGGTCTTTGGGTATTTTATTTTTCCTTTCAGTTCTGTGTTGGATTATTTGCTATTCCCACCATTTAAATTCTGCACTGGAACTAATTTGTTGTCGTTTGTTTACTTCTAAAATAGAGGAACTTCCTGTGGGGACCAGCACTTGAGCCCTGTGGTTGAGCTAAATTGCTGCTTTGTTGCTGATTCCCTGGGGAAGGCTTTTTGTGCAGCTCAGGTTTTAATTATTGACCTTATATGTACTTCTGGGTCTTGTGATTTCTTGTACACCTGAGTTGTGTGGAAACTCTGGTCTTGGGCCTGAGACTTTTCAGCAAACTACACCCTGCTGCAGTTCTATATTCCTGACCTGTCTCTACTAAGTGGTCCTGCGGTGATTGGCGGGCCGATCTGCTATCCATGCTGTGCCCCAGTGTTCCTCTGGTGGCCTGTCTCCCCCACCACCTAGGCTCCAAACACTTCCCATGGGATGGGCTGTGCACTGATCCCTTGCGATGACTCACTGGCTTTTGAGTGGCTATTTTTCCATTTGTTGTGGCTCCTCACTCCTGTGTGGGTCCTCATTAACCTCTTCGTGGTCTTACTGGCCTTTGGGCCACCAAGGCCCTCTTTTCCCCTGCTGCCTCAAAGCAATTTCATACGAAGAGCATGGCAGCGACTTTTGCCAGCTCTTGCTCCATGTGTTCACCAGCTCCAGGCTTGAAGCAGCTGGGATTCGAAATAGTCAGAGCAATCCTTTCTTTCTCACACAATGGCTTCTCCTGCCTTCATGAACTCTGTAGGTCTGTCTTCCTCTTCCCCTGAGCTCTAGTGGCCCCAGCTTGTCTGTCAAAGCTTTTTTTTTTTTTTTTTTTTTTTTTTTTAAAGATGACCGGTAAGGGGATCTTAACCCTTGACTTGGTGTTGTCAGCACCACGCTCACCTAGTGAGCTAACCGGCCATCCCTATATGGGATCCGAACCCGTGGCCTTGGTGTTATCAGCACCACACTCTCCCGAGTGAGCCACGGGCCGGCCCTGTCAATGCTTTTTAATAGCTGTAAATTGGTTGATTTGTGGGAGAGAGTGACACTGGGGACCATCCAGTCTGCCATCTTTGAGACATATTCTTAGCACAATACTGAGGACAATTACAATCCCCCTTTCTGTGACTGGTCACGTGGTCAAATTGGTATTTATAACTACCTTCTCCTACTACCCATTCTGTACTCTATTTGCCTTCACTGAGCACCTCAGGTGGTCATGATTCTTTACCTGGGGGAGGAGGGGGTGACTCAAACCTGTATCCCTGAAGAGTCTGGGACATTCGTCGTCTTGCCTGGATTGGGTTGTTGTAATTTTCCATTAACCTTAATCACAGAGGATGGTAGTAGAAAGAGATACCCTTAGTACTAAGGGATCTCCTGTATTCCAGACATAATCTTCCTTACCTCCATTGTGAAACAGTCGTCCAACTTCCCCTTGGTAGTCTGGGTGAATCACTCCAGCCAACACTGTAACTCCTTTCTTAGCCTGTTGACTTAGAGGCATGAGGAGCCCAAAGTGGTCAGGTGGCAGCCTTAACTTTCAGTTCGATGGGATCATTTTTGTGTCTCTTGATGGAAGCATTTCTCCCTCTGGAACCAAGACCTCTAGACCAGCAGGGCATAAAGTCATTGAGATGGGAAGCAAAAATTTTGCTAGTGGGTCATTAGGGATAATGGCGTATGGTGCCACTTCCATTTCCACCCCTTGATTCTTGGACCTGTGAATCCTGGTTATGGCAGAAACAGTACCATATATTGGGCACTGATTTAGAGCATATACAGCATTCTGGATAACCTTGCCCCAGCCCTCTAGTGTATTGCCACCTAGCTGGCACTATAACTGTGACTTCAGAAGGCCATTCCACGATTCTATCAGACCAGCTGCTTTAGGATGGTGGGTAACATGGTAAGACCAGTGAATTCCAAGAGCACAAGCCCATGGCCGCACTTCTTTGGCTGTGAAGTGAGTTCCTTGTTCGGAAGCAATGCTGTGTGGTATACCATGACAGTGAATAAGGCATTCCGTGAATCCACAGATGATAGTTTTGCAAGAAGCATTCGTGCTGGGAAGGCAAATCCATACCTAGAGTAAGTGTCTATTCCAATAAGGACAAAACACTGCCCTTTCCATGATGGAAGCAGTCCAATGTACTCAACCTGCCAGCAGGTAGCTGGCTGATCACCCCGGGTAATGGTGCCATATTGGCGGCTCAGTGTAGGTCTCTGCTGCTGGCAGATACAGGTAAGTTGTCATTTCTCTGTCACTGTTTTCAGATATCTGTCTTTGTCTTTAGTTTTCTGAAATGCTTATTATGACATATCTTGAAGTCAATTTCTTTAGGTTTATCCTGTTTGAGATTCACTCAGTTTCTTGAATATGTATGCTATCAATTTATGCCTTTCGCCAAATTCGGGAGGTTTTCAGGAATTTATTCATGTTAATACTTTTTTGAGCCTACTCTTTTCCCCCTCTCCTTCTGAGACTCTGATGTCAAAAATGTCAGATCTCTTATTATAGTGCCATTGGTCCCGAAGGCCTTCTTTATTTTTTCCTTCTTTTTTTTTTTTTTCTCTGTTGTTCAGACCGGATAACTTTATTGCTCTATTTTCAGTTCACTGATTCCTCTGTTCTCTCCATTATGCTGTTGAAAGCATCCACTAAGGTTTTTATTTCAGTTATTTTATTTTTCAGTTTTGAACTTTTCATTTAGTCCTTTTTTACATATCCTGTTTCTTTGTTGAGACTTTCTATGTTTTTATGTTTCAAGTGTACTTATAATTGCTCATTGAAGCACCTTATGATGGTTTCTTTCTAGTACTTTCAGATAATTCCAACACCTGTGTCCTCTTGGTGTTGCTCTCTCTTGATTGTCTACTCAAATTCAAGTTGAGATTTTCCTGGCTCTTGGTGTGATGAGTTATTTTTTCTTGTATCCTGGATATTTAAGTATTGGGCCATGAGGCAATGGATCTCATTCAAACCTTCTGTTTTAACTGACTTCTTCTGACACGGCTTCAGCAGGAGAAGGGGACCACTTCTTCATCATGCCAGATGTGGATGGAAGACCAGGTTCTCCACTTGGCCTGCGTTGATACCCAAGTGGGTTCTCTGTGTTACTGCTGGGCAGTTGTGGCAGTTCCAACTTCCTACTACACCTCCCCTGAATATTTCTTTGGCTGGGAAGGGTAGGGCTGCCTCATTACTGCTCCCCATGTGAAGCTCTGACACCATGGGGCTTGGGGGTGACCTCACAATTGCTGGGCCAAATTGAAGTCCTGATTCTCTACTAGGCCTCCTTGAATACCACCTCAGTAGTGAGCGTCCATGGACAGTCTGGGGGCAGGCGGAAGTAGTGACTGGGAGGCCTCATTACCAACAAGTGGAGAATCAAACTCCCAGGTCCCTGCTGAGTCTTCTCTGTCACCATCCCTGGTGGGGTACAGTGGAATGGGGGTTCAGATGCCTTGGTATAGCCTGGTAAGGTTAGAAATCTAGTCTCACTACTTGATCTTCGCTGGCTGGTTGGGATAGAGCCACAGTTTTCTGTGGTGTTTGGCTAAAGTAGAGCAGTTATTGTCTAAAAGTTTTCTGTCTTATTGGGTTGCACCTTTCCTGGTCCTTTGATTAGAGAAAGCAGGCTTTTGTTGTTTGTTTTTGTCTGTGCCCATTGGCGTTTCCGAATTGCTACATCTACATCTCCAAGTCTGGGTTATATGAAGCAAAAAGAAAATCTAAGGAACTCACCACCATGTCATTCCTTGGGTTCCAAGGTCACTAGACAGTCTATTTTCTTTCTATGTTTCAGAGTCATCTTATGTTTGTTTTATATACAATGTCCAGGCTGTTTAGCTGTACTTAAAAGAAAAAAATTGGGAAAAGTACATTTACTCCACCTTCCTGGAGGCAGAAGTTGAATCCTTACAGAGAATTGTTAAATGGTAATGGAACAAATTTTAAAAGTCTTGATTTTTATCAACACCATACTGCAGCAATACTAAATAATTTCAATGACTATATACTTTCCCTTACAAAACCTTTTATTTTTATTTTTTTCAAAAGTTGTCTTTTGCAGAAAATACTATTTTTAAAAAACAGCTTTATTGAAGTATATTTGACATACAAAAAACTACATAATGTGTGAATTTGGTAAGTTTTGACCCATGAATACACCCTGGAAGCCATCACCACAATAAAGATAGTGAACAGATCCATCACATCCAAAAATTTCCTCTTTAGCCCTTTGTAAATCCTCCCATATGACTTTTCCTGCAGCTCCATCCCCAAGAACCCACTGATCTGTCTACTATCACAATAGATCCTTTCGCACTTGAAAAAGTTTTATCTAATTACCTAGGAGTCGGATGCCTGCATCACATAGTAGGTGCATTTGTAACATTTTAACAAATTGCCAAACTATTTTTAATAACTATCATGACATTTTACATTCTCGCAGGTGTATATAAGTGTTCCGGTACTTCAAATCCTTACCAATGCTTGGCATAGCCAGTCTTTTCAATATTAGCCATTCTAATAGGTCAATAGTGATATTTCATTGTGTGTTTGATTTGCATTTCCTTGATGACTAATGTTGCTGGGCTTTTACCCATGTGAATATGTCTATCTGTATGTCTTTTTGTAGAAGTGCTCAAATCTTCTGCCAATTTTAAATTGGGTTGTTTGGTTCCTTCCTAGTGAGTTTTAAAAGTGCTTTTTTGTATTTGGTATGTAAGACCCTCAGATACGTGATTTCAGAATATTTTATCCCAGCGTGTAGGTTGTCTTTTCACTCTCTTAACAATGATTTTCAAGAGCAGAAGATCTTAATTTGCAGAAACTCCAATTTATAATTTTTTATTAATTAATGGATTGGGCATTTTGCTGTATCTAAGAAATTGTTGATTAATCAAAGGCAACGTTTATTTTCTTCTGGAAGATGTATAGATTTAGTTTTACAGTGAGGTCTATCATTCATTTTGAGTTACTTTTTAAAATATGGTTTGAGGTATGGATTGAAATTTATATTTTTGTATATGGATATCTGATTTATCCACACCCAATTGTTGAAAACACAGTTTCTCTTTTTTTCTCTAATCTTTCTTTGCATCTTTATTTATATTCAGTTGCCTATATATGTGTATATAAGAGAATCTATTTCTGCACTGTTCTATTGATGTATTACTATCATTTTGCCAATACAACACCATATTGACTACTCTTACTTTATAAGAAGCCTTAACATCAAGTAGTGTAAACTTTCCATCTTTGTCCTCTTTTTCATTACAGTTATTTCAGCTATGCATGTCCTATCCATTTCGATATAAATGTTATCACCAGCCTGCCAAATTCTACTGAAAGCCTCATAAATTTTGGTTGGAATTGCATTAAGTCTATCAATAAATCTGGAAATTATTGACATCTTAACAATAGTGAGTCTTCCAACTTTAGAACAAAATATCTATCTCCACATATTTGCATCCTTATTAATTTCTCTTCATTGCTTTCTAGTTTTCAGTGTACAGATCGTCAACAGATTTTATTAGATTTATATTTATGTAAATACATCCTTAAGCGTGCACATTTTCTAAAGCTATTTTAAATTATACTGTGCTTTATTTCAATTTTCCAATATTCACTGCTAGAATATAAAAAATACAATTGATTTTTATATTGATTTTGTATTCTGCGTCCTTGCTAAACGTAGTTATTAGTTCTACAAGCATTTTGTTAGATTGATAGGATTTTCTGCATACAGTATCCATTGTTTGTGAATAAAGACGGTTTTACTTTTCCCTTTCCAATCTGGAGGCCTGTCTTTTTTTGTTGTGGTAATGAAAAGAATCCCAAGTAAAATATTGAGGAATCCCCTTCTCCTCTAATGAATTTATTATTGTTGGATAATAGTTTCCTATTATACGGGAACATCCAGCACGACTTCTGGCATGTAAATATCTGCCTCACCCGTGCACACACACTGTTAAAAATCCAAGTGTTGCTATTACACCTGTTGAGATAAGTAGATCCCCCAGATTTGAAACAAGACTAGGATACGCAGAAGAGCAAGTTTATTTCCAGAGTCTGACAGCCTGAAGGCAGTGATTTCAGACTGGAAAACAAAACTGAGGGGACCTCTGTGGACACTGGGAAAAGCGAGTGGGATGGAAAAGTTTCCTGGTGGCAGCCAGGAAGGAAGTGCATGGTCTTCAAGGTGCGTAAGAGAAATTGTTAGGAATGCGGTAGGACGATTCATATCTCCACCTAGATTTAAGTGTGGCCACATTACTGTGAGTGGATTGTAGGTAGCATATACAAAAACCAGGTAATGGTGAAGGTTGGGAACAGAATGAGCCACTGAATCAGGTGGCCATAGGAAGAGCTTGGAAAAGACACCCTCTCCTTGCCATGTGACCCAAAAGAATAGAAGAATGAGGAGTGTGGCAGGTCTAAGATGAGAGTAACAGGGGAGATTCAGTGAGACATATGCACCCTCTCTGTACTATCTTTGTAACTTTTCTGTAAATCTAAAATTATTCTAAAAGAAGTTTATTAAAAATTGAAAAAAAGAAAATTGAGCCAACTAGATGAAGAATAGGTATGAAAAACCTATGGCCAACATTATACTTATATGGGGAAAAGTTGAAAGCTTTTGCTCTGAAATAGGGTACTGAATGGACCCTTGATTTATGAAAATGGTGCTACTGCGAAGTAATGTGGAGAGGACAGTCATTTTAATAAATCACAGTGAAACAACTGGGTCTCTAAATAGAATAGAAAATGCAACTGGAACCCTCCTGACGCTATACAAAAGCTAATTGCAGAGGAATTAAAGACAGAGTTATCAAATTGTTGTAAAAATGTCAGCCATACATGAAATTATGTGGAATAGTAAAATGAACCTTCATATATTTCTGTCATCTAGAGAGCTAGCAGCATGGGCCAAGTAGGGCATTGATAATGCCGGACGGGAAAGGACGGAAGGAGGCTGGGGACGCTGGTCAGGTCAGTATCAGAAAGGATGCCGATGATACGAGTGGGGGAACAAGAGGAAGTGGCAGCTCCTTCTGCCCTTTGTCTCCAGCGTAGATTGCCTTGCCACCTTCATGGGCCTTCCTTTTCAAAGAGCAGAATCTGGAATGTGGAGGTGGCTTGGGAGAAAGCTGCGTGGATCGATGATCTGTTCATTCCACCTCCCACAGCATATCCTGCTGAAATCTGGAGCCCTGGAGCTTCAAGAAGTATGGCCTGACAGCACGATTCAGAGACTCGTGACAAGGGATGTTGGGCTGACACTCTGAACAGGCCCAGGAGGACTTTACCCATCTGGAGGCAGTGCCAGGTTATCCACATGTGACAGGAGCAGAGTCCTACCTCCATCCTCACCAGGATGTGGGCTCTTGATGGGAGGAAGGGTTTCAGGGTTTTTGCTTCCTTCATTTTATGCTCACTTCAAGGTGTCCTGCAGATCCTGCGCTTTTGTGGGAAACCCTCTCTGGGGATCCCCACTATTGGGACTTGGAGTACTTCACAGAGCAAAGGAAGGGGTCTCTCCTGAGGTCAGAGGTACTCTAAAGGTAGAGAGGATGGGTATCATGGGATGACCCTGAGCTAATTCCACAATGGGAGGGGGCCTCCAGGGACAGCAGTGCATGGGCTTCTTCACCAGCACATCAGCTACCACCAGTCTGGGCAGGATATGTCATGGAAGTCTTAATGAAGACCCTTCACTATTAAATGGGATTTGGAGTTCGTAGTTGGAAAGGTTTCAGGTTAGCAGTCAGTCTCAGAATGAGAACGGGGTCACCCAAACTGGAGCTCCAGGTGATGGGCTGAGAAGGCACTGCAGGAAGGAAGAACGCCATCTTGATTATCACATCTGCCCATGGATAGTTGCTGGCCCAGATCAATGTGTGCCCCGACCTCTGCTCCACCTACTTCCCCTCAGCTATCCTCTCTCTCTCTCTCTCTCTCTTTTTTTTTTTTTTACATTTACAAGTTGGATTATATTATATTTTGCTTTATTTTATTTTAAAATTTTTAATTTATTACTAGCATATTCATTTTTACAAATTGTTATATTTCTTTACGCCCTATTTTGGCTAAGATCAAGTGCCCTCACTCTTGACAGGGCCCTCACGGAATTCAGGAACCTCAAGATTCCACAAGTGGTTGAATTGCGGCTTTGTCACAGATTTCACTGAAGGTTTGGGTCATCTCCACATCTACTCCGCCCAGGAACAACTCTGCTGTTGTGGAGGTTGCTTTCTTCCTCAGCTTTGGCTATCAGTGTCTCGGATGTGGTTAGCCTCTCTTGTAGCGAGAATGGGGTACACAATGTCAGAGGTGAAGGTGGAAAATCTTGGGTGTTTATTTCACAATGGTTCCTCTTTGCCTCCCCTGGCCAGATCCACAAGGAGATCTTTCTCAGATCTTCATTTCGACAACCTATTGGGGTTTCTGGAGGTAAGGCCCACGAACTTTCCTCTAAAGCCTGTAGCCCCAGGTAGCTTATTACTCTCATAGTACCCCACACTCAAACTTCAGAAATTCATTAGAGTTACCACTTAGATATTCTTACCAGTTTATGACTCCAGCAGCTTTTGGTCCTGGTAAACAGATCTTTCTTGTGGCTCTTTGTATGCACCTGTCTCTCCCCTTTTTGGGTTGGTGGTTTGCCCTAAAGTCTCGGTTCTCGGATGGGTGTAAGAAAACTAGTTAATTTTTCAGTTTGTCAAGCATTTTCTTGTTGTAAGAATGGGAGTGTGGACAACCGTATAGTTTTTTGGACTGCTTTAGGTATGACACATATGGTATAAGTATAAATACAACATATATATATAATAATATACATATTATGTATGCATATATGTATATATAAAATATCACAGTCTACTGTTGTTGACATTTTACCAGTTTACCTCCCTTCATGTCTTTTTACCCTTCCCAATTTATGTCTTGATTGTCTTAAATATTTCTTATATATACATTTAAAGCCACATCAATGTGATAATTTTTGCTTAACCTGTCAAACATAACTTAGAAAACTCAAGGGGAGAAAGAAAGTCTATTGTATTCACCCACATATTTCCCACATATTTGCTTACTATGTTCTTTTTACCTTCCTGATGATCCAATTCCCCATTAACCTTTTCGTAATTTTTATTTTTCTGTTTGGGGAACTTCCTTTTCCTTCACCAGAAAATGTTTTGATTTCCCATTCATCCTGAAGGATATTTTTACTAAATATAGGATTCTGTGTTGACTCTTCTTTCCTTTTAGTACTTGAGAGATGTGCATTTTTCCTTCTGGCCTTCGTGATTTGTTTTGAAAAAAAAAAAAAAAAACACTGTCATTTGAAATGTTTTCCCTCTGTGTTAGTCTGTAATGTGCAAAGAAACAACGTTTATTGCTTATAGTTTCAGAAGCTGGGAAGTCCAAAGTGCAGGGAACACTTCTGGTGAGGGCATTCTTTGGTGATGACTTCAGTGATGCAGGGTGAACTGGTGGATGGCTTGAACAGAGAGAGAGGGAGCTTCTCGTGTGCTCTCCTTTTAAAGCCAGCAGAACTACACTGATGACCGCCCATCAACGGATTAATTCTCATACATTCCTCACAATCTAATCACCTCTTTAAGGTCCCTCTTTCAGTGACCATTATAGGATTTTCCATGCTCTCGACACTGTCAGTCGGGATTAAGCTTCTAATACACAAACTTGAGGGACACAATTCAATCCATATCATCCTGTAAGCTGAGGTGTGGTTTCTTTCTTGCTGCTTTTAAGATTTTTTCTTTCTCTTTAGTTTTCAGAACTTTGAGTGGTGTGTTTTCATTTGGATTTTGGGGTTTTTTTTTATTATTTGTAGTCTTTGGGTTCACTGAGCTGCTTGAATTTGTAGGTTTATGGCTATTCTAAATTTGGAAAGTATTCAGCTATTTTTTATTTGGTAGCTTTTTAAGCCCTATCCTCTTTTTCATCTCTTTCCTGTGCTCCAGCAACATGAATGTTAGATCTTTTGTTATAGTCCTGTAGGTTGCCGAGGCTCTGTTCATTTTTATATCAATGTATCTTCCATCTGTTGTTCAGACTGGGAAATTCCTATTCTATCCTTCAGCTCTCTGATTCTTTCCTCATTATCTCCATGCTCTTCTGAGCCATTGAGTTTCATTGCAGTTTTTCATTTGAGGAAACTTCACTGGATTTGTCTTTCTATGTGCTACTTTGTTAAGACTTCTTTTTCTTCCATTTGTTTCAAGTGTGGTCCTAATTTTGTGTTGAAACATTTTTATGATGGTTGATTTAAGATCTTTGTCAGATAATTCTTTCGTGTCTGTCATCTTGGCGTTGGCATGTATGGATTGTATGTTTTTACTTGTTTAAGATCTTCCTGTATATTTTTGCTTTGTTTAAGATCTTCCTGCTTCTTGTTATGTGGGTGAATTAAAATTTTATTGAAACATATTGATTGTATGTATTTATGGAGTACAGAGTTATATTTCAATATGTGCATACAATGTGTGATGATCTAATCTGGTAATTAGCATATTCATCACTGCAAAACTTCATCATTTCATTGTGATGTGGACATTTAACCTCCTCTCTTCTAGTTGTTTCATAACCTGTGTTAAACCGTCATTATTAAAGATTCTTGGGTCAACTGCATAGCAATAGAATTTATTTTTCCTTTCTAGCTGTAATTTTGTGTCCATTAACCAGCCTCTCACTTCCCTCCCGCCTCCCTGCCCTTTCCCACCTCTAGTAACCACAGTTCCTCCCTCTCCTTTTACCAGTTCAATGTATAATTTATTTGTTTGTTTCTTTGTTTGTTTTTAGCTCCTACATATGAGTGAGATCATGTGGCATTTCTCGTTCTGTACCTGGCTAATTTCACTTAATTTTCTCCAAGCCCATCCGTGCTGCTGCAAAAGGCAGATTTTAATTCCTTTTTATGGGTGAGTAGTATTCCCTTGAGTCTATATACCACATTTTCTTTCTTTTAATTGAAGGATTATTGATTACACATATTTGTAGTATACAAAGTTGAATATCAATACCTGTGCACAATATGTGATGAGTAAATCAGGATAATTAACATATTCATCATTACATAATTTGAACATTCTTTGTGACCCTTAACCAACTTATCGCTAATGCCCCTTCCCCTCTCCCTTTCCCACCTCGAGTAACGACAGTTGTGTTCTCTCCTTTTGAAAGTTCAGCATATCATTGGGATTGTTGTTTCTTTCTTTGTTTCTTATTGATTTACTTGTTTGTTTGTTTGTTTTTTAGCTCCAATTTATGAGTGAGGTATGTCTCTTTCTGTACCTGGCTTATTTCACTTAACATGATTTTCTTCAAGTTCATCCATATTTCTGCAAATGACAGAATTTCAATTATTTTTATGGCTGAGTTATGTACATATAATTCCATTGTGCATGTATACCGCAGTTCCCTTATCCAGTCATCTGTCAATGGAGGTTTATGTTGGTTCCATATCTTGACTATTGTAAATAGATCTGTGATAAACATTGGAGTGCAGGTGTCACTTGGACGTCATAATTTCCACTCCATTGGGTATATACCCAGTAGGGGGATTGCTGGATCATATGGTAGTTCTATCTGTAGTTGTTTGAGAAAAACCCATACTGTTTTCCAAAATGGCTGCACTAATTTACAGTGCCACTAACAATGTACACGTGTTTCCCTTTCTCCACATCCTCACCAGCTTTTGTTATACTCAGTCGTTTTGATAATAGCCATTCTAACGGAACGGGATGATATCAAAGTGCAGTTTTGATTTGCATTTCCCATGTGATTAATGACGTTGAACATTTTTTCATATGCCTGTTGGCCATATGTATGTCTCCTTTTGAGAATTATCCATTCACCTTGTTTTCCCATTTTTAAATTGGTTTATTTAGTTTTTTATGATAGAGTTGCTTGAGTTCCTTCTATTTTTCACGTGTTAGTCCATTGTCTGATGCACAGTTTGCAAATATTTTCTCCCGTTCTGCAGGTTGTCTCTTTGCTCTGTTGATTGTTTCCTGTGCCGTGCAGATGTTTTTAGTTTGATAAATCCCATCTGTTTATTTTTGCTTTTGTTGCCTGTGCTTTTAAGGTCTTATTCATAATATCTGTGCCCAGTTCTAAATCGTGGAGGGTTTCCCCTGTGTTCTCTTCCAGAAATTTTATAGTTTTAGGACTTATATTTAAGTCCTCAATCCATTTTGACTTGATTTTTGTATGTGGTGAAGGATAGGGGTCTAGGTTCATTCATCTACACATGGATATCCAGTTGTATCAGCATTATTTATTGAAGGGGCTCTTCTTTCCCCAATGTTATGTTTTCAGAGCCTTTGTCAAGGATCAGTTGGCTATAAGTACATGGATTTATTCCTGGGTTCTCTCTTCTATTCCATTTTTCCATGTGTCTATTTGTATGCTGGTACCAGGCTGTTTTGGTTACTACAGCTTTGTAGTACATTTTGAAGTCAGGTAGTGTGATACCTCCTGTTTTATTCCTTTTGCTCAGAATTCCTTTGTCTATTCGGGGATTTTTTGTTTGTTTGTTTCATATGAATGTTAGGATTTTTTTCCTATTTCTGTGAAGAATGTCATTGGGAATTTGATAGGGATTGTGTTGAATCCGTAGATCACTTTGGGTAGTATGATCATTTTCACAATATTAATTCTAGCAATCCATGAGCATAGAATGTCTTTCTGTCTTTCTGTGTCCTCTTTAATTTCGTTCAGCACTGATTTGTAGTTTTCATCGTAGAGATCTTTCACCTCCTTGGTTAGATTTATTCCTACATATTTGACTTTTTTTGGTATCTATCTTAAATAGGATTGCATTCTTGATTTCTTTTTCTGCTGGTTCATTGACACTGTGTAAAAATTCAACTGATTTCTGTATACTGATTTTGTATCCTGCTACTTCACGGAATTCTTAAATCAGCTCTAACAGTTTTTTGATAGACCCCTTAGGATTTTCTCTATATAAGATCATGTCATCTGCAAACAGGGACAATTTTACTTTCCCCATTCTGATATGGATATGCTTTATTTCTTTCGTTTTCTCAATTACCCTGGCTAGAACTTCCAGCACTATGTTAAATAGGAGTGGTGAGTGTGGGCATCCTTGTCTTGTTCCAGTACATTGAGGAAAAGCTTTCAAGTTTTCACAGTTCAGGATGATGCTAACTGTGGGTTTGTCAAATATGGCCTTTACTGTGTTGTGACACATTTCTTCTATGCCTAGTTTGTTGAGAACTTTTATCTTGAAGGGATGTTGAATTTGATCAAGAAAGTTTTTTTGCATCCTTTGAGATTATCATATGACTTTTGTCTTTCATTATGTTGATGTGGTGTATCACATTTATTGTTTTGCTTATGTTGAATCTTGCTTGCATCCCTGGGATGAATCCCACTTGATTAAGTGATATATAATCTTTTTGATGTTCTGCTGGATTTGTTTTCTGGTACTTTGTTGAGAAGTTTTGCATCTAATTCATCACAGATATTGGCCCGTGGTTTTCTTTTTTGGTTGTGTCTTTGATTTTGGTATCAGGGTGATGCTGACCTTATAGAATGAGTTTGAAAGCCTACCATCTTCTTTAGTTTTTTGGATAGTTTGAGAAAAATTGGTATTAAATCTTCCTTAAAGGGTTGGGAAAATTCAGCAATGAAGTCCTCTGGTCCTGGGCTTTTCTTTGTTGAGAGAGTCTTGTTTACTGATTCAATCTCATTGCTCATTACTGGTCTGTTCAGGTTTTCTATTTCTTCTTGGTTCAGTCTTGCTGTGTTGTATATGTCCAGACATTTATCCATTTTCTATAGATTTTCAGATTTGTTGGCATACAGTTGTTCATAATAGTCTTTAGTGAGTCTGCATTTCTGTGGATTCAGTAGTAATGTCTCCTTTTTCATTTCTGATTTTGTTATTTGTGTCTTCTCTTTTTTTCTTGGTCAGCCTAGCTAATGGTTTGTCAATTTTGTTTATCTTCTCAGATAAACAAGTGTTTGGTTCATCGATCTTTTGTATCTCTTTTTCATTTACTTATGCTCTGATTTTTATTATTACTTTCTATCTACTAATTTTGAGGTTGGATTTTTCTTGCTTTTCTAGTTCCTTGAAGTATAATATCAGGTTGTCTATTAGAGATCTTTCATCTTTTTTTGACATAAAAACTTATTGCAATAAACATCCTTCTTCATACTGCTCTTGCAGTATCCCGTAGGTTTTGGTGTGATGTGCTTCTATTTTTATTTGTTTCAAGAATTTTTTTGATTTCCTGCTTTCCCTCTTTTTTGACCCATTGGTCATTCAGGAGCATGTTGTTTAATTTCAGTGAATCTGTATAGTTTACAAAGTTTCACTTGTTATTGATCTCCAGATGTATTCAATGTGGTCTGAAAAAAATACTTGATGTAAGATCAATATTTTAAAATTTGTTGAGACTTGATTTGGGCCTAATATGTGGTCTACCCTGGAGAATGATCCATGTGCTGATGAGAAGAATGCATATTCTGCAGTTGGATGAAATGTTCTGTAAAGGTCTGGCAGGTGTGTTTGGTCTAAAGTGCAGTTTAAATCCAATGTTCCTTTGATAATTTTTTGTGCAGGTCATCTGTCCAATGCTGAGAGATGGATGTTCAAGTCTCCATCTGTTATCATATTGGGGCCTTTCTTTCCATTTAGAGCTAAGAATAATGGCTTCATATATCCAGGGGCTCGGATGTTGGGTGCATGTATATTCATGATTACTACATCCTATTGCTGAATCATTCCCTTTATCATTTTATAATGTCCTTATTTGTCTCTTTATACAGTTTGTGTTTTAAAGTCTATTTAATCTGATAGAATTGTAGTTATTCCTGCTTGTTTTTGGTTTCCACTTGTGTGGAATAACTTTTCCATCCCTTCTCTATTAGTCTATGTGTGTCTTTATGTGTGAAGTGAGTCTCTTGCAGGCAGCATATAGTTTGTTCTAGTTTTTTAGTTCATCAGTCAGTCTACATCTTTTAATTGGTAATGTCATCCATTTATATTCAGGGTTGTTATTGAAAGGTTTTGCCTTATTCCTGGCATTTTATTGATGTTTTAATGATTGTTATATGTTTGTTTTGCTTGTTTCATTCCCTTTGATTATTTTTCTTTTATGTTTTTTGTTTTTCCTTTTCTTGTAGTGATAAAATATAGGTTTTTTCTCTTTCTTGTTTGCGTATCTACTCTACCAGGGAGTTTTATTCTTTCTCATGTATTCATGGCAATGATTATTGCTCTTTTGATTCTGAATGTAGAACTCCCTAGAGGATTTCTTGTACGGTCAGTCTCATTGTGGTCTCCTTTACTTCTGAAGGATAGCATTGCTGGTTATAGTATTCTTGGTAGGCCATTTCCTTTCTTTTAGTACTTTGAATATACCATCCCACTCTACTGGCCTATAAGGTTTCTGTTGAGAAGTCTGCTGTTAGTATGCTAGGGATTCCCTTATAGGTGACTTGACACTTTTCTCTCACTGCTCTCTCTCTCCCTCCTTCTTTCTACTACCTATTTTTTTTTTTTTTTTACTTTTGCCAATTTGACCATAATATATTGCAGGAGGACATTTCTTGTTTTTTGGGGGGTGTTGAACCAGTCTGGGGATCTCTGAGACTCTTGAGTCTAGATGACCATATCTCTCTGAATACTTGTGAAGTTTTCAGCTATCATTTTGTTAAATAGATTTCTAACGACTATTCCTTTCTCTTCTCCTTCCAGAACACCCATAATCTGAATGTTTTCATGCTGAAGCTGGTCCGATAGATCGCATAGCTTTCTTCAGTTTTTAAATTCTTTTTTTCTTTTTGGTCCAACTGAGATAATTCAAAAGCCTGTCTTCAAGTCTAGAAATTCTTGCTTCCGCTAGTTCTAGGCTCTTGCTTAATCTCATGGTGGTATTTTTTATTTTGTTGAATGAATTCTTCAGTCACAGGATGTTTCCTTTGTTCCTTTTTATGATATTCATCTTTTTGTTGAATTTCTCCTTCAAGTTCTGGAATGTTTTTCTCCCTTATTGTTATTTCAGTCTATTTTCTTGCATCATGCTGAGTTTCCTGAAGATTATTATTTGGAATTCCTTTTCAGGCATTTCATAGATTTTCTGCTGTTTGGAGTCTGGTATTGGAGAACTATTGTTTCCTTTAGTGGAGTCACGTTTCCTTGTTTTTTTCATGCTTCTCATCTCTGTGAGTTGATGTCTGGGCATCTGGTGTGGCAGTCACTTCTTCTAACTTTTGGAGTAGTTCTTGAATGGAGAAACTTCCTGTAGAAGTGTTCTATATTATCAGTCAGCTTGAGTAGTTCAGGTTTGGTTCTAGGTGAGCACCGTAGGGTGGTCTTCATGCAACTTCTTCAGCTTCATTCAATCTTGGAGTTCTCTGTGGATGTCATCATGGCTGAGGCAGTGGGGCCTTTGGCAGTTTCTTCTTGGGAGTGGGTAACACTCGGTAGCGTTTTTGTGGCTATGGGCACAGCATTAGGTACCTTGGGGGTAGGCTGGTTTGCTCAGTGGTTCCGGTGCCAAAATGGGTGACTCTGTATGGTGTTGCTGTGGTCACCTCTGGAACTTTGATCTCTTGGATAGGTGTTGTGGCAATGGGCAGTTCCTCTGCTAAATTGGGCAGGGTTGCTGGGGTACTGAGCAGAGTGTACATTACTGGGCAAAGTGCTGGTGCACTTCTCTGTGCCCCTGAGCGAGGTGGGCAAGCTTTCTGAAGTTTCCCTACTGGTGTGGTGGGTCTATGCAAGTTTATCAGGGCCACAATGCACTATGCATACCTGGAAGAGGCCAGCATGCTCCCCTCAACCTCTCAGTTGGAGTGGGAGGCCCCGGCAGGCTCTCCAAGTTGGGTAGGACACTGCATTGCCCAGGGGAGGCGGTTGGGCTTTCTGAAATTTCCCTCCTGGAGTAGGTGGATCTAGACAATATTACCTGAGATATGCCCTACTGTGAGCACCCAAAGGAGCCAGCATGCTCCTGACACCCTCTGCACTGTGTTGGGTGATTTTTGGTTGAGCTATTGCCATTTTGGTTGTCATGGTATATTACTCTGGATCTTATTTAATGCTTCCATTCTAGCTGGCTTCCTCTGACACCACTCTAGCAAGAAAAGCAGGGTACCCTTTCATTACTGCCATGTGGAAATGGAAGACCAGGTTCCCCTCTTGACCTCCACTGACACCCAAGTCTCTTCATTACTGCTGAGTTGAAGTGGCTGCTCTGGGTCCCCACTAGGCCTCTACTGATACCTCCTTATATGGGAGTGGTTGGTATTTTCATTCATGTCCCCCATGTGGCCTCCACTGATACCACGGTGTGGGGGGGATGCCCTCATTATTGCTGGACAGTAGTGAAAGTCTTCACATTTCATTAGGCCTACTTTGATGACATCCCAGTTGACAGAGGAAGGGGTAACTGGTTATTTTTGGATGGAAGACCATGTTCCCCACATAAGCTGTACAGACAAGCTGGGGTTGGGGGTAGGGGAAGGCCTCATATGTTCCTGGTGGGTAAGAAACTCCAAGCTGCCACTCAGACTTCCCTGACACCAATCTAATGGTGGTGATGGGGCAGTTGGAGCACCATGGTATACCCTGATGAGGGAGAAAATCTAGGCTTCCTACTTGGATTTTGTTGGTGTGGGTGTGAGGGGAGCCACAGATTATTTTTAAAAAAATTTTTTTTTTTTTGGTCGTGGTGTTTGGTGGGAGCAGCGTAGTTATTGTCTAAAAGATTTCCATCCTATTAGGCTGACCCCTTCCTTTTTTGGGTAGACAGAGCAGACTTTTGTTGAGGCTTTTTTTGCCCCGTGCACCTGTTGGCCGTTTCATTTGCTAGCTTTTAAAGCTCCATTTCTGAGATATATGAGGCATGAGGAAAACCCAAGGAACTCACCACTGTGTTATTCCTTGGACGCCAAGATCTTCACCAGCCTGCCTTTCTCTCTCCACTGTTCAGTCTTCTTATGCTTGTTTTACATATATTGTTTTGAGTGTTTAGTTGTACTTAGCAAGAGAAATGGGGGAAAACACATTTACTCCATCTTCCCAGAAGTGGAAGTTGAATCCCTATGGAGAATTTTACAACAGTGATAAGACTGAATAAAAGCCAGCCTTGACTTTGGTCACCACCGTATCCCGGTATATCTACATATTTCAAGTGACAAAATACTCTCCCCACAAATCTCTTATCTTTACTCTTTTAAAACGTTGCTTTACTCTGCAGGGAATATAATTTTAAAATAGAGTTTTGGTTAGGTATTTTTGACATTGACATTCAATGAATTTCCCAAAGTGTCTAATTTGAAAATTTTACATATCTATACACCAGGAAAACCATCACCACGGTTAAGATAGTAAACATATCCATTACCCTTAAAAGGTTCTTCCTATCCCTGTGTAATTCCTCCCTCCAGCTCCTTCCTGTATCACCAGTCCCAAGCAACTATTGATCTGCCTGTCATGGTAGATTAGCTTGAATATTGAAAAGGCTTATATGAATACTTGAGAGGGGGATGGTTGCAGTGTATTGTAGGTATATGATTAACTTTTTAAGAAACCGTCAAGTTGTTTTGAAAAGGTAACATTTTATAATCTCACCAGGTATGTATGAAAGTGTCAGTATTTTGCATGCTTGCCAACCTTTAGATGGGATGATTCTTTCCAATTTCAGCCATTCTAATAGTGTATAGAATTCTAATTGTGATTTCGATTTTAATTTTCCTAACAAATAGTGATGTTGAGTTTATTAATGTAACTATTTCCCATCTTATTCCTACATAATTCTTATTTTCTAAAGCTATTTTAAATAACACAGTTGTCTATTTTAATATCCAACTGTTCATTGCGAGTTTATAAAACTACAATTAAATTTTGTGTATTGATCTTGTGTTCTTCAACTTTGCTAAACTGAATCATTAGTTCTAGTAGCATTTTTTAAGATAAGTACAGCTTTTTGCATAGACTAACTTGTGGCCTGTGAAAAACAGTTTTAGTTCTCCTTTTCCAATCTGGAGGCCTAGATTTTTCCTTGTTGCACAGAACAGAATCCTAAGTAAAATACTGAGCAATTCCCCTCCCCGTATCATGAACTTATTATTCTTGGATAATATTTTCCTCCATGCAAACATCCACCACAACTTCTGGCATGTAAATATCTGCCTCACTTCCACACACACACTATTAAAATCCAAGTCTTGGTACTACATCTATTGAGATAAGTAGATCCCCCAGATTTGAAACAAGACTGGGATACGCAGAAGAGCAAGTTTATTTACTGAGTCTGCCAGACTGAAGGCAGTGATTTCAGACTGGAAAACAAAACTGAGGGGACCTCTGTGGACACTGGGAAAAGCGAGTGGGATGAAAAGTTTCCTGGTGGCAGCCAGGAAGTGAGTGGTCTTCAGGGTACATAAGACAAATTTTTAGAAAGGAAGTAGGATGATTCATATTTCCACACAGACTTAAGCGTGGCCACATTACCGTGGGTGGATTGTACGTAGGACATACAAAATCCAGGTAATGGTGAAGGGTGGGAGAGAACAGAATGAGCCACTGAATCAGGTGGCCCTGGGGAAGGGCTTGGAGAAGACACCCTCTCCTTGCCATGTGATCCCCCAGAATTGAACCATGAGGAGTGTGGCAGGTCTGTTCAGAAGGCGCTGAAGTTTGCTAAGAAAACACCCCATTTTCCAACCAGGGCACCTGGCCTTCCCCCACTCCCGGAGGAGTCAGGATGGGCCACTGTGATGTCTGAGCCACCCCTGCCAGGACAGGACTAGACAGGCTGGGGGACTGGCTTGCTGACCAAATGAAGCATAGACTGTGGCTGCTCATTGTCCTGTGCAGGGCGTATAAAGGGAGGCCAGGGGCCCTGGGACAGACCACTGGGCAGTGCTGACATGGCAAAGGAGACCAGGAAAGCACAGCTCACCGGAAACACCAAATCGGGGAAGAAGAGGAAGAACCCCTCTCCACCCAAGTCCAGAGGAAAGGGCAAGGTGAGATGACCACCCAAGCTCCTTCTCGTCTTCTCCTTGACTCCTTTCTCCCAAGACTCCTACTCTGTCCTCGCCTGGTCAACCCCCTCAGCCCACACGCATTCTCAGGAAGCCCCTGTTCCCATCCCTTCTCCACCGTCTTCCCCAAACCATTGCCCATCTGTGATCTTCCTGTTGTCCTTACAGGAGCCCAAGACATCCGTGAAACTTAAGATCGCTTCAAGGGAGTGTAAGGACAAAAGCCCTACAAAAATTATCGCCCCCTGTATTAAACCCCAAAAAGGTAAAGGGCCTACACTATTCAGCCACTATCAACAGCTGAATGAGGAACTGCAGGAAAAAGAGCCATAGCAGGTCCAAAAGGACAACGAGATTTGTCCTTGCACCTCGGGTGAAGAGGAGATCCCGGGTACCAGTGATGATCTGCGCAGCCGCTAAATTAAGAGTGAGACCAGAAACCTCAAAGTTATCTGCCCTGGATTGTGGCAATTGAACCTATGAGGACGTGCCTGAACTTTGGTCCCCCTTGCAGCTGCAGCCCAGCCTCATAATCGGGCCCCGGTACCTTCCATGCATCAGCAGGCGGCTCAGCACCCTCCTGTGTCTGCATCTCCGCTTAGTGACCAGGCTGCACATTCAACTCTGTCTTGCGCCACCGCCTATGCTAGTCCTGTCTCCCTACCTTATGCTCGGGTTCAGATAGAACCTCACGTTTGACCGGTTTTGCAGGGAAACCTTGGAGGACCAGAACATCCCTGCCCGGCTGCCTCACCACGCCTGACATTTTCTCCTCTTCTCACCGCTTCAAGCAGGCCACTTTGGGGTACCAATTCCTCCCTGGCACTTGATGCTCCAGGTTGAGGATGAACGACAAGGCCTGATGCACGAGGAGCAGGTTGGTCTGGGGCTTCTCACCGTTGAGGTGCAGCTGGCACATGCGCCCCAGTTCCTTAAAAGCTTCTTCGGTGTCTCTGATCCCCAGCGACTCATGGGGGTTAGTGGTCAACCGGCGTTCCTTCTCCCACTCGGCCTTCTGCTCTGGGGTCAGAAGGTCGTCCTCATCTGGGCTCCTCCGTGTCCGGGGGCCTTCGACTCCTTCTCCTCCTCCGAGCTGTCAGCCACCGACGTGTTCTCCTCGTCCTCCGTCTCCTCCCGCTTGATTGCGCTGGCACCCGCCGCGGCACCCCTCGCCCAGTCCGTTGAAGGAGGCGGGAGCGCTCAGGGAGGGCGCTGGGCTAGCTGGGGAGGCGGCCGATGGCAGGCGGCCGACACTGCCTGCGAGGCCCTCCTCGGAATGGGCGTCTCCCACCAGGTCAGCGTGCCGCCCGCCCTGCAACAGGGGGCCTGTGGCTGTGCAGCAGCCCGTGCACATTGCACGCCCTGCCATGGACCACGTGGATGCTTTCGTCCCGGTGCTCCAACATCCTGTTCAGGCTGTGGGGACCCCATCGCAGCTGGGCTATAAGGCACAGGGAGCTCCTGCTTGGGGCCACTGCGGTGTTCCTGCCAGCCTTCTGGGGAGCTCACGGGGGTCAAGGGGCTAGAGGAGAAGTTATTGTTGGAATCATCCGGGGAGTAGGTGGAGGCCAGGGCCTTCCCAAGGGCGTCGTGCAGCTGCAGGCTGTGGTCCCGCAGGAGCCAACGAGGCTGTTGGTCCGCTGATGGCCTGTGGTTGGAGACGCTGCTGTAGGCGGCCCTGAGGGCCAAGGAGAAGGTGGACACAACCCGAAGCCCGCCGTTCACCTCTGCTCCCTGCAGCTGGTAGCCCACGCGCTGGTGCTGGTGCAAGCGACCAAACACACTGCCACAGCTCACTGAGCTACAGGCCTGGCGGGAGGGGCAGGGGAGACCAGCTTTTGCCCAGCATGGCCTGAAGCCCGCCCGGCCTGGCGGACTCCAGGCTGCTGTCGGCGGCTCTCCACTGAGGGTTGCTGGGGTAGGTACTGGGAGTCACCCTTGATGTCCAAAGGGGACAGTGGCCTGGGGCTGCTGAGGGCCAGCTTGCCCGGCAGGAAGCCAGCCTGAGTCAATTCGCCAACACCCGCGTCTCTCCTGAAAGTGGCATAGGCATTCTGCTCACCACCCGCGCCTCCAAGTTCGGGTCCCAGGAATGTCGTGGGACTCACCCAAGTGGGCCCTTCACTGTAGGTGGGGCTAGGGTCAAAGGGGGAACTGTTCTGGTTGCTGGTGCCCAAGGAACCCGAGGTGGGTGAGTCCTTGAGACCCGACCCTCCAAACCGCTCACCTTCAAGGAGGCGGGCAGGCCCTTCCCACTGGCCACAGGCAGCAGAAACATCACGCTAAAGTCCACGAGGTCGCTGACTTCCTTGTCTGTGCCCGCAGGTGCCATCCTCTGTGGCTGACTCATTCTCCAGCAGTGATGGTGGGCACAGAGGCCTAGAGACAGCCCCGCACAGCACTGCCTGGCACACAGTGAAGGAGGGTGGGGTGTCGGGGCGGCGGTAGCATGAAACTGGGGGCCCTTCCCCGACAAACAGGCATCACTACCCGGCCCCACACGGTCACATGTTGGCGGCCGTGCGTGGCCCTGGCCCCCTCCTCCATGTCACCTGGGGCGTTGGGTCGGGTCGTGCGTGGTCCCTGCGGTGCACGGATCCTGATTATAAATTTAGTTACGTTTTAAAATAATTTAAGATCTTAATTTATATTTTAAAAAGCACTTTCTGTGCTGTAGTTAACTGAAGTAAATGGAGAAGAGATTCCCTGTCTAAATGGCAGGTTTAGATTTTTTATTTTTTCTGGGTTAGATCTCCACTGTAGATAAGTGACTGAGATATTTAAATGGAAATGGGCAGCAATTAGTAATTGGGAATAGATTTCAGTCAGAAGTAAAACGGAAACATTGCTGTAATTAAAAAATTTTCTGTCCTGCCTCATTAATTTTTGTCTAACCTAACGTCATCATGACATTCTTATGTCTTATTTTTTTAAAAGGTCATTTGTTTTTGTGTGTGTAAGCTCTTATATTTTATTTTTTCTAGCTTTATTGAGGTGTAATTGACAAATAAAATGGTCTATATTGAAGGTACGGAACGTGGTGATTTGATATACATATGCACTATGAAATGATTACCACAATGAAGTTAGCACATCCATCACCGCACACAGTTATTTGTGTGTGTGTGCTGAGAACACGTAAGATCTACTCTTAGGAAACTTCCGGTATACAAAACTGTATTAACTATTGTTACCATACTGTTCTTTAGATCCCCAAAACTTACGCATCTTGTCACTGAAAGGTTATAGACTTTAACCAACATCTCCCCATTTCCCCCACACCTGAGCCCCTGGCAACTACCATTCTACACTTGGATTCTGTGCGTTTGACTTTTCCTATCTGGCCTTTATTATTTTGAGGTACATTTCTTCTATACTTATTTTGTTTTTATTGTGAAAGGCCGTTCACACGATTTCAAATGATTTTGATGATGTTCAAATGATTTTCCTGCATCCACTGAGATGGTCATATGATTGTAGTCCTACACTCTGTTGATGTGGTATATGCCTCTTACTGATTTGCATATGTCCAACCACTCCTGCATCCCAGGGATAAGTCCTACTTCACCATGGTGTGTGAACATTTCACTGTGCAGTTCCATTCGGTTTGCTGATATTTGAGGATTTTTCTGTCTATTTTCATCACAGCGATTGGGCTGTAATTTTCTTTTCGTGTAGTGTCCTTGTCTGGATTTGATGTCAGAGTAATGCTGGCCTCATAGAATAAGCTAGAAAGTCTTTTCTCCTCTTCCATTTTTTGGAAGAGTTTGAGGAAAACTGGCATTAATTCTTTAAATGTTTCATAGAATTCAGCAGTGAAGCCATCAGGTCTTGGGCTTTTCTTCGTTGGAAATTTCTTGATGAGTGACTTAATCTCCTTTCTCAGTGATCTGTTAACATTCTAAATTTCTTCAGGACCTAGTCTGGGTAGGTTGCATGCTCCTAGGAATTTATCCATTATATTCTAGGTTATGCACTGTGTTGGCATACAGTTATTCATAATAATCTCATAGTACTTTGTATTTCTGTTGTAGCAGTTGTAATGTCTTCTTTTTAATTTATAATTTTGATTGAGTCCTCTCTCTTTTTTGTTGGTTAGCTAAAAGTTGTCAATTGTTTGTATTTTCAAAAGTCCAATTTTTAGTTTTGTCGAGCTTTTAGATCTTTTTTTCTCTGTATTTTTACTCTAATTTTTATTATTTCCTTCTTCCTGCTAATTTTGGGCTTAGTTTTTTCTTTTTGTAGTTCCTTCAGGTGCAAAGTTAGGTCATTATTTAAGAACGTCCTTTTTTTCTTAAATGTAGGAGTTTATCACTGTAAACTTTCATCTTTGAACTACTTTTGCAGAACTCCATAAGTTTTGGTATGTTGTATTTCCGTTTTAATCTGCTGTAAGATTTTTCTTTTTTTTTTTTTTACTTTTTATTTATTTTTTCAAGTGGGTTAAGTGAGCCTTTATTAGAATGTTGTAGCAGTTGTGTTTGAAGAAGGCAGGCCTAAAAATTAAGGATTTTAAATTAAAGTCCCTAACTGCATCAACAGAAAAACAGGACTGGAGCTGCACTGGGGGACAGAGGGACCCAGTTCTCACAAGGACGTACACCTGTGCATGGACACCATACGCACTCACTGTGCATGGAGCTGGACCAGTTGGCGGTAGACACAGAACGACTTCTGCCTTTCATCGTGGAACTGGTTTTTATTTATTTATTTATTATTTTTTATGAAGGCTATGGGAAGCAGAAAGAAGCAGCAAGTACACGTGCTCCCCACCCAGGTAGTAGAGGATGAGGCATGTGGCAGAGAAGAGACAGCCCCTGAGAAAGCGGAAGGGAAAGCCACGTCCTTGGGAGGGAGCCAGGTATGCGCAAGAATATTAAGAGAACATTTGTAGAAGACGCAGAGAGGGGATAGACGGGGACAGACGGGGCCTCCGAAGTGAAAGAAAAGATGGGAAAAAGGGCTGTGGAGAGCCTGACGACGGCGATGGCAGCCGGTCAAAGGGCCCCCCGGTTCTAGGCGGGCACGCAGCGCTCGGCGGGACCCCGTCAGCCTCCCTCTCACGGCGGACAGAAGACGATCAGGCCACACGCGAAGCAGCTTCCCGCGAGTCTAGCCCTCGCCAGGCGGAGGGACTGCAACCCCCCTCTCCCCACCGTCTCTGATCTTGCGTGACCAGTGCTCATGTCCCCGAGGGGGTGCACCTGTGCCTGGAGACACTGCCATACCAGGCCGATGCGTGGACTGGACGGAGCAAGCTCACGTTCCATGTCCCTGCTCCCAAAATCCATTTAATATACTGTCCTCCGATACAGGACGTATCAGATATTAAACTGATGAGAATAGATACTACACATGATCTTGGCCAAAAGGCCGAGAAGCGATGTGGAACTGGTTTTTAGAGAGTGGGAGGGGAAAGAAAGAAAAAAAAAAAACAAAAAACCCAAAACTAAAAGAGGACCTGATCCTTTACAAAACATTTCTGTAGACACTAAAGGGGGTGGGGTAGGGGGAGGAAGTGTGAAAGCGAGCCCTGCCAGCAACCTCAGCTTTAAGGAAAGGCTCTAGCTAGCTAGACCCAAACAGAAATCCTCAGTCTGGGGGAGCAGCTCACCGCACACCTGGACGGCGCCTCCCAGCCCAGACGCAACTGTGCGAGGTCACCAGAGAGCAACGCAGGCCAGGGTGGCCTAAGACTGTGTCCATCAAAATGAATAGGAAAAGAAAAGGAAAAAAAAAATACAGTAAACCACCACCAGCAGCCGCACAAGAAAAAACCACACAGCAACCCTCCCCTCCGACTTCCTGGCCAGGCTTCAGGGCGTCGCTGCGGATTCTCTCCTCCCTCCGTTGTGGACAGCGCGCAGCTTCTGGGATCCCTACTCTCTGGCCGGGTCTGGATTTCAGTTTGTTCTTCTGTTGAGCCTGGGGGGTTGGGGGGTCTCAGGAAGGCTCAGCAAGGGAGGCTTTCTGGCAGGAGCGAGGCTGCGCTGGCGCTTCCTGCCTCTGCCACTCGTAGGGTTCATGTAGCCGCGGCCGCCCACGCTCCAGCGCACGGGGGCGGCCGGGACTACGTGTGCACAACAGAGACCCCGGGTCTGCTCTGTTTACTTTTAACTCCATCATCATGAGGTGCTTAAAAAAACTAAAAATTTTTCAACCTACAGTTTGCCCTGAAGGGACGCAGCCACAGATTGGGGGCCGAAGACAGGGAAAAACAAAAATAAAAGGAAACGCCCTGCGGGAGTCAGGAGCCCCGGGAACCAGCCTTGCTCAGACCTGTCACAGTGTCCACGGTGAGCCTCCCTTGCGCCCTCCTGGGGGCAAAAGAAGGCGGCCTGGTGCAGAACCAGCCCCGGAGGTCCACTTGACTGCTGGTGTTAGGCAAAGTAAAGGGAAAGAGATCGAGGAAGAAAGCCCCGTGGAAAGGTCCCCCAGTTGTAATCCTCGTCCGCCTGTGAAGCAGCATCTCCCAGCCGCGAAGAGACTTTGCAGCCAAGAATCGAGGTGTCGCTTGTGCAGAACGGCCGTCACACACACTGTAGGGTCAGCACAGTGGAGGGCGGCACAGTGTGTCCTTCTAGACCGGGGCCAGGTAACAGTGAGGAGGGAGCCTGTCCTCCACCGGTCCTGGCTGGCACTATCCCACGTGGCTGACTGGAGGGTGGAGCGTGGCGGGATCACGTCAAGGACGTACTCTCGCTGGCGGTCCACGGCCGAGGACGTCTTGGGTACTGCCAAACTCTGGGGACAAACGCAAGGGTACTGCGTGTTCAGGGACGTCTTCTTCCAGGTGGAGGCGGTGCCGCCCCTTCCGGCGCTCAAGGCTCTCTTGGAATGTCTGCCAGTCCTCCTGACCAGGGCCGTGCCCGAGGCCGTGTTTTGCAGTTTGGGGGCTGGCTAAACCTGTACAGGACACCATGGGTCATCGTGCCTGAGCCCCAGGACAGCTGGCTGGAGGCCAGTAGCACAGCTCTGTTACTCCAGTCGCGAGCCTCTCCTGAGCCGAGCACCAACTTACAGTGGGGTTTTATGAGCTGCTTCAGTGTGGGTGCAGCGCGGTGGCAGGCGCGGCGTCCTGCTGCAGGAGGCGCTGCTTGATCGCACGCTCCCGCTGTAGCGCCTTCACAAAGGTGGCCTTGAGCCAGCTAGTGCCCTCCACCTTGAGCGCCTGTTCTCGCACATGATGGCCCCGCCCTTGCGGCTTGCGAAGGCCATCTTGCAGTGCACGCACATGGAAGGTTCCTGGGACAGCACAAGGGCGGCCAACATCCGGCTTGCTTGCGTCTCCAGTAGGTTCTGCACCACTTCCTCCAGGCCAACTAGGTAGACGAACTTCTTGGCAGCACTGGGCAGGAAATTTATCTCCGGGGTGAGGGGCTTGGGAGGGGGAATCTCAAGCAGCATCTTCTCTAGCTGTTTGCACAGCTCGAGCTCGGCGGCCACCTCTTGGCTGCCTGGAGACTCAGTGGAGGTGATCATGGAGGCCACGCTGGTGGAGGTGGAGTTGGTCTGAGCGGAGTTGGTCGTGAACCCTTTAATGATGCTGAGGAGGGCTGCAGGATGTTGATGAGCAGAATGGTGTTGGGGACGTTGGTGACACGGATAAGTCCTTGCTGGATGACTCTCTATCCCTGAATTGGCACTCTGGGCATGGACACCCTGGGGTCCAGGAGGAGGGGCAGTGCCCCATGCTAGAATGTTGTCTGATGTTGTGGATTTGCTGGGATCCCCTGAGGAGTGGGGCTATGACCACCTGTGAGGTCACCTGCAGCACCAGCATTGAGGGTGCCTGCTGCCCTTCCCGGACCAGCAGAAGCGGGATCATGCTGCCCGGCATTCAAGTTGAAGAGGTCAGAAGTGACGGCTTGCTAGCAGGAATGTTTTGGGTGCCCTGCACAAGGAGAGGACGGGTGGTCACGGTGCTCCCAGCGGAGCATATGGGCTTCTGGGCAGTGGCTTCCTTCTGCATTTGACTCTGTGGCAAGTTTTTCAACAAGATGAGTTTTGCTTCCTCTGATCTTAATTGTTCTATCAGTTGCTTGATCATCCTTTCTCATCCTTCAGGACTACTGTTGATGAGGGCCTCATTGCTTGTTTCCATCAAGGCCACCTTGGTCAGCCCATTCACTCTCAGGTTCGAAGGCTTCTTATGGTTGGAGAGCACAATCACGTCCTCTCGGACTTTATGTCACTGTGTGAGGTGTGCATATCCACGTGCTGTTGCCAGTCTGCCCTTCACCTCTGCCCATGCCAACTGCCTGTGCTGTCCTTAGCAATACTTGGGCCAGGCTTGCTACCGGCTCAGGCATCACCCTCATATATCTGTCAGCATGTAAATTTGAAGCCAGAAATCCTCTCTTCATTTTATTTTCTTGCCGTCCATATCGTCCTCCGGGTCTGCGCAAGCACTAGTGTTTAGAGCGCTTCTGTGGCCATTCTGAACTGGCTTCAGGGATCAGGATGCTGGTCCTACCTGTAGGCCATGGCTGCAGCTGTGGCAAAAGGCAGTTTGCATCAACATGCTAACCAACCAGGCCACAGGTAGGAAGGCCTTATGGCAGCATGAGTTTGCGGGGCTACAGTCTCCCACAGGCTGGGCAGCAAGATGCAGGCGATGCGAGGCTGGGGTGCTCTGGCTCTGCCTGCGGGACTGCCGTTGCTTGTCCAGCAGCCTGCTGGCCAGTGCCACTAGCCACATAATGCAACCCTCGGCCGCACAACTGGAAACCAGCATTGGTGTTACAACCTGGGACATGCACAGCAGGTTGATGTGCCTGGCCTGGGGCCCCAAAAACTCTAGAGGGCTCTGAAAGGCAAGGTTGCCTGTCCACACTAGCTCATCAGGGCCCCTGCTGTAAGACTTAAATATAACTTATTATATATATTTAAGGTCTACAACATGATGCTTTGATATACATAGAAATAGTGTAAAGATTACTATAGTAAAGCAAATGAACATATCTCACACCCCATTGTGTGTGTGTGTGTTGTGTGTGTGTGTGTGTGGCAAGAGCACCTAAAAATCTACTCTTTTAGCAAAATTTCCAAGTACAGTACAATATTAAGTATAGCTCTCATGTTGTACATTAGATCTCTAGACGTTCTCATCCTACATATCTGCTATTTTGTATCAGCTTTGTTATCAGGTTAAAATAGACTGTTATTACTATAATATATTTCACACAAGCCCTTTGGTAATCACAAATAAAATGTTTATAGAAGTTACATAAAAGAAAAAAAATACAAATCCCCCCCCCACACACACACGCTAAGGAAGACGGGAAGAGAGAAACAGAGGAGCAAAAGAACTGTAAGAAAAACAGAAAACAGATAACAAATTGGCAATAGTAAATCCTAGCCTATCAGTAATTACTTTAAATGTAAATGGACTAACGTTCCCAGTAAAAAGATTACAGAGTGGCTGAACGAATAGAAAACAAAAGCCAAGATTCATCTGTATGTTGTTCTCAAGAACTCACTTTAGATTCACATACATACAAAGGGTGAAAGTGAAGTGAAGGCAAAAAATATTTCATGCAAATAGCAATCAGAAGAAAGCAGGAGTGGCTATACTAGTATTAGACAGAGTAGACTTTAAGTCAAACACTTCCTCTAGATACAAAGAAGATTATTATATAATGATAGAAAAGGTCAATTCAACAGGAATACATAAACATTGTAAATACATAGGCACCAAACATCAGAGAACCTAAATATATAAAAAAATTGACAAATCGGAATGGACAAATTAAACAATACAATAATAGCACGACTCTTCAATACCACGTTTACAATCATGGATAAAATGCCCAGTCAGAAAAATTAGTAAAGAAACAGCAAACTTGAACAACACTATAGAACAAATGTACCTAACAGACATATACAGATCTTTTCACCCAAGAGCAGCATGGTTACTTAATTCTTCTTAAGCACACATGGAACATTCCCTAGGATACATCACATTTAAGACAAAAAACAAGTCTTAATGAACTTTAGAAGTCAAATCATGCCACATATCTTTTATGACTATAATGGAATACAACTACAAGTCAATAATAGCAAGAAAATGGAAAAATTCATAAATATGTAGAAAATAAAAAACACACTCTTGAACAACAACTGGGTCAAACATAAAATCAGAGGAAGTTTGAAAAATATCTTGAGACATAAGTAAATGAATGCAGAACTTATTAAAACTTATAGGATGGAGAAAAAATAGTCCTAAGAGGAAAGCTTTTAGCACTAAAAGCCTACATTAAAAGAGAAGAAAAATCTCACGTAATCTAACTTTATGTCTCAAAGAACTAGAAAAAGAACAAATTAAACACAAAATTAGCAGAAGGAAGAAAGTCATAAAGATCAGAGTAGAAATAAATCAAGTAGAAGACAGGAAAACTATATATAAATAAAAATATCACCTGATTTCAGTTTTATTTTTAATACACGAAATCAACAAAAGCTTAGCTAGAGCCACCAAGAAAAAATGTCCCCTCAAAATCAGAGATGAAAGGAGATACTTTACAATAGATATGTCAGAAATCAAAAGGTTCACAAGGGACTATTGTTAACAATTTTGCAACAAGAAATTGGATAACTTAGAAGAAATGACCAAATTCCCAGGAACATAAAACTTACCAAGATTGAGTCAAGAAGAAATAGAAAGCCTGAACAAACCAATGACAAATAAAAAGACTGAAACAGTACCCAAAACCTTTCCAGCAAAGAAAAGGCCAGGACCAGATGGATTTATGGCTGAATTCTACCACACATTTAAAGAAAAATTAATACTAATCCTTCTTAAACTATTAAAAACAATAGAAGTAGAAGGAATATTTGCAGAAGGCCGGTATTACCCTGTTACCAAAGCCAGAGAAAGACGCCACAGGCAAAGAAAACTACAGGTTACAATCTCTCATGAACATAGATGCAAAAATTCTCAATGAAATACTAGAAAACCTAATTCAACAACACATCAAAAAGATTATAGAACATGACCAAATGGGATTTATCCCTGGGATGCAATGCTGTTTTAACATATGGAAATCTATCAATGTCATACACCACATTAACAGAATGAAAGATAAAAACCACTTGATTATCTCAATGAACGCAGAAAATATATTTGAAAAAGTTCAACTTCCATTCATGATAACAACGCTCAACAAAATAGCTATAGAAGGAAATTTCCTCCACATTTAGTCCATTTATGAAAAGCCCACAGCTAATACCATAATCAATGGGGAATAACTGTAAGCTTTTCCTCTAAGACTTGGTACAAGGCAAGGATGCTCAGTCTCACCACTACTAGTCAACATAGTACCGGAAGTACTTGCCAGAGCACACAACAACGACAACAGCAGCAACAAAAAGGCATCCAAATTGGACAAGAAAAAGTTAAATGGTCTCTTTCCAGATGACATGATTTCACATGTACAAAACCCCAAATAGTCCATGAAAAAAATGTTAGAACTGACAAATTCAGTAATGTTGCAGGATACAAAATCAACATCCAACCTTTAAGTCCCTGCTGATATTGACAATAAATTTCCACTGACTATATTTACAATATTCAGATTTCCATATTAGTAAAATGGTTGGCTGTTTGCTTAAGGTTTATTATTTCTATTACCTACCTGAGCTTGCTCCAAAGGGGATCGGAACACACTACACCTAAATAAGCCATAAGGATTAATTTGAACTAAAGGCAATTGAGACTCAACAGATGCCGGAAGAGTTCTATCCTCTTTTAGGCTTGATCTGCCTAAAAGGCAAGACATGGATTGCCCTTTGAGGAAGGTGCCCCCTTTATACCAGGGAGAGAAGAGCTACCATTCTCACTGAAGGCCGAGAGCCAACACCAAGGTGAGTAAGCATAAACAGATGTCAATAAAGTAACTCATATCTTTCATTACTTCACCCATGTATTTCCATACATCCTAGTCACTTGAAGCCTGTTAGAAAACAACTTGACAAAAACTTTAGAGATTTAATTGGCATTCTAGAATCATTTTAAAGTTAAATTCCTTACAGGGGTAACATACACGGAACTTCCTTATGATGGCTCATGTGTTGTTGCTGTGAATCTTCTGATTTTTTGGAAACTGCCCCACTGCCAATTTGACTTCATGATATTTAGCTCAAGTAACTCCATTCTTGTTTACTTAGTCTAAATAATGGACTCCCATAAACTCTACTTACTTAAGTCCAAACCCTTTTTCCTTCATTAAAAGGGTAAATAAGCCCCTGTGTCTAAACTTGAATTCTAGCAACCAATTGTTTGTGAACCCCAGTGCAGAAATAATGTTAGATATATGCTCAGAAAAATAAAAAATCACTATGTAAAAATTAGTTGCATTCCTTTATACTAAGAATGACCTATATGAAAAGAAAACAATCCTATTTATGATAGCATCAAAGATGAAAATACTTACAAATAAATTTAACCAAGGAGGTGAAAGATCTCTACACTAAAAACTCTAAAACACTGATGACAAAAATTGGAGAAGACACATGTAAATTTTCATGGATTGGAGAATAAATATTACTAAAATATCCACACTTCATAAAAGTAATCTCAACCCAAATTCCAGTGGCATTTTTCACAGAAATAGAAAAAACTCTCAAGTGTGTAAGAAATCACAAAAGATCTCAAATAGCCTTTGAAATCTTGAGAAGGAACAAAAATGTTAGAGCATCAAACTTCCTGACTTTAAATTATATTACAAAGCTATAGTAATCAAAACAGTATGGTACTGGCATAAAATTAGACACACAGACCAATGGAACAGGATAGAGAACCCAGAAATAAACCCAAGCATAATATGGTCAACTAATTTTTGAGAAGGGTGCCAAGAATACACAATGGGAATGGGTAGTCTCTTCAATAAATAGTTCTGGGAAAATTGGGTATGCACATGCAAGAGAATGAAGTTGAACCATTATCTTACACCATTCACAAAAATTAAGTTAAAATGGATTAAAGACTTAAAGGTAACACCAGAAACCATACAAGTTTTTGAAGACAACATAGGGAAAACATCTCCATGACATTCACCTTAGCAATAAATTATTGGATATGACACCATAAGCTCAAGTTACAGAAGCAAAAATAGACAAATGGGATTATATCAAACTAAAAGTCTTCTGTATAGCAGAGGAAACAATCAACAACATGAATAGGCAGTCTACAGATTGGGAGAAATTATTTGCAAATCATATATCTGATTAGGGGTTAATATGGAAAATATATATAGAACACACATAACTTGATAGCAAAAACAAAACAGCCCTGATTTTAAAATGTTCAAAGCATCTGAATAGACATTTTTCTAAAGAAGGCATACAGATGGCCAGTAGGTATATGATAAAATGCTCAACATCACTAATTATCATGGAAATTGAAATCAAAACCAAAATGAGATTACCTCACACCTGTTGAAATGCCTATTATCCAAATGACAAAAGATAAGCACTAAGGTGTGGAGTAAAGGGAACCCTTGCACGTTGTTGGTAGGAATGTAAATTAGTACAGCCATAGCGGGCAACATTATGAAGGTTCCTCAAAACATTTAAAATAGAACTACCATATGATCCAGAAACTCCTTCCTAGGGCATTTACCCAAAGGAAATGAATTCAGTACCTCAAAGAGATCTCTGTGCTCCTGTGCTCACTGCAGTATTATTCACAGTAGCCAAGGTATGGAAACAACATAAATGTCCATTGACGGATATGTAGGTAAAGAAAATGTGACACACACACAGGGATATTATTTACCTTTAAAAGAGAAAGTAATCTTGCCATTTGCAACAACATGGATGAACCTAGAGGACATTAGGTTAAGTGACATAAGCCATACACAGAAAGACAAATACTGCAAAATCTCACTTATGTGTGGAATCTAAAAAATTCAAATACGTGGGAGCAGAGAATGGAATAGAGGTTACCAGGGGCAGGAATGTGGGACCAATGAGGAGATGTTGGCCAAAGTGCACAATGTCGTAGTTATGTAGGATGAGTAAGTCTAGAGAATTAATGTAGAATAGAATGACTATAGCTAATAATACTGTATTGTGTGTTGGAAATTTACTAGAAGCATAGTTTTCAGCTATTCTCAATACACACATGAACAAATATACCCACACGTTCATGCACACACGGTAACTATGCAAGGAGAATGATATGTTAATTTGCTTGACTAGAGTAATCATTTCACTATATATGTATATATCAAAACATCATGTTGTACACCTTACATACATATAATTGATATTATAAAAAGATTAACTCAAAGGAGATTAGAGATCTTAATGTAAAAGTGAAAATTCTCAAATTCTTAGAAGAAAACATAGTTCTTTGGGCCCCGCCTGAGGGCCCGGGTCATCAAGCCTGGGACCAGACCCCCTGCTCACAACCAGGCACACTGCCAGTGCCAAGGAGCATCACCTCCATGTGGGTGACCCACTATAGCCACCACAGTAACCACGGCTGCCACAAAAGTGTCTAGACGTCACAACTACCATGCAGATGGTCTGCCAGAGACTGGAGTGCATTGACACAAGGAGAGTCACCAGCAGAGTCCACAGAAAAGAATAGGATGTCTTTCTCCAAAAAACCCATTCCAGAGTGACACAAGAAGCATATGCTCTATAGTATTGGGGGGCCTGAACACACCTTTCAGCATTGGACAGATCATCTAGGCAACAAATCAACAGAGTAACTATTACTCTTTCAGAGGGAGAGAAGACATCTAGGGTTATCAGTGGTGGGGGGGTGGAGAGGGGGATGGGGAGGGATTGGACAGGGGTATAAAGAATAAGTACAATTTGTAACAATATACATACTAGTAATATTGATTTGATCAACATATGTCAACATTGAATCCCCAAAATGCATATAATCAATGATTCAATAAAAAAAAGAAAGAAAGAAACCAGAGTTCTAAGTCTTCGTGATGATGGAGTAGTCAATGGCTCCTTAGATATAACACAAACAACACAAACAACAAAATAATAGGGAAATATGACTTCATCAATATTAAATACTTTTGTGCTTCCCAGGTTATAACGTATAAAAGAGGAAGACAAGCCACAAAATGGGAGAAAAATTTTGCTAATCTTGTATCTGATAAGGGAATTGTATGTAGAATATATAAGAACATCTATAAGTCCATAATAATAAGGCCAATAACCCAAATTAAAGTAAAATATTTGAATAGACATTTTTCCAAAAAAGATATGAAAATGGCCAATAGGCATATGAAAAGACACTCAACATCACTAATTATCAGTGAAAAACAAATCCAATCCAAAATCAGATATCACTTCACACTCACCTGTATGACTATAATAATAAAGAAAGACAGGCAATATCAAGCATTGGCAAGGAAGTGGAGAAATTGGAGCCCTCATATGTTGCTGGTAGGAAGGTAAGTAGTGCATGCAGTTTGGAGAAAGAGTTTGGCAGTTCCTCAAATTTAACAGAGGGTTTCCTTACGGCCTACCAACTTGACTCCTCTGTATATTCCCAAGAGATTTGAAAACAAATGTCCACATACAGATTTGTACAAGAATGTTTACAGCAAAGTTATTCATAACAGCCAAAAACCAAAAAGTGCAAACAACCCAAATGCCTATCAACTGAATGAATAAATAAGATGTATTGTATCCATTCAATTATGAAGTACGGATAAATGCTACAACATGGGTTAACTTTTAAAACATTATACTAAGTGAAAAAAGCCAGATATAAGAAGCCACATATTGCAAGCTCCCATTTATATGAATGTCCAGAATAAAAAATCCATAGAGAAATAAAGTCAATGGATGGTTGCCAGTGGCCGGGGGTGGAGGGAGTGTGGAATGGGTTCTAATGGGCACTGAGTTTGTTTTTACATTCATAAATCAGTCCTCAAATTACACGGTGATGATTTCACAACTTTGTGCATATACTAAAAACCACTAAATTACATAGTTTTAGATGGTGACATTTATGTTGTTTATCTTCATAAAAACAAGGCATATTCAGTTATAGTTATTACTAAAATATTTTATAAATCAAAATTTTAGCACAAAATTATAAAGGAGAAATTAATATATTCCCATATAAACAGAAACTGAGAAAAGTTATTGCTATCAGAGCTGTCTTAGAAGAAATAGTACAGGAAGCTCTCCAGGCTGAAATGAAAGGACAGTAGGTATTACTCAAATCCACACGAAGAAGTAAAGGTCATCAGTTAAGGTAAGTATATGGATAAACATAAAAATATAAATATATATAAATATATATATATAAATACATTTTTGTTTATGTCTTTTTCTATTTGATTTAAAGGAGAACTTTGTAATGCAATAATTATAAATCTGTGTCGATGGGCATACAATGCATAAAGATGTAATGTTTGTGTTAACAACCACATAAAGGAAGGGGATGTGAAGCAAAGATTTTGTGTCCGGTTGAATAGTTCTGTAACAAGTAAAGGAATTGAATTAGTAATCAAAATCATCCTATAATGCAAAGACCAGAATCAGAGGGCTTTACTTGTGAATTCTTCCAAACATTTAAAAAATTACTAATGCCAATTCTATCCTATTTACTTAAGAAGACAGAAGAGGAGGAAACAGTTCCCAATTCATCTTATAAAGCCGGTATTACACTGATACCAAAAAGAAATAAAGTTACTACAATAAAAGAAAACTACAGACTGATATCCCTTATGAATTTGGAGGCAAAACTTTTCAAAAAATATCAGCAGACTGCATCCAGCAATATACAGAATGGATTATACACCGTGACCAATAGGAATTTATTCCAGGAACGCAAGATTGGTATAGCATCTGATAATCAATTAATGTGATACGCCATGTGATAATTAATGTGATATACCATATCAATAGAATAAAGAGCAAAACCCACATGATCACCTTACTACATGAAGAAAAAATATTTTGCAAATTCAAAATCTCTTCATGATAAACACTCAACACTATGAATAGAAGGCAACTATTTCGATTTGATAACAGACACTACAGTAAACCCACAGTTATCACAGTTATTGGTGAATGCTGAAAGCTATCACCCTAAGATTAAGAGAACACAAAGATGTCCATTCTTGTCTCTTCTATTCAATCTTGTCCTGGATGTTTTCATTAGGACAACCAGGGAAGAATAAGAAATAAAAGACACCCATACTGGAAAGCTAGAAGTAAATCTATCTCTATTTGCAGATGCCATGATTTTTTCATACAGAAAAACTAGGAATCAACCAAAAGACAAGTTCAGCAAGGTTACAGGATAGGTCAATATACAAAAATCAATAGTAATTAAACACCATATCAATAAACAACCCAAAAATGAACTTAAGAAAACAATTAGTAATAGCATCAAGCCACTAATTTTAAAACAGGCTGTCCATTTTCTTTTGGAACTACTTTCTGGGATACTGCTTCAACTTTATTTTCAACTCTTCTATTGACATTTTCATTTCCACTGTTGCGTTTTTTAAAAAAAATTCTGAAATCTCTTTTTTTGTTCTCCATTATGTCCTTGTTTCATGGAAACAAGTACCCTCTCTCATCTCTCTAACAAGATGAATCATAATATCTCTTAGGTTTTCTTCTACCAGAATAGGTCACTATCCCGAAAGTGGGTTTTTTACTGTTTATTTTGGCCTTTGTCATTGATGTTAGAGGCTTTCCTACATATGTGGTGATCCTTGGCTATTTACTTATATTTAAAAGTAAATAAATATGATCTTTGGCTATTTGTTCATATTTAAGCACAAATAAAGTTTCTTTAGTTTAATCCTAGTGACAGTAATCTATTATGTTATTTCTTGTGCTATTGCCATGATAATTTTTCAAATTATTATTTCGAGATTATTATCCTCTTGCTAGCATTCTGGAAATAGAGTGGGGAAATCGATTTGCAAAAATGGTCTTATCATTCATTTCGTAGAGGATCTTTTATTTAACTTTTGTGTTTTCAGTAATACACCTCTGCCCTCAAGTGTGCTTGGGACTCCCCTGCCTATCCTTCCCCAGTGTGGTCGTTTGGTTTTATATTTGAGAGGGTAAATTGCCTGGCTGATTGGCATTTGGTAGAGGACCTGGGGGTCTTATTCTTACACATGTTTTTGACATAATGTTTTTGTTTTTAGCTTTACTTTCACCTATACTCCCAGAGGTACCAGGAAGCAGAAATGCCTGAGCACTTACGGAGGGCCGTGTTTCACTTCTCACCGCTAGGGTAGGACTCACTCACCTTTGTCAGGTCTGCTAAATCTGTCACATCTTTTAGCCGTCAAATTTCCAAGTGTTGTTAACATTGTATCATCACTAGTTATATCTAGTTATGTTACAGGATGAGTTAACATAATTTTCTTTGTTTTCCTTACTCATCTGTGGTAATTTTTTCTTTGAGGATATTTAAAAAGATTGAGATTGAGGCAGCTACCATTATTATACAGCAATCCACAACGTAGGACTTCCCTTTTGATGGGTATTGCATTGTATGAATGCATCACAATTTATCCAAAATTTTTACAGTTTTAGAAGTATAGGTTGTTACTGATTTTTGTTATTAGAAGCAATGATACTATTGATTTTATTGCACATATATCACTGCTTACTTGTGGGGGAAGCTCTTCTTGATGCTTTCTTTTTTAAATTGCTGGATCAGAAGGTCTGAACTTTTTTATTTTAATAAATATCGCCAAATTTTCAGCAAAATGGCTTCACCAGTTTGTATACTCATGTACAGTATATGTTAGTGCCTATTTCTATACCCTCATAAAATGAGGATGTTATCAACTTAAAAATTTTCCAGTAAAACGGGGGGAATTTATTCTCATTTTATTTGTCATCTCCTTGGTAACAAGTAACATGGGATTTACATTCATTTAATTATAACATGTTTAACTTTATTATTTTACAAACTGTTTGTATCCTTTCCTCATTTTCTCTAATTGTTCTTTTCCTTAAAGATTTATTGGCATCTTTGTGTTATAGAAATTAACCTTTTTCATTTATATGATGCAATTGCCTTCTCTCAGTTTGTTATATGATTTTCTGCCTTTGTTTTGTATCTTTTGCCATGCGATATTTTTAATAGTTGTGATGAAACCTTCCATTTTTCCCCATAATGTCTTCTGGATTTTAAATGCTACCTTGAAAAATTTTCCCAGCACCAAGCTTTGTAAAGATAGTGTCCTACAAAGTTTTCTATTATTTTTATCTACTAATATTCTAACTAAAAATTAACTTTCAAGGTTTTGGCAAGAAATAGGTGGCACACTAAAATTAGAATAGCTCTGGGAATGTTTAATAAAGGTAATATTGACAAACCTGAGGGCAGGGTGTAGAGAAATGACAGAACAATGCCTTACCTCGAGGCTAACACCATTCACTGCAGCGAGGCTCTGTTACCACTTCTATGCTAAAGCGATGAAAAGGAGAGAAAGCTGGGTAGGTAAGGCAAGCTGAGGGGCGTTTGACTTGGTCAAGGGACACTGCCAGTCCGTGGCAACCTTCGGAGAAGGTGCAAGGCAAAACAAAATAAATAAGTAAATAAATAAATAAATAGGGATAAATCTCATGTCAATCATACTCTTCCCTCCCCTAATCTCCTGCCAGAAACCAGAGAGCAAGGGAGGTCACTGAATTAATCAGTATAAACTAGCCTCCCAAGCAAGGTGCTCATGGGGTTAATTACAAGGAATTTTCTTACCTGATCAGTTGTGGGAGGTGTCTAGAAAGCCCTAAGTCCACAAAGCATGAGGTCAGGAAGGGAAGATCCTAAGAAGGTGGAACTCCTCAAATGTTAGGTGAAAAAAATTGAAGGAGGTCCAGGGAAAAGGCATAGCAATTGCAGGACCAGCAATTACTGCGCGCCAACCTTGCGCGCCAGCAAAGCCACAATGACAAAGTGAGTGTGAAGAAATATCTACAATTTTTCTTCCTTTCTGCTGCTTGGAGTTTCTGCTCTCAGGGAAGGCTTACAACATCTTTTAAAGGGCTTCCATCGGATTAGGACATGCCCACTTAGGATAATCTTCCTTTTGATTTACTCAACAGAAACTGGTTAGAAACTTTAATTACTACTGCAAAACCCCATCACGAAAGCACCTAGATTAGTGTTTGTTTGAATAATTGGGAGAAGGTGTGCGTATGCTGCAAAATGGCTACGGCCTCCCTTCTCTCCAATTCTTATTTATTTATTTATTTATTTATTTATTTATTTATTTATTTATTATTTATTATGAATATTGATGAGATGCAAAGCTGATTGTTCCCCCTTCTGAGCATGATGTGGTGGCCAGATTCATACTGGGGGCATATCCATTACCAGAAATTACTTTTGTACCCTTTGTCCCCTCCCAATTATCCCCCATCCCCCCTCTCGTTCCCCTCTCCCCTCAACTCGAATTTGTAGCCCTAGGAATGTTCCCCTCCCTCTGTTGGATCACGGCACTACTGTGGTCTTTCTTTCCTGCCTTCTTTTCTCTCTTAGTTCCCTCATATGAGTGAGCACATGCGGAATTTATCCCTCTGTGCTTTGCTTGTTTCACTCAACATAAGTTTGTCCAGGTTCATCCAAGTTGTTGCAAATGGGAGTATTTCATTCTTTTTTATGGCAGAGTAGTAGTCCATAGTGTATATATACCACAGTTTCCTTATCCAATCATCCATCGACGGGCATTTAGGTTGGTTCCATATCTTGGCTATTGTAAACAGAGCTGCAATAAACATGGGAGTGCAGGTATCCCTTTGACATGATCATTTCCATTCCTCTGGATGTACACCGAGAAGAGGGATTGCTGGATCATATGCAAGATCTTTCTGTAGTTGGAGGCATAACTCTGCCTGACTTCAAATTATACTGTGAAGATGTTGTAACCAAAACAGCATGGTGCTGGTATAAAAATAGACATTCAGACCAGTGGAGTAGAATAGAGATCCCAGAAATCACTCCTCAGGCTTATAGCCATCTGATATTAGACAAAGGCAACAAAAATCTACATTGGGGAAAAGACTGCCTCTTCAGCAAGTGGTGCTGGGAAAACTGGATATCCATATGCAGAAGAATGAAACTAGATATGCATCTCTAACCATACACTAAAATCAACTCGAAATGGATTAAAACCTACGTATAAGACCCAAAACTGTAAAATTACAAAGGGAAAATATAGGTGAAACACTTCAGCGTTTATTTCCGGGCACAGACTTTACGATCATGAGCCTGAAAGCACAAGCAGTAAAAGAAAAAATAAACAAATGGGACTATATCAAACTAAAAAGTTTCTGCACAGCAAAAGAAACAATCAACAGAGTGAAAAGACAACCTACAGAGTGGGAGAAAATTTTTGCCAACTATGCATGTGACAGGGGACTAATATCGAGAATATACATACAACTCAAGCAATTACACAGTAAAAAAAATAAATGACACAATTAAAAAGTGGGCAAAGGAGCTGAAAAGACATTTTTCAAAGGAAGGCATACAAATGGCCACCAGATACATGAAAAATTGCTCAACATCACTAGTCATCAGGGAAATGCAAATTAAAACCACATTGAGATACCACCTCACCCCAGGTAGACTGGCCATAATCAAAAAGATGGTGAATAACAAATGCTGGCGAGGGTATGGAGAGAAGGGAACACTACTGCACTGTTGGTGGGAATGTAAATTAGTACAACCATTTTGGAAAACAATTTGGAGGTTCATTCTCTCCAATTCTTATGAGGGAATCCCTATCGTAGCTCACAGCAGAAATTCTGGGGAGTGTAGGTAGTGTAATCAAGTTGACATGTTAAAAATGCATCTCATGGGGTGTATAGTAGGATGTAGAAGGGTTAAATGTCACCCAGAATGGCAAACAGAATCTAACAAGCATAAAATACGTGCTTATTATTTTAAATTGACAAAACGTGTACATATTTATTACGTACAACACGATGTTTTGAAATATGTATACATTGTGGAGAGGCTAAATCAAAGTTAGGTATTGCCTAGTGTAGGGAAAGTGAAGAAAAATGGGCAGGGCCCCTCCGATGTTCAGAATCTTGCCAAGCATTTGATGCAAATACGCACGTGCGCCCAGGTGTTTCTTGGTTATTGTCTAATGTAATTGCCCATGTGCACTCAGGTGTACTGGGTTATGGACTTAAGTATAAACGATCAGTGTCTTTGATCCAAGATGACCCCCACCCCTGGGATGCCCTGGAGGAGGGGTACAGGGAGGCCGCTACTGCTGCTGGAGGCTGTTGCTGCCAGGGCCCCTGGGACCCTCCGGGGGCCACTGCTGCTGCTACTGGAGGCTGCCATAAGCCTCTGCTGCTGCTGGAGTCTGCCATAAGCCGCTGCAGCTACCGCTGCTTCCGCCACCACTGCCGCAGCCGAGGACTGAGCTCATGTCATTTGCCAATGGCTCCCAGGATCTTTCCCAATTACCTAGCGTGGACCTGCGTGTGAGGGGTCTTGTGAGCCAGCCTGGCATGTGAGGGGTCTGGTGACCCAGTCTGTACAATGGGGTTAAAGGGTCTGAGCCCTAGCCCTGACAATACAAATGGAAACTTATTATAACTAAAATAATGAAACTTTTTGGCTTTAGTTATGAAATACATAGCCATACAATTAGCGTAGCTGTTGCCTCAGCCCTGACAAGTGGCGTAGTTGTGTAGCTTTATGACTAGAGATTATTTTATAATATTATGTAAGTATACTTGCATTCCAGGCTAGGAGTTTGGCTTTTTGCTTTTTTAAATTCAGGTACACATGTAAAATTTTAATTGACTGTCTTTTTAAAGCATTTAATTTTTTTCATTTATTTTCATACATGTTCATGCTATACAACATGATGTTTTGATGTATGTAGACATTGTGGAATAGCTAAGTCATGGTAATTAACATATTTGTTACCTCATATCCTTTTTTTCCGGCAGTGAGAACACTTAAAATGTACTCTGTGATTTTCAGATACACAATATATTGTTTTTAACTATCGCCACCATAATGTTCAATCGACCTCTTGAACTCATTCCTCCTCTCAAACTGGAAGTTTATATTCTTTGGCCAACATCTTTCCAATCCCCCACCTCTCCCTTGCAATCACCCTGGCCCCTGGTAACAACCATTCCACTCTCTGCATACTGTGTCTTTCTGTGTCTAGTTTATTTTACTTGACATAATGTTCTCCAGTTTTATCCACATTGTTGCAAATGACAGAATTTCCTTCTTTTTAAAAGGCTGAACAGTATTCCATTATGTATATATACACTACATTTTTTGTACCCTTTCATCTATTGTTAGACACTTGGGTTGATTCCATATCTTGGCTATTGTGAATAATGCTGCAATGAACATGGAAGTGCAGATATCTTTGACATATTTATATCATTTCCTTTGCATATATAACCCACAGTGGGATTGCTAATTCATATGATAGTCCTATTTTTAGTTTTTTGAAAAACTTCTATACTGTTTTCCATAGTGGCTGTACTAATTTACATTACTACCAGTAGTGTGCAAAGGGTTCCCTGATCTCCACAACACTTTTCTTTGTCTTTTTAATAGTAGCCATTTATAACAGGTGTGAGGTGGTATCAAATTGTGGTATTAATTTGTATTTCCTTGATTACTGATAGTGAGCATTTTTCCATAAGTCTGTTGGCCATTTGTCTGTCTTTTGAGATGTCTATTCAGGTTCTTTGTTCAGTTTTTAATTGGGTTGTTTTCTTACTATGGAGTTGTTTGAGTGCCTTATATATTATAGATATTGACCCCGTGCCAGATGTATGGTTTGCAAATATGAGGGTACTTCAAAAATTTCGTGGAAAAGTAGAATTTAATGATAATAAGAATCTTTCTGTGAACTTTTTGAAGTACTCTTGTACGTTCTCCCCAATCTGTTGGTTGTCTCTTCACTCTGTGAATTGTTTCCTTTGCCTTGCAGAAGCTTTTTAGTTTGATATGATTCCATTTGTCTGTTTTTGCTTTTGTTACTTGTGCTTTGGGGGTCATATCCAAAAAGTCATTGCCCAGACCAATATCATGGCGGTTTCCCCCTACGATTTGTTCTAGTAGTTTTTACTATTTCAGGTCCCACATTTAACTCTTTAATCCATGTTGAGTAGATTTTGTATATGGTGTGAGATAATGGTCTGATTTTATACTTCTGTATGTGGATATCAGATTTTTCTAACATCAGTTATTGAAAAGACTGTCCTTTCCCCATTATGTGCTCTTGGCATCTTTGTTGAAAAATGAATTGATTGTAAATGTGTAGATTTATTTCTGGGCTTTCTGTTCTGTTCCAGTGGTCTATGTATCTGTTTTTATGCCAGTACCATGCTGTTTTGATTACTATAGCTTTGCAATATATTTTGGAATCAGGTAGTGTGATGCTTCCACCATCATTTTTTATTTTATTGTTATAATAGTTCTATTTTATTATTAGTTATTGTTCATCTCTTACTGTGCGTAATTTTTAATGCTTTTCAAATTGAAACTTTGTAATTGTACATATTTATGGGATACAGCTTGATGTTTTGATACATATGTATGTTGTATAACTATCATATCATGGTATATAATGTATACTCCACGTCATGCACTTATTATTTCCTTATAACAAAAACATTTGAAGGCCTTTCTTCTAGCTATTTTGTAATATACGATAGGTGGCTATTAACCATGGTCACCCTACTGTACATTAGAACACCAGAACTTATTCCTCCTATTTAGTTGTAACATTTTACCTATTGAACAACCTCTCTCCATCCTCCTCTCACTCCTCCCATCTGCAGTCTCTGGTAACCACTGTTCTACTCTCGGCTTCTAAGATATCAATTCTTCCTTTTCCTTTTCTTCTTCTATTTTTTAGATTCTACATGTGAGTGAGATCATGCAGTATTTTTCTTTCTGTGTCTGGCTTATTCTACTTAATATCATGTCCTCCACGTTCATCAGTGTTGTGGCACATGACCAGTCTTTTAAAATGACATTTTAAAAATGGCTTAATAGTATTCCATTGTGTATATACAACACATTTTATTTATCCATTCATCCATTGTTGGACACTTGTGTTGATTCCATATTTTGGCTATTGCGAATAGTGCTGCAATAAACATAGAGTGCAGATAACTCTTTGAAATACTTTATTAGTCCACTTTGTGTTGCTATAACAGAAATATCTGGGACTGGGTATTCTATAAAGAAGAGGTTTATTTCGATTACGATTCTGGGACAGCTACATCTGGCACGGGCCTCAGGCTTCTTCTACTCGTAGCAGAAAGTGGCGGGCAGCAAGAGGGTACAAGCAGATCACATGGCAAGAGGAAGCAAGCGAGGGAGAGAAGATGCCAGGCTCTTTAAACAACCAGCTCTCCTGGGAACTAGTAGAGTGGGAACTCACTCATTAATCCCCCCAGCAAGGGAGAGCATTAATCAGTTCATGAGAGATCCACCCCCATTACCCAAACTGCCACATTGGAGATCAGATTTCCGTGAGTTCTGGGAAAACAATACATCCAAACTCCATCGCATACTGATTTCATTGCCTTTGGATACATAAACAAGAGTGGGATTGCAGGAACATACAATAGTTCTATTTTTAATTTTTTGAGGAAACTTCATACCGGTTTTTTTTGTTTATAGTGGTGACACTAATTTACAAAGCCACCAACAGTGTGCGTTTCCTTTTCTCCACATCCTTATCAGTACTTGTTGTCTTTTGTCCTTTCGATAATAGCAGTTCTAACTGGAGTGAGGTGGTATCTCATTTTGGTTTTAATTTGCATTTCTGTGAGCTAATTTTCATCTACCTGCTAGCCATTTGAATGTCTTCTTTTGAGAAACGTCAATTAAAAGTTGTTGACCATTTTTATAATCAGGTTTCTTGATTTTTTGCTTTTAAGTTCCTTATATATTCTGGATATTAATACCTTGTCAGATGTACAGTTTGCAAATATTTGCTCTGACTATGTAGGTTGTCTTTTCACTCTGTTTATTATTTCCTTTGTTCTGCAAAACTTTTTAGTTGGATGTAATCCCATTTGTCTATTTTTGCTCCGTTGCCTGTGCTTTTGAGGACTTATTTCAAAATTCCTTGCCTGGCCCAGTGTTGTAAAGCATTTCCCCTGTTTTCCTTTATCAGTTTTATCATTTTGGATTTTACATTGAGGTCTTAAACTCATTTTGAGTTGATTTTTGTATATGTTATGAGGTAGGGGTCTATTATCTTTCTTCTGCATGTGGATATCCAATGTTCCCAGCCTGGTTTATTGAAGACACTGTCTTTTGCCCAGTGTGTGTCTTGGCACATACATCAGTTGGCTGTAGGAGTGTGAATTTATTCCGAGTGTGTATTCGGTTTCATTGGTCCATGTTTTTTTTTTAATGTGAGTACCAGCTGTTTTGGATACTATACCTTTGTAGTATATATTGTGAAGTCAGGCAGTGTGATGCCTCTAGATTTTTTTTGCTCAAGATTGCATTGGTAGTCTTTTTTTTTTTTTTTTTGTACTATAGGAATTTAAAGATTTTTCTATTTCTGTGAATTTTTTCACTGGAATTTTGATAGGGATTGCATGTAATCTGTAGATGAGTTTGAGCAGTATGGACATTTTAGCAATATTAATTTTTTCAATCCTAAAACACAGGGCATCTTTCCATTTATTTTTGTCTTCTTTAATTTCTTTCATCAATATTTTGTAGTTTTAACTATGAGTTTTTCACTTGATTGGTTAAATGTATTCCTAAGTATTTAATACTTTTGTTACCTATCGTAAATGCTATTTTAAAAACCTTTCTTATTAGAGAGTTCATATTTTTTCAAACAATGCTATTATGTTTTACTGGTTATGAATATTCATGAGAAACAAAGCTGATTTTTACCACTCGTGCCCATGATGTGAGGGCAAGATTCATACTGGCAGCATGGCCATTACCAGAAACTGCATTTGCATCCCGTGTCCCCCTCCCAATTATCCCCAATGTCCCTCTCCCTCCTCCTTTCCCCCCATTCCACTATCCAACCCATAGAATCTTCTCTCCCTCTGCAAGTCCAATGCATTACTGTGGTCTTTCTTTCCTTCCTTCTTTCTCTCTTAGCTCCCACACATGAGTGAGTACATACGGTATTTATCCCTCTGTGCTTTGTGTATTTCACTCAAAATAACTATCTCCGGACTCAAACATGTTGCTGCAAATGGGAGTATTTCATTTTTTTCATGGCATAGTGGTATTCCATGGTGTATGTATACCACACTTTCCTTATCCATTCATCCATCAATGGAAATTTAGGTTGGTTCCATGTTTTGGCTCTTGTAAACAGAGCTGAGATGAACATGGGAGTACAGGTATCCCTTTGACATGATGATTTCCATTCCTCTGGGTATATACCCAGAAATGGGATTACTGGATCATATGGAAGACCTATCTGCAGTTGTTCGAAAAACGTCCATACTGTTTTCCGTAGTGATTGTACATTCCCTTCTCTCCACACCCTCACCAGCATTTGTTATTCACCTTCTTTTTGATCACAGCCAGTCTAACGTGGGTGAGGTGGCATCTCAATGTAGTTTTAATTTGCATTTCCCTGATGACTAGTGATGTTGAGCATTTTTTCATGTACCTGTTGGCCATGTGTATGTCTTCCTTTGAAAAATGTCTATTCAGCTCTTTGCCCATTTTTTTACTTGGGTTATTTGTGTTTTTTACTGCATTTTTGCTTGAGTTCCTTGTATATTATGGATATTAATCTATTGTTGGATGGATGTATAGTTAGCAAAATTTTTCTCCCACTCTGTAGGCTGATGTTTCACTCTGTTGATTGTTTCCTTTGCTGTGTAGAAGCCTTTTAGTTTGATATAATCCCATTTCTTTACTTTTTACTTTGGTGCTTGTGCTTTTGGGCTCATGTTCATAAAGTTTGCGCCCAGATCTAGTTGCTGAAGTGTTTCACCTATATTTTCCTCTAGTCATGTTACAGTTTCAGTTCTTGTACTTAAGTCTTTAATCCAATTTGAGTTGATTTTAGTGTACGGTGAGAGGTTCATATCTAGTTTAATTCTTCTGCATATGAAAACTGCTATAGCCAGTTTTCCCAGCACCACTTGTTGAAGAGGCATTCTTCTCCCCAATGTAGATTTTTGTTGCCTTTGTCCAATATCAGATGGCTATAAGCCTGAGGGGTGATTTCTGTGTTCTCAATTCTAGACCACTGGCCTGAATGTCTATTTTTATACCAGTACCATGCTGTTTGGGTTACAATACCTTTGTAGTATAATTTGAAGTTAGGTAGTGTTAGGCTTCTGGTTTCTTAAACAACTACCAGTAGATCGTCCATGTAATCCAGCAATCACACTTCTGGGTGTATGCCCAGAGGAATGGAAATCATCATGTCGAAGGGATACCTGCACTCCTATGTTCCTCACAGCTCTGTTTACAAGAGCCATGACATGCATCCAACCTAAATGTCCATCAATGGATGACTGGATAAGGAAACTGTGGTTTCATACACCATGGAATACTACTCTGCCATAAAGAAGAATGAAATACTCCCATTTGCAACAACATGGATGAGCCTGGAGAAACTTATGTTGAGTGAAATAAGCAAAGCACAGAGGGATAAATACCACAAGTACTCACATCATATGTGGGAGCTATGAGAGAAAGAAGGAAGGGAAGGAAGACCACAGTAGTGCTTTGTACTTGCACAGGGAGCGAACATTCTATGGGCTACAAAGTGGAATGGGGGGAAAGGGGGGTAGGGAAGGGAAGTTGGGGACAATTGGGTGGGGGAAACAGGGTACAAATTCAATTTGTGTAATGGGTATGGAGTCAGTATGAATCTGGCCCCTACATCATGTGCATGAGGGGTGACAATCGGCTTTTTATCTGATGAATATTCATAGCCAATAATAAAAAAAAAGATCAGATGGTATAGTTGTGAGACAAACATCTTCCACTTGGTCTTTATTTTAATATGTTGTATATATGCTTATACATGTACATAACCTCTTTTAGTGCCTTATTTTTCTAGTTGGATTATAACTTTTCCAAAGATAGAAAAATATTGTATTCCGTTGTATAATTTAGAATATTTAGCATTGTATTGTTCACATTGAAAATTCTTGATGATCCCCTTTATAGTTGTTGGTTTGCTTCAAGTTCAAGTACCATATTATTACCATAAACATCGTATGACCCTTAGCATAAGATAAACAACCATAGAGTTAATTATACAATATTATTGCAATAAATAAAGCAATGTGTGACCATTCACTGAGAACTACCAATGAAACAAATGAAATATTGAAATTTTCGGATATGAAAAATTAAATTAGTCTGTTCATTTGCCATTGGCTTACAGATGTTAAATAGAGGTAGAAAAGGGGGGGGGGACTTATGAGGAACTGGTCAAAGGACACAAAGAATGATTGTGTATTGTAATGATGACTAAGCTAACTATACTGATCTAACCACCACACATTGTAGAAAATTATTCGAAATCAACCTTTTACTCCACATGTATGTATGATTAAAAGAATATATATATATGTGTGTGTGATTCCCTTTGTGTAATACTTTATTTGAAAATGGTGAAACTATGTTTTTAAAAACTCAAATAGCATTTTTTAAATTAAAACAGAAATGCACTATTATCTACATATGTATATTTAGTATAAATATATATGTAATAAAATAACTATTTTTTTAAATGTCTGATTTTACTTTAAATATAATTGTCTCCTTTGTCTTTGTGATGATAACCCATTTATCCAAAAATTGGGATAGAGAGTTCGAATACACGTTGATGCAAAAATTCAGATTTCTGGATCAAAGCTAAAATTATTCTGTCAAAGCTGTTACTTTTACCTTTCTTTATAATTCTCAGGTAACATTACTTAAGTTGATAGTAATGTCTGAGCAAATAAAGGTTCACAACAGGGATGCATTAAAATCTAAATAACTAATATTAAATTACTTTCAAAAAAAATTATAAAATTGTGTAGATCTATTGAATTGTTGTAATACTATCCTCTAGTAAACCAGGGTCCCTTGGGGAGTAGTTGATTTTTGTGATGCAAATGGGAATGTGCAAGCTGGACCTATATATCTTGTTGTCTTTAAATAGTCTAGGGGTACGAGACACAGGAGCCAGTTCAAATGAGCTACCAATTGCCAAGCTGTGACAGTATGATCATCAAAGAGAGAATTATTATGTTTAGTTAAAACCAGACAAGTCTATGAAATGCCAAGCGTCTATTATGTACTCAAAGGGGAAAATTATTATTTCTTCCTTTTCAAATGACTAGTACTATCCTCAGCTGATTTTATGAGGAAAAGATGCCAGACTGACTGAACACAGTTTGTTGAGGCATTCCGTATACAGGTATGAAAAACTAACCAATGGACCTATATGAACCGTGCCATGTTCTACTGTCTGAAGATTAGAGCCACATGAAAAATGGTGTCATATATCCCTGCCAAAGGCCATACCTAGTCCTGTTCACCGCCTAAACTGTAATAAAGAACGTGCTTTACTGGATGTAAGATCCCGAGTTCTCATTTCATAGTGCATTGTTCAGCATTAACACCTCAGGGAGAGATTTGTGAGTATTTCTGACAGAGCAACAGTCAGCACAGGACCGAACCAGAACCTTCCTATATTGAAAAGGCTCAGCCCCAGCTTCAGGTTCAGTCTCCTCATGAGCAAATAAAATTAGCATTTTTAGAAAAGAATGTCCGTGTAATTGCCCTCATGTCAGGAGAAAACAATGTCCTATGAAATAACCGCTATGAATTTACCTGTGTATAACAATCACCCTAGAGGTTGCTGGTTTATGTCAGTGAATCTCAGATTTAAAAAATGCCATTCCACAGGGAAGGAGAAGAGAATTTGGCAATGCAGAGAGAAAGGGGCTCGCTACAACTGAGTGAGTACGTTAATCTTCATGAAATTGATCAGCTTCCATCTGCTTCCTGCTAACGTCTTTTTGTTTCACAAGTTCAAGGACATAAAGACTGTGCTACTGTCTTTATGGCCGATCAGTATGTTAGAGATTTAATTATCTAAATGTTGTGTCTGTGCCAATATTCCCCATAGTTCTAAAGAAATGTTCCTATGATGCAGTAACTTTCACTTGGTGTGATAATACATGTCATTCAAAAAATGTTGAGTAAAAGCTACCTTAACTGTAGTAAAAGTATGGGAGTTAACTGAATTTTCTGAGTGGGGAAAGAAAGGGCTTATGTATACTACAGATGACTAATAACACAGACAACTCCTCAGACCAAATGACAAGAAAACAATGTAGTCATATGGATCTCAATATTAATTAATCCAGTAAGAAGGAGTATGTGACATGATTAATGAATCATGGCACATATACATTAAAAACAATTCAGAACTTATCCATAATACAAGTGGTCTTCAACAAGTTCATGGAAAAGTTTGTATTATCATTTAATTGCACTTTTCCGTGAACTTTTTGAAGTACCCTTGTATAACCAGTCATAGTAATATAGAAGCTTTCATATTTTGAGACTAATATTGGTATAATTAGTCTGGGGCAATATGTTGAAAAATAAGAACTGAAATTGTTCAAGGTAACAAAATTATAGTAAAAATGATTTTCTCCTTACATCTGAAAAACGATGATTAAAATCTACTAACTATACCTACCGAAACAAAAAAACCCTAAAATACATTAAAAACTTAAATGTTTTCAAAAAGGCATTAAACGATGTATTGTGTAAGTCATATGTGTGTGTGTGTGTGTGTGTGTGTGTGTGTGTGTGTGTAAATTAAAGAATAATTTTGTTCCATCTTCGTTAAATTTAAAATTAAAGTATAGGTCACAGGTTCTTTAAAGTCCTAGGTTATTTATTATTCAAAGGGATAAGGAGGACTAAATGGAGTGGCTACGTTTGGTAGTGTGGAGAACACAATGGAAGAACTTTAAGCAAAGGGGAGTAAAGATTTTCCTTTAACTTTGAATGAATACATGATCTGTCTCTTGTAAATATAAGGACAGTTTCCATTGTATGTTTGGTCTTTAATGGTTGAGAGAGCCTGTAATATGAAATTTTTAACTACAAAGGCTATAGTCTGTAACCTCAGTGTTTACATTTATTGCAGCAACTATACTTTAAATATTTCTTATAGAAATGTGTTTGTATTTCTAAAGTTAAAAACGGTAGAACTTCAAATTTGTCATAGGAAAGTACATTTGCTAAAAAACATCGTGATAACAAACCCATTTTCCGTTACCTCGCTGGCCTTATTACCATTTGCTTCAACATAAATGTTCTCGCCTGTTAGAAAAATGTATAGACTTATAATCTGAGTTATTTTTCTACTTGTGTGTTGTTCAAATAAAATAAATGCTGTTTACAGATGCTGTTTTTCTTCACTAATGAAAGGAAAAAGTATTAGTTTTTCCACATAACTCAGAGACGAAAAGCAAAAAGAAAAAAATACAAAACACCTTAATTTAAAAGTTGAACGTTAGTCATGTTTGATCCTAGACCTGCCACTGGGAAGTGTTCACTGGTTCCGTCTACAATTCAAGTTCTGACCTACTAACATTACACACTGGGTCCTATTTCACCCTCCCTTGACATTTCCGTCTTTTCTCTTTAGCTGCCTTGCTTCCTACATCCAAAATATCATGGCATTTCTTAAAAGGCGATTCATGAATACAGACCTTACACACATTGGGTATTATCAGATTTGCGTGCGTGTGTGTATGTCTACACACCCAGTCTGATGGGAAAGGGTCTGATATATCAATATTTTTTTAAATTGTGGTAAAATACACGTAGAATCTTTAGCATTTTAACCATATGTAAATGTGCGATTCAGAGGCATTAAATAGCTTCATATTATTGTGTAAACCTCATCAGTGTCTTAGTCTGTTTGGATTGCTAAAACAAAATACTTTAGACCAGGTCATTTATAGCAACAGAAATTTATTGCTCACAGTTCTGGAAGCTGGAAGTTCCAGATGAAGGTACCAGCAGATTTGGTGTCTGGTAAGGGTTGTTCCTCATGATGGCACCTTCTATGTATTTTCATGTGACAGAAGGCACAAACAGTGTATTCTGACATGGTAGGAGGAGGAAACCGGCTCCCTCAAGCCCTTTTATAAAGGTACGAATCTCATTCATGAGGGATGAGCCCTCATGACCTCATCACCTCCCAAAAGTTTCACCTCTTAATACCATCACCTTGGAAGTCAGGTTTCAACATATAAACTTTAGATTCTTTTATTTTTTCTGGCCAGTAAGGGGATGGAACCCCAGACCTTGGTGTTAAACATCTGAATGTTAGAGGAACACAAACATTTAGACTGTAGCACTATCTATACGTGTAACTTTAAAAAATTCATTCTTAAACACAAAACTCTGTACCTGATAGCATAGTGCACAGTAGCTAGACAAGAGGCTCTTGAATGTTTTTGCCACAAAGAAATGATAAATGCACGAGGTGACTGATACATTAAGTACCCGTCTGATTATTATACAACATTATATATGTAACAAAACAACAGATTGTACCCCATAAATATGTAGCATAAATCAGAATCAACTTTCTTTTTTTTTTTTTTTTTTTTTTGAGCAGTAGCATCCACTTACTGGACAATTCCAGGTTCTTTCCTAATAAGATGCAGCCCGAGGCTTTATTCGGGTATTTCTACAGTCCAGCCAGTTAGGGGAGAAGAAAAGGGAAAGGCAGGCACAACCACAGACGCACATATGTTGGGGGAAATGTACTATAAACCATTTTTTCTTCTTTTTTTTGGTTATAGAAAAAAAAACTCTGTTATCTATATTTTATTCATAAGTAAAAGGGGGATAGAAAAAACTTGTTTTTAATCTGGTATTTATGTATGTCTTCCCATTTCACATGTACAGGTTATTCAAGTAACAGTGCTGTCTACCGAGGCAGTACCTAAAAGCCAAAAGAAATACTAGGAAGGAAAAGTCCTAACAATTGGAAGTTCAAGAAGATACCTTCAGGAGGCTGAGCCACGAGTGGCCAGCAGCATCAGTAGAAGCACACGGTGTGCAGAAAGGTCTTGCCGTTCTTCTTCTCCAACTCCTTCAGCATCTCCTCCATCTTGTTGTCCATGTCCTCCAGGAGCTGAAGACACTGGCAGATCTCACAGATGAGGAACGCTCCAAGGGTGGCCTCTTCTTGGTTGTCCTGGATGTCCACGTTGACCACGTGCACTGGCTGGCAGGTCTCCTGTTCTCTGGAAGTGAGATGTTCTACCACCTCGTCGTAGACTCTCTCTTCACACGTGAGGATCAGATCAAACACATCGTTGCAGCTCTGGAACCTTTCTGGCCGGGGCTTGATTCTCCTATTTCTGTCCAGCATATACAAAATGCCATTGCTTGTATAGAATTCTTTGTCTTTCCTAAGAAGATCATTGTACATCTGATCATATGTGGTACTGAAATCATAAACATTCGGCTTGTGGGGTGTTGATCCTGGAAGCTTCACGTGAGTTGCTGTTCCAAAGGACCGGACATTGAATCCTCGTTTGCTGAGGACGTTGTGTGCCTCCATGCTCCGATTCTGGTTGCTTGAGTCCACCACAGCCACCCTCAGTGGTGACGACTGCATGGCGACAGCAGCTCTGTCAGCTCCGCTCAGCTCCAGGACGCCCTCCCGGCTGTGGGTCTTCAGCGTGAGCAAAATGGCGGCGGAGGCGGCCGGAAGTCAGGTAGGAGGAAGCTTCAGCTGTGACGCAACACATGGGGACGCGCAACACAGGGGGACGCACAGCAGGGCGTCTGCAAGGCGCCCGGAAGTCCTCCCTGGGGTCCCGAGCACCAGGCCTGGGTAAGAGTGGAGGCCCCGCCCCTCGGGCCTCCAGGCCAGCTCCCTGCAGTCTGTTCATGTGCTGCCTGATGGCCAGGTGCCTTGCGTCAGCGTCCTGATGTCACAGCGACCTGCGCCAGCGCTGAGAGTCTCATTCCTGTTATGGCTGAATAATATTGCCTTGTATATATAGATCACATTTTGTTTATCCATGCATTTGTTGATTTGACACCTTTGTTGCTTTCACCTTTTCTCATTTGTGACGACATGAATGAACCTAGAAAGCGTTATGTTTAGTGAGATAAGCCAGGCACAGAAAGAAATAACTGCATAATCTACTTATATTTGGAATCAAGAAAAAATGAACTCATAACAGCAGAGGGTACAATGGTGGTTACTAGGGACTAAGAAAGGGCAGGGCATGGGGAGATGATGGTTAAAGAGTACAAAACTTTAGTTAGGCAAGAAGAACAAGTTCTGCAGATCTACTGAGCTGTATGGTGACTGTAGTTAATAATACTGTATTTTATACTTGAAAATTGCTGAGTGCATCTTAAATGTTCTCACCATTAAAAATGGTAAGTATGTGAGGTGATGGATATGTTAATTATCTTGATTAATCATTCCCCAATGTACACATATATTAAAACATTACATTGTATACCATAAATATATATAATTTTCATTTTATAATGAAAAAAATATAAAGATAGGCCAATAACCAATATAAAGGAAGAAATCTCAAACTATTATTGTAGAACTGTGTATTTCTCCCTTCAGTTCTGCCAGTTTTTTGCTCCATATATTTTGGTGCTCTGTTGTTATGTGCCTGTCTGTTTCTGATGGGTTCACACATTTATCAATATTTAATGTCCTTCTTCGTCTCTGAAAGTCCTTAACTTAAAGTTTATTTTTTCTGATATTAGTATAGCCATGGAATATGCTTCTGCATCCTTTCACTTTCAACCTTTTGTCTTTGAATGTACGGAGTATCTTGTAGACACCATATAGTTGGATCATTTTTCAATCCATTCTGCCTATTTTTTCCATTCTACCCTTTAAAGGTGTTTTAGTTCACTTATATGCACTGTAGTTACTGATAAAGACATACTTACTTCTACTGTTTTACTATTGGTTTTCTGTAGGTCTTATACCTTTTTGGTTACTCAGTCCCTCCACCACAGCCTTCTTTCATGCTTAATTGATTTTTTGTAATGTACTGTTTTGATTCCCTTTAAATTTCCATTATCATTATCATGACTTTTGCAAGAATCATTTTATTATAATCACCAACACCACCACCATTATCCTTATATTTATTATTACCATTTTCTTTTTCTAAAATTAATTTACTTATTTTAATTGACCCATTGCAATTGTACATGCTTATGGGATACAATCTGATGTTTTTTTTTAAATCTTCAAATTTAAATTTATTAAGACATTCAGCTATGTCCGTCAGTCTACATCCAAATTTGCTACTAAAAATTAAGTCACGTACCACGTTAGGAATACCGAGTCTGAAAAACACTTTTTGAGCCAGCCTATTGTATAAACAAATGACTAGTTTCTTTTCATATCAAAATTCCCATAAAAAATTACATTCGCCCTCCCCAGTTCTACCTGTAGTCACGATGAAGGTAACAATTTAAATATGACACATTCTTGTCAAAAAAGGTTGCAAAGTCTATTAACAGCTTTAAATGTGGCATTTGCAGAGTGTGATCATACAGTTATGTACTTACTGCCAAAGTGAAAATGTAGTCATAACTTAACATTGTTTTGGTTCAATTGCAAGAATTAAATATTACACAGGATTGAAAAGTACACTCAGGGCCTTCATCAGTGACCTAAAGCCCTTCCCACTTAGATCTCCTTCACTGAAGCGGACTCCAAAGTGTTCATTAGAGAGTTTTAGTTTACTTCACAGAGCCAGTGAAGTATACAAAATATTAACAAAAGTTCCATATATAGCAAAATATTGAAGATTCTGTCTCCTTCACTAAAGCGGACTCCAAAGTGTTCATTAGAGAGTTTTAGTTTACTTCACAGAGCCAGTGAAGTATACAAAATATTAACAAAAGTTCCATATATAGCAAAATATTGAAGATTCTGTCTCCTTCACTAAAGCGGACTCCAAAGTGTTCATTAGAGAGTTTTAGTTTACTTCACAGAGCCAGTGAAGTATACAAAATATTAACAAAAGTTCCATATATAGCAAAATATTGAAGATTCTGTCTCCTTCACTAAAGCGGACTCCAAAGTGTTCATTAGAGAGTTTTAGTTTACTTCACAGAGCCAGTGAAGTATACAAAATATTAGCAAAAGTTCCATATATAGCAAAATATTGAAGTTTCTGTCATAGAGTTCCAGAGTCTCAGGTTACATGAATGCACTCGCAAGGGCCTGGTGTCCACGCACCCCTCCCCTAAAGCACATATAAAGTATGAGCGTGTTCCAATCTTTGAATACAATCAATGCTTCTCCATCTTTGATTTCATTTAAGTGCTGTACAAAACTCAATCACCTGGCTGAGTTCCAATTAACTGAGGGAAAAGGGGATGGAGAAAAGGGCTAATCACTACTCATACTTTATAACAAGAATGATCCTGTCCCCATAGAAAGTGAAATATCAGTTCCACTTCTGCTTGCTTCTTCCCATGCTGTCTTTATGCTCTTTATCCTCATTTCCTTAGCCCCGCTTAAACATTCAAATCTAATTTTATTTATCCCTCACGAATCAGGGGCAGTTTCTGAAGTTGCTGAGGTTGAGTTTTCTTGGCAAACCTCTACAAAACATCAACACAGAACATATAAATACATTTTGATTAGTACACATTGCAGAATTTCTCCCACAATGTCAGGGGATGAAAGCAGGTTGTCTCCACTGAGAGTACTTCCTGCATTAAGATCCTTGGAATGTCAGTTTCTTGCCTAATCATTTCTTACATTCATTCCTCAAATCTGAGCAGGAATCTGTTTTGAGTTCTTCTAGAAAGAATCAAAGCATCATTCCCGCTTCTTTTCCTTGGCTAACTCAACAGGATGTGCTTCGTCTTTTGCACTATGAGGATCTTGTTTGGGGTCAATAGCCCCTTCCTGGCTATCTGATCTTCTGGCACCGCACTCATTATTGTCCCTAGAACCTTCCTGTATCTTGGTCCCTGGAGGCTGCTCTTGTTCTGGGGGGTTCAGTGCCTTCCTGAAGCATGACATTTTGCTCAGCTGCAGCAGGAGGCTGTGGAACTCATTCAGTTCCTAATCCTGGAAGCTGGGAGGACTTTTTGAGGTGGCAATGGCACAGAGGGCAGGTCTTCTGGACATACAACCATTTCTTAAGATAGCCTACATGGAAGAAATGACTGCAAGGCATGATCACAGCAGATTTCATGTCCTGCTAACAGATGGCACAAATATTGTGTTTCTCAAGCTGCTCTTTTGTAGCAATAGGTACTGATTTAATCTTATTCACAGCATCCCTGTGGAGAAGAAAGCTCTCCCACTGAAGCTGGGCCTGAAGCCACACATTACACTAGGAATAAATGAAGATGATCATTTAGCCTATCACTGTCCATTCTCCCAAGATGGTCTCCGAGACGCCATAAGCCACCACACAGAAACTCCACAAGAAACTCCAGCAGGCAGTAAGTGCCATTCGCGTAGCAGATGATATCATCCGTATTTTCTACTGGCTCTTTTCTGAATTCCTCCACCATAAATAAGACTTAAAAAAGTGTTCCTAGAACTTGAAGACAGGTGAGATTGCTGCTGGAAATAATAATAAGAAGCTAAAAGTGCATGTGGGAAAACTGGCAAATGATATAAGCTGTATAAATCAGTAAAAATAAATGAAAGCTTACGGCATGGAAGTGTTTCCATAAACTCTTGTCTCTAGATGCTACCAGTGACAAAACAATAGGACCTGTAATTTCTATTACAGACTGAAGGATAGAAGCCACAGCAATGAAGAGACTAATACTGAGCAGGAATGCCCGGTGAACAACCTGTAGTTCTAGCAACCCAGTCTGCACCGCCGGGATTAACAGCGTTACTCCTTCCGTCATGCCCCAATTCATGGCAGGATCATTTACAAAAGCTCGATAACCTTGCATGTAAAACTTGCAGAGTGTCAGAACACCCAAGGCGACAAAAGACACTGTGAAGACCAAACCCAAAAGAGAATACGGAGTGAGGCAACGTTCAGCAATATTTGTCAGAAAAAGGAAAAGAGGCCTCTCATGTGATGCAGGCTAATCTCGAACACTGAAATAGGAGTAAATGTAAAGAGCAAATAAGACGAGCCAGAAAACCATGAAAAGGTCGAGGACTACCAGTTGATTCCACAGGGAGATTCTCAAGGCTAGAAGGCCATTTACCTCCACAACCTGAACCAATTCTCTGTATGTAGACTTAGCAAGGTTATAAGGTACTAGAAGATTAGACACAAGAAAATAGAGAACTTCCAATCCAGTAAAAATGATAGCAAATTTGTTTATGATAACAATAGTCTCCAGAGGGACAAGGCCGAGTCATGCTAGCGAGGAAGCATGTGAGCTGAAAAGAGCCAGATCTGCTTCGTTTTCATGACACATGAGAATAAAGTACACACCCTCAACTGACCTATTAAGGCTATGGTGAACCGATTCATGGAGAGAGGTTCTAAATACACTGGTCCTTCATAGGCGGACTCCAGTTCACTCCTAACATAGTCCCTGGAGATTTGACGTCCAGCATAATGTAGGGCAGTCAAAGAATATAGATAAATCTGGGTCATATGGAAGTTCTTTGTGGTTTGAGGAACCTCCATACCATTTTCCATAAAGACTGCACCAATTTACAGTCCCACCAACAGTGTAGGAGGGTTCCCCTTTCTCAGCATCCTCGCTAGCATTTGTTCTTCTCAGTCTTTGTGAGAATAGCCAGTCTAACTGTGGCGAGATGATATCTCAGTGAGGTTTTGATTTGCATTCCTTGGATGCTGAGTAATGTTGAGCATTTTCATGTGTCCGTTGGCCATTCTTATATATTCCTTTGAGAAATGCCTATTCAGCTCCTTTGCCCATTCTTTAATTGGGTTACTTGTTTTTTTACTGTTAAGTTGTTTGAGTTCCTTGTATAGTCCGGATATTAATCCTTGGTCGTATCCATATTTTGCAAATATTTTCTCCCACTCTGTTGTCTTTCACTCTGTTAATTGTTTCTTTTGCAGATACTACAGATAGAACTGCCATATGACCCAGCTATCCCACTGCTGGGCATCTACCCAAAAGAATGGAAATTATCATGTTGAAGGGACACCTGTACTTCCATGTTTATTGCAGCACTATTTAAAATAGCCAAGAGTTGGAACCAGCCAAAATGTCCATCATTGGACTAGTGGATAAGGAAAATGTGGTATATGTATACCATGCAATATTATTCTCCTATAAAAAAGAATGAAATCCTGCCATTTGCAGCAACGTGGATGAACTTAGAGAACATTATGTTAAGTGAAACAAGCCAGACACAGGAAGAGAAATGCCACGTGCTCTCACTTATATGTGGGAGCTAATAAAAATAAATAAACAACAAAAAAGATACAACAATCACAATAATTCATTGAATTTTTTGAGAGAAGAGAAGAGAGCTGAGGTTGCCAAGGGTATAAAAGGGGAGAGGGAGGGGGAAAGGGCCACGAAAATCAATTCCATTCAATAATGGTAAATAATAATAATAATAATAATAATAATAATAATAATATATAAATAAAGCTGAACCAGATGCTGCCTGGGCACGGTTAGTAGCACAACACTTAAGATATAAACTACATAATGCATATTAAGAGCCAAATACTTATATTGGAAAAGAGGGTTGTTACTGAGGCTACTTCTTTGGATTTGCTGGAAAAAGGAGCTGACATCCCATCCGTACAGAAAATCCAACAGCATGGTGCTTGGTACCCTCAGGTTCACGTTGAACACTGCCTCCAGTTTCTGTCTCCTCTCCAGCTGGGTTCATTTATTTTTTTTCCCCTTGGAGAAGACCTCGGGCCGCGGCTTCCCTCCCTGCAGGGCGGCGCTGCCGGCGGGAGGGCTCCGAAACTCCTGGCTCTCTCACCAGCCTTACTGTTGTCCTCAGGCGGCGATGGCGGCGGCGGCAGCGGCGGCAGCGGGGTTCCAGGACAGTGCGGCTCACAGCGGCGGCTCTTCCGCGCTGGGCCTTGGTTGTTGTGTTTTGGGAGGTGGTGCAGGGAGCGGCGGCGACAGCGGCCAGATGAATGAGGTCACCGCCCGAGCCCCTCAATAGCCTGTGGTGGCGGCGGCGGCTGCCATGGCCTCCTGCGCTCGCTGCTCCCACCCCGGCGCTCTGCCACAATGTGATGTTTTGATACACACATACGTTGGTTGCATAATGATCGGATCAGGGTGGTTAATGTAACTGTGTCCTCCTGAACTTATCATTCCTTTGTAGTGAAAACATTCAAAAGCTTCTGTGATATGCAAAAGTTAACTGTTAACCATAGTCACTCTACTGTGCAACAGAACACCAGAACTTACTGATCCTAGTTGTGATTTTGTATATGTTGGTGAACTTCTCCCTGTTTTTCCTCCCTCCCCCACCCCCACCCCCTTCCCGGTCTCTCGTAACCACTGTTGTACTCTCTGCTTCTATAATATCAAACTCTTTTCAACTTTTTTTTTTTTTGATTCCAAATACGAGTGAGATCGTGTGGTATTTGGCTTTCTGTGCCTGGCTTACTTCATTTAACATGATGACCTCCAGGACCATCCATGTTGCTGCACATGACAGGATTTCATTCTTTTTTTTGGCTGAATCGTATTCCATTGTGTATAGATACCACATTTTTAAAAATCCGTTAATTTGTTGTTCGACAGTTCGGCTGAGTCCTTATCATAGCTATTGTAAACTGTGCTGCAATAAACTTGGGAGCACAGATATATCTTTGACATACTGATTTTGTTTTCTTTGGATGTGCTCCTAGTAGTGGGATTGCTGGATCATATGGTAGTTCTACCTTTAAATTTTTGATGAACCTTCATACTGTTTTCCATAGTGGCTGTACTAATTTACATTTTAACCAACAGTGTATAAGAGTTCTCCTTTCTCCAAATCTTCCCCAGAATTTATTTTTTGTCTTTTTGATAATAGCCATTTAACTGGGGTGAGATGATACCTCATTTTGGTTTTAATTTGCATTTCCCTGATGATTAGTGATATTCAGCTTTTTTTCATATACCTGTTGGCCTTTTGTATGCCATCTTTTGAGAAATGTCAATTCAGATCTTTTGCCCACTTTTTAATTGGATTATTTGTTTTTTCGTTGTTGAGTTTTTTGAGTTCTCTATGTATCCTGGGCATTAACCCCTTGTCAAATGCATATTTTGCAAATATTTTCTCCCGTTCTGAAGGTTGTTGCTTTACTCTGTTGATGGTTTCCTTTGCTGTGCAGAAGCTTGTGAGTTCGATGTAATCTCATTTGTCTATTTTTCCTTTTGTCGCCTATGCTTTTGGGATCATATTCATAAAGTCATTGACCAGACCAATGTCATGGAGCATTTTCCCTATGTTTTCTTCTAGCAGTTTCATAGTTTTGAGTCTTATATTTAAGTCTTTCATCCATTTTGAGTTGATCTTTGTATATGGTGACAGATAGGGGTATAGATTTATTTTTCTGTATGTGGCCATCCAGTTTTCCCAGCACCATTTATTGGAGAGCAATGTCACTATTATTACTAGCATCAACAGCACCAAACATCATCATGAATATCATTACCATCCACATCATCATCACCGACTCCTTCATTGTCATCACCATCATCAAGTCCATCATCTACACCATTACTAGCATAAGCATATCATCACCATCACCATCATTACCAGCATCAACAGCACCAATATCATCTTTAACAACTTTATCATCATCATCATCATTCTTCCCATCTTTATCAGCATAAGCATATTCATCACCACCAATACAATAACTGCCATCTTCTTTAATTCCATCATTACCCTTACCGCAGTCATCATCATTATCATTTGTGGGGACCTGTGCAGGCCTGACTAGCTTGCGGGGTGCTAAAGAGGGCCTTGAAAAGGGTCCTTCTTGTATGTCCTGTAAGCATGTAAGGAGATCTGGAATAATGGTGTCCTTGCTAAGGGTCATGCACAGGTCAGTGTATGCGTGCTTCTTGCCTAGAAATACACCTTGAGATTAGATCTGGTGTTTGCCATAAACGTCATGTTCCTCAGATGTTTATGAGCCATGGACGTGAGAGCAGCGAACAAGGAAATTCCAAGGCCATCTGTATTGTTTTTAAAAAAAAGCTTGTTTGTTACATTCCTTCACGTAGACTTCAGCCAGTAGGATATAAATAAGATTGTAACCTGAATAAACTTGCTAGTGAGCAGCATCCCTGCTCTTAGCCCCCTCGATCCCCGCTTTTCTCTGTCTTTATTTCCCAGCGGTCTTCTACTTTCAGGTTACTTTCGTTCTCGTCGGAGCCGGCCTCCGACAAGTGGCGCCCGAACAGGGACCTGAAAACACTGAAGACTGCCCGAACCACAGGAAAGGTGAGTGCACGCAATTGTTTTTAATTCGTGGTTTTGGTATTGTTGTTACAATCGAGGGTTATCAACAATGGGGCAATCTAATAGTTCTGAGTTGTTTATTCAAGTGTTACATAGTTCTCTTAGTTTGAGAGGTGTTAAAGTTGAAACTAAACAGCTGTCTAAATTTATTGCCTTTATAAAGCAAGTTTGTCCTTGGTTTCCTGAGTCCGGCACAATTAATATTGAAACTTGGCGGAAAGTTGGTAAACGCATTCAGGGGCATTATCAGGCTCATGGGCCGGAAGCTGTTCCAATTGATGCTTTTACATTATGGTCTCTAATTAAAGATTGTTTAGTTACTGAAAGTGAGGCAGACAGATGGAGGCGTGCTGCGCGGAGCTCTATCAGACGCTCCCACTCTTCCGCTGACTTGGCCCCTCCATCGTGTCCATTACCTCCGCCGCCTGGAATGCCCCCTCCCCTGTCTGGCGGAGGGCCACCAAGGTATGAGGAGCCCATACAGCCTTCTGCTCCTCTACCCTCTGACATGTCGGAGGACCCCCCTAAGGAAGCCTTACATAAAATATGCCAGACTCAAACCTATCAAGAATTTTTAGAAGCTTTAGATGATGTTCCCCTTCAGGAGCCAGTGCTTACTGATCTAGAAGCTTCGGCTCCTAAGGGTGAGGAGCAACTTTCTCCTCGGGAATGGGAAAATCTTGAAGAACAGGCTGCCCGTTACCATCATGACGAGGGAATATTTGCTGCCATGGAGGGGGGCAATACTGTTACTTTTCTTAGAGACTTGCGGCAAGAAATTCAGGCAATTGCTGAATGTGTAAAGGGTTTACAAAAAGAATCTTCTAAAGATGTACAGAACCAATCTGACCCTCTTCCTTTAACTAGAATTCCCCTTGTGGCTCCGGCTTTAGACACTCAAGGAACAGAGTTTCGTGTCCTTAAGACTTCACCTCCCCCTCCGACACTGGATGATGTCATTTCTCCTTTACAATTAGCCCTTAGGGCTGCATCCAAAAACGGAGAAAACTTGGAGGGTTATCGTCCTCCGTTGGGGGCTTACCCTGTTGTTGAACAAAGAGATCAACAAGACAATGTTCACCGTGTACACGAGCCTTTGCCTTACAAACAGTTGAAAGAATTAAAAATGGCTTGTGCTCAGTATGGACCTACTGCTCCATTTATTGATGCTGTTTTGGAAACTGTTGCTGCTTATGCTACAAGCTCATTTGTTGTCTTGTTTTGCAGTGATGGGCACACCCAAACATCTTAAAACTGATACTGGCCCTGCCTACACCAGTAGCTCTTTTCTGCGATTTTGCTCTCAATTCCATATTGCACTTAAAACAGGCATCCCATACAATCCCCAAGGTCAAGGGATTGTTGAACGTGCACATCTGACAATCAAAAACCAAATTTATAAAATAAAAAAGGGGGAGCTAGACTATAAGTCTCCCCATTCCCTCCTTGCCCATGCTATTTATATTTTAAATTTTTTGCAAATCGATGCAGAAGGACGCTCTGCAGCAGAAAAGTTTTGGAATCCAAAAGCTGTTTCTCACCCTTTGGTCACGTGGAGGGACCCTCTTACTGGGGCCCTCCACGGGCCTGATCCAGTATTAATGTGGGGGAGAGGTTATGTTTGTGTTTTTCCCACAGACGCTGATAGCCCTCGCTGGTTACCGGAGCGGTGTGTCCGCCATGCCCAAAAGTCGGGTGGCTCGACTACACAGGAAAATGATGAGGCTGAGGATAACGCCTCGGCGCAAGAATGAGTTTGATCGGAAGATCCTCACACTGCACTCCCTGGCGCACCTCTGCTCCATATTCTGGATCATCTTTTTTCCTTTTGTGCCGGTGTCAGGAAACAACTATTGGGCTTATGTCCCCAGCCCACCTTTGCTGCATCCAGTCACCTGGGAGGATGATCGTGTTCCAATATATACCAACAACACTTTATTCAAAATCTTAAAATACAGTTCCCGACTTTGCAACAGTTAAGCACTCATTTGATCTACTTAGGAATATTGGCTCTTGGTGTAATCCTTATATCTCTTGCTCTCATCACTGGCTGTAAAATTGTCTTAACCCATTTCACAAAATTATTTGTTGCTTTTAAAAAATTACAATTATACGAAGATAAGGACAAAGATTATACGCATTTATAAAATAAAAAAGGGGGAATTGTGGGGACCTGTGCAGGCCTGACTAGCTTGCGGGGTGCTAAAGAGGGCCTTGAAAAGGGTCCTTCTTGTATGTCCTGTAAGCATGTAAGGAGATCTGGAATAATGGTGTCCTTGCTAAGGGTCATGCACAGGTCAGTGTATGCGTGCTTCTTGCCTAGAAATACACCTTGAGATTAGATCTGGTATTTGCCATAAACGTCATGTTCCTCAGATGTTTATGAGCCATTGACGTGAGAGCAGGGAACAAGGAAATTCCAAGGCCATCTGTATTGTTTTTTTAAAAAAGCTTGTTTGTTACATTCCTTCACGTAGACTTCAGCCAGTAGGATATAAATAAGATTGTAACCTGAATAAACTTGCTAGTGAGCAGCATCCCTGCTCTTAGCCCCCTCGATCCCCGCTTTTCTCTGTCTTTATTTCCCAGCGGTCTTCTACTTTCAGGTTACTTTCGTTCTCGTCGGAGCCGGCCTCCGACAATCATTATCATCTGTACAACCACCATGGTCCCCATCATCTCATCATCATAACTGTCATCCTCACCACCATTGCTATCATCATCTTCTTAATCATATTGATAACAATTCTGTGACTGGCAATAATAGTGATGGTTGAATAATAATGAAGATGATGAGGATGATGGTAGTGATGATAATGGCAATAATGATGGTAATAATTGTAATGAAATGATGATGGTGATAATAACAGTGATAGTGATGATGGCGGTTATTATGGTGATGAAGGTGATGATGATGGTTATGATAATTGTAATAAAGAAGATGAAAATAATAATGATGGTGACGATGGTAGAAATGATTAATATGACAGTGATAACCATGGTGGTGATGATGTAAAAGACGATGACAGCAATGACGATTATGTAGATAATTCTGAGAATGATGATGATGAAGATGATGATATGGTGGTAAGAATGAATATGGTGAAATAGTGATGATGATGATCTCTTACAATGATGATGGTCACGGTAAGTGCAAGTCCGATGAAGCTAATGATAATGATGAAGATAAAAATGGTTATGATTCTGCAGTGAAGATGGTCATGGTAATGGTGATGGAGATATTGAAGTTGATAATGGGAGTGACGATTATGATGACGATGGTAACAATGTAGATGATAATGGTGATAAAAAAGATGATGCTTATGATGTGTGTGAAGATGATGGTAAAGATGATAAAAGTGATTTCAATGGTGATTTGAATAGTTCATGGTAAAGATGATACTAGTGATTTGAATGGTGAAGACAATGGTGATGATAAGATTAAGATGGTGATAATGAAAAAACGATGATGGTGATATTCATGATGGTGATAATGGTGGAGAAGATGACAGTGATAATGAAAATGATGATAATCATTGTGATCGACATGATGGCACCAGTGATGATGATGATAATCGTTATGAGGATAATGTAAATGGTAATGAAGATGATACTGGTAAGGGTAGTGAAGACGATGATAGTGATAATGAAGAAAATGATGATGGTGATAACGATGATGAGATGGACATGATTTTGATTCTGTTGATGATGATGGAGATGAAGAGTGAAAGACGATAAAAATGATGGTAATGCTGAATAGGAAGGTAATGGTGATGATGATGTGAAGAGTATAGTGGTGATGATAAAAATGATTTAATGTTAATGATAATGAAATGAGAAGGGTGTGTTTATCATAGTGGCGATGAGGGTGATGATAGTGATAATGATGGAGATATTGTAAATGATGATGTTGATGATGATGGTAATGATGATGACAACAGTGATAACTGATAATAATGGTGAAATCGGTGATGCTGATGATAATTCTGTTGATGATGAAGGTATTGATTATGATGGTATTATTGATGAAAATGATGTTGGCAGTGATGAGAGTCATGATAATGATGGTAATGAAGATTATAAAAATGCTATCATAGCAATGAAATTGTTGGTGGAGGTGATAATTGTGAAGATGGTGAGGATACTGCTGCTGAGAGTGATTTTTGTTAATTATGGTGATAATGATAATGGTAATGGTAATGACGGTGAACATTTCATTGATGAGATAAAGGTGAAGAATGATGTTGATCATATTGATGATCAAGGTTATGATAATGGAGACAATGAAAATGATGATGCGGATGCTGTTGAGGATGACAATGGTGATGGGCATGGTGATAATCATGGTGATCATGATAATGCTGTTGTCCATGATTGTAATTTTATTGGTGATGATGAGGATGGTGAAGATAAAGATAATGGTGATAATGAAGATGATGAAATAATGATGGTAACTTTCATGTTGGTGATGATGATGGCCATAATGGGGAACAATATGGTGAAAGTAATGGTGATAATGATGATAAAGATCATGATGTTGGTGATGATGATTTTGAGAATGATAAGAATCTGCTGATGTTACTGGGTGCAGGCAGATCTCAGAAAGCTCGGTTGTGAGACTCTCCTGTGCATGCTACCCAGCTCCCAGTGCCTGCTTCATCCCTCGTGCTTCCTTGTGTCACCCCTCGTCCCCCTGGAGAAATCACTGACACTGCTGCTGCTTTCGCCACTGCTGCCACTGCCATCACCCAGAAAAAAGTCAGAGACACAGCGAGATGGCCATGAATGCCATGCCCTAGAATAAAGGACATTAGTTTCCGTGTGTCCTAACGATGCCCAAATACTGGACTCTAAGGAATCTATGTGGTTCAGGAAGTTGTAGAAATCCACCTAACAATAGCACAGAGCAATGTGAAACTGTCCCAGGAGAAAGTAAAGGAAGTAATATAGATGCAGAAGTAAGAATGAGAATGAATCTGATAAAAGGGAGCTGGTGTTCAGAGAAGATGGACAAGAATATGCTCAGGTACTGAAAATGTTGAGAAATGGACGGTTAAAAGCAACATGTTTTTTAAAAAAAATTTTTGTTTGTTTTTGCACATAAATATTATTAGCAAGAATGTACAAAACAAATATATGTCCTCATTATTATAGTAGTGAAAAATAAATTTAGAAAACACAAATGTACAACCTGTTCTTTAAACTCAATGAATTCCTAGGCCTCTGTCCTTTTAGGTACTCTTTAGGTGCACTTTAAATAATAGTTTTATACGGGGCAATTGCAACAATATTTTTGCAGGAAAACTTTCTTATCTAGGGTTGGGTAGACAAGAATCTGTTGGAACAGAGACTATACCCTATGGTCTTTACAAATCAAGCCTAAGGTGCCAACCTTAATGTCACAGTCTGCCATGTTCACTAGATTTGTGTGTGTGTGTGTGTGTGTGTGTGTGTGATAATTTGAGATTTTCAGAAAAATTGCAAATACAGAGTTTTCATATACTCTTACCCAGTGTTCCCTATTTTTAACCTTCCAAATTACCATGGAATATTTATCAAAACTAAGAAATCAATATTGGTGCATTACTATTAACTAAACTCTTGACTTAGTCACACAATTATTACTTTTTAAAATTTTATTTTAACACTTACTTTTACATATTTGTGAGGTACATTATATTGTTTCGATACATGCATGTACTGCATAATGACTCAGTTAGGGTAGATAGCATAATTTGGTACCTGTTAGTCCACCACTTCCCCTCCACCCAACCCCTTCCCCACCTAGACTCCGGTAACCACTATCCTACTCTCTACTCCTATGAGAACCACTTTTTTTTTAAAGATTCCACATGAGTGATATAATGTGGTATTTGTCTTTCTGTGCCTGACTTACTTCATTTAACAAGGTGGGTTGCGCACCATGAACCGTGGCCCCCCCATCCTGAGTGTTCAGTCACATCTCTGAGCTGCTGAGAGTGAGCTGAGCCCTAAAAACATGCCCTGAGCCTCCCCATTAATCTGGTCCTGGATGACCATCCCACCTTATTCACCATCTGGTTGCTATTTGCCATTCTAGTTCCCTCGTGACCTCTCTACAGTTCCATCCATGTTCCTGAAAATAATAGGATATCTTTTTTTAAAAAAAAAACAGCTGAATAGTATTCCATTGTGTATGTATACCACATTTTTTTAAACCACTCCTTTCTTGATTGCATTTCTGTTGATTCCATCTCTTGGCATCATGAATAGTGTTGCAAAGAACATGGATGTGCAGGTGTCTTTTTGATATACTGATTTCATTTCCTTTGGGCATATATCCAATAGTGGGATAGCTGGATTGTATGGTAGATCAATTTTTAGTTCCCTGAGGAATTTCCATACTGTTTTCCATAATGGCTGCACCAATTTACATTCCCACCAGTAGTGTAGGAGAGTTCCCTTTTCTCTGCATCCTCGCCAGCATTTGTAATTTTTCATCTTGTTGGTAATAGCCATTCTAACTGGAGTGAGATGATTTCCCATTATGGCTTTAATTGGTATTTCCCTGATGATTAGTGATTTTGACCATTTTTTTCATATGCCCGTTGGCCATTTGTATGTCTTCTTTTGAGAATTGTCTGTTCAGGTCCTTTGCTGATGTGTAGTTTGCAAAGATTTTCTCCCATTCTGCACATTGGCTCTTCACGTTGTTGATAATGTCCCTTGCTGTACAGAAGCTTTTTAGTTTGATGTAGTCCTAATTTGTGTAATTTTGCTTCAGTTGCCTGGGCCTTTGTAGTCTTGCTCAAAGAGTGCTGCCTACTCCCATTTCATGTAGCATTTCCCTTATGTTTTCTTCTAGTAGTTTCATAGTTTGGGGTCTTAAATGTAGGCTTTTAATTCATTTTGAGTTCATTTTTGTGTATGGTGAGATATAGGGACCTAATTTCAATCTTCTGCATGTGGATATCCAGTTTTCCCAGCACCATTTATTGAAAAGACTGTCCTTTTCCCACTGTATATTCTTGGCACCTTTGTTGAAAATCAGCTGGCTGTAAGTGAGTGGGTTTATTTCTGATCTCTCTATTCTGTCCATTGGTCAATTTGTCTATTTTGATGCCAGTACTCTGCTGTTTTGGTTACTATAGCTTTATAGTATATTTTGAAGTCAGGACGCATGATACCTCTAACTTTGTTATTTTGCTCAAGATTGCTTTAGCTATATGGGGTCTTTTGTGGTTCCATACCTTTAGGATTGTTTTTTCTATTTCTGTGAAGATTGCCATTGGTATTTTGATAGGAATTGCATTGAATGTGTAGATTGCTTTGGGTAATATGGACATTTTGATGATTTTAATTCTTTCAACCCATGAACATGGGATATCTTTCCATTTATTTGTGTCCTCTTCAAAGTTTTCACCGATGTTTTCAGTTTTCATTGTAGAGATCTTTCGCCTCTTTGGTTAAACTTATACCTAGGTATTTCATTTTTTTAGTAGCTCTTGTGAATGGAATTACTTTCTTGATTTCTCCTTTGGCTATTTTGTTATTGGAGTATAGGAAGGCTATTGAATTTTTTCTGTTGCTTTTGTATACTGCCACTATACTAAATTGAATTATCAGTTCTAGTAATTTTTTGGTGGAGTCTTTAGGATTTTCTAAGTATATGATCATGTTATCTTCAAATAGGGATAGATTGAATTTCTCCCCTCTGATTTGGATGCCCTTTATTGCTTTTTCTTGCCTTATTGTACTGGCTAGAACTTGCAGTACTATGTTGAATAAGAGTGGAAATTGGGCATCCTTTTCTTGTTTCAGATCTTAGAGGAAAAGCCTCCAATTTTTATCCATTCAGTCTATTAGCTGTGGGTTTGTCATATAAGACCTTTATTATGTTGACGTACATTCCTTCTATCCCTAATTTATTGAGTGTTTTTGTCACGAAGGAGTGTTGGATTTTATCAAATGCTTTTTATGCATCTATTTAAATGATTGTATGGGTTTTGTCTCCCCTTCATTCTATTAATGTGATATATCATTTTTATTGATCTGTGTATGTCCAACCATCCTTGCATCCCTGGGATTAATCCCATTTAATCATTATGAATGATCTTTTTAGTGTATGGTTGGATTCTGTTTGCTAATATTTTGTTGAAGATCTTTGCATCTGTGTTCATTAGAGATAGTGGTCTGTAGTTTTCCTTTTTGTTGTGTCTTCTTCCAGTTTTGGTATGACCATAATGCTCACAAAATGAGTTTGGGAGTATTTTATCCTTTTCAATTTTTTGGAAGAGTTTGAGAAGAGGTATTAGTTCTTCTTTAAATGTTTGGTAGAATTTGGCAGTGAAGCCATCTGGTCCTGGGGTTTTCTTTTTTGGAAGACTTTTTATTACTGCTTCAATCTCAGTACCTGTTATTGGTCTGTTTAGGTTTTCTAGTTCTTTAGGATTCAAATTTGTCAAGTTGTATGTGTCCAGGAATTTATCCATTTCATCTAGGATTTCATATATTTGCATATAGTTTGCTCATAGTAGTCTCTTATGATCCTTTGTATTTCTGTGGTATCAGTTGTAATGTCTCCTTTTTTGTTTATGATTTTATTTGAGTCTTTTTTTTTCTTCAGTAGTCTAGCTAAAGGTTTATTGATTTTATCTTTTTGAAAAACCAACTCTTTGTTTCATCCATCTTTTGTATTCTATTTTAAATCTCTAATTCATATATTTCTGTTCTGATCTTTGTTATTTGTCTCTCTCTACTGATTTATGTTTGGCTTCTTCTTGTTTTTCTAGTTCCTTGATTTGTAACATTAGGTTGTTTATTTGAAGTCCTTCTCCTTTTTTGATGCAGTCATTTATTGGTACAAAATTCCCTCTTAGCACTGCTTTCACTTATCCCATATGTTCTGGTTTGTTGTGTTTTCATTTTCATTTGTCTCCTGGAAGTTTTAGACTTCCTTTTAGATTTCTTCTTTGGCTTATTCATTGTTTAGGAGTGTATTGTTTACTTTCCATGTCTTTGTAAGGTTCCTAGTGTCTCTATTTTAGCTGATTTCTAGTTTTATTTCATTATGGTTGGTCAAGGTAGTTGATATGATTTCAATTTTTAAAAATCTGTTAAAGCTTGTTTTGTGACCTAACATGTGGTCTGTTCTAGAGAATGTTCCATGTGCTGCTGAGAAGGATGTGTATTCTGCAGCTGTTGGATGAAATGTTTTATAAATGTCAGTGAGGCCCAATTGGCCTAGAGTAGAGATTAGTTCTGCTGTTTCTTGGTTAATTTTCTGTCTGGATGTTCTGTCCTTTACTACAAGTGGGGTGTTAAATTCCCCAACTATTATTGTGTTGGAGTCTATCTCTCCCATTAGGTCTAATAGTAATTGGTTTATATAACTAGGTGCTCTGGAGTTGGGTATATATATTTAGAATTGTTGGGCCGGCCCCTTGGCTCACTCCGGAGAGTGTGGCGCTGGTAGCACCGAGGCCGCAGGTTCGGATCCTATATAGGGGTGGCTGGTGCGCTCACTGGCTGAGAGTGGTGCAGACCACACTGTGCAGAGGGTTGCGATCCCCTTACTGGTCAAAAAAAAATATATATATATATATATATATGTATATAATTCTTATATCCTCTTGTTAAATTGATTCCTTTATCATAATATAACTACCTTTCTTATCTTTTTTTCTTATCTTTTTTTAACTTTCCTTGGCTTGATGTCTATTTTATCTGATATAAGTATAGATACTCCTGCTCTTTTTGGTATCTGTTTACATGAAATATCATTTTCCATCCCTTCACTTTCAGTTGATGTGTGTCTCTGTAGGTAAAGTAAGTTTCTTATAGGCAGCATATTATTGATTCTTGTTTAATATCCATCAAGCCACTCTGTGTCTTTTAATTGGGGCATTTAATCCATTTACATTCAGAATTATTACTGATATATAGGGGCTCGTTACTGCCATTTTGTTAGCTGTTCTTTCTGTTGTTTGGCAGATCTCTTTTCCCTTCTTTCCAGTGTTACTGTCTCCCCTTGTGTTTGAGTGGTTCTCTCTAGCAGTATATTTTGATTTCTTGCTATTTATTTTTAGTATGTCTCAAAAGTTTTTGTGTTACAGTTGTCATGAGGCTTACCAAAAACTTGTTATAGTTATAACAGATTATTTTAGACTAATAACTTAACTTTGATATCTAAAAAAGAAGAAAAAAAACAAAGCCAACTTTCTGCTTTGGACTCTTTCCCCACTTTTTGACATTGTTTTCTCAAGTTACATTTTTTAATATTGACTATCTCTTATATGGTTGTTGTATTTGTTATTGTCTTGTTAGGTTTGTCCTTTAGTCTTCATACAGAGGATGTAAGTGGGTTATTCACCACCCTTATCACACTGGAGTATTCTGAGGTTGTCTTGTAGTTACTTTACTAATGAATTATGTACCTTCAAATGTATATCGACAAAATAAAATTTTAAAAAAAATTAAATTTAATTTAAAAAATAAATAAATAAATAAGTAAATAAAATAAAATAAAATAAAATAAAATAAAAAAATGTTTTCTTGCTGCTCCTTCGTGTTTTCTTCTTTCAGACTGAAGGACTCTCTTTAGCATTTCTTGTAAAGCAGATCTCTTGTTTATGAATTCCCTTAGCTTTTGTTTATCTGGGAAAGACTTTATTTCTCCTTCATATATGAAGGTTAGTTTTGCTGGATGTAGAATTCTTGGCTGACAGTCTTTTCCTTCAGAACTTTGAATATATCATCCCATTCTTTTCTGTCCTATAAAATTTCTACTGAGAAATCTGCTGACAGATGTATTCAGGCTCCACTGAATGTTATGTGTTTCTTTTCTCTTGTTGCTTTCAATATTCTTTCTTTGTCTTTGGTTTCCGATAATTTAATTATTATGTGCCTTGGGGTCTTCCTCTTTGGCTTGAATTTGAATGGTGACCTCTTAGCTTCCTGTACCTGGATGCTGTCATCTTTCTCCACGCTTGGAAAATTGTCAGTCATTATTTCCTTGAATATACTTTCTAGGTCTCTTCCTTTTTCCTCTCCTTCAGGTATCCCAATTATGTGGATGTTATTTTGCCTGAGGGAGTCCCATAACTTTTGTATTTCTATTTCAGTTTTTCCTATTCTTCTTTTTTTGCTTCTCTGATTGGATAATTTCATATGTTCTGTCTTTGAGCTCACTGATTCTGTCTTCTGTTTGATCAAGTCTGCTGTAGGAGCTTTCTATCTTTTTTTCTAACTTTTCAGTTCAGATAATGTATTCTTTATTGCTAGAATTTCTGGGTTTTTTTAATTGATTCTATTCCTTTGTCAGTTTTCTCATTCGGCTCCTGGATTGTTTTCCAGATATTTAATTTTCTATCTCTATTTTCTTGTGACTCTCTGAAGATCTTTAAGAGGGTTATTCTGAATTCTCTGTCTGACATTTCATAAATCCACTGTTCTTTTGGGTTCTTTGCTGGTGCTTTGCTTGTTTCCTTTGTTGGTGTCATATTTCTCTGTTCTTTCTCGATCTTTGCATCTTTACATTGATACCAGGGCATTTGAGGAGACTTCTACCTCTTCCAGGTTTTATAAATGTTCTTTGGTGGTGGTAGACCTTCACTCATTAATATCAGAGCTTTGTCTCTGGTCTGTTGTATTTGCCATTTTGTGGTGGGGCCTGTGCCTAACTCCAAAATTGGGGGCACTTCCTGTGGAGACCTGAACTTGAGCTCTGTGCTTGAGCTGAATTGTTGCTTCGATGCTGATTCTCTTTGATGGGGAAGGCTTTTTGTGCAGATTGGATTTTCAGTGTGGTCTTTTAATCACTTCTGGGTTTTATGAGGTCTCCATAGATATAATTGGGTGTGTGGAAATTGTGGTCCAGGACTAAGTGTTTCTTGCAATCTGCATCCCCTGCAGTTTTATCACCGTTACTGGTATTCACTGAGTAGTGTCCGTGTAGATCAGCTGCCCACACTGTGCTCCAATGTTCCCCCAGCAGGACAGCCTTGCCCCACACTCGAGACTCTTCCTGTGGGGCAGACTGTGCATGAGTCCCTTGCAATGTCGCACCGAGCTCTGGGTGGTTCCTTTCTCTGTAGGCTGTGGCGCCCCTTGCTGCTATACAGGTCCAAGGACACCCTGCAAGTGGTCTTGCTGGCCTAGGAGCTGGTATGGTATGTTCCAAAGCCCTCTTCTCCTCTACAGACTCCAAGAAGCTTCATGCAAAGGGCACTGCTGCAGCTTGGCTATCTTCCACCAGCTACTTCCTGTGCTGCAGCTGCTCCCCACCCCACACTGCACTGGCCCAGAAGTAGCCAGGGCTTGGAACAGTCCCTCCTCCCTCTCACCATGGCTTCTCATGCCTTCACATACTCTGCAGGTCTCTTCTCCTCTTCCGCTGAGCCCCAGCGGTCTTAGGATGGCAGTGTTTCCTTTTTAATAGTTGTAAATTGATCAGCTGTTAGGAGGGGGAGGAGTAATGCTGAGGACTGTATATCCTGCCATCTCGATGACCTCACCCCCAGAAGCAATGTGTTTCTATGGTATATAGAGGTTATGTCACATCAGAGGGAAACTGAGAAAAAATGTTTGGATAAACACCACAAACATTGTGTTGGTTGGTGTCTGAGACTGCCAGGATAACAGTGCTGATATAATTTTAAATACAATGCAGATGAAGCTACACTCCTGAAGACATATGGTGAGCCTCTGGACCAAGCTAAAATCAATGAAAGTGACACATGTGGTCCTGGAGATGATGACAAAATTAATTTTGATGACGCTGCAGATGTTAATGAAGATATCAATGGTATCTAAATTGAGCTCAACATTTTACATTTCTAATTTTTCTGAACATTGTCCTACAGTTTGGATTTTGGCCTTAACCCTTAAAGAAGATTCAAATTTCTGTAGCATGAATGCAGTTTGTTAAAGCAGACTGATTCGTTTCTAAGATATTCATGTTTCTTTAAAAACTGGTAATGCTGAATGATCTTAAATGAAGAATTAATCCCACTTTGTTCTTTTGATGTAATGGAGCTTATGGGTAGAAGACCACAATGGCTGTGTAAAGAAAAAGGAAAACATGCATTGTTGCCTTTGCTATTTTGATCCCTTCCAATAAGTAAATAGATATTTTGAATAAACCATTTGCCTTGTACGATTAAGCCATAGTTTTGACTAGCCTGTTGACTGTACAGTCTTTCTGTATATTTCAGTTACCTAGATCTTCTCTTCAGATTTGATACAATTTGAGGGAGGCAGAAATCTGCATTTGGAATAAAAATAGGTCTGATTTTCACATTTAAGTAGCATGTGGCTATTTTTATACTAATTTTGACATCATGTACATTCTTTTTGTACTCTTATTTTGCCATCATAAACATATTTTTTAAAAAGCATTTCTAAAATGTAGTTTTTAGAACCCGAGTTTCAATAGCAATTTTAGATTTGTAAGTTAGTAGTTGCAGAACTTGAACACTAGGTGGTGCCGAGTTATCTTAACATGGGAAGTATGAATCTTGATATTGTTGACTTTTTTTTCTTAACTTACTTTGCATAGGAAATTTCCCAAACAAGAAAAGATTATTCTGGTCATACGCATGTATGAAGAATATTTTTACAACAGAAAGATTATCTTAAAAGTGTTATTTTAGTTTCAGAATTCATGTACATGTAATCTACAATTTTGAGTGCTTTATAAACACTTAACTATGTACAAATGAAAATTTAATTTTATAACAATTTGTACAAGTTAACCTACCTGTAAGCTTGGGAAAGAGGAAGGAATAACAACTTCATTAAAAGATGGTCTCCAATTTCTGAGTGGAAGAGCTATAGCTGAGAAATATAATAAAGAAAATATTATGCTGCAGAGTATATTATACCCTTACTTTTTGCTAAGGATGTATTTTATCACGCGGACATTTTTTTTTCTTTTATTGGGAATTTATGTTTACCCTTCCTTATTTAATTTTTAGTTATCAACTCTAATGAAATTAGGGCTGGGCTAGGGAGACTGCACTAGCCACGTTAAAATCATATGGAACTTTTTAAAATAAGAGAACCGACATATGGCTTGTAAAACTTTCATTCTATTGGTCTCCAAAGAACTTTTCAGTGATGAAAAGTAGCAAACAGAGGAATAAACCTTCACATGGCTTCAAAAAAAAGTAAGTCTTCTCTAATCTCACTCTTACCATAATTTTATTTCCTAGGTATGAAACTCTAGATTCAAAATCTGAGGTCCCATAGAACATTAAGTTGAAGAAAAGAAATTGAGTGTAAAATTGTGGTTAATATTTCTTATTCTATTGAGTTCTTGAACATTCATCTATGTGGAATGCATATGCGACTAAGGGCTGGTTTTTAATACTCCTAAGATACTGGCCTTGAAGAATTTACTTAGTGATTTTCTATATCAGTAATCTAACCTCCTAAGATATTTAGGCTTCTGTACATAAAAGTGTTTTGTTATATATATCCTTCCATGTTATTTTAGCAAGAATATTTGAACTATGAATATGTGACACAGTTCCTGGTAGGGATAGTGCAAATCAAACATTAGTTTTTCTACTTACTTCCTCTAACAAATATGGTTTATCTGAAGAGTTTTTAAAAATTACCACTATGACACCCAATTCATGTGTTTGCGAGTGGCATATTTTTCTTGCCTAGGTAGTAACAGCCCCATCTAGTGCTGTTGCATCTTGGAAACTCTTGAATCAAAATGATTAAAATAGTTGGGGTAGAGATGTAATATATGCAGCACTCTTCGGACACATTCTTGTACCAACTTGTTTTTAATGTGGAAATTGTATAGTTTCATGGATTTGATTATATTTAAAATAAGGAATGGACTGGTCCTCAATTTTTTTTTATGGTTATGCTTTTTGATTCCTATAGTACAATGCTGTAAGCTGTGCCCAGAAAGAAAATAAAATGTTTGAAATCTAGGAATGATGGTCCTTAGTGCTAAAATTGCATAATAGGTATTACTGATGAATTTGGTAGGGTTGCATTTTTTCATGCAGTGTTTATTTCACTTCTGGTTAGAGTATAAATACGTTGTATCACTAAAGTGACTGAATAACCAAACCAAGCAGTTGTGTAAAAAGACTTGCCAAGACTTAAGTGTTTAACGGTTGAATCTTTCTAGAACATCCAGCCTGTAAAGGGACCTTTTTATAAGGCACCAGTAAACTAAGCATAATGGAAATCCCTGTATGGAACGGCCATTTGTTTACTTACCACATCTATAGAATTTTGGCTATAAATTGTTGCTTACAAAACTCTGTTGCAGCTTGTAACTTAACTTAATCATGTATCTTATGTCAATATTAAATTATGATGTTGCATAACATCTTTAATAGGTATAAAGTGCTGTCAGTATTGACTTCAGAGGAAGTCTGAGTGATCATTAGGTAAAAGTATGTTTTGAATAAAACACCTAGATAGATTTATACTCTGTTTGTATTGTGTACAGATTTAACAACATGCAGTATTTGTGGCTTAAAAGTTTAAGTATCAGAATTTGATACTTAAAGTAGAATTTGATGCTTAAGTGAGTTTCTTAAAAAAATTTTTTTTTTCACTGTACACGCTTATGGGGTACACTGCGTTGTTTCAATACATGCATATATAATGATCCAATCAGAACAGTTAGCATATCTATCACTTAAGCATCATTTCTTTGTGCTTATAATATTCAAGATCCTCTTTTCTGGCTGTCTTGAAATATACAATATTATTAGCTGTTGTCCCCCTAGGGCACCAGAACTTATTGTTCCTGTCTAACTGTAACCGTGTACCAGGCTACGAACCTTTCCCTGGCCCCCCGTCCCCCTCCATTTTTCTGCCTCTGGTAACGAGAAAGTGAGGTTCTTTATGTTATCTGACTGTCGTAAAGACTAAGAGGATGTTTTTTATTAAAAATCCGCTGATATTGGTGAAGATGGTGATAATTATTATGAAACTGATGATAGTGAACATGATGATTTTAGTGATACTGGTAATAATAATTAAGATGGATAGTGTGATAAAATGATGTTGATAGTGATGAAGATGAAGATTATTAGGATAATGATGAATTGGGTGTTTATAAAGATGATGAAGTTGGTGATGATTCTCATGATAATAATGAAGATAATGATGAGTGGGATGACAAAATCCATGTAGATGATAATGAAAATGATGATGAAGGTGATGAGAATGGTGATGATGATGAAAAAGGTGGTGATGACAATGATTATAAATGAAAGCGAGGATGATGGTGATGGTGGTGCTAATGGTGAGATGATGAAGATGTTGATTATGGTGATAATCTTGATGAGAATGGTGGTAAGAATCGTGACGGTGACATAGATGATGATGGTGTGATGATGATGACAACGACGGTGGTGATGATGATGAAGATGATAGTTGTAAAAATAGTGCTGGTGAAGAGAATGGTGATGACAGAGTGATCATGATGATGATGATAATAGTGATGATGATGATGATGATGATGATGATAATTATGGAGATAATGAAGATGATAGTGATTGTGCTGATAATGACTATAGTGTTAATGGTGAGAATAAAGATGATGATGATAACGAAAATGATGAATATGGTCATAATTCCAATGATTCTGGTGACAGTGATATGAAGATGATGCTAAGGGTGATGATGTCGGTGACGAAGATTGTGATGAAGATAAAAATGGTGATGGGGCTCATGACGGTGATGAATGTCATGGTGTACATAATAACGATGTTGAGAGTGATGCTGAGGAAGATGATGAATTTGATTATGAAGATGATGGTGATAAGAACGGTGATGATGAAAATGATGGTTATAATAAAGATGATGCAGAGGGTGATGATGGTGGTGACTATGATGCTGCTGATGATGAAAATGACAGTGGTGGCGGTTTAGATGATAAAGATGATACAGTAATGTAGTTATCTGCTCAGCCTGCCTTAACAACATACCACAGATTGGGTGGCTAACACAGCAGAAGTTTATTTTCTCACAGTTCTGAAGGCTAGAATTTCAAGATCCAGGTGCCAGGAAAGTTGTTTCTGGTGAGATCTCTCTCCTTGGCTTGCAGATGGCACCTTCATGCTGTGTCCTCACAAGGCTTTTCTCTTTGCCCATGCTGAGAGAGAGAGAGAGAGAGAGAAGAGAGCGAGCACGCGCACTCTGAAGTCCCTTCTTCTTATAAGGATGCCAGGCCTATTGGTTTAGGACCCCACTTATGTGACCCCATTTAACCTTAATTACCTCCTTAGAGGCCCTGTCTCCAAATTCAGTTGCATTGGGGGTTAGGGCTTCAACATATGAGTTTTGGAGGTGCACAATTTATTCCATAACAGATGCTGACAATGATGATGAAGATGATGCTGAGGGCGATGGTGATGAGTCTGCTGCTGGTCTTAATGAAGATGAAGAGAATGATGATTATCATAATCATGATCGTGAGAATGAGGATGATGATGGTGATCTGCCGCTGCTGATGGCAGTAAAGATGATGATTGTGATCATGATAAAGATCCCGTTGATTATGAAGATGATGATGATGTTGATAATTGTGGTGATGGTAATGATGATGATTAAAAAGATGGCACGGTAAGGATGATGGGATAATGAAGATGATGATGACTCAGTGACGGTGAGGATGATGATGGTGTTGATACTGATGATCATGGGAATGGTGATGATGATGGCAATGGAGGGAGGGAGGAATGAGCAGGTGAAGCATAGGGCATTTTTAGTGCAGGGCAACTACTCTGCATGATACTGTAATGGCGGATAATATCATGACACAAGTGTCAAAACCCATGGCATGTATAGCACAAGAACTGAACCCTAATATGTTGTGAACTTTAGTTAATAATAATGTGTCAGGATTGCCCCATAATTGTGACAAATGTGCCATACTATTGTAAGATATTAACCATAGGGGAACCTGTGCATGTGCATGTTTGGGGGTCGGGGGTCAGGATATATGAGGGTACTTCAAAAAGTTCATGGAAAAATGGAATTAAAAGATAATACAAATCTTTCCATGAACTTTTTGATGATCCCTCGTATATGAACTTTGCATACTTTTCAGTTAATTTTTAGGTAATCTTAAAGCTGCTCTAAAATGCAAAGTCTATTAATTAAAAAAATCGACCAGCCTAGAAATGTGCAAGAAAGAAAGATCGACAAAAAAGGAATCAGCATTAGAATGATATCAGACTTTTCAATAGCATTCTGGACACGAGAAAGCAATAGAGCGATTTTTATATAAAACATGAAGAAAAATAACTTTGAAACTAGATTTTTTATCTAGCCCAATTGTTACTCGAATGTGAAGGAATAATAAAAATATTCTTCAGAATATTAGTCCTTAGGGGATTTGCTACACAAGAACCAACACTGAACAACTCAACCAGAAGAAGTATTCAATCAAGAAGAGAAATCCAAACACGGTGCTAGGAATATAGCAAGTTAGGATGACCAAATTTCTTTGTTAAGGTTATTGGTGCCTTAAAAGTAAAATTAAAAATTATTTCCGGACTATAGAGAAGAAAAAAGTGAAAGTATATTATTCATAACCCATAACTAAAATTCTAGACAATGTTAACATAATGGAAATGGCAGCAAACCAAATTAAGTTGAGAAACATACTGCACGTCTTGTTCTATTAGAGAAAAATTATAAGTATTAATAACTAGCAAATTTAAAAGTTAAATAAACATAAGAATGATTCGTAAGGGTAAACACCATAGAACATTAAAAAATTATAACTTTGAAAACGATAGAGAGAGGAAACCACTGTGCAACGGAAAGCATTTAATGAAGACTGGAGAAACAAAAAGAAAGTGTGTAGTATAATCTGATTCCCGGCATTTTCTAAAAGCTCATCCTTCAATGTAAATTCATTAGATTTAGTCCAACTGAAAGAAAATCAAATTTCTTCTTCTTTTAAACACTAGTTTATCAAACTTGGAGTTGTCCAGTCCCAAGAATTTAATGTTTTATGGGGCACTGTATGCTCAACATTAAAATGATTAGTGCATATTCAGCTGTTATCCAAATTATAGCATGCATAATTTGTCTGTGTTCTGATTCTGCTCCAAGCACACAATTATGGTCTGGTCATAGAGACAAAGAGAGATATACATAGTGTGTGTGTGTGTGTGTGTGTGTGTGTGTGTGTGTGTGTGTGTGTGTGTGTGTGTGTGTGTGTGTGTGTATTTAGTTACTAAGGATAAATATGAACATTTTTGCATTTAAAGACAGACTGCTGAAAAGGAAAAAAAGTAACTCAAGATAGTGTGGTGGCTACTCTTTGTTTGGGCACTAGAAGGAGATCATGATTCACTTTTACTCTCTTGAAAATGAGTGCAACTTTTTAAAGAACTGGGCTGATTTTTTTTCTATCGCTCTTATTCTGAACCAGTATTTTCTTTCCAGGGAATTATTTTTCTTCTACTTGGTCCAGGGGGTATGAAGTCTGGGTACGGTTGAGAGGATTAGTCTGTGTCTGAGGACATAATGAAGCTAACAAAGTTAACGTTCCTTCATACGTTGATTAGTCATCAGAAATGCCAAATGACTATGCTGTAGCTAGAGTTTTGCTAAGCTTGTAGCAGTAGAAATACTATCTGGCTACCTAAGGTACACAGGTCCCTTCACCTCCTCACACCCTGACACACACACACACACACACACATACACACACACACACACACACTTATTGCTGTAGGTGGTTAAGGCTGGATTTGGGGAGGCAGCCAGCAGTGAAAGAAAGTTTAGTTTTCCTGGTTACTGCCCCAAAATGTTGTTTCTGTTCAACATCCATCTGAATTTACTAATCTTCTGAAAAATCAACAGGAAAGCAAAGACTAATTTTTTTTAAATATGGGTTTTACAGTTGTAAAATGATTTTGCCTCTATTACAGAGTATTATTTGGTCATTTAAATGTAGCCATGTGTAGAAAGTAAAGAACATAGGAATGTCAAAAAGAAACATTTATTATCTTCAAATTAAGAATATAAATTAGAATTCAGTTTGGGGATATCACTTCCCACACAAAAACTAGTCTGAGACAGAGGAAGGTGTAGAGAGAGAGCCTTTGTTCCTTTTACTGATGAGGCACCTTGGGACTCATAAATATTTAATTAGTAAGGGGAGGCTAGAACCAAAGATGTCTGGAATGGGGCAGATGCTGGAGAAGAGACCCAGCTTTGGCTAATAAAAGTAAGCCCAGCTCGGAAGGCAGAAAGTACAGAGTTGCGCCTTGTTTCTAACATCAGGGAGAGGATAGCACAGGGTATATCTGTATGGCAGTGGGCATTGTATTGGCTGATAGGGGAGTGAGCAGGTTAAGAAAAAAATGCAATACTCATTGACTATTTTGACCCCCTTTTCTCTGTCTCAAGACTTAAAAACAATCATTTCAACATATTATCTTAAAAATATTGTTGAAAATCATCACTTTTGGAGAATGTTTTCTCCCATTCTTTCCTTAGTTAAACTTGTAGGAATGTGATATTCAGAACAGATAGTGACAGATAACAAAGTGTACTGAAGGCAGGCTGTTGACATAAGAAACTTGGGTTTAGCAATATATGTTCCAAAGGGTGGACAGTGAAAAACAGCAAAAAGGCTTGGAGCAGCTGTTAATAACTGGGGCACAGAGTCAGAGTTAGAATTTGTAGTTAGGATTACCTGATGTTAATTTGTTGATGAAATCAACTACAGCTCTTTACATTTTTTTTTTTTTTTTGACAAAATTAGTTCTGAAGCCTAGAGGACAGGCTGTTTGGTGAGGAGTTGTGGTGGTGACCAAGGAAAATGGGAGGCAGGGAGACATCGTCAGCCCGTGGACTGACAATACTACTTATTTTGCTTACTGTGAACAGCATGGTAGAGTGCTATAGTTCTTAACCCGGTATACATTAGAATCACCTTTGGTGATTTTTTTTTTTTTTTTTGGTCTGACATTTTTTGTTGAGCACAATTTTTTAAAAATTTTTACCCACAAAACAAGTCTTAATACATTAAAAAAGACTAAGATAATAGACAATGTGTTCTCTGACCACAATAACAGAAGGAAATTTAGAAAATTCACAAATGTGTGGAAATTAAACAACATTCTCCTAAATACACAATGGCTAGAAAGAAAAATCCCAGGGAAACGAGAGTACTTTGAGATAAAAATCAAAGCACAACATTTCAAAATTTGTAGGATGCAGGGCTCATGGAGCGCTTAGAGGAAAATTTATGCTTATAAACACCTATATTAAAAATAAGAGAAATCTCAAATCAGAAATGTTAACTTCTACCTTAAGAAAATAGAAAAAGAAGAGCAAACTCAACCAAAAGCACATATAAATAGGAAATAAGAAGATTACAACAGAAATATATGAAATAGGAGATTAAACAATAGTGGAGAAAATCAACAAAGCCAAAATTTGATTCTTTAAAAAGATCAACAAAATTTGCAAACCTTTATCTAGACTAAGAAAAAAGAGTGAAGACAGAAATTACTACAATCAGAAATAAAGTGGGGTCATTATTACATTGTCATTATGGATTTTTGTGGTGGTAAGATTTAGTTTCTTTTTCTCTTTTGCATTTTTGTTCTACCAGTGGGTTTTGTTCTTTCTTTTGTATTCGTGGTGCTGATTATTATTTTTTGGATTCCAGATGCAGGACTTCTTTGAGGATTTCTTCTAGGGCTGGTCATGTGGTGGTGAATGCCCACATGTTTTTTTGTCTTGAAAAATACACTATTTTCTCCTCGTTTCTGAAAGATGGCCTTTTGGGAATAGTATTCTTGGCTGTCATGTTTTATTTTCTTTTAGTGTTTTGAATATGTCATCCCATTTTCCTCTGGCTTGTAGAGTTTCTGTTGAGAAGTTCGCTGTTAGTCTCATAGGGGCTCCCTTATAGGTGACTTGACACTTTTCTCTTGCTTCTTTTAAAATTCTCTCTTTGTCTTTGAGCTTTGCCACTTTGACTGTAATGTGTCTTGGAGACGATCTTTTTCGGTTGAATCTGTTTGGGAATCTTTGAGCCTCCTGGATCTGAAGGTCTGTGTCTCTCCCTATATCGGAAAGTTTACCACTATTATTTCATTGAATAGGTTTTTTGTGCCTTTTCCTTTCTCCTCCCCTTCTGGAACATCCATGATTCGAATGTTTGTGTGCTTAAGGTTGTCTGATAGCTCTTAGATTTTCTTTATTTTTTAAAATTCTTTTTTCTTTTTCTTTTTTGTCTACCTGGGTTATTTTGAAAGGAATGTCTTCATGATCAGAAATCTTTCTTCTGCTTGTTCTAGCCTTAAGCTATTGGTTGTGTTTTTAATTTCATTGAGTACATCTTTTAGTTCCATGAGTTGTCCTACATTATTTTTATGATATTAATCTCTTTGTAAATTTCCTCCTCCATATCCTGAATTTTTTTTCATTTCATTATGTATTCTAACTGAGTCTTCTCATTTCTCAGTGAATTTCATTAAGATTGTTGCTCAGAATTCTTTTTCAGTCATTTCAAGGGTTTCCCACTCTATAGGGAATAGTATTTGAGAATTACTGTATTGTCTTTGTGGTGTCATATTTTCTTGGTTTTTCATATTTCTCGTATCTCTACATTGGTGTCTGGTCATCTAGTAGAACAGTTGCCTCTTCTCTTACTCTGGAGTGGGCTTTGAGAAGAGATACGTCTGCTTCTTTTTCCAGTGTCCACTGGTGACTCTCCTTGTGTCAAAGCAGTTGAGTGTCTGGCAGGTTGCCTGCACAGTGGCTGTCACAACTGCTGAAGCATTGAGCCACTTTTGTAGCAGCCATGGCTCTTATGGTGGCTATTGTGGGCCACCCATGCTGAAGTAGTGTTTTTGGTGTGCTCAGTTGCCTGCTTCCAGATGGAGGTGGCTGCCCTTGGCTCCTGCCTAGAACCCCTGGCATTGCTGTCTTGCCTGCTTCTGGGCAGAGCTGGTGCTTTTAAAATATAACCATTCTGAAAGTCTTTGCAGGTTTAATTAAAGTTGAACACACACACACACACACACACACACACACACACACACACACAGCACTTTCCCTCCTAGGTAAAAAGCAGTGTTTCTCAGTAATGTTTCTTTTATTTTTTTTTTTAGTAATGTTTCTGTAAAAAAACACCTTTTAAAATTTTCCCTCTCTCCCTCCTCCCAGAACCTGGAATCCTTTTAGATATTTTTGTTTTCCTTATCATGCCCACTCCTTCATAATATTTTAATACTCAAGCTATATTGTATATGTGTTTATGCTATTTATGTATTATGACCTTTTGGAGGGCTACAAACCATTGCAATATATAAGTTTGGTTTTTTTTGTTTGTTTGTTTGTTTTGCCTCTCCCAGAACCAATTTTCATCCCCATTTTAGGGTGGGTTTTTTTGTTTGTTTTGATAATGTATGATTCAAAGCTGAGAAATGGGGCCTCTGTCCATCAAAAGACATGTATAAGAATGGTCTTAGCAGCTTTAATTGTATTTGCCTCAAAGTGGAAACTAACCAAATGTTCATCAGTAGTGAACAGTTAAACATATTGTGGCAGATCCATAGAATTAAAACCCTATGCAGCAAAAAAAGGAATGGACCACAGATTCACACAACTGTACATTTGTTTCATGAACTTTTCTCTGCATGCTTTGCAAATATATGTATGCCAATATCCTTCCCTCTTCCCCTATACCTAGATAGTTGAATCATAATCTCTGGGAGTGGGGCTGCAAATGATTTTAATATGCACATTGAATCTGAGAGATGTTGGGCTGGTGGAAGGATCATGGGTTTTAGAATCAGAGAGTTGTGGGTTCAAATCACGTTTCTGCCATTTACTAATATTTGTGTCTCTGAGACAGTTTTCTCACATGTAAAATAGTGATAGGAATACTACCTATCTTATGTGACTGTTGGGAGGATTAAACACCATGTCAAATTAGAAGGCCCAGAATATAGGAAGTTCTCCATAAATGCTAGTTTCTAACCTCTTTCCACCTTTCCACCACTGTGGGCAATAGAAAGAGTTTATAACTGCTGAATCTACCATGTCCCTCAGAAATTCTGCTCTAAGTTAGAACTGTTCTTGTACATACATAATTGCCTGAATTATTAAATTTTGGTGTTGTGCTGCAGCCCTCGCCTAAGAGATATTGTATGTGGAGTAACTTGATTAGTGATTCACTCTGTTGGTCAGTGTATATGATTGCCATCCTGTTTTCTAACTTCCTTCCCATAATCAAAGCAGGAGAGGACCAATATCAAGTAGTTAAATTTGTCATACATAGGTGTATTAGTCAATATCTGTTGCTTATAACAAAATACACACAACTGGGTATTTTATAAAGAAAACAAAATTTATTGCTTACAGTTTCAGAGGGTAGGAAGTCCAGAGTCCCGGGAACACATCTGGTGAGGGTCTTCTTCGATGGTGGCTTTACAGCAATGAAGGGATCTCATGTGGCAGAAAATGGTAGAGCAGAGAGAGAGAGAGAGGGACTCTTCATGTGCTCTCCTTTTAAAGCCAACAGAACACTCCCATTATTCCAGGAATGGATCAATACATTCATGAGGGTTCAGTCCTCACAGTCCAATCACCTCTCTAAGGCCCCATCTTTCCACTACCACAGTATGATTTCCCATCCTCTTAACACCGTCACAGTGGGGACCAAGCCTCCAACACATTAAACTACGGGGGGGACAAAATTCAATCCATAATAATAGGTCAGAAGTACTTGTTCATAGTAGCTTTCCTTTTCTTGCTCCCTCAAGTTAGGTCAGCTGGGGCTTCTGGAAGTCCATCTCTAACCCTCCTCATTTTCTGGAACTTTCCATAGCTTCCTTTGCCCTACAAAGGGCCACTTAGCAAATTCTCGTTAATATATATATATATATATATTATATATATATGTATTTAGCAGCTGGCTGGTACAAGGATTGAACTGTGGATCTTGGTACCATGCTCTAGTCAACTGAGCTAACCAGTCAGCCTTCCTCTTTTATCTAGACTCTCTCCATACACTCTCACTACATAGTTTTGTTTCTCACAAGATTGGGCATTTTTAAAATTAGCATTTAATCAGTTTTTTAAACGCCATCTTAATGATCTGATAAGTTGGAACATATCTTAGTATTATTTCTACTTCTGGAAATGGACTTTCCTTCTTTCTTCTTCATTTATTTTTGTTTATTTTGCCTAGTTTTTAATGTTCTGTGAATTAAACTTTACATTTTATGCATGTTATTGTGTCTGGCTTTCAGTCATTATTAGTTTATCAATTTCATCCATTTTTTTTATTAAAGATGACCGGTAAGGGGATGTTAACCTCTGACTTGGTGTTGTCAGCACCACGCTCTCCCAAGTGAGCTAATTGGCCATCCCTATATAGGGATCCAAACCCATGGCCTTGGTGTTATCAACACCACACTCTCCCAAATGAGCCACGGGCCAGCCCCATTCATCCATTTTTTAAATGTGTAGCTGTTGTTCATTCATTTTTACTCTTGTATAGTATTCCATTGTTTGACTATGTCACAATTTATTTATTCATTGCATTCTTAAGTGATATTTAGGTTATTTTCTTTTTGAGGGAGTTGAATGAAAATACAAGTTGGAGATTGGAAAATATGGCAATTTTCTGAGAGAGAGAGAGAGAGAGAGAGAGTGTGTGTGTGTATGTGTGTGTGTGTGTGTGTGTGTGCGTGTGTGTGTGCTGGAGACAGGGAGAATGTAAAAGATATAAATGTAACAAAAAGCCACAGTAGACAGGAAGAAAGGGAAATATTTCTGAAGTGGAGATATTTCTTTGTTGACTATAGGGACATGGGCCTCATGTAGTGCCCAAGATATATAACAAGATATATAAGAAGTCTAGAAGATTCAGTGGAAGCAAAGTTTACTGAAACAATTTAAGTTACTGTGTAATATTTCATCCCCTCTTCACATCTGTCACCTAGAGAGAGATAGGGGAGGTTGAAACTGGGAAGTAATCTAAACCCAGAGTTTGGAGATAGGCCTTTTCTCTGAGCTTATGAAACTCCATTACCCACCTTGGTTCTGGCCTGCTGCAGGATTTTCCCACTTCTGTGTTCATGTTTGGTGAGGGCCGAGGAGCCCGGTTTTGGACTTGAGACCTCAGTACTCCTCTCCACAGCTTCTCTTCTATCTAGGCTTCTGTTCAAGATTGTTTCAGAAACTTGTCTCACATTCAAGGTGTACAAACACAGAAAATCATTTCCAAATTTGTGTGTGTGTGTGTGTGTGTGTGTGTGTGTCAGTGACTAAGGCCATGTTTTCAATCTTTAGATAAAATTGGGAATTGGGAGTAGATGTATCTGTTAGGAAAGTAGTCTTAGTCACATTTTTCCCTCCAAAAAATACAGGAGCTATAATAGGGAGGATAGCAATATTTGAATTGAAAAAATAGACAATTATTGCTTGTGAAGAGATATTAGGAATAAAATTAGAGGACTGATTAAATAAAACATATTGTGATATTTATGAAAAAACTATTAGTAGCTATAATTTACTGTAAGTCCTTAAAGTGATAAAACAAGAAAACACAATAGATTAAAGAGAAAAGAATATGAATAAGCAAATACTGGGACAGGAAACCCAAATGGTCAATAAATCAATGCAAAGGTGCTAAACTACCCTACCTATCCAAGAAATGTAAAATAAAGAATAATACTTATAATCTTACAGTTTGGAAAATATTAAAATTGAGTTAACATTTAGTGCTGGAAGAGAGAGATAGAGGTGGTTTCATATATTGCTGGTACAAAAATTATTTGTAAAAGCCTTTTAGTAAAACAATTTGATAAAAAATGTAATTTGACTTAATAAACTTACTTTTGACAATGCATCAAATAGAAAACTTTTAGTAACTAATAGTAGATAAAAAAGAATGCCAACTATTTTGTAACTTGTAATGGCGAAATGTTGGAAATATCCTCAATTTCTTTTACTGGGAGAATTATGGAATAAAGTATTGCACACTCATATGTATGAGATATAGGCAGCCATAAAAAGAGTGTTCTAGATCTATAGCAGTTATCTTAGACATAATTCTGACATGAAGTCCCAAGAGTACGAAAAAACAGAGAATAAAATATAACACGATACCATCTTTGTAAAACATTCTGTACACATACACATATATATGTGTATATGTTCACTTGCCTATGAGGGAAATTTATGAAAAAATGAACATTAGGTCATTAACTGTTTTTCTCTTTTTTTGGTGGTGGTGGATAGGAATGGAGATGGTATATATGATTTGATTGATACTCCCTCTAAAAAATAAAAAAAGAGAGAGAGAGAGAAAAGAAGCTGTTGCTATGGGTCAAATGTGTCCTCCAAAAGTTCATGTATTGGGAACTTGATCTCCATTTTAACAGTGTTAAGAGGGTGGGAAATCCGAATATGGCATTTGAAAGGTGGGGCCTTTGAGAGGTGATGGGACTGTGAGGACTGTGCCCTCATGAATGGATGTTGCTCCATTCACGGAGTAATGGGCATGGTTCTGATGGCTCTATAAGGAGAGCGCGTGAGAAGGTTAGTTCTCCTGCTCAGGCCATGCTCGCCGTGTGACACCCTGTATCATTGTAGAGAGTCGCCACCAAGAAGAAGACCCTCACCAGATACGTTCCCTGGACCTTGGATTTCCCAGCCTCCAAAACTATAAGAGGTGTCCAAAATGAAAATGTCATGTATAATATAGTTTGAGTAAAAATTTCATATGTATGTGCACATATACATAAAAATGTATTTAAATGATTAGTATAAAAATAATGCTGGTCTTCCATGTGAAATTTCTGGTGAAACAACATACTGTACCCCACAAATATGGACAAGTAAAGGTTAAAATAAAACAAATATTTCTGATGATTTTCATTTCCTTTTGTATTCATACTTCCATTTGAATTTTATGATGATAATGTATTATACATGAGTCAGGAAACTGTAGCTGTTTTAACTGATGAAAACAATCAAAGCACCAGACCTGAAGAGACCTGGATTCAAAGCTTTACTTCAAAAAAATTTTCTTTTTCTTTATATATTTATTTACTGAAACAATTGATTGTATATATCTGGGGGGTACAGAGTTGCATATCATTGCCTGTGTGAAATTTGTGATGCTCATATGAGAATAATTAGTATACTCAATATTATACAATGTAATTGTTTTTCATGGCCTTTTATCGATTCCTCCCTTACTCCTCCTTCCCCTTTTCCCACATCTGGTAACCTCAGTTGTGGTTCTGTACCTTTGAAAGTTCAATGTACAAAATTTGACTTTTGAAGAGATAGAACCATATTATTTTAACTTCCTATTCTCTTAGGAATACTATACTATAGTCTGGGTCACGTTTGATTTAATAACAAGGATAACTTTTCTTGATATTGGGATAATCTTTCTGTAAAGACAAACAGATATTGAAAAAATTCTTCAAGAAGAAATGTTGCCACCACCAAAAGAGGTTTCTGTCCATTTCCAGATATAGAGATAATATAATCTTGGACTTGAAATCACCTCATCCAATTTTTGTTCTGTCGTATATGAAATCCCACTACAGTATCCTTGCTAAGTAGTTATTGAGCTTCTGCTGACAAACCATCAGTGATAGGCAGTTCACTACCTCCCAAGGTTTGTCCGCACCATTTTTTGTCTGGTTCTGACTGTTGGAAATGAATTGCTAGTTTCTGAGGGCCTTCTAGCTCTGCGGTTCTTATGATTGTGGTGGTTTTATTACACTCTGGGGCAACACTACTTAACATGGCCTGTGGACCTGATGCGTCTGGATCAGCTGGGAGTACCTGTGACAGATGCAGTTACCTAAGCCTCTGCCCAGGTCTGTGAGGCCACCAGTCATTAGTGTCCCTCTTCATATTTCTTTTTTTAAAATATATTTATTTTTGATTATACATATTTATGGGCTAAAGAGTTGACTGTCAGTATTTGGGTACAGCATGTGATGATCAAATCTATATTCTTAGCATGTTCATCATTATAAATCATAATTACTCGTTGTGTCCCTTACCCAATGACTCCTTAACACCCCCTCCCACCCCCTTTCCACCTCTAGTATAGGTCTGTTCTCTCCTTTTGAAAATTGAGTGTTTTATTGTGGGGTCTCTCTCTCTCTTTCTTTTTCATACTTTCTTAGCTCCCACTTACGAGTGAGTACAGATGGTATTTCTCTTTTTGTGCCTGCCTTATTTCACTTAGCATAATTTTCTCCAAGCTCATCTGTGTTGCTGCAAATGGCAAAATTTCATTCTTTTTTTATGGCAGAGCAGTATTCCATTATGTACATACACCACAATTGTCTTATCCAGTCACCTGTCAATGGGCATTTAGGTTGGTTCCAACTCTTGGCTATTTTAAATATAGCTGCAATAAAATAGGAGTGTAGGTATCCCTTTGACGTGATGATTTCCATTCCTTTGGGTACATACCCAGAAGTGAGATTGCTGGATCGTATGGTAGTTCTATGTGTAGTTGTCTGAGAAACCTCCATACTATTTTCCATAATGGCTGTGCTAATTTACAGTCCCAGCAGCAGTGTAGAAGAGTTCTCCTTTCCACACATCCTCGCCAGCATTTTTGATAATAACCAGTCTTTTTGATAATAACGAGTCTAACTGGGGTGAGATGATGATATCTCAGTGTGGTTTTGATTTGCATTTCCCTGATGATTAGTGAAGGTGAGCATTTCTTCATGTACCTGTTGGCCATTTGTACATCTTTCTTTGAAAAATATTTATTTAGCTCCTTTGCCCATTTTTTAATTGGATTATTTGGGTTTTTTTACTGTTAAGTTGTTTGAGTTCCTTGTATATTCCGAATATTAATCCCTTGTCAGATGTATAGATTGCAAATATTCTCTCTCGTTCTGTAGGTTGTATTTTTTCTCTGTTTTTTCTTTTGCTCTTCAGAAGCTTTTTAGTTTGACGTAATCCCATTTGTTTATTTTCTTTTGTTGCTTCTGCTTTGGGGGTTTTATTTATAAATTCTTTGCCTAGACCTACATCTCAAAGTGTTTCCCCTTTGTTTTCATTTAGAAAGTTTATAGTTTCAGGTCTTATACTTAAGCCTTTAATCCATTTTGAGTTAATTTTGGCATATGGTGAGAGATATGGGTGTAGTTTCATTCTTCTACCCATGGATATCCTGTTTTCCCAGCACCATTTACCAAAGAGGCAGTCCTTTCCCCAATGTTTGTTCTTGGTGCCTTTGTCAAAGGTCAATTGGCTGTAAGTACCTGGGCTGATTTCTGGGTTCTCCATTCTGTTCCATTGATCAGAGTATCTGTTTTTATGCCAGTATCATGCTGTTTTGGTTACTATAGCTTTGTAGTATAGTCTGAAGTCTGGTGGTGTAATGTCTCTTGTTTTGTTTTTTGTTTGTTTTTTTGTTTGTTTATCTTTCTTTTTGTTCAGTATTGCTTTGGCTACTCAGGGTCTTTTATTGTTCCATGTGAATATTAGGATTGTTTTTTCCTATTTCTGTGAAGAATGTCATTGGTATTTTGCTGGGGATTACATTGAATCTGTAGATTGCTTTGGGTAATACAGACATTTTTACAATGTTAATTCTTCCAATACATGAACAAGGAATGTCTTTCCATCTTTCACTGTCCTCCTTAATTTCCTTTAGCAGCGTTTTATAGTTCTTCTTCATATTTCTGTAGGGTGTAGATGGTGACATCGTCTAACCCACAGATTGGCTGTGATGTTCATCTGTTCAGTTTAACCTGAATGAGCATGGTGGGATAGTGCAGGAGGGACAGAGTAGTATTTGCTCCAGATTCAGAGCTCCTAAGATGACCATGCCCTTTCCATTTTCTTGCATTATTATATCCTGTTTCTACATTTGGTGGCTGAGTTCAGGACCCAGCCCTTCTTTTCTTTGCTCTGGCTTCACCCTTCTAAGAGTAGTTCCAGATTCCTTCCTGTGATATTAGGAAGGTAGCACATGCTCTCAGTGCTTCTCTGCAAGTGCTTGTTTTAACAGTTGACTGGAGAGAAATCTCTCTTTTGACTAATGCTTTGTGCAATTTTTCAAGGCTTGTTGTTTAGCACCACAAAAATGAACCCAGGGTTAATTTTTATGCCATTCTCTTTTGACCCATGCAAATATATGCTGTTCCAGATTGATTCTGATGATGCAACTGAATCCTGAGGGCCAACATTTATAAGGAATCACTAAATTACTCATTGATTGTTTTCAAATAATTTAATTTCCTTACCTGGTAAAGGGTAATGATATCATTATGTTAATTTGCCAGGAAGAATGGCAGCAAGATGCTGATGAGATCCTGAGCAAGACCCAGTACTAAATGTGGAACAGCTCAGGACAATTCCTATCCTATGACTTTCCTCCATTGACACAGTCCAGCCAATGTACAGACAAAGTTCCAGGAAATGGGATTTTGAAAAGCATATACCTCTTCTTAGGTAAACTTGGGGGCCAGATGACATAGGAGACAACTTCAGTTATTTATGCCTGAAGAGGAGATGTGATTTTATTAGATGGGAAAGCACAAAATAGGGGATTTTTAAGTGGCTGGCTGGTAGGCTTAGTTGGTTAGAGCATGGTGCTGATAATACCAAGTTGCAGGGTTCTATCCCTGTACCAGCCAGCTGCCAAAAAAAAAATAATAATAAAAGGAGGAATTTTCAGAACTCATTTTTCTGTTCAGATTTATATTTATCATGTGAATCAGATTGTTAAAAAGGACCTACTACTATAATTTATTTAGTAATAAAATATAAACTCTCTAGCTTGATCAAACCACAGAAAATCTCATTTAGCAAGCTTGGTCATTTGTTCCTGGCCTAAATTTAACATGAAATGTATTGAGCTTTAATAGACTGCATGTTTCAGTTTGATTTATCTAGATCTAAATATTTTCAGGAACATTTAAGAGAATATTTACAGATACTTGTGAAAAAATTTCCATATGTCTTCAATGTAATTGATTGGCTTTGTGTAGAGACTGGTGATATTTGAAAATTTTGAAGACTTGTGGAGATGTATAGTATCTGAGTAGAGATTAAATCAAAAGTTTTGGAAGAAAAGAAATGAAAATGCAAAAAGAAAGATTTCATGGTCACTAGAGTAATTAATGTGATTTGTTTAAAAAGACCACTTAAAGTATTAATATGAGATATGTCAACGAGAAATTTTTGCTCAGATGCACCTCTTGGACTCTTGAGCACATTAAATAATCCAGAGTAAAAGAACATCACCACAGTGTGGTCTAGCCAAAGATCGTGAAGGGGAGTCAGGTGATGAATACACTAGTTTTAAACAGTACTGGCGAAAGCACTTATGGGATTTATGGAAATAGTAGATATCATAATTTTGGCAGCAGGATGCCTAAGTATTTTTTTTTTAACAGAAAATCACTTGGGTTACAGTTAGGAACACATAACTATGTAGGCCACACTCAAGGTAATGCAGAAAAGATAAGCTGGAACGTTTTGAAGAGTTGAGTCACTAGACTGAATTTTTGTCAGTGTGTAACATGTAGCTTGTGTCTATTGCAGGCCTGTGAGGCTCATCTGTGTTGCAAGGGATAGCTCAGAGGAATGGTGTAGGGCCCCTTTATTATAGGCCTTACTGGCTGCATAATAGTGGTAAAATTCCCTTCCTAGGCATGCACCACATTCTCATCCAGGGGGAGGGGAGGGGCTGTGGCATAATTGGGCAGGGCATGTCAGCCTAGGAACAGGCAGGAAGGGAACAGATTGTACCTCCTGACCCATCCATGGAAAAGGAAAGGAGAGGACTGAATCACTGGCGAGAAGGTGTTGATTTTGGGGGTGGGGTATGGTAGGAGCCTATAGCAAAGGTAGCAGAAGTACAACTATTAAAATTTGTCCGAGGCACAAAAGGAGGCTTTGAGTGAGGTTAGAAGCCATTTTGATCTGCAAAGCCGGTGATTTAACAATTACTTTGCTCTTCTGAGAAACTTTTCTTGCCTTGCTTGGGGAACCCGGTTGGCTCATTCTACTAAAGCAGCAGTTGTAAATAGCAGCAAGTATGAGCAAGATGAGACAAGACAGGCAGGGCCAGAGGCATAACACGGAGTCCTGAAGGTGTCACAGCCAGGATTCAGTTTGCATAGGCAACCTTTGTAAGACAGTAGAGGTTTGGCCAATGAAAGAGAAATCCTCGGCGACATAACACAGTCTAATTATCCTAACAGGACCCACTAGCATCTAGACACGCAGCACTTCAATTATCTAAAGTACAGTCTGACTTACTCATAATAAAGTAACACAAAGATGACCAGAGGTATAAGTCCTTATAAATCCTCAATTACCTAACATAGGTACACAAATGAAACAAAAGCCTCTTATTAAAATATGTTTGAGATTAATTTGAAAAAGAAATTATAGCAACTTGGATTTTGTCTCTTATATTCTCTAATTGACTTTCCATTCACTTGTTCCTTCATTGTTTTATTTATCACATATTAATTAAGCATCTACTATGTACTAAATAATGTACTATGCAATAGGGATACAAAAATATATATCAACAAATCAAGCCCAGATGATAGAAGAGTCATACAAGTAAATCGAGGTCCACACTTCCCAGATTCCTTGGGGGAGAATTGGACTTGTGTAAGTTAATCCTTGTATAGGTGAAAATTGGGGAATTGGTCACCCTGACTCCTCTGTCTGGGTCCTTGCAGGGTTTACAGCACGGGCAGAGATGGATTCTTTAAGGTAGCTTTGTTTTGGGGAGTGGACCCCTCCGACGTCACTCATGAGGGCCCTCATCTTGGCTACTGGCTTCATGACCAAATGCTTTCTGGGAGATGTCCTCCCGTCACATCTGAGAATTTGTCTAACTGCAGCCCTTGTGAAAAATGACTCCAAGTCTGGAGCTGCAGCAGGGAAGACCAGTGGTGGACAGTCATATCTATAGTGTTGCCTTAGAAACGTCTCTCCTGCATCTATATTTAATATATATTTTTTATCTTCTATTCTTTGTTTATGCTTTTTTCCTTAGTAATTGATCATCTTTGCAAAAAATGTCTATTGTATAAATATTTTCAAAGAACTGGGTTTTGTGAGTTGTCTCTGATATCTGTTTCATTATTTATACATTTATCTTTATTATTTCCTACCTTCTACTAATTTAGATTTAATATTGTATTTATTCCCTAGCTTCTTTATTTGCCTGGGTGTTTTATATGCTTTTTTAGTTTCCAATACATTTAAATATATTAATATCCCTGTGAGTATCACTTGAGCTGTATCACACAGTCAGTGTTAAATAGATTTATGTGTATTGCTTGAACTCTTTACACGTTGAATATATTACTCTATTACGAGAGTTTCAAGATGGCGGTGGGTGCGGCGGTTGGCGCGGAGTAACTGAGGTGGAAAAGGCGGCCACTGGGCCTCAGGCAGCTGGGAAACTTGTGGACCTTCCTCTTGCCGTCTCTTAAGGGAGGACCGCTGCTGGTGGCCGGTCGTGGGGGCAGACCGCCACTTTGCCCCCGGCAGGAAAGGCTGCCTCATTTACAGGCAACAGCTTTGAAGTGTGGAGCAGGAAAACAACTGTTTCTTAGCTGCAAAAGCGAGTCTCAAAACAGGGAACACGGCGCCAGGGCTGCTGTGGATGCAGACAGGATCCCAGAGGCCGGGGCCGCACTGAAGGCGGCCAGCTGCCTTATTCAGGATACGAGGTTTCAGGCCGGCATTAAAGAAGATTCCTGGGAGCGCCCGAGCTGCACCGCGACTGAACAGCCCAAGGCGGCAGCAGCCGAGAACAGGGAAGGCGACAAACCAGAGACAGAGAGTGAACACCCGACCTGGCACAACCCTGGGAGTGACCCCTGGCCCAGCTCTGTTTGGGTGGATTACACCCACCCGGCTCCCGCCTGCACCACCAGGCCACTCACCACCCCGGGGCTGCCTCCATTTTCCCAGGTGCTGGCAGCTCCGCCGGGCTCGGCCATCACTGAACCTTCCCACTTGCTTGGCCTGGCGCGGGGCTTTCCGGAGCCTGCGGGCTGGCCTCCCCTCCCACTCCGTCCGCGGTTCTCTGGCGGGTTGGTGGCGGGGGGAGTCCCCGGCCAGTGTCAGGAGGGCAAGGAAGTACGGGTGGGCCGACTCTCACTCCGCCACACCCTGGACTCCAGCCCCCAGTAAACTTCCTGTTACTGGGAGGCAGATACCATCTCTTCAGCCACCAGTTCGGAAAAAAGCCTAACCAATTTCTGGTTGGAAATAGTGTGGTAGGAGAGTTCCCAGGTCCAATTGAACCTGCCGGAGAGCAGGCTGCATGTGGGCACTAGATTCGGTCTATGCCGGGGGGATACAAAGGTGAACAAGACCCGAGAAAGATCTACACAGTGCTACAAAGGCACCCAGAGAGACCGGTCGTCTGTGCCTAGCAGAAACCTGGTAGACTTCCTGGGCGAAGCAGTGCCGAGCAGGGTCTTGAAGGCCCAGCGGATAGAAGCGGGGCGCAGAAGACACGCCCCAGCCCAGCACAGTGCACACAGAGTGGGGAGACGTGCGACCTGGGAGGCGGAGACTCGACAGAAACCGCACACCCGGTGGGGTCGCCACTGCACGATCCAACAGCCTAGGCCAGAGCACAGGGAACAGGGAGAAGTCCTGCACAGGAAGTGAAAGCTCAACAGAGATCACACACCCTGTGGTACGTGATCCACCAGCCCAGCAGAGTCCAAGCTGACCAGAAAGGTGGCTCCCTAGAGAAGCCCAAGACCCGAGGCAACCACACACACAAGGCACTAGAGGCCAACTGAGCAGTCACGGAGGGAGCCATACGAAATTGGCAACCACAGCAACATCCTAGTTAGTCATTAGTCTCAAACTGGTGGTCTGTGAAACCCCCTGCGACAATGAACAAACACCAAAAAAAAGATACCAGAAATACAAAAAATCAAGAAAGTACACCACCAAAAGTTAATAAATTTCAAACTCTAGATCCTATAGAACAAGAAGCCACGGAAATAACTGACAAGGAATTTCGAGTGATAATTCTAAGGAAACTGAATGAGATACAAGAAAACTCAGCTAGACATCATGATGAAACGAGGAAAAGTATACAGGATGTGAAAGAGGAAATGTACAAGGAAATCAATGTCCTGAAAAAAAATGTAGCAGAACTTGCTGAACTGGAGAAGTTATTCAGCAAAATAAAAAACACAATGGAGAGTTTAACCAGCAGGCTTGTCGAAGTTGAAGAGAGAACCTCTGAACTTGAAGATGGGCTGTTTGAAATAACACAAGCAGACAAAAAGAAAGAAAAAAGAATCAAGGACATTGAAGAAAATCTGAGAGAGATATCAGACAACCTCAAGCGCTCAAATATCGGAGTGATGGGTATTCCAGAAGGGGAGGAAAACGGAGATTCCATTGAAAACATATTCAACAAAATAGTGGCAGAAAACTTCCCAGGTATAGGAAAAGTCACAGATCTTCAGATCCAGGAAGCTCAACAATCTCCAAACATATTCAACCCAAAAAGGCCTTCTCCAAGACATATCATAGTCAAATTGGCAAAACACAGAGACAAAGAGAGAATCTTAAAAGCTGCAAGAGAGAAGCGTCAAATCACCTATAAGGGAGCCCCAATCAGGCTAACATCAGACTTTTCATCACAAACCCTAAAAGCTAGAAAGGAATGGGATGATATTTTCAAAATACTAAAAGACAAAGATTGCCAGCCAAGAATACTCTACCCTGCAAGGCGATCCTTCCGAAATGAAGGGCAAATAGTATATTTCTCAGACAAACAAAAACTGCAGGAGTTCACTACCACACGTCCACCCTTACAAGAAATCCTCCAGGGAGTACTGGGTTTGGTTCCTGAAAAATAACTACCACTGCCATAAAAACCCAAGAAAAATCAAAACCCACTAGTATAATAAAAATGGCATTCATGAAGAGAAAACAAGCAAACAAAAACGCTATCTACAACCTAAGGAACCAACAAACACAGAAACCAAACAGTAAATCAGAAAGCAAGGAACAAAAGACACCTAAGACATCCAAACAACCAATAAAATGCTAGGAATAAATCAACACCTTTCAATAACAACTCTTAATGTAAAAGGCTTAAATTCCCCAATCAAAAGACACAGACTGGCTGACTGGATCAAAAAGCAGGACCCAACTATATGCTGCCTACAAGAGACCCACCTCACCCATAAAGATTCACATAGACTAAGAGTGAAAGGATGGAAAAAGATTTACCATGCAAACAGAAAAGAAAAAGGAGCTGGAGTAGCTATTCTTATATCTGACAAAATAGACTTTAAACTAAAAACCATAAAAAGAGACAATGAGGGACACTACTTAATGATAAAAGGACTGATCCATCAAGAAGACATAACAATCATAAATATGTACGCACCCAATGTTGGAGCAGCCAGATTTATAAAACAAACTCTATTAGCCCTAAAGAAGGAAATAGACACTAATACCATAATAGCAGGGGACCTGAACACCCCACTGTCAATATTAGACAGATTATCTAGGCAAAGAATCAGTAGAGAAACACAAGATCTAAACAAGACTCTAGACCAATTGGAATTGGCAGATATCTACAGAACATTCCACCCAACAACCTCAGAATATTCATTCTTCTCATCAGCACATGGATCATTCTCCAGGATAGATCACATATTAGGTCACAAATCAAGTCTCAATAAATTCAAGAAAATTGGAATTATCCCATGTATCTTCTCAGACCACAATGGATTAAAACTAGAAATTAATAACAAACGAAACTCTGGAAACTATACAAACACATGGAAATTAAACAGCATTCTACTTAATGACATATGGGTCCAAGAAGAAATCAAGCAGGAAATCAAAAAATTTATTGAAACTAATGAAACAATGATACATCATACCAAAACCTGTGGGATACTGCAATGGAATAGAATAGAGAATCCAGAAATCAACCCACACACTTACTGCCATCTGATCTTTGACAAAGGCACCAAGCCTATTCACTGGGGAAGGGACTGCCTCTTCAGCAAATGGTGCTGGGATAACTGGATATCCATATGCAGGAAAATGAGACTAGATCCATACCTCTCACCGTATACTAAAATCAATTCAAAATGGATTAAGGATTTAAATATACACCCTGAAACAATAAAACTTCTTAAAGAAAACATAGGAGAAACACTTCAGGAAATAGGACTGGGCATAGACTTCATGAATACGACCCCAGAAGCACGGGCAACGAAAGGAAAAATAAACAAATGGGATTATATCAAACTAAAAAGCTTCTGCACAGCAAAAGAAACAATGAACAGAGATAAAAGACAACCAACAGAGGGGGAGAAAATATTTGCAAAATATACATCTGACAAAGGATTAATATCCAGAATATATAAGGAACTCAAACAACTTTACAAGAAGAAAACAAGCAACCCAATTTAAAAGTGGGCAAAAGAGCTAAGTAGGCATTTCTCTAAGGAAGATATACAAATGGCCAACAGACATATGAAAAAATGCTCAACATCACTCAGCATCCGGGAAATGCAAATCAAAACCACATTGAGATACCATCTAACCCCAGTTAGGATGGCTAAAATCCAAAAGACTCTGAACGATAAATGCTGGCGAGGCTGCGGAGAAAAAGGAACTCTCATACATTGTTGGTGGGACTGCAAAATGGTGCAGCCTCTATGGAAAATGGTATGGAGATTCCTCAAACAATAGCAGATAGATCTACCATACGACCCAGCTATCCCACTGTTGGGAATATACCCAGAGGAATGGAAATCATCAAGTGGAAGGTATACCTGTTCCCCAATGTTTATCGCAGCACTCTTTACAATAGCCAAGAGTTGGAACCAGCCCAAATGCCCATCATCTGATGAGTGGATACGGAAAATGTGGTACATCTACACAATGGAATACTACTCAGCTATAAAAACGAATGAAATACTGCCATTTGCAACAACATGGATGGACCTTGAGAGAATTATATTAAGTGAAACAAGTCAGGCACAGAAAGAGAAATACCACATGTTCTCACTTATTGGTGGGAGCTAAAAATTAATATATAAATTCACACACACACACACACACACACACACACACACACACACAAACCGGGGGGGGGGGGGGGAAGAAGATATAACAACCACAATTATTTGAAGTTGATACGACAAGCAAACAGAAAGGACAATGTTGGGGGGGAGGGGGGAGGGAGAAGGGAGGGAGGTTTTGGTGATGGGGAGCAATAATCAGCTACAATGTATATCGACAAAATAAAATTTAAAAAGAAAAAAAAATCCAGAACGAGGGAACGCCACAGAAGCCTGCGCCTGTTGTCAGCCCTGGGAGGCCTTGGGCATGTGTCTTGACTTCCACATCCAGGTGTGGGAGAGAGCAGGGGCCTGGTATTAGGAGCATAAGCGCAGAAAAGCAGAGGGATGGCCCAGGATCTACGTGGAGTCAAGGTAAGGATTCAGGGGACCCAAGACCCCAGGTAAAATGGGGCCCAACCCCGCCCTGGGAGAACATGGGCAGGGTTGCCAGAAGTGTTGTGTCCTTTCTCCTCCTTTTGGGGAGTCAGGGAGGTGAACAACTTTGCCTGAGGGACGACGGGATACCGCCACCCCAGAACAGCAGAGGCCTCCCAGGAACCCACTCTGTCACCACTGTCAGCCCTAGAAGCTCCAGGCAGGGTGACCAGATATGATGCTCCTTCGCTGCTGCCTCGGGGACTCTGAGGGTGGTGAGGATTTTGGTCTGAGGGTTGCAGCCTCAGGTCGGCATAGGAAAGAGTCCCAGGCCCTGCGAAACATCCAGGTGAGGACACAGAGGGAGGAATGTAGGGACCTCCCACCACAGATAGCGAGGACCCAACAACTCCCCACCCCTGTTGTTGGCCCTGGGAGGACCCAGGCAGGGCTGGCTGGATGTGGCGGCCTCTGACTTCAGCCTGGGGAGGGTGTCAGGGAGGAAATGACTTTGTTCTGAGGGGAGTAGGCTTATATCAGCTGAGGGACAAGTGCCAGGTTTTTCAGAAGTCGAGGTAAGTACCCCTCGCGAAGACTAAATATACCTACCCATCTCAGAAAAGGCACCACAGAGTCCAGCTTCCCTGTTCTCAACCCCTAGGGGATCCAGGTAGGGGCAGCAGGGTGTGGCATGCTGTCAATTCCACCGTGGTGGGGAAAGGGGGTCCTCAAGCACGTGAGAGCTTGGCCTGAGCTAAGGGAGGTGATGCCAGCTCAGCAGAGGGTTGGTCTAGACCCTGTCAGGATTACAGGTGAATACTCTGAGGGTGGACTGAGGGAAGCCCCAACCCAAAACAGTCTGGACCCAGGCCCTGCTGTCTGCCCTGGGACATCCTGGGCCAAAGTGCCCAGATACGATGCACCCTCACTTTTATCTTGGGCTTCTCAGGGAGGTGAAGGTCTTGGTCTAAGGGGCAACTTCAGGTCAGCAGAGAGAGCCACATCTGGTCACAGAAGGAGTCATCTGAGGCTTAGCCAGGAGTCAAGGTGATAGATCTAGTTGAAGGTACCCCTAACTCCTAAAAGAAAGGACCCCACAGAATGCAGTGGTCCCTTGTTCTCAACTCTCGGAGACCCCAGGCTGGGGTGACACCCCCAGGATATGACACCTTGTCACTTCTGGCTTGGGGATTTCCGGGAGCTCAGTGCCTTGGTTTGAGAGGTGAGATTGGATCAGAAGGGAGAGAAACATCTGATCAGCTGAGGGAGGAATCCCAGGATCTGTCAAGGGAAGAGGTTTTGGTGAGGACTGGAGGTATCCCCAGCCCAGAACATAAAGAGGGCCCCACAAATGTCCACCGCGGCCCTGATGCCCTGATGTCACCATCGAGACTGTGGGGAGGCCTTCAGACTGAACCTCACTTCTGGCTCAGGAGTGTCAGAGGGCAGTGGACCTTGATCTGAGAGGGCCATGCTCAGATCGACAGAGAGATTTGTCCCAGGCCCTACCAGGAGTCAAGGTGAGGGCTGAGGGGACCACCCACACCAGAACACACAGGACCCCAGCCCCCCCTGTTCCTTCTGTCAGTCATGGGAAGTCCCAGGGAACAGCGGGTGGTTGGGCTCTCACTTCCTTTTCCAGTGTCTCATGGAGATAGGGCCTTGGCGTAAGGAAGGTGGCCTCAGGTCAACAGAGGGAGAGTCCCAGGACCTGCCAGACATAAAGGTGATATCACGCAGACACATGACACATGGATCCTACTAAATTTGGGCACCTCCTGCAGTCCTCCCTGGGATGCCCTGGGCACGATTGGCCAGATGTGGGCCCCTCTCTGCCTTTTGTTCCATATCAGGGGTGTGAGCTCTTGTTCTGAGAGTTTCTCAGGCCAGCAGAAGGTTTGGGTCCGGGTCCTAACGACGTAAAGGTGAGGGCTCTGAGTGAGTATGGAGGGGACCATTCATTCACCACAGAACAGTGGGGACCTCACAGGGTCCGGCCCACCACTCCTGTCGGCACTGGGAGTCCAAGGTGTCCTTGCAGTCTGCAGCTTGAGGACTTCCTCTATTCCTCTTACAGGAGCTCAAGGAACTGAGAGGTGAGACCTTGGTCTGAGGCAGTGTCCTCAGGTCACAGCAGAGGAGGCCCAGGAGAGCCAGGCATCAAGGTGAGGTGCATGCCCTGAATGAGTTACAAGAGCCCCACCGGCCCCAGAACAGAGGGGACCCCGCAGTGCCCGGCCCCACCCACAATACTGTCAGTGCTGGAGCCTCATTCTCTGCCAGCTGCACCATGAGGAGCCGTCTCATTCCCCCTTCAGGTCCACAGGAGACAGACTGACCAGGAGGACAGGAGCCCTGTGAGGCCGTAGAGCACCAGCTAAAGAGAAGACCTGTAAGTAGGCCTTTGTCAGAGCCCCCTAGGGTGTGGTTCTAGGCTGAGGCCACTCAACCGCTCTCTCCCTCCTCCAGGCCTGTGCATCCCCATCCCCGTCACCCAACTCCAGCCCACACTCCTGTTTTCTGCCCCCAGGGAAAGTCACAATGCCTTATTGTCACAAGAGTCAGCTCTGCAAGCTTGAGGAAGGACTTCGGGCCCAAAGAGAGGCACCAGCCCTGGTGGGTGCGCAGGTTCCTGGTGATGTGGAAGACATGGAGGTGTTCTTCTTCTTCACCCCCTCTTCCTCTTCCTCCAACTCCTCTGCCTCCACCTCTCCTCTGATCCTGGGCACCCCGGAGGGCGTGCCTGCTGCTGGAACACCAAGTCCTCCCCAGAGTCCTCAGGGTGTCTGCTCATCCCCCACTGCCACTGTCTCCCCTCCATGGAGCCAGGCAAGCGAGAGCCCCAGCAGCCAAGAAGAGGAGGGCCCGAGCAGCTCACAGGATGCAGGATTCCCTGAGTACTTGCTCCAGGGTGCACCACAGGAGATGATGTATGATTTGCTTAATCTCCTGCTCCTCAAGTATCGAAAGAAGGAGCCGATCACAAAGGAAGAAATGCTGAACGGAGTCCTCAAAAATTACGAGGACCAATTCCCTGCCATCTTCAGCAAAGTCTCTAAGTACATGCAGATTGTCTATGGCATTGCAGTGAAGGAAGTGGACCCTGCCAGCCACTCCTACATCCTCAGCACCTCCCTGGGCCTCACCTACGATGGGATGCAGAGCGATGACCAGAGCGTGCCCAAGACCGGCCTCCTGATTATCACCCTGGGCTTGGTCTTCATGGAGGGCGACGGCACCTCTGAGAAGAGCATGTGGTATGTGCTGGGTGTGCTGGGGTTGTGTCCTGGGAGGGAGCACCCCATCTATGGAGAGCCCAGGAAGCTCATCACCGAAGACTGGGTGCAGGAAAACTACCTGGAGTACCGGCAGGTGCCCAACAGTGATCCTGCGTGCTATCGGTTCCTGTGGGGCCCACGTGCCCACGCTGACACCAGCAAGATGGAAGTTCTGGAGCATTTGGCCCAGTTCAATATTACTTTCCCCAGTTTATTCCCACACTTGTATCAGATGGCTCTGAGAGATGAGGAAGATAGCGCCCAGGCCGGAATTGCCACCACAAATGGCACTTCTGCCACAGCCAGTACCAGTTCTAGTGGCACACCTTGAAGCTTCTCTAACCCCAGATGAAGTCTAAGGTAGATTCTCCACTGTGTTTGAAAATAGCAGTCACTGTTTTAAGTAGAAAGATAGTGTGGGGCTAGGGGAAATAGAGTGAATAACAAACAGCTTTGGTTTCCTGTACTATAAGGGTAACTTGGAGCTTTGTCTTGTTTTCTGTTTGGAAGTTTTCAAATGTTATTCCTTTAAATGGAAGGTTTAATTAGCTTAAGAAATTAAGTATATGAATGACATTGATCACACGTTTATTACTCTTTATCCAGTTCAGTAGTAAAAGTTTTGCTATTTCATATAACAAATTGGAAACCCTTCCATCTTATTTTGTGGTCTGTAACAGGATAGCATGGCATTGGAATAGGAATTTAGTTGGAAATATGAAAAAACTTAACAAAATAATATGAGGTCAAGAAATAGAGAAAAAAGTAAGAAATCATTAATTTTTGGCTTCCTTTTCCCTTTAACTCTGTTGTTCTGTGAAATTAAAATATATATGTATACCTGGATTTCCTTGTGTTCTTCCATGATGTAGGAGAAATTACATCTCCATAAATGAAACCACTGCTCACAACTCGTTTATTCTGCAAACATTCATTGAGCATCGCTCTCTGGAAGGCCCTGTGTTAGTCGTGTAGATATTAGGATAAGCCCAACCCATAGGATGGTTGAGCCTAGGAGCAGCCGCCATATCGGGAAGGTGGTGAGATGTCCTCTAAATCCTACAGAACAAGTAGAAAAGGGTTAGGCAGAATGTGGGGCTCCAGATGAGAGCAGTTGACTGTAAATTTCCTGAGCCAAGCCAGCTTGGGGCTTTGGAAGCTGCACTTCCCTCTGTGGGAGTTGCCTGCACTGAAGCTGGGTGGTGGCAGGGGCCAGGCTCTCAGACGCTGTGTCTTAGGGCTGCGAGCAGAGCCTGGATTGGAAAACTTCTCTGAGCAGTTCCTTTTGTGTGGTGGATCAAGCAGAGAGGAATCTCCACCAGGGGCAGGTATGGAAAGTGTCCTGCACTCCTGTCCTAGTTGCAGTTAAACACAGTGCAGGAACTAGGTGATTTATACCCACCACGTGCAAGGGTTTCCTGAGAAATAAGAGTGAATCTCCCAAGAGGTGAGGCCCAGAAGCCACTGGCCCAGTACTCTTCTGCCTGACTGGGACAAGCAGAGCCAGCCCCATTAAAATGCCATTTTAATTAGGTTATCTTGAAGGCAGTTTGGCCAATTGTAAGCAAGGGCTGGATTTTTGGTGGAGAGGGGGATTAACGAAAATAGGGGTATGAATGGAAGAGCAGCTGGGAGAATGGGAAGAGTTTTGTCCTTGACTCAGATTCTACAAGCTTTGAGTTGCATCCAGCTGGGGAAGACTTCCACAAACCCACATGAGATAATAGATCATCTAGGAGGGAAATCTTACCTAGTTTTATCTTTCAAGCAACATTTATGGCTGAATTGGTATTCCTTGTACTATTGTGCTGCATACTCTGTGAGGTCTCCTAGATGACAACAAAAACAATAACTTTCCAAGAGGAGAGGCTAGTAGGATCTGAGGTCCGAATAGTGATACAGATAACTGCCAAGCATTAAAAGTCTAATACATGTCAGACACTGTGCCAACTGCTTTGCATGCATTGCATACATTGCAACAGTCCTACAAGACAAACTCATTAGGACACCCATTTCACAGATGATGAACCTGAGGCTCGGAGGGCTTGGTAATTTTCCTGTTACCACATGGCCAATAAGCAACAGGGCTGGGGCTAGATCCGTGGTGTTATGGGCAAAATTGTGTCTGCCCCCAAATTCCTAACCCCAGTACCTCAGAATGTGACTGTATGTGGAAATGGGATCTTTACAAAGGTTGTAAGGCTAAAATCAGGTCATTACAGCAGGCCCTACTCCAGTATGACTGCTGTCTTTATAAGAAGAGAAGATTGGAACACAGATATGCACAGAGGAAAGACCACGTGAAGACACAGGGAGAAGATGGCCATCTACAAGCCCAAAAGAGAGGCCTCAGGAGAAACCATCCCTGCCCACACCCCGATCTTGGACTTCCAGCCTCCAGAACTATGAGGAAACGAGTTTCTGTTGTTTAACCTGCCCAGTCTACTTTACTTTGTTAGGGCAGCCCAAGCAAACTAATACACATGGTCTGAATTCCTGTAGAGCTCACACGTTTCTCACTCCTCCCAACCTAAAGCGGGCCTTCTGTCTCAATTCATTTCTCTTCCCATGACTCTGTAATGTCTCTCAGGCAACGAAACGATGGGCCCCAGGTCCGTGGTACTAAAAGCAGGCATAAAGAAGTGCTAGGGACTGAACTGTGTCCCTCCAAAATTTACATATTGAAATCATAATGCCCAGTGGGATGGTATTTGGAGATGGGGCCTTTGGGAGGTAATTAGGTTAAGATGAAATCTTGAAAGTGGAGCCCCTAATGATGGGATTGGAGCCCTTATAACAAGAGACACCAGACCCCCCCCCCTTCCAGACACATGGAGAACGTGGCTGTCTACAAGCCAGGAATACAGCCCTCGCCAGACAACCCCTATACTGGCATCTTGATCTTGGACTTGCCAACCTCCAGAACTGTGAGAAAACAAATGTCTGTTGTTTAAGCTACCTAGTTGATGGCATTTTCTCATATATAGCAGAACGAGCTGCTAACACAAGAAAGAAGGTGACAATGCACATCAAACACAAATTGGGGATTGGCTGTGGTTGCTTGCGAGCCAATTCTGCCCAGGTGCCAACATTTTTGCACAGTCCCAGCACTTTTCTGCAATGCTGTGGCCTTCTCCTAGTCTTCGCCCATCTCTCCTCCTATCCAACTCTGGAATCTGGCCTGTTTCCCAGCTCTTCATGGCTGCATCCTCTGAAGGCTGCACCCTGCTCCCAGTGGGACAGCCAAGAATCACCTGCCCTACCCCTAACATACAGCATTTTTACTCTTTGCAGAAGTCCCCTTATTGTTCGTGTCCCTCACTCTGGATCCCCTCTGACAGCAAAATCTCTTTGACTTTAAATACATACCGCTATACACCTAATCATCCCTTTGGATGTCTTCAGGACATTCACAAAATGTTTTCCAGATAAGCTGGTGGTTGGAGTCTGATTTGGCCCATAAGGTACCAGTTCCTAGGATATCACCCTGAAGTGAGAGTTTTTGAAACCACCCTGATATTACAGTAAGATGTTAATGGGATGTCTCATTTGAAACTAGATACTTAACACATACATAGATGAATGAGCTTTCCCACATGGTCAAAAGCCAAAGCTTCTTACATTAGTGAGCTCAGACTACCATAACAATATACCATAGACTGGGTGGCCTAAACAACCGATTCTATTTCTCACATTTCTGGAAGCTGGGAAGTCGAAGATCATGGTACCGGCAGATTCAATGCCCGGTGAAGGCTCTCTCCCTGGCTTGGAGATGAACACCTTCACCGTGTGTCCTCACATGCCAGAAAGAGAGAGCAAGCAAGGTCTCTGGTGTCTCTACTTATAAAGGCAATAATTCCATCATGAAGGCCCCACACTTACAACCTCATCCGAACCTAATTACCTAATGACTGAAGGCCCCACTTGCAAATACATCACATTAGGAGTTAAGAGTTCAACATGTAAATTCATATTTCAACATTATATTTGGGCATGGGGGGAAACAGTTCAGATTATATTATCTCCCTCATAAATGGTAGATGAGGAAAGACCATGGAAATCACTGTGGAGCAAAGATCTACTAAAGCTAAACTTCTAAAGTCCTGAAATCCTCAGAGGAGCAGTTCCTTGGTGTACATGAGAGCTCTGATTACAAATGAAAAAAATGACCATCTTTTCAGTGCCTGTGACCTATGTATCCGCCCCACAGGCAAGTCCTGGCTTTCAGTGTGTCTAATGGCACCTGTACAGGTAGATGTTTTGGCGTGTGGAGTGTAGCAGAGACTGACAGGTTAAGATTTTGCCCATGCATCAAAAGCAGGAAAAAATTTTCGGCCTACTGACATTTGAGTTTATTGCAAAGGATAGTGCAGAAAAGTGCTACTGAATGAAAACGGCTCCCCATTGAGATTTATGGGATCCTTGGCAAACTACATGGGGTGATGTATTTGAAAGTATCTGTCATATAGTAGGCACTTAATAGCCAAGATATGGAGTCAACCTAAATGTCCACCAATGGACATCTGGATAAGGAAAATGTGGTATATACACACCATGGAATACTACTATGCCATAGAAAAGAACGAAATTCTCTCATTTGCAGCAACATGGATGAGCTTGGAGAAACTTACATTGACTGAAATAAGCAAAGCCCAGAGGGAGAAATACCCCATGTATCGTTCACAAGTGGGAGCTAGGAGAGAAAGAAGGAAGGGAAGAAAGACCACAGTGTTGTGCTGGACTTGCAGCAGGAGAGAATATGCCTAGGGATACAAAGTGGAGTGGGAAAAGGGGGATGGGGAGGGAGGTCGGGGATATTTGGGTGGCGGACTTGGGGTATAATCACCACTTGTGGTAATGGGCATCCGGCCAGTATGGATCTGGCCATCACATCTTGGGCACGAGTGGTGACAATTAGCTTCGTACCCCATGAATATTCATAACTAATAAAAGAAACCGAAAAATTAGAAAAAAGGAAAGAATTGAAAAACTTAAGAGAAATCTGGCCTTCTCAGAAACTTCTAGCAATGGATACGGCTGTTTTCATAACAAATTAAAATAGTTGCTTTTTGTTGAGCACCTATTATGTAACAGTTTATGGGGAAGGCTTCAAGTGCTATTAGACATCTTGCCTTCCTGTCTTTCCTGGACACAGCGACAGTACGTTGCCAGTCCACTTGTAGTTAGCAAGAGTCATGTGGCGTTTCCTTACCACTGAAACATGAGCAGGAGCGTTGTTTGTCACATCTAGGCATTTGAGAGCCAGTGGGCCATTTCCATCCTCTCTCGCTCCGTTCAACAGCAGACAGGGCGATCCCACGCTGAGACGGTGGGACCCCAGGAATAGAAGCAGCCTGGATCTCTGGGTCACCTGAGACTGGAGAGCCTCTACCAAGCCACATCAGAGTTTCTGTGCACAAAAAACAAACGTTTGTCCTGTTTCAAGCCATTCAAATTTTGGGGTTTTTTTGTTGCATCAGTTTGCAGTTACTTTAAATAATACACAGCTACTATTTACGCTGTTAACCTTATTTAGATATTTTAATTGCAAATGTAATAGTGCCTATATTCTTGTGGCAAAAAATTTTTTAATACAGATAAATCACATTTTCTATCGTTAGAAAGATCTTTCACAATTTAGCCACCTCCTTAGAGGCCACCACAGTTAATAATCTGGCGTATACTGTTTTAAAGCTTATTCTACAATGTTTCATACATAGATGTGCTATGAAAATATATAGTATTTTTTAACACACATGAGTAATGATGTACATGCTGATCTGTCACATGCCTTTGCCGCTTAAAAAGAAGGATGCAAGGTGTCCTGCAGATCCTGCTCTTTTGGTCTTCTCATGGCTTTCAGTGAATAGGCCAAAGAAAGGAGTTACAGCGTTTGCTGGGGTTAATGATCCTGACTACCAAGGCGAAGTTGGGCTACGACTCCACAAAGGAAGTCAGGAAGAGTATGTCTGGAATACAGATGATCTTTAGGGTGTCCCTTAGTATTACCAAGCCCTGAGATTAAGGTCAGTAAGAAACTACAACAAACCACTCCAGGCAGGACTGTTAATGGCCCAGACATATGAAGAATAGAGGCCTGAGTCACCTCACCAGGCAAAGAACTATGACCAGCTGAGGTGCTTGCTGAAGGCAAAGGGAATACAAAAAGTGTAATAGAAGCATATAGTTATCAATACCAGCTACACCCACACGATGAGTGTTTTGTTGCTGTTTTGTTATCAATATGTTTGTCAGCAAGAATGCCTTTGAATTGATACAGGTCGTGTGTTTCACGACTCTCCTTTCTATTGCTCAGTAGTATACCATTGTATGGATGCACCATCGTTTGTTTATCTTTCACCCATGGAAGGATATTTGGGCTATATTCAGATTTTGGAAAATATGCATAGAACTTCTATAAACCTTCATGTGTGGGTTTTCGTACGAACATGCATTTTTACTTCTCTCAGGAGTGGCATTTCTGAGTCCTATGGTAAGTGCCTGCTTATGAGAAATCACCAAATGATTTTCCACATGGCTGTACCATTTCAAAACTCCCACCAGCAATGTAAGAGATTTCAAGTTGTTCTTTATCCTTACCAGCAATTAGTCGTGTCAGAATTTTTAAAATTTTAATCGCTTTCAAATGTGTATAGTGTTATCTCATCTTGATTTTGACTGACATTTCTCTAATGGCTAATGATGTAAAACAATTTTGCATGTGCTCATCTGCCATCATATGCCCGCTTTGGTGAGGTGCTCACTAACGTCTCTTGCCCATTATTAAAACTGGGTCATTTGTTTTCTAATTTTCAAGTTTTGAGAGCCCTTTACGCACCCTAGATACAAGTCCCTTGTTGGGTATATAGTTTGCAAATATTTTCTTTCAGTCTCCAGTTTGACTTTTTGACTTTTTATTGTCTTTCTCACAGCAAATGTTTTTAATTTTGAGGAAGTCTCATTTATTTTTTCCCCTTTATGAACTGTGCTCTTGGTGTCATATTCAAGAGCTCCTTGCCTCAGTTTAGGTCATGAGATTTTCTCCTGTGCTTTTTAAAAAAGTGTTACTGATTTTCATTTAACATTTAGATCTATGATACATTTTTTACACATGGGTATCTAATTGTCCCAATACCATTTACTGAAAAGACCAGCATTTCTCAATTGAATTACCTTTGTAAAACTTTAAAAGCCATACTGGTCTGTGTCTATTTCCCGAGTCTCTAACCAGTTCCTTTGATCCTGTGTCTGTCCCTTAGCCAGTAGCACAGTTTCTTGATTACTACAGCCTTTTCTTAAAATCAGGCAGTGTGATTCTTCAAACTTTATTCTACTTTTTCATAATGGCTTTTTTTTTTCTTTTTGACAAATAAAAATTGTGTATATTTAAGGTGTACAAGTGATGTTTTGATATACATATACATTGTGAAGTGATTACCACAATTAACATATTCATCACCTCATATAGTTACTGTTTCTGTGTGTGGTGAGAACACTTAAGATCTACCCTCTTAGCAAATTTTAAGTATATAATACATTGCTATTAACGATAGTTACCATGATATACATTAGTTCTCCAGAACTTACTCATTTTATAACTGAGATTTTGTAAAGCTAGAGAAAATCCTTTTATTCCCCCCATCCCCCAACCCCTGGCAACCTTTCTACTCTCTGTTTCTATGCGTTTGACTGCTTTAGATTTCACATGTAAATGAGATCACGTAGCATTTCTCCCTCTGTGCCTGGCTTATTTTGCTTAGCACAATGTCCTCCAGGTTTATCTATATTTTCCCAAAGGGCAGGACTTCCTTCTTTGCTAGGGCTGAATAATATTCCATTATACGTATTTGTCACATTTTCCTTATCCATTTAGCCATTGATGGACTCTTAGGTTGCTTTCACGTTTCGGCTATTGTGAATAACGCTGCAATGAACATGGGAGTGCAGATATCTCTTTGAGATCCCGATTTCAATTTCATTGGATATACACCCAGAACTGTGGCTGCTGGATCATGAGGTGTTCTATTTTTACTTTTTGAGGAGTCTCCATAGTGTATTACATAATGGCTACACCAATTTACAATCCTACCAACAGTGTACAAGGGTTCCCTTTTCTCCACATCCTCAAAAGTACTTCTTATCTTTTGACTTTTTGATAATAGCCATCCTAACAGGTGTGTGGTGATATCTAATTGTGGTTTTCATTTGCACTTCACTGGTGATTAGTTGCCTTGAGCACTTTTTCGTGTATCTGTTGGCCATTTGTAATATCTTCTTCACAGATATGTCTATTCAGGGCCTTTGTCCATTTTTTAAATTCGTTTACTGGGGTTTTTGGTTTGTCTGTCCGTTTGTTTGTTTTACTGAATTTTATGAGTTTCCCTACAAGGTAGGGAGACAGGACTAGCATAGGCGGTGGAGCCAGATAGAGTTGAATGTGCAGCCTGGTCACTAAGCGGAGATGCAGACAGAGGAGGTTGCTGAGCCACCTGCTGACGCATGGAAGGTACCGGGGCCCGGTTACGAGGCTGGGCTGCAGCTGCAAGGGGGACCAAAGTTCAGGCAAGTCCTCATAGGTTCAATTGCCACAATCCAGGGCAGATAACTTTGCGGTTTCTGGTCTCACTGTTAATTTAGTGGCTGCCCAGTTCATCACTTGTGCTGGGGATCTCCTTGTCCTTTTGGTCCTGCTTTGGCTCTTTTTACTGCAGTTCCTCATTCAGCTATAGATAGTGGCTCAATAGTGTTGGCCCTTTCCCTTTTTGAGTTTTGAGGGGGGTGATAATTTTTGCAGTGCCTTCTGTCCTTACACTCCCTTGAAGGGGTCTTTTAAGTTTCACGGATGTCTTGGGCTCCTGTAAGGACAACAGAGAGATCACAGAAGGGCAATGGTTTGGGGAAGATGGTGGAGAAGGGATGGGAGCAGGGGCTTCCTGAGAATGCGTGTGGGCTGAGGGGGTTGTACCAGGCGAGGACAGAGTAAGAGTCTTGGGAGAAAGGAGTCAAGGGGAAGACGAGAAGGAGCTTGGGTGGTCATCTCACCTTGCCCTATCCTCTGGACTTGGGTGGAGAGGGGTTCTTCCTCTTCTTCCCCGATTTGGTGTTTCCGGTGAGCTGTGCTTTCCTGGTCTCCTTTGCCATGTCAGCACTGCCCAGTGGTCTGTCCCAGGGCCCCTGGCCTCCCTATATGTACCCTGCACAGGACAATGAGCAGCCACACCCTACACTTTGTTTGGTCAGCAAGCCAGTCCCCCAGCCTGTCTAGCCCTGTCCTCGCAGGGGTGGCTCAGACATCACAGTGGCCCATCCTGACTCCTCTGGGAGTCGGGGGAGGCCAAGGTGCCCTGGTTAGAAAATGGGGTGTTTTCTTAGCAACCGACAGCGCCTTCCAAACAGACCTGCCACACTCCTCATGGTTCATTTCTGGGGGATCACATGGCAAGGAGAGGGCGTCTTCTCCAAGCCCTTCCCCAGGGCCACCTGATTCAGTGGCTCATTCTGTTCTCTCCCACCCTTCAAAATTACCTGGTTTTTGTATATGCTACCTACAATCCACCCACGGTAATGTGGCCACGCTTAAGTCTGTGTGGAGATATGAATCATCCTACCGCATTCCTAAAACTTTCTCTTATGCACCTTGAAGACCATGCACTTCCTTCCTTCCTGGCTGCCACCAGGAAATTTTTCCATCCCACTTGCTTTTCCCAGTGTCCACAGAGGTCCCCTCAGTTTTGTTTTCCAGTCTGAAATCACTGCCTTCAGGCTGTCAGACTCAGTAAATAAACTTGCTCTTCTGCGTATCCTGGTCTCGTTTCAAATCTGGGGGATCTACTTATCTCAACAGGTGTAATAGCAAGACTTGGATTTTAACAGTGTGTGTGCAGCAGTGAGGCAGATATTTACATGCCAGAAGTCGTGCTGGATGTTCCCGTATAATAGGAAACTATTATCCAACAGTAATAAATTCATTAGAGGAGAAGGGGATTCCTCAGTATTTTACTTGGGATTCTTTTCAGTGCCACAAAGAAAAAAAACAGGCCTCCAGATTGGAAAGGGATAAGTAAAACCTTCTTTATTCACAAACAATGGATACTGCATGCAGAAAATCCTATCAATCTAACAAAATGCTTGTAGAACTAATAATTAGGTTTAGCAAGGTCACAGAATAACAAATCAATATAAAAATCAATTGTATTTTTTATATTCTAGCAATGAATATTGGAAAATTGAAATAAAGCACAGTATAATTTAAAATAGCTTTAGAAAATATGCACGCTTAGGGATATATTTACATAAATATAAATCTAACAAAATCTGTTGAAGATCTGTACACTGAAAACTTGAAAACAATAAAGAGAAATTAATAAGGATGCAAATATATGGAGATAGATATTTTGTTCAAAGGCTGGAAGACTCACTATTGTTAAGATGTCAATAATTTCCAGATTTATTGATAGGCTTAATTCAATTCTAACCAAAATGCATGAGGCTTTTAGTAGAATTTGGCAGGCTGATGATAACATTCATATCGAAATGGATAGGACATGCATAGCTGAAATAACTGTAATGCAAAAGAGGACAAAGATGGAAAGTTTACACTACTTGATTTTAAGGCTTCTTATAAAGTAAGAATAGTCAATATGGTGTTGTATTGGCAAAATGATAGTAATACGTCAATAGAGCAGTACAGAAATAGATTCTCTTATATACACATATATAGGCAACTGAATATAAATAAAGATGCAAAGAAAGATTAGAGAAAAAAGGAGAAACTGTCTTTTCAGCAATTGGGTGTGGATAAATCAGATATCCATATACAAAAATATAAATTTAAATCCATACCTCAAACCATATTTTAAAAAGTAACTCAAAATGAATGATAGACCTCACTGTAAAACTAAATCTATAAATCTTCCAGAAGAAAACAAGTGTTGCCTTTGATTAGTCAACAATTTCTTAGATACAGCAAAAAGCCCAATCCATTAAATAACAAAAAATTATAAATTGGAGTTTATGCAAATTAAGATCTTCTGCTCTTGAAAATCATTGTTAAGAGTGAAAAGACAACCTACACGCTGGGATAAAATATTCTGAAATCACGTATCTGATAAAGGTCTTACATACCAAATACAAAAAGCACTTTTAAAACTCACTAGGAAGGAACCAAACAACCCAATTTAAAATCGGCAGAAGATTTGAACACTTCTACAAAAAGACATACAGATAGACATATTCACATGGGTAAAAGCCCAGCAACATTAGTCATCAAGGAAATGCAAATCAAACACACAATGAAATATCACTATTGACCTATTAGAATGGCTAATATTGAAAAGACTGGCTATGCCAAGCATTGGTAAGGATTTGAAGTACTGGAACTCTTATATACACCTGCGAGAATGTAAAATGTCATGATCGTTATTAAAAATAGTTTGGCAATTTGTAAAAATGTTAAAGATGCACCTACTATGTGATGCAGGCATCCGACTCCTAGGTAACTAGATAAAACTTTTTCAAGTTCAAAAGGATCTATTGTGATAGAAGACAGATCAGTGGGTTCTTGGGGATGGAGCTGCAGGAAAAGTCATATGGGAGGATTAACAAAGGGCTAAAGAGGAAATTTTTAGGTGTGATGGATCTGTTCACTATCTTTATTGTGGTGATGGCTTCCAGGGTATATTCATGTGTCAAAACTTACCAAATTTACACATTGTATAGTTTTTTGTATGTCAAATATACTTCAATAAAGCTGTATTTTAAAAATAGTATTTTCTGCAAAAGATAACTTTTGAAAAGAATGAAAATAAAAGGTTTTGTAAGGGAAAGTATTTAGTCATTGAAATTATTTAGAATTGCTACAGTATGGTGCTGATAAAAATCAAGACTTTTAAAATTTGTTTCATTACCGTTTAACAATTCTCTGTAAGGATTCAACTTCTGCCTGCAGGAAGGTGGAGTAGATGTACTTTTCCCAATTTTTTTTGCTAAGTACAACTAAACAGCCTGGACATTGTATAAAACAAACATAAGATGACTCTGAAACGTAGACAGAAAATAGACTGTCTAGTGACCTTGGAACCCAAGGAATGACATGGTGGTGAGTTCCTTAGGTTTTCTTTTTGCTTCATATATTCCAGACTTGGAGATGAAGAAGTAGCAATTTGGAAACGCCAATGGGCACAGACAAAAACAAACAACAAAAGCCTGCTTTCTCTAGTCAAAGGACCAGGAAATGTGCCACCCAGTAAGACAGAAAACTTTTAGACAAGAACTGCTCTACTTTAGCCAAACACCACAGAAAACTGTGGCTCTATCCCAACCAGCCAGCGAAGATCAAGTAGTGAGACTAGATTCCTAACCTTACCAGGCTATACCAAGGCATCTGAACCCCCATTCCACTGTACCCCACCAGGGATGGTGACAGAGAAGACTCAGCAGGGACCTGGGAGTTTGATTCTCCACTTGTTGGTAATGAGGCCTCCCAGTCACTACTTCCGCCTGCCCCCAGACTGTCCATGGACGCTCACTATTGAGGTGGTGGTATTCAAGGAGGCCTAGTAGAGAATCAGGACTTCAATTTGGCCCAGCAATTGTGAGGCCACCCCCAAGCCCCATGGTGTCAGAGCTTCACATGGGGAGCAGTAATGAGGCAGCCCTACCCTTCCCAGCCAAAGAAATATTCAGGGGAGGTGTAGTAAGAAGTTGGAACTGCCACAACTGCCCAGCAGTAACACAGAGAACCCACTTGGGTATCAACGCAGGCCAAGTGGAGAACCTGGTCTTCCATCCACATCTGGCATGATGAAGAAGTGGTCCCCTTCTCCTGCTGAAGCAGTGTCAGAAGAAGTCAGTTAAAACAGAAGGTTTGAATGAGATCCATTGCCTCATGGCCCAATACTTAAATATCCAGGATACAAGAAAAAATAACTCATCACACCAAGAGCCAGGAAAATCTCAACTTGAATTTGAGTAGACAATCAAGAGAGAGCAACACCAAGGGGACACAGGTGTTGGAATTATCTGAAAGTACTAGAAAGAAACCATCATAAGATGCTTCAATGAGCAATTATAAGTACACTTGAAACATAAAAACATAGAAAGTCTCAACAAAGAACCAGGATATGTAAAAAAGTACTAAATGAAAAGTTCAAAACTGAAAAATAAAATAACTGCAACAAAAAACTTAAGGGATGCTTTCAACAGCATAATGGAGAGAACGGAGGAATCGGTGAACTGAAAATAGAGCAATAAAGTTATCCGGTCTGAACAACAGAGAAAAAAAAAAAAGTAGGAAAAAATAAATAAGGCCTTCGGGTCCAATGGCACTATAATAAGAGATCTGAGATTTTTGACATCAGAGTCTCAGAAGGAGAGGGGGAAAAGAGTAAGGCTCAAAAAAGTATTAAAATGAATAAATTCCTGAAAACCTCCCGAATTTGGCGAAAGGCATAAATTGAGAGCATACATATTCAAGAAACTGAGTGAATCTCAAACAGGATAAACCTAAAGAAATTGACTTCAAGATATGTCATAATCAGCATTTCAGAAAACTAAAGACAAAGACAGATATCTGAAAACAGTGACAGAGAAATGACAACTTACCTGTATCTGCCAGCAGCAGAGACCTACACTGAGCCCCCAATATGGCACCATTACCCGGGGTGATCAGCCAGCTACCTGCTGGCAGGTTGAGTACATTGGACTGCTTCCATCATGGAAAGGGCAGTGTTTTGTCCTTATTGGATTAGACACTTACTCTAGGAATGGATTTGCCTTCCCAGCATGAATGCTTCTTGCAAAACTATCATCTGTGGATTCACAGAATGCCTTATTCACTGTCATGGAATACCACACAGCATTGCTTCCGAACAAGGAACTCACTTCACAGCCAAAGAAGTGCGGCCATGGGCTTGTGCTCTTGGAATTCACTGCATAGTGCATGCAAGAATCTATTAAGATTGAACAAAAGTGATTAGAAATTATCACATCAGATCTTTTAGGCATAAGGTGGCTGCCAGCCTATAATTCTACTGTGCAGACTATTTATTGTGGTAAAATATACACAATTTACCATTTTCAGGCTACAATTTTTATGTCAGTTGCTAATAAAGAGAAATTGACCTATACTGCACAAGAAACACAAGCCACCACATATTCTTTCCTTGGCTAACTGTATTCAGTACAAGGCTTGTCAATGTCCACAACCAGGCATGCATGAGTGTATTTTGACCACATTCTCACCATTTTAAAGGACTCCAAATATTTCTCAATTGCTAATACTATACAATCATTTTAAATTTCTTTCATGATTTATTATGAGTGGAAATATGCAAAAGACTCCATTTTAAAATAATTAAGACTCAAACTGACCCTTAAACCAAAAGCAGTCAGTGGAGGATATATAGTAACACTCGTTAATTCAGGATTCCTAGTGGAAGATTTTACTTAAGTAATATTTGGGGCAGAAAGTACTACATGCACAGTAAAGGAACTTCTCAGGAACATTCAAATATTCTAGGAGCATGTTTTCTAATACATATGTAATTTCCTGAATAATAAATCACTACTAGTCAATAGTGACATAAATAACTAAAGAGCCTCTTTGGAAAAACAATGCAGTCTCATTATTATGCATACAGAGGAATCAGGAACTTTTGAGTATGGTGGATCCCTCTGTTCCTTCATTGTGCTGGTCCTTTCATAGGTGTCTCATATGGCAATATTTATCAAATGGTACACTTTAAATAAGGACAGTTTATCTTCTTTCAACTATACCTCTATTAGTAAAGCTTAATTTTAAAAAAAGAAAACGTGTATGGCTGGGGCAAACAACTAAGTAAGAAAATAGTAAATGATGAGGGCGGAGAGTAGCCAGATCTTGTTCATTGCTGGCCATGGTTGGTCATTACTTTGATTCTAATTTAAAGGGAAAATGTTATTCTGTTTTAGGCAGGGGCCTGATATGATTGGAATGATGGAAGACACTACAATCATAGATGTGTGAAATTGGAAGAGACGTGGAGCTCATTGAGTCCAGTGCTCTTAATGGAGAGATCCATGGATTTTTGTGAAGTCCCTGAATTTTTGTGTGCATGTGCACATGTACTTTTTTTTAAATAAAATTTCCACCATGGGCCAGGCCCGTGGCTCACTTGGGAGAGTATAGTGCTGACAACACGAAGTCAGGGGTTAAGATCCCCTACTGGTCATCTTTAAAAAATAAATGTAAAAAAAAATTTTCCACACCATTTACCGGCTTCTCAAAAAGGGACTTGATTATACAATTTTAAGAACCACTCGCTTACAGGACGCTCATTTTAGTTGAAGTCATGGAAACCAAGAGATGTAAAATGATTGGTTCAAAATCGGAGATGACAAGTTGATGAAGTCATAATGGGTTTACGATGCTGACTACCCTTTCTTACCTGCTTCCCTGATCTCTCCCTGCCCCAAACCTTTTGGTTAACAGAACATAGTCATAAGGCCCTGGCACACAGTACAAGAAACCAGTGTCTGCCGAACCCTGAATCAGCTAGACCCAGTTACCAAAACAGTGTGTGTGACAACTATGTGATCCTTAAGAGATTACAAGCCAATACTTAGATTTGCACGTAGTCTCTTTGACTCCCTCATCAAACTGGAATAACTTTCTAAACTGCCTACAGTAAGTGTGTATTACTATTAAAGTCACAAAAGAACAATATATCATAAATGTTAATAAGCTATTCACCTTTGAATATTACTGTGAGTCTGCCCTATGCTATGCAGAAAAGTATAATATATAACTGGCATTCAACCGCTGTAGGTTTATTCTTTTAAAGACATGACAAAAGAATTCCTGCTGAATCCTTTCTAATTTCAGTTCAGTGTAAATAAAACTGCTTAACTAGAAGACCACGTAACACAGTACATTTCACAAGGGAACTTTCACATCAGCCTTCAGAGATCTAAGTGTAGGATGTTAGAAGGTCCTTTCCTCAGCAATCCTAGGGACAAACAGGATCATCTCAAACTTTTTCTTAGCTCTAAGGTTTATGAAAAGCTCAGGTTACTCTGAGAGCCTTGAAAGGTCTTACATGACTGAAATGACCTTGCCTTTCCTTGCTCAATGTTGAGCACTAAGAACATAGCTACGATATTGCTGAAAGCCTAACCTACACAAGATTTCTACCAACCCACCGAGGTACCAGTACAAACTACATTAAAACATTTAGGAAACTCATGCTTCTAAAAATCAAGGCATGCAGCTCTGGTTAAATAATGGCCTTTTCTGGGGCTTTGAATCTAAACTGAGTTTATCAGTGTTAGAACTCACCAAATAGGTTGATATCTCCAACTCACAGGGTGAACTCTCATGATTATCTTATCAACAACTACAGTCATTGAGTATACACAGGCACAGTGCCTAACCAGATACTAACAGACAAAGTTCAATGACAGACCTACCTTTGCAAGCAAGACTATTGTACAGAATGGACTAAAACAAAATCTAAGTACAACTGAGAATTATACTATGTACCTTTAAGATAAATCAGGGTCAACCTGTGTCCCTAGGGTTTCAAGATGGCGGTGGCTGCGGCCGTTGGCGTAGAGTAGCTGAGGTGGAAAAAGCGGGCACTGGGCCTTAGGCAGCCGGGAAACTTGTGGACCTTCCTCTTGCCATCTCTTAAGGGAGGACCGCTGCGGGTGGCCGGTCGTGGGGGCTGAACGCCACTTTGCCCTCGGCAGGAGAGGCTGCCTCATTTACAGGCAACAGCCTTGAAGTATGGAGCAGGAAAAGAACTGTTTCTTAGCTGCAAAAGCGAGTCTCTAAACAGGGAACACGGCGCCAGGGCTGCTGTGGATGCAGACAGGATCCTGGAGGCTGGGGCCGCACTGAAGGCGGCCAGCTGCCCTATTCATGATTCGAGGTTTCAGGCCGACATAAAAGAAGATTCCTGAGAATGCCCGAGCCGCGCGCGGGACCGAGTGAGCAGCCCGAGGCACTGGGAACCGAGAACAGGGAAAGCGACAAACCAGAGGGAGAAAATGAGCACCCGACCTGGGACAGCCCTGTGAGTGACCCCCAACCCGGCCCTGCTCAGGGGGCTGATGCCCACCCGGCTTCCGCCTGCATCACCGGGCCACTCACCGCCCCGGGGCTGCCTCCATTTTCTCAGGTGTGGCAGCTGCAGCCCGGCTCAGCCAAGCCAGTCCTCCTCGCCCGGCTCAGCTCCTCACTGAGCCTTCCCACTTGCTTGCCCCGGCGCGGGGCTTCCCGAGGCCTGCGGGCTGGCCTCCCCTCCCATTCCCTCTGGTTCTCTGGCGGGGCTGGTGGCGTGGGGCACCCCAGCCAGCGTGGGGAGGGCAAGGAAGAATGGGTGGGGCCGACTGTCACTCCACCATACCCTGGATGCCGACCCCTGGTAAACTTCCTGTTACTGGGAGGCAGATACCATCTCTGCGGCCACCAGTTTGGAAAAACACCTAACCAATTTCTGGCTAGGAACAGTGTGGTAGGAGAGCTCCCAAGTCCGCTTGAACCCGCAAGGGGGGGTGACTGCAGGTGGGCACCGGACTCGGTCCATGCCGGGGGGATACAAAGGTGAACCGTGTGCTGCGGGCTCCTCCCCCGAGGACCTCACGCTCTGGTGTGGGAGATAAGACAAGTACACAAATAACCGCGATACCAGGAGGAAGGTGATAAGTCCCGAGAAAGATATACACAGTGATACAAAGGCACCCAGAGCGACTGGTCGTCTGTGCCTAGCAGAAACTTGGTAGACTTCCTAGGTGAGGCGGTGCCAAGGAGGGTCTTGAAGGCCCAGCTGATAGACAAGGGTTGCAGAACACTCGTCCAAGCCCAGCCCAGTGCGCACAGAGTGGGGAGACGTCCGACCAGGGAGGCGGAGACTCGACAGAAACCACACACCCGGTGGGGTCGCCACTGCACAATCCAACATCCCGGGCCAGAGCACACGGAACAGGGAGAAGTCCTGCACAGGAAGTGAAAGCTCAACAGAGATCACACACCCTATGGTACGTGATCGAGCAGCCCAGCAGAGTCCAAGCTGACCAGAGAGTTGGCTCCCCGGAGAGGCCCAAGACCAGAGGCAACCATACACACAAGGCACTAGAAGCCAACTGAGCAGTCACGGAGGGAGCCATACCAAATTGGCAACCACAGCAACATCTTAGTTAGTCAATAGTCTCAAACCGGTGGACTGTGAAACCCCCTGCCACAATGAATAAACATCAAAAAAATGATACCAGAAATACAAAAAATCAAGAAAGTACACCACCAAAAGTTAATAAATCTCAAACTCTAGATCCTATAGAACAAGAAGCCCTTGAAATGACAGACAAGGAATTTCGAGGGATAATTCTAAGGAAACTGAATAAGATACAAGAAAACTCAGCTAGACATCATGATGAAATGAGGAAAAGTATATAGGATCTGAAAGAGGAAATATACAAGGAAATCAATGTCCTGAAAAAAAATGTAGCAGAACTTGCTGAACTGAAGAAGTTATTCAGCGAAATAAAAAACACAACGGAGAGTTTAACCAGCAGGCTCGTCGAAGTTGAAGAGAGAACCTCTGAACTTGAGGATGGGCTGCTTAAAATAACACAAGCAGACAAAAAGAGAGAAAAAAGAATCAAAGACATTGAAGAAAATCTGAGAGAGATATCAGACAACCTTAAGCGCTCAAATATCCGAGTCATGGGTATTCCAGAAGGGGAGGAAAACGGAGATTGCATTGAAAACATACTCAACAAAATAGTGGCAGAAAACTTCCCAGGTATAGGAAAAATCACAGATCTTCAGATCCAGGAAGCTCAACGATCTCCAAATGTATTCAACTCAAAAAGGTCTTTTCCAAGACATGTTATAGTCAAATTGGCAAAACTCAGAGACAAAGAGAGAATCTTAAAAGCTGCAAGAGAGAAGCGTCAAATCACCTATAAGGGAGCCCCAATCAGGCTAACATCAGACTTTTCATCACAAACCCTAAAAGCTAGAAAGGAATGGGATGATATATTCAAAATACTAAAAGACAAAGATTGCCAGCCAAGAATACTCTACCCTGCAAGGCGATCCTTCCGAAATGAAGGGCAAATAGTATATTCCTCAGACAAACAAAAACTGCGGGAGTTCACTACCACACGACCACCCTTACAAGAAATCCTCAAGGGAGTACTGGGTTTGGTTCCTGAAAAATAACTACCACTGCCATAAAAACCCAAGAAAAATCAAAACCCACTAGTATAATAAAAATGGCATTCATGAAGAGAAAACAAGCAAACAAAAACGCTATCTACAACCTAAGGAACCAACAAACACAGAAACCAAACAGTAAATCAGAAAGCAAAGAACAAAAGACACCTAAGACAACCAAACAACCAATAAAATGCTAGGAATAAATCAACACCTTTCAATAACAACTCTTAATGTAAAAGGCTTAAATTCCCCAATCAAAAGACACAGACTGGCTGACTGGATCAAAAAGCAGGACCCAACTATATGCTGCCTACAAGAGACCCACCTCACCAATAAAGATTCACATAGACTAAGAGTGAAAGGATGGAAAAAGATTTACCATGCAAACAGAAAAGAAAAACGAGCTGGAGTAGCTATTCTTATATCTGACAAAATAGACTTTAAACTAAAAACCATAAAAAGAGACAATGAGGGACACTACTTAATGATAAAAGGACTGTTCCATCAAGAAGACATAACAATCATAAATATGTATGCACCCAATGTTAGAGCAGCCAGATTTATAAAACAAACACTATTAGACCTAAAGAAGGAAATAGACACTAATACCATAGCAGCAGAGGACCTGAACACCCCACTGTCAATATTAGACAGATCATCTAGGCAAAGAATCAATAGAGAAACACAAGATCGAAACAATACTCTAGACCAATTGGACATGGCAGATATCTACAGAACATTCCATCCAACAACCTCAGAATATTCATTCTTCTCATCAGCACATGGATCATTCTCCAGGATAGATCATATACTAGGTCACAAATCAAGTCTCAATAAATTCAAAAAAAATGGAATTATCCCATGTATTTTCTCAGACCACAATGGATTAAAACTAGAAATTAATAACAAACGAAACTCTGGAAACTATACAAACACATGGAAATTAAACAGCATTCTACTTAATGACATATGGGTCCAAGAAGAAATCAAGCAGGAAATCAAAAAAATTATTGAAACTAATGAAAATAATGATACATCGTACCAAAACCTGTGGAATACTGCAAAAGCAGTATTAAGGGGGAAATTTATTGCATTAAATGCTCACTTCAGAAGAATGGAAAGATGGCAAGTGAACAACCTTACACTTCACCTTAAAGAACTAGAAAAACAAGAACAATCCAAACCTAAAGTTAGCAGATGGAAAGAAATCATTAAGATCAGAGCAGAACTGAATGAAATTGAAACCAAAAAAACAATTTGAAAGATCAATGAATCAAAAAGTTGGTTTTTTGAAAAGATAAATAAAATTGACAAACCATTACCATGGCTAACTAAAAAAAAAAAGAGAGAAGACTCAAATAACAATAATTAGAAATGAAAAAGGCGATATTACAATTGATTCATCTGAAATACAAGGAATCATTCGAGACTACTATAAACAACTATACGCCAACAAATTTGAAAATCTGGAGGAAATGGATAAATTTCTGGACACACACAAGCTCCCAAAACTGAACCATGAAGACGTAGAAAATTTGAACAGACCAATAACAATAAAGGAGATTGAAGCTGTTATCAGAAGGCTCCCAACAAAGAAAAGCCCAGGACCAGATAGACTCACTGCAGAATTTTACCAAACATTCAAAGAGAAATTGACACTGATTCTTTACAAACTATTCCAAAAGATTGAAACAGACGCAAATCTCCCAAACTCATTCTATGAAGCAAACATCATCCTGATACCAAAACCAGGTAAAGATATAACCAAAAAGAAAACTACAGGCCGATATCCATGATGAATATAGATGCAAAAATCCTCACTAAAATACTAGCAAACAGAATACAGCAACACATACGTAAAATTATTCACCACAATCAAGTGGGATTCATCCCAGGGATGCAAGGTTGGTTCAACATACGCAAATCAATAAATGTGATACACCATATTAATAAACTCAAACACAAGGACCGTATGATCATCTCTATAGATGCTGAAAAAGCATTTGATAAAGTTCAGCACTCATTCATGACAAAGACCCTCTATAAGTTAGGTATAGAGGGAAAGTATTTAAACATAATTAAAGCCATATATGACAAACCCACTGCCAATATCATCCTGAATGGGGAAAAGCTGAAAGCTTTTCCTTTAAGAACAGGAACTAGACAAGGATGCCAACTCTCACCACTCCTATTCAACATACTGTTGGAAGTACTAGCCAGAGCAATCAGAGAAGAGAAGGAAATAAAGGGCATCCAGATTGGAAAAGATGAAGTCAAACTGTCCCTGTTTGCAGATGACATGATCCTATATATCGAACAGCCTAAAACCTCTACAAAAAAACTCTTGGAATTGTTAAATGATTTCAACACAGTAGCAGGATAGAAAATCAACACACAAAAATCAGTAGCATTTCTTTTCTCCCATAGTGAACATGCAGAATGAGAAATCAAGAAAGCCTGCCCATTTACAATAGCCACCAAAAAAATAAAATACTTAGGAATTGAGTTAACCAAGGAGGTGAAAAATCTCTATCATGAGAACTACAAACCAGTTCTGAGAGAAATTAGAGAGGATACAAGAAGATGGAAAGATATCCCATGCTCTTGGATTGGAAGAATCAACATAGTGAAAATGTCCATACTACCCAAAGTGATATACAAATTCAATGCAATCCCCATCAAAATTCCAAAGACATTTTTCTCAGAAGTGGAAAGAACTATCCAGACATTTATATGGAATAATAAAAGACCACACATAGCCAAAGCAATGCTGAGCAAAAAAAAATAAAGCCGGAGTCATAAAACAACCTGACTTTAAGCTATACTACAAAGCTATAATAACCAAATCAGTATGGTACTGGCATAAAAACAGACACACTGATCAATGGAATAGAATAGAGAATCCAGAAATCAACCCACACACTTACTGCCATCTGATCTTTGACAAAGGCACCAAGCCTATTCACTGGGGAAGGGACTGCCTCTTCAGCAAATCTTGCTGGTAGAACTGGATATCCATATGCAGGAGAATGAAACTAGATCCATACCTCTCACCATATACTAAAATCAACTTAAAATGGATTAAGGATTTAAATATACACCCTGAAACAATAGAACTTCTTAAAGAAAACATAGGAGAAACACTTCAGGAAATAGGACTGGACACAGACTTCATGAATACGACCGCAAAAGCACGGGCAACCAAAGGAAAAATAAACAAATGAGATTATATCAAACTAAAAAGCTTCTGCACAGCAAAAGAAACAATGAACAGAGTTAAAAGACAACCAACAGAGGGGGAGAAAATATTTGCAAAATATACATCTGACAAAGGATTAATATCCAGAATATATAAGGAACTCAAACAACTTTACAAGAAAAAAACAAGCAACCCAATTTAAAAGTGGGCAAAAGACCTAAGTAGGCATTTCTCTAAGGAAGATATACAAATGGCCAACAGACATATGAAAAAATGCTCAACATCACTCAGCATCCGGGAAATGCAAATCAAAACCACATTGAGATACCATCTAACCCCAGTTAGGATGGCTAAAATCCAAAAGACTCTGAACGATAAATGCTGACGAGGTTGCGGAGAAAAAGGAACTCTCATACATTGTTGGTGGGACTGCAAAATGGTGCAGCCTCTATGGAAAATGGTATGGAGGTTCCTCAAACAATTGCAGATAGATCTACCATACGACCCAGCTATCCCACTGTTGGGAATATACCCAGAGGAATGGAAATCATCAAGTCGAAGGTATACCTGTTCCCCAATGTTCATCGCAGCACTCTTTACAATAGCCAAGAGTTGGAACCAGCCCAAATGTCCATCATCAGATGAGTGGATACGGAAAATGTGGTACATCTACACAATGGAATACTACTCAGCTATAAAAACCAATGAAATACTGCCATTTGCAACAACATGGATGGACCTTGAGAGAATTATATTAAGTGAAACAAGTCAGGCACAGAAAGAGAAATACCACATGTTCTCACTTATTGGTGGGAGCTAAAAATTAATATATAATTCACACACACACACACACAAAAACGAGGGGGGCGGGGAAGAAGATATAACAACCACAATTACTTGAAGTTGATACGACAAGCAAACAGAAAGGACACTGTTGGGGGGGGGGAGGGAGGGAGGTTTTGGTGATGGGGAAACAATAATCAGCCACAATGTATATCGACAAAATAAAATTAAAAAATAAAAAAACAAAACAACAACAACAAAAAAAGATAAATCAGGATCTGGTTGTCTGTGGTCAGAGAGTGGGTCCCCAACACCCCAGGGCAGCACTCGATGTAAATCACACTCTTGGATTTTCTTATAATGCTGTGACCTGAAAAAGAAAGAAAGTATTGTTGAACATCTTTGCCATGGCTACAAACCAATTTTCCTATGTAGGAATTCAGCATGAGGAAAAAACAAAAAAAACCAAAAACAGTTTTTAAAAACTGTTTAAAACAACAACAAAAACCCCTTCCAGCCACTACATACTTGTAGGAGAAATAATTTTTTTTTCAAAATTTAATTTAATTTCATCAATATACAATGTAGTTGATTTTCGTCTCCCTTTACTGAATCTTCCCTCCACTACCCCTCTCCCCACTCCCTCAACATCATATCTGCTTGCTTGTCTTAACAAGTTCAAGGAATTGTGATTGTTTTGTCTTCTTCCCCGCCTCCCCATTTGTTTCTGTGTTTACTTATTTATTTTTAGCTCCCACAAATAAGTGAGAACATGTAGTATTTCTCTTTCTGTGCTTGACCCATCCCACTCAATATAATTTTTTCTAAGTTCATCCATGTTGCTGCGAATGGTAGTATTTCATTCCTTCTTATAGTAGAGTAGTATTCCATTGCACAGGTATACCACACCTTCTGCATCCACCCATCCGATGATGGACACCTGGGCTGGTTCCAATTCCTGGCTATTGTAAATAGTGCAGCAATAAACACTGGCATATAGGCATCCCCTCGACACGATGATTTCCATTCCCCCGGGCACACTCCCAGCAGTGGAACAGCCAGGTCATATGGCAGATCTACCTGTAACTGTTTGAGGAACCTCCAAACCATTTTCCATAAAGGTGGCATCATTTTGCAGTCCCACCAACAGTATAGGAGGGTTCCTTTTTCTCCACAACTTTGCCAGCATTTATCATTCTCAGTCTTTTGGATTTTAGCCATCATAACTGGAGTGAGATGGTACCTCAGTGTGGTTTTGATTTCCATTTCCCGAATGCTGAGTGATGTTGAGCATTTTTTCATGTGTCTGTTGGCCATTCATATATCTTCCCTTCAGAAATCCCCACCCAGCTCCCCTGCCCATCCTCTAACCGGGTTACCTGGCTTCCTGTAGAAGTAAGTTTAAGCCTACAGATGGTCTGGACTTAACAGTGCAAAACCCATTGTGAGGTAATCAACTGTGACCATGTAGTGACATCAGACTGTCATGTGCTGGAACTCAGGCTTGTGATCAAAGATACCGATCAGCCTTTTCTGCTTACTTAAGCTATTGTCCCTGACGTTAATGAAAGAAATAACCTGTTAGCCCTACATCCGTAGATACAAAAATGTTGTCCTACTCATAACTTATTGATTCCAATGATGCTTGAGTCTCCTGGCACTAGGTGTCCAGCAACAGTTTGGACTTTGTACAGTACTGTTACTCTAGTAACTTTGAACAGCTTACAACACTGGACTGAGCCACTTAGTGAAAGGCTAATTGCAAAGACACATGTTTTCCAAAAAGATCCATTTTGTAGAAGCATACGCACTTGGTATGCATGGCTATCATCTCAATTTGTTCAAAGCATCAAAGGCCTTAAACTATGTCCTAATTGTGTGAAACCATCCTGGTAATTAAGTCTACCCTTAAACCTGACCAGTGACTACTGCCAAAAAAGGACAACACAGCACCTCTTGCATCAAAATTGGGGGGACATTATTATGTGTCAGTGATGAAAAATTCACAGGGAAAAATCAGTAGGGAGCAAAGGATACTCCCACTCATTGCAACTTTCATCCCCAGATCTCCACAGGACTCTCCCCTCACCTCCCTCAGGTCTTTCCTCTGCTGTTACCTTCTCAGTGAGGCCTTCATAGCACAATCTACTGGAAGGTGCAAATCCCACACCCATTCCACACCTTTCCCCTTCCCTGCTTACTGTGCTGCATAGCACGTGTGACAAATTGATATATACCCATATATTACCACATATCTTACCCATCTTACTTCCTCAGTCTTCCCTGCTAGAGTGTGAGCTCCATGTGAGCAGTGACTTTTTGTCTCTTTCATGGCTGTACTTCCAGCATTAACAACAAGTCTGGCACACAGTAGGTGCTCAACAAATGTTTGTTGAAGGAATTAATGAAAGTCACCTTCGGTCATCAACCCTAATGTTTAAACCATTCCCAGAGGTAGCCCTGTTAACAGTATAGTGTCCTTCTTTCAGAATTTCCTCCTACATATTTACATTCTGATATAAGGGCCCATTAAAAATGCACACCTTACTCCTAAATTAAGCTGTTGAATATTTCTACAGTTCTTAAAACAAAAATCACCTGTCTCCAGTTCTACCTGGATATACAACCAGTTATAGCTCTAAATGTAACCATCATCAACTTTTTTAATGTTGGTGTTTTCACTCATATCTCAGTAACATACTCAAATTATGACTTGGTTGTTGTTGTTTATCCTTTATCAAGGATAATTTTAAACAAAGCAGATAGAATGATAATTTATTAAAAGTTCTATGTCTCCACCAACAGCCTCAACAATAATCAACATTTCACCAATTATGTTTTACTTGCTTTTTTTTGCCCCTGGAGTATATCAAAGTATATTCCAAGTATCATATGACTTCACAGGTGAATGCTAACATGCTATACAATCCATATAGTCTACTATAACATACAATTTAACCAATAAGGACTTTTTAAAAAATAACCAAAATACTGTCATTGCATCTAACAAAAATTACAATTATTTTCTAATTGCACATGAAAACATCCATGTCCAATTTCCCTGTTTGACCTACATATATGCCTTTTAAATTTGACTTGCTCTAATTTATTAGGATCCGAAATATTATACATAGCATTGGTTCAATATTTCCTATTTTTCTTTTAATCCGTAACAGCCCAGCCCACCCCCCTCATTTCTTTTTTTTTTTTTTTTTTTTTTTTTTGCATTCCTTTAATAAGAGTCTGGATTATTATTTGTCCTGTAGAATTATGCACATTCTACATTTTCACTGTATGCATCCTTGTGCAAAACATTCCTTTATAAACAGAATGTCTTGTAGTTAGATCTATGGATTTGGTTAAATTCAGGTGCAACATTTTTGGCAAGAACATTCATGGTTGATGCTTTCCACTCCAACTACATTATACCAGAACTCACATTATAGGTTTCACACACTTATGAGGTAAAGATTGATCAGTGAGTTGCAGTATTCTCACCTTGATTCACCCACATTATAAAATTTCCCATCAATCTTTTACCTAAATTTTATTAAATCTAGGTGCTGGTTTACTTTTTACTATTGATATGCAATTCACATATGATATAATTCATCATTTATAAGTGTACAAGTCAGTTTTTTAGCATATTCACAAAATTGAGAATTCATTACCACAACCAATTTTAGAACATTTTCTTCACCCCAAAAACAAAGCCCATATGTATTAGCAGTCATTCCTTATTCCCCCTCCACCAGCTCCTAATCCATTCTCTCCATATAAATTTGTTTATTCTGGACATTTCATGTGAATGGGATTGTGCAATATGCATTATTTTTGCCTGGTTTCTTTAGTGCATTATGTTTTCAAGGTTAATCCATCTTATATCATGTATCTGTACTTCTTTACATGTAATAGCTAAATAATAATCCTATCTTGTGCTATTTGGCTACTTGCATGGAGAGATCAGAGGATTTGCAGCACGTGTGAGAGCCCCGCACATGTGACTCCATCCTGAGCTACCTGATTCGCTTTGGCAAAGCCATTTAGCCTCTGTGGACCTCAGTTTCCTGGCACAATGAGTAGTTACTGAATCTGTGTCTGTCTAGTGAATGGGACAGAAAAAAGGCTTTGACTTGGTTACCTGAGCATGGAGGAATGGCCATTACTCCCTAATGGTAAAGAGGAGAAAATCAGGGAAGAATCCAGACAGGAGCAGCTGAGATTAACAGCCCAGGGCTTTGTGGGTTATTTCCACCTGGGGAGGAATTAGAAGCTTTTTCACTTTCGAGTTTCTACAAACTGGAGTTGTGGCAGAGCATTAACCCCTCCCCCAACCTGGATCTCACCAGTTGAAGGCAGTTGGGTTTTGTGAAAATTCCTGTATTGACCTGAAAAGCAGAAAGGCTGCTGCCTCACCAAGACAAAGCACTATATATGCTTATTTATTCTCCTCCCCTTGCCCTGGTAATTCTCAAACACCTCTACCCAAACAGCAGGGCAATGGGTGAGCAAAAAAGCCTGTGAGTCAGGGCTTGAGCCCAAGACTAGGGGTATGGAGAGGGGAGGAGGGGGCTGCGATTGTGAAGATCCTCTGTGGGGAGTGGAATGAAAGCAGGATATTCTGAGTAGCTAGAGGCCCTCAAAGGCCACTTGTGCTGCATTGGGTTTGATACAGAGGTCGTGGATTTCTTTTTTAAAGTATTTTTTTGTTAAAGGGTGCATACAGTGGACAGTGGATCTGGGCAGGGGTGACTTCAGTCCATATCTGAAACACTTCTGTATTTGTGAAGTCTTTTTGTTTATTTGTTTGTTTTAAGAAAAGCAAGGACTTCATTATCAATGGAAATAAAAAGGGTCCATAAAAGTATCTTCACAGTCAATCGTTTAACAAACGAATAGCTTACAGGTTTCCCAAGGGCCTAGGGAGCTCCCTGGAATATTATTTTAGGCGGATCTTTATTAGCATCTCCCCGCCCCCATCCTTAGGGAGGAAGATGCTGGGAAGGTGCACGCCCAGATTTAACACGCCTCCTCTCCGAGCGGCGTCACCACGGGTTGTCTACATTTTTCTCTAAACACTACAGGTGTTTCCTTTATGTGAATATTATTTTGCAACAAGAGCTTGTTCCTTTTTTCAAAAGTAATAAGATATAAATCAGGGCACCGATCAGGCAGAGGAAACCTGCGAGTCGCCATCACTCCTTCCACTCAACACACCCCACCCACCTAGGCGGTATGGACGCCACCTGCAGCAACACCTGGAAGGCTGCAGAAGAGGCGCTGGCCCCCTAGCAGTTCCTTGGCAAAAACGGCGAAGTGATAGGGCATCGGCAGCGTCTGGTCTTGAGAACCCGCTTCTCATATGAGGACGGAGCAATTAAAGCTTATAATAACCTCAGGTACATGAATGATACAAACTTATAACACCGTTTGAAAATGCGCTCATTTTAACCTCTTTTTCCACTAAATAGTTTTGCGAATGTAGAACCATAAGTTTTCCGTCTTATTGTCCCATCAGAGTCACCGCTGGCCCTCTTCCAGCAGGGACCTTACTCAAAACAAACAAATAGGACAAATACGTTCTTCTGAGAGACTAGCAAAGACGAGCGGTTTCCCACTGACTTTCCAAAGCCAACCTGTCCCCTCCCCTTCCAACTCGTGGAGCAGTCTGAGGACATCCCACTTCCCTGGGCGGGGCCGGTACTACGAGAGAGACCTCATTATATTATTTGAAAGTGTACTTATTTGAACTTCTTTTTACCTCTAAATAGTTTTACGAATGTCGAATGGTAAATTTTCCATTTCATTGTCCGGTCTCAGTCATTGTTTGCCCTCTTGGCAACAGGAACCTGCTCTAAGAGAAACAAATAAGCTCTCCAAAGCAATTGGCAAAAACGAAAGGTTTCCCACCTGACTTTCCCAAGGCCACCTCTCCCCGCCCCTTTAAACATCTGGGACTGTCTTAGGATGTCCCAGTCCTCCCCTGGGTAGGCCGACACCAGGGAACTTGGATTGTCAACATATCTCCTTACCTCTTACTCCTTTCAGCCCTCACCTTCTCCAGGGAACTGAAGACGCTTATGCTGAGGAGAGGGGTCACAGCCTACCCCAGGGCTAGGCTTCCGTCTCTTTATCGCAAGGGGCGCAGTGGAGTCCAGCTAGACCCACTACGCAGATCACAGCGGTCCCGCGGTTCTTGCCGCGCGCAGCATTACCGCGCAGATAGGAGCAGTCGGCCTTTCCTGCCTGCACGCAGCCTCAGCCAGGTAGGTCTCCTGCGCCTTTGCCTTCCCTGAGGCTGGAGGACCCCGGTCCTGGAGCTAGACCGGGGGCAGCCTTTTTGGCACCAAGGACCTTTCCCTCCCTCCAGCGTGTGGGCTCCTGTGCCCGGCACAGCAACCTTGCGCAGTGGGGGCTGCAACTCGGCGGGCTCGGGCGTCCGGCGCGCGTAGGGGAACCGGCGTGCCGAGGCGGGGCCGCGTGGGCCGGCCGGGGCCTTGCGTTTGGGGCTCTGGGTTTACGCTGCTGCGTAAATTTTGTGCTCTGGCAAGTGTGGGGAGAGCCTGCAAGTAGAGGTTCCATGGCCTTCCCCGTCGGTGGGCCTGGAAGCATTTCCCTGTGACCAGAGGGCGTGGGCGGGCACCGGAGCTAAGGTTCGCCCGCGGGTCCATTCGCCCCGCGTGGCCGCAGGTGTGTCTGCGGCCTCCGTCAGGTTGGATTTAATGTTGGTTAAACTGCACAGCCACGGGGGCTCGGTTCCCCAGAATTTACCCCTAGCGAAAGAACCTTCCCCCTCTGATGAATTTTTGACCTGAAAGAAATACAGCTCCGTTTCCACGTATGCATTTAGCGACATGGTAGGACCAGCCCATCAGATTTTCAGGCGTTCTCGTATTTTCATCTTTTTCCACTTCTGTGAAATAGGAGGATCTGAAATGGTTGTGACTAGTAATGAAATAAATAATGAAGCTTTTTAAAGAAATAATTTCAGGTATCAAAGATTATAAAAAATTAGTGGTAATAATAAAAATTATGTATGAATGGGACACATTATGTGTAGATCAAAGGTCCAAAAGGAAGGAAAATACAATAATGTTGGTTATTTCTAGACGACAGTGTTGAGTGTCTGTGTTCCTGCGTGCGCTCCTGTGTGTTCTTGTTTCTTTTCTTTGTTCTTGTTTTTTGGATTTTTTAAAAACTCATTTGCGTTTCTTGTAACTGATATTGAGGGAGAAGTTTGGCTTTTTCTCCCAAATTTAAAAACTTAAATTCTGCGGAGATATAAATAAATAATTTCTCCCGTTTGTCATTGCTTTTCTGACTTCAATTATTTTAACATGATGAATGTTGTATGTTCGTATTTATCCATTTTTTTTTTTTTTTTGACGAACTGTGAGTAAAAGGCAGAAGACTTTACCTGCTCCAGGGTGAGAAAGGAACTAGCCCATGCTTTACTTTAGTTGTTGTATGATTCTTTTCATTGTACAATGAATACTTGGATGCACGTATCATCCTGGCTTATCTTTTGAGACACAGAACTAAGAACCTTTTCTACATGGCTACCCCTTTGTTCCATGGCTGTCTTTACTGCCGACTGATTTGGGAGGCTGCCTTGTCCTATACTCAATTCTTATATGTCTTTGGGTCAATTCTTCAATATTGTTTTCTAACATATATTTTCTTATGGGTCATAACTCTCCTGGACATTTCTGTCTGTTTATTTTCCCTTATGAACAATGGAAAAACACCATAACGCCCTAAAATATTTTGGACTTTCCTAGGATTTAAGATTTCTGTGATACCTTTAACAGACTTGATTTGAGAAAGGTAAAAAAACAAAAGTAAACTAACTCTAATACACCTGTATTGCACTCCCTGTGCATGGCCTGGTGAAAAAATGACATCGTTTGAAAGTGTGCTTATTTCAACCTCTTTTTCCTCTAAATAGTTTTGCGAATGTAGAACCGTAAGTTTTCCGTCTTATTGTCCCATCAGAGTCACCGTTAGGCCTTCTGGCAGCAGGGACCTTATTCAAAAGAAACAAATAGGACAAATAGGTTCTTCTGAGCAACTGGCAAAGAGGAGCGGTTTCCCACCTGACTTTCCCAAGCCAACCTGTCCCCTCCCCTTCCAGCTCCTGGAGCAGTCTGAGGACATCCCACTTCCCTGGGCGGGGCCGGTACTACTAGAAAGACGCTTCCCCTCATAATATCCTTTGAAAATGTACTTATTTGAACTTCTTTTTACCTCTAAATAGTTTTACGAATGTCGAATGGTAAATTTTCCATTTCATTGTCCGGTCTCAGTCATTGTTTGCCCTCTTGGCAACAGGAACTTGCTCTAAGAGAAACAAATAGGCTCTCCTAAGCAATTGGCAAAAACAAGAGGTTTCCCACCTGACTTTCCCAAAGCCACCTCTCCCCGCCCCTTTAAACATCTGGGACTGTCTTAGGATGTCCCAGTCCTCCCCTGGGTGGGCCGACACCAGGGAACTTGGACTGTCAACATCTCTCCTTACCTCTTACTCCTTTCAGCCCTCACCTTCTCCCGGGAAGTGAAGACATTGATGGTGAGGAGAGGGGTGACAGCCTACCCCAGGGCTAGGCTGCCGTCTCTTTATCACAGGGGGCGCAGTGGGGTCCAGCCGGCCCCAGTACGCAGATCAAGTACGCAGATCAGAGCGGTCTCGCGGTTCTTGCAAATAATTTGAAAATGCGGAAACAGCTTTGGAACTGGGTGCTAAGGAGAGGCTGGAGGAATTTGGAGGAACAGGCTAGAAAAAGCCTCAATGCTGGTGAAAGTTTAGAACAAAAGAAAACCAGGGAAAGTTTGGAATATTTTAGAGACTGGTTAAGTGGTGGTGACCACAATGTTGTGGAAATATGAACTGTAAAGACTGTTCTAACGAGGTCTTAGATAGAAATAAGGAGTTTATTGGAAACTGGGGCAAAGAGCACCTTTGCTGTGAACTGGCAGGGAACTTCGCTGCGTTGTGTCCATGCCCAGGACTTTGTGGAAGTTGGAACTTAGGAGCTGTGAACCAGAGTATTTGGTGGAAGAAATTTCTAAGCAGCAAAGCATTAAGAAAGCTGCATGGCTACTTGTAACAGCCTATGCTGAGTTACCGCGGCAAAGGCGCACCGTAAAGGCAGAACTGAAAGGGGAAGCGAAGCATAAAGATTCAGGAAATTAGCAACCTGCCCATGTGGTAGAGAAGCAGAGAACATTTTCACGAGAAAAATACAATGGAGCTGAGATTAGTAAAAAAGATCTACACTAGCGCGCAGATCCGAGCAGTCGGCCTTTCCTGCCTGCGCGGCCTCAGCCAGGTAGGTCTCCTGCGCCTTTGCCTTCCCTGAGGCTGGAGGACCCCGGTCCTGGGGCTGGGCCGGGGGCAACCTTTTTGGCACCAAGGACCTTTCCCTCCCTCCAGCGTGTGGGCTCCTGTGCCCGGCGCGCAACCTTGCGCAGTGGGGGCTGCAACCCGGCGGGCTCGGGCGTCCGGCGCGCATAAGGGAACCGGCGTGCCGAGGCGGGGCCGCGTGGGCCGGCCGGGGCCTTGCGTTTGGGGCTCTGGGTTTACGCTGCTGCGTAAATTTTGTGCTCTGGCAAGTGTGGGGAGAGCCTGCAAGTAGAGGTTCCATGGCCTTCCCCGTCGGTGGGCCTGGAAGCATTTCCCTGTGACCAGAGGGCGTGGGCGGGCACCGGAGCTAAGGTTCGCCCGCGGGTCCATTCGCCCCGCGTGGCCGCAGGTGTGTCTGCGGCCTCCGTCAGGTTGGATTTAATGTTGGTTAAACTGCACAGCCACGGGGGCTCGGTTCCCCAGAATTTACCCCTAGCGAAAGAACCTTCTCTCTGATGAATTTTTGACTTGAAAGAAATACAGTTCCGTTTCCACGTATGCATTTAGCGACATGGTAGGACCAGCCCATCAGATTTTCAGGCGTTCTCGTATTTTCATCTTTTTCCACTTCTGTGAAATAGGAGGATCTGAAATGGTTGTGACTAGAAATGAAATAAATAATGAAGCTTTTTAAAGAAATAGTTTCAGGTATCAAAGATTATAAAAAATTAGTGGTAATAATAAAAATTATGTATGAATGGGACACATTATGTGTAGATTAAAAGTCCAAAAGGAAGGAAAATACAATACCGTTGGTTATTTCTAGACGACAGTGTTAAGAGTGTCTGTGTTCCTGTGTTCTTGTGATTCTCATGACTGCTGAGGGAGTTTTGGCTTTTTCTCCAAAATTTAAAAACTGAAGTTCTGCTAGCAGGGACCTACCTGAGAAGAAACAAATAAGTTTCCTGAGCAGCTAACCAAGAGGAGCGGTTTCCCACCTGACTTTCCCAAGCCCACCTGTCCCCGCCCCTTCTAGCTCCTGGTCCAGTCTGAGGACATCCCATTTTTCTGGGCGGGGCCGACCCTAGGAAAACTGGATTTCTCTTACTCTTCCCCTCTCTAGATTCCTTCACCGCTCACCTCCTCCCAGAAATGGGAAGTGATGCAGAGGTGATGGCGACAAGCGGTGACAGTTAACCCAGAATCCGAGGTGCACCTGCAGTACTAAAGGATGCAGCCTCAGCCAGGCAGGTCTCCCAGGGTTTTCCTTTCCCTGAGGCTGGAGTATCCGGAGCCGCGGGCTACGCCGGGGGCAGCCTTTCTGGTGTGGAGGACCTTTCTCTCCAGTGCGTGGGCTCTTGTGTCCAGCGCGTGACCTTGCACAGTGGTGGCTGCAGCCTGTCCGGCTAGGGTGTTCTGTGCACATTGGGGTCCCGGTGTGTGGAGGCAGGGATGCGTGGGCCAGCTGGAGCCTTGCGCTTTGGCGTGCTGAATTTTTTTTTTTTTTTAAACCTTTCTCTAAGTTTTGTGTTCCCAAGTGTCGGGAGAGCCTGCAAATAGAATTTCGATGGCCTTCTCTGTTGGCGGGCCTGGAAGCTTTTTCCTGTGACCAGCGGCAGGGGCAGGCAGGAGGAGCGGTATGCCTGTGGGACCCTTCGCGGTACTCAGGTTCCTTCGCCCTACTCGGGTTCTCCCACCCACACGGTTGCAGGTAGGTCTGCGGCCTCCATCGGGTTGGATTTAGTAGTTGCTTAATCGCAAGGTCAAAGGAGCTGGGTTCCCCGGAATTTACCCCCAGAGAAGGAACGTTTTATCTGGTGAATTTTTGACTTGAAGGAAATACAACTCCATTTCCACCCGTGCATTTAACAACATGGAAGGACCAACTCCCCAGGTATGCAGGAGCTCTCGCGGTTTAATCTTTTTACAGTTCTGTGAAATACGAGGGTTCAAAATGACCAGTAGTATTAATGAAAAAAAATGCTCTCTAAAGTTTATATTATATTTTTAATATCTATTATTTTTTCTTTTGAAAATTATTTAATTGACACATTGTCGTGGTACATGTTCATATGGTTCAATGTGGTGTTTTGATACACATATATGTTGTATAGTAATCGGGTCATGGTAGTTAGTGTATCCATCACCTACTGCATTTATCATTTCTTTGTGGTGAGAATATTAATGAAGCTTTTGAAAGAAATAATTTCAGGTATCAAAGATTATAAAACTCAGTGATAATACAAAGTATGTGTAAGTTGAACAAATTATATATAGACAAAAAGTTCAAGAAAAAGGAAATACAGTTATTCTGGTTATTATTTTTTTAAAAAAATAAATCAAATAAAACAGGGTTTTTATTGATTGGATACAGTGCTATCTTAGAGACCACATAGGGGAGAGTATCCAGGCATCATAGAAGATCTAGACAATCAATAGGAAGGTCATTAGAACACACTCTCTCCACCTCCTGTTTGTTTGTTTGTTTCTATTTTAATTCTTTTCTATGTCTGCAGACTGCTCTTGTCTGGTCCGGGTAGACACAGGTACATGACAGTATATAGTGCATAGTTGCTGGAAGCACTGCTAATAGCATAACTGGCAATAGGGGACACATTTTAGAAAGTTTAGAGAGAGGGGAACAATTTTCTGAAGAAAGGTATTTATTACATTCCAGTACTTTAAAATAAAAACAGTATTACTACTTGTTTTCATTATTTCCAGGCCCCAGGGAAAGTATATGTTTTCATCTATTATTTCCATTCCTAAATTAAATGTACCCTTGGGATAACCAGTCTTATGGAAAATATGTAACTTAGTCATACTGATCCACAACATTATAGTGATCCATAGATCACTGAAGAACACAATCCGAGTGGTCACATCATGCGATTTCCTTTAGTTAAAGGTTCTATACACATACCAACAAAACAATAATTTCTTTTGAGCTAATTGCCTAAAGGTTTATCCCAGAGATAACATTCTACGTAAGATTCATTTGTCATGTACACTTATAGAATATGATGAATTTGTAGCATCAACACTTTGTCTCTTTGACTTGAGTTAATACTGACAAACATTCAGTTTGAAATTTGAAGAGGTAATGGTGGTAGTTACAAGAAAACAAAAAAACTTCAAACCTTCACATTTTCTTGGCATGACCTCTGCAGCAGCATGTGTTCTTGTCTCTCTCCCTTTTTTTATTATTATTCTTGACTAATGCTAGCAAGTTGCTAGACCACATGAACTTCCTATGACATATTTAGGAGACCCAAACGATTACCAAATGGTTATTTAGTCAATCCTAGGATTAGATTTATGCTAGGCAAGTGGAATGTCATGACCTTATGATGTACGTGACTTTCCATATATACTTTTTCTTACAGTGCCTGGCAGATAGTGAGAGATGATGAGTTGACGTAAGACTCTGTAGTAGGAGACAATATGCTGTTCTTCTCCACTGTCCATTCACTAAAATTTCACCTCAAGACTCAGAAAGATAGACCCTGCAGCCTACATTTGTTTGATTGTTAGGGACAGTCAGTATAATGGTAGGTAAATCTTAGGAGTGCTGTGATTATCTAGGGATGTATATGTATAGGATGAGAAGAATAGAAGATGGAATTCTGAGGTACACCTGTGTGTAACGAGCACGTGGAAGAAGAGGAGCCCATGAAGGATTCTGAGGTTTAGTCCTTTACATGGCAAAAAAATAAGAGAAAATGGGACGGAGTCACAGAACTGACAGGAAGAAGAAATATCAAGGAGGGAGGAACTAAAAACATCAAATGGTAGAGTGCTGAAAAGCATTTATTTGAATTTGTCAAGTCATATGCCAACGGTGACATTACTAAGAGCAGTTTCAGTGGAGTGGGGGAGAAAGAAACCAGAACACAGCAAATTAAAGAGAAATAGGAGGTAGAAAAGTTTAGAAAATGAGTATAACCTACCCTTTAAAAAAGCTCGGCTATGGCAAAGCCAAGTACAAGCAATAATTTTTCATATTTTGATATGAACCACAAATTCTATAAGCTTAAGAATACTCTGATAGAAAAAGTCACTAATGACCTGATTAAGATTCCATTCACCTGTTCCCAGGGACGCAGGCAATTGCTGCTACTCAGCTTTTTTTTTTTTTTTTTGGAACATTACTTATTTCTTAGTCATTTCCAAAGTGCCTACCAGAAAGTCAACCCAAACAACGGGGAAAAAGGAAAAATTATGTATCTAAACTTTTTTCCCTTTTCCACCAGTCATTTACTGAGATTCTTAAAATTTCCCTACAGCACTGTTTTAGTCCATTTTGTGTTGCTATAACAGAAATACCTGAGACTGGGTAATTTATAAAGAAGAGAGGTTTATTTGGCTTACGGTTCTGGGACAGCTACATCTGGCACGGGCCTCAGGCTGTTTCTACTCATGGCAGAAAAGTGGCAGGCAGCCAGCAGGTACAAGCAGATCACATGGTGAGAAGAAGCAAGAGAGAGAGAGAAGAGGTGCCGGGGCCTATAAACAACAAGTTCTTGAGGGAACTAATAGAGCGAGAACTCACTCATTACTCCCCCCTCCCCCAGGGAGAGCATTAATCCATTCATGAGGGATCCACCCCCATGACTCAATCAGTTTCCAACACTGCCACGTTGGGGATCAAATTTCCGCATGGGTTTTGGAGGGGACAACACATCCAAATTCCATCAAGCTCCAAGGTAGGAAGAGAATTATTAGTAGTTTCTGTTTAAGTCATATGGATTATAGTAAAATTCACTGTCATCAACAGGTTCTGTCATTGTTTTCTTAATAAGGTTGTTGATATATATTACCAAAATCAAAGGAAATTACAGGCGGGAGTTTATATTATTCTGTTGTTGTTTTCGAACCTGTAGCATTCCCCTTTTAGTCTGTTTTATACTTCTCCAAAGGAGTTATACTTTCTTTAAACCCACCTCCTGTGAGGTCCCATCCAGAGTGCTTGTAAAGGATTTGGTAAACTCATTCACACTAACAAATGATGAGAAATGCAACGTAATGTGTTACGTCTCCCAAGATGACTGCATATCTGAGACCTAAAGTCTAGGAATGAATTTCAATCTGAAGAATGTTAGTTGTATAGGATGAAGTGTTAGTGATATTTAGAGCTAGGCATGGTCCTACGAGAATATCACAAATTGAAATTATTCTACCTAAATAAAACCAAAATACAGAATAATTTTAATTAAAGAAACATGTATCCTCAGGAAATAGATTTCTGTGATGTAAGGCCAAGTTAATTTTTCATTGATATTTTAGAAATATTTCCTTATGAGGTAATCAGTAGATTTTCATTTAGACATATGTGATTACATAGTTCAGTATTTCAAAGGAATTTGTGTAACAGGCTGACCTTTTGACATTGGCACAGTTCCATGGCCATTCTCATAAACATGTGAGAACATTTCAAAGAAAATAGTGGAAACTTATAACTTAAAGATTCTTCAATATTGATTAGGCTGTAACATCCAATTATTATTTTCAAGGCTATCATTTCATTTATATGAGTGGCAGGCCTTGATTGGCAGCCACAAGTCAGATCGTGAACATGATCACAACAAACTAATTTGACTTTGTTAGGTACAGACTTTCAGTAATATTCTCTTAATAAATTTAAGCACCACTTACAATCAGTACTTCACTTTGTGTCTATCTGTCATATAGCTTGTTGATTGTTCTGTTCTTGCAGCAGACATGTGCGTGGGTGTTCATTTGTACTCTTCCACTGTGTGGGTACTCTAATTCTCAAGCCTCTAGCAATAGAATAGTTACACAAAATCAAGTTTGAGTTTTTATAAGCAAGTTTTCATCCTCTTTACTTAATGTACCAAAACTTTATACCTCCCAGTATAATTTTATTTTGACTGATGTTTGCACACATTGACAAATCCCATAGTGTTCCAATATATGTTAAAATAATCACTTAAAAGGTGCTGGCTGGTTAGCTCTCTTGGGAGAGCATAATGCTGGTAACACCAAGGTCAAGGGTTCAGATCCCCTTACTAGCCAGCCACCAAAAAAAAAAAAAAAAAAAAAATCAGTTAAAAAATGTGTCATATAAGTTGAAAACAACTAACCTCAGTCTTGAGAAATCATGTAAAGGATTTAGGAAATTTAGACTATATAAAGGTATTTTCAAATAATGACAGGTTTAATTATGGTTTAATCAGTCATAGCAACATGTGTAACTTACAAAGTGTATTTATCAATGAAAAGTTTGCTATTCTTTTAGTCTACAATTAAACTATCCTGATTGATCATCTTAAGTTTGGGACCTTCAAAAGTACAGAATAGGATTTAGATTTGTCCTTTCAATTTGTCCAAACATCACAGTAGGTAATGATATTGTATTCTATATTTGAAGATAGCCAGAAAAGAGGATCTTGAATGTTATAACCACAAAGAAATGTAAATGTTTAGGTGACAGATATGCTAACTATTCTCATTAGATCATTATGCAATATGTGCATGTATTGAAACAACAAATTGTACCCCATAAACGTGTACAATGAAAAAAAAGGTAAAGAGGTATTAGGTTTATCGGGTCAGACATGATGACGGATCCTGTCTTTATTTTTAAAAATATTTTGCTCATTATGTTTTTTTTTTTTTGCATTAATTTTGGTCTTTTAAAATACTGCATTAAAATATTTATCTTTTTTTGGCAGCTAGCTGGCATGGGGATCCAAACCCTTGACCTTGGTGAAACTATTATTTATCTTGAAAAAAAAATTTATCCAAACATCATTCTCCTCTAAAATTATCTTCTGGTAACATCTAACCAGTACACACTTTAAGCTGAGTAGAAACTATAGTAATTTATTTTTAGGTTGGACTTGGACATGGAATCATATAAGATTTTTATGATCTATTTAAGTAGTAATGAAATATATTTGGAAGACTAATTATTACATGAAGCTTTATTTATAGAGTATGAGTATGTAGCCCATTAAGTTTTTCCCCCTTTTTTCACTTCAAATCTTTTTGTTTTTTCAACCCTCCTTCAACTTAACATTTTTTGGGGGGAGGGGGGGAGATGAATTGTTAAAACGTCAAAGTAAGCTTTCCTAGGAATGCTTTCACTTCTGAAAGCTTCATCTTCACTCCTATATCTTTGGCTCCCTTGTGGGGTTTTTTGTGTGTAAGCATCAGGACTGAAGAGAGATGTGATGGTGGAGACCCAAAATAGTGGATAAATAAATTGTGTGGCATTAATATTTGAGAAGACAAGTAAACACTTGAAATTACAAAGGTGTATTAGTCCGTTTTAATAACTGAAACTGGGTGATTTATAAAGAAAAACAAAATTTATTGTTTACAGTTTCTGAGGCTGGGAAGTCCAATTTCCATCTGGTGGTGGCAACAGCAACCCAGGGTTCTCACATTGCAAGATGGGGGAAGCAGTGAGAGCAGAGCGAGAGAGAAAGACAGACTCTTCTTCTTTTAAAGCCCTCAGAACCATGCCCCTGACCACCATTTTTAATCCATTCACTACTGCAAGGTCCTACAATCCAATCACCTCTTCAAGGCCCCATCTTTCAATTACCATGATAGGATTTCCTACCCTCTTTACAATCACAGTGGGGCTCCGTTTCTAATACATAAAACTTGGGGGACATAACTCAAGCTTTAGGGAGTTTTGGGGGGACATAATTCAATCCACTACAACAGGCTTTCTCATAACAGGAAAACCATTTTTCTTGAACTTGCCAATTAACAAAACAACTGTTGTGCACTTTTCTTCAAAACACATTCCAAACTTGGGATTCACAGTTAGATATAAAGGCAATGACTTTTCTCCAGGTATGGGCTACAGAGAAATTTTGCAGGGCTGCTGAATGGAGGAGGAGGCACAGAATTAATAAATTTGATCATAAGGCGATATGACCTCACCTACTATCATAGCAGGAATTTAGAATTACCCTTGCTTGCAAAGTAGTGCATTTTTAGAGGTATGTTTGCTTATCCACATGTTAGGAAGGAAAATTCCCTATTGCTGCTTGTGTTTACTATATGGTAATTTTGAGAAATTACCCCTGGAAGATTTTATGATTCAAACAAATGGCTTTAAGAAACTAGAGTGGTTTGTACAATGTGTAAAATCATACAATATCCAACAAAGATTTAGACGTGCTTATTATTTGTCAGGCCCATAATGTGGCTTATGTTAAATATGGATAATTTTATTCTATAAGATATGTAATATGTTAATTGTTATGGCTTTGGATTTTAGAAGTGAGAGTAGCTGCTTTCAGGCTTTACTCTCATTTTGGGGAAACAAAGAGGAAGTGCATCTAAAACATCCCTCAGTATACTGCACATGATTCTGAACAACAGGAAATCCACCTGGGAGAGTCCATGACAGAATGAAGGAGTAATCTTCAGAACTCTAGCAACTATTTACTCTTATCAATGGGCCTGGCAAGGAGAGTACCAGGATATTTTCAGAGGGTGATATATTGTTAATATCTGCTTCTGATTAACAAGGGGTAAGCCCTAAGTGATGCATGTTTTTAGGATCAGGCAGGACCTTTTGAGGTTTACCTAAAATTAGATCTCTGTCTCTATCGATCTATCTACCTATCTATCTTATAAATATAATTACACAGTACATATTTTTTAAAACCCCTGCTACTATTTACCCAAGATTTATTCTGGTTATTTCTATATAATGGTGTTAAGAATGTGTGCATGAAGGCCGGCCCGTGGCTCACTTGAGAGAGTGTGGTGCTGATAAGACCAAGGCCACAGGTTCGGATCCCTATATAGGGATGGCTGGTTAGCTCACTTGGGAGATTGTGGTGCTGACAACACCAAGTCGAGGGTTAAGATCCCCTTACCGGTCATCTTTAAAAAAAAAAAAAAAAAAAAAGAACGTGTGTGTATTCCTGTGTGTGCTTGTGTTCTTTGTTACTGATACTGAGGGAAAAAATTGGTTTTATCACCAAAATTTAAAAACTCACAAAAGTTATGTGGAAATGTGATGACATGAGAGGGCAATCGGATGTAGTAATCTGGGATTTTTCACATAAGGATTTATGCTGTATTTACAGTGGGATTATAACCATTTTAAGGGTAAAGAGGACAAAGCAGTTGACACCAGACCCTGTAGTCTTACATCACCTGTGAGACAACATTTGGCTCTCTGCATGTGAACAACAAATTATAGCAAGAAAACAGAAATATTTTTGTATATTTTAAGATCCTTACATTTCTTTCTTTGTGAACTATCAATGTCTATTTCTGTTGGGGTAGGGGAGTCAAACATACACACAGTTAAACACTCTGAAGCCTGGCTTTGCTAAAAAGATTGCTTAGGGGACTCTTGGCATTTGGTTGGGTGCACGTACAAACACACTGGGAACTAGGTTCCTGGTGCTTTCCTCCCTGGTGATTCCTGGCTTGAGCCAGAGTCACCAGGTTATGGTGGTAGGCCATGTAGGCCAAGATTGAGGCCTAGTAGAGAAGAGGACTTGGAGGAGCCTGACTAGAGTTTGGTCAGTGCTACAGATTGGATGCCTGCCCTCCCAACCTCACTGAGGCTTAATCCCACGACTGTAACTGTAGAGGGTGGGAAATCCTATTATGGTAATTGAAAGGTGGGACCTTGAAGAGGTGATTAGATTGTAGGACCATGCCATAGTGAATGGATTAATAATGGTGGTCATGGGCGTGGTTCTGAGGACTTTAGAAAGAGAGTGAATGGGAGGGTTAGTCTTTCTGCTGTGCCATTTTTCTGCCGTGTGAGGCCCCTGGGTCACTGTCACCACCACCAAGACCCTCACCAGATATATTCCATGGACTTTAGACTTCCTAGCCTCTGAAACTGTAAGTAATAAATTTCATTTTCTTACAAAGTATCTAGTTCCAGGTATTTTGTTATAAGCAACAGAAATAGACTAATACAGAAAATTGGTACCAGAGAAGTTGGGTATTGCTTACAACAAATAATTCGAAAATGCGGAAACAGCTTTGGAACTGGGTGCTAAGGAGAGGCTGGAGGAATTTGGAGGAACAGGCTAGAAAAAGCCTCGATGCTGGTGAAAGTTTAGAACAAAAGAAAACCAGGGAAAGTTTGGAATATTTTAGAGACTGGTTAAGTGGTGGTGACCACAATGTTGTGGAAATATGGACTGTAAAGACTGTTCTAATGAGGTCTTAGATAGAAATAAGGAGTTTATTGGAAACTGGGGCAAAGAGCACCCTTGCTGTGAACTGGCAGGGAACTTCGCTGCATTGTGTCCATGCCCAGGACTTTGTGGAAGTTGGAACTTAGGAGCTGTGAACCAGAGTATTTGGTGGAAGAAATTTCTAAGCAGCAAAGCATTAAGAAAGCTGCATGGCTACTTGTAACAGCCTATGCTGAGTTATGGTGGCAAAGGCACAACCTAAAGCCAGAATTGAAAAGGGAAGCGAAGCATAAAGATTCAGGAAATTGCAGTCTGCCCATGTGGTAGAGAAGCAGAGAACATTTTCACGAGAAAAATACAATGGAGCTGAAATTAGTACAAAAGACAGGGATTATCAAGATAAGGGGGAAAAAGCCCTGAAGGCATTGCAGAAGCTCTGGGGCTAAACCTTCCATTATAGACCCAAAGGCCCTGGAAGACAGAATGGTCTTGGAGAACAGCCCTGAGGGTTTGCTGCCCAGTGCCACCAGCACCCCAGCTGCTTTGGCTATTCCAGCTGTGGATAAATTGGCCCCGGGTGTGGCTGGTCCTGCAGCTTTGTAAAATACAAGCCGGAAGCCTTGGAGGTGTTCACATGGTGTTAGGTCTGCAGGCCCACAGAATGCCAGAGCTGGGAAAGCTGGGGAGCCCCCACCCCAATTTCAAAGGATGTATGGAAAAGCCTGTGGACCCAGGAAGAGATCTGTCACAGTGGTGCCGTCACCACATAGAGTCTAGAGCAATGCAGAGCGGAAATATGGGGTCAGAGTTGCAGCAGAGAAACCCCATCAGCGCCATGCCTAATAAAACCATGAGAGAGGGACCCCTGTGGAGCTACCAGCATGCAATGCCAGCCTGCAAGAGCTAAAGCATCACCTAAGACAAGGAAAGCCATAGAAGCAGATTGTAGGACCATGCTGTAGTGAATGGATTAATAATGGTGGTCATGGGTGTGGTTCTAAGGGTTTTAAAAAGAGAGTGAATGAGGAGATTAGTCTTTCTCTCTGCTCTGCCATTCCTGCCGTGTGAGTCCTAGGTCTCTGTCACCACCAAGACCTTCACCAGGTGTGTTCCCTGGACTTTGGATTCCTAGCCTCTGAAACTGTAAACAGTAAACTTTATTTTCATTACAAAGTACCCAGTTCCAGGTATTTTGTTACAAGCAACAGAAATGGACTAATATACACCAGGAGGTCTGGTGGGGTCCTTTTGGGAGCTCTGATCTCCTCCAGGCTCATGAGGGACGTAAGAGCCTTAGCACTTTGACTGCACAGTGTGCAGCCATCTAAAAAACTTCACATAAGCCCTCTTTGGTCCTGCCTGAGCCATTATGTGGCCGTCATGCACATGGGTACCTGCTTTATGAAGGACAGATTTGTACGGACAAGAATAGGTATTTCTGGTTGGCCACCAGGAAGGTGGGCACATTGAAGCAAAAGTGCTTAAGTACTCATTCCTCTGGCATGTTCTCCAGCAAGTCTGGACTGCCCCCCAAAAAGCACACAAAGATGATGTCACTGTCTGAGTAGGAGCTGGGCCAAGGTGACTGTAGTCATCTTGACCTGCTGTGTCCCACAGCACTAGGTCCCCTTGCTTATCATCCACCTCAATGTCGGTTCCATAGTTCTCAAAGTAGGAAGGCATGTGTCCTCGTGTAATTCATCCTTACCAAATGTGATCAGTGGACATGTTTTACTGCACATGTGGTTGCCCACACAACCACCTTCTTCAAAATGGGAACCATAAGCTTGCTGGACCCTTACAGCAGTACAGGGTCTACGAACACTGGCTGCCATCCCACTAGCAGCCAACTTCTCACCTCAGGCTGCCCACTGAAGGCAAGGGTTGCTAGAGTTCAAGAATCAAAGAAGTGAAAAAGGGCAAAGGGTTGAGTACATGCTCAAAGAAAGGAAGTTCAGGGGCTTATCATCAGGTATGTGTTAGGTAGAAAACATAGTAAATTTTATTGTCAATTGTGAGTATGCTCTGGGAAGCACTATAAAGGGGCCTTCCTCATGCTGCTAGAAGCCATGCTAAAGTTTGGAAAGACTCTTAGTACAGTGATTTGGACAGAGAATTCATGTACCAAGAATTACATGGTACTCATGTTGACTAACTAAGAGTAGGTCCATAAATGTCTGAACCTCCCAGTGAGAAAAGCCAGGTACTCAGGCCCCTTTGTCTTGGGATTGCAGTTTCTCCCTACTCTTCACATCCCTTTACCCTCCCTGTGTCTCTTAGCCAAAGCAGTTTGTTTCTGGCTATCTGAGAATTCACTGTCAAGCTGGCCTTTCACTGACTCCCGACAATGCCCAAGTCACAGTGTTTCCTGATGGTCAGTGGATGGTATTGGCTCCAACACTGCCCAGACTCAAGGTATATTTCTAGGATCTCCACCAAGTCCACTGCTTAACATATAGCTGTAGGTAGATACCTTTAGGCCCATTTCTAGGGCGATTTAATTGGGAATCATTTGTCTTTGTCCAGGAGAAAATCTAAGACCATGCTCCGGGAGGAGGCAATTTAGCCTAGAGAACCAGGTTTCAGCTACATTTATACCAGTTGCATTTTCATTCGTTATCAAATGCCAGGCAGAGAGGAAATTGAGTGAGGTGGCAGAGAAAAGACATTCACATTTTAGTGCAACACTGCCATCTACAGGAACGTCTTTTCTCAGTGCCATGAATCCCTTCCCTGATGCAGCTTCCTGGGGAGCAGTGAGACAGGACTCAAGTCTAGATCCAAGGCAGAACAAAGGGAGGGGCCATCCCTTGAATACAAGTCTCTGGGACGCATGAGAGAAGCATGGTCCATGGCCAGTTTGGGCTGCCAATATTCCAGTAGCAGATACCATGAAAAGGAAGAGACCCAGGGTGCCTAGCATATGGGTACCAGGAAGCTCGGGATCCAGAGCCTTGTGGCACACGTGTCTGAGCAAAACAAGCCAAAGCCTGTAGGAAGAAGTCCTACACTGGGGCTGTGGGTAATTTGTCTACTGAGCCGTATCCAGTCGCAATGCCACATCCCAGGATTAACAAGACACTGACACAGGCCTGTATACAGTATTAGAGGTCCCACCCTCCAAGAGGAACAGAAATTTCTGACATCTCCTTCTCTTCCATCTCCCAGTACATTAAACATGGCAGGAATGAGTCCTCACAAGCACACACAACTCTATGTGTTTTCCACCGCAGGCCTCGTGCTGTGGGTCACCCAGAGACTGACACCTTAGGCCAGGTGCGAGGAGGACGCGGGATTTGGGTGTGACGCCTGGCTCCCGTCTTGTCTGACCTCTCCCGGCCTGGCGCCAGGTGAGAAGGGCCAGGCGCTCAGGCCCGCTGTCCTGGGATTGTGACCTCACCTGACTCTCACTCGGCTCCAGGGGCCCGTGGGCTGGGGTGGTCCTTCCCTCAGCTCACAGACAAGCTGGCCTTTCGGCGCCCCGGGAGGATGGCTGCCTGATGGGTGGGCGGCGGGTAGGGTCAAGCCAGACTCTGTGCCCAGTGTCCGGTGTCTCCCCTGAGGAAGTAACCAACCTGCAGGGGTCAAGGGGGAGGTTGGGATACGTTCGTGCCAGGTCGATTGCTAAGGTGCCTTCAAGGGGAGCCGTTCCCTTTCTTTCAGAACGGCAGGGGCTGAGCCCTTCAGGAAAGAGCACCCGAAGCGGGACAAGGCTTGCCCAGAGCTGGCGAGTCGGGGAGCCGGCCGCCATGTTGGAGCGCACTGGGACGCTGCTTGGCGTTTTTTTCTTCGCGAAGGGCGGAGGGAGTGGACGTGGGGGTAGGGCCGGGTGCCATTTGTGGTGCAACGCTGCCCTCAAGAGGAATTTGTTTGCCGATCCCGCGAACTCTTGGCCTGGTTTCCTGGGGAGGAGTGGCTCGGGAGGGAAGTCCTTGTCCAGGCAGGACACGGGATGGTGCCCCAGGAGATTGGAGCGTTGTGGAGGCACGGGTGGGATGTGTGGCCCGTGGAGGCCGCGTCGGTCTGTGGGAGTTCTAGAGACAGGCGACGGGCCCAGGCGGACAGCCCGTGTGCCCAGGCTGGGGAGCCCGGTGGCGGCCATGTGTGGGCGGGGCTAGCAGAAGTCTCCGCCGAGGAGGCCGGCCCGGGCCAACCCTGAGACGTGGGCACTTTGCCCGCCGGCCCTTCTTCCAAGAGCAGGGCCGTGTTGGTCTAGGTGGACCCTTGGCCTGGTTAGGCTCCCTTGGGCTCAGCGCACCCCGGCCTAGGAGCAGTCCCGGGTTTGAAGTTCCTCGGTCATTGCGGGGGGAGGGGCTGCGCTGGCTTGCCCTGAGGTGTCGCCCTGTCTAGGTGGAGGACGAGGGGAGGGGATCAGCTGATGGAGAAGGGGCCCTGTCTGTAGAGGGGCGAGGGGCCGGCTTGGGGACAGCTGCGAGTGCGGTGTGCGCTCGTGTTTGTGTGAGTGCGTGTTCGGGCAGGGACAAGTGGCGGGGGCGGCAGCCATGGGCGTCTGGGATGGGTTTGGGGGGTGGTGGAGGAAAGCGTCTTTGCCCTCGGGTGGACGGAACTGTGATGGGACCAGAGGGGTGCTGGGGCAGAAGAGAGGCGTGGCAGCAGCTGCAGCAGCACCGTCCCACAGGGCTCGGCCCCCACCCGCAACTGTGGCAGGGCGATCTCCTCATCGCTGCCCGACCCACCCAATCCCCAAGACGAGCAGGCCCCTGGGCCACTGCATTGGTAGACTTCACTTGTGGGGGCCACCTCTGAGGGCCCACGAGTCCCCTGAGAGGCACGAGGGCGAATGGCCGTGAGCTGCAGGTTTCAGTCGCGGGCTCACGCAAGTACGGGTCCAGCTGGAGAGCTTGCCTTAAGGCGACCGCCTTGGGTTGCAGCCCTGGGGCTCACCCGGTTCTTCTTCTCGCCCTTTCCCCATGATGCACCAAGTGTGAATAGGGCCTCTGAGCGTAAGCCTGCAGGGAGGGGCATGGTCTGGACACACAGACCTCAGGTCTGGACCACCGACTGTCCCTACAGCCTACTTGTACAAGCACCTCTGGGGTGGCTGGTGCCTTTGCCTAGCTCCCACCTGCCCGGGACTGGGCTCCCCGGCCAGGTCGACTTGCCCCTGTGGCCTGCCCATGGGCGTGGAGGGAAATGTCAGGAGTCCCCAGTGGGGGACTGGCTGGCCCAAGCCCGGAGGCCGCACTGTAGGGCGTCTCTGGACGGCCTCCCGAGAAGAAGTTCTGGGGGCTTTAGGTAACGATGCCCATCTGAACATCGGGATCCCGAGTGGGCGTGGACACCCTCTGTCCAAGACAGACGAGGAGAGGGGTTCTCTGGGATCCCGCGGGTGGCGGTGGAGGGGCGCGTACCCAGCCAGACTCTCGTGGACAGCATCGATGCAAACCCAGCCCCAGAAAAGTTTACCCGGCGGCACCCGTGTTCCCATTCTGCGCTGTGGCCGGGTCTGAATGCGTGGGGCAGTGGCCTTTGGGCCTGTCCGTTCCCCGTGCCGCCCGTTTCCCTTCAGGGGGCCTCGCCCCTCCCCTGCTTGTGCCCCGGAGGCCCGGAGGCCTCTGCTGTGTGACCGGAAGTGGACCAGACGGGTACGGCGGCCGAGTGTGGAAGATGGAGACTCTCTGAGTGTCGTCTGGGTGGGAAGGGGGCTTCCTATCGCCGCTGAGGTCCGGGAAGGCAAGAGCGTCCGGGGGCACCCGTTTGGCCTCGGCTCGGCCAGAGCCTTCCGGGTGCCCAGCAAGGACAGCGCCGGCAGGCCCAGGCGCCCTGGCACGCGGCGATGGGCGCTGGCCCCCACGCCCGGGATTCCGTCTTCCTGTGCTCTGGCGGGCCGCGGGGACGCGCGTTCAGAAGTCCCCCCCACACACACACCCCAACTGCTCCATCGAGCCACACCAAACTGGCTGTGTGGGGCTGCATCTAGGGGGACGTGTGCCTTTGCAGGAACCCATGTGGAAATTCAGAGGGCCGGGCCACGTCGGTGTGTTTTCTTGCGCCTCCGAGGACGCTCCCATGGGAGCAGAGGGGCCAGCCCCAGGGCGTGTCCCTCGGCTGGCGGGTGCCGACTCCAAAACCGGGAAGGGAGCGCGAGGACCCTCGGGAGGTGACAGGTGGGATAGGTCTCGTTCCTCAAGGGTGGGATGCAGTGGAGGAAGGATTAGGTGGTAGGCCTGTGGGGCCTGGGTCTTTGGGAGAAGGGTGCCCGGTTGGCATTCAGGCGTGGGGACGAGTCTCCCAAGGGTAGACGGCCCATTCCAGAGGAATCCAGAGAGAAACATTCGGGTGGACGGGAGCACCCCGTCTAGGCCCGTGAGCCCAGAGACTGCGGTAGAAAGATGCACTCGCCCTCTTCCCCAGCCCACGCTTACTGTTGCTTGTGGGCACAACCTTCCCAGGGTGAAGAGGATAAGTTCGATCTGTGACTCGCCTCGGACGTGCTTGGCTTCGGAGATGCGGGGTCGACGCGTCCGGGCAGTTGGGGTGGTGGTCGGTGGCTGGATTGGGGTTGGTGTGGGACCATTGGGGCATGGGCTCCTTTGCACCTCTCTTGGTAGCTCTAAGTCTCCTCGAATCTTCTCTAGCAGCCTTCAATCGCAACGCGGCACGATTCTGGAGCCGTTCCTCAACGTGTAGTCCTGGCGAGAGAAGAGGAGGAGGAAGGGGTGGGGGATGGAGAGAGAGAGAAAGTAACAACACGTAGAGAGAAAGTCACACACACAAGTACGCGCGCGCACACGCACAGACGTCTTTGCTGAGGAATCCCAGACAGAAGAAGTTGAAGGTCCTAGACTGGGAGGGGGCAGGTGGGCTCTGCCTGAGGTGTATAGTAGGTTTTGTGTGTTTAGACAGCCTCGACTTCCGAGCACTGCTCCTGGGCCCGTGTTGGGGATCTTCCCACCCCACGCACAGGAAGCAGGCTGTCAGAGCGAGCGAGACCTCTGGGTTCGAGGCACCCGCTGATGGGCAAGGAGACCACAATGGCCTCTGGGTCGTCCTGCTAGCGGTCCGACCTCTGAGGCAGCAGTGAGTCCTCACGAGCACGCACAGCTCTATGTGTTTTCCACCGCAGGCCTTGTGCTGTGGGTCACCCAGAGACTGACACCTTAGGCCAGGTGCGAGGAGGACGCGGGGTTTGGGTGTGGCGCCTGGCTCCCGTCTTGTCTGACCTCTCCCGGCCTGGCGCCAGGTGAGAAGGGCCAGGCGCTCAGGCCCGCTGTCCTGGGATTGTGACCTCACCTGACTCTCACTCGGCTCCAGGGGCCCGTGGGCTGGGGTGGCCCTTCCCTCAGCTCACAGACAAGCTGGCCTTTCAGCGCCCCGGGAGGATGGCTGCCTGATGGGTGGGCGGCGGGTAGGGTCAAGCCAGACTCTGTGCCCAGTGTCCGGTGTCTCCCCTGAGGAAGTAACCAACCTGCAGGGGGTCAAGGGGGAGGTTGGGATACATTAGGTCCAGGTCCATCGCTCAGGTGTCCTGAAGGGGAGCCGTTTCCTTTTGATCAGGATGACAGGCTCAGAGGACCCTCCAGGGGCCGAGCCCTTCAGGAAAGAGCACCCGAAGCGGGACAGGGCTTGCCCAGAGCGGGCGAGTTGGGGAGCCGGCCGCCATGTTGGAGCGCTTTGTGACACTGCTTGGCGTTTTTTTCTTCGCGAAGGGCGGAGGGAGTGGACATGGGGGGGGGGGGGTAGGGCCGGGTGGCATTTGTGGTGCAACGCTGCCCTCAAGAGGAATTTGTTTGCCGATCCCGCGAACTCTTGGCCTGGTTTCCTGGGGAGGAGTGGCTCGGGAGGGAAGTCCTTGTCCGGGCAGGACGCGGGATGGTGCCCCAGGAGGTTGGCGCGTTGTGGAGGCACGGGTGGGACGTGTGGCCCGTGGAGGCCGCGTCGGTCTGTGGGAGTTCTAGAGACAGGCGACGGGCCCAGGCGGACAGCCCGTGTGCCCAGGCTGGGGAGCCCGGTGGCGGCCATGTTTGGGCCGGTTGGGGGAAGAAGCGTTTATGAAGCAGTCCTGGCTTTCGTTCTGTGAGCAGTTTGTCTCTTTTTCCTTCTTTGCCTACTGTACGCTTTTGCAGGCTTCCTAGGACTCTGTTAGACGCCTCTCCTCAGCGCTGCTGGTCTCACCCTCAAAGATGAGACAGTCCTTGCAGATGTGTGCTTTCTTGGCCGTATTTTTCAAGTGTCTCAGGCGCCTAAAGGTCATGAGCTGGAATGGCTTTTGCAGGTTAGAACTCTATGCTTGCCCAGAGAGCTGGGAATCAAGGTTTGATCAGGAGACGAATCCCAAAGTTCACCACTGTTGTGTTATATTGATCCCCTCCCACTCCAATTCCTTTCTGTGAGCCCAGCCCGAACATCATTACTCCCCATTTTTCCAGATGCATCACCAATCAAGCATGTCTGCCAAGGCCAGGAGGAGGTGCCTACTCCTGGGCACACAACCCTTACTATCATCATCGACCCTCCCAGTAGCCCTGTTCTAGAGAACTTCTGGGGTGGTTGTGTTAGTCTGTTTCCATTGCTTATAATGAAATCCTTGGAACTGGGTAATTTATAAAGAAAAATGAAATTGATTGCTTATAGTTTCTGAGGCTGGGAAGTCCAAAGTCCATCTGGTGGTGGCAACAGTGACCCATGGATCTCACATTGCTGACTCCTGCTTCCACCATCTTGCAATGTGAGATCCATGGGTCACTGTTGCCACCACCAGATGGACTTTGGACTTCCCAGCCTCAGAAACTATAAGCAATCAATTTCATGACAGTCTCTCTTCTTTTAAAGCCCTCAGAACCACGCCTCTGACAACCAGTTTTAATCCATTCGCTACTGCGCAGTCCTACAATCTAATCACCTCTTCAAGGCTCCACCTTTCAGTCACCATAATGGGATTTCCCACCATCTTAACAGTCACCGTGGGAGCTAAGTTTCTAATACATAAAACTTGGGGGATGCAATTCTGGCTTCAGTGAGTTTGGGAGGGGACATTCAATCCACTACAATGTTCTTATTCTTTGCCAGCTCCTACCTGCTGGGGGCTATGTTTCCTGGGCAGCTTTTGCCCAAGGGCCTGGTAGAAAGCTTCTCGGCCCAGGCTTCTACCACTTTTCCTTGCTGAAAATCGCTTTCTGCCCCCTTCATTTAACTCTTCTCAGTGTCAGGTAGTGCTGCCATTGGTCATATGTAGCCTTTTGGTGCTTAGACACTGTCTTCTTTTTCTTTGACAAGCCACAAGCCTGGGTTTGGTTGTACCTACAGGATGTCATTGGTCCCCATCCTAAGGCTGAGACTGTGGTGGTCTCAGTGTGCTTCTGTGGCTTCTGGGCCAAACTTGGGGCCCAGTGCATCCATAGAACATAGACCCCTGCTGTTAACCCTGGTGTTTTACCCAATAAATAGCACCAGGCCATATACCCAGAAGCCAGGAACAGCACTACAAATCTTGGTACCCCAACTCTGGGGAATAATATTTCTCTGGACATTATTATACTCAGTGAGTGTCAGTGCCCTCTATGCAAAGTGTGAAGATGCACAAAATGGCATTCTGTTGGGCCTGTGGCCCAGGCTTTCTTTAAGGGGGATGAGAGTAAACCAAACAAAACTTGAGCTGAAATGCACCTGCCTTACTTTTCCTTGTCTTGTTCTACTACCTGTGATCAGGAAATTCTACATGCGCTCTAGGAGAGGCTGCTCTGAACATTATGGCCTATGCCTTTTTATTACTTGGTTGATCCTGGATCCTCCAGAAAGGGCAAGGGGTCCCTGTTTTCTGCAGTTCTGAGACCTTCAGGGCAAGGAACCACTTCCACCCCCCCAACTCCCTCCATGGCAGAACTTGCTCCCGCCCCAGAGTCCAGGATTGAGAGGCCTTGGGCCCTGCAGTAGCTTCAGTTCCTGGTTCCCAAACATGGCGGCCACCAAGGCCCATTGCCAATTACCACCCGAGCCCTGTAGGACTGACAGTCCAGGTCTCCTTGGGGGCGATTCTGGCTCTGTGGATTTAACACTGACTCTGGATGTGCTTGGTGGGTTGGCTGGGTCCAGTTCAAGAATTTATTAAGTGGCCCAAAGCCACCCTTTCTTTCTTCCCCCCACAGGATTCTGAGAGGACTGGACAACCATGGACAAACTGATTCCACTGGAGGGCACTGTTGCTCTAGAAATGCAAACTACCCGAACTTTCCTGACTAGTCCCTCTGCAGTTTGTGGATGAAAAAAAAAAAAAAAACACTAAGGAAGACCCCAAAGCCATCCAGCCCCTAGAAGTGGGGTTTACTCTCTTGGGGTACTGGGGAAGTGGTGTTCCCTCCTCTGAGGCTCTAGGTGGGGAATTTGTCTATGTAAAAACATTTGTCAAAAGAAATACATGTATCTGTTGATACATCACCTCCTTATGAGTTTTAACTCCAAATGTCTTGTCAGTGTTTTGTTCACACTCTTGGGTGTGATATGGTTTGTCTAGGATAGAATTCTTGCTCTCACTGGACATTGACTCATAGCTTGAGGTGTGCAGAGAGCCTGGTTTCCCCTCCTGTTCTTCCATCATTGCCTGTCGTCTGTCTTTATAGAGTCTTAGCTAGCATAGCTGAGCCTACCTGAGCCTAACCCAGCAGCCTCATCCAGTTTAAGGGCTCAGGAGCAGTGCCCAGAGGGATTAGGCCATTGTTGGGTACACAGGAATAGATAGAGGCCACGTCAGGTGAGAAGACTTAGAGAACGATGCCCTGGTACACCTCCAGTGCTCTCAGGTAATCAGTCCCCATTGGCGTCCAACGGTAAGTATGTCTGCCAAGGCCAGAGGAAGTGCTGACTCCTAGGCACAAAGCCCTTGTTGTAGTTGCTGATCCTCCCATTAGCCTACTTCTGGAGAACCTCTGGGGTGATCGTGCCAGTTTTCAGTTCCTACCTGCCATGGGCCAGGCTCCCTGGTCACTACTTGCCCAGGGATGTGAAAGGAGGTCTCAAGGCCCAGCCTTCCACCCCTTTCTTTTGCTGAAACTGATCTGTGACCCTTTTCATTTTGTACTCCAGGGCTGGCCTGTTAGTTCAGTTGCTTAGAGCATGGCATTGATAATACTAGGGTCCAGGGTTCAATCCCTATTACCAGCAAGCTGACTAAAATTTTTAAAAAAGACATCACACTCCAGACACTCCAGAGTTTCCTGAAGTATTGCAATTATGTGAGTACAGCCTTTCCAGGCCAACCTACCTCCTTTGCCAAGCCCCATGCCAGTGTCTAGAACTACAAGATATGATGGGTCCCTAGCCCAAGGGTGTGAGCATGGTGCTGTCAGTGTGCTTTTTTGGCCTAGGCCAAACTTGTGGGACAGCCATGCACACAGAACATAGACCTCACCCCCCACCCCGATGTGAGCCCAGGTGGCACTGGTCTACACATCCACAGACAAGGAACAGGAGGGCATACCTGGGATTTTTCCTGACCAGAAGTGCTTCTGCAGAACATACCTGGGTCCCTAGACTCTTGAGGATAAGGAACCTGACTTAAGGATCCCCACTAGGTATTGGTACCCTCTGTCTGTCTTATGCTAGAAGATGAGCTGACTGTAATCCTGTGGGAACCATGACCCAGACTTTCTTTGAATAGAGCAAGAGTAAACCAAATAAAACTTGAACTGAAATGCACCTGCATTACTCTTCTTTGTCTTGTCTACTACCCAATGATCAGGAAATTCTTCATACTCTCTACAAGAAGCTGCTCCTGAGTGTGGATACTGTATCATTTATGTGGCTGGACGTGGGTTTTGTAGATGGAACATCAGGTCCCAAGTTCCTAGGGGCCCCAGGAACCCCAGGGTAGAACCACTTCCTGGCTGACCTTTGTTTTGTACCAAAGGACAGGATTGAGAGGCCACAAACCCTGCTGTAGCTTCAGCTCCTGATTCCCAAACATGACGGCCATGAAAGACTGGCCTGAACTGCCACAGAACCCCCTCAGGCCTGGTAGTTTAGGGCTTCTTGCTTGGTGAGCTGCGATCCTTTCACATCGGCTCTGGAGGTGCCCAGTGGGGTGTGTGGTTCGAGCTCCCAAATTCCCTTGTGCCCTATATTAGTCCGTTTCTGTTGCTTATAACAAAATACCTACAACTGGACAATTTGTAAGAAAACAAAATGTTTTCCTTACCGTTCCAGAGGCTGAGGAGTCCGAAGTCTAGGGAACACATGTGGTGAGATGACTCTACGGCAATGCAAGGTGTCAGCGAGAATGGTGGAGCAGAGAGAGCTAAATTCTCACTCCTTTTCCTTTTAAAGCCCTCAGAACCATGCCCATGACCACTATTAAACCATAAACTTATTAATCCCTTTACTAGGGCATGGTCTTCACAATCTAATCACCTCTTCAGTGTTCCACCTTTCAATAACCACAGTAGGATTTCCTACCTTCTTAATAGTCACAGTGGGGATCAAGCTTCTAATACATAAAACTTGGGGGACACTATTAAATCCATATTATGCCCCCGCACACTTCCTCATATCAGAGGCCGTTCCTGACCAGATACAGAGGGGCTGGGAATCAGGGAAAAATACTTCCACTTGATGGCACTGTTGTTCCAGAAACTCAACCAGTTCTGATCTTCCTGACCTTTCCTTCTGCCCTTAGTGCATGAAAAAAATGTCAGGGAGACCTAAAAGCCATCAAAGCCCTGGGAGTGTGTTTTACTCTGATGGGATGCTAGCAAAATGGGGTTCTTTCCTGTCTGGCTCTAAGTGGGGAATATGTCTATGTGTTTGTCAAAAGGAGTACTAGTATCTGTTGTTCTATCACCACTTATGAGTTTTACTTAAATTGTCTTGTCAACGGGTCCCCAGTGTTATCTACTCGTGGGTATTACAAGTGTTACACTTATATCTGTGTAGCAGAGACACAGAAAAAGGATTACTCAAAGCAACATGAGTGCAATGAGAAGCCTGAAGGGACTGCACTCAGCAACTCCTCTGTTAGAAGGAAACAACTGGGTACAGCCCCAATTCAAAGTTACCTTCTGTTTTTTATTGTAAAGACAAGGAAGTTTCACAAGAAAAATCAGTTGATTCGATCATTTCAAAAAGTACACAAAGACATAGGCAGTGTGACAAAAGTTATCTATGGCTAAGTATAGCTTAAACAATGGAAACTAGTATCATCAGTAAAATTAACAACGTGACAATCCAAAGTACAATTTGTGAAAAGCTAAGTTAGTCAAACTGATTGTTATCTAAAATATAACCTCTCCTTAAATGATTTAAGTAAAAGTTACATTCTTATGATTAAATCTAAGTATAATTGACTCTAAAGTTTCCACCAACAGACAGCTTGCCCTTAGCAAACATTTTTTCACATTTTTCCCTTCAGCAATTCTTTAAAATCTCTTAACAGGATCAGCATGACAACCAACTGTTAGCTCTAAAATCGTTAAAGTATACAATATCATACTTAAACAGTGATTAGAGTTGATTAGATGGGCTGTTGCCTGGCTAGCTGTGGCTAGCTCCCCTGACTGGAGACTTTTGCCTCATACATGCATTACCTAAAAACCCTATTCTAAAAATCAAATGAGAATCAAGATTTCTAACCCTCTGCAGTATGGGTCATCTTAGGTAGAACTGGACATTGACTCATACCTTGAGGTGTGCTGAGTACCTGGTTTCCCCTTCTAGCCTTGTGTTATTGCCTCTCTTCTGTCTTGTAGAGCCAGGCCTAGCCCAACAGCCTCATCCAGCTTAAGGGTTCAGGAGCAAGCCCTAGAAGGAATAGGCCATTTTGGGGGCCACAGGAATTGACAGGGGACACATCAGTGAGAAGACTGGGAGGATGATGCCCTGGCTCACCCCCAGGGCTCTCAGTTAGTCAGTCCCCATTGAGTGCCCCATGTTGGGGGTCCATGGGTCAGGAGGAGGGCCCATAGGCTCCACAGGAACGGGTGACCTTGATGAGGGCCTTTGGTGTTGAGGCCCCTTCTAGGAAGCTCTACATAAATGTGTATTGGCCTGGCCACCACATTTTATGTGTTCATTCATTCATCATCCATACATGCATACATGCATGCAAACCAACACTTACATTCTTACTTCTTTGTTTCTTTGTTTTATATGTGTGTGTGTATGCATGTATTTTTTTTTTTCTGCCATAACTACCTCTGAAATGCTACTATGCATAGAGATTCCTCCCAGGAAATGTAATAGCCCTTAAATTGCAGGAATCATGCTCCCAAGTTGTCCTTCTTCCTTCCACTCCTCTTCTTGACCTTCCCTACATTGAGTACATGATGTAATTTTTCCTTATGCATATTCTTATGGTGTCCAGAGTAAATGATAATCAACTAAGAGATATGTCTCCTTTAGGCCTTCACTCTGAACCCAAGAGGCTTACAGGTACTAGGCTCTTGGACACTTTGCTGATTTCACAGGACATAAGTCCCTTGTCCTTCACATGTCTGAGCATAGTCATCATCTTGCTAGATCCATTCCATTTCACCTCTAACAACCGCTTGGGCAGGAGCATTGTTTATTCACTATGTCTTTTCTCATTGGACACTAGAATTCTCTTTTCCTTCTTCCCCTGTTCTTTTATTTGAAACAGAACTGGCTGTGAGAATGTTACACACAGTCTTTGTTTCAATAGGATGAGAGTGTGTGTATAACAGTACATTGTATAGTGTCAGTGACTACACAGAGGTGAGTGGCTTTAGATGCTGAGACAGGGCCACATCCTAGAGTCATTTGCCCTTATCCCTTCCCTCTAAAGTCAACGTGCAGCCAGAGTGGAGGTACCTGGTTCCCATTTATCTGTGAGACAGAGGAGCTGCCAGTCACTCAAGAATCTATTATTCCATTCATGAGTGGTGGAGGAAATGGGCTTGTGAAGATACTTTGAGGTATATTCCACTGTAGTCCACAAGCAGAGAGGAGGAGAGAAGCTGTGCTAGGACAGCTGCCAAGGTGATGGCTGTTGCAGTGGATTGAATAATGTCCCCCTAAAACTCATTGAAGCTTGAATTGTGTCCCCCCAAGTTTTATATACTAGAAACTTAGCCCCCACTGTAACTGTTAACAGGGTGGGAAATCCTATTATGGTAATTGAAAGGTAGCGCCTTAAAGAGGTGATTGGTTTGTAGGACTTTGCAGTAGTGAATGGATTAAAAATGGTGGTTAGGGGTGTGGTTCTGAGGGCTTTAAAAGAAGAGGAGAGTCTGTCTTGCTCTCTCTACTATGCCATTTTTTGCCATGTGAGACCCCTGGGTCACAGTTGCCACCACCAAGACAACTAGATTTGTTCCCTGGACTTTGGACTTCTCAGCCTCCCAAACTGTAAGCAATAAATTTCATTTTCTTACAAAGCACCCAGTTTCAGGTATTTTGTTATAAGCAACAAAAACGGACTAATACAGAAAATTGATACCAAGAGTGGGGTTTTGCTTATAACAAATACTCGAAAATTAGAAATGGCTTTGGAACTTGGCGCTGAGAGGCTGGAAGAATTTGGAGGAGCTGGCTAGAAAAAGCCTACCTGCTGGTGGGAGTTTGCAAGACAAGAAAACCAGGGAAAGTTTGCAGTGTTTTAGAGACTGTTTAAATGGTGATGACCAGAATGCTTGTGGATATATGGATGGTAAAGACCCTTCTAAGGAGGTCTCAGGTGTAAATGAGAAGGTGCTTATTGGAAACTGGGGCAAAGATCAACTTTGCTATGAAATGGCAATGAACGTGGTTGCACTGTGTCCATGGAATTTGGAACTTAAGAGTTGTAAACCAGAGTATTTGGTGGACAAAATTTCTAAGCAGCAAAGCATTAAGGAAGCTGCATGGCTACTTGTAACAGCCTACACTGAGTTATGGCATCAAAGGCATAACATAAAGCCAGAATTTAAAAGGGAAGCAGAGTGTAATGATGTAGATAGTTTGCAGCCTGGCCATATAGTAAAGAAGCAGAGAGCATGCAGTGGTGCAGCCCAGCAACCCTTAGCTGAGAAGATTAGTGCAAAAGAACATGATTATCAAGAGAAGGGGAAACAGGCCCTTGAAGGCGTTGCAGAAGTCTCTGCGACCAACCCTTCCATTTCAGGCCCAAAGACCTAGGGAGACCATATGGTCTTGGGGAACAGGCCTGAGGCACCCTCCGCAGGCTCACTGCTCAGGGCCACCTCGGGAAGCTGCTTCTAGCACCAGCACCCCAGCTATTTGGATGCTCCAGCTTTACTTAAATTGGCCCCATGTGTGGCTGGACCTGCAGCTTTGGAAAACACAAGCCAGAAGCCCTGGCAGCATCCATGAGGTGTTAAGTTTGCAGGCTCATGGAAAGCCAGAGGGGTGGCTTGGGAGCCTGCACCCCAATTTCAAAAGATGTACAGAAGAGCCTAGGAGCCCAGGAAGAGATCTATTGCAGGGGCTGAGTAGCTGCAGACAGCCTTCGCTAGAGCAATGCCAAGTGAAAATATGGGCTTGGAGTTGCAGCAGAGAAACCCCAACAGTTCCATGCCTAGTGGAGCTGTGAGTGGGACCACCACAGAGACCATAGAATTGCAGAGCTACCAGAGTGGAACACTGGTGGGAGAGCTGAAGTGTGGCCTGAGACCAGGAAAGCTATAGGAGCGGAGCTGCCCAAGGACTTGGGGACCCAACCCCCACACCAGCATGCAAAGGAGGTCAAACATGGAGTCAAGATACCTGATTCACCAGCTTTGAGATTTAATGCCTGCCCTGCTGGGTTTCGGACTTGTTTGGGACCTGTTACCCCTTTCTTTTGGCCTATTTCTCCCTTTTGGAATGGGAATATGTACCCTGTGTTTGTCCCACCACTGTATCTTGGAAGTAGATAACTTATATTGATTTCACAGATGGGACTTTGGACTTCGGACTTTTGAGTTGAAACAAGTTAAGATGTTGGGGATGAAATGAATGTATTTGCCTGTGAAAAGACATGAGTTTTTGGTGGCCAGGGGCAGAATGTAGTGGATTAAATTATGTCCCTCCAAAACTCATTGAAGTTTGAATTGTGTCCCCCAAGCTTTATGTATTAGAAACTTAGCCCTCACAGTGACTGTTAACAGGGTGGGAAATCCTATTACAGTAATTGAAAGGTGGTGCCTTGAAGAGGTGATTGGATTGTAGGACCATGCTGTAGTGAATGGATTAAAAATGGTCAGAGATGTGGTTCTGAGGGCTTTAAAAGAAGAGGAGAATCTGTCTTTCTCTGCTGTGCCATTTTTTGCCATGTGAGACCCCTGGGTCACAAATGCCACCGCCAAGACCGTGGCCAGATGTGTTCCCTGGACTTTAGACTTCCCAGCCTCTGAAACTGTGAGCAATAAATTTTATTTTCTTACAAAGCACCAGTTTCAGGTATTTTGTTATAAGCAACAAAAACAGACTAACAGCTGTGGTCTCACATTCTGTGAGAGCTGCCTCTGTATGATCATACAAAATTACATCCATGCAATTTCCAAATGGGGAGTATAGTTGATTTTCATGCTATGACTTCCTCAGAAATAATGGTAGACCCAAGAGCACATATGGTGGCCACAAAGCATGCTCTAGGTTGGCTGGGCAGTACGTACACTGCCACGTTTGAGGTCATTTTGTGTTGCTTTGCCTCATATAGATTTGTCACCTTTCTTCCCCTGGGTGACAGAGCCACAAAAGGATTACTCAAAGCCCATTTCTCCCGAGCAGTGAGACACCCTGAAGGAGTTAATTTCCCAGAACCCTCCAGAAAGAGGCATTCCTTCTTTTTGGAAATTAACCACAAACTGGGGCTCTCTTCCTGTATTTATTCTCCAGACAAGGAAGTTACAGTAAGAGAACATAGATGGGGTTATAATTTAACAATATAGGCTGGTAACATCTGTGAAACAAGCAAAGTGACATTCCATAATGCAATTTGCAAAAGGTTGTCAATCCACCAACAAAAGATTGATCTGAGCAAACATTCTGTCTCCTTATAGCAGTTTCCTCAGCATTTTGACATATCAATCAAGTAACTTGTCTGTCCTTGAGCCAGCAACCTTGCTGTGTTACAATTCTATATCTTATAACAGAGACTTTAGCCTGGGGAAAGTTTCCTGTCTTTTGCAAGGTTCACATTTCTGTATGTACTTTTAAGAAGTTAATTAAACCTGAAACTGCAGGGCTTTGGAGGCCCTATGAAATACATTTGCTTATAAATATTGGTATATTCCACAACTTTAGAAGTCCATCAGGTGAGGGACGTTCAGCTATTTCATTGCACAGCAAACACAGTGAAGAAAGGAGATCACTGCAGTCTTGGGTCATCTCTAGCTGCTGATGTTGTGAATGAATTCTCTTTGTTTTTCCCTTCTTCTTTTCAAAAAGAGTCTGATTTATCCTCTCCAAAAGGCATTATTTCAGCAATACCTCAAGAAGGAGAGACTGCAAATGTTTGTGGATTCCTGGCATTAAGGCTATGGTATCCTTTTCCATAGTTTTCAACCATAGGTGGTAGAAATAACTCTTGAGTCAGGTCCCGATAGTGGAACCCAAAGTAGGAAGTTCATGGATGAGTAGGCAGTGTGATTCCACCTAAAGGGATTGGGTTGGGGAATGGGTCACGGAAGTCAAGGCCAGGATCCTGCATTGCAAGGTAGAGTAGAAAGAGGCTGGGCCCGGATCCCCAGAGGCCATGTACCAGCAGTAGGGTCATTGAGCTTTCCACCTCTCCTGTGGGAAGAAGTGGTACCAGCCCACATGGGGAGAGACTGTCTTTTGGAGACCCAAGAAGAAGAGTCAGGTTTTTTGGGCCTGTATCTACTTGGCATTGAGTGCAGCTGCTTGTACCTGTTCTGCCTGTCATCTGCTGATCTTGAGACCAGTTCATTGCACCAAGCTGGCCCTCCATCAGGTTAGTAGTGAACACCTGGGAGCACACTCTTGTTGGAACATTTAGCGGATGCTTGGGCTGAATGGGGCGGTAAAACACACCTTCTTTTGAGCAGCCTGATGCCAGCCTCTTCCAACCCTAAGTCTATCTTTTCACATACTGAGGAACTTGAAGAAAGTTCACTGTCTTGAGGAGGTGTTGGTCCCTTCCAAGGTAAGATACATGAGTCCTCAGAAGCATAAACTCATCTAGTGGATTCCACCACTAGATGAGCAACTGACCCTAGGTCAGGTGCGAGGAGAGTGGGGGTCTCTGGTGTGACACCTAGTTCCCCCACAACTCCCATTGGCCTAAGTGTGGGACTCATTGTCCCAGTGTAGACCAGAAGTTGGCCATGTGTGACAGGAGCCTGGTTCTCAGGCCCTGTCATCTTGGGATTATATTTTCTCTTCATTCTTCAACTACCTCCTAAGTGCCTCTAGGCTGCCACCCTTTGTATCTGGCTGCCTGAGACCTCATGATCAAGTTGGCCTTTCGGTGACTCTTGAGAATTCCCATCAGAAGGTTCCCTGGTAGACAATGGGCTAGGTTGGCTCCAACTCTGTGCCCAGACTCTGTTCTCAATGAACTCTGGTGCTAAAGATCTAGTTGTGGGTAGATGCTTTTACTAGCATTGGTATGGTAGGGAGGTATATGTTCTAGTGGAGGATGAAGGCTAAGACCTCCCTACCGACCGGGAATAAGGCATGCAGGATGGAATATGAGTTGTGAGAACTGGGAGCCACCTAGTTTCAGCCATAATGGAAACTGGTTGGCAAGTTTTTCAGTAGCAAATGGCAAAGGGAACAGGATACGGTTGTTGAAAGGGAGGGCATGCTGGCATTTCTGGTGCAATAGTGCCAGCAGGAGAATGTACTTTACCCATCTCATGATTCCCTTTTAGTTACAACCTCCTATGGTGGGGGGAGGGGAGAAAGTGTCATTGGAGTCAAATCAGGGTCCCAAGTATGGTGAAGAAAGATGTCCCCCATGGGTCCAGAACTCTGGGAGACATTAGAAAATCCAGGTGCAAGGGCGAATATAGCTGGGATATCTTCAAAGACAGGTACAAGTACCAGGTTGATAACATCTGTGCCTGGTAGGTCAGGAAGCCCAGGCAGGGAAGCCTGATTGAAGCCATGTCTGGGTGAACGAGCTGAAGCCTCTATGAACATGCCTGGCCTCGAAGATGGCACAGACTCAGAGATTGCTGTGTACTGTGTTCCTCCTATGTATATTCTCATATTCTAATCTCATGGGTGAGTGTTTCTTCAGCCCATGTTGGAGGTATTCCAACTGTAAATCCATGCCAAGCACAAGAACAGTGGTGTCAGAGTGCCCTTTCTGGATGGTAAAACACGAAGGAACATCGAAAAGCCATCCAAATCCTACAAGTAGGACTTATAATCTTTGAATACTGGGGAAGGGTTGTCCCCTCCTCTGAGCTCTAGGTGGACAATAGATCTATTTAAAAACGTTTGTAAAGTGAAATACATACATATTTTAGTACATCACCACCTTACCAGTTTTACCTCAAATACCTTGTCTGTCCATCTCCAGCATTTAGCTCACACGCTTGGGTATGAGATAGTCAGTCTTAAATAGAATTGTTGCTCTCACTAGCCACTAACACATATTTAGAGGTGTGCTGACTGCCTGGATTCCTATCTTACTATTGGGTAATTGCCTCTTTTCGGCCCTAAAAGAACAATGACAAGACAAGCAGACAATGACCCACCATACTGCTACAGCATAAGTGCTCAGGAGAGGCCCACACAGATGCTCATTACAAAAATGAACCAATTGATGGGGAAGAAGACCCCAATGGCCTCTGGGTCGTCCATCTAGTGGTCCGACCACCGACGCAGCAGTGAGTCCTCACGAGCACGCACAGCTCTATGTGTTTTACACGGGAGGACTCGACCTAGAAGTCGTGCAGAGACTGACACCTCAGGCCAGGCGCAAGGAGGACGCGGACTTTTGGTGTGGCGCCTGGCTCCCGTCTTGTCTGACCTGTCCCGGGCCAGGCGCTCAGGCCCGCTGTCCTGGGATTGCTGCCTCACCAGACTCTCACTCGGCTCCAGGGGCCCGCGGGCTGGGGTGGACCTTCCCTGAGCTCAAGGTCAAGCTGGCCTTTCGGCGCCCCTGACGATGGCTGCCTGATGGGGGGCTGGGGGGGGTAGTTTTGAGCAAGACTCTGTGCCCAGTGTTCCTATCTCCCCTGAGGAAGTAACCAACCTTCAGGGGGTCAAGGGGGAGGTTGGGATACATTAGGTCCAGGTCCATCGCTAAGGTGCCCCGAAGGGGAGCCGTTTCCTTTTGATCAGGATGACAGGCTCAGAGGACCCTCCAGGGGCCGAGCCCTTCAGGAAAGAGCACCCGAAGCGGGACAGGGCTTCCCCGGAGTGGCCAAGTCGGGGAGCCGGCCGCCATGTTGGAGCGCGCTGGGACGCTGCTTGGCGTTTTTTGCTTCGCGAAGGGCGGAGGGAGTGGACGTGGGGAGGGCGGGGGGGGGGGGTGGTAGGGCCGGGTGCCGTTTGTGGTGCAACGCTGCCCTCAAGAGGAATTTGTTTGCCGATCCCGCGAACTCTTGGCCTGGTTTCCTGGGGAGGAGTGGCTCGGGAGGGAAGTCCTTGTCCAGGCAGGACGCGGGATGGTGCCCCAGGAGGTTGGCGCGTTGTGGAGGCACGGGTGGGACGTGTGGCCCGTGGAGGCCGCGTCGGTCTGTGGGAGCTCTAGAGACAGGAGACGGGCCCAGGCGGACAGCCCGTGTGCCCAGGCTGGGGAGCCCGGTGGCGGCCATGTTTGGGCGGGGCTAGCAGAAGCCTCTGCCGAGGAGGCCAGCACTGGGCAACCCTGAGACGCGGGCGCTTCGCCCGCGGCCCCTTCTTCCAAGAGTGGTCCCGGGTTGGTCTAGGTGGGCCCTTGGCCTGGGAAGGCTCCCCTGGGCTCCGTGCACCCCGGCCTAGGAGTAGTCCCGGGTTTGGAGTTCCTCGGCCATTGTGGGGAGGGGAGGCGCTGGCGGGCCCTGAGGTGTCCCCCTGTCTAGGTGGAGGACACGGGGATCAGCTGCTGGGGACGGGGCCCTGTCTGTAGAGTAGCAAGGCGCCGGCTTGGGGACAGCTGCGAGGGCTGTTTGTGCGAGTGCGTGCGTGTGCACGGGCACGCGCTTGAGCGGGCAGGGACAAGTGGCGGGGGCGGCAGCCTTGGCCTTCTGGGATGGGTTTGGTGGGTGGTGGAGGAAAGCGTCTTGCCCTCGGGTCCAAGGAGCTGTGATCGGGCCAGAGGGGTGCTGGGGCCGAAGAGAGGCGTGGCAGCAGCTGCGGCAGCACCGCCCCCACAGGGTTCGCCCCCCACCCCCGACTGTGGCAGAGCGATCTCCTCATCGCTGCCCGACCCACCCAATGCCCAAGACGAGCAGGCCCCTGGGCCACACTGCATTTGTAGACTTCACTTGCGGGGGCCACCTCTGAGGGCCCACGATTCCCCTGAGAGGCACGAGGGCGAATGGCCGTGAGCCACAGGTTTCAGTCCCGGGCTCACGCAAATACGGGTCCTGACGGAGAGCTTGCCTAAAGGCGACCGCCCTTGGCTTGCAGCCCCGGGGCTCACCCGGTTCTTCTCGCCCTTTCCCCATGATCCACCAACTGTGAATGGGGCCTCTCTGCGTACGCCTCCAGGGAGGGGCATGGTCTGGACACACAGACCTCAGGTCTGGACCACCGACTCTCCCTACTGCCTGCCTACTCGTGGAAGAACCTCCGGGGTGGCTGGTGCCTTTGCCTAGCTCCCACCTGCCCGGGGCTGGGCTCCCCAGCCAGGTCGACTTGGGCCTGGGGCCTGCCCGTGGGCGCGGAGGGAAATGTCAAGACTCATTTCTCCACCCCTTCCCCAACAGGAAGCACCGGGTCCCTGGCTGGCCCCAGTCCGGAGGCCGCACTGTAGGGCGTCTCTGGACGGCTTCCCGAGAAGAAGTTCTGGGGGCTTTAGGAAGAGATGGCCATTTGAATATCGGGATCCCGAGTGGGCGTGGACACCCTCTGTCCGAGAGGAGGAGATGGGTTCTCCGGGATCCCGCGGGTGGCGGCGGAGGGGCGCGTACCCAGACTCTCGTGGACAGCATCGATGCAAACCCAGCCCCAGAAAGTTTGACCCGGGGCACCCGTGTTCCCATTCTGCGCTGCGGGCCGAGTCTGAATGCCTGGGGCAGTGGCCTTGGGGCCTGTCCGTTTCCCGTGCCGCCCATTTCACTTCGGTGGGCCGCGCCCCTCCCCTGCTTGGGCCCTGGGGGCCTGGAGGCCTCTGCTGTGTGACCAGAAGTGGACCAGACGGGTGCGGCGGCCGAGCGTGGAAGATGGAGACTCTCTGGGTTTCCTTTGGGTGGGAAGGGGGCTTCCTATCGCCGCTGAGGTCCGGGAAGGCAAGAGCGTCCGGGGGCACCCGTGGGGCCTCGGCTCAGCCAGAGCCTTCCGGGTGCCCAGCAAGCACAGCGCCGGCAGGCCAAGGCACCCTGGCATGCGGCGATGGGCACTGGCGCCCAGACACGGGATTCCGTCTTCCCGTGCTCTGGCGGCCCGCGCGGACGCGCGTTCAGGCGAGACTCCCCCCCCCCCCCCCCAGCCGCGCCATCGAGCCACAGCAAACTGGGCGTGTGGGGCTGCAGCCAGGGGGACGTGTCCCTTTGCAGGAACCCATGTGGAAATTCGCAGGGCCGGGCCATGTCTGTGTGTTTTCTTGCACCTCCGCGGACGCTCCCATGGGTTCAGAGGGGCCAGCCCCAGCGGGTGTCGCTCGGCTTGCGTGTGCGGAGTCCACGAGTGGGAAGGGGGCGATAGGACCCTCGGGAGGGGACAGGTGGGATATGTGTCGTTGCTCAAGGGTGGGATGCAGTGGAGGAAGGACGAGGCGGTAGGCCTCTGGGGCCTGGGTTTTTGGGAGAAGGGTGTCTGGTTGGCATTCAAGAGAGGGGACGAGTTTCCCAAGGGTAGACGACCCGTTCCACAGGAACCCAGAGAGAAACACTCGGGTGGACAGGAGCACGCCGTCTAGGCCCGTGAGCACAGAGACTGCGGTAGAAAGATGCACTCGCCCTCTTCCCCAGCCCACGCTTACTGTTGCTTGTGGGCACAACCTTCCCAGGGTGAAGAGGATAACTTCGATCTGTGACTTGCCTCGGACGTGCTTGGCTTCGGAGATGCGGGGTCGATGCGTCCGGGCAGTTGGGGTGGTGGTCGGTGGCTGGATTGGGGTTGGTGTGGGACCATTGGGGCATGGGCTCCTTTGCACCTCACTTGGTGGCTCTAAGTCTACTCGAATCTTCTCTAACACCCTTCAGTCACAACGCGGTACGAGTCTGGAGCCGTTCCTCAACGTGTAGTCCTGGCGAGAGAAGAGGGGGAGGAAGCGGTGGGGGATGGAGAGAGAGAGAAAGTAATAGTACGCAGAGAGAAAGTCGCACACGCACGCGCACACACAGAGACGTCTTTGCTGAGGAATCCCAGACAGAAGAAGTTGAAGGTCCTAGACTGGGAGGGGGCAGGTGGGCTCTGCCTGAGGTGTAAAGTAGGTTTTGTGTGTTTAGACAGCCTCGACTTCCGAGCACTGCTCCTGGGCCCGTGTTGGGGATCTTCCCACCCCACGCACAGGAAGCAGGCTGTCAGAGCGAGCGAGACCTCTGGGTTCGAGGCACCCGCTGATGGGCAAGGAGACCCCAATGGCCTCTGGGTCGTCCTGCTAGCGGTCTGACCTCGAAGGCAGCAGTGAGTCCTCACGAGCACGCACAGCTCTATGTATTTTCCACCGCACGCCTCGTGCTAGGGGTCGTGCAGAGACTGACACCTCAGGCCAGGCGCAAGGAGGACGCGGACTTTTGGTGTGGCGCCTGGCTCCCGTCTTGTCTGACCTGTCCCGGGCCAGGCGCTCAGGCCCGCTGTCCTGGGATTGCTGCCTCACCAGACTCTCACTCGGCTCCAGGGGCCCGCGGGCTGGGGTGGACCTTCCCTGAGCTCAAGGTCAAGCTGGCCTTTCGGCGCCCCTGACGATGGCTGCCTGATGGGGGGCTGGGGGGGGTAGTTTTGAGCAAGACTCTGTGCCCAGTGTTCCTATCTCCCCTGAGGAAGTAACCAACCTTCAGGGGGTCAAGGGGGAGGTTGGGATACATTAGGTCCAGGTCCATCGCTAAGGTGCCCCGAAGGGGAGCCGTTTCCTTTTGATCAGGATGACAGGCTCAGAGGACCCTCCAGGGGCCGAGCCCTTCAGGAAAGAGCACCCGAAGCGGGACAGGGCTTCCCCGGAGTGGCCAAGTCGGGGAGCCGGCCGCCATGTTGGAGCGCGCTGGGACGCTGCTTGGCGTTTTTTGCTTCGCGAAGGGCGGAGGGAGTGGACGTGGGGAGGGCGGGGGGGGGGGGGGGTGGTAGGGCCGGGTGCCGTTTGTGGTGCAACGCTGCCCTCAAGAGGAATTTGTTTGCCGATCCCGCGAACTCTTGGCCTGGTTTCCTGGGGAGGAGTGGCTCGGGAGGGAAGTCCTTGTCCAGGCAGGACGCGGGATGGTGCCCCAGGAGGTTGGCGCGTTGTGGAGGCACGGGTGGGACGTGTGGCCCGTGGAGGCCGCGTCGGTCTGTGGGAGCTCTAGAGACAGGAGACGGGCCCAGGCGGACAGCCCGTGTGCCCAGGCTGGGGAGCCCGGTGGCGGCCATGTTTGGGCGGGGCTAGCAGAAGCCTCTGCCGAGGAGGCCAGCACTGGGCAACCCTGAGACGCGGGCGCTTCGCCCGCGGCCCCTTCTTCCAAGAGTGGTCCCGGGTTGGTCTAGGTGGGCCCTTGGCCTGGGAAGGCTCCCCTGGGCTCCGTGCACCCCGGCCTAGGAGTAGTCCCGGGTTTGGAGTTCCTCGGCCATTGTGGGGAGGGGAGGCGCTGGCGGGCCCTGAGGTGTCCCCCTGTCTAGGTGGAGGACACGGGGATCAGCTGCTGGGGACGGGGCCCTGTCTGTAGAGTAGCAAGGCGCCGGCTTGGGGACAGCTGCGAGGGCTGTTTGTGCGAGTGCGTGCGTGTGCACGGGCACGCGCTTGAGCGGGCAGGGACAAGTGGCGGGGGCGGCAGCCTTGGCCTTCTGGGATGGGTTTGGTGGGTGGTGGAGGAAAGCGTCTTGCCCTCGGGTCCAAGGAGCTGTGATCGGGCCAGAGGGGTGCTGGGGCCGAAGAGAGGCGTGGCAGCAGCTGCGGCAGCACCGCCCCCACAGGGTTCGCCCCCCACCCCCGACTGTGGCAGAGCGATCTCCTCATCGCTGCCCGACCCACCCAATGCCCAAGACGAGCAGGCCCCTGGGCCACACTGCATTTGTAGACTTCACTTGCGGGGGCCACCTCTGAGGGCCCACGATTCCCCTGAGAGGCACGAGGGCGAATGGCCGTGAGCCACAGGTTTCAGTCCCGGGCTCACGCAAATACGGGTCCTGACGGAGAGCTTGCCTAAAGGCGACCGCCCTTGGCTTGCAGCCCCGGGGCTCACCCGGTTCTTCTCGCCCTTTCCCCATGATCCACCAACTGTGAATGGGGCCTCTCTGCGTACGCCTCCAGGGAGGGGCATGGTCTGGACACACAGACCTCAGGTCTGGACCACCGACTCTCCCTACTGCCTGCCTACTCGTGGAAGAACCTCCGGGGTGGCTGGTGCCTTTGCCTAGCTCCCACCTGCCCGGGGCTGGGCTCCCCAGCCAGGTCGACTTGGGCCTGGGGCCTGCCCGTGGGCGCGGAGGGAAATGTCAAGACTCATTTCTCCACCCCTTCCCCAACAGGAAGCACCGGGTCCCTGGCTGGCCCCAGTCCGGAGGCCGCACTGTAGGGCGTCTCTGGACGGCTTCCCGAGAAGAAGTTCTGGGGGCTTTAGGAAGAGATGGCCATTTGAATATCGGGATCCCGAGTGGGCGTGGACACCCTCTGTCCGAGAGGAGGAGATGGGTTCTCCGGGATCCCGCGGGTGGCGGCGGAGGGGCGCGTACCCAGACTCTCGTGGACAGCATCGATGCAAACCCAGCCCCAGAAAGTTTGACCCGGGGCACCCGTGTTCCCATTCTGCGCTGCGGGCCGAGTCTGAATGCCTGGGGCAGTGGCCTTGGGGCCTGTCCGTTTCCCGTGCCGCCCATTTCACTTCGGTGGGCCGCGCCCCTCCCCTGCTTGGGCCCTGGGGGCCTGGAGGCCTCTGCTGTGTGACCAGAAGTGGACCAGACGGGTGCGGCGGCCGAGCGTGGAAGATGGAGACTCTCTGGGTTTCCTTTGGGTGGGAAGGGGGCTTCCTATCGCCGCTGAGGTCCGGGAAGGCAAGAGCGTCCGGGGGCACCCGTGGGGCCTCGGCTCAGCCAGAGCCTTCCGGGTGCCCAGCAAGCACAGCGCCGGCAGGCCAAGGCACCCTGGCATGCGGCGATGGGCACTGGCGCCCAGACACGGGATTCCGTCTTCCCGTGCTCTGGCGGCCCGCGCGGACGCGCGTTCAGGCGAGACTCCCCCCCCCCCCCCCCAGCCGCGCCATCGAGCCACAGCAAACTGGGCGTGTGGGGCTGCAGCCAGGGGGACGTGTCCCTTTGCAGGAACCCATGTGGAAATTCGCAGGGCCGGGCCATGTCTGTGTGTTTTCTTGCACCTCCGCGGACGCTCCCATGGGTTCAGAGGGGCCAGCCCCAGCGGGTGTCGCTCGGCTTGCGTGTGCGGAGTCCACGAGTGGGAAGGGGGCGATAGGACCCTCGGGAGGGGACAGGTGGGATATGTGTCGTTGCTCAAGGGTGGGATGCAGTGGAGGAAGGACGAGGCGGTAGGCCTCTGGGGCCTGGGTTTTTGGGAGAAGGGTGTCTGGTTGGCATTCAAGAGAGGGGACGAGTTTCCCAAGGGTAGACGACCCGTTCCACAGGAACCCAGAGAGAAACACTCGGGTGGACAGGAGCACGCCGTCTAGGCCCGTGAGCACAGAGACTGCGGTAGAAAGATGCACTCGCCCTCTTCCCCAGCCCACGCTTACTGTTGCTTGTGGGCACAACCTTCCCAGGGTGAAGAGGATAACTTCGATCTGTGACTTGCCTCGGACGTGCTTGGCTTCGGAGATGCGGGGTCGATGCGTCCGGGCAGTTGGGGTGGTGGTCGGTGGCTGGATTGGGGTTGGTGTGGGACCATTGGGGCATGGGCTCCTTTGCACCTCACTTGGTGGCTCTAAGTCTACTCGAATCTTCTCTAACACCCTTCAGTCACAACGCGGTACGAGTCTGGAGCCGTTCCTCAACGTGTAGTCCTGGCGAGAGAAGAGGGGGAGGAAGCGGTGGGGGATGGAGAGAGAGAGAAAGTAATAGTACGCAGAGAGAAAGTCGCACACGCACGCGCACACACAGAGACGTCTTTGCTGAGGAATCCCAGACAGAAGAAGTTGAAGGTCCTAGACTGGGAGGGGGCAGGTGGGCTCTGCCTGAGGTGTAAAGTAGGTTTTGTGTGTTTAGACAGCCTCGACTTCCGAGCACTGCTCCTGGGCCCGTGTTGGGGATCTTCCCACCCCACGCACAGGAAGCAGGCTGTCAGAGCGAGCGAGACCTCTGGGTTCGAGGCACCCGCTGATGGGCAAGGAGACCCCAATGGCCTCTGGGTCGTCCTGCTAGCGGTCTGACCTCGAAGGCAGCAGTGAGTCCTCACGAGCACGCACAGCTCTATGTATTTTCCACCGCACGCCTCGTGCTAGGGGTCGTGCAGAGACTGACACCTCAGGCCAGGCGCAAGGAGGACGCGGACTTTTGGTGTGGCGCCTGGCTCCCGTCTTGTCTGACCTGTCCCGGGCCAGGCGCTCAGGCCCGCTGTCCTGGGATTGCTGCCTCACCAGACTCTCACTCGGCTCCAGGGGCCCGCGGGCTGGGGTGGACCTTCCCTGAGCTCAAGGTCAAGCTGGCCTTTCGGCGCCCCTGACGATGGCTGCCTGATGGGGGGCTGGGGGGGGTAGTTTTGAGCAAGACTCTGTGCCCAGTGTTCCTATCTCCCCTGAGGAAGTAACCAACCTTCAGGGGGTCAAGGGGGAGGTTGGGATACATTAGGTCCAGGTCCATCGCTAAGGTGCCCCGAAGGGGAGCCGTTTCCTTTTGATCAGGATGACAGGCTCAGAGGACCCTCCAGGGGCCGAGCCCTTCAGGAAAGAGCACCCGAAGCGGGACAGGGCTTCCCCGGAGTGGCCAAGTCGGGGAGCCGGCCGCCATGTTGGAGCGCGCTGGGACGCTGCTTGGCGTTTTTTGCTTCGCGAAGGGCGGAGGGAGTGGACGTGGGGAGGGCGGGGGGGGGGGGGGGTGGTAGGGCCGGGTGCCGTTTGTGGTGCAACGCTGCCCTCAAGAGGAATTTGTTTGCCGATCCCGCGAACTCTTGGCCTGGTTTCCTGGGGAGGAGTGGCTCGGGAGGGAAGTCCTTGTCCAGGCAGGACGCGGGATGGTGCCCCAGGAGGTTGGCGCGTTGTGGAGGCACGGGTGGGACGTGTGGCCCGTGGAGGCCGCGTCGGTCTGTGGGAGCTCTAGAGACAGGAGACGGGCCCAGGCGGACAGCCCGTGTGCCCAGGCTGGGGAGCCCGGTGGCGGCCATGTTTGGGCGGGGCTAGCAGAAGCCTCTGCCGAGGAGGCCAGCACTGGGCAACCCTGAGACGCGGGCGCTTCGCCCGCGGCCCCTTCTTCCAAGAGTGGTCCCGGGTTGGTCTAGGTGGGCCCTTGGCCTGGGAAGGCTCCCCTGGGCTCCGTGCACCCCGGCCTAGGAGTAGTCCCGGGTTTGGAGTTCCTCGGCCATTGTGGGGAGGGGAGGCGCTGGCGGGCCCTGAGGTGTCCCCCTGTCTAGGTGGAGGACACGGGGATCAGCTGCTGGGGACGGGGCCCTGTCTGTAGAGTAGCAAGGCGCCGGCTTGGGGACAGCTGCGAGGGCTGTTTGTGCGAGTGCGTGCGTGTGCACGGGCACGCGCTTGAGCGGGCAGGGACAAGTGGCGGGGGCGGCAGCCTTGGCCTTCTGGGATGGGTTTGGTGGGTGGTGGAGGAAAGCGTCTTGCCCTCGGGTCCAAGGAGCTGTGATCGGGCCAGAGGGGTGCTGGGGCCGAAGAGAGGCGTGGCAGCAGCTGCGGCAGCACCGCCCCCACAGGGTTCGCCCCCCACCCCCGACTGTGGCAGAGCGATCTCCTCATCGCTGCCCGACCCACCCAATGCCCAAGACGAGCAGGCCCCTGGGCCACACTGCATTTGTAGACTTCACTTGCGGGGGCCACCTCTGAGGGCCCACGATTCCCCTGAGAGGCACGAGGGCGAATGGCCGTGAGCCACAGGTTTCAGTCCCGGGCTCACGCAAATACGGGTCCTGACGGAGAGCTTGCCTAAAGGCGACCGCCCTTGGCTTGCAGCCCCGGGGCTCACCCGGTTCTTCTCGCCCTTTCCCCATGATCCACCAACTGTGAATGGGGCCTCTCTGCGTACGCCTCCAGGGAGGGGCATGGTCTGGACACACAGACCTCAGGTCTGGACCACCGACTCTCCCTACTGCCTGCCTACTCGTGGAAGAACCTCCGGGGTGGCTGGTGCCTTTGCCTAGCTCCCACCTGCCCGGGGCTGGGCTCCCCAGCCAGGTCGACTTGGGCCTGGGGCCTGCCCGTGGGCGCGGAGGGAAATGTCAAGACTCATTTCTCCACCCCTTCCCCAACAGGAAGCACCGGGTCCCTGGCTGGCCCCAGTCCGGAGGCCGCACTGTAGGGCGTCTCTGGACGGCTTCCCGAGAAGAAGTTCTGGGGGCTTTAGGAAGAGATGGCCATTTGAATATCGGGATCCCGAGTGGGCGTGGACACCCTCTGTCCGAGAGGAGGAGATGGGTTCTCCGGGATCCCGCGGGTGGCGGCGGAGGGGCGCGTACCCAGACTCTCGTGGACAGCATCGATGCAAACCCAGCCCCAGAAAGTTTGACCCGGGGCACCCGTGTTCCCATTCTGCGCTGCGGGCCGAGTCTGAATGCCTGGGGCAGTGGCCTTGGGGCCTGTCCGTTTCCCGTGCCGCCCATTTCACTTCGGTGGGCCGCGCCCCTCCCCTGCTTGGGCCCTGGGGGCCTGGAGGCCTCTGCTGTGTGACCAGAAGTGGACCAGACGGGTGCGGCGGCCGAGCGTGGAAGATGGAGACTCTCTGGGTTTCCTTTGGGTGGGAAGGGGGCTTCCTATCGCCGCTGAGGTCCGGGAAGGCAAGAGCGTCCGGGGGCACCCGTGGGGCCTCGGCTCAGCCAGAGCCTTCCGGGTGCCCAGCAAGCACAGCGCCGGCAGGCCAAGGCACCCTGGCATGCGGCGATGGGCACTGGCGCCCAGACACGGGATTCCGTCTTCCCGTGCTCTGGCGGCCCGCGCGGACGCGCGTTCAGGCGAGACTCCCCCCCCCCCCCCCAGCCGCGCCATCGAGCCACAGCAAACTGGGCGTGTGGGGCTGCAGCCAGGGGGACGTGTCCCTTTGCAGGAACCCATGTGGAAATTCGCAGGGCCGGGCCATGTCTGTGTGTTTTCTTGCACCTCCGCGGACGCTCCCATGGGTTCAGAGGGGCCAGCCCCAGCGGGTGTCGCTCGGCTTGCGTGTGCGGAGTCCACGAGTGGGAAGGGGGCGATAGGACCCTCGGGAGGGGACAGGTGGGATATGTGTCGTTGCTCAAGGGTGGGATGCAGTGGAGGAAGGACGAGGCGGTAGGCCTCTGGGGCCTGGGTTTTTGGGAGAAGGGTGTCTGGTTGGCATTCAAGAGAGGGGACGAGTTTCCCAAGGGTAGACGACCCGTTCCACAGGAACCCAGAGAGAAACACTCGGGTGGACAGGAGCACGCCGTCTAGGCCCGTGAGCACAGAGACTGCGGTAGAAAGATGCACTCGCCCTCTTCCCCAGCCCACGCTTACTGTTGCTTGTGGGCACAACCTTCCCAGGGTGAAGAGGATAACTTCGATCTGTGACTTGCCTCGGACGTGCTTGGCTTCGGAGATGCGGGGTCGATGCGTCCGGGCAGTTGGGGTGGTGGTCGGTGGCTGGATTGGGGTTGGTGTGGGACCATTGGGGCATGGGCTCCTTTGCACCTCACTTGGTGGCTCTAAGTCTACTCGAATCTTCTCTAACACCCTTCAGTCACAACGCGGTACGAGTCTGGAGCCGTTCCTCAACGTGTAGTCCTGGCGAGAGAAGAGGGGGAGGAAGCGGTGGGGGATGGAGAGAGAGAGAAAGTAATAGTACGCAGAGAGAAAGTCGCACACGCACGCGCACACACAGAGACGTCTTTGCTGAGGAATCCCAGACAGAAGAAGTTGAAGGTCCTAGACTGGGAGGGGGCAGGTGGGCTCTGCCTGAGGTGTAAAGTAGGTTTTGTGTGTTTAGACAGCCTCGACTTCCGAGCACTGCTCCTGGGCCCGTGTTGGGGATCTTCCCACCCCACGCACAGGAAGCAGGCTGTCAGAGCGAGCGAGACCTCTGGGTTCGAGGCACCCGCTGATGGGCAAGGAGACCCCAATGGCCTCTGGGTCGTCCTGCTAGCGGTCTGACCTCGAAGGCAGCAGTGAGTCCTCACGAGCACGCACAGCTCTATGTATTTTCCACCGCACGCCTCGTGCTAGGGGTCGTGCAGAGACTGACACCTCAGGCCAGGCGCAAGGAGGACGCGGACTTTTGGTGTGGCGCCTGGCTCCCGTCTTGTCTGACCTGTCCCGGGCCAGGCGCTCAGGCCCGCTGTCCTGGGATTGCTGCCTCACCAGACTCTCACTCGGCTCCAGGGGCCCGCGGGCTGGGGTGGACCTTCCCTGAGCTCAAGGTCAAGCTGGCCTTTCGGCGCCCCTGACGATGGCTGCCTGATGGGGGGCTGGGGGGGGTAGTTTTGAGCAAGACTCTGTGCCCAGTGTTCCTATCTCCCCTGAGGAAGTAACCAACCTTCAGGGGGTCAAGGGGGAGGTTGGGATACATTAGGTCCAGGTCCATCGCTAAGGTGCCCCGAAGGGGAGCCGTTTCCTTTTGATCAGGATGACAGGCTCAGAGGACCCTCCAGGGGCCGAGCCCTTCAGGAAAGAGCACCCGAAGCGGGACAGGGCTTCCCCGGAGTGGCCAAGTCGGGGAGCCGGCCGCCATGTTGGAGCGCGCTGGGACGCTGCTTGGCGTTTTTTGCTTCGCGAAGGGCGGAGGGAGTGGACGTGGGGAGGGCGGGGGGGGGGGTGGTAGGGCCGGGTGCCGTTTGTGGTGCAACGCTGCCCTCAAGAGGAATTTGTTTGCCGATCCCGCGAACTCTTGGCCTGGTTTCCTGGGGAGGAGTGGCTCGGGAGGGAAGTCCTTGTCCAGGCAGGACGCGGGATGGTGCCCCAGGAGGTTGGCGCGTTGTGGAGGCACGGGTGGGACGTGTGGCCCGTGGAGGCCGCGTCGGTCTGTGGGAGCTCTAGAGACAGGAGACGGGCCCAGGCGGACAGCCCGTGTGCCCAGGCTGGGGAGCCCGGTGGCGGCCATGTTTGGGCGGGGCTAGCAGAAGCCTCTGCCGAGGAGGCCAGCACTGGGCAACCCTGAGACGCGGGCGCTTCGCCCGCGGCCCCTTCTTCCAAGAGTGGTCCCGGGTTGGTCTAGGTGGGCCCTTGGCCTGGGAAGGCTCCCCTGGGCTCCGTGCACCCCGGCCTAGGAGTAGTCCCGGGTTTGGAGTTCCTCGGCCATTGTGGGGAGGGGAGGCGCTGGCGGGCCCTGAGGTGTCCCCCTGTCTAGGTGGAGGACACGGGGATCAGCTGCTGGGGACGGGGCCCTGTCTGTAGAGTAGCAAGGCGCCGGCTTGGGGACAGCTGCGAGGGCTGTTTGTGCGAGTGCGTGCGTGTGCACGGGCACGCGCTTGAGCGGGCAGGGACAAGTGGCGGGGGCGGCAGCCTTGGCCTTCTGGGATGGGTTTGGTGGGTGGTGGAGGAAAGCGTCTTGCCCTCGGGTCCAAGGAGCTGTGATCGGGCCAGAGGGGTGCTGGGGCCGAAGAGAGGCGTGGCAGCAGCTGCGGCAGCACCGCCCCCACAGGGTTCGCCCCCCACCCCCGACTGTGGCAGAGCGATCTCCTCATCGCTGCCCGACCCACCCAATGCCCAAGACGAGCAGGCCCCTGGGCCACACTGCATTTGTAGACTTCACTTGCGGGGGCCACCTCTGAGGGCCCACGATTCCCCTGAGAGGCACGAGGGCGAATGGCCGTGAGCCACAGGTTTCAGTCCCGGGCTCACGCAAATACGGGTCCTGACGGAGAGCTTGCCTAAAGGCGACCGCCCTTGGCTTGCAGCCCCGGGGC